>NC_090924.1:330855030-335855030 GCF_040938575.1 Ambystoma mexicanum | reverse complement strand
CACAATGTGGGTAGGCGAGCAGTCCATGGGATTGACACCCTTGGTTTTACACCAGATGACAAAGCGTTTCCACTTACTTAATAGCAATAACAAGTGTTTTCTAGCCTCCCTGAGTACGTCCATGCATCTCTGAGGGAGTTGAAGGTGTCCAAACTCTATGACCTCAGGAGTCAGGCCGCCAAGTTCAGAGTTTGCGGGCATGGGTGTAGTGTCTCCCCTTTGCCCTGAGACAACATGTTATACGGGCAGGGTAGTTTCACAGGGGCGCGGGGGAGGGACATTTCCATTAGATGAGCAAACTAGGGTTGGCGGGCCCACATGGGGGCCACCAAAATCATGGTAACTGGTTCCTGGTTCCTGCTGCATCTTGTGCACTATCTTGTTGAGTAGGGCAGTCTGGGGTTAAGCGTAATCAAATTTCCCTGACCATGTTATCCAGAGTCCGTTCCCCTTGGAGCGGTTCTGGGGGTACCTGGAGGTGTAGTCTTGCATTGGGCATTCTCCTGAGTTGCGAACAGGTCGATTTCTGGGAAGCCCCATTCTGCGAAGACGTTGGAGACGATGTCTTCGTGCAGACAACATTCGTATTCTACAGGCAGTGGGAAATCTCTGCTGAGCATGTCCGCTAGAAGAATGAGTTCTCCTGGAACGTGTTGTGACAGTAGGAACATCTTGTGTCTGAGAGCCTGCATCCAAATGTTCTGGGACAGCTTGGATAGCCCTGGAGATTGTGTGCCCCCTTGTTTGTTTAGGAAATACATGGATGTGGGTCTGTCTGTCAGGACCAAGACTGTCTTCCCCTGTAGCTGTGTCTGAAAGGCCTTCAGTGCTTTGAATACCGCTAGCAGCTCTAACAGATTTATATGGTTGGATGCTACTTGTGGGGACACTCCATGCGCTGTCTGCTGAAGCAGGTGAGCCCCCCCACCCCATGAGAGATGCGTCTGTCGTGAGAGTGGCTTCTACTGCAGGAGTGGTAAAGGTCTTTACCTTCAAGAGGTTTTCCCTCGACCACCCTTGCAGAGAGAGAGAACGAGGGCTGGCGAGACAACTACCAGATCGTCCCATTGTCCGCTGGCCTGACACCACTGGCTGTTGAGCCACTCTTGCATGGGACGCATGCACAGCCGCACGTGGGTAACTAAATAAATGCACGATGCCTTCATACCTAGCAAGCACATGGCCTTGCATACCGTCACTTCCCGGCTGGCTTCCTTTATCTGAATCAGAGCCCCTAGAAATTGCTTGACTTGGCTGGGGTCTAGTCTGGATTAATTCTCGTTGATGCAGAATCCCAGACTGAACCGGAGGTCTATTGTCTTCTGAGTATTCACTAAGCACGTTTCGTAAGAGTCCCCGGTTATGAGCTAGTCGTCGAGGTAAGGGTAAACAGGGACGGATAGTCTGCGCAGATGTGCTGCTGCTACTGCCAGGACCTTCGTAAACACCCTTGGCGCCGAGGCAATGCCGAAGGGGAGTACCTTGAATTGATAGTGCCTGTCCTCTATCATGAACCTTAGATATTTTCTGTGCACTGGCATCATTGAGATATGAAAGTATGCATCTTTCATGTCCAATGTTGCCATGTAATCCCCCTGTTTCAACAGTGGGATTACTTCCTGCAGGGTTACAATACAAAACTTTTGAGGTTTGACAAATTTGTTACCTGGGCGCAAGTCTAACACATGGCGCATGGTGAGGTCCTTTTTGGGTACAAGGAAGTACACTGAGTAAATACCTTATTTTACCTGAAGAATAGGGACGGCTTCTATGGCGTCCTTTCCCAGAAGTGCCTCTACTTCTTGTATTAGGATTCACAGATGGTCTGGCGTCAGGCGTTGTGCTCTGGGCTGTCTGAATTGTGCGGGTCAGGCGAATTCAACACAGTACCTGTGGGCAACCGTTTTTAGAACCCACGGGTCTGGCGTAATCCCCTCCCATCCCGAAAGGAAAGATGTTAAGTGCCCCCCGACCGGGGTGACATGGGAGGGGACCTGGATCCATAGGTCATTTTTGACCGGAGGCTGTGGCTCCCCTGGAGTTGCGGCCTCTGCCTTTGCCGTGCCACTGACCCCTAGGTGGATAGTTGGCGGGGGGTGCTGGATGGTTGTCCTGAGTTCCAGTTGTTTCCCGTATTGTACATGTTTTGTGCCGAAGGGGATTGGCCTCGAAAAGGACCGGCGGGACCTGCTTCCCCTTTGAGGGGAGGGTTTTTGTGTGATCTGTTGCAGGAATTTAAGAGTCTTCTGCTCTTTTTTTGGCAGTCTCTAGCTTTAACAAAGAGATTAGACTCCTCGATAGGTTTGTTAATAAGAGCTGCTTGGGTCTCCGGCTTGAAGCCTGAGTTCCGGAGCCAAGCTTGCCGTTTGAGCAGAGTGCCCTGAGCTAGGGATCTTCCTGCTGTCTCTGCAGTGTCCAGAGTGTTTTTTAGTACATTTTGGTTGACTTGCCTGCCCTCGGCCACAATGGCAAGTAATTTGGATCTTGCGGGTTCAGGCACCTCCTGGAGACCTTCTTGCATAAGGTTCCACTGTGCATCTGCATAACTTGGACTCAAAGTAGTGTTTTCTATGCGCGTGGTGAAAGCAGCTGCCGAGGTAATTCGCTTACCTAAGGCATACAATCTTTTTGACTCCTTATCGGGAGGTGCCTCTCCCGTAGCAAGGGCTACTCCTGCCGTTTCCGGGTGGTGGTAACCACTAGGGAGTCGAGGGTGGCGTGGCCTTTAATATATCTAGGGTCAGTAGGCGATGGCCAAAATCATTTCTCCACTCTTGGGTTTACTGCCCTAAGTCTGGGCTGGTGTGACCAGGGAAGGAGCCAACCTCCTCTTGATGGAATTTAGGAGAGATATGGCTTGGCTGGAGGGGGGGGGGGCTTTCTTTAAGAATATCCTCCACAAAATCTTGTTCAGGCAGGGCCTCCTGGGTGGCAATTTTAAAATAATCTGCCGCCTTTCTTAAGATGGCATTGAATGCCATTTGATCATCCACTGGGGAAGCTTGGCGGGCTGGAGTAGAGGGAGGGGAATCCAAACATAGGACATCCGTGTCCTGGTCTTGAGTAGGGAGTGTCCATGGTTCCATCTCAACCTGGCGAGTGTCCTCCCAGCCTTCTGTGGGATCCGCCTGGTCGTCCACAGTATATTCTTGAAGGAAGGTAGTCTCCTCTTCCTCCTCATAAATGTCCTGATAAGTGTCCATCTGGATCTCATCTTCTGGGTGGACAGAATTGAACTGTTCTTGAGAAGGCCCAACATTTCTAGGAAATTTTGAAACAGGCACAAAGGGAGGGTCCTCTGAGGTCTCTTGGCGGCAGGATGCTCTGAAAGTGAAACAAACTTTTCAAAACGGTCCATGCACCCTTCAAATTTTTCTTTGGTCCATACAGATGAACCAGAAGGGTCAAAAGGTGGAACATTTTCATTTTCTTCCCTATGATGCCGTAATTTGTTTCCCCTAGAGCTAGCTAAAGGCTCCTGACTCTCCTCGTAATCTTCTTGAGCATCAGGGAGTTGCGGTGCGTCTTTCGGCGTGTCCGTGGCCTTCTCCTTGTGCTTCGTTGCGTCTTTAGGCTTCAGTCCCACTGCCGAAGCAATCCTAGCAAAGCTTTCGGTGATGTTCAGCGAAGTGGGGCATGCCGTATGACTATGAGGCCTAGCGGTAGATTTTTCCCCTACCTGGGCCTTAGAGGGCGTTGGAGCATCAAAGGAGTGCGCTTCGCCGACCGAATATGGTTTGGAGGGAGCGCCCTTATTGTTTGAAAGCCCAGTCGCAAGACGCTGCTGCGGATGCAGGGAAGGCTGTTGATCTTGAGGATCAGAGGATACCGTCAAAACTTTCGGCAGTCCCGTCAGCCCTTTCGTCCGTTTCAACGGTACCGTCGAAACCGGGGAAAGGGTTGTGTGTTTAGTGTATTTGCGATCTTGTACGCCCTTGTCGCCGGATATTTTCCCCATAGCGTGCCTATAGCGTGACTAGCGTCAGGCCTAGCGGGGTCAGGGACAGGCGTGGCAGACTTAGAGGTGTCCGTCTTGAGGTCGATGGCATCGGACACCGATGCCTGGTCATCACTAGTGCCGCCGTCTCTTTTAGCGGGTGCGGCGGTGGGGGAAGAAGATCCAGCCCGCGCCATGCCATAGGCGGCCCACAGCTTAACGCAGTGCTCCTTAAGCGTTATAGGTCGAAGGAGTCTACAGACCGCACATTGCGCTTTGTCGTGGTCAAGGGGTAGATAATGATTGCACTTATCGTGCTCGTCCTTCCAAGGGTATCTGGCCCTGGAAGAGAGGCAAAGCCTAACTGGAGTCCTTTCCATAGCGAAAGGTAATAAAGATGACCAGACCTAGAGGGAAAAGAGGGGGAAAGAGGAGAGCCATAGCTAAAAAGATATAACCACCCGACCCCACTTTCCCTACTGTATAGGCCGGCCAGAAGGCCCAGCCACATGGATGGCTCCGCCGCCGGAGTTTAGGTGTTGAAGTCCACTGCAGTCTTCAGCGTTGGAAGTCCCCTGGTGTCTTCGGCGTAGCACAGGAAGCACCGTCAAGTTACTATCAGGGGATAATCGACAGTCTATTAACAAGCTATAACGAAGTCTCTTATGAAAGAGCTCTGCAGTAGGGCGACCAGTTATATGGGCGAAAAAAAACAATGAGGGACCTCGGAGCGTGAGGGATTTTGGGTACACTACACGTCACGATAGGGATAGTATTACAGACACGCCTATGCCGACGTCCCCTTTCGGTCACTGAAAGACAAGATGCAATACTCCGCGGTTACCACTGGATGTTGGACCATATGCATAGCATGTGATTCTAAGCAGTTTTGCAAGCATCAGAAGAACAAGTTACTTACTAACTAACGTTATTTCGATTGGATGTTCCTCCCACGTATTCCTCATTTTAGATATATCCTTACCTTTAGGTTTCGACTCGGAAACATTTTTCTCTCTCCAGTAGGGGGCGGTCCACTCGAGGCCACGGTGTCGATGTCCCTCAGCGGCATCCGTCGAGCACCGACGTCATCCCCTGTATAAGAGCCTCGAGCCCGCCCGTTGGCTTCAGTTCTGTTTTTCCGTATATTATCGTCCATGGTTTTTGACAGTCAATGACATGCCTCTTTTGACCCAAGCCCTAAAAGAGTTTAGAGTGTAATTCATGTAAACTGTACTGTGGGGTTAGGATGGGAGGGTCGATGTGGAATACGTGGGAGGAACATCCAATCGAAAGAACGTTACAGTTGGTAAATAACTTGTTCTTCGAATGGATCATGTCCTCCCACGTATTCCTCATCTTAGATAAGACTCCCAAAGCAGTTTTGTATTGGAGGTGGGAGTACAGTATCTTTTTCTAATCGTGTACAGAATGAATGTAGTACAGATTTTGCAAACAGACCTCCTTGAGAAGAAGTTGAGTCCAATGCATAATGTTTTATAAAGGTGTGCATAGATGACCAATGTTAGGCAGAAACCTGTGCAGTTCCCTCTGGGACCACTGCAAAAGATTTAGGACTACAGGTGTTTGGCAGTAAACCCACTTGGTAGCAGTCTGTACCACACAGATTCACTTGGTAGCTGTGGCTGAGCAGTCAGACTTCCCTCAAGAAGAGTTAGGCAGTATACAGAGTATTCACAATAGGTCAAGAGTACACAATAGACCAAGTAAACACTGACCATGGCTTGGTGTAAAAGAGATATAATTATTTAGTTAAAAACCTAATCTAGACAAACACACAGGCACTAATAGTAAGCAATTCAAAAACACGGTCACTAAAAGATATACACTCCCTTAAAAGAATATTAGACAAGTCTTAAGTAAAGCCCCACTTATTTTCAGACAGCAGTGAGCGCTTAACGTAGATGGCACTCTAATAGTTCATTTTAAAAGGGAGAGAAAAGCAGAGAACAAATTGAGACAGATCCCAACACGTTTACAATAACATAGCAAGAGAGGAAGGCAAAGTAAAACCGTGAATTCAGAGTCAGTAGGCTGGATCCGCTTTAAGAGGATCAAAACTAAATGTGTCCAAGGTCACACGGTTGCAGTGCACAAAAGTCTTGTAATAGTTCAAAAAAGGAGTTGGATCAGAGAAAGGGACCAGTTAGAGGGTTAAGGCGGCCAGCCCAGTCCAGAAGGTTAAGGAGTTATTATTACCTTGCTGCATTCTTTAGAAAGGGAGGCCTGGCGGACACGGTACCTTAAAGTGGTGAGAACGCTCCAGCGGGGCAGTTGTTCCTGGCAGCGGATGCAAGTCGGTGCTTCATCCGAGGGAAGAGAGGATCTCGTCGTGGAGGAAGACAGGAGTCCGTTGCACTGCCAGGGAAGAAACCAGTCGCAGAGTTTCTCAGGTACAAGGAGCGGTCCGGTGATTCGCGGTTCAGTGGTGAGTGGCTATCCGGCCGCCGGGGTGCTTGGCACGGGCAGTTCGACCACAAACCGGGCTGGGGTGCGAAGAAAGAAAGGTAAACTGGTTGTGCCCACCAGTCAGGGGAAGAAGCCTCTCCAACTGTGAGATCTTCTCTGTCGTCGGGAAGTGGTGAGTCGGTTCTGCAGGGCTCCACCGGTAGTGTCGTCGTGGTAGGTCGGCTCAGCTTCTCCCTCGTCGGATTCTCAGGTCCTGTGGCGACTTCTGAAGTTCCAGTCCCCAAAGCCCTGCTTTTATGCAGAAAACCCCATTCACTCAGCCTAGCTGTCAATCAAACATGCTAAGTGCCAACCACACAAGAGTGCGACTTGAGTTACCAAGGTAACTCAGTCCCGGGTGCCTAAATCCCCTCCCACACCCCCTGTGGTACCCAGACAGAGTGGCACCACTTTTGGAGGCTTCTGTGGAGAAGCCCGCCAAAAAGTGGAACAAAGGGCTTGACTTGGGTTGGAGTCACAGAAGAGAACACAAATGCCATTTTAGAATAGAGTCTTGGCAAAAAATACCAACCGGAGAATTAATATTAATTAAATAAACCGGCGGTATGTTCGAGGCTATGAGAATTAAATAATTAAAGTTGGTAGCCTCGAACAATGGGAAAATCCCATAGGAAAATATTTGCGGTCGAATATAAAAAGTAGTTTCCACTGCCACCAGCCAAATCTCGATCAGGGGGGACGGAGATGTGCCCCCTCGACTAACAGACCCCGGGGCAATAGAATTGCCCCGACCAGTACGTCCACAATATGATGGTTTGTACTGGTTTCTGTTAATAATTCGGGACTAGTAAAGCCAATGGTGGCTTTACATGCCCTGGGAGACAGTAGTCAGTCCCAGGGTATGGAGTCTATGGTGGGGTGTCACTATGACACCCCTGTGTTACTGCACGGAGGGTGCTGTGTAACACACATAGAAAGAACACATGAGACCCTATGGAGTAAAGGACCCCAAAGGGCATAAAACACATTACCAGTCAAAGGAATACCATTAATCATGTCCTAGAGTGGGAGAAAAAGAGTCTCACTCTTGGCAGGAGGAAAAATACAAACTCCAGAAATCCAGCAAAGCTGCTGGGGGACTCACTAGGTTAGGAAATTCAGCCTAAAGAGAGAATTCTCCCTAACAACCATGTGGCTGCTGCACACATATCTTGCACAGGGACACCCCTTGTTAGTGCTGTTTAAGTTGCCATGCCCCTGGTCGAATGAGCTCTTAGTCCATCAGGTGGTTCTTTTTCCGCCAATCTGTAACATTCTGTTATGGCTAAAATTATCCAACTGGATAATGTTTGTTTAGTTACCGGAAGGCCCAGTTTACGTTCAGTGTATCCCACGAAAAGTTTATCACACTGACAAATTTTTTGCTAATCTTGAAATGTAAAATTTAAGAGCTCTCCTGGGATCTAGTCTATGAAGTCGCTCATCTTCCTTGCTTGCATGAGGGGGAGGGTAAAACACAGGTAAAGTTATTTTCTGTGACAGATGAAAATCCGAAACAATCTTTGGCAAACAAGAAGGTTTAACCCTAAGAACTACTTTGTCCGGCTTGAAAACGCCTGCAACTCACTTACCCTGCGGGCTGATGTCAATGCTCCAAGGAGTATTGTTTTTAATGTAAGGAGCCTTAGTGGACAAGAATGTAAAGGCTCAAATGAACACATGTGAGAAATTTTAGAACTAAGTTTAGATCCCACACTGGAACCTGGAAAGGTATTGGGGGAAAAACAATATTTAAAGTTTTTAGGAATTGAATTATCATGGGTTTTTTAAAGTAAGAGTCTTCTTCGGAAGAGCGCTTTAAGATGGATAGCACTGCTAAGTATCCCTTTATCGTCCCAACCTGGAGCCCCAGATTGGCTAAATGTAACAGAAAAGATAAAATTGTGGGGATATTACATTGAAATGGGTCCACATTCTTTTCTCTGCCCCAGCTACTGAACTTGTTCCAACGACACCGAAACAGAGATTTGGTTGCTGGCCTTCTAGCCGAAAGCAAAATCTCCACCACGTCATCCGGAAGATCCCAATCCTTGTATCTCAGCCTTTCAGAAGCCATGCGTGAAGGTTGAGTGTGTTGACTTCTGGATGGAGAACACAACCTTCCTGCCGCGAGAGAAGATCCGCTCTTCTTGGAAGACATATTGGAGGGCAGATGGACATGTCGAGAAGGTCCGGGTACCACGTTCTCCTGGCCCAATCCGGGGCAATTAGGATCATGGTTTTCCCGAACTTCCTCAACCTCCTGATTACTTGAGGGATCACAGCGATTGGAGGAAACACGCATACAGAAGTGGAAACTCCCATTCCACCACAAACACGTCCCCTAGAGCTCCTCTCGGGGGAAATTCCCTTGAGCAGTACAGTTCGCACTTCCGGTTGTCCCCGGTCACGAACAGATCCACTTGAGGGGTTCCCCAAAGGGTGAAGATCTCTTGAATGACTTCCTGAGCGACTGTGCTCTGCCTGCTCAGAGCGTCCGCTGTTGTGTTTTGCTCTCAGGCTAGATGAATTGCTGATAGAGAGATCCCTTCTTTTATTGCCCAGACCAGAGTTGCATCGCCTCTCTGCACAATGGTAGTGACCCCACTCCTCCTCTCTTGTTGAGGTAGTACATGGCCACTGTGTTGTCCGTCATTATCAGAACATTCTTACCCCGTACAGTGGGCAGGAAGGCCTTCAGCGCTAGTCTGATTACCCTCAACTCCAAAAGATTGATGTGTAGTTTGGACTCCGATGGAGACCAACGTCCGCTGGTTGTCAGTCTGTCACCACTGTTATCTCTGGCCATGGCTGCCAAAAAGATTCTCCTTAGAGGATATGATGTCTGCAAGCCCACCATTGTAGATCCTGTGCTACTTGGGCTGGGACCTGCAGTAGATCTGACATTTCCCCTGAGAATTGGGACCATTGAGTTCTGAGAGCCCACTGAAGAGATCTCATTCTCAATCTGGCTTCTGGCACCAGAAAAATGCAGGATGCCATCAGACCGAGCAACCTGAGAAAATCAAAGGCCGGAAGATGCTGGGCATTCTGGAATTTTGTCACCATCTGCAGAATGTGGTGAGCTCTCTCTTCGGAAGGCGAGGCTTTGCCCGAACAGGTATCCAGGACTGCTCCTATAAACTGGAGCTTCTGTGATGGTATCATGTTTGACTTTTTTAAATTCAGAGAAAAACCTAGTTTGTAAAGGAAGTGACAAGTCTTGGACAGGGGATCCAGAGCTTGTTCTGGAGAACGTGCTCTGATCATCCAATCGTCCAGATAGGGGTAGACATGAATCCCCTTCTCCTGAGACTCGCTGTCACCACCGCCATCAACTTGGTGAAAACTCTTGGGGCAGAGGTCAACACGAATGGCAGAACTCGAAACTGATAGTGAGAATTGCCAATCGCAAACCTCAGGTACTTTCTGTGCTTGAGATGGATTGGCATATGAAAGTAAGCATCCTGAAGGTCCAATGATACTAACCAGTCCTGGAGTTGGAGAGCCTGAAAGATCTGAGAAAGTGTGACCATCTTGAATTTGTTTTTCCTTAGGAACATGTTCAAGTTTCTCAAGTCCAAGATGGGTCTCCGTCCTCCGTCTTTCTTTGGAATAAGGAAGTATGGGGAATACCAACCCTTGTTCCTCTCCGCTACAGGTACATGTTCTATTGCACCTTTCTGTAGCAGGGTTAAAACTTCCTGCAACAGGAGCGGATCCGGATGCTTGGCAGAGTTGTATTCCGGAGGATGATTCTGAGGTTACTTTAGAAAAGGAAGGCAGTAACCTTGGGATACTGTTTCCAGTGCCCAAGCATCTGAAGTAATGCCCTGCCATTCTTCTAGATGCTGTGAGATTCTTCCTCCCACCGGGGTCTTGTGGGTCAAAACCTCAGAGTGGTTTTGCGGCAGCTGCAGCAGCGGCCGATGGTACAAATGCCGTTGCTGGGGCTGATCTAGCACCTTTTCCTCATCTCCGAGGAAATTTTCTTTGACCTCTGTGATTGGCCTGCCCTCTTCCTTTTCCAATTGAGGAATAATAGCGAAAGGACGACCCCTCCAGGAAGATGAGCCTGTGTAGGGGCGTTGCTGAGGTTGTCTTATAGCGGCACTGAGAGATTTTGCCGCCGCTTTGGAGGTCTGTAGCTTCTCCAAACTTTCATCTGCCTTGCTACCGAACAACCTCGAGCCATCAAAGGGCATATTAAGAAGTCTAGATTGCACATCAGGAGCAAACCCAGACTTTCTTAGCCACGCAAATCTACGTAGCACTGTGCTAGTCGCCATGGACCTGCTGATACTGTCAGCTGTGTCCAATCCTGATTGAAGGCATTCTCCCGAAGCCTCCTTTCCATCCCTTATAATAGCTAGAAAGCCATCACGTTCTACACCTTCTGCGATGTGTTCAGCTGAACCTTGCCAAGGTACAGGTTACATTAGTAGACTTCAAAGCCATACTGCCAGATGTGAAGATTTTCCTAGACCATGCATCCACCTTTTTATCATCCCTATCTGGAGGGATTGTAGGATATGCCGCATTCTTTGTGGAAGTGACTGCCTGTACTCCTAAGCTTTCCGGAGTTGGATGTTTGCTGAGGTATTCCGGATCAGATGTACAAGGTCTATATTTTGCCATATTTCTATTTACTGCCCCTATGGCTTCAGGATGTTCCCATGCAGAACTAACCCTTCTTTGTAAGGCAATATGAAATGGTAGAATGGGGTCTTGTTGGGGTGTTCCAGATAATATATCCGTCATGTCATCACCATGACTGACTGGTGAACTCCTACCCCACCCCATAAATTCTGTAACTCTGCTCATGAGTCTTCTATAACTCGTATCAACCTGTTCCGATGGGTCTGGTTTGTCAAATTCATACTATGGAGAAGTGTCCAGGCCACTTGCTGTTTGCAAACATTCTTGCAGATGTTAAATTCTTGATTGAGGATTAATTAATTCCTCTGGGACAGATCCTGTGACAAATTTAACACCAGCAGAGGTTACTTCCTCCTCTTCTGATGAGTCTCCCTCATAGATGGATAACATGGTCCTGAAAAAAATCATGTCGACTCTCAGGATGAAAAACCTTTTCAGGCATTACAGGTCTTTCCTTTATTAAAGGTTTGGACGTCGACGAAAGCGTCGATGACGCCGAAGTTTTAATCACTTCCTTCGACATCGAAGAACTTTCGACGACCTTGATGTAATTGTCGAGGAAGCTGTGGAAACCGTCGAAGGAGCTTTCGTGGTCTTCGAGCGCAAGCTCGATGTAGTTTCCTTCGAGGGAGTTGTCGACTCGAGGAGCTTCGAAGTCTTCGACAGCGTCAATGTCGACTTCGATGGCGTATGATCTTTAGACGCCATTTTATTTCCCTCTGACTTCGATTTATGCACCGAAGAATCTGATTTACGAGGTGATCGAGAAGAGTCTCTCGATAACGTTCTCGACGTCTTTTTATCAGCCTTTCTTGTTTTGGACCTTCCTCTGTCACTTTTCTTGTGAGCAGGAGCATGGTCTTCTTTAACTATTTTTGAGGGGATCTGGGCTGCGTTCTCAAAAATGTTTAGCATGGAAACTCGAAAAGCTTCCCATTTTCTCAGAGAGTCATGTTTAAATGGACATGTGATAACCTCTTCCGAAGATGTCAAAGAGGATGAGGGAGATCGATGCCATCTCTTCTTAGCCTTCTTAGAAGACAAAGAAGACTTCCTCAATCTACTTCTCGAATGATGGTTTTTATGATATGACTTCGAAGACTCGTCCGAGTCTCTCTTTTTTTAAAGTGGACTTCAAAACACCCTCCCCCATCGCCAGTTTACCTCTATGCTCTTTTAGGGCTTTGTGGGTCATCGACTGGAACGAACCACAGTCTTCCGTACAGTGGTCGGGACCGAGGCACCATAGACAGTTCTTCTGTGGATCCGTCAGGGACATTTTCTTTCCACATTTTAGGCATTTTTTAAAGACAGTCTTCGGTGTGGAAGGGTTCGAAGACGACGACATCGCTTTTTCTCACAAAATACTGAAGCGCCGTTTCACTCGATCCGAAGCGAAGCTAACGGAAAAACAGAACTGAAGCCAACGGGCGCGCTCGAGGCTCTTATACGGGGGATGACGTCGGTGCTCGACGGATGCCCCCGAGTGACAAAGACGCCGCGGCCTCGAGTGGAGCGCCCCCTGTTGAAGAGAGAACATTTTTTCCGAGGTGAAACCTAAAGGTAAGGATATATCTAAGATGAGGAATACGTGGGAGGACACAATCCATTCGAAACATAGTTATATTATCTTCAAAGAACATGTCAGCAGCAATCACAGTATGTCCAAAATTCGTAGTCTTTGCGGACGCCACTGTAGCATATAATCACTCTGGAGATATGATAGCACTGGCACCCAAACTTGCTTGAAAGCTACCCGGTCCCCGTGCAAGTTGTAGGTTGCCCACTCCAGGTCCACAAAGTTCCAAACTTTCTGTAGCCAGTCAAACACTGCTTCTACTTCTGTGCTATTACTAGCCATACTGCTATAAGTAGAATCATGTACCTCCTTAGTTACCTCTTGCAAAGATCCTATTGTCAGAGTCCCATAAACCACACATCCATACCATTGTATCTGTATTTTCACTCTCTGGGAATATCTCTTTCATCTGGGTCGTCACCTCTTGCCAGAATGGTTGGATAGCCGGGCACCCCACCAAATGTGGCTCCAATCCCCGGTCTCATTACATCCCCTCCACCACCCTGACGAGACCGTAAAGTACATTGTATGAAGTCTAGCCAGTGTTTAGTGCCATTGCAACATTATTTTATAAATATCCCTAAGCCAAATGTAGCGCGTCAATTTTGGTATGTTGCCCCATTAATGCTCCAAACGTTCCCCTGAAATGTCTCTCACCTCTTCATATACCGTCATTGCACCAGAGGCGGGCCTTCAGTGAGGAATTTATAGAGGGGCGAGACACGTTTTCTGGACCCCGATTGTGTTATGATACGTTTCTCAAAAGGGGTTAACTGCCTTGTAGCAGCGGCCTTAATATGTGGATTAGACATCGAATGTCGTAATTGATGGTAGCGGAACCTTTCCCCCCTCACATATCCATATATGTTATTTGCAGGTCTCAAATGTCAATTTCCTACCCGAGCATCATGGCACGCAGTTTCAGGCACCCTGCTCTCTGCCACGCCCTGAAGGATCCCTGGTTCTAGCCCCAGTGAGAATTGTGGGTTGTGGAACAGGGGTGTGAATGGGGCAGGGATAGTGGAGAGGGTCCCCTTTGTCAACAATGAATCCCAAATGTTTGCCACAAGCCTTACAATTTTACTGACATGTACATTCGGTGGACTGTGAGAATTTTCCAGCAATAATAGTCCTGGAAAAGTTGTGGCCGCTACTGCCCTGGCCTGTCATGACCACATTTCTTTGAGTATCGCCCGAGATCCATTCCCTCACCACCAGGGCTTGTGCCTCTTCATAGTACTTACAGAAGTTCGGGAGCCACACTCCCCCCTGGTTTCTTGATGTCGTTATAGTATTCATAGCGATGCAGGGGGAGTTTGTTTTGCCATATAAATGCAGGGATCATTTTGTTCAGGGATCTGCAAAAGGATTTAGGTAATGGTATGGGGAGCGCCTGGATATAATATAAAACCCTTGGCAGCATAACATTATCCTCCCAAGCCTTGAAACTGCAAGGGGACGCCATCTCAGTAGATCAGATTTAGTTTTCGGCAATTCGCACCATATAGTTTCCCCAGTGTCCTGGTGATGGTAACCCCTAAACAGAAATTCTTCTGCTGCACTATTTTAAGCTGGGTTTGGGCCAGCATCTTTTCGAGATGATCCAGTGGGACTGAAAGGTTTCAGATTTCAGATTTTTGCATATTGATTTTAAGGCCGCCACTTCCCCGAAAGCCTCCAGTTCCCCTATAAGTGCACGAAGTGAGTGTTCCGGATCTGCTAATGTCAGCAGTATATCATCAGCAAACACCAAAATGTTATGGTCCTCCACACCCATACCAATTCCTTTGACCTTGCCATTGGTCTAAAGCATAACTAATAGGGGTTCTAAGTACAGGGCAAGCAACAATGGTCACCCTTGTTTTGTACCCCGCCGAATTTCAATACGTTTTGAAAGGGTGCCATTAATTGAGAGCCTTATGGAAGGGAAGTTATAATTTGCACGGACTATCTTGAGGAATCAGGATCCAAACCCCATGCATTCAAGCATGCGAAAGAGAAATGATCATTCTAGACGGTTGAATACTTTTTCGCATCCAAAGACACGAACAAGGCCGGTATCTGTGTTATTGACGTCTTCTCTATCTTAAAGCAGAGCCTGTGTACATTGTCATGTGTTTGTCTCCCTGGTTAAACCCGATGAGCCTTAGCAGTACCACGGTCAACCAAGTTGCTAATATTTTAGTTTTAATCTTTGCATCATGGTTTATTAGTGCTAGTGGTCATTGTAAATGTAATCTGTAAGGAAGGCAAGGTATCAAGAATAGACAGACGCAAGTGATCAAAGTTCAAGTGTGTTTAGTAAACTGTATAGGTAAGGTGGAAAAACACCTAATCTAAACCCAAATCTAAAATGGGAGCAAGCTATGACCATCAAATCAAATTAAGGCAGTACTAGTGGCGTCTTGTAAAAAAAAAAAGGCCTATACTAAGAAAAACCTATTGCCAATCCTTACGTAAAATGCAAAAGTGTGTGGGATAGGGCTCACAAGAAATAAAGAAGTGTTCACAATAATAGGTCAGGATGCGGTAGTCGTGGTCTCCCTTCCCCACGCTTTGAGCATGGGACAACGCGGGACTCTGGAGCACAGCACACGCTCAAGCTTTCACAGCACGAGACGACAGTTCCATTCTCAGCTATCAGGACTGTCGATAGCCAAGTCTCTTGCTCTGTAAAAAGGCTCTTGCCTTCGAGAACCTGATGTATTCAAAATAACAACAAAAGTCCCTTTCTGCCTCTACGTTGGGTGATGCCTTTTCACCCCTGGATCCCGCCCTCTTCCGTGGTCAGATCCCCCAAACAGTTCTTAGGGATATCAGGACATTCGTAGGTTAGTTTTTCTGCTTCCGATGGCCTGATAGGATCAAGATTATCCAACAAAAAAAAGTTCCTTTCGGATTGCACTTGAGGTGATAATTGTGGGTCTCAGACCTCTCTCGGCTATCTGCCTCCCTCCATCGGGTTCACTCTGGCTTGTATTTAAAAATAATTTCTCTATTGCAGTCACGTGTTGTTGGGGTGATGGTTTCTCACTACTCGATCCCCCTCTTCGGGCGCAGATCCTTCTCAACTGTTTGCCTCCTTCGGTCGGGTTCACTGCGGCTTTCAACACAATTCCCTCTGTGGCATTCACAAATCTTAATGTCTTATTCAACAGTTCAATGTGGACAACCCTCTGCCGGGTTCACTCTTGTCAACACAACACACTGTTCTTTGAAACATTAGGCACACCCCCTTCCATCGGCATCCCTCCGTCGGGTACACTCTTGCCAATCACACAGTTCTTCTACTTTCATACGATGTGGGATTCACTTCCCTTAGCTTCACGATCATCTGAAGGTCAAAGACTTTCGACTGCACAGAGGATTTTACTAGACCACCGTATGACCACTTTGACCCTCTTTTCGCCTTTGCCAAGGCCTTCTGGTACGATTAGTTTCAACAATCAGGTAATCGCCCAGAGTTTCTCGACTTAGCACCCACATGGTGCCTAGCTCATCTGCAGCTGTTTTTCCACTTTCACATTAACAGTTCTTTGTACTTTCTGCCATCAGCCGTTTGCTACTTTTGTTCAACAGAGTTCGGTTTCTTGATTGTTTCTCCCCTCGACTCACCGGCAGTGATGAACTGATTGGCTGTCTTCGAATTAAGAGTCAAGGCCTGTACCACAGTAGCAGGCGTCTCCTTTTGTCCTGCTTATCAGTGTAAGCATGCTCCGTGCACCATAGACATCTGCTGCAACACACTTGGGCTATTGTTCGCGGTCTTACGTTCCTTCCACAGGCGTTTCACATGCCTTGGTCGTAAAGGGAAAGGTTGCTTCTCTCCTTGTCACCCTCTCGGTTCACGCTGTCTTTCTCCTCCTCTTGAACTGCCGTGCCTGGATAGCCGTCTCATCGTGCAGTCTGCCTTGCTCATATTGTGCTCTCGTGCTCCACCTTTTATCCCTGTGGGGAAGGGGGAAGGGTTGTCAGGTGTGTTGTGCGATTCAAGTTAATTGCCTGTCTTTGCCTGACCCTTGGGTTGGGACACGTCACGTAAACGGCTCTGGTGTTTGTCTTTCGTCTTTCATGGTGTGCGAAAGTGCTCATGTCGGTAAAGGGGAAGGGGGTACAGTGTTTGGATATCCTACAGAGTAGGATGGGGAAAAGGTGTTATAAGAAGGGGGAAACCGCATCTTAACTGTCGGCATCCCACTTCCAGAGGACCCCCCCATCCAGGTGTTCTTCCCCCACTGGTCCACCTGCAGGAACTGGATCCAACAGTGATGGCCGTGTCCTGGTCACCTGGATGACAG
Organism: Ambystoma mexicanum; assembly: GCF_040938575.1. Lineage (NCBI taxonomy): Eukaryota > Metazoa > Chordata > Amphibia > Caudata > Ambystomatidae > Ambystoma > Ambystoma mexicanum. The sequence continues at coordinate 335,838,091 of NC_090924.1, read as the reverse complement.
ATCCCAGGGACTAGTACCTGAGACACCTTCAGGTTTCTCACAATCGAACCTTTGGACCTAAGAGTTATATAACTTAATGAGCCACAGGATCAGGTTCTCCTTACATTTTTTCTAAAAGCTTGCTGGTTAGCCATCTGGACCGTGGGCCTTATTTAGGGGGAGTGGTTTGATGGACTCCACCACCTCAATTTCTTGGATCTCTCTTTCCATATCTATTCTTTCTAAGCTAGTCATTTTGGGTGGGGGGCCGTAATTAGGTATGCTTCTTGCCTAACCCCATCTGGGATGTCCATGTAGTATAGCGTGGAAAAGTAGTCCTAAAAGATCACTGTGAAAGGGTGCCCTGGGTCAGCATGAGGAGGAACCCAGCCGGAGGGGTTTGGTGTCTGTTGGGAGCGGTAGAGACAACAACTCACACAGCACAGCTGAGAAAGTAGAGGGATGCGAGGAAAGCAGCCAGCTGTGTGAGAACAAGGCAGAGTTTCCAGACCAGGGACGGATGCGGGCTCTGAGGCAGAGAAAGTGCACATCCATATCCTGGACCACAAGGGGTGGGGAAAATGGCTGGGTTCTCTTTGAGAATGAAGCACTCTAAGACCATGCTTACCTTGAGTCACGGTATGGTGCTTTTTCGGAGTACACATTCCTTGATCAGAGTGAAAACCGTCACGCCCCAGGGCCGCCTGGCGGGGGCGACGATGGAGGGATTCTGTTTCCCAATGCCACAGTGTAGGAAGGAGCGGGCTATGGCAGCCCTGGGAACCTGTAGTCCAGGAAGGGGGCGGGATTGAACTATTTCACCCCTACAGTAGCAAATGCCGTGATTGGTCAGAGCTACGAGTCATTCCTATAAAGACCTGCCAAATTGTTACTAAGTGCATTCTGTCTCTGACTCTTGCAGAAGACGCACATATCGGAAGAAGAAAGGAAGTACCATTGGGCTTATTAGAAGCCTTGGTCAGATCAGCTAAGAAGGGAGAAGACATTAGAAGCCTTGGTCAGATCAGCTAAGAAGGGAGAAGACATCCTCATCTCCTACAGGGAACAACTTAATTGAACTTAAGTGACTAATTGAGTTAAATCTTATGAAGTTGTACCTACCAACCAGTTTCCTGAATTAAAGGATTTGTTTTATTTTGCCACACTTCAGTCTGCAGCGGTGTCTGTCACAGATTTTGGTGGCAGCGGTGGGATTCAACAACAACGCATCATGGAAAGCATTGTAAAGACCCTCGCAGGTGCAGAGCCATCAGGCCCAGGCCGATTGCCAGGCATTCGAACAGGCAATCCAGATACAAAGTGCCACTCATGAGAAGAATCAGGAAGTACTTAAACAGATCACAGGCGGCATAGTGGCCTCCAGGGGACATCCTGTGGTCTCTGCCAGTATCCTCCAAATGTATCAACCAGGAGAAGACCCGGGATTCTCTTTACAAAGTTTGAACGAGTGGCCCGAATTGCACAATGGGCACCTGAGAGGTGGGGACATTATATTGCGCCGCTCCTTATCTGCGTTATGCAAGGTGCCTACCAAGCGGCGAATCCTTCTGGCAACACTTCCTATGGAGATATAAAAAGAGCCACCCTTGAACGTCTCGGGATGTACGATGAGGAATACAACTCTGTGAAATCAAGCTGAAACCAGGGGAAACACCCAGTCAGTTATATTATCGCATTCAGGACTTGACGGAGACGTGGGTAAAACCCACCTCAGCTACAGTGGTCAACATCCTGGAGAAGATACAACTCAAACAGTTTCTTGACGTCCTTGCAGGGCCTGTACAGAGATGGGTGAGGCAATAGCACAAAGCCCCTCATTGTCAGAAGCAATTAATATAGCCACTGCATTTCCTAAGGCAGGATTCAACTGACACCCAGCCGGGCTAGCTGAAGAGGCCCAGAAGCCCACGACTGGTCAATGGTCTGCGATTGAGCAGAGGAGACCCAGACAAGAGCCACATGTACTCCCTGGACATCTCCCCTCAAGACAGCTTCAGTGCTTTGGTTGCGGGGAGTGGGGAGCCACTGACCGGTTCTACCCGCAACGGATCAAGTCTGAGCCAATGGAGGTGGGAATTCTACAATCCAAAGAATATCCAAGAAGACGGTACCCTTATACCGTAGAAGTGACTGGAAAACCAGCCCAGGCATTGTTGGACAGCGGGAGTCAACAAACCGCAATCCCACCCCAAGTAAGTGGTAACAAGAGTTGTGATAACATATCAATACCCGTCAAATGTGCTCATGGGGACGACAGATCATATCCATCTAGGCTCGTTAGCCTAGGTATTTTGAACCAGACCATGGACATCAGGGCCGCCATAATATCGTCTCTGCCAGGCCCCATGTTATTGGCTATAGATCTTCCTACGTTCAGGGGATGTATTAATGAGAAGGAATGGCTACAGACAGCACCCTTCTCACAAGAGTCAATACTGGAGCCCAAACGCACAAAGACCAGAAGATCTAGAAGGGAAGTTGGAGAAGAAAAGAGTAAGTGGGAAAGTCAAAAAATCTCAGCCACCGCCATCGACTGGCTTCCCGAAGGATCCGACGTTTCCATCCAGGCAGAAAGCCAAACTGATCCCACACTATATAGAGCCAGAGAACTAGCGCTTAATATTGGGAACGCTAAGGAGCTACACAGGACCATGGTTTAAGGGAAAGAGGTGGTCTCCACTATCAAGTCATCAAGGAAAAAGACAGAAGTAAATTGGAACAATTGCTAGTCCCTCTCTGCTTTGGGAAGCTGGTTATGACTCGCCCATGACAAACCAACGGGGGTGGGAGTCATCTAGCAACAGAGAAGACTCTGGGGAAGGTGTTCAAACGGTACAATTGGGCCGGCGTTTACAGGGAGGTAAACAACTATTGCCAGGCGTGTCATATGCCAAAAAAACAACCCTCTTGTCACCCACAAAGCCCCCCCCTTCAACAAATCTTAAATAAAGGAACCATTTCAACGTATAGGGATGGATATTGTGGGGCCTCTTGAACCCTACAACTGTGGATATCAGTACCTGTTGGTGGTGGTGGATTATGCCACCCGTTATCCTGAGGCGTTCCCAATGAGGGGAACCTCCGCTACTCAGACTGGTGACCCGCTCATCTCTTTCTTCGCCCGGGTTGGGATTCCTAAGGTGATAGTAACCGACCAGGGCAGGAACTTTATGTCCAACTTAATGGGACGCGTATTTCAACAATTAAACATAAAGCAACCGAGGACATCAGTGAACCATCCCCAGAAGGACGAGTTGGTTGAACATTATAATAAGACCATAAAACAGATGTTAAAGCGAGTGTCGGCACTAGCAAGAAGAACTGAGTCCGGGCCCTACCTTGGATTTTGATGGTCCTTAGATACACCACTCAGTCCTCAACAGGTTTCCCTCCCTTCTAATTGTTGTTTGGATACCACAGAGGACCCCGTTTGACATAACGAAGGAAGGGTGTGAAGAAGGGGCCAAACAACCTCTAGCTATGCACGTGGACGAACTGCACACCCACCTAGATACCTTGAGAAACCTAGCCCAAATGAATTTAGGGCGAGCGAAGGAGAAACCAGAGGAGTATTACAACCGTCTGTTTAAGGACCAGTAAACTATCTCGCTCACCAACCAGATAGACAGGCCAGAGATAAGAATTATCATGTCAACCTTTTGAAAGAGTGGAGAGACCCTACAAGGAACGTGGCTTTAATCATCCTGAACATCCAGTTCCATAGGGGTGAGCCCTCCGTTCTACATGATGTACAGTGGGGTACGAACGCGAGTCCCCAATCTAAATAGGAAGTTATAGTGGCACTGAAACGCTTTGCCCACATTGTTTCTCACTTAGCTAGAAGAAATAACCTGGTAGAACATTTTATCGATACTATCCCTGGAAAAATCATAGAGATGAGACTGTATCGAATCCCTGAGGCAAAAAGAGAAGAGGCACAAAGGGAAATTGACAAGATGATACAAATGGGCATCATCGAACCCTCCTAAAGCCCCTGGTGTTCGCCTGTGGTCTTGGTATCCAGACCAGACGGTTCTAGCCGATTTTGTATGGACTTTCGCCAGCTTAATACTATCTCTATGTACCAATCTTACCCCATTGCCCTGCATGGATGAACTTTTGGAACGACTGGGGGAGGCACAATATCCGAGCACGATAGACTTAACAAAAGGGTACATGCAGATACCCCTCTGGAAGGAAGAGTGTCCTAAAACTGCTTTATCCAGTCCGAAGGGACTATACCAATTCACAGTCCTTCCTTTCGGTCTTCGAGGTGCTCCTGCCACCTTCCAGTCCCTTATGAACAAGATACTGGTACCTCATACGTCCTATACCTCGGCCTACCTGGATGCCCCTGGGTCAGCGGGAGGCAGAGCCCAGCCGGAGGGGTTTGGTGTCTGTTGGAAGCGGTAGAGACAACAAATCACACAGCACATCCGAGAAAGTAGAGGGATGTGAGGAAAGCAGCCAGCACGGCAGCACAAAGCAGTGTTCCCAGTCCAGGGATGGACGCGGGCTCTGAGCTTCAGAACGTACACACCCATACCGTGGACCACAAGGGTTGGGGAAAATGGGCAGGTTCGCTTCTGGACTGAAGCACTCGAAGACTGCGCTTACCTTGAGTCACAGCATGGTGCTTGTTCGGAGAGCACCTTCCTTGATCAGGGTGAAGACCATCACACCGCCCGGTCGCCTGGTGGGTGCGATGATGGAGGAAGGGGGTTTCTGTTTCCCGATGCCGCGGTGGCAGAAGAAGCGGGCTATGGCTGCCCTGGGAATCCGTAGTACAGGAAGGGGGCGGGGCTAAGATATTTCACCCCTACAGTAACAAATTCTGAGATTGGTCGGAACAGCAAGTCATTCCTATAAAGACCTGCCAAATTGTTACTAAGTGGCATTCGGTCTATGACTCTTGCAGGAGACACACATATAGCAAGAAGAAAGGAAGTAACTTTGGGCTTATTAGAAGTCTTGGTCAGATCAGCTCAGAAGGGAGAAGTCATCCTTATCTCCTACAGAGGACAACTTAAGGGACTAATTGAGTTAAATTTTATGAAGTTGTACCTACCAACCCATTTCCTGAATGAAAGGATTTGTTTAATTTTACCATTTTACCACACTTTAGTCTCCAGCGGTGTCTGTCACAATTGCCAAAACTGCATTGTTACCTGTAACGATGCCTCCTTATCGTGTTGTCATTTTTAGAACTGTATTGGCCAGTGTTTTACTTTTCAGTTGCCTTGCTAGCATGCAGTCAGCCTTGTTTGCCCCTACATAGAACCATTGCTCTGTGTACAGTAGGGTTTTCTCCGCTTGTTTTGAGCAGAGCAGGTCTAGCCGACCTTCGGTATGTTTTAGCGCTCTTTGTATGGCTCTAGTCAAGCCGGTCGCTATTGTGAAGGCATCATGAAGCAAGACACAGACAACAGATTCAAAGTTCAAACTGAAATAATGCATCAACTCAAATGTCAGCATGGTAGAAGGCCTAACTTGCCTAAATGGGATTTCCGTCCCGGAACAAAGCTATGGAAAGTCTGAGTGAAAGAGTTCAACTTAAAAGCGTGTGTCCAAAACCTATGCTTGCCCGCACAACTAAAGCGAAACAACATATAGGGATGTAAATAATCAAAAAAAATGGTGATCAACACAAAGTTCTGAGCTTCTTCCAGCTCTTGGCTTTCCTTCTCAACTCCCCTTCCCCAAGTTCAAGAAAGCTCCTTAAAAGTCTCACGTTTACCTTTCCAAGTTCAGGCAATACAGTTCTACACAATTCTCGGGGTTTCTTTCCCCAAGTTCAATGCAACACAGTTCAAAAGGAAAGAGTCTTGAGGCTCCATCCTCAAGACAGCATTTTCAGTTCATCGCGTCTCAGGATTCCCTTCCCCAGGACTTCAAAGTAGTAACTGGTATTTGCTTTAGTCTTCTCAAACGGTTCAATACCACTCTTGGCTTGTTTCACAATTTCGTTTGGTTTTCACAATTTTAGAACTCACTGATTTAGACGCAGTTGTCAGACCACACGGTCCACCCACCACAGGTCACGCAACCAGAAACCCTAAGCTCCTCAGCCCACACAGGTTCTTCTGTACTTGCCCCTGTGTTCAAAGTCACATTCACTTAGCTCCTCTTTATTGACCTCTTAGAAAGAGGAGCTAAGTGAATGGGCAGGCTTACACTTCAGTGGCTTCTCCTAGTTAGCCTCTTGGCTTTGCCACCACGTGTCACAGACCGCTGGCCAGTCGTTGGCCTTGCTGCACTGCATTTGTTCATAAAGTTCAATTTCAGGTGGTCTAATTCACGCTCCACCTTGATATGGCACTCTTACACACTTGCGCTCTTTTCCTTATGTTGGTTTCACATGGGCACTTTCCCTTTGTCTGTCATCTGCTATTTGCTTTGCCCATAAAGGTGTGTTCAATTTAGTTATCAATTTGCTTAAATTCAAGTTTTCCGTCAGTTCCATATCCAAAATGCATAGTTCGACTTTGTTTCGAGTTTTAATTCAGTTCAGTATTTATATGCCTCTTGGTTTCAAGTTTTCATTCGGTCTGGTATCTGAGATACATAATTCAGGTTGGTATCAACTTTTTGTTAATTTGTTACTTAATTACTTATTCGCAGACTGCCAGGAGTGCCCCGGTCTTGTGTGGCCCTCCCCAACACTCACCGGCCCTCGGCATCCTCCCCGGCAGCTCCTCCTGCTTTCTCCTGCATCTCCGGTCAACAGACCGGCTTCTGCGAGCCCCGCTCGCACACCAGCTGCAGCTCTAAATATGCCGGCAACTCTGTTGTCTCTGCAGGGACGCGGACGGCGTCCCCTCTTCCGTCCTTCTTGTCCGCAACTCCAGCTGCTCGCATTGGCATATGGAGGCTCCTACACTTGTGATAGCTTCATGGCTTCTCTCGACTTGGGGTTCCCAGATCCTGTGGGATCTCGGCCAGCGTCCTGGCTCCTTCTCTGGTCCCACCACAGCTGCCTCCTCTCAGTAAGGGTCCACTGCTGGTCTCTCCCAACAGGCCTCCCTGTTTCTCCTTGTGCTGTTCTCCGGTTCTTAATTTACACACCTGCAACCACTTGACAGGTTGCAGGTGTGTATTCTCAGTGGGACTTGCCAGACCATAATTAAAAGGAACATGCCTGACCCTCACAGTCCACTGCAGGCATCTTCCTCGTCCCAGTACTAGAGTGGTGAACTAGGTTACTAGTGTTCACTACTCCTAGTTGCTTCTTTCTTGGCTCAGTACTGTCAGATGAAAGTGTGAAATGTGGAGAGAGGTTTGCAGTAGCCTATAAAGGTTGGGGCAGGGTTAGGTTGCTCTTCAATAGGGAAAGGGGGATACCATGTCTCTCTTGTGGGTACCCCACTTCCAATCCCCAACGACCCTCCACCCAGGTGATCCTCCCTCGCTTCTCCATCCCAGGGTCAGGATCCAAGAGTGATGACCTTTCCCTGGCCACCTGAAAAGAGGATCCAGGGGAGGTATGAGTGAGGATACCCTCAGGTTTCTCACACTATGTTCAGTTGAATTTCTGTTAATTGGTCATCCAAGTCCTTTTCTAGTTGCCCTTTGTGTTTCTTTCTTGTGCTTTTCTCACTATCAACTCTCTGCTCACCACTTCCTACACTGAATCCGGTGCCATTTCTGGGTTGCGGTTTCCGCAAAATATGCGTCTATTCTGTCCCTGATTGATTCAATGAGAACGTGATCCTGCAACAGGTCTGTTGGGAATCCCCACTTCCACAAGCCCCCTGCACCCTTGGTTGCATGGATTGTCACCAAACATGGGAGCATGATCGGACAATGAGATGGTGCCCAAGTCCATGTCTATAACCCGCCCCATCAATCTCGTGGCGGCCCATACATAATCAATTCTGGATAGGGAGGAATGGACATGGAAGTAATAGGTGAACCCGTTTGCATTCCCTCTAATCACCCTCCAGACATCATGCAGTGCCAACATTTCCATCCTCTGTTTTACCGCCTTTGACAGTGCCTGTATGTACTGAGATGCCCCACTTCTCCTGTCCTCCAGAGGGACCTACGCCATGTTGAAATCCGCTGTGAGAATCATAGCTCCTTGCGAATCGTTCCAATTTTGCCAAAAACCCCCATAGGAAGCCCTTATTAGTAGTGTAAACAGTAGCCAATGTATATGGATGGAAGCCTATATGCACATGAAGAAATATAAATCTCCCTGCTTAGTCCAATTGAGTGCCCCAGACCTGCACGTCCAGCCTGTCCCGTATCGCTATTAGCTCCCCTGCTTTCTTATTCAAGGCATTAGTCTGATGGACCTGGGAGTATCCCTGGATCCTGAGCGCCATCTTGTCTTGCTTCCTAATGTGGGGTTTCTAGTACATCACTAGGTCTAGCTTCTCTTTTCGCAGGTAAGCCTCTAGTTTTCTTCTTTTCACTGGGGTGTTCATGCCCCATATTGAGAATTGTGAGGGTCATTGCAATGGGAAATACCCCTCTCCTCTACCCAATCTGCATGTTTCTCTGGCCCCCTCATCTCCCTTTCTCTGGTGCTCCCCTATCCTCCGCTTCCTCCAACTTCCCCTGTCCCCCAACAAAATCAACAGAGACTTCCCTGCCCTCAACCCAATCCCTGGGGAGAATGCCTGGATGCATGGTCCTCAGTTTTTGACCCTCCTACATGCCCAAAGATCAACTTGCGGGGTATACTAAAACCCCAACCCTTGAATTTCAACTGACCACCAGTAGCGTGGTGGTGGCCACCAGAGCCGGTAAAGTGTCTAGTGCAACATGGTTTCTCCTGAGTTGCAGCTGAAAAAGGCAACTTCTTTCCCCTGCCTTCTTCGCCTGTCAGGCATTTCTGTCATTCACCAGTTTTTATATAGTAAGACAGTTCCGCCGACCTGGTTCATGCAGACACCTTGGCCCTTGCCCGCCACAATACCGTCTTCCAGTCCCATGGTTGCCCGTCGGGATCCAATCACGACTCTCCTTGATCTCATCTTGGAGCTGCAGGATCTGCGTCCATTCATTCGGGTTCATGACCCTATGTTGGCAGCCTTCCCACTCAAATAGAAGCCCAAATGGAAATGCCCATTTTTATTGTATGGTTTTTATGAGGGAGGCATCTCACAGGCAGACCAATTGATATTCTTTTTGCAAGGTGCTTTGGGAGAGATCTTGGTACAGCTGAATGTCCACTCCATTGATACTCATGGGTCCCGATATGCGCGCCACTTTCAAGATCTGCTCTTTTTGGGCATAGGAGGTCTGTGTCGCCACGACATCTCTTGGTCTGGACCCCAGTTCATTTCTTTGGTGGCCCCACATGCTGGATCCTATGCGGTTGTATGGACCCCTCCTGTTCCCCATCCAGTAGATCAGCAAACATGTGCTGTAATGTGCTCTTTAGGTCTTTATTCACCATGGTCTCTGCCAGATTCCTGATGAAGATATTCAACCGCCTGGACCCATACTCCAGGTCCTTAAACTGCAGTTCTAGAATGTGGGAGAGGCAGGAAATATGTTCCAGGATCTCGTCATTTTTCTTTGGGTCTTGTGCCATCTCCTGCAGGGCTTTTTCAGTGAGATCCATCCTTTCCTCCAGCTTGACGATGTCCACCTTAAGCTATAGTAAGGACTGTTTCAGTTCTTTTTTCAACATTTTGAACTGGGACTGGATGGTTTCTATAAATTGAACTTGAAAGTCCTTCAAGCACTGCTGCAGATCTTCTTTGCAGACTGCCATATTGAATTCTTACTGGTTGTCCTGTCGCTCTGCTTCAGGGCCTTCCGCTGCTGCGTGGATATGCCTCCTGTCCCCAGTATTGTACAATGCTGTCTTCCAAATGCTTTTGGGCGCTTGGTTGGGGGTGTGGGGGTGTGGGGGTTGTGCCCGGCCACCGAGGATTACCCCTTGCTTTTTGACATGGGGCCCCTCTCTTGCTGCTCCCTCTGTCTCTATCCCAGCTCCAAAGCTTTTGGGCCCTGTCCCCCTCTCTCCTGGCTCCTTCACAATGCTCCCCCTTTTCTGTGCAGCCTGTGTCTGGGGTGTCGTGGGATAGCACTGTCAGTGGTGAGCACGCCGAGCCTCCCTCTGTCGCTGCCAACCCCTGGCCAGACCTGCTGTTCGTGCTGTTAGTGCTTGCTCCAGGCCAGATCCAAGTTAGGGACTCCCTGAGTGACCGCTCGCTCCTGTTGTTGGGTTGCCGCCGGAGGCACCAGAGGCGCCTAGACCGATGAGCATCTCTCCCAGTGCAGGCTATGAGTACTGCACCTCAAGCACTCCCCGATGTGTCAGGTTTACGTTCACAGTTGCAGGCAATTACTGGGTGCTCTGCCGCCGCACCGATGTGCATTCGCTTTTTAAAAATGTTAATTTTGTGGCCGGTGGGGACGGAGCTCTGTAACTCGCGTCCGTACCACGCCAGCCGCCATCTTGGAATCCACAGTACTTATTTTAGAACTAGATACACAATACTTGGTTGGTATTTCAGTCTTGTCAAGTAGATTAGTCTGAATACCTTGCCAAAACAACACATTGGGCCTCACTACAAGTCTGGCGGTACTGTGTTGGTAAAACCGGCAGGTTGCTGCCGGACTTGCAATATTTACCGGCGCCTGGCTTACTAGAATCAGCGGGGGATTACAACCCCAGCGTTCTGGAAAGTTAGGCGATGGTAAATGTAAATCCCCATTCTCTTTGAGTCCCATTGGACTCAATGGGAATGGGGACCATGGAAGCTCCGGCACCGTTAGTAACGGTGCTAGTGCTGCAGTGAAACTCTGCAGGTGCCGTTCCGCATGCCAGGTCAGACCCTGTTGGACGGGACGGCACCGCCAGCAGAGTCGTACTGTGTCGGTCCGGTAACAACGGTGCCGTGATGCCCATTGGCTCTGGCTAGAGGGCGCTTCCTTTCCCATGTGATCCTCCCTAAATGCACCACCCCAAGGGGGATTATTGTACTGTGGACACACCGCCCTGGTCCCATGGGAAAGGTCTCCCCCTAGGGGAGAAGGGACGGCATTCTCAGATTCGTCACATCTCATATCCATCTTCATGTGGATGGCATGATGCACTTTGTTAAAAACTCACAAGACAATCATAGTCGTATTATGTCAGATGTACATCAGTTCGGCACCTTTTTAAGGTTAAATCCCCCAGATTTCCCACTCCCTAAGAAAAATGCAAGGAAAAATCTCTCTTAATGCGAATAGGAAATGAAAGGGACTAAGGTACAGGAAAATGATGGTCACATAAGGGAGGAGCGTCAGGCAGCACATGTGCATCTTACTCCCACTTTGAATCTTGTCTTGTCAGGCAAGGAATGATCCAGTGTGCTGTCCTGAAGGATGGACATTTTCAAAAATCAGGAAGAATGGAAAAGGCACATAACAGAAATGAAGTACATGTGCCCAGCCATAAAAGTGGCTGCGGCAACAAAACTGTGAGCATAGTAACTATAGTACTTGCTACAATCCCGATTGTAAAGGATTGTCAATGGCAAAATCCTGCAACCACAGTGGTGGAGCAAGAAGCGGTGGAGCAAGAAGCTGTGAAACATAGGTTGCATAGAGACATACCCATTCTTTCAATGGGACACAACGCTAGGGGAACGCTAGGGGAAAATTCAGAAAAAATGTTGAGTTTGTTTGTTTATTTGTTTTATATAGCGCTCCAGACCCTGGGGTAAATGGGCGCTTAAAGGACAGGTTACATAGGTACAATTTACATAGATTATGCAGTAATACAATTGTAGAGGTAATATGCAATATACAATATATACAGGCAGGGTAGTTAGGTCGCACGGTTAAACATTTCTAAGGTATGTACATTATATACAGTTTGTAGTGTGCTTAGTCTATCTTAGGGTTGGTTTCTTCAAAAGCCAGCTAATGACTAATTAAATGAGTAAATAAAAAACACCAAGGGCCACAGGCCACATTACAGAAACCTTGCACGGGTGCAAGTGCAATTTTCCACAGTATTATCACTAGGGCAAAGTTTTAACTAGAGCAAAAAAACATTTGCACCATGTCAAGAGCAATTTTGCACGGTATTGGCACTAACTGCCAAAAGAATTTCTAGTGCAAATAAACATATACATTCAATGCATTTTTGCACCAGGGAAAACTTTGCTCTATGGCTAATGCCATTTCACATTAGCACTAGGGCAAACTTTGCCCTAGTGCAAAAATGCATTGAAAGAGGTTTTTGCCCATGGGCAAAGTTTTCCCTAGTTCTAATACCATACATTTCACTTGTAATAGAGCAAAGGTTTTCTAATGTGGCCTAAATGTTATGCACCATGACAAACCGTGTGCTAGTGGTAATACTGAGCACAATTGCACTTGCACTGGTGCAAAGCTTCTGTAATATGTTCCCTGGTTTACTTTGCCTCTAATGCCAACACCAGGAAGTTTTCATAAGCAAAATATAATGAAACAGCAGACACAAAAAGCAAACCCTGAAATAATTGATAGAAACTAACGTTTTAACCCCATAGGTTTTTTGGGAAAGAATGGGTGTCCAATTTACATAGGAATCCTAAATAGTCTGGCATTTATTAAGGCACACAATGCAGTGTAAATAAAGAAAACCCTTCCAAAAGATGTTATTTCTTCCCCAGAATCATTGCACAGCCTCTTATTGGTGCCCAAACAATGACTATGAAAATGAATCCTGCAGTACCCATATTTGTTATCAGGTGCTGAAAGTCCACAGGCTAGAGTGGAGCTAGGAAGGATGACTTGCAGAATCCCAAGGAGAAGTCCAAAGTAAGCATTTTTGGGGTGCTCGAAGGGTGACAGTCATTATGTGGTTGCTTTAAAACTGTGAATCACACAAGTAATACAAAACCATTTTGCCACCATAAAATTAAAATAAGCACCTACCAGATGTTAATGCACATCTTCGGCAAAACGTATGCTGTGGAGAAAGGAAAAGCAAATATAAGGACAGGATTCCTGAGCACAGCTGCACGCATGCCATATTTTAAAATTTAACACAGCTTGGCAACACAGAACATAACAGTTATAACATAGCATGATACCATTGCATAACATGCATGACATGGCAGTAGTAGGGGCACCAGGGAGCTGGAACCACAATGTAAACCGAGGATAGAAATACCCAGGAACATTTTATTCCAAACTCTCTTTCACACCTACTTCTTGCCCATGCCACCCTCACACAAGAAGGCGGGATGTCATACATCGCGAAAAATCCAATATGCAAGAGAATCCTGCAAATAAAATGTCTTAGAAGCATTTATTTTTACTGAATTACTTCAATCACAAGTAACCAACCAGATGTTTAAGGTGTTAAAAGAGCTTGCAAGCTCTAGACAGACTCGAAGATCTCTCACCAAATCAAGGTATGGAAGTTCCTTTCAGCATCCAAAGAAGGATCCATAAACAAATGATGTGGAAATCAGATATAGGATCTTGGGCAGGGAAGAGGGTATCCTTATATTGGAACACTGTATCTTATTCCTCAGTGAGGAGAGCAGGAAACATATTTACCTTGCAAGAAGAGGGCTTGGCAGGTGTGACAAATTCACCTGTTTGGCGGGAGGAGTCAACAGAGCAGTGAACTAGAGGCTGGGGCTCCTTCCCCTTTGCTCCTAGGTGTAGACCCTGGAGGTGGTATGCAAAGGGTCCCATGGGGCATTATAGTGCAGCACTACAGCTTAGGTGTTCGTCACGCTACATCTTCCATAAAAACATTCTTCAGGGAACAAGTTAATAAGTTTAGGGCAAGTCCAACCATATGCCAGTTAGGGAACTGTCCCTGGGAAAATAACCCTACATTGGCAGATGACACCTCCACACCTTGAAATGGGCGCTGCTCCCTTTAAGAATTATACTTTTACACCGGCTGAGGTGCAGGACTTGAATCAGGTAGTCCCCACTGGTCATTTAGGGATTCACGAGATCCATAGATGCCGACATCTCTGCTTATCTGGAGATGGCGGCACTAAAAGGAGCATTTGGAATAGGAGGAAGGAGTCTGCAGCAGGAAAAAGAAAACTGTTGCAAAGCGGGCTGGAGTAGAGGAGGTGGAGAAGTGAGTGGAGGAGCAACCAGGAGTGGAGGAGGTGGTACAGGAGGTGGTACAGGAGGCGTAGTTTAACCTGGAGATGGTTGGTGGAGGTGAAGTTAAGGAGGATGTCACATTAGAAGAGGTTGGGAATGGAGAAGCTGGGGAGGAAGTTAGCTCAAAAACGGTCCTATTAGAGGAGGATGGTGGAGGCGAAGTGAGAAAGGAGTTTACATTCCCACAGGCTGAGGGAGAGAAAAGGGAGGAGGACATACTGGAAGCGGTTCCATCGGAGGAGACAGGTGGGCGGGGCATTGGAAGGTGGTTTGAGTGAGGTTGTACAGGAAGGTTTATTAAGAGGTAGTGGGCGGTGAAGACACAAAACATCGTTAGGTGGAGGCAGGAAGGAAGTCGGCATAGTCAAGGCAGAAGTGGTAAAAGGGTGGAAGTGATAAAAGGGCAGAAGGAGGTTGAACCTCTGAAGCAGGGGAGTTGAATCTAGTTCTACAGATCTGGAAGAAACAACTGGAGAAAAGAAGCAAGGGGAAAGTTCAGCTTGCCAAAGTTAGGAGGCAAACCCTTTTTGGTTAGAGGAAGTCCCCAGCTACCTAACCTATGGGGCCTGGGAAACTGCAGTGGAAAACGCCAGGCAGTTTAAGGAAGACTTTAATGAAAGGAAGGAAAGAAGAAGCTAGGGGCCCAAAGAGTAAAGAATAAATCGAGATAAGGATGTGAAAGTTCCTCAAAGACTGGGAAAGGGAAAAGAGGGACAAACAAATACAGAGAAAACAGGGAAGGCATCATAAGAGTGAAAAAGAAAGTCGTGCCTCCTATCTCCATCCCCTTGACCTCTCACAGCCATGGTGTGGACTCTGATGACCAGGAATATTACCTGGATGGGAGAACCAGAATCCGGACTATTGCGATAAAGAAATGTGTGCCTGGCGCAATTCTTTCAAGAAGTGGGGTGCTGGATCCACAAAACTGACTAACTTCAATACTCCAGGGCAGGGCCCTGGACAAACTTTTTATGGAGAGATTCACAAAACCTTAATTGAACTATAATTGAATTACATTACTTAATTATTTTTGGAGGCGTCATTAACACCCTCCCACTGTATTATTTTGTTATCACTTGCTTATCCAGTATCAGAGTTATTTATAACTGGAGGGGTAGCCCTAGAGACGGACAGGATATAGTGGGCTAAATGAACAAAGTATGTATACATTGGGTGGTCCTGTCTGCCCCGAGTTCTGTATGCTGCGCACAATTTGAGGCAGTAAATGATTAAACCTTCCTAGGAACCCCATGCAGAGGTGCAGGGATCCCGGGCATGGAATGAGAAAACAACCATTAACAATGGTTGGTTTTTTAAGGTAGCCTTATTTTCATTTCTTAAATGGCTTTTTCTTGTAACTTTTTGTAAAAACAAACATTCAATTAGAATCAAAGGTATAGAGAAAGAGTAAAACATGGAAAGCACAGTCAAGCACCAGGGTTTTAACGTCACATAATACAATCAAAAACTGGTAAATAACTGTGTTGTAGCAACAAAGGAGGAGTTTCACAGTTTTCTAAGTGAACTTATCACATGTCTGCGTAGCTAATATGCAGAAACTCCTTATGTTTAGCAAGAGAATGGATTAGAGCTATATGTCATATTACTTCATATTGAAACATAACCTTTTAGTTACAATGCTGTCCAGTATTATATTTTGCAATTCGATTCTTTGCATATAGTAGTCTGGATGGGTTATTGTCATTTCTGTGTAGAAATAGTTTTAATGATAGTGGCCAGCCAAGGCTGGTCCAAGATCGAGAGAGACTGGTCCTACGTCTGTTTAAAGAATAAAGAAAGTTCAGTGTGCCGTTTACCTGACATGTCCCAGCACACGAGTCAGGCAATTGTCCAGAATCACCCACACCTGACGGCCCATTTCCTTCCCCACAGGGATGAAAGGTGGAGAACGAGAGCAGAATATGAGCACGGCAGATCGTACGACGAGACAGCTATCCCAGGGCGGCAGTTCAAGAGGAGGAGAAAGGCTTTGAGAATCAAAAGGGCGATGAGGAGAGAAGCGACCTTGCCCTTTTCAAGCAGGACTCACGAAGCCTCTGTGAAAGGAATCATAAGACCACGAACAATAGCCAATGTATCTTGCAGCAGATGTCAACGGTACACAGAGCCCTCCGACACTGATAACCGGGGTAGGGAAAGATGCTTGCTACTGTGGTACCACCCTTGACCCCAAAGACAAGAAAAGCCAAGTGGTTCATCACAGCCGTTGAGCCGAAAGGAAAACCCGATAAGAAACCGAACGGTGTTGAACGAAAGTTGCGAGTGGCAAATTAAGGGAAAATCAAAGAACTGTTAACAACTCAGGGGAAAACCAGCTGCAGAGGGGTCCGGCAACACGTGGGTGCTCACTCGAGAGACTCTAGGTTGATTCCCCTATTGTTGAAACTACTGATACAAGAAGGCCCTAGGAGAGCCACAACGAAAAGGTCAAAGTGGTCATACAGGGGTCTATCAAAACCCCCTGTACAGTCGAAAGTCTTTGACCGACAAGTAAATGGAAAACGAAGGGAAGCGAATCCCACATAGTGCGAAAGGAGAAGGAACTGTGAGGCTGGAAAACGTGAATCCGACAGAGGGATGCCTGCAGCACGGAGCAAAGCATGATGCCCCAATGAACATTGTGTTGACAAAGAGTGAACCCGACAGAGGGAGGCCAACATTCGAGAAGGGTCTGAACCTGGAAGAGGGGATCCTGGGGTGAAAAGTCATCACCCAGCATACATACAGAAAGGAACTTTTTGTTTGCTTGTTTTGAACTATCAGGTCCTCCAAGGCAAGAGACTTGTTTCTGTATAAAAGAAACTTAACCACTGAAGATCCTGATACCTGAGAACGGAACTGTAGCCTCGTGTTGGGAAGGCTCAATAGTGCGCTATGCGCTCAGGAGTCCCGCCTTGTCCCGTGCTCAAAACATGGAGAAGGGAGACCCCTGGCTACCACATCCTGAGTTATCATTTTGCGAACACTATTTAGTTGTAAGGATTGGGCTTTTTTTTTTTTTAGTATAGGCCCTTTTATTTCACAAGACGCCACTAGGACTGCCTTATTATTATTTGATGGTCATAGCTTGCTCCCATCTTAGGTGTAGATTAGGGGTTTTTTCCAACCTACCTATACAGTTTAATAAACACCCTTGAACTGTGATCACTTATGTCTGTCTTTACTGTTGCCATCATGAGTTCTGTACAAAGGACGCCGACTAGGATCTTCCCTTTGTATGGTATTCTTTATTAAAGTAAAGAAAACTCTTACATTTCCCTAATCGATGGGTTTTCCCTACCTAACCAAAACTAACTAGGGTGTTTGTCAGTAAGTCCAAAAGGAAGATCTGTCCACTGTCCAAAAACTAATCTGACCTGAACTTAACACTACAAAAACCAACTAAGGCACAGGAGAATGACTCCCTTCTCCTGTGAGCTGACTCCTCAAGTTCAGCTTAATATAGTACTCATAGTGACTACGTTTATTAAGCCACGTAGTTCAGAGATTGGGATCTTCAAGTCCTCACTAGTGTCCTTTATGCTCTTGTTCTTTCTCTTCTTTTTGTTCTTCTCCCCTGTGATCTTGCTTGATTGTATTTCTCTTTGTCCTTGGGCCCATTTGGCTTTTTCCTTATTAACCAAACTTGGGATTTCCTCTTTATTTAATGTCCAGTCTTCTTCTTGACTAGGATTAATGAGACTATTCAAATAACAGCTTTCCTTTGTTCTATTAGGGTCTGTCTTTTGGTTTTGTCTGGGACACATAGGAATGTTCCAATTATATCTCTTGCTTTTCTGAAGCACTTTACCCACTTCAGTCTTTCTAGGACTAATAGGAGGGCTCCAGTAACTATTCACACTCTTCTCCAATATTTGATTTGTACTGGGACAAGTCTGAATGTTCCAGTAATGATTCCCCTTCAATACTTGTTCCTCACTGGGATGGGTATGATTGTTCTCTTCGCTATTGTCAGTTTCTCTCCCGGGTCTCCCGCTCTCCTGTTACCTTTTTGCGTTAAGGATTGCATCACCGGACCCGTAGTTAGGACAGGAGCTTCTTCCATGGTTGTCAGGTTGGCTTCTCTGTTCTCACGCTCCGTGGTGCCCTTTGATTAGTGGTGTTGGCTTAGTTCATGGACTCCTAATTACCCCAACTCTCAGTCACACCATCACTTCTTACTCCATTGCTCTTTGGACCTTTCAGTCCTTCGCCGTCTCTTTTTTTGTATTGCCACAGGTGGCGACGCGCACGCAAGCTCCCTTCCAAGCTCGGAAGCCGTGCATCCCTGTCTGCTTCACTCGTCCAACTGATATGAAAAATCTGGGCTTCTCGCCATCTCAGGTCTCCTCCTTCCAGATTTATGACGCAGCCGTGGGACTTGATATGATATGGCATTTGTAACACGCCTATACATAAGTGTTTCAAGGCGCGACGAGGCAAGTAAGGGAGGACAGAGACAACAACCTTACTAGGCCACGTGACATTGAGATCATGCAAGTGCTGGGGACGGGGAGGGGAAAAGTGACAGGGGAGGGTGGGCAGTGCTGTACATGGGATCAAAACAATAACAAGAAGTGCGGCCAGCAGGTGGCAGGTGCAAGGGTAAGTACAGACAGCAGGTGTCCAGAAGTGCAGGTAGGGGGACTGTAGCGTTACAGATACAGACTCAGGTGCAAGGTTTGCCGGAAGGCAGTGCGGGTGTGCAACTGGGCGGGTAGGGACCTGGGCCCGAAATCAGAGGGTAGCCAGGTGACCAGTGCAGTATAAGACAGGAAATCAGCAGGGGAGAGGAAAAGAGAAGGCAGAAGCAAAGAGGAAGGTCTTGAGGTGCTTCCGGAACCGGAGATGGTTCTCCTCAAGTTTCAGATAGGCAGGGAGGCTGTTGCAGAGGGAAGCCCCAGCTGAAGAAAGATCTACCACCAACTAGTTGCTTGGAGGAGCGAAGAGCTCGAGTAGGAAGTTATTTACAAGGAGACGCCCCAGAATGCCTTGTGGACCATGCAGAGGGTCTTGAACTTAATCCTTGCAACCACTGGGAGCCAATGCAAAGATTTCCGTGCTGGAGAGATACTATGCCTGGGTTTCCAGACTGCAGACAGTAGAAGCAGGCAGATTTAGAAAGAGGCTGTTGCAGAAGAGCAGCCTAGAGAGAACCAGAGTTTTAGAGATAGTGAGCTTCTGGGGGAATGAGGGGAAAGGAAGAATACCTATGAGGCGGTGCAGTTGGTAGTTTTACTTCTTAGAGACGACAGAGATGTGAGGAGAAAAGGAGAGTTTGGAGTCGAAGATGAACCTGAGGTCCGTAGCCTCACAGGTGGGAGCAGGAAGAAGGCCAAGGGAAGCAGGCCAGAGAGCGACAGGAAAGGAGGGTGCAGGTGTGCCGATGAGGAGAATCTCCGTCTTACTGGCATTAAGGCAGAGATAGGTGGCGGCACACCACCCCTGGATAGCAGACAAGACAGTCAAAGACGAGAGAATGAGAAGTGGTGGCAGAGGGGAGCCTGAAAACGAGCTGAGTGTCAACCATGTAACAGTGAAAGTTGGAGCAGAGAGCGGCAATGCAGTGGGCGAGAGGTGCCAAGTATTGGTTGAACAGCTAGGGAGAGAGGTTAGACCCCTGGTGAACACCACAGGTAGCGAGTGAGATAGAGGAAAGGAAGGACCCAAGTTGGGCTGGGAGGGTCGATCAGAGAGAAACAAGGTCAGCCAGGCCAGGGCCGGATAGGTAATCCCCAGGTTATTATTATTTTTTGTATCATTATTTTTATTGATTTAGCTGATCACAATCAACTTTTCAATCTATAAAAGCATGAGATTATACACCTCATAAAAAATTGAATTAATACAGAAATCATACACACCCCATCAGAGCAATTGATTATCATAAGGTAGCAGTGCAAAAACTGTTTATTATACAAGGTAAAAGGATAAAAAGAAAAAGAAACAGAATATATACAATATAAATTAAATGTCGGCTTGTTAACATTTTCAATTTCAAAATGTCATATTGCAGACTGACACTATTTTTACAAAGGAGCTGCCTGATAAACATCTAGATTGCTCAATATCATCTAGTCGTAATGAATGTAAGAAATTAATTGTTGCAATTCTCAATGTAATTTTGTTTGTGCAAAAGATAAGTTGCTAAAATGTTTCCGCATCTAAGATCTTGAGGTGTTTAAAGTGCCTTTTCAAATACAAACAAAGTTGCTTGTTAATATTGATACACTAAGTTATAAAATGTTTCAAGGTTTCAGGTTGAGGTACTTGTTTGCAAAAATGACAGAAATTCTGTTCTTTATAGATAATATTTCAGAGAGACAACACCTCGTAAGTAGACCACAAATTGAATCTCAATCTCAGACACTCACCTCTCAGAATGGCAGAGGGACATTTTGCTAGATAGGCCTCGACCGTGAGAAGACATTTGTTATTAAAGGGATTATTTTTGAAGTCTTTGTATGTCAAACATTCTTTTCGCATTTTGTTCCAATCATGCTGTAATTATTTTGGTTTGGCACGGGAGGGATTCTCTAGCAAAAGATCAATTAACACATCGGCTTCAACAAGTGAGTTTGAGACAGTTGTTTTCCACACCTGAACAAATTCATGTTCTGATGAACATACATATGCGGCTAATATATAAAGGAGTTGGTTGGAGTCAGAAGCTAATAGACATTTTCGATAAAGCATGCATAACTTCCAGATATACAAACAATACAGCCATATCATTCCCATCTCATATCTAATCAATGCCATTGGAGTGGAGTTAGGTAAACATAAAAGCTGTCTCCAAAACGTGCCTTCCAATTTTGGCCAGAAAATCTCAGAGAGGACAGGCTTAGTTTCAGCACCATATAAGATCTGAGGTGCAGCTTTTTGATTGAAATTCGTTAGTAAAGCAATACAGGAAAATGTACCATACTAAGCATGAATCACTTTGGCTTGAGAAATGGCTGTGCACATTCTGGTCTTGATGGAAGCCAACTAAAGAAAGTCCGACACCTGATCATTTGTGTTGATTCCTAAATAAATGTACTCATGTACAATTTCCAAAGGCGAATCAGGCAAAGACCAGGTTAAAGATGTTGTCACAATTCAGAAATTGGTGCAACACATGACATTTTCAAGTTAATTTGTAGCCGATTCTCGAGTGCATAGCTGCCCAAAGCATTTAGCATCCTCTGCAGGCCCATCAGGGTTTTTGACAGAAACACCAGGTCATCTGCATAGAATAAAAATGGAATTAGCTGAGAGCCCATCTTAGGCACATCGGTGAGTAAATAAGTGAAATAATGTTTTAGATCTGCGATGAAGAAATTAAAGAGGGCTGAAGCAAGGATGCATCCCCGCTTGAGACCTCTATACGTTGGAATCAAGGCAGAAAGAGATCCATCAAATGCCAATCGCACATTGAGGTGTCAGAATGTAGTAGCTCCAAAGAGGTTATAGCTGACGCACAATTTGATTTTACACGTTTGGACATCAGTAGACTTCTGGAAACAGAGACAAAGGCAGCACGAAAGTCCATGAAAGCCAAGTAGAGAGGTTGTCGTTGAGCCACACACTGCATTTTTATGGATGAAATTGTCATCAAGTTGATTGCTGTGCCCATGGCAGCAATAAATCCAGTCTGGAAGGGATTTCGACTCAAGGATTTCATGGTCCACTCGTTGAAGTCTCTAACAATGAATCAAGCGAAGATTTGACTTGGCGCATCGAGTAAGGTAAAGGCCTATAATTCGATGGAGACTGCCTATCTCCCTTCTTATAAATGGGTACAATCACAGATTTTAACCATGAGGATGGAAGAGACTTTCTTCTTATCAGGTGGATGAAGAGGTCATAGAGAATTGAAGCCCAGGCGTCAGGGTGATCTTTGAACATAACACTGCTCAGACCATCAGGGCCCGGCGCTCTTGACCGACTAGACTTGTGAATATAATAGATGATGTCTTCTTTGGTGATATGAAGATCAATTTTGTTGGAATGCAGATCCACACCCAGACTCGAGAAATTACTAGGGTTTGCTTCAGGCAAGGCATATAAAAAGGTGAAATGTTACTGTCATTGCTGTTCTGTGTCCCAGTTGATTTGAACTGATGTCTGTGGTATGTGATTGTCAGCTGAAGACTTAGAAGCAATCGCTGCCAGCATTAGCTCTCCAACTTGCTGGTATAGCAGAGCTTAGCGGGCCTTTATCCAGTTTGGAAATTTAGTTTTTAGACGTTTTAACGCCTACGTTCTTTCTTTTAAGGGGAGATGACTAATTAGTCTTTTGTCTTTTACGAAATTCTGATTTTCTGTAGTGAAGTTCGGTATCATAGGAGTGCTTCTGTTTATAAAGCATCTTTGTGGTCTTGGATGGATATTAGGGCAAACAACTGTAAAGCAGCCACATAGGGTGTTCCCATGTAATTCACATACGCCTCAGGGAAGTGTAGGTTGCGAACAATGCAATTGTGGAGTTGCTTTAGAGAGGTATCCGTTATCCGAAAGCGATTTCTTCCTCCATTGATCGACAATTGACCTTGATACACAGGTCCGGGACAGACAACATTGGCGGAGTTCCAAGTCTACCTTAATGATAGCATATCGTGGTCACTTCGCACCTGCTTGATGACTTCTAAACTTGTCGCTTGAGCAAAAAGAGTCTGATCGGTGTAGATGAAGTCAATGAATGACTTTTGCGAGCCTCTGTTCCATGTGTTTTGGGCTGGGGAGTCCCCGGGCAAGGCTCCATGGGTCATTACGAGTAGGTTTGCAATCAATCTAGACCACCTTGTTATGGTACATTTTTCAAGTTGGGAGGATTCTCCCGGAAGATGTAGGTTCAAGTCTCCAACCAATATGATATTTGTGATAGTATAATTGCTTGCCACCAGATTTAGCATCATTTCTACGTCCACAAGGAACTTGTTAATGATCCCTGCAAGGTTTCAATAAATGTTGATAAGCGCGATTTGATGGATTCCATGTTCTATTTTTACTAATTGCACATATTGGTTTGGGGAGGCCTATGCTTCCATGGTAAAACCAGTGGAAACTTTAGTTGCCACCAAGAGACCAGCAGAAGGCCTGCCCTTAGCATGGCTTATCTCAACATGGGCTGCAATCTGATATCCATACCATGCTGGTTTGTCAAGTATCCACGTTTCCTGTAAAGCGACAATGTCGAATGCATCAAGACAATTTTCCGATCGATTCATGATGTGCACATACCCTCTCGTATTCCAGCTTGCCAAGGATACTAGAAGCTTGTTTGCTGGCTTGGGTTATTATGCTTCCAGATTAAACCGTGTATGGGGATGATGTAATAGTTCCCTTCTCGTCTCAGGGTGTTGTGATATAGATTGATGAGACTTCGAACAAGTAACTGTCATGGAATCAAAGGACGGTCGAGCCCTATAAAGTCTGCAGGAAGAATACTTGAAGGACAGGGGACGGATACTGAATAAGCACAAATCCCAAGTCGAATAGATCTCTTTTGGCTTTCCAGATTGCATTCAGGACTACCCTGACTGAATAAATAATCTTACCACAGATAAGTCGTTAGATTCTAGAAATCGACTTAGTTGATGTCTGATGAAACTACATCTTCACGGCCAGGAATTTCACCAAAGATACTAAGCACACTTGCCCTGTATAAATCAGATCACGTAGGAGGGTGGCATGCATTTCATGAGAAGGCGATGATGATATGGATACTGATAGCCCAGATTTCTCTCGCTTTGAAAAGAGGCTTTACATGGAACACCTGTGGAAATGCTCATTTATTCACTGAACCAAACCAGGACCTAAGCAACTTCGATATTATCTGTATCCAAGAATCATGGATCCATGAACAACCAATTTGCGATGGCTACATCACCATCATGAATCCAGCCAGGAGAAAAGCAAGAGGACGTCCATCTGCAGGCCTTCTGACCTTATTTAAAACAGGTATAAATTTAGATCTCGTAGAATCGACGAATATTCAAGATGGGATTCAATTCACTGTCCTCAGACAAATAAGACCATACGGGCTGATTACAGCATCCAACAAGGACCCTCCATCAAAAGAAATCCTCGCACTACACCAAACTTATACTGGAATCCTACTGCCATCGCGGACCAAAAATTTATAGATCTGGTATGTTCAGCGATCGATAAAGCCTCGTCTTCATACACAGGCATACATTTCATCTTATGTGGCGGTTTAACAATACATATGTATGACAAAAAGGGAGTACTATTAGATCAACATATGTTATCCCCGAGAGCTTGGCAATGGAATAAAGAAATGGACTTGAGAGCCCTGAAAAGAGTAATCATGATTGATAAAGATACCAAGCTTTCAAGCACAACATGGGCCTGTGATAAATCAATAGCAACAATTGACTATATCTATATGTCAGCCGAGCTACACACTAAACTAATCAAAACAAGAAATATTAAAACAATGAAAAGCGACCACGAGATCCTGGTGATTGACTGGGGCATGCAAAATCAAGAAAATTAGCAATTAATAGTCCCAGAATTACTGGTCAACAATGGGATGAATAGACTGAGAATACCCCCTCATGCGCTAAGAAAACTTCCTGGAACTTTTGAATCTCAATCTCGATGGCATTGAAAATCTGAACTACACCTGGCTCTTACATCCACATAGAGCTGTGAAAACGAATCCCCAGCATAACGTCATACCTCACCAACACGCTTATAATGAGGCATTAAGGAGGAAAAAGTTGGAGTTGCGAAGAAATATCAAGCGACTCAATAAAAAAAAAAGCTCCAATCGACCATGATCATTTTTTAAAAGAAAATCAAACAAAGGTATAGAAATTGGAGGAAAAACAACAGCGCGATCCAAGATCAAAATGACGCAGAAACCATGGTACTTGCTCTAAAGAATACCAATACGCGAAATCTATGGAATCTCCTGAACCCTCCAAAGACGAGACTTCATAAGATGATAGCTGATGTCTCAGAAGGCTCTTGGGCAAAGCATATAACCGATTTATGCAAAAGAAAACTAAGCCCGGACCACTTAAGGCTGAAAACATCTACAGTTACCTAGCAGTTTGATTGGGACCCTGCGGACATTGAAGGTGCCATCACGAAGCTTAATCCATCGAGGGCCCCGGACCAGATGGTCTCTCCAACCAGATAATTAAAAAAGAACCGAAGATCTGGAAAAAACTTTGTGAGAAACTGTTTGATCTAATTTCTAGAACCAACAAGATCCCTCGCTCCTGGCAATTAGCAGTACTAATTCAGATATTCAAACAGGGCGATACCAAAGATCCTCGCAACTACAGACCTATTGCCCTTTTGCATCCGCTAGCAAAGATATTTCCTACAACACTCTTAGAACAACTTAAATCCTGGGCAAAACAAGCAAACATCTGTGTGACGAGACAAACTGGATTTGCGAAATAAATCGGCAGCAATATTATCTTCTTTCTGCTGAATCTGGCAAAACAAGAAGCGATTAGTAGCGAAACCACCCTACTGGCTGTATTTGTCGATCTTCAAAAGGCGTTTGATCTTGTAAACAGAGACCTACTCTGGATAAAGCGGCGCACTTATGGCTGTCCCCATAACATACTTCAACCGATCAAACAACTCTACTCCAACACATCAATAAGAGTAAGGATGTCTAGATCTGCCACGATGACAGACTCAATTACTACCTGGAAGGGTCTCAAACAAGGATGCCCCTTAGCAGTGACACTCTTTAGTCTCTTCACATCAGACTTCGAACAAAAAATTAAGTGCTACACCACTACCATGCATAACATATACAGACGAAAGTTTTATTCTCACAAAACCATAGAAGTCTACAAATAGCTCTGAGTAATTTGGAAACATACATGGAGTCGAATCAACTTAAAATCAACGTTAAAAAGACAAAACTAATGAAGCTAACATCCAAAAGACAGAATAAGAAAAACAACAAAGCTCTGTTCCTATACAAAGAAAAACTCAGGCAGGTCAAGTCTATTAAATATCTAGGAATTTGGGTGAATCAATCGCCTACAGAAAATGACTGGACATCTCATTTGAAAATCAAAGCTCTCTCACTAGCCAGGCAAGGTCGACTTCTGCACTTCAAATATGGAATATTCTCGATGAGACCGTTCATAACTTTCCATCAGCAAAAGGTAACAGCTATACTTACATATGGAGGCGAGACAATGATGAACCTGGATCCTAACATCTGGCAAAAATTAGAAGGGATCTTTTGGAGGAAAGTCCTATCCCACAGTTACTCCCCATGCCAAAACTAAGATTTGAGCTAGCCATACAGTCACTAAGATCACTCATAACATGGAAGAAATTAGACC
Source organism: Ambystoma mexicanum (assembly GCF_040938575.1). Classification (NCBI taxonomy): domain Eukaryota; kingdom Metazoa; phylum Chordata; class Amphibia; order Caudata; family Ambystomatidae; genus Ambystoma; species Ambystoma mexicanum. Next base: position 335,811,680 of record NC_090924.1, on the reverse strand, counting down.
TGTATAGGAAAATAACCACAGAGCAACACATTCCTGTATTGCGCATATTCAGCACAAATATTCATACATCAACATGCAACTGCATTTAAACATGGAAAAGGCATATAGAAGCAATCCAAGCTGAGGCCGACATTTCAATGGAAATGCTACAAATAAGACCACAAAAGGCCAAAAAGAAAATTATCACCAATGACTGAATTGAAACAATTGAACAAAAGTTGAAATACAATCTTGATCTAAATTGCAAATATGACAATAGACCAATTAACTGCCTACCAAAATACTTGCAAAGGTTCCCAGATAGACATATAAGAGACATCTATTTAAGATTACGACTAAACATTCTTCCAACCAAAGAACTCATGGCAATGCTATACCTGATTGGAACTTAGTACAGCACTGACCAACTGTATTCAGTCTAATGACTGTAATACTCTTTTCCGAGAAGGTACTCAAGCCATGAGTCTCATCTGCACCAGATACTCACCTATGAAAAATATTGTCTCCAAGAAAGCTTCTAAACCTTGGTTTACTAGAGAGCTTTTGGAGCTAAAGAAGGAACACAAATATCATGAAAACAGATGGTATTGCTCCAAATTAATTGAACATCTTAATCAGGCAAATATTGTTTTAATTAGCTATTAAAAGGCACTGTTTACAGCCAAGTCGCTCTTTTTATTGACTAAAATTTCATCTGCAATAAAACACCCTTACAAATTGTTTAAAAGCAGTGCTGATTTTGTTAATCCAAGCACACATGCACCAGTGAAGACCTCTCTAAATCATGCTAAGGGTCTAAATACTTTTTTCAGAGATAAAATGTTGAATATTTAAGAAAATATTAGGTCCCATAGAAAGCGAGATACAATCTCGGAATCTGTGGCATCTAGCTCTACTATAGATTATGTGGGACAAAGAATCCAGTTTGATTTTAAGCAACTTTCAGTTGAGGATATTACACCACTTCTATCCGAGCTTAAACCCACAAATGATACCTTTTTTCCATTGCAGTGATTTTGTTTGGGCCTAAACATCTCCTTGTAGGAGGAAAATGTCCCCCTCCTCCACAGTTTTTGGGGGCCAGCCTTAAATATTCCACCAAGGTCAAGAATTTGGGCTGTATTTGGCAGAGTGACCTGGGATGCAATGCCCAGGTCTCAGCCAAGGTACAGTCCGTATTCTATAACATCTGCCTCTTGCGCCAAGCTCTACCCCTACGTGCCTAAAGTAGATTGTGCTGTAGTGGTGGGAGCACTGGTAAATTCAAATCTTGATTACTGCAACGGTCTTCTGGCCGGAGCACCAAGTAATCAAATTCATCGTATCCAGAAAGCACAAAATGCTGGAGTCAGACTGGTCTTTGGTGTATCTAAAAATACTCATACATCCGGTCTTTGTCGGTCACTACATTGGTTGACAGTCGAAGATCGGATTAAATTTAAGACCGGTTGTCTGGTTTATCGATGCCTGCATGACATGGCACCAGCATATCTAATAGACAAACTTAGACAATATCAACCTACTCGCACTCTTAGGTTGGAGGATCGCTTTATCCTGGTAATTCCTAGGATGAAGTATAGGTCTAGGGGAGATCGGTGTTTTTCGGTGACTGGGCCCAGATTGTGGAACAGTCTTCCGCTATATCTGAGACAAGCCAACTCCCTGATGACCTTTAGAGCAGGTCTCAAAACTCATCTTTTTAAATAAACCTGTGATTTTGATTATTTTTGTTTGCTGTACAGTATTGTTTACCAAGTTGGTCCTCCTGGCCTTCTGAATTTCATCTCTCTGTTCCATCTGCGCCAGGATACGATTTGGTTCGTTGTGTGTGCGTTTATAAATGCTTCAAAATATTCAAAAAGGAAACGAATATCAAGCGAGTTGAACTATTGCCGTTTCTGCAAGGAAAAAACTGCTGTAGAAACACTAGAACACATCTTCATGAAATGTCCAGTTTTAAGTGAAAAAATATCTATTTTCAGAAGTCTTTACATGAAACCGTCTGGACAATTCTGAAGACAGATGGGCAAATCTCCTACTGGGCAACAATAAAAAAGAAATCTTCCTCACCATCATGTTCTTGGGGTTTGATCATTTAGTCGAAAATTGGGAGAGCTGCTGTGATTGGAAAGGCCGTTTGTTGAACTTCAATGCAAGTTGGATCAAAACGACAATGTAAGGCCGGGAGGGGAGTTGTCGTGGTGGCTCCTGTCGGGATGGAAGAAGGGGTGAGCTTGATGAACATATCAGGCTCCTTTGTTACATCGCGCTGCAAGAGTTGTGTGATGAGCTCCGTTTGATGATTGATCTCCTCCAAGAGTTCCAAAAGCTTGAATAACGAAGTTAACGCTGTGTTCATGGTGGTTAAAGTAACCTCCAAATAAGGGTTTGCGCCTGATGTACAAATGCTGAGACTGGCTGAAAGTGTGTAAAGGCTCCAGGTTTACGCGGCGTTTGATGTGAATAAGATATTGACGAGACTGTTGAATTATGTACAGAATGACCGAACATGATGGGAGATTGCGATAGACTCTGCGAGTCACGAGAAGAGGCACTGGCACGACGGACAGACTTTAGGTGCACGGGTGCCAGGTCCTGCAGATCTATTGCATCTGATATCTGGTCACCTACAATCATAATTTGTTCTGCGGGCTGCAAGAATGCAGCATTTGGGTGATTTGTCTTCTTCGGTTCCATTGATTGGTCAGACGCTGAAGTCTCTTTGTTGGCAGAGCTAGTCGAGCAATCATGTGTTGTTGGAATGTTGTTAACCCTAAGTAAAGGCTGATTAGCCGCGTGGTCGGCAGAACTCAATATCGACGGACACTCCAGAATCAGAGTCGCTGTACTAGCGTATTCCACTGCAGTCAAGGAGTCTGTTGTGCTACGCGGACTATAATCGAGCAGCTCCCTCAAAAGCATGCAACGATGGACAAGATGAGATGCCGGTATCCACGTTAAGGGTTCCATCCAAGTCAGCCGACGGTGAGTAACCCTCTCGCTCTGGCGGGTAGAAATCACAGATGTCTGATGTGAACGTTTATTTCTTCAAAGCAGACAGGGCTGCAGTTAAAGCTTTCTTCGCCACCAAATGAGCAGGTGAGGGTCTCAGCGGCGTGCGTTTAAGTTGTAAGGTGACTTTGTTAAGCTACTTCAATGTAGGCATGATGTCAGAACGCCAATTCCTACTACACGTTCCCGCTTACCCGACAGACTTACGGGAGTCAAAATAGCTAGGAACAGCAACAAGCGCTTCCATTCCTCTAAAGGCTTGTTTCGAAGGCATTGGGGGTTGCCATGGCGACGATGGCCACTACTACGTCTGCAGTCACGTGTTGCTCCGGTTTCCCGGTCACGTGACTCCCGCGTTGTGGTCACGCAAGTTTAAGTCCGCCCCGTTTGCTGTTTCGGTGCTTCTGATTGTTTTCCTTGGATTACTACAGTGGCGCTTGCTATTTTGGATCTTGTCCCTTCTTGATCTCTGGCCTGTCTATTGGATTTTGCTCTTGTCTTGCCCTCGGTACTTCTGCTTCGAACTTCAGCTACGAACTCCTGCTACGACCCGGACTTCCTTTTGACTTCGATTCTTGTCTCATGCTTTGTTTTGTCTGATTACCTGATTCTGACCCGGAACTCTTGGATCCTAGGCGTACGCGTGCCGGCGGGAATAGGATACGAGTGCTGGACTAGAGACTGCCTGTAGCACTTCTGGGCTTCTTCACTCTAGGCGTACGCGTGCCGGCGGGAATAGGATACGAGTGCTGGACTAGAGACTGCCTATAGCACTTCTGGGAATTCCTAAACTGTCCAGGCGTACGCGTGCCGGCGGGAATAGGACTTGCACCGGACTGAGGATTTCTTCAACACCGTGAGTCTGGGCTCATTTCGGACTCTCCTTTGGATCCGGGGAGATCAAATTCATCCTACTTTCCTCGTTGCTTCCTTTCTCACGGATATACAAGTAAGAGTCCTTATTTCCTGTTCATTTTCCAGTTATTGGTTCTTTTGCCTTTCCTTGTCTTATATAGTTCTTGTATCTTTACAGAGGCTGTCTACTTCCAATCTGTTGTCGTTTTCTTGTCGGAATGTACCGTACCTTACCCTACTGACAATCAGTGAGTTTTCAGTCTTGTGAAATTACCATTCATCGGGAAGGAACTTGCAGTCATCAGGAGTTCCAGAGGGTCCTGTTCATTCTTCAAACATCTTTCAACCAATTGACCGCTCAGACTGTTTTTATACACAACTGAGTGTTACATTGGTGGGAAGAATATACTACTGCACTACGGGTTCAACAGCTTCTCTTCGGTCACCAGGCGCTTTACCCTGTTAAGGTTCAGTGCTCTGACACATGACATATTTAAGATTGTATACTCCGTTCGACATGGTATGTGAAGGGGATGTGAATGCGAGCGGTTAACAGAACGCAGATGTGTAATGAGGGCACGCCAGATCTAAGCCTAGAAAAGGTTTGTAGGAATGACGAAGCCAGCAACCGGTTTGCGATCGAGTTGGAAGAAGCCGTTTGCCTCTTGCTGCACAGCCAAGCAGCACCTTTCAGCACTTTCAGTGCACTTCTCGGATGCCCGGGTTATCACAGATGATTGAGCAGGATGACATGGTTGACCGTGTCAAAAGCAGAAGAGAGATCGACTAAGAGGAGGACAGAGGGCAGATTAGAATCAAGGTTAGAGAGCAGGTCTTCACGGATGCTCAGGAGAGCAGTTTCCGTGCTTCTGGCTGCTCTGAAGCCAGACTGATGGTCATGGAGACAACCAACAGATTCAGTGTGAAGATTACGCTGGGAGATGGCTAGCTTTTCCAGGTGTTTGCCCAGGAAAGGAGTGGTGGAGATTGGGCGATAGTTAGCCGGGCAGGAGGGGTCGGCAGAGGGTTTCTTGAGAAGAGGGTGCACAAGAGAGTGCTTCAGGCGGGAAGGGAAGGCTCCAGTGGCAAAGGAGTGGTTGTAGAAGTCAGCCAGGGCAGATGCGAGGGTGTCAATGTGGTCCGTGATGGTTTTGGAAGAACAGTGAAGTACCTGTTTTGACGGGACTTTCATAGATCAGACTTGTCTAGAAACCTTGCCGGGGGAGAACAGAGGAAAGGAAGAAAAATAGGGAGGGGAGGTGGCCACAGGAGGGCCAGAGGTAGAGGAGAGAGTAGAGGTAGGAGGAGGAGAGGACGAGAGGGTGGACAGGATGTCCTGGGTTTTAGAGATGAAATGAGAAGGCAGGGACGTGCAGAGGGGACAGGAGAGGTAGAGACTGCAGTAGGATTGGCCAAAGTTCGGGCGAGTTGTTAGATGCCGCAGGGATGCGGGCTAGGATATGGGCTCCCTTCTTAGTGTGTAGCTTCCCCAGTGTAGCGTGATAGTCCTTCTTTGTTCTACTTGTAGTCTGTATTACAGTGGTTGTCTTCATCTCAGTACCACAGTAGTATTTTTTTTCAGGTTTACTCACAAGTTCTATATAACAATAACAAATGTCTGCTTGTTCTTCATATTTTCTTCTAATAGATGTTGTTACCAAGGGATTATAGGTAAGCGGGTTAGGGAGTTCCTCCTCGAAACAGGAGTCCTTGTCCCCAAGGGGGGAGTCTCTCCCGGTGAGGTCCCGCTTGCCTCTAACCCTAGGGAGGCTATCACATAACTGGGCTCAGCTCCCTAGCCACACAGATAAAAGCTCCCCTTGGGGAGAAGAGACTGAATCCTGCGATTCGTCACAGTATCTTAGAAGAGATTGGTAGTCTTTTTTGGCAGTGCATTAGGTTTTAGTGCTTTTTGTTCTCTAGTTGACACCCTTCGTCTGTTTCTGCTTCTTAGTCTCCCTTGTCATCTGTCCCCTTTTACCTTTACATTTCGTCATAGTTAAAAAAACAAAATAATCCCTGTCCTTTCCCCATATACTTTCTCCAAAAGTTTAAAAAAGCAAAGGAAATCCCTTTTGTTGGTTTGTTTGTATGGCGCACCTGACCCAAAAGGTATCTTGGTGCCTTAGCACAGTCAATTACAAGTTTACTTTCAGCTTAGTTATAATAGTTCCATAGAGTGGGATGAAGACCAAACAGTAGCGGGTACAGTGGAAATGCAATCAAACAATATACATGCAATGAAGGGGAAGCTGCAAGGTCAGTTTAGGAATCAAATTAGGATGAGGGTGGACAGGAATAATGGTCTTAGTTCTAATATATACAAGATTATGGCTGACCATGGATGTCTTTAGTGATGAGCCAGTTTATGTTGTGCGCCTGAACAAGTAGAATGATATGATATGATAGGATATGGTATTTATAACGCGCCTATACACAAGTGTTTCAATGGTTGGTCTGCTCTCAGTCAGCGGGTAAGGCATTGCAGGCCTGAGCTGCCATGACTGGGAAACTGGGTCCTCCTGCTCGTTTTAGCTTGAATCTAGGTACAATTAGGTGTGCTGAGTTGTTAGTCCTAGTGGGACGGGACGAGGCTTGCTCAGCTATCCTCTCGGAAAGGTATGTAGGGGCTACATGATTAATGCATTTATGGATAAGGGAGAAGGATTCAAGCAACATTTTGTCATTAGTCTTAAGCCATTTGACATGTCTCCTCAGATGTGAAATGTGTTCTCCCCTGGGTATACCAAGAGTGGCTCTTAAAGCGTTATTTTGCAGTGTCTGGATTTTTCTAATGAGGTATTTGTTGCCCCCCAGATAAAGAGCATTACAGTAGTCCAATTTAGAAGGTATAAGTGCTCTTGCTAGGGTAATACAACTTTTCTGTGACAGGAATGATCTGCATGCTCTAATCAGCTTATAAGTGTAGGCAGTGGCGGATGACAGGGCATTGACTTGTTTGTTAAGAGTGAAGGCGGAGTCAAGGTAGAAACCTAAGGTTTTTATTTCTTTTGCCACTTTGATCGAGTTGCTGTCAATGTTGAAGGTGGTGTAATTCTGGTTTAATTTTTGTTGCGATCAGCTGTGGAGCCGAGAATTAGCAACTCGGTCTTGTCATCATTCCGGCATAGGCCGTGTGTGGCCATCCATGCCTGGATGATGAGGTATATTTTATTCACCAAAGCCAGGTCCTTATCATACTTGCCCGATAGGGGTATGAGGATCTGGGTGTCATCTGCATAATTGTGTAGGTGACACCCAGATGAACTAGGTCATTGAACAATGGCTTTGTGAATATATTATACAGTGTGGGGGAAACACAGGAACCTTGTGGTACCCCACAAGTTAGGGGAGTGGGATCGGCTGCTGCAAGTGGTGAGAAGACGAGCTGTCTCAGTGCCATGACGGCGTCTGAATCCCGATTGTCAGACACCTAGGAGGTGATTTGTCTCTAAATACTTCTGAATTTGATTATAGGCCACTTTATCAAGGATTTTGAGTAAAAAAGGTACAGTGGTAATGGGCCTATAGTTGGTTGGGATGGAGGCATCTAGAGTCTGTTTTTTCAAGAGGGGAAGGACCCAAGACTCTTTTAGATTACCAGGGACAATTCTAGAGGTAAATGAGGAGTTGATCTGTTTAGTTATGAAAGGGGAGAGGTCTCTGGCGGCGTCTTTAATGATTTGTGCAGGACAACTGTCTCCTTGGCAGTTAGGCGGTTTGGGTGATAAGATTACTTTTTATACCTTTTCCCTTTTGTATTCCTTATCCCATTTAGCTGTGTGGTTGTCCTACTAGGCCTGTGTGGCTTCTTCCATTTGTTTTCATTACCTTGGCTTTAATCTAAAAAACATAAAAACAAATACATGAAAAAGATTTCCCTTTCTATTCCAGCTGCTTGCTTGTAAAACAAAAAACACATTTCCATTTGTGTGTAACAGAAAATCCTTCCTATGTTTTAGTTACCTTGCTTAGTATCCAAGAACTCCCTTGTGTATCCATTTGTTTTCTCAAGTGTGATTAGGTCCACTGCCTGGATTTGGAAACTATCTAGCAGGGTGATAAAGGAGGCGATGCACTTCTGCGTGCAAGCAGAGGATGGGCACAGAGATGACATGGGGAGGATTCCTGGGTCACCCACTTTTAGTCCCGGTTTCATCGGGTGTGAGGGGGTCGTCCCATGGTGCCTAACAGCACTATCCTTTTAAAAGAGTTAGCCTTTCTAGTAGAGAATGTAAGATCGAGTGACAGGAAAGCTACACAGGTTCACCCATCATCATATGTAACACATTCAGTAAGGAAGTGGATATTCTAGGAACACGGTCCGTTTAAGGGAAAGCGGCACTAAAGCCAGTTCTCACCATCAGTCCTCATGGAGCCTCGCTCTAGAGATATTGCGAACATTACTGTGAGATTTGATTCACCAGTGAGATTTGATTACTGTGAGGTTTGGAAACCCAAAGAGAATCGTTTCAAACTGCAGCCTCTGCAAGCCCATGCTCACTGAGAAAACCTAAAGTGCTCGAGCTCTGGGAAAATGTCACTGACCTGTGGTGGCTGTGGCCGCGTAACATAACGCATACAATGGAGCGTGTGTAGCTGAATCTAGAAATAAACCACGTAATGTTATAGCTGATAGGCCAGCAGGTACTGTGTTCCCCACAACCCCCGCTTAGTATACTATTGGCAGGGGTTGCAGGGGTGTCCCCCGCAGCTGTCGCGCAGTCCCGAAAAAAAGGAAAGGACCCTGCCGTGCCGGTTATCGATCACAGAAGTGAAAGGGAACAGGCGTTGCAGGGACCAGCAAGTCGGAGGCAAGGTAAATAGGGGGTGTGGGTGGGGGTGTGCCCAAGTTTGAAAAAATTATCTTCAGTCTTTCCTCCCTCAAACATTTTTTACTCTGTCTTTCAACCCCAACCAGGATAATGCCTACACATGAAAGGGGTCAAGCCCTTGGAGGGTTTACAAACAAGTCTGGTGGCATCACAACAATGAGGGAAATAATAAGAACAAGAGTAGAGAAGTGGCAAATAGGGCAGAGGTCTGGGCCCAGGGCAAGGGAGGTGATGGTAGGCCCTCAGAGCAACAACAGCTGAAGTAAGAAAGGGTGCGGGAGTCCCCCTAAAAGTCTGATCTAGATAATAACCAGAGAAGACCAATGCAAAAGGTTGCAGGAAACTATTAAACCCTACGCTGGACATTGAGAAGAGATTTTACTACATCTTGCAGCTGGTGCTGGAGACCCAAAAGGCACCCGTTGGCGGCAAAGTGTTCCTTTGAGACTGCAAGCAAAGGGGAAGTTCCCCAACTGTTGTGAACCAATAGGGAGACAGACCTGACATTTCACCTTGGTTTCCAGAATACTTTTTCTGTGTGAATTGTTAATTGTGAAAAGGTCAGTAACAAGAGGGGTGCTAACTGCCAGGTCTTGCAAAGGAAATGCATGGTTGCTGTGTTTGTGGGGGTAGGTGTCAGTTGCTCACTGTCATATGTGATGAATCACAGGGATCCCACCTACCCTGGCCTGAAGCCCTTCTCATGTGGCCAGAGAAAGAGACGCTTCCTGACTCTGGGGTGGGGTTCTGCGGGAGGATCACATGGGAGGGGACTCGGGTCAGGAGAATTGTGAGACTCCTCTAAACAACTTCCCTAGTGACCCTACGATCTTAATGGCATATTGCAAAACCAACATATGTGAGGAAATGAAGAATCAGAGTTCCATAGGTACTGATACTAGGAAAAGAGGCTCAGAGGCACAGAATTGCAATATGCACTCTAGAGTTTTGAATAATCTATACCTGAACTGAGATTTTGGCCATTTAAATCCCACTCAGGTGAAGATGGAGATGAGTGGAAGTAGCAGTAGGAGACAGAGTTGTAAGTAGCTGCGCATGCAGTAGGGGCAGAGCAAAGACGCCGGGACCACAACAGTGCCTTTGGCGGTTAATGGTGCGGAGAGAGTACTGAAGCAGAGAAGCCCAAGTTGCAGAGGTTGTGCAGCAGGAAGCGCGTTATTGCAAGTTATCCTGTGGGAGAGAGGCGCTCTCCGTACTTCGTGTCTGCCTCCAGTGGCTGGCGAGCACAGGGATCCGAGATGAGTAGTGAGGAATCCTGCTAAGAAAGACACGAGTAACGGGACCGCAGCCAGTGCTCTCAGAAGCTCCCGAACAGAAGAGCAAAACAGAATCGGCAGCGGAAGCGAGATACAGATGCGCAGGGAACACCAAGTGAGTTATCCTTTGACAGGTGGCCGCGGGGCTCTCCGGGTAAACCGCTATCTGATTGCCACTATTTTGAATATCGAACTAAAGACAATAAGTGTTTTGGCCTAAAGATTATATACAGGGGAAACAAAAGGAGAAAGTGTTACATTATCACTACCCAAATGAAAGATCACTATCTGAGAAAGCCTGTGATTACCATTACCCACGAACAGAGGGGACAGTATTAAAACCCCAGTATAACTACCATTGACAAAGCAAAGCAGGGGCAACATCAAGCCAGAACTGTAACCAGCATTGCCAAAGTAAAGAGGGGGCAATCTATAAGACAGATAACAACCAGCATTGCCTAAGCCAAAGACCGGTAATTAGAAGAAAGAAGGAAGACAGCTTTTTGGGATAGAGAAACTTGAATTTGAGACGTTCTTAACAGTTCCTAGGTGTGATAGTGAAAGCTCAAAGAGGGCAGCGAAGTGGCCCTCCTTGTGAAGAATGGAAAGGGGGAGAGGAATATAACCTGCAGTATATGTGGCCAATTAAACAGAAGAAATTAAAGTACTCTATTGTGGTGAGAGGTTGTGGTGGAAAGAATGTAACAACACCACAAATGTGTGTGATGAACTGTGCTAAAACAATCCTGACAAAACCATTGTTCTACATAAAGAAGAAGTGTGTAGTAGTTGTCTTTCTCAAGAGAAGAGAAATCCTATTTAAGGATTCATTGGTAGAAAGATTAACTTTGTTTGATTCTAATACTATCACGATGTAAAGTGAAGCCATCCGGAAGTGACGGAACTTTGTGTTGGAAACAGAACTTAGCTATTAGGAGAAACCTTTGTGCGTTACTTTTTGAAGCAGACTGACTATTGTCTCGATCTTTGATCTTTTGAACATTCTACTTTGACCTTAGGGAAGGGGGTCCAAACATGGTTAAAAGAATATTTGGTTCTAATTAATTCTAATTAATATTTTGTTGAATTTCAATACCTGAAATGCTTTTGTTATATGTATAACTGTGAGGGACAGATATCCTTGTGTATTAGAGTATTTACCTTTAGTCTTAGTTTCATAAGCAGGGAAACCCACGTTAGGTTAGGGAAAGCAAGGCGATCATCACACCCTTTAAAGTTTATAAAATTTCTTCTTGTGAAAAAAAAGTTAGAGAGAGCGAGAGAGCGAGAGAGAGCGAGAGAGAGCGAGAGAGAGCGAGAGAGAGCGAGAGAGAGCGAGAGAGAGAGCGAGAGAGATATAGAGAAACATTTTGAACTATGAAGGGTTTCGCTGTCACAGGGGGAGGCAGCAGTGGGGGAATTAGATGAGGTAGGGACTTCAGTGGGAAGCCATGCAGAGTCTGTCTGCCAGGGTTGGTGGAATGAACTGGCACCGTGTCAGCGGAGGACGGGGCAGCCCTAGATTACTCAATGCAAGAGGGCATGATAGCTGTACTGTGGCTACACTAGTTTCTTTAATGGGCAATGTCTTCATCAACTTTAATTTTGGAGCGGTAACTCGGCAGGGAAAGGTTGGAGCAGATGTGTGGGGCTGCCTGGAGATGGAGCAGGAGAGGGTGCAGGTGGTAGTGCTATGAGAGAGTGAAGACATTCTGTGATTATGCACACAAGCATTTCTTTACATTTTGGTGATCTATAGAATGTAATCTTTGTTAATCTTGCAATGTACCACTGTGACGTTAAAGCACAATTTACGTGCAACAATATTTTACTTGGATTTATAAAGTGAATACTGACCCAAAGGTGATACACGAAAAACATGGCACAGTGGAAACTGTACCAAGAACACACTCAAGGGCAGTTCACATTTGCTGCAGATGGTAGGTGCCCTATGTGTGACCCACGCTATTGCTACTGGGGTGGTGGACAAGCACACAAGAACACCATCACATTTTGGATGCAAATACCTCAGATAGGCCATTATTTCAATTTAGCCACATGATGTCCATGCATTGCATGTTTCAATTGAGATTTTGACCAATTCTAACTCCCATAGTCATCGGAACGCACAGGAGCCACAGGATCTAAGAGTCCAAAAATCCAGGAGTCAACAAATAAAAGGAAAAATAAATGCAACACTATAACTTCTATGGAGATGCCATTCAAACCCAAAACAGAGGATCAAAACATCAAAGCACGAGTAACTACACACCACACATCAACAGAGTCACTCTCACACACACTGTGGTTGCACATTCAAAGCCCCACTTAGCACAATGAAAATGATTACGCATATCAACGTACTAGCTATTTAAAAAACAATGCACAGCATGTGGCGTGCACATATACACACGACAGCAACTGACTATGCACTAGGGAAGGGGGTTCCAAGGTAACCACACACACAAACTATGCCACTTTGACAAACACACACCTATGGCATGCCTTTGTGCTCCGCAACCTGCCACGCCACAAGCTACTTCTGCCCAATTGGTCAACATGCATTAACAGCCCCTGAAAAAGAAAATTGCAAGGGTTCACTCCACATCAATTGCATATACATACATTCAGGTACTCCTACATCAAAAACACTAATAAAAACACATTGCTACGTACTGCTTTCTCCTTTTCTGCCACCCAATGTCTACAACACAGAGCCAATTCCAAGAATCCAACTCTTGACAATCAGCCAGGTATAAACACCAAGCAACAACTTAAAAAGACACTGTAACAAATGGACAAGCCTGCACCTCCACTGCAAAAATAACACACTTTGCATCACACACTAGGCAGAAACCGACTCTCACAAGCAAATCATATGACCCATAAATGTACGCTTTGTTGGCTAATCACAGGAACTCCATAACCACCCAAATGACTCACTCACACCACACGCAAACGCATCACATTTGAGCTATATTAAAACAAGGCATCACATCCAAACCACATCACAAAACAAAGCAGTACAACACACACCTCAGCAGGGAATTTGCATTAGAATTAGCATACCCTTCCTCAGCACTAACAACCGTCCCAAACAATGCATTACTTGATAACCTTTGATATGATACATGTACCATTCATCACAGATGCATAACATTTTCTTCTGCACCCTGAGGCAAGAAAACGCATCCAAACAACCAACACACAATCTACAAATATTGATTTGTAATAGCCATCCACCAGAACTGACCAACAGCCAAACACACCAATGAGTAATAGCATTTACTAATAATAGTAATAGTAATAGATACAGAGTTCCCAAAGGTTCAGTGCTTGGCCCTTTCCTTTTCTCACTCTAAACCTCCCTCCTTGTCCCTGTTATCTCCTCATTTGGCATTTCTCACCATTTCTATGCTGATGATACTCAACTCTTCCTTTCCTTCTCTTCCTTCTCTACCGACCTCCATCTTAAACTCTCTTCCTGTCTTACTGCCATTAAAAACTGGATGTCTTCCCACTTTCTTTCCCTCAACGCTGATAAAAACAGAAGTCGTTTTCTACCCCTACAACTCTCTTCCCTCCTCCCTCTCCACCTCCATTCATTCGTTTTCCACCTTCTAATCTCCCTATCTCTGACCACGCTCGCAACTTAGGCATTCACTTTGACTCCTCTCTCACTTTTCCCCATCATATCTCTCTCACCTCTCGTGCCTGTCGCTACCACCTCTTTAATATTCGCAAAGTCCGCCCCTCTTGCACTTTCCATGCTACTAAACTTTTAATCTCCTCCCTCATCTTTTCTCGCCTCTTCTACTGCGCCTCCTTACTCTTCTGACTACCTACTTCTCATCTCGCCCCCCTCAAATCTATCTACCACTCTGCCGTCCGCACCCTCTGTCTCCTCACCTCCTGTGACTCCATCTCTGCTTCCCTTTCCTCCCTTGGCGGGCTTCCCTTTCACTCCCAACTTAAATTTCATTTTCTCTGCTTAGTCTTTAAATCTCTCCATGGTCTTGCTTCCCCTTATCTCTCTTCCCTCCTCTCTTTCTACACTCCTTATCGCTCCCTTCGCTGTGCTGACCACTTCCTACTCACTGTTCCTCCATCCCCTTGTGCCACCTCCCGTTTCCGCTCCTTCCAGCTCCTAACCCCCCTGCATTGGAACTCCTTACCTCTCTCAATCCGCTCTATTCCTACCTTTTCCTCATTCCACACATCCCTTAACTCTCTCCTTCTCCATTCCCCGCCATGAAACCCTTCCCCCTTCTTGCTCCCCCTCGCTCCTTTTTCGTTTCACCATGATCATCTCCCTCCTCTCCCCACCCCATTCTCACCCTTTTACCCCCATCTGATTCCCCCTCCTTCTCCTCCCCACCCCTCTCTCTCCCTCTTAGTTCTACCGCACTACTTTCCCTCTTCCCTTCAGTTTAATTGCTCAATTTACTGTTTTGTTGGACTGATTCATAATTGTAAATGGCTTCTACTGTTTATTGTTATAATGTTAATGTTATATGTATCCTGTTAAAATGTGCAGCATTTTGGAGTAAAGCGCTACATAAACATAATAAATACAAATACAAATTTGATTGGATACATGTGGCGTTCATCATTAATGTATGTGACAAGATCAGTAGTAGTCTAATCTTGTCAGGAGGAGATGGGGACTCCCTGCAGACAGGGTGTGGGAGGCCTACCAGAGCGAAAGCCAGAACGATTCCTTCCTCGGAGGGGGAATGTGGCATATGGAAGGGCCCCAGTTCATTTCCCCTTCTTAACTGCCAATATGTGCATGGGCAGTAACACTGGTACTTACCCCATACCGCTGTATGATGATGCTGTCCAGTTACTTTATTTTAATTTCAGACCAAGACATCCACTAGAGTTCAGGGCAGACAACCCGCAACATGACAACCCTCCAGATAGACAGCTTCAGTCATACTAGGGAGGGAAAGAACAGCTACACGGAGCACTGGTGGCCCTATGCGGCAAGGAACACTACCTGCCGCCATCAAAGCATGCAGAGACTGAACAACGGTAGAGCAGCGCCTTAACCCAGACTTTTAACAAACTAGCTGCATGGATACAAGAAAACTCGAAAACATAGCTACAATACCCGGATGGGGCAGATGGGACGAGATTGGCCCGGTGAACCAGTGGGAAAAGAACAATGGGAGAAGGAAGAGGGAGGAAAAGGATAGAGACAGGAAACAAGAAGGTGTGGATTGTTCAGGTGAGGTCAAAGGAGGAAGAGGTGGCAGACCAAGAGACCAGAAGGAGGATGGACAGGGTGTGGAGATGAATTTTAGGAAAGGCAAGGAATTGTTGGTGAGAGCAAGTGGTACTGTGTTGTGAGGATACGTGTAAGATGGCTGAGTGGGTGGGGGGGCGCTGTTGCCCACAGGAGAAGATGGCCGCTCCTGTGTGAGCTCCGGAGAGAACCAGGGCCGTATTGCAAATATAACCGTTCAACGGATCCGGTTATACAAATGCGAAGCATGGAATGAATGGCAACGGCTGGTCAGCACGGCTGTGAAGTCTGGGAGGCAGTGGTGGCTGGACTTCCGTGATACAGCGGCACGTTGATTCCGCGGGTGGCGGCGGATGGGCCCTTGGATCGGGCTGGGGCTGAGGGGGAGGAGCTCGGCGTGGGGAAGGCGCAATCCGCGCTCTGGACGTTGCAGACCCATCATCATTAGGGCCCGCGCCGGGTGCTCCGCTCCGCGTCGAGTGCCTGCTGGGTCCCCCCTTCCCGCTGGCCCTCGCGGCTCCCCCCCCCCCCCCGACTACTCGCCCCACCGAGAGCTGCTAGGCGGAGAACTCCCGGCGTCCCGACCGGCGATAGGAAACTGCAGACGGACCACGGGAGCGGACACCCCCCCCCTCCTACCGGAACACAGATAAGTGGGGCAGCGGGGAGGAGGTAGCGGCGCTGCATGCAACGCGGGTCCCAACCCTGCGGCTCTGTACAATACAACGGGGACGATGCATGGAATCACGGAGAGAGCGGTTCCTGCTATGTGTTGAGGAACGTATGATCTCCCGGAGACACTTCCCAGGCTGCGCTCTCGGGGCTGGCGGCCGCGTAGGCCTTTCACTGCGGCTCTGGTGCTGGGCCATTGCTCAGGCCCCCACGAAAATCATCTATAAAAAAGGTTACTGGCCTGGTCAAAGTTGCCTGCTAAACGTGTGCCGAGTGGGTTTGGCCAAGAGTGCAGTGCACACATCTCGACTGCACACACCATTGCTAACGCGTGCAGGTCAGAGAAGACAGAGTACAACACAATCTGAGGCAGACTCGATTGACCACAAAGCACGGGATAATGCCCAAGAATTTCGGACCTAAGAAGAATAAGGGGGCTATCGACAAATACACCACATCTATCCAGAAGAACTCAACGGCCGAGATGGAGGAACCAATGACCCCGATTGAGCAGCAGGGCCCACCATCCACTAAGATGGAACCGCAGGCGGTCTTCCTCGCAATGCAGCAGGGGTTCACAGCTCTGAACGACAAATTGGATGGGATTACCGCTAATGTGGCATCCATTAAGTCAAAATTGGATAAAACAGCGACACGTATTACGGAGGCGGAAACTAGAATATCGGGCACTGAAGACGCGCTTGAGGCCCTGAAAAGCACGGTATCTACGATGGTGATGGAAATTGGAGGACCTAGAAGCGAGGTCAAGACGCAACAATATTCGCATTTTAGGGGTGCCTGAAGAGGCGATGAAGGGCTCCATGGAGAAAGGTGTTGAGGCCCTCCTTCGCACACTGCTGGGTGACCCCGGGTGGTCATCCATGTTCATTATTGAGCGTGCTCACAGATCCCTGGCTCCGAAGCCGAAACTGGGAGCATACCCAAGGCCAATAATTGCACGTGTGCTGAACTACAGGGACAGGAACCTGATACTGCGCGCGGCAAGGGAAAAGCAGGAGCGGAGATGGGAGACCAGCGTGATATGGATCTACCCCGACTTCACACTAGCGGTGCAGCAGGAGAGAAAACAATTTAATGGCGTCAAGAAACTGCTCCGAGAGCGACAAGTCCAATACGCCATGCTGTACCCGGCTAGACTCAAGATTCAATACAAAAACAAAGTCCACTTCTTCACCTTCCCCGAGGAAGCCGCCAATTTTGTAGAGACGCATATCCCCGCGGTGCCAGGGAGCACTGAAGCTAATAGTCAGGATTGACTTTCACGAAGGTGATTCGACAGAATGTTCAGTCGACGTGTCACTTGCTTTATATAATCACCTTCCCCTGGTGGGGTTACATTGAGTGAGGGTGGGAAGATCTCTATTTGTATGATAAGCTTTGCCGCAAAATTTCCCGTTGCCAACCACATGTGAGAGAGCAACGCCGGATCCGGTTCTCCGTATGTAAAGTTTGGAAGAGCATAGGCCCTGGGAATCTCCGCAGGCCCCCCTGTAGCAGGTGCATATGCAGAAGGTTGGCGGGAGGGATTGGGATCCAATAAGCACAGTAGATGTTTGGGGTACTGTGAGGATGGGGGTGGGGGGGTGGGGGGAGTTAGACATGTTGGGAAATAGTTAGGTTACGTATGGGAAGAAAGTAAAAAGCACACAGTTAATGTACACTGGCAAATTTGGAAACACTGTGAAACAATTTTTTGCACACACATACCCGCAATCACCTTATAGGGAATGGCTGGTATAAACACCGAAAATATTAAGATAATGAGCTGGAATGTTCGAGGTATGGGCTTAAGGGTTAAGAAGCAGAAAATTACAGCATATATCAACAGACATATCCCACAGATTATTTTCTTACAAGAAACACACATTGGACCGCAACATGGGGGACAGTTGGTGCCGAATTGGGGTACCCACCAATATTTCACTACTTATTCGAAGAAGGCTAGAGGTACAGCAATCTTAGTGCACAGAACCCTCCGATTTACCTGCAAGGAGGTGGAGTGTGATACGGGGGGGCAGATATGTCTTGGTACACGGCACTCTACGAGATAAAGAGGTAGTTCTCCTAAATGTATATGGGCCTAATGTGGACGACCCGGAGTTTTACTCCGAAGTCTTTGGGAAACTGGCACATTACCCTACTGCCCATCTGATTTGCGGGGGGGACTTTAATACCATTCTCGATGTGGACATGGACCGCACCTCGACACAAGCGAGAGCATTATCTAAAGCTGCTCAGGCAATTATCGCTCACATGGCAGACATAGGACTGAAGGATGTATGGGGGACACTACACCCCTCTGAGAGGAGATACACGTATTACTCAACTGTGCACGATATGCACTCCAGGATAGATATGTGGTTGACGGATGACACAGTGTTTGCCTGGGTTGTCGAGTCTCAGATGCTCCCCAGGACTTACTCCGACCATTCCCCCATTTTGATAGAGTTGCGAATACCTGGCGAAGCAGTGGGCAGGCCTCCATGGAGGTTCAAACCGGCCGCATTACGTGATCTGGTCTATAAGAATGCAATGGACCAGCATATACAAGAGTATTTTGAATTTAACGAGAACTCAGTGCCCTCCCTTACGACACTGTGGCACGCATTCAAAGTGTATATAAGAGGTGCATCCATATCTAAGGAGAGTGGCATCCTCAAAGATATTAGGAATAGGCTGCAACGGCTTGAGGCGCAAATACCGTTATCACAATCCCAATATGTGCTTAATCCATCACCACAACTCACGTTGGATATAAAAAATAAGCTAGAGGAATACACGGAGGCAGCGGACCAAGAGATCCGCTACTTCGACAGACCAGCGGCTGCACGCCGCTACGGTGAAAGTGAACGTCCGGGGAGGTTGCTAGCCAGAGCAGTCAGGGGAGAAAGGGGGTCAACAGATATCCCATGTATACTTACACCAGAAGGCTCGGTCACCACTGATCAGGCCAAGATACGCGACACATTTAATAAATTCTACGAAGAACTCTATTCGCCCCAATCCGACGCCACTGATGCGGAGATCGATCAATATCTCTCCCGGATCCCGACAACACTTCTGGCTGAAGGTACGAGAGACTCATTGGAGGCTCCGATATCTGAGGCAGAAATAATTGGGGCAATTGAAGCTCTCCCTAATGGGAGGGCTCCGGGCACCGATGACCTTAGTGCAGAATTTTACAAAGAGTTTAAGCACCTTCTAGTTCCCAGACTGCTAGCAATGTGGACCGAAGCGTTGGAAAGGGGAGAGCTCCCTGAGACTACAAGGGAGGCAGTGATAACGTTACTGCTTAAGACAGGAAAACCCCCGGAGGACTGTGGGTCGTACAGACCTCTCTCGTTAATTAATACGGATGCAAAATTATTAGCCAAAATACTTGCCACAAGGTTAACACCTTGGATGCCATATATGGTCCACGAGGATCAGGCTGGATTCATTCCCGGCAGGTCCACAGCCACTAACATTAGAAGATGTCATGAGGTTATGACCACGGCACCCCAAGACCAGCAGGCGATAGCTGTGTCATTGGACATGCGCAAGGCTTTTGATACGGTGTCCTGGCCTTTCCTGTTCGGGGTGCTGCGAAACTATGGGTTTGAACCGAACTTCTTGAAATGGATAAAGTTGTTATACTCATCCCCACAGGCCAGAATTAGAGTTAACGGTGCCCTAACAGAAAAACTTGAACTGCGAGGGGGCACTAGACAGGGTTGCCCACTATCACCATTACTGTTTGCCTTAATAATAGAGCCATTGGCGGATATATTGAGGGCCCACTCCGGCGCATACAGGCTAAAAATTGGTGCTACACTACACATCATAAATCTATACGCAGATGACATTTTTCTGTATCTGAGAGAACCAGACAGAACATTGGGGAGGGTCCTGTCCATAGTGGAACAATTTGGTAGATTTTCGGGCCTACGACTTAACCCTAACAAATCAGAAGTGTTCCCTATTACTGAAGTCACTGGCAAACCGCATGACCTGCATGGCCTACAGTGGTGCCCGACACATATACTGTACTTGGGAGCATGTATAGCTAGGACTGCACAATTGTCTCGGGCATTGAATTATAACCTGCTGGGGGATTCACTGTGTTTGAAATTGAAACGCTGTGGGGTTCTCCCTATTTCCATGATGGGTAGGATCGCCCTGGTAAAAATGATAATTCTCCCAAAGCTGTTCTACTTATTTAGTACGGTGCCGGTTTGGCCAGGTCGGGCTCTATTCACTAAAATGTCGGGTGCGTGTGCTTCATTTGTATGGGGTGGTCACCCTAGGGTGAGCTGGAGGGCACTTACCAATGAATACTCCAAAGGCGGCTTGATGGCACCAGACCTTGAACTTTGCTATCTGACCGCGCAGGCACAACATGCTTCCCTTTGGGCTACAACATTCATTAATCCGGTGGGTCCTATACCAACCCAACTTGAGAAAGAGGCCATGTTGGCGCTTCACCAACTTACAAGGTCCACTTGCAAGCACTATAACTCCCTGAAACCATCAAAAGTGGTGATTACAGCATGGGCCAAAATAGTTGAAATATACGGCACTGACAGGATATATCACCTGAGTATGCCGCTCTGGGGTATCCCTCAGGCTCCTTTTACCATAGAGGGAGAAACAGCCCGCCATTGGACCTCCAGGGGCATATCACAATGGGGTCAACTTTTTACTGATGGGCGCTTCATTCAATGGGAAGACATCAGGGACGTGGTGGGGAATACTCCTGAGACCAGACAACAATACGCCCGTATGCAGGCAGCCATCCAGAATATGTACCCGACCTTTCCCAATGAACCTCCACTTAACATGGCACTGGGATACATATTCACGGGGGGATTTCAAAAGACAACGGCATCTACATTGTTTAAATCATACTCCAGACACGTCCTTTAGAGAAACGTACAGCTAAGGCCAAATGGGAACAAGACCTGGGAGAGGAGATAGGAGATGATGAATGGTCCCAACATTGTGCACTTGTTAAACAGATCTCCTGTAACTCTAAATACAGGTTAACTCATTATAAAATACTACAAAGAACACACTACACCCCTATGAAACTCAAACACATATATCCGGCCATGACGGGGAACTGCCCGGGATGCCATGCCGACAATGCAGACATCTACCATATGTTATGGGCGTGCGTTGAACTGAGGGGATATTGGGAAGAAGTATGTCGGGTACTGGACGAGATGGCAGATCACCCTATGGAGTGGACCCCACGAATGTGCCTGTTGGGGACAATTGAGAAAATGAACCCGATATGGCGGAAACTACTGAACTTAAGTCTGCTTTTGGCCAAGAGGGCTGTTCTGCTCAAGTGGAAAAGTGCAAATCCCCCAAATAAAGCTGATTGGGTCAGGGACATGGCGTGGGCAAACGACATGGAGGAATTGTATATAGACACGGTGCTTCCTATTTCAAGGCCCAAGAATATATGGGAAAGATCCAAATTATATCTGGCGGGAAAGATCGAGCAAGAATGCCCAACCCCGAATAGAAACTGTAATTGTAACTGTACATTGTGTGAATGTATTAATGATACAGCTAAGTGATTGTACCAACTGTGTGCAACAAAAAAATAAGTTTAAAAAACAAAAAAAGATGGCTGAGTGGGTGTGTTAGTGAAACAGTAGTGGTGAGTGGAAGGTGATAGTGTGAAAGAAGGGTAACTGAGTGGACAATGGGGTGGAAAGGGGAGAGTATAGTTTGGAGAGGGGAGAGTCATGTGGAGTAGAGAGGGGAGAGTTGTAGTGGAGTGAGCGCAGGGGAGAATAGTAAAGGATGAAGAGCAGTAGAAGTAGTGGTGTTGTGGTGAGAGGAGAGTAGCAAGAAAGAGTAAGAAAGAATAACAGAGGATGCAAGAGAGATTCCAGAGGGGTAGAGGAGGAATACTCGGGGAGAGAGGAGATAAGGGGAGGGTGGATTTGGAGAGGGAGAGTATCTGGAGGGAACGTGATCGAGGGATACAGAGAGAGGAATATCAGGACATGGGAGGAAGGAGATAGATTTGGGTTGACCTTTTAGAACTAACCTGAAGGTAGAGTAGATCACACCTAGGAAGTGCCAGAGGTAGGTTATATAGATAAGGTGGTTGCCATTATACCCGGTAGATACTAGACAGTAGGGGTAAACAACCAACATATACTAACCTGGGGAGTAAGGGCACCTGGGTTAGGGAAAGTTCAGTTTCTTTATACAAGAAAGGGGGGGGGACGGTACTTTTTAAAGAAGGTATTTTTTAAAACCTTGAGCTGATTTCCAAAGATTGGCAGAATTTGGCAACCCAGTTCCTTGGGTTCTATTTGCAGTATGGAAAATGCTGCAATAATCCAGGTTCTCCCCCCTTGATTTGGTGTACGTACGAAATGCCCAAGACATACCGGATAGCCTGAGAGAAGAATGGGAAGGACTCGATAGTCAGCAAAATAGTGACCATGGCATGATTGGGAACACCCGAGAAAACATGGAAAAGGTACATCAGCTGGCGAGAATACATTTGTAAGAATGACAGCAGCCAAGAGCGAATACAATCGAGATGTCATGCTACTTACTTTCCAAGTGGTGGACCAGGTAATGGTCTTATTGCCTACCATTCACAACAGAATGCTAGCCAGATGGCATGGGCCATATACTATAACAGAAGTAGTTTCCCCAATAACATACAAAGTACAGCAAGCTGACCATCGCAAGCCTTCCCAACTGTATCATATAAATAAGCACAAGAGCTGGAGGGAAAAAGTGCACATTGCATTTGCTCCTACTGAATACCAACAATACCAAAAAGACACCCTTACACATCAAAGTATGGGAAGGAACAAGTTACTTACCTGTAACTGTTGTTCTCCAGCATGGGTCTGGCATGGATTCACATGCTCATGAATATTCCCCGTCGTCAGGCTGGGAATCCTTGGTAAAGAAAAAATCAGTATCAGTTTCGTTTCTGATCTTTCGTAGTAGTAACCAATCACTGATCTCTACGTCATACTGACCACAGCCAATGACTGCCATCTCCCTAAGCCCCGCCTCTGGCAGCCATCTTCAGATTTGGTAGCACGTGAAGTGGCAGTATGACCGAGTGAAGAGCCGCAGAGGGGTAGGCGGGAGGGTTCGCATGTGAATCCATGCCAGACCCATGCTGGAGAACAACAGTTACAGTTAAGTAACTTGTTCCTTCTCCAGCATGGGGTCTGGCATGGATTCACATGCTCATGAATATAAGAATACATAGCAGTACACACATGCACAACCATGGGAGGTGGCAAAGGCTCAACATTAAGCAATACAACAACTCAACATTAAGCATCTCTTACCTCCTCACCAGGCTCACCTTAAGCGAACAGGTTGCGCAGCACTGCTTGGCCGACCCTGGACTCCGCCCTGGAATCCCGATCGACACAGTAGAATCTCGTGAAGGTGTGCGTCGACCTCCACGTAGCAGCCTTGCAGATGTCCAGCAGGGGCACACCAGATAGGAACGCCATAGTAGCAGCGATCGCTCTGGTCGAATGGGCTCTCGGACGGCCTGGCCGCGGTCGGTTAGCCAACCGGTGGCAGTGCATGATGCAGTCGGAGAGCCATCTGGAAATAGACTTCGAGAGAGCCTTCCCTTGATTCACAGGTCCAAAGTTCACAAACAGCTGTGATGTCCTCCGAAAACTCTTCGTGCGGTCCACGTAGAACTTCAGCGCTCTAGCCACATCCAGCGAGTGCAAAGTACTCTCGGCCGGCGACGAAGGAGATGGGAAGAAAACAGGTAACACAAGGGGCTCGTTAAGATGGAAGTCCGACGGCACCTTGGGCATAAAGGAGGGGTGCGTCCTAAGCACCACCCTCGAGGCATGGAAAGTCAAGTACGGTGCTTTGCAGGATAGGGCCTGGATCTCTCCCACTCGTCGTGCTGAGGTAATGGCCACCAGGAATGCAGTCTTCCACGACACAAACTTAATCAGTGCGGAGTGCATCGGCTCGAATGTGGGCCCCATGAGCCTAGTCAGCACCACGTTAAGTTCCCACGCCGGGGCCGGGGCCTTCACCGGCGGGAACGACCGGAGCAGTCCTTTCATAAACTCTTTCACCAGTCGATGGGACCACAGGGACGTCCGTCCTGTGGTTCTGGTATATCTGGAGATCGCCGCCAGATGAATCTTAATGGAGGCATGGGCTAGCCCAGCCTTTGCCAGCGATAGCAGGTACGGCAGCATTTGAGGGGCCGTAATCCGTAGAGGGTTGATCTTCTGTGCTCGGCACCAGATAGAGAACCTCTTCCACTTGTGACCGTAGAATTTGAAAGTCGAGGACGCCCTGGCCTTTGCAAGAACCTCTCTGCAGTCGGCCGGTATATCGTACCCTCCAAACTCTAGCGCTGCAGGAGCCAAGCCTCCTTCTCTGGAGAGAAGATCCGCGTCCGCCGACAGCTTGATGGATGGGGACGTTGACAAGTCCAGAAGGTCCAGGAACCAGATCTGCCTCGGCCACGCCAGTGCGACGAGGATCATCCTGCACCGGGACCTCTTGAGCTGGTGTATGAGTCGAAGCAGCAACGGCAACGGAGGGAACGCATACAGGTATAGGCCGTCCCAGGGGAACGAAAACGCATCGCCCATGCTTCTCGGCTGGGGAAACCTGCTGGCGAACCTCTGGCACTTCCGAGTTCGTCGCTGTTGCGAACAGGTCGATTTGGGGTTTGCCCCATCGTTGGAAGAGTTGATCTACCTGATCCTGGCGCAGCTCCCACTCGTGACACGCGCGCAGCTCCCTGCTGAGCGAGTCGGCGATGGTGTTTCTTTCTCCTGCCAGGTGGAAGGGAACCAGGAACATCCCATGGGCGACCGCCCAGTGCCACAGATCCTGTGCCTCCTTGGATAGGGCTGGGGATCTGGTACCTCCCATCTTCCGTATGTAAAACATTGTCATGGTGTTGTCCGTGAAGATCCGCACCACCTTGCCCTTGAGCGACGGGAGGAACGATTTGAGAGCCCAGAACACGGCTCGGAGTTCCAGGATGTTGATGTGCAGGAGCTTCTCCTCCGGGAGCCAGAGGCCTCTTGCGTGGAGATCTCCGGTGTGGGCGCCCCAACCTCCCAGGGAAGTGTCCGTCGTCACCGTCTCCTGGTACGCCGGTGTCTGAAAGTCCTTGCCCGCCGTGAGGTGCGCTCGAACGCCCCACCACTGAATCGCCCGCCGGAACACCTCATTGAGTGGGACCCTGTCTTCGAAGGTGCCCGTCGCCTGCATCCAACGGGCGTCGAGAAATTCTTGAAGAGGGCGCATCCGTAGTCTGCATAGGCGCACCAGGTAGATGCAAGAGGACATCATCCCCAGGAGAGACTTGATGGACCTCACCCTGGCCACGTCCGTGGCTAGCCTGCGCTGCACTTTGCCTAGAATGGTCTTCTTGGGTAATTTTGGAGAATCCCAGGTCTGTAAGTAGCTGGACGGTCCTCGCAGTGTGTTCGACGGCGAGTTCCCTCGTCCTTGAGCGGATGAGCCAGTCGTCTAGGTAGGGGTAGACGTGAATCCCCTGCAGGCGCAGCCGCGCCGCCACAGGTGCTAGGCACTTGGTAAAGACCCTGGGGGCCGACTTCAATCCGAACGGCAGTGCTCTGAATTGGTAGTGGCGTCCCTGGACGACGAACCCGAGGAACTTTCGGTGACTTCTGAGGATGGGAACGTGGAAGTATGCATCCTCCAGGTCCAGCGACGATAGAAAGTCGCCTTCCTCCAGCTGTCCCAGCACGTGCTGGAGGGTGACCATCCTGAACTTTTGTGACCTGATGTATTTGTTCAAACGACGAAGGTCCAGGATGGGGCGCCAGCCGCCCATCTTCTTCCTGACGAGTAAGTACCTTGAGTACACCCCGGAGCCCCGGAGCCTCTTCGGGACGGGCTCGATAGCGCCTTTCCTGAGCATCGCCCGTACTTCCAACAGCAGTTGCGGGACGTGATTTTCCTTCCTGGCCACAGGTGGAACGTGAGGGCACTTCTTCAGGAATTCGGTAGAGTGTCCTCTTGCCAGGGTATCCAGCACCCAACGATCGGTGGAGATGGACTTCACACGCCGACGAACTTCGTCAGCCGGCCTCCCACCGGGGTGCTTCGGTGGGGGCCCGAGGCCACGGCCGGTTCAGTCCTGCTTGGAGGTGGTGGCCTTGCCGCCCTGGCCACCTTGCCGACGGCGGCGAGGCGCTCCCTGCTTGCCGGGACCCCTGTAGGCCTCCTGAGACGAGGAGTGTGCCGCCTGGTGGTAGGACGACGAGCCACCGCTGGATCCCTTGGAGGCCCCCTGTCTGCCTCCGGAGCTCCGAAAGGGCCGTCGTTGCTGAAGGGCTCCTAGGGCGCGGGCCGTCTCTGTGTCCGTCTTTATGGCTTGGAGGGATTCGTCAACCGCCTTCCCGAACAAGTTGCTGCCGTCGAACGGCATGTCCAACACCCTGGTCTGGACGTCCTGACGGAAGTCGGTCGCCCGGAGCCAACCCCGTCGTCGTAGGCAAACTCCGTTGCCCAGCTGGCGGAACCCGGTATCGGCAATATTGGTTGCCACCGTTATGGCGTGGTCCGCGGCCACCTCGCCTTCTTGAAGTATTTCCAGGGCCTCGGACCTCTTGTCGTCCGGTAGGAAGTCCAATATGGGGGCCAGCTTAAACCAGAGCTCCCTGTTGTAACGGGCCACGATCGCCAGGGCGTTGGCCGCTTTGATCGTCGTCGCCGCCGACGAAATGACCCGTCGCCCCATGGCGTCCAACTTCTTTCCCTCGCCGTCCGGAGGGGAATTCGACGTTGAGGCTCCTGACCCTGCCGCTTTCTTCTTGGCCGCCGCCGAGACGACCGAGTCTGGCGTTGGGTGGGCCCTGAGGCACAGGGGAGCGGTCTCGGGGACCTGGTACTTCTTCTCGTACCGGTCCCGTTTGGCTGGTGCCGTGGAGGGGTTCTTGAGTACCGACAGGCCCTCCTCCCAGATGTCATTGATTAGAGGCACCGCGATGACAGTCTTCTTCTTGGGCTCCCGGCGCTGATAGAGGAAACCTTCCTTTTTCTGCTCCTCCGGGCAGAGCTGGAACAATTCGGACGCCCTGGCGATCATGGCGTGGAATGAGCCAATCTCGTCGGGCGGAGATGCTCGTGCGACAGGAGACCCGTTCTGTCGTCGTCGCCCTCAGAACCCGTCGTCGAGCCCACCGCACCGTCATCTCCCGACTCGTGGAAGGATGAGGAGGGAACTGCAGGCCTTACGGGGGCGAGCGGAGGAGAGGGTTGGGTCCTCCGTCGTTTGTTCTGAGGACTTCCCGACGGGCCAGGTTGCGGGTCCTCCGGCCTGGGCCGTGGTAATCTCGTCCTTATCTCAGAGCATAAGGACTGGATCGCAAACAAAATGGCCGCCGAGCTATCCTGAGGCCTAGGTTTCGGCTGTGCCGGAAGGGAAGGCTGCTCTTCCTCGCCATCGTCGTCTTCCTCAGTTATCTCCCGAGGATCTTCCTTGCGGGACCGGACCTTCTCGAATTGTACTTCGAGATTCCTCGCGACCTCGGTCAGTTCCCCCTCCGAGGCTGACTCCGAGCTCGAGGAGGCTACCATACCCCCCCCCCTTTTTCCATCACGGGGGCCATGACGATGGGCTGAAAAGAGGATTCCCTCCTTGGCGGCAGGGAAACTCTAGTCCCGGAGGCAGTCTCCGCTGGAGGGGTCTCTGCCGGCTTGGCCAGAGTCGCCGCAATCACCTCGATAGAGGCCTTTGCCTGCTGGGTAGGGGCCTTCCCCACCTTAGGTGCGCCCTGGGCCTTCTCCTTAAGGGGAGGGGCGACGCATCGCTCCCCCTCTCCCGAGATCAGACGGGGCTTCTCCTGAAGCTTACCCGGGGTCTCGGACTTCCTCTTCCCCGAACCGGAGCGCTGGCTCGTGCTTGACGGTGCTGGAGAAGGTGCGCCCTGCCTGGCGACCGAAGAGCCCGACCTTTCGCCGCTCCCGGAGCCAGTGGACTCGCGGCGCTTGGCCTGGTGTTGGGCCCCCGTCGCCGGGGCGCCCGCACAGGACTTAGAAGCCCGCTCGGACCCTTTTCTTCTTCTCACCCGTTGAGCCCTTCTCCAACCAGCTGGCGAGATGGGATCGACGGTCCCTCATGGTCCGCTCCGACAAGTTCTTGCAGAACTGGCAGTCCTTCTCTACATGAGTCTTGTCCCCATGAAGACAGTAGAGGCATTGCGAATGTTCGTCCTCCTTAAACACATTCTGCAGCCCGCATCCAGGGCAGCTGCCAAACAGCTTGGGTCCGGGTGACGAACTCGCGTCCTGGGCCATCTCGAAGTAGGCTGCGAATCTTCTGGAATCCTCCAAGAGGTTGATTCGACAAAATCCTCACCCTTGAGGGGCGTAGGAAAATCCTGCAACGGGTGCCTGTTAACGGGAGTAGAAACGGTGGAGCTTGAGGCTCGATTAACCGAAAAAAAGTGAAATATCACCTGAAAAAGCGCGAAACACGCAGCAAAAGCTCGAGAGCTAAGCACGAGGACTCCCAACACTTGAACGTGCGGTAAAAATCTGAAGATGGCTGCCAGAGGCGGGGCTTAGGGAGATGGCAGTCATTGGCTGTGGTCAGTATGACGCAGAGATCAGTGATTGGTTACTACTACGAAAGACAGATCAGAAACGAAACTGATACTGATTTTTTCTTTACAGAGGATTCCCAGCCTGACGACGGGGAATATTCATGAGCATGTGAATCCATGCCAGACCCCATGCTGGAGAAGTAACCATCCCGGTATGGCTAAAAACAGAACATCAACAGTTAGCCCAATGGATGGAGGGTTACGGTGTGTTCTCCCCAAAACCTGTATGGATACAGGGAATAGTTCACAAGTTATAAATCCCTCTTGGCAGGGTAATATCTCTAAAACCATATCAATTACCTGAAGCCCGGAAACAAATCATTGTGAACATCTCAAGAAGATGCTTGATCTAGGGGTCATCAGGAAGTTGCATAGCGAATGGTCCTTCCCGATTGTGGTCGGACCAAACCCCGACAAGACATGGCATTTCTAGATTGACTTTCAACGCCTCAATTAAATCTCCCAATTTAACACCTACATAATACAAGGGTATGATATGATAGTTTATTTATATAGTGCCTTTACACAATGTGTTTCAAAGCGCTTCAAGGCAAGGGAGGGAACAAGGGTAAATACAATGACATTCTTACAGGCCATGAACAGTAAGGATGTGAAATTAACTATCGTACTCGGCCTGACGACATTTCAGATAGTGCAAGAGCTAAGACATAGATAAGGAAGGGAGGGGGAGAGTGGGAAGGAAATGGAAACAGACAGACGACTACCGTACTAGGCCGGACGACATTTCTGGTAGAGCCGGAGAAAAACAAGAGGTGAGGGAGAGGGGTGCAGAAATGTAGGGGAGGAACAAAACAAGCAACTATCATACTAGCCCTGACAACATTTCAGATAGTGCTGGTGGGATGTGGGGAAAAAAAACAGTAAGGGGACGGGGGAGGAGACAGACGAGGTTGCTATCATACTAGGTCCAGGGTCAATTCTGATAGACTAAGTGCATAGAAGAAAGTAAGGGGAGGAGATAAGAAAAAGGAGAAGGGAAAGGAGGAGAGAACAGAGAGTTAGCAGTCAAAAGAGTGGAGAAGCAAGAGGGGAGAGTGAATACAATTGCAGAAGTCAGTAGTAACACATAATGTTGCAAGCCAGGATACAAGATGAAGACGGGAACAGCATGATTCAGGGCCACCATGAGTACAAGATGCAAAGGAATTCCAGCATGACAGTTGAGAAATTGTGACGCACTGTGAATGAATGAAGTCCATAAAAGTCAAATCCAGCATTGGCCACAAGACAGTGATGGTGAAACCAGAATTTATCAGGGCAGTCTCCTGCAGAAGTAGGTTTTAGGTGAATGAGGGGGGAGCAGGGTAGAAGAATCAAGCAAAACAGGCAACACCTGTGTGTGAGAAAAGTGGGGGTACAAGGGAGCATCACAGGGGAACAGAGGGGGTGGGGATGGCCTGTGGGGACAGAGGGAGTAACACATGTTGGTGCACACTTACCTGCCGTCTGAGCAGGGGGTCGGGGCCCTGGGTGTTCCTGGTCCTCACAGGTCCAGACAGGAATTGCCCTTTTCTTCGTCTGCCCTTCGCCTAGGACGCCCAGGCGAGAGACACCCTTGATCTAATAGTTAAGAGCAGGAAGGAAGAGGCAGGGCTAAGAAGGTGGGTGGGGCTTAGACCAGGTGACCTAGATCCACTTGCACCTGCTCCCCATCTGCAAAGGAAAAGAGGCTGGAGGGCTCCTTAAGTAGGGAAAAAGACCAGCACGCAGGAAGGTACCTGGTGGGAGGGGCTTTCTAAGTGGTGAAAAAGAGCAGCAAGCAAGAAGGCAACAGGTGGGCGGGGCTTGCTAAGTGGTAAAAAGAGCGGCAGGCAGGAAGGCACCAGGTGGGTGGGGCTTAGGCCAGGTGACCTAGATCCACTTGCACCTGCTCCCCATCTGCAAAGGAAAAGAGGCTGGAGGGCTCCTTAAGTAGGGAAAAAGTGCGCAAGCAGGAAGGCACCAGGTGGGCGGGGCTTAGGCCTGGTGACCTAGATCCACTTGCACGTGCTCCCCATCCTCAAGGGTAGATGAACTAGTGTAGAGACTGCGCCCAACAAGATTGATTTCAACTTTGGAAGGGATTGGCAGGTGCCTTTGGATGACGAGGCGAAATGCAAAACCGCCTTCTCTACCCGGGAGGGTCCGTTTCAGTTCACACAATTTATAGACTGCAAGGGGCTACCGCAACCTTTCAAAACTTGATGGCTACCTTCACAAACTTTGAAGGAACATCTGCAGCATCTCACGGCCATCTTCACTCAGCCAAGTAAGGCCCATTGAGCTGCCAACCTGACAAAATGCTATCTAGCCTAATCCTCTGTCTAATATTTGGGGTTTCAGGCAGGGAAACGGCCCCATGCTGCCCCCAGAGAGCATGATCGATGCAGTGAGGTAAGTTCCACGACCCAGCACAAAGGAGGACGTATGTGCCTCTATGGGCCCATTCAGCAATTATCCCCATTTCCTACCCAACTTCTCATAAACAGCAAGACCCCTAACAAACTAAAGAATGTCATTCCAACATTGTCAGTGGGACAATAAGGCCCACAATGCCTCTGATCAACTCAAGAAGGCCTGGTGCAAAGGCCCCTTTCTAATTATGACAAATTTGGCAATAATTTAATTATTCAGACAGATGCTTCTACTTTTGGTGTTGGAGCAGTATTGCCACAGCTAGAAAATGGGGAAGAGAAGCCAGTAAAGTACACCAGTCACAAACTACACCCCGCAGAAATTAACTACCCTGGAATTGAATTGGAATCCTTAGCCATCAAATGTGACATTTACAGACCGGAAGAATGGGACCCAATTCCTGCCCTCCGCCTACCTTGTGCCAGTCTAAGCAGTCCACCTTTATCTCAGGCCATCCATCCTAAACAAGATGCTTGTCATTGTTTTCTTGTCAAGAGACTTGCGAGAAACTATCCGCTTGAGAGCAGTGATCCAGCACCGTACGTCAGCCACCAGCAGACTGTGACCCCGACCACCAGTATCCAGCTCGCCAGGATTCTATAACCTGTTGGCGGCAGAGAAAGACCAGTGGAGAGAGAGGAGAACAGCAATTCCAACATCATGTGCCGGGTTTCTGGTTTTCATTGTTTATGGTTTATCAATTTCAGTGATGTTTTTCCAGTGTTTTCACAAAAGTTTAAAATCTGTTGTGACGAATTAGCAGATGATGTCCCTTCTCCCCTAGGGGGAACACCTTCCCAGGAGGCCAGGGTGATGAGGCCGCTATCCAACAGTCCCCCTGGTGGTGCTCAGAGGGAGGATCGCATTGAGGAGGGATTCCCCCTATGGGATTAGGGATGACATGGAGAGAACATGGTATCCACATAACACTCCTACTCTTACCACACCGTCCCAAAATCCTGCTGGTCCTCTCACCTAGTTTCCCTATGTGTTTTTGCCAGTCCATTAATTTTGACAACAGTGAGACGAAAAAGATACCAACTGGCGTATTACAAACGCTAGACGGTGATACTGTGACGAGGTGGAGCTGCAGAAGTATGAAGACTGCTTCCTCCAACTACGAGAAACATTATAGTCTTCTGCAGTCTCCTATTGGACAAGAGACAATTGAAATAGAAGAGGGAAGTTCAAACATGGTGTCTGGTCTTTTCCCAGGGAGCCAGAGAGCATAACGCTCAACGGGAGAGGAAAGTCGGGCAGATTGAGGCAGGGAGTGTGGCATCGCTCGCCAGGAGAGGCACCAGCTGGAAGTTTAGGCTACTGAGACTCCAGATCGTCTTGGTACCGGAACAAAGTGTGAAGACGAAACCCTGCAATCCAAGAAACAGAGAGGACTGCCAAACTCGCTGAGAGAAGCAGAGACCGGCAGAGACGCAGAGCAATCCAGGAACAGTCACAGAAGACCCGAGGACTGAAGCTGGACGCACCAGAATCTAAGGTACGTGGGTTGCCGACAGGGTCAGAGGGGAGGAAGAGAAACTGGAAAGGAACAAAGGGGGCGAGAGAAGCTGCCGCACAAGGGTCTGAAACCCAAGAGAAACGGAATCTGTCTGGAATCCGTATGCACTGTTTATATGTGAAAAGGATCTGGGTCCCGAAAGAAGTACAGTGGAAAAGCAAATACAAAATAGTCTGGGACCCGAAGAGGTTACCTGGCAGGATAGTGAATCAGGCATCCAGTTTGAACTGAGACAAAAAGGCAAGCCTGGGATCCGCACACATATGAAAATTATCAACAGAGCCCTCTTCGTCGTCACAGTCCCTAAGAAGGTAGTGGAGCCAGGTACAAGGTGAATTTGATGAACATTGTGATAAAGTACTAAAAGGAGGAAGGCATCCTCTTAGCTTATGCTATATATTAACATGGGGAAGACAGTCATTCCCCCTGCAGTGGAACATTGTGATAAAGTGCTAAGAGAAGGGAAGCACCTTCGTAGCTTGTGTTATACTTTGCCCAGGGGAAGGGAGACAGTCCCTCTCGCACTGAGACCTTTACTTTGGAACTTTATGAAAGCCTGAGAAAAGCCAGGGGCAGGGGGATATTCCCCCTGGTCTTGAGAGCACTTTATGCTATATCCCTGTGAAGTTCTGAGAAAGTCTAGAGGAAGGGAGACATCCCTCTGGATCAAGAAGATAAACATTTTCTTTAATGTAGTTTCAAGTTTAAGGGATGGGAATAGGTTTATGATGCAAGATGGTCAACTATTGCTTTAGACGGATATTCTGACATTGCCATTATTATTTAGTTGAGGCAGGGAACCCCTCTTAGTGATAGGCGTTTCCTTCTTTTCTGTTTAAATAAAATCTTTGCCAGCAACCATGCCACTCGTGTGTCAGTCTCCTATCTCCACACCCAGACACTGTGCATATCAATGTTTATAAACGGTTTGCAGAAAATAATGGAGTGCAATTGTGTTTTTCCAGTGTATAAGAACAACAGGGGTTTATTAACATACATACTTTTTGGAGTAGAAATATCCTGGGATACATAATGTTCTCGATGAACAGGCTATTGTGGGAGTAGGCAACAAGCTTCTGCTGAGAAAGTCAGAAATAGGGGTCAGTGAGACGCTGCCCCTGGAACGGATGTAGGCAATTTTGTGTACAGAATGATGCCCTTTATCAATATCCAGGGCAGGTTCTATGATGTTTGAGGGACTGTCTCACAAAGGAGGTGCAGGGGGCCCCAATTTGCATATGTATTAGCATCACTGCGAAATCACAGAAAATGATGTTATAGGAAGTGACATGAGGCTTCGATACTTGATGGTAGCATGAAAAGCAACATTACAAGAAATGATCATGAGTAAACCAAAAAGAAAACAAAGTTTGTGATGTGCAATCTATGTTATGTGTGTTTTGTGGAATTACACAGTATACCATTGACATTGCTATGGCATCCAGGGGCACTATGAATGGTGACTATTATTATTTATGGAGTAATAGCATGAGTGGGACATTTAGTTTCTAGAGTACAATGTGGACAGAATCATTTGTAAGGACAGTGAGATAAAATCATTTGCCCAAGATCACACACTTCAGTTAAATGGTGGGTGATGCAGGGATTTGAACCCAGTCTGAAACATGGAATTTTGACCAGATATATTCCAGGTTCTAGTTGGTAGAAAGGTGTGTTTTTATCTTTCAACAATACTTAATACACAAATCATAAACCACACCGACAAACATATATACCCTTGTAGAAATATGTTAAGCAAAAGGTGAATAAGTATAGCTTTGTTTTCCCCATCTTGAACAGAAGCCGGAATGTATCAAAATGTAAAGCAGCGCAAGACTAAATAGTGACTTTTGAGTTTTGTAAATGTACTTTCAAGACTTGGGTGAAACAAAATATGTTGATGCAGTCACCTGGTATATTCATAGTTTTATTCAAATGGAGACTAGGGATGATTGACAGGGCATGAGTGTGCTGGAGTAGGAAGGGCCTTGGAATGCAACAATACTGTCCAACAGTGTACTTTGTCGCCAACTCCTTAGACAGCCACCTCCCTCGCACCAGATGCTTGCACAATTCTGCAAAATAGCTCCCAACCACAGTCAAATAATTGTATTTTATATTAAGCTTTTTTCAAAACGAATGATGTATCATAGAACATGCAATACTTTTGAATAACGTCTGGGGACAGGAGAGCAAGCAATAGGAGAAAGCATACGGGCATACTGAGGGGCTGCGGGTGGGAGAGTAAGGCTCTTCTCCTATTGTATGCTAAGCCCCCTCTCTAGCCACCTGTTCACCTCCCTAGACTTCCTCCCACCCTTGGTGACAGGAAGGCACCACTCTGAGGATAAAAAAAAGGAAAACAGTGCTTTTAGTTTTAAGCCAAGGGGCCAAAGCCTAATTAGGTGGCAGATGAGGAAGACTAGCAGTGCTGCCCTACGGCCGCGGCTAGCATGCAAAGCTGCTGCCAAAACACTTAAAGGACCAGAGACTTATCCTTGGGGCACAAGAACAGAGCCCCCGGACATGAACTCCCTCCTCCGCTCTACTACTCCTCAGACACCCTCCTTTCACTCACTTCAATGCACTTCACAGTTCACTCCTTACACTAACTCTTCTAACCACACCTGCCACACTAACACACATTGACACTGCAGTACCACTTTCACTCACTAGCCAATATCTCACCTAATCCAGAAATGGCCTCCACACTCTTGTCGTTCCCTCACTCCTGCTGGTCTCTTGGGCTTACATCTCCTACTCTGACATCACTGGAATAAGCAATACTTCCTACTTCCTGTAGTCACTCCACCTCTCTGGGTTAGTTCTCTGTCCCTGGCCAACCTGGCCCAGTCGTCCCCACCCTGGATGTGCTGTAGGCAGCAAAGGTGATAGTGGGCCAAGGCCCCCCACTTAATTGTCTGGGCCTGCAGATGAAACGCAATAGTGGCAGGGGAGGCTGAATGTTCGGTATGGTGCCTGGGTGCTTCATTGCTTGTGCCCCAAAGGTAAGTCCAATTTTTGAGGGAGGTTGTATCTCTTTTATTAGCGCATGGTGGACTACAGGTTTTGACAGCAGCTGCGCATGCTTGCTGCAGCAACACAGCAGCACTGCGACAGTTCCCTGTCAGCCGCATACTGGTGCTGACAGCATACCGTGCGGTTCTCCTCTCTCTGCTGGTCTCTAACCGCTGCTGGTGAATTTTAGAATCTTGGGAAGCTGGATACTGGTGGTCGGGTCTTGGTCTGCTGGAAACTGATATGCCACACTGGATCACTGCTCTCAGATGTTTCTCGCTGGTTCATCATTTGGTTGGGATGTCACTAGGAGAAACAAGAAAACACTGACAAGCATCTTGTTGAGGGGGTACGGCCTAAAACAAAGGTAGACTGCTCAGACAGTCTGGCATAAAATTCGGGGGGCAGAAATTGGGGCACTTCCAACTGCCAGCTGCCAGCTAACACCGCAGCAGTAGGACTAGTGGATAGCTCTCTGGTAGGCATTGCACCCCCGCCTCTGAGCCGTGGGTGGTAAGCCTACTAGTGAGAAATTGTTACAAGAGGCATTCTCTCTCTCATACATTGCTCTATTTTGAGAAATCTCATTTTCCTCTCCTGGAGAAGGATATAAAATACTCTCTACAGGCCTCAAAATGTGCACTCACCACAAGCTACTGGAGATTGATAATTGTGTCTTGATGAGTAAGAAATGGTGTGCAGCACGCATGTGGGCAATTTAGAAGCGTGCGGATGTTTAAACCTTGCCATTAGCTTGCATTTCAAATTCTACTCCTGCTCTCTGGATCAATTCTTTACTAATCCCATGCATCAATTGAAGACTGCTATTCATCCCACTCTGCATTCTGAAGAGCTATAGGAAATGGCCTTCACCCCTGAAAAACACCAACAGTTGAGGCACACATTTCCTGGCATGTTTAGAGCAACGACCAATGACCCAATTTAGCCCCAAGAATGTACTTACTGGACCTCGAGAAACCTATTTGTTCTGGCATTGGGTAGGGTGGCAGTGGCTGGTGTACTGTTGCTGCAAGGTGAGTCTCATTTTCAAATCTGAGTCTTCAATTGGAGCAAGGTATTAGTAAAGAATTGATCCAGAGAGCAGAAGTAGAATTCTCAAGATACAAGCTAATAGCCAGGCTGAAACATCTAATTTTCAATTTCACCTAAGCGTTTGACTCCTAGGAGCAACCGTGTGCCAGTTCATTGGTAAGCTGGAAACCACTCCTGAACTGGAATGGATGCAAGTGCATTCACCCTTGTCTTGGGGATTCAGGGGCAAGCTCTGGCTACATTTTACCTTAATTGATCTCTGGAAGCAGAGGGTTTAATTCAAACTCTGCTCTCATTTGGGCCTTCCTAATTGGATTGAGTTATTTGCTAGTCTTTCTTCAGCCTCCGGGGAACCATCGGCTTGTACTTCTCTATTAACGACTTATCGTGAGTTCACTCAACGGCCAATAGTTCAAATGTCACTATCAAGAAGAAAGACCCTGCAGTGCATGGATAATATTTCACTGGGAACTTGCACCCCCCCAGCTTTTCAAGGACTTGCACTGCATTATCACTGGCTTCAGAAGTTCCTCACATCTTACTCGTCCAAAGGCCTTCATGAACATTTTGTAGAAGAAACACGTTTAATAGGAGGTCAGAAATCTGCTAGGATGCATATTCCTTAGCTCTTCTAAAGCTGAGGATACTGTGATACTTTCTGCACCTTTAGCTTAAGTGTCTTCACCTACACAGATTTTCTCCCATTTATTTCGGATCCCCCCACCATGATAATTCGACCCCTTCAATAACCATTCTTATCAGAAAGGTTTACATTCTTAATTACACTCTGCTACTAGCACTGCCTCTATTTCATTTTGTTTACGACCGATTCCTTTTCCGTTTCTAGAATTTTGTAATATTAATATTGGCGCGCATCGGGAAGTGCCTGGGAAGTGCCTGGCTGTTGGGCTGTGAACGCTGCTTTTCTTAGACTCTCAATAAGAGATAAAGATGGTACTCACAGAACTGGTGTTCTTTTTCCTTTGGCTTCTTGGTTCGTTCCTGTGGTACTGAAGTTGTGGTATGCCTCCCAGAAGGCGCTGAATAGACCAGAGAATGGGCTCTAAACACCTCTTGATCGACACCCTCAGGAAACCCTCCGGGGAATAAAACCCGATGATGTATCTGTATTCCTCCAATGAAGACGTGCAGGTAAGGGAAGGATTCTTGTTAAAGGCATGGTCTAGTAAACATTTTTATTGTCCCTATGGGTCGGCCATGTTTTTTTAAGCCCAAGTGGCTCGATTTTAGAAAACTTTCCTATGGACCTTACCCGAGTTTTCGTCCATTAAACGCACGCGAAAACAGGCACCAGGGAGCCGCCATTTTGTGATAATCCTATCACTTGCTGCATCGCCCTGGCTGACCTTCTTCTGCGGCACTAAATCAATTCCCCCGCCCCTGAGCCTGTCATCAGCAGACTCGTACCGCCCATTTCCCAAGGCCAAAGCACGTCTTTTGTCAACATTCGCTGCGCTTCAGCTAATGACGTGTCGCCATGGAAATGGCAGGACGCCTCTTTCCTCAATAAGTATAAACAGACCGTTTTACAACACACAGCAGCAGATTTTCGATTCCATTCCTCTCTCTGTGTTACTTAGAGTATTTTGTGACTCGTTTCTGTGCTCTGGTCAGGTACCTTCGCCGCTTGTAGCCAGTGTTAACACCTGTACCATCTCGGTAAATTATTTTACTTTGTTTACCACACAATGGCTACAATAATGCCCTACATGTACGAGCCCGAGTATACCGAGGAGGAACTACTGGAAAGGGAAGCACGCGAAAACGATGGGGATTCGGACGGCAGTTGGCAGGACGCATCAACAGATGAAGAGCCTGGGCCTAGTCGCATGGACGGCGTCTCCACCTGGTGCACATACAATCGGTGCAAGCTAATGCCAACCGAGGAGGAGAACTGCTGCTGCCGAGAAAACTCGGGATGCCTGGCCTACATTTCGGAAGGCGAGCCACGACTGCAATGCATCACCGAGCTGCCAGACTTCAGGGCAGCCTGCCTCACACGGGCCGTGTTGAGAATAATGATGGCGCTTATGCACGAACTTCGCGCAACTGTTCGTCCTCGTAATCCGAGTAAGTATACTCTGCTTGTCATGCCACTCCTATTTCATGTTCTTCTACTATATCCAAAATTACATCTACATATCATTGTAACGCATGCAAGTCGTTCAATAGTGTGCATTGTCTAGATAGCATTTGTCTGTGCAGAATGCCATTAGTTACAAGAATTGTCATTGACAACAAACGTTTATTAAACTTATCTTGGTCATTTAAAAACAGTTTGTTTCATTCCTTTTCACAGGTGGTACAGGCGGTGGCCTATCGTTCCTTTACATGGTGGCTCCACGGGAGGCTTGGACACCGCGTTCGAAAAGTGATACCCGCCTGTGCCGTTCGTGCCATTAGAGAAACGTTCCCGAGTGACAGCGGTCAGTACAGGAGATTTTCTCTCGCTGTGCTGCAACCTGACCTGTATAATCTTTAAAGTCTTGTATTTTTGTGTCATGAAAATAAGATACAAAATAAAACACCACATATATTTTAACAACGGTTGTTTCGATTTTTTAAATGAATCAAGTGTGTCTCCATTCATGGATGGACGTCAGACATCTGTGCTCCAAATGGGTGAAGGTCTGGTCGCTGTGAAGCAGGGTGGTCACTATCTATCTAAGCTAACAAAACATATTCTTGATAATGTATGCACTAAATAACACTTGTTCAAAGTCTTTCAGTAGGTTATGTCTCTATAAAAGTCACATATATATCTATACTAACAATTACCATTGGATTATACAGGCCTTAGGGTCTTGACCACTATAATACACCCGTTGAAGTGTGGGTCTGTGCTCACAAGAATCTCCGGCATGTGGCATTTGTTATTGATAAGCAACGATATACTATCAAAGGCGGTTCGCGCCAGTGGATGAGCACTGGCATGTGGGGCTGTCAGGGGCGCGAAAGGCCAAAGTGCCAAACTGCATGTACACTTCAAAAGGTATCCCATGCCAAGGGGCCATTGCTCACACGGCCTCCTCAGACCCCGTGTCTCCAGCCAGGCCTCCCCTTGAAGCAGGCCGCCCCCCTGCAATCCACATAAGTGTGTCTCCATTCAGCAGTCTTCCTGTGCCTTATCTGCACGCCCCAGGCCTATCCATCCCACCCCCTCTATCAAAGGCGGTTCACACCTGGGGATGAGCGCTGGCATGGGGGGCTGTCATGGGCGCAAACGGCCAAGGTGCCAAACAGCATGTATACTTCAAAAGGTATCCCACGCCCAGGGGCCATCGCTCACATGGCTTCCTCAGACCCTGTGTCTCCAGCCAGGCCTCCCCTTCAAGCAGGCCGCCCCCCTAAGACCACGACATACATACGTCATTCATTCACAAACACACCCCTGTTTCTAATACTTTATAAACCATTTGATATGTCTCATAAGAACATCTTTGTGCTTTGCAAGTCAACTCCTGAACGTGCTACCTGGCAACCACTGAGATCTACGCTAATCTGCTCGTCGTCGTGCTATCCGTGAACTTCTGTGACCGCTTAGAGCAAACCCATCAGTGTGCTACCTGTGGCCACCCACCTATTCTCCTGCAACATACTCCTTTGCTTGCTGAATCCAACTGTTTGTTGGTCAAGGTAAGGCCATGCATCCTAGTCATATTTCGCAGATTTTTAAATTTCTATCTATTTGCGAGTAGAGTACACAATAGTGCTATGTTCATTGGTCTCATTGCTATTGACTTGAGTTTCCATTGCTATGCTATCAATAGATCTATTTATTTTCATCTGTGCATCCTTCGGGGGTCCAGTCTATAATGTAAGCATGTTTCCTTCTCGTGCAAGAGAGAACATCCAAGGGACGAGTCACATGTTCAGATTTTAGTCACATCATTTATACATTTGTGCAACTTATGCAAATACTAAGCCGCACATAATGAACTGGTATAGTTCCTGCGACCAAAACAAACCTTGCATTGATCATTGTATGATTCATTTACTTTTGTATCAAATCTTTATTCTTGAAGATTGTATAATAATGTCGATATTTACTTTTCAGATTTATCAACAATGCCTGCCTGTTCGATTAGCGGTTGCCCTTCGAAGACCCATGCGAAATCAGAAGGCACTACAATGCATGTATTCCCGAAAACTGTTGATCGAATAAGAGAATGGGTCAGACATTGCGGATATCCACTGGATGAGCTGGAAAGTACAGTCCAACAAGTCTTACAGGACAAGAGGGGTGATCGATACCGCATCTGCAGCCGGCACTTTTCCTTGGACATGTACACAACATCTTGGGTAACAAAGAAGAATAAACGGCGAACGACACGGAAATTGCTCGAAAACGCTATTCCCACTCTATTCGTCCACATTCCGCCACTGGTGAGTCAAGTGTCCGGATTTAGCTTTAGGCCTTGCGGTAGTGTGTAGGTATCCGAATTGATTAATTGATATTGTAGGTGTTCTATCCCTTGTAATAATTTCGATATTGATATGAGTGTATAGTTTTTGGAATAATGCATTTATCAATATATTCTTTTTCGATTTCATAACCCACAAACGTGGCTATTTTTAATATTGGCATTTCATTATCAATCATTAATTTACCTTTACAACTTCTTGACTATCCCTTGAATCTGAAGCAAGAACATTCTACATCCTTGACGTGGTCACACTTATCAACCACTTCTAGCGCGTATCAGGTAATCTTACTAGGCTAATCCGCTACAGACTTTTTTAATGCATGTCAAGTAATAGTTTTATTCTATCGTGTAATTATTTTACTGAATGTTTGGTTAGTGCTTTCCAATTGATATACACCTTAGTTATCGTCCACTGGTGTTTGTTTTCAGTTATAATTAGTGTTATCCATACTAATGCAAGTACTGTCTTTCAGGGAGATGCTGAAGCGTCCCCCACATCTACAACATTTCTAGATGTTCTTCACCAGGAGGAGGTATGGATACTGACAGCTCCATCGAGCGTCATCATCAGAGCTGGAATTCTTGTCGTTTGATTGTTCTACACAATGTTTCATTCGTGGTTAGCCGTTGATATGTACCTGTGCTGTCGACCCCAGGTGTGTTTATGTTTTCACTATTGTAATCCTCACTAATACAAGTACTATGTTTCAGGCAGTTGATGGAGCGTCAACCCCTGCACTTGATGCAGAGC
Organism: Ambystoma mexicanum; assembly: GCF_040938575.1. Lineage (NCBI taxonomy): Eukaryota > Metazoa > Chordata > Amphibia > Caudata > Ambystomatidae > Ambystoma > Ambystoma mexicanum. The sequence continues at coordinate 335,769,939 of NC_090924.1, read as the reverse complement.
CTGACATTCAAGTAATTCCAGGGGAAGTGGAAGCGGGACCATGCGTATACGAATCGGCGCAACAGCTTTCGGAAGTGCGCACTACATTTGCAACTTCCATAGATATTCCTCAGCAGCACGAGGTATGGATACTGACAGCTCCATCATGCGTGATCATATAACGTGATTCCATTTGCTATACTTTCTTCCCTATTAACGCAAGTGGTGTGTTTCAGGGAGACGACGAAGCTTCCACTACAATCACAACATCCAATTTAGATGATGCAAATAAATCGGAGAAATAAGTCGATGGAATGTGATCATATTTAGATTTTCCTTGATTCTTTTAGACAATGCATCATTTGTGGTTATCTCTTTATATGTACCTGTGTGTTCGACCCCAAGTGTGTGTTATGTTTCCAATATTGAAAACAATACTAATGCAAGTACTGTGTTTCAGGGAGACGACGGAGCTTCCACTACAATCACAACATCCCATTTTGATGATGCAGATGTAAAGGAATCGGAGAAATAAGTCTATGAAATCTGCACACTTATATATTCCTTGATTGTTTTAGACAATGCATCATTTGTGGTTATCTCTTTATATGTACCTGTGCCGTCGACCCCAAGTGTGTGTTATGTTTCCAATATTGAAAACCATAATAATGCAAGTACTGTGTTTCAGGGAGATGCTGATGCCTCCTCTCCAATACAACCATTCATGGCAGTCCATGCAGAGCCAGAGGTATGGATACTGACAGCTCCATCGAAATAGATCATCACTGGTCGAATACTTGTCGTTTGATTGTTGCACACAATGTTTAAATCGTGTTTGGCTATTGAGATGTACCTGTGTGTTCGTCCTCACGTGTGTTTTATGCTAACAATATTTTGATACATAGTAATGAAAGTACTATGTTTCAGGGAGACGATGGAGCCTCATTCCGTGCTATCTATGCGGATACAGAAAATATAGTCGTTGCAGCGCAAGAGGAAGGGAGGACATGCGGAAACGAATCGGAGCTACAACGTGCAGATGTTGAAGGTCGAGTCAAAAAAGTTGCAAAGAAAAAAAAAACAAAAAAAGGTTAGTTACAAACAGTTCGTAATTTAAAAAAAATGTTTGTGCTGGGGACTATTTTATGTTTTTTTCCAGTCAATTGGACTACACTTTATCTTGTGTTTAAACTGAACATCCCTTTTTCAATCTCTCCTCCAGTTACCCGTGGGTGTCAGAACTATACATAAACAGACAGTGAAGCGAATGAGAGATGTTGCTTGCCAGACCATGTACACTATGGAGGAACTATTAATTGAGGCAAGGCATGTTCAGGCTCGAGATGCTCATGTCCAATGGCCAGAACATGAATTAACTGTGTTTGGAGAATACAGCAAAGTTGCATTGGACCATTGCTACAGTGCGACCGCACCACCACAAGAAGATGTTATTGAATGTATTGAAGATAGCTCTGAAGTAGTTGCAGATCAATTCACACAATCTACACCCGCCAAAAATTTGCCACCCAAAAACCTGTCGACATTGTTGTGTTCTCCCATCAATGTTGAAGTAATAGATGTCGAAATGACAGAGAATGAACCAGCCGCAGCATCCATAGACGCATCAGAACTTGATATCACCGATATTACTTTCCAATGTGTTGAAATCTCCACAACGTCACAGGTCGAAACAACGTTGACGCAGGATGACAGTCTAATGAAAGAGAGCAAATACATTGTATTCAACAGTTGTTTGATGTAAATTATAAGTATGCTGAAATGTGTGCATTCCGTTAGAGGGAAAGTATGTGGGAAGCCATTGATTAATGTGACTCGTCAAATAAAAGGCAGTAACGCCAAAATAAATGCCGCCTGTAGATTAAATCATAGGTTCTCATGGTCTGCACAAACGATGCTGGGGAAAATGCCAGCAGGCAATCTACTGTGTGCAGCTGCATCACTTTTTAGTGGCTCCAGTTTTAGAAAGTTAGAGGCTTTCTTTCAGTTTGTGGGACTCCATTTCATTTCTAAATCGCTGTACTACATATACCAACGTGATTATCTGTTTCCGGCCATTAGTGATGCTTGGAAAATTGAACAATTGTCTCTGGCAAGTACATTCGAAGGCAAACGATTCAGGCTAGCCGGCGATGGACAGTGCGACAGCCCTGGATATTCTGCCAAGTACTGCACCTACCACATTCAGGACATGGACAGTAAGAAAATTGTGAGTTTGGTGGTCGTGCAGGTAACACAATGTACATCGTCAGTGGCCATGGAGAAACTAGGATTTATAAAATCAGTGGAATATCTACAATCAAGGGGAATGCACATCGACCTCATAGCCACGGACAGACACGTTTCAATTGCCAAGACAATGAGAGAGCAGTTCCCACATATTAATCATCAATTTGACATATGGCATCTTGCTAAATCAATCAGTAAGAAAATCTCGGCTGCAGGAAAAAAAAAGGTTTTGAAAGTATTTTGCAGTGGTCCCATTCTATCACCAACCATCTTTGGTGGAGCGCAAAAACTTGTGAAGAGTCAGTGGAAATACTACTTGAAAAATGGCGGTCACTGATGCACCACTGTACCAACGTTCACCGCTGGACCGAAAATCAACATTTCCACCAATGTGAACATGGCCCTTTGTCCCGAGAGGAGGCACGGAAGAAGAAGTGGTTGATTCCATCTTCACCGACACACAAAGCCATTGAGAAGATTGTTTTCGACAAAACTCTATCAAGAGATTTGAGAGGACTGACAGAATTCTGTCACACAGGAGAATTGGAGGTGTTCCACAATATGTGCCTAAAGTACAGGCCAAAGCGCTTGCATTTTAGCTTTCGGGGTATGAAAAATCGCACTCTACTAGCGGTCTTGGACCATAACAGCAATGTCGGACGTGAACAATCTAGGACTAGGGGTAAAGCAAGGATGCCTCGCTACACTAAGGTGTTTTCAAAACGAAGTAAGCAATGGGTGATCTAACCAGTCTATGATGAAATGCAGTTCGACTTTGTGAAAGGCCTTATTGTTGCTGTGTTAGAGAAGCACAGATATGGAATTTTGGATGTTTCTGTGCAGAGCAGTGATCCATTGCCACCGAACATTGCGACTGTGCCATGCCCACCCGAAGCACAGCTGGTTGTGAAGTACAAATCCCGGTTTAAATAATTGCAATACGATTGTCTTTTTGTAAATAAATGTTATTGTACAGTGTACCTGTAACCCTAACCCCTACCTTCACCATCATGGGTGGCGAACAAGCTGGGTGTCATCTTTGAATTCTCTCTATTCACTTCATATATGTGTATGTATATATTTTTCTCATGTCTCATCTCATGTAAATGTAAATGCTGCGCACTGTTGTGCACTGTTAACGGAGGGGAGGCTTGCGTATTGCAAATAATAAAACAAACAAACAAACAATAAATCTCACTTTTAACTCAACTCCTGTGGTACTTTATACTTTCCCTGACCTTCTGCCAAAAATTAAATGTCTCCATTTGGGCTGCAAAGCTCGCAGACAACGGGGACAAAATTGGGGGACTTAGAACGCGTCAAGCGGGCCGTGGCATTTGGGAGAGAAGCCAGTTCGCATTTACACATTGAGGCGCACTACATAGAGGGATTCTAAACTTCAAGTTCTCGCATATGCCTTTACGACGTGATGTTGCAAATAAAGAATGCGAAGGACAGCGGCTTTGATTTTCAGCTCGCGCCCAGATGAGGCCCACAAGTCGCACTGGAAGTATAAGGGTCTATTGTTTTTTGACCTTGAGACACGGACCATGCCGAAAGAACTACATTTGAAGGGGGTGCGCAATAACGTAAGAGACGATAAGGCAGAAAATTCAGAAACTAGACCGAGTTTCATTTTAGTTCAGTATACGAAAAACCGTTGTCAAGAGCACGGTCCGTTTTACAGACTGCATTACGAAGAGACACAATGGAAATTTCAAATATAATGTGAGTAAATCTTTACACGCTTTTATACCGGAATGAAGATTTAATGAATGGATGCATGAATAAATGAATGAATGAAGAGCTAGGAAAAGCAAGGAAAACGTGTTTGTAGTGGGCACATGGGCATGCAGGTCCACTGGTCTCACCGATCTCGTTCCTTGGCCCAGCCACTTTTCCCTGCACTGCCTACCTGCACTACGGGACTGTCTCTGTATCCTTCAGCCCTTTCTCCCGGCATTTACCTTGCAATTGCCACCAGCTGGCCCTATTATTTATCTTGTATTCGACTAACCATGTACAGCACTTTTGCCCCCCCCCCCTTCCTCATGCGCGATCAGAAAGACACCTGGCCTAGTAGGATCGTTGTCTGTCTGCCCTTGTTCCCCACCTGCCTCGTCGCGCCTTGAAACACTTGAGTATAGGCGCATTACAAATGCCATATCATATATCATATCATTCCTCACGCATGTAGACTGTCGTTTATCATTGTGTGTTGCCTCGATTTATTTTGTTACTTTTCGCATTGATTTTAGAGCCGAACATACTCCATTGAACTATCCTTGCAAGCAAATAGTTTCTGATCGGCTGTAATAAATAAAATGAGTAATATTAATGAAGATCGGCTGGCGAGACTAATTATAATTTTTTTGTTTTCATAACAGGTATCTGCTCCCCTTCTGCTCCTTCCATCAGTTTGAGACACCAGCAGACGGTTTCTTCATGAGACACCTGCAGCTTCGTGTGAATAACTGGAGCACACTGACAATTTTATGGGACGATTGCCAAGGGCCCACATGCCCTTACGCTGTACTAGTGGCTAGAAGCAACATATCAACCTTTACGATGGACTAGTGCTTAGCTGATGGAACAGCCTTGCGGTTCACCGTGCTTCCAAAGTGCTTCTTTTAACGAAAAGCAACACCCTGTGTACCATTGTGGATACAGATAAAAGAAAATAAATGGCTTTCGGAGTTCATATGGCAATTGCTGAATATTCTCTAAACATTTAATGTCAAATAAATGTACTTTTCCAAATGTACCGTGTTGCTGTTTGATTTTAAAGTACAGTTTCCTATTCCGAATTGTGGTGCGCTGTGTTGTGAGATGGTCTGTGTTGGTTTCCGGGTTCTGTGTGAAGTCGAGTAGAAGACGACTGCGCGCGTTTGCCTACGCAGCACAGTAACGTCACGGAGAGAGGTGGGGAATATGAATGTTTTGATAATGTCAGGCTCAGGGGCGGGGGAATTGATTTAGTGCCGCAAAAGCAGGTCAGCCAGGGCGATGCGGCAAGTGATAGGATTATCACAAAATGGCGGCTCCCTGGTGCCTGTTTTCGCGTGCGTTTAATGGACGAAAACTCTGGTAAGGTCCATAGGAAAGTTTTCTAAAATCGAGCCACTTAGGCTTAAAAAAACCGACCCGTAGGGACAATAACATTTTTTACTAGACCATGCCTTTAACAGTCCTTTGATCTTGTGCCGTGAGCAGAAAAGTCCAGCTGCCAGTAGTTGTGACACAAAGAGGCTCGTAGCCGAGTCTCGGGAAAGTAGAAGTACGGTACAGGAATTATCTTCAAGAAAGGAATCCGTGAGAAGTAATCAGGACGCTCAACGGGGCAGAACGGCACCCGGAGCAAAGTTGTAATACGTGCTCGGACTAGTTACACAGTGGGGCTGCACAAAGCCCAGTGCGGAGGCAGTGTAACAGAAAGCTCAACAGGGCTGAGGAGCCCAGAACGGGTGAGCAACGGAAGCACAGCGGGGCCGAAGCACCCACAGAGGAAGGAGGGAGGAGGAGGAGGAGGGCACGGGAAGGAAAAAAGGAAAGGGGGATATCACGGAGGGAAATTAAAAGGTAGACCGAAGTCTGGAGGCTGGAGATGGAAGTTTGCAATATCGCAGGAGCGAATGCTGTTAAGTTGCTACACAGGGTGTGGAGCGAGTAACGACGCGCCTACCTGTATCATTACAATACAGATATAGCGTTTGGCATGAGGAGGTCGCCATCTTGGGATAAACTAGAGCCGCTCTTAGAAGTGGGATAAACGGAACCAAATAGGCGCCATCTTGGTTTCTGTTGCAGGTAGTAAGGCTGGAGTAGTTTACATGTTTTCCAGTATGAACGCTGGGATTTCCTAACAGCTTTCCTGGCTCCTGCTCAACTATTGTGTTGCCCGTCCTCAAGAGGAAATTTTTGTTGCATGGAAACCACGTGTACTTGCTTGGACTGAATTTTGCTCCACCCACCTTTCTCAGCCAATGTGTGAGCCAAACTATATCTATCCCGGTGCACGTGCATCTTGCGCACGCATCCGGGAAGTGCCTGGCTGTTGGGCTGTGAACGCTATTTTCCTGGCTCCTGCTCAACTATTGTGTTGCCCGTCCACGAGGAAGTTTTAGCTGCGCAGAAACTCAGGCATGTGTACTTGCTTGGACTGAAAAGTAATTATTGAAACCTTTTTCATATGGGACTTACTTTGTTGTTACTCTGAGAGCGTTATTGTGTTGTCGAGCTGAGAGCGTTACTTGTAAAATTACGCGCTCAAACTCTCCTTCTCTTTGTTTACAGGACCTCCTTTTGCTCCACCCACCTTTCTCAGCCAATGCGTGAGCCAAACTATAACTTGCCTGGTGCACACACATCTTGCGCGCGCATCCGGGAAGTGCCTGGCTGTTGGGCTGCGAGGTGACGGGGGCATTGTTAAGTCTAAAGCTTCAGACGAATTTACAGAAATAGCATGAACGCTGGACAGCTTGAAACTTGAACTTGCATGCTGCGTTTACTTTAATGTGATCACATGCGACACGTGTGCTTAAACGCAGTGCCGGCTACCCTCATGTTTTGGACTGTTACTTCCTTTAAAAATAGACGTAAAGCACTGTGAAGGTAGCAATCTAACCATGGTGCGAAGCCTATGAAGTGGCAGGCGGCTCTCAACTGTAAATGCGCTTTCAAGCTTTAATCTCACAGCTCCACTACAATCACAGGACTCTAGTCAAGAATGTGATATGGATGCTTTACAAGATGTACTTTTTATTGATTGGGGCATGGATAAAAAAGACTGTCCCTTACAGCCGGCAATCACTGGCTGCTGAACCCAACGACAGCTTGAACATGTATAAGGCCATCTCTCCATCATCTACGCATTCCTTGAGCACAACTATTGAATCTAGTAGCAACCATAAACCCATATCTGGGGCCAGATTGCCGAACAGTGGCATAAAGGTTGACTATGCCAACCAAAGTAAGGGGCAAACCTGCAATAATGGTATATCTGATGTTTCTATATTGGCACCCACCTTACAAAAAGAATGGTGGAAAACGGTGCAGAATCGCATTAGATCCTGCTTCACCAATGATGTTTTTACCCTCAGAAGTTGAAAGCATTTGTCTTCATAATCTTCAGGCGAACATGTCCTTGAATCCTATGCATGGGCTGCCTAGTAACTACCCCTCCTTACCAAGGCAACCCTTTACTAGTTCACCAACATTAAACAAACAAATGACCCTATCACGTCTGTCCGTTACTGTGCCCAAACAATTATATAATTCTGCTGAAAGTGATGGCTTGGAACACTATTCTAAGCAATCTAACAAATCTGACCCGTTTGCAACCATCTTGAATTTGCTTGACAAGGGGCATGATCTGACACATATCTTCTTGGATAATCTCCGATCTATGATTGTAGAGTTATCCTGTAAACTTAGTAAGTTAGAGGGGCTCATGTTAGCCCACACTTCCCACCAGTCGGAGAAAATGGACATCCTTGATTCCCTTATTGTGAAACATCTCGCACCTTCTGTACCAAAGGCAATTTCTAAATGTACACAAACTATGGGAAACGGAGTACCGGACGAGCACATTGGGCGGTTCTATGCTAAAGTAGCTTCAACAGATGTTGGTCCTTCCATTCCTTCATCTGATACAGCGTCTGTCATGTTATTGGAAGCTATTCAGCTTAACTCTTTAAAATTAGATGACGTATTTCTTCACCTAATCACTCAAAGCTCATGTGTTCAAAACACCAGAAAAGAAATGATCCCGTTAGTTGTTTTAAGGGCTGCAAACAATGGCGACGATAAGGACTCCCCCAACAGTCCTACTCCATTAATTGAAGTCATTGAGCAAGCCGCCACTCTAAAATTTGCCACAGCCGCAGACTTTATGAAACAACTGCCTGCGACTGAGGCCAATGATGTTGAACTTAATGATTCATGTGCTGGCAATACATCTAAAGACGCCAATATGCTGCAATTTTCACATAAAATGAGGCGCGCACATGCAAGGGCGATCAAAAGAAATAATAACTAAAAAAAAAAACCTACAGCCTCTCAGGATAACACCAATAAAAAAGAAAGCAAAAAAAAAAACAGAAAAAGGTTGTGGCAATAATTCGGACATGAAAAATGTAGCAAATATATCTCGAAACCAATTAAACGAGGAATCTAAACAAGTCCTAGACCTTGATATGATAGAAAGAAAGGGTGATCTGAGAATAAATAGTGCAGTAGTGAAGATCGTAATCTGTTAGCCCAGTGACTACTCCTTACCGCTGCACTTGAATATTTCTCCCACTGCCTCCTCTCTCTACTTGCCCATGGCGCTATCTATCTCTCCTACCTACTCAAACTGCTTCACTATCAACTATCCCTCCCTTCTCACCAAGCCTGGTAAGAAGAAATTTCAAAAGGATATCTTGGCCTCCAACTCTGGTCTCTCCATTGCTGATACCTATTCCAGTGTTTCGCCAGACAAACTCCCACTGACATCCTCTTTGTCGTTCCCTCCCCATATCTCTGGACCCCTCATATGATATCTTTGCTCTGTCCTGTCTCTTCTTCTCCCATTAATGGTGGCACCCGTTGGGAAGTCCTCATAGATTCCTTTGACTCCTCCAGAGTCATCATTAATGTCTACCTAAATGGCACGGTCATGGTGCAAGGCCCCCTGGCCAATCTCCTTCTCTTTGATAGGCGGTTCCCTTGCCTTATCAACTTCCTCTCATCTCCAGCTGTCCCCACTCTCCTCCATTGGTTACCTTTCCCTTTCCTCCTTCCTCCACTGCCCCATTGCAAGCTCCCTCTACACCTCTGCAGGGCGTACCTCTGATTTCTACCCCTCCCCGGAAGGTCTTTATCTTGCCACCCTAAACTCTCGCTCTGCTGTCAAACACTCCTCTGACATCTGCCACCTCCTAGAAGAACTTGACCTTGACGTCATTGGTCACACTGAGATTCATGGCCAGCTCCGTCACGAGCTTCAACACCCTCCTCCCTGATGGCTACAAGATCGTCTTCGCCTCCAGAACCACCCGGCCCGGAGGGGGTGTAGCCCTGATCCTCCCTGAGTGGACTCCTGCCTCTATCATCCCCACTCAGACTCACTCCTCTTTCGAATTCCTTGTCTGTAGGCTGGCTCTCTCTCTCTCCTAGCCACTCTCTTACTGTTGTCACTCTCTACCGGTCCCTTGGTCAAATCACCTCTTTTCTCTCTGAGTGGGCGAACTTTCCTCCTTCCCTCTACCACTCAACTCCTCCTTGGTGACCTCAACATCCATCTGGATTCTCCCTGTTCCTCATCTGCGCTCTTTCGTGACCTCTGCGATTCACTCTTCCTCTCTATCCTCCCCTCTGGCCTGACACACTCTGCTGGTCACACTCTTGCCAACCCTTCTGCAGTCTCCACCCCTCCTCTCGCCTCCCAGGCTCTTTGCAATGACCTTGCCTCTCACTTTATCTCTAAAACCCAGGACATCTTGTCCATCCCTCTCCTCCACTCCCCCTCCTCTCCCCTCTCCTTCTCTTCGTGCTGACCCACCTTCAGCTACCCCCTCCCTCTTTCTCCTCCTTTCCTCTTTTCTCCCCTGATGAGGTCGCTAGACAAGTCCAATATATGAAAGCCTCATCAAAACAAGTCCATCCCTGTTCCTCAAAAACCATTAAGGACCACATTGATACCCTCGCCCCAGCCCGTGCTGATTTCTGAAACCTCTCCTTTGCCTCTGGATCTTTTCCCCTCCCCTCTGAAGCACTCCCTTGTGCATCCTCTCCTCGGGAAACCCACAGCTGATCCTTCTTGTCCGGCTATCTATCACCCAATCTCCATTACTCCCTTTCTGTATAAGCTCTTGGAAAAGCTTGCCATCCCTCAGCTTAACCTTCATTTGGATTCTGTTGGCTCCCTCCACGACCACCAATCTGGCTTCAGAGCTGCCAGAAGCACGGGAACTGCTCTCCTGAATATCCGGGAAGACCTGCTCTCCAACCTTGACTCTAACATTCCCTCAGTCCTTATCCTACTCTATCTCCCCTCTGCTTTCGACATGGTCAACCTTACCACACTGCTCAATCGTCTCTGTGACAACCTGGGTATCACCGATCAGGCTCTGGCCTGGCTGACCTCTTTCCTCTCTGATCGACCCTCCCAGGTTCAACTTGGGTCTTTCCTATCCTCTATCTCCCTCTCTACCTGTGGTGTTCCCCAGGGGTCTAACCTCTCGCCTTGGCTTTTCATCTAATACCTGGCAACTCTCGCCTACTGCATTTCCTTTTTCTGCTCACATTTCCAGTGCTATGCTGATGACACCCAACTTATTTTCAGGCTTCCTTCAGACACCTCCTCTCCTTCTCTCATCTCCCACTGCCTAATTGCCATTCAAAATTGGTGTGCCGCCAATGACCTTTGTTTAAATGTCAACAAGACTGAGATCCTCCTCATTGGTACACCTTCACAATCATTTCCCCTCACTCTCTGGCCAGCCTCTCTTGGCCCTCCTCCTCCTGCTCCTACCTGCGAGGCTAAGAACTTTGGGGTCATCTTTCCTTCTCCGCACACATCTCTGGCGTCTCTAAAAAGTCAAACTTCTTACTGCACCTCCTTAGAGGTACTCTGCCTTTCCTCTCCTTCCCTCAGAAGCTCACTATCTCCCAAGCTCTGATTCTCTCTAGGTTGGACTACTGTAACAGCCTCTTTCTAAATCTACCTGCCTCCACTCTCCGGCCTTTACAACTATTCCAGAACAGAACTGCAAGACTTGTCTTTGGCCTCAAACCCTTGGATCGTATCTCTCCAGCTCTGAAATCCCTTCATTGGCTCCCAGTGGACACAAAGATTAATTGTAAAACCCTCTGCATAGTCCACAAGGCTTTCTGGGGCCTGGGCCCAAAATACTTTCAACTATCCATCTGTAAATACCGCCCCTCTCAAACCCTTCGTTCCTCTACTTCAAACTCCTTCAGGGCCAGCTGTTTTTCAAAGAAACGAGCATGTGGTAGATCTGCATCTTCGGCTGGGGCTTCCCTTTGGAACTGCCTCCCTGCCTCCTTGAAACTTGAGGAGAACCAGCTACGGTTCCGGAAACTCCTCAAGACCTTCCTCTTCGCTTCTGCCTTTGCTCCTCTTTTCCCCTGCTGGCTTGCTTTCTCTCTCGGCACTATGCACCTAGCCACCCTCTATCCTTCGGGCCCAGTTACCTGCTCACCCTGCCACCCCCCTGCACTTCTTCCGGGCCACCCCTTGCACTGGGGCCTGTATCTGTGCTCATACAGTCCCCCACCCACGCTTTTTCTGCACTTATCAGCTACACCCTATGGGACTTACCTAGCACTTTGACACTTTCCGGCTGCACTACTACTGTGCATCACCTTTATTTATTTTTATTTTGACTTAATATTTATTTATTTTGGTCTGTCCTATGTTCTGCACTATCCAATTTCTCCCCCCTCCAATGCACTTTCCCCTTTTTCCCCTTCAACTTGCACGTTCTCAAGGTCACTGGGCCTAGTAAGATCGTTGTTTTGTTCTCCCCTGTTCTCCTCCCTTTGCCTGGTCTCGCTCTGAAACACCTGTGTACGAGCGCGATATAAATAAAATATCATATCATATCAGATACCACACATCCATACTAAGGATGTTAAAATTAATCTCCTTCATTACCTTCTCTAAACAAGGACAACTTTCTACATATTACCCCAAAACTCTGAAGAAAAACACTCTTAACTCTGCTGGAAGCCGTGATAAGGTGACTTCGTCCACTGAAGTCCTGCAAAGGGGTCCACTGGTAACAGCCAATTTGCTGTCCAATTTACCACGCTTAGGGAGCCCTCAAGTACCTTTATTGCCCGTTTTGGCAACTGATTCGAACAGCCAACCTAACTTGAAGGTGCATGTACATATACCCATAAACTCTTCTAATGGCAATGAGTACACAATTGCCGCCCTGCAACATGGAGTTATGCAACATGTATGTTTTTGTATGTTCTTGCAAGCATTTATGTAACTAGGTAAGCCTTCTGTAACAGCGCCACGATGCTCAAGGGCTGTTCTGCGCTTTATAAATGCAAATAAATAAATAAAAACTCTGTGCCTCAACGGAGTCCAGCTAGTGTTGAGGATTCAGAGGATCTCAAGAAAGGATGACAATGCATTACTTACCGTAAAAGCATTTCTGATGGTTGTATCTGCTTAGATTCACATGCTGTGCATAGTCCGACATCCAGTGGTCACTGCGGAGTATTGCATTTTGTTTTTCGTAGTCGAAAAGGGGACGTCGACAAGGCATGTCTGTAACACTATCCCTATAGTGACGTGCGTTGTACCCACAATCCCTCACGCGGCGAGGTCCCTCTGTTTGTATTTTTTCTGCCCTGAAGGAGCCTTCTATACGTGAGTGAGTACAGAAAAGAGAGAGAGATGTAGAAAGGTGTCTATGTTCCTTCCATCCGAGCGGGGAGGAAGGGTGGGCGCATGTGAATCTAAGCAGATACAACCATCAGAAATGCTTTTACGGTAAGTAATGCATTGTCTTCTGTTTGTTAATCTGCTTAGAATCACATGCTGTGCATAGACTAGCGAGCAGTACCCGGAGTTGGCGGTGGGTTATGAGAAGGAACAGTAGAGAAAATATGTCTTAATACTGCCTGTCCCACCTGGGAGTCAGATCTAGAGTGTGAATCTAGACAGTAGTGTTTTGTAAAGGTGTGCACAGAACTCCAGGTTGCCGCTTTGCAGATAGACTCAAGGGGAACATTTGCAATGAATGCTATGGATGCCCCAGTGCCTCGAGTAGAATGTGCTCTTGGCTTGAAGGGTAGTTCTCTCTTAGCAAGAGTGAAACAGAGAGTGATGCATTGAACAATCCATCTAGATATAGTGGATTTTGAAACTGCATCTCCTTCTCTTCCTACTGCCACCGAGACAAAGAACGGATTAGTCTTTCTCAGTGATCTGGTTCTTTCCATGTAGAACATGACAGCTCTGCGCACATCAAGTGTATGCAGACTTTTTCTCCCGAATTGGAAGGGTTTTGAAAGAACGTTGGTAGTTCTATTGACTGGTTTACATGGAATTTTGAGATGAATTTCGGTGCAAACCTTGGGTGCGTGCGTAGAACCACTTTATCTTTGTGAACTGCTACAAAGGGGTCTAAAACAGAAAGAGCCTGTAGTTCACTTACTCTCCTAATGGAGGTGATAGCTATTAGGAAAGCAGTCTTAAGAGTGAGGTCTTTAAGAGTTGCTTTGTGCATGGGTTCAAAGGGTGAGCCCATGAGTTTGATAAGGACCACATTCAGGTCCCAGCCGGGAGCTGGGTTTGCTATCGGAGGGTGTATTCTCTTTCCTCCCTCCATGAAGGCTTTGATAACTGGGACTTTCCACCACAACACTTTAAGCTGGGAAGTGGTGTATGCAGAAAGTGCCGCTAGGTGGACTTTAATGGAATTGAACACTAGACCTGAGTCCAGTAAATGGGTCAGGTACAGGACAATGTGTGTGGGGGAGCAGTCAACTGGGTCGATGCTTCTTCCTCTACACCAGATGACAAATCTCTTCCATTTGCTAGAATAACAGTGACGAGTGTTAGACTTTCTAGCCTCCCTGAGGATGTCCATGCATCTCTGCGATAGTTGCAAGTGTCCAAATTCTATGATCTCAGGAGCCAGGCTGCTAAGTTCATGGTCTGAGGGCATGGATGCAGTGTCCTGCCCTTGTCCTGTGACAGCATGTTGTGCGGGCAAGGAAGTTTCACTGGGGGAGATAGAGACATTTCTATCAAGTGAGCGAACCATGGCTGCCGGGCCCACATATGGGCCACTAGTATCATGGTAACTTGTTCCTGGTGCATCTTGTGCACAATCTTGTTGAGAAGGGGAGTCGGGGGAAAGGCGTAAGCAAATTTCCCTGACCATGGAATCGATAGACTGCTCCCCTTGGATTGGTTCTGGGGGTACCTGGAGGCGTAATCTTGGCATTGTGAGTTATCCAGAGTTGCGAACAGGTCTATTTCTGGGAATCCCCATTGTGTGAAGACGTCGAAGATGATGTCTTCGTGCAACTGCCATTCGTACTCCAAGGGCAGAGGGAAGTCTCTGCTGAGTTCGTCTGCTAGCAGATTGAGTTCCCCTGGTACATGTTGCGACAGTAGGAACATGTTGTGTTTGAGAGCCCACTTCCAGATATTCTGGGACAGCTTGGACAGTCCTGGAGAGTGGGTGCCCCCTTGCTTGTTGAGGTAGTACATGGCTGTGGTGCTGTCCGTAAGGACCACCACTGTCTTCCCTTGTAGGTGTTCCTGGAAGGCTTTTAGTGCCTTGAACACGGCCAGTAGCTCCAGTAGGTTTATGTGCTTGGATGCTACGATCGGAGTCCACACTCCGTGAGCAATCTGATGGGATAGGTGAGCCCCCCCTTCCTGTGAGGGATGCGTCTGTGGTTAGAGTGGCTTCCACTGCGGGTGTGGCAAAGGGTTTCCCTCTTACCAGGTTTTCCTTTGTCCACCACCGTAGCGAGAGAACCAAGGCCTGCGAGACCACCACTAGATCGTCCCATTGTCCGCTGGCCTGACACCACTGGCTGTTGAGCCACTCTTGCATTGGGCGCATGCGCAGGCGCGCGTGAGGTACCAAATAAATACTTGACGCCATCATTCCTAGCAAGCGCATCGCTTTGCGCACCGTCACCTCCCGACCTGCCACATATTGGGGGACCTGAAACAGCATGTTTTGGACCCTCTTGTTGGAGGGGAAGACGAGACCGTCCTTTGTTCGAATTAGAGCCCCTAGGAATTGTTTGACTTGGCTGGGGTCTAAGCTGGACTTCTTCTCGTTGATGGAGCAGTTGGAACAAAAGGTCTACAGTCTACAGTCTTTTGGGTGTTTGAGAAGCATGTCTCGTAAGAATCCCCTGTTATGAGCCAGTCGTCGAGGTAAGGGTATACTGGGATGGATAACCTGTGCAGGTGGGCCGCTGCCACTGCCAGTACTTTCGTGAATACCCTTGATGCAGATGCTATGCCGAATGGTAGCACTCTGAACTGGTCGTGTTTGTCCTCTATCATGAACCTGAGGTATTTTCTGTGCGCTGGCAACATTAAAATATGAAAGTATGCATCTTTCATGTCCAGTGTTGTCATGTAATCTCCCTGTGATAGCAGTGGGATCACTTCCTGTAAGGTCACCATACGAAACTTTTGGGGTTTGACAAACTTGTTCGCTGGGCGCAGATCTAATACAGGGCGCATGGTTAGATCCTTTTTGGGTACAAGGAAGTACACTGAATAAATACCTTCTGTCACCTGAGATAGAGGCACGACCTCTATAGATCCTTTTTCCAGTAGCTGGTCCACTTCTTGGAGAAGGATGGCGAGGTGTTCTGGTGTCATGCGTCGTCCCCTCGGGGGTCTGTATGTTGGGGCACTGTTGAACTCTATACAGTAGCCGCGGGCTACGGTGGATAGTACCCAGCGGTCTGATGTTATTCCCTCCCATGGCGGAAGAAAGGATGTTAACTGGCCCCCGACCGGCGATGCATGGGAGGGGACCCGAATCTTCGCATCACTTGGTGTTGTTGGTGGCTTGGGAGCCTCTAGGGGTGGAACCCCGGCCTTTCCCCTTGCCACGGCATTGACCTCTTTGATTGTACTGGCCACTATTACTTTGGTGGTAGTTGGCAGAATATTTAAGTTGTTGATTCTGTTGCTGGCGTTGGCCACGAAAAGAACGCTTGTTGCCAAAAACCGCCTGTTAGGGTGCTTTGAGATTTGGTCCAAGGTCTTTATGGTATCAAATTCTTTTTTCGCATTTTTCAGTCCGTCGTCCACTGCCTTTCCAAAGAGGTTAGACTCTTCAATAGGTTTGTTAATGAGCGCCGCTTGCGTTTCCGCCTTAAACCCGGAATTGCGAAGCCAGACGTGGCGCTTCAGCAGAATTCCCTGTACCAAAGAGAGGCCCGCTGTTTCCACTGCATCGAGGGTATTCTTAACGATGCATTGGTTGACCAGAGACCCTTCATTAACTGTAGCCAGCAATCTAGTTTTTAGGGGTTCAGGAACTTCCTCGATGTCCTGCTTAAGCTTTCCCCATTGCGCATCAGCGTAGCTTGCCAGTAATGTGTTATTATTGGCAATTCTAGTTGAGAACGCTGCCGAGGTGGTAATTCTTTTAGCTAGGGCATAAAGCTTTTTCCCCTCTTTATCCGGGGGTGCCTCGCTGGTAGACAGTGGAACCCCAGCCCTTTTCCTAGTGTTAGTCACCACTAAGGAGTCCCGGATTGAGTGACCCTTAATATATAGTGGGTCTGATTGAGAGGGTGAGAACAATTTTTCGATTCTTGGATTAACCCCTCTTACTAGTGCAGGGGTGGCCAGTGAAGGGTTGATTCGTCTCTTAACTGAGGCGAGTATTGGAATTGTTTGGCTGGTGGGGATTTTTCTTTGATAATCCTTTCCACAAAGTCAGTGTCTGGGGTGACCTCCCCAGTTTCAACCTCAAAATGTGATGCTGCCTTCCTCAGCAGCGCGTTAAAAGTGGGCTGATCGTCAACAGGCGAAGGGTTCCTAACTGGTGTGGTCTGAGGAGACCTGATGTCTGTAATGTCTGGCTCTGTAGACCCTGATGATGACTGCCAGGGATTTGGGTCACCCTCACCTGGGTCTTCTTCGTACCCTTCCTCACTTATGTTAGTGTCCTCATGGAAGCCTTCTCCCTCTTGTTGGTTTTCATCATTAATGAACTCCTCTCCTTCCTGGAAGTGTGTGTCCTCTTCAGTGAGGTCGTAAGAGTTCATATCCTCCTGAAAGGGGTTATAGAACAACTTTGGGTATTTAGCCCTTGGACTTTCTAGGAGTACCTCCCTAGGTCTTTTAGGTGTCCTATTTTCTGGAATGGCCATGAATCTGTCTAACTTGTCCATACAGGACTGGAACTTCTCTAAGGTCCACTGAGGTAGGCCAGAGCGGTCTGGGAGTGAAAAAGGAGTTTCTTCTCCTTGTATTCGCCTAGATCTGCCCCATAGCGTCGAAGATAAGGTGCCTTCGCCTTCTGAGAAGTGTTCTGGCAGGCTAGGGCTTTCCGTCGACGGTGGGAGCTGTACCAGCCTACTTTCCGGCGCCTTCGGCGTTTCTTTGGCCTTGTGCGCAGTTTTCGGCGTGTCACTTGTCGTTCCGTCTCTGGCCGTCCTTAGAAGATATACGCGCGAGGCTTTCGGCGATCATTCTGTCTGCCGAGGGATCGCTCGCCGTCGCGCTAAGTATCGTCGAGTCTTTACTGGCAACGTGCCCCTTACGAGGCGCCTCGCCGCCTGAGGGTTTGGGGTTAGCGCCCTTATTTCCAGAGTGCCCGGTCGCCTGTCGCGGGAGCGGTGGCGGGGAGGGCTGGCGACACTTACGGTCGGCGGAAGACGCCGGTGGGCCCGGCGCCTCCGTTGGCGCTATGGCTGCCTTCGTCTTCGACGAATGCGTGCCGTGGGGTATGTGCTTATGAGATTTATTGTGTGCGTCCTTGTCGCCGGGGTGTTCATCCCCATAAGCTGGGCGTGAGCCGGGCTTGTCGGGGCCAGGGACGGACGAAGAGGAGCGAGAACGCTCCCTCGAGAGGTCTACAACCTCCGTTACGGAGGCCGTGTAATCACTGTCCTCGTCACATTCGGCGGCGGCGGCAGCGGGCGAGGAATCTGACCTAGACATGGCATAGGCCATCCACTTTTTGACCCTGCGGTCCTTTATCGTTTTGGGCTTAAGTAACTTACAGGCCGCACAGCCGTCCTCCTTGTGATCGAGGGGCAAGCAACGGTTGCACCGTTTGTGCTTGTCCTTCCAGGGATATTTGCCTTTGCAAAGTGGGCAAAACCGAAAGGGCGTCCTCTCCATAGCTGAGGGCAAGAAGTGCGATTACGACCTCGAAAGAGAGGGAGGGGAAAGAGAAAGGCATTCTCGGAGTGAAAAGAAAAGAACACACAACCCCACTCTCCCTACTGTGTAAGGCCTGCGAGGCCAGTCCACGTGTTCGGCGACGCCGAAGGATCTCCTCTGCTCGTCCTTCCGTCAAAGATCTTGCTCGGCGGAGAAACAGCTTGCAGCTTCGTCGAGGAAGGGATCTATGCGTTAGATATTAATAATAATAAACGACCAAGGGTCGAAGAAATGATTTTGCAATGTCTCTCGAGGAGCTCCGCATAGAGGCGACCAATAACTGGGCGGAAAAAACAATCTGAGGGACCTCGACGCGTGAGGGATTGTAGGTACAACGCACGTCACTATAGGGATAGTGTTACAGACACGCCTTGTCGACGTCCCCTTTTCGACTACGAAAAACAAAATTATTGGAAGATGCTTATATTAGCAATTCTGTGTTTCACATTATTATTGGAGGTGATTTGAATGCGGTATGTTCAGGTGCCATTCCAAATTCTATGGATAGTTTAAATTGGAATCACAACTCACCTGTGTTAAAAAGAGGTGAAAAATGGTGTCGTTATTTGTCGGATTGGAATATGCAGTATGTGAAACCTGAGGTTGGGGTCATGCTTCTTCATTTATTGATTATTTTTTTGTTTTTCGATAGGACTTTTAAAAATGGTGCACTTGATTAACACCTTAAACATTTCTCTCAGTGACCATGCGCCTATCCTCCTTGAGGTACATAAGAGGAGTGTTCCTTTGGTTTGTGACCCCATTCTAGGTTTGGTTCAATCTGATCGTATCTGCACCTCAGTCACAGTCAGCGTAACCCAAGATGCCGTGTTAACTCCTCTCTTCTCGACTGCAACTGAAGTCAAACAAGGGTGTCACCTTGCCGCAACAATGTTTAATCTTTATATCAGGGACATGGATAAACTATGGAATGACCCTTTATGTATCCAGTTAGACTTGGAAGCACCAAGCATCACTGCCTCTGTTTCGCTGACAATATTATATTGCTGGACAGGACCCCCCCCCATGGCCTGCAAAATAAGCTGAATAGATTTACAGAATATGCCGAGATCTACAACTTTAAGCCAAATTCCATCAAATCTAATATTATGGTATTTACCAATCATAAG
Source organism: Ambystoma mexicanum (assembly GCF_040938575.1). Classification (NCBI taxonomy): domain Eukaryota; kingdom Metazoa; phylum Chordata; class Amphibia; order Caudata; family Ambystomatidae; genus Ambystoma; species Ambystoma mexicanum. Next base: position 335,750,673 of record NC_090924.1, on the reverse strand, counting down.
AAAATTAAATCCTATTATTGGCATATTGTGTGCGCTAGAATTGAATGCATAGATTAAGTTCCGATATCTTGGTTACACATTAACTGACGCCAACTCTAAAAACTCCTGGATCAATGGCCTAAAAGCTAAAGCTCGGTCACTGATGTCTATGATGAGAATAATATTTAAAAAACATTGTAAGTTTTCAATTCTACTTGTCATAGACTTTTATAGATTGAAGCTAAAACCTATACTATTGTACAGGCTAGATTCGTGCTTACTACAGATTGATGACAACTTAAATATTATTCAGGCCCAGATCTGGAAGCGCACATTAAGGTTGGCGTCTTCAGTATAACACTATAATATTGCTTGAATTGGGTCTCCTTTCGCTTGCTTCGCGATGGGCCTGGTGCAAACTTGTTGGTTACACAAACATACTGGTACCTCCTTCTAACTCATTATATCAGGACCTAAATGAGATCATGAGACAGACAAGGTTGCCATCAATGGTAACATTTATTCATTGTATGAATCAAATTTTGGCTCCAGTCAACTCTCCCCCCTTTAGATCTAGCATTGGGTCTACCTAATGTAAAAACCAAATTATATCAGTATGAATGGATACGAACAATAGAAACCAATAATTCATATTCAAATTACGCGGAGTATGCAACGTTCCCCAGAAGACGATCTTGGTTATCTCCATATCTTATAAAATTCCCTTGTGAAAAGGTGAGATCAGCATATCCCAGATTCAAGCTGAATCAATACCACACGTTGGAACGTATAAGCAGTTGGTATAAATCATCAACAGCTATTTGTCAGACAAATTGCCAGTTTTGTTTAAACTCACTAAAGCAGGAAACCTTAAAACATTTCGTTGTTTATTGTTCATACTTTGAATCGGATAGACGCTTATGCCTTGGCATACATTATCCCATTATCCATAAGAAACGGATATGGCAAGGATTACCTTTTGGGGACGATGCTATTGGGGGAACAACATCGGTTTGATTGTGGCTTTGACGATAATGCTAGACATAATCGATGAAGCCCTTAGAAATGCAGAAACAATTGTTTGTTTATGAGATCAATTGTCGTAATACTAAAGTTGGTTTGTTTAGAAGCTACCTCTTTCTATTTAGCTATCTCGAATTAATCATGATGTCTCAAAACGTCTCGAATCCATAAATTCATCTAACACTAAGGTTGTCCTTGGATAATTATAATTAAATTTACTTTTATGTATGTAAACTATTGTCATTTTTTTTTTCTTCTTTTCTTAGCATAGCTTCTGACGTCTTTTGATCTCGTCAAAGCTGATGGTTATCCAGTCATTGAAACCAATAATGAAGCTAATCTGATCTCAAGCTGTGCTTATGTTGTTATATTGATCACTGTTTGATATGTTTTATTATTTTCCAGCTATGAATGTTTATGATTGATTTATTTGGTTATCCAGTCATTGAAACCAATAATGAAGCTAATCTGATCTCAAGCTGTGCTTATGTTGTTATATTGATCACTGTTTGATATGTTTTATTATTTTCCAGCTATGAATGTTTATGATTGATTTATTTATATATGGTGGCTGGAACTATGTATGATTTTTTGATTTGAGTTATTTTTGTATGGAAACCAGTTATATGTTTACTATACATTTTAATTGTAGAGTAAGATAAGGTATGAATTGAAACTATAATGTCGATATTAATCTCTTCTTTTCTGTATGTTGTAAAAGTTTGTTTACAAACTAAAGACAATTTTTTATAAAAAATTAATTAAACAAATAAAAAGATATTCATATTGGGATGACTTGTTTATGACAGACTTATTTTATACACTGATCTGCGTTGTTTGCATCCTTCTACCATTAGCTTGGACATGAAAGTACTTCCTTGATCTGCCAAAATCTCCTTATGAAACCCCACCTGAGACAGGAAAGGAATTAAATGTTTCAGTTATGTTAATGTTAAAGGATATTTGTACTGCGCACTATCACCACTGGAGTGGGCCCTTGGCGCTCTGGCGGCTATGAAAAGGGAAGGGGGGTGAGTTAGTGGGAGCAAGCGGGAAAAGTGCAAGAGAGCAGTGATTTGCTGTTGACAGCCTCAAACGGTTAACACTGTTCGCTGGGCTTGGTTTTTTTTTCCGGTCGGTGAACGTTGTGTGCTGTTGTTCGGGTCTATGTGAGGTATGTTTTGCTGTTGCGATGTAGTAAAGTTTGTGCGGTATGTTGTGGTATAGGGTTGTGGTTGTGCCTGGTTAGAGTTTGAGAGGTGTAGGCGGAGGGGTGCAATTTTTAGTGGATTGGTTATTGGCATCGTTTTCTAAAAGCAATGTGCTGAATGTCCACGTTCTTTCTCGGTATGGCACGCGAACATCACTGCATGTCTATCTAGCTCCGGCACCAGCCGATATTCACTATCCCTTCCAAAAATGACTCGACAATATTCACAACTGTGCCCAGATTCGGCCCCTGCGCACCTTTTGGAACCTGTCTATGTGTGCCGCTAGCTAGTATTGGCGATTCCATCCAAATCTGGCCTCTTCCCAATGAAGTCCAGATGCGGCTTCGCTCAATAACCACTACTCTATCCAGATGTGGCAATGGTGGGCATTCACAGTCCTATCGAGCTGCTCACGCAGGTTATCACTCACAACCCCCTCATCCAAGCCAGGTACATGCTAACACTCGCAGCTACGTCTAGGCGCTGCATCTGCCATCATTCACAACTCTGTCCGGGCTCTGCGCATGGCAACGTCTATAGCTCCGTTCCAAAAGTGGCAACTGCCAACATACATACCTCCATCCAAGTATGGCACTTGGTAGCATTCATGGAGTGGGCAAGTTTGTAGGATGGAGTTGGGCAGGGGTGCCAATTCTGTCCTCATGGGGTTGTCGCTTGTGCCCTATTCAACCTAGCGTTTTCTCTCTTGATATAGTAATACTTTCCCTTAGTCGCTTCTGGGTGTTGTCTGTGTCATCCTAATTTCAGTCAGCCTGTTCCCTGTGTTTCCTGTTGGGGTTTTTTCTATTTATTTCTGCAGTGTTGAAGAGCCAGGTTTTTAGTAGTTTTCTGAATTGTAGGTGGTCTTTGGTGTTTCTTATTTCTTTCGGGAGGTTGTTCAAGGTTTTTTCGGACAGGTGGGAGAAGGAGGAGCCTCCGTTTTTTCTTGACGTGTGGTTTTGGCTCCAGGAGGATTTCATTGCTTGATCTAAGGAGTCGCGTTGGCTTGTAGATTGTTATTTTCTTTTGTAGGAATTCAGCTCCCTGTCCGCTGATTGCTGTGTGTGCTATGCACATTGTTTTGAAGGTGATGCGATGTTTGACTGGAAGCCAATGTAGTATTTTTAGTGCTGGAGTGATGTGGTCTCTGCTGGATAGTTTGAGGAGGACTCTGGGCTGCTGCATTTTGGATGAGTTGTAGTTACTTCAGGAGGTATTTTGGCATCCCGAGGTAGAGGCTGTTTGCGTAGTCGATTTTTGACATTATGAGGGCGACGATTGTGTTTTATGTGTGAAGGCGAGGAAAGGTAGGATTCTTCTTGTTGTGTGAAGGAGGAAGAAGCATTTCTTTATTATTGCGTTTATTTGTGGTTCTAAGGTTAGGGTGTTGTCCACCAGGAAGCCCAGATTTTTTACTACTTTAGATGGTATGGGTGCGGTTCTCAATTCTGTTGGCCAGTCAATGTAGGTGTTCGCTCTTGGTTTTTGGATATAATCATGATTTCTGTCTTTCCTGGGTTGATTTTCAAGTTGTTGGTGTTCATCCAGTTAAAGACTTCTTTTATACACTAAATTAGGGTTGAGTGATTGGCGTGTCTTCTATTTTGTAGATGATTTGAGTGCCATCTGCGTAGTTGTAGCATCTGATTTTGTATTTTTTGAAGATTCTGATTACTGGAGTCTGGTAGATGTTGAAGTATAGTGGTGATAGTGATGATCCCTGTGGTACTCCACAGTTGTTAACTTGTGGAGTAGATCTGAAGGGTTTATTCCATACGGTTTCTGTTCTGTCCGCTAAGAAAGATTCAATCCAGAGTAGTGCCATGTCCGTTATACCTATATCTTCCAATCTTTTGGTTAGGGTGTCATGGCTTACTGTGTTGAAGGCTGCATAGAGGTCGAGCAGAATCAGAGCTGAGGTTGTGTTGGAGTCTGCGTTTGTTTTTAGGTCATCCCAGATGGATAGTAGTGACGATTCTGTTCCTCTTGCGGGTCTGAAACCGACTTGTGCTTGGTCTAGCATGTGGTGTTTTTCTACATGTTCTTGGGTTAATTTGTATACATAGGTTTCTAGGAGTTTTGCCGGGTAGGCAATGTTTGAAATCGGTCTGTAGTTGGAGAGGTCTTCCACGTCACCACTTGTGTTTTTTAAAAGTGGTTTGATATATGCTGATTTGAAGGATCATGGTACAGTTCCTGTTGTGAGTGAACGATTTGGGAGGTTTCTGACATTTTCTGATGGCATTCCTTGTGCGAGGATTGATTTGTAGATGTCAGGGGTCCATGGGCGATCCCGCTTTCTTGCTGCGTTTTACCAGCTTGGCAAATGCCTCTGCTGATATTTCAGGGAAGTTTTGGCGTTTGTGCTGTGGCTGTTTGTTAAGTCTGGTTGGTTGAGTGTTGTGGTTGGTTGGTCTGTTTTGTATGATTTGTCGGATGTTGTTGATTTTGTTCTTGAAATGGTCTGCCAAGTCATTGTAAAGTTTCTCTGAGGGGTTGGAGTGTTGTCGCAACCCGGTGCGTTTCTCAAAACCTTTTTATGATGTTGAACATTTCTTTGTGTGTGTTGGTGGCATTGGTGATTCTGTCATCATAATGCCTTCTCTTTGCCTTTTGAATTTCCTTCTTTTATGCACAGATTTGTTTCTGGAACAGTGTTTTCTTGTCTTGGTTGTACTCTTTCCTCCATTCCAGTTCCATCTTCTTCTTGTTCTTTTTCATGGTGCTTAGTAGTTGGGTGAACCATTTCGCCATTGCTCTTTTTTTTGAAGGGGAGAACGGTTTTTACGGGGCGATATTTTCGATTGTGTCAGCAATCCATTTGTGGAGTAGCTCTGCTTTCCCGTCTAGGTCTGACAGCTCTAGTTCTGTAGTTGAAGGTTTGGTCATCTCCAATTGTTCCATTAGGTTGCTTGCTTTGATGGTTTTCTTTTTGTGATGGTTGTGAGCTTGGGGGCTGGGTGTGAACTTGAGTTGGTAATGTGATCACGAATGGGATGATGATATGGTCACTCCACAGTATTTGTATCGGTGGTGCCGTGGTGATACGTTTTTTTTTCCTGAAGATTGCGTCAAGAGTGTGTCCTGCCGAGTGTGTTGCCCCTTTGACCAACTGTTGTAGTTTCATGGTTGTTAGTTGCCCAATTAGTGAGTTTTGGGAGTTGCTGTGTTTTTCTTCGAACCACATGTTGAAATCCCAGAGGATTATTAGATGTTCGTGCTCAATGACTATGTTGGTGATGGCTTCTATGAAGTTGTCGACAAAGATTGGATCGTATGTCGGTGGTCTATAAACTAGGATGAATGTGATGTTTGTTTTTGGATTCGCTGATAGGCGTATGACCATGGTTTCGCAGTTGATGATGGTAAGATTTTTGGCTATTTTTATTTTCAGGTGTCCTTTGAATGCTATTGCGAGGCCTCCTCCCATTTTATTTTTCCTGTTTACCTGAAGGCATTTGAAGTTGGTGGGGAGGCAGCTTTGGAGTGTGATTTTCTAGCTGTCATAGGTTTCTGTGATGAATAGTATGTCAATGCTGTTGTTGCAGAGAAGAACAAAGATTTCTGTCGAGTGTTTTGACATGGATCTTGCGTTTATTAGGTTGCAGTGGATTTTAAAGGTGCAGTTTGGTTAGATATTAGAACAGAATGGTCGAATTTAGGGGTTCAGGAGGATCCACTTGCAAGATCACTCACCAATGGGGCTCAGGAGGCGAAGGGCGAGCACGCTGCACAGTCGGTGACTAGGTCAGGAGCAGCGATTTCAGGGGAGGTGGGAGGGCGGGGAGGCGGGATGGATTCAGCAAGAGGTACACGGGCTCAGAAAAAACAGGTGTGCAACGTGGCCAAGCGGCCCAGATATTACAACAAAATGGTACGATTTAGGGGCGCAGGAGGGTCCACTTGCAGGATCACTCACCAATGGGGCTCAGGAGACGAAGGGCGCGTGTGCTGCACAGTCGGGGACTAGGTCAGGAGCAGCGATTTCTATGGCCAATCAGGGGAGGTGGGCAGTGGGAGGGGGCGGGGAGGCGGGATGGATTCAGGAAGAGGGACACGGGCTGAGAAAAAACAGGTGCGCAACGCGGACAAGCTGCCCAGATATTAGAACAAAATGGTCGGATTTAAGGGCGCAGGAGGGTCCATTTGCAGGATCACTCACCAATGGGGCTCAGGAGACTAAGGGCGCGTGCGCTGCACAGTTGGGGACTAAGTCAGGAGCAGTGATTTCTATGGCCAATCAGGGGAGGTGGGAGGAGGCGGGGAGGCGGGATGGATTCAGGAAGAGGGACACGGGCTCAGAAAAAACAGGTGCGCAACGCGGACAAGCTGCCCAGATATTAGAACAAAATGGTCGGGTTTAAGGGCGCAGGAGGGTCCATTTGCAGGATCACTCAACAATGGGGCTCAGGAGGCGAAGGGTAACGTGTGGCATAGTCCACAATGACCAGAGTGTATTTATTACCCAGTTTGTAAGTTCCTAGGGGTCCCAAACCAATCCTTGAGAATGGAATTCAATGATTGGTAGAGGATTTAAGGGAACTGGCGCTGGTATGAGTGCTAGTCTTCTGGCAGATCTCACAAGCCTGAATAAAGTTTTTAATATCAGCATGTATTCCGGGCCAGTAAAACGTATTAGCTATTTGGCCCAGAGTCTTCGATTGCCCTAGATGGCCTTCCGTTAAATGTGAATGGGCTATCTCTAGGACCACCTGCTTATGACTTTTAGGGACAACCAACTGTGTCTTTACCAAGCCCTCTGAAGTGGTGTCTCCTCTGTATAGAAGTCCATGGTTCAAAAAGAACAAGGTTCCCCCTTTCTCACAACCCTCTGGCTCAGATAGGACATGTAAACATGCTTGCATCAATAAGGGGTTGTTCCTTTGTGCAAAGGCTAGGTCTGGAAGTGTTTCAGGTTCTTAATAGTTTTGGGTACAGAGTCGGGAGGGCCATTCAGTGTTTCATCTGCCTCCCTGAAACCTCTAGTACCTCTATTGGTTCTTTCATTCCCAGATTCCAATTTGATCCTAGGGAATATTGCCCTTTAAAGGACCCCTTGAGCAATATTATCCCCTTGATAGATTTGGAAGGGATCCTTTCTGTGATTTTGTAACAACACTTTAACATCACCTTGCCCCCCGTGATGTTGTGTGCCCCCTCCTTGCCCCCCGTGATGGCTGTGTGTGTGTGTGCACACCCCCCCGTTTCCCTGTGATGATTGTGTTTGCCCCGGTGATGGTTGTGTGTGCCCCCACCCCGCTGATGGTTGTGTGTGCCCCCACCCCCCTTCCCCTTGTGATGGTTGTGTGCACTCCACCCCCCGTGCGATGGTTGTTTGAGCCCCCCTTCCCTCATGATGGTTGTGTGTGCCCCCACCCCCCTGCAAACCGTGATGGCTGTGTGCGCACCACCCCCCCATGTCCCCTGTGATGGTCGTGTGCGCCCCCACCCCCTCGGTTCTCCCTTGATGGAATGGTTGTTACCCCCTTTATCCCCCCTCTCCATTCTCTAGCACTTTGCTATCCATACTTGCCTTCTGACCTGTATGATAGTTGCCTGTCTGTGTCCCATCCCCCCGCAGCACTAAGGTTGTCTGGCCTAGTATGTTGCCCACTTGTTTTTTCCTTCTCCTCATCGCTCACCCCTTTTACCCTCTCCTCCCCTCGTTAAATTCTGGCACTACCTCAATTGCCGTCAGGCATAGTAATCGTAGCCGCTTGTCTTTCTCATCCACCTGCCCTCTCCTCCACCCCTCCCTATTACTGTTCTGCGTACTTAATCGATCATTTGTCTCGTGACTTTTGAGATAGCAGCTTGTTTGTCTTCTCCCCCTTCCCTCCTTGTCTCCTTCTCCCACCTGCCCCTCCTGCTCTATTCTGAATCTTCGTCAGACCTAGTATGTTAGTTACTTGTGTTGTTCCTCTCCATATCCCTCCTACCCCCCTCTTGTTAATATTCCAGCACTACATCATTTGTCGTCAGGCATAGTAATGTAACTGCTTGCTTTGTCTCATTCTACCCCCTCTCCCCGGATCCTTTATTGTTCCTTGCACTATCTGAAATGTCGCCAAGCTGATTATGATAGTTTTATTTCACATTCTGAATTGTTTCAAGGACTTGTAAGACTAACTGTATCCTCCCATGTTCCCTCCCTCCTTGAAGCGCTTTGAAACACATTATGTATAGGCGCTATACAAATAAACAATCTATTCAATTCAACCTATGAAGTCTAGGTCTATCACTCCAGCTAACACATCAATTCCAAACATCCATGCTAGCACAGCCATGGGTGCTAGTCTAATGTAAATATCAGGAGGTGGTATTAGAATCAAATCAGTGGGCATCAATATTCTTTCACCTGTGGGAATACGTTTCTCCCTACTACTACAGATGGCTACAGGTGGCTACTGATGGGTCTGATGCTCTAGCACTTACCTTCTCAAATTTTAGGGTTCCTCAACTTGTATCGGTTGAGCCGTATCCCACGGCTAACACCATTTGTAAAGGCATCATGAAGTAAGACACAGACAACAGATTCAAAGTTCAAACCAAATGTATTTGTTAACTCAAATATTAGGATAAGGCCTAACTTGCCCTACACTAAGGTGGGATTTCTCTACCTAAAGAGACAAAGGACAGTCCGAGTCAGTAAGCTCAACTTAAAAGTCTGTGTCCAAAACCTAAACTTGCCCTCACAACTAAACTATACAATGTGTAAGGATATCAGTAACACATGAAAAAGTATTCCAAATAAAGTTCAGAGGTTCTTCCAGCTCTAAACTTACTTTCCAGCTCCCCTTCGCCAAATTCAAAGCAGTTCAAAATGGCAAGTAATTAACACAGTTCGAAAGGGGCCTTAGCGTTCCTTTCCCCAAAGCTGCAACACTTTTAGCTTGCCAATGTATAATCAGTTTCAGGTCTCTGAATTCTCACGACTAATTCAGGGTCATCTTGAATACCCTTCAGATTCAGGTACTGCAGATTGCTATGCTTCCCATTCACTTCAGCAATCTTGGTTACCAATAAAGATTCTCTATCTGGACTTTCCTTGACTTTGCCAGGCAGGTTTTCCTCAGTCTAGGCGCAGTTGTCAGACCACACAGTGCACCCATTACAGGTCAAGCAACCGAAAACCCTAGGATTGATGCCCACACAGGTTTTCATTCACCACACCTGTGCTTCAGTCTGCATTCACTTTGAATTCTTCTTGCCAGTCTTTTGGCTTTGCCACAGTGTGTTCTTCCACACACCTCACCCTGTGTTGCTCACCCTCTTCCACCACCTTGCTTTCATACACTTCATAACTGCTCCTCACTTGCTTTCACTTACTTTTCACTTTATTCATAGCTTTGCTTTCTTTGCCTTTCAAATGTTCATTACGCGTGTGTCACCTTTGTTTCCTTTTCATAGATTGATATTGTTTGAGTGATTGATAGGTTATTTATAACGTGCTTAATACCCAGAGGTTTCTAATTCATACAGCTTTCCTTTAGTTCGGTATTCAATAATACTTATAAAGCTGTTCTCCAGATCAAGATTCAATATCACATGTTTCGCATTTAAATTCCTCACTATAATGTACAGCGTTCTGTTTGTAGCGCTCAAAAACCCCTTTCTTTGAGTTTACGGTCACTTGCACACACATTTCCATTCAACCGGCATCACCATATGCCTTGCTGTAGCACCCAAGAGCGCCCTGGTATGAGTGGTTCCTCGGTTTCACTCACCGGTTGTCAGCGACTCCTCCGGCGGTCTCCCTCTCTCCTGGCAGCTTTACGTACACTTCTCTGTCCCTGCGTGCAGCACTCCTTTGCCTCGAACTATGCTGCGGGCTGCTGATAGCTCCATCCCTCTGTCTCAGGCGCTATCGGTGGCCCGCACAGCTTGCAAGTCCTCAGTGCCCACAGGTGTGGGCTATGGGCACTCAGCAAGGGGGGGGGGGGGATTCCCTCTGCTTTGCTCCTTTCATGGCCCGCTCGAGCCCAGCTGTCAGAGCTTCCTGGCAGCACATGCTGGCGTTCTGGCCTCCAAGCAGGACCCTCGCCAGCTTTCCTAATTGTAGGACTTCAACCCTCTAAGGCCTGCTTCTTCCGGCCCTCCGTCTCTCCTGCTGGCTTCCCCTCTCATGCTGTTGGCTCCACCTTTTAAATACCTATGTCATGTGCCTCTACTCGTGGCGCCTGTGGCCTCGTTCACGTCTAGGATGCCATTAGACAGCACACCACGTTCTGTACGTAGCAGGAGCTGCGATCTAGTGTTTCTGCTGTTTCCACGGCAGTGCACTTAAGCCCTGCCCCCAGCTACAATCGGCGAGTTGCAACCGTTGCGGTATGTTTTCCGCTGCCTTTGGTTACATTGCGCTAGTTTTCTCTCTATCCCTTGTTGGGATCTTATTCTCTTCTTTTCTCTGCACCGCACCCTGGTCTTTCCCAGAGCGACCGCGCTATTTGCTTTCAGCCTTTTTCTCTGTCTCGCGCCCCGGTCCTCTTCCACAGTGCTCACTTCCTCGTTCTCCCTTACCTTCCGTGGGCCGTCTCTCGGCTTAACTCCATTCGCTCTCATCCTGCGGTTTACTTCTCCGCCTGCTCTGCTCTTCTACTTACGAACCGCGTACCGGTTCCATGCTCGATCATTCCGACCACTGGTCTTCCGGAGTTTACTCAGCACTCTTGCCGATACTACGGTCTACGTCATAGAAACCCACCTTCCACAGACCCTCTAGGAGTTTTTCTCTTTCCCAGCTAAGTCCCTCCCAGGAGGGGAGCCCAGGGGAGCTGAGGTGGAAGCTTCACTGTGGCTTCCTTCCGGGTTCAACACACCCTTCCAAAAAAAGAAGGATTACCATGCCCAGAGACCACAGATCCCTACAAGCTCGGAATCCAGTCTCTCAGGTGAGGAGGAGGAGAGGGAGGATTTCGAGGAGAAAAGGTCAGCGGGGGCTGACAACCTATGTCTCCCTAACAGGTTGCAGGTGTGAGCCATTGTGTGCAATTGCCTGACAACAACAAGTGGTGTTCCCGGGACACGCCTGACCCTCACAACAGTCCTCAGGCCTCTTCCTCGTTTCAATACCAGAGTGGTGAAGTGACGTGTTGGTGTGTACCACTCCTAGTTGCCTCTTCCTCGTCCCAAAACTACAGTGATATGAATGAGTGGAAATTAAGAGAATTGATTGGCAACAGCCTATAAAGGCAGGGGAAGGGCAAGGTTAGTTATCACAAGGAAAAAGGGGATACCAGGTCTCATTTTCTCCCCAATCCCAAGAAACCTCCACCCAGGTGATCCTCCCTCGCATCTCCAGCCCCAGGGTCAGGATCGAAAAGCGATGGCCTTTACCTGGCCACCTGAGAAGATGCCCCAAGGGGAGTAGGTGTGAGGATAACCTCAGGTTTCTCTCAGTACTGTGAAATCTGAAGGCCTAATCCCTCCCATTGACAGGAAACAGAGTTTTGGCTCTGTGAATTTGTATACCGAACAGCTCTCACAGGGGTAATGCCCCGTTATATGTGGAAGTCCCAAAACAGTTCTCGCCCTTATTCACATGTTCCTTGATGTTTTTCCCCTTTTAAAGGCAAACAAAGGGGGCTCCTTTTCCGGGTTATTAAATTGTAGTTAATGCCGGTTTTTCCGGATGAGTTTTTGGATTGCATGACTGTGGTGCACACACATGTTGTTGCAGGAGAAGGAAGTTGCCCATCCTGGCAATGTGAAAAGTATTGAGATACTCAAGGAAGGTTAGGGGGAGAGGGAGTCCCCTCCCAACCCCCCCCACACCTCTTAACATTGTAAAGATACGAGACTCCTGGCATTGTGTGAGGCCTGAGAGAGGACAGGGGAAGAGTCACCCCCCCTGGTGCTGATGAATATTGTAAAAGAAGCCAAGAGAAGGGAGTCATTCACTTGACATTGTGAAAAGTCTGAGAAAGGCCAGGGGAAGGGAGTCATTCCCCTAGTGTTGATGAACACTGTGAAAAAAGCTAAGAGAAGGGGGTCATTCTCTTGGCATTGTAAAAAGGCTGTAATTCCCCCCTGACTTTGTGGTCTGCACGGTAAAGGCCGGGACAAGGAAGTTGTTCATCCTGGCAATGTGAAAAGTACTGAGATACCCAAGGAAGGTAAGGGGGAGAGGTTGTCACCCCCCACCCCCTCAACAGTGTGAAGATAAGAGACTTTCTTTTTCATGTACAATGGTGGAGTATCAAATCAAGAAAGCTTTTGAGACTTTTGGTTTGGACCTTTTTGAAGAACTTTCCTTTTTTCCATCACCCGAAAGTGAACTTTGGTGTATCATCCAGAAGAGGGAAGCCATTCTTCTGGACCAAGCAGATCATCACTTTATTTAGTTTGATTTAGAGTGTAAGGGAAGGAAATGGTTTCTGTCACTTGACGGGGGACTATATGTTTTTGGACGGACATCCTGAGGAAGTCCTTAATATTTGGTTGAGGCAGGGAACCCCCTCATAGTAATAGGTACAGGTAGGGTTTTTTCTTTTGTTTTACCAAAATAAAAGTCAATAGGCAAAAATATGCCACTTGTGCGTCAGTCTCCTACGCCTACACTTTACTGGACTCACAATATCCATTCCAGTTCTCAAGAAGGGAACCTCAATAATAGGAAAAGGTTGCAATGGCGCTGGTGGTACCCAGTGGGTAGCTGTCTTTTGGCAAAGGGCACACGTAGTAACAAAGTTCTTAATATCGACATTAACCCCTGGCCAGTAGAAGCAGGAATGATCTGACTGAGTTTTGCAATTCCCAAACGTCCCGATGTTAAATATACATAACCATATCTAGAACTAGCCATCTGTGGCTACGGACAACCACAAGTTGGGTTCTACATACCCCTTTCAGGCGTCACATTGCCTCGATATAACAGCCCCTGTTTGAGAAAAAAGGAAGGTGCCCTTTGTGTTCTACCTTCATATAGAAAATAGCTTGAGGAGGGATACTAATCCACGCATAATGCATTGATTCTTAGACCTCCAACCCTTTTGTTTTTTTGTCGAACGTAGGGAGGGTAAAGAACAGGGGAATGTAGACTTCCTATCTCGGTTTCCCCTAGAGGAAGGGGGGTGGAACCAAATCCATTAGGGGACGGGTATGTGACAATTCACAGGTTCTCTTCACTTCAACCTATGAGGTTAGGGAGGTGAGGCTGCTACCCAACAGTCCCCCTATGGGTAGTAAAAAGCGAGAGGACCTCATCATGAAAGACCTCTCTAAATGGTTGTTCCCAGAAGCCATGGCCCAATTGACTCCTTCTCCTTCCCAACCTGAAACTACTACTGTAACTTATTGTGAAGCCTCTACTATCTCACCTGTGAGGCCAAATAGGACTGATGAAGAAGAACCAAAGAAACATACAGAACAACAATAGAAGGGACTACCAAAGAACTGTGACGAGGTGGCCACTAGGAGGCATGAAGATAACTTTAAAAAGGTATTGACGACAAACAGACGCTACGCTGGCGTGGGCCCAGCAATATAAAGTAAAGACCGAGGAAGGACTAGAGTTGTTCGGGAGCAGAAAGAGCAGCAAGGAAAACTGGCGTCCGTCTTGCATTGCCTGGGAAATTCAAACCTGTGCTGCCCAAAGCATCGAGAGACAGTCTGCCTCGGGAGGAGAAGCTGAGGGAAACCACGTGAGCCAGAGTAAACCAGACTCGCTGCAGAAGCAGGAAGAATCCAGCCATTGCGTGACCGCGCTGAGGTGGATCGAGTGGTCCATAAAATACACTGAGAGTGCCGCAGCAACGGCTCTCTGGTGCCACACAGACCAAAGACGAGGAAAGCAGGAATACGTGCTGAACGCATGTAGACCAGACAGAGACCCAGGAAGAACCAGTAGCGCTCCCCAGTGAAGATGCAGGTAACAGGAGTTGTGAGAAGGCTGGGTGGAGTCCAGGGAGCCAGAAGAGTCAAATATTCCTTAGGAGTGATCTCCTTTGTCACAGCAGTGAGACCCAAAGAACCAAGAGTCACGTATTCCTCGGAGTGATCTCCCTCCTCACAGTGGTAACACAAACAAGAAACCATAAATCTCAAGAGTGCCTCGGAAGTGAACTCCCTCGTCACAGTGGGAAACCCAACATATGTGAACGATACCAAAAAGACAAATAACTGTCAGAGAGTAATCTCCCAATAGTCAAGATATAAAAAGTCCTGACAAAGTGCCAGCAATAAGAAGAAGAGTTGATAAAGTCTTAACTCAGTTGTTCGCAAATCCTTGGGAGGAAGAAAATAGATTTTTGAAGACTTTATAGGTAATGTATTATGCACCTACACACGCACGTGACCTGTATATCTATCGAAGGACCTGCATGTGAAGTTGAATACAAGAACGATCAGATCAAATGGCCCATTAGAGCTCAAAGAGCCGAGATGCACACTTTCACAGGCTAAAAACAAAGCGCTTTTTACGCAGCAAACCCGAAGGCCTGGAACTCTATGCCAGAAGAAATTAGAAAGATTAACCTTGTTGAAAACTTTAAGAAAAAATGTAAAACATATCCCTTTTAATTAACCTGTTTGCTGCCTCTATGATAACCATGCCCCCCAGTTACCCATAAGCTAAGCTTCATGTTTTTATGTTTTATTGTTTGTCCTTGTCGCGCCCATATGCCTCTGGGTTCTGAGGAGCATGTTATAAATGTGTAAAGTAAAGTGTGTGTCTCAAGGCGCAACAAGGCAGGGGGGGATGATGGTGGAATGATCCTACTGGGCCTTATACATTCAGATAATGCAGGTTCCAGGTTATTATAACACGCTTGGTTTCAAGCGTGGATCTGGGATTCGAACCTGTGTTGCTCAGCGTGGTCTTGCTTCCAAGACTTGCGCATTGCCACATAACTATCTTCCCTTCACTTCACTTCACTTCTACAAAGGACTATCAAGGAACGCTCTCCAAAACTCCTCCAAATAGAACAGCAGAAGGGGGTCATTCTTCTGCTCTAGGTGTATTTGGTAAATCAGAGCCTGATGCAAGAGACGGCTGTTAAGACAGACTAAGACTGCATTATTTCACCAGGGGAACAAAGCCATTCTCCTGGTGGCTTGGATAAGAAGTTCATTGAACCCTTTTCTTTCTTGGTTTATTTATTAGTGGTAGGGATAGAGTAGTTGGTTTGGACTTCCATCCTGATGAGCACCAGAGTTATTCTGTGTCAAGGTAAGGAATCCCCCTCTAGAAATGGGGAGAGGCAGGTTCTTTTCTTTATTTGAATACAAGTCCATAGCCAAAATAATACCACCTTGTCAGCCTTCTTACTCGTCGCGCCATTGATCACTTGTTTTGTAGAGGTTTGAGGACTGAGTAGTGAGGACAGAGTAGGCGGTTTAATGTGGTTTTCATACACTTGATTTACTGTCATCTCCAACATGCCTCTGCAAGCTACTTCACAACCCTATAAAATATTCAGACTTGCTCAACAAGTGATCCGTTAGTATCCTCAAGCAGGGTTTTATCAAGTCTGCATGACAGCTTAACGGGTGTTGCAAATTTTAGTTTTCCAACCTTTTCCTTTGCAGTCTAAGAAATTTCAAACTTTCCCTCCCCAGGCAATATTGACAATATCCCACCATGAGAAAAGCACACAAATATAGATACGGTAGAAATGACCCCAAAAGGACAGTAACATGAGCTATTTTACACAACAACCGTGTAGCAATTTTACACTCCAAATAACACCTAGCTCCTTCTCCCCTCTGCCACATTCATTAACAATCCATCCTCATTCTCTTCGTTACACCCACTTACCACCCCTAGGATTCATCTTCCTTCAACATAAGGAATCTCAATTGGTACTGTCATACATGTTTCACCACGGATATCTGGCTCAGCCTAAGCGTTTTCTTACAGTTGCAATAAAATAGTTTCCCTCTAGCATGACCTGCATTTCCCTCACACAAACTCTACCCATGCACCATATTCTCAACATCCATCCAAAACTAAGAACTTTAGAGCTCCTGCCATCTACCTCCCTCATCTGCTCTCATAACCACACTTACAAGCAATCTCAGGGTTAGGTAACCACGATTAACTGGAAGCTCCCTTTAACCCTAGGTCTTAGAGGTAGTTGCACGCATCACTCCTTCGGCAACACAGCCCGAATCCCATACGCACTCTGTCAACACAAGAACATCTTCGCCTTTAGCTCTAGATTCTCTTGCAACAAATCAACACTTCCACCGGTAAAATGGTTTGTCGACTTTCTCTCTGGACAACAACGCTCAGCCCCCTTACGCTATTCGCTCAGAACACATTTACATTTCCTCCTATAGCTCAAATCCTCAGTTTACCATTTTATTTTATTTATTTTTTAATTGGGTTTTATAATGCACCTATACACAATATGTGTCACGGCGCAACAAGACAGGGGTGGGGTAGGGAAGACAAACCAAAAACTGTCCTACCAGGCCTCATGACATTTGGATCGTGCAAGTGCAGTGAACAGAAAGTGCAGGGGAGAGGGGAGGAGGGTGAAGTGCTAGGAGAGTTAGGCCATTCACACTCTGGCCTCCAGAACCCCCTCACACCCTTCATCACTTCTGCCGACAACCAACAATTCACAATCCTGAAACAAAATCTCATACACTGTGAATGTCCACCTTAGCAAATGTTATACCCAAAATGCCATTAGACCTCTCTACTTGAACAACACCCCCCGCCCCCAAACCTTGTCACATACACAAACCTTGCAGCTCACATAGAGTCATTAAGAAATACATGGCACGACTGCTCAGCAGACGTTCGAAATCTCCTTGATCACATACTCTGACACCATTCAGGATTAACACAGTGTTGCAAGGTCAGTACACTGACCTTGTCGAGTGGGCATGGGAACACAGGTCAGTTTAGGCAGCTTTGCATGCCTATCAGGGAGCAATCTGGAGCCAGTGGTACTGCAGAGGGGGGGAAGTGGCAGTTGAGAGGGACACCATTTCCTGTCCCCCACCCAAGTGCCAGTCTATATATGTGCAGTACCAACTGCATTACCCCATGCCTCTGAACCCAAGTGCAGACAAGTTTTCCAGGACACGTTGGTTCTAGAAAACAAAAATCATAGATGCCCTACTGCCTTGTCTACAGAAAGGTGTATGGCAGCTACATGAACCCACTTTGGAAGAGGCCATACAAACAGCTAACGCCGACCAAAGAGCCTTGTATACCCAATAGGCCTGTGGGGGTCGGTGCGAGCGAAGGAGGAAAGCCCAACCATAGGGATACCCAGCCCTACCCTAGCAACCAACCCCTAGAGTAAACAAAGCATCCCTAAACCAAAAGAATGTCGGAAAACTGGACCTCCACCTGCCCCAAAATAGTAAGGTGTTATGCATGCGGGAAACCTGGGCACCCGACCCGATTTTGCCATAAGTGAACCCAAGGAGGAGCCAATGTAAATTGGTTTTCTCCATATGGGTCCAAGTCCTCATCTAGAGACAGATGATGAAGCACTGTGGACAAAGGAAGTGGATGACACTGATTACCTGGGAAAAGTGTTACAGGAGGATGAGGAAGTGCCAGAGCCAAGGGAATGGATAGGGTACACCACGGGGGAGAGACTACAGATGTCATCTCCCCTTAATGGGTCAAGGTCTCCCCACCAAAGCCCACAGACTCAGAGAGCAAGAACACCGCAATCTGGGCAGATCTGGCTGCTTTCGAGAAATTACAGACAGGAAGCTTGACACAGATTATATGCGTCCATGGAGACATGCGTTTATAGCCCCAAGCCAACATCATTCTCCAGATATAAGAAAATGAAATCTTGATGCCAACGACACTAATGCAAGGACTCCCGAGGAAGTTCAATTCAGCACAGATTTCCCATTATTCGACAGGTGCATCCAGTGGTAAAAAGGTCAAAATCCTTCCCCTGGGTGGCAGGATAGGTTAGGGAGGGGGGGGGGGGAGAGTTACTGGAAAGGGTGCAGGTATGTGACATGGTCAATATCATGACTGTCAAGAGGGGATGTGAAGCCCTCTCAGATTGGGGTGTGAAACCTATCAGGGAGGAATCCAGAAGCAATGCTACCCCGGAGGGGTCGGGTGTAGTTGGGAGGCCTGCATTTCCTGTCCCCTCAAGTGCCCACATTGATATGCACAGTACCAATGTGCATCACCCCATGCCTCTGAACTCAAATGCTGCCAAGGATTTCTCCTTCTTTTGTAGAAACAGACACGGGAGAAGGCCACCCAAAAGACTGCGTCCCACACAAATCCATCTAAAAAAAACACCAGAGAGAGAGAGAGAGAGAGTCAGCAGGAAGCGAGCCAGAGGCTATGCTTACGTGTCAGGAGCCCGACGCAAGTGGCGTAGAGACACCGAAGCTGCAGCCATCACCTCCCACTGCACACCAGCCTCAGACCACAAGGCAAAGACTGGTGCAGCCACTCAAGACCACCAGGAACAGAAAGCAAAACCCCACCAAATAAAGACAGGAGTAACCTTAGGAGCGGCCAAGCCAGACCATCCCCCAACACAAACTGGGATAATATATAACATGAACAGTTGTGGTTCCGTGGCGACCCAGCGTGGGCAGGGCTTTAATCACTATATGAAAACTTTCATTATATAGAATATGTCCCAGGCAAGCCCAGAATGGCTAGGGGGAAACAGACCAACCAGGGCATTAGGAGTGGGCGAGGGGAGAGGTGAAGAAACCCAAGGAAGCAGAATTGCGGGTTGTTTGGGTAAGGTCGTCGGAGGAGGTGGCAGACCAAGAGACCAGCAGGAGGTTGGACATTGGAGTGGAGTGTGAAGGCAAGTTTTGAAGCAGGTTTAAGTGGTACTGCATTGTGAGTGTGCGTGAAAGAATGGTGAATGATATTAGGAGAAGGAGAGGGGCAGCAGGGAGTGAATGAAGAGCTTGTGTGTGTGTGCGAAAGAAGGGTGTCTGAGTAGAAGATGTAGCAGTGTGGGGAAGGGAGAAGTAGTGTGGAGGAGGTAACAATAGTGGGAAGGAGGAGCAGTAGTGTGCAGGAGTGAGCCATAGTGTTCCGGAACGAATAGCTCCAGCAAAAGGTGCAGCCACAGCTTAGGAGAGAGGGACAAAGAAGAAACACGCAGGGAGAAGAAGCAAAGAGATGAGTGTAGTTGGAAGATAGTAGTAAGAGGGAAACCTCAGAAATCGACAGGGAAAGGAGAACGTGGGAATGATGGAAAGAAGACCAAATTGGAAAGGTACAATCCATTAACCCCTTTTTGTCAACCAAACACTGAATAGTGTTCGGTCTGACTAGGAATTCCTTCTGAAAGAGTGTTGACAGATTAAGCATTTGGCCTTTAGGTCTTCACCTCTAGCATCATACAGAACTAGACAATATGGGTGAATAGTCTGCACATACAAACCTGAGAAGTAGGCACGCCTGGGCTAGGAAAGATTGGTGCTTGCTAGAAGGGCGGCTCTAAGGCCTGGAGAAATTTGTAATACAAACTCAGTCTCAGAGACAGTATTCCTTGCTAAATCTGTGTCCATGGGCACCATTTTAAGGAATCCCTTTGAATAACATGCATCATAATGCTCTATTCTTTCACACCATGCTTTACTTCCAAGCATATCACTTCTTTCAGCGAGGAAAAAGAATTAGAGTACTGCCTGCCTGTACTGACTGGCAACTTTGCTAACACGAGGAGGGGGAAAAACAGAACTGAGGCCAACGGGCGCTGTGCGTGCTGCTTATAACATCCAATGACATCACCCTCGACCGAGGCCTTCAAGGGACACCGACTCGACGCCATCGACGCGGGGCACCCTCTGCCGCAAACATTTGCATGTCAAAGATGAGGAATAAGTTGGAGGACACAATCCATTTGAATATCTTTTCACTAAATACATTTCCTGCTTGTACTTGACTGTGTACACGGTTTCATTACATTGCTCAAGGAACATCTCCCTAGGGCTATCCATAACGTGTTCTGCTTACTGAAAACCACACAACGCAAGCAGGGTCAGGAAGAAAGCTTTAGAATAAAGATCACCCAAGCCCATGTTTCATGACTGAATTCTATTTTTGAACCGGTCTTACTTAACATTGCACAGTAAAGTAGCACGTTGAGGATAATTCACATTTGGACCACCTATTTCCAAAAGATAATTATCGGACTTCGGGTCCTCTGCTTGAAGGTCCACACACTCCCTTTCCACAACCCAGGCAAACTATTTTGGTCCGGGTGGGTGAGCTTCTTCGTCCCAATTCCTTTTGTATTGCCCCAACATACTTTCAGCACACAGCAGATTCTTGCTTCTGGGATTTCTCTCAGTGGGATAGATGTTACCAGATTCCAGAACTCTTCTCAGGTGGGAGTTTATATCATGTTGCAATAGCCTCCAGAACACAATGGGGCACATCTCAATGGCATCACGCATCGAAAACTCAATTTTAATACAGCTCTAACATATTTATATCTGCCAAAATGTGAGATTGTCAATACGGATATTTCTCTCTCCTTCCCCTGATCTACCTCTTGTCTTCGCGACTAAACAACTCTAGGCATCCCTGCTTCCTCTATCACCTTTCCTCTTGTATAACTCCCCTTATCGTTGTGTGCAAAGTCTGTCAGACTTGTCACCCGTCTTTCCACAGATCTGCCCCCCTCCTCCTCTTCTCCTTTTCATTTCTTCCCACAGACCACCATCAGAAGAGACAAAACCTGGGCAGGGTCACGACTGGTTCAACCATGGACAAGGACTCAGTGATTTAAAACCACTTCAGTGGTGACATGTGCAGCATAAAAAGAGATAAAATAACATAATATACCACAGTTATGCGCCTTACGAAGACCACATAAGATAACATAGCATCTCTGCTCCGCTGTGGAAGGTACCTCATTCAGGAGTCAGTCTTGAAAAAAGATTATTTGTGTGTTTTGACAATTTCTAATGTAATTGGTTTTTCAAAGTGAATCTAGTGCCCAAATACCCATTTCTCGTGCTAGTGGAAAAGTCCTTTTTGGAACATATTAATTTGTACTTCCACAGGTCTAAGTGCCATCCCATCTGTATTTTTTAAAGGATTTCTGAAAGTTTTCCAAGCTTATCATGTTCCAAATTCCCATTTCTCCTGCCGCTGGAAAGGTGCCTAGTTTGGGAGTCAGTTTCAGAGAAAAGGTATTTGTGTTTTAACCTGGTTTTATGGCAAATACTCCAGTGTTTTTAAAGGATTTGTGATGGATTTCCAAATGGATCAGCTTTGTAGATCAACTTTCCTTTCGCTTGTGGAAATAGGCATTGTCCCAATAACCATTCTAGAACAAATTAATTTGCTTTTCAGATCCCTTTTCTGTACTTTTGAAATAAGGACTGTCCTGCTTTGTGCCAGTTAACAGCATACTTTGGATTACGCCAGAGAAAGCATTCACTTCCCAGCGATTTTGTGGGCCATGCCAAAACCACTCCAAGGGATTAGCCTACTTTTCCTACTTTTTACCGATGATGGCCTAGTAAGTTCAACATGCAGAATTTAGACCCCTTCACCACGTCATACTTTTCCCTCTCTTGTCCTCTCAATCTCCCTCATTTCCATTGGTCCAGTTCATTGTTGCACAAAGTGCAAGTTCTCCAGTAAATTTAGCGTTTTTTCCCAAAATTATCTGGATTCACTCTATTGCCACACTTCAACCTAATTAAGGAACTAAATCTCAAGTAGAGTTTCAAACGTGTGGTATACATTTAGAATATTCTGACGGATGCCAAGGAATGGCAACCACCTAAGAGGGGACTAGACAGTATAAAGTCCCAGGAATCCCCGAAGGTCTGCTGGCAGGGGCCCGATGGCTGGGGCAGCAGCTCTTCAGGTTCATTCTCAGCAGGCAACGCCCATGCGGATGCCACCCTTACATAAGAAACGGCCGTTCATGGCAGAAGGTCCTTGAGTGCAGACCTTTAAGCGCACTGGTGCTTACATTGTCAGTCTACAGCCTGAAAGACACGCTCCATGCTCCCCACCTTCAGCATTGTGAGGGGTTTTCTAGTGAGGCATTAAGCACTGTACCAGCAACAAGCATGTTCTAATCATTTGTAGCGACAGTCATAACAGACCAGACAGCCCCCCCGTTCAGCCCCCTGTACTGGAACCCTGACCTGTGTACGGATGCACACTGGAGTCAGAAATGCACTCTCTCAATCCAGTGTGCAGCACTGTTGAGTCATATTAATGACAGCTATGTACTAAACTGCAATCAGTTGCCCTGGGATAGATGGATGTGTCGCAACACAGCACTCCCCACCAAACACATAACTACTAAACATGATGTTACAATTGTAATAATCTCTGCCAAATTAAATGTCCTCTTACTACAGTGTAATGTATACTTAATCATGTGTTCTGCCTGCAATATTATGCATTTTTTCTGCCTGCAATATTAAGAAAAGTAAGTATATCACGTGAATGCAGAGCTCACAACTGTAATCAATTACTTTGACTAGGCAACAGCGTTCAAACTCAATTTGCATGGCACACCTTTTTAGAGTAGAACTCCCATAACACCATGCAGAGTCCCATGACCCAAACGTGGTTCTCATGTCAGCAGGCACTGATTCACTGACAACTCAAACACAGTGCTCCCTACTGTGAGGGGTCAGTAGCGGACACAAAGCTGACATTTTCTCAATAGTTGCCATTTTTATTGAAAATAATTGGTTTGGAAAAAAGGTCTATGTAGCCCCAACCAAAAGAGAATGTGCCTACCTATGAAAACAAAACTAAAATAAGTTGACCTTGTGTCCAAAATGCATGTAGCCCTCACAAGAACATACAAAATCAAAAGGTACAATACAATTTCTATCGTCACTTCAATCAAGTTGTGCAAACAACATACGTATACAGTTTCAAAAAAACATCCCTTGTCTCCAGGATTTAGATTCCCTTCACCTGAATGGTTTGGCATTTAAAAAATACTCTGTTTCGTCAAAGTTCCATTAAGGGTAATAAATATATCTCTTTTCTGGGTATTTTCATTAAGATGGCAAGACAAATGTTCTTTTTACAGTACGGGTTGCAATACAATGAAAGACAGTCTTTTGTAGTCTTTAGGATGGCCAAAGCAAACCTGTTCAGTTTTAACAAAGGCTTGATATAACAACGTTCTTTTACAACACAACCTTGGATTTCCTGGTGTACTCCCTGCTTCACAGAAATATCCAATTTCAACCAAGATTTAATGGAACAAAAACTCCTTTTCAACGCAACATATTTCCTGGTATACGTCCAAGCCAGGAATATCCTCCTTTTGGCTCACACAGCTTCCCTGGTGTACACTCCTGCCGGGTATCATTTCCCAAAGATGGCTCAACTGACAACTATGTACATCCTGGTTTACTCTCCCGCCAGGAATATTCCCACTTTAACTCACACATATCCCCCTGTTGTACTATCCTGCCAGGTATCTCTTTCAAAAATGTTTCTCTACCTGATGCTCTTAACAGGTCTCTCTGCAACATTCACATTTCTCTAAAATGTTCTCACAATTGCACCTCCTAAGTGGCAGGCACAACCTTGTTGACTGCAGTTAGCACTCGCACCAATTTCCCCCTATACTGATATTCCCTTTGTGAGGGTTTGGCTCAAGCTCCTTCTGTCAACCTCTTTTACAATGTCTCTTGGCAATGCTCGTTCCAGGTTTTCCCCAACTGACATCTCATGTCAGGAGAATTGCACAATTTTTGCCCCTTTATTCTCTCTTTAACTCTAGTTGGTCGGTAATCAACACTTTCACTTAATTGTCTAAGTACCTGTCAGGATGCCCCAGGGTCATCACCATCAAAGGGCCAACACACTGGTTTCTCTTGGCGTCTCCGACTCGTGGTTCGCTGTGGTGGCAGAGTTTTGCTTTGGTTATGATGCCCATAGCTTGTCCGAACCCCTGTCAGGTCCCCTGCCAGCTTTGTGGTCGCCTGCTGATATGGTTGCTGCTTTGTAGCTTGGTTGCGTCGTGGACAACCTGTCCGCGGTTGTCGGCACCTTCGCCCCCCCCTTCTCTCTTCACCTCTGTTGGGTCTCCCGCTACTCTGGTATTTTGGGGTGGCAAATGGCAGTCTGGGAACACCTCTCTCCTTCAGCCTGGTGCACTCATGCATGTCTGCCTCGCCATGGCGCGTTGCTATTCTACAGCAGAACACTTGTGAGTTTGTTTTCCCTAGATCTAGCCTATGTACATTCTCATCCTGTCTTTTCTTTTATAACTCTCTCCTACTGCTCCTTACAATTGCGACTTGCTGCGTTCCCATTTCCTAAGCCTCTTGCATTCGGGAAAAAAGTCAAATCCTTTCTTCGCAAATAAATCTTACTGTGTCCATAGCAGCTGCATGTGGATTTCAACCTGCTCTGCTCTCCTACTGCAGCACACTAATTCTGCCTGTCAACTCGCCTGCAGCCCTTTCGTCCATGCGCGATTTGAGACGTCTCACTCGTAACAACCAGGAAGAGCCGGGGGCACCGCCTTCAGCTACACCCCAGGACATCAGGGGTTTCTCCCCCTTGAGTGTTTCCCTGCCATCTCAGTCACCCTGTTATATACTCACCGGGTCTTCCGAGACTGTTGGGAGATTCTTATTTACATTGCAGGGGATTGCATCTGAATCCAGTCAATTCATAGTACGATATTAAAAGAAGTGGAAGGTGGAAAATAGTGTAAAGCTGACAGATATAAGTATCACATCATCTATCATTAGGCAAAACAGATGGAGAAACTGATTCAAGGACACTCAGGAATTACATAAAATTAAAGGTCAGAGTACTATTTTAAGTGCAACAAAGGAAGGAATAGAGCCAGGAACATGAAGATAAATCGGGCATAGGAGCAACATAGGGATTCACAGAATCAGGAAACCAATAGAACCAAGAAGCACAGAAACAGAGGGCAATTGAACTAGGAGTAAGAACAACAAACTGAGCTATAAAACCAGATAAAAGGACACAAAAATAAGGCAATCAGAAAGAGACAGAGGAACAGAGCGAGAAAGGATTACCATAAATCTGATGTCCCTGTTTGCTTAAAAATGTCCTACGACAAAGGGAAAAATACTTACCCCGCAAGTAGTGATAACCGGGTCTTTGAAGACACTGCAGCACAGCTGGCAACAAAGCTTCACAGAGGGCTGCTCAGAAAACACTAAGGGCTCCTAGGTAAAGGCCGGAAAATTGTGTTAGAAAAGGTTCTCAAGATAACTATTGACAAACACTGAGGGAACACAACAGCAGGAACTGCGGTTAGAAGAACAAGTTATCTACCCGTGGAAACGTTTTTTCGAATGGAATGTTTCTCCCATGTATTTCTCATCTTTTGATATTTTCTTCCAGCTTCAGCTGCTTCGAAAAACATTTTCGGCAGAGGACGCTGTGCGTCGATGTGGTCGACTCTATGTCCCTCGAGGGCTTCCAGAGGACGCAGTGCTGTTGGCTTCAGTTCTGCTGTTACGCCTCCCTCTCGCAGAAATACCCACGTCAGTGAGTCCCAGACAGTACCAGACTTTGAAAGAGTGTAAAGTGCAATGCCTGGAAATTCCACAGCGTGGAAGGTTGGGAGGGACGATGAGGAATACATGGGAGGAACATCCAGTCAAAAGAACATTAGCAGGGGTAAGTAAGTTGTTCTTTGAATGGACTGTGTTCTCCCACATATTCCTCATCTTTTGATAGACTACCAAAGCATTGTTAGGTGTCTTGGAGAAGCGAGTACGAATTTTCAGATTTAGGATTTGTCATGTACTGCATGAAGGACCGTTTTTCCTAGGCACCACAGACGCACTCAATGAGGATTCGTGAGGGACATCTTGGCGCCGCAGTCGTGGCATTTGTTTAACTCGGTCTTCGGGGTTGATGGTGTCGAAAACAAGGCCATCGTACTCATATAGGTTTTTTTTCAAAGAAAACTGAAGAGCGACGTACTTCTTGAAGCATTAGCTATCGTGGAAAAAGAGAACTGAAGCCAACGGGCGCTCTGTGTGCTATATATACTAACAATGACGTCTACTCCAGAATGGAAGCCCTCGAGGAACATTGAGTCAAATGCATCGACGCGCAGAGCCCTCTGCCGAAATATTTTGTCGAAGCAGCTGAAGCTGGAAAATAATATGAAATGATGAGGCATATGTGAGAGGACACAATCTATTCAAAAGTCTGCATTGAATTAGTTAATTTATGCATTTAGGTTGGCCCGCTCAGTTTTCAGCAATAAACAAACAAATTAATTTAAAATGGCCTGCACGATACTGTACTTAAAGGAAACATACAGCGTTTACAGCAATCAAATATGTTGCAACATCAACCAAATATGTTGCTACAAACTATTAATTAATCTTCTGTCTACTTCCAAGTATTTTAGATTTTTTTAAAGCCCTTTTCTTGTAATGGCTTTCCTCCATTTTGTGAGCTGTCCCCAAGCCCATGAAGAGGAAGTGCCATCTGAGAAGGAGAGGAAGTGCAGTTTGCAGATCTTTTATATCAGTACATCAGCAATGAAACAATTTGAATGTATTTGGCTTAGCTACTAATCCTGCCCCATCAACAGTAGTGCCGGAAGTAGTAGAGCTACTATTATTAGTGGTAATCATACCACTACCAACAGTAGTACTAGTATCTGCACTTGCAGTAGTAGCAGCAGAAGTAATATTGCTGCTACTATTGGTAGCATGTTCAATAACAATGGTATTTACTACCAGTAGTAATAGCAATAGTAGTAGTACTGTACTGTCAGTAGTGGTCTGAATAGAACCATCTGTAGTAGTAGTAGAAGCGTTACTGAAATCACCAGTTTTAGTAATATTGCTAGAAGTAGTTGCAACCGCAGTATTAGCACTAACAACATAAGTAATAGCAGTATTGCTGGTACAACATAGATTACTACTGATTGTAGTAATAGTTGTATTACAAATAGTACTGGCACTAGCGCTGATAGTTGCAGTACTGCTTCTAGTAGCACTGTAGCAGTACTACTAATCTTACCAGTACTAAAAGCAGTACTGCTGGGAGTAGTAATACTACTGCTGCTACTACTAGCGGTAATAGTGCTGCTACTATTAATGGCTATAGTACTAGTACTGCTAATGGGAGTAGTTCTATCATTACTAGTTTTAATACGATTGCCACTAAACTTAATACTGCTATTGGTAGTAGTTCTACTACTGCAAGTACTAGTTGTACTACTATTGGTAGCTGTATTGTTACTACTTATAACAGTAGCACCTCAACTTCCGGTACCTAATACTGGTGGGGTGAGATTAGTAATTAAATAAACTTGTCTGTGCAACATTTCACGTAGCCCCTTTGCTTCTACAATGATCTGCAGACTGCATTTCCACTTCTCTTATGAGATCACTTCTTTAAGGGTTTGTAAGCAGCTCACAAAATAGACAACCATACAAAGAAAAAGGTCTAAAACATGTTCTAAATATGGTAGATGAAAATGTTGTTCACTGGAAAATAGCCAGAAGATCAAACATTAACATTTGGCAACACCACATATTACTTTTGTAAAAACTGCACGTCCATTAAGAGGAATGTATGTGTTCTGCGGTTGGAGCTGGAAGAGAATGGGTCCAGCAAGAATTGCCAAAACGGTGCTATTGTCACATATCAGGAATGTTTTCTTACGCCATACTCCTAGATGCAATTTATAATAGCAGGACATCCCGCAAAAGGACATTTAACACCCAAGTATACATTAATCCAATAAAAAGCTGGGTATCATTTTCCAGTCAGAGAAAAAACACGTACCGTCTCCTCTTCTTCCTCGTGCAAAGAGAATGTGGAGCGCAAAGACATGGTAGACTCCGAGTGCAAAGAGCGAACTGAGATGGCAGAGTCCGACCGTCGTGGTGTACCAATGGGAGGCTAAAGACAGAAGAGAAATAGAGAAGGGTTACGCAGAGATACTATAACAGGTGCTGCAGACAGAAATACCATAATAAGAGTACCAGTTAGTCTAGACCTACCACCACAAGGGAAAAAGGCATACCTAGTCAAGAAAAGGGCCAAAGGCATACCTAGCCAAAAAAGGAAAGGCATACCTAGCCAAAAAAGGAAAGGCATACCTAGCCAAAAAAGGAAAGGCATACCTAGCCAAAAAAAGGAAAGGCATACCTAGCCAAAAAAAGGAAAGGCATACCTAGCCAAAAATCGGTCATAGGCATACCTAGCCAGAGAAGGGCCAAAGGTATATCTGCACGACACATGGGCCAAAGGTATATCTGCACGACACATGGGCCAAAGGTATATCTGCACGACACATGGGCCAAAGGCAGAGCGCCCGACACAGGGGCCAAAGGCAAAGCTGCCAACAAAAGGGCCTCAGACGATTAAAATAAGGGATGCAGCCTACCAAGCCAAGTGTCACAGCCTGACTAAAAAAGGGTTTTGGCCAGATACCCAAAGAACCACATTAGAAAGATCTACCAAATGAAGGACTGCAATCAGAACTACCAATAGGTGCTATGACGAGCACCTGCAAACGGCACACTTTAAAAACACAGTAAATAAATAAACACAAAAGGTATCGGGCTGGTTACAGAACACAGGACTTGTTGCCGAGAAATAGCAGGCTTGGCACTAGGATTGATGACCCTCCCTCTGCAACAAACCTTTTCCATCCCTCTTCTTCGTTTACCCTACTGTACTCGCCTTTCTATGCAGTCCCTTGACTCGGTCTTCTCTGAGAGTTTAAGGGTCGGCAGTACCAGGACTACTCCACTGGGGTTGCAATTGGGGGGAATGTTAACCATAAACAATCCCAAACAAGCCTCTGTGCTTGAAGGAAACTGTAGCACCTGCCAATTTCTGATCAGATTTTCTACCTGTAGATCGATTCCTGTCCACCAGTAATCCTGTCTTAATGACTACTTAGTCTTTGCCATCCTTTGATGACCTTCATGTGCTATTGCAACATTTTTCTCCCTTACTCCTTATGGAGGAAACAACTTATCTTGCCTCAAAACCATAAACCTTTAGCATGTTTAGAGTTCATCAAAAACATGTCTCACCGCATCTGGAATGGTCCCTTTCCTAATTGGACTACTCTTCACACCACAATGAATTTGCGCCCTTGCTATCCCTCAAGGTGCTATCTGTTAAAATTGCCTCTTCTGACACAACATCCAGATTGACAGCAACTGATCATCATCACTTACCTCTTGCTCTTCAATAACATTTGTTAATCTAGAAAGACAATCTGCTACCTTACTCTTTACTCCTGGTACATATTCTACTTCCCAAGCATAATCCTGTAAAACTGGCAACCCATTTCCTGATCCCAAAAGAGACTTTGTCTAACCCTTTGGTCGAACATATCGCTTTCATTGGTTTATGATCAGACCTAATAATGAATTTCACACCCCACAAGCAAGAACAAAACGTATCTATTGCCCATTTAACCGCCAGTAACTCTTTCTCAATAGTAGAATCATTATTTTCCACCTCTTAATACTCTGGGTGCAAATGCAATGGTGTACTCCTTCCCTTCACTCTTTTGGGAGAACACTGCACCTAATCTATGATTACTAGCATCAGTCGTCAAAATACTTCTCTTACTCAGTTCATAATCACTTAAAGTGGGAGTTTTGTTCAAGGCTGATTTAATCTCTTGAAATTCAGCCTCGTGTGTATTGTTCCATTGGAACCCGACTCCCTTGTTTATCAATGCTCTGATGTTGACAGACTTGGTAGCTAAATCAGGAATAAACTTGGAATAATATTCAGCCATTCCAAAGAATGAGACAACCTGCTCTTTGTCACTAGGACTGGGAACATTTAAAATACTGTTTACCAATGCTATCTTTGGTCTAATGCCTTGTCCAGAAATGTCATGCTCCAAGTATTGTATTACAGTTCTGTGAAACTTGCACTTTTCTTTACTAAATGTCAGCCCAGCCTCCATAAAAATATCCAATACTGTCTTCAACCTGGTGTCATGTCCTTCAACAGTATTCCCATATACCAAGACATCAGGCCTCATTCCGAGGTCGGCGGTAACCCGCTGGTGCCACCGGCGGGCTGCCGCCGACCCGAAAACACCAAATTTGCCACCTGACTTCCCGGTTCCACCGGGACATTACAAGTCCCGGGGGCGCGCGAAGTCAGGCGGCGGATTTGGTAACTCCCCATTCCTCTGGAGTCCCATAGGACTGGGATAGACTGCTTAAGAGCAGGGGACTCAGAGGACTCCAGGTGGATGGGGAGACAGAATCACTGGCACCTTTGATAATGGTGCCAGTGCTTCCGTCACGACTGTGCCTGCCGGGCGCTATGGCCCCTGCAGGCAGACCTGGTGTGGTGGTACGGAAACAAGGGTGCCGGTAAGCTTACTGGCACCCTTGTTTCCGGATCGCCATACATGGAATGAGACCCATCATCTTGAAAACATAGAACCCCTTTCACATCATGAAAAAGCTGATGCATAGCCTGTTGAAATAATGCAGCAGCAGACACTAGTCCAAAGGGCATATGTTTACATTGAAATAAACCTTCTGGAGTGATAAATCCAGTGATGTTTTTGGGGTCAGTATGCAATACAATATGATGGTATGCAGACTTTAAATTCAAAGTACTGTTATAATAGAATGTCTATCCAGTATGATGCATCGATTACCAGATCTCAAGTCAATACAAAACCTTAACAGCCATTGGGTTTATGTACAATCACCACATGAGAAGAAACCCATACTGAGGAATTTGTTCTTTCTAGCACCCCATTATTTTCCATCTCTTCAAAGTTCCTCTTTCACAGCAGCTCTGAGATGTATAGGTACAGTCCTTACTTTCTGCACAACTGGAACTGAATTAGACTTCATACTTATTTTGTGCATACCATTTTTTAAGGGACGTTGAGGGTTGGTTTTTGCGCCAGACAATTAACTGTCTGGCACAAAAACAAAAACCAAACCTCAACACCCCCAGAATCATTTAAGAGTATTGGGCAGACAACACTTTGGGTTGAGGTATTTTTGGCAAAGGCAAACCAAACCAAATTGAGAGATCATCGCTGTTGCATTGGCGACAGTCTGCCAACATTTACTATAATATAATTTTTTAAACACCCCAACTCTTCTCTAAATACTGCATGATCTGCAGTATCCTTTGATGAATCACTGTATCCTCCACCTACAGCATAGACTGCCTCTTCACCTTTGTCAGAGATATTTACCTTTCCTTTGGCCAAATCGGTCTTTAAATTGCAATTATAGCCCAGAACCATCCTACCAATTCAAAGTGTCTACCCACCTATTCCAGGGGTCTGATATCAACTATATTCAATTAAAACCTTTCTTGTATCTAGGCCTCAAAAATGTTGCTGAGCATCAAGGTATACTTAGCTCCTGAGTCAATGACCATTTGAATGTCCTTCCCTTCAATCTTAATAGTTGCCATTGGCTTTTCTGCATCAGCCATCTTCATCCTCATTAATTCCGATATTATCCATCATTTCTTCATTTCCTACATGGGTATATTCCTCTAGATCGTCACATAACTCATCGACACAATCAACGGCATCCATTTTCGTTCTGCAACAATTAGTGAAATGACCTTTCTTGTTGCATCTTTTGCATAGACCTTTGATGCCAGGGCATTTCTCACTGCTAGCAAGATGAAATAGACTTTCACAGCAAAAACATCTTTTCCTTACATCCTCACACCTTTGTCTTTGAATCTGGTATTTTTCTTCTTACGGTTTTGTAAAAGTAAATTTGTTCTGTATGATGTTGTGTTGGCCTAAGCGCACACACTGAATCGCGCCATTCGAACTTCATCTTTGCCATTTTGCTCACTTTTCAGGTTTTAACTCTGCATACGGTAAAGGTTCACAGCTTGGAAAGTTCTTAATGGGTCTATGCAAGAAGAACAAGTTACTTCTTACCTTGTAACGTTCTTTTGATGGGATGTTCCTCCGACGTATTCCTTATCTTTGATAATTTGTCTCCAGCTTGCTGGCCTCGGAAATGTTTTCTCTGTAGAGGGCGCTGCGCTTCGACGTCCGCCGAGTCGATGTCCCTCGACAGCCACCGTATCAGCGTCGACGTCACCATGCCCATAAATAGCCACGCGCGGCATCCGTTGCTCAGTTCCGTTTTGTAGCAGAAGATAAGTCATGCCTGAATTGGTTATTGACCTTGAAGGAGCGTAAGCTGCAACCACAAGGGAAGTATTACTGCGGGGATGGATGGGAGGGGCGATAAGGAATACGTCGGAGGAACATCCCATCGAAAGAACGTTACAAGGTAAGAAGTAACTTGTTCTTCGAAGGGATTGTGTCCTCCGACGTATTCCTTATCTTTGATAGACTCCCATAGCAGTGGCATGTAATTGGAGGTGGGAGTAATAATGTCATGTATCCCTTTTAGGAATGAACCGAATGTAATACGTCTTTGCCAAATCTGGTCTCTTGACTAGTGGAGGAATCCAGGTTGTAAAATGTTGTGAATGTATGTGCCGACGACCATGTGGCAGCCGCACATATGTCTTGGACCGGTACCCCTCTTTGGAGGGCTGAAGAGGCTGCGATAACCCTGGTTGAATGAGCCCTAAGATTTTGGGGTGGCTCTTTCCCTGCCAGTTTGTAACATTCCAGAATGGCCAAAATGATCCACCTGGAAATGGTCTGTTTTGTTATGGGTAGTCCCAACTTGTGACCTGAGTATCCTACAAACAGTTAGTCTGCTTGCCTAATCCTAGTCAGTCTGCTGATGTAAAAGCTCAGAGCTCGCCTTGGGTCTAGCCTATGTGGCCTTTCTTTCCCCGGATGGGGAGGAGGGTAGAACGAAGGTAAGGTAATTTTCTCAGTAATGTGAAATTCAGAAACCACCGTTGGGAGGAAATTAGGCTTCACCTGTAGGACAACTTTGTCCTTATGGAAAATTGTATGGGGGAGCTTGTAATTCGCTCACCCTCCTAGCAGATGTTAGTGTTACCAATAGGACAGTTTTAAGAGTGAGAAATCTCAGCGAACAAGAGTGGAGTGGTTCGAATGGAGTACCCATTAGGAAATTTAAGACTAAATTTAAGTCCCATAAGGGAACTTAGAATGGTCTTGGAGGATAAACATTAGTTAATCCCTTGAGTAATTGTATTACTAGAGGTAGTTTGAAATACGATGGTTCCTCCGCAGTGCGCTTGAAGATTGAAAGCGCTGCGAGATAGCCTTTTACAGTGCCAACTTGAAGGCCTGAGTTTGCCAAGTAGAGTAGAAACGATAACACTGTTGGTGTACCACATGAAAAAGGGTCGATATTCTCTTCTCTACACCAGCTGCGAAATTTGTTCCAATGGCAGCGGTATAAAGACTTTGTTGCTGGCCTTCTGGCTGAAAGCAACACCTCCATGACGTCATCAGGGAGGTCCCAATCCTTGTACCTCACCCTTTCAGAAGCCAAGCGTGAAGGTTGAGGGTTCTGATGTCTGGATGGAGAACCTGACCTCCCTTCTGTGAGAGAAGATTCTCTTTGAGTGGAAGACGGATTGGAGGACAGATGGACATATCTAGAAGGTCCGGGTACCACGTTCTCCTGGCCCAGTCCGGGGCAATTTGGATCATGGTTTTCCGGAATCTTCTCAACCTCCTGATCATTTGAGGAATAACAGGGACTGGTTGAAACGCGTAAAGCAGTGGGAACTCCCAGTCCATTACGAACGTGTCCCCTAGAGCTCCTCTCGAGGAAATTCCCTTGAACAGAACAGATCGCACTTCCTGTTGGTGCTGGTGGCGAACAGATCCACCTGAGGGGTTCCCCAAAGGGCGAAGATCTCTTGAAGGGCTTCCTGAGCTAGCTCCCACTCGTGGGAGACTGTGCTCTGACTGCTCAGAGTGTCCGCTGTCAAGTTCTTCTATCCGGCTAGGTGGACTGCCGATAGAGAGATTGCGTCCTGAATTGCCCAAAACTAGAGCTGCATTGCCTCTCTGCACAGTGGCAGTGACCCTACGCCTCCTCTTTTGTTAAGGTAGTGCATGGCCACCATGTTGTCCATCATTATCAGGACATTTCTCCCCTGTACTGATGGCAGGAAAGCTTTCAGCGCTAGTCTGATCGCTCTCAGCTCTAAAAGGTTGATGTGTAGTCTGGACTCCGATGGAGACCAACGACTGCTGATGGTCAAGTCGTTGGCATGGGCTCCCCACCCCGTGAGTGAGGCGTCTGTGACTACTGTTATCTCCGGCCATGGTTGCCAAAACAGTTCTCCTTTCAAGGTGTTCTTTGAATAGGCCCACCATTGAAGGTCATGGGCTACCTTGTCTGTAATCCGGAGGAGATCTGTCATTCTCCCTGAGAATTGCGACCACCGAGTTCTCAGTGCCCACTGAAGAGATCTCATTCTCGGGCGAGCCTCTGGCACAAGGAAGATGCAGGATGCCATGAGGCTTAGCAACCTCAAAAAGTCGAAGGCTGGGAGACGTTGGGCATTTTCAAACTTGTTGACCATCTGCAGAATATCTTGAGCCCTCACCTCTGGCGGCAAGGCTTTTCCCAGGGAAGTGTCCAGGACCGCTCCAATGAACTGGAGTCTCTATGATGGTATCATCTGTGACTTCTTTAAATTGAGGGAGAAGCCCAGTTTGTGAAGGAAGTGGCAGACATAATCTAGCTGGATCTGAGCTTGTTCCGAAGATACAGCTCTGATCAGCCAATCGTCCAGGTAGGGGTAGACATGTATCCCTTCCCTCCTTAAAACTCGCAGCCACTACCAACATTATCTTGGTGAAGACCCTCGGGCGGAGGTCAGCCCAAATGGCAGAACTCTAAATTGATAATGAGAGCCACCAATTGCGAACCTCAGGTATTTCCTGTGTTTGAGATGGATTGGCACATGGAAATAAGCATCCTGAAGGTCCAGAGTTACCAGCAAGTCCTGGAGCTGGAGGGCCTGAAGGATCTGAGAGAGAGTTACCATCTTGAACTTGTCCTTCCTGAGGAACTTGTTCAATTCTCGTAAGTCCAGGATGGGTCTCAGTCCTCCGTCCTTCTTTGGTATGAGAAAGAAGGGGGAGTACCAGCCCTTGTACCTGTCCGCTACAGGTACCGGTTCTATGGCACCTTTCTCTAGCAGGTCTATAATTTCCTGCAAGAGGAGCGGATCTGGAACTTTTAGAGAGCTGTGCCCCGGTGGATGACTCTGAGGGATGTGTAGAAAGGGTAGGCAGTAACCCTGGGCAACTGTCTCCAATGCCCAAGCATCTGACGTAATAGCCTGCCATTCCGTCAGATGGTGAGTTAACCTGCCCCCTAGAGGTGTTTTGTGTGGAAAGACCTGAGTGGTTTGGGGGCGGTTGATGCAGATGCCGAGGGTAAAGAGGCACCTGCTGCTGCTGCGGCTTTAGTACTTTTGACCCGTCCTCCTCGGGTGGATCTTCTTTGGCCTCTTTGAGCCGGCTGTCCTCTGCCTTTCCCGAATGCGGAATAATAGCAAAAGGATTTTCCTCTCCCAGAGGTTCGTGAGGGGCGAAAAGGAGTTTGGCGGATTGCAGCTCCTAAAGATGTTGCCGCTGCTTTAGATGTTTGCAACTTTTCCAGACTGTCATCAGCCTTTTTACCGAATAAAGAAGAGCCATCAAAGGGCATATTCAAAAGTCTGGCCTGTACATGTGGAGCAAAGCCAGACTTTCGCAACCACGCATTCCTGCGGATTGTCGTACTTGCCGCCATGGCTCTGCTGATACTGTCAGCGGAATCAATGCCAGTTTGAAGTGACTCGCACATGGCATCTTTGCCATCTTTAATAATGTTAAGGAAGGCTTCCCTTTCCTCTCCTTCCGGTATGCAGTCAGCCGCTGATGAAGCACACTCCCACAGTGTGTGACTGAACCTGGCGAGCGTACAGGTGGCGTTGATGGACTTCAACGCCATACTACAAGCAGAAAAGACTTTTTTTGCCATTGAATCGTACCTTTTGTCATCTCTATCCTGTGGGACAGTAGGGTAAGCGGATCTGCAGCTTGATGAAGTTGCCTCTTGAACCAACAGGCTCTCTGGAGTTGGGCGTTTTGATAAGTATTCAGGGTCCGCCGCAGCTACCCTATACTTGGCTGACAATCTTTTATTGACTGCAGGGATAACCTCAGGTGTTTCCCAATTTGATGAAATCTTCCTTTGCAAGTCTGCATGGAAGGGGACCACAGGATCCTCCTGTGGACCTTTGTCTAATATGTCTGTCAGGTCATCCTGTTGAAAAACAGGTGAAGGCGCAGACCAACCCATAAATTCAATAATCCTTGCCATCAGGGTTCTATAGAGTGTTTCGGCATGTTCCCCAGGGTCTGGTTTGACAAATTCCACTTCTGGGGAAGTGTCCAGCCCACTTGCCTCATGTAATGATTCCTGTAGGTCTTTCAACTTTCTTTCCTCAGAGGTAAAATCCTCTGAAACAGGTAGTGTGGTCCTCTGCAACCCGAAGGTTTCCTGGTCAGAATCCTCCCCTTCTTTATAGATTGAAGATAATCAGGGGTACTCTGACCTCGGAAATGATGTAAAACCCATTTCTAAGGCAGAAGGAGCCAAACTTGTCATTATTGGGCGAGAAAACGTCAATGTCGTTGAAGCCGATGTGACAGGCTTCGAAGGCGCCGAGAAAACTGGAAGAGGCCTCCAAGAACTTGAGAGGATCGGAATCCTACTCGAGGATGTCGACAACGGTCTCGGCGTCGTGCCGGAGGCTCTTGGTATCACTGTTGGCTGTGAAGTAGCCGTGGTTTTCTCTTTTATCAGCGTCAATGTCGACGATGGTGTCGATTCGATCGACCGATGCGTCGAAGAACCCTTCGACAACGGCGTCGATGGCGCCGATCCATGCGTCGAAGGGATTTTCGACGACGACGCCGAAATGGTGCCTTCTTACACGATGGCCCGTGGTGCTCTCGGGTGGACTCTTTCGCCGGGTGCAGCGACTCGCAGCGTTTCGATTTTTTGGGTTTTTCACCCGGGGTATCACCCTCAGCTGTCTTCGAGGGGGTCGAGGCCGCTTTCTCGAAGATACTTAGCATTTTCTTCCTGAATTCCTCCCACTCAGCCTGAGAGCTGTGTGTTTTGACGGGCAGGAGACCCTTTCTGGGGAAACAGAAGATGAGGAGGAAGGGGATCTTCGACATCTCTTCTTTGAGTGTCTAGATCTCGACGAATGGTGGGAGCTACTTCGAGACCTAGAATGGGAATGCTTTTGACGGCGAGGAGACAAATGCCTCGACCGAAGAAACTTTCGAGGAGGTTTTGACTGACTTACCTCTCTCGAGCTTCCCCTTGCGCTCCTTCAATGCTTTCGCCGTCATGGACATGCAGTCCTCACACTCCGAACAATGGTGCTCGACTCCCAAGCACCACAAGCAGATCCTGTGTGGATCCGTTATCGACATTTTCTTTCCGCAGTCTCGACATTTTTTGAAGCCGGACCGCGGAGTCGTCTGTTACGATGAAGATGCCATCGAGAACGAGTTGGTTATTTCAAGTAAATATAAGAGGTTTTATCTGATTGAACTGAGCAACGATATTCCGAGGCCCCACGAAGCGCGGAAAAACGGAACTGAGCAACGGACGCCACGCATGGCTATTTATGGGCGTGGTGACGTCGGCGCCGATACGGTGCCTGTCGAGGGACATCGACTCGGCGGACGTCGACACGCAGCACCCTCTACAGAGAACAAATTTCTGAGGCCAGCAAGCTGGAGACGAATTATCAAAGATAAGCAATACGTCGGAGGACACAATCCCTTCGAAATGCTGAGCACACAGTTTGTCTTTAATTTAAGACCTTGAAGAGCTGGCACTAACATAGATAAACAGTAGTTTCTGTGCCTTCCTGACTGCTGACTCTCCAAGGCTAATTGTGCGACTAGATGATTAAAAGGAGCACAATTCTTGCCATGTGTATTTCTGAAAGTCTGAGCTACCGAGTCGAAATGCAGAATTACTGTTAGTTAAGAACAACATATAGATAATGGAGCACAAGGAATGTTACCTTGTGCTAGGGACAAGATATACTCCTACACCCCACTCTGCTCTGTTCCCAGACAGCAAATTGTCTGAGGGATGACGCAGAGCACTGTAGCACATGTTG
This sequence comes from Ambystoma mexicanum, assembly GCF_040938575.1. Taxonomy (NCBI): domain Eukaryota; kingdom Metazoa; phylum Chordata; class Amphibia; order Caudata; family Ambystomatidae; genus Ambystoma; species Ambystoma mexicanum. The sequence goes on along the minus strand of NC_090924.1, from coordinate 335,712,435 downwards.
CCATATCAAAGTGCCCACATTTCACGGGTCATGAACTGTGAACACACAATTAACTGGAACGAATTTGAAGGGTTCCGAAATGGTATAAGACATGTGTGCTCCTCCATGCCTTTGCTTATCTTCTCTTTGGCTGTACACGGACATGGATGAATCTGGGTCCGCTTAAGCGATAAACTATTGCTGTATATTTGTTACATGACTGGTGTGTCTTCATTTATTCGCAGTAGCCCAGATTTGGGCCTAACAGATGGCGCCCAACGTGGGGCATCTTCCAATGACAACCCATCGTGATTTGCGAGGACAGAGTGAACGAACCGAAACCAGTGAGTATAGGGGGCCCTTTCACCTAGAAACACACTTCCTCACCGACTGCTACTTACGATCTCTGTTCGCCACACTTTACCCAGAGGTCATCATGGTGAGAGTTCCGAACCGTAGAAAAAAAGGTGAGCCTGTTTCAAACTGACAGTACTTGATATTTGTTTGGGACACCAAAATATCCAGCACAGTATATTGACCAGGTAATACCGGTTTTTCTGAAAGTATGCCTGGTTGTAATAAGTTGTCATCTTGTTGGGCAACGCTTTGTAGCAGAAGAAGACAACCCAATGGTTTAGAACATAGTCTACCGGCCGCAACCCAAAGGGTTGACGGCATATGACATGTATTTGAAGGTTGGTTTAAGAGCTGTAGTGTTTAATAGTATTTGGCATTGTCAAACCAGACATGGCGTGGAAGGTCAATGGCCAGAGTTGGGAAGTTTTAAAATGGCTAGAATACAGCCCTTGGAGTTTGTATTGTTGAGCAAAAAAGCGCCTTTGACGCGGTTAGGGATTGGCAGAAGGAAGCCACCCAACGCCTCAAAAGCAGAGAGAAATATGCACGTGGACACATTACTCAAGCCGGGAAAACTTTAGCGCATGACCAGCAGAAACAAGAAGACGCTATTAGGGGTATGGATAGGGGGTTCCAATTAAAAGTGCAAAAAATATACCCTTCAAAAGAATTGCATGCATCTGATGAGTTGATAAATCAATTACAGAACGAAAGACGAGCATCCCCTACCGCAACGCCTCCATATGAACCGGCTCAAACGCCAGCACAGCCAACATTACCTATAGCAGCTACACACTCTGATGATTTTCCTTTGCTACCTAGTGCACACAACTTACTCCTACTTTCGCTACCAACTACTTCTACTACTCCACCTCCGACACCTGTAAATATCCCTAGTGAACAGAGAATTGTTACTCATAGCACGATACCTCCTGCATGTAATAAGGAGTTCCGGAAAGGGGCAGAAAGATATAGCGAAGAGGGCGATGAAGCAGCCGCTTCGGGCTCTCTAGCAGACCATGGGGGTATCCCTGAACAGAAGGTATTACTAGAACAAATGGGACTATACCTAGCCAAGATTTGAGGTGATCAAACTGACTCTGCTGCCCCACGGGAATTGCAAGATTTAAATTTCTTGTCTTGTACTAGAGATACCGCACTGAAAGTAAACAAACACACGTCGACATTATTTTTCTTTCAATGAGAACTAGACAGCCTACACCAAATAGAATTGGACAAAGGTACACGACAAAATCGTATGTGCAGAAAAAAAATGTCCCTGCACCGAAAACAGTTAGTGAAGAAATGCGCATATACACGAGAGGCGCCCTTAGATGGATCCAGATGCATCCATTTCACCTATTGATATCCATGACACTTTTAGTCAATATTCTCCACATATGCAAAGAAAGGTATTACAAGATATGGTAGAATATTTACAGGATGAGTGCTTAAAAAGGAAGTGGTGTTGTCCCGCCGATATAATGGTTATTTATAAGCACACTTTTTTCGCTGACATTGCGCTAACTTCATTGTCTCTTGACCTGGCTTTACTCCTAAATAAATGGTCAGAGTTTTCCACTACACAGTTACCCATGAGAGAGGTTCCTCCGACTCTTATGCCTAAAGTAGAGATACCTGGCATTAGCGGCGCACCTGCCACGACTATTCCTGCACACTGTATTTCGCAATTTGTTCACGTTCCATTCTCACGGCAAGAAGTAGATATTCTTAAGCAGTCTATCCCAGAAATTAGGAAAAATCCTATGGGGTTCTACAAAGAAATAGAATCCATTTTAAATTTGTTGGTTTTCACTTTAGGTGACATCAACTTATTCCCTGTGATTTTGCTGGCAGATTTAGGGAAGCAGATTAGGACAGTAGACTATGGGCGATACTTGGGCTGCATTGGAACTAGCTGATAGGTCTAGAAACGTTGCCCCAGAGCATATTAATGTTAACCACATTGTGACTAAACCCAAGACTCTTGTGTCTGAAAAGAGAATCATTTGAGATAAATTAACTGCACGCATGCAAGGGAAGACAGAGGGCGCAACTGAGTATTTTAACAGGTTTGAGCAAGTATTTTCTGATTTCAGTGGCCAGGATTTAAGTACGGAACCGGGAAAGAGATTGTTTGTTGACAAATGTGTACGAGGGTTGTTGTCAGACATCCAGTCACAGATCACTGCCTCTGAAAGTGCATGGCAGGCTGAGTCACAATCTGAAGTTCTTCATATGGCTCAGTATTATGAGAACAGGGTTAACAATGAGAAAGAGAAAGTCGAGAAGAAAAAGGAAAAACTAGGGTGCTTTTGCAGGAAATTGTGAGAGCACCACGGGTGGAAACACACAACCGAGAGGACAGTTTATTCCACAAATAGGGCCTGTTAATATGAAACAATGTGCCTATTGTAAGCAAGAGGGACACTGGAGGGCACAATGTCCGATCCTCCAGCAGAGAGCGAATGGTACGCTCAGTAGAAGACTGAGAGCATGCAATGGCGTGCAAGGACCGAATAGGAATCCGTTTGCTCAAAACCAACATGATAATAATACAGGTAATCAGAGGGGGGACAGCAACAAAACACGGGACGCAAACAGTTTTGATAACGCTACACATACTTATTTGACAGAAGATTTCACATCCGACAATGTTTTATTTCGCTAGGACAGCCCGAAGCAGGGTCTGGAACCTACTTCTATCCCCTTAGATCGGAAAGGACTCTAGGTAGAGATGAAAGTCGGGAATAGAGCACACCCTTTTTTGGAGGACACGAGCGCTCAAAAGTGCTCCATTGATCTAAGGGTTCCAGATATTCCCCTGTCAGGGCAGAAAAATGTATCAGTAGGGTTTTCTGATACTCCAGTAGTCAGTCCGACTTCTCGACCAGTGCCAATAGCTTTGGGTCCATTCATTGACTCATGTCCCTTTTTATTAACTCGAATTGCGGTGAAAATCTGCTGGGATTGAATTCGTTGAAGAAATTGCACGCAGTAATTTACTGCTTGCCGGATGGAGTGTACTAACTATTTCCCCCAGCTGAATTCCACCTCACATTTTATGGCTTTGCCTTTACCGAGTGAATTACACCAGGTGCCTATGTATTTATAGGCAGTAAACGACAACGATCTAGGGATACTAGATGCTGACCCAGTTTGCATAGTTTTGTTAATATGAACCAATGTGCCACATTCCACAGTACACATTTCTGTTGAGGGTGAACAAGCACTTAAAAGTATTATTTCTGCTTTAATGCATCAAGGTGTTATTGAAGAGATTTCTGGTAGTACATGCAATAGTCCTGTCTTGCCGGTTTATAAAAAGGGTGACAATGCATTACCTTATTGATCTTCACGCAATTAACAAGGTAGTAGCACTTCAGTTTCCCATTGTCCCTGACATTACCACCATTTTGACTAGGATTCCTGCTGCGGCTATGCATTTTTCGGTCATTGGGCCTCATTACGACCCCGGCGCTAAACCATGGTGCTATTAGCACCATGGTCCTTGCCGGGGTCCGCCATGGTGAATTGCGGAATTACCGCTCCATTCCAAGGTTGGCGGGGCGGTAATTCCCCATTCACCATGGGCCCTTCCCCATTCCCATTTTTGCCCCATAGGGCTCAATGGGAATGGGGAAGGCGCCAAATACGGTGCTGCAAATTGCGGCACCGTACTTAGCACCAAGGCCCCTTTGCGGCACCCTACTTTAACGACTGGTAAAACCAGTCGTTAAGGTCGGGTCCCGCAAAGGGACCTCGTAATTAGGCGTTAAGGGTTTAACGGCACCGACACCTTTTACGGCGCCGTTAAACCCTTAACGCCAGGCTCGTAATGAGGCCCATTGACTTGAAGAATGCATTTTTCAGCATACCCATTCACACAGACAGTACATATTTGTTTGCATTTTCCCTTGGTGGACGCTCTTTCACTTTCACATGAATACCGCAAGGGAACACAGAGTCCTAGCATTTACAGAAGGGCCCCCAAGGAACAACTCGATATGTTTGATTTGCCTTCCACTTGCTCACTGATAAGTACATTGATGACCTGCTTATTGCTGCAGATTCACAGAGCGCTTGCAAGGAGGGCACTTTTTTATTGTTGAAGCATCTAGCGGACCATGGCCATAAGGCATCTTTGAAGAAGTTCAAATATTGTCGAAGGAGGGTAGGAGCCTTGCGCCTGAAAGGATACAAAGCATCTCTGGCATGACTGTACCAAATGTGCAGAAAGAGGTTAGGGCTTGTATCCGAATGGATTCATATTGTAGACAATGGATTCTGCTTGATTAAGCTGATGTTGGCATTGACAAGGATGGATGTAGCTTTACCAGTGCCTTGGGATACGGGTTGTCAGGACGCTTTTGATCTGCTCAAAACGGCATTATGTTCAGCGGCAGAATTGGGCACACCAAATTATAATAAGGAGTCTGGCAGAGTCTGAGAAGTGAAAGGAGTGGAGTCTGTTCTCCTTGCTGCTCTGCTACAAACTCTTCTGTGTCTATTGTACTGGGCGTGTTTTTGCTACAAAAACTGCTTTCCTCCTCGGAGCCGGCGTGGAGTCTGGCAGAGTCTGAGGAGTCCGCGGAAGTCCGTGGAGTCCTGGACCGGTGTGTTCTCCTCCTCAGACACGCGCCATTTTTGGATCCCTGCCTTCCCCTTCCTCCCCCATTCCTTCCCCCTTGCCCCCCTCCCCTCTTGCCTTCCCCATGTACCTTTATGCTCTACTGCCTTCCCTTCCCTCCCCCTCCTCCCCCCGCTCCTTCCCCCTTCCCCCCTTCCCTCTTCCCTTTCCTGTGTACCTTTACTCTCTGCTGCTACCGGACTTTCCCTTCGCCTGGATTGCCTTCGGTGCGGAACAGCTGAGCCATGCGAGACACCACGAAACCGGTGTCGTTTTCAAAATCGCATGCTCAACAAAAACTAGAAGCTGTACCTTCCGGGAGCCAGGGAATTCTTTCCGAGCGTCCTCCACCTCCGTCTACTTGCCTGCCAATGCATCAGTCTCAAGTAAGTGACAGTACGGCGTGCTCGCCACATGAAGGTGCCAATGCTCATATGAGTTCAGCGTTCGTTAACAACAACAACTTGCAGGAAGCCCCCCGACTAAATACTTTCGATACCACGAACAAGGCGCTCCCTCATGTAACGGATGAAAGTACCCATACAGCCCCGATGTTAGGACCTACAGTCGGCGATACAGTGAGTCGCCCCACCTCGTGTGACCTCTCAACCCGAAATGTTGTTCACTTGCGAGAATTAGTTTGGCACTCGCTGAACAAACATTTCCTCCCAACAGTGAACAGTGATGGTTTGAGTGTGACACACAATCTTGTGGACGGGGGGGATGAAAGAGGCTACGGATTCAGGACGAATGATTCAAACGTCTGCCTAAGTGGGAGTGGTTGTATGAACTTGGGGTCTCCGCACACTCGTTTTTTCAGTACTTTGGAAAATCTTGCACCCTCGCCATTGCTCAGTTCAGAATGTGTCCTGGTTACCGAGGATGTGGACAATGTGTTTTGCCCCTCGTACGACCACTCAGAAACAAGGGTGACTGAACCATCAAGTTTTGCACATATCAAGCTTCCACTAAGAACAATAGAATGTAAAGTGTCTCACTGTGACGGAAATAGAAGCAATTCACTAGATGTTGTGAATAAAGTTTTGCTTGATCTCACGCGGCTAAACAAAGAAAGAACTCACACTCATTCAAATAAAACTGCTGCTGTTGTGCTAGAGTCTCTCACTGATCATCCTGCTACCATAAACCCTGAAGTAGAAAAGCCACATCAACCTAAAATCGCAGACGCAAAGACTTTCCTCAAACGTAGGAGAGTCGATTCGAGCTCACAGAGAAAGAAAATTAAAATGGTGGATCCAACGCCCAAATTTTCGGCAAACGCCCCTTGTCACGTCATCGGAGCTATCATCCTCCGATTCCTCCATAATGGAACAGCCGTTTCCAAAAATAAGACGGTCGGTATACCATCAGAGGCGTCACACTCAACACGAGGCAGTGCATGATGATGCAACGAGAAATGCCCAATATATGAAAGAGTTACAAGCAACCATAATTTCCTCCATGGCAATGTCAATGCCGACATTTATTAAGATTGATGAACATCTTAATGAGAACATTAAAGATCTCTCAAGTTTAGTTTCTTCTATGAACCGTAAACTCCTGAATTTTGAAAATGCACATAGTGCCCATAAGTAGGCTCTGTATGGGATGCACAGGAAGACTCGCTGGGCCTTGGAAATATTGGCTGAGTACACCAAAAATGCTAAATTAGACAAAAAATTGTTAGCTGAAGTAGCGAAAGAAGCACTGAACCTCCTCCAACAAAAAAAAGAGATGACCCTCTCATGTGCGAAACTCGGATGTGCTGGCAGTCAATCTTCTCTACCCTCTGTTCAAGCTAATATTGCCAAGAGAACTATGTCATTTGTCATGCCGATTATAGATTTGGAGAAGCCAGGGACGTCCTCCTTGAAAGATGTCCCTAACAGATATACTGTTAGGTCCGAGTCCTTGACTATGGATGAAGCAATCCCTACTCAAAGTAAGGCACTGCCAATTGAGTTGAAACAACCACAAGACGCCTCTGTGATGCCAGTCGCGGACAAAAAAGTAAGAGCACTTATGTCATCTAAAGCCCACACTCCTTATCCGGACAACAACATGCTTCCCTCTCAGTTTACCTCAATCCTAAAAGAGAGTCAAGCCGCAGGGAATTTGGCCTTGCAAGAGCCTCAAATGGCATCAACATCCAATATATGCCCAAATCCTCAGATTATGAACATATCTACCTCACCCTCGAAGACTGATGTCCATGACAATGCATCTGGACTGTATGACATATTGAAAAAACCTGTGACTACTCAAGGTCCTCAATCAACACAGTCCCAATCGATGGGTGCGAGTCTAAAGAAATCTAAAAATCAACCTTTGAAGAGAAGGAAACGAGGAATTGACTCTAGCAAATTTCTACATAATATTAAAACAGTCAATGCAACGCTACCAAAACTGTTGTAAATGAAAAAAAGAGGTAAAACAAAAGCGACCTCAAAATAGGTAATTTCTGTGAATGATGAAGCATCGGATGTCATCCCATGCTCCAGTGATGTCTCTGCAGATCTGTTGAATATGTCAACATATGAAGACAACGACACTGCTGACTCAACTGCATCGGAAGCAATTCTGCAGGCAGTTGGAAATGACATACACGATATTTCCAGCCATGAGTGCTCAAGCGAGGACAAAGGGATAACTCCCCATAACATAGGCGTAAGCCTCCCTAAACTGCCACAACCATTGACCATGACACAAGACGCAAAAAGTGAGTCATTGCCCCTGGCGCTGACCCATAAAGGTGTTCGGAGGGAAATAAAAAGTTCACCTCCGCCAAACAAAGTGACAAGAGTGTGCCAAGTGATCCAACAAAACTCCGGTATTGCAAGAGGAATGTCCCCAACCATCCATAATGTTCATGACTCTTGATGAGAAAAGCTGGCCGACCTCGTCACTTTTAAAAGATGAATCCACATGTGTTAACGATGAACAACCTAGAGCTTCTATTAATAAAATGTCACAAGGAGGTGGGCGTTTGTTATGTAATGGTAAATATGACACATCCAAATTGGTTGTAATCACACGTGCTACCCTGAATAACAAAGCTAAAGCACCTGAAACCAGGAGAATTCTGCCCCAAACATTCAATGATAAAAAGGCAAATTCGTCTATCCAAAAAACACAACACTTACATCAAGTGTTATTTGAACGCATTGAGACGATTTAATCCTGAACCGCCATAATGTTTTATGGTTATGTCATCTTGTTCCCACCCTTAGAGCGATTGAAACCGAGGATCTGAAAGTGGTGGAATTTTTCAATGAAAGTAAAAATGATGCTGTGATACTACATGTCCAATCCACACTGATTGTGGAGACATTGCTTGAGGCTGGCCCAGTGCTGATGTCATTGGGGTTTGACATCTCTAAAGTGGCTGACCGTCCCCCGTCTGGATCTTCACGAAACGCCACAATCAGTGTGCCCGACTGTGAAATCGAAAGGCTAAAAGTCAAGTAATGTCAGGCCCACTTGGGCCCCAAGGGATGCACGATGGGATCCTACAACACAAGGGGCTTCCTGCATCTTTTTTCGACTGCATGGGCAGAAGACCTTGACATAATCTGTTTACAGGAAACTTGGCTACCTGAAATCCCGATTATTGAAGGGTACGAGATAGTGATGACCCCAGCCATTAAGCAAGCAAAGGGAAAAACCATGGCTGGCTTGCTACAGGCGGCTAAGAAAGCATCTGGTTTCAGGATCGAGAGATCAGTGAATATTTCTTCATTCATTCAAGTAACCGTCGTTAGCTCATCTCAATTAGAAAATCCTCAAGTACCCTGGCTTTATATCATCAATCTATACTGGAATCATTCAGCAACAGGTGGGGTGGCCTTTATTGACCAGGTTTCAGCTGTGATTGATGACTTAATTGAAAAAGAAAATCCTGATGAACTAATCATATGCTGTGATCCGAAATCGACTGCATTACACAGGAAGATCGAACCAGTGGCAACATGAAAACCACCATCCAACAAGTGCAGTTATTAAATCAGTGGTGTCTTGAAATGGACCTGCGTGGGCTAATGATGCTGAATGGTAACACAACTGGTGACATCCCAGCTTAAGCAACTTGGTGTAGACCTGGTCAAAGCTCTATCCTGGACTATATATTTGTGTCACAAAACATTCACACAAGGACCACTCACCTCGAAGTCACTAAAATGATTCATAGTGACCACGATATGGTGAAATTAAAATTCAACTACTACACCCGACGTGAACAAGAGTCCTGGCCACACACTGAGAACGGGTGCATGTAGGCTTCGATTAAATCTACAAGACGAGGAGGTATACACCATTACATCAGAATTTCAGTCGATATTGTGGTCCGTAGAATATGAACACCTGCTGACAATTTAAAGAACGCAAAAACATTTTAAGACAAGTTGATTTTGCTCCAAAGCATAAATTTGATCTAGAAATATTGCAACGGAAAAGAACGCTGTGGCAGGATCTAAGAAAAGTCCAAAGATCGCCCAACGCCGACACCAATGAATGCAAAAGATTAATCAGACAAACTTATAAGAACTGCCTCAAGTCGCATAAGGCTATTATGCTACAAAACAATTCTGAACTGATGTTGTTGAAAATGGCTAACAAAAACTCTGCTGACTTTTGGAGGCTGATAAATAACAACTGAGCCCCACAAAATGCCTTACAGTCGAACTCAAGTTTCGGAAACAGAATGGGCGCGGTTTTATATCAATCTTTTCTGTAAAGATGAAGTAACTGAGGCATGGAAAGTTCCAACCCTGACTCACTGGGATCTAGTGTTTGAAAGAGAAGACATCCTTCAAATAATTAAAAGTGTGAATGCCTCTCGAGCCCCGGGTCCGGACGGCCTAACGAATTACACCATCAAGCGTCACCCGGACCAATGAGCGGACGTTTGTGTTACTCTGTTTGACAGAATAATCAAGTGCTGTGCCACCCCAAAATTGTGGAAGAGAGCTGTGATCATTCCCATTTTCAAAAAAGGAGACAGAAGGAACCCAGAAAATTACAGACCGATCGCTTTGCTTGACGTGCTGGGGAAAATCTATGCTACTCTTCTCCAACAAAAACTATTAAAATGGTCCAAAGAGACGAACCATGTGGACCCAAGACAAGCAGGTTTTGTAAAGGGGGTAGGGTGCGGAGTGAACCTGTTACTCCTAAACCTTCTTAAAATGGAAGCTCACAGATCTAACACCAAAGTCTATTTAGCCGTAATAGTTTTTTCATATGCGTTTGATAGCATAAATAGAGAATTGTTGTGGAGAAAATTGAATGCGTGGAACTGTCCACCCAGTTTGTTAGCTGCCATTCGCGAGTTACATTCCAACACCAATATCAAGATCAGACTACACAGGAAAGGCACGTTTTCTGCACCAATTAACACTTATAAAGGTGTCAAGCAGGGCTACCATTTGGCAGCGAAAATTTTCAATTTGTTTATATCGGACATCAATGACATCTTTAATGATGCAAACGTGTTTCCAGCAAGAATCCACAGTTCTCAAATTGACTATCTTATATATGCAGATGACATTATTCTAATTGACCTTACACCTATAGGTCTCCAGGGGAAGCTTACGATACTTGAAACTTATGTGACAGCAAATGGGCTGAACATAAATAAACAAAAATGCGAAATCCTAATCTTCGAAAAACTGATAGGCAATAGTAGAAACAGTAAAACATTCAAATGGTATCTTGCTAAAGAACAAGTCAAGATTGTGAAAAACACCACCTACTGGGGTATGAAGATTAGCGCAAGTAGGAATGATGCGCCATGGGTTGAGGTGTCGAAAAGCAAATGACGACAGCTGGCATGCCAAGCGAGCCTCATAAATAAAACATATGGGAAATTCTCATTAAAACCAGCTATCACTTTTTTCCAACAAAAAGCTATCCCGGCCCTCATTTACGGCGGGGAAAACGCTTTTTGATGTCCAGATTCACTATGGAACTCCCTTGAAAATATCTTCTGGACAAGAGTGCTACATTTGCCCAAGGGATCATCAACGGTCTGCATAAGATTCTAATTGGGGTATATCTCAATACAAGCCAGAGTATCGTGGAACCTGTTTAGCCCATTCAGAAAAACGATGCTAAAGGTTCCAGTACCGCAGATCCGAATATTACACAAACCGGATCTGGGAAAAACGTATACGATTCTCTCCAAATGGAATGCACTTTGTCTTGGAACAATACGATATTACTCTACAAACTCTGATTGACAACCCAGAATTAGCCAATATCAATACTTGTGATCCAAGGCTGAAATCGAAATTGATGACAGAGGTCCCCGTAGAAGCAAGAGCTTACGGTCAGCTTCAAACTTATTTGACTTGCTTTCCCGATCAACACTCGAGAGCTCTTTACATGCACTTCAGGCTCAACATAATGGTAAACCAAGGAACGCCTAAGCACCTGGACGCAATTTGCCGATTTGACTCGTAACATGTAGATTCTGTGGTGCCAACAAACATTTGACGATGTTCTGCCCTGTGTTTCTTCAACACAGAAAAACTATTTTTGACCCAATTATTAGCAATCATCAAACTGACCGCAGAAGAGTGGTGGAAAGCCTTGTTTGATGGGTCAAACAGACCAGTGATACTTGCGTTGGTGATGTTCCTTCGAGTCCTAAAATAACGTTTAGATGCAGAGAAAATAATTCTGAGACCAGTAATTGTGTGAGACTGTTACACCGGCCCCCCATAAACAGAACCCTGTGCTAATTACCAGCAAAATGATGATTAGTTGCTGATAATATGATGAAAGGGTTTCAGAAGGATGGTAAAGTAGTGTGTTTCTTTGTGATTTGTCATGTGTTCTGTTTTTTTAAAGGTTTAATCAAACCAATAAAAATTAAAAATAAAATTAAAAAAAATAAGGAGTTCATCCCATTTGTGCATGAAAGAAACAGTTGCACTTTGGCTGTTTTGACACAGGACCATGGAGGAAGAAACAGACCATGCAGCTATTTTTCCTCCACGTTAGACCCTGTTGCATGCGCTTTGCCGAAATGTCTTAGGGCTGCAGTGAAACAAAGTGAAGGTATGGTTTTGGGTCACTCCTTAACCGTGATGGTACCTCACTCAGTAGATGTTCTGTTAAATAGAACACAAACTCAGCATCTCACATCTGCCCGACTCACGATGGATGAGTTGATCCTATTTGCACCTCACATCAAAATAAAGAGATGCTGTTCTTTGAATAAGGCTGAACAATTGGCTCCTCTGAACGAGGATGGCATGAATGATACCTCTCATAATTGCCTATATGTCACTGAACAGGACACTAAAGGCAGAATAGATTTGAATGATACACCTTTGACATCCCCTGATGGAGCTATTTTGTGATGGTTCTTGTTTTAAACTGCCTGATGGCACTTCTACTGCTGCCTAGGCAATCACCACCTTAGAGACCATTTTCGAGAGCAGGAGAATTCCTCACAACTCTGCCCAGGCTGCAGAGATAGTTGCCTTGACTAGAGCTTGTAAGATATCCCAAGGGCTTAGTGTAGATGTTTATACTGATAGTCAGTACGCTTTTGGAGTAGCTCACAACTGGTAGATTATGGACTGAAAGGGGATTTTTAACATCTCATGGTACAAAGATTCAACATGGTGCCTTAATGGTGCAACTGTTATCCTTACTGGCTCTTCCTAAACAATTAGCAATAATGAAATGTGCAGCACAGCAGAGGGTTACTGACAACATTGGGAAAGGGAACGCATTTGCAGACCGAATAGCAAAACAAACTGCCACCGACCCACAATCTAAAATGTATGTGTTGGATTCTGCTAGGTGGGTTGCTGAAACTGGGATTATGGAGGAGGGTGTTAGCAGTGTGAAGGAAATTCAGGCAGATGCCACAAAAGAGGAGATTGAACTTTGGAGTTCTGGACCTGCCCGGTTAGATAATGAGGGTTGTTGGGTTGACCACGAGAAACAGAGGTGGATGCTGCCCAACACACATGTAACCGCTGTAGTTACTATGGCACATGGGCTAGCCCACATCAGTGCGAAGAGTATTTGTAAATATTTAGACCCTCTATGGAATAATGACAACATTCCCAAAGTTTCAGAACGGCCAGTTCAGAACTGTATCATATGTTTACAACACAACATTGGTAAGGGAACACCAGCACCTAAGGGTAGTTTCGGACCTCCTTCCATGCCGTTTGAAGCGATTCACTTTGACTTCATTGAGATGGAGCGATGCCAGAACAAGAAATGGTGTTAGTAGTAATATGTGCTTTCAGTAAATGGGTTGATGCTTTCACTTTGAAGGATAACCCTGCCATATCCACTGCAAATGTCATGCTGAAAGAGTACTTCCCTAGATTCAGATTACCGAGAGTAATTTGGTCCGGCAATGGACCTCACTTTATAGCCGTTGTCATACTACAGGTATGCAAGGTGCTACAGATTGATAAAGGATTTCATTCCATAAGACATTCTCAGAGTGCTGGTTTGGTGAAATGCCATAACCGTATCCTTAAGAACAAACTAGCAAAGGTGTGTGCACACAGCAAACTGAAATGGCCTGACGTCTTACCATTAGCATTACTCTCTATGAGAACTGCGGCCCAGACAACAACGGGGCTTTCTCCCTATGAAACAGTAATAGGGATACCTGCTGATATATGGAACGCACCTAGACCTAAAAGGCTGTCTGACATTGAGTACCCGTTAACTGATTATTGTGACTAATTGACTCAAAACCTGCATTTGATTCACCAACAGGTTCGAGCAGCTTTGCCCGAAAAATATGAGGGACCTGGTGACTTCGTGCTGATCAAGGATTTTGACAAAGAATCAAGTCTTGCAGTACGCTGGAAAGGTCCCGATCAGGTGCTTCTGGCTACTCAGACGGCTGTTCAAGTAGAATGAAAGAATCACTGGATACATGCGGCGCAGCAGAAGTGAGTGCCCTTGCCTTTGCCCTACAACAAGTGGGTTAAGGAGGTGGTTGATGATTTTGAAACCAAGTGTGTGCCTTTCAGTGAGGGCACCCATTCTGATCCGGAGCATAGTTTTTAGCCCAAATAACTTTTTCATCACTTTCTTCAGATACTGATCCTTTATTCACGGACCACTCTGTGCCTGGAGCAACAAGATACAATCTTCGATCACGGAAATAGCTAGGGAATGACATTTTGTAGATTAGGAAAGTGTAGTATGATTACTGCACCCACAAGAAACCAACAACCTTCTCTTCAATCCCCCTAAGGACGCTTCAAGGAGTTGCAGAATGGGGCAGGGTAAAAAGAAGACTACAAGCAAGATTGGTCACGTGGTCAAGTGCCACCCACAGATGAACTTAAGCCTGTTCAGTGAGGCTTCTTAACAGGCATTGAAAACTAAGCCTATATTTGGGGCACTTTGAAACAAGGACATTGTAAGCATTACCACTGGAGAGCTCATATCTAAAGGGCTATGGTCCAAAAGGGACACGTTTATAATAATAGCAATTATAGCACGTGTAGTAATCACATTGATACCTGTGTTATGGTATTTTGAGAGTTCACGTCCACTAAGTATATTACTGCCTACCGTCCATACAACCACTTTGTCGCGTTTCTATGTACACTTGCATACTCTTTGTCCTCTTGATCTCAAACATAGAAAAGGATATAATAACAACACACTCTTACAGATCAGGAAGGTGACTCATGCGATCTTTTGAATAAAACTGACTGCTGGGTATGTTCTCATCTACCACAACATGGTGAGAAAGGTTTAGGCTAGTACATACATCCACTTCCACTATAAACCCCTTGTTATGCATCGTTTTGAGCTCTATTCTTTGGGAAATGCAACGATAGTGCCACTGGTAATTTCGATGGGACAGACATATGAATTTGACCGACTACTGCTTTTACCTCTAGGATGTTCGGTCTTTGCGAATAAAAGCATGACCACTAGTGCCTCCACCAAAAATACGTATAAGAATTCTAGACCCTATAATCTATGATCTCATTTCGGACGTCACCAGTAGGAAACAGGGAAGCTATTCCACCATCCTACACCATTGATCATGATCCTAACACAGAAGAGGGCGCTAGAGAGCCGTCCAAGATGGCGGCTTTCCTGTGAGCTCCGTGTAGCTCCCCAAAGATCCTGATAATAGCGTGCTTCCGAGGTGACTTGCCGAGCTGCTGGGAACACCCAGCGAGAGCTAAGGCGTTTCTGTGCACAACTCTGGAACGAGCTCGGCTGTTGCGTGAGTTTTTGCCCACGAACGACGGCCCGAGAAAGGTCCCACACCCCCTTCTGCCATCTTGGTGGCGGCGCGACCACGGCGAGGCCGAGGCAGGACAGTCGTAAGGGAGGCGGCTGTGCCCGGCTTCAACAACAAAAGGCACCGACCGTACCACAGAGGCGTTAGACGGAGCAGAGAATTCACAAGGCAGCGGTGTGTGGCGGTGGCCCCCCCGAGCGCCGGATGCGCTGCGTCGAGACTCCCGGGAGACGGGGGAGGGGCCAATCGCTGGGAGGCCACGGAGCTCGGAGAAGGCCCAGAGGACAGCCGCGAATGAGCCAGAACGACAGAGGCCGATGACCAAACGCCAGCGGAAAGCCAGGTACGAGCGCGATGAGCGTCCCCTTAATGGTCAGCACCCACGTTAAGTAGGATTGGTCTCCTGGCTCTTCCGCGCATCAACACAGCCTGCGACCGCAACGGCGCAGTGAGGCCTAATAAGATCCATAGTCTAGAGGGTACGGGGCAGGCACCGGGAACCCCGACAATGAGAAGGTCTCTACGGATATGTGCGTCACTCCACGGCGGATTGCCAGTCAATTAAACAGTGCCCCGGATTGCAGCAGAAATACTTCACCACCGGCCGCTGACGGGGAAACCGCCCGGGACCCCACGCAAGGTCACTGCTTCGGTTCTAGGCCATAAACGGCGTCGATCGCTGAGCCTGTCCCTGCGAATTGCCCGAGTGCTCATCTAGAGGTTGGTGTTTCCGAGGGACGTTGGCGCTTCATCCACAGCCGCAACACCAAAGCCCTCACCGGCGCCTCTCGGAGACAATAGAGGGGACAGAGGCGAAACCAAAATTTGTAGTGTGCGCGCCAAAGCAAGCCGTAAGAGATCCCCGGCAAGCTCGCCACGAACTCACCCAGCAGATTCTTGACTGACCCTTCCAAGCTCACTCCGTGTCGCCTTCTCGGCACTTCATCACCCTCTTCCATTGTGATCATGGGGAAAACTGATAGATCGCAACGAAAACTGAACTTTGAGAGCTGCTCCTCAGTCAAAGCGTCCGCTTCCAACAGCAGACCGCAATCACCCAACTCAAGTCCGCCCAACGAAGATGAGGTGACACAAGACTTCGACATCAGAGAAATTCTGTTAGATCTCAAGGCGGGGATAGGGAGCCTGGGGAGCAAACTAGACTTGCTTTCCTGCAAAGTTGACCTGCTCCAACATCGGTTGGATAAACATGCTGACAGACTCGACACTGTTGAACAGAGGGTTTCCGACCTTGATGATGGGACGTCGGCCTTATCCTCCAGAGTATCCCAACTGGAGGCCCAAATGAAGGCCGTAAACGCCAAAAACAAGGACACGCCGTAATAACATAAGGATAGTCGGAATCAGAGAACACCAACCCGCCCTGAAAATGGAGGAATACGTGGAGAAAATTTGCACAGACCTGTTTGGTTCAGAAATCCAGTCTAAATGTTTTGTCGTCGAAAGAGCCCATAGGGTTCCTAATGCAAAACCCATTCCCGGAGCAAACCCCCGACCTATCATTGCGAAGCTACTCAATTATAAGGACCGAGACGCCATTCTCAGAGCAGCCAGAATCAAAGGAGAGCTCCAATACGATGGTGATAAGATTCAGTTTTTCCCGGATTTCTCCCAAGCCGTCCAGGCACAAAGACGTACTTTCAAAGCCGTGAAACGAAGACTGCAAGAAAACCAGATCCAATATTCCATGCTTTTCCCGGCGAAACTTCGACTTCAGCACGAAGGCAGAACGCAGTTCTTCAACACTCCAGACGAGATCAGCGAATACCTAGACCGAGCCGGCTGCCGGCCCGCCCCAAACAACCACATCCCACAGAGGGATAACAGACCGAGGAGAGATCCACCGTAAACATAAGCTCGATAGTTGTCGCACCAGGTATGACGCCTCAACAACACTCATACAGCGGCTCTTTCACCACGGACCGTAATTTGCAAAGAGATTTGGGAGCCAGCCGCCTCTTGGAGGGCCACCGGCGCCCCCAGCACTGCTATGTTGTCTGTTCTGTTTGTAAGGGATTGTTCTCTGTGGGCCAGTTGGGGGTTGCCCACTGAAGGGTGGGATTCCAGTTCAGCCGGGCCGCTACCTACCTCTCACCCTTATTCTACAACAACTATCGGGTTCCTCGCTACCCCAATACAAGCCGGGCCCTCCAGCCACCTTCAGATCGCAAGAATCCAGTCAACACCTCCAGTCCTGATAAACTGGAGCTTAACTGACCACCCAGATGGCGGGACCAACAATTAAAATCGCCACCTGGAACATCCGTGGACGTAACCATCCTGCGAAGACTAGGAGAATCCTCCATTATCTCAGATGCCACAAAATTAATATAGCTATATTACAAGAAACGCATCTCCTGCCTTCATAGGAACAACTCTGGGCTAAATCATGGGGCTGTCACAGGTATTTCTCATCATATTCTTCGTACGCCAGAGGTGTTGCAATCTTGATAGACAGGAAATCAAACTTTAGTCTCATCAACTCAGTGAAGGACTCCGAAGGAAGAGCTCTATTGGTGAGAGGGTTGATCTCAGAGAAAGAGGTAGTAATAGTAAATTCATACGCACCAAATACCGATGGTCCCAATAACTTCAACAGGGTCATGACTCAGCTGGGGAAGTTCAACGCAACAACCATTATCTGGGGAGCGGACCTTAACACACCAATTGACCCCTTACTCGACAAATCCCATAATACAATGGGATACCCCTCTAAAGCCAGCGCCCAAGTCCGTGAGATTTGCCACACGTTTGAGTTAGCCGACACTTGGAGGCGCCACAATTGAGACGCCAGAGAGTACACCTTTCATTCTGCTGTTCACAACACTAGTTCCTGGATCGATTACATTCTAGCATCTATCCACTGCCCTTTTGATTGGGGAGATGGTCAAGTCCTGCCGCGTTCCTTCTCTGACCATTCAATGGTCACACTAGAAGCCACTCTTCCAGGCACCACCAATCCTGGACTCCGGTGGAGATTCAAACCCGGAGCACTTACCGACACTATCCTTGCGGATGAACTTCGCAAGGAAATAACATCCTTTATCGAAATAAATCAAAACTCGGTCGCCTCGGCCAGCACCATTTGGGAAACACTAAAATGCTTTGTGCGAGGAATTTGCCTGGCCAAAAAAATGGCATATTAAAACTGATCCGGAAGGACTTGGCCAGTAGCGAACGACACTTGAAAGAACTAGAGATGAGAGCCTCCACTACTCAAGACCCACATGTTCAGGCAGAAATAAAGAAAGAACTGCTGAAGTTTAAAGAAACAGCTGAACGAGAAAAAGTTCACGAGCCGCAAGCATCAGGTCCGCCTATATGGGGAAGGCCAGAAACCAGGCGCCTTGTTAGCCCGTCTCCTATCTACAGACAAAACCCTTAATCAAGTTGAATGCATCAAAGACGACCAGGGTAGACTGGTATATTCTGAAGAAAACATTGTCAAGACTTCTATCAAGATCTTTTTAGCTCTAAAGGGGCCTCCGATCCAGAAACCATACAAAAGTTCCTAAATGACACAGAGCTTTACTGGGTTGAATCGGAGCTACGTGAACCCCAAAATGTTCCGATAACAGTTGAGGAGGTTCTGGAGGCAATAAAATCCCTCCCAAATGCCAAGGCGCCTGAGCCCGACGGGCTCATTGGAGAGTTTTACAAGGCCCATGCATCCATCCTAGCCCCTTTCTGCTCTGAGTTTTTGAAGAATCCTCACAGCTTGGCTTCCTTCCCTCCACATCACGTGAAGCCAACGTAATGGTGCTACACAAAGCCGGCAAACCCCTGGACGATTGTGCTTCCTACAGGCCAATCTCCTTGATTAATCTGGACAATAAAATTCTAGCTAAAATCCTTCCTGCAAGGTTACTGCCTCTTATGCCTGCACTTGTAATCGGAGACCAAGCTGGGTTTATCCCGGGGCGAAGCACAACCTATGGGATCAGGAGACTGTTGGCGTTATAGAGGCCCTAAATCCATCACAACAGGCTATAGCAGTCCTTCTCGACGCCGAGAAGGCATTTGACTCGGTTGAATGGCCATTCATGTTTGCAACGCTTACACAAACGGGCCTAGGCAAATTCTTCATCAAATTAGTGTCCCTGCTTTATTGTGCCCCCCGCTCATATATTACTCTTGGAAACTCCAAGTCCGCAGGCATAACACTAGAACGCGGAACAAGACAGGGCTGCCCGCTCTCCGCCCTTATCTTTGCCCTCATTATGGAACCCCTGGCATCCAGGCTTCGCGCCAACCATCTGGCACATGGTCTCAAAAAGGGTCCCCATATATTATTTGTCTCGCTCTACGCTGATGATGTGATGTTATTTGTCAGCGACTCCCAGGCCAATCTCAACCCGGTAATGCGAGAAGTCATAAAATTTGGTCGAATGTCGGGTCTCAAAACTAATCATTCAAAATCCGTAATCTTCCCCCTGACCCCAACCACAACTGAATTCCCAGATGATTACGGTTTTAAATGGGAAACCTCAAAGGTTTGCTATCTGGGTATCTATATGTCTCGAAATCATCATGAAATTTATAGGGATAACTATGTCTGTACATTAAATTTGTTGCAGGAACGAATTCACAGGTGGAAAACTCTACCTTTAACGATATGGGGAAGAACCTCCTTAACGTAAATGGTCATCTTACACAAACTCCTCTATTTGTTTACGAACATTTCGTTACTGGTCCCCAGGTCTTTCTTCAAAAAGTCAGGAGCCTAATACTAGAATTGATGTGGGCTGGGAAACCAGCGCGCGTGGCGTACAACACACTTACGCTGCCAGTGGCGAACAGAGTCTTGCGCTCCCCGATATTGAAAAGTACTATTGGGCAGCCGAAGCCCAATTTCTCAGTCACTGGTATACGGTCCACTTTGTTCGACCCCACGTGCTGGTGGAACGTGCCCTAGCCTCCCCCAATCTCCTGAGGGCTGTTATTATCAGTCAAATTCCAGTCCCATATAACACGCTAAACATAGTCCTATCCACCTACGCAATTTGGAAAAAAATAGCTAATAAATACAGCGTGACAATAAGATTTTCCCCATTATTGCCCATTAGATTTGTTCCCGGTATTCCCATTACTAATGAGAAAGTGTTCCAAATATGGACAGACAAGGTCAACATTCACTCCTTTGGTGACCTCTTCCCTGGGGGCACGTTCCTGACCCCACAAATGGCCAAAGATAGAGGCGGCAACTCCTCGTTCGACGTGTTCATCTACTTCAGACTACGCCACACCCTTCAAAAGCTGTTTCCATCCTTCCCCAAACAACCTCCCACATGGGATTTATTACACAATACGATCCAAGCACAGGGGGAGGGAAGATTAGTATCGTTGTTATATAAATCCCTCATAGTAGGCAATGCGCCTCCCAAATCCAAGGCGCAGAAAAAAATGGGAAACAGCCATTCAGGAAGCAGTATCGGATGAAGACTGGTCTTATATCCTCTGCCAGACGCAAAAAGTGGCAATAAACACTCGCCATAAGTTGATTCACTTTAACTTCGTGCATCAGACGTACTACACCCCAGTTGAGAGGAACAAGCATCACCCAGAACTGTCACCCCGATGTGACAGGTGTGCGGCAGCTAACGCTGACTTCCTCCACCTAGCCTGGAATTGTCCGGGAATCCACAATTTCTGGGCCTCCGTGCTACAAGTTACCGAAGACATCATTGTCGAACAAGTGACCCCAGCACTCCTCGGAGCCCTGCTCTGCCTTACGAAATACTTGCAGCCGACATCTCAAAAACTTGCAGCCCTGCTTCTGGTGCTGGCCCTCAGGAGAATCGCGATGTCATGGGGTCGAGTCCCGCTCCCCAAGATTGAAGACTGGAAAAAAGACGTGGTTTATTGTCAAAACATTGAATACGAATTTATAAGACTCCTACCGCTGCATACTCGCCCCCGGATATCTGGGGTCCATACATAAATTATTTGCTAAGAAATGCTGATCCCTCAGACTGTGATATATCTGTGAACTAGAAGATATGCGGTGAAGTCCAGACCCGCAAGAGAGCACTTGGCAATCTCGAACTGAAATAAGGAAGGAACCCACGGGATCCTGTAAGGGTGAACTTGGGGGTGTGGGGGGGTGCAGGGGGTGGCTCGGCAGGGTTGTTTGAAGTTGGGGGTTTGTTTTTTCTTTCTAATTGTGCTGTGTTGGTCTCACTCTGATTAAGCGCCCTAGAGGTGCCTTTGTATGGTGAGAAGATTGAAAAACCAAAAATAAAGTTTAAAAAAAATGATCCTAACACAGCACCATTCTGCTTACGTAAAGAAGGTTCCCGGAATATGGGCACGTCTGACAAATGTGCGAACACTGCAGTTTTGGTAAACAAGAATAGGGCCTTATACATTGGGGGATCCATTTATTTTGTGGCAAGGAAGCTTATCCATGGTTACCTAAAGATTAGAAAGGAACTTGTTATCTGGGGATACTATTATTGCCAGGTGTTTATGTCACGTCCACTGGAGAAATACTGAAACATCGCCCCAGGAGGGGGATTGATGACGACACACCTCTTCAGGTGTTAGGAGATATAGCAAAATCCATGGTTCCTTTGTGGGGTCAAATAATAAACTCTAGAGGTATAAGAAGATTGGCTAGAGTGTTGGAGAACACTATCAATGAAACAACTGACATACTGTTTAACATGACATTAGAACAAAGAGCCATTAGGTTAGTAGCTCTTCAAAATAGGATGGTTTTAGACGTCATGTTAGCTGAACGTGGTGGTGTATGCAAAATTGTTGGGTCCGTGTGTTGCGTGTACACACCTGACTCCTCCCCTACTGTGTTTCAGGCTATCAAAAGGTTACATACGTTGAGCTCTGTAGTTCACGTCCCCGAAGGGGATTGGGACATTGAAACATGGGCTAGGAACACACTTAAAACTTGGGGTCGGAAAATATTCTCAGCACTCGCTATTATCATCAGGGCCATCCTGTTCTGCTGGTGCTGTATACAATGTTTGCCTGTTGTAGGTTCTGTGCTAGGTAATTGCTGTTCTAGTTCTTTGATGAAATTGAAACCTGGTCCTCATCATCCTGTTAATATGATTAATGCCTTGATCATGCAGGATGTTGTGACCAAACAATGTATAGCTATCAATGTATAGGACTCCGATGATTCGGATGATGATGTATGATCTCAATGTGTTGTTTTAGGCCAAAAGGAGGGTTTATAAAAGTACATTAGTTCTGTATTATTTTGTGTTAGCCTAAGCGCACACATTGAATCACGCCATTCGAACTTCATCTTGGCCATTTTGCTCATTTTCAGGGTTCTAACTCTACATACGGTGAAGGTTCACAGCTTGGAAAGATCTTAATGGGTCTTTGCACAGAAATGCAAGAAATGCTGAGCACAGTGTTCGTCTTTAACTTAGGACCTTGAAGAGCTAGCATGAACGTAGATAATCAATAGTTTACGTGCCTTCCTGTCTTTCTGACTGCTCACTCTCCAAGGCATTGTGCGACTAGATGATTAAAAGGAGCACAATTTTTGCCATGTGTATTTCTGAAAGCCTGAGCTACCGAGTCGAAATGCAGAATTACCTTTTAGTTAAGAACATATAGATAATGGAGCGTGAGGAATGTTACCTTGTGCTAGGGACAAGATATACTCCTACACCCAACTCTGCTCTGTTCCCAGACAGTAAATTGTCTGAGGGATGACGCAGAGCACTGTGGCACATGTTGCCATAGCAAGGTGCCCACGTTTCACGGGTCATGAACTGTGAACACACGATGAACTGGAACGACTTTGAAGGGTTCCGAAATTGTATAAGACATGTGTGCTCCCCCATGCCACCGCTCATTTTCTCTATGGCTGTACACGGACATGGATGAATCTGGGTCCGCTTAAGCGATAATAAACTATTGTTGTACACTTGTTTTGTGACTGGTGTCTCTTCATTTATTCACAGTAGCTCAGATTTACGACTAACAGTTTGTTTCTTTTTGTCTAACCTTTTACATTGTATGACAAACGTCCATCACTTGTGCTCCCTCCATTTTTATTTCCCCAGTCTCTGTCCTTTTCTTGAATTCTTTAACACATTTGTGTGTGTTCTACTTCTTGTGGTACTCTGAGCACGTCATCAAGAGACGGATTGCTCTTTGACCACAAAGCTTCTCGAACCTTGCAATGATTGCACTCCAGCATAAATTGATTGCAAAGCCTCTCATTTTGTGTATTTCCGAATTTGCATGTGGCTGCTAGAACTCTTAGAGCCGCGATATATTATTCTACAGATTAATTCTGTTGTTTCTTCCTCTTCCCAAAGTGAAACATCTCCAACACTAGGCTCACCAATTTATCATAATGTTTATCACGTATTCTTATGCATTTCTCATATCCAAACAGGTTCTCAGGTTCTTTCTCTGGCCACATTGACAGGTTTTCAAACTGTCCCGACCATAGTTACCAAAACAATGCATGAGTAAACCTTTCTTCCTTTCACTGGCAAAATTCAGACCATGAACTGCCAATACATAATGGTCAAAACATTTCTTCCACCGTTTCCAGGGTATACTGGGCTCACCCTAGTTTTCCAAGAAATAATTTGGAGGCGATACACTTTGCATAACCATGTTGCCTCTGAACAAAATATCTTAATTCCAATGTCCTCAATAAAGTAAACCACCAAGTACTGGGACGAAGAAGAAGCAAGCGGATGCACGGCACAGAGACGAAGAAGAGAAGAACATCCAATTCATTCACAATTCCAAAGTACAGAGATGAAAAAGAAGCATGTGGATGCTAAGTACTGTATGGAACAAGCATCCACAAGTCAACCAATAAGAATTGCCTCACGTATCCCCCAACGTGAGGTGCTTTACTCTAGCATCAACAGGGACACTTCATGGCCGCCCTAGAGATGTTACTGGGCCCTTTCCTCATAGGTGCAACAAAGTGCAGTGAACGCAGCACTTCAAATAATGCACTGCACAGGCGAGCTTTAAACATCCAAAAAATGCTGGATCCAGGGCCCGAACTCCACAGAAACAAAATTCATCGGATCCTCTTGCACGTACCGCCTGAAATCTGTCGTATCCTCCTGCACACACGGGGTGGTCCCGATTACTGCCAGATCCATGCCGAATTAATGCCGATTCTTGGTGGGGCTGTCGGCAAGGTGGCAAGTGGCACTCGTCGCCAGTGAAATGATGCCACACATGCATATAAAAGTATTAAACTTTCTTTATTAGGTAAACCCCAGTGGCTCTGTTGCAGCTATCCTTCTCAACTCTCTCTGCTTTCCAAAGATGCTCTTAAATCTTCTATTCTACATTCCAATTAAAGTGGAACGCAGAATGCTACAGAAACGCACACACACAGCCCATTGATCAATCACACCACACTAGAAGTACTATGTGACTAAATTCAAATCCTCACCCAATCCCAGGACTTTGACGGGGCTTTATGACCTTAGAAAGACAACTTACCAGTGCCTTACCTGAAG
Organism: Ambystoma mexicanum; assembly: GCF_040938575.1. Lineage (NCBI taxonomy): Eukaryota > Metazoa > Chordata > Amphibia > Caudata > Ambystomatidae > Ambystoma > Ambystoma mexicanum. Next base: position 335,687,717 of record NC_090924.1, on the reverse strand, counting down.
CGATCAAGGGTTGGAGTTACATGTTCCCACTCAGACTTCACATTCCCTCTTAAAAATAGACTGGCAGACCCGGAAGGAAATGCTCCTGTCGGTGTACCTCATGTCATTTCTCAGATATCAGTACACCAGCTATTGTTCAAGGCCAGTGGTAGGGACGTGAGAACATCCAACGAGGACAGGGAACAGCCCACTGGGCTATCGAACCCCGAAGCTACAAGATGGAGATCGCATTATCACTAAATCACCCAATTAGGCCCAGCATGCAATGTGGGGCCGCCATGCTCAGTGCTCAGTTAATCAAGCCCAGAGAGGAAGCCAGGCCAGGAGAATCACGTAGATCCCACAAAACTGCAATGCCCCATATGCCAGGAGGAACTTCAACTCCTTTTTGGATAGGATTGCAGCAAAGATCAACTAATTTCACCCAGAAGTACTCTGCCACATGTCTGGATCATTTGTGGCAAGTGGCACCCTCACGGGTGCTTATAGGCAGAAAAGAGGTGATGCTGTCGAGAACCAGAAAAGTTGTCTGATCATCAACGCAGTATCCCATATGCCAGATGGGATGCATGTTGGATTGAGCTGGTGTAAAGGAGGATCAGAGGGAGCTGAAGGAGCGGCTGCAAAGCAGTGGAGTGTAGCAGATTCCACTGAGCCAGCAGGGAGCACGGAGGCGAGACCCAAAAAGGGCTCATTGAAGTCTCAAAGTAAGGCATAGGTGCTACGTGACAGGAGGAAAAGAAAGCAGCCTATAATGAGGCACAATACAATATGGGAAATGAAGGACTCAATCCCCTGCTCTGAGGTAGAGGAGCAGGTACTTGAAGCCAATGGGGAGTGCTGGACTGTAGACAAACAGACACACCTGAGAGGTAGACAATAATGAACCAGCTATGTCATATAGTCTGTTTTCTGGGTCTAATGGTCTGGAAAGCTGTCATGGGAGTGGTGAGCTGTTAGGCCAGTCCTTACAAGACTGCTATTAACATAACCAGGGCATTGTATCCCTATTATAGCAAGCTGGGCCCTATAGCCCTATTAAAGGGAGGTGGACACTTTTTCACAACTACAGTGAGATGGACACTATATCCCTACTACTGTGAACTGGGCATACTATCCAGACAGAAGTGTGCTGGGTGCTAGAACTTTGCAAATGGATTTAAGAGGAATAGATGTGTGCCAGGCACCATACCCTAGATGGATTATCTATGGGAAGCTGTATGCAATTTTCCTGCGACTGTTTCTGGGAATTCAAGAAGCATGGTGCGGTCTAATTCCCGAAGACTGGGTACTGACTCTAGGGGCACACTGTGTGCTATTCACTCCCCAGGCAATGCTAGATTATAGATCGGCATGAAGACCAGGGCCCTTATTAAACTGGATACCGCTATGCACTATAGTTTGACCCGTTACTAGAACTTTGGCTTAGATTGCTCCAAAATAGGACGTTCATTTTCCTTTTTAGATGGATATTAGCATACATAGGTGTTTTACTTAATACTCATCCTGAACAACAAATAAAAGCCCTTTAAATTGTTACATGTTCTGTTGCTCAACCACAACAATCTGCTGAGTAGAAATGTATTTCCAAAAGCGATTTGTGTCCCACTATTGGCTTCTACACTACTTCTGACGCCATCACATCCCAGATTCCCAGCACCCAAACTAAAACACTCACACATCTTCCTTTTTATTCTTTAATCTTTAATGCTGCCGCAACTCTGGCAGTTTGTTGCTGCCTGCTCCTACTTTGCCCTTCCTCTTCACCGTTCCTTACCACTTTGCGCCTCAGACTCTGTTCTGTATACCCCAGTTGGGGGCACAATTCGCCATCTTAAGGGCATGCCTTAGAGCTAGAAGTCCACTACAGTGACAATCAGAACAGTATAAATGGAGATTACATTTCCAAAGGTCTCATGTTACAATAAAGGATTCATGGAGGTACAGTAGAAAAGGCGGCTCATAGAACTACCAGAAATGGGCCACAGGATATCCAAGCAAGATCCTCACACTACCAAAACAAGGGCCATAGACACAGTTACCAGGAAGAGCAATCAAAAGCAAGGACAACAAGGTACTGTGACCCGGTCTGCTACCCGACCTTATTGCTGCATGGTAGGGTCCACAAAGGGTGCCATGTAAACTAGGTAATGCAGAGCCCAGGTGCAGCAGGGGGGAGGATACCCTCCCACCATGCAGATCCCAGGGGCGGTGTGGGAGAATCCCCTAGTTATCCCTCCCCCATACTGCCAACAGGCTTTTATCAGAGGTTTATCCAAAATGTTCCCACCCCTGCTGTTAGTCTGACAGACAAGCTTAAGAAATCACAATCCGATAAACTTGTCTGTACCCAGTAAAACCAGAATAGCCTGGATGCCCCAAAAAGGTATTTTGCACTGATCCAGTTCTTACAATGCCAGACTTTAATAGGGTGTTTGTACTCCAGAAAGAGACATCCAAGTGGTGTTGTCCTGTCCTGTCTTTTCCCAGTTGCGTGAAGCTCAAGAACACCCGGTTTTGTACATCAAATCGAAAATTGACCAATCGCGAGCCAAGAAAGGAAAATGGACGTGCGCTACCCGAGTTCTCCATGTCAGGGGTTGGGTGGTGTAGAAAAGAAGCTGGGGGTGAAGCAAAGGGATCTTAATGGGGCATCACTGGCAATACAGGGAAATTGAGCCCACCAGTGACTGAGTAATCAGTGTCACTCAAGGTGTGCTTGGTCTGCATTTCTTTCTGTATGAGTAACCATTGCAATACATGCAGGGCGTGCAGTGATGTGGTTGAAAGCTTGGACCGCTCAGTTTTCATGGGGTTCAGCTTCAAGCAGGCGTTAGACATCCAGCTTTGGATAACAGCAAGGTATGATCTCAAACAATGGCTGTCACTGACATATTTGACATTCAGGCAGAGCTCCGTGCTATCTGCATATTTGTGGATACTATTTGGGTGGGGCTTTTTATTTTTAAAAGGACAACGTTTATTGTGAAAGAGGTACATCACATGCAAATGGTTAAATCGCACTTCAAATGGTGCTACTAGTGCTACTCCACACTGTCCCTGCTACTGTCCTCCAACATTGAGCACTAACTTTCCAGGGCATGTGCATCTTATAGCAGTTGTAATTTTGCAAAACATGACTATTACCTGATATTATTTGCCTACAGGAGACACATCTCCTCAGGAGCGACGAACGTCGCATTGCCTTCCACCGATACAACAGAAGCTTCTTCGCTTCAGCGGATCTCAAAAAGAGGGGGGTGGCCATCCTGCTAAATCGGGACTTACCTTTGACCAATATCAACACCAAACGGGACCCCGAGGGCCGTTATCTCCTGCTAAAAGGCCTCTTGGTAGAACTACCCATCACCATCGTCGCCATATATTGCCCAAACACCGGGCAAAGCAAATTCCTGCGGAATCTCCTACCAACTCTGTCTGCCTTCAGAGAGGGTCAATTATTCATAGGGGGTGACTTCAATTTGACTCCCGACCCAAATCTTGACAAATCGCTCCCCCCATCGAATGATGATTTTAGCAAAGCCCTGGCCATGGCAGAATTCTTAAGGGAAACCGACACCATAGATGTATGGAGATTGGCCAACATGGGAAAGAGGGACTACACTTTCTTCTCCCACGTGCACCTGGGATACTCACGGATCGATCTCCTTCTAATCTCAAGTAACCTCATTCCCTGCGTCGAAGCCATCCAAATCGGGCTCAGAGCCCTCTCAGATCATTCTCCAGTCACATTGAACCTAAGGGTATCCTGCCTCCCGGAGCCACCCCAGAGGCAATGGAAACTCCAAGAGCACATCCTCTCAGACATCGCAACCAGAACTGAAATTGCGGAAGCCCTTAAGAATTATTTCAGGGAAAACACCACCAAAGACTCATCGCTGGCTATGATCTGGGACGCCATGAAACCTGTCATCAGGGGCACGGTGAACGACTGCACAGCCCGACTCAGACGTCTGGACAAAGTACAACAAGACGCACTCGAAGCAGAGGTGGCAGAAGCGGAAAACACCCTTAAACGAGGCCCGAACAGGAAAGCTAGCCGCATCCGCCAAAGGGCGAAACGTTCCCTAGAAATGCACCTGGCCGACAAAGCTGTCAGAGCGCTAACTTACACAAAACAGTTTTATTATGTGCACAGCAACAAAGCAAACCGGCTCCTGGCTCACAAATTAAAAAAGCTACAAACAAGAAACCTCATCCACAGCCTCGCTGATGAACAAGGGACTCTTCGCTACTCCATCAAAGAGAAAATGGGAATCATGGCTTCTCATCATAGATCGATTATGTCAGGTGCTCCCACCTCCGATGTAGCACAAGCCAAATACCTAGCTGAAGTACAACCTCCCCTCCCAGGTCCGCAATTTGAGGCCCTGGAATCCCCCTTTTCGGCAGAAGAAGTCAGTGAAACCATAACCAAACTGAAAAACTCAACCCCCGGCCCAGACGGGCTCACTGCCCAATTCTATAAAAAATTTGCATACATCCTAGCCCCCCACCTGGCTACCCTATTTAACTCATTTCTATCCTCAGGCACGACCACTCCTTCCATGGAAGAATCAATCACTGTGCTACTGCCGAAGCCTGGAAAGGACCGGAGCCAGTGCACCTCATATAGACCAATCACCCTCCTGAATTATGACGCAAAAATCTTCACTAAAACCTTAGCGAACAGACTGGCCCCACTGCTCCCGTCTATCATCCACCCGGACCAGACGGGATTTATACCCAGCCGTTGCACCCACGATAATATAAGAAGAACCATCAATGTCATTGAATCAGCCAATAGGAGGGGGCAGGCAGCGATGGTATTATCCTTGGACGCACATAAAGCTTTCGATATGGTTGACTGGGGCTACATCCGAAATTCACTCGTTCATTTCGGCTTCGGCCCAAACTTTATAAAATGGACACTAGCTAATTACCAACACCCCTCCACCAGCCTCAGAATGAACGGAGTCAGATCCGACACGATCAAAATCTTAAGGGGCACTAGACAGGGCTGCCCCCTCTCCCCCCTGGTATTCGCCCTCTCCATGGAGCCATTTGCGACCAGAGTTCGCCGCAATGTAAAGATCCAAGGGCTGTCAATCAAGGCCCAAACATATAAAATCGCCCTTTACGCCGACGACGTCCTTCTCACCTTAGTCAAACCAGAGGAATCCATGAAGGCCTTATGGAAAGAACTGCTAGAATTCGGGGACGCCTCAGGCTTTAAGGTCAACCTTACCAAATCTACAGCATTGAGCATCAACCTACCTAGCCAGCTAGTAGCAGACCTGGAGGAAAAATACCAGATCCCCTGGGCCAAGAGGAACCTCCCATACCTGGGGGTCCAGCTCCCCAGCGCTCCCAGCAGACTATACAAAGCCAACTTCCCGGCATTCCTGAGAGAACTCAGAGCTGATATCAGACGATGGCAAAAGCAGGAGATCTCATGGTTCGGAAGAATCACGGCCCTGAAAATGAACCTCATCCCCAGACTCCTTTATCAGTGCGCTGCCATACCCACCATGATCCCGAAACAGGAGATCCAGAAGCTACAAAAAATGTCATGAGCTATATCTGGGAGGGGAAACAGCCACGCATTCCGCGAAGGATCATGCTCCGGGGCCGTGAGACGGGAGGCCTGGGAGCGCCCGATGTGGCAAGATATGTGCTGGCTGCTCAGCTCTCGTCAGCGTTCGCCTGGCTCCCTGCCACCTCCAAGCCCCGCTGGCTGGAGCTGGAGGAGGCCTGGAGCTCAAGCCCAATAACCTCGCTGCCACACCTAAAGGAACCCAGTGCAATCGGGGACATGGGTCCTCTAACGGCGACTGTAAATACTGTAAGAAGCTGGAAGGCAGCAGCGCGACTCTGGAATCTCCGCAGCACGACGGGCCCCCTCACCCCAGTCTGGGGTAACTCAGATTTCACCCCGGGCTGTAACCCCAAGAACTTTGGGAGATGGAAGAATGGAGGGCTGGAGAGACTGCAAGATTTTTATGAGGAGGGAAACCCCCTAGACTTCGAGGCCTGCAAGGAAAAATTTGATGTGCCAGAGAGCGAGAGATTTAGATACACTCAGATCCGCCACTGGCTCTCGAACAGGGAGGTGAAACGCCATGGAAGCAGAGCCCTTACCGCCCTGGAACTCACCCTCACCGGTCCCCCGCCAAAGGGCGGAATCTCCACCCTCTATAAGCTCTTGGACAGAACCGACCCATCACGCAAAGAGCCATATATGCTAAAGTGGGAAAACGACATAGGGAGACCTATCGAGGTGGAGGAGTGGAACCACATCTGGGCTAGAGCGAACAGGAGTTCGAAATGCGTTACCAACAAGGAAGGTGCATTTAAGGTATGCTTCAGATGGTATCGGACCCCAGAGATACTCAATAAATGCAATCCCGCAATTCCCCCGGCCTGCTGGAGAGGGTGCCCAGACAAAGGCACACTCTTTCATCTACTCTGGACATGTCCCAAGGCCACGGAGTTCTGGAAAACAGTGCTGGACCACATCAACAAAATCACAGGCCTCACCATCCCTTGGGACCCAGGCATCGTCCTACTTGGATCAAGCGGGGCAGACCAATTCCCCCTCTCCGGGCATAGAGCAGAGCTATGCTCCCACCTGCTCACGGCGGCAAAAATCTCCATAGCCAGGCTGTGGAAAAACCCAGAGGGCCCGGCAGTACAAATGTGGTGGACAAAATGTTGGGACATAATTGCAGCCGAAAAAATTACTGCCCTACGACTCGGAAACAGAGATAAATTCTCCCAAACGTGGGCTCCCTTTCTAGACTTTACCCAACAATTTCCAGGTCTAGCACGACAACCCCCTTCCCTACGATGGATGGACAAAACCGACTAAACACAAAAGGGGCCAAGGTCGTGCAGAGGTACAAAGTGGCCTAGGGTCTGGCCTGTCAGCGAACCCAGGAATGTGGCTCTAAGGCCTAAACAATCTAACGCACTGCGAGCTGAAAACGATCAAGGGCCTAAAAGCTCACACAAAGTCCTCTTTTCATCCACATTTACCCCATCTCGGCCCACCAGGGCTAAACTAATCGCTTGCTTCACCCCAGAATCTCTCCCCTGACCTGTTGTTGTTATGACTGTTGTTCTGTTATGAAGGACATTGTCCTTGCTGATTTAACACTTGCACAACTGAACTCAAGCGCGCGGCGCGCAGCGCTCAGCGCTCTTTATGTACTTGCAAACATCCAATGCAATGTATGTATAAAACCAATAAAAATATATTTGGAAAAAAAAAAAAAACATGACTATTCTGCAAAGTAGGAGTATCAACAATGCACATGAACAGATTTCTACATTTTGTGCTCTGGGACAATGTTTGTTTAAAAGGTGACATTTGTACGGCGCAGCTCTGCCACTGCGAAATTGCAAATGACTACACTAGTAGGGAGAGGCACACCCCGCATTCACAACCCTATTCCCTTACATAGCCGTTTGATATGCTATGCAGCCCACTATTCTTGAAGCACATATCCATCATTAAGTGCATGAAAAGGTATGACCGAGAGGCTATATTCTTAATCTGATCTTGCCTTTTGTCGCTTCTAGGCTTATCTAAAAAGTATATGATTTGTATGTACTTTACACTTGGACTGTCGTAGTGGGAGCATAACAGTGGAGTTCCTATCTTCGCCGAAGTACCATTGAACCTGCCCTTTACCGCTGGTACTACATCTCAGTACATAAGTGCAGGGTGCATTGCATCACGATTTGTGCTCCAAAGATGTCCCTGCCAATGCCCAGTGCTGTCAAAAAAAGGAATATTGACCAGGAGCACGGTCAGCTTAAGGTTGACTGGACTGACTTTTTTTTTCATTAAGTCCAAACCTAATGTGTACTCATGCCTTATTTGCCTCAGCAAATTGCAGTGCCCAAGGAATATAACATCCACCAGCATTGAGAAAGCACAGGGGCTAAAAACACAACAAAGCAAGCAACAAGGTGCTTTTGAGCAGAAAAGAATCTGAATGTGCAACCTTAGCTAGTTATGCAGTTGCGCAGCTTATTAAGATTTTGTAAAAGACTGCCTTATGGAGATTTGCGAGGCAGTATGTAAGCAAAAAGAAGAGGCTTTTACAAATGTTCCCCTTTCAAGGATGAGCATTCAGCGGCGTATTGTAGATATGGCTGACAATTGTTACAGCCAAATGAAAATGGAATGTAAGGACATAACATTCTTTTCAGTGGCCCTTGATGAGAGCACAGATGCGAGTGACACATCCCAGCTCTTAATTATCATTTGTGGAGTTAATAACGAATTCAAATTATTTCAAGAATTTGCTTCCCTGGTATTTTAGCATGGCAGAACTACTGTTGTCGACATTTTTAATGCCTTTCAAAAAGTAATTTATGATTTAAATTTGCCATGGGATAATCTGGTAGGCGTGACCACTGATGGGGTCGGCAACCATGGTTAGGGAGCAAAATGGTTTTATTGGCTGCTTGAAAAGACATTTGGGCGAGAAGGCTGTCCATTAAAATAATTTCCATTGCATCATACATTGGGAGGTATCATGTGCAAAACATCTGAAATTCACTGAAGTCATGGACTTCATTGTGAAAACAGTGAATTTTATCAGTGCACGCTCTTTAAACTACAGATTGTTTCAGGCGTTTTTAGAAGAGGCAAAGGTGGATTATGGTGATGTCCTATATCACACTGATGTTCGCGGGCTTAGTTGTGGGCTTAGTTGTGGCAATGTTGTGAAGCAATTCTTTGCTTTACAACTGGAAATCAAAGCATTCCTTGATGAAAATAGAATGGACTCTTCTATAATGCAAGATATTGGCTGGGTAGCTGTCTTTGCTTTTCTGACTGACCTGACAGGCCATTTGAATGATTTAAATTTAAAGTTGCAAGGAAGCCACAATCTAATATCTGATCTTTTTGAGGTAGTTTGTGCCTTTGAAATAAAGTTAAGATTTCTGACACCCCAACTGGAGAAAGGGATTTTGGTCCACTTCCCCGTATGTACAGAGGCTTTCCCCCATGAGAAGTATGTGGGATGGCATCAACATGTGAAGGTCTTGAATGAACTGCAAATGTTTTTGAGAATCGTTTCACACAATATAAATCACAGCGAGCCTCTTTTAAACTTTTTACAGACCCTTTCTCTGCTGATGTTGAAAATGTGCCACCTGAACTTCCAACTGTAAGTGATTGAACTTCAGTGCTGCACTGTCCTCACAAATAAGCACAGAGAGATGCTTTTATTAGCCTTTTGCCAGTCTCTGAACACTGCTCAATCTCTCAATCTGTCCCGGGAAGCAATAAAGACGGTGTCCATCTTTGGCAGTACTTACATTTGCGACCAACTCACTCACTGACCAACATCTCCATGCAATCCTAATAGTAGGAACATCACTGGAGACCAATATTCAGAAACTGACAGCCGTGAAACGCTGCAATGTTTCTCACTGATCAAGTATGTCTGGTTTACTGTTAATTTCCCACGTAAAAAAAAGAAACCGCTTTTCTCCATATTCATGGTTCATTGCTCACTAACAGCCATGCCAGATGCTGTGCAAAATGGCAGTGCTTGTGCCTTGCAAATCTAAAGCAACATAACTTATGAAATGTTTGAGCGCAGTCTTTTCTTCCTGTATGATTTGCATATTTTTTCTAGTGCCAATATGTCCTTTGCAAAGAAAGAAATGATAAAAGTGGAACAGAAAATGTGTACTACAAAATTGACATTTGAAATACAAATAAAGACCGGTTCACCTCTTTTTCCATGTGTTTAATAAAAATTTGGGGTTGAAAAAGCCTCCCGCCCCGCCTACCGCCCCTCCCACATTTACTTTTCGGCCACTATAGGCAGCACGTAAGGTACATTCGGCCCTCTGGCAAAATCAGTTATGCCCCCTGCCCTAGGGGATAGGGAAACCTCAGAGAGAGAAATTTAAATCACCATCCCTTTTACCCAGGGACTAACACCCTTCTGGGGTGTGCAGAAACTAAGATGTGGGAGAACTCTTTACCAATGGCTGGCTCGGTTTCTGACCCAAACATCATTTCATCCTATTTAGGGAAAACAGCAGAACGACAGAAAAACCAGCCCCCCGAAGTCACTTCAAGAGTTGAACCAATCACGAAGGAGTGTCCATGTAGAGCACAGACTTAAATTATGCCTCAGCACATATTGAGGGAGAGATACTCTGTGAAACAGAATTCCAGAAGTGATATTGCACCTGTAGGTTTGCACAATGTGATGAATCAAAGGTATTTATCCCTTCTGCCCCTTTGAGAATAGGCAAGTGTGCCCGCTCTTCAAGTCCCTCTCTAGGGGTCTGGGCAAGTCGGACCTCACTGCGAGGGACTCCCCTTTGGGGACAAGAACTCCCGTTCCTGTGCAGAACTCCTTAAGCCACAGAGCCTAATAGCATACATGGAACCATTTCCTACAAAGAATAATGTACCATATACTTGTTTGGCTGAAGGCAATGCTGGAACCTACAAGCACGAAGAAGGAAATGAGAATATCTCTTTGAGACAACATACATACTTAACTGAGACAATAGGAGGAAGCTGGAGAGACAGAGTATCCTACTCCGTGGAAGCCCCCCGACGTGAGCCTGCCTGATGGAGGCTGACCAGAGAAAAGTTGTAGTGCCCGCGACTTTCGAAGAGGAGCTGAATGCCAGATTGAGACGCTGGAGGCCCACTGTATTCGACAATGGGAGAACCATTGGGCGGCAGGAAAGCTGAGTCCTGCTGTAGGTGGTGGCAAGAAAGATCACATCTCTGCCGTGGTGGGCAGGGCGCCCAACCAAACACGCCAAGACCATCCGAGAAGGCAACAAGAAGCGTGAACAGCTTGCAAGTGGGTCAGCCCGTAGATGGTGTAGGGGAAGCAGAGAAAGGGAAACCGATAACCACGAAGAACTAGAGTCATTAGGAACGCATGCAGCTTCCCAACCGCCCACTCCATACAAGGCAGAAGGACAGCCGAGAACAAGGGCGCGACAATGAAAAGGAATGAGAAATCCAGTACCAGAGAAGAACACTCGAGCGAACGTAAGAGCCTGCCACGTTCCCCAGCCTGCAGAGAGGTAATGGGTAGAGGTGTAAGGTTGCCGGGGCAACGGAAGACGAGAAGAGGAACTCGTTCCAGTACTCACGAAGAGTCACTGAATACAAACCTATGTAATTGGAACTGTATAAAGCTGAGAAGAAGGGGATTGAATAACCCTGACTGGGTAGTCTATGAAGGGTCCAAACCAGAAACTAATAATAAAAGGAAAATACAATATGAGCAACACGCCGCAAAGACAAGAAACTGTGACCTAAAGTCTTGTAAGCGAGAAGGAAAGTCAAACTTGACAATTACAGAAAGTGGGGAAATATCAAGTGGGCAGAGTGAGGAGCCAGAAATGGAAGATGGACAAAAAGTTGTAGTTTTCTAAACTTTCGACATTTATTAAAATTAAAAAGGGGATTGAAAAACACAGATCTGTCCCAATCCTAACCAGAAGGTTCCTGCATATCAAACTAAAAGCTAAAGAAAGATCACCTTGTGTCCAAATGTATCTCACCCTCACACTAATACACACATTTAAAATGCATACAGTAAATCTGTTTGTTTTTAGTTTAACCAAAACGGGCGGCGGTGGCGTGCGTGCGTGCGTGCGTGCGTGCGTGTGTGACATTTCACATGCAATCTTTTCCGTCGCTGACTTTTCCTCGACGGAAAAATCACATAAAACCTTTCAACTTCACACACAACCCTCTGATGATAGCAGGGTTCTCTTCTTGAAAACTTCTGTTCCTGTCCTGGTTTACTCGCCTGCCAGGAATGGGTTTCAACTTCACACATAACCTTGTTTATAACCACAAAGTTTTCTATTTGAAAGAACCCGTAACTGTTCCTTTCCTGGTATACCCGCATGCCAGGAATTGTTTTTATTTCACACAACTCTCAATGTTTTCTCTCCTTGTAACAATGTCAATGTGGAGTCCAGATTTCCCTAAACTGGTATGCCCTGTGAGGAGAATAGCACCCTTTCTGCCCTTCTTTCTCTTCCTTACAGTCTTTTGGCTGGGGGCAATGTGGGTTTCAGATGTCCCCAAATTGATATTCCATGTGAGGAGAATTGTACCCCGTTTGCCCTTCTTTCTCTGCTTTCTCTGCTCTTGGCTTGTGGCAATGTGGGTTCCTTGTTTCTCCCCAAACCGATGACCAAGGTGAGGAGAATCGTACCCTGTTTGCCATTTTTTCTCTGCTTTATATTGTGCGACACCTGAAGATGTCTCCCCCGCTAGTCCCCGGGGATCCGTCATCCAGGTGGTCAGGACTTGGCCATCGCTACTAGATCCAGTTCTTGGGGGTGGACCAGTGCAGGAGGATCACCTGGATGGGTGGTCCTCGGGGAGTGGATGTGGGACACCAACGGGTGAGACACAGTACCCCCTTCACTATAACACCTTTTCCTCATCCTACCCCGTAGGATATTCAGAAGTTCTACCCCCCCCCCACCTTTTCCAACACAAACACTTTCCTACACCGTGACAGACAATGGACTAACACCTGAGCCGTTTACCTGACCTGTCCCAACACAAGGGTCAGGCCGATTCAGGCAATGGACAATAACTAGACACACCTGATGGGCCTTTCCCTTCCCCACAAGGATAAAAGGCAGAGCACGAAAGCACACTTGGAGCAAGGCAGACCGCACAACGAGACAGCTATTCCAGGACGGCAGTTCAAGAGGAAGAGAAAGGCGCTGATAACCGGAAGGATGACAAGGAAGCAAGTGCCCTTGCCCTTTCCAACCCAGACCTGCAAAGCCTCCATGAAAGGAATTATAAGACCGGGAACAATAGCTAGAGTGTGTAATAACAGATGCCAACGGTACACGGAGCCCTCCTACACTGATGACCAAGTCAGGGAGAGACGCTTGCTACCGTGGTACTGCCCTTGACTCCAGAGACAAGAAATACCAAGCAGTTCATCACAGCCAGTGTGTCTGAGGGAGAACCGATAGTAAACGGAACTGTGTTGAATGAAGGTTGCAGATAGCAACATAAATGTGAATCAATGTTGAAACAACCCAGGGCTCATTTGAAAGACTGACCGGTCCCCCGGCTGGTTAAAACTACAGATCCCAGGAGGCCCTAGGAGTGCCAAAACAAGAGGTCAAAGTGGTCATACAAGGGTCGAGTAAAACCCCTTGTACAATCTTTGACCCGTAACCAAGAGGAAAGCAAAGGGAAGTAAATCCTACATTGTGTTAAGAAAAGTGAAATGTGCAGCTGGCAAGTGTGAACCTGGCTGAGGGATGCCTGCAAAACAGGGTGAAGTATGATAACCCCATGAACACTGTGTTGACAAGAGTGAACCCGGCCAAGGGATGTTTCACAGTGAAAGATTGTTTAAAGAAGCATTGAGACTCGCAAATACAACAGTGAAATATTCATAGCAAAAGGCTGTAGTGAACCCCGACCGAGGGAGGCCCACATTGTAAGAAGGATCGAAGCCCGGTTGAAGGGGATCCAAGGGTGAAGAGAAATCGTCCACCGTGAAGATTTATTGAAGATACTTTTTGTTTGTTGTTTATGGTCCGCAAGGCCTTCTAAGGCAAGAGACTTTTGCATGAAAAGAGATTTGGGCCCAGAAGATCCTTGTTTCGTTGCAAAGAACTATAACCTAGTGCTGGCGAGCCCCAGGAGTGTGCTGTGCTCATTAGTCCCGCCTTGTCCTGTGCTGAAACCGTGAGGAATAGAGACCCCAAACAAACCATCCTGACTTATCATTTGGTGAACACTTCTTTTTTTTCTTGAGAACATTATCCCACACTATTTTGTAACTTAGTTGAGAGGATTGGAAATAGGTTTTTTAGTATAGGCCCTTTTTATTTTGACACAAAATCACTAGGACTACCTTATTATTATTTGATGGTCGTAGCTTGCTCCCATCTTAGATTCAAGTTTGGATTAGGCGTTTTTCTCACCCATTATAAAGTTGAATGAACACTCTTGAACTGTGATCACTTGTGTCTGTCTTTACTGTTGCCACCATGCGTTCCTTACAAAATGCTCTTGGCCGGTGGCAATGCAGGTTCCAGGTTTCCCGAAACTGATGTGCCAGGTGCAGAGAATTGTACCATTTGCCCTTCTTTTCTACTTAGTCGGATTTCACAATTGTCTGAGTTGTAATTGTCCCTTACAGAGCGCCCCGGGGATACCTCTCCATCTAGATAAACTCACTGGCTTCCTTCAGCGTCTCCAGGTGTTTTCACAGGGCTCAGTGCGACTTCAATGCAGGCGGGATCCAGGGCCATTGTCAGACCCTCTCTGGTCCCCCGGCACTGCTTACAGCTTGCCAGGCTTCACCGGGCCTTCGGGTATGCCAGTCTGCTGGAGCAGCCCTCTGTCAGTTCTCCCTCTCTGCTGGGCATCTAACACCTCATCGTTATTCCACGCTTCCGCTTCCCGCTGCGCACACTGTACAGAATCCCACGACTTCGACCTCTGCTCTCTTTCTCCTTCCTCTGCCTATCACCTGCGGCTGGGCTTCCAATTTAAATGTCCCCCTCAGCTGTTTAGAATTGAAACAACTAGACCACACGGTCTGTTTGACATCACCAATGATCCTAATCAATTCTTCCCTCCTCTTCCTTGTCTAAGTACTATATGCATTCAGGGCATTGAAGTCCATAATGTTTTTAGGTTTTCCAAAATCACTTTCTTTCAACTGATGTTTAGAGGAAATATCAGATGTCATATAAAAATGATGTGCAACAACATTAAGTTTAAGATTTCTTCCCAAGACAGAACCATTGCAGTCAGAGGGTACCACATGTGATCCATATATTCCCAAATGTGAGACGACACAAAGCCCAGCCCAAAGGAAGTGGTTAGAAGTTCAGATTTGAAGATTCTACATAGGCTTGAGAATGACGATTGGTAAACCCTGGAAAACCGGGATTGTGTTCCGGTAGGATTTGGGGCTAGCAATCTGCCCGTCTTTCTTAGTATCTGCAATTAATTGCCTAAGGGTTCATCGAACTTAAACCTTACAGTGGATTTGTTTCTAGACCTTTTACCTGGTCTTAGATTTGTACCATGATTAATAGCAACTGGACTGTGTTGCCCATGCGTTTTATGTTCTAGTCCTAGTTTTATGTTCTCAATGTCATCAAGTTTGTCTTGTACAGTGCTCGGCTTATAAAACGCTGAAAGCCTGCAGGCATCAAATAAATAAAGGCACTGGTGGACTTCGGTGCAGAGCTCCAGAGGAGGAGGAGGGACCGGTGTGTACTCTGCTCCCCGGTGTCGCCCGTGTCCGTGTCTGGTGAACCAGAGGCAGCGACACAGCAGATGGACTGCTCGAATACCCAGAGCCTCCAGTGGGACTGAGTGACTCCCTCAAGGTAACCAGCTCCGAGGACACACAAGTGCCGGGAAGGGTAGCTTCTCGTGAATGGAGCTGGCCCGATATCGCCCCGCTCGAGGCAGGGGTCTCGTAGCTGCAGTCGCAACCGCTCTGCAAAGGTTCTGGGGACCAAAAGAGCCACCAAGGAGGCTGACACAGAGAGCGGCCCCGGTAGGTGAGAGGAGCTAGGCGAGGCAAGAATACACATGGTCCATAGGTGGAACAGAGCCCTGACAGACTTGGTATGCCTCACCACACAGCAAGAGCAGCTGCAGGCACTTCAAGAGATCGCAAGTGCCACTACGAAAGAAAGAAAGGAATTATTTCCGACTGAGCATTGTGTAGGATTTCACTATAGGCAATACTTCCTCTCCCCCGGCACCAGGACTTTGTAGAGCTCTCGTGCCCTGCTCAGGTGGGGGAAGTGTTCTCCTGCCCCCTCATAAACCTTGCCTGAAAGGTCATGAGAAGGAACCCTGATCTGCCCTCCTCCCAAAACATTTGCTGATACACTCCAGACCCTTGAGCCCTCATCTCCAAGCCTTGTGAATCAGCAGGTGTATATCCATATATGGACTGGAGATCCACCTTGAAGAAGTTTCACTACACCCAGCACGTCCCCCCACCCTTGGCGACCCAGCACAGGGCCATGGAAGAAGGAATGAGTGGTCAGGCTTCGACAAAGGGGGACATTGCCTCCCCGATGGAGGAAATTAAGGGAATGAGAGCAGATGTTGGAGGCAAACTGGACAAACTGAACCAGCGTGTAGATAAAATGGATGAGAGGATACAGCAAGACGAGAACAATCAGTCCTCCTTGGGGATCCTAGAGAAGCAGATGAACATGAGGCTGTCTGAATTGGAGAGGAGAGAGTCAGAAATAACCCTCACGATGGATGACTTTGAAAACAGAGAGAGGAGGAACAACCTACGTTTTATCAGCATTCCAGAAAAAGAGGACGAAACAGAAAGGGACTTGAGGAGATTTATCCACAACGTGGCAACAGCCCTATTTGGGGATGACTATCCATGAACCCAAAATAGATAGGGCGCAAAGCAGGGGGAACGTCTAGGAGTCCAAGATCTGTTCTGGCCCGCTTTCATCATTTCCCAGAGAAAATGAGAATATTAGAGAAAGCTTGCTTGGTGGGTGCAGTGCAACAAGGAGAGGCCAAGATCACAGTCTTTCAGGACTTGTCGTCCTATACATTGGCGAGACACAGGCTGTATGGTCCACTGTCTAAGTGCTTAAATGACAAAAATATATGATACAGATGGGGCTTTCCTTTCTCGATATCCTTTGAAAATTAGGGTTGTAAATATCACTTGATAACAGAGGATGATATAAGCAGAGTTGTCGGGATCTCAGGAATATAACCCCAGGGGCCCGGAGGGTACAGGGAGGGAAGAACCGTGGCGCATTAAACTAGCTAATAAGCATCGCCTTCCGGGGTCCCGAAAATTCAGAAAGTTGGATAGCCCCGAAATACCCCTCCCTTATATTTGATATGGGAGGGTCCCAGATGGTTCAATCTGACTACGCTCCCCGTTATTAGATGAAAAGAGGACTCACCAATAAGGCCCCTCTCACGTTGGGAAGAGCAACGGTTGAGACCCACTCCAGAGAGTGGATGTTAGTCTGGGCTTTGAAGTTTGAAGGGGGGATGGAGGGGAGCAGGAAAAGGGGGAAAACCGGAAACAAGGGTAAAGCTACAATGAAGGGGGAGGGGAGGGACAGACCTCTGAGGGGAGATGGGTTGAGCAGTTTACCCCGGCAATGTTTTGCAAAAATCTTATTTGCTGTCAATAGGGGGGCTCGGGAATTGGGGTGTATGGTTGAAAGGCTATAAGTGCTGTGAACGTAACTGGTGGTCCGTTTAGAGGTCACTGTGGTGATCGTTCAAGACTGGATGATTCAGGGGTGGGAGGGGGAGGATAGGAGGAAGTTGCAAAGTTAACTGGTTTGAAATGTAGTTTGAGTGTTACAAGCTTTGTGTTGTAGTCAATTTGAGCGCACCATGTCGACAATGGGTAACCTTGAGCAAGGGATGAGGAACATAGCAGGAAGGCGCGGGCCTGGTAGTGGGAACAACTGTAGAGATGAGTATGGAGATTGGTATTACAATGGATTACCTGAATGTTAGGGGAGCAAACTAGTCGACAAAGAGATATCTCCTGTTGAGGGAATTAAAGAGGGCACAACTAGTTATAACTGGAAAAGGGGGTGGGGGGTTTCCTGGCTACCTTGCCGTTTTGAATTCTCTGTGCCTTTTTGTGTTTTAACCAGTGCAGGTTTATTTATCAATTGAGTGTAGACCCATAGTCCCAATAACGGTCAGCCGACAGGTGGGGTCCTGTATGTATTCTGTGCAGGTCCTGTGTATTCACAGCTTGGGTCCTCAGTGGGCCTCGTGAAAGGGAGTGCTGACGGACCTGTTGCTTTTTTGGTTAATGTCAGTCAATTCAATATAATGTTGGTTCACCAGACACACTGAGCATTAGGGGAGGAACCTGCCCCCTGGGCACAGTTTGTTGGAGACATATACAGGTCGTCTGCAAAATCCCAAAAAAGGGGGGGGGGGGGTGATTCTTTTGTCCAGCTGACTGAAATTCAAAGTAGAGGCCCGTCTGGCGGATAAGGAGAGGAGGTTTATGTTCATGAATGGCAAATTGGTGGGAGATGATGTGGACAGTGGGTTTGATGTATTCCCCCAACAAGGGACAATTGCTGTTCTGGGAGGGAGTCAGAGATAAGTTGATGCCCTTTGTCGAGGGCCCTCTGATAGTGGGAGGAGACTTTAATATGGTTCTCGACCCGAGTAAAGACTCGGGGTGGGGAGGGTGGAAGGACCCCATACTAGCCCAAAGGACCCTGAGAAATTTCATGAGATCAACAAGGAACATGGGATATCGGACTAGAGGGTGAAATCCAAGGCGGCTCACGACCCTTTACATAGTACTCCCATGGTTACAACTCATATTCAAGAATAGATTTAATCTTGATTGACGATGCTCTTAGGGGTCAGATCGCCAGCTCCCAGGTGGATCCTGTCCCATGGTCTGACCACGATTCAGTGAAGATAGTGTTGGGGAGCTGGGCGGCGGGGTTACCAAGAGGCAGATGGTTGTGCAACGATGCCCTTCTTAGGGATAAAGATATAGCACGTGATTTACTTGCATAGGTTAAAGCCTACTTTGAACATAATGACACAGGGGATGTGAGAGATCAGGTCCTCTGCGAGGGGTTTAAAGCCACTATTCGGGTTTTACTAATTAAAATCGGTTCCCGTAAGAAAAGGGAGAGACTAAGGTGGGTGGTGGAACAACGTGAAATTAGGCTCGTTTCTGGGGCGTGGGGTGGCCCCTTGCACTCCGGCGAAGTGTGTAAACTGCAAAGTTACAAAACCCAATTAGAAACATTACTGTTTCAGGACACTAAGAGGAAACTTTTATTTCTCAAACAGAAATATTACGAGAAGGGGGACAAAAACGATAAAATACTGGCATTGAAATTAAGAAAGCAAAGTAAAAGAAAAATGTTGACTGAAATTAAGGTGCCTGGGCACCTCACAGTCCACGACGCTGAGGGTATTGGGGAACAATTCAGGGCCTTCTTTGAACAGCTTTACTCTTCAGAGTATAGGTGGGTGGCTCCCATATTACTGAGTTTCTTAGCAGTTTATCCATCCCGAATCTGACAAGATGGTGGTCACTCTGAAAGATCCAGTGGGGGTTGAGGAGGTGGAGACAATGATTAAAGGGATGAAAGGGGGTACAACACTGAGTTGTGACGGTTTCTCATTGCGTTTCTTCAAACACTATAGATCGAACCTAGCTCCATTTTGACAAAGGTATTTAATGCGGTCCTTACTAGTGGAGCCCTTCCGGAAACAACGATGGGGGCCATTTATTGTAGTCCTGCCTAAATAGGGTAGGGATCCAGCTCAGTGTGCCTCTTATAGACCGATCTCCTCACTGAATGTTAATGTAAAAATGATTGCAGAATTATTAAGGGAATAGAGGGGGTGCTGTGGACCCCAAT
The DNA here is from genome assembly GCF_040938575.1 of Ambystoma mexicanum. Taxonomy (NCBI): domain Eukaryota; kingdom Metazoa; phylum Chordata; class Amphibia; order Caudata; family Ambystomatidae; genus Ambystoma; species Ambystoma mexicanum. Next base: position 335,668,265 of record NC_090924.1, on the reverse strand, counting down.
TCATGGGGACCAAGTGGGTTTTATAAGACAGGGCACCAACAACATCCAGAAAACTATAAACCTGATACATGGGGCCAACAACTACAAGGAAGATCAAAACTTGGTTACCATTGACTCAGAAAAGGCCTTCAATCGGCGGGAATGGCGGTACATGATGCAAGTTCTAAAAAAATCTGGACTTCGGGGAAAACTTTAGAAAGTGGGTTGCAGTAATGATATAATTCTCTGACCGCCTGTGTCCAGGTGAATGGGATACTTACTCAACCCTTCAGTTTATCCAGGGGCACACGTCAGGGTTGTCCCCTCTCTCCAATGTTATATGCCATGTCCATGGAGCCCCTAGATATAGTTATTAGATCTAATCTGTGGATAAAAGGGAATCACCTGTGGGGGGGGGTGGAATTTAAACTTTCACTATTCATAGATGACATACTAGCCTACTTGTCTGACCCGCAGAACTCCTTCCCGGAGTTGATCTCACAGATCTCCTGCTTTGGTGTTTTTACAGGCCTCAAAATCAATGTGGAAAAGTCCAGGGCGATGCCGATGAAGAGGGGTCAGTCTTGCCTTGATCTTGAAGAACAGATATGTGGTTTGAAAGTGGAAAGGAAGGATATAAAATACTTAGGGGTTACTATTACGAGAGACCCTTCAAGCTTGGGGAAGGTAAATTGTACCCCTATGTTGGACAAAATAACATCTGACCTGAAGAGATGGGAGCGGACAGTACTGTCGTGGTACGGCCGGATGGCCGCAGTGAAAATGAATATACTATCCGGTCTCCTTTACTTGTTTGTTTCTCTTGCAGTGTGCCTTCCTGAGAGATTTTTTGGTGAATTAAAAATGATGGTGACCAGGTTCGTTTGGGGTAGCAAGAAGGTGGGACTGAAGAGATAGTCCTGACTCTCCCTAGAGATCACAGGAGATTTCGTCTTCCAAATTTCAAGATGTAATACCGGGCTTCCCAGTTGAGGGTCATGTTTGAGCTCATGAGGGAGGATCAGAGGAATTCTTGAACATTCTTAGAAGCCCTGGAGGCACTACCCAGGAAGGTGAGGGATTACCTTTGGGCTCCTTGGAAGGATATTCCCGTTAATCCTAAAATGTATACTGCCCTGGGGGTGTTGTGGGCAATCTGGCAGAGAGGAAAGGAAACGGCTCCTTTGTCCTCATGGCCTTCTCCCCCGACCTCATTTTGGGGCCCAAAGATGGGTCTGGATAAACAGAACTTTACGTTTTCCCAGCTATTGTCGGACGGCGGACTACAACGTGCAGGTCAACTATTCTCTCATGGAAACTTTAAAACCCGAGATGAATTGCAGACAGAAATGCCCCAGGCAAACCTTTTTTGATTACTTGAGGCTGAAGGGTATACCCACTGCTGCCAGATGAGAGAACCGTTTATCTAGGGATTCTACCCCCTTTGAGACAGCAATCAATCTGGCAACAATTAGAAATCGGGGTTATACAAAGTGCTCATCATAGCAGACCTCCAGGGAAGGCAAACCTTCTTGAAGATCTGGGAAGAGATGGTAGGGAAGGGAAGGGAATTCCAGGCGAAGATTGGGAGCCGATATGTAAAATATGCTTTCACAGGAACCTGTTTACAGCCATGATGGAACACAATTTCAAAATCTTACAAGGATGGTATAGAGATCCCCTTAGACTTTCAGAGACATTCCCGGGAATCTCCTAAATGTCAACGATCTTGTTGTTGGGTGGGATCCTAAGCAAGCCCAACAACCCGTGCTAGGGGCTATTTGGGTCCAGTCCTGGCGCCTATGGCGCCAGGCTCATATGGAGTCAGTCCTGGCGCCATAGGCGCCAGGCTCATAGAGTAAAACTTACCTGATGCAGACCATGCTGCAAACTTACCAGATGCGGACCATGCTGCAAGAGCTCCAAGACAAAAGAGGCTTGGAAGGGACTACTTTACTTAGGGACTATTTTTTACTCGGGCGGGGCTGGGGAGGAATACTTACCTGGGACTACTTTGGCTGCCATTTAAACCATGCCCAAAGAGCAGTGCACGCTTCGCGTTATTCTGCATCCAGCAGCGTAACGCTCACTGTGCCTGCAAGTCTGCATCCAGCCTTCTGCCATGCCTGCCTCGAGTTTGGAGCTCCTAGAAAAAGGGAGAAAGAAGGAGAAAAGGTTAGAACAAGAGCAATAGCTTTAATCCTTACCTGAATTCCTGATCCATCGCGCCTTCGAGCTGGAAGAAAGAAGTTATTTTATGCGCGTCTCCTCGCCTGCTGCAGCGCTGCACTGAACTCACCGGCCTTCGCAGCATCTTCACATTCCACTGCATCCTCCTGCATGTTCCCGCCGCACTCCGGCACCTAAGGAGAAGACAAGAACAGCAAGGTGAGCTAAGGGAATACACAGAGGAATATTAGTTACCCCCCCATAGACTTACTTGATTTTACCACCGGGGTACTATTCCTCTTCACGGGTCGGCGCAGCTTCCACTGCATCTTCAACGAAACCCGGCCCCTAACGGGAAACAAAAGGACAGCAAGGTGAAACAAAGGGACTAACAAGGGGAACCCTCCTCACCACAATAGACTTACCTGATTTTACCGCTGGAGGTATTATTCCCCAAGACGTCATACTTTCTCTCAGCGCCTGAATAAGGGAGAAAGCAACAGGTTACATATTGACTTTATTTTATCGAACTGTGTTGGAAAATACAAATCCTTACCAGAATACTACCGGTTGCCACGGGGAACTCTTCATTAGGGTCAAGCTGCAACCTGCAAGGAATCGGACAAAAGTGAAAGTCAGGCATTTGAACTCTTACGAACTTTATATTTACGGCGTCTTTCTGGGAATCTCGGGAGTCAATATTGTTCTGGAACTCACCAATTCCTTCGAGCCAGTGAAGCAACTGGTTATCAACGCGCCCCTGCGCTCAATGCAGGATGGAGAGCTCATCTTTTCAAACCATCAGGTGAGACTATAAGAGGGGACATCAAAGGCAATCTGTGGGGAGAACAGCGGGGGTGCGGGGATTTTACGCTCAACTCCACGGGTGGTTAATTCCCTTTCTCCATTTGCAGAAGAATATTCCTACGGGTCAAGCAAACGAAGCTAGGTGGGCCAGTCCAGTCCGTCATCTCGGCCCTACGCGACACATTGGTGGCGACCGCAGCTGTCCAGATCCGATCGACGCATCTGTGGGAGCCAGGTGAGCGAAACACTAATGGAGGCAATGTTGAGGTCTGCCAGACATGGAAGAGAGAATCCCTTCCGAAGAAAGTAGACTGGGAGCCAAAACTCAGAAACATGATGATCATGTGGGTGGGACAAAGACTGATATGCAAATGTATATTTCCCATCTGTGAAAGGTACAGTGAGCTAAAGTGTGGCTGCAGACTCTCAAATGGGTACCTTCCCATAGAACAGGCCAATGGGCCGTGTTCGTTCTCGCAGAGGGGCGCCTAGGGACCATTTTTTTCTATATGGAATGGAGTTCACTTAGTGGCCAATAAAAATGAAAGTTTACCCAAATAAAAGTTTCTTGGAGCTTCGGTTTCATTTTTCAATAATTAATTACAATTTAGGGTTCCATTCCCCAAGGCTGGTATACCCCAATGGTTGTTTCCTCCTTCCGCAATAGCAAACTTCCTTGTTAGCATAAAGGTGTTCTCTAGTCTTGGCGCAGTTTTAAGCCACACGGTCCCACACATTACAGGTCACGCAAACAGAAACCTTGGATTCACTTTTCAACAGTTTGTTATTAAAAAAAAGCAGTTCTCTGGTTTTGGAGAAGTTTTAGACCACACAGTCCACCCCAGGCCACGCAACCAGGAACTTCCGGTTCTCCTTGGGTAGTTCACTATTCAGCCAAACAAGTAGTTTCTCCAATTTAGCTCCACAACTTTAATAAAAAGTGGTTTCTCAACCTTGACTCCAACTTTGCTCAAAGAGTCTTTCATTCAACTTAGTTTCCTAATTACTTCCAGTTCATTGTTCTTTATTTAGCAAGTGTGTTCTTCCCTTTCATTCAGTGTTCAATAGATGCAGGGTTGGATTTGCTTATTTCATTCAGTTCAATACTCAAAACGTGCAGCCTTGCATGTTTCATTCAATAAATTCAATAAATAATATTCAATAAATGTTGCTTTGCTTCCTTCATTGACTTCGGTATTCCAAAAATGCTGCTTTGCTTAGTTCATTCAATTTGTTAATCAATAAATGCAACGTTGCTTCTTTCATTCAAGTCTGTATTCAATAAAGGCAACTTTGCTTGTTCCATTCATTTCAGTATTCAATAAAGACAATGTTGCTTGTTCCCGTGGATATTCACGGTCCCTTGGAGCGCCTAGGAGGTTCTAGCATCCCTGACCCTTACCCGAACCCGGCAACTCCTGTTAAAAGCTTCTCCCCGAGCAGGAAAGACTGTTCACCGGGTGGTTTGCTTATAACTCTCCGGTTCTCGTGCCCAGCTCCACTTCCGCTTCTCGGCAGCACCTGCTGCCCACCTCCCCTTCTGTGGGCTATCTGCTCTGCACAATCACACCAGCAGGACTCCTGGGGTTTTGGTTGGCTTCTCTTTGTCTCAACTTCCCTCACTCCCGCACAGCTCCTTCTGCTGGGCCTTCCTTTTTCCCTGCTTCTTTGTTGTGCTTCAGCCTTCCATCTTTTATACACCTGTAATGCTTTGATGGGCTACAGGTGTATACCATCAATTAAAACTGCCTGACTCCGATTACACGGACATGCCTGACCTTCATGCATCTTCTTCGTCCCAGTACCAAAGTGGCAAGAGCAATCCATGTCTATTACTCTCAGTTGCTTCTTCCTCGTCTCAGTACTGTTAGTTACCCCAAGAGAGGAATAAAAGGGAACTGCTTTATAATGACCTATAAAAGTCAGGAGAGAGTTAGGTGGATTGCCATAATGTCAAGTAGGATAATGAGTTTTAACCAAGGTCTCCTCATCCCCAGTCTTTCTCCCTCTCTGTCCAATATGTATGGAATGATAGTATCTCCTGCTCTTCTCAGAGAGAAGGGAACATGGTGCACAATATCCCATAACCACTTCTGGGATATGGGGTTCCCTCCTGAAAGGAAAATGTGGAATGCCTTGTCTTACCTAAGGGCATCCCACCTGCAATCCCCAAGGACACTCTATCCAAGTGATACTTCCTTGCTTGTCCGCTCTCAGGGGCAGGATCCAAAAGTGATGGCCTTTACCTGGCCACCTGCACAGAGGATGCAGGAGGAGTAGACGTGAGAAGACCCTTAGGCTTCTGTTTAGGTGGTCTTTCATATACTAGCTATGAGGCTTTCGCATGGGTGGATTTTGCATAATGGCAACATACAAACAGGTATTTTGGGATTAAAGGATCTGTATCACCACGAAAGAATGAATACTGCGTCCCTCCTAAGGGAGTCACCACTTCTCACTGAGCCATCTCTTCCCATGTGATCCTCCCTCATAATGCCACCCCGAGGGTCCGGATCAGGTAGCGGCTGCCTTCCCCTGGCCACATGGGAGGCGACTTTAGGTTGGGGATCAGTGATGACTCTGCAGGATTCATCACAGCAGAAACCCCAGCCAAGCTGAAAGAGCCTAGATCAATAGAGTGTGGGAGGTCTAAAACCTCCGGCCAACAAGTGAAGAAGTATCACAAGGAAGGTTGGCATAAATACTTAGCTAAAGAGGATATCAAACCTCCAATGTTGCGGAGGAGTTACAAGAGCTAATTCCAGAGATAAGAAGATCTTGCTAGATAAATAGCAACAAGATTGAAGACACTGATACAAAGAGGCCCTCAGAAAAGACTGGTACATCAGGAGAATTAAACCAATCTCCTGGGATTGTTTAGGTTTCATTTCTTAGTGGTAGGTTGAGTGTAGAACTAGATTTTTCTGTCTTTTCGACCTTCTGACGACAAATGAGCACCTTGAGCTCCTTTAGATTGATAGGGAAACTCGTTAGAATAGTGAAAGCTAGGCCGTTCTCCGATCATTTAAATAAAAATAATTTAGAAATGACCTCCGTTTTCCGACCCACCACAACTGGAATGTGGCCCAGCAGGCAAGAAACCAGAGACGCGGGCTGTGCCAGCTCGAGCACGAACAGAATACCTTTAGTGGGCCAAGAAGAGGAACCGTCCACAAACTCCCACAACGAGCCAGCAGGAACCAGGATGAGACGCCCATCGCCAAGGAGTCCAGTGGAGGAGTGATGCAACGAACCCCGGAGCAGCCCTCCAGCCGTACACAAACTATGTGTTTTGGACTATGAACATAGGCCAGGACCTATGATAAAAGGCCACAAGGGTGAGGATCGTAAGCCAGAAGCCATCCCTTTCCCTTGGGCAAGACCCAGTAGTATCTCTTTGGGTTGTTATATATTTTCTTTCAGCAGTAAGGAGAGAAAATAGGTTAGAATAGGGTTTCTGGACAGAGGACTTCCTTAATGTTTGTCAACTTCACAGAATGGGGAGCACCCCTTGTCACCTTCATTTGTAGGGGTAGTATCACAGAGTAAGGGAAAGATTAGGTATTTTTTTTAATCACAAGAGGCAATTAACCTTTTGAAAATCATGCCCATTTGTCAGTTTCCTGATTATGGACTACCACAGCAGCAGAAAGAGCAATCCAAGGCAAATCCAGTATATAGAAGAAGGTGGGCACCCAGGTAGCCAAATAAAAGGATAATCCACAGCCAAACCAGTACTCATAAACAGGTCAAGAAAAACAAGGAAGCAGAAGACACTTGTAGTGAGGAACAAAAAACACTGCCCTCTGGAAACATTGAGAAGGGTGGTTAACTCATCGGCTTTTCTTTTACGTGCACTGCCTCTTCCGGGTTCTGCAGCATACATTGTCATGACCTAGCAGGAGGACAAAATGCGCTCAGTGTACCGCTGCTCTGTGCACATTACAGAACGCTGTCCAGCATAATGGCAACTGCCATGGCAGCCACCTGTTTCCAGGATACATGCCCCCGCTGGCACGGATCCTGCTGCACTTTTCTAAAATATTAGCTTTGTTGAATCGAATTTTACAAACTGCAGCTGCCAGTTAGTTCTGCACCCACTCTATTGCTTCAAGACTTTTACATATATTATTTTCATTGAACTTTGTATGCCATCCTTTATTACACAGAGGTCCGGGGGTCTTTCATTGATCTCCATAACTCATTGAGTTAGGGAAAAATACTTTGCCTACATCCCCCAAACATTCAGCCTGGTTAATAAGGCTGAGCGTGCCTCTGCTCAAGTATATTCAACTTCTAAAGCTTATGCTGTGAGCAACTGCATTTCCAATCTTTTTGTCAAAACTGACCAGAACGCAGAAGTTGAGTGTCCACTCAACTATGCTGTTTCATTGCTTATCAGCAGTGCCAAACTTGCACATATTTCTTTTGGTCTATTCCCACAAGGCCCGCCTTTCAAATTACTGATGACGTCTTTGTCTTCTTTGCCGGACCCTATTCCATATAGAACACCAAGAAAAGTTATGGTGGGTTTAAAATGTGAAAGTAGGAAGGTTCATATGAGCCAGGTATATGTGTGTGTATATATATCTCCTCTCTCTCTCTCACCCTACTCTCTTACGGTTCTCCTTCCATGAGCCTTATGCTCGTCCCTTGTAAAAGAAGAGAAAGTTGATAGGTTAATTTCCACCCATAGCGACAGCAACCTTTGTAGGTCACAAGCCATGCAAGCCTGTTTTAAAGGGCTCTGCACTTTATTACCTTGGTCAGTCACTAGGTATGCCATGAACAATATAGATTTGTGTTAGTACTGGTATATTTCAACAACTGGCTAAGTGATGCTGCAAATGCTGCCCATCAGAAATGTATTGGGCAGCCTAAAAATCATGAATCTTTAGTTAATTATTCGAGAACTGTGTGACCCAAGCAGTCCCACTCTTGATCTCGTGTTCTCTTAAGACTATACAATTAGTGTCAAAAAATGTCTTTCCTTAACCTGGTCTGATCATAGAACGCTATATTTCACAACACCCACATTTCAACTTAATATTAATATTACCAATGCTACTATAATGAAATAGAATACACTAAACCCCAGTTCTACCCAAAACAGAGGATAGCCTGAATCAACCCTGAGCGACGAGGAAATATCTAGCCGGTTAACTCTCATACAGCCAATTTCCAATTTCTCCTTCACCATTACAATGAAGGGAGCAAAGATGGCCACTTGGTACACAAAGAGCTACCTGGAGGTGGGATATATGGGATTTCCCGAGGTACCTCTTCCAGTCACAATCCATCATGTAGCATGCTCTCACAAATAGCAAAAAACGTCCACCAGAGACATCTGCTATGCAGGGAAAATTAACATGTATCCCAATGACCTGAACAAATGTCTAGATTAAGGATTGGTTGTGCATACACTTCTCCATGTATGGATATTGGTTTTGGAGACAACGAGATAGTGCTGTCTCTGTGCTTCCGCTCATGAGCAGAGAGTTTCTTCAGTGGGGACTCACCACTTGGAGACCAACTGGATAACCGGCATCAACCCTGCTGCAGATTGACGCGGCATCCTTGGGGTGACACAGCTTTGTGCTGTGGAACCATGGACCAGTGCCTCACTTCTGCCTGAACCCAAAACAGGCAGATGGCTCATTTAAGCACTTGCCTGCCACTGTAAAAATATTAAATACAAGCAATTACCAACAGAGGAACCGGTTCAGGTTGCAGCAAAGACACATTAGGAAAAGGCAGAAGATGATTGGGGATGAGTAATAACCAATAACATTTGGGAATAACTAACCAAAACCTTTATTACCTTTATTAGATCATCAAGCTAGTCATGGGGGCTAAAAAGGGGCTCAGGACTCTGCAGTCGTGGTCAGACACAACAGAGAACACCAGGCGCTAAACCAAAGGGAGATGAAGCACAGCATGTAGGAACAAGGAAGAGGATACACTGACTAAGGGAGTTGTTGCCTCGAGGACCCAGATGGGTCAGAGTTGCAACAGGGTTTAACTAAACTCTGAAAGACCCTTACAACTGGCTCAGGAGAGCGACCATTTCTGGGACCAGAATTTCACAGACTGACAAAAACCCAAATCAAGGCGGGAGAAATACTTGCTGGTAGGAGTGTGATAAAAAGGTACTGATTGTGTCTGAGTAGGATGGTTGTGGCTAGAGGGTGATAACATCTAGACCTGGCATTTATTCTAAACAAGGGGGTAGGCGACTGCCAAGCGAGCAGTGCACTATATTTCTAGGACTGAGACTAACATAAATTGAGCTAGGCACTCTATCCCAGAGACTATACCATAGATTAGGGGGCCCCAGGAGAAAAATCAGTGTTCCCATAGTTAGCAGTTAGGTCCTTGAGTGTCAAAGCCCAGCGGCTCCCTCCCCCACTCATCAGGAGCTGGGGGTGGCAAAGTTGGAAGCTGCTATGGCGCTTGGGAGACCAAGTGCATTAAGGGAACCACAACTCCCGGGATCCTGAGCGACTGCGGCAGCATCGTGTCCTCGGACGGACAAAAAGTCCAGCACCAGATAAGTCTGATGAACCGCCAATGTGGAAGCAAAGCATTTGCGTTCCGGTGGTCTAGCGCTCAATGGTTCTGACTCTGCATGAGCAGCGTTTGTCTGTTTCTTGGTATACTTAAACAGTATTTTAACTTTCTGGCTCTGGATTGTTTTGGGTTACTCAAATGGATTATCCCTGTTGGTGCACCTCGACCTGGTGGACTGTTAACCAGGAACTGACTCGACTTGTACTCTTTGCATTGCTCTAGTGGAGCTGTGTTTTTTGGGCTTGTATCTCTTGGATTGACTTCATGTTTTCGGTCTGTGCTCCCTTAGCTCCCAATAGGGTCTGGTCCCTAGTGACTATTTTCCACTTTGGGGTCTTTTGACCCACTTGCTATACCTGGTGAACGGACGTAACATCAGATTTTTCATCTGGTCTATGGACTCAGGCATATGTGGTGGAGCATGTGATTCACGCAGGTTCTCCGTTTTTCCCGCCACCTCTCTAGGGTGGGGGGGAAGACCAGCGACGAGGGAGTGTCGAGAGATCCACGTGTGAATAACCCTATATTTATTCCCTTGCTGGGAGAGTCGTGCAAGCGCACCTCTGCCTTTTCACCTGACACCTCCAGTCAGCAATGTGATTGTGTCCGTTTGTAGGGGTGCAGCCAGGGGGAAAATGTAAAGTCTGCTCAGGGCACCGGATTATCTCTGTGTATCCTTGACATTGAGAAACACTGAGTTGACCCATCTGTACACTTTTCAATAGGACGCTTTATAATTTCCAGTGTGAATCCCCTAGGATTATCAGTCAGTCAGTCAAATACGTTTATTTAGGAAATTAATACTTCCATAAAACTTATATATTAAAAAATGCAATTCTATTGGGTTAAAAATCCCAAATAATAAAAAAGAAAAAAAACAATCTCTAAAAATTGCGTAAAACAATATACATGTACTAAAACAATATCAACAAATGTATTTCTTTAATTAAAAGCCTGTCTTAAATATGACTCGGAATATATAGAAGTTAATCCCATCTGTCCTGACAAACGTAATGAAGATTGCATTAACTTTATACATCAGTTGTGTGTTCTGTTGCTCATTCACAAGTGGTAGGGTGGGCACCACTGTTGCCTTCTTATGTTCCAAATAAAGTGGAGATCTTCATGTATGAGGCATGGAGAACCACAGAGAAAAAGTCCTTGGTCCAAAGACCCCTAGAAGTATATGACGTATACCCAGAGAGACTCCCTGGTTACAACTGTGTGCTCACCAGATAGGCCAAACTGACCTTTTCTTGTGAATAATCATCATGTATTCAAAATTCCATTAATATGGAAATGACAAGAGTAATATTTCTCCATTTGTGGTGCTGATGATTCAAGAATAATAAATGCATGTCAAAATAAAAAGTGAGGGGAACTGATTTTTTGAGAAGTCAATGCATTGCAGACAGTCATCGTCGGGGCTCAATCTGTATACACAAAAAGAACATATCAAAAGAATAGAATCAAAATCCAAAATGCACAGGCATACAAGGAAATATTGAAACAACGGAATACACTGTGCGCATACATTTAAACAGTTCATATCTCTGTCAAAGCTCACTGAGAACAAAACTAAGAATCATTAATTCAAATGAAAAGGCCAAAAACTGGGACCAAGATTCTGTGGGTTACAAAACGGGGGGTGTAAAAAATGTACCAAAAAGTGCCGACTAAAAGTACAAATAATACTAAAATAAATTGGAAAACAAAAACCAAAAATAGAAAATGGGCTGGTCATGAGGTGAAAAAAAATAAAATGAATCAATTGTACCTCAGTAAATAATATGCTTGCTCTTCAGTCCATGGTAGGCAGTTATAAAATTCACACTGCTGCAGTAAACTATAAACAATAGGAAATATGAACAAATAGAAGAATAGAAAATGTAAGTAACTATGGACTGTGGTGCACACCAGTAGGACAGTATCTAATCAGGTTAGTAAGCAGAGCTTGAAGACAGCAAAAGATCTGGGACCCAGGAGGAGCGCAGCAGAGACACTGTACTCAACTCACGGAGCCAGATCTATCATTGAAGTATCTCACAGGATGGCACACGAACATGTGTATGCAACACGGGACGCCGTGACATCATTGTGTAACGCGTGACATCAGGGCGTCCCCCACACAAAATAGATATGGTCCTAGAAAACACAATCGTGGGTATCTAATAGAAGATGGAAAAGAAAAAAGAAAAAAAATGAAAATGTGGAAAAAGCCAAAATATAGGTCTGAAAAACAAATGTAAATATATGTAAACAATAAAAAAACAAGGAATACACAAATTAAAAATAAAATAGGAGCCAAAAATCAAAAATGAAAAACCAAACTCAGGTGAAATAAAAAGAATATAAAAATCAGAGCAAGTTTTCATACCAGGGAACAAGATATCCAAGCTAGAAATGGTCAGAATATACAATGTAAAATGTCCAAGTAGAAATTGGTCAAAATATAATCCAGGCAAATAAAAACAAACAATTGAATAATAGATGGATACATCCAAGTCAAGGGATCCAACATGGGAACATGTAAATACAAAGAGAAGAACCAACAAACAATCAGGAAAAAACAACAAGCATATGAGGAATAAAATGTGGGTAAAAGAAAAAGAACAAATATATATCATAATCACAGTGTGTCTTGGTGCCGAACGGAATTATGTAAATGCTAAATCAAAGGGTACAGACAAACTCAAAATGATTCAAAATAATCAAGGACAATCAAGAAGAAGCAGCAGAAAGAAGGGACGACTCAGGAACTAGATAATGCCGAAACTAGAGAGAGAGAGGAAGACATCAAAAATAACTAGAGAAATTACAGTCTTGGTTCATCCCCCTGGGGTCAATGAGTGCAGTTTATCAATCCAGTAGGCCTCTCTGCAGTCCAAAATATTCTGTAAACTGCCATGTGGTCTGGCAGATATCACTTCCACAAGTTGGAACTGGATTTGCGCAGTTTGATGATGGTCCTCCTGAAAAATGACATGTCACTGCTGAGTTTGCATTGTTTGTGCAGTTATTTGACCTGTGCTCATTCCACCTGTATTTAATAGGTCTGCTCGATTGTCTTACATAATATACACCTCAGGGGCACCTTATGGTGTAGACAACATACTCGGTATCACACGTAGCAAAATCAAATTGCTCTTTTCTCCAGTTCCAGGGTGGTGAAATAGGCTTTTGTCGCAAAGTTACAATTTGAACGTGTTACGCTATGACATCACGGCATCCCGCAGTGCGTTCGCGCGCACCATCCTTTCGGATACTTCAATGATAGATATGGCTCTGTGAGAGGAGTAGTGTCTTCGCTGCGCTGCTCCTGGATCCCAGATCTTTTGCTTGTCGGGTACCTTCAAGTCCTGATTAAATACTGTCCTATTGGTGTTCACCATAGTTCTTAGTGAGTTTTTCTATTTTTTCCTATTTCCTATTGTTCATAGTTTACTGCAGCAGAGTGAATTTTATAACTACCTGCCATGGACTGAAAAGGTCATCAGCAAGCATACTTTACTTATTTACTGAGGTACATTTGATTTGTTTTGTTATTTTCACCTCATGATTAGACCATTTTCCATTTTTGGTTTTTATTTTCTATTTTATAATATTATTATTTATTTTTACATTCATTGGCCCTTTTTGGTAAAGATTTTTACATGTCCCGTTTTTTTTACCCAAAAGCTCTTGGCCCCAGTTTTTGGACTTTTGATTTGAATTGATGATTCTTGGTTTTGATCCCAGTGAGAGTTGACACACGGGTGTGAACCGTTTACAATTCTGGACACAGAGTAGTTCGCTGTTTGATTTTTTTCATTTTTCTCTGGTCTACCTGTACATTTTGGGCTTTGATTCTCTTCTTTTGACATTTTCTTTTTGGGCATACCGATTGTGCCCTGACAATGGACTATGTCTGAAATTCATTGGCTTCTCTAAACATCTGTTTTCCTTGCTTTTTTTATTGATATGTATTAAAATTCTTGAATCATCAGGACCACGCATGCAGTCATTTTACTCTTGTCATGTTGAATATCTGATGTATATTCACAAGAATAGGTCACTTTGACCTATTTATTGAGCACGCAGTACTCAGTGAGTCTCTCTGGGTATACGTCATATACTTCTGTTGATCTTCCACCACACCCTGCTCAAGCGAATCCCCCGCAATCGGCCCCTCAATATAAAAATTATTTTTCTGCTTAACGGTTCACAATCTATCTCAGGGGTCTTAAATGCAACCAAAGGAACTGATCAAACGAAAAAATACAGTGCATTGTATAATGACATCTAAATAACGAGTGGGAGGGTTCAACGATAATGGGATCACCAAACAACCGGGTTCCATGAACAATAAGGAACACTTTAATCAAATGGGGTAACTGAATATGGAGATCTGCAAGTAATAATCAGAATATCTTGAAACAATAGGGCTCACTGTACAAGGAAGTCTGCAAACAATGGGGCTCGAGGAATAAGGTGAGCTACACACAATGAGGCCAATGAACAATAAGAAGATCTTCAGCACAAGGGCTCAATGAATATGAGATCTGCAAACTAAGCTTTGCAGTAATAATGAGATCTCAGAGAACAAGGCTCAATGAACGATAAGCTCACAAAAAATTTGCCCTAATAAATTATGGTAAGACATCCATAGAATATAGCTCGATGAATAAGGAGTTCTGGAAACAGTAAAGCACATGGGATTTCATTTTCCCAGATGCAATTTTTGCAAATGACAGCCAACCACAGCTCCTGGCTATCACACAACATAAGAGAACATATTCAAGGAACAGGGGCTAATTTGGTGGAATAAAGAGGGAGAACAACTTCTCAGAAATCTAAGGCCTAGAGGAACAAACAGCATCCGTCACTAATGCTTTTGCCAGCTCTGCGCAGTGAGGTGTAAAGTAGTCCATTGCACTGAACCAATCTTCAAAATTATGCAAGAAAGTTCAACAGCATTTAATTATGCCTACTGCACCAGATCTGGCCCATTGTGAACCCTGACTGGGGGACCACCACCTAAAGTATTTCCTTACCTGCGTTGCAGAAACAGATGGTAGCAAAGGGCCAATGGGCCCGCCTATTCTGCCCGCTTCCTTACCTACTGGAAAGCTATAGGCTGGATTTAGCCTGCAGCGGGTTCAGCAGAATGCCGGTAAGGGTCACTTGGCTGGGTTAGATCAATCAAGGAATGACCAACATACGGAGACTGGCGATGGCTCATGATATGATCGAACTTGAGTTGAAGCAGAGTGTTGGAGTACAGTGAATGAGAAGCTGGATAAGCCCTGACTTGTGTGGGCTTGCCCACTTGCGTCAGTCCTACTCTTTTATTTTTAAATGTAACGTCTTTTGTATTCCTATGCATTTACCACATTTCTGTATAGCGGAACTTCCGATACACTATACGATTGTGTCTAATTTTAAAAACAGGAACCACTTCACGTGTATTAGGCCTGCAGTTCATCGTTGTGGTCGTGATGAATGCAGCTGTAGGGTGAGCATACGTTTACCGTGAAAGTGACTGCGAAATCCAGAAGTGGATCCTGGTGTCATCTTCTATTAAGATGGCTGGCAGCCTCCGATTATCGAAATCGCTCTGCACTGTAAATTTAGTTCTGAAACAAGTGGCAGATTCAGAAGGCTGGCACCAGTGACAGCTAACAAGTCCAACTACTCCGCAGCCACCTTTGTATCCCAAGCATGCTCACCCTTTCAGTAGCTGGACTGTACTGATACTACCTGAAGTCAAGTAATGAATTTAATGTACAGACTCTGCCAGGCGCCATATAAAACTGCCCACTGGAATCTGGACTTGCCGGAGACCTACCAGTTCACAAGAGCAGGGAGCCGTTGGAGATAGACATATACACGACATCTGAAGCAGAACCCAAGACATTGTAGGCTTTTGCCATGCGCTGCCTCCTGGAAGCCAGGGAGCCTGCAACTGAAAAGACGCCCCACATAGAAAAAGCTTAGGTATGCTCTCGAGCCGTAGGTACTACATTACGCAGACCCCCGACAACAGTGCGGGGCACAGCGCTGGCACCTTGCCCGTGACAGCAGCATTACTTTAAATAACATACTACGGGGTGACGCACTGGCTGCTCTGACGGTCTGAAATGCTGACTCCCCCAACTCCGTACGCGGGTAGCAAAGCTAGATAACCACTGCCCCAGAAAATGTACACAGTTCAAAGAAAATAAATACCAAAAGCAGCTGCTTTCCCACGCCTTACTCCTCCAGCAAGACCTCTCGGAAGCCCTGCCAGCGACAGCAGCCACGTCCTAGTGCATCGTCCGCACATCTCTGGTTGGCGCATAGCCACCCCACTGTGCAGCAAATCGCAGGATAAATGGCGTGCATGGACCCTCAGTGGAGGGCCCGTGCAACTCCCCCGCTATCTCTGCAGAGGACTCCGGCTCGGTCACTCTTGGCAGGCTGTTGCCAATGTTCTTTCTGCGTAAACGCGCACACTTCCTCCTATTCAATTCCGCGAGAGCTCAGCTAAACAGCTTCCTGTTTCCAGAATGTTTTGGGCAGTGGGGAACAGAGAGTAATGGGGGGCGGGGATAAGGAAAGAAGAGGAAATGCACGGAATCGGACACACATTTGCTTGAGAAAATATACAGCCCAAAGCGGAACTAAACCTTGGCTGGGCTTTCACAGATACCTTTCACCTGCTTCCAAATGTTCCAAATGTTTACAGCAAGGCAACTATTTCACAGGCAGATACGGTCATATGCGCAATATCACATGAGGTCAAGCGAGAAAATGGGACTACAAATCCGCTTTCGTACTCTAGAGCGAACAATTTCGCCATTATTTCACATCTCGGACAACGCAAGACAAGGCCCTGCTGGACACGTGAGCTAAAGCACAATACAGAATTCTAAAAGAGAGACGGCACATATTTTTTCTTTTTTGATTTATTAGTTTATTAAAAACCTTTAACAAATATCCAAACATTTCATAATGTGCATACATCGACAGCAAGTTACAGGCATTTCATCGGAATGTTCCCTGGTGACTGGCTCATCTTAGATTGAATTACCTCACATCTTATTCTCACTTAAAAAATCATTTAAAAATGTGACCACTACAAATATTAAGGACTGACTTTCGCCCACTAAAATCTTCAGCCACCATTTGTCTACTGTTAGCGTGGGGGCCATTCTGATGAAAGATTCCAGATAGAGAGTACCTGTAAATCCACACAAATGTTTTAGGGGGTAATTCATAGAATTCAGCGCACAAGTGGCGCACGCGGCTGGCGCACAGTGTGCGCGTGTGAATCCCTGCGCCAGCCGCGTGCGCTAAAATCCATTTCCGCGCACAGCGTATTCATGGATTCCAGCCACCAAAACCAGCCGTGGCGCAGCGACCCTGCAGCAGTGCCAGTTACGCCCCCAAGAACGCCTCTCGCACAGGGAAAAGCCATCAATATACCCAATCCAGCGCAAAGGGCTGCGCTAACCCTGTACCAGCATGGCAAGCGGGCTACGTGTATCACTGGGGTGCGCGGGAAGTACCTCACGCCATTGGCCCCGTGCGAGCAGGGTACGCATATTTCAGGCGTGCGCGGGAAGTTCCACACGCAATTTCCGCAGGGTACGCGTATCTCAGGGGTGCGCGGGAAGTGCCACACGCGATTTCAGCAGGGTATGTGTATTTCAGGGGTGCGTGGGAATTTCCACACGCGATTGGGCCCGTGCGAGCAGGGTACGCGTATCTCGGGTGCGCGGGAAGTGCTACACGCGATTTCAGCAGGGTACGTGTATTACAGGGGTGCGCAGGAATTTCCACACGCGATTGGGGGTACGTGTATCTCAGGGGTGCGCGGGAAGTGCCACACGCGATTTCAGCAGGGTACGTGTATTACAGGGGTGCGCGGGAATTTCCACACGCGATTGGGGGTACGCGTATCTCAGGGGTGCGCGGGAAGTGCCACACGCGATTTCAGCAGGGTACGTGTATTACAGGGGTGCGCGGGAATTTCCACACGCGATTGGGGGTACGCGTATCTCAGGGGTGCGCGGGAAGTGCCACACGCAATTTCAGCAGGGTACGTGTATTACAGGGGTGCGTGGGAATTTCCACACGCGATTGGGGGTACGCGTATCTCAGGGGTGCGCGGGAAGTGCCACACGCGATTTCAGCAGGGTACGTGTATTTTAGGGGTGCGCGGGAAATTCCACACGCAATTTCATCATGGTACGTGTATTTTGGGATGCGGGGGAAGTTTCACACGCAACATCAGCAGGGTACGTGTATTCCAGGGCTGCGCGGGAAGTTCCACACGCGATTCCATCAGGGTACGTGTATTCCAGGGGTGCGCGGGAAGTTCCACACGCGATTGGGCCCGTGCGAGCAGGGTACGCGCATTTCAGGGGTGCGCGGGAAGTTCCACACGCGATTCCATCAGGGTACGTGTATTACAGGAGTGCGCGGGGAGCACCACACGTGAATTGCACGTGTGGGTCCTCCCAGGTGTTCCCTCTACACCCTCCACGGCCCCTGCAGGTGGCTCACACCACAGGGGCCTACCCTGCACATGTCCTACAGGCACACCATCCACCATGGCCATGACCCCCAGCCAACCCACATGTCAACTTGCACTACTGCCCACCAACGCATGTCCCCCTGCACCCCCAGTCACCAGGGGCACCCTCCACCAGGCCCCCACCCATGTCTCCCAGCACCCCCAGCCCCCAGCAGTGCAGGGGCACCCACCACCAGGCCCCCACCCATGTCTCCCAACACCCCCACCCCCCAGCCACCAGGGGCAGCCTCCACCAGGCCCCCACCCATGTCTCCCACCACCCCCACCCCCCAGCAGTGCAGGGGCACCCACCACCAGGCCCCCACCCATGTCTCCCACCACCCCCACCCCCTCAGCAGTGCAGGGGCACCTGCCAGCAGGCCCCCACCCATGTCCAACTCATGTTCCTCACCACCCCCACCCCCCAGCACTGTGGGGCACCTGCCAGCAGGCCCCCACCCATGTCCAACTCATGTTCCCCACCACCCCCACCCCCCAGCAGTGCAGGGGCACCCACCACCAGGCCCCCACCCATGTCTCCCAGCACCCCCACCCCCCAGCAGTGCAGGGGCAGCCTCCACCAGGCCCCCACCCATGTCTCCCAGCACCCCCACCCCCCGGCCACCAGGGGCACCCACCACCAGGCCCCCACCCATGTCTCCCAGCACCCCCACCCCCCAGCCACCAGGGGCACCCACCACCAGGCCCCCACCCATGTCTCCCAGGACCCCCACCTCCCAGCAGTGCAGGGGCAGCCTCCACCAGGCCCCACCCATGTCTCCCAGCACCCCCACCCCCCAGCCACCAGAGGCAGCCTCCACCAGGCCCCCACCCATTGTCTCCCAGTACCCCCAGCCACCAGGGGCACCCACCACCAGGCCCCCACCCATGTCTCCCAGCACCCCCAGCAGTGCAGGGGCAGCCTCCACCAGGCCCCCACCCATGTCCAACTCATGTCTCCCACCACCCCCACCCCCCAGCACTGTGGGGCACCTGCCAGCAGGCCCCCACCCATGTCCAACTCATGTTCCCCACCACCCCCACCCCCCAGCACTGTGGGGCACCTGCCAGCAGGCCCCCACCCATGTCCAACTCATGTTCCCCAGCCAACATGTCATCACAATCTAGATCCCTGGTCCCTATGGTCAGCCTCCAAATGCAAAACACCCACCCGAGTACTGCATCCACCCACTCATAATTTGCAATTACATCACAGAACACCAATTGCAAGTTCTGAAACAAACACATTTCCCTCACATACACCCAATGGGTGTCAGTGAATCTCAAAACACATATCATGAAATGTATGAAACCAATGAGTTCACCAAAAAAAATATGTATTAAAGGAAACATAAATAGAATAAAAAATGAAGAAACAGAAATGTGAATGTACAAAAATTAAAAGAAGCATGTCCGTGAAAAAAAGCAAAACCAAAAATACAATTCCAAAGTAATGTTGTCCAAAGTCAATGTCCACAAAACAAAATCCAATGGGAAATAAAAAAGAAAGCCATTGCTCCATGGTTAAAAAGTGAAAAAAAATACAATCCAACAGTGAACTATGTACATGGGAACAAGCCAGGGTCCATTATCCCAACAAAAGAAAGGAAACCTAACTACACTAACTAATAAAATAAACTATATACAAAAATGTGGCCAATGTCCGAAAGGTCCAAATAAAATCAAAACAAAAATTAAACCTAACACTACCTACATAAGTATGTACAAGGGCAGCGGGCTAGTTTCACGGCTCACTTGTGGATGTCCCGGGCCAGGGCATCATCAAACTCCTCCTCAATGTCCCGGAGGCGGTCCTCCTCCATGGCCACGAGGGTCCGCAGGGCCGTCGACGTCTCCACCTCCAAACCCCTGCGGATTGCCTCGAGGCACTCGGCTCGCCTCAGGGCCCTCCGCATGGAGTTCTCCGCCCTGACCATTGTGAGCCGTGCCTCTCCCGCCCGCTGCCGCTCCGCATCTATGGCGTGGCCCAACCGCTGCCACACGGAAGACACTCTCTGTCCTGGGTCCTCCTGCCCTCCGGCCGATGCCTGCCCCTCCGATGTTGAAGGCCCCGAGCCTTCATGGCTCCCACCACGTTGCTGCTGCTGCTGTGCCTCTGCCCGTGCACTGCCTCCGGCTGCCTGCACATCCTCTGCCGGCTGGGGTGCAGTCGTAGATGTGGCCACCCCTGCTGGACGTCCGACTCCCGACTGTGGCAGGGATGTCTCCTCCACCAGCCTGGCCGCACCGTCAGAGGCAGCTCCACAGGGCACCCAGGTGACTGATGGGTGGGAAGATGGCACAGAGGACGACTGGCGCGTAGGGGGTCCAGTTGAGGAGGGGATCGTAGCAAGCCCCATCAGACGGAGGAATCCGGCCTGGGTGACCTGTCCCAGCAGGCTGACGTGGTCAACGAGCCATTCGAGATGACGTGCAGTCTCTTCATGAAAAGACTGCAGGTCACCTCGCATGACCCGTTGACGCAACGCCACACCAGCCAGGACAGGCTCAACCCGGACCTGGATAGCCACGTCCGCAGGCAGAGGAAGGCCAGTTGACGTGAGCTCATCCCCTGCCTGAAAACGGGTCAGTGTTAAGCTGCGCGCCTCTGGAGCGCTGCGTACCTGAAGTTTCAGTTGCTAGTCTTGCCGGTGACGCCAGACTGGTAGACCTTCAAATAGAATGCAGAAATTGTAACGCTAGGAAGCGACCCCGACCCAACCCTAATGGAACAGGGATGGATTGGAATCACCTCCCGACGCCACTGGCTCACCTCCCTGCGGATTAAAGTGGCGCCGGGACAGTGCAAGCACTGACAGGGAGGTGATGAGGTGGTATGATCCGGTAGTGGTTCACAAGCTGGAGGATTGAGAAGGTCTTCAAAGATGTCCAGGCACGATCCACCAAGGCAGTTGATAATCAGGAGGGCTGGCACCCAGAGCCAAACAGGCAAGGAAGATCCAGGCAAACAAGGAGATCAGGAAGAGAGTGGAACCCAGGGAACAGGAAGGCCCAAGGAGAGGGGAGAAAGCCAGGAGGGGGGACCCACAACCTCCTAAGGGCCACAGAGCCAAGGGAAACTAATCCCAACAGAAATGAACCCAGGAGGAGAGGGGAAAACTGGAAGGCAGGAACCACAAGGAAGGGACCCAACAGGAGCTAAGGCAGCCCAAGAGGCCAGAGAACCGGACAAGGAAGCAGGAGCCAAGGAGCAGGAACCTGATACTAGGCACCAAGCGACGGTAAGTGGGGAACAAACCGCGTTAAGACGCTATCTGTAGAGGGCCGGACGCCATTTACAGCGTCCGGCACGAAAGCGAGGCTTGGAACACTAGCGGGGCTGCGCATGCGTAGCGGCCGAGCAGGCACCAGAACGAGGCTTGGAACACAAGCTTGTCTGCCCGTTCCTGGTTACCCGCGAGGTTTGCGCATGCAAGCGAAGGTGTCGAGCACCAGCCCGCTGCCAACAGTCACGCTTCCCAAGCCGGTAATATGGGTACAACTGCCACGTCTGGGGACGGACGCGAGGAGAAGGCCAGGTAAGTGTCCTAACACCATACCCCCCTCTGGAAAGACCGGAAGAACCCGGCTTCCAAGGAAAACGGGCATAAAATTCCCTAACCAAACGGGGGGGCATGAACATTCTCAACAGGTTCCCAAGTGCGATCACAGGCAGGATAGCCCTTCCAGTCAATCAAATACTGCAATTTACCCCTAAAGAGACGGGAATCACATATTTCCTGCACCTCAAATTCAGGGAAACCTTCAACGTCAATGGCAGCGGGTCGGGGGCAGGCACGATGGAAGGGATCTGAATGATAAGCCTTTAAAAGAGATACATGAAAAACAGGGTGGACCCTCCAGGATTCTGGCAACCTAAGTTCAAAAGCTACTGAAGACACCTTCTTGACAATCGGAAAGGGGCCTAAAAACTTGGGAGCCAATTTCAGGGGTACGTTCCGTGCAGGCAAATATCTGGAAGATAACCACACAAGATCTCCCACCCGAAATGGTGGCTCAGGGCTCCGATGTT
Organism: Ambystoma mexicanum; assembly: GCF_040938575.1. Lineage (NCBI taxonomy): Eukaryota > Metazoa > Chordata > Amphibia > Caudata > Ambystomatidae > Ambystoma > Ambystoma mexicanum. The sequence continues at coordinate 335,646,168 of NC_090924.1, read as the reverse complement.
TATCGGCCTGTCTCTTCATGGTCTCACGTGCCTTGGCCAGGGTACCAGCCGCTCGACGCTGCAGATTCTGGATATCGGTGACAAGGCGATCCGCCGAAGGAACATTACTTGATTGTACTGGCGTAAAAGGCAGCAATCTGGGATGAAGGCCAAAGGTACAGAAAAAGGGATTTAGTCCGGTTGCAGAATGAACTGAATTGTTATACGCAACTTCGGCCAAATCGAGATGCGACATCCAATTTGTTTGGGAGGCATTGGCAAAACAACGGAGGTACTGTTCTAACGTTTGGTTTGTCCTTTCTGTCTGTCCGTTGGTTTGTGGATGATAGCCAGAACTGAGTGCCCTATGGATGCCTAAATGCTGGCACAATTGACCCCAAAAGGAAGAGACGAACTGGGAACCACGGTCAGATATTATCTTGACAGGTAATCCATGCAGACGAAATACATTGTGCAAAAAGGCACGTGCTACTAGAGCAGCCGTGGGAATTCCTGGGAAGGGAATGAAGCGGGCCATCTTGGTGAAACAATCGACGATAACCATGATACAGGTATGACCTTCGGAGGGCGGAAGGTCGACAATGAAATCAGTGGTGATTGTATGCCAAGGAAAAGGCGGTGTTTCCATGGGATGTAAAAGGCCTACAGACTTCATGCGTGGAACCTTGACCTGGGCACAGATGGGACAGCATTCCACATAACGTCTGACTTGCAAAGTCCATTTAGGCCACCAAAAATGTCGAGAAATGAGTTCTTGCATAGACCGAATACCACGGTGACCCCCTATCTTGGAGTCGTGAAAGCTTTGTAGGATTGTCTTGCGAAGCTCATTGGTGGGTAGGTATAACCTATTCTGGGAAAAAAGCAATCCGTCCTTCTCCCTCAACTGGTGACGTCTCATCAACGTATCCCGAGAAGAATCAGACAAGGTAGCTTGTACCACCCTATGCAAGAATGATGGCAAAGCCAGTAGAAAATGTTTGGGAGCAATCACAGGCTGGTCTCGTCCTTCATGTTGCACATCATCAGCCAAAGAACGGGAAAGAGCATCCGCCTTCACATTACTGCTACTGGGTACATAGGTGATATGGAAATCATACTGTGAAAAAAAAGCCCATCGAGCTTGGCGGGAGGTCCAACACTGCAGATAGCGTAGAAATTGTAAGTTTCGATGGTCAGTGCGTACCTCCACCGGAAAGCGTCCTCCGAGAAGATGATGTCGCCATTCTTCAAAGGCGGTCTTGATGGCCAATAGTGCCTTTTCGATAATGGGATAGTTCCGCTCACTAGCCGTAAGTTTTCTGGAGTAGTAGGCTACAGGGAACTCCATTCCAATGCTCGGATCCATCTGAAGTAGAACGGCTCCCACAGCAAAATCCGAAGAGTCGGCTTCCACGATAAACGGCTGGTCGTCTTGGGGATGATGTAAAATAGGCGCGGAACTAAAGGCCTTCTTTAATTGCTCAAAAGAGGTGGCAGCGTCATGCCCCCAAACAAAGATTCTCTTACTGCTGGTCAAACAGGTTAAGGGTGCAGATAATTGCGAAAAAGATGGAATGAATCTTCGGTAGAAATTAATGAATTCAAGAAAACGTTGAAGAGAATTTCTGTCACTGGGAGCTTTCCATTCTAGGATTGCACGAACCTTGGCTGGATCCATGTGTATACCCGGCGCACTGATTACATACCCAAGAAATTCAATGTGGTCTTGATGAAAAAGACATTTTTCAAGTTTAGCGTAAAGGTTATTCACATGTAGTCGCCGAAGTACCTCTTTTACATGTACTATGTGCTCTTCGAGATTTCTTGAAAACACCAATATGTCATCCAAATAAACCCAGACTGAGGTCCCGATTAAATCAGAAAATATATGATCCATTAGACGCTGAAAGACAGCTGGGGCATTACATAGCCCAAAAGGTATAACTCTGTATTCATAGTGCCCGCTTGGAGTCTTGAAGGCCGTCTTCCATTCATCTCCGGCCTTTATCCGTACCAAATGGTAGGCTCCACGGAGATCAAACTTGGAAAATATTCATGACTCACGTAAAGATTCCAAAATGGATCGAATCAAGGGAAGTGGATATCTATCCTTTCTAGTGATGTCGTTTAGTTGGCGATAATCAACACACGGGCGCAGGGTACCCTCCTTCTTCTTTACAAAAAACAGTGGGAATCCTGCCGGTGAATTAGAGGGAGCAACATACCCTTTCTGAAGGCATTCTTCAAGATACTCCTGCAAAACCTCCTTTTCTTGAGCGGTCAGGGAGTACACCTTGCCATGTGGAATCACAGCGTCGGGTAACAGGTCGATGGCACAATCAAAAGATCTGTGAGAAGGTAAGGGAATGTCCTTAGGTTCAGAGAAAACCTCATGAAATTCAGCATATTCAGAGGGAACTGAAGAAACAGAGAGTAAGCGTGGCACACCAACCCCTTCAGTCTGGGTGGCAATCGATGATTGCGTTGAAGAAAAACCGATATGGCAACAGTCCTACACACAACTATCAGAGCTGAAAACCAAGGTCCGAGTCTGCCAGTTGATGTTGGGGTTATGGTGTAACAACCAAGGCAATCCCAAAATGATCGGATAAGAGGGAGTCTTGATGACATCCAGAGAGATCTGTTCGTGATGTTCTTCAATCCACAAACTCAGTGTCTCGGAATGTTGATGGACCGGACCCGAAGACAACGGGGTACCGTCAATAACTTCCACCACTGAAGCACAATTCTTTTCAATCAAGGCAATACCATTCCTGATGGCAAAATCAGCGTCCATATAATTTCCAGAGGCTCCACAATCCAATAATCCCAGTACCTTAATGGGTTCTTTTCCTGACCAAGAGACCTTGAGTGTTAAGACCATAAGCACGACTGGTTGCATGGGTTGTCGGACCTGTGCTGAATCGGGAAGGACTGTAGAAGAAAAGAGGCCCATCGTCGCCTTTCCCCTAAACGATAGGCCATTCAGTTTTCCAACTTCCGAAGTGGTCTTAATGGACAAGTACTGAGATAATGGCCACAGGCCCCGCAATACAGGCACAACCGTAGGTCACGTCTACGTTTCTTCTCGGCATCAGATAGGGGACCTCTGACCGCTCCCAGTTGCATTGGTTCAGGAGTTGGTTCAGACGAGGTAGATGCTTTGGCTGGTACTGGCATGAATCTTGGAATTGACCTTTCCAAATGGCGCCTCTCACCACTTCTCTCAGACAACCTGTGATCGATCCGCATCACTTGTTCTTGCAATGCTTGCAGGGTTTCAGGTTCTGGAATATGGAGAAGTTCATCCTTATATTCCTCTCTGAACCCCCTACGAAAAAGGGTTTTCTGAGTAATCTCAGGCCATTGTGAATCGGTGGCCAGCTGACGAAAAGGGCTGATGTAGGTGATTATATCACTGGATCCTTGCTTCAAGTCCATAAGCTGATTTTGTGCAGCAGCGGCGAGGTTGGGAGACTGGAACACCTCCAGAAAAGCCTTCTCAAAGGCCACAAAATCCTCCAGAACTGGACTCTTGGCAGCTACCAAAGGAGTGGCCCAGGCCAATGCGTTTCCGGTTAGATTTCCCAAAACGTACCCAATCTTGGCCTTATCCTGGTTGAAATGCATAGGGCGGCACAAAAAATGTATTCTACAATGATTGCAAAATTCTGCCACCCGTCTAGGATCTCCGTCAAATTTTATTGGGCTGGTCTGAGCCATCACAGTCTCTGCAGAGGTACTGGGGGTAGCCCCTTGAGCTACCAGCTGACGTAAGGCCAAATTCTCCTGATGTAATACTGTCATCTCGGCGCGTAGGGCCCTGATCTCATTCCTCAATTCTTCAGAATTCTCCATTTCAGAATCGGAACTGGTTGTTAGGCGTCTTAATCTGTTAAGCTGCGCGTCTCTGGAGCGCTGCGTACCTGAAGTTTCAGTTGCTAGTCTTGCCGGTGATGCCAGACTGGTAGACCTTCAAATAGAATGCAGAAATTGTAACGCTAGGAAGCGACCCCGACCCAACCCTAATGGAACAGGGATGGATTGGAATCACCTCCCGACGCCACTGGCTCACCTCCCTGCAGATTAAAGTGACGCCGGGACAGTGCAAGCACTGACAGGGAGGTGATGAGGTGGCATGGTCCGGTAGTGGTTCACAAGCTGGAGGATTGAGAAGGTCTTCAAAGATGTCCAGGCACGATCCACCAAGGCAGTTGATAATCAGGAGGGCTGGCACCCAGAGCCAAACAGGCAAGGAAGATCCAGGCAAACAAGGAGATCAGGAAGAGACTGGAACCCAGGGAACAGGAAGGCCCAAGGAGAGGGGAGAAAGCCAGGAGGGGGGACCCACAACCTCCTAAGGGCCACACAGCCAAGGGAAACTAATCCCAACAGAAATGAACCCAGGAGGAGAGGGGAAAACTGGAAGGCATGAACCACAAGGAAGGGACCCAACAGGAGCTAAGGCAGCCCAAGAGGCCAGAGAACCGGACAAGGAAGCAGGAGCCAAGGAGCAGGAACCTGATACTAGGCACCAAGCGACGGTAAGTGGGGAACAAACCGCGTTAAGACGCGATCTGTAGAGGGCCGGACGCTATTTACAGCGTCCGGCACGAAAGCGAGGCTTGGAACACTAGCGGGGCTGCGCATGCGTAGCGGCCGAGCAGGCACCAGAACGAGGCTTGGAACACAAGCTTGTCTGCCCGTTCCTGGTTACCCGCGAGGTTTGCGCATGCAAGCAAAGGTGTCGAGCACCGGCCCGCTGCCAGCAGTCACGCTTCCCAAGTCGGTAATATGGGTACAACTGCCACATCCGGGGACGGACGCGACGAGAAGGCCAGGTAAGTGTCCTAACAGTCTGGACGTAGGCATCCCTGCTGGTGCAAGATGATGCAGGGACAGGATCAGGGACAGGATTGCACACAGGCACCTCCGCGGCGGCCTGTGCTGCCTCCTGTCCCTGGTCCTGCACTGCACCACTAGCACCAGTGGGATCCCCACCTCCAGACCCCGTCTCTGGTGCTTGCACGGCCTCCTCCTCCACCAAACCCCCCACCAACCTGGATGACTACATGCCATCTTCCCCTGTTGGGCCCTGTGGGGTCCCAGCTGCCCCTTCTGCTGCCGAGGAGTCCAACTCCAACCTCCGCCTCTTGGACCTCCACCCGAAAGCTGCGGCCTGGGACGCGGCACCGGACTCCTCACTCCCCGACGAGATCACAACATGGGAGGGGAGCCGGGCCTTGCGTCTCCGGCTGGCGGTTGGATCCCCGCCGCTGTGCTCCACAGCACCTTCTCCGCCCTCTTCATCAGTTGACGCTGCAGACAGGGAGAAACAAAACACAGGCATCAGGGCAATGTACAATGGACACATACACACATGACAGTTGTACATGAGTGGCATTGGCAAACCTCAGACATGTCATCACAATCCCCAACACACATGTCATTACAACTCGCACACATGAGCCATACCACAACCATATTGCAACTGCCACCACCATCCATACACATACAACAGCATGAGCAGCCAAAGGTGAGCCAGACATCACATGCAACACAGGAAGTGCACCACACATGTACACACACCACCACACTTGCATGCATGTGTACACCTCTGCCAAGTGTCGCAGTGTTCAGACGGGCATCCATGTCACATCTGCCAATCAGGCTTCCACATACTGCTGTCACATGCATCCATGTTGCATCACTGTTGCACCCTTGTCAAATACACACACATGCACATGTACACAGTGCTGATACATGCAGCCAAACATGCGTGACATCACAGACATGTCTACTTACATACACATTCATCCAAACATGTGTGCCCACACAACTGCATTTGGCATGCAAGCCTACACACACAAGCACCATCCATGTCTCACACATTCCAGCCCTCGCATGTGTCAGCCCCACGGCCCTGTACACCCCCACGCATACTCGACCCCATACAAACAGATGTGCAACCTGCACACTACTGAATAATCACCACACGCACTGCTCACAATCAGGATGCATGTACACTCACCGCTCGACTCCAGATGGGTCTGCCTCTCAAGGACCTGGACGTGGAGCGCTGGGGATATGCGTTCCAGGACCCTCATCTGTTCTTCCGACAAGTGGCCCCGGCGCCCCTTGGCATCCGCCGCCTTCAAGAGGCGCCGGGCCTTGTTCAGGGTCCTGGACCTGAAGTCCTCCCAGCGCTTCTTGACATGTTGTAAGTCACGGACTGCCACCCCCTTCGCATTGATGGCAGTCACGATGTCAGTCCAGATCCGAGTCCATCCTTCCTTGTCGGCGCGGGAACTTCCGAAGAGGGCATCATACTGCCCCAGGACTTGCTCCACCAGGACACCAACTTCGGTGGCACTGAAGCTGGTGCCCCTCTGCCTCTCTGGCCGGGGGTTGTCAGTGGTCTCAGATGGTGTTTGCCCCGACATGACAACCCCAGAAGCAGGAGTGGGTGGGCAACTGGGTCCTGGGGCTGGGCTGTGGAGCGATGGAATCCCAGTCGGGAGTCTTCGGTTCCAGCAGGGGTGGTCACAGCAACAGCACCCCTGGCTGATGTGCAGGCAGCAAATGGCAGGGCACGTGGGCAGCAGGCAGTCAGGCAGCAGCAGATGGCAGGTGGGAGCGTGCTCGGGGCTCTGGGGGCAGTAGTTCGGCCTTCTGGGCAGGAGCGTGGTCTTCCGTGTGCTTACGCGTGGCCAGCTTGATACAGAGTGGTTTGGCACGTGAAAAATCTGCACGTCAGCGTGTAATTCGAGGAAAGGCCCTTAGCGCGTAAGCGCGTCTGCACGCATACGCATTTTCATTGGACAGAAGGCCCCTCAAGCGCAATCGCCCCTGTGACGTGACGTGTACAGACATGCATGGGCATTTCAGCGCGCGTGAAAAACTGCACGTCCGCGTGTAATACGAGGAAAGGGCCCATGCGCGTAAGCGCGCGTGGAAAACTGCACGTCCGCGTGCAATACGAGGAAAGGGCCCATGCGCGTAAGCGCGTGTGAAAAACTGCACGTCCGCGTGTAATACGTGGAAAGGGCCCATGCGCGTAAGTGACGTGACGCACGCATGCGTTTCCCTCAGCACGGGTTAAAGGTGAGCGGGCCCAGCAGTTCGCTGTACGTGCCTTTCGTGGAGACCGACATGTGTTGCTGCTTTCTGTTTCGCGCGCCATCACAACTTAACAGCTATCAAGGACGTATCTCTTCTTTTGGCGGGGGTATTGGCTACGCGTGTTTTTCTGCATCGTGCTAGTCAGACGGTGAGTCGCACACGCTCTTTTTCCCACTGCGGGTGCCCCTGTATATCGCACCCATTTTCGATGTCATAGTAGCCTGCGTGTCCCACGTGTACGCGTTATTCGTGTTACTGGGTGCCACCGCGTACTGCGGGAGGTTGAATCCACGCACGTAGGCTGCAGGGTTGCGTGTATGGTTTTACTGCAGTTTTGGGGTGCCTGAGCGTTGCGTGACCCGTCACCACATCCCCGGGGTCACATACAGCCTTGCAGGTGCAGGGGGGCTCTTAACATCTTGCTTCCCACCCCCTTCACCCCAATTGCCCAGGTCAATTGTGGTGTACACCTCCCATTGGCACCACTCCATCTGTGCCAGCACTACTACATCTGTGCCATGGTTGGGAGGCCACCAAAGGTGAGGGGGGCCTCAGCTGGGCGTACTCCTCGTGGCGGGCGTGGTCGGGGACGTGGCCGTGGTGACCAGAGAGTAGGGGGACTCCAGGGTGTCCAGGGCAGCCACAGAGGGGGAAGAGGCAGGGGTGCGCCACTTGAGCACAATGTTGTGCCATGTGTCGGTGCAGCCATGCCACCACCTCCTGTGGTTCCGGGGGATGCAGCTCCTGCATCTGGCACCCATATGACCCAGCAGTCCGTTCCATCGACTGCCACGGGCCCAAGGGTAGTGGTAGCTGCAGGTGCAGCTGTGGACACCGCCACCCAGGCTCAGGGTCTGCCAGCGCAGGCTGCGTTGGCACTTGAAGAGCCCTTGGTAGATCTCCAACAGGCCAGGGGGAAACCATAGGGGCAGGCCGGGCTGCTCAGACCAAGACACGTGTCCCTGGGGCAGTCATGTCATCTGCTGCCCCGAACAGCCGGGTGTTGGCAAGTGCAGGGGCAGATGCACCCAACAGCACCCCGGTTGTGAGTCTGCCAACCAGGACCGTTGCGGTCAATGACCCTGCCACAGCTGATGTTGCTGCGCAGGGTCCATTAGTGGGCACCCAGCTGCCACTGACACAAGTCAGGCCTTTGGTCATCCCTCCACCTGCCACTCCCTTGGCTCAATCCACCGAACCCACTGGCCATACTGGTCAGGGCGGCATTAGCCAGCCAGGGTCTCGCCACAGTCCAAGAGGAGGAAGGTTGCACCTGCAGCACAGGCTGGGACCCCACACACAGCCACGACCTCCTGTACGTCGAGGAAGAAGCCTTTCTGTAAGCAGGAACTGGACTTCCTCGTGGACTACGTGCGGGGCCACAGCCGTGACATGCTAGTGGGTGCCAATAGTCAGACTACGGCTGCCCAACGTGACACCCACTGGAAGCATGTTGCGGAACAGGTCAGTTCATTCAGCCATGAGGTGCGCACGGCGCAGGAGTGCAAAAAGCGTTGGAATGACATCAAGCGCAGCACTAAGGCCAAGCGTGCCTCAAATTACAACTTGACTCTGGTGACTGGCGGTGGGCCTGCACCAGAGGAGGAAGAACTCACTCCGCATGAGGCTCTCGTTGCGGAGTTCATACCACCTGAATTGGTCGAAGGAGTGGGAGAGATGCTGGACTTTGATGCCCAGTCCAGTGAGCGTTGATGCATGTTTGTTGAGGACGTGTGTGTTTCACTTGTGGGATGTGTTGTGCATGATTGCTGCTACATGTGACGTGTACATGGTTCTGATGTGTAAGTAATGCAATGCTACCGTCATGCATGTCTCCTCTGCCTGCATGCGGGACTCCATGTGGGCATGCTCCCTTGCCCCTCCTCCGCCACTCTGCACTCCAGTTCCACCTTTGCACTGGTCTGCTCCAATCTTGCCAATGTGTAGTTTCTTGTTCATGTGTCCTGTGTAGATGCTAACATCCAGCGTAGAAACTGCCAGACATATGCCGTGTGGTACAGCCTTAGTACTCGATGCAGGGTATCTCACTTGTACTGTGCATGGGTCAGATGTCCCGCAGGGACATGAGTGCCCATTCATGCTCCATGTGCATTGCACGCATGCCCCTACGTGTCCTTGACTGGATGATCACTGTAATATGAGTCCTTGGTTACATACATTGCCTGCCATCTCATCGGCCTCCCCATGTCAACTGTGGCTCAGTCCTGCGTTGCACACATGTTTAGGCCCTGACAATCTGTGTGGCTCACAGGCCTCAGCCTGTTCAATGGCCAATGACTCTGTCCAACTCTTGTGTCTTCTTCACACGTGGGCGGCCTCCGGAGTTTTCATCATGTGTCCTGCCCACTGTCCCAGCATCATTTGCAGTGTTGTAATTTGAATCACATTAAGCTGTTGATGCCAGTGAACACTGCCTGTCAATATACAGGTGTATGGTCAGCCTTTTGATACCATGCTAGGCATCCCTGCTTTGGTACTGGGGTGGAGGGGTGCTTGGCTTCTAGACATGGTACACATTGAATGCACAATGCACGTGATGTCTGAATTTGACATTGCACTGCCTTCACATTTCCTGGCACACACCATGTAGTGCTTGTACATGTAGGTAGTGAGTGGCGTACACATTTTCTGCACTGCATAGACCCACTTCCATGGAAACTGCCACCTTTCAACAGGTCTGATCACAGAAGCTATTCAAAGTAGACCCAGCATGCATGCCAAGTCATATGTTGTGTGTCACATGTCTGCCGGATGCCTTTGCTGTCGGGGTGTGTGTGTGTCGTGTGCTTCTGACATGTGTATTGACCTTTTCTCTCTATTTTTCAGATGATGACGCAATGGAGGCGGAGGATGGTGTTGTCATGCCAGACACAGGGTTGGTAACACCACATCAACCCGGCACTAGTGGGGGTCGTGGGGTGGTAGGCCACGAAAACCCCCAAGTGCTGCAGTCCATCTCGTCTCTGGCTGCCTAGGAGTCCAGCCTTGATGACGACTCTGACATCCATGTTGAGTTGGATGAGCATCAAGTCCATGTGTCAGGGGTGAGTGATTCTGATGTGGACACTCCTCTGTCTGCGACACCTGCACTGAGGGATCAGACAGTCTTGGTTCCTCCGCCCGTGGTGGATCAGGACGCAGGGTAACCCTCCACACCAGTCACTGATGTGCCTGGGACATCACGTCGACGGGGGCATGTAGTCGTGCAGCCGCAGGCGGTGCCAACACAGCGAGGACCTCCGATCCTTGGGTCCCACAGGGGTCAAGCCCGGCAACGCGGTCGCCGCGCGCAACCGCTGTATAAGAGTGGGAGCAAGACATGACTGCCAATTCCGAATGGCAGGGGGCAGCAATGGAGAACATCGCTGAGAGCATGGAGCGTGTGGCCCGATCTGTGCTCCCCCCTGCTAGGCAGGTGCTTCTCCAGCAGCAGGCGCCACGGTCCACAGCCCGCTCGCTCAGGCTGGGCATGGCGGCCTCAGACAGGGCACGCCAGGCTGAAATGTCGTCTCTGCGTCAAGCAATTGCTGCTCCCGCAGAGGCGCACATAGATGCCCTGAGGGAGGAGTATGCTTCCCTCAGATCCACTCTGGGTGTCCTTATGATGTCCCTCAGATCCACTCTGGGTGTCCTTATGCGCAACCGCTGTATAAGAGTGGGAGCAAGACATGACTGCCAATTCCGAATGGCAGGGGGCAGCAATGGAGAACATCGCTGAGAGCATGGAGCGTGTGGCCCGATCTGTGCTCCCCCCTGCTAGGCAGGTGCTTCTCCAGCAGCAGGCGCCACGGTCCACAGCCCGCTCGCTCAGGCTGGGCATGGCGGCCTCAGACAGGGCACGCCAGGCTGAAATGTCGTCTCTGCGTCAAGCAATTGCTGCTCCCGCAGAGGCGCACATAGATGCCCTGAGGGAGGAGTATGCTTCCCTCAGATCCACTCTGGGTGTCCTTATGATGTCCCAGAGGCAGCAGGCAGAGGAGAGGTTTGCACAGCTTGAGCGTACCATCTCGGCTGAGCTACAGGCTTGCCGGGAGGTGCAGCGGTTGTCCAGCCAGGCCTTGCAGGAGGAACTCCGTGTTACACGTGCTACCTTGCAAGAGGAAGCACGTGTATCACGTGAGGTTCTGCATGCAGACCTACGTCACATCGCCACACAGAACCAGGCTCACCCGTCCGGCAGACTTGCTGCCGACGAGGGGCAAGCTGCGGCTAGGCGTGGCCAGGCTACTGTGCCATGTCCTCCTTTCCGGGATGAGCCAGACTCGGACGACCATCTATCTCCCACATAGGTCGTGCTGTGCAGGCGTTGAGCCCATGGAGGATTTTTTTTTTGGCTCAGCATCATCGCATGTGGATGTTGAGCAGCACCCTGTACCTCCCCCCTCCTGGGTGCCTCCCCTCCCCCCTGGGTCGTATGTGGCCATTTTTGATTTTTCTTTTAGTTTAGTTAGTTAAGTTTCTGTTTGATAGTTAGTTTAAATAGGTAATGTAGGTTTTCCATAGTTAGTGTAATTAGTTAATAGTTGAGTTAGTTTAAAATTGCTAGTCTATTGTGCTTTCATGTGACGGTGCGGTGCTTTGTGGCTTTTGAAGGCATCCACTGTGTTCCAGCTGGGCCCTTCATGGTTGTCTTGTGTATGTGTTTGCTGCTTGGGGTCCTTGACTCACATATGCCACTCCTGCCTCCCTTATCCATGGGCTCGCAAGGATGGTTCGGTGTTACAGAATTTTACACAAGGGCTTTGGACTGTCATATCTGTGGCATGTCAGGTGCTGTGTGACTTGTGTTGACACCCCTAGTGGGGATGATTTAGGTGTCATTGTCCACTGTTCAGCTTTTGCTAGATGGGGTGTGTCATGATTAATGTGGACATTGATTGCTATGCATTGTGTAGTATGTTTCATATCTTTCCTGTACACGTGCTTGTTGCAATTCATGCTGTAGATAGTGTTCCACACTTTGGAGGTGAAAGACGGACTGATGGTGTGATTCGTGATGTGACTCTCTGACATGGTCAAGTAATGAGATGCCTGATGAGACACACACAGATGACTTTGAAGCATTAATCATGTGTTTCATGCCCTTTCTGCAGGGGGATGAGCCTCCAGAGCACCTTTGCCAGCAGACATGGCCCATTGGACGACGGAATTCTGGACCCGTTTGTTGGTGCCCACATGCACATGTGTGCACAAGCAGAGGCACAGTGATTGCAGACCCACATCCTAGAACTGCTGACATGTTCCAAGGAACTCCAGGCAAGGTGAGCATCACAGGGGGGCCACGACACAGCAAAGCTTGCACCAGGCGAGTTGCACATGCAGGCTTAGTCACAGCACTGAGGGTGAGCTTAGACGAATATTGGTGTTGAAGCACACAATGCAGCTCAGATGTGTTTGTGGACTGATGGCTGTTAATAGTAGGGTTGTCTGGGACACATGCAGGGGCAGTGGCACATACCCTCCGGTACACCAAGGTCCATTGAGGCACTTGTATCAACCATGTAGCCTTCCGAGACATGGAAAGGGGCAGCTCACAGGGACATACAGCAAGGGACATACTCGGGTGCAGTGCATGTCTTTTCCACGTACTTCATGATAAATGCACTGCCAACTTTGTTTTGGTCATGGTGGTACGCAACTTGCTCTGTAGTCATGGCTTGCTATATGGGTCTGTCTGCTTACCCAGGGAACATTGCATGTTGTGTGAATTGTGACACATTGGTGTTCCATTTGCCACGCACCCACCAGCGGCTGACTTACTGCATTGACTGTGTATGACCCGTCACAGGGGTGATGTTATATATGGGTACGAAGCATCGAGCACAGATTGTCTGTTTGTAGAGTAGTTTGTTGCTATGGGGCATGTTTGTTGTTGTGTTTTTGTGTAATTGGCACGTACAGGTTGTTGACTGTGGCTCTCTTTGCAGCATTGCAGTGCTCCTGTAACCAGACCTGAGAGTGCGCAGGCAGGAGGCCAGCACTCAAGACCAGAGCTAAGTGTCTTGTTGTTTTTCTTTCAAACTGCTCTGCATAGGCTTGCTGGGGAGTGTACTAATGCATGGATGTATGTGTGGTTCAATTTGGTATGTTTTTTCTCCCTAATCACCCGTGATCCTATGCAATTTTGAAACCTGTACCCTCTACCCGGTGTTCCTGCTTCCCGTGCCTATCCAAGCAACGTTCCCTGACCCTCTTTCCCCACTGGGGTTGCGGATGCCTGTGTAAGCCCCGAACTTGCAGGCGCCAAAACCCTAGAGGGGGTGGTTGGTTCGTACCACTCCTGAGCCTGGACTACAGAAGGCCATGTCAATGATGTCCAAGTTTGTTTGGATTGTGTATGTGTTCATGCAGGTTGTACATTTTCGTGCATTCCCTAGTTTCATGTGTCATTCCTCCTCCCCTCTCCTGCCACTCATTCCAGTCATCCAGTGTGTCAACACCTGTCCCGACTGCATATCCCTGAACCTCATTCCCCACCAGGGTCTCAGGGGCCTGTGTGAGTTTGACCTTGCAGGCACCCGGGACATGGTGGGGGTGGTTGTTTCGTGACACTCCCGCGCCTGTACAGGGGACCTGTGACAGTACACATCCATTCATGGTGCATCATCCTATGTCATGTACCACACATGTCTCAAATCCTGTCGTGACATTGTTTTGCTGTGCTACTTGGTTGTTGCATCATTGTGGTAGTACTTGGCCTTTGTGAGGTACTGCTACGTCAAGTCATCTACTGAAGGGTGTTCGGGTTCGTTTTTATGCCTTGGATTTTGTGATTTTGAAAATGAGTGTGGATTCTGAGGGTTCAGGCATCTTTTTACACACAAGGTGGGAGATGGTGACGAAGGGTAAAGGTGATCCTGTGGCCAGGTGGAATTGAGGTTTGGAGGCTCCATGACCCAGGTGCAGTTGTTCAGTGGGTCATGGTCATTTGTGAGGGAGGGGTGGGGGGGCTATTGTTGATAGTTGCCTTGCCCTGCAGTGTGATGGGAACTCTGACATAGTAATGGTGGTATCCCATGTACATGTTGTGTTCTGCTGATCAATGCCTGTTCATGTGTTGTGTTTTCCTTTCAGGTGCGAGGGGATAGTTGTGGTTTGACATGCTGGGGTGTACACATGGTGGATGTTCACATGTGATGTGTAGGGAACACTGATGGTCACTTGAGTGCACATGCATATGTGGAGTGCATGTCCTTGCAGAACCACACACTTGCACTCTGATGCACTACGTGTACTCCCACCCTTGCATATCCACGTGTACACTGTTTGCCTTCTGGTGCCCACTGTGTCCCGGCAGCACATGTTCTGTGACCGATTATGGATCCAGTACATGCCTAATTTGATGTTTGATGCGGTCTGTCACTTAGATGTGATGCTCAGGGTGTGCATCACACACAATGGCTGTTCACTGTGCTGTGCGCCGAGCAGTGTGATGCAGGAGTAGGACACTGCACACATGAGCTGCAGTGTTGATTTTGCAATGGATAATGTGCATGTAGACAGGCATTCATTGTGATGTTACGTCTACGACTGTTGTAATGCATTTGGAAATTACTTATTTTGGGTGGGAGATTTTGTTGGTCTGTCATTTCATCTGATTCCGGCTCAGGCAGCAGTGTCCGATGCCACTGTACATTTAGGACATGGCAATGTGTACCTTATCGTTACTGCGTTGGTGTATGGGTATTGTTTGCCATGTCATGTTGATGTTTGGGAGGGTTTGAGTGACATGACAGTGATGGCCATGGCCTGTTTTGCAGGTGTGTGTGATGCACACCTTGCATGTCCGGGTCATCCGCTTCTCAGAGCAACTAGCTAGGGGTAGATTTCTCTCCCCAGCAGGGCCCTCCCCCTGGAACAGACTTCCGGCCTGACTTGAACTTGAGGGGAACCATCTCCAGTTCTGGAAGCACCTCAAGACCTTCCTCTTTGCTTCTGCTTACTCTCTGCCTCTCCCTTGCAGAATTCTTCACTGGAACTGTACAGGAGCTGCAACTGGGCCACTCTCACCGACCTCGGTCCCTGGCCCAGCCACTCTCCACTTGCACTGCCTCCCTGGCAACCCCTGCACTGCAGTACTGTCTCTCTATCCCTACAGCCCTCCCTTCCCAGCACTTGTCTGCACTTACCTTTGTAGTTGCCACCAGGCGACCTATGTATTATTTTTTTGGGCTACTTCCCCTGTACTGGACTCCCCCCCCCACCCTTCCCCTTGCACTTTTCCCTTCCCCCTACCCCTGCACTTGCACGATCTCAATGACACCTGGCCTAGTAGTACCGTTCTCTGTGTTTCCTTGTTCCCCCCCTCCCTGCCTCATTGCGCCTTGGAATACTTGTGTATGGCCCATATCATGTCATATGTCATATGTGTGCCTTTTGGTCACACAGGATAGCTTGTGTTTAAGTAGCTAGGGATGCAGACAATGTGGCACTTCCATGGCAACTATCTCAGGGTGGTAGGGTTGTGACATTTGACTGTCTCTTTGTCATCATCGATTGTCACCTGGTATGTGCCAGGCCTGTGTGCACTCCGCAGGGGTGGGAGTTTAGGTGAAAAATGTGGCCACAAGCTGGGTCCGGGCTTCCTCGCCACATGCCCTGTCCCCTCCCATGGGCAGCGCCTGTGCCTGTGGTTGGGGATGTGGGGCCACCGAAGTTGGTGTCCTGGTGGAGCAAGTCCTGGGGCAGTATGATGCCCTCTTCGGAAGTTCCCGCGCCGACAAGGAAGGACGGACTCGGATCTGGACTGACATCGTGACTGCCATCAACGCGGAGGGGGTGGCAGTCCGCAACTTACAACATGTCAAGAAGCGCTGGGAGGACTTCAGGTCCAGGACCCTGAATAAGGCCCGGCGCCTCTTGAAGGCAGCGGATGCCAAGGGGCGGCGGGGCCACTTGTCGGAAGAACAGATGAGGGTCCTGGAACGCATATCCCCAGCGCTCCACGTCCAGGTCTTTGAGAGGCAGACCTGTCTGGAGTCGAGCGGTGAGTGTACATGCATCCTGATTGTGAGCAGTGCGTGTGGTGATTATTCAGTAGTGTGCAGGTTGCACATCTGTTTGTATGGGGTCGAGTATGGGTGGGGGTGTACAGGGCCGTGGGGCTGACACATGCGAGGGCTGGAATGTGTGAGACATGGATGGTGCTTGTGTGTGTAGGCTTGCATGCCAAATGCAGTTGTGTGGGCACACATGTTTGGATGAATGTGTATGTAAGTAGACATGTCCGTGATGTCACGCATGTATGTTGTTTTTGGCTGCATGTATCAGCACTGTGTACATGTGCATGTGTGTGTATTTGACAAGGGTGCAACAGTGATGCAACATGGATGCATGTGACAGCGGTATGTGGAAGCCTGACTGGCAGATGTGACATGGATGCCCGTCTGAACACTGCGACACTTGGCAGAGGTGTACACATGCATGCAAGTGTGGTGGTGTGTGTACATGTGTGGTGCACTTCCTGTGTTGCATGTGATGTCTGGCTCACCTTTGGCTGCTTATGCTGTTGTATGTGTATGGATGGTGGTGGCAGTTGCGATATGGCTGTGGTATGGCTCATGTGTGCGAGTTGTAATGACATGTGTGTTGGGGATTGTGATGACATGTCTGAGGTTTGCCAATGCCACTCATGTACAACTGTCATGTGTGTATGTGTCCATTGTACAGTGCCCTGATGCCTGTGTTTTGTTTCTCACTGTCTGCAGCGTCAACTGATGAAGAGGGCGGAGAAGGTGCTGTGGAGCACAGCGGCGGGGATCCAACCGCCAGCCGGAGACGCAAGGCCCGGCTCCCCTCCCATGTTGTGATCTCGTCGGGGAGTGAGGAGTCCGGTGCCGCGTCCCAGGCCGCAGCTGCCGGGGGGAGGTCCAAGAGGCGAAGGTTGGAGTTGGACTCCTCGGCAGCAGAAGGGGCAGCTGGAACCCCACAGGGCCCAACAGGGGAAGATGGCACGGAGTCATCCAGGTTGGTGGGGGGTTTGGTGGAGGAAGAGGCCGTGCAAGCACCAGAGACGGGGTCTGGAGGTGGGGGATCCCACTGGTGCTAGTGGTGCAGTGCAGGACCAGGGACAGGAGGCAGCACAGGCCGCCGCGGAGGTGCCTGTGTGCAATCCTGTCCCTGATCCTGTCCCTGCATCATCTTGCACCAGCAGGGATGCCTACGTCCAGACCCGTTTTCAGGCAGGGGATGAGCTCACGTCAACTGGCCTTCCTCTGCCTGCAGACGTGGCTATCCAGGTCCGGGTTGAGCCTGTCCTGGCTGGTGTGGCGTTGCGTCAACGGGCCATGCGAGGTGACCTGCAGTCTTTTCATGAAGAGACTGCACGTCATCTCGAATGGCTCGTTGACCACGTCAGCCTGCTGGGACAGGTCACCAAGGCCGGATTCCTCCGTCTGATGGGGCTTGCTACGACCCCCTCCTCAACTGGACCCCCTACGCGCCAGTCGTCCTCTGTGCCATCTTCCCACCCATCAGTCACCTGGGTGCCCTGTGGAGCTGCGTCTGACGATGCGGCCAGGCTGGTGGAGGAGGCATCCCTGCCAGAGTCGGGAGTCGGACGTCCAGCAGGGGTGACCACATCTACGACTGCACCCCAGCCGGCGGAGGATGTGCAGGCAGCAGGAGGCAGTGCACGGGCAGAGGCACAGCAGCAGCAGCAACGTGGTGGGAGCCATGAAGGCTCGAGGCCTTCAACATCGGAGGGGCAGGCATCGGCCGGAGGGCAGGAGGACCCAGGACAGAGAGTGTCTTCCGTGTGGCAGCGGTTGGGCCACGCCATAGATGCGGAGCGGCAGAGGCACGGCTCACAATGGTCAGGGCGGAGAACTCCATGCGGAGGGCCCTGAGGCGGGCCGAGTGCCTCGAGGCAATCCGCAGGGGTTTGGAGGTGGAGACGTCGACGGCCCTGCGGACCCTCTGGGCCATGGAGGAGGACCGCCTCCGGGACATTGAGGAGGAGTTCGATGATGCCCTGGCCCGGGACATCCACAAGTGAGCCGTGAAACTAGCCCGCTGCCCTTGTACATAGTTATGTAGGTAGTGTTAGGTTTCATTTTTGTTTCGGTTTTATTTGGACCTTTCGGACATTGGCCACATTTTTGTATATAGTTTATTTTATTAGTTAGTGTAGTTAGATAGGTTTCCTTTCTTTTGCTGGGATAATGGACCCTGGCTTGTTCCCATGTACATAGTTCACTGTTGGATTGTATTTTTTTTTTCACTTTTTAACCATGGAGCAATGGCTTTCTTTTTTATTTCCCATTGGATTTTGTTTTGTGGACATTGACTTTGGACAACATTACTTTGGAATTGTATTTTTGGTTTTGCTTTTTTTCACGGACATGCTTCTTTTAATTTTTGTACATTCACATTTCTGTTTCTTCATTTTTTATTCTATTTATGTTTCCTTTAATACATATTTTTTTGGTGAACTTCAATGTGTGGTATCTCATTGGTTTCATGCATTTTATGATATGTGTTTTGAGATTCACTGACACCCATTGGGTGTATGTGAGGGAAATGTGTTTGTTTCGGAACTTGCAATTGGTGTTCTGTGATGTAATTGCAAATTATGAGTGGGTGGATGCAATACTCGGGTGGGTGTTTTGCATTTGGAGGCTGACCATAGGGACCAGGGATCTAGATTGTGATGACATGTTGGATGGGGAACATGAGTTGCACATGGGTGGGGGCCTGCTGGCAGGTGCCCCACAGTGCTGGGTGGTGGGGAACATGAGTTGGACATGGGTGGGGGCCTGCTGGCAGGTGCCCCACAGTGTTGGGGGGTGGGGAACATGAGTTGGACATGGGTGGGGGCCTGGTGGTGGGTGCCCCACAGTGCTGGGGGGTGGGGGTGGTGGGAGACATGGGTGGGGGCCTGGTGGAGGCTGCCCCTGGTGGCTGGGGAGTGGGGGTGCTGGGAGACATGGGTGGGGGCCTGGTGGAGGCTGCCCCTGGTGGCTGGGGGGTGGGGGTGGTGGGAGACATGGGTGGGGGCCTGGTGGAGGCTGCCCCTGGTGGCTGGGGGGTGGGGGTGCTGGGAGACATGGGTGGGGGCCTGGTGGAGGCTGCCCCTGGTGGCTGGGGGGTGGGGGTGCTGGGAGACATGGGTGGGGGCCTGGTGGGGGCTGCCCCTGGTGGCTGGGGGTTGGGGGTGCTGGGAGACATGGGTGGGGGCCTGGTGGTGGGTGCCCCACAGTGCTGCGGGGGTGGGGGTGGTGGGTTACATGGGTGGGGGCCTGGTGGAGGCTGCCCCTGGTGGCTGGGGGAGGTGGGAGACATGGGTGGGGGCCTGGTGGAGGCTGCCCCTGGTGGCTGGGTGGTGGGGGTGCTGGGAGACATGGGTGGGGGCCTGGTGGAGGCTGCCCCTGGTGACTGGGGGGGTGGGGGTGGTGGGAGACATGGGTGGGGGCCTGGTGGAGGCTGCCCCTGGTGGCTGGGGGGGTGGGGGTGCTGGGAGACATGGGTGGGGGCCTGGTGGAGGCTGCCCCTGGTGGCTGGGGGGTGGGGGTGCTGGGAGACATGGGTGGGGGCCTGGTGGAGGCTGCCCCTGGTGACTGGAGGGTGGGGGGTGGGGGGAGACATGGGTGGGGGCCTGGTGGTGGGTGCCCCTGGTGGCTGTGGGGTGGGGGTGCTGGGAGACATGGGTGGGGGCCTGGTGGAGGCTGCCCCTGGTGACTGGGGGGGTGGGGGTGCTGGGAGACATGGGTGGGGGCCTGGTGGAGGCTGCCCCTGGTGGCTGGGGGGTGGGGGTGCTGGGATACATGGGTGGGGGCCTGGTGGAGGCTGCCCCTGGTGACTGGGGGGTGGGGGTGGTGGGAGACATGGGTGGGGGCCTGGTGGAGGCTGCCCCTGGTGGTTGGGGGTGCTGGGAGACATGGGTGGGGGCCTGGTGGAGGCTGCCCCTGCACTGCTGCGGGGTGGGGGTGCTGGGAGACATGGGTGGGGGCCTGGTGGAGGCTGCCCCTGGGGGGTGGGGGTGCTGGGAGACATGGGTGGGGGCCTGGTGGCAGCTGCCCCTGCACTGCTGGGGGGTGGGGTGGTGGGAGACATGGGTGGGGGCCTGGTGGAGGCTGCCCCTGGTGGCTGAGGGGTGGGGGTGCTGGGAGACATGGGTGGGGGCCTGGTGGAGGCTGCCCCTGCACTGCTGGGGGGTGGGGGTGGTGGGAGACATGGGTGGGGACCTGGTGGTGGGTGCCCCTGGTGGCTGGGGCGTGGGGGTGCTGGGAGACATGGGTGGGGGCCTGGTGGAGGCTGCCCCTGGTGACTGGGGGGTGGGGGTGGTGGAAGACATGGGTGGGGGCCTGGTGGTGGGTGCCCCTGGTGGCTGGGGGGTGGGGGTGCTGGGAGACATGGGTGGGGGCCTGGTGGTGGGTGCCCCTGCACTGCTGGGGGGGTGGGGGTGGTGGGGAACATGAGTTGGACATGGGTGGGGGCCTGCTGGCAGGTGCCCCACAGTGCTGGGGGGTGAGGGTGGTGGGGAACATGAGTTGGAGATGCGTGGAGGCTGCCCCTGCACTGCTGGGGGGTGGGGGTGGTGGGAGACATGGGTGGGGGCCTGGTGGAGGCTGCCCCTGGTGGCTGGGGGGTGGTGGGAGACATGGGTGGGGGCCTGGTGGAGGCTGCCCCTGGTGGCTGGGGGTTGGGGGTGGTGGGAGACATGGGTGGGGGCCTGGTGGTGGGTGCCCCTGCACTGCTGGGGGGTGGGGGTGGTGGGAGACATGGGTGGGGGCCTGGTGGAGGGTGCCCCACAGTGCTGGGGGGTGGGGGTGCTGGGAGACATGGGTGGGGGCCTGCTGGCAGGTGCCCCACAGTGCTGGGGGGTGGGGGTGGTGGGAGACATGGGTGGGGGCCTGGTGGAGGCTGCCCCTGGTGGCTGGGGGTTCAGGGGGACATGCGTTGGTGGGCAGTAGTGCAAGTTGACATGTGGGTTGGCTGGTGGGCATGGCCATGGTGGATGGGGTGCCTGCAGGACATGTGCTGGGTAGGCCCCTGTGGTGTGAGCCACCTGCAGGGGCCGTGGAGGCTGTAGAGGGAACACCTGGGAGGACCCACACGTGCAATTCACGTGTGCTGCTCCCTACGCACCCCTGTAATACACGTACCCTGATGAGATCACGTGTGGAACTTCCCGCGCACCCCTGGAATACACGTACCCCGCTCAATCACGTGTGTAACTTCCCGCGCGCCCCCAAAATACACGTACCTCGCTCAATCGCGTGTGTAACTTCCCGCGCGCCCCCGAAATACACGTACCCCGCTCAATCGCGTGTGTAACTTCCCGCGCGCTCCCGAAATACACGTACCCCGCTCAATCGCGTGTGTAACTTCCCGCGCGCCCCCGAAATACACGTACCCCGCACAATCGCGTGTGTAACTTCCCGCGCACCCCCGAAATACATGTACCCCGCTCGCACAGGCCCAATTGCTGTATGTTGCCACTTTTGTGATGCGCTGGGACTCTACCGCCTGCCTTGGTGTGGCGGACGTGTTTCAGCTTGTGCGTGTCTTTGGCTGTGCGTGGCTTTGTCCTATTCGATTCCATGAATACGTGTGGTTCGAGTGCGTGTGGGCGTTCCGTCTGCTTCCCTGCAGTACATCCCCAGTTACGCCCTTATTTTCGCGCGTTGTTCCCCATTCCGCGCGTTACGCCCCGTGTCCCGCCCACTTTCTGGTGTATGCGCCGAGGTTGTGCGCTTTCACTGTGCGCGTCGCGCACGCCTTTCGGGATGTTGCAGTGACTTGTGCCCCATGCACGGGTTTGGCGCACATCCCGAGGTGTACACGCGCAGGGACTTCCATGAATCGCACGCGTGCGCCTGTTTTTTTCCACTTGCGCCTGCTTGCGCCTGCTTGCGCGAAGCTTTTCGGCGCACGTTTGTTCCATGAATCGGCCCCTCAGTGTTTCAGGCTCCACTGGTGCCACCAACACCTCATTAGTGAGATAGAGATTTAAACGCATTTGCATAAAGTACCCTCTAAATGTTGGACACGGGAACTTCCTCAGATATCTGGGAACCACTTTCAGTGCCTTGCATTCTACTGCACAGGCCTTTATCAGAGGTAGCTGTTTTTTTCTCCTGGTTCAATATTCAATCCTGTTGTTGGTGTTTCTTTTTCACTATCACAGGATTGGCTATTAGGAGGTCTGTATAGGAGTTTATTTCGGTCAAACTAACACATTTCTCCTTCCAATTAGTGAAGGAGCCAATGCTCAACTTCTGGGCATGATGGCCCAGGATAGTCAACTGAGGGCCGGTGTGCCAGTAGGGATTTTTCAAAACAAGGCCAGGGTCTTCCAGAATAGAGGGGCAGGAGACCCAGTTCAAATCTAATACAGGCCATTGGGGTACTACTCGGAGGTGGAAGGATTCGGTTCCAAAAAGCACCCTCCACGATTTCCTACATCTGCCACACTAGATTGAGCCCAGACTCTGCCCCATATGAAAGAATAGGAATTACTTTCTGGTTGTAAAAAGTAATCAGAGGAATCATGGAAAAGTTTCCAAACCGCAGACGTAAAATTATTCCCTGAGCAGATAGATTTGTAACTTGTGATCTTTTGGTCCAGGGGGTTTCCGCCAGGCTCTGATTTATACACACTCCCAAGTAGATGATAGACTCAATGCATTCTAGAGGTTCTTGGCCTAGTTGCCATCTAAATTTCAGGTTTTGATTTTTTGTTTTGCTATTTACAACCATGATTTTAGATTTTTTTTACGTGGACTCTAAAATCATTCTGGGACATATACACTTGGAAGGCCTGTATGTGCCTTTGCAGTCCTATGGGGGTTCTATCTAACGGGATCAGATCATCTGCATATAGGATCCATGGGACCGGCATGCCATTGATTTTAGGTGGGAATCCTCTTACTTTATTTTGGCTTGTTCCCATATGCGAAATATACATGCTAAAGAGGATTGGTGCCAAGGAACAACCCTGCTTTAGATCCTTACTGATCGTAACCAAATCAGACAGGTGCTCCTGTTGATTCGAACGGACTTGCATCGTAGTACCTGTATAGAGCTCTTTTATTGCTTCTATTAGGTCAGCAGGACAATTCCATGCCCTCAGCTTGGTCCATAAACGTTCCCTGTTGACACTGTCAAATGCCTGCTACAGATCCACAAAAGTCGCATACAATTTAGTATTTTCTCTAATGGACTGGAGCTTTAGCAGGTTCAACAGAAAAAGGTTCAAAGAGGTGCCTATGCCCTTAACATCTCCCGTTTGTTGGGGATCTTGATGGCCTGAATCACTTGCCCAGCTTGACAAACTTTTCAGTATAATAGAAGCAAAGATTTTCCCTAGGGTGTCAAGTAAGGCTATCGGGCGGTAATTTCTGGGGTGAGTTCTTACACCCTTTTTGAAAATAGGTATAATTACAATATTTTTCCATGAGGCAGGCACTCTTTTTTTTTCTCTCAAAATTTGCCAAAATAACAAATATGCAAATTCTGTCCACCCCCTAGGGGCTTGTTTTAAGATGTACTTAGAAAAGCCGTCAGGGCCAGGGGCTCTGGAGGGACCCAGGTTCAAAATTAGGTCTAAAATGTCCAGCTTGTCCAGGTCCCATGTTCAGCGGTGGAGGTGAGAGAAAAGAGATCCAAAATGGTCAAGCCATTGCTGATCGGCAACCATAGGAATCTGTAAGGATTCCTGCGTGGTGCCCACCTTATTAATCCACTCCCGTGTCAGCCTAGAGTTCTTTTTTCTAAGCACTTCAAGCAGGTTCTCCCCTTAAGTGTGCATACGTTCCGCTCTAAAACTAGGTAGCCAATTCTTATATTGTTGCCTGCATCATTTTTTTTGCTCGGAAATATACTGACCAAGGGAGTGTTCCTTAGAGCTTTCATATCTGCTCTATATTTCTTACGTTCTTTCACTAGCTTTATGTTATACCTGTGTTTCCGAACAAATTCTGGCTTGTCATTCTGCGATGTATCTGATGGTATTTGGCCAGTTAGGGTGTATAGTTTAGGTCTGTGACATTTATTTCCAGCCTCGACTTTAGAATCGCTTCATCTTTAAGCCAGCATGGCAATTCACACAGCGCCTGTTGCGGCCTTGCGAGACCTGGACCTCTAAGCATTTAGTCTCCAGCTTTTATTTTGAACGGACAGGCCCAGTTAAGTTTCAGGAGAGATCACTGGATTGCATATCCATGACCACCAGTGACTTGACTCCTCTTTGAACATTACTTGATAAAACAAGTAATCTAAAGTGGCCTTAGCTATGCCACGTCTCCACGTAAACTTAGCAGAAATGTCCCCTTCAGTGTTGTTGTTCAACAAACAATTCTCGAGCTCTCATTTCTTGCAGCCATGTATTTGCTCTTAGTCGCTTAATACCATGTGATTTACACAGAGGGTTCTTGGGGAGTACATCTGAATCAAAACATCTGATATTCAAGTCCCCACAGAGTATAATGAATGGATCTTACGCCTCTAGCCTAGCCTGGTCAATCCCATCCATTACACCACCCATACATTGATCCTTCCCCTATTTTACCGGATTCCAATACATATTGACAAGGACAACAATTGATGACAGAGTTGATTCTGCACACACTTATTCCATCGTCAATATTTGGTAAGTGGGTAAATCCCCTAGTATTGCAAGAGCCTATCTGAAGTATGGTTCTCGTCTCTGTAGCCTTGCGCTAATTTTCTTTCGGGGAATCCAACACTGTCTGTATCCAAGCCCAATCTTCACCATTTGATGTATCCAAGTTGTAGTGATTGTCAAATTCCACCATCCTATCATCTTTTGTCGTCCTGGAAAAGGAGATTTTCAGTGGAGTAGCCTTTTTGCCCAGGTTATTGTCTGCACTCGCTTCATCTCCACACCATTTAGCAGCATCTCTTCTTTGGGCTTTCAGCCCTCTTAAACATTCTAGTTTTGTTTTGTGTTCCTCCCTCTGGAAATCTCTTGCATTATATATTGGCTCACATAAGGACCCCAAGCAGTTCATTTCTTGGGTTAGCTCAAAACCCAGTGACCAAAATAGTGAGGCTGCCTCCCACAGATTTTCTTTTAAATTCTCTCTGATCTTACAAGAAACAGAACCCAGTCAGTTTGTGTTTCTTTAACAAACTCAACTACAGAGATGTCATCAAGTTATTGCGCATAATGTGGGTATATGGTGCAGTAAGATCATTACATTCCTCCTGTTCAATATAAAATCATCATTTAATTGGGATCGATGTTCTAACGATATAGTTATTGCTACTGGCTTCTTTTTAGTCACTTTTGTGGCTTCTTTTCTATTTTGGATTTTTTTGCCCACAACTATTTGAAAGGTTGGGGGGCCACTGTGAAGCATTTTATTTCCCACGATCAATCATTTTGGGCCAATGTTAGGAATGACTCATCCCTCAATGTACTTACAGCCCCGCTTTGTGTTGGCTTGGATACCACAGGAGGCTCCTGCCTGTTAATCTCCGAGCTGCCCCCCCGCTGCAGGTCATCCACCCATTCCAGACTCCTTTCGAGGGCCTCATTAGTCGATTCAATTAAATACATTTCAAATTCAAGTGAGGAAAGAGATTCATGATCTTCCTTCTCAGGGCTTGAGAGTCGAACCTCCCTCGATGAGCAAATTCTGGACTGGATGAACAGTCCTATTTCATCTGAGGAGGGCTTAACTGTCTGTACTACCAATGATTTCTGGCTTGGTCAACAGGCTGGGTGGTTGGGGGAGAATCTTTAGGTTGCATATGTAAGTTCTAGAAGCATTGGATTTAGGCTTTCTAGTAGAAACCACATTTTTTGGGTTTCTTTTGTTGGAAAGGAGGGTCCAAGTGCGTTGATTTTGGCTTTCTCCCAAAGATTTCAAACACTGTTTCTGGGACGATGGAATTGCCATTCCTTTATCCTCCCTCCTAAACCTGGATTGACCCTGTGTTTCCCTGGTGGGATCCCTCCGTGGTGTTTGGCAGAGATGGTAGTATAAACGTTGCATCACTGAAATCTGGATTGCTTATCGCCACAGGGGGCTTCTTGTTTCCCCCATCAGGTTTCTGCATAGATTGGCCTCCTTCTCTTGGCTCTTATGCATTGACAATAACCTCCTGGTCCGAGATCATGGTCAGGTTTACTTTTTTCCAGATATAGATCGCTTCCGTTTCTCTCCTACATCCCTTTCAAAGGAGATTGTCAAAAATTGTCTTTGCACGCGGTCTCCCAGTTGCATCAAGAGTCAATCATTACTCTGATCAATTTTTGGGATTCAAGGATAGCATCCATCATTGTTGTTGTTTTATCCGCTTCTTCTGCTCTTGTTATGTCAAACAGTCCCTTTTGCCATTTGTTAGATTGCTCTGCTTCATAATTGAGTCTAGTTTGGATTGTTGTTGTGAAAGCCTCCAAGTAAATCAATTTTAAATGTAACATTGTGTGAGGATGTGAGGGTGAACGCCGGAGAGCGGCACGCCCGCCCAGAGGAGCCCGCTGTACCGCGGGCGTGTGCGGTGCTGAGGGCGGGCGCCGGGGAGGCATCCCTGTTAAAGGGAGAGCCTTGTCGGCGTCCCGCAACGGTGCCGGCGTTGCAGCCGCAGCGCCGCGTGTGCCCACAGCCGCAGCGCCGCGTGTGCCCACGAGTGCCCACGAGGACCCGGGCCACTAGCGCTGCGGCTGAGCGACCCGCGAACACGGCGTACCTCGGCGGCCTCTGGCGGCGAGCGGCGGCGGGGCTCGGGAATTAGAGAGCCCAGCTTGTGCCGACCGCTCGGCGTCAGAGGTGCGCCAGACACATGGTCAAGAACCAGACAGGGGGGACAAATCAGAACCCCCTCCTTACCTCGAGCAGGGCAGACCCCTAGCAGCAGCATGGGGCCTCGAGCAGGACGGGCCTCCAGGGAGCATACCTCAAGGGAGACACCATGTTGGGGGGGCGGGGCCTATGGAGAGGACGTGGCTGACAACAGGGAGGGGGAGCCGGAACCAGGCAGCCAAGGTAAAGGAGGAGGAGGGGAGGGGGCAGCTCTATTCATAGAGGGTGGGTGCCTAGAGTCCCCACCAATCGGAAAGGGGGAGGGAAGTTGTCCCTGATTGGCCCTTTTTCCCTCCAAGCACCGGGTATAAAAGGGACTGGCCTAATGGCATTTTTGTTGCTTTTTGCAGGGAGAAGGAGAGGAGAGTGAGAGCAACTGGTGGGCCTATCCGGGTCTGTGAGAATAGGAGACACTTCAAGGGAAGAGGAACTCCTGGTGCCTTTTACTCACAGTGAAGTAACTGTGGGGTCAACCTGGAGTCCAACTACCGTGGTTAAGACATTACATTTAACCAGTGTGTAATAAAGGTCTACAAAAAAACTCCACATCGGCTACTGTACTGATTTCCACAAGTGGCGTAGTCGGCAGGATAAAAGAGAACGCGATGGAGAAAATAATACAGACACTGTCAGAGGGGCAACAACAGTTACAACAGCTCTTCCAACTTCAGGCCCAGCAGGCGGCCGCTGATCGCCAAGCCTTTCAGCAGGCAATACAAATGCAGGGTACCCTGCAGTCCACATCTCAGGACAAACATCAAGAGATGATAAAACACCTGACGGATGCTGTCACCGGCACCCGAAACCAGCCCATGGTCCCTTCCGCAGTGTTGCAGAAATTCAAGGAAGGCGAAGACCCGGCTTTCTTTTTACACCACATTCGAGCGGATCGCCCGATACGCTCAGTGGCCGGAGGACCGCTGGGGCCAGTATGTCGCTCCCCTTTTGTCTGGCATCATGCAAGGTGCCTACCAGGCAGTTAACCCAAACGCAACCACGCCTTACGCTGAAATCAAAAAGGCAGTATTGAACCGGTTGGGACTTGACGAAGAAGCCTACAGAATGAGGCTGCGCGACACTAAACTCAAACCGGGGAAGAACCCCAGACAACTCTTCTACCTTGTTAAAGACCTAACCGAAAAGTGGTTACAAGCACCGGGAACAGGCCTCCAAGATGTGTTAGATAAGGTCACCCTCGAGCAGTTCATCGAGGCCCTACCCCCTACGATGCAAAGATGGGACCGACAACATCACAGGCCCACCTTATCTGAGGCTGTGGACATAGCGTCAGCCTACCAAAAGGCCGGGGGAGCGGGTAAACCCTTTGGAGTCGGATCTCCCAATCGCAACCCGATGCCACCGTTGGAACCCCTCACAACCAAGAGCCTGCGAGTAGGGCCTCCCAAATGGAGAGCAATGGAAGGACGCCCTTCTGGATCCGAGGAGAAGAGGAGCGGTCCCGACCTGCGGTCCACCCCGTTGTCCACGGGATACCGGCAACCGCAATGTTATGACTGTGGCGAGTGGGGCCATATAGCCCGGTTTTGTCCCCGGAAGAGAGGCACCGAGCCGATGGAGATCGGATTCATGAGGACCGAGCAAGGACCATGATGCCAAGGTCTCTACGAGATGGACGTCCGGGTAGACGGGAACCCGGCCAGGGCCCTACTCGACAGTGGAAGTCGGCAGACGGCAGTACTACCAACCGTAAGTGATTCTCCTTACCTCACCAATGTTAGTATCCCAATTCGATGTATACATGGGGATGTGAGGACCTACCCCATGAAATCCATAACAGTAGAGGTGGGCCCTAACATTGCAGAGATGAGAGCTGCCGTCCTCCCCGCCTTACCCGCCCCAGTGGTGATTGGGACCGATCTGCCCCACTTCCACCAGACTATCAAAGCCCTAGACTAGGGATGGTGGGAAGAAGCACCCTTTGCCAGGGAACCCATCCCCCCCGAACACCCAGGGACGAGAGAGACCCGCTAGGAAAAGAAGGGAAGCTCGCCTTGCTAAGTGTGCATCCATGTATGCCACCCAACGGATAGCCTGGAACCCGGAGGACCATGAGGATTCCATCCGGGGAGAAACCTTGACGGACCCTACCTTAACACTTGCCCGCGAAAGAGCCATCACAGATGGGGACCCAGACCTGACCAAGGGAGCCGGTTTTACATCTAGACAGGGCCTGCTCTATCGGGTCTACCAAGAGGAGGGAGGAGCACGAAGGGAACAACTACTCCTGCCCAAAACACACAGGGGCATTGTCCTCCAGTTGGCACATAATCACCCGTGTGGGGGCCACATGGCCTCCCTAAAGACACAGCAAAATATTCTAAAACGTTTCTACTGGCCAAGGGTCTATGGGGAGGTGGCGAAATTCTGTAAGGAATGCAAAATCTGCCAGTTGACGAGTGGGGAAAAGCCAGCCAAGGCACCTCTTCAGCGGATGCCCTTGATCACCATACCCTTTCAAAGGATAGGTATAGATCTGGTAGGCCCGCTCGAGCCAGTCAGTCGTGGATATCGATACCTGCTGGTCATTGTGGATTATGCCACCCGGTACCCCAAGGCCTTCCCCCTAAAGGGGACGTCGGCTAACCAGATATGTGACCAACTCATCCCCTACTTCGCACGGGTAGGCCTACCCACCGAAATCCTCACCGATCAGGGTACAAACTTCATGTCGGCTGTCATGCGACAAGTCTGTGAAAGACTACAGATCAGACGGCTGCTTACCTCGGTCTACCACCCCCAAACGGATGGGTTGGTGGAGAGGTACAACCAAACGATAAAGAAAATGATGAAAAGGGTAACAGGCCCGGAGGGGAAGGACTGGGATAGAGTCATACCCCTGATCCTAATGGTATTAAGGGACACCCCCCAGTCCTCGACAGGATTCTCCCCGTTCGAGCTGCTGTTTGGAAGGCAGCCTAGAACAATCCTAGATCTGGTCAAGGAGGACTGGGAAAACGCTAAGGAAACGTCCCTCACCGAGTACGCTGAGGACCTTAAGGAATATCTGTCTACTTTGAGGGGACTAGCAGAATCCCATCTAAGTATAGCCCAAGACCGGCAGGAGAAGACATACAACAAGGGCTGTCGCCTAAGAAAGCTAGAACCAGGGGATAAGGTACTGGTGTTGCTACCCACCAGTACGAACAAAATGTTGGCTCGGTGGAGAGGTCCTTATGTGGTGAAGGACGTGGTGGGACCAGTGAATTACCGGATATACCAACCTGACCGAAGCCCATCACATAAGGTCTACCATATAAACCTGCTGAAGAAATGGACCGAGCCTGCCCCGGTCGACATTCTGGCCACCGAGGGTGATCTACGCAACCGGCCAATTGGATGCGGTGCAGTGGGGTGAAACACTTACTGAACACATGAAGAACAAGATCCTGGAGAAGCTCAAACCCCACCGCAACACCTTCTCCCATTTACCTGGAAGGACCAGCCTAATGGAGCATCGTATCGAAACCCTAAACGGACACATAGTCCGGCTGAGACCCTACAGGATCCCAGAGGCCCGAAGGTTGATCATTAAGAAGGAGATCGAAGAAATGATTAGGTTGGATATTATTGAACCATCAACCAGTGCGTGGTGTTCTCCAACCGTACTCGTACCCAAGCCAGACGCGGCTGTACGATTTTGTATGGACTTTAGGCAGCTCAACATGATATCCCACTACGAGGCCTATCCCATGGCCAGGATGGATGAACTGCTGGAAAGGCTGGGTGCTGCACGTTACCTCAGTACCTTGGACCTCACCAAGGGATACTGGCAGATCCCACTATGGGAATCTGACAAAGAAAAAACGGCATTTGCTACACCCCAGGGGCTCTTTCAGTATAAAGTACTACCATTCGGGTTGCATGGGGCTCCGGCCACCTTTCAGAGGCTGATGGACGTCCTCCTACAGCCCCACGACCAGTACGCTGCAGCCTACCTGGACGACATCGTGATATACAGCGCATCATGGAGTGACCACCTAACCCATCTACGCGAGGTGGTCGGCACCCTGACCCAGGCCGGACTCCATATCAACCCAGCAAAATCGGTCCTAGGGACCCAGGAAACCAAGTACCTCGGACATATAGTCGGTGGCGGCGTGATTCGACCACAGGTGTCCAAAATCGAGGCTATTCAGGGGATCCCAGTACCAACCAACAGAAAACAAATTAGGGCCTTCTTGGGGTTTATAGGGTACTATAGACGCTTTATTCCCGGTTTTTCTTCCCTGGCTGCGCCGCTGACCGAGGCGTAAAAAATCGGGGGTTCCCCGGACCTGTCGACCAATCACGCAGCCATACTGACCGTCGAGGGGCTGAAGCGCAGTATATCATCCCACCCGGTGTTGTTATGCCCTGACTTCCGGAAGCATTTCTTCCTGCAGACGGATGCCTCTGGCATGGGGTTGGGGGCGGTCCTGACGCAGGAGGTGGACGGGTTCCTACGACCGATCTGTTTTGTGAGCCGGAAGCTCCTTCCACATGAGTTAGCGTATTCCACTATCGAAAAAGAATGTCTCGCCATTAAGTGGGCGGTGGACTCCTTGCGATACTACCTACTGGGGAGGAAGTTTACGTTGTATACCGACCATGCACCACTGCAGTGGTTGGCGAGACACAAGGACACCAACCAACGAGTTCTGCGATGGTTCCTGTCCCTCCAGCCCTTCGACTTCGTTACCTTACATAGACCTGCCAGCTTCCAGCTGGTGGCGGATTACTTGTCCAGGAGTTCGATCCGGCCCGACCAGCCTGGATCTGTGGTGTGAGGATGTGAGGGTGGACGCTGGAGAGCGGGACGCCCGGCCAGAGGAGCCCGATGTACCGCGGGCGTGTGCGGCGCTGAGGGCGGGTACCAGGGAGGCGTCCCTGTTAAAGGGAGAGCCTTGACGGCGTCCCGCGACGATGCTGGCGTTGCAGCCACAGCGCCGCGTGTGCCCACAGCCACAGCGCCGCGTGTGCCCACGAGGACCCGGGCCACTAGCGCTGCGGCTGAGCGAGCCGCGAACACGGCGTACCTCGGCGGCCTCCGGCGGCGAGCGGCAGCGGGGCTCGGGAATTAGAGAGCCCGGCTCATGCCGACCGCTCAGTGTCGGAGGTGCGCCAGACACATGGTCAGGAACCAGACAGGGGGGACAAATCAGAACCCCCTCCTTACCTCGAGCAGGGCAGACCCTTAGCAGCAGCATGGGGCCTCGAGCAGGACGGGCCTCCGGGGAGCATACCTCAAGGGAGACACCATGTTGGGGGGGCGGGGCCTATGGAGAGGGCGTGGCTGACAACAGGGAGGGGGAGCCGGAACCAGGCAGCCAAGGTAAAGGAGGAGGAAGGGAGGGGGCAACTCTATTCATAGAGGGTGGGTGCCTAGAGTCCCCACCAATCGGAAAGGGGGGGAGAGAAGTTGTCCCTGATTGGCCCTTTTTCCCTCCAAGCACCGGGTATAAAAGGGACTGGCCTAATGGCATTTTTGTTGCTTTTTGCAGGGAGAAGGAGAGGAGAGTGAGAGCAACTGGTGGGCCTATCCGGGTCCGTGAGAATAGGAGACACTTCAAGGGAAGAGGAACTCCTGGTGCCTTTTACTCACAGTGAAGTAACTGTGGGGTCAACCTGGAGTCCAACTACCGTGGTTAAGACATTACATTTAACCAGTGTGTAATAAAGGTCTACAAAAAAACTCCACATCGACTACTGTCCTGATTTCCACACATTGGTAGGAGCGTGGCTTGGTCTATAAAGTCTTCATCAATTGATTCATTCAATTTAATGAAAGGAGACAATGGGCCTCATTCAGACCCTGCCGGTGCGGAAACAGTGCTGGTAAGATTACCGGCACTGTTGTTTCCAGACCGGCATATTACAGTTCTGCCTGCCGGAGCCGCCATGCCCGACAGGTCTGACTCTGCCGGGTACCTCGGCCACGTTAGACAGACCGTTCACAGAAGCACCAGCACCATTAACAACAGTGCTGGTACCTCCGTGGTCCGGACACCCATAGAGTCCTTTTGGACTCTATGAGAATGGGGAGTTACAATTTGCCGGTGCATGACTTTCCGGGCCACCACAGTTGTAATCCCCTGGTAGCACCGGGAACGGTTACCGCCGGACCCATAATGATCCCCAATGACATTGTCAGCGCTGACATAATCATGGATTGGGTTTGGGACATCCAGGCTCCTCCTCTCCTTGGTGCTCTTGGACCGGGATGTCTGGTGAAAAAACCGAATCATTGAGGCTTCATACAGACAAAGCAGATGTGTAGGGTTTGATGGAATTGCTGAGGGCAAGGGGGATCACCGCGAGGCAACTATCAGGAAAGCTGTAGCCCCACCTCCTCAGCCTCACCCGCACTCACAGATAAACTTGTTACACCCACCAGAATATCCCCCCCTTAAAACAAGAGCCGTTGAGGCTATTGAACAAAGCCTCCCTTGGTGAATGGGAAATGCAAGCTCTGTTAGCAGTTCCTTGACCTGTGAGGAATGGTTATTCAATTTCCATTTGGCTTTATTGTTCAAAGAGGCATGCATGAGAGCAATGTTGTGCAATAGCCTTAAGGCCAACATGGAGCTTGACGTTGCGTTGGGAGTTTCATCTTGATCTTTCCCCATGAGTTTTTGCGGTGGATAGCTCAGATGCTTGGGAATCCTTTTCAGGGGAGTGGTTTCTCAAGTGCCACCGTCTTCACTAGCTTCTCACTCGCCAATTGATCTAAAGAGTCACTTTACGCCCTAGATGATTTGTTTAAGGGCTTGGATACCAGCTGCAATAGATCGGATGCGTTTGAAGATTGGTTACACGCTCCCTGTAATACCACTGGATAGCAATAACTGGATCTTTTGTACTTCGACTTTCCATAACATCAACCCCTCCATATTTCGGTCGGGTATGCGGAAGTAAGCCCCCCCCCCTCTCCACTCCACTCCACTCCACTCCAAACATCTCCTCATCAGTATTATCTAGACGGGAAGTCACGCTCCTCTTCAATAGTTCCAACTATAAGCAAGGCCTTTTTGAAGAGCGTATCTTGCGAACAAAATCACTCACAAGGGCTGAACATTTAAACATGTTTAGGGGAGTGTCATTTATTACAGTGTAGGCAATATGAGATTAAATGAGTTCACGAGGATTACAAACATTGGTTAAAAGGTGAATCTGGGATTTAAACCCAATCTGCAATTTCTGTGCTTAACTACTTAGTTGTGCAATTATTACCAGAAGCAAGGTGCAATTATTTGTGAATGGTTTGACTAACTGACTTGGAAAGTACACAAATCACATTACAGAAAATGATTGTTTTTTAAAAACACAACAATATAGGAACCAGTTACGCAAAATGGGAATGATTCTAGCTTCATTGTCTTCATCATCAAGAAAAGTATGCAAGTAATCAATGTGAGCTTAAAAGGTTTCGCTTAGGCTTTTCTTTTATTTTTTTTAATCTATAAATACCAACGATGTACAGAATTGTGGTTTGTTATTTATGATGTGCAGAAGAACCTTTGAAGTTGTACAAGAAAGTAAACAGTTTTGTGTGAAATAAGCAGACCTGAAAATCTGCTCTCCAGAAATTTGTAATATTTGGTTGTTTCTCTTCCATTTATGGCCCTCTCATCCATTGGCCTGCATAAAAAGAAAAATCAGGCAATGGGCTACACAATGCCACCAGCATGGTAGATGGCAAACCTTTTCATGGATGACAGCAAAGTACTATACAGTGATATAAGATGAGTTATCAAGGATCGCTGTATCGCGTACTGGCAAAGTCAGGATACAAGCCTGGAAACTTTGGTTTCAAAGTCTCAAATTTGGCTATCTAAACACCTCTCTTAACTAACACTTTATTCTTATCATTGGAGGTGGCTGCTCAGGTTTTACAATACCTGTCTGGTGGAACCAAGTTCTAGGCCTTCACCATACGGATGCTATGTTAGTTTTTATAACTGCCACTATATATGGTGCAGTTGCATTGTTTGGCATCACAATAAGTATTATTTTCACTAAAGTATATGCACACTCTTGCATGCTTTTCAACTTAGGAAATAGGAAAGGCCGAGTCAGACTTGCTGGATTTTGATCCTGTGATCTGCATATGAGCACAAATCTCTGTACTTAGGGCTTAATACACTGAGCTATCTTCTGAACCATTGCAGCACTCAAATGAACAAATTACTTGCCCTTTGTAATGTTCTTTAGACTGGATGTTCCTCCCATGTATTCCTCATCTTTGATATACTCCGATATCCTGCATGCAGCTCGGAAACATTTCTCAGCAGAGGGCGGCATGAGTCATCATTGACCTTTTGTCCCTCAAGAGCCTCCGTCCTCCTCGAGTAGGACGTTGACGCTGGTATTTATGGCGCGCACCACAACCGTTCCTCAGTTTGTGTTTTTCCTCTCACCAGCACAGCAGTCTCGAAAAGGAGTATACTTGAGCGTTAATGGAGAGGAAGGTGTAAACCACAGAAACTCCTTCTTGACAGAGGGGAAGGATGGGAGGGCGATGAGGAATGCGTAGGAGGAACATCCAGTCGAAAGAACATTACCAACGGTAAGTAATTTGTTCTTCGAATTGATTGTGTCCTCCCACGTATTCCTCATCTTTGATATTCTCCCATAGCAGTGTGTTGCAGGAGGTGGAAAAGAAGAGTTCAATTTCTATTTAATTTTGTTTATGCTGGGTAACACAGCCTTTCCAAATCTTGATTCCCAGCCCAAAAGGGAATCTAAACAGTAATATTTCACAAATGTATGCACAGGAGACCAGGTAGCAGCAATGCAGATGTCTTGTAGCGGTACCCCTCTCTGGAGGACTGAATAAGTGGCTACATCTGTGGTCGAGTGGGCCATTAGACATTCAGGAACCTCTTTCCCAGCCAGGTGGTAACATTCGGATATACATAGTATGATCCACTGGGACAGCGTTTGTTTAGTAAACCGCTCGTCCTATTCCGTGGTCTGCATAGCCAACAAATAGTTGGTCGTCCACTCTTATCTTAGAATCCCTGATGAGCTAAAAGCTCAAGGCTCTTCTAGGGTCAAGTCTGTGTAATCTCTCCTCCTCTTTAGATGGACGAGGAGGAGGGTAGAAAGCCGGTAAGAATCTTTTGTGTCTAATGAAATTCAGACACTATTTTTGGCAGAAAAAGGGGACAAACCCTAGGGGATGAACCCCCAAACCTACCTTGTCCTTATGAAAGACTGTGAATGGTGGTTTTGAACACAAGGCCTGAAGTTAGCTCATTCTGCGAGCAGAGGGAATGGCCATGTTTTCAAAGACAACATCCTAAGTGGACAAGAATGTAATGGTTCGAATGGAGAACCCATCAGGAAACTTAAAACTAGGCTGATATACCAGAATGGAACAATAAAAGGAACCGGTGGGAAGATATTGGTCAACCCCTTCAGAAATTGGATAACTATAGGAACCTTAAAGTAGGAACCTTGTTATGGAGAGCGCTCGAAAATAGACAGCGCAGCCAGATAACCTCTGGCTATTGCAACCTGTAGCCCCTGATGGGCTAAATGTAGTAGAAAAGACAAAACCGATTGGGTGTCACAAGTAAATGAATCAATTCCTTTATCTCTACACCAGTTGCAAAATTTGCTCCAACGGCAGCGGTATAAAGATTTTGTTGCTGGCCTTCTGGCCGAAAGCAACATCTCCATGACATCTTCCGGAAGGTCCCAATCTTTGTACCTCAACCTCTCAGAAACTATGCGTGGAGATTGAGGGTCTTGATCTCTGGATGAAGAATGCGACCCCCCTCTTGCGAGAGAAGGTCCTCTCTTTGTGGAAGATAAATTTGAGGGCAGATGGGCATTTACAGAGGTTCCGAGTACCATGTCCTCCTGTCCCAGTCCGGGGCAACCGGGATCATGGTTTTCCGAAATTTTCGTAGCCTCCTGAGAACATGAGGAATGACAGGGATCAACGGAAACGTGTACAGAAGTGGAAACTCCCAGTCCACAACAAACACGTCCCCTATAGCTCCTCTCAGGGGAAATTCCATGGAGCAGAACTGTTTGCACTTCCAGTTGACACTGGTCGCAAACAGATCCACTTGCGGGGTTCCCCAAAGGGTGAAGATCTCTTGAAGGACTTCCTGAGCCAACTCCCACTTGTGGGAGACTGTGCTCTGCCTGCTCAGAGCGCCCGCCGCTGTGTTTTCTTCTCCGGCCAGATGAACTGCAGACAGAGAGATTCCTTCTTGAAGTGCCCAAAACCAGAGCTGCATTGGCCTCTCTGCACATAGGCAGAGACCCCACGCCCCCTCTCTTGTTGAGGTAATGCATGGCCACTGTTATCCATCATTATCAGGAACTCCTTCCTCGTACAGAGGGTAGAAAGGCTATCAGGGCTAGTCTGATTGCCCTCAGTTCCAAAAGGTTGACGTGCAGTTTGGAATCCAACACTGAACAGTGTCCTTGGATTGTTAGACCGTTGGTGTGACCTCCCCAACCTGATAGGGAGGCGTCTGTGACCACCGTAACCTCCGGCCATCGTTGCCAAAAGTCATGCCGGAGAACTGTGACCACCGAGTCCTGAGGGCCCACTGAAGAGACATCATTCTCAGAGGGACCTCTGGCACCAGAAAAATGCAGGATGCCATGAGACCGAGCAACCTCAGAAAATCGAAGGCTGTCAGATTTGAGGCACTTTGAAACGAATTTACCATCTGTGCTATGTGGATAGCCCTCACCTCGGGTGGCAAAGCTTTTCCTGAGGAAGAGACCAGGACTGCTCCAATGAATTGCAACTTCTGGGAAGGTGTCATGTGGGACTTCTTGAAGTTGAGGGAGAGGCCCAGCTTGTGGAGAGAATGACAGGTGCTGTCCAGATGTTCCAGAGCATGTTCGTGTGAACAGGCTCTGATAAACCAATCGTCCAGGTAGGGGTAGATGTGAATCCCCCCTCTGTAGATTTGCTGCTACCACCGCCATCAGCTTGGTGAAAACCCTTGGGGTGGAGGTCAGCCCGAATGGCAGAACTCGAAACTGATAGTGAGAACTGCCAATGATGAATCTCAGGTATTTTATGTGCTTGAGATAAATTGGCACATGAAAATAAGCATCCTGAAGATCCAATGAAAACCACTGGCACATGAGAATAAGCATCCTGAAGATGCAATGAAAACCATCCAATCCTGGAGCTGAAGGGCCCGGAGGATCTGCAAAAGAGTGACCATCTTGTACTTGTCTTTATAGAGGAACTCATTTGAGCATCTTGATGCCAAGTTAGGTCGCATCTACATTGATTGTAATCAGTTTTTGGCCCATTTCATGTGCTCCTGTGTAGGGGTTTATGTGTTATCTTCAATCATTTTGTGTCTAGTTTCTGCTATTCTCGTGGGGTTATCTTGCGTTTCTCTGGCTTCCAAGCCCATTTTTCTGAGCTGGCCTGTATCTAGAGCATACAGTCCCTGGGGTGTAGTCCCTTGTTTGTTTCTGCCTTTCTTCCTGTCCCCACCCTGCCCCTTGCAATTGGTTGGAACAGTCAGGTGTGTCTCTGCCTCTCTTCCTGGCAGCCATTTCCACTTGCCTTCTGGACTGCAATCTAGAAGCATCATTTAAGGAAACCTGGGGTCCCACAAGGAGAATCCCTATGTCCCTTAATCTTCAACCTCTGCCTAAAACCCCTGCCTGCAATCATCCGCTCCCACAATGTTACTTGCTACAACTATGCAGACGACACCCAGATCATCCTTAAAATCCCCAAATCTCCAGGGTCCGACAGTTCGGACCGGCCATCATGCCTCTCGGATATTGACAACTGGATAACTACCAACCACCTCATCCTCAACCCTGGGGAAACTGAAATCCTAGTATGTGGGAAAACGGCGCTCCTTTCCCAACCGATTCCGTGGCCGCAATCCCTAGGATCCACACCAGCAATTTCAAACTTGGTGAAAAACCTTGAATGCACATTGGACAAAGACTTATTATCCCTCCCCCAAATCACCAGCTCTGTATTTAAAACCGGTTTCTTCCATCTACGGATTCTCAGGCATATTTTCCCTTACCTCACCGCTTCTTGGCCATCAACTCCATCATCCTCTCCTGCTTAGACTACGCAAACTGCCTTTACCTAGGCGCATCAGCGTTTCAACTAAAGAAACTGCTAAGACTCCAAAACGCTGCAGCACGCCTGCTCATTAACCTACCGCCCAGAAAACACATCAGCCCTACACTAAAAGTCCTCCATTGGCCCCCGATTGGTCGATACACTACCTTTAAAGCCACATGACACCATACTTTGCCCCCACACCACACGTTATTTACTATTACTGTCTGATCAGTGATATTATTGTAGAGACCATCTCCCATGTGAGTATTCACCTAGCGGGTTGCACATGACAGACTTGGCACCCCCTCACATGTGAGCATTGATCAAAGAGGCCAACACATACGGAATCAGCCATTTTCCTTGCAGTCCTATTTCTATGAAAGTTACAGCATCTTAGCTAAGTAAGTCTGTTGTCTCCGTCCGTGGAACTCTATACGGCTGCCAGTAGAGACAGACGCCGGCTCCCCTGTGTAGGCGGCAGATCAACCTGCGACGAATGGAGCGAGGAGACAAGCCACTAAGGTAAGGAACGTATCCCCTTTTGGACCAGCGCTACGCGGACCTCAGCTATATTAAAAAGCAGCGGAGCCCGCGTTATATAAAAAAATGGTCTTTTCTCTAAGACAACTTAGAAACTTTGTTGTATGAAGGGCTTCTGAAACACTAATGCATAGAATAATGACAATTTTAATAATTGGGCATCATTTCTCTGCGCTAGCCCTCTGTACCAGCCATCTGTGGAGGGTGTGACACGGCGAATTGAGTATAGCTCACAATATGGAAGAGTCAGAGACATTTCTCATTCCCCATTTGGTCACAGGGAATAAACCAACTGATGGGCATTTTGATTCTTATATTGAGGACTAGGGTCTGCCACTGGGAGGTGCTAATGCCAGTCCTTTCTATTATAGACACTGCTAAGAATACACAGTGCTCCTTAATCTCAACGGAATAGTCAAGATTCCCACTTCAATATGGGTGAGTGTCTGTTACTTTGCTTGTATGTAAAGGGAATGTAAATACATTACATCATCCTAATCAGGTCATCATGTTGCAGGTCAATGAATGTTTGTCCTGACTTGCGGCAGACGACCAATGTTACCAAATATTCAACATCTCAAGGAAACAAGTTGTCTTTTGAGGGTCACCTATATGTTGTTTGTGTATCACTTGGCCACTTGAGCCAATTGTCAGATGAAGAAAGTTCACTCTGGGCCTATGTTTTCGTAGGTCATTTGGGGTGATATCCTACTTTGAAGGTTTCACACGGTTCAAAGACCACTACAGGGTCCGCTAGAACCAGAGAGACAGTTTTGCCCGTCACACACAAGCCCCCTGCAAATAATAGTCGGAGGTGAGTGAGAGAGAACACAACAGATTGATCTATGGTTGCGGTGAATAAATTTAAAGAAATGGAGGTTAGAAGTAATACGTGTGTTTGTTTGTTTTATTGCTTTTAGGTGACTGAAAACTATACATCCTGTGAAAAAACTACCACCTACAGTTTGGCACAAACAGAGAGAGTCGACTACTGTTCTGTTTATTACATTTTGTCCTGAAGAAAGTCCTGAGAATTAGGGGCAATAATGGTGCCAATGGAGGACTGAAACATATGTCGACAGGGGCCACCAGAATATAAAGGTGGCTTGAGGAAAGGCATATAATCGAAAAGGAAATATAGGGCCGAGATTACTTTTGCAAATAAGTGAAACTAAATTACACTGGTGATATGTGCTAAATAATTGTGGAAAACATTGGAATATGAGATGGTATGATGTGTATGAAAGGTGGTTATGAGAGGTATGGTCCAAAATAATTTGGCATATATAGTTTCTATGGTTGTTTTATATTGTAAAATTGTATGCTGATATAAAAAAGATTTAAAATCATTAATTTTTTCTTTAAACCCAAATTTGTAGTGGAGTTCATTTTAGTAGAATCTATCCAACCTCACTGCCCCCGATCTATGTTTTGATTAAATTTATACTGTTTACCTGAAGGGATCTGGGGCTATACAGGTATCCCTTTGTGAGTTCCACACTAAAAGTCCTCCATTGGCCCCTGATTGGTCGACACACTACCTTTAAATCCATGTGCATCACCCACTGGGCCATCCACAACACCGGCCCGGAATTCCTTCAAGACAAAATCCAGCGCTACCACCCCTCAAAGAGTCTCAGATCTCGCATAGCATATCGCCTGGTGGTTCCACTCCACAACTCCTCCAGGCTGGGAGGATCCTCGTTCTCTGTCCAAGCGCCAATCATCTGGAACTCTCTACCCCTACATATTCGCAATACTGAAAATCACCTGAAATTCAGAAAGGCCCTCAAAACCTGGCTTTTACCAACATCCTCTTGAACCCCTGCCCCTCCCCCCTCTCTAAACTATATCGCTGAACCCAAACACAAAAACATTCCTATCCACCAATTACAGCTCTAATGCAGGCAGTGTTTGCAGCAGCTCACTGTGACAAACTATCGCCCACCACATGCACAACAACACTCCTACCCATCAATACCCCAGGGATACCGGCAGCGTTTGCTGAGGCACACCGCAATAAACCTTACTCCTCTGAAGAAAAACAACACTTCTACCCACTGAATATCTCACGAATGCCGGCAGCTTTCACAGAGGCACTCCACAACAAATGTTTGCCCTCGCAGTTGTCCTCCCTCTCCCCCATCGTCCTCCTCATCCCCCACACCCTGGCGCTTCCGGGACTCTCCCTCGATGCTCAGACCTTCGCTCCAGAGAGATCACGAATAACGAGACCATGCCGTCCACATTGGACAAAGAAAAGGAATTCTGCAGCATAACTACATGAAAGCATACAGTACGTATACCTTACACCACGTCTATGGACACAGGCACGGCCATCCATCCTTGCACCATAGAATGCAGCTATGGCTATGCCATTCCGGTCTAGGAGCGCACATAGTCGTCCACACTGAAAGCCCTGTAGCATACAGCGACTACCAACGAAAAAAAAATTCAGTATAGCTGGGCACACATCGAATCGTCAGCAATAGCATTCTATCCTAAACCACCAACAACGCCCACCCATGTGCCTGACCTTTGGGCTGCTTACTGGAGCCTAGCCAGCCACCTAAGTCCTAAGCCGACGAAAATGCACACAAGTATCTCTTAATCTAAACTATAAGAACCTCCTACACAATGACTGCGGTCACCAAGGGCGTTCCAATCACAATGCGCATTGAGGCCATACAAATGGGGAAAGAGTGCTATATAAATAATGAAAACAATATAATACTATTTATTTTGATGCAG
Source organism: Ambystoma mexicanum (assembly GCF_040938575.1). Lineage (NCBI taxonomy): Eukaryota > Metazoa > Chordata > Amphibia > Caudata > Ambystomatidae > Ambystoma > Ambystoma mexicanum. Next base: position 335,603,895 of record NC_090924.1, on the reverse strand, counting down.
ACATCCCTACGTATTGTATTCAGTTGTGAGGGCAAGTATAGGTTTTGGACACAGACAGACATCTGAGTTGGACTTTCTGACGCAGACTGTTAGCATAGGGCAAGTTAGGCCTTACTCCATCCTGACATTTAAGTTAAATGAAGTTTTGAGATCCAATTTTAATCTGTGGTCTGTGTCTTACTTCACGATGCCGTCAAAGACCATAAAAGCTCTAAATAAAAGCTCTAAAAACGAAACATCAAGAAGGTGTTCTGACTCTGACAAACCCTCGTAAAGTGAGGAAAAATGAAAAGACATTGGTGAGGAGATTGAGTTCACCACTGTACGGCTCGGCTGAAAACAGCCAAAAGCGGTGATTCTGTGAACTGGTAACGAGGCAGGATATTACAAATCACTGGACATTGGCTAAAAATACACTCGAGATCATGGAACAAGGACAGTTCTCTGGTACCTTAAAAACTTGCTGAAAAGAGTTTGTGAAATCTCTAGCGAAGAATCAACCCGCTCATCGTGGATCGCAAGGTCTGAATACCTAAGGCACTCTTCATTAGTCAAAAAACACGTTGCCCTGTTTCATGACAGGTGCCTGCGTGAACTAAGACTCAACCTAAGAAAAGTGACTGTGCTACCTGGACTCCCACTTGTTGGGGGGAGGGGGAATGCCCCTTTCTTAAAGACATAGATTATGGTGCCAGTGAATCTGCCCTAGTGTAATTCTTGGATTAAAGCTTTATTTTCTTGCAATTATTGTGAAAATCTACACAAAGAGCTGAAGTAGAAGCTATCATACAGCAAACAAGGAATCTTGCAAAGGATGCAACCTGGGTACTAGCCCTGCCTTTTTTGGGGGATGCAGCCATTGCCCGACCAACAATGAAGGTGAGATTGATACGAAGCGGACAAGGCTTTAGGGACACCTTTTGGTTTTGCAGTAACCTTATCAGTCAGGAAAAGGGGCTAGAGGAGGACTACTAGTGGGCACATCAAGCATACTTGTAAGATCTTGAGGGCTCCGAAGTTCTACAATTAACAACCCATTAGTTGGTTCAAAATGACAATCAATTGATAGTTAAAGGTCATGGGTACTGGCGCAGGGCCTAGGCTCTTCACATTTGCTTTGCCCCTGCATGCTTTCTTCGCCACTCACCCAAGAGCACAATCTAAAAGCTGCATATGGGCAGCCTGTGCAGCAGCATATGGGAAGATTCAGATTAGCCCCCTGACCACCACATGATTGGGCCGTGCAGATCGGGGAATGCAACAAAGAAACATATATAACCAGTCCCATTCTGCAGGTGAGGCTCATGATACAAGAACCAGACTCTTCAAATCTGCATCGCCCCATGCAGAAGACCTCTGCCTTTGTCCTTTTCACATGGCAGCCTGCAACTCTCCTTAAACAAACTTCCGGCTCCTGTGTAGAATAAGCGGTCTTTCCCTTTGCGGAGAAACATTTCCATTTACTAAACAACATTGTTAAAACTTCATCCAGATCACCACTGATGTCATTTCAAAACTTCAAAAGGGACATTCCCGAAGAGTATAATACATGTACCCGTTGTTTCCAGTACTGAATTAAAACTCTGGGAGATCAGGGGCTCTCAATATAACACAAGTATACCAAGAAAGGATCACAGGGGGATGACTGGCTTCAAAGAAGGTGGACAGGACAGTTAAAGACGTGGTATTAAGTCCCAAACCCAAAGCATTCCAATGTGCACTCAGTGACTATAACCATTTACAGCTCAATGTCAATCAGAGAACACAGATGCAGACCCTCACCAGAAGTCCCACCCTGTAAAATCTAGGCATCCCAGTCACACAGTGTGGTTTGTTGGACCAAGAGTTTAGAGTGAGCAGGCAGAGTTTGGAACAGATTCCAGACAGAGTTTGGAGTAAGGACATTTTAGGAGCTTGGAGGAGACACTGGAGCTGGAAAGAAAAGGCACAATATTATTGGTGAGCATGGAGATATTTTAGGGAGGAGGTTAGAGAGGATATTGGAGACTACAGGCTGGGGGTTTGTAAAGCTCGACGTGGCGAAGGAGGTGGAAGGAGAGTTGTGAGACCAAATGGGGAGCCAGAGCTGGAAGGAGTTTGTGAAGCTGGAGATGTAGGTTCAATTTGTGAGACCAGAAGGGGAGATGGCGGTAAATGGAGAGGCTGAACACAGTTGAGAGATGAGTGAGACAGGAGACTGTGGTGGTGGAGCAGTTGGTGACAGACAGAGGAAAGAGGTTTTTGGAGAAAGGCATAGTATCTCTAGAGGAGGAGCTTGGGGATAGTGGAGGACATAAAGAGGAGGAGGTTGAGAGGCGACCAGAGGAAGAGGATATGCAGATGAGGCGTGTGGGAGTGGAGGTGGAGCCAGAGGTGAAGCCAGGATTGTCTAACAAGTGGGGCCTCAAGCTAATGTAGTTGGGCCCACCATAGAGACATTGCATATGTAAATGCCCACACAGCTCTGCTGAGTGGGGATTTACAGATTTTGGGTGGGAATTGTCTGCCCAGGCTCTACCCGGTCTACTCCTCTGGGTGGAGCCTATCAAGACAAGACAGATGGTAAAATCGAGGAGACTGGAGGCAGATTAGATTTGGAAGGGGAGGTTGAGTGCAGAGTGGAAACTGGTGGCAGAGAACATCAAGGAGAAGTGGTAGGGAGAGGTGATGGTGATGGTAGAGAAAGCCAGCAGAAGGAAGTTGGGATCAGCAAGGAGATTGGTGGTAAAGAACAAAGAAGAAGAGGTGGGGCATGAAGAGAAGGTTGGTTCAGAGGAACATCAGGTTAAGGAGGTGGTAAAGTGTCGGGAGAGCATGGAGTGAGAAGAGATGTTATCCAGGAGACAGATCAGAGGGAAGAGCTTGGAGTAGTAAGGGAATCTGATAGGGGGATAAAAGGCAGACAAGGGACTTTACGCAGAAAGAGGACAGAGAGGGACACAAAAAGAAGCTTAAATAAAGAAAGAAAATTAGTGAGGAGTGACACTTGAGGGAGGGGTGTAGCCAGATAGAAAAGGAAGATTCCAGTCGGCTTGGAGATAGAGGAGAGAAGAGGAACAAGAAGAGGCATGGAGTTTACTGCAGATTTAGAGAGGAGATGGGGCAGGGAAAAATGAAAGACCAAAGCCGAGGTCCTGGCAGGCAAGGGGACACTCCTCTGTGGCTCGACCTAGCGCCAGAGGTCCAGCTCCCAGCCACGTCTACAATATAAGTGCCAGAGATGAGCATCAACCTGCTGGAGAAGTTCCAGCTATACTTCTCCCTCCTGGAGAAGGTTTGCAGAAGACTATTCTGTAATGAGTTAGACCTAGTTGGGGAGACTAAGGGTGTAGACAAACGTAAAAAATAAAGACATTCTGTTTGGGTCTTCCTTTCGGACATTTCCTTTGGGTGGACCAAGTTCTCCCCATGGTATGACTACCCCGGAAAACCTGCAACGAGAGAGACAGAGGGAGAGAGAGAGAAAAAGAGAGCGAGAGAGAGGGAGAGAGAGAGAGAGAGAGAGACAGACAGACAGACAGAGACAGAGAGAAGGCAGTCTAAAAAATAGTTCTCAAGTTCAAAGGTTTCTTTTTTAAAAATGGGCAAAGGTTTCTCAACAGGTCCAAAACAGTGCTTGAAGTTTGGTTCTTTTGGGGTGTATCCTCCTCTGTGCTTCATTCTTTGATTTTGGACACAGCTCCAGTCATGGACGAGAGTAGGAGTTCCACACAAACACCACAGATGTTCCTATAGGTGAGGCAGGCAAAGAGGGTTTCTACCTGGGTCTTTTGTGCTTTCGGACAAGGATCATGGCTTCACAGCTCTCCTCAACCCACTCTCACTTTCCATGCCCCTCCACAAAGATCTGCCATGTGCTCATAGATACCCCTGTATTCTCACATACCCCCGTGACTTGGGGTGCATTTCTACCTTTCTACTTGCTTCAATTTCAGGCCTTACTTTCTCCTCCAGCTCATTGACTGCACTTTTCAACAGCACCTCATCCCTACCTCCTTCTTGCACTACTGCCTCTCTTGAAGGTCTCATCCACTGCATTCGTACCTCCTCCTTTCACCCACACCTCCTCTCCAGTTCATCTTTCCACAACCGGCTCCTTTTACTACCACCTCTTCCATAGAGGTTGCTTTCACTCACACCTTCTCCTTCATCACTATTGCTTCTTCCACCTCCTCCAACAACATTTGCTCCTCTAGCTACTCCTTTTTACAGCTAGCACTGAACTTGCACCACCTCCTCAAAACTCCCACACCTACTCACTGTTGGGGATCCTTTATATAGGGTATTCCCTCCTGCTCTTGGGCTGAGCTTAGTACGAGGGTTTGTAACTTTGTGTGATTTATCTGACCTCAGCAGAATTGGTGGATTTTGAATAAACATTGTATTCAGTGGCCTTTGATTGATCGAGGGGTTTGAACAATCTCTGGATAAATATTAAAACACATTATGCAATATTGCATTTCTCTCACTGGGTGTGCGTGCACGCAGAAGCTTCTCACATGCTCTGCGGGATCGATGTTGCTCTGGGAGCAGCTCTGAGTAAATAGGTGTCCAGATAAAGCCGGGGTCAGTGTGGCTGGGCTGGAAGACTATGCCCACTGACGTTGAACGTAGTAAGGCTCCTAACTATATGACCTGTATTGAAGGGCCTGCGAGACAGACTTCCTTACTACCACGACCAACAATGGACATCACAAAAATGGTCATGTAAAGTTGTGCTGGAAAGGTGACAAGTCCATAACACCTGCATCTGGTGCTTTGGGGGTGAAGGGTGGTAACTAGGGGATCCTCCCCACACCACCCCACAGCCCTGCACCACAGAGCGGGTGGCGGTACCAAGCCCCCATGATCATCTGCTCCTGCACACCATTGTTCCAGCTGGGGACATCTTCACACAGCCCCCCAAAGAATGAATTGCAGCAAAAACATAAAGACAACTGTGAATCAGATCTTGATCTTGCTCAGCCGATCAAAGCTCAAAAAGGTCACTTGAAATCATTCGCATAATCCATGAACTTGGGTATCCTGTTCTACCCTGATTTGGTCTAAGTGATTCAACTGTATAGATGGCGGAGATGTATACTCCTCAAGGTAGACTCTAGAAGGTCAATTTTGCAATGTCAACTTCAACACTCTTCACCGCGCTGTCCAATCAGAATAAATAGAATAGCACGATCAAAGACAAAAATAGAGTGTGCTCACAAACATGTGGTGTATGGATGGTGACAGCAGGAGCAGGAACAGATGCCATAAGTGGGGGAGGGGGCTTGTGATTGCACCTGTAGGAATCAAATACAGATGAAGCAAAAGTGGAGTGGACACTAACTTCACAAGTGGTCAGAGGCCACTGATGGCACAAACAATGAGAAATACTGGCAGCAGAACTGAGAAGGGTATTAAATGGCACAAATGAGTGTTAGGAAATATTTATCTTTTGGCAACTTTCCCTCCATAGTTCCATTTCTCCCCAAAACCTTTGCTATTGTTTTTGAACCTGTCCTGACTTTTTACAGGCAAGTGAATATATTTCAGCTTTACTCCCCTAGCCTTTTGCTCATTTTGTTATGGGGAAACTGATCAGTCCTTCAGACGATGAGGACTTTCCCTTTTGACTTTTTAACTTTGCACACAGCATCTTACAATGCAGTGCAAGGCGTATACTTTTGTATCACCCTAGTCTTTTACACTTGGGATGTTTGGTTACTTTTATATGTGCCTAAAGACATGCTATATTTTTACCATTTCTGTTTTATTTCTAGTGTGCACATTCATGTTAACCGTGGGTGGCTACTTAACATGGCTAATGCCCTAAAATGAGCACACCATGAAATGTTCACTTATTCTTTGACCTTATTGTTGTTTGGCCTTCTTCCTGCTTTGTCTGGTCAGGAAATCCCATAGAAAGTCATGCACTTGCCCAGGAAAGCCCCAGCTTTCGTGGGCTAGTGATGCTGTTGTGGTGTGGTTTAGGAAGGGGCTGGGACTGTCTGGTCCCACCCCACATCTGTGGAGCCTGACATTCTGGGAGTGGGGCATGAGTGAAACCAGTAGTAGCCCCTGAATGGACCTGTGAGCTGTATATTAAATATTGTAAGTTTTGGAAGCCATTTTGACAGGTCTTGCTTTAGAAATTCTGAGCTTGAAACAACATAAAATGCCTATGCATGGATTCAGCTGCCCACTTGTACTTACAAAGCAAGTTTTGTAAGTTATACAGGCAAGGAACAGCTGTGAGAGAATAAGTTGATGCCTTGGCTGGAGTACAGATTTAGCCTGGGTCAAAGACCGTTGTAAGACTACACTAACTATACATTTATAAATGCTCTCCTTGTGAATGGAGGAAAGCAGACACAGAGATAATGAGATGACAGGTGGTTCACATGGTGGATTGTACGACCATGAAGAGTTAGCTGCAGCAAAAACCTGTGTCTCTGAGCATAAAACAAAGTTATGTTCCGATGTTTCATTTTGCCTTAAAGTCATTTTCTGAACACAGGCGGGAATACAAATACGTTTTTTCGCACAATTGGCACCACCAGGTGAGACCTCATTGCAGTTAAGATCCAGTTGCACTAAACGTGCCACGGTATGAGAACAGGCAAAGGTGGAAGTTGGGAGCCACACCTTCACTCACCAGCTGACTCATTCAACACAATTGATCCCTGCAACTGAGGATTCCCATCGGTGTGAGGTAAAGGGATTTACATTCCTGGTGAAGCACTGGCACAGAATACTGAACAAAAATAGGTGAGACCGTTCCAGAATGCTTCTTAAGGGTTTGATATTATGAAAATTAAATGTTGTATTTTATGTGGGAACATATTGTTAATACACCATAGAGAAATACACTTGAATATGTAATGCTGTGTTCCCTGTAGAAAGCATACTGTTAATGAGCCATAGGGGAATGCGCTTAGAAATGTAATGCTGTATTCCTTATGGAAAGCATACCGTTAATGAGCCATAGGGAAATGTGCTTAGAAATGCAATGGTGTGTTTCTATGGATGCTTACTGCTAAAATGGACAATAGGGAAATATACCCTGTGTACACAGTTGAAACCATGGAATGGAGGACTCATGAAATGAGTATGTAGACTGCATTGATTGTGGCCACACTGCACTTAAAGTGGGACTTTAGCAAAGCAGATGTGTGATCACAAAGTAATGAGGAAACAAAAGTAAGTAGGACAGAAATGGGATTGCAATGCTATAAGAGTCGACCAGAATTAGAAAAACATGTACCTGTTCCCCTGGAAGGAACGCCAGAATGGGAATTAATAATCAGGAGAATTTTGGGGGTAGTGTCGTTTTTGCAAAAATGGCATGAATACACTGCCATCAACCATGATTTACAATTCCCAGTGCATGGGTCTTTTAATCTAGGAAAAATAGGATATTTAAGGGAAATATTAGTCGCTAAGAGTGATAAGGCCATTAGACCCCTACAATGAGAAATGTATAAGTAATGGGAAGACTACGCTCGACAAAAATCTATAAAGGAAGCACAGATTAAAAAAAAGTAAAACACAATCTGAAAGAGAGAAAGCGCACGCACATGATCACAAAGAGATAAAAAGAAATATTGTGGTAAGGGAGACCACGAAAATACAACGATTTGGCCTGCCGTATAAAGCATGGAGCAACAGGAATATATAAATAGTTAAATGCTGGCATTCAGGTTTTGAATGTTCTCTTTAGGAGGTAGTCATGGGCTGCCCAGCTACCAAAACATGTGTTTTATCAGTTGTTAATCATCTACTATAAGAGTTAGCTAAACACTTGTCTATTCTCTGCAAACAGGTTCTAGAATACCGTGGGAAGAGGACGGGACACGGCATTCAGGCTGGAGAATGGGTATTTGTCAGCATCAGGACTGAAGCCCAGTTTAAAAAGGGCATTGCAGGCACTGCTCACCACTCAGACAGCAGCAAACATATTGTGGCTGCTAGTTTTGGATCCACGCTTTTATGCTTAAAAGCAAGCTTCATCCTTCTTCTACCCACACCATTGCCTGATCTGTCCAGTACTAAATAGGTACCGCTTCTGTTGAGACATTGGACATTTGCATCCCTGCTGTTCTTCAAAAGACAATTTTGGATCAGAGGAATCACAACATCCAGGAAGCTGGAAGCTGATCTGCAAATGAAGAAAAGGAATTCCTTCCTGTAGGGAACAAGCTACTAAATAGGCAAGGACTAGTATGGGTGAAAGGAGAAGCTCCAATGAGCAATTTGGCTCCACAAGATCTATCCTGATGGAAATGTGCTTTGTTGTTTCACTTTGCTCCACTTAAGCTATGCCAAAACGACATGTATGGCTATTTCAACCGAGAGAGGATTTGTGCAAAGAAGAAAAAATCAAACAAACAAAGAAAGGTGTGCCATGGGGTTGTGCCTGCAGTACTGGTACAACTACATGTTTCAGATTAGGTGAGTAGGTTATTACTGGAGTGTCATGTAGCACTATACCTGTTTAGTATAGGAATTCATGTCTCCAATGCACTCATGTCTCAGATCACAAGTAACTCCAAAATCCACCTCAAATGCAAGAAAACATGATTAGAGACATATTAGCTGTAGACATGGCAGATTAAGTGGGTGTTTACGAGAACTATGTAAAAAAAATGATTGATAGTGAGCTGTGTATTAAATATTGTAGGCTTTGGAAGCCGTTTTTGACATAGGTTCTCTAAAATAGGAAAGCTTTAGAAATCCTGAGCTTGCAACAACATAAAATGCCTATTTATGGATTCAGCTGCCCACTTGTACTTACAAAGCAAGTTTTGTATGTTATATAGCCAAGGAACAGCTGCTAGAGAGTAAGTTGACGCCCTGGTCGGAGTTCAGATTTAGCCTGGGTCAAAGACCTTTGTAAGACTATATTAACTGTAAAATGTATAAATGCTCTCCTTGTGAATAGGGGAGAGCAGGCACAGAGATAATGAGAGGGCAGGTGGTTTGCATGGAAGATTGTATGACCGTGCAGAGTTAGCTGAAGCTATAATAAAAACCTGTGTCTGAGCATAAAACAAAATTCTGTTCCAGTGTTTCATTTTGCCTTGAAGCTATTTTCTGAACACAGGCGGGAATACAAATAAGTATTTTCCCACAGCCCACTGCTGGCTGTTTGAATGGTGTAGATCCTTGTCATTGGTGGACTTGGACTTGCTTTTATGCTGGATTTTGGATAAGAAGAAGAGGATTCCTGCAGCCATTTCCTCAGATCAGTGTTTGAGCCAGGAATCCTGTAGAAGAACAGCCAACTGAAAATCCAAAGTGTAAGGAATTGGAGGTGGGGCAGAAAGAGACAAGTACTATGTAGAAAATACCTTGGGAAGTACACTTCCCAGCATCCTAAGGGCTTGCGTGTAGTTCTTTAACTTCGGGCGGAGAGACAGCTGGGTGTGATTAGGTGCCTAATATAACCACCGGCCGCCCGTGCCTTTGTGCGGATAATTAACGATTGCAGCACAGGCGGTGTGAGGAGTTCTGAATGACACGCGAAGCAGAAGCTATGCAGTTGCAGGCACCCGGACCACAGCGGTGAGCAGCACAGCGGCAGCAGCAACCTCGCTTTATTTAAATCTAAAGAAATGGGCAAATAATAAGACTTATCTGTTTGTTATTAAACATCAGACCCAATAGGGGCATATGAAATTCTTTGTTGACTTGTTCATTTGTAACTACAAGTAGTGACAGCGCACACTCCCTACAAAACTTTCCCTTATCTAGTGTCCACCCCCTTTCCCTAAACTCTCCTTTTTCCCCCCATTGGCTGCCACGTGGTTACTTGTGTTATTAATATCCAGGGGCCCGTGCCGACCAAGGTGGGAGGGTCGAACTGTTCGGCTTCTGTGGTTCGGGAGATGGGGTCGATACCCTTTCATCCCCTTGGTTATTGACAAAAAGAAGACTCTGCAAGGGGCCAGGCATCTCTTCCTGCGTCTGGCCAGGTTAAGCCTTGTTAGACTGATCTACGAAGACCCAGAGTGGTGCTTCAACTCCTTGACTGGTGGGACCAACCAGTCTCAACATATTCTCGAGGATCCAGCCGTCGGAAGCGTCCCTGGACCACTAAGTGGACTAACCAGCTCTCCAGTGGGCTACCTCACCAGTGGTGGCCAGTTTGTGGTGTAGTTCGCCTTCCTGCCGAATTTCATCTTAACAGCTTCAAGGGATCATGCTCTCAAAGGTTTTCTTCAACCGCAACTGGAAGGACGTATGCCATCGCCTGTGTGTGCAGTGGACGTCGCTGGAACTCACCTTCTCCCATCCTGTGAAGTGTTCTGAAGAGGTCTGCATCTGCTTTCTGCATTTCTCCAATGTCAAGGGTTTCACTCTGCTCCTGAACCCGACCTGAAGACTGCAACCCGCAGCTCCCGGGCACCTCTCACTAGATCATTGGAACCAAAAGCGTGAAAACCAACCTCCAGCGACCCCCAGTCGACCCATACAGTCCTCTGGGAAAAAAATCAGAGTCAGGGGGTTAAATAAAAGCAAAGCATTTGTCTCCCCCGGTCCTCCGTAGGATAACATTGAGAACAAGTCTCTTTGTATCCCTCCATTCCACTGCTTTTTGGGGTTATATGTGATTTTACTGACCGCAATTACAGAGTGGTACATTTAATTGCGGGCAAAACAATGAAAAACCAGATATATATATATATATATATATATTTTTTTTTTTATTTGGGGGTTGCCCCCCAAACTCCCGGCTTTCCTACCCTTATAACGCCACCCAACCCATTATAACCCCTTACCCCACACCCCTTTATATATTTATTTAATATTTTCTGTGTTATTGTCCGCTCTGTTATGTACCACTCTGTAATTTTTGCAATAAAATTACTGGATACCCTTTTTGGTCATCGCACTTGAGCAGTGAAACCTGAAAGATATTAACACATTTTTACTTACCAGTAACTTTGTTGCATCTCCTCTCTTGAACAATCACCAACACAAGTTCTTTACCTGCATCAGATACATTCTGGGGAGAAGCACTGTGACCTTTGGGCACAAGGCCCTACTCTTCATAGGGATCGGGCTTCTGAAGCTAGGACTTGGGTCCATATTACTGCATCACTTACTTACCTTCTTTTATGATTTAAGTAATTGAATGAATTTTAAGAACCTAGGGTGACTGTATATGACAATGCATTACTTACCGTAAAAGCATTTCTGATGGTTGTATCTGCTTAGATTTACATGCTGTGCATAGTCCGACATACAGTGGTCACTGCAGAGTATTGCATTTTGTTTTTCGTAGTCGAAAAGGGGACGTCGACAAGGCGTGTCTGTAACACTATCCCTATAGTGACGTGCAGTGTACCCACAATCCCTCACGCGTCGAGGTCCCTCTGTTTGTATTTTTTCTGCCCTGAGGGAGCCTATTAGACGTGAGTACAGAACAGAGAGATATAGAAGAAAGTCTATGTTCCTTCCATCCGAGCGGGGAGGAAGGGTGGGCGCATGTGAATCTAAGCAGATACAACCATCAGAAATGCTTTTACGGTAAGTAATGCATTGTCTTCTGATGTTTGTTAATCTGCTTAGAATCACATGCTGTGTATAGACTAGCGAGCAGTACCCGGAGTTGGAGGTGGGTTGTAAGAAGGAATAGTAGAGAAAAGATGTCTTAATACTGCTTGTCCCATCTGGGAATCAGATCTAGAATGGGCATCTAGACTGTAGTGTTTTGTGAAGGTGTGAACAGAACTCCAGGTTGCCGCTTTGCAAATGGACTCAAGAGGGACATTTGCAATGAAAGCTATGGAAACCCCGGTGCCTCGAGTGGAGTGTGTTCTTGGCTTGAAGGGTAGTTCTCTCTTAGCAAGAGTGTAACAGAGAGTGATGCATTGTACAATCCATCTAGAAATAGTGGATTTCGAAACTGCATCTCCTTCTCTTCCTGCTGCCACCGAGACAAAGAACTGATAAGTCTTTCTCAATGGTCTAGTTCTTTCCATATAAAACATCACTGCTCTGCGAACATCCAGTGTATGCAGTCTCTTCTCACCTAATTTTGAGGGATTTTGAAAGAACGTTGGTAGTTCTATTGACTGGTTGACTGGTTGACATGGAATTTAGAGATAAAATTTGGTGCAAACCTAGGATGTGTGCGTAGAACCACCTTATCCTTGTGAACTGTAACAAAAGGGTCTAGTACAGAGAGCGCTTGTAGTTCACTTACTTGCCTAATGGAGGTGATAGCTATTAGAAAAGCAGTCTTAAGAGTGAGGTCTTTAAGTGTTGCTTTGTGCATGGGTTCAAAGGGAGACCCCATGAGCCTGGTTAGTACCACATTTAGGTCCCATCCGGGAGCGGGGTTAACTATGGGAGGATGGATCCTCTTCACTCCTTCCATGAAGGCTTTAATAACTGGGACTTTCCACCATGACACTTTAAGTTGGGAAGTGGTGTATGCGGAAAGTGCACCTAAATGGACTTTAATAGAGTTAAACACCAAGCCTGAGTCTAGTAGGTGAGTCAGGTACAGAACAATTTGTGTGGGAGAGCAGTCAACTGGGTTGATGCTCCTTTCCCTACACCAGATGACAAATCTCTTCCATTTGCTAGAATAACAGTGACGAGTGTTAGGCTTTCTAGCCTCCCTGAGAATGTCCATGCATCTCTGCGGGAGTTGTAAATGTCCAAATTCTATGATCTCAGGAGCCAGGCTGCTAAGTTCATCGTCTGAGGGCATGGATGTATTGTCCTGTCCTTGTCCTGTGACAGCATGTTGTATGGGCAGGGAAGTTTCACTGGAGGAGATAGGGACATCTCCATCAAGTGAGCGAACCAAGGTTGTCTGGCCCACATAGGGGCCACCAGTATCATGGTAACTTGTTCCTGGTGCACTATCTTGTTGAGAAGGGGAGTCGGGGGGGAAAAGCGTAAACAAATTTCCCCGACCATGGTATCGATAGACCGTTCCCCTTGGATTGGTTCTGGGGGTACCTGGAGGCGTAATCTTGGCATTGTGAGTTCTCCAGAGTTGCGAACAGATCTATTTCTGGGAATCCCCATTGTGTGAAGACGTTAAAGACGATGTCTTCGTCTAACCGCCATTCGTACTCTGAGGGCAGAGGGAAGTCTCTGCTGAGTTTGTCTGCTAGCAGATTGAGTTACCCTGGTACATGTTGTGACAGTAGGAACATGTGTCTGAGAGCCCACTTCCAGATGTTCTGGGACAGCTTGGACAGTCCTGGAGAGTGAGTGCCCCCCTGCTTGTTGAGGTAATACATGGCTGTGGTGCTGTCCGTGAGGACCATCACTGTCTTCCATTGTAGGTGTGCCTGGAAGGCTTTCAGTGCCTTGAACACAGCTAGTAGCTGCAGTAAGTTTATGTGCTTGGATGCTACGCTCGGAGTCCAGACTCTGTGAGCAGTCTGATGGGATAGGTGAGCCCCCCCATCCTGTGAGGGATGCGTCTGTGGTTAGAGTGGCTTCGACTGCGGGGGTGGCGAATGGTTTCCCTATTACCAGGTTTTCCTTCGACCACCACCGTAGCGAGAGAACCAAGGCCTGCGAGACCACCACTAGATCGTCCCATTGTCCGCTGGCCTGACACCACTGGCTGTTGAGCCACTCTTGCATTGGGCGCATGCGCAGGCGCGCGTGAGGTACCAAATAAATACATGAGGCCATCATTCCTAGTAAGCGCATTGCTTTGCGTACTGTCACCTCTCGACCGGCCACATATTGAGGGATTTGAAACAGCATGTTTTGGACCCTCTCGTTGGAGGGGAAGACGAGGCCGTCCTTTGTTCGAATTAGAGCCCTTAGGAATTGTTTGATCTGGCTGGGGTCTAAGTTGGACTTCTTGTCATTGATGGAGAAGCCCAGTTGAAACAAAAGGTCTACAGTCTTTTGGGTATTTGAGACGCATGCTTCGTATGAATCCCCGGTAATGAGCCAATCGTCGAGGTAAGGGTATACTGGGATGGACAACTTGCGCAGGTGGGCCGCTGCCACTGCAAGTTCCTTCGTGAATACTCTCGTCGCTGATGCTATGCCGAAGGGTAGCACTCTGAACTGGTAGTGTTTTCCCTCTATCATGAACCTGAGGTATTTCCTGTGCGCTGGCAACATTAAAATATGAAAGTATGCATCTTTCATGTCCAGTGTTGTCATGTAATCTCCCTGTGAAAGCAGGGGGATTACCTCCTGTAGAGTCACCATACGAAACTTTTGAGGTTTGACAAATTTGTTCGCTGGGCGCAAATCTAGTACAGGGCGCATGGTTAAGTCCTTTTTGGGTACAAGGAAGTACACTGAATAAATACCTTCCGTTACCTGGGATAGAGGCACAACCTCTATAGCTCCTTTTTCTAGTAGTTGGTCCACTTCTTGAAGATGGATGGCGAGGTGTTCTGGCGACATGCGTCGTCCCATTGCGGGTCTGTACGTAGGGGAACTGTTGAATTCTATACAGTAGCCGCGGGCTATGGTTGATAGTACCCAGCGGTCTGATGTTATACCTTCCCATGCTGGAAGAAAGGATGTTATCCGGCCCCCGACCAGCGAAGCATGGGAGTGCAACCGAATCTTTGAGTCATTTGGTGTTGGTGGCTTGGGAACCTCTAGGGGTGGGACCCCGACCTCTTCCCTTGCCACAACTTTGTCCTCTTTGGTTATATTGTCCACTGGTGCCTTGGTTAGAGGACCAGTTACCTGCAGAGTATTGCTGCTGCTGTTGTTGCTGCTGGCGTTGGCTTCGAAAAAAACGTTTGTCGTCATAACCACGTTTATTGGGAGGCCTTGAAATTTGATCTAGTGTCTTGATTGTGTCAAATTCCTTCTTTGCGGTCTCTAGTGCCTCATCCACCGCCTTACCAAAGAGGTTTGCATCTTCTATAGGTTTGTTAATAAGAGATGCTTGTGTTTCAGGTTTAAAGCCTGAATTACGTAGCCATACATGGCGTTTGAGTAGGATTCCTTGGACTAGGGAACGCCCAGCCGTCTCTGCAGCATCCAGAGTATTTTTAATGATGCTTTGGTTGACTAAGGTCCCTTCAGTCACGGTGGCTAGAAGGCGAGTTTGTAGGGGTTCCGGTACCTCCTCAATGTCCTTACATAGTTTGCTCCATTGTGCATCTGCGTAACTTGCCAGCAAAGAGTTGTTGTTGGCAATTCCTGTGGAAAAGGCAGCTGAGGCTGTAATCCTCTTTCCTAGGGCATACAATTTTTTACCCTCTTTATCTGGTGGTGCCTCGCTAGTTGACAGCAGGACCCCTGCTTCCAGACACACCTTCCTGGTATTTGTCACCACTAAGGAGTCCGGTACAGAGTGGCCCCTGATGTATAACGGGTCCGATGGAGAAGGACTAAATAATTTTTCTATACTCGGGTTGACCCCTCTGATCAACGCGGGAGTGGATAGTGAAGGAATAATTTGTCTCTTTACTGAGGCGAGGAGGGGAATGGTTTGGCTGACAGGGGGTTTCTCCTTAATAATTTTTCTACAAAGTCGATGTCAGGAGACGTTTCCCCGGTCTCGATCTCGAAATGCGCTGCTGCCTTGCGTAGGAGTGCATTAAAGTTAGGTTGATCGTCTATAGGAGATGTATTCCTAATATGTGAGTCTTTGGGTGGGGACAGGTTTATGGCTTCAGGTTCTGAAAACGCTGATGGGGACTGCCAGGGCTGTGAAGCGCCTTCTTCTGGGTCTTCTCCGAAGCCCCCATCACCCATATCCGGGTTGTCTTCAAAACCTTCCTCCTCTAGGTTTTGTTCCCCTTCATTGCCTAAGAATTCTTCATCATCCTGAAAGTGGGGGTCCTCTCCAGTGAGGTCATATAGATCTACATCCTCTTGGGGGGGATCAAACAGCCAGGGGTACTTGGCCCTGGGATCCTCCTGAGGTCCCTCTCTTGATCTCTTGGGTGTTGGAAGGTTCTGAGTCTCCATAAACCTCTCCATTTTGTCCATACAGAACTGGAGTCTCTCTAGGGTTGCTTGAGGTACCCCGGAGCGGTCGGGGGAGAAAAGGGAGGGCCTTCCGTTAGAAAACGCTTCGACCTATCCCATAACGTCGAAGAGAGGTTCCCCTCACCTTCTGAAAAGCCTTCTGGTAGGCTAGGAGTCCCTCTCGGTGGAGCGGGCAGTTCCTGCCTTCCTTCTGACCTTTTTGGCATTTCCCGGGCCTTATGAGCGGTAACCGACGTCTCCTTTGCCGTCCGTCTCTGGCTATCGGTGGAAATAATCCTCGCCAGGCTCTCGAAAACGAAACTGTCTGTCGAGGGTACCTCCGGTGTCGACATTACAGGCGTCGCTTGCTCTACGCTGACTGGGGGTAGCCCAGTCGCTAGTCGCGTTTGCGGTTGTGAGGGGGGCTTCAGACTCTTACGGTCTGAGGAGGCCGCCGGTAGGACCTACGTCTCCGTTGGCGCTAATGCTCTCTTCGTCTTCGACGAGGAAGAGCCGTGGGTTGTATGTTTATGGGAGTGTTTTCTGTGTGCGTCCTTGTCGCCGGGGTGTTCATACCCATAAGCAGGGCGTGAGCCGAGCTTGTCGGGGCCGGGGACGGACGAGGAGGAGCGTGAACGCTCCTTAGAGAGGTCTACGACTTCCGAAATGGATGTCGGGTTGTCACATTCCTCGTCACTTTCTGCGGCGGCGGGTGATGAATCAGACCTAGACATGGCGTAGTCTGGCCACCTCTTGACCCAACGGTCTTTCAAAGTCTTCGGCTTAAGGAGCCGACAGGCCGCACAGCCGTCTTCTTTGTGGTCGAGGGGCAAGCAACGGTTACACCATTTATGCTTGTCTTTCCAGGTAAATTCGCCTTTGCAACGCGGGCAAAACCTAAAGGGTGTCCTCTCCATAGCTGAGGAACAGATTGCATGCGACAACAACCCCGAAGGAAAGGGAGGGGAAAGGAAAAGGCATTCTCAAAGAGAAACAATAAATGTCCCACAACCCCACTCTCCCTACTGTATTTGGCCGTCGAGGCCAGGCCACGTGTTCGGCGAACGCCGAACAACCTCCTCTGTCGAAGGCACCGCCGTCGGAGACGACGCCGAAGGAGGGATGTAAGTAATAATATAAGTTAAGGGCGACCAGAGGTCGAATAAAGTTTTTTGCAATGTATCTCGAGGAGCTCCGCGTATAGGCGACCAATATTTGGGCGGAAAAAAAAAAAATCTGAGGGACCACGACGCGTGAGGGTGGGTACACTGCACGTCACTATAGGGATAGTGTTACAGACACGCCTTGTCGACGTCCCCTTTTCGACTACGAAAAACAAAATGCAATACTCCGCAGTGACCACTGGATGTCGGACTATGCACAGCATGTGATTCTAAGCAGATTAACAAACATCAGAAATGTTTATTATTGAGTGTTGTGTGATAGCATAACCTGCTTGATACAGTTGTTCGCATGTTTAAAGCCTAGAATACATTTCTGTACATTCTTGTCTAACTTTAATAAACATATATTTGTATATCTGTATAGAGCACTATACCCTTAGGTCTACATGTGTTCACCACAGCGGTACCATCAGCCTTGGTAAACAGCCATGTTTTCAAGGAATATTGGAATCTTGCCTCAGCTGGTAAGTTACAAACAGCGAAAGATTGGGGATGCCAATCTTTTGCAACCTGCATAAAGAAGGGCCTGACCCCTTTGGTTTCAAGTTGAAATCTAGGGCAGACAAGTGTAATCTTGTATGCTTATCAGATTTGAGGGCCACACAAGAGTGAGCTACCTTGTTGATAGTCTTGATCTCGTTTTTATATAGCACTTTGTCCAGGAGTCATCCTGATTTTAAGAACTGTCAACAATTCTGTCATTATTACTGGTTTTAATGCTAGGCAATTAATCAGCCATTAAAAGATAAAGGGCTGAGTAAGCAATGCCGGGATTCGAATATGTAGCTGCAGATCACACATGGATGTCAGAGGCACGTGCTTAAATTGTTAACTATTTCACAGCTACAAAGATTAAAACGACCGGCATGTCAAACTTCATAGGAGGGGATACGAATGAAGAGCACAATGAGTTCTTGATTTCATGATCATATTTCACAAGGACAGAAACCAAATGCACTCTTGCATTCCCATGATAGTAGAAATAGTCAGACTTGCAGGGGCATTACATTTAGGCTGGGCTCCTTGTTTGTCTCTGCAGCTACCTTCTGAAGCCCCTTGCATTTCTCAATTGATCGGGCTTTCAGGTGTTGACATCAATGCAGGGTCAGTCTCCGGTCAATGTGTGTGAGACCCCAATCATTGCTCCCTTGATCATTTTGAGTGTGCATGTGGGGGTGTACAGAGCACCAAGAAGCTTTTATCCACCAGGTACCCACATGCACGGACTAGGAGCGCAAAAGAGATGCGTTGTCTCAAACATTTTCTGCACATCTCCAAAAACCTATTTCCCCCCTTTATAGATCTCTCACCTAAGACCTTTGAATGTGTTCCATTTTACCTTTATTCACAGCAATGTCTGAGTGCATCCATGCCCCCCTTCACCCCAGCACCTGAAGTGCATCAGCATGGCTCCGGGTGTGTACAGTACAGCAAGCGATCCAAAGACATTGTCTCAGGGGTGTGTGCGGAGTGCGGCTCAGGGTGCTGCCACAGTCCGTGGATCAGCATACTTGAGATTCAGTAATGTTTCACTAATAGTTTTACTTGGGTCACAAAACAAAGGGATTGTACAATCTGAATAAAGGGTCATCCCCATGCTCTTCATTCTCTTACGACCATAGTCCTTAGTCCCACATTCTCTTCCTCAGATAAAATCTGCATCCCTGATGCGTAGTCACTTATACTGTGGTATTTTATAGTGTTCTAACAATTCTTTCTTGATGCTGTGTCTTTCTTGGGCAATGTGAGGGTCCGTTATAGACGCGGGCTCTCTTGATCTACTCCTACCACTAGCTACTCCAATTCTCCCACTCCCAGTCACCCCTACTACTCCTCCTCTACTATTGTACTTAGTCCGTTGTAACACTATCCTGTTCCTTTCTTTACTTCCTACTGCTACTATTGTCAATCTACCTATCTTTTTACTCACTAATGAGCATTATCACCCTCTAGTACCAGCTATCACTACTGCCTGTTTCTCTCACTTGCTACTCTGCTACACCTGCTGCTGCTTGTGCCACTACTACCACTATCACTCTGCTGCTCCTGCTCTACCTCTACTTCTTACACTCTCCACTCTCACACACAAACACTCCACAGAGCCCCTCCTTCTAATAGCCTCTGTATTCCTTTTGCTCTCACCTCCTCTGGTCTCTGGGACGTCCTCCACCAACTCTTGTCCTCACTCAACTAACCCACACTCAAACATTCCCACACTCCCTCCAAGGATATGCCACTTACCTTATCCAATAGCTTACCTTTCTTGAGGGGGGATGTCATGTGAACGACAGAGGCTTCAAAAGGGCTTGTAAGCCCCCCCCCCTTTCTTATAGATTATTGTCACTTGGGCCACATAAGGGCATATGGGGAACTGTTCTCAGACCTTCCAAGAAGTCTTTTAAAACAAATATAACTATGGTGGTCTAATAGGCCTCTTAGTAAGATGTTTATTTATATTAAGTATTCCATGGTGGTTTAGTGGGATAAGGCCAGAGTGGATGATGGCCCCTTTTGTGAGGTATTTATTTAATAAAACTTCCCTGGTGGTGTAGTGGTTTCCATGGCCGTCATGGAGGCCTTTGTTTAATAATTTAATAGTCCCTGGTGGGTAAGTGGTAATGGGGCACTGGGGGTAAACCGCAGACTTTGAGGGACTCTGCAGCGGCTTACAATTCAGCCGCGGTATCCATAGACTGTGGCCCGTGTTGCGATTGTTGTGGCACCCCCTGGTGCCACGTATGCATTGGCCGCACCTTTCAGCGGCCAGTGTTGTGGCATATGATGCCTCCCGCAGCATCCGTGGCCGGCCACTCTGCCTCTTCCCCGCAGCTCATCCTTGACAGCACGCTTCTACTGCGGTATGCTGACCTCATTGCGGCGAGGTCTCCCTGGCCTGCTGCTGACATTCGTCAGATGAGCAGGGAGTGGGAGGGGGCCTGCCCGCACTCTAGCACTGGTTGGCTTACTGGGGCGAGTTGGGCTCCCACCCACCCCTGGGAGGGCCCGAAAGCAGGCCCGGTCACACCCATCCAATGGTTTTCCTCTACCTAGTCGCTCCTTCTCCTCTCCTCTCACTCTGTTGCACTGCTCCACTCTCCCTCCTCGCAGTTCTGCCACACTCTACATTTCTCCGTCTCCTGTACCTCCAACATCTGTATAACCCCTTCCGCCATACTTGCTTTCCTTTCATCACTTATCAGGGTTTTGAGATGGTGCATTAAGTGTGAGGGACATGGCAACTAGTCATCATTTGGGTACAGGCTAAATAATTGGAGCAGACTTGGGCGGACTACAAGCTCCTTGGCTGCACAGCGCTGTGCCCGTGGGTCCACACATTAATATTTCTGGGCCAGCTGACATCATGGAACTATTCAGCATCCCTCTCTCTGCTACTTGGTATTGCGATACATGCACAACTATCTGCTGTTTAACCATTACTGAGGAACAGAGGTAGTTCCCCTTACGTGACCTGCAGCCTCCCATGGTCTAAAGGGGGCAGGGTTGCCAATTTTGCTCGTGAGCTGTGCCTTCTCGTAGGTTACACTCATTAACCGGATCACAGGATTCATAGAGCACTGCAATGGTGGGTGGGACACCCTCACTACTGTAAACTCTGGTTTCCATTACCCATGTCACATTTCCCAGGCTCTAGTCGGGGTCTTGGGAATGGACGGACAAGAGACTTAACACTTGCGCTACGGTTAAAGTGGGGAAACTAGCAGATTCCTCTGTATACTACCTCCGGGAGCAGCTGACAGGCTATAGCCTACAGGGTTACCCAGCTCTTATCCCCTTACCTCCCACATGTGAATACACCACTGTGATCAGTGTGTGGTCCCAGCTTTAAAGGATGTGGCACCAGGGGCGCAGAGCATAGATCAGCAGGTCAGATAGCACAGCGAGTAGAGCGCTCACTCCGACATCCGTGCAGAGCCTGCTGATGCAGGTATGCATCCCGGCAGGGCCAAACTCGGCCTTTCATCCTTCCGAGGTCGATAAATGAGCACCACACACCCTGGGTAATAAGCAGTGCTCAGATGCCTGAGGGTTCATAGCGATATATATATAGTTGTGAATGCATGCAGAATAAACGTGTGTGTGTATGTGTGTATGTGCACAAGTGTGTGTGTGTGTGTGTGTGAGCATGAGTGCGGGTGTGAGTGCGAGTGTGCGCGCAAGTGTGCGTATGCATGATTGCGTGTGTGCACGTGTAAGGTGGCCAAAGGGTGTGAAGTGACCACTTGGTGAGGCTAAGCAAGCTGGCTGTGGGCGTTGTTACTAATCCCAGGATGGCGTCACTGCTTTTGTAGGGGAAGCCCCTTCCCAGGAGGCCAGGGAGGTGAGGCTGCTACCCGATAGTACCCCTAGGGGTGGTACTCAGTGGAGGTATCTCATGGGAGGGGGAAACCCCCTGTGGGTTCAGTGCCGACCATATTGGAAGAACGTGGTATCCCACCTCTCCTTCACTTCCTTCCTCTTTACCCCTACCTTCCTATTCCATATACTTCTGTAGTAAGACAGAAGTAGAGAGTACTGAGATGAGGAAGTTCTCTAGTGAGTCAACATTTTTTTTTATTGGTCATTTATAACGCACTTAATACCAGCGAGTGGTTTCCAAGTGTGGGATCGGGATTCATACCTGTGTTGCGCCGCGTTGCCTTGCTTCCAAGACAAACGTGTTGCCCCTGAGCTATCCTTCCTCCCCAAAGCAATTATGACCCGGACGTGAAATGAACACGCAACCTTCTCAAATCATAACTCTATCAGTACTGTGACGAGGAGAAGGCACAGAGCAGTACAGAGTACCTCCCAGAATCACTTTGCCCATTCTAGTGGTTCTCGACAGAAGATTGGAAAGAACCAAGTTAAAAGCGAAGAAGGACTTGACAAAGTGTCAAGCCCACCCTGGCGGAAACACAAGAGGAGTACGTCCAGGTAAGGAGAGAGGCAGACCGGGGAACCAAGAGAGAAGGAGGTCACTGTCAAGCTGGTCCAGAGTGCAGGGACAGCGCTAGAAACAGCAAGGAAGATGCTTCTGGCATCCCCGAAGGTCAGCTCCCGTGGAGGAATCGTCCCACGCCAACAAAGAAGAAGCAGGAACACCAGAGATGAGAGAAAGAAACAGGGGAAGCCCCACCGCAGGCAGCAGGCACACAAGACGATCCAAGACTATCAAGGACCACGAAGTAAGATATGCTGATGAACAGGGACGCAACAGGGCGCCTGTAGAGTGCCAGAGACATCTTGAGGGGGCAAAGAAGCCACATGATCAGTCCTGGGATCATGAGGGAAGTTGAAGGACATTTAGAAAACTAAAACAATATAAAGACACTTGGCAGACCAGTGAAACAAGTGTAGCGGGATACTGGCGAATACCCGCACCCAAATAAAATCAAAGCTGTGTGCGAAACCAAGGAACCACATATAGAACTGTAAGAGTAATATACATTAATGCAGTACTTGGCAGGGGAGTAAACCAAGTCTGTATGTAACACCACAGCTTGGCAGTGCATCCAAGCTTTTCTTCTTCATCACAGTACCTGGTAGGAGGAAACCAGGTCTGCCAACCAGGGTCAGGGACCCCACCACAGCTTGCAAGTGCATCCAGGCTACACCTCTTCGTCGCAGTGTCTGGTAGGGAGAATCCAGCTCTACCCACCAGGGTCAGGGAGCCACCACAGTTTGGAGACGCATCCAAATTCCTCTTCTTTGCAACTGTGTCTGGTGAAAAGCAACCAGGTCTGCCAATTCGGGTCGGGACACAAAAGAAGCCTGAAAAGGGACAACTAGGGAACTGAGACTTCCCCAACAATTGTTGAACTGTATTTCAAGCCTGAAGAAGGCTGGAACAAGGAAACATCCCCACCAGCAGTCGAACTTTACAAGAAGCCTGAATAAGGCCAGTGAAGGGAGTTATCCCCCAACACTTTTTTGTCCTGGGGAAGGGAGTCACTCCGTTTGGGCTAGAAAGACCGTCTTTTCATTTAGGAGTGTGAGGGACAGAGTTAGGATTCTGACATTGGACATTAGGACCTTTGCTTTTGGACATTCTGACACTAGTTATTTTGGTTGAGGCAGGGAACCCCCTCTTAGAGTTAGGGAAAGATAGGGGTTTATTTTCATGTTCTCACTTGAATAAACATTTCTGCTAACCACTATGACCCCTCTGTGTCAGAGTCTTACTTCTGCACCCTTACAGAGTGCAGAGTGACTGTATTTGAGTGAGTGTAGGCCAGGGACACAAACAGTGGCATGCTTGTAGCTCAATCTTTTGTGTCAAAATATTGGGGACTCCTTAATGATGAACCGGGAAAAGAGGTGATAAGAGCTTGGTGGTCTACAGTTAGAAGGCTACACATTTTTAAGACCCATGCTGGGCTCTCTGTTCGACACCCCAGTAGATTACAATAGTCGAGCTGCAAGTGTAATGCAACACTTTAATAATCGCTCTCTGTTATGAAAAAAGGGGGTGTCATAAAAAAGTAATGGGCCTCTCTGTAGTTATTCAAGATGTACCTTATTTGTGATTTAAGGCTCACATAATTATCAGAAAGTAAACCAATTTCCTAACTTTCCTCATTTCCATCAGACCACGCCCAATCTGAGAAGTTGAGTCCCCCACCACTCAATCGAATTTGTAACGTTGGCCTTAACTAAAACAGACATAGGCAAAGACAATAGGTCTGGCTTTTTAAATGCAGAGATTACAATTATTCGGTAAGCCTCCAGAAAACAAAAATGTTTTCCTTCTACTTTTGCAAGCACAGACCTATTGGATTTGCCCATGTGTATTAGTGCAAATTTGTATTTGAAAGTTATTACCTAGGCTTCCACATCGTTATGCATGCCAGATTCCAAAGCTTCCAGACTGCTTCACAGCTGTGCTCACATTTCTAAATCTCAGACCAGCACCTGCCATGCATGAATCCAGCGGGGTCTTATTAGCATACCTATATGTCCCTGTTGTTTGGACTAGACACTGCTGCTTTTTTGATGTAAATTATTCCATATGAAGCAAAACCCTGTACCACCCTGGAAATGAGAAGATCTGCATTATAGAGATACGTTGGTAACACTACTCACTAAGAGATCATAAACACAATAAATAACTAAATGTTTTTCTGACTTTTCCCACCTAGAACTGCCTACCTACAACGATAGGATGGTCCATGATATCAAAGGCATTGGTAAATCAAGCAGCACCAGAAAGGCTGCTTTAAGCCTCAACCAAAATCCCCAGGGCCTTGCCACAGTCGTTAAAAGTCTGAAGTGCTTCCCACTTTCTCCAGGATCTTGGCAAACGTTGGCAACCTGTAATTAGGCCAATGGCTGCATAGATTTTGGAGCCCAGGAAGGCATTCTTTAGATGACCATCATAATGTACTTTCTAAAATGATGGAGCCCATCACCCTGGATTGCTGGATCAATAAGGTCCAGAATACTCCACATATAATTTTAAGAGCAAGCTTAACTTTCACCACAGGACTGGATCTAGGGATAAATTGGTGGGTTTAAACTCTGCAGACAGAAAGCAATCTCTATGATGCCCATTAGGCAAATCTTCGTAAATGATCTAACGGGTGCAAGTCTCCTGTGCGGCAATGTGTTTTTAGGCGGACATGCTAAGTTTCCCGATGATCTTAAAACAACATTGTTTCACAGCAAAACCATGCATTAGCAGGGTTCGAAATTGCTGAGAGCTATTTAGCTCCTGCTTCTAGTTTAGGAGGGCCTGATTAGCTTCAAACAAACAGCTACAAGGAGCTACTTTTGGCTCGTCAGGCCAGTTGGTGCCTTAAAAAATGAGCATATGCAAAATTAAGTCTTTGAGAATATTAATAAAGTAGAATTAGGACATATCTAGTACAAATTTAAACATCACACTGTGAGGAACCTGAGGACGTCCTCACTTCTTTTTCCCCCAGCATCCTCTACTCAGGAGGCCTGGGAAAGGCCATTGCTTTTGGAACCCGACCCCTGGGGGTGGATGTGCGAGGGAGGATCACCTGGGCGGAGGAGATTTGGGGAGGCTATTGCCAATCCTTCCCTTCCTCGTCTATTCCAAGTGACCCTAAACAATTGCAATATTTTACTAGAACGAGGAAGAAATCCACTAGAAAGGCAACTCCTCATGTGGGCTGGACAAATATACATCAGCCTCCTCTTATTAATATAAAGAGACATCAGAGCAATACCACGACAAGGAAGAAGCAACTGGGAGTAATGCACACTTCCCTTCATTCACACCACTTTGGTACTGGGAGGAAGAAGAGGGATGTGGAGGAGTACTGCTGTAAAGGTCAGGCATGTCCAGCTAATTGGCCTTACTATGGTCAGGCAACTAGAAGGAAGGACTTAAACCTGAAATCAGTTAACAGGTCTCAGGTGTATAAAATGAGGGGCGAGAACCATCCTGGTGTGAGCCATCCAGGAAAGAACAAGGCTGCTGGAATATAGCAGAGTTGAGCAGGAGTGCAGAAAGGACACGGCAGCCAGTGCAGGCTGTGCAAGGGCCAGGAAGCCTTCTATCACCTTTGGCTGGTGTCCACAGTAGGAGCTGTGGGACACTGAACGCTCTCAACCGTCACAGGCCATTGGGAGTCTATGCTAGAGAAGAGCGGGGCTACGCACAGCTGAAGCCAAGGACGGCGAGCGCTGCTTGCAGAAACTCATGCGAGGTATAGGGAGAGCCGAATGGGCAGAGAAGCCGAATCAAGAGGCCAGGAGGAGCGAGAATGGAACGGTCGGTGGAAGAAAGGGACCACTCATGCTGGGGCGCTGTGGGGCAGGAGAGAGGCATATTGGCATAACGAACAAACAAAGAATCATTGCAATTGCTGTGGAAGATTAAATCCAATGTTGTTGAATGCCGAATAAGTTTCAAATTGACATAAGTACTTTTAAGAGTGCATCGAACATTACTGAATACCAGAGAAAGCTGAAAAGAGTTACAAGTATTTTTGAGAGTGCTACAAGCATTGTTGAATGCCTGGAAAAGATGCAAAGTATACCGAACTAACTGAGAGGTGTGATGAGCCTATGTGAATATAGCACGAGATCAAAACAAGTAGCAAAGAGAAAGCAGGTTGGCGTAAAAAGGTGAAAACCACAGAATGAGTTATGTGAAATACATGTTGTGGCAAAGCCAAGAAAATGCCAAGGAGACTCTAAAATCAGTGTTAATTGATATATCTGAAGAATACAGAAGCATAACAAAGTGCCAAGGATTATCGGTTGCGTGACCTGTAATGGGTGGGCCGTGTGGGCCGACAACTACGCCTAGACCAAGTGACCCCTATTTTGAAAAGAGACAAGGAAAAGCAAATGTGAAGAAGCTTGCATTCTGCTACCGCAACTTGTGCATGAGAAACACAAATAGAGGAAAAGGAACCTTGCTAAACTATTAAAAAACCTGAATGATATGATAATTTATTTGTATCGCGCTCGTACACAAGTGTTTCAGAGCACGATAAGGCAAGGGAGGAGAACAGGGCAGAAAAAAAAACAACAATCTTACTAGGCCCATGACATTGAGAACGTGCAAGTGCATGGGAGAGGGAAAGGGATAAAGTGCATGGAAGGGGGAGAGTGGAAAGTGCGGAGCAGAGAAGTGCATATAAATAATAATAAATAAAAATAAATAGATAGAGGCAATACACAGTGATAGTGCAGCCAGAAAGGGCTGTGTTTAAGGCAGCAGACTGGGTAAGTCTGATTAAGTGCAGAAAAAAGAAAATGGGGGTGTGGGGAACTGTATGGGTACAGATACAGTCCCCAGTGCAAGGGGTGGCCAAGAGGCAGTGGAGGAGGGTGGCAGGGTGAGCAGATACCTGGGCCCAGGGGACAGAGGGTGGTCAGGTGCACAGTGCCAAGAGAGCAGTTCAGCAGAGGAGAGGGGGAGCGAAGACAGAAACAAAGAGGAAGGTCTTGAGGAGCTTCCGGAACCGGAAATGGTTCCCTCAAGTTTTAGAGTGGCAGGAAGGCTGTTCCAGAGGAAGGCCCCAGCCAAGACAGAGATGTACCCCCATCTCCTTTCATTGAAAAACGACTGACCCTGAGGGAGTTAGAGGTAGAGGAGTGAAGAGCTTGAGAGGGGAGGTATTTGCGGAGGGATAGCTTAAGGTATTTTGGACCCAATCCCCAGAATGCCTCGTCGACAATGCAGAGGGTTTTTAATTTAATCCTAGCGTACACTCGGAGCCAGTGGAGAGATTTCAGAGCTGGAGAGATACGATCCCAGCGATTGAGGCCAAGGTCAAGTCTTGCAGTCCTGTTCTGGATTAGTTGCAGAGGGCAGAGAGTAGAGGCAGGTAGATTTAGAAAGAGGCTGTTACAATAGTCCAGCCTAGAGAGAACCAGAGATTGGGAACCAATGAGCTTCTGGGGGAAGGAGAGGAAAGGCAGAGTGCCTCTGAGGAGATGCAGTAGGAAATTTGACTTTTTAGAGACCTCGACATGTGGGCAGAGAAGGAAAGTGTGGAGTCAAACATGACCCCGAGGTTCTTAGCCTCTGTGGGGTAGGAGGAGGGCCAAGGGAAGCTGGCCAGAGAGTGAGGTGAAAGGATGGTGAATGTGTGCCGATAAGGAGGATCTCCATCTTGCTGGCATTCAGACAAAGATCATTGGCGGCACACCAGTCGTGAAAGGCAGTTAGGCAATGAGAGATGGAGAGGAGGTGGCCGAGGGAAGCCTGAAAATGAGTTGAGTATCGTCAGTGTAGCACTGAAAATTTGAGCAGAAAATGGCAATGCAGTGGGCGAGAGTTACCAGATATTGGTTGAAAAGTGAGGGCTAGAGGTTAGACCCCTGGGGAACACCACAGGTAGAGAGGAAGATAGATGATAGGAAGGACCCAATGGTTAAGGAGTTGAATTGAAATTATTTTGAAAGTCAAGAGACTTGAATTAATTGTTGCTTTGAAACGAAGAGCCGACTTCTGAGTGGGAAGGAAATCCCAAGAACTTGTGAACCATGAGCTGGCTTCTTGGGGAAGGGGCCCAGAGACTTGGTGAATTGTATTGACCCTACAATTGTATTGAACTCTTGGGGAAAGGGAATCCAAACGCCTTTTGGAACTGTGTTGAATTCTTGGGAAAGGAAGTCCCAAGGCTTTTTTGGAACTGTATTGAACATTTGGGAATAGGAAACCTTGAGGCCTTTTAGAACTGTGCTGACCTCTTGGGGAAGGGAACCCAGAGGTCTTTTTGGAGTTGTTCTGAATTTGGGGGAAGGGAAGCGGAACTTAAGCCATGAGCTGGAAGAAGCGCATAACTTGTTTTGATCACCTTTTCTTTTGAAACCGATATCCCTACACATTATATATGTTTAGTTGAGAGGGCAAGTATACGTTTTGGACACAGACAGACTTAAGTTGAACTTGCTGACACAGACTATCCTTAGTTTTCTTTAGTTAGGAAAATCCCACCTTGGCATAGGGCAACTTAGGCCTTACTCCATCCTGACATATTAAAATATCTACTTAAAATGTTGAATGTATTGTCTGTGTCCTACTTCATGGTGCCTTCACAATACATCATGAGCAAAAAAATAAATTGTGCATCTTTGTGGTCCGCTGTGTGCTTGTTCTAGATTCCCCAGGGTAGCTCCTGTATACTGGGGGATACCAGACACCCAGGGGCTGGTTTTAGATCCTGCTCTTTGAATTTCTATTTCAGACCCTGTATTAGGATACTGAATGCACAAGTGGAGAGTAGATATTAGTGAACATGTAGTGCCTATCTGGGAAGAGGACAGTAGCAAGGAAATGGTACTGACAGCAAAGGTTGCAGTCCACACTTATAGCACAAGTATGGAGAAGGAGCTAAATGTGAAACTGAGCTGAGGGCCCAAGGACAGATATGAATTTCCAAAAGCTATAACTATTACAGTAGTTTGAGTGGGGAAGAGTACCTGGATATCACCACTGGGAGGCAAGTACTGAAGACACAAGCAGGGATACAGCACAGATTGCAAAAGCAGGGATAGAGCACCAATGGCACAAGCATTAGGGGTCCCTATGGCCATCAATGAGGAATGTGCACAGATGTACCACATTCGCCGATTGGCTTCTACTAAAGAAATCCACGCTGGATCCCGGCAACCTAGGTGAACATCGCCCCATCATCCATCTTCCCTTCCTAGGTAAGTAAGATCATCGAAAAAGCGGTAGCCGCACAACTACAGCAACACATCAACACCATCAACACCAACAACACCAACAACACCAACAACACCAACAACACCAACAATCTCCTCCAAACCCACCAATCTGGATTCAGGCCCAGATGCAGCACAGAGACAGCAACCATACAAGTGGTCAACGACACCCTCAACATCCTTAATGACAGCCACCCCGGCCTCCTGGTTCTATTTGACCTCTCGGCTGCTTTTGACACAGCAGACCCCCAGGCGCTTACAGACACCCTACATCGGCGCATGGGAATCAGCAACCATGTCCTATGCTGGTTCAAGTCCTACCTCGCCAACCGCCAGCAGTTTGTTCAGATGGACTTATCTAGATCGCCAATGCTACCCGTGACCTGTGTAGTCCCGTAGGGTTCCATCCTCGCCCCAGTGATCTTCAACATATACATGGAGCCGCTGGAAGCCCTCCTAGCCACACAAAACATCCACATCCACCAATATGCAGACAAGACACAGATATACCTCAAGATTGACTCCATCAAGGACATCCAAAGGCTCAAAACCTGCCTCTCGCTCATCCAGTCTTGGATGTCCAGTGCATACTTGAAGCTCAACACCTCCAAGACCGAATACCTTCTCCTCACCAACAACAATGTACACCCAAACATATAGACCTGGCCAACCATGAACTCTCCGGGCTTCACACCCGAGCTCACCTCCTGTGCCAAGTGCCTTGACTTCCACATCGACAAACACCTCTCCTTCAAGACACACATAGCTAAGAATACTCGGGCAGCTTGGTATCAGCTCTTCCTCCCTCCAGACAACTTTCGATCCACCGTTCAAGCTCTGGTCCTATCCCACCTCGATGAGGCAATGGACTCCTCTAAGGCCTTGCGTCGTCCTCCCTTGTTCCCCTGAGAAGTATCCTACATGCAGCCGCACACATGCCTCATCAAGGGTCTACGCGGATACCACCACATCATCCCAGCCCTCATCGACCTTCACTGGCTTCGACTGCACACACAAATCACCTTCAAGTCTTGCTGCATCATCTTTAAGGCAGTCGCCCTCAAGTCACTGAGCTACCTCACAGAGAAACTCAGCATCTCCGGTGTACAGTGCACCACCAAAAGCTAGGACACATGCAGACTTGAAATCCACTATTGCAAAAAGGGCATAACCAGAAAACAAGCCTTCTCTGCCCACGCCCTAAGACTATGGAACCTTCTCCGCACCCCCACAATTCAGAAAAGAACTCAAGACGCACCTCTTCAAGGAGTCTCACCTCCTCAACATCTATGCCATCACATCAGCCCTCACGCCACCTTCTCGCTAGACGCCATCCGCCCCAGAACTCCCTGCCACCTGGTACAGTTGTACCCCTCCTCTGTGCCCCTCTGAATCCTACCCGCCACTATTATCTTTTCTGTTACCTCTGAAAAGCACCCTGTTATGCACCTATACTGTTTTGCTATGTATCTTTATTGTTGTATACCTCTGTAAAGGGCTCTGTTGCTTCTCAAAGCTAGGTCCTCTCTCAGTAAATACCATAATGATAATAATTCTAATAATAATAATAATAATAATAATAGAAGCCAAGATCAATGCCGAGGTTGTCCAACATCAAGCAATTTCGAAGATGGGTCCAAACAGATAAGGTTTCCAAGGACTCTGTCCTTTCTGACATTAACAGCACACCAGCATGTGGGGCAAACGCCACACTACGGTGACGTTGCAGAGCAATCAGTGTCGCCAATAAAGCGGCTGAAATGGTACACAGATACCCTATGTGACATTGTCATGGGCTGATCCTGTCAAGGGGGGTGGGGAGGACATGACGCCTCTCAACCTTGGGTAGGTGGCCTACCAGGGCAACACCACAACTAGGCTGACCCCAAAACTGTGTGGAGGAGTTGGGGGGAAACCTTTTCTCAGTTTCCCCTGTAAGTGTAGTACCGTTTATGTTGTGATGAATCCTCGGCTGTCGTCCCTTCTCCTCTAAGCGGAGCCCCTTCCCATGAGGTCAGGCCGCTACATCGTAGTCCCCCTGGGGGGGTGGCACTCAGCAGGAGGATCTCATGGGGAGGGATCCCCTATGGGACTAGTGACAACATTTTGGGGAGAGTGTGGCATGTGCACAATATATCCCAACCTCCCTCACCCTCGTTCCCTAAGCACAGTACACCAGTCCTCTACACCTCCATGTACTTGTGTAGACAATCCAACCCTTGTGGGAATCACTGAGATGATGAAGAGTAGTGAATACTTACCTGAAGTATGCTGGAAAACTGGGACGAAGAAGAAGCCAGCAAACCCAATGGAGAGTGATCATATCCATACTGGGACGAACTGCAGAACCAAAGTGAGCATGCTAGCCTATATGGACATTGTGGGAGCATAAAAAATAAAGAGGGACTCATGCTAGGATCTAGCCCTCCCTGGAGGAACCGTGTGAGCAAGCACGAAGCGCAAGCAGACCGGACACCGAGCAAGGAGCTGGAAGGTCTGGTGCCGGATGAAAGGACCAGACAGCGAGAGTGCAAACAGAGGCTCCAGGCACTCCTAAAGCCTGGGAAGTGCAGAGAGAGAATATTGTGCCACCAAGAGGAAAAGTAGTACTGCAGAGCCACCGCAGACTAAAGGAGGTCTATGAACGCCACAGGAACCCTGCAGCTGGGTACAGGCGTCCAGAAGGAGCCAAAACCCTTGCGAACCAAGGTGACACGTACACAGGCTGCTGTGGACTGGGGCCCTGAGAAGGCAATGGCAAGCCAGAAGGTACGAGCGGAGCTGGGAATACAGGGTCTGGGACCCGGACATTTTTGAAGAAATCTTGTGCCGGGATCAAAATGAAAACTTTCAAAATAAAGTTCAGAGCTTCACAAGATATCGGAGTTCCACTTCCCCAAGATTTCAAATCTAACAGCTTTCAAAAAAACACAGCTCATTGGGACATTTTCCAGCTCCTCTGATTTCAGTACTTTTTACCAGTTCACATACGCAGTTCTGTTTCTCGACTTCAAAATCATGTACAAGGTTGTTGCAAAACACAAACATTTTATGTATACTTTCATTGGCTTTTCCATACAGGGCACTCGGTCTAGTTGCAGTTGTCGGACCATACGTTCCACCTATTACAGGTCACGCAACCGATACCCTCTATTGACTGCTTGCATCAACACTTAGCCACTGCTTCCATTTTACAGTGATGCTTAGTTGATTCCCCAGTGTCGCACCATATTGACACTGTGCCGTGGCTTACTTGGCCACCATGCACTTTGTTACACTTTTCTGTATACCTCTGGATCTTGCCAATACAAGTTTCCTCTTAACCTGTAATTCCTGGAGCTCTTTTAGCTTTGGGCCAACACTTGGTTTATCATCTCATACCTTTCTTGGTATTCACTTGGCTTTGCCAATATTTGTGTTTCATACAATATCTTCTGTAGCATCTACCACCTTTCTTTCACTCCATTCCATTGCTTGAGGTAGTGGAGGAGAAAGTGCTCAGTTGCAGCTGGGAAGGGCGGTTAGTGAGAAATGAGGTCAGCCAATCCAGTGCACGGTCCGTGATGCCGAGGGTATCATGGAGCCGTTTTATGAGGAAAGAATGGTTAACCATGTCAAAGGAGGAGGAGAGGTTGAGAAGAATGAGAACAGCAGGAGAGTTAGAGTCGAGTAAATACAACTGAAAATACATTGGATTTATCTTGTGAATCATTGAGAACCTTGTTACTTCTGCAACTTGCAATAAGTATGGGGCTAATTAAATTACATTATTGCTTTATCACTGTGACAATGGCAGTACCCTGGCCTTGCAAGAGGGGATGAGAAACCTTCTCAGCCGGGGGCGGAAGAACTAACAGGAAGCAATCTAGAGCCAGTTCAACTCCTGAGGTGGACAGTGGCAGCTGTGCGGACTCCAATGTCTGCCCTCCCACTCATTTCAGCCCAAGTGCAAGTATGTCTGTTTGCAGTACTGAGTTGCATCATCCAAAACCTGTTAACCAATATGCTAACAGATTGTTCTCTTCTAATTCCACGAATACTTGAACCATGAGTTACCAGGGGGAAGCAATGATGTAGCGCCCCCCACGCAGACCTGGAAACATCCCAGGCACAAAAGAAACTACAAAGGAGATGCGCAATTGTTGCAAACACCAGCGAATGCGCAACTCAGGCTGGCAGTGGCACTGGAAGAGCAGAGAGCAGAGCTGTGGTCCATATGCGACTACGCGATCAGCCACGCAGCACACGCCAGCCCTGGCAAACCCGTAAAGGAGACCTCTGTGAAGCCCATAGACCACCAGTCATATAAAGGGTGTAGAAACCCCAACAGGAACTTTACTCAAGTTGGTGGATGCGTGGATCTGGAACCATCTACACCACATGTCCCCATTATTCTTACACAGTGTTTCCCACGTAGAGAGGAGGGGCAGGGATTCACCTGCCATTTAAACCCTATGCCATTTGGAAACACTCCCAGGTAAGGGCTTAAATTGTTAAGGACAGACTGACAATCAGACATCTACTACATGTACCACCTTTCTTTCACTCCATTCCCGGGTGCTCAACTTTCTTTTCACTCTGTTCGGCATTCAACAAGTGCTTACAATAACTAAGTTCATTCAGTAATCAAAAAGTACTGGTTTCAGCATTCAAAAGTACTTGCCATGACTTTCAGTCCGTTCCGTATTCAAAAGGACTTTGTAACAGGTTCCCTCAGCACCCTGGTATGAGTGTTTCCCCGATTTCCACTCACTGGTCGCACACAACAGCTCCCTCTTGCTTGTTGCCCTTTGCGACAGACCGCTCAACGCTCCTCGCTCTGAATTCTGGCTTTCCCAAGCTTCACCTCCCCCTCGTGGCAGCCACAGAGAGCACCGCTCGCTCGCTCATTCTCCTGGTTTCCTGCAGCAGCTGGGGTTCATGGGAGTGCCACAGCTCCTGCTGCAAGGACCCTATAACAAGAGTAGCAGACCTTCCAGACCCTCTCATGGCCGACCTCAGCACATCTCTCTCTCTTGCTCAAAAACAGCTCCCGGCACCTGGGTCTCCAGCTCCCTTCTCTCCAGCCCGTGCTGCAAGTATTATATCAGTTAGGAGTGCTAGGTGACCCCAGGTGTGGGTCATTAAGTCCAATTGCCAGACTAAAGCGAAACTCAGTAGGTGGACGGGCCTGGTTGGTCCACCTGTATACCTCCATAGTCCTCTTCTTTATCTAGGTACCAGAGGGGTGTTTGGTATGGACTGATTTAATAAAAGAAATATATATATACCTCCGTGTTGTCTCTGATATGTGTTAGTATCAATCAAATTAGGATGCGTCTTCCTAGTTGGTCTCTTCCTCGTCTCAGTATTGAGGTGATCTTTACGGGGGACAGTTTGGGGGAAGAAAATGAAAAGGCTGGCAGTAGCCTACAAAGGCTTGGAGGAATGGAGGGTTCATTGTGAAAGGGGGATACCATGTCTCACCCAAGGACGTCCTCTCCCCAAGTACCCTCCACCCAGCTGATCCGCCCTCGCATATCCACCCACAGGTGCAGGATCCAAAAGCAATGGCCTTTCCCAATCCACCACAGAGGAGCATCCATGGGGAAAAGAAGTGAGGACGCCCTCAGGTTCCTCACACCCCCTAGCATTGTGAACTGTATGGTAAAAGCCAGGAGAAAGAAGTCGTTCATCCTGGTGCTGTGAGAAGGATTAAGAAACCTGAGGCAGGTTAGGGGAAGAGGAAGTCATCCCCCCCAAACCCTGTGAAGATGCAAGACTTTCTTTTTCCATGTGCGTTAGTGGAACACCAACTCAAGAAAGCTTGTGAGACTTTTTGGTTTTTACCTTTTTTAAGAACATTTCTTTTTCATCACCTGAATGTGAACTTTGCTTTATCATCCAGAAGAAGGGAGACATTCTTCTGGACCAAGAAGATCACAACTTTACTTAGTTTTGATTTAGAGTGTAAGGGGAGCAAATGGGTTTTTGACACACAATGTGGACTACTTGTTTTGGACAGACATCCTGACAGAATCCTTAGTAATTAGTCGAGGCAGGGAAAACCCTGTTAGTGATAGGGTCAGATAAGGTTTTCTCTCATATTGTATACAATAAAAGTCTATAGCCCAAAATATGCCACCTGTGTGTCAGCCTCACATTTCTAGACCCTTTCAATGTACATAGGTGCCTTTGTCTCTGACCAAATGCCCATCGGTCCTAGCCAGGTTTCTTTTTCTACTCTTTCAGGTGGTACCAGAGACATTACAGCTACTAGAATGCACCAGACTCCTCAAACCCCTATGAGGGATAATAGTTCGTCGGAGGCAGTGCTGGGCGTAGAATATCTACAAGTACCACAATACACCTCTAGGAATCGCAAATTCTCAAAAATACCACTAGACCTGCAGGGCAAGTTCCTTAGGTTACATACCCTGCTTAAGAGAAATGCAATTCCAACATGGGCAAGGGTTACAACATATGGATCAGTGCTGTCAGTAAAACGATTCATGTCACAAGCACACTTCATATTTGGTGCAATGCTACCACCCAAAGGCCAGCCATGCATAGTGAAACTTATTTGCCATTTACTGCAAACAAAGAAAATTCAAACTTCCCATACTCGCCAGCAAGGTTGAGAATGTTGGAAATGGCACTCACCCATCAGAAAATCTCCTCACCAATGCAATTGGGTAGTAGATTTTGCAAGCCCTGAACTGAGCTCAAGAGGCAAGACATGGCCAGGAACAGGAGAACAGGCTGGTTAGCCAAGTGTAAATGAACTATACGTCCCCCATTAAGAAGTCGAATGGGAGACCCAAAACATAACCAACATACCCCAGACTAGCTGCAGGGGAACATTGGTGCAACAGCGACGAAGCTGGATCCAGCAGGGAGCTGGCCAATACGAGAGTATACCAGCGTACTCTCCCCAAAACATTTGCAGGCAATGACGTACATGATCCAGGAGGGGAACAGATCAAAAACAATCACAGTGACCGTATGGCAAGATGAAGGCTTCAAAAGGGGCAGAGCAAAAGATCCTTGTGAACACTTCCAGGGGACTTCATGGCCCACAAGGGGATAGCTCAATCAAAGACAGCGCCAGGGAAGCAGCTGGCTCGGGTAAACAATCAGAGCCGAGGGAAGCGTTTAGGCAGGATTTGAGGGATGTTAAAGCCAGCAGAATCAGTTGACTGTGGTAGGTCTACAGGTGAGGTAAGAAAGGAGGTGGAGGCCCAAAAGACCAGAAAGAACAGCCAGAGGAAGACTTGGAGAAGACTTTTGAGGGAGTTAAGGTGAGGTGTTGTGACCGAGGGAGTGGTGCCAGTTGGGTGTGATTGAAGGTAATTTTGGAGGGAGAGGAGGAGGGTTGAGAATAGGAGTGGGAGTGAGAAAGAGTGTGGGAGAGAGAGGGAAGTGAAATGCAGGAGGGTGGAAGAGAGTGGAGGGAAGGAAGGATGGAGAGGTAGTGTCAGGAGGATCGGGGAGCTGGATAATGGAGTCAGGAGAAGGGGAGAGCATGATAAGAACAGGAGACAGGGTGTAGAGAGGTGGGAATTTAGGAGGGAGGTAAAGGGTGAAGACAGGCAATGGGGAGAGAGCGATAAGACAAGGAGATGTAATGTGGAGTGAGAGTGGGACGAGAGAGGAGGATGGAGCAGAGAGGAGACAGGCATATGGAGAGGAGAGCGAGGAAAAGGTTTAGAGATGGTGATCCGGAGGAAAAAGGCACCGGGGCAGTCAGACGAGCCCGCTAGGTCATATAGGACTCCCTGAGTGAGGGAGAGAGCTAAGGGCCCTCCCCTAAAACAGGGATAGACCAGACAGTAGTGGTACACTGGCTCTAGTGAATTGGCACTGCATTAATACTTATTGGAGTAAGAAGAGTGGGATGGGGAGGTGGGAGCCCCCTCAGAAATTGTGGGAAAGGTGTATGTAGAACTCACCTAGACTGTGAGCCTCAACTGCCTGTTTTTGTGAAACTGTTTTTTGAAATATTTAATGATTTTTATTTATTGAGAATTTGTTATGTGTCTATACAACAGAATGGTGTTTCAAGGTGCCACAAAACAAAGTGGGGAGGGAACAAGGGGAGAATAAGAGTGGCAAAACAGTAAATATACAATTGTGGTCCTACTAGGCCTTGTGACATTCGGAAGTGCAAGTGCAGTGCAGAGAAGTACAGGAGATAGGAAAGTGAGGGTGAGGGAACAAGGTCTATACCTTGTGCTGGTGGGAGCCCGGTAGGAAGGTGTTGAGCGGAGCCAAGGTGGGATGCCACTGGCTAAGTGCTAGGGCAGAGGAATCCCAAGGGTGAGCTGCACACCGCCAGTCAGGGGGCCCGCAAAGGCAGTGCTGGGGGTGCTGGTGTTGACTGGGTAGTGGGCCTGGTATCCTATGAGATTAATGATAGACCAGGCCACCAGTCTCAGCGGCAGTGGGGCGATTAGCAGGGAAGGGAAAGAGGTAAATAAAAGAAGAGTTTTGAGAAGTTTCGAGAACTTAAGGAGGTCCGGTTCAAGTGTGAGAGGAGCAGGGAGGCTGTTCCAAAGAAAGGCACCTGCCGATGAAAGAGACCTGCCCCCCCACTCTCGGTTTGGAGAAGCTTTTGACAAGCAGGTAGTTGGAGTTAAGATGAGCAGAGGGCTCTAGCAGGGAAGTATTTAAGGAGGGAAAGTAGGAAATAGCGTGGGCCCAGAAAGACTTGTGGATGATGAAGAGGGTCTTGAATTTGATACTTGTGGCCACCGGGAGCCAGTGGAGAGATTTTAGGGCCGAGGAGATACAGTCCCTGGGCTTGGGGCCCAGTCTTGCTGCCCTATTCTGGATTAGCTGAAGGAGACGTAGGGAGGAAAGGGGAAGATTGAGAAAGAGGCTGTTGCACTAGTCCAGCCTAGAGAGGACTAGAGATCTGCAGACGTTGAGCTTCTGGGAGAAGGTGAGGAAAGGGAGAATTCTTCTAAGGAGGTAAAGCTGGAAGTGTGCCTTCTTGGCAAGGTCCAAGATGTGAGGGTTAAAGGAAAGAGCGGCCTCACAAGATTGTGAGGGTAGACCGCCCAAGGAGGGGGGCCAGAGGGTAGGAGGAAAACAGGGTGCAGGTTTCCCAATGAGAAGGATCTGTCTTACTGGCATTAAGCCAGAGATCGTGAGCGGCACACCATGCCTGGATGGCAGTCAGACAATCAGGGATAAGAGAAGAGGAGGAAGAGGAGGAGGAGGAGGAGGAGGAGGAGGAGCAAGAGGAGGAGAAGGTAGTAGAAGGAAATTTGAAGGAGAGCTGTGCGTCATCGGCACAGCACTGGAAATGAGTAGAGAAGGAGGAGATGAGTTGAGCAAGAGGGGCGAGATTGATATTGAAAAGCCATGATGATAGGATAGAGCCCTGGGTGATGCCGCAGGTAGAGATTGAGGTGGTGGAGGAGAAAGTGCCCAGTTGCAGCTGGGAAGGGCGGTTAGTGAGAAAAGAGGTCAGCCAATCCAGTGCCCGGTCCGTGATGTCGAGGCTATCACAGAGCTGTTTGATGAGGATAGAATGGTTAACTGTGTCAAAGGCAGAGGAGAGGTTGAGGAGAATGAGAACAGCAGAGACTTAGAGTTGAGTAATTAAAACAGAAAATACATTGTATTTGTCTTGTGAATCATTGAGAACCTTGTTACATCTGCAACTTTCAATAAGTATGGGGCTAATTAAGGGTGTTACATTATTGCTTTATCACTGTGACAAGAGCAGTACCCTGGCCTTGCAAGAGGGGATGGGAAACCTTCTCAGCCAGGGTTGAGAGAACTACTAGGGAGCAATCTAGAGCCAGTCCTACTCCTGAGGTGGACAGTGGCAGCTGTGAGAACTCCACTTTCTGCCCTCTCACCCCTTTCAGCCCAAGTGCAAGTATGTTTGTATGCAGTATTGAGTTGCATCATCCAATACCTGAAACAATATGCTGGCAAAATGTTCTCTTCTAATTCCAGGAATACTGTGAACCATGAGTTACTGGGGAAAGCAATGCTGTAGCACCCCACACGCAGACCTGGAAACATCCCAGAGCACAAACAAAACTACAATGGAGATGCGCAATCGCTGCAAACACCAGCGTATGCGCAAACCAGGCAGGCAGCGGCACTGGGAGACCAGAGAACAGAGCTGTGGTCCATACGTGGCTACGCAGCACACACCAGCCCTGGGATATCCATAAAGGAGTGCTCTCTGGGGGCCCCTGACCACCAGTCATATAAAGGGTGTAGAAACCCTAAAAGCAACTTTACTCAACTTGGTGGATGCGTGGATCTGGGACAGTCTACACCACATGCCCTTATTATACTGGCACAGCGTTCCCATGTGGAGAGGAGGGACAGGGCTTAATCTGCCATTTAAACCCTGTGCCATTTGGAAACACTCCTGGGGGCTCAATTTGTTAGGGATAGACTGACAATCGGAATACAGGGAGGGGAATAAGAGCCCCCAGAAAGCAGGAAGGGGTGGGCTGTTCGGGGGAGGTCAGAGGAGGTGGACATGCCAAAACAAGAGACCAGCTGGACCACAAACGATTTCTGAAGCAGGTGAGGTGTTGGTTAGTTAATGCAAGTAGTAATGTGGTGCGAGTCTGTGCAGAAGAGCAACTAGGTGAGATAATGGTATGAGTGACTGTGAAGTAATTGGAAATGACTCAAAGCAGGGTGACTGGGTAATGTGGAGGGTGAAATGGCATTAGAAGGGAGTAGCGGTGCAGAGGAGAGAGTATTAGTGTGGAGAAGACCATAGTAGTGTAGAGGAGAAAGGAGTAGTGGTAGTAGTGTAGTTATATCAAAGTGAGGTGGCTAAACTAAGATTGAGTTAGCAAGACCGAGGGACAGAGGGGGTTGTAGAAGCAGAGTAAGAGGGGGAGGAGTCTGGAGGAACAGAGTAGTGAGAGAAGACTATCGGACAGAAGAAAGGGGGCAGAAGACGTGGGCATGAGAGAAAAAAGACGGAGTCGGGCCAAGTGTATGAAAGCCCCTATCCTATTTCTATTTAGAAAACAAACCCATTGAGAGGGTAGGGAAAGTTAGGAAGTCCCTGAGGGATCATAGATCAATAAGGTGACAGACCTTTAAGTTAACACAGCAGCTCATTTAATCTTTAGCATAACGAGGGTGAAACAATCGATATCTACTAACCTGGGTACTAAGGATGCCTGGATTAGGGATGAGGTAAAGTCAGAAGAGAGAGAAACGGACAGCCCTATCACCCAGAGAAATTCTAATAAAAACCCTTGAACCTTCTCAGAGACTTGAAGTATTTCTTGTGCCATCTGTGACCTCATAAATTTTTATAAATGTAGGTTTCATGCTCTAGTCCATTAGCGGTGGATCACGGAGCACAGAGCATGATTTCCGGACTAAAGATGGAGCAAAACTCTTGTAACAAGCATACAAAACAAGGTAGCAGGCGTTTCTTTCTGGAGAGGAGCGCCTGCTACCTTTTTTTGAAATATTTGCAAGGAACTTGGGGTTGGTCACCCTGAGTTACCTGGGGGCAACAAGACGTGGACTCCCTGCTCACTGTGCTCATAGAGGCACAGTTTCACCTCACTGATGAGGCCCAACAAGGCTGAAACACGTGTATGGGGTTGCTGTTGGTACTCTTGTTCAGAGAGGAATTGCCATAGCATTTCGGTGCTGGACTGCCCATGTGGGCGGGACAAAGACTGATATTCAAATGGATATTTCCCATCTGTGAAAGGTACAGTGAGCAAAAAAACGTGTGCTGCAAACTCTCATCACAGAACAGGTTATCATGCCATGTACTTTCTGGAGAGGAGCACCTGCTACCTTTTTTTGAAATTCTTCTAACAAGCACATGAGGAGTGCAACATCATGCAGGTGGAAGGGGGATGAGGCAGCAAATAAAGGTCTAAAGAGAGAATTCCATCCAGCCTTATACCATTCTGTAGAAATATATAGAATTTCATTTTCAATAACAATAGGACTAAAAGGAAATATATTATAATGACAATTTGATTTTTATGATGAGGTATCATGATGGCAAATGTATGTTTTACATTAGCAATGGATGTGGTGTGTACTAAAAATAGCTGCAAATTAAAAAAATGTATTTTTTAATTTTATTTTATATTTCGTGTTTTTAATGCACTATAGTCCACAGATGGGCACTGCAGAGCACAATACTCAGGTAAGGGATCCAGGTAGACCAAAGGTCCTCAGATTGCTAGGATGTGAAGGTAATTGTGCACTATCAATATGTGCCATAGGCTGATCATACAGGGGAATTTTCAGTTCCTTGCAAACGTTAAATGATCACACAGCATGTAAAGGTGGACTGGGAGTTTATTCCAGAGGGAGGAGCCCTGATACAGACGCAATCGGCTACCCAAATGACTATCATTATTAGTGGGTTGCAAAAGATTTTGGGCAGTAGACCTTAAGCCTTTCTCCCAACTGGCAGTGGGCAACTGATATAGCCTTGAGAGGCACCATAGAATGCGTTATGTGTACGCACATGAAGTCACTTGTGAACTTCACAGGAAACTAACAGAGGGCCATCAAAGCAGAAGAGATGGTGCCATCTTACTAGAAAAGCAAAGTAATAATTAAACAATACTTTTTT
Organism: Ambystoma mexicanum; assembly: GCF_040938575.1. Taxonomy (NCBI): domain Eukaryota; kingdom Metazoa; phylum Chordata; class Amphibia; order Caudata; family Ambystomatidae; genus Ambystoma; species Ambystoma mexicanum. The sequence goes on along the minus strand of NC_090924.1, from coordinate 335,562,060 downwards.
CTTTTTAAAATGGGATTTTGTTGTTTTGTAAGCACAAAAAGGTCACATCGGCAACTGTTAGCAAAAAAAGGCAAAAAAATAATCAGCAAACAATCGAAATGTCTTTCAATTCTTTAGAAAGTAATTCATTTGTATTGTAATTCAAGAAAAAAAGGCATTAATTAAAAATCAAAAGTGATGCGGTTTCCAATAACAAACTCACAAAAGCAAACATAAGGTTTTGGCAGGTGAAAGCCAATGAGGAAGGCAGCACAGGTGAAGGAACATAAAAAAAAACAGAAGGGGTTAATGGGGATAGCAGAGGGGACATGCACAACACTTTTGATATAATTGAGTGGAGATTTGGTGAAAGAATTTAGCAAGAAAAACAATGAAAGTTTAACAGGAGGGATTTTCCCTGTTTGTAGATGGCAAGACATTTTTGTTTTAATTTAAAACAATATATTTACATAAGAAACCTATTTTGTCAGGTTTTTTGGCAAAAACGCATAGGAGCTAACCAGCAGGAAGGAGTCTGCCCGACGTATACAATAAGACTCAATATGGCAAAAGAAACTGTGCCTAAATTCATCATAAATAGATACTCCACCTGGGTCCAACAAACACATCGAACTTTAGAACAGCTTTGAGTGATGCACAAAAATCAACTTTCAACCCAATCTATGCCTAATGCCACAAGTTAATTATTTTTGCAAATTGAATTTGATCTTTAACAGGGCAGTTGGTATCACCACCTGCATCTACCCAAACCCTCAACCGACCATCATTAACCCTACCGCATACAAGAATGCTGTGAGTAGAGTCCTTCTCGCCACCATAAAAGAAAACGGCCATCTGGCATGGTATAAAGGAATCACAAACTTTGATTCTACCAAAAAGAACTATGCTGGTCCTTGCATTTGCAAAATGGCACCTCGCATACTGAAAGTATTTGTAAACATGACTCATTGACAACACAATCAGCAAACTGTTCAGTGCCGAGAATTATGGTGCACAGATCAGCCTCGCCCTCTGCTGATCGAATTATATACACCATATAGCCATGTTAGCACTGTACTGGCTGCATATCATAGCACAACTGTCTATATTTCATGCACAAGGCTCTCGCCAAGGTCTTCCACTCTCGCATGCCAACCATGGTAGACCTATGGTAGATATTTGTGAACCGCTTAACCAATTTCTTAACCAAGACATTCCCATAAAACAGCAAATATCATAACCTACCATCTCATGGAACCAACAAACACTTAGAAACCCTGCATTAAACCTCTTAATGGAAGAGAGCCCTTTTATGAGAACACAACCAAAATCACTGTGTGACACACTACCTATCTACGTACAATCCACCTCAATCAGCCATCCAAAAACATTTCAACCATACAGGGAGGGACAATGCAAACACCACGGATGGACCAAACAAGGTTCAAAGAAATATAACAGAACCAAAAATAAAAAAAAAGAAAAAGAAAATGTAACAGAACCAACTGACTATAACACACCATTCATTACCATAAACTGATGAGGACAGGATCAATAAAAACCAATAGACAACATAAATCCGAAACCCAACCTACTCGATATACTCAACACAGAAATTAAAATAACAAAAGCCCTCTACACAACCCACACACTAAAACCTGCTGCAGAATCAAAAGAAAAGAAGAACCAATTGCATATCAACTTACCAACACTAGCCTCAAAGGACAAACAGAAAACAAAATGACTCACTGCAACCTGGTCAATACCAGATCTATGTCAACACACAGCACAGAGATCTACAATCTACTCAGCGAAGGTTGAGTTGACAACCTATTCCTCACAGAAATGTAGTTAATAATAGAAGACTTCAAGGTAGTGTGATAAATTCTACGGTACCTCCAGTAAAAACCCTGCCTAAACTCTCCTCCCAAGTGGCCAGGGAAAGGCAGACACTTTCTGATCCTTACCTTGGGGGTGGTGTACTGGGGAAGGATCACCTGGGAGGAGACAAGGCCCAAGGTGGTGAGGATACCCCTTGGGATGAGATGCAGTATTTATCATTTAAAAAGGAGTAACTTTTAAAGTTACCAAAGCATGTAATGGCCTATTGTCGTTATGATGTATCTGAACCACATATACATTCTGTGGCTATGGTCACAGTTGACATACAATCTAAACAAACCATAGGGAAGGAAAGACCGTTTGAGACCCCACCCCCACCACCTCCAAGGATAAACCTCTTCCTTATTCCTAAAAGTACAACGAAAGGGAATCTATAAATGGTGCCATAAATAAACTGTCTTCCTCTTTACCAGTACATTCTGATGATTCATCCCTAAATACCTTCAAGGAAAATAAATATACCCTTAAAAATAAGAAGTTGCCAAAAAGACCTAATTTTGTTGTTGGGGACTACAAGTCCCATAATCTTGTAAGAACTGGGACGAGGAAGATGGCTGAAGAGAAATGTTGCAGCCGTACCCAGGCAATTAAGCCTGATAACCCACACCTGAGGGAAGCAGAGAGGCTTAAAAGGCCCCCTCAGGTGTAGGCCATTAGAAGGAGCTGGAACTGTGGCTGGAGTGTATGCAGCAGTAGTAGAAGTAGGAAGATGAAAGCACAGTGTTGGCAATCCAGGCAGAAGTGGGAGAACCGAAGGCACGCCGGGACTCCGATCCAGAAGATTTCAACTGCTTGTCCTGTGAGGGTCCTATTCCCCCAAACTGTGATGTGCATAGTTTGAGCAGCGGAAGGCCTGAAGGAAGACCGTGTTTCCCCCCATGTGCACCTAATTGCAAGGATTGCACAGCAGGAAGCGTGCCGTAGGCCGTGGCCAGAAGTTGTTGTGAAGCCGGGGTCTCCTGAGCAAGAGGGGCCCCTTAATTGCATGGCTGGACTGCAGACGCCTTCAGCGAGGAACGGTGTGGGTTCGGTCCAAATTGAAGTCAGAAGTCGCAGAAGTCCTGCAGCCCGTGAAGGAAGGAATACAGAAGCCGGCGAGTCCGACTGAGCATTCTGATTCCATGCAAAAGCACTGCCGGCAGAAGTATCCAGAAATACAATCACTTGTGTATGAGCAAAAGTGATGCTAAACTGACCGTTGACTGTTTGACAATGGAACACTTGAATTGTAAAACTCGCGTCTAAGAGAAAAGTCTCTCTTTCACTCGCATAAAAAAGAAATGCGGTGAAACTTTATTGTTGAACTTAAATCTTGTGAAAACACAAAGGAGTGGTTGTGTGTGCTTAATAAAGATTCTGAGAGAAAAAGTGACCTCTGAATCTTTACTAAAGCAACTAAACCAGTCTAACAATGTAAGTTAAATGTTTGAACATTGTTGTTACAAGTTGCAAAGAGCAAGCATTGCCCAAGTCAAGAGTGAACAAAGTGTTTCCCCAATTAGAATTGAAACAGTCTTTCCCAGAGCCAAAGAATGGTGTAAGCCTTACTGTGAGCCAAATAGAACACAAGCATTGCCCAAGACAAGAGAGTGGAAACAAAGCTTCTGGGTAATTATTCTGGTTAACAGAAAACAGAGGGATTAAGGCATGGGTGAGGAAGGGAAACTTGATACTTGTAATTGTTCTTCCATCTACATTGCCAAAGCCAATAAGAAGATGAGAGAAGTGTGTCCTAAAGACAATTTTGGGTTGTCAGTGTTGCAGACCGACAAGAGTGTCAAAGAGGCTGCCCCACCGAAAAGGGAGTATTCAGAGGAAGATTGCCTTGCTTACTTGAAGGTGTTAAAGTACTCTAAAGTGAATCTTGTCATATCCGAAAACTGCTTAAAGTCACAAAGTACTGAAGCTGTGGTGGTGTATTTGGTGGTTAGTAGATTCAGTACTTCAGCAGCACAATTGAAGGTAGAATACTATGAGGCAGAGGTATAGTCCCTCATGGTGAAGTCTTGTAGAAATAACTTCAAGGTGAGAGTTGCTATGATGAAAGTAGAAGGGCTGTGAATCATCCCGACAAAGATACAAACCGTGACTCTTAATCTTATGAAGAAAGACGTACCAAGTATTAACCAAGATTTGTGTTTCAGTGCCATTATCGGAAGTTGTGTTCACCTTAACTTAAAGAACTGTGGTATTTTCTTCTTGGACAACTGAAGTTGTGGTAAAGCATCTTGGCTGGAAATGACATTGATGCTATTTTGATGAGGTCAAAAGTCTTTATTTTAGACTTGTTTTGGTTGAACTTTGGTTAACAGAACTTTGTTTTGACATTGAAGCAGCCAAGATCTGAATTGAGACTGTATTGCATATCTGGATTTCCTTGTGTATTTTTTTTTAGTTTAACCTTGGAACTGAATTTACCTTGAAACCTGTGGAAGGGGAGTTCACCCAGATTACCAAGGAAGACTGAGTATCATTGTTGATGTTACTGTGAACTGCCATATATTCCTTTGTGTATTTGATGTTTAAGTACGATGGCCAGAAATCCTGTGTTAGAGTGTTTTCCCTTAGTTTTGATAGGCAGGGACATCCTTGCCAGAGTAGGGATACTGAGGCATTTGATCAAACCTATGATTTACTTAAATGGAATATTTTGAGAAATCATACAAAGTTGTCCCCCTCACATTTCTGACCCCTTACAGTAGTTGCACATGAATCCCTCCACAACAACTTCAAACTAGGGCAAGCCAACAGTGAAGGAAAACAAGGACGGGTCCTTGCCATTGCATACACAGACCACCTAAAAAAAAACTACAACACAGACATTAAATATCCCAAATTGTGAAAATGCTCCTCGTCCACCTAGCCCTGGACCACCAAAGCAATCTCGCATTACTATTACTCTACAGATTGCCCACATTTAATTCATCTTTCACAGAAGCATGTGTAGATCAGAACCAACATTTCCATAAAATATGATAACTTGATCTTATTAGGAGTGTTCAATATCTGGTTTGAAAAAGAAAACGCTAACTCTGAAAATTTATTAACCTCACAACTATCAATGATGCATCCAGAACACTTAGTGAAGGGAGCAACCCATTCAGCTGGGCCCCTCTCTAGATGCAATCCAGTTAGAACTGTGCACCCAATTCACATTTTCTGGAGCGACCACCTCATGATACCTTTTGTGATCCACACGCCATCAAGAATACAAACCCCCCCATCTAAACATAATTACAATGCAGAAAAGAAACTGTAAATTCCTAAACACCAGGGATCTGAACACTAGACTGGAATCCACTAAACCACCAAATACCCTCTTGGACAGACCTATTCAAAAAAGAACTGAGACTGTGAAAAAAATGGATCACGGAAGCTCTAGATACTGTCACACCGAAAAAACATTCACCTTCTCACAAAAGAAAATGGCCACCAGATGGTTCACATCGCACCTCAGAGCCCTAAAGCAAACAAACAGGGAAGTGGAACAACCATGGAGGAAACACTACAACTAACAAGACAAAGTCACATGCAAGAAACAGATACGATCCTATAATTCCAAAGTCTTAAAAGCAAACAACGACACTATGCTGAACCTATTTCAAAAGCAAGCAACACACAGAAAGAAATGTTCAGCAATAACACACCCACTTCCTCGCAGAAACTATTCCATGACCATGGAAATCACTTCAAAAACAAAATCAAACATCCAACAAGTCATGAACACTATGCCCGAGGATGCAAGCAACAACTCTGCCAACGACCCAACTCCAGAAGCCACCACAAGGCTAAAGTACTTCACACTAATTTCAAAAGAAGTCTTCACTAAACTAGTGAAGGAAATCAACAAAGTGGGTACCAGGCGCAGGGAAGGAACAGAATCCGCACTACTATCCATTTGGGAGGACCTAAAAACGAACTAACTCCAACATATGCAAAAACAGCATAAGGGCCTCCCCATTCCTACCATTAACCCTACTAAAACTCTCCATATTCCAGCAAATACACCACACAACCACGAATTACAACACTTGCACATGACTACAACAACAAAAATCATAAAGCAAAATGCACACCTCCTCCAAGAACTCATTCAATCATAACAGGCTCAATTTCCAACACTACACCACAGGCACACAAAACAACCTAAACAGCCTCACACACCTAAACAACCCTCAAGCCCATACCACGTAGAAGCAAACCCAAACCATAATTATCTTTTTTTCCGACCTGAAACTACCAACAGAACAGCAAAAGCACTCTTGCGCTCTCCCTCTGCTCCCACCAACAACCCCCTCTTCCCCCCTCTTTATTTTCAGATATGCCAGAGAGCCCAGAGACCATGGAAGTGACAGGGGTGTGCAGTATAAATCGCATTAACATAACACATTTCCCTGAATGGGAGATAAGTAGCAGGCTGAATGGGAGCTGACCAAAACAGGGGATTAAGGGAGTGGACCATGGGCAATGGTCGGGGCGTGGGGGGAAGGTGCATTTAGAATAGGTGAGAGAGAGGACCAACGTGAGGATGTGAATGAGTATCAAGTATGGGGTGCTTATGAGTGAGGGCAAAGGTGCAGTTGCAATTGGGAGACAAGCAAGGGACCAATGGCAAGAGGAGCAAAGGGCCAATAGGAAGAAGATCTAGGGGACAAAGTGAAGATGAGCAAGAACCCAAAAGTGAGACAAGCAAGGGCCCAAGGGGGAGACGAGCAAGGGCCCAAGGGGGAGACGAGCAAGGGCCCAAGGGGGAGACGAGCAAGGGCCCAATGGGGAGACGAGCAAGGGCCCAATGGGGAGATGAGCAAGGGCCCAATGGGGAGACAAGTTCAGAAAAGGGGTAAGAAGAAGAAAGGAAGTAAAAGAAAGAGGATCTGGTAGAAGAAAGGAGAACCAGAGTATGGGTGGAGAGCAGGTGAGCGTCACAGAAAGAGCGGGTGGAGGTGCAGGGAACAAAGGAGGAGACAAAGGAGGAGGACAGACTGCAAGAGAGAAGACCAGAGAACTGCCAATAGGCAAGAGCGAGAAAGCAGAGGACAGAGGAAAGGGACTGGAGCATAGAGAGAGGAAAAGAAGAGCAAAAGCAGCAGGAAAGAGGAGCAAAAAGCAGAGAAAAGGGAGAGCCAGCTTGGGAAAGAAGCAGAGAAAATGGGATGAGGGGCAGAGAGCACATGTCAGAGGAGCAGAGAGGGCAACAACATAGGAGGAAGGAGCAGATGACCAAAGAGTGCTCTAAAGGAGCAGTGTGCTGCTGTATAGTACCTACCATGACATCATCCTCATCCCTGGAAGGGAATGTCAATGTGCTGGATGAGGAGGGAGTCCTGCGATGCTGCTTGAATGTGTTTGTACCATCAGCTGTTGAAAGACAGAAGAAAACATGGGTACAGTTGAGCAGCATGAGGCATCATGGTGGGGAGCATTGCCTTCACCACTCACTGCTGTTTTTACCATCTAATGTATGCAGTCAACACAGCTCAAAATGCACACTTAATACATTACACAATAGAATAACTGCACACCCAGTCAAAGCAATGGGACAACATGGCTTTTATTTTGTTTTTAAAAAAAGAAAAAAAAAAAAAGGACTACAACCAACACACATTATTGACGAATATCCAACCAATTGAGTGGGGTTACTGAAGCCTCCTGGCTTGCACACTTCTCGAATCTTTATGCAGATACAAAGTTTGATAGCTATAAGTACGAGAAACAGAGTTTAGATACCTGGAACCTAGAGTGTTCTGAGGAAATAATAGAAGAACTCATAATAAAACCCTCTTCCTCTAGAGCGGCAGGGCCGGATGGCCTAAATAATGCTACGTTTAAGCAAAATCCATCTAGATGGGCCTCTATCTTGTATAATATCTTTCAACAGATTTTGATCTCCAAGACCATACCAACGCCTTGGAGATCCTCCCTGATTGTTCCCATCTTTAAAAAGGGAGGTACAGCCTTACCATCTAGTTATCGTCCGATTGCATTACTTGATGCACCAGGCAAGATTTTCTCAAGACTAGTCTTGAGAGACTTTGTGAAGTGGTCATTAGCCTCTAATCAGCACGATCCGAACCAGACAGGATTTGTCGCAGGGTTGGGCACGGTGGTTAATTTGTTAACTCCCAATGCCTTAAAAGCACAGGCTCAGACAGTAAGACAACCGATTTATCTTGCGTTTGTTGATCTCCACTCAGCTTTTGACTCTGTCTCTCGTGTAAAGCTATTTGATAAACTCCAAGCTGCAAATTGTCCTGCCACCCTGTGCGATATTATCTTTGGCCTGCATTTATTGACATCAATGAAAGTGAGGTTATCGGTGTTGGGTCTTTTGTCAGCAGCCATCTGCACTTCAAGAGGGCTAAAACAGGGATGTATCCTTGCATTGGCCCTCTTTAATTTCTTTATACACGATTGATGCAGGCTTTTATTCAGATATCATCAGATTCTCCAAAGATGAATAGTGTAACAATCGAGGCATTGTGGTATGCTGATGATCTAGTGTTAATCTCTAAAACTCCTATAGGTCTCCAACTTCTGTTGTCCTCTCTGAGTTCATATTTGGATGCCAATGAGTTAGTGATAAATATGAAAAAAAACTCAGATAGTGTATAATGCCCCGAAAATGACCAGAAGGGCAAAAATGGATTGGAAGATAAAAAATGTTAGTGTGAAGGTGGTTGAGAACTACTTATATTTGGGGATTCTGGTGGATGGATCTGCACAAACGAATTCGCAGTTGAGGTCTCTTGATTGCAAATTAGTTTCAGCAATTTCACAGACAAGATTGATACTATTTAAGTATGGTAAATTTTCAATTAGTTGTACAATTGTATATTGGCGACAGAAAGTGCTGCCAAAATTACTTTATGGTTTGGAGACGAAAAATATAATCAAAACATCTAGTCTAAACAAACTAGAAGCTACATTTTGGCGGGCAGTTTTGCATGTGCCCCAGTGCGTACCAGGTCCATGGTTGAGACAGGAGTTGGGCCTTACCTCTATGATGGCAGAATATGAATGGTGGCTTTGCACTCTTTTCTGCAAATGCTTAACACATATACGGACAGATAAATATTCTGACAACTCTTTCAGTCTATATGTTATCATCGTCTCACAGATTTGTGAGGATTTGGTCAACACATATTATGAAAACTGCTAATGCAGATGTGAGTATAGGAACTCTCGTCACGAATCCGACCAAAGCGAAAGACAAAATCTTCAAGAGGGATTGGATCATAACTAGAAACCTGTGTCTTGGCTATAAAGATTTTGATGCAAATGCATTTGTACATAAGAAACTAGGAGATCTGGAAAGCTATTTGTATATAGCTCCCTCACCTCAGATACGAACTTGCATTCTGCGTCTTCACTTTAATTTAATCCCCACGAGGGATGTGCTATCCAGAAGACATTTCCTTGGTGGAGAAGTTAACTTTTGTAGATTTTGTGCAGGTCCGAACATTAAGGAAACTTTAAAGCATCTCATAGTGGAATGTCCAGCATTGATAAATCTAAGAATAAAATTCTTTTGGAGACATCTGACTTTCTTTGGCTGGATGGCGCCAGAGCACAGATGGCCTACTATTGTAGCTACAAAAGTTATTAGTATCCGCATCGCAACATATAACTTCGTGAATGCGCTAAATTTATGTGTGGATTCAATGACAAACTAATACTTTAAGTTTATAAGCGGTGTAAGTTCTAATAAGACTAACGTGAATGGTCCCAGATTCATATTCTTATTGTTATACAATCAGTTTTGTTTGATGAAAGCTACCAAGTGCTATTATGTGCTGAGAGTTCATACACCTTTCAGGCTGTTAATATGGATATGTTCAGGTATAGGAATGTTTTCTAATGATGAATTTTTAATCTAAATGTAAATATTTTATGTGCATGTAGGTGTCTGCTAATTTTAGCTAGAGCACCTCTTTTTATTTTGAGTGTATTAATTGATTATTGATTTTTTCTATGCTTGCTCTATCTAGTGACTAGGTTAAGGTGTGTGATCATCTTTCGTTGTGAGATTAATTGTTGTTTGTACCTCTTTGGAACTTTGTACACTTGGTATCCGTTTTCCCCTCAAAAAAAAAAAATATTTTATATATCTTGCTTTTATTTCTGCAAAATGTAAATGAATTGTTAAATTTGATAGAAGTTGAATTTCTCAGCTAAATTCAATAACAAAAATGTTTTAAAAACAATTGACGAATATCTAGCATTTGCACACCGGTTTCCAAATGCAACCAAAAGGATGATCACCTCGAGTGGGAGTACTGCTGGGTCCTCACTGGCCGTATATTAGTCGGCATCATCCTCAGAGCTTGATTTTCAGTTTTATCATTATGGTTCCATCAAATCTTGGCACCTTTACATGAGCATACCGCATAACCATGTAATCAAAGTCTCCCCTGCCCTCCACGTACTGCTCTACCCTGTCCTTCCACTGCCCACGTGCAATAAATGATGCCACCTCAGAGACAGAGCTAAATTTAACAAAGGCGGGTAAGTGTTTTGAAAACCTCTTCAATCTAAGCTTAGGCAGCGCTCAGCATCGCTCTGCAGGGGCGTTAAGTCACAGTGCAAGTTCAAGTGCTGGAGAGGGGTAGAGGAGATATAGTACAATGCCATTCAACCCACCACAAGACCTCTTGGCCTAAACTACTGCAGAGAAGGTAAAAACACTAAAAGAAATGTTATCTGGAATAGGGTTTGGCTTCTGACCTTCACTGGTTACTCTTAACCATCTACCTTCCAACCCTAGAGTCTACCCTCCACCACCAACTCAGGGTCCCAGGATTCAGGCTGGCTGCCCCAAACAAGATGGTGGATGCCATTCATTCCGGGCCTGGGGGACCCTGAAGCTATAAACCCAGACAAGATAGGTAAACTGTAGCTGGTTCTGGAGCTGGGGCAATTCCTTAACATTTATGCCAGCTATAGGTGAGGTGCCTGCCAGATGCTTGTGGGAACATCTGTCTCAATGTTTTCCATCCAACTCCCAATGTGGCAGTTTCTCATGGGTGAGGATCCAAGCTTGCAGTGGAGGGAGCATGACGGGGACCCTGCAACATGCCTTGGCCCACTGCCACCCGAACAACTGCCATGTAAGTGGGCCTGAGGGGGCGGGCCTTAGTGCAAGAAACAAAAATCCAGTACCCAGCTACTCTCAACCCGGGGGAGGCAGAGACTGAGTGCCCGGGACAGTGCAGTCTATGTTTGAGGTGTACAGACCTAAAGCCGACTTAAATTAACTAAACTAGGCCTATACAAAAATCTCTACCCACTACAATCAGTAAATCAAAACTCATTTACAGCGTTACCGTTTTTAGTAAATAGCGGGAGGGTAAACTTACCATATTTGTTTCTGTGAATTAGTGAAGCTTTGACAGGGAAGAATTGTGCACACAATGTCTCAGATACATTTGTAGCCAAGAAAGTTGGTGTACCATTCTAAACTATGGATAATTTATAATATAAACTTTCTGGTTACTAACTGATGTCTTCAAACTAAATATTCTAGCAAGTACTACCTAAATGTAGGCTTCAACACATTATCCGAACCACTCAAGCCCTCTCGTTACTCCTCACTGTCTCATTGAGGAGCGTACAATATACACTTTTTTTACCAACTATTGTACTCTAACTGTATGCCATGAATTCCACACATGTTATACATGCAATATCTTAGAATCCGCCCCGTTTAACGGGGGTTACTGCCTTATACACTGTTTCCACACTTATCTCTTTTCTGCATGTATATCACTCACAATGGGCGCTTTATCCTCACACTACACTTTTACTTTCCACATTTTTCATTACATACAATTCCAGACTATCTAGTCCTCTTTCTATTCCATCACGCTTGGAATGTCCGTCTTATTTCTCCTCATGGTTGCCATAGTTGCACTAACAACTCCGACTACGGCTGCTAGCATTGCGCTACTCTAAATCAGTCAGCTCACACAAATCCTCTTCGGCATTAAACAGTAAGTCACAGTTGTAAGTTTAGATGTATACGCTTTGTTCTGCAAATTCACTTTATTAATCCATGTCTAAGTGCTGTCTCGCGTGGATCTTCTTGTCATTTAAGACAACCATATGTGCTGCAGCACTTATACCGCCAACGCTGCCTTTGACATATTGAACCATCAAACGACGTTCTAATGGCTTCATTGATAAACTGAGATTTCTCAGCATAACTCACGTGCATTATTTGCAATTGGGTAAATATCATTCTCGCTCTCCACATTTCTGTTGTTACATGTCACTTTCCAGATGTTTTTGCGCGTTCGGGTCTCTTTACCTTCTATAACCATTACACACAGGTCTCCCGAAAAGCCAGTCCCGCATTATTTTTCCATATGACCTACTGACGTAGACTGAGCCGTCTCAAGTATCTGCTCAGGTAATTCTCTGCACTTTTAGGCTTAAGCACCATTAATTCTCCATTTAGGTGATCCGGGTTTTTCTCTTTCACTGCTCTAATCACTACTAAGTTTTCCGTACTACTCTATTCCACCATCTAGTAATGCAGTCACAATGGCCATTATCACGGGCCGATTTCCCACACGCATGACACCGTGAATTGACATAGAATTGGAGTGGAAGTGCAATTTTGATTGACTCGCCTCAAAGATTAATATCTGTTTATCGTTATCTTCACTTTGATACGAAATATGAACAAAAACATTTTTCTACGGTCAAAAACCGAGATTTATTGTATACAATGTTGTATTGTAGATCAATTGCACCTGACAAAGAGAGACATATCCCGAAACGCGTTGTGCCGTTCATTTGAAAAATACAAAGACCAACCACACACAGAATTGGCTCTATTGAATTATTTTCCCCCCCCATGTACTTATTTATCATAAGAATTGTTTGCAATTTCTTCATTAATTATTGGCTGATCTTCAGCATACAGGTGTGCAGGGGACGGGAGTGTCTGAGCCTATTCGGACACCATCTTGTATTTCTCTACTAACTGTTAGTGTGCAGGAGTAAGGCTCGGATACAAGCATGGTATTGTTTTGGTTATAAACTTTCATTCATAAAAGTAAAGGTGTTGGAGAAAGGTCTTTTCCATCTCTAAACTAAGAGGGGTTTCCCTGCCTCCAAGAAAACCAAGGAAAACTGTGTGAATGTCCAGATAAAAATAGTGTGTCACTGTCGCGTCCCAAAACCCTACTTCTGACCCTAACACAATTAACTAATGACTAACGTGCAAGAACTCCAAACTCCAAAGTAAATTAGTAGTGACAGATCTTGCCACTTCAAAGTCTCAAGTGTTAAAAGGAAAAACAAATCTTCAGATTCTTAACCATCGATGTCTCAGTAACCATGGTCTGGCACCTTCCCCTGCCTTCTAACTGGTTACTCTGAGGCCTTCACATGGGTGAGAGCACCAAACGTGGATTTATTGTATTGGCAAATGTACACTTCATTCTGGACAATCTCATTTTTTCGTAGGGTCCCAGACTCTCTTATTTGAACCTCAAATGGGTGCAGGTCCCAGACTCGCAGTGCGGCAACACTGTGACTTCGTTTACTATCCTGCCAAGTCCAAGTACGCGTTTCCCTTTTAAATTTATCAGTACACCTTAGGGTCCTAAACCCTCTTGTTTCATATGGGTGCGGGTCGGAGACTGGCAATTTGGCAACAGCACAACTTGGTTTACTCTTCTGCCAAATATGTCTTCTCCTATCAAATGTCTCAATATTCTTCAGGGTCCCAGACCCTCTTGTGCCTTTCGGAATTGGTTTCTTATATGGGTGCGGGTACCAGACTCGCAATATGTGGTTACCATGGCTTGGTTCACTCTCCTACCAAGCCTGTGGTTCTCTTTCTCCTTTGGTTATTTTTACGGTCCCAGTCCCTCTCCTTCTTGGTTTCTCATGGGGCTGCGTGTCCGTGACTCGCAAGCTGCTTTCAATGTCCCTGTGCTTTCCACTCTTCTCCCCAGGTTTCCCCGGACCTCCAGCTCTTCTCGGTATGCCCGCATACCTTTTCTCTTGGTTTGTGTCTTCCGCAGAACAGGGCTCTCTTTTGAGGCTTCGTAACTCTCAGGGACTTGTCTTTGCTGCTCGTCGCTTCGCTGCCTTTCGCGTCCTTCTCGCAGCAGCCCTGCTCTGACTTGCAGCTTTCTGGTTTGGGGAACGCTCAGGTTTGCCTTGTGTAGTTGCTTGCAGCATCCCTTCTTCCTGGACTTCCAGCGCTGCACCTCTGTCTTCTGTGCGTGGCGTCTCCCCCTTCTTTAACTGATTTGTTAATGCCATTGTGGCAGCTGCTCATCAGCTGTCAGGGATTTGAACTTCTGCATTCCCTGTTTGGTTGTTCTTGACCAATCACAGTTTGCAGATGAGTGGACAGTTCATTCTGGATCTCTGGAGTGATCGGTATCCTCCTGTGCATCTTCTTGATAGTACTGTTATAATCCTTAAATGGAAAATCAAGTGTCCCCATGGTATTTTAGTCAGATCTGAGATATTAGGTTGACTGACTGTACAATAAAGAATGTTGGCCCTATCTAAAGATAGGGAAAAGGGGTTGGACTTTGGTAAGGAGGGGGTTTCATGTAAAGCAGGATTTTACTGCGTTCTCTGTGAAAGGTCATCCCTAATGCCATAAGGGGCTTCCTCTCCCATGTGACCCTCCCCCTGTGTACCACCCCCAGGGAGGCTATTGTGCACCACCCTGGCCCCATGGAAAGGTCTCCCTCTAGGGGAGAAGGTACGGCATCCTCAGATACGTCACATAACCCTATACTAATTGTGGGGAGCACTTACAAACTTTTATTTAAAAGAAATGGGCTTAGAAAAAACCTCACTAGCCCTATTCTAGTAGGAATTTCCCTACCGCAACCAAAAATGAATGAGTCTGTCCAAACAAACCTACGTCCTGTGTCCGTAATCCTATTCTAGCCCTCACACTCTGAATAAACTTCACAGTGCAAAGGATACTGTCTCTTATTCACAAGTGCTAAAATGTTCAGGTTCAACACACAAGTTTAAATCCAACAAAAAGGGTTCCAATGACCCTGGGCCTCATTACAAGTTTGCCAGGCTGCCTCTAAATTTGTGAATTTTTCCAGCACCTGCGAATGGGCAATTAGCAGGGCATTCCGGCCCCGCAGGACCCGGTATTTGCCCATTTGCGGGCGCCAGAAAAAAATGCTCGCTATTCCCATTTCAGCCCCATAGGGCTCAATGGGAATGGGGAGGTCTGATGCACCGGCACCATTCAGAATTCAAATTCAGAATTCTGAATAGATTAAATGGAGAGAGTGGATGGAATCACTGAAATTGATAGAGTGAATGGAATGGATGAAACGGATAGACCAGATAGAATGGAAGAAATGGATGGAATGAATAAAATGGATAGAGTAAATGGAATGGATGAAATTAATAGAGTGGATGGATTGGATGAAATGGATAGAGGGGATGGAATGGATAAAGTGGATGGAATGGATGAAAAGGATGGAATGGATGAAAAGGATGGAATGACGAAATTAATAGAATGGATGAAATGGATAGACCGGATGGAATGGATGAAATGGACAGAGTGGATGAAATGGACAGAGTGGATGGATTGGATAGCGTGGATGAAAACAGATAGTGGATGGAATGGATGAAATGGATAGAGTGGATGGAATGGACACATACAACCGATTTCTCCTGAACCACACCCAACACTAGAATTACATCAGCTGCTCACATATCCGGTGCACCCAAGCACCCTAAGACTCTACCTCTCTCTACTGACCAGAACTACGGTTCCGGCGTTCAATTTACCAGTGCTGTGAGGTCATATCAATGATATATAGAGCGCTATATAAATGCCAAGGAACATAACATAACATAACAGTAGGGCAATTAGATAAAAAGAGCAAATGCAGGAGAAGGCATGGGTGAGGAGCTCAGGGAGTTAGAGACAGAGGAAAGTAGAGTGGGGTTGGCATGGGAGGCAGAAAGCAAGAGGGCTTTCTGTTTTTTGAAGAGTTGAGCATGAGGCAGTATAGCGCCATCTAAGGGTGGATGAGGATTAGACAGTTGGTAAGGAGTTCAAAGACTGCAGGGGATAAGGAAGAACAAGAGAAGAACATATGAATATTGTTGTCAAAGAGGTTATAGTTAAAACCAAAGAAGAAACAGGCGAGGAAGGAGATGAATAGGGTGAAGCGAAGTGGCCCTAGGACTGAACCTTGAAGAACCCCCACTGCAAGGTGTTTTGTGGAGGTGGTGATGGAGTCCCATGTGATAGAGAATGAGCCGACTACGAGAGAGGACACCCAGTCGAGTACTTTAAGCAAAAGAGGGAGCGTTTGAAAGAGAGAGGGATGATTTACAGTTTAGATGCAGCGGAAGATATAGATGGATGAGAATTTAGGAGAGGCGAGAGTGTGGAGCAGTGGTAAGAGAACTGGGGACATAGATGAGAGCAGTCTCAGAGAAGTATGTGGACAGGAATCCAGATTGGAGGGGGTGTAGCTCGAGGTTGTTAACTAAGTGGTTGAGGACAAACCTTGAGGGGATTTTTCAGAAGGAGGGAGATACATCTGTAGAATGAGAGGTTGTTAGGGGAAGCACTTGGTTTCCTTAGGAGCGGTATGATTGCGGCCATTAGTAATAGGCTAGGAAAATACCAGTTGAGAGGGAGGTTGAATAAGACAGAGAGATGATCGGTAGTGACAGGTCTAAGTTCCTTAACATCGCAGACACTGATGGTCCCCACCTAGACATCTCTGGACTTTGTCCAGAGAAATCTGGTGATGACTAACATTCTCCTGACCACAACAGCTGGCCCCTTGTTTTTAGACCCTGTGGTCTCCAGCTGGTTAGGACTAAGGAATTATAGCATGAGCCCCATTAAAGAGTATAGGCCTTGTGGTGTTCAGCAGCTGGCACCATTATGAATACAACCATGCTGGGCATCTGGTTGGCGCCAGAGGGTTCACCAAGGCGCAGGTGTGGGCTGTTGAAGGTGCTGGATCCCCTTCACACCCACTGTTGTCCAGTTTGTTTTTGGCCCATTGACACCAATTGTTGTCACCACATCAGGAATCTTGGCACATTGGGGCACTCAGCCCCATGAACCTGAATTTCAACAATAGAGGCGGCAGGCTTCTTCCAGGGATAAATGGCTATTCAGAATAGCTGAGACTATTCGATCTAGAAACCAGTGGCTTTCCACTGGTTAGCAACAACTTTACTTGTTTTATGTACTGGGTGATTTCTAGACCCTTGAGACTGCCATATCTTTCAAAGTAAGACTAACTAAGACTTTTGGATATTTGTGTTTTGAATCCTCTACTGGAAAGAATAACTCCTGCGCAAGAGCATGTGGGCTCCAGTGGAGACCCATATCCTTGGTCTGGTAACAAGCGTACTTATTGTGACTCACTGGCTCTACAACGTTTAATGAACGGTAAACTCACTGCAGGCTGAATTCAGCACAGCCATCTAAGTGCAAGCTATCCAAATAAAAGGTTTTTTGGCAATTTCAGCTAAAGCCAGCTTAGTGAATTGTGCGGTTTTTGTCCTATTTTATTTACCATCGGTTTTGAAAAATCCCCATGACTGTTTTTGCTCCTACCCAACCTTTTTAATTCCTTCTCATCTTCCTCTTCTTTTTTGTGCCCTATTCCCACTTTATATAATAAAGTAAACATATGTTAAGATGCTTCTTTTCGACTTTCTTTTATAAATGAATGTATAAAACTCAATGATTTACATTTAACACAATGTGCTAATTGTGAGGAGGGAGTGCGGTAGTGACTCGATTTATATAGTTTACACTATCACGGGCCGCCTATTGGTGCTGGTGTGTGCAGACATTTTGATGGGACCAGGGAAGCTTTCCTTAGAGATTTAAAGCAACTGCTAAAGAGAAGATGATTGGACTCTACCCAGTGGTCAAGAGGAAGCTTTTATTGTAGTTGGAGCCCCAGAAACTAAAGGCTCTTCCCCCTCTGAAAGAGCAGGAACAAAACAGAAAGGAGGAGTTTGTCAAAGGACCCAAGAGTGCATTGAAGTGTGCAGTGCTGGATTTTGCCCTCAGGTAGGAGAGAGCAGCCACATACAAGTCTTTGTCGACTAGGCAAAGGGTTTTAAAGATAATCTAATCTGGCACAGGGAGCCAGTCCAGAGCTTTGGAGATGCAAGCTCTCTTAGAGAGACCGAAGATAAGGCGCAAAAGGCGGGCAGTGACATTCTTCACTAGTTGCAGATTGTGAATGGAGCAGTTGGGGAGGCTAGCCAAGAGGGAATTGGTATTATCAGAACAGTCATTCTCAGGGGAAGGGGAAACATTGTTTTTGGAGCTAGAGGAACCAATCATAGAATGAGTTTTAATTTCCTCATGTGAAAGAAGTAGGTCTTTTTTATTTTATTGATGTGGGGGATGAGGGACATAGCCGAGCTAATCCAAATTCTGTTTGAAGAGGAGGAGGAGGTAGAAAAAGTGGTTAGGAATGAAAAGAGTAAGAAGAAGAACAAATAAAGGCCCAAAAGAACAAGATTTATGTTTTGGCCTGATTGAGCTTAAGCCAGCAAAAAGACATCCAGTAGTGAATGGCGCCGGGACAGGTTTCCAGAGTGTGAGATTGGGAGGGAAAGTAGGTCATGCAAAGGTAAAATTGGGTGTCATCCAGGCACAATTAATACCCCTTTTTCTGTTGCACAGATCTTTGTTAAAGAGAAATTGAAAAGAGTATCTTTGGTGTACACTGCCGATGGGGAGAAAGGAGAAGCATGTCAACCCCAACAGACTTGTGGGTTGTACAAGAAAAAAGGGTTTGAACCACTGGATGGCTAGGTTGCCTACCTGTGCGACCCAACTGAGACCATCAAGCAGAATACAAGGGTCCACCATGTCAATGGCAACACATAGGTCTAACAGGCAAACAAGTATGGCCTTGTGTTGATCCATCACCATCAACACTTCACCCCAAAGTGAAAAGATAACTATTGCATCCAATAACCAGGTTGAAGCACAGACTGCAAATCATCTAGGAGGGAATGGTTCAAGGTGAATGTCTGCAGGCGTTTAGTGGCTAGGGACGTAAACGACTTTGAATTCCTGGTGAGGATATCAATGGGATCAGCCTGTAATTTTCAGGTGCGAGCAGAGCGAGGCTGGGGTTTTTAAGATGAGGCTGGATTATAGAATGTTTGAAGAAGGTAGGTCAAAATGGTGAGGTAGGGTCAAAATGGCTTGGAATAGCAAAACAGAGAAGGGGAATGGATGAGCCGAGGAGGCAATGTGTTTGACGGAGCCAAGCATACGTGAAATGGAAGCAAGGGGGAAGGGTGCCAGATAAAAAAGGGTAGGGTGCAGGGGTGCCGATTTTGGAGCTTCCATTCTGGAAATCATATGCAGAACCTTATCTTGAGAATACTGTTATTCAAGAAGTTGGTAAACCTATTCACAAAGTAGGTGGGGGAAGGGGCATTAAGGGGCCTTGTGGGGGAGTGCAAAGATCTTGATCACCTCAAAGAGGGACTTATGGTTGTTGGATACCGAGATTATTCTTTGAGTAGAAATCTCTTTTAGCTGTCCGGATCAGAACGTGGTATTTTTTTAAAGGGTTGATGTATATGATTTTTCAGTTGGTAGGAACTTTTTCATTTATTTGTATGCTAAGGTTCTTGCCTTGGATTTTTGTAGGGTGTTAGAAAACCAAGGGACTTTTCTAGACAGTGATTTGCATAATTTCTCTAGGGGGAAGTGTGCCAAAGGTGAGGGTGGCCTTGTTGTTATAAGGCAGAGGCAAGTGATTGCAGCTGAAAGGATCAATGGCGGAAGGAGGAAGGACAGAGGATCGAGTATATAGTGATCATTCGACAGGGACCAGAAGAACTGCTTCCATCAAAAGCTGGGGTTTTGAGAGGGAGCGTGGGAATAGGAGGAAATGGAAAAGTTAAAAGGAACCAAGTGTAGAGAGGCCAATGTACACATCATCTCTAGTGCCTGCCTCCTCATCTCTGTCATACTGGAAGAACAGCAAGAGAGCACTGTAGGTATTGCCCCAATACCGCATCGAAGATTTGAGAGATGTTATGCACTCAGACAACCGTATCGAATTTACACTCACACTGACGTGGAAGGATGTCTGCATACACATATACCACTGGATAAAGAAGAGCGATAGGTGAAATCAGACCAGAGAAAAGTGACCTTGTGAAGATAGACACGAGGACGCACTGCAACGATATGCGAATACTCAAAGAATGAAGATGTTACTGAAGTAACAAGAGAAACATGTATGCAAATACAAAAGAAATCATATAGACTAAGAAGTTAAGTAAGAAGAGAATTAGCAAATGTTTATTCGCAGAAACGCAAGGTAGATGACACATACAGAAGCTTGCTGCAGGAGAAAATATAACATGAGTAAAGCGGCCATGATGGAAAGATGGATGTCGACTCTGTATAAAAATAAACAATAAGCCTTGAAGAGAGAGAGACCAGAACTGCAGAGCTGACCTGCACTAGAAAAACAGCTTTGTGCGAACAACAAAGAATATCCGTTTGGCTTGGGATCAAGGATGCAACATCAAGAGGCAATGGGAGTCAAAGTGGATAAGCTACATATGCATGACATTTTTCTCTTAGATTAAGTGAAGGCGAAAACATTTGCAAGTGCCAAGTATTGAGCAATTAAAGATGCAGAAAGCATATAAAAGACAGAGCAACCAAGTCTCTAGAGGCCAAGAGAAATAATAGCACACTGCTTAATTGAATTAAATAGTGCTAAATAAAAGGTCAAAATTGACAAAATCATGGTCTCCTCAGATGTAGTGCAAGACTCGAAAACAGGGCTTATTCATTAAGCTCCAACTGAAGATCGTGATATACCTACACTCCCTTAAGAGTACCAAGGAAGAGAACAGTAAGCAAGGTCAATTACAGAGAAGAAGCCTTGGCTTAGGGCCTAATTGATGAGAGCTGGTAGGCTAATTGACCAAATGGGCAGTGGTCTGATGTTGTTCTCCGCACCTGGGTTTTGTTTTGCTTACATGCTGCCAATGAGCCGAATGTGCATGGTTGGGCGAAAATACCAACCAATCATATGGGCCTATGAATCAGTGTACCATACATTGTTGCAGAAGCCAATCTGCTGCTGTTATTCTGCTATTAATCCGTATTATATGTAGTAATAGGTAGTTCAAGGCGTGCTACTAGATAGGGAGCAGCCAATTATGTTACTAACACCTAAACAAAGTATAGGTATATATGTTCCCTTAACCAATCTCTCTATTCAATAGGTTTTTACTGTTTGCCACGGAGGGTGATGCCATAGCTGACGCACATCGAGGTGTAAAGCCTTTGTATAATAGAAATGTTAATGAGAGTGAGTGAGCGGCAATCTGTTTGTTCACCAGGTTTCCCTACTTTATCTGAGCTGATAATAAAGTAGTATTTTGCCATATTCTTTGAGTCGGTCTGGTTATTTGGGTCTGAGATTGTTTATTGGTCATTGCATCTGGCACTTGGAACGCTCCAAGTGTTACTCCACACAAACATGTGGTCTAACCAGACAGGGGAGTGGTGGGGAGCAGGGGGGAATTGCAGTGTTGAACAGTAGGATGCCCTTGGAAGCCAAGTGTGCACTTTTGAGATTATAGGGGGGCAGGTTAAGGGAGTCACAAATATTGCCTAAAGGTACCTCATCGGGTTGAAAATGTCTAAATTAATTTTTGAAATCTCCTAAAACCAACAGTAAGTTAGAACTGAAAGCAATATTGGCGACAAGAAGTTCTAGTGCCGTAAAATGGCAGAGGCTGACAGAAATGTGGGATGTAGCCAGTATGCCATAAAAGAGTGTCGGTGAGATGGTTACTGAAATGGGGTTTCAATTAAATACAAATCAATCTATTAAGGAATATCTTCATGCATTTGATACAGCTAGCACATGTGGATTTTCTTTGAAATGAAGAATGTAAAATAGGTGGACACCAAATGACAGTATGCACGCTAGTTTCTCAAATACCATCACATCATACTGTCTTTTCTTATTCATTTTTTCAAACCTGCCCTGTGACTTATGGTTTACATGTTATAGTTCAAATCATCTGTAAAACCTACTTCAAGAACTATGTTCTGATGTTCTATGACTAGACCGTGTGTGTGTTGAGCTTCCCAGGGAACCCACCGACTATCAGGGCCAGCTGCTGACAAATAGCTACGCCAACTCATTTAAACTCTTCTTGGCCCCAAGGACTCAGCAGTGCAGGACCAACCAGTTCTGGGTGGTGGAAGCGTTTAAAGTGCCATGTTTTTTCTCGGCAAATGTACATTTACTTATTTCATTAATTTAGGACTTTTAAAGCGCAACATTCACCCATGGATATCTCGGCTCTGGTGATGGCCATATAAATGGAACTTAGTCTGAAGGAGGCTATGATCCGATTTAGATAACTGGTGAGAACAGTCCGGTTTCAAGCACCTTTCTTAGGCTAGATGGTCTTGTAACTCATGGATATCGGATGGGAGAGAGTTCCACATTTTGCAAGCTTAGTCTGAGAAGGCATGCGCGCCCATTTTTCAAAGAGTACATTTGTGTGGTATGATGTTTCTTGGGAATTTTTCCACAATGAAATATGGGCTGATGCAACTCCGTCCAAGTGTATGATGCACAGGGACTTCAATTGTGATCTTTTAACAATGGGAAACCAACAGAGATCAGATTGTGTGTGAAACATGGTCAGGGCGATGGTTGAAAATGAAACAGGCAGACACATTCTAAATAGCTCAAGTATATACATTTGGAACTTGGGGAGGCTTGGGAAGGTACTGTTGCAGAATTTGAGAAACATTGAAAGGCAGTACATTGTAGTCCCTTTTCCCAGCGTTTCAAGTGTCTTCAGATGGGTAGAGACACTATGTGGAGGCATTGCCAATACGCTTGGACAAGTTGGTGGGTACCGATGCAGTGCTGCAAGATTGGTTATGCAGCATTAAGAGAGGTACTTCAAGTACTTGAGCTACAACAGCAGAAGCTGCAGTCTCCTCTTACACTAGGAAGGTTGATGAACACAGCAGAGTGCCATTAAACAGGTAGATGCCCAGTCAATGACTTCCTTCCTCTTCCGCTATTACTCTAAGAATTGCTCCCAGAAATGGTGCCGAAAATGTTCAGGCACCGTTGAGAAGGCGCGGGGTCAGACCCATTAGTGCCCGTCTTTTAACATGGCTTTATGTGCCAGACTAGTGGAGATCAAGGATTTCTTGAGGCCCACCCTCTCCCTGCAGTGCTACGCATTTGAAAGTCCAGGAAAGGGGGTTGCACAGGATGACAATTTACTACACTAAGAAAAGGCTCCAAGAGGCAGTGCTGGGATGTCGAACAGAACAGGCTCACCTCTGCTCAGACTTGTTCAGTGCAAAAAAAGAACACTGACCTAAAAAGATAAAGGAGAGCATATGCACATAGGTTGACTTTCTAAGCTAGAGGAATGGCGATTGGTGGGTAGAACAGGCTGCGCTCCATCACACGGCGTGGGGAAATGGAAAGTGTTAGCCTCGAACATCTGTAATTCACCCACGTAACCCATGGAAGATTTCTTGAACAGAATAAATATTAAGTGCTTTCAGGGGGTCGGCATAGGGTTCGGAAGAGGCATCAATAGATTTGATTGGT
Source organism: Ambystoma mexicanum (assembly GCF_040938575.1). Lineage (NCBI taxonomy): Eukaryota > Metazoa > Chordata > Amphibia > Caudata > Ambystomatidae > Ambystoma > Ambystoma mexicanum. The sequence continues at coordinate 335,538,535 of NC_090924.1, read as the reverse complement.
GTTTTTGGGGGGGTCAAAGGGTTTAACAAATGGATTATTTTTTTCACATCTTGACAGGTAGCAATATTTCTGTAGCCTATTTTTCATATATAATCCTTTTTTGCAGCATTGGAATTCATTAGGGAATGTGTATAAAATAAAAAAGGGCAAGCGTAAAAAGGATGAGTAGTAATCATCCAGGAAGGCTGCTCCTCCACAGTTCGATAACCTGACTTGTTTCACCAGTTAGACTATGAGGATGCATCATCCATCCATGCTGCCTGCTGCCTTCTAAACAAATCCCTGCAATACACATATCTGTTGAATTATCATTTCCTCTTAATGACACAAAAGGGATGCACATCTACAACTTCCTTCATAGGCAACAGAACAGGGGTCTGTGACATTTGGCTCTCCAGATGTGTTGTACTACAACTCGCCTGAGCCCTAGCCAGCACAGTCAATGGTAAAAAAAGAATGGGAGTGTCCAGAGCATCTGGAGAACCCGCAGGTTGCAGACCCTGCAATAGAAGACCCGGGAAAAAGCAGTTGCTAGCATACAATAAAACACACCACACATATTCTCAAGACACTGCAAGCAGGCATCTGTTCTGCTGCTGACCCCTTTCCCATCAGACTGCCACCAAAAACCCAGCGGTGCAGAAAATATTGTTCTCCATCCAAGACATTATCATGTGCACAGCCTAAGTGATCAGCTTTCCTTCTTAGTGTGCAGGGAGATCTGACATTTATTAATAAGATGAATTGCACGAAGCAAAGTTCACAACAATGTTCCAGAGTAAGGCTTACGTTTAGTAATTGTGGTAACTGGAGGGAAGGTAGGACCGAAGGAGGTTTCCATTCTCGTCTGCAATGAAGAGAGGAAGGACAATGAGTAACAAACATTCTTTTGCTCATAGGATTACACATTGTGCAACTTTAGCTCTCGTTTGGCCGTTTTCACCCTTCCTGCTGCTGATCCTGCAGACCTGCTAGGCAGCACGTTTCGGCAGATCTCTGGCAGTTCTGGAGTTGTGCAACAAATAACGTGTTTGCACCGGTTAACACGGAAGTAACTGTGTGTGGCATCTGAGGGACTAAGGCATAACCTTTCAGACAGTGACATTAAATCGTTTTTGCCTCCCCCTCCACCTTCCTGGTGTATTTATGACAGGGAGACGTTTAGTGACAGAAAACTCGCAGGTTAAAGTAAAATCTAAAATCAACGAGTTCCCCTGGACGACTCTTTATTATGTAACCTAGGTGGCTCGATTTCCTTTTTACTAAAGACCTCTGGAAGATGCACGTTTGAAAACATTCTTGTAGGTCTAGAATTGCATTTTTTTAAAACAACCTTTAAAAAGTTATTAATGTGTTCCTAACTAGAAAAGGCTTCAACATGTGTTAAAGTGTATTTTTCTTAAACCCATTGTTCTGTGCTATTGCAGTCAATATATCGGCCAGTTTCAGAATGCAGACGAGCTGTCCGTCACTTTTTGTGCATGCCAAGCCACTACTATGAAGCAGTGTGAAACAGACTGCAGGTAAAGGTGTGCCCAGATCACATCACATTCGCCGGTCCCTCCTCTCCCATGGCACAGGGGAGTTGCATTATAACGGGCCTTTGGCAACGTAACCCTGCCCTAAATAGAAAACCCTATCCCTTTACCCGAGTTTTTTTAGCTTTTTATTCAAGGCCTATCACTGCAAACGTGCTCAATGATCCCACGTTGATAGGGTGCTGTCTGCAGCATCCCACCCATCTTGAGTGAGTAACCCCAAAGTGTGGAAATGCACCCCTCACTTGAATATGTATGGAAGGGCTGGGAGTGCGTTAACAGATGAAATCTGCTGGCCCAGGGGAGCGGGGGCCAGTTGCCCTCGCACCACTTTGCCCACAGATGTTAGCGAGTTGGCCATATGGTATTCTTTCTCACAGATTGGCCACATTCATCTGCAGCATCTTTTAATACGCACATCAAAACATCAACTAGATTGGTGTACTACTACATATCGTGGAGGTCAAAATAAATTAGATGCAAAATCGTCCATTGGACCCCCATATTTTCACTTTTGTTCTTTTCAAATATTTTTTTTTTGGTTTAAATCTCCAAATTGACCTTCATATTCGAAAGAAAAACATATTCTACATATGGTACACTATGTCCTAGAGAATGGTAACAATTTATTGTGGCTTTTTTTTCTGATATTTTTTCATTTTTATTTTCACCAATAAAGTTTGCATTGCAATACAATTAGAAATAAACAAGCTTCATAAAATTACAAACCTGGTCACAAGATTGAGTCCAAAAGAGAAGAAAAAGAAGAAAAAAACATCTCATAATGCATAACACAACATAAATAAGGAGAAAAAGTAGAAGAGAGAATATTGAAAAGAGGCTTTTTTGAAAAGACACACCCTCAACTACTAGCTAATGCGCTAGAATTACGCATTTGGCCGATTTTCACAAATGCATTACAATCAAGGGAGCATGTTCACAAAAAACGTTGTCCACTTGGCTGAGCTGTGCGCAAATGCAAGTGAGCAAAACATTAGTATTCCCTGCATGAGAGCTGAATCGCAACAGTGAACCTGTCTGCATAAAATGCTTTTGCACTGAAGATTCTCTTTTGTGAAACAGTCCTCATGCAGAATGCAGGCAGGAGCAAGCAGCGGGAGGTTAGCCACAGAGCAAAGCACACCCTGATGCACAACAGGCTGTGCTTTGATTTCATGCCGATCATTTAGGGATCTCCAGAGGTTGCGCCTGGTTCCCCCTGGTAAAGTCCTATATCACTAGCACTACCCCCTGTGACCTCTGGCTTAGAGATGACCCAACTCGTATGGTTTAGTGCAGGCACAAATAAATCAACTGTAAGGGTTTTAGGGTCAACACAATGATCAGATTTGTGTTGCTAGGTCATGGCTAAATTCTTCATTTTGTGTCATTGCTAAGACTGAACAAAATGGACGATTTTACCTGCATTGGTAATTGTAGCTGAATCACAATGACCCACAATGGATTGTATTAGCCCTGGTGCAAATGCAATACTTCCACAATCATCAGCACTGGAACTAACAACCGTAAAGATGGTTGTTGGACACACATCAGACTTGGTTTCATTCTATGCAACTCAGGGTATCCAGCTTGGCAACCCCAGTATGGTTCTAGTTTGGCAACCCAATTACATTTGCAGATGGACAAGCCGAGTATAATGCCAATTTCACAATACTATTGTGTTCCCAGTATTACAATACAATGTACATGCGGTTTGAAAAAAAATCCAATTTGATAATCCCAACATACTCTGTGTAGCAATCCTACGTTGCTCAACCAGTGTAACCAAGTACATTTGCAGTCAGACAACCCTAGTACAATCCCAGTTTGCACAGTATAATGATATGATATGACAGTTTATTTATATAGCGCCTATACACAATGGGCCTCATTACAAGTCAGCCGGTCCGGAAACAACAGTGGCGGTAAATCCGCTGCCACTGTTGTTTCCGGACTGACTGATTCCGAGTCCTGCAAGCGGGAGGGGTCACTCCCGCCAGGTCTGACCTGGCGGAAGTAACACCATCTGCCTGCAGGCGGACATGGAAACACCTGGCTCTGTCACAGACGGAACCAGTGTTTCCATGGTCCCTATCCCCATTGTGGGAATGGGGCTTAACAGAATTCCGCCTCCAAAATTACTGGGTCACCGGGGTGATTCCAGCAATCACAGAGGCAGAATGGAATTACCGGTCCGGCGGCAGCCTGCCGGTTTTTCCGGCACGGCTACCGCCGGACTCGTAATGAGGCCCAATGTGTTTCAAAGCGCTTCAAGGCAAGGGAGGGAACACGGGAAAATACAATGACATTCTTACAGGCCATGAACCGCAAGGATGTGAAATTAACTATCGTACTCAGCCTGATGACATTTAAGATAGTGCAAGAGCTAAGACATAGATAAGGAAAGGGGGGGGGGGTGGGAAGGAAATGGAAACAGACAGGGGACTACCATACTAGGCCTGATGACATTTCTGATAGAGCCAGAGAAAACAAAAAGGTGAGGGAGAGGGGTGCAGAAAGGGAAGGGAGGAACAAAACAAGCGACTATCGTACTAGGCCTGACAACATTTCAGATCGTGCTGGGAGGGGTGGGGGGAGGAGGCGACAAGTAAGGAGAGGATGTAGGAGACAGACGAGGTTGCTATCATACTAGGTCCAGGGACAATTCTGATAGAGTAAGTGCATAGAAGAAAGCAAGGGGAGGAAGGGAGGGGATAGGAAAAGGGAGAATGGGAGAGGTGGAGAGAACAGAGAGTAAGCAGTCAAAAAGAGTCGAGAAGCAAGAGGGGAGAGCGAATACAATACTCAAACTATATGAAAATCCCAGTATACTCGCAGTTTGACAGCTTCAATATATTCACAGTTTGACAACCCAAGTATACACGGAGAGTGACAATACAAGTAAACTGCCAATTTGCCCAATCCCATTATATTCTAGGTTTTACAATCCTACTAATTACATGCAGTTTGAAAGCTCAAAGTCTGACCATCCATTTATGCTCCAAGTTCGGCAATGGCAGTGTACTCCAAGTTTGACTAAACTATACCACTATATATGCAGTCTGACAACACCAGTATAATTCCAGTTTGACCACCATATTCCCAGTTTAAAATTTCAAGTATACTCTCTTTTCTCCTCCATTGCTCCAAATCTTTCCTCCAAAAGTCTTCAAAACCTTGCATCCTCCTGCTCTATACACCCACACTACATTCGAATGGTCTACAGTTCATATCGTGGTCTGGACCTTCCTCTGCCTCTACATCCCTGCTTTATTGACTTCAGGTGTGGGTGATTCGGTTTCAAAAAGCCTCCGCGTCTCTCCTTTTAACAGTCAAGGTTTTGAAGAAGGCTGATGCCAGCTTGGAAAGCTAGACGGAGTGGGAGGGAGTTCTGTGAGTGGGTTAGGACCTCTGTGCCCTCAGACCGTATATTCAGCTTACAAACTGCCTCATAACCAAACACTACAAGCGAAATGCCTCACATGTTTGCATTGTACTGTCTGTATTAAGGCCCTTGCTGTTCCGTGCACTATTTCCTAGCCCCATAGCTTCTGTCAAGAGACTGAATTCTGACATTTGGGTTAATTATGGTGAATGGATGGAACCTGCCATGAGGTGAAACACCATAGGACGGGGCAAACTTCAGAGTGGTACTTGGTGTACAGTCTTTCCTTAGAGGGAAAGTATCCCAAAGGAGCCCTAGGTGGTGACTCTCTGCCTCTCTTGCATGGTATGGTGGGATAGACCAGGGATCCTCCCAATGTCACCTCTGGGCGCAGCATCACACGGCTTGTAGTAATAACACTCAGCCCCCATGCCCCCTATTCTCCTTCCGAAGAAAGGCAACGCTCGGCTACGGACTGAAAAATGGTTACCACTGCACCAAATTAAATCTTTTAATGAAGAAACCTTTTTCATACTACTCTCTCTGAATGAAATGCCTAGATCTGTTTGGCTTGCATTAGGACTTTACCATTCGCAAGTGTACATAAAACTGGACCCCGCAGAGAATGATGAATTCTAGCTGTACTTTTGCGATATTCTAGGTGTTGGAAAAATGACGATTTTGCCTACGGTTGCCCTTAGGTTGAATTTTGTTCTGACTAATCAGTGCATAGCCTCTAGTGTCAAATGCACTAATTCTCCTTCTGTACAATACCCACGATAATTTGCTGTATTTCATAATGCAAGTGATCGTATCTTCTTGAGCAATCAATACAAATAAATGTAAAAAATGCAGAACACCTGCTCCTACAGCCCATAGAAGGTAATGGCAAACATTGCAATGATGCTCAGGACCCATTACCCTGGCTTTCTCCCTACACAGTGGGGGAAGTGGGAGGCAGGGGGGGGAATTGTAGCTGCAATCATATATAGTGACAACATCTTCCCGGTTGGCACCTAATAAACAGGTCCAATGGTTTTATATGCATTGCAAAAAACCATAAAAAATTGACATAGGAGGACTATTGGAATGAGACACGGAGGACTTGTGGAGTGAAAATATGCAAGTCGGATAGGAGAATTCCTCTTTAATGTATTTTGAAATCAGCAATAATATGCTATTGAAGGAATTTGTCTTTTAAGCAAGTGTGGCTGCTTTACAAATGCTGCAATAAAATGTGGCCATTCTTTGTGACAAGACAGAACGACGTGTGAATGAATATATGGGGATCCAATGGGTGCCTTTGGTGGTCATGTATAATAAATGCAACAAGACATGACATTTGGGAATTTAAGCAGATATTTGGTTTATGTATTTTACAAAAAAAAGTCACACTAAAATGTGGCCATTTAATGTAATATTATAGGATGGCATGTGACTAGAAAATATACAGGTCTACTGAGAGATTTTGTTGTTAGTACATTTTCAAATCAGCGAAAGTGATTATCTAGGTACAAGTGCGGGATATTTGTGCAGTGAAAATAAAGGAGTGGCACATTGAGATGTTTTACATGCATTTGAAAATTAGTAGAAAAATGTTAATATAGCAAATCAAACCGATATTTGGTTGTGTGTTGTTCAAAATACTACAGCAGGATTAGACCAGTCTGTTTGACATTAAAGAGACATGAGAGTGACAGAATACGGTCGTCCGATAAGTGAATTGTTTGCAAGTATTGGTTTCACATGAGCAAAATGTGCCAATAAAGCAAGTCATTTGATATGTGGGTGTTTGTGTGCTCCAAAAAAAGCTACAGTACAATGTGGCCATTCTGTATGACACTGTAGAAGGCCTCTTTGCGGGCCAAAACGTGAAGTGAAATATGCGAGTTTTCCAACAGGACATTTTCTTTTTAATGCACGAATTGAAGGAATATTTGCATCTAATCTTGTCCGTCAGGGATTCAATGCTGTTCCAGTTATGTATGCAAGATTGACCGGAAAGATGGCAATGCTCTGGTTGCACTCTTACCAAGGAGTTGTTTTCCGGAGGGGTGACACTAGCCGCTCCGCCAGAGAAACAGTTGTAGCGCGAAGTCTTGCTCGAGCTCATAATCTTATGTCAACACTGGTGGCAGTAAATTTCGTCTCTACGGGAGAAAAGGAAAAGAGGATAAAATACTTTATCTTCCCGTTTTCTACACTGCAGTCTTCAATTGGTTTACTATACTTTCTGGAGTTAAGAGCAAGTACAGACCATAAGAAACATCATTTGCAATCGATCAGCAAATCGACAAATCAGACGGGGCAAGATTGGGGCAAGATTGATCACTAGCATTCACCAGCTGGAACAAAGGTCACAAATGCAAAGATTGGGCCTCATTACGAGTTGTGCGTAATCCCGGCGTTAAATCCGCCGGAATACCACCCACTGAATCACTGTAACAGCCACTTGGTCCAGCTGAATTATCCCGGGATTACAAGTGGCGGTGGCGGTGTAAATCCCCATTTATTGGACTCAATGGGGCTTTTTTTTCGGAATTACAACAGCGGCGGAATTACAGCTGCAGTAATTCTGCCGATTTCTCGGCAGTGAGTGGGAGGATTCAGCTCCAGGATTTTTCTGGAGGTAAATACTCCACTTCAGGCCCAACCTCATAATTTAGTGTAGTGGTAAAGTTGGTGGTAACGGATTTACCGCTCTTTTACCACTTAAACACCATACCTGTAATGAGGCCCTAAGTGTCTTAACCATGACCACATCTAGCATTTCTAACAATGAAGCAGAGAATGGTAGATTAGTCACTTTTGATTTATGGTGTACAGCAACGACAAACGTCTCTAATGAGGAATGCGAGGAGTATAGTCTCAAACTACAGTTAATGGTACCTGCAGGGATGTCAATTCACCAAAATGCAATCTCATCCCAGCAAATGCCCCTTATGCGTAGTACGGTCAGCATATGCAAAGTAAAACCGTGTATTTGCCATGTGCATCATCAAATGCTCCCATATTGCCATTTTATGCCAGTACATGTCCCATATTTCTGGCACAGTCCACATGTCAAAGTGTTGCCATCATATGTCAAATACTGCACAAATGCCACAGCATGGCAATGGATTTTTTGAACTATCAATGCATTATGTGCCCGGCATTCATCCATTAATTCTGTCATTTGTATAGCGCATTTCACCATAATTATGTCCCCCATCATGCTGTTGGTTGAACGCCATTGGAGGGACCGAAGTCCAGATATGGGAAAGTTGGGAGGTGCTATTATTCGTGTGTGCATTTCAGCCATTAAAGTTATGAGAGGGTGGCCAAGACCCTGCTAGTCACCCATGTCAGGATGGCATGTGGCTGGGCGGAAAGCACATACTATGAACTAAGCAGTGGGGTTGTGTTTAAGTGGATAGAAAATTATGCGAGTAGCTACAGTTCGAATATTTTGTTGTGAAAGGTAGTTTCCTACTTATGGCAAAGGTGTTGTGCAATAGTGTTTGTGTCATATGCGAGTGCAGGTGTGTGTGGGAGGGAGGCTGTGCCTTCGGCTAAGTTACGATGGTGCAGAGTGCAAGGGAAAACATGGGTTAGCTGTACAAGCAACCCCGTCTATCCCCTGGATTCAATCCATGTGGAAAATGAAGTGCTTAGTCTGTGCCACCCATGTTTCATAAACAAATTTAGCAAGTCTAACCGTTGCCTGGGCACATGACAGTCTCATTTCCACAAGTTCTTTATTAAGCTGGCCTATCACAGGTCCTTGGGCTCCCAGTTTAGCAATCCTATCTTCTAATGTCTCCAGTTCAGCCCTCAGTCTTCTGCGTGTGCCCCCCTGCGTTGCTAGGATATCACCCCTTACTACCACCTTCAATGCCTCCCATAATGTGCCCCAGCTGTCCACGCTGCCAATGTTGGTTTCCAAGTATTGCACTATAGACTGACGAGGAGCATCTCTAAATGGCCCATCTCGTAGGGAGTCTGTGTGCATACGGCACGTCAGGATAAGGAATCTAGAACCCCCCATATCCCATACAGCCAACAACGGTGAGTGGTCTGACATGGTGCCTCCCATATTTTGTCTGCAGACAAATTCCATAAGGTATTCCTCCCCTACAAACATGTAGTAAATTCTAGTGTACAATTCATGTGGAGATGTGTAATATGAGTATCTCTTAACATTCGGATGCAGCTCTCTCCAGATATCTGTGAGAGCTAGCGCAGATAAGGCTGCATTTAATGCTTCCGTAGCCAGAGTGGGGACCATTCCGAGGGGGCACAGATCTGTCTAGGGGCACATCCTGCATGCAATTAAAATCACCTTCCCAGAGAAGCATTGTTTCGCTCCTCAGTGCCGAGAGAGCGATCATGCGTTGAAATCGCATTATTGGGAAAATAAGAGTTTACAATGCACACTTCTCTTTGGCCCAAGTGGCCGCAAAGGATCACGTATCTCCCATCTGCATCTGTCACCACATGCGACACTAGCAGGGGAACAGCTGCATCCACCCATATAAGAACACCTTTAGCAAATTGTGGAAAAGTAGAGCCATAGCCCGTCCCAGCCCATCTTGACAGGAGCTGTTCTTATCCCTCTGGTAACAAATGGGTTTCTTGTAGCAATGCTATAGATATAAGTTTCCCTCCTGGAGGTATAGCCTCACCCTATTTCTTCTTATATATGATCATAGTCCCCTCACATTCCAAGATATAAACTTTACTTGTGTCATGGAATGATTCCATGTTGGGCCGCGTCTCATCCCCCGTGCCTGTCCATATGACCATGTACCAGCTTTGCTACCCTCCCCATTAATTACACTCTACCCATTCAATATTTTCTCCCCTTGTGACCAGACATATCTCCCCACCCCCTTAGCATACCTCTTTGGAGCTCCATGTAACAAACAAAAACAAGTTAAACAGCCCCCTAAATCCAGGGATTAAACATCGCCCAGCAGAGAATCCCGTACCGCATACCTGTACCGCCAAAGCTATACTTGGCCTTTGTGTACCAGGCTACACCAACAAACGTCTGGCCTCAAATAGCACCAAGTGTGGGGTTGTCCAAGCTCCACCCAGTAGTGGCACAGCTGGCCCCCATCGTGCACAGCTTCCATGCGGCGGTGTTCCCACAACAATGCATAATACGTCAGTTTAAGTCTAACATGTCTTTTCATCGCTCCCTGCACTGCTGGGGTCCACTTCTTTAGATCGACTGATTGTTTGCAAATGCAAATGCATTGTGGCAAGGCCACTTCGGCGGGCTGTGTCCGGGGCGTCCCAAATTAGTCGCCATCTCCAGTCCCTATCCACTCCATCCTTGCCACCGGTCGGGAGTCAAGTAGGTGGTTCTCTGCAGCCTCCAGTGTATTCTTTGTCTCCATTCCCCAAGTTTTATTTAAAAAAAATGTTTTTTATTAAAAAAATGTCATCAACAGTTCAACATATACATATCTGTAATATGTTCGTGCTTCCCCCCCCACCTCCCCACCATTGTCAGTTCTGCCATAAACACACTTCAACAAGTTCCAATTGCATCTCACATTTCCGTGGAATGTCCATCAGCTTGCTAATCCAAACAGAGTTTCTTTAAGGTCTGGACGCAAGCAGGGTCTGTCAATTTGTTCCAAGTTGTGATTTCCGCAGTGTTTTTCATCACTGACGCCTCAAGTAGCCTGTAACCACACTGTCGTCTCTGCTAGTATCTATTTCTCCAAATCTTTCCACCACACTTCAAAAGAAGGCGTATCTTTTGCTTTCCATTGCATTTCTAGTCTTTGATTCGCCAATATGTAAGCATGGTCTTTCATTTTAGGTTAGTTATGCATTTTTTCCTTGTGGTGTGTGGGAATAGCCCAAGCAGGCAGGCTGCACCTTAAATCACGACCATAGCATGTGGAGCATCCCAGCCTCAATGTCCCCAGACTTAAGGCATTTCTGTTCTTCTGCACATTTGAACCTAGCTCCTTATGCAGCATTAGATAGGCCCTATACGTAATGTCTAGCTGTAATTTAGCGTTCCTACAAACTTTATTATGGTAACCCATTAACCTGCCCCATTCTGCATTGGTGCATATCAGTTTCACATTTTTGTTTGTTATTGGTCTAGTTATACGTTTTGCAAGGAGTATGTCATACAACCGTGACACAGTATGACCACCTCAGCTATATCATATATTGTCTCTATTACATCATGTTTTATCACCAATTTGGGTATCTCCGGTCACCTGTGCTTAATTTTATGTGTTATCGCGAGTTACAGTAAGAATTGCCCGTCATTTATGACTACTTCCTCTGTAAGTGTTTTGGAGTCCAACAGCTCATCTCCACGTACCATGTCTCCTATATTCACTACCCAATTGGTTCCCAATATTTCCTTATCTATAAATTCAACTGTCTCTCTTCTACCACTACTGCTGCCAGGGGGATCTGCAATGAGATCGGGTCAGTTATGTCCCACGTTTTACACGCCCTTCTCCATATTTGTTTGCCCAATGTTATCAGCAGTGGGCGTTGACCTACGTGCGGGGTGGGTGCCCACAGTACTTTGTTTAAGTATAATTGCTTCATTGCCGGTTGTAGAAGAAGTGCGTCTATAGTAGGGTCATCTGCTAACCATCCAACTACAAATTGTAATTGACTTGCTATGTAGTATAATTCATAATTTGGGGTTTAAACCCCCTCCCCCCTTCCTCATGTGTTCTTTGGAGTGTTCTTAGGGCGATTCTATTCAGTTTGTTTTGCCAAATAAATTTCCTACACTCCATGTCTAGTTAAAAAAAAAAGTTTGGGTACGTTATATGGGATGTTTGTGAAATAATGCAATAGTCTGGGCAAAACCACTATTTTCAACAGCGCTGCTCAGCGGGAACTTCCCCCAGAACTTCATGCAGTTTATAACTCCTTTCAATGCTTTTTGTGTGTTCTCATTATGCTCCTTTAGCAGGTCATGGAATATTGCTATCCCCAAATATCGAAAGTCTTCAGGGCTCAATTGCAATAATAATCTCGGTAGGCATTCTTTTTTCAGACCTTTTAGGCCTGCCAAGGGGAACAGACAAGATTTCCCTTTATTTATTGTTATACCAGATAATTCACTGAACGTATCTAGCGTGACCGATATGTGTTGCAAATTGTCGTCTGGTTGTTGTACGTATATAACATGTTGTCTGCGTACATGGACAATAAATGTCTAATCCCATCTATCTCTATTCCCGACTCTCCAAATTCAGTTCTTAGGTAGGCTGCGATTGCTTCCATTGCTAGGATAAACAATAGTGGTGACAATGGGCAACCTTGTCGGGTGCCTTTTTGATGGTTAATTTTGGCCGAATATACCCCTCCTGACCATATTCTAGCTTTGGCGCTTTTATATAATAATTTGACCCATTTAATGAACCCTTTCCCAATGCCAAATTTTTCTAAAACTCTATATAGCCATTCCCACTGCACAGAATCGAATGCTTTCATTGCGTCTAATAAGGCCATCACACCTTGGTGTTGGTAAAAGCTTGTGTTATCGATCACGTGGTGTAAGCATCTTAAATTCCAAGCCATATTCCTCCCTGGGACATAACCAGTTTGATCTGGATGTACCAACTTCCCAAGAATGATCTGTAATCTACTTGGAGGTATCGCCGCCAGCATCTTGCTGTCTAGGTTTGGTAGAGAAAGGGGCCTAAATGAGCTGCATTCCGTCTTAGGCTTGTTGGGCTTTAGCAATGGGATAATGACTGCCTCTTTAAGGCTTTTTGGCAATGTTTCTTCTTCATATGCTTCGTTGAACAGTTTCACCATTGTCAGTACAAGATCTTCTGCGTATGTTTTATAGAACTCACCTGGTAATCCGTCTAACCCAGGTGCTTTTCCCGTCGGCAGCGCACTGATCGAAACAGATACTTCCTCCTCTGTTATAACCACTTAGACATGGTAGCAGAATCCGTTCAAAAGCTTCCTGCAATTCTGGGTATTGTGTTGTAACTATTTCCGTGTAGAAGTCAGTGTAATAGCCGTAGAAGGTCGTGTTAACTGCCTCCTCATGTTACAGAGGTGGCCTTGTCTGTCCTTTCCTGCGCAAATGATATCACAGACTATCTCCTTTATATAACCATGCCAGAAGTCTCCCTCTGAATGCTGCCTTCCTATGTATCGGGTGTAACTTTGTTTTCCAAGCCTGTCCCAGTACTTCAAGTATTCTAATCTTAATTATATTTCCCTGCTTCGATCTAGGTCTTCTAGTTCTTTCTCTGCTTTGGCAAGTGTTCTATTAACTCTGCTTGAATTCCCCCAGATCTGGTCATGGCTTCACCCCTTACCACCACCTTAAAAGCCTCCCATAGCATGCCCGATGATTTCACACTACCTGTGCTCAAAGTAAAAATATTGGCCTATGCATTCTTTGATTTGTGTTCAGCTACATCTCAGAGGGATTCACTTCTAAGCTTCCAAGTCAGGACCGGTGGTTTGGGTTGTGCTACCTGCCATTTAAGAGTCAGTGGTGCATGATCTGAGAAGACCCGCCCTTTATATGTTGCTTCTGTAAATTCCCCTAAAGTTTCCTTTCCAGTAAGAAAATAGTCCAGTCTAGTATGTACATAATGTGGTGCCGAGTAGTGCGAGTAGTCTTGCATGTCTGGGTGGATATACTTCCAAATATCTACCATTGCAAAGGAGTGGATTAAGTCACTGAGTACCTTTGCTGTTGGGGATGGTTTTTTATGTTTTTTACCAGATCTGTCTACTCTTGGGTCCAATGTGCAATTATGATCCCCACCCCATATTATAATATTGTCTCTGTGCGCGTCTACTCTAATATACATAGCTCTAACATTCTAAAGAAGTTGTTTGCATCATGATTAGGTGCATAGGTGTTCATTATGCATATGTATCTCTTCTCCAGTGTTCCTTTTATTATTACCATTCTTATTTCTTTGCCTATTTCGGTCTGTAATATTTTGAAGGGTACCGTCTGAGCTATCCAGGTTAGTACTCCTCTCGAATAAGCTGATTAAATTGAGCCTGCTACCTGTCCCTTCCACTTCCTAGCTAATGCATTTTGTCTGTCTTCAGTGAGGTGTGTCTCTTGTAAGAGAGCTACATCTACTTTCTGTCTACAAAGGCACGTTAGCCCTCTATTGCTCTTGATAAAGTTATTCAACCCCTTCACATTCCATGTTATTAGCTTAATGTTGTTCGCCATGTCTAGTACGATATATATGGTCACTAGTCTACTTGCTAAAACCACAAACCCATCTCTCAATTCGTGTCTGGTATTTTTCGTTCTTTCCTTCGTGTTTTGTACTATGTGCTTTGACAAAAGTCGTAACTCCCGTTTAACTCCCCCCTCCCAATTGGTCCCCCTTCCCAACTTGAAATTGTCACCCAGCTGTGCCCAGCATGCTAAGGTGTGCTTGCATCTAGCACTTCGCCTCCCAACTCTTACTGACTCTGGTGCCCTGTGAGTGGGCGCTTTCAAACAAGCACCCTAGACTGCTACTAATAAGGGTAGTGATGCCAGTGCCTATTGTGCCCCAAATACCTCTATAATGAGACCTATGGTGTTTCCTGCTAACGTGTGTTCATCTCCAACAAAACTCTGATAAGTAATAATCTCAGTTTCTGCCTGCATTTATCTGCAGTAGGTTAAGTGGATATTCTTTCATGTATGTCTCGAAGCTATTGATGCAGTTGCTTTCTTCCAAGCCAACTTAGTTCCTCATAATCTTAAATCAATCCCTCCGTTCATGATACAGCGTCTTCTGGTGTTTTCGCTAACCTTTCCTTGTCCAACCAATCTTGTGTTTCCCCTGGGCTGTTGAAAAACAAAGAGCGTCCATGTCTTAGGATTTTAAGTCTTGTAGGATAAATGAGCATGTACTTGAGTCCTGCTTTTCCCAGCCTTTCTTTGGTGGGGCTAAACTGGGCATGGAATGTATAGTCTGGATAGAGAGCAATTTTTGCGGATGCTCTCAGCATGACACCTCCATTCCTAGAGAATGCTAGTATCTTCTCTCTATCTTTGTAATTAAAGGATCTTTGCTATAATTGGCTTTGGGGGTGTGCCTGGAGGGGGTTTCTTTGTTGAGGCTCTGTGCGCCCTCGCCACAGTGAAACCCTATGTTTAGTTGCCTGGGCCCACCTCTTGCACCAAAAGGTTTTCTATATAAGTGGTTGGATCTGTTCCTTCCATTCCCTCAGGCAATCCAATCAACCGTACATTATTCCTTCGGGCCCTTCCTTCTGCATCTTCTGCTCTTTCTTCCAGTAGCTTGACTTGTTGTTTCAGTACGTGGACTTTAGTTTGCGTTTTACTAATGTTAATGCAATTTTCTTCTACTTTTTTCTCCACAGTACCTGTGTGTTCCAACTGCGCTTGCCCATCTTGACGCAGCACGTTTACATGTATTTCCACAGCTTCTATCTTAGTTTCTCATGCAGTCCGTAGCGCAGCAATGGCAGCCAGGATTTGTTGTTCGCCATCTGCTGGAGTAGGTTGTATACCCAATTTGTTTTCCCATGTCTTGGCTGTTTTCTGTTGCACCTTAAGTAAATGATTGAAGCGTGGTCTGTTTTCCCTTGCCTTTACTTGCCATCAGTTGTCCACTATGTGTCTGTAATGCAGCTTTTAGTGTATGTATATATTCTGTTTTATGTTTGATACTGTGTTACTGTTGTCTCCTCTGCTAGGTCTTCTCTATGGGGTGTCAACCAAATTCTCGCATGTTTCCTTACAATAGTCACTGATCTTCTTTGCGCTTATAGCTTGCACTGATGGTAATGCTGACCGCTCCTCGCGCACCCTCTCTCCTTTCCTGTAAGTTCAGTATCAATTATTGACACCTTTTTTGGGAGGGTCGTTTCAGTGTATATATTAGGGGGGAATGTTTTACAGCTGGGGTGCTCTCTTGGGCTGGACATCCTCCATTGTGCATGTCCTCACCCCTCCCGATTTACTAGCCTCCCTCTCTCTCTCTCTCCCTTTCTTCTGCTGTTCGAAATAATGATTTCTGTAGCACGGGAGTGCGGCTTACCTTCTGGCCGCTTATCGCCTTCTATTTATTCACTTTCTCCCATAGTGCGGCATCTCTGTCTGCCTGTGCGTGTCAATTATGAGGTCTACGAGAGACACTAGTTGGGTTCTCTTGCCAATCCGGGTCCTTACGGCGTTTCAGCTGCATCTTCTCCAACGTTCCCCGTCGGTGTCACTCAGAGCCCCACTGTAAGAGGATGTGCGATATGTATATTTTCTCCCCACTGTAGTGTTGTCGGGAGTCCCTTGTAATTGCTGTGGCGATTTTCTCATTCTGTCCTATTGTCGGCTGCCATTTTCTGGTCGTAGTGCACCGCAGGACAGGAACTCTTCGCGAAGGGGCTCTTCTCAAACAATCTTCACCGTTCCATCATGTCCATACGCTGTGCTACATTCCCTGATTAATAGGCTGTCTGATGTTGAATTAATGCGTTTTCCCACGGATGTTGTCGGATCAAGAAGGAGCTTTTTTTTTTAGGTCATCCTCACTGCATGGCTGCTGGGCACGCCCCCCCGTCTCCGTTCCCCAAGGTGTTGTGTTCAAGCCACATATTTGGTGTCTAAAAGAAGTGAGTTCTTCCCCCAAAGATAATCTTCAGCCTGTATTTTAACTATATGTATTCAGCATGCATTTTATATTCAGTTGAGGTAGCTGTGCTTGGATAGGTACAAATGTATTCCGCCCTCTGTTGCACCAGTGGCATATAGTCCAGGTATATTGCTATTTTAGCATTGCCTCTCTTTATTGTGCCACCTTCCCTGGAGAATCGTAGTATCACCTCTCTGTCCCTGAAGCTAAGGATTCTTGCGATAATTTGTCAAGGATATGAGCCAGGCAGTGGTTTCTTCTGAAGGGACCTGTGTGCCCTTTCTACCACGAACCCTTGTGACAATTTCTTGGGGCCAATTTCTTGCAACAGCAGGTTCTTGATATAACCGGTCAGGTCTCTGCCTTCTGTGTCTTCGGGCAGTCCCAGTACCCTTATGTTATTTCTACGAGACCTGCCTTCCACGTCCTCAGCTCGTGATTCCAGTATGGCATTTCGTGACTCCAGCACTTATCATAGCCGTTAAATCACTTGTGGCTGTAGCTATGTCTTTCAGAGTTGCCTCCGCTGTTGTGACCCTCTCTGCGATCGAGCGTACATCCTGTCGAAAAAGCTGCATATTGTTGCTTACCGCATCTATTTTCCCTTCACTTCCAGTGAGGATTTCAGATCCGCTATGGGGGCCAGTATCTTGGATTCTTGTAGGTCTCCCAGTGGCGCCATCGGTTCGCTCTGAGCCAGTCCGGCCGAGGTGCCCTACTCTTGTGCTTTCGCCTGCGCCCCAAACAAGTCCATAATTGAGCCTTTCTGCTTGTTCTTTGTAGGGGATATCACAGGGACGCATTATGTCCTTCCTGCGCTATCTGCTGATGGACATTTATTTAATTGGCATGGTCTGTGCTGCCAGCACCACCTGGCCTATGCTCTTACCTAGGGGCAGTATGTGGTTTATATCCTAGTGTGGTCAGCAGCGTGTGCGAGGAAGTTTCATTTGTGTATCACGCTCCAGCACAGCTATTGACAGAGGTTGGGTCAGCAGTAGGCCTCATGTCTCTCAGCTGGTGTCCAGGGTTCATGTTACACCATGCAGCCGCCGTGTGTTCGATAGCTTGTGAAGCTCTGTGGTCGTGCCAAGTCTCAGGTGTACTAATGTGTTTTGGTGTCGGAAAGCAACCCATTCCCTTGTGGTTTCCATCCGCAATTAGAATTGCCACCAGTGTTTCCAGTGCTAACCTCTCGGCCCATTGTGGTCAGTCCAAAGCCCACATAGTGTTTGTGTGCTGCGGCTCATTAATTATGTACACCAGATCCCCTTCCAAAATGGCTGTGGCTGCCACACTTGCTTGAAAAAAAAAATGGTCTTATCTTGCTGCTTTAAGGATCGGAGTTCAGGATCACAGTGGGAGCTTGTGCAGGACGCATCTGTACTACATGAGCTCAGGCCACACCCCTCAAATCAAATCATATATGTTCTCTGGGGAGATTGCGAGGAGGAGCCTTGCTGCAGCGTTTTGGATCCATTGGAGCTTTCTGAGTTGAGAAGTAAGTGTGCCTAGATAGAGGGAGTTAGAATAGTCTAGGTGCAAGAAGATGATGGCCTTGATTGCAGAGACTCTATGGGGTAGGAGAGGCATGGAAAAATCTGCTTGAGAATGCAGAGGTGGCATGGTCATCATAAGAAGGGTACAACCTCTCGTATCCAGGTGCTGCCATCGTAATCTCAAGAGCAGCCTCATAGGTCCCAGTAATGCAGTTTTCTGCCACCTAATGTCTGTCATAGATGGCCTCATAACTGCCAGATGCAAAAGTATGGTTCAAGGGTTGTTATTGAACACAAGATAACATATCCAGACTTGAAACAGGATGATCCGGGGTTGAATCACACCAGTGAGCTTCCGGCTCCCCCCCCCATCCCAGGCATCCCTTAACCCTGATTAGTTAGCTTTTTGACAGTAGTGGTCACTGATCACTAGTTGACATTGTAAGGGCCTAAAGGTTGTAGCCTTCTCCAGCTGGCTACCCATGGGGTTCTTCTAGGCGTTACCTATACCAATCCTCCCCAGGTCAGGTTAGGTAATAATATTTTTTGGTATTGTACCTTAACAAGTACACAGCTCCCTTATTTCTACCCACTCACTCTCCCCCATCTCCTTTCCCTGATGTTCCTTCTGCCTTTTGTTTAGTCTGGTCTATTCTGGCTAGTGTCCCTCTCTCACTCTCCTCTTCTTTTCTAGCTCCACTCACTCCCCTCGACTTTCCACCCTCCTCCTCCTCCTCCTCCTCACATCCTTCTTCTCTTGCATCTATCTCCTCCTTCACACGCACCCCTCTTACTAACACACAGGCCACCAAACACTTGCTCATTCACAGCCTCAATCTCACCATTTGGTACTACTCTCTCACTATGAACACATCACCTGTAACAGTCACCACTACAAACTCCTCAATGCTCCGTTCCACCGTCCATTCTCGATCTGGTCTCTGTGTCCAGCTCCAAACCTTCTGAACTCACCCAAATGCCACAAACTCTATGGTACCTTTACCAGTCTTTTATACCCCCCCACCTTCCAGTTTCTGTCCTTCTCCCTCCCCTTCATTGGTCCACAGTATTGCCTAACCCTAAGGGCCACAATCTATGGGCCTCATGACAAGTTTGTCGGCCTGGAAATAAGGGTGCCGGTAGGCCCACTGATAAGCTCACTGGCACCCTTATTTCCAGACCGGCAAACTACGTGTTTGCCTGCCGGAGCTGCTGTGCTCAACATGTCTGGCCCTGCCGGGCGCAGCGGTCACGGTAAGCAAAACTGTTACGGAAGCACCGGCACTGTTAGCATCGGTGCTGGTGCTTCCATGTCCCCACTCCCATAGAGTTCTATGGGAGTCCATGGGAATGGGGATTTACCGGCGCCTGACTTCCCAGCCGCCGGACTCGTAATGAGCCGGTGGCATAGGGAAGTCAGGCGCTGGTAAGTTTTTACGGGTCCGGCAGCAATCCGCAGGTAGCACGGGCAGGGTTACTGTCGGACCCGTCACGAGGCCCTATGTTTGCTTTTTCCAGTGGAATGGGTTTTCACACTGCAAGTCTTTATAAGCCCCCTTTGGCCCGCCCCCTTTTCTCAGGCAACGTTGAGGTCTGATTTTGGGCTCGGGGTAGTTGGATGATTGCTCGACACTGCGGTCTTCCTACATCGAAGTTAGTATTGTTAATTCAGCACAGCGGGCAGCCCCTTGAAGACGGATGTTTCGGAGACCTTAGTTGGAAAGCCACTTTCTTTTTTCAGTTCACTGTGGCTGCTAGGGATAGTTCTGAAATGAGACAAGAAGAGTTTGGCCAGCATGGAAACAGCAAAGTATGGAGTGAATGACAGCGGCACAATAATCATTCAATTTGGCAGAAGTAGGTGGGGCAGAGACTGCAACTCCCCCCCCCCCCCCCCACCCTCAACTCACTGCTGATGCACAGGAGGATTGGCTCTGGTAAAAGAAAAATTGGATAGGCGTCCTGCAACAGGATGGGAGGGGTCACTGTTCCCGCTCACTGGATCAAGCCCCTAACCCAGTTACATGCCTCATATGCTTAGTACAGTCATAATGTGTGATACATCTCACCTGTGAAGCTACAGCCATCATAGGCCAAGTGCAGATTTAAATGTTAACGTCATCCTATAAGTTAATGTCTCAAATACCTGGCAAAGTTACCAAATGTAAAGTACAGCATCACAGGTCTAAACAATACCCAAAAAGCATCAATAATGCCATCTTATGCCTTATATGTCCAATCTAGTCATCATGTGGAATGATCAATGTTGTTGCTGCTGCCATAATTCAAGTGCTGCATCACACTTTTATGCCAGCTAATTCCTTAAATGTCAGTAATTGTCATTATACAGAAGGTAATGTATTACAACCTCTCACCACTGCGATAAAAGGAAGGGATGAACAAATGATGGAAAAGAAGAAAATAGAAAACAGTGCACATTCTGAGACATGTTTATCTCTTATTGGTGCGGTCACTACCCAAGGGGTCAGAGACAGTGCTAGGGGTACCAAAGGGAATCCAAGGCTGCCAACTGATAACCCAGGTTACCCCAGTAAGGAAGGCATGGTATCAACAGTAAGGCAGACACAAGTGTCCACAGTTCAAGGACGTTTATTGAGCTTCAACAAGGGTATGATAAACACCTATCTAATCCTAAATCTACAGATGGGAGCAAGCTACGACCATCAAAAGATAATACCGCAGTCCTAGTGGTGTCTTGTCACAATTAAAAAAAGGGCCTATACTAAAAAACCTATTGCCAATCCTTACCTCTAAATATAAATAGTGTGGGGGTAGTGTTCATGAAAAAGAAAGAAGTGTTCACAAAAATGATATATCAGGATGTTCAGGCCGTTGGCCTCCGTTCCCCAAGTTTTCAGCATGGGACAAGGTGGTTCAATTGAGCGCAGCCCAATCTCTGGCTTCCTTAACACACGGATACAGTTCAATCATTAGCATCAGGGCCTTTTGTGCACAAGTCTCTTTGTCTACCAAAGTCTCTTCTGACAGAGGGCCCGATGACAATACATTATTTTCCTCTTACAAGTACTCAGTTTGGGGGATTCACTATTCACCCGGATCCCCTGTTCCGGGCTCAGATCCTCTTTCACAATGTTCCTAGGCTATTCTTCCTCAGGTGACTCACGGTTCACCCTGGATCCCCCTCTGCCAGGCTCAGAACCCCTTCTTAATACAATTAGTCTCCCTCAGCCAGGTTCGGACCAATTTCAGTTAACATCGTTAATCGAATACTTTCGAATGTGCACAGGGTTTGGCTTGACTCGTTGCACGACCACTTCAATTTCACAATTCCCTTTTCTGTTTGCCATCTTTCAGTTGGATACCTAACAGAGACCTTCAAATGAGCAATCAGTTGGCGCTGCACCACTCTTTTGGCTTCAAAGGTTCAGTCACTCATCTGCAGTTTAATTATATTTGCGCCTCTTGTCTCATACGCTTCACACACTGTTATCTTCAGTTTTTCTCTATACAATGTTGCCACTTGCAACCTTGGCTTTAACACAGACTATTCTGGTATCATTCTCCCCAACTCACCGGCTGTGCTGACTGGTGCTGTTTTGGTGTAGGAGCCAAGGACAGTAGCACAGAGGCAAATAATACACCCCGCCTTGGCTATCCACGTGGGAGGGCCCAGTTTACCTCTGACACACAATGCAGGTTTCTTCAGCTTTGATTCTTGGTCTTACGTTTCTTATTCTCGAAGGCTCATGAAAGGAACAGTCTTTCTCTGAAAAGGGCACTTCCCTCCTTGCAATCCTCTTCGGTCCCGCCATCCTTCTCCTTTATTAAACTGCCATTTTGGAACTGCTGCTTCCTCATGTGCTTTGCTTTGCTCAGAGTGTGCCTTCGTGCTCCGTCTTTTATCCATGTGGGGAAGTGTGATAGAAGTCAGGTGTGTGTGTAATGATCAGTAATTGCCTGATCTTGCCTCATTGTATTGGGGCATGTCAGGTATATGGCTCGGGTGTTAGTCCATTGCCTCTCACAGAGAGCTGTCCGTGAGAAAGTGTTCGTGTTGGAAAAAGGGGAGAAGGTTGAGTTCCTAAGTATCCTACCTTGTAGGATGGCGAAAAGGTGTTAAAGGGAAAGGGATACTGCATCTCAGCGCCCGGTGTCCCACTTCCACTCCTCGAAGACCCCTCATCCAGGTGAGCCTCCCGCACTGGTTCACCCCAGGAACTGGATCCAAAAGGGATGGCTGTGTCCTGGCCACTTGTATGACAGATCTCCGGGGACTAGTGGGTGAGACACCTTCAAGTTTCTCACACCCCCAAATTACATCCCTGAGTAAATACTATTTATCAAGGAAAACATTGGACCAGAGGTGGACTGGAAATGAGTGGGCCCATATTACACATTTTCAGCAAGCTCAGCCCCTTTCCTATGAGAACATTTGGAAAATAAAATAGGTTTCCACACACAAGAGGCACAGGGTACAGAGCCCTACTGGGAAATCTTAAGTTCCCTCTAGGCCAGTCCACCCCTGCTTGGTACTGGAAATAGTGATTGTAGACACAAACCAATCACATTATGAGTTTGTAGGCCCTCTTCTTTACCTCAGTTTACATTGAAAGTGGTGTCATTGGATACCGCCTCTCTGCGCAGACTGAAGGCAGAGATTTATTATTAGTGAGGTAAACATCAATGCTGTTTTTCAGTGCCACAGAGATAAACCACCACTACGTGGGACTGATTGAGGTCTGTTGATTGCCCCATCACTTGTTTCAATTTCAACTCCTCCTCAACACACAGCAGTGAAGCACTTTGGCTATCTGCAAACAGGGAGGAGCAGACCCATAACAAAAACAAGAGATAGTGGCACAAATTAAGAACTCATCACAAATTCACAAAAGGGTACACGCAGGGCCTTAATAGAATATTAGAATGGGCTGTTACAAATAAACCAAACAGTCATTTAAAAGCACCACATACAATAGGTCAGTTAGTGTAAATACATATGGTTTATAGTGATTGCATCGAATGCCAAAGCATTGAATGCCGTAGCATCTATAAAAAAAAAGCAACAAAAAAAATGCAGCGAATGTATTTTTTTTCTCATTTTTCTTTAAGAGGGGGGTCCCTCCAGGGGGGGGGTCCCTCCCTCAACCCCCGTTTTTTACCCCTTAAAAACCATTACAATTAAAATAAATCCTTTACCATTGAAAAAAATGCATTCAATGCTTTTTTTTCAATGCTTTTTCCCCCCATGCTTTTGGCATTTAATGCTTTGTATTCGATGCAATGACTGGATACCATACATACTAGTTCTGTTTCATGCAGTGAATCAAGATTATTAAATCGGGAGCTTCGTACCTATAGCCAAGGTAATGTACTTTTGAGAACTAAATGTTTCTTTGTTGTTTTTATGATTAAAAACACTTTCAGTGCTTAGTGCAACAGATACAATTCTTTTAAAGACGACTGGTAGAACCAAATAACTCACAGACCTTACTTGTTAAGAAACAATTGTTTATTTAGTGCATGCATGAATGGAAATATTTTTTTATTTATTTTTTTCAAATTTAATTGCTGCAAGCACATTTCTGGCCACTTTTCTCTATGGCGGTACCGATCTTGAATACATGTGCACTCACATTTTCTGTCATGTCATATGAATCGATTTATAGTTGATTTATAAAAAAAAAAAAACTCCCCCTCCTCAACACACTCCCAGCCACAGCTGACCTTAACCTTCTAGTCAACACTTAACAATGATGCCCTAACTAGCGCCATTGATGCCGTTGCCCCACTAAAGCTACGCAAAGGTAAACCTAGAGCCCATTTGAACCCTTGGTACACACCGGAATTCAAAACTCTTAGAAAAAAGAAAGCCAAGTTGGAAACCATATGGAAAACTAACCCCTCAGCAGAAAACAAATCCAATCCTATGACCATCTCCTCCCACTACAAGAAAGAGAAAAAGGAAGCCTACAATGTTAGAATAAATAATGCCCAATCCTCTGCTAAAGAGCGATTCACCATCCTGAAGGAATCAGAAAATCCCAACCCTCCGACCGATACTTGTGTGAAGGACAAGCCATGGTGCACCAGCATCCAAAATGTCCTGGCTAACAAAATCACTGGTCTTCAAAACAAAATCGAGTCTAAAAGACTACAACTCTCAAACAGTAACGCCTTCATACCTAGCACACCCACCCCAACCAGCAACACTTCTGGCTTCACATTCAAAATGGCCACTATACCCAAAATCCAAAAAATCATAGCAATCCCTCAAACCATATAATTGCAAAGGGGACAGTTGCCCCGCCCAGATCATCAAAGATGCTGCGCGAGACCTAGCCCCCTTCATCTCCAAACTAGTAAACCTATCCTTCTCAACCAACTCGGTACCTAATAACTTGAAACAGTCATGGGTTCTCCCCCTTCGAAAAAAAAACAGTCTCTCGACCCTGCCATTCCCACCAACTACAGGCCCATCACCACAGTCCCCTTCCTGCTAAAAATCCTCGACAGAGTTGCCTACCTGCAAATTCAAGATTACTTAAGAGTCCAATCAACTGCTAGGCCTGCATCAATCTGGCTTTCGCCCTCAACATGGAACAGAAACTGCCCTTGTTGACCTCAAAAGTCAGATTGATGACATCAAGGACAAAAACAAAGCAGCTATCCTACTCCTCCTAGACCTCTCAACAGCCCTCGACCTGGTTGACCACAAAATACTCTGCAACCACCTCTCATCTGCTGCCCACTTCTCCCCCTCTGCTGTTATGTGGATAAATCTTTCCTAGCCAACAGAACCATGAAGGTCTTCTCATCTGTGGCTGCAGCAGACCCCATCACCTGCAGTGTCCCACAAGGGTCCTGCGTCCCCCCCACCCTCTATAACATCTTTACAAAACCTCTCTTTGATAAGCTGGACCATCTGGGTGTCACCTACACCAACTACGCCGATGACACCCAGATACTCTGCACCATCACTGGCAACTACAATACAGACGCCACCAGGATTAACAAAATCTTCGCCATCATTCAGGCATGGGTGGCCACACACATCCTCTGCCAGAATGATGAGAAGACCGAGCTCCTCCTAGTCGGATCCCCTAACAACGTACAGAAACTTAGCCCCGATTACTCGAATTTCGTCATGGATGGCAACACCATCCCAGTCGTGAAAAATGTGAAAACCCTAGGCTCCTACCTCGACGCCAATACCAACCTCTCCAAACAAGTTAATATGACCGCCTCAGCCACCGCCTACACTGGAAAACTAATTAGGGCCTGCAGACCTTTTCTATCCATGAACAGCTGCCTCATTCTGGCTAGGGCCCTCATACAATCGAAGCTTGACTACTGCAATAGCCTCTACCTTGGTGCAGCCAAGCTAGAATCAAGAAAC
This sequence comes from Ambystoma mexicanum, assembly GCF_040938575.1. NCBI lineage: Eukaryota > Metazoa > Chordata > Amphibia > Caudata > Ambystomatidae > Ambystoma > Ambystoma mexicanum. Next base: position 335,513,117 of record NC_090924.1, on the reverse strand, counting down.
TTCAGATCCTCCAAAATAATGCGCTGAGAGCAGCATTAAATATTCCCAGGAGAGGGCATATCACCCACATAAGAATATCCTGCAAATGGCTATCCATTCAACAACAAAAAAAAAACAAAAAAAAAAAAACGACTTAAAAACCCTCTGCCTTACCTATAAAGCCCTAAACCACCTGCCCCCCCTGTATCTCACCAACAAACTCACCTTAAAACCAAACACAAGAATCACTAGATCCTCTAATACTCTCTGCCTCACCGTGCCCAGATTCACCACCAAAAGAGCTGGGGGCTCGAGTTTCACTGTCCTTGCCCCTCAACTTTGGAACACCCTGCCACTGAGTATTAAATTGGCCAAAAACTTCCTATTGTTCAGAAAATTAGTCATTAGTTGGCTCCTGGAGAAGGCAACACACAGATAGACTAAACCTATTACTAACTGTATATATTGTACATACCCTGAAATGTTAACCGTGAAATCCAACTACCTGCTTATGTACTGCATATGGCATATTATCGCCACAACTGTATAATTTCAATTATTTTTTATATATACTGTAATACTGTAACTATGTAACCTGTCCTTAAGCGCCTATTTACCCCTGGGTCCGGAGCGCTATACTAAATAAAATAAACAAACAAACAAACAAATACAACAATTAAAACAAAAAGGTAAAATATGACACCTTTGGCAACAACAAATGGTTTCGTTAGAATGGTCTGCTTCAAGAATGACTGCATTGTAACTTTTCCTCAATCAGCTTTCACAATGGTTCCCCAAATGTCACCACTTAATATATTGCATTTACCTCTCTAATCGATGTAGGACTAACAATGTAAAGAACAATTTTCGGGAAGATTTCAATTTTAAATTAACTGCAAGTGTTTTTTCATCATAGCGCTTGCCTACATGTGCACTTACTTTTGCAGCCCACTGCTGCCCCTCCACCATTCTGGGGTGGCTAACACCTCTGCAAATCCCCCGATGGTCCTAGTGGCTATTCCAAGATGGCCGCCGCCTGCTTCGCAATTGGAAAACACTCTCTGAGCCCTCTTCTCCCCCTTACCTGCATCCTGATTGGCCTGGGAGTCCTGCATATGTGCCTATTGGGGACCGGCAGGCTTTAGTTGGCCCCCTCACCGAAGGCCCACTCCTAAGGCCCCTGTCTGCTACCATAACGCTGCTTGCCTCTGTATTTTGCTGTCCCCCCTGTTGTATGCATGTGATGCCTCTATGCCTGCCTCTGTATTTCGCTGTCCCTTCATCTTGCTGTCCCCCACACCTCTTAGGCAGCTCTCCCCTGCTACCCCCCCTGCATCAACAACACCTCCCTGCTCATTGTGGGAGTTTGTATTGACCCATTATGGTGACACCATCACCGCCTTGTTGCTGTTGCTTTGACTTTTTTTGGACTCATGTTGGTTCACCCTTCTTGAATGTCATCGTTCTCATGCTGGACTTCCTTAAGCATCACGTAATCATGGTGACCTTGAATCATGTTGTGCCCATCTACGACTTGAATCCTGGTTTGCACTTGCTGATCTCTTGCAACATTATGTGTTCAGTATTAACCTCTGCAACTTGATGTGCTCTCACCACTTGCTTATGTGCTCTAGAACACTATATTTCGCCAGCTTTGCTTCTTCTTCTCTTTCACCACACTCACTGTTTCTCAGTCTTCTCTGCCTCTCCCTGTCTTTTCCCCTCTCTCCCCCCTCCCCGCACTATATTCCATGCACTTTATCAGAAATGTCATCAGACCTAGTACGATAGTCGCTTGTTTTGTTCCTCTCCTTCCTCCCTTCCTCCCTCCCTCCCTCGTTCCCTCCCTCTCTCTCTCCATCCCTCCCCTCCTCCCCCTTCCTCACCTTTTGTCAATCTCCAGCAGTACTAGAAATGTTGTCAGGCCTAGTACGATAGTCGCTTGTCCTTCTCATCTCCTTCCTTCCCCTCCCTCCCCTCCTTAACACGGTCAATAGCTATTGCCCATCTGAAATTTCGTCAGGCCTAGTACGATAGTTAATTTCACATTCTTAATGTCTCAAGGCCTTGTAAGAATGTCATTGTATTTTCCCTTGCTCCCTCACTTGCCTTGAAGCGCTTTGAAACACGTGCGTATAGGTGCTGTACAAATAAACTATCAATCAATCAATAGTACCACTCTTCAGCACTAGCTCCTTCTACTACCTGACGCAACCGTTCACCAGGTTTCTTCTGGACAATCACCTCTTGCCCTACGGGTCTACTCGCCAGCCCGTCTACTTCATCAGAACCAAAACAGATAAGTGCTTCAATGGTAACTTTCAACACAACTTTCATAGTAGAATAATAATAACTTCAATGGCCTTCTTTAGCATAAACATGTTAACAGCTTTCAGGGAATAGGACATTCACATTGATCCTTATAGGGACCTCTCCACAAATGATGCTCAACTCTCTCTGGACAATCACCTCCAGAAGAGCAGCCTGTTTGACACCTTTTGCCACCTTTCTTTCCCTTCTGCATCAATACCGAAAATAATGTTCAGGATCAAGTCTTTTCATGCTTCTATTTTGGTTGTAGCAATGTGAATATACTTCTACCACAATGATGGGTATCCCCGAACCCAAGTGGCAACCTTTACAACCTTGGTGTTTCTCACCATTCACCGCTTGTGTTTGGCAAACTTTATTGGACTGACATTGCCAGTTTCTCAAGGTCTCCTGGCTTGGGTAATGTTGGTATGCCTGGGTTTCTAGTACGACCTCCCCAACAGTTTGTTGGCGTTTGCCCAAACTCTCACTTTCCTTCATGGACCTTGTTTGGTTTACTATCAGCCACTTTTGCAAGTCTGCAGGGGGGGGGCTTTTATGCCTCCCAGTCTCCCTCAGGTGTAGGTCAAACTTGTTAATTAACTGACAACTTCTTCATCTTTGTTCCTCTGTATCCCTCTTCCTCGTCCCAGTACTGAGAGAAGTCCCGAATGAAAGTTTTTTTCTTCACTTTTTCTACATTGCAAATTTGATTTCCACTTTCTACAACATTTGACAAAGGGACATTATTATAAGAGCCAGTCATGTTTGAGAAGAGGAATATGGTTCTTTGCCCTTAAGACTTCCATTATTATACAACTTCCACTTATTAGGCTTTTGGGAACTGGGGGAATTTGTAAAAGCATGCATTTCTTGGGTTATAAGAGGTTGTTTGTTACTTTTACCACCACAATGTTCACTACGGGATTTGGTCCCACTCAGATGGTCTACTTGTGGAACAATAGAAAATAGAATTATGAAGGTAACAAGCCATTACATACTGTGGTATTGATGGGATGTCCTCTTGAAGAGGTTAAATACCTTCTCTCATCCCATAGGTATCCCCAGCCCTACAGATTAGGTGTGTATTGGCCACTTTTACTCACAAATAAATAGGCAGATACACACAAAAAATAAAAACAGGGAGTAAAAATACTCCCAACAAAAAATGGGAAACTAAAACATATGACCATGTGCTCTGGTCACTCTCAACTCAGGGAGTCCCCCCCACTCCCCAGCAAGGTGGCGCGGACCCAAAATGAATATAGATTCAACTTTACTGAGGGCTCCAACTTATTCCACACCACCCCAGCAAACACCCTCTGTACCACCAATGAGCTAGGAACCAGGCCGGTGTATAGTAAGAATATATATATATTTAAGGTTTGACAAAGTTTAATAGCAACCAAAACATCAGCCACCAACGCTGTGGCAAAACACAATGTCGCAATTTCAAATTACTTTCACTAATTGACAGGCTTATATTTCTAATGGACTTACAGATCCTACAACACACAGATACAATTTAGAAAAATATTTTCGAAAAATATTTCGATAACCTTTTTTCATAATTTTATACTCGTTTAAAAGTCAGTTGTTAAAAGGACCAACAATTAAACAACATTATACATATATGACCCCTAAGTTGAAGGCAAGGTACAGGGAGTGGGAATACAGCAACACAATTGTTTTGGCTTTAGGTAGGGTTTGACAAATAAACAAATAAAAAAAATAAAAAAAATCGTTTGGCTTTCAAACAAAAAAAACCCAAAGTCAAGAAAGGAACTCGATGGGAAAATCGTTTTGGGATTTTTATTTGCAAAAAAAAAGCAGGGCTTTGGGAAAATCATTTTGGGATGCAAGTAAATAAATGGGAAATTTTGTTTTGCACACTCTTACATTCACTGGATTGGTGTTAGGAACGATTTCCATTTATGGGTAATTTAACCCTCAAGTTGTGAACCCCCCAACTTTTTGTTGCTGTCTGACCATCTAATGAACCAAGGTAAAGGTTATTGCTGTGCCAGAGGTTTAAGACAGAAATGGGTATTAATTAACCCCTCTATGTCAAACCTCTACCTAACCAAAAAAAAGGGAAATGGTTAGTTTTTATTCAATTTATAAAAAAATGTCTTAAAGCAAATCACATTCAACCATATGACAAGATAAAGAAAAACCATTTAGTCAAGAATTTAATTTGTTCTGTATTCAGTTGAGTAATGTTAAGCAATAGTAATGAAACAAGAAACAAAAACACAGTAAAAAACAAGCATTCAAAATAATGTGTGTTGATACAAAAAAGACATAACAGTTTATTTGGAAAGTACAAACCTAAATACATATATTCATAACTCAAGAGGTGTTGACCCAAGAGCAGAGAAAGAAAAAGGGGGAAGGAAGGGGGAACAGACAGTTGAAAGGAACGAAATTGGCAAATGTGTGAAAAAACCTACAAAACAAATGGCATTAAAGGGAGGCAGGATCATAACATCCTTGCTGTGTTAAGCAAACAAAACACTAACCTAGATACTCAATATATGACTCATCGTCTTGATTGTCACTTATCAATCCTGATCAATCATGATTTGTGTGATATCGATGCAAGTTCAAAAACAAATTCATTTTTTTTATTTTAATTTTTTTTACAGAGTCAATAACAAAACATCTCGGGAACGACTTAGTTTCCCAAGGTCAAATCTGCCAACGCAGTGGGGGAACTGGATTAGAGGCAGGGTCTTGTGTGATGGTTAAGATGAAAAACCTGCAAGCCCCTCACAGGTCTTGCGTTTCGGTGGGAAGAGCCAAGATACAAAAAGTAAAGGGTTCCGCCTTCGTCAGGGCAGCAGTCGTAAAATCCTGCACTGTAAAAAAAAAGAAGAATGAGAGGAGTGGGATATAACCAATCGGGTTTACTTGGTAGGTGTTTAAAAATGCTTGTCAAGGGTGAATTTAGCTTGATAGAGAAAAGAGAGTGTCTCTGTAAGAGGCAATAGTGTATAGTCAACTCCATGTTCTTTGCATTGTGACAGATTTACCCCCAGTGAAAGAGAAAAGGAGGAGTTAAAGCTCCTTTCCTGCCACCCATGCATCCGTGTCTCACCACGCTTGTTGCCCTCCTAATCCCATTGGTCATTGTGTAATCAATCATCCAAAGATAAAGAGTTTTGTGAGTACCTCTACAGAAGGTGTGCATCTGGGGGGAGCCAGACGACGGGTTCCCACATGTAAGGTGCTGCCTGTTATGAGATTCCGATGAACTTAAAGGGCACAGCCGTTGCCCGGAATTGGTCTGGAATGCCAAGGGCAGTCCAAGGAATGGACCGCTGGGTGCCTACAGCTCGACTTGGACCTCTGTAGGCAAGAAAAAAAGGGGGACTGGGGGGAAAGGATTGAGGGGGAGCTATTTGGAGAGCTCATTTTATGTGTGTACGTGAGGAAAGGGAAAAACAGCCCCAGTTTAGAAATGAAAGTACCTGTGCGTGGTCTACGTCCGTGAGCCCATATCACTAGTCCGTATGTGAAGTATATGCCGGGACCAACAGAGGAAGCTGTATTTGTGCTTGGGGGCCTCCGTGTGGAAGAGCGATGCACCGAAGCACCGATCTAGCGGAAAGGAAAACCACAGGTTACTTCCTGGTGTCTTTCTGTTACTCTGGCTGTAATGATGGAGCCAGCATCATATCGTGATGATTGGATTACCTGTGTGAAGGTGGACAGGTGAGCGAGGCTGGCAGCCGATTCTGCTAGTGTCGGACTTCTCGCAGCCCAGGAATCCATAGAATGCGGAAGGGGTCATGTTAAGCGGCGGATAACTAATGGGCTAGAGAGAAGGAAAGGCCGGTATACGTGTTGCATACCCATTGGTGCTCGTCACTACTTGGGAGGAGCCAAATGGGTCTATCTCCGCCGTCCATTGTTGAAATGAATATGGAAATGAGGGTGCTGACCAGTGCCTAGCATCCATATGGGAGGGAAAGAGGCGTGGCCAAAGTTGTGTGCTTCCATTGGCGCGTGTCATCAGTGGTTGGGAGATGCATGATCGAAAAGAGCAAACATGCCGCCCATTCAGTCCTAAATACAGTAAAACTTGGCCAGATATCACTTTCTAAACAAGTGTAGAGGTGGACCCAAAAAACACACAGCCGCACTGTGCACAGACAAAGACCATTCTAGCCTGACTTTTACCAGTGGAGCCCAGCCTTCTGCTGTACTCCGCTGGACTTTGCTTATTTTGTTATGGGGACACTGACATGCCCTTAAGACTGTCAGAACTGGGAGACTGTTTCCCTTTGTCTTTCACTTTGTTGCTACCATTTTATCAGTGCACAATGTACCGAACAGTACAGTGCGCTGGGGTCCCTTTTTAATTTTTAAGTCCCGAGACACCCTCGAAGGATTTTTACAAGACAAGTGTGCCCAGGACGGAGCTGGTGGCAGCAGTTACTTTTAAAGCATTTTTTACTCTTTTCTATACTCCAAAGCGCGTTTGGCTCAGGACAGTGGCCAGTGCCCAAAATGGCCCCGCCACAAGGTCAGTGCCCAAAATGGCCATGCCATGAGGTCCTTTGTTCTGTCCTTTGGCCATCTTGTCCCTTTGCCTTCCCCAGGTCGAGCCGACCTGGGAAATTCCTTATTTGGTCATGCAGATGCCCGCGCAAACCGAAGCTTTCGCAGGCTTCTGCATGCCTTGTGTGTGTGCGCCCAGGATGTGGGCTGAAGCTGACTAGTTCCAATACACATCCTGGGTGCCAGGATGTCTGGAATGCTGGGATGACCGGGACCACAATGGGATGGGTGAATGTGAGCAGATCTTCTATTGGTTTCTCTTCATTTTGGTGCAAAGGCGATTCTGGATAAGAGAAGGCACCTTACATCCATTCCAGGTCAATCTTCTGAGTTCACCGAGCCAAGTGTCCTGAAACACTGAAGCAGATCCGCGGAACTGCTGGTGACCCGCAGGAAGGTATGGCACCCTGACCCCGCTGTTGTCCCGTCGGAGCCCCCGTTTTGCATCGATCATAAAAGGCCTGCAAGGGCGCTTCGACTCATTGGAATAGTGGGACCAACTATTCTCGGCACCTCCTGCTTAGCAAACGAGCCTGCACAGAAGTGTTCCTGGACTGCCCATAGACCGGACTAGCTCATACTGAACCTTTGCCCTAGAACCGCCGCCGTCTCCGGTATCGACTTGAGCCTTTGGAGACTGTAAGCTCCGGGTATAAGGCACTCTCCTGCCAAGTTTCGTACACCTACCATTCCTAGGTCTGCAATTAGGAGAGTATGCCTGAACCCGAGCATACGCGGTCACCGTGTCGCCAAGCTGTGGTGACGATTCTCGTGGGTGCCATGCTGCTGTGCCCCCCTGTGCCCTAAGACTTGCTGCAGTGGAACTGGACTGATCCCTTCGTCAGGAGCGGAGAAATGGCCACCGTCCCACCACAGAATCATTCCCGGAACGCAGCCCCTGAAAGCTGCACAACTGCAGTATTTGAACCTGCGAACAATCTTGACTTGACTGGCGAAGTCTGGTCTGGAGTGCCCCAAACGATCAATAAGTACTTGCACCCCTTACTGGTGGCCCCTGGTGCATTTATAGACTTTTAAACATAAGTGTCCCCTCAGGGCCACTCTTCTTTATCAAGATATCCTGTGCTACTGAGCTATTCCCATTTCTTGGAACCTTTTCTGCCCTGTTGGGGAGACCCTCGTTGAATAGCGGGAAGTTATTTTTCATCACCTCAACCACCTTCCTGAGTCTCTACAGCCCCTTTAAGAGACCCATTTTTTTACTTAACCGCACGATCGCGTGGTCCGTTACTGAAAGTACCTTGGAGTTCAAGGCTCCACTCATCGTAGGGACTAGACTGCCTCTTAGCTAGGGTTTGAATTGTTGAGGACTGCCTAAGATATTTTCGGACTGTGTGTTCCCCCTTTCTTTGCAGGTTGTGGATCTATACCGTTTCATAGTTCTTTAGGCCATTGGTTAGTGAATATATGTTTTATAGTTAATGTTGGTTTTGTTAATACTGCTGATATTTACTTTGTGTTTGATTTAAAAGGCCTTTAATAAATGTATATGTATTTTTGATATATACATCTGACAGAGTAATTTGTGGTGTCGTTTACTGTGTGTATTCATTGTTGGCTTTCTATCACCCTCACCCCTTCAGAGATCTTGTCTTGATCACCGCCAATGCTACCTTAATTGGTCTGGCTTGTCCAGAAGGTTACCCTGTTCCAAGAAACTGGGCTGGCCTTCTGAACCCCTGTCCATCAGGTCAGAGTTCAGAAATCCATTTGAACAACTGGCAGTGTTTTAGGGTTCATGATTTTGGGATTATGGACACCCCCCCTTCTGTACGGAAGACAGGGGTTTCAGAAAGGTAGAGTCACCCAAGTACTTTATTGTCTATACCGGCTCTATCACACTGGGCATGAACTTTGTTAGTTTCGAACTCTAGCAACACTCATCCCGTGATTTTCTATATGCAAACGGATTGATTTAACTTCAATATACTGTGCTTAGCATCTACATAGCTTCCCCCCCCCACAATTTAATGCAAAGGATTAAGGCAGGCAGCTCCCAACACAAGTCAATTTAAATGGATAGGGTGGTTTTGTATAGTGGGATTAATTTGAGATGGATTTATTAAAATGTGCCAAGGGTCTCCCCAGTTCCAACCCCCTACCCACTATGGGAGATGGAGAATAAGGCTGGCCAATTCCTCCCACACTTTTTTTGGCATTCGGATTAATCTACTTACATGGGAGGCCTTGATTCTGGGGCATCCAGGGAAACAACAGGGCTCCTCTGAGGACAGCACAGATCTAGTCGAAGGCTTCGGTCAAGGGTAGTCCCCAGCACCCAGACTTCCACTGGCTCCTCAAATGGCAGGCCCACCTAGCTTCTAGCTTTCCCAGTGTCTGTCTCCCCCGCAATGTTTAAGACCCAGCAATAGAGTGGAAAAGTCAAGGTAAAAATCAAAAGTCCAAAAAAAGTTCCGACGATTAGAAAAGTCAAACAAAGATCAGCCAGTAAGTCCCTCTACGATAGAAAATTGATCTCTTATAGGGCTGGGGGCACTCTATTACCTTCAAAATTCCCACGCTACAGATTGGCCAGCTCTCTCCATCTCCCTCCCCACAATACGCCCACTGACTGCTAATAGGACATAGAGTTAGGGGGTGTGAATGATGGAGGCTGAGGGAGGAGAAAGCTTCTTCATCCCAAAATGACAAGTTGATTTTACTTTTTCAGTGTCCTTAAAATTTAACAACATGGCAGCTACCCCAATTCTTCAGTTAATTGTCGGCACACATATATTTTTGAGTTCTATATTTTATGGCGAGTCGGAAAATACTAATCATATCTCGGCATGGCCTTCCCGGGCGGAGCTTCAGTTGTTATCGATTTAGCCCTGAGCCGAAATAGTCACAAATCTGCCCCGTCCATTTTAGTGGAGTTGGCTAGGCCCATTTCCTTCTATTTCACTAGGCCTTATGTCAAAAAAGCACCGTTTTGTCCTAGCTTTTATATTTCCATGGTACTCTACGTTAGCCAGCTTCACTTTTACAGAAAGGGCCTAGCATGGCCGCTCCATCTCTGTCACTCTGTGGCTGTCTTTCCACCCCACAGACCAGCAGTGCATGTAGTACAACAGGAAGATATTGCTATCACGACTGCCTGACCAGAAGAGGTAAACATGTATCTGTGATTGTGTATGAATAACTAGGTGTAAAGAAATTATTACATAAACAGTTCCATTTCCCAGTTAAAACATGTATACTTGCTTACAAAATACTCCCATTGGGAAATGGACTTACATTGTTACTTCCTTAAAAAATCATTGTACTCCCAACTTTAAAAAATAGGGAGTAAACTACTCCCACCTCAAAATCTTATCTGGTGCACTGGGTATCCCTCACTCTCCTGACCCTTTTCTCCTCCCGAGTTATCCTCTCGCAGTACACAACCTCCACCCCCAAGGTCAGGATCAGCTTTTCTGCTTTTCCCTGACCACATTGCAGGATACTTTAGGTAGGGTTTCAGTGAGCAATCCATAGGATTCATCGCAACCCTTACTTTTGACGTTAAAGTCGTAAAACATACATTGATGTACAGTGCTTCCATAATGGTCACGCAGTCCTGTTTTTATTGTTTACATTCCGGAAATTGCTGTTTTGCATTTCCTCATTTTAAATTCAGAACTACAAGTCCCAGAATGCAAAGCAAGCTCTAGAACTGGGTGACCGAATCACTAATCATGCATTGCATGTAGAAGCTTAAAGGCTTGTATACAGATGACTGGATGTGTGGTTTTACAGTCCATTGTTAGCAAGCTGTCTTAGAGAAACAACACATTTGATTTTGCTGCACTATATTTTTTTTTTATCCCGGTTGAAGTAGTAAAACTGTACCAATAGCAAGGCACAACATTCTCAATTGTCGGGGGATTCATAAAGCTCTCAAATAGAACCATGTCAGGCATGCACAGCCAATCCATTCCCGTTTTTCTTTTGCAGTCTGGGCACTTAATCATTCATTTTGAAAACAATGTAAAAATGACAAGTCCCAAAATGTAAAAGAAAAAACACCAACCTAGCCTAACATAGGTGTATTTGAGAGCTCTGGCGATTGACTCGGCAATTAGATATTGTCAAAGGTACGACCAAAACATTCAATGTTTTGTTATGGTATGCTAAAGAGCTTTTACACCAAGAGTTAAATTTCATAACTAATGTGACAACTGATTAAACAGATATTACAACGTGATAAGCTAAACTGACAAGACATTACCTATTATCACGTGGGAAGAGGGGTATGACAAGGGGGCAGAGGCATTTAATTTGTGGGAGGGCTTGGAGTCCGGTTTTTGCATTAACCAAAGGTAGCAAACTTATATTGTACAAACTGGGGAGAAAACAGAGAAAGGCCGAACAGAATATACTGGGATATAGAAATATACTACTGGGATTTTAGGACTAGGAAGACACTGGGATTTTGTAAATTAGGAGTACACTGGGATTGTGTAGACTGGAAATATGCTGCCATTTTGCAAACTCATAACTGGCGAATTTCAGGGGGTTTTCGGTTTTACTTGGAACCATAACGTCCATTTAACAACGTTTTTTTCACTGAATTTCATAGGTTTTTATTAGTGCAACTGAACCATAACGTCTACGAACATCGGACTTAATTGCGGACCTTCCGGACAGTGCCACATGACCATATGCTGGCGTGCGGCATTTTGACGTGTCCGAGAACCCGTCCGCACTTCACGATAAGATTTGTGCTTCGGGGACAGTTAGGAACTGCATTTTCTACTGATCTAGGAACTTTCAACTTCAAAATGTCCCTTGCACAGCTCCAACACCTATTCCTACTCATCCATTAACAGGTGGCCAGTCATAATATCGAAAATAAAATGTCGAATGACATTAAATTCGAAAAAAAAATGTCGAAAAAAAAATCGAATTCTTTCTTTTTTTATTTATATATATTTTTGGGGTTCGGCATGTAAAAAAAACAAAAAAAGTTAAAAAAAAGGGGGGTTGGGGGAATCCCCCCTTTTTAAATAAAAAATGTATTAAAGAAATATCGATTTTTTTTTGGACTTTTTTTTCGATTTTATGACTTTCGACATTTTTGGAGTCGATATTATGACTATAAACCCCATTAACAATCTAGGACACAGTACATACTTTTAGCAAAACTGCTATTTATCTTAAAATGGAATCAGCTAATGCATCCCTCCTCCCCAAGAGACACCACCGCTGCTGTAATCAAGGAGCATGAGAAACACTGCCCCCTACCTTAGAAATAACACACACGCAACCTGTCCACTTGCCCCTCCATATTAGTGTTTGGTGCCTCTTCCCTCATTTCCCTCCCCACCTTTCGTTCTAAGCTCTCCTGCCAAAAAAAATCCATCCAAACACAATAAAAGAAATGTTCCTTTAGGAACCACCTTTCACAGTTAAAAAATAGAACTAAAAAAAAAAAAAAAGGTATAGACTCCATCTACTTTATATTTCTCAGTAAAGTACATAGACTCAATAAGATTTTCCAACATTGCCATTTGCATTTTGTGTTATGCTAATGGCAATATTGTGGCGTTTATCCCCCGTTCCAGGGATGGAACGGAGGATACCGGCCTGGCAGCCCAAGCGAAGCAAGAGTGGATAACGAGGTCTCCGGACGATTATCCCCCACATTCCAGCCCCTGTAATTGGGAATGAAGGCCATTAGCACTCTAGGTTCCCAAAGTGGGAACCCGGGGTGCTAAAAAAAGGATTTTCTTCCTAGCGGAAGCGTCCCGGTGTAGGAAGGAAAATCCTTTTCCAAGATGACCACCATGGAAAGGGAAGGCAGGGTACCGTACAGGGCCCCTCTTCACTTTCCATGGCATCCTGCAGAAGGCGAAAAGAGAACCCTATGACCTTATTACCACGATCACATTTTTCTTCCCCTTCAAACCTATCCCAATTTCGAATTACCACAAAGCCAGTCCCAGGTGGACATGGCCACTTTAACCCCATGTGTTGTCCCTCGTGGTCGTGGCCAGTAGCCCAATTGCCTGGATCATGACCTTATTCCATGACCCAGACAATCTGGCCACAGGCTACACCTCAGTCACCAAAGGTAAATCACTATTTTTTGTACCTACATTATGACACTTGTCAAAAAACAAAATACATTCAGACTTTACAAAAAGATCTATACACTTTTTGCAAACATTTGTGTAGATTTGTCAAATGGCACCACATTTATAAGCCTTTACAATATTTTGGGAACGCCCTCCAATTTTGCCCCCTCTTGACAAAATCCCACCAAACTTCGCAAAAACATATCTAGATCTATTATCAGTTTGCCAAAATAAGTGTAGATTTGTCAAATTGCACCTCATTTATAAACCTTTACATTATATTGGAACGCCCCCTCTGATTTTGCCCCCCCTGGACAATATCCCACCAAACATTGCAAACACATTCGGAATCAGGTCAGGAATATAATTGCAAAATTTCATGCAGTTTCATTGAGTGGTGCCAAAGTTATATGCCATCCAAACACTGCCCCCAAACAACGTCTCCCTGAACTTCTCAGGACCGCAGCAAAAACGACCCGTTTTTTGCTTCTTTCAGCCATATCCCATCCCATCCTCATCACCCCTCACCTCCCCCGAGAATATTTGATACGTTTGACAAGTGCAATGTTGTGTTTTTTAATATGTTTTTACTGCGATGTCCGCGGACACTGGCCGATGTCCACGAATCCAAGATGGCAGGCGTTTCCAAAAATCTGACGGACCTCACGCTTAACTCCAACCAACCAGACAACACGTTGCGTGTCCGCGGACATGACGCAAGCCGATTATCTAATCGGTGTCCTGTTCGCTGGGCTGTAGACGTGAGCAAAGTTTTTCCCATTTTGTCTATGGAAAAAAAAAATGTGCGACTCCCCCTGTAACATTGCCACCCCCCTTGACCAAACCTCACCACACTTTGCGAAGACATTCAGAGTGGGCCATATATGTTTTCTGCAAAGTTTGGTGAGGATTCGTCCAGGAGGAGCGAAGATATAAGCCGCCCAAAAAGTGCTCTTCCTATGGGTTTAGCAACTTAACCAGAACTACATGGCCGCTACTGCAAGCCATGTAATATATATAATGAGGGCGATTACTCCTGTATTAGTCTTTCTCATTGATATCTCTCTTGCAGTTTTTGTAAGGGAGATTACTCCTGAAGCACTCTTCACCCTTAGTATCTTTTCTACAGTTACTGTGAGGAGGAGGATTACTTGTGAGGCACTCTTCAATCTTGGTATCGCTTCCTACCTCACCACGCTGGCTCTGAGGGCTGCTTGGCCTTTCGGCATCAGCGTAGTTGAAGGATTGCCTGGTCTACCTCTCTGAGGTCACGCCACTGACGGCTTCTCTCCAGCTTCTGTGTCTGTCTGTTATCCGTCTGACTACAGAGTTCACTGACAACTGTTCCAGGGTGTCCTCTTGACTGAGCACCAGTTTCTCCTGCTCACTTCCTCGGCTCCCAGGTTTCAATCTCCCAGGGGTGGCAGGCTTCAGACCAGATTCTCCTCTCATTGAGTCCCTTTTTGCTTTATGTCCTGTAGCTGGCTTCTCCCCAGTGGAGTGCCATGGTATTCTTTGATGTCAACCGAGTATTCTTCATACCTTCTTGGGGCCACCTCTTCGCAGTATTGTTTAGCCTTGGAAAAGGAGTACATCACTCCTTCAATCTTCCTCTTCGCAGTACTTCCGGGAGACAACTTATTATCACTCTGTATGTCTTCCTCGTCTTGGTAGCATTAAGGTTTAAGTGGGGAAAGGAGGGAGTATTGCAATAAGAAACAGTAGTGCTTTCCAGTTGATGTTTGGAGGACCTCACGATTTCTTGGTCTCTCAGGTAAGGGGGGGTTAGAGAGTACCATCACGAAATGTGAGTCCTTGTCCCCATGAGGCGAGTCTCTCCCTGTGAGGTCCAGCATTCCACCATCATTAGGGGGATTGTTGCGCAGCAGGCTCACCTTCCTAGTCTCACAGGGAAGGGCTCCCAACTGCAGAGAAGTGACGAGATTCCATGAATCGTCACAAAGCCTGAACAAAAAGGAGTAAATACTGTGATTTTAAAATGCGGCATAGTGCAAACCGGGAATATACTGGGGCTATCAAACTGAAAGTATACCAAGATTTTACAAAATGTGCATATGCTGGGATATCAAAACTCGTTGAATACTGGATTTGTCCAGTCTGAATAGGTACTGGGATCTTGCAAACAGAGTGTACTGGAATTCTGTTAAATAAACCAGAGGCATAAATATTTCACCACACTGGAACTGAGACTATAATAAAATAGTTTAAACTGGGAATATATGAAGAATTTACAAATTGAGAATGCACAGATTGCTTAAACTAGATAAATGTTGCTATGTGCAAACTGAAGGGCTGTATAACTGGCAGAACACTTGGTTTGTGAAAACTGGGAGCATGCTGGGATTGTACAACTAGGAATACACTCACTTGCTGCAAACTGAGAATATACTAGATTTGGTCAAACTGGATTTTTACTTGGAATATGAACACTGGAAGTAAACTGTTTTTTGAGAAAATTGAAGTATAAGGGGGTTGTCAAAGCAACAGTTTACTCAGATAGACAAACCGGAACTGTAAACTGTTAATCTGCTACTGAATGCTGACAACTATCGTATATGCTGGGATGTTCAAATTGAGGTTCTACTGGTGTATTCAGGGAAAGTGAGAGAGGTAGTACAATATTGAGTGAGAGTAAAAGAGAAAGGGAGATGGATAGGTGCGACAGAGGGGGAAAAGAAAAATGGAGAGGGAAGGGGTATAAAGAGGGAAGAGAGGAGGGAGTGGGAGAACGCCCGTTGTCATTCCGTGGTTGTCAAACTAAAGTGTTCTTGATTGGTCACACTGGGAGCAAGCAGAGTTTGTCAAAATGCTAATATACTGGGGTTCAACAAACAGTTAATATACACAGAAATACCCATAATGTGAACACACAGGAATTGTGCAAATTGGAAATGTCAAATTTGGAATTTTGACAAAACTGGGAGAATGCTGGGACTGATTTTACAAATTATGAATACACTTGGATGTTGAAACAGAGTATTCTGGGACTTGGCAGATAAATAAAATGGGATTTTTCGATACCGTGAGTTTACTGACATTTTTAAGAGTACGAGGGAATTGTGCGATAGGAGGCAGGAAGTACATATAGAATAGAGCCTGTGAAAAGGCAACCAACTCAGCCTGGTCAAAAAAGGGGACAGGGGACAGAGAACTCCTCTCAGCCGGGGTGTGAAGCCTACCAGATTTAATGCCAGAGCCAGCCCTACCCTTAGATGGACGTGTCCTCTACCTTCTGTGTCGATCTGTATTTGTGCAGAACCATATTGCCAGTCTTGCTGCCTCTGAATGCATATAATTTCCAGTCTTCTTTTGCCATTTCATACTCTAGCCCCAAAGAGAGGGAAGATTATAACCCATCAATTAACAAGCAGCGAGGAAAAGAGGAGCCTGAAAACATAGAAACAGCTACCTGCAGGAACAATACTCTTGTGCCGCAGGGACCCGATAACTGTTGCGGAGCAGTCAGGGAGAGAGAAACGGCAGCAGCAGCCACACAGCAAAGGGACTGACAAAGTCCCCCTGTAGTCCTGCAATGAAGACCGATCCATTAGACCACCATGGACTTGAAGGGCTAAAGGTTCCCCGAACGTACCTAAAGAAGTGCCCACAAATAGGGCCCCAAAAGAAACTGCAACGTTCTTTTCTCACAAACAGATCTCCCAGGCAGTGAGTCCGCATGGAAAAAGTGAGCAGGGTCAAGACGTGCATTTAAGCATTTTGTTCCCCACACACACTGAGGAAGGGGGAATGAGAAAGGAGATTGGATAATGTAAGGGTGTGGAAGGAGGAGAGTGACACAAAGGGGTCCTTTGTATCCCTAACTTCTAAGAGGGGTTTCCCTGCCTCAAAACTAATACTAAAAGTGTAGATCAGCGTATCCAAAGAATAAACCACCCTTCTGTGTCAAAACCTACTTCTATATATCACACACTATAAAACTAAAAGTAAACCAACACAAAGTTCCTTCTTTAAGGAAAGTTGCTCCTTTCTTCCGGTTCTGGATGGTTGCGTAAGCAAAACGTTCCTTCAAACATAAACACCACGGGGAATGACTCCCTTTTCCTGATTTACAGGTTTCAAAACAGTCTTTACAAAAGAATTCTCTCCAGGAGAATGGCTCCCTTTTCCTGGTATGATTCTGTACGAGTTCCAAAAGGACCAGGGGGAATGACTCCATTCCCCTGGTGTTACCAACCTGGCTTCTATTTCTGGACCAAGAGAATCCTCCCTTCTCCTGGTCTGCTCTTGATGCACAAGGCCAGGTGGAATAGCTCTCTTCCCCCGGCACCTCATCTTCTGCTTTAACACCAGGAGAATAACTCCCTACTGGTATTACTTGATATTATGAGTTTTCAGAATGTTACAGACTTTGCCTTTGTAACTTGCTTTCAACAATGTCTTTAACGTCTCTCTGTTGGGGGTCCCATGCCCTTATATCAGTGGTTTTCTCTTCTCCATGTTTACGGTGGACAGGGTCCCAGACCCTTCCCTGGTGTCCAGTGGGCTCTTCTACTCTCCACTGCCCTTGCCTGGTGGCCAGTCGGAGCACCTCCCCACTGCAAATGTGGCCTCCAGCCAGCTCCACACCACCAGGAAAAGGATTCTCACTGTCTGCTTCTAGTCTACATAGGATAGGATGCCAGTTTTTGGCTTCCTTGGAGCGTTCTCCAGTCCACCTTTGATTCTCCTGGGCTGGACCGTCTCCTGTGCTGCTTTATTCCTTGGCTGGTCCACCTATAGGGCGGTTCTCTCTGTCACTGAGTCCTTCATCTGTTTAACGTAGCTTTGGCAACAACTCCCACCTGTAGCACTAGGACAGCAATCTATCGTTCCATGAGTCACTCTTCCTGGCTCCTTGGGCCATCTCTCAGTACTTGAATCGGGGCAGACTTTTACTTTTCGGGCGATCTTCATCTCAGTTGATGAAACTGACATATTGCATTTTACATCTTGGATTATCTTCTCTATCTCAATTGATGAAACTGACCCGATACTACAATAGCATACAATTGTGTCATTCAGAGGGGTGTGTGAAAGAGTGTTAGAGGTTTTGGGCAGGTTTTGGTGTTGTGTCTACCACCCAGGTGGAGTCTCCTCATCCCCAGTAGCGGAGTCCCTCCCCATGAGGTCCTCCCTCATTAAACCATGCTTAGGGGGACTATTGGGTAGTGGCCACACCTCACTAGCCTCATGAAAAAGGGCTCCCCATTGGAGATGGGGGGGGGGCAGTGACGACACAGTGTGAATCGTCACAATAGGTACAACTTGCCAACCCTCCCCTCGGGTGGGGATGGGAAGGACTATATAAGCAGCGCACAGGAAACAGGAAGTGTGGGTTTTTCATATGTAGTTAGAGGAGGAGGTTGACAGTGACACCAAGAGACCAGCTAGAGGAAGGAGGGTGCAGCAGATTTTGGAGAAGAGTTTTGGAGCAGGTAAGGCATTGGTGTAAGAGTGATAGCTGCCCTGCAGTGTGAGATAAGTGTGTAGAAAGGGCTGTGCAAGTGTGAAACGACTAGTACAGGGTGAAAGGAGGGTGGCAGAGTAGTGGTGGGGGAGGAGTAGCAGAGGGAGGAGGAGTAGTAGTCATCCGAGGATTAGCAGTAGCGGGAGAAGTAGTAGAAGCAGGAGGAGGTGGAGTGTAATAGTGTGGGAGGGGAGAGGGAGGAGGAGGAGAGTGGAGAGAAGTAGCAGAGCGGGAGGAGTAGATGTGGGAGAGGAGCTAATATCTAGTAATCATGAACACTGGTCAGCAGATCCTGACTATTTAAAATGGTATGTTAATTTCTAATGCACTATATATTTTAGACATAATAGGTATGTTGCGCTTGTTGAATGGAGAAAAGCAAAACCTATAATGGAGCTTTATATGTATTTTCTGATAGAAGGTTATCATTCCAAAATGGGCAGTCCAACACACTTCAACTATCGTACTAATAAAAAAAAAAGTTTTAAAGGTTAGATCTGTAGTGGTATGGAGCAAGTGTTTATACTACCATTGAAGGAAAAAACCCCCGAACTCTGCGCCATTAAGTATTTTTGTACTTTAATTAGTGGTCAGTCAAAGTAAGATGCCCTCTTTATGATTACACGTGTTTCGGCTCGGCTGAGCCTTTCTCAAATCAGGGCTGTAATTACACATATATATTGACCCCATTTGCAAATAGGCCCAAAATGTATCAAACAACAATACAATTCATTCAGAAAACTCCCATAGCCCAACAACAAGAATTAATAACAAGAGTGAACATGAATTGCTATGATATCAAATTTGTAGGAGAATGCAATGCCAATCGGATCAATTTTTTGGACCTTACAATTCACTCGGATGGTCAGAAACTTCAAACCTGGACTTTCAGGAAGCAGACTGAAGTAAATTCCATTCTCCACGCAAGGAGTTGTCACTATCAACCAACCATCAACAACATCCCACTGAAGGAATACACTAGAGCTAGATGGAATTGTCAGGAACAGGAGAAATTTGATGAGGAACATGCATTACTACAAAACCGATTCAAGAATAGAGGATATCCAATGAAATGTGTGACATTAGCATATACGAAAACTAAACTACTTAGACAACAAGATACTCTGCAAATCAAGCCTGAAAAAACTCCGGACAAATCCATGGGGGTCTTTTTTATAATGCAATACAGTAAAGATCATCAGAGAATTCAGAAAAGTCAGTAGCCATTGGCTAAGGATAATTGACTCTTGACAAATATGAAATGCTGTGCAGCATATGTACAGAAATTGAGGTGGCAAGTGACTGGATGGCTAGTAGCTTGCAACTTGAATTTTTCTCCCCTGGTGTATTGTATACGACTTCATGGCATACAAGTGTTTGGTATGTGAGCATGTATAACCGTCGGGTGTATGGAGTATGAGTGCACGGCTTAAGTGTGTGGGGCATGAGGGTGCCTGGAGTAAGATTGTTCCCATAAGTGTGTGTGGCATAAAAGCATCTACTTTTTGCTTTGTTTAAACACCATAGTCTGACTTAACCAGAAGGGCACAGCCTTCTGCTGCACTCCACTGGGCTTTTCGGTCACTTCTTATGGGGAAACTGACATGCCCTTAAAGACAGTACTGGGAGACTTTGTTTCCCTTAGTCCTTAACCATGTTGCAATTGTTCTGCAAAATGTAACAAGTGTACAATGTACCTTACAGTACAGTGCACTTCGGTCTTCCTGCCATTTCCAAAGGCCCAAAATACTCTTGAAGGATTTTTTAGGAGAAGTGCAGATGTGCCTTGGACAGGGCTGGTGGCAGCTTATCATTTCACATATGTGTAACCCTTTCTTGCCAAGTAAACCGCGATTGCAGCATTTGGCACGGTTAGGTGGCCTGGCTCCAAAATGGCCATGCCACAAGGTTCTTTGTCCTGTACTTTGGCCATCTTGCCCCTTCACCTTCCCCAGGTCGAGCCGACCTAGGGCAGTCCTTATTCTGGCATGCATTTTCCCGCAAAGCACCAAGCTTTCGCAGGCTTCTGCATGCCTTGTGTGCGCGCCCCCTGGATGTAGGTAGGAACGCCTGGTTCCAATACACATCCTGGGTGCCAGAGAGTCTGGTGTGCTGTGAATTCCTGGGACAAGCATGGTCCATGATTGGTCCACATATGGTATGCCTGTATGTGAGCAGATCTCCCATTGGGTCCTCTTCGTTTAGGCGTGAAGGAGATCTTAGATAAGACAGGGCTCCTAACACCCATGCCATGTCGATCTCTGGAGTTCTCACTGAACGAAGGATAGGATCCAAGTGTCCTGAAACTAAGAAGCCGAGTCGAGGAACCGATGGTGAGCTGCTGGAAGGTTTGGCACCCTGAGCTCGCTGTCCCATGGGACCCCTCTACATCTGATCGTCCTAGAAGGTCTGCGAAGGCACTTCGACCCATTGGAATAGTGGAACCAACTATTCTCGGCACCTTCATCAAATCCTGCAAGTAAGCCTTTTCGGAAGTGTCCCTGGACCAACCAGTGGGCTGACCAGCTTGCGCAGGAGTTTTGCCCCGATACCGCTGCCGTTTCGAGGAGGCCCTTGAAATTTGGTACATCGCAAGCTCCATGTTCACGGCACTCTCACACCGAATTTCGCACACTTGGCTTTCCCAGGTCGGGAGTAAAGTGAGTGCGCCCAAACTGGAGTACACGCGTGGTGATGAACTTTGCAAGTTCATTGCAGCTGTGGTCCTCTGTGCCCTCAACCCTGCTACATCGGAACTAGCCTGTTCCATCCACCAGGAGCTGATAAATCACCACTGTCCTGTAGGGGAATCAACGCTGTATCTTCGTCGCTGAAAACCGCAGAGCAGCGAGATTGCCGCATTTGAACCTGCAACCGAAGTGGACTCTACAGCGGAAGTTTGGTCCGGAGTGCGCCGGGGGTCAGTGAGTAATTGCAATCCTAACCGGTGGCCGCTAGCACATCCACCCATACACACGACTGGCCCCGGAAGGCCCCACTCCTTTCCACTGCTAGTGTGAACTAGCGACCTATTCACAATTCTTGGAATCTACTCTGCCCTCAAGTGGAGGCCCTCCTCGAATAGTGGGAACCTATTCTGCATCACCTCACCTACCTTCCTGAGCTGCTACAGCCCCGACAAAAGACCCTGCTTTGCCCATTTGAACTACCGCGTGCGCCAGCTTCGCAAGTATATTGGAGCATTAGGCTCCCCTTATCTTAGAGTTAGGGCTGTGTTTGATGCAGAAGGGCCTAAAGACTACTACTGCCTGCTTCCTTCCCTGTTTAGGTTGTGGAGCCATTTGGTGCATTCATCCTTCAGATCCCATTAGGGGGGTGGGGGGGTTGTGTATATATATATATATATATATATATTGGTTTAATAGTATTGCCGTGATTTGCTTACTATGTGTTGAATTGCAAAGGCCTTGGAATAGATATATTTGTATTTTTGAAAAATGTACACCTGACGGGAGTGATTTGTAAGTGTCCTTTACTCTGTGTGCTTATTGGGGCATTTCAGTCACCCTCACCCCTCCTGAGACATAGTCTTGACTGCCGCCAAGCTACCTTGATTGGTTTGGCTTGTCCAGAAGGTTACCTTGTATCAAGAAACTAGGCTGGCCTTCTGAACCTCTGCCCACCAGGTCAGAGTTCAGAAATCCATCTTATCAGTGGCATTAAGTGTTTGTGGTATAGCATTATGAGGTGTAAGAGTTTGTGGCATTAGAGCATGCGAAATAAGAGCGTGTGGTGTAAGGGTGCAGCATATGTGCACATGGCATACAAATTAATTTGTCAGCCTGTCCCATGCAATGTTTTCCCACATCTGCTCTATTGTTGCAAAGGATGGGGCACCAAACTGCTCGCAAACGTCCTTCTGCTGGATTCGTGTTTTAATCCCCTTCATCATCTATTGGTCTGGGCTGATGGTCTCAACTGTAATCCCTTCATGAACCCTTCTGCTTCCGACTAGTACCATACCCAGGTTTAGGTGATCCAGCTCGTCATTCTGCCCATTCCAGTCTTCTCCAGACCGGCAGGAGGAAGACCTGGGCCATCAGGAATCCTACGTAGCTCTCGACGTTTCTCTTCAAGGTGGTCCTTACACAATTGCAAGTGACTCAAACAAGTTTCACCCTTATTAGGCATCATCATTGTGGTACAGTCGAAATTCTTGTGAATGGAGCATTGGGGCATGCTGAGCAAACACTAGCAAAGTTATGGTGGGTATAAATGGAAGCCTTGGGGTGGAGCGGTGGAGGGTGGGGGGGCAGGAACAACATTTCCACCAAGTGAAACGTGTATACAGTGGTCTGCATCCCTGAGCACTGTCGATCTTGGGCTGAAAAATGCTTTTCACAAAATACAAATGCGTTATAGACAAAGAAGCTTTTCCTGAAGCAAAGGCTTGACATTTCAGTTAAATTGCATACTCACAATGCATTGCTCACTTGGCCCTGAACTGAAAGTGAAATTCCTGTGATGCTTACTGGGTGGCAGTGTGCCGAGTGTGACTTAGCTGAAGTACGTAATTCAAAAAAGGGTATTTTTCATCCCGTTAAACTCACTATAACTTTGCTGGCATTTGCTGTATGTACATTATATATGCACACATTGCAGTGTTGGACGTTTTCAAACATAAAGATGCAATTGGCAAAACATGTGTGCAGACTTTGTAGGCAGTTATATCAGTGTCCTAGGACGTTTAAAAGCTCATATTGGTAATGCTGCAACTACCACTAGACGATTGTTTAATTTAGCATGTGTGATTGCGAAGCGAAATATATTGAAATGTTGGAAGTCCATAGATCCTCCTAGGCGACAGGACTTCTTGAAAGACCTGTCGATGGTTAATGAACTTGAAGAACAATTTAATATTACATTGCCACCAAGATGCAGCCCCAAAGATATATGGTCGCTGTTCAGGCTCTATCTATGCAATATGCTATCTGATGAAGAGGGCAATCCATCGTCACCGCTCTAGTACTGTCAAGCAAAATGCAAAAGTGCAATGTATATTGTAAATGTTCATATATGTTGTTATATGATGTTGCAATTCGCTGACCTCTGGCCAGGTTTGTCTTGTTGTACCTTTCTCTAAACAAAAATAAAGTTTTTAAAAAGAAAAAAAAGCTCATATTGGCATTGGCACTTCATGTGTGTTCTGAGATTAAGGGCCTCATTAACACCCTGGCGCTAATGGGTTAGCGGCGCCGTAAAAGGCTGTGGCGCCATTAACCCATTAGCGCCTGATTACAAGGTCCCTTTGCGGGACCCGACCTTAACGGCTGGTCTACACCAGCCGTTAAAGTAGGGACCCGCAAAGGGACCTTGGTGCTAAGTACGGTACCGCAGCGCCTTCCCCATTCCCATTGAGCCCTATGGGGCAAAAATGGGAATGGGGAAGGGCCATGGAGGAAGGGGGAATTACCGCCCTGCCAACCTTGTAATGGGGTGGTAATTCCCCCTTTCTCCATGGCGGAGTCGGTAAGTTACCGGCATGGACCATGGTGCCATTAGCACCATGGTTTTCCGCCTGGGTCGTAATGAGGCCCTAAGTCGTTGGAAAGCCGTGAGATGGCTATTTTTTAAAATTTTATTTATTGGATATTTGTAAGGCGCCTGTACTACAAATGGTGTTTCAAGGCGCCACAAGACAAACAAAGGGGGTGGCGACAAGCGAGAAAGATAACAATAACGGTCTTACTAGGCTATGTGACATTCAGATTGCGCAAGTGCAGTAACAAAAAGTGCGAGGGAGAGGAGGGGGGTGCGGTCTGCATGAAATGCAGAAGTGCTAGGGTGGGAAGGGAAGTGCAGGGTAAAGAGGAGAGAGTGCAAGTGAAAGGAAGGGTGTAGGAGGAGGGGGCAAAGGGTCACCAGGTGCTCAGGGGAGGTCAGGAGCGCAAGTGCCTGGGATGGCATGGGGTGAGGGTCCATATGCTAAGTGCAGAGGAGGCGAGTGGACTGGTGCCCTGTAGAACTCAGAGGGACCCAGGCAGCCAGTTATTACAACAAACGGGGGCGCTAGCAGCGGCAATATTGTGAAATGGATGGTGATGCTCTGCAAACGTTCTATCTGTCCTACACAAAACTGCATTTCTAGAGGCACCTTTTGCTTGTTTCTCACTACATTCTTAGTGAAGGATTAAATTTCTCCTATTTTCTGAACAGCGGTCTGGGCAGTCCCTTTTCAGCCAGCAGCGGTTTAAAAATGTTCTTCTGAGGAATGGCACCCATCTTTGGTTTTAATGTAGGAGAGCGGTTTTGTGCTGCTCTTTGGGGATGTATATTTTGCTATGTTTATGTGTGAATGTACAGACAAGCTGCACTCCTGGGCATCTGTGTAACGCCACAAACTGCTGGATCACTGTCCTGGTTCTCTTGTAAATTATTATTCTTTTGAAGCTTGTGTCAGGCTTTTTCCATTGATCACTGCCTCCCTCATAGTTCCTTTTGAGGTTTCTCCATAGTGAGTCCTCTTCTGCGCTCAGTGCAACCCCATTTAATGGTCTCTCTTCCTCTAGCCCTCTTTCTCTTTATGTATCCTTGCCCCATCTTTTTTGTAGAAAACCCCCTCTGTTTCCAGATCTATTCCCCGTTGCCACTGGTACACCCAGGCTTCTGGACTCTTCTTCGACATCTTGTAGATCCTTGTCTGCCAAGTCCATAACCTCCCACTTGCATCGCACTGTGTGGGACAGACCGCTTGCACTCTCGCCTACCTCATGTGGCCATTAATCTACCAGCATCCCAGATGCACCATTATAGGCAACTTATTGGCAAGAAAAGTGTGACAAATATTGCCTGTGTACAATGCAGAACGTTACGTGATACGTACAAACTAGTCCTTGCCCTTATCCCACCGCCCCACTAGCACTCAGATGACTTCCTAGTTTTAGGTTAATGCTATTTGGAAGGTGTATGCAAATCCATAATTTCAACTGCAAGTGTTAAGTGATCAAATACCCGGGTGGATCTTTTAAAAGGGAACTGGGGCACAGGAGGTGATCAAGCAAGCCGGCACTCACTTGGGGGAGGTCCCGCTGAGTACCAAAAGCAGCTCTAAAAAATATGTCACACCTGGCGCACAAGCAAGCAAGAATTACCCTCTCCATTCGAGGTTTGGGGTTCTCTACCAAGAAACTTTTTTAAAAAACAAAAATGGGGCTAAAGAGTGCATTTTACTGAAAGAAAAGTCCAAATATATTGGGTCAATGTTAACTAGTAATAGATGCGTGCATCAATACAAAGGATTACTATTTCACCACAGCAACATATCCTTATGTGTATTTAAGGACATTGTGTGATAATATGTTGTAGCAGATTTGTTTAAATGAAGCATTAACGTATCTTTGTTAATAATGTATGTAGACCATCTTGTTCGGCTATTGTTTCAATACATTTCAGCTAATATGCATGAAATTACAAATATATTGTGTTTATGTACTAGAACGTGTTATGAGGAAGATGGCGATCCTCGTCGCCATTCAGTGTGAGCTTTCCAGAGGGAGCCAGGTCAGGTTATGAATGAATAAGAGACATCAGCGTTGACAACGGATTTGTGCACCTTCCCGAATGAACTGGGCAAAGGCCTCCTTTTAGGGACTGGACAGCGAGATTCTTTTCTCGAAAGTTCCTTGATCTCTTTCTGTTTCAGTCACAGGTCCATGACATAAAAAGCTGAGGTCTGGCAGGTGGGTCGGGATGTTGCAGAATTGGTTCCAGTAGAGTAAAGATATAGCTTGGTGGATTGCCTTGCAAGACAATAAAGCTGTCTCTGCTTCTATCCAGGAATGTGCAAGACCACAACACCCTATATCAGGAAGCAGCCCAAATTCTTGTGTCCTAAAAATGACAATATAGCCCTGTGTACAGCATCACTTCTGACTGCACGTCAAATATATATGATAGCTGTTAAATATCCCAGTGCCCTACCTTTTAAGGTTCTGCTGCAGAGGTTCAAAGCCCACTGCACCATCTGTTCACAGGGCCTCTAACAATCACCCCCTATCCAACCTACACAGGACCAATATTGTCCACTGTCGGCCTGTACCAGGCACCACTAATAGTGCCAAGCAAACTATGTCCTCTACCCCAGCATCCATCCCAGTAAGGAACTCTAGGCTACGCTCTAGTTCCCTAAGACTTCCCCCACTCACTCTCACTACCAGGAGAAATACACACCTTGGTGCCAGGACCCATATTATGCGACCCCCCTCCCTCCACCACGAAGACAGCCTCTGAGCTTTACAAGCCCCAGAGCAAAATATCTTTCTGTCCTACGCCACCATTCCCTGCCAGCCACACACCTATCTCTCCTCAGAACCCTGCCACCTCCCATCTTTGCCATCAGTCTACAGATACTTGCAGTATTCATGACCAGCTCAACACAGAACATGGTACTACAACAAAAGGCACCCTCTTATGTGCTGCCCCCATATCTAGGACTCTACTGTAATTTACCCCCACTTATACCCACCTAAACCACCAACTTCACCCCATGCTACAGGGAGCCCTCAGTAACGATAGGACTCTCTCCGGAACACATACCTTGGACATCAATGACTCGATCACCACGCTTAACATACAGTTATTGGCCATCACTAAATCCTGGCTCCACTAAGCCTCGGGCCCCCCCTCCCCACTCTCTCTAGTCCTGCCAGACGGTTTCACGATTCTGAGGTGCGATAGACCAGACGCTCGAGGTGGCGGTGTCGCCCCTCATTCATAGGGACTCCCTGCAGATCAGACCATGCAGCTTTTCCACAGCGGGCCACTGAACGCCTCTCCATTAAACTTGCCACTGCCCCTAAAGACTCCATCAGTATACATATTCTCTACCACCAACCAGGCCCCATAGCTGCCTTCACAGAAGACGCTGTTCACACTCTAGCCAATAACATCAAGCCCACACCTAGAATCCTACTACTAGGCAACTTCAACATAGGCCTTCACGACCCCCTAGGCACAGCAGGCTCCACAGTAGCGAATGCCCTCTCAGAC
Organism: Ambystoma mexicanum; assembly: GCF_040938575.1. Taxonomy (NCBI): domain Eukaryota; kingdom Metazoa; phylum Chordata; class Amphibia; order Caudata; family Ambystomatidae; genus Ambystoma; species Ambystoma mexicanum. The sequence goes on along the minus strand of NC_090924.1, from coordinate 335,485,685 downwards.
CTTGGATTCAAACATTGTGTTGCTGCACCTACCCATGACAAGGGCAGAATCTTGGACTGGATAGCCGATCTGAGCAGACAAATCATAGTCACCTCTAACACCCCCTGCCCCTGGTCGGACCATCACATCCTCGGCTTCTCCCTTCGGCGCTCAAACAACTGCCACCCTCGTTCCCACCTACAATGGCCCGTAGCTCCCAGAAAATCTCCAAAGAGTCAATTTCCCCCTCCCTCCTGCCTGTCAACCCTGAACTTCTTAACGTTTCTGACCCACAAAGCCTAGCAGACATTTATGCTAACACCTTGACGAAAGCAGTTAGCTTAGTAGCACCCCTTCTCCCTAGGAAATCCAAACCTACATGCCACCTCAACCCTTGGTTCACTACTGACCTCCAAGTCCTGCCCTCTAAGAAGAAACAGGCGGAGGCCATTTGGAAAAAAGACCCTTCGGATCACCCGAAAAGGGCTTTCAATAAGCTTGCTAAGGAATATAAACAAGCCATCTCTGCAGCCAAAGCTGAAGTCTACAATTCTAGAATCGAGACGGCCAGTTCCAACTCAACAGAGCTATTCAGAATACTCAGAACTAGAGACACCCGTAACAGCTACTTATACCATCAGCAAGGAAGAAACTTGGTGCACCAATATTCAGAATGCCAAGCGTGCTAAAATATGCATGCTACAGCAAAAATTGCAACCAAACAATTATTAATCAGCCCCCCATCCCTCCTCCCATAGCTAAAACACTTTCCACACCATTGTTCCACTTTAGAGAAATCTCGGAATTGTAAACAATGAATATCCTCAGAAACCTTAAACCATCTAAATGCAAAGGAGACATCTGCCCAGCAACCACCATCAAAGACTGCTCTGATGCCATAGTCCCTTTCATAACTAAATTCATTAACTCCTAGTTCTTAGCAAATTTGGTCTCGGCTAGCCTCAAAGTATACTGGGTTCTCCCCTTACTGAAAAAAATGATCACTCAACCCAGCAATACCAAACAATTACTGTTCAATCACAACAGTGCCCTTCTTGCTTAAGATCCCGGACAGAGCTGCCTATAACCAGACCCAACCATTTCTGGAATCACATCACATTTTAGGGATTCGATAATCAGGTTTCCGCCCAGGCCACGGCACCAAATCTGCACTATTAGACATACAAATGCAGCTAGATTCCTTCAGAGATGAGGACAAACCAGCCATCTTCCTACTACTGGATCTCTCAACCGCTTTAGACCTAGTAGACCACAAGACCTTATGTCACCACCTCACCTCAGCAAACTTCTCCCACAAAGCCACCTCTTGGGTTGCCCATTTCCTAGAAGGCCGTTCCATGAGAGTTTTCTCAGACACTGCGAGTGCCTTGCCGATCGCAATCCCGTGTGGCATCCTCCAAGGCACCTGTGTCTCCCCCTCACTATACAACATTCACTAATCCCCTATTCGACCTCCTGGACGACACTGGTATATCTCATACCAACTATGCCGATGATACCCAAATCCTACTCCCCTGTCAAGCTTATACGAGGAAAACGCAGTCATGCTAAACAAAATGTACGCTACAATCCAGACTGGGATGGCTACAAACCTATGTCTGAATGAGACGACTTGGCTCTCCCCCATTCTACAGAAATTATGCCTCCTTCACAATCGATGGAATCCAGGTCTCTGTCTCGAAGACAGTCAAAACACAAGGTGTCCACCTGGATGCCTCACTTTCGCTCACCAAACAAGTTAGTGCTGTGACATGCTCGGCAGCATATACTGCTAAGATTATCAACTCAGCAAGACCATTCATGTCGCCAGCGAGCTGCCCGACTATTGCTAGAGCAATCACATGTGCAAGATTGTATTATTGCAATGTCCTCTTTGTTGGGACATCTAAACCGGACATCAACAAATTATAGATAATTCAAAACAATGCCCTGCGAGCACCCTTAAACATTCCTAAAAGAGACCACATTTCAGATGCAAGAAGAAAGGTCCACTGTCTCCCTATTCCGGAAACGATTATTTTTAAAACTTTGTCGATCACACACAGATTTCTGAGCAACAGTGCCATGCAATACCTGGCCCAGAAAATTGAAAGATCAAAGTCAAACAGACCGGTAAGGTCCTACCATGCTCATCGTCTGGCCCTTCCAAAAGTGAAAAGAGCTAAAGGAGGGGAGTCTAGCTTCCCTACAGTAGCAGTGAACCATTGGAACGCCCTCCCCCCTGCTCTAAGAGCTGAAGACTCTTACTGTTACTGGTCCTTCCGGAAGGCCTTGAAAACCTGGCTATTTGCCTAGCTGGTCATCCCCCCAGACTTTCGGTGAACTATCACTCTTTGCCTTAATATCTAGCATTGCCTTGTTCTATGTACGTCCATGGCGGGATTACTATCCGCCTGTTAAGCTCATGTACCATGTAACTGGTCTGCAACAGTGCCCTGATGCATCAGGGTTTAGGCACTTTACAAATGAAAAAATAAATAGGATGCTGCCAAAAAAAGCATAGCGGTCCATTTAACAGCTTCTCTGTGTTACTCTTCAAATACTGCTGCATGTAACAATCTAACAAGCGTGGTCAAACATGCCAGAGGTCTTTACACCATGGTAGAGGGATTTTTACACCATGTTAGAGGGATTTTTACAGTTCCAGGGAGATGTGGAGACCTATCCAAAGGTTCAAAGGTACCTTTGGCCCTGAAGGCTAGAAATCAGCCAATGACTATGAGAACAGCCGTCGTACCGGGGTTACCCGAGGAGGTAATAATAGGCACAGACTTTCCAACATTTAAAGAACTATTAATACCTGACAGAACGCAAAACGCAAATATTCCATACTCTCCTTTCAAATCTTGGGAACCACCAGTCGAACGTTCAGACAAACCTATATGGAACTGAGAAGATGTCCAATATCCAAATAGAGAGAGAGAGCGAGAGAGACAGAACACAATATCCCCGACTCTAATGTCTGAAAAGAAGAATTAGAGTGCAAGTCCAGAGGAAGGAGAACGAGAAGAGAGCAAAGGGAGAGACGATAGCATATGCAAGCTCAGGGAGGTTCCATCCAGCCCGTGTAACCCCTGGGGAAAGAGAACAAGGAAGCGCACGAGTTTCAAACTTGCTGGAGACTGCAGAATATAATGCCAGATTGCGGCATACGCAGCACGAGAATCCAACAAGACAAACGCCCAGGAAGAGATGGTGGTGAGACCTCATAGAAAAGTATGTGCTGGACAGCTGGTGCGCATAACGTCGCCAATACCACCAGCAGGAGAAGGTCACGGTGTATGCAAGCGAGCAGAGAAGGTGCTGACTGCTCAAGAGCAGAGAGAGAGCTCCCGATGAAGATACGATCCCCTTCAAGAATGAAGGTCACAGGGAGAACGTGAAGCCAACAAGGATTCAAGGGAATCATCATATTACGCAATTAACTCGTTATAGTAAAAGCTATGAAACAAAGTAGCTACAAAAGGTTGTGAATCGAGAGAAAGGATGGAAAAGCTGAACAGTGCGAGAGAAAACCAATGCATACAAATATCATGACAAAAGGAGGAGATAACTTGTCATCATGTACAATACAAAGATAATAATAGAAAGAAAGGCAGAGATGAATCATTCTGTACAAGGCAATGATAACAATAGAAAGAAAGGAAGAGATTTCTCGGAAGAGGAACCAGGCAATTGGGCCTGATACAAAGCCAAATTGACCAAGATAAGTGCAACTGTAATTATTCAAAAGAGAAAGAATATCAAAGTAAGATTATCTGCCAAGTATACGCTGAAGCCCAGGGTCAAGTATGTAAAGCAGGAAACCCCAAAAGAGAGCTCGAGACCAGGATAAACTCAAACCAAATTGAGGAACTTCAGAGTCTAATCAAGGAGTCACGAGAGACTATTTTCAGATTGGATATTAAAGACTGGTACTAGAGGTAGCCTTAGTATAAATGAGTCATTCTTCTGACCCAAATTAGTTTTCATAAGTGGTAGGAACAGTTAGGATAGTTTGTGGACTGCAGAATTATTGGCTTGGGACACTTAACAACTGACAAACGAGCACCTTAGTTAGTAAAATAGGTAATGACCACCCATAGCGATAGGGAAAGTTTGGGCGAATAGTGTTACATTAATAAAATATCATACATCATGACATCTGAGAGTCTGTGTCCTTCTTCTGACTCGCCACACAAGCCTCAGGTTACCATTCATGCCAGATGATGTTGCAGATCAGAAAATAGTTATTCATGAAGTGACAGATTTTGCCATGCAGCCCATGACCATAAACAACATAGCACCATGCCAACAGTGAAGATTAGATTTTGTGGAAGCAAAAACCCTTACCAGGAACGCGCACCGCTAAAAAGATTAGCGTTGGACTGGTGTATAATATAAATTGAGAAATAGCTGCAGTCTTGTCTGAAGACATTCACCATTGTGCGCTAACATAATCAGGACCCTGCTGATTACGGCTGCTATTTAAAGAAGAGACTTGAACATATCTGCAATGCTGCAACAGCGGCACGCTACATTATTACCCAGCACGGCTAAACGTGACTCAGCTTACCAATTTGAAAGACACTGCATCAGTAAAAAAGGTTGCATACCCAGATATGAGGAACTAACCTTCGTCCATGTACCACTTTGGTCTATCAAATCACTGATTAGAAATTAGACAAACCATTGCACCAGAGTAGCTGATAATAAGCTACACACACAAATAGTTCAGTTTACTTGTTGGAACTATACAGATGTTCACGCCCTGAGGACGACCTTTTTAAGTGCAATGGCGTTATTAATTGCAACTTAGCATCATGCAGAGTAGAAACTAGCCTACTCTTTAACACAATGGTGATTAAATGTGTTCAAACTCAACAATACTGTGTTTAAAAACTACGTTATGTGATTTTTCCTTATGTGACCTATCCTGTGTGACCAATATATGTTTAAACTTAACAAAATTGTGATTAAAACAATTTTTGACTAAATATAGCTGTGACTATTTATGTTTAAACAACATTGTGTCCCTGACATTAAAGGTTTGACTTATCGATTGTTCTAATCTGAATACATCCCTTTTTGATAAACTCGTCACAAATGTGGCATTTAAGTTGTTAGAAGCGCAGCCTGTGAGGTTAGAACACCCAAGCACCATGCCAACAGTGATCAGCACGAAAAGTACTATTGCCATGATAGTAATTCACACATTAGGCACCATGGCTTATGCTAGTAATCCAGAAATTAACATAGCATATAAAGCATCATCAATGTTACTAGTAATCCAAAGAGCCCCCACAGAATGTAAAGCACCATTGTCATTCCATGCAATGCTTGCGGCACATGCAACAACAAATTACTGGAGCGCGTAGTGGTGAATAGGATCATTAGCTACTTGGAGGCTCATGGGTTCTGCAACTCCTTCCAAGCTGGATTCCATAGCCATCACTCCAAGGAAAAGCCACTGACGCACATGTCCACATTGCTTACTACTACTTGCCTACCACTACAAACTCCCATCCCTCCTTATCCATCTTGACCTTCATTCAACACTTTCGGCCAAATCGCTCTCCTTCGCACACTGTCACATGTGAGAACCCAGCACACTGCAGCCTCTTAACTTTCTGATCAATCTTTTCCATATTCTCAAACACAGAGAACTCTGGCTTCCCTCCCAGTAGGAGTCCCCAAAAGCTCCATCCTTGCCCCCCACTACCCTTTGTATGATAAAAAATTCCTCCACCAAGGAAGCTCATCTCCTCTTTCAGTTTCTCATACCACCTCTGTGATGATGGTGATGCACCATTTTGTTTTCTTCACCCAGGCCTCTCTTTCGTGATCTACACTGCCCTTCCACAACCAGTCACTGGTGGGCACTTTGATGCCTCATGCTTAACTCTACCAAGACTGAAATTCTCTACCTCTCTGCACATAACACCCCATCCCTATTACTGTAACACATGCATCTTCTTTCCCCCTTACATCTGGTCCCTTCCCCCGAGACTTACAACCACCTTGAAGTACCCTCTTTCCCAGTGACCTCAGACTTCACCAGTTAGAGCTCCAGTTAGATAACCAATTCTGTACCTCCTTTCAAAAAGATTCAAATGTGGCATACAAAAATAACTTTTTAAACTCCCTGTGTGCTTATTTGACCCACACACGTTTGCTTTCTATTTTCCTTTCTCTCTCCCCTCTCCACCTACTCTACATAAAACAATGACTAAAAGAGGGTGAACTAATTACGCAGTTTCCCATTTATATATCTAAGTCTTGAAAGTACCTTTACAAAACCCAGTCGCTTTTTAGCATCATGTAGCTTTGCATTCTGGAACTTGTAGTCTTGCACTTGCATTCAATATGGGGAAAATGCTACAATCATATCCGTTTTGCTTCACATATTTTTATGAGGAGTTATAGATTTAAGTACATTTAAAGTTCTCTAGAAAACATTTCTGTGAAACAGAATATTTCTGATTTCCAAACAACGGAAATGTCTGCTTACTAGAGCTGAGAAACAATGTGGTCAAGTGACTAAGTTGCAGACTGTACCCAAAACCGGGCTCCGCCACTTAACTAAAGTGTGTTATCATGGGGGAAATCGTTTTTATCGTTCTATATCTTTTTGCTAAAATTAGAAGTGATTCAGTTATCACTGGAGGCTAACTAAGCCTTCGTCATGGTGTTGCTCCATAGATAATGATAATAATAATAAAGATGAGCACTCATTTTGCACATCAAAATGTTATCTTGTCTCTTAGCAACTTCTTGTAAAGTAATTGCCAATTATCCCTTCGTGTACCAAATACTCCTGGTGCTTTCCACGTCTTCATTACCTGTGATGTCACTTACGGCCAGTGGGAAAAGTAGAATTTGAGAACGCATTCTCCAGCTACTGTAGAATGGCAGAATATAGAACACAGTTCCTAACCCCTGCCCCAGAAAGGATTGATGAGCTCAAATGCATCCAAAAACTCCTCTTCCACACAGACTGCACCTGACAGCCACTCCTAAACCAAGACTGATGGCAGTACAGCTCACCGGTAACAGTCCTCATGCAACCAGAGTTGCACAGACTGCACCTGGTAACCCTTCAAAGCCCCAAAACAAAGCCCGTAGTTCAGACTGTTTTTATTCTCGCTTCCCAACCAAATGAACAGCGATACAGATTGCAAGTGATAGACACTTCACCATTACTAGACTGACAATGGCACAGACAGACTGCATTCAATAACGCAACCGGTATCTTGAGGGAGAGTGCACGGGATGTCCCCAATCTAACAGTCTACTTGTCTCCCAAAACCCGCCCCACCTCCAATCTCTCACTCACCTGACATGCCTCCATTTGCTCAAGGTATCGAGTTAGTTCCCTTTAGAGAAACGGACCTATCAACGCATCTACATAGCGTAAAGTATGAGTCACACGCGCTGCGTGAGTTTATTTCCGGTGATCTTGTGTTGTCAGCGACGCGTTGCCGTTGCTTCATGAGCAGGCAGTTCGGAGCTGAAAAAAGGGAGAATTGTATGGGTGTGAGAAAGTTCCTCCAAGACTGATAGCGAAGGCAGTTTCTCACGTAGCGCAGCCTGCTTCAGATTGTGTTTAGGGGGTGCATTATCTCTTCCTCTATTTGCTCGTGTATGACTAATGGAGTCTATAAATTATGAAGACTGCACGTGAGACCAAATGGTGGGGCTAATTTAGCACAGATGTCCTTTTCACTGTGGGCTCGATGGTCATTTTTGCGTTGCTCCCGTTACCCGCCCTACCCAATTACTTAGCCCCACAAGGGCACGCTACGCTCTGCACCCATCACATCGTGGACACTGCATCAGAAACCGTTCACTTTGATTCTCCCTTTTGTAATGGTTTTTAACAGTGGATATGAGTGTTTGTCCAATAGGATATGAGTGTTTGCCCAATAGGATGACAGTTGTTTAGTTAATTGTAATCTGAAAATAGTTTGACAAGTAGCGCTTCATCTTATTTGTATCATTCAGTGTAAAAGCATTGTGCTTTTGAACTACCTTTAATCAGGGTTGGGACATGATGGCATTCCCCAGTAATGTCTTATGATCTTGAGCAAAACTGTTCTAGGATCTTGTGTGCAAGAAAGACAACTTTATTGACATACTAAAACATTGTTAATATGTTTTCTGTAATGGAGCAAATGCAACTGTCTAATTAAAATTAACCTAACTCTAAACACGTGGTTCCCTCAGTACATGCTTAGTTTTTTTATTTATAGAAATAGCTTTATTTTAAAGTGGGGCCCTAACAATTACTTGTGAACACTACTGCAAGTCGGCAAAGCCCTGTCACTACGTGAAGAGAAACTGACATCGGTAATGGTGTTCAAAGCAGAAAAAAGGCTGCTTCTATAAAGTTTATGAAGGAAAGAAAGGAGGCTGGTTATTTGGGGTGAGTTCCTTTATTGATCCCGCGACGTGCAGGACCACATCCACACGTCGTCTTCCTACGACTTGCCCAACTGACATGGAATCCCAGGGCCACGAACATTCCCCATAGGACTAAGCCAGGCCCCTCGTAACAGATCTCCCTCCCTTCACAAACTCAGAAAAGGTAACCACCCCAAACTAGGATAAAACAATAAGTAACGTTTGAAGGACCTTCCTGTTGGGTAGATTTATCATTTTTTTTAAACAAGTTTATTTAAAACCTGTCACACCGGAATAGTTACATAGTTTTCAGACATACTAATAACAGTGTTACAACATAAATAATGAATAAACCCCTCGCTCACCCCTTTTCCCCCTAGTTTTTGTCTGAGCGTATAGTTTCTGTCTTCTGCCCCGGCCAGGGTCTTGTGGGGGGACTGTGGTGGGGGTACTTGGGAGGAGGGGGTGAGTTTATTCATGGTGTAGGAACAGTTTCGCCTGACGTGGTTGGGAGGTAAGTGCTGGGAATTCACGATTATATTCTAGGATGGGAGCACAACAGGCTGTGAAGCGGTGGAGGGTTCATTCTTTCATAGTTGTGACCTTCTCTGCTACCAGAATGTCCCAGACTTTCGTTCACCAGAGCTTTAATAGGGGCCCTTCTCGTGTTTTCCATTTCCGGTGATTGTGATCTTCGCCGCCAGGAGTAGTTGGGTAAGTAATTTCGCTGTCGCCCCTTCTTTGCGTTGTGGGGCTTACTTCCAGGTCCAAAGGTAGATTGCAGTGTGTGATGGCATCTATAGCTTGGAGCACTTCTTTGCAAAAAGATTGCGCAACTGGGCATCCCCACCACATGTGGAAGTATGTACCTTGCGAACCACAATGCCTCCAGCGTTTGGAGTCTAGGGAACTTTTGAAGCGTGTAGGCTTTCCGGGGAGAAATAGCAGCAGTAGAGCAGTTTGAGAGCGCATTCTTTGTTGGTGACACACCTGGATGCTGAGCTATTTCTAAGCCAGATCTCAGTCCAGGTTTGGTCTTCTGTAGGGTGGCCCAAGTCTTTTTCCCATTGTGCCTTGTATAAGGGAAATGTGCTCAGCATGTCATCCTGCAGTAGTTTATATAGTTTTGTGATGAGGCTTTGTTTTGGGCCCTCTTGCAGCGTCGGTTCTATGGAGTGAGAAGTTCTGGTGGTTCCCCTTTAATCAATGGTTGCATAGTCCAGTGACGGATGTGAGCATGGGTTAACCATTCTGCCAAGGCAAATTCGGTTTTACATCGCTCAAAGGTCAAGGGGGTATCATTCTCAAATAGTTGCAAAACTGTCTGCAGCCCGCCGACTCCAGCTCCAGTTCTCAAAGTTTGCCGCTGCTAAGCCCGGGGTAAAGTCTGGGTTTCGAAGGACTGGTGAGCTTGGGCCCGGTCACCCTGGGGATACCCTTCCTTTGCAATGCTGAATCCCAGATTTTCAAGGACGTTTTGGTAGAGGAGAGAATGGTGGGCCAGTGTCTACGAGCTAGCCCCTGAGACATATAGTAGAGAATTAAGTGGGGGCGGACATTTGGCTTGTTCGATGATGCCCCATTTCAGGGGGTGTTTGTGTGAATCCCATGCCATGATTTGTCAGCTGTGTAGCAATTACGGAGGTTTCGTACTCGTACCCCACCCCACTTCGCCTCCCCTGACATCACCATCTGTGGTATTCAAGCTTTGCCTTTTTTCCATATAAATCGGGAGATCTGTTTTTGTAGCTGTAGGAGGGGTTTTACCGGGATGTCTACTGGTAGAGAAGAGCACAGATGCAGAAATCTAGGTAGCAGGTTAATTTGCATGCCGTGATTCTTCCAATCAGCGAAATCTCTTGGCCTGTCCATCTGCCAAGATCTGTCTCTAGGTCGCTGAATAGGCAGGGAAAGCTTGCAGCGCCCCCAAATATTTTAGTGCTTTCATGTTCCATTCCAGCGGGCATGTCTGGCAGAGGTCGTTTATCGTGTTGCTGGGTATACCTATCCCTAAGGCCTCTGATTTAGCGTAATTAATGGTGAACCCTGCCGCTCGTTTAAATGAATCTAGCTCCATTAGGGCCTCTGGTTGGGAACAGCGACTGTTTGTGAGAGAGCGCATCACATCGTCGGCATGAATGCCTTCCGCCTCCTCCGGTGATTTCATTGTGCACAGCTGGCCTTCCAGGGTCAATTGCAGTGTTGGTGGGAATAACCAGCGGTATTTTATTTTCTGGTCCTGGAGGAACGATGTCGGGGGTCTGAGGGCTTTGCGTCTCTGCACTGTTGACGCTGCCAGGTCCTGGAAGATCTGTATTGGTGCCCCTAGGTAGGTTAAGTCCCCCTGTGTACGGCTGGCAGTCATAATTTCTTGTTCTGTAGCGAAGAAATGGACCCCTGTGATCACGTTTGGCGTGCTCGTCATGGAGGTTTTCCTCCGACTTCTCAGGCTGTGGGTGCGATCTAGGAGCAACATAGTTTTGTTGCAGTCTGGCAGGAGAGTTTGGAAAAGGTCACCCACGTAGGTTTGTAGGGCCTGGTCTGTGATTGTTGGCGGAATCCCTCTAAAACGTATATTGTTTCTGCGGGCCCGGTTTTCAATGTCTTCTTGTTTAAGCAGGACATCTTCATTCTTCTTCTCCAGGGCCTAGAATCCTATCTGTAGGTAGGCAAGCTGGGTTGCATGATCCAGGGATTGGTCTTCCATTTTTCAGACCCTGTGTTCCATCCCCCCATTCTGTTATCAAAGCTTTTCACTTAGGATGAAATTCATTTTTTATGTCAGCCAGGAGGGATTGTATGTCCTCTTTAGTGGTCCATTGCCCCGATGGTCTCTCTGGTGAGTGGGATGGGGATCGCCCAGGGTCTGTATTGTATTGTTTATTTCTATAGTGCCTATACATATGAAAGTGTTTCAAAGCGTTCAAGGAGATGGGAACAAGGGGAAAAAACAGTAGCTCGGAGCCCTTGAAATTCTGAGACGATAAGTCTGCACAGGCAGGGTACGTGCGTACAATTTAACAGTTGGGACACCGCAAATATTCCTGATGGTGATTCTGCAGTTTACCCATGCAATTAAGGGGAGAAGACAGGGAGAGCAGAGGGACGATCATCGGGCATGTGGCATTGGCGCTTTGCAAGTGCATAGGTCATATGGAGGGGGAGGTCCAAGTGCAACCAGTCGGCGGGGACTGGGGTAAGTGCAAGGAGAGCCACTCTTTTGGGTTGTTCTAAGTGCAGTGAAGGTGGGTTGGAGTAGGGCCCGGAGGCAAGTGCGAGAGAGGACTGGTGGGGGTGACTGGGACTGGTGAGACTCTGAGGTACACCAAGCGGCCAGTCAGCAAGCTGTAGGGAAGAGGAGGGAGGTATGGAGAGGGCTAGGTTAGCAGGGTACAGGGAGAGCAAAGGAAGAGAAGAGGAAGGTCTTGAGAAGTTTTCCAGACCTTAAGAAGGTCAGGCTCAAGATGGAGGCGGGAGGGAGGCCATTCCAGAGGGAGGCACCTGCTGAGGATGAGGATCTCCCTCCAAATCTCTGCTTGGAGATCCGGCTCACTCGCAGAAGGTTGGAGGTAGTTGAGCTGAGGGCTCGAGAGGGACGGTATTCAGATAGGCAGCGTTGCAGGTAGGTAGGTCCCAGGCCCCAGAACGCCTTGCGAACAATGCAGAGGGTCTTGAACTTGATCCTTGCAGCCACGGGGAGCCAGTGAAGAGATTTCAGCCCCCGAGAGATGCGGTCCCTGAGCTTGAGGCCAAGGATAAGTCTTGCAGTTTTGTTCTGGATGAGTTGCAATGGCGCAGGACAGAAGAAGGGAGGTTGAGGAAGAGGCTGTTGCATAAGTCCAGCTTAGAGAGAACCAAGGCTCTGAAGACAATGAGCCACTGGGGGAAAGTGAGAAAAGAAAGAGTACCTCTGAGGAGGTATAGCTGATATACTTTGGGTATCAGAAATGTGAGAGGGGAAGGAGAGAGTGTAGTCGAAGATGACCCTGAGTTATTTATTTATTTTTTTTTGCCTTGCAGGTGGGTGCAGGGCCAAGGGAGGATGGTCAGGGTGAAAGTGGGAAAGTGGGAGCAGGGGTCCCAGTGAAAACGATCTCAGTTTTACTAGTGTTGAGGTCGTTTTCAGCACACCATGACTGAATAGCAGACAGTCAGATAATGCGCGAGGAGGAGGCGGCGGCTGAGGGTAGCCTGAAAGATAGTTGTATGTCATCCTTGTAACACTGGAGGTCAGAGGTGAAAGTGGCAATCACACGTGCCAAGGCAGCCATATAGACTTTGAAGAACCAAGCGGAGAGGTTAGATCCCTGGGGAACGGCACAGGTTGAGAGAACAATAGTCGAGGGAAAGGCTCCGAGTTCCACCTGTGATGGGCTGTCGGAGAGAAAGGAGATTAACCACGGCAGAGCCTGACCTGTGATTTCCAGGATGTCACGGAGACGTGCGATCAGGATGATGTGGTTAATCGTGTCCGTGTCAAAGGCAGAGGAGAGGTCAAGGAGAATGAGGACAGAGGGAGTGTTATTTGAGAGCAGGTCTTCACAGGTGTTCAGAAGAGCAGTTTCTGTGCCTCTGGATGCTCCAAAGCCAGACTGATGATCATGGAAGCAGCCAATAGATTCAGTGTGGAGGGTCCGCTGAATGATGGCCAACTTCTCCAGGAGTTTGCCCAAGAAGGGAGTGATGGAGATGGGGCAGTATTTTGCTGGAATGGAGGGATCGGCAGAGGGTTTCTTGAGCAGAGGGTGCACAAGTGAGTGCTTAAGGGCAGTTGGAAAAACTCCAGTGGAAAAGGAGAGATTGCAGAGATCAGCCAAGGCTAGGGCGAGGGAGTCAACATTGTCTTAATGGTTTTAGAGGGGCAGGGGTCCACCTGTTTGGATGAGGCCTTCATAGACCGGACTTGTCTGGTGACCTCATCAGGTGTGATGGGTAAAGGGGGGGGGCAAGGGAGGCTCTTGTGTTGGTGTATGCTGTGGGGTGGAAGAGAGGGAGGAAAGGATGTCTTGGGTTTTTGTGATGAAGTGTGTAGGCAGGACCGAGCAAAGTTCCTCGGTGGGTGAGTCAGAAAAAGAGGCTGCTGCAGGATTGGCCAGTTCCTTGCAGACTTTGAAAAGCTTGGCCGTATTGTTTGATGAAGCAGAGATGCTGGCTTGAATATTGACTCTTTTCTTGGAGCGGATGCAGAGTCGATATTGCATTTGTAGGAGGCTGCAGGCCAGTTTGTCAGATGGCCCGCACAATGAGTTCCATTTCCGCTCAGCTGCCCTACATTTGCGTTTAAGGGCATCCAGATCCGAGTCGTTCCAAGAGTTGCACTTTTTGGATGGCTTTAGTCGGACCCTCATAGCAGGGGTAAGAGTGTCAAGAGTGTTGGAGATGGAGAAGGTGAGGTTCATGAGGGCTGTGTCAGGGTGGGAGTCAGTCGTAGGAATGGGAGGAGGAGAGTAGGTGGAAGCAAAGGCAGCCACTGTCTCTTTTCTCATGGGTCTGTTGACTTTGAATTTGAGTGGCAGTTCCAGGTGTGTTGCTGCAAGAGGAGAGTGTCAGGTGTGTTGAGAGAAGAGTGTGGTCGGTCCAAGAGAGCGAGGTAGTGAGAGGGGTAGAGAAAGGGATGTCCGTGGAGATGAGAACATCCAAGGTGTGGCCCGTGGTGTGCGTGGGGCTAGAGGGTAGGATAGATAGGGATACAGTTGCATAGGTTGTGGAAAGGTCCTGAGGAGTCGGGAGAGTCCAGATAGATGTTGAGATCACCCATCAGGAGGAGAAGGAAGAGAGTAGAGGAGGCCAGGTCAGCCCATTCTGAGAGGAAGAGTGTGGACTGTCCTGGTGGGCGATAGGTGGCCATAGTGAGAGAAAATTTAGGGGAGAGTGAGTCTGCAAACTAGGCACTTGAAGGAGGAGTAGGCCTGAGTAGGGATGATGGATACAGGTATCCATTCTTTGAAGATAAGCGCCACTCTGCTACCTGTCTTCTTAGGCCTAGGCACAGAGAGGATTTTGTAGCCTTCAGGGAGGAGTGTGTCAAAGCTTGCGACAGAGCTCTCCTTGAACCAAGTCTCCGTGATGGTGAGCACATCAAGATCCATGAGGTCTGACCTTTTATTCCTGTCCTGCGGTTGCAGCATAGTGGCGATTGTCAGTGGTTTTGTGCGGCTTAGTTTGTCCATTGTGGCTGAGGATTTCCCCTGAACGTGCTAGCACACTGTGATGTCGCGCCCTACTTCTTGTTGGCTTGCCGATATTGGACTCTGTGGTGTACAGGACCCACATGATGCCCTTGCGGGGGGGGGCTACTGCTGGGGCCTAGCACTCCGGTTTGTTCAGGTTGTGTGTGTGTGTGAGGGTAGGGTTGTCTTGCTTAGCGGGGAGTGTTTTCCCTGTGCCTTTCAAGCCAGTGCTGGAGGTTGAGGGGAGGAAGGGAGAGGGGCTCCGGACTTACTTCAGTCTGGTTTTATGGTTGGCTGGACTGGATACCTTTGGCGCCTCTGTCATTTTGCTGCCTGCAGGGTGTGGGTGTTTAATGATCGGCGCCCCTCCTGGGTGCGTTGCAATCGCCGCCTGGTCTTATTCTCTCTCTGGGGAGCTCCATGTTGTCAGAATGTTTTGCCCGATGCCGAATGCATTCACTGGTTTCACATTGCCCGCTGCCTCTGCCTAGCTGCCACAGTGAGCTGGGGCTCAGATACCTTCCCAGTTGCTGTGGGAATCTCAGAGCTGCTGTTGGCGGCCTCTCAGATGGCGTTTGTTTTTCTCCCTCTCTTTTATGTGGTGATCGCCATCTTTGTGGCGCTGGAGAGAACAAGCCATTGACTCCCTCACACACAACAGGGCTCGTGGTGGCCGGTTTTAACAGAGGCTTGGATCTGCATGCTCCCCAGAGGTTCCGCTTCGCTCGCCACTGCGTAGGTTTTCTTAACTTGACTCCATTTGGTGTGTAAACTGCTGTTGGCCCGGCGCTTTCACGGAGGCTTTTAGTTAAGTGACTACATTTCCGGTGCTCCAAGCCTCGCTGAGATTTATCTTTTTTATGCTTCATCCCCTCTCCTAGTGAGAGACCCACCACCCTCCCCCCAGCACCTTTTCTGGACTTCTGGACCTTTTTTTCTTTATATCCTGAATGAATGGAGCTTTTTTCCTCTCATTCATTCTAATGGGCTCTGTCTTTTGGAACTCTGTTCCGTGTTTTACTTGTCCTATGGAGTCTATCTCTTTTAAGGCATCTGTATTTTATTTTTGCAGCACACAGCTCCTTATGGGCAGTGTTGCTGGGAACCCTTTGGGTTCTCCTTTGGGATTCTTTCTGTATCCTTTCTTTCTACTGTTCTTACTTTGTATCTCTCCTAAAACTTTAAATTCTGAGAGATTTGCACACACCACCTTATGTGGAGTGCCAAGGAGATACTTGGTTTCAACTTCTCTCTGCTCCTCCGACTTTTTAGTCACATAGACAACCCTCTAGTTATGGCTGGTGGCAGTGGACGTGTTCTACCAACTATTTCTACGGCAGACTCTGTTCACAGTCTCGGTTATGCACAATAGGGTCATCTAAGTTCTAATTTCATGGCTCCCTTCTTCTTTCGCCATTTTTTGTGTGGTTGTTCTTTGTTAGCCCTTTTACCATTCTGGGAGAGGGAGGTCTGTGTGTGTTTTGCCTTTGGCGGGAACCTGTGTGTCTCCCCCTAGCCTCCTGCTTGCGTGGGCAGTCAGGAAGTGGGGGATGAGTTATTCACTCCCCTGCCCTTTGCCTGTGTGCCTGAAGGGAACCAGCTGCTACTGGGGGTCTGGCTGTCCTGATTGGACAGCCACATGCCCCTTTCAGTAAACTGCTGTGAGATTATAGAGGAGTGTGCAGGATGGACCCCAGCCAGCCCATAGGACTGGGGGTTTCCAAACAGCACTTTAAGATGAGCAGCAGCACCCTTGAGATGGAGGGGGATGCAGATTTGTACTCTTACACCAAATCAATAATGACAGTTCAATAGTTTGGCAAAGGGAGTCTGTTTAATGACAAGTACAAAAAACGGGGAGTTCAATGAATATCAGCAATCCCTCGATCTTCCTTCTCGCTTCAACTCCAATTAATTTCAGAAAAAACATATCATTTATACCAAAAACTCGTCATCACTGATGTGTAACTCTTAAAACTTAGCATGCAACTTGATTGGTTCTAGGAAGGTAACTTTAATATAGGTGCTATATCTGTATTTGGTAATGGGGAGAGAAGATTGGATGAATAATGTCAGGTGGGGCAACTAAGCCCTTACTTCAAAATGACTACTGCAAATGTCACTAAAAGTACGACGTCTCATTGGTTCTACTAACTATAGGACCCTAGATTACACGGTCCACTATGATTGGGTTGGCATCAACCCAACTCATACTTTTCCACTTGCGCTTAGCAGCGTGCAGAATAGCTGGCCAGGTGCAAGGAGTTTGTCTGCACCCAAGCTGCCCTCCAATTATTTTTAAAATCAATCATCACCTCAGTGGTCATGTTTCAATTATTTCTGTGTAGTTGGCCTCGACTCTGCTTCTTAGTCTGGGAAAGTTAAGGCGTCTGGGTATGGCGAAGGTCCATGCATAGGTGTGAAAGTTTCATCCTTTTCTGCTTGCCTGGTCACGTGATTCTGACACTGTGAAATCGGCCTTTCCTTCATGCAATTTCGTGTATTTGATTTAATTATGCCAGTCGTCTGCCATTTGTGGCTTATCTTGACCTTTCCTGAACAGGATACTCTGTTCTTCTTCTCTTTAATTGTATCCACTGTTGGCCTATCCAGCTGATACGACCATGGCTTCTTGGCATGGTTACCTACGTCTGAGTTTCTCTCCGTCTTTAATTCTCAATTTGTTTGCTGCAAAACTCTCCTCTTGAGACCTTTTGGTTGATTCTGCTCTTGTGCGTATTGGAAGTATACTTATATAAAGTGCTTGTTTGAGGTAGATGTACAGGTGGCGCTTGCCGCAATCTCTTGTACTACTAAGCATAAGCAAGCCTCAAGATTTCTGTGCTTCTTGCGTTTTCTTGCATCTGTACATGTTTAAACTAACTGAATATCTTCATCATGCATATTGTCCAAGTTTCTTCATCTTGACAACAATGGTTTCACCTTAGGCTCAAGGTGTCACTTATCCATGGTATTTCGTTTTTTTGTCATCACTCTCAGGTCGTTATATCTTCCATATGTGAGTCAGTCTGGGTTCTTATGACGTCACCATTCGTCTTCCTTCAGTATCTTCTTGGCTTCTTCGGGTATTACATTCTGACAATTGTCATTCTGTCTCACTTGTCGATATGGTTTTCTCAATAGGTACCTTACTGTCCAGGCTTTCCTAGGTGTTGGTACTTCAATAGGTGCTGTTAATGTGATAGGTACTGGACAGAGCCCAACTACGGCTCTCTGCTAGTTTATTTGCTCATCATATGTCACATATTTCGGCGTGAATGTTCCTGGTACTTCGAAAGGGGAGGCAGGAGTGCGAATTGTGCTTGGCACTTCCTCTTCAGAGGAATCTAACGAGGACGACACCTTCCCTTTTGACTGGTGGGAACAACCAGTCCCTAGACTAACTCCAATCTGAGCCATCTCCTGGGGTGCTGTTCCTCTCCAGAGGTGCAGAACCCCAATACCAGGAGACCTCAGATCCAATTGAAGTGCATCATCTTTAAAATACCGAATCCATCCAAGTTTTTGCTGAGCTCCAGGTGAACCTCCAGAGACCCAATCTGACTCGTCCAAATCCCCTCAGCAGAGTGCTGGACTTCAGCAATCGAAGAAGATTGACCAGGCGAATCGTGTCCTTTGTTGGTGCTGAAGAAAAGGTGCCAAAACTGCATACTGACCTGAAGAAATCTGTGCTAGAGGTCCTGTCTCGAGACTGCTGCTGAGAGATCCCGTCCATTGTCCTGCCTTTCCTCATCAGACCAAGGAATCCAGAGGTCGGGTCCAGGCTGCCATATCGAGCAGAATCCAGCCACAAACATTTCTTAAACCTAAGGTACTGTGGGGGGGAAAGGTACAGCTTTCCTTGAAGTCGTTCCAGAGCATTGGGGTACACATAGTGACCATGGTACCCCCCTCCATCCAAAGCTGCTGCTTGTGTCCTTTTAGCAAGTCCTTTAAAAGGGTAGCCAATGTTGGTTTTATCTCCCTAAATCTTAAAGACTAGAAAGTATCCACTGGAACTTTTCGTATTCTGCTGATTTACATGGCTTTGAGCCTCTTTGAACTGCCTTTTAGCTAGGGTTGAATTGTGGACTTTAAAAGTCATGCTGTGCGAAGAAACGGCCTCTATAACCTTAAACTCTGCTAGTATTTGCCTAACCAACTGTTTTTCTTCCAAAAAGACTATATCCTAAGTGGTTTTCTTACGCGAGTGCACGGCAGAACCGATAATAGAACTGTCATTCGTGTCAAACGCTGTAACAATTGTAACCGCGAGCAACTACAAACTAAGCTGCGGCCTTTGAAAAGTATCTACAATTATCTCTATGTGATTTGGTTAATTGTACGAAGTATTTTAAAGCATATCTTGTGTAAACATGATATATTATAATTTACATGTTGGTGTAAGTGTTTCTTTGAATTGCATTACTAACTAGGTTCAGTGTACTTAACATACAGCTCACGTCTTCCTCTTATAAGCCTGACTGCTCTGCCACTCTACCAGGGTTCCATGAGTAGTACAGACTGATGCCAAGAGTTGGGAATCTAAAAACCATTGGGATAGTTTTATAAAGTCTTACCGAACAGTGGACTTGGGAAACTCCCCTAACACTTTCTAAAACAAGAAGGTACATATAACAACATAGGATTAAAACATTTACACATCACAGAGCACACTGCATAGAACATACATATAATATGGAGCTGTAAGCGGACATAATGTGTCTGGATGAAAGAACATTTTCTTTAGTGTTATTCAGAAGAATACATGCATAAGCAAGGCAATGGCACCATCAGTACCTCCAATCGCACACAAAATCCTTCGGCCCCACAGGCCGCTGCTTCACTCTCACGCGACCGCTCATTCTCTTTCACTTGTCCACCAGTCCCAACGTCACTCCCAACCTCCTGCCCAACACTAACCTTCCACTCTATTGTAATTCACCAACCTACCCATTGACCACACCTCTCCTCATTCCACAACCACCACACCATTCCTCAGAGCTATAATCCTCTTCTGTCCCAGGAACTTGCTCCCTTGAAACTTGTGTCCAAATATGGGATTACGAATCAGCACCAGGTCACCCGCTGCCTAATCTGCAGTTTTAGCCTTCTTTTCCCAATCGAAGACCCTCTTATAATGCTCCTGCCCCTCCTTGATTGCCATCACAATTTCCTCTCTATCCACTAACACGGAGGTAGCCAGCCCTAACCACCTGGGACACAACAGAGGACCTGGCTCCCGTCCCTTGCATGACACAGAAGGGGAAATCCTTGTCACCTAGTGCAGAGTGATGCAGTACCCCCCCAATCATGTTCTTGATCACCACTTGCCAGGGCAAACCAGAACACATGGCCAGTTGAATTCCTCCCTTCATGAATCTACTTGTGTGCTCCACCAAACCGTTCGTCCTTGGGTGGTAAAGGGCTGTGCGAATGTGCTTAATGTAAAACCCCTCTAGAACTGTCCACATAGCTTCAGAATAAAACTGGACTCAATTGTCCATCACAATCTCCTATGGAAAACCTTCCCTATAGAGAACAAATCCTCCAAAAATGTAATCCTCTCCACAGTGGCCGCCTCCACGGGCCTCCACTCGGCATACTTGGTATGTAATCTACCAACACAAATCTGAGACGACAGCCCAACCCTTGGATTGGCCCTATTGCAGCCACTGCCACCTTACTCCAAGGCTGCAGCGGAACACAAACCACCTTGATTCTGTCGCTTTTGGCACATGACACACAGTCCCTGACTGTCCATAGACTGCCACCAGAAACTTCGCCTCAGCCTTCTCCTGGTGCCACTGGCACCCAAGTGCCCTTGATGGGCTAGGTCAACCAACTTATCCTTGAGCCCCTCCTGCTGAATTCCTGGCACCCTTTCTAAGCCTAGATTATCCTTTACTTCAAACCAAACCTAAAACTTCCTGTCCAAAACCTCTTAACAGACCAACCAGACACTGACCACTCCCTGACACTTTTGAGAATCTCATCACTACCCTCAGCCAGCTCCCACTGCTCCTGTCCCACTGCCTCCTAATCAACACTAGCCATGACCACCTCTTCCCCACAAGACTCCCCCTGAACAACTGGACCTACAGGGAGGTGAGACAAACAGTTAGCCATTGAATAATTCTTCCCCGGCAGATGGCACACTCATGATTGCAACCTAGCAAGCACCTTGAAACCAGCACTCTCTGCTGTGCAAGGCACAGGTATTGAGGAAACGTTAATGACAAGAACGCTTATCTTGCTGGTAGCTTCCTGTGCAAAGTAACCCTGCCCCGTAGAACTGCGTTTGGACGAAAATGAAACCTTCACAATGATTTAATCCACAAGCCGGTGAAACTAAGGCTTGTGCAATGAATCACTGAGATGGGCGTGGTCTCCCCAGAGTAGGGACAAGCTATGGTAGTATTGAAGTCCAGTTGCTCTGGCTGAATGGTTGATTGTATGCTGAGTCTTCTTGCCTGGAAGAAGAGGACTATATTATTGACCTAATAACATAAACTAACAAACCCAACAAACCACTGGTGAGAAGGTTCTCCTACCTTGGACTGTGGATTGTAGACTTGAAGGATGAATGAATAGATGATTCGAACAACGAAAAAGGAAAGGGAGGTTAGTGAGCCACTAATCCCGACTGGCATGAGGGACACACTAGTGTCGGGTTGGTGCATAAAGTCAGCAACGCGTCTATGGTCCTATGCACTCTAGAATGTAGGATGCACTGAAGTAGACCAAAAACAGTTTGTGGACAGTTCCAAGAGTCCATGTGAGAAAGGCTAGAAGTAAATCCCAAGTTTCCAACCGTTGTTTGATTGTTGAATTGTAGAATGTTGAAGCAACGTTGAATTGATCAGAAAGTCACCCAATAATAAATATGCAGGAGGAGATGAACTTGAGGTAACTGCAACGCACAGGGCAAGAAGCGTGATAAGCAGTTGTGAGGCAAAAAACGCTGTGATCAATACGTGGTTAAATGCACGGAACATAGGGAATGAGAATTTCGTAAGGCAGCCGTTAGCATGCGGCTGACAGGTGAATCCCGTGGGAGCAGCAGACATGCAGGAGGCGGCCGCGAAAAGCCGTGTTATTCGTGGAGAAAACAGCTGATTTGAAGAAGGTGGCGGATGTGAGCCGCGAGGTCTGGGGAGCAGCGACGGTTTTGTAGAAGGTGAACCGCTGGTAGAAATGGAGAAAGCAGCTGATTTGAAGAAGGTGGCTGATGTGAGCCGCGAGGTCCGGGGAGCCGCTGCAGAATTGTAGCAGGCGGCTCCAGTGAGCTGCGTGGTCCGGGTAACCGCAGCAGTTTGTAGAAGCGGCTGAGGAGTGCCGCAGAACTGTAGTCAAACGGCTGATCCGACAGCGGATAAGGAAGGTCATGGAACCGTGACTGCTGCAGGAAAAGAATGCTGCTAACAGAACGCTGGAAATGCCGCTTCTTAAGCACCAAGTGAAAACGGGGGAAAGCCAGATAATACGGCAAAGATGAGGAAGGCTGAAAAGCCGGGATGGACGAAGCATCGAGGTAATTAACCTAATCAGAAGCACTGGCTGATTACTCAACGGTGCTTAAATGGAGAAGCGATGCCCCACAATCATGTGATTTGACACCTTACAACGTACCAGCCTGAAAGCTAAAGCCGTTGCCATGGAAACCTCCCAGTGATCCTATAATGGGAAAAGAAAGGTCTAGCAGCCGTTCTGGTTGCAAAGCAATGTTTAACCCTAACAGTCCTCATCCTTGTCCTCCTCCTAGAAGCAGAGGGAAACTTCCTGGACCGTGTAAAGGCTCACTCCCCGTCTTACACATGCAAATCCAAATAAATATGAAACACCCCAATGGGGAATGAGACTAAGAGAACAGGTTTCAAGAGTTATTTTTCTTTATAAAGAATTGGCATCCAGAGAACTCTTCTGCCTCTAGAGCGCTCTGGCAAACATTACAAAGACATGAACTTATCAAGGGACAAAGCGTCATCAATGATATCACTCTATATGGGACTACAATTGCTTGGGATTGGATGAATGACATTGATACATATGGAACTGTGGGCGCTGCTTCATCCAGATTGGTTGCTCCATTGGTGGGAGGGTGAGCATCTCGTGGTCCGGATGCCAGTGTCCAGGAGGGGTGAGGGTCAGGTCTCGGTGAGGTATGGCAGACACTAACTAAGCTAGCATGAAAAACTACCATTGGACATGTAATAAACAATGATCATTAGTATATTCAGTAAATCCTTTTGAACCTATAAATTGCATGCATATAATCAGAACATCACTCATTGGGACTTATATGGAGTACCAGGCTTAGGGGTCTTGGTCAGTGTGATAACATTGATCATGGGGTGGGCCTGTGTGCATCAAAGCAACTATGGGGAACACTGACATTTGTTAGTTCTAGGGTGCAATATATTGTGACTGAGGTCTGGTTCTAGTAGGGGGCACACTGGGAGGGCTTCACAGCAGGGTCACACTTCTGGTACATCAAGGGAATATCTTAAGGGGCACAGGGTTATAGGGGCAGTAATTTTCCAACAGCAGGGTGTCAAGATGCAAACAATCTTGGGGGAAGAGAGGTCGACGCTCTCCCCCCGAACCATAGAAGCCGAATGAAGTCGACCCTCCCACCGTGGTTGGCACAGGTGCCTGATATATAATAAACAGGACATCACATGGCAGCCAAGAGGGTTGGGGAGAAGTTGTGGACAGGGTAGGAGAGGTTAGGTACACCGGATAGAGGGTGAGGGAGAACCTAGTTTGGATGGGACTGGGGAAGTAAGAGGAAAAAGCCCTTTCACTAACTAGTACCTTGTAACACCACAAATGGTATGTTTTCCTTATAGCATAGCCTATACCTTGGTATACATAACCTACACACTAGTACTCCTTGTTAACTTTACAACATGCTTTGTTAGGACACCTTAATACATGTACCTCAAACAGAATGCATAGCACACAAATGAAACCTACAATGGGAAATGCTCCCACTATGAAAAAACATGACACATTGCCCCCTGGGCTGGCGTAAGCAACATTGACAGACAAAGAACATAAAATTAGAAGAAACATGAAACACAAAGTTTGGCTCTTTGCCTACTTCAAACATGAGTTTTCCCCAAAATGCATCCCGTTATTAGCATGTGGAAATCAAAGAAAATGAGGCCTCTCAGAACCTCCCTTAATGCATCTTCGTGCCCACAATAACATAGAACAAGGTCATTATTCCCAGATGCGGGCCCCTCCTTGCATAGAAGAGCTAAAGCGTTTGTTTTCGCTCCCCTGACAACATCTGAAATCAGCGTGAATATTGTGACATGTGCGATTCATAGAGGTCCCTTCCAGACCCCTGCCCACACTTATCTTTGATCCAGGAGGCTCCTGCGCCTACCCGGACGTAGAAGGATGTTGCCCGTAATTGCCGCTGAGTCCTCCTTCACTGCTACTCCTGGTCACGCCCGCCGCTTCCGCGTCCCTTCGGCGTCCATCAGCAGGCAGCTCCTCTCCCTCCTACACAGCATACGCCTGGATACAAAATAAGCCACACCTGCCGTGCACCGTGGGCCCTTCATAAACCGTTGTTCATTAAGATCAGCTGGCCAAACGCGCGCATGGCAAAAGACTACTCAGCCTCACAAGTACTGCTGGGAAATGTAGTCTTACTGTGTTTTCCTCATTGTTGCCTTTTCCTTGGTCCGTAACACCCGCGCCCACCCTTATTCCTGACACAGGGGTAAGAAGGCACAGGCAGGTTTGTGGAGGTGGATGAGCTACAAGTCATGGTTCGGGCCGGTTTACACACAGGACAGTGATCTCAGAGGAAGAGTGAGATGTTACATTAGAATATTTGTTTCAATTGTCCCTGGCACATCTGTGAGAAATGGAGCTGTGAAGCTTTCAGACAGAGTGACAAAAGGTGGGGGCCATGAGCGCGGTGTGCGCGGCTCTCCAGAGGGGAGAGAAGCCTTTTTGTATTATCACAGTGAGGCCTAGTCCAAAGATGGAGTCGAGGGCACACAAAATGGAAGCCAAGTGTCCCTCACAACAGCCCCGCTTATGGTAACGTTAGCATGCGGCCAATGGAGGCATCCCCCGCTATTGTACGAGCAAGTGGTCCACATCGTGCTGAATGTGTGAGGGGGGCCTAAACGACCCCTCGCTCCCACACAACCGCCTGGCAGGCATGACACTCTTCCATCCAACACTAGAAAGCATCTGCAGGGCTTGCAAAATGAACTAGCCCACTCGCGCTGGCAAGAAGAATTTTTGAAGGGTAGGTTCCCTTTGCAGGGTACTTGACCTTGCTTGCAAGTATGGGGATGTTTGAAACTTTCCTTTGACGTCTACTGAAAACAAACTTTGGTTGCAGTAAATGACAAATAAAGGTTTCACTGTGCATGTGTAACCAAACAAAGGGGCAAGTTGCATCAAGTTGACAGGTTATTGCCCTTAGTCAGTTTATTTTAACACAAAGAAAGGCAAATACATCTGTATTGTTTGTTAGTAGCAGCTAATATCAGTCCGGACACAGCTCCAGCCGCAAAAACAGAAACACTGTGGTATGGACAAAAATTGTGTATTTTCAAGAAACAAGGCTGTGAAGAAAGACAGCAAAGGATAGAGCGAAATGCTAACTATCCCTACCTAGTGTGAGGCTCAGCTAGGTTGCGGTGATGTAACGCCTCTCTAATAGTGATAGAATAAGAATTACATTAACAATTTCTATTGTTTGTAATACATTCAGCCTTGTGGGTCCTATACCACTCTCTTCCGCTGTGTATATATAGGTTGGAAGAGACTGTAAAAAGTGCACCAGGGAAAATAAATGTTTTGCACACGTGGGGCATCTATTGGGGTAGTCTAAACTTTAATAGCCCATAGATTCTCTCACTGACCCTGGGTTGCTAAGGTAAAAAAAGACACAAATAGACAATGAGCAAGGAACAGGGGTATCCCTTATTCCTGAAACACAAAGACAATACAATCGCCACTCTCCGTCTGTGGATATTTTAAACTGGCGGTAGGTAGAGAGATGTAAAGAAGTTTGCTCAAACTCCAGAAAATAGGCCAATTTTTGCCTTTTAGTGTAGCAAACACCATTGACCGGTTTCAGTGGCATAACTTAGATAAAGCCACATTCGTCAGGACAGTCTTTGGTTCCTCCAGCCTGGTTTGAACTATAATTGATAACCAGATTATGAGAAACCGGGTCGGGTAGATGGATAGATAATTTACCACTTCGCCGTAGGTGTCATTGGACTGGAACAGTCTAGGAGGGAGGGAACCTATGGGCAAAAACAGAATATGCACCACAGTAATCTCTCCGTCATAGATAACTGACCAAAATTGGTCAGATTCAATCATTTGAAGATCCCCAACTATATTTGCATACCCTTTAAAATAACATTCCTTTAATTTGATACACATGGTTAAAATATGTCTTACTGTCTCCACCTCTATTTTACAGTGCCTACACAATCTTTCAGCACGAGGGATGTTTGTCCATGCCCCAATTATTTCATTACAGGGGAGGGTATTCAGGCGTAATTGCAAAATAAATCTTCTCAAAGCCCTATTTCCCGTATTTAACAGGTACTGTCTCGGAGTGGCAGGTTTAAGGCCTTGAAGAGCATAGACAACGTATCGAGACTTACTATAAAGATAGGATTGATTTTAACCGAGATCAAGTACATGCTTTTTCCTTAAGACTTGAAAATACACGCAATATTGTCTTTTCTCATAGGTTCCTTAAAGCCCAAGGCTTCAAGGAAGGATAATACTGTATTTTGTAGACTTACCATATAGGTATTCTTGAACCTGCCTTCACTTTCTTTTCCTATAAGGTTAAGCAAATTTCCTTTCTCCCCTTCCCCCGATATTATTCTAAAATAGTTTACAACATCCAATTTTCCACAAAGTCAAAAGGGAAATGAGCCCCAACTCACATCTTATTGCATGTATTGGTACAGCGTTGGGTAGTCCAAGGACTGGTCTCCAAAGCTTCCCTTCAAGTTGATCTAGTTTACTCAGATATTTTCTCTCCACTGTTTCTAGAGCATACATAATACCGGGAATGATAACTCTTATATATCTCAAGGAATCCTTCAATGGAGTGGCCTCCTTTACTAGCCTTATATTTCCTTATGACATTCCATTTCTTTAATATTTTTAAGTTAACTGCCTCTTGGAAAAAATTAATACAGGGATTGCTCAGAATGGGCATCCTCAAATAAGGGTAGGCCTCGACAACCTCCAGTTTAATAGAATTAATATGCCATCTAGAGGTAAGTCTTTTCTTCTCTTGCTTTGTGACTCCGAATACCATAACCTTAGTCTTATTAATATTAATGTTAAGGTTATTCGCCTCAGAGTAAGCAAACAGGCCATTCAATATTCTTTGCAGTCCTACCGGAGTTTTATCCATAAGGATAGTATCGTCTGCATACATAAGGCCACATATTGGTTTCCCCGCGACAATAGGTGGGAAATTATTTAAGATATTAAAACTCTCCCACATATTTGAAACATACAGGTTATACAGTATAGGAGATGTAACGCATCCCTGCGTGAGTCCAGTGTTAGTACTAATCTCAGATGATAATATCCCTCCTTTACCCAAACAGATGGGACACCGTGGTCTCCCTATACATTTCCTCCAAAAAGTGTAGGATTTTAGGACAGATCTTTTTCCCTCTCAAAAAGGCCCCTATTGACACAGTCGGAGGCTTTCGAATAATCTATAAAACACACATATAGTTTTTCACCCTTATCCTTAGAACCAGCTATGATGTATTTCCACATAGTCAGATTATCCAGGGTACTATATCCTTTTCGAAAACCAGTTTGTTGAGCAGAGAGGAGACCCTTTTCCTCTATCCAATTGTTCAAACTGTCCACTAAAAGGGAACAGAAAATCTTACAGCTACTATCGGCCGTTGCTAGTAGTCTGTAGTTATCAGGCAATTTTCTGTCCCCTTTTTTAAAAATAGGGACAACTATGGCTTTCCTCCAGCTATCCAGTATAATGCCTGTTTCCCATATACCAGTAAATAACTGGAGGAAAAGCACTGCCCATTTCTTAGGATTTTGTTTTATAACAATATTAGACAATCCATCCGGGCCAGGGGCACGTGAAGATTTCATTTTTGAGTTCACTTTAAGGATGTCCAGAATACCAAAGGGGAATTTAGCAGTGCCGTATGAGTTTATACAGATGGGGGCAGCAGATATGTGACTAGTCTTGAAAAAGAGATCAGTAATATAATGCTTCCAAACCTCCTGGCCCACATCGTTGTTTTCCCTATTATCTTCTTCACAAATTAACTATATAGGTACTAGAATTTTTTAGAATCATGGATTTTACATAGTTTATATATACACCTCCAATTGGCATTATTGGTATTATATTTATAATCCTTTAACCAATGTTTATAGTGTGTCTTTATATTGCTGGATCTCTTACTTCTCTCTTTATCATCTAAGTCACATAACTGCTTAAGTTCTCGAATATCGTGCATCATTTCTTTTTTCCTATCATGAATCGCTTGGTCAAATTTATGGGAGTGATTTTTTCCCTTTGTTTTTCAAAATAATGTTACTGTTTGTTCTCCGTATTATACCCAACAAATTAGTGATCGAATTAAGACCATTAAGGGCAATGTCCTGGCCATCAATGGTCAGGCGGTCAAACAAACCATTGAAGAAGGTTAAGTTTTTATCAGACCAAGTGATCCTATTACCACCTGCTGAAAATTGTATATTCATCGCCTTACCTACTGCCCATCTTTGGGTTCTTGGGCCATTGGTAAATTTACCCCTAAGGGGTGTGTGGTCACTCAAAGAGGTATCTACATGTTTCGAAAGAAATAATAGAATTACTTAGATTTTTGTTTACGAACATATAGTCTAGCCTATAGCCAACCTTCCCATTAGTCCAGGTTTCCCCGGTATCTGACCTTATATTAGGTTCCAAATATTTAAGCCCCCAACAAGACATCAGATTCATCCACCGGCATCCCTGTAAGGCCTGGGGATTATACCCCCCAACCAAGTGGTAATCCTGTGTTTCCAATGATGCAGGAATAACCGTTTCATCCCACAATTCTTTGCACCTATCCATTTCCCTTACGGCAGAGTCACAATGGGCATTAAAATCTCCCACTATACAAATTTCAGAGTCGGGTGATTCCGATGTCCAGCCTTCAATAGTTAGATTTAGAAACTCCCCAATCTCCAGAATATTTCCTCCCCTTCCCCCGCTTGGGAGTAGATGTTAATAAGAAGGAGTTTCTCTGATAGGCTTTCCCTATCTATGACTGCACACATAACATTAGGAAAATTCCCATACTTCTCATATGGTTTATAAAGAAAATGATTTTTTACCCCAATACATAGCCCTCCATACGGACGGCCCTTTTCACCTTTGGAGGCAACTTTACTCCATATATTATAACCATCCAATAGACTTTCCCCAGTGACCCAAGTTTCTTGAAGGGCAAAAATATCACTCTCCAACAACAATTGAATACCGTCCTTATGTAGTAGGGAGTTAAAGCCCCTACTGTTCCAAGAAAGGAGAGTAAATTCATTAATACATGCCTCATCTGAATTTGGGATAGGAGAGTTTCCCTCCAAGGGTCTTACTTCTATTAGCTTACTTCCTGATTCAATATTAGTTGGAGAACTCCCCCCCCCCCCCCCAGTCCCTGTTTTCATCGCTAAGATCTTTATAGATAGAAGAGTGGCATATCACAATTTCATAGTTATTACCCCATACTCAATTAGAGTACTCACGTATGAGATCAGCAAAAACCGCAGATCTAAATTGGACAATAGCCCAATTTTCCCAACTCCCAATTTCCGGCAAAATAATGGATTCAATATCCCCTGTATTCATATTTTGTAACTGTGGTATATGTGACAATTTTTTCAGTATCCAAGCCCGATTAAGAAAAGGGCTTTCATCAGTGGTGGATTTTTCTATGATCTTAATGCTTTTCCCCACTGTGAGCTGGGGTTCTTCATTCATTCCAGCAGAATTAGCCATAGACATTTTTAGATTACTATGCATGGCCAGTCGTTCCATCTCCTTAATATATATTTCCCTCGCCTTTTTTGTGAGAGACATAGCATTGCTGTTAGAGGGGATTGTAACATATTTAAAGTTATTTCCCATAGGTACCATGTCCTCGGGTTCTATTTCATCCGTCATATGTTCATTGCCCTTTAACCAATTTTCTAATCCCTTGTTCTTGATTACCACTTTTTTTCCTTCATCCGACTTCCGCTGGTATTCAATAATTTCATAATGGTTGCCCACTTCTACACATTCAGAATCTAAAGGGGCAGTGGTGGCAAGAGCCAAGGTGTTCTTTTTAACATTCTTAGTAGATTTAACCTTGGCCATCGCCACCCTATTTCGGGTGGATCTTTTATTTTTTATTTTGCGTCTAGTGCGTCTCTTTAAACCTTGAGATACCATTATTTCAACAACACTCTCACTTGAATTTATTTCTTCAGCCAAGTTATCCCTTAAAATGGGTAACTCCTTAGGGGGAATATTTGACTGAGCATCATCTTTCTCATTTTCTTTTTCGGCCGCCTGAACCAGCTCGCTCAGATCTCCTAGAGCATCATTTGCCTCCATGGAGTACTTATTCCCCTTCTACAGTTCGTTTCCCCATTATTCATCTACCATAATCCCAAGGGATCTGGTGTTATCAATATTCTGTTGTACCAATGATTTGGTGTCACTCTGTTCCTTAAGCAACTTAGTGCAAATGGTCAAGAGGACATCCATCATGGTAGTTAGAGCATTGAATATTTCTCCAACTTTAAGTGAGTTTTCACTTACCCCACTCCTTTCTCTATTAGGAGAATTTTCCAGGGAATTACCAGTAGAATTCCATGACACATCCCCCTCATTAAATTCAACTTCTCTCTGCGCAAATTTATTCAAATCTGGAGTAGCGGATAAATGTATTCAAATAACATTATTCATATCAGTTTCCTCTACTGCAGAGATATCCAGATCAATTTCCGTTCCCATAGATTGACGCCTGAGATTATGTACTAATGTCAGCAAGGAGTTATTGTCAACCATCAAACTGTTGGAAGGGGGAGGATGAGGTTGTACAGTTTCAGATACCAGTACTTTTTCTTTTATGGTTAAAAAACGGAGTATCTTTGGTTGTTCTAGCACACCTTTAATTCCGCAGGTTAGCTCTTTCTTCCCTCCCTTCTTAGAGTTTTTGCCTTTACCCAACTTCTGGGTTCCTAATTTTAAAATAGGTGTTGGTGTACTTTTTCCCCCTTTTTTGACCTAGGTTGTGTGAACATGGACTTGAAGCTATGATAGGAGGTCAAAGGATTGACCCTCTACTTAAAGTAGGGGAGAGAAAATACAGAAGCCTTATAAGCCCCTGAGGAAAGGGACCACCTTGCAGCCTACAGGGGTGAGAGAATCAAAAAAAGAGCACCAGTAGTAATTATACACCTAACCAAGATAGTGGATAACTAAAGTGCAAAGTGACTGTGCAAAAGATGCCTATGACCTATATAAATTAATAATCAAAATACACACCATTTACTAAAATTAACAGGGGAGAAGAATGCTTTGCAGCCCCAGAAACAAATTAAAATAATGTCAGGGGAACAGCTGACAGTGTCACTATAAAAGGAGCAGCCTATAAAAGTGAGCAGCACAGAATAAAATCGGAACAGTAAAAACCTGTAACTATCAAAAATTAGAAAATAAACAAAAACACTGTTACAAAGATCACACACATGACAAGAAAAGAATTTGACCAATATTAAAAAAGCACTCAAAAAACCTAAAACCAGTAGGGTCCAGAGAAGCAATTCCAGATATCCACCCGATTTGGGAACGCCCGGCAGCTTGAGGAGCGGCCTTAGTCCGACTCTTCCCTCCCCCCCCCCCCAACCAGGTGGCTTTTATATGAAAGGAGTTTCAGCTGATTTGCTTACTTCTGAACCTATCTGCTTACATGCAGTTTGTCCATTCACAGGTTAATGGGCACTGTTGCAGGCACTAGTGAGTAGGCACGCCCAACAGCCTAACAGCACTGCGCCCTTGTCTCCACTGCGGGCTTAACGCCACAAGGGTTCTGGTGTGTGTTTTTAACTCCTCTGCTTCCGGGGTGGGCGTGGCCTGGTGGCAAGGTCCGCGTTCGTCAACTCCAGGCACAGCCAAGATTCACAAACACAGTGTTTAGGGTGAGCGCTCGTATAAAATGTAGCAGAAAGCACCTGGGAAGCTCCTGGCATGTGCTTTTAACTCCCCTACCTCCGGGGTGGACGTGGCCTGGCGGCAAGGTCCGCGTTCGGTAACTCCAGGCACAGCCAAGATTCACAAACACAGTGTTTAGGGTGAGCGCTCGTATAAAATGTAGCAGAAAGCACCTGGGAAGCTCCTGGCATGTGCTTTTAACTCCCCTACCTCCGGGGTGGACGTGGCCTGGCGGCAAGGTCCGCGTTCGGTAACTCCAGGCACAGCCAAGATTCACAAACAAAGCGTTTAGGGTTAGCGCTCGTATAAAATGCAGCAGAAAGCTGTTATTATTAATAAATGAGGCCCTTATCAGTGTTTCATCCGGTGGTCCTCTGTGATTAACCCTTCCCAGTTAAAAAAGGGGACTGCGGGGGTTTTATTTGTTATTTATTTGGTGGGTCAGAACAGGGATCCACTCACCTTGTGTGTTATTCCCTTTTGGTATGATGGTAGGATGGATTGCTCATACGTTACTGTACAGTCCCCATGCTCCTAATCTGCAACAAATACAGAAGCTTTTTAAGGGTAGCATGCGGTTACTGTTTCTCTAGATGGCATGCATATGATCATACTGGCAGACTGCATCAGTGTTACTAAAACGCCTCCTGAAACAATTGATACCCCAAGGAGTTAGGGAATCTAGTCCTTCTGATGAGGTGGGTTCAGAATGCATTGAGTGCAATATCCCACATTTTGGGTAACTGTGTATCACGGAGCGGGCTGTGAGTCGGTATACAGCACTTACTTGCATGTGACACCTTGTACGCCAAATTCTGCAACTGTTAGTCGGCAAGCGAAGGGCGGTCATCGCTTTCAGATTGCCGGTGGCTCCTAGCAAACAAAAACCTTAGGACCCCCGGATGAAACACTGTTAAGGGGCTCATTTATTAATAACAAAAAGTTATGTGGTCATCACTTTCGAGCCAACGAAAAAATTATTAAAAAGAAAAATGAGGATTTCAGTAGCCTCATATGATGGTTGAAGTGAAATTATGGTGTTTTTGCAGTAAATGTCTGCATATGTGAATGACATGAAATCATATGCCAATTCATAATCCAGTTATTGGAACCCAGCAGCCTTATAGTGACAGTAGTGCATATTCTGTTTTTGCCCATAGGTTCCCTCCTAGACTGTTCCAGTCCAATGACACCTACGGCGAGGTGGTAAAGTATCTATCTACCCGACCCTGTTTCTCATAATCTGGTTATCAATTATAGTTCAAACCAGGCTGGAGGAACCAAAGACTGTCCTGACGAAAGTGGCTTTAAGTTAAGCCACTGAAACCGGTCGATGGTGTTTGCTACACTTAAAAGGCAAAAATTGGCCTATTTTCTGGAGTTTGAGCAAACTTTTTTTTACAAATCTCCACCTAGCGCCAGTTTAAAATATCCACAGACGGAGAGTGGCAATTTTATTGTCTTTGTGTTTCAGGAATAAGGGATAGCCCTATTCCTTGTGCATTGTCTATTTGTGTCTTTTTTAACCTAATCATCCCAGGATCAGTGAGACAATCTATGGGCTATTAAAGTTTAGACTACCCCAATAGATGCCCCACGTGTGCGAAAAATAAGGCGCGTTTTTACAGTCTCTTCCATTCTATATATACACAGCGGAAGGAGTAGTATAGGACCCACAAGGCTGAATGTAATACAAACAATAGAAATTGTTAATATAATTCTCATTCTATCACTATTAGACAGGCGTTACATCACCGCAACCTATTTTAGCCTTACACTAGGGAGGGATAGTTAGCATTTCGCTCTATCCTTTGCTGTCTTCCTTCACAGCCTTGTTTCTTGAAACTACAAACAGCACAATTTTTGTCCATACCAGAGTGTTTCTGTTTTTGCGGCTGGAGCTGTCTCCGGACTGATATTAGCTGCTAGTAACAAACAATACAGATGTGTTTACCTTTCTTTGTGTTAAAAAAATTATATTTTGACCCCTGTTAGCATGGGGCAAGTGCATTTTTCTTAGGTTGAGTATGTAAATTGACTAATTAGTCCTCCAGGTCTAGTGGGATTTCTAAGAATTTGCGAGGCTTATTCTAGTCTAGAGGTTTGTGGTAATTCCTCACCGCGAAATGCTGACCCCATAGGAAAAACTTAATGCAAAATGGCCTCATAGACAGTCCATGCCTCCCTCTCAACTGCTGAGTCTTCTCTGCCCCCTTCAATGGCCTGGAAGTGTACGCCACCACATGTTTCTCCTTGCCCCTACCACACTGTTAGTCGCCTCAAACCCAGCATACTGGCATCCACTGTGAGCACGATACTATCACTCACACAATATGTGCCCAATGAAGGCGCGGCTACTATGTCAGACTTGATCTGCCTAAAAGCCCTGTCACAGCCCCCCGACCAGTCAAATTTGGTCCCCTTTTTTTAACAGACCTGAGTGGAGTAGATATCGCTGCAAAATTACTGACAAACTTGTGGTTATATTCAGCAAGGCCTATGAACAGCTGAAGTTGCTGCTTGTCCTTTGGCACCGGGGCCTCACTTATTGCTCTACCAAACTCAATTTGGGGCTGAAGCCCCAAGTATTCCACACTCTCCACGCCAATCCTGCACTGTCAGACCAGCGTTCTTAAGTCTTTTAACGCGCCTCTCAAAACTCCATCATGCTCCTCCCTTATAGCCGCGTATAATAACGCAGCATCCTTGAACACCACTACATTGGAAACCCCTTCCATAACCACCTTTATAACTTGCTGGCGATGTGTTCTTCTTTGGTTCCAAATGGTCCTGAAGCTTTTTCACTACAGTCACAAAATCCTTCCCCATCACACGACCTCTTCTCGGCCGGTTCAGGCAGACCATTGTCAACACTTTGCCACTCTGGGCCTAGATTGTGCAGCAACACCGTATATTTTCTTGTGGGTGAAAATGTGTCCACCACCTATTGCCACCAAGTGCATGTTGAACAGCTGCTTCCACCTGTCCCAGCAAACGGGGGGGGAGCCCCAGGCTCTGCTAAAAACTGTCGGTGGGGGCATGCTGTCCACCAAGATGTGCCGCTAAATACAGCTTTATATTGCGCTGGACACGGGCAAAATCAGATCAACAAGATACCTTGAAGAGTATCTTCACCAGTGCATTCTGTAAGGGTGCAGAAGTAAGGCCTGCACGCAAACGTGACATAGTTTTGGTTATAAACTTTTATTAACCAATAAAAGGGTCTAATAAAATCTAATGTAAAAGTCAGGGTGTCAAATCGTCCGTCACTGTTGTGTCCAAACACCCTGTTTCTGACTCGGAACACTAATACACCTAATGTGCAAGGATACAACATTCACAACTTAAGTGACAATGACAGTTCTTGTCAACAGAAAGTTCCCAATATCTCGGGTTGTGAAATAAATAAAGCAAGTCCCCCTTTTCCGCAAAGTAGTATTTGAATTACCAGGTATTAGCTCTTTTCCACTGGATTCCTTCTTGTTTCAGTTCACAAGGCAGGATCTCGTCTCCTCCTTATGTGGTTTCTTGTATGTTGAAAAAATAACTCCAAAAGTAAACGCAGTGTTCAGCCAGGGGACTTCTCCCTTCCTTGGGCTTTCCCAAATGTGTACAAAAGTTCCCAGCTTTTCTGTGCTTTCCTGACTACTTCTTAGCCTTTCAAATGGGCGAGGGTCTCAGACTTGCACTGAGGTATTAATACCAGCTTGGGTCACTCTGATGCCAAACATAGGTGTTTTTCTTGTCTCTTTTTCTCTCAGGGTCCCGACCCTCTTGTTCTCTAGCTTTCATATGAGTTCAGGTCCCAGACATGCAATGCGATTTCACAGTAGCTTGCTTTATTCTCCTATTCCCTCTGGAATGTCTGTTTCTCTCAGAGTCCCAGACCCTCTGATTCTCTGGCTCTTATATGGGTGTGGGTCTCGGACTCGCAGTAATGTCTCTTGCCTGCTTGGTTTACGCTCCTGCCAAGCATGCACCCATTTCTTTCTCTCTCGGCTAA
Organism: Ambystoma mexicanum; assembly: GCF_040938575.1. Taxonomy (NCBI): domain Eukaryota; kingdom Metazoa; phylum Chordata; class Amphibia; order Caudata; family Ambystomatidae; genus Ambystoma; species Ambystoma mexicanum. The sequence goes on along the minus strand of NC_090924.1, from coordinate 335,449,876 downwards.
TGCTTCCTTCTCAAGCTGCAGCACATCATAATAGTTCATCACTTTAGTAACGTTATGGTTTGACTTAACGCCTGTCCTGTTTGCTGGTTTTCTAACACCTTTGCGGCCTTGCATGTTTCTTTTTTTTTTTTTTTGGCTAGACAGTTTTCAGGTTAATTGGCAGCTATGATTTATTGGTGGAAATTAGGTGGCTTTGCTGTGTCTTATAAAGAGTAGGCGTTTGATATCAGTGTCAATTGTGGGGGGGTGCAGTGGGGTGGGTTGGACGATCACTTAAAGCTTCACAATCACCCATTGTTTAGTAGATTCAGTTAAACCTCCTGCATTACAAATTCTACATGTGTTCATCAGCACAAGTTCTTCCTGTGATTTAATACTTCTTGTGTTGCGAGTAAATTCAATTTAAAGTCTGTGTAAACAGATCTTTAATTGGGAAGATGCTGATCTAGGACAATAATACTCTGGAATAAACATTAAAAACTCTCGTGCCAATGTCCTTTGAGATAATGATTGTTCTGCCAATCCTACAACCTTATATTTCTATGTTTTGCTGTTAATTAATATTTGTTCCACAACTGAAAGGACATGGTTCACATCTAATACTAAACCTATGTTCTAAAAATAAATACTTGTGATATGGTTGAGGGCTGGCCCAATAAACATATTATGGGTTCCTTACATTGGCAGATATAATTTTCAATAAAGAAGAAACAGGCTCTATGAACCCCCATCAATGTTCAGTGAAACCAACCCCAATTCTAGGCAAATCATAGAAATTGGACTTTGGGAGATTCAATACAGAGTTGCAAAAGTTGGGCTCTACCGTCAAATGGGAAGTTTTAACAGCACTGTTTCAAGACTATAGATATGGGCTATGGGGGCGTGGTCCGAGCTCATGTGGTAGGTCGTGGCTGAGAGAAGCTACAACTGCAATCCTTTCTATGATCCATCTTGCAGCTGCAATATTGCACGCCAGTACATCCCAGTATCCTTTTCTGGCAGATGAATTGGTTGTCCACCCTCCAAATCACAACCCGGCTGCAATGAATGCCCTGTTTGGCTGGGATATTGTGCCGAAAGCCGACCCCCGGCGCTTCAAGAAGGCCACTGCGACGGCCTTGTGACTCCCTGTGGGGAACTGACGCTGTGCTGCATGGTGGATAGCGAGACGACTGTGACACAGCTGGATGTGTCTGATTGTCTCCAATCCTGGAGTGAGCAGCAGCTAGACACCACTGCATTCACTGAAGCGGGTGGACCCAGCGAGGTGCTCTGCTTGCTGAAGTGGCCACACAGAGACTGCGTTTGCGGAAGCCTTGTGGCCCGTGCTTTGCCCTCCTTCTGGGACTCTGCTCCTGCAATGAATGCTCCATGGTGGCGGGCCTGCTGGGGAACCCACTCTGATACTGCAGACTCCTGCGGTGCATAAGGTATGCCCGCTACTGCGCCCTGGGGCAAATGGCCCCCTAAATCCTCTGGCTCAGCTGGAAATGGCACATCCCCCTGCGGCCCGACGTCCTAGGAGAAGATCTTCTGTGCCCTGGGGGAGCATACCTCACCTGTTGAATGTCATTGCTTCCTCCTCCACATCCCCCGTTCTCAACACTAACCCTCACGTGAAATGGCCACTCGGGAGCCTGATTACACCTGGACTTCTCCCCCGGATAACGTTGCGGTATGGAACCTGCTAATAGCCACAAGACACGGATAAACATTTCCTTTGGTGCTAACTCCCACTGGGAGGGACTTTGTTCCACACTTTTGTTGCTTTGGCCCCAAGGGGATCGAGTACTTGAAAATTGCACATGACGGGTGACCCAAAGAGTTTTGCTCTTAACTAATAACTGGGTCGGAGTCTGTTGGGTGAGGTGGATTAGGTATCTTGCCTGGAATTGACCATCGTCCTACGTCATGTCGACCACCAAAAATAAAGGGAAGCCCACAATTGTGGACTCGTTTGCTGCAAAGGTTAAGCAAGGCAAAACTCTAAGCCAGAAGTGAGGAGCAACTGACGGAGCCTACGCAGGACCCCCGTGATGATCAAGTCCTAGTGCCTATTGCAGCCCTTCATTCCTCCATTGAAACTAGGATTGATGAGATCAATGTGGACGTACAGCTGCTCAGACAGGACATCGGACAATTAGACAAAAGGGTCACCACTCCTGAAGGCCCAGTAACGGAAACTGCGACTACCACCAAGGACCTGGAGGCAAGGGTCAAGTCACTAGACCAACGGAACACATCACTGGAGGTGCGGGCAGAGGGCGCCGAGGGCAGATCGCGCTGAAACTACGTGAGGGTGCTAGGCTTACCCGAGGGTGCTGAGGGTCATGATCCGACCACTTACATTGAGAACTTGCTGCTACAGGAGATCGGCCCAGGTAATCTGTCACAGGGATTTGCGTTTGAAAGGGCCCATCGCTCCTTACAGAAGTAACCACCAATGGGGTCGCACCCTAGACCCGTGATAGCCAAGATCCTCAACTTCTGTGACCGGGAGGTGATACTGAAACACTCCAGAGAGGGCGGCGAGATACTGCAGGGCAGCTCCAGGATTGCCATATACCCAGACTACACTGCAGTGGTTCAAAGAGCTGTGAACACATTTGTGCCTAAAAAGGCGCGACTCTGGCAATTGGGGGTCAAGTAACCCAGCGAGGTTGAAGATCATACACAGTGGCAGGATACAGTTCCTAGATAACCCGAAGCTGCATCCATGTGGATGGACCATAACAACCTTTCAAACAAAAATGATCCTGACTAATGGCCCTATTGGTGGTTACTGGTCCCCGCCATAAAGCCTGAGCCCGGACTACAGGCAACCACCACTTGCCACCTGGGCACTGCACTAAGACGACTCGGACACTACTGCCAAACTATCAGAGAAGGAGGGCCGGGACCCCCTGGGTTCTCATTTCAGCCACTACCAGATATAACTGCAGCAGAGTGCATCCTGTCAAGTACAGCGAGAGTGAGACGCAACTGCCCACACTTGGTCTCTTTCCCGCTCACAGGTGACACTGGATGCTGGCTTGTTGCCGGCGCCCCTACCTGCTACACAATGGTCACCTACGACATTGGATGTATGAGACGGCCGAACGACTAACTGTTGTTGAGCCACAAGTTAATGTTGGGTTGCCAAGGGCTATGTTGCTGTCCCTTAGTTTGGGACGCTGTTGTTTGATTGTGTTTTGGTTACTGTTGAAAGAGGCTTACGATACATAATGGTTGTAAGGGGAGGAATGCGCCTGAGGTGGAACTGTATGTTCGTTTCGCATGCATTGTCTCCAATGGCAAGGTAGACGGAAGACTGACATTTCTGGTGGGTTTGTGGCCCCCGTTGTCAGGCTGAGGATCCAAGATCAGTGTCCAGCAGAAGCTGCTGAACCCCCAACCGTACCCCAGAAGCGTAACACCCAGAACCAAGATATCTGACAGTTCTGCAAGCTGCACTCCTAAGGGAAAGGGGGAAGTGGATACAATAATAAACACCAGGTTGGTTTCACCAGTGCTAATCTCAGAACCTGCAGATGGAACAAAAAAGAACAAACACAATCCATCTTTTTAAATTACATTTTTAGTTACCTGCTTATTTTCCACAATATAATAGCTAAACAACCATTCCTGGTACTTCTCTATTGAAAGCCGAGAGAAGTTTAATATATTTGATGAAGATTTGAGGTTTTTAAATGTTTTGCTACTTTGCTCTCACGGGCTCCCTCTTGCTGCCCTTGATGCTTCTTGACTGAGATAAGCACTGCTCCTATCTCATACCCCAGTTTTTAGCCTCTTCCTAGAAGTGTGTGGGACCTAAACCAGATAATCCTCTGAGTTGTGAGTTCATCCAAAAGCAAGGCCTTCCAACCCTCTATCTTTCTTAGGGCCTTTACCTCTACACCCATGTGTCCAGAAAGAACTGATTGGAAAACATCACTGGCCAGGAAGTTTTTAAGTCTTGTAAACTGAGTTCTGAATGTGTGTTTAGAGCCTTTGTGAAACCTTTTCTTTCTGCACGCTTAAGCAAAGACAATGAGTCTACACGCGCGCAACAAAGAACTGTGTCTCTATCTTCACATAAATGCATTTGAGCACGGGAGGAAATGGAGTAACCGCACACGCGCGTTACCAATACCCTGGAAAGGTTGAACCGCGCATGCGTGCAATGTAGATGCTGTATCTGTTGAACCGCACACGCGCGTAATTTAGACGCTGTATCTGTTGACCCGCGCACGCGCTACTAAGACACGGGAACAGTTGAACCGCGCAGGCACGCAACAAAAAAACTGCGCTTGCAGGTTCCACATACACACTATCTCTGTGCAACCGTGCACTCCCAACAAGCGGAGCGATCTCAATGACGATCTTGAGATATGCACACTCTTCAGTTTTGAATTGAATTGAAGGTAAAGTTCAATGAAAAATACTAGCGTGAGCTAGTCACTCAAGTATCCCAACAACCAAGCTCTCACTCCAAACATTAGCTTTGCTCGTATTCTATGCATTAGTAGATTTTTACAGATTGAATAAAGGCTTAAAATTATTAGCTAGACTATTTAAAGATATATTTGCAGTTAAATTCTGAAAAGCTATCAACAGGAAAGAGTTTTTAAAGCATGATGGCCAGTTACTTATATTCAGAGTTCTTGAAAAATCCTCTGCCACCAGAACCTGACTCCAAAATGACTCCTGAAAGTCCCAATGAACTTTTAACACTGCTGCTTGATGCCCAAAATCCTCTTTAAAGGCCCAAAAATAAACTGGAACCGCTTTTAAACGTGTCCTCTCAGCTGGGCATTAGACAGTGAAAGGCAGTTTAGAATGTCCATTCCCCTTCAGAGATCTCCAGCAATCAGGGTGCCGGCAGGGAACCTCCATCTTGGCTTGGGACACTCTCCATACTCTGTAAGGGAAGGTAAGGCCAAACCAACTACATAATAGAAAACAACCCACTTGCACTCTCCAACTCCCCCAAGTCCAAAGTGCAGTACCTGACAGTACCCGCCTCCTAATGCCCAGTCCCTAAGCTACACTTAAAAGGGAATATCCTGTGAAACCTCTTTACCAACCGAGGAGCATGTACCTCACTCTCATCCTCCCAAGTGTGTTCTTCCGGTCCAAAACCTTCCCAATCAATAAGGTACTGCAGCTTTCCCCTCACCCTTATAGAGTCCAAAATTCTTTTTACAAGGAATTCCTCAGAAAAACCCTCAACCACCACTGGAGGAGGGGTTGCTAATACTCAGGTTCCCCGATTCACTGGTTTTAAAAGACTAATATGGAAAGTTGGATGAATCTTCATATGTCCTGGTAACTTCAAACGAACGGCTACAGGATTAATAACCCGTTCACTATAAACGGGCTCACGTAGCGTGGACTGAACCTATTCCTCTGGTAGACAGCCAAACCAGATCCCCCTCACTATACTCAGGACCAGATTTTCTCTTAAGATCGGCAAATGTCTTGGACTTCAATTTACTCTCAACCAACACCCTCTTAGCTCTCTCCAAATTCTCATTACCTCCAATCGTTCTTCCACCACAGGACTCCCCCAATCACAGTTTGCTTCAAAGCTCAGAAAACGAGGATGAAAACCTCGCCCCAAATAAAAAGGAGACATGGAGGTAGCATCTTTACTACAGTTGTTATGCGCACATTCCGCCAACCAAATCAGATTGTCATGGTCATGAAGTCAGGGGCACAGGCATGGAGGGGGTGCATGCACAGGAGACCTGGGTGGCCACTGTCCTGGTGCCTTTGGCGCCAGGCTCATGAACAAAAGTAAACAAGAACATCCATTTAACACCAAAAAGCTTTTATTATGGACATAGCACTGCAGATGCATACCTTGAACATTCCATCCATTAAGCAGGATGCATTAACTTTGAACATTCCATCCATTAAGCAGCCCTAAGTGTATTCTTGGGTGTGGCTGCTCATGGATTGCCTTCGCACGTGCTCACTCTCTAGGAGTGGCAAGGTGTGGCTGGTAAACTGGCCCTAATGGGCATGCCCACGATCTCTGCTATATAAGCTGCCCCGATCCTCAAGACAGATGCTTCGTGTTATTCTGCACTTGCAAGCAGCGTACCTGAGGTCAGACTTACCTTTGAAGATCCTGCTTCCTGGACATCCTACTTCCTGCCAGCATACTTGCCAACAGGGGGAAGCTGTTCTTACCTGTACATCTCTTCGGCAAGCCAAGCATTCATCTTTACACTTTCCGGAACACCGAAATCTCCATCTTGGCACCACAGCACGACACGCTCCATCGTCGTCAGCAGCGCCTACAAGGAAAAACAGAAGACAAGGTTAGACATTGAAAAAACAATCCGTTTAAAGTTGTGCTTCGCCATACTTCGCGCTTTTCCTTAAACCATCACTAACCTGCTGTCGAACATTGCGGTAGCATCCATCTTCCATCCGGCCGCGTCTCGCCTCTCACAGCTGCATTGAGGCTGCATTTCCATCTAAGGGAAGAAAACAGAAGAGAGACATTATTGCGGGCATTGATAGGAGCAACATATAAAGACATTAAACAGAATGAACAGCATCACAAGAGCTCAAGGAAAACTTACCAATCATAAGGAGAAGCATAGTCGCAGCTGGACTGGACTAATCCTTATCAGGCATCAGTGAAGGAACTAGATCCCATTCGACGCACCCCTGCCAGAAGTAGCAGAACAGAGAGCTTATCTTCCATAATTCACAGGTGAGTTTTATGGGCCGGCGTATGCTCACAGAAACCGTACTTTGGGGTGAAGGGTTCGAGAGGTACAGCAATCACAGATTGGCGTACTCACACACTCTTATCTCCACGCAGGAGCAGTATCACCACGTACCACCACTCACATCTTTTCTACTGAGGGAGAGGCCTAAAGGGGTGATTCAAGTTCAGGGAGGGCTGCAACCATGCCCCAACGCCTCCGGAGAGACCAGGTGAGCGTAACACAGATCCACCCATTCTTCTCCTGCCTGTAGGTAACACATAAGGTATTTTTCCAGCTCCTGGTTAGCTCTCTCTACTTGGCCATTAGTTTCGGGATGATAACCAGAAGACAAACCCACCTCAACACCCAATCTTTTGCAGAAAGCCCTCCAGAACGTGAAAATGAATTGTGAACCCCTGTCCGAGATAACCTGACTAGGAAGACGATGTAGCCTAACAACTTCTGCAAAAAACTGTGGGAAAGTAAATCAACTACCACCAAAACTGATGTACACCCTTTATCTCTTGGGAGGTCAGTGATAAAATCCAAGGATATCTTGTGCCATGGTCGAGGTGGAACTGGTAAAGGCTCCAACAATGCAGACGGTTTCCCTACGAGACTCTTCGCTTGCACACAGATCACACAAGTCTTAATAAAATTCAGGGTGTCTTGCTGAATTTTCTCCCACCAGAAATGCCTTCTTACCAGCTCCAGAGTTTTTTTATAACCAGGATGCCCCGTCAGCACAGACTCATGGCACTCCCTCAAAACCTTCTCTCTCAGTTCCATCAAAGGCAAATAAAGTCTGTCATCCAAAAAAGGCAACCCATCTTTAACCTTGCGTGCATGATCCAAACAAGCCCATTCTACCATTTGCAATTGAGTCATGCGTTCTCGAACCTTCTTCAAAACCTCATCCTCCCTTCTAGTTCCTGCAAGAATAAAGCGTTCAGGTGCAATTAAAGGTGAAGACTCACAAACTGACTTGACCTCACTCCCCGGGAATTGCCAAGACAATGTATCAGCCTTCCCATTCAAATTCCCAGGTTTGAAAGTCACCACAAAGTCCTAGTCTGTGAAGAATAAGAACCACCTAAGTTGCTGTGGTGTCAAAAGTTTTTGCCGTCTTCAAGAAAAGCAAATTACGATGATCGGTCAATACAGTCACTGTATGCCGGGCTCCTTTAAGGCAATGTCGCCATTCCTCAAACGCTTGATAGCCAGAAGCTCACGGTCTGAGATGGTATAATACTCTGCCATTGAAAATCTTTTTGAGAAATAGGCCACGGATGTAGTTGTCCCGTAACTTAGTGCCTTTGTGAAAGTACTGCACTGCCAAATTTGAGGCATCCGTTTCTATGAAGAAAGGTTTGGCGGGATCCGGATGCGTAAGATCGGACTAGAAATACATTTCTCTTTCTAAGTCTGGAAAGCCTCCTCCACTTATTTATCCCAAACAAACGGTACTTCCTTTTTCAAGAGACGAGTAATTGGGGCTACCAAACAGGAAAAACCTTCAATGAATCTTCTATAGAAGTTTGCAAACCCTAAGAAACTCTGTATCTCCTTCACCTTAGTAGGAGCTGGCCAATCCCGAACAGCTTGTACCTTCTTTGGGTTAATTTCTAACCCCCTTGGAGAAATAATGAATCCCAGAAATTCAACTGAGTCAGTGTGAAATTGACTTCTCCAATTTTGCAAAAAGATGATTCCCACAAAGCTTCTGCAAAACCTGCCAAACATGGACCTGATGCTTCACTAGGTCTTGGGAAAAAATCAAGATATCATCGATATATACAATGATAAATATGTCCAAAAATTCTCAAAGAACTTCGTTGATAAAGAACTGAAAAGCAGCAGGAGCATTGCAGAGACCAAACGGCATTACTTGATATTCATACAACCCAAACCTGGTCTTGAATGCTGTCTTCCACTCATCTACTTCTTGCACCCGCACCAAATGGTACGCTCCACGCAGATCCAGTTTGGAGAAGACAGTTGTACCTTGAATCTGGTTCAACATTTCAGAGATAAGAGGGAAAGTATACTGGTTTTTGACTGTAACCCGATTCACTGCCCTATAATCTATGCAAGTCCTGAGAGTACCGTCCGGCTTAGGCACAAAAAACGAAGGAGAAACCTCCGGAGATTGGGAGTGACGGATAAACGCATTGGCCACATTTTTAGTTAGATACTCCTTTTTAAATAATCATTTTTTTTCCCAGTCAAGGCGTAAACGCTACTGGTAGGCAAAATTGCCCCTGGCTCCAATTCAATCTTACAATCAAAGGGTCTATGGGGGGTAACTCCCCAGCCACCTTTTCGTCAAATACATCCCAAAAATCCTGGTAACAACTAGGAAGTTCTCCCAACACTGTGCCAATATCATACCCAGTTGCCCCTCTTTCAGCTAGGGAAACCGACACTGAATTGACCTGCCTCCAATCACTCTCCGGAACCAAACCCAAAAAACAGTGCTCCTGACAAAATTTAGCTTCCAATTCCACTGTTCTAGCACTCCAGTCAATCCTTGGTTTATGAAGTATAAGCCAGGGCATACCTAAAATAATCTTCAAAAGTGGGGCAGCAATTAATTAAAAAGAAATATTTTCCCTATGACCCCCAGACAATTCCTTGACTAATAACCCTGTCTCATGAGTGATCGGCCCTGACGAAAGAAATTTCCCATCCACTGCCCTGACCTGCTCTACCACCCCCTTTAGGACTATGAGAATCCCTAAGGTCTTAGCTGACCCCCAGTCCATAAAATTACTGGTTGCGCCAGTATCAATCATAACCGGGCTCGTTCCCTTAATTACCTTCTCCAAAATCAAGGGTACATTCATCGTTATATGGGGAACTGCTGTCTGCACCGTGTTGGCAACCTGCCTGAGGGATTAGAGAAGTTCTTCGGTGTAAAAGGCCAGTTCCCTAGAAAGTGACCACTCCTCCCACAGTATAGACACAGATTATTGTCCCTTCTTCTCGCCTTCTCTTCTTTAGACAGAGGACCCCTAACTCTAGACTGCTGATAATTTCCCTTAACCTTAACTTCCCTGTTTACCATCTCTATCTTAGGGCGCTCCAGCTTAACCTAGTATCTCACTTCTCCCTGGGAGCGTCTTCGCTCTAATCTCCTTCACTTAGACGAAAATCTAGTTGAACAACCAAACCTATTAAAGCATCGCAGGACGAGGGGTGTTCCAAAATTCCTGACAAAGCATCTTTTAGCTCCTCCCTCAAATCTCTGTAAAACAAAGAAGCCCTCTTTTCCTCCGGCCATTTACTTTCCAGAACAAGAGACGTACACTGTGTAATATACGTCACCAGTTCCTTATTTCCCTGACGTAGTTCTAGTAAATCCCCGTCTACCTCCAGAGACACCTGCCTTCTATCAAACATCTTTTTGAACTCTGTCAAGAAAAGAGAATAATTATTCAACTCCACACTCTTCTGAATAACCAGTAAGCTTGCCCAAGAGGACGCCTCTCCAGAAAGATATGACAACACAAAGGTGACTTTCGAAGCATCAGTAGGGAAAACCTCGGGACGGCTCAGGAAGTGCAACTCGCAGTGCATTTAAAAAAAAACTGTAACTTCTTGGAATCCCATTGGAAGCGTTCTGGCGCAGCCAACGGAACTGGCATCACCAATGCTCAAATGCCTCCCATGGCCCCTGCACTCCTGATAGAAATTCGCTCTTCATCCTCTCTTTCCAACTCTGGAGGAGACCCAGAGCCCCCTGAGACTTCCGCTTCTCTCCTAACTCCAGCCTCCTGCATCTGAGTTACCCTTAAACTCAACTTATCCACCTTTTGACTTAAATTCATGTTATCCTTATGAGCGATTTGTAACTCCTCCCGCAACTTCCTAATCATGTAACCCAATGCCTCCATGGAAATCTCGTCGGGGTTCATAACAGCTCGGGCGGACTTAAAATCTTTGGCCTTTCATACTGTCAGGTTTAGGATCCAAGATCTGTGTCCGCAGAAGCTGGTGAACCCCCAACAGTCCCCCAAGCATAACACCCAGATCCAAGATATCTGACAGTTCTGCAAGCTACACTCCTAAGGGAAAAGGGGAAGTGGATAAAATAATAAACACCAGGTTGGTTGCACCAGTGCTAATGTCAGAACCTGCAGATGGAACAAAAAAAAACAAACACAAACCACATTTAAATTACATTTTTTAATTACCTGCTTTCTTTGCATTTTCCACAATATAATAGCTAAAAAACCATACCTGGTACTTCTCTATTGAAAGCCCAGAGAAGTTTAATATACTTGCTGAAGATTTGAGGTTTTGAAATGCTTTGCTGCTTTGCTCTCACGGCTCCCTCTTGCTGCCCTTGATGCTTCTTGACTGAGATAAGCACTGCTCCTATCTCCTTCTCATATCCCAGTTTTCAGCCTCTTCCTGGAAGTCTGTTTGGGACCTAAACCAGATAATCCTCTGAGTTGTGAGTTCACCCAAAAGCAAGGCCTTCCAACTCTATCTTTCTTAGGGCTTTTACTTCTACACCCATGTGTCCATAAAAGAACTGATTGGAAAACATTACTGGCCAGGAAGATTTTAAGTCTTGTAAACTGAGTTCTGAATGTGTGCTTAGAGCCTTTGTGAAACCTTTTCTTTCTGCTTGCTCAAGCAAAGGCAATGAGTCTACACGCGCGCAACAAAGAACTGTCTCTATCTTCACATACATGCACTGGAGCATGCGATGAAATGGAGTAACCGTGCACGCGTGTAATGTAGATGCTGTATCTGTTGAACCGCGCTCTTCTAATACACAGGAACAGTTGAACCGCGCACACGTGCAACAAAAACACTGCGCTTGCCGGTTCCACATACATGCGCACAATATTTCTGTGCAACTGCGCACTCGCAACAAGCAGAGCGATCGCAATGAATATCTTGAGATATGCACACTCTTCAGTTTTTAATTGAATTGAAGGTAAAGTTAAATGAAAAATACGAGCGCGAGCTAGTCACTCAAGTATTCTAGCAACCAAGCTCTCAATCGAAACATTAGCTTTGCTCGTATTATATGCATCAGTAGATTTTTACAGATTGAATAAAGTCTTAAAACTATTAGCTAGACTGTTTAAAGATATATTTACAGTTATCTCCTGAAAAGCTATCAACAGGAAAGTTTTTTTTAAAGCCTGATGGCCAGTTATTTATCTTGAGAGTTCTTGAAAAATCCTCTGCCACCACAACCTGTCTCCAAAATGACTCCTGAAAGTCCTGATGAACTTTTAACACTGCTGCTTGATGCCCAAAATCCTTAAAGGCCCAAAAATAAACTGAAACTGCTTCCAAACATGTCATCTCAGCTGGGCATTAGACAATGAAAGGCAGTTTAGAATGTCCATTGTCTCCCCATCAGAGATCTCCAGCCAATCAGAGTGCCGGCAGGGAACCTCCATCTTGGCTAGGGACACTCTCCATACGCTGTAAGGGAAAGTTTAGGCCAAACCAACTACATAATACAAAACAACCCACTTGCACTCTCCAAATCCCCCAAGTCCAAAGAGCGGTACCTGACACCCGTGGGGCGAGCCGAATTGGGACAGAAAGGGTGGGTGTGAAGGTACCCCGACCATGTCTCAAATCAAGGTATTAACTTGGAATGTAAGGGGCCTGAGGTCATACATGCGAAGGAATATGGTAAAATCCTACCTGACCCGCAGGAAGATTAGCTTAGTCCTACTTCAAAAGATGCACTTGCTGGCTGCAGACCCGGATGCTATTATAGCCTGCTTGGGGGTTCTGGTTACAGGGCTTCATACTCCAGGTTTGCTCAAAGTGTTTTTAAATGGATAGACCCAAAGTTACCATTTCAGCTGTTGGAGGAGGTGAGAGGCAAAGAAGGGAGATACTTGATCCTGCGAGGTCACCTTGAGCATAAAGAAATTTGCATAGTTTATTCTTACTTCCCAAACCAGAAAATACCGGACCATATACGTATGCTGTGCGGTCATATTGCACCCAGATGGCACACCTTTCTTATATGGGGTGGAGACTTTAATTGTGTGAAAGACCATGTGCTTGATAGAACCCACACTAGCCGCCCCACACTAGCTGCTCTGGTCCATCACTGGCCTCTACTGCCTTGAATGAAGCACTATCTGAACTTAATCTGGTGGATATGTGCCGATAATTGCACCCCAACACAAGGGGTTATTCCTTTTACTCCTCCCTCATAAATTGCACACCTAGTTAGATTTACTTTTTTGTCTATGCTGAGCAACTGGCCGAATTTGTTAGTGCAGAATACATTAGCCTCACAATTTTGGACCATCCCCCCTTGGTGGTACCATGGGAGTTTAGGGAACCATGGCACCCTATCCCGGTGTGGTGTATCTCTACAGAAGCCCTGGGAGATGCACTCTTGGGGACACCTTGTCTGCGCACCCAGGAGGTCAGTCAACTGAGAGGGGACTAGCCCTGGTACGATCTCAATGCCTACAGGCTAAATTTGACTACGCCACTAAGACAGCACGTTCCCATATGGAAGGTGATAAATCTTGGAAGACTTTGGCCTGGCTGTGCAGGTGCGAAAGACGTAGACCCCAGATAACGCTGTTGAAAGATGACTGTGGTAAGCTATGGCGCTCCCAAGCAGCGATTTAATGATGCCTTCCTGACCTTTTATGAACGGCTGTACACACACGCCCCTGCATAGAATATCTGTGGCCCTTGCTTTGATCCGTCTCCCGAAACTTACTGCAGGTCAGAGTGCCACCAGAGACCAACCTCTCACGTTGGCAGAAATTGGTGAAGCGATTGCCTCCATCTCCACTGGTAAAACGCCCAGAAGCGATGGCTTCATGGTGGAATTTTACAGAGAGTACGGCTCTGCTTTGGCCCTGGTCTTATTGAAAGTTTTTGAAGAGGTGCATGACAATGGATTACTTCCGCTTAGCATGAGGGAAACCTTAGTAATACCCATTCTTAAGCAAGGGAACCTGCAGAACAATGTGACTCCTATCGCCCCTTGGCTATGCTAAAATGTGACGTGATGCTGCTCACAACAGTACTGGCCACCCGATTGCGCAGGGTCATTAGCTCCCTAATACATGTGGACCAAACCGTGTTTGTACCTAGCTGCAACACCACCCTGAATCTCTCCCGCTTACAGCATGTCATTGACCAGACTAATCCCCGGAACTAGTGCTTTGCAGTTGCGTCTTTGGATGCTGTCAAGTCCTTCGATTCAGTTTATTGGGAGTGGATGATTGCAGCCTTGAGAGGCTTTGGATTTGGAGAGAGCTTTGTTCGCTGGGTGTTACTGCTTTACTCCTCCCCAACGGCCAGAGTCAAGTCAGGTAGGCAGGTGTCGGCCTTGTGGAATATACAAAGGGGTACCCACCAGGGATGCCCTCTCTCTCCGATGTTGTACATACTGGAACTGGTGGCTGTATACTTGCGACGAGTACCTGGAAGCAGGCATCAGGATTGGTGACACTACACACCTTATATCACTATATGCCGATGACATACTGCTCTATCTGTGTGAACCCCAGCACAACCTGCCTGTTGTGCTGGACGTCTTAGATGAGTTTGCTGCATTGTCTGGGATCCTTTTTAATAAGAATAAATTCTACCTCTTTCCCTTAAATGGGTTGCGCCGGCTCCATGAGGGGTCTCTCCTTGACTTGGGATTGCCATGGGAGCAGTATTCCTTTCGGTATTTGGGTGTTCACATCACACACACCTGCTGGGAAACACACACCTGCAACACACTCGGAGCAGTAGATGTTGTTAGGAACTCTGACCTTTTGATCCAAAATATCACTTTCCTGTATGGGCAGAGTAGCTATTGTTAAAATGATCATTATCCCCAGGGTGCTATATTTCTATACCAATGACAACTATTACATTGAGGCTGCTTTCATTCACTCCCTGTATGCCCTTCTGAGAAATTTCCTGTGGGTCGCGAGGCAACATAAATTGGTATTGAAGGTGTTATGTTTGCCCTATAGCTTTTGTGGTGTGCAGTTGCTGAAATCTGAACTATATTACATGGCCGCTGAACTGAGCTTGGTCTCAAAATGGCTGTCTGATGCCCTTACCACTGAATCCAAACTCCTACAACCACTAGTGCGATCTGCCTGGCTCAGGGAGGTCCTTTGGATTCTGATAAGCTATTCCACTCCTTACCCTCTGGTTGTGGACCTGGGCAGCTGGGTTTGGGCCAGAGCGCTGATGTTACTGGGAGTCTGTCACCCCTATTCACCCAACGCCCTGATCATAGTGGGAGAAAACTTGGATGTGAGCGCTCTGAAGGTTGTGCAGTCCTGGGAGGTCTTGGGTATATCCACCAGGGTGGATATGTATGTTGATATGTATGTTGTGGCGAAGTTCAGAGAGCTGGACAGCCTGCTCCAATTGGAAGGTCTTCCTGGGGGTCAGTTCTTGAGATATATGCGAGTGATGAGGATTGCTAAATACCACTGGGAGTCATGGCCTTCTGAACCAGAGGTAAATCTACTTCTGGCCCTCCTGTACAGCCTTGAAGAAGGCTGGAGACCTGTCACTAGACTTTGAGTGTTTGTTAAAGGGGACTAGACCTAGAAACAGCGACTCCCATGATACGGGAAACAAGGAAGGAGCTTATCAACAGAGACTGTGTGCCTCGCCAAGACCGTTCTATGCACAGTAACTTAGTAGTTGCATTCTGAGAGCGGGTCACGCGGGATAGCATAGCGGCAAGCACTGAAGCCGCAGGACATTGTTAATTGCTGGACTATTGCAGGGTGAAGGAGAACACTTTGCGGCCATGCCCGGGTGGAACCGCAAAAGCACCTGGACCTCCCAGCACACACGGATACGCCGAAACAAGATCCCACACGCAACAAGTTGAGCCTGCTCACTGCCATAATCAAGCCCACGCTGAACCAAATGTAGACAAGCTTGCTTCGCTACACAGGGGCCAGCAAACGAACCAGACCAGCACTGACCACATGGCGACTCACAGCTGAACTGATTTATATCGCAGAGCCCGTCCAACACCGAGCGAAACGTCATTAACCCCTCCCTCGCCTCAAAACCTCCACCACCATTACAAACAACGAATAATCTATTTGGGCACACAGGCAACTTCCTAATACTGGAAGTGGTTGTATGGCTAACACAAGCAACCAATCCATGACTGGTGCAAATGGATAGGGTGCACATACTGCACTAGGTCATACTGCTTCAAAGTATGCCACTTGCAACGGCACACTGGCAATGATTTAAAAGATGTATTAAAAGGAGAGACGCACTACCAATCTTTCATACCACACTATGCCTGGCACAACACGGCTAATAGAGCAAGCTGAGGCATAGCCCGAGAGACCACCTATACAGACTCTATGCATTTGTATGCTGCTGCCGCCGCCCTGCAACATGGGGTTGGGCAACATTTTTGTGCCACCCATACTGACTCTATGCATTTGTATGCTGTTGCCGCCCTGCAACATGGGGTTGGGCAACATTTTTGTGCCACCTATATTGACTCTATGCATTTGTATGATGCTGCTGTCCTGCAACATGGGGTTGGGCAACATGTCTGTGCCACCTATACTGACTATGCATTTGTATGCTGCTGCTGCCCTGCAACAGGGGGTTGGGCAACATGTTTGTGCCACCTATACTGACTATGCATTTGTATGCTGCTGCTGCCCTGCAACAGGGGGTTGGGCAACATGTTTGTGCCACCTAAACTGACTCTGCATTGTATGCTGCTGCCGCCCTGCAAAATGGGGTTAGGCAAACTGTATGTCTTTGCAAGCACTTTTGTAACTAAGTAACCCTTCTGTAACATTGGTGCGATGCCCGAGGGCTGTTGTGCGCTTTATAAATGCAAATAAATAAATTAAAATCGTGCTGGGAGGTTGATGTTGAGTCCAAAATATCTGATACGCAGTGGGACAGATCGCTTATTTTTACCAAACATATGTCCCTAAATGCTGGAATCTGACTGCTCCAGATAAATGTGTTGCATCGAACCGACATGACCCCTTGCAGGGTGGCTAGATTTAATCTTAATTCTACATCGGCTTGCCATGGTGCGAACGAGAGGGCGCTGACATGAGCCATATGTTTTGGAAATGTGTGAAGGTGCAACATGTTAAGTTTATGGACCTGGCGTACGTCCTGGCGAAAAGACGTATAGCCACGGCTTGGAAACTCAAAAAAGGGCCACACTATGCATTGTGGCTCCATGACTTTCGTGGTGTGAGGCTGAAACGCAGGCGTGGCTTAATGCAGTGCAACTCCACGGATGCCCTGGAAGCAGCTCACCTTAACAATGTTTCATCCATCTGATGATAAACCTCCTAGAATGTGTTACGATTACTGTTTGAGATACTGTGCTTGATATGTATGTAGCGGTGCACTTGAGTTTTACCTCCCAATTAGGATCGGCTGAGCGACTCTACCGCACCTCAGCCTCTGTGGCGTTTCCCCCACCCCCCATACTGCAGAGACTACTTTTTAATGTATCATACATTCAAGCCTTAGTTACATGTTTACGTATCACTGTTTGTATTCATTTTGTTTATGTGGAATGTGGCGCATTTGAATCCTGATGTAATGTGATAACCAAAAATGTCAATAAACAGACTAAAATATGGACTATCTTCTGGCTATACGCTATTTTAATAGGGGTTAATGAAAAGTCGCCATGTGTAACACGAAAGGTTTTTAACACTGCAATTGTCAGTCAGTTTAATTTTATTCACAATTTTCTTGCAGAAGACAGATTTGTTAATTCTTGCACAAACATCCTACTAAATGTATCCTGAAACCATAGTCCTAGTTTCCATACAAAGCTAGTTTTGAAACAATAGCAAGTCGTAATAATAATTTATTTGATTTTTATGGTATTGGATTTTAATCTCAAGGCATAAACGTGCACTTCATTAAGAGAGCCTTCTAATCCAATTGGCGTATGATCTAATATGAACAATTCATCTGTAGATACCAACCATTGTGTTTTATGTAATCCTAATCTTGCTGGAAAAGTATAGGTTTTCTTAAGAGCAACATCCAGCACAGGATGGGACATCAACTCGCATCCCTGCTTGACACCCATTTTAGTACAGTGACCCATGAAATCTAAATGCCCATGTTATATTTGTGCTATGGAGAGCATTGACCAGTGTCAAAATATCGAAATCAATATCTTTTAACCTGCAATTCATTCCAAAGGTGGTCTCTTTTAACCCCATTGAATGCAAATCTAAAATCGATAAAGAAAACATCCAAATGGAGTTGACCCTTTGACTTGCATGGTTGGCCAGTTTTTTCAAAATAAGGTTATTACAATTTGTAGACGAACATTTTTACGAAAAAACAGTTTTGCAATGGGAGAGATTATTTTGTTTTTCCATGCATGTGTCCAATTCCATCAAAAGGATTGTCGCAAAGATTGTACTGCTGATGTCATGAATACTCTTGAGCGATGGTTACTAGGCATTAAACAAATGCTTTTTTGGGACTTGGAATCAAGACACTGTCTCCAGTTCACAAAAATCCTACCAGTTTCAATGATTGACTGAAATAGAAGACCAAGAATACAAGCTCATAAAACAGGGTTCCTTTTAAAACCACCCTGGTCAGAACGCCCAGGCCAGTAGTGTGGGATGACTTTGCCTTAGAAACTGTTTGTATTCTCTTGGTTTCACACCACAGATCCAACC
Source organism: Ambystoma mexicanum (assembly GCF_040938575.1). NCBI lineage: Eukaryota > Metazoa > Chordata > Amphibia > Caudata > Ambystomatidae > Ambystoma > Ambystoma mexicanum. The sequence goes on along the minus strand of NC_090924.1, from coordinate 335,431,479 downwards.
ATTTCCCTCGGGTGTTAATACTAAACCCTTGATACTAGCCCACAGGCAACTCATTCTGATTAGACAACAACTAGATGTATGCCTTCGAATTGATAGTATATTGTCTCCTTGGTCAGTCTTCATAATTATTATTAATTAAAGACCAAAATGTACGAGTACCCTTTTCGTGTAATACCCTCATCAGTTCCTGCCATTTCTGAGTTCTACATGTTTTCCAATATGGTTTAATCCAATTTTTGTATACTTGAAATATATAAGAAAAGGGATCATTGGGTTGTTGGCACTTAGGAGTCTCAAATTTGAGCGCAACACTCTTTTCCCATTTGTGATCTATCAGTCAAATTTAAAATTAAGTACTTTGATGGAACCACCCTTGTAGCTAATTACGCTATTCCCTATTCCTTACCCCAAGACTAAAACAATTCTAGGTTAGCTACCCAACCGAGAGGGTCCCGGTCTTTTAAAAACCATTCAAACAGTGAATTACAAACTGCAATATTATGGTAGACCAGAGAAGACCACCTTGAGAAGTCTCAACATCTCTGATTTTCTGTATGTTAACATCATTACCAAAATCAAAAACAAATGAAAGGGAATGAGTTGAGTGATCGCTTTGGGGATTGCTTTAAATAAACAAATGATTAATGTTAATGAAAAAGTAATCCACTAAGGCTTTTCAGGATCCTGATTGCTAAATATATTCTCCTGGAATATCAGCAATTTATCTACCATTCAATATAATTAATTGCCCAAAGCCCCAATCTGCATACCCAACTAATTTCTTTTTCATTAAATGTGTGAGATTTTAAAGTACCCTCGATTTTTTTTTTTTTGGGGGGGGATTTTTTAAAAATGTTTTACTTATTTTTATTTTTAAAAATGTTTGCCCAGCGATAAATGGACCACCAAGGTACATAGGACATTTGGTGTTAAAATTGCCATCTATCAGCACCAATTCACCTGGGAATTGAGAATGCCATAAGGACAGAAAATCAATTAAAGCTTCCAATTTTTTTTTTCGACATTGTGGGTCATATACATTAATCAATTTTAGAGTTCCAGTGCACCGTTTGATCTGGAAAAAGAAAAAGATTGTGCACATGCACCTTTGAAAATCCAGCCCGTTTGCCGTTTCGGTAATTTCCCAATGTTTTCTACAACAACAAGACCTCCTTTTGGTCTGCCTCAAATTCCTTACTCGCGGGTTTAATACTCAAAGTGAAACCTTTTAAATAAAGGCTCTTGATCTAACTAATTTTCTTGTAATGATATGTAGTGGGCATTCAATATGTCTGATGAAGGGGCTTTAGACACCTGGTGTTTATAATGGCTAGTATTCCAAGTTAACATCTTGCACATGACTAGGAACAATTTACAGGCTCGAGTTGGAGAGCAGAGGCTTATCATTAGCCCCTCCCCTAGGGAAAGCAAAGCCATTGGTTGGTCCGGAAAACCAGGTGAGGGATAGATCCAATGGAGAAGGAAGGGTTGGCTAAAAGGGGCACAGGAAACAAAAAGCAGTGAGTTCAAGGGAGGAGAAGGAGGACCACCACATCAAGCAGGGGAAGGATTATGGAGAAGAGTGTGGTGGAGAGTTGCTTAAGGAGTGGGTGAGGTGTTGGTTGGAGAGAGTGGTATGCTGGTTTGAATGTGCGTGCAAAGTTTGTGAGTGATGGGGGAGTTGACTGTGGAAGTGTAAAGTGAGTGTATAATAGCGGGTGCAGAGGAGGAGTGTGGAGAAGGCATAGTATTGTGGAGTGCAAAGAGTAGTAGAGTGGAGGTGCGAGGCATAGAGTAGAGAGTAGAGTGTGAGAGTTGAGATGGGTCTTGGCTAGAGGAACTTATGAGGAATTGAAGAGAAGCATGAGCGAGAGAAATGAGACATGGTGGGTGGAGTAGTAGTAGCGAGGAAAGTAGAAGCAGAAAAAGAGGAGAGATAGGGAGAACACTCCCAGGGCGTGGAAGGAAAGGATCAAGAAGGGCCTGAGACTCTCAAGGCACCAATCCTGATGTTAGAAATATGGGGACGTAAGGAGGGCAGTGAGTAAGTGTACCTCGAATCAGATTGGATTCTGGTTCTCTCTTTTGTTCGACTTTAGATCAGGCACCACATAGGTTGTTCTCAGCGTGAGTTACAGAGAAAAGATGTTTGCCTTTAGGCCATCACCATCAGACTATCAGCTTCTTTGATAGTAGGGTCTACCGATCTCTAGTGACAAACCTGGGGTTGAGTGGTGCCTGGGTAAAGGAGGAAGCACCCTGCACTAGACTAGAGAGCGCATAACAGCCTTTAGGTAACCCCTTAGCTGTTCTGAAAATGAAAACCCTTGAACTGCCTTTTACAATTGGTGTGTTCTTGAGGCCATCTCCAACTCAAAAGGCTTGCCTTCCTCGCACAGCAAGTTCTTCAAGGACAAGTACCGGGACAAAAAAATCAGTGGTGAATGTCCTCATTCGGGTAGCCTTTTACATGGGATTCCCTTATTGCAAGCCTTTATCAGTGGTTCCCGGCAACTTGTAGCCCCCCTCCCAAATTAAATGTGCCTTAATGACTGGGCTTACTTTACGGAGATGAAGGAGGAAATCCCTAGGAAGTGGAAAGAGCCAAATAAAACATTAGTACCCTGGTTCCCTTTGAAGCTTTATCCACATAAGGGGGAGGAGACGTCAATGACACTCCTTCGAAAGCTTGGTGGGGAGGTTGCCAATGTCACTGGAAAAAGCCATCCAAGACCCCCATGAACATGAAGAGGAAGGTTGACAGCGCATTGAAGAAGGTGTATGGGGGTACTCACTTAGCCCTCAGATCTGCCACCTACTCATAATATATGGGGGAGCCCGCACTAGGAGGACAGATGCTGTTCTTGGACATGCTTCAGGAGAAGGTCCACCATGTCTTTAAACTGGACAAGCATGCAGGAAAACTTTCTTTGTTGCCAAACATCCTGCAAGATCCCAGGGTGTAAGGCCTAGCAATAGGGGGCACCTCAAGATGGAGCAGAAGTGGCAACCCAGATACCCCTCTCCCCCAGGCAGCAGAAGTCCTGACGCCAGACCTGTTTGGGGTCGCCTAAGGCACTTCTGGGCCCAGTGGACCCGGCTTTCTGATGATGACTGGGCCAACAAACTGGAACGCTGGGGCTACAGGATCGACTTTGCATCTCCTCCTCATCCATCTGGCACCATTCTAACACCACACCCAAGGGCAGCGCCAAGAGGATGGCAATGCAACAGGCAGTACATGAGTCATCAGGAGAGTCCCTATGAATAAGAGGAGACAAGGAGTTTATTGTATAGTGTTCCAAGTACAGACTCATCATAGATCTGAAATGCTATAACATGTTTGTATCAACCCAGGATTTCAAGATGGAATGTCTAATGAGGATAATACCACTTGTATTGGACAGCGATTTCCTAATCATTAGACCTGCAGGATGCCTATTTTCATATCCCGATCTGGAAATCACATCAATGATTCTTGCGGTTTGCTGTGGGCAGGGAACCCTTCCAGTTCAAGGCGCTCCCATTCAGACTGACGTCACCTCCAGGGTTTTCGCCATGGTAATGGGTCCCATTGTGGCAGCTCTCCATCTCCAGGGAATCAAGGTGTTTCCATACTTGGACAATTGGCTCCTCAAAGCACCCTCCCGGGAGCTGCTGATTTGGCATGTAGAGTCGACCTGCAACAAGCTACAGAGCATGTCATTCCTCATCAACTGGACCAAATCTCAATTGCAACCATCTCAGGACCTACAGTTCATAGGAGCGAGGTTCTGGATAGCAAGTGGGCAAGTTCTGTTACCAGGCCACAGAGCTTGCAGATTACAAGATGATTTGAGGCATCAGCTATCTCGACACCAGGCCCCTGCCAGAAATTGCCTACGGGTGCAGGGGTACATGGCCTACTGTGTCTTTCTCATCACCTGGGTCAGACTGCACTTTAGGCCCCTTCTGATCTACCTCCACAGGTTCTAGAGGGAGGACTCTGGCATCAATGCTCAAGTCACTCCGGGAAGAAAATATAAATATATACATTGCCAATAAAGGTCAATATATAGGCAAATACAATTCCTGTGGTGTGAAAGACAAGGTGCAAACTTGTTGACTAATAACTGACTAAATAGTTTATTGATCTATATCAAAAAGACATGTCTGTTCTAAATATTCAACCAACAGTTCAACAAAGGATACTTATGATGTCCACCAAAATGGGACTGAATGTATATATTTATATTCGCTTGAGTTACTCCGGTCAGGGGTGGGCTCGCTGTCAGATGGAATACTGCAGTGTGCAGTACATTCTTAAAGGATTGAATTTCAGGGTCGGTGTAACTGACGGCTGTTTTTCGGTAGGGAACTTTAACTCCACTTTAATCCAGTGCCTAAAGATCCTGAATGACAAAGACATGTTTGTTGGAGTGCCGAAACACTCCCAACGTTGACAACAAGAGTGACAGAGGCAAAGAAAAGTAAAAGAAAGGCCTTACATGATCTCTCTCGCCTTTTAAATATTTAGAAGAAGCCTATGGTTACAAAAAAGCTATCCTTTCAAAATACAAGAACTTTGTCAAATCTGTAAGAATTGGGACGCACAATAAAGAAAATCAAGTGGTTTTGCAATTGTTGGCAAAAAGGAATACCTCAGAATTCTGGGCAATCATCAATGGCAAGCCAAGTAAATCTTTGGACTCAGTGCTATGTCCGATTCCGGAACATGTCTGGGTATCCTACTATGAGGATAATTACTGCCTGCCTACTGGTGACCAAGGTTGTGCCTCCTACGTCCTGGGCAAGAGTGACAAAGGTATCTGCCCTTGGGAGGATCACAACATCCTATGGGCCATAGAAAAGGCGAGAGCGTCAAGACCTCTGTACGGCCTTGACCTGCCTTCATTAAAACTGACCCGTTGGTTTGGTACTTTAAGGACCTTATTTCATCAGATATGTGTAACTCATAATGTTCCACCCACGTGGTTGGAATCTACCATCATTCCGATCTACAAACAGAGGAACAGCAGCGATCCCAGAAACTTCAGATTGATTCCCCAACTCGATGCAACAAGCAAAATATATGTGTCACTACTACTGAGAGATCTAAATCAGGTGGTCTCGAGATATACCATACTATCACAATATCAGGTGGGCTTTCAATCTGGTATAGGGATCTTGCTGAACGCAAGTGTGATGGCGCATGTACTGGCGGCAGAAAGGAAGAGCTCAGTGAGTACTAGCTATATGGCATCTATCGATATGTCAAGTGATTTTCACGCTGTCAGCAGAAACAGGTTAAGGAGCAAACTTATTGCTTGGAATGTTCTGTTGAAGATCATCCAACTACTGGCAGTGCTGAACACTGGTACTTCTTTGAGGGTTAGATTGACTAGGGAGGGGGCTGTGTCGTCTTCGGTGCCCACCTTTGTTGGGCTGAAGCAGGGTTGTGTTTTGGCCCCCTTCCTATTCAACCTATACACCTGCTACCGCTGGCCTTTGGGCACAGGGTGTCACCAACCCAATTGAACTGGAATTTCTAAAACTGAATTGGTTTGGGCTTTGCAGACGGCCTCACTCTCTTCGACAAAACCCCAGTTGGGTTACAAAGGAAATTAAACTATGCTGTGACCAATAACCTAGTAGGTGACGGAAGCGTATCTAAGGTTATAATCTTTACAACAAAGACACAGTCTAAAACATTCAATTGGAAGGTGGGCTGCCACCCAATGGAAAGGGTTTTGTCGATGAGTTATTTGGGCTATGATTTGACCAATAAATCTTCAAGTGTTGTCTGGAGAGCCAGAATGAGGGACAGATCTGAACCTTTGCTTTCTCAAATGAAAAGGATTCACACACAACTGTGTAGGTATTCTCTTCTGCCTCTCTTTGAATTCTATTTGTCCAAGGTTGAACCAACAATCCTTTATGGACTTGACATTCTTCTTACCGACATAGGTCCTTATCTAAATACCTTACAAGGACTGTTTTGGAAGAAGACTTTGCACTTGTCCTCCTCCATCCCAAATGCAGTAATTCGTCATGAGTTCGGCTTAATTTCACTATCAAGGAGGGCTATTTGGAGGAATCTAGCTGAGTATGCCAAATTTATAAGCCCTGCCTAGCTCATTATACAAAGACTTATGCAGTGACACGACGTATGGCTTGGCTACGTCCATAACTAACTTCAAAAAAAGGATGGCTGTTATTCATTCTTCAATAGGGTCTTCTGAGGAAGAGCTGGCAGAGAGACCCACAGTCACAAAAAGGAAGTTATTTAGGTTTGATTTGGCTGAGACAGTGACTCCCTGGATGCCTATTTTACTTACAGGGACTATGCCAGGTTTCTTAGAGAAAGGGGAGACTTGCCCAAATACATCCAGCTATCCCTCTGTGTAGAGGGTGCTCAATGTATATTCGGTACCGGCTGAATCAACTTCCCACTTTGAAGTGCACACGGAAATGGGACAAGCTATCACAGGCTACTCACTGTAGGTTTTGCAATGACGAAACTATATCAGAAACTATAAAACACTTGGTTCTACATTGTACTGCTGTGGAAGACCTAAGAGTTCGTTATTTTGGTTTACACTCTAAGCAAGTTATTTTGGTCCCGTTTAATGTGGGCAAATGGACTGGCTCTGATTTTGGCAAGGAATGACTTTTTACTGGAAATGTTGGAAAAAATTGAGGAGTTTTAATAGTAACAAATTGTTTTGTGATATGTTATTGGACATTTTTTAGAAAAAAAGATTTAATATGAATGAACTGTTTTGTGATATGTTAAAACGTTTTCCTTTTTCTTTTGTTAACTGATTTTCTTACTGTAGAAGTTGTATTTGTGAAATGTTAATTTTATAAGCCAAAACACAATAAAAAATAAATATTTATATTTTCTTATAATTTTGATCCAAAAGAATCCTTTTTCCTTGTTTGATTAATACACATCCTTGATACTGGGTTATAGTTTGGAGTTCCTCATATAGCTTTTAACAAGACCCTATGGGACCATCACTTCAAGAGAGGCTACAGCAGTGGCTTTGGTTGCCGAATCTCCTGAGAGGATTCCACCTTCAGTAGTCAACTCCGACCATTGTTATGACAGATGCCAGCAAGACAGACTGAGGAGCGGTGGTCTTGGATCAAGTCCATCAGGGGCAGTGGTCAGATCAGGAGGCAGCACACTCCTCCAACAGGAGGGATCTTGCAGCAGCCTTCAGAGCCCTTCAGGCCTTTGCTCAGTTGCTCAGGGGAAAGTTGGTCCTACTCGATTCTGACAACTGCACCAGAGTAACCCGAATAAACGGGCATGAGGGTTCCCGCTTAGGGTCCCTGGACAGTCTGGCACTAAGGTTGGGATCCTGGGCAGAATCAAACCTCTTGGCTCTGTCAGCTTTCCACATTAGGGGTCAGGACGACGTTGTGGCAGACAAGCACAGCTGGGTGTTTTTCCCTCAACAGAGTGCGAGTTGAGGGAGAAAGTCTTTCAGAAGATTTGCAGGTTCCTGGGTCCCCAGCACTGGACCTTTTTGCCTCTGTGCTGAATGCCAAAGTTCTCATATTGTGCTCACTGTTCCCCTTCCAGGGAGCAGGGGGGGTGGATGCAATGTCCATGAGTTGGACGGAACAGAAGAACTCCTCTATGCATTCCCCCCGTTCCCACTAAGCCAGAAGGTCCTGCTCAAAATCAGGGACTCCTGGGTGAAGGTTATTATGGTGGTTCCCCTCTGGCCCCACAAGAGTTCCCTCTTCTTGACCTAACTGTAGCTCCAATGCTCTACCTCTCCACTGGCCCAGAACCTGTGTGGTCCCCAGGCGTGGTCAGCCCGAAGAAATTGGACTGCGTATGCTGGATGTTAAAAGGGAAAGGTTGATGTCTGTGGGTCTCTCAGAGGAGGTGGCCTGCTCCACCCAGAATCACAAAAGACCCTCCACACTGAGGGAATACAACAGGTACTGGAAAACATTTCATTCATGGTGTTGGGTCCAGGGGTTTTTATTCAGTTCCTCCAGGAGGGATTTAACATGGGTCTGTCTGTCTCCACTCTCAGAGTGCTATGGGCTGCCATCTGCTCTTTTAGGGGCCGGGCAGGGGGCTCTGGAATTGCAGGATTTAGTGGGTCGGTTCCTGAAGAGTTTCTTTTCCCTGTTTAGGCCTGCCACCGCACCAGGGTTACGTCACTCGGCTCTCCCCTTGGTCCTTAAGTCTTTGCCCTCCGAACTTTTTGGGGAAGGTCCACATTACATTTCTGACTCTCAAAACTGTCTTCCTGGTAGCCATTACCTCTGCCAGGAGGTTAGAGGAAATCTGTGCCCTGTCACGTGAGGTCCTGTACTTAGTGATATTCCCAGACGCTTTGTTCCTCAGATGTCATCCCCCATTTCTTCCCCGTCATTTGATTGCCAGATGAAGAGCTCTGGGCAAATTTGGATGTCAAATGGGCTGTACTCACATATTTGGAAAAGGAACAAGGTTGTTGTTCTGCCCCCAGTTTGATGGCTACCTTTGGGTGACCCTCTACGTGGAAAAAGGTGACAGTACCCACTGTAAGGTGTTCGCTGAGAGACACAATCTCCCTGGCCTACATATCAGCAGGTTCTCCCCTCCGCCCTCCCTGCTGGTATAGAGGGAAGATCCACCAGAGGCATGTTGCCATCCTGGACGGAGGCCTGGGTGTTTCTATTTAAGATATTTGCGGGGCAGTTACCTTGGCTTACATGAACACCTACACTACCATCTTAATTTGCACCATCAGTTGGCTGGAGCCTTGAGTCTTTCACTGTTGTCAACTACAGGACATTGGCACAGAGCTGTGGGCTGTTGTGCTTAAATATATCAGGTGATGGAGGGTGCACATACCTCCGCCTTGTCTGTGTTTCTGCTCTAGACCCATTTGTTATCCAGAGTTGTTATACCTTACAGGTAAGTACTGGGATGAGGAAGAGGGGCGTGGAGGCAATGCTCAGATGACTTACCAGTAATCTTCATTACTTAGTCATACGCTTCCTCGTGCAAGTGTGACCATCCTGCCTCTCCCTCCCCCCAGGATGAATAGGTTTTCCATGGCAGTTGGGAATAACTGTTGGTGGCCACTGGTCAGTGGGGGAGGCCTATTATGCCCAGGAGGGAAGAGGCAGGGCCAAGTGCCCTTAAATGCAAGTCTAGAGTGGCAGAGAGGAAGTAGAGGGCATCAGATGCACCCCCTGTCAAACTGGCCTTCCCCCTGCTCCAAAGGCAGTACAGACTCTGTCCTCTCTAAGAAGAGGGCCTACATCCAAGCCTGCATCTATGCGTCATCTAACAACTTGGTCCAACCTTTCAAAATCTGCAAGGAGCTGGCCAATCCTGCTGCAGTCTGTACCTCTCCTGTTCTCTCGCAGGCCCTCCTGAACAGCCTTACCCTCTCATTTCACCACTAAAGCTCAGGACACCCTGTCCAACCTCTCTTCCTCTACCTCCTCTTCCTGCTCCTCTATCACTCCTGGCCCGTCTGAGGCCATCTCTCCTCCTCCTTTCTCCTCCTTTCCCCTGTTCACCCCAATGGGGTTTCTGGACAGGCCGATCTCTGAAAGTCTCGTCAAAGCAGGTTCTCCCCTGCTCATTCAGAACCATCAAGGACAACATTGACACCCTTGTCCAGCCTTGGCTGATTTCTGCAATCACTCCTTTGCCACTGGAACTTTCCCCTGCCCCCTTAAGCACGCTCTTGTGCACCCATTTCTAAAGAAGCCCTCGGCCAAACCTTCCTCTCCGGCTAACTATCGCCCAATCTCCATCACTCCTTTCCTGGGCAAACTCTTGGAAAAGCTGGCCATCTCCCAGCTTAATCTACATACTGAATCTGCTGGTTGCATCCATGACCACAAATCTGGCTTCACAGCTGCAAGAAGCACGGAAACTGCTCTCCTGAACACTGAAGACTTGCTCTCCAATCTAGACTCTAATCTCCCTTGTGTCCTCATTCTCCTCAATCTATCCTCTGCTTTTGGCACGATCAACCATGCCATCCTGCTCAATCACCTCTGCAACAACCTTGGTATTACTGATGATACCATGGCCTGGTTGACCGCCTTTATCACCGAACGACCCTCTGAGGTCTAACTGGGGTCTTTCCTCTCTTCTATCTCTCTCTACTTGCGGTGTTCCCCAGGGCTCTAACCTCTCTACCTGGCTCTTCAACCAATACCTGGCACCTCTTGCCCACTGCATTGCTACTTTCTGCTCCAATTTTCAATGTTATGTGGATGACACTCCGATCTCTTTCAGGCTCCCCTCAGCCACCTCTGCTTCTTCTCTCATATCAAGCTTTCTGGCTGCAATTCAGGAATGGTGTGCTGCCAATGACCTCTGCCTTAATGCCAGTAAGAGCGAGATCCTCCTCATTGGGACACCCGCTCTCTCCTTTCCTCTCTCTTTCTGGCCGCCCACTCTGGGCCCTCTTCCTGCTCCTTCCTGTGAGGCTAGGAACCTTGTTATCATCTTCAACTCCACCCTCTCCTTCACTCCTCACATCTCTGACGTCTCTAAGAAGTCAAACTATCAGCTGCACCTCGCCAGAGGTATTCTTCCTTTATTCACTTTCCCCCAGAAGCTCGCTGTCTCCAGAGCTTTGGTCCTCTCTTGGCTGCACTATTGCAACAGCCTTTTTATAAATCTTCCTGCCTCTGCTCTTCGACCTTTACAACTTATCCAGAACAGGACTGCAAGACTTGTCCTTGGCCTCAAGCCCAGGGATCATATCTTTCCAGCTCTGGAATCTCTTCACTGGCTTCCTGTGGCTGTAAGGATCAAGTTCAAGACACTCTGCATCGTCCACAAGGCTTTCTGGGGCCTTTGACCGATCTACCTCCAACTTCCTCTTCCAAAATATCTTCCTTCTCAAGCTCTCCGCTCATCCATCTCCAATTCTCTGAGGGTCAGACGCTTCTCCAGGCAGAGAGTTGGGGGCAGATCTATCTCCTCTGCTTGGGCCTCCCTATGGAACAGCCTCCCTGCCTCTCTCAAATTTGAGCAGAACCACCTCCGGTTCTGGAAGCAACTCAAGACCTTCCTTTTCCCTTCCGCTTTCTCTCTTCCTCTCCCCTGCTGATGCGCCTGACTGCTCTGCATACCAGTCACCTGGTCACCCTCTGAACTCGAGCCCAGGCTCCTACATGTTCAGTTGCCCTTGCACTGCCTCCAGGCTCCCCGGCACGGAAGGGTCTGTATCTGCAACCGTACAGTCGCTTCTCTCTGCACTTATAAGCCACCCACTGGCTGCACTTGTGCACTCCCCCCTCCTTCCGCTCACGCCTGGCACTTCTCCCCTTCCCTCTTTGCCGCACTTGTGCCATCTGAATGACACAATGCCTAGTAAGATCGTTATTTTGTCCTCCCTTTGTTTCCCCCTCCTTGTATTGTCATGCCTAGAAACACTTGTGTACAAGCGCGTTATAAATGCCACATCATATCAAAGAAAATAGAAAAGGGGTGCTTGGCGAGAGGTAAGGTACCTCACAGGTAAATACTGGCAGGGATGAAGAAGAGTATGACTGGGAATAATGAAGATTACCAGCAAGCGGTCTGAGCATTCAGCAGGATGGGGAAAGTGCCCCTACCTCCCATAATGTTACAAAGAAGTGCACCCATATCTACGTGAAGCAATGACCGTCTAAGTAGTATTCCTTAACCTGCGTGTAGCAGTGATCAGGTAATATATGCTGCTCATCAGAGATAGCTGTGGGATGCAATTAGCACACTGGTGTAATCAAGCCTTACAGTAAATGGGATAAATTAAGTCAGGCCCAATCCGATACCTCTGTTACAAATCTATTGAATCTTTTGAGAACTGTGCACAGATGTCTTACATTGCAATAGCTCACAAAGGATACATTATTTGTGTCATTTTGGTGGGCATGGGCTTGCAACTCTGTATTCTGTGTGCATGGGGAGAGAAGTGTCTCTTTGTTTTCATCTTTCTCTCTTGTGTGCAGGTGGGAGCTCAACATACAGGTCAGGTTTTCGGGACCCGTATGTGCACACAGCTCCAGCTTTGCATTACTTCACTTCTTGCAGGCACCCTCTCTTCGTTTTATGTGCAGCCTCTTTGCACGAGACCCCCATCAGATTTCCTCCTCATGGCATGCCATCTTGAGACTTGTATGGATGTGGCAGCTCAGTTTGTGTGTCTGAAGTAGATACTTAAGATAAGGACCAATTGTTTCCTTCTCTTTGTCCAAGACATAAGCTGTGTGTTTTGTTTTGGTCAGGAATTGGCATGAGGTCACGTACCGCTTAACACTGTGCCAGCTCTGGCGTCTCCAGTGTAGTTCTCTGCTATCACATGTGCTGCAAGTTTAGATTGTGCCTTTTGATCTATAATGTCAGTGTCTTGAATCTTGATCGCTGAGTGTGGTGTTATCCGCTTTAAGAATGTGTGTCATGACTGTCAATAAAAGGAGCCTCAGCGGTCACGTGCGCCAGAACGTCGACACTCCATGAATGGCACTGCTGTCTCTGTATCTCATTATTGGGCCTGCAGGCTTATGCTGTGTGAGCACGGCCCTGCTCCTGTGACCTGCAGGCTGATGGCATGTGACCACGGTACTGCAGCCACCACTGATCTGGGTGCCCCCAGATTAGTATGTGTAATCTGGCTGCCCCCTGCCCACTGCCCAGCCGTGTGACCACAGCCACACCCATAAGTGCGGGTGCACCGGGCAACCAAGTAAACCTGTCTGATCACTGCCATCAGGGTGATCCCTACAATGGTTCCAGGCCATGTGACCACGGCAATGCAATCCTCAGCTGTGTGACCACAGCCGCATTCTGATGTGCTGGGTCCCAAGAGCCAGCCCCCACAACAATGGTGATGAGGGTACTCGACCCGGCAGTGTGCCAGATGTATGCCACCCGCTGTTCGGGTGACGCGGCTACTCCTGCCTGGAGAGCAGGATGGATGAAGGAAGGAGGAGGAGTGCTATTGGAAGGCTCCCGACGTGGGTGTGCCAGCGTGGTCTCCCTTGCCCCAGGTGACAGCGTCCCACCTCGGGGCTGCCTGGGAATCAGCTGCTCCTGTCTGGGGGAGAGGGAGGAAGAGGTTTGCTCTGAAAGATTAGGTAGCAGAGACAAAAGGAGAGCTGGCAAAACTGGAAGCTCGGACGAACATGGTGGAGAGGGCTCTGCAGGAAGTGTGGAGGATGTGAGGAAGGAGGAGGAGGTGGTGGAACGGCTGGTCAGAGTTCCGCATAACTTAGAGATCCAATATGAGGATATGGAGAACCGTTACTGCTGAGAAAATAACCGACTTTAGAATCTTACCAAGTATGTTGAAGACAAGTACCTGAAAGTTACGGTGCAACAGGGAACATGTCCTGAGTGACTCAATTCACTACGATAGGATTCATCGCACCGGCCCTAAGAAATCAGAAGCTGGTGCAAGACCAAGGGACATCCTAGTAGCTTTGGCCTTGTACTCTCAAAAGGAGGCCATACCAAGGGCCTCTAGTCCAACCCGAATAAATGGCAAGGAAATCCAGGTGTTCCAAGACACCTCCCAAACCACGCTTCAAAAGAGAAGGGAAATGGGCCCCGTGGTTGGGATCTCATCGAAAAAGGATCATGTATAGATGGACATTCCCATTCAGCTTGCTTTTCACCTAGGAGGGCAAACAACATCGGATTACTGCACTGGAGGAGGGGCTCAGCATTCTCAATATTAAAGAGGAGACCACTGTGTGACTCGGGTGAGGCCCCCTGGGAGTCTGAAGGAGAGCTTCTTGTTTATTACCGCTCGACTGGATAACAGGAAGATTACGAAAGCCAATGTTTATGCCCCGAATATGGGTCAAGACGGCTTTCTCTGGGAGGTACTTTCTCAACTGGAGGAGTTTGCCCTGGGGGGCATTATCTTGTTGGACGATCTTAACATGGAATGGGTTCCAGCAATGGACAGGAGCCCACCTATCCAGCTCTGCCAATGTTGCCCCATCCAAACCTTTAAAGCAGCGCAAGGAGCTGATGAATCTCACTGATATGTGGAGGTCGTTGCACCCTTAGGAGCACGGCTACATGTTATACTGTGCATGGCTCCCACTCTAGGATCGACTATGCATGGTTGTCCATGCAATTAATGGGATCGCTAGAGAGGATTGAGTTGGGAGCGATATCTCTCTCTCCGATCATGCCTCCATCACCATTTACCTAAGTTGCCAATGTCCAAACAAAGCCTTTGGAGCTGTCGCTTTCCAACGGAGCTGCTGAAAGATACGATCTTCGTGGAGGAAGGTAAAGATAAAATATGGGGCTTCTTTGAGAATAACCTGACCTCCCTAACCTCAGAGAGGATTACGTAGGACGCCTTGAAGCTGTTCTGAGGGGGAAGTTAATTGCCATGATAGTGACTAAAGGCAAATGAGCAAGGCAATTTCGAGGTGGAGCTGGAGGAGGAGGTGTAAGGGTGTATGAAGGAGCTGGAGAAGAACACCATGAGAGTGAATTTGAGGGGCTTCTGGTCTGCGACGGATCAGCTGGAGGTGCTACGTACCAAAAGGGCAGAAAGGTCCCTGCTGTACTCTAAACAGAGTTACTGTGTGAAGACCAATAAGGCTGACAGACTGTTAGCGAAACTGTTACAGGATCAGATGGCTGCTAGGACCATTGAGGCGATTAGGGACTCAATGGGCTAACTGGTTACTGATAATGGTCATACAGCACGAGAGTTCTCCAATTTTTACTACTTACTCTACTCCTGATTCCCCCTCCCCCTCAAAAGGTAGCAGCTGGACTACTGTTACGCTCACCTGGTCTCTGCGAGGGAGTTGGGGCACGGTTGGACCCCTCCCTTGACTTGACTCCCCGGAATCGCCTTCCCCTCCAGATAGTGGTTGGACCTGCGGCTCAGGAGATGGGTGTTGCCCCTGAGTGAAGAGGAGAGGCAATGAAAATGGAGTGGGGATATCGTGACTTCCCCCAGCCCTTTCATGCCAAAATACGGTGTGCAAGCGCTTTCCCATATAAACTCACCTGTAGTTCTGTAATGTTGAGATATCCATCCTGCTTATCCTAGCAGGGGCGCGTAGAACGGACCAAGTTGCTTCACTAGTCAGTGGGAGTGTTGATCCAGACCAGCTGCGACCAATCCACTTTGAAGGAAAGACTTTTGTTATAACTATTGTTCGATTAGACTGTCTGTATTTTGTCTAATAATTATTCTTGCAATGTCTCATTCCATTTCCATAGGTACGGAGAAGTAAATCAGGACCGAAGAGTGTCTGGAGGACCTTAGAGGCTGATGGAGTTTCAACAGTGATAGATAAATTGGTCTTTACAAGGGAACTCTAGTCTTTTGTATCATATGGCCGTGCATTCGATATGCATATGAGTTCTAACATGTTGTGTTCTTATTTCCTCGTAGGTGCAGGCCGACTATGAAGAATGGCGTCCGGATTCTCAATGAAGATTCGCGGTTGCAGGATGAAGACTCTGACTTTGACCGTGATGGAATGCCGGTGAGAAAGAAGACCTTGGCTCCGACCGTGATGGAATGCAGGTAAGAGGAAGAGTCTGACTCCGGCCGCGAAGAGATGCAGGTGAGAAGCGCTCTCAGGGATGTAGCGGCTGGCAGCAGGTAAAATGTGCGTTCAGCGATGTAGCGGCTGGCAGCAGGTAAGATGCGCACCCAGTGAGGTAGCGGCTGGCAGCAGGTAAGGATCGCACTCAGCGATGGATTAGTTGGGGTGGAAGGCGCGCGCAGCGATGTAGCGGTAGAATGCAGGTAAGAAGCGCTCTCAGGAATATCTTCAGGATGGGGCTGCAGGAATCCAGTGATGCGCAGGTAAGCACAGCGGAGAGCGTTAAACTGTTGAAAGCAGAATAACGCGAAGTGAAGGCACATGGATGGGATGGCCTTACATAGGCTGGCTCAGGCCCCTCCCTTTAGCCCCGCCTACTGGCTCCACCTTGCCCTTCTTTGGGACTGTAGCACGTGCCATCCAGTTCTGTTCTATGGCCACGCCTGGCCCAGTTGCACACGCCCTTGGCATAGAGTGTGCAGAGCACACTTTTACATGAGCCTGGCGCCAGTGGCGCCAGGACTGGGTCCAATGGGACCCTGGGGATGAGGAAGGACTGGCCCCTTGACTAGTGGCCATGACAGCACTCCCCCGCAAGGCCCCTCTCACAGGCGATCTCCTCCCTGGTCCAGGCTTGGTGGGGTTATTGCGATGAAACCGCTTGATTAGTCGAGGCGCATGGATAAACTCCACAGGCTTCCAAGTGCAATCTTGAGGTCCATAACCCTTCCAGTCGATTAAGTAGTACAGTTTTGTCCGCACTATTTTAGAGTCCAAGATGTCTTTAACCACACTCAGGTTCTCCTTCGATAATTTCGGGTTCCGGTGGTTGTATAATTCTTGTCTCAGGCTTCACAGGCTTTAAGAGGGAAACATGAAATACAGGGTGGATGCACATATTGACAGGTAGCTCTAGCTTTACCGCGACTGGGTTGATGATGGCTTTGATGGGATAGGGCCCAAGATACCTGGGGCGGAAGACCCGAGGTCCTTTTAGCGGGATATTTCTGGCCGCTAACCATACTTTGTCTCCGATTTGGTAGTGTGGAGCTTCCCTTCTATGCCAATCAGCAAACTTATTTTGTTGTTCTTTGGGTTTTGTTAAGCTCTTGGTTGCTTCCTTGAGGGTTTGAGTAATAGTTTTATTTAGGGAGGTAATTGCTGGAATTTCTAGCTCATCAAGTGGGTCAAAGGAAGATGTCCGTGGGTGCCGACCATTCATGATGTAGAATGGGGTTTGTCCTGTGCTAGTGTGGATAGAGTTATTGTAAGCAAATTCAATTAGCCAAAGAACATCTTTCCAGGATCCTTCGGTCTGTTGCAGCATGCACCTTAGGTACTGCTCCAGCGTCTGGTTAGTCCTTTCGGTTTGACCATCGGTTTGGGGATGGTGACTGGTAGAAAGGCAGAGGTCAATTTGCGTGATCTTGCAACAATTCCTTCAGAAGGCTGAGACAAATTGTGTCCCCCCGATCAGAGATCAGTACTGAGGGGAAGCCATGTAATTTGACTACTTGTTCCAGGAACACAGTGGCCAGGATTCCAGCAGTAGGAAGTCCTTTTAGTGAAATAAAGTGTGCCATTTTAGAGAATAAGTCCACTACTACTAAAATGGTGTTGAAGCCCGTCACAAAGAGGTAAGTCTGTAATGAAGTCCATGGACAAGGTATGCCAAGGAACGGTAGTATGCTTAGGGGACGTAATAATCCTGCGGGGCTGGTTTTTTGAGATTTTTGATGTTCGCAGACTCCGCAAGTCGCAATGAATTGGGCCACATCGTTTCTCCGAGTTGGCCACCAATAATTCTTCCTGATCTTGGTCCGTGTTTTAGTAATCCCGGGGTGTCCCTCCACTAGTGAGTCGTGGTAGTTGGCGATGATCTTGTTTTGGGTTTCTTTATCCTTAATATATAGTCCCCCCTGAAAATAGGGTAAGTTGTCCATGACGGAGTACTGATCTCCCTTATTCAACCATTCTTGTTGGGCGGTTTGATCCATTTGCGATTGGAGGTCGGTCTTTAATTCTTCCCAACAGGCGGTTACTGCAATCTGGTTCTGAATTCGTTCCTCCGGAATAATGGGTACTGGTTCTGATGGTATGAATGCGTCCTGGTTATCGCCCATTCGTGACAGAGTGTCAGCTTTTCCGTTCTGCACTCCAGGTCAGTACATGATTATGAAATCATACTACGCGAAGAAGAGAGCCCAGCGAAGCTGACGAGATGATTGGGCCTTGGCTGTCTTTAAATACTGAAAATTGCGATGGTCCGTGATAACGGTGACAGTATGCCTAGCCCCAAGGAGGTAATGTCTCCAGTTTTTAAGGGCTCCTTTGATTGCCAATAGTTCTTTGTCGATTATTGTCACAAGTCTAGGCGGAGAGTACAGGGCAGAGGCTATCTCTCACTGTATGCAAGTAGATTAAGGGAGATTCCGGAGACAATGTTACCATATAACAGATTAAAGGTACATACCAAGCTGTTAGTTGAAACAGGTATTCACAGGAACTGCAGGAGCAGGCTTTAAACAAAAAAGACAGAGAAAAGGCAAAGACAAGCAAGTACACTGGGCAACTTGGATAGATCAGAAATAAGGGTGTACTGGAATATGATAAGGGGTCTCCAGGGATTAAGGAAAGCCCTTGGGATAGGTACCAGCAGTTACTCTTAACATTAGTTATACAGCAACGTCATGACTTAGGCGTGCCGAGGAAACTGTTGTACTCAGTGCAAGGGTAAAACTGAAAGACCATATACTGAGGCAAGTACGACTTCAACAGACTAGGGGAAGGCAACAGAAGTCTTCCCTTACCTGATCTGAATGGAAACCAACCCAGGGTCACACTGTAAAACGGATTCAAGTGGAGACACCACAGTGGACCAAGATGTATACAAGTAGAAAGCAGCGTTGAAATAAATAACCAGGTACAGGACAGGATATGATATCAGAAGTTAGAACAGGCAGGTTGCAAGGCAAGGAGCCTAGAAGAGAAGGGCAGAAGGCAGCGGAGTGCGGCAAAGCCATCAGGCGGGAGCCCAGAGGAACAGGGCGGAAGGTAGCGGAGTGCGGCAGAGCCGTCAGGCGGGAGCCCAGAGGAGCACGGTGGAAGGCAACGGAGTGTGGCAGAGCTGTCAGATGGGAGCCCAGAGGAGCAGGGCGGAAGGCAGCAGAATGTGGCAGAGCTGCCAGGTGGGAGCCCAGAGGAGCAGGGCAGAAGAAGGCGTGCATCAAAGGTGACAGGTGGGAGCCCAGAGGAGAAGGGTGGAAGGCAGCAGAGTGTGGCAGAGCCACCAGGTGGGAGCCCAGAGGAGCAGGGCGGAAGGCAGCAGAGTGCGGCAGAGCCATCAGGTGGGAGCCCAGAGGAGCAGGGCAGAAGGCTGCAGCAGACTGGAGAGGGAGCTGCAAGCAACAACAGCAACAGGAATCAAAAGGCCAAAAGAGGATTTCCAGGAAAGGTCAAAAACTGGTAACAGGAGCACCAGCACAAACTCCCAGTGGAAGCAGTTGACTGACAACTGCTTCTGTTCAAAGTGAGCTTATAAAGGCCCTCCCAGCCAGCAGACCAGCAGGGTGGAGCTGATTGCAGACTCTGGCAGCTGTGTTCAATTAAGTCCAGCACTGGCTTCAGTAGCCTGCAGCAGTAGCAGCAGTGGTTTCTAATCAAGTGCTCTCCAGCTCTCTGCAGCCTAGCCTGTAGTAGCTTGGAACAGGTGAATGCAATCAGGTCCTCTGCAGCTCTTAGTAACTTGCTGCAACAAATGTATTTAGTATGCCTCCTCCAGCCCTCTGCCTTTTGGACAGCATACATGTCCCAGAATGCATCTGCGGGTTTAACCCAAAAGCCGGAATGGAACATGCAATTAGATCAGTCCAAAACTGCAGCGGTAAACAAGGAAATAAAGGAAGAGGCGCATGTAGCGGTGCTGGGTGGCAGGCGACCAGGATTGTGAGAGTTATAGCATAGTTCTTTTGAGGTGCTGTAAACTTGCGGGACCAAAATGCTATAGGATGTAACTGTCCGGTGTCTGGGTCTCTCTGTGATAACACTGCCGCCCCCATGGCCATATTGGAAACGTCGGTCTCAACCACATAAGGTAGATCGGGTCGAGGATACCAGAGAACTGGGGCTGAAGTGAAAGCCGATTACAATTCCTGGAATGCCTTTTCAGCGTCGGAGGTCCAAGAAAATGTTTTATTCTTTCTTAACAAAGAGGTGATAGGGTGGACAATTTGCGAACATCCCGGAATGAACCGCCGATAGAAATTGGCAAACCCGAGTACACTCTGCACTCCTTTGATTGATGTCGGAGATGGCCATTGAAGAATTGCTTCCACTTTACGAGTATCCATGTGTAACTCTCGTGGGGTAAGCATAAAGCCCAATAACTCAACTTCTTTAACATGAAAAAACATTTTTCTAGTTTGGCGAATAATTGGTTCTTACAGAGCTTTTCCAAAACGGCTCTTAAATAGCCCACATGCTCCTCCTTGGATGCCGAATAAATGAGGATATCATCGATATAAACAAGGACACAGACGTCTAGCAGTTCGTGGAATACGTCGTTCATAAAGAATTGGAATGCTGCTGGTGCATTGCATAGTCCGAAGGGCATAACCTGGTACTCGAAAAGCCCATATTTGGTTCAGAATGCTGTCTTCCATTCGTCGCCCCTTTTCACTCTGACCAGGTGGTAAGCTCCTCGTCGATCTAACTTCGTATAGATTTGAGCATTCTTTACCTGGTCGAGTAGCTCAGGAATGAGTGGCAGAGGATACTTATTTTTCACGGTAATCTGGTTTAACGCCCTATAATCTATGCAGGTCCTGAGGTCCCCTTCTTTCTTTGGTACGAAGAAGAGAGCTGAGGAGGCTGGGGACTTGGATGGGCGGATGAACCCATTAGCTAGATACTGATCAAGATATATTCGTAGATGCTGATTTTCCTGCTCAGTCAGAGCATAGATTCTGCTGCAGGGAACTTGTCCCCCAGGGACCAGATCGATTTGGCAATCGTAAGTTCTGTGTGGTGGTAGGGTGTTGGCTTGTTTCTTTTGGAACACATCTGCAAAGTCTTGATATTCAAAAGGCAATGAGCCCGACATTCCCAGGATGGGTTTCTCCTTGTGTTGTAATCTCCTCAGATCCCTAAGATAACAGCTCTTGGTGCATTGTCGGGGAAAGGTCAGCTTTCTGGTGTGCCAGTTGATCCTTGGGTTATGGGTTTCCAGCCACGGCATTCCTAGAATCATTTGGAACTGGGGGCCCCCTATGAGATCAATCAAAATGCTTTCCCGATGACCATCCTGACATGTCAGCATTACCTCGTTGGTGTGTTGAGTTACTGGCCCCGAAGACAGCTGAGAGCCATCCACGGCAGTGACCTTTTCCGAGTGCAGTTTTTGCTGAAGCGGAAGGCCTATCCGTGCAGCCAACCCCTGATTGATGTAATTTCCCACCGCACCACCATCGATGTAGGCTTCGTGAGAATGTACTCTCGATGGTTGTTGGGGGTGGGCTATTAATACTGGAATGACCAGGTGTGAAGTCGTTACAACTTTCCTGATTCTGCTCGACAAGTGGACCTCTACACTTGCCGGGCGTCCGAGTTTTCCGGCTCCTGTTCCTTGTTTTTGTTGTCATTGTCACTGGCACCTACCACCTTCTTGGGGGTTTTTGTAGGGCAATCCCATAAGAAATGTCCAGCTTTTCCACAATATAAACAGAGCCACTGTTCTCTTCTTTTGTCTCTTTCAGCCTTAGAAATGGGAGCCCATAATCCCCTTAGTTGCATAGGTTCTTAACTCACCACGAAGCCCCCAGTAAAACAGTGTGGTCCTTTTCTCCTCCGGCCAGTTGGTCTGTGCTATGAGGCGATTGAAGGTGGCAATATAAGTCAATAAAGTCATGGTTTCCTTGCCTCAGAGACAGTAGTTTGTTGTCTAATGCTTGCCCTTTGTTAGGGCCCAAGGACTAAATTCAGTAGTGGTGGCTTGACACGTCGTAATGCAATTGAGTCTTTCTGACAATATACCCCTCAAGAGTACAAAAGGACAGATTGAGGTGAGTATTGCCCGAAAATATTGGTACACCCTGGTACTCAGACAGCTGGCTGCAAGAAAAATTAACCAAGTATTAACATTTGGCTCAAGGCAATGTAATCTCAAAACAAGGTGAAGATCTGATACTCACAAGCAAGAAAATCAGAATGGGACTGAATAGTTCCAAGCTAGATTGGTGAGTATCCTGAAACAAGAAAGGTAACTGTTACCAGGAGGACAGAAGAGTAAGAAAAAAGGAAGAAGCAAACTGTGTTTGCTTACCAAGTGAGTGTTCTGGGTAGAAACAACAGATGTAGTTTTGGAAAGGAAGTGGTAGTCCTGGAAACACAATGGCCCTCATTACGACCCTGGCGGAAATCGAAAAACGATGGCGGAAATGCAATACCGCCATCGAATAGCGCTCGGTGCGACTATGACCCGTCACCGCAAAGTACGAAGCCATTAGCGACACCGTAGTGAACGCCAACGCTAACTGCACCAAGCACGCGCGCGCGCGCCATGCCAAACCGCAAACACCACCATGGTGCAACGGTACGCCAATTCCGACCCTAGCGGACATGTACCTAACGCCATCAGGCATGGCGGAATGTACCATTCCGCCATGGCGAGAAGTACGGCATCGCGAATCAACCGTAAACGGCCCCACTGAGTGCCTGTACACCGCTCCCTGCCCACAAAGTACAACTCCCCGTAGGTGCAATGAAGCCACAATGCAACCATTGAAATGTACAAGTCACCCATGCATGCCAACGAACAAAAGAAACACAAGAGGGGCCAATGGGAGCTGCAGGGCACAGATGGCACGAATACAGAAGCCATCCCAATGGACATGACCACAGTCCCCCACCAAGAAACGCACGCAAACACAGGCACCTGTGACCAGCAATATTCCGAAAACCACATCATTCAACCAGTCCACCTGGCTGACCGGCATCTGTTACACAAAACCCAATCCCCCGCCCCTGAGCATGACAACATTCAAACTGGCATATTGGCAGCCCCCATCCCTGACCTCACTGGGCTTCGTAGGCAAACGCGCACAGCACAGTACCACGCAACTAAACCCCGAAGCTGGAACCCAATGCAGATCTCCTCACAATACATCGCCCCCCAAATAGGCATATGCCACATCACTTGCAAAGAAAAACGCTACACGGGCCAAATCAGAATAGAAATTTTATGCACATCAAAATCACCAAGCACATACAGCCATCAGGCCATGAACTCCAAAACACTAATCACCATTGTGGGCTGCTTCCGCAAGAAATGACCAGCCACTACCTGTGTGTCGCCCTGTTCCCCCATGGTACACAGAGCCACATTCACGTACGAAAAGGCAACATGGAAGCGCACAGAACCGCAGGGCCGTCCCAATGGGGAGGCACTAGTCCAGCTGAAAGGCCGAAATGTTGCTCCGAGCCACCAGTACTGCGTAAGGGCATGTGGCCCATTGGCGATCGTCCCATAAGATCGTAATGCTGCTCCACTGATTAACACGAAGCAGCAGGTGTCGGGAGTAAAATCCATCTGCAGGAGTGGCATACAGATGGCAGTGGCAAAAGGGGAGGAGATACCTGTCAACCAAAAGAAAAGAAAAAGAACAGAATGGCCATCAGAACTACATACCAACAACTCACTTCAATGATCACACGAAATCCACAGCCATATGCATGCTAGCCCACTCCAAAGGAACATCACCACCCCAAAACCACTTGCGACTCATAACCATCTATATCGAGGTGCAAACACCATCACAAACGAGTGTCTGAGGGCGCCTCGAGACAGGGAGGGCTCAACAAGGCCAGATGGACGATGGTCCCACTATGGCAGCCCTGCATCACATAGCGTAGGGGAGGCGGATAGATCCCAAGAAGCCCTGTACATGGCAAACTCTGTATCAAATCACCTGCCCATGCATCCATCCATCATTCCCTCATCCCGGGATCAAAATGCCTGAATAATTACTCACATAACATTAGAAACATCCATTGAGTCTGTGCGTTATGCAGCCTGCTAAATCCACAGTGCCCCAGCCCGTAATTCCAGTGTTGTGAAGTAACATGTATTTGGGAACGGACGGCCTCATCGCCCACGTAGCTATTGCGCATCCCAAACTATTCATATCAATCATTGCTCCCTCGCCATGGGCCCTGTCTCAAGGACATAGAACAATAGAACGTTACATTTGCAGTCAGACCTGTGGGCATCTCCTCGCCGCTAGCTGGAAACCGAAAGCGCCGCCCTTCGAATTCCTCATTTGCAACATCACGTCGAAAAGGCATCTGTGGCCGTTTGAAATCACTAATTATTCCATCGAGTGCGGCTGTGTGTGAAAATGGCAACTGCCTTCACCCACGAATGGGACGCCCCGCCCGTCGTTGCAACTCGGTACAGTGATGCATGAGGGCCCACCGTTACTCGAGTACTACGTCCCACTGACCCCTCACAAGTCTGTTCGCGACTGCACAGATAGTATGTGAAACAATGGGACCACAGCAGAATGAACATATCAACCAATCTTACACGGCCATCGGGTACAAATACATGATTGCAATAGCAAGATACAATTCCCCGAATTGCAGCGTTGTGCGCGGGACGTGCTCGGCCAAAGGGGAGAGCAGTTTGCACAGGTGGAATCAATCACCACAGGTGGAGGCCATACAGCCTGAAAACACATAAATTGCACAGCCAGTCTCCTCCCACAACCACACCGAAATGCTACCGGCAGGACTCGCGATGTTGGCCCTGGGGGACCTGATAGCACTGCAAGTGCTCCGACTCCAAGAAGTAGACGAACACCAACTACAACCAGCCGCACGGAGGAGACGCAGGAGGAGGAGGAGGCCAAGGCAGGGCCAGCAAGGCCCACCAGCACAGCCACTACCACCACGCAGGCAGCCCGCAATTCAACGCCTCCGAGCACATCCGTTCAACCTCACTGATGAGCAGATCCACACCCTCTACCGTCTGGACCGGGACACCATAGCCGCCATTGTGGACATGACACAGGCTGACCTTGTCAGCATGATAGATAGCCCAACCGCCATCCCACCCCTACTGAAGGTGGTGTCTGTACTCCACTTCCTGGCCACAGGCACCTACCAGCACACAGTCGGACAGTTGCATGGCATTTCTCAGCCACTGTTCTCACGGACACTATTGCAAGTGCTCGATGCCCTCCTGAAGCACGCAGACGACTACATCTCTCTACCACGCTCGGAGCAGGAAATAACCAACACAAAAGTGGGATTCCATGCACTTGCCGGCATACCGGGTTGCATTGGTGCCATCGACTGCACCCATGTTGAATTGGTCGTCCCACATGCCATGGAGGCCCAGTACCGCAACCGAAAACAATTTCATTCCCTGAATGTACAGATGGTGTGTGACTCCAACAGGATCATTACACATTGTTGTGCCCGATTCCCTGGATCAACCCATGATTCTATGGTCTTGAGGAACTCTACAATACCACGCTACATGGAGCGACACGCAGGGAACAGATCCTGGCTACTCGGTGAGTCTCATTACATGCATGATGATGTGGGGTATGTGAATTGTCAATGACCTGCCAGGAAGGGGGGGGGGTGTGCGTACGTATCAATGGCATTCCACATCATACGTTTCTCGTCCACATACAGGTGATGCTGGATATCCACTGAAGAGATGGCTCCTCACACCAGTCCGGAACCCACGGGACCAGCATGAGGAGGACTACAACCATGCCCACTCACGTACCCGTGTAGTCATTGAACAGGCATTCGGCCTACTGAAGACCCGTTTCCGCTGCCTCAGCAGGTCTGGCGGGGCACTCCTGTACCGCCATGAGAAGGTTGCAAAGATGGTGATGGCATGTGTCATGCTCCACAACATGTGCGTACGTAGAAATGTGCCCATGCCCCCTGACGCAGAACTGCAAGCACCTGATGATGGTCATGATGAGGGTGGGGATGTGGCAGCACCTCATGGAGTCTGCGAGGCACCGGAGGGCCGTGACATTCGTCAGCATCTCATTGATGTATGCTTCTAGCACTCACGCCTGGTGGCTGATACATGGACACGGGACTCGTGGCACTGCGTGTGTCTGGGACATGCACAATATGGACTGTACGCCTATGATGGCCTAGTACACAAAGATCAATGTCCACACTTCTCATTGGTTGATCGTGCACTTTTTATGGCATATGTGATATCATGTTGAACACCCTATCGACCCGCCACCCAAGTGAGCCCAACACACCCCCTCCACCCTCCTACCTCCCCCCCGAACACCAGTGTCCAAAGATGCTCATTGTCAGTGGGCTGTCGCTATTGCATGCCCCCTCTGCGGGTATCAGGGGCACCCCTGCCTGTGGAGCGCAGGTTCCTTCCAGATCTACGTTGGGGGCTGCCCTGGACGGAACTTGCAACGGATGATGTGTCTGCCTGCTCACGTCCATGCATGTCCCTAAGGGTTTGCGAGAGCTCAGTGAGCACACGGCGCACTGCGGCAAGTTCGGCACATACGTCTTTGGACGTCGCATGCAGTTCCCCCCTCAGGCTCTCGGTGCTACTCTCCATTTGGACTCTCAGGCTCTCGGTGCTACTCTCAATTTGTGCCCTTAGCGTCTCTGTACCTCTCTCCATTTCTGCCCTAAGTGTCTCTGTTGATGTTTCTATGTCTGCCTTGGTGCCCCCACATTCATCGGCATGGCCCTTGAGGAGTGTGGCCATTTGCTGCTGTTGGACGATTAACTTGTCGAGGGACTGTTGCCTCTGCTGGGCCATGGCCATTTGCGGTGGTGTCACAGAGGGGCTGTTGTCCTCATGTTGCCTTGCCACAGGGCTTGTGGGGGATGGCCAGTCGTCGTCTTGTGGCTGCACCTGCGTGGTATCCTCATGTTGTACGGGATGGGACAGACAGGGGGATTGGGACAGGTCATGGATGGATCTGACCTCGACATCCCCGTCTTCTGTGTCCGAGCATGCTGCCATCAATGGGGTGTCACCTATGGTGCTGCTGCCACCAGAGGCAGTGCCTTCTGTGGCATCCATTGGGGGGACCTGTGGTGGTGGTGTTGTGGCCATGCTGGCTGCTGGGGTGCCTGTTGATGTTCCCTCCTCTGTGCTGCCACCTGATTTGTGCTGCTGCCGTGTCTTGATGCGTGCAGCTGAGGTGGAGGGTCTCTGGCCGTTGGTCTTGGCCCTCTTTGCAGGTGTGCTGGTAGGGGTGTCCTGTAGCTCGTCGTTTGGATCGGACCCTGTGGTGGAGTAAAGGAGGGCGAGGGTTATTGATGGGTCAGTGGGAATTGGAATGGCATTGTATCACATGCATTGGGGTGGTACCTGAGGGTGATTTGGGTCGGGGTCTTGGAGGTGCTTTGATTTGTGTGTGGAGTGAGGGTGCAGTTGTTTGGCAGCCTGCAGTTAGGGTGTGCCTGCTGCACGTGTAGTGCGTGTATTAGGGGTTTTTAATTATTTATGTATTTATTGTGGGTTTTGACGTGCGCTTTCAGGCCGATGTGTGTGGACGTTCTCCTGGACATGTGTTTCTGTTGCACTATGTGGACGCATGGTACTTCACATGGATGGACTGTGTGGATTTGGCATTGTTTTATCTGGCCCACCTACCTGAATCTTCGGATGTCTGCACTCCTTTCTCCATCCCTCCGACTCCCTCTATGCTCTCCATTCCGATGGTGGAGGCACAGATTTCTTCCCAGGGGGTCAACTTGATGGGTGATTCAGGACCTCCCCCGGTGGCTGTGGCAATGTTGCGGTTGGCAGAGAGTATGCTGCGGACGCGTATCCGCAGGTCGTCCCATCGCTTGCGGCATTGCTGTGGGGTGCGGGGTGCGGTCCCCACCGCACTTACCCGCTGTGCCACCAGAGCCCATATGGCCTTCTTGTTTGCAAGTGCCGTCCTGGTCATTTGCGTGGAGAAGACGACGGCAGCATTCTCCTGGAGGGTCTCTGTTAGCACGGTGAGTTCCTCACGGGAGAAGTGGACCTGCCGCTTGCGGTCGCACGCTTTCTTCGCTACTTTTCCCATTTTTCTTGGTTTCGCTAGGGTGGTTGACGGGTTGGGGTGTGTTTCAGGGTAGTGATTTTAGTGGTTGTGTGGTTTTGGTGTTTTTATAGGTGTACGCCGGGATGTTTCCCGTTCCGGGCCCATGTTTTAACTTCCGTTTCCGTATATTTCCGGGCACCGTACTTTCCGGTAGGCGCACACTGCGGTGACCGCTAAGAGGGGTGGCGGTATTGCACCTAGGGCGCCGTACGGCGGCGGTGTGGGCCGTTTTGGGGTCATTTCCGCCATCGCGGACTTTGCACTTCCGCCGTGGCGTGGTGCTCGTGCCCGATGGGTCGGAATGGGCCGCACTTTGCTCCTTCGTACAATGGCGGAAACGCTATTTACGCTGTGGCGCTCCGGTCAGTCGCTTTCCGCAAGGGTCGTAATGAGGGCCAATGTCCTGTTTCCTATTTCCGCCGGCACGAGGACGCCTAAGGAGTCTATTGATCCTTGCGCCATTGCGCTATTGTGCTTTGATCCTTGCGCCAATGTGCGAGAGTCCTTTCTGTTCCTTAAAGTCTTCGGGCGGTAAGAGAATGAAGACGTAGCACTGATTGTAGTTGGAGCAATCTAAGAGACTTAGGTCTTGGCAACAGGTAAGACATGAGGAATGAGACAAGGCAGTCCGTGGACGTTCCGAGGTAGGCAATAATCGGGTAAGACGTGAGGAATAAGGCGAATGCAGTCCGAGGCTGTTCCGGGTCTCGCAATGAGCAGGTAAGACTTGTGGGATGAGGCGAATGCAGTCCGTGGCCGTTCCGGGTCTTGCAATGAGTGAGTAAGACTTGGGGGATTAGGCGAGTGCAGTCCGTGACCGTTCCGGGTCTAGCAAGGAGCAGGTAAGACTTGAGGGATGAGGCGAATGCAGTCCGTGGCCGTTCCGGGTCTGGCATTGAGCAGGTAAGACTTGAGGGATGAGGCGAGTGCAGTCCGTGGCCGTTCCGGGTCTGGAAATGAGCAAGCAAGATGAAGGCAATGACAAGAGCAAGGCAGGAAAGTAACAAAGTAAACCAGGGATTCAAGGAGCCAGAAGACAAGGTAACAAGATGCGTAGCTTAGGAAATTTACAAATTCAGAAGCACCGCCGTGCGCGGGGGCGGGGCTTAAATACCGGTCAGCTGACTGCACGCATAACACAGCGTTGTAGGCCTGAACACCTACAAAAATGCAAAGGGCACCAGCGTCTCCAAGGCAACCCATAGCGTTCCCTGAAAGGGAGCGGGGAAAGAGACGAACCATGATTCCAAGGAGTTAAAGAGAGTCCCGCTTTAGAGTGAAAACTGTTCGCTCTACTGTGGATTCTGGAATTATTAATCTTATGCGGGACCGATCTATGATCAGATGAAGAGACATCTAATGGAACCCTGACACCCTTGAGTGTGTCTGGCGAACAGCTTTCCCGATTCCCGTTGGAATTCTGCAAAGTTCCGAAGTATAAGATCATCCTGAGCCACTAATGGTATGGACCAATCAGCTGCGCAGCCTCCCAAATATGAAAGCACAAAGGCCACCCTAGCACTGTCATTAAGGAAGGCTCCTGGTCGACACAAAAAGTGGAGGCGTCACTGATTCATGAACACAGCGTATTTGTTCGGGTCGCCAAAAAAGCATTCGGGTGGAGCAAGTGGAACCGTCTCCAGGAGTACCAGCTGTACTGGTGGTGAGGGCTGCGGCAATGGAGTTGGTGTAATTCCAGGTAACGGGACTTGTCCTGCGTGTGCCTGAAGCATTTGTCTTGCCAGATCATCTGTTCGTTCTGGGGCTATAATAAGGTCTATCCTCAGGGAGTTAGTCTCTTGTCTTGAGGCATGCACCTCAGCCCGTAGCTCTCCCAATAGTTGGGCTAACTAGTCGGTTTCAGAAGTTTCCATAACGCCCACGAGGAAATTTGGAGAGGCTTTGCGTTCTGTTACACTCACCTGGTCTCCGCGGGGGCGTTGAGACACGGTTGGAGCCCTCCCTTGACTTGACTCCTCGGAATCACCTTCCCCTCCAGATAGTGGTTGGACCTGCGGGTCGGGGGATGGGTGTTACCCCTGAGTGACGAGGAGAGGCAATGAAAATTGAGTGGGGATATTGTGACTTCCCCCAGCCCTTTTGTGCCAAAATACAGTGTGCAAGCGCTTTCCCATATAAGCTCACCTGTAGTTCTGTAATGTTGAGCTATCCGTCCTGCTTATCCTAGCAGGGGCGTGTAGAATGGACCAAGTTGCTGCACTGGTCCGTGGGAGTGTTGATCCAGACCAGCTGCGACCAATCCACTTTGAAGGTAAGTCTTTTGTTATAACTATTGTTCGATTAGACTGTCTGTATTTCGTCTAATAATTATTCTTGCAATGTCTCATTCTATTTCCATAGGTACAGACAGGCCCGGACTGGCCTCGCGGGAAACCGGGAGTTTTCCCGCTTGGCCTCTGCACTGTGGGCCTCTTTTCCATGCAGTTTAGAGGGTAGTGGAGTGCTTTAGTTGTGTCGTTTTATTGTTAGTTAAATCAGACATTTTTTTCAGGAGTTTCAGGCCTGAACTCTTTCGTTCGTAACTGAGCAGCCTGCTCATGAGTTTCTGCAAAAGCTGTTGCCTAGTAAACTTCAGCAGTCAGAGTCAGACACACACATTGTATCATTTGTTGCCCAGGCCCGCGCATGGCGCACGTGCATTGGTATTAAGGCTTCATTCAGTTTGAACTTAAGCCGGACTGCAGTAGGCCTGGTGGAAACAAGCAGGGGACACAATGGAATATGATCAGGTAAACCATTCTTTAAAAATGTACAAACATAATTCTGTCCCCCTTCTTTGAAGAGAGCTGCTGTCACCAGTCTGCAACTTCCCACCTAATGGGTGTTGCTCGAAGAGGCAAAGCACGCATTTTACTGGCCCAGTGACGAAGGTCCTGGCTGCACATCGTTGTGATGTATTGGCTTGTGGGAGGTCACAGCGCCTCTGAACGCATGTTTCTAGGCGCTGCCTGTTGCCTTTCTTAGTACTCCTGGGGAACTTGAAATGACCCTAGTGGCAATTTTTATTTATCTCTCCAACAAGGTGCTTTAAAACTGCGCCTTCCCCACACCTAGCTTTCAAGTTCTACAAAAAACAACAGCTGTGCTGCTGGCTGACTGTCCCCCAACCCACCCAGCCTGTGTGAGGATACTGGCTCATTGGGTCATTAGATGGGCTTTGTTTTTACAGGTTTTCTCTACCTCTTGTTTTGCTAGAAGGAATATCTGTAAATGTTAACCCACATTTCAATGCGGATGACCATTTTACCGTTATCATTATATTACTATATATCATTATATCATTATTATAGATGCAGGTCATTAGGTGCAGTGGAAAAGTAAATGTATGTCAAAACGTTTTACACCCTTTTTACCGTCCACACCTGGTTCAATGCAATGGCTGCCCTAAATGGGCTTTTAAATTATGTAATTCCCTGGGCAGTGCTTATGAACAGGTTTGGGTCTGAATAAAGTAATGAAGAACTTTTCCTAATATTTCCTGTTACATTGTGATTTTTCTTATCTGTTGGTGAACCACCCCCCGGCGCAAGACCCACACCTGCTCAGCTACGCCTCCCACCCCAGAGAGCATTTCTGGAATGAACCAGGACTGTTTTTTGCAAGTAGGTGAAAGTGAGAAGACGGTGGGTGGAAAAAGACTTGAGTTGCAAGAGGGTGGATGAGTGAGGGACAGAGCAGAAGAGGATCGAGAATTATGGAGGTTTTACAGAATCTTCCAAAGGGAGGGGCGTCTCTATGATGGATCTTTTTTTAAAATAAATATTTTTATTGTTGTATTGTTAGTTTACAAAAAACCTTATACAACATTTCACACACAAGAAAAAAGTATACATTTCATTTTATCAAAACAGTCATACAAAGATATAAAAAAGGAGATAATGCTAAAATGCCATACAATGGAAAAAGAAAAGATTTTGTCAAAATCACAAACATTATCAGAAAATCTTTAAAAATATCTCTCCCAGCCTTTTTTCCCCTCCCTGTTATGTTCATTGCCGTTATTCCACTCTAAAGGCATTATACATTAAGTTCTTTATTTTTTACCTCCAAATCCTCCGTTATATTGTGGAGCAGTAAGTTCAATGCAAGAATTAAAGAAATATTTACACCCCACATACGACTCCAAAACAAGTTGGTAGATATTTCAAAATCCCCATTGAATCTATCTTTGAGATAGGGAGCTCGTTTAGACCCAAAATGGGAACATGTTAAGACAAGGTGCTTAAGGGTTTCTAGCATGTCAGTCTCTCCACAGAAATGACATGTAAGGCTAATTTGGTTTGAATTAAGCCCCTTTTCTTTATGTATCCAATGATGTATTCTTTCTAAGGTCGGCATCTGATTGAGTCTAAACCGCATAAACATTGTTCTCGCCCTATGGCAAGGGAATCTTTATAAATAAAGGGGAATACATTCCCTTGCATGCCCAAAATTAGCATATTCCTTATAAGTTGCATAGGACTCTACGCCATTAACTGTATCCACCCAATCTGCTCTAAATAAAAGTCTCTTGACTAGTCCAGGTCGTTGAACCAGGTCATTTATGCAGGAATCTAGAGTGTCTAGCAGAGAATTCATTCTATCACTGAATCCCCCGATAGATTTCACTGCCCCGGACTCAACGACCTTATTTAACAACTCATATAGGGTGTTAACGGGAGGATCATTCATTTTTCTGAATAAGGATAATTGTCTCCACAAATATCTAGCTTTAAGTGAGATAAGACATAGCTCACGACGAATAATGGCGTTAGGGATTGCCATAGATAGGCCCAATACTTCTTTCCACATTTTCCCCTGGACCACATTCAAATATAAGCCCATGTCATGGGTACAAATGTCCAAACCATACAAAAGAACCGGCTGTCAGAAAGCACCAAAGTATTAACTGAAAAGGATACGGTACTCAAAAGGATACAGGTGGTAGGGTCTTCCGGATCCCTGTTCACGCGTTTTGATAGTTGTGAAGTCAAGTTAAGACCTTCCAAATGATACAACTCTCTGACTGGTAAAACAGGCAGAGCGATGGATCACTGGAAAGGGCGTGGGTAAGGTATAAGAAGTCAGCCTAGAACAAAATAAAGTATCATGAATAACTGTCCCAACCTGGGTATGATGGAATAGGAAATGTTATAGATGCACACACTGACCTTGAGTCTAGGGCAGATGAATCCAGCAGTCTCTTGCGGAATCCAAGGTAGAACAAACGACAAGGAAGGGAAGGTTAGTAAGGGAGACTTATCCCGAACGGAACGAGGCTCACGCTAGATACCGGGTTGATGCACCACAGGATAGCGTCCAAAGTACTGTTCACTGTCACCTTCCACTTATCCTTGAAAGTTTCCTTCCCACGTAGTGTAAAGTATAGAAGTGAATCAATCCCCCTGTTAATAACACAGGTGCAGGAGTTGGAAATAGCGCTCTTTTTAGGGTATAAACAAAGTACATGCGGTTCTGGACAGCCGCGACGAAAAGAGCGTGTGCGTGTGGATTTACACGCGATTAGGATTCAGGCAGTCCAGGCCAGCAGCGCTTGAAGATAGCGTGCGCGTGTGGATTTACACGCGAGCAGGATCCACGCAGTCCAGGCCAGCAGCGCTTGAAGATAGCGTGCGCGTGTGGATTTACACGCGAGCAGGATTCACGCAGTCCAGGCCAGCAGCGCTTGAAGATAGCGTGCGCGTGTGGATTTACACGCGAACAGGATTCACGCAGTCCAGGCCAGCCGCGTTTGAAGATAGCGTGCGCGTGCGGATTTACACGCGAACAGGAGTCACGCAGTCCAGGCCAGCAGCGCTTGAAGATAGCGTGCGCGTGTGGATTTACACGCGAACAGGATTCACGCAGTCCAGGCCAGCAGCGCTTGAAGATAGCGTGCGCGTGTGGATTTACACGCGAACAGGATTCACGCAGTCCAGGCCAGCCGCGTTTGAAGATAGCGTGCGCGTGCGGATTTACACGCGAACAGGAGTCACGCAGTCCAGGCCAGCAGCGCTTGAAGATAGCGTGCGCGTGTGGATTTACACGCGAACAGGATTCACGCAGCCCAGGCCAGCCGCGTTTGAAGATAGCGTGCGTGTGCGGATTTACACGCGAACAGGATTCACGCAGCCCAGGCCAGCCGCGTTTGAAGATAGCGTGCGCGTGCGGAATTACACGCGAACAGGATTCACGCAGCCCAGGCCAGCCGCGTTTGAAGATAGCGTGCGCGTGTGGATTTACACGCGAACAGGATTCACGCAGCCCAGGCCGGCCGCGTTTTGAAGACAACGTGTGGATTTACACGCAACCAAACAGCTCCAGGAATCAGCGTGTGGCGGAAAACACGCTATAGAAGGCCAAACGGTAGCTGTAGTAATCAGCAAGGATGCAGACCGGTGGTTCAGCTACACAACGCCAAATGATTCGATCAGAAGCAGCGAGTGAAGTTTCCACGCTGCTTAAATACGCAATGCCGTAGTTCACGTGACAAAGCAGAATACACGTGAGTTAGCGACGTGAAAAGTGCAAACGTCGTTTTCCCGGCAACGTGTCGAACAACCGCCATTTGGAATAGAACGGTCTAGCTGTTCTACGAGCGTAGGAGGTAGGACCACGTCCAGCATGCATGACACCGGCTCACATTTCGCAAGATAAAAACGTATTATTGGTAAGAGCGAAAATGTACATACCCTAACACTCAGAAATTTCATTTGAGTCTTTAATTTAGTCGCTTTTTCTACAAGACTCAATTTCCACATCTTTAGGCTAGATTTATTAGAGAACGTATACCCGAGGTAAGTTATAGCCTGAACCTGTTCCACCGGATCATCTCCCATCTTCCAAGTGTATGATTTGACAATTCTCTTCTTAGAAACTACAATCATTCGTGATTTCGATGCATTAGGGGAAAGATTGTTCATCATTGCATATTGATAAAAAATATTCATCTTTCTACGCAGGCCACGTGGGGTACGGTCAAAAAGAATAAAATCATCCGCAAAGGCCATCCACTCGATAACTAAACTCCCCAACCTAACCGGAGCAATGGAAGGACCCTGCCATATGTCTTCCACATCGCTAACGTACAGGTTGAAGAGCGTGGGTGCAAGTGAGCAGCCCTGCTTGACCCCAACCATAGTATCAATGGCATTTGAAAGAGAACCTTCTTGCGTTAAGCGCACCCTGACCGAGGTATTCCTATGTAGCAGAGCCAAGAGTTGGACAATCTTACGTGAAAATTCATTGCTAGCATTTTAGTCCACAATCTAACTCTGATAACCCCGTCAAAAGCATTAGAAAGGTCCAAGGATGCCATAAAAACTTCACCCATGTTGGATTGATGAACTGAATCTCTTAGATGGGCCAACATATTCCCATTCAAGTCTGTTCCTAAGCCTTCTCTAAAGCCAACCTGAAATTTGCTAAAACAAGCATTCATTCTAATCACTTTATGAAGGTCCCTTAGAAGTAAAATTCCAAAGACCTTACTAGCTGCATCTAAAAGCGCTATTGGTCTGTAATTCCGCGGGTTTAGAACGTCCCCTTTTTTGAATATAGGGACAATAATGCTTTGGGCCCAAGATTTGGGGATAATATGATATTTGAAAATCTCATCAAATATGGGTTTGAGCAATACTGCCCACATTTCAGGGGCGCCTTTATAACAAAAGGGGGAATACCATCAGGGCCCGGCGCTCTGGATGGTTTGAGTTTATTAATAGCCCACATAATATCCTCAATATCCCACCAACAATCACCCACCACCGGTGGACCTAAATCCAAATCCTGTTCTTTAGAAAAGACAGAAGGCAAGGCAAACTTTTCCCTATAGAAGGAGCACCACACCTCCGCTTGGATGGGGCAATCAAGTCTGTCTTTTATAGGCATAAGTGTAGTATTCACAGTTGCCCAAAATTTTACATCTCTGCCCTTGCAGAGGTTATGCACCATCAATTGGTGCGCTTCAAGATATTGATCCATTTTCAAGGACTTCATCAGGTTTTTGTGTTTTAGGATAATTTTTTTCTTTCTAAGTTGATGTTCAGAAAAGGAAATAGGTAATTTCTTCAGAGCTTTAATTTCCCTATATTTAATACGCTTAGAGCTTTGGATTCTAGGGTCACCTGCCCTTCCCCTTGGTTTCAACGCCTCCCTATCACTAGTCCTACTAATTTTATAGACACTGGACATTATAATATTATAGTAGGATCCCCCCAAATCGATATCCTCCTCCCTATTGATTTGTTGCAACACTAGGGATAGGTTCTCCAAAACCAAAGTATTAAATTTCACAATCAATTTCTTATTCCATGCAATCCTTCTCCCATTATGTTCATCCTTTAGGCCCAAAAGCATAGGATTAATGTGATTACCAGCATTGGCAATAGAAAGAGAAAAGCATAAGGGAATGTGGTCACCCAACTCTACCTCCATAAGTGTCAGTTTTCCACAGGCTTGCTTCCAGCTGTTCGATACATAGAAAAAGTCAATTCTGGAGCTATTACTTCCTCTTTTCCAGGTATATTTAGGTAAATTCCAATCCAAGGGATGATCTAGAAGACCCAAATACCAATGGTCAAGGTATTTATCCCACCATATACCTCTTTTAAGATTGGGGTGAAGGGATCTAGGAATCACCCCTCTTTCGTTTAACGTGGAGCCCTCAGCACAAGCCGAATTAAAGTCACCTCCTAAAATAATACGATTTCCTAACCCCTTCTCGAACCAACCTCCCAAAATAATATCCAGGGAGTCTTCCACTACTTCAATGGTCACCTTTAGAGGGTTCCAGTATAAATTCAGCAGGAGGATCGGCTCTACATTATTCTCTGATGAGAGAACAATGCCCAAAAGCCAATCACTCCTAAAAATCACATCTCCATGGAACCCTAAATTGCGATCAATGGCAGTAATCAAGCCGCCACTAGGCCTCCCCGCCAGCCCCCTTGATGCTAATGAAGAAAAAGTGTAGAAACCTTCTATATACATTTCAGACAACATCATAGTTTCCTGGAAAAGGTAAATACGGGGCAGATGTAATTTTCCCTTTTGTTCAAAAACGTATTCAAGTGTAGACCCCCACACGAATTCCAGGAAATCACCTCAATATTTGAGCTGTTAGGAGCACCCATTATCCTGCGTAAGTGTCTCTAAAGTTTTAAGCGCTGGTTGCATCCATGACCAATCCTGGCCACTGTTAAAGAGGTTGGAAATTAGAGCCAACCCTGGACCAGAATTTTCTACTTTATTCTTACCCAATTGCGTGATTTGTTGAGTTTGAGTATTATTTGGTTCCTTATAATGAAGGAAATTGTCGGCCTCTTTGTCATCTGCTTATGTAGATAGATCATAGCCCAAAGAGTTAAGGTTTTTTTCTTGAGCATGCACCATATCTGCTACCAACACTGAATGAAAACAGCTTACCATTCTATGGTTATTGTGGTTGGGTAGAGAAATAGCGTCTATATCGTCTGTTGTTATTGCTCGTAATAAGGGAATTTTTTTGAACAGGTTTAAGAGATGTGTTCTGTTTAAACTGGCCTGAGTATCTGTTTTATTCTTGTTAATCCAACCCATGATTTTCCCTGTATGGATCTTAGAAAGGGGCTGGGACAAAGTAGATTGCTTCTTAATGTTATCAGCAGAAAATGTACTCGATGCTTTTCCTTGAGGATCTTGTATTATAAAAGATTGTGTATCTAGGGGGTTTTCCCCCATGTTATTAAGGGTTAAACCACTCCCACTCTCAACCATAGCAATCGGCCCATTAAGGGAGGAGATGCTAGAACATACTACCGGTGTTGGGAGCTTAGTTTGTTGTGTGCCTATAGATGTTCTAGCATGTTTGGTACTAGTTATTTTACCAAACGCTGTCATCTTTGTTTGTTTGGTTTGTGGGCGCTCTTGCCCAAATTTCAGTAAATTACTCTCATCCGTGATAGGGTCGATATTTTTTTCTCCTCTGACTAAGGAGTCTTTTTTTTGTGCTCGCCCTGGACATGACTCTCTTCCCTGTTAGGGCCCTTAGGTACCCCACAATCCTCCCGCTCTTCCTGAGCCGGGATGCTTCTGATTGCTTTGAGATTCGAATTTCTACCTTTAATTTTAGTATTGGGCATATTTTTAGTTTTTTTAAGCGTCCTAATCTGCTTTTTTGCCTTCTTACGTCTACACACTGGAGATTGGGGCACCTCATTTATATCATAGTCGGAACTATTGACGGGGTTTATTTCATCGGTATTGGTCATGGCACCTGTTTCCAAGGCTTGCCCTACTAATTTTTCCTCTCTATGTTTTGTCTTTTGTTTACATTTTTGCCCCTTTTTAGGGGGAGTATGTTGGATAATTATAATGTCCTCACTACTAATATTCAAACATTCCCCCTCCGTTGCTGTTTCTCTCCCATGCTCTTGAGCACTACGATTTCCCAAATCCTGTTCTTGAGTGAGCCCTTCTGTTGCCTTAGTAATAACGTCCAAAAGGACCGAAGGGCTATCTGGACAGCTCAGTTCCTTTCCATAATTTCTATTACTGGATTTATTATCTCCTTGGCCAGGGAAATCTAGGTCCCCTATCCCTTTATTTGAAGAGGTAGGGCGATCTCCTGTAAGCATAACTTCCAACAAAGTTGTGATCTTCGCATCCATGGTTGTTAACCTAGTATCATGTTCCTTTCTGTATTTATCCAATAAGCTCTGTTCTTTAATATTCTGTTCATTAATGGTTTTACCCTCCACTATGCCCTCCAAAAATGCCAAACGAGTTACCAGTTGGTTAAGACCAGTTTATTGCCCTACCATGGAGCCGCAGATAATCTCTTGTGACTCACTCATGGTTTTCAAAGCCAAATTCAAACTAATATGTATATTAGATAGGAGTGGAAGGAGATAGTCTCCTCTATCCTCCCTACCTAGATCAGGCATTTCCTGTTTATCCTTGGCTGCAGTGCAACTTTCTGATATAATTTGATGGGGATCAGTTGCTCTATCCACTTTTTTGGGTCGCATGTGCCCTTCCTTATCTGTTTCAGTGTAGGCTATTTTCCTATGTGTGAGTATTTTGGGTATCTCCAAAACTGGTCTAATAGGTGTTTGTTGCCTACCCTCTTGTTGTTTCCCCATCATAGAAGTATTTCTAAATTGTGAGAGTGTACCACTCGGCGCACCCTCTGATAAGCTCCTCGCCCCCTTACCTTTAGATGGTAGTCTACCTACTGTATCTCTAAATCAATAATTTCTTTTAGCAAATCACCCGTAGCATCTGCTATAAGAAAGAAGGAGTCATCCATATCACTCTCCCCAATGGTTTGATTAAGATCATGCTTGGAACAAATAGGGGTCCCTTTGAAATGTCCTCCCCAACCAGCAGGCTTAGTGTTCCCAAACTGGGTGGAATCGAAAGAACACTGCCTCTTATCCTGATTATCCTTTCCAAAAATAAATATTGCTGGCGAGATATGAGTTGACTGCTTAGTCCCAAATGGGTATTTTCCCTTGTTATTTTCCACCATATTTAATGTTAATGAATCTGGGCCTTGAATTTCCCCAGCTTGCATTCTTCCCTTTATAATCATCTTCTGAAGAGGAGTGGAGGCATGATAACGGACCACCCTTTTAATACCCATTAAACTTTGTTGAAGACATTCTTCATCAGTAAGTTCCTGCCTAGAAACAAACTTATCCATATGAGCCCCGGTAGCCTCTGTATCTAATATGTCTAAAATTCTCTCAGTAGGAGCTTCAACCTCCAAGGTTGCGGGATCAGTAGTAGGGTATCCCTTCAAGCTCCCTTCAGATCTATCGTTAGCATTTCCATTGTTGTTTTCAACAGATACATGTGTTCAAACATGGATCTGTGAGGCAAGAGGTTGAAGGGTTTCATCAAACCCTAGAGATCTTTTGGGGGGATGGGGCGTAGAAATGGTGGAAGGCAGGGTGAGAAGAGAGAGATAATCAGACCTTTTGGTTATACGAATACTTGTTTAGTGTTCTGAAGACAATAGCAACACTATTGATGTGTAGATGAAAGGAGTTCCCCAAAGTTAAACCCTTTATCCACTGCATTCCCCAAAAAATACATGGGTTTCTGGTAACAAAGTACATTTTACAGCCTGCTATAAACAGATTGAGCAGGAGCAGAAGCGTACTCCTGCATTGCTGATACTGCCTCAGAAAGGCTGAGTGAAAAGCCCTTCTTACAACCACTCTACCCCCCACAACCCCCCCTCCCTCCCCACCACCACCTGCAACCAGCTTCTAAGTGGAACATGGCTTTATACTGCCCGGCTGGGCCCTTTCTAAACTTTTGCTGGTCAACAAAGCCACATAAAGGTGAAAAATATCTGGTGTGTTTACTACCCAACATCTGTGGGTATAGATTGAAACACCACTGATACCCTCATATCTGGGTAAATAACTTCACACTGGCCTTGTGAAGAGGCAATATATGCTGCTTTCTACCAGTGCCATTCAGGTCACAACAAACAGCACAGCAAAAAAACCTTGGTGCCTTTTTTTCATCCAAAAGTCAAGTGAAATGTTGTGAATTCCCCACACACGATGTCAAAGCATTGGTGTAGGTGACATTATTTTAAGGGCATTTTAGGGCAGGATACAAAATCCCAGGCCTCGGCCTTGTTAGATAACGTCTGTAGATTTGCAATGCTTTAGACTCAGGTTAGGAAAAAAAAACACCTGTCCTCTATGAAAAGTACAGTTCCCTGTTTTCCTGCCAGCATCTGGTACTTAAAAGGCCTTAGAACTAATGTGCTACAGTATTTCCATAAACATCTGTTTCCTTTTCATGTTTCATTGCCATGATCCAGTTTGATGGGTCCACACACTCTTCCCCACCACCACGCACTATCTTCTCCTCAGGTGTAATGCGTTCAGGAATATTTTGGGGGTTGGGTGATCATCATGATGAGCGTTAGGTACAGTGGCTAATTGCCGATAATCGTTAATGGGCATATCAGTGATTTATAGGGGGCATATATTGTAGGTATGTATTTTGGGTGCATCAATTCTGGATGATATAGTATTTAAAGTGATCGACTGTGTCATTGCAGGCATATATTGTGGACAGAGGCATAATGAAACAAGCATTGACAATGCCAACAAATTTGGCTTTTGCGTGGGCATAAAAAAGGCACTTACCGGACCTTGCCATAGTGGAGTTAACTGCCCATTGATGGTAGCAGGTGCAAAATGGTGCATGCACCTGGGCTTCTAATAGCAGTGCCTAGCAAAAGCCTAATACGTATACACAAACCAAAGTTGTTGGCTTTGCGAATGCTTGTTTTTAGTGCTTATAAATATAGTGGATGAAGGCAGTTGTGGTAAGACATTCTTGTTACACCAGTAGCGTTTTTACACGTGTTTACAGCTCCAATTAAATCATTAACTGTCAGAAGAATGCTTTGAAAAAACACTGGTAGGAACTTTGAGTGCAATGTTTGATGGTGAAGCTTGATAAAGCGAGCTCAAAGTGTTCCCAGGAGGAGATGCTTTGGGAGGGCAGGGAAGAGGCAGAAACTGGGCGGGAATGGCCATAGGGATTAGCATGGCTATGGGCAGTCAGTGGGTGGGCAAATAACCAAACAACACCTACAAACTTTGTGTCCCTCCTCTTATGTAATTTCTCCCCATCTGTACTCTAATGCAATAGTTTCGGCTTATGGTTGGCGCTTTAGCGCCACCTAATAGCGTAAACTAACAATGCTCAAGCGTATTGTTGGCGACAGGGCATCTATTACATTTATTTGGTTGTTACTCAAGAGAACCAATTGTAAACTTCACGTCTTTTACCCGATTTTTGTCAATAAGTATGCAGTAAAATGCAGCATTTCATCCCATTGCTACTCTCGGTTGGTTGCCCTAATTTGAGGGCGATGGTAATGACTCCACTAAAACTATTCACCAGCCACCACTATCTTCATTTAGAATGCCATTGCCCTTCCAGGAACCACCTGCCCCACTGACACCAAAATCCTCTTTCACCTCTAGCTGGGACACCTGGGAAATTCTAAACAACATTCTGGCATCCGCCTTCCCACAGCACAACTAGGCTTAGAGGAAGCACTGAGTTGACAGGTCCTCCAAGAGGTGGTAGCCACCAATCCAGGCCATATTCATGAACATCAATTCTGGACTGTGGAGTGCGAGGTCTAAGGATAGATTGGGAATTCAAGGACTGAGGCAGGCTGTCAGGAAATTTCTGTTTATTTTCCGGAAACTCTACGAGGACACACTGGGCATCGGTGACATATTTCTCAGCTAGAACTGAGAAGATATGTGGCCTGGGCTCAAATCCCAAATACAACTCTTAACCATATTGTGTGATCCTTGACAACTTATTTGATCTCTGTGCCATGTCTGTCAAAATTGCCATGTCAGGTATGGGCCAAATGTTGTGTGGGATTATGGAGGGGATCCGATACTAGTATCAACAAATATACTTGAAAGAGCCCTCTTTTTAGCTGTTGTAGGCCTGCTTTTTGGGGGTGCGGGTTGGACTACTTTTCTGCGCTCAATCGATGTAAAATGGGGGCCACTTTGAAAATAATTTCCAGGGCCACTTTTGGTGCCCAGTCCAGCCCTGGGTACAGAGAAGTAAATCGGGACCGAAGAGTGTCCGGAGGACCTTAGAGGCTGATGGAGTCTCAACAGTGACAAGTAAATTGGTCTTTACAAGGGAACTCTAGTCTTTTGTATCACGTGGCCATGCGTTCGGTATGCATATGAGTTCTAAACTGTTGTGTTCTTATTTCCTTGTAGGTGCAGGCCGACTATGAAGATTGGCGTCCGGATTCTCGATGAAGATTCGCGGTTGCAGGATGAAGACTCCGACATTGACTGTGATGAAATGCCTGTGACAAAGAAGACCTTGGCTCCGACCATGATGGAATGAAGGTAAGAGGAAGAGTCCGACTCCGGCCGTGATGAGATGCAGGTAGGAAGCGCTCTCAGCGATGTAGCGGCTGGCAGCAGGTAAGATGCGCGCTCAGCGATGTAGCGGCTGGCAGCAGGTAAAATGCGCGCCCAGTGATGTAGTGGCTGGCAACAGGTAATGAGTGCCCTCAGCGATGGAGTAGTTGGGGTGGAAGGCGCGCGCGGCGTTGTAGCAGTAGACTGCAGGTAAGAAACGCTCTCAGTAATATCTTCAGGATGGGGCTGCAGGAATCCAGTGATGCGCAGGTAAGCACAGCGGAGAGCATTACGCTGCTGAAAGCAGAATAACGCGAAGCAAAGGCACGTGGATGGGCTGGCCTTATATAGGCCGGCTCAGGCCCCTCCCTTTAGCCCCGCCTACTGGCTCCACCTTGCCCTTCTTTGGGACTGTAGCACGCGCCGGACTGGGTCCAATGGGACCCTGGGGATGAGGAAGGACTGGCCCCTTGACTAGTGGCCATGACAACTACCTGGGTAGCCTGTCCCTACTGAAGTTATCCCGTTGGAAAGGGAACTCCTGGAAACTGACACTACTCAGGAGGAAGTGGTAGATGTTATAAAGAAACTTTCAATCAACAAATGAACAGGACCCAACGGTTTTCCAGCTATCTTTTACAAAACATTCCGCTCGAGTTTGGCTTTTAGGTTAACCTCGCCTTTTAACTCTTTTAGAGCAGATGGGGGGATCACTAACTCTTTTAGAGCAGATGGGGGGATCACTGACTCGATGAACGAAGCAAAGATAGTACTAATCCCTAAATCCCTAAACCAAACAAAGATTGAGCCTAATGTAGGTTGTATTGCCCAATTGCTTTAATCAACACTGATGCTGAAATATACACTAACGTTTTGTCCAATAGGCTAGATCCACTTCTTCCCGAACTTATAGATCAAGCAGGCTTTGTGTGTCAATGCCAGACCTTTGACAACACAAGGAGAGTGGGGCATCTGCTTGAAAGAGTATCGAAATCGGGGTCCTCGCAATTATCTTATCTCTAGATGCCAAAAAGGCCTTTGATCGGGTAGAGTGGTCATTCCTTTTTAAAACCTTAACATACATTGGATTCGGGTCTTCCTTTCTTGAGATGGTAAAGGTGAATAATCAGGGCTCACTGATAAACCTATTAATCAACATATATCTCACCGGAGAGATATGGGTCACCAGGGGAACCCAACAGTGATGCCCACTGTCACTGTTCCTTTTTGCTATATATCTGGAGCTGCTCCCAGCCCAAATGAGATCAGAACAGACAATTTGGGGGTATTGTCTTTGGAGGTAACGAGCATAAGATTGCAATGTTCACAGACAATATGCTGGTTAGACTCATCAACCCGACAGAATCATTGCTTGCAGTAATACGAGCACTGAAGGCCTACAAGGAAGTAGCAGGCTTGAAGATAAACTTCGGCAAATTGGAGATACTCATTCTCTCTGTTGAGGGAGAGACATTGAATCGAGCCAAAGTGTTGTCTCCCTTTAGCTGAAAGCGGAGGGAATTTGACAAGTACCATTGATTTACTATCCTCAGCTAATTACCAATTTTTGAGTAACCTGAAAAAGGACATATCGAAGTGGGCCACGCTTTCCACATCGTGTTTGGGAAGGATAGCGACGGTCAAAATGGTGACCTTTCCTAGGATTCTGTACCTAGTCCAGGCATTGCCTAAAAGAGTACCGTCCTCGTTCTTTACACAACTGAATAAATGAATATCTGAGTTTGTGTGGAATGGGAGGCAACCTTGTGTGGCCCTCAAGATTTGAATGGGTCCTAGGCTCAAGTGGGATTTGCTTTTCCTAATTTTTGGAACTATTACGAGGTGGCACATATGAGGGTGGTTAGGGAGTCAATTACAGAGGACACGAGGAAGACTTGGGCGAGGATGGACATGGCAGTGGCATGGTCTCTGCTGAATGAAGTCCTGTGGCTACACAAACAACATAGACTGGAAAATATTGTGGTAGGACAGAAGGAGGAGACAGACTCTAAGGTGTCCTATTCAACTTGCTTTTTTAAATAAAGAAAACACCTCACTAACCTTAGTCTATGGGATTCCCTACCTAACACAATTAAACTAGGGTGCTCGTCATCAGGTGTGAACTTAATAGCCTGTCCTCTGTCAAAACTAGCCTATGCTGACCCCACCACTATTAATACTTAAGAAACGAGCAGAAGAATGACTCCCTTCTCATTGGGTGCTTCTTAGCACAAGTCTCTTC
Source organism: Ambystoma mexicanum (assembly GCF_040938575.1). NCBI lineage: Eukaryota > Metazoa > Chordata > Amphibia > Caudata > Ambystomatidae > Ambystoma > Ambystoma mexicanum. The sequence goes on along the minus strand of NC_090924.1, from coordinate 335,386,663 downwards.
AATATGATATCTTCAAATAGTCTCTTGCTATTCCTTGTAATAGCTCCTTCAGTTATTTCAATAGGTCTTCGCAGACCCTTATGTACTTATTCCTCCTGTTTCTCCAACACTTTTCTTCTTCTAGAGATGTGTAGACAACGCCTCTGTCTTACTCTTATTCCTCTCACAGTCTTGCCACTCACAGGAGCATATATCATGTACTCCTAAGTATTTCTTATACTTTTGCCAATGACTGGGAGGAGTAGGTCGGTCCCTTGGATGATCTTTTTCTGAACTCATATACAGCATATTCACAGGAAACCAGGCAGAGGCTGCATCTTGGTGCAGATGGTACATCAAAAGCGAGCTAACTGAACATAATAATCAAAGACTGTTATTGAAAAATAAAGTTTTTCAATCGTTTTCTGATTTGCGAGAATTACTACATTTTACGAAGGGCAACTGGGAGCTGATTTCACGCTTGTGGGCACGCAATAGAAAAACATCTGTCACCCAATATATGTATTTGGATGGGGCACTATCAGCAAATTAACATGCATCGATCAAAGAGTAGGAGTTAGTTGGTAAACCAAGATTTTTGATGAAAGATAAAAAGGGGCAAACTTGTGAATACTCTTGAAAACCAGACAGAGGGTTTTGAATAAAACACTGCTGCACTGGAATTTAGTGTAGACTTCTGCGAGCCTGGGATATGGATGTGTATCTCAACAGAGAAAAAAGAAGCCTAACGGCTGCATTTTGCTCATCCTGAAGGCACTGCATTGGGTAGATTGGAATGCCCATATAGAGAGAGTTAAAATAATCTAATTTGTCATTGACTAATGCCCCAACCACAGCTGGTCGATCACCTTCTCAGATAAGAGGCAGAAGGGGTTTCAACAGTTTGAGGTGGTAGTGCACGGATTTAACCGTTTCACTAACCTGGAAATGGCAACTCAAGTTTGCTTGCCAAATACAGCCGAGGGTTTTCACCATGTGGTAAAAAGCAGTAGGAACGTCGAAAAGTGCTTGGCAGGGGACGCTTAGCTGCAGATTGGCTAGTTTTTTCCTCGGTCCAAGCACCATAACCTCGGTCTTGGAGCTTATTCACCAGCATCCAGTTTTGGACCTTGCTAGCACAGGCTAGCACAGGCTAGTTCTCTATCTACTGCTTCTGTTGGTTGTTTTAATCTTGTCAGTGTAAGAATGATACTGCAGGTCAAACTGGGATAAAATGACCAGTAGGAGGGGATGTAGACATTAAACAGCAAAGAGGACAAGGAAGATCCCTGAGGCACACCACACCTAACTGATACAGATTCAGAACCGTATGGGCCCATTTTCACTTCCTGACTACGATCTTGTAAAAATTAGATGAACCATTTTAGAGATTCCCTGGAGACCTGTGCCACTGTAGTACGTCTGGAAATGAGGATCTCAAAATCGAGATTAATGAAGGCCGCCTACAAATCTAGCATGACTAGCATGCTGATGTCACCATCGTCGGCAGCCTTCAAAATGTCATCCAATACAGTTATCAGTGCAGTCTCAGTCCCGTGTCCCGCTGTAAATCCAAACTGGTACCTATCAAGAATCCCTTGTTCTACCAGATAATTCTTCACTCTAGATATAATGTTGCCAATCACTGGGACGAGGATACAGGTTCCCTGAGTGATCTTTACTCTTTATATACTTTTGCCAATCACTGGGACAAGGATGCAGGGTCACTGAGCGATCTTCACTCTTTATATGCTTTTGCCAATCACTGGGACAAGGATGTAAGGCCACTGAGCGATCTTCACTCTTTCTGCCTCGCTGGGTGTTCCGCTCTCCCCTGTACCTATATTGAAGGGGTTCTGCATCACTGGGTTGGTGTTCTCGTTCTCTTCTCCGAGGTCGGTCAGGATGATTCTCTGGTTCTTCCCATGTTGCTCTGCTGACACACTTTGCTTTTCTTTGGTGGTTTCGGTGATGAAAGGGTTTTTCTTTCAGTTCCGTTCCACGCCACCACCTTCTTCCTTTGGTCTGTTGGTTGGGCTCTCCTCCCATGAACAGACCTCCTCAGGTCTATTATTGGTGTATCACCTACTCGACATGCCAAGGCTAGAGCTTTTCAATGGCCCTTCTCCAGCGTCCCTCCAGGAACTATTGTGGATTTCCTGCACTCTGCTAGTTGGACAGCAGGCTGCTGCCCCTTCTTCTCCGTATCTGCTTTTGGACAGGCAAGGTATCGTCTCCCTCTGTTTCCCAGCCTCTTGGATCTGGCCAGTTAGAAACTCCCGGGTCTCACTCCCTTGTTCTCTTGACCCTCCTCTTTATATGACGCATTGCTGGGGCTTCCCCAGCTTCCAAGGAAAGTCCTTCCTTTGTGTTGGGTCCATAATTACTATGCCTCCTGTTGGCTTCTTTTTGTCAGTATTTGACAGACATGCCCCTATTGATTACTCTCATGTTCTTACTCTTCACAGTATCAGGTTTCATTGTTCTTCTGGTATTCTATTACAATGATAAATGTAGTAGGAGTTTAGTTGTCTGTCAGTTAATGAAGTTGTAATGGGTTTTGCGGGATAAGAAGGGAGTTCCTTATGGAAAATGGAGCCCTTATCCCCAAGAGGGAGTCTCTCTCTGTGAGGTCCCACTTATGCCACTCCTAGGGGGAATGTTGCGTAGCGGGCTCACCTGCCAAGAATGGGCTCCCCCTTTGGGGGAAACGACTGAATCCCTTGATTCATCACAATATGCGCCTTAGCTGCATCCTAGCCAGCTTGCAAGGTTAGTTGAGGACACTTGTGACTCGTTGGTCAGTAAGGAGGGGAGTACACCGTGGCCATCCCTGTTCACCCCAACCCACAATTTGCTCTTAGAATGGAGGAGGGGGCTTTCTTCCCGTGGAAACTAGCTGGCTGTAGGAAGATAAGACACCTCTTTCCAGGAGAAAAGTTAAAGACCTTTGAGGAAAGCCAGGGGGAGTTTGGGTTATCAGAACCAGAGATTAGGCAGGCAGCCATTAGGCCCCTTACTCCATTTGAAGTCTTCTTGGTATCACAGTTCCGAACTTGGAACCTGATCTCCTTGCTCTATAAGATTTTCATGGAAAACAAACAAGACAGACAATGGCCCTATATTTTATCTTGGGAACAAGTGCTAGGAAGTCCCATCCAGCGGGAGCATTGGGAGTACTTGTAGAGGAATATTCAAAGGTTGGCAAAGGCTATTCATCTCTGGTGATATGGTTTAAAAGTATGGTGCAATGGCATAATACAGTCAAGCTACAGAAAATGTTTCCCCCGTGCGGACTATTTGTGATGGAGAGAATGTGGGGGAAGGAGGGACTGGATCTATACTTGGTAGTCCTGCACAATGCTGGGGAGGTTTCGGTCCATAGTTGGGGCTTGTCTAAGGAGCATGTCCGGCTCGGGACCGGAATTGGGAGCCTCAGAATGTCTCCTTGGGTTATGGGCTCAGAGTAAGCTCCATGCAACAAATTGTTCTTCTCCTAGCTGCAAACCTACTGATAGCACAAAGGTGGAAATCTAAAGAGGTCATGATTGGATACGGAAAGTTTGGGTATTTGTGGCTATGGAGTGGAGCACTTATTCCATTCAGATGGAGTGGGCTAATTTTGGACTGGATTAGGGACCAGTGTTGCACTTCCAATATGATGACTTTAATACGTTATGACAAGTCAGGCGACATCGTCCCGGAAATAAAGTGAAGAAACTGCTCCCACACCAGAACCTAGAAAACTGCTAAAAGTTCCCAGAACACCTTATAGGGTAAGTCCTGGTTTACCATATGGAATATGGATATATTTATTGCTATAAGGTGAAACCAATGTTGACCTGAGATACTGGTTCGAGGAGACGATGTCCAGAGAAAAGAAGAGCCGAATATCGAACACAGGACTTTAGTGCTTTGTCTATGTCTGTGGACAATACCAGCAATAAAAGGAAAGAAGGACTGAATCCGGGTGTTCGTGGTAGTGGTTGATGTAGCAGTAGAAGCAGGAGGAATGGTGAAGAGAAATCAAAGAAGTTAAAAAGATGACAGTGAATGCAGTGGAGCAAACTGAAGTGTTACACTTTCAGCCACCCCTGCTGTATGGGGAAACTCCCCATAAGTGGGACGCGGTAGGAGGGTCCCCCTGCTGGTGGCCCATGAGGAAGCTGAACACCAGAGAATGGAGCAGAAAAGAACTGAACAGTCAACTGCCCACTGGGGAGCAAGAATACTGGTGTCTGACTGTCAACGGCGTGCACGTCTATACACAAACTGCAGCATTAAGCGTGGACCCTGCTGGCTGGAGAGAGCCGCGAGACCAGGAGATCTCAAGGACTCGGCGGCAGATAGGAGTAGACGAAACACGCGAAAAAATATGGATGCCGTATCAAGGAACAGCATAATGGAGGTACCAGCAAAATGAAAATACTGACTGGCTGAGTGAAGGGAACCAGGTGCAGCCAAACCAGCAAAGAAGCCCGGAAGACGGGAACTTCTCCAACTGGGGCCAACGGCGGCTAATGAAAAAAAATCCTACTATCAGCCCCGTGGGACTAAACATTTTTATTTACAGGGGAGAGAGAGCGTTGGGGACAAAAGACGGTTGGAACATTACATGAGTGGTGACACGTACCTCAAGGAGAAAAAATAAAAGAGTTGACAGTAAGATAAAAAGAGGGGGAAACCTCTGGCACACCAGTACTTGGTAACCCCCCACCCGCCTCCCTTAATCACATGAGTGCTAAACCCCAGGAAGCTGTATGAGAAAAAAAACAGTATATTGCAATGACAAGGAATTGGTAAAAGTGGATAAAAGAGTGAAGCCCCGTCTACGGAAGAAGGCACAAGAAGAAAGGGGTACAAAAGGCCCTACTCTCCCTCATCCCAGTGGAGCTGAGCACTAACAGTTATAGAGGTTTGGCAGAAATCCAATTCAAGGCTGCCAGAAACAGGCAAACAGTGTTTAAGCAATTGATTATAAAAAGGGCTCCCGATGAAAGGGAGACCTACGTTTTTTTGATATACATGAGTGTGGATGAGAAATCCAACATAAGGAAAGACCAGGGAAGAGGATTGTCCCCTGGCATTATACAATCTGCTTCACAGGGAAGAAAACCACTTCCCAAATAGTGGGTGAACCAACCTTTGAAATACTTAACATTAATTGTAAGAAAGCCAACATAAAGAAAGACCAGGGATGAGGATTGTCCCCCTGGCAAAAGAAGAACCACGTTATAGGGAAGAAAAGCACTTCCTATAGACTGGCGGAATCGACAAGTGATTTTGGGTAAACTTTATATTGAGCACATTTTGGGCGGTTTTCTTTTCACGTTGGAACCTTGTGCAGAGGAGTTGGGGAAAGGCTGCAGACAAGTAGCTGAGGAACATATTATTTTCTCCCTATAGTATATTTTGTAGTATTTAGAGTGTGAGGGTCAGAATAGGTTTTGGACACAAGACAGTGAACTTTTATTTAGACATCGTGACAAAGACTGTCTCATTAGTTCGTTTTATTGAGGCAGGAAACCCCCTCATAGAGTTTGGGCTAGTGAGGCATATTTCCAATCCCTTGCATTTGTGAAACAACCCAACGCTGTTTCCGTCTCCTTACTCTGACCCCTCACAAAGCCTATCTGTCCACAAAACCTGATTGTTGAACCTGCGATAGCGAAGGTGGTTAATGTACTGGCTGTGGTTATCAACAAAGGTCTATCGCTGGATCTGGGCCCTCAGGGGGTAGGAAGAGAGGATTTTGGGGCAGATGGGTGGGTTGGAAGTTTGATATTTAACATTTATGGTTAATATTTAGAAATTCCAATGAACATATGTTATAAAAGAAAAAAGAATAAAATGACTTTCGCCCTTGATTGGAGGAGGAGAAATGATATGCAGGTGAGCCACTGACGTCATCGGGAGGCGGAGTTGCACTGCCAAGCTGAGCTGGCTGTGGCAGAGAGAAGAACACAGGAGGGCAGGAGACAGTGCTGTGCAGAGTCTGCAGGGCTGACCGGAGCTAACCCTGAGGGAAGGTGTGTACGCACGGAGGACGTGCTGGGCCTGGAGCCCACGAAACCACACCAAGCCCCACGAGCAAGAGACGAACGAGTCCGCCACTCGCACTATGCAAAACCAGAGATAGCGCAACATAACTGTGAACGAAGAAACATTACTGCTTGCTTTCAAGAGACTATGCCCAGAAACTGGGGAGAATGCCAGCATCACCGGGTCGAAGCCACCTTGCGGGCGAAGGTGTCAACAATGGTCTGGGTTTCCTCACAGGAATCCTCTTCACTCGATAGGCTACGTGAATCTTCTGAAGATGGGGTGTTCCCCTTCTTTTTTTGTGGATCTCTGATCCTTGAAGAGATAAGGTTGAACTCGAGAGGAAGCCACTATGCCCGCTGTGTCAACAGCCAAGGCAATAGGCCCTCCCCCCAAAAAAAAAACAAACAAAGGGAAAAAGCCATAAGGCAAAAAACCTTTTAGTCCAACAGTTGTCCGATGGTGTTGTGAGGAGCTCAATCCTTGCACAATACGGTAGCAGAGAAAAAGGGGTGAGTAGGAATCCACGGGGCGTAGCTGGAGTTGATTGGCAGCCAAAGGTGGAGCAATAACCCAATTGCCCCGGTGGCTTGTGAGGATGTAGATTTCATGCACCAGTCCAGAAAGGTATTCTTAAACAACAGGTTAGGCAGTGCAGTAGGTAGAACAGAGAAAGGGTGCCAGAGCACTGTTGCTGTTTAGTAGCGGGCCAGGACGAAGGAGGGAGGCGCCAGAGCGCTGCAGCAGTAGAATGGGAGGCAGAGCAGGCAGAATAGTAAACAGAATGCGAGGCACGAGCTGCACAGGAAATAGAACAGAACCGCAGCCATGAAAAACAAAAGGAGGCACTACGACTAGCATCTTACCCCTGAGAAGGAAGGCCACGGGTTGCAACGCGTCAGCGGTGCACTGATCGCCGGTATAAGAAAAGAATACGTACTGGTCAAAAAAGACTAGACCAGCAGAGGCGTTGGAAAGCGAACATGAAGGCAATCTAATAGCGCCTTATGCAAAACCTCCAAAGCCTCCAGGAGGGCCCAACAGTGACATTATGCCCCCTCTTGTTCCCGGTTGTACCAGGCTTTCCTGGATGTAAGCAATGGAACTTCCTCAACAAATTGGGTGCCTTGAGGTGTGACACAAGTTCCCGGGTGTTTTCAGATGAGGGATAACCTTTCCACTGCACTAGATACTGGAGGCCTCGGCGATGGAATCGCGAGTCACAGATGCGGGACACTTCGTATTTTTCCGGTCACTTATGTGATGAAAGTTGTATCTTCTTCTTGCATTCAAAAGTGTCTGGAATGAAGGTGCAAAGCAAAGAGGGATGAAAACAGGGTGCAGTCTGTGTAAAGAAGGTGGTTATTTTATTTGAAAGCCAACCGGATTGATCCTGGAAAGGACTTCGAAGGGTCCGATTAATCTGGGAGAAAGTTTGGAGGGATGAACCCATCTGGATAAGAACTTGGTAGATAGCCAGACCTTGGTACCTATTTCCCATTGGGGGCTTGGGATCCTGTGGGCAACAGATTGTTGCTTGTACTCTTCTCTCCTTCTTTTCAGGTGGAGATAAGCATCCTTGTGTGCTTGGGACTTGTAGGGACACCCAGGAGGGGTACGAAGTAAGCCATTTTAGTAAACAAGTACACCACCACCATAATCACAGTGTAGCCACCAGAGAGAGGGAAATCCACAACTAAATCTGTAGAAACATGGCTCCAGGGTCTCGTAGGTGTAGGGCTTTGTTCTGGGAATCCTATGGGTTTGCAGGTGCAGGGTTTACACTGGACGCAACCCAGACAAGACCGAACAAAAGCCTTAATCTCCGTACATACGGAGGGCCACCAAAAGGAACAGTGAATGAGTTCCAACATTGCATCATAGCCTCTGTGTCATACTGTCTTACCTTCATGGCACCATAGCATCACTCTCCTGTGGAGTCCGTCTTCGGGTACCATCAGAAGGCAGTAATAAAACAGTAATCCAACCTTAATAGACTAGCCTTTCCTCGACCACTGGTGATCTCGCTTAGCGGTAGCTTCTCTTACTTCTTGTAGATAAGAAGTAACCGGTCTGAGAAACTTGTTTCTGGTAAAGAGAGGTTGACCTTTGGAGATGGAAGGCTCTGGGGTGATACTCTGTGATAGACCGTCAGCTATTGTGTTTTCTGTTCCTGGAACATAAGTGATGCTAAAGTTGAACTGCGCAAAGAAATATGCCCATCGTGTTTGTCTTGCATTGACACGTTCCATCTGTTGTAGAACTCAAAGATTCCTATGGTCAGTTCCTATGATGATGGTCAAGGCAGCCCCCCTGTAACAAATGCCTAAACTCTGTGCATGCTTGTTTCTTTAGCAAAAGTTCCTTTTCGATTACCAAGTAATTGAGTTTGCTTGGGTTGAAGGTTTTTGAAAGGTCAGCAATGTGAACCCAAGATGACCTTTTAATCAAGGTAACACATCATACTATGGATGGGACGGAGAAAAACTTCTTACACGAAGCAGTAAGACCGACTCAGGAAGTTGGCAAATAACTCTGTTTTATTCACAATTGCCTAAAACTGTCAGGATCGGCGGGTGGAGGCTTTGGGACTACTGGCGGCATTAACCTGCTCAGAGTCTCGCTCTAGTCCTCATCCAACATGGCGGCTAGCCCTATAACTGCCGACTCCGCCCCTTCCTCCAGTGCGTTGTATCTGTTTACCCTCCCGTTACTTCGCTCGTACTCTTGTGCCTTAGCTAGAATTCTTTTCTACGCTTTTTCCTTGTTCTGTTTCCTGTGCCTGTGTATTTTCAGTCCTACTTATTCTTTTGTTGCTATTCTTCCCTTTCATACGGCGTTCGCCGTATTTCTTATCTACCGTTTTTCTTGCCTACTCCTTTGTAAATTCTTTCACGGCGTTCGCCATTCTTCCCCGTTTGTGACTTCCTTTTTTTATATACTTTCACGCGCTTGCCGTCTCCAGTTTCAGTCTCCGGTCTTTTAATTGTTTGGCTACTTAGCATTTGTTTTCTTAGGTTATCTTTTCTTTCTGCCATTCCCGGATGGTAAATTATCAGCCTTCTCACTGAATCTATTGTTACACTCGTTGGACTATTGGTCTTTGGAATCATCCATCCATCTGAATATCACCATATCCAGGGTTTTTTCTGCCTTCCGGCTTTTTCCCTGGGGCGAGGCTGGCCCCCCGGGGGGCTCCCGGAGGCAGGTTCTCAACTCTGTCACGGTGGCCTCTGGAGGGGCCAGACCTTATTTACACGACAGAAGAGGTGGGAAGCTTAAGGAAGACAATCCCAAGAAGAAGAAGAACCCAAAGAAGTCGGAAGCTACACTTAAGGAGAGCTCTTCGGAAGTCTCAGGTGAGGAGAAGGGGGAGTTTAAACCCGGACCTGACAGCATACAACGCCCGACTCACACTATGGCTTCTTTGGAACAATACCAGGAATTGGTGGCGGCTATGCAGAATCTAACCGTCGAGGTTCAAGCCTTGAGAACTGAGAATATAGCGCTCCGACAACAGGTAGTGTTACGCCGGGATGAATACGGCGACTTACCTACTATGCCACTTTCCTTCGGAAAGTATAATGGTTACCCCGGAGGCTTTAAAGACTTTATTGATGCATGTAGGGTGCACTTTGCCTTCAGACCCCATGCTTATGACTCAGCCAGATCTAGGGTTGGCTTCATCATCGCTAACCTCTCAGGAAATGCCGTTGGTAACTAACAATGATCCGTCTCTGAACGATTATGACCGTTTTTTGGAGGTATTTAAGGAAAGGTTCGATAGACCCGAAGTGCTGTATTCATCTTTGGAGGCTATTCTAGACGTTTGTCAAGGAAGCACTGATCTCCAAACCTACATCTCTCGCTTCCAGAGATTAGCGGCCCAGGCTGACTGGCCAGATTCGGCTCAACAGACTATTTTCAGACGAGGCCTTCACGATGATATTAAGGACGAACTAGCTAGAGTTGCCAGACCAGCTTCTTTCCGAGATCTGATTACCTTGTCACTCCAGATCGAATTTCGGCTACAAGAACGACGACAAGAAAGAAGACGACCCAGAGGAACTCCTCAGGCGTTAAATCTTCCTCCTCCTTCACCTCAATTAAGAGCTTCACATATGGCGGAAGAACCCATGCAAGTCGGAGCCGCTCGAGGTCCCCTGACTCCGGAAGAGCGAAGGAGACGACGTGATACCGGATTGTGTATGTATTGTGGTTCTTCTAAACATCTACTAAGAGACTGTCCGGAGGTTCCACCTCGACGGAAGGAAAACTTCAGCCCCCGTTCTGCTGCAAGGGAAGTTTCGGGGGACTTGACAAGTACCCTTGCAACAGCTCAAAGACCTTAGAAAGTACAGAAGAGAACAGTCTGATGGTATTTAAGGTTGAACTCTGGCGGTCAGCATCCGCTCCCCTCGAGGTACTGGCGATGTTGGACTGCGGAGCCGCAGGCAATTTCATGGATTTAAGATGGGCAACTGAGCATCAGGTGGCTACCAGACTCAAGTCAGCTCCCATTCCAGTAGAAGGGGTAGATGGTAGACCTTTATCCTCTGGACCAATCACCACAGAGACATTCCCTCTCAAGTTGAAGATGGGCCATCATGAAGAGACTTTGGAGTTTGACTTGATCAGGGCAGCCCATTTTACTTTGGTTATAGGCATTCCGTGGTTACGAAAACATAACCCACACATTAACTGGACAGATAATAAGGTGGATTTTGATTCTCTATTTTGTAAGACCAACTGCATGAATCAGTTAATGGCATCCCTTTCTAATGTCAGATCAGTAGAAGGAAAGTCTGTCCACAACCCCGTGATCATATCTTCTATCCCTCTCCAGTATCAGGCCTATGCTGGGGTGTTCATGGATACCCTACCCAGAATGCTGCCTCCACATAGGGTTGAGGACTGCGGTATCGACCTAATGCCTGAGGCGGTGATTCCCTTTGGCCGCATGTATCCTCTATCTCTTCCAGAGCGGAATGCCCTTCGGAACTATTTGGATGCTAACCTACAGAATGGACTTATCCGAGAATCTAAGTCTTCCTGTGGTGCTTCTCTGTTCTTCATCCCCAAGAAAGATACGGTGGAGTTACGCCCCTGTATAGATTATCGTGGTCTAAACAAAGTCACCATCCGTGACAGGTATCCCATGCCCTTGATACGAGACATAATAGAAGCAGTACAAGGAGCGGTCTACTTCACTAAGCTGGACTTAAGAGGTGCCTATCACCTATTGCGTATAAGGCAGGGTGACGAATGGAAAACGGCCTTCCGCACCCCATTTGGCCTATATGAATACAGGGTAATGCCGTTTGGCCTTGTAAATGCCCCGGCGGTATTTCAAAGATATATGGATAAGGTATTTGCTGACATGCTGTTTATAACAGTGGTGGTATACCTCGATGACATAGTGATATTTTCCAAGACACTGACAGAGCACAGAAAACTGGTCTTACAGGTTTTGCAGCGCCTTAAGTCTCATCAACTACTGATCAAACCAGAAAAATGCCAATTTGAAACTACATCAGTTTCCTACTTGGGATTCATACTGTCCAAAGAGGGCATTGCGATGGATCCTATCAAGATAAGGGCAATTGGAGAGTGGAAGGAACCTACCAATGTTAAGGAACTACAAAGGTTTTTGGGGTTGGCAAACTTTTATCGAAGATTCATTCCCAATTTCTCTAACACCGTGCTTCCGCTCACTTCTCTGCTGAAGAAGGGGATAAGATTTATCTTTGGGGAGGAACCCAGAAGGGCATTTTCTATCCTCAAGGATTGCTTCTCTACGGCACCCATTCTAGTCCAGCCGGATCAGACCAAACCTTATATCCTGGAAATAGACGCTTCCTTAGGAGCAGTCGGGGCCATTCTACTACAGAAATCGGAGGACGATTTCGAACACCCTGTAGCCTATTACTCCAAGACCCTGACTTCCAGTGAGCGTAACTACTCGGTACTCGAAAGGGAACTTTTGGCCATTAAGTTGGCTTGTCAAGAGTGGCGTCATCTTTTGCAAGGGGCAGCTCACAGCTTTACTATCCGCACAGACCATCGTAATCTGCGGGTATTACAGCAGATGGAATGCACAAATGCACGTCACGCCAGGTGGTCCTTCTTCTTTCTGCAATTCGATTTTAGCATCACTTACATTCCCGGTACTGAAAACATGAAGGCAGACGCCTTGTCTCGAAGCCAAGGGGAAGGTTCTGGTATTTACAAGGATCCCGAACTAATTTTCCCAGGTCTCAAGATTGTTGCATCCACTCTCTCGTTCCTTCAAGATCTGATACCACAGTATCAAACAGGATTAGACCTTCCTTCCTTCCTCCATCATCCATGGTGAAGATGGGCTGTACTATCATGGAAAGGCGCTGTTCATTCCCACCAAGAAGCTTCAAACTCTAGTCCTCTCATGGTGCCACAACACCCCTTTAACAGGACATCCCGGAATTAGGAAGACTTATAACCTGCTACGTAGGGGATTCTGGTGGCCTACACTTCGGAATGATGTAGGTCGGTATGTATCTACCTGTTCGGTTTGTGCCTCCAACAAACATCGAACTGGAAGACCGGTAGGACTACTACAACAACAACCCTTACCAGGGCGCCCCTGGGAACATATTTCCACTGATTTCATTGTGGATCTCCCACCATCTGATGGCATGACAGTGATCATGGTGACAGTAGATTCTTTCAGCAAGTTAGCCCACTTCTCCGCCTTTAAGCAAGTCCCTTCAGCCTTAGAGACAGCTACAGTATTTCTTCGAGATATTGTCAGACTTCATGGGTTGCCTCGGACCGTGGTTTCCGATCGGGGACCACAATTCACTTCGAGATTCTGGGCTTCTCTTTGCCTTACACTGGGAATTCACAGGGCTCTCTCTTCGGGCTACCACCCTCAGAGCAATGGACAAACCAAAAGGTTGAACGCCAGTCTGGAACAATATCTGAGGTGTTTTTGTAGTCCACAACAAGAGCACTGGTATCGTTTCCTTCCACAGGCAGAGTTTGCCTACAACAATGCATTTCATACATCTATCCAGATGAGTCCTTTTTTTTGTACTTATGGGTACGATCCTCAACATCTACCCTGGCTTAGTACTCCATCCTCCAAGATTCCAGCTGTAGATGGGGTGCTTAAGGACTTGCATGAAGTACATGAAATAGCTCAGAAAGCACATCAGGCCAGTCAACAAGCACAAAAGAAGTGGGCGGACAAGGGCAGGAGCCCCAACCCGACATGGCAGATAGGTCAATTGGTCTGGTTGTCCACCCGATTCTTACCCCGATGGGTCCATTCTGGCAAGTTCTCCTCACGATTCCTGGGGCCTTTCCCCATTGTGCAACAGATAAACCCGGTGGCCTTCAAGATCAAACTCCCGAACTACCTTAAGAGAGTGTATCCAGTTTTTCACGTCTCCTTGCTTAAGGAATACAAGGATGACCCATTCCAAAGACCTGTCCTCAGAGTACGTGCCCAGGAGACCCCAGCTCCAGAAGAATATGAGGTGGCCTACCTGGTGGACTCCCGGTACCGCAGGGGTAGGTTGCAATACCTGGTTCATTGGAAGGGATACCCATTGGAGGAAAGATCCTGGGAACCCGTGAGCCACATTCATGCATCCCGATTGATCAGAAGATTCCACCACTTCCACCCGGGTAAACCTGGGGGACCCCCTAGGAGAAGGGGGTATACTGTCAGGATCGGCGGGTGGAGGCTTTGGGACTACTGGCGGCATTAACCTGCTCAGAGTCTCGCTCTAGTCCTCATCCAACATGGCGGCTATCCCTATAACTGCCGACTCCGCCCCTTCCTCCAGTGCGTTGTATCTGTTTACCCTCCCGTTACTTCGCTCGTACTCTTGTGCCTTAGCTAGAATTCTTTTCTACGCTTTTTCCTTGTTCTGTTTCCTGTGCCTGTGTATTTTCAGTCCTACTTATTCTTTTGTTGCTATTCTTCCCTTTCATACGGCGTTCGCCGTATTTCTTATCTACCGTTTTTCTTGCCTACTCCTTTGTAAATTCTTTCACGGCGTTCGCCGTTCTTCCCCGTTTGTGACTTCCTTTTTTTATATACTTTCACGGCGCTTGCCGTCTCCAGTCTACAGTTTCAGTCTCCGGTCTTTTAATTGTTTGGCTACTTAGCATTTGTTTTCTTAGGTTATCTTTTCTTTCTGCCATTCCCGGATGGTAAATTATCAGCCTTCTCACTGAATCTATTGTTACACTCGTTGGACTATTGGTCTTTGGAATCATCCATCCATCTGAATATCACCATATCCAGGGTTTTTTCTGCCTTCCGGCTTTTTCCCTGGGGCGAGGCTGGCCCCCCGGGGGGCTCCCGGAGGCAGGTTCTCAACTCTGTCACGGTGGCCTCTGGAGGGGCCAGACCTTATTTACACGACAGAAGAGGTGGGAAGCTTAAGGAAGACAATCCCAAGAAGAAGAAGAACCCGGAAGCTACACTTAAGGAGAGCTCTTCGGAAGTCTCAGGTGAGGAGAAGGGGGAGTTTAAACCCGGACCTGACAAAAACAGGGAGTACAACAGACATCAATGGACGTCGAACAGCATAATCTCAAAGTATCTCATGAAAAAATCGCATTTATATACTAAATGTTCATCATACGTGACGTCTATTCTACGTGGCAAATTAAGAAAACCTACGGGAGATTGGGGTTGGCTCAAGGGGAACATCTAAGTACACTTTCGATATGGGCTAGGATCGTGATTGGGTCTCTATAGTCAGGTGGGCACTTACGACCTCCCTTAGTGCAAGCCATCTTCGACAGTAATTAGAAACACAACACTTAATTCTCAAACTATAAGGCTCTTCACTATATGGCCTTCTACGAATGGTTGGCACACTTATACCCTTCTGGAACATTCGATGCTCTAGCAGCACATAAGCTGGTACCCCCGCTGCTGGTGGGTGAACTTGACCGTGTCTCCCCACACAATTAGCCCAATATCGCTCATCACTCATGCCGTCTGCCATGCACATTGTCTTTGATCTCGGCCTTGTAGTAGCTTCTCGCCTCTAGGAATATAATGGAGTGCAGGCACTCACTATCTTCAATCTGATGAACCATGCTCTTTGTCTATTTTCATCCCCAGCTCATGTGATCAGAGACCGTGAATTTGCTTGTATTATAGCATTTAATAGTCTTTAATGAAGAAACTTGGTACTCATGGTATTCTCTCTTTGCAACTTTAACAAGGGATGCCTGGCTTCTCATGTATACTGTCCTTCACAAGCTGATAACCAGTTATTGGCTGCTTCCATTCTTTGACATCAAGCCAGACAGTCTCTTTGGTCTTGCTTCAAATTCAAGCCTATTCTTTGCTACAACACACATAGCTTCCAATCTGTCTTCCTTCATGGAGACTCGCTTACTAAAATTGTATCATTGAATGTACAGAACTCTATATGCACATATGTAGGCGGCGCAGCCTGCAGTCTATTTACTACGTATAGCCAGCCTTAAGAATGCTTAGTCTACTTGCGTTACAGCATCTGTACAATTATAAAACGACTTGTGTTTTCTGCAGTGTTCTTCACATATGCAATCTTCATTCTGCACATGAAAGTCTTCTCGATTATTTTCTTCGCCATCAGATTCTTTATCACCTATGCATTCTCTTCTCTGGTCATCCTTGCCAATGCATCATTCTCATCTTTTTTGACGTCACCAGCTTCTCCTTTTCACATCTTCACACTTCTTCAGGCGCTTCTCTTATGAGACCACCAGTCGTTCGGGGATATTTCACATGGGGTTTTCTCAACGGATGCCTTGTCTCAAAGATTCTTTGTGGTATAGCTACCATTACTGGCATTGTACATGTTGCAATTTCCGGTTTCCAACATATAGGCAAAATAGGGGCTGGACTTCCTGTAGCGGCACTCGGCTGCTCCTCTACACTCCCCCCTCTGGTCGATTCATCAACCACTCCTTCACCAGTTTCCACATCTCAGCATCCTTTCTTGAAAAAGTGCTTCTTTGGAGTCCAAATTTTCATTACTCCTTTCAGAGATCCTGCTGATTTTACATGCTCATCGACACTCCAAGTCATATGGCTACATTGGCCATTTGGGTTACAGTAAATCAATTGTCCCACATACTTCCTGTGGTTTCTTGGATGCAGGAACTTTGTTCCTTCTGGTGCTAAGGTACTGGCCTTTATGTACTCTCTGATTTCTTCATCTGTCAACTCCTTGCATCCAAACCCTGATTTGACATCTATCATTCGTACTGCTCTCTTCGCTGTGTTCTTGCACTGTGTGATTATTATCCTGATCACACACAATCCAAACATCACCATCACCAGTATTGCTCCCAGGAGCTTGAAGATATTTTCCATCCATTGTGGAACCCATGAGAAGATGGACACAAACCAGCTGTCATCTGCAATATCTTCTGGTTTGTCTTCTATCTTGTTGTGCAGGTTTGTCAGCCGCCTTATGGCCTTCATCAAGGTCCCATTCTAGTCATCATGAGAATGTATGAACGTGAAACATGATTCTCCAATTTTGGCACAAACACCTCCATCCATTGCTGTGATCATGTCAAGGACATATCTCTTCTGAAGAGCCATCAGTGTTATGGCTCTTAGTTCTTCCTTGATCGCATTGAATCCCTTTATTGTGGTGTTGATCGTCTGCAGGAGTTCCCATTTGGTAATCTGTAGCCATTTAGCATTGGCCATTGTCTGGATCCCTGGCATAAAGATCTCTGTGAAGACCGCTGCAGTCTGACTGAACAACCTGTGCTCATACAGAATGGCATCAAAGGCTTGTATTGATTTAGCTGAAAAGTAATTCTCCTGGTTCGATTGAGGAACTCGCATGATCTTCTTTTCCTCAAATGGGCATCTGCCTTTGGAAATTCATCAATATTCAGATCACTTTTCGGAATCACTAATGCTGGAATGTGAATAAGCACTAAGGAACACATCCCTCCCCAATCCTTGGGCAGCATCATTTAAGCTCTGGACCCACGGGCCCAGTAGTGATACATTAGTGCTACTGTTCCATCCTTCATGTCTGGTACACCAAAGATTCGGCCACACTGATGATTTACTCCAACTTTCCTTGTACCATTATTTCTGAAGCATAGGGCACTATCTGCAAAGGTCCTCTTTTATCGTTGACCCATGTCAACATCTTCACAATCTTCGGCCAGTGGTGCTTGCATTCATTCTCTGCTGTATTTATAATTGGCTCATAAAATCCCATTATTGCTGCTGCTCTGCACACAATAAGGCTTTCCGCCCATCCTTCAGGAGTCAACACTGTTCCTTTAATTTGTAATTGATTAATATGGCATTTATAAGGCGCCTATACACAAGGGTTTCAAGGAGCGATGAGGCAAGGGAGGGGAAACAGGGAAGACAGACAATGATCCTACTAGGCCAGGTGACATTGAGATTGCGCAAGTGCAGGGGAGGGGGGAAGGGGAACAGTGTGGTGGGGAAGGGGAGGGGGCAGTGCAGTACATAGGTTAACAGTAAATAGATAAAGACAATAAAAGTGTGGCCAGCTGGTGGCAAGTGCAAGGGTAATTGCAGACATCAGGGGTCACATGCTAGTAGGTGCTGTAGGGATACAGAAACAGTCCCTGAATGCAAGGATTGCCAGGGGGGCAGTGCAGGTGTGCAACTGGAAGGAGGGGACCTGGGCCCAAGATCAGACAGTAGCCAGGTAACCAGTGCAGTTTCAGATTCCGCCAGGAGATCAGCAGGGGAGTGGAGGAGAGAAAGCAGAAGCAAAGAGGAAGGTCTTGAGGAGCTTCCGGAACCGGAGATGGTTCTTCTCAAGTTTCAGAGAGGCTGGGAGGCTGTTCCAGAGGGAGGCCCCAGGTGAAGAAAGAGATCTACCACCAACTCACTGCTTGTAGAAGCGACTGGCCCTGAGGGAGTTGGAGGCGAATGAGTGAAGAGCCCGAGAAGGAAGATATTTAGGAAGAGAGAGTTGAAGGTATTCTGGTGCTGCTGCAGTGAGGCATAGAGTAAACAGTGAATTTGAGGTTGTAGCAAGTGTAAGACTACCGTCTCACTTTTCAGCACAAGCAGCAGAATTGGTAGCGCTCATTATGGCACTTGAAATCATGAAGGAGAGGAAGTGACGATATACAGTGACTCCACCTATGTGACGTCGACTGCCTACGATTTCCATTAACTGAGCTCTTGATAAATGGTTAAATCCTTCTTTTACCATTATAATCTTAACCACCTTTTCCTTAACTTCTGGAGTATCAAAACATTTAATATCTGGTGCGTATGCAACCCTTTTGGCTTCTGTGTCTGAGGCTTTGTTCACACAAGAAATCAAATCTGTTTGCTTAGTATCTGCTGCACATTTAACTATCGCTATGGCTACTGAGAGTTGTAGTGCCTTAATAAGTCCATCTAGTAGTGATGGGTGTTTCACTGGAGCGCCGTCTGCTCAGAGGTAGCCCTTCCTTTTCCAACGTGCTAGCCCTGCGTGTACAGTCTATGCCTTGCTACAGCGGCACCAGAATGCCTTTCCACATTTGTCTGATCAATTTTTGAAGAAACATCAATAAAGATATTCTCTCCTCCTGACAGTGCATTTTCTTTAACGTGTGGTATGTCGTCGTACATCTCCGCATAACTTGCACAATCATGCACATGCTCACCCTCTGCCACTTGTTCAGCTATAAATTTGGCAGGGTTCGCTATTTTACATCTAACAATTTTAATCGCTGGATTTGATATAATAACTTCGTACACGGAAGCCCTTGAGATGTTAATGTACCCTTTGGTTTCTCCAGAAAGGCAAATAAAGCATGCTCTACAAAAAATGTCATAGGACACCCCATTACAATGCTCGCAGACTTCTCAGTTGCGAACGTAGCAGTTGCCAATGACTGTTCGTATGGAAAATGCCCTTTCATGACTCTGTCTAACATCCCACTATAATATGCAGGAGGTTTATAACCTAATGTCGTTCTTTGTGTTAGCACTACTATCATATCTGTCCCATCAGTGTGTGAAAATAAGAATTCTTCAGCATAATTGGGAATTCCTAAAACAGGGGCTGTACAAATTGCTTTCCTCAACTCTTCAAATCCTTCCTCTCTTTCCCCAGTCCATTCTATTTTTTTCTTTATTCACCTGTGCTTTCTTTAAAATCTGGAAAAGGGGTCTCGTGTATGAGCTATAGTCAAACACCCATGCTCTCACATAATAACATAATCCCAAGAATCGCTGCATCTGCTTTATCGTGTGCGGTTTTGCAGTTTTCATAATTGCTTCAGCTCTTTCAGGTGTCACCTTCTTTCCCTCATGTGAAATCAACTGGCTAATATACAACACCTCTTCTTAGCAATACTGTAACTTTTTTTTGTCTACATTGTATCCCTTGTCTGCAAGGATAGTCATTAAGTGAATTAAATCTTATCTACACTCATCTTCTGTTATGCTACAAATCAGAATATCATCTACGCTTTGTATCACGGTACTTTTCAAATCAATATTGCCAAGGTCGATCTGCTGGACTCTATTAAAGATCGACAGTGACTCACAATACCCTTGTAGCAAACAAGCATGTTTCAGTCGAATTTGATGAAAGGCAAAGGAAGTTAAGTCTTGTGAGTATTTATGCAACGGAATTGAGAAAACCGCATTTTTCAAATCAATCGTTGTGAAATATTGCACTTCTACTGGGATACTACATAGTATTGTTGCTGCATTAGGAACTAAAGGAAACTCTGCCTCTACAATCTGGTTAATAAGTCTCATATCTTGTATGAATCTCCACAGCCCTTACTTTAATTTCTTCTCAAGGTACACTACGGTATAACATGATGACTCTGATGGTACCAGAATACCTTGCTTCATCAATGTTGAGATAGTCTAAAAAATGCTCTCATCCGCTTCTAGAGACATCGGGTACTGTCTCACTCGAGGTAAAATTGCTCCTGGTTTCAGCTTTATATTAACCTCTCCCACTCCTTTTAGTAGGCCTTCATCATAAGGGCCTCTAGTTCATAAAACACCTGGCACCTGTTCCAAATCTTCATAAAAAAATACTGGACGCTGTTGCATATTGCCATGCGCTGTGGGATCTCCCTTTTCTCTATTCTGATCCAATACGTAATGCTCATAAAGAACACCACTTCATCGTCTGATGAATCATCTCTAAACATGTCATTGTCAGTGACGTCTGTCAATCTGCACTGCTCCCCAATGGCAATTACCATTCTCCGTGGTCTACCCTCATCATCTGTACCTTTGAGCATTGCCATTTCCCCTCGTACTATGGCTGCATCTAATTCTAAGGGGATAGTCTGTACCCCCTCTTCATCCATAGGTAGCTGGGGTCTAAACAGGAATTCATTAGGTTCATAGTCCTTCCCACTAAGCCAGGTAGCTGTCATGATGCCCGCTCCCGGGGAGCCGGTTCAAGCCCTGCGTCCCCGAAAGCGGACATCCAGTCCCCAAGGAAGGACCCAGCAACCCCTTATAGGGGCCCTTTGGACAGTGTCCTGGCGCCTATTGCGCCAGGCTCATAAAAGACATCAGTCCTCGCGCCATAGGCGCCAGGCTCATTATGGAAGTGCTTGGGTGCACTTACCTGATGCAGACCATGCTGCAGGATCCCGGCCTCCTTGAGGCCTGAAAGGAACTACTTTACCTGTGGGACTAATTTACCATCCGGGCGTGGTCGGGGAAGGATACATACCTGATTGGAGGAAGGATACATACCTGGAACTTCTTCCAAGGCTATTTAAACCCCACCCGAACAGCCACACGTGCTTCGCGTTGTTCTGCATCTAGCAGCTGGACGCTCACCGTGTCTGCTCCTGCATCCTGACTTCTGCCATGCCTGCCAGCATCCTGGATCACCTGCAAAGGAAGAGAAGAAGAGAACAGAAGAAGGAAAAGTCCTTACCTGCTAAACCCGCATCCCGGAGACATCTGTCATGATCACTGCTTCCAAGGAGCCAGGACCAGCCCAACGTCCTTGGAAGCAGGCCCCTAATCCTAGGCACCAGCCGGTCCCCACGGGGACCTTTTGGACCTTGTCCTGTCGCCGGTGGCACCAGGCTCATCAGAATCATCGGTCCCGGCACTGGAAGCGCCAGGCTCATAATATGTGTGCAGATGTTTGGGTGGACTTACCAGCAGCAGACCATGCTGCTTACTTACCAGCCACTTAGAAGTCCTCTGTGAACAGGAACTACTTTCTTACCTGGGTGGGGCAGCTCCATTCCCTGGATTCAGCATGGGGAAAGCTTCTAGAACTGGAACTCTTTTCTTACCTAGGCGGGGCCGTGGAGGAAGACGCCTCATCACTCCAAGGCTATTTAAACCACATAGATAGAAGAAACGTGCTTCGCGTTATTCTGCATCTGCAGCAGAACGCTCACCGAGTCTGTTCCAGCCTTTCTTCTTTCGATCCTGAATCTGCAAGAATCATACTCACCATTCCTGTATTTTATTCTTAAATCTGTTTATTGGCATTTGTTATTCGTTATAAACACAAGAAAATTGTCAAATCTTCCACCAAACAATAAATCAGATTGCGTCTCAGGTTATTAACATTTACAACTTAACATAACTTAACATAGAAACTTTAACTATCTCCAAATGTCTGCTTCTTGAGAAGTCGGTGCCAGGTGGGTCACTGGGGGGGATTGGGAGTTTCGGGGGGTGAGAGGAATTCCTTTAGCAGGGCTCGCATGAAGTTATGGTTGGGCTTCCTCGAGGATTCCACTCCTGTCCGTGGGACGTCCTATTGCGGGTTTGTGCTGACTCATGGGGGCTTATCGTCCGAGGGGTAAAACAAGGGGTCTGTGAGTCCTCTCCAGGCATCTAGGGTCACACTCGAGGCATCTGTGGATCTAGCTACACTTTCTTCCCAGGCTTTCGTTTCGGCTTGCACCCATCGTTTCAGTTCTCTGTGCCAGATTTTCTGTTGTGGTCCCGATGGTTTTTTCCAGGACATTGCAATTGTCCTCTTAGCCAGAATACACATAATGTCCATTAATCTACTAAGGTATTTTAGTTTTGCTGGTCTGGGGTACGTGCCTAGTAGGCACTCCGCAGGGGTCCATTCATATCTGGTCAGCCCCAGAGATTCGCTTATCTGCTGTACAAAAGACCACAGTGATTGTGTCTTAGCACACCGCCACAACATGTCGAACAGGTCCGCATTGTCCATTTCGCACCAGGTGCAATCAGGGCTTTGAGTGTTATAGAGTTTGGCCAGCCTGGATGGGGTTAGGTATGTTCGATGCAGAAGGTTCAATTGTATTTGTCTAAATCTGTGATTTCTGGACACTGTTTTAGGAAATATGAGGGCCCTTTCCCATTCCCCATCCGTTACTTCTCGGCCTATGTCTACTTCCCATCTGGATTTTAGCCCAGCACTGCGTGGATTGGGGGTGTCATTTAGGTGGCCGTAGATCTGAGACACCGGTCTCCCTCCTTCTCCTAGTTCATATAGTAGCGTAATCAGGGGGTTCGTGTCTGGTTCCTCCGGCCATGTCGACCATCTGGTGCGTGCCGTGGATCTTAATTTTTGGTACCATAGAAACTGGCCAGCGTGGACATCATTTTGTTCTTGAAGTGTATCAAACTCCATGAACTCCCCCTCCGTGTATAAGTCCCCCCATGAGTAAATCCCCTTCCGTTCCCAGTGCCTGAGGTGTTGCAGATCTGCGGGGGATTTGCATAGGTCTGAGACAAGCGGTATGTTCGGGGAGTATTGGTGTTTGACGTGTGCAAGGGATTCAGCCCTATGCCAGATTTTGCGTCCAAGGGAGACCAGTAGGGGGGCGTTTCTTGTCAAATGGGTGGGGGCCCAGGGAAGTTCTTTCATATATAACGGGGAGACCAGTGGCTGCAGGAGTGGCGTCTCCGATGTGGCATCGTCTGCTAGCCACTTGGTGACAAAGCCAAGCTGCGCTGCTAGGAAGTACTTTTCAAAGTTTGGGAGTTGGATTCCCCCCTGAGTGTACGGTAGTGACAACGTGGCAAGCGCAATCTTTCGTCTTCCCTTCCCCCATAGGAAGTCTCTCAGCATACTTTCCAGTAGGCGAAAGAAGGGCGCTTTGATGTAGAAGTGTACGTTCTGAAATCCATACAAGAATCTGGGAAGGACAATCATTTTAGTTATTGAGGCTCTGCCCATCATGGATAGGGGGAGTTTCGCCCAGAAGGCCATAGATTTCCTCAAGGCCGGGAGAGCAGCTTTAGTGTTGCGCTCATGCATTTGTTCCGGGGAGTGCATTATGTGTATGCCTAAGTATTTGAACGAGGTGTGTTCCCACCTTATTCCCACCGAAGGAAGCTCCGATGCTTCCTTTCCCTTAAGATTTGCCAGGGGGAAGAGGCAGGATTTGGCTCTGCTGAATTTTATTCTAGAGACCTTCGCAAAATTATCTAGGACCTCCAGCATCGTGGGCACATTATAGTATGGGTCCCTGACAAATAATAGGACGTCGTCCGCGTAAAGAGAAATAATGTGGTCAATGTCTCCCAGCCAGATCCCAGCATCAAAAAATTGCTTTCGAAAATAGATAGCAATAGGTTCCAGGCCCAATACGTAGAGCATGGGGGAGAGGGGGCAACCCTGTCTGGTTCCTCTGCATATGTTCCAGACCTCCGATATATGCTTCCCAGTTTTTACTCTGGCTCTAGGTTTCGTGTAAAGTATCTTGATCCACCTAATGAACCTAGGGCCAAAACCAAACCCTTCCAGAACCGCCAGCAGCCATTCCCAAAAGATCGAATCGAACGCCTTGATGGCGTCCAGGGACAGCAGTGCGAACGCTTCTGTGCTATCTACGGTTTGGGCGATGACATGCTGCACTCGGCGCAAATTCATGGTTGTGTTTCGGGCTGGTATGAAGCCGCATTGGTCCTCATGTACTACTTCCCCTATGATTCTGGCCAGTCTATTTGCTAACACTGTTGTCAGGATTTTCGCGTCATAGTTAAGCATTGCTATCGGGCGGTAAGAGTCGCATCTATCAGTGGGTTTATTGGGCTTAATAATCGGGATCAGGAGGGTCTCTCTCATGCTATCAGGTAATATCCCTGTCTCATATGCTTCCCGAAAGACCTCGTGTAGCAGGGGCGTTAATGTAGGCTCATACGTCTTATAAAACTCCGTGGGCAGGCCATCGCTCCCAGGCGTCTTGCAAGTGGCTAGTGAACTAATAGCTTCCGTGATTTCCTCTGTTGTGATATCTGCATCTAGGACCTCTGATTGTTCTGGGGGCATCCTGGGGAGTCCTATCTCTTCAAGGGTGTCCATGATTTTTTCCAGGGGGACCTGGTCGTCATGAGAGTAAAGGTATTCGTAGAAGCCCTTAAACGTTTCGTTAATAGCTTGTTGTGTCTGTGCTACCCCCCCTCTTCAGTCTGTACTCCAGTGATTGTGTGTCTGGGATGTTCTTTCTTGCAGTGCCAGGCGAGCATTCTGCCTGGTTTGTCAGCCTCCGCGTGTATTCTATTAGTTTTGGTGTCATAATCAAATTTGGCGAGCCTATTCCATGCCAAGGTAGAGTTAGTTCTAAGTGCTCTGAGGTTGTCCTCCCTTTGTTCTGTGTCGACCGGGGCTGCTTCTAATTGTTCTATTTCCTGCTCCCAGCGGGCCAGGTCGCCCCTAAGTTGTCTCTTAATGCCCCCTGCCTTTGCTATTATTTCTCCTCTCGTCACTACTTTCAGGGCGTCCCACATTGTACTTAAGCGGTCTACGCTTCCAGTGTTTCTCTCTATGAAGTTTTCTATGAATTCGTGTAGGTCCGCCCTAAATGTCGGGTCACCCAGGGCATCTATCGGCATTCTCCACATTGGGATAGGAGGCCTGGGGCCAGTGTGATTCCAGCCCACCAGAAGAGGCGAGTGGTCAGAAATGGTTCTGCCCAGATATTGAGCTTCTTCTATCTGTGAAAGGTGTTCATTACTTATAAAAACATAGTCCAGTCTGGTGTGGAGACCGTGTGGAGAGGAGAAATATGAATACCCCCGAACATCAGGGTGACACTCCCTCCAGGTATCCGCCAAGTGTAACCTATTGACTAATAGAGTGAGGGCTGTAGTAGCTGCTGAGGGCCCTTTCGGGTGCGGGAAGGACCTATCAAGTATTGGATCATGGACACAGTTGAAATCTCCCCCCCAGAAAAGGATTTCATGCCTATTTAGCGCAATCTTAGTGTACATGGAGTTTAGGTGTGATGGGATGTTAGTGTTGGGGAGATAAGAATTCACTATACAAATATCTGATTGTTCTAGCCTGCCCCATATTATTACAAATCTTCCCTCTGGGTCAGACTCGGACTTAGTTACCCGGAAAGGGAGTTGTGGGTGAATCCAAGTATATACCCCTCTCGCATACCTGGAATACGAAGATCCGACCCCCTGGCCTCCCCAGTGTTCATTTAGCCTCGCTAAGGATTCAGCCGTGCAGTGTGTCTCTTGGAGTAACGCTATCTGTACTTTCTTTCTGTTCAAATAGGACTTGACTCTATTTCGGCATAGGTATGATCCCAAGCCTCTCACATTCCAGGTCAGTATCTTTATATTTATTTTAGCCGCCATTACAGGGTAATTGAGTCACACTCACAGTTGTCCGCCCCCTGTTGTCCTCACATGTCCCGCCATCTCGTCCTGGACTTCTCCCCGCCTGCCCTCTCGTTCCGGCCCCAGGTCTTTCGCAGGTTGGAGATTCATGAACTTGTGTGGATCCCATTGTGTTATATGGGAAGAAAACCAAACAAAACTTTCCAAACTGACCCTAGCAGCTGCTTTAAACTTGCAGCGCTCAGGGGCTCCTGAGCCTTCCAGGCCACTCCTGGCCTTCCGGATCAGGTTGTGTGTGAGCAAACAGCTTACACCTTTGTTGGTGGGGTGGGTTGTTTGTCCGCCGCTTGTGTGCTCCTCGGGTCTCGCGTCCGATGTAGCGAGATTAGTAGTAGGTCTTTCATGATGGTTCGTTCGTCTACGATTCGTGTAGCATCCCTTCTATTTGCTGCAGGGATTGCCCTTTGCCCGCATGCACCCGGGGGTGGGTAGTCATCCCCGATCCGAATTCGGTGGATCCTCCTTGTCATCCGCCAGGTTGTTATGCTCAAGCCACATATTAGCCGCGGCTGGGGTCTCCAGGAACGTTGCTTTCCCCTTATATAGAATCTTGAGCCGGGACGGGTATAAGAGCATATATTTCAAGTTGAGCTTTCTCAGCCGGGCTTTTATTGGAATGTAAGAGTTTCTGGCTCGCTGTACTGCAGGGGTGTAGTCTGGGTAAATGACTATTGTGGAGCCATTTCTTTTTATCTCCCCGCCTTCTCTGGAGAACCGCAGTATGATTTCGCGGTCTCTGAAATTTAAGATCTTTGCTATAATTGGCCGTGAATGCGATCCAGGTGGGGGACGTCTCTGGAGAGACCTGTGGGCCCTTTCGACGGAGAACCCCTGGGAGAGTTTTGCCGCCCCTATTTCTTGCTGTAGCAGCATTTCGATAAAGGTCGTCGGGTCCGGGCCTTCCAGATCTTCAGGGACCCCCAGTATACGAATGTTATTACGGCGCGCTCGACCTTCTGCGTCCTCAGAGCGGGCCTCTAGCCTTGCTACCTTTTGTTCCAAATCTCTAACCGTCATCTCCAAGTCTCGGGTGTTCTCAACATTTTCCTGCAGGGCAGTCTCTGTCACCGTGACCCTTTCTGTTAGGTTGCGGGCGTCCTGCCGCATAAGTTGCATGTCAGATTTCACCTCTTCGAGCCGTCCCTCGAGTGATGTGCGGAGGGCAGCTATTGCTTGGAGGACTTGCGTGTGTTTAAGGTCTTCCTCCTGTTGGGGCGGGTCTTCGGGGGTTTCTCGGTCTTGTTGTGTTGACTGCCGTTGGGGTCTGACCGTCGTGAAGGAGTCCATCGTGACCAGTTTCGGTTTGGTCCTGGGGGGAGACATCTCCTGACTAATGTTCTGTAAGTGCTGCCCCCTGCAGAGTGGGAATCCGTCGGCGACCCTTGTATTGAAATTTTCGTGTGGGCTACTAGGGAGCTTTGGTCCCAGGGACCCAACCTCAGGTGTTCGGTTGTTTCTGGCTACTGGTGTTTTCCAGCAATTAGGTTCAGGTTGCATGGGGGGCCCCGCTCTGGGAGTCGTTGTGGTGCAGATAGGCCCGGAGCCACAGGTTGTGTCCAGTATTTTCTGATTCCTGCCGGCTTTCCAATGGGGGTACCGGCATGTAGGTGTCTTCCCACCACTAGTCAGAATGTTTGTCACCCTTCTCTCCTTCGGGCCTTAGTGGTGCGAGTGGGTCCAGTCCGCTGGGGTCTGCGTCCCGCGGGTCTTCCCGCGTTTCAGGCAGCCTCCAGGGCGATCGGGCCCCCGCAGATTCAGACCAGGCCTCTTTGCAGGAGTCAGTGTTGGGCCTCAGGGCCGGCCGAGCCTCGCTCCCCCAGGCTGCTGAGGCCGTGTGAGGCAATTGCGGGTGGTCCCGTTAGGGAGTGCCGTGGAGGGGACCCGATCCCGCTTCCAGCGTTAGTAAGGGGCCCGCCGCCTTTCGTTCTGTTCCTGGCGGCCGGTCTCGCCCTCGCACCGCTGGAATTGCTCCGTGTTCCCTGCTCCGGCGTCC
Source organism: Ambystoma mexicanum (assembly GCF_040938575.1). Classification (NCBI taxonomy): domain Eukaryota; kingdom Metazoa; phylum Chordata; class Amphibia; order Caudata; family Ambystomatidae; genus Ambystoma; species Ambystoma mexicanum. The sequence continues at coordinate 335,359,022 of NC_090924.1, read as the reverse complement.
GCGGCAGATGCGACCTCCTCCCGGCCACGCACGTGCCGCGGTTTCTCCTACCTCCGCAGCAGTCTCCTGCGCCGGCCCCTGCTCTCAAATGTTCGTCGTCGGCAGGCTCCTCCACAGCGGCCGCCCCCAGCCGCAACGGTTCGTGGTGTGACCCAGGGGGCCGAGGCTGGCCTTTTCCTATTCCGCGGCGGGCGCCGCCATCTTGGAATCCCAGGGGGCTCGAGTTCGGGCTTTCCGTTCTCCGCCTTTCGGACTCCGATTCCACCCAGAGTTGTTGCCGAGTGCTGGCAATCGGTTCCCCCACAGTATTCTGGCCTCCGTTCGTCTCGTAGACCTGGGTTCAGCGAAAGTTAAGCGATATTCACAGGATCGCGGACGGAGCTCCGTGGAGGTCTGTCCTTACGGCATGCGCGCTGGCCACGCCCCCCCTCCATTCCTGTATCCAGTCGACAGCAGCACCTGCAGAGACAAGAAACAGCAGGTTAGCAAGGCAGTCTTAACTCGCAGTGCTTACTCACCTGATCCATCGGCTGCGGTCATTTCGGCACGCTGTATTTTCGCCTGTGAAGACAAAAGCATTGTCATTACTTACCGGCACTCCGTGAACTCTGGAATTCTTCACGCTGCATCGCCGCCTGCGGAGATAAAAGCATTGTATTTACTTACGGGCATTCCGCGGTCTCCGGCGCTGCAAACAAACTTCTGAAAGACAAAAGAAGAGACATTAGACAGGTATTTACTTACGCTCATCGCGCTCTTCACAATAGAACGCCTGCAAATACTCCGGTGCCTCTTCAACACGAACTACGCTGCAAGGGAAAAAACAGCTAGAGCGCTTGCATTTACTCACGCATTTCCAGTCGCTTTATTTCATCTTCCTCAAGAGTCCTGCAAGCAAAAGGGGAGAAAAGCATCATACGAAGTCCTGCCTTGCACCTAAAGACTCTAAAGACTATAAAGACTAAAAAGGTGTCTGGAAACTCACCGCTCGTGCTATTAACGACGGTAACGGTCCTCTGAGTCCAAGAGGCCTATGTTTCACCAGTGAAGGAACTGGCAACAGCGCCCTGCATCAGACGCAGATGGAGAGTCCAGCATTCACCTATCTAAGGTGAGCACGTTGACCAGGGGGCTCTACGGAGAAGCTGGGGAGAGAGAGGAAGAGAGGCATTACACAACCCAGACCATTAACCCCTATATTCTTTCACCTGCAGAAACCTCACCCTACGAGTTTGTCACACAGTGCGAAGAGGTTCGACCCCAGAAGCCCATCGAGTCCTGCACATCACCTTTCGAGTCACAGACACCTTCCTGCCACGACCTGCGCCTCCGTGAGAATCAGGTGAGCGTTACAACATCTCGCCGACAATCCTGAAAAGGAAGCCTTTTATTTAAAAGCTCATCACGTCGATCGCTGCAGCGCCGCATTCCACTCACCTTTACAGGGCGCCTCCATGTTCAGCAGCGATCATCCGGATTCGCAGTCACGCCCCAGCGCCTAGGGAGAAAAAGACCAGAACAAGAGGTGAGAGAGAGAAGGGAATAAGGAAAGCTAAATCTCCATGTTAAGACTTACCTGTTGATTCATTCCCTCTTCATTTCGGGTCCGCGCCGCATCCTGGCATTTCCGGACCCCGGCCCCTAGGGAAAAAGAGACATCAGCGTTATTGAGCGAATGAAAAGACATTACCAAAAAACGCTCATTAAAGACTTACCTGATTTCTACAAGGATTTCACCTCTCATCTTGGGTCGGTGCCTGTTCCCCGGCATTCCGTACCCCGGGCCCTATGGGGAAAAAGGCACTAGCATTAGTACATTAATGCATGGACACAAGGGGAATCTCTTATCAAAAAACGTACCTGGAAGCCAAGCAAGTTTGGTTCTCACCAATCCGAAAATCCAGTGAAGTAACTGGATACCAACGCGCCCCTGCATCAGAAGCAGGATGGAGAGCTCGTCCTTCCAGACCCTAAGGTGAGACGCTACGAGGAATCACAGGAGGGTTTCGAGGAGGGTGAGAGGGGAAAGTGGGAGGCTGATTGCATTACCCCGCAGACAGTTAATCCCCTATTTTCGCCTACAGAAGGATACTTCTGCGAGCCAGACAAGCGGGATTTGGGGGCCCGGTCCAGTCCGTCTTCCGAACCCTGCGCATCACCTTAGAAGAGGTCACAGCAGCGCGAACCAGGCCAGCGCCTCCGTGGGAGTCAGGTGAGCGTTACAGAACGCAAAGCCTTCCTACAAATTCCCACCCAGGCGCTATGGAAAGTTCTGAGACTGATCAGTTGGCCCAATTACTGGGGGAATTACGGGCCGAAGTACATGCTGCTCGTCAAGAGACTAATGCCCTCAGGAGGGAATTAATAATATCAAAGGAAAGAACTGATGACCTGGCCAGACAGCTTTTGCAAGGTCAAGCTGGGCAAACTCCTCTACCCGGTTCCGGAGGGAACCCCGCTCCTGTGGTTCCCAGTAACCCTGTGCAGATTAATCTACCTGGAAACATGCCGCTGGCCCCACCCGAACGCTTTGCTGGGGACCCCAAACAATTCGCTGTATTCATGAATCAGTGTCGTTTGCACTTCCTATGCAGACCTGGGGCCTTACCTAATGATCAGACCAAGGTAGCCTTTGTATTGTCATATCTCCGCGGCTGCGCTGCCGATTGGTCAGTTCCACTGGTTACTCAAGATGACCCGATTCTCTGTGATTTTCAAAGGTTTCAAGCAAGCATGGAAAGGTTATTTGCTCGACACTCTCAGGGGCAGGCTCTGGATGACGAACTTCTATCCCTGCGACAGGGCAATCAGGACCTCCTATCCTATATTGCAACCTTTAATAGGCTAATTGTGGAAACGGGATGGCCAGAGGATAAAAGAGTCACGTTGTTTTATCGAGGCCTACGCGGAGAACTTAAAGATGTCTTGGCCCAAGTTGTAAATCCGCCCCAAGAATGCACAGAGTATATAGACTTAGTGGTCCAATTGGATCACAGACTTCAAAACAGAAAAGCAGATCGGTCCAGGTTTGAGACCCGGGTGTTGGTCAAGACCCATGCTAATCCCAAGGGAGTTGATGTCTCTGAGCCTATGCAAATTGGAGGGGTTAAAGGACCCTTAACTCAAAAGGAACGTGAAAGGAGGCGGCAGTTAAAATGATGTCTTTATTGTGGGAATTCTGGACACTTTCTACGAGATTGCCCGGCAAAACCGCCCCGAAAGGCGGTAGGAGCCGCTGATAAAAACCATGAAGACTCTGTTTCGGGAAACGACTCCGCCCGACAAGTGTAGGGGTCTGCTTGCCGAGCTTGAAAAGTAACTCTCAGACCTCGCATTTCATTCTGCCAATGGTTCTCGTAGATCCAGAACAGCCTAAGCGGTTGCATGCAATAAAGGCATACATCGATAGTGGGGCTATTGGAAACTATGTGGATCGTGAATTGGTCTCTAGGATTAACCTCCCTCTCCGTCCTAAAACCAGCAAAGATGTCATCACCACAGTCGATGGAACTGAAATTGCCTCTGGACCGGTAACACATTCCACTACTGAGGTGACTCTTATTGGTCCCGACGGCCATCGGGAGGGTGTTGTGTTTGATGTAATCAAGGCTCCACAGTTTCAGGTTATTCTTGGAATCCCTTGGTTAGAGACACATAATCCTCAAATTGATTGGCGAGCTAAGAGAATAACCTTCCCGGATTGTACACAAACCTGCTACCCAGAAAACCTGAAGATTAATCTAGCATCTGTAACCTCTGCCTCCATGCAAGTACCTACGGAATACCAAGACTTTCAGGACGTCTTCCAAAAGGAACAGGCCAACACGTTACCTCCTCACAGATCGTACGATTGCCAAATCGATCTGGTGCCCGGTGCACAACCCCCTTGTAGCAGGATTTATGGCCTTAACGAACCTGAGAATCTGCATTTGAGACAATATTTGGATCAATACCTAGCTAATGGTTTTATTCGCCCGTCAAAGTCCCCGGCATCCTCGGCTTTGTTCTTCGTGCCCAAAAAAGAAGGCGACCTTAGAACTTGTATCGATTACCGCGCATTGAACCAGATAACGGTTAAAAACCGTTATCCTCTGCCTCTGATCCCTGAACTCCTTGACCAGGTGAAGGACGCTTGCATATACACCAAGTTAGATCTCCGGGGGGCTTATCATCTGGTACGAGTTAAAGAAGGCGACGAATGGAAAACTGCCTCCCGTACTAAATACGGATTATTCGAGTACCAGGTGATGCCTTTCAGATTGTGTAACGCGCCGGCTGCCTTCCAATACTTCATGAATGATGTCCTTCGGGAACTCATCGATGTTTGTGTTGTCGTATATATCGATGACATTCTGGTGTACTCCTCTTCGGAATCTGATCACAGAAAACACGTCAGGGCAGTACTTGAAAAACTGCGCCAACACAAACTATTTGCTAAATTGGAGAAATGTGTTTTCCATACCACAGAAGTCGATTTTCTAGGTTTCATCCTGACACCCAAAGGAGTCCGAATGGACTCAAGAAAAGTGGATGCCATCCTCAAATGGCCATCACCTAGCTCTGTAAAAGGGGTTCAAAGCATGCTCGGCTTTGCCAATTTCTATCGCAGGTTTATCCTGGAATTTTCACGCGTGGTACAACCCATTACTGCACTCTTGAGGAAAAATAAACGTTTTGAATGGTCTGAAGAAGCCGAGCAGGCCTTTCAGGATTTAAAAGCTAAGTTTACCTCCGCACCTATATTGAAACACCCGCGTCCAGATCTCCCTTATGTCGTCGAAACTGACGCATCCAGCCTAGCCATGGGAGCTGTCCTGTCCCAAAGAGATCCCGAAACCAACCAACAGCATCCCGTAGCATTTTGGTCCAGAAAATTCTCGGCACCCGAGGTTAATTATGCAATCACGGACAAAGAACTGTTAGCCATTAAGTCCGCTTTTAAAGCCTGGCGGCATTATCTGCTTGGCGCTCGACATACCATCACAGTGATCACTGATCACCGGAATTTACAGTATTTGAAAACCGCCAAGGCTCAGTCATCACGGCAGCTCCGATGGGCTTTGTTTTTCGCTGAATTTGATTTCGTGATTACCTATCGACCTGGCTGCAAGAATGGCAAAGCAGAAGCCTTATCCCGAATTGGAATGGGAGAATCTGATACAAACTCAGAACCAGTACCAATAATTCGGGCATGACTTTGTTACAAACGCTTGAAGACATTCAAGCCAGAGTGAAACAACTCCTGGACCCTACAACCTTACAGAATTGGATACAAAAGGGATCAGACTTTACCATAGATAATGGTTTACCTTATTTCCAAGGACGCTTGTTCCTGCCACATAAGGAATTACACGAACTAGTTATTTCCGGTTATCATGATGCATTAATTGAGGGACACCCCGGTATTGCCAAGACAGAGGAAAAGGTGAAACAACAATTTTGGTGGCCTTCTTGGCGAAAAGATGTTAAATCTTTTGTGATGTCCTGTGGTGTTTGCGCCCAAAATAAAAGTCAAAAGAAAAGACCAGCCGGTCTCCTTCAACCTCTACACATACTGCCAGCACCCTGGCACACCCTATCAATGGATTTTATTACGGACCTGCCTCCTTGTTCGGGGTACAATACTATTCTGGTAATTGTGGATTTGTTTTCCAAAATGGCCCACTTTATTCCTTTGAAAGGTTTACCTTCAGCTTCTGTCCTAGCCAAAGAATTCCTCGAAAATATTGTTCGGCTACATGGATTCCCATCTATACTAATCTCTGACCGGGGAAGCCAATTCATTTCCCACTTCTGGCGCAAATGTTGTCAAATGGCGCAGATCGACGTAAGATTATCAACCAGTCACCACCCTCAGACCGATGGTCAGACCGAGAGGACAAATCAGACCCTTGAGCAATACTTAAGGTGTATGTTACAGCAATCTGAAAGCAACTGGAAAGACATTCTTTGGATAGCCGAATACGCATATAATAATTCGGTACACTCTGGAACTGGCCACAGTCCTTTTTATACTTTGTTTGGGCATCACCCTCAAACCTCAAACCTTGACTCACCTCAGAACCTCGGAATGCCTGCAGTAGAACATCTGCATTCTACAATTACCCAAGCCTTCAAAGAGGCAACTACGCATTTACAACAAGCCAAGAGAAAATACAAGGAGAATGCTGATCTACATCGGAGTGAAGCACCTCCGCATCAGATTGGGGATCAAGTGTGGTTAGCTACCAGACATTTACCACTCAAAGGGCCTCGAACTTTTAACCCAAAATATCTGGGACCTTATTCTATTACGGCAATAATGAACCCAGTGGCTGTTAAACTTGATTTACCAGCTAGTATGCAAATTCACCCTGTTTTTCATGTGTCACTTCTGAAACCAGTGGTACCCGGAACCCGACTACTCAAACCTCCAGAACCTATTCTAATAGATGGGGAGCCCGAATTCGAAGTGAAGAACATTTTAGACTCAAAAATGTTTAGGTCAAAACTGTTCTACCTAATTGATTGGAAGGGGTACGGACCTCAGAAGAGGTCGTGGGAACCCAGCGACCATGTGCATGCACTTTGATTAGTCAGGAAATTCCACCGACTCTTCCCAGACAAACCAAAACCCCCGGAGGGAACAACCTTGGGAGGGGCCTTGGGGGGGGGGGGGGAGTGCTGTCATGATGCCTGCTCCCGGGGAGCCGGTTCAAGCCCTGCGTCCCCGAAAGCGGACATCCAGTCCCCAAGGAAGGACCCAGCAACCCCATATAGGGGCCTTTTGGACAGTGTCCTGGCGCCTATGGCGCCAGGCTCATAAAAGACATCAGTCCTGGCGCCATAGGCGCCAGGCTCATTATGGAAGTGCTTGGGTGCACTTACCTGATGCAGACCATGCTGCAGGATCCCAGCCTCCTTGAGGCCTGAAAGGAACTACTTTACCTGTGGGACTAATTTACCATCCGAGCGTGGTCGGGGAAGGATACATACCTGATTGGAGGAAGGATACATACCTGGAACTTCTTCCAAGGCTATTTAAACCCCACCCGAACAGCCACACATGCTTCGTGTTGTTCTGCATCTAGCAGCTGGACGCTCACCGTGTCTGCTCCTGCATCCTGACTTCTGCCACGCCTGCCAGCATCCTGGATCACCTGCAAAGGAAGAGAAGAAGAGAACAGAAGAAGGAAAAGTCCTTACCTGCTAAATCCGCATCCCGGAGACATCTCGCTGACAATCCTGAAAAGGAAGACTTTTATTTAAAAGCTCATCGCGTCGATCGCTGCAGCGCCGCATTCCACTCACCTTTACAGGGCGCCTCCATGTTCAGCAGCGATCATCCGGATTCGCAGTCACGCCCCAGCGCCTAGGGAGAAAAAGACCAGAACAAAAGGTGAGAGAGAGAAGGGAATAAGGAAAGCTAAATCTCCATGTTAAGACTTACCTGTTGATTCATTCCCTCTTCATTTCGGGTCAGCGCCGCATCCTGGCATTTCCGGACCCCGGCCCCTAAGGGGAAAAAGAGACATCAGCGTTAATGAGCGAATGAAAAGACATTACCAAAAAACGCTCATTAAAGACTTACCTGATTTCTACAAGGATTTCACCTCTCATCTCGGGTCGGTGCCTGTTCCCCGGCATTCCGTACCCCGGCCCCTATGGGGAAAAAGACACTAGCATTAGTACATTAATGCATGGACACAAGGGGAATCTCTTATCAAAAAACTTACCTGGAAGCCAAGCAAGTTTGGTTCTCACCAATCCGAAAATCCAGTGAAGTAACTGGATACCAACGCGCCCCTGCATCAGAAGCAGGATGGAGAGCTCGTCCTTCCAGACCCTAAGGTGAGACGCTATGAGGAATCACAGAAGGGTTTCGAGGAGGGTGAGAGGGGAAAGTGGGAGGCTGATTGCATTACCCCGCAGACAGTTAATCCCCTATTTTCGCCTACAGAAGGATACTTCTGCGAGTCAGACAAGCCAGATTTAGGGGCCCGGTCCAGTCCGTCTTCCGAACCCTGCGTATCACCTTAGAAGAGGTCACAGCAGCGCGAACCAGGCCAGCGCCTCCGTGGGAGTCAGGTGAGCGTTACAGTAGCCATGTTAACAGAATGCTCACGCCATAAAGGAAAACTTCTGGCTCCATAGGCACCCCTCGCAGAGCCATTTGCGCTCTAAAAGCCAATATAAACTTGCCCACATTCATATAGTGTATCTCAGGAGTGGAGCACACTATACCTTCATCGGTAAAAGAAAACATCATATTAAGTTTTGTCATGGTCTCTTCCCAGAATATTAACTGGTGTCTGCCGTGAATACAACAATGGGACAGACATATCACATTCTCCTATAGAGACTGGTAATTTGTCAGTAAAAGGAACTCGACTCGTAGCTCCGGAGAATCCCTGAGCATTCATGGCATTTCCTGACATATTGGGTATTTTCCCTCTCGTATACACAAACGAATAGCCTCAGTGTCAACAAAGAATGAAAAGGATTTGCCTCCTATTGTCACATCAACCCTTGGTTCCTCTTGGGGGTCTGGTGTCACGGATAGTACTGAACACATCAAGTCGCCCTGTGAGCTGTCCTATTGTGGATACATATATACCCCTGTACTTGTGAAAGGATTCCCTCCTACCACTGTGACACACCCTATTCTAGGGTCAATAACTGTCCTGTGTTTGCATTCTGCGGTATCTGCATGGGGGAATGCTGTGACTGCCCTTGCGGTAGATGCAACGGTGCATGCCGTGATTGCTGTGGTTGCTGTACCTGTTGCACTTGTGGTGCTTGATATACTGTCTGATCCTGGGCGAAACCTTCCCTAGCCTGTGAGCTATATGCTGGAGGACAAGCTGTCCCCGTTCTTGAGTATTGACCATTTTGTATATACCCTTGTCTCTCACATGTGCGCGCAATGTGCCCTGTCATTCCACACATCCAACATATAGGAGGGTTTTGTCTAATTAGCCCTCCTTGGTTAAACCCTTCTTGCACATTCTGATTCTCATTCTGCCCATTCTGAAACCCACTTTAAGTGTTTTGAAATCCACCCCTTACTCTGTAGTCCATGCCTCTACCTTGTGGTATAAACCCACTGCCACCCTGATTCATCGGGCACTGATTATTCACCTGTGATTTATCCACTGCTTGCTGTACTTCTAGCCCTTCACCTCTTGTCAATACCGCTCCTTCTATGGTGTATTTTGACATTTTTTCTGGACTTACTTAGCTTCCTCAATTTTCCTGGCATCATCTTTCTTTTTATTCTTCTCCTGTAACAGCCGACAGTGATGCACTATAGTCAACTGTATCTCAGGCCACAGTTTTGCTTCCATTCCCACTAATTTCTTAAGCTTTCTTTGTACTGGCTCAGGCAGTCCCTGACACAAAATGTGATAAAATACTGCCACTGTTAACTCCATGGCTCAGGCATTTCAAGAGACCAGTGCTCTTGAATGTCTTGAATGTAAGCAAGTGGATCCTCATCTTCTTTCATCTTTCATGTCATAATCGCACCCATATCTGATGTATCAGGATATTGTAATTTAAGGATTCTCCAAAGATCTGTCCTACAGTTATTAAATGGTGCTCTACCGTGTGCTGTGTTTTGTGCCATGACACTTGAATAGCCTGCTCTCGTCCTAATGTCATCTGCTCTTTCCCCAAGAATAGCTGCTAGGAAACCCTTGATATCCCCTATTGCCAAGGTATTTCCTCCGGTCATTTTATCAAACTCATAAATCCATTTTCCTGCACCCGAGATTAAACTGGGCAGTTTGCACCTTAAATTATCTTTGTCCATCTGTGGCCATGGAATATACTGTGGTCTCTCCCTTCCCTTCTCTAATAGGGGAAATTGCGTAAATCCTATTCCACAATCCGCTCCCATCATCTGCCTATTCATGGTAGGGATAATAGTTCCTGATCACCTTCTTCCTGGAAGGGACCTTAACCGGTTTACATATGCTGGCGATTCTCCCTTTTTGCTATGTGGTCGTCCTTTAGGGTGCTCTGGACATGCTATAGGATGTGGAGTCCTATCCTTAGGTTGTTCTAAATCAGACCAGCTTACTCCCTTGTCTGCCTGTAAGTCTTCCTCTGGGGCCCACACGCTCCTTCCCTCCCCACTGAAGGATTCTCTCTCTTCATCTGACATGTTTAGTCCCCAGCAAGTATGTCTCTCCTCTCTTTCACCCTTGTCTAAGGTTAGCCTACTTAAAGACAGGGCTCTATGCTCAGGACCGAGTGGGCTTCCCTCTTCACCTTGTGATTGGGAGATTATAAATCATTCTCCCTTTCCTCAGCTTCCCGATTCAACTCTTTCTCTTAAAGCCTGATAGGCCTTTTCGATCCTATCTCTGATGCTCCCTATATCGAAATCTTCATCTAGTGTAACTTTAGATGGCTCTGACGTTGTTCCCTGTAACGGGTTCTATGTCGCTCCATCGTATCACTGGACTTGGCTCCATTAATTCACTCTGAATGTGATCAATCCCGCGTTCTCGCTGTCTCCTTTTACGTTTGAATTCTTCATCTACTTCCCTTCGTTTTCTTGCTTCCCATCTAATTCTTTCTTCTTCCTTACTTTACTCATTTCCTCTCTCCTTTCTTCTTTTTCCTTTCTTCTGTATCCTCTTATCTCTTAATTTCTGTGCTTCCTCGTCTTCTCTCTTCCTATCCTGTCTATCTCGTTCTTCCATTGCTCTATGTCTGTTATCATACTTCCTTTGTTCGTCTGCCATTTTTTTTTTGTTGCTCCTCCTGATACAGCTGTTCTTGCTCCTGTTGGCTCTTCCTTTTTAATGTTCTTTTATTCTCTTTTCTCGTTCCCTGTCTTTCCTATCTTGCTCGTCTCAATCTTCCCTTTGCCTAACCTTCCTCAATGCTTTTTCCATCTAGCTTAAGCAATATCTGTCTTCCCATCCATTTGTTCTGTACAAGCGTTACCATGTCAGCTTTATTCTTTCCTCCTTTCCATCTCTTAATTTCCCATTCTATGTCTGTTGATACATTTGATCGCTCACCTTTCTCTTCCCCATTTTGTAAGGCCTTAAAAGTCTCCTCTTTTCTCTTAGCTCCTCTGGTCTATCATCACTGCTATAAGCAGGCGGTTCATATATTGGATTACTAAACCCCGTCGCGCTTTCAATTCCTTCACTGGATATAATCCTACACTTTCTGTATTAACGCTTTTTACTTCAAGCGAGGAAAAGGGGAGCAGAAGGCTCGACACCTTCCTCTTTACACTGAATAAGCATCCAATCCTCAGGTGACGGATGCTCTCTCTCTTCCTGATACATCTTCCAAAGCTCTAAAATAGCTAACCTCATCTCTAATTTCTTTCCCATGTATGCAGCGTGCAAGTATGTGGTCATGTGTTGCAATACCGCCTTTGCCAAAGATCCCCCTTTCTCAACCTTCTCTTAATTCTCTTTACACAATTGTCGCTCTTCGACACCTTAATATATCACAAATATGAAAACAGACAGACTAGTCGACTCTTCACATTAATCCTCAGAACTTTTTTCCTTATCTCTGCCCCTAAATATACCTCAATTAACAGGATTTAAGTCATCATCTTACAGGGACATGTCCTCTGCGTCGCCTAAATTACTTTGACTGAAGTGTATGATGGCTTCTTCTGAAATCCCCTTGGGCCAGGACTTCTCGGGCCTTTTATCTCCTTATCTCTTATCTATATACACACACAAAAACTCCACTCAATATCTTGTCTACACTATTTTCTAAGTCCCCTGTTGCTTTTAAAACTACCACAATCCCATCCCCTCAATTTATCATTCCCCTTAGTCTACTCAACATTCGCTCTTTCAGCTCGAGACCTTCGGTATCGACTCCCCTCTTCAATCTACCACTTTCGCTTTCCGTCCACAAAGCGCCTGTGGAAACCAGGAGGGATTTCATCAAAGAGGAACCTGCACCACCTGTATCGATTTTCTTGCAAGAATTCTATATGGGCTGCTCTCCAAAGGAAATCTCACAATATTTGGGCTAGATGGCGAAGGGCACCCGATCGTCCGAAACACTGGAGTCTATAGGTCGATGGGTCTTTACGTCAACCATCCGACATGCTACCACATGAACTCTAGAGGCCTTTTTAATCAAGGTAATACATCATACTATGGATGGGACAGAGAATAACTTCTTACACAAAGCAGTAAAACCGCTTGATGTTAGAATGTTGATGCATGAATGCAGCTCAGGAGAATGTTGGGTGCATCTGTGAGTGAATGTTCTGTGAGTGTCATTTGGGGGCCTGAGCTGGAGTGTGAAGGATGGCCGGTGGGTTTTGCTCTGCTCTACAGTTATGTCTTGTCTCCTGTCTACTGTAAATACCTTCAAGAGAAACTGGATGATGTACAATTGTAACTATGTAAATAAAGCTGCCTGGATAAAACACCATGACTCCACAGCAGGTCTGTGTCTCGAGTCTCAGCTTTACTACGTCAAACGAGGATAAAAGAACCCTGCATAAAAAGGAGAAAGGAAAAAGGACAGAAAGACAGTGAGAGGAGCTGCAGCAACGCTAAAGACAGTAAGGAGAGCTGTGGGGGGAAACAGCTGTGAATGAGAGACCCAACGTTCCCCCCTTGTACATAATAAACCATCCTGCCCAGCGAAAAAAAAAGACTAAATAGTGTAAAGGATTCCCACGAAGGGAGGCCCCCATCCATCAAAAGCTATGCCCAGGAATCCAATCCCTAGAAAAAAAAGTAAGGAAGAATTTGGGATTGCAGTTATGGGACTTTGGGCTTATTCAATTTGACAATTATGCCCAAGAATCCAATTTTCCGACGAAAAACTTGTCCAGTTGTGGGATTGTGGTTATTGCAAGTTTGGGTTAAAAAGGAAAAAAAAAGCAGTAAAAAGCGGAGATGGAGCAGCGTTACATTTTGCCAACATGCAATAAATGACTGTTCACTGCCTGCAGGAATCCAGCAGGTGGCGCCAACACTCCTTGTGCTTTTCAAGGAATTGAGAAAAATGAATACGGAAATGGCCTGTGCACGTTGATAAATGTGTTTTGTTTAGATGTGCCAATGTTCTCAAGTGCGATAATCTAATGCCAGTTAAATTGGGTGAACATGGACTAGCCAAAGATTAATTGCAACATAGAAGTAATTGCACCTTGGAACTTGCCTGCTTTTGAAAGATTTTGCGTGTGAGGTGAGGGTTGCTGTTACAGGCCTGCAAAGTCTGATCCTTTTGGTGCTTTTGAAGGAATGATGACGTTGTATGGAATGCTCGAGGTGTTGGCGGAGTGGACGACGAGTGGCAGTCCTGCAGTGCTGTGCGGGAGAGTCTTTCTCCTCTTTCTGTTGCTGGACTATTGTGGGAGGTCCTGCTTAAAATCACCATCCACCCTCGGAGCGGACGACGAGTGGCAGTCCTGCAGTGCTGTGCGGGAGAGTCTTTCTCCTCTTTCTGTTGCTGGACTATTGTGGGAGGTCCTGCTTAAAATCACCATCCACCCGCGGAGCGGACGCGGAGTGGACGACGAGTGGCAGGCCTGCAGTGCTGTGCGGGAGAGTCTTTCTCCTCTTTCTGTTGCTGGACTATTGTGGGAGGTCCTGCTTAAAATCACCATCCACCCGCGGAGCGGACGCGGAGTGGACGACGAGTGGCAGTCCTGCAGTGCTGTGCGGGAGAGTCTTTCTCCTCTTTCTGTTGCTAGACTATTGTGGGAGGTCCTGCTTAAAATCACCATCCACCCGCGGAGCGGACGCGGAGTGGACGACGAGTGGCAGTCCTGCAGTCATGACTGTCAGGGCTGCAAGAGCAAATAGAAAAATTGAACTAAATGAATCCCCCCGAGAAGAAGACGAAGGTCGGTGCTTGAGAAGTACGAAAATGACACAAAAACAACAGGGAATTACCCTTAAGAGCCAGGAGGGAATACTGACATGTAGTCCCAAGATAAACGAAAATGGCAGACTCAGTGAACGGGGTCTGCCAGAGAAGGGAGGCCAACAGACTTTACACCAGATTTTGGCCCCGCAGTCGGAACAAACTGTACAAACAGAACAAACAGAATCTACAAAATCGTCACAGACTTCATTATGGACGCGCACACTAAACGAAATGAAAAACCTACAACCGCAGTCATTGCTATCATCGCAATCGTTACCTGAGCCTGATCCCGATCCCGTCTTGGAGCTGGTCCCGGTCCTAGTTGACCTGGTGGAACTGCGCGGGGATCCCTCGGTTTGGATGCCGGGGGCTCATGGAGTCGGTTCCCCATCCATGAGTGGGGAGGGGAACAACCAGGGAGGCGGGGAAGGTGGGGAGGTTGTGGAGTCTTTGCAGAGCGCACCACCCGGCGAGCCGAGCCGAATCCCTCCCAGCGCGGCCCAACAGGGTGAGCCGCGCCGCATGGCGGAGTCTCTCGGAGGAGGGCCCCCGTCCGTGTCGGGTGCTGGGGGGGAGGGCAGGAGTTGCGCGAGGGGTGAGACGGCATCTGTGGAGGACGTGGAGGAGCGGGTGCCTGGGGATGAGATTCGGACGGCGGGAGCCGTGTGGGAGCTGGCCACGCCCCGGTCTCCGCCTCCGGAGTTGACGCCGGCCCAGGTCCAAGTGGTGGCGGTGATCCACGTGGAGGCGGAGGGCAGCATAGACGATAAGGACGATCAAACTGACACGGAAGCAGTTCTTGTGACAAGTAAAGTCAGCAAAACGCCCAATTACAAAAAAAGGCAAAGACAAATGGTTAAAATTACCACAAAAAGTAAAAATGGTGGTAAACATTTCAATAGAAAAAGGTCAACAACAAATGAAAAAAATTCAGTGACAAATTATTTTACGTCTCAAGTAAACACAAAAGCAGTTAATCGACAACATCATATGGAGCTATCGGATATGGAGATTCTCGATGCTCTAAATGAATGCTTACCCCCTTCTAAACTATGAAGACTAGATTGTAAAAACAGTGAAAAGCAAAGTGCCAGGGACGTTTCACCACTGGAGGAGAAAGATGGGTCATTGAACCAACTAGAAAAAGGAGTAAGGGAAGAGCCGGAGACATCCAAGCCACCACTCCTCCTAACGACTTCACAAGAAACGGCGACGCCTAATGGCGATTTGCATCCCCAAACCGACACAGAAAAGAGAAAAGAGGGGAAGAAACTGGATAATTCGATTGCCAGGGAGCAGGAAAAATCAATAATCCAACTGGAAATAGAAAGTCCATATGAAAAATCGGACACCGGGGATGAAGTAGAAGTCTCTGGTGGCACACCAACAGGGACGGACAAGTCAAATAAAACATCGCTGGAAGGAGATACCACATCATCTTCACAGCCTGATAAAGGAGGTATGTTTGAACCAGATTACGTAACACCTACTAAACCATTTCAGGAGCCCGATTCAAAACTAATCAATGGGACTAGACGGGAACGACATCTGAGCAAGATGGAGAAAAATATATATTCAGTAGACCTACCAACCCCGCCCAAATTGACAATACCAGTTCAGGCTCAAACGAAGAAACATTCGCAGCACCATCATCAAAACCCGTGGGGCCATGAACCACTTAGCCCCCGACTGGATATGACGGGGAATCGAAGGTGCTCACTGGACATACCTGGACCGTTCAAAAATCATGGGGGAAATATGACAACAATTATAACTGATGCCCCAACAAGTAGATCCTCAATGCAACAACACTCATCAAGTCCAGCGGAACATTTAAACAAAAAGATTGATCTACTCTCCATTATGTCATCGGTAAACATAGCACTCTCTCCATTTATGAAGCTCTATGAAGCCATCGCTGACTCATTGAAGGACCACACCAGTATTCAAGCAATGATGTATAGCAAAGTCATCTTTTTAGAAGCCTACATCATGGCCCTAGAAGCAAGAAAAACAAACAACCGAGAAGCGAACCAAGACTCATCAGTTACACCTAAACAAGCATGCCGGAAAGGTGAGGCTCAGACAGTAGCGCTAAAAACTATAGAGACTCAAACAATTACCATGATAGATTTAACAGCGAGTAAATCATTAGTAGAAGATGCCACCAAAGTAGCAGAGACGAACACCCAACCAGGCCATCCAGACACTATACTGAATTCAAATAAACCAGAAATTATAATTGAAGTACCAGGGGGAAAATCTCAAGGGCGAAAAACCGTCCAAAAAAAAACGGGAATAAAGACACTGTCACCTAGGCTGGCCAAGCCTGGTACTCAATCAGTAGAAGCGATTTTTCAAGTTTTTAAGCGGCCAGTAAACCACAAAGACAAAGTATGTCTTGGGGAGAGATCAGATACAAATACAGAACACAGGAAAAGACAAGAAAGTTCGGAAACGAACAAAACACCATCACCTACGACGACTAATGATTTTCTGGCAAACGAGGAATTGATGAACCTGAGTCAATATGTGTCGGAAGACTCTACATCAGGCATGAGCCCAAAGAAAACTTCTAATATTTCGAATCCACAATCTGCCAGCAAAACAAATAAAGCAGATAACAACATAGAGGTAAATTCACAAAGAAATGAACAACGCCAAAAACAAAAAATGGTAAAGATCAGCAGTCAAAACAAAAAAGAAACCCAGGTAACTGAAACTTCGAGACAAAATTTTTTAAAACAAATGATGGAAACAAAAAAGGAGAGAGAAAGGGGTAGATCAAGAACACCGGAAAATCGGAGTAGCAGAAACTTAGAGAAGGTAGTTCATTATTCCCATGCAAGATCAGAGGCCCGTGAGGGTGAACGTTCCAACCGGATACAGCGTGATGACTTTCAGTATCGCCAAGATGAGCAAGAGAGTAAAAGTAAAAGCTCAAGAGGGCATACGCCAATTCGCGTCTACACGAAACCCAAACATGGCAAATGTGGAGAAAACGAAAAGACCTCTGCGAATTCATCAAGGGTCTCAGGGGAAATGAGTTCGCAGTACAGAGCTAGGACCAAATGGTCTAATCAAAAATCAAGGAAATGGGATCAAGCGAAATGGCAGATTAAATTAACTCAAGTGGAAGAAAAGGAGGACAAGGTAACACTAAATAGAAATTCTGTGTTAAAATTGTTCAAACACATCCGAAACTTAAAATATATCAAATCAGAAGAGTTACTTGTGGTAGAGCCAAGCCATAGAAACACCAAGGCCAGAACTTACTTGCATATAGCGTCAACGAAGCTAAAAAACACCTTCCTTGAAAATAAGAGAATTAGAAAATATGGGATACGACCTAAGAGTGTATCCGGTGACGCAGACAGGGCAGAACCACGAAGGTAAAGAAAGGAAGAGGAATGAATCTCCGGACATAAAGTCGAATAAACAGCGGAATTTCAATTTTCAAACAAAGAAAAGTCA
This sequence comes from Ambystoma mexicanum, assembly GCF_040938575.1. Lineage (NCBI taxonomy): Eukaryota > Metazoa > Chordata > Amphibia > Caudata > Ambystomatidae > Ambystoma > Ambystoma mexicanum. The sequence continues at coordinate 335,341,688 of NC_090924.1, read as the reverse complement.
TACAAGTCCCGGAGTAAAGGAAAAGACGCGAGTAATGGAAAAGCGAGAAGGGCAAAAGCCGTTGAGCCCGAAGGAAACCATCCACCACGGAAGAAGTGAGAGAGAAGACAAGAGACAAATTTATAGTGTCAGGGAAACATCCTCTCAAAAGGACCAAAATCAGGAACAAAAACAAGAAGATACAAGAAAGACCCATAGAGTTAGGAAAACAACAGCCCAAAAGGAACAAAATCAGGAACAACAACAAAACAAAACCGAGAGCGAACTTCCACCAAAATGTGTCCCAATGAAAGGAATATGGTCCTGGCTGCCAAAAGCGTTAACAGAAAAGAAGCAAAAATAGCAGTTTATTGGAGACGAGCACATTCAACGAGGAAAATGTAAGTTAGGACAACAGAAGCAGTCCATAAAAATGTGCTTGTGGAACACGAGAGGACATCTTCATCTCCTATCTGCAAGTGACATGATTTTGGGAGCATATGACCTAATATGCCTTCAGGAGACCTGGTTGTGTGAACCACCCTCCATGAGGGGATTTGATTTAATCCTGGCACCCGCTAAGCAGGGTCGTTTGGGAAGACCATCTTCAGGGCTTCTGATTGCCTGTAAAAATGGATGCGGGATCAAACTAGAAGAGACATTGATCAGTAACCTTGCTATATTGATGGTGAAAGCCTCATGGACCCGCAAGACAAAACAAAGAGCACCATTAATAAACACCATTAATAATAGCAAACGTCTATTGGAATCCAGCGGCCACAGAAACAACTACCTTCCTGGAAAAAGTTGAAGAAGCAATGGATGAAGCCTTGGCAGGTCACTTAGTAAAACACTTCTTGATCTGTGGGGACTTAAATGCAATTTGCTCTGCATTCCCAGGGACTGGAAATAGACAAGTAAATAGATCACCGGGAGAACAGCGTGGAGAACTATGGACCCATCTGATGGAATCGAGAAATGTACACAATTTACATGAAGCCTTCCCAGACCCAAAGCGTCTGCCATCATGGGAAAGAAACAATTCAAAGGCAACAATAGACCACATGTTTGTTACAGAACCGATTTTGGCTATAACGAAAGATTTTGGAATAATTAGAACAAGTGCCAGTGACCATAATCCGCTCTCAACCACTTGGGAGGCATCAAGCCCCGCGAACGACCATATGGAAGCCAACATTGTAATCAATGGACAAGGAAATCGTCTAAAACTATCAAAGGAGCACATCGTGGAAATAGAGAACAGATTTAATTCCATGACGGAGATAGCGGATGCGAATAAAACTAACTATATCCCGCTCCTAACGAAGTACAAAAAAACTGCATTTGTAAAAAAGTTCGGCGGAAATACGCCAAAACATGTGTTCGATAAATCTCTGGTGGAGAAACGCTGTATCCTTCGAAAAATTCAACGTAGAGCAAAAACAAAAGATACACCTGCGGCATATGAAGAAGCAGTGGCGGCAGCAAAACACTACAAATCCTTGGTAAGAGGACGCAGGTTAAAACTCTATCAACAAGACTCAGAAAACATCTTAAAAATTATAGGTGGGAGAAACACAAGGGAATTTTGGAGCACTTTGAGAGCCACGACGGATGTACAAGAAAAATCCTTAATAATTGAGGTTGGTGAAGTTACATGGTTAAAACACTTCGAAACAATGTATTTGGCTCCAACGAAACCCACTACCAAACATTTTGGATGTGAGCCTGGCCCATGGCTAAAAGTGGATGATCGTGAGGAGATCCGACTAAAGATCTTAAGTTTAAAGAACTCAAGAGCCCCAGGGCCCGATGGGGTCACTAACGTGGATTTAAAAACAAACCCTGAAGAGTGGCCAAGTTTACTGAGTAAAATCTTCAGAAAATGCTCAGATTTGAGAACCATACCGCCGTCCTGGAAATCAGCAACAGTGGTACCAATTTTCAAAAAAGGTGATAAAAAGGACCCAGCGAATTATAGACCAATCGCGTTGCTTGATGTCACAGGGAAGGTGTTTGGATCAATGTTGTTAGATCACTTTAAGCTATGGGCAGCAAACGCTCCATGCGATAACCCGTTTCAAACGGGATTTAAGAAAAACATGGGTACGACGGCCAACATTCTACTTCTTTCCGTGCTGAAAAACAAAGTCCTGGAAGGTGGTCCAAACATTTTTGTTGCATTCATCGACCTGACCCAGGCCTTTGACCGCATAGACAGGTCCAGGCTCTGGTCAAAACTGGAGTCATGGGATTGTCCAGCTACCCTGCTAAATCCAATTAAGGCACTGTACACAGACACCAACATGCGGATCCGTTTGGACAAAAACGGATTACTATCAAACCCGATATCAACAGCAAGAGGTGTGAAACAGGGGTGTCCATTGGCCCCGGCCTTGTTCTTGGCATTCATTGGCGACATAAATAGCTCAGATACAGCAATACGATCTTTTCCAGCAAAACTCTGCAAAACGCCTATAACGAGGCTCCTTTACGCGGACGACCTAGTCCTTTTGGACTACACTCCCGTGGGATTACAGAGACAAATAGCAAGTTTGCAGTTATATATGCAAGACAATATGCTGGAAATTAGCGTTAAAAAAACAAAACTGCTGAGATTCGAGACGTCAACCAGAAAAAGAAAAGGAACATGCTTAAATCTTGAGGGCAAGCCGATTGAAACAGTCTTTGATTTCAAATATCTAGGAGTCACATTAGACAGCACAAAACTAGATAAAGCTATGCAAACATCATTAATAGCGAAAGTAAATAAAATGGCAGCCCAAGCCAGGGCCATAGATAGAAGGTTTGGCAGATACTTGCTGATGCCAGTGCGAGAATTTTATAAGAAAAAGGTGATGCCAACACTATCATATGGAGGTGACGCCATGATAAACTTGCCATTGGATATCTGGACCAAAATGGAGGCAAAGTTTTGTTTGGAGGAAAGTCCTCACGTTGCCGAAACACCTGGTGCTTCAATTCGTAAAGAGCTTAGTTTGCCGTCCCTTAAAAGCTCCGTGGAACAGGCGAAATTGATGCGTTACACGAAATGCCGGATTGCGGAGCCTCCATCAATTTATAATTTGATAAATCAGGAAATTGAACGAGCAACCACCGGAAGCCTAATGAAATGGAAAAAAGATAACATCCGAGTGTTGGAACAAATACAGGAGAACGAAGATTCACTAATCACCAATCCGAAAAAAGTCCTCAAAAAATTACGAGAATATGATTGGATAGTAACTTTGGAAATCGCAGGAAAAAATAAATTAACCACACACCTGCCGCCAAATGTTAAAAGATTAAACGAATTACAAGAATATATCAAAAAATTCCCTTGCAGGAAGGGGAGAGACATGTTGTTACGTGCTCGCCTCAACCTTCTGCCTACAAACGAGATCTTGGCAATAAGAGGCAAAGCCGCATCAAACTTTTGTCGTTTTTGCAATGCGCAAGAAATAGAATCGATACGACATTTACTTCTAAAATGTGCAGCAAACCAACAAGTAAGAAGTCGTTACTTAAGACATATTTTTTCTGACTTTATTATAGCTGATGAATGGGCTCGCTTAATGGGAGGAGACAAGATAAAATGGCAGATAGCTACGTACAAAATATTGGAATCAGTAAATCTGCCACGGACATAGCCCACGACAAGGGCACATTTTAGTGAGACCATCCGTTTTATGTGAATTTTATGACAAAATGTCATTTTGTAAAAATCTTTTTGATTAAATACAAATAAAAAATAAAAAAAATAAAAAGAAAAGAATAGTGTGTCTCCAGAGTTTCACGGTTTCGCTCAGCAACGCATGATGACGATACTTGAGCAAAGAATTTTTAGAAAACGTGAGGCGTCATTTATGGAATTCGACGTGATCAGGAAGCAGTGAAAGTTCACTGTATTTTTATCAATGCTGTTCATTCCGTGTGTCAGGGAGTTAGTGCACCGAAGGAAAATACTTGAAAGAACTTGAAAGTACTTTAATGTTTCGGTGCCCACATTGTAAATGCAGTTTTATCATCTTGGAAGCAATATTGGAAATGCTACGGGATGAAGAGACATCCTGTGCTGGATAACTCTGCTCAATATTAGTAAGATGCATCCAGGGTAACGTGTGTTTGACTTTGAATATTTTTTTTTATGGCTCATTTATTAATGAGTAGCAGGAATGTATGTTATGTGCCATATTATTAATAAATTAGTCTTTGTTTTTGTGGCACTAGAAATGGGACAATGAGAGGGGATAATGAGGCAATATTTGAAATAATAATGACCAAATGCAGTTGAAGGAATGCCACTGAATAAAGGTGGTAATTTAAGAACAGACAATTTGGTATGGGAGAATTAATATTATTATATTTAAGTGCAATATGTGTCATTGCTGTGTGTGTTAAAGCATTGGGTGCGTGGCCCTGATCAAGCCACCACTTATATTGGACTATTACCGGATTTCAACAATTATGATGATGCAGCTTTTGGGGATTTGAAAAGATGCCGTTTTTGGGGATTTTAAAGGACAATTGTTTTTTTTTTTAAAGGACTATTCCGAAGTGGATTTTGCAAAATTATTTATGTTGTTTTTTCAAAGTTAATGTAGATTATTTTGGTGAAAAATGCAAATTTAGGATGCAATGAGAATTATTGAGGGGAACACTTTATAAGGTTATTTTGAGTTCAATATTTTTGATGTTCAATGGAATTAGTGGACATCTACAGTATTGAGGTAAAGTGAAGAACCTGAGAATTTGTCGGGCCGGTGTCTCGTTATGGTGTGTTATGTGCTGTGGCTCAATGTGGAGCAAATTATTTGTCATCCCAAGTATAACTTGTGCACCAATGTTTATGCTTGAAGTTAGGTTTTCAAGGTTTAAAGGAAAAAATTACCAAACAAAAAGGTTTGGGGTTTCATGGCAAACAGGAAAAAAAGCTTATTGTATGGCTAGTGGGTATAATTGGAGTGCAAAATAAAATGTGCATATATGTGTCAATTCCTGCAGGTTGTATTTAGTTTGTTTAGGTTTTTGAAGTTTAGCCCATATTTTAAGTTTTCAGGGCTACCAGGAGCACGATATATATGTTTAAATGTTTCTTTGTGAGTCTGGTAGTGTTGTGGTTTGGTTGTGGTTTGATTGACACATGCATGAGTATACTGGTAAGGACGTACGTGGAGCGGGTGAGATGAATGACTTTCCTGTTGCTGAGAGGTTGCTCTGTATGTGTGTGCTTCGTTCCACTGTCCCTGTATACGTATGTCTGCACTGAGCAAATGAGGCAGCGTGTATGTGTCTGATGTTGGAATGGTTGAAAGTTGGTTTGCTTTTGATATGGTTATGATCTATGGGGTGTGTGTGTGGCGATAAGTGGGAGCCGGTTGTAGTTGATTGGGTTTTGGATGTGAGAGTGGAAGTAGTGCGATCAATGCATCCCTCCTATAAACGTTGTCTGGGTATGGCAACACCCCTCTCCTGCATGTTAGTCTGTGGATTCCCAGGACAAAGTTCTGTTGGCTCTGCTCACTGTTTGTGTTGCATCCGGGTCCGTAGTGTGTCAACCCGCGGTCCCCCCCTCCTGTTCCCCACATGTGCGTTTTGAATGTTCCTCATTGGTTGGGTTTGTGCCAGAGTGTGGCAGACTCTGTGTCCGGATGTGGCGGGTCTGGATGGAAGGATGTTTTTGTGTTGGAAGGATTGTTGTTGTGAGAAAGGAAGATGTTGCGGTTGAGTCTGGTATGAAAGGGAGATGTTGTGATGGTGTGTCAGGGTATGAAAGGGAGATGTTATAATGTAATCTTGTCTTATGTCACTGGGGTGGAGTGCCTGATGTTAGAATGTTGATGCATGAATGCAGCTCAGGAGAATGTTGGGTGCATCTGTGAGTGAATGTTCTGTGAGTGTCAGTTGGGGGCCTGAGCTGGAGTGTGAAGGATGGCCGGTGGGTTTTGCTCTGCTCTACAGTTATGTCTTGTCTCCTGTCTACTGTAAATACCTCCAAGAGAAACTGGATGATGTACAATTTTAACTATGTAAATAAAGCTGCCTGGATCAATCACCACGACTCCACAGCAGGTCTGTGTCTCGAGTCTCAGCTTTACTACATCAAATATACTTTACAACACCCTCCCACTTCAATTCTGTTCTAAAGAGCATGCTGTTAAACGCAATGTTTCATATTAGATTGCAGTGTATGTTGATGGTGAAAAATGTAATAGAAAAGTACAACCAAAATAGAAATCCACCAGGAGCAGACAGAGGAGGCCACTCCAAGCTCACCTTTAGGCTTTTCCTCCAATCCTCATCTTCCAACAGGCCAATTACCAGTGTCGTAGGCGGTTGTCGGAGTATGCGCTCCATGACTCCCATAGGGTTCTCCTCCGACTGTCCTCAGAGCACTGCTAAGAATCAAGGTCAACTCTGTGTACATGCTGCCAGAAAACCCAGGCCATTGTCTCTTTCTCCTGGTCTTCTTCTAATCAACACCTCTGATAAGATGTAATTTGTCTATTGCTCAGAGTCGTCTGGCTCTGTACAGACAGGCATCATAACCACTCACCATATCCGGGTCAGCATTGGCATAGCCCACTGGAGCGTGAGCTTTGCACACCACCACCCTGTCCCTTACCATACCCAAGTTTACTGTTCCCTGGAACCTCAATCAACGGTGCCCAGAGAGGCCCTGGCTGTTACATGTGCACTCCAGCAACTCTTTTGTGGGACTATATCTCCCGTCTATGGACAATCACCATTCACCACCAGATCCATTTTCTATTTTGCTGATAAACTACCTCTGTCACTGTCTTTGCAAGTTCTAATCCATTCTCAGCATCAGGAGAGCACACTGGGGGAGGGACTGCCAGCACGCACACCCACAGTTCCTGCAACACACCCCCACTGCCCCCTCATTCCTCTGAATATTCAAGGGTACAGCCAGGTGTCTGGGTTGCCTTGACACATGTTGGTGATCACATCAGCGGCTGTTCCTCTCACCCTGGCCTCCCCCAAATCAACTCCCACCACAAAGTCAGCAGTCCACTTTAATTTCGTCTCAGTGATCAGCTCCACGTAAACAAGGATTATAGACATTTGGCTCTACATTCCAGCGGGGGAAAACGTTACCTTGTGCAGGGCGCCATTTTCTTACCACCAGAGCTAGTTCAGAGAGGCACCACCAGTCTTTGGAAAACCCTTGCCTGGGGGCCCAGATCCTGTCTCTCTCCCACTGTTCAGATGTTTCAACTACACATAGTGGCTAGATTTTACTAACTATATTTCATTAATAAAGTAAGAATGATGAGACTGAAGAGCAAGCTCGCAGAAATCACAGCTTCTGTGCCCTACATGGCTCCACTCTCCAACTCACCATTACTGATGGCTAAAACCGGGTGGCACACAGCTAGAGGGGAAACGATTACTTGAGGCATTTCACATCCTGGAAGAAGATGTAGGTCCAAGAGATCACATACGAATACTCGGAAACCAATGCCCCATTGATAACTATTAGGCAGAGTCCAAAGGCAGTCTTCAAGTACAGGTTCAGAAACCTCCCCCTGGGGGGCCTCCCCTCACCCGTTTTCATAATCATTTACAAACAAATTATCAGTTTGGTTAGAGCTCTGTTAGATCTGGTTTGATCAATCATGTTCAACGTTAGATCTGTTAAGAACCTGTGCTATGAGTAATTATTGAGAGGAAGGGCAACCCGTAGTAATACCCCCAATTGAAAAATTAGAAAAATGCATGTAATTTGTTAAGACAAAGCAACTTGAGTGATGAAAGGGCCCACAGAGAAAAAGCAGCAAAGATTGAAATTGTGAAAACCCCATGCCCTAACAGTCTACCCGTTGAACTCTGTCAGTAGCTTAACAAACTGAAGGACCGTAATTTGTTAAATGTATTCTTGCGCCACACGGAAGAAACTGAAGTTACCAATGTATTAGCCACAATAGTGGTAATTGTAAAGTAAACAAGCCTGAAGAGGAATGTGCCTGAGACCCCGATCTACCTGGAGAACAAACAGACCACAGCGCTGGGAATTAAATCCTAGCCAACATGTTACCGGGCATAGTGGACATTTTTGTTTTCACTGATCATAATGGATTTGGGTGGCGGGACAGGCCAGAGGTGGTGGATTGGGTTTGTAGGGCGAGGTGTGGTGAGAGATTGACAGATAATGAGTGGAGGTATGCTGGTTAGGATACAATAAAGGTGGTACCGACAAATGGATGGGTTCAAAAGATGGTGTAGGTGAATGAGTGGGGTGTTTCAGGTTTAGGATAAGGCATGTGGTGGTGGCTGATAAGGAGGGAGTGGAGTTTGGGAGAGAAATTAATACACCTGTGGATTTTGGAGGCAGGAATAGCTGTGGCAGATGGGTGAAGAAGCGGCACTGCATACAGACTAAGTGTGGAAGTGGAGTGTGGACAGAGAAGGGGAACAGAGGGAAAGATCTAAAAAAGGAGCTTTGCGAGGATAGTGAGGGAGGGGCACCAAATGCGAGAGGGAAATTGAAGAGCTGGTTGGATAAAACAGTGATGGGAGCAGAGAAAGGTTAGAACAGAAAGATGTTAGGGTAGAGGTGGTATGACTGGTAAGTAAGGGGTATATGGAGTGGAGAGGCAGGGATGGGAAGTCAAACCAGGAATGAAGAAAAGATGGTCAGGTCAGATGTGGAGTGGCAAAAAAGACATTTCGGCACCACTCTTACAAGATGAATGGGGTAGGTGGCTGGTGAAGGAGCAATGGGTCCATGGAAATGCTCAAGCCTGAAAATGATGTGACTGTTTTAAATGTTTTTCCAAAACGATATTTGTTGTTAGGTCTTTCTTTAGCAACAATGCAGCTGGGGTAATGCCATTGCACTGTGCTGGGGAGTGGAATATTTGTAGTGATGTGCATGAGGTGCATGAAATTGATGCTGCGGGAGTGACTTGCGATGTCATGAATGTGGCCTGGCACTCGCAATGCTGACCGCAATGAGGGTAAGGAGTATGAATTTTCTAAGTGTAGCAGTTGAAGTTGCTTGCTGGGCTATTGGACATGCCTGTGTAAGACTCACTTACAACACAAAATAAAGATGGTGTCCCTTTCTACTTGACGTCTTCAGGGTACTTTGTGGACTGTCTTATCTTGGATCACTATTCAATCTCAGTTGCCTATTACAAGGTTAACAAGCACTGTATCATTGGTTATTAAATTGCGGATGGGTGACTTCACAACCAGTGAAGATGATTAAAGGGTGACACAGACCGTCAGGTTTCTACATAAACTACAACAGTGTTGTGGACTTTAGAGATATCTCACAACATTGGAATGCTTTCCCCTTCAAATATTAAATATTGTGAGCAGGTTTAAAGTAGTGGCGTCGTCAGGAATCAAATTTAGGAGGGGCACAGAGGGGGTCAAAGACAAAAGTAGGAGGGGGCACAGATACAAATGGGGGGCCGCCTCTGAAAGGTAATGTGTGATGTCACAAGCACTCCTGCAGAGAGGCTGTTGTGCGCACCAACTACCCACACCCCACTGCACCTCCCCTCCCATCAGAATGCAGGCACAACACCATTCAGTGACTAATGGCCCATCATTAGCAGTTTCATGCACTGCATTCTGATGGGAGGGACTGCAAGCTGCTCTGCGCACTATGGAGGTCGCTGTGCAGAAGCCGGGCAGGACACCTGAGAAGTGGCTCATGCTCATGTTCATACCGATGCCAGAATGCGTACCAAGATCACTGCTAGCTTTCAGACAAAAGGAGAGTATTTGCCGCGTGTGATATACAGACATTTGCACAAGGGAGGGCACAGGATTTCAGCCCCCCAGACCCACCCCTAGCGACGCAACTGGCACTCTAAAGCCCCTTAGCAGTGCCGGCCCCAGGCCTGCCAGCGCCCTGTGCGAGATTTGTGGGCCCTCCAAACCTCATCCCGCCCACTTCAAATGCACAACATCAGGGGACTCAGTTTTGTTGTTCTGCTGTATCAGCCCAATAGTAGAACTGAGCCCCCTGCTGTTCGTGTAAAGTGTGTTTAAGGTCGCCTTGCCATGTAAATGGGCATAAGATGTTAGTCTGACTGAAAGGACAAAGATTTTGAAATGCCACTCAGTCTGTATTGATAGCTTTCTTCTTTTGGATGGTTGCAACGCCAAACTAAAGGTGTGTTTTAACGGTCAGACACACTGAAGGAGATGTGGTTAAGAGACACAGAGGTTGCCATGCAATGTACAAATGAAATGAAACCTATCAAATGGACGCTACGGGCTACTAAGTTTTTTTTCATAATAATGATCTTTCCTATACTGCACATTTCACCATACTTTCGAAATCTTAAATCCCTGACAGACGAACAAGCGCTTTCCTCCCTAATCATACCTCCTTCTTCGGGGAAGAGCGTGGAGTCTCCGGGTTTTCCCAGAGACTGGCAGAGAGTTGCTGCATCTCTGTTGCGGCGCAGTCGGTGAAGTTTGCCACTTTGCCCCAGATGCATTTGTGTAAGGGCAATGGGAAGTGACGGGCAGGGGAGGCGGGGCAAGGGGCAGTGTTACTTGGAACTTGAATAAAGCAGACGTGTGTTGCAGACCTCCGCGTCCGCTCATTATTTCATGCGCCATGCGCCCCCGCGAAGGCCTACCCCACGCTCTGACACTGGCGATGAGGCAGGCAGCTTTCTTGAGTCACCGCTGACAGGAGGAGGCAGCAGAGCAGCGGGGTGTCCGCTTGCATGTTGCGCAGGAGCACCAAGCGGAGTTAACGCTCATCTCCACGTGGGTGGAGAAGTCCGCACGTGGGCGGGAGTGGTGTTCTGGGCCACGGCGGTGGAACGTTGGAAGCATTTCTCCCTGGGCCGCGGCGTGGATATATGCATAAAGTCATGGGGCACTCACGGCGAAGCAGCCGACGCCCAACAAACAGTGTGGTGGGTATCCACGTGAGGTGAGAAGGGAAGAGCCCATCACTGAGGAAGTGCTCCAAGAGGGAGGCTTCTAACAACACAGACTATTCAGCGGATGGTGCTCGTGCCCATTAGGGGCGGCCATCCCTGGCCCCAAGAGGCAGAGGGGCACACCAAGGGACACAAGAAGGGCAAGAGTGCCCAGATTTAGCCCAGAGTGATGTCAGGTCAAGATAATGACCAAGGTGCGTAGGCACAAGGACAACCAGGGCAGGGCCCCCAACTAGTGAATCAGGTTCCCTACAGGCTGGCTGACATGCTTGCGGCTCAGATGCCAGGGGCATTCGACGTCATGGACACAAGCAACGTGGGTCCTAGATGGACCAAATGGATCAGAGACTTTGAATTATATTTGGGGGCCACGGGGCCCATAGAAGATGCTCACCAAAAATGCCTCTTGAAGCTGGCCATATGCTCTGCTACACGCGACATCATCGACGAGATGCCCTCCGACTCCATCGACTCCCTGCAAGATCTGAAAGACGCTTTAGCCGCCTATTGCAACCCCCACACCAATGTAGATTACGAGATGCATCTTTTTCACAGTACCAAGCAAAGCAAAGGTGAGACCATGGATGCCTGCGTCATGCGGCGGCGCACAAAAATGAAACACTGTGACTTCGCTAACTACTCTAACACGGAAGCGCTCCGATCCCAGATCATAGCGGGTTGTGAATCTCAGACATTACGGAGGAAGCGGCTGCAGAAACAACGAACGCTAGATGAAATCCTTGCACTAGCCAGGGCTGAGAGAGCCATAGTCTCACAGGTCGAGAATTTTAACAACCCCACGCCGGGAGAGAACATTCACAGACTACAGCAGGAGAGAAAGTCAGAGGAACTCTTCTGCTACAAATGTGGGTTTGAATATCGACACGAAGGGACCTGTCCCGCCATCGGTCAGCGCTGTGCCGCGTGTGGAGAGGAATGACACTTTAAAGCGGTCTGCAGACTTTTCCGGGACAGAGGTAAGGAGCATGCCAAGGAAATGTCATCCCGACCAAGAACAAGGGGCGCCCCTTCCTCAGGGAACCACCCAAGCCTGTCTCCTCAAGGATCAGCAAACCAAGCACCCTTAGACTCCCGAGAGAGGGATTCAGGGGAGGACAGGCAGGAGAGAAGGGACAGAAGGAGATTTGTGATGCGCACAAGGCCAGAGCGAAGCTCAAGACGCCACGTGCGCTACCTAGTAGAGCAATCACCATCTGACTCTGACCCTAGCTCGTCAGGAAGCGACCAAAAGAAGGCGGCCTCCGTTTATGCCTTAGGTAACCCCACCGCCACAGCCCCACTCTGATCATCAAACTTAATGAGCAGCCCACGGAATTCATCATCGACATCGGGGCCACGGTCAACGTCTTCAGCAAAACCGTATTAAAGGAACTCCCCACACCACCAAAACTGTGCCCTGCAGCGGTGGACATATATACATATGGCGCCAATACACCCCTCAAGTGCCTAAGACAATTTGAGGGCACCTGCCGATACAAAGCACACGAAAAGAGAATACCCATCCATGTCCTAGCGACAGAAACAGACAGTGGGTGTGTTCTAAGCTTCAAGGCAGCGGCCGATATGGGACTCATCCACATCCTGTACAACATAATGGTTCACAAATATATTGACCTGGTGGAAATGATCAACGATCTCTACCCTCGCATATTTAGATGCATCGAAAAATTAAAGAATCGACCAATAAAGCTGCACGTAGACGATTCCATACGTCCTGTAGCCCAACATTAACGAGGGATCCGCGTCAATATCCAAAAGAAAGTGGAGGACGAACTACACAAACTACTTGAGCAGGACATCATTGAGCCGGCCACCGGCCCCACCACCTGGATGTCCCCCATAGTGCCGGTGCCCAAAAAGGGATCAGGCGCTATCCGTCTGTGTGTGGACATAAGGCCCACCAACCAAGCCATACACCTGGCCCCACGCATCTCAGATTTGATTCACCTCTTAAATGGAGCCAAAGTCTTCTCCAAATTAGATCTACAGAAAGAATATCACCAACTTGTATTGAGCCCAGAAAGCAGGAACAATACAACCTTCGTCACGTATCTGGGCCTCTTTGGCTATAAAAGGTTAAGCTTCGGTGTGTACTCGGCAGCAGCGAAATTCCAGGCCGAGGTGCACAATGTAATCAGGCACACACTGAACTGCCTCAATTATAGCGACGACATCCTGGTCTTCGGCGCTGATGTTCACAAGCACGATGAAGCACTAATGAAAGTGTGCAGAGTGCTGGAGGTGGCAAATCTCACGCTAAATCGGGACAAGTGCGAGTTCCGGAAGAGCACGGTGAGATTCTTTGGACATATATTTTCGGAATCAGGCATGTCACCAGATCATGACAAAGTCACTGCGCTGAATGACGCCACACCCCCAGCCAACGTCTCAGTGCTGAGGTCTTTCCTGGGTCTCGCCAGTTACTGCATGCGCTACATCAAAGAGTTTGTGACAGTAAGTGAGCCACTAAGACTCTTAACAAGGCAAGATGCCACATTTAGCGGGACGGATGAGTGCCAAAAGGTGTTCAATATCATCCGAGAAAGGGCTGCCAAATCCGAAAATATGTCTTACTATCATCCCAGCCGCCAAACTGAATTGACAGTGGATGCCAGCCCGGTGGGACTGGGAGCCATCCTGGCTCAAGTGGACCCAAAAGACCTGTCAAGAACGCATGTCGTTGCATATGCCAGCCGAGCCTCTCAGTCACGGAACAGGCATATTCCCAGGCAGAAAAGGAAGGTCTCGCTGTGGTGTGGGCTTGCAAGCACTTCCACCTCTTCCTATATGGGAAGCTGTTTCGAGTCATCACAGATCACCAGACATTGCTGTTGCTATACGGGAACCCCCAGGCGAAGATGCCCCAAAGGATAGCTCGGTGGGGGCTACGACTGCAAGACTACACATTCGAAATTGTACATCGACCAGGAAAAGGGGAGAACCCAGCGGACTTCTTGTCCAGAAGGCCCAGAGAGGGATGTACACCTGAACCCTCGCTAGCGGACAGGTATCTCTGGTTTCTGATACACCAGAGGGGATAGACATCGGTATCGTAGCCCAAGAGACAGAAAATGACCTGGCCTACCAAATCATTTGTGAGGGACTTGAGTCAGGCATGTGGAGGAGAGCCCGTGAGGGGGTGAGCAGCAGGGGACCAAGTGCAAGGGGAGGTCAAACGAATGGTGCAAGTCAAAGACGAACTGGCTCTCTCCGAGGAGCACATGCTCCTAAAAGACTGCAAGCTGGTGATCCCTACGGGCCAAAGTCATTGACCTCGCCCACGAAAACCACAGAGGGATGGTGTCAACCAAACACATGTTGCGGCAGAAGGTCTGGTTCCCTGGCATGGACTCTATGGTGGAGGAAGCCCTAAAATCATGTCCCAAGTGCAGCCTCATCACACCTAACCGTCACCCCAAACCCTTGAGGCTGTCAGAGCTTCCACAGGGGATATGGGAAGCAGTCGCCGCCGATTTCTTTGGGCCCATCGAAGGAGGGAAGTATGTACTGGCGGTGATGGATGAATACTCCCGATACCCAGAAGCCCAGCTCATATCCTCGACGGCAGCTCATCATGTCATACCAGCACTTGACTGCATATTCTCTGCCTATGGGATCCTGCGGGTGCTCAAGGCAGACAACGAGCCCCCGTTCAATGGGCATCAATTTACGCAATTCCCAAACTACCTCGGATTCCATCACCGGAAAATAACACTGTTGTGGCCACAGGCGAATGGAATGATAGAATGCTTCATGGCCAACTTGAAGAGGGCCCTCCAAATCGCCAAGCTCACAGAGCAGCCCTATGAGCAAGTACTCAATCAGTTGATGCAGGATTATTGGGGCACTGCCCAAAGTACCACCGGAAAGACCTCGGCTGAGATAATGTTTGGGAGAGACATTCAAACAAGGATCCCACAGGCCCCATCAGGTGGTCCACCCGAGGACCGCAACAGAGACATGCGAGAACAAGACGCAACTGCCAAAGAACGCATGAAGGAGTATGCCGATCAGCATCAAGAAGCCAGAGCACCACAGACTGAAGCAGGTGAGGCAACCCCAGACCCACAAGCATACCGCGATCTTCCAGGAGGAGCCTCTGCTAGTTACACAGAAGAATGGCTCCATGATCACGGTGCAGGGCTCAGGGGACCCGTCACTTGGAACTCCTCGCACTTCAAAGGAGTTCCCCAGCTAGGCTCCTGCCGACTGAGCGGGCGAGTCGCCATTCCCATTGACTATGCATCTGACGACCCCTATCAAGGCGATCAAGAAGAGACTGATGAGTCGGACCCCGAAGGTTGCCCCGATAGTGGGCCCAGTGGAAGCCCTCCAGAACTTGCCATTACCTGTCCTCAACGGGCTCGGAACAAGCTGCGCCGTTGGATTGAGGAGATGGATTATTAATCCATACCAGACATTCACCTGTTGTGAAGGACCTTTTACCCATTTAAAAAGGGGGGAGATGTCACATTGACATCTCCACAGCTACGGGGGGGAGGGCGTTCGGGGAAAAGGGAAGTACGTAAGGGGACGGGAAGTGACGGGCAGGGTGAGGCGGGGCAAGGGGCAGTGTTACTTGGAACTTGAATAAAGCAGATGTGTGTTGCAGACCTCCGCGTCCGCTCAATATTTTATGCGCCACATGCCCCTGCGCAGGCCTACCCCACACTCTGACAGGAAGATTGCTCATCAAGTCTTTAATGATCTTTCGGGGGTCAATGGCATGGGCGAGTGCTGTGCCCTTGCCATCTGTATACTCTGTCTGGGCTTAAAGGCACAGCTCCTCCTGAAGTGCTGTCAGTTGGAAACGGCTGCACTTGCAGTTTACATACTAGACAGCAACCCTCGTGGCTCTGTTGCGCTTACGAAATGTGAAAGAACAAAAAACCCGAATGCAGAAACCATACCGGGCGCTTTGTGTGAGCAGGCACCCCGTCTATTAATATGCTTTTATTACAAATTAAATGAAATTACATCACACTGTTAACTTTTATTACTGGAAGGGCAGGGGGCGGGGTTCCCACAGATGCTGAATTTATAGAGCTGTTCTGATTTAATAGCAATAAGATAGGGTGTGTATAGGTCTGGACATCAGATGAAAAATACAATCCATTTATCATAGCATGTTGTAACCAATATACAGTCCCATTTTTAGACTTTCTTCGCCTCAAAACCTATTAAAGTCATGGTTGTATTTTCCCTAACCACGTCCAACCACGTTTGCACGAGGGAACAGGACGAGGAAAGAGATTAACTTTGCTAATATGTGCATATTTTTATGTAGTTTTCCACCCGTTCAAGGAAACTGTAGTAAAATGCTTGTAATGAAGACAGGAGTCTCTGAGCTTGTAACGTTGTATTTATTCTATCATTGGTTTCATGCAGGATGCACACAACATGTGTGCCTCAATAACGGAGGCCAACGGGCCTAATGTGGCTGGGAGGCTGCTGCCTTATGTCCGTGTCCAAGATTCAAGAGGAGCGGGCCCCGTATGAGGAGGGCTCAGCAGGACGCACCTTATCGTGTCCTCCGCTCGTCCCGTAGTGTGCGCGAAGCTTTGGTCCGCGACGAGATCTCGCGAGAGCGCGCGCTCTCGCGATATCTCTACACATCTCCCTTTTTCAATGCACAGCAAAATCACTGTAAAACATAGTCATTATATCTCACCGTTCTTCTGTGTTCTCTTCTGGGCCGATCATCAGTTCTGGTGCAATTCTCCTGTTGCTCCTGATCGGGATCTGCACCCAGTGCTTCCGGTTCGACCTCGGTTTCCACCCTCTCTCTGTCGTCTCCTTCTGGTTCTCGTTCTTCACCTGCTCCGTAGTCTCTTTCGGTTTCCGTTCGTGATCTCTCTGGGGTCTTCGCTCTTCCTCGAGTCTTCTGGTATAGTGCCACTCTTTCAAGATTCCACACTCGCCCGTCTTCCGTGCGAACATGATTTGTTCCTTTGTGAATCACTTTGATGGGTCGGCTAAACCGTGACCCTGTGACCTGATCTTTCTTCGGTAACTGGATTTTTACCAAGTCTCCTTTTCCTATGTCGGACGCTTGCTTGGTTCTTCTTCTCCTATCACTCCATAATTTCATGCGTGACTTGTTGCTTTCGATTCTCCAGACTACTTCTGCCATGTCCACCACTTCATCTTCTCGTATTTTCGACAACCATGGTGGAATCAGCGTGGATGCCGCACTCCTCCCTCTCAACATTTTGAACGGGGATATTTGGGTGATCCCATTTGGAGTGAGTCTGTGGGCCGCTATGGCCTCCTTAGTGGTTTTGAGCGGGTCCATGCCCGAAGCCGTTGCTAATTGGATGGCGCCTTTTATGAACCTGTTGGCCCTCTGTACAAGCCCATTGGCTTGGGGTGATATAGGGCCGCTTTCTTTTGTTTTATGTGATTTCTTTTTAAGAATTCCTCCATGTCTTTTGAGACTAGTTGCACCCCGTTGTCTGTAACCACTTCCTTGGGGAGGAGGCCTTCCCTCTGAAAAATTTCTGTGAGTACTTCTATAACGGTTGCCGTGGTTATGTTCGGGACGAACACGGCCTCCGCCCACTTGGATAGATAATCAACCAGTACTATGCCATACCGGTGTTCAGGTGCCATTGCTTCCAAAGGCCCTGTGAAGTCAATGCCAAGCTTTGACCACACAGCTTCTGGAATTTCCGTGGGTATTAGGGGTGCTTGGCGGACCTTAAGTCTCTTGTCGCTGTTGAGACATTCATGGCAACGTTCTATCATGGATCGAATCTCCTGGTCCATGGATGGCCACCAGTAAGCATCTCTCACTCTGCGACGGGTCATGGTGTTTCCCAAGTGGCCTGCGTGGGCTCTACATAGGATGATCCTTCTCATTCCTGTGGGGGGAATAATCTGATCTGACTTCATAATTATCCCCTCCGTTTCAGACAGTTCGTCCGACACCTTCCAGTAGGGTCTCATGCCCTCGGGCAACGCCTTTTCAGTTGGCCAACCTTCCTTGGTCCATTTGCGAATCATGGCCATGGTGGGGTCTTTCCCATCTTCCTCTTCCCAGTGTCTCTCACTGAGTTCCAGGTAATCTGGCGCTCTCAAGTCCATGATGGATGCAACTATGCATTCTCCATGAAGGAACGTGGTGGCTTTATCCTTACCCTCCGGCAGTCTCAACATGCAGTCAGCTTGTGAATTTTTCCAACCTGAGATATGCTGGATCTCAAACGTGTACTCTTGCAGCTTGGCTGCAATGCGTGCCAATCTGGGTGTGGATACTTTTGTGCCTCCCGGGCTGAGCATATGGATAAGGGGCTTATGATCAGTCACTAACTTGAATTTGGTGCCCCATACATACGTCCTGAAATGTTCCACCGCCCATGCGCAGGCCAACATTTCTTTTTCAATGGTGGAATAGTTCTGTTCCGCCTACGATAATGCCTTCGATGCAAAGGCCACCAAATGTTCAGTGTCACCTTTCTTTTGTGTTAGCACTGCTCCCAGTCCATAAGCACTGGCGTCGGTGGTTACGACTGTTACCCACGCCGGATTAAACGGTTGAAGGCACGGTGCATCTATGATATGCTGTTATATAATCACCATCGCCGTCTTTTGGGGTTCTTGCCATACAAATTCCGAGCCCTTTTTGAGTACATCGCGAAGGGGTGCTGTGGTCTCGGAAAACTTCGGTATGAACTTCGCATAGTACTCAGCCAGCCCCAGAAATGACCTTACTTCCTCTTTGCTGTTTGGTTCCGGTGCTTTAATGATTGCTTGCATGAGATTCTGTTTGGGACTGATACCTTTTTCTGAAATCTTATACCCTAAGTATTCAACTTCTTTCACTCTGAACAAGCATTTTTCATACCGTAACCGCACCCCTGCTTCTTGTAGCTTGTTTAGAACAATTCTTAACGTGGCGTCGTGCGTCTGCTCATCCTCCGCATACACGAGGATGTCATCCTGGAAGTACACCACGTTTTTAACTTTCCTTAGCAAGACATCCATCATGCGTTGGAAAGCCGATGCTGCTGATGACAACCCGAATGGCATCTTGGTGAATTGGTATGTGCCAAATGGAGTGATGAATGCCGTGAGGGGTTTCGACTCTTCATGTAGCTGTATTTGGTGGTATGCATTCCTCATGTCCAGTTTTGAAAATATTCTGGCTTCTTTCATTAACAGAATGAGTTCATTTATGCTTGGAAGAGGGTAGTTATCTGTGATGACTTCCAAGTTTAAACTGCGTAGATCTATGCATACTCTGAGTTCCTGTGATTGGAGTTTCTTTATAAGCACGACAGGGCTCAGCCATTCAGATGCTTCGATTTCTTCGATGACACCCTCCATCTTCATCTTTTCCAACTGACTTCTGAGGATATCCCTTGCCGTGGCTGGTACTGGCCTCACTCGGTGCTTTACAGGGACCGCATTCCTTTTGAGCGCTATTTTGTGCAGAAAACCCTTAATGTGCCCCGGCTCCTCCGAGAAAAGTGTTGGGTAGTCGCTTTTGACGACAGGTCCGCTCGTCACCCTGACCGACAGGACCTGATCTTCGGTGCTGGGATCCAGTCTGATTTTTAGCTTGTCTTGGTCGTCCCACCCTAGCACTGCTGGGCCTTCGTGACTGAAATAGACCCTGGTTGTGGTTTCCCTTCCTTTGAATTCTACTTTGGCTTTGATGTATCCTAAAAGTTCGACTGACGCCCCTCCAAAAACCGTGGGTTTGTGCCTCGTCATAAGCACTTGCACCTTTTCTTTTCCCACCATGTCCTTATACGTGCGAAGGGGAATGATCGTTAGATCCGAACCTGAATCTGCCATGACCCTTGTTTCCATGCCATCAATCTTGATCATGCAGTGAGGTTTCTCTCTCCTTGCTCTTGTGCTGTTTACCATGATGACTGTGGGTCTTCCTTCATCTTCTGAGGATGATTCTTTCTCCGTATTGCGATCTGCATTAAGGCTGGAGACTTTCTTGTTCCTCCACCGACACACAATAGAGAAATGGCCAATACGTTTACAAATGGAGCACTCCTTGTCTCTGGCTGGGCACTCCCTGTCAAACGCCAGGTGTTTCATGCTGGTGCACCTGTGACACTTTAGGGGTTCTTTCCTGTTCCCTCTCCCTTCTCTCGTGTCGGTTGCCGGCCTTTCTCTTCTTGCATGGAAACCCACTGCTTGTATTTCAGCGGAACTCTGGGCCCCAGTAAGCTCCTTTCGTCTTCCCGCCGTTTCCTCGACTGCTCTGGCGATCTCAATCGCTTTCTCCAACTGCAGTTCCTTTT
Organism: Ambystoma mexicanum; assembly: GCF_040938575.1. NCBI lineage: Eukaryota > Metazoa > Chordata > Amphibia > Caudata > Ambystomatidae > Ambystoma > Ambystoma mexicanum. The sequence continues at coordinate 335,321,482 of NC_090924.1, read as the reverse complement.
CAACAATGAACTTATCTTGGACCTTCCGACTGTTAGTGTGGACGACCAACATGTCACATATGAGGCTCTCCGCATTGTTGCCAAAATTACACAGCGCTGCTAATTCCCTCAGCTTGGTGACGTAATCGTCAACTGGTTCAGACATTTCTTGCCTTCGCGTGTAAAACCGTATCCTGTGGAGCACTGTGTTCTCTTTACTGGCAAACCTTTTTATGATTCTCCTGACCGCCTCCTTGAAAACATCGTCATTGTCGCCAGCCACCGGTATCGGGGTGAGACTCTCGAATATTCTTTGTCCTTCCACTCCCAGGGCATTTAGTAACATGGCCCTGCGCCTCGCCGCTGAGAACCCTGCCCCACCTAGAGCCTCCACATATGTCGTGAATAGGGGCTGCCATTGTGGCCATGGGATGGCAGGCCTACCTGGAGTTTGGAGAAAGGGTGGTGGTGGCGTTGCTCCTTGCATGCTCCTCTGTGAGTTCTGGTGGTGATCCTCGTCGCCAATTTATGTAGTAAAATGCTTGTAATGAAGACAGGAGTCTTTGAGCTTGTAACGTTGTATTTATTCTATCATTGGTTTCATGCAGGATGCACACAACATGTGTGCCTCAATAACGGAGGCCAACGGGCCTAATGTGGCTGGGAGGCTGCTGCCTTATGTCCATGTCCAAGATTCAAGAGGAGCGGGCCCCGTATGAGGAGGGCTCAGCAGGACGCACCTTATCGCGTCCTCCGCTCGTCCCGTAGTGCGCGCGAAGCGCGCGGGGGCGGAGCTTTGGTCCGCGACGAGATCTGGCGAGAGCGCGCGCTCTCGCGATATCTCTACAGAAACGTTTGCATACGTTATTAGCAGAGAGATTTGCCCACTAGCCACGCTCTTAATGTTAGATTATTTTAGTATTTGAATACTGGTTGTCTATAATGTAGTTGCTTTGTTTTGTCATTTTATTTTCTGTTAACATGGGCGGAGTCTTGTATAGCTATGGGCGGGACATACATCTCAGGGTTTTTGATTTTAAAATGTAGGCAGGTATACGTATATCCCTAATCACCTAATGTGACAGGGTCAGCATCATGGAACACAGGTGCCTAAATGCAGGCAGACAGGCCCCCTACCCAGAGATGACGGCCTCCAGGCCATAGCTGAAGTGGGTCAGCCGCCGTAGGACAAATAGGACGCAGGCGGGGTGTTCTGGACAGGGACCGCACCACTGCATTCTAGGAAGAAGTCCAAGAAAGTGGAGGCTTTCTTAGCAAGGGGTACTGAAAAACGCCACAACTCCGGCCGCAGGATCTAAGGAGGATCACAACACCGGCAGGCTCCAGCAGATCAAGTCTGCTGGAGTCTGCAGCCACACCGCTAGCCCACCAACATTTATTTTCATATCACCCACTAAATAGGGTGACGGTAAATAAAAAAAAAAAACGGGACAGGAAATAGACATAGAAGAAAGACTGAAGTAAACACTAAACGGTAGTCCTACTTCTATGTCGCTGGTCTGTTGTGGGAGGGCGTGCCCACAGGCACAGTACACTCCTCTTATTGTAGGAGAGCGACCGGGGAGAGGAAAGGGGGGCGTGAAAAGCATTCACACCCAGGAAGTGTCGTGCAGGGTCGATTTTGGGATTTCGAAATCAGTCATGGCAAAAACCGGGACTGTAACCACCGACCCTTCTAATACCAGGATGGGGTTTGTAAAATTAAAAAAACTCCCGGGACGGAGGACGCCAGGACTGTCCCGGAAAAACCAGGACGTCTGGTCACCCTACCACTAAACCACCATGGAGTCTTACAAGGGGAAGAAGCCTCCAGCAAGGCTTGGGGGAGCCAGTATGGGCTCCACGTGAGAAACACAGTAGGGTCCATGTTGGAAAGGGGTGTGGATTACCAGCCCTTTTAGACCCTCCCATGACCTTCCTCTGTTACCGCCCCCTGCAGCCAGATAAGCTATTCGCTAAGGTAAATTTGCCAGGGGAGGGGTCGGGGGATTTAAGTTAACTTGTGTGAATGCTTTAGTGTGGGTTAGTTGGGTGAGGGCAGGAGGATGTCTAACAGACTGCAAGGAGTGAGAGCGAAAGGTGTGTTGAGGCTTTTATAAGGAGGGGGCTGTGGAGTGTTTGTGTGAGAGGGGAGAGTGAGTAGCAGAGCTAGAGTAGGAGTAGTGGAGTGGAGAAGGTAGTAGTTAGGAATAGAGATAGTAGGTAGTGGAGTAGCGAGTGAGGTGGTAGTCGGTAGTAGAGCGGTTTGCAGGGCACCATATCCCTGAGTGTCCTGAGTAGGGTTTAGCGAAGGGGTGAGCAGAGCCCTATATCACAGAGTGTCTTGGAGAATTAGAGGTAGCAAAGGGATAGTGTATATTAGGAACAGTAGTAGAGGGAGAGTGGGAAGTGCGACAGTGAGTGGGAGATATGAGAGCTACTGGCGCACAGTATAACAGAGATTATAACTAGAGGAATAGTAAGAACAGGAGTAGGAAAAGAAGTAAGATTGAAGGGTAGTGGTGGAAAGGTGAAGTAAGAGATTGGAGGGACAGTGACGTGGTGGGAGGAGAACAGCTTAATAGACCAGGATAGTGAAGGGTCAGGTACGAGAGGGTGTGAAAGGAGTGTGACACTGGATGAAAGAAGGCACCATTCATTACTCCCAGAGACTACTAAGTGGGGATAGGAGATGGAAAGTTAGAAGATCCCTAGGGAGTCAGATAGCCAACAACTTAGGGGAAATCCATGGAGCTGAGGTAGAGAAAGACAGATAGGGGTTACCTATCCTAGTGCTACTAACATTCCCTATAGGAATGTCTGGGTTAAGGAGGCAGGGACAAGGCTGGGGTAGACCAGAGAGTGAGAGGGCTGGCCAACGCGCCAAATAACCCAAGCCCCACTAGGCCCAGATACCTTTGCCACAGAAGACAGGTAGAGAGGGGCCAGCATAGTCTGTACTGATGCTTAGTGAAAGGCCAGGGCAGGGCTGGAGGACAACCTAGAATTTAACAAAGCCCACCTAGCGGAACAATTTTGGACATTCTCCATGTCATCCAGGTGTAGAGAGTTTAAACCGAACTGCTAGTTTCTGGTCTTCTGCTGCATGATAGAGCATCTCCTACAGAGTGACCGTGAATAACAAGCCCTTTTGGGTAGCATCTCTTTTCACATACCTCCTTCAGTAGTCCCTTTTTCCACCCAGATTGGATGAGGCGACTGTGGCACAGAACTGTAATGTATGAGGAATGTCTAAAAAGTACAGAGCCAATGTTTCCACCATGATCAGGAAAGTCGCTACAGTTGCTACAGCTTCCCTTTGCAGCTCAAAGACAATTACGATCTTGCAAAAGGGCTCACAAAGCCTAAGCTGTATATGTGGAGGCAAGAACTGCAAAATGGGAGGTAGCACAGGCACTCTTTGCAGAAGCGTCAGAGTGCATATTTACTGCATCCACTTGTAAGGTATCTTTCAAGGCAACCGCAGTGCGACCCAACAGACAAGGTTCGCACACATCAATCGTTAAGGCTGGTAGGACCAGACTGAAGAGGAGGTCCCATCACCCTCTCTCTGGGCCTTGGCACCCCTGAATCAGGAAAGGCAGGCTTAAACACATCAGGACACTCGGGCTGAATTTCAAAAGACATCTGTTTATTCTTTTCAGCAGACTAGGATACATCATACAGAAAAATCTGCAACTCCCAACTTCCCTCAGATTTCAGCCCCTTATATACAATTTTAAAAAGTGAGGTAATGCAATGATCAATATAAAACATCCTGATTGGCGCTGGTACTTAATCCTTTTCCAGTCTCTGGTTGGTTGCCTTATCTGCCACTCAAAACTGATCTAAACAGGTTCCACCTAGCTCATTCTACACCAGTGGACTGTTCATGAACTTCTATGAAAAAATGATTCCCCGACATCATCATGACTTTGTACAAATCGACCATTTTCTACCTAGTAACCATCCATCTTAGAGTTGCCTGACTTGTCTTAACAAAAATGGCAGACCAAATTACAAAATGCCTGACCAACCTATTTTTGATCAGAACTTGGCACCTGCTCAGTTTTTAATCTAGATTTTTATTAATAGTAATAAACATGTATTACTCGTCATACTCTCTATTACACAAGGCAGTCTAACCCCTCAAAATATATCGCCCTTCAAAGCGCTTTTCTGAAAGGCACTACATTTCTGATTTTCGCAGTATTAGAGTTATTAATCAACCAGACAAGTTATCTGCATTCGGTTTGAGGGGAGGTGGGATCTATCTCCAATACATTCAGTTTGAGGGGGAAAGGGGGCTTCCTCCTGTACAAGACCTTCAAATCCTTGGAGTGTGTATATTTCTGGAAGGCACCGGTGATCATTACTCTCATTGGGCCCCTCCTATTTCGGAGTGATGACATTATTTAACCTCACAAGGACAAGAAGATGTGGCGTACCAGAGGAAAGACTCAGACCAGAAAACATACTTTTGCATACAGGACTTTTATTTAACTTAAAGAAAACACATTAGTGACCCTATTGCTAATTGGGAAGTTACCTACTTCACAAACTAAAACTAAGGGTGCTCGTCAATATTAGTGAAAGTAAAATAATACATCTTGTCGTCTGTCCATATCCTAAGTTCTAAACTGACCCTACCACTTAGAAAAAACAACTTAAAAGGGAAAGCGGGCAACACAGGTTGCCCTCAGTGTTCTTTACGATGCCGTCTCTCAGTATCTCCAGGAATATCTCCAAGTTTAACTTTCAGTTTTATTCAATGACACAGGTCTCCCGACTGTATCAGTTTGTGTCCATCTTATCAAAGTTCCAAGTAAAGAAAAGGTTTGTGTCAGGTATATAACAAACTCTCAAGTTCCAAAAAAAGTCAATTCTTTCAAGGATTGTAGAGGCAGAGGTCTTTCCTTAACCCTGGTCTTGTTTGATTCTGGATTCCCTTTGGGATGACTCCCTACTTGCTTTATAGGGGCCCTCCTCGTTCCATTTGCTCTATTTTTCCCCACATTCTTACTTGATATGTAGGGGTATCCACTCTTAATAGCTCTTTCTCTTGATTTCTGGGTGTGGCTTTGAACCGTTTGTCTGGTTCCAAAGCTCAGGTTTATAGGGCTCCTTTAACCACTCTTATTATGTACGTCTGTCTCTCTCTTTGGACCGTGTTGCCCGTTGTAGGAATCTAGTCTGTTAGTTCCATCTCCCGTTCTCACAGTCTGGGCTCTGTGCCCCCTCTATTGTGATCAACTTGCGGATCTTCGCCCTGGCTGGCCCTTCTTGGAGGCTTTGGAGGAGGTGGAGCAGCGCCATTAGATTGCCTTCACGTTCGGTTTCGAACGCCTCTGCTGGTCTAGTCTTTTTTGACTAGTCCTTATTCCTTTCTTGTACCGGTGATCAGCGCACACCTGACGCTTTGCAACCTGTGTCCTTCCTTCTCAGGGGTAAGAAGCTAGTCATAGTGCCTGGAGGCCTACAATCTCTGCTTTTGTAATCTGTGCTACTTTTTCTCTGCCTTCTTTTTACTTTTCACGGCTGCGGTTCTGTTCTATTTCCCGCACAGCTTGCGCCTCGCATTCTGTTTACTATTCCACCCGCTCTGCCTCCCATTCTACCACTGCAACACTCCAGTGCCTCTCTCCTTCATCCTGTCCTCGCTACTTAACAATAACAGCGCTCGGACTCCCTTCATCTGTTCTCCCTACTGCGCTGCCTATGCTATTATTTAAGAATACCTTTCTGGACTGGTGCTTGACATCTACATCCTGTCTGCAGGCCACCCTGGGTATTTGGGTTATTGCTCCACCTTGGCTGCCGATCAGCTCCAGCTACGCCCTGTGGATGCCTACTCCACCCTTTTTTTCTGGTACCGCACTGTGCAAGGATTGAGCTCCTCACCACACCATCGGACATCTGTTGAACTGAAGGGTTTTTTGCTTCTTGTCTTTTTCCCTTCATTTGGTCTTTTCGCGAGGGGGCCTATTGCCTTGGCTGTTGACACAGCGGGCATAGTGGCTTCCTCCCGAGATCTGCCTAATTTCTTCAAGGATCAGAGATCCACAAGAAAGAAGGGAAACGCCCCATCTCCAGAAAATTCACCTAGCCGATAGAGTGAGGAGAATTCAGGTGAGGAAACACAGACCATTGTTGACAGTCTGCAATCCCAAATTACTACTGTAACCATGGCCTCGGCAGAAGAAGTCCAGAAACTCATTGCAGCAGTCCAGGGTCTGAAAGAAGAAAATCCTTTCTTAGGCAAATGGTCACCCATCGAGAGGATCAGCCCACAGATCCCCCCCCATGGAACTTGCCACTGGCAAGTTTGACGGATCCACAAAGAAGTTAAAAGAATTATTTGACACCTGCATCCTCAATGTCACCCTCTGTCCTCACACCCATGCCACAGAACAGGTTTGAGTGGGCTTTATGGTTATCAGTATGTTGGGTAATGCCCTGGCTTGGGTTATCCCTTTGGTTACTTCAGCCAGTCCAGTCCTGCAGGCCTACCAGGCTTTCTAAGCTCTTCTCAAACAAAGGTTTGAAAGACCTGAAGTGACTTACACAGCCTGTGAAACATTGTTAGACATACAACAAGGGTTGCCCGACCTCATGACCTATATAAGCAACTTGAAGGACCAGAACAGAAGACGGATGGCCAGAAGGAGTCCAGTTTTTCATCTTCAGGAGGGGACTACATGATGATTTGAAGGACGAATTAGCTTGCCCATCCTCTCTATCCGATTTGATGGATCTTGTCCTCCAGTATCAGGCTTGTCACTAATGCTATCTGGCTTGTCAGTAATGTCCTCCTCTTCACTTAGGAATTGGAGTTCACTGGGTTCCCCTTCCTCCTCACCTGATGTCGTTGAAGAATAGTCCAACTTCTTTCGTCGAGATCGCCGAGCATCTGGTTTCTTTTTTTGAGCAGATATGGTCTGCCTCGAAAGGAAGCCACCGTGATTCCAGTCCTGGGAATCCCCGGTAACTCCTTTCCGCAACAGCTGGAAAGTTGCAGGGGAAAAAGCCACTGGCATAAAAAATCCCCAAGATCTTCACAAGGATGGAACAATCGGCTGGTCTTGAATAGTACTAGAAAACACTAATCCTTATGAGTAATTTCAGGCTTGGAAAAAGGTAGATCACTAAGGAAAGCCAAAGAAGGGCTGCAGGAAATTGCTACATGTGAACCAGGAAACAAAAAAAAAGGGGTAAGAACAGAAAGGATCGGGATAATCTAAGGAATGGGGGAGCAAACGAAAACACGAACAGAAAAAGGAAACAGAGAAATGAGAGAGAGAGGAGCAGCGATACCAAAAAAGCACTGGAGGGACACAGAGGAGAGGAGCGAAAGAGAAGGCACAACTGGAGGAAGATATCAAGGTAAGTAGAGGAGCGGGCGGACCACCGCCAAGGGAAATGATACAGAGCGCAGGCAACGAGGAGAATCCAAGAAGTTGCAATGCGCCGATCCGCCGAGTGAAGAGTAGTAAATACACTCAGCGGTGGCCATGTTGGAATAAACTAGACCACAACTCACTCTGTGAAAACAACATAGTGGAACAGTCTAATGGCGGCCGTACTTCCACCTATTCCACACATGCCAGTTTCCCCGGGTTGTGACATCCAGATAGAATACCGACTTCGAGAAAGTAAGGCAGAAAGTAAGAAACTACAAGGCAAGACCGACGTCCCTCCACATCCAGTATCTGCTCCCTTCGGGTCTTGTGACACCCTGAAGGAGCAACCTATGTAGCTAGGATCAACACCAAGTCCATTAACTACTTCGGAAAGAAGACGAAGACAGGACCTCAGTCTGTGCCTGTACTGTGGTTCAGGGAATCACCTCCTTAGAGATTGTCCCGGAGTTCCCCAAAGAAGGTCGGGAAATAAAAGACCCCAACCTTAGAATGGACCTCAGGTCAGGGTAGCAACGAAAGTCCTCCATTTACTACCCACGCATGTGCTGTGGCTACTGATACATGCTTACTGGTGGTCTGGTTACTCCTGCAGGTCGGAGGTAACTTTATGGATGTGATTTGGGCTAAGAAAGAAGGCATACCTCAGCAGGTATGCCCTGAATATCAAACTGTTGAAGGGGTGGATGGGCAAACCCCTTAGTTCTGGACCCATTACCCACACATCTGTTCCTGTGGACCTTTCATTGGTCGATCACAGAGAGACTCTCTGTTTCGACCTCATCATAGTGGCACATTTTCCAGTAATCTTGGCCAGACCCTGGTTGAGATTCATAATCCTCACATCGACTGGGCCAGTATCACACTTCGCTTTTGTTCCGAGTATTGTGCTACTCATTGTCTGCCAACCTCTACAAAGGACTCATCTGTTGCTGAATGCTTGGGGTCTTGGTCTTCAGTGGCTAGAATACATAGCATACCCACACAATGCCAAGGTTACAGTGAGATCTTTCTCGAACAGGTCCCCAAAGAACTGCCCCCTCACCACACGGAGGATTGCACCATCAAATTAATACCAGAGGCGCTGGTGCCCTTTGGGCGCATGTTTTCCCTAATGGTTCTGGAAAAGACAGCCTTGAAGGAATATTTAGAGGAGAACCTACAGAACGGACTCATTCCACCCTTGAAATACCCAGCCGGCGCCTCGTTGTTCTTCATCCATAGGAAGGATTTGCTTGATCTCCGGCCATGTATCGATTATAGGGGTCTCAACAAAGTGACTACATGGGACTGTTACCCCATGCCTCTGATTAGAGATATCTTGGAAGCACTATAGGGAGCCTCTATCTTCTCGAAATTGGATTTATGTGGAGCCTACCACCTCTTGTGAATCCACAATGGGGATAAATGGAAAATAGCATATAGGACCCTGTATGCACATTTTGAGTACCAGGTCAAGCCATTTGGTCTTGTCAACACGCCTGCAGTATTCCAACGATTCATGGATCGAATGTTGTCTGACCTATTGTTTAGATCCGTGATCGTCTACCTGGATGACATTCTGATATTTTCACGATCAAGAGAGCTACATCAACAGCATCTTTCAGAGGTGTTGGATCGATTGAAGAACAAGTTACTTGTTAAGCCTTAGAAGGGCGTTTTCGAGGTGAAATCTGTGCCTTACCTGGGTTTCATCCTGTCCGATAAGGGCATAGTGATGGACCAACGCAAGATCTCCGCCATCCTCCGTGGCTAGCTTCCTCTTCAGTTAAAGACATCCAAAGATTTCTGGGGCTGGCTAATTTCTCCTGGAAGACTTCTCTGCTATGGTCCTTTTTTATTACAGCACTTCTCAAAAAATACACACCTTTTGTTTGGAGCACAGCAGCGGAGAAAGCCTTCAGTCAACTCAAGAGCAGGTTCTGCTCCACCCCGATTCTCAAACAACTAGATCATGGTCGTCCCTTCATTGTGGAAACTGACGCTTCTGCAGGGACACTAGGTGCGGTTATGAAACAAGAATTCAACGGTACTGAACATCCCATCTGTAGAGAAGCAGCCGAGTGCCTCTACAAGAAGCCCTGCCCCTATTTCGCTTATATGTTGGAAACTGGAAATTGCGCCATGTACAATGCGAGTAATGGTACCTATAGCACGAAGAATCTTTGAGACAAGGTATCCATTGAGAAGACCCTATGTGAAATATCCCTGCAAGACTGGTGGTCTCCTAAGAGAAGCGCCTGAAGATGTGAAAAGGAGAAGCTGGTGACGTCACGAAAGATGAGAATTACGCTTTGGGAAGGATGACCAGAGAAGAGAATGCATAGGTGATATAGAATCTGGTGGCGAAGTAAAGAATTGAGAAGACTTTCATGTGCGGAATGACAATCGCATGTGTGAAGAACACTGCAGAAAACACAGGTAATTTTATAATTGTACAGATGCTGTAACGTAAGTAGACTAAGGGCCTCATTACACGGATGGCTGTTAGCACCTTGGTCCATGCCGGTGAAATACCGGCACCGCCTTGGTGGAAAGGGGAATTACCGCCCTATTCCAAGGTTGGTGGGGCGGTAATTCCCCCTTCCCCCATTGCCCTTCCCCATTCCCATTTTTGCCCAATAGGGCTCAGTGGGAATCCGGAAGGCGCTAATTACGGTACTGCAAATTGCGATACCGTAATTAGCTCCCTGGTCCCTTTGCGTGTTGGTTTTTAACGCCTGCAAAAAGCAGGCATTAAATTCCCCAACCCGCAAAGGGACCTCGTAGTAAGGCGGTAAGGATTTACCGGTACCGGTAAAATACCGGTACCGGTAAACCCTTACCGCCTACCATGTAATGAGGCCCTAAGTATTCTTAAGGCTGGCTATACGTAGTATATAGACTGCAGGCGGTGCCGCCAACATATATGTATATAGAGTTCTGGACATTTGATGATACAATTTTAATAAGCGATTCTCCATGAAGCAAGGCGGATTGGAAGCTATGTGTGTCATAGCAAAGAATGGGCTCAAATTAGAAGCAAGACCAAAGAGGCTGTCTGGCTTGATGTCAAAGACTGAAAGCAGCCATGAACTGGTTATCAGCTTATGAAGAACAGTATACGGGAGAAGCAGTGGCATCCCTTGTTAACGTTGCAATGAGATAATACCATGAGTGCCAACTTTCTTCCTTAAAGACTATTAAATGCTATCATACGAGCAAATTCACTGTCTCTGATCACGTGAGCTCAGGATGAAAATAGACGAAGAGCATGGTGCACCAGATTGAATATAGCGAGTGCCTGCACTCCCTTATATTCCGAGTGGCGGGAAGCTACTACAAAGCTGAGTTCATAGACAATGTGCATGGCAGACGGCATGAGTGATGAGAGATATTGGGCTAATTGGGTGGGGAGACATGGTCAAGTTAACCCATCAGTACCTGGGGTACCAGCTTACGTGCTGCTATAGCATTGAATGTTCCAGAAGGGTACAAGCGTGCTAACCAATTGTAGAAGGCCATATAATGAAGAGCCTTATAGTTTGAGAGCCAATGAAGTGTTGTGTTTTTAATTACTGTCGAAGATGACTTACACTAAGGGAGGGCATAAGTGCCCACCTGACTATAGAGACCCAACCACAATCTTATCCCATAAAAAAAGTGTACTGAGATGTTCCCCTTGAGCCAACCACAATTTCCCATAGGCTTTCTGAATTTGCCACGTAGTATGACATCACATATGAAGAACCTTTAGTATATAAATGTAATTTTTTTCATGAGATACTTTGAGATTATGCATTGCGACATCCGTTGATGTCCGTTGTACACCATGTTTTAGACAATTGTGAATAAAACAGAGTTATTTGCCAACTTCCAGGCCAGTGACATAAGACAAGACTACATTATAACAGAGGGCCTTTAATAACAAGGTGTCAAAGACTTGTTTCACAGTGACAAGCTAAAGGAAGGGTTGTGATCCCTATTTACTTGAAGGTACTGTCAATTATTATGAAGCCATCTTTGAATCTTCAAAATACTGGAACACAAACAAATGGGCATTCCAACTCAGAACCCTTAAAAAAAAGCACAGTGAGGTACTCGTCCAGTCCTGGATAAGGAAGTACCCTCCACTCTCTACATGAGTAAATCCCAAAGTATTTAGTAGAAACAATGGATAGCTTCATAATTCAGTGTTTAAAAAAATAATTCACACGTATTAGTTTCATGTACACGCTTGATGACGATTAAAAATATTACAAAAGGAATCATACGTAAACGCACTTTATTTAAGGCCTAATGAAACAACAGTCATTTTTGGAATTACAGGCAAAGACAAGCATGACCAATGGTGTAGCATCAGGGACAGTGTTTAAGGGACAGTCCTCCTCTAGATGTTTTGAGTCTACTTTCTGACCACTTCCATGATTTCTTACAAATGTAAGAAAGTATTTTTTTTAAACCAGTATGAATTTATCGGAAATTAAAATTGCTGAGATGCTATCACACAATTCCATTTGTAGGTATCAGGGCTAACGGTTTGATCAATGGAATCGGCAAAAGGTTCAGCAATATCTTCCTCTTCACTTAAGTACCAGAGTTCCCCCCCACTATCTCCCCTCCTCCTCCTCCTCCTCCTCCTCACCCTCATCTGATGAGGTTGAATAGTCCAACTTCTTCCTTTCCTTCGGGTGTGTCGAGCGTTGGGCTTCTTTTTCTTGAGTAGATAGGGTCTGCCTCGAAAGGAAGCCACCGTGACTCTAGAGCAAGAGATCCACAGTGTCTCCCCTCCGTGACAGCCAGATGTTGCAAGGGGAAAAAGCCTTTGCTCAAAAAAACCCTTGGTGCGGAGATGAGTAGACGCCGGAGAAGCTGTCAGAAGACTTGGCTGAGGTTTCAGGAGTGTCCGCAGATTGAAGAAGCGGGTGGAGGAAAGTCCACTGGAAGAAGAGGCACAGGATCGTCACTCCTGGAGGATGACTGGTGGAAGATCCACGGAGTAAAAACACAGCGAGAACAGGAGAGATCCTAATTTGAAAAGCAAACTGGGGAGGAAGCAAATAGATATGCTCAGGAAAGACAAAGAGAGGCAGGATACAAGGGAAGGGAGAGAGAGCCAGGGAGAAGAAAGAGGGTGAGCAAAAATAGCTGGAGTAGCGGGCAGAGTTAAACTAGAACACCGCCGGGAAGGTAGCAAACGAGCGCACGCAACGGAGGAAAATTAGCACAGTTGCAACGCGCCGAGCCACCGACAGACGACTGGTAAATACTATTGGCGGCGGCCATGTTGGAAAAAAGAAAACTAGACCGTCAAACACGTAGAAAATGAAACGTGGCGGCAAGGTCTAATGGCGTCCTTGTTTCCACCTCCTCCACACACGCCAGTCGCCAGCGGCTGTGGCAGTAGGACCTGAAGAATCAAATTATGAGAAGGGCCTTAATGGAAAAAGATGTACAGTTAGAGGGTCTAAAATGTCATTTTTGTCCAGGCCCTGATGAACTCCACAATGTAAAAATGAAGAGCTGAGAGAAATATTGCACAACACGTGATAGACAATAGTATCAAGTGCAGATGGGGTTTCTAGTTTTTACTCTGGAGGGCTAGATGGTTGCAGTACTAATGGTGGAAGAAGCAAACAAATCATTGGGTCCGGTATAGCAGAGCGATGAAGTGAATTCTCATGAAGAGGACATACGGGGAAAAGGGGAAGAAAAACCCCACAACGGAGATAGGAAAAGATGCTATCTAGAGATAGCTCAAGAGGAGGCCAGGAGGATCAAGAAAAGGAGGGATATACGATTGGCTATATTTTGCAAGGGGGCGGGGACTAGTCCTATAATCATTCATAGTTCTTCAAACATTCATTTAGCATCCCACCTGTTCTTGATGTATAAATATGTTTGATGGGGACTCTGAATGCAGAATTGCGCTGGGCTTTATTTCTGAATAAGATAATGATTCCATTAACTGATGATGAAGTAGTCTATTAACATTACTATTCTGTTAAGCGGAGGCTGGAGAGGTGTACCTGCCCCAGGAGCAAAATGGACTGTTGTGTTGATTTACAATGAAAGTAATTGTCATATACGCATATAACTGTTGTACCCAGCGAAGCGAATTATCACTGGTTACCCAAACAGTGAATTCATGAAGATTGTCCTGTATGCACATTGTATTTGTTGTATTTGTTGATTTACTTAAGGACCCTAAGAGGTCCCTCTTTGCTTTATTCTATGTGTACAAAAACTTCTGCACCGGGCAACAGTGAATTGTTAACTGCTGCCCACATTCAGGAAAGTTACTAATAATGTAAACTAAAAATTATCAGTCAAACAGCTGAATAATAAAATCTGTATATACACTACTTGGGTTTAGTGTATTAACATTTTGCTTTGTTTTGCTTTGGTTAGTAGTGAGACAGAGAGGTTGCTTGTCTTGGCGATACTACACAGAGATGAATAAGCTTGCATAAATCAGTCGCAATCCTCCTACTTTATTGCCAGGACGCCCCCTCTGTTCTAATCCATTTCCAGCCCACAGTCCTGTCAATCTTTGGCCTGTCCCTCCAGTTACCACTAATTTAGATATAGCACTAGCTATAATAGGGACCACAACCTTGTGCCACACAGCAAGCCTTTTTTGCAGCCTATTTAATAGGATCATTCCGGTTTACTCCTTTGACAATCCAGCCCCAGAGCTGCCCTTAACTGTGCCCCCCCGCTGCTCCCTCCTGTCCCATTCACAATATGGAACACACTCTAGAACAAATCCATGATATCATCCAAGGCCCGACGCTTTTCAGTATGGAAGGCTCTCAACGACACATAGCTTCCACAGCCACAGGAGATGACCTACTCAATTTAAAGAAAAAGTGCTTAGAACAGAAGTACATGGACATTTCTAAGGGGATACCTCAAAGTTAATCTGGTACCCCTCGGTCTTCTGGTTCGCATCGAACCAGCCTTATTTCTGAACGATGAGGACTACATGCTAAGTTTCAACAAGATATCCACCAAATGCAGCAGAGACCTGATGGTGCTGACGATCACAACTGCCCAGAGACTGTATTCACAAATAGTTAAGGACTTTGTTTTCCTTGTATTCTGCGGACAGGTATGGATACACCTGTTCAATTTTTAAGTTTTTAATGTCTTTGGCCAATTTCTTGTGCTTTTTTTCCAATGTGGTAGACATGAATTGATCCAAGGTCTTGTTCATCTCCTTGAGTTTGTCGCAGGCGTTTTCTAGGGTGTCGTCATAGAGGAGGTACTAGAAGAAATTCCCATTTTCAACCTTTCAGGGACGATCCTATCCAAAGAAGAAACATCTATACTAGCCAAATGACTATCTTTTGTTCCCACCAACCACACAGACTGGTTCAAACTTGATCTTGAACTTTCAAACTTCTTTAGGACGATCAGAAGAAAAGTCTATTTCAAGGACAAAGAGTACCCCAGACAACAAGAAGACTCTGGTCTCAGTACCAAATCAGATTTTAATCCCAGAGACAACGAGATGCCTCCATCCATTGTGACATTTGAGAAATGCATCAAACAGGAGATGAAAAAACTGCAAGAAAGCCCTCAATAAATGAGACATAATCTGTCCATAGTTGAACGGGAAGCTCTTAAATACCTGGCAGAAAATAATTCCCTGGTAATAAAGGCTGCTGATAAGGGGGGGGCATTGTCGTCCGGAGCACAAACCAATATAAGGAAATGGTCATGGCCCTACTCAATGTGGAAAGCAACTACAAACAACTAAAAACATCCCTCAGGAAAAATAAAAAGTAAAATATAGATGACTAGACTTGTGCTGGCGCACAGCTGGATCTATGAAAAGGAGGAGACCTTTCTAAACACCTCAGAAGGCAGAACACCCACGTTCTATGCCCTCCCCAAACAACACAAAAACAGCACCACCCCCTGGGGAGACCCATTGTCTCGTGTTGCGGCTCTGTCCTAGAACCGATTGGTAAATTTGTTGACCACTTTCTTAAGCCCCTCAACCAGCAAACCCTGACTTACCTTAGGGACACCATGTCCACGATCGCCAAATTCGAGCCATTCAACAAAGAGGAAGACCAATTGGTCACGATGGACATCAAAAGTCTGTATATGAGCCTCTCTCAAGACACTGCACTTGAATGCATTAGACATCATCTCACGCATCACATGACCCAAAATAGGGTCCCCACCAACTTTATAGTGGAAGTTTTGGACTTAGCCCTAACCAACAATTTCTTCTCGTTCGATGATGTCTTCTACCTCCAAGTCTGTGGAACGGCTATGCGGGCAGCTTTTGCCCCCAGCATGGCCCTCATTGTCACGACTCGCTCCCTTCGCTCCCGTTCCCACCACTTGGGGGCATGATTTGGGGTTTATTCCCTACTGGACCTTTCCTCCGAACCTTATGCTACAGTGCTGTGATGAATTGGGAGCGCTAAATCCCTATTTTCCAAGCTACTTCCCTTCCGGATCCATTCCAGGTTTTTGGCAGCCAGCATGCTTCTTTAACCAAATGACTATGCTTCCCAGAATGCCTGGCCCACTGCTCCACCTCCACCCTTGCAGGACAAGGTTGGGTGGAGGATAGGTAACAGCTGTGGCTGCAGGTGCAGCAATCAGCACACCTGAGGCGTGTGCTCGTTAAGCAGCTTTAAAAGCCTCAGTCTTACTTCAGTCCAGCGCTGGTCATCGTTTGCAGTGTTCCTGTTGTGACTAGTCCCTTGTTCCTTGTTCCTTGCCTTTGTACCTAGTTCCTAGTTCCTGTTTTCTTGTTCCTCCGCCCTGAATCTCGGATTCATGCGCTAATTGATTTCTGCTCCCTTGATTCCCTTTTTGTCTTCCTCTGTTTGCAGGCAGCATTTCTCAGTGCTTTCCCCTTTTAGATGCAGCCCAGTTTGTCTGTGTTTTATATTTCTTTGACTCTGTCCTTTGCTGCTGTAAACCCGTATGCCTTAGCCTTCCTCTTAGATTAGCTTCCTGTCTTTTCCTTGGAGGGGTAGGGAGAAGTTTGCATTGGTTATTTCGTTTTTCCCTGCTCCTGATCCTTACTTTCTATTGGGATCCATTCCATGTTTTCCATTGCACTTCTGCATTTATTTCCCATTTGATTATTAGGTGTGGTGTGCGGTTGTAGCTAGCTCCTGTGTTGAATGCTTATGTTTTCCTCACTAATTTGTAATCACTATTCCAACTTAGGTATTTAGTTTTCCTCCCATTGCTGTTCTAGCCTTTCTGGGTCCCAGTTTCATCAACAGGATTCGTGGGCTAGCTGACATTCAAGAGGTTTATCTCGTCCTCGTGAGTACAGTTCTTTAGTTCCCTTATTTAATACCATCAAGAGTGTTAGTTCACAGATCCTGTCATTGCTTGCCCTCCACGTGGGTTTAGCGCTGTCAGTACCTGTAACAGCAATTGGGGGTAAGGCGCTTGCCGACTTTCCTCGCGGTCAGGTGCTTACCCCACATCCCTTTTCATATATTGGTTTTGTTGTCACACTCTATTCGCACTCCTGGGTTCTAGCATACATGAGTCGTTGTTCCTGTGTGCACGTAGTTTAATTCGAAGCTATTCGCTGTGTGATTTAGTGCACATTTCCCTTGCCATATTCGCTGCCTTTGTACTCGCCTGACTAATCCTGACAGAATGACCAGCCCAAAATTCCCATTGAATATGGCAAGTTTAAGAAAGAAAGGCAGCAAGGCCTCTAACAAGTTTGTACAGAAAGCTTCCCCTACATTTACCTGTGACAATCAAATCACTAGTCCTGACTTAAATGAACTCCTTGTCACGAATGGGCATTTACGTGCAAAGTATTTTTCCCATAGGATGGCACATCCTACATTGCCTGATCCTAGTTCTATCTTTTGTTTTGATCCCGATTCTATGTCAGCGCAAGCCTTAGCCACAGAAAACAACACACTGTTAGACCTATTATACAAGAGTACCTCTGTTGTTGAACCCCATGATTCCAGTTGTGCTTCACCTCAGATAGAACAGTTTCATGGTACAAACATAAAGAATGGAGGGGTTCCTTGCATAACCTCTGTTTTCTACCCTCAGTCTAAGGCATACTCCTTTGCACAGGTACATACTGTAGTCCCTAATGCCAAGAGGTCTAATGTCAATAGTTTGCTTAAGGGAAACACAGACCAAGTTGGTAAGAGAAACTATAAATCACAGAACCTGCAAGCAGTAGAGGACAATGTACAATCGGTGCACATCCAAATTGCTAGTGCAGGATCCAGCCCTGATGCCACTATGCCTCCCCCTGTGCCTACTGATAGTGATGTACAGTTATTGCAGGGCATGCTAAGAGCTAAGCTTGAGGAGTTAAGACAAGAATTCATTTCTTTACAAGAGGAGAATAAAACCTTGCACTCTTTACTGAATACACCTCAGACTTTATCTGTTGATGTTGAGGAAGTGAACACTGTTCAGCCCCTGAGTGCAGAGACTTTGGTAAACCATGATATTTGTCAATATGTTAGATCTATTGGGAGTGAAGGTCTTTCGTCTAGCACAGCGCTTGATCTGGGCACAGTTTCTAACAATTGTTCTGCTGTTTGTCAGGGATTGCAGTTAGCTGAAGATTTACAAGCCACTCCTTTACCTAAGATTTCCTGTGTAGCAGTTTGTCATAATTCTGAGCTAGCACACATACAAGCTTCTGATTTCCAAACACAATCCACAATGGTGGCATACACAGATTCAGTCACTACAGTAGGCTTAGGCCCTGCTCTTGATACAGCTGCTGAGACTGAAGTAGATGTTAAAGCTGATGTGGAAAACGATGTTACCTCTGGGTTCACTCTTCCTTCTGCCAATTCTGATCAATACGAACAGTCAGAGACAGTACAGATTTCATGTTCTGATGGACTCATTCCACAGTATACAGAACCAAAAAACCGGCAGGCGATTCCTGAACTGTTGATTGTTAATCTGCCTCTTTCAGAAGCTAAAACAGAGGAATGGACAATTAACGAAATCCTGATTAACAGAGACTTTACTATGGTGATTCCACTGGTTGATTTTGACTTCTACAAAGAAAGAGACTCTGTGTCACCCACTAAAGAAAGGGACTGCAAGGGTACAGCTCAGTCTTTGGTTACTGGTGCCAAGGTGTCTACTGCCCTAAAGGTGCCCTCCATTCCTGAGCCACCAATGTGTCTGTCAACTTCTGAGACTTCTGTCTGTCCTCCTACAACCATTGACTCTTCTATGATCCAATCCACAGCCCTGCAGTCATCTTTGGCACACGCGTCTTCAACTAATGAACCGCTGCCATGTCTGCCATTTACTCAAGAGCCAGTCCCAAAGACCTGGACATGTTTGTATCCAGCAACCGAGATTGCTTCAGCTTGCATGCCTTCAGCCTCAAGGTTTCCCCTGGCCTGCCTGTCTTCAGCTACAGTGTCTCATCCTGCAGATCATCCTTCAGCTTTAGAGCCTCCGGTAGTCCATCAAAAGTGCATGTCTTCAGTCCCGGAGTATACTGAGTATTTGCCTTCAGTTCATGAGACGCCTGTATCCTGCTTATCCTCGCTGCCAATATCAGAGGTATACCTGTCTACACCATCAGATCCTGCTGTATTTTCTTCTGCTCCAGCGATTCCTCCTGAATCCCAACCATTTACTGTCGATGAACGTCTAGCTTGCCTTTCTTTTGCTTCAGGAGGAGCACCAGAATGCCTGCCTTTTCCACAAGACGATTCTCCCAACTGCTTCACTTTAGCATCAGAGCCTCCTAAAAATGCAGCATCAGAGTTTGAGACTTTTGCCAGCTCCCGCTTCAGAGTCATCAAGCTGGACCAAGTGGTGAGTCAGAACCACTCACCTGGGTGTGCACAGGGGGTGGTGCAGACCGGCGTATTACCTACAGGACTTGTGCAACAGAATTCCGCCAAGAAGCACCAGTTGGGTGCTAGTAGCCAAAGGAAGGGAATGACTGCTGCAGTTCAAAATGTGTCTGTTATTGCTCCTTCTGAGAGTGTGCCTGAAATACCAAGTACTGCGTCTATCACTCCTATCAGTATGCCAAACGTCCCTGCTGTTGTATCCCACGTGCAACAAGGTGGTTACACGACTGTCACCAGGAGTACCAGCCTTGTACAACCCATTGGACTTTCAGGTCTCCAAGGCGTAGAACATGTGCAGTCAAACCTTAGTCCCTTTCAACCACAAGCCTTTTCCCAGATGGATGACACAAGAAAATCTGAACCTCTACCTCAGCCGCCACCTTCTCTAATGGCTGAACATAAACCTTTCCTGAAGCCAGCAATTTCCTCACCTCCCGCATGTCCACTCTCGGCAGAAAGGCTAACAGGGCTTCTACCATTGTCTAAGGCATGTTGCACCAGCCTGCCTCCCTCCTCAAAGACTTATAAGGGTCCACTCCCAGTGACTGAGCTTCCTGGACCTTCCACCTCTGCTTCAGGTCCTGCAAGTCCTTCATGCCTTTCTTCGAACCATGAGTCTCTTCCTCACCAGAAGCCACCGTTTCCATCAGTACCACCTCCAAAGACAAAGCACTCCTATCATGGAAGTCCATCTGCCTTTGCCCACAGGCCACCATTTCCATCAGTGCCACCTCCAAAGAAAAAGCACTCCCATCATGGAAAGAAGATGTCTCGTGCGGGTGGCGGGCACCCGAAGACGGCCGTAGGAGGGGGTATACTGTCACAACTCGCTCCCTTCGCTCCCGTTCCCACCACTTGGGGGCATGATTTGGGGTTTATTCCCTACTGGACCTTTCCTCCGAACCTTATGCTACAGTGCTGTGATGAATTGGGAGCGCTAAATCCCTATTTTCCAAGCTACTTCCCTTCCGGATCCATTCCAGGTTTTTGGCAGCCAGCATGCTTCTTTAACCAAATGACTATGCTTCCCAGAATGCCTGGCCCACTGCTCCACCTCCACCCTTGCAGGACAAGGTTGGGTGGAGGATAGGTAACAGCTGAGGCGTGTGCTCGTTAAGCAGCTTTAAAAGCCTCAGTCTTACTTCAGTCCAGCGCTGGTCATCGTTTGCAGTGTTCCTGTTGTGACTAGTCCCTTGTTCCTTGTTCCTTGCCTTTGTACCTAGTTCCTAGTTCCTGTTTTCTTGTTCCTCCGCCCTGAATCTCGGATTCATGCGCTAATTGATTTCTGCTCCCTTGATTCCCTTTTTGTCTTCCTCTGTTTGCAGGCAGCATTTCTCAGTGCTTTCCCCTTTTAGATGCAGCCCAGTTTGTCTGTGTTTTATATTTCTTTGACTCTGTCCTTTGCTGCTGTAAACCCGTATGCCTTAGCCTTCCTCTTAGATTAGCTTCCTGTCTTTTCCTTGGAGGGGTAGGGAGAAGTTTGCATTGGTTATTTCGTTTTTCCCTGCTCCTGATCCTTACTTTCTATTGGGATCCATTCCATGTTTTCCATTGCACTTCTGCATTTATTTCCCATTTGATTATTAGGTGTGGTGTGCGGTTGTAGCTAGCTCCTGTGTTGAATGCTTATGTTTTCCTCACTAATTTGTAATCACTATTCCAACTTAGGTATTTAGTTTTCCTCCCATTGCTGTTCTAGCCTTTCTGGGTCCCAGTTTCATCAACAGGATTCGTGGGCTAGCTGACATTCAAGAGGTTTATCTCGTCCTCGTGAGTACAGTTCTTTAGTTCCCTTATTTAATACCATCAAGAGTGTTAGTTCACAGATCCTGTCATTGCTTGCCCTCCACGTGGGTTTAGCGCTGTCAGTACCTGTAACAGCAATTGGGGGTAAGGCGCTTGCCGACTTTCCTCGCGGTCAGGTGCTTACCCCACATCCCTTTTCATATATTGGTTTTGTTGTCACACTCTATTCGCACTCCTGGGTTCTAGCATACATGAGTCGTTGTTCCTGTGTGCACGTAGTTTAATTCGAAGCTATTCGCTGTGTGATTTAGTGCACATTTCCCTTGCCATATTCGCTGCCTTTGTACTCGCCTGACTAATCCTGACAGAATGACCAGCCCAAAATTCCCATTGAATATGGCAAGTTTAAGAAAGAAAGGCAGCAAGGCCTCTAACAAGTTTGTACAGAAAGCTTCCCCTACATTTACCTGTGACAATCAAATCACTAGTCCTGACTTAAATGAACTCCTTGTCACGAATGGGCATTTACGTGCAAAGTATTTTTCCCATAGGATGGCACATCCTACATTGCCTGATCCTAGTTCTATCTTTTGTTTTGATCCCGATTCTATGTCAGCGCAAGCCTTAGCCACAGAAAACAACACACTGTTAGACTTATTATACAAGAGTACCTCTGTTGTTGAACCCCATGATTCCAGTTGTGCTTCACCTTAGATAGAACAGTTTCATGGTACAAACATAAAGAATGGAGGGGTTCCTTGCATAACCTCTGTTTTCTACCCTCAGTCTAAGGCATACTCCTTTGCACAGGTACATACTGTAGTCCCTAATGCCAAGAGGTCTAATGTCAATAGTTTGCTTAAGGGAAACACAGACCAAGTTGGTAAGAGAAACTATAAATCACAGAACCTGCAAGCAGTAGAGGACAATGTACAATCGGTGCACATCCAAATTGCTAGTGCAGGATCCAGCCCTGATGCCACTATGCCTCCCCCTGTGCCTACTGATAGTGATGTACAGTTAATGCAGGGCATGCTAAGAGCTAAGCTTGAGGAGTTAAGACAAGAATTCATTTCTTTACAAGAGGAGAATAAAACCTTGCACTCTTTACTGAATACACCTCAGACTTTATCTGTTGATGTTGAGGAAGTGAACACTGTTCAGCCCCTGAGTGCAGAGACTTTGGTAAACCATGATATTTGTCAATATGTTAGATCTATTGGGAGTGAAGGTCTTTCGTCTAGCACAGCGCTTAATCTGGGCACAGTTTCTAACAATTGTTCTGCTGTTTGTCAGGGATTGCAGTTAGCTGAAGATTTACAAGCCACTCCTTTACCTAAGATTTCCTGTGTAGCAGTTTGTCATAATTCTGAGCTAGCACACATACAAGCTTCTGATTTCCAAACACAATCCACAATGGTGGCATACACAGATTCAGTCACTACAGTAGGCTTAGGCCCTGCTCTTGATACAGCTGCTGAGACTGAAGTAGATGTTAAAGCTGATGTGGAAAACGATGTTACCTCTGGGTTCACTCTTCCTTCTGCCAATTCTGATCAATACGAACAGTCAGAGACAGTACAGATTTCATGTTCTGATGGACTCATTCCACAGTATACAGAACCAAAAAACCGGCAGGCGATTCCTGAACTGTTGATTGTTAATCTGCCTCTTTCAGAAGCTAAAACAGAGGAATGGACAATTGACGAAATCCTGATTAACAGAGACTTTACTATGGTGATTCCACTGGTTGATTTTGACTTCTACAAAGAAAGAGACTCTGTGTCACCCACTAAAGAAAGGGACTGCAAGGGTACAGCTCAGTCTTTGGTTACTGGTGCCAAGGTGTCTACTGCCCTAAAGGTGCCCTCCATTCCTGAGCCACCAATGTGTCTGTCAACTTCTGAGACTTCTGTCTGTCCTCCTACAACCATTGACTCTTCTATGATCCAATCCACAGCCCTGCAGTCATCTTTGGCACACGCGTCTTCAACCAATGAACCGCTGCCATGTCTGCCATTTACTCAAGACCCAGTCCCAAAGACCTGGACATGTTTGTATCCAGCAACCGAGATTGCTTCAGCTTGCATGCCTTCAGCCTCAAGGTTTCCCCTGGCCTGCCTGTCTTCAGCTACAGTGTCTCATCCTGCAGATCATCCTTCAGCTTTAGAGCCTCCGGTAGTCCATCAAAAGTGCATGTCTTCAGTCCCGGAGTATACTGAGTATTTGCCTTCAGTTCATGAGACGCCTGTATCCTGCTTATCCTCGCTGCCAATATCAGAGGTATACCTGTCTACACCATCAGATCCTGCTGTATTTTCTTCTGCTCCAGCGATTCCTCCTGAATCCCAACCATTTACTGTCGATGAACGTCTAGCTTGCCTTTCTTTTGCTTCAGGAGGAGCACCAGAATGCCTGCCTTTTCCACAAGAGGATTCTCCCAACTGCTTCACTTTAGCATCAGAGCCTCCTAAAAATGCAGCATCAGAGTTTGAGACTTTTGCCAGCTCCCGCTTCAGAGTCATCAAGCTGGACCAAGTGGTGAGTCAGAACCACTCACCTGGGTGTGCACAGGGGGTGGTGCAGACCGGCGTATTACCTACAGGACTTGTGCAACAGAATTCCGCCAAGAAGCACCAGTTGGGTGCTAGTAGCCAAAGGAAGGGAATGACTGCTGCAGTTCAAAATGTGTCTGTTATTGCTCCTTCTGAGAGTGTGCCTGAAATACCAAGTACTGCGTCTATCACTCCTATCAGTATGCCAAACGTCCCTGCTGTTGTATCCCACGTGCAACAAGGTGGTTACACGACTGTCACCAGGAGTACCAGCCTTGTACAACCCATTGGACTTTCAGGTCTCCAAGGCGTAGAACATGTGCAGTCAAACCTTAGTCACTTTCAACCACAAGCCTTTTCCCAGATGGATGACAGAAGAAAATCTGAACCTCTACCTCAGCCGCCACCTTCTCTAATGGCTGAACATAAACCTTTCCTGAAGCCAGCAATTTCCTCACCTCCCGCATGTCCACTCTCGGCAGAAAGGCTAACAGGGCTTCTACCATTGTCTAAGGCATGTTGCACCAGCCTGCCTCCCTCCTCAAAGACTTATAAGGGTCCACTCCCAGTGACTGAGCTTCCTGGACCTTCCACCTCTGCTTCAGGTCCTGCAAGTCCTTCATGCCTTTCTTCGAACCATGAGCCTCTTCCTCACCAGAAGCCACCGTTTCCATCAGTACCACCTCCAAAGACAAAGCACTCCTATCATGGAAGTCCATCTGCCTTTGCCCACAGGCCACCATTTCCATCAGTGCCACCTCCAAAGAAAAAGCACTCCCATCATGGAAAGAAGATGTCTCGTGCGGGTGGCGGGCACCCGAAGACGGCCGTAGGAGGGGGTATACTGTCACGACTCGCTCCCTTCGCTCCCATTCCCACCACTTGGGGGCATGATTTGGGGTTTATTCCCTACTGGACCTTTCCTCAGAACCTTATGCTACAGTGCTGTGATGAATTGGGAGCGCTAAATCCCTATTTTCCAAGCTACTTCCCTTCCGGATCCATTCCAGGTTTTTGGCAGCCAGCATGCTTCTTTAACCAAATGACTATGCTTCCCAGAATGCCTGGCCCACTGCTCCACCTCCACCCTTGCAGGACAAGGTTGGGTGGAAGATAGGTAACAGCTGAGGCGTGTGCTCGTTAAGCAGCTTTAAAAGCCTCAGTCTTACTTCAGTCCAGCGCTGGTCATCGTTTGCAGTGTTCCTGTTGTGACTAGTCCCTTGTTCCTTGTTCCTTGCCTTTGTACCTAGTTCCTAGTTCCTGTTTTCTTGTTCCTCCGCCCTGAATCTCGGATTCATGCGCTAATTGATTTCTGCTCCCTTGATTCCCTTTTTGTCTTCCTCTGTTTGCAGGCAGCATTTCTCAGTGCTTTCCCCTTTTAGATGCAGCCCAGTTTGTCTGTGTTTTATATTTCTTTGACTCTGTCCTTTGCTGCTGTAAACCCGTATGCCTTAGCCTTCCTCTTAGATTAGCTTCCTGTCTTTTCCTTGGAGGGGTAGGGAGAAGTTTGCATTGGTTATTTCGTTTTTCCCTGCTCCTGATCCTTACTTTCTATTGGGATCCATTCCATGTTTTCCATTGCACTTCTGCATTTATTTCCCATTTGATTATTAGGTGTGGTGTGCGGTTGTAGCTAGCTCCTGTGTTGAATGCTTATGTTTTCCTCACTAATTTGTAATCACTATTCCAACTTAGGTATTTAGTTTTCCTCCCATTGCTGTTCTAGCCTTTCTGGGTCCCAGTTTCATCAACAGGATTCGTGGGCTAGCTGACATTCAAGAGGTTTATCTCGTCCTCGTGAGTACAGTTCTTTAGTTCCCTTATTTAATACCATCAAGAGTGTTAGTTCACAGATCCTGTCATTGCTTGCCCTCCACGTGGGTTTAGCGCTGTCAGTACCTGTAACAGCAATTGGGGGTAAGGCGCTTGCCGACTTTCCTCGCGGTCAGGTGCTTACCCCACATCCCTTTTCATATATTGGTTTTGTTGTCACACTCTATTCGCACTCCTGGGTTCTAGCATACATGAGTCGTTGTTCCTGTGTGCACGTAGTTTAATTCGAAGCTATTCGCTGTGTGATTTAGTGCACATTTCCCTTGCCATATTCGCTGCCTTTGTACTCGCCTGACTAATCCTGACACTCATCTTCATGGCCGAATATGAACACAGCCATGTATTGAACACCTCTAACCCATTTCTTGATAACATCCTGTTATGGCATCGGTATATAGATGACATCATCTTCATCTAGAAAGGGGAAAATGACACCTTGGAGCACTTCTTCAACTGGATAAATTCACGCACGGAGAACAAATTTTCCATGAGCCACAGCAACCAGGGGATCAATTTCCTGGATCTCACGATTGTACCAAGAAATGACATGCTGGAGTGTACTACCTTCAAGAAAGACACAGATAGGAATTTTTTAAGGATCCGCAGGAACTGTACAGCGGTGGAGGAATTCAAAACCCATGCCACGGCACTGCAGAACAAACTGCCAGTGAGAGGGTACCCTAAGAAACTGTTGAAAAACACCAAGACGAGGGCACGTTTCATGCCCAGAGAAACATTACTCTCACCCAGATAACAGAATACTACCAATGACAACATCTTGACATGCGTTTCCACATTTGGTCCCACTACCACCAAACTTAAAGGCCTGATTAAAAAGTTCTGGCCCTTGGTACAACTGAGTCTACCGACAGACCCGGCACCCAGAATAGTACTTAAGAGTTCTAAGAACCTCAAAGATATACTTGCCTACGCTAGAACAGGAAAGAAAACCACGAGATCATCCATATGGAATATGCGGGAGATTCGGGGCTCCATCCCTGTGGGAGCTGCACAGTATGCAAATTGACTAAGCAAATGAACTCTTTGACCATAGACAGCAAAGAATGGCAACTGAGACACTTTTTGAATTGTAAATCATCCAATGTCATCTATGTCATTGAGTGCCCTTGCGGTCTTCGCTATGTGGGCCAGACGACGACACCTATTAACAGGCATATGGGCGAGCACAGGTCGAGAATCCGCTGCAAAACGCATACAGCACCTCTAGTGTTGCATTTTCGTGAATTTCAGCATGGTCCAGATAACTTACTGTGGTGGGTGGTAGCTAAAGTGTTGAACACTACCAATGCCACCAGTGCTCTAAACTTCAAAGAATCCTGGTGGATTTTCAAGCTAAAAACCACAACCAAAGGACTTCATGAGGCCCAACCTAGCACCCAAATACATGATGGAGTTCAGCCATCCTCATTTCAGCACATTCCAGGGTCTCCCGAGCCCCTTTTTCCACTACCCAGGGGTTTTGTTCCACACCCGGCTACCCACACATTTTACTAGGTAGCTTTTCCACCTACTATTCTTTGACCAGTCTTTGACCCCTCTCAGGGGCACCAGCTCAGGTTGTTCCTTCTTTTCACACATAGGCTTCACCACCTTGGGCCCAGTAGTATAGTGCCCATAGCCTCAGCTACACTTCACACGGCTAGGGACTCTTTCCCTCCTAAGCTTCACAATCCCACGACCGCCCTTACTACTATTGCGGCTCCACAGCACCTGATTGCGCTTGCCGGCATGTTCCCATGACAACGGGACGTGGACGGCTACGCGGATGCATACTTTTAGTATCCACTGTTCCCCTAGACATGCGCATGACTGCGAGTGATACAGCTCTCCCAGTACGCACATCTGCATCGTGGAAGAAGTCTCAGAGCCGATCCAGTCCCGCAAATGCTCCCCTACATTACGCTCAGGTCAGCACAATTAGTATCTCTGCAAGGACATTAGCCCGCCCTTTTGGCCTTAGCTTCTCTTTGCGGCCACTAGCCTATTTAGCAGCTGCCTCCTTTTTACCGTTACAGGAGATTGCTGCAGACATTCCGGCAGTTACCACCTTGACTCAGAAGCCCTTCACACGCTTGAGTCACCATTCAACTACAGGTAATCTCATAACAGGGGTCAGTGCCCTGATATCCACACATTCTTTTATCCTACTCCCCTCACAGATTCACCCATTACTTTCTGTTCTTTCCATTTTACAGTACCATACGCCTTTTGGGACATGCCATGTTCTGAACCTTATCACTTCAGAACCACTTCCTCCTATGCCAGAGGGCTCATTCTCTAGGAAATGCACTTTTAAGGTCAGTGTGACACTGGACATGAGTAAAACCACCGGAAATTTTAGTAGATTTTATCCCCTTTTTTTGTATACAATGCATATGTTATCAATGCTATGCCCCAATGCATTCCACAGACTGTTCCACTAATTCCCTTCCCCATTACATGTCCCACTTTTAGGGAGACCTTGCCCTGGCCCTAGAAGAAGGCTTCCATCGTTTTAAGCCGAAACATTGCTGGACACCGCTCCTTAGGTGCCCTGATTGTCCACCACCTCAATCTATGATTGACTATCCTGATGTCGACCTACCAATAGGTCACCCTTCAGCCTGACATTGGTAGACCATTCCAAGGTTTACACTAAGGACTGTTACACCACATACATCTCCTGGGACTTTATATTGACATGCAACTGGGCTGTATCTGCAGGACTCTATTTTGTCTGTAAACCCTGTTCCAGTCTCCATGTCTTCAACATGGAGTTTGCTCCTTACCATGAAGTGTATGTTAAACAATGGAAGTAATTGTCATATACGCACATAACTGTTGTACCCAGCGAAGCCACTTATCATTGGTTACCCAAACAGTCAATTCGTGAAAGATTGTACTGTATGCACATTGTATTTGTTGTATTTTTGATTTACTTAAGGACCCTAAGAGGTCCATCTTTGCTTTATTCTATGTGTACAAAAACTTCTGCACCGGGCAACAGTGAATTGTTAACTGCTGCCCACATTCAGGAAAGTTACTAATAATGTAAACTAAAAGTTGTCAGTCAAACAGCTGAATAATAAAAGCTGTATATACACTACTTGGGTTTAGTGTGTGTGTGTGTGAACATTTTGCTTTGGTTAGTAGTAAGACAGAGAGGTTTCTTGTCTTGGTGATACTACACAGAGATGAATAAGCTTGCATAAATCAGTCGCAATCCTCCTACTTCATTGACAGGACGCCCCCTCTGTTCTAATACATTTCCAGCCCACAGTCCTGTCAATCTTTGGGCTGTCCCTCCAGTTACCACTATTGGTGATTTACACAACTGCTACACTTTGCTGGTTCTAGTGAAAAATTCCACATCATGGTAAGGAGGAATTGTTTATTTTTTTAAAGAAATGTCCCGGATTAGGTAATTCCTCCCATTGTAATACTCACATGGCTGTTAAAGCACCCATTCAAAAAATATTGAGCAAAGCGGTGTCTCGTTTTTTCGGGGGACTAGGGTGATTGAGGAAGTAAACATCAATAGAAGCACTTTCACCCATAGCTTCCCACCTTCCCAACACAACAGCCGCGAGGCAGCTACTTAATGAATGAAGATCACTTTCATTCAATTTATGTATGTCCACATTGATTCAAGTATCAAAAACATATTTTAATAAGTATACAACAATATTAAAACATAAACATTGTAAAAATAACCCAGTAGAGGGCCTCTCGTAGGTCAATGTGAGCTTTTATTTTTGAGATGCTAGGGAGAAATGCAGAAAAATCACATGCAGATTGTCATGTCGGCCACTATAAATGCAATCAATCGGCCAACAATTTTTAAGAAATGTGTGATGTTAGTAACACAGGTGATTTGGATAATCATGAATCAATTCCTATATATCATGATGCGTCTACACTCAATCGTGTTTCTGAGGGTGGAAAACACCCGGACGGGTTATTTCCTGATATCAATGTGTTGTCGGCCCCGTCTTCAGGACGCTAACAAACGTTAGTATTAAGACCGATTTGGCTATCTGCACTGGACCTTGTGCATAGCCATTTCTACCTATGGACAAAATAAAAACTGGTTTTAAAACGTGTATATTGATACATTATTTGTTTCTATGACACACACAAAGAGAAGTAGTTGTCCCACTGACCTGTCACTTTCAATTTCTTTTCCGTGTGGGAGGAGTTCACATTCAACAATTATTACGCACATCACTTGTGCATCCGAATTAATCACTAGCTGTAAGTTAAAGACCTAGGCTTATTATTTCTTTTCTAGGTAACATAGTAGTACATGTCATCTTGTACATTCAATTTGACGCATATTCGTCAACACATTTACCTTATCGACTGGGTAGTGTGTCCATCTTGATCGATGGTATCATTCTTTATTGGGGTTGGTTCATCATTCGTTATTTCTAAATATCAAGCCCTTCAGGAATAGGACTCCATTTCCCAGAATTCCTCAGTGTTCCATCTAGGGTTGAAAGAACATGTACGAAACTCATTTCAGTCTCTAGTGTAATCGAAATACATTGGATGTTACTCATCACTTCAGCTTTTACTTAATTAATGGGTGGCTATCTATCTTTTAGTTCCCGTTGTAACGCCAAACGTGGTGGCGTTGTATGGCTGCTCAGCGTGGGGTCCCTTAATGTTTTCCCGATTCGTTGTTATAGAGCATGGGTGCACAACATACGGCCCGCGGGCCAGTTGCGGCCCGCCATGCCATTTGGAAAGTCTTTGTTGTCTTCCGGGCCGGACAAAACACTGGCCCTCATTGGCTCAGCACACACGCACCACGTCGCTCCTACGAGCCACGTAGTGCGTGTGTGCTACACCAATGGAGGGCCAGCACTACGGCTGACGTGGCCAGTAAGGCTTGATGCCGGAAGGAATTTCAGCCTTGCTGGCCACGCCAGCTGTAGTACCACTCACCTCGCCAGCGGTCCAGCTTACCTGCCTTCCAGCACGTCCGGTAAGTGGTCTGTTTGTTTGTGTTTGTGTGTCGGGTCTGTTCTGCTGTATGTTTGTGTTGTGTATGTTGAGATGGGGGGGTGGGGGGCGTCGGATGTGCATGAATGTTTGTTTTTGAATGTTTGTGTTGTGTATGTTGAGATGGGGGTGGGGGGTGTTGGATGTGCATGAATGTTTGCTTTTGAATGTTTGTGTTGTGTATGTTGAGTTGGGGGGGTGGGGGGTGTCGGATGTGTATGAGTGTTTGGTTTTGAGTGTTTGTGTTGTCTATGTTGAGTTGGGGGCTTGGGGGGTTCGGGTCTGTATGGGTGCATGTTTGAGAGTGTGTGTGTGCTGAGTTGGGGGGTGGGGGTTCGGGTCTGTATGGGTGCATGCGAGAGTGTGTGTGCTGAGTTGGGGGTGGGGGTTTCGGGTCTGTATGGGTGCATGCTTGAGAGTGTGTGCTGAGTTGGGGGGTGGGGGGGTTCGGGTCTGTATGGGTGCATGCTTGAGAATGTGTGTGCTGAGTTGGGGGGCGGGGGGGTTTGGGTCTGTATGGGTGCATGCTTGAGTGTGTGCTGAGTAGCGGGGTGGGGGGGTTCGGGTCTGTATGGGTGCATGCTTGAGAGTGTGTGCTGAGTTGGGAGGTGAGGATTTGGGTCTGTATGGGTGCATGTTTGAGCGTGTGTGTGCTGAGTTGGGGGGTGGGGGTTTGGGTCTGTATGGGTGCATGCTTGAGAGTGTGTGTGCTGAGTTGGGAGTTGGGGGGTTCGGGTCTGTATGGGTGCATACTTGAGAGTGTGTGTGCTGAGTTGGGGGGTGGAGGATTTGGGTCTGTATGGGTGCATGCTTGAGAGTGCGTGTGCTGAGAGTTGGGGGGTTCGGGTCTGTATGGGTGCATGCTTGAGAGTGTGTTTTGGGCATAGTGTTTGGTTGGGGGTGAGGGACATGGGGCATAGTGTTTGGTTGGGGGTGAGGGACATGGGGCATAGTGTTCGGTTGGGGGTGAGGGGGCCATGGGGCATAGTGTTTGGTTGAGGGTGGGAGCGATGGGGCATAGTGTTTGGTTGGGGGTGGGGGACATGGGCATGGGGCATAGTGTTTGGTTGGGGGTGAGGGACATGGGGCATAGTGTTTGGTTGGGGGTGAGGGGGCCATGGGGCATAGTGTTTGGTTGGTGATGGGAGCCATGGGGCATAGTGTTTGGTTGGGGGTGAGTGGGCCATGGGGCATAGTGTTTGGTTGGGGGTGAGGGGGCCATGGGGCATAGTGTTTGGTTGGGGGTGGGAGCCATGGGGCATAGTGTTTGGTTGGGGGTGGGGGGCTGGGCATGGGGCATAGTGTTTGGTTGGGGGTGAGGGGGCCATGGGGCATAGTATTTGGTTGGGGGTGGGAGCCATGGGGCATAGTGTTTGGTTGGGGGTGAGGGGGCCATGGGGCATAGTGTTTGGTTGGGGGTGAGGGGCCCATGGGGCATAGTGTTTGGTTGGGGGTGAGGGGCCCATGGGGCATAGTGTTTGTTTGGGGGTGAGGGGGCCATGGGGCATAGTGTTTGGTTGGGGGTGGGAGCCATGGGGCATAGTGTTTGGTTGGGGGTGGGGGACATGGGCATGGGGCATAGTGTTTGGTTGGGGGTAAGGGGGCCATGGGGCATAGTGTTTGGTTGGGGGTGGGAGCCATGGGGCATAGTGTTTGGTTGGGGGACATGGGCATGGGGCATAGTGTTTGGTTGGGGGTGTGGGACATGGGGCATAGTGTTTGGTTGGGGGTGGGAGCCATGGGGCATAGTGTTTGGTTGGGGGTGAGGGGGCCATGGGGCATAGTGTTTGGTTTGGGGTGAGGGGGCCATGGGGCATAGTGTTTGGTTGGGGGTGGGAGCCATGGGGCATAGTGTTTGGTTGCGGTGGGGGACATGGGTATGGGGCATAGTGTTTGGTTGGGGGTGAGGGACATGGGGCATAGTGTTTGGTTGGGGGTGAGGGGGCCATGGGGTATAGCGTTTGGTTGGGGGTGGGAGCCATGGGGCATAGTGTTTGGTTGGGGGTGAGGGGGCCATGGGGCATAGTGTTTGGTTGGGGGTGAGGGGGCCATGGGGCATAGTGTTTGGTTGGGGGTGGGAGCCATGGGGCATAGTGTTTGGTTGGGGGTGAGGGGGCCATGGGGCATAGTGTTTGGTTTGGGGTGAGGGGGCCATGGGGCATAGTGTTTGGTTGGGGGTGGGAGCCATGGGGCATAGTGTTTGGTTGCGGTGGGGGACATGGGTATAGGGCATAGTGTTTGGTTGGGGGTGAGGGACATGTGGCATAGTGTTTGGTTGGGGGTGAGGGGACCATGGGGTATAGCGTTTGGTTGGGGGTGGGAGCCATGGGGCATAGTGTTTGGTTGGGGGTGAGGGGGCCATGGGGCATAGTGTTGCACTCCAAGAGTGCACCCAATAATAAAGCTAAAGTTAGGAGATGTACATCCTTTGCTTATTTGAGGAAACCTGACTCAACGAAGGCCATACTCCTCTTGGGCAACCCAAACAGCAAACTATAGCAGTCCAAAATAACGGAATGTCTAATCATAGGTCAATAAAATATATATAATTTAATTAAACAGACGATATACAATAACTAAATCGAAATAAATTATAACAATGGAAAATGTGTAGTACAACATGCAAGTTTGAAATGCAATAAAAATCGTTACCCCTCAAAAACATCTTTTTCCATGTGTTTAATACAAATTGGGGGTTAAAAAAGCCTCCTGCCACGTCCCACCTACCGCCCCGCCCACATTTACTTTTCGGCCCACTATAGCCCCCATGTAAGGTACTTTCGGCCCTCTGTCAAAATTAGTTGTGCACCCCTGTTATAGAGGATCTAGCCTGAAAGAATATTGACAGTAGCCTTCAAAACGATCAACTACTTCTTAGTTACGGTCATTCAAAATCACGCAACAGTTAAACACTTGTTTGCATAACAAATTGTTTACCGTAATCCAGCCGCATTCAGCAGAGGCTGCGCGCGGTTTGTTGGATCTTAAATCCTCTCGTGTAGAGACTGGCTAAACGCTAGTCATGTACTTGCTTCTGACTTTGTACATGAACCACTGCTATTTTGTGTCAGTGTTTCTTCGTATACATACGTATACGAATGCATCCGTGCTCTGTAATTAATCTCTACTTCTGTTCTGATTCACCTCTTTGGATCAGTCACAGGCGACTGTCATAGCTTTTTCTTTTCTTTTCTTTTGTGCCTGTTGCATATGAACTCTTGTGAGTTTACAGATTATGTAACTTGTAAACCGCCGCAGCCGACAAGTTAAATAATCTGCGATGAAATGAAGGAGGGTTGTAATACCTGAACAGCGTGGAATAAATGATAATATACATATAGAGAGAGAGAGAGAGAGAGAGACTAACCTGGAATGGCTGAATTAATGATCAGAAAAAGGTGGTGAAAACTGTCTGTTTTGATGTTTTCCGATGGAACTCCAGGATATGAGTAGCAACACAAGAATTGGGGTTTGGATGAGGTAGGGTAAAAGGGAAGGGTAGTTAATTTGGTTAGTGGGAACCTTTTGCTGAACGGAACAGAATGGATGGAAAAAACAGCAATGTGTGCAAATTTCAAAGCACTCTGTGTTTAAAGGAACAATTCAACCAAATGAAGAATAATCTAGAATCAATCCGTTGAGAGTAACTTGTCAAACACCAGGTAAGCAATTCAGTATCAATCCTTTGTGAGTAAACGAGTCAAAGAATCAGGTAAGTAAGTAATCAGTACAACATCGAAATCCAAGAGCCAGTAGTTTACCATAGCCCAGGTCAGAAGCAGGAAGATGGCTTCAATCTGAAGGTATGCCCGTAAACAGGCAGCAAAAACATGAATAAAAGCGAACGATAAAAGCAGTAACATACTATCTTCAATCAGAAGCACTTGCTTATTGCATTGCGAGTTCTTTTGTGCTTCTGGGCTGACGTGTGCTGTATGACGTGTGCGCAAGGCTGGTGTGTGCCACGCAGTTATGGCAACAGACGTGGGAGGCGGAGGAGAAAGGGGCAGAGGTGACTGCGGCTGCGTCGCTCAAGGAGGCGCCATGGCAACCGCCAGGGGCACCGGAGCGTAACAGTGGGCCTTCTCTGACTCCGAAAACAACAGCGATGAAGCCGGAGCCATGACACCTGTTATGGGTGACCCTCCCATGTGCATTGCCCCTTTAAGGGGATGTGTCCCTCCCACGTGTATTGCCCCTTTAAGATGGCCCAAGCTAATAAAAGGAGCTCCTGCAGGCACGTGAGGCAGAGCGGCTGCAGACTCCAAAAGAGGAACAACTGAGTCTGTGTCCAGGCCTACACGTGGAGGCCCAGGCCTGCATGCCCTGATGCCGTGGGACCCGCCTGCCAGGATAGTGGCCGAGGTCCGCATGGTCAGGGGCTTGGCAGGCTGTGCCCCACCCCGATGGTGCTGATGCCCATAGTGCCAAGGGGCCTGCCGGATGTCCATGGCAGGCGACACCCAACAACACCCATTCAGCGCTTCATGTTGGACACCGCAAGGAATGTGTTTTCCTTTTCATTTAGATGGGGGACCCTTATTGAGGAATGGGGTACATTATAGACATGGTATTGATTTCCCTGGATGACTACTTTTGGATTTTGTATTCTTTTTCTATAAGCTACATTCTTTTGGGATTATTTTAATAACATGTAGTGGGGAGAAGTCTCGGGAGGTGGAATACATAAAGGATGCGATTAGGATGGGGCTGGCCTATAAGTGGTTGGAGAGAAGGGGAGAAGTCTCGGGAGGTGGAATACATAAAGGATGCGATTAGGATGGGGCTGGCCTATAAGTGGTTGGAGAGAAGGGGAGAAGTCTCGGGAGGTGGAATACATAAAGGATGCGATTAGGATGGGGCTGGCCTATAAGTGGTTGGAGAGAAGGGGAGAAGTCTCGGGAGGTGGAATACATAAAGGATGCGATTAGGATGGGGCTGGCCTATAAGTGGTTGGAGAGAAGGGGAGAAGTCTCGGGAGGTGGAATACATAAAGGATGCGATTAGGATGGGGCTGGCCTATAAGTGGTTGGAGAGAAGGGGAGAAGTCTTGGGAGGTGGAATACATAAAGGATGCGATTAGGATGGGGCTGGCCTATAAGTGGTTGGAGAGAAGTAATATCACACAATGGAAGATGATGACTACATGTGGTTTCGCTGCACCCCCCATTTGTTTACCGATGTGGCTACTATTACAACAGGTGCCTTAAATGTACAGCAATTGAGTTAATTGATTAAAAGAACAGGGATTCTAGCTAAACTCCAGAGTCTCAAATTTGATATAGCCCTCCTACTTGGCAGATGAATGGAGACTGTAATCAAATGTATTTCTAAGGCAATGTTTTTCCTCAAATAGAAGCACAAAAGGAGCAGCAATTCTTCTGGGGAAGGCTCTTCCCTTAATTCAATTTATTTTCGTCCTTTGTATAATGCCTTTCACCATGGGTATGGTGCAAACGTGCTGTAGGTTGAAAGCCCTCTGAGGGCCTGAAGAATGGGAAACTTAGGAGGTTCTAGTATGCGTGTGTGTATTTAAAGGTTATGAGGGCCTGACCGATTCCCTGCTAGCCACCATGTCTAAATTGGCATGTGTATGGGTGGATAGAGGTACAGGTACACTGGGGAAGTAAGCTGGAGGCTGTGTGTAAGAGGATAGTCAAGTATGTGTGTAGCTAAAGTTCAAGTTTTTTGTCGTGAAAGGTAGCTACATTCTTATTGTGTAAATTGTCCTTCGAGTTGTATGTGAAAGCAGATGTATGCAGGAGTGTGTACGTGCCTTTGGCTAATTCCAAAAGCGTGGAGTGTGAGGGGTCAAAATGCAAAGCCTAGACTTGGTACATTCGCCAAATCCTAAAACATCTGTGTTGTTAAATTATCTTGGATGTTTTCTGCAAGCATCCAGTTATCATTGTTTGGGTACATTCAAGACCCCTTTTAACCGTAAAAGGCAGCATTCTGACAACACCTGCATTCCATGCGGCGGAACACATTCGACAATCGCCTAAAATCAATAACCTGGTCACCCTCATGGCCTCAACTAAGTGCAGCATACAATGACTATCACAAGAGATCGTCTGGTGCAAAAGGTACAATCTGTGCAATAGAATGG
Source organism: Ambystoma mexicanum (assembly GCF_040938575.1). Lineage (NCBI taxonomy): Eukaryota > Metazoa > Chordata > Amphibia > Caudata > Ambystomatidae > Ambystoma > Ambystoma mexicanum. The sequence goes on along the minus strand of NC_090924.1, from coordinate 335,284,992 downwards.
CATCCGCACAAATCCTCAGAGAGAACCACCCCCGGTCATCCTCCTGAATTATTCCAAGTGCAGCACATTGGCCGACTGCACAAATCTTCTAAGTGTAACATGTTGGCTACCCTAATGGATATTCACAGAGCAAAAACCTTGGCTACACTTATAAATCATCTAAGAGCAGATACAATGGCCACCTTTCTAATGATGAGCTTTAACACGTTGCCCACCCTCACAAATACCTTAAGTGCAATACATTCCCCACCCCCAAAATCCATCTAAGTGCAATACATTTGCAAATCACTGCCTACCCCAAAAACCATCTAGGTGCAAATCACTGCCTACCCCAAAATTCCATCTAAATGCAATTCATTGCTATCCCCAAAATCTATCTAAGCGCAATACATTGCCGGCCCCAAAATCCAATTAAGTGCAACTTTCCTATACTTCCAAGTGCCATGCTCTGCCGATCCTCTGGATCCTTTAGAGTTCAACACCTAGGCTAACAGGTGAGTGTATGGTGTAGACCAACATCGTGCAAGGCAGTAATATAAATGTGGTAGGGTTTTACTGGAGCACAGTATTGGCTGTGCTTGCTGCCTGCAACACCTTGCCTGAGTTGTAGCTGCAGGATGTTCTGTCCAGCGGCAAACAGGGATGGGAGTTGCCCAGAGGGAAGCTTCCCTTTGCCTTGAGCCTTTCGCAGACTGCTCTGGGAGGGCCTCTGAATGGGAGCTGTTCTGGGCATGTGAGGGGACATGGACCAATGAGAACCAAATGGGTGGTCAAGGGGAGTGGGGAGGGAGAGACAGACAGGGGAATGGATGAAGGTGGATGGCAGAAGGCAGAGGGTAAAAACTCAGAGAAGGCTGCCTGGGCAGTCTTAGCCAGTTGGCAAGGGGTGGCGGGGGTGGGGGGGGAATGTGAGAAACCTGAGGGTGTCTCCCTGACTAGTCCCTGGGGATCTGCCATCCAGGTGGCCAGGACACAGCCATTGCTATTGGATCCAGTTCCTGGGGGTGGCCAGTGAGTGAGGATCAACATGTGCTCTCGTGCTCCACCTTTTATCCTTGTGGGGAAGGGAAAGGGCCGTCAGGTGTTTGTGATTCTGGTCAATTGCCTGACTCTGCCTGACCCTTGTATTGGGACATGTCAGTTAAACGGCTCTGGTGTTAGTGCATTGTCTTTCGTGTTGTGTGAAAGTACTCATTCAGAAAGGGGGGGCAGTGTTTTGATATGATATGATATGATAGGTTATTTATAACGCGCTTAATACCCAGAGGTTTCTAAGTGTGGACCCGAGGATTGAACCCGCGTTGCTCCGTGTCCTTTTGCTTCCATGGCGAGCATGTTGCACATGAGCTATCCTCCCGAGACAAATGGAATATCCTATGTAGTAGGATGGTAAAAGGTGTTGAAAGAAGGGGGATACCGCGTCTCACCCGTCGGTGTCCCACTCCCACTCTCCAAGTACCGCCCATCCAGGTGATCCTCCATGACTAGTCCCCAGGGATCTGTCATCCAGGTGGCCAGGACACGACTATCGCTATTGGATCCAGTTCCTGGGGGTGGACCAGTGAGGGATGATCACCTGGATAGGGGCTCCACGGGGAGTGGAAGTGGGACATCGACGGGTGAGACCTGGTATCCCCCTTCTTATAACACCTTTTCCCCATCCTACCCCATAGGATACTCAAACACTCCACCCCCCCTTCCGACATGAACACATTCACGAACCACGAGAGATGAAGGACAAAGAACAGAGGCGTTTCCCTAACATTTCTCACCACAAGGGTCAGGCAATTGACCAGAATCACACACACCTGACAGCACTTTCCGTTCCCCACAGGGATAAAAGGTAGAGCATAAGAGCACAATACGAGCAAGGCAGACTGCATGACGAGAGAGATAACTCAGCACGGCAGTTCAAGATGGAGGAGAAGGACAGCGCAAATCGAGAGAGTGACAAGGAGAGAAGCAACCTTGCCCTTTCTGAGTCAGACCTGTGAAACCTCTACAGAAGGACTCATAAAACCGCAAACAATAGCCACTGTGTGTTGCATCAGATGTCAACGGTACACAGGGCCCTCCTCTGCTGATAGCCAAGCCAGGGAGAGACGCTTACCAGCGCGTTACTGACCTTGACTCCAGAGATAAGCAAAGCCAAGCGGTTCATCACAGTTGGTGAGTCGCGGTGAGAGCCGATAAGAAACCGAACTGTGTTGAACAAAAGTAGCAATCGGCTAATTGAAGGAAGTACAAAGAACTGTTAATATGAAAGTGATAAACCAGCTAAAGAGGAGTGAAGCACCATGTGGGTGTTCACTCGGGGAAACTCTGGGCTACTACCCTATTGTTGAAACAACAGTTACCAGAAGGCCATGGAAAAGTTGAGAAAGGGGTCAAAGTGGTCATACAGGGGTCTAGTAAAATCCTTTATAAAGTCAAAAGTCTTTGACTGACAGACGATTGTGAAGCCAAGGGAAGTGAATCCCCCGTTGTCAGAACTGTTCAAGAAACTGTGTGATTGATAAAGACTGGCAAGTATGAACCCGAAGGAGGGATGCTGATAAAAAGGGCGAACTCAGAAGTCTCAATGAATAGTGTGTTGACAAGAGTGAACCCGGCAGAGGGATGTCCACAGTGAACTGTTTAAAAAGACAATAAGATTTGTGAATGTCAAAGATGAGATTGTGTTGAAAGCCATAGTGAACCCGACGGAGGGAGGCAAACATTCGAGAGGAGTCTGAGCCCGAAAGAGGCGGATCCAAGGGTGAAAAGGCATCACCCAACGTGCAAGTAGAAAGGTACTTTTGTTTATTATTTTCTGAGTACAATCGGGTCCTCGGAGGCAAGAGACTTTTTATAGAAAAGACACTTAACCACCGAAGGCTCTGCTAGCTGAGAGCAGAACTGTTGGCTCGCGCTGGTAAATCTTGACCGTGTGCTCTGCTCAGGAGTCCCGCCTTGCCCCGAGCTCAAAAGGTGGGGAAGGGAGACTCTGACTACCGCATCCTGACTTATTATTTGTGAACACTTTTTTCTTTCTTCTGAATCTAATCCGACACTCTTTGTTTGTATTTAGCGTAAGCATTGGCAATAGGTTTTTCTTAGTATAGGCCCTTTTATTTTGAGAAGATGCCACTAGGACTGCCTTATTATTATTTGATGGTTGTAGCTTGCTCCCATCTTATAATTTCAGTTTAGATTAGGTGTTTTTTCCAATCCGCATATACGGTTTAATAAACACCCTTGAACTGTGATCATTTGTGTCTGTCTTTACTTTTGCCAGCATGGGTTCCTTACAGAATAAAGCCAGCAACAAACATAGGACTACAACACAAAGCCAGGAAACCCTACTTGTAGATCAGCACAAAAAACGGATTGCAAATCATAGTAAAACACAGAAACCGAGAGACCACTAGGGGGCGCGGACCATGATGGCGGCGTGAAGACCTAGCTCAGCTTACCCTCCCCTGTGGTGTTATCAGTGAAAGTGCCCTGCAGTGTTCCTGCAGTGCTCCCAAGTTTGGATTCACCGGATTGCAGTGGGGTGTCCAAGTTGCCCTTGTCCCGTCTCCCCAGGGTATCGCAGGAGAAGGAGTGTTCGACCCTGACCCAGGCACAGCTGTGTGCGATCTCGCGCTTGGGCCATTGCTATTCCAGGATGGCAGGAGAAGGCTGTGGAAGGAGTGCGGCTGAGACCCCAGCAGGGGCATGACCGGGGGCCGCAGATATCTGCCCCGCTTTACCCTGGCCCGCCTCATGATTATTCAGAGGAAGGAAGCAGCGGGTGAAGCGCAGCTGGATCCTCCTGGGGAGGTGGTGCAGTTTCTGTGGGGACTCCCAAGAGAGGCTACTGGGCCAGCAGGCCTGGCTGGGATCTTCAGAGGAACTTCAGCCCCTGATGGGCCCGGGGCCTTGGAGGACGGCCATGAGTGAGCAGCGGCCCTCGCATGAGTGTTCAGTCGGAGAGGCATGGTATTTCCTCAACTGTAGTTGCTGTCCCCCCGTGGGCCCTGTCATGGACACTGGTTAAGCAGCAGCATAGTCACTGAGTGGAGAGGACCCCCCGCCAACCCCTGGCCAGTGTACGACCTGCCATGAAGGTGCCCTGGTTGCTGAAGGGTGGTAGGGGTTACAGCCGAAGGGCAGGCAGGTGCTGGGGCACATATCCCGCTGTGGGGCTGCAGCCAAGTCAGGTATTGTGGTGTTTGGCGATGGCAGCTTCCACACACCCTCTGGAGGGCATTGGGAGAGGCCCCAGCATGGGTCCTGAGATACAGTGTGGACTGGGCATGCCGGGGGGGCACCTCGTTGGAGAGTGCCCGCAAAGAGAGTAGTATTGAGGGAGGGCATTGCCTTTCCTTTTGGCACTGCAGCAATACAGGAGGGGGCCCACATGGCCACTAAGGAGGGGGTGGCTTCCCCGCCGTCTGTGCCGGTTGGCGGTCCAATGGTCCCTTCCACTGAGGATGATGTTAAAGATATTTTATAGGAGCGCAGGGCCCTGCGGGGGGACATCCAGGCCTCCATCTCTGACCTGAGAGGCAGGGTGGAGGTACTGGAAGAAGAATTTGAAGGGATGTATAAAAATTACCTGAGGGCCAACCTATTTGATATGAAATATGAGGCAAGGATGACCGACGTGGAGCCGCGGAAGGAGGACTTTCGGTTGAAGCTGGACGATCTGGAAAACAGGGAGCAGAGGAACAATCTGAGGGTGTTCGGTCTGAAGGAGCAGAAGGGGGAATCCCCCAACGATGTTTGCAGGAAGGAGGAGGGGATTGTGAATGTTTTACTTGTAGTGTAAGGAACTCATGGTGGCAACAGTAAAGACAGACACAAGTGATCACAGTTCAAGAGTGTTTATTAAATTGTATAAATGGGTGAGAAAAACGCCTAATCAAACCTTAATCTAAGATGGGAGCAAGCTACAACCATCAAATAATAATAAAGCAGTCCTAGTGGTGTTTGTCAAATAAAAAGGGCCCATACTAAAAAAAACTACTGGCAACCCTTACCGCAAAGTATTGTGGGATAATGTTCACCAGAAAAGAAAGAAGTGTTCATCAAAATGATAAGTCAGGATGGTATAGCTGGGGTCTCCCTTCCCCACGTTTTTAGCACGGACAAGTGGGACTCCTGAGCACAACATACACCTGGGCTTCTCCAACACGAGGTTTCAGTTCTTTTCAGTGATATCAGGACCTTCTGTGGCCAAGTCTCTTTCATACAAAGTATCTTGCCTCTGAGGGTCTGATGTGTCAACATTAACAAAACAAATGTTCCTTTCCGTAATCTTTTACGTTGGGCGATGACTCTTCACTCCTGGATTCCCCCCAACCGGGCTCCGATCCTTTTTTGATGTTAGCCTCTCTCAGTCGGGTTCACTACGGTCAGATACACATTTCACTTTGCTTTATCACAATGCAGGACTCACTTCCCTTAGCCTTACCCCAGGCATCCCTCCGTTGGGTTCACATAGTCATTCTAAAACAGTTCACGATTTTGTCATCTCATCAGAAAGCAGGGTTCCCTTTCCCTAGATTTCTTTCGGTATCCCTCCGTCAGGTTTACACTTGCTGCAGTTCACAAGAAAATCACTCTAGAACCCCTAGGTTCACTTCTTACCTTGGTCAGCCCCCAGCCAGGCTTTCCTTAAAGCCCCCAGCCTGGCAAGACACAGTTCTATTAACAGGGTTGCTACTGGTCACCAGGAGGGAAGGAGGGACAAGCTTGTGGTGGGCACGTTGAATGGGAAGGGGACAAATTCACCCACTAAGCGTTCCCTGATAGCCAGAGAATTCCGTAGGATGGGTTTGGGCGCTTTGATGATTCAGGAGACAAGGATGGTGTTTGGAGAGGATTGGCAGACACATAGTGGATTGATTGAGCAGGAATTCTGGGCATCGGGGGATACAAAGAATGGTGAGGTGAGCATCAAATTGCGTAAGACATTGAGGATGGGGGACCTAAAGGTGTGGAGTGATTGGGGGGCACTTGTGGCACCATTGGGGGGGGATGGGGTATGGATGGCCTTCGCCACATTGTATTGCCCGAATCAGGGGCAGTTGGAATATTTCAAGGTGCTAGCGGAAAGCAGTGGGGTGCTCACCTTGGGTGGTGACTTCAATATGTGAGCCGACCCCAGGGTTGACAGATGTGTATGGGGGAATGGCACGAACCTCAAGGGAGGGAGGGTCTTCAAGACCTTCTCGCTATGCAGGGTTTAATATATGTTTGTAGGGCCTTACACCCTGGTGAGAGAGGTTTCACTTTCTATTCCGCACCACATCGGACGGATACCCGTATTGATTACCTCTGCGCTTGCAGAGAGCTGCGGGGGAGGGTTGGCTCCTGCGACCTGGTGCCTGTGACTTGGTACGACCTTGATAAGGTATCCATGCAATTCATCATGGCAGGCCTCCGTACGCAGGACTCCCGGTGGCGTTGTAACAATGCCCTCTGGAAAGTTACGGTCTTCCGCTCTGAAATGAGGGATGCGATCACAGACTTTTTCAGTGGAATGACACAGGCAATGGACCCCTGTATGGTGTGGGAGGAGGTGAAGGCGACTTGGAGAGAGCTCCTAATCTGGGAGGGGGTGCAATAAGAAGAGGGATAGGGGTTTAGTGGAGGGTAAGCTGCGGGGGGAAATTGCTACCCTGGAAAAGAGGGTACAGATGGGGCCCCAAGTGAGGGAAGACCCCGTCAATGAGGTTAGGCCAAAGAGAGGTGAGTTGCGTGCCCTTGAGATGGGAATAGTGGTGAGAAACCTGCAGTTCCTGCGCCAGAAATATTGCGAGAAGGGGATAAAGCTGACGCACTCTTGGCAGCGCAATTGTGAGCGCAGAGGGCAGATAGATGGGTTGAGGGGGTACTGGATGGGCAGGGAACCTTGGTTACTGACCCCTCAGATGTCGGGGACTGTTTAGCAGTGTTGTATCAGCAGCTGTATATCCCTGAAGTTGCGCTGAGCGAGAAGGATATAGGGGTATACATGGCAGGGATTTCCCTCCCCCGGTTGGAACAGAGTGAAGTAGAGGGGCTAGATTCCTCGATTTCAGAGGAGGAAATTCTATGGGCCATTGGGTGCCTGCAGGCAGGTAAGTCCCCCGGGCGGAAAGGTGCTCTATGGGGTTTTATAAACCGTTCGGGGAATTGCTGACTCTACATATGGCCAGGTTTTTCTACTTTATTATGGAGACAGGTAGGGCACCCAAATCCTTTTGTCAGGCTCTAATCTCGGTGTTACCCAAGGAGGAGAAAGACTGGTGGCTGTGCGCTTTCTACCGACTTACCTCTCTCCTTAATGCTGACACCAAGATATGTACCAGGGTCCTGGCTTCCTGGTTTGAAGGGCTGATGCCGCGGTTGTTCCACTCTGACCAAATGGGATTAATTCTGGGGCGGCATGGGGCAGACACTTTGCAGAAGACATTGCACCAAATGGACGTGACCAGGGGAAAGGAGGGAACCCGAACCTATTGGCCCTGGATGCAGAAAAGGCCTTCAAAAGTGTCAATTGGACCTTCCTATATGCAGTCCTGCGGAAATATGGGGTGGGTCAGAACCTTACTAATGGTAGTAGGGCTGTGTACACAGAGCCCAGGGCCAGAGTAGCAGTGAACGCCACATTTTCTCGTGAATTTCACCTTTACAAGGAGACTAGACAGGGTTGCCCACTGTCACCATTGTTTTTTGCCTTGTCGCTAGAGCCGTTGGCAGAGAGATTGCGGCAGGCTTCCCGAGTGGAGGGGATAGTGCTGGGGGCTTGGGAATTTAAGTTGGGGATGTATGCCGACAACATTGTTTTACACTTGAGGAATCCCCATGCCTCCGTTCCGGTGGCCCTGGAAGTTATTGAAGAGTACAGTTCCCTTGCAGGGTATAAAGTGAACAGGGAAAATCCGTCCTGTTCCCTTTCGACAATGACCCTTGGTAGGATGTGGCAGGGATCTCGCACCTGGGGATGCTGGTGTAACTGGAAAGGATCCAGTATTTGGGGATGTTTATTACAAGGTCCCTCGAAGAGCTTGCTGACGCCAACTACCTTCCCCTGTTGGGGAGATTGTACAGTGACATGGGCAGATGGGGAGGGCAAACGATCTTGTGGATGGGTAAGCTCAACGCCCTGAAAATGAACTTCCTTCCCAGGATATTATACCTCTTTCAAATGTTGCCGTTAGCGGCGCTAGAGGGATTGTTTGCTGAGGCAAAGGGGCATATGCTCCTCTTTCTTTGGGATGGGAAGAAGCCAAGTGTAGCCTACTCTAAATTGGTGTTTCACAGGCACAGGGGTGTGGGCTGGTTGGGTTCCCAGATTTGGAGTTGGATTTTAGGGCAGCCCAGCTCAGGGTGTTGGTACCTCAATTGCAAGAAGATGGGAACAAGCAATGTTTTTTTTTTGAGAACCTCCATCTGAAACCGGCAACGGTGGGAGAGTGGTTGTGGATCCCAAGGGACAGGGTCCCACAGAGGATCAGGGAATACACCACAATGGGGGTAATTTAAGGGGATCTGGCAGCATGGTTCGGGAATGTGGGGGGTCACTACCTGGCCTTTCCCTTTGAGGCATCTGTGGGCCCTGGTCATCAGAGACGACATTTCAAATCCTAATAAGATTTCAACTATGGTTTAAGGCCGGGATGAATAGAGTGGGTCAGTTATGGAGAAGGGGGAAGTATGTTACCATCCAGGAATTGGAGGAGGCATTGCAAATTGGGAGACTCTAAGTGTTCTCATTCCTTCAGTCAAAGGGGGTCTTGATGGTGGAAAAATGGCAGGGGTGCATTCAGAAGGGGCTCACTCCCACAGAGCGGATCGTTGACACACAACAGGATACCAAAGGGCTCATCTCCTTGCTGTATGCGACCTTGGTGGAGAATACTCTGGGTGATGCGGACAGACTTCGGGCCAAAAGAGAGAGGGACTTGTGGCACAAGGTTGATGGTCAGCAATGGCAGAAGATGTGCAGGAGGGCGATTAAAACTTCGGTAGCATGCCAATATAAATCACATGGGGTGAAATTGATACACCTGTGGCAATATGCTTCAGCCCGGCTCTCGAAAATGTTCATTGGGTTGAGCCAACTGTGCTGGCACTTTGTGGTGAAACGGCAACATACTGGCACATATGGTGGTCCTGTAACATGGTGCAGGTGTATTGGGCGGAGATGTTGGGATGGATAAAGAGCTTTGAGGGGATCAACTGGCAGGCCGACACAATATTGGTGCTTTTTGGGTTTGAAGTGGTGGAGGGGGATTGGGTTGCAGTGCCACGCATGGTACATTTCCTCCTCTAGTAGCTAGAGCATGCTGTGCAACTCACTGGAAGAGGGAGAATTTGCCTGGGAGGCTGGAATTGCAGGGCGGAGCCAGGGAGATCTATTTGATGGAAAAGATTACAGCCGCCCTCAATGCGGGAAGTGCAAGTTTTGCTGGGGAATGGGCGGGCTTCCAAAGTGAGCCATCAGAGATGTGAAGAGTCTGGAGAGGGATGGTGTCCATGTTGGCGGGGGAGAGCTCTCATTGGTTCCTCCTCCCCTCCCTGCTCCTGTCTGGAGGGGCTTTATGCATATTCAAGGGGGCCCTGCTTCTCGGACTATGTCAGGTGGAGTCCTGCGCTGTCGCGACTGCAAGTTATTGTTGTTGCCAAGTGGACTTGATTTCCGTACCGGGTTGGTGGGATGATTTTTATTTGACACATGCTGTGCCTTGTTTTTTCTTTCTGTGTAAAATCAATAAAGATTGAGTTGTTTTAAAAAACACCGTTACCCCCTCTAAAAACCACCAAACAGGCCACAAAAACACACAAACCTGGTTGAGGATTCAATATATAGGATAAGATGTCCAAATAGACAAATTAGGGCAATGCGAGAGCAAACCGTGCATGGTGATTGGGGACTAATTCATCCCATGGAAAGGGACTACAAATGTTCTCGACAGGGCAGAAAAGAGATTACAGATTACACTCACTCTTACCACACTTCTGTAAAAGATCGCATTTGGGCACCACCATACAGATGAGAGGTATCCTGATCAAGCGCCATTAACTGAAACTCTTGACTTAGCAGGTCTTTCCCCGTTTTCTCATCAAACTACGGAGAATTAAGGAGTGATTGTTAAAAAATCCCATATTGCAAGCTATTAAAAACAAAACAGAGGAATATTTTACTATAATGCTGAAAGAGGTATCTTGGCCAACGGTCTGGGAAGCATGTAAGGCAATGATTGGAGAGAAATTCCTTGCTTTGGGAGTGGCACATAAAAAGGCATTGCAGTTGTCCAAATTAACCTTAGAAAAAGACATACAGGAGCTGGAAAGTGTTCATAGTCAACTGGGTCCTCAAAGGGGGAAATTAAAGATGATATTACTCCAGGATACTATTTTCCCTCAAACATTTCTTTCGGACAATGGGATGGGGCACCATTCAGGTACATTTGGCCTGCCCACCCAGTCCCTGAAGGAAACTCCTCCCCTACCATTTGATGTTTTAGTGCCACCGCACCAAAGTTTAAGTCTAGTTGCACCCTTGGTGCTGGTAAATGTATCAATCTCATGCTCTTGTTACATAAAGACTCCTAAATCATGAGTAATTGCTGATCTATATATCCAGGTGTATGTCAGAGTCTCAGCCACATCTTTCATCAACAGAGTGGCTCTGATGCTTCTGATCAACAGGTCTCAGAGAGTTTTTAAATACTTACAAGCAAACGTTGTCAGAACCTTTTGGGGTTGCAAGGAGCTGCAATTGAATTCCCCTTTTCCTTAAATCTACACGTGAATTCTGGTTGCATTCTTGTCTGGTAGGGAGATTTCTGAAGATGCAGTAAAACAGTGACCTGCAGCTGCTGAAGAATCTCTCATTGGTGTCGGAATTCTGGCGACTATTTAACCAGCTTTAGAAATTGTTCAGAAAGTCTTCTATGGATGACAGCTACTAGAAAAACAAACCTTTCTGTGTTGCTTGGGAGGTGGTGGAAAATGTGACCAAGCAGATCTGTTTTCTATAGTGTCAGAGTGATGTGAGCACAATCGTCCTAAGTTTATAGGACCAATGAAAGGAAAGAAAAAGCCAGCGATAAAGCTATTTGAATCTACAGCTCTCCTTATCATTGATGCAATAACCAGAAGGATTCCCATGGACGCAGCAGTGGGTCGATACCTGTCCTTCATTACAGCTCCCGGTGCCCCAACTGTTCCGGGTGGTATTGAAACCCATGAGGCTTTGTTTGTTTTTGTTTTATTCGTATTTATATAGCGCACAACAGTCCGTGAGCATCGTGGCACTTGTTACAGGACAAAGCTTAGTTACAGAAGCATGAAGCAGACATTTGTTACATAATATGCAGTTTTAACAGGAATACAGTATTATACAAAGGTTACAATATAGTTATATTACATTTGTGTTTATATTACAATATACTTGATAGATATAGAGTCATAGTAGCAGTACTAGTTGAGGAGAGTGGTCTTGAAGTTATTGCGGAAGACAGAAATGGAAGTTTCAGCTCTGAGGGTGGCAGGGAGTAAGTTCCATAGTTTCGGTGCAATATAAGAAAAGCCTAGACCTCCAGCTGTAGCACTCTTGATGCGTGGTATGTGTAGCTGGTTGGTGTACTGAGTTCTGGTAGGGCGGATGGAAGTGGTTCTTGATATGGCTTCAGATAGATAAGTGGGAGCAGTGTTGTTGATGCATCTGTGTGTGATGGTGAGGATTTTAAGTGTAATGCGGTCTTTGACCTGAAGCCACCATGCTCTATGTCTGGCGTGGGATGTGTGGTCTCTTCTGGGATGCTCATAGCGGCCCTTAGTGTATTGTTTTGAGTGGTTTGCAGTCTGTGAATGTTCTTGGAGGAGGTGCCTGTTAGGAGAGCGTTGCAGTAATCATGTTTAGCGCCTATAGTTGCTCTGGCTATAGCCAGACAGTTGGGAGCAGATAGGTAGAGTTTAATGGCATTGATCAGTTTGGTGCTGAAGGCTGATGCAGAGGCTATGGCGCTGACTTGTTTGTTCATCGATAGATTAGCGTCAATGTGGACACCTTGGGCCTCATTACGGGTTTGGAGGCAGCCATGGAGCTATTAGCTATTAGCTCCATGGCTGCCTCCAAACAGGGCTCCTTTACCGGGTTTACCGGGTCATTCCGACAGGAGGACCCGGTAAGTCCTCCTTTCAGGAACCATTCCCCATTCCCATTATAAGTGTCCCGTTGTTACCTCCCTCTTCCCCTCGCGGGACCCAGAAAAGACGTCTGGTTTTACCAGACGTTAATCCGGGTCCCGCGAAGGGAACCTCGTAATACGCGCACCCGGAATGAAGGGGGCCGGTCCCGTACTGGCCCCCTTCATTCCGGGAGCGCAAGGGTCCTAATGAGGCCCCTAGAGTCTTAACGGAGGATGATATGGGGATTGTAGAGTTGTCTATGTTGAAGTTGGCGTATTGGGGGCCTAGTTTAGTTATTGTGTTTTTCTGTCCAAGGATAAGAATTTCCATCTTATGCCCGTTAAGACAGAGACCATTCAATGCCATCCATGCTTGGATGGTGGCATAGATGTTGTCTAAGGCCGTGGCGTCTTGGTGATAGAGTCCAGATAGTGGTATAAGAACTTGAGTGTCGTCTGCGTAATTGGTATATGCAACACCCAAGGCGTCAAGTAGGTCAAAGAGGGGTTTTGGGAAGAGGTTGTAGAGGGTGGGAGCTGTACATGATCCTTGGGGGATGCCGCAGTTTATAGTGGTGGGATCTGCGTTAGCTATGTTGCAGAAGACCTTCATAGCTCTTCCTTCAAGGAAGGATGTGATCCAGGATGCTGCTTGTTTAGAGAAATGGGCTGCCTGAGTGAGGTGGGTAGTAAGTTTTTTGTGATCTACCAGATCAAAGGCTGCTGACCGATCTAGAAGGAGGAGCATGGCAGGTTTACCTTTGTCCATGATCTGTGAGATTTGATATTTTAGATCTATTAGAGCGGATTCTGTTCCATGCCCGGCACGGAAACCAGATTGCCTTTTGCCCAGTAAGGAGTTGGCTTCTATGTATGATTGGATCTGGTAATGTGCTGCCTTGTCCAGGATTTTCAGAAGGAACGGAACTGTCGTTATTGGTCTGTAGTTGTTGGGTTGCGCTGGGTCAAGTGTGGCCTTTTTTAGAAGGGGACACACCCAAGCTTCTTTGAGGTTGTTTGGTACAGTTTCTGTTTTGAATGATGCAATAATGAAAGCAGTAATCAGTGGTGCTAAGTCGTTGGTGCATTCCTTGATAATATTGGGGGGGGGGGGCAGATGTCTGCTTTGCAGAGAGCAGGTTTGAGGTTTTTGATGAGAACAAGGACCTCAGATTCAGTAATGTCTCTGAAAGCGAATTGGGCGCGATTGCGGTTGCTACTCTTATCTTGAGTTGGATGGTTAGCTTTTTGGTTTGGTAGGGCTTTGCAGTGGTTGTGAATTTTATTTTGGAGGAGCTTTATTTTGTTGAGCATGGCGGACTGGATGCTCGCACACCAGGCCTTGTCTTTAATTATCTCGTCTGAAGCAGCCGAAGGTGTGGCTTATTCATTAAAGATTGTGAATAACTCTTTAGCTTGGGAGTTGGCCTTTGGAATCCTCTCATTGAAAGAATTTGATTTTGCTGCTATGATAGCAAGCTTTTTTTTTATTGGAGGGCTAGTTGTTTGAAGAGGCTCATATTTAGGTCACTGGGATGCATTTGCCAGTTTTTTTTGTGACTGACGTTTTTGGGCTCGGAGCATTTGGAGTTTGTCCGAGAACCAAGAGTTGCAGTGAAATGACTTTTTTTCTTTCTTACTTTCAAGTGGGGCTACTGGGTTTATGGCATTGGTAAGTTTATCTTTAAAGATAGCTGATATTATATTAGGATCCTGAGAGAAAGGTGGTGCTAGGCAAGGGTTTTTGAGATAGGGTCGCAGGTTGTCCGTGTTGAGTATTTTTTAACTTCTTGTTATCGCAGGTGGCGCGTGGGTGAGTGCTTTAAGTTTAGGGTTGGTGGGGATAAGGAATTCAATGCATGTGTGGTCTGTCCAAGGATAGGTGGCGTTTGAGGTGCTGTTGGAGGCACAGTTGTGATCCATGACCCAGTCAAGGGTGCGGCCTTTGGCGTGAGTGGGGGTGAGTACTCTTTGGGAGAATCCTAAGTCTGCTAACTCTTTTGCTAAGGTTGTGGTGGGTTTATCTTTAAGGTCGTTGTACCCTAAGTTTAGGTCTCCTAGTAGACGGATTTTGGAGGATTTTTTAATGTTGTTACTGAGACGGTGGGAGAGGTGCTCTTGAAAATCTGCTGGGAGTCAAGGAGGTCCATACAGTATATGGATGTTGATTAGGTTGTTGGACGAGAGAGCGTAAGCTTGGCTGATAGGATATCCGCATTTCCACCCCATATACTATGGTCTGCTAGCCTGATGGACAGTGAGTCTTTGTGGATAAGGGCGACTCCCCCTCCAATCCTATCAGGTCTGTCTTGCCTCAAGATGGCATAGCCTGACGGTAGGGCTAGTGCGATAGCTGGGCAGGAGGCATCATTGAGCCAAGTGTTGGTGATGCTTAGTAGATCAAGGTTATGAGTGGATAGTAGATCATTTATCTCTAGGGCACGTGTTTGTAGATTGTCATGGGGATGATTCATGACCTGTACAGTAAAATAATTGTTTCATTTAAATCACAATGCCAGGCATCCCACCCAGGAACAGAGGCTGGCTTTGCTTATCCTGCATTCATTTGTTGGAATTTAATAAAATCTGATTGAAGTCTAAGAGCTTTGTGTGCTTTTCAATACTGGCATAATAAAGACCTTTGTAAACCACTACAGGAGCTAATATTAACGTTTCCATTGCAGTGGTAGACAGGAAGGTGACAAATATACAAGACACTATGAAGGACATTCAGCAAGAGTTAAAGCCCTTCCATGGTAGACCGACTGATGCAGAGCAGCATATTTCATCTCTAGAAGACCTCATCCAAAGGATGGCACATATTAATTACAGATTAATGAAAGTGAAGACAGAAAACAATCACCTTGAAGAAAGAAACAGAATGGACAATATAAGATTCTTTGGCACATCTGATGGCATAGAAGAGGACCATATTCATGGAGAAATGGATATGCAATATTGTACGCCTATACTTCTTACCTCAGCTTGAACTTCAAAGGGCTCATAGAATCAAACCGAGGGTTCAAACAAATAGGAACTGATCGTGTTCTCACATGGTTTGTGTCCACAGGCATCAACAAACATGGCAAGCTCCATAGAGCAGCAAAACAAAACTGACATTGATGTTCACAGACCACAAAATATATATATCGGCTGACTTTTCAATAAAGATTATGAGGTAAAGGAAAATCATTTTTGGTGGTTTGCTGCACAAAATGGGTTATTAACCCCTTAAGTGCCAAGGGCGAGGTATCTCGTCCTTGGGTTTACCTCCCTGTTGCCAAGGGTGAGATACCACGTCCTTGGCACTTAATGGGTTAATGAAAGAGAAAACGTCAGAAGGCATTGAAATGTGACATACCAAAATCACAATAAAAGGCCTTGGCACTGGGGGGGGGAAACTCATGACAGTTAAAGGGTTAAAATGGCTTGTTAACCAGGCATGATGAAATTACCAATGAATTTCTTGGTCCAGGTGGGTTGCATCATTTTCTGTCGTTGTCTGATTAGATTTTGATGGATATTTCAAATAATGTGTCTCAAGTTTAGACCCCTTCGCTCTCTGCTAAAGAAAAAAACATTTTGAGAGCATGCCTGATGGTAAATCATAAGTCAATAAATCACAAGTTCCATACAACACATATTGGGAAAGAGTACAAGTCATTGTGGACCATAAGTGCGCTATATCAGGCATCTATTGAGTGTGTCAATGTTTCTTCCCTTTATTCTACCTACAACTCTGCGTTATTCACAGCAACAACAAACAGTATTATTCTGATCACATTATTTCCCTTTGTTCACAACCTTGCTGCCTTTCCAAGCTTCTAAATTGCATTATTTCCACTACCCCACCTGATTCTTCCTCTTCCTCTAAACTCACCCCTACGTCTTTCCTCTTTACTTTCATGAGAAAGTGTTTAACCTTCGTTCTTCGATTGTTTTTGTCTGCAAATTCTGCCAACACTTCTGCCTTGGTGTTCTCAACTACAGCCTCTATTTTTTCCTTCTTCTCTTCTCTCTCTCTGACACTGATACAGCCCAATTTCTTACTACGGCTCACACTACTGAATCTCTGCTTGATCTTGTCCCTTCTCTTATTCCCAAAGTTTTTCCACACTTGATTCCTGTTCTTACTTCACTTTTGAATGCTTCACTGTCTACTTATAGTTTTCCTTCAGATTACAAATGTGCAGTTATCTTACCAATCTTAAAAACCCGTACTCTTGATGTGTCCACTCCTACTAGCTATTGCCCAATATCACATCTTCCTCACTTATCTAAAATCTTGACATGGGTTTATCACGCTCTCCACTTCAATCTGATTTTCATCTTCTGAATTCCATGGAAACTGCTCTTCTCTTTGTTACAGATTCTATTCTCTCTGCTCGTCATGCTAAACATTCTTCTATTGTTAATTTTCTTGACTTAACAGCTGCTTTCAATACTGCTGATCATCCTTTACTTCTTATTTCTCTCTCGTGTCAGTTTCTTTTTTGTTCATCAGTGGTTTCAGTCCTACATCTCGGATTGTTCCTTTCTGTTTCTTGGGCTGGCAAAGCTTCTCGACACTTTCCCCGTTTACCCAGTGTTCTCCAAGATTCTATTCTCTGTCCTCTCTTTTTTCCCTGTACACGTACCCTCTCGGTTCTATTGTTAAGTCATTTGTCCTTCATTGCCACTTATATGTCGATGACTCTCAAATCTTTGTTTCCTTTCCTACGTTCTATTCTCTTACTTCTACTATTTCTGTTTGTCTTCTGGCCCTCCAATCTTGGATGCATTTTAGGTTTCTTCACTTAAATGCATCTAAAAAGAATTGTATTTTTCCCTGCCTCCCGATCTTCTATTTCCTTTCCTCCCTCCACTATTTCATCAGTCGGTCTGCACTTGGAGTTACCTTTGATTCATCTATCTCCTTTTACAATCACATCTCTAAAGCATCTCGATCCTCTTGCTTTCCTCTCTGGAACATTCATAAATCCTCCTCTTCCTACTTTCCATGCTACTAAACCTCTTATCTCCTACCTGATCCTCTCCTGTCTTGAATCTTGTTCTGCCTTGCTTGGCCGGGTAGTGTTATAAAAAATATGCAGTGGGCCAAAGGCCCTGGCTAGTGACCCTAAAAGACATGTAAAGTGGCCACGGCCAAAAGCAGAGGCCACATAGCGGATCAAAAAAGAACATATTGAGGGGACATGTGCAGTGAGCATTTCGGAAAAGGCCATGGCTAGTGTCCCAAATATACAGTGGGCACGGCAGAAGGCCGTGCTCACCGGCCAGGGCAAAAGGCCCTGGCTAGTGGGACCAAAAGACATGTACAATGGACACAGTTGTATGTGGCCACCTAGTGGGTCCAAAAGAACATACTAGGGGAACATGTACAGTGGAAACAGCCTTGGCTAGTGGCACGTAAAATTATGGTATATCAAAACCCTTGAAATTCACTGAAAAAACCTTAGTTGTGGTGCAGTTAAGTTGTGCAGATTTAACGCAACAAAACCCTTGAAATTGAGCAGATGTTGGAAGTCATGACTAGCTTAATTTGTTACGTTCCCGTTGCAAAGCCCATGAGAACATACATATTATAAGAGAAGGGATTCACAATGACATACAAAATGGCAGTATGGGGGAGATCAACAGGAACGTGCCAAGTGAAGCTGGTCATGACTTCCCACATCCACTGAATTTCAAGGGTTTTGTTTAGTTAAATCTGTATGAATTAAATGCTCCGTAACTAAGGTTTTTCAGTGAATATATATATATATATATATATATATATATATCAATGCTTCTGGGTCTCCCCATATTTTTATCGAACCGCACTCCCTACAGCAATCCTTTTGGCAATTTCAATTCTCAGCAACACCATAAACAGCAGTTGAGTTTATTTTTCAGTTTAACCTTTAATTCACCATACAAATTTGGCAAGCACTTCAGAAAACTATATATAAACACCAGCTAAATTATGGTGGGCTTAAAAAGGCTTGAAAAAACCCTTCCACCTAAAATGTGAAAGTGTAATATTCCATTCCAGCATGTAGTTGCCTGCAGTCTTGAGAAATGTCTGTCTTTGGTCGATTACGCTATGTATAGAGTAGTACTGCCCTGTAAGGCTAATGCAATTTTCCTGAGCAAACGGCTTGCTTTTGATATACCTTTTGCTGATGTAGCGCTGAACTGGAGGTGTACTTCCCGAGATCGTTACTAGGAGGCGTTGTGGAATGTGTGACTTGCCCCAAATGGAGTATTATTATATATTTAGTCACCATGCATTTCTAGCTGTCTCTACAACCCGAGTAGCATTTCACCGCCAGTCCTGGATGTTCTTGCCCATTATTTGGGATGGGGCAGCCGTTCCTTTACATTACAGCTCTTCTGTACCTATAGATGAAACATTATGCCAGAAGGCACCAAGTCATCGGCTAATGTCCCATTGTCAGACAGGATCTGGGGAAAGACAGCAAAATAAATCGCTTTTTTCATATTAAATGCACAGAAGCATTAAAGGAAATAATGTTCTGGCGCCCTGCAGCACTGTTTTTCTTCTGTAACCCTATCTCCATTTTCAACATATGTCTAAGTGGCAACAAGGAGACATCATTACTCAACATCGCAACACTTGCTCTTGACTTTGCTGTACCTGCTTTCCTTCTGTGAATCACCACTGTCCACTTGGCCTCTTCCTTATCTACATCCTTTCACTGTCACCTTAACTATTTCCTACCCTTCTCCACTTATCATCTGCTGACGAGGGGCCACACCTAAAACCAAACGCGGGCATCCAGAGGGGACGGGCCAACGCAGTGTCTCTTTCTGTTTAGTTCCAACAAAAGTGAGCTCAGGGGCCCTAAGTCAGCCAAAAGCACAATGAAACCATCAGCTATTGCCAGCATCTTTACTTCACCGCCTATTAAAGAGACTCCTGGCCAATTAGAATCGCGCGTCTGCAGTAGACACCCACAGCATTGGCTGCTGCTCTGCCCAGTCCTGTCTGAATATCTCATTCCCAGCGTCCTCGCTGCGCCATTTTCTGCATGTCTCTGTGAATGGACGTTGGGGTGGGTGCGGGAGGGTATGGGGGGTAGGTCGCCCGGAATCATGGCACGAGTCCCGGAACTCGAGGACACAGGCAGACGCGCATTCCTTTTTCTCGGCTATTAATTTATCGTCTTTTTGAAGGCGGCCTTATTTCTTTACAACTTGGTTCACGGTCTGGGAACTCTAGCAGTCCAAGGTCACACTATAACAGCTCCATTTAGCCTCCGAATAAAATGCAACTTTTTTCAGTGCAAACGCAAGGCGTCTTCTCTTCCATTCATTATTTCCTCACCTCACCCCCCCCTTAAAGGGGCACCTCTGTCCCCCTATGTGACTTGTAAGCTTGTCTCTGCATTGTTCTCTTTATAACTGCCCATGACACCCTTTTACACACATCACCTGCATACTTCTGGTGGCACGGGTTCAAGTTCAAGGTGCAGTGAAATAAAGGGATTCGCCCAGGATCCCACAATACATTTTAGTGGGAAGCCAGGATCCAAACTCTCATTCCAAGCGCCACAAGACTCTACAGGAGTACAAAGAAATATGTTGACATGTATGTTACAGGCACACAGTGATAATGTACGCAATTGATTAGGGCGTCCCGAACATATGAAAAGCTCTAGTGACTATGAAAAGTTTAATACATTTTTTTTTTACTCATGACGAGTTTGCAGAAGAAATTAGACATAACAAAATACATTGCCTAACACAAAGGGTCATCTTGCTATCGGGCAATAGTCTAAACGTGATATTTTACAGGCACACAGACCCAAACAGCCTACTGACCTATCTACACGATGCCCACGTCTCTGAGCTCACTGCTCGACTCCGAAGGAATTCAACATCAACTCTGTATTCCCTGATGCTGACTCACGGGACTGGCGTGTTTCACTCCTGCCGGTCTGATATTTACTACGGGCCGGGGGTGTCTCTGCCACATTCAACAACATGAACATGCTTCACATTTCTCGCTATTAAATGCCAGTCAAAGCCTAGGCATACTATTTAAGCTATGCTGGCGGGCACGGGAAGTATAGCTCAGTGGCAGCGCGCTCGTCTTGGAAGCCAATCAAATAACAATTATACTAATAGTAAGGGTCACCATTTCCTGGTACAACATGCTGACACCCTTCCACTGTGCTGCTAAATATAGGGACTAACTTTAGTCTTTTTGTGTGTAGAATCTCCCCAAATACCCTCCCATACATTTCTGGTGCTGTGGCGCATGCCAGTCTGTGTTAAGAATCAAGTTGCATATAAGCACTCGGACCTTCTGCACGTCTTCACCAGTGGGTGAAGTACCGACCATGCCCGCCATTGCTGTGATGTCTTGCCCCTGTTCCAGCTACATATGTATCCCCCAATAAACTGTTGTTTCCCTCATCGGTCATTTATTTATTTTTCTATTTATAAAGCACACTAAACCCAAGGGCATCAAGGCGTGGAAGTCCGGCTCTGCATTAATAGAGCCACTGGGAAAGGTAAAAGAAGCTTACCAGTTCCCTTTGATGCTCGCCTCTCCCTTGCAGGGCTGCTTCGAGCTGGAGACCTCTCTGGGGGAGACCTTGCACTGGCTCCCACGTGTCTTCTCTGCTGCCTCCAGGCCAGGTTCTTCAGCGATCCAGCTTCAGGTGCGCCCTCCAACCATGATGGGCCCTCCCAAATCCTGGCTGCCTTCACCAGGCTAGCTGGGCTTCTCTGGTATGGGTTTCTTCCCACTCTACTGGGACTTCTCCCAGTCAGATGTCCTCAGGGTCTCCTGCTCTAAGTGCTGCATCCCTCCTCATCACCATATGTGGGGATCAGGCGGTGTGCTGCAGGGTCCCGGTGCCTTCCTACCTTTGGAGCCACTTGGCCCGTGATCCTGTGGTCTTGGACGTGTCATGGACTTCTGTGTCGCCTTTCAGTTGTGGAGGAGGTCTAGCTCTGTGGCCCCTCACCCCACCCATGAACCTGCCCTTGCACCTCTACCCATCTGCCGAGCCCTTACCCATCCACTGTAGGGTCCTGGAACTACAGGAAGCAGAGTGATCTAAAGTCAACCCGCTTCAGGAGTGGAAAACCCCCTTTCTCGATGTCTGAAAGTTAACACCAGCAAACCCAGCTAGAAACAGAAAGCATTAATTTTTTCAGCTAAGCCTTTCCCTCTGCCAAAAAGCCCCAATATCAAATCTGGAACATGCTGAACTCCTTCTGCTCTTGCCCGCCCTCTCACAGTCTTTTGTACTGGTTACACACCTAACCTTGTTGGATCACTATGTCTCCCACCCTCAACCTACAGAAACAAGAAACACTTGCCTCTGTGAGTGCACTGCAACCACCCCTAGGCCTAGGACAAAGCGGATGACCTTCCAGAGGGACCACACACCAAGTAAGTCCATGATCCAACCCTTCTCCTGCTTCCCCAAGCCTTTTAGCAACAATGAGCACCACGCACAGCAGGGCCCTAAACCTTCTGTAATGCGAAACACTATGACCAAGCACCCTAATAGCGACCAGTCGCTACAAAGCCAGGATTAAAAAACCAAGCCTTCTTCTAGCCAAGAAAATCCAAACTTACCTACGCCACTCCTACAATGTGCACTGGTCAATGCTAGATCTATCCCTGCTCGCACCCTTGATATTAATGATCTCATCACTGTTCTAATCCTTGATATCCTAGCTACCATGGAAACGTGGCTACACGCAGCATAAGTCCAAGCCTTCTCTATAGCTGTGCACCTGGGCTTTACCATCTTCCGATGCGACAGACCCAACGCCAGGGGCAGAGGAGTGGCACTTATAGCAAGGGACTCACTGCCTATCTGAGAATTCAATGCCACCTTAAATGACAATTGCGATATCCTTTCGGTTAAACGCCCATCCTTTTCCACCGGCATAGTCCCCACCAGCCTCAAGGAAACCTGGATACTCCCTCTTATTAAAAAACCCTCACTAGATCCTACGATTCCAACTAACTACAGCCCTATCACAACAGTTCCTTTCCTACTGAAAATCTTGGACAGAGCAGCTTATCTGCAAATTCAGCATTGTCTGCAAGCCAATCATATCCCGGGTATGCGCCAGTCGGGGTACCTCCCAGGCCATGGGACAGAATCAGCACTAGCTGACTTGAGGAACCAGCTCAATGAGATCAGGGATGAGGGCAAGCCTGCCCTTCTCCTTGATCTATTGACTTCATTTGATTTGGTGGACCACAAAATCCTCTGCCACCACCTAATCTCCACGGCCATCTTCTCACGTGAGGCCGCGACTTGGATTGCCTCATTCCTGGGTGAAAGGACCATTAGAGTATTCTCTGAGAATTCTGGCACCCCCCTCAACCTCGGCACCCATCACTTGCGGCGTACCACAAGGGTCTTGTGTATCCCCAACCCGGTATAACATCTTCACGAAACCTTTATTTGTCCTTCTAGACTTTATCGGCATATCCTACACAAACTATGCTGATGATACAAACATTTTACTCCCCCCTCTCTGGCAACTTCCTTGAGAACCCCTCCTCTCTAAATACTGTCTACATGACCACCCAGGCCTGGATAGCTACGCACCGCCTTTGCCTGAATGACAATAAGACAGAACTCCTATTAGTGGGTCCCTCAGCAGTGATCAAGAAGCTCGATGCCCAATATACCTCCTTCAACATTGACAGCATCCCGATCCCTGTCTCCCCTTCCGTGAAGACACTAGGAGTTTATCTGGATGCTATCCTATCTTCCTCATGGCAATTGAATGCCATCACCTACTCTGCTGCCTACACTACAAAATTAATCAATGCATCCAGACCTTTCCTTTCCCCGGACAGTTGCCTTACAATAGCCTGAGCTACCATCGGATCGAGGCACGACTACTGTAATGCTCTCCTTGCAAGCACCACTGAGTACAACATCCAGAAGATGCCGGTTATTCAGAATAACGCCCTTCGAGCAGCTCTTAATATCCTTAAAATTGAGCACATCACCTCAGCAAGGAGAAAGGCTCACTGGCTCCCCATTCACAAGCTGTTTCTCTTTAAAACACTTTCAATCACACATAGATGCCTCTCCAATGATGCCATCCCCTACCTATCACAGAAAATTACGAAAGCAACTTCTGCCAGACCCACTAGATCGGCACATGCCCACCGTCTCATCCAGCCCGAATTTAAACGGGCCACAGCTGGATGCTCGCGCTTACCTACCATTGCAGCCAAACAATGGAACTTACTCCGGCCAACCCTGTGAGCTGAGCATTCTTACAGGACCTTCCAGAAATCACTAAAAACATTGCTGTTCGCTTAAATGTTAATTGTGAAAATGTGCGGTATACAGGCTCTTTGTACATGCTCTGTCTTTGTGAGTAAGTGGTCATGAAAGAGAACCTTGATGCCTCAGGGCTAAGTGCGCTTTATAAATGGAACAATAAATACATACACTATGCAAGACAGAAGAATGAAGATCCAGGATTCTGCGCCCAACAGTATCAGTACGTGTTTTATTGAATTGCCCTTTAGATAACACGTGTTTCGGCCTTCTTTGGCCTTTCTCAAATCAGGGCTATTATGTTATTACAGTTCACTACATTCGTCAATTGGTAAAATTATCATCATTAAACCAATATATTCGTTCACAGTATGCACCCAATCCAAGCAATAACAATAAAAAGAGAAAAAGCAGGTGAGCATCCATTGAGAACCATTATAGGATCACA
Source organism: Ambystoma mexicanum (assembly GCF_040938575.1). Taxonomy (NCBI): domain Eukaryota; kingdom Metazoa; phylum Chordata; class Amphibia; order Caudata; family Ambystomatidae; genus Ambystoma; species Ambystoma mexicanum. Next base: position 335,261,107 of record NC_090924.1, on the reverse strand, counting down.
GAATGGAGAAATACATATAAAATGTATCGACAGCAATGGGTTAAAGTCACCATAGACAGAGAAATACGGGTTGGCGTTGGGAATGGATGCATAGGGTAAGAAAATCATCAGTAAAACAACATTATTGATATATAATGTGTCAATGTTATATCAATGAACATATGCAAAATAAAAATATTAAGAAACAATTGTTGTAGGGGGGAGAGGTCAGAGAAAAGAATGGAGACAAAGTTACCAAAAAACAATAAGGGTGAAAGAGAAAAAGAAAATACGGTAAGTATAGTGTCATGAATTCCCATTTCCGGTAAAGTATATGAAATTATATCGTAATGGTATCATGGACTTACCCAGTGTAGGGTAAGTTGGTTAATTCTTAGCCTTAATGCTCGTGCTTTCGAATTACGGGTAAAATCCCATGCTCATTTTTCTGGTGGGGTGTTGTTTAGATAAAAAATCATTAGTTCCTATATTATAAAGTATTTTTGATCTAGTGTTCTGTGTCAAACACACTGATGCTAATTAGGTCCAGGTTAGGAAAGCAACAATCAAAGAAAGTGTGCCCAAATGCACAAATGCATCGATGTCCTACTTATATTAACAGTATGTAAGCCAAAATACCCATTCATTTGTCAAAATCGTATTTAACCGCCCAAAAAGAAATGCTAGCACTTAAAAGTGTCTTTGCACCGTTTCAAAAAGCAGAAAACAGAACCCCCAGAAAACAGAACCCCCGTATTCTTAGATTCTCTGCATACTCGTACTATTCACTCAAACTCCAGTGATGCTGTCATTCTTCAATGTCAAAGAAACAAGCAAGAGTTGATGCTAATCCTTGCGAAAACACTTTGTTCCGTTACGTGTGTAATTCCAAAGTAAAGTTTGTATGTTACTTACTGGTGCTACGTCATCTGCGTAGGCTGCTTATTGTGAGAACACTGTGTGAGCCGCCATTTTGGGACTATTTATGTGTTGTCATGGTGATACCGTCCAACAGATTCCATCAACAAGAGAGAGAGGGGGAATAGTATTTTCTTCATTCTTTCAAATTGTGTCTAAAAGAGTATGCGATATTATATATTAGCGATCAGACTCCTTACATAGGAAACGATTCTGTAATTTCAATGCGTTTAATTACTAATGACAAAACTAATGACAAAACATTAAACTACATTGCCCAAAATGCACTGCTCCAGGGTATTACGTCAGGGGCTACCTAACATAAATGACATAACTGCTGTTTCATCAATTCATTGCAACAATTAGTTATGTCAGGGGCCTTTTAAAATTAGATATGATTAAATCTCAAACTACGTTGCCCACAATGCATTTTACGTCAGGGGCAACTTAAAAATAAATTACAGAATCGTTTCATATGTAAGGAGTCTGATCGCTAATATATAATACCACCTACTCTTTTAGACACAATTTGAAAGAATGAAGAAAATACTATTCCCCCTCTCTCTTGTTGATGGAATCTGTTGCATGGTATCACACACGTAACGGAACAAAGCATCACTGGAGTTTGAGGGAATAGTACGAGTATGCAGAGAATCTAAGAATACGGGGGTTCTGTTTTCTGCTTTTTGAAACGGTGCAAAGACACTTTTAAGTGCTAGCATTTCTTTTTGGGCGGTTAAATACGATTTTGACAAATGAATGGGTATTTTGGCTTACATACTGTTAATATAAGTAGGACATCGATGCATTTGTGCATTTGGGCACACTTTCTTTGATTGTTGCTTTCCTAACATGGACCTAATTAGCATCAGTGTGTTTGACACAGAACACTAGATCAAAAATACTTTATAAAATAGGAACTAATGATTTTGTATCTAAACAACACCCCACCAGGAAAATGAGCATGGGATGTTACCCGTAATTCGAAAGCGCGAGCATTAAGGCTAAGAATTAACCAACTAACCCTACACTGGGTAAGTCCATGATACCATTACGATATAATTTCATATACTTTACCGGAAATGGGAATTCATGACACTATACTTAACATATTTTCTTTTTCTCTTTCTCCCTTATTGTTTTTTGATGACCTTGTCTCCATCCTTTTCTCTGACCTCTCCCCCCTACAACAATTGTTTCTTAATATTTTTATTTTGCATATGTTCATTGATATGACATAGATACATTATATATCAATAATGTTGTTTTACTGATGATTTTCTTACCCTATGCATCCATTCCCAATGCCAACCCGTATTTCTCTGTCTATGGTGACTTTAACCCATTGTTGTCGATACATTTTATATGTATTTCTCCATTCTGTGATTCTATAATGGTTCTCAAAGAACGCTCACCTGCTTTTTCTCTTCTTGTTGTTTTTGCTTGGATTGGGTGCATACTGTGAGCAAATATATTGGTTTAATGATGATAATTTTACCAATTGACGAATGTAGTGAACTGTAATAACATAATAGCCCTGATTTGAGAAAGGCCAAGGAAGGCCGAAACTCGTGTTATCTAAAGGGCAATTTAATAAAACACGTACTGATACTGTTGGGCGCAGAATCCTGGATCTTCATTCTTCTGTCTTGCATGGTTTATGACGGGTTTCCAGAGGCTTACCGTTAATTCAGTGAACTGCGACCCTAATTAAATATTAAATCCCAGGGAAGGTGAGGGTCTCCCACTCCCCTTGACCTGGTTGAACATATTCTACCTAAGTAGACAAGTAGCACCACCGCCAAGATTGGACTCTAAAGTCGCCATACAGACCAGCTGTATCCCAAGCCTGACATAGTGTATATAATAAATACATACAACTAAATAACTAAATGCCTATCCCACTCAGATTGGGATGTGCCAGTGGCCATCCCTGTCAGCCTATATTTTGTTTGACATCCTTAACGTCCGTCGAGTGAACAAGCTATGATACCATATAGTAATACAAGTGTCATCCACACTTGAGGGCAATGCAGGGCCAACCATTCTCCATTCTCTATGAGCTCATCTTTGAAATGAGCAAGGGGTGGAGGTGCATTGGCCAATGAGGTCCATGCATGGCATATGAGCCACTCCATTTCTTAAGGACAATATGATATCTCTGTTCAGCACTTCCAGCTCAGGCTCAGGGAAGGAGAAGGGTGTGGACACTGGGTCTCTGATTTTGGGCACAATACCCTCTCCAGAACCCTATTCTATTCTACAGACATTTCCGACGCTCCAAAAGCACACCTCTGTACTCCCTGAAGGAGGGGACTTCTAGATGAGCAGAGATGGTGGGTCATAGGAGCCACTGACAGCAAGTGTCCTTGGAAAAGTAGAGAAGCACAAATGCAGCTCCAACTGGTATCTCCATCTGGGTGCAGCTCGAGAAAGCCCATTGTTGGCTAAACGAAGCAAGTGTGAACCGAGGCCTCCCTCCACATCCTGCCCTTGTCAGCATTTTTACAATGGTCTGTGTAAAAGAACCAAACACTCAGGCTTCAAACTCATCGCCCATAACAGAACTTGCAGAGCAGGCGGGATCATCATCCTCCACATATCACACCTCTACATCTCACACTCTGAGGAACAAACCTGCGACGCAGACTGCGAATCCCTTCTTGGGAAATATCTCATCAACCCATCTCTTGCCAACAGCTTTTTACTCAGTCTGAGGGTGTGGAGGCTGCAGAGACTGCGGAGGCTGAGGACAACGTTGCCCACCTTCCTGAGCCCACTGAAAACAACGGGACATTTGCCACTTCCCTGAAGGTTAATCCCCTCAAATAAAAAACACTCATCATCTACCCCCCACGCCTTTGACTTTCCCACCCCTCACTCCGTCTCACCTGGACTCCCAGTCTTAATTCCTCCTAAATTTGAACTTAGCTGTGCCCAGTGGCTGCCTTCTGTTTTCATCCTGCTTGCTAAGAATTGAACCTAGCTGTGCCCAGTGGCTGCCTTGGGTTTTCATCCTTTCTGCTAAAATCGAACTTAGCTGTGCCCAATAGCTGCATTGTGTTTTCATTCTGCTTGCTAAAAATTGAACTTGGCTGTGCCCAGTGGCTGCCTTCTGTTTTCATCCTGCTTGCTAAGAATTGAACTTAGCTGTGCCCAGTGGCTGCTTTGTGTTTTGATTCTGGCTGTTAAAATCGAACTTAGCTGTGCCCAGTGGGTGCATTGTGTCTTCATTCTGCTTGTTAAAAATCAAACTTAGCTCTGCCCAGTGGCGGCATTCTGTCTTCATTCTGCTTTGCTAAAAATTGAACTTACCTGTGTGCACTACCCTGTGTCCCTGCCCCTTGCCCCCCCCCCGCGCTCCCCAATCCTCCTTGCGCCTCAGTATTTCAGACTGGTAAGTGTCCTCCTCACCACTGCAGCTAGCTATGTCGCTATCTATCTCTCCTATCCTCTCCAACTGCTTCTCTATCTCCTAACCTTCTCCTATCACTAGATCTGGCTGGAAGAAATTTAAGGACATACTGGGCTCCAAGCCAGGCCTTCCTATTGCAGACACCTATGCCACGGCTTCCGCCAGAGAGACTCTCACAGACATCTTCTTTTTCGTTAACGTACCTGACCTATGAACTCGCTACATGATCGTCTTTCCCTCTCATATCGCCTCCTCTCCCATTAATGGTGGCACTCGCTGGGAGGTTCTCCTTGACCTCTTTCGTCATTTCCAGAATCATCATTAATGTCTATTTCAATGGAACCATCATGGTTCAGGGTCCTCAACGCAACCTTCTTCTCTTTGAGAGGCTCCTCTCTTGCCTCTCCAACCTTACCTCTCCCGCCGGCCAGGCTCCCATGCCTTCTGTGCCTACTTCCTCCTCTGCACAGGCTCCCCTTGCCCACTGTGCCTTTCTCCTTGTTTTGCTTTTCTGTCATGTGTAATTACCCTAGAAACCACTTACCAGATTACACAGACCATAAGTTCTTGGGCTCAGGGAGGCAATAATATACACTTAGACTCGCCTAAGGCGGAACACTCCTTCTCCTTTTCCACGGGCACCATTTGCAGGCACCGCGCCACCTCGGCCGCACTCGCCTCTTCTAAACTCGAATCCCAGGTCTCACTCAAACCTACGCTGCATGCCCAAGTCTGTGCCAATTTATCATATGGACTCTTTGTCCACCCTGGGATCGTTACTTCAGGACAGTCTCCGCCTGCAGAGCTTCCTTTTTTCCTAAATAGAGAACTCATGGTGTCAATGAATGTTTCACATCTCTATCAACAATACCTCAAAATACATCCACTTTCCTTCTGACCACAAAAAAGAGAATTGCCTGTCTGAGTCCAAGCTCCAAATTCGTTGAGTTCTTTGGCATCAACAACAGCATAAAGACCCATCTCACAGCGCCAACATGTTTTCCTTTTCTGTCATGTGTAATTACCCTAGAAACCACTTAGCAGATTACACAGACCAAAAGTTCTTGGACTCAGGGAGGCAATAATATACACTTAGACTCACAGTTGGAATATAATTGGCTCTTTACAGGCTGTTTATTCACACTTCACAGATATACAGCTAGACGGTAAAATAACAGATGATAGGTTATACATGGACATATGCGCACAAAGAAGAACGAGTATAGTAGTCTACTTCACTGTTAGTGTAGTTGCAGGAGAAAATGTCCTCTCAGCCACGACAACACTACCCAGTCCCATGGCAGGTAGGCAGAGAGGTCACACGTGCTAACGGGGTCTGGAGCGTAGTGTCCTCCCTCTCAATGAGACTTCATCACCTAGGGTTCCAATTCTGTTCTACTACCCGGATACCTCTTCTCTTATGGGGAGAAAATCCCTGCCCACCTCAGGTTTCCAACCGTCCCCGGCTGAAGGACAGACAGCAAGCATGGGGAGCACAGAGTGGAAAAATCCAGTTAATAGTGGAAAAACCCAGTTTCTCTCCCATACGCTTGTTCCCAGCACCCCTTATCACTGCACCTGCACAACTCTGACTCCCTTCTTGTTGCATCCTTGATTGAACAATACACCAACTATCCTCCATAATGAGCTCATCTTACTCTCGCAACCCACTTGCAGAATTGATGTCTGCCTCCTGAGCTCACAGAAACATGGACTTCCATTGCGGTTCTGGAAGTGAATGTCCAAAATGGATGCACATCGGCGCCATGTTTTAGCTAATTTTTGCACATGCATTATACTCCTCCTCTGCACAGGCTCCCTTGCCCACTGTGCCTTCCTCCTCCTCTGCATAGGCTCCCTTGCCCACTATGCCTTCCACCTGACCTGCACCGGCTCCCTTGCCTACTGTGCCTTCCTCCTCTGAAAAGGCGACCTTGTCTTGCTGCACTGTCCTGGCTCCCTTGTCGGCCTTGTCTCCTTCGCCATCCTCCACTATCCCTGTGGCCCTCTTGCCACCCTCAGGGGGTTCCACCATTCCATGCGACCCCCCCACGGAAGACCTTCAAACATGGCAAGCTGCTCCACATTGCCACTCTCAACTCTTGCTCTGCTGTCAAACACTCATCTGACATCACAACCTCCTCGAACTCATGGATCTTGATGTGCTTGCCATCACTGAGACATGGTTCATGGATAGCTCTGTCACGAGATTTGAAATTCTCCTCCCTGAAGGCTACAGGACAAAGAAGACAGGTGGGGGAGTGGCACTGGCCTTCCCAGAATGGATTCATGTGATCATCATCCCTACTCAGGCCTACTCCTCCTTCGAGTGCCTAGTCTGCAGGTTCTCACTCTCTCCTAAATCTTCTCTCCTTCTGGCCACCTTCTATCGGCCACCAGGACAGTCCACTCTCTTCCTCTTGGAATGGACTGACCTGACACTCTTTTCTTTCCTCCTCCTCACAACTCCTCCTGATGGGTGATCTCAACATCCATCTGGATTCTCCTGACTCCTCTGGACCCTTCCACAACCTATGCGACTCTCTCTCCCTCTCTTTTCTAACCTCTGGCTCCACACATACTGTGAGCCATACTTTGGATGCTCGCATCGCTACTGACATCCCTCTCTCTATCCCTCTCACTACCTCTCTCTCTTGGACTGACCACTCTCTTCTCTCATCACACTTGAAGCTCTCCTCTCCTCTTGTAGCGGCACACCCGGCACAGCCACCTAGCTTCAAAGTCACCAGACCCATGAAAAGAGTGACAGCGGCTGCCTTTGCTTCAACCTACTCTCCTCCTACTCCTGAGGCTAACTCCCACCCTGACACAGCCCTCGCTAACTTCAATCTCTCTATCTCCAACACTCTTGATACTCTTGCCCCTGTCATGAGGGTCTGACTGAAACCTTCCAAAAAGTGCAACTCTTGGTACGACTCTGATCTGGCTGCCCTTAAACGCAAGTGTAGGGCAGCTAAGCGGAAATGGAATTTGTCCGGTGTACCCTCTGACAAATTGGCATGCAAAGGCAATATCGACTCTGCATCCACTACAAGAAAAGAGTCTTTATTCAAGCCTGCATCTCCGCGGCATCAAGCAACACAGCCAAACTTTTCAAAGTCTGTAAGGAACTGGCCAATCCTGCAGCAGCCTCTTCTTCTGTCACACCCACCCAGGACCTTTGCTCGCCCTGGCTGCACACTTGATCACAAAAACCCAAGCCATCCTCTCCTCCCTCTCTTCCACACCACAGCATACACCAACACCAGTGCCTCCCAAGGCCCCCCTCCAATTCTCCTCACTTCTCTCTCACCCATAACACCCAATGAGGCTGCAGACAAGTCCGGTCTATGACGGCTTCACCCAAACAGGTGGATCCATGCCCCTCCAAAACCATTAAGTACAACATTGACTCCCCGCTCTAGCCTTGGCTGATCTCTGCAATCTCTCTTTTGACACAGGAGTTATCCCAACTGCTCTTAAGCATTTCCTTGTGCACCCTCTGCTCAAGAAACCCCCTGCCGACTCCTCCATTCCGGTAAACTACTGCCCTATCTCTATCACTTCTTTCCTGGGCAAACTCCTGGAGAAGTTGGCTATGTCTCAGCTGACCTTCCACACCGAATCTGTTGGTTGCTTCCACTACCATCAGTCTGGCTTTAGAGCATCCAGAGGCACGGAAACTGTTCTTTTAAACACCCGTGAAGTCCTGCTCTCAAATCTTGGCACTAACACTCCCTCTGTCCTTATTCTCCTTGACCTCTCCTCTGACTTTGACACGGTTAACCACAGCATCCTGATCGCACGCCTCCATGGCACACTGGGAATCACAGGTCAGACTCTGGCGTGGTAAACCTCCTTTCTTTCTGACCGCCCATCCCAGGTGGAACTCAAAGCCTTTCTCTCTACTATCTCTCTTTCAACCTGTAGCGTTCCCCAGGACTCTAACCTATCCCCCTGGTTCTTCAACATCTACATGGCTTCCTTGGCACGTGTAATCGCTGTTTTCACCTCTAACTTCCAGTGTAATGAGGATGACAAACAACTTTCTTTCAGGCTACCCTCAGCCGCCTCCTCTTCCTCTCTCATATCTGACTGTCTGTCCACTATTCAGTTATCGTGTGCTGCAAACGACTTCTGCCTCAACGCCATTACGATTGAGATCGTTTGCATTGAGACCCCTGCTCCCACTATCTCACTTTCACTCTGCCCTACCTCCCTTGGCCCTGCACCCACACCCACCTGCGAGGCTAAAAACCTTGGGGTCATCTTCAACTCCACTCTCTCCTTCTCCTCTCACATTTCGGACTGCTCTAAAAAGTCTAACCATCAGCTACACCTCCTCAGAGGTAATCTACCTTTTCTCACTTTCCCCCAGTGGCTCACTGTCTACAGAGCCCTGATTCTCTCTAGGCCTCTTCCTCAACCTCCCTGCTTCTGCTCTGTGCCCACTGCAACTCATCCAGAACATAACTGTGAGACTTATCCTTGGCCTCAAGCCCAGGGACTGCATCTCTCCAGCGCTGAAATCTCTCCACTGGCTCCCAGTGGCTGCAAGCATCAAGTTCAAGACCCTCTGCATTATCCACAAGGCTTTCTGGGACCTGGGACCTACCTATCTGCAACAATGCCTACCTAAATACTGTCCCTCCCAAACCCTCCACTCATCTACCTCCAACCTGAGTGAGCCGGTTCTCCAATAAGAGATTTGGAGGGAGATCCTAATCTTCTGCAGGAGCCTCCCTCTGATATAACCTCCCTGTCGCCCTCCATCTTGAGCCTGATCTCCTTAAATTCCGGAAACTTCTCAAGACCTTCCTCTTCTCCTCCTCATTCTCCTTCTGTCTCCCTCTACCCTGCTAACCTATCTCTCTGCTCAACCCTCTCTCCCCCATTTGCCATACAGCTTGCGGACTGGCCGCTTGGTGTACCTCAGAGTCTCACAGGTCCCTGGCACCTCCGCCAGTCCTCTCGCACTTGCCTCCAGGCCCTGCACTCGCCTCATCATCACTGCACTTGCTCAATGATCCAAGAGAGTGGCATCTCTCTGTACCTACCCGAGCCTCCACCGACTGGGTGCACTTAGAGCCCCCCCTAAACCCTGCCAGAACTTGTCCCCCCCCCTCCACCTCCCCTGTAATCATCTGTGCACTTGCGCGATCTGATTGCACCATGTCTGAAGATAGTCTGTCTGTTCCCCCCTTGTCTTCACTCCCTGCATGGTGGCGCCTTAATGCACTTGGGAAAAACGGCAGAATCGTCATCAGATCTATTTGCTGTCATCTCCACTGTTAATTGTATTATATGCACTTACTCTGCCTGTGCAGACTAGTATCATTTCAGAATTTCAAGGGCTCTGAACGACTGTTGTTTTCCCCTTGTTCCCTCCCTCCTTGAGCACTTTGAAACACATGCCTTGTGTATAGGCGCTTTACAAATAAACATTACCATACCATACTATCTACAGACCTCCCTCCAACTACTTCCTCATGAACCCTTGAAAAACAGAAATCATGATCTGCAGGAAGATGGCTCTCTTCGCCAAACCCAACACTTGGCCATCCTCCCTAGGTCCTCCCCCTGCCACTTCCAATGCAGTAAAGAACCTGGGATGCACCATGGACACTGATCTAACACTCTCACCACATGTACTCTGTGCCCAAATCTTGCTATCTACACCTCTACATTCACAGACGTAGCTTCGCTTACCTCTTTGCTTACCTCTCGTACCCTCAAAGAGTCACTGCAATCATGGCCATCATCCTCTCCCGTCTACACCCATTCCTGTTACCTGGGAACCCCCACATATTAACTCAGAAAGCTCCAATGGGTCGAAAACACTGCAGACAGGCTCTTCCTTTACCTAGGCTGCAGAGAGCACATAACACCTGCACACCGTGTCCTCCAATGGCTCCCTGTCACGCGACTGGCCACTTTCAAAGCCATTTGCATCATCCACCGTGCCCTGCACAAGACATGCCCAGAATACCCCCAACAGAAACTACTCCCTTACCAACCCAACCGAAACCTGTAATCAGGCACCAGACCTATGCCTCGCATTGGGTTATTCAACCACCTCTCAGGTAGGCTGGGGCAGCAATGAACCTGCAATTAAAATTTACCAAGACCGAAGAAAATAAACTCCAGCAGACAACAGGACAGAATGCACCTGACATCTACAAAACCAAGAAACAAGCCAGAACACACATGTATGTATCACACTCCATGGTCATGGAAAATAAACAATGGCAAGGCCACCCACCCACATGCATCTGCCACCGCACACCCCTCTAAAGACACATCGCACAACACCTCTGCCACAAGAATGCAGCTATCCCCAATGACAAAAATTCAGTCTAGCTGAACACACAATAAGTCTCCTGCACGTGTATACTATCCAGACGATCTTACAGCACCCAACCACATGCCAGCTTGATATGGGTAGCTAGTAGAGACTGGTCCACCCCTACCCTCCTTCGAATTGACCATAATTCATGTGGTGTCCTGATGGGACCAGCATGCCTGTGTGCACAGATGCACTCTCCGGCCCGAACAGAGACGCAGATCCAGCGTGTGTAGTCTTCGGTCCCGCTCGTCAATGCTCTGCGTGCCGACGCGGGGCTGTATTTACACGCATTATAAACTCATCTGACAAATGTCTCATACCTTGGTCTTCAGTCCCCTAAGGGCATTCACCTACAGCACTTTGAGACGGGGAAAATGCTCTGTACAAATGAAAAATGACATTACCTTGCAGAGCTTCTGAAAACTTTCATAGAGCCAGACACAATGTATTATATGTAAGTGCTGATTAACCTAAATCTGAAGATTTAGGAACATTTGTAAATGAAAACGTTTTCATAAATCTGCATACAATCTGCAATATAAGTTATAAATGTTATCAGTAAAATGTAGTTGTACTGTATTTCTCACACTTCATACAGTCAAGTGTGAAAAGTATGAATTAATCTACACACATACTTCAATATTGTTACCATGCTGTTTTGAAAAACATGTAAACAATACAATTGACATTTTAAGCATTACACAGTAACAGATTTTGCATGAAACTGTTTTTTAAATTTAGTATTAGAGAAAAAAAGAATAACATGCAAATACTTAAAGCAAAAGGACTAATGCTGAAACACATGACAGTGTACAATAGAGGTGGGTTTTAAAGACATTAGGGCTTGTTGCTATAATAGCGTGTGGCCCTGTGGTTAAAGAGATAGGCATAAATCCAGGAGCTCTTCGGATTGTATTCCCACTATGGTTTCTCATATCTATTTTAAAACAACACATCAGAGGTTGTTTTCTTCAATGACATTGTTCGGCATGTAGTGACATTATTATGAAATGTTATGGCATTGCATGTGACACCTTCCAGTGGCATGTGTCACTTGTAGCAGTGACATGCAACGGCACGTGTCACATGCTATGCTCCTAACCCTACTGCAGACATGCGAGCAAAATAACTCAAGCAAGCAAAGACCCTCGTAGTCCCTGTTGCAGCATGCCATCCCCATTGGCCTCCCATATCCTGGAAAGCCTGATTTGGGGCCTGTGGGGTCTGCTGGTCTGGCATTACTGCTCTTACCATCCCGCCTCCAACTGGAGGCTCTCAGGGAAACATCTTCTCCCGGGTTCTGCCATGCCACACCCCCGCCATGCATAGTTTCTACCCAACCCATGAGTCACAGGTTTGCTGCATTCATTGTTTTCCCACTGTTACCTTGCCCGTGGCACCTTTCGTATCCCCATGCAGATGGTAGCCTCAAGCACCCTTTTATTCACCTGCACATAGCAGCGCCAAATTGAGGGACACAGAGCCATTTCAATTAAGTAATTGTATATTGTCTTTCCTTAAACCTAATACCAAACTCCTATTGTTGGGTGATTTTAATTTCTGGCTAGGTAGCGATGCGGACACCAATGCAGGGATTTTGGAAACCACACTAGATTCATTGGGCTTTGTTAATTTTATAAGAGAGCCTTCGCATATTAAGGGACATACTTTGGATTGGGTCTCCTTCCACAACTTGATTTTATCGGATAGGGAAATCCTATCATGTCCATCGTCAGATCATTATGAAAAAGAAGTTGGTACTCCTGGTGCGATCCTTAAAGAAAATACAGTAGTCAAAGTTGTAAATATTTCAACTCTAAAAACAGGTGTTATATTTACTCAAGATAGCCATGACTACCCAAAAGACAAGATTGTAGTTACTAGGGTCTTCCATGGGGACACACTAATTGGTGCTGATAGACATAGCCTTATGAAGCCAATCAATATATAGATATGTGTGTCACATTAGTTGCAAAAAGATATAATTCAACGATTATATAAGAATTGGTTGCTTTATTGCAAGAACAAAGTAATAATATATACGTAGTGTGCTGAATGAACCAAATCACATAAAAAAATGGCCACCGCGTGTCCTTACGCGTATGATGTCATCACAGCACGTTAACGTGATGACGTCATTACGCGTGACGCAGAACGGCGCATAAATGGAAAGATCAGACAGTGCTCGATCCATCTAGCGCCGTGGAGCGAACAAGGCAATCGTACCTTGTTGATGGATCTGCACCAACTGAAACCAAAAGGTAAAACTTTGATTGTAGATGCTTCAATTATTGGTAAACACTAATGGATATCACATCCTAGACTTTCTTAAACTTGACAAGTTGTATCTTTTTTTAAACAATTGTCATATATAATACAAGGCACTAAAATACTATGAAGCCCAGCAAAATAGAGTTTTAGAAAAATAATTAGATGATAAAAAGCTCTGTGTATATTATACCCGCATGGTAATGAAGTTATCTCTAGCTACTCAATAGAAAATAACTGGAACCAAAAACTAAATGTTAGGAAAGATTTCGTAATTGTAGGGAATTTTCCTTCCATGTGGCAACCCCTAAACTTTTTGCTATTGTTTTTAACCTTGTTCTTGACTTTGCAAGAGAAGTACAGCCTTCTGCCGCACTTCTCTGGGCTTTCGCTCCTTTCTTACGGGGAAACTGACATGCCCTTAAGACAGTCAGTACCGGGGAACGTGGTTTCCCGTAGTTTCTTTTATCGTGTCGCAGCTTAAGTGCAACACGACACAAGAGGGCACTGTAAGCTAAGTTACAGCTCTCTTGGGTCTCTAGCCTTCTACAGGCCCTAGATACTCTTTAAGGATGGTATTTGATCGGTGCAAGTCATTCAGGGACTCGAATGGTGGCAGCGATCGTTTTGTTTATTTTGAGCTCCTTTTGGCGTTCTGAGCACGTTTTTCGCACTGAACCCAAAATGGTGGCCTGGCTCCCAAATTGGCCAGGCCGCGAGGCTCCTTTGTCCTGTCCACTGTCCGTCTTGCTCCCTTCACCTTCCCCAGGTCCGGCGACCCGGGGCCTTCCTTATTTGGGCATGTACTTTCCCGCGAAACGTGGTTGCTTTCGCGGGCTTCTACATGTCGTTTGTGTGCCTCCAGGGTGTGGGCTGGGATGTCTGGTCCCAATACACATCCTGGGTGCCAGAGAGTCTAGGGTGGTGTGAATGCCTGGGACCACCGTGGTCCGTGATTGGTCCACGTATGGTATGTGTGTTGATGAGCGGATCTCCCATTGGCTCCCCTCCGTTTTGGCGCGAAGGGAACCGTGGATAAGAGGGGGCTGGAAACACCACTACGATGTCGATCTCCTGAGTTCTCACGAACGAAGGAATACAGGAGCCAAGTATCCTGCAACTACGAGGCTGGACCGAGGAATCGCTGGTGACCCGCTGAAGGAATCCTCCTTTGCACTGCTGTCGTCCGGAGAGCCCCTGTCCTCCTTTGATCGAACCAGAAGGCCTGTACTGGTGCTTCAACCTTTGGAATAGCAGGAACAGCTATTCCCGGCATCTTCAACCATCTCCTGCCAAGTAAGCCTTCGGAAGCGTCTCTGGGCCATCCAGTTGACTGACCAGCTTACAAAGGAGTTTGGCCCTGCAACCGCTGCCAGGTTGTGTTGTATTGCGAGTCCTTGTCCCTCTCCCACGCTTCGTACGCTTGGCGTCCCCAGGTCTGAAGGGAGGAGGGTTCATTTGGCTCGAATACACACGGCCGCTCCGTTGTCCTGTGCGGCAACAAAACTGTGCCGGTTTCGTCGATTGGGACGTCTTTTTGCTCTACACGACTACAAAGCGTTCCCTGCTCTTCTGAACCTGCCAGCTGCTGAAACTATCGTGGAGAAGCCTGGGTCTGCTTGCTTCGGGGACCGGTGAGTAGTATATCTAGGATCTGGTCGCCCTCCTGCAGTATCCCATTGCTTTTCCCTGCTGTGTAAAAACAGCACCCTTTTGCCGCGCTCGCGCTCTGCTTCTGCCCGCTGCGGAGGCTGCGCTTGAGTTGCGGAACCTGTTCTTCTTCTGCTGTGCACTAACGTGAACCGCCTGACTTCCTCCGAAGAGCTTCCCCTTGTGCCCGTCGGCACCGGCGTGGCAGGTACTTTGAGCACAAGGCTCCACTCTTCGCAGGGCTCGGACTTCCATCTAGTTAGGTGCCTATGAAGGCGAACTGAGTCGAAAGCATTATCGCACTGCCTGTTTTCCTTCCCTGGCAGGTGGACTACATATTTCGTGCTTTAAACGCTTGCGACTGTGTATTTGTATATATATTGTGTTGATATGGTATGTGTTGGTTTAATATTGTGATATTGTGATTTTCTCGCTACGGTCATTATTTTAAAGGCCTTAAAATAAATGTGTATCTATTTTTGATATAACAACTGTTTGGAGTAGTTTGTTAGCGCTCTTGCTTTGTGTGCTCATTGCGGGCCCTCAGTCACCCTCACCCCTCTTGAGACCTAGTCTTGACCGCCGCGATCGCTACCTTGATTGGTCTGGCTTGTCCAGAGGTTACCCTGTTCCAAGAAATTAGGTTGGCCTTCTGAACTTCTGCGCCACCAGGACAGAGTTCAGAAATCCGTCTTAACAAATTGGTGTACAGCGGTGGGATACGACTGAAGGTATCCAGTGTTGCGCTCGAACTAAGGCATTTCAGGTTATTCCAACCAGTACACGTAGTGAATTGTTGTAATATAGCTTTAAAAAGGCCATAGTCCTATCAAACAGTATGGAAACAAATACGTTGTTAACTTTAAATGCTTCCAAATCAGAAACGCTGAAAAAGATGTGTGCGGAGAGAGGTGTTTCCTCTCAAGGCACTAAATTGGAAATGATCCAGAGAATCGTGGCGTGGCAGGAAGCGCAGCTTGACGCTATAACTTCCGAGGACAGTGCAGAAGGTGGTGGGGCTGCTCTCACTGGCAGAACCGACGGTTCTGCCGCTGCACTGATCCATCGCGACCACGAGGACAGGGAGGATGTAATGTCTAATGTTTCCTCTGCCAGTGCTGATGGGGAGGCTATGCTTGAATTCAAGAAGCAAGAGCTGCGGTTTAGGCAGCAGGAGCTTGAATTCAGCATAGCCAAACTAAAAATCGAACAGGCAGAAAAACAAAAAGACAGGGATCACCAGTTGGAACTGGCCAAGCTTCAGGTTGCAAATGGGTCCAAGGGTCCTGGACATGGGTCTGGGGCTTCCTCTCATCCACGGTTTCCAAAAGATCTGCTCAGTGTGTATGAAGAAAGGAATGACATTATGGACTGGCTGAATGCGTTTGAGTATGCATGCGAGGTTCAAAAAGTTGACAGTGCTGATAAGATTGCGTGGTTGCTCAGTAGACTGCCCCATTCTGGCTGTAGTGCCATTATGGAAATGTCGAAGGCTGAGCGGGCTGATTTCGCAATGTTAAAGCAAACTCTCATTTTAAAGTTTGGGAAGACTCCGGCCCAATATTTAAAGCGTTTTCGAGAGTATAAGAAAAAGGAAGGTGGTACTTGGGTATCTTATGTCGCTGAATCTTTGAAAAACTTAACTGGCTGGGTCGAAGGTTATAAGGTTTCTACCTTCGAAGGCATGATAAATCTTGTCATGCTGGAACATATTTTTGCTTCTTCTTCCCCGGAGCGTAAGCAGCATTTGGCCGATTCGAAGGAGATAGATCCTAAGAAGCTGGCCATTGCAGCAGACTTATGGGTGTCACATCGAGTGTCCCATAAGGACAAAACTCATCCTGGTAAGCAGGAGGAAGGGAAAAAGTCCAAAGATATGGAGGGTGGGGAATCTGCTAAATCTTCTTCCCATAAGGGCCACAAAAAGAAAAACAAGGGTAAGACACAAGAGAACTCACAGGGTAGTGGAGGTTCGCCTCCAAAACAGAACTCTGGTTACAATAAGCCTCCCTACGTAAACAGACCCACTGGGGCTTGTTTTTCTTGTGGAGCAACTGACCACGTGAAGGGGGATCCCCGTTGTAAGGTTAGACCTTTGGGGGTCCACTCCGCTAATCTGGCCTTCTCCTCCTACGAGGAAGAAGAGATTACAGGAGCATCCTTCTCCAGAGACTCATTTCCCAGCGGGATAGAGGCTGAGGTAGTTTTAGTGTCCCTGGGTTCCTGGGAGCCTAAAGTCGCAGAGGCGTATGCTAGGATTCCGGATAATACCAAGCACTACTTTAAAGACAGTGTGCTGATCAATGGAGTGGATACTCCAGCTCTTAGGGATAGTGGGTGCAGTCGAACTGTAGTGGATTCTACCTTGGTAGACTCAGAGGAAGTTGCCAGAGCTACTCTGATGCCCACTAAGTTGGCTGACGGCCCCCTCCGTATGTTTCCCGTGATCCCTGTTAATCTAACTTTAAATGGTACAGCAGTCAGGATTCCAGTGAGCATTCAGAGAAACGTCCCGGGAAAGGTCTTATTAGGTAATGATCTCAGAGCTTTAGGGCTCGTAGGAGACACTGCCGAACGACCCTACACACGGTCTCAAGCACGGGCAGCATTGGCCAAGTCCAATACGCCGCCCCAGCCGAAGGGGAAACCCAAGGCGAAAGGAGTCTACAAGTCAAGACGAGGGAAAGAGAATATTCCCCCGAGCTCGCCTACCACTGCGGTGGAGGAAGTTGGTCAATCGCCCGGGCCTGACGAGGAGGTGGCGATGCCTGAAGTATTCGACCCCAACGATCATCCTGAACTAAAAGACTTGTTAGTTGAAGGAGGTCCTGATAGGGACGAATTCAGTAAAGGCCAACGTGAGTGCCCATCTCTGGAAGGCCTAAGGAGACAGGCCTGCTCCCAGCTTGAGGGTGAACCTCCTGGGAAGCATAGGATTTATTGGGAAGGTGGACTCCTGTATAGTGAGCCCACAGAGTCTACAGAAGGAGACCATAGGAGGTTGGTGGTTCCCCTTGCTGTTAGACCCTTCCTCCTGCAGTTGGCGCATGAAGTTCCCCTTGCTGGTCACCTTGGTATGAAGAGGACCAAGCAAAGGTTATCCATGCACTTCTACTGGCCCAAGATGGGGGTGCAAGTAGAAAGTCACTGCAGGAGTTGCGCCTCCTGCCAGTTGTCTGGTAAGGTTGGCGCGACAATCCAAGCTCCGTTGGTACCGCTCCCAGTTGTGGGGGTACCATTTGAAAGGGTAGGGATCGACATCGTTGGTCCCCTTGACCCGCAAACATCCTCGGGCAATAGGTTTATCCTGGTGCTGGTCGACCATGCAACCAGGTATCCTGAGGCCATCCCATTGAAAACTGTAACTGCCAAGTCAGTTGCAAAAGCTTTACTCGGCATATTTACTAGGGTTGGCTTCCCTAAAGAAGTTGTGTCAGATCGTGGCAGCAACTTTATGTCGAAGTATATGCAGGCTATGTGGAAAGAATGTGGGGTCACCTACAAGTTCTCTTCTGCATACCACCCCCAGACCAATGGTCTGGTGGAACGCTTCAACAGAACGTTAAAGAGCATGATTGGGGCTCTGGAGGAGCCCCAGAGAAGAAAATGGGATCTTCTTTTACCATGCTTGCTGTTTGCCTACCGAGAGGTACCACAGGAGGGTGTTGGCTTCAGCCCCTTCGAACTTCTGTTCGGTCATCCCGTACGGGGACCCTTAGCCATTGTCAAGGAGGGATGGGAGATGCCCACTCCCCCTGTTACTACCAATGTAGTTGACTATGTGCTAGGGCTCAGAAAACGGATGGTACTTCTGATGGGCTTGGCTAGTGACAAATTGAAGGCAGGGCAAGCGCTGGTGAAACATTGGTACGACCAGAAAGCTTCCCTCATCAACTTTACACCTGGTCAGCAAGTCCTGATCATGAATCCAATAAGGCCTCGCGCTTTACAGGACAAATGGTCAGGCCCTTACACAGTGGTGGAGCCCCTGGGTGAGGTGAACTATTTAGTGGACCTTGGAAGGCCTGGACAGGCTCCAAAAGTGTTTCACGTGAATAGGCTGAAGGCTTTCGTCCCAAGAGTCGAAATCGCAGCACTGCTACTGGCGTCAGACGTTGAGGAAGAGGAGTCTGAACCTCTCCCCGACCTGTTCCAGAGCGGTCCTTCAGATAGCTCCGTTGAGGGTGTCCGAGTGGCCCCTCACCTGACTTCTGATCAGCAGGCTGAGGTGAAAAGTTTGCTTAGGCAGTTTTCCCCCCTGTTTTCACAGTCCCCTGGTTTGACACCTTGGTGCAAACATAACATTGACACAGGAGACAGTGTACCTACCAAAAGTAGGGGATACAGGATGTCAGATAAAGTACGGTCTTATATTAAGACCAAGGTCAACAAAATGTTAGACCTTGGGGTGATTGAACCCTCTAGTAGTCCTTGGTCCAGTCCTGTGGTGTTGGTTCCAAAGGCAGGTACTTCTGAATTGAGGTTCTGCGTGGATTACAGGGCTCTGAATGCTGTCACCAAGACAGATGCACACCCCTTGCCTCGAACAGATGAGCTGGTGGATACTTTGGGTGCCTCCAAGTACCTCAGCACGTTTGACCTCACTGCTGGCTATTGGCAAATAGCTTTAGCAGAACATGCCAAGGAGAAGACAGCATTTTCTACTCCAGACGGCCTTTACCAATTCCGGGTAATGCCGTTCGGGTTGAAGAATGCACCTGCCACTTTCCAGAGGCTTGTGAATCATGTGTTGAATGGGTTGGACGAATTCTGTCTTGCATATCTGGACGATATAGCAGTTTTCAGTGCCACCTGGGAAGACCATGTGAAACACCTCAGGATTGTGCTCCAGGCTCTTCAGAAAGCCCACTTGACCATAAAGGCTAGTAAATGCCAGATTGGACAAGGCTCAGTGGTTTACCTTGGACATGAAGTAGGTGGAGGGAGGATACAGCCTCTACCCAGTAAAGTACAAGCAGTACAAGACTGGCCTACCCCCACTACGCAAACCCAAGTGAGAGCCTTCTTAGGACTCACGGGGTATTATCGCAATTTTGTGGCAGACTATGGCACCATAGCTGCTCCTCTGACTGCCCTCACAACTCCGAAGAAACCCAAGAAGGTAACTTGGACCGACGAGTGTGAGAAGGCCTTCAATGGCTTAAAAGACTCCTTGTGCCAGGCCCCTGTCCTAAGGGCCCCTGATTATCAAAGACCTTTTATCGTGCAGACGGATGCCTCTGACACTGGGATAGGAGCTGTACTATCACAAGTAGATGAGAAGGGTAAGGAACACCCTATCGGTTTTATTAGTCCCCAGCTTAAGGACAGAGAGCTCAGGTGGTCCACGGTAGAGAAAGAATGTTTCTCTGTTGTGTGGGCCCTAAGGAAGCTGAGGCCCTACCTCTATGGGACCCACTTCACTGTGCAGACTGACCATAAGCCGTTAAAGTGGCTAATGAACATGAAGGGGGAGAATCCAAAGTTGCTTAGGTGGTCCATAAGTCTACAAGGCTTCGACTTCACTATTGAGCATAGGCCAGGTGTCCAACATAGCAATGCTGATGGGTTGTCCAGAATGTTTAACCGACCTGAACAAGAGACTCATCCAGGGGTGGATTAGTTCCCCCTGTCCATAGTCTGGGAGGGGCGAGTGTTAGGAAAGATTTCGTAATTGTAGGGAATTTTCCTTCCATGTGGCAACCCCTAAACTTTTTGCTATTGTTTTTAACCTTGTTCTTGACTTTGCCAGAGAAGTACAGCCTTCTGCCGCACTTCTCTGGGCTTTCGCTCCTTTCTTACGGGGAAACTGACATGCCCTTAAGACAGTCAGTCCCGGGGAACGTGGTTTCCCGTAGTTTCTTTTATCGTGTCGCAGCTTTAGTGCAACACGACACAAGAGGGCACTGTAAGCTAAGTTACAGCTCTCTTGGGTCTCTAGCCTTCTACAGGCCCTAGATACTCTTTAAGGATGGTATTTGATCGGTGCAAGTCATTCAGGGACTCGAATGGTGGCAGCGATCGTTTTGTTTATTTTGAGCTCCTTTTGGCGTTCTGAGCACGTTTTTTGCACTGAACCCAAAATGGTGGCCTGGCTCCCAAATTGGCCAGGCCGCGAGGCTCCTTTGTCCTGTCCACTGTCCGTCTTGCTCCCTTCACCTTCCCCAGGTCCGGCGACCCGGGGCCTTCCTTATTTGGGCATGTACTTTCCCGCGAAACGTGGTTGCTTTCGCGGGCTTCTACATGTCGTTTGTGTGCCTCCAGGGTGTGGGCTGGGATGTCTGGTCCCAATACACATCCTGGGTGCCAGAGAGTCTAGGGTGGTGTGAATGCCTGGGACCACCGTGGTCCGTGATTGGTCCACGTATGGTATGTGTGTTGATGAGCGGATCTCCCATTGGCTCCCCTCCGTTTTGGCGCGAAGGGAACCGTGGATAAGAGGGGGCTGGAAACACCACTACGATGTCGATCTCCTGAGTTCTCACGAACGAAGGAATACAGGAGCCAAGTATCCTGCAACTACGAGGCTGGACCGAGGAATCGCTGGTGACCCGCTGAAGGAATCCTCCTTTGCACTGCTGTCGTCCGGAGAGCCCCTGTCCTCCTTTGATCGAACCAGAAGGCCTGTACTGGTGCTTCGACCTTTGGAATAGCAGGAACAGCTATTCCCGGCATCTTCAACCATCTCCTGCCAAGTAAGCCTTCGGAAGCGTCTCTGGGCCATCCAGTTGACTGACCAGCTTACAAAGGAGTTTGGCCCTGCAACCGCCGCCAGGTTGTGTTGTATTGCGAGTCCTTGTCCCTCTCCCACGCTTCGTACGCTTGGCGTCCCCAGGTCTGAAGGGAGGAGGGTTCATTTGGCTCGAATACACACGGCCGCTCCGTTGTCCTGTGCGGCAACAAAACTGTGCCGGTTTCGTCGATTGGGACGTCTTTTTGCTCTACACGACTACAAAGCGTTCCCTGCTCTTCTGAACCTGCCAGCTGCTGAAACTATCGTGGAGGAGCCTGGGTCTGCTTGCTTCGGGGACCGGTGAGTAGTATATCTAGGATCTGGTCGCCCTCCTGCAGTATACCATTGCTTTTCCCTGCTGTGTAAAAACAGCACCCTTTTGCCGCGCTCGCGCTCTGCTTCTGCCCGCTGCGGAGGCTGCGCTTGAGTTGCGGAACCTGTTCTTCTTCTGCTGTGCACTAACGTGAACCGCCTGACTTCCTCCGAAGAGCTTCCCCTTGTGCCCGTCGGCACCGGCGTGGCAGGTACTTTGAGCACAAGGCTCCACTCTTCGCAGGGCTCGGACTTCCATCTAGTTAGGTGCCTATGAAGGCGAACTGAGTCGAAAGCATTATCGCACTGCCTGTTTTCCTTCCCTGGCAGGTGGACTACATATTTCGTGCTTTAAACGCTTGCGACTGTGTATTTGTATATATATTGTGTTGATATGGTATGTGTTGGTTTAATATTGTGATATTGTGATTTTCTCGCTACGGTCATTATTTTAAAGGCCTTAAAATAAATGTGTATCTATTTTTGATATAACAACTGTTTGGAGTAGTTTGTTAGCGCTCTTGCTTTGTGTGCTCATTGCGGGCCCTCAGTCACCCTCACCCCTCTTGAGACCTAGTCTTGACCGCCGCGATCGCTACCTTGATTGGTCTGGCTTGTCCAGAGGTTACCCTGTTCCAAGAAATTAGGTTGGCCTTCTGAACTTCTGCGCCACCAGGACAGAGTTCAGAAATCCGTCTTAACACTAAACATACTAAAAAATCAATGTGCACTCATTTTTTCAGATTTATTGATTGATAATCTGAACTTTTCTGTAAAACAATGAAGGACAACCAAGGAATCTAAACTAAATTGTGGAGGGAAGAAAATATTGATAAGGGTGAGTTGTCCTCTTCCATATGGATATGACATATGTGGTATTGCAGTATAAGGCAACTGCTATTAAAAAATAGAGAATATCTTCTTGTATGAAAAAATATTGTAATCTTTCTTTGTTGTCTATTTAGAAATCTCTCCTGAAGAACCATGGCTAAAGCTAGGGGGAAACACGTGTTGGGAGATCAATAGGAGATTAACTAAAATGTTAGAAGGATCATCTATGTATGAAACCAATACATGGAATGGAAAACTAACCAGAATCAGAAGGATGATCAATGTATGTAACTAATACATGGAATAAATTGATGATCTATGTATGGAACTAACACATGGAATAAACTGAAATATTTACAACTTTGACTACTATATTTTCTTTAAGGATCGCACCAGGAGTACCAACTTCTTTTTCACTTTGAGTCACATATTGTTTCAGCCACAATATAGGCACTCCAAGTGCAGACCCTGGAATGTGTAACCTGAAGGTAAAGCACATAGGATTTGCTCCGGAGAGGTGTTTAAAGCTGGAATTGGCTGAACATTTTTTTTAACCGTCAGATCATTATTGTATATTCTTTCAGACTCATATGATACGCTCACCTGGTCTCTACGGAGGCATTGGGGCACGGTTGCAGCCCTCCCGAGGGTGAGGTCGCTCGGGTCCGACTTTGCCCTCTGCGCTTATGTGTTGACTGGTGGTAATAGGTGATGCTGCTCGGAACTGCTCCTGGGTGGAGAATAGGGGGCGTGAGTATGCCAACTTGTGCGCCTGATCCCCTTCCAGACCCCTTCTCCCAAATCGTGGTACCCGTGGGATGCGCTGTGCCTGGAAAGCTCACCTGTTGTTTAGTTTTGGTGAGCACTCCGTCCTGCTGCTTCTGGCAGGGGCGCTTTTATGATCTGGACTGAGTTCCTTCACTGGTCCCTTGCACGTGGTAGTCCAGTCCTGCTGCGACTAAGCCACTATACTTCAGTTAAGTGTTCCTGTTTGCCTTTGTCTTTCCTCGTCTGTTTTTGTTGTATTGTAAAGTTCGCTGTCTTGTATTGCTGTCCATTCCGCTTTTGATGTTTGCTCTTTTGCTTTCTTCCCTTGCAGGTGATGTTGCCGGCCCGGCAGAAGCTGTGGAGCTCGAGGCGGCAGCCGGAGGGAACGAGGAACGAAGCTGCAGTGGTACAGTAGCTGGTAAATTGTTAACTAGGGGGCGCACGGGGTTCAAATGCAGCGCGGCCCTAGGACGGATGTTCTAACCTTGTCTTTCTCCTTCTTCACAGGTCGGAGTTTGTGGATGCGGAGCGCAGTGCTGCGGCGTCGGCATCAAGATCACTGGATGTCAGGAGAGGAGTCTTCAGATGAAGCGATGAAGCACCAGTTTCCTGGAGGTGAGTATGCAGGAGAACGTCTGGTTTCAAAGGTAAGTAAACTGGTCCAAGCAGCGGTGAGCGTCACATTGCACGCGAGTGCACAGTAACGCGAAGCACTGGCCTTAAGGATGGAGCAGCTTATATAGCTGAGCTTCTGAAGCCAAGCCCACCAGGTTCAGCCTGCCTGCCACACCCAATGAGTCAGCACATGAAGACCAGGCCTAGGGAGCCACACCCGATGAGTCAGCACATGAGGGTGTTCTCTGGAATAAAGGCTTTCAGCTCCTGTAAAGTTCTTGTAAAATAAAAGCACTCCTGCACTGAAATAAAGTAAAAGCACTCCTGCACTGAAATAAAGTGTTCCTGCTCACATCTCTATATGAGCCTGGCGCCAAAGGCGCCAGGACTGAGTCCAGCCAGGGCCCCTGTGTTTATGGGTCCCAAAGGGACATAAGTGAGTCAAGTGACCCATTGCCCCCATCACTAGATGGTGTGGTTTTTGTGTTCTGGGGCCTGTGGCCATGACACACACGGACGACTTTACAAGAAGACTGAAGGAGCCTAAAATCTCTCAAATTGTCAGAAGCCGCAAGAGACTGACATTAGATAATTTGAGCTTGTGTGCGATGTCTCTGAATGACGATGTTAGCAATATAGGAAGTCTGGAGGAAATAACTAGAACTTTTGTTAATTCACTTCATACTATAACAGAAAAGTAAGCCCCCGTGAAGGTCACATATCAGGCTAAATGTATAAGTAAAGCATGGTTTAACGATAACCTTGAAGAGCTGAAATCTAGTAAAATGTAATTGTTCTATGCCTGGCGACAATGTCGAGATCCATCCATTCTTGGAGCTTATAAAAAAGCTTTTGGCACTTTTAAATTGGCTATGATGGCAGCGAAAAAGGACTCCTTGAATGTCAGAATTGGCAGTGCTAAGTCAGACACAAAGGAAACTTTCAAGATATTAAAAGAACAAGAACTTATACAAAGTCCTGCACAAGATCTAATTTCAAAAAACAATCTTTGGTGCGCAAACATTCAGGAGGCTATGTTTAGCAAGTTAGAGAAAATTAAAGACTCAATTGAAGAGAAAAAATTATCTTTTAAAAAGAGGATCTGGAGATTAATGTCCTCTCGCAACCAACTAAGGATAGGGAGATGTTGATCTTTAATTTCCCTCCTATATCAGAAGTGGAACTTGCTAAAATCATCACTCAATTGATGATCCCTGCTCGTCAATTATGATTAAGGAATGTGCCCCCACCTTAATCCCTGCGCTCACAAAATTTGTGAATGCCTCTTTTGCTCAGCGGAGTGTTCCTGATATAAAATAAAATGCGTGGATTACGCCGCTATTAGAAAAATCTAACCTCTGCCCCCTTACTTCATCTAATTACTGACCAATAAGCAATACCATGTTCTTGTTGAAAATTCTGGATAGAGTAGCGTATAACCAGATCTCGCTCTTCCTTAATAACAATCAGATTTTACATCAATACCATAGGACGGAGACGGCTCTCTTAGCCCTAAAATCTCATTTACATCAAGGCATGGATAAAGGTGAAACGGCAGCTTTTGACCTGGTGGACCATACCATCTTGTCCACCAGGTTGTGGGCAATTGCCAACTACTCACTTCAAGCTGTCCAATGGCAGGTAGGTAAGGGTGGCAAGTGATTCGGCAGAGGCTAATCCAGTTCCTTTATGAGTACCTCCGGGAGCCTGCGTATCTCCCTGTTTCTATTACATTTTTATGATTCCTTTTTTCTTTATGTTGGAACAAGAAGGGATTACGCTGTCCAATTACGCCGATGATACGCAATGCGTTATTCCGATTTTAGGAACTCATTGCGATGATGAATTATTCATCAACAAAATATATCTGAAGATCCAAAAGTGGATGGTGGCTAATGGCCTGGGTCTTAATAGTGCCAAAACGGAAGTCATGCTTGTTGGCTCTGACACCAATTTGCAAAAGTTAGGTCCAATGTACATGAACTTCTGTATAGATAAATGTGTCATTGAGGTAATGAGTAAAGTCAAGACACTAGGTGTTATCCTAGATAAGAACCTTAGTATGAAGGCTCAAGAAAGCAGTTTGTTCTCCTCGTCTTCTTACTCTATTAATCTGTTACATCACCTGTGAGCCCTTATCTCCGAGAAAAATACTGAGACCCTGGCAAGAGCCATAATCTGCTCAAAACTGGATTACTGTGGTATCCTTTTGATAGGCATTACCACGACAGATTTCCATCGTCTTCAGGTGGTTCAGAATGGTGCAGAGAGGGTCATCATGGACTCCATCGTAGAGACCATGTGTCAGAGGCAAGAAGGAGTATGCATTGGCTACCCATTCAGGCAAGGGTCGATTTAGGCTCCTGCTTATCACACACAAAAGTATGAGTGGTCTTATGCCTTCTTATTTAATGGAAGACATCGTAAAGAAATCTAATACTCGTTCTCTTAGATCAGCTAACAAAAATCTGCTGAACACATTTCGGTGCAACACTAACAATGCACATAACAGAGCTTTTGCTATAGCAGCTCCTCTTGCTTGGAATGCCTTGAATCCCGCCCTGAGAAATATTGTCTCGACCGTAGAGTTCAAGAAGAAATTAAAGACGTTTCTTTTCTCCTAAATATCTGATGGTTTCACGTCTGGTTGCTATACCCCTACACTGCTGAGTAATCTATGTTTTGTATGATGTTTCATGTTTCATGTCTGCACCCTTAAGCCTCAGGGTACCGGGTGCACATTACAAGTTGATAAATAAGAGAAGGTAATGCTTTCTTTAATGCAAATTTCCCTTTCTACCGCAAACGTAGCAAATCACTCCTGTGCATGCGCAAGCGTGCGCATGTTCTATTGGCTGTGTCCGGCGTGACGAGGCTCCTCGTCATGCCAAGTTAACTGTGTCCATGCTGGACACGTCATCTCCCCCTCTCAGGCAAAACAGAATCCCATTACTGACAATTGGCCTCACATTTCCTCAATCAGTCTCACAAGCCTTGTAATGCATCGCTTTGATCTTGTGGACCTCTCCACAGGCTGCCCACTCTCTGTCAATGCTGCATCCTCATTTTCTGACCTTTCTTGATGATCTTCCTTGCCACTCTCCTTGAGCTCCTTCTCTCCCTCTGGGTAGAGCCTGAATTGTGACACATTTTGTGTGATCACCCTGCCCGGGGATCGGGCTGTCACCATAGATCCCTTGATCTGCGTGATGACTTAATGACCAGGATCAAATCTTGACTCTGACTTCCATTCCTGCTTCTGACACACAAGAACTTTGTCCCCTGATTGCATTGTTGACGACTTCGTTCCCCGCTTTTCATCAGCATATCTTTTTATCTTGCATTAACTAGCCGCGTCCTCGGCCTGTAGCGTCGTGAGGTCGGTTTCCCAGAGCTCTCCTCTGTGGGGCAATCTAGTCTTCACTTTTCTTTGAAACACCAACTCTGATGGGCATCTTCTCGCTGTTCCATGTGGTGAATTCTGTTAATCCCAGAGCATGCTGCACACTGCTTGGTTAAGCGAAATCTGACACCGCTCGTTTTGTTGCAACACTTTCTCCAGGCACATTTCTCAACCATTCCGTTGGCTTGCGGCCACAACAGTGTGATTTTCCGGTGGCTTATGCCCATGTGGCTCATGAAATGAGCAAACTCCAGACTGCTAAATGGAGACACATTGTCTGATTTCAGCATCTCAAGAATGCCCCACGCCGAGAAGATATTGTCCAACTCAGGAATGACGGTGCAGGCTGCTGTGGATGAGATCATCTGTACAAGAGGGAACCGAGAGAATTCGTCCATTACCACCAACCAGTACTTTCCACCACCAACTGGTCCAAAGAAATCAACAGCGACATATGTCCACTAAGCCTCTGGTGGTTCCGGATTGCTGGGTTTTGACGTGCACTGATATTTCTGGCATCTTTTCACAGTGTTTTTCACCATTGAGTCAATCACTGGGAACCACATGGTGTCTCTTATCTGTCGCTTGGTGGCAGCCATGCCTCGATGCCCCTCGTGTGCCAGGTCCACTACTTGCTGTCGTAGGTTCGTAGGTATAATGATCCGCCTTCTGTGCATCACAAGACATTCTGCAGTGACCGACAGCTCCTCTTTTTCCTGTCTGAAAGCTTGCATTTCTTGCTTCACAGTCTCTTGGTTCCCTTGTGTGTATTCTAGCGCAATGGCTTGCCACCTCCGCAATGTGATGAGCTCATTCACCTTCTGCAGTATCCTATCACTCACGGTGTGATCTCTCACCATACTCGTCATAAGCAGCTTTGGAGGTCCCTGCTGAGCGAGGAAGTTTATGTAATCCTCCTCCATGGACGGGTCACGATCCTGTTTCACAACGTGGATGCCGAAACATGAAATCCGCTGGATTGTATTCCTTTTCTGGTTTATGAATGATGGTGAAGTGGAAGTCCTGCAGCCTTAACCTTAACCCCCACCTGTCAATCATAGGAGGCATTTTACACTGAGGGTTACCGTAAATCGTGACCAGTGCCTGGCGACCAGTCATTACTTTGAATGGTTTTCCCAATAGGAAAATCTGAAAGTGCTCACAAGCCCAAACGCCTGCCAGCCCCTCTTTTTCTAGCTGTGAGTACTTTCTTTCGACGTCCGTCAGACTTTTGGAGGCATAATCGATGATGGCCCTTGGACTGTCTCTGTGAGGTCTGTGATGTGCCAAGATGGCTCCCAACCCTACCAACCTTGCGTTCGCCGTTAGTTATGTGCATTTAGGCAGGTCAAAATAGGCCATGCACTCGGCAGATCCAATGTTTTTCTTGATCTGTGCGAACACCTTTTTGCAGGATTGGTCCCACTGAAACTCCTTCCCTTGCTTGGTGAGTTCTCTTAACGATGCGCTAATAGTAGCAAAGTCATTCAGGTACCTGCTGCAATAACTGGCCATCCACGGAAATGACCTTACATCGATCACATCTTGCGGGGGCGAAACTTTCACCATATCAAGGCTCATCCCCCCTTGCAAAAACACATGTCCAAAAAAACTTTCTTGTGAAATGTGCACTTTTCAGCATTTAACGTTAGCCCTGCCTGAGAGAGAGCTAGGCACACTTGATGCAGCGCCTGATCATGTTGTTCAAGATTCACAACGAAAACCAAGATGTCATCGCTATAGTTGAAACAATTGTTTATGTGCCGAATTACCCTCCTAATGCTCTCCTGGAAAATTTTGGCAGCCGATGATATCCCAAGCTTAACCTCTTATATCGAAACAAACCTTTGTGGTTTGCAAAAGTGGTTATGTAACGTGATTGTCCGTCTAGCTGTATCGGGTGGTACCCTTTGTAGAGATCAAGTTTCGTGAATACCTTGGCTCCGTTTGGCATGCTAATCATGTCATCCAGATGCATGCCAGGGTGTCTCTACTGTTTAATTGCTTAGTTGGCCTGGCGCATGTCCACACACAGGCAAATCCTTTCGAAGGATCCTTGCTTGGGTACTGGCACCACGTGCAAGACCCACGGGGTGGCACCACAGGCAGGTTCTATGACGTCCTCCCTTAACAGACACTGAATCTCTTTCTCTACTTGTGGTTGCAGGTGAATGGGTATCCGCTGGGGGTGTTGCACCATTGCAGGTATTGATCCATCTATGTGAAGGGTGACTAGGTCTCCCTTCAAACACCCAATTCCTTTGAATAGTTCTGGAAATCGTTGCATCACTGAGACTCCATGCTGTATTGTGTACATCACGGCAGCATTCTTCATTTCAAGGACAGTGGGTCGGCCTATCAGATTGCTTCCCAACACTTCTCCTTGAAGAGCATGCAACTCTGCCATGGCTTGTCACCCTTTGTAGTTCAGTTGCATCGAGAACTTTTCATGATTTCGAACTGGCCCCCGGGTGGCCCACCGGAATACCTTCAATTCCGACGGTTCCAATTCCAGGGGATGCGCCATCGTGCGAAATTAAGATATGCACATAATATTCAGTGTGGCTCCCGTGTCCATGACGAACTTGGCAGGGTGTTCACCCACTTGAATGTCGATATCTCCTTCTGGGGCAGTCACCCCGTCATTCATCATGTATGCATATTCATTTTGGCTTCTCTCTTGCTCTGGTGGAGGTGACGGTGACCACCCGGTGATCTGCTAAACGTGGCTGACCAAGTCTCTTCTCACACTGGTGTCTCTTCTGGGCCCTTGAGCATGTGTGTTGTCCTTTGGTCTAGTCCGACCAGGACCCCCTCCTTCTTCCCTGTTCAGCAGCACATTGCATACTTTCCCCATTAGATTTTCCCGCCCTCAGTTGGTGCACTTCTGTCTAAAAGCAGGGCATCATGTTCCTTCATCATGGGGAAAAGACAGACCACACATGTAGCCCTTTCTGGTGGTACCATATCTTCTTGACGGGGTGTTGCCACAGTTGTTACTTCTCCTGCCTTGACTGACATAGTACACTTGCTCTTTCACCTGTCCCTTGCTGGTCTCTCTTTCACCTGTCCCTTGCTGGTCTCCTTCTGCGTAACTTGTGAATCTGCTCTCACTTCCGTCCGTGCCATCTGTAAAATGGTGGCAAGGGGAAGCGGTTCACGGAGTAATTTCTTCCTAAAGGTGGCTGATAAACACTATCCAATAATCTTTAACCTGATGTCCTCTTTGTTTGAGAATTTATGAAAGTCACCATTAGCCAACAACTTGCGCAATCGAGTCGCAAATGCATCCAGGGACTCACCAGTCATTTGACAGCTGTGTTGAAGATGTGTCTTTCGTGGTCTATGTTGTGCTGAAGGTCGAAGTAGGTACACAAAGCCTCCTTGAGCCCCTCATACTTCTTGACTTCTTCAGGTGGGAATGTAGGGATGAGATCTTCAACTTCGTCACTATCCAGGTTGATGAGTAATCTTCTGGCAAACTTGTCAGGAGCCTTTTCGTCATAAGCTGCCATGTAATTTTCGAATCACTGTAGCCATCCCTCCCATTTCTGTCCGAAAGCTTGTTGATCACCCATATCAAAAGGGCCTGGTTGACAAAATGCAGCTGCACTGGGCCCTTCGTCATCAGATTACCTGTCCGCCTCTGACTGTTTCTTTCTTCATCCGCAGACATCTTGCTGCAGTCCGGCACCTCTCAGTTGTGCATGTTTTGTTGGAAACACAAGGGTGCTCACCAAATGCCGCTTTTCTTTTCTTTTTTTCTATGTGAGGTGTAGAGACCCCATGCTCGTCGCCAGATTTCGTATCCCCATGTATATGGTAGCCTCAAGCACCCTGTTATTCATCTGTGCGCAGCAGCGCCAAAATTATGGACATGGAGCCAAGAGAACATAATGCTTTCGTTCATGTTAACTTTCCCTTTCTGCCGCGAACGTGGCAAATTACTCCTGCACATGCACAAGCATGCACACATTCTATTGGCTGTTTCCGGCGTGATAAGACTCCTCGTCATGCCAAGTTAGCTGTGTCCGTGCTGGTCACGACAGCACCTTGGGAACCCCATGGGCCTAATCGCCGTAATATTTCATGCTCTGGGAAATACTAATGGTATGGCCTACATTAAAGGCTTCACTTTACTGAGGGTATTAGCTTGGACTGTTGGTCATTACCAACTGGTACAGTCTTCAGGATGCAGCATTATTGCTTATATCGAACACTTTCCCCTCTCCCTCACTCACAGTACACTTCTTTCCAGGGCAGTTCCTGCACAATACAGTGCTGCAGGATACCGCAATCCATGCACTGCAAGCCCACCCCAACATTTTTAAATGATTACAAAACAGGCCTTCAGTGAAATGCTTGGGAAAAAAAGCATTTCCATTACTGTTTGGGGGATATAAATGCAAGTATGACAGCCGTGGTTTAAACTGTAGCTATCATACTTAAAAAAAAAAAAACATGACAAGGTCTGAAATGATTGTGATGAATCCTGCGGAGTCCTCACAGAATCTCAGCCTAAAGTCTCCTCCCAGGTGGCCTCTGGAAGGCAGTTGCTACCTGATCCTAAGCTTGGGGGTGGTGTACTGCGGGAGGATCACCTGGGAGGAGAAGGCCCCCAAGGAAATGGGATGACTCAGTTGGGAGGGGCGCAATATTCATCCTCTTCTGACAGTGAGGTTTCTCTAATACCGGAATATCTAATGGCAGGCTGTCATAGAAAGGTTTCCCTTCCCAATGTTTCCCAAGTAGTCAGTTCTGAAAAACCCTTTGGTAAATGTGGGAATAATACATGCAGCGATCAGGAAACCAATACTACCACTTCTGATAGTCCTAATTCCACAAACATGGGAATTATAAAATTAGGAGTCATCTGTTAATCCCTTTAAAACTTTCTCCTGTGTCTCCATTTTATGAATCATTAAGTCAGAGGGAATTGATTGATGTAAAATGGAACAAGACCATTAGGGACTTCAAGTCCCATAATGCTCTAAGTACTGGGACGAGGAAGTGGGGCTCAGAGGTGCAGAACTATAATGTGCATTCTAGTTGTTTTAATGACCCACACCTCAGCACTTAAAATTCCCTCAGGTGCAAGCCATTGGAAGGAAGCTGTTAGACAAGCCGTGGAAGAAGCAATTGAAGCAGCTGAGGCAGGTGGAACGAAACAAAGCCGCCGCTAGATTGGAAGCAGGCATTGTGTCGTTGAAGTAGCAGAAGTTAGAGGTCCTGTGAGATGCAGACTATGCACTGCAGGAAGCGGTATATAGGCTGGCTGTCCCAAGAGAGTGAGGAGCACCGCTTGTGCTGCGGCGTATGACTCCTGTGTGTGGCATTCACCAGAGTGCTGTAGGAGCAGAGAACGCTCCAGCTACAGGAGACGCGAGCGAGGTAAACGCTACCAGAGCTGTCAGACGAAGGGAGAAGGAACAGCGGGTATATTGGAGATGCACGGAAAGGCCGGTGAGTTTGCCTATGACAGGCTACCCTGGGACACTCCAACACAGACCGCTAACTCCTGATAAAGACTTTGAATACTGAACTATTGAATGGAATGAATGGAAGCAAATTAAGCATTCCTTTCATGTTAAACGAGACTGTTAGGGAGAATTCTCTGTTAAAGGCTAATTTCCCAAACCTAGTGAATCCCCCAGCATCTTTGCTGGATTTTTGGGGTTTATTTATTTCTCCTGCTAAGAGTGAGACTCTTTTTCTCCCACTCTTAGACATGATTTGAGATATCCTTTGACTTAGTAATGTGTTTTATGGGCTACGGGGTCTTTTACTCCATAGGGTTTCATGTATTTTTGGTAAGTGTGTTACACAGCACCCTCAGTGCAGTAACACAGGGGTGTCATAGTGACCCCCAAACATAGACTCCATACCCTGGGACTGACTACTGTCTCCCAGGGCATGTAAAGCCACCATTGACTTTACTAGTCTTAAATTGTGAACAGAACCAGTACAAACCATCATATTGTGGAAGTACTGGTAGGGGTAATTAGATTGCCCCTGGGTATGTTTTTCGAGGGGGCACTGTGCAGTCCCCTCTCGTTGAGTTTCTGGCTGGTGGCAGTGGTTACCACGCAAAATATTCCACCAGAATATTTCCTATGGGATTTCCCATTCATTTTAAATGCACCACTTTTTTGGTGCAATGTTAAAGATACCGCCGGGTTATTTATTTAATATTTATTCCCCAGTTGGGTCTTTTTGCCAGAACTCGGTTTTAATATGGTGTTTGTGTTCGCCTCTGTAACTCCGACCCAAGTCGAGCCCTTTGTACCACTTTTTGGCGGGCTTCTGCACAGAAGCCTCCAAAAGGGGTGCCACTCTGTCTGGGTCTACAGGGTGTGTGGGAGGGGGGTTTAGGCACCCTGGACTGAGTTGCCTCGGCAACTCAAGTCACACTCGAGCCCGGCTCACCACTTAGCATGTTTGAGTGACAGCTGGGACTGATGAATGGGGGTTTTCTGCATAAAAGCAGGGCTTTGGGGACTGGAAGTCGCCACAGGACCTAAAGAATCCGAAGAGGGAGAAGCTGAGCCGACCTGCTACGACGACACCACCGGTGGAGCCCTGCTGAACCGTCTCACCACTTCCCGACGACAGAGGAGATCTCCATCCCGGAGAGTCTTCTTCCTTTGACTGGTGGGGATAGCCACTTTGCCCGCCTTTTCGCCTTCCCGGATCATCTCGTGGGCACCTTGCTTGTGCTAAGCACCCCGGCAGCCAGGATACCATGATTTACCACTACTGCGAATAAAAGGGTAGTACCTTTTAACCGGAGAACTCCGCAGCTGGTTTCTTCCCTGGCAGTGCAACGACCTTCAGCTTTCCTCCATGTCGAGATCTTCTCTTCCTCTGGACGACGCCGCAACTTGCACCCGCTGCCAGGAACAACTGCCCCCGCTGGAGGATCCTCTCCACTTTAAAGGTACTGTGTCCGCCTGGCCTCCCTTGCAACGGATTGTGTGGGGTGTCTCTTAAATCCTCAATTTATAACTTGGGTTGGCCCTAGGCTGGCTAACTAAGACTTTTCTGAGCTGAACTAATTCCTTTTTGAACTCTCTGCAAGACTTTTCAAGACACCTCAACTGTGTGATCTTGGGCGCATTTGTGCTCTGCTCTCTCTAAGAGTGGGCCTGGCCTATGAACTTTTGCTCACAAGTAGACTTTGACTTTCCTGCCTTGCTGGGGTGCTTCTAAAAGTAATAGTGTTGTATGCTTTTCTAACTTCTGCCTTTTCCCTCTCTTTTTTAATAACTTATTGGAGTGCCATCTTCAGTTAAGCGCTCACCTCTGTCTGGAAATAAGTGGTGTTAACTAAGACTTGTCTAATAAGGAATAAGGGATGTACATATAGTAATAGTGACTGTGTTTTGAACTTGCTTACAGTGCTGGAGTGTTTCTATAAGTGTGTCTTTAAATAAATAATTATATACTTTGATACCAAAGCTCTGGTCAGTGTTTGCTTGTGCTACTGTATCTAGGTGCCTATAGTGTATACTCTATACACTGTCTAACTGTTCTTGAGAGAAGTCTGGCTGCTCAGTCACAGCTACCAGGTAAATCTGGGTGGTACAGACTGCTATCAATTCGGTTTACTGCCAACACCTGCAGTCTTAAGCCTTTTGCAGTGGTCCCTAAGGGAACTGCACAGGTTTCTGCCTAACAGAGACAGAAGGGAGGAACATTGTATCCACCATTGTCAAAGTAGGCGCAACTCTTATGCTAAGAGAAATCAAGTTGAGGAACACTGTAACCACAATTGGCAAAGCAAAAATGGAAGACTATTTACACAGGGTGAATGTGGTTTAAAAAGAGCATTTGTAAAAGAGAACTATAACTAGTATTGCCAAAGTCAACAAGGTGCAAAGGAATCAAAGCAGGAAACATTGCCAATATTTGAAATAGTTGTTGGGTTTATTATTTTTTCCACAAGGGTTGAAGTGTGGAAAGCTTGAAGCAGCCTCACCACAGAGTACTTCTAGTAGTGGTATGAGTTTTATTCTGGCAGGCGAGTACACCAGGAAAGAGACTATTAGTGGTTAGTCCTGGCAGGTTAGTGGACCAGGAAGAAGACAATTGAAGTACTACAAAGTGGTAGAAGGTTGTGGTGGCAAGAAAGTGGCAAGGCAAGTATTGCAATGAACTGTGGAAAAATCATCATGACAAAACTTTGTTGTTTTTGAAGAAGATAAGTGAAAATTATCGTGTTTTGCAAAAGAAGGGACATTATATTGAAAACTCACTGGAAGTGCAAAGTCAAGGTCTTTTGGTTTATCAAATAAGAACTGTGGAATTTGGACAAACATTCTGGAAAATGATATAATTTGTTGAACAATAAGACGGTTCAAGTGCCAAGTGAAAGACGTGTGGAGTGAAAAGAACTTTTGTAACAGAACCTGGCTATTGATAGGAACTTTTGTGATTTGAAGTTTGGTTTGGAAAAACCGGAATTAATCAGGGAACCGACTCTGGTTACAAGGAAATATGTTTGCAGAGTTTATGTTTGAATATTACTGTTATGTTATTGAGTTTAACCAGCCATAGGATACCTGTATGATTTGTTGTATGTATAAGCGTGAGGGACAGATTCCTTTTTAGAGTGTTTTCCATTAGTCTTAGATAGATAGGAAGGGAAATCTTCATTAGGTTAGGGAAAGTGAGGCGTTTATTCCACCCTTCTTGTTTAATTAAAAGGCTACTTTTGGAAAAAGTCTATCTACTTGTCCGCCTTACATTTCTGATCCCGCACATTACCCTGTCATGAATTGCGCCTCCCGTTTCAAAAGGCACAGGGAGATAATCTTCCTTTCTGCGCATTTGAAAGAGCATTGAATTTGTGAATTCGGGATGCACTTTTAAATTTCCAGAAATGCCCTCTGATGTGTGCAAAAGTGCAAATGGTGAAAAGGCCCATCTGAATGAGCGCCTCTTGGTGCATATTCTGGCCGATGTTATTTCTCATTTGCAGAAACAGCCAACCTACAGAAGAGAGAAGTGGAAGAACCGGCAAGAAAAGCAATTTTGGAACGTCTATACATACAGTGAGCTGAGGTGTGCTTAGGTGGTATGGGCATGTCTTTAAACTGGCCTGTTCCCATTTCCTCACTGGCCCCCTCTAATATTGGTGCTTATGTATGCTCCCAAAACATATACAGTTCTAAAGCAGCTCATTAAGAGGGTAGGCTCTTGGCGGGGCTGAAAGCTGGGGTAGTGCCATACCAAAACAATGTACATGCTTACTGTTCTGGGGTGGGGGGGGGGGGGCAATGTTATTTCATCAGCTCATCCCGCCCCCCTCTAGCTAAGGGGCACTGTAGGGTTTTGCGCGGGTCCCCCGAACCGCGGAATAATGTACGCGGGAGCCGGGGATTCGTGCGACCAATTTATTCCTCCTCTTTCAACTCGAACTGCCTTTTTTCCTCCCGCCCCCTCCCTAGCCCAACGTCACTTCCCTGCCCGGGAACTGAGACCGCAACGGCGGTCTGCCCACACAACGATGTGGGCGGGCTGCATAGCCCTACTTAACAATCCGACATCTCCCCCCTTTTTAAACAACCACATGTCTCTGTATAACTTACTCCATTTCTTCTATGAGTCTCTGGGGCTTGAAGCGACTTCTCTGAGGGCGACCTCTGCTGCCCGGTGTATGCTCATCCTGACCCGGGGGTGTTGACCTGTCCTCGCCTTCTGAGGACTCACTCTCCTCCACATAATACCTGTCAAGGGCGATGTCATCTTCGCTGTCGGCTTCTTGATGTAAGGTATTATCCGTGGAGCGCCTCTTGGGTTTGAAATGCGATATGTTTCTTGTGACGGAGGACTGGTCGGTCCTCTGGGCCGTGATCATTGTGCCTTTCTTTTGCGTGACCGTCAGCGGTTCCGGTGCAAACGTGGCGTCCTCCTTGCACTGTTTCGGTTGCCGTAGCCACACTTGGTCTCCCACTTCCACATTCGACTCCTGTGCTTTTCTTTTGTGATCCGCCATGTCCTTCATCTTGGCTTTAGCGGTGTCATCCTTGCTTCTGGCCTCTGTTTCCAGGGGCGTGGCTTCGGCTGCGCGGGCATCCTCTGGCAGTCGTGTCTGTACTGGCCTGCGGAACATCAGGTCAGCGGGGCAGACGCCCGTTGTAATGTGGGGGGTGTGGCGATAGTCCCGGAGAAACTGGTACAGTGCTTGTTCAAAAGGTTTGTGGAGGAGGGTCGCTATTTGCAGAGTTCTCTTGACGTTGGCCATGAACCTCTCAACCATTCCATTGGCCTGAGGCCATCGCGGGGTTATCTTCCTATGGTGGAAGCCCATGTACTTCGCGAAGTTTTCGAAGTCTGTGCTCATGAATGGCGCTCCGTTATCAGATTTGATGATCCTGGGTATCCCATATGTGGACAGCATGCGATCTAGTGCCGGGATGACGCTGGTTGCTGCTGTGCTATCTACGATCTGTGCGTCCGGGAATCGTGAGTGTTCATCTATTAGCACTAACACATATGTGCCATTCCTTAGGGGTCCAAAGAAATCCACCGCCAGTTCTTCCCATACCTTTTCCGGTAGTGGCGACATGTGGAGTGGGTTTGGGTGCGGGGGCGGTGCTACCTGTGCACACGTTGTGCATTGGCCTATGATTTCCTCAACCATCGAGTCCAGTTTGGGGAACCACACTTTTTCCCTCAGTAGTCTCTTGGTGGCCACCACTCCCCGGTGGCTTTCATGTGCTACTTGGATCGTTCTGGTGCGTAGCGATTTCGGAAGGAGTACTTTGCACCCTTTGAGTATTACTTGATCGTCGACGATGGACAGTTCGTCCCGGACCTGGTCTATTAGTTTGACGTCCGCTCGGACCTCTTCCGACTCGTGCTGCGCCTGTTGACGCATGTGCGCCCTTCTGTCTGCTTGTATGCAGTGACGCACGATGCGTAGAGCCGGATCTTGTTCCGAGTGTGCGATGATGTCTGCCCAACTGACTGGTAGTGGTTGTAGATGATGCACTACGTAATTGAGATATTCGTCAGCGATGGATGGGCGTGGTGTGGCCGGGCCGATCGGACGACGTGATAGATAGTCCGCGGGATTGTCTTCTTTTCCCGGCCTGTGCTTGATGACGAATTTGTAATCCTGCAGTCTTAGGCCCCATCTGGCTATTCTGGGCGGCATGCGTGATTTGGGGTCTCCATATATTGTGATCAGTGCCTGGTGGTCGGTAATGATGGTGAACTCCTTGCCATATACGAACAGATGAAAATACTCGCATGCCCATACCACCGCTAGGCTCTCCTTTTCCGCTTGGGAGTATGCTTGTTCTGTCGGGGTTAAGCTCCTACTGGCGTATGCGACCACGAATATGTTTGTCGGTTCCAGCGGGTCAACCTGCGTTAGTATGGCGCCCAAACCCACGGGGCTGGCGTCCACTATCACTTCGGTGTGTCTTTTGGCGTCGTAGTACGCCATGTCTTCAGCTTTGGAGATGGCATCACGGATCGCCTCGAATGCCTTTTGACAGTCCGTGGACCAGGTGTATGGTTGATCCTTGCGCGTTAGGAGGCGCAGCGGGTTACTGATGGTTGCGTAGTCCTTTAGGTATCTGGAGCAGTAGCTGGCCAGTCCTAAGAAAGATCGAAGTTCCGTCGTGTTCGTTGGGGGTGTAGCTGAGTTGAGTGCCGCCACCTTCTCCGGGTCTGGTCGCATCCCTTTGTCGGAAAATATGTGGCCGAAAAATCGTAGGGAGCCCTTCCCGAACTCGCATTTGGATTTGTTGAGCGTTAGTCCTGCCTCCTGCAGTGCAGCACACACTCTGTGGAGAGCAGTGTCGTGCTCTTCCTGCGTCTTTCCAAAAACGAGGATGTCGTCGGAGTAGTTTAGGCAGTTGGGTACGTGCCTAATGACTCTGTGTATCTCCTCCTGAAATATTTCTGCGGCGGAGGATATCCCGAAGCTAAGTCTCTTATATTGAAATAGACCCAGGTGTGTAACAAATGCCGTGATGTACCTGGATTCAGGCTCGATCTCAATCTGATGATAGCCTTTGGTGAGGTCCAGTTTCGAGAAGACCTGGGCCCCATGGAGCAGGTGTATCATGTCCGTAATTCTGGGCGCCTGGTGTCTTTCCCTTTCGATGGCCACGTTGGCCCTCCTCATGTCGACACACAGGCGTATCGATCCGTCCGGTGATTTCTTGGGGACGGGGACGATGGGGGATACCCATGGAGTGGGTCCTGAGACAGGTTCAATAACGTTGAGTTTAATCAGTTTGTCCAGCTCCTCCTCGACTTGGCGTTGTATATTTATCGGAATGCCCCTGTAGTGTTGTGCTACGGGCGGTATCTTTGGGTTTATGTGCAACTGTACCTTGCGATGCTTTAGTTTTCCTAGGCCTTTGAATAGGTTGGGGAATGTTTGCTCGATGGCATCTGGTCTGGCAAAGTATTTATGGGCCATTAACTGATATAGGATGTGCACTAAACCCATCTCAACGGCAGTCTTGAAACTGAGAATGCACCCGCTATTGGCTTCCGTCTTCAAGATGTGTAGCGTGATTTTTGCGGCGTGCGATTTGTGCACGCACCATGCTGATATGGTTCCTTTGCATGGCAGCGGGGTCGTGGCACCGTAGGGGTGTATGTCCACTGTCGCCTTTCGGATTTTTGGGGGGTTGGGGAGCGAGTTGTACGCCTGTTCACTTATGATATTGACAGTGGCCCCCGTGTCTATGAGGAATTGTAACGGTGTGTTGTTTACTTGAAGCTGGAGCGTTGGGCTGTGCTGGGTGGCTGTGGCATTGTTGAGAGCCCACACATACCCTTTTTTCCGTTGATCCTCCTCTGAAGATTGGGACTCACTGCCTGATGGGGATCTCATCTCGATGTACCGGACGAACCGTCTTCTTTGCGATCGCCTCGATCCGTCCGGGGGCCTTCTGTCGTCTCTGGTGTATGCGCTCCTTCGTGGTTTTTCTTCTCTCCTGGGTCCCGGCTGGTCTTCCTCACCTCTGCCTGCTGGTGGGCTGTGTCGCGAGCTTCTCCTTCTCTCTAGGTGTCTCGTTTTGCTGGGTCCCTGCCCCGGTGGATTTTTGCAAACGGCTCTGTAGTGGTCCATTCCGCCACATGCGGCGCACTTTTGTCCAAGTGCAGGGCAGTCTCCCGCGTGCGGATACTCGAATCCACATCTGTAGCACGTGGCGTCCGTTCCTTTCCCACTCTGTGAGGGGGCCGTGTATAGTTTATTGATGGACTCAGCGGTCGGTGGCGGGTGTTGAATAGTGACCTTGCCTAGGCTGTCGAGTTGCGACTCCACTGCTGCTTCCATCCTGGCAAGTGCAAGGATTTCCTCCAGGGACCTCTGTTTCTGGAGAAGCTGTTTCCTGAATGGCTGTGAGATGCATCCCGCTATCACTTGAGATCTTAACGCTTCATCATTAGAGTACTTATGGAACTCACAGTACTTTAGCTTGATGCGTAGACGCATCACGAAATTGTCGAGGGATTCCCCTTTCTCCTGTCGCGTGGTGTGAAAGACGTGGCGCTCGTAGTCAATGTTTGTATGGGGTGTGAAGTATTCCGATAATTTTCCATGTAGTTCCGCATAGGTGACGGTGTCTACGTTCATTAGTTCGCCTGCAATATCCCTGACAGCGGGGCCTACTGTCATGAAGAGGGTATTTTTCAGCATTGCGTTGTCTGTCAATCCTATTGCCCCCGTGTAGAACTTGAAATCCCTGAGCCATATGACCCATCTGGGTCCTAGGTTGGAAGTGTCTCTCACATCAAATGGGCCCGGTAGTGGTAAGTTATGGGCAGCCGTACCTGAAGTCGGTGCCTGTTGATTTCCATCGTGCGCTGCTCCCGAACCATCTGACGAGGAGGCTACGGGGCTTGCTGGGCCTGACATGGTCGCTGTGCCTGTCGCTCCGTGTGACAGTGTGCCGCCTCTTGGCTGGCTGTAGCTTGCCCTTGTGATCTGCACAGGCTGGTGCGTGCCGGCGGTGCCTCGTGGCTATGGGTAGCCTCTTTGCCGGCTCTGGCCTGGCTGGTGCGTGTGCTGGCCTTGCAGGTCTCGAGTACAGGAGAAGAAAAAAAAACTGTATTTTTTTTTTTCTTCTTGAGGCCCCCCTCAGGGCCTCCCGCTGATCGCGTGTGGGATTGGGGGAGGGGGGGCTGGACCCTGGCGACTTGCCTCCGGGCCTGCGCGTGCTTTTGCAGGCACCTCCGCACCCGCTCCCTCGCGGCTCCTGACGCTGCGGCCGCCCGTGACTGCGGCCTCAGCTGGCACTGGGAGGTGCGCCGACGCGCCACGCCACTCGACTGCGGACCTCCGCGGAGCTTTTGTGGCGTTGCGCCGGAGCGCCTCACCCGCTCTCCTGCGGGTTCGTGTGCTCCTCGTCGCCAGTTGTAGGGTTTTGCGCGGGTCCCCCGAACCGCGGAATAATGTACGCGGGAGCCGGGGATTCGTGCGACCAATTTATTCCTCCTCTTTCAACTCGAACTGCCTTTTTTCCTCCCGCCCCCTCCCTAGCCCAACGTCACTTCCCTGCCCGGGAACTGAGACCGCAACGGCGGTCTGCCCACACAACGATGTGGGCGGGCTGCATAGCCCTACTTAACAATCCGACAGGCACTGACTATGCCTTGCTGGCTGAACGATCTCGCATATTATTGATCGGATTTACATCATTCATCTGACTGACTGCATGCATCTGACAGACTGAGAACATTCTCGACAGTGTTGTGTTTTCCTGTATAATGTTTCGGTGCCATGCACATGTGTATTTCTTTTCAGGACCTGATCTGATTTGGAGCAGAGGCGTTGCTGGGTGGGGGGTGCTGGAGGGGCTATAGACTCGGGTCTTTTGGCTGTAGCCCCAGATCTTTTCCAGACCTAGCAACACCCCTGCTTGGGAGATTACAGAATTTACCCTTTCTCACCCTGGCCTATATCTGCTGTTATTACACTGCAGAAATGCGGGCCACATGAATCTAAAAGAGGAACACCACTTATATCTACTTCTAATTATCCCAATGGAAATTTGAAGCAGTCTCCAATGTGTCAGATGTGGCGCCAAGGGGTTTAGAGGACGACAGTACACAAGGCTGTCAGTGTTCTCCAGGAGATGGTTAGGTGGTACCCGACTGTTGGAGAAGTGTAACAAGAGACAGCATAATGTTATTACATTGCAATGCAATATCATAACCTGCAGTATGTCACAGTCTCTGAATTAAAAGAACACACAGAACTCTGCCAAAATTGAAAGGCGGAGTCGAGACGCAGAGTCTTTTGGAGTGGTTCTGGCATGCTGGAAGCTCTGTAGCTGCTGTTTTCCCTGAGGATCTTAGGCCTCTTTCTGTGCCTATCAACGTTCTTTAACAAATACCCATCTCCCCCGCTGAGCGGGCCACGGAGTCAAGATGCAGAGTCTGTGGGCACCGCAGCTCAGCTCCCGTGTGGGTCGTCGGATTGTGTTATCCTGTTTTTTTCCCTGGATTTGTATGCCTACTGGAAGGAGAGTCTGTGTGTAGACACCACCAGAGGTAAGATCTCATGATGTGCCACATTGCACACCTTTTTGTTGATATCTTTGGTATATCATTCACGGACATAGTAATTACATTGTTGCTAGTCCTGGACTGTGTTTTGAGCGGCTAGTTTAATAAATTTAAGGTGCAGGGTCTGCTTACACCCTACCTCAGGGAAAAACAAAACAGGAACACGCGACCAGGGAAACTGCGTGTCATGAAACCCCGGTACTGCCCCCTCTGGTCTTCTTGGTCTCTCCGGCACCGTACCACAGCGGCCTTCCAAACCCTCCAACATGGCAGACGCTGTGTCAGATCTGTGGTCTAGCCCCTGGGACTTCCTCACTAGCTTGATAAGTGCCCCACCCCTGCGATACGGCGAATCTCAACGCTCCATAATTTCCGAGTTCTTCGGATGCTGCAATACCCTGTGCTTCTGTTTGCTTACCCTTGGAACCATTGTCCTGCGGTTCCTTCCTTCTCTCCAGCCTTCCTGGAGTGTTCGGCCTCCACTGATTCCTTGCAGTCCTGACGCGGTTGCCTTCGGACCACTTCTACTCCTTCCTGGGCTTCCGTATCCTTCAAACTTGCCGCGGTTGCCTTCGGACCTCTCTTACTCCTCCCTCGGTTTCCGGATCCTTTGAACCTACCTACTGCCTTCAGACCACCCCTATCCTTCCTCGGGATCCTGTCTTCTCCCTGGATTTGTTGAACTAGAGTCACACGGAGTCATCCTTGAGATTAGTGCTTCCGGAGTTACCGCTCCACCCAGGGATGGAGCCCCCAGCTGACTCCTCGACAGAGTGGTGTCGGAGGAAACCCGTCCTTACCTCCACGAGACCTGCACTTCTAAGAAACACGGGAAGCCTGAACCCACAAAGAAGAGACATTCCAAGCCTCCACAGGTGAGCCCAAGTACAGGTACTGACACTGCGGGGGGTCCTATCCCCTTTGATCCCATG
This sequence comes from Ambystoma mexicanum, assembly GCF_040938575.1. Taxonomy (NCBI): domain Eukaryota; kingdom Metazoa; phylum Chordata; class Amphibia; order Caudata; family Ambystomatidae; genus Ambystoma; species Ambystoma mexicanum. The sequence continues at coordinate 335,217,394 of NC_090924.1, read as the reverse complement.
TGAAGTTGAGACGTCTCGCTCTCCCACTTAAACCACCCTCCGTTAATGGGAACAATTGAAATGTGCACCCGATAAACTGCAGGGGTGTTACCCCTTTGATCTTGTTCGAAGCATTTCTCACGGAAAGACGATCTGATTGAAGAGGATTGACCACTGTGCTAAGTACACCTCTAACATCAATAGGGCAGCCTTTTCCTGCTGTCTATGTACCAGAAGGCAAAAGTAAAATCTGCCATGCCGACGAGGAATAGTGCTGCAATGGCAGCACAGAGGTTGAAGAGGGTCACCAAATCGGGACCGCGAACAAGACAGGGTGGCAAAGTGGGCTTAAGCACTTCCATTCAACTCGAGCCTACACAGTTTACAATCGAACAAGCATTATTCAAACAGGACACTACGAAACATGCTTTTATAAGAGACATACAGAAGGTGAAAACTGCACCCTGCATGACAGAAATGGCTATCGTACAGGATACTCAATTGGAAGAAGCTGCTCCTATGTTACCAACTAAGGTATCGACAACAGACTCTTTTATATTGCTGCTTCCACCACACCACCCTGAAAGACAATTAAAATCCATGGATACTCTTTTAATTTTTGGCTTGAATGTCAGCAAAGTTTCACCTTGCGCCCAACAAGCCGATCATGAGAACAGAGGTATAACATTCCCAACTCGAGCTAATAACATTGACAAAGAAGCAGCTTTAAAGACCAATGCAAATCATTGCCCTGAAACACCAATGTTACCTTCTAAGAAGACCGCAGATGATAACCATCTCAGAGAAAGCGGCATTGATTCTACTTTACCCACTATTCAGAAGGTAGACATCGAGTTAGGTCCTTATGTACAACAAGAAGTCAAAGACAACCCCCATTTATTCTGAGGCAAAATTCTCATTCAAGTGCCCTGTGGGCACGTTAATAACCAGATCAGCAAATTGCAATCTCTACAAGATGACTCCTTACCAATGAGAGTAAAAGAACCTCATGATTTGCGGAACATGCCCTCATGGATGTCCCCCAGCCTGGACTCGCAACAAATTCTCCAAACAGTAAAGGTAATATCTGACAACCTTCCGTCACTTACAATTTGCGGTCATCAAACAACAAAATCTGACGGGCAGAAAATGACCGAATGTCCATGGACACTTGACATCTCTAAAAAAGAAAAAGCAAAGTTAGCACAACTGAAATGGCTACAATATCATGCTGTACAAAAAGCTGCTGAAGAAGACGCTTTGTCCCCAATGTCTAGTAAAACTGCCAAAGCAGCTTGCCTATCTTTAGACATCACTGAGATTGAATCCCTGATGAAGAATATTGACAAAACAAAGGAAGTATTTGGCGGTATTTTAAATACAAGGCAAGCCGAGCCGATTGGTACTTTGACCCCTGCTGCTAATTATATCAAGCCGCAAGATACACAATTAGGTACGGTTAAGTCAGAAACATGGAATGGAACAAAAAAATAAAAGATGCCTACTAACCAGTTTACTTTCGAAATTGAAGAATCTCACTGTTCTTCAGCACAGAAATCTTTAAACTTGAAGAGGAATCAGCCGGTACCAGGATATGAGGATGAACTAGAAGGAAACCATTGTACGAATAAAGAGCATGATACTTGCCACCAACAGAGGATCTCAACAACGATGATGGACCTCCAAAATGGGCTTATAACCATCATTTCTAACTCTATGATTCCGTTTATGAAACTGCATGAAAAAAACAATGAAAATATAAAGGATCACGCGACACTCCTGGCGATGATACACACTAAGCAGATTCACACAGAGAATTTTATCAACACCATAGAAAAGCGGTCGGATACGGAAGCCGAGCAGTCTCGACTATGGCAAGCAAGATTATTCGAGATCGTGAGAGGGGAATGAGCAGAGAAACAACAATTGATAGCAGATATGATTTCATGGTTGAAAGTGATCCCACAGACACAACGGATCACGCAACCTAATCTTGCTCCCTCCACTAAAAAACCTAACTCTCTATCATTTCCTATTCCGAATTTGAGAGAGATTCGACCCCTTGAGGATGCACAAAAGAATAATGTAGAAGCTGTACCATCTACTGCCACTTCTCAAGCATCGATTCAGGCAAATACATCTTCCGACTTGGTGAGAACACCAGCAGACATGTTTCAAATATTTTCTCAAAAAAGAAATGAGTCGGTAGTGCCTAAGGGACAAAACGAAAGGGGAAAAAAGACTGCCAAACAAACAGGTTTAAGAGCTTTTCTACGTAAAATAATGCTTCTGCATCATTCTTCAACAACTACTCACCCAAAGGCTCATGAACCAACAAAGAGACCTGAAAAGGCTAATAAGTCAAACTCATTTATCTCTCAGAATATTCCTAAGAAAGTCGCAAATATACAACAAGCAGCGGTCCATGCACAAATAGACGATCTACTTGACCTATCAATATATATTGATTCATCTGATTCAAAAGAGACAGAGCAGTCAACGCTCCCCAATGAATTTAATCTTATTATAATATACGAATGTCTAACAGGAAGTGTAGATTCTCCAATTTCTATGGATCTTACCTGTGAAGAGATATCAGATGTCTCCCCAGACTGTTCGTCGCAAAGTGTATTCTCCTTAAGGACAGTCTCAGAAACAGGCGAGCCTGCTTCAGAGGACGTGAGTACAGTCAACAGATTTTCACCTAAAACAAGAGATAACAGTGACCGTAGATTACAGTCTGATGACACAATCAATCTACCAGTTAAAGAACTTGTAACGCTCACCTGATTCCCGTAGAGGCGCCGGTCTTGACTGGGCATATACCGTATCTGCAAAGGTGATGTGTAACACACGGCTGGCTCTTTGGGCTGGACCTCTGTGCACTGTATGTCTGACTTGAAGGGTAAGATGTCTGCAGATAGAAAATATGGGATTAAGGGACTGGGTTATTGAATGTCTCTCTCTTCTTCCCTTTCTCTTCTCCTGTAGAACCCCAAAGGTTAACGCTCTCACCTTAGGTAAGTAAACGCCGTGCTCTCCATCTGCCTCGGGGCAGGGTGCTGTAACCAGTTTCTTCACTGGATAAGGGGAGCAGGCCTCTTGACTTCAGAGGACTGCTGTCCGTCGTTTACTGCACGAACGGTAAGTTTCGAGTAATTCTAATGTCTTTAAAATCTTTAGTAATGATGTATCTTGTTTTGCAGGGTTCTGGCGATGGCGGATGACGGGCTGAAGTGAGTTGAAGATGGAGCCCGTGTGATGAATAGAAGCGCCTGGAAGCACGTAAGTAAGCGCTTGTTGCCTGCTTCACGATGCGCTCTAACTGTCTTTTTATTTTGCAGGTACAAGTTCGGAGCGGCTGCAGGGTGCCGGAATACCCACTGGGTTAGATGTGGAAAGGAGTAATGGCACATGAGTATTAAAGTTCCCCAATGTCTTTAAACGCACCTTGTTTTGTCTTCAGATGCGGGATGCAGCGCCGAATGCCTCCGGAGCGTGCAAAGAGTTGGTAAGCTTTTGTCTTTCAGATGCCGGAATGCAGCGCGAGGCGTTGGTGACAGCCGATGGACCAGGTAAGTGAAGAGCTGTCACTGAAGACCGTAATGCTAACCTGTTCTTTCTTGTCTTTATAGGTGTTGCTGAAGACTGGATTCAGGATGGTAAGCCTTTTTCCTTAGGCCCAGGATCAGATGCAGAAGACACGATGAGCGTTCTGCTGCAGAGGATGCAGAATAACACAAAGCAAGATTCATCCATCGGGTGTGGTTTAAATAGCCTCCTGTAGTGCTTAGGTGTCTCCTTCCACAGCCACGCCTAGGTAAGAAAAGAGTTCCTGCTTTCCAGAAGAGTTCCAGTGTTCTGAATCTAGGGAGTGGCTCCTGCCCCACCCAACAGGAAACGTAGTTCCAAACAGAAGAGGATCAGAGGCTCAACTGGCAGGCAAGTAAGCAGCATGGTCTGCTGCAGGTAACTCCACCCAAGCATTATGAGCCCGGCGCTTCCAGCGCTGGGACTGGGCATATTTATGAGCCTGGTGCCACTGGCGCCAGGACTGGGTCCAAAAGGTCCCAATTGGGACTGGTTGGCACTCGGAACCTGGGTTATGGTTCTGCTTCCAAGGGAGTTGGGAAAACCCTGACCTTTTGGAAGCAGAGATCATGACAGTACCCCCCCTCAAGGCCCCTCCCAAACCGGGCTTCTCCGGGGGTTTTGGCTTGTCAGGAAATGTTCGGTGAAATCTTTTGATTAGGCGAGGAGCGTGGACATATTCAGCAGGTTCCCAGGATCTCTCTTGGGGGCCGTAGACTTTCCAGTCAATTAGGTAAAATAGTTTAGATTTGGAGATCTTGGAGTCCAGAATGCTTTTGACTTCAAACTCGAGTTCTCCATCAACTAGGATAGGTTTTGGAGATTTAGTTAGTCGGGTTTGAGGTTGCATGGGTTTTAATAGAGAGACGTGGAAGACCGGATGTATCTTCATGTGCGGGGGCAAGTCCAACTTGACTGCTACTGGGTTTACTATGGTAGTGATGGAATAGGGACCAAGGTATCTTGGGTTGAATGTGCCTGGCCCTTTTAGAGGTAGATATTTGGTGGATAACCAGACTTGATCCCCTACTTGATATTGAGGGGCTTCCTTCCGATGTTGATCTGCTCCTTTCTTGTATTGTTCTTTAGCCCTTTGAAGGTGAGAAACAGCTTCCTTAAAGGCTTGTGTGATTGTAGAATGCAGGTAGTCTACTGCTGGTGTTTCAAGATCTTGGAGGGGATCCAACTCTGAGGTTCGAGGATGACTGCCGTACAAAAGAAAACACGGGGTTTTCCCAGTTCCCGAATGGACAGAGTTATTGTAGGCATATTCGGCTATCCAAAGGATGTCTTTCCAAGTTTTTTCAGTTTGTTGCAGCATGCAGCGTAAATACTGTTCCAGAGTTTGATTGGTCCTCTCGGTTTGTCCGTCGGTCTGAGGGTGGTGACTGGTCGATAGTCTCACATCAATTAGAGCCGACCGACAGCAACTTCGCCAAAAATGAGAAATAAATTGACTACCTCGATCCGAAATTAGAACCGAAGGAAAACCGTGCAGTCGGATGATGTTTTCGAGAAATTCTCGGGCCAGAGTTACTGCTGTTGGCAAGCCTTTGAGCGGAATGAAATGCGCCATCTTGGAGAATAGGTCCACGATTACTAGAATCGTATTGTATCCGGAGCATGGAGGTAGATCGGTGATGAAGTCCATAGAAAGCGTATGCCAAGGGCGAGGTGGGATGTCAATAGGGCGTAAGAGGCCTGCTGGTCTTTCCTTTTGACTCTTGTTTTGGGCGCATACTCCACAGGACATTATAAAGTCTCTGATATCTTTTTTCCAAGACGGCCACCAGAAGTAGCGCTTGATCTTTTCTGAGGTCTTGGCCATACCGGGATGTCCTTCCATTAAAGAATCGTGATAACAAGAGATTACTTTTTTCTGTAAATCTGTGCTGGGTAGGTATAATCGTTCTTGGAAATACAATAAGTTGTCCTTTACTGCAAAGTCCTTTCCCTGCAGATGCCAATTCTGTATGTCTGCTGGAGTTACAAGTTGCCTGGCCTTATCCTTAACTTCCTCTATGGATTCTGTGGCGATTACACCCAGAATTCTTTGTTCGGGAATGATTGGTACAGGTTTAGGGTTGATCAAGTGTTCTTCCACTCCCATCCGAGAAAGGGCATCAGCTTTACCGTTCTTTGTACCAGGTCGATAGGTAATTATGAAGTCAAACTCGGCAAAGAATAATGCCCAACGGAGTTGTCTAGAGGATTGGGCTTTTGCGGTTTTCAAATATTGCAGGTTTCGGTGATCCGTAATCACAGTAACGGTGTGTCGGGCCCCCAGCAGATAATGCCGCCAAGCCTTAAAGGCAGACTTGATAGCCAGAAGTTCCTTGTCAGTAATCGTGTAATTGATTTCAGGAGGCGAGAATTTGCGGGACCAAAATGCCACGGGATGCAACTGATTGGTTACCGGGTCCTTTTGTGATAGAACTGCCCCCATGGCAAGGCTTGAAGCATCAGTTTCCACGATGTAGGGGAGTTCGGGGCGAGGGTGTTTTAAGATTGGTGCAGAGATAAATTTAGTCTTCAAATCCTGGAAAGCTTGTTCCGCCTCGGTAGACCATTCAAAACGTTTGTTTTTCTTTAACAAGGCAGTGATGGGCTGGACTATTCGAGAGAATTCGGGGATAAACCTGCGGTAAAAGTTAGCGAAGCCTAACATGCTTTGCACACCTTTTACGGAGGATGGTGATGGCCATTTGAGAACTGCATCGACCTTCTTTGAATCCATACGCACTCCGCCAGGTGATAATATGAATCCCAAGAATTCAACTTCAGTCACGTTGAAAACACATTTTTCCAACTTAGCGAAAAGTTTGTGTTGACGCAATCTTTCGAGGACCATTTTCACGTGTTTCCGATGTTCAGATTCTGATGAAGAATAAACGAGGATGTCGTCAATGTAAACAACAACACACACATCTATGAGCTCTCTGAGGACATCGTTCATAAAATATTGAAAGGCGGCCGGGGCATTGCAAAGTCCGAAGGGCATGACCTGATATTCAAATAGTCCATACTTGGTGCGGAAGGCCGTCTTCCATTCATCGCCCTCTTTTACTCGTACCAAGTGGTAAGCTCCTCTAAGATCCAGCTTTGTATATATGCATGCTTTTCTGACTTGGTCCAGGAGTTCAGGGATCAAAGGTAACGGATATCTATTCTTAACGGTGATCTGGTTCAGGGAGCGATAATCTATACAAGTTCTAAGGTCTCCTTCCTTTTTTGGAACGAAGAACAAAGCTGAAGAAGCAGGGGACTTGGAAGGACGAATAAACCCATTTGCCAGGTATTGATCCAGATATTGTCGAAGGTGAAGGTTCTCAGGCTCGGTGAGGGCATAAATTCTACTACAAGGAGGAGTAGATCCAGGTATCAGGTCTATCTGGCAGTCATAAGACCTATGAGGAGGTAGAGAGTTAGCCTGATCCTTCCGGAAAACATCTTGGTATTCTAGGTATTCGGGGGGTAACTGGGGAGTCTCTGAAGAAATTGCTGCCAGTGCAACACCAGGTGGAGGGTGACAAGTAGAGACACATTCTGGAAACTGGACCGTTCTTGCTCGCCAATCGATCAGAGGATTGTGTTTCTCTAACCAAGGTATTCCTAGAATAATCTGGAACTGAGGGGCCTTGATCACATCGAACACGATCTTCTCATGGTGTCCATCTTGACTTACTAGCGTCACCTCTTGAGTGGTATGCGTTACTGGCCCGGAGGCTATATCCGTACCATCCACCGTAGTAATGACGTCCTTTACAGCCTTGGGACAAAGAGTTAGATTCATCCTCAAAACCATTTCATGATCCACATAATTGCCGATGGCACCGCTGTCAACGTAAGCTTCAATTGCATGTAATCGATCCGGATTATCAGGGCTAATGAGGACCATAGGTATCACGAAATGCGAGGTCACGGAACTGGTTTTCACGCTCGGCAAGAGGACCTCTATTCTTGTCGGGCGAGGTCGTTTCCCTGCTCAGAGTTTGTAACTTTGGTAACTGCAGCTCCTACTGCCTTCTTGGCAGGTTTCACCGGACAGTCTCGAAGAAAGTGCCCTGATTTTCCGCAATAGAGGCATAATTGCAACTGTTTTCTCCTTTTCCGCTCCTTTTGTGTTAGAGGACCTTTCAGACCCCCTATTTGCATGGGTTCCCCGGGGTCTACTCCTTTGGAAGGAGTTGGCGGTTTGGAAACTACTCGAGCATCAAACTTGGAACGATCGGCCTTCCTGTTCTGCAGTCTGTGATCTATTTGAACGACTAAGTCTATATAGTCCGAACAATTTTGTGGGGGATTCACTACTTGGGCTAACACATCTTTGAGCTCTCCACGTAGACCTCTATAAAACAGTGTAATCCTTTTGTCCTCAGGCCATTGAGTTTCCACTATCAGTCTGTTGAAAGACGCAATATAAGCCAAAAGGTCTTGATTACCTTGTCGCAACGAAAGAAGCTCATTGTCCAAGACCTGCCCCTGTGAATGTCTTGCGAACAGTTTTTCCATACTGAGCTGAAAAGCTTGAAAATCATGGAGGACCGGATCATCTTGATTTACTAGAGGGATCGACCAGTCTGCCGCATTGCCACTAAGGTACGAAAGCACGAAAGCTACTTTAGCTTGATCAGTTGGAAAGGCTGCTGGCCGGCATAAGAAATGCAACCGGCACTGATTGATAAATACTGCAAACCTCTTTGGGTCACCAGAAAATCATTCGGGCGGAGCCAGAGGTACATTCCCAGGTAGGTTGATCTGCACTGGATTCATAGAGGATGTAGAAGGAAGATTTCCCCCAGATGCGGGTAACAGGGTCTGTCCGGCTTGTGACTGTAGCAATTGTCTAGCGAGATCATCTGTTCGCTCCTTGGAAATAATCAGTTCCCTTCTTAGAGCGTTCGTTTCCTGACGGGCTGCATGCACTTCTGCCCTTAGTTCCCCAAGTAACTGGGCTAGCTGGTCGGTATCCGAGGTTTCCATAGCGCCTGGACGGGAGTTTTGTGGTAGGCTTTGTGTTCTGTAACGCTCACCTGATTCCCGTAGAGGCGCCGGTCTTGACTGGGCATATACCGTATCTGCAAAGGTGATGTGTAACACACGGCTGGCTCTTTGGGCTGGACCTCTGTGCACTGTATGTCTGACTTGAAGGGTAAGATGTCTGCAGATAGAAAATATGGGATTAAGGGACTGGGTTATTGAATGTCTCTCTCTTCTTCCCTTTCTCTTCTCCTGTAGAACCCCAAAGGTTAACGCTCTCACCTTAGGTAAGTGAACGCCGTGCTCTCCGTCTGCCTCGGGGCAGGGTGCTGTAACCAGTTTCTTCACTGGATAAGGGGAGCAGGCCTCTTGACTTCAGAGGACTGCTGTCCGTCGTTTACTGCATGAACGGTAAGTTTCGAGTAATTCTAATGTCTTTAAAGTCTTTAGTAATGATGTTTCTTGTTTTGCAGGGTTCCGGCGATGGCGGATGACGGGCTGAAGTGAGTTGAAGATGGAGCCCGTGTGATGAATAGAAGCGCCTGGAAGCACGTAAGTAAGCGCTTGTTGCCTGCTTCACGATGCGCTCTAACTGTCTTTTTATTTTGCAGGTACAAGTTCGGAGCGGCTGCAGGGTGCCGGAATACCCACTGGGTTAGATGTGGAAAGGAGTAATGGCACGTGAGTATTAAAGTTCCCCAATGTCTTTAAACGCACCTTGTTTTGTCTTCAGATGCGGGATGCAGCACCGAAGGCCTCCGGAGCGTGCGAAGAGTTGGTAAGCTTTTGTCTTTCAGATGCCGGAATGCAGTGTGAAGACCTCCGGAGCGCACGAAGAGTAGGTAAGCCTTTGTCTTTCAGATGCCGGAATGCAGCGCGAGGCGTTGGTGACAGCCGATGGACCAGGTAAGTGAAGAGCTGTCACTGAAGACCGTAATGCTAACCTGTTCTTTCTTGTCTTTATAGGTGTTGCTGAAGACTGGATTCAGGATGGTAAGCCTTTTTCCTTAGGCCCAGGATCAGATGCAGAAGACACGATGAGCGTTCTGCTGCAGAGGATGCAGAATAACACAAAGCAAGATTCATCCATCGGGTGTGGTTTAAATAGCCTCCTGTAGTGCTTAGGTGTCTCCTTCCACAGCCACGCCTAGGTAAGAAAAGAGTTCCTGCTTTCCAGAAGAGTTCCAGTGTTCTGAATCTAGGGAGTGGCTCCTGCCCCACCCAACAGGAAAAGTAGTTCCAAACAGAAGAGGATCAGAGGCTCAACTGGCAGGCAAGTAAGCAGCATGGTCTGCTGCAGGTAAATCCACCCAAGCATTATGAGCCCGGCGCTTCCAGCGCTGGGACTAGGCATATTTATGAGCCTGGTGCCACTGGCGCCAGGACTGGGTCCAAAAGGTCCCAATTGGGACTGGTTGGCACTCGGAACCTGGGTTATGGTTCTGCTTCCAAGGGAGTTGGGAAAACCCTGACCTTTTGGAAGCAGAGATCATGACAGAACTAAAGATACCATCATTTGTTGATCCGATGACCCAGAGAAGAATTCATGCTCTAAGGCTAGTAAGAATTGGCCAAGTCAACAACCTCTTGATATTGAACTGAACAAATGTTTTGCTACTATTCCATGTTATCCCCCAATTAAAGTCCATTTGTACAGAGGACATTAGGGTGGTGATATTTGAAAAAGATAATTTGCTAGATAACGTAAGAATAGAATTTTGGGACATCACAGTCATGAACAGGATATTAGTAATGTAAAAAACACTAATCAAACTAGGATTCAAATGTACGCAAATAAGGGAGAACAACCTTGACGAGGAACAAACACAGCATATTGCTAAACATAATTTCCTAAGAGAGAATGTTCACGGGAAACAGGATGGCCAACATCTTGCACAAAACACACACTCAGAAAGGAATATGCCATCACGGGCTAGCGACATGTCGATTGATAGCCCTCGGAAGAGACCCAGAAACCATTGAACCATAAATCCCATTCACCGGGAATATGATGGAAACTGAACAAACAATTCAGACAGAATGAATCACAACTCATAACCATCAAATTCACTGGGCCAATAGCTGGTCCTTATGTTCATGGAACACGAGCGATCATTCCCACCTGTTTGGCCAACCAGCTCTGGACCTGGTATCTTTTCCAATCATATGTTTCCAGGAGACCTGGTTGATAGATACACCTTGCTGTGATGGCTTTCTAACCTTTTTGACAAAAAAAACAAGATCGCCTTTCTTCTGGCCTTATTACTATGATCAAAAGTGATGCGGATTGGATCCTGGTCGCGTCTGAGAACATAAATCCATGGATTCAATATACCATCATAAAGGTACAAGGCAAAACTGACCATGGGAACCCAAATTCTAACATAAAGCCACAAGATCGACTGCTAGCCATTTTCAACGTCTATTGGAATTCGGCTGCAATTAATGATGACAACTTCATAGATGCTGTTTTTCTGACCATAGATGAATTAGCTGGAAATTCTCAAAATATAGACTTTATTGTTTGAGGGGATCTGAATATTCATTTATTGGACAATAGGGGTCAACCAAAGGACCAAAACGATCTTTCACAGCGCTCACGGCGATGGCAGAAAGAAATAATCTTCCAAAACTTGACTCTAATTAATCTAGTGACGATCGAATTATCACTACACCCACTTGGAGTCATGGCAACTCAAGGGCAACCATTGACTACATATACACGTCAACTCAACTCTATAACTCCATAATGAAATTAAAAATCATAACAACCATCAAAAATGACCATAATATGGTGACGATTAATAGCATACATTTGACTCATCAAATTAAGACACATCCAGTAATACAGCTTGAAGCCAACAACAAATTATCAAGACTTAGAATAAGCCAAACTCAAGCAAACACATTACCTACACTTTTTCGGAACACTACGTTGGATTATGAAACAAAATTGAACTATGAATGGCTTTTATTGCCCTTCCAGAAGGCAAAGCCTCTATCAGGAACAAAGTCCCATGAACATCATTATAATCCTGAATTGGCTGCAAAAAAGAAAGGCCTCCGCAAAACTATACAGTTATTGAAAAAAATGATAATGCAGAAAATAAACAAAAGACAAAAATAGCTAAACAAGCATACATAAATTGGAAAAAAAACTTATATAATGGCGATGTTTCAAACTGATGCCGAAACTATACTGGCTATGTTTAAAAATTGAAATTTGAGATATCTCTGGAATCTTCTTAATAGTAACTCTCAATATCAACAGCTTCTTTTTTCAAATGTGTCAGAAACCAATTGGATTCGACACTTCTCTACTTTATATAGAGAATGAGCACTGGATGCATGCCAATCTCAAACAGGGTGGGGGAGACAGCCCAGCCAACTACTGTCCCATTGCTCTCCTTGACACCTTGGGCAAATTATTTGCCACATTTCTCTTCAAGAAATTGAAGGAATGGGCCAATCAAAACAACCGATTTGCAACGAGACAAACGTGTTTTACTGTCAATGTAGGTACCAATATCAATCTCTTGACTTTGAACCTAATCAAACATGAATCTCTAATGTCAGTCCACTGTATACGCAATATTCGTCGACCTTAACATGGCATTTGACTCTATCAATAGACAGAAATTATGGAACAAACTAACAGCTTGGAATTGCCCATTAGAGATAATCGAACCAATCAAACTGTTGTATTCAAACACGACAATTACTATCAGATTATCAAAAGATGAATTGACCACTTCGCCGATAAAAACATGGAATGGATTGAAACAGGTTTGCCCGCTTGCGGCAACCCTGTACAGTCTACATACAAGGGATTTTGAAGAATTCATCAAATATACTGCCTTAAATCCACCAAAAATCTGCTCTGTTCTGATCCCTGTATTGATTTACGCAGATGATATCATACTATTGGACAAAACGATATCTGGTCTAAAAGTGAGCTTGCGTAAATTGGCTGAATACGTGGATCACAACGACCTACGAATTCATGCAAAAAAACAAAATATATGACTTTGACAAACCAACATCCAAACAAAAAAAGGCCTCGTAAGTTTTCAATTGACGGCAAACTGGTGGAAGAAGTGACTAGTTTTAAGTACCTAGGAGTTCTAATCAACCAATCCAGGAACGAAAAAGAATGGGCGATCAATGTAGAAGAAAAAATGCTGTCTATGGTGAGACAAGGATGCCTTCTCCATAGAAAATATGGGAAGTTTTCTATGAAACCGATAATAATCTATTACAGACAAAAAGTGATCCCCATTATCACATATGGGAGTGAAGCAATGATCAGCGCAGGAAATATCAATTGGCAAAAACTAGAAGCCTCATTTTGGCGGAAAATTCTGAGACTGCCAAAGAACTATCCAATGCCTAGAATAAGGCATGACATCGCGACACAGTCTTTGGCCTCTATATTCCTTTGGAAACAACTGGATTTATTGGGAAAGGTGCTCGCTGACGAAGAAACTCAAGCTATTCAAATACTACAATGTACGGATGACACAATGAACAACACCAAACTGAAAAAGTGGATAAAACATCTGAAAGAGGAATTGTTAAAAGAAGACATTTCTCTTGAAATGTTAATACAATGCCCCCAACATGCTAAAATAAAGCTGCATGGGAATGATTGGCTGAAGACTATCAAAGAGAAATCAAAATATTCCATGAATATCCATTGTGATGCTGGTATAGGAGCCATCAACAAACTTCCTAAATACCTAAGGTTATTTCCAGACCGAAAAGTTCAAGAAATATTTCTGAAAATGTGGTTGAATATTCTTCCAACACGAGAAAGACTAACGGAAATCAGACAATTACCAGCAACAGAACAATATTGTTGTTTCTGTATGGATCCAAACGTTTCTGAAACAATACATCATCTAATCATGGTCTGCCCTGCCCTTGCCCATAAGAGAGCTCTCTTTGGTACTTTTTTCAAGATCTCGACACATCAATTGGAGGCCACAACCAGATGGGTGCAGTTGCTGAGCAGCCAAGATAAAAAAAAATCAATTTTTACGCTCACTCAATTTTTTGTTAATATTTTAGAACTGGAAAAACCGACAGACTGAGGATTTTTATGTAGTGTCAAGGTCTTCTCATATGTTGGGTCATGATGCTAAAACCCTTTTTTTTCTCTTTGTTGTTGTGATCTGTTGGGTAATTAGAATAATGTATATTATTTTGTTAAGCTTATAAATGAAAAGTTTATATTTAAACTATATCATTTTAAATAAAAAATAAAAAAAGAAAGACCACCCTGCAAGAGATTGTGAAAGATCCACTGTGACCCCATGGATAAATTGTCATAAACATGGAGGGCTTTATATCCAACATCGGCTGCTATATCAAAATTTAAAGGGGCGAGTAAGCAGGCATGTCCCAAATGCAATGAAGAGAATGCAGGAATGATACATATGTTTTGGGAATGTTGGGTGCTGCAGGGCTTTTGGAAGAGGGTGGCTAGTAAAGTAGCTCAAGGAGGTATTCATGTGGACATCCAATCCCCAGAAGCTTGTATACTGGGTCTGTTTAAAAGAAAAACACAGAGCAGAAGTTCCTTGTACAGATGAAAAACCTAATGTACATATTAGCCGAGCGTAGCATAGCCATGCATTGGAAAGCTGCCAAGGAGCCTAGCATAGACAGATGGTGGGAAGACCTGAGGAAATGGACAGCAGCAGAAACGGGAGTGTGGGAAAAAGTGCTGGGGGAACAGAATCATGAAATGGGAACAGACATTCTCCAATGTGACAGTGACATTGTTTAATCAACATGATAGTGATGGAACATCCCAAGACATGCTAGATGGAACTGAGGGAAGTGTGACATAATGAGAATGTAGGCAGAACAATATACAGGCAGTTGGAAGGGGAGATGTTGGGGAGTTAATAGGGGAACATTGCGTAACAGATTTGAAGTACATGATTAATGCCATAATTTATTGAAGTTGTTGTTACTGTTGTACGAAGATACTAATAAAGGCAATTAAAAAAAACATGGAGGGCTGAAAGAGAGTGCAGGATCTACTTTCCAAAAATGAGAACTGGCTAAGTCAGTCAACAACGCAATCAAGTAAAGGGACGAACCACATACACGACATCTTATTTTGGACCTGAAGTCTTAAGTCACTCAGGACTGGAACTCTTGAATTACAAATTATTCTGATTGTACCAATGAGAGAGTGACGGGAATGACTCAAACGTTAAGAAAATAATTGAGATACGCCAGGTGTTGAGAAAACCATCCAAAACGAATTGGCGATGGATATAGTACGTTCATTCAATGTATAGACGAGCGAGTCATAGAAATGGTTACTCTTTCGTGAAACTCAAACAATTCCAAAATGAATCCGAGATTGATGCAGTGATTGGAACCTGAAGATGACCAAATCAAAGGAATGGCTCAAACTTTGTGAAGCTCAAAACAGGTTTTGTTTATGGTTTTGTATCGGACGCAAGGCTTTTCATGTATCTAGCACAACAAAGGTTATGATATGATGTGCTCATGAATACATACATTAAGTGGTGAAATGGGACTTTAAGAATTATTCATCACATTCAATTAAACTTCTTTTGTAAAAATCAATTCATATTAGAGATTCTTTGATCTTCTGAAAACTCAGCGCAGTTCCGCCCAGTGGATTGTGTAATATTTACTACTTCTTGGTTATTAGGTGTTAGATAACCACCACACAAGGCACAAGGGTGATGCAATTCACATCAAATAAAAATACATCCTACAACAATAACTATCTCAGGCAGGCGCAAGGTTGCTGTTACACCCTTCTTTCTTGTTCATAGTTAAATTAAAAGTAGCAACACCCCCCAATGAAGGAATGAGTGTCTCTCCTGCAGCTCTGATGACAGGCTTCTCATGGAGTACCTTATTGGGCTTAGGAATTAAGAAACGCACCTGGAAAGATTCAGTCTCTGGCTTCAGCTAGCAAACTCTCGCTTGCCCAGCACTAACTTCACTGTTATTGCCATTCCCTTCAGTCACATGAGTTCAGTCCTCCTGCAGTGGACCTGCCACCTGCTCCGACGCAAAGCACTCTGGGTAGTTCCCATCATTGTCCTGCTTATTGTTGCTAATGTCCAACCTTGCAGTGCGTGTTGGAGCTAAGGCCCACCTAGCTTTGTTTATTGATGCCAGGGCCCGCCATCCCTGCACAATAAGCTCCCACTTCATTGTGTCAACAAGCATGGTAGCCGAGGCCTGACAGGCGCACTACTTGCATTTTATGTGCCCATTGTTCACCCTTCAAATACACTACAGTAGGAAGAATAATTGTATGTCCCCAACGACTATCCTGACACGGATTCACATTCTTGGCCTTAAGGAATTTGCTCTTGTACGATATTCTATTAAAGACATGTTAAAACAGTTTATTTGCGTCTGGCCTGTGTTTGATTACACCTAGCTTCGCGTCAAACCCCCGAAGAAATGGGTGACTTTGTAGTCTAAAGCCTGCAATTGCCAACTGTGTAACCAGAAAGTCAAGGCTTACAGCCAGGTTTACCCACTTGACAGTGTCTGCTCCAAGGATAATACAAATATTGATACAGTGCCCAGACCAGGCCTAATTGTCCCTTAACTTTCTCATTTCCCCGTCACTTGGGAGCCATGGCTGTCTCCTGTGCTTTGACTGTGCTGGGGGTCCTCCAGCATTATTTCTTTCATTGTCCCTCCACCCACACCCAAAAGGCTTTGGCCAAGAAACCTCCACCTACTACACAGTTTCTGAATGGGGCCATGGTGGGGTGCACACTTATTCTGGGCATGGTGCATGCTTTCGTAGCTCTGAGTCTTCAAACCTGCTGCACACGGCTTTAGATGTTATCCCCACTCTGCAACATTCGAGGACATGTGGCTGCTGCCTGATTTATTTATTGGACATTTGTATGGCACATATACACACGTGTTTCCAGGCGCTACCAGACAAGGTGGGGGCCTGGGGGGAGAACAAATGAGGAAAATAGAACAACAAAAAACGGTTATATTGGCCTTGTGAGAATCCTTCTGTGAAAGTGCAAGACAAGGTGGAAAGTGCCGGGGTGGGGGGGGGGCATGGGTTAGAGGGAGAAGTGCAGGAGTGGGGTGCCCAAAGAGAGGAGGTGGGCAAGTGCTGGGGGAGGAGGAGGGCAGGACTGCAAGTGCCAGGGGAAGGAGAGGAGGAAGGGAGTGCGTTGGACAGGATGGACCAGGTTTAGGGCTAGTCTGGGGAAGGGGGCCCGAAGGCAAGTGCTGGCGAGGGATGCTGGGGGGACTGATAGGGGGTGGTCTAGTCCCTATGTGACTCTGAAGGGACCAGGCCCCAGTCAGAACGCAGATGGAAAGATTAACAAGGAAGGGGGAGAGGGAAGGAAGAGAAGACAAGGAAAGTCTTGAGAAGTTTCTGGAAACTTAAGAAGATCCGGCTCAAGTCTGAGGGAGGGGGGGAAGAACGTTCCAGAGGGAGGAACCAGCTGGGAAAAGGGGTCTACCTCCCACTATCTGCTTGGAGAAACGTTTCGCCTGCGGAGAGTTGGAGCCAGAGGACCGAAGGACTCTGGCAGGGAGGTATTTAGGGAGGGAAAGCTGGATGTAGAGGGGTGCCAGGCCCCAGATAGACTTGTGGATGATACAGAGGGTCTTGAATTTGATCCTTGCTGTCACCGGGAGCCAGCGGAGAGATTTTAGGGCTGGAGAGATGCGGTCCCAGGGCTTGAAGCCAAGGATAATATTGTCGTCCTACTCTGGATTAGTTGAAGGGGGCAAAGAGAAGAAAGAGGTAGATTGCGGAAGAGGTTGTTGCAGTAGTCCAGCCTAGAGAGAACCAGGGCCCTGGAGATGTTGGGCTTCTGGAGGAAGGTGAGGAACAGTAGAATGCCCCTGAGGCGGTGTAGCTCTCACTTGTGGCTGCTGGCAAACTGGGGAAATGTTCCCTCTGGCTTAAGCCTACTAGCAACTCTGTTTGCCACTCTCTTCCCAACTGTTAGAAATCCTGTTATAAATACATGAGAAATGGATTTGGTAACTTCAATAAACCAACAATTGTACAGAATACCAGCATAAAAGGATACATGTAGGGTAGATTTTACCAAAAGGATACACGTAGAGTCTTCCAGAGATGACTCGATGTACCTAGTATCTGTTGAATAGCGACCTTCCAACTGACGGCACTCTTTGACTGTTAAGGAAACAGCCCAAGGGAGGAATCAGTGGAAAGGGCGAGTAAGTATATAGCAACCACCAGCCTGTTAGGAGAAGGATAAAGAAGAAATTAGGAGCTGATTGAGACAAAATAAGACAGTATGTTTCGGTTCGAAAAGCCACTGACCTGTTTTCTATTAAAGGCGAGAAGTATGTAGGAACGATCAACCTGCTACTGTTGTGTCTTTAGTAATCCCCACAATAGAAGACTCCTAACCAACGACAGGCAAAGGAAGGTTAGTAGAGAAAAATTAACCCGCATGAAACGAGGGCCACACTAGATTCGGGATGGTGCACGCAGGATAGCGTCCATAAAGTCTCAGTGCACTTGATGTATGGAGGTGAAGAACAGAGACAGGATTGGAGTAAAAATGGAAGTTCGTGAGAAGAACCGAAATACAAGCTGGTAAGTCCTTTGCAGGAATTGCCCTCAGAGGTTGTACAACAGAAGAGAGTAGAGGAAACCTCTCTCACCTTTGAAGGAGTAAGAATGTTCGCTCCGTGAATATAGCTGGTTGGAGACAATGGAGAGGAATGGTGAATCCAGAGCGCAGCCCCTCGGAAAGAGCTGCCGGTACAACAATAGGAGGCTGCAGAATGTTCGGAATATTCAGGTGGCAGTCGCAGGGTAATATTGCCAGGACAGCGGGGGCAGCCAATACCGGATAATGGCCACGCGGGTAAGACTGCAGGTGCCGCTTCGGGAGGTTGCAGAGTTCGGAATATTCAGGTGGCTGTCACAGGGTAATGCAGCCAGGACGGCGACTCAATAGGAGATCGAGTAGCCAAGCGTATTCCGTGGAGGAGCAAGGAAAGAAGCAAGAGCAACGGCTCCGGAACGTAGAACGTAGAACTAACAACGATCAGAAGCGCCGAATACCGGAACTTCCGGGTTTAAGTATGTGTCAGCTGATTAGCGCGTAACACATGACCAACGCATTGTCAACTGGCTATCGTGTATGCCGCAAAGTCCTTAAAGAGGCACTACGCACATGAAGCTGGAATAGAAGGAAGGTAAGTAAACAAAGTACAATTCATAACCAAATGTTTGCGAATAATGTCAACGTATTCTTTTGCCGGGTAGTTTATTAAACAGCCGTCAGCGAGTGTAGAACGGTCTAGCCGTTCGCTGGGCTGAATGACAAGACGTCGAGGAGAAGCCATGGGCAGGCATGACACCAACCTCTCCCCAGATGAGCAAATTAACCAACTCAATATTACTCATTTTGGCACCAGCACAAAGATGAAGAGCTTCACCGGCTCATGCAGGATACAAACTTGTGACCTGCGCCTTGCACACAGATCTCTCCAGAAGGTGTATGAACCATCCACGGTAACTGACAGCTTATATTCAAAAAGTTGTGCCTAACTTATCTAGTGATCCCTCTCTCTGTCACTCACTCACTGACTCAGTTACCCACTCTCTCACTCTGATACAAAATGACTACTGCTCTGCAGGAGTACAGGGGATGTGTCGCCGTTAAAATGCCTACTCAGCGCTACACTATTATCAAACTAGTAGTGATCCCAATCATGAAGGTGAAATGGACACAGCCCGACAGGTATACCTCTTTTGTCTTTTTTGGTAGTGCAGGCAGAGGTCAGGCTGTACTCTTAAGGAGGGGTGTGAGGTGAAAGCAGCAGCAACCCAACAAAAGTAAGTACAATGGTAAAATAATTATTGAATGTTCAAGTTTCTATAAAATTATAGACTTTTAATCAAACAATAAAATGCAAACAGCTAATCGGAAAACACTAGGAAAACCTACCCCTGTAAAAGAAAACACAGATAATAGAGTGTTGCAAACAGGCAATGTGTGTAGATAAGAAGGGGTGTGGGGTACAAGACTGGCACAATAACAAGGGACAGAGAAGAGTAGTTATGGGTGGAGTTGGAGTGGGAGGGTAGTGAGAGGTGAGGAAAAGGAGAACGTGAGTGTGTTAGACAGAAGACCGAAGCTAGGCAAAATCCCTACACCTGTAGAACACTAACCACTGGACAGAGTAAGGACAGTTTTAAGAAGTGCCTGCGGGAGTTTATTTAGAGAAGATATCACGCCTGTAGATCCTCAAATTGAGTGTAAGGTAGATCCTAGAAAGCAGCGGTTAATTTTCACTTTCTACTAACCTGGTGTCACAGATGTCGGGGTTAAGGAAGAGGTGCTTTTCAAGGTGAGAGAGATAGGGACGACCATAGGGCTCATTACAAAACCAATAAAAACCTGTGAATCATTTCTGAAGCTTGTAATAATTATTGTGCCATCTGTGTTATGTGGTGTTAGAGTGGGATCCTTTAAAACCTAACACGGGGTCATCCAACGCCAATGGAAAATGGTTGTCGAGTCTGAAACGGGACACTCCTGGATAACCACCACTACCCAATTATGGAACAGCCAAGTCTGTGTGATAGGAGTGAAACTAGAGTTATTAAGTCTCGATCCAATACCAGAAGAATTAGAAGGCTCCACTGACTTGGCCATTTCAGATAGCCATTTGACACCGGTTGAACAGTTCGAAGAAGAAAATCACCCTGACCACAATGCCAAATAAGAGAAACTTAAACCAAATAGGAAAGGCTGGGAATAGGACCTGTCACTGATGGCATGTTTACACCAGTGAGAGTGATTAACAAGTACTCGAAGTAGCCGTGCTTTTTTCCAGTGGATAAAACCCCTCTTCCTCGGATGAGGACGACGAGATAGCTGATCCTACATTAGCCAAAAGAGACCTTATTCTTCATCATTCTGGTCCCCTTTGAACACCCATGAAGGATCTTCTAGGGCCCTATTAAATGGCCAACTCGCCATCAGTCGCCAATACTGAGAGACCCTGCCAGCCCTACAAGGTGCGATTTCCAAGAGATGAGAACAACCAGCAGTACCCTCGATGATCTTACAAAAGCTTGGCATCAGTGAAAATCCCTTTACCATTTCCTTCAATTTTTTGAGGGTTGCAGAAGCAGCAGGGTGACACCTTGAACGCTGGACCAAGTACATCTCCCCGTTGCTGTCTGGGGAAGTCCAACAATCCTTTATAGCCCTAAATCCTGATGAAAGAACCCAATATGAGGATTTGAAGAGAGGAATCCTCAAATGATTAGGGCAAGACCGGGACCATTATCAACTTTGCCTTCATCATCTGCATCTACGTCAAGGTGAGATTCCCTAACAACTGTCCTATCGAGTAAGAGATCTACTCAATAAGTGACTGGCTGAAAAGACCTATAAAGAGGTGAAGGAGATGTTGGAGCAGTTTATAGATTCACTACCCCCATAAGAACAGAAGGTTTTCTGGCCGCTCCATGAACCCACTTTATAGGAGGCTATACAAATATAAAATGCCTGCCAATAGACCATGTGCATAAAGTGGGGGACCAAAGACGCCTAATGATCAAAAGCCAAATTGGAGAGGAAGGTAAGAAAGTGCACCCATTAGAAGATCCAGCACCAGCATCCAAACTCATCCTACACAAAATCCAAGGACACATACTCCCACAGACAAGCAGACACACAGACCTTCAACCCGTCCCAAGATCATAGGAAGTTATGCCTGTATGACTCGAACGCACCTGGCCTGATTTTGTCCACAAGGATAATCCTTCTACCCGCTAGTATTCAACATCTACCTTTCTCTACTAATCAAAATCATCAAAAGCCACTGCCTCACCTGCTACAACTATGCCGCCGACACACAAATTACAAGACACTCAAGAAGGAAACTCGAAGCTAGAGAAATGCCTTTGTGATGTATTCAACTGGATGAACTCTAACAACCCCAAAATCAACCCAGGCCAAACAGAAATAATGATTGTCACAAAAAAAGGAGGAGACAACCACTTCATCTCTTGGCCAAGGGAACTCGGTACAACCCCAGCACCATCGCCAATTGTCAAAAACCTGAGGGTCCTGATAGACAACAATCTTACCTTAGAGCGACAAGTAAACGCTATACTCAAGAAATGCTTCTCTCCACTGCAAGCGGCAAAAAGGATCCTACGCTTCCTATCATTTACCAACAAAACAACCACTATCATTGATCTAGTCATGTCCAGAGTACACTACGCCAATAGCCTATACTTGGGCATGCCTGAACAACTTCTAAAAAAACTACAACGCAAACAAAACGTGGCAGCCAGACTGCTGCTCAAACTACTCTTCGGGGAACACATCACACCTGCGCTAAAAACGCTAGATTGGCTAACAATAAACCAACAAAATTCAAAACAATGTCCATCGCGCACAGAGCAATACACAAACAAGGCGCCAAGTTCTTGAGAGACAAATTACATCTACATCAACCAACAAGAACGTTCAGATCTAGCAACACTATCCACCTGGAACCGAAACCCTACAACAAAAGAAAACTCGGAGGATCTTCTTTCTCTCACCAGGCACCAACAACCTGGAATGACCTACCTAAGAACATACACAACACAAGAAACCACCTACTTACTATTCAGGAAACTGCTCAAATCCCGGCTCTTCACTTCGTAACTAGATGTCATGCCTCGCTCACCTGTAATGCTCCGTTCCCCTTCTTTTGGGATCAGGTATCCATATGCTATTAGATCGGCGGCTAAACCGTTCTGCACGAAGTGGAGGTTCTTTAATAGACTCCCTTCAAAACGTTTTTGATTCCAGCATTAGGTCACGTGATACTTTGGTTAAGATTATCACGTGTTTTCTTTGAAAGTATTTAGGTGCTTTCTTCTAATCGATCGGTGCTTCTGATCGTGGATTCTACTCACCCGATTTGCAGTGAGCCTGCATTCTGTTTCAGTTCCTTGAAAAGCTTTGTGACTCTTCTGTGCAAGCCATATCTTTTTGGACTTTGTTCTATGTCCAGTTTCCAACTGGCATTCATTGCGTGTCCGCCGCGGCATGCAGGCTGCTCTCTGCGGCATTTCCAGTAATAGCGGTTCTCCAAATGTAATCTGTGTTACGCTGCTTGCAAGCCCGCCGCATCCAGGTTTCTCTCTGCGGCATTTCCAGCGGTAGTGGCTCTCCATGTGTATTCCATGTCACGCTGCTTTCCAGTTATTCCTCACCGGCTGAACAAAGACATTAACAGAGGTATTCTTCCTCATTCTACAGTGCGTCATTGTTTCTGAACTTATATTCTTTTCATATTACTTTTCAAGGGTGTATTTAAGAAGAACACTTCCCTATAGTTCCAGAATCAATTATTTGGGTGACAATTAACCTGTACTGAATATTATTTGCCTTGAACATTCTGAAGAAGACAAAACCTTTGGTGTTGAATTTAGTGCACAGAACTAGAGGACGCTTTCCAGTGTGCACCAACCCGGCACTAGTGCAACCCTCGTGCCGTTCGGGTTTAGTATCCTACTAACTTCCCTTTACCTTGTCGTTGTGTTCTATTTGGTGACTTACGCCTTGGATTTCTTTTGGACCTTGGAACATCATATAACTGCATTATTCAGGTTAGTGGGTAATTAACTAGTGAGATACCTATGTCTGATTCATTGGGTTGAATTCTTACCTGATTATTTCTATCAAACAGATTGGAGCTTGTGTTCTTACTTCACCCTTTCAATTGATTCCTTGCGTTGGCTGTATTTCATATCAGACAGTGGGTGGAATCAATGGAAAGGTTTTCACCCTGAGGATTCGACACTGAAGTGAGAAGACCTCGTCAGGATACTGTATCCTTTTATGTTACACCTCTATCCTTTGTTGGTAATTCATAGATTCTGAGGGCGGCATGTCACTAGAAGACTGCCTTCAAGGACAAAAACACAATAAAAACAACATTGAATGAAGACACAGATCCCAATTCCCCCTAAGCAATCGACTGAAAAGAATCTAAGGAGGACACTCCACGACACACCGAACGACTGACCGAGATATAGCCACGATAGGACACGAAAGACTGAACACATAACAAGACTAAGATGGATGAACTAGGATGACTCATCAACAGCACCCTGGCCTAAACCACACCCGAGCTCCAACAGACCCATGCCACGATAGAAGGGAATAGGGAACTCCCCCACCCTCTGCTCCGACATCAGAAGGAGACAAATAGACCTACCCAATCACATTAGACAAAGCCCATTAGGATACAGCTGGAAGCGCACCGCAGCATCACACACAAGCAACCAACTAAACATCAGAAGTTAAGGAAGACGCTCCAAACATACCGAACAACTGAGAGATAGCCATGATAGGAGGACACTAAAGACTGCATACATAGGCAGACGAAGTCACAAGTACTAGGATGATCCATCAATAGCACCCTGTCCCCTATCCACACCCATGCTCCAACAAACCCGTGTCACAATAGATAGCAAGACAATAGGGAGTACCCAATCTCAGCTCCTACACCAGAGAGAGAATAGAGATACCTAATCACATTATAAGGCTCATTAGGCTACAACTACAACTGGGAATGTGCAGCGCCATCAAACACCACAGTCAGACGGCCATTAAAGGAAATCATGAACAACTCCACCCACAGGAATGCAACGCAAATGGAAGAAGATGTATTTGAACCAGGACACAGACCCCACTAACCCAACTTTCAAATCTCTGCATACCAAACTCAGCCAAAACCTCACACAATCATCACTCGCCCAGCAAAACGCACACACTTTACCACACTGCACCAACAACAAACAAACAACACATGAACAGCACCTACAGTACTCGAGGTCTCACACCAAAAAATCAGCGCATGGTGTATCCCGAAATGAAGCTGCCAGCAGCACACCACTTCTCCCACTCTCCTACTCTTCCTCCACCCGACTAACCGTACCGCGCTCCTTTTTGTTTACAGATTCGCCAGAGCTCCTGGGGACCAACTCTGTTGGTCACGGTGCGCTATATAAATACCTTTAACATTAATATTAACAGAAAGGCCCTAAAGAAGAACCTAAGGAGATCGGACTTCATCAACCAGGTCCAAGTTTCCCCATTTAGGTGAAAGCAACAGAGTGGACAGAAGAACCACAATAACTGGCAGATCTGTTCCCTGAAAAAGAGGAGGGGCCGTACTGGGAGCCTGGGCAGTGTGTACTGCCAGAGAGACCCCCCAGAAGTTCCATCTTCCAGATGAAATTCAAGGTCTCCCGGTGAAGGCCCTTCTGGACTCCGAAAGCAAGAAAACCATCAACCAAACGGACAAGATCGCACTGTAAGACCTATACACAGGAAGCCTGACATAGATCATGCGTGCCCATGGAGACACAGATCTGTAACCCCAAGCAACCCCTACACTTTGGGTGTTACAAGTCATCACTATGCCGATGGTTGTCATTCCCAGTGTCACGATGACGTCTCCATGGACACAGGGAGGCGTGTGGTTGGGAGAAGGGAAGTCAGGTGGGGAAAAGGAAAGTGACATACTGGGGGAGGCGGGATCAGTGCAGAGCTATGTGGAATTTAATAAAGATAGACGTGAATGCAAACGCTCTGTGTCCGTTCCTAATTTGGTGTGCGTCACTGCAGTTCTGCGAGGCCTAACCACGGCCACAACACCCAGATTGCTGTAAGAATACCTATTTGGCACAGATTTCTGGCTCTTCGACCAATGTCTCAGGGAGATTCAGGGGTTCAATAGAATCTTTTTTTGTGTGGGGGGATAAATCAGCTAATAAACAGGCACAGGAGGAGAAGCCAGAAGAAAGGGTGGAGGTGTGTGACTAGACTTGTGAAGAGGGCATGGGAACCACTCTCAGCCAATGGAGGGTGGACTACCAGGGAAAAAGGCAGCGCTAGTATTTTCCCTGAGGAGGCTGGTGGCAGTAGAGATGGTCCCCTTCCTATGCCCCCTGTGTCAGCATGCTGTTATGCAGTATCAGTTTGTTTTACGCCATACCTCCTGGACGAAATGCTCGCCAGACGTTTTTTGATTTTTCTACAGTAAACGAACATGATATGAGCCACACGTCATCAGGGGCCTTGGAAGCAAGACCACCCATAGTAACACAGGTTCGATTCCCGGGTCCGCGCTTTGAAGCCATACATTTACAATTACAAAGCAATCCCCCATGAGTACAAATAAAACATCTTGGGGGTGGAGTAACTGTGCCTTGGTTCGAAATGTAGGTTTCGATTAACATTCTAAAAGTACATTTGAATGTTAATCTAAACATGCACGTCTCTCACCCAAAGCAAGGAATTAGCAGCCACTTACTGGGGATTCCCCACTTCCCACCAGAGGTCACATCATCTCCCAGGTCTCCCCCTGCTGGCCTAAACATGACTATGGTTGATTATGTTACTGTGAAAAGATGACTGTAGTGCAGACGTTGGTGGCAGACGACTGGCTTGCAAATGGCTTGTCCCCTTCTGTAACTCTGCAAACTAGCTACAATAATGGTGGTGTGGAAAGTTGCCCAGAGAGTAGTGATTAATTTCAACAGAATTAGAAATACCATTCCAATTTTTATTGCTCAAATAATATTGTGCATTTGCAATAATTGTGCATTAACATTTATCTAATGCAGATGAAATCGCTCAAACCGGTGAGGTGGCATAGCTTTAGTGTTTCAGTGGGTCAGTACCTCCATGTGAAGCACAGTATCAGTATGACCTTTGGCAAAACCATGCAGGCTGACTGTGAAGGGGGGAATGGGCAAGTTAGGGAGTCTACGAGTCAGAGTTTGTGAGAAAGTGCATGCTGGGCATGGGGAAGGAAGGCCGGAACAAAGTGTCCTACGGGCAAGAGTTTGACCTTATCAAGAATCTGCTTCTTGAGAACAATTAGGCATGGTACAGCCGGTCAGAGAAATGGAAAGTCAGGCTTTTGCGTGGCATGGGTGTCACATTGGACTAATGGGTGCTCCTGTGACGAATCAACTTACGAGGTACCAGTGGTTCAGGGGTGAATATCGGTTTCTAAACAATCAATCAGCCCCACACCTCTAATATACCAGAAGGGATCCAAACAGATTTGAATAACAAGCGAATGATAGACCTCCTTGTCCAATTTTGGTAGCCTGGACGGAACGGCAGGCTTATCTCTGAAAGGTCGTGGATCGTTGGTTAGTTGCCGCACAGTGAAAATACAATTATTACCCAATTATAAAAGGGACTGTCCGGTCAAGGTTGTAGCAAAAATATCTACTTTATTTATATCACAACAGACAGTTCCAGAAACACTACGAAATACAACCCACTCTATAAAGGAATGCAGAAGACAGACAGTTTCAAAGAAGGAAAACGGATGCACTCTGGAAACTGACAGGGGGATAGTCGGCATGGTTAATAACCACAACAGTTTAAGGTTACTTGGCTTCAACACAAAGGGAGCAATGGATCTTAATATGTCTCTAGGGGCCTTCTGGGAAGGACCAGGGGGACAGAACCACAATGGCTTGTGCTTAAGGTGTTTTTGGTGACAAGAACTGTCATCACACAAATAGTCCAGTAACTCAGCTCAGGGCGCTTTGCAGACTTCTCCAACAGAGTTCAAGACAGGAGTCAGTTGCGGGTATCAAGTGGCACGACGGTTCAGAGAGCAACGCTGGAAGAACGGCTGCAGACTGGCTTACATGGCAGCTCTGGGTCAAGAATCGTTGTCGGAGGCTCTGAAGCACTGATCGTGACATCTTGAATATCTTTAAGCGACTGCGGCTTGACAGCACTCAGCGTTGCAGTCGGTTACAGCTTGAGGAACTCGACAGACTTGAAAATGTCTTTTAAGGCAGACGTCAGTAGATGCTTGTCGAGGCACTTCTCCCAGCTTTTTCAATGGGCTTGTGTCGTCCTTTAAAGCAGACGGCCCAAGCTGAGGAGTGTGTTGCAGGCAGCTGCCTTGTCCTTTGTTGTAGGGTCAGAGACCTTCTGGCACTTCCCACCTAGGAAGCTTGCTGCAGAGCCTAGCAGGGCACGCTGTGTGCTGCCTGGGTACCGGTTCTGGAGCGGCAGGAGGGTCTTACTAGGTCTTTATCTCTCTCTGTTGCCTGGGAGAATTTTAGGGGAGGGTTCTTGCTTCCCTCTTTGGAGGTCCTGGCCTTCCTTCACTGGCGGAAGATGTAAGGCAGAATGTACCTTCAGCCAGGGTCCAATGATGAGTTCTTCTTGCTACTCCTTGCAAAATCTTCAGATGATCTTCCAAAAGAGGGGCTCAGCCCTCTTTTAAAGCCACGTGGGCCACAGTGATTGGTGTAGGCTAAGCCTACCTTACTGAACCAATTCTGGGGTGCCTATCAACAATCGCCTGTATGCATGAGGTCATAGGCAGAGTGATTTGCAACAGGAAAGGTAAAGGGGTGTAAACTTGTGATACTAAGTCCCACCCATCTTCCTATCTGTTGTTGATCAAAAAGTCTCTCTGGTTAATGGATCTCTCTGTGGTTCCTGATTAAAGCGGCAGGTCTCCCTTGAAGCTGCAGTGAGACCAGACTCTCTGGCTCCTGCAAATCACATTCTCGTACCTTATGAATGGGGTAAACCTACCGGGGTGGAGTACTGTAAACACGCAGTCCCAGACATGGCAGCTCACTGTCAATGATATTGAAGGTGGGAGCTGGCTTCAGGTTGACACAGTTACATATGAAAGGTTGTTGGGGTATCCTGTCTCCTTTGTTAACCTCCAGAGCTAGGCCCCATGTGTGCCTGTTTGAAGTACACTATATTAGTATGTTAATTGCTGCCACCAGCTCCAGGGCCAAACAAAAGAGAAGGGGGGATCCATTGAGCCTTTGTTAGTTAATCAGACTGGCCATGGCAGGGGGAAGCTTGGTCCTCCCCCTTCCTGGAGATGACATAGTGTAATCCTGCCTGTCACACTCCAACTAAATATGGTAGGGCGGACTGTGTCTGTAGGCTGTGTACACCCAGAGTGTACGGGTCTGTGTGTTTGGCATGGTGTGAGCATAGGAATATTGTGTATGGATTATACCCACACATTTTCCTGAGGTTGGTCTATTCCATTTAGTTAAACTTTAAAAAAAAGCCCAGGTGAGCGCACACCCACGGTGCAGATGGTCGAATTCCTCACATGCCCCCAGCCTCAACATGTGAACAACCACCATACTGATGGTCTGGTTCGTCGTCTAGGCAAAAGTACCGGCTGAGGCTATCTGCATTTCCATGCTGGACCGTGGCTTGTGTTGGATGTCTATATCTAATCCCCGTAGGGATATGGCCCAACGCAAAAGCTTAAGGTTCTGTACTTGCCTGGCCATTAACCATCAAAGAGGCCGGTGGTCTGTTTGGATAGTAAAGTGCGACCCAAAGATGTAGGGTTTCAGCTTCTTCACTGCCCACATGACTATGTTAGCATGTTAGCCTCTTTTTCAATGATGGCCCAGTTCCTTTCCCTTTTTGTCAATCGCAGGGTTGTGTAGGTGACAGGTTGCTCTACCCCTTGATAGTTCAGCTGCGCGAACACTGCTCCAATCCCAAAATCGGAGGAGTCTGTCTGGATAATGAACTCCTGACCATAGTCTAGCACTTTCAGAACTGGGGCCAATACGTCCTTTAAATCCTGAAAAGAGGTTACATCATTCACGGCCATGGCAATGGTGCCATATCTCTTGATGAACAATCGATAGTACCCGATGAGACCTAGAAAGTCTCTCACCTGTGTCTGTTTGGTGGGGATGTCCCAATCCTCACAGCCTCTACCTTCGCTTTGAGAGGTTGTTTCTTACCTCCACTGATCAGGTGGCCTAGGTAAGTCACTGTGCCCTGCACTGTCTGGCACTTCGTGGCTTTGATACTCAGACCTGTGTTCTGCAGCGACTGAAGTACTTGTTTCAGGTGGGATAAGTCATCTTCCCAGGTGTGGCTGAATACAGCAATGTTGTCTAAATAGGCAAGACTGACATTTTACCGTCCAGACAAAACTTGGTTAACCATCCTCTGAAAAGTGGCAGGGGCATTTTTCAATCCGAAGGGCATCACTGTGAACTGATAATGCCCTTCTGCGGTTGAGAATGCTGATCTTTCTCTCGATCTGTCTGTCAAGCCGACCTGCCAGTACCCTGCCATGAGGTCAAAGGTACTCATGTACTTGGCAGCTCCAAGCTTGTCAATGAGATCGTCTACCTGAGGAATGGGGTGAGCATCTGTCTTCGTAACAGAATTGAGCCCCCTGTAGTGCACACAAAATCAGACTTCAGTCTTTCCACCACTGGTCTTTTTAGGACCAGTACCACCGGGCTAGAACTGGGGCTGTGGGATGGCTCTATCACTCCTAGGGACAACATCTTTGAAACTTCCTCCTTGATGGTGTCCCTGACCTTATCGGACATCCATTGAATCCAACTCTTCACCGGCTTAATGTCTCCAGTGTCCACATCATGGGTGCACCAATTTTCATGAAAACAGACCGGCAAACTGTCCCATTAAATTTTGACAGTCTGTCTGTTGCTGTTCTGACAGGTAGGTTGCAAGGCTGACACCTTCAACTGACCCATCTGTGGATTCAGTGTGCAGGAGGTCTTGGAGGGGATCAGTCTCCTCCTCAGTCTCTCCATCTGTCACTAACACCATGACCAAGTCATCCTGGCTATAATGGGGTTTTAACCGGTTGATGTCAAAGGCCCTGCACATCTGTTTAGGTCCTTTCACGTCAATGAGATAATTTACCCCACTGACTTTTTCCAGCATACAGTAAGGCCCAGTCCACTTGTCCTGAACGGCACTGGGTTTGACAGGCTCCATAATCCAAACCCACTGGCCTGGAGAATAAACTGTAACTGTGGCCTTCTGGCCATGCCAGCGCTTCCTCAGTTCCTGGCTGGCCTTTAGGTTTTTCGTCATCTGTTCCATGTACTTTGACCTTCTAAACCCAAGGCCAAGTACATAGACCCACCACATCTGGTGTGGAGGATGAGGGGTTTCCCTCCCATCCCTCTCCCACTAGACTGAGGGGACCTCATACAGGGTGACCAAACAGAAGCTCAAAAGGGCTAAACCCTATTCCGTTCTGTGGCACCTCCCTGTAGGTGAACAGAAGGCATGGCAGGAGAATATCCCATTTTCTCCTCAGGTGCTCTTCCAAGCCACCTATAATGTCTTTAAGGCTCTTGTTGAACCGCTCAACAAGCCCATCTGTTTGTGGATGAAAGGATGTAGAGAAACGGTAGGTGACTCCACACTCTTCCCGCATAGCCTTTATATACGCTGATATGAAGCTTGTTCCCCTGTCCGAAATGACTTCCTTGGGGAACCAACCTGAGAGAATATCCCAATCATAGCCTTTGCAACCACAGGGGCTTTGATGCTCCTCAGATGGACAGCCTTGGGGTATCTAGTGGCGTGGTCTACCACCAACAAGATGTATCTGTTCCCTGACCTTGTTTGGGGATCCAAAGCACCCACAATGTCATGCCTATTCTCTCGAAAGGCTGCCCAACCACGGCTAGTGCAATTAAGGGGGCCTTTGTGGCACCGCCTGACTTGCAGAAGCCTGACAAGTCAGGCAGGAGCAGACAAATTCCTTAACGTTTATTCCAAACTGCGGCCTGTAAATGTGCGCAGGCAACTGGCCTGATGTCTTAGTCACTCCCAAGTGAGTCGTTAAAGAGAATGGAGGATAGCACAGGGGCAACACGCTGGTCTTTGGAGCAAGACCACGCTGGGCAACAGAGATTTGAATCCCAGATCCACGCTTAGAAACCAAACTCAGGTACGGTATTAGGCGCGTTATAAAAAAACAATTAAGTAAATAAATAAATAGAAATAAAGGAATTTGATGAGACAAATCCAAAAGGAAATTTCGATGGCATTGGGGAATCACCATCCTTCTGGTAGCCTCACTCTCAGAGTCTTTTGGCTCACTGTGGAGAAGTCCATCCTCCCAGTACGCTTTGAACAGTCTAGGGAACTCGCCCTTAGCATGCTCATTGGCCTGCTTCTCCAGACCAGCCATAGTGGGACACTATTTCTGGGCTTTAAAGAAGTCAGTCTGATCTGTGCCCCCAGCTGATGCAAACTCATCCAGCTTGGGCAGGCTCTTCAGATCTGAACTCACCTAGTCCTCCTCCTCAGGTTTCTGCACTGCTCCAGGCAACTCTGAAGTCACTGAGTCCCCTGCTACCAAAGTAGGGTCATCAGTGGCATCTGGCCACGCGCCCGCAGAAGAAGGTGACTCAGCAGTCTCTGGAACTTGACCAGGGGCTACCGGCCACCCCGGTCCCTCCAATAAACCCTCTGGAAGCACTGCAGGCCCCAAGGCTCTGAGAGTTTCCAATCTGGCGGCCTCTTTGGCCCTCAATCTGGTAGCCGCCACGACTAACTTGGGGTCAGGACGATCATTACCCAACAGACATGGGACAGGGATTGAGTCTTTCACCACTACACTGCGCTGGGTAGTTCCACCTTGCCAACTGAACTCTATCGCCAAGGGGCACTTACTCTGTCTATCAAACCCATGAACCGTACAATCAGGTCCAGTACTATACTGTCCTGGCTTCACCCACTGCCATGTGACTGCAGTGAGGTTAGCAGCGGTGTCTCTGACCGCAGGAGTTTTGTGTCCATTGATATACACATGTTCTAAGAACAATGGAGTATTATTGGGAACTGGGATCTCTTCTGGAGACCTGTACCAGTGGTCGAAGTGGGCGGGAGCGGTCGGGAGCGGTGCTCCTCTACTTCTTTTAATTAAGGGTTACAGTTCCTATACTTTTATTTTAAAAAGAAACCGTTCCGGAGTGGTTTCGTTTTAAAATAAAAGTATAGGAAGAGGTGAAACTTGCACATTCAGTGCACTGCACTGAGCGTTTCCCTAAACAGCAGGAGCATGTGTTTTGGTGTTTGTATTGTGTGTGGGAGGGGTGTGGTGATGGGGTTTGTGGTGAGAGGTGCAGGCCAGTAGGGAACATAGTTCCACTACTTCTTTTCGTACACTTCGACCACTGCCCTGTACCATTCCCACTCAGTGTAGCCAATCCACAGTCAGTCACTCCTTGGCCTAGTGGGAAGTCCTCCTCTAGGAGGCCCACACTAATGATGGCCTCCTCCATGAGTCCAACATTCACTATGGCTTGCTTGGGTAAGCCCTTACAAGCAGGATCCCCTTTATCATATGACCCATCTCCTTACACTCCTAACAACCTTTAGGTTGTGGGAACGTAGGTGTCCCAGCATTAGGGGTTCCTGCGCCCTGATTTTCGGACTGCACGGCTGAACTAGAGCTGTGGGATTTCTGGTCATGCTTTTGGGGACCTGTCTTCGAAGAGGAGTGGGTTGGACCTTTGTCCTTCCAATCCTTGTTAACTTTCTTATCCAAAGATTTGTCTTCTGGTTTGGGGGTGGTGCTCGTCTGAGCCTTTTTCTGGACTTGAGTACTTACAAACCTGTCGGCAGCCTTTGCAATCGTCCTAAGGTCTGTAATAGTTTCGTTCACAAGATGCTGGTGTAGGTCAACCTCACAATTGTTCAATACATGCTCACACACAATCAAATTGTACATCCCTTTAAATGTGTCAATTTTGTTACCAGACACCTATCCGCTCAGATATTTCAACGGAAAGTGTGTGAACACTTCAAATGTCTGCCCACTTTGCTTTCTGAGCTCTCTGAAGCTCTTCAGATACTGTTCTGGGGTCTTACAGAACTTCCTGAGAAAGGCCGCCTTCATGCTCTCATAAACAGCCTTTCCTCAGGAGTTAACTGATGGATTGCATTAGTCCCCTTTGTCGGCAAGCGACTCATCAGAGCTTCAACCCACGGTACCTCCTCCACCTGCTGTAGCTGAAAAGCAAACTCAAGCGCTTCAAACCAGTCAAAAATATCCTTCCCCACTTCCTAAGCCTGCACTCAGTCTTTGGGGATGTGGCGGCAGGGCTTATCCCGGGGACCCAGGTTTGAGCCACTACCGCTGCTTTTGCTAGAGGTGGATCTGTTGGCTTCTTTCTTCTCTTTGAGTCCCAGCTTGCACAGCTCTATGGTGACCTTGTTCAGCTCTTTTTGTTCCTCCAGCGCTGGTCTCCTCTCCTCCAGGAGGAGATTTCTAGCCATTACATTGTTTACCACCAGAACAATTACTGGGTTACTTAGAGGCTGTGCTGAGTCCTGGGACTTGCGGGATGCCGCACTAGCCCCTGACCTCACTGACACTCTGGAGTGTTGAGAAACTACACTTGCCCCCCAGAGGGATGGTTGGTGAGAACCACTGAAACCAAAAAAGTGATTGGTGGAAGGATTTGAAGTAATCTGAACCACTGGCATTGCTCTGGGCAATCTTCCACACCACTGTTTTTTATCCCGTCTGCGCAATTGCAAAAGGGGTCCAGCCATATGCAAATCAGTCAGGTACTCCCACCAATGGGAGCAGCCCTGTCCGAACTGCTAGGCCAGGGCCCCTCTGCGCAGAAACACAAGCAACCACAGACATGTTTCGGCCTTGTTGGGCCTCCTCATTGAGGTGCAGCTTGGTTCCCTATGGTGCAGTGAGCAAGGGACCCACTTCTGGGCATACCCTCTCTCACATAGGGAGACAAACTAAAACAAAAAATGTGATGGGTGGAAGGTTTCGAAGGAATCTGAACCACTGGCATTGCTCTGGGCAACCTTCCACACCACCGTTTTTTAGCCTGTCTGCGCCATTGCAAAAGGGGTACAGCCATATGCAAATCAGTCAGGTACTGCCACCAATGGGAGCAGCCCTGCCTGAACTTCTAGGCCAGGTCCCCTCTGCAGAGAAACACAAGCAGCCCCAGACATGTTTCGGCCTTGTTGGGCCTCCTCAGTGAGGTGCAGATTGGTTCCCTATGACGCTGCGAGCAAGGGACCCAAATCTGGGCATACACTCTCTCACATAGGGAGACAAAGTAAAACCAAAAAAGGGATGGGTGGAAGGTTTCAAATTAATCTGAACCACTGGCATTGCTCTGGGCAACCTTCCACACCACTGTTTCTAAACCTGTGTGCATCATTGCAAAAGGAGCCCAGCCATATGCAAATCAGTCAGGTTCTCCTCACATCTCTGACGTCTCTAAGAAGTCAAACTACCAACTGCACCTTCTCAGAGGTATTCTTCCTTTCCTCTCCTTCCCCCAGAAGCTCACTGTCTCTAGAACTCTGGTTCTCTCTAGGATGGACAACTGCAACAGCCTCTTTCTAAATCTGTCTGCTTCTACTCTCCGCCCTCTGCAACTCATCCAGAACAGGACTGCGAGACTTGTCCTTGGCCTCAAGCCCGCGGATCGTATCTCTCCAGCACGGAAATCTCTGCATTTTCTCCCAGTGGCTGCAAGGATTAAATTGAAGACCCTCTGCATTATCCACAAAGTCTTCTGGGGCCTGGATCCTCAATACCTCCAACTCTCTCTTCGTAAATATCTTCCTACTCGAGCTCTTCGCTCCTCCACCTCCAACTCCCTCAGGGTCAGCCGCTTCTCCAAGCAACAAGTGGGTGGTAGATCTCTTTCCTTGGCTGGGGCCTCCCTCTGGAACAGCCTCCCTTCCTCTCTGAAGCTTGAGGAGAACCAACTCTGGTTCCGGAAGCACCTCAAGACCTTTGTCCTGCTTCAGCCATGGCGACTTTGGAGCAGATGAAAACATTAGTACCGAACTGTACGAGTCATTCAGGGCAGTGTATCTACAGATACACCTTCCATCCCCTGTCTAGTCCTGCCGCAAGATGGCGAACGTAACTATAACTATGCGCCGTGCCATCAGCACAGAGCATTGTATCCGTCTCTTGGTGCCCGCTATTGTGTCTACAGCTCTCCCAAACTGCAGAAACGAATTGCTTTCTCCTGTCTTGTCAGCCTTTCACTCCAGCCTGCCATCACTTCGTCCCAGCCTGCTTTCTCCTTCGTTCCAGCACCGTAATCTTTTTTCGCCCTTTTTGTACTCACTTTGTTTCTTACTTATTATCTGGCGTTCCTACGCCCCCTTTTCTCCGCATTCTATCTGCGGGTAAGTCTATTGCCTTTTTTCCTCGGATTCTACCGCTTACGTTACTTTCCTTCTAATCCAGAGGGTTCCGCTTGGCTCCGCCTTTCTGACTTTCCATTCCTTTCGGATCTCTCAGCATCCACTCACTTTCTCTGGGATTCACTCTATCGTGTCTTACCTGTTTCAGTCTCTGTATTCCGCTATTACATTGTCTGTACCGCTCTGCCCCGGAGATTCCTTCAATCAATTGGACCTGTTTCAAGGCTGACACTTATATCCCTCTGCGAAACCTTTCCTACCCTAGGACCAACTGAGTGATTCCAGGCTCACTCTCAAATAGCTATAGGTGCTGCCTGCTTTACTACTAATCGTGGAGAGCATTGGATGTGTAAACAACCTGTAAAAAATCGGGAGGTCCTCCCATATACCAGATATGAGGAGCGAACGACAGCATGCAACACATGACTATGTATCCCAACTATCATTGGGATATTTGACACTTGTTGACCATTAATAAATAAGAACGCTTAAATGGTAAAATCCTACAGCATGAATACAACACAAGGCACTAAAGCCAGGCCACAAACTAACAGTCGGCCATAGGATAGGCCAGCTACAGGGAGTATGCAGACATGAGTCAATTGCGGCAAAACCTATTTTTCCAACACACTTACCAGCATCATGGGAAAAGATCGAGTGACCCAGCTGATAAAAGAAAGATATAGCACGCAGAACAGAAATATGAAATACAGCACTGGACTACATCTCCCATTACCCCGAGGGACGTGTGCCATATAATAGAAATACGGAATACAGCCCTAGACTTCATTTCCCATCACCCTCTGGGACTTATTGATAGTCATGTGCGGATTACAACACAGGAACAGGTTTTTATATAGACATGGATATGTGTGAAAATATAATCCTCTTCCTGAGCTACAGCTTTGGGGAATATATGTAAAACTCACCCCCCTCAATTTATCGCAACAAATTGGCAATCCGGTCACGTGACCGTGACGCGGCCGTATAAACAAACAACTGTCTAAGATGGCGTCTAAAACAACCGACACACGAGATGCGGCAGCTGCAACGAGTAACAAGGTGAGCATTAAAAAACCTGGGGACCCCCATTATGAAATCAAAAACTAAACACTGTACAATGACCGCAGATGATAACGTATGGACGGCCCCACAGTAGTCTTTTACGTGTGGTACTAGTGATCGCTGCGCTTCTGGCATAACTGCCCATTAGGCTATACATTCAAACCACAATGCAACGATGTATCACTTATATGTCTAGAGGAATGGGCAACCAATACACGAGAAGGGGGAGCGGTGCTCTATATTCGCATTGGAGACAACTATGCATGTCATATCTGCAACTTGTTACAGGAACCCTGCTGTCTCGTTTCAGGAGGAACTCGAAAGACAGAGGAACTCCCAAGTCAAAGGAACGGATGCTGTATCCTCACACTGACAAGCCCTAACAGTGAAGACAGGTGAACAAGCTTACTGAGCCGTGTTTTTATCAGTTATGTCACATTCCCCTCGGTGCAATAACCAAGAAAACTTAAAAATAAAGATGAGAGAAGGAGATACTAGTATTTACTATCCTTGTATTTACAGATTCCAGCAAAGAATACATCTAGCTGAGCCTAAGAACCGCTCACCAGATAGCAGTAACAAATAAGAAAGCACTGCATGGAACACAGGTAAGCAGCCATCTACCCTCAATGTATGGAAAATCTTTTCCACACAAACAATCGAAATTCAACGTTAGAAGCACCCTAAGACTGATGACAGCTCCACTTGCTTTCTTGTCTTTTTTAACCCTATAGGACCCAGGGATTGATTCAATAAGCCCATTGGATACCCGAAGATATCCTCCTAACCTTCAAACAGTTGAAGATTACATATAGAATACTACAATTACAAGTATTCATCCTGAAGAAAGCGGCCACTAACTAATCCCGCTGATACCGGTTGACTTTTCACTTAAGCAGTACTGGACTGATAACACAGAGTCCGATACCCCTTATATTTAAATGAAAGGGCTTGTATAAAGAAATGACCAAAACTGTTTTTCCCTGCTTCCCTAAATAACCTTGGGGTGAACAGATAATGAACTTCTTTTAACTTTTTTCTTTAATATTTTCTGACCATTGGGTCACACCTATTGTTTGATAAGACACACAAACTGGAGGCGGCACCATTAAAGACAAATACCGCCCCCCACTATGTGCGCACTTACTTTTAGAATCTAGGAAAGTAGTGAGAGAGGAAAGCGTCAGGACCTCGACACCCCATTTGTAGGCGGCACATCAGCACTTTTTAAGAGGATCCTCACACACAGGGCTAACCAAACTACTGCTAGGGACCCAGCCGTAGGAATAACTTTGAATAAATCATCCTTCTGTCATTTATGTGGTATCACGACTAAGATATAGACGGAAGGTGACAACCAATTTGTCGTTACTTGATCTTCTGCCGGTACCAATAGGACACTTTAAAAATACAGAATAATGAACAAGAATAGACATGGACTTCACGCCTAAGTGCTTTCTAACGAAAAAAACGAAAAACAACAAATACGAATACCATGGCAGAGGCCACATATTTGGCCTTTGCTGAGGAACTAATTGAGGGAATCCTAGCCAACCCCTCAATACTGGGCATAGAGCAACAAGCCGCCATAGCAACAAAAAGCGATGACTGGAACGAACTAGAGGCATTACGGAAAAAGCTGATTAGAACTGAACTCCATGGGGCTATTATGACCGAATACCTTCGGGCGTATATAGCCCCAAATGGACTCATCATCCGAATAGAACCCAGAATCTTCCTGGAAGATCTCAAATTCAGGAAGGACTGGAGTTTTATCTCTAACAAGTGTACAAGGGATTGGATTATACTAATCATAAACACGGCAAAAACAGTATCAGGAAGACCAATGAATGAAATCATTGCCAAACAAGATGCT
Organism: Ambystoma mexicanum; assembly: GCF_040938575.1. Classification (NCBI taxonomy): domain Eukaryota; kingdom Metazoa; phylum Chordata; class Amphibia; order Caudata; family Ambystomatidae; genus Ambystoma; species Ambystoma mexicanum. Next base: position 335,178,823 of record NC_090924.1, on the reverse strand, counting down.
ATAACAACAAAAATGATTGTAGGAGATTATCTTAAAAGCATGGCACCTTTGGATGTAACAATCAAAGAGTGTAAAGATCTGAACCTCAACAAAAAAGTGATTAAACTAAAAAAGGACATCACAGCATACTCCCATGAAAAAAGTAACCATACACAACTGATGTACTATGAAGAACAAGAGAAAAATGCAAATATGCCCAATACAGGACGCCAGAGAGGGAAACAATATCAACAAAGAAATAGACCCAGACCTGGGAACTAGAATTTCTCCAGTGGCAGCTCTGATGAGGGCACGGTGAGATCCAATAACAACGTCCGTTTTGAAGACCAACAGCAGAACAGAGGTGGAAAGACTCAGGGTTTTCAGGCCCCAAGAGGACACGGCACAGCCAGAGGCTGGTGGCAGGAACAGTCACCGAGGGTCACCAGGAACAGAGGGAGAGGATGGTACCAACAGAACGCGTACCAACAGCACGCCCCTCAAGAGTAAGAACAGATCCCGAGAGACCCGGCAGAGAATCATTGGTAGTCAACCTCTCAGCCTTTGCTCTATCAACAACACATCTTAGAGTTCTATAGAAGGGCCTCTCCTTTGTACCCACATCACCACATGAGCCGTTTCAGACCAGAATTGAAATCACCCAACTGATGAGAAAAATACGGCTGAAACAATATTTCTCCAAGAACACCTACGAAGGATCACCTGACATCACCGGATTACATAACAAATCCACATACTATCCACCACCACATGTGATAACAGTGGAATCCCAGACCTTTGAAAAAATCATTCTTAAAAAATTAGAAGAGATTGAAGCAGAAGAAACAACTGGTGGCTTCAACAATATGACGAGAATGTAAAACATAGCCAGGAAAGAACTGCAGACTAATGACGATATAGTCATAAAACCTGCAGATAAGGGAGGAGCCATTGTTATCATGAATAAATTGGACTATGACGGTATGGTGAATACATTGAAAGAAGTTCAAGCCACTTATAAGAGACTTGGTAGTGATCCCACAGAGAGACTGAGAAATATGATTAATCCTATCATTGAGGAAGCAGAAGCTGAAGGCTATATCAGCGCTAAAGAAGCAGCTTTCTTGAGCCCGCAAAACCCAAGGCGACCTGCCTTTTACGCCCTGCCTAAAATTCATAAGGGAACCTCCCCTATACCTGGACGCCCGATAGTTTCCGGCATCGGCTCCATATTAGAACCACTGTCACAATTCGCTCATTTCTTCCTAAGAGAAGAAGTCAGCAAGATGCGCTCATACACAAAAGATATTACGTTAGTCCTTGTCCATCTGGACAACCTCGTGTTAGAGAGTCAAGACATCTACATTGTGACCATGGACATTGAGTCCCTTTACTCAAAAATTCCTCAAAGAGAAACCTTAAAGGTTATTGAGAAGGTGTTACAAACCAAAACCCTTGACATGCCTATATCATTAATAATGAAACTGGTGGAAATAGCGCTGACCAAAAACTACTTCCTCAATGAAGAATGTTACTATGAACAAATAGCCGGAACAGACATGGGGGCAACATTTGCACCAACTGTAGCTAACTTATACGTTGCAAACTTTGAGGAAAAACACATATATCCCGAGACCAACCCCTTTGCCAGAAACTTTGTGAGCTGGTGCCGCTACATTGACGACATCCTTTTGTTGTTTGATGGAGATAGTGTAACACTGAACAACTTCATTGGATGGATTAATGAACTTAATCCCTTCCTCAAGTTTACGCATGAGGCCAGCAAAATAGAAGCCACCTTCCTTGATCTAAAAATCATAAGGACAGGACATACCTTTGAGACCACCGTCTTCCAAAAACCGACGGATAGAAATTCTCTCCTCGACTATACGAGCTTTCACCAAAGATCACTGAAGGAAAATGTACTCTTTGGGAAGTTCCTTTGGTTCAGAAGGAACTGCTTAACACGAGAGGACCAAGGGAAGGGTCTCATACCTGACTATACCCTTATATATTCACACATTTGAGGACTCAGGTTGATCAATTCTATGGGGGATATTTTAATAAGATATTTAATTCTTAGTTTTGGTTCGCCCTCTTTTGAGGTACTTAGGATTTCTTTAAAAACTGCTTCATAGATGAAAAATGTTTTTATTAGGTTTCTCTATCCACAGGGTATTAAAAGAGAGTACATATAGACGTATTTCTATTGGATACTTGTGTTTATTCGTCTTAAGAAGTAGTATCCAGTTGTTTCCAGTTTTTCTTAAGAGTTCAGTTCTCCCGTATTTTTTCTTCTGTTCTGGTCTTTTTCATTATTTATCAGAATCCAGTTTAGAAGTTTTTAGTGATTCCCATCTTTTTTAGGGGGAGTCATAAATCAGGATGTCCGGCGAGTTTCAGGTCGATTATCTACTCGTCTGGGGCTATTCCTGATATTGGAGTCACAAAAAGCCTACCGATTTCAGTGGCATAGAGGCCACATTCATCAGGGCTGGCCAGACACTTAGAGGTTGATGTGTCAACATGTGGGTAGCTGGTTGTATAATGCCAGGGGATCCCTCCTGCAAATGAGGGAGGGAAGAGGGGGAGGGGGACAAGAGAAAATACAGAGAGCACCATTATAGTCGTTTTTATCACAATAGTATATTACAAAGGTGCTGTCGTGTACCAGACTTTGACGTGATCTTACCTAATTAAAGGGGTCCCCACGAGTATCCGTGTGGTTGGGAAGGTTTGATTATGTACTTCCCAAAAGAGCATGGAACACTTGTCATGCTCTGGAAACTGAAAAAAGAAAATAGTATTTTTAAACTTTTGCCAGAAGGGGCGAACAAAGTGACATCACTTTTAAAAGCAGTTAAAAATAGATAGTGCTCAACTAAAAGGGCCATGTTGGAATGACCCCCGGCAAAATTCATACAAAGGGCTCCAAAGGGTGTGCCGTAACTTCTAGAGGGCTAGGGTGACTATACTATGGAGTCTGCTATGCCTATTAATCATAGATACTCCCTCATCATTTTTATGGCATATACCCCTAAAGTGGAACATTTAACCCAAAGGGGAAAGGCAGAGGAAAGGGGAGAGTGGTCTCGAAAAAATCCTACTGTAGCCCAACGATGTAGTAAAGTCATAGCCAGGGATGAAAGATTGAAAGCCGGTGCGTTCTGGCCTGTTTGTTTGTTTCTTTGTCTCGCAATGCTAGCAAGACCGAGCTTACCTTGTCCGCTCGAGTCGGAGTTCCAAAAAAGTCGGCTCGCGGAAGATGCCGGCCCGCGTAAGGTTGTTTGTAGCTGTACGCGTGTTCGCGTACGGCCATGTTTTATGATGTATTTTCTATGCGTCCATCCTGCGACGCAGGGTAAAGCCAGGAAACAGAAAAAGGACTTGTTCCTGGTCCGCGCCATCTTGGATGAATTTGCGCACACATTCAGCGGGAAATAAAGCTCGAAAAATCCGCTAATTATTAAAGTATCGTGCTAAAGCCATATTCTATATGATTATTATATCTAAGAGTATGGCCCTAGGAGAGCAATTAGTTAAATGAATTAACATCATTAATACAGTTAGTTGGCATCATGCATTGGCATCAAGACTGTTACTGCCATTGTGAGAAAACACCCAAAAGACACGTAAAGTCCCGCCTAGGAAAACCACCAATCTAGAGGGTGCAGGTAATTATGAAACAGCATCAATGCTGAAGAGACCAAACCTGTGTAGGGGGATTGTGTTTGATAAGTCCTAGAGTTAGAAAAAGTTGGGTGCAATCAGAACATATTGTTATAGATGGTATAAACCCAACTCCATTCAGTGATATCAAATGGTTCATAAAGTACAGCATAGTTTACAGACAACCATAACATAAACATGGTGGAATAAGCCATAGTTGTTTTTTTCTTTTCTTTCACAAGGTAGCCAAAATCTGCCAGCTGGTTGGCTCATTCAGGCCCGTCTTGCCTGTTTTTAAGCAAAAAATCCATAATTGTTCTCTTTTGAAGAGTAGGTCATGAATATTTCCCCCTCGTTTGGGGACATTGACTTTTTCAATAATTGTCCATTTGAAGTCCATCACTCCATGCTGATATTCAACAAAGTGGGTGACCGTAGGGGCAGTTAATTTCTTGGTGCGGATGCACGACCGATGTTTAGCCAGTCTGATTTTAATGGACCGGGTGGTCATTCCCACGTATCGCTTGTCACAGGGACAGGAGATTAGATAGATAACGTTCTTGCTGTTACAGTTTGTGAAATTTTTCTGAAGCCATGGGTAGTGCCAACCGATGTTAATGGATGTAGTTCTGATAGTTCCTGTACATGCACTGCAGGAGCCACATGGCGCATGTCCTGTGGGTTTTGCCTGATTCCATAGGGTATTTACAATGGGTTCCCTTGGTTCTTTATAGGTGTGGATGAGAGAGTCTCGAAGGTTCTTCCCTCGCTTGATCGCGAATCTTGGTTTCTCAAGATGTGACTCACCCACATTTAGGAGTGGCCACAATTTGATCACTTCTTTTTTGATTTTGTTAGTTAATGGTGAGAAACTGAAGATCGCGGTAATTTTCTCTTCTTGTTCTTTTTCTCTCGTACATTGTTCCAAGGTGGTGTCTCGCGGAATATTTTTTGCTCTTTTTCTAGCTCTCTTTATCGTACATTTAGGGTATCCACGATCCTGTAGTTTACAGCAGAGTTGGCCTGATTGTTGTTCATATGCCTGCAGAGTTGAGCAGTTCCTGCGGTACCTAAGGAATTGTCCAAAGGGTAAATTATTTCTCAAGCTAGATGGATGATAGCTCGTGTATGTCAAAAGAGAATTTCTATCTGTGGTCTTGTTATATACCTTGGTGTTTATTTGGTTATTTCTTATCTCCAGACTCGGGTCTAGGAAATGAACAGGTGTTGTACTATGTGTTTCAGAGAAAGTAAGGAAAGGGTTCTGTTCGTTAAGCCAGGTTTTGAAGGTGGTAAGTTCTTGTTCATTGCCTTGAAAAATCCTCAGCACGTCATCAATGTATCTCTTTCACATTTTTATGTGTGTGCCCCAGGGGTTGGTGGTGGGGTAGATGGTCTTCTCTTCGAAGTCCGCCACATATAAATTCGCCAAACTTGGCGCAAAGGTAGCACCCATCGCTGTCCCAGATGTTTGTTCAAAAAATGAGGTTTCGTACATAAAGTCATTTTTAGTCAAAGCAATCTCGGCTAGTTGCATAATGAGATTAATGGGCGTCTCGAGTGGTGGAATTGTATCTCTAAGAATTTTTTCGATGACTTGCAAGGTCGCCATTTGCGGAATCTTAGTGTATAATTGTTCGATGTCCAGGGTGACAAGTATTTGAGCTTCTATGTTAAAGGGGAGATCTTTGAGTAGCCGGAGAACGGCAGTGGTATCCTTCAGATGTGATTTCATTTCGCTCACTTTTGGTCTCAGAAAGAAGTCAACAAACTCTGACAAAGGCTCCAGAATGGAACCTATGCCTGACACTACAGGTCTTCCGGGGATTGGGGTGATTCCCTTGTGAATTTTAGGTAAGGCATAAAAAGCTGGTCTTCTTGGTGTCTTTGGGCTCAGATAGTAATATTCCTTGGTACTTATATGACCCTCTGCTAGGGCTTCTTCCAGGATCGGTACTATTATTTGTTTAATATCTTCCATCGGATCTTTTCCCAATTGCCTGTAGCCTGTTTGTTCCTCTAGCAGGGTTCGTACCATTTGTTTGTAGTCCTGTATGTCTAGAAGGACTGTGGTTCCACCTTTGTCTGCTGGTTTGATCATTATTTCCTCATTGTCGGTCAATGCTCGTAATGCCAGTCTTTGTTTTTTCGAAATGTTGTTAAATGTTTCTGGCTGCTCTTTCTCCAATTCTTCGATCTTCCTAAGCAATGCTTTTTCAAAAGTTATGGATTCAGGGGTTATTCCGTGCGGAGGTGGATAGAAGGTGGATTTCCCCCTAAGGTTGGTTGCACTTTTTTCTGATTCTGTGTAGGTGATATTGTCAAAGTATTGTTTCAGTCTAATTTTGCGGACTAGTTGTGCTACTTCGATTCGAGTTTGAAATGGATCATGTGTAGTGGTGGGAACAAAGGATAGCCCTTTTTCCAGAAGATCGTGCTGGCCTTGGGTCAATCTGTGACTGGAGAAATTCATCACTAGAGATTTTTCCCTAAGTTGTTTTGGAAGTCTTGAGTTGTTAGGAATTGGGTCAGTGTCTATCTGAGACACACTGGTACATGCATTAGATTTGTGTCCTCATTGTGCCATGTCACTGTTTTTTTCTTAAGGGCACTTTTTAGGGGGCCGTTGATATCCGTCCTCGTCCCTTGCTGCGTGTTACCCGTGGTGATTGGTTCTGCCAAGGTGCTTGCCACTGTCCTCTTCCTCTGTTTCTGGTTTTTCCTTGTCCCCGATGAAAAAACTGGGGTGCTATGGGAGCATTACGATTAGATTGGTTATTAGAGGCACTGCTAGTACTTGCTATACTGCTATTGCTTCCATTAGAGCTACCACTAGAGAAGGTCCAGTTTTGTGGTTTGGGGCGATTGATTTGTATCCTCTTCCTGTTGAAATGATTGAAAAGTTGCCCTGGCATAGAGGGAATCTGACTCTGATCTTCATAGTGGGCATCCGTGATGTAAGGATGTAGTGTCAGGCATAGGTTCCATTCTGGAACCTTTGTCAGAGTTTGTTGACTTCTTTCTGAGACCAAAAGTGAGCGAAATGAAATCACATCTGAAGGATACCACTGCCGTTCTCCGGCTACTCAAAGATCTCCCTTTTAACATAGAAGCTCAAATACTTGTCACCCTGGACATTGAACAATTATACACTAAGATTCCGCAAATGGCGACCTTGCAAGTCATCGAAAAAATTCTTAGAGATACAATTCCACCACTCGAGATGCCCATTAATCTCATTATGCAACTAGCCGAGATTGCTTTGACTAAAAATTACTTTATGTACGAAACCTCATTTTTTGAACAAACATCTGGGACAGCGATGGGTGCTACCTTTGCGCCAAGTTTGGCGAATTTATATGTGGCGGACTTCGAAGAGAAGACCATCTACCCCACCACCAACCCCTGGGGCACACATATAAAAATGTGGAAGAGATACATTGATGACGTTCTGATGATTTTTCAAGGCAATGAACAAGAACTTACCACCTTCATAACCTGGCTTAACGAACAGAACCCTTTCCTTACTTTCTCTGAAACACATAGTAAAACATCTGTTCATTTCCTAGACCTGAGTCTGGAGATAAGAAACAACCAAATAAACACCAAGGTATATAACAAGATCACAGATAGAAATTCTCTTTTGAAATACACGAGCTATCATCCATCTAGCTGGAGAAATAATTTACCCTTTGGACAATTCCTTAGGTACCGCAGGAACTGCTCAACTCTGCAGGCATATGAACAACAATCAGGCCAACTCTGCTGTAAACTACAGGATCGTGGATACCCTTAATGTACGATAAAGAGAGCTAGAAAAGGAGCAAAAAATATCCTGCTAGACACCACCTTGGAACAATGTACGAGAGAAAAAGAACAAGAAAAGAAAATTACCGTGATCTTCAGTTTCTCACCATTAACTAACAAAATCAAAAAAGAAGTGATCAAATTGTGGCCACTCCTAAATGTGGGTGAGTCACATCTTGAGAAACTAAGATTCGCGATCAAGCGAGGGAAGAACCTTCGAGACTCTCTCATCCACACCTATAAAGAACCAAGGGAACCCATTGTAAATACCCTATGGAATCAGGCAAAACCCACGGGACATGCGCCATGTGGCTCCTGCAGTGCATGTACAGGAACTATCAGAACTACATCCATTAACATCGGTTGGCACTACCCATGGCTTCAGAAAAATTTCACAAACTGTAACAGCAAGAACGTTATCTATCTAATCACCTGTCCCTGTGACAAGCGATACGTGGGAATGACCACCCGGTCCATTAAAATCAGACTGGCTGAACATCGGTCGTGCATCCGCACCAAGAAATTAACTGCCCCTATGGTCGCCCACTTTGTTGAATATCAGCATGGAGTGTTGGACTCCAAATGGACAATTATTGAAAAAGTCAATGTCCCCAAACGAGGGGGAAATATTCATGACCTACTCTTCAAAAGAGAACAATTATGGATTTTTCACTTAAAAACAGACAAGGCGGGCCTGAATGAGCCAACCAGCTGGCAGATTTTGGCTACCTTGTGAAAGAAAAGAAAAAAACTACTTTGGCTTATTCCGCCATGTTTATGTTATGGTTGTCTGTAAACTATGCTGTACTTTATGAACCATTTGATATCACTGAATGTAGTTGGGTTTATACCATCTGTAACAATATGTCCTGATTGCACCCAACTTTTTCTAACTCTAGGACTTATCAAACACAATCCACCTACACAGGTTTGGTCTCTTCAGCATTGATGCTGTTCCATAATTACCTGCACCCTCTAGATTGGTGGTTTTCCTAGGCGGGACTTTACGTGTCTTTTGGGTGTTTTCTGACAATGGCAGTAACAGTCTTGATGCCAATGCATGATGCCAACTAACTGTATTAATGATGTTAATTCATTTAACTAATTGGTCTCCTAGGGCCATACTATTAGATATTATAATCATATAGAATATGGCTTTAGCACAATACTTTAATAATTAGCGGATTTTTCGAGCTTTATTTCCCGCTGAATGTGCGCACAGACTCATCCAAGATGGCGCGGACCAGGAACAAGTCCTTTTTCTGTTTCCTGGCTTTACCCTGCGTCGCAGGATGGACGCATAGCAAATACATCATAAAACATGGCTGTACGCGAACATGCGTACAGCTACAAACAACGTAACGCGGGCCGGCATCTTCTGCGAGCCGACTTTTTTGGAACTCCAACTCGAGCGGAGAAGGTAAGCTCGGTCTTGCTAGCATTGCGAGACAAAGAAACAAACAAACGGGCGCGAACGCACCGGCTTTCAATCTTACATCCCTGGCTATGACTTTACTACATCGTTGGGCTACAGTAGGATTTTTACGAGACCACTCTCCCCTTTCCTCTGCCTTTCCCCTTTGGGTTAAATGTTCCACTTTGGGGTATATGCCATAAAAATTATGAGGGAGTATCTATGATTAATAGGCATAGCAGACTCCATATTATAGTCACCCTAGCCCTCTAGAAGGTACGGCACACCGTTTGGAGCCCTTTGTATGAATTTTGCCAGGGGTCATTCCAACATGACCCTTTTAGTTGAGCACTATCTATTTTTAACTGCTTTTAAAAGCGATGTCACTTTGTTCGCCCCTTCTGGAAAAAGTTTAAAAATACTATTTTCTTTTTTCAGTTTCCAGAGCATGACAAGTGTTCCATGCTCTTTTGGGAAGTACATAATCAAACCTTGCCAACCACATGGATACTCGTGGGGACCCCTTTTAATTAGGTAAGATCACGTCAAAGTCTGGTACACGACAGCACCTTTGTAATATACTATTGTGATAAAAACGACTATAATGGTGCTCTCTGTATTTTCTCTTGTCCCCCTCCCCCTCTTCCCTCCCTCCCTCATCTGCAGGTGGGATCCCCTGGCATTATCCAACCAGGTACCCACATGTTGACACATCAACCTCTAAGTGTCTGGCCAGCCCTGATGAATGTGGCCTCTATGCCACTGAAACCGGTAGGCTTTTTGTGGCTCCAATATCAGGAATAGCCCCAGGCGAGTAGATAATCGACCTGAAACTCGCCAGACATCCTGATTTATGACTCCCCCTAAAAAAGATGGGAATCACTAAACACTTCTAAACTGGATTCTGATAAATAATGAAAAAGACCAGAACAGAAGAAAAAATACGGGAGAACTGAACTCTTAAGAAAAACTGGAAACAACTGGATACTACTTCTTAAGACGAATAAACACAAGTATCCAATAGAAATACGTCTATATGTACTCTCTTTTAATACCCTGTGGATAGAGAAACCTAATAAAAACATTTTTCATCTATGAAGCAGTTTTTAAAGAAACCCTAAGTACCTCAAAAGAGGGCGAACCAAAACTAAGAATTAAATATCTTATTAAAATAGAATTGATCAACCTGAGTCCTCAAATTCAGAAGGAACTGCACCACCAGAATTGAGTATGACCAACAAGCGTAAAGACTCACAAAAAACTTGAAGGAGAGAAACTACCCACACAGAATAATAAAACAAGCCAGAAAGAGGGCTATAAATGTACCGAGAGAAATAACCCTCAATCAACATGGTAGAAAAGGCAGAGATGAAAATACTATTACAGCAGTTTTCAGTCATTCAGCAGTTACCAATTGGTTAAAGAAAGAAATTTGGAAAGCCTGGCATATTCTAAATGTGGAAGAGAATAGACTGCCTGAACCTCTTTTTGCAATAATAATAAGAAAAAACCTAAGGGACAGTCTGGTGCACGCCTACAAAGAAGTCACACACCGGAGTGACACTACAACACTCTGGAATGCACCGAGGCCATTGGGTCATACACCATGCGGGAACTGTACAGTGTGTACATTTACTCAACAAACTACATCTCTAGACATAGGTTGGACGTATACCTGGGAACAGAGGAACTTCACAAACTGCAATACCACCAATGTTGTATATCTGACCCAATGTCCATGTGACAAAAAGTACATTGGAATGACGACAAGAGCCATCAAAACCTGTATTGGAGAACATAGGTCCAACATCAGGACCAAGAGACAAACTGCTCCTTTAGTTGAACACTACATTGAAATGGAACATACCGAAAATGACCTCACATGGACAATATTAGAAAAGGTCAAACTACCGAAAAGAGGTGGCAACATAACGGCTCTCCTATTGAGAAGAGAGCAACAATGGATTTTCAGACTGCCAAAACTGGCCTGAACGAAGAAATATGTTGGCAATCCCTGGCGGTCCAATGAATGGGCAGTGTTGCAGTAACCCTCCAAGAGTGAGGAGGCATAGACATGGGACCGTTTTACCCAAGACCTAAAGGTTCACCACAACTGTACTCGAGTGAGAGACCCTCCCTCTGCGAAACCCTTCCTACCCTAGGACCAACTGAGTGATTCCAGGCTCACTCTCAAATAGTTATAGGTGCTGCCTGCTTTACTACTAATTGTGGAGAGCATTGGATATGTAAACAACTTGTAAAAAATCGTGAGGTCCTCCTATATACCAGACATGAGGGGCGAACGACAGCATGAAACACATGACTACGTATCCCAACTATCATTGGGATATTTGACACTCGTTGACCATTAATAAATAAGAACACTTAAATGGTAAAATTTTACAGCATCAATACAACACAAGCCACTAAAGCCAGGCCACAAACTAACAGCCGGCTATAGGATCGACCAGCTACAGGGAGTATGCAGACATGAGTCAATTGCGGCATAACCTATTTTTCTAACACACTTACCAACATCATGGGAAAAGATCGAGTGGCCCGGCTGATAAAAGTAAGATACAGCATGCAGAACAGAAATACGAAGTACAGCACTGGACTACATCTCCCATTACCCCCAGGGACGTGTGCCATATAATAGAAATACGGAATACAGCCCTAGAATACATTTCCCATCACCCTCTGGGACTTATTGATAGTCATGTGCGGATTACAACACAGGAACAGGTTTTTATATAGACACGGATATGTGTGAAAATATAATCCTCTTCCTGAGCTACAGCTTTGGGGAATATATGTAAAACTCACCCCCCTCAATTTATCGCAACAAATTGGCAATCCGGTCACGTGACCGTGACGCGGCCGTATAAACAAACAACTGTCTAAGATGGCGTCTAAAACAACCGACACACGAGATGCGGCAGCTGCAACGAGTAACAAGGTGAGCATTAAAAAACCTGGAGACCCCCATTATGAAATCAAAAACTAAACACTGTACAATGACCGCAGATAACAACGTATGGACAGCCCCACAGTAGTCTTTTACGTGTGGTACTAATGATCGCTGCGCTTCTGGCATAACTGCCCATTAGGCTATACATTCAAACCACAATGCAACGATGTATCACTTATATGTCTAGAGGAATGGGCAACCAATACACGAGAAGGGGGAGCGGTGCTCTATATTCGCATTGGAGACAACTATGCATGTCATATCTGCAACTTGTTACAGGAACCCTGCTGTCTCGTTTCAGGAGGAACTCGAAAGACAGAGGAACTCCCAAGTCAAAGGAACGGATCCTGTATCTTCACACTGACAAGCCCAAACAGTGAAGACAGGTGAACAAGCTTACTGAGCCGTGTTTTTCTCTGTTATTTCTCATTCCCCTCGGGGCAATAACCAAGAAAACTTAAAAATAAAGATGAGATTAGGAGATACTAGTATATACTATCCTTGTATTTACAGATTCCAGTAAAGAATACATCTAGCTGAGCCTAAGAACCGCTCACCAGATAGCAGTAACAAATAAGAAAGCACTGCATGGAACACCTCTGGCGTTCCCCAGGGATCTAATCTCTCTCCCTGGCTGTTCAACCAGTATCTGGCACTCCTTGCCCACCGCATCGCCGCCCTCTGCCCCAACTTTCAGTGCTATGCGGACGATACCCAGCTCATTTTCAGGCTACCCTCGGCCTCCTCCTCTCCCTCCCTCATCTCTGACTGTCTGTCTGCTATCCAGGAATGGTGTGCTGCCAATGACCTCTGCCTTAATGCTAGTAAGACTGAGATCCTACTCATCGGCACACCCACTCCCTCCTTCCCTGCAGCTCTCTGGCCGGCCTCTCTTGGCCCTCTTCCTGCTCCTACCTGCAAGGCAAAAAACCTCGGGGTCATCTTCGACTCCACACTCTCCTTCTCTCCTCATATATCTGACGTCTCTAAGAAGTCACATTACCAGCTGCACCTCCTCAGAGGTATTCTTCCCTTCCTCTCCTTCCCCCAGAAGCTCACTGTCTCCCGAGCCCTGGTTCTCTCGAAGCTGGACTACTGTAACAGCCTCTATCTTAATCTGCCTGCCTCCACTCTCCGCCCTCTGCAACTCATCCAGAACAGAACTGCGAGACTTGTCCTTGGCCTCAAGCCCAGGGACTGTATCTCTCCAGGACTGAAATCTCTACACTGGCTCCCAGTGGCTGCGAGGATTAAGTTCAAAACCCTCTGCATTGTCCACAAGGCCTTCTGGGGCCTGGGGCCTAAATACCTTCAACTCTCTCTTCCTAAATATCTTCCTTCCCGAGCCCTACGCTCATCCGTCTCCAACTCCCTCAGGGTCAGTCGCTTCTCGAAGCAACGAGCTGGGGTAGATCTCTCTCCGCGGCAGGGGCCTCCCTCTAGAACAGCCTTCCTGCCTCCCTGAAACTTGAGGAGAACCATCTCCGGTTCCGGAAGCACCTCAAAACCTTCCTCTTCGCTTCTGCTTTCTCTCTCCCTCTCCCCTGCTAAATTCTTCACCTAAACTGCACTGATTCTGCAACTGGGCCACTCTCACCGACCTCGGTCCTGGGCCCAGTCACTCTTCACTTGCACTGCCTCCCTGGCAACCCCTGCACTGCGGGACTGTCTCTGTATCCCTACAGCCCCCCCCCCCAGCACTTGTCTGCACTTACCTTGCACTTGCCACCAGCTGGCCCTATTTATTTATTATTTTATTTCTATTCTACTTATTTGTACTGCACTCCCCCCCTCCCCCTTCCACTTTTTCCCTTCCCCCCTACCCCTGCACTTGCGCGGTCTGAATGACACCTGGCCTAGTAGGATCGTTGTCTGTCTTCCCCTTGTTCCCCCCTCCCTGCCTCGTCGCGCCTGGAAACAATTGTGTATAGGCGCGTTACAAATGCCATATCATATATCATATCATAACACAGGTAAGCAGCCATCTACCCTCAATGTATGGAAAATCTTTTCCACACAAACAATAGAAATTCAACATTAGAAGCACCCTAAGACTGATGATAGCTCCACTTGTCTTTCTTGTCTTTTCTAACCCTATAGGACCCAGGGATTGATTCAATAACCCCATTGGATACCCAAAGATATCCTCCTAACCTTAAAACAGTTGAAGATTACATATAGAATACTACAATTACAAGTATTCGTCCTGAAGAAAGCGGCCACTAACTAATCCCGCTGAAACCGGTTGATTTTTCACTTAAGCAGTACTGGACTGATTACCCAGACTCCGATACCCCACATATTTAAATGAAAGGGCTCGTATAAAGAAATTATCAAAGCTGTTTTTCCCTGCTTCCCTAAATAACCTTGGGGTGAACAGAGAATGAACTTCTCTTAACTTTTTTCTTTAATATTTTCTGACCATTGGGTCACCTATTGTTTGATAAGACAAACAAACTGGAGGCGGCACCATTAAAGACAAATACCACCCCCACTATGTGTGCACTTTCTTTTAGAATCTAGGAAAGTAGTGAGAGAGGAAAGGGTCAGGACCTCGACACCCCATTTGTAGGCGGCACACCAGTACTAACTAGGGCTGGTAGCGACTTTTTAAGAGGTTCCTCACACACAGGGCTAACCAAACTATCGCTGGGGACCCAGCCGTAGGAATAATTTTTAATTAATCATCCTTCTGTCATTTATGTGGTATAATAGCTTATATCCCTTCACCTGCGAGTATCAGACTATTGTGCTTCCCGAAAAAGTATTCCTTTTCTGGGAATCCTGATATACAAAGGAAAGGAAGGCTTGTATTCGAACTCTTGAAGGGAAACTTCTGTGGACACTCTATCCAAGGACTATCTAACAAGAGCTGCTATCAGGGTTTTTTGGTGCTGTCGGCTTTTTTCCCTGCTTTTGGGGCTGGCTCCCTGGGGTTCCCTTTGGCGTGGGTCTCCTCCCCAGCCAAGGTGGCCTCTGGGGGAGCCAGACCTTACTTACACAAGAAGAAGGTAAAAAAGCCAAAGGAGAAGAAGATTAAGGATAGTCGGAAACCGCGAAGGAAAGAATCTTCTGAGACCCTGAACAGGGGGGTACGCCGGATCCGCCTATTCAGGACAACCTTCCTCTTTGCTTCTGCAGTCTCTATTCCTCCCCCCTGCTGATTTCCTGTCTGATACTGCACTGGTCACCTGGCTACCCTCTGATTTCGGGCCCAGGTCCCTGCCTGCCCAGTTGCACACCTGCACTGCCTTCGGGCAACCCTTGCACTTGGGTCTGTATTTGTAAGCCTACAGTCCCCCTACCTGCACTTTTGGACACCTGCTGTCTGCACTTACCCTTGCACCTGCCACCTGCTGGCCGCACTTTGTTTTGATCACATGTACAGCACTGCCCCTCCCCTTTCCCCTGGCACTTTTCCCCTCCACCCTCCCCCGTACTTGCTCAATCTCAATGTCACTTGGCCTAGTAAGATCGTTGTCTCTGTCCTCCCTCTGTTCCCCCTTCCTTGCCTCCTCGCGCCTTGAAACAATTGTGTATAGGCGCGTTACAAATGCCATATCATATTATACTGCCACCAAAGGGAGCAGCCCTGCTTGAACTGCTATGCCAGGTCCCCTCTGCACAGAAACACAAGCCACCAGAGACAAGTTTCGGCCTTGTTGGGCCTCCTCAGTGAGGTGCAGCTTGGTTCCTTATGGCGTAGCGAGCAAGGGACCCACATCTGGGCATATCCTCTCTCACATAGGGAGACAAACTAAAACCAAAAAGGTGATGGGTAGAAGCTTTCAAATTAATCTGAACCACTGGTATTGCTCTGGACGACTATCAGAACCACTGCTAGGTTCCAAACTCAGGCTCACCGCCTCACTTGAGCTGCTTGTTTCCTCCACAGGTGGTTTCTTTATAGGGTCTACCGCGCTACAACGCCACTCTGGTCTATGGAAGATCCAGAAGACCAGTTGCCCCGGTCCCGCAGCAGCCAGATTGGGGAAAAGCCTTTAATAGGCAAAAAAACCTGGGACTCTACTGCCGTCCGGAGAGGATGTGATCCGTTTCCTTTGATGTATAAGGATTCCAATCCGTCTTACAGGCTGAGATGAGAACAGAAACAGTTCCAGAGAAGGGTCCAGATCTTCCGGAGGAAGGAATGGCAGGGAAGAGAGGTCCACAACAGAAGAGGCAGGGAAATCTCAGAGCACAGGAGAGTCGGAGGTGAAAGCCAAAAGAGAGCAAGACCGAAGCAGAGACGAGACCAGCACAAAGGGAAGTGGAGCGGGCTGAGAACCTGCCGAAAGGTAAGTAAGACAAAGACGGGAGCCGCTGGTGAAGCCACCGGAGAAGGAAAGACAGAAGAGAAGGGGAAACAGAGAGAAGCCACGGAGCGGGTACGGGGAAGAGAAGCCCTGAGTCCAGGAGGACAAAGGAAAGCAGGCTTCCCAAAGCTGAGGTAAAATAACATATCGTGACAACCAAAGGAGAAATTCCAGCAAAGTTGCAACGTGACCGCTGTCGGGAGGAGGGTTTTGAACTCCTGGCGGTGGCCATCTTGAAATCAACTAGACCGCTGGACAGAGCGCAAGGAGCGTGATGGCATAGTCTAATGGCGGACCCGCCTCCACTGGTCCCGGTTCTGTGTTGATGGAACAGGCGCATGACAGTATGCCCCCTCCGACTCGTGGGAAGCCCAGGTTTACCCGGATGGGCCAGGTGAAATCTTCGTACCAGAAGGGGGGCCCTAACGTAGGTACTGGGTTACCATGAGTCTTCTGACGAGGGATAACCTTTCCAAGACACAAGGTATTCCAACCGTCCTCTCCTGTAGCGTGAATCTTTGATCTCAGATACTTCATATTCTTCTCCCTTGGACGATACCTGATCTTTAGGTCTGCGAATGGGTGATATAGCTGCCAGGCCATCAGCAGGTCGCAAGAGGGATGCATGAAAGACGGGATGAACCCATCCTAGGCTTTTAGACAGTCTCAGGCAGAAAGCCACAGGATTAATCTGTGACAAGATCTCGTATGGTCCCAGAAATCGTGGTGATAGTTTGGTGGGGTGAACCCTTCTTGGCAAGTACTTTGTTGACAACCAAACCCTAGACCCAACCACTAGTGAGGGATCGGAGGCACGTTTACGATCAGCTTGAGTCTTATATAGTTGTCGAGCATCAGTGAGAGGGAGTTTGGCGATCTTGTGAGCTTCCGTGATCTCCCGAAGCTTATCCTCAATGGAAGGTATATTAGAGTTGGGTGTAACAACTGGAAGAATGCCCCAGGGATGCAGGTCGTAGGCACAGTAAAACGGGCTAAGACCCAAAGCTGAGTGAATGGAGTTGTTAAATGAAAATTCTGCAGTAGGTAACAGCGACACCCAGTTGTCTTGGTGGCAGTTGGTGTACCATTGTAGATACTGCTCCAGGTTTCCATTTAGCCATCCTTTAAATCTTCATTGAGCCCTTGCCTGAAGATATCAAACTGAGCTTGTTCGGGCCATCCTGCTTCCGTAGCGTTAGTCACCAAAGGGGTGGCCCAGGCCAGGGCATTCCCCACCAGATTAGAAACTATGAAGCCTACTCGGCTTAAGTCTGAATCGTATGTGGTAGCTCGGAAGGCAAAATGCACTCTGCATACCTCAATAAATTCTTTCAGATGCTTTGGGGATACATCAAACTTCCCCGAAGAGCGTGCCATGGGAGGAAGGTCCGTGATGTAAGGGTCCCTGGTAGAAACCAACTGCCGCAGCACAGTGTTTTCCACCTTCAGATTCTGAACCTCCATTGTGAGTGATTGTACTGCAGCTACCAGTTCCTGAACTTGATCAGAACAATAGGAACACCTTTTAGTACCTTGCGCCCTTAAAGGAGATAAAGAAGATAAGTCAAAGTAAAGCCACTTGTTGTTTGAAGTTTGTATTTGCACAGATTGCAAGGCAAAAGTAAATAACTAATTAATTTCACAAAATGCGTGACAAAAATAAATGCCTTGTTAGCTTCACAGGTTTACAAAGAGCAGTGTTGTTGGCTTGTCCACAAAAACGAATTAAGAGACAATATTTGCTTGGTGGCGAGTTCACATCTAGATATTGTTGCTCCAATTGGTTGTTAGAGAAGGTCTATTGAATGTGCCTTCAATATATGTTGCTTCACATATATTATTGTTAGGGGTAGTTTAAGTTCTTTACTGAAACCCTCGACACGTGTTTCTCCAGATTAAGTGGTCTGGTTCCTCAGGAGTTTTTTTTAGACTGAATGGCGGTAGCTGTAAAGTGATTACAATGTATGAGTCCTAAATTTAGCAACAAATCAACAAATGGGGGTGGGGGGAAGAGGCAATATGAGTTACATTGGGTGTCTCAAGGATATAGTAACAGTAAAACGTACTTACTGTTTTGAGGAATTCATAAGGTGGTAAATTCTAGAGGGTCAGTGAGGCCCTTGTTTCATTAGTGTAAGCGCTGAGCCCGATGGAATACAGGGGTGTGCTTTAGTATATATGGACTTGATTCATATTAATTGTCCTAATAGACAGATATGGGGATACAAAATTAAAAACAAATGTCAGGTAATGACACACCAAACCATTCAGTTTGTGTTTTCTATAATTTTTTGGCTGGATAGAAGTTAGCATGGTCCAGGGATTTAGAGGAGGATCCACAGTATGTGGTCTTACCTGAATTGGTATGAATAAATCGAATCCATGCTTGATATTAGTCCAAGGATGGCCTGATAACCTTGCTGTGTGTTTAGCTGGTGTGATCTGGCCGCTTGAATAAATCGGCGGGTTGCATTTGCGGCATTACGCGATGACATCATCGCACATGCGGCACTAGGCAATGACGTAATGATGCACGCGGCACTGAACTTGTTCTGCTGTTGCCATCTTGGGTGTAGGTGGGCATTGCAAACTATCAGAATCACTGCTATGTTCCAAACTCAGGCTCTCCTCCTCACCTGAGCTGCTTGTTTCCTCCACAGGTGGTTTCTTTCTTCCTCTGTATTTCAGGTTGGTTTTCTTTTTATGTAGATATGGTCTACCGTGGGACGACACCACTCTGGTCTATGGAAGATCCAGAAGTGGTGTCGTCACGGCCCCGGAGCAGCCAGATTGGGGAAAAAGCCATTAACGGGCAAAAAAAACCTGGGACTCTACTGCCATCCGGAGATGATGTGATCCGTTTCCTTTGATGTATAAGGATTCCAATATCGTTTTACGGGCTGAGATGAGAACAGAAACAGTTCCAGAGAAGGGTCCACATCTTTTGGAGGAAGGAATGGCAGGGAAGAGAGGTCCACAACAGAAGAGGCAGGGAGATCTCGGAGCACATGAGCGTCGGAGGTGAAAGCCAAAAGAGAGGAAGAGCGAAGCAGAGACCAGCACAAAGGGAAGCAGAGCAAGCCGAGAACCCGCCGAAAGGTAAGTAAGGCAAAGCCGGGAGCTGCAGGTGAAGCCACCAGAGAAGGAAAGACAGAAGAGAAGGGGAAACAGAGAGAAGGCACAGAGCCGGCACGGGCAAGAGAAGCCCAGAGTCCAGGAGGACAAAGGAAAGCAGGCTTACGGTTACCAAAGCCGAGGGAAATAACGTGGCGTGACAACCAAAGGAGAGATTCCAGTGAAGTTGCAACGCGACCACTGTCGGGAGGAGGAGGGTTTTGAACTCCCGATGGCGGCCGCCTTGAAAACAACTAGACCACTGAACAGAGCGCAAGGAGCATGATGGCACAGTCTAATGTTGGTCCCGCCTCCACTGCACCCAGATGCGTTGATAGAACAGGCGCATGACAGCAACCTTCCACACCACCGTTTTTTAGCCTGTCTGTGCCACTGCAAAAGGTGTCTAGCCATATGCAAATCTGTTAGGTACTGCTACCAATGGGAGCAGCCCTACCTGAACTGCTAGGCCAGGTCCCCTCTGCACAGAAACACAAGCAACCCCAGACATGTTTCGGTCTTGTTGGGCCTCCTCGTTGAGTTGCAGCTTGGTTCCCTATGGCGCAGGGATCAAGGGACGCACGTCTGGGCATATACTCTCTCACATTGGGAGACATAGTAAAACCAAAAAAGTGATGGGTGGAAGGTTTCAAATGAATCTGAACCACTGGCATTGCTCTGGGCAACTTTCCACACCATGTCTTTTAGCCCATTTGCGCCATTGCAAAAGGGGTCCAGATATATGCAAATCAGTTAGGTACTGCCACCAATGGGAGTAGCCCTGCCCGAACTGCTAGGCCAGACCCCCTCTGCATAGAAACACGAGCAACCCCAGACATGTTTTGGCCTTGTCTCAAGCTGTCTTCCTCGTCATCTTCCACAACCCCTTCAGGATGGCCTCCTTCATTCAGGTTCACGTGGCCTAGCCCGTCCCCTGGGGTCTCCTCCCCAGATGCCCTCACTTTTACCCAAGCTTGGAGGCTGGTCAGCAACCCAGGTTCATTAACTCTGGTGCTGTGGGGAAGTCCACCCTCTTGATATAGGACATGCAGGACATCCTTGCACATGCCTTTCATAGTCTCTATGTCTAGATCCATGATTATAATCAAATACCTAGTAGTGTCTAAACGTTGCCTGCAACAGTACTTTTATCATTGGATGACTAAGCTGTGCGCAAGGCTCCAAATAGATCCAACCGTCTGCCACCAATGTGACTAACCAACTTCCGGGTTAACAGTGGTCCAGGGGTGAATATCGGTTTCTAACCCCTCAATCAGTCCCACACCTCTAATACACCAGAAGGGAAACAAACAGATTGGAATAACAAGCAAACTATAAACCTCCTTGTCCAATTTTGGTAACATGGATGGAACGGCAGGCTTATCTCAGAAAGATAGTGGATCATTGGTTAGGTGCAACACAGCGAAAATAAAATAATTACCTAATGATAAAAGGGACTGTCCAGTCAAGGTTGTATAAATAATATCTACTTTATTTATATCACAACAGACAATTCTAGCAACACTAAGAAATACACCCACCCACCCTATAAAGGAATGCAGTTTCAAGGAAGGAAAAAGGGATGCACTCTGGATACTGACAGGAGGATATTCGGTATGGTTAATAACCACAACAGTTTAAGTTTACTTGGCTTCAGCACAAAGGGAGAAATGGGCCTTAATATGTTTCATGGGGCCTTCTGGGAAGGACCAGGGGGACAGAACCACAAAGCACCTTGTGCTGTAGGTGTTTGTTGCGCTCGACAAGGTCGAGTTGGCTTCAGGGTGCTTTGTAGGCTTCTGCGACAGAGTTCAAGATGAGAGTCAACTGTGGGTATTAGGCGGCAAGACGGTTCGGCGAGTGCAGCTGGATGAACGGCTGCTGGCTGGCCTACACGGCTGCTCAGGGTCAGGAATTGTTGTCTCAGCGCTGCTCGGCAGTTCTGAAGTCCTGGTGGCGACGTCTCAGATGTTATTAAACGACTGCGACTTGACAACGGTCAGCATTGCAGTCTATTACAGCTCAAGGAACTCGACTGGTACGAAAATGTCCTTTAAGGTGGATGTCGGTAGATACTCTTTTAGGGACTTCTCCCAGCTTCTTCAATGGGCTTGTGTCATCCTGTAAGGTGGACGGCCCAAGCTGAGGAGTGTGTTGCAGTTAGAGACCTTGTCCTTTGTTTTAAGTTCAGACACCTTCTGGCGCTTTCTACCTTGGAAGCTTCCTGCAGAGCCTAGTAGGGCACACTGTGGGCTGGCTGTGTACCGGTTCTGGAGTGGCAGGAGGCTCCTCTGAGGTCTTTATCTCCCTCTGTTCCGTAGGAGATGTTTAGGGGAGGAATTTTGCTTCCCTCTTTGGAGGTCCTGGCCTTCCTTCACTGGCGGAAGATATAAGGCAGGCTGTACCTTCAGCCAGGGTCCAATGACAAGTTCTTCTTGCTACTTCTTGCAATGTCTTCAGATGATCTGACAAAAGAGGCGCTCAGCCCTCTTTTAAGGACAAGTGGGTCACAGTGATTGTTTTACGCTAAGCCTACCTTAATGAACCAATCCTGGGGTCCCTATCAACAATCTCCTGTATGCATGAGGTCATAACCATAGTGCGTGGAAACAGGAAAGGTAAAGGAGTGCAAACCTGTGATACTAAGTCCCATCCATCTTCCTGTGTTGTTGATCAAAGAGTCTCTCGGGTTAATGGATGTCTCTGTGGTTCTGTTTAAAGCAGTAGGTCTCCATTGACGCTGCAGCGAGACTAGACCCTTTGGCTCCTGCCAACCACATTCTCATGCCTTATGAATGGGGTCCCCCTACCGGGGTGGACTACTGTAAACACACAGTCCCAGACATGACAGCTCACTGTCAATGATGCTGTGGGTGGGAGTTGGCTTCAAGTTCACACGGTTACATATGAATGATTGTTGGGGTTTCCTGTCTCCTTTGTTAACCTCTGCAGCCAGGCCCCATGTGGGTCTGTTTTAAGTACACTATATTAGTATATTAATAGCTGCCATAAGCTGCACGGCCGAACAAAAGAGCAGGGTGTATCCATGGAGCCTTTGTTAGTTAATCAGGCTGGCCATGGCAGGGGGAAGCTTGGTCCTCCCCTTCCTGGAGAGGACATAGTGTACTCCTGCCTGTCACATTCCAACTAAATTTGACAGGGCGGACTGTACCTGTAGGCTGTGTGCACCGAGAGTACACAGGTCTATGCGTTTGGTGTGGTGTGAGCATAGGAAAATGTGTGTAGATTAGCCCCACACATTTTCCTGAGGTTGGTCTACCATCATTCCATTTAATAAAAAATGTCAATAAAGCCTAGGTGAGCGTGCACACATCATCTAATTCCGCACAGCTCTCCTGCCAAGTTTCCCTATTCCATGTGTGACACCTCGAGCCAGTCCTGATTTGTGTTTACAATTGCATGCTGGAACTTGTAGTTTGGTTTCCCATTGTAAGTATGGGCCTACAAGTCCAAGCATGCAGTGGGCAGGGGTGGGGGATGGGACTAGCTCGAGGAGTCACGCGTGGAAGTGGGCAACTTGGCAGCTAAGTGGGTGCAAAGGAAAATGAACATTGAGTGACATTTCGGTCAGAGTGAGTGATGTATACGTTTTTCATTGAAGAAATCATTTGTACACCACCGGAATCATTTGGGTGAATATTCATTTGGTGATACTATTTCTTGAAAAGTGTTTGTGCCCCTTCTCAAAATATCATACAAAACTGCAATTATCCATGGATAAGTGGAAACCCTCCAACCATTAATAATTCAATTCATGCGTAAGAACGCCACACAATCCCTTCCAAAAAATAACCCTATTTAAAGGATATGCATTCTAGACAAAGCACAGTGTATTTGTTACAGTTCATTTATTTTATTCATCAGCTGTATCATTATCTCAAAATATGTCTGGCATGATGTTGTAGCAGTGCCTGTTAATTATTGTGCCACCTTTCATAACTTCATATCGCACGGAACTCTTGGAACAAATCGTTCCTCTGTGTTTTTCATAAACTTTTAAAGCACATTAAGAGCCTTTTGAATGGCGTGCTGTCCCACAATATAACAGTAACTTGCTATTTTAGTACTACTCTCGGTCACTAAGGGCCCCAGGTTTGTCCATTGTATTGCCTGATAAGATGAGCATCTACCTAAACACCTCCCATTGGTGGTTTTAATCTTATTACGCCTAAGACTATATACCACTTTGTAAGCTCTCTATTTACAGTCCTGTGTACTAGTAAAATGATAAGTTAACACTTACCACCTTCCTCAATTATTAAGGTCCCAAGATTTGTCTTATTACATGGCCTGATGGAAAAACATGTACATAAATACCACAGGTTTTTATTTGAGTCTCGTTGGTGGACACTCAAAATTGTCTGTGCCTCTATTATTAATTCTCCACAACCTCCAAAAGCACCAGTACCAGCAATTTAATAAATACATTCCTATTTGTCAACTATTGGACCATTGTCTGAATAGAGACCAATACAGGGGTACAGAAAAAAAACGGGGAAACATTTTTTTTTATTCAAAATTTAAAGATTAAGGCTGTCACAATTCATGCCCCTGACCCCCTCAGGTATAAAAGCCCCCTGGCAGCAGTGGGGCTAAAGCCCTTCACACTGGCCCCAAGGGCCTTAAAACTCCATTAAAAACATACATGGAGTCAGTCCTGGCGTCTTTGGCGCCAGGCTCATTATTAGGAATAAAACAATTCCAGTTTTGGACCTTAATCCAACATGGAGGCCTATTACACAGCTCAGTTCTTTAGAACCAAGCCATGAGGTCTAGTGTTTTCGGTGTGGCTGGGCCTGGAACTACTTGGCCTGGAACTACTTTACCTGGGCTATTTAGACCACACCCAAACAGCAGAACACTCTTCGTGTTATTCTGCACTCCTGCATCGTAACGCTCACCGTGTCCAGCTCCTGCTCATCTGCTTTTTCCGGCGGCCTGATCCTGAAGCCCTAGATCCGGATTCCATTAATACCTGGAAGAACAAGAACAGCATTAGCGAGCAAGAACACTTCCCTGTGAAGTAACCGGTCTTGAATCCATCCTGTGCTTCGCTTACCTCGCCCATCTCCGGTGTTCGCCGCAACCTGAAAAGGTAAAGAAACAAGGACAGCATTAATAACAATTCTTACCTGGGCAAGCAGCAAGTCCTGGCAGCACCCTGTGCTTCTCATACCTCGCCCATCTCCAGGTTTCATCGCAACCTGCAAGAGAGAAGGAACAAGCTCAGTATTAACAAAGCACTTACCTGGGCAAGCAGCGCTTTGTTCGCTCACCACTCCGGAACATCACCGCAACCTATACAAAGAAGGGAAGAGAACACAGGTTAGCAATTAACACCAATAAACAGCGCAGCGCTCCGCTCATCAATAACTCGCTGTGGTCTTCGCCATCGGCACGGCAACTCCAAGATCGCAACCATCCCTGTGAAAACAAAAAGAGACATTGTTAGGGAACAGCATAGTGGAGCAAGACGCCGAGAAGACAGAGAAAATGGAGGGAAAGAAAGAGACAGAATAAAGACGGAAAAGACATTATAACTCACCTGGAAGACAGCAAGCAGAGTCGGAGTCACAGCCGGTCTGGATCCGACATAAGGGCAAACGGACTAGTGAAGCAACTAAGTCCACGGAACACCCGCACCAACCACGTGCCCCTGCACAGATACGCAGGACGGAGAGTTCAACACACAAAAACCTAAGGTGAGCAATAACCCCCAGGGAGGGGATTTGGACCAGAGGCAGGTGGGAGTCCACCCATCACAGAACCAGTATCTTAACCCTCCATTCTCCTGTTATAGGCGCTACCCAACGTCTGGCACATAACCAAGCAGAGAGGGGTCCGGGATAGCGCTTAGGCCTCCATTCGGTATCGTGTGGTGCCCCCGTGGATACCAGGTGAATGTACCAAGGCCTAATCATTTTGTGTACAGCAACTATTTAAAGGAACTATTGACACAGAGTCTTTAAATTCTAAGCATTTCATGGTCAGAGTTAAGGCCCTTCAACAATGTATATAAATATTTGAATTTAATTTATGTTCGTTTTTGAATCATAATTGCTTTGTGATGTTTAAAGTCCTGATGAAGACCATTGTTGAAAAGGTCGAAACGCGTGTTGGTGATGTCCTCAGGATGAATAGAAATAAAAAAATATCTAATGTACAATTCAAAATTGGTGTTTGTTTGTTCTTACATTCTTATTGAGTATCATTTCTGATAACATAACTTAATTATT
This sequence comes from Ambystoma mexicanum, assembly GCF_040938575.1. Classification (NCBI taxonomy): domain Eukaryota; kingdom Metazoa; phylum Chordata; class Amphibia; order Caudata; family Ambystomatidae; genus Ambystoma; species Ambystoma mexicanum. Next base: position 335,153,296 of record NC_090924.1, on the reverse strand, counting down.
AGGTGCTGGTGCAGAGGTTAGAACTTATTAAACCTTATACGTCTAAGGCTTCTATAGGCTTGAAGCTTTCGTTCCTCTGCAGCCTAGAAGTGCCAGGTTGTAAAGTAGTGATTTGGTTACTATTGGAACAATTGATTGTGAAAGTGGTTAGCGAGTGGATTGCAAGTCCACAGGGTAGATTAAATAGTGCCTGTTAAGTACACCAACGAAAGAAACTGCTGAACAATGCACAAGTGTCTATATGGTTAGTTTAATGCAAGATTGGCATTCATAATGTTAATGTTGCGCGCATGAGTGGAAGCTCATGCTCCGTTGCTCGCGCACCCAGTGAAATGCATGCATCCTCACGCGTGTGTGCATTCCCCATTGACCGTTTCGCAAGACCTCGTCTGGCCAAGTCGGATCTCACAAGACTGGTTCTCCACAGACCTGTTTTCATGGGAAGCCAACTTAAGTTCGCCCCATGAGAAGTCCTTGTAATGAGAGGGTTTCCTCTCCAGTTTGGTTGATCTACCCTACTCCCAGCTCACATGTCTATTTGCCCTTTCCCCGTGGCCCTTCCCCTTCGGTTCTCCTATTTAAGTGGTTGTGACTAATCCTCCTCTGTGTATTGCGATTGCAATGGCGAGTGTTTGTTTTGCTTTAGTCAACCCGAGTGAGACGGGTATGCCCAGATGTAGGTCCCGTGCATGCTGGTCTTAGAGACCCAAGCTACTCCTCACAAATGAGGCCCAACGATGCCGAAACATGTTTGGGAAAGCTTGATGTCTTCTTCAGAAGGCATGTGACCAAGCAGTTCGGGCTGGACTGCCCCTTTTAGGATGGGACCAAGCCTGATTTGCATATGGTCTTTCCCCTTCTGTAATGGCTTAGCAGGCGAGGAACGAGGGTCTGGAGGGTTGCGCATAGCAATGCCAGGGGTTAACATTAATTCTAAGCCTTCCGACCATCACCTCTTTTATTTCACTTTGGTATTTGCGGCATGGTTATGTTATGCTGAATTTCTTCCGACCAGTGCTGTTCACTCATGGTGAATAATTTTTCTCCAGTCACTTGTTCTATGGATGCCACAATAAATTCACCTCTGAAGCACATATTGCCATCCTCAGTGACCACTGGCATAAAAGACATGCATTCTGCCTGTGAATGTTTCCAATCTGCGATGTGCAAAATGCTAAATGTGTACTCTTGTGGTTTAGCTGCGATGTGAGCTAGCCTGGGGTGGACGTTGTGGTTCCCCCTGGGATAAATAAATGGATGAGAGCCTTAGGTAAGTTAGTAGACAACATGTTCCCCAAACATAGGTTAGGAAGATGCAAAAACCACCACTTGTTCTACTTCACTGTGCCTCCTGGTAAGTGTGATGCCTGTTCCACATGCACAGGCATCCGCTGTGATCTAATTAGGGTTAAAGGATTTTAGGCCTGCGGCCAGAATGATTTTCTTTACTATTTTAAACTTTTCCTGGTGCACCGATGTCCAGGTCATCTCAGTTATTTTTTTAACAAAAGTCTCATATTGGCTTTCTTCGTTGAGAACTGGGTAAAAAACCTTGCATAATGTTCGGCCATTTCGAGAAATAATCTAAGCTCCTCCTTGTTCTTGTGGGCCGGTGCATCCACAATGGCCAGCATTAGTTTCAATTCAGTTTTATCCCTTCCACTGAAATGGCATATCCTATGCATTCTACTTCACTCTTCTTAAGCATGCCGTTGCCATGTTTCAATTTCATGCGTGCTCTTTCAGGTTCGTCTAATACTTCCTTTAGCTCCCTCTCATGCAGAGGCACTGGGGAGGCTAGCAGGGGCTGGGGGGGCTATAGCCCCAGGTGTTTTGGTTGTAGCCCGGATAGAAGCTCAGGGCCTACAACTAAAAGGCTAGCTAGCCCTGAGTCCCGACAGTCCAGTAAGTAGCGTAGCCCCAGGTCTTTTCCAGAACTAGCAACACCCCTGCTCTCATGTGTCTCATTTTCGGCTGTATACAAAAAGATGTTGGGGGTCATTACAGGTTTGGAGGTAGCCATGGTGCTATTAGCGCCATGGCTGCCTCCAAACTCGTGTCCGGGTTCTTTGAATGGGGACTTACCAGGTCATTCCAATCTTGGAGGATCTGGAAAGTCCCCATTCAAAATACCCATCCCCATTCCCATTCGAGCCCCCATAGGGCTCAATGGGAATGGGGAGGGAGCTAATAACGCCCCCGTTAATAACGGGCCCGTTATTAGCTCCCTGGTCCCTTAGCGGGCCCCACTAAAGGACCTTGTAATGCGCCAGTAAGGGGTTAACAGCACCGGCATCCTTAACAGTGCTGTTAACCCCTTACCGCTGCACTCGTAATGACCCCCGTTGTCTTGGAAATAGGAGACATTGGGCCTCATTACGAGGTGGGTGCAAAGAGATACCGGGCACCATTAAGGACACCGGTGCCGGTAATCCCTTTGCGCCCTATTCCGAGGTCCCTTAGCTGGTCCCTTCCTTAAAGCCTGCTTTTACCAGGCGTTATGGATGGGGCCCGTTAAGGGACTTCAGAGCTAATAACGGTACCGTAATTTGCGGTACCGTTATTAGTGCCTTCCCATTGAGCCCTGTGGGGGCTGAAATGGGAATGGCATTTTCAATGGGGACTTACCGGTCCCGCCAAGGTCGGACTGGACCGGTAAGTCCCCATTGAACGAGGGCGGACACGGTCCCGTTATTGGTGCTAGTCATGGCGCTAATAGCGCCATGACTAGCACCAACCTTGGAATGAGGGCCATTCACTACTTTCCATAATAACAAGTCCATCATCCTCTGGAAAACTGAGACAGCAGAGAAGAGACCATACGGCATGTGAGTGAAGAGTCAGAGGTCTGGAGTGTTTGTCCAGGCATATCCGATAACAGACATCTCTCATGTCCTTTATGGAAAAAAGTTGCTTTTTTCAGCATGAGTTAGTTTATACTCAGCAGTGGATAACTATCTGTGACTACTTCTTGGTTTAGACTGTGCAAGTCGATGCAAATTCTCAAAGCTTTTGCCTGGGATGTATTTATCAAGACCACTGGGCTAAGCCAAAGCAAAAACAAAGAGGTGATGGCTGAAAGGTTTAGAATTGATCTTAAACCTCTGGCAATTGTTCTGGGCAACCCCCCGGACGATTGTTCTTCGCCTGCCAAGCCATTACAGAAAGGGGAAAGACCATATCCAAATCAGGCTTGGTTCCAACTCCAAAGGGGCAGTCCAGGCCGAACTGCTAGGTGGCATCCCTTCTGCACAAGACCACAAACAACCCCAGACAGGTTTCGGCCTCATTGGGTGCCATCAGTAAGGAGTAGCTAAGCCATTCTGATGATTCAACTGGCTTGAAGGTGATTTCTTAAAGCATTTTCTGTAACTGATCCTGAAGCGCTTTCCTTGCAGCAGCAGGAACTGGACGGACTTTATGCTTTGCTGGGATTACTCTTGGTCCCAATTGTACTAGATTTAAATAGTCTTTGATACATCCTGTGGAATCAGTTTATAATTTGGGATGCTTCACCGTTTATCATCATGAAATCTATTGACATCACTATCTGTTGTATTGGGGGGTCTAACTGGAGCAAGAGCTTTGCTTGGACATCCACCCAAAGACCGCAGACCCCTTCTCAGATAGATATATTATTGTTCTGGCTTTTCTCCCTTCAAATTAAATCCAGCATTTGAGGTATCCCAATAGATGGACACTGGCACCACCAAAGACTTTCAGATTTGTTCATAGTCCTAATCACTGGGACATTGTTTTGTCCCATCATCTTCTTGTATGTTCTCACAGGCAGTATCGTGAGATTCGATACTGAGTCAGGCATAGCCCTCATTTTGTTTCCATCCACCCTGACTATTGTGAGAAACCTCAAGGCGTCCTCACTTCCTTCTCCCCGATATCCTCTGCTCAGGTGGCCAGGGAGATGCCATCACTTTTGGATACAAACCCCGGGGGTAGATATGCGAGGGATGATCACCTGGGTGGAGGAGATTTGGGGAATGGAAGGAGGATGTTCTTAGGGGGGACGCAGTATTTCCCGTTTCCATTTCACAATGAACCTTCAGTCCCTGAAGCCACTATAGGGGACTGTCAAACCCCCTCCCTGTCTTCCTTTTAAAATAACCCTCGGGTAGATCATCAGTATAGAGGGACAAGGAAGAGAACAATAATGAGAACACCTCCTTATATGGGCAGGCTATACCCAAATCCACCTCCTCTTGTTAAATCAAGAAATTGCCAAAACAAATCCTGCCCTCCCTCTACCAATGTAGGTTATTGTCAGTCTTCCCAACTGTCACACAGACCAACTGTCCCACATTCATGTTCCTTTAAGAATCGGCCGAGGAAGAGGCAACTAGGAGTAATGCACACTTCCAGGTTTGCACGCCACTTTGGTACTGGGACGAGGAAGAGGCCTGTGGAAAACCACTATAATGATGGTCAGGCATGTCCCAAAGACAAAAGTAATTATGGTCAGGCAAAGGACTTGTACCTGCAGCCCATTGGCAGGATACAAGTGCATATAAGGAGAAACAAGCGTGAATGGAGGAGATACCCGCCTGGGGAGAAGGATGCTGCAATCTGATGTGAAGCAGGCTAGAGAGGGGCTGGAGAAATGGATGCCGAGTGCTGCAGGCAGACGCGGATTTAACAGTCGCCAGGCAGACAAACAGGGAGCCAGCCCCTGTGCCCAGCCGCCCCTTCCCTCTCTCTGAGACACAGCACAGGTTGGCAGGGCCCTTTCTGCTGTGACTCAAGCTCCTATGGTGAATCAATGATTAATTCACTCTCCAGTCTCTACGTTTTACATTTCTCCCTTCCCGTGCCAGTGGAGAGCAGCAGACGCGTCTACGTCACTGTGCTAGCCTATGTGCCCACACGAGGAAGAAGAAGGCGCAGCCATTGCCGGGCCTAGCTATTTGTAACAGGGTGCTGGTTGAGTACAGTTGCGCAGTGTTTGCGGTCTGCTGGTGCTGCTGCCAACTAAACGATGGGTAAGCTTGGCAAATTATTTTTTTTGTTTTAAGGGCAGATGATGCTTCCTCTGTGCCACAGAAACGGGCGCCGCTGCTTAGTATCCTAACGAGGAGTAAAGTTTGACTACTGGAGCCTAGGTTTGACTCTGCACTGTGGAGGCTCCCATTTGTTCCCTGGCTCCATTTCTGTGCCCCTGGGCCCTGCCTGGAGCTGCAGCATGCAAACCAAACCAGCAGCACCGTTCCGGGCCAACCCTGGAGAAACACAGGTGGCAAGTACTGTGCAGTGCAAATATCGACAAAGGGAGGCAGGGGTTACTGCGTTTATGTGTTATGCCTTTCTTTAAACGTCCCCTTGGTGCGTGTGACGTGCCAGTCACGAATGACGCATGTGCGAGCCTCGTTTGGGCTACGCGCATGCGTGTTTGAATAAATCACGCCCGTGCCGGCAGTTGCCACCGGCACGCGGAAGGGCACCCAGCGTGTCCCGTGTCGTCTTGTGTGCCTGCGTGTATGCAAGCGTGAGTGAGGGGCGGCCCGAGGCACGGGCGCACACATAACATCTGGCGACGAAGCGGGATGCAAGCGGAGCGTTTATTGACACAACGCTGCGTGTCAATCTTCGTAACGTGACACCACTGCGTATCACGAATCCGGCGCGAGCAGAGCGGATGTGTTTTCACACATGGTATGAGGCAGTAGCGGCCTGAAAAGGTGCTTGTGCGCTGCTCATACCGGAAAGAAGCTACACTAAAACAATTTTTGGAACTTCGGCAGTCTTCACCATCCAAGAGGACTGCACCTGAATCAGTGGCCACCACACAAGGGGTGACTGGAAGGAAACACAAGCTTAGGGGAAGGCCCTAAACAACTGGAAGGTTCCACGGTTGCGCAGTGACCTAAGGTACGTCTACTGTCCATCCAAGTCAGGTTTGCGGCCTCTGAACCACCAGGAGGTGCCTGTGCGACCTGCGAACATGGCAGAAAGTGACGGTGAAGCATAAACAGCGAGAGTGGTAGTAAGGAGACAACAGGGTGCTTTGTTACCCATGCAAGAATTTGACACGTCGGGTCCCTCCTCGAAATTGGGCCCAAGATGGTTGTTGTGGATAAAAAAAATTGGACATGTACTTTACTGCAACTGGGGAAACCGACGACGACGCAAAGAGGGCCACTCTCCTGTACTCTGTGGGCATGGACGTTCTGCGCATTTATGAGACCCTTAACCTGCAGGTAGTCACCTATGATGCCGTCAAGACTGCCTTAGAGAATCATTTAATTCCGTTGTCCAACGTAGACTACGAGAGATTTATGTTATGTGGTGAAAAACAGCGGGAAGAGGAGTCACTTGACCAGTTCTGCGCTCGCCTGCGACAAATGGCCACAACTTGTCGATGGGACAACAATGTGTCGATGATCAGAAATCAGGTCATCCAAGGCTGTGGCTCAGGCAAGCTACGTAGGCAAGTGTTGAGGGAGCCTGGTTGGACTCTGCAACAGATCTTGGACAGTGGAAGGACCTATGAACTGGCAGAATCGAGGGGTGCTAAAATGGACGCGGCGGTGCGTCCGGGAAAGTCAGAAGAAGCATTTGCAGTTGGAAAACAGTTGACGTCGAAAGCCAAGTGGGGCCAGAAACGCCAGGAAGCTGGTCCGCTGCAAGGGGCGGCATCTATTTGCCAGTACTGTGGATATGACTTGCCGCACTCTGAAGAGTGTCCCGCCAAATCAAGATCCTGTGGCAGATGCAACGGACCCGGACACTATGCCCGGATGTGTCGCGCTCCCGCTCCAGTGTCTGTACAGAGGGGCCTGGCCAGGGCACATGGTGGTGGTTCAAGGGGGCAGAGGAGCATTGCAGCATTAGAACAGGAGATGCAGAGGCTTAATATGGACGAGGAGGAGGAAGATGAAGAAGATGAAGTGTTCTTCATTTCGAGCATAGCCACAGGGGCGAGGAAAAAGAGACAGCCCAAATGTGTCGTGGATATTCAGGGGGTGCCTAGACAAGTGCTGATAGACACGGGGGCCTCAGTGTGCGTGCTTGCCTCCGATCATTACCAGTCAATCCCGGGACCACCGGCGCTGGATGCTTCGACGGCGAAAATTTGCACGTTTGGCGGAGACACACCACTCCCCATCAAGGGCGTTTTCGTTGTGCCTGTGTCCAAGGGCGGCAAGACCATAAAAGCCCGATTTTTCATCACGGACGTGAGCCCTCACTCTCTGCTCAGCTGTGCGGCATCAGAGGCCCTAGACCTAGTGAATATTGCGTGGGAGGTCTACCGAGTGGACATCGACCAGCTGCTGGACAGGTTCTCAGGCATTTTTAAAGGAGTGGGAAAGTTGAAGGCTCCCCCGGTGCGTCTGCACATTGACGACACCATCAGGCCTACGGCTCTCAAGCATCAATGGATCCCGTTTCACCTGCGAGAGAAGGTGGAGGAGGAGCTCCGCTCACTTGTTCAGATGGACATTATTGAAAGGGTGGAAGGCCCGACGCCCTGGGTTTCGCCCATCGTGGTCGCCCCCAAGCCAAAACAGCCCGGAGCGGTGCGCATCTGCGTAGATATGCGCCTCCCCAATGCTGCCATTAAGAGGGAGAGACACATTATGCCCACTGATATCATAGTAGAACTGCAGGGCGCAAGAGTTTTCTCGAAGTTAGATCTACGGGCGGGCTATCATCAGCTTGAGCTCCACCCAGACTCAAGATTTATCACGACCTTTACGACGCATGAGGGCCTCTATCAGTTCAAGCGCCTGAGCTTCGGCATTTCATCTGCTGCCGAAGTCTTCCAGAACACCAACCGGGGGGCGCTGGCAGGTCTCAAAGGCATTTTGAATATGAGTGATGACATTTTAGTGTTTGCCGAATCTGAGACAGAGCACATGAAGAGACTGGAGTGCACACTGAAGAGGTTGGACGATTTGGGACTTACACTACACCATGAAAAATGTGAGTTTTTCAAAGATAGGATCGGGTTTTTTGGGTTCATCTTTCACGCCAGTGGTGCGTCGCCCGATCCGGCTAAGATCAAAGACATTCGAGAGGCCGCAGCACCCCAATCCCCCACGGAGGTGAGGAGCTTCTTGGCGATGGTGAATTACTGTGGGCGCTTCATTAAGGGTTTGGCCTCCTTGTCGGAACCCCTCAGGGCGTTGACCAGGAAAGACGCCGTATGGATGTGGGAAAGGAAAGAACAGGAGGCATTTCAGGTCCTCAAGAATGCCCTATCCGATGGGGACACCATGGCGTACTTTAACCCTTCGGTGGAATCTGAGATCGTTGTTGATGCCAGTCCCGTGGGTGTTGGGGCGGTGCTGCTGCAGCCAGACAAGAGAGGGGACATGCGACCCATCGCTTATGAGAGTAAGGCGCTTTCGGACACGGAGAAGCGATACTCGCAAATTGAAAGAAGGCTCTGGCCATTCTATGGGGCTGTTGCCATTTTCGCCTCTACATCCTGGGTAAGCCTGTTGTGGTCGTGACCGACCATAAGCCTTTGCTGCCCATCCTGGCGGGCGTGTCATCGAAGCCGCCGCCCAGAATTGAGCGATGGATGTTATATGATGAAAATAATGATGGAATACGGGGTTCGACTCGTGTACAGACCGGGGACCAATGACCCGGCGGACTATCTATCACGACACCCCAGCACTGGGAGTGTGGAAAAGAACGAGGAGGTGTCTGAATGTCAAGGGCTACTCTGTCACGTGGTGGAGGGTGCGTTACCGGTGGCGCTGTCGAGACTCGCCATAGCGACTGAATCGTCCAAGGATGAGGTGTTCCACATCATCAAGGCGGCAGTGAGAAGTGGCGACTGGAGAGAGGTACTGCGGAATAACTCCAGGCGGCAGGCAGATGCCCAAAAGGACCTTCAGGCACTCTGGAGGGTAAGGGATGAGCTGTCCATTTCTGATGACGGATTACTGCTGAGAGGGAGGCAAATCGTGATCCCACAGGCACTAAGGAATTGTGTCCTGGAGTTAGCGCACATTGGACATCAAGGGGTTGTTAAGACCAAAGCGAGGCTCCGACCCAAGGTATGGTTCCCTGATCTGGAAGGGATGTTCGAGCGTTTTGTGAGAAGATGTTTGCGATGTCAAGCAGCAACTCCAGGGGACAGGGCTCCACCGATCAGCTCCATGGAATGGAGCGAAAAGCCCTGGGGAACTGTCCATATGGATTTTGGATCGACAGGTCGGGGCATGTATTTCTTAGTGGCGGTAGACCAATGGTCAAGGTATCCTGAGGTGGAGGTGGTGGAATCCACAGCAACGGAGTATACCACTAGAGCCCTAGACAAAATGTTTGCGACACACAGGTTCCCGGAAATACTGTGCTCCGACAATGGACCTCCATTTACCGGCAGTCAGTTCACCCAATACCTCAAGGAAAGGGGCATCCATCCCCGCAGAGTATCACCCTGTGGCCTCGCGCTAATGGGGAAGCCGAAAGGCTAATGCGTACGTTGAACAAAGTGCTAAGGATATCCGCTAATGGGGGTGAGGACCTCCCAACGAAGCTCGTGGAATTCCTAAGAGAGTACCGGACCACCCCCCACCAGTCAACAGGGGTTTCTCCCGCTGAAGCGCTGTTTGGACGCTGTCCCCGTGGCATGATACCGGAAATGGAGGGCCGAGGACCAGGGGTCATTGACAACGAGAAAGTAAGAGAGGAGCGCGCCGTACGCAATCAGAGAGAGAGTGAGAGAAGAGGTCTTCAAGACAAAGAAGTGTGTGTAGGTGATTCAGTCTTAGTCCGGAACCGTCACCCAGAGGGCAAACTGTCTTTGTCATATGAGTCTCACCCGTGGACGGTCACGCACGTGAAAGGGACCATGGTGACGGCGGCCTGTGAACGTGGCACTGTCACCCGCAACAGCTCTTTTTTCAAAAAAGTGGATACTTCACCGGAGACTTTTGATCCAGGGGAGAGCCCCTACCCAGAAGCTATTCCAGAGGGTCCAGCCGAGGACGCCCAGAGGGTTGCCGTCCCATCTGGAGACAGTCTCAGCGGAACTACGCGAAGTACCTCGAGGTATCCAGTGCGAAGAGACCGCAGACTGCCTGCTCACCTCACGGACTACGTCCTGGACTCGGGAGACTGAGCCGAGGTCACAGCAGACTTCTAACTGGTTGGGGTAATCGTTTTGTGTTTGCAGTTTGCACTGTTGGTGTAGCATAATGTTATGTTGTGTTTTTCGTTAAAGAAAAAAAGGGATGTGACGTGCCAGTCACGAATGAGGCATGCGCGAGCCTCGTTTGGGCTACGCGCATGCGTGTTTGAATAAATCACGCCTGTGCCAGCAGTTGCCGCCGGGACACGGAAGGGCACACAGCGCGTCCCGTGTCTTCTTCTGTGCCTGCAAGCGTGAGCGAGGGGCGGCCCGAGGCACGGGCACACACATAACAGTGCGTAGGCTAATTCTTCAGGTATTTTGTGAGTGCAAGTCGACCCGCTTTGGTAGATAAGATAGGGTCAGAACTCAGAAAGCGAGTTGCGATGCCAGCCCAGGAACAAAAACAAAGTCACACATTTGTTGGTCAAATGGCACCATGATTCGAACTCAGGGAGCCTGGGACCCGCACTCTGTACACCCTGTAGCATGCAGCACACCTCCACTGTATTCTTGGAAGGGTGCTGGGGCTTTAGATCTGACATTTTGATCTGGAGAAAAGGGGCATTCGAGGTTGGAAATCGCCCCTCTTGCACTGAGTACTGTTGTGGATTAATGAGGTAGGGTAGGAAAACATACATTATTTTGGAGCAGCCTTCCGGGCACTGCAAGCTTGTACATGATGCTCTCACACTTTGCAGGGGCTGATGGATGGGTCGGGGGTTAGTAACATCTGTGTCTGCCTGCAGAGGCTCCTGTTTAGCAGAGCCCTGGCCCTTCCCCCCCAGTGTGTGGTTCCTGTCCCTTTAAGGGCACACACGTGGCAGAGTGACGCAACTCTGCTGCGTGTGCATGTAATAAACGGGGCGTACCACGATCGCCAGTATGACCATGGAGCCCGGACAGAGAACACTGTGTTGCGTGTGTTCTGTATGCTGGGGGAGGGGCTTCCTTGGGCCAGAGGGGCACACTGGCAACTATCAACAGTGGCAACGAGGTTGCATGGTCGATCCAACGTGCAGACTTGCAAGGCTGAGGCGATGAGTTTTCTTGGGGGCATTTTTTCCTGATTTCCATGCCGCGGAGCCGGCGAGTTCAAAGCGGATGGCCGCGATTTTGGCTGAACGTGGTGGTGAGGGTTGCAGCTCCCATTGGGAGGGCTTGTGCGCTGTCCACGTGAATTTCTGGACTCCCCTCACATAGTGGGTGACATTCTGTTGCTGTGAAACCGGATTAGCGGTGTTTTGGACACTTTTCTCTTCAGTATTGTGGTATGAAGAGGGTTGAGGCCCAGGGAATTATTTGTTTTCCCCTTTGTTCCAACCAGCTCAATGTTTGGGAAATTTGACCTGTGCGCTGGGGATGATATTCCTGGCTGATTGGACATTAGTGGAGGGGCAATCACTACAGCAAGCCCGAAGATGGAGGTGTGGGCTACAATTTGTACGATCCATTTTTTTGGTGCATTCTGCGTGGAGGAGGTCCATTGTGAGTTGCGGTCCCAGTTTCCACGTGGGGTGCTCATGCTCTCACCAGCATGGGCGAACAAGAAGATGGTGCTGGAGCCCAGGCACAGGCAGGGCCAGTGACCCCAGTGGGTGCGCGTGTGCCAAGAAAGCAAGGGGAGCTTACATCAATGCCTGAATTTGATGTTTCTGGGGCCCTGTCGAGCTTTGGACCAAGGTGGAAGCTCTGGATAGACCGTCTGGACATGTACTTCCGGGCCACGGTGAGACAGATGAGGATAGCAAAGTAGCCACGTTTCTGTACTCAGCAGGACCAGCAGTGCACAAAATCTTTCAATCATTGCAGCCAGTGGATGCATTGTACGCAGCAGCCAAGAACGTGTTGTGCGAGCACTTCATGTCATTAGCAATGTGGACTATGAGCGATTCATCATGTGTAGCGCCAGACAGAAAGATGATGAGTCTCTGGACACGTTCTATAGCCTTCTGCACTGGATGTCGATGTCGTGTGCCTGGGAAAACGCACAGACCATGATCAGAAACCAGCTCATTCAGGGCTGTTCATCTGGCTCATGCTGCTCCGCATACTGGAGCTAGTCCAGTCCCATAAGGTGTCCGCAGTGAGGGTGTCGAAAATGGATGTGCAGGGCACCGATACCAGTGGTGGTGCAGAGGGGGCCGGTGAGAGCAGGTTTCTTTAGACAACAGCGCCCGCCCAATGTCTCCCAGGTAGATCAAGGGGAAGATGGCCTGGCTAAGGAAGAGGATGAGGAGGAAAATATCTTCTTCATCTCCAGCGTCAGAGCGTTGCGTGCGACCACCAGAAAGCAGCCACAGTGCCTTGTACAAGTCAATGAGTCGACGCTACCTGTGCTGGTGGACACGGAGGCATCAGTGAACGTGATGGCAAGGGTGCATTGTGATGCCATGTTGGTGCTGCTAACGTTGCAGAAGCCGAGTGCGTGGATATTCACATTTGGTGGTGAGCAGCCTATTCCATTGGCTGCAGCATTTGTGCCGAAAGTTGAACATGGAGGGACATCCATCAAAGCTTGGTTCTACGTGACAAGTGTTAGCAGCAACACTCTCCTGAGCTGTGCAGCGGCTGAAGCATTGGGCATCGTAAGCTTTGCATATGTGGTGTATGTGGAGGATGTACAGGGACTTCTCAGAAAATACAGCCAGCTGTTTGAGGACATTGGCCGCATGCCTGGCGGACCTGTGAGCCTGCATATCGATGAGCATACAGCCAATTGCTCAAGCACCACAGAGTCCCATTCCATCCGAGGAATCTAATTGGATAAAGAACTGGATAATCTGGTGGCGCTGGACATCATAGAAAAGGTGAATGGACCTACCCAATGGGTGTCGTCTATAGTCATTGCACGGAAGCAGAAGCATCCTGACTCGTTGAGGATCTGTGTTGATATGAGGCTCCCGAACAAGGCCATCAAGGGAGAGCGACACCTCATGCCCACGATTGAGGAAATCATCCCGGAACTGCAAGGGGCTCGAGTCATTTTGAAACTTGACCTGCATGCTGGCTATCATCAGGGGGTGTTACACCCAAACTCGAGATACATCACCACTTTTACCACACACTGGCAGGGAGGTCATTTGGGGTTTGCCAGTGGTCGCAGGTGTGACCCCTGAGGTCTTCCTTGCTACCCATGTGGTCTCATTTGCTACCCCTAGGAAAAAAAGAATGTTCTTTTAAACTGTTTTTAACTTTTTTTTTTAAATGCAAGCTCCTGGGCTGTAGCTAGTGTCATGTGGCTCTTTATTTATGGAGTGGCTGACTTTCTTGTTCAGGCGTCTAAAAAAAAAAAACAGGGGGTTCCACAAGTGAGCAGTTACACTAAATAAGAAAGAATACAAATAACACATAATTTGCCTTTCTGGAATTCTATCCAATAATTGCTAGACTCATAAAGGTTTATTTCCAGGCACACTTCAGGGGGTGAGTCACTGATTTAGTCTGTTCTTAAACACCTCAACTCAGCCTTTCACCATTCTGAGGTCAATAAATGAGTGCCAAATGTATATTTGTTATATATAAAGCGCTTAAGCGTAAGTGCTATATCATTATCATTTGGCCTTGACGTCTGATTGCATTCACAGTCATTTTGTAATATGGGCCTCTACACACTGATATTAACGATACATATGGCGATCCATTCTTGTATGAAATGTATATAAGATTATGGTGATATAGCAACCATATTTTTCATAGTGTACTTAGGAACAATATATGATGTCACTTTTGTCAAGGGGTGAAAGGTCATGTTCCATCGCTTCCCGCCATGTCACTTCGAGGTGGTGGTGGTGGGGTCAAATGACATCACTTCCTGTGATGTCATCAGAGTTCAAAGATCATGTGATGTCACTTCCGCTACCCGAGGTATTTTGGTGGAATGACGTCCCTGCACACCGAGGCATGTAGCGGTCAAAACGCCTAATCTTTGGTGTGTCATCAGCAGCAGGAGTGTTCCAGAACATCATCCGTGGGGCCCTGGCGGATCTGGACGGTGTTCTCAATATCAGCGATGATATTCTGGTGTTCGCGAAGACGAAGGCTGAACACATGGAACGGTTGATAAAGACTCTGGAGCGGCTGCGGGCGCTGGGGCTGACCTTGCACAAAGAAAAGTGTGAATTCCTGAAGAGAAAGATTGAGTTTTTCAGATTTGTTTTCAAGGAAGCGGGTGTGTCACCCAACCCCGGAAGGTCAAGGACATTGTGGAGGCAAGGCCCCCAGAGAATGTAACCCAAGTCCGAAGCTTACTGGGCATGGTCACCTATTGTGGCCATTTCATCCGGAACCTAGCCTCCAGGTTGGAGCCCCTGAGAAGCCTCACCAGGAAAGATGCGACGTGGCAGTGGGGCCCGCTAGAGCAAGCTGCTTGTGAGGATGTGAAAGGGGTGCTAACGGCAGAAGACACCATGGCGTTTTTCGATCCGTCGTTGTAATCGGAGGTGGTGGTGGACGCCAGCCCGTTTGGCCTGGGTGTGGTCCTTCCCCAAACAGACACACAAGGAGAAATCAGACCGATTGCCTATGCAAGCAAGGCACTGTCTGAAACAGAGCAGCGCTATTTGCAGATTGAGCGGGAGGCCCTGGTGGTCTTTAGGGGGTGTCAGCATTTTCGACCCTACATGCTCGGATGGCCAGTGACAGTGGTGACTGACTGCAAATTTCTGCTGCCGATCATGGCCGGCTCGTCATCAAAGCCCCCAGCCCAGATTGAAAGGTGGATGCTAGCGCTCCTAGAGTATGGGGTCTCACTGGTGTATCGGCCTGGCAATAACAACGCGGCAGATTATTTGTCAAAGCACCCAAGAGGCGGGGTGGAAGAACGTGAAGACATCAGTGGTGTGGAGGCTGACGAGCATATACAGCTAATTGTGGAATCGGCAACCCCAAACTCAGTGCCACTGAAAGAGCTCGAAAAGGCGGCAGCAGAGGATGAGTGCTTCTTGATACTGAATGCAGCCGCCCTTCAGCAGGGGTCGTGGAAGTCGGTGGTGGACACCCTGGCGCAAAGGACCCAAGAGGCACGGCTTGCGCTGGAACAGTTGTGGAGGGTGAAGGAGGAGCTGACATTTGTCGAGTCAGGGCTCTTACTCCAGGGAGACCGCATAGTGGTGTGATGTGTAAAATCCTGCAAGTCATCGAACTGGCGCACCAGGGTCATCAAGGGATGCTGAAAAAGAAAGGAAGGTTGTGCCAGAAAGTGTGGTTCCCTGACCCTGAGAAATGGGTGGAAGAGTTTGTGTCGGCCTGTGAGTGGTGTCAAGCAGCTGCCCCGGCACAGAGAGAGCCCCTCATTGAAACGATGCCCCGAGGAACAAGGCCTTGGGAAAATGTGCATGTAGACTTTGGGTCCCCCGTCAGAGACACTCACGTCTTAATGGTGGTGGACGAGTGGTCACGGTATCCCGAGGTCGAATTCATCGAGTCGGTGTTGTTTGATAAGGTGGCCGTTGCCCTGGAATAGATCTTTTCCACTCATGATTTGCTTCAGACCCTGTGCTTTGATAATGGACCGCCATTCCAAGTGGAACAACTTTGCTTAGTTGATGGAAGTGTATGATATACACCACAGAAAGGTTACACCAGTCTGGCCCCGTGCCAACAGCGAGGCTGAGCAGTTCATGAGGACCCTCACCAAGGTGTTCTGGATTGTTCATTGCCAAGGAAACTGCCTGCAACGGGCGCTGTACCAGTTTCTGAGTGAGTACAGGGCCTCCCCTCATACATCGACTGGAGTGGCACCAGCGGAAGCAATGTTTCGACGATGTCCGAGGGGGTTAATACCTGATGTGAGGGATAGAAAGACAGCAGTGATTGATGATGCCCAGGTGGAACGAGAAAGGAGACTGCAGACAGAAGGAGGACTCTGACCCCATCAGCTGATCCCCGGCATCCACATGCAAATTATCACTGACTTATGAGCCTAGTCCCATGGACGTGGTAGCTGTGTGTGGCTCTATGGTGACTGCGTCGGATGAACCTGCCGCTGTCACCTGAGATGCCAGTTTCTTTAAGAAGGTGGGAGAGACCAGGCCGGAGGCAACCCTGCAAAGAGACTGTGACGAGGTACCAGACGAGGGCGCTGGCCTGGCCTGGCCTAGCCCGTCTGCTGAGTACCCTGGGTCGAGGGGACACAGGTGAAGAGAGCCTGGTCCAGGAGGCGGGCAGGAGGTATCCCCAGAGTGCATGGAGGGGGGAAACCTGCCCTTCTCAGTAACTATGCGTTGGACCCCTGAACTGGAGTGCCCGGTCCACGGGCTGAGCATAAACTTGTGGGCCTGGGAGGAAAGTAAATAAAGGGGTGTTGTTGCGTTTGCAGTGGAATGTTGAAACTAGTTATGTGAGCCTCCTTTTGTATTTTTTTGTGATGAAAAAGGAGTGTGGTGCCTGTCCCTTTAAGGGCACACACGCGGCGCAGTGACGCAACTCCGCCGCGTGTACAGGTAATAAACGGGGCATGCCACGATCACCAGTGTGACCGTGGAACCCGGACAGAGAACACTTTGTTGCGTGTGTTCTGTATGCTTGGGGGGGGGCTCACGGGGCAGGAGGGGCACACCAGCAACCATCAACACTGGGCAGGAAATTATCCCCTGCTATTGAAAGGCAACAACGGCCAATCTGTTCCGGAGACCCCTGCCAACCCTACAGATTTAGGCAGTAGGCTACTGCTTTTTAAGCAGTACACGTCGAAAAATATGGTTACGATATCACTGTAAAGTGATATACATTCATACAAGAATGGATCACCATATCTATCATTAATATCAGCGCGTATAGGCCCATATTAACAAATTACTGTGAATGCAAGTAGACGTCCAAGGCCAAACGATAATGATGTGTTACTATGTAACACTAGCACTTCATATTGAACAAATATGCATACAATATCACACAACCTGTGTTGGTACTAATGTATCAACCTCAGCAGGATGAAAGGCTGAGTTGACCTTACCAGGAGTCGAACCTGAAGCCTGCATATCACACACACATTGCAGCAGCGAGCTTTCAACCCACTGTGCTATCTTACCAGCTATAGTTAGCAGAAACCAGCCACTCCAGAAACAAAGAGCCAAATGCTGCTGGCCACGGCCCAGGAGCCCCAGCTTAATAAAAAGAAAAAAAGAAGAAAAAAAAGGTACATTTGTTCTTCTTTTTTTTAGGGGTAGCAAGTTAGACCACGGGGTAGCAACGGAGACTTTGGGGGTCGCAGGTTCGACCCCTGGCGACCCCTAAATGACGTCCCCGAATGGTTCCTTTGATGTAGGCAGGAAACATGTTATGCCACGGTTCACTGCCTCACAAAATGCCTGATGATGTGAGAAAATAAGACAAAATAATGTTGAAAATATGCGTGTGGTGTGTTTGGGTTCCTTTATTTTAATATACGTGTCTTACAATAAAATGGCTCCAGCACCCTGTAAGACGTAAATCCATGTGTGGTCACCTTCCTGCAGTCCTGTTTTTATTTTTCTAGGATCGCTGTGTAGGCCAGGACTTCTGGTTGCATTCTAATCATTTACCCAGGCTACTCAAGGCCGTAGTGTGACAAAACATACTTTGGGCATAACAACAGAAAAAAACAGGCCCACAACTCCTTTTGCAAATTGTTACTTTTGACAGCAAACTTGTTTGAGTAGCACAGAGGGGCCAATTTTCGGGGGGAAATTGTGTGTGAATTGGTGCATTATAAACTGACATTTGCTGAAGCTACCAGCTTTATTTTATTCATGAATTGGGCATTATTTTATGAAGCTTAGCTGGCAATTGTGTTTTTACTTCTCTTATTGCACAAGAATCTCTATGAAGGATTTTTTTTTCCGCACAATACTGAATTTACTGTAATGTGAAATCTGTGCTTATTAAAGACATATTTCCGCAAGGTTTTGTACTTTTGTGCAAAATGTCCACAGTTGTAATTACAAACATTGGATCCAACTAGCCTTCTTAGACCCATTTTTCTAGGAAATTGTGTGCTGTTAAAAAGCTTTCAGTAATTCTCTTTCGCCTTTAGCCTTGAAACATGTTCATTTACAACATTAGCTTCAGGCTTCATCCTCCAATATTACCACTGATAGCACAGCCTGCTGAGGAGGTCCAGCTACTTCCAGTTAGTCAGACCCCTAAACACAGGTAACTGTAATAAACACAACTTTATTAAAAAAATAGCTTTTGTCCCTAATGTTTGCCATTGTGCACTCGTGACCACAATTAACTCTGCCCACCCTAAGCTCCACCTCCATGGCCCGCCTAGCTAGGGCCCTGTGTCAGGTGCAGCCCACGGGGCCCTTTGCCTTAAATCTGCCACTTGCTGCAGGAGAGCAAGAAAGACCCTGAGGCCAGGACGGGCCACAAGAGAGTCGAGAGCACTGCAGATCCCTGAGCCGCGTGTCCAAGCTGGAGGACACAGAAGACTCCAATACGTTGCAAGACAGCAGCAAGAAGTTTAGGAAGAGGGGCGCGCTGCTCCCCGGTGCTACCGACTAATGAGAGGTGAGCGTGAGAAAGCCGGAGAGGAAAGCAAAAGCTCCCAGAGGAATGGCCGCACACCAGTGAGTGACAGAGAGAGAACATACATGACGGGGCACTCCAGTGGCTCGGTTTGGGCAGAGGAACATTTTGATAGAATGAAACTTGAAATGAATGGGTCTGGAGACTGAATGGAAGATATTGAATACTGAACAAGTTGCAAAGTACTTAATGAGTTATTGAATATCAAACTAAGGAAAAGATATGCAAAATGTATGAAAAAGTGATGTGCATTTATGAACAAATTGATAAACAAGTAAAAATCATTAATGGACAATGGGAAAGTATAAGCCAAATGAAAGCCAGTAATGAGAGCTTGTGCATCAAGAGAAAAGCAAAAGATAAGCACTATTGGATAGTGTGAAAGCAAGATGGTGGCAAGGAATAAACATCACAAAGTGAGTTGTATGAAAGTCACGTGTTGGAAGAGTCAAGAGACTGCCAAGCTGAATTAAATATGGACTAAGGACAGAGGCGCAGAGAAGAATTCTATGTTGGCAAGGAAGTCCAATGAGCATTACAAAGTGCCAAGGATTATCGGTTGTGTGACCTGTGATCGGTGGACCGTGTGGTCAGATAACTGCGCTTAGACCAAGTAATCCCTACTTGGAGGGAACGAAGGAAAGTCAAGAGACTGAAGCTGTTTTGCCTAACAAGTGTTAACGTGATTAAAGAGAAGAGCAAGCTAAGTGAACGTTTGAAAAGCCTGAAAGATTACAATCTGCATTTGAAATCAATATTGAGAGCTAAGAAAACTGATTTGACTGTGAATTTGAAACTAGCTGCCTTCTAGGGAAAGGGAACCCTGAGGCCTTTTGGAACTGTGTTGAACTTGGGGCAAGGAACCCATAGGCCTTTTTGTGGAAGTGTTTTGAACCTGGGGAAGGAGAAGCTGAAAAGCAAGCCAGGAGCTGGAAGAAGCACAGAACTTTATTTTGAACACTGTTTCTTTGGTTGCTGACATCCCTATATATTGTATATCTTTAGTTGTCAGGGCAAGTATAAGCTTTGGACACAGGCAGACATTTGAGTTGAACTTAATGACGCAGACTGTCCTTAGTTTCTTTAGGTACAGCCCATTGCACACATAACGAATGCACCCAAGCATGTTGTAATACACCACTCTTTACTGAGCTGGACTGCAGTCCCTGAGGGTGTTCAACCCACAGCGCTTTGGAATCTAAACAATGGTAAAAGGCTCTATACAAATGCCAAATAACATAACAGGTAGGGAAATTCCAAGTTAGCATAGGGCAAGTTAGGCCGTACTCAATCGTGAAATATCCAAAATAAAAAAAAATATTTTCAAAAATTGAATCTGTTGTCTGTGTCTTACTTGATGCCTTCACACACTGCAGTGAGGTTTTTCTATTCTGCGCTGTCCTGCTCATACGAATAATATTGTGAGATTGTCCTATTCAGAGTACTTTTCTTTAACTCAAACCCCTTTTTCGACCCCACCAACGTTACTTTTCTACTTCTCATTTTGGTACCATTGCAAATGGCTGAATTTTAAACAATTACTACAATCTCTAACTTTAGCTGGGTACTATCTGTCGTTGGCGAGATATCTGATCTGGAACTGCCACATCTGTGACATTTCATGAAATCTTTTCTTTTCTTGATGTTTTCTTTGGAATCGCCACAATACCTCACTTTGTTCTACGATTCTTCTTATTTGTAATGCTTGTACTTCACCGATAATTATGCATCCCATTATTTCCCTGTGCTTTAATCAATTTTTTCTGTTGCTCTTGCAATCTGAATTGCCTTGCTAGCGCAATTTCTTTCTCTTTAATGAATTTGTACTCTACTGTCTCACAATTTGTGTCAACAGCTAAAATATCTGTGATGATATTTTCTGGGCTGTTTCCAAAATCACAAAGCCTTCCATTTCCTGCAGTCTGATGACCAAGACATCCACTGGTTCCCTTGTGTCTTTTTTCAGTGTGTAGAATTGTAGCCTATGCAGTATATAATGTTTTCTTTACTGGAGAAGCTTTTTGTTATCCTTCTCACAGCTTGTTCTATGCATCATCATCATTATTATCATCCACTCTTCCTTTCTATGTTAAATCCTGCAAATATGAATTGTCCTTGGACACCCATAGCATTCGAAAGCATTGCTTTCTTCCACTCTGGCGCACATCCAGCTCCACCCAAAGCTTCTAGATATGTGGTGAAAAGTGGTACCCTCTCTGGCCACAGTATCACTGGCCTGCATGGTGTTGGTAAGAAGGGTAGTGGTGATGTCACGTCACAGATTGTTAAGAAAGGAAGAAGGCAATGAATATGGCAAGGGAAATGTGCACGGAATCGCACAGTGAACAACTTTGAATCTAACAACGTGCATACAATACCCAAGACTCGTGGATACTAAAACCCAGGAGTGCAAATAGAGTGAAACAATAATACCAATATATGAAAAGGGATGTGGGGTAAGCACTCAGAACCTCCTTATGACTGAAAGGAAAGTCGGCAAACTCCTTACCCACTATGCTATTACAGATACTGACAGCGCTAAGCCCACGTAGAGGGCAAGCAAGGACGGGATCTGTGAGCTGACACTCTGGATGATACTGAATAAGGAACTTAGAAACAGTACTCACGAGGACCGGAAAGACCACTTGAATGTCAGTAAACCCACAAACCCAGTTGATCAAACAGGGACCCAGAAGGCTATAACAGCAATGGGTGGAGGATAACTAAATACATAAGACCCAAGTCAAGGGGCAAGTAGGAATTGTGATTATAGAATAGTGAGGAAAACAAAAGGCATTCACACAGGGACTAGTTAGAACAGCACCCCACACCTAACAATCAATGGGAAATAAATGCAGAAGTGCAATGGAAAACATGGAATGGATCCCAATAGAAAGTAAGTATCAGGAGCAGGGAAAATGATATCACAAAAGGAAACCTTTCCCACCCATCCAAGGAGAAAAGGCAGGAAGCTAAATCTATAAAGGGAAAGACTAATGCATCAAGTCTTTCAGTAGCAAGAAACAGAGAACACAGGCAAATTGGGCAGCATCAAAGGGTAAAGCACAGAGAAAGGCTGCCTGCAGACAGAGGAAGACAGAAAGGGAAATCCAGAAAGCAGAAATCAATTAAGCACATAAATCCGAAATCCAGGGCAGAGGAACAAGAAACAGGAACTAGGAACTAGGCACAAAAGCTAGGAACAAGGGACCAGTCGCAACAGGAACACTGCAACAATGACTAGCGGTGGACTGAAGCAAACTGAGGCTTTTAAAGCTGCTTAATGAGCACACCCCTCAGGTGTGCTGCCTGCTGCACCTGCAGCCACAGGTGTAGCCTATCCTCCTCCCAACCTTGTCCTGCAAGGGAGGAGGTGAAGCAGTGAGCCAGGCATTCTGGGAAGCATAGTTATTAGATTAAAGTAGCATGCTGGCTGCCAAAAACCTGGAATGGATCCGGAAGGGAAGTAACTTGGAAAATAAGGTTTTAGCGGTCCCAATTCATCACAGCACTGTAGCATAAGGTTCGGAGGAAATGTCCAGTAGGGAATAAACCCCAAAACATGCCCCCAAGTGATCGGAACGAGAGCGAAGGGAGCAAGCCGTGACAGTATAACGTCTCCCACGGCCGACTCCAGGCGACCGTCACCCGCACAAAACATCTTCCTTCCAAGACAGGAGCGCTTTGTCTTCGGAGGTGGCACTGACGGAAACGATGACCCGCGGGCAAAAGCAGAGGGACTGGAATGAATAGAATCAGGCCGCAGTCTAGAAGAGCCATAGGCAGGTTTTCGGTGAGGAAGAGACTCATGGGTCGAAGAAAGGCATGAAGGACTTGCAGGTCCCGAAGCAGAGTTGGAAGGTCCAGGAAGCTCAGACACTGGGAGCAAACACTCATACATCATTGAGGAGGGAGGCAGGCTGGTGCAACATGCTTTAGACAATGGTAGATGCTCTGGTAGCCTCCCTGCCGAGAGCGGACACACAGGAGGTGAGAAAATAGCAGGTTTCAGGAAATGTTCATGTTCAGAAAAAGAAGGTGGCGGCCGAGGTAGAGGTTCGGATCTTCTCCCGTCATCCATCTGGGTAAAGGCCTGTGGTTGAGGGTGACCAAGGTTCGACTGCATCTGTTCCACGCCTTGGGGGCCTGGAAGTCCAATGGGTTGTACGAGGCTGGCACTCCTGGTGTCAGTCATGTAGCCACCTTGTTGCACGTGGGATACAACCGCAGGGACGTTTGGCATACCGATAGGAGTGATAGACGCAGTACTTGGTACATCAGGCACACTCGCAGCAGGAGCAATAACAGGCACATCTTGAACTGCAGCAGTCATACCCTTCCTTTGGCTACTTGCACCCGACTGGTGCTGCAGCTGGGGGGCCGTGCCCTTCCCCTCCCTCAGGCTCATGTGGGATCCGGAAACAAGAAAGCTGTCAAGCGGCTGATCCAAACCGGCCCCCAAATGCGAACCGTCCAGCCCGCTATCCTGGTCGGCTACTTGTTCGGTGACTGGGCCATGGCGGATGGTATCGTCTCCCTCTCGTAACACTCCAGGCAAGTCTAACGACCTTGCATGTAAGGCCCTCCCGAGTCGTGATCCAGCTTGATGTTTCTGAAGAGAGAGCTGGCAGAAGTCTCAGACTCAGATGTTGCATATTCGGGAGGCGCTGATGCTACAATCAAGCAGTTGGGAGAATCAACTTGTGTAAAGGCAGGCATTCTGGTGATCCCCCTGAAGCATAAGAAGGGCAGGCTGGACGTTCATCCGTAATAAATGGTTGGGATTCAGGAGGTAACTCTGAAGTAGAAGAATATGCAACATGATCAGACAGAGTAGACAGGTGCACCTCCGATATTGGCAGCGAGGCTGAGCAGGATACAGGTCTCTCATGAACTGAAGCCAAACTAGCAGTAGGCTCTGGGACGGAAGACATGCACTCAGGATGTGCTACCGGAGGCTCCATGGCTGAAGGTAATCCACTGGATGAGTCACTGTAGCCGAAAACAGACATGCCAGAGGAAATTCTGAGGCTGAGGGCATGCAAGCTGGAGCCGTCTCGTTAGCTGAAGACAAACTTGTCAAGGTCTTTGGCTCTGACCACGTACATGGTGAAGGCTCTTGAGTGACTGGCAGACATAGCAATTGTTCATTGATTGAAGACACGTGTGTCAATGATGACTGCAGAGCCGTGGACTGGATAATCGAAGAGTCAATGGTTGTAGGAGGACAGACTGAAGTCCCAGAAGTCGACAGACACATTTGTGGCTCAGGAATGGAAAGCACCTTTAGGGTGGTTGACTCCTTGGCACCAGTAACCAAAGACTGATCTGTACCCATGCCGTCCCTCTCCTTAGTGGATGACACAGAGTCTCTTCCTTTGTAGAAGTCAAAATCAACCAGAGGAATCACCATAGTAAAGTCTCTGTTAATCAGGATTTCGTCAAATGTCCATTCCTCTGTCTTAGCTTCTGAAAGTGGCATATTAACAATCAACAGTTCAGGAATCGCCTGCCGGGTCTTTGGTTCAGTATACTGTGGAATGAGTCCATCAAAACAAGAATTCTGTACTGTCTTTGACTGTTCGTTGTGACAAAAATTGGCAGTTGGAGGAGCAAACACAGAGGTAGCATCGTTTTCCACATCAGCTTGAATGTCTACTTCAGTCTCAGCAGCTAGATCAAGGGTAGAACCTAAGCCTACAGTAGTGACTGATTCTGTGTATGCCACCATTGTGGATTGTGTTTGGAAATCAGAAACATGTATGTGTTCAACCTCAGAATTATAACAAACTGCTACACAGGAAATCTTAGGTAAAGGAGTGGCTTGTAAATCTTCAGCTAACAGCAATTCCTGACAAACGGTAGAACAATTGTCAGAACCTGTGCCCTGAATAAGTGCTGTGCTAGAAAAAGGACTTTCACTCCCAATAGATTTTACATATTGACAAGTATCATGACCTACAAAAATCTCTGCACTCAGGGACTGAACAGTATTCACTTCATCAACGGATAAAGTTTGAGGTGTATTCAGAAAAGACTGTAAGGTTTTATTCTCCTCTTGTAAAGTAATGTATTCTTGTTTTAACTCCTCAAGTTCAGCTTTTAGCATGCCCAGCCTTAACTGTACATCCCTATCAGTAGGCACAGGGGAAGGCATGGTGGCATCAGGGCTGGATCCTGCCCTAGCCATCCGGATGTGCACTGATTGTACATTGTCATTTACTGCTTGCAGGTTTTGTGATCTATACTCTCTATTACCGACTTGGTCTGTGTTTCCCTTAAGCAGACTATTGACATCAGACCTCTTGGCATTAGGGACTACAGTAAGTACTTGTGCAGAGGAGTAAGCTGTAGACTGAGGGCTGAAAACAGAAGATATGCAAGGAACCCCTCCATTCTTTATGTTTGAATGAAACTGTTCAATCTGAGATAAAGCACAACCGGAATCATGGGGTTCAACAACAGAGGTACTTGTGTGTAATAAATCTAGCAGTGTGTTGTTTTCCGCTGCTAAGGCTTGTGCGGACATAGAATCTGGATCAAAATTAAAGACAGAACTAGGATCAGGCAATGTACGATGGGCCATCCTTTGGGAGAAATACTTTGCACGTAAATACCCATTCGTGACAAGGAGTTCATTTAAGTCATGATCAGCGATTTGATTGTCACAGGTAAACGTAAGGGAAGCTTTCTGTACAAACTTGTTAGTGGCATTGCTGCCTTTCTTTCTTAAACTGGCCATATTCAAACGGGAATAACGGCTGGTCATTCTGTTAAGAAAGGAAGAAGGCAATGAATATGGCAAGGGAAATGTGCACGGAATCGCACAGTGAACAACTTTGAATCTAACAACGTGCATACAATACCCAAGACTCGTGTATACTAAAACCCAGGAGTGCAAATAGAGTGAAACAATAATACCAATATATGAAAAGGGATGTGGGGTAAGCACTTAGAACCTCCTTATGACTGAAAGGAAAGTCGGCAAACTCCTTACCCACTATGCTATTACATATACTGACAGCGCTAAGCCCACGTAGAGGGCAAGCAAGGACAGGATCTGTGAGCTGACACTCTGGATGATACTGAATAAGGAACTTAGAAACAGTACTCACGAGGACCGGAAAGACCACTTGAATGTCAGTAAACCCACGAACCCAGTTGATCAAACAGGGACCCAGAAGGCTATAACAGCAATGGGTGGAGGATAACTAAATACATAAGACCCAAGTCAAGGGGCAAGTAGGAATTGTGATGATAGAATAGTGAGGAAAACAAAGGCATTCACACAGGAACTAGTTACAACAGCACCCCACACCTAATAATCAATGGGAAATAAATGCAGAAGTGCAATGGAAAACATGGAATGGATCCCAATAGAAAGTAAGGATCAGGAGCAGGGAAAATGATATCACAAAAGGAAACCTTTCCCACCCATCCAAGGAGAAAAGGCAGGAAGCTAAATCTATAAAGGGAAAGACTAATGCATCAAGTCTTTCAGTAGCAAAGGACAGCATCAAAGAAACAGAGAACACAGGCAAATTGGGCAGCATCAAAGGGTAAAGCACAGAGAAAGGCTGCCTGCAGACAGAGGAAGACAGAAAGGGAAATCCAGAAAGCAGGAATCAATTAAGCACATAAATCCGAAATCCAGGGCAGAGGAACAAGAAACAGGAACTAGGAACTAGGCACAAAAGCTAGGAACAAGGGACCAGTCACAACAGGAACACTGCAACAATGACCAGCGCTGGACTGAAGCAAACTGAGGCTTTTAAAGCTGCTTAACGAGCACACCCCTCAGGTGTGCCGCCTGCTGCACCTGCAGCCACAGGTGTTGCCTATCCTCCACCCAACCTTGTCCTGCAAGGGAGGAGGTGAAGCAGTGAGCCAGGCATTCTGGGAAGCATAGTCATTAGATTAAAGTAGCATGCTGGCTGCCAAAAACCTGGAATGGATCCGGAAGGGAAGTAACTTGGAAAATAAGGTTTTAGCGCTCCCAATTCATCACAGCACTGTAGCATATGGTTCGGAGGAAATGTCCAGTAGGGAATAAACCCCAAAACATGCCCCAAGTGACGGGAACGGGAGCGAAGGGAGCGAGCCGTGACACAGATTGCCTCAAGAACGCACCAACTACCAGATGCAGTTCAAGGATTGTGTGTGTTTTTTACGAGTTTGACAGCAGGGTACGAAAGTGGTGGTAATGGAATGACTGCCACTTTTACCACACCACCAATTTACAAGTAACAGAAAACAGTGATAATTCATCCAGCACTAATTCCATTGGAGGAATTGGAGCCACAGGAATTACCTCTGAAAAACAGTGGTAATTCCTCCAGTGCTAATTCCTTCAGCGCCAAAAGAAAAAAATGGTGATTCCATCATATTACAAGGTGAAATACTACTAAATGACGCAAAATACCAGGCTGTAAATTCTCCCAAAAATGCGTGCAGTTACGTTCATCTTAAAGTTGGAGGCAATGAATGGAGGCGATGAGAATGAAGCCACAGATGTATCCATTTGTACCCAAAAGACTATTTAAGGTCAACACTTCACCAAACCCACTTTCAAGCAACATGCAGCCCCTAGCAGACATTCACTTTGGCCTCCATAATTTGCTACTGTACATTGAGCTGCGGATAGATGCAGTGCAGCAGCTGCCAAGGATACCGGCTCTGGAAAGGCAGAGGAGACGTGTGATGAGGAAACCACCCAGACCTTGTTTCAGGCCATCCCTCTATGCAATGACCAATCAAACTCTATCCTGTGAACAGGCGTATCATAGCATAGTTGCTCACCCTCATACAAGCAGACCTCCAGAGTGAGATCAGCATCAGGACTGCCATACAACCCCAGCTGAAGCTGGAGGCTATCCTGTACTTCCTAGCAATGTGCATATTTCAACACACCTTTGGAATGCTACATGGCATGTCCCAGCCAACTTTCTTGAAAGTGCTGGTACAGGTGCTTTATGCCCTGATGAGCTGCACTAAATCACATTACAGTGAGCCTCATTACGAGTTTGCCGGTCCGGAAACAAGGGTAAGCTCACCAGCAGCCATGTTTCCGGATCGGCAAACTCTGTGTCTGCCTGCCGTGGTTGCTGTGCCCGACAGGTCTGAACCTGCCGGGTGCAGCCGCCACGGTAGGCAGACTCTTCACGGGAGCACCGGCACCATTGCTAACTGTGCCGGTGCTCCCGTGTCCCCACTCCCCTAGAGTCTCAGAGGACCCTATCGGAATCGGGACTAACAATTTTCTGGCACCTGAGTTCCCGGGCCACCAGACTCTTAATAAGCCGGTGGCACCGGTAAATGATTATGGGTCTGGCAGCAACCCGCCGGTAGCACCGGCAGGGATACCGCTGGACCCGTAATGAGGCCCAATGTCTACCACCCTGAACCAGCTGTATGCCACCAAGGCATGTTTCTATGCAACATTCCACTCCCCCAATGTGAACATATTTAATCTTCTCTATGTAATATCTATGTTCTTTTCCTTTAAAGGTTGTGTCCCAAAGTATATACTTACATGGAATTTTTTTGATATTCTGGGTTACTTTGTTCTTTGCTCTTTGTATTTTACAAATTTTAGGCATCTGAATTGGTTTTCTCTTTTTTATAAAAACTTTGTGTGATTAAAATTCATAATGTCAAATCCCAACCAGTAATTCCTCACAGTATCTGTTCCTTTTGGATCACCATGCCAGAAATGCTCCACGGATATCTGTTGTGGATACCCGTAGGCAATATTGTTCTTCTCTGCGATCCAAGATGAGGGCCCACATCCAAGCCTGCATCTCTGGAGCCACTAGCAAAACGGCTGAACTCTTCATAATCTACAAGGAATTTGCCAATCCAACTGCAGTCTTTAGCTCTCCCCTTCCTTCCCAGGCTCTCTGCACCGCTTTGGCCTACCATTTCACATCCAAAACGTAGGACATCTGTCCTCACTCTCCCCCACCCGATCTCCTCTCTTGCTCTGCCTCCCCTGCCTCCCTTGGCCCCCCTTCTTCCTGCCCCCGCACTCTCCTCCCCCCTGTCCATAGCATCCGACACGGGTCTCTAAAGTTGTCCACTCTATGAAGGTCTCCTCCAAACAGGTGCTTCCCTACTTTTCCAGAACTATTAAGGACAACATTTACTCTCTCGCCCTGGCTCTAGCCGACTTCTGTAACCACTCCTTCCCCACTGGTTCTTTCCCTCTATCCCTCAAGCGCTCCCTCATGCATCCTCTCTTAAAAAGCTGTCTGTTGACCCTTTCCTGCACAGCTAAATATCGCCCTGTCTCCACTGCCCCCTTCCTGGGTAAAATCCTGGAGAAGTTGGCCCTCCCCCAACTGACCCTCCATACTGAACTTGTTGGTTGCCTCCATGACCATCAATCTGGATTCCGGCTATCCAGAGGCACGGAGCTGCTCTCCTGACCACCCGGAAAGACATGCTTACAATTTTGACTAACCCTCCTGTTGTTCTCATTCTCCTCGATTTCTCCTCTGCCTTTGACATGGTCAACCATTCTATCCTCATAAAACAACCTTGTGATACCCTCGGCATCACGGACCGGCACTGGATTGGATGACCTCCTTCCTCACTAACCGCCCTTACCAGCTGCAACTGGGCCCTTTCTCCTCCACCACCACACTCTCTACCTGCAGCATCCCCCAGAGCTCTATCCTCTCACCATGGCTCTTCAATATCTATCTCGCCCCTCTTGCTCACCTGATCTCCTCTTTTTCCTCCTCATTTCCTGTGCTGTGCTGATGACACACAGCGTTCCTTTGAAATTCCCTCTATTACCTCCTCTTCCTCCTGTCTCCTCCCCGATTGTCTGACAGCCATCCAGGCATGGTGTGCGGCTAACGATCTCTGTCTCAATGCCAGCAAGATGGAGATCCTTCTCATCAGGACACCTGGACCCTGTTTTCCACCTACCCTCTGGCCGCCCTCCCTTGGCCCTCTACCTTCTCCATCGTGTGAGACCAAAAACCTTGAGTCATCTTTGACTCTGCTCTTTCCTTCTCCCCTCAATTCTTGGACCTTGCCAAGAAGGCCCACTTCCAGCTTCACCTCCTTAGAGGCATTCTCCCATTCCTCACTTTCCCCCAGAAGCTCAATGTCTCCAGAGCTCTGTTCCTCTCCAGGCTGCACTACTGCAACAGCCTCTTCCTCAATCTCCCCCTTTCTTCTCTTTCTTCTTTTTAGCTAATCCAGCATAGGGCCTCAAGTCCAGGTATGGTATCTCTCCCCCTCCCTAAAATCTCTCCACTAGCTCCCGGTGGCCGCGAGGATCAAATTCAAGACCCTCTGCATCATCCGCTGTCATGGTCATGAATTCAGGGGCACAGGCATGCAGGGGTCGCATGCACAGGAGACCTGGGTGGACACTGTCTTGGCGCCTTTGGCACCAGGCTCATGAACAAAGTAAACAGGAACATCCATTTAACACCAAAAAGCTTTTATTATGGACATAGCACTTCAGATGCATTAACCTTGAACATTCCAGCCATTAAGCAGGATGCATTAACCTTGAACATTCCATCCATTAAGCAGCCTCAAGTGTATTCTTGGGTGTTGCTGCTAATGGATTGCCTTCACACGTGCTCACTCTCTAGGAGTGGCAGGGTGTTACTTGTAAGTCGGCCCTAATGGGCGTGCCCAAAATCTCAGCTATATAAGCTGCCCCGATCCTCAAGACAGACGCTTCGCGTTATTCTGCACTTGCAAGCAGCGTAACGCCCACCGTCGCCTGAGGTCAGACTTACCTTTGAAGATCCTGCTTCCTGGACATCCTGCTTCCTGCCAGCATACTTACCAACTGGGGGAAGCTGTTCTTACCTGTACATCTCTTCGGCAAACCAAGTATTCATCTTTACACTTTCCTGAAGGCTGAAATCTGCATCTTGGCACCACAGCACGACGCGCTCCATCGTCGACAGCAGCGCCTGCAAGGAAAAAAAGAAGACAAGGTTAGACATCGAAAAAACAGTCAGCTTAAGTTTGCGCTTCGCCATACTTTGTGCTTTTCCTTAAACCATCACTTACCTGCTATCGAACATTGCGGTAGCATCCATCTTCCATCTGGCCGCGTCTCACAGCTGCATTGAGGCCGCATTTCCATCTAAGGGAAGAAAACAGAAGAGAGACATTATTGCAGGCATAAATAGGAGCAACATATAAAGACATTAAACAGAACGAACAGCCTCGCAAGAGCTCAAGAAAGACTTACCAATCATAAGGAGAAGCATAGTCGCAGCTGGACTGGACTAATCCTTATCAGGGATCAGTGAAGGAACAAGATCCCATTCAACGCGCCCCCGCCAGAAGTACCAGGACGGAGAGCTTATCTTCCATAATTCACAGGTGAGCTTTATGGGCTGGCGTATGCTCACAAAAACCGTACTTTGGGGTGAAGGGTTCGAGAGGTACAACAATCACAGATTGGCACACTCACACACTCTTATCTCCACGCAGGTGCTGTATCTCCACGTACCACCGCTCACAGCTTTTCTACTGATGGAGAGGCCTGAAGGGGGTGATTCAAGTTCAGGGAGGGCTGCAACCATGCCCGAACGCATCCGCAGAGACCAGGTGAGCGTAACAGAACGTGAAGCCTCTAATACTCTCTCCCTGGGCGTTATGGAAACTTCAGAAACAGATCATTTAGCCCTCTTACTAGGGGAATTACGGGGTGAAGTACATGCTTCAAGACAAGAAACCAATGCACGGAGGGATCTTATTGTAACTCGAGAAAGAACTGACCAGACAAATGCTACAAGCAGGACAGGTTCCACTGCCTGCAGTGACGCATTCTTCCACACCACAACAATCAACACCGGTTCAGGTGGTCCTTCCAGGAACAGTGCCTCTAGCCCCTCCCGAACGCTTCATCGGCGACCCAAACAAGTTCGCTGTATTTATGAACCAATGTCACCTTCATTTCTTGTGCAGACCAGGGGCCTTTCCAAATGACCAAGCCAAAGTGGCGTTTGTTCTCTCGTATTTAGGAGGTAGTGCAGCAGACTGGTCTATACCTTTGGTAAATCAAGATGACCCTTTACTCCCGAACTTTGGGAATTTCCAACATGAAATGGAAAAATTGTTTGCCTGTCATACTCAAGGACAAGCTCTGGACAACGAGTTGTTGTCAATTAGGCAAGGGAGTCAAGATCTAATAACCTATATTGCAAACTTCAATCGTCTCATAGCCCAGACCCACTGGCCAGAAGAAAAGAGGACTACACTCTTTTCCTGAGGGTTACGTGGAGAACTTAAGGATGTGTTGGCGCAAGTGGTGAATCCCCCTGAGTGGTGTGGCGACTACATAGACCCGACGGTGCAACTCAATCATAGGTTGCAGAATCGGAAAATGGATCGAGCTAGATCAGAGGGACGGTCAGTTTACATATGACCTCGTGAGAATCAGACTAATCCACATGAACAGTCTGACCCAATGCAAATTGGTGGATTACGAAGTCCCCTTACCAAAGCAGAAAGGGAAAAAAGACGACAACAGCTTTGCTTATATTGTGGACAAGCAGGTCACTTCCTCCGTGACTGCCCGGTAAAACCACCCAAGAAAATGGTTGGGGCAACAGACAAAACTGATGAAGAAGAAGAACAGAACTCAGGAAACGCTAATGCCCGGCAAGTGTAGGGGTCCGCTTGTTGAGCATGAAAAAGGAATCCGTACAGACCTCACATATAGTCCTTGAAGTGCTTTTGGTGAATCACAAGCAACCATCAAAAATAAATGCCTTGGAGGTATTTATTGATTGTAGAGATGTGGGTAACTACATTGACCAAGATTTGGCTCTCCGAATAGGCCTTCCTCTCGACAGAAGCAGAAATCGGAAAATGTCACTGCTGTGGATGGTTCTCAGCTATCATCCAGTCCGGTGACACAATGCACCGAGAAAGTCAAGCTTCTGTGTCAGGATGGGCATCAAGAGGACATTGCTTTCGATCTCATCGGTGCTCCTCAGTTCCAGATGATATTGGCAATGCCATGGCTGGAGACCCACAATCCTAGGATCGACTGGCGAAAACAAGTTCTGACATTTCCTCATGATTGTGCTGACACATGTTACAAAAAAGATGACACAAATTTGAAACCGAAGAAAGGAATCGTGTTGGGCCTCATCAGCTCCTTACCGCTTGAATACCAAGATTACCAGGATGTCTTCAAAAAAGAGCAAGCCAACATTCTTCCCCCGCACAGACCCTACGATTGTCAAATAGATCTTGTACCCGCAGCCCAGATCCCTTGCAGCTGAATTTACGCTCTGACAGAACAGGAAAATCAGCATCTTAGAACTTACATGGGTCAGTACCTGGCAAACGGTTTCATTCGCCCATCCAAGTCACCTGCCCCCTCGCCCTTATTCTTCGTGCCTAAAAAGGAGGGAGATTTAAGAACTTGCATCGACTATAGAGCCATCAATCAGATCACAGTAAAAAATCGATATCCTTTATCACTTATACAAGAGCTCCTGGACCAAGTGAAACATGCTCAAATCTGCACAAAACTGGATTTAAGAGTTGCATACCATCTTGTAAGAGTAAAAGAGGGAGACGAGTGGAAAACGGCCTTCCGCACGAAGTACGGCCTCTTTGAATACCAGGTCATGCCCTTCGGGCTATGCAATGCCCCCGCGGCGTTCCAATTCTTTATGAATGATGTACTCCGTGAACTACTGGATGTTTGCGCTCTTGTTTACATTGACGACATTCTTATCTACTAAAATTCCATGGAAGAACATGTAGGCCATGTCCGGGCAGTCTTAGAGAAGCTTTGACAACACCAATTGTATGCCAAGTTGGAACAATGTTTTTTCCATGTAACCGAGGTCGAGTTTCTCGATTTCATGCTCACACCACAAGGCGTAAATATGGATACACGAAAGGTGGATGCAATCTTCCAGTGGTCCTCACAAACATCCACGAAAGGAGTGCAAAGCGTGCTCGGATTCTCCAACTTTTACCGTCGGTTTATACCTGGGTTTTCACAAATTGTACATCCAATGACCTCTTTGTCAAAGAAAAATCAAACGTTCCACTGGTCGACAGAAGCTGAAGAAGCCTTCCAGAAGTTGAAACTAGCATTCACTACAGCACCAGTCCTTCGACACCCACGACCAGACGTACCATACATAGTTGAGACAGATGCTTTAAAAATAGCCATGGTAGCAGTATTATCACAATGAGACCCTGAACCAGGACAACTACACCCCGTCGCATTCTGGTCCCGCAAACTTTCAGCCCCGAGTTGAACTAGGCAATCACCGATAAGGAATTACTGGCAATTAAAGCAGCATTCAAGGCCTGGAGACATTACCTTCTTGGGGCGAGACATACGGTCACTGTCATCACGGACCACCGTAACTTGCAATACTTGAAAACTGCCAAAGCACAATCCTCACGTCAACTTCTTTGGGCTCTCTTTTTCGCGGAATCCGATTTTATCATCACTTAGAGACCTGGAGTACGCAATGGGAAAGCAGACGCTCTATCACGCAT
Organism: Ambystoma mexicanum; assembly: GCF_040938575.1. Taxonomy (NCBI): domain Eukaryota; kingdom Metazoa; phylum Chordata; class Amphibia; order Caudata; family Ambystomatidae; genus Ambystoma; species Ambystoma mexicanum. Next base: position 335,119,167 of record NC_090924.1, on the reverse strand, counting down.
GAGTGAAGAAAAAGAGGCTTTTACAGCATCCGACTCCGTGGCCATAATTCGTGATGAAAGGATTCAAACCAGAATAGCTGCCACCACGTGTGTGGATGACCAAAGAACCAGTTTGCAATCCCCGATGGATCAATCAACACAACAGGAATGGCTGTTAAAAGGTGACCAGTACACCATCGAAGACAATCCACCGTATTTCCAAGGACGACTATATTGACCAAGAACTGAAAAAGCAAATCATCACAAATTACCACGATTCATTAGTGGAAGGACATCCAGGAATAGCCAAAACTCAGGCTAAGGTAAAACAAAACCACTGGTGGCCAACCTGGCGAAAAGACATCGCCCAATTTATTGAATCCTGCGGTGTCTGTCACAACACAAGTCTCAGAAACAGAACCCTGCTGGCTTACTACATCTCCTAACAGTACTGCCAGCACCTTGGCATACCCTGTCGATGGACTTGATCACAGATCTTCCACTCAGCAATGGATAAAACACCATATTAGTTGTTGTGAATTTATTCTCCAAAATGGCCCATTTCATCCCTCTGAAGGGACTCCCAACTGCGTCAACTCTCGCTTATGTGTTCCTAGAGAAAATTGTTCGATTGCATTGATTTCCATCAATATTAGTATCTGATCGCGGAACGCAATTTGTTTCTGCCTTTTGGAGAAAGTGTACGATTGCCAAAATCGATCTCGGTTTGTCCACAAGCCATCAGCCTCAAACTGATGGGCAAACTGAACGAACCAACCAAACTTTAGAGCAATATCTCAGGTGTATGTTGCAACAGTTCAAGGATTCTTGGAAAAATATACTCTGGATAGCTGAGTATGCATACAACAACTCAGTTCACACAAGCACAGGGCAAACTCCATTCTACACGGTGCACGGAAGACATCCGAGGACATCAGTATTTGATGCACCCGATACCCTGGAAATGCCAGCCATAAAAAACTTGCATAAAACCATCACTCAGGTTCTTAAGGAGGCGACAGAGCATCTGACCAAGGCTAAGGAAAGACAAAAACTGTTTGCTGATCGACATCGGAAGGAAGCTCCCGCCTACCAGATTGGAGAAAAGGTGTGGTTAGCATCCAAATATATTCCCCTGAAGGGTCTAAGAGCTTTCCGCCCAAGATACCTGGGCCCCTATACTGTAAAGTCCATAATCAATCCTGTTGCCATGAAATTGGAGTTACCATCTCACATGAAAATTCACCCCGTATTACATGTCTCTCTCCTTAAACCAATGAAGTCCAATACATGGCTTAGTTCTCCACCAGACCCCGAAGTAATAGATGGAGAACCAGAATATGAAGTCAAATCCATCCTGGACTCCAAGGTGCTTCGATCAAAATTGTATTACCTAATTGACTGGAAAGGTTACAGACCTCAAGACGGAACTTGGGACCCCAGTGAACACGTCCATGCTCTGCGTTTAATCAGACAGTTCCATTGCAATAATCCCACCAAACCAGGACCGGGAGGAGGACCACCCTTGAAAGAGGTCTTGAGGCGGAGTGCTGTCATGGTCATGAAGTCAGGGGCACAGGCATGCAGGGGTCGCAGGCACAGGAGACCTGGGTGGACACTGTCCTGGCGCCTTTGGCACCAGGCTCATGAACAAAGTAAACAAGAACATCCATTTAACACCAAAAAGCTTTTATTATGGACATAGCACTTCAGATGCATTAACCTTGAACATTCCATCAATTAAGCAGGATGCATTAACCTTGTACATTCCATCCATTAAGCAGCCCCAAGTGTATTATTGGGTGTGGCTGCTAATGGATTGCCTTCGCACGTGCTCACTCTCTAGGAGTGGCAGGGTGTGGTTGGTAAGCCGGCCCTAATGGGCGTGCCCACGATCTCAGCTATATAAGCTGCCCCGATCCTCAAGACAAACGCTTTGCGTTATTCTACACTTGCAAGCAGCGTAACGCTCACCGTCGCCTGAGGTCAGACTTACCTTTGAAGATCCTGCTTCCTGCCAGCATACTTACCAACTGGGGGAAGCTGTTCGTACCTGTACATCTCTTCGGCAAACCAAGTATTCATCTTTACACTTTCTGGAACGCCGAAATCTTCATCTTGGCACCGCAGCACGACAAACTCCATGGTCGACAGCAGCGCCTGTAAGGAAAAACAGAAGACAAGGTTAGACATTGAAAAAGCAGTCAGCTTAAGGTTGCACTTTGCCATACTTCGCGCTTTTCCTTAAACCATCACTTACCTGCTGTCGAACATTGCGGTAGCATCCATCTTCCATCTGGCCGCATCTCGCGTCTCACAGCTGCATTGAGGCCGCATTTCCATCTAAGGGAAGAAAACAGAAGAGAGACATTATTGCGGGCATAAATAGCAACAACATATAAAGACATTAAACAGAACGAACAGCATCACGAAAGACTCAAGAAAGACTTACCAATCATAAGGAGAACCATAGTCGCAGCTGGACTGGACTAATCCTTATCAGGGATCAGTGAAGGAACTAGACCCCATTCGACGTGCCCCTGCCAGAAGTAGCAGGACGAAGAGCTCATCTTCCATAATTCACAGGTGAGCTTTATGGGCCGGCGTACGCTCACAGAAACCGTACTTTGGGGTGAAGGGTTCGAGAGGTACAACAATCACAGATTTGCGCACTCACACACTCATCTCCACGCAGGAGCAGTATCACTGCGTACCACTGCTTACAGCTTTTCTACTGAGGGAGAGGCCTGAAGGGGGTGATTCAAGTTCAGGGAGGGCTGCAACTGTGCCCCAACGCCTCTGCAGAGACCAGGTGAGCGTAACATCCACAAGGCTTTCTGGGGCCTGGGACCATGCTACCTCCAACTTTCCCTCCTTCAATACTCCCCTGCTAGAGCCTTCCGCTCCTCTAATACCAAATTTCTGCAGGTCAAACGCTTCTTCAAGCAGAGAATGGGGGCAGGCCTCTCTCTTTGACTGGTGCCTCCCTCTGGAACAGCCTTCCTGCCCCTCTCAGGCTTGAGCCGGACCTCCTTAAGTTCTGGAAACCTCTAAAAACTCAGCTTTTTCGCCACCTCTTTCCCTTCTTCCCTTCCTTGCTAATAACCCGATTGCCGCTGAGACTGGTGGTCTGATCTGCCCAGGATCTAGTCACTCTACCCAGTCGACAACAGCACCCTCCATCCCCACAGCACTGTCCCTAAGGGCTCCCTGCCTGGCGACTGCACATCCCTCCTGGGGTTTATCCGCCCTAGCACTTAGCTAGAGGGCTCCTCACTGGCTCCCCTTGACACTTCCCTCACCTGGGCCCACCAGCACTTGTCCGTTCCTTCCCCTTTGCCCCCACCACTCCTATCTCCTACACTTCTCTTCACTACATGTGCATCTCCAAATGCCACAAGGCCTATTAGTGTTACGCTCACCTGGCTCCCACAGAGGTGTCGATCTGAACTGGACAGCTGCGGTCTCCACTAATGTGACGGGTAGGGCCGAGATGACGGACTGGACTGGCCCACCTAGCTTTGTTTGCTTGGCCTGTAGGAATATTCTTCTGCAAATGGAGAAAGGGAATTAACCACCCGTGGAGTTGAGTGTAAATCCCCCCCAAGCCCTCGCTGTTCTCCCCACGGATCACCTTTGATGTCCCCTCTTATAGTCTCACCTGATGGTTTGAAAAGATGAGCTCTCCATCCTGCATTGAGCGCAGGGGCGCGTTGATAACCAATTGCTTCACTGGCTCGAAGAAATTGGTGAGTTCCAGAACAATATTGACTCCGAAAAGTATGTAGTTCGTAAGAGTTCAAATGCCTGACTTTCACTCTTGTCCGATTCCTTGTAGATTGCATCTTGACCCTAGTGAAGAGTTTCTCGTGGCAACCGGTAATATTCTGGTAAGGATTTGTATTTCCAACACAGTTCGATAAATAATGTCAATATGTAACCTGTTGCTTTCTCCCTTATTCAGGCACTGAGAGAAAGTATGAAGTCTCGGGGAATAATACCTCCGGCGGTAAAATCAGGTAAGTCTAATGTGGTGAGGAGGGTTCCCCTTGATAGTCCCTTTGTTTCACCTTGCTGTCCTTTTGTTTCCCCTTAGGGGCCGGGGTTCGGCGAAGATGCAGTGGAAGCTGCGCCAACCTGTGAAGAGGAATTGTACCCCCGGTGGTAAAATCAGGTAAGTCTATGGGGGGGGGTTACTAATATTCCTCTGTGTATTCCCTTGGCTCACCTTGCTGTTCTTGTCTACTCCTTAGGTGCCGGAATGCGGCGGGAACATGCAGGAGGATGCGGTGGAATGTGAAGATGCTGCGAAGGCCGGTGAGTTCAGCGCGGCGCTGCAGCAGGCGAGGCGACGCGCATAAAATAACTTCTTTCTTCCAGCTCGAAGGCGCGAAGGATCGGGAATTCAGGTAAGGATCAAAGGTATTGCTCTTGTTCTAACCTTTTCTCCTTCTTTCTCCCTTTTTCTAGGAGCTCCAAACTCGAGGCGGGCGTGGCAGAAGGCTGGATGCAGACTTGCAGGCACGGTGAGCGTTACGCTGCTGGATGCAGAATAACACGAAGCATGTGCTGCTCTTTGGGCGTGGTTTAAATAGCCTCCAAAGTAGTCCCAGGTAAGTATTCCTCCCCAGCCCCGCCCGAGTAAAAAATAGTCCCTAGGTAAAATAGTCCCTTCCAAGCCTCATTTGGCTTGGAGCTCTTGCAGCATGGTCTGCATCAGGTAAGCTTGCAGCATGGTCTGCATCAGGTAAGTTCTACTCTATGAGCCTGGCGCCTATGGCGCCAGGACTGACTCTCCATATGAGCCTGGCGCCATAGGTGCCAGGACCGCACTCACACAGCCCCTAGCAGGGGTTTTTGGGCTTGCCCAAAATAACTTGATGCCTGCTTCCGGGGTTGCTGGAACTGGTCTGGATCCCCGGGGGTAGGCATCATGACAATTAGAACCACGATTGAACTGTACTGTTCTTGCCAATGTTATTTACTCCCCTTGTTCCCTTCCCATTTTGCCTTGTGGTGCTTGGAAACACAATTCTGTTGTATACGCGCCTAAAATATGCCCAATAGATAAATAAATAAATAAATAAATAAATAAATAAATAAAAGATCTAATTCTCTCGGTTGGGGCTACAAGTCCCATAATCCCCTAAGTACTGGGATGAGGAAGAGGGCTAAAGAGCAATGTTGCAGGAGGAGTGAGCTTGTTACACACCTGATGGAAGTGGAGAGGCTTAAAAGGGCCCCTCAGGTGCTGGCTATTAGAATGAGTTGGAGCTGGAATAGTCGCAGCAGTAGCAGAGCAAGAGCACATTGTTGACAATCCAACCAGAAGCGTGTGGAAAGAAGGGACGCTGGGACTTTGACCAAGCAGATTCCAACTGCCTGTCCTGAGAGGGTCTTGTTCCCTCTAAACCTGAAGTGCAGAGGTTGCACAGCGGAAGGCGTGAAAGAAGATTGCTTTTCCCCATGTGAACCTGATTGCAGAGATTGCACAGAAAGAAGTGTGCGGGAGACCGTGGCTGAGTATTGGCGTACAGCCTAGGGTCCCATGAGCGAGAGGAGCTCTTTGACTGCGTGGTGGGGATGGACACGCCTTCACAGAGAAAGGGTGTGGGTCCAAATAAAGACCGAAGCAGTTTAAGTCTTGCAGCATGCGAAGGCAGCAAGATGGAAGCCGGTGGGTGTTAAAGAGCGGTCTGATCACTTGCGCGAGCAAAGGAGATGCAACTGTAGCCACGCAGAATCACTTGTGTATGAGTGAAAGCAGTACTAAACCGACCGTTGGCTGTCAGTCAGTGGGAAGTTACAAAAGTAGCACTCGCGTATGCGTGAACCTTTTCCATAGCACTCAAGTAAGAGTAAAACACTCTGAACCACATAATTGAATCTTGAAACTTCTGAGAACAGATGATAGACTGATCACTTGTGCTTAAAAAGTGATTCTGTGTTAAAGGAGAACCGAAAAGTCCATTGTGAGCTGTTGAAGATGATGTAGTACTGAAGTTAAGTGACTGAACATTGAATTGTGAGTTTAAGGGAATAAGCGTTGCCCAAGCCAACAGTGAAACAAGTAATACACAAGCCATGAGTGAAACAAGCATTTTCCCAAAGCCAAGAATGGTGTAAGCATTGCCCTAGGCCAAGTGGGATCAAAATATTGCTCAAGCCCAGAGTTGTGCAAGCATTGTCCTCAGCCAAAAGAGACTAACAACAGGCATACAAGTAAGCTGCTTTGGTGGGCACAAAACGAAGGGGCGAATGCAATGTGGTAAAAAAGTGAAACCTGCCGATTGTAATTGTTCCCTGAAAATTGGTATAACTGACATTGCCCAAACGATGAAACATAGAATTACATCCCTGAAGGGAATTTTGGTTGTTGATGTGGGAGAAAAACAAGAGTGGCAAAGAGCCTGCCCTTCCTAAAGGTAAATGTTCAGAGGAAGAGTGCTTTGCCTACATGGAGGTGTTGTGGAACAGTGATGTGAGTACTGTCTTTTCTAAAGTTGCTAACCACAACGTTGCAGACTGTTGAAGCTGTGATAAAAGTTTTGGATGTCAGTAGATTTGAAACTTCAGAAGCCCAGTTGAATGTGAAGCAGTATGGGGCAGGTGAGTAGAACCACATGGTGAATTCTTACAGAAACTAACCTGGTACAGAGTTATCCAGGTAGAGGCAGTGGTCCTGTGAAATCATCCCGACAAATATATAAACTGTGATTCATAATGCTATGAAGATAGACTTCAAATCTACTAACAATAAGCTGTGTTTATTTGACCTTGCCCGAAGTTGTGTTTTCTTTGTATTTGACAAGGAATTGCATTTCGTCTTTGACATCCTTAAGTTGTGGCAAAGCATCATGACTCAGAATATCATTGGTGCTATTTGAGGAAGTGCAAATTATTGCTCAAGGAAGAAGAGAAATATTTATGTTGGTTGAACATTGGTGAACAGATCGTTCTTTTGACAAAGTGAGTCAAGAACTGCATTGGAACTTTTTTGCAAACCTGGATTTCCTTGTTTCTTTATATTGAATGTTGGAACTAAATCTAACTTGAAACCCAGGGAAGGGGAGTTTACACAGGTTACAAAGAGAGATTGGGCCTCATTACGAGTCGGCCGTGCCGGAATCCGGTGATTCCGTGACGACGGTTACTCCACTTCCGCGACCGCAAGGTTGCGGAAAGAAGGGCTGATTACGGCACTTGGGTCGCGCGCAACACACCGAGGCGGAAACGAAGTCACTGCCGTCATGTAAACACCCACGACATGGACTTTACGCCACAGAAAAACGGTGCTAAACCCGTGTCCGCCCCCGCCGACATGGAAACACCGGAAGCGGAAACACCATGACCGCGGGAAAAAAACGGAAACAGAGAGGCGGCCATTATATAAAGCACAATCCACTGCCATCCTCAGACACCACAGGTCAGATTACCTCACTGAGACTGACAACTCATCGAAATGGCATCCAGGATACCAGCACGCAGACAGCGAAAGTCGCGCTTTAGTGAGGCTGAGCTCACAGTTCTTGTGGACCACATTGTCGAGCATGCGGAAATGCTCTTTAGTGCAGACCAGCGGCGCGCTACTCAGCAACGGCGCAAGGAGGTGTGGGCGGAGGCAGCACGCAAGTGCACAGCGGTCGGTGTGACCACACGCTCTGTGAAGGACTGCCATAAGAGGTGGGATGACTTCAGGCTCCGGGTGCGCAACCTCATGACTGCACACCGCCAACACAGCACTGGCACTGGTGGAGGCCCTGCATTCCCTCTCAAGTTGCAACCGTGGGAGGAGCGTTGCAGCAGTGTCATGCACCTCGAAGGCATCCACAGCATAGGAGAGGCAGAGGCAGGAGTGAGCCCACCTGCACATGCTGGTAAGTGCACATAGTACAAAGCCATAAGTGTGAATGGGAGTGACCCTATGGACCCACTCACAATGCCCCCCCCCCAAACAGGGCAGGAGTGACCCAATGGACCCACTCACAATGCCCCCCCCCAACAGGGCAGGAGTGACCCAATGGACCCACTCACAATGCCCCCCCCCCAAACAGGGCAGGAGTGACCCAATGGACCCACTGACTGGCCAGATGACAAGTAACACATCCCCAAAGCATGAACCCTGGAAATGCACACAGTGCGCGCCTGACTGGAAGCAGACACACAGACACCTGAGTGCATCAATAGTCACAAGTGTGTACATGCAAGTGGTCATGGATTATTATGTTGGATGCATGTGATGGACACATCTAGTAACATCACACAACTAACAGCATGCCCTCTGTATCCCCACAGTCGAGACCAGTGACAGCGACGGCCAAGAGGCAACGCAGCAGCCACCTGCACATGCCCAACTCAGCACTTCTGCCCAGGAGGATGATGCTAGCTGCTCCAGCACACGAGCACCGGCTGCATCAGGCACACCGGGTACATCAGGCACACCGGCTCCATCAGGCACACCGGCTCCATCAGGCACACCGGCTCCATCTGGCACACCAGCATACGCCACCATCCCCATGCAGGCACCTACCCTAGCCCCGGATGATGATTCGCAGCCCATCTGCACAGCTGAGGAGGCTGCATCAAGTGATGGAAGTGCCCCGGCCATGCAGGCCGAAGCAGTACAACAGGGTGAGGGGGACAACATGGATGAGGTGTCACCCATCCATGGCCTACAGTTCAGCCCCCAAGAACTGCACAGCCCCATGCGCTCCCCAACTCCCTCCATGGCTGAGCTCAGTACACGCTTGCAGCACTTTGAGCAACAACAGGCCACCCTGACGCAGCTGGTGGAAAGTCAGCTGGAGGAGGCCAGGCTGCAGCGTGAAGAGGCCGTGCATCAGCGGGAGGAGGCCAGGCTGCAGCGTGAGAGCAATGCTACGTCGGTGCGGCGGCTCTCCAGGTCGATTGGACGATTTGCAGTTGTCACCCTGGCACGCCATGTCAGGGAAGGGAACAGTGTGCAATCCAGCATTGCTCAGTCAATGTTGGTAGCCCAGCAGGCGTTTCAAGGGCGCTTGCCCACAGTCACACCGACAGTCACCTCAGTCAGCACCACCCCATTCAGCTCTGCCACTGCCATGACACGGAGGCATTCTAGTTGGCTGACTGGAGCCGCCAGCAAGGACACGGCACCGCATAAGCGCCCACGCAAATAGTGGCATGTGGGGATGCCAGTCAACATGACATTTGGGGACACAATGGGTGTAGGGGGGTGTGTACGTTTGGGTGGTGGGTGGGCACGGGTGTACAGCTTACCTACCCAATGCACTTTCTTACCTGGTTTATTGAAAATACAACACCTTTGAAAAGTACCATAATGAGTGGACATCTGTCATTTCATATGCAGTACAATTAAAGGGTATTTCCGGTCCTAAATTTTTATTGCCCCTACGGGTCAGCCATGTGTTTTTAAACAATAATTGATCAATCGTAGTAGAATTTGCTATGGTCCTTACCCGACCTTTCGTCCACTAAACAAACGATAAATCTCACTTTTACATAAATAGACAATTATCTCCATATTTATGGTTCTCTAGGGTTGCAAAGCACGCGGACAATATACAAAGATGGAGTGTAAAATTCAAGTTCTCAGGGATGGCTTTACACAGAATGTTGCAAAGTAAGAATGTATGCACGTTCACAGTGAAGGTCAGCTGCTTCGATTTATTGCTCGCGGGCCGGAGTGGCCCACGACTCGCAGTATAAGGTTCTATTGTTTTTTGACCTTGACAGACAGGCATCGTGCCTAAAGACTTCTTTTGAAGGAGGGGTGCAATAACGTAAGAGATGATAAGGATGAAATTTCAGAAACGAGACCGATTTTCATGTTTGTTCACTATAAGAAAGATCGTTGGCACAGACGGAGTGGTATTTAGGGACTGCATTACGCCTAGACAATGGAAAATGCAAATCTAATGTAAGTAACCCTTTAGATGATTTTATACCGGGATATATTAACAATAGCGTAGCGTTAAAGCCCGGTTAAATTGTACTTGTTAGTTCAATGTGGCATTTTGTACCGCGCACTATCAACACCAAAGTGGTCCCCTGGCGCTCAGGCGGCTCTGAAAAAGCCAGAGGAGAGGGGGTGGGTTAGTGGGAATAACATAACATACTCTGTTGCACTATCCTCGCTAGCAAATAGTTTCAGGCCCAATAAATAAAATGAATAATTTTAATGAAGATCGGCTGGAGAGACTAATTTATGTTTTTAATACAGGTACATCCTTCCCTACTGCCAATGCCATCATTTCCAGACCCCGGCCGACGGGTTCCTCAGCTGCCAGGTGCAGCTCCATGTCAACAACTTCACCACCCTGACCATTTTATGGGACGATCGGCAAGGACCAATATGCCCTTACGCGGTACTAGCGGCTAGAAGCAACATACCAACCGTTACGGTGGTGTAGTGCCTCGTTGTTGGAACAGCCTTGCGATTATCAGTGCGACCATAGTGCTTCTTTTATCGTAAACCAACACCCTGTGTTCCGCAAAGGAACAGCGCGTGACTCAAGATGAACATTTGCGGATCGAGAGCAAAGACAAATGCGAATCGCTGAATATTCTCTAAACATTTGACGTCAAATAAATGTACTTTACCAATTGTACAATCTTGCTGTTTGCTTTTAAACCACAATTTCATATTCCGAATTGTGGCGCGCTGTGTTGTGAGATGATCTGTGTTGTTTTACGGGTTCTGTGTGAAGTCGCGTACAAGTCGACTGGGCGCGTTTGGCTACGCAGCCCAGTAACGTCACGGAGAGAGGCAGGGAATATGAATGCTTTGTTGATGTCAGGCTCAGGGGCGGGGGATATGATTTAGTGCCTCAAAAGCAGGTCAGCCAGGGCGATGGGGCAAGTGATAGGATTATCACATAATGTCGGCGCACAGCAGCCTGATTTATCGTTTGTTTAGTGGACGAAAATTGGGGTAAGGTCCATAGTAAATGTTTCTACGATCGACAGATCTATGCCTGAAAACACATGGCCGACCCGTAGGGACAATTAGAATTTGGTCACGGAAATACCCTTTATTCATTTAGTGGCATCACCATATCCCTGAAATGCTGTGGATGTGCTGTCTCTCAAAAGTAAATGCGAATCAGTGCATCCCGTGCTCGTTGTCCATCTAGTAGGAGGTGGTTGTGCCATCCCATCCCCTTCCCCATCCCCGTCTCCGTCTCCATCACCATCCCCATCTTCATCATCTCCGTCTGGGGGCATTGGAATGTTCCTGCGCAGGCACAGATTGTGCAGCATGGCACAAACGAGTGTAATTTTACCCGTCTTCACTGGGCTGTACAGCAGTGATCTGCCAGATCTGCTTAAACAGCGGAACCGGGCCTTCAGTAGTCCAAATGTCCTCTCAATCATGCCACATGTGCGGACATGTGCCCTGTTGTACGCATCCTCATGCCTGTTCCTTGGCCTCCGTACAGGCGTCATCAGCCATGGCGTGAGTGCATATCCGGCATCTCCTACATGGGATGTAGATGTGGGAGACATGTCAGTGTTGGTAGTATCATGTCTTCATCAGATGCAGTGCAATCTTGTGTCATTGTTCATTCATGCGTATGTGTCATGCAGTATTTTCACTGATGGGTGTTAATCTTCTATGGCCATCATAGTGGTGGTTGGCAGCTGGACATTGACCAATGCATTGGTGTGCATGTGGCTTGTGAGTATGGCATTGTGCAGTGATGTGCACACATGGAAGGGTCACTCCACAGTGATGATATAGTAGATGCAGGATGTCTCATGTACAGCCATCATGTGCATTGTGAGTGCTGTGTTGCATATTATGGGGGGGCGGTTGCTGTGGCTCCAGGTGTGTGTGCCAGCGAGAGTTCAGGCTGTGTGTGTCAGGTGGCAGGGTGTGTACGGCCACACTGTGGCTACCTGTCATGTGTTGCTTTGTGAAGTTTGGGTTCTGCTGTCTATTCAGTGGATGGGCGGGGGGTGATGCATGTGCAGTTGCAGCAGCCCACTCACGTAGCTCTTTGCCCTGGTCACACACACACTCCCCGCTTACACAGGTCCGGAGCATTGGCAGCCGTACTCACCCAATAGCCATGTGCTTTGTCCAGCATAGCGTTCCATGTACTGTGGCAATGTTGAATTCCGCAGTACCATTGAGTCATGGGTTGAGCCCGGGAAATGTGCGCAGCAATGTGTAATCACTTGCGTCGCATCACATACCATCTGTACATTCAGTGAGTGGTACTGTTTCCTATTGCGGAACACCATTTCAATTGCACGTGGTACTGTCAGCTCAATGTGGGTGCAGTCGACTGCACCTATGCAATTTGGCATGCCTGCTATGGCATGGAAGGCCAACTTGGTGGCAATCACCCGGGGCAGGGTACGGGGTAGGGCAATCTGTTCAGACACATGGCGCAACAGGGCATCCAGTACCTGAACCAGGATTATTGAGAAACAGGGTTGTGATAGGCCGTGCAGCTCACCGACTGTGTGTTGATAGGTACCGGTGCCAAGAAAGTGCAGTACAGATACGACCTTCAGGAGGGGGGGGGGTGGCGGTGGGGGTGTCTATGTGGCTGCTGATGTCGTCCTCTATCAGGCAACTGATGTACAGGATTGTTGGACGGTCCAGCCGGTATAATGTGTGGATCTGTCCTGGGTTGAGGTTCCAGGGTGAGGCCCTGATGCGTGGTATTGCAGGCTGCCTGCAGGATAATGGGGTTGGCCATGGGTACAGGGTTAGCTTGTTGCCCTCTGCGCCTTCTACGCCTCCGCCTCCTCCTCCTCTGCAACATTACTGCCATCATGTGCAGTGCTGCCTGTTGGTTGAGTAGGCCCAGTCCCAATGCTACTAGAGCTGCTGCCTGCATGGTTCTGTTTTGAGTTGGGCTGGGTGTGGCCCTTTTGTACGCTCCCATTGGCCTGCTGGGTCAAGCTGGGCTGATTTGGTGCACCTGTGGCCTGATTCAGGACACCAGGCACAGTTTAACGTCATGTTCGCTGTGGCGGCGGTACCGAAACCGTGATCATGGTTTTACCGCCATTTTGTTGTCGGTGTTTCCATGTCCGCGCTATTTGTGATGCTCGCAGTGTTTCGTATTGCCGGCAACGGAGGGGTTTCCGTGCAGCAGGAGTTTACGGGAGCTTTAACTCCGCGGTGGCGGTTGGAGGTGGTGCTATTTCCGGGTTCGCAGGTCATGATTAGGCGGACGCGGAAACGGTGCCGGTATGGTTATACCGGCAGCGTTGATTCCGGACCAGAGCACTTGTAATGAGGCCCATTGTGAATATACTAGAAATGCCATTATTGACATTTGTTGTGAATTGCCGTATATGTTCTTGTATATTTTATGCTTAAATGTGAGTGCCAGATATCCTTCTTTAGAGTGTTTCCTTTAGTTTTTGATAGGCAGGGAAATCCTCGTCAGGGTAGGGAGAGTGAGGCGTTTGGTGAAACTTATAATTGAATAAAATGGGATATTTCGGGAAATCATCTAAAAGTTGTCCGCCTCACATTTATGACCCCTCACAGTAGACAGGCATGCACTGAAGTATGTACCCCAATATCTGACAATAATTACCTCAATGTAACAGCCAGAAAGGTATACAAATCACAATACCACCCAACGATGACCAGCACCAGTACCATGAGATACCTGCAACAGGTAAAGATTGGAAATTGAGTAAGGGCGATGTTGCAGCTGGGATAGTGCAGTGAGAACAGTGGCCAACTAATTAGACATGGACCTGGATTACCAGATCTCCTTGGCCATTACCCATTGAAGGCATAGACCCCCTAATATTGGGGAATATTGAGGAAGCCACTGTGAATACCTGATTATATGCTTGGTGAAAAAGATAGCCCTGCAGCACAGTAGAATTATGTCTAGTTACACAATAAACACTCCTGTCATGGAACACTTATCTTACTTACAGCATGTGACTCTGGCTATCCACTGCTTCCAGGGCTGATGACACCCATCAGAATCCCTGCAATGCCATAAGTGGTGGCTTACAACAAAAACACATATGGACTGGCGTGTAGCATAGATCACACATTGTGGCACACATGTACAGCCCTGAGAAGGTGGGGAAGATTGTCATGGCCCTCCTTAGGACGGAAACGTTAACCCACACTCAATTATTGATGATAATGCAGGTGTTCACAGGCCACCTCAGGGTGAAAGTGATGATGCAAGGGAAGGACACATAATAAGTTATGAGCTAATTTAGAACTATTTATGAACACATATGAATCCACATTTCACTGTACTATAACTCACCACTTAAAGCACATTTATGACAGAAAATAAAAGACCACTGGATTCATTTACTAGAATGCTGTTTTATTCAACAGAGACACACCCATGCACACCCACTTCCTGCGTCCCCTAAACATTGTCTGTGCCATGACATCCCCTACTTCTGTTGGTCGTTGCCGCATCCATGGGTAGCTTGTGGTGAGGTGGGCTGTCTCCAGCGAGAGTGCCTCAACAGGGTGCTGGGGACTGATCCCTCTGAAGGTGTGGAAGGATGGAGTTGGCCTTGTCACCCCAGCATGGTCTCATTGCTAGAGGAAATCTACTCGACAAACTCCTGTACCTTCTGGGCCACTAACGTGACAGCAGCAGTGGCATCTGCTACTCTCCCACTATGCCTCTCCACAGCGGATGCTACCCTCCCCAATGCCCCCTGAAAAGCATCATGCATGTCCTGAGAATGTCCAACGCTCCTGTCTCTGCTTCATTGGGCTACGTCTCTGCCATATGACATCAAGTATGTTTTTGGGGGACTGGGGATGATGGGTCATGGGGCAGCCCTCCCCAGATGCATAAGGCCCATCATCTGCAGTGTCCTTATCATCAGCAGTGGAAACAGTATCCTGCTGATGATGCTACTGAAGAGCTTAGCCAGTGGATAAGGGCGATGGAATCGTGGTTTGAGGGAGGGAAGGGAGGAGAGTCCAGCAGATGAGGGTCCCCCATTGAGACAACATGAGTGCATAAAACAGGCCTCATTACGTGGTAGGAGGTAGCCATGGTGCTATTAGCACCATGGCTACCCCCTTACTGCATTCCGGGTACGGGTTCCTGAAATAGGGACTTACTGGGTCATTCCAACCTTGGACGACCCGGTAAGTCCCCATTCCGGGAACCATTCCCCATTCCCATTCGAGCCCCCATAGGGCTCAATGGGAATGGGGATGGAGCTAATAACGGTACCGCAATTTGCGGTACCGTTATTAGCTCTGAAGTCCCTTAACAGGTCCCTTCCATAACGCTTGGTAAAACCAGGTGTTAAGGAAGGGACCCGCTAAGGGACCTCGGAATAGGGTGGTAAGGGATGACCGGCACCGGTGTCCTTACCGGTGCCGGTAATCCCTTACCACCTACCTTGTAATGAGGCCCAGAGTCTTGAACTCACACAGGCAACATTCTTCAGAGGTGGTAGTTTCCACAGTGGTGGTTAGAGCCTCAGAGACACATTGGGCCTCATTGCACGGAAGGTGGTGATCCAGGGTGCTATTAGCACCCTGGACCATGCCGGTAAATTACCGGCACCGCCTTGGCGGTAAGGGGATTTACCGCCCCATTCCAAGGTCGGTGGGGCGGTAAATCCCCCTTCCGCCATTGCCCTTCCCCATTCCCATTTCTGCCCCATAGGGCTCTATGGGAATGGGGAAGGCGCTAATTACGGCACCGCAATTTTGCGGTGCCGTAATTAGCTCCGAGGTCCCTTAGCGGGTTGGTTTTTAACGCCTGCAAAAAGCAGGCGTTAAAGCACCAACCCGCTAAGGGACCTCGTAGTACGGCGGTAAGGGTTAACGGTCACCGTTGCCATTAACGGTGACCGTTAACCCTTACCGCCGTCCGTGTAATGAGGCCCATTGGGTTGGAGAGATGGCCACAACAGTGGTTATTCTGGAAGCAGAGTCGCACAGGGCGATGTGGTGGTGGCCACGGTCACAGTGTCACTGCTGCCAGAGGTGGGGATGGCACAGGTGCTTGGGCTGACAGGAGCTGCAGATGGAGTGGCATGGGTCTCTGGCAAGGTGGTAGCTAATGCTGACTTGCATGTACTTTTCTTGTGATTGCCAGTACGCTGCCCTGCATCCCTGGATGTATGGTTGGAGGGTGATCTGGGGTTGATGAAGTAGTGACAGAGGTACCTGCTGTGCTGGTGCACTCATCTTCTTCCTCTTCCTTGCTGGCATGACAAAAGCGACAAACTATCAATTGCAATGATATGATAGTTATTTATAACGCGCTTAACACCCACAGGTTTCTAAGCACGGACCAGTGGATCGAACCTGTGTTGCTCCGTGTCGTCTTGCTTCCAAGGTGAGTACGTTGCCGCTGAGCTATCCTCCCGAGACATTGCAATGTCCAAAATGGGTTAGTTGTGCATTGCAGCTGAGTGTCTTTTAGTCCACACAGTAGAGTTCATACAGGGAAGGATGTGGATGTTACAAATAGGGTGCCTAGGTTTTCAGTGCCTGGTTTCATTCACCCAGTGACAGGATGTTATGTAGTACAATGAATGTGCTTGCAACCAAGTGGACATATGATCTCAGTAGTGATAATGGTATGGGTATTGGCTCTCCTCTAACTGCATGCAGTAGGTAATGTGAGACAATAGGGATAGTGGAGCGGGCACAGGTGGCGATCAGACCTGTAAGGTGTGGTGCACTCATCATGGAGTGCGCTTTCACTGATGGCTAATACATTCTACACAAGCCTTGCTGAGACTTGCTTTGGTGTGTATAGCTGACATGTGTCCTATGTATCTCTGTGTGGTATGTAAGGATGGCATGGTATCAACAGTAAAACAGACACAAGTGACCACAGTTCAAGGGTGTTTATTGAACTTCAACAAGTCTATGATAAAAGCCTATCTAATCCCAAATCTACAGATCAGAGCAAGCTACGACCATCCAATAAAAATAACGCAGTCATAGTGGTGTCTTGCAAAATAAAAGGGCCTATACTAAAAAACCTATTGCCAATCCTTACCTCTAAATACAAATAGCGTGAGGAATAATGTTATGAAAAAGAAAGAAGTGTTCAAAATTCTATGTCAGGATGTTCAGGCCGTTGGCCTCCATTCCCCACGTTTTCAGCATGGGATAAGGCAGTTCACTCGAGCGTAGCACAATCTCTGGCTTCTTTAGCACGAGGATACAGTTCAAGCAATAGCATCAGGGCCTTCGATGCACAAGTCTCCTTGCTCTCAAAGTCTCTCCGCCCTGAGGGCCTTATGCAACCAAATAAACAACAAGTTCCTTTCCTCTTTAGATTTTCACAAGTATTTACTTTAGGTGATTCACTATTCAAACCGGAAGCCCCTCATCCGGGCTCAGATCCTTTTAATACAATTTTCGTAGGATATTCCTTTTCCAGGTCAACTCACGGTTCACCCCGGACCCCTCTCAGCTGGGCTCAGATCCCTTTAACACAATTAGTCTCCCAAAGCCGGGCCCGGACCAATGTCAATTTTACACCAATTATTGAAGACTTTTCGAATGTGCACAGGGTTTGTCTTGACCTGTGACAGGACCACTTTGATTTCAAAACAATTCCTTTTTCTTTTAACATTCGTTACCTTTCAGTTGGGTACCTAACAGATACTTTTGAATGAGCAGCCACAGGATGCTGGACCACTCTCTTTACGGTATCGGATCTTAGCTTCAAAGTTCAGTCACTCATCTGCCGTTGTAATTATATTTGCATCACTTGCCACATATGCTTCATACGCTGTTCTCTTTAATTCGCTTGCCACTTGCAACCTTGGTTTCCACACAGACTGGTGTGGTATCACTCTCTCTCCAACTCAACGGCTGTGCTGACTTCACTGATTTGACTTTTTCTGATTATTTGGAAACTTCAAGGCCTAAGAATGATTACTGTATTCCGTTATTCCCTTAACACCTTGAAGCGCTTTGAAGCACTCCACCTGTGTATAAGCGCTGTATAAATAAACAATTATAAATACTGGTGCTGCTTTGTGTAGGAGCCAAGGATAGTACCACGGCGGCAGACGCTTCTCCCCATCTTGACTGTCGACGCAGGAGAGCCCTGGATACCTCTGACACACAATGCAGGAATCTTCAGCTTTAATTCCAGGTCTTATGTTTTCTATTCTCGAAGGTTCCTGAAAGATATGGGCCTCATTACAACCTGCCAGTCCGGGACCGTGCAAAATCCGTGACGGCGGTAAAAACGTTTCCGTGTCCGCAAGGTTGCGGAAAAACCGTCCGATTACACACTGTCGGTCGCGCGCACCACATGGACTCGGAAACGTTGTTACCGCCGTCACGGAAAACCCCACGGAAATGGAAATAACGCAGCCACAAGTGGCGCAAAACCTGTGTCCGCCTCTGCTGCCACGGACACGGAACCGGAAATACCATGATCGCCAAAACAGGAAACAGAGAGGCGGCCATCATATAAAAGCACAATCCATTGCCAGCCAGAGCCATCACAAGCACAATCCTAACTCTGAGAAGCCAAAAGGGACCACCAGCATGTCTGCCAGGATTCCTGCTCAGAGGCAGTGCAAACAGCGCTTCAGCGAGGCGTAGCTAACAGTCTTGGTGGAGCACATTGTGGACAATGCGGAGATGCTGTTCAGCGCCGACCAACGGCGTGCCACACAGCAGTGGAGGAAGGAGGTGTGGGCCGAAGCTGCACGCAAGTGCACCGCTGTGGGCGTGACAGCGAGGAGCGTGAAGGACTGCCACAAGCGGTGGGACGACCTGAGGCTGAGGGTACGCAACCTCATTTCCATGCACCGACAACGCAGCAGTGGGACAGGCGGAGGACCCCCTTCCTCACTGAGGCTGCAAGCATGGGAGGAGCGTTGCAGCAGCGTCCTCCACCTAGAGGGAATCCATGGGATCGGGGAGGCTGAGGCAGGAGTGAGCCCACCTGCAGATGCCGGTAAGTGCCCAAACATGAATGCCACATGAAAATATGCAGTTGTGAGTACTGGGCCAAAAGACTCATTAACAACCCCCCCGCCCCCCAGCCAGTGCATGTGTGGGCCAAAGGACCCATTAACAACCCTCCTCCTCAGGCAGTGCATGTGTGGGCCAAAGGACCCATTAACAACTCCCCCCACCCAGGCAGTGCATGTGTGGGCCAAAGGACCCATTAACAATCCCCCCCCCCAGGCAGTGCATGTGTGGGCCAAAGGACCCATTACCAACCCCCCCCCCAGGCAGTGCATGTGTGGGCCAAATGACCCATTAACAACCCCCCCCAGGCAGTGCATGTGTGGGCCAAAGGACCCATCATGATCCATATGGCAACCAATATCACAGAATGCATACACCAGCAATCAGATGCATGTGACTAACACTATTCAATGTACAATCTCAATGAGCATGTGATGCACCCATCTGCCACCACAACAACACTAATTGCATGCCCTTTGTGTCCCCACAGCCGTTTCAAGTGACAGTGATACTGCACAACAGGCCAGCCAATCTGCACCGGCAAGTACACAAGCCACCGCCACCACACAGGAGGATGCTGCCGGCAGTTCTGCACCTCTGGCCACATTACCAGCCACTACAGATGTGCCGCCCACCACCACCACCGACATCCCCACCGTCTCCACACTGCCTGAGTCTAGACAGGTGCCACGGGAACCTATCAGGGCCACCCAACACAACACCGAAGGCAGCAGCACTGCAGAGGGGGCGGTCTGCAGTGATAAAAATGCCCCGCAAGAGCACTCGGAAACAGGGCCACAGGGGGAGATGCCCACATTGGAAGACCTGGGCTCCTTCCGTGAGCTGGATTTCAGCCCCACATAACTGGGGAGTCCCATGAGGTCGCCCACCCCATCCATGGCCGAACTGAATGCCCGCATGCAGGGGATGGAGGACCAGCAGGCTACCCTCACCCAGCTGGTAGAGAGGCAGCTAGAGGAATCCAGGCTGCAGAGGGAGAGCTACAGCGCCTCAGTGCGTCGCCTGTCGAGGTCCATCGGACGCTTTGCGAGCACTATAGTAACCCTTGCACGCCATGTGCGGGAGGGCAACGACCACACCTCCAGGCTTGTAGAGGCCATGTTGGTTGGCCAACAGGCAAATCTGGCACGGATGCCCTCAATCCCAGATTCTGCGCAATCAAACACAACCACCCCATCCAGCTCCACTACTGCCAGTCCAAGGAGGCGCTCGAGTAGGCTAACGGGTCCCTCGGGCAAGGTTGCACAGGCACAGAAGCGCACACTGAAGTGATGGCATGTGTGTGGGGCAGTGCAGGACACATGTGGACTACAAGGGTGTGGGTGGGGGTGGGCACGTTTGGGTGGTGGGGTAGGTAGTTTTGGGGGTTTGAACAATGGGGCCTGGGTGGGGATGGGCACGTTTGGGTGGTGGGGTAGGTAGTTTTGGGGGTTTGAACAATGGGGCCTGGGTGGGGGTGGGCACGTTTGGGTAGTGGGTGGCCCCGGGTGTACAGCTTCCCTAACCAATGCACCTCCTTCCCTGTTGTTATTACATCAATACATCACCATTTTGAATCAAGACATACATGTGTGGACATTGATCATTTATTTTGCAGTGCAACTATTAATTTATTGTCGTCACCATGTTCGTGCATTTCTGTGAAAGTGCTGTGACTCAAAAGTAAATGCGAATCAGGGCATCCCGTGCTCTCTGGCCATCATGTGGACCCCCAGGGGGAGGCGGTGCCACCCCATCCCCATCTCCATCCCCATCCCCATCCCCATCTTCCTCATCTGCGTCTGGTGGCATTGGGATGTTCCTGCGCAGGCATATATTGTGCAGCATGGCACATACGAGCGTGATTTTACCCGTCTTCACTGGGCTGTACAGCAGTGATCCGCCAGATCTGCTCAGACAGCGGAAACGGGCCTTCAGCAGTCCAAATGTCCTCTCAATCATTCCACGTGTGCGGATATGTGCCCTATTGTATGCCTCTTCATGCCTGTTCCCTGGTCTCCGTACACGTGTCATCATCCATGGTGTGAGTGCATATCCCGCATCACCTACATGGGATGTAGATGGGGGAACATGTCAGTGTTTGTGGCATCATGTCCTCATCTGCTGCTGTGCATTCTTGTATCATCATTCATTCATGCATATGTACCATGTAGTGTATGGAGGTATGTTCTGGGCATCACGATGTATGTCGCTAACTGGATATGGGCCTACACATTAACTTGCATGTTTACTGTGCCCTGCGGGTGACATTTGATTGTGTGCATGTCACGGTGCAGTGCTGTCCACACATGGCAGTGACTCCACTGTACGGAAGTAGTAAATACACGTCGTCTCATTTACATGCCTCTCGTGCCTTTTGAGGCAGTGTTTCAATTGAGGGTGGGTGTCTGCAGTGGCACAAGGTTCATGGGACAGTGACGGGATTGGCTGTGCCAGCGTGTGCACGGGCACATTGTGGTGCCCTGTCATGTCTTCCTTCATGATGTTTGGCATCCGCTGTGTATTTGGTAGATGGAAGGGGGGTGATGCAGGTGCGGTCACAGCGGCACACTCACAATGCTCATTGGCCTGGACACACACACACCACTTCGACAGGGTTGCAGCATCGTCAGTTGTACTCACCCAATAGCCATGTGCTTTGTCCGGCATAGCGTTCCATGTACCGTGGCAACGTGGAATTCCGCAGTACCATTGAGTCATGTGATGAGCCTGGGAAACGTGCGCAGCAGTGTGTAATCAGTTGCATGGCATCCCAAATCATCTGGACATTCAAAGAGTGATACCGTTTCCTATTGCGGAACACCGCCTCAATTGCACGTGGTACTGTCAGCTCAACGTGGGTGCAGTCAACTGCGCCTATGCAATTTGGCATGCCTGCTATGGCATGGAAGGCCAACTTGGTGGCAATGACCTTGGGGAGGGTGCGGGGTAGGGCTATGTGTTCCGACACATGGCGCAACAGGGCATCCAGTACCTGTACCAGGATTTTTGAGAAACAGGGTTGTGATATGCCGTGCAGCTCACCAACCGTGTGTTGATACGTGCCAGTGCCAAGGAAATGCAGTACTGAGACAACCTTCAAGAGGGGGGGGGTAGCGGTGGGGGTGTCAATTTGGCTGCTGATGTTGTCCTCAATCATGGCGGTGATGTGCAGGATTGTTGCACGGTCCAGCCGGTATAGTGTGTGGATCTGTCCTGGGGTGAGGTTCCAGGGTGAGGCCCTGATGCGTGGTATTGCTGGCTGGCGGCGGGGTCGGGCTGGCTGGGCAATGGGGTTTGCCATAGCTGCAGGGTTGGCTGGTTACCGCCTGCGCCTCCTCCGCCTACGCCTCCTCCTCTGCGCCATTACTGCCACCATGTGCAGTGCTGCCTGTTGGTTGAGTAGGCCCAGTCCCAGTGCTACTAGACCTGCTGCCTGCATGGTTCTGTGTTGTGTCGGGCTGGGTGTGGCCCTTTTGTAAGCTCCCAGTGGCCTGCTAGGTCCAGCTGGGCTGATTTGGTGCACCTGTGCCCTGATTCAGTTCAGCAGGAAGTGTATAACGCCATGTTCGCGGTGGCGGCGGTTCCTCCACCGTGATCACGGTATTTACGCCATTTTTTTTCCAGTATTTCCGTGTCTGCGCTAGTTGTGACGCTCACGGTGTTTCGTGTTGACGGTAACAGAGGGGTTTCCGTGCAGATGGACTTAACGGGTCCCCTATTTCCACGGTGGCGGTTGAGGGTGGTGCTATTACCGGGGCCGCGGGTCATGATTGGGCGGACATGGAAACGGTGCCGGTATGGTTTTACCGGCAGCGTTAATTCCTGACCGGAGTACTTGTAATGAGGCCGGTCTTTCAGTGAAAAGGTCATGGGCACTTCCTTCTTTGCAATCCTCTTCAGTCTCGTCATCTTCCGCCTTGCATTAAAATGCCATCATGGAACCACTGCTTCCTTGTGTGCTTTGCCTTGCTCAGAGTGTGCTTTCGTGATCTGCCTTTTATCCGTGTGGGGAAGTGTCATGGAAGTCAGGTATGTGTAATGATAAGTAATTACCTGACCCTGCCTGACCATTTCTTTTCAGCTCCCCTGTCCCAAGTTCATGAAAATTCCTCAAAAGTCTTGAGATTATTTTTCTCAAGTTCAGACCAGTTCCACAAATCCTTGGGGTTCTCTTCCCCGAGTTCAAGGCAATACAGTTCCACACCATCATCAGGGTTCCCTTCCCCAACCTCCAATGCAACACAGTGCAAAAGAAAAGGGGTCTTGAGGTACTCGTCCTCAAGACAACATCCCAGTTCATCAAGTCTCAGGGTTCCCTTCCCATGACTTCAACTTGCCAGCATATACTTAATCTTGGCCTTTCAGTATTCAATACAACTCCAGATCAGCATGACATTCCTTCAGGATTGAATTAATAGTTTACTTATGTTACTCCTTCTTGGTTCAGTTAAACAATGGCCCTCCTTACAAGTGTGGTGGTCTGGAAACAACGTGCCAGTAATACCCATTACCGGCACACATTCTGGACTGCAGCACTATGAGAGGGGATGCCGGCAACAGAGTTGCCGGTAGCAGCATACCCCATGCTACCGTTGCTGGTAGCACAGGTCACGTCAACTGTGGGATCCCCCTGAACCAGTGGCTAGAAAGAAACAGCACCACGGAAACAAGGCAGGATTACAACAGTGGACTTCCTGGAAACACTGTGACAAAAATGCCAGTGCCACCAGGAAAACCGTGCTGGAAACACCGCCACCGCGGGGCAGGTGGTAACCAGGCCCAGGTGTACAGGAACAGGCCACAGGTGCACCCAATTGAACCAGCTTCACACAATGAGCTCAGGGACTGGTGAACAGGACCACCCCCACCCCCACCCCCACACAAACCATCCAACACAACCATGCTGCCACTCGTAGCAGCTGTCATGGACATGGAGGTGCTGCATGCAGGAATGCAGCTCTATGAGCAGGAGGTGGAACCGTTGCAACAGGAAGAGAAGAGAAGAGAAGGTGGAGGAAAAGGAGGAGGAGTAGGATGCAGAGGAACAATGGGCAGCAAGTAGTGTCCCAGAGTTGTGCACCCAGACCCCGCAGAAGGGCCACACCCTGGTCGCTGACTGACAGGCAGATCCACACACTCTACGGCCTGAACAGGGAGACCATCCTAGCAATAGTGGACCTCATCAGGGGCGACATCCAGAGCATCATTGGCATCCGGACGGCCATACCCTCCCTGTTGAAGGTGGTGTCTTTGCTGTATTTCCTTGCCACAGGCACATTGCAGCACACAGTCGGGGAGCCACATGGCATCTCACAGCCATGATTTTCAAAAGTGCTTGTGCAGGTCTTGGATGCCCTCCTGCGTCATGTATCCCAGCACATCTCCCTACCAATGACACAGGCCCAGGTGAACACGACCAAGGTCTGCTTCCATGTCCTTGGGGGCATGCCAAATGTATTGGGTGCACTTGACTGCACACACATTGAGCTAGTGGCTGGCCATGCCACAGAGGAGGTGTGTCAGAACAGGAAGCTGTAGCACTCAATGAATGTACAGGTCATCTGGGATGTGGACATGATGATCACACACTGTTGTGCATGATTTCTGGGATCAACACATGACTCCATGGTCTTCCACAATAGCAAGCTGCCTTTGTACTGTGAGAAACCTGAGGGTATTCTCCTTAGTAGACCTTGAGAATCTCTTATTCAGGTGGGCAGGGAAGGGCTGGTGCTGTCAGATTCCAACCCTGGGGTTGGACGAGCGAGGGAGGATGACCTGGGTAGGGGACCCTGTGGTTATGCTCGGAGGAATACCCTAGGTGAGACACAGTATTGTACCGGGGAAGAAGGAGAGGAGGACGATATACCGAAGGCCTTTGTAGGCTCCAATACATTTACCCCCCTTTCTCTTGTTGAATCTATCTTACCCAGATTCAACAACCCCTCTGTATATATAACAAATTCCCTAGGATCCCAAACCCCATTGCATCCAGAAACCATCTCCCCCAGAATCCCTGTTGTCCTGTTTCCTGCCCGAATACTCCCAATCGTTGTTCTCCATGTTCCTCTGATTATTTTTACCCGAACACTCCCGAACATTCTTTTCCCCATCCCTCTGGTTAGTTTTTTTGCGAACACCCAGTCTACTCAGATGAAACACTACCGTTCCCACAACCCCTGTTTATTTTATGATATTAATCCCAGCCATTCCTGTTTGCTTTACAAACCCTATCAATCTCACCCTTCTGACTTTACCAACACTCCTTGGACGAAGAATATAATTTCTCATGACAAACCCTTTCTTTTTAACACAAACACTTTCTTACCTCATGGAAGATGGCAGACTAGCCCCAGAGGTGTTTACCTGACATGTCCCGACACACAAGGGTCAGGCATATTGGGGCAATTAACCTGAATCACACACACCTGACAGCCCTTTCCTTTCCCCACATGGATAAAAGGTGGAGCACAAGAGCACAAGGCGAGCAAGGCAGACCGCATGATGTGAGAGCTAACTCAAGAGGAGGAGAAAGACGGTAGTCCATAGTGAACAGTTTGGTCAAAGTTGGCAAGAGTGAACCTGGCAGAGGGAAGTCGACAAAAAGGGGTGAAGCCCGAATAACTGTTTAAAAAGACATTAAGATTCATGAATGCAGGAATTATTGGAAGACCAGCAGAAGTGAATTGTCCCCCTTGTCATTAGGGTCCGAGCCCGGCAGAGTGAGATCCAGGGGTGGAAAGTTATCACCCAAAGTTTATTGAAAAAGGAACTGTTTAGTCGATTTGTTGAATACGATTTTGTGAAGGGTCTACCCCCGGAAGAGGGAGACCCAGGGGTGAAGCAATCAGCCAAAGTATAAGTGGAACTGAATTTTGAGTTTTTTGTTGGATACACCATGCCTTGAAGGACTTTTTATTTGAAAAGAGACTTGGCCCTCGAAGAACCTGATAGCTGATATGGAACTGTCGGCTCGTGCTGGGAAAGCTCAAGCGTGTGCTGTGTTCAGGAGATCCACTTTGTCTCGTGCTCAAAATGTGGGGAAGACAATCACATCCTGACTTATTATTTGTAAACACTTCTTTCTTTATTGAAACCCTATCCCACACTCTTTCTGTAATTAGTTGTAAGGAATTGGCAATTGTTTTTTTTAGTATAAGCCTTTTTATTTTGACACAACGCCACAAGGACTGCCTTATTTTTCATTTGATGGTCGAAGCTTGCTCCCATCTTAGATTTAGGTTACGTGTTTTTTCCACACTGCATTTATAGTTCAATAAACACCCTTGAACTGTGATCACTTGTGTCTGTCTTTACTGTTGCCACCATGAGTTCCTTACAGTACATGGTGCATTCTGGTGGACAGTGGACCGGCTATTGGGTGAGTAAAAGTATCTACACACATCACATTGCATGTGTACAGGGCCATGGGGAGTGGGGGGGGAATGTCCACTGTCACCACTGCATGGCCCACAGGCACCGTGCTAATGGAGGCCCACAATCTGCATGCAAAAGTGGGGGCCCACGACTGGCATGTACCACATGAGTATATGGAAGGACACACCAGCAAATTCTGGGCACGGATGGACAGGCACATGTAATGCACCACAGATACCAGAATGCAACACTCCCATGTCACAAAGCACAGCATGTCCTCACTATGCCCCACCCACCACCACTGACCCATCCCTGTGAGTGGGATCCTACACATGTCCAGACAAGCATTACCTGTCACGGGGTGCAGCAAGGGGATTGATAGGCCGCAAGCACACAGACCCAGATGCATGAGTCACACCACCACATCCCAACATGCATAGACTACCCAGTCACCACAATGACATGTCCCTCCCTATCTCCCTTTCCATGCAGGTGATTCCGGCTGCCCCTTACACCCATGGTTGATGACCCCTGTGAGACACCAACAGAGCCACCAGGAAACAGCATACAACCGTGGGCACATCAGAACAAGGGCCACAATTGAGCAGACCGATGGCCTGTTGAAGGCACAGTTTCGTTGCCTTCACTGCTCTGGTGGGCACTGATGTACAGGCCAGTGAAAGTGGGCAAGATAGGTCTGGCATGTGCCATGCTGCAGAATATGTGCATCAGGTGCAATATTCCCCTGCCCCCGGACATGAACATGCCTCCTGCGGACGATGAAGATGACAGCGGAGTTGATGCATCTGCAGACATTGGACAATGCCACAACAGGGATGACATGGATGGGCATGCAGCCAGCCAGGATCTCATACAGAACTACTTCTGAGCACACAGCACATGCACACAACCCATGGCACACACTGCATGTGACTCTATGCACAAATAAAGCACTCAACCACACAAAATGAATGCCGGATGTGAATTCATATGAAGAACTATGTGAATTTGTGCATAAACAATCAACAACAAACTTGTGGCCCACCACCCGCCCACTCTCCCCCTCCACTCTCCACCCCTCTCCCCTCTGCTCTTCCCGCAACTGACCCCCCAACTGAAACCCCTAACTCACCCCCCAACTCACCCTCCCCACCTCACCCTCCTGTACACAGCATCCCAAAAACACCCCCTGGTAAGCAACAGTGTCACTGTCTGTGCCTGGCTCACTTCCGTGGCTTCTTTGCACCTGACCTTCCCTTTTGTGGAGAGCCTGACAGGCACATGGACCGGCACCTCATGCTGCTCTCTGTTGTGAGCTGGCAGGTTTGGAGAATGGCGAGGGTTGGTTTGACCCTGCCATGTCCCTGCGCTCTAGTGCCACTTGCATGGAAAGGGCGATGGTCTCAGCCATTGCCGAGATGGCCTCGTTCCCCTTGCTTACCAGCAGAACCGTTGCGCATGACTGGCCAGGGCACATACACAGCGCCGGCCAGTGGCCTGCATGCTCTCCCGTATCAATCTTGTCTCCTCCTGCATCAGCCTGGCCTCCTCCAGGTGCTGGCGCACGAGTCCTGCCCTCTGCTCATGCTGTTCCTCAATGCAGCATCGGCGGGCCTCCATGTCTCGTATACTTGGGATGGGTGGTGGAGGTGGGCTGTGTATGCCGGAGGGGCTGAATGAGGGACAGTTGTAGGGGGTGTGCTCCGATGTCCCCTTGGTCAAGTCCCCGGTCTCCTCCACGGCATCATCGTCCATGGATCTTCCCATGTACGGGGGCCGGTGAGGGGAGGGGGAGCAACAACTTCCTGGTGGCAACTCCGTAGAGGCAGCAGGAGTAGCTGCAGGGTCTACAGGCTGAGTCTCTGTAGGGTGAGTAGGAGTAGCTGCAGGGTCTGCAGGCTGGGCCTCTGTAGGGGCAGCAGGAGTAGGTGCAGGGGCAGACTCACTGAGCCAGTGGCTTGCATCACCTGTGCTGTTGTTGGCTTGCAGTTGTGTGGTGTGGCGTCACTCTTCTCCTCCGTGTGGCTGTCTGTGAAGCTCTTGGGCTGGCCTGTTCAGTGTTAGATGACGTGCCTATGGGTGCAAGATGGGCATGCCGTTAGTTACCTCTGTGCCATCCCATGGCCTTGCTACATGCAGTTCAAACAGCGTGTGACATGATGCCTGTGCATGGTGTCTACAGTTCATGCATTGATGAATTATGTGGCGCATGTACACAAGTGTCATCAGGTGCAAAAGGCAAGATGGTGGTGGATATGGAAGGTTAATCAGGAGATACAGGCGTACTGGGCCTGGTGTCATTGTTACCGTACAAGTGCAGGACGCAATGTCATGCAGAGGAGGGAGGGGTGGGATGGGAGGAGGCATGATGCAGAGGGTGGAAGCCACAGGGCAGGTGCAAGGGGTGAAAGGAGGGGAGTGTAGTACAGTACAAAGGATGGGCTGGCCCAGATTCGGGCGGCTATAGGGAAGGGTGGCCATTGACAAGTGCCTGTGAGGGATGCTGTCTGATTGGTCATGGACGGGCTGGCAGTAGTGTGTCTCATTGGGGCAACAGGCCCCAGACGGACTTGCATATGAGGAAGGGGTTCTATGTATTGTACCTTGCAGTCAGAGGGAGCAAGTGGAGGGATTCCAGGGCTGGGGGCTAGCGGTCCCAGGGCTTGGGCCTAAGTTGATTCACATAGCATCATTCTGAATTTGTATGAGGGGGCAGAGGGAGGCAAGAGGTACAATGTGGGAGGGCTGCTGCTGTTGCCATGCCCAGTGGGAACCAGTGCTCTGGAGACATTGGGCTACTGGGAGTGGGTGAGGTAGGGGAGGGTGCCTCTGACGTGGTGGTGCTGTGTGTCAGGCTTCTTGCCATGGTTTGTTATGTGCAGATGCGTGGTGTGGGATGTTTCAGAGCTGTCAACAGGGTCTGTGGCCTCTCAGCGGTGTTTGGGGAGGGGGCCTATGGAGGGTGGCCAGGGAGTGGTTGGGTGTCAGGGCACATACATCAAGGGGAGGGCCTTCTCTCTCTTGCTGGTGTTGAGGCAGGGATCATCGGCAGTCCATGTTGCATGATCGGCAGTTTGGAAATCATGCTGGGAGGGGATGGAGAGGCAACACAGGATGGGAGTCTGTAGGTGGGCAGTGTGTCATCAGCATGACACTGGGAGTGGGATGCATTGGTGTTGAGTGAGTGGGCCATAGGTGCGTGGTAGGTGTGGTGGGGCCATGGGTTTTGAATGGTGCCCTGAAGGACAACACAGATGGGGGAGGAAGGTGGATGGGTGGGGAGGGCACTGTAGCACTTGGGGGTATCAGTCAGACAGGTTGACGGTCAACCATGCCAGTGCCAGCTATGGCAGGGTGCTTTGGATGCGGCCATGCATGTGGGTGTGTCACGGGCGGATTGCTTGTGGTGCATGCATGCTACCTTGGAGGGTGTGTGCCTCGTGTATGTGTTGATTCTCATGTCGTCAGTGTCTGTACATGACCTGTACTCATGTCGGCTGTTGCCGGCATCCCCTTTCGTAGTGCGGCAGTCTGAAATGTGTGCCTGTAATCGGTATTACTGGCACGTTGTTTTCCAGACTGCCACACTTGTATACTCTTTTGCAAACTTTCACATTTGTGTTCTTATTTCGTACGTTGCTTCTCCTTCGTCTACTGGTTTGCCTTTGACTGCGAACCCCGCTCGCACTTTTGATGCTTCTCTGTGTTTGCTGGCAGCCCTGCTCCTCTTCTCTGGCGCTGGTGGTGGTTAGCTTTCTTTTTTCTTGTCCGCAGCTTCTGCTGTACTTCCCCAACCATGGAGGCTGCCACACCTGTGGAATTCCAACAGCCCAATTTCTCCTAGGCTCCACAGGTCTCCAGGGTCTTCTGCCGGCGTCCTGCCTTCCCTTCAGGACCCACCACAGCTGCCTCCTCTTGAGCAGGATCCCCTGCTGGTCTCTCTCACACAGGCCTCTCTGCTGCTCTTTACCTCTCTTTTTATACACCTGCAACCACTTGACAGGTTGCAAGTGTGGACTATCAATTGGACTTGCCTGACTGTATTTAGAGGGACATGTCTGACCTTCACAGTACTCTGCAAGCATTTTCCTCGTCCCAGTACTAGAGTGGTGAAATAAGTTACTAGTGTTCACTACTCCTAGTCGCCTCCTCCCCGTCCCAGTACTGTCATAGGTAAAATTTTGGAAAATGAGGGAAGATGTTTTACAGTAGCCTATAAAGGCCGGGGGGTTTAGGTTGGTTTTTAATAGGGAAAAAAGGATGCCATGTCTTGCCTGTGGGTACCCCACTCCCAATCCCCAAGTACCCTCCACCCAGGTGATCCTGCCTCGTTTCCCCACACCCAGGGTCAGGATCCAAAAGCGGTGACCTTTTCCTGGCCACCTGAGAAGAGGATCCAGGGGGAGTAGGAGTGAGGATACCCTCATGTTTCTCACATACCCTTCCCAATGTGGGTTGGACCGGGATGCTTCACAGGGAAACCTTGCTCTCGGCCCTTCCAGTTTTCTACTGTGAAGCAGTAAGGTTGAAGGTCCAGGAACCACTGCATTACCTGAGGGTTGGATTCTTTCCTCTGACTGATCCATACTAGAGGAGAGTGGTCTGTTATTAGGCGAAACCTACGTCCCAGGAGGTAATACTTTAGGTGAATCACTGCCCACTTGATTGCCAGTGCCTGTAGCTCGATGACTGAGTAGTTCTTCTCCCTGGGGAATAGCATTCTGCTGATGTACAAAATTGGATGTTCCAAACCATCATGGTTTATGTCATGGCCTAGGGCAAGGACCACTAGTTACATCACCTAAAGGATTCAGGTGGACCCAATCCTGGCGCTTTTGGTTCCAGTCTCATGAGAAAGTGTGCTCTGCACACTTTATTTCTGGTGCACGTGTTGTTTGCTCTTCTGCGGGGTCCCCACGTGCATCCAGGTCGGGCGTGGCCATAGGAAGACATTGGGCTGCATGTGCAGCATCCTCGGGGAGTGGCAAGGTGGGGCCACAAGGCAGAGCCAAGGAGGTGTGGCTGGGACCAGGCTATTTAAGCCTGCCCCGCCTGCATGCTAGCGCTTCGCGTTAGTCTGTTGATAGCAGCGTAACGCTACTGCCGCCTGAAGCGCTCTTACCTGCTTTCAGCAATACCATCACTTGAAGCGCAGCTTACCTGACTTCAGCAACAGCATATCCAGGGTGCATCTTACCTGATTCCAGCCATACCATCGCCTGAAGCGCATCTCACCTGATTCCAGCCATACCATTGCCTGAAGCGCATCTTACCTGATTCCTGCCATATCACTGCATGAAGCGCATCGTACCTGACTCCCGCAGTCCCATCGCCTGCAGCGCATTTTACCTGATTCCAGCAGTCACTGCAGTCGGGGCGCATCCTCACTTGGTCCGGGCGTCTAAGCTACGCTGGATCTCATCTCGTCCAGCATCCTTGCGGATCCTTCCACCAACCGCCGGCAGCTCTTCGGATAGCTGCCCCTCGTGAGACGTCACCAGGCAATCCCTGCAGGAAAAAGAACAAACAAGGTTAGAAGCAACATCGAGACTTTACGCTAAGGACCCGTGCACCACATTCCTCACGCTTGACCTTAGAATCAAACTTACCTTCTATTTGGGACATTGTAAACCCCTCGTGCTCCATTTGGACTTGCTTCCAAAACCGCAACTTCACTGAGCTTTCCACCACCTATTGCGGAGAAGGAAAGACATTATAAGGGTTACGGACAATAATCACGCCAAAAGACATTGCACAAGGATACGGACAATAATCATTTTTGAGAAACACTTACCTTTGAAGTGGATCAGCCACAGCCGATCTGGGCTGCCACGCACATGGACCAGTGAAGAAACTAGGTCCCATTAAAGGCGCCCCTGCAGTTGAGAAGCAGGACGGAGAGCTCCTCCTCATAAATAAACAGGTGAGACTATATGGGAAACGCATGCTCACCTCATTCTGGGAAGAAGGGTTTGAGGGAAATCACAATCCAACCACAGCATTCTCATGGCCTCTCGTATTCTCTCAGGGGCAGTGTCAGCAACCATTGCAGTCCACGCTCCAGTAGCAGGGGAAGAAGTCTGATCCAGGGGAGCCAAGTCCAGGGAGGGCTGCAACCATGCCCCAACGTCCCCGCAGAGTCCAGGTGAGCATAACAGTTTTGTGACAGAACAGCTCCTAATCCCATTAAGGAAGCATCAGTCTGGAGGATTAATTCTTTGGAAACATCTGCGACTTTCAAATGTGGCTTTGGCATAGGGCTTGTTTCAAGGTCGTATAACATATATCAGCTTCCTCTTCCCTTCAGATCTTTTGAGGCACAGCGTTTTTCAATTTGTCTGTCAATCGGGATGTTTTGCTTGAGAAATTTGGAATGAACTTGCAGTAGTAGCCGATTAGTCCCCAAAAGGCCCTTTGATCTTTCTTAGTTTTTAGATTTGGAGTATCGAGAACAGCTCTCACCTTCTCTTGCTGTGGTTGGACAGTACCATTACCTACAAAGAACACCAAATACTTAACTGCAGATTGGGGCAGCTTGCATTTTCTGGGATAAGCAGTCAACCCTGCTTTTCTTAACACTCCCATGACTGTGTAAAGGTGGTACAAATGGTCTTCCCATGTCCTGCTATGTATCGCAATGTTTTCTATATAGGCTCTGCAAAATTCTGAGTATGGCTGTAAGATTTTAGAAGAGCACCATGCAGACCAAAAAGCAGGACTCTACGGGAGTGGCAAAGGCAGTTGTCTCTTTATCCGGTCCATACAAAGGAAGTTGCCAATACCCTTTCATTACATCTATCGTCGATATGTAGACAGCATTACCTAGCCGGTCTATCAGATTGTCGATATAGGGCATTGGATAAGCATCAAAGGCAGAGATGGCGTTCACCTTTCTAAACTCTATACATAACCTTCAACTTCCATCGGGTTTTGCCACCAACACGATAGGGGAGGACCAAGGACTAGTAGAAGGTTTCATGATGTTAGCCTCTAGCAAATTTTTCATTTCCTGAATGATGGTATCTTTTCTAGCCTCGGGTAACCGATAAGGTTTCAAGTGTACCACTTTGCCACGGGCGTGCAGATGTGATTATAAATATCCTTCACTCTTCCATGCTCCTCTCGAAACACATCAGTAAACTGTCTTATAAGCAAGGTCGAAGTGGGCAGGAGCGGTTGGAAGCGGTGCTCCTCTACTTCCTTTAATTGGGTTTTACTGCTCCTATACTTTAACTTTAAAAATACAATGTTCCAGAATCATTTAGTTTTAAAATAAAAGTGTAGGAAGAAGTTTAAACTTGCACTTTCAGTGCACTGCACTGAACGTTCCCTTAAACAGCAGGCACATGCGCTTGGGGGTGTTGTATTGTACATGGGAGGGTGTGGAGCGATGGGCTTTGAGGAGGCGGGGCAGGCCAGTAGGGAACATAGTCCCACTACTTCTTTTTGTACACTTCGACCACTGCTTGTAAGGTAATGCAGGTCTTGCTTTTGATTGTTGGTGAGGTCAGGTGAAATCAAGGCTGTGTTTTCTGTGTCTTCTGGTAAAAGACAGGATAATACTATAGCCTGGGACTCTGAAGGATTTTCCCTCCATTCCTTCAATAAGTTTACGTGGTAGACTTGGGTTTTTAGATGGTGGTCTGGTTGTGAGATCTTATAATTACAGGGACCCATCTGATCCAGTACCTCGTATGGTCCATGCCATCTGGGTACCAGCTTATTTTCAGAAGTAGGCAAAAATACCAGCACCTTTTAACCTATGGGAAAAGACCTTAAAGAGACATTTTTATAATAGGAGATCTTTTGTTGTTCCTGTGCTTTAACCATGTGAGTCTGGACTAAAGATCCAACAGCTGTCCTGTGTTCTTTCAACCTGTTTGCAGTTTGTGAGAGTGGAATTGGGGCCTCCTCCCTCTTTTCCCACATTTCCCTCAACATATCCAGGACATCTCAGGGTTCTCATCCATGAAGGAGTTCAAACAGGGAGAATCCTGTTGAGGCCTGAGGGAGTTTTCTAACTGCAAAAAAAAACCAGGGTATAATTTGATCCCAATTCCTACCATCTTGTTCAACTAACCTTCGTAGGATAGTTTTTAGGGTTTTATTAAATCTTTCCACAAGGCCATCATTCTGAGGATGATACACAGATGTTGGTAGTGTGATGATATGCAACAGTTGTTTAATCTACCCCATCCGCTTGCCCATCCTTGATCAGTCAATGTCTCCTTCGGAAACCCTAACCTGGAGAAAAAAGGGGGCAGATGTTTCAGGATTTGTTGTGTGGTATTGGCTCTCAGGGGGAAGGCCTCAGGATACCGGGTGGCATAGTCTACAATGATCAGAATGTATTTATTCACCAGTTTGGAAGTTGCCATGGGTTCTACGATGTCCATGCCAATTAGAGAAAACGGAACCTCAATTATTGGTAATCGATTTAGTGGAACTTGTGGTGGTATATGTGTGCTAGTTTTCTGGCAGATTCCACAGGCCTGTATGAATGATTCTGGGCCAGTAAAACGTGTCTGTTACATTGGTTTTACTTTTGGACTGCTCCAAAAGGGCCCATGACAGATGTTAATGGATGTATCGCTCACCTGATATCCACAGGGACGTCACTCAGCCTGTTCTGACCTCTTACGACCTCAAACCCTTCCCTGGAGGTTATTCAACTGGAGACTGGGCCTGAAACACAGGATTGGTAGAGTTTAACTCCCTATTGTCTCTGTGTGCTTGAACCCCTTCTTCCCCAGGGTCCAACCCTTCCCTTTGATCCACAGCTCACCTTGTTTTCTTGGATAGTGTGCTCTCCGTCCTGCTTTCAGCCCCGGGGGGGCGCGTTGATTGATGCGGGCTTGTTGCTGCCTAGTTACTTCACTGGCAAGAGTCCGACAGGTAAGTATAATGAGTCTTTTGAACAGTTCTCTTACTTTGTTCCTTTCCTTCCTTAGATGATGGCCGG
This sequence comes from Ambystoma mexicanum, assembly GCF_040938575.1. Classification (NCBI taxonomy): domain Eukaryota; kingdom Metazoa; phylum Chordata; class Amphibia; order Caudata; family Ambystomatidae; genus Ambystoma; species Ambystoma mexicanum. The sequence goes on along the minus strand of NC_090924.1, from coordinate 335,083,906 downwards.
CGTCCCGGGATGGCGGCGTGCTGCTGAGATGAGTAGCGCTGAAGGTGAGTGAGAGCAGAATGCACGGTGCACCCCTTTCGTATTTGCATTGAACTGAGTTCTTTTTCTGTGTCTTTTCGGGCCGCGATGTTTTCAGCGTGGATGCCGGTTATGAAGAACAAATGCAGTGGGTAAGCGCGGTATGCAGCGCCTCTAGATGTTTCCACACTAACCTGGAGTGTATTTTCCCTCTTGCAGATAGATGAGAAGTTCCGGAGACAGAGTTCCCTCAGAGCGGCTGGGATTCAGATAAGCGTTTGAAGCTCGTACAGTATTTAAAAATAAGCAAAGATTTGTAGAATGCTTACTAATGCCTTTTTTCTGTTCGTTTCCCTTTTCCTTAGGAAGCGGCGTGCCGGGATGGGAATGACACCGCCGAAGATGCCCGCAGAACAGAAGGAGCGATGAATGATGGGCAGAAGCGCCGCAAGGTAAGGCTGTTCCTAACGGTGTTCTTGTTCTTGCAGGAGCTGAGCGCAGAAGAAAGATGCAGGTCTACTGGAGACTGATCCGAACACAGTGAGTGTCAGGCTGCAGGTGCAGAAAACGCAAAGCATGTTTCTCAGCCTGGGTGTGGCTTAAATAGTCTCTGGATATCCCAGGTGTCTCTGGGCTGAACCACACCCAAAAGACTAGACCGCACATGCAGTTCTGGGAACCAAAATATGTGGGGGCATCCATCTTGTTCCCATCAATGCACTACAAGTCCAATCCCCAATGTTATCTTATGGGACTGAGTTAGTCCGGTGCCACAAGCGCCAAGTCTGACTCCAAGTGGGTTTTGGAGGGATGGAGAGGCCCTTGAGGGCCATGTAGGTGATTGTGGCCTGGCTCCAGCCTGACATCTTGGAGGGCTGGGAACATGAGGGGCAGGAATCATAACAATGGGCTATCTCTAGGACAACCTGCTTGTTACTTTTAGGGACCACTAACTTTGAGTTTACCAAGCCCTCTGAATTGGTGTCCCCTCTGTAAAGAAGTTCACGTTTAAAAAAGAAAAAAGGTCCCCCTTTCTCAAGACTTTCTGGATCCGATAAGACTTGTAAAAATGCTTCAGCTAACAAGGGATCGTTTCTTTGGGCAAAGGCTAAGCCTGAAAATATCTCAGGCTCTTCCTCTTTAGCCTTTCTGGGTTCAGGGTTGGGAGGGCCAGCAGATGTTTAATCTGCCTCTTCAAAGTTGTGTGTTCCTCTATCTGTTCTCTCCTTCCCAGATTCTTCCTTAAGCCTAGGGGGCACTGCTTTCTCAAGCATCCCTTGTGCAATTTTATCCCCTTGATGAATTTGGAATGGGACCTTCCTGTGATTTTGCAACAACACCTTGACATCGACTCTAAAGTCTGGGTCTATTACTCCTGCTAATACATCAATTCCAAACCTCCATTCCAGCCCAGATTTGGGTGCTAGCCTGATGTATGTATCAGGGGGTGGCATTAATATCAAATCAGTGGGTATCAGTCTTCTTTCACCTGGAGGAATAGTCTCATCTCTACTGCTACAGATATCAAACCCAATAGATCCCTTTGTAGCTACTGAGGGGTTTGATGCTCTGGCTCTTAGCTTTTCAAATGTTACAGTCCCCCAACTTGTATCGGTGGAGCCACATCCCACTCCTGACACCCTTTGTGAAGGCATCATGAGGCAAGACTCAGACAATAGATTCAAAGTTCAAAATGAAATCGTTTATTGACCCAAATGTCAGGAAGGTTGAAGGCCTAACTTGCCCTATGCTAAGGTGAGATTTCCCTACCTGAACTAAACTAAGGAAAGTCAGAGTCAGAAAGTTCAACTTAAAAGTCTGTCTGTGCCCAAAACTTATCCTTGCCCTCATAACTAAAGCTAAACAATGTGTAAGGATATCAACATTGAAGAAATGGGGATCAAAAGAAAAAAAACAGCTCCAATCTTTCTTTTCAGCTCCCCTTCCCCAAGTTCATGAAAGTTCCACACAATCTCGAGATTATCTTCCTCAAATTAAAACCAGTACCACAAATACTTGGGGTTCCCTTCCCAAAGTTCAAGGCACCATAGTTTACAAATCCTCGGGGGTTCCCTTCCCAAAGTTCAAGGCAACATAGTTCCACAAATCCTCAGAGTTCCCTTCCCCCCAAGTTCAAGGTATCACAGTTCCAAAGAAAAGGGTCTTGAGGGATACATCCTCAAGACAGCATTAAAGTTCATCAAGTCTTAGGAATTCCTTCCCCAAGACTTCAGTTTGCCAACTTATACTTGGTCACAGTCTTTCAATGTTCAAAACAACTCCAAATCAACTTAACACTCCTTCTGGATAGGCTTACCAATTTATCCAGCTTCTTGGTATGCTTTAATATAGTCTTTGGCTTTCACAATTGAGGATTCCCTGGTCTTGGCACAGTTGTCAGACCACATGGTCCACCCATTATAGGTAGCACAACTAGGAACAATAGGCTCTTTGGCCCACACAGGTTCTTCTGTATCTGCCCTTGTGTGAATGTTCACACTCGCTTGGTTTCTCTTTGTCAGCCTCTTCGCTTTATGTGAAGGTCTCACCCTCACTTGGCTTCTCCTTGTCAGCCTCTTGGCTTTGTCACAAAGTGTCACATATCCTGGGCGAGTCGTTGGCCTTGTCACGCTGTATTCATGCATAAAGTTCACTTCATAGTGATTTTACTCCTTTACCGCCTTGCGGCCTTGATCTCTCGCAATCTTTCACTCTTGTTCTTTTGCCTCTTACTTTGCTTTCAAACAGGCAATAGCTGCACTTCATATTTGTTTGGGCGAACTTTGCCCATAAAGGTTTCATTCAATTCGGTATTCAATATTTGTAATCACTTGCTTTGCCACTTAATTTTCACCCTGCCCGCGGCTTCAGGTTCATTTCATTATTTACATGCTGCTTTGTTCGTTAGGCATGCACTTTGCTTCACTTCAGCCCCCAGTAGCGCCCTGGTACGAGTGACTTTCTCACTTCACTCACCGGTCCCTAGCATTCCCTCTGGGCAACTGCTTTGTTCGGTTTCAGCTCAGCCTGCTGGTTTCCCTTTAACCGCGAACCCTGCTCGCACTTCAGATGCTTTTCTGTTCTTTCCGGCAGCTCTGCTTCCCTTCTGCAGACTATGACGGCTACTTTGTTTCCTTTTCTTCGCCCGCAGCTCTGGCTGCGTATCTCCAACCACAGAGGCTCCCACACCTGTGGTTTTCTTACTGCCCGCCTGCTCCCGGGTTCCACAGTTCCTTGGGATAGTCTGCGGGCATCCTGGCTTCCCTGCAGGACCAACCATGTCTGCCTCCTTGCAAACAGGATTCCCTGCTGATCTGAGTGCTGCTGGTCTCCTCCCTTCTTATACACCTGACCGCCTTCACGCCCTAGGAATCCATGGCACTGCTCTCAAATAGACCGACTTCTTCCTCAGCAACAGGAAACAAATAACCCTCCTCTCTCCTTTTGTCTCAATTGCTAGCTCGGTGAACACTGGAGTACCCCAAAGCGCATGCCTATCTGCTCTCCTGTTGAACCTCTATATGAACATTCTACCCGGAATCATCCGCATGCATAACATCTCCTGTTCCAACTACGCTGACAATACCCAAATTATCCTAAGAATTCCCAATTCAGGCACCAACCAACCCCTTTCCCGACCTTGAAGCCTGTCTCCGCGATATTGACCAATGGATGACCATAAACCACCTCCTTTTGAACCCGGATAAAACTGAAATCATGGTGTGCAGCAATACTGCCCTTCTACCACATCCGCTCCCATGGTCCCCCTCCCCCAGCGCTCCTCTCCCCCCTCCGATATAGTGAAAAATCTAGGCTGCACTATGGACTCAGGCCTAACCCTCTCCCACCAGATCAACAAAGTGTCAAAATGCTGTCACTACCACCTCAAATGTCTCAGATGCATTTATGTCTATTGTGATATTGAGACTGGACTATGCCAACTCCCTATACCTAGGAGCTCCGGCATGCCAACTCAACAAACTCCAAAGAGCCCAAAACACTGCTGCAAAACTGCTCCTTGCACTGGGTGGTATGAAGTAATAAAATTGCGGCAAATAAGTCGTCTGCACAAAAAACCACTGAAGAAATGCTGTGGTTTGACCCGGTAAAGGTGTACCCCATTGTGCCATTTAAGGGGTGCAGGGGTTGCGGGTGTGTCACCCGCTCCCCTTAAATGGTATAATGGGTCAGGGGGTTGCAGGGGTTTCCCCTGCATCCATTCCATGGATTGCGGTAGCAAAACCACTGCCTTTTTGCCGTGATTTTTTGTGTAAACAGCAATTTTTGCCACGATTTTAACACATGGAACCCACTGGGTCTAAGAGACCACATCTCACCAGCTCTCTGAACCCTACACTGCCTCCCAGTTGGACGAGGGGCCACCTTCAAGACCCTATGCATCACTCACCAAGCAGTGCGCAAGACCAGCCTGTTTTACCTACAAGAAAAGATAAAACCGTACCTCTCATCCCGCACCCTAAGATCAAGCACTGCACTTCTAGTGATTCCAACCTCTAACTCTGTCAGGATCGGAGGATCCGCCTTCTCAAGCCTGGCCCCAACTCTGTGGAACTTGCTCCCCCCACATATTCAACACACCGAAGACTATATGACGTTCCGCAAAGCTCTAAAAATGTGTCTCTTTCCGTAATGTCGACCACAACCACCTGAAACGATTGAACCTTGCATCCCGATAACTAATGCTCAATGACGCCACTGAATACGCTTATTAAGTCACTATTAAGCAAGCGCAAGCTTGAAACCCGGAACAGCGAACACCTTAGATCATAACTCCACCCAAACACTCATCTCCCATCTCAATATGCTTACTCTCTACTCTGCACCATCACACAATTAGAGTGCAGCTACACCCCTCGATCAATTTCGGCCTAGCTGCTCACATACGAACATTACCCCATGAACACCTCATAATTCTAATAAAACGCAGCTGCATCCCATGACAAACCCGCCTAGCTGCACACATAAGCGTCCTACACAGGCCTACTGCAGCCAGAACCCATTCTTGGCATCCACCCTCCAGACTGCACACATTCAACTGATATCAATACCACCACACCTAATGCTAGGATGCAGCTACCACCAGGCATTACATCAGCTGCACATATAACTGGTGCACATAATTGGTGCACCCAAGCACCCTAGGACACCATACTCTCTCGACTGACCTGGACTACGGTCCCCGAGGGTGTTCAGCCTACCAGCGCTTTGAAGTCATACCAATGATATATAGAGCGCTATATAAATGTCAAATAACATAACGTAACATAAACTGCAAACACTTGACAGGTTGCAGGTTAGATTTCCCCTTAGAATTGCCTGACTACAACTAGAGTAGAACTTGGGACATGTCTGACCTTTACAATCCTCTGCAGGCATCTTCTTCATCTCAGTACTAAAATGGTGAAATTACTTATTAGTGCTCTCTACTCCTAGTCGCCTCTTCCTCGTCCAAGTACTGTAGAAGGTTGAACGAAGGAAAATGAGGGGAGCTGTTTTGGGGAGGTGAGGGCTAGGTTGGTTCTCACAAGGCAAAGAGGGATCTCGTCTGTGGACACCCTCTTCCCAATCCCCAAGGACCCTCCACCCCAGTGATCCTCTCTCACTTCGCCACCCCCAGGGTCGGATCAGTGATGGCCTTTCCCTGGCCACCTGACAGTTGAAAGTGTTTCCCCATCTAATTTGCTCATTTATTTATGGAGACATTTTCTCTTGGCCCCTTTCTTATGTTCGACACAGCAGGAGCTTGGGACATCAAGTGCTCTCATAGCACCCTCTGACACTACTCTTGGAGCACAGGTATTCCACTGTGGGTTGCTTTGTGAGTTGAATAGGTGAGTGAAAGGTCTTTCAGTTGAAAGCAAGCATGTCATTAGTATTTGTCCATGTCCTGCATAGGCTGCTTGCAAAGTACCAATCAAATCTTCTTGTCTACTATGTGGTAGGTCAGAAGGAGGAGACAGACTAATGGATGCCATGTTCAATGAGATTGATTATGAAATAATAAATAAAACGCCTAACTTTCCTTAACCTATGGGTTACTTTACCTAACACAACTAAACTAGGGTGCTTGTCGTCAGTAGTGTAGTCTGTAACTAAAAGTCTGTCCTCTGTCCCAAAACTAACCTAGCCTGACCCTACCACTTATATTATTTAACAGTAAAGACTAAGAGAATGGCTCCTTCCTCCTGGGTTGCTTTTTGAATCACAGTTCTCCTTAATAGGAAAGCTTCAGATAGTTCCTTGCCACTTCTTGTAGCAAGTCTTCTAGTTCTTGAAAGGGGCTCCTCCAGGCCCTATATTTGGGTTCATTTTCTCCCGCTGAGATTTCTCTGAATAATTCTCCCTCCTTTCTATATTCTTCTTTTAACAAAGCGATACAGGTTGAGTCCTTGTTAAACCGTCACTCCTCTTATCAGTCTTTGTAGGATTCTCACTCTTCTCAAGTTTGCCGTTCAGTGGGTCAAGTATGGTTACTCTTCTTACAAGTTTGCCACTCACTGGGACAAGTGTGATTAGTCTCGCTGTGATTCTCACTCTTCTTACAAGTTTGCTAGTCACTGGGACGAATATTATTAGTCCCGCCCTGTTTATAGGTTTACCCTTCACTGGGATGTGTATGATTACTCTTGCTGCGATTTTCACTCTTGTGATAAAGTTCCCACTCACTGGTATGAGTATGATTACTTTCATTGTAAATTCTCACTCTTTTTTTTATAAAGTCCCCACTGGGACGAGTATGATTACTCTCGCTGTGAGTCTCACTCTTCTGATACGTTTCCCACTTTGATGAGTACCATTACTCCACTCTTTATGTTCGGTTTCACAACATTCGTAGATATTACTCATGCCCATTTTACCGGGTCTTCCACTCTCCCTTTACCTGGAATCTAACGGGGCTGTTTAACCAGTTCAGAGTTCGTCCTTGCTTCGGTTTCACTGCTCTTCAGGATGGCTTTTCTGCTTTCTTCCGATTTCTCTGGAAATACACTGTGGTCTCTGAGCGTGGTATCGGCTCAGTCAGGGTTGTTCTTTCTCTCTCCCACTTGGCCACCACCTCTCTTACTTATTTCTCTCCTGTGATATGCTTCAGTCTGGCAGACCGCTCGAGGTCTGAAGTCGGCATGCTTTATCCATGTCACGTCCAAGTTGGGGCTCTCTGTCAGCCCTGGTTGAAAGTCCCACATGGGACTCGCAGCCTCTGGACATTTCTTCTGTAGGTTGCTCGCTCTGTAGTGCTCGTCGGGCACTGCTTGTCTCATTTGGTTTGCTGCCATGCAAACCAGCGTTCGCCCCAAGCCACCAGCTTCTCTCAGCCGGCTGGTTTGAATCTCCTGGGTTTCTCCTCCTGGTTCTCTGGATCCTCTCACTTTTATCATGCAACGCTGGAGCTTCCCCAGCCTCTCGCCATAGTCCTACCTTTCTGTTGGACTTTTGTTCTCTATAACTCTGTATGATTTCGTCATCTAAGTGGTCGACAGTCACTCTTCATTACTCTGGCACTCTTACTCTTCACAGTACCATAGTGATTTCTGTCTTCAGTAATTACATCGCAATAGCATGTATATGAGGCATCTTCGTGTCTGTCCTTTGATAGAACTGTATTGAGTATTTGAGGATAATACAAAGGCAGTTCCTTATTGGAAAGGGAGTCGTTATCCCCAATAGGGGAGTCTCTCCCTATGAGTTTACACTTTCCCTAGGGGGAATGTTGAATAGCAAGTTCACCTCCCTAGCCTCTCAGGAAGGGGCTCCCCTCTTGGGGAAAGTGACTGAATCCCTTGATTCATAACATCTATGAATGATTCCGTCTGTTGACCGATTTCATATATTGCCCACAGGGGAACAATGGGACATCCAGTGCTTTCACCAAACTATCCAACTCTTTGCAGGGCGCTCAGTAAACTGACCATCGCTCTGTAAATTAGGTAGAAGAGTATCTAGACTTGCTATTGATAAAATGTATGCCATAATTATCAATCATTGCATTGTCCTTGCTGTGTGCAGTGTGTTGTCCCATTCTGTTTGATCTTGTTCTAAAGTTGCTTTGGCAAATGTCTGATTTTATTTGTTATCCGTGGGAAAAAGAAGGCCTCGGCCATTGGTGTTTGCTAACATACTGACAAATGTCACTGTATGCATGTATAACGGTCATAGTTGGCTCGTGTATTATTGTTACATTTTTAAGTGCTTTGCAACTGAGAGGTGGCAATTCATTGCAATCTAACCTCGGATTGCGTGAGCCGAGTGGTAACTATTTCACCATTAAATTTGCTATTTTCATGAATGTGTCTTTTTCTCTAATCCCCTTTATTCTCTATGATACAGGAAGAGAGCAGGATATCAGGTATTTTTACAGCACCCTTGGAAACAACTCAGAATGCACAGGTATGTTACCCTGTTGTCTTGTGTGTTAAGGATGCATGTTCATGGGTTTAGAATCTAGAGCTCGAATATCAACAATGTCGGTCCTTAAAATGTGCAGAGTGCATTCTGTTGTCCTATCCCATTTGATAGCATCACAAAGGGCCTCCATCAGGATTCCGGTTTTATTTTGGCACAATTTCTGCAGAGCGGAAACAGCGTTACAGCCGAGTCATGCGGCGATATTAGCACTGCATCACAAACTGGCGTGAACGCGCACCCCACTCTGGCAGTAACGTAAATACCAACTGGCGGAAATTGCACTGAAATAAGGGTTATCACCAAAATATCAGTGGAGGTGGCCATGTTGAAAACTCAATACATCCAGAATCTCCACTTCCTGCTCCATCTGGACCTAGAAACAAGCCAAGGCAAGGTGCCTGAAAATCGCTTGAGGAAACCAAAGTTCAGTGAGGGAGAGCTGGTGGTCCTCACTAATGACGTTGTTGCCCACTGTAAGGATTAATATGCAAGTAGGGAGGGAAAAACCTCAGGTCAGCACACGACAGTCATCTACCATTCCATCAGCCAGAAGGTGACTGCTGTGGCCAAGGGCACCCGTGATGTAGAGGACTGCAGGAAGCAATGGAATGACCTCAGGGTGCGTCGACTCCTGTCCCAACACCGCCAGGCCTGGTGACTGGAGGTGGCACCATAGAACCACTGGTCCTCAGTGCCTGGGAGGAGAAGTGCAGCATGGTCCTGGACATGGAGGTCTTTGAGTGAGTCGGAGGTGAAGAGGTGGGTGCCAGCAGCCAGGAGGCAGTTGGTGAGCCCATCCCCCCCTCCTACACACCCCAGCACATGTCCAGGCATAAATGTCAGTCTAGCACAAGATGCCCCAGTGGACAGGGACAGACCTGGGCAGGCCAATCAGGGTGTGGTGACAGGGTGCCACATCAGCTACCCTCCACAGCAGCCATGGGTCAGGGCACCAAGGGAATCTCTGAGCGTAACAGCAGTGGGAAGTGACCTATACAAGTGTCATGCACACCACACCTCTGCCGGTGCACCTGTGCTAGTGGGATTGTTGTGCATATATAACCACGGCACCCTGCAGCGGTCACACCATGTTGCGGGCCCAGTTGGGCTGCCCCATGTTGGCATGGCAGACGATCCAAATGGAAGTACATGTCTCCCTACGCTGACATGGGCGCAGCTAGCCAATCACTGTACACCACAGTGCAACACTGCAGGCTGCACATCAGCACCCCAGAAAGCCATAGCAGTGCCATAGAGGAAGTCACCACACCCACTCCCACAATATGTGTGCCTCTCGGGGAGGGGATGTGGTGGCATGAAGGACCACATGCATGCAAGCTACACATCAGCTGCATCAGCATGGACACTCTGGCCTCACCACACACAGGCCAAAGGCCAACTGGCCATGTCTCAGAAACACATAGCAGCAACCATTACCACAAAGCTGTGCCCACATGCAATGTCCCCTGACCAACCATGCCCAACTGCCCGGGGCCCCACTCTGTAGCATAGAAAATGTGTCTTGCATGCCAACACATGTGGAAGAACCATACATGACAAAAAGTCATATGTCTCCTACAGGCACTCATGCATCATCAGAGGCATCGGAGGAGGATGAAGGGGCAGGCCCATCTGGAAATGACGCATCCAGGTCAGCCACCACCACCCCCACAGAGGCACACATAAGCTATGCCTAGGCATATGGACTGACGTGGAACACCACGACCCAGCAAGGCCAAGCCTACAGCAACACCACAGGCCACCAGGAGAACCCCAAATCCCACTGCACACACTCCAGCAGCTGCAGTGACTGACACAGAGGGCACCGCTCCTGGAAGGGCAACTTCTGAGACACAGGGGGACATCCGCCCATTGTCACCGCCTGCAGAAGGGACACACATCCCTGAGAGCCCTCACCACCGCCAGCATGCCAGACACCTGAGCCAAACATGGACACGCCATCCTATGGCTCCCCGGCCAACAGCCCAGAGCCATTGCACGGCCCCCATCCTATTCAGCACACACCACCAAGTAACACCATGCTTCAGAAGCTGTTGGAGATGAAGAGGCAAAAGAGGAAGATTGAGGCAGTTGGGCACACCAATTTGGAACACCTCCAGGCGATCCGTGACGACCTGCAAGGGGCCACCCGCAGAATTGTGTGGGCCATGTCAAGGAACCGGGCAGAGGCAGCTGCCAGTACTGCCACCCTGACTGCTTATAGGCGAAGGTTTAGGGAGATGTCAGAAGGGGTCTCTGCCCTTGAAGAGGCTATCTGCCAGAGCACGGAGGTCATACTCTAGCACATCTGGGGGTCAGGCTCGACAGCCTCCAGTTCTACAACACCCACTGAGGAGTTGCAGCAGAGTACACCCTGGCATGGGTCCCAGCGCCAATTGGTACTCAGTTACCCAGGGGCTGGAACTTCTTGCCCTGAGTGGCCATGCTGGGAAGTTGCTGGTGGGAGGGGTGATAGTGTGCTGGGGGTTCCATGTGTTAACATCCCAGCACAAATATTGCCATACAAAGATATCACCATATTTTTCCGGTGATATTAAGGGATGGAACCTGCAGGGGACACCCCCGCAACCTCAGCATTATTTTTAAAGGAGAGGGGGACACCCCCGGAATCCCTGCTCCCAAAACCCCCAAAAATTATCCCCCCCAAAAATATCGCCTATGGCCGTTCCAGATGACCATATATATGGCGATATATTTGGTGGGGATAATACGTGGTGATACCATGCTGGGGAGTTGGTGCAAATGTGGGATAGTTGGGGCATATCATTTCAGTAAAACTGTTGAAATTCATCAATGCAAGGACATTCCAAATTGTGTCATTGTGATGTTTATAAAAAGAGTGTCACACAGCCGTGCATGGCTTGGATTGTGCCATGTTAATGTGTTAGAAGAAATTGTCTATCAGGCCCTGGCGAGCCAGTCTCCCATCCATCACATCACTTCTGGCAATGCCTGCATCTGCTTCTGCCACAGGCCCTGCATCCTCATCCTTATCCTCAGGTGGTGGCATGTCCATATCAGGGGTAGCAGAATATTTCTCTTCAGGCAGATATTGTGCAGCATTGGACACACAAGCACAATTCTACCCTCTTTCTCTGCAGCGCTGTTAAGACGGATTTAGGAACTCTGGCCCAGTGGCAGAGGTTCAGAAGGCCAGCCTAGTTTCTTGAAACAGGTTAGCCTTCTGGACAAGCCAGACCAATAAAGGTAGCATTGGCGGAGGTCAAGACTAGGGGCCTCATTACAAGTCTGCCGGTCCGGGAACTACGGTACTGGTAAGATTGCTGGTACTGTAGTTCCCAGACTGGCAGACTACGAGTTGTGCTCGTGGATGCCTTTCTGCCCGCCAGGGCTGACCTGGCGGGGACACAGGCACCCGCAAGCACAACACGTCAGATGCACCGGCACCATTCATGGATGGTGCCGGTGCATCCGGCTTCCCCATTCCCATGGGGTTCGAATGGGAATGGGGAAGAATTTTTTCCGGCGCCCTGGAATGGGCAATTACTGGTTCCACAGGGGTTGTAATACCCTGGTAATTGCCTATTACAGGGCGTCGGGAAAAAACGACTCCGGCAGCAGCCGTGCCTGTAAAACAGGCAAGGCTACCACCGTGGTCGTAATGAGGCCCTGGGTCTCAGGAGGGGTGAGGGTGATCGAAAGCCCACAATGATCACACACAGTAAATGACACTACAGATGACTCTCAGTCAGGTGTATATCAGAAATACGTAAAAAAGGATGGATGCGCCAGGGGCCACAGGTAAGGGTTGTAAGTACTCGCCGACCCTCGGTGCACTCCGGACCAAACTTCAGCAGTCGAGTCCCACTCGGTTGCAGGTTCAAATCCTGCAGTTGTGTGGTTCTATGGCTTTCAGTGGCTGCGATCCCGGGATGATTCCATGGTGGGACAGTGGCGATTTCTCTGCTCCTGATGAAGGGATCAGACCAATTCCACTGCAGTGAGTCTGAGGGCACAGGGGGGCACAGCAGCAAGGTTGTCACCACAGCTGGGGGACACAGTGACCGTGTATGCTCGGGTTCAGGTGTACTCTCCTAATTCCAGACCTAGCAATACTAGGTGTACGAAACTCAGCGGGAGAGTGCCTTATACCCAGAGTTTACAGTCTCCAAATGCTCAAGTGTCAATTCGAGGCTGTGGCGGTTCCAAGGCAAAAGTCCTGTGCAAGCTGGTCAGTTCACTGGTTGGCCCAGGAACACTTCCGAGAAGGCTCGCTTACAGGTTAATTTGGAGGTGCCAAGAATAGTTAGTCCCACTATTCCAATGGGTCGAAGCGCCTTTGCAGACCTTCTAGGTTTGATCAGAAACAGGAGGTCCAACGGGACGACAGCGGGCTCAGGGTGCCAAACCTTCCAGCGGGTCACTAGCTGTTCCTCGGTTCGGCTTCTTGATTTCAGGATACTTGGCTCCTTTCCTAAGTTTGGTGTGAACTCAAGAGATCGACCTGGAATGGCTGTAAGATGCCTTCTCTTTTCCAGAATCTCCTTTGCGCTAAAAGGAAGAGGACCCAATGAGAGATCTGCTCACATACAGCCATCCCAGACGTGTACCAATCATGGACCACGGTGGTCCCAGCACAGCAGACATCCTGGCACCCAGGATGTGCATTGGAACTAGACAGTCCAGCCCACATCCTTCAGGCACACACAAGGCATGCAGAAGCTCGCAAAAGCTTTGGTTTGCGCGGAGGTCTGCATGACCAAATAAGGAATTTCCTGGGTCTGCTTGACCTGGGGAAAGCGAAGGGACAAGATGGCCAAAGGCCAGAACAAAGAACCTTGTGGCTTGACCATTTTAGGCACTGGCTACTTTCCTGGGCCAAACGCGGTTAACACGGTATGGACCATAGAAAAGGGTTAAACATATATGAAAATTAACAGCTGCCACCAGCTCTGTCCAAGGCACATCTGTACATCTACTGAAAAGTCCTTTGAGGGTGTCTAAGGCTTAAAAGTGAAAGGAAGACCCCAAGACCCCAGCCCACTATAATGTAAGGTACTTTGTGCACTGATAAAATGTTGATAAAGAATAGCACCAACGTGAAAGACTAAGGGAAACAAAATCTCCCAGTACTGACTGTCTTTAAGGGCATGTCAGTTTCCCCATAACAAAATGAGCAAAAGCCCAGCGGAGCACAGCAGAAGGCTGGGCTCCACTGGAAAAAGTCAGGCTTGGACAGTCAGACAACAGCAAAAAGATGGGAGGTTCACAACTGGAGGGAAAATTACACATAGATGGAAATCTTTCCTAACAAGCGTACATCGGGGCTCCACCCGTACGGTCGAGGCAGCAGAATCGTGCATTCAGGAGTCTGAAGGTACGCTCAATGCACACACAGGTCCTGCTATGAGCGTGGTTGAAGGCAATATCCTGCAGTGTTTGTGGATCACGCACAGGGGTCATTAGCCAGCTGTGGGTATCTGGAGTCACCTGCATGGGGAGGTGCACAGAAATCAGTGACACAGTGCAATGTGTGGGGGTGGCCTTACACAGTATCAGGGCAATGGACATCATGTGCATGCATAGCAGGCTACATTTAGTGGCATGTGTCTGTACAATGTCTGTGCATGCTGTGTAACTCGTATTGTGCATTCTTTTTACTTCACATGCACCCTGTTCCCTTGCAGCAGATGTTACGTATGGGGTCTATCAGTGACATGTGCAGCTGACAGGGTGGCTGTCTTGTGGCAGTGTATTTCTCCCGTGCATGTGGCATGCTGGGTTTGGCCCTCGCTAGACTTCTGGGGCCACTGGGTTGGCATTGCGGGCTGGGCTCACATGGTTGCATGGCTGTGGTACTGGCAGGGTTGTTGTGTGATGTGATGTGGCCATTTGTCAGCATTGCTTTGCATTGTGCATGTTGCATTGTGGTACCTGTAGTCATGTTTGTGTTAGGAGCTGCTACAGCTTCTCCATCCAGGGATGTCCAACATGCGCATGGTCCATGGGCTGCAGTGTGATGTTGGTGCAGGAGGTGGTCAGGTACAACTTTTGCATACGCTTGTCATGCCATGCTTTGTGTAGTCATTAGCACCCCCATTTGGTCAGGTGATTCGCAGCGCATGCATGCAGGCAATTTTCCTCACTCATTATCCACGTCCATTGTCCTCTGTGTCTCCCCATGTATCCTCGCAGTGTGCTGTTCCGTAGGACCATAAAATCATTGGTGGAACCATGGTAGCGGGTATAGCACTGGGTGATGTACAGGTTCGGGTTGCAGGTCACCTGCATAGTCAGTGAGTGGTAGTGCTTTCGGTTACGGTACACCGCTTTGTGGACGAAGGTGGCCTGTAGTGCAACATGGGTACAATCTAGGGCTGCAATCACATTTGGCATTTGGGCAATGGCATAGAACTGTGCCTTCATGGCATTGATCTGGGGTGGGGTGGTAGGCAGTTGGATGAGGCGTTGCAGTTGCCGCAGGAGGGCTTCAAGAACCTGGGCCAACACTGCACAGAATGTGGGCTGCAAATCATGGCCACGAAGTGCTGGAATGTGCCAGTTACGAGGAATTGTAGGATGGACACTAGCTTCAGCAGCAGAGGCAGAGCTATCTGGATGTTGAACCTGTTCCCTATGTCGTCCTGTATTGTGGTGCGCAGCTCAGTTATGGTCTCCCTGTTGAGGCAGTACACAGTGACAAAATGACTGTCAGTGAGGGTCCAGGGTGAGGGCCTGACCCTGGGGATCAGTGCATGTCTTGCTTGGGCTCTCCATCTCCTCGCTCCCCCCCCCCCGCTCCCTGAACTTTCTGTGCCCTGGCTTAGTTGTCCTGCATCTCTACTTCCAGGCGCACATGAGCAGCTGCCTGTCTCAGCTCACAGTGGCTAGTGGCAGTATGCTGTTGGAAACAGTGTTTGGGGTAGGGGCGTGCCTTATATAGCCCTCTGGAGTGCATTGGGATCACCTGTGGCTACATTTCTGACACCTGTGTTAATTTACATCCAGCTGTTGCACTGTGTTTTCTGAAGTATTTGGGTTTGTTTTTGGCACTGACACCGCTGTATATGGACTTGCGATGCGGCTGTGATTGCACTTCATGTTGCCGGTGCAGATACCACTGGCTGTAATAGCACCAGCTGCAAAAGCACTGGCTGATTTTACAGTTGGTGGTATTTGTGCCAGCTTGTGATCTGGTGAAGCGGCATTGGCGGCACTAATTCCGTTACCGCCAATTTTAGGACATACTGCACAAATTGTGATGAGGCCCAAAGGGTCTTTGACAAATGTCTCATGTCATTTCCTGTTTTGTACTAAAGGGTGTGTTTTGCCACAACATCATCATTACATTGTCATTTGGGCAACGCAACAGCATATGTGAGAAACTTGAAGGTGTCTCACCAGCTAGTCCCCGGGGATCTGTCATCCAGGTGGCCAGGACACGGCCATCGATTTTGCATCCAGTTCTTGGGGGTGGACCAGTGTGGAAGGACCACCTGGATGGGGGAGTCCTTGAAGAGTGGAAGTGGGAGACCGACGAGTGAGACACGATACCCCCTTCCTTATAAAACCTTTTCCCCACCCTACTCCGTAGCATATTCAGAGGTTCGACGCCACCCCCCCCTTTTCCAACACAAACATTTTCTTACACTGTAAAAGACAACCGACTAACACCAGAGCCATTTACCTGACATGTCCCAACACAAGGGTCAGGCAGAGTCAGGCAATTGACAATTCTATTCTATTCTATTTAGTTCTTGTAAAGCGCTAACTCGCCCGCAGGCCTCAGAGTGCTGATGACGCACACCTGACGGCCCTTTCCCTTCCCCACTGGGATAAAAGGCGGAGCACAAGAGCACACACTGAGCAAGGACTGTCACGCCACTTCGGGGGAGACCGAGGTCCAGGGCGACCGCTCTTCCTTCTCCTTCCTGGCGGATCTACCCGCGCTTTCGCGTCTGGGGAGCCGCCAGGAGGAGAGCGTCAGGAACCGCTGTTGGTGGGCTACGGCGCATGCGCCGTAGATCAGGCTAGTGCATCGGGAAGGGTTCGCCTTCCAAGCCTCGTTTTGGGTCCGCCGGCGCTCGAGGGTGAAACGGCTTGCGTTTCAGGCCTCGCGGGCGCCGGCGGCCCATAAAAAGAAGCGGCAACAGAAGCAAATCGCGTCTCAACGCGGAAGCTTCGTTCGTGTTGCTCGCTCCTGGTTTTCTTGTAAAACTAGCTTCCTGCTATCCTGCCCTGTCTACAGCCTGTCTGGGAATCCTGACCTACTTGCCCTGCCTGATCTACTTGCCCTGCCTGATCTACTTGCCCAGCCTACTGCCAACCTGGGCACCCTGCCTACTTGCCCTGCCTGACCTACTTGCCCTGCCTGACCTACTTGCCCTGCCTGACCTACTTGCCCTGTCTGACCTACTTGCCCTGCCTGTCCTACTTGCCTTGCCTACTGCCTTCCTGGGTATCCTGTCCTACTTGTCCTGCTGGTACCCTATTCCACTTAGGGCCTTATTGCTTACTTACCCTTTTGTCTGCTTGAGGGGTCCAGTTAGCTCTAGGTCTTTTGGGTCTCTCTGGTCCCTGTTTCGTTACCTCGGTTCCTTGCTCTGCCCTGCGCCTTGCGGGTTCAAGGGTCCCCCCTGAATTCCCCTGGGACCTTTGGCTCGTTCCCAATCTGGTTCCCCTTTTCCAGTCAGTCTCAGCCTGGTGCATTGGTGCTCCATATTCTTACCAGCTATCCGAAGTCAGCCTGCAGCTTGGTGCATCGACCTTCTACTTGGATCTCGCCTTGTTACGACACTTCAGACTGATCGTAGCCTCTCCTGTCTGTGCTTGCACAGTCCCATCGTCACGTTAATCGGGAGAGTGCTTTCCGTGGCGCTGGGAGTCTGCCCATCCTCCACCCTGTGCCATTTGGGTGGTGGAGAGGCGGGTTCCCCGAGTCACACACTCATCGTTCGGAAGACTGCAGTCTGGCGGCCTCAACAAGATCCACATCAAGGAAAACAGGTACACAATCATCACGAACATCTCAGCTTGACAGATTGAGACGCCTGCCTTCAGACCTTGAGATGGAAGATTCGCAAGAAGTGCGGAATGAGTTACAAGCACTCAGGGCAGAGATGATCGCCTTACGCCAGGAGAACCAGACCCTACGCCAGATGATAACCCAAGGGGTTCCAAGTACCTCACAGGTGGAAGGATCATTGGCACACACAACGCCTATC
Organism: Ambystoma mexicanum; assembly: GCF_040938575.1. NCBI lineage: Eukaryota > Metazoa > Chordata > Amphibia > Caudata > Ambystomatidae > Ambystoma > Ambystoma mexicanum. The sequence goes on along the minus strand of NC_090924.1, from coordinate 335,066,258 downwards.
AAGTTCGACGGAGACCCACGACGAGTAGCAGAATTCTGTAATCATTGTCGAATCCATTTTCTTTTTAGATCGACGCATTTCAATAACGACAAGGCCAAGATTGGTTATATCTTGGGTAATTTGACGGGCAATGCTCTGGCCTGGGCAACTCCGTTTGTGGTTACCAATAGCCCAATCCTGAACGACTTTGCAGCTTTCGAAAATGCATTTCTTGAGGTTTTTCAGACCCCCAACCTGGCCTCCGCTGCGCAGAACCAGTTGATGGATCTAAAACAGGGGAACGTCGACGTAATTACATACATCAGTCGATTCCGTCTGCTGGCAACCGATTCCCAATGGCCGGAAATCACACAAAAGACACTGTTTCGCCGTGGGCTGAGGGAAGAGTATAAGGACGAGTTACTCCATATACCCGAACCCGAGACTCTTCAACTACTAATTGAGCAGGTGCTTCGTATTGATCAGAGACTGGCGGAACGGAAGGCAGAGAGACGTCGGTTCGAGAGGGGCAGTTCCAGGACAACCGGTTTACCTGCCGGATCCTTCGGGTCTACTGAACCTGGACCAGAACCTATGCAACTAGGGGCTATGAGGGGTCCTTTATCAGAGGAAGAGAGAAGACGGAGAAGAACTTTACGTCTATGTCTCTATTGTGGAGCTGCTGGGCATTTCCTGGGTACATGCCCTCTACGGTCTCAGAAGAAAAAGGCGGAAAACTAGAGGACCTGTCGTGTGTTGGGAAGGCTGCGACAGGTCCCTCTCTCTCTTCAGTCCTTTCCGCGTTTTGTTCGGTTCTACATCCTATGCAACCTGCGGTACTACAGACTCTGAAGATTCGAATTAAGTTACCCGGCAGAAGTGTGGAGGTGTTTGCTCTGCTGGATAGCGGGGCTTCCGGCAATTATATAGATGAAACTTTTGCTTCTGTGAATCAGATTCCGCTCCTGTCCAGAGCCACTGCTCTGTCCGTGCAAGTCATCGACGGAAATCCTCTGTCCTCGGGCCCTGTCCTGCAATCCACAGTGGGTCTATCTCTTCGGATCGCCAACCATCTTGAGGAACTCGCTTTGGACGTCATAAAGTCTCCTACCTACAAAGTGGTTTTGGGATTACCTTGGCTACAATACCATAACCCGGTGATCGACTGGAGAAAGCACACACTGACCTTTTCCTCTGCTGTCTGCACTCAGAAATGCTGTGTGCCTACGCCAACTCGGGCTCCATCGACCCCCTTGAATCCTAACGGAAACGGGGTCCGTGTGTGTTCTGTCTCTCATGTTCCTCAGGACTACGCCGAGTTTGGCCATGTGTTTTCTGAACCGGGCGATATACCTCTACCACCGCATCGCCCGTTTGATTGTTCAATCGAGTTGTTACCTGACTGCGTGGTGCCTCATGGGAAACTATACGCTTTAACACGGGAGGAGAAACAAGTGCTACGGGATTACTTATCGGATTGCTTACGAAAAGGGTACATTGTTCCGTCTAAGTCTCCTGCGGGGTTTCCTTTATTTTTTGTGAAGAAGAAGGAAGGCACCTTGAGACCTTGTGTTGATTATCGTGAACTCAACGAAATAACAGCTAAAGATCGGTATCCTCTCCCTTTGATACGCACCATCCTAGATACTTTACATACTGCCCGGATCTTCACTAAACTGGATTTACGTGGAGCGTACCATCTGGTACGTATCAAGAACGGGGACGAATGGAAAACGGCTTTCAAGACATCATTTGGCCATTTCGAGTATAAAGTCATGCCGTTCGGTTTGTGCAACGCCCCGGCCGTTTTCCAACGGTTAATGGACAACATCTTTAGCGATCTCATTGGTCTGTCGGTCTGGATATATCTGGACGATATCCTGGTTTTTTTCAGATCCATTGAAGACCATGTAAAACATGTTCGTGAGGTCCTTCTACGCCTATCTTCCAATCACCTATTCGCAAAGGCTGAGAAATGCAGTTTTCACTTGTCCAGCATTGAGTTTTTGGGATTTGTGATCAATCAGGATGGGATTGAAATGGACCCCAAGAAATTACAAGCCATACAGGAGTGGACTCAACCCCATGATGTAAAATCTCTGCAACGCTTTTTGGGATTCGCAAACTTCTACAGGCGCTTTATACCACTGTTCTCTCAAATTTCAGCGCCCCTTACCCGTCTGACCAGCAGTAAGATCACTTTCAGGTGGGATTCTCTCGCTTCCCAGGCATTCGACACCTTGAAGTCGGCCTTTTTGGTCGCCCCCATTCTGCGCCATCCTCAGGACGATCTACCTTTCATCGTAGAAGCGGACGCATCGAACTTTGCTGTGGGTGCAGTTCTTCTGCAGAAAGATCCAGAAACCTCAGTTGAACATCCGGTGGCCTACTTCTCGCGCAAGCTGAGTCCCAGTGAAAGAAACTATGCCGTTATCGAGTTAGAACTGTTGGCTATAAAAACCGCGTTCGAGGAATGGAGGCATCATCTACTCGGAGCCCGTTTTTCGGTGGAAGTACGTACCGATCATCGCAATTTGCAGTATCTACGCTCCCTGCAATGCCGAACACCCCGACAGGCTAGGTGGGCCTTCTTTTTCTCCCCTTTTGTATTTCACGTCACTTACATTCCGGGAACAGCTAACCTGAAAGCGGATGCTCTCTCACGATCCCTGGAGAAAGGGGAAGAAACGCCTAGTGTGGATCAGCCTCTGCTTTCCCCACAACATTTCTTATTGACCTTGTCCTCTCACCTACAAACCATCGCTGACGCCACCAGGACGGATCCTGAAAGACCGGTCATTCTTCGGCGCAAGTTCGTATCGGAACATGATGGACTCCTGTTTTTTCGGAAGAGGCTTTACATTCCCGAGGGTTCGGTTCGTGAAGGCATATTACATGGGTTACATGGCTCTCCCATTGGTGGGCATCGAGGGGTGAGAGCAACATGTGAACTGATTTCTCGACAATACTGGTGGCCAAGGTGGGCTACCGAGGTTAAGGGATTCATCGAGAGTTGTCCCGTCTGTGCTCAATGTAAAGTTCCAAGAAGACGACCTCTGGGTTTACTGGTACCCACTGAATTGGCACCATACCCATGGCATACTATCGCCACTGATTTCGTGGTTGAACTACCTCCCTCTGACGGGTACACTTGCATCATGGTTGTGGTCGACAGTTTTACTAAATATGCCCACTTCATTCCATTCCACAGAATCCCTACGGCTGCTCAGATGGCTTCCGTCTTTCTCCACGAAATCTATCGATTACATGGCCTTCCAGAAAAGATAATCTCGGATCGTGGTTCTCAATACCTTTCTGCCTTTTGGAACAAGGTGTGTAATCATCTAGGTGTACGTAGAGCGTTGAGTTCTGGTTATCATCCACAGACCAACGGTCTTACAGAAAGGACTAATCAGACCTTGGAGGAGTACCTCCGTTGTTTTTCCAACGCCACTCAGTCCAACTGGAAGGCATGCTTGGATCTCGCTGAAGTATCCTACAACAACACCATTCATGCCTCCATCGGAATCAGTCCATTCTTTTGTTCTACTGGTCAACATCCCAAATTGGTGCCGTTCCATCCTGTGCCCACTAGTACCGTACCATCTGCTGATGCCTTGGTCTCCAATATACAACGACAACAAGAATTGGCATATGATATCCTGAAGAGAGCGAAGGAACGGATGAAGGCCCAGGCTGACAGGAAAAGGAGTCCGGAACCAGATTTACAAGTAGGGCATAAGGTGTGGCTGTCCTCCAAAAATCTGCCTTTACGCAATTTACCGGTTAAACTGGCCCCCCGGTATTTTGGTCCTTTCACGATAACCGAACGGCTATCCTCTGTGGCTTTCCGTCTTCAGTTACCTCCCTCTTGGCATGTACACCCTGTTTTTCATGTCTCCCTTTTGAAACCCTATGTAGCAGATTCCTATGGTCGGTCCTGTCCTCGCCCTGCCTCTGTCATAGTCCAAGGGGTTCCAGAATTTGAGGTACAAGAGATTTGCGATGCCCGCTATCATAGGGGGGTGCTCCAATTCTTGGTGGATTGGAAGGGGTATCCAGCTTGTGATCGCACTTGGGAGCCTCATCAGCATGTGCATGCCTCCCGCTTAGTGCGGAAGTTCTATGATCGGTTTCCTTGGAAACCCGGGGCTCCGGGTCGGGAACATAGTGTCACGCCACTTCGGGGGAGACCGAGGTCCAGGGCGACCGCTCTTCCTTCTCCTTCCTGGCGGATCTACCCGCGCTTTCGCGTCTGGGGAGCCGCCAGGAGGAGAGCGTCAGGAACCGCTGTTGGTGGGCTACGGCGCATGCGCGGGAGACCACTGTCTCAGTCTCGCGCATGCGCCGTAGATCAGGCTAGTGCATCGGGAAGGGTTCGCCTTCCAAGCCTCGTTTTGGGTCCGCCGGCGCTCGAGGGTGAAACGGCTTGCGTTTCAGGCCTCGCGGGCGCCGGCGGCCCATAAAAAGAAGCGGCAACAGAAGCAAATCGCGTCTCAACGCGGAAGCTTCGTTCGTGTTGCTCGCTCCTGGTTTTCTTGTAAAACTAGCTTCCTGCTATCCTGCCCTGTCTACAGCCTGTCTGGGAATCCTGACCTACTTGCCCTGCCTGATCTACTTGCCCTGCCAGACCTACTTGCCCAGCCTACTGCCAACCTGGGCACCCTGCCTACTTGCCCTGCCTGACCTACTTGCCCTGCCTGACCTACTTGCCCTGCCTGACCTACTTGCCCTGTCTGACCTACTTGCCCTGCCTGTCCTACTTGCCTTGCCTACTGCCTTCCTGGGTATCCTGTCCTACTTGTCCTGCTGGTACCCTATTCCACTTAGGGCCTTATTGCTTACTTACCCTTTTGTCTGCTTGAGGGGTCCAGTTAGCTCTAGGTCTTTTGGGTCTCTCTGGTCCCTGTTTCGTTACCTCGGTTCCTTGCTCTGCCCTGCGCCTTGCGGGTTCAAGGGTCCCCCCTGAATTCCCCTGGGACCTTTGGCTCGTTCCCAATCTGGTTCCCCTTTTCCAGTCAGTCTCAGCCTGGTGCATTGGTGCTCCATCTTCTTACCAGCTATCCGAAGTCAGCCTGCAGCTTGGTGCATCGACCTTCTACTTGGATCTCGCCTTGTTACGACACTTCAGACTGATCGTAGCCTCTCCTGTCTGTGCTTGCACAGTCCCATCGTCACGTTAATCGGGAGAGTGCTTTCCGTGGCGCTGGGAGTCTGCCCATCCTCCACCCTGTGCCATTTGGGTGGTGGAGAGGCGTGTTCCCCGAGTCACACACTCATCGTTCGGAAGACTGCAGTCTGGCGGCCTCAACAAGATCCACATCAAGGAAAACAGGTACACAATCATCACGAACATCTCAGCTTGACAGAACGCACGAGGGAGCAGCTATTCCGGATGGGTAGTTCAAACGGAGGAGAAAGGCAGAGAGACCTGGAGGGACGAGGAGGAGGGAAATGCCCTTCCCCTTTTCAACTCAGACCCGTGAAGCCTCCGAAAGGGAAATCAAAAGACTGTGAAGTCCAGCTGGCGTGTGGTGTGACAGGTGTCAATGGCACACAGAGCCAAAGCGGGGAGAAGCTAACATTACCAGAAGGATTAGAGTCCGGCTGAGGGGAATCCAAGGGGCGAAGAGCAATTACCCAACGTGAAAAATTACCAAAGGAACTTTTGTTTGTTTATTGTTTATGGTCCAGCAGGCCTTCTAAGGCAAGAGACTTTGCAGAAAAGAGACTTGGCCCCAGACGGTCGTGGCATCGTTGAAAGGAACTGTAACCTTGTGCTGGTGCGGCCTGAGTGTGCTTTGCTCAAGAGTCCTGCCTTGTCCTGCTCAAGAGTCCTGCCTTGTCCCGTGCTAAAAATGTGGGGAAAGGAGACCTCAGCCATACCATCCTGACTCATCATTTGGTGAACACTTCTTTCTTTTTTTGTGACCATCATCCCATACTATTTTGTTACTTAGTCATAAGGATTGGCAATCATTTTCTTTAGTATAGGCCCTTTTTATTTGGCAAGACGCCACTAGGACTGCCTTATTATTATTTGATGGTCGTAGCTTGCTGCCATCTTAGATTTAGGTTTAGATTAGGCAGTTGTCTCACCCATTATACAGTTTAATAAACACCCTTGAACTGTTATCACTTGTGTCTGTCTTTACTGTTACCACCATGAGTTCCTTACAGATAGAACTGTGCCTTCATGGCATTTATCTGGGCTGGGGTGGTAGGCAGTGAGATTTGGCGTTGCATAATTCTGCATTTTTGTTATAATTTTGGTTTATTGTATGATTTTTGTGCTTTCTAAGTCAGGTCCACTGTAGAGAGAGTGATCCTGTGCTAATCAATTAACTTGTCTAATTATCCTGTCTCTAAATATATCAAAATTATCAGTCCATCCGAGTGATTTAGTTCTTAGTCTACTCACTGCTACTTTAACAGGGTATGTTGTTGCGTCACATATAATAATTGTTACCATTGATGTATCGCATATCACAAAGTGATTGCTTGTTTTGCTCGCCAAAAGCAATCTTTCTTGCAAACCATAGTTCCCTTCTAATCACAGTCTAAGGGCCCGATTCACAGAAGTGTTTTTATAATGGTGCAATCCCATAGGATTACGCTCTGTGAATCAGGTTCTAAGTCCCTATTTGTGAAGCCTCCTAGTAGCCTCTAATCTGAATCCCCTATCTGTGCTATGGTATCGGTGCCTTCCTTATTACTTACGACCTGTCTCCTGTACCCATACTTCAGCACTTTTGCATTGTGTGTGACTGCTAACTCCTAGTTCTGTGTCTAAGCCATGGTGTTTTTCCTATTTGTATGTCATGTATTTATGCTAAGGCAGGTAGAACATCCTCGTGGAAGCAATTGCTAAAAAGTGGCTTCTAGCAGTGCTATAAGAGGAGTATCCTGGTGGTGAACAGCTAATCTTGCCCTTGAAATGCTACTTCTTTTTTATTTGGATTCCAATGAGGATGAAGAAGACAAAGGGATGCTAAGGGGCTCATCTTGTGTAAGGCTTTTACTGCTTCTATTAATGTCGCAGCTCATGTTCAATTATGTGTATGGCGGAGAGGAGCTGTGGAACGCAACTTGTGTTTCCGCTGATTCCTTCATCTCCGCCATACAAATGCAATTGCAGTTCCGCCGGCATGGATATTCATGCCAGCGTAAATGCTGGAGATCCCTATGGGGTCCACCTGCACCAGCATAAAGCAAGTGTTGGTATGGTCAGGAAGGGTCCCCACGAGCATGAGGGATTCATATTGCGCATGCCATATTGATGACTGGGCGTGGCAGCGAACTGAGTGAAAGATTGTAGTTGCATATGTATCGAGTGTAGTTAATTATGGACCTACTCTAAAAAGTCTTCACTGGCTCCCGGTTGCTGCACAGATTAAATTCAAATCCCTCTGCATCATCCACAAGACTGTCTGGGCCCGGGGACCACACTATCTTCAACTTTATATCACATAAATACACTCCCACTAGACCTCTTCGTTCCTCTGGCACCAACTCTTTGTGTGTAAAGCGTTTTGCTAAAAAGAGGGCAGGGGGTCGCTCACTTTCCTCTGCGGGCTCCCTTCTTTGGAATAGCGCCCCTCCCCTGCGCCGTGAGCAGACTTACTCAAATTCTGGAAGCTCCTTAAGACTTTCCTCTTTTCCTTCTTCTTCCCACCTTCTCTCCTCTGCTAGTCCCACAGTTGCTGAATCGGTGTCCTTAGCCCTTATGCATCTTCGTGGACTTGGCCTCCCTCACCGATTACTCCAAGCTCCTGTCTACCACAGCACTATGCATCTGCACACCCTCCGCTATGGAGACTCGCACTGACACCTGCCGTGGCTCTGGTAGTGTAGCACTCAACATTCTTAGCACTTCCCCCATGGCTCTCCAACGAGCTTGGACTCCCCAGCACTTCCCTTCTCTTCCCTCTTCCTTTCTGCACTTGCATGTTCTGAATACTCACAAGGCATAGTAGGTTTGTCCCTCTTCCTCTTCCCCTCAGCTCTTACTATTGTGTTGTAATGTACCCTCCCTGTCTTGTGTGTGCTTTGAAACAGTATATTTGTATTGTATAAGTGCCTAACAAGCAAACAATAAATAAATAAATAAATGGGATATGCTACTTTTAGTGTTATTTTTTGTTTAGAATTGATACATATCAGATTTGCACATGCGCAGAAAAATACAATGTTAAAAACACCAAATGAAACATGAATATGATTCACGCATGGGGTGCTCTGAAGTAAGTAGAAACTGGGAGACGGAGAGGGTTTCAATACGCACACGAAGGGGGGACTGTCTTGAAATCCCACGGTAAAGAAGGAATAATAAGACATGCTCACGGAGGAACATATAAAAGGGTCTTTAATACAGAGGCCCTCATTGCGAGTATCTCGGTAACAGCGTGTCCATCACCGGCATGCCGGAACGTGCGAGTCCGTTCCCGTATGAACCCGCTAACAGCGGGTGATTACGAGTGCGCGAGAACGCACGTTACCCCATGCCGGTAGTGGCAAAACTGCCATGCCGGTAACGGGCCACCAACCCCCCTATACCGGCATTGCGGGTACCGCCCATTCCGTAACCGCGTCATAACAACCACTAAACACCGGCACGGTAATACCTGCACGGTATTACTGTGGTTGCAAAAAAGGACCCGGAAATTACGTCATCGCGCAGGAACAGGAAATGAGCCGGTGGCCAACTTTAAAAACACAATCCATTGTCATCCTCCATAACCACCACTACACCCGTGTTGTTGTGTGCCACAACTGAAGCAGGATGTCGAAGGCCACCAGTAAATCCTCCCAAAGGAAGAGGAAGCAGCGTTTTTCTGATGCTGAACTCACTATGCTTGCTAACACCCTCAAACAGCATGCAGACACAATCAGGAGCACAGACCTCAAGCATGCGGCCCAAACCCAAAAAAAAACAGGTCTGGCAGGAGGTCGCTCAGAGGGTGTCGGCATTGGGGAGCACCCCAAGGAGTGTACGTGACTGCCGGAAGCGCTGGGACGACCTCCGCCTCCGGGTCAGGAAGATCCTGGCAGAGAACAGGAGGGCCGCAATGGCGACAGGCAGTGGCCCACACTCCCCTGTGAAGCTCACCGCATGGGAGGAGACCGCAAGTGCATTCATTGACCCGGAATCCATAGAGGGAATAGGAGACCAGGAGGTCGGCGCTGCAACTACCACAGAGGAAGGTGAGTGAACCATCACATCCACGTATACCAAAACATGATGTGGCACAAGTGATATGGAAGTTAGACTAGGCAAGGCAATGCATGTTCCAAGGCTACATCAACACATCCATAGAATGAGTGCCACACCCTGCACCACACGCATGCTGAGTGAAAATCCCAATCCCAACAGAGGTGCAACATGACCCAACCATGCCCATGGGACCCACCACACAGACACCACACCAATGCTATGCCACCAGCCATGCATTGATTAACAACATGTCCCCTCAGTACACCACATGCCACACACCAGAAATGAAATGATGCCTGAATGTATGAACATATCACACTGCAATACATCATAGCTGCCATTTGACAACATCACCGATTACCTGCATCTCTTCTATCTCCCAGGTACCGATGAGGAAGGTGGAACACAGGACAGGGGTGCGAGTACATCCAGTGCACGCAAAGGGACCAGGGCCACCGCCACCCCCCCCCCCCGTCCAAGAAAATGCCTGCAGCAACACCCAGTGTGCCACGCAAGGCATCAACCCTGCAGGGGGCACCTGCAGCGACAGAACAGCAGCAGACACCCAAAACAGTGGGAGCCGTCCGCCAGCCACCGCAGACGTTGTGTCCACCCACAGAGGTGGATGATGAGGCTGGAATCATGTCTGGAACACCCACCCCAAGCCCCATTGCCAGCCCCCACCCACCTGCGGAGTCTGAGAGCCTGGACGATCCGTATCTCCATGACTCTGACCTTGGAGAATCAGACATTGGGATCTTCCAGCAGGACAGTGCCCAGGACGAGGACCCCATGCAGGTGCCTTCCACCACCCTGCCAGCCACCACCCTACCAGCCACCAGTACACCTGCGGCCGACACCTCCTTCGGGGCTCGCCTGGCAAGGATAGAGGCCCGCCAAGAGTCAATGCTGCAAATCATGCATCAACAGGTCGACGCTGGGAATGAGGCCATGAGGGCCATAGCCACTGCAGCCAATACAGCTGCTGTGGAGGCATCTACGTGTGCATTCAGGGAGTGCATGGGGTCACTGACACAGGCCCTTCTTGCAAACATCCCGCAAATGCAGCGGCCACACCTTGGCCCAGCCATGGGACTGACAATAGACACCTCCACTACAACAACCCCTTCCACCTCGGTGCAATCGAGCCCTGTGCGGTTAACGCGGAGGAGCGCACAGCGCTCGGTCCTGGCACCCCTAGACCCAAAAGTCTCAAAGAAATAACAGTATGGGCAATGACAATGTGAAGAACTACATTGGTGAAGGGAACACTGTTTGTTGCACACATGGGGACATTTGGGATCTGTGGGGTGGGTGAGGGAGTTTGTTGGGGTATTTTCTGGGGTTTGTGGGGTGGGTGAGGGAGTTTGTTGGGGTATTTTCTGGGGTTTGTGGGGTGGGTGAGGGAGTTTGTTGGAGGGGTCTGGGAGGGGGGAGTGGGCACATTTTTGCAGTTTTAAATAATACACAAGTTGTGAGAAGAAAAATCCATGGCTGGACATTGTTATTTTTCGTGTGCATCCATTTAATGTGATACGGTGTTCTGTGCCCAACTCCCAACATTCCCTGTGTGCATGTTCACATTGGCCCAGTGTCTGACTGACACAAGTCTTTCATAGTCCCTGTGTTTCAGAAGTATACTTGATTTCGTGCTTGCCGTACAGCATGGCCATCCCGTGCATCACATACTGGCACTCCATCTCCGTCCTCATCATCCTCACCCGGCCCATGCATGTCAATGTCAGGTGACAATGGTACATTTCTCCGGACGCACATGTCGTGCAGCATGACACAGGCCATGGTGATCTTTGCCACCTTCTCAGGCCTATATAGGAGTGCCCCACCAGACCTGCTGAGGCAGCGGAATCGCCCCTTCGACAGGCCAAAGGTCTGCTCAATGACAACACGGGTACGGGTGTGCACACGATTGTACTCCTCCTCATTGCCATTCGGCAGGTTAGGCACAGGGGTGTGTAGCCACGGCCTCAAGGGATATCCTCCATCACCTGCAAGCAGATTCAAATAGGTGTGTGTCACTCTGAACTCCCGTAATTCAGGGAGCACAGTCATGCCGCCAGCTATTTGGTGTGGCCATGCACATGTCCCTGTAAGCATGAAACAATGTTATCTAGGTGCAATGTGTACTGTCATGAGGTGTGGTAGTCTGGTTGGCATTCAATAGATGATGCAGGGTGTAATCATGCATGCTGAGGCAGATATGCTGTGGTAGTGCAACAATGTTTTGACTCCAATTCATGCTGTTCATTATTTACTATGCATGGTCACACTGCCCACATAGCCACACTTGCCGTCCTGTTCATTCATGCATTGCTTGCCATCAGCATGATGGCCTGGTTGTGCCTCTTACTTGTTCTCATTGATATGCATTATTTGTGATATGTGGCCCAGTGAGGTGTCATGTACCGTTTGACTGGTTCAGGTCAGGTGTGTTTGGCTCTGCATGTATTCTCCAATCACCGGCTATTCCCACCCAGGTGCAGTATTGCCCCTCCCCCTCATGCATCCCCACACATCAGTACCCCAAAGCACTGCCATGGGACGGTTGTGCAACTCACCAAGCAGCCAGGCACGTGGTCCGGCATGTCGCTCCATTTGATGGGGTACCGTGGATTTACCGAGTAACATGGCATCATGTGTTGATCCAGGAAATCGGCCGCAGCAATGGGTGATGAGCTTCCTGGAGTCACATACCATTTGCACATTGATGGAGTGGTATTGTTTGCGATTGCGGTACACAGCCTCTATGGCATGGGGGACTATCAATTCCACATGGGTGCAGTCGATGGCACTGACAGAATTGGGCATGCCTGCCAGTGCATGGGAGCCTACTTTGGTTTCGGCTATCTCCTGGGCAGTCCGTGGTAGGGATACGTGGGTGCTTGCGTGCTTCAGGAGGGCATCCAGCACTTGGTTCAGCATGCGTGAAAATAGTGGTTGTGAAATGCTATGCAGCTGGCCCACTGTGTGTTGGTAGGCGCCGGTGGCCAGGAAGTGTGGCACAGACACCACCTTTAGTAGTGGGGGGATGGCAGTGCATATTTGTATGTGGCTGGCAATGTCGTTCTGTATCATGTGCACTATGGTGGTGATGGTGTCACGGTCCAACCGGTACAGGGTGTGGATCTGCTCAGGGGTAGGGTTGAATGGGCTGGGTCTGGTGCGAGGCATTGCTGGCTGCCTACGAGGATCTGGTGGCTGCGCTGGTGGTAATGGATGGGCCTGTCTCAACCTCCTTCTCCTCCTGTGTCTCCTCTGTGCTGCCTGTTCTTGCTGCTGTTGTTGTTGTTGCAGTTGTTGCTGTAGTTGTATCAGTATAGGCAGGTCCTCCTGCGCCATGTTTGCAAATGCTAGTGGTGGCATTTTGGTGTAGGAAGGGGTGTGGTGTTTAGTTGTGCAACTCTGCATTGCCTACACCGGGGTTGGGGGGGTTGTGGTGTGTGGGTTTGCTCAGTTCATAAAGGCACAGCCTCCTTTGACTCCACATGTGGGGATTGTGTGCACCTGTGGCAGCTGCCTTGTATCTTGCTTGCTGTTTGCGGGTGGTCCGCCATGCCTGTTTTGCCGGCATCATGCACCCTGTTATTACCGGGTTCGCGATGCCGGTATTTGCATGTTTGCGTGGGTTGAAATTACCCCCTATTACTGGCATGCCGGTATTTACTACCTGAAGAGGCGTGTGTACGTGCCTATGCTGCTATTAGCGACACCGTTGTTTGGTATGCCGTTAATACCGGGGTTCCAGGTCGGAATGCTGCGGAACTGTAAATGATGCCGGTATTTACATACTGGCATCGTTTTCCCATTCCCGGCATACCTCGTAATGAGGGCCAGAGTTTTTTTTTATAAATCTTCATGTAGTGGGGTTTTGTGAATTTATTTGGATTTTGCAGCTAGCAGAGAATGAGTCATCCAGTAGAAGGTCAGCTGCAGACCAGGACACAGGTTATGGCTTAACAGTTCCAGATGTAATCTTGCCCATTGCATTGAAGTCACGCAGAGGGGTTTGGCCATTTGTTTGGTCCCGCAATAAAGACGGGGTGAAATGGTACCCGAGGCCATGGTGTCCAGTGTTCAATTGTTTTCTCAGGGTGGAACTAGAGGCCATATGCGCAGGAATGGTACCGATATATACAGGAGCTAGTAATGCGGCAGATGAAATCCAAATAAATTGTTAAAAGAGAACCTATTTGCTCAACCCTTCCTCGTGTTGATAAGATATCTGTGCGGACCATGTGCAATCACACTTAAGATTAAAAGGCCTTAGGCCCGATGTAACTAGTAATAAATTGTGTTTGTGTATGTTTTACTACGTCACGATGTCACAACCTACCGTGGACCAATCCCCAGGAAAGTTGGACTTCGAATATGATCTGAAGGTGGTAGTAAAGATTGTCGATGACCAATGAGAAGGAAAGAAATGAAGAAAGATGGAACTTCTTTGTGTATGTTTTGACCAATCATGTTTGGGGGTGGATTGTAATAAAATATCTGAGAGTGTTTAAACTGTTACAAAAATGTATAAAATGTATCAACTAAGGTGGTCCGTTGAGACTTGGGTTCGTTCGGTTCTACAGCACCATCTAACTGCTCCCCGGACGATTGTACAATAAACTTGCTTTAAGTACAAAGCGTGCACTCGTTCATCATGTGGTAGTTTTCGGTTTTGGGCTGAGGTAATGAAGGGGTCCGCCCAGACAATTGTGGTGACCAAGAATGGACCCCAGGCTTTCCAACATGTTGGGGGTCTTCTATCCACACCACTTGGCTGTGGCACCTCACTGCCAGAACAGTCTTCTGTGCATGGTGAAAAAGAAAGGTTGGCAGACCCTATATTGGCTAAAGGTCCATCTGCTCCCCGGAGGCGTGGTTCCATGGTCCAGCTGTGCAGGGTGACTTGATGGAGCACCACATCGCAGCGCTTCGGGTCACGTGAGTGTACGTTTAGAGGTAAAGCACGAAGGTTGTTTATTTTCGATTCAAGGGATTTGGTGAGGGTAGAATTGGAAAACAGTGGTTCAGAACTAGTAGAGATTGCGGGAATTGGAAAAGTGGATGTTTTGGCGGAGTGATTGAACTGTTCTGTATATATTTTGTACCGAGTTTGTTATTTTAGAGGCGTGAGGTGGTATCCTACCTGGCATGCCCACTGTGGGGGTTGTCTTGATACCCTTTTGTTTTCTTGTCTGGTTGGTTGGAGCCCTCACCTGAAGGTGGGGTGGCATCTTATTGGAAGTCCAACCATAAATACCTGTCTGAAGTATACCCTTGACTGTCTTTATGGTGTATCGGCTGTGCGTGCTGAGCCCTCGCCATGATTTTCTTGGTTAGTCGAAGTAGTGAAGGCAAACTTACTGTGGTCATTAAAAGACGGTTTTGTTGTAAAGAAGGCTGTACTGGTAAATGAAGGAAGCGAGAGCAGCGGTACTGTATTGAAAAGCATTTCACCCCTCCTAAGCTTGAGTGGTAAGGATATCTCAGTGATATGGCTGGCGGAGTGTTTTTGATAAGATGTTGTCTTTTGTGTAAGAGTAAGAAGTAGAATTAAAGCATGTAGATGAGCAAGGTAATTGCGGTATAAACGAGTACGGTGGGTGATTGTGTGAAACGACTACGAAACTGGGAATGGGTAAAAATGGAGTTCTGTGGGTAGAAAAAATCTTTTTTAGTGCTGCAGGTTCGGCTCGGTATAAGGTTTTTATGAAACTATGTTTGATAACTTGGGCTGGAGTATGGAGACTCTGTTGAATCATTTGTGCCAGGTGTTGCCCAGCTATAAGGCGGAAATTCTAAAATACCATAGGGAATGGTTGCAGGAAAGTAATGGGAAGATGATACATTCTTGGCCTGTCAAGGGAACCTATGATACAGGGATATTGGAGAAGATGCATACCTTTTTGACTACAAAGCACAATGGCTTGAAGCTAGAAAAGTGGTTAAAAATCTTAGTACTCTTGAGGATGTACAAAAAAGGTGGGAAGGGCTATAGTGTTAAGGTTGTGGAAGAGGGGCCGAAAAAGGGGGTGCAGTAATTTCTTCTGCATCACCCCCATATGGGTGCTATCCTTTATGGGTGCTATCCCCTATGGCCCGCAGAGGTATACAGACCCTGATTTCGTACCTTCATTTTCCCCAGCGGATACTCCAGTGGTTACGAGACGGGTACAGGTAACACCTCCATCAGTTATTCTGTCTATGAATTTGGATCTTGAGGAAAGTGGAAGGGTAACTCCTTCAATGGTCTGCGCTGCAGAGAGATTGAGAATGGAGAGTGGTAAGGGAGTAACTCCCCGACTGCTAAATTAGCAGACAGATTAAGGGTGGAGGAACGAGAGAGAGAGTGAGGCCAGCACCTCGAAGCGTGGATGGAGGATCGAGAACGCGGTAGAAGGAGGAGGTCAGGTCTTTTCCTGCTAGGACAGAGGATAGGCTACGGCAAATGGTAGAGACCCAAGAGCAGAAAAAAATGAAAGAAGAGCTAAGACTAGCAGAGGACGAGGTAGTGCTTCTACGGCGGCAAAGAGATGAAAAGCGGGAAAGAGAGAGAAGACAGGTAAGGGATGTGTAAGAGGGAGGGTGGAGGCATGGGCAGGTTCTTGTGAGGCTTGATAAGTCAGTTATCAAAGCAGTCGAGGTGGACATGGAGGACAGGGAGGACAGGGACACTGCCACAGGTACAGGGGCTGAGCAGGGAGGATGGGGACAGCACCTTATGGTAGTGCTGAGTATGTTTCTGTGCCTGTAGAAGGGCCAGGGGTGCAGTAGCCAGAGTAGGAGATGAAAAGAGATGGGAATCAGATGTCGAACAGGGAGAGCAGGGTGCAGTCACCCAAATTCCCGCTCCAGTAGCAGCAATAGATAGTACACCATGGAATTATAGGATGTGCCGGGGTACTTGCATGGCAGAAGCAAGTATTAGGGGAGAGATGGGGGATGTCGCGTTCCGTAGGGTGTGGGAGGAAAACACAAGCCCTAGGAGACAGGTCACTCAGAGGGTGTCCAGGGTCCAGGACACAGATGAAAAATGGACTTTCGCCCCAAGAGCGCAGCCTGCAGAATAGTATAATACCTGACAGGCTAGGGGCTTGAGCGAAAAGGCAGGAGCAGCAACAGAGCTAAGGGAAAAAATGCAGATACAATGGATATAAGAATCAACAACAAACACGAAGTCCCAGCCGCACCTCCCTCAGCAACCCCACTCTTTCCTGCTCAGTAACGTAGATGAGCCAGAAACCTACCTGTAGATCACCACAGGTGTTGAAGCGTAGTACTTGAAGAATCCCAAGGGAAGTGTCAGTTGCAGTGAAACCTGACCCAAACGACATGAGGGTGCAAGCTAAGGGGATTTTGTGCTGAAAAAAGTGTCCATGCAGGAAGAAAGCAGCAGAGCATCCCAAAAAGTGTCCAGCAAGCAATCCAAGGAAGTAACCTGTGTTTTAAGTACTGCAGAGCGTCCAACAGGTCACGAAGCGTGTGAAGGAAATAGCAGCAGAGCGTCCGTTAGGATAACAGTGTTTGAGTCCTTTGGTGTTTGTGAAGAGTGACCTTTGTGGTTATGCTGTATAGCATTTTGAGAAAGACCCGCTATAAGCACAAGCAACAGGCAGAAGAGTAGATGGAGAGCAGCGTTGGAGAAATGTCCAGCATTAGAAGAGTAACGTTGACACTTAGACGGAATTCTTAACTTTAGCCTGCGTCGCATCCTAATAGAAATGTGAATGTTAGCATGTGCCACACTTAGATGGACTCAGATGGAATGCTTACCTTTAGCCTGCGTCTCATTTAGATAGGATTATGAATGTTAGCATGCTCCAAACTTAGATGGAATTCCTAACTTTAGCCTGCGTCACATCTAGATAGAATCATTAATGTTAGCATGCGCCAAACTTAGATGGAATTCTCAACTTTAGCCTGCGTAACACCTAGATAGGGCTGTGAATGTTAGCATGTGCCACACTTAGATGGAATTCTTAACTTTAGCCTGCGTCACATCTAGACAGGATTGTGAATGTTAGCATGTGCCACACTTAGATGGAATGCTTAACTTTAGCCTGTGTCACAACTAGATAGGATTATGAATGTCAGCATGTGCCAAACTTAGATGGAATGCTTAACTTTAGCCTGCATCACACCTAGATAGGATTATGAATGTTAGTATGCACCAAACTTACATGGAATGCTCAACTTTAGCCTGCGTCACACCTAGATAGGATTGTGAATGTTAGCATGTGCCACACTTAGAAGTAATTCTTAACTTTAGCCTGCGTCACATCTAGATAGAAATGTGAATGTTAGCATGCTCCACACTTAAATGTTAAATCAAACTGTGAATGTTACTAAGGGCCACACTTAGATGGAATCGTGATCATTAGCCTGCCTCACATCTAGATAGGATATTGAAGATTAGCAAGTGTCACACTCAGATGGAATAGTGAATGATAGCAAGAATCACAGCTAGACATAATTGCAAGGACAGAAATGCCAATTAACCGATCCACTAACAATTCCACCCCTCTGCATACACCTCTCAAGCTCTAACCAAACACAACCACAAGCCTACAACACAACAATCCGCATACACTTCACTACACTGCAACAACAAAACAAACCACACATAGACTCGCACAACAGCACATGACGACTGCCGACCGTAAAACACCCCAGGCCCAGCCAACGGACCCACCGGGCTGAGGCTGCCAACAGCACATCACTGCTCTCTTGCACTTTTCTAGCTTATTCCCACTAACTCACCCCCCCTTCCCTTTTCTTTCCAGAGCCGCCGGAGCGCCAGGAGACCACTCTGGTGGTGATAGTGCGCGGTACAAATATTCATTAACATTAACAACTGTAATGGATATGAGCGCAGAGGCATGGGGATAGAGAATCAGGCATCGTGACATGAAGGACCGGGTGTTTAGAATATCTGAGGAACAAGCAAGGGGTCGAGTTACCAGGGGGGGAGGTAGCCAAAGGGAACCAGGAGCTAGAAATTAACAAGGAAATACCAGGCAACAATCCTGAGTTTGGTGACCAACGTAATCAAGGATATCAAAGAGACAACACGAGACACAACTTTCCGGGGCCATGATAGCAACGGTTGTTAAGGAGCACCGGGCTGCGGCTATCAGCTGTATTAAAAGCTGCGGCACTGGGTGGGAGGTGCAGAGGGAACGTTGCACATGCCCCCACGTGACTTAGGAGATTCTAAGCCTGCTGGGAACTGTAGTCTGCTCACGCCTGCGGCCAAGCTGACGCTGGGAAAGGTGCCAGGGCAGCCTCCAAAACTGTGGGGACTGCCCTGGTGTCTGTGCAGAAGAACCTGGGGCATGACAGTACCCCCTTGGAATGGAGGTCTGCCCCTGTTGTTGCACCATCGGGCCATCCAGAAGGCGTGCAAAATATGGAACACATGAAGGTTGGAAGCCAGCTCCCAGGTCCTGTCTTCGGGGCTGTAGCCCTTCCAGTCAATCAGGTAAGATCGTCTGCCTCTACGCAACCGAGTGTCCAGGATAGCCTGAACCTCATATTCATCCTCGCCATCAACAGAGACCAGGGCAGGAGCCACTGGAAGTCGGGCACCAGGCATAAAGGGACGGAGTAAAGAAACATGAAATACTATATGAATTCGCCATTGTGCTGGTATGTCCAACCGGAAAGCAACCGGATTGAGACATTGAAGGATTTTATAGGGACCCACGAAACAAGGTAGTAGTTTACGCTTTCCCTGTATGTTTAAGTGTTTAGTAGAAAGCCAGACTTGATCCCCTTGTCTGTAGTCAGGTGGCGGGGAGCGATGTTTATCGGCTTGCACTTTGGCTCTATGTTGGGCAGCTTAAAAGTGCTGAGTTACCGCTGCACGTATAGTTACGAGCAAACTGCGCATAGCATTGGCTGCAGGTACCTGTTCCAAGGAGGGTAAGACCAGCGGCAGTACTCTAGGGTGTTGTCCATACAAGGCGTAGAACGGGGAACAACCCACAAGGAGTGCCTTGAGTTATCATAGGCAAATTCAGCCGTCCCCAGGATCAACAACCGATCCGATTGGTACTGCAGACATAAACAATTGAGATATTGCTCCATGGTAGCGTTAGTGCGTTTGGTCTGTCCATCCGTCTGAGGGTGATAAGAGGATGACAGCCGAGCATCGATGCCCAGAGAGCCGGTGACAGCCTTCCAAAAGTGTGACGTAAATTGCGAGCCACAATCAGATACCATCACAGTGGGCAATCCAAAGAATCAGACTACCTGATCAAAAAACAACGTGGCTAAAAGGGCTGTCGATGGTATGCCATGGCATGTAAAAGAAACGCGCCATCTTCGTGAAAACATCAACCACCACAAGAATAGCTGACATGCCCGTGATGGGCGGCAGATCCACCACAAAGTCAAGTGAAACCATATACATGGGGTGCAGTGGTGAAGGCATGTTTTGCAAAAGACCCACAGATCTCCCTGACTGTTGTTTACACTGGGTGCATGTAGCACACCTAGAGACATACAGGTTGGCATCCTTTTTCATTCTGGGCCACCAACACCAACAGTGCAACAGGTCGTAGGTTTTTCCTTGACCCGGATGAGCGGCCAAACAGGTATCTTGAGACCATTCGAGGGCTTTTAGCCTAGAATAATTGTCCGGAAGATATAGAAAACCATGTACATAGGGAAGACCAGAAACAAGGCTGGCTCCCAGAGACCCGATCCTTGGCCCATTGTTGAGGTCGGTCCAGAAGCGAAGGAGAGACAGTACAGACACAAACCACTGAGCCAAACGGTAGGACAGGCATCACAGGTTTGGGTGTGTCTAGGTCCGTTCCAATACGGAACTGGGCATCAGGCTTCCAGTGCGAGGGACCCAGACGATATGTGACATAAAGTCAAATAACGTGAAGAATAAGTGCCAACGGATTTGTCGAGCGTTGGTACATGTCATGATGCCTACCTCCAAGGAGCCAGACCAGGCCCAGCTACCCCAGAGGCAGACATCATGTCCCCGAGGGAAGTCTCAGCAGCCCCAAATAGGGGCCCTTTGGACTCAGTCCTGGCGCCTTTGGCGCCAGGCTCATATTGGACAACAGTCGTGGCGCCATAGGCGCCAGGCTCATAAAAGATGACTTTGTGTAGAAAGGTGCTTGGTGTAAACTTACCTGATGCAGACCATGCTGCAACATCCAAGCCATCTAGAGGCCTGAATGGGACTACTTTATCTTTGGGGACTACTTAACCACACGGGTGTGGCCGGAGGAAGAATACATACCTGAGAGGAAGGTACATACCTGGAACTACTTTGAAGGCTATTTAAGCCACGCCCAAGCAGCAACTCACGCTTCGCGTTGTTCTGCATCTAGCAGCTGGACGCTCACCGTGTCTGCTCCTGCATCCTGACTTCTGCCACGCCCGCCAGCATCCTGGAACACCTGCAAAGGGAGAAGAGAAGAGAATAGAAGAAAGAAGAGTCCTTACCTGCTAAAATCCGCATCCCGGAGACATTTCGCCGACGATCCTGAAAAGGAAGACATTCATTTTAAAAGCACATTGCATCGATCGCTGCAGCGCCGCATTCCACTCACCTTTACTGGGCGCCTCCATGTTCATCAGCGACCATCTGGATTCGCAGCCACATTTCAGCGCCTAGGGAGAAAAAGACAAGAACAAAGGTGAGCTAGGGAAGAGAATAAGAAAACCTTAATTTTCCATTATAAGACTTACCTGTTGGGTCATTCCCACTTCATTTCGGGTCGGTGCCGCATCCTGGCATTTCCGGACCCCGGCCCCTAAGGGGAAAAAAGAGACATCAGCGTTAGTGAGCGAATGCTAAGATATTACACGAACACTCATTAAAGACTTACCTGATATCTACTGGAACTGCACCTCTCACTTCGGGTCGGTGCCATATCTCCGGCATTTCCGAACCCCGGCCTCTATGGGGAAAAAAGACACAAGGATTAGTGCATCAATGCAAGGACACTAAAGGAACCTCTCATCAAACAACTCACCGGAGTTTCTTTCGTCGGTTCCATTGCTCAACTCAGAATCTTTGTTCTGCACCTGAAATAGAGACAACGGACAATTATTATTTCGGGCTCATACTTATAAACAGAATTCTCACAGTATTTTACCGGGAAGGTCAAGCAAACTTGAACTCTCTACAATCCAAGATCCAGTGAAGTAACTGGATTACAACGCGCCTCTGCATCAGAAGCAGGATGGAGAGCTCGTCCTTTCAGACCGTAAGGTGAGACTTCTCGGGGAATCGCAGAAGGGTTTCGTGGAGGGTGAGAAGGGAGTGGGAGGCTTACACATTATCCCGCAGATTGTTAATACTCCCTTTTCACACACAGAAGGATATTTCTGCGAGCCAGATAAGCCAGATTTGAGGGTCCGGTCCTGTCCATCTTCCGAGTCCTGCACTTCACCATAGAAGAGGCAACAGCACTCCAAACCAGGCCTGCGCCTCTGTGGGAGTCAGGTGAGCGTAACAGTACATTTGATGTGAGATAAGACCTGTAGGTTCCGATGATCGGTATACACTGTGACCTGATGTCTCGCCCCCAGTAGATGATGCCTCCACTCTTTAAATGCGGCCCTCATCGCAAGCAGTTCCCTTTCCATGATGGTGTAGTCATGCTCAGCTGGAGACAACGTCTGGGAATAATAGGCCACCGGGTGCAAGCGTTGAGTGGAGGGACAGACTTGGGATAGGATAGCCCAAACTGCAACAGCGGAGGCATCGGCTTCCACTATAAATGGAAGAGAAGGATTCGGATGCTGCAAGACAGGAGCGGAGGTAAACGCCTCCTTCAGGGCCTGGAAGGCCGATTGTGCTTTTTCATCCCAAAGGAAAGGAACGGAGGGACTGGTAAGACGTGTAAGAGATGCCAGAATAGCCGAGAAAGATGCAATAAAGCGCCTGTAAAAATTGGAAAAGCCTACAATAGACTGCAGGGCTTTCAAGGACGTCATGACAGGCCAGTCCAATACAGCTTGTACCTTGGAAGAACACATGTGTACACCCTCTGTGGATATTTGGAATAGCAGGAATTCCACTGATGGTGCATGGAATATACACTTTTCCAATTTAGCGAATAGAGAATTGTCTCGAAGGTGTTGTAGCACTGAACGGACGTGTTGTACATGCTGTTGGATCGTATTTGAAAAGATAAGGATGTCATCCAAGTATATGACCTCATAGCAGTCTAAGACATCCCGGAAGATGTCATTAATAAAATGTTGGAAAGTGGCTGGGGCGTTGCAAAGGCCAAAAGGCATGACGCAGTACTCATATAGCCCAAATTTCGTCTTGAATGCGGTCTTCCACTCATTGCCTCGTCGCATTCGAACAAGGCTGTACGCCCACCTCAAATCGAGCTTGGTGAAAACGGTTGACGAGGATAACCGGTCAAGCAGCTCCGAAATGAGAGGCAATGGGTACTGTT
Source organism: Ambystoma mexicanum (assembly GCF_040938575.1). Lineage (NCBI taxonomy): Eukaryota > Metazoa > Chordata > Amphibia > Caudata > Ambystomatidae > Ambystoma > Ambystoma mexicanum. Next base: position 335,043,614 of record NC_090924.1, on the reverse strand, counting down.
TTTTTACAGTAACCCTATTCAAAGCCCTGTAGTCCACACACGGATGCAAGTCCCCCTCCTTCTTCGGCATGAAAAGAATCGGGGAGTCCGCAGGAGACCGAGGCGGTCGTATGTGGCCCAAACGTAGCGCTTTGTCAACGTACTCTCTCAGATGTTCTTCCTATTTCTGGGTGAGAGAGTATATGCAACCATGGGGAATGACTGCCCCAGGCCCTAAATCAATAAGGCAGTCATAACTCAGGTGTGGAGGTAGTTGCTCAGAAAGGCCCTTATCGAAAAGGTCTGCATAATCACTATATTCTGTAGGTGGTTCCGGGACTGATGATTGCAGAGTGGCACTAATCAAGGGAATGTTTGGCACAATTGCTAGACACAGAGACAATGCTGCCACGTCCTGAGTCCAGAGACACTGCGTGGTACAGAAGGCGGAGGAAAACCGAACCGTCTGTTTGACCCAATTGATGATGGGATTATGTACCTGTAGCCAGGAAAGCCCAATAATAATCCCTAACTGTGGCATTGATATCAGGTCGAAGGTGATCCACTCGGAATGTCGTTCGGAGGTTAACATTTCGATAGGAGCAGTCTGTTCTGTTACCTACCCTGAGACCAGACGCGAACCGTTTACAGCATGGACTTCCTTAGGGCTGGATTTCGGAACAATAGGCAGTCCATGGTGTTTCGCAAGTTGAATATCCATGTAATTACTGTTAGCACAGGAGTCTTTCATCACTGGACTGGAAAGGGCCACAGATCCAGGTGCTGCAAAAGATATTGATAGACAAATATGCGTAGAGGGTAGAGACCCACCCAAGCTGTTCATCGGCGGACTCATCCTGACGGCCCGATTCAAGGACGAGTCCTGGCGTTTCCCGCACTCTTGACAGGTCTTTTGGGGCATACCCGAATAAAGTGGCCAGATTGACCGTAATAGAGGCATAGATTGTTAGCCATCCATCTATCCCGCTCTGCTTTGGACACAGGACTTTGCGTCCCCTATCTTCATGGGTTCTGCATCGCACGAACTAGGCAGGGAAACCGTGCCGGCCTTAGAGGAACGAATTACGGGAATCCGACATTTGCCTTGCTGTTGCCGAAGCCGGGCGTCTGCCTGTAATACCAGATCCAGTAACTCAGGGAACCCTAAATGGATAGACGGTACCATGGACAACGAATTTTTTAATTCTTCCGTCAATCCTTTATAGAAGACAGTTGCCTTGTTTTGCTCAGGCCAGGTAGTCTCGGCCGCCGACTGGTTAAAATGGGTGAGATATGACAAGAGGTCTTGTTTTCCTTGACCAATAGCGAGGAACTCTAAGTCACAGGCCTGAGCCTTGTACCGTGTGTCAAACACAGTATTCATGGCCTGAATCAGCGTATGAAAATTGTATAGCGCTGGATCGTTGGCTTCCAGTAACGGATTGTCCCAGGCCGCAGCAGTCCCCCTCAGATGGGACAAAACAAATGACGCTTTGGTGGTGGCATCAGGGAACGCCAAGGGGCGACAAAGAAAGTGTAGACGACATTGATTAACAAATGTCCGATAGGCCTTTAGATCTCCGGTGAATTGTTTAGGAGGGGCCAGAGGAAAAGACCCTGGTAGAACAATTGGAGCTGGAGCAGGTGGAACAGGAGGGGGTGGGCGGCTGCAGCATCACAAAATTCCTCATCATGAGGCAAAGGCTGCATAAACTCTGTAATACATCCATGCGTTGATGTAAGGTCGCATGGGTGGACGCCATGTCTGTACGCAGGGCAGCAAAGGCCTGCATGAGAGCAGCCTTCGGATCAGCCCCAGGATCCTTGCTAGACAGGCGTGTAATTGGCTCCTTAATCTGTCGCGTTCCGTTGGCTGTTGGAGGAAACCAGAAGACCTAGGAGACAGGTCACTCAGAGGGTGTCTGGGGTCCGGAACACAGATAAAAAATGTACTTTCCCCCCAAGAGCGCAGACTGCAGAATAGTAAAATACCTGACAGGCTAGGGGCTTGAGTGAAAAGGCAGGAGCAGCAATAGAGCTAAAGGGAAAAAAAGCAGATACAATGGATATAAGAATCAACAACACACACGAAGTCCCAGCCACACCGCCCTCAGCAATCTCATTCTTACCTGCTCAGTAATGTAGATAAGCCAGAAACCTACTGGTAGTCAAAAGGTAGATCACCAAAGGTGTTGAAGCGTAGTACCTGAAGAATCAAGTCCCAAGGGAAGTGTCAGTTGCAGTGAAACCTGACCCAAATGGCAGGAGAGTGCAAGCTAAGGAGATTTTGTGCAGAAGAAAGTGTCCACGCAGGAAGAAAACAGCAGAGCGTCCCAGAAAGTGTCCAGCAAGCAATCCAAGGAAGTAACCTGTGTTTTAAGTACTGCAGAGCGTCCAACAGGTCACCATGCATGTGAAGGAAATAGCAGCACAGTGTCCGTTAGGATAAAAGTGTTTGAGTCCTTTGGTGTTTGTGAAGAGTGAACCCTTGTGGTTATGCTGTATAGCATTTTGAGAAAGACCCGCTGTAAGCACAAGCAACAGGCAGAACAGTAGATGGAGAGCAGCGCTGGCGAAAATGTCCAGCATTAGAAGGGTAACGTTGACACTATAGCGGATATGAGCGGGAGGCGTGGGGATAGGGAATCAGGCGTCAGACATGAAGGACTGGGTGATTAGAATATCCGAGGAACAAGCCAGGGGTCGAGTAACCAGGGGGGGAGGTAGCCAAAGGGAACCAGGAGCCAGAAATCAAGAAGGAAATACCAGGCGTGGAGTCCGTATCAACAATCCTGTGTTCGGTGACCAATGTAATCAAGGATATCAAAGAGACAGCAGAGCAACTTTCTGGGGCCGTGATAGCAACAGTTAAGGAGCACCAAGCCGTGGCTATCAGCTGTATTAAAAGCCATGGCACTGGGATGTGCAGAGGGAACGTTGCGCACGCCCCCATGTGACTTAGGTGACTCTAAGCCTGCTGAGAACTGTAGTCCGCTCACGCCTGCAGATTATGTATCCATATATGTTGGATATGAATTACATTTTAACAAAAAAAATGAAATTAGCGGATGATCCTGCCGCACACATCCAGTTAATTCAGTTGTGGAGGGCAGAGACGGGAGAAGGATAGGACTGTGGCAATATTTTACCACAAAATGAGTCCAGCATGATTTAGGTAAGGTGGTAAGTATGGAGGCCAAGTGTTGGCCAGAGATTCAAGCACCCATTGTGCATTTTTGTAAAAGAAGACAAGAAAAAGAGATGGAAAGTCTAGAAAAGGCACAACAAGCAGAGGCTAAGCTAGTTCAAAATAAATTGGTAAATATTTGTTTGGAAGGGCCAGTAATTACGAATTCTATTGAGGGACATCAGGGGTAATCAGGACAACAGGGACAAGGTGAATCGGGTATTACACAGGGGTGGATGGACGAGTATGCTCCCGATCCGAGACAAATTAGAGGATTTCGAAGGGGCAGTGATAGATTTCCACGAGGAAGTGTATCTTTTTATGGGTTCGGAGGAATGGGTCGTTCTTTAATGGGCCGATGGGAAATAATTATGGAGGATTCTATGGGGTGCAGTGTTGGTCATGTGGCAGGTTGGGACACGTGTCACAAGATTGTTGTGGGAGGCCCCAGAATTTTAACATGGGAGCTCAAGAGATGCAATCCCTGACCCTGCCATATGCCCCAGGCTCTGTGCAATTGTAGCAGGTACGGGTTGAACAGAACCCAGCAACTGGGGCTGCACAGACTTTTGGGATCCCACCGACCATACCGGCACTAACATCGGTAAAGGCATGGGACAAAAATCCTTTACCCCAATGAACGCTTCACTATACTGGAGTAAGTGTTTTTGGAGGGAGTCCTTTTCTGCGCCCTGGTGCTAATATGTACCAGAGGTAGGACAGCCCACAGGGGTCTCTTATGTGTCCAGTCTTCTCCATTACCACTGATCCGCAAGAGGAACCCCAGATAGGTATACAGGTAGGTGACCAAACGTTCTCATTCATGGTCGACAAAGGGGCTACAAAATCTTGCATTAAGGAAGGTGAGTTTCCTCTTGTCAGGCAGAATGATGGACACACAGGGATTCTCTGGGGCTATCCTGTCGGTTCCTTATACTGAAGATCTTCGTATTAAGGCTGGTGCTCAAAATGTATCTGCCCCTTTGTTGTACTGTACAGACTCTTCTGGAGAATCTTCTGGGAAGAGACCTCCTGAGCAAGCTACAGATGTTGATTGCTTTCACGGAGGAAGGTATAGTATGCTCGACCGCAGGTTTGTAATCGATAAGAGGAGCAGCATGTTTGCATGCCTATTGTAGCACCAGCATGATTAGAGAGGTTCCTGTACATTCAGCATTGTTTCATTATGGGGTGATGGTTTTGTTGAGTTGGGTCCTGGGGATTAGAAATCAGACTTGGTGGGTACCAATTGAGTTTTTATTTCAACCTGTTGTGCTGCAGGAAGTAACACCAGGCACCATTGTTACAATTCTCTTAGAGGCCATAGTGATCAAGAAGAACAGGTTGGTTCTCAGGCACAGATGAGATAGGCGGAGAGTGGCGCACAGTTCTGTGCATCAGGCCAACCTTATCGCTAAGGGATGTGTCCCACAAGCAATTGTTCGAAGACACTGAAGACTGTGAGAAACCTGAAGTCCGCTAGTCCACGGGGATCTGTCATCCAGGTGGCCAGGACACGGCCATCGCTATTGGATCCAGTTCCTGGGGTTGGACCAGTGTGGGACGATCACCTGGATGGGGGGTCTTTGGGGAGGGAAAGTGGGACATTGAAAAGGTGAGACGTGGTATCCCCTTCCTTACAAAACCTTTTCCCCATCCTGCCCAGTGATGTACCTAGAAACTCTACCCCCCTTTTCCAATACGAACTCTTTGTCACAGCATGAACGACAACAGACTAATACCTGAGCCATTTACCTGACATTTTCCAACATAAGGGTCAAGCAGAGTCAGGCAATTGCTGACAACCACACACAACTGTCTACCCTTTCCCTTCCCCATAGGGATAAAAGGCGGCGCACAAGAGCGCACTCAGAGCAAGGCCAAATGCACGAGGAAGCAGCCATTCCAGGATGGCAGTTCAAACAGAGGTGAAAGGTGGCGAGACCTGAAGGATGTCAAGGAGGGAGTTGCCCTTGCCCTTTTCAACCCAGACCCGCAAAGCCTTCAATGAAAAATACATAAGACCGAGAATCGCAGCTAGCAGTTGGTGCGACAGATGTAAGCGGTACATGGCACCCTCCTGCACTGATTGCCAGTGTGGGAAGACGTGGTTGCCAGCGAGGTACCATCCTTGACTCCAGTGGCAAAAGGAACTGCCAATGAGTTCAGTACAGCCAGTGAGTTGGAAGAACCTGATAGTCGACCGGCTTGTGCCATGCTCAAGGTTGCAGTAGCAACAGTAAGAAGATTAATAGACAAAAGGTCTTTGATGAACTGTGAAAGCAAACTTGGTACCGAGGCAGAGTGGTCCGGCACCAGGTGGGAACTGAGTTGAAGGCCTCTGACTGGTACCCCTCACCTGAACAAAGAGAATGTGTTGAACATTGTGAGCAAGAAGAAATACAAGTACCAAGAAGCCATAGGGAAGGCCGGTATAAGGTGTTAAGGTGACCATACAAGGGTCCAGTCAAATCCTTTGTATAATCAAAGGTCCTTGACACATTGCGGAAGTGTGGTTATTGTAAGACTGGTGTTTGAACCCGGCTGAGGGGAACGCTGTGTGAACTGTGATGATGTAAAGCCAGCGCTTGCAGTGGACTAACAGAGTGACCTAGCCAGACGAGATCGCCCTTCGGAAGTCTCTGTTTCAATTGGCAAGCGCGTTGGATGTCTGAACCCAACTGAGGGAGGCTGACGATTGAGAGAAGGCTATGAGCCCGGCTGAGGGGCGATCCAAGGGTGAAAGGTACTCACCCAATGTAAAGGTTAAACAGAAGGAACTTTTATTTTGTTGTTATGGCGTATCAGGCCCTCTGAAGCAAGAGACTTTGCATGAGAAGAGACTTGGGCACAGAAGACCATGATACTGAGAAAATAAACTGTAGGCTTGTGCCGGGGAAGCCCAGGAATGTGCTGTGCTCGAGAGTCCTGTCTTGTCCCGTGCTAGGGGAACATAGGGAAGGGAGACCCCGGCCATAACATCCTCACTTATCATTTTGTGAACACTTATTTCTTTTCTTTATTTTTGTGTGAACAGTATCCTACAGTCTTTTCTAGCATAGCGGTAAGGATTGGCAATAGTTTTTTTCATATAGGCCCTTTTTATTTGACTAGACACCAGTAGGACTGTATTATTATTATTTGATGGTCGTAGCTTGCTCCCATCTTAGCGTTAGGTTTAGCTTAGGCATTTAACTCATCCATTTTACAGTTTAATAAACACCCTTGAACTGTAATCTCTTGTGTCTGTCTTACTTTGATGCCATGCCTTCCTTACATATGGTGTCAGGGTGGGAGGTGACTCAATTGAAACTAATTGGGGAACCCTACAATTTCAAAAACTCAGTCATAGTGCTTCTAGCCCCTCTGTTGCCACAAAAGAATCGATAGGTTTCGATATATGTAGCACTAGGGACGCTGTTGTTCCACCTGGGAAAAGAGGAATGATTCCTACCGATTTGGTTTTAATACCCCCTCCATGGTGTTACATAAGGTTGGTCCCAAAATCTGGCCTAGCATGGAAGATCGGTATAGATGTTTTAGCAGGTGTCATTGATCCCGACTTCCAGGGCGACTTATAGGTTCTCTTATAAAATGATGGGGAAGTCCCATTTGAAGTACGTCGAGGGTATCAAATTGCTCAAGGAATTTTGGAGAAGGCTCTATTTCCTCAGTTTAAAGAATGTGAACCAGATGAAACAGAAAGAGGTAAATAAGGTTTTGGAGAAGCCGATAAACCGATTGACATCGAAGAAAAAAAGGGAGAAGAACCTACTATCTATCCAGACCTAGCCTTCGCCCAGCGAAGCGATCCAGCTCTTGCTGAAGCTTTTTTACAAGCTATTCCGGAAGGAGAGAGTATCGAGAAAGGAAGCCCCTTTTTCATCCTAAAATTGCAGTTGCTATATAGAAGAGAAACATCCATGGAAGGCTCAGTGAAGACCCAGTTAGTAATCCCCAAATCCCACCGCAAGGTTTTACTGGAGATTGCGCACTCCCATCTTACAGGGGGGCACTTAGGACATTCCAAGACCCAAACACATATCAGTGGAATGTTTTAATGGCCAGGTATCCACACTGATATCAAAACCTTTGTTCAGACATGTGACATTTGTCAAAAGACCAGTAGTCACATCCCAATACCTGCCCCACTGAATCCCTTACCAATCATAGATTTCCCTTTTTCAAGAATCGGGACAACATTGGACCCTTAGAAACATCCTGATTAGGCAACAAATATGTCCTTTTAATGGTTGACTATGCAATCAGATACCACGGCGCCTTTCGGATGTGAAACAAAACCACCCAACAAATCCTTAAACACGTCTTCCTGTATTTTTCCAGGGTCGGCTTTCCCAAGGAAATACTAACCGATCAAGGTTCGGATTTTATGAGCAAGCATATGGCAGAGGTTAAAGAGCTACTCCATATTACCATCTTATGAACTTCTGTGTACCACCCCCACACCGATGTCTTGGTGGAAAGAATGAATAAAACCCTGAAATTAATTCTGCAGAAATTGGTAGATAAGAATGTGAAACACTAGGACTGAATGATTTCTTGGACATTATTTGCAGTATTTTCCCCAATTGAACTACTTTATGGTAGAGAGCCTAGAGATGTCCTGGACATGCTCTGGGAAACCTTGCAAGAACGAGAAGAGGCACCCATTCCCATCTTGCAAACCGCTACTAGAATGTGAGAACCTATGAGACTTGTTCGAGATCTAGTCTGCACTCATATGGAAAAAGCTAAATTCCACTTATGACAAGAAGGTGAGCTTAAGATCTTTGTCCATTGGACAGAAATTACTGGTCCTCTTACCCAGCTCAGACAATAAACTCATCTCTAAGTGACATAGAGGAGGAGCCAAGTACCTCTACCGGGAGTTCTGCCCCTATTCTGCCTATATGTTGGCAACCGAAAATTCCGACACGCGCAATACCAGTGAGAATACCAATACTGCGAAAAGTCCTTGAAACAAGGTATCCATTGAGAAAACCCTATATGTATCCACAAAGAAATAATGACCTCCTGGAGGAAGTTCCGGATGAAGTGTGAAAATTAATGAAGAGAAAGAGAAGAGGGGCCCTCCTGTTGCGCTTCTCAAAAAAGATTTTTTAGACAAAGAATTGCAAAATCTGATGAGTTTTGAATTGCGAATTTTAATTTAGACAAAGCTAAATACTTAAATGGCGGTTCTGATTGGTCTATCTCATAGTTTGAAGAGTCTTGTAGTTATTTGCACATAATCTTGATCCTTGTAGGTTGAAAAGTTACTAGTTGGATCTTATAGTCTTTGTTTGTTGAACAAGGGTCCTTAGTTGTAAATACTAGGTCCTAAGAGATGGATCCTTGTCAGTTTGGAGTCTTCAGTTGAATTTCACTGGAGCTCTTTTCGTGAGTTGTAAGAAATCATTGGTTATGTTCGCTGCGGTTGTAAAAAGTCTTTGATTAAGATCACTAGGTCTTGGTTTGGAGTCTTCAGTTAAGATTCACTGAAGCCCTCAACTTTAGTTGAGTTCGCTGTGGTTATATTGAGTCCTCAGTTGTAATCACTGGGTCTTGCGAGGTGGTTCTTAAATGTTTTTCTTTGTGATGGAATCCTTGGTCTAGTTTTACTTGATCTCATTTGTCAGTTGAAGTCACTGAAGTTGCTTAGTTAACTTCACTAAGTCTTGAAGATTTAAAGAGCTCCTTAACTATTATTTGTTTCCTTTATAAGTTCAATATTAAAAGAGTTTTGATTCCTCTTTAAGGTTCAATATTAGTTCTTCAATGTTTTGATTCCTCTTTAAGGTTCAATATTAATTCCTCAGCACGTGTTTCCCCGTCGCATGGGCGCAGCGGTTCTTCAGGAGGAATATAGGATAGGATAGCAAGAGGTGTAGGTTCCAGTTAGATGATTAGATGGACTAGTCGATAGGTTTTGGTCTGGATTGCGAAGGTAACTTCCAAAGGGTCTTTAAGCGCTGTGTTCCAAATATTCATTCTCGTCCGTGGGTAACACTGAAAATTAATGAAGAAAGAACTAGTGCCGTCACATGAAGTTGAGGTGACGCACACAGAACAGATATAAAAGAAGTAAGAATATAGACCTTATAGAACCTGATGATGAAGTAATTAAGTATGCAACATTTAGGGAGCAAAATGAAGATTGCACGTGCAGAGAAGCACCGAAGAAAATGCAAAACCATTTTACAATTGTACAGACGCAGTAACGCAAGGAAGGCTGGCTATGTAGTGAATAGACTGCAGAGATGCTCCAATGTATATACATAGGAATTTGTAGAATCTGGATGTTACACAATGCACTTCATCAAACCTGGACCCCGTGAATGAAAGGGCTGTAAGTGTGGCACAGCAGAATAATAGCTGACGGCTAAGGAAGATTCGAGAAAGGCTTGCCTGGCCCAGTGTCACGAGTCGGGCCGCAGAGAGCCTAGCCATGTACTCAAGAAGATACAAGAACGTGAGAAGCAAGCTCAGCTCCTGTTTGAGGTTTAAAGAAAACCATTGAGGGTGCCAAGTTTTCTTCATTTAATGGTATTAAAATACAAGGAAGATTTTGAAAACGTGGTCTCCAGTTACATGTTCGGATTAGAATAGACTTTGGTTCGAGCTACACCGAGACCAGAAGACAAGACCATGCTTCACTCTCTTTTATTCCCAGGCGCAGTGAGCAAGTTCAAAGGTATAAATTGAATGGCAGACCGCAGGAGTGATGATGGATGTTGGGCTATTTGGATGGGGAGGCATGACCAAGTCAGCCCCCCCAGCATCTGGAGTCCCAGTGGCATCCTGCTAGTGAGTGGATTCTTCCAGAAGGGTACAAGCATGGCAACCAATTATAGAGGGCCACGTATTAAGGAGCCCTATAGTTTGAGAAGCCAATAGTATGTTGCATATTTTCATGACACGGAAGATGACTTGCACTTGGGATGGGCTTAGTTGCCCACCTGACCTTAGAGACCCAATCACGTCCCTGTATCCCATAGAAAGAATATGTAGATGTTCCCCATTGACCAACAATAACCCATAGTAGGTTTTCTTATTTTGCCACGTATCCTGATGTCACTTATGACAAATATTTAGTATAAAGGCAAGGTTTTTTATGAATTATGTCGAGATAAGTCTGTGCGGCGTCCGTTGATGTCCATTGTACTCCGTGTTTTAAAGATTTGTTATTAAAACCGCTTTAACTTTTGGCAACTTCTTGAGTCGGTCTTTTTATTGATGTTTGAGTAAGATCTGCATCCCTATCCATTTCAGATACTGTTACCTCGTCTTAAAGGACCCGTTCTTCGGGTTCACTTGGTAGTGGAGACGATGGTTCAGACCCATCGATCTCAGTAAGCTCCTAGAGGCTGCGGAATATCGGGCATCCTCTGCCATTTAGGTGGAAGAACGCGAGGTTTCTTGTGGAGAGCGGCCGAACATAGACAAACTTGCAAGTAAAGAAGATACAAGTGGGACGACCCCTCTTTCACAAAATCCCTCCTGGTTTCCACAGGTGCTGCGCGGACTGAAGGTGAAAGTGGCCGGTTGGAGGAGGAGACAATCCCGAATGTCAAGATCCAAAAGGCAAATGGTGAGTAGATTGAAGGATGTGGCAAAACAAATCTGAGAATCGGGGGTTGTGATGATAGTGAAGAGTAACAGGGGGTTGATTGAGTAAATATACATTAACGAGGAGCGTCAGAGATGAAGACCGTCTGAGATAAGCCCAGTGTCCTACACTTAAGAAGTGTTTAGAAGGAGTGGTCTCAAGACCCAAGTGGGTAAAATAGGGTGCACACAGATAGATCTGCGAGAGGAGACTATTCACACTCCTATCAGAGTAATTAGGGGCAAATAATAGCAGTGAAGAGCGCTCAGGACGTGTATGTTGGAAGTCGACTAGTTTGTCTGTTTGTGTGTTTTATGTGTAGGAGAGGTGAAGTGTCAAAGAACGACAAGGACAGGTTGTGTTAAATAGAGATTAAACGCTATTGTCTAGCTGTTTTAATTATTATCGGCATCGATTGAAGTAGGTAGATTTGTTTAAAATTGTGAACTAGAGGTTTTGAGCTGCGATTATTGGTGTACGCTCATATTTATTGTTTACCTGAAATGTATTTTGTGTAAAGTAACGGTAAGTATTGACAGTCAGTTGAGTCACAATGGGGGATGTTACTCCACTAATGCATCTGTGCAAGCAACTGCCAAAACACACACCCAAGCTTAAACGGTATAGTGCGGAATGGGTTAAGGGTACCACAGACAAAATGTTCATGCTATGGTCATAAGGGGGATCGCTGTCAAAATCAGTTTTGCAACACATGTCCACATACTTGCACACTGCGTACACAGGGCAGAAACTGGAAAAAGGTTAGCTGGCTTAGTGCTTTGGAAAATGTACCAGGAGGAATGAAGATCCACCTCCTGAGGATTGGATGCTTAATCGGTGCAGGAAGGAGGGTGTCCCCCTATCGCATTTGAAGTAAATGGCGATAGTACGAAAGTTGACTGATTGTACCCATTGAGGGAACTAAAAGCGCCAATAGGATATAGTAACCCGATATCTGAAGCACCTGTTTATAGCAGTGATGAAAGTCTAGCAAGAGAAAGGGTTAAAGGAAAGGAGGAGACCTCTAGGGTCCTGCAAGATAAAGAGGAGAAGAGCCAGGCATATCCTTAGACATAGAACGAGAGATTGAAAGATGGAAAGGAGAAAGGGCTAGAGCTGTCAAGGGCACGCTTGTACAGAATGAATGGATGGGCAGACAGATATTGCTCAAACTCGATAGGAAGGACATCGAGGAAGTAAGGCAAGGGGAAGATCAAGACGAACAAGATAGATAGAAAAGATAGGGAACGAGAGCAACGATTCAAAGAGGATGTGCATAAAAGAATGAATAGACAACGGCGAGAAAAAATGTATCCGGACGAGCAGCTCAGAAAGGAAGAAAGGGTAGAAGAACAGAGAAAGTATGACAACAGGCAGAGAGCAATCAAAGAACGAGATAGGCTAGAAAGGAAGAGAGAAGAGGAGGAAGAACAGAAATCATGAGATAAAAGAATGCAAAGACAAAGAGACAAAGAACTGCATAGAGCAAACGAAAGAAGGGAAGAGAAAAGACAGGTAGAAGATATAGTTAGATGGGAAGCGAGAAGGAGTTCCTCCCGTCGCAAGGAGCAATGCCAGGACCATCTAGGGTAAACCTAGATGAGAATTATGAGATAGGAAGTATTGGGAATATAATCGATAGAGCTTATCAGGAGAGGAGGACAAAAAAACAGTCGAGAAGCAAGGTAAAAGAAGACCGATCCATGGGTGCCCAGTCACAAGGAAAGGAAGAGAGTCTGTTTAGTTCCGAGCATAGAGCCTTGTCTTTGGACAGGCTAACATTAAACAGAGATGAGAAAGATAAAAGCCACACTAGTTGGGGACTGAACATGTCAGATGAAGAAAGAGAAACCTTCCATGTGGAAGAGGGAGAAAGTGGATGCGGTCCTGAGGGATGTCTTCAGACAGATAAGGAAGTAAGATGGTCGGATTTAGACCAACCTAAAGATAGGATGCCAGACCTCATGGCGTACCGAGAGCAACCTAAAGGGAGGTCACACAGTGAGAGGGCAGAATCGCCACCATATGTGAGCAGGTTGAGGTCACTGCCAGGTAGAAGGCAATCAGGAACCATTGTTCCCACTATGAGTAGGCATATGATGGGAGCGGATTGCAGATTTTGGTTTATGCAATTCCCCTTGTTGGAGAAAGGGGGGGCCAGACTGCAGTATATCCCTTGGCCCCAAAGGGACAAGGATGATTTAAGGTGCAAACTCCCCAGTTTAACGGCGGGTGCAGGGAAATGGATGTATGAGCTAGAAAAGATGACAGAAGGAAACACATTAGCTATAGGGGGAAATTAAGGTCTCCTAGCTGCCGTTCTTGGGGGAAAGAGCTGATGATATATGGAGGAAAGCAGGTTATTCGAGTGTACAGCACAGAACACAGGTCATGATGGAGCACCATTTAATAACTGTAGGGCGGCTGTCTGGAAAGTGCTTAGAGTACAGTATCCTAATACATCAGATATGGGTGCAATTATGGCACCTAAGATGCAAGAAAATGAAGCTCTGCTTGCTTATATTCAAAAGGACACATCACGTTAACATACAGGAGCCAAGGGTATGTACAGAATGGGCAATTCTCAAGAGGGGGGACAGGTTATCCTCCAGCATATAGCCCACAAGGTAGGGACAGGTTTGCCCAAGATCAGACAGTGTATCAAGCACAAGTGGCGCAAATGCAACAGGCTTTACAACCACAGCACGCACCATTGAATCCGCTGCAAGGGCAATCACAGCATGCACCTATGCAGATACAGCAAAGTGCAATTACGGGACAGTTATTGACTCCTAGAGTAGGGGGTGTCACTATTACGGGAGGAAGTCATTTTACGGGCACAGGAATAAGCATGTACCCACAATAGGACAGCTCACAGGGAGAGTTGATGTGTTCAGTACTGTCAGTGACACTGAATGCTCAAGTGGAACCAAGGGTTGATGTTACCATAGGAGGAAAATCTTTTTCTTTTTTTAGTAGACACTGGAGCAACTCGCTCATGTATACGAGAGTGAAGGTTTTCATTATCAGGCAATGGCATGAATGCTCAAGGCTTCTCTGGAGCTACTAGCACAGTTCCTTTTACTGATGAATTACCAGTCTCTATTGGAGAGTGTGATATGTCTGTACCTTTATTGAATTCAAGGCAGAGACCAGGTAATATTTCGGGCAGAGACTTAATGACAAAATTAAATATGACAATTTCCTTCACTGATGAGGGAAAAGTGTGTTCCACTCCAGGGATACATTATTTAAACGTGGGTGGATTTATTATGGCGTTTACAGGGCAGATAGCTCTGCGAGGAGTGCCATTAGAGCCAGCAGAAGTATTTCTTTATAGGGTATGCATTTTGTTAACATTGTTACCTGGCTTAGTGGGAAAGATTATGAGAATACCTGATTAATTTTTGTTCAGGCCACAGATACCTTTGGATGAAGAGGGAGAATAGATTTTTCCCTTGCAGCTGCAGGCAGCTATAGTATGAGGGGAATTAGCCATGCTTAAAGGATTTGATGACAAAGGCAGTCCATGGAGAATGGTCATTGCCATTGGGGCGGGGTATAGATTGACTGATGTCACAGATGAATACATGTCTAGGGATGATCCATCAGATGATGAAGTAGTATTCAAGATGAATATTACATATTGGTTAAAAATAGCGAGAAGGGAGATCCCACAGTGAATGGTGATTGTGCAGCAGCGCCCTGCATTTTTCTCATGGAAAAAGTGCTGACCTCCTTATGGACTACAGACCCTTATGATGTAGGCCTATTGGGGGGGGGCAAGAGGGGAGAAGTTAAGATTAAGCTGAAACCAGGAGCAATTTTATCTCGAGCAAGACAGTATCCGATGTCTCGAAAGGCAGATGAGGGTATTTTTAAGACTATGGGGGTCATTACGAGGTTGGAGGTAAGTAACTTCCTTACCGGCATGGAGCAAATACCGTGTCCGTGTAGTAAAGAGCCCGCTAATAGGGGGCAATTACGAGTTCGCGTGCCCGAGCTTTGCGCCATGCTGGTAAGGACATTACCGGCATGCCGCTAAAGTCCCAAAAATGGCCCTTGGTGGCATCATGGAACGCGCAGACAGCACTACCGGCATCAATGGATACGGCATTAGCGGTGCTCGCTAATGAGCGGAACCGGAAGTAATGTCATTGCGCCAGAACGGGAAAGTGCACGTCGGCCATCTTGAAAATCACAATCCATTGCAATCCCATGGCTACAGGCACTGAAATCCTAAACCGAGATCCCAGCCTGCCAGAAAATGACACATCTACCCTCAAAGGCACACCTCGTCTGCGCAAACAACGCTTCTGCAACGAGGAGCTAAACATGCTGGCTGACACCCTGGCCCAGCATGCAGATGTGGTGTGCAGCACAGACCTGCGCCGTGAGACACAAATAAAGCAGAAACAGATCTGGGAGGACGTGGCCCAGAAGGTGTCCGCAGTGGGGACAACCAAACGCAATACAAAAGAATGCCGGAAAAGGTGGGACGACCTGCGGCTGCATGACCGCAACATACTGACTACCAACCATCAGCAGGCCCATGCAACAGGAGCTAACCATCCACGCCCATCAAACTAGCACGGTGGGAGGAAACGTGCTGCTCCCTGATACACATGGAGGCCATTGACGTGGTGAGGTGTGCAGAGACAGGAGTGACATCATCGGCTGACGAAGGTGAGTGAGCGTTGGCACTACACAAAAGTGAACACACACAACTAACCCAAATCCAATGGCTGAGACCAAATGGCAAGTTGATGACAGCAAGTACATTGCCCATCATCACCCACCTAATGATTGCCCAACAGAAATGCCACACCCCTGTCACAGATACACGCAACCAACCCCACTGACACAAACCACCAGTGTCCAATTCCAAAACCAAGTACCATCAGCATGCAGACACACACATGCAGCATTGCAGAGAAGCAAGCCCCACCAGTGTCACATCCCGCTGCATGGTGCAGACATCTCCACCACCAAGTGTACACCAGAGCCCTAGAGACACATCACATGGCATGCACACCCTAAGGCATGTTCACCGCACACAATCCACAACAAACCCTTAATTCACCAAGCAAACTGCATGCACAACATGGATGGACTAGAAGGACGCACAGACACTGCACCACACACACAACACCTGTAAACACCATTTCTGCCCCTCCAACATGCAGACAGCATTGCACAGGACCCAAAATGTACTTAGATCAATATATGTTGGATGTCCCTACACCCATTACTCATGCCCTGCCTCTCCATCCCACACAGGCACAGTATCCGACAGCGATGACAGGCCCACCGCAGAAACAAAGCCAACAGCACCAGGCAGAAGCAGAGGGGAAGATGATGGCACCAGGCCGTCCACTTCAAGGGCCAGGCGGATGAAAACTACCACCCCCATGCCACAGCGGTCTGGTAAACAGGGGTCACAGGACATAGGACCTGATCCAGCCCCGACACATGGGAATGTGCACTGGCCTGGGGAATTGGGTGGCGTCACTGCACACCTACCACAAGGCACACTGGCTCCCAAGCCCACAGACCAAACGACCCCTGCACCACTGCAGCCAGCTCATGTGGACCAGGTGTGTACACCAACGGCCAACAATGGTGATGCTCCTCACTCACCGGCCACTAGTGACCCAGGGGAGGTGACCCAATCCGCAACAAATAGTGCAGAGGATGATGTCCAACAGGACAAGGCTGGCAAGGCAGGGCAATGCATGTCGGAGGTCACTGAGGGAACACCATCCATGGAGCACACACCACAGCACTCCCTGGGACATGGGTCGTGTGGTGGTAGCTCTGGGCAGGAGACGGGCAGGACCCATATTCAGCCCTCAAATCAGTCCAACTCCAGCTCCCATGTGACCACCAGCAGTCAAGGACTTACGTGTCCTAGAGGTCCGCATCACCCGCATGGAGGAGCATCAGCAGTCCATGGACGAGATGTTGCAACAATGAATCACAGTAGGGGAAGCCACACGCCAGGCTCACTGTGATAGCACACAGGCACTCACCCGTGCTGTGAACCGCGTTGTTAGGCGGGTGCACCAGGGCATGGAATCAGTCACCCAGGCACTCACACATTTGGCTGCCACCATGGCACAA
The DNA here is from genome assembly GCF_040938575.1 of Ambystoma mexicanum. Lineage (NCBI taxonomy): Eukaryota > Metazoa > Chordata > Amphibia > Caudata > Ambystomatidae > Ambystoma > Ambystoma mexicanum. The sequence continues at coordinate 335,026,716 of NC_090924.1, read as the reverse complement.
TGCCCTGCAGCACCTGCCGAGTCACAACCCCCGCCATCCACGAGCAGTACCCCTGTAAGCTCAGCTCAGACAAGCCCAGTGCGTAAATCGCTACGCAACAATGCACCGGCCAGGGGAGGCACAAGCTCCATGCAAAAGGGGCTGACTGTAGCCGGACAGACATGCGGGATGGAGGGTGTTAGAACTCATAATGTGTGCCAGGACGTGGGTGTGTGGGGGAGTTGAGGGATGGGGGGTGTTTATGGAGTGTGGGGGGTTAGAGGGATGAGTGGTGGAGGGTCGTGGGAGGGGACGGGTGGGTGGATAGACTCAGTATCATCGTGGGTGGGCGGTTCATCTATGTAACTAGTTTTATTGATAATTACATCTCATTTGGAAACATATAACATGACTGGACATTGCTTATTGAGTGTTTCAGAATTAATTTAATGCCAAACAGTGTATACTGCCCAGAGTCCCCCGAACCCAGTGCACAGCGAGTGTGAATTGATGCACCCTCTTCATCACAGTGCATCAAACGTAAATGTCCATCACTGATTGGTGCACAGCGCATCCCTCATGGGCATTGGCACATGGCTGATGTACTACTCTTATCCTTCATCGTCCCCATCTTCACCCGGTGGTTGCTGGTCAATGTCAGGTGGCAGGGGTAAGTTGCAGCAGATGCACATGTTGAGCAGTATAGCACAGGCCATGGTGATCTTGTCCACCTTCTCAGGCCCGTAAAGGAGTGCTTCACCAGACCTGCTGAGGCAGCGGAAACGTGCCTTCAACAGGCCAAAGGTCTGCTTGATCACAGCATGGGTACGGATATGAACCCGATTGTACTCCTCTTCATGCCTGGTCTGCAGGATCCGAACAGGGGTAAGGAGCCACGGATTCAAGGTATAGCCAGCATCACCTGCATGGGGACACAATGAGGTATGTGTGACTCAATTTGTGGCATTGCACCTGTAGTAATCACTGTCATGTCTGCAGCTATTTGGTGTTCACATGCACATGTCCCTGGATGTATGTATACAGGTACATTTGTCACAATGTGTGCTGGACAATGGTCTGCAGGTGTGGATTGCGTAGTCCGGATATTGCAGGGTGTTCACTTGCATGCTCTTGCAGATGTCCTGTTTTGTGCTTTGCTGCATTCATGTGTGTTAGGCATAGTCACTGCATGTTGCTGGATTGTGTTTCAGAGGGGATACTCAGTTGATGTGCAGTGGACGCGTTAAGGGATGTGGCCTGCTTCTATATATGGCGTATCATCATTGGTGTGAACGATTGGTGTAATGTAAGGCATTTTTGGGTCTCCTTCAGGTGGGAAAATGTAGTGCCACAGTGTTATGATGTATGTGCTGTCTCCACTCACCCCCCCCCAATCACACCGAGGTGAAGTATTTATCCCCCCCTAACTGCACTGCCATGGGCCTGTCAGGTGACTTACCGAGCAGCCAGGCACATCGTCCAGCATGTCGCTCCATGTAGCGGGGCAGCAAGGAATTCCGCAGCACCATGGCATCATGTGTGGATCCGGGATATTGGGCACACAATGTGTGGTGATCTTGCTGGAGTCACATACCATCTTCACATTGATGAAGTGGTATTGCTTGCGATTTTGGTACTCAACCTCTATGACATGTGGGACCACCAATTCAGCATAGGTGCAGTAGAGGGCACTGATGCAATTGGCCATGCCTGCCACTGCATGTAAGCCAACTTTAGTGTCAGCGAGCTCCTGGCCAGTCCGTGGTAGGGATATGTGGTTGTGTGCGTGCTTCAGGAGGGCATCCAGCACTTGGGTCAACATGCATGGAAGGGGAGGTTGTAATATGCCATGCAGCTGGCACACTGTGTGCTGGTAGATACCTGTGGCCAGGAAGTGGTGCACAGACACTACCTTCAGTTGAGGGGGATGGCAGTGCGGATTTCAATCAGGCTGACACTGTTGACATTTATCATGTCTACTATGGTGGTGATGATGTCGCGGTCCAGCCGGTACAGGGTGTGGATCTGCTCAGGGGTTAGGTTGTATGGACTGGCTCTGATGCGAGGGATTGGTGGGTGCTTACGTGGTGCCTCTGCCTGCACTGGTGGAACTTGCTGGGCCTGTCTCACCCTCCTTCTCCTCCTGTGTCTCCTCTGTGGTGCCTGCTGTTGCTGTTGTTGTTGCTGGTGTAGCAATGCAAGCATGTCCTCCATCCCCAGTATTGCTACTACTAGTGGTATCATTTTGATCTGGTGTGTGGGTGTGCTCCTTTTGTGCTCGCCCAGACTCCATTGCCTCCACCTGTGCTGATTGTGTGCACCTGTGGCAGTTGGAAACACTTAACATAGCAGTTTACGGGTGCTTCGCGATGCCGGTATTGCCGGCATGCCGGTATCCCATATTAGCGCCTTCATGATGCTGGTTTGCATGTCCGCCTGACTTGTGATGTCCTCCTGTTAGCGGCATCCCGGTATTGCCGGCCTGAAGGGCTGCGTGCCCATGCCCTTGCCGCTATTAGCGGCACCGTTATTAGCAATGCCTCTAATACTGGGTTCTTAGGTCGGAAAATCCCAGAGCGGTATGCGATGCCGGTAAAACTTTACCGGCTTCGTATTTCCATTTTCTCCAACCTCGTAATGACCCCCTATATCAGCTATGAAGGAACAAGGCATTTTGGTAACATCAGAGTCACTGTGTAATACTGCTGTGTATCAAGTGAAAACAATTGAAAGGGGGATTGTGGCATTTAATTCAGGACATGAGGCCAATGAACCAGATTGTAGAGACAGAGTTTCCTTTAGTTCCGAATCCAGTGATCATTTTATGTAGTATCCCTACAGAGGCACGATATTTCACGGTGATTAACTTGAAAAATTTATTTTTCTCAATCCCATTGCATAAGGATTCTCAAGACCTCACAACATTTACGTTCCCCCAGACTAAACTGAAAAGTACTAGTTTGCCACACGGGGTACTGCAAGTCCCCATTAATCTTTAATAGGATCTTGCAGATGGACCTAAGCAATATTGATCTGCCAAGCGTTATGCTGCAGTACGTAGATGATATTTTATTTTGTAGCACGACAGAAGATGAGTGTAGGCAAGATTCAATTCGATTGATGACTATTTTGGCAGACAAAGGATATAAGATAGATAAGGAGAAGGTGCAATATTGCCAGGAAGAGGTGTTGTACATAGGTCAGTTTCTCAGTTGCTTTCACATGAAAGAAAGAAGGTTACACCTGAAAAAGCTGAGGTGATTATGAAAACATCGAAACTGCACATGGTAAAGCAAATGCAGCAGTTTTTGGGATTATGTAACTATGTTAGAGCATGGGTATTTGATTATAGTTCATATACAAGACCTCTTTTGCAGGCTTTAAAGAAAGCCCAAGTTAACAATGAGAAAATAGAATGGACTGAGGAAATGGAGGTAGGGTTTGAGAGGTTGAAAAAAGCAATTTTCACAGCTCCAGTTTTAGGAATTCCCAATTATTCTGAGGAGTTATTTTTGTTCTCGCACATGAATGGAACAGTTATGACAGCAGTGCTTACACAGAGAACCACATTTGGATATAAACCCCTGGCATATTATAGTGGGATTTTAGATCCAGTTATGAGAGGATACTTTCCTTGCAAACAATCGCTGGGAGCAGCCACATTCGCCATTGAGAAGTCTACAAGCATTGTGATGGGTTGTTCTATGACTTTATTTGTTGAGCATGCTTTGCTTGCTGTTTTGGAGAAAATTAAGGGTACACTGACGTCTCAGAGGGCTTCTGCATACAAGGTTGTTATATCAAATCCAACAATCAAAATAGTCAGGTGTAAAATAGTGAACCCTGCCATGTTTGTAGCCGAACCTGGGACAGAGGACGAGCAGGTACATGATTGCTCAAATTATGAGGAGTTTTATGATGAAATCCCGAGAGTAAAGGAGAATGCTCTAGCAGGGGGGAGGTTCTTTTTATTGATGGGTCTTCGAAAATGTATCAAACTGATGGAGAAAGGCATTCAGGTTTAGCTGTGGTAAGGCACAGAGCCAATGGGGAATTTGAGGTGGTAACAAGTGTGAGACTACCGTCTAATTTATTCAGCACAAGCTTCAGAATTGGTGGCACTTATTGTTGCGCTCGAGAATCACGGAGGGCAGGAAGTGACGGTGTACAGTAACTTCGCCTATGTGACATCAACTGCACATGCATGGTTAGCACATTGGAAAAGGAGGGGCTACCTCCGAGCGGACGGCACTCCAGTGCAACACGCTGCATTATTGGACAGGCTTATTAAGGCACTACAACTTGCAGTAGCCATTGCAATAGTTAAATGCGCAGAACATACTAAGAGAACTGATTTTATTTCACGCGGAAACAAAGCAGCAGATGAAGAGGCCAAAAAGGTTGCATATTCACCAGATATTTATTATCTTTGATACTCCTAATGCGAAAGAAAAAATTGTCACAATTATGATTGTAAATGATGGATTTAATCATTTGTCTAGAACGCACTTTATGGAAGTTCAATGTAGTGCTCCAGAGGAAGAAAAAGAGCTGTGGACACAGAGGGGGTGTTCTTTATCCCCTTCTGAAGCATTGGTGCGACAGGACAGCACTGGTAAAGCGATGATGCCTGTAGCCTTATTAAGAGTAGTGTTAGAACAGCTACACTACCCAGCGCATGTAACTAGGGAGAGTCTCGCTGCAGCTATTGCAGAAGACTGGTTCATACCTAAACTGTTAGAACACGTTGCTTTTTATGTAGTAAATTGCATCGCATGTCAAAAGTTTACTGCTGGGCACACATTGCGAGCAATTAGAGGAGTGATTCCTCAACCAAATGGTCCTTTTCAGCATTTACATATTGACTATGTTGATATGCTGCAAGTATGTAGTGGTGATGTGTCCCCTTTCGAGATGGATTGAAGCTGGTGCATGTACACACCCTGATGCCACTTGTGCTGCAAAGCTTTTAGTCCGAGAGGTATTTCCTAGATGGGGAGTATGTGAGGTGCTAAGATCCGACAATGGGCCGCATTTTGTTAAGGAGGTGTTTGAGAAAATTAGTCTATTTCTTAGTATTAAACATACGTTTTCTTCTCCTTATCACCTGCAAGCGAACAGATATGTGAGCGACTCAACGGCCTTCTCAAAGAGAGAATCGCCAAATAGAAATTAACACTGAAGAAGGGGTGGCTGTATTGTCTGCCTCTTGCATTATATGCAATGAGATATCAGCCCCGATCGGACCACCACCTCACACCACATGAATTAGTAACAGGGAAGTGAATGAGAATGCCTCTGACTCCTCCATTGAGGACTAGGAGTCAGGCCCATATAACTGCAGAATTGTTAGGAAATTAGTTACATGCCTATTAACATGTATGGCCACTTGTATCTCTGTCATTTCAGATAAACTCAGACGTAAGGGGTGTCTGTCTCAGGACACAGATGAAGACCATTCAGCAACCGGACCACAAGAACTACCTGTTCCTTAACTACTTAGTGGAGATCCCATATTAATCTGCAACTTCACTAGGAAGTGGCATGAGCTCCTTTTTAGTGGTCCTTTTATCATGGAGAACATTACTCCATCTGCAGTAAAAGTTCAAGGAAGACATGCCTGGATACATTTTAATGACATGAAGCCATATGCTGGTGAGTCTGGAACGCCCCCACCCGATTTGGAAGCAAGTCAAGAAGAAGCAGTTCAGCATGTGCAGACTCGATTGATAACGAGGAAGAAGAACGCAAAGATTACTGAATAAATAAATGCAAGTGTGCATTTGGACTGTGGCTCCCCTGGACACTCCTTATAAATATTATAGCATGAAGTGAGAAAGTTACTGTTCTTAAGCCACAGGAATTTGTTGACATTAGACCTTAGGAAGTGCTGAAATAAATGAGAAATGCCCGATCTGGAATTCCTTTTTGATGATTGGAAAAGGGAGCAGTTCCCAGATTTGTTTCTCACTGAGTTTCTCTTTGACGCATAAATGGTCCTGTCTGATGACAATGCTCACAGATTACTTATTATGATCTTTTATCACATAATTCAAGTTCCTCCTTATCGTGTTGGGCGCAACACCAACACTTTCTATGAGATACTATATATAAATCGTCATGCAATCAGTCAGTTACTTGTGGAGATAATCGAGCAGATACAAGAGCTACCTGAGCATTTAACAAGTCTGCCCGATTGAAAAGGTTTTTTTCCTTGCTTCAAAAAAATAAGTACACAGGCACAATAAGATTTATTGAGCGTAATGCAGTTCCGGAAAGTGAGCAGACTCAAAGACATGTGGAGAAACATCCATGGTGGGGCTTTATGTATTGGTGCATAATTTATATATGCGCAGCATCTCTTATTGTTTTTCTATTTTTGCAGATTCATGCTGCATATCTTGTCGGTTCCAGAAGGATAGAAGTCCCTTTGATTCTCCCCACTCCAGTGACTTATGCAGTTAGAAGTTGTAAGGAAGCCAAGACCATATGTGATTATCCCTACACCAGTGACACATGAAAGGTCACCTATTTCACTGACAAGTGTTCCTATGAGTCCCCTGGCAGGAATGATGTTTACTGATGTATTTAGTGAATGGCTTATGCAAGCTCACTTGGTAAGAAAGAGATCCAAGAGAAGTGCAAGCGAGGACGATCATGAATTAAATGATTATTTAGACAGCACAGCACATTTGGGGAACAACATGTGGTATCAACACATGAAAGAGGTAGGAAAGAGAACCACTGAAGAGGAATGTTATGTTTGTGCTCTCCTACATTATGCTATGGGAAAGTCTAAGATATTCATAGCTATAGAGATAGATGTCCAAACAGGCCATTTCTTAACTCACCTTGCACTCTGCCATACAAGAGGTCAATTTCAGTTTCAAACGTCATCTTTGGTCTGGGCAACTGAATCCACAGTGCCAGAAGATGCCGATTATGTTCAAGATTTAAAGACAAGAGAAAGCCCACACACCAGAGATAATCTGACAAGGTACGAACAGCCACGCATGAAAGGAGCAGGAATCCAATGGGAAATATATAAAAAGCTCAATTGCCAAAGAAAGACTGATGAAGAAATACGAAGATGCAAGGAAAGAGGACAGATGCAGATCTGGTGAACAGTACTTTCTCCAGATGGCTGGGAAGAAGGCATATTTGTATTCAGAAATGTGGCAGTAACTGGACATCATAAACCAGTTATAGATCGAGTACAAAAAGGATGTAAACTTCTCTAGCCAAGGCTTGCAAACTTTCTGACCTGGGTTGAAGACAAAGGAGGCCCATTGCAGATAGTGCCTCTGGCAAGTGCAGAACTGGGCTTCAGAAACAATGGTACCAGAAACGTTGGAACAATCAGCAGTGTGGGTGAATCTTCGATGTATCAGCAATGATGGATGGGACAGTAGTTATAATGGATCACTACTGGGCCTGCAGATCTAGAGCAAACATGAAGCTACCCAGAGATTGGGGAGGACTATGCTGTATGGTGATTATTCATGTTCCAGCATTAGTGTTTCCAAAATGTGACCTGAACATTGGTGAGTTTCCAAAGGCAGATACTCACCTGAGAAAGAAGAGATCTGTTGAACTCCTTGATCAAATGAAGAGGGAAGATTACTTCTCAACTAACTCAAAAGAAGCTTTTGATGCTATTCTGTATGAGCACAGACTATTCAGCAAAACTGCTTCAGTTTTTTCTGTTATCTTTATACCTGGGATCCAGACGATGGCAAATGCCAAGTGGTTACAGATAACCAGATGGGAGCTCCTGCAAACAATCAATACTACAATAAAGGGATTTAATGCTATCAAGGAAGAGCTGAGAGCCATACGACTTATGACTCTTCAGAATAGATTTGTTCTGGACATGATTACAGCTATGGATGGAGGTGTTTGTGCCAAAATCGGAGAATCATGTTGCACATTCATACCTTCTCATGATGATAAGAATGGCACCTTGACAGAGGCCATAATGATGTTGACAAACTTGCACGTCAAGATGGAAGATGAAGTAGAAGTCATTGCTGATGACAGCTGGTTTGCGTCAATCTTCTCATGTGTTCCGCAATGGATGGCGAACATTTTCAAGTTCCTTGGAGCCCCGTTAGTGATGATCAGGTTTGGATTGTGTGTGTTACAATTATAATCACACAGTGCAAAAAGACTGCAAAGAAAGCGATAGGAATGAAAATCATGATTGACGTTGAGCCTGGGTTCAAACCATAAGAGCTGACAGATGAAGAAATCAGAGACTATGCAAAGGCCAGTATTCACGCACATGAGGGAACAAAACTCCTGTATCCAAGAAAACACAAGAAATATGTGGGTAGATGGATTTACTGCAGTCCGAATGGACAGTGCAGTCTTATGACCTGGAATATTGAATAGCATGTGAAATCAGCAGGATGCCTGAAAGGAGTAGTAAAGATATGGACTCCAAAGAAACATTTCTTCAGACGAGAATGTCTAGATGTGACGACTGATGGGAGAGTGGTCGATGAATTGTCCAGAGGGTGGAGTGTAGAGGAGAAGCCATGTACCTCTACTGGGAGTTCCGCCCCTATTCTGCCTATATGTTGGCAACTGGAAATTGCGACATGCGCAATACCAGTGAGAATACCAATACCGTGAAAAGTCCTTGAAACAAGGTATCCATTGAGAAAACCCTATATGTATCTATGAATAAATGATGACCTCCTGAAGGAAGTTCCGGAAGAAGTGTGAAAATGAATGAAGAAAGGACCGGTGATGTCACATGAAGTTGAGGTGACGCACACAGAAGAGATATAAATGAAGTAGGAATATAGACCTTATAGAACCTGATGACGAAGTAATGAAGTATGCAACATTTAGGGAGCGAAATGAAGATTGCACGTGCAGAGAAGCGCCGAAGAAAATGCAAAACCATTTTACAATTGTACAGACACAGTAACGCAAGGAAGGCTGGCTATGTAGTGAATAGACTGCAGAGATGCTCCAATGTATATACATAGGAATATGTAGAATCTGGATGTTCCACAACACACTTTAGCAAACCTGGACCCCGTGAATGAAAGGGCTGTGAGTGTGGCGCAACAGTATAATAGCTGACGGCAAAGGAAGATTCAAGAAAGGCTTGCCTGGCCCAATGTCAAGAGTCAGGGCTGCCGAGAGCCTAGCCATGTACACAAGAAGATACAAGAATGTGAGAAGCAAGCTCAGCTCTTGTTTGAGATGTAATGAAAACCAGTGATTGTGCCATGATTTCATCATTTAATGGTATTAAAATACAATGAAGAGCTTGAAAATGTGGTCTGCAGGTACATGGTCGGATGAGAATAGACTTTGGTTTGAGCTACACCAACACCAGAAGATAAGACCGTGCTTCACTCCCTTTTATTCCCAGGTGCAGTGAGCCTCTGCAAGGCCAAGTTCAAAGGTATTTATTGAATGGCAGACGGCAGGAGCGATGATGGATGTTGGGCTAATTGGGTGGGGAGGCATGATCAAGTCAGCCCCCAGCATCTGGAGTCCCAGTTGCGTCCTGCTAGCGAGTGGAATCTTCCAGAAGTGTACAAGCGTGCCAACCAATTATAGAGGGCCACGTATTAAGGAGCCCTATAGTTTGAGAAACCAATAGTATGTCATATATTTTCATGACACGGAAGATGACTTGCACTTGGGATGGGCTTAGTTGCCCACCTGACCTTTGATATCCAATAACGTCCCTGTATTCCATAGAAAGTATATGTAGATGTTCCCTGTTGACCAACCATAACCCCTAGTAGGTTTTCTTATTTTGCCATGTGTCCTGACGTCACTTACGAGGAATATTTATTATAATGGCAATGTTTTTTATTAACTATGTCGAGATAAGTCTGTGCGGTGTCCGTTGATGTCCGTTGTACTCCCAGTTTTAAAGATTTGTTATCAAAACAGCTTTTTTTGCCAACTTCTTGAGGCGGTCTGATTATTGATGTTTGAGTAAGATCTGCATTCCCATCCATCTCAGATACTCTTACTTCATCTTAAAAGACCTTATCTTCGGGTTCAACATCTTAGAACAAACGGGAGCCTGTACTTATAAAGTAGCCCATCTGAACAGAAAACAGAAGGTCCAGTTATAGCACGTAAATCTCCTAAAAGAATGAAAAGAGAAACCGTCAGCCACCCATGCCATAGTACTATCCTGTTTGGTGCCCGAAGAAATAGACAGCTTTGAGTTAATTCCTTTAGAGCTATCTACTCAACAACAAGAACATCTTAAAGATGTAATTACATCATTTTCCAATGCATTTTCAGAAAAACCAGGAAGAGTGAAAGGTACCTACCACTATATTAGAACACCTATGGGAAAAGTGGTTCATTTAAAGTCACATAGGTTCCCTGAAGCCTGTAAACAGATAGCGGTTGTGGAGGTCAATAAAATGTTGAAAGCCCATATTATCGATCCTTCTTCGAGCCCATGGTCCTCCCCTATCGTGTTGGTCACTAAACCTGACCGTTCCTGGAGGTTTGGCATAGACCTCCGTCAAATTAACACAATTTTTGACTTCAATGCCTACTCCATGCCACGCATCGATGACCTAACTGATAAACTCAGAGCCGCCACCTTTTAATCCACCTTAGACTCAACAAAAGGGTACTGGCAATTTCCAGTATACTGGCCAGACAAGGAGAAAATAGCTTTCTCGATGCCCCAGGACTGTTTCAATTTAAAATCCTGCCTTTGGGCTTACACAGCGTGCCAGCCACTTTCCAACACCGCCTGGATAAAACTCTACAACCCTATTCCGATTTCTTTGGAGCTTATATTGATAATATCGTCATTTATAGTAAAACCTGGGAGGCCCATCTCTTCCATCTTTATACTATTACGAAGGTCCTCAGAGAGGCAGGCCTAAATGCTAATCCATCTGAATGCAGAGTGGCCCAATGAGCTGTGAAATCCCTCGGCTTCTTTGTAGGAAATGGGAACATACAGCCTTCACATGAGAAAGTGAAAGTTGTCTTAGACACACCAACACCCAAAGCTAGGAGAGATCTTAGAGTCTTTCTAGGGTTGATAGGATATTACCATAGATTTATCCCAAACATTTCAGACAAAACAGCCATGCTGACGGATAAACTCAAGAATGCTGAACCCCAGAAACTTCACTGGATGGAAGAGGATGACATATGCTATAAAACCTTAAAGCAAACACTGTGCCAGAACCAGATACTAAAGGTAATAGAATTCTCTAAGGAGTTCATACTACAACATACGCCTCCCTTACAGGATTAGGAGCAGTCCTGTCTCAAGTTTGCAATGGATTAGAACCTCCCATACTGTTTACAACCCGCAAGCTTTTCCCACGTGAAAAAGATTACTCTGTGCTGGAAATAGAGCCCATTATCCATCTCAGATCCTACCTCTTAGGAAGAAAGTTCACACTGGTCACAGACCATTATCCCCTAGTTTGGATTAGCCAATGCAAAGACTCCAACCCTCGTGTCATGCGATGGCTTCTAGACCTGCAGCCCTACTGTTTCACCGTGGAACACCGAAAAGGTAAGGACCAGGGGAATGTAGACTTCCTTTTCCGGTTCCCCTGTGAAACAGGTGCAGCTACATCGCATGGAGGAAGGGTATGTGAGAAACCTGAAGGTGTCTCACCCACTAATCCCTGGGGATCATTTATCCAGGTGGCCAGGACACGGCCATCACTATTAGATCCAGTTCTTGGGGGTGGACCAGTGCGGGAGGATCACCTGAATGGGAGGTCTTCGGGGAGTTGAAGTGGGACACCAAAAAGTGAGACGCAGTATCCCCTTCCTTATAATACATTTTCTCCATCCTGCCCAGTGCGATACTTAGAAACTTTACCCTGCCCCGTTCCAACATGAACACTTTCTCACAGCATGAACGACAATGGACTAATACCTGAGCTGTTTACCTGACATGTCCCAACACAAGGGTCAGGCAGAGTCTAGCAATTGCCGACAACTACACACACCTTACTACCCTATCCCTTCCACATAGGGATAAAAGGCGGAGCACAAGAGCACACTCAGAGCAAGGCCGAATGCACGAGGAAGCAGCCATTCCAGGACGGCAGTCAAATGGAGGAGAAAGGCAGCGAGACCTGACGTCGAGGAGGGAGTTGCCCTTGCCCTTTCCAACCCAGACCCGCAAAGCATCTGATGAAAAATACATAAGACCGGGAATCACAGTTGGCAGGTAGTGCATGTAGTGCAACGGATGTCAGCGGTACATGGCACCTTCCCGCACTGATAGCCATCGAGGTGCAGAAGGAACCACCAACGAGTTCAGCCCAGCCGGTGAGTCGGAAGAACCTGATATTCGACTTTTGCTATGCTCAAAGTTGCAGAAGCAACAGTATGAAGATTTATAGACAAAAGGTCTTTGATGTACTGTGAAAGCAAACTTGGTACCAGAGGCAGTCGAAGGTATCTGACTGGTACCCATCTCCTGAACAAAGAGACTTTGTTGAACATTGTGAGTAAGAAGAAATACAAGTACCAAAAGGCCATAGGCAAGGCCTTAAGGTGGTCATACAAGGGTCAAGTCAGATCCCTTGTACAATCGAAGGTCCTTGACACATTGCAGAAATGTGGTTATTGTAAGACTAGCGTTTGTGCCCGGCTGAGGGAAACGCAGCGCGAACTGTGATGATGTAAAGACCGTGTTTGCAGTAGACCCAGCGAGACGAGATCGCCCTTCGGAAGTCTATGTTTAAATTGGCAAGTGCTTTGGTTGGTCTGAGCCTGACTGAAGGAGGCTGCGATTGAGAGAAGGATCCAACCCCGGCTGAGGGGATCCAAGGATGAAGGGTACTCGCCCAAAATAAAGGTTAAACAGAAGGAAATTTTATTTTGGCGTATCAGGCCCTCTGAAGCAAGAGACTTGGCATGAGAAGAGAGTTGGGCACAGAAGGCCCTCATACTGAGAAAATGAACTTTAAGCTTGTGCCGGGGAAGCCCAGGAGTGTGCTGTGCTCGAGAGTCCTGCCTTGTTTCGTGCTAGAAACGTGGGGAAGGGAGACCCCGGCCATAACATCCTGACTTATCATTTTGTGAACACTTCTTTCTTTTCTTGTGAACATTATCCCACAGTCTTTTGTAGCATAGCGTAGCGGGAAGGATTGGCAATGGTTTCTTTAGCATAGGCCCTTTTTGTTTGACTAGACTCCACCAGGACTGTGTTATTATTATTATTTGATGGTGGTAGCTTGCTCCCATTCTAGCGTTAGGTTTAGCTTAGGCGTTTATCTCCTATTTTAAAGTTTAATAAACACCCTTGAACTGTGATCACGTGTGTCTGTCTTACTTGTATGTCATGCCTTCCTTACAAGACGCAGGAGAGATAGTCTTTGAAGTTGGGGTATCTTGCCAGATAGCAGTAGAGCAAAGGGAAGTACCATAGACCATGCTCATCATTAGAAATATATCACCATATTGGAAGGAGGATTTGGGAAGGGTGCCGGAACTTTTGTGGAACAGCAATACTCATGATGTGGGGCTGCTAAAGAGTGTTGAAGCAGTGCAAATAAAATTGAAACCTGGTGCGATATTACCACTGGTTACGCAATACCCCATGTCTAGGGAGGCTGACGAAGGGATTTACAAGACCATTATGGCATTGTTAAAGAAGGCATTATAAAACCTTCTGTGTCGCCATTTAACCTGTGAAGAAAGCGAAGGGGCCCAGTTGGAGGGTGGTTCAGGATTTACGCCCCATCAATAAAATTGTTGAGGCAGAATTTCTTGTGGTACCGCATCTGTAACATCCCTACTGGGTCGGCCCACTTCATTGTGATTGATTTAAAACATTTTGTTTTTCTCTGTTCCCTTACATTCTGATTCTCAGTACCTTACTGAAGTTTATGTATCGTGGTTAGAGATTTGAGTACACATGTTTGCCCAGGGGTATTGCGAATCTCTGAGTGCCTTTAATAGGGTGGTTCAAATGGGAAACCTATGTGTCCAGTACCATAATGCAATACGTTGAAGATGTATTAGTCTGCAGCACTTCAGAGGAGCAGCGTCAAGGAGATTCAATAACTCTCCTCAGCCTGCTTACAGAGAAGGGGTACAAAGAGGACAAATAAAAATTGAAGTAGTGCCAGACAGAGATAGTATGTTTGGGGCAAGTAAAATCGCTTGCACGAAGGAAGGTAATGCTGGAAAGAGCCACCACATAATACGCCTTAGCCAGTCACGGTGAAACAGATGCAGCCATTTTTGGGGCTCTGTAACTATTGTAGATCATGGATCTTTGATTACTCTAATTACGTGAGGCCCTTAATACAGGGACTCAAGGAAACGCAGAAGGTGAAAGGTCTGATAGAGTGGTCTCTAGGAAATGGGGACTTGCTTTTGGGAACTCAAGGCTGCGATCAGCAACGCCCCGGTCTTGGTGACCCCCAAATACAAAACTCAAAGAAATCAACAAAGCCTTAGAACAATTTGCAGCAACTACATTGGAAAAGAAACATACAAAATTGGCTAAAGATATTGCCAACTTTAAAATATGACAAGTCTATTCATATCTCTCAGCCGAATATAAAGATAACAAAGAAAAAGAAAGACTGGCCAACCAAACATCTGCCACTAGAAATAGGCGCAAGTGGGTCTCATTCTCGGACACCTCTAGTTCAGACTCATCATCAGGAGACCCCAACCAAACCAGAAATAGAAATACACAACAAGGTCAATACCAACCACCACATCAGATGCCTTTTTTAGGGCAAGTGGCCCCCAGAGGAGCATACTGGGGGCCACCTCCACACCCACAGGCAATGCAGTTCTTCACCTACCCACAGTGGGGATCACGCAATCGGTGAAGACGGGCCAATTGGAGGGACTGAAAGAAATTCCAATATTCAATCTATCAGGAGTTACACTCTCTAAAGAAGAAATCTCTGTCCTCAATAAAGGCTTATCTTTTGTACCCACTAATCAAACGGACTGGTTCAAGCTGGACACAGAAATCTTCAATTTATTCAGGAGTATCAGAAGAAAAGTGTATTTCAGAGATAAAAACTTCTGCTCTGAAATAGATGACTCGGGCCTTAGAGTCCAATCTACATTCAACCCCACCGAGAACGAGATGCCCGGCTCTCTGATAGCGTTTGAGAAATGCATTACAAAAGAAATTAAAAAACTACAGGATAAACCCCAACACAAGGGTAACCTAACAATAGGTGAACGCGAGGCATTGAAAACCTTAGCCGAGAATAAACAACTGATCATCAAAGCAGCGGACAAAGGTGGCAGCATTGTTATTCAAAACATCACACAATACAAAGAAATGGTAATGCAACTACTCAATGAAGAAGCCAATTATAAAAAACTCAGGAAAGACCCAACACCAGAAATCAAACGCAAAATCCAGGAAGTGACAAGATATGCACTAGAGCAAAACTGGATCACAGACCGAGAGGAAACCTTTCTTAACACTTCGGCATTGAAAACCTTAGCCGAGAATAAACAACTGATCATCAAAGCAGCGGACAAAGGTGGCAGCATTGTTATTCAAAACATCACACAATACAAAGAAATGGTAATGCAACTACTCAATGAAGAAGCCAATTATAAAAAACTCAGGAAAGACCCAACACCAGAAATCAAACGCAAAATCCAGGAAGTGACAAGATATGCACTAGAGCAAAACTGGATCACAGACCGAGAGGAAACCTTTCTTAACACTTCGGAAAACAGGACTCCTGCGCTATATGCGTTGCCCAAATTACACAAAAATAGGCAAAACCCTCCTGGAAGACCAATTGTGTCAGGGTGTGGATCGATACTTGAACCTATCTGCAAGTTCATAGACCACTTCCTCCAGCCACTCAGTCAGCAAACGCCTACATACTTGAGGGATACCATGTCCACTATAACAAAATTTGAAGGACTAACATTTAACAAAGATCAAGAACTCCTAGTTAACATGGATATAGTCAGTTTATACACAAGCATCCCCCAAGAGGCAGCGGTGGAATGCATAAGACATCACCTGACTCATTTCATGCTCCAGAAAAGAGTCCCCACTAACTTTCTAGTGGAACTGTTGGAACTGGCCTTGACCAATAACCTTTTCTTGTTTAATGACACCTTCAATCTACAAACAAGTGGGACGCCGTGGGAGCAGCATTCGCACCAAGTCTGGCAGTCATCTTCATGGCTGAATTTGAGCGCCTTTATGTCCACAACACCTCAAACCCTTTCCAAGAAAAGATTATCTTGTGGTATAGGTATATCGACGACATCATCCTAATATGGAAAGGGGATCAAAACAGCCTTGCCGATTTCTTCAAATGGCTCAATACCAAGACCCAAGAAATACAATTTACCATGCTTAGTAACAATACAAGAATCAACTTTCTGGACCTATCCATTTCAGTCAACAATGGAACCTTGATGTGCAACCTCTTTACCAAGGATATGGACAGAAACACTTTACTTCATTACAACAGCCATCACCCGAAATATTTGCGCAACAACCTTCCTTATGGTCAATTACTAAGGCTAAGACGCAATTGCACAGAATTGGATCAATATAACAAACATGCAAAGATTCTTCAAAGCAAATTAGAAGAAAGAGGCGACTCGAAAAAACTCACCAAGAAGACAACGAAAAGATCCAAATATACACCCAGAGAAAGCCTGCTAATACCCAAAATGGCCCGCCCCAATTGCAATGATACCCTCACCTTTGTATCTATCTTTGGCCCAGAAACTACCAAACTCTAAGGAATACTGAGAAAATTCTGGCCTTTAGTTCAATTAAGCCTGCCATCCCCATGATGGCTCTTAAAAGATCTAAAAACCTCATGGACATTTTAACACATGCCAGACTAGATAACAAGAGCAAAGATCGAAGATTTGGAACATGCGAGAAATAAGAGGATACCACCCATGCGGCACATGTACAGTGTGCCGCTTGACTAAGAAAATGAACTAATTCTGGATCGGCGAAAAAGACTGGCAACTAAGACAATTCACGAATTGTAAAACAGCTAACGTCATATACATAATAGAGTGCCCCTGATAGAGTGCCCCTGTGGCCTCCGTTCTGTAGGACAAACCACCCGCCAAATCCACAAAAGAATAGGAAAACACCGGTCCCAGATTAGATGTAAATCTTTAACAGCGCCAATGGTCGAACACTACACAGTACACCCCCACGGGCCTGATGACATTTTTTGGTGGATTGTAGATTCGGTCCGCAACACCAGCAATGTTCCAAACTCACTGAACCATAAAGAGGCTTTGTGGATTTTCAAACTGAATAGCATTACTAATGGGCTAAACGAGGCAGAACCTTTGGGGTATCGTATCTAATTGACCCCTCCTGCTCCGTGCCCCTTCTGCCCTGCTAGAATTCCTGCATCGCACTACTAGGACATTTTCCTTACGCTACCAGCTACGGCCAACCTATACAAATCTCCACGAGCACACACCATGTGTATAACTTTCTTCTTGGCTTCATGGATACGGGAATGGTGTCTGTAGTACCATTAGACTACATATGCTTATTGACTCCTGTACTGTTCGCTCTGCTACTAATTCTAGCACCACACCAGTAAGAGACATCCATGGCGAGCAAATTTAAATTGACCCCAGATTCGCTATCTACCACTGTCTCCCTCTGGATCCCTCAGATGCCGGTATAGTGCGGAGGCCCCGGTCTTGTGAAATTTTTTATTCACAAAATACTAGGCAAGTCCACAGATTTTTCTTTTTATATAAAACGGGCGATTCAGGCCGTACCGGCTTAGGCAATACATTTCTACCAACTGCCATTTATTAGTAGTGGAACACACACCACCAATATCATGGTACAATACCAACTTGTTTTGTGTTGTACATTTTTCCACTTATACCAGGTGAATTTATATACACCATATGTACACTTTGTTTGAAATTTGCCCACTTAGACCTCATTAACATAGGCAGCCTCACAGACTCCTAGATACTAACTTACCTTCGTTGGTTCCCAGTAACATCCACGTCCCTATGACTACGGGATGCTTGTTACCAATCCACACATATGCGCAGAAGTTTTTTCAACCACCGCTCCCTAAGCACATGCGTACTTCACTTATGTACGAGCAGCTCCATTACATCTATTTCGTATACCTATCAAACGATATCAGGGGAGCTCATTGATACCTTGTGTTTTAGTTGTTATTTAGGCCTTTCTTACTTACATTTTATGTAAAACACGCCTGCCCATGACTACGGGACGCTTGCCACTAATAATGTGCTCCTCTTTCGCCCCATGCGCGCAGGAGCCTGCCAACCACTGCTCCCTTCGCACATGTGCAATGTACCTCTATACAACAGCTCCATGTTCATATTAGACAGCGTCCCTGCAGCCTCCGAGCAAAGCAGCTTTGCAGGATTCAGACTTCCCGGCCCGGACTCTGCCAATCAGGTAATTTATTACCAATATCTATATAGCCATCCCCGCCAGGAGCCACTAGCAACCTCCTGACCCTATTTTTACAAATACTTGTGCCCGCTTTTGTCCCACCTGATAGGAGAACGTCCATCTTCTGGGAACTCAGCTCCCACTTTACCAATCGGCCACCCAGGCCCATAACTGATGCTATCTTCACCATCAGCAGTTCTTCTCAACTACTCTTGATTAAGAGCAAGCTATCAAAGGTGAGCTTAATTTTTGTTAGTTCCCTTATACCTTGCCTTCACAGTAACAGAATGCACTCCAATTTATTTTTAAAACACATTCGATTGTATTTTTTATCAAACAGCAGCATGTTGCTGCACTGAAAAAAACATGGACTACACCAACCATGGGTTATATTTGTGGACCGGCAACTGAAGGATCCACCTAGGGATACTACCCCCAAGGTCAGTCCCGTGCTTTCCTGACTTTTTAAGTTTACTTGTGGTGTACTATAATTATGGAATGTTTTTATGTCATGCCCAATAGTCCTCTACCATCATTCCAGGCTCTAATAGAGCCGCCTCACTTTCTTTTAGGGAGACCTACTCCAGGCCCTAGATAAAGGCACCTCGCCGAAACATCTGAGGACCCCAGTGTGCATCACTTGGCCCTTCCAACTACCTGATTCACATCCAGACGTCGACCATGTGTTAGGTCACCCTCTAGCCTGGCTAAATACAACCAACTGTGACATTATTAATTGTTCTCTGTTTGGTTGTATCCTGTATTTTGAACTATCACTTGGCACTATAGGTGGTGGTCACACACAAATTTCAAAGCACACATTTGTTTTAGCCTTTGTACAATTAGATTTTGTTACCAAATCAGTAACTATAAAAGTTTATTGAATGTTAGAAACAAACTACATTTTATGATCTTTCTCTCTTAAAAAATAGTTTAATATGCATGATTATGAAATGCATGAACAACTAATTACATAAAAGCTGCATTGATCCAATTTCTATAATTTTGCCTGCACTCTCAATTGTTTGTTTGAGTACTACTACATACAAAAGGTATTTGAATGTATGTTACATGACAGAATAACTTTAGGTCTATAGCAATTAGAAAATAGACCTTAGAAATACAGTCATCAGAACAAACCCCTTTGTAGCATCCCGAAATACAAGAAGCCATTTTATCTATTTTCACATTCGAACAGGCAGGTGATGACAGCAGTACTGACCCAGTAAACATTGTTAGGCTACAAGCCTTTAGTGTATTACAGTGGACTACTAGACCCAGTGATGCAAGAACAGTTCCCTTGCGAGCAAGCTCTAGCGGCAGCAGCTTTAACGATTCAAATGTCTTCCACCATTACTATGGGTTGCCCAGTGACATTGTAAATGGAGCATGTGGTTTTTGCGATTTTGGAAAATGTCCAAATCGACAATAATAACCCAACGAGTTTCAGGGTAAGAGGTGATTTTATCAAATGGGTCAATTCACCGCGTGCGATGTCACCTAGTCAATCAAGTGAAATTTGTAGCCGAACCAGTGCAACCTGAGGATATTGTTCATGATTGTGCCAATTATGAAGGAGAAGAAGAAGAGAGAGTCAATGTTAAATAGAATGCCCCATAGAGGTGTAAGGTACTTTTTGTTCATGGGTCTTCAACTATAAATCAGGGCACTGGTGAAAGGCATACTAGTGCAGCTTTTGTGGGCCTTGTCAGTGGGGAATACCAGGTCAGACTGAAGAGACGATTGCCTTTGCATTACTCTGCACAAGCAGCCGAGCTAGTGGTCCTTAAAGAGGTGCTGAAATGAGTACGGGGAAGGCAGTCACTATTTATTCTGACTCCGCGTATGTCACCTCCACTGTACATTCTGGGTTATCAAGATGGTAGAGAAGAGGGTTTAGGAGGTCTGACTGTTCCCCTGTCCAGGAAGATGCACTGCTCTCCCGACTAATTTAAGCGTTAACTTTGCAGAGTTAGGGTAGTTAAATACGCTGTGCATACTAACCGTACTAATGCACTATCTATCTGTAATGATGCCACAGATAAGGCGACAAAGAAAGTGGCATATTTACCAATGACAGATTCCCAGAAAATTGAAACTTTGTCCCAGCAGGTACAGTTGCCAGGCCCATATACTGCCGTCCCGGTGCTTCAGATCATAGAAATGCAATGGAAAACCCCTCGAGAAAAACAGGAGCTCTAGAAGAAGAGAGGATGTGCTCTCTCACCCAGAGATTTGCTGTGGAGACAGTTGGTGATGGGGAAGGTAGTAATGCCTGTAGAGCTTCTTCTTTTGACTCTAGAGCAACTACACTACCCATTGCATACTTCTCAGCGACAAATTGAAGCAGAGCTCCAGGAGGAATGGTTTATCCCAGACCTACAAGAACAGGACATTAGATTTGTAGGGAATTGTGTAGTGTGCAAGGAATTCAATCCCGGAAATACCACAAGGTCGGTAAGGGGGGGGGGGTCCTGCCAAGGCCCTCTGGACAATTCAAGGAGCTCCACATTGACCTTGTGGACATGATTACATGGTGCAATAACTTTAGATACTTGATTGTAGTTGCTTGTCCTTTCTCCCGGTGGCTTGAGATTGGTCCCTGCGTACATCATAATGCTAAATCAGCAGCTAGATTTCTGATGAGAGAGGTATTTCGGCAGTGGGGAATTTGTGATGTTCTAAAATCCAACAATGTAATCCACTTCTTTAATGCCTTGTTTGCAGAAATTACTTTTAGGAATCAATTACAGGTTGTGCCTGGTTTACCACTGGCAGGCCAACAGAATAGTGTGGAGGTTCAATGGGGTCCTGGCAACACTGCATTCCACTTGCCTTGTTTATTTGAGAAATCAGTCAGGAAAAGAACACCATTTGAGCCCCCATGAAATTGTGACTGGGCATAAGCTACACAAATCTATCTCACCTGCTCGCATGGCATCAGACGAACACAATACAGCAGAGGTTGTAGGAGAGGCGTTTAAGGGGTACCTTAGGGCTTTAAAAAGTGTTAAGATTATATCTTCACAGTTTGTGTCTTTTCACCAACAGACAACAGGAGAAAACAGCGAGGCTACCGACGGTCAACGCAAGACACAGCGGCTCCTGGGAGATTGCATCTTTATCCGCACCTTTAGGCGTCACTGGACCTAACAGCATTGCCATGGGCCTCACCGAGTTATCTACTTAACTATGACTTCTGTGAAGGTGGAGAGCAAAAGAATTGGATTCATCTCAGTGATACCCGAAGAAATATTGCTACCCCCTCCACTGACGCAGGAGCAGGCATAAGTTAAGTACGACCTAGGGATCCACTGTTCATTCCAGTGCAAAGAGGGGGTGAACAAAGATCCAGAATTTGAATCTTTTGTTTAGGAAATAAATGTCTAAACTCGTAAATTGCGTGAAATGTTTGATTTTTATGATTGTTATGGTCCTTGTGTCATCATGTCTGAAGATGGCAACCAGTGTTAATACAGAAAGTTTAAATTATTCTAGTTTTGTGGAGTATGAAGAAATAATAACCAGAGACAAAAGAAATATTAATAGTGATTTTTTTAATAATGGTGATAATGAACCAGATCCCACAACAAATGCACATGGTTTTGCAGCAGATAGCAAATGGTATAGCCATATCAGGAAGGTGGGCAGAGAGAGATCTGTAGGATATTGCTACATCTGCTCTCTGATTCCCCATGCTTCTGGCATCCCTAGGGTGTTTATCCCAAGTGAGGTGGAAGTAGCAGGTGTGTTATGCCTCGTGCACCTTGCCTTGTGTAGAGTCCGAGGGCAGTAAATTACGGCATCAATTGAACCAATGGATGAAGACTGTTCAGTTCCTGACCGTTAAGAGCACAGAAACATACAGTGTGTTCAAAGCCCAAATTGACTCGGGAAGAGACTATATTTTCAAAAAATTGAAGGGTGCAAAGGATGAAGAGTTGCAGAGCTGGGGGAATCAGGGCATTCTCTGAAGAAGGGGTGACATGAATAAACTAAGAATGTGAGAATGTATGAAGAAGTTACTTGCAACATCCGAAGTGGCTCAAAGAGCCAGAACAACCTGTTAAAAGACAAACATGTACCAATTTGTTCCGTTTTTCAAGGGCGAAGGCATGGTGCCCATTGGCACAAATGGGAAATGCAACTACATGCTTCACATCACTGATTTGGCTGGAGGTACGGCTGTCCTTCTGGGCCTGTGGAACAAATGCATACAGGCAGTTGCCTCCAGCCTAGCGAGGTGTGTTCAGTTTCTCTACCCTTCACGTACCAGTTCTCATCATCCCAGAGGAACATCTAGTGTTGGTCTGTCCAAAGCCTGAAGTTACATCTGTGTCCCCTTTGTCCACTGTGGCCCTTGCACCCCCTTCATCATCTTATATGGACAAACCAATGACTATGATCGATGATGATCAGGAACAATTGCAACATAGTAGACAATCAAATCATTTTTCAGCAGAATCATCAAAAGCTTAAATGGACATTCATGATCAGCAATACTAGCTGTTTAGCCACATCAAGACTTTTTTTTACCTCTCTTCTGGCACCTGGCACCCAAGCAGCGGCAAATGCTAAATGGCTCCAGGTGACCAGATGCAAACTTTAACTCTTTGTGAACACCTCTGAGTCAGTGTTTAGTGCCATTAGGGAAGAGTTACGGGCACTGAGGCTAATGACTTTGAAGAAGCGGAACATATTTTTAAAAATTATTTATTTGCATTTATAGCAGTGCACAAAGGCCTCAGGCATCTAGGCGCTGGTTACAGTGGAAATGGTGTTACAAGAAATTGTCAAGTGTTACAGAATGTTGCAAGTAAGATACATTAGCAGCATAAGGCTTGACAGCAATGGAGGGGGATATGTCAGATGATTGGGAGTACTTGCTGCACATTTGTGCCTCCCAATGACACAGAGAATGGTACCCTGACAAAGACTATCACTGCCTTGCATGAACTTTGACTGATCATGGAAAATTAGGCAGATTATATAATGCAGTTACTAATGATTCATGGTTAGACTCTCTGTTTTCCTTGGAACCTTCTTGGATGGACCTTGATGTGAAGATCCCATTGCCTATTTTTGTCGTTTTTCGTTATTCTTTTCTGCTCCTGTCAATTGCTCTGACGATGTTGCTCTGTCCAGTTATCAGCAGCTGCTGACATGATGACTGTGAACCTGTTCAAGGTTAGGGCCACTACCACTTCATCCCATATGGGTACTCAAACTGAAGTTGTCTCGTGTCCTCCACCAAATTGGCATGATTGTGTAGAGGAGTGTGTAGATTGCGGATATGGTGGGGGATGAGTTGGGTTTGTTTGGCGGAGGAGTATGCCCATATTGGGACTGGTAAGAGGGATGATTGTAGGGTAATTCCCCAAGAAGATTATATTAACTAAAGCTGGGAATGTTGGGGTGGTAAGGAAGGGTCACCACGAGCATGAGGGGTTCATGTTGAGCATACCATATTGATGACTGGGGTGGCGGCTAACTGAGCGCAAGGTTGCCATTGCATATGTATCGACTGCAGTTAATTATGGATGGGAAATTCTACTTTTAGTGTTACGTTTTGTTTAGAATTGATACCTGTCAGATTTGCACATGCGCAGAAAAATACAATGTTAAAAACGCCAAATGTAACATGAATACGATTCACACACGGGGTGCTCTGAAATATGTAGAAACTGGGAGATGGAGAGGGTTTTAATGCGCATGTGAAGGGGGGACTGTCCTGAAATCCCACGGTAAAGAAGGAATAATATTTATAAGACCTGCTCAAGGAGGAACATATCAAAGGAGTTTTAATAAGGAGATTTTATAAATCTTCATTTACTGGGGTTTTGTGAATTTATTTGAACTTTGCAGCTAGCAGCTGCACAATGAATTTTAGGTAACTAGGAAGCTCTGGTTTCACAGGCTTGGTGGTTGACGGAGAGAATGAATCATAGAGTAGAAGGTCAACTGCCAAACAGGACACGGGTTTATAGCTTAACATTTCTGCAGAGAACAGATGTAATCTTGTCCATTAGATTGAAGTCGCGCAGAGGGGTTTGGCCATTTGCTTGGGTCCGCAATAAAGACGGGGTGAAATGGCGCCCGAGGCCCTGGTGTCCTGTGTTCAAGTGTTTTATCAGGCTGGAACTAGAAGCCATACATGCTGGAGTGGTAGTGGCATAAATTAGAACGTCTTAAGAGGAGCCACTAACCGGGGCAGATGAGATTGCAATCAATGGTTCAAAGAGAACCTGTTTTCTCAGCCCTTTGTCATGTTGCTAAGATATCCATGCAGACCATGTGCAATCACACTTAAGGTTAAAAGGCCTTAGGCCAGTTGTTACTAGTAATAAATGTGGTTATGTATGTGAATGCTTTTTCCAAATATATCTTTTTATTGAAATCTCGATGAACATAGCATTTTATCAGCATCAACATGACTTCTTTATAAAGGCATCGAAACTTCAATTTACATTTTCTTTAAACCAATAACGCCCCTACCTCCCTCCACCCCCCACAAAAGTGAAAAATAATAAGGTTGGCAAATAATATGAAATGTAATGAAACAATAATTGTTGGTTCCTTCCAGTGTCCAGGATTTTGTTGTATATCCCAGGTTATGTCTTTATTCAGCATATAGTTCTTCTAGCATACCCCTTTCCCCACCATGTTTCCAATGTGCTCAGTACATTAGTTTTGTAATAGATGTTTCTTTGTCTTGCACAAAGTCAAAGGAAAGAAATGAGGAAAGATTGCATTTCTTTGTTTATGTTTTGATCCATTGTGTTTGGGGTGGATTGTAATAAAATATCTAGGAGTGTTTAAACTGTTACAAAAATATATAAAATATATCAACTAATGTGATTCATTGAGACTTGGGTAGTTTGGTTCTACAGCACCATCTAACTGCTCCCCAGACGATTGTGCAATAAACTTGCTTTACATACAAAAGATGCACTCGTTCCTCAGGTGATGGGCCCCGCTTTGGGCTGAGGTAATTAAGGAATCCGCCCTGACATAGACGGACAATGTAGGAATTCATTGTACACACTGCCTGTCCAGCATTGACAATTACAATTAAATGCATGTCAGACAGTGTTTATTTGTAATTGTGACCACTGCGTCTCATGCGCATGGTAAGCAGTGTTAACAATGAAAATTAAAGGCTACCCAACATGCGAGCATGTCGGACAGCGTTTAATAGAAAGCAAGGCAAGAGGCACTTACAATTAAAAGTAAACGATGCCTGGTCATGTCAGGCAGCACTTGTCCCTTTGCACAGTGAAGTGTAAAAGTGCAGGGGAAAGTGGGGCATACACATGTGTACACCACCCTTTGCCCTGCACATTTGCATGTCGGCGTGCAAATGACAATTCGGCAGCAGGGACATATGCATGCCAAAGTGCATGCATACAGGTTCTCGCTGCCAAATCTACGGGGAACTCCAAAATGAGCCCCTAATGGAAGTAACCTTGCCTATTGCATAGCCAGAGATCTCGAGTGGCGCCTGAAGGTGTCTGTGGCGGAGCCCCAATATTTCTTAAAAGGGGCCAGTTGATCAGGCCGTCTTAAGACTCATGCAATTGCAGTTTCGCAAATGGCAAATAATTGGTGTGCGGTGGGTGGGGAGGAGCGTTAGGACAATTTTAAGTTTTTTTTAACCAAGCACAATGCCCAATGCAGAGCATGCACAACTATTGCTTTTGTTTCCGAATGTCTGTAAAAAAGAAAATATACAAAGAGTTCTGCGAAAGCTTTCCTGGTGGAGTAAAACATTTGCTATAATAAGAAATTAGCAATATTGAACTAAAATGTAGAGAGTATCTTACCCACATGTGTGTTGTATCCCCTTTTCATTGTTAGTAGCACCGTTACACTGGGAGCCAAGTCCCAATTCTATTGTTGTGGTTTTCTGGGCTGCGCCCCACGAGTCCAAGGGAAGAGGCGGGGTTACCGCCTCAGGCGCCAGTTACGTGCCAATGATTAAAGAGATTAGAAGCATATCACCCGGCTCCCGCGTCGCGTTAGACTGTCACATTTACTTTTGCGATTGCAATCGGGCCATAACAATGTGCAGGGACCCTGGAACATTAACAAATGAAAACAGAAATAGAATGACCTTGGGGGACTAGTGAGGGAGCTTTTGATAATACACACGGAATGTATCTAGCAGAACAAGTCCAAAATATGCTCTTTTTTTAGACACAAGGATGCAGTAAGATGAAACGATTTGATTTAAATTCAGTACCCGAAACCCTTCATGCAATCATCAACTCTTCACCAATTCTCCAACCATCTGACAAGTGAGTTGGCATGTTACAGCTACGTATTCATAATCCACAGCAGTGAGGGTTGTTCTGGATGATTATAATACGCCTCCTTGGACAAATAAAACGCATTAAGACGGGTCTTTAAGATTAGGTTGCAGCTACTACAACACAATTTTCTCTACAAGGCGCACACAGCATCAGAAAGACACCACTAAATGAACCTTACTGTCCCTGAAGCATGTCACAAGAGAGCAGAGGGGCTAGCTCGAGGGAAGGAGCCTAGAATGGAAGCTTCGAATGGGTAGTACAAGTAGAACATTTGACATCCATTGAGTATCTACAACTTTACTAAGGGCCTTTATCAAAATAAGCTTCCATATTAATGTGTTAGATTAAACATTGCAAGAAGCAAGGTTGTCATTTAAAATAGGTAACTGCGAGCCAGTCATGAGCCCATCATGATGTTTGATGTTGCATTGTGGAACGTGTAGTCTATTTAACAGTAGCAGCATGAAGTTTGAATAAAACAGTGTTTGTTTTGAGCTTGACGAGTTGACGTATCCGCACTTACCGTACCAGTAGAGAGTAAAAAAAAGGATGGGTTTGATTGGTGAGTCATATAAGGTATATGAGCTGAATGCTAATTTGTTATTCTCCACCTGCAGGTACTGGTCGCCAATGTGCTGGTTTCATTGTCCAACTAATCCACTGGAGGGGATATACAAACACTATTGGACAGTATCTCTTCTTAACGGCCAAACGATAACAAACACATGGGTTTAACATTCATTTACATAAGAGGGATTGAGCAGTCTACTTAGACACGTATTCCAGATGAAGAGCAGCTGGGTCCAGGATCTCCACATCTGTGACCTAGGGCCTAGAGCACCTTCGAACATCTGAGAATGGGTGCAACCTTACGAGTTGCAGGCCTTTGGGGGCTTGTAGAAGTCATTGGTTAACTAATGTTTTCTAAAATCAGGCAAGAACCAAACACCTATTTACTCATTCATTTTTCAGCTTTGCATCTGACATATTGGCCTAAAAGGCATGCAGCAAGGTCCGAACTGACCAATGCACGTCCAGATGCTCTTCTCACCATACCTCACCAAAAGGTATCGACACACTGTGTCGTAGAATGTTGCACTGGAGTACCAAACTTCTAAGCTTAAGAGACAGTAAGGTTAATTTATTGGCGTATTAATTTTGTTTAATAAAAGGATGATGCTGATATTTCGGTTTCTAAAAGGGAGGTCTGCTAACCAGACCGCTTCAATAATGCTGTATGCCAAAATTATAGTGCACTCATGTATCTTTGCTGAGAGTCTCCGGAAACCCCCAGTGGCAGCAAGGCAGATTCAATGGTCACATGTGCATTCCTGAAAGCTCCTGGGACATACATTATCCAACAGGCAGAGGTTGCTTTTTAATTGCCGGCACCTCAGATTCAAAACATTATAGTTGTGTATCCTAGTCTGCCTGGTGGCATGTTGAACTGTAAATATAAGACATGTCTGGTTGTAACATGGTGGCTACTATGAGCACAAAATTATATAGCCACAATATTTGATATGTTAGTGTCAATTTGTTGAGCAGTGGTCCACTGTGGCGGGCTGATGTGTATAAACCGTCTGGCCAGAATGTCTCCACAACAGTCGTCTGGGACAATGGCCTAGAAGCTCCCTTATCATCCTCCTAGAGGAAGGCCAACACCTTTATCCCATGGTCCAGGAACCCTCCCTGGCATGTCTCCTCGGAATCAGTGCATCAAAGGCAGTCCTGACATAAAGCCACCAGGGCGCTTATCACTGGAGCCATTTTAAAGTCAGCAGCCAAAGGAGAAAGGTAGGCTGAGAGGGGGTTCCAACATCTTAGTTTCTGCTACAGCTTTTTCCCACTTCCTGCAGACAAATCACTCTGGGCATAGTCAGGAAAAGGGACTGTGTGCAGGCTCAAGAGAGCCGAGGACTGCATTCACGGGCTAAAGCAGCCCGAGGACTTCATTTCCCATTATGCCGTGGATTATTGTGGCCAGAGCATGTGCATGCATGTGCAGACTATTTAAACCCCTCCCCGACCCGTGTCGCCTGTTGGTGATTATTGGCATGTAGGCACGGGCCAGAGGCAAGTAGGTAATGGAGGTGTGTGGGCCCGGGTTGCGGTGGTGAGAGCGTAGCAGGGCGTAGGCGGCAGAGCGAAGGAGGAGCGCGGGAAGCCTTATCCCTCGCACAAAGTGGCGCGAACGCTCAATGTGGCATTCAGCATTGCGTGGGGTGGTGCAGTCGGGCCCCCCCAGGCCACAGTTAAGTGCTCATCAAAGGGGGGCGAGGGAGAGTGTTTGCCCAGAAGGAACTCTATAATGTTGGGGCATACGAATGTCAGTTTGGCCAGTCGCAAGTACTAACTCCCGGCACGCTGTGACCCGGTGTGTTCATTGCAGCCACGTGCGCTTTCACTGCAGCATTTCTCACAAACTTGTCCATGCACATGTGCACGCCGCGTAAAGCGGACCTTTTCAGACTTTCTTGAGCGTTCCTGAGTGTGCATTGGGAGTGAGGGACGCTATATGCTTTGTTTGTGGCTGCTTACTATTGTCAAAATCTCCTATTAAGGAGTAATATGTATTATATTTGTTGCTGGTTAAAGATGCATCCAGTGGGAACAACCTCTGCCAAGTGGTAGGCAAGAGGCTAGTCATTTCCATGTGCAAATATATATGTATAGTTTTTTCCGGTTGTGTGCCAAAGCTGCTATCAGGAGGTTATCCTGTTAACACGTCATGTGCTTCTGTTAGTCACTGGTTAGGTATGATGGGGTGTGTGGTACAAGGTTTCCAGGGGCAATATCCTAATTAAGAAGGGTGTTGACTGATGCCATGAGTTTGATGCAGGTGGTGTCTTCAAGGTACAAGATGGTGTGCTTATGCTAGGTATGATTTTCCCTGTTCTTCCCCATACCTATCCAATTCACAAATCTAAAACCTCTTTCCAGTTACCCTAAACACCCCCTACCTATCCACAACTTCTCCATACCCCTCTTCGTCCCATTGGCTGCCTCGAGGCTACCTGTGATGCTGCACATTCAGGAGCCCATGCCAATCAAGGTGGGAGGGGTCAACTACATTTGTCTTCCGTGGCTAAGAAGGAGTTGTGAGATACTCCAGGGGTATGACAGGTATGGTGTCAGAAGGCAATGAACATCAACTTAAGTGGACCCCTGGCACTGAGCCAGGGGTCTCCAACCTTTAAATTAGCAAGAGCTACTTGTAGTCAATTGCCAATAAGTTGGAGATACCGTGGTGGTGATGCCCATGAGTATGAGAATGTGTACCAAAATGTTTTGCCCGCTTTATTCACTCTTTATGTAAAAAAAGGAAACGCATATGCATTTACCATGATATTAATAACTCCAAAAACATCTTTATTTCATTACATTCTTATTAGTAGCTGTCGCCTAAAAATTGTCACGCAAATCAGAATGTAGAAAACCAATGAATATATTT
The DNA here is from genome assembly GCF_040938575.1 of Ambystoma mexicanum. Classification (NCBI taxonomy): domain Eukaryota; kingdom Metazoa; phylum Chordata; class Amphibia; order Caudata; family Ambystomatidae; genus Ambystoma; species Ambystoma mexicanum. Next base: position 334,996,547 of record NC_090924.1, on the reverse strand, counting down.
TAATGTCAAGATTAATGCTTTATGGTACGCAGACGATCTTGTTTTGGTATCAAAGACCCCAAGTGGATTAAATAATTTGTTAAATTCACTATGTTCATATTTTCGAGACAATTAATTCGTTGTCAATAGTACCAAGACCCAAATTGTTACATATGTACCAACGGGCATGCGAAGAAAGAGAATGATCTGGCGAATAGAAAATATTGCTTTACAAATAGTTCCAAATTACATTTATTTGGGTCTTATTTTTGATGGCTGTCCCTCCGACCATTCGCAACTACGTAAAATTGAACAAAAGCTATCTAGTGCCATATACCAAACCAGAATAGTCCTTTACAAGTATGGCAAATTTACATTAAAACCTGCTATTATTTACTGGAGTCAGAACCTAGTTGCTACATTATTATATGGTCTTGAGACATATTGTACAATTTCAATGACTTTTCTGAATTCATTAGAAACAAAATTTTGGCGTGCTATTTTACACTTACCACAATGTATTCCAGGAGTGCTTATTCGCTACGAACTTGGGTTAATCTCATTAACTGCAATGTATAACTGGCATCTATGTGCCTTGTTACGGAAATGTTTGATGTCTGCAAGCAACAACACCACATTAGCTACAGTTACCAGCTACTTACTTAAAACCTCTGAAAGCTTTCCGAGACAGTGGTTAAATAACATCTTTTCTGTCATGCTTCATGCTGATATTTCTCTTGAGACCGTCCTATTTAATCCAGACCGGGCTAAAAAAAAATATATCTGGTGGATTGGATTGATACGAGGGATAGATGTCTCCAATATAAGGACTTTGATGCCTCAGTATTCAGTCCTAAATGCTATAGAGAAATGGCTTCCTACTTAAATCTAGCACCATCAGCTGCATCAAGATATGCCATATTGCGTTTCCGATTTAATATCTGGCCTACCCGCGAGATTAAAGCCAGAAGGAAATTGATACCTTTTGATGAGAGATGGTGTCATTTTTGTAATGATAATAGTGTTGTTGAGACGCTGAAACATGTAATTATTGACTGTCCGGCACTTACAAATTTAAGGAGGATTCATTTTTCAAAACATCCTGCGTATTTTGCACAGATGAATCCTGAACATCGCTGGATAGCATTGGCCGCCTCTAAATCAATGAGTATTAGTCTAGCCACCATTAATTTTTTGACAGCTTTGAAAATGGAATGAATGGCATTTTTATCGACCTGCACAGATGCACTTTAAATCAACTTAAAATGGAAAAATTGTAATTGTATATGTACAAATTGTCTTTTATCTTTTTCTAAATTTCTCTTGTAAAATTGAATGATTGATAAAATTGTATTGATTGAAAAAAGTTGATTAAATTCAACTATATTCAATAAATAAATAAATAAATAATAATAAATAAATATATTTAATGTGAAGGCTGACACTGCATGCTAGCCACCAGTTCTCAGTAATCTGGTGTGTAGAAACAGCAACAATATTCACATGCAGGATCAATGTTTTGATTTCAGAAAGTTAATATCTGAAAAGGGCAGACTTTCAGAGATAGTAGTCACATTGGCTGATAGTGCAGATACACTCCTTGTCATAACTGCACACCTGACATGGCAGACAAATTCAGGGCAGCTGCAACATCTGTTAATACATTTGTTTTTCCTAAAATACCTACCAACTTTGAAGGATGCCTCTGTAAGAGCATTTGTATTGCAGCGTTTAGTTTACCTACTTTTAAGGATCACAGACTGCCTTCTTGGGGAAAGTTATTTTCACAATGCTTAAAGTTACTCTATTCGCTCACTGTAGGGTACTGTAAATTAAAGATCACATCTTTTTAAAATGGAGGGGGAAAAATCAGTTTCCCACTCTGGAAGAAAAGGGTAATTCTTTTGCCTTATGGGTTTGTAGAGAAGGAGCTAAGTACCCCCACCTCAACCACTTCGCCCATATTGCCTATATGTTGGGAACCAGAGTGTGAGACACGTGCAATACCAGTGAAAATAGCGATACCGAGGAGAATCCTGGAGGCAAGGGTCCCATTGAGGAAACCATTCCTGCATACAAGACAGTATGATGGCCATTTGAATGCAATCCCGGAAGAAGCAGGACCACCTAATGGCAAAGAAGAATGGTGGCATCACACAGAGCCGAGTTGACGTACATGGAAGAGCTGCAGAGACTACAGAATGATGATATTCTATAAGGCATCAAGAAAGTATCGAAGATAAGTGACATCTTGGGATCAAGATGAAGAAACCTATGCTACAGAACTGATGAAGATATCAAGATATTTTACTTGTGTACAGATGCAAAGAAACGCAAGCAGACAAAGTATTCTTGAGGCCAGCTTTATAGTGAATAGATTGTGGCATGCAGCAACATATATATATATATATATATATTTATATATATATATAGTGAAGCAAGTAAAAAATTGATGTTTCCACTACGTGTTATAGCACAGCTGGACCAGAGAAGGAAGGCCTCGTTTCCATTGTGTCGCAGTTAAAAAAGCAATTGGAGTACAGAAGCAGATCTCAGAAAGGCGAGACTGGATGAGCCAAGAAGCCATGGTCTTATCAGGATGGGGTGAGCAGACATTGGATACAAATTGTGTGAAAGAACGAAACTCTTGTTCAGACGGCATGGACAAAAACAAGGAAGACGCCAGAGGTCTATTAGAAAATAGAATTTTAATCACACTTGGGCTCGATTTTGTGGTCTTCAGTCATGTGGAAGGATGAAGTTAGACGAACACAGTGGTCACACCTAAGCATGAGGGCAGAGCGTGCCTTCACTTCCCTGAATTCTCCAGAGCAAAAGAACACTCCCAAGGACAAGTTCAAATCCATAATTGACAGCAGAGCACTGAGGTGATGATAGATGAATATGCTAATTGGTTGGAAGCTATGGTTGAAGACTAGCTCACCAGCACCTGGAAGTCCAATATGCGTGCTGCTAACGTAGGTGGAAAAGTACTGATGGAGGTTAGACTGCCAACCAATAGTAGGGGGCTGCGTGATTAATGGTCCTATAGTTTTTGTAGCCAATGGGACATTGTGTATTTACTGACGTTCATAGTGACCTGTTTAAGGGGAGGGCTTAGTTGCCCCACCTGATGTTAGGAAACCTATCACTTTTTCTTCACTCTTTTAGACAAGTATGGATTATATACTTAGATATTCCCTCCAGTCCTATCACTTTCTTCAATAGGTTTTTGTAGTTCAGAACGTAGGATGATGTTAGTAATACGTAGGTTGATGTCATTAGTGACGATTTTTTGCTATAAAAGAATGTTTTTTTTTAGATGCATTGTGAGATCTTACGCTGAGATGTCTGTTGATGTCCGTTGTACTCCCTGTTTTAAATAATTGATATTAAAATAGTTATCCTTTTGCCAACTACCTGAGTCGTTTTGATTATTGATGTTTGAGTAACTTCTGCATCCCCATTCATCTCAAGGGTATTGCTACCTCATCCTAAAGGGCTGAAAGCCTCCAATTCACGTGATAGCAGAGATGATGGTTAGATATCCATCGAGAGAGTAGGCTTTGGGGTCCTGGAAATATCGCACAACCTCTGCCATTCGGCTGAAAGGACGTGAAACTCCCTGTAGATACCGGATATTACTGTAATGCAAGTCTTGCAAACCAGGTTAGACGGGTACATTGTTTTCAGGCAGAAACCCCTCCCGGCGTCTGCGGTTAGCTGAATGAACAGAAAATTGAGGAGGCTACTGAAGAGGCGTACGATCCTGAGAGTCGGAAGTTGAAAACATGAATTGTGAGTAAAACTGAGTGAGGTTGCAAAAGTGTGAATGGGCAGTCGGTGAGGAAAGTGATAAGGGAAAAACGAGTAACGGAGGGAGACTGGGGTAAAGTAACTTGAGAACAATGAGTGTTGAATATTAAGTAATTGACTTGAGGAGAGGCCAAGCATTTAAGAGGTATCGTGAGGGAAGGTGTCACGGTAAAGGATACGCCCAGGTTTCCTGCATTCTAAAGAACGGAACAGAAGGAATTGCACCTGGAGCCCTATAGAGGGGCGACATAGGCAACAAACTCGGTTAAAGACGAGTTTAAAGAGGACGATTCACATCCCAAATCGGGGTATTTTTTAGGGGTAGGTAAAGGTCGGGCTTTAGGAGAGGACTGAGATATATGTGGCCAGTCGAGTATGTCCGTTTGTCTGTTTGTTTTATGTGACTAAATATGGTGAAAAAATAATAGAGGAATTGATAGATGTGAACAGAAAACACATGATTTGATAATAAATTATTTATTTGTTGAAATTGAACTGATGGTGTTTAGTGAAAACATAGATTAAAGTAAAAAACGTGACATAGAGGGTTTGGAGCCTGCAACAATTAGTGCACACTCATATTGTGTTGTTTTTCTGAAACGTATTTTCTTAAATCTGCAAAGTGTTAAGGTGAGTATTGACAGCCAAGAGTGATGTGTCAAAATGGAGGATATTACTCCTCTTATACATCTCTGCAAGCAGCTACCCAAGCACGCACCCAAGCTTAGACAGTATAGTGCAGAATGGGTTAAGGGCACAGCAGACAAAATGTTCATGCCATGGCCACAAGGGGGATCACGATCGAAGACAGTTTCGCAGTATATGACGACATATTTGCATGCGGCTTGTATGGGAAAAAGGTTAGAAAAGTGACTAGCAAGCTTAGAGCTCTGGAAAATGTACCAGGAGGAGAGAGAAGAACCGCCTCCTGTAGATTGGTTACTCAATGTATATAAAGAGGGGGGTGAGGAGCATTCTGCTCCACCCGCCTCGCCTGAAGCAGACGGCGATAGTAAGAAAGAAGATGGGTTCTACCCATTAAGGGAGCTTAAAGCAGCAACAGGGTATAGCAACCCAGCATATGAGTCACCTGCGCAAAGCAGTGAAGAGGGCCCAGAGAAAAATACTGAGAAAGATGTAATCTCTAAAGTCCAGAGGGACAAGGTGAGACGTGACAAGGAGAGAAGTGAACAACCAAGTACATCCTTAGATATAGAATGAGAAATAAATACCTCTGGGTCTGGAGTGTGTTACAAATAAAAAATAAATAAATAAAGAGATGGAAAGGAGAGAAGGATAAGGCTGATGAGATAGCGCTTATACAGAACAAATGGATGGGTGGTCAGATTTTGCTCAAACTCGATGGTAAGAGCATTGAGGATGTAAGGCAAAGGGAAGATCGAGACGAGCAAGATAAAAAGGATAAAGAGAGAGAGGAAAGATTGGAATAAGATAGGACGAAAAGAAAGGATAGACAAAGACAGGAACAGTTGTATCAAGAGGAGCATCTGAGAAAGCAGGAAAGAGCAGAAGAGCAGAGAAAGTATGACAACAGACAGAGGGCAATCGAAGCATGAGAGGGACTAGAAAGGAAAAGAATGGGGGAAGAGAAACAGAAATTAAGGGATAAAAAATGAACAGACGTAGGAATGAAGAGATACGAAGGGGAAATGAGAGAAGAGACATGAAGAGAAAAGAGGAAGTAAGAGAGTAAGCAAGAAAGCAAAGAAAATTTGATGATGAGCTAGAAAGAAAGAGAAGGCAAAGAGCATGCAACATTGATCATATGGAAAAGGAAGTAATGGATCCTAATCCAGTAGTGGCATGGGAAGACATAGAAGAGTTCTTCCCAGCACATGAGCCAATAGCAGGTCCGTCTAGAGCAAATCTAGAGGATGAGTTTGACTCGAGAAGCACTGGGGATGCTATCAATAAAGTCTATCATGATATGAGGACTAAGAAAGTGCTGCAAGGCAAGGGTAAAATTGATCGGCTCGAGAGTATGCATCTGTATGATAAAGAGGGAGCCTCATGTAGTTTTGAGCCAAAGGAGCTGTCTTTAGATAGACTGACTCTGAATGGAGATGAAGAGGAGAGAAGTCACACAGGTTGGGGACAGGATATGTCAGACGAGGACAGAGCAACCTTCCGTGGGGAGGAGGAAGACAATGCATGTGGCCCTGAAGGGTGTTTTTCAATGGATAGAACCAGATGATTTTCACTACGGGGTACGCATTTTGTTGACATGGCTGCCAGGTTTAGTGGATATGTTTGAAGATCATCCATCAAATGAAGAAGAAGTATTCGAGAGGAGTATTACTTATTAGGTGAGAGCAATTAAACGTGAGGTTCCTCAGAAAATGTTAGCACAGAAAAGAGTATTCTGGCGATGACATGGCGAAAGTGCCAGTTTCATTGTGGACAAAAGGCCCCTATGACGTAGGCCTATTAAAGGGGGTTGGAGAAGTGAAGATTAAATTGAAACCAGGAGCAATTTTACTTCGAGCACGACAATATTCCATGTCTCGAGAGGCAGATGAAGGTATTTTTAAGGCGATATCAGCTAACAGGGCATCCTAGTGATGTCAGAGTCACTGTGTAATACTGCAATTTATCCTGTGAAGAAAGGGAAAGGGGGGTTGTGGAGTTTAATTCAGGATTTACGCTTGATTAACCAGATTGTAGAGGCAGAGTGCCCTCTAGTTCCTAATCCTGCAACGATCTTATGTAATATCCCTTTTGAAGAACAATATTTCACTGTGATTGACTTAAAAAATGTGCTTTTCTCCATCAAATTGCATAAAGACTCGCAAGATTTGACATCATTTATGTTCAAACAAAGTCGTCTAAAAAGTACTTGTTTACCCCAGGGATACTGTGAGTCTCCGTCAATCTTCAATAGAGTCCTACAGATGGACTTAAGTAATATAGATTTGAAAAGTGTTGGGTTGCAATACGTGGATGACATATTGGTCTGTAGCACCTCAGAGGAAGAGTGCAGATGCGATTCAGTTCAACTGATGATTATCCTTGCAGAGAAAGGACATAAAGTAGACAAGGAAAAATTGCAGTATTGTCAAGAGGAAGTGCTGTACATAGGTCAGCTAATTTTGCATGAGGGAAAGAAGGTCACTCCTGAGAGGGCTGAGGCTATTTTGAAAACAGTAAAGCCGCTCACGATAAAGCACATGCAGAGATTTTTGGGACTGCATAACTATGTAAGAGCATGGGTCTTTTATTACAGCTCAATCAAAAGGCCCTTGTTGCAAGCTCTGAAGAAAGCACAGGTAAATCAGGAATAATTATTTGGAATGAGGAGATTGGGTTTGATGAGTTGAAAAAAGCAATTTGCACAGCTCCAGTTTTAGGGATTTCCAGTTGCGCTGAGGAATTATTTTTGTTCTCGCACACGAATGGCACTGTTATGACAGCAGTACTCATGCAGAGAACCACATTGGGGTAAAAGCCCCTTGAATATTACAGTAAGTTTCTAGATGTTAATGTTAAAGGATATTTGTACCATGCACTATCACCGCCGGAGTGGTCCCATTGCGCTCTGGCAGATCTGAAAAGGGAACAGGGGTTGTGTTAGTGGGAAAGAGCAGGAAAAGTGCAAGAGAGCAGTGATGTGCTGTTGGCAGCCTCAACCGGTTAACACCGTCCGCTGGGCTTGGGGTGCTTTCCGTTCGGTAGCCATCATGTGCTGTTGTGCGAGTCTATGGGGGGTCATTACGAGTCGGGCGGTAGGGGATACCAGGCACCGGTAAGGAGACCGCTGCCGGTAATCCCCTACCGCCTGATTCCGAGGTCCCCTAATGGGAACCGCAAGGGACGTGTGGTCGGAACACACGTCCCTTACGGGTCCCGTTAGGGGACCAGGCTGCTAATTACGGGCCTGCCATTAGCAGGCCCGTAAATAGCACCTTCCCCATTCCCATTGAGCCCTATGGGGGCTCAAATGGGAATGGGGAATGGTTGGTGCAATGGGGACTTACCGGTCCCGCAAGGGTCGGACTACACCGGTAAGTCCCCATTGCACCACACTGGACTCGGTCCCGTTATTGGAGGCAGTCATGGCGCAAATAGCGCCATGGCTACCTCCAATCTCGTAATGAGCCCCTATGTTTGGTTTGTTGCTGCGGTGTAGTGAAGTTTGTGCGGTTTGTTGTGCTATAGGGTTGTGGTTGTGTTGGTTTAGAGTTTGAGAGGTGTATGCAGAGGGTGAAATTGTTAGTGGGTTGGTTATTGCCATTGTTGCTTAGAAGTGATGTGCTATATTTCTACATTGCGGCACATGCCAACATTCACAACTCCATCCAAGTGTGGCAATTGCTAACTTTCATGATCCTGTTTAGATGTGACTCAGGCTAATGTCCATGATTCCATCTAGGTGTGGCATATGCTAAGATTCACAATTCCATCTAAGTGTGGCACATGCTAGCATGCATAGTTCTGTCTAAGTGTGGCACATGCTGACATTCACAATTCCATCTTGGTGCGCCATTTGCTAAGCTTCATAGTCCTGTCTAGATGGGACTCAGCTCAGGCTAGTGTTCACGATTCCATCTTGGTGTGGTACATGCTGACATTCACAATTCCATCTAAGTGTAGCACATCCTAACATTCACAATTCCACCCAGTAATGAGGGTTCACTTTCTGTGCAAACAGTCTTTGGCTGCCGCTGCGTTCGCTATTGAAAAGGCTGCCAGCATAGTGATGGGATATTCCATGCATTGTTTGCCATTTTCGCTGACATCTCAAAGGCCTTCTGCCGATGAGGTAGTCACATCAAATCCAGCAATTAAAATAGTCTGATGTAGAATAGTGAATCCTGCCATGTGTGTAGCAGAACCACTGGCAGAGGACGAGCATGCACATGATTGCTCGAATTATGAGGAATTCTATGATGAACTCCTGAGGGTGAAGGAAAATGCATTGGCAGTTTGGAGATTCTTTTTATTGACGGTTCCTAGAGAATCGATAAAAATTACGGATAAAGATATACAGGAGCCGCTGTGATGAAGCACACAGCCAATGGAGAGTTTGAAGTACTTATAAGTGCACAGTTACCGTCTCACTTTTTGGCACAGGCTGGAGAATTAGTGGTGCGGATTAGCGCGCTCGAGAGACACGCAGACCAGGAAGTAACAGTGTACAGCGACTCTGCCTATATGACATCAACAGTGCACGCAGGGCTAGCACGTTGGAAAAGGGCGGGCTACCGCCGAGGGGACGGCACTCCAGTGCAAAATGCAGCCTTATTGGACAGGCTCATTAAAGCACTACAACTCCCAGTAGCCATCACAGTAAGTGCGCAACACATACTAAAAGGGCCGATTTGATCTCGCGAGGAAATCAAAAAGCAGATGAGGAATCCACGCGGGTTGCATGTTCAGAAACGATCTTGTTATTTGATACGCCTGATGTGAATGAAAGAATGGTGGTGATGATGAGTGTGCTTGTGTGTTATAATAATTTGTCTAAGACTCAATTGGCAGAGACTCAGGGGGAGGTGCCTGCAGATGAGAAAGACTTTTGGACGCGGAGACGGTGTTCTTCAAACCCCTCTGAAGCATTGTGGCGACAAGACAGCACTGGTAAACCGGTGATGCCTGTAGCCTTATTAAGGGTGGCATTGGAACAGCTACACTAGCCTGCGCACGTTACTAGAGAGAGCCTCGCTGCAACAATTGCAGAGGATTGGTTTGTTCCAAATATAGTAGAACATGTTGCATTTTATGTAGTAAATTGTATCGTATGTCAAAGGTTTACTGCTGGGCACAAATTGCGCACAATTAGAGAAGTTATTCCAAGACGTAATGGACCCTTTCAGCATTTGCATATCGACTATGTCAACATGCTGCAAGTATGTAATGGATATAGATATATGATCGTAGGGGTATGTCCTTTTTTGAGGTGGATTGAAGCTGGACCGTGTACACATCCAGACTCCACCTGTGCAGGAAAACATTTTGTACGAGAAGTGTTTCCTAGATGGGGAATATGTGAAGTATTAAGATCAGATAATGGCCCTCATTTTGTTAACAAAGTCTTTGAACAAATAAGATTGTTGCTTAGCAAGAAGCACAAGTTCTCATCGGCGTATCACCTGCAAGTGAACAGATTCTGTGAGAGATTCAACGGCTTGCTTAAAGAGAGAATAGCCAAAATGAAGCTTACCCTGAAGAAAGGATGGTTGCATTGTTGTCATGATCACGGAAAAGGGTTCCTTAATTGCTCCTAAAAGGAATTGGTCTTCTGCTTATCACTGTTGGTTAAGGGGAAAGGCAGTTATGGCACTGACAGGGCATAGATAGTCACTTCCTGACTCTCACACATGGCCGCCTAGTTTATTCAGGATTGTGAGCAAGGTTGGTCTAGTTTTCACAGCTCTGCTCCTATTTAAGCCCCTCCTACCGACTGTTCTGCGCTTCGCGTTCCGATAGTTTCAGTCAACGCTTACCGCGGTTCACTCATCTGTTCCAGTCACTTCACCTTTATTCAGTATTCGTAGTTTTATAGCATTCGTTGTACTTTCTGTGGTATCCCCTGTCTTTTGCAGCCTGAGGTGTGAAAGGTTTTTTGTCCCCGAGAGTTCCGTGTTTTTATTATTACAGTAGCATTCCTCACACGTAACTCCCACTTCCAGTCAGAAGCTTCAAAAATGCAAGTATTGGTTTTCGTTTACATTGTTGCCAAGTGAATTGTGCCTTTTCACTGATATCCACACGTTTGTGCTTGCATTATTCGCTCGCTGTGGGAAGTAGGCTCCCGCTCTCTCAGTGACAGGAGTCAGCCGCTGTTTGTGTACATAGGTAGCAGCGCTATTGTGCTCGCAGTGTCTCTGCCCTCTGAATGAAGTTTGATTCAAGCGCGCACAGTGTAAGGAGTTAGTTGTTTTTTCTCCTTTCTTTTCCGCTTACATTTTAGAGTTCAGTACTTAATAAAAAGCAGCAAGGGAGTGCTGTAGTTTTCTCATTCACCTCCTTGCTACACACGCCATTAGCCTTCATGTATTAGCTCTCCTGTCCCGCTTCTAGTGGCTAGTGGGGCTCCACTGGGTCACAGGTTTACACATCAAATCTTTAGGCAGTATTATTCCTATTGTCTTTTCTGTTGCATTATTGTTTTTTGGCGCAGGTTATTGTTCCAGGTGTATAGTTGTTTTACACAGATTGGCGCCTCCCCCCATTTCCCGCCATTGAAAACTTCCATTAATTCCACTCTACAGAACTTGCACCCCTGCATAGATGCAGGATGGAGAGCTCACCCAAAAAATAAATAAGGTAAAGACAAGAGAATAATTAGAAGGCATTTTGTATTTTTACAGTGTGAGTACATTAGCTGCATTATCAGGTTGCAGATTCTCTCACACCCCCCTAAGGAATTTCTGTGTTGTTTTTAGGGAGTCCTAAATTGGGAAGCTGAGGAGAGTGTAGGAGCTCGCAATCTGAGAAGAAGAGTCAGTGTGAAGTGGTTCCAATCGTGTGTGTCCCCGCAGAGTCAAGGTAAGCGTTACAATTGTCTACTACTTGCATTGTATGCGTTGAGGAATCAGCCAGGTTCAGACCACCATCTTACTCCCCACGAGATAGTAGTGACAGGGAGGTGAATGAGAACACCTCTCACACCTTTGTCTAGAATTAGAAGTGATGCCCAGACAACAGCAGAATTGTTAGGAAAGGACTTACGTGATTATCTTACGTGTATGACTTCAAGTATCTCTGTCATTTCAGCTCAGCTCAGGCGAAAGGGGTGTGGGGCAGTGCAGAAAACAGAAGAGATGCTACAACAACTGGAATTGAAAAGTTATGTCATCCCAAACTTTTCCCCGAAGATGCGGTCCTAATCGGCAACTTCACTAGAAGGTGGCCCAGCTTCGTTTTAAGGGCCCCTTCATAGTGGAGGACATGACATCGTCTGCAGTCAAAGTGGCAGGCAGACATGCTTGGATTTTCCTTGGAGGCGTGAACATCTACGCTGGAGAACCCACTTCACCTCAACCCCCATCGGAATCAAGCATCAGGGAAGAACCACTAGGTCTATGACAAGGAAAAATCACACAAAAGCTGTTGAATAAAGATAAAGAGTACATTGGACTGTGGCTTATTTCGGGACACTCTTGTGAGTCACTAAAAAAGGAGTTAAGGGAATTTATTAGTTCTTGAGTCACAGGAATTTGTTGACATTGGACTGAGACATGCTTATGTCTTGATCATAAAGGAGAGCATGTCAGATTTGGAGTTCCTTTTCGACGACTGGAAGAGGGAGCAGTTCCCTGATTCCTTTCTCACTGAATTTCTTTTTGGAAGTGCCTATGGTGGTGCCTAATGACAAAGTTTCACAGATCGTTCTTGCAGTTTTTCTGATCATTTTGCGCGCATACCCTGCACTTGTGCGTAGAACTACTAGTGTTCATCTGTTACTGCAAGATCCTAAGAATGATCCAATCGTGAGGAGATTGCTTGCAGCTATCATTAAACATATCCTTCAGCTTCCTGAGTACAGTGGGGAAAATGCAAATGCCCCTATCAGCGGATAAAGCACATAGATTGGTCAGTTTGGTGTTTTACTATCTGATTGAGGAATGTCCGCATCTTGTTGGGAGACAAACTGATGTCAGACCCTTCCTGAGAGACCCAAGGAACAATGCAGCGCTCAATTAAATATTGAGAGACATCATAATACAAGTGAACAGGTACCCTGTTCACTTGTATTATGTGAGAACACTGAGAACTGAATGAGACTTTCGAGGGAGACGATCCAAAATGTATACTGGTTAAGGAACTTGTTTCATGCTGAAGAAGAATCTTCATGTCTTCTGGTAAAAGGCCAATTTCTGGCCTTCACTGGGAATTTTTGTTCATAGTCATATAGCTAGCTATAGCTGATCGAGGAACTTTTGGAGCCGACTCAGCAGCTTCCAGAAAGTAGTGTGTGATGTAGCCTGATTCAAAGTTTGTTTTTCCTTCCTTAAAGAGTAAAAATGGGCAGCATCAATAGCAACATTATTATGACAGATCCCGAGACACATCCACGTTGTGCAAGATGGTATTGCTGCAAATGACTTGTGTGTAATTTATTGTTGCGAGTACAGATGTGGCAACTACTAGGCAGCCGAGACCTTATGTGATTGTTCCTACTTTAGACATACATACAAGGGCACCTGGTCCTATGATGGATAAGCCTTGGTTACCTTTTAGAGGGAGGTCACGTATTGAGATTATGCGAGACATCTTTATGCCTGCATATTATGTGGACAGGATGAAGCTTTTAGATCTTTGTCCTACACAGATAGTACATGTAAAAACACCCAGTCCACTGACAAATGTTTCTATGGTTGGTCCAGTAAGGAGAAACTATGCTTATATGTTGAATACAATGATTGGTTAAAGAAGTAGGTAAGAAAAGAATGAGACCTAAGAGAAGTGCTAGGGAAGATGACCATGAGCTGAATGATTACCTGGATAGTACAGCACACTTGGATAATAACATATGGTACCAGCATATGAAAGAAGTGGGAAGGAGGACCTCAAAGGAGGAACGCTTTGTATGGGAACTCCTGCCCTATAGCATGGGGAAATTGAAGATCTTCATAGCTATTGAAATAGACATCCAGACAGCACATTGTCTATCACATATAGACCTCTGTCGCAAAAGAGGCCAGTTCACGGGCCAAGATGCCCATCTTAAATGGCCAACTGATTGTACAGATCCAGACGAAGATGACTATATCCAAGATGCGTAGACAAGGCTAAGAGCTCATACTAAGAATCATGTGATCAGATACGAAAAACCTGGAGTGAAAGGGGCTGCAATCAGATGGGAAGTAAACAAAAGACTTGAGAGTGCAGGAAAATCTGCAGAAGAAATTCACAGATGGAAGAACAGAGGCCAGATGCAGATTTTTAAATTTTATTTATATTTATAAAACGCACAACGGCCCTGGGGCATCGTGGAGCTGTTACAGAATTCTTACATTGTTGATCGGCTGCAAAAACACATTACATAGTATTGGTGGGATAAACAGTGTAAGACAACAGTGGTGGTTCCATGGTTACAGTGGAACTCGTAGAAGCGTAGACATAAGTGGCATGTTGCAGTTTTGTACAGAAAGGCAGTGGAGTAGACAGGCTAGGTGAAGAGTTTTGTTTTCAAAGCTTTCCTGAATACGGAGTATGACGTTTCGTTTCTGAGGGCTGATGGGAGGGTGTTTGTTACGCTCACCTGGTTCCCACGGGGGCATCGACCGGAACTGGGTCGCTGTTGTTTCCACCAGCGTGACGTGTAGCGCCGAGATGACTGACTGGACTGGCCCGCTCAGCCTAGTTCGTCTGGCTCACAGGAATATTCTTCTGCAAAGGAGAAGGGGAATTAACCACCCGTGGAATTGAGTGTCAACCCACCTTCCCCACTCCTGTTGTCTTCCCACAGATCACTCTTGATGTCCCCTCCTTAGTCTCACTTGATGGTTTGGAAGGATGAGCTCTCCATCCTGCGTCGACCGCAGGGGCGCGTTGATGACCAGTTACTTCACTGGCATAGAGGAATTGGTGAGTTCCAGTATTGACTCTAAAGTCCAATTGTTCATAAGAGTTCAAATGTCTGATCTTCACTATGTCCGATTCCTTGCAGGTTTCCGATTAATCCACTCGAAGATTTCCAAATGGCAATTGGTAAGATTCAGGTAAGTCTATTGTGGTTTTCCCCTTAGGGGCCGGGATATGGCGATGAAGCAGAGTTGACTGCGCCGACCCGAGATGAGGTGAGACCCCCGTGGTAAATCAGGTAAGTTTTGTGGGGGGTAACTTGTATTGTCTTTGCTTTCTCCCCTTGCTCACCTTGCTGTCTTTGTCTCCTTAGGTGTCGGAGGGCGGCCGCGAGATGGAGAGAGCGTGATGGAATGCTGAAGTACCGCCAAGCAGGTGAGTTCAGCGCGGTGCCGTAGGAATGCGAAGCGATGCTTCAAAGACTTCTGTCTTTCAGCTCCGTGGCGAGATGGATCAGGATTCAGGTAAGGATTAAAGTTAAAACTCCTGTTCTAACCTTTATCCTTCTTTTCTTCTTGTTTCAGGAGTCCCAGGACTGAAGCGGGCGTGGCTGAAGACTGGAGCTGCTGAAAACACGGTGAGCGTTACGCTGCAGCAAGCAGAATAACGCGAAGCACGTGTGGCTGTCCGGGCGTGGTTTAAATAGCCTTGGAAGAAGTTCCAGGTAAGTATTCTTCCACAGCCCCACCCAAGTAACAAAATAGTCCCTTCAGTAAAATAGTTCCTCCTAAACCTCATTTGGCTTGAGTGTTCATGCAGCATGGTCTGCTTCAGGTAAGTTATCAATAATGAGCCTGGCGCCCATGGCGCCAGGACTGACTTTATCTTTATGAGCCTGGCGCCATAGGCGCCAGGACTGCACCCAAACAGCCCCTAACTGGGGCTTTTGGGCATGCTCCAAGTGGCATGATGCCTGTTTCCGGGGCTGCTGGGCCTGGTCTTCCGGGGGCAGGCATCATGACAGCACTGCCCCTCAAGGCCCCTCCTAAAGTCGTTCTCCCCCTTGGCCGTGGTTTGTCTGGAAATTCCCGATGGAACCTCTTCACTAAACGAGGTGCATGCACGTGGTCACTAGGTTCCCAAGACCTTTCCTGCGGACCATAACCTTTCCAGTCAATTAGGTAAAAGAGTTTTGATCTCACTCTTTTTGAGTCCAAAATATTCTTGACTTCGAACTCGGGCTCTCCGTCTATGAGGACAGGTTCAGGTGGAGTGGTTAGCCTAGTTCCTGGTTGCACTGGCTTCAAAAGAGACACGTGGAAGACGGGATGGATTCGCATATGAGCAGGTAGGTCCAACTTGACGGCCACTGGGTTAATAATTGCCTTGGCAGAAAAAGGTCCCAAATACCTGGGGTTAAAGGTCCGAGTCCCCTTGAGTGGTAAGTGCTTAGTGGCTAACCATACTTGGTCCCCTATTTGGTATTGAGGAGCTTCACTTCTGTGCTGATCCGCATCCTTTTTGTATTTTTCCTTAGCCTTTTGCAAATGGATGGTTGCTTCTTTAAAGGCTTGTGTAATAACAGCGTGGAGATGGTCCACTGCGGGCATCTCTAAATGCTGGGGCGAGTCCAAATCCGAGGTTCGAGGATGGTGCCCATAAATGGTAAAAAAGGGACTTTGTCCAGTTCCTGAGTGTATGGAATTACTGTACGCATACTCTGCGATCCACAGAATGTCTTTCCAATTCCCCTCAGACTGATGTAGCAGACAACGGAGGTACTGTTCAAGAGGCTGGTTGGTCCTCTCCGTTTGACCGTCGGTCTGAGGGTGGTGACTGGTCGAAAGCCTAACATCAATTTGTGCCAGTTGGCAGCATTTCCTCCAAAAATGTGAAATGAATTAACTGCCCCGATCTGAAATTAACACTGAAGGAAAGCCATGCAGGCGGACAACATTTTCAAGGAATTCCTTGGCCAGGATTGAAGCTGAAGGTATCCCTTTTAAAGGAATGAAGTGGGCCATTTTAGAAAAAAGATCTACAATAACTAGAATGGTATTGTAACCTTGGTACGGGGGTAAATCCGTGATAAAGTCTAATGACAAGGTATGCCAAGGGGTAGGTGGTATGTCTAATGGTTGCAATAATCCAGCAGGTTTTTTCTTTTGCCCTTTATTTTGTGCGCAAATTCCACAAGACATGACAAATGACTTGACATCCTTTCGCAGGTGGGCCACCAAAATTGCTTCCTAATTTTAGCTTCAGTTTTTGCAATACCCGGATGCCCTTCTATTAAGGTGTCATGGTAATGGGAAATGACAAGTTCCTGTAGTTCTTTTTGCGGTAAAAATAGCCGGCCTTGGTAATAAGGTAAATAGGTAAATCATCGATGACAGAGTACTCTGGACCTTTCTTTGCCCAGTCCTGTAGGGCAACGGAATCAAAGAGTTGGTGGATCTTGTTTTGAATGTCCTCCAGTGTCTGTATGTATGTCAGGCCAAGGATTCTCTGTTCCGGAATTATGGGTACGGGTTCAAAAGTTATTTCTGCTTCTCCCATTCCAATCCGGGACAAGGCGTCTGCTTTACCATTCTTACAACCTGGTCGATAGGTTATTACAAAATCAAACTCGGCGAAGAACAATGCCCAACGGAGTTGGCGCGAAGATTGGGCTTTGGCTGCCTTTAGGTATTGTAAGTTGCGGTGATCGGTGATGACCGTGATGGTATGTCTGGCACCCAGTAGATAGTGCCGCCAAGCCTTGAAGGCAGACTTGATGGCCAGCAGCTCCTTGTCGGTTATGGCATAGTTTAATTCAGGGGCTGAAAATGTTCTTGACCAAAACGCCACTGGGTGAAGCTGGTTAGTTTCGGGATCCTTTTGGGAAAGGACTGCTCCCATGGCTGAACTGGATGCATCTGTTTCCACTATGTAGGGAAGCTCGGGGCGCGGGTGTCTTAATATGGGAGCAGATGTGAATTTAGCTTTTAACTCTTGGAAGGCGTTCTCGGCTTCCTCTGTCCACACAAAGCGTTTGTTTTTTCGCAATAGCGTTGTAATGGGATGTACAATGTGCGAGAAGTCTGGGATAAACCTGCGGTAGAAATTGGCAAAGCCAAGCATGCTTTGAACTCCTTTGATTGAACTTGGCGAAGGCCAATTAAGAATGGCATCCACTTTTCGTGTATCCATCCGGATTCCTCCCGGGGTCAGAATAAATCCAAGGAATTCCACTTCCGTAGTGTGGAAGATGCACTTTTCCAGTTTAGCATATAATTTATGCTGGCGTAACTTCTCTGGGACTGCTCGGACATGTTTTACATGCTCAGATTCTGATAAAGAGTATACTAAGATGTCGTCGATGTAAACGACCACACAAACGTCGATAAGCTCTCGGAGGACATCGTTCATGAAGAACTGGAAGGCTGCTGGTGCATTGCATAGTCCGAAGGGCATCACCTGGTACTCAAATAGTCTGTACTTGGTGCGAAAAGCAGTCTTCCATTCGTCACCCTCTTTGACACGTCCCAGATGATATGCCCCCCGAAGGTCTAGTTTCGTGTATATACAAGCGTCCTTCACCTGGTCTAGTAGTTCTGGGATCAAAGGCAGTAGGTATCGATTCTTGATGGTTATCTGATTCAGTGCGCGGTAGTCTATACATGTTCTAAGGTCGCCTTCCTTTTTGGTACGAAGAACAAAGCTGAAGATGCAGGGGACTTGGACGGGCGAATGAAGCCATTAGCAAGGTACTGGTCTAGGTACTGGCGCAAATGGAGATTTTCGGGTTCCATAAGGGCATAGATTCTGCTGCAAGGTGGTTGTGCTCCAGGTACAAGATCTATTTGACAATCATACGATCTGTGAAGTGGTAAGGTGTTTGCCTGTTCCTTTTGGAAGACATCCTGAAAGTCTTGGTATTCAACAGGTAATTGTATGGCTACTGGAATTACTGGGGCCAGGACTGAGTTTTGAGTTTTCCTTGGGTAGCAGGTGAGCACATTCTGGGAAGGTTAGTCTCTTCTCTCGCCAATCAATACAGGGATTATGTTTTTCCAACCAAGGTATCCCCAGTATCAGCTGAAACTGTGGGGCCTTGATTAAGTCAAACACCATAGCCTCTTGATGCCCATCTTGACTCAGCAATGTCATCTCTGCAGTGGAATGAGTTACGGGTCTAGAGGCAATTTCCGTTCCATCTACAGTGGTGACAACATCGGCCGTGGTCTTGCGGGTGAGAGATAGATTCATCCTGGTAGCCAATTCCCAGTCCAAGTAATTTCCTATGGCTCCACTGTCTACGTACGCCTTTACCGCGTGCATGCGTGATGGCTGCTCTGGATCTACAAGGACCATGGGTATGGTGAAATGCGAGGTCAGAGTGTCCTTCTTTAAGCTTGGCAAGCGGACCTCTACGCTTGCCGGGCGTGGTCGTTTCCCGAGTCAGATTTCACATGGTTTTCGTCTGCTGCTCCTATAACTTTCTTGGGTGGTTTTACAGGGCAGTTCCGAAGAAAATGACCAGTAGTTCCGCAATATAAACATAATTGCAGTTGCCGTCTTCTATCTCTTTCCTTCTGGGTTAAGGGTCCTTTAACCCCCCCGATTTGCATAGGTTCTGAGACATCTACTCCCTTGGAGCTTACGTGGGTGTTAACCAACACCCTATTCTCAAACTTGGTTCGGTCAGCCTTCCTGGTTTGAAGTCTGTGATCGAGCTGGACCACTAGATCTATATATTTAGCACAGTCTTGAGGCAGGTTCACGATTTGGGCCAAAACATCTTTGAGTTCTCCCCGAAGTCCTCGATGGAATAATGTGATTTGCTTGGCTTCAGGCCATTCGGTTTCCACTACTAATCTATTGAAAGTTGCAATGTAAGATAAAAGATCCTGGTTACCTTGCCATAGGGATAAAAGTTTGTTGTCCAAAGCCTGTCCTCGGGAGTGTCGGACGAATAGTCTTTCCATGCTTGTTCGAAAACCCTGGAAATCTCGAAGAATCGGGTCATCCTGGTTAACTAGTGGAATGGACCAATCCGCCGCACTGCCGCTGAGATATGACAGCACAAAGGCTACCTTGGCCTGATCGTTTGGGAAAGCTCCAGGTCTACATAAAAAGTGCAGACGGCATTGATTCATGAATGTTGCAAACCCTTTTGGGTCTCCAGCAAAGCGTTCAGGCGGAGCCAAAGGAACAGCTCCAGGTAAATTTATCTGCACTGAGTTACTCGATGGTACAGGAGCTGGACTTGCCCCAAGTCCTGGTAGAGGTGTTTGTCCAGCCTGGCTCTGTAATAGTTGTCTGGCCAACTCATCAGTTCGTTCTTTTGACACTATCAGTTCCCTCCTGAGGGCATTGGTTTCTTGGCGGGCGGAATGCACTTCGGCCCTTAATTCCCCTAATAATTGGGCCAACTGATCAGTTTCCGAGGTCTCCATGACGCCCATGTGGGTATTTGTGGGTAGGCTTTGCGTTCTGTTACGCTCACCTGGTTCCCACGGGGGCGTCGACCGGAACTGGGCCGCTGTTGTTTCCACCAGCGTGACGTGTAGCGCCGAGATGACTGACTGGACTGGCCGCTTAGCCTAGTTCGTCTGGCTCGCAGGAATATTCTTCTGCAAAGGAGAAGGGGAATTAACCACCCGTGGAATTGAGTGTCAACCCACCTTCCCCACTCCCGTTGTCTTCCCACAGATCACTCTTGATGTCCCCTCCTTAGTCTCACCTGATGGTTTGGAAGGATGAGCTCTCCATCCTGCGCCGACCGCAGGGGCGCGTTGATGACCAGTTACTTCACTGGCGTAGAGGAATTGGTGAGTTCCAGTATTGACTCTAAAGTCCAATTGTTCATGAGTTCAAATGTCTGATCTTCACTCTGTCCGATTCCTTGCAGGTTGCCGATGAATCCCCTTGAAGATTTCCAAATGGCAATTGGTAAGATTCAGGTAAGTCTATTGTGGTTTTCCCCTTAGGGGCCAGGGTACGGCGATGAAGCAGAGTTGACTGCGCCGACCAGAGATGAGGTGAGACCCCCGTGGTAAATCAGGTAAGTTTTGTGAGGGGTAACTTGTATTGTCTTTGCTTTCTCCCCTTGCTCACCTTGCTGTCTTTGTCTACTTAGGTGTCGGAGGGCGGCCACGAGATGGCGAGAGCGTGATGGAATGCTGAAGTACCGCCAAGCAGGTGAGTTCAGCGCTGCGCCGTAGGAATGCGAAGCGATGCTTCAAAGACTTCTGTCTTTCAGCTCCGTGGCGAGATGGATCAGGATTCAGGTAAGGATTAAAGTTAAAACTCCTGTTCTAACCTTTATCCTTCTTTTCTTCTTGTTTCAGGAGTCCCAGGACTGAAGCGGGCGTGGCTGAAGACTGGAGCTGCTGAAAACACAGTGAGCGTTACGCTGCAGCAAGCAGAATAACGTGAAGCACGTGTGGCTGGCCGGGCATGGTTTAAATAGCCTTGGAAGAAGTTCCAGGTAAGTATTCTTCCACAGCCCCACCCAAGTAACAAAATAGTCCCTTCAGTAAAATAGTCCCTCCTAAGCCTCATTTGGCTTGAGTCTTCATGCAGCATGGTCTGCCTCAGGTGAGTATGCAGCATGGTCTGCTTCAGGTAAGTTATCAATAATGAGCCTGGCGCCATAGGCTCCAGGACTGCATCCAAACAGCCCCTAACTGGGGCTTTTGGGCATGCTCCAAGTGGCATGATGCCTGTTTCCGGGGCTGTTGGGCCTGGTCTGATCTTCCGGGGGCAGGCATCATGACAGCGTTCCAATTTTTTGGTGCTAGGTGATGGAAGCTCGCACCTCCTGCCTTAGCTCGTTTCAAGGATGGCACGTGGATCTGGTTGGTCAGGTGAGACCTTGTTGGTCTGGAGTAGGTGACTGGAGTGATCCTGTCAGATAGGTATGGGGGGCCTTGTGTGAGAGGCATTTGTGTGTGATTGCAAGGGTCTTGAATAGGATGCACTCTTTAATCGGCAGCCAATGTGTCTCTCTCCTAGCCTGAGAGAGGTGCTCCCTTTTGGAGATACTCGGGGCTGCCCAGAGGGCATTGTTCTGTGTGATTTGTAGCTTTTTGATGTTTTTGGCAGGGCTACCTAAGAAGAGGGCTTTGCAGTAGTCTAGTTTAGTGCCTACAGTGGCCCTGGCAATGCTGAGGCAGTTCTTGGTAGATAGGAAAGGTTTGCAGAGTTTATGATTTTTGTGGCAAGTGCAGCTGAGGAGGCAATGGCACTGACCTGGCGCAACATGGATAGTAAGGAGTCGAGGAATACTCCTAGCGTTTTGACTGAGGGTGATACTGCGATGGGTGTGTTGTCAAAATTGAAGGTTGCGTATAGGGGAGAGAGTTTGTTGAGGATCTCTTTGGTGCCTACAAGGAGGATCTCAGTTTTGTCCCCATTGAAACATAAGCCGTTTTCTGCCATCCATGTCTGTATGGCTACATAGATGTTAGCTAGGGCTTCTGAATCTTGTTCATAGGATCCTGTGATTGGGAGTAGGACTTGCGTATCGTCAGCAAAGTTGGTGTAGGCTATGCCGTGATGATCCAGGTTGTTGAAGAGAGGGAGGGTGAAGACGTTATACAGTGTGGGTGTTGTACATGAGGCCCTGCAGGACTCCACAGTGATTGGTGGTGGTGTCAGCGCATGCAGTTTCAGAGAAGACACTCATGAGTCTTCCTTTGAGGAAGGACTCAACCCAGGCTGTGGCTTGAGGTGAGAAGTGGGCAGTATTTCTGTGTTGTTTGCAGAGGATGTCATAGTTGACGAGATCAAAGGCAACCAATAAGTCTAGCAGAAGAAGTGCTGGTTTGCCTTTGTCCATAATGTCACCAAGTTGTATTTTAAGATCCAGTAGAGCCGATTCCGTCCCATGGCCTGGTCTGAATCCGGACTGTCTTTTGACTAGGATGCAGTTGTCTTCCAGGAATTGCTGGATTTGGATATATGCAACCTTGTCCAGGATTTTGAGCAAGAATGGGACCATAGTGATTGTTAGGTAATTGTTGGCTATCTCGAAGTTCAGCAAGGGTTTTTTCAAGAGTGGGCGGACCCAGGCTTCTTTTAGACTATCAGGGACTGAGTTGGATGGCATTGATGAAGGTTTTGAGAAAGGGCGCAAGGTTATCTGCACATTCTTTGACCAATTTTGCTGGGCAGGCATCGTCTTTGCAATTGGAGAGTTTAATATTCTTTATGATGTCAATTATTTCAGATTCGGTTACTTCTCTGAATGAGAAGGGTTTTGTGTCTTTGCTCGCCATGAGGGATTCAGACTGCATGTGTTTAACGAGGTTGTTGTGATGGGCATGGATTTTTTTTGTTGCAGATCAATTTTGTTAATAAGGGCTGTATGAACATTAGTACACCAGGTTTAATCTTTAACTACTTCTTGCGTGTTGGTGACTGGTGTGGACAGTTCTTTGAAGATGGAGAAGAGTTCTCTGGATTCAGAGGTGGCGTTGGTGATCCTATCATTATAGGAGGCAGATTTTACTTTAATTATAGTTTGCTTGTATTGCTTAGCTAGGGTTTTATACTCGATGAGCATGTCGTCCTGTGGTGATTTTTGCCATTCGTTCAAGGCTTTGTGCTTTAAGGTACATAGTTCCTTTAATTCTGAGGAGAACCAGGAGTTTGAATTTTTTATTTTCTTCGTTTTTTTGCTCTCTAGCAGGGCGATGATGTCCACTGCGGGTTTGAGCTGCGTGTTTTATATGTTAGCCAGGACCGTGGGGTCTGATGAGGCAGGGTGTATGAGGGCTGGAGTGTCTAGGAATGGGAGAATCTTTTCTTTTGTGCATGCACTTCCCGCTAAGGCTGGTGGGACTATGCTGGAGTTATTGGAGGGGGAGGTGGTGGGGATGAGGAAGTGTATGAGGTGGTGGTTTGTCCAGGGGTTGGAGGTGTTGGAGCTGATGTCTACATTACAGTTGTGGTCAACTACACAATCCAGGGTGTGCGCCCTTTACAGTGGGTAGGGTCGAGGATTTTTTGGAGGAAGCCAAGTTCCTTCTGTGCTTTGGTTAAGGCTTTGACTGGTCTGTCTTTCTGGTCATTGAGGCCCCCCAGGAGAAGAGATTTGGAGGATGTTTTCAAATTTTAGCCAAGGATGTGGATAAGGTTGTTGTGGAAGTCCGCTATGGGCCCTGGAGGGCGGTATGCTAAGTGCATAGTAAAGGTGGTATTGGGGGAGATGGCGATTTTGACTGTGAGGAAGTCTGTGTTCTCACCAAGGGAAGAGATTATTGGTCTGGTGTCTAGGCTTTCTTTTATTATGAGGGCTACTCCACCGCCCCTGGTAGTGGGTCTGTCTTGGCGAATGATAGTGTAGCCTGGAGGTAGGGCTAGTGATAAGGCCGGGCCTGAGGCTTCATGGAGCCATGTCTCCGTAATGGCTAACACATCTAGGTCAAGATTGGAGAGTATGTCAAAGATCTCAGTAGCGTGAGCCGGGAGAGATCTAGCATTGATCAGGGCACATTGTAACAGTGATGAGTATGATAGGGCTTTTGTTGGACTGTGTGGTGGTGTTAACTTTGGTATCCTTGGGTGGCGTAGGAGTAGAGTCAGTGGAAGGGTTGAGTGGGTAGGTTTCCTGAATCTTGGCATGAGAAGTTGTATGTGGCTTGGTGATGGTAGGTCTGGGTACATGTACAGGCGTGAGCTTTGGCCTAGGTGTGTATTCCTAGAGGTCACAGATCTTGGGCAGGGATGTGAGGATATGGAGCAATGGATATGTTGGGTGGCCATGATGTCTGATGTGTTGTGGATGGGTCAGTGGGGTTTGTGAGAGGTGGCAGCGGGGTAGGTGTGTTTAGAGAAGGAGGGCAGGAAGGGGGTAGGTAGGACGTCGGAGTGAGGTGGGAGAGCTGGGGGTAGCATGGCGTATTCGGGAGTGAGGGGTAGATGTCTGGTGCGGTTGAAGTGCACCATGTGCTAGTGGGCCGGTAACATGGCTTGTAAGACGGGCAGTAAAGACACAGCAGTAAGGTGAGGTACAATACTGTGAATGCAGGTAATGGGGCATGCGTGCTGGGCACTATATGGTACAATACAGAAATGCACAGTAGTGGCACACGGTGGAGCGTAATAGTGCGGCCCTGTCAGTACAAGCAGTTAGGGAGCAACACAGTATATGCAGGCGATAGGGCAAATATGCTAAGCAGGGCTAAATACAGCAATGTAAGGTACAGTATTGCTGCATGCACAATAGTACTTAGTGGCACGGTACAAAAATCTATGCAGTGGGAGTATGGCAGATTAGGTTCTAGATCAATCAAGTGGGTACAATATTTAAATTTGGTCGCTAAATGATGTGTGTGTGCAGTACTGGGTTCAGGAAAGTGGGTGCAAGGGTGAATTATGAAATCTGGAAGTGGTGTGTTCTGGAAGGTTTGAGAGTTCCATGTGAGTAGGGGTGTGTGAGGTGCTGTGTGCGCACAATTCCGGTTTAGGGTGGTAATGGGTTCAAGAACTAGGGAGCAAGGGTGAGCGAGTGTGGTGTATTCTGGAGTGCATGATTCTGGGAGTGTGTGGTAATGGGTTTGAGAATGAGGGCGAGTGGCGTAGGGTGGTTGTGGTGTATTCTGGAGTGCTTCTCTTGTATGTGGGAGAGGGTTGTATGGTGAGTGGTAGTGTGCGCTCGAGTGAGTTTGGGCAAGCGCGGTAGCGATGTATGGGAAGATGTGGGGGTAGGGATCTAGGTAGTGTGTGTGTCTGGCTTGAGAGTATGCTGATTGCCATGGTCTTGTAAAGGTGTGGCTGGAGCTGGGCAGGTTGGAGGCACTGTGGTGGCTGTGATTGAGATACTACTGTAGAGTGGGGGCTATATTTGAGAGGCTGATACAGTGCGCAAAGATGCTCAGAATTGAGGCAATGGTGTCTAGTGCATCTGCAATGAGGGAGAAGGGATTTAAAAAGGGAGGCACAAATGCAGTTAACACCAAGATTTGGAATACCTGGACCTAGAATGGGGACAGAACAGTAAATGCAGTAGCACCTAGACTTGGGACACCTGGATAGTGGAAGGGCCTAAAAATGGGGCCCAACAGTAAGAGAACACACACCTAGATTTGACACCTCTACAGAGGGAGAACGCACCTAAAACGGGTACACAGCAACAAATGTAATAACACCTAAGGTGCCTAGACAGATGGACAAAGCGCTCAAAACTGGGGCACAACAGCACATGCAGTAGGACCTAGATTTGGGACACCTGGTTAGAGGCACGAGGGCCTAAAATTGGGGCACAACAGTAAATGCAGTAACACCTAGAAGTTATGGTTTACCAAAACAGCATGCCCAAATGCAAGATATGGCTGGCTAACACAATATGGCTAAATGTGAGATGAGACACTATACAAACTGTGGGCTGCATGCATCAAACAATCTGAATAGAGAATAACATTGGTTTGTCAGTTTAAGCATGTACCCCATGCCTGAACCACACTTACCTTGTGCTGTCACTAAGGTGACAAAACATGGCTGGCAGGCTTGCAATATTGTCTTTTTAGGGATGTGCAAGATGCTCCAGACTCGGGCGTCGGATTGAAAGTGAAATGCACGATTAGTGTGAGAATGGGAAGGAGGCTATGGAATTCCAAATCACTGGTGTGTCGTATTGCCTACCTACTGCTGTTTCTGCAGCATTTGTTGGCAAGCTCAACAAGCATGCCTGCCTCTGCCCAGCAACTTTTGCACTCTGCCTTCTCCTGCAGAGAAAAGGATAAATCTGCTTGGGACACTAGTGTCAAAACTACATGAATATCAGTTCAACCCAGAGAATATTCCAGGAGGGCCACCGAGTGGGATGTCTTTCTAGGATACCGTTAGCAAGATCGGTAGGTCAAGAAAGGCTAATAAAATGGCCAATGCATAATATTGTTCATAAGAAAAGACACCGACAATGCAGCAATCATAAACCAATGTGTGCTTTACGTGGGAAGAGGAAAAGGTGATAAAGATGTACATTGAAGAAGGGATGGTCCTCAAAGGAAAAACAGTTAATGGCCTACTGAGGGAACCATCAATGATAATTAAAGAATGAGTGCATTGCCAAAAGGGGGGGGGGGACGTCAGACCGAGCTTCTGCCCATATGCAAAAAACTGAATAAAGTGGCAAAATAATGACATCTTGACATGACAGGTGCCAATCTAAAGCTCTGTGCAACCTTCCCATGGCTGTGGCATTGACGGGCAAGTGGATATATGAGTTTCGTTTGCAGCATATGCAAAATCACAGTCAAAACAATCATTACCCGTGAACACCTACTGCAACATGCCCAGAAACAACATTCAATATGGTTTTCGGTCAAGTTTGGGGACACGAGATCAAGCCCTTAATCTGCATTTGGCGTCCTCCATTTTTCTAAGGGGTGAACCAGTATACTTGCATTCATGAACATGAGCACAGCATTCAATAGAGTGGGTAGAGCTATGTTGTGGCAGGTGCTCAGGTCCATGGGGTTCCCAGTTAAGTCGGTAACAACATTATAGATTATTCATGAGGACACCAGAGCATGCGTGAGATTTGGGGGAACAGGGCCAATGTACGGGTTACTTCGATGTGGCCTCACGAGGGCGCCACGGTTGTGTGGTAGCCCCTGTGTTTGCTCTGTATAATAATGGCCTACCTAAGGCATTGGTTGAGACAACCGATGACTTTCCTTGGATGGGTGCAATGCCCCTACCTGTATTGGCCTATGCAGATGCGGGTCTTTATTGCTCGCACCCCAATCGCTCTGCAATAGGGGTGTCACGGTATTAGTTTTATGGCGGTACGATAACCTTCTTGCCAAATGACAGTATATCATGGTTATTGCGGTATAGCAGGTGGAGTTAACTAATCTTAACAAATATTTTCTTAAAAAGGTCATACATCGTCAGATTTATCATCACAAACAAAACCAGGAACCCAGGGCCAGAATTGGGCTTTTCAACATACTTTCCACTGAAATGCCACCCCTTGCTTCCACCAAATAACACAAACACGTGTGAAGAGGAGGGGGGGGGGGAGGAGGAGGGAGGGGCCTGCTGCGACTGGAAAAGCAAACTTAATAGCTTTTCTTAATTTGTCATTTAAGCTTTTAGCTCCCCCACTGGCTACTGGTGAAGATGAACATGTTGCCATCTTGATAATCTGCATGCCACAGGTCAATGGAGGCTGATTGTAGCATGCGCTTGTGCGCATACACACACGCACTCTCTCGCGCTTTATGTTACAGCCTTTAGTTTACTTGCGGGCCAAAAGATGTTCAGTAATCACGGACATGCTACCCTTTGGTATGGCAGCAGGGAATACCCACAGAGATTAGTGAATTTCGTGGTGTGACTTATTATATGTAAATTCAATGATAGAACCGGGGAAATCCCCATTATCATATGTTTAGAAACCATTATCCATTATAAATATATAAACCCCAAAGCCGCCAACCCAAAGTAAATCCTTTTCCTTCTTGGCACTGTATTTATTCTCCCTATTGCTAACATATTGATTTTGCATCAGGCACGTGTGGTTTACGGAATGGCATTAAAAACTGCTCCAACTGAAACTACTTGTACCAAGAACCTTTTTTTTTTACATTGCCTTTTTGCATTTGAAGTTCTTTAACTTACCATTAAGTTAATGCTTTTTAGTTAACGTACGAATACGCAGGCAGGATTTTCCAGCTGTAGCAAGGTAGCATTTTGAAACTTGTCTCTGCACATATTTAGCTGATACTCCAGGAATCTAAGGCGGCTGCAGAACTGGTCTTCCATGGCGCTCACTCGATCGCCTTGAATGAAAGAGTGACTAGTGGAAGCGTTATAATGCACATTTTGAGCAATGAGCTTGCTGCTCAGTCACTTGTCATTGCTTTCAAAATTGCCATCGACTTGGATTTTTTTGGAACCACATGGCATGGGCATCATGACCCCTCGCTGCGACAAAATGTTTTTTTTTACAACTCTTTATCCCGTTTAAAAGGTAGAAAAGTCACTTGTGTGCGGTCTGAAAGCCCATGTCATTATGTTGCTTTTGTCAAAATGTCATAGCCAACACATACACACCAAAAAGGTTGCATAGTGATCTAATTACTATAGCTTATTTACCATCTGCCTGGTGTATTATGAAGGTATGATGTTGGAGTCACCACTGACCATGTAATCCTAAAGGGACAGCATTCAGTGGGCGCTGTCGATTTCTTTTTTGATTCTTGCAATACATGTTCATTTACCTTCTTAGGCAAAAAAGAAAACTTTGAAAATGACAGTTAAAATAAATATCGGCACAAATATGGCCAAGACCACCACCTCACCAGAGCCCCACCATTACTGTTTTCCCCAGGTCTGAGTGCATTAGGACCCTTGTGATGCGAGTTCAGAGGGAGGAATGCTTTCATGGGTCGTGTCACACATTGAGAATAGACCTAAGAAATATTTCACCACCATTGCTCTGGATACTTCACATTAAATGTAGATTCTGTCTTGCCTGCTCGAGTCCAGTGCCATATGCAGAAGGCAGGTAGGTGAAGGATCAAGCGAAGCAACAACTCTAGTGCCAATGTGCAAATCTACACAGAGGACAGGGGTAGGGGGGAAGTTTATTTACTAGCAGAAAGCATTGTGTTCACACAACAGAAGGGTCGGACTAGGGCATAAAATTGTCTTGGGCACCAACATAAAAGTGGCCCACAGTTGCAAATGGGAATTCATTCCTTTTGGAACACTGAATAGTACCCAAGGGGGAGATTTTTGATAAAATGTGATGCAAATTGTACATTTAAAAGAATATTCAGCAAGTGGTCAAAACTTTTAGCCGCATAGTGAAGTCCCTCATCAAACTGGCCCACATTGGCCAAAAAAGTGCCCCACTTTGACCCAAAAAACTGGCCCACACAAGCATTTTGCGTTTTTGGTTCGGCCATGGGCCTATTGCCCTAAAGGCCAGTCCATGCCTGGTCTCTAGAGCTGAAGTTGTTTGTGGACATGCATCAGAAGGGCATCCAGTTCATTCCCCCTTTGAATTCTGGGATGTGTAGATCCCCATCGTTCAAATTGGTGGAAAAACTACAAATCCCAGAATTCTAAGCTAAAACAGAACTGGATGGCTATCTGATCCATGACCATGAGAAACTTAAGTTCCTTGAATCTAAACCTTGGAGAGAAGAATTGCATATGCATGACTTCACTGGCCGTCTTTTTTTTTTTTTTTTTTTTTTACAATTTGCACAGCCAGAGCAAGAGCTGTTCCAATGTGTGTTTGCTCAGTGCAGTAGGATCTTAACTTAAAGAACTAATGGCACATGATGCCGGCATAGGCTGAATCAATGCATTTCTGCTACTGCTGGCTGAGTGGTTGCTAAGCAAAGTGCTCCTGGCTCCACTGTTTTGCAAGTTACTGAACGTTTTATTACATTTGTTGACATACGAACAAAAGGAAAAATATGATCACTTTCAGTTCAGGCCCTCAACTCACCATTGTGATGTCCCTCTGGGCTTGCTAATTCCAAATTGAAAATCGGGACAATCACCATAGAAGATCTGACCTGTAGCGCGGAGCAGCACGACTGTGTGAAAACGTTTACAATCTTTATGCTGCCTTTAAAATAAATAATGCCTGAAACAAAATAACTTTGTTCTAGTTTACCGATGAAATCCAGGACCGGCGGAGTCTATGAACTGGAGTCTCAGGTATGCATACAGAGCCAGTCAGTTAGCTCATCGTTACCAGCTTTGCATGGGGAACACAAAGGTTCAAGCACTGGGCAGCTTTCAACACAATTTGCGCAAAGTCGGCTCATCTTTGACCCGACTCTACTGATCACAGAGAAAGAGTGGTCACAGCAGAAAAGCTGCATTTACTAATGTGGCCTCACTTTCCCTATGCTCTTGACTGCCAAACAAGGCCCCCTTGGCAGACGGCACATCCACATACATGAGGGGGCAGTCTTGTTTTAGAAACATGTTTCAAGGCCAGCCAATTAAACTGATCTTGGCAGTCTACATAGCACAAACCAAGGCTGCAACTAATTATGGTGTGGCCCTTTGGGGTATTGAGAAAACCACACCTATTGAAATAATAGAAAACACATACTTTAAAAAAAGCTAGTTGGTCTTCCCAGTGCAGCACCAAATTACACAGTACATATTAACTGGGAACCCTGCATATAGGTGATGAATGGTATATGACCCCGTTTCACATTGTTTGGCACTTTGGTCAAATACAATAGATAACCTAACACCCATGATTATTAAAACCCTGATCCAAAGTTTGTCCTGGCGCACAATACATTGGCTGAATTTCATTTCCTAATGCTTATTACAATTGAATGCTGAAAGTTTGCAGTGGCTGCCTGTTCTTCCAACCTCTGCTATCTCGAATAAATATAAGCAGATGTTTTTCTCTATCGTTGTGGCCAATAGGGAAACATCTGGGCTCACAGAGGAATCAAATAAACAACTGTTACAGGTTTAGATGGTAATCGGCCCTATCTTTTGCATAGCAATAAGAACAGATCGTTGGGCACGGACCAGGGCTCGTTTCAATTTACTATCGCTTGGGGCGAGAACTAAAATGTGGTCGAGTGATGAGCAGTCTACAGTATGTCTGGGGTGTAGAACTAAAATGTGGTCGAGTGATGAGCAGTCTACAGTATGTCTGGGGTGTAGAACTAAAATGTGGTCGAGTGATGAGCCGTCTACAGTATGTCTGGGGTGCAATGGGCCAGATGAAGATCTTCTGCATTTCGTTTTATTCTAGCCTCTTACCACACCACCAGAAAGAGGACTATTGTCCCGTTGCTAAAGAAAAATGCTGGTTTCATTCAAGCCCAACCTGCTTTGACATTAATTCTTGTTGCATGCAGAAACTATACCCGTTACATGGGGTTGTCTAGAATTCCTGAGAAAATCTTGGTAACGAAGGAAAAAAATGATTGGTGCAAAATCTGAATTTATTTTAACCTATTCTTACTGTTCTTAAAATGTGCTTATACTGGGATCTCAATTGGTCTGTTGATTCTTATGGCATTGTTATTTTGAATGTTGGTTTATGGATTTCTTTTTATCTGAATAAACATTGAGGATGAATATGCCCAGACACTCAATGGGAAAAAGGTGCCATAACATTCCTTGTGTCCTTCCAGAATTTGGCGTAGTCCAACTTGCAAGGCAACACATCAACTATAATGAGCTTCTTTAAGTGGCTTGCCATTGGGGTAGGAGTCCCAAATATTTATGAAAACATACATCTCTAAAGAAACGCAAGAGTTCTCGAGGTCGGGCAAGAAGCTATACATACCATGCCCAGGGTAATTACGGGCAGACATTAATACCAGATCTGGCACCACGGTCTTAAGCAGTGTGCCGTTGTCAGATGAGAACTAATGGTTAGTGAATAAAGTAGCTTTGTGCAGCAAATCGTAGAACGACTGATACGGTGAGCATGTGTGGACTTACGTGGTGATAGCGAGGCACACCAGAGGAAAGGAATCGTGTGTGAACAATTTAACACACGATTGTGATGTGGCATGCCTGGCCGAGAAAGACTTGCGTGTGGGAAAATGGTAGATGAAGGCAATTGCCCAATGATGAGTGTCTGTAACCCTTAAGCTATTCTTCTCAAAACGTACAAAGGTTAAAGAAAGGGGAAATTAAGATTATGTACTAGCCTTGTGAGATCCTGGGTGCGAGAATGCCAGGGTTGGAAGTGGGGATTGTGTGAATGGAATGCAGGTTGTGGAACTGTAGGCAGTTACAGGAAGTATGGACAGTAAAGCATTTGTATGCAATTTCCAATAGTCGTCTTCTCACTGCAGCCTTCGTTCGCCAGTTTAGCAGTGACAAGATATGGCAATACATTATTTAGAGCATGAATAAGAGTCCATCTTTATGCCACCACACAGGTGGTCATTGCCAATTCTCGCCCAAACACAAACTATGTCTGTTAAAAGCGAGTGGTAAAACTGACAAGTTGCAAAACACTAGCCAGGTGCAAAAATTCAAGTCACTCCTGTTCCACACACAAAATGCAGTGTCTTACTCGCCAAAAGTCATTTATGGAGTGACTAGTCAATGGCTAGTGCAAGTTTTGAGGTCAAGCCTAATTGAAGCAAGCGTTAGCCACCAAGCTAAAAGCATGGATGCTAAATTACACCAGCCCTAACTGTGCAAATCCGTTCATTGCACCAGTTTCAGAGCAAACACGTGTTGAGCTCCAGCAATTAATGCCCAAGCAAGCTCCCGTGCACATCCATTTCTGCAAGACAAACATTGCAGGTGACACCATCTCGTTTTCACCTACATCGTGAATTATGTTGGGCGCTATGAGATATTGCCAACACGTTCACAGTAGGAAGACATCCCCCACAGTCGGATATTCAAAGACGTTCGAAGTAAGTTTACACTTGACAAGATTACAATATAGTGCATTGAAAAATCCCGAATGCCATTTAAAGCAAGCTTATATTGGAGAAACCCTGTTTGAGAAACAAACTGAAAACGCACATACCTTCAAATAAAAGAACACAATGGCAAATAGTAGGTTCAGGCCTGGCACCATTACACTGAAATACTGAGGGATGACTACCAATTCTCCCATAAGGCAATTACAGCTTTACTGTTAGAAACTAGAGTCACTTTGATGATTTAAACAGATGACCCTTTATTACAAAACGTACAGCAAAGAATGCACCAGTCTCTAAGGTAAATTCAAAATGGACTTAAGAATTCAACGTTTCGGGGTTCACTACATGGGGAGATAACACGTAGAGAGCACGCCGTCCAGTGTCCTACGTAACTGCATACCGCCCAAACTTAGAGCAGAAAATAGGGGATAGGACCATAAGTAGGGAAGGAAGGAGCATCAGGTGAAACTGGTTGGGAAAAATGCATCTTAAAGAGAAAAACAAACCGAGTGCAAAGAGGGTATCCGTGCCTATGTTAGAAATTGTCGGACTGGTTCCACAAAGACCCCTGCACTCAGAGGTGCATGTTAAAATTATTACGCATTTGGTCGGTCAGTGGTGCTCCAAGGCAGGCCTTATCTGGTAAGAACATTCTATACTGCTGCTGCACATTTTCTCAGCTCTCTGGTACAGGTCCTCATGGTCGCTCTGAAGTGGTACGTTTTATTATAAACTTATTACAATGTTACAACCTTTAAGTGCATATTAGCGGTAGGATCGGGTCGGCCTGAATTGATCATCTGTATAGTGTACTTGCGCCTTATTATAAATTTCAACACGACGGTAATCGGGAACTTGGCTCTGCCTAGACTGAGCATTATGCACCAGCGCCGTTATATATGCTTCATCCCCATGGTATTGGTTCTCTGGGAAATTCCTCGACGGGCTCCTCGAACGAGATCTTGGTGCCAGTTTATAATCGTCAATCGTACGGAATCGGTAGTTCGCTTCATTTCTGGATTGGAAATCATACATAGATGAAGGTTTAAATGTTTTGTACTGAATTGGTCCGTCGTCTAAGTAATCGTCAGTCGCACGGAATCGGCTGTTCGAGTCATTTCTGGATTGGAAATCATGCATAGATGGAGGTATACATGTTTTGTACTGAATGGGTCCGTCGTTTGAGTCGCTGTCGGAATGATTGCCTGCATCATATATGGAGAACTTTTGCAGTTTGTCGGCATCGTATATGGAGAACTTTTGGGTCTTGTCGGCGTCATATATGGAGAACTTTTTGGGCTTGTCAGCATCATATATGGAGAACTGTTTGGGCTTGTCAGCATCATATATGGAGAACTGTTTGGGCTTGTCGGCGGATTTGTCGGCATCATATATGGAGAACTGTTTGGGCTTGTCGGCGGATTTGTCGGCATCATATATGGAGAACTGTTTGGGCTTGTCGGCGGATTTGTCGGCATCATATATGGAGAACTTTTTGGGTTTGTCGGCATCAAATATAGAGAACTTTTGGGGTTTGTCGGCATCAAATATGGAGAACTTTTTGGGTTTGTCGGCATCAAATATGGAGAACTTTATGGGTTTGTCACCATCATAGATTGAGAACCTTTTAGATTTGTCATCACCGTCATGTCGTGGGCCCAGGTCACGGCCGGGATGGTGAGCTGCATCGTCCATTGTCATTTTATATGTTTCTTCACCAGTGCCGGAAAAATGTGCTGCATCGCGCATTGTCCTTTTATATTGTTCTTGCCCGATGCCTGAAAGGTGTGCTGCATCGCGCATTGTCCTTTTATATGGTTCTTGCCCGATGCCGGAAAGATGCGATGCATCGCGCATTGTCATTTTATATGGGTCTTGGCTATTGCCGGAAAGATGTGCTGCATCGCGCATTGTCATTTTATATTGGTCTTGGCTATTGCCGGAAAGATGTGATGCATCGCGCATTGTCCTTTTATATGGTTCTTGCCCGATGCCGGAAAGATGTGATGTATTGCGCATTGTCATTTTATATGGTTCTTGCCCATTGCCGGAATGATGTGCCGCATCGCGCATTGTCATTTCATATTTTTCTTGCCCATTGCTGTAAAGACGTCGCGCACTGTGCATTGTCGTTTCATATTTTTCTTCGCCACGGTATTGCTTTTCACGGGCTCGCCTGTCAGGTTTCCTGACATCAGGTGGGCTATGTGATCTTCTTCCGCGAAATCTTTGCGGCGGAGCCTTCTTGATCTGCACCATCACTTTCGCCGCTACGGCCTGCTTGGCAAGTTTCTTCGAGGCCGCAACGTCCGTTTCCACAATGTCGCCCACTCTGCAAGAAAATTTAAATTTCTTTTGGTGGGCAGGCCCCCGCTCATCGATAAGCTCGTACTGAGGTTGGTCTAGTCTTCTCTTCAAACAAAGCACGTGCAGGGCCATAACGGGGTTGTTGAGGCCGTCAGTGGGCGCCGCCGGCTTTACCTTGGCTACAGGCGGGACGGAGATTTGCTCCTGCTGGAGAGTCTCCCAAATGAGTATCGCTGCGTTCTGCTTCGCTGCTTTCTTCGACTGCCCCTCTCCAACAGCTGCCGCTCGGCCAACAGTAACCTTGCAGGTAAAGCTGGGGGCCGAAGGATCCCCCACGGTATCAAACTCATATATCGACTCCTCTCCTGCCTTGGTACAATACTCATTCAGAAGCTGAACTGGCGTTTTTAAAAGGGAAGCGTTGGACTCCTCCGCCATGTTGGTGCCGGGCTTCAGCAGCACCAGCAACTTGAATACCTTGCTCCTGCCCCAGCTGGGCGGATAAACACCGAATGAAGGCTGGCCAAGCAGTCTGCGGGCAAGCGGGCAGCACCGGAAACGTTCTTTTGTTTCGGTTCTTGATGATCGTAAGGCGCCTCTTAGCCTTATCGATTCTCCGGCGTCACCGTCGCCTCACGGAAACGCGTAAGTGACGTAAAATCGAAATGTCGAAAGACTAGAATGGCAATGGGCAAATTGGGCAGCCATATTGAGTATGGCAAAAAACATTATTTTTCTGGTAACTGCTGTAATAGTAGCCCCTCCACTCCAACATGGGTGAACTGCAGGCCATTTTGGGTTCAAAGTGAGGCCATTTTGAGCGAGGCCAGCAATGGCTCGAGTTATACTTATACTCCATTTTGCGTGTTCGTTTTGGGTTCAAAGCAAGGCCATTTTGAGCGTCGGCCATTGCTTTTCACGTTAACAGCCATGGTAACACAAATCCCAAGAGGGCTTGGGCGCATTTTAATCAAATAACAACACACAAATGAGCGAATTGAATAAAGCGCGTAGTAAGTGCACATATACAAACATAATGTAGTTTTCACTGCGCACCATACCTACAGTAGCTGTCATCCGGTATTGGAACCAAAGAGTTCTGCTAAAGAACTAGAGACCAACATCCCATAATTTATTAAAGCAAAAATCGAGGCAACCGTTTTCCATTCATTTACCATCCATGGACGCCATGCTGGTGGAAAAACTGCCATGGAAAGTGACGCGTTTTCCACGGCTGATCCAGTTCCTGGTGGAAGGTTGGACCTCTAGTTCTCTAGTAGGACTCTGTAATTGGAACCGTAGTCTGTCTTTTCTTTTTTTGGATCGAGACGTGCCCCAATCGCCAGACGTCCAATGGTTGAGGTGGATCAGCTTATAAAGTGGTGCACAGAGGACGGGTTTGGCCTTTTTCGAAATACAGAGCGTCAGCGTTGGTTCTAAGCCGGCTGCAGCGATGCGTGCGAAGCGGTGGTTGCAGAGGTTAGGGCCGCAGAATTTGTTGTGCGCATGCATGGATTTATCACGCCTACCACCCCCTTTTTTTTTCCACATGCAATAGTGTTTTTTTGTTCCTGCCTGCCCGTTTTCACTTCTAGATGTGATACCGGTACGCCGAGTGACTGTTAATCACGCGAGCGCGCCTCGCCTGGCCTTTCGGGCACCACCACGTGCCATATATTTAAGCTTTGTTTTTTTTTTTATTTCCCCCCTTTTGCATGTGAGCCCATATGTCCCCGTGACTGCACGTGTTTTTTCTGTTAACTGATTTTTCTTAGAAATATTTATTAATACAATAGCAAATAAAAAAATTAATGCATTTGATTAAAATAGAAATTTTAAAAAGTAACAGCGAATAAGTGAAGTCTTGGCGAACTTTCCCTTTGTTTACCGGGCAGTGCGTTTTTTTTAAAAGGACTTTTTCCTAGCTTGTTCCCCCTTTAAACCGGAGCCATTGATTGGCAGTGGCAACTTGTAGTTTAAGGGTTGTCGCATGCGACATTAAAGCGATTTGATTTATGTCGCTTAAACTACACCGCCTGCATGAAGCCCAGTGTGTCCAATATGTGTGTTGCTTTAGATTACCTTTAAATAGGATGCGACAAGCGGATGAAGCTGGAGTAGCCCTTTGGGTGGTAACTAATTTGCATACAGCGTTCTCCTTTCGTTATGGAAGGCTGGACAGTTATCTCGATTGCTGTCCTTAGCAATAAAGATTCACTCAAAATCTTCAGTTTTAGCATGCTTTATTGATTTGTCTGAGCCCCTGCATCACTACACCAGGGGGCGCGAGAAGTAGGTGCACCGTGAGATGGACATGTTTTACTTTTTCTACCTTGGCATGGCTTTTCGAGATCAAGGAAGGGTTTATGTAGACTGCCCTTGGGGTTGGAAGGGTGAGGTTTCAAGTTGGAGCAGGGATGGAGAACACGCATGGTATTCAGGCCTAGACAGGTCTTTTGGCTACCTGTGAGACTGCACCATAGAGGTCCTTTTGGACTGGGGGTTTGGTTTGCTTGATTCAAATAGAATTTGAGTTAAACCTCCAATCCTGTCGGACTTAAAGCACAATTCAGCCACCAACAATTGCCACTCAAAGGGTACCATGACCAGTCTTTTGGTGCAGGGAAACCTGTCTTCTGGAAGCTATTCTTGAGATAAAAAGGTTTGATTTTCAGAAGAATCTATGGCTATTTAATTGGCATATACTCCACATTTCACACTTGAGGCAGTCTTTGGAGGATACAAGTTTTTTCGGTACTACTTTTTTTTGTCTGTCCGTTTGGACAATTTGGCCGAATTCGTTTATATCGAACATTATACCTACCATGAGGGGCAGGGGATGCAGGTGTCCCCTTCCACACCCCCATCCCCATGTTTGGAATAATGGGCTTCAGGTGTTGCAGGGGTGTCCCCTGCTTCCAGGATATTTGGCAGGGGGGACGGAAAGAAAAAAAGACAAAGGGATCCTGTCGTTGGAGGGACGGAACTGGCGCTGCAGGGGTATAGTGGGAATGCCAGAGGCTGATGGAAAAGGAACGTGGGGGGGGGGGTATTGGAATAGGGCTGCTGGGACAGGGATTTGGGTTGTCAAAGGGCAGATTTGCAGCAAAATCGACTGCACACAATTCTGCCACATCTGTTGACTTTTGTCAATCACAGATCCTGTTTTATTTTTTTTTTATATAGGATAGGTGTTGATACGATTATACATAATTGGGTAGCATGTTTTGTGGTTCACTGAAATATAGCAGATTGTCATTGGCATGACTACAGCGGTCAGTCCTTTTTGTATGGGATGGATGGTGCTCACAGACCGAGGTCCTTTGTGTGGTACCAATATGCCATTGCTCAGACAAGGTCTGGTGCTGCATAGGCCTGTGCGATGGTGTTGTGTGAAGTATTAATACTGAATAACATAAAACTAAAGTACAGCATTTATTTGAATCACTCCCATTTTTCATGTAAATGTAAATGTTTAATTTTCTTTTCCTCCAGCGGTGTGACAATTCATGTGGCTGTAGAGAACCACGGACATGTGGGTGAGTGGCTTTGTAGGGTGGCATAGTTTTTAGCCTATGATTAACACAAGCATTTGACACCTCGAATGAGTATTTCCATACAATACCAGCTTTCTTTAGCTCAGCTGAGGCTGCATTGTAGTGCATGAATTGAGTTTATGGTCTGACTCCCATCAGTAATTCTTGCCAGTTACTGGCGTGGTGCCCAGCCTCATGTGAAATTTCATGATTTCCTTTTCAACTTTACAATAGGCCTGATCTGATATTTGAGCCAGTGATGATATCCTAACATTTCTGACACCTCGTCTGAAGCTGCATGTGCAGCATTTGATTAACCTTTCTATCTGAGGCTCTTAAAATGCATTGTTCTGTGTGAAATGCCACATGTCTGGTAGGGGAAGCTAGAACTGCTGTCACCGGGAGATGCAGTGGGGTATTGTGAGGAACAGTATTGGATGCTGTCGCGGGTCCTGTGACTTGAAGTAGATTAGAGCAATGTTCTTAATCTGTGCCATGTCACACTGGTAGTGGCCTTAAAAGCACCCAGGCTTGTCTGTAGGTTTGCGACCCGGGAGTTTCTTGCTTTCTTAAATCTTGCATATAGGCACCAAAGCTTGTTCAAGTTGTATTGTCTCCAGCCGAGGCTATTCAGACAGTAGTCTGGAGTAAGGGAACGGCTTAAGTGGTGTGGGAAAGAAGGCACAAATGAGGGGGGCTTGGAGGATTCGGTTTGCTAGCTTGAGTGCTTGTTCATCCAGAGAAAGTAAATCTTGGCAAAATTGGACTAAGCATCTGAAGGGAATATGTGGAGGCAGATTCCGATTATTCGCACGTATGCAGTGGCATAATGGGACTGTTCTCAAGCAGACACTTGATGCTGGTGGGCTTATTTCCCTCCAACAAAATATCAAATACCTGATTTTTCTCTGGGCGAAGGCTGCAGTGTAGTGAATGAATTGTGGTCACACAATCAGTAATGCTCTTCTTTCTTTCCAGGTACTGGCGGGCTGCCCAGCCTCGTGTTCTGGGTCCCTGTTAATTGAGGGTAAGTGACATTTCATGATTTCTTTTTCAACTTTAACATCAGACCTGATTCTTGAGCCAGTGATATCCTAACATTTCTGACACCTCGCCTGAAGCTGCATGTGCAGCATTTGATTTTCACTTCTAGATGTGTGTGGTACCAGTACGGTGGTCGCTGAGTGACTGCTAATCACGCAAGCTTGCCTGGTCTTACGTGCAGCACCACGTGTCCTCATTAAAGCTGTTTGTTTTATTACTTGTATTACGCACCAAACCCAAGGGTATCGGGGTGCTTTGCATAAGACAGCTTACAGCTTGGTTACATAAAAGTTTGAATACATACAATAACTATATATAGCAGATAAGACATACATACACGTAGTTCCGGGATACACACTAAAGAAGCCCTGCAAGAGCAGAGAACCGTATGGCTCAGTGAGTGTACAAATATACAAAGTTGGCCAGGCGAGGTAGGCAGAAAAAATCGGTCATTGGTATAAAAGATTCCCAGACCCCCCCTTTGTTTGCTGGTATAAAAGCCTGCCCTTATTTGTCAAGGTATTTGATCCACTCGGAGGTTCTGTTGGAATTTAAGGTATGGTTGATCTGTTCGCAGAGGAGGTGGTAGGGTTGAGCTGCTTTACCTGGAAGCTGCTGGATTTGTTGATTCCCCATTTTACACATTTGCCCAGATGACTGCACATGGTTTTTCTGTTAACTGATTTTTAATTGAAGTATAATTACTATAACAAATGCAAAAATTAATGCATTTGATTAAACTAGAAAGTTAAACAAGTAACACCAAAAGTTGTCTCTGCAAACTTAACCCCTTGTTTAACTGCACTGCGATTTGTTTTGTGGACTTTTTCC
The DNA here is from genome assembly GCF_040938575.1 of Ambystoma mexicanum. Classification (NCBI taxonomy): domain Eukaryota; kingdom Metazoa; phylum Chordata; class Amphibia; order Caudata; family Ambystomatidae; genus Ambystoma; species Ambystoma mexicanum. The sequence continues at coordinate 334,956,151 of NC_090924.1, read as the reverse complement.
TAGCTGCTTCCCCCATTTTGAACACAAGCCATTGATTGGCATTGGCCACTTATAGTTTTAAGGGTTGTCACAAGAGAAAAATGGCAGAAGGGATTTGATTTGTCGGTTAAACTACGCCTCCTGTATGAAGCCCAGTGTGTCTAATATTTGTGTTGCTTGAGATGACCTTTAAATAGAATGCGACAAGCAAATGAAGCTGGAGTACCCCTTTGGGTGGGAGCAACTATGATTTGCATACAGCATTCTCCTTTTGTAATGTAAGGCTGGATAATTCTCGATTGCTGTCCTTGGCAATAAAGATTCACTCAATCTTCAGTTTTTATCTTTTATCATGCTTTGGTTTGTCTGGCGAGCCACTGCATTACTACACCAGGGTGCGTTAGAAGTGGGTGCACCGTGAGGTGGACAGGTTTTTGTTTTTCTACCTTGCTATAGAGATCAAGGAAGGGTTTACAGTAGGCTGCCCTTAGGGCTGGAAGGGTGAGGTTTCAAGTTGGAGCAGGGATGGAGAGCAATTAGCATGGTATTCGTGCCTAGACAGGTCTTTTGGCTACCTGTGAGACAGGACCATAGAGGTCCTGTTGGACTGAGGGTTTGGTTTGCTTGATTCAAATAGAATTTGAGTTAAACCTCCTATCCTGCCAGGCTTCTGAAAAGTTTACAACACTTCAGCCACCAAAAATTGCTACTCTATATAGGTACCCTGCTCAGTCTTTTGGTGCCAGGAGCCCTGTCTTGTGGAAGCTATTCTCGGGATAAACTGTTTGGTTTTTACATGAATCTATGGGTTTAATTAGCATATACTCCACATTTCACACTTAAAGCAGTCTTTATAGGGATATATGTTTTTCAGTACTACCCAATTTGATCTTTTTTTTTGTCCATGTGGGCGATTTGGACGAATTCGGCCACTACGAACTGATCAAATCCATTATACTGAACACGAGGAGCTGGGGCTGCAGGTTTGTCCCTTGCTCCCCATGTTCAGTATAATGGGCTTCAGGGGCGTAAAAAGGACCCTGAGGCTTCAGCTGACTTGCGTTGGGGGATGGAACTGACGCTGCAGAGGTATAGCAGGAGCGCCTGAGGTCGGTGAAGGGAAGGTGGAAGGGGTGGGAGGCATTGGAATAGTGCTGCTGGGACATGGATTTGGGTTGTTTGGCCAAAGGGCAGATTTGCGGCGAAATAAACTAGTCAGTTCTGCTTCATCTATTGACTTCGGTCAAACGCAGATCCTTTTTTTCATATAGGATGGGTATTGACACAATTGTACATAAACGGGTAGCATGTTTTGTGCTTCACTGAAGTGTTTCGCATAGCAGACGGTCATTGGCATGACTACAGGGGTGCAGTTACTGCACTGCTAGTCAGCCAGACCTGTTATATGGAATGGATGATACCCACAGACCAAGGTCTTCAAGCACCTTTGTGGGATACCAAAATGCCATTGCTCAGACAAGTCCGCTTCTGCATACGCCTGTACAATCGTGTTTTCAGTATTAATACTAAATAACAAAACGAAAGTACAGAGTTTATTTGGTTCACTCCATGTTTCACAGTAAATACAAATATTTATTTTTCTTTTCCTCCAGGGGTGTGACAATTTGTGGCTGCTGAGAACCATGGACTTGAAGGTGAGCGGCTTAGGAGGGTGGCATTTAGCCTATGATAACCACAAACATTTGGTTAACAATACCTTATTTCTTTCTGAGCTGAGGCTGCTGTACATGAATTGGTCTGACTCCATCAGTAATGTTCGTTCTTGCCAGCTATGACATGGTGACCAGCCTCCTTTTTTGGGGCCCTGGTATTGGTTGTGAAATTTCATAATTTCCTTATAGACCTGATATTTGAGCCAGTGATGATATCCTAACATTTCTGACACCTCGTCTGAAGCTGCATGTCCAGCATTTGATTAACCTTTCTATCTGAGGCTCTTAAAAGGCCACGTGACTGATAGGGGAAGCTAGAGCTGCTCAATGTCTTGCAAATGCTGTCATCAGGCGATAGTGGTGTATTGGAGGCTGCCGGGGGTCCTGTGACTTGCAGTAGGTTATATCAATGTTCATATACCGTGCCAAGTCGCACTGGTAGTGGCCTTAAAGCACCCAGGCTTGTCTGTAGGTTAGTAACCCAGGAGCATCTTGCTTTAAGTCTTTTATACAGGCACCAAAGCTTGTTTCTTAAGTTGTATTGTCCCCACCGGAGGCTATTCAGACAGTAGTCTGTAGTGAGGGAACGGCTGAAGTGGTGGAAAGAGGGCACACATGAGGGGACCTTGGAGGTCGAGCAAGATTGGGGGATCTTCCGGATCTCCAGAGGCTGCGAGTGCGGCGGAAGTGGAAACCAAACTCTACAAAGCTTGGGTAAAAGGTCATAGACTCTCTCTACCAACAAGACGCTGAAAACATCCTAAAAGTGATAAGCGGCAAAAATATAAAAGAATTTTGGAAAATCTTGAGAGCGGTTAATGAAACGCAAGAAAATACCATCATAAGCGAGATTGGAGAAACTACGTGGACAAAATACTATACTATGTACCTGGCACCAACTTAAAATTACAGGGCGAAATGTCTTCGGAGCCATGGGTAAATATAGACGACCCACAGGAAAACCCGATTAAAGATCAGGGGCTTAAAAAAACTCTCATGCCCCAGGACCCGATGGGATTACGAACATTGATCTAAAAACAAATCAAAACAAGTGGGCCAGTCTGCTAAGTAAAATCTTCGGCAGATGCTCCAGCTTGAAAACGATACCACCCTCCTGGAAACAAGCAACAATGGTACCAATATTCAAGAAAGGAGACAAAAAGGACCCGGCAAATTATAGACCCATTGCGCTCCTGGATGTTATAGGTAAAGTGTTTGGCTCAATGCTTCTTAACCGCTTTAAGATCTGGGCGGAGGAATCACCTTGCAACGACCCACTCCAAACGGGATTTTAAAAAAACCTGGGCACGACAGCAAACATTCTAATGCTAAACGTGCTGAAAAACAGTACTGGAAGGGGGAACGAGAATTTTCGTGGCGTTCATCGACCTGACCCAAGCATTCGACCGGATTGACAGGGTCAGCCTATGGTCCAAACTTGAAGCCTGGGATTGTCCACCTTCTATACTAAACCCGATTAAGGCACTGTACACCGATACTTCTATACACATTCGACTCGACCAAAATGGTCTCTTGTCATCACCCATTCCAACAGCGCGGGGAGTGAAGCAGGGGTGCCCATTGGCTCCGGCCTTATTTCTGGCATTTATCGGTGATATCCAAGAGGAGGATCTAGAAATTCAAGCATTTCCTCCAAAAGTCTGCAAATCCCCGATAACGAGATTGCTCTACGCAGACGATTTGGTCCTAATGGACCACACACCAATAGGTCTGCAGCGCCAATTGACAAAGCTCCAAGGGTATATGCAAGAAAATAAACTGGAAATAAATGCAAAAAAAACAATTTCTAGTACTAGAAAAATCGACCAGGGAAACAGAAAAATTAAAACTGGAAGGATCACTGATCGAGCGAGTGTTCGATTTCAAATATCTCGGAGTAATTCTGGACTCATCTTCACAAGACAAAGCTATGCAATTGGCCCTGATGACCAAAGTCAATAAATTGGCAGCTCAAGCTAGGGCCATAGATAAAAAGTTCGGGAGATTCTCGCTGATCCCAGTGCTAGAACACTACAAGAAAAAGGTGATGCCGACATTAACATATGGGGGAGACGCAATGATGAACCTACCACCATCCATTTGGACAAAAAATGAGGCAAAGTTTTGGCGAAAAGTACTTATACTTCCAAACTCGACCCCAATAGCCTCAATCCGACGAGAGCTCATCTTACCATCTCTCAGAAGTTCAGTCTCACAATCGTCTCTAAGGCTGTTCAGGAAATGCCGGATGGCCGAGCCACCGTCAATATATTATCTCATCAACCTCGAAATAGAAAGGAACACAAGCAAATCCCTTAACAAATGGAAAGAAGAAAACATCAGTTTGCTAGAACAGGTACAGGCAGATGAAGAACAACTAGTACCCAAAGAGAACCTTCACCAAAATCAAAGAACTCTACTGGATAAACACCCTGGAGACAGCAGGAAAAAACAAACTAACCCTACACCTGCCATCAAATACGAAAAAACTCAATGAACTCCAGGAGTATATAAAGGAGTTCCCATCCAGGAAGGGGAGAGACATGCTGATGAGGGCCCGTTTAAATTTACTGCAGACAAACGAGATCTTGTCAATCAGAGGCCAGTCGGAAAATAATTGTTGTCGATTTTGTGCAACACAAGAAAAGGAAACAATCCGCCATTTGCTCCTAAAATGTGCCTCAAACCAACATATAAGAAGCCGATACTTAAAATCAACCTTCACAGACTTCATAGAGGACGAAGAAACATGTTGGTCTCGTCTGATTGGAGGCGACAAAACACAATGGCAAATAGCCACCTACAAAATCTTGGGAGCCATAAATTGGCCGACAAAGGCACATCTTTAGAGAGCCGTTCTCTTTTTCTTTTCTTCTTCATGACTGCAGACTAAAGACAAACTTCAAATTTTGTAAAAATCTTTTGATTAAACACAATAAAACAAAAAAACTAAAAAAACTAATTGGGGGATTTGGTTTGCTAGCTTGGGTGCTTGTTTCATCCAGAGAAAGTAAATCTTGGCAAAATTGAACTGTAAGCATCTGAAGGGAATATGTGGAGGCAGATGCAGCTTTTACGCAAATGTGCAGCTGAATAATGGGACTGTTCTCAAGCAGACCCTCGATACTGGTGGACTGAGTGTTTTCATTCTCCAACAAAATAAACTCCATATAATGCCCGATTTCTTTCTCTGGGCGAAGGCTGCATTGTAGTACATGAATTGTGGTCACTCCATCAGTAACGCTCTTCTTTCTTGCCAGGTACTGGCGGGCTGCCCAGCCTCATGTTTTGGGTCCCTGTTAATTGAGGGTGAGTGACATTTCATGATTTCCTTTTCAACTTAATCAGACCCGATATTTGAGCCAGTGATGATATCCTAATATTTCTGACACCTCGTCTGAAGTTGCATATGCAGCATTTGATTAACCTTTCAGTCTGAGGCTCTTGCAATGCTTTACATGTGCAGAAGTAGTACTATATAGGCCGCGTGACTGGTAGGTGAAGCTGTTAATTTTCTCAGAGAAATGTTGTCCTAATTGTAACATTGGTGTATTGTGAGGAATGGTATTCAATAGCTGCCTGGCGATCCTAGGACGTGGCGGTTTTTATCAAATACTGTGACGGGTCTCTTTGCTGCTTCTCAAAGTACTCCAACCGTTCTAGAAGTTCGTGTATTGTGCCCTCATCCGGGGTATTCAGACTGGTATGGAGGGACGTGGTGGGGCGAAGGCTGAAGATCGAATAACATAAAAATCAAACTGGAAAGGGGCTTAGAAGTGGAGCATGTTAGGATGGGGCTTGATACCTTGTTTTCATGGTAAACCGGAGAAGCTAGTCAAATAGAAGAATTTAAGATGGTGCCTACTGCATACATTTTACTTATTCAATTAGTTATGTTAATAGTGTTACAATTTGCAACTATTTGGATTATCATTAGTGCTCAGGTTACACCCTAAGGAGTCCTTCTGTATTGCCAAAATCTAGCCAGCACCAGGATGATCACTTGTGGACAAGCCACTGCGATTCTAATGCTCTTAATTACTGTGAAGGTGTAGATAAAATCAACACTTCAGCCTGTCCAAACTCAAATTTATCTGCAGTCCTTTAGTGGCGGACACAGGCATTGAGGATGCAAATACATTTCTGCGTGTTCTCCAGGGAATCGTCGAATGTGAAGGCATTCCCAACTGTATGCTGTAATTTGTAGATGGAAGTGTACCAAACTTTGGCTTAGTCACTATTCGGCTAAATTCCAGCTGTAAAACGGCTTTTAAGCTTCGGTTGCATACTTTATGAAGTAGAGACTGGAAGCTGAGGTCAACATTTTATTTTTGGCTGTAATCTCCCAAATGGGACAAGACAGCTAATCAGAGTGGGGTGCTTCATCGGAGGCTGTAGGTTATAGAAATTGACTGCTGCAGCTTGATCAAAGGAAGCAACCTGGCCCTCCTTGAAATAGGAAGTGAGGGAAGGGAACCGTTCCTGTGGAATATGTGGGGGTAGTGAGTTCCTCGGTTGAGGCCAAGGTTGAGAAGGTGGATCCTCCAATCCTGGCAGAATTTGGAATCACTAGAAAGAGGGCAGTGCTTGAGAGATGGGATATTATAGAGCTTTTGGTCCTGTTGGTGAGGAATGTAGGTAATCCAGAGTAGGGCCAAAGTTGTTTTTTAGTTGCAACTCGGGCTATGGTATTTCAAAGCTGCTGAAATGTCCTGAAGAATGAGCGCACTCTTGAGGGGTCATCCACATTGATCATTAGCATATCCCTTATGGAGCATACATCGATCTCTGAGCTGAGGCTGCAGTGTTGCACATAAATTGTTAATCCGGTATCTCACTCCTGTATCTTTTCAGGTGCGGATTGGCGTGCTTCCCAACATTTCATGTTTGGGCACTGTTAAAAAGGGTACGTGACATTTAATTTATTTTTGTACAGCTTTACTGCAATTTGACTTGAGCCAATGAGGATAGCTTAACATTTCTGACACCTCGTCTGAAGCTGCACGTGCAGCATTTGATTAACGTTTCTGTCTGAGGCTCTTGCAATGCTTTACTTTTGCTTATGTATAAATAACTGTAAAAGATCACGTCAGTGCCCCATTTGTTCCATAAGGGCCATTGCATTTCTAATAGATGTGTCCCCCGCCCCGTTACTTGATGTAGATCCAAAAGTCATAAATGGTAACTTTGTCTTCAAATGTCACACGGTTCATAATGTAATTGATCCAATACTTTGCCTAATTGCTGATAAAAGTCCCTCTGCAAAGAATGTGCATGTTCAACCACAACTGATAGTGGTGGCCAGACCTTGCCCTAAGGACATCCAGCTTAATTTGGTGGTTGGTGCTAATTATATCTGCACAAGGCAAGGTAGGGCGTTCGACTGCAGGAGGCAGTTGTACATTTTTACAGTGGGGCTAAATGGCAGTCATGGTGACGAATTGGGGGCATTGACACCAGGCTAGATCCCTTCCGTAAGAGTCAGTCAAACTTGGCTACACTGCCAACCACTACTGAAACAATGAACATGGCACTTATGTTTGTATGGACTGTTGATGGAAAGTAATACTCTGCACACGTCTGACATTAAGGACAAGGCTTTATTAGATTATTGGTAAGCTAAGTCTTGCCCAGCAGTGACCTCCAGCTGCATACCCAAACCAACTGGGAACCTGCAACCCACCTGAGCTCTGAGCAACCTGGTTCCAATTTCCATGATTCAAGCAACTGAAGAGCCTATAAGAACATGAACACTACTACTAACACACCTAGTGACAAGCAGAAAGCTTTGTGGAAAGAGGTGCTTTCCTAACGCTTCCTTTCCTTCTAATATTCTAAACATAAAACCAAAATTGCAACCGTACTGGGTTCAACACACATCCAAACCAGCACGCGTTGAGCGCTAACACTCCCTCCTCTCTGCTAACCACAACACTTTACCCTTTAGTACGACAGCCACTCTCCTTATTCAAGATGCCACCACCTCTGACCAAGATCGAAGAACCCAGATCCTTAACCTCCTTGGGCTCCGACAATACTGAGTGCCCCTTTCGAATACTGAGTGCCCCTTTTCTCATCTTCAAGGGAACCTTCACTTTAATCGCATCACCCAGGACTACCATAAAACCTCTACCGCAATTTTTCATATCGAATCTCCTCTTGGACTTGTATCCACTGACCAGTTTTTCTTACACCTTTCACATCCACTCTAACATAACTTGACCTCCCCATCCAACCAGGACACAAGTGAGTGTTGGGTTTCCTACCACAACAGCTCAAACGGGGGGTGGGAGGTACTCCCGTCACTGTATGTGGAGCCAACCTGATACTCTGATCCTCCTCTCACTCACAGGCAACTGACAGACTCCACGACATTAACAAAATCTACAACATCCAAATGTGGATGGCTGTCAACAGACTCTGCCTCAACTCTTGACAAGACAGAACTCCTGCTGGTAGGAGCCACTGACACACTCAAAAATCTTGACACTCAGTTTTGCTACTTCACCTTTGACTCTATTAAAATCCCAGTATCTGACAGTGAAAACTCTTGGAGTCTATCTGGATTCCAACCTATCCATGACTAGACAAGTGAATGCGATTGCCTCTATTGCAGCTTACCATGCAAAACTCATTAACACGGCTAGGCCCTTTCTCTCCAAAGAGAACTGCACCAACATAGCCAGAGCTATCACTGGTTCTAGGTTGGACTACTGTAACATACTCTTCCTAGGTACCTCCACCAACATTTTTGAAAAACTAAAAGTAATCCAGAGCAATGCTTTGCGTGCAGCCCAAGGTATCTCTAAAAGCGAACACATGTCGGCCGCTAGAAAATCAGCCCACTGGCTCCCAATAAAGTAGAGGGTTATATTCAAAGCCCTGACTCTCACCCATAAATGCATTCACCGGCTTACATATCACAAAGAATCCAACCTGCCACAGCGTGGAACGGATTGGAGTGCATGGAACGTCACCACGCTTACACTCCTTTACACCACCATTCAACTAGAACAGAGATACTATGACATCATTCGCTATAGCTGTTCTCATACCAACATCTGCCTTCTACTCACCATCACTCTTAACTAATCACTGCTGGTTACACACCCCCAGCCAGACGTCTTCCTCAGGCAGCCACAATCGGTCTGGATAAATCCTGCCAGAACAAACACATACTCTTGATCTCTCAACCGCCACACCTACCACTAAGAAGCAGCTATTGCACGAATGCTATACCAGCTGCACACATATCCGGTGCTCACATGCACCTTACTCTACTGACTTGAACTTCGGTTCCCAAGGGCGCTCAACCTACCAGCACCTTCAGACCATACCAATGGTACATAAGGCGCTATATAAATGCAAAATAGCTTCCCCTACCTTGCCTCCCTACACTGGAACGCCCTTCCTACTACTTTTTGCAAAGCTTCATTCATTGCCTTCCGCAAAGCCATGAAAACCACTGTTCGCTTGATCAACTCCACAGTCCCCATGAGACTGCTCGTCGCATTCCCTGCTAACCTGCAAATGTACTTGTAACTAGCTGATTGTATTAATGTGTTATCTACGGACAAATTTACCTACCTGCAAGTAACAGCGCCACGATGCCCAAGGGATGTTTTGTGCGCTATACAAACGTAAAAATAAAATAACCTGTACTGAAACGTTCTCTGCATGACAACCTTCGCCCAGTATCCTCCAGTGGCTACTGCAATCCTAATAACCTTCATTAGGGTGTGGTTAAATCTCTACACACAACCATTTCCTTGGGGAGGATTAAGAGCTGTCGTAACAAGTTTCCCTTCCCCTCACTTCCTTGCCCCAAGCCTTCAATACTCAGACCAACATCTTAAAGCACCCTTTTGGGATCCCAATATGCCATTGTTCAGAGTTTTGTGAAGTATTAATACTGAATAAGCTAACATTTAAAGTACAGCATTTATTTGATTCACTTTCTATGTTCACCAGCAAATAAATGTTTCATTTTTTCCTCAAGCAGTGTGACAACCTTTGTGGCTGTTCAGAACCATGGACGTGTGGACGTGAAGGTGAGTTTAGGAGGGTGGCATTGTTTTTAGCCTATGATCGCAAACATTTGACGCCTCAAATGAGTATTGTCATACAATGCCCACATTTCTTTGAGCTGAAGCTCCTGTGCAGTGCATGAATTAAGTTTATGGTCTGACTCGCATCAATAATGATTTTTCTTGCCAGCTACTGGCTTAGTGCCCAGCCTCATTTGGGGCCCTGTTATTGGGTTTATCTGACTATGATTTTCCTTTAAAACTTAATAGATCCTATATTTGAGCCAGTGATGATATCCTAACATTTCTGACACCTCGTCTGAAGCTGCATGCGCAGCATTTGATTAACCTTTCTATCTGAGGCTCTTAATATGCATTGTGTTCTAAAGTATAACCGTGTAGAAGGCCACATAATGGTATGGGAAGCTGGAGCTGCTGAATTTATTGTAAATGCTGTCATCGGTAGATACAGTGGTGGATTGTGAGGAACGGTATTGGAGGCTGCCGGGGGATCACTTTACTTGCAGTAGGTTAGAGCAATGTTCTCTTATACGGTGCCAAGTCACACTGGTAGTGGCCTTTAAAGCACCTAAGCTTGTCTGTAGGTTAGTGACCCGGGAGTTTCTTGCCTTGTTAAATCTTGTATACTGGGCTGAATCTCCCCCACTGGTCTCAAGGCACCGAAGCTTGTCTCTAAATTGATGTACTGTCCCCACTCAAGACTATTCAGAAAATAGTCTGGATTACAGCTGAAGTGGTGGGGGTAAGCGGGCACAAATGAGGAGCATTTGGAGGACGAGCAGGTTTCGGGGATTTGGTTTGCTAGCTTGGGTTCTTGTTGATGCAGGGAAAGTAAATCTTGGCAAAATTGGACTAAGCATCTGAAGGGAATGTCGAGGCAGATTCAGATTATTCGCAAGTGAGCAGCTGCATAATGGGACTCTTGTTCTCAAGCAGACCCTTGATGCTGGTGGGCTTCTTTCCCAGAGTGTTTTTTAATTCTCCCAAAAAATACCCATTTCTTTCTCTGGGTGGCGGCTGCAATGTACTGCATGAATTGAGTTTATGGCCAGACTCCTTTAATGCTCTTCTTTCTTGCCAGGTACTGGCAGGCTGCCCAGCCTCTTGTTTTGGGGGCCTGTTAATTGACGGTAAGTGACTTCATGATTTCCTTTTCAAATTAATCAGACCTGATATTTCTGACAGCTCGTCTGAAGTTGCATTTGATTACCATTTCAGTTTGAGGCTCTTGCAATGCTTTAAATGTGTAAGTATTACTACTTAGGTCACACGACTGGTATGTGAAGCTGTTCATTCTCAGAAAAATGCTGTCCTAATTGCAATATTGGTGTATTGTGACAACTGCCTGGAGGTCCTAGAATTTAATGTTGGAGCAGTTTTATCTAATACTGTGCCAAGTCATGAAGGCGAGCGTCCCCAGATAGCACGATCCTCCCCCGCAATGAGACAATAATGGACTCTCCCAAGGTGGGAATAAGGTTAAGACAAAGTGCGGGTGAGCTTAATGGGAGTTTATCTAAGTCAAAGGGCATGCAAAGGACTCTGCAAACTCCGAGAGCGCTCTGTCTGACATTAGCAAAGACAGGCGTATATATTTACAAAATACGTCACAAGAACCTACACACTATAGGGGGCACATGTTCGTGGGGATTGGGTGGCGATGACTAGCTATAGGTGCAGCTGTGATGTGGTTCGCCGTGGTTGGTGGACGTCGCTGGTTGCCAACGTTGGCCGGGCAGGTCAGCTGGGCTCATCCGGGCGGTGCTGTTGTGCCAGGCGTGGCCAGTGTCATTGATGAACGTCTTCCTTGGCTTTCTGCCCGAAGGCCACGCACACTGCATTCATTCAATACCGCAATATTATCTTCCCCTGTAAATCCTACTATAGGTTATTCTACAGGTTAATGCAACACAGGAGGAATGCACCTAGAGTGGGGTCCTTTGGTGATATATCAATACATGGTTACCATCATCCTGTTGGCCGGGTATCATAGGTCACGAGGTTGGGTCTCAGGGCAAGGAGTGAGCTGTCCAAGTTTTCGTGTCTCGTTAGAAGTCATTATGAATGGGTTCCTACAGTGTTGCTATAATATTGGGTGTCCTAATTTTACAGGGGCCATTAACCTGGGGTGAGCTGGTGGGTCATGGAGCCTAAGAAAGGGCACCTTTTGGCCTGTGTTTATGGCCGGGGTTTACTGCTGGGTTGTAAATTCAGGTGGCTGGTTGCGGCCATGGGAGCTGCGGGGGAACGTGAATGCTTGAAGCGGCTCCAGCCGAATTGGGGGAGGTGAGGCAGAGCAGCCCGGGCCTCTGTCTTTCATCTGGCAGGCTTCACTGGGGAGGGAGGGGAAGTGGCCTTGGATATGCCCACAATGGTATTTTCCTCGTGTTTGCAGGTTATACAAAAAGACATAATAATTCATATACTGTACAATACTCATTGAGCTTTTTCTTCACAGCTTGCATGTCTGCATTGTTAGTGCCTTTACATGGCCATTTCAAATGTTACCTATACCAATGTTGCTATTGTTACCTATGTTAAGCATTTAACAACCACGACATTTTGTTAGTCTATGCATGCACGATAAGCAAGGTAGTGTTAAGGTTGGTGGAGCACGCAGGAACTGGCCACTGAGACTGATGGCAGTGACACATGGTGAGCTTGAACATTCAAATACATTCTATGCGTTTTCTTACACAATTTACATGAGCTCCCAACGCGGTTGCACTTGTTTTCCGTTGCACTCTAGCAGCATTAGTTCAGTTATGGCATAGGGCTTTGGAGTATATTCTTCTGGGAGAAACATACAACATAAAACCCGGGACACTTCTACCATTTGCGCATAGCTACGGGGATATGGGTATTTCAACCAGAATGCCACATGAACACACATTCTGCCATCTTCATGGAGTTTACATATTTTATCAAAAAGGTTGTGGAGAGAAGAGTTTCATCACAGGCAGTTTGCATATTAGTATTTGGGGCATTTGTCGGGGGACCATTTTACAGTTCTTTTCCACCCTGGCCCTGCTGGCCAGGTCATACTGAGGACAGTGATAGACTGCGGAAGGTGTTTTTTTTAAAATTAATTTTATTGGTTTAAAACACAAACCTTTAAAATGTTACACAAATAACAAATCAACAAATCCCCTGTCCACATCACACACGTTCTTTACCACACCACCCCATCTTCTTGGGCCGATTCGTTTAATCGATCATTGTCATCCTATTTACGACTCAGTCTCATTTCCTATTTTTCTTGCAAGGCCTTTAGCTTTTCTTCAATACATGCTAAAAAAAGATGTCAAGGGCAATATTAGCTTCGTATCGGTGCCATTCCACATTCGCCCCCACCAGTCATCCGCATCCAGCGCCAGATGGTCTTCATTCCAGCGTGCCAAGTGGACAGTTCGCTCATCCCTCAATTTCGGGCAAAACAAAACCAGATGTTTAAGCGATTCCGTTCCGCTCTTACAGAATCTGCACCGGAGATTTATGTCTGCATTACACGCCCAATGACTGGACTGATCCTTGGTTTGTAGAGCGTTTAAACGAAACAGTCTGTCTCCGGGCTTCAGGATTCGGAAATCGCTGCTGGTATTTTTGTAGCACATTAAATCCGACTCAGCCGGGGGAATTTCGCATAGCTCTGGCGGCAGATCTCTCATTACATGTTACTTCCCAATCTGTTCGCCAAATCTTGGTCTTTGCAGCTAAGGGGTTTGTTTTGGAGTGTTTCCACACTATCCTATTCCAGCAGTAGATCTTTGCAACGTTTTACCCACAAGGAAGCAATATCACTTCCGTCGGATGGTATGTTGTGTAAATCACGAAATTGCAAAATTCCCTCTTCACGTCTGGTTTTTCGATAGTGCCAGTAAATGCCAACTAATCCGTGCGTGCAAAGAGATCAAAGCCAGTTCATAACTTATACACGCAGTTGAAATACCTGGAGGAAGACTTAAGGCTTTGGTCCAGAACACATGTTCTAACGAGGACCAATGGTTAGATGAACAACCCAACGCATTCTCTGCACCGAATGTTAGTATTGGTGCAACTTTCAATTCGTAAAAATTTCTCAAAGGTTGCAAGGAGAATATGCAGAATTAGTGCCTAGTTTGCAAGTTGACCGCATTTCCTTTTTGAATCATGCACCCAGGGAGCGTCGCAAATGCTGGCATTTAATGTCATACCCAGATACTTTACACTGTTTGTAATGCGAAGCGTCTCGGGACCCAACCTCCATGCGAACTTCAGATCTTTTGCCTTTGTTTGTTCTTCATGTTGTGCAGCACCAGAATTTCGCCCTTAGCTATGTTGATTTTCAGGTTGTTCATAGCCACATACTCCTGGACTGCTTCCAATTTTCTTGTAACCCAATCGGGGTTACGTCTAAAATAACTCATCAGTGTATAGAATCCAACTCGTCTTGGAAAGGTGGAGCTTAGGTGGAAAAGACCGCACCGCATTTATCGACTCGCCGATGTCTGAGATGAATAAGCTGAATATTGCTGCAGCCAACGGGCATCCCTGTTTCACCCCCTTATGTGTCAGAATCTGCGACGACAGGGTACCCGTTTGATCCAGGCAGATAGAAATTGACGTATCTGTATGTAGCTCTTTGATAGCCTCCAGCAACCCAACAGGGCAGCCCCACGATCTTAATTTATGCCATAGCAGCTCTCTGTCAACCATGTCAAAAGCACAAGAGCAGTCCACAAAGGCAAGATAAACTGCAGTATTCGTTCGTAGCGCTTCCATCTTTAGCAGGTTTAAAATAAGTAGGTTCAAGGAACAGCCCACATATTTTACAAAACCTGCTTGTCTTTCGTCGATTCTGTTTGCAGAATGGGCCCAGGTAATTTGTTTTTTTTGTAGGACTGAAGCATAGATCTTACCTAAGATGTCTAACGGGGCTATTGGCCGGTAGTGGGAGATGTTCTGTTTTAAAAATTGGGACAATTATCCCTGTTTTCCAAGACGCTGGTGTTTGCTGGGGAAATGAAAGTACATATATTTTACACCGTTTTTTTTCAATTCAACTTTTTTTTCATCAATTTTTCTCATTTATATCGATCAATAACCTGTAATAGAATTGTTTCGTTTACAGCTTAATTTACCAGTTACGTTCTTCCATTCATCTGTTCATGTTTACTCATCATTTCCATTATTTTGGTTTGCTGTTGTCTGTGCCTCCCCATCCACTTCTTCCTGCACACCATTATATGCCTTATGTACTTATTCTGAGTTTTCCGACCCTGAGAAACTTAGAAAGAAAAACCGCACCGTTTTCAAAGACAATAACGTATTTATTTTTGCGGTCGCTTCAAAAGCTACCGCAAACATAAATATGTTTTTAAAGCTGCGGTTTTTTCCAGCCCGGAAAACTTAGGAAAAAAAACGCAGCTAGTATTTATTTTTATTTAAAAAAATAACACTTACCGAGATGCAGCTGCAGTTTTTCTGCCTGTAGTCTCCAGACCCCGTCCTCTGCGTACAGCACCATTACAGGAAATGCCACCCATTGGTAGCTTTTGTTTACTACAGCTGGCTGGCTTTTCCTTCATTAGTGCCGCAAAAGCCAAAGCGAGCACAGCGGCGGGCATCCATTTCACAAAATGGATGCCCCCATGTTTTCTTTGAGCTTGAATTGCTCAATTTTACATAGGGACTTCGAAATAAAAAATGCCGAACGTTTTTTTTAATATTGCCTATCTATTTTTGAAAAACATTTTTTGTGTGAACCATTCCTTTAAGCACTAGCCATGTTTTCGGTCCGACTTCCCAGTGCAATGCAGTGTCGCGCTCTTGTTTAGCTAGGCCTGTTAAAACAAATGACCTTTGAAAATGTTTTGAGGTCATTGTTTTTGGAAGGATGTTTTCCCAATTTTAATTTGTCCTAGGATCTCAATGAGACGCCTTGTTTGATTATTGCCAAAATACCTTTGTGTGGCGAGTGGCTTATGGTTGATCAGGTTGCAGTGGGTGGACACTGCTGTACCATGATGTTTGTTTTATTTTAGTCTGCTTTACTGTGCTGCTGTCTGGCCTGGTGTCTCAAAACACAGGTGAAAGTGAAGTGCTTGTGTACCTGTGATGAGCCTAAACTTCTGACACCCCATTTGAGTGTTGGTGAAACCCAATACCTGATTTTATCTTCCCGGACTGAGGCGAGCATAACTGTGGGGGTTAGATTACTGTTGTGACTGTTCTCCCAAACCACTCATATCCCCTGAAAGCTTTCAACCTTTGGTTCCTCTCAATCACCAACCTTACCACTTCATACGGTTGAAACATTGTGGTAACAGGGAAGAAATCTTCTGCCACCTAATATTCCACTCAACAAATGTCTACCATGTCAATTCTTTAGTACTGTCCTGGTTCGCTTATGAATGGCCATCTATTACTGACCCCCCACCAAAAGTCAGTTTTGCTACTATGCTCTACAACCTATTTGCATAAAGACTTACTGATTCCTCTTCAAACTCCTATTGGCAGTCGTTAAATGTGTCCACAGTATGGCCTCCTTTTTTAGCCATCATTTGCTCCTCCCCTAGTTACTCTTGCTGCCTTTTTACCCCTGCGCCCCTCTTGCACCCTTTTTGCTTCTGTTCTTTAACTCTCCTTGCACCCCTCTTCTTGCCCACCCCTGCAATAAAAATACTGCCATTATTCTGTATTTAAATGTATGCTGAAACCTTTTTCTCAGTCATTAGGACTAATCCTTTGATTTCCTTTTAGTGCTTTGACTACATGGAAAGACCGTCTTCCTTTAATCCCTGTCTCTCATAACGTACAGGAATTCTTTGAATTGCTTTCCCTGTTTCACTAGTTAATGCAAATGTGTTCCATTTTCTTTTCCTTAGTGAGATTTGACTGCATGTGTGGCTGTGATCCGTGCACATGAAGGTGGCATACAAGTGGAGTTTTTAGCCTTCATGATCCCAAACATCGGACACCTCGAATAACCTACATACACTACCGGATTCTTTTTTTGTTGGTCTTGGCGAATGCTGCTGTTCAGTGCATGAACGGATGCTCCCATCGATGGTGCTCTTCTTGCAAGTTACTGGCGTACTGCTTTCGGTATCTGTTATCGGCGGTAAGTGACATTTCCTATTCCGTTTTCAACTTTACAATAAACTTGATATTTGAGCCAGTGATGATACCCTAACATTTCTGACACCTCGTCTGAAGCTGCATGTGCAGCATTTGATTACTCTTTCTGTCTGAGGCTCTTTAAATGAGTTGCATGTTCTAATGCATAATTCACAAGATCACTTGACGAGGGGAAGCCGGAATTGCTAAATGTGGTATATGAACAATGCAGGGTTATGAATAACTGTATTCAAGGGGCTGCTCGGGATACCGTGGCACACATTAGATCTGTGTACAATGTTATCTTTTATACTCTGCCAAGTCAACGTTGTAGTGGTCTCGATCTCGCTTGTCTGTAGGTTAGAGACCAGGGAGCCTTTTGTTTTATTAAATCTTGTATAATGTGACAAATCTCCAGCAATCTGAAAGCACCAAGATTTGTCTATAGGTTGATGTATTGTCCCCACCCCAGGGTATCCAGACCAATCTGGAGTAAAGGCAATGGTTAAAATGGTGGGGGGGGTGAAAGAGGGCATGGAGGCCAGGCAGGTTCATCAGTGAAAGTATATATAAAATCACAATTGATGTAATTGGAGTACATTTGAAACTGCCCGCTCATAAATATTCCCTTGAACCTTTTCCCTAATTGTGTTGCTGCATTGATGGACTGTTCTCAAGCAGGCCTTTTTGAGCCGGCTTATTGCCCAGCATTTTAATTTTCCCACAACATTTGCATTTAATTTACTTGTAAGAATCCGTTTACAGATAGAGGCATTCCCATAAAGGGTGCCTGCACAGTGGCCCAAAGATGGGAACAAGTGAGCCTTGTTTCATGGTAAAAAAATGACGTGCCAATGACAACCTACAAAAATATATAAGAAAACAAGGTTACCTTTAAAAAGGCAACCTTAAGAGGCAAGTGCTTCAGTGTACTATATAGTGTCACTAGGGATAGTGGAGGGGGTCTGGTAGAGGGGGTGGGGGAAGGGTGCAGGGATGCTTCCTATCAGATTTTAAACCGTGCTTTGAAGAGAACCACAGTTGGGCTGGCTTTGTTCTGGGCAGGGGGTTCCAGTGGAGCTGGGTAAGTATGTGGCATTGGGGTGGAGTGTACAAG
This sequence comes from Ambystoma mexicanum, assembly GCF_040938575.1. Taxonomy (NCBI): domain Eukaryota; kingdom Metazoa; phylum Chordata; class Amphibia; order Caudata; family Ambystomatidae; genus Ambystoma; species Ambystoma mexicanum. The sequence continues at coordinate 334,938,236 of NC_090924.1, read as the reverse complement.
AGGATCAAAGGGAATGAGTTGTAAGCTGATGCAATCAAATGGGGACAGAGGGAGCAAGACCATTGATTGCTTTGTCAACTAGAATTAACTAGAGAGGTTGTGTTTGAGTGCCAACCAGTATGATGGTAGGTAAAAGTGGTGGAGGATCACTTTAGGTTAAGTGCTGTTTGCAAATTTGAAGACGTGTCCAAAGGGAGTAAGGACTAGAGGGGAAGGCCAAGGAGTAGGCTTGAACAGTGTCAAATTTGCGAGCACAAGAGTGGAACATGGGTAGCAAGAAAATGGGGTTAATATGAACTGCAGCGGAAAGAATGAATTGTTGGTCAGAGGTTGCCAACAAAAATCAGGATTGCAAGGCTTAGGTTAAGGAGCATGTTCAGTCTGGAATGAGATGTGTAGGAATGGTATTGGAAGCCAAGAGAAAGATGACAGTGCTGCAGGAGGCAGGTGGACATCCCATGACAAATTGCATTAAAACCATTCGTAATCTGGTCAGAGATGGCTGGGGTGAGGGAAAGGAAAACTATTTGTGTTGTAAGCAAAAACTTGATTAAGTCAAAAGGAAAAGCAAAGGTCTAAGGATGTATCCTTTGGGGATGCAGACCAGGGGGCTAGAGGTTTCAGAGTTCCAAGATATTTTAAAGGCTCAACCTTCCATGTAGGGGGGATCCAGGCAAGTGCATATTTCCATAATCCTATGTCTTTGAAAGCGAGCAGGAGAGGGGTGTAGTCTATGGTGTTGAAAGCGGCAGACCAATCCAAAAGCATGAGTGAAAAGATGAAGTGGTGAGTATTAGAAAGTTGGAGACATGCAGGAGTGCAGTCTTGGTGTAGGGTTTGCTCTGAAAGCCAGATTGGACATCTCAGGGCAATTATCCTGAAGATAACTTGATCTGGTCGAAGACCACACGCTCAAGGACCTTTTTAATAATGGGGGAGGGGAGAAACTGGGAGAGGTTTGCCTCGACATTTGGGTACGTTGCGAGTTTCACGACAGTTGTAGATTGAAGGAGGCCAAGAAGAGTCTAGTGGGGGAAGAGGTTGAAGAGCTCAGATCAGGGCAAGTGATTGAGACTAAACCAGGTGAGCTAAAAGGATCGATACGAGGGCAAGATGTGTTGTATCTTCTAATGATGGGTGTTAATTTAACAGGAGAAGTAGTCAAGAGTAGGAGAGGCAGGGACAGCTGGTGGACGGGAGGGTTGGTGAGAGGAAGGCAGTGAGTCGCACATTAAGTGATTTAGCAAAGTCATTAGCGTGAAGGTGATGGATAGTTGCTTGGGATGCTTGAGCAAAGATTGAATGGTAGAAAGTTTACAGCAGTGATTGTGAACGGAGCAGATTGTTTTGAAGTAGGATTTGGCAGCCCAGTGCAGAGGATGGGACAGCAAAGGTTTCTTTTTTAATTCGTTTTTGTTTTTTTAGGTGAAGATTAGGTTTAGTGAGTAATAGTAAATGTTTTTTCATGGTCTGAATTTCCGAAGTGATCCACGGCTGGTAACAGTGTTGGTCAATTGGAGTCCTAACTGCATAGTGAAAATCAGGAAAGGCATGATCAATGGAGGAGGTATGAATAGTGGAAAGAGACTGGTCCACATCAATGTAATGTGCAGTGAATGTACTGCCTGAAATTCTCCTTGGCCACTCAAGAGGGTTGATGAGTAGGAAGTGGAGGGCTGGATCAAGGAGCAGAGCATATTACCTTATTGGGCCCACTGCTAGGTTTTATAAGTGGAAGCTGGGACTAACCACGGCCCCTTAAAATGACGGTGGATTTTGACCTCTGCTCTGGGAACAAAGTTCTACTGGGCTACCTAAGTCCTCTAAGCCTGCTCAGTGCTGTGTGTATGTGCCAAAGGAAAGCATTCTATGCTCTGTATACGCAGTGGGTTTAGTTGCAGTTATTAATTTGCGTGTCAAACCATGCTCTGGGAAATGCAGAACATGCTTGGAATACAAATGTTATCATAACTAGTGGCGGGCAAAAGGTTCAGGTGTGATATTTGCCAGACAGAATGACATCCAATGGGAGTGTGCCAAAGGTATTCCTATGATTTCTTGTGCGACTAGAATGAAGTAGTTCAGGTGCAGAAGGTCTAATTTGTCGGGAGAATTGCTGCACAACGGAGTACGATTTCGAATTCCTGTGCCACTGGTAAACATTACTTTGCCCTAAAACAGCAGTTGCAACTCATTGTCAGCCCTATAGATAAGGGGCGCACATGACACCTAGGACCCTACCCCGCTTCCACCCATGATGATCAACCCACCTTTACATAAGCCTGTCAAGTGGCACAGTGAGTAGAGCGCTTGCTTTGACATCCGTGCAGAGCCTGCTAACGCAGGTTCGAATCCCGGTGGGGCCAAACTCATCCTTTCATCCTTCCGAGGTCGATAAATGAGCACAACACCGTGGGTGGTAATAAGCAGCGCTCGGATACCTGTTCGTAGCGCTATATAAATTACCACAGATCTTTTCGGATCTGTGGTAAGCAGTGGCACAGGAAGAGGGACTTTTATATTTATTCCTGATCTGAAGAGGGACTAACACTAGTTTTATGAAGCATGAATTAGAAGGTGGAATGGAGTTAATCACACTTTTTTATTACAATAAGTAGGAGTCTGGCATGTGCCTGCTCAGTTTCCATGTATGGTAAATTAATGTGTGTACGGTCACACTGTACATTGCCTTTTTAGTTTTATGTGCATTTGATCGTGCTTTAATATTGGGTAAAGGGAAATGCTTACAATCCAGCGTACCTCCTGAAAAGATTTGTACATAAAGCCGCTAATAGTTTTCTCTCGCTCCATGGTTGTAATAACTGTCCCCACCAAATTTCTTGGCGTTGAAGTTGAAATTATCAACCATGAAAAGATGCAGGTGCAGTCTCGGCCCTGTAGAGATTTTTAACCTTACTGGCTGCGTACATTTCTGTAGTGTGCTTTTACTTTCTGTGCCTTATCAGTTATTTAAATGGGGCTGTCCTTGTAATGCTGTACTGCTGCTATTTGGGTTTGTGCTACCCTTGATCTGCAGAACTAATAACCTTTTCTTTGTTTAGGAAGAAAATTAAACCTGGAGTAGAAGGCTTGTATTGACCAGCCCTGAAAGATGGCATCTTCTGAGATGAATGCAAGGCGGATGAACAAGTGTCTTTTTGGAAAGATGTTGCTCCTTTGTTTCCTTGAAGTCCTTCATCTCGCCATACTTACATGAGCATGTCTTCCAAAAGAGAGTCACTAAGTTAAATGTATACTGCCTTTGGTTCCAAAGTTTACCCAATCTCTGCCTCATTTTGTCTTGTATTTCTGTGGATGTTCACTGACTGGGGCACCGAAGACCGGTGGCTGTGGTATGCCGAAATAAAAATAAATTGTGCCGAAATGACCAGTTTTTTTCCTTTGGAAACTCGGTCCGAATCAAAGTGGTGTCAATTTGTTACATGATTTTCTAGGGGATGCAACGGTAATTTTTTTAGTGTCACTTGAGCTGTTAGCCTAAACGTGTTTGCCAGTGTTTGCCAATGATCCCTGTTGTAATGTATTTGCCGTTAGATTAAGCCCTTCATGCTTTCGCCAAGTTTTTTTTATTGTGTGTTTGTACGGCGCTTGTACGTCAAGTAAATTGTTTAAGCGCCCACAGGTCAACGGGGAGATGACAGGGGAAGGAAAATCAAATGGAACAATGAAAGATGGAGGTCGAACTACTAAATTTTGTAGCATACATATGGTCCAAAGAGAAGGACACTGTGCATTCCAAAAATAATGGTTTATTTAAATAAAAGGTCAAGATAATCTCAGCGATGTATTGTGACATAAACACAAAAAAACATCATCCCATTAAGAATAGCAGTAAGCAGTTCAAGGCAAGTCAAACCTAAAGTTATACATTCCGAATGGCAATCTTATTCTTGGGGAATAAGACGAGGCTAGTTATGCTTTTAGAATGCAGCAAGTAATTAAAGGGCAGAGGGGACCCTATTGGTCATTCGCGTTCAGTTTCGGAATCACAAAGAATCACAACACTGTTACAAGTATATCTTGCAACATATTTAACTTTCTATTATGGATAGTTACACCAACACTATTACTTTCACAAACGGTTCAGAGCTAGTAAATTAACTCCTACTTTTCAGAGCGACTTTCAGATACTCATGGACGAGTAAGAACCTTGTAAACTCTGTGCACTAAAGCCACTCGGCCAGCAGAACCCAATATTACAAGAGCAACAGCTATTCAAGGTCAGTATAACCTATTGATATCTAAACTATTACACTATTTCTAATACAGTTTAACCAGTGTTCTCCAGCAATGGGGTCTGGCATGGATTCACATGCTCATGAATATTCCCAGTCAGGTCGGGAATCCTCATTAAAAGGTTTCACTTGACTTACAATCTGTATTCCTCCATCACTGAACTCTGGGTCCTACTGCCCCCGGCCAATGACTGCCATGCCCCCGGCCAATGACTGCCATCTCCCTAAGCTCCTTCTCTGGCGGCAGCCTTTGGATTTTTACAGCACGTTAAGTGTTGGGAGTCCTTGTTTTGCTCCGTGAGCTATTCTAGGTTTTTCACGCTTTTTGTCAAACTGAGCCAGAGTGCTCTTTCTCTACATTAGCCGACGAGCAGGGTTCGGGTTTTCGGTTAATTTCGCTCCCCTCGAGGGCAAGGATGGATTGTCAAGGTTCCAGAAAGCCATCCGGTCTACTCCGCACCGGACCATGTCGGAAGAGAAGAGGGAAGCTCCCTTTTCAAGCTCTGTTCCAGCTGCAGACTGCATTTGTAGAGGACAAATGCCTTCAGTGCCTGTCTCCTTCCGGACCACTTAGAAAGTGATTGCGAGATCTTAGTGTGTGGCCGGCGTATAGCGCTAGTGGCCTTTATATTTTGATTTAGAAATGGCTAGAAATCCCAAAAAGTTTATACAGTAATGAGTCAGAAATATATTTTTTCAAGTAGGATGTTTCGACGTGCATTGTTTTCAAGGCAAGCGTCCAATGTTAAATACACCATTAGTGGTACTGGAATCTGTAGGTTTGCTTGCTAGCAGTCTGCGCAAGTGGACGATCCGTAGGTTCGGTGATGTATAGTTACATGAATATACTGTTTTGCGAATCGAACGCAATGTTCTTGGGAGCCAGGCTCAACATGGACTCCTGCCTGGCAGCCCTCAGAGGAGAGAGGGTAGCGGCCATATTGGGGAAGGCACGCAATGGCTGTTTCTGAAGACCGCCACAGTGCGGCCCATCCAGTCGCTGCTCGGCATCTACCTTATCCGGCTCTGCAGGCTACAGATGCGACACCTTCAGGAGATCCTGGATGCTCGCTGGATACAGGTGTCCAGAAGCTTCGCAGACTAGACCCCCCCCCCCCAATAAGTTGGTGGGGTGTCCACCCCAATGTTGCCCAGGGTTTCTGAACCCCCATACCAGGAGACTGTCACCATGGATGCTTCCCTGGAGGGCTGGGGGAGGCCCCACACGGGACATCTACACGCCAGAGGTCTGTGGCTGCCACAAGAGGAGGATCTTCACATGAATATCCTGGTGCTGCAGGCAGTGTTCTGGCCCCTCAAGTCATTCCTTCTGTCCCTGAAGGGTAAAGTGGTGAGGATCTTCATGGACAACACAACCACGGGGGGCACCCGATCCCAGCGCTCTGAGGCGCAGGGCTTGTGGCACTGGGCCGTTGACCAAGAGGTGTTCCTCATCCCCTTTCACCTGGCAGGAGTGGAACACCATCGCTGACTCCCTCAGCAGGGGGCTGCGTTCCTGCCACGAGTTGGAACTTCGGCAGGATCAGGTGGGCTGCATGTTCCTTAAGTGGGGGGGACCCCCAGATCGATCTGTTTGTGATGGCAGTGAACTCCAAAGGCCAGGGCCAGCAGGTTCCATCAGCTGAGGAGCATGGGGATGTGTTCTCCATGTGGGAAGGCCTGTACCTGTACACGTTCCCTCCCCTGCTGCAAGTCATGAACTGTGCCGATGCAGGATGGTACAAGTTGCCCCAGTGTGGCTGAGGCAGATTTGGTACCTGGACCTTCTCAGCCTGTCAGCGTCTCCTCCAGTCAAGCTGCTGTGGTCGCAGATCTGCTCCAGGGAAGGAGGCGCAATCCTGCACCACGATACAGGATCGCTGAACCTGAGGCTTGGCTCATGCATCCCTAGAGGTCAACTGCAGGGAAGTCCTTGCCAAGGCGAGTGTCATCGACTCTTAAATGCTAAGGGCACAAGTGGAAGTTTTTCTGCATGGTTCCTGTTGCAGAAGATCTGCCCTCTGAGGGTTATGGCCCTGCAGATTCCTTGGTCTGGGCAAGTGCACACCTCCAAGCTGCAGCTGGCGGCTATCTCCTGTAACACCAAGTCTCAGGACTATCTTCTTTGGTCACACCCTCTAGTCAAGGAGTTCCTCAAAGGACTGTTTAGATCTTTCCAGACGGTGAAGGCTCCTGCCCCGCCATGGGAACTCAACATGGTTCTGGCGAGGCTTACCGCTTCCCCTTCGAGTCTATGCATCACACCCCTCCAGTTCCTCCCATGGAAGACCGTGTTCCTCGTGGACATCACCTCTGCCAGGTGGGTGGGTGAGATCAAAGCCCTATCCTGCACAGCCTTATCTGACTTTTTTACGACCCAAGGGTGGTGCTGCAGAGGCACCACTTCTGCCAAGGTTCTGTACAAATTCCACCTCAACGAGCCTTTAGTGTTGCCTGTATTTTCCGAAACCTTGTCGCAGGTGGAAAGGTCTTTGCACGCGCTGGTTGTGGCTCATGCCCTGAGGTTCTACGTGGCAAGCAGTTTCCAGAAGACGTCTCGACTATTTGAACTTTGGTCCTGAGAACCATGGTAAGGCCTTGTCCAAGGCTTCCCTCTCGAGGTGGCTCTCTGGCTGTATCAGTCACCGGTTGGCAAACCGATTGCTTCCCGGCTGTCCGAGCCCATTCCACCAGAGCGATCGCTGCAATGGCATTCCTGTCTGGTGTGACCCTGCTGGAATTGTACAGGGCTGCTATGTGGAGGTCCATGCACACCTCAGCAGGGATTCCAGAGAGGAGTCCAGCAGGGTTGGCCACGCAGTGCTATGCATCGTGTTAGCTTGAATGTGAGCCTGTTCCAGAGGTCAGAGTAATTGCGCCTGCTGAGCCTTGCTACCTCCCATGGTTATGTAATGTTGTACTGCTATCTATTTATTCATGAGCATGTGAATACATGCAAGAACCCATGCTGGAGAAGGAACAAGTTACTTACCCTGTTCTCCAACATGGGTCTGGAATGTTCACATATGAACCCTCCCTCCTGCCCCTCTACATGGTCATACTGCCACTGTACATGCTACCAAATCTGGAGATGAATGCCAGAGGGGCTTTGGGAGATGGCAGTATGACCCAGCGTTCAGTGACTGGTTTAGAAGAGAAATAGTGAAAGTGAAACTGGTTTTTCTTTTACCGAGGATTCACAACCTGACTACAGGGAATATTCATGAGCACGTGAATCCATGCTGGAGAACCAATAGTTACAGGTAAGTAACTTGTTCCATATTCAGAATTTTAAATGTTAAAGGTATTTGTACCGCGCACCGTCACCAACGGAATTGGTCCCCAGGCGGATCTGTAAATGATAAAGGTGGGATGGGTTAGTAGGTTAAAGAAGGGAGTAGGATAGTGAGAGGAGTGGTGTTCTGCTGGCAGCTTCAACTCAGTATACACCGGGTGCTGACTTTTGTGCGGGTATCGGATCGGAGTCAGTCCGCGTGTGCTATTCCGGCTTGTGGTGTTGCAGTGTTGTGAAGTGCGTGCGGCTTGTTGTGCGAGAGATGGTTGTGTGTTTTTTGAGTGAGATGGGTATGCAGAGTTTGAGCTTATAGGTTAGTGGGTTACCTGACCTTTACCAATGCTAGCACTCGTAGTTTTGAGGAGTGTGGCGCTTGTTTGGCCCTCACATTCCCATCTATATGTGACGCAGGCCAATGTTTAGGGCTCCATACAGGTGTGGTCATGCCAACATTCACACTTTTATCTAGACGCGACACAGGCTGGTGTTTAGAGATCAGTCCAGGTGTGGGCAAGCTAACATTTAAACATCCATCCGAACGCCACGCAGGCTGGTGTTCACGGCTCTGAGTGTGGCACATGCTCGCGTTCACGTTTTTCTAGGTGCGCATGTGATCCTTCAATCGATCCTATCCAGATGCTACGCGGGCCAACGTCTATCTAGATGCGTCTGTCGGTCTGGGTGTGTTCGTCCGGTATGTACGAGCGGGGGAGTCTAGGTCTGGGTTTCGTCTGGGTCTGGGTCTAGGGTAGGTATGTAAGCAGGCTTGGAGAGGCAATCGGCAGTTCAAGTAAGGACCTATTTACTTTTCAAAGGGGCAGTATGCAAATCAAGACATGTAAGAACTTGACTGTTTCAGAAATGCACTAAAGCGGACCAGGGGAAGCAAGACCAATAACGAGCACACATATTCAAGGTGGGTAAATCCTATTGGCAAGCATTTACACTCATTCACTTTACAAATGATAAACCTAGAAAAGTGTGATCCATTTCAAAGCTAACAAAATAACTTCTATAATTGTCAAAGGAGCAACAAGCAACTTGAGTACTAACTCCAGGACGCTTTGTAACTTATTCTGATCAGGAATCAAAGTTACAAATTAACTCATTTGCAAGGTACTGCCAACACGTGTTACAATTTCAAGACAGCCTTGCCTTTCAAAGTCCTTCCTTATTCTAGGGAATGTGTACACTGAGGCAGAAGAGGGACCCTAGTGGTCTAGGAGCTAGCAGTAGGCATGCCTGGATAGGGTTCAGTTGCAGGATCAAACAAGTAAGATGCTTCCACATCTAACCAGGAGGCTTCTGGCAGTTTGCAACCCCTGTTCAGGAAGGTAAGGTGAATCGACTGTTCATGCATGGCCACCGGCCACTTTAGGCTCATGTTCTTGCACGCTCATCCATATGGCTCAGTTTCAGTCTCCACCCAGCCATTAATTGGCCAATCTCGTTAGAGCACTATCGTACTGTGACACTGACACTGCATGCCTGCTATAGCCCCCCTGCACCAGAGTCATGGCTTCGCAGTGTATCTTGCCCACTGGCTTGACCCTTGCATACTTGTCACTCTATGCACTAAGTACCACCAGTCTGCTGGAGTGTTTGGGAGCAGGAGTTCCACTCCAACTCGGCTGTGGCTGCTGCCTTTCTCTCCCTACTGTAAAACCCTCCCCCGGCAGCCGCCTCATGCCAGTCTCTACTTTGCAGAAGCCTGCCGGATTTGCTACTCGTCTGGTTTACACACCTTCCGGATGTAGACCCCTTAATGTGCTGTCTACCAAACCATGCACCCTTCTTGTGTACCTGATGAAGCCCCCCTGTATCCTGATGTGTGGCTATGCTTGGCTATGCATTACCCTAAACAGACCTTCATGTGTTGTATGCTTAATGTAGCCCCCTTATGAGGTAGGGCTGTGTTGGTCTGAACTACCCTCACTTTTCCTCTTATGTAACTGTTCACCTCACACTTTAACTGGCAACCAGATGCCTAAGGGTTTGGTGTGCTGCTATAAATGCAATAAAGTATTGACTTCAGAGTTGGTGAAAGTGTTCAGGACTTCACAGAAGGCTCCCTGTATGCGTTCCAGTGCTGGGCCTGGACAAATGGTAAGGACTGATTCCCAAACACGTGCATCAGTCACCAACACAGGATCGACACAAGACTTAAGGTAAGTATTCTCCAAGCCAAAGTACATCCACAAAGAGGTTGGGGATGATCATCTTGGAGAGACTGCAGTACAGGGCAACAGCAGTCGACGAAGACTTGAATTTTTTGTTGGAAGCCTCTAACAGCTACAGCTTTGCAGTTTTGGTGCCCTTTTACAGGTACCCGATTAAAGAACACATATTGCCTGTCTGATTCTCTTAACTAATCTGGTCCTGCACTCTGGTGGGACTTCAAAGGCTTTGAATCGTGTCTCTAGAGTTCCAGCAGGAGTCCACCAAGTTTCAGCATGAATGTGACTTTGCACGACCATGCACGGCATACTGGCTTGATGTCCCCTGGTATTGGCGGTTTGCAGCCCAGCAAAGTCGCAGCTCGTCGAGGGATGGCGCTAAATGCAGGTCTTTAGGCTAATGAGTCTCACCAGCCTCTGGGTAGGAGTCGTCTTTGGGACACCCAGGTAGTTTGGAAAGAAGGGTTAAAACCAGCTCCGGCTGCACAGCATGCTATCCAGTTGCTGGTATTACAGCAGTATTATCTTCCTCTTTGGATTTGGTTCCAGTGGTTGAGTATTTACCAGGAAACTAAGCACAACGTCTGCAAACTCTCACTGCAGTTCACAGAAGGGAGTGGCTGGCTGTCCATTAGGAAAGCCAGCTCCCCATTAGGAACTGGTTCCTTTCAGGCAGACTAAGAAGGGCTACAGAGTTTTGGGATTCTCCCTTGATTCCTGTCTTCAGACACTCCGCAGGAAATACAAAGGGTTACCGCCAAAGACAAAACAGCTATGGCCACCCCCACATAGGGCAGCAGAGGAAGACCCAAGAAAACGCAATGTACTTAACATGGTGAAAAAGGAGCAAAGTTAGCTTGCAATTGTTGGAAAAATGTTTCCAGGTCAGTGAGAAAGGGGATTCATTGTATTTCCCCAGCACTCCACATAAGGTGGTGCGCTGGTCTTGCATATAAAATGTAAAGGTGATGGAAATTCAATTTTACTCTTGCGAACAGTAGTTCACCGAACAAAAAGCTAATTTAAAAATGGAAGCCCCAAGGCAACACTGCTGATAGGATGCTGTGTGCTGCCATAGTAAAATACATACAGCCCAAAAGTTAAAGGGGAACTATAAATTCACACACATGGCGAGACGTAAAGGTCACCCATAAAGAGTAAAAGACTAGGTGAGGGGGGAAAAAGATTCATTCACCTAGGAACAAGGAAATAAAATCATAAAGACCAGCAAAAGGTTCTGGGGGTTGACACAGGTCGATGTTTATCACAAATTATAAAAATCTTACAGTTGTCACATCCTCTGAGCTTCTAATATTTATGTTTAAAGCATAAACAAAATAGCATTATAATCTTCCCTGTCTGTATTGGAGGTTTGCCTTTCTCTTCCAATAAGAATCCCATTTAATAATGGGCTTTGCAAACAGCTGACCATTAAGTCACTTCCTGCAGCTCAAATGGTCCCCCAACCCAATTATTGAAATCTTAAAGCAATTGGCCCTAGTCGTGGGTAACATCCAGACTTTGTCCTCCATGTTCCTGTATGCGTAGAATTGGCACTTGGTGAACTTTTTCAGCCCATTCATGTGCCAATATGCTAGCTAGAGTTGGATGAATATTGCCTTCTGTTAGGGGAGTTTTTGTAATTGGAGGTAAGACTTCAGTAAAATAGCAGTTTTTTGTAGATCCCCCAACTAGTCTGTACTACTCAGACTGTGGTAGATTGATACGATATGGCATTTATAACGCCCCTATACACAAGTGTTTCAGGGTGCGACTAGGCAGGTGAGGGAAGATGGACACCGATCTTACTAGGCTAGGTGACATTGAGATTGTGCAGGGGAGGGGGAAGGGAAAAGTGCAGGAGGGGCAGTGCTGTACATAGGATAACAGAAAAATAAATAAGAGTGCGGCCAGCTGGTGGCAGGTGCAAGGGTAAGTGCAGACATCAGATGCCAAGTGCTGGTAAGGGTTGTATGGGTAAAGCAGTCCCCAAGTGCAAGGGTTGCCAGGAAGGCAGTGCAGGTGTGCAACTGGTGGGTAGGGGACCTGGGCCAGAGATCAGAGGGTGACCAGGTAACCAGTGCAGTTTCAGCCAGGAGATGAGCAGGGGAGAGGAAGAGAGAAAGCAGAAGCAAAGAGGAAGGTCTTGAGATGCTTCCGGAACCAGAGATGGTTCTCAACATGTTTCAGGGAGGCTGTTCCAGAGGGAGGCCCCTGCAGACAAAAGATCTACCACCTACTTGTTTTTATTTATTTATTTTTTTTTATTTATTTGCATTTATAAAGCGCACAGAACTGCCCTGGGGCATCGTGGCGCTGTTACAGCAGACTTAGTCATGAACACAAGCATAGGAATGTGTTTACAGATGTAAACCGAGTTACCGAGTACATTTCACATTGGTAATAAACATTGAGCTTAGAGGTTATGCTATGCTGTGGTTACAATGCAAGCATGAGAGTGCATGTGGAAGACTTTAGCGGAATAGGAGGGTTTTGAGGTTTTTACGGAAGGTATGGTATGATTTTTCGTTCCTTAGTGAGGTAGGTAAGGAGTTCCAGTTTTTAGGTGCGAGGTGTTGGAAGCTGGTTCCTCCCGCCCTGGATCTTTGAAACGTGGGGACATCAATCATGTTGGTGCGGTGAGCTCTGGTGGGTCTGATGGAGGCTTTCGGTGTGATTCTTTCTGCGAGATAGGGTGGGGCATCCAGGGATAGGCATCTATGTGTGATGGTCATGGCTTTGAAAAGTATGCGTTCCTTCACGGGTAGCCAGTGGGCATCTTTCCTTGCTTGCGAGATGTGTTCTCTTTTTGGAATGGACAGTGCTGCCCGGAGCGCATTGTTTTGCGTGATTTGGAGTTTTTTTAGGTTGTGGGCGGAGGTGCCTAGGAACAGGGCATTACAGTAGTCTAGTTTTGTACCTATAGTGGCTCTGGCGATGGACAGGCAATTTTTGGCGGAGAGAAAAGGCTTGACAGCATTTATCATCTTGGTGGTAAGTGCCGAGGAAGAGGCTATGGCGTTGACCTGGCGAGACATAGATAGTGAGGCATCTAGGTGAACGCCTAAGGTTTTAACAGTCTTGGAGACTGAGATGGTGGAGTTGTCGATGTTGAAGGATTTGTATTGGGGGGGGAGTTTGTTGAGAATTTCATTGGTCCCTACTATGAGGATTTCGGTTTTGTCCCCGTTTAGGCAGAGGCCGTTGGCCGCCATCCAGGTTTGGATGGCTGTGTAGATTTTGGTTAATGCTGTCGCATCTTCTTCGTAGGTCCCAGTTAGAGGGAGTAGTACCTGCGTATCGTCTGCGTAGTTGGTATACGCTATGTTACGACAGTCGAGGTCATTGAAGAGAGGAAGGGTGAATATATTGTAGAGAGTGGGGGCGGTGCAGGAGCCTTGTGGGACGCCGCAGTGGATGGTGGTAGGGGTTGCCGAGGCAGTGTCTGAGAAGACTTTCATGAGTCTGCCATTTAGGAATGAGGCCACCCATGCAATGGCTTCCGGGGAGAAGTGTGCTTCATTTTTTAGGTGCATGCCTAGGATATCGTGGTTGACAAGGTCAAAGGCGGCAGATAGATCCAGTAGGAGAAGGAGTGCCGGTTTGCCTTTATCCATAGTGTCAGCAAGCTGTATTTTCAGATCAAGTAGGGCTGACTCAGTTCCGTGACCTGGTCGGAAGCCTGACTGTCTTTTTCCTAGGATATGGTTGGTTTCGAGATAATCCTGGATTTGTGTGTAGGCCATTTTATCCAGTATCTTGAGCAGGAAAGGCACAGTGGTGATGGGCCTGTAGTTGGTAGCTACTTCAGGGTCGAGGGTGGTTTTTTTTAGAAGCGGGCGCACCCAGGCTTCTTTTAGACTGTCAGGGACAGTGTTGGTTTTGAAAGAGGCATTAATGAATGATTTAAGGAAAGGGGCGAGTGTTTCAGTGCAGTCTTTGATCAGGCTGGCGGGGCAGGGGTCTCCTTTACAATTGGATGGTTTGATCTTGTTCATTATCTCAATAACTTCGTGTTCTGTGACTTCCCTGAATTTGAACGGGGTAGTGGGGGCTTTGGTGGATGTGGTTCCCGAACTAGGGGTGGGCATGTGGCTCGTGGTGGTGGGAGATTTGAGGTGCAGTGATAGGTTTTTGTGGTGCTCCTTAATTTTTGTTTGTAGGAGTTCAATTTTATTTAACAAGGCAGATTGTATGGAGTTGCACCAGATTTGGTCTTTAACAATGTCTTGTGATTTGGTGGCCGGTGTGGTGAGTTCGTTGAAAATGGCGAAGAGTTCTTTGGATTCGGAGCTTGCATTAGCAATTCTATCATTATAAGAGACTGATTTAGCTGTGATTATGGCTTTTTTGTATTGGGCAGTGATTTTTTTGTAGGAGGATAGGGTGGCTGGGGAAGGCGATTTCTGCCAGGAGTTTAGAGCTTTTCTTTTCTGTGAGCGGAGTTCTTTGAGTTCAGTGGAGAACCAGGTATTTGAGTGTTTGATAGTTTTGGCTTTTTTGGTCTGCAAGGGGGCAATGGCGTCAATGGCGGTGCTTATGGTGCTCTTGTAGATATCTGCTAATTCTGACGGGTCAGATGACTTGAGGTCTGTGGAGAGGATGTGAAGGTGGGGTGTAATTTTATCTTTAGTGAGATTTTTTACACATCTTGCCAGTGCTGGGGGGATGGGGTTAGGTTTGTTTGTGTTAGATACAGCGGGAATAAAGAAGTGAATGAGGTGGTGATCTGACCAAGGAGTCGGGGTGATGGAGCTAATGTCGACGTGACAGTTGTGGTCAGCTATCCAGTCCAGGATACGGCCTTTGTTGTGTGTGGGTGAGGTTATTTTTTGGTCGAAGCCTAGTTCTTTTAAGGCTAGTGCAAGAGATTTAGCAGGCTTGTCCTTTTTATCGTTATACCCCAGGTTAAGGTCACCTAGAAGGATGCTTTTGGAGGTGAGTTTTAGGTTTTCTGTTAGGCGGTGTACAAGGTTCTCATGGAACTCTGTTAGGGGGCCGGGCGGGCGGTAGACTAGGTTGAAGGTGATGGTGGAGTTAGGGGAGAGGGCAATTTTTATAGCTAGAGAGTCTATGTTGTCACCTAGATTGGAGGTGATTTGTCTGGCCTCGAGGTGATCTTTCAGGATGAATGCTACCCCACCACCTACTGAGGAGAGGCGGTCTTGCCGGATAATGGCGTACCCCTGTGGGATAGTAAGGTTGAGGGCTGTTGATTGGAGAAGTGACAACGCTGAGGGAGTTGGAGGCGGATGAGTGAAGGAAGATATTTAGGAAGACAGTTGAAGGTATTGAGTCCCCAGAAGGCCTTGTGGACTATGCAGAGGGTTTTGAATTTAATGATTGCTGCCACTGCGAGCCAGTGCAGAGATTTCAGTCCTGGAGAGATACGATCACTGGGCTTGAGGCCAAGGACAAGTCTTGCAGTCCTGTTTTGGGTGAGTTGCAGAGGGTGGAGAGTGGAGGCAGGCAGGTTTAGGAAGGCTGTTGAAGTAGTCCAGCCTAGAAAGAACCAGTGCTCTGGAGACAGTGAGCTTCTTTGGGAAGGAGAGGAAAGGAGGAATAACCCCCGAGGAGGTGCAGCTTGTAGTGTGACTTTTAGCAACGTCAAAGATGTGAGGAGATAAGGGAAAGTGTGGAGTCAAAGTTGACCCTGAGATTTTTAGCCTCAGGTGTGAGCAGGAAGAGGGCCAATAGAGGCTGGCCAGAGCGACCGGAAAGGAGGGAGCAGGTGTGCCTATGAGGAGAAAGTTTTACTGGCATTAAGGCAGGGATCATTGGCGACACCACTCTTGGATAGACAGTCTGATGAGAGAAGAGATGGCGGAAGGGAGCCTGGAAATGAGTTGGGTGTCATCCACATAACACTGAATGTTGGGGCAGAGAGCGGCAATGTGGTGGGTAAGAAGTGCCAGGTATTGATTGAACAGTTAGGGAGAGAGGTTAGACCGCTGGGGAACACCACAGGAGGAGATGGAGGAGAGGAAGGACCCAAGTTGGACCTGGAAGGGTCTATTGGAGAGGAAAGAAGTCAGCCAAGCCAGGGCCTGATTGGTGATATCCAGGTTATCACAGAGACTGTTGAACAGGATGGCATGAGTGGTCAGGCTTATCTTAAGGGGAATTTGTGAGCTGTAGGTAAGTACAATGAACATAGCTAGCAAAGCACTCCGAGGCACTTAAACATACATTTGTATTAAAATAAAGATGTATTATATTTACACAAGAGCCACTGTTAAATACTTCCTACAATAAACCAACACACATAGGCATACTTTTCAATACCTTCAAAAGGCCACTTCTTAGTTGGCAGCTGCTGAACGCATACAATTGTTACAGGAGTTTAACAAAATGCAACCCTAGCTAACTGGCAGTCCGGAGAGGCAGGAGAAGTAAAACATTCCTGTAGATACTTTTTAGTCTCTAGGAAGGAAGATTCAAGAAGACTTAACCAACTTTGGAGACCCTGTTAAAGGTCTCGCTAAAGGGACACAAGCATCAGCTGGAGGTAAGAGGGGGTTGCCCTGGACACCCGTACGTCCACACCTAATGTTCTGGAGTTACTTTCTAGAGTAAGGTAAGCAATACCTTTTTCCTCACAGTACCTTAGGTTTGAAGAAAACGTTTGTGGTGGATGCTCCCCAATTTTGCAGCTCTAGACCAGACCTCCGGATTTCTTGGTCTGATGATGCAAGGCAGGACAATGGACTGGATATCTCTGCCAGAGTGTCGAGGGAGAACATCTGGCACGGCTTTCAACTTCTTTGGTCACTGCGGATTTGGTGCTTTTTCTTTAAGCACCAACTAGGGACGCAATTCATCCGGTCAATCTTTCAGTTCTTGCAGTCCCATACTGAGGTGGTCTGGACAAATTGGATTGTGTCTCTGGAGTATCCTTGAGGGCTCAGCAAAGATCTGGACGGATTCAGCCTTTCCATGATTCTAGGGAAAATTTCTCTTTACTGCACCTTTCCTTCCTTCTTTATGGAACCTCCCCAAACTTGTTGATTTTGTTCTTGATCCTGACCTGCTCTTTTTGCAGTGCAGTGAAGACTTAAGCTTCACTACACTGGCTTTTGCTCATATGTTATTGGGAAACTGATATGTCCTTCGTGCTGTCAGTATTGGGAAACATTGTTTCTCTAGCATGGATTCACATGCTCATGAATAATCCCTGTTGTCAGGTTGGGAATCCTTGGTAAAGGAAAGGTTCACTTTCACTTACTGTATTTCTCCTCTAAACCAATGACTGAACTCAGGATCATACTCTGCTGCCCCCCACGCCCCTCAGCCAATGACTGCCCTCCCTAAGCCCCTCCGCTGGCAATTCATCTTCAGATGTGTACCGCATGTTCAAGTGTTGGGAGTACTCAAGTTTTGCTCTGTGACCTATTCTACGGTTTTCGTAATTTTTGGAGGGGGGGCAGAGGGGGAGTTCTGTCAAAAAGAGCCTACAAATGGGGGTCCGTTTGTCTATGAATTTCAACGCCCTTCAAGGGCAAGGATTGTTGAGTTTTCATCAAAGTTTCCAGAAAGGTCATCGGGCCTACTCCACACCTCCAACCATGACAGAGGAGAAGGACGTTCCCTTTTCAAGATCTGCACCAGATGCGGACTGCGGAACGGGTTTGTGGAGGACAAACACTTCAATGCCTCTACTGCCTTCACCCGGGCCACAAAGGAGATTGTGAGATCTGCCTCGGCTTCAAGAGAACGATGAAGGATCGGCACAGTAGACTGGCGACATGGCTTAGCGCCAAGGCCTGTGCCTGAAGCAGGGTCAAAGATCACCCCGGACCGTCCGGTCAGAAGAGCAGACTTCTAAGTTCTTTGAGCATGCTCAATCTGTGTGGGCCAAAAAGGCCAAACACTGCGTGTCCGCGTCTGTCGGGGTCGGCGCGCAAGTGAGTCCCTCGATGGACAGGGCACGATCAACGTCACCATCTGCCTCCATTGCCAGCCAAAAGGAAGTCTGCTAAGTTGCAGGAGAAGCCAGAGAAGCCTAGGGTGGAGGAAAAGACTGCCGACCTGCCCAAGTAGGCCCTGGCGGCTCATGAGAAATTGTCAACGCTTGAGTTGAAGGCCTCTCCCTCAAAAGCGAAAGGTGCTAACACCGTGAAGTTAGCCCTAATGTTCCCAGGGTGTCCCTGCCCCCGAGGTAGGAGGCCTCAACTAGGGCTGTTGCACAGTCTGCTGGCATACCCGAGAAGAGGATGCTGTCCCTAAACCCAGCTGAGACTCCTCAGGGTGCAAGGGGGGGGCAGTGCTCAAGTCCCATGCCAGCCATAGGCTGTACCCCAAGACATGGATGTTTAGTCTTTGGATAACAAGAACCGGGACTCCTTGCACACTGTCCACGGGCACATGGAGGACGACAAAGGTGTGGCGTCTAGTGTGCCAAACTCACCTACTCAGCCGAGAGATGTCTCTGGACATCCTTTCGACCCTACACACGCTAGTGTCCGTGTTAGGACAGTTTGTTTCTGAAGTCCAACTAAGGGCTTAGTAAAACCATTCAACTGAGGCAGTACAAGTCTCCACTCTTAGTAAAAGGCTGTACCACCAGAGTTCATGGTAGCGTAGACAGAGCAGCAAGGCTTATCTTAGGAGGGAGAGAGGGCAGTAGAATCAGTACAAATGAAATTGTAATACAAATGATCCAAAGAAAGACTTTGTATTGTAAAGATAAAGGTTTTATTTAAATACAGGTAGGCCCAGATATCTAGGGGTAAGTAAGTACTAACACATTATATGAAATCACAATTCTAAAAACATACTATACTTGAAGGTACACAGACCAAAGTATAAACCTTATTTGGAACAACTAACAGTAGTTCTAGGGAAGTCAAAACCTTTTCATACACTTTCAATATAGGTCACGCCTATTCTTGGGGAATAAAAATCAATCGTTACTTTTCACAATTGCATTCATTAATACAAGGGCAGTAGACCCTACCAGTTGTACAGTGACTCTTGGTATAAATCACTTAATCAGTAAACTGGATAATATACTTTTTGTGAATAGTGGAATACTTATTCCAAGTACAGTAAAACCTATCACTACTTTTATAACAGTTATACTAGGCGAGTAAAACCTAAGGATGTAATATTCAATTACAGGTGCTTTTGAGATCAGTAATACACAGAGGTGAGCAATAACTCAAACTTATTTTTGGATGGCACACAGCTAACTCAAGGTAAGTAAAACCCATATACTTTTTCAATATCGCAAGGAAGTCCAGGTTAGCTAGCACAGTGAAAGTAAACCCTAAAGTTACACTTTAATGAATGACTCAAGATATTCTAGGTAGGCGACAACCTAATGCAAACTTATTCTGGACATGCTAGCAGCAAGTCAGGGGAAGCAAGTCCCAGTTGGGGGACATTCATACAATTATCCTAACAGGACTAATCTGGTGATGCCAACAGTTGGAGGAAGATCATACAATTACCCTGCAGAAATAATCTGGTGAAACCAACACTTTACTTTTGGGAAGAGGCACAACCTAATCACAGGAGAGTAAAATACCTTCACATCTAGTTTATATAAAATGGCAAAACGGTTTGTAAGGAAAGAAAGATGTTTGAGAATAGTGCATCACATGTTCAAGATAAGTAAGAACTTTTGTAACTGTTCACTCTTGGAGTTAGTTACCAACCAACTCTTTACAAGTAAGTAACTTTTAAACACTTATCTCGGCAGAAGTCCCAATCCCTTCAAAAGGCTTTCCCTGGTTCTTGGAGCATGAGTGTTCTCAGTGGCAGAAGGGGGGGGGGGGGATCACTAGGGACTAGTGACCAACAGTGTCAGAATAGGCTATTTAGTAGCAAAAGTCAGAGTTCCTTAGGAAAACTGGGCAAACAGGTGAGTACTTTACTTCTAGGGTTAAAAGAGGGTCTATGAATTTTGCAGAAGTCACCCTAGCAGGTTTCTAGCAGTGGGACTGGATGAGAGGCCTCGCCATCACAGAAAACAACCCACAGCTACACATAAATCCTAACAGGCTTAAGGTGAGTACATACCCAAGACAACACAGTACCTCCGCATTGAAGATTTTGCAGCAGGAGAACTTCAGGATCTGCAGCCAAATACCTAGTCAGTGGATTCCTTGTCATGGTGACTGAAAACAAGACTTCAGAAGGAACTTTGCAGCAGGGATCGATGTAGAAGGTTTTAGGCAAGGTTTCCCTCGTGGCTGAATGCGGTTCTGCAGATTTGATGCCTTTTTACAGGAGCACAGATGAAGACAGAAAATCACGGTTGAAGTCTCGTTGTTGCAAAGGTCCAGCAATCTGTTGAGGGGACGATGTGTGTCTCTGGAGATCCACCAGGATGCCCACGAAGTTTCAGTGTGATTTGGAAGACCGTGCAGCGCACGAGGGCTTGAGGTCCCAGGGTATTGGGGTATTGCAGCAACGCGTAGGAAGGATCAAAATGCAGGTCTTCTTGAGCCTAGTGGGACTTACAAGGCTCTGGGTCGGGGTAGTCGTTCACGGAGTCCCCAGGTCGATTGGAAAGAAGGGCTGCAGCGTGTTTGGGTTACACAGCAGGGTCTCTGGTGGCTGGAAATAGTCTCTGCTACTTTTCCTTTGTCATCCTCTTCGGTTCATGTTCCAGTGGTAGACTACTTTTCAGTTTACAGGTTTGCAGTATTTATCAGGAATTGCAACACAACTTCTGCATTTTACCAGAAGGGGCGGTCTGGTTGTCCAATCAGGGCAGCCAGCCCCCAACTGGGATTTGTCCCCATTCAGGCAAGGTGTAAGACAAAGGGCTATGGAGTTTTGGACTCCTCCCTCGCTTCCTGCCCTCACAGACTGGAGCCTGGGCGGGGAGTCCAGGGGACTCCCGAAAATAAAAATCACAAAGGAAATTCCTGCCCTGGATGTCAGGGGAAGGAACAAGAAACGACAAACACTAAAATGGCAAAAAAGAAGACTGGGCCATTTTGGTAAAATGAGCACCCTTAGGTGCCTTTAGTGCAGCTGTGAACATAGCCCGCGGTAAAGGTGCACCAAATTAATACAAGGTATCACTGCCCCAGCCATTTAAGGTAAGATTTTCTCTAATAGAATTGTTACTGTTTTATTGTGAAAGGGGATACATTGTATCTCTCCAGCATTCCATATAAGGTGGTGTGTGCTGGCTTCACAGAATAAAATGTAAAAGGAATCCAAAGATCCTTTCTTCCCTTGGGAACTGTAGTTCTCTCAAGGTTAGCAAAATAAAGTTAAAAGGGGAACCCCTAGGGCAACCCAGCAACAACAGGCACTTATTGCCAATACATTGTTAAAGAGGATAACTTTAAAAAGACACTTTGGAGAGAGCGATTGCACTCCTCCAGGAATTTGAAGTGGCGTCGGACCATGCCATCACAGTGGCCCTGGACCTCTCCGACAAGGGTTTCCAGCAGATGGGGAACGATATGTCTGCCTCTGATGACAGGGAATATTCACAGCATGTGAATCCATGGAAGATACCAACGCTGGAGAAATGGAGTTACAGGTAAGAAACTACTCCCTTCTTGACGTTGCTGGATCTGGAGGGCGCCTGCTTCCACATCCCCATTTACAGGCAGTATTGAAGGTTCCTATGCTTCATGGTCCAAGGAAGGCACTACCAGTTTAAGGCCCTCCCTTTTGGCCTAAGTTCAGCTCCCAGGGTGTTCACGAAGTGCTGCCTGGCAACAGTGGTGGCCCATATATGTTTACGAGGGAAACACGTGTACCTGTACCTCGACGACTGGCTCATCTGGGCCAATTCAAGAGAGGTAACTCTCAAAAACAGACAATCGTCCAGCTGTTGATGGATCTGGGATTCACGGTCTATTATGCTGCTTGACACCATCACAGAACGCACTGGTCCTAGTAGCTAAGCTAACACGATCTCCTGCCTAGCGTCACCCTCGGAGGCGAGGATAGCGGCCGTGCTGGGCAAGGTGCAACTGCTGTTGTGACTGAAGACTGCCATGGTGCGGACCATCAAGTTATTTCATTCCAGGGTTGCCCCACACTGTGGTGATGATCCCTCCTACCAAGTGAGGATACAATATATCTATTCAACCAAAAGAAGGGACACATACATAATCAATAACACAACATGCTAACCCTCAGATATCAAGTAACTAAAAGCAACCACTTGGAAAATGTGGGCTGCGTATAGTATAATTAATAACATATATGAAATTTCCTAAAATGTCATATTTTAATTAATTTGCTTATTCATAGCACAAGTATCAAAAAACATTAAAAAACACATATACACAACATATCAGTATACAATGATAAAATAATTATTCCACCTCACAGAATCAAGTTCACAAATGCTTGAAACAACACAGTAGCAACTTAATTTCTCTTGCTTCCTAATGTGTCAACAAAGATTAACTCATATAAGTTTCTGTCATTGATGTTGTAAATAACTGGACATTCTTCAGGGGTAGAAATGTGTCTTGTGCTGTCTGTAGGTCTTTTTTCGTTCCTCTATAATCCTGTTTCCTATATCTAAGGGTACATACAAACATAAACACATTAGTAAATGGGCATTTTGGGTTTAGTTACTAAACCTAGCCCTCCCTAATCACCAATAGGGTGCAACAAGTATACATTTAATAATATACCTGAGCAGACACAACTTGTAGCAATAAATGTCTTCAAGTTAATTAACAGTTCCAATTCTTGTTATACACCTTTATAGTGACATGGAGAGTTCACTTCTACTAAACCAATACCTATAACCAATTTGCAAAATCTGACTTGAATATACACCATGTTAAGTAATTACTACCTTCCTCCACCAATTCAAATCAAGATAAATAAATGCGTAGGCATGAATTAAATCCTCACCCTATTGTCAAGGAGACTGGGTACCTCTCTTTTGCGAAATATTTCTTTTTCACTCTTGAAACCAGATTGAGAAGGAGTCCTTCAAATATAAACCTCCACCAATACGGGTCACACGTTGGATTTCTCAACATACATGGGTCTGGCAACACAAAAGACTCAATGGGTTTCAAGTTGGGCAGGGTAATGCACCTAAAAAAACTCTAAATTTCACAATGGCCCTTCCCTTAATACATGCTGACTGCTTAATTTTAAATGGACCTAGGAGTCACACTATTCAAGTCAAATTCCATTCAAGGTCGTGCCTTTCCACTCAATGGACAATTTGAGTATAAATTCTCACCAACTAGTTTGTAATAAAAACAGACCCACCATTAGCCATACTAACGGTCACTCGACTGGCTTCTACTACTGAAAAATACCTATCGAATTGAGCCTCCTCCTTACCTCTCAATGGTGGATAACATGTATTGAGCATCCATTCATCCTACTCCTCTACAGCCTGGATGAAATCTGGCCGCGGCCGCTAAACAAAAAGCAGTGCATGCATCGTGTCGCAATTACACATGGCATGATGATTTCATTGCTCAATGTGTAATGTGATGACATCACAATGTACCGTCCATCGAGGCGGTCTTTGTCCTAACAACCCCACGACATAGAAGCTATCTCCAAAATCAAGGTGCATGTAATTGGCTTTGATGCGTAGAGTTCATTATTGAGTCAAAGATACAGCATCTAATGCCTAAGTCATTATGTATAGCCAATCTATGTGGGCCTAATTTCTATATCTTAATATGCCAAATGCCACAAGGCATATACAGACACAAGAGTCCTCTATTCAAAAGGTTTGAGAGAAAATGCCACATATGGCCATTGTTTCTATGTTTCACATTCAATAATTAGATGTGCAATGCACATTGAAGAAAAACACAAATGGACATATCAATTACACCACAGAAAGATCGGATGTAAATCAATTATATGCACCATGTACATTGAAGAAAACACAGATGGATAGATCAAATATCTTTCAGGAGAAATGAATGTAGATCAAGACTGTGTCCTTGCAATAAGCTATTAATTTGCATTTATTAATGGCAGCACAAAGATTGTGGGCTACATCCGGAAATACCAACTGGAAGTGCAAAACTCGAACCATCGGGCTATTGGAAAACAATTCTTATTTGATATTGTGCCACTCAGTATTTTCATTCAGCCCTGTCACATGGCTGTTTGTTAAAAAAATGAGTTTCTGCTCCAAATTAATTAGTTTCCTATTAATTTCTTCCTGCGTTCTCCATTTTACCTTCTTCAAGATGCACCACTCAAATTCCATGAAGGAATGACCCTTCTCTTTGTAATGTTTAGCTAGTGGAGCTTTATCAGTATGGTTCTTGAGACAGCTCTTATGCTCAATCATGTGTGTCTTACACTTCCTGTTGGTCTTCCCTATGTATACAAAAGCGCACAGACATCTAATCATATAAATTACATTCTCTGTTTGACAATTGGTATGTTCTTTTAATTCTGACTTCAAACCTAGATTAACAGAGGTCATTTTGTGAGTTAAAGGGCACATGACACAGTCACCACAAGGATGGTGTCCCACTACTCTACGTATACCCCGCAGTGTGCTTTGTATAACATTAGGGTTGCCTGTCTTCTGTATGTAATTTTTCATAACTAAGTTACGAATATTGGTGCTTTTTTTAAATGCCACCAATGGTGGCGGAATGGTCATGATCTTTTTCCAATTCCTGCGAATAATGTTCTTCACCTTGTAGGAGAAATTACTGAAGGTAATGACAAAAACGAGAGGATTCTCATGTCTCTTTTTCTTTTTCTTTTCAAAGAGAGCCTCCCGGTGGTTATTGAAGGCTCGCTTAGCTGATTGTTTGACAATTTTAGCTGGATAACCTCTGCCTGTCAATTTATCAATCAGTATATTGGCACCCTCTTCATAACAAAGCCTTGTGCTGCTATTGCGTTTAAGAAGCAAGAATTGCCCAAAAGGCAAATTGTCCCATACATGCTTAGCATGATGACTCTTATAATGGAGAAGAGTGTTTCTGTCGGTACTTTTCACAAAAGGTTTGACCATGAGTTGGTTGTCTTTATGGTAGATCGTCAAATCCAAATAATTGACTTCAATGGAACTCATAGATGCTGTGAATTTCAGATATCTATTTTGATTGTTCAACCAAACCAGAAAGTTGTTGGCCTCTTCAATCGACCCATGCCACACCATGAAGACGTTGTCGATATATCTCAACCATTATATTATATGGAGTCTAAATGGATTGATCTCGGAATGAATCACAGTTTGTTCCACCATATCGACGTACAAGTTAGCTACATTAGGGGCCATGGCTGCACCCATGGCAGTCCCTTCCACCTGTATATAGAATTGCCCAGAAATTGAAAAAAGTTATTAACCAGGGCTGTTTCAGCACACCATAAAATAAAGGCGTTGCTCACAGGATGGTTGTCGTCTCGTTGTAATAGTGTTTCTTCCACCACTTCCAAGGTGGTTCTTTGGGGGATGTTAGTGTATAAAGATTGGATGTGAAGGCAAATCAATATATCTCTGGTGGGATCAAAGGACAACCCTTCGATTTTCACAATGGATCTCTGGTGTCTTTTACATAGCTTTTCATTTTGTTTACAAACAGATGTAGATCAAAATCTACATATTTAGGGGTTCCAGAATGGAATTTACACCCGACACTATTGGTCTACCCAATGTTTTCTCCTTGTTTTTATGGTAGGATGTAGAAAACGGGGATTCTCGCTGTTTCCCTAGTCAGATAGTCCCCTTCCTGTTTACTGATTAACTGCAGGTCTACTGCTTTGTCAACTTTCTCCATTATCCTTTTGATAGGGCCGGAACTAGGATCTTGATCAATTTTCGGATTGCTGTTGTTATCTGCTAATAATCTGTGGCATTCGTCGATGTAATCTATTTTATTCAAAATGACGCTAACACCTCCCATATCTGTCTGCCGGATAACAATCTTGTCATTTTTACCCAGGCTGCGCAACATTGCAACTCCTGACTGACTCAGATTGGAATATTGCGACATCGCTTGCATTTCAAGTTTTTCTACACCTCGAAGGACCTTATTTTCAAAGACCAACGATTCCGGAGAATGTGTGTGGTGAGCACAAAAAGTGGAAGGATTTCTAAGGCCACTAAAATGAGTGTGGGTACTAGCGGGTAGGTCTTAAAACAATTCTTTTAGATGCACTTTACGCATAAAGGTGTTAAATTCCAGTCTAAACTCAAAAGGATTATGGTATTTTGACACCACAAAGTTTAGACCCTTATTCAAGCATTGTTCTTCTTCCTCAGAGAAAGTCTCACTGGATAAGTGAACTACCAGCCCCGGTAGCTGTGTGTCTGCATTCAGTCCCTTGTTCACTCCTGCCAGCTGTTCCATCTGCCTAAAAAAGGTGGGCGTCTTGACCCATTTCTTGCGCCTTGTGTTCATCTTGAATTACGGCCTCTTTGCATTGGGGCATTCGTATTTCTTCCTCTCTGTTTCCCACATCGGTGTCTTCATTTTCATAAGGCGTCCCTCCTTCTTCACTCGAGCTGCATGACGTGTTCCTAAATCTCACTCTTCGGTTGGGTCTCTGTCCCCCTGTGGGAGCTCCAAAATAGGAAGGAAGGTTTCCTCTACCAGAGTCGCAAAGCACAAAGGAAGACAATCATGGTGGTGCCCCTCCTGGATGATGTTTGGGAGGAATGACTGGCACTGTTGAAGAATCCGGCCAAGTGGGACAGGCTAGAGAAAAAGTACTGGGTACTTGAGTCCGTACCCAGGTGCCTACGGTTCCAACAGTCACCAGACTCTGTGGTGTTGGTGGCTGCGAGGAAGAGATTGTCTAACCCCTAGTCATAGTCTTCAGTCCCTCCAGACAGCGAGGGTAAGAAGTTGGACGCCATGGGGAGAAAGGACATCTACTACGCAGCATCGACCGTCATGGCGGCCAAAGCATTGGCAATTCTGGCCAAGTACGACAAGGAGCTGTGGTACGAACTGGCCCCAATTATGGAGTTCCTACCTGGCGACAAGCAGTTGGAGGCGATCGCACTCCTTCAAGAGGAGGAAATGGCCTCATACCATGATATCGCAGTGGCCCTGGACTTCACCAACACAGTTTTCCGACAGATGGCGAATGGTGTCTGCCTCATCGTCGAGGCTGGCTGAAGGTCACCAATTTCCACCAGGCGGTCCAGATGAGGGTGCTTGATATGCCCTTCGGGGATAACCTCTTCGGAAGGCCATTGAGGAATCCTTGCAGGCCGTCTAGATGGAGATGGCCTGTGCCCAGGGCACCCTTCAGCAGTACTGCTCTTCCTTTCACATCCAAAGATAGCAGCAAATCGACAAAAGGTTTTGGTGGAAGCTCCACATCGTACCGTCAACCCTCCCGGTCTACAACCCAGGAGGCCTACAGAGGCCGCTCCAAGGCTTTCGGTGGAGGTGGTCAGCGCAGTCGTCGCCCCCAAGGCAGAACACAGGCACTGATGCAGGACTGAACTGGCTAGGACGTCAGGCCCCCACCAATGCACCCCAGTGGGAGGCTGGCTGATGGCATTCTTCTGCAAGTGGGAAGAAAAGCTCTCATCGACAGATGGGTGCTGGATGCTCTGGCCCACAGACATACCCTAGAGTTTTAGCAAATGTGTCTGTGGATTCGACTGGTGGCCCGGCAAGAGCAGCACATTTCTCAGCTCCTGCTAGAGGTGGGGGCCATGCTAATGAAAGAGGCGATGGAGCTAGTTCCAAAATGACTCTGGGGCTCCAGAATCTACTCCATATACTTCTTGATCAGAAAGAAGACAGGGGGCTTTAGGCCCATCCTGGACCTGCGGTGTCTCGAGTTCATCAAGTCCCAAAAATTCAGGATGGTCATGTTGCAGCACATGCTCGGCAAACTGGAGGAAGGTGACTTCTTGACGTCGCTGAATCTGGAGGAGGCCTACTTCCACCTCACGATTCACAGGAAACATCAAAAGTTCCTGCGCTTCATAGTGTAGGGAAGACTACCAATTCAAGGCCCTCGTTTTCGGCCTAAAGTCAGGACCTAGGGTGTTCACGAAGTATCTGGCACCAGTGGCAGCCCATCTACATCTACACGTGTACCCGTACCTCGACGATTGGCTCTTCTGGACCCAGTCAACGTAAGTAGTCGTCGAACACACGGAGAGGACCGTCCAGCTACCGGCGGGACTGGGGTCCTCCAATTATCCAAAGTCTTGCTTGACGCCATTGCAGAACACTCTATTCCTGGGAGCTACGCTCAACACGGTCGCCTGCTGTCGCCCTCGGAGGAGAGGATAACAGCCATGCTGTGCAAGGTGCAGCGGCTGTTGTCACTGAAGACTGCCATGGTGTGGACCATCAAGTCGCTGCTTGGCATGATGTCGTAGTGCATCTCCGTGATTCGACTCTGCAGGCTGCAGATGTGTTCTCACCAAGAGTTCCTAGACGCCCACTGGATAAAAGTGTTGAAGTTTCACAGACAAGATCCCCCTCCACAAGGAGTTCTGTCAAGCGATAAGATGGTGGGGTGTACACTCCAACATCGTCCAGGGCACAGGGTTCTGAAACCCCCCTTACCAGGAGACGGTCACCACAGACGCTTCCCTGCAGGCCTGGGGAGCCCACCACAGACGTCTGCACGCTAGAGGCCTGTGGCTGCCGGAGGAGAAGGATCACCACATCAATATCCTGGAGCTGTGGTCTGTGTTCTGGGCCCTCAAGTCTTTCCTTCCGTCCCTGAAGGGCAAGGTGGTGAGGAGCTTCATGGACAACACCACCACAATATTCTACATCAGGAAGCAGGGGGGCACTCGAGCTGCAGCACTCTCCAGAGAGGCGCAGGCCTTGTGGCATTGGGCCGTCGACCAAGAGATGTTCCTCATCCCCTTTCACCTGGCGGGAGTCAAGAACACTATCGCCGACTCCCTCAGCAGGGAATTGCACTACTGCCATGAGTGGGAACTTCAGCATGACCACGTAGACAGCATCTTCATCAGGTGGGGCAGGTCCCAGATCGATCCGTTTGCGACAGCAGCGAACTCCAAATGCCTGAAATTTGCCAGCAGGTTCCACCAGCTGAGGAGCCTGGGGGATGCTTTCTCCTGTTCCTGTATGTATTGCCTCTCCTACTGTGAGTCATCAATGTAAACAGTGCCGATGCAGGATGATACTCGTCACCCCGGCGTGGCCGAGGCAGATTTGGTAACCGGATCTTCTCAGCCTGTCTGCGTCTCCTCTGGTCAAGCTGTGGATAGTCACGGATCTGCGCACCAACGAAGAAGGCGCAATCCTGCATCACGATCCAGGATCACTGAACCTGGGGGCTTGGTTCCTGCAGCCCTAGAGTTTGGAGGATATGAGTTTACAGCAGACTGCAGGTAGGTCCTTGCCAGGGCCACGGCATCACTGACTCTTAAGTGCTACGGTCACAAGTGAAAGCGTTTCGCTACCTGGTTCTGGTCGCAGAATCTCCCGCTGCACCCAGTCTCCAGGACGATCTTCTCTGTGATCCCAACATCCCGTCAAGGAGTTCCTCAAAGGACTGTTTTGATCTTTCCCGCTGGTAAAGGTGCCTGTCCCAGCGTGAGAACTCAAGGTGGTGCTGACGAGGCTTCTTCGAGCCTATGCATCAGGCCCCTCTCGTTCTTTTCGTGGAAGACAGCTTTCCCCTTGGCCATCACCTCTGCCAGGAGGGTGGGTGAGATCCAGGCATTCTCCTTGAAACAGCCAAATCTGACTTTATACAAATTGAGGGCAGTGCTGTGGACGCACCCCTCCTTCATGCCAAATGTTCAGTCGGAATTCCATCTCAACAAGCCTTTGGTGTTACTTGTGTTTTTTCCAAAACCTTTGTCGTCGGCGCAAAGGACTTTGCACTCGCTGGACGTTGCTTGTGCTCTGAAGTTCAACGTGGCATGCACAAAGAGTTTTCAGAAGACGTCTCACCTGTTGGTGAACTCAGGTCCTGTGAACCATGGGAAGGCCTTGTCCAAGGCTTCCATCTCAAGGTGGCTCTCCGGCTGCATCACTTACTGTCATCGGTTGGCGAACCGACCACTGTCCCGCCATCCGAGAGCCCATTCCACCAGAGCGATCTCTGCAACGACAGCGTTCCTGTCTGGTGTGCCCCTGTTGGACATCTGCAGGGCTGCTTTGTGGAGGTCCACCCACACCTTCACGAGATTCTACTGCATCGACAGGGATTCCAGAGAGGAGTCCAGGGTCGACCAAGCATTGCCACATGACCTATTCGCTTGAAGGGGAACCTGTTCCGGGTGTAAGAGTATTTGCTTCTGTTGGCCTTGCCACCTCCTGTGTTTGTGTATTGTTGTACTGGTATGTATTCTTTATTCATGATCATGTGAATCCATGCCAGACCCCATGCTGGAGAAGGAACAAGTTAACTGTAACTGTTGGTCTCCAGCATGGGCCTGGCATGTATTCACAAGGAGACCCTCCGTCCTACCCATCTGCGGCTCTTCTGGGTCATACTGCCACTTTACGTGCTACCAAATCTGAAGATGGCTGCCAGACGAGGGTCTTAGGCAGAGGGCAGTCATTGGCTGGGGGCAGTATGACCCAGAGTGCAGTGATTGGTTTAGAGGAGAAATAGAGTTTGTAAGTGAAACTTTTTTCTTTTACCGAGGATTCCCGGCCTGACAACTGGCAATATTCATGAGCATCTGAATTCATGCCAGTCCCTTGCTGGAGAACAATAGTAACAGGTAAGTAACTTGTTCCATTCTGTTAAAGTGTAATCTGTGATTCACATTGTGTGAACTCATTGTGGACCATTTACAAGCTCAATCACAAAAACTGAGGGGCACTGAGAGAACAGTATACAGGGTAATGCCCTAACAGGTACGTTTTTTATCACAAATAGAAAGCAGAATGCAACTGTATATGATTATTCTACAACACAGTAAATCTTCCATATACCAAACAGAACCCAAAAAAGGGTGGCTTGGGAGTTACAAGGTTGTTATCGAAGACAGAAGGATAGATTGTATTGATCACTATCCCTGCCTAGTCCCAAAGCATTGCTAGAATGCGCTGATGGGCTGCTTATCTAAAAGGGACAGGAAAAGAAGGTAAATAAAAAGAGCTGATGATGGATGTTGAACTGAAGGAAAGGATAAGGTCTGTGCAACAGTCTTTATTCAAAACTATGGCGATGTGCTCTAATTCATCCCATTTTCCCCTTTGGTTAACCACAATGACACTCTGCCACATTCTGGATGATTGTACCTAGAAGCTTGCCTTGATCTCACTTTAGGAAACGTTCAGATGAATCATCCCTGGGATCCATACAGCAGTCATTAACTCTACAATAGACTAGGTGTAGCTATTCTGGTTCATAATCTGTCTGCAGCTTGTAACTGATGGGGATGCTAGGAGGAATAACTGATCGTGGTCAAGTCCCCACTACCGGTCTGTCCCGACCATCTCCCTGCAAACGTTCTGGAATTAGGAGGGAGAGAGGGCTGTAGATGGGTACAAAGAACCTGTAGCATGCATTTGGTCCAAAGAAACACTGATACTTATGTATTGTAAAAATAATGGTTTATTTTATATAAACACAGGCAAAGAAGTATTTAGAAAGTGTGATTACAATTATCTTTCATAAACACAATTATAAAAACCAACACTATACTTATGGTATGCAAACCAAAGTATAAACCCTAGCATTTTACAGTTCACATTTAGAATGGCAGTATGTTATTCATAGGGAGTAAAACCACATTAGTTGACTTTTAGAATCACAGTATGAAATTCAAGGTACAGCTGATATGCCAAGCTTCAATGAAGATTTCTTGGGAATTTTTGGAGACTTGAATGGTCCTAATCGTTCCACCTTGCTACTTGACGATTTCAATCGCTGGCTAAACCATAAAGCTGATGAAGAAGCCTCCACACTTGTTGGGACCCTAAATGACATTGGCCCTCATTACGACCCTGGCGGAAATCGAAAAACGATGGCGGAAATGCAATACCGCCATCGAATACCGCCCGTTGCGATTATGACCCGTCACCGTAAAGTACGATGCCATTAGCGACACCGTAGTGAACGCCAACGCTAACTGCACCAAGTACGCGCACGCGCTCACTGCGAAACCGTAATTACCACCATGGCGCAACGGTACAGGAATTCTGACCCTAGCGGACATGTACCTAACGCCATCAAGCATGGCGGAAAGTACCATTCCGCCATGGTGAGAAGTACGGCATCGCAAACCAACCGTAAAAGGCCTTACTGAGTGCCTGTACACCACTCCCTGGCCACATTGCACAACTCCTCGTAGGTGCAATGAAGTCAAACAATGCAACCAGTGAAATGTACAAGTCACCCATGCATGCCAACGAACAAATGAATGTAGGGGCTCCAAGTGCCTTGTGAGTGGCCATCCATATTAGCCATGGCACCATTGCCGTACTGATGCAGCACAGGCATGTGAAGCTCCAAGTACAGCAACATGAACTGAAAACTGAGACAAACAAAAACAGGCCCCCCATCGCTTGACACCAGTGCAAGGCAACATACAAAGCAGTATCCTGAGTGAGACTGCACCAGCCCTGTACTCCTGCCAGTAAACAAACCAACCAGCAGCATAAGCATGTACCACACAAGTTGGCAGAGTGACTGAGCAGCCAGGCACATCTCAAGAGGGGCCAATGGGAGCAGCAGGGCACAGATGGCACGAATACAGAAGCCATTCCAATGGACATGACCTCAGTCTCCCTCCAAGAAACGCACGCAAACACAGGCACCTGTGACCAGCCATATTCTGAAAATCACATCATTCCACCAATCCACCTGGCTGACCGGCATCTGTTACACAAAAGCCAATCCCCCTCCCATGAGCATGACATCATTAAAACAGTCATAATGGCAGCCCCTATCCCTGACCTTACTGGCCTTCGTAGGCAAACGCGCCCAGTACAGTACCACGCAACTATGCTCAGAAGGCCGAACCCAAAGCAGATCTCCTCACAATACATCGCTCCACAAATAGGAATATGCTACATTACTTGCAAAGAATAACGCTACAAGGTCAATATCATAATCAAAATTTAATGCACAACAAAATCACCCGGGCCATACAGCTATTAGGTCATGAACTCCAAATCATATCTCATAATTGTGGGCTGCATCCGCAATAAATGACCAGCTTCTTCTTGTGTGACGCCCTGTTCCTCCATGGTACACAGGGGCTACATCCACGTTCAAAAAGGCAACATGGAAGCGCCTAGAACCGCAGGACCGTCCCATTAGGTAGGCACTAGTCCAGCTGAAAGCTCGAAATGTTGCTCCTAGCCACTAGTACTGCGTAAGGGCATGTGGGCCATTGGCGATCGTCCCATAAGATCGTAATGGTGCTCCACTGATTAACACGAAGCAGCAGGTGTCGGGAGTAAAAGCCATCTGCAGGAGTGGCATACAGATGGCAGCGGCAAAAGGGGAGGAGATACCTGTCACCCAAATGAAACGAAAAAGAATAGTATGGGCATCTGAACTCCATTTGAATTACTCACTTCAAAGATCACACTAAATCCACAGCCATATGCATGCTAGCCCACTCAAAAGGATTATTCGCACCCAATAATCACTTGCGAATCATAACTATATAAATCGAGGTGAAAACACTATTACAAACGAGTGTTTGTGTGCATGCGTCTGTTAAAACAGAATCCATTAGATGGGATTAGTAACGTGCATAGACACAAGTGTTTGAAGGCGCGTCGAGACAGGGAGGGTTCAACAAGGGCAGATAGACGATGGTCCCACTATGGCAGCCCTGCATCACATAGCGCAGAGGAAGTTGATAGATTCCAAAAAGCCATGTACATGGCAGACTCTCTATTAAATCATCTGTCCATGCATCCATACATCATTCCCTCATCCCGGTATAAAAACGCCTGATTATTTACTCACATAACATTAGAAATTTCCATTGAATCTGTGCTTAATGCAGTCTGCAAAATCCACTGTGCTCCAGGCCGGAATTCTAGTGTTGTGAAGTAACATGTATTTGGGAACGTCCTGCCTTATCCTCCACTACGCTATTGCGCATCCCATACTATTCATATCAATCATTGCATTCTCGGCATGGCCCCTGTCCCAAGGACATTAAACAATAGAACTTTCTATCTGCAGTCAGACCTGTGGGCGTCTCCTCGCCGCTAGCTGGAAACCGAAAGCGCTGTCCTTCGAATTCCTCATTTGCAACATCACGTCGAAAAGGCATCTGTGACCGCTTGAAATCACAAATCCATCCATTTAGTGCGGCAGTGTGTGAAAATGGCAACTGGCTACACTCACAAATGGGACGCCCCGCCCGTCGGTGAACCGCGGTACAGCGCTGCATGAGGGTCCACCGTTAATCGAGTACTACATTCCACTGACCCTTCACAAGTTTGTTCCCGACTGCAAAGATAGTATGCGAAACAATGGGAGCATAGCAGAATTAACATATGAAGCAATATCTCACTGCCATCGGGATGAAATACATGATTGTAATAGCAAGATGCCATGCGTCGATTTGCAGCGTTGTGTGCGGGACGTGCTCGCCCAAAGGGGATTGCAGCTTGCACAGGTGGAATGAATCACCACAGGTGGAGGCTATACAGCTTGGAAACACATAAATTGCACACCCAACCCCCTCCCACAACCACACCCACTCCAAAATGCTACCGGCAGGACTTGCGATGTTGGCCCTGGGGGACCTGATAGCACTGCAAGTACTCCAACTTCAAGAAGAAGACGAACACCAACTACTACAACAACCGGCCGCACAGAGGAGACGCAGGAGGAGGAGGAGGGCAAGGCAGGGCCAGCAAGGCCCACCAGCACAGCCACTACCACCACGCAGGCAGCCCGCAATCCCACGCCTCCGAGCACATCCGTTCAACCTCACTGATGAGCAGATCCACACCCTCTACCGTTTGGACCGGGACACCATAACCGCCATTGTGGACATGACACACGCTGACCTTGTCAGCATGATAGATAGCCCAACCGCCATCCCACCCCTACTGAAGGTGGTGTCTGTACTCCACTTCCTGGCCACAGGCACCTACCAGCACACAGTCGGACAGTTGCATGGCATTTCACAGCCACTGTTGTCACGGACACTATTGCAAGTGCTCGATGCCCTCCTGAAGCACGCAGACGACTACATCTCTCTACCACGCTCGGAGCAGGAAATTACGAACACAAAAGTGGGATTCCATGCACTTGCTGGCATACCGGGTTGCATTGGTGCCATCGACTGCACCCATGTGGAATTGGTTGTCCCACATGCCATGGAGGCCCAGTACCGCAACCGAAAACAATATCATTCTCTTAATGTACAAATGGTGTGTGACTCAAACAGGATCATTACACATTGTTGTGCCCGATTTCCTGGATCAACCCATGATTCCATGGTCTTACGGAACTCTACAATACCACGCTACATGGAGCGACATGCAGGGAACAGATCCTGGCTACTCGGTGAGTCTCATTTCATGCATGATAATGTGGGGTATGTGATGCGGCAATGACCTGCCAGGAAGGGGGGGGGTGCTTACGTAGCAATGTCATTCCTCAAACATCCTTTATTGTCCACATACAGGTGATGCCGGGTATCCACTGAAGAGATGGCTCCTTACACCACTCCGGAACCCACAGGACCAGCATGAGGAGGACTACAACCATGCCCACTCACGTACCCGTGTAGTCATAGAACAGGCATTCGGCCTACTGAAGGGTCGTTTCCGCTGCCTCAGCAGGTCTGGCGGGGCACTCCTGTACCGCCATGAGAAGGTTGCTAAAATGGTCATGGCATGTGTAATGCTACACAACATGTGCATACGTAGAAATGTGCCCATGCCCCCTGACGCAGAACTGCAAGCAGCAGAATATGGTCATGATGTGGGTGGGGATGTGGCAGAACCTCAAGGAGTCCGCGAGGCACAGGAGGGCCGTGAAATTCGTCAGATTATCATAGATTCATGCTTCTAGCACTCACGCCTGGTGGTTGATACATGGACACGGGAGTTGTGGCACTGTGTGTGTCTGGAACATGCACAATATGGACTGTACGCCTATGATGGCCTCGTACACAAAGATCAATGTCCACACATCTCATTGGATGATTGTGAAATGTTTATAGCATATGTGAAATTGTGTTACACACCCCATCGACCCGCCACCCAAGTAAGCCCAACACACACCCTCCACCCTCCTACCTCCCCCCCGAACACCAGTGTCCAAAGATGCTCATTGTCAGTGGGCAGACGCTATTGCAAGCCCCCTCTCCGGGTATCAGGGGCACCCCTGCCTGTGGAGCGCAGGTTCCTCCCAGATCTACGTTGGGGGCTGCCCTGGACGGAACTTGCAACGGATGATGTCTCTGCCTGCTCACGTCCATGCATGTCCCTAAGGGTTTGTGAGAGCTCAGTGAGCACATGGCGCACAGCGGCAAGTTCAGCACATACGTCTTTGGACGTCGCATGCAGTTCCCCCCTCAGGCTCTCAGTGCTTCTCTCCATTTGTACTCTCAGGCTCTCGGTGCTTCTCTCCATTTGTACTCTCAGGCTCTCGGTGCTTCTCTCCATTTCTGCCCTTAGTGTCTCTGTACATGTTTCTATGGCTGCCTTGGTACCCCCACATTCATCAGCATGGTCCTTGAGGAGCGTGGCCAGTTGCTGCTGTTGCACGATCACCTGGTCGAGGGACTGTTGCCTCTGCTGGGCCATGGCCATTTGCAGTGGTGTCACAGAGGGGCTGATCACCTCATGTTGCCTTGACACAGGGCTTGTGGGGGATGGCCAGTCGTCGTCTTGTGAGTGCCCCTGCGTGGTATCCTCATGTTGTACGGGATGAAACAAACAGGGGGATTGAGACAGGTCATGGATGGATCGTACATCGACATCACCGTTTTCTGTGTCGGAGCATGCTGCCATTAATGCAGTGTCACCTATGGTGCTGCTGCCACCAGAAGCAGTGCCTTCTGTGGCATCCATTGTGGGGGCCTGTGGTGGTGGTGGTGTTGTGGCCATGCTGGCTGCTGGGGTGCCTGTTGAAGTCCCCTCCTGTGTGCTGCCACTTGATTTGTGCTGCTGCCGTGTCTTGATGCGTGCAGCTGAGGTGGAGGGTCTTTGGCCGTTGGTCTTGGCCCTCTTTGCAGGTGTGCTGGTAGGGGTGTCCTGGAGCTCGTCGTTTGAATCGGACCCTGTGGTGGAGTAAAGGAGGGCGAGCGTTATTAATGGGTCTGTGG
Source organism: Ambystoma mexicanum (assembly GCF_040938575.1). NCBI lineage: Eukaryota > Metazoa > Chordata > Amphibia > Caudata > Ambystomatidae > Ambystoma > Ambystoma mexicanum. The sequence goes on along the minus strand of NC_090924.1, from coordinate 334,901,348 downwards.
AAATTGGAATGGCAATGTATCACATGCATTGGGGTGGTACCTGAGGGTGATTTGGGTCAGGGCCTTGGAGGTGGTTTCATTTTTGTGTCGATTGAGGGTGCAGTTGTATTGCAGCCTGCAGTTAGGGGGTGCCTGCTGCACGTGTAGAGGGTGTTTTTAGGAATTTTAATTATTTATTTATTTAATTTGACTTTTAATGTCCGCTATCAGGCCAATGTAAGTGGACGTTCTCCTGGACATGTGTTTCTGTTGCACTATGTGGACACATGGTACTTCACATGATTGGACATTGTGGTTTTAGCATAGTTTTATTTGGGCCACCTACCTGATTCTTCGGATGTCTGCACTCCTTTCTCCATCCCTCCGACTCCCTCTATGGTCTCCATTCCAATGGTGGAGGCACAGATTTCTTCCCAGGGGGTCAGCTTGATGGGTGATTCCGATCCTCCCCCGGTAGCTGTGGCAATGTTACGGTTGGCGGATAGTATGCTCCGTACGCGTATCCGCAAGTCGTCCCATCGCTTTCTGCATTGCTGTGGGTTGCGGGGTGCGGTCCCCACCGCACTTACCCGCTGTGCCACCAGGGCCCATATGGCCTTCTTGTTCGCAAGTGCCATCCTGGTCATTTGCGTCGAGAAGACGACGGCAGCATTATCCTGGAGGGTCTCTGTGAGCACCGTGAGTTCCTCACGTGAGAAGTGGACCTGCCGCTTGCGGTCGCACGCTTTTTTCGCTACTTTTCCCATTGTTTTGGTTTCACTAGGGTGGATGACGGGTTGGGATGTCTCTCAGGGTAGTATTTTTAATGGTTGTGTGAATGTTCTGATTTTATAGGTGTACGGCGTGCTGTTTCCCGTTCCGGGACCATGTTTTTGCTTCCGTTTCCGTATATTACGGTCACCGTATTTTCCGATTGCCGCTCTTTACGGTGACTGCTATGTCCGGTGGCGGAATTGCACCTAGGTCGCCGTACGACGGCGGTGAGGGGCGTTTTGGGGACATTTCCGCCATCGCGGACTTTGCACTTCCGCCAAGGCGTACTGCTCGTGCCCGATGGGTCAGAATTAGCCGCACTTTACTCTGTCGTGCCATGGCGGAAACGCTATTTACGCTATGCCGGTCAGGTCAGTTGCTTTCCGCCAGGGTCGTAATGAGGGCCATTGACTTTACTGTGGCTAACAGTGAGCCCACCACTGCCGAGGGTATCACTCTTGACTGCGTTGTGGCCATAAATCTTGATGTGCATATTGGTAGCACCATCCCCTGCATATAGTTGTACATTATGCCATTGTCTTTCAAATCCAGTTGCATGATCCCCCTCCGAAAGGCCAAGAACCCTTTAATAAAACCTGTCTAACAGATCTGCAGGTCTCCATTGATCAAGTTATGCTTTCCTCCAACGACCTTGATCCCCAGCCTACTTAGTGTCAAACTTTGTCTATTATGATCCAAATGTTGGACAAAGTGGCCCCCACTTAAACCTAAATTAAGTAGCAAGAACTCATGTCATCAAAAATGATTCACCCAAGAGCTGCATACAATGAAAAATTACAAAAGAAAAGCAGAGGGTAAATTGTTGAAAGATCCCACTGAGGTGAATAAGATCAATTGGAAGATCCTGGAAAAAATCTATTGTTACTATTCTAGAAACAAAAAAGAATCTCTTTAATAAACAGATGCTGGAAATAACCCCAACAACTCTTTGGTTTTCAGTCATCTAGTGGCCCCAAGAATTCAGGCAACAACCATTATACCTACTGCTTTGGATTGTACCAAAGTTCAGCCTGCTTTAAATACCAAGATCTTGAAAGCCTTTGATAAATCGAGACTTTTCTATTAAAACACAAGCCTGATCCACCTACGGTTGGGCACGTTAGTGAGGTGGTACAGCAGCTTTTTTCAAATTCCATCGTGTATCGATCGCTGACATGAATAAAACCTTATCAATCATGCGTTTGTCCTGCTTTCCAGAAAATGTGATTCCACCAAAACTGATTCTTGAGCACAAGGAAGTTTTTTCCCCTTTTCTTGTTAGTAGAGAGAGTGACCCCGGACCGGCCCATAGAGTCAGAGCTTGCTCTCGAGTACTTTAGGACAAGATAGCTGCACCTTGAGGTGGATGGGGGTGTAGGTTTTTACTCCAACACCAATCAATAAGGACAACTCAATGGTTTGGCAAAGGGGAGTCCATTTAATGACAAGTACAAAAAAAGGGGAAACAAGGAAATCAACAGTGGTGCATTAGCCCGTCTCGCTTCAACTCCCAACAACTTCATGCAAACAGTAACAGTTATACCCAAAATTCGTCATCATTGACTTGTAACAATCAAAAGTTTGTCATGCAATTCTATTGGTTGGAAAAGGTAACTTAAGTATAGGTGCTATATCTGTATATGGTAACGGAGTGTGAGGATTGGATAAACATCATTAGGTGGGCGTCTAAGCCCTTCCCTCAAAATGACTAAGGTGGGCGTCACTAAAAATACGACGTCCCATTGGTTCTACTATCTATAGGACCCTAGATTTTTTGGTCCACTACGATTGGGTTGACTTCAACCCCTTGCATAAATCTCCACTTTAATTAGCAGCACGTAGAATCGTCAAGCAGGTGCTAGATGCCCCATGATTCACCCAGCCTCCCTTCCATCAATCAGTACTTTAGTGCTATGTGTCAATTATTTGGCTGTGGTCAGCCTCAAAACTGTAGCTTCTTGTCAGGAAAAGTTAAGGTATCTTCTGTTTGGGAGATAGCCAGGCGTAGGTGCCTCTTCTCGCTCGACTGGTCATGTGCTAGCACACCGTGAATCTGCTTAATTTTCCTTCTATTTGTGCATTTAATTATTATTTGCCTTGCCACCTGCCTGGGCCTCCTTATCTCGACCTTCACGGGGCAGGCTGCTCTGTTCTTAAGTTTCGATTCTCCGGAGCTACTGTCCGCCTCCCTCTCTTGGTTTGACCTCGATTTCCCAGGCACAAGCTGCTTCTTGCTAAGTTTCGATTCCGCCGTCTCTTTTCTTGTTTTAGCTGGAATACGAATCCTGTCCTGTTTGACCCTTAGTAACCTGGGTTAATTCTGCTTTTGTATAAAGTGGACTTGCACTTATATAGTGTGCTTTGTTGAGGTAGATATATAGGTGGCGTTTGCCGCTCTATTCTTCTACTAAGCATAGCAAGCCGCACTGTTTTCTTAGCTTCTTGCAGTTACACGCATATGTACAGGCATTAGCTGGTTGAATAGCTTCATCCTGCTTTACAGTTTAAGTTTCTTTATATTTCAACATCGTCTTTCCTTCTAAGTTCATGATATCCTTATACATGGCGTTTCGTCTCTTTGTGTCATTTTTTGATTGTCGTTTCTTCAATCTCTGAGTCTGTCTGGGCCCTCGTGACGTCACCATTAGTCTTCAATTAAGGCCTGTTGAGTTTCTTCTGGGACAGTGTTTAAGTAATCTTCATTTCGTGTTATTTGCTGGTAGGGTTTTCTCAATGGATACCTTACTGCCCATGGCTGTCTTGTTATTGGCACTTCAATAGGTATTGCTCTTCTAATGGGCACTGGGCAGAGCCCTAATGCGGCTCTCTGCTGGTTTATTTGCTCATCATATATCACATATCTCAGTGTGAACATTCCTGGTACTTCAAAATGGGTGGCTGGAGTGCAGGCTATATTTGGGACCTCCTCTACACTCCCCCCCCCCTTGGTCGGTTCATCGACCGCTTCCGCTTCTCCTTATGGATTCATCTTACTTTGTTCTTCTGTATCCATTTCTTTTTCGTCTTCTGAGTTTGTACATGATGGTTTGAAGGAATGTCTCTGTGGAGTCCATATTTTTATCACTCCTTTCAGGCTTCCTGCTGTCTTTTACATGTTCGTCTTTGTTCCATGTCATTAGCTGACATTGTCCATTTGGGCTAAAATAGATCAATTTTCCTTCATAATTTCTGCGTTTCCTGGGGTAAAGAAACGTTGTATCCTCTGGTGCATGCTCGCTTGCCTTCACAAAGTCTCTTATTTCATAGTCAGTTAGATTTCTGAGCTTTCATCCTGGTTTGACATCAATCATGATTTTCATCCCCATGGCTTTCTTCGCAGTTTTCTGGCATTGCGAGATTATGCTCTTTATAACTCAAAATCCTAGGAATATAATTACTTGCAGGGGTCCCAAGAACTTGAATGCATCTGCCATCCATTGTGGAACCCATGAAAACAGTGATCAAAACCAGCTGTCATCATCAACTTCGTCGGTTTCATTGATCATCTGGTTCTGCCGGCTTGTCAGCATACCTATGGCTTCTGTTAAAGTTCAGTTTTCTTCGTCATGAAAATATAAATGTGCAACATGATTCTCCAATTTTTGCACAAACTCCTCCATCCATAGCTGTGATCATGTCAAGTACATATCTGTTCTGGAGAGTCATCAGTCGGATGGCTCTTAACTCTTCCTTGATCGCATTGAATCCTCTTATTGTCGAGTTGATGGTTTGCAGTAACTTCCATCTGGTTATCTGCAACCATTTAGTATTTGCTCCAAGTTGGAATCTTGGCATGAGGATTGTCCCGAACACTGATGAGGTGAGGCTGAACAGCCTGTGCTCATGTGGGATTGCATGAAATGCTTCTTCTGATTTGGCAGAGAAATAATTTTCTCTCTTCACTCAAGTTGTCAGTTCCACAGATCTTTTCTTCCTTAGGTGAGCATCTGCTTTCGGGATCACTAGTGCTGGAAAGTGGACATTCAGTTTTGTGCAAATGCTGGAAGAAACTAATAATCTTCCCTGACCTAGACGACGCACTCCTTCAGTCTCCACCCCCTACCTATGTACTCAATGAACAGCTAACCCCCGACGCCTTTGATTCATGGCTCAACACCTCACTGATGCGGCTCACACCCTCTTGCAAACCATCAGCCCACCATGGCCTATTCCTTAGATGGTTCACACCAGAACTGAAGAACACTGAACAACTACATAAATCCCTAGAGCGGAAAGACAACACCCCCCCCAGGCAGATCGACCTTGGCCCGGCACCTTCGCTAGTACAAGGCTGAAATCCAAAAAGCAAAAAAAAGCCCATTACAACTCCCGAATCCTAAACTGTAAAAACCCCAGCAAAGAACTTCACAAAATCATCACCAAATTCACCAAACCATCATGCATCACCACCCTCTCGACGCCCTCACAATCACTGTGCGACTCACTCTCTCTCCACTTTTACACCACAGCTCTTGAAAGAACCAATACTCTAACCAACAAACTAGCTCTCATACACCCACCAGGCAAACCACCCCCCCATACCAGCCAACCCACCACCTGCGACCACTTCCCAACCAATGTTCGACTCCTTCAGTCCAATATCAATTGACCAAGTTCTCAAACTTCTCTCTGCCCGCAAACCATCCGGCTCTCCTCTGGACCCTTGCCCAGCCACAACCCTCAAAGAAATGTTCGCATCTACCTATGCAGGAGAACATGCAAGAACCATCATAAACGACTCCCTTTCCTCTGGAATTTTTCCCGACGCATTCAAAATGGTTCATGTCAAACCTCTTATAAAAAAAAGCCTCCCTCGACCCTCTCAAGCCCAAAAACTACCGCCCCATCTCAAACACCAGATTCCTAGCCAAACTCATTGACCGAACCGCCTACTCCCAACTAAATACCTTTGTTGAAGCCAACAATCTCCTAGACCCCGCTCAAGTCAGGTTTCAGAGCCCGACATGGAACCAAAACCACCCTAACCTCAATCTGGGATGACCTTAAAAACATGGCAGATTCTGCGGGATGCGCCGCATTAATCCTTCTTGACCTATCCGCCGCCTTTGATACAATCAACCACTCAATCCTGCTTGACCACCTCCACTCCCTAGGAATTTGTGCAACCACCCTCAAATGGATAGCATCCTTCCTCAACAATAGGAACCAAATAATCCTACTCTCCACCTACTGCTCCCAAGCCCGACCAGTCAACACCGGAGTTCCACAAGGAGCATGCCTATCAGCCCTCCTGTTTAACCTTTACATGGCCACCCTCCCAGGAATAATTCGCTTACACAACATCCTGTGCTACAACTACGCCGATGACACTCAACTAATTCTAAAACTCCTAAACTCAAATCCCAACTACCGACCAGACCTCGCTTCCTGCCTCCTCGACATAGATATCTGGATGACCACAAACCACTTCTTGCTAAATCCCTCCAAAATCGAAATCATGGTATGGGCAACTCATGACACCCTCTAATTCAGTGAAAAACCTTGGATGCACCCTAGACTCTGACCTAACCCTCTCGCACCAAGTCAGCAACGTCTCAAAGTCCTGCCACTAACACCTTAAAACTCTAAAGCACATTTTTCCATACCTCTCCTTTCCCAACAGACTCTCCGCTGTCCAATCAACTGTCATATTAAGACTGGACTATGCTAACCCCCTCTACCTCAGAGTGCACGCATACCAATTGAATAAACTACAAAGAGCACAAAACCCCCAGCCAAACTGCTACTAGCGCTTGGCCCAAGAAGACCACATCTCCCCAGCCCTCAAAACTCTGCACTGGCTTCCGGTTGCCCAAAGGGTAACCTTCAAAACCTTATGCATTTCTCTCCGAGCACTGCATAAAACCGGACCTCAATATCTTCAAGACAAACTAAAACCCTATCACCCGGCTCGTACCCTAAGAACAAACTCAGTCAGGTTAGGTGGATCATCATTCTCAGCCTTGGCCCCCACTCTGTGGAATGCACTGCCACCCCACATCCGACTCACCGAGGACCTCATGTCTTTCCGCAAACTACTGAAACATGGCTCTTCCCCTAAAACCGACCCGTGACGCAAACTGGATAACAGCAACTCAATGACATTAACCCAAAATATTAGATCTTAAATAACAATCCAGCATCATGATCTGAGCAGGAAATCGAAAGATAATAAACACTATGGTAAACTAAAAAGGACAAACAAAATAGAATGAGTAAAAAGGATCATAGCAGTGAAGTGGATAGAAAGAATTAGTTGTACGAGAGCAGTAAAGTGGTTGAAATTAATGAAATGGATGAAATAAATGTAAAGGACAAGAAGATCAAAGTGGACGAGAGGAATAAAGTATATAACAGCAATTCAACTAGCCCAAACTTCTAGATCATAAATAACAATAACATACCAACATCATGATTCTATGCGAGAAATCGAAAACTAATAACCTCTAGTGTAAACTAAAAAGGACAAACAAAATAGAATTATTAAAGTGGAACAAATCAGTGAAGAGGATAAAAAGTATAAGTTGTATCAAAGCAGTAAAGTGGCTGAAATTAATGAAATTGATGAAATTAATGTAATGGACGAGAGGAACAAAATGGACATGAAGAATAAATTGGAGAGGATGGAAAGACGAATACATGGTCCGGATGAGTGTACAGAGTGCACTGAACTGGTAGAGTGCATGAAACTGATATATGGCATGGAAGGCAAAAGTGCATAGTACAAATGGTACAAATAGACTAGACGATTCAATGATGAATAGATGAAGTGAGTTGAGCAGATGAAGTCGGTAGAGCAGATGAATGTCGGTGGAGAGTATGAAGAGCGTATAGCAGATGTGAGCGTATAGCGGATGAGAGCATATAGCGGATGAAAGCGTAAAGCGGATGAGAGCACAGAATGCATGAGAGCGTGGAGCTGATGAGAGCGTGGAGCGGAGGTAGGCTATGGAGTAGATGATAGCATGGAGCGGACGTAGGTTGTTGAACAGATATAGGGTGTTGAGCGGATGTAGGATGTGGGGGGTTTTTGAACAAATGTAGGGTGTTCAGTGGATATAGAGTGTGGAGTGGAAATAAGGTGTGGAGCAAATATAGTGTCTGGAGCAGCTGTAGAGTGCGGAGCAGGTGTGGAGCGAGTGTAGAGCGTGTAATGGGTCGAGAGCATGTAGTGGATCTAGAGTGTGGAGCGGATGAATTGGGTGGAGCGAATGAACCGGGTGGAGCGGATGAACCGGGTGGAGCGGATGAACCGGGTGGAGCGGGTGAAGTATATGGAACAGGTGAAGTATGTGGATGGATCGGGCAAAATGGGTGGGTAGAATCGGGGGAAGTGGGTGAATGGAATAGCGAAGTATGTGGAAGGAACGGGTGAAGTAGGTAGATGAACAGAGAAAGTGGATGGTTGGAACGGGTGAAGTGTGTGGATGGAACGGGTGGTGGAGTATGTAGATGGATGGAACGGATGAAGTATGTGGAAGGAATGGGCGAAATGTGTGGAAGAATGAAGAAAATGGGTGAAAGAACAGCGAAGTATGCAGAAGGAAGGGTTGAAATAGGTAGAGTGAACAAGTGAAAGTGGGTGTACGGAACAGGTGAAGTGTATGGATGGATGGAATGGGTGAAGTATGTGGAAGGAACGGGTGAATTATATGGAAGGAACAGAAATATATGGAAGGAACAGAGAAAATGGGATGATGGAAAGGATGATGGAAAGGGTGAAGTATGTGGATGGAACTGGTCAAATATGCAGATGGTACAGGTCAAGTATGTGGATGGAGCGGGTCAAGTATGCGAATGGGAATGGTGAAGTTGATGAATGGAACTGATGAAACTGATGGATGGAACGGGTGAAGTATGTGGATGGAACGGGTAAAGTATGTGGATGGAACGGGTGAAGTATGTGGATGGGAACGGGTGAAGTATGTGGATGGGAACGTGTGAAGTATGTGGATGGAACGGGTGAAGTATATGGATGGAACGGTTGAAGTATGTGGATGGAACGGGTGTAGTACGTGGTTGGAATGGGTGAAGCATGTGGATGGAACGGGTGAAGTGGATGGATGGAACTGATGAAATTGATGGATGGAACAGGTGAAATGAAAGAAGTGTGTTGACGAAACAGGTGAAGTGAGTAGAATGGATGAAGAAGGTCGAAGAAGGCATAAAGTATGTAGATGGAAAGAGTAAAGTGGGTGGAACCGGAAAAGCGGATGGTACCAGTGAAGAGGGCGAAGTGGGTGGAACCGGTGAACGGGGTGAAACGGGTGAAGTGGGTGGAACGGAAGAAGTGTATAGATGAAACGGGTAAAGAGGGTGGAACGGATGAAGTGGGTGGATTAACGGATGACTATGAGAAATCTAAAGTAATTTATTCAAAGAGGCCTGTCCGGAGTGTCAGAAGAAAAACAAAGCGAATGTGAAGAAAGCCCCCCTGCAACCGATGCCGGTAGTATTGGAACCTTTTAATAGGATAGGTTTAGATATTGTTGGCCCCTTGGAACCCTCCTCAAGAGGACATAAGTATATATTGGTGATTGTCGACTATGCCACGAGATACACAAAGGCATTTCCTCTTAGATCTACTAACGCTCAGAATATCTCTGATGCATCAATTCCTTTTTTCAGCAGAGTGGGAATTCCAAAAGAGATTGTCACGAATCGTGGTTTTAATTTTATGTCGGCCGTTATGGAGCTAGTTTGTGGGATTTTACAAATTAAACATTTGAAAACAGCTGTTTATCATCCCCAAACCGATGGCCTTGTTGAGAGGCATAATCAAACGATTAAACAGATGCTACGCAAAAAGGAAGATCCCGGGGGCAAGAATTGGGACAGGTTGTTGCCCTGGATACTTCTAACACTCCGGAATACCCAACAGTCCTCAACTGGGTTTTCACCTTTTGAAATTCTGTTTGGAAGGTCGGTGAGAACCCTGCTAGACATCTTGAGAAAAAGTTGGGAAGAAGAGCCTATCAGCTTAAAGAAAGGGTGGAAAAGATACAGAATATCACAGAGAAAACTTGTTTCAAGCTCAAACAAAGCAAGAATACTATTATAATCGAAATACGCAGTTAGTCTTGCTGCCGACATTTGAAAATAAAATGTTGGCAGCTTGGAGGGGACCATATGTAGTTGAGGAAGTCCTAGGACCGCTAACCTACAAGGTGAGACAGAATGACAGAAGATTTCCAACACAAACATATCATGTAAACTTACTTAAAAAGTGGGTAGAGCCTATACCCACTGTGATGTTGATCAATACCAAGGAAGTTCATATCGAACACTTCCCACAGTTAAAAGAAGAAGTTGGACTGGAAACATTTAACATAAATAAAGATTTGTTGAAAATCAGAAGAATGAGATTATGGATCTTGTCAAGAAGTATTCAAAGACATTTTCTACGTTACTAGGGAGAACGAAGTTGGCATGTCACCGCATTATAACTCAACCTGGAGAAATAGTAAAAATAAGACCTTATAGAATTCCGGAGGCAAAGTTACAATCAATCAATAACGAGATTAAAGAGATGTTGGAAATTGGAGTGATTGAACCTTCACATAGTGAGTGGTCATCACCCACTGTCTTAGTTCTGAAACCTGATGGTACAGCTCGTTTTTGCATGGATTTTAGGAAGCTGAATGAGATCTCGAAATTTTATGCCTATCCCATGCCAAGGATAGAGGATCTGCTGGACAAGTTAGGCAAAGCAAAATTCCTGACAACCATCGACCTGACAAAAGGGTACTGGCAAATACCTCTACATACAGACGACAAAGAGAAAACGGCTTTTGCAACACCATCAGGTTTATTTCAATTTACTGTATTACCTTTTGGGTTACATGTTGCCCCGGCGACATTCCAGAGGCTTATGAATTCAATTGTTAAAGGACATGAGAACTATGTGGGAGCATACCTTGATGATATTATTGTCTTTAGTCAGTCTTGGAGTGAGCATTTGGCCCATCTGGAGAATGTACTTCAACTATTACAGAGGTCTGGTCTTCACATAAATCCTAAAAAGACTTTTGTAGCCAATTTCTACACCAGATATTTGGGCTACTTTGTTGGACAAGGGGTAATTAAACCACAAGAAGAAAAATTGAACGCTATAAAAACTTTACAATTTCCTATAAATGTCCGACAGGTCCGAGCTTTTCTTGGTTTTGTTGGATATTACAGGAGGTTCATTCCACATTTTTCGACATTGGCTACACCTCTGACCAATCTCCTGAAGAAGTCGTCTTCAACAAAAAAAAGAGTGGTTTTTCTCTGAGACGGAGAATGCTTTCAATAACCTGAAGAAGGCTTCAAAAGCGACCACAAACATAAATACGTTTTTAAAGCTGCGGTTTTATTTCTAAGTTTTCCGGGCTCCTCCAGCCCGAGATTCAGCTGCAGCTTTCCTGCTCTGGTCTCCTGTCCGTGTCCTCCGAGTCCGGGCACTAATGAAGGGAAAGCCACCCAGCGGTAGACTTTGTTTACTACAGCTGGCTGGCTTTTCCTTCATTAGTGCCGCAAAGCAAAAGCCAGCACAGGAGGGCCTCCATTTCACAAAATGGCTGCGCCCCTGTGCTTGCTTTTTCAAATTTTGAGCTTGAATAGCTCAAAATTTTACATAGGAAGTTTTAAAACGGAGGATGCTAGTATTTTTTTTTTTATGTGGCCTATCTATTTTTTAAATACAAATTTTTACTAGACCATCCCTTTAACTTCAGGTTCCTCGTACCTGATCACGTGATTCCTAATATGAGCTCTGTTTCTTGTCTTAATATCCTGAACATAATTGTCTTCATCGGGATAATCTGTTTCAGTTGCCCATATCAATGAGGCATCTCTTCCCATGAACTGGCCTCTGGTGTTGCACATTGCTATGTGGGACAGACAGTGTGCTGTCGGGACATTAATTTCTGCAGCCACGAAGATCTTGGATTTCCCCATGCTGTACAGTAGAAGGGTAGAAGTGCAAAAACAAAGCATTCTCCTTCTGAATTTCGTCTTCCATATTCTTTCATGTGCTGGTACCAAATGTTGTTCCCCAGATGTGCTGTGCTGTCCAGGTAATCGTTTAGTTCATTATTATCTTCATGTAAGCTTCTCTCAACTCTTAATGTTTTCCTGTAGTTTGCTATAACTACATCTCTGAATGCCTCTGTATGGCTTTTTCTTGCTGGGGGGTTCTCAGGTATCCTGGACCATGGTGCAGGCTTCTTCATCTGCGCCATTTGAGTAGACAAGAGTCTGGCAGCTCTTTACTGGTCCTCGTGCATCTTTTCTCTGCGGCGTGCAAGTGCCCATGCCAACCAGCCTAGCACTGGTCCGGTAAATGGTTGTATTGTAGGCCTGGTACTTGTCCCTTGTGTTGGAATATGCATGCTGGGTAATACAGTCTCTGCCGTTTTGCTCTTCAGTTCCTCTTGTCGTTTTCTCGCTCTGGTTAAGTGCGGGAATGGAAGGTCTATTAACATTTGTGTCCTTGCAGAGAGTTTTTCTGAGGCCGCTTCTGTTTTCTTAAGGGCTTCTGACAAGACTGCTTCTGTTGGTTTTAATTCTTCTAGTTTTTTCTCACTATGTCCTGTGGAAGTTTTTTCGGTAGGCAGTCTCATCTTCTCTGCTGCTTTCGGTTGAGGTTCTTGGGTAGCTTGGCCTGGTTTGTGTGCCTTCAGTGTGTGTGTGTGTGTGTGTGCGTGTAGTTGTCAGTGATGTCACTTCATTAATCTCATGCCGACCCTGTCTCCTGCTTTTCTCTTAATTCGTTACCTCAAGTGTGTGTGTATGACTGCTAATCACATTCATTTCGAGTTCATTCGTTCCACCGTCAGATCTCCTAGGGACTGGGTGCTTTTGTGGGTTTCATGCGTGTATCATCAGTTGGGTGCACTGAAATTGGAACGCTTCGTGCACCAATGGAGAATGCAGTTCTGATCGTTAACAACAGTAAAATAATGATGAATACAATGCATAAATACATTATAGTTCGATATGTAAGGCGACAGCATTTTCTTCCAGAGAAGCGGGGGTGCCTCTCTGCTTGTGGGAGGACCAAGTTACTGCTCTGGGCCCCGATCTTGATCATTCGGCAAATGTCAATGTTATTGTTTCCTCACCCACTAACGTTCTTCCAGTTCTGTGTTAAAAGTGTCAGGTGCTTCACAAGTGTCCGCCCTCTTGTGAGCGATGATTGTCTCTTACTACAGGATACAGTTCCTTTGCTAAACTACTCCTCGAATCTGCCTCAGTCCTGAGGACATGTTGGAAACTGGTCAGTATGAAGTAATAGGGAAAAAATGACAACAAATATAACAAATAAGGTTCTTGACTCTGCTCCCTCGATCTGTCCCTCAGTGAAAGTCTCTTCAGAATCTCCTCAGATAATCTCTCTGATGGTTGGAAAGTTCTACTTGGAGTATTATTCCATGCAGAAGCATTCCCATGTGTGCGATATTGGCTGGATCTCTGATGAAGGTGAGGACGTCAACCTCGATAGGTCTCCCCACTAATTCCGGAAAGTCAGTAACTAGGAGAAAAAGGCCATTGTGCGCTAATCTGCTGTCTTGTGGTGATAGGGACATTTGTCCTGTCTTTGTTGAGATTCGGGATTATACGTTCTTTCCTTGACGTAAACAATGTTTGCACTGTCTGGTCGCGTGGAGTGCGACGAAAATACTGATCTTATTTGACAGATGGCTCAAATGTTCAGTGTTTGCTGGATCTCGAAGGAATGTCAATGTATCAGTTGTTCTCCCGACAAGAGATGGACAGTCTTTGATTATGCGAAAGAAAAGTGTATTGATGAGTTCATCTATTTCCGCCTGTGGTGGAAGCATTTGTTCCCTTCTCACTGTACTCAGGGAGTAAGATGAATGTTTCAGCAATGACAGTAAGCAGTTGTCTGATTAATATTTCATTGTCAGGATCTTGAAGAAAGTCTGTGACATTGGTGAGCCTCCCTACCAGTGACGGATATGATTTTAACACTAGGTGGAAGTATGTAACCACGTCCTTTGTGATGTCTCGATTGTGGGACACCATAAGTGCTTCCAAACAAAGTCTCGGTTCTGGATGAATCGGGATAATGTATCTATTTCCAATGTAAATATCCTTGATCAAAGTTTGTCATGGTCCTTTTCTCCTCACGGCTTAAGAGTGTCTTTGCTCAGAAGTTCAAGGGTTCAAGTCAACACAACATGTTGTGGCTTATACGCGCAATTTTCTTCTTCACCCTGCAACTAGGATGCACAGAGTGTCCATTTTTATGTCCTTATTCCCTTTTTTGCTTAGAGGAAGTGTCCAGGTTAAGCCACAACTTGCAAAAATTCTTTGTATTTACTTTGCTGGCCATGCGTCCTTCTTCCTCCTAATGGATCTTGTCTGCATGTGCTGTAGTTCTTCCCCGTTGTTTGTAGTATCTTTACGGTGGGGTGCAGGCAGGGGGTTTCCTCCGATGTATGGCTTGATATCACCCAGGGAAATCCAAAGTCTTCTTCCTTGTAGCTTGACTGCGGATGGAGTGACATCTTCAATGGTGAATGGTCCGTTAAACCTTGGCTCGTCCCACTTTTTCCTTGTGTGATTCCTCACCAAGACGGCATTCCCAGGGAAGACGAGTGGAACACATAAACCCTGAGCTGTGTCTGGTGCAGTGTCTCTTTCTGTGTTCTGCGCTGCACTGCACTCTCTTCGTCGTCGCTGCAGTTGGACTGAAATTACAGTAAGGCAAGATGTCATGCAGTTCAGATAATTTTGCATTTCAGAACCCAGAACGTCTCCTGCTCTATCTCGGGGTGTGAGGGGAGTTCTCATTCTCCTTCCTGTGACTATCTCGTGTGGCGTAAGATGATGGTCGGAGCCAGGCTGGTTCTGAAGAGCGTACAGTGCCAGTGGAAGGCAGTGCAACCATCCCCTCTTTAGAGTAAGCTTCAACTTGGCTATCATTTCCTTTAACAAGCCGTGAGCCTCTCGCAGATCCCATTACCTTCTGGATGATACGCCAACAAGAACTTGTGCTTTATACCAAGTAGCAAGCTAATCTGCTCAAAGACTGCATTTACAAAATGAGCCCCATTATCTGATCTCATCACTTCACACCCCCCCCCCCCAACTTGGGGAACACTTTCCTCACTAAGAATTTGTCCACACATGTAGAGTTTGGGTGTGTACATGGACCTGCTTCTATCCATCTAGAGAATGGACACACCACGACAATTAAATATCTGTACCCGTTGCATACTTGAATCATGTCGACGAAATCGACATGCAAGTGCTGAAAAGGCCCATTTGGCCTGGGGATGACTCCTCTCATTACTTTTAATGTGTGCCCAGCTGTGAATTGCTGGCAGATTATGCAGTTCACCATAAAGAATGCACACAAAAGAGCCGATTGAGAAGACCAATATTAAAGACACATACACAGTCTACAAGTACCATCTATTCCCCCCATTTCCCAGCCCGGACACACCCAAGGTGAGTCTGTTTTTAATTCCCTCCCCCCTCTCCAGAACACACATCTATAGGTGTCTCTGTGCTCACTTCTTCCTTCTTTTTAACTGAAGACCCAGTTATACTTGCTCTTTACACACAAAATTCGAGCAAGCACATTATTTCAAATAGATTATTTATGTTTCCCTTTTTTCTCTTACACATTATTTTAGGCTGTTTTCAATCCTACTGGCCCAGAAGAAGGCTGTCCACTCAGAAGCCGAAACGTCTCTGCAGCAGGCCTTTACCTGCTGCCATCTAACCATCAGGGATTTTTAGTTCCCGACGTAGACCAAGGATTGGCAACCACTCTACTAATGTGCAAGATTTCATCACAAACAGGACTTTGCCTGACTAAATAGCCCTCAAAATAAAAAGTCAAGCCATACACCTCGAATCCACTGAATTTTGGGTTTTTACTATCTTGGTAATATTGTATCACAATCTGTTGTGCCAATATTGGATGTACTAGAATCCATAATTGCCTTATCAGTAAATTACCACATTAGCAAAAATTATTTTTGTGCATTTGTTGCTTTTGTTTTGAATAATTAGGAATCAATTGATCCTTGAGAATGGTTCTCACACAGAAAATAGTTTTCTGTTAGTATTGTTTTCCAATTTCAGACCTCATGTTTTGTCTTAGATATGGATACACCTGGTTCTAAACAATGTTTCCATTCCTTGACCATATATAATGTCAATAATTTTGTTTATGTTTATATGTTGTTGATTTGATTCTCATTTATAATACATGTAAATAAACACATGTCCCCTGAATCAAGGGATTTAGAAAAGCTGTTATGATTTACTCGAATAGCATTGGTTATGTCTCCAAAATGTGGGGATAATCCGAATACTTGTATGCTGGGTTTAAGGTGATTAATTCCAACTCAACTACAGTTCCTTATAAATAACACAACATTCCAAAATTTGAGAATGGTTTAAATTTTCTGGCGGCTACCAACCCCCTCAGTTATATACACCATAAAGAATGCAACATGCTCAGCTAAATTCGGTGTGAACCAGTCTTCCGCAAGCATTGCTGCTAAACTCTCTTTTGTCATGTGCGTCGGGTAATGCAACTGTTCCAGCGCTATTTTTAGTAGGGCTTAATGTATCACCTGTTTACCAGTGCTGTTTTGTCACCACAAGCTGTCAGAGGGGTTTAAAGAACACCCTTGACGTAGACACAAGTTTTTCTCTTCCTGTGGCGTCTCGCCTTGAAGCTCCATTAGTTGCGTTTGCCCAAGATTGCTGTAGGCTTCTGGTGTGGTTCGTGCTACCATCATCCTTTCATGGGTGCACGCCACTTCCACTTCCATAACCGTCTCATTTTTGGATGCCATACGCTTGGCTTCCGTGTCTGCTGCGTGATTTCTGCGTGATACAAAATCTGTCCCTTTCGTGTGGGTGGCGCATTTCACGACCGCTATGCCCACTGGGAGCTGTAGTGCCTTTATCAGCCTGTCCAATAAGGCTGCGTGCTGCACTGGCGTGCCGTCCGCTCGGAGGTAGCTCATCCTTTTCCAGCGCGCTAAGCCTGCGTGCACTGTTGATGTCACATAGGCAGAGTCACTGTACACCGTTACTTCCTGGTCTGCGTGATTCTCAATGGTGGGTATCAACGCCAATAATACTGCTGCTTGTGCTGAGTAGTGAGATGGTATTCGCGCACTAATAATTACTCAAAATTCTCCATTTGCTATGTGTTTCATCACAGCGACGCCTGTATAGCCCCTGCCCATCGCTTTGGTCGATCCTCGAAGACCCGTCGATAAAGACAATCTCTCCTCCTGCTAGGGCATTTTCTTTTACCCTGGGGATTTCATCATAAAATTCTTCATAATTTGTGCAGTCATGTATCGGCTCTCCCTCAGTGACTGGCTCTGCTATAAACATAGCTGGGTTCACTATCTTACATCGGACTATTTTGATCGATGGGTTTGATATGATCACTTCATAGGCAGAAGCTCTCTGAGATGTTAATGTGCCCTTTGGTTTCTCTAAAATGGCAAATAATGAGTGCTTGACGTATAACTTCATGGAACATCCCATTACAATGGTTGTCGCTCTCTCAATGGCGAACGCTGCGGCAGCTAAACTTTGTTTGCATGGGAAATGGCCTTTCATTACTGGGTCCAGGTTCCCACTGTAATATGGTAAGGGCTTGTACCCCAGCGAGGTTCTTCGGGGGAGCACTGCCGTCATAACGTTACCATCTGTGTGTGAAAACAGTTAACATTTCTCTGCATAATTGGGAATTCCGAGAACTGGAGCTGTGCAAATCGCTCTCTTAAGTTTAGTAAACCCTTTCTCCATTGTCTCAGACCATTCAATCTTTTCCTTTGTCACCTGGGCCTTCTTTAGAGCCTGAAGTAAAGGCTTAGTAAAAGAGCTGTAATCGAAAACCCATGCACTAACATAGTTGCAGAGGACTAAAAAGCTCTGCATTTGCTTTACCGTGTGTGGCTTAGCCGTGTTCAATATGGCTTCAGACCTTTCTGGGGTCACCTTCTTGCCTTCATGTGAGATTAGCTGGCCTATGTACAGCACTTCCTGTTGACAATATGCAACTCTTCCTTGTCAACCTTATAACCTTTCTCAGCTAGTATAGCCAGTAGCTGAACAGAATCGTGCCTGCATTGCTCTTCTGTGGTGCTGCAGATAAGGATGTCATCCACATACTGCAAGACGGTCCTTTCTAATGCAATATTGCTTAAGTCCATCTGCAGGACTCTGTTGAAAATAGACGGAGACTCACAGTACCCCTGTGGCAGCCTCTTGTTTTTCAGACGCATTTGTCTGAACGTGAATGACGTCAGATCTTGTGAGTCACGGTGCAATGGGATTGAGAAAAAGGCATTTTTCAAGTCAATCACTGTGAAATATTTTGCCTCGACGGGTATATTACATACAATTGTAGATGGGTTATGGACTGAAGGGAATTCGGCTTCAACAATATCGTTTAATGCTCGTAAATCCTAAATTAAACACCAAGAAACCCCCCCCCCCTTTGATTTCTTGACAGGATAAACTGCCGTATTACATGGTGACTCTGACGTCACTAAGATGCCTTGGTCCATCATAGCAGAAATTGTCTTAACAATCCCTTCATCTACCTCTCTGGACATGGGATATTGTCGGACTCTCGGTAAAATTGCTCCTGGTTTTAGTTTGATTTTCACTTCTCCCACTCCTTTCAAGAGACCTACGTCATAGGGTCCTGTAGTCCATACTGAGACAGGCACTTAAGCTATATCCTCATCAAAATATTCCAGACGTTTCAGCGCCAACATCATTCTCTGAGGCCCTTCCCTTTTGATCATTTTTACTCAAAAAATGAGACTCACTTCTACCCTGGTCTCTTCGGTGTCTGATTGTTCTTCAAACAGATCGTCATCTGTGACATCAGTCACTCGATACCCTTCTTCGATGGCGATAATCGTGCACCATTGTCTGCCTTCATCATCGTACCCATCAACCAATGCTTCTTTCCCTCGTACTGCTGCTGTGTGTATCATCAAGGAAAATACTTGTCCCTCCTCCTCGTGCATAGGTATCCGTGGTCTAAATAAAAACTCATCAGGGGTTCTCATGGTTCTGTCTGCAAGGCCTGGCAATCCTGCCATAAGCACACGCACACGCATGCCATATGCGAAAACATCTGGCTCCAATGGTATGGCCCTCATAGCTATGTGTCCTGAGTATGCTCTAATCATTTTGCATACATTTGGATGGTGCATTCCTGGAGTGGCGCATACTATGCCCTCTTCAGTGAATGAAATTGTCATGTTCAACTTTGTCATTAAGTCTCGACCCAAAATGTTTACTGGGGTCTGACGTGAATATAATAAAGGTACATTCATTTCGCACTCTCCTATGGAGACTTGGAGTGCGTCTGAAAAGGGAACCCGACTGTGAGCTCCTGTAAAACTCTGAGTTTCTATGGCCTCGCCGGACAAGGAAAACTTGCCTTCACGTATGCATGAGCGTGTTGCACACGTGTCCACTAGGAAGGAATATTCTTTACCCCCTATAACGACATTCACCCTAGGTTCCCTATGAGGGTCTGGTGTCACTGATAGGATAGAGCATATCCGGGTTCCCAGTGAGCTGTCCTAGTTTATATATAAATTTGGCCCATTGTGCACTTGCGGATTTTCCCCATTCCTATCGTTTCTTCCCCTTCCAGGGTTCTGGGCCTGCCCTTTGCTCATCGTTTGTGACACTTGCAACGGTGCCTGTTGGGGTTGTCCTTGTGAAAAATTCCCCATGTTTTGTGGTTGCGCCCCTTGTTGCACTCCTGGCGCTCGTTGCTGCACCATGTGATTCTGTGCAACGCCCTGTTGTAAGACTGCAGGTGGATTCGCCGTGCCTGCTCCCATTCCTTGGCCGTTTTGCATCATGCCTTGACTTCTGCACGTGCAGCCAAATGCCCTGTCATTCCGCACAGCCAACATACTGGTGGTGGTCGGATGATTTGTCCGTTTGACATATCTGGGTTACCGTTTTGCATGTTTTGAAAGCCTCCTTGATTATTTTGGAAGTCTCCCTGATTGCTCTGCAATCCTCTTCCTCTGAAACCTCTTCCCCGTGGGTAAAACTCTACATTACCCTGGTTATTCTGCTGTGGATTAACCCCCTGCTGCATGTTCTGTTCAGCTGTGTTAGTTAGCATGGCTCCCTCAAGAGCATACTTTGATCATTTCTTTTGCACCAGCTTCGCTTCCTCACCTTTTCGAGTTGCCTCCTTTTCACAATTTCTTTCTTGCAATAATCTGCAGTAATGTGCAATAGTCATCTGTATTTCAGCCCAAGGCTTAGCCTCAACTCCTACCAATTTCTTGAGTTGTTTCTGCACTGGTTCTGGCAACCCTTGGCACAATATGTGGTAAAACACAGGTATTAATTTCGTCCAAGATTCATGCGTTTCTAGCACCCATGCGTCTTGGAAATTATAGATATAAATTAACGGATCTTCCGATTCCTTCATTTTTCGAGTCATTATGGTTCCCATATCGGAAGTATCTGGGTAAAGCACTTGTAGCGCTTTCCATACTGCTGCTCTGCAATTAAATGGCGCATTGTCATGCGCAGTGTTGATTGTGGTTACACCAGGGTATCCTGCCTGTGTCCACACATCGTCTGCTCTCTCACCCAGTATGTGTCATGATCTCTGCTTCCAAAAGATCAGGACTTGCCCGACTCCCTTGGAAGCAGACCCATAACCCCGGTTCCGAGTGCCAGCCAGTCCCAATTGGGACCTTTTGGACCCTGTCCTGGCGCCAGTGGCACCAGGCTCATAAAGATGCCCAGTCCCAGCGCTGGAAGCGCCGGGCTCATAATGCTTGGGTGGACTTACCTGCAGCAGACCATGCTGCTTACTTATCTGCCAGTTGAACCCCTGATCCTCTTCTGTTTGGGACTACTTTTCCTGTTGGGTGGGGCAGGAGCCACTCCCTAGGTTCAGAACACTAGAACTCTTCTGGAAAGCAGGAACTCTTTTCTTACCTAGGCGTGGCTGTGGAAGGAGACACCTAAGCACTACAGGAGGCTATTTAAACCACACCAGATGGATGAATCTTGCTTTGCGTTATTCTGCATTCTCTGCAGCAGAACGCTCATCGTGTCTTCT
Organism: Ambystoma mexicanum; assembly: GCF_040938575.1. Classification (NCBI taxonomy): domain Eukaryota; kingdom Metazoa; phylum Chordata; class Amphibia; order Caudata; family Ambystomatidae; genus Ambystoma; species Ambystoma mexicanum. The sequence goes on along the minus strand of NC_090924.1, from coordinate 334,880,479 downwards.
GCTTCTGATCCTGGGCCTAAGGGAACAAAGGCTTACCATCCTGGAATCCAGTCTTCAGCAGCACTTGTAAAGACAAAGAAACAAGGTTAGCACTACGGTCTTCAGTGGCAGCGCATCTCTTACCTGGTCCATCAGCTGTCACCAACGCCTCGCGCTGCATTCCGGCATCTGAAAGACAAAGGCTTACCTACGCTTCGCATGCTCCGGAGGTCTTCGCACTGCATTCCGGCATCTGAAAGACAAAAGCTTACCAGCTCTTTGCACGCTCCGGAGGCCTTCGGCGCTGCATCCCGCATCTGAAAGACAAAAGAAGGTGCGTTTAAAGACATTGAGCAACTTTATTACTCACGTGCCATTACTCCTTCCCACGCCGAATCCAGTGGGTATTCCAGCACCCTCCAGCTTCTCTAAAGCTCCGAACTTGTACCTGCAAGATAAAAGGGACAGTTAGTGCGCATCGTGAAGCAGGCTACAAGCGCTTACTTACGTGCTTCCAGGCGCTGCTATTCCTCACGCGGGTTCGATCCTCAACTCTCATCAGCCCGCCATCCGCCATCGCCGGAACCCTGCAAAACAAGGGATATCATTACAAAAGACTTTTAAGACATTTGAAGTGCCCAGAACTTACCGTTCGTGCAGTTAACGACGGACAGCAGTCCTCTGAGGTCAAGAGGCCTGCACCCTTATCCAGTGAAGAAACTGGTTACGGCACCCTGCCCCGAGGCAGATGGAGAGCTCAGCGTTCACTTACCTAAGGTGAGGGTGTTAACCTTTGGGGTTCTACAGGAGAAGAGAAAGGGAAGAGGAGAGAGGCACCCAATAACCCCAGTTCATTAATCCCATATTTTCTATCTGCAGACATCTTACTCTTCGAGTCAGACATACAGTGCACAGAGGTCCAGCCCAAAGAGCCAACCGTGTGTTACACATCACCTTTGAAGATACGGCATTCACCCAGTCAAGACCGGCGCCTCTGCGGGAATCAGGTGAGCGTTACAGAACGCAAAGCCTATCGCAAAACTCCCACCCAGGCGCTATGGAAACCTCGGATACCGACCAGCTAGCCCAGTTACTTGGGGAACTAAGAGCAGAAGTGCATGCAGCCTGTCAGGAAACGAATGCTCTAAGAAGGGAACTGATTATTTCCAAGGAGCGAACAGACGATCTCGCTAGACAATTGCTACAGTCACAAGCCGGACAAACTCCGTTACCCGCATCAGGGGCAAATCTTCCTTCAACATCCTCTACGAACCCAGTGCAGATCAACCTACCTGGGAATGTACCTCTGGCTCCGCCCGAACGATTTTCTGGTGACCCAAAGAGGTTTGCAGTATTTATTAATCAGTGCCGGTTACACTTCTTATGCCAGCCAGCAGCCTTTCCAACTGATCAAGCTAAGGTTGCTTTCGTGCTTTCGTACCTTAGTGGCAATGCGGCAGACTGGTCGATTCCTCTAGTTAATCAAGATGATCCGGTTCTCCATGATTTTCAAGCTTTTCAGCTCAGTATGGAAAAACTGTTTGCAAGACATTCACAGGGGCAGGCCTTGGACAATGAGCTCCTTTCATTGCGACAGGGTAATCAAGACCTTTTGGCTTATATTGCGTCTTTCAACAGACTGATAGTGGAAACTCGATGGCCTGAGGACAAAAGGATTACGCTGTTTTATAGAGGTCTACGTGGAGAGCTCAAAGATGTGTTAGCCCAAGTAGTGAATCCCCCGCAAGACTGTTCGGACTATATTGACTTAGTCGTTCAAATTGACCACAGACTGCAGAACAGGAAGGCCGATCGTTCCAAGTTTGATGCTCGAGTATTTTCCAAACCACCAACTCCTACCAAAGGAGTAGACTCCGGGGAACCCATGCAAATAGGGGGCCTGAAAGGACCACTAACACAAAAGGAGCGGGAAAGGAGAAAACAGCTGCAATTATGCCTCTATTGCGGAAACTCGGGGCACTTTCTTCGAGACTGTCCGGTGAAACCAGCCAAGAAGGCAGTAGGAGCTGCAGTTACCAGGGTCACAAACTCTGAGCAGGGAAACGACCTCGCCCGACAAGAATAGAGGTCCTCTTGCCCAGCGTTAAAACCAGTTCCGTGACCTCGCATTTCGTGATACCTATGGTCCTCATTAGCCCTGAACATCCGGATCGATTACATGCGATTGAAGCTTACGTCGACAGCGGTGCCATCGGCAATTATGTGGATCATGAAATGGTTTTGAGGATGAATCTGACTCTTTGTCCAAAGGCTGTAAAGGACGTCATTACTACGGTGGATGGTACGGAGATAGCCTCCGGACCAGTAACGCATACCACCCAAGAAGTGACGCTAGTAAGTCAAGATGGACACCATGAGAAGATCGTGTTCGATGTGATCAAGGCCCCTCAGTTCCAGATTATTCTAGGAATTCCTTGGTTAGAGAAGCACAATCCTCAGATCGATTGGCGAGCAAGAACGGTTCAGTTTCCAGAATGTGTCTCTACTTGTCACCCTCGACCTGGTGTTGCACTGGCAGCAATTTCCTCGGAGGCTCCCCAGTTACCTCCTGAATACCTAGAATTCCAAGATGTTTTCCGGAAGGATCAGGCTAACTCTCTACCTCCTCATAGGTCTTATGACTGCCAGATAGACCTGATACCTGGATCTACTCCTCCTTGTAGTAGAATTTATGCCCTCACCGAGCCTGAGAATCTTCACCTCCGACAATACCTGGATCAATACCTAGCGAATGGGTTTATTCGTCCTTCCAAGTCCCCTGCTTCCTCAGCTTTGTTCTTCGTTCCAAAAAAAGAAGGGGACCTTAGAACTTGTATAGATTATCGCGCCCTGAACCAGATCACCGTTAAGAATAGATATCCGTTACCTTTGATCCCTGAACTCCTGGACCAAGTCAGAAAAGCATGCATATATACAAAGCTGGATCTTAGAGGAGCCTACCACTTGGTACGAGTAAAAGAGGGCGATGAATGGAAGACGGCCTTCCGCACCAAGTATGGGCTATTTGAATATCAGGTCATCCCCTTCGGACTTTGCAATGCCCCGGCCGCCTTTCAATATTTTATGAACGATGTCCTCAGAGAGCTCATAGATGTGTGTGTTGTTGTTTACATTGACGACATCCTCGTTTATTCTTCATCGGAAACTGAACATTGGAAACACGTGAAAATGGTCCTCGAGAGATTGCGTCAACACAAACTTTTCGCTAAGTTGGAAAAATGTGTTTTCAACGTGACTGAAGTTGAATTCTTGGGATTCATATTATCACCTAGCGGAGTGCGTATGGATTCAAAGAAGGTCGATGCAATTCTCAAATGGCCATCGCCATCCTCCGTAAAAGGTGTTCAAAGCATGTTAGGCTTCGCTAACTTTTACCGCAGGTTTATCCCCGAATTCTCTCGAATAGTCCAGCCCATCACCGCCTTGTTAAAGAAAAACAAACGTTTTGAATGGTCTACCGAGGCGGAACAAGCTTTCCAGAATTTGAAGACTAGATTTATCTCTGCACCGATCTTAAAACATCCTCGCCCAGAACTCCCCTACATCGTTGAAACTGATGCTTCGAGCCTTGCCATGGGGGCAGTTCTATCACAAAAGGACCCAGTAACCAATCAGTTGCATCCCGTGGCATTTTGGTCCCGCAAATTCTCGCCTCCTGAAATCAATTACACTATTACTGATAAGGAACTTCTAGCTATCAAGTCCGCCTTTAAGGCTTGGCGGCATTATCTTCCGGGGGCCCGACACACCGTTACTGTGATTACAGATCACCGAAACCTGCAATATTTGAAAACCGCAAAAGCTCAATCCTCTAGGCAACTCCGTTGGGCACTATTCTTTGCCGAGTTTGACTTCATAATTACCTATCGACCTGGTACAAAAAACGGTAAAGCTGATGCCCTTTCTCGGATGGGAGTGGAAGAACATTTGATCAATCCTAAACCTGTACCTATCATTCCCGAACAAGAAATTCTAGGTGTAATCGCCACACAATCCATAGAGGAAGTTAAGGATAAAGCCAGGCTACTGGTAACTCCAGCAGACATACAGAATTGGCATCTGCAGGGAAAGGACTTTACGGTGAAGGACAACCTATTATATTTCCAAGAACGGTTATACCTGCCCAGCACAGATTTACAGAAAAAGGTAATCTCTTGTTATCACGATTCTTTAATGGAAGGACATCCCGGTATGACCAAGACCTCGGAAAAGATCAAGCGCTACTTCTGGTGGCCGTCTTGGAAAAAAGATATCAGAGACTTTATAATGTCCTGTGGAGTATGCGCCCAAAACAAGAGTCAAAAGGAAAAACCAGCCGGCCTCTTACGCCCTATTGACATCCCGCCTCGCCCTTGGCATACGCTTTCTATGGACTTCATCACCGATCTACCTCCATGCTCCGGATACAATACGATCCTAGTAATCGTGGACCTATTCTCCAAGATGGCACATTTCATTCCACTCAAAGGCTTACCAACAGCAGCAACTCTGGCCCGAGAATTTCTCGAAAACATCGTCCGACTGCACGGTTTTCCTTCAGTTCTAATTTCGGATCGAGGTAGTCAATTTATTTCTCATTTTTGGCGAAGTTGCTGTCGGTCGGCTCAAATTGATGTGAGGCTTTCGACCAGCCACCACCCTCAAACCGACGGACAAACCGAGAGGACCAATCAAACTCTGGAACAGTATTTGCGCTGCATGCTACAACAAACTGAAAAAACTTGGAAAGATATCCTTTGGATAGCCGAATATGCCTACAATAACTCTGTCCACTCGGGAACTGGGAAGACCCCGTTTTTTCTTTTATACGGTAGTCACCCTCGAACCTCGGAGTTGGATCCACTCCAAGATCTTGGAACACCAGCAGTAGACCACCTGCATTCTACAATCACCCAAGCCTTTAAGGAAGCCGTTTCTCACCTTCAAAGGGCTAAAGAACAATACAAGAAAGGAGCAGACCAACATCGGAAGGAAGCCCCCCAATATCAAGTAGGAGATCAAGTCTGGTTATCCACCAAATATCTACCTCTAAAAGGACCACGCACATTCAACCCAAGATACCTTGGTCCCTATTTCATCACTACCATAGTAAATCCAGTAGCTGTCAAGTTGGACTTGCCCCCTCACACAAAGATACATCCGGTCTTCCACGTCTCTCTATTAAAACCCGTGCAACCTCAAACCCGACTAACTACATCTCCAAAACCTATTCTAGTTGATGGAGAACTCGAGTTTGAAGTCAAAAGCATCCTTGATTCCAAGATCTCCAAATCTAAACTATTTTACCTGATTGACTGGAAAGGCTACGGTCCCCAAGAAAGATCCTGGGAACCTGCAGAATATGTCCACGCGCCTCGTCTAATCAAAAGATTTCATCGAACATTTCCTAACAAGCCCAAACCCCCGGAGATGCCCGGTTTGGGAGGGGCCTTGAGGGGGGGTGCTGTCATGATCTCTGCTTCCAAAAGATCAGGACTTGCCCGACTCCCTTGGAACAGACCCATAACCCCGGTTCCGAGTGCCAGCCAGTCCCAATTGGGACCTTTTGGACCCTGTCCTGGCACCAGTGGCACCAGGCTCATAAAGATGCCCAGTCCCAGCGCTGGAAGCGCCGGGCTCATAATGCTTGGGTGGACTTACCTGCAGCAGACCATGCTGCTTACTTATCTGCCAGTTGAACCCCTGATCCTCTTCTGTTTGGGACTACTTTTCCTGTTGGGTGGGGCAGGAGCCACTCCCTAGGTTCAGAACACTGGAACTCTTCTGGAAAGCAGGAACTCTTTTCTTACCTAGGCGTGGCTGTGGAAGGAGACACCTAAGCACTACAGGAGGCTATTTAAACCACACCCGATGGATGAATCTTGCTTCGCGTTATTCTGCATTCTCTGCAGCAGAACGCTCATCGTGTCTTCTGCTTCTGATCCAGGGCCTAAGGGAACTAAGGCTTACCATCCTGGAATCCAGTCTTCAGCAGCACTTGTAAAGACAAAGAAAGAACAGGTTAGCACTACGGTCTTCAGTGGCAGCGCATCTCTTACCTGGTCCATCGGCTGTCACCAACGCCTCGCGCTGCATTCCGGCATCTGAAAGACAAAGGCTTACCTACGCTTCGCATGCTCCGGAGGTCTTCGCACTGCATTCCGGCATCTGAAAGACAAAAGCTTACCAGCTCTTCGCACGCTACGGAGGCCTTCGGCGCTGCATCCCGCATCTGAAAGACAAAAGAAGGTGCGTTTAAAGACATTGAGCAACTTTATTACTCACGTGCCATTACTCCTTCCCAGGCCGAATCCAGTGGGTATTCCAGCACCCTCCAGCTTCTCTAAAGCGCCGAACTTGTACCTGCAAGATAAAAGGGACAGTTAGTGCGCATCGTGAAGCAGGCTACAAGCGCTTACTTACGTGCTTCCAGGCGCTGCTATTCCTCACGCGGGTTCGATCCTCAACTCTCATCAGCCCGCCATCTGCCATCGCCGGAACCCTGCAAAACAAGGGATATCATTACAAAAGACTTTTAAGACATTTGAAGTGTCCAGAACTTACCGTTCGTGCAGTTAACGACGGACAGCAGTCCTCTGAGGTCAAGAGGCCTGCACCCTTATCCAGTGAAGAAACTGGTTATGGCACCCTGCCCCGAGGCAGATGGAGAGCTCGGCGTTCACTTACCTAAGGTGAGGGTGTTAACCTTTGGGGTTCTACAGGAGAAGAGAAAGGGAAGAGGAGAGAGGCACCCAATAACCCCAGTTCATTAATCCCATATTTTCTATCTGCAGATATCTTACTCTTCGAGTCAGACATACAGTGCACAGAGGTCCAGCCCAAAGAGCCAACCGTGTGTTACACATCACCTTTGAAGATACGGCATTCACCCAGTCAAGACCGGCGCCTCTGCGGGAATCAGGTGAGCGTTACAGTATGGCGATCAGGAGACATTTAATGTCCCCTATAGATAGCGTGTTTCCCCCTGTCATTTTCTCTAACTCATGTATCCATTTTCTGGCTCCCGATGTCAGCATTGGAAGCTTGTTTTTCAAGTTTTCTCGATCCATGTGTGGCCATGGAATATATTGTGGTCTTGCTCCCCCTTTTCTAGTAGCGGAAAATGGAAGGCGCAGCCCTCTTTCTCTTCTCTCATAGTTCTCCTGTCTATCGCAGGGGTAATATTCCCACACCGCCGTCTACCTGGCAATGTCCTTAGTCTGTCTACATAGGGCGGTGAAGACACCCCCCTCTGACCATGAGGTACTCCTTCATGTCGGGCAGACTGTGCGGCTGACTCTGATGCCCTCAGTGCGGACTCACTAGTGTCTGACCATCATATCCTTCTTTCCCTTGGGATTCATTTTTCGCGCCGTCTCCCTTCCTCGTTTGCCTCATGCTCCTCCCCTTCGGAGTCGGGCATGGTTTGTTCCCAATTCACGCAACTCCTTGTGTCATCATCGTTTCTACTGATTTCTAATCTGTCCAGGGACAGTTTCCTACTCCCGCTACTTCGGGTGATATCCTCAGTGTCATACAACTGAGTGCTTTCCAAGCGCTCGTCCTCTCCCTCTCTTGTTCTAGCCCCATTTCATCATATACTCTATCGATCGTTTCCCCGATGCTTCTGGTGTCGAAGTCATCTTCAATATTCACCCTAGACGTACCTGGTACTGAATCGTACGCAGGAAAGAATTCTTCAATGTCTCCCCAGTCTACAACTGAATCGGGTTTTTTAACTTCCCTCTCCAAATATTCAAGATCGCGTGCCCTCTGCCTTTGCTTTTGTTCGTTATCGTCATCAAATTCTCTGCGCTTCCTCGCCTCTTCTCTAACCCTATCTTCTTCCCTTCTCTTTTCATTTCTACGTTCATCTGCCCTTCGAATTTCCTCACCTCTTCATCTCCTTATCCTTTTTTCACGTACCCTTTGCTCTTCTTCAAACCTTTGCTGTTTCTGTCTGTCTTGATCATAGGCTGCTCTTGAGTTGAGATCGAGCTGTTTTTCTTGCTCTTCGCAATATACCTGTTCTCGCCTTAATCTATCTTTCCTTCTTATCCTTTCATCTCTTAACTCCTTCTCTTTCTCTTTTCTATGTGCCTCATCTAACCTCTCCTTTGGTCTCACATCATCACTTCCTTTCCCATCGAGTTTCAGTAAGATTTGTCCTCCCATCCATTCGTCTTTTGCAAATACTATCTCATCAGTTCTGTCTTCACTTCCTTTCCATTTCTTTCCCTCTCTCTCCTTGTCGAGAGAGGCACTTGTCTGTGCCTGATCCTTTCTTTCGTCATCGCGTCTCCCCCTCTCCCTCGGGACTGTGGAGGTAAGATTCTTGTCTTTATTCTTCCCTTGATTTTCGTCACTACTATATGTAGGTGACTCATATGCGGGGTTGCTGTACCCCGCGGCTGCTTTAAGCTCCCTCAACTGGTATAATCCCTTGCCCTACTTTCTTCGGTTTTTGTTTCAGGCGGGGCAGGTGGCGCAGTAGGCGCCACACCCCCCTCTGTGCATGCATTTAGTATCCAATCTGCTGGCGGCTCTTCCTCCTTTGTCTGTTCATACATCTTCCAAAGTTATAGAACCGCAAGGCGTTTTTCTAGCTTCCTCCTGTGTATGTGGCATGCAAATATGTCGTCATATGTTGCAAGATGGCTTTAGATAAAGACCCATTTTGTGGCCATGGCATAAACATCTTGTGGCCGGTACCCTTAACCCACTCGGTGCTATACTTGTTTAGCTTGGGTGCATGTTTTGGCAACTGCTTGCATAAGTGTGCTAATGGAGTTATGTCTTCCATGTTTAGACCTGTTCCCTTTTCCTCTTATATAACACTTGTTAATACTTTTGTGTGGTTCAAACACCTTGTGACAATATGAGCGAGCACCAAAAACTGCAAGCTCCAATCCAAAATTTCCACCAAATTTTTTTTATATTACTAACCTGCTCAAAACATCAATTGTTCCCCATTACGTGGGACTCTGGGTACACGTTTCTTCTGGTCACTATGTTAAAACGCAGGAATAAGGCGAATCCTCTCACTTCTCAGGTGTCCGCCCTGGTAACCTCTCTCTTCTCCGTTGTCCACCCCGTTAACCTTTATTTATTCAATTATTCTCGAGTCATTATCCCCTTATATATATACAGTCTTCTCTACTTCTGACTATTTTGATTTTTCCTCCTCCCTCCGTTACCTTTTCCCTTTACTTGTTCTTAAGGCGTACACTGTTTGCCAAAGCACTCAATTTTTTCTTCACTCACCATTTTCAGTGTTCGTCTCTGGACCCTCGGGATCACTGCCTTCGTTACCGCCTCCTTCATATTTTCGCCCGATCTACTGCCCGTAGGAATGGGAAGGGATGTGTTTGTAAAACAGGTCCCTTCAGGCCCCGACTGCAGTCTTGGGTTAAACTACCATTGTCTAAGGGAAGCTTCACAGTCTACTCAGCCGAATGGCAAAGGACTTGTGATATTGCCGAAGACCTAGAGTTACTTTATGTCGACGGTCAATAGGTGTCTTGTTTTAATCAATAATCAATAAGAGATGGTCACCAACCATCCTCTGCTACCAAGTGTACAGGAGAGAGAGTGACCCCTGACCGGCCCATAGAGTCAGAGCTCGCTCTCAAGTACTTTAAGACAAGATAGCTGCACCTTGAGGTGGATGGGGGTGCAGGTTTTTACTCCAACACCAATCAATAAGGACAACTCAATGGTTTGGCAAAGGGGAGTCTGTTTAATGACAAGTACAAAAAACGGGGAAATATGGAAATCAACAGTGATGCGATAGCCCGTCTCGCTTCAACGCCCAACAACTTCATGCAAACAGTAACAGTTATGCACAAAATTTGTCATCATTGACGTGTAACACTCAAAAGTCTGTCATGCAATTCTATTGGCTGGAGAAGATAACTTAAGTATAGGTGCTGTATCTGTATATGGTAACGGAGTGTGAGGATTGGATAAACATCATTAGGTGGGCGTCCAAGCCCTTCCCTCAAAATGACTGAGGTGGACGTCACTAAAAGTACAACTTCCCATTGGTTCTACTATCTATAGGACCCTAGATTATTTGGTCCACTATGATTGGATTGGCTTCAACCCCATTCATAAATCTCCACTTTAATTAGCAGCACGCATAATGGTCAACCAGGTGCTGGATGCCCCAAGATTCACCCAGCCTCCCTTCCATCAATCAGTACTTTAGCGCTATGTGTCAATTAGTTGGCTGTGGTCGGCCTCGAAACTGTAGCTTCTTGTCAGGAAAAGTTATGGGGCCTCATTACGAGTATTGAGGTAGCCATGGTGCTATTAGCACCATGGCTGCCTCCATACCGGGCTCCAATACCGGGTTCCTGCAATGAGGACTTACCGGGTCATTCCGACATAGGAGGACCCGGTAATTACTCCTTGCAGGAACCAATCCCCTTTCCCATTTGAGCCCCCATAGGGCTCAATGGGAATAGGGAGGGAGGTAATAACGGGCACATTACAACTGGCCCGTTATTACCTCCCTCTTCCCCTCGCGGGACCCGGAAAGGACGCCTGGTTTTACCAGGCGTCCTTACAGGGTCCCGCAAAGGGAACCTCGTAATTGCGCATCCCGTAATGAAGGATGCCGGTCCTGTACCGGCACCCTTCTTTACGGGAGTGCAGGCCTCGTATTGAGGCCCATGGTATCTTCTGTTTGGGAGATAGCCAGGTGTATGTGCCTCTTCTCGCTTGGCTGGTCACGTGCTAGCACACCGTGAATCTGCTTAGTTTTCCTTCTATTTGTGGATTTAATTCTTATTTGCCTTGCCACCTGCCTGGGCCTTCTTATCTTGACCTTCACGGGGCAGGCTGCTCTGTTCTTAAGTTTCAGTTCTCCGGAGCTACTGTCTCCCTCCCTCTCTTGGTTTGACCTCGATTTCCCAGGCACGAGCTGCTTCTTGCTAAGTCTCGATTCCGCCGTCTCTTTTCTTGTTTTAGCTGGAATACGAATCCTCTCCTGTTTGACCCTTAGTAACCTGTGTTAATTCTGCTTTTGTTTAAAGTGGATTTACACTTATATAGTGTGCTTTGTTGAGGTAGATATATAGGTGGCGCTTGCCGCTCTATTCTTCTACTAAGCATAACAAGCCACACTGTTTTCTTAGCTTCTTGTGGTTACAAACATATGTACAGGCATTCGCTGGTTGAATAGCTTCATCCTGCTTTACAGTTTAAGTTTCTTTATATTTCAACATTGTCTTTCCTTCTAAGTTCATGATATCCTTATACATGGCGTTTCGTCTTTGATTGTCGTTTCTTTCATCTGTGAGTCTGTCTGGGCCCTCGTGACGTCACCATTCGTCTTCAATTAAGGCCTGTTGAGATTCCTATGGAACAGTGTTTAAGCAATCTTCATTTCGTGTTATTTGCTAGTAGGGTTTTCTCAATGGATACCTTACTGCCCATGGTTGTCTGGTTATTGGCACTTCAGTAGGTATTGCTCTTCTGATGGGCACTGGGCAGAGCCCTAATGTGGCTCTCTGCTGGTTTATTTGCTCCTCATACGTCACATATCTCGTTGTGAACGTTCCTGGTACTTCAAAATGTGTGGCTGGAGTGCATGCTATATCTGGGACCTCCTCTACAACCCCATTATTGAAAAAAACAGGCTGGACCCCATGGAAGTCAGTAATCTGAGGCCATTCACCAACTGCAATTTTCTAGTGAAAATCATAGATAAAATTGCTACATTACAACTTCAGTCATTCGTGGAATCCGTTGGGATTTTGCATCCAAAGCAGTCAGGGTTTATACCCACCACAGCACTGAGACAGCTATGATAGATATTCAGACCTATTTCTTTTTTGTCCTTGCTCTACCTCTTTCACAACTGGTCGGGCACGCCTGCATTCGCAGGCAGGCCGGAAAAGCTAGCTGTCTCTAAAAAGTTTTGAAGTGGTGGGGCCTACGTCACCTGTGTGTCCCTCTGCGCCCACACCTTACCCCTACGTCACCAACATACCACACCCAGTTCCTGTTACCCTTACCACCTAGCGTGTAATGAGGCCCAAAATGTCACCTATTGTACCTCAGGGATCGTTACCCATCAATCCTATTCCTGAGCCAATCCTGGTACCAGTGGACAACAAGGACTCTGCTCCTCCTCCCAAAATACAGAACATTTCCAAGGACTCTGACTCCGATTCAGATGACAACACCACTCAGTCACCATCTAAGGTGTTTCATGACATCGTCACTAAAGCCATGCAGGCACTAGAAATCCTCCCTAAGGATAAGCCTGAAACGGCTGGTGTTTTTGGGAAACTGCCATCTCAGCGATCAAAAGTCCCACTTCCCATGGAATTGTCTATTCTAGAACAAGCTCTAGCTCATTGGGGTAAGCCTCATTCCGATCAACACACCTCCAAGGCCCTGGATAACAAATACAAGGTGCTTAAGAATGAGCCCTTCATACTCATGGGCAATCTTCCGCCTCAATCTGCAGTAGTTTCTGCTGCCCTAGGCACAAAGGGAAAAGGAACTTCTCCATCTCCAGCTTCAGTTCTGGATAATAATTCAAAGGCAGGGGAGACTCAAGGTAAGAAGTCTTATACTAACTCTACCTTACAACCCCGACAGGTTAACATTGCTACAGTTTTGGCAGGATTTAATATCCTTAATTGGGAGAATCCTGAACACTTTTCCAACATGTTCCCTCAGGAGGCCGCAGACAAGTTTTCCTTTTTGATTTCAGAGGGTAGAGAGGCGGCTATCCGGCAGCTCCAAATGGTTAAGGACCTCACTGACACACCAGCAAGAGCAGTCACTAGTGCAGTCTGCATGCGTACGCACTCATATTTGTCGGCTTCTCCCCTTCACCAAGATATCCAGGAGGAAGTGCTCCACCTTCCATTGGATGGCAAAACGCTGTTCGATCCATCCACAGATGAGGTCCTTCACAAATGTAAGGCCAGTGTCACAGACGCTAAAACCTTTAACTCAATTTCGGTGAAGCAGCCATATAACCAAACCTTTAAATCATTCAAACCACATCCTCAAGGAAACATTGGTTCAGCCCCTTCTGCTAAGTCTTATTACCCTTCTAAAAAGAGAAGATACAGACCCAAGAAGAAGTCAGGACCTTCCCCTTCCTCAAATTCTGCTCAAGAGCAAAAGATGTCTATTTGACTCCCTTCTGGGCATGTGCATACCTTCGGCTTCTACTATCAAGGAGCCTACATCCCCGGTAGCAGGAAGGCTTTCCAACTTCCTTCCCTTCTGGAAAACCCTTACTCAAGAGTGTGATGCTGGAAATACATCGGAGGGACAGGGCCTCCATATCCTTGTCCTTTACTGCTTTTTATCATATGTTCTGTTGTGTTTTCCGCACAGGAGTTCATGTGGGACTCCTGGTGGTGCAGCTCTCTCTCTTTTGGTTTGGTGAATAGACCCGTGGGATACCCTTATGGCACCCATGGGTAGGGGTACAACCCTGTGCACCTAGTGTATGGTTTTGGGCACCTGTGTGTGACCCACAGAGCAGGGTACGGGCTGGTGGCAGCTCCGTGCTGAAATTACTGGTGCCCTTAGCGTCCTCCATTTTGGGATGCCCTGTCATTGGAATCGGTAGATTCCTGTTGGAGACAAAATGGCCCCCATTGCCTCTTGCTGTTCACCTGTTACCTTGATCTTCCCATAGTCCCGGGAAGCCCTGACTCTGTCCCTTCCCCCTGAATGGCTGTTGGGTGGAAGTTCCGTATATGGTAGTGTGGGGAAGTGCCGATCAGACTGGCTGGAGCCTTCTCAACGACCGTAGGTTGTGGGTACGCCTGTGGGTGGGACCTGGGTGAATGGAGTGTGTGACGAATATACATTTTATGTTGTGGCTGTCTAGTATCTGGTGGTTGACACAATGGTTGAGAAAGCCCTGCCCGAAACCGGTATGAATGCAGCTTGGAGTGTTGAATGGCTCGGTACTTGTCCCAATACACATAACTTGTTGTGAGTGTCTGGAGAGAAGTGAATGGCCTGAATGCACCGTGTGCCTGATTGGCTGCCTGCCTGCATGAATGACCGTAGTCGTGATTGGATGATTGAGTGTGACCCAGCGGAATGAATGGGAGATCACCAGTATATCTGGGGACCTCTCACTGCTAGGAATCGTGTTCGGAAGCTGAAGTCCACTACGACGAGTAACTGGAGTAACTGAAGCTTGACCTTGAAGCCCTGCTGGATGAGAAGAATTGCTGTTGCTCTCCTTCACAATCTGAAAGCTGCTGTGTCTCAAGGACTGACCCAGAGAGGACCTGGTAAGGCGCCCTCTTCCTGAGCTACGAGGGACCATCGTGCACAGCTGATCTTTGCCCAAGCTCCCTGATAGACAGACCTTCGACAGGCTGCCGACCAGATACAGGGATTGCTGCAGAACTCCAAGGAGAAGCGCCCGGACTGTTGTCCGCCACTGTCGACGACTGCCGTCGCCGACTGGAGCCGCATGCTCCCGTTGCCTAAGGACTTCACTGACCTAAGGATGCTCTCATCCGCATCATCGCCGCTGTATCCTGCTGGAGAAGGCCTGACCGTCGGCACGCCGAGGAGCATCCACCGGTGGGTTTCTCGCCACCCAAAGACCACAGAGACGCCGACGACTCGACGCCCTTGCTGGGCCACATTTCTTCAACTCTTTGCGGTCCAGAACTATCAACACTGAGGTGCCCTGCACGCCTCTTCCTTGCAGGACGTTTACGCTTCCCCGTCAACGAGCACTGTTAGGAACGACACGGCCACTTCACCGTCGTAGTTCGACCTGTTCCCCGTCGGACGTTCGCCGACCCGTGACTCCTGCCTGAAAGGGAGGACACTCAAGAAGGGCTGTCGATTCCCTGACACGGAACGCTACAACACCAAGGTATTTTGGGGTTGCAGAACTGTTGGAAATTCTAGGGTGAACAATATATGGACTGGGCTTGTATCTTTCGTCTACAGGTTGCCCAGGTGGGGGGGATCGACACAGAACTGTGTCTAGTGATACAGGACCAGTATTCTGCTAATCGCTCAACCATCTTGCTTTCCTTCCTCTCTCTACTGCTGGTTTCCTCTTTATTCTGATCTGTGTGTCATTCTGACCGTATGCACTTTAATGAGATCTGATAACGTTAGTGGTACCACTTTAGAACTGTACATATTTGCCATTGTTGACTTCTGCATACAAAGTGAGTTATCGTGATAGTGTACATCACTTTGAATATTAATTATATAAAGACTGTGTTTTGATCGATACAGTGTATGGCCATTCCTTTGTGGGTGCTTGGGGACTACACTGTACTTAAGAACCACCTTGCATCACCTCCTGAGAAGCTAGGCCTTGATTGCTCGTCCATTGCTACCACAATAGAGAATCTTGGCAGAGGTCTCTGTGTCTCTCCTCTACCAAATAGAGAGTGGAAGTACAGACCCCCCTCCGGTCTTTACAGCTGGTGGCAGCGGTGGGAAGCTTATGGTTTTAAGACTCAGTGTATAACCGTGCCACTTACGAAGGATATCTGCACTTTGTTAAATTAAGGTTTAGTCGTGTACAAGATAACTGCATTACAAGTAATGGAATCTATTGCAAATGGTAAATTGACTCGGATGAGCTTAGAGGCTCTCCAGAGTGCTTGTGAAGCCAGGGAATTAGACTTTGTGGATAAGTCTAGGGCTGAGCTGATAGCTGCCCTGGTGGACTACCAGATCGATTGTGAAACTCTTGAAGGGGGGGATGCAACCAATGAGGACTCTACCCCGGGGGTTGTCGCTTAATCTGATTCTGGGAATGCCACCATTCCTGCTGCCTCTGTTCCAAACCCCAGCGGTTCTTTAGAGCTTGAGTTATGAAGGATGAAGCTGGCCTTTGAATATCGCAAGTTGGAACTCGATGCTGAGCTTAAGAAAGAGGAGTTGGCCCAGCAAGTGGAGCTCAAAAATAGGGATCTTCAACTCAAAGACAAGGACACTCAATGTCAGCAAATCCAGCTAGAGAAAGCTCGAGTGGAGACTTCAGCGAAACCAGTTGGGAGTGTCAGGTCCCCAGCAACCAAGTTCATGAAAGATTTGGTTGGTGTGTATGCAGAGGGATCTGATATCCTCCAATGGATTGAAGCGTTTGAAATGGCTTGTGCAATTCACGATGTTGACAAGAGAGATTGGGCTAAGTGTTTGTTAAGCCGAGTGCCTCAAACTGGATATGACTGTTTTCTGAAACTGAGTCTGGAAGAAAGGGGTCAGTATGAGTGCATGAAGTCTGCTTTAATTGCCAAGTTTGGTAAGACGCCTACCCAATACCTTAAACGGTTCAGGGATTTTAAGAAACAAGAGAATGCGTCTTGGGTTGACTGGGTGAGTGCTGCGCACATGAACATGATGGGGTGGATTGATGGATACAAAGTAAAAACGTTTGTTGAATTGTCTCACCTCTTGTTTTTTGAGCATTTTTCGGAAGCCTGTTCACCAGAGCTGCATCACTATGTTGCTGACCAGAACAATTTGGACCCCTTTAAGCTGGCTAGGTTGGCTGACAAGTGGGTCTCCCACCGGGTGTCCCCTAAGGATTCCAGTGGGAAGGACAAGGACAAAGAAAAGGGGGCCTCCCAGAAAGCTGAGGAGTCCCAAAAGCAGTCACAGTCGGGTAAACCAAAACCTTCCTCTCCGAAGATCCAAAAACCTAGTGGGGATAAGTCTGTTGTGGGTGGGAGTAAGAGTAGTGGTATGCCTGCTGCAAAGCAGGGTCCCAGTGGCTCCAGTACCGTACCCTGCACTCCTGGCACTTGCTGGGATTGTGGGCTCTGGACCACCGAAGGGGTGACCCCAAGTGCAAGGGTAAGGCACTTGGAGTCCAGGCTGCCAGCCTGACCTACCCCTACTCCGTACCTGAGGTGGAGGCCAACGTCCTCCCCTCCTCTACTGGGATCACCTTCGGTGCTCCTGTAGAGATTTCCTTAGTGTCCCTTGGGGCCTGGGACCAGTACGCTGAAGTACTGGCGACTATCCCGCAAAACACTCATAGGTTTTTGAGAAGTGTCCTCTTGAATGGCCAGCCTTCCACTGGTTTGAGAGACACTGGGGAAAGCATGACAGTGGTGGACAGGACCCTGCTCAAGCCAGAGGACTATGTAGGTGCCCCTCTGAGAACCACCAGGTTAGCTGGTGGGCCTCCCAAATTATCGCCTGTAGCCTTAGTCAACATTACGATTGGAGACAAGACAGCAAAGGCCCTGGTTCAGGACAACGTGCCTGCGAACATATTGTTGGGAAACGATTTGGTAGAGTTAGGGATGATCACGGATGGTCTACCAATGGCTGCTGTGGCGGTCACCCGTTCGCAGGTCACACAGGGTCCGGCTGCGAGCCTGGTACCCTTGCCGACGGGGAAACCCAAGGCACGAAAGAAACGGAGGAGTAAGAAGGCCGCCACTGTGGAGGGAGCCCCTGCTCTTCCTGCTGTTCCGACAGCACCCATTGGGATCCATGCTCTGGACGGACTGGGTCCAGTCTTAAATCCTGTCTCGACTCCTGTGGGAGAAGAGCCAGAAGACTTTCCTGTGGGAGAGGCTCTTAACCCAGAGGATCATCTCGACCTTCAATGCTTGTTAGCTGAAGGGGGACCCTCCCGAGCGGACTTCTGTAAGGGACAGAGAGAGTACCACTCTCTCGAGGGTCTGAGGACACAGGCCCTGTCCCAGGCACAAGGAGAAGTGCCTAGGACATTTTGGATTTATTGGGAGGGTGAGTTCCTTGTTAGTGAGCCCACTAAGTCTGAAATTAGTGCCCTCAAGAGGTTGGTGGTACCTGTCATGATCTTTGCTTCCAAAAGGTCAGGGTTTTCCCAACTCCCTTGGAAGCAGATCCATAACCCAGGTTCCGAGTGCCAACCAGACCCAATTGGGACCTTTTGGACCCAGTCCTGGCGCCAGTGGCACCAGGCTCATAAATATGCCCAGTCCCAGCGCTGGAAGCGCCAGGCTCATAATGCTTGGGTGGACTTACCTGCAGCAGACCATGCTGCTTTCTTGCCTGCCAGTTGAGCCTCTGATCCTCTTCTGTTTGGAACTACTTTTCCTGTTGGGTGGGGCTGGAGCCACTCCCTAGATTCAGAACACTGGAACTCTTCTGGAAGGCAGGAACTCTTTTCTTACCAGGAACTCTTTTCTTACTTAGGCGTGGCTGTGGAAGGAGACACCTAAGCACTACAGGAGGCTATTTAAACCACACCCGGTGGATGAATCTTGCTTTGCGTTATTCTGCACCCTCTGCAGCAGAACGCTCATCGTGTCTTCTGCATCCGGTCCTGGGCCTAAGGAAAAAGGCTTACCATCCTGAATCCAGTCTTCAGCAACACCTATAAAGACAAGAAAGAACAGGTTATCATTCCGGCATCTGAAAGGCAAAGGCTTACCTACTCTTCGTGCTCTCCGGAGGTCTTCACACTGCATTCCGGCATCTGAAAGGCAAAGGCTTACCTACTCTTCGTGCGCTCCGGAGGTCTTCATACTGCATTCCGGCATCTGAAAGACAAAAGCTTACCAACTCTTTGCACGCTCCGGAGGCCTTCGGCGCTGCATCCCGCATCTGAAAGACAAAACAAGGTGCGTTTAAAGACATTGGGGAACTTTAATACTCACGTGCCATTACTCCTTTCCACATCTAATCCAGTGGGTATTCCGGCGCCCTGCAGCCGCTCCGAACTCGTACCTGCAAAATAAAAAGACAGTTAGAGCGCATCGATAAGCAGGCAACAAGCGCTTACTTACGTGCTTCCAGGCACTTCTATTCATCACACGGGCTCCATCTTCAACTCACTTCAGCCCGTCATCCGCCATCGCCGGAACCCTGCAAAACAAG
The DNA here is from genome assembly GCF_040938575.1 of Ambystoma mexicanum. Taxonomy (NCBI): domain Eukaryota; kingdom Metazoa; phylum Chordata; class Amphibia; order Caudata; family Ambystomatidae; genus Ambystoma; species Ambystoma mexicanum. Next base: position 334,861,648 of record NC_090924.1, on the reverse strand, counting down.
AGACATCATTACTAAAGGCTTTAAAGACATTTGAATGACTCGAAACTTACCGTTCGTGCAGTAAACGACGGACAGCAGTCCTCTGAAGTCAAGAGGCCTGCGCTACCTATCCAGTGAAGAAACTGGTTACAGCACCCTGCCCTGAGGCAGATGGAGAGCTCGGCATTCACTTACCTAAGGTGAGAGCGTTAACCTTTGGGGGTCTACAGGAGAGGAGAAGAGGAAAGAGATAGGGACACCCCAATAACCCCAGTTCATTAACCCCATATTTTCTATCTGCAGACATCTTACTCTACACGTCAGGCATACAGTGCACAGAGGTCCAGCCCAAAGAGCCAACCGGGTGCTACACATCACCTTTGAAGATACGGTAGTCGCCCAGTCAAGACCGGCGCCTCTGCGAGAATCAGGTGAGCGTTACAGAACGCAAAGCCTACCGCAAAACACTCGCCCAGGCGCTATGGAAACCTCAGATACTGACCCCCTAGCCCGGTTACTTGGAGAACTAAGGGCAGAAGTGCATGCAGCTCGTCAGGAAACGAATGCTCTAAGAAGGGAACTAATTATTTCCAAGGAGAGAACAGACAATCCTGCTAGACAAGTGCTACAGTCACAAGCCGGACAGACCCCGTTACCCGCATCAGGGGCAAATCTTCCTTCAACATCCTCTATGAATCCAGTGCAGATCAACCTACCTGGGAATGTACCTCTGGCTCCGCCCGAATGATTTTCTGGTGACCCAAAGAGGTTTGCAGTATTTATCAATCAGTGCCGGTTGCACTTCTTATGCCGGCCAGCAGCCTTTCCAACTGATCAAGCTAAAGTAGCTTTTGTACTTTCGTACCTTAGTGGCAATGCGGCAGACTGGTCGATCCCTCTAGTTCATCAAGATGATCCGGTTCTCCATGATTTTCAAGCCTTTCAGCTTAGTATGGAAAAACTGTTCGCAAGACATTCACTGGGGCAGGCCTTGGACAATGAGCTTCTTTCGTTGCAACAGGGTAATCAAGACCTTTTGGCTTATATTGCATCTTTCAATAGACTAATAGTGGAAACTCAATGGCCTGAGGACAAAAGGATTACACTGTTTTATAGAGGTCTACGTGGAGAGCTCAAAGATGTGTTAGCCCAAGTAGTGAATCCCCCACAAGACTGTTCGGATTATATAGACTTGGTCGTTCAAATAGATCACAGGCTGCAGAACAGGAAGGCCGATCGTTCCAAGTTTGATGCTCGAGTATTTTCCAAACCGCCAACTCCTTCCAAAGGAGTAGACTCCGGGGAACCCTTGCAAATAGGGGGTCTGAAAGTTCCTCTAACACAGAGGGAGCGGGAAAGGAGGAAACAGTTGCAATTATGCCTATATTGCGGAAACTCAGGGCACTTTCTTCGAGACTGTCCGGTGAAACCTGCCAAGAAGGCAGTAGGAGCTGCAGTTACCAAAGTTACAAACTCTGAGCAGGGAAACAACCTCGCCCGACAAGAATAGAGGTCCTCTTGCCGAGCGTGAAAACCAGTTCCGTGACCTCGCATTTCGTGATACCTATGGTCCTCATTAGCCCTGATAATCCGGATCGATTACATGCAATTGAAGCTTACTTCGACAGCGGTGCCATCGGCAATTATGTGGATCATGAAATGGTTTTGAGGATGAATCTAACTCTTTGTCCCAAGGCTGTAAAGGACGTCATTACTACGGTGGATGGTACGGAGATAGCCTCCGGGCCAGTAACGCATACCACTCAAGAGGTGACGCTAGTAAGTCAAGATGGACACCATGAGAAGATCGTGTTCGATGTGATCAAGGCCCCTCAGTTTCAGATTATTCTAGGAATACCTTGGTTAGAGAAACACAATCCTCTGATCGATTGGCGAGCAAGAACGGTCCAGTTTCCAGAATGTGTCTCTACTTGTCACCCTCCACCTGGTGTTGCACTGGCCGCAATTTCTTCAGAGACTCCCCAGTTACCTCCCGAATACCTAGAATACCAAGATGTTTTCCGGAAGGATCAGGCTAACTCTCTACCTCCTCATAGGTCTTATGACTGCCAGATAGACCTGATACCTGGATCTACTCCTCCTTGTAGTAGAATTTATGCCCTCACCGAGCCTGAGAACCTTCACCTTCGACAATACCTGGATCAATACCTGGCAAATGGGTTTATTCGTCCTTCCAAGTCCCCTGCTTCTTCAGCTTTGTTCTTCATTCCAAAAAAGGAAGGAGACCTTAGAACTTGTATCAATTATCGCTCCCTGAACCAGATCACCGTTAAGAATAGATATCCGTTACCTTTGATCCCTGAACACCTGGACCAAGTCAGAAAAGCATGCATATATACAAAGCTGGATCTTAGAGGAGCTTACAACTTGGTACGAGTAAAAGAGGGGGATGAATGGAAGACGGCCTTCCGCACCAAGTATGGGCTATTTGAATATCAGGTCATGCCCTTCGGACTTTGCAATGCCCCGGCCGCCTTTCAATATTTTATGAACGATGTCCTCAGAGAGCTCATAGATGTATGTGTTGTTGTTTACATTGACGACATCCTCGTTTATTCTGCATCGGAATCTGAACATCGGAAACACGTGAAAATGGTCCTCGAAAGATTGCGTCAACACAAACTTTTCGCTAAGTTGGAAAAATGTGTTTTCAACGTGACTGAAGTTGAATTCTTGGGATTCATATTATCACCTGGCGGAGTGCGTATGGATTCAAAGAAGGTCGATGCAGTTCTCAAATGGCCATCACCATCCTCCGTAAAAGGTGTGCAAAGCATGTTAGGCTTCGCTAACTTTTACCGCAGGTTTATCCCCGAGTTCTCTCGAATAGTCCAGCCCATCACTGCCTTGTTAAAGAAAAACAAACGTTTTGAATGGTCTACCGAGGCGGAACAAGCTTTCCAGGATTTGAAGACTAAATTTATCTCTGCACCAATCTTAAAACACCCTCGCCCCGAACTCCCCTACATCGTGGAAACTGATGCTTCAAGCCTTGCCATGGGGGCAGTTCTATCACAAAAGGACCCGGTAACCAATCAGTTGCATCCCGTGGCATTTTGGTCCCGCAAATTCTCGCCTCCTGAAGTCAATTACACGATTACTGACAAGGAACTTCTGGCTATCAAGTCTGCCTTTAAGGCTTGGCGGCATTATCTGCTGGGGGCCCGACACACCGTTACTGTGATTACGGATCACCGAAACCTGCAATATTTGAAAACCGCAAAAGCCCAATCGTCTAGACAACTCCGTTGGGCATTATTGTTTGCCGAGTTTGACTTCATAATTACCTATCGACCTGGTACAAAGAACGGTAAAGCCGATGCCCTTTCTCGGATGGGAGTGGAAGAACACTTGATCAACCCTAAACCTGTACCAATCATTCCCGAACAAAGAATTCTGGGTGTAATCGCCACAGAATCCATAGAGGAAGTTAAGGATAAAGCCAGGCAACTTGTAACTCCAGCAGACATACAGAATTGGCATCTGCAGGGAAAGGACTTTGCAGTAAAGGACAACTTATTGTATTTCCAAGAACGATTATACCTACCCAGCACAGATTTACAGAAAAAAGTAATCTCTTGTTATCACGACTCTTTAATGGAAGGTCATCCCGGTATAGCCAAGACCTCAGAAAAGATCAAGCGCTACTTCTGGTGGCCGTCTTGGAAAAAAGATATCAGAGACTTTATAATGTCCTGTGGAGTATGCGCCCAAAACAAGAGTCAAAAGGAAAGACCAGCAGGCCTCTTACGCCCTATTGACATCCCACCTCGCCCTTGGCATACGCTTTCTATGGACTTCATCACCGATCTACCTCCATGCTCCGGATACAATACGATTCTAGTAATCGTGGACTTATTCTCCAAGATGGCGCATTTCATTCCGCTCAAAGGCTTGCCAACAGCAGCAACTCTGGCCCGAGAATTTCTCGAAAACATCGTCCGACTGCACGGTTTTCCTTCGGTTCTAATTTCGGATCGAGGTAGTCAATTTATTTCTCATTTTTGGCGAAGTTGCTGTCGGTCGGCTCAAATTGATGTGAGACTATCGACCAGTCACCACCCTCAGACCGACGGACAAACCGAGAGGACCAATCAAACTCTGGAACAGTATTTACGCTGCATGCTGCTACAAACTGAAAAAACTTGGAAAGATATCCTTTGGATAGCCGAGTATGCCTACAATAACTCTGTCCATTCGGGAACTGGGAAAACCCCGTTTTTTCTTTTGTACGGCAGTCACCCTCGAACCTCGGAGTTGGATCCCCTCCAAGATCTTGAAACACCAGCAGTAGACTACCTGCATTCTACAATCACCCAAGCCTTTAAGGAAGCTGTTTCTCACCTTCAAAGGGCTAAAGAACAATACAAGAAAGGAGCAGATCAACATCGGAAGGAAGCCCCTCACTATCAAGTAGGGGATCAAGTCTGGTTATCCACCAAATATCTATCTCTAAAAGGGCCACGCACATTCAACCCAAGATACCTTGGTCCCTATTCCATCACTACCATAGTAAACCCAGTAGCGGTCAAGTTGGACTTGCCCCCGCACATGAAGATACTTCCGGTCTTCCACGTTTCTCTATTAAAACCCGTGCAACCTCAAACCCGACTAACCAAATCTCCAAAACCTATCCTAGTGGATGGAGAACTCGAGTTTGAAGTCAAAAGCATTCTGGACTCCAAGATCTCCAAATCTAAACTATTCTACCTAATTGACTGGAAAGGCTACGGCCCCCAAGAGAGATCCTGGGAACCTGCTGAATATGTCCACGCTCCTCGCCTAATCAAAAGATTTCACCGAACATTTCCTGACAAGCCAAAACCCCCGGAGAAGCCTGGTTTGGGAGGGGCCTTGAGGGGGGGTACTGTCATGATCTCTGCTTCCAAAAGGTCAGGGTTTTCCCAACTCCCTTGGAAGCAGATCCATAACCCAGGTTCCGAGTACCAACCAGTCCCAATTGGGACCTTTTGGACCCAGTCCTGGCGCCAGTGGCACCAGGCTCATAAATATGCCCAGTCCCAGCGCTGGAAGCGCCGGGCTCATAATGCTTGGGTGGACTTACCTGCAGCAGACCATGCTGCTTACTTGCCTGCCAGTTGAGCCTCTGATCCTCTTCTGTTTGGAACTACTTTTCCTGTTGGGTGGGGCTGGAGCCACTCCCTAGATTCAGAACACTGGAACTCTTCTGGAAGGCAGGAACTCTTTTCTTACCAGGAACTCTTTTCTTACTTAGGCGTGGCTGTGGAAGGAGACACCTAAGCACTACAGGAGGCTATTTAAACCACACCCGAAGGATGAATCTTGCTTTGCGTTATTCTGCACCCTCTGCAGCAGAACGCTCATCGTGTCTTCTGCATCCGGTCCTGGGCCTAAGGAAAAAGGCTTACCATCCTGAATCCAGTCTTCAGCAACACCTATAAAGACAAGAAAGAACAGGTTATCATTCCGGCATCTGAAAGGCAAAGGCTTACCTACTCTTCGTGCTCTCCGGAGGTCTTCACACTGCATTCCGGCATCTGAAAGGCAAAGGCTTACCTACTCTTCGTGCGCTCCGGAGGTCTTCATACTGCATTCCGGCATCTGAAAGACAAAAGCTTACCAACTCTTCGCACGCTCCGGAGGCCTTCGGCGCTGCATCCCGCATCTGAAAGACAAAACAAGGTGCGTTTAAAGACATTGGGGAACTTTAATACTCACGTGCCATTACTCCTTTCCACATCTAATCCAGTGGGTATTCCGGCGCCCTGCAGCCGCTCCGAACTCGTACCTGCAAAATAAAAAGACAGTTAGAGCGCATCGTGAAGCAGGCAACAAGCGCTTACTTACGTGCTTCCAGGCGCTTCTATTCATCACACGGGCTCCATCTTCAACTCACTTCAGCCCGTCATCCGCCATCGCCGGAACCCTGCAAAACAAGAGACATCATTACTAAAGACTTTAAAGACATTTGAATGACTCAAAACTTACCGTTCGTGCAGTAAACAACGGACAGCAGTCCTCTGAAGTCAAGAGGCCTGCGCTACCTATCCAGTGAAGAAACTGGTTACAGCACCCTGCCCCGAGGCAGATGGAGAGCTCGGCATTCACTTACCTAAGGTGAGAGCGTTAACCTTTGGGGGTCTACAGGAGAGGAGAAGAGGAAAGAGATAGGGACACCCCAATAACCCCAGTTCATTAACCCGATATTTTCTATCTGCAGACATCTTACTCTACACGTCAGGCATACAGTGCACAGAGGTCCAGCCCAAAGAGCCAACCGGGTGCTACACATCACCTTTGAAGATACGGTAGTCGCCCAGTCAAGACCGGCGCCTCTGCGAGAATCAGGTGAGCGTTACAGTACCCCAGGTTTACAGGCCCTTCCTGCTGCAGTTGGCGCATGAGGTGCCCTTGGCTGGTCATCTTGGTACCAAGAAGACGAAGCAGAGGCTCTCAGCCCATTTTTACTGGCCCCCGATGGGAGTAGAAGTGGAGTCCCACTGCAGGACCTGCCCAACTTGTCAGTTGTCTGGAAAGACTGGAGGCAGAGTCATCCCCCCACTGCAACCATTGCCAGTGGTTGGCACACAGTTTGAGAGGGTGGGCATCGACATCGTCGGTCCCCTTGACCCACCCACGTCGGGTGGACATCGGTTCATCCTAGTCTTGGTACATCATGCCCCAAGGTACCATGAGCCTATACCCCTTCGGACGGTTATGGCCAAGGTGGTTGCCAGGGCTCTCCTGGGCATTTTCACCATGTTGGATTCCCTAAGGAGGTTGTCTCTGATAGAGGATCCAACTTCATGTCGAGTTACATGAAAACCATGTGGAAAAATGCGGAGTAACTTACAAATTCTCCACCTCTTACCACCCCCAGACCAATGGTTTGGTTGAGAGATTTAACAAAACTCTCAAGACAATGTTAGACGCTTTGGAGGAGCCCCTCAGGAAGAAGTGAGATCTGCTCCTGCCATGCCTGCTGTTTGCTTACAGAGAGGTACCTCAAGAGGGCGTTGGTTTCAGCCCCTTTGAGTTACTGTTTGGACATCCCGTGAGGGGGCCCCTCGCCTTGATCCGAGAAGGTTGGGAGGCCACCCCTCCAGGTCCCGCCAAGCAAGTGGGGGACTATGTGTTAGGCCTCAGACAGAGGATGACACAGATGATGGGTCAGGCAACAGCGAATCTTAAGGCCAGTCAGGAATTGAATAAGAACTGGCATGACCGTAAAGCATCGCAAGTGGATTAGACTCTGGGACAGGAGGTCCTCGTGATGGAGCCTACCAAGCCTTGGGCTTTGGCAGATAGATGGACTGGACCCTTCAGGATAATCTCCAAGATGGGCGAGGTCAATTATCTGGTTGACATGGGAGCCTCGGGGGTATCCCCTCAGGTATTCCATGTTAACAGGCTCAATCCTTTCTACGGGCGGGCCGAAGTCTCATGTCCCTTGCTAGCTTCAGGGCAAGAAGAGGATGAGAGTGAGCCCCTTCCTGATTTGCTACATAGCAACCCTCAGGATGGCTCAGTGGAGGGAGTGCAGCTCTCTCCCGATCTGACAACAGAGCAGCAGAGGGCCTGCAGGGCTTTGCTCTGGCAGTACGCCTCTCTGTTTTCACTGACACCAGGCCTTACGCCGTGGTGTAGGCACGAGATTGACACTGGTGACAGTGTGCCTGTCAAAAGCAGGTGCTACCGTATATCAGATACCGTCAAGAACCACATCCAGGCTGAGGTTGCCAAGATATTGGATCTGAGTGTTATTGAACCCTCAACCAGTCCCTGGTCCAGTCCCGTGGTCCTTGTCCCCAAGGAAAGTTCCCAGGCAGGTATCAAGGATTGGAGGTTCTGTGTGGACTACCGAGGAGTCAATGCCGTCAACAAAACTGACGCTCACCCATTGACCCGGGCTGATGAGCTCGTGGACACGATAGGTGCTGCCAAATTTGTAAGCACCTTCGACCTTACCTCAGGCTATTGGCAAATAGCTCTGACGGACCATGCCAAGGAAAAGACGGCGTTCTCAACACCAGAGGGGCTCTACCAGTTTAGAGTCATGCCTTTCGGGTTGAAGAATGCCCCTGCCACTTTCCAGAGATTAGTCAACCATGCGCTCAGTGGGCTGGAAGCCTTTTGTGTGGCTTACTTAGACAACATTGCCGTCTACAGTTCCACTTGGAAAGAGCATTTGATGCATCTGGATAAAGTGTTGCAGGCGTTAAAAAGGGCTAACCTCACTATCAAGGCCACCAAGTGCCAGATAGCTCAGGGGAAGGTCACATATCTTGGTCATGAGGTCGGAGGGGGTCAAATCCAACCTCTCCCCAGTAAAGTACAAGATGTACATGACTTGGAGACTCCCACTACTCAAACCCAGGTGAGAGCCTTTTTGGGTCTCACGGGGTATTATCGCAATTTCTTGGCAGACTATGGAACCATAGCTGCACCCCTGACAGCTCTGACTTCACCCAAGCAACCAAGGGAGGTTAATTGGACGGAAGACTGTAAGAGGACCTTCGATGGCTTGAAAGGAAGTCTGTGTAGGGCACCCGTGTTGTGTGCGCCTGATTCCAGCAAGCCCTTTATCGTTCAAACTGACGCCTGCGACACCGGAATTAGAGCTGTCTTTTCCCAGTTAGATGACAAGGGAAGAGAACATCCGATCATATTCATCAGTAGGGAACTTAGGTGGGCTACTGTTGAAAAGGAGTGTTTTAGTATAGTTTGGAGCCTCATGCGTTTTAGGCCCTACCTTACCGGGTCTACCTTCAAGGTCCAAACCGATCATAAGCCCCTTAAATGGCTTATGCAGATGAAGGGTGAAAACCCAAAGCTGCTCAGGTGGTCCATTAGTCTGCAAGGGCTAGACTTTACCATTGAGCACAGACCAGGGAAGAGTCATGATAACGCAAATGGCCTTTCCAGAAGGTATGTTGACCATCTGCGTGAGGGTGCCTATCCTGTGGGAGATTAGGCACCCTAACCTCAGTCTGGGGGGGGCGACTGTGATGCTGGAAATGCATCAGAGGGACATCCTTCTCCTTTACTGCTTTTTATCGTGTGTTCTGTTGTATTTTCCGCGCAGGAGTTTATGTGGGACTCCTGGCGGTGCAGCTCTCTCTCTTTTGGTTTGGTGAACAGACCCGTGGGATACCCTTATGGCACCCATGTGTAGGGGTACAACCCTGTGCCCCTAGTGTATGTTTTGGGGCACCTGTCTGTGAACCACAGAGCAGGGTACGGGATGGTGGCAGCTCTGTGCTGAAATTACTGGTGCCGTGAGCGTCCTCCATTTTGGGATGCCCAGGCCCTGTCATTGGAATCAGTAGATTCCTGATGGAGACAAAATGGCCCCCATGGCCTCTTGCCATCCATCACCTGTTACCTTGATCTTCCCGAAGTCCCGGGAAGCCCTGACTCTGTCCCTTCCCCTTGAATGGCTGTTGGGTGGAAGTTCTGTATATGGTAGTGTGGGAAAGTGCCGACCAGCCTGGCTGGAGTCTTCTCAACGGCCGTAGGTTGTGGGTACGCCTATGGGTGGGACCTGGGTGAATGGAGTGTGTGACGAATATTCATTTTATGTTGTGGCTTTCTAGCATCTGGTGGTTGACACAATGGTTGAGAAAGCCCTGCCCGAAACCGGTATGAATGCAGCTTGGAGTGTTGAATGGCTCGGTACTTGTCCCAATACACATAACTTGTGAGTGTCTGGAGAGAGGTGAATGGCCTGAATGCAACGGTTTCCTGATTGGCTGCCTGCCTGCATGAATGACCTTAGTCGTGATTGGATGTTTGAGTGTGACCCAGCGGAATGAATGGGAGATCAACAGTATATCAGGGGACCACTCACTGCTAGGAATCGTGTTCGGAAGCTGAAGTCCACTACGACGAGTAACTGGAGTAACTGAAGCTTGACCTTGAAGCCCTGCTGGATGAGAAGAATTGCTGTTGCTCTCCTTTGCAATCTGAAAGCTGCTGTGCCTCAAGGACTGACCCAGAGAGGACCTGGTAAGGCGCCCTCTTCCCGAGCTACGAGGGACCATCGTGCACAGCTAATCTTTGCCCAAGCTCCCTGGTAGACAGACCTTTGACAGGCTGCCAACCCGATACGGGGATTGCTGCGTAACTCCAAGAAGAAGCGCCCGGACTGTTGTCCACCACTGTCGACGACTGCCGTTGCCGACTGGAGCCGCTGTGCTCCCGTTGCCTAAGATCTCCACTGACCCAAGGACGCTCTTGTCCGCATCGTCGCCGCTGTAACCTGCTGGAGAAGGCCTGACCGTCGGCGCGCCGAGGAGCATCCACCGGTGGGTTTCCTGCCACCCAAAGACCATAGAGATGCCGATGACCCGACGCCCTTGCTGGGCCACAGTTCTTCAACTCTTTGCGTTCCAGAACTACTGACACCGAGGTGCCCCGCACGCCTCTTCCTTGCAGGACGTTTACACTTCCCCGTCATCGAGCACCGCTAGGAACGACGCGGCCACTTCACCGTCGTACCTCGACCTGTTCCCCGTCGGACGTTCGACGACCCGTGACTCCTGCCTGAAAGGGAGGACACTCAAGAAGGGCCATCGATTCCCCGACGCGGAACGCTACAACGCCAAGGTACTTTGGGGTTGCAGGACTGTTGGAAAGTCTAGGGTGAACAATATATGGACTGGGCTTGTATCTTTCGTCTACAGGTTGCCCAGGTGGGGGGATCTCCACACAGAACTGTGTTTGGTGGCTCAGGGCCAGTATTCTGCCAATTGCTGAACCATCTTGCTTTCCTTCCTCTCTCTACTGCTGGTTTCCTCATTATTCTGATCTGTGTCATTCTAACCGTATGCACTTTAATGAGATCTGATAACGTTAGTGGTACCACTTTAGAACTGTACATATTTGCAGTTGTTGATTTCTGCATACAAAGTGAGTTATCGTGATAGTGTACATCACTTTGGATATTAATTATATAAAGTATGTGTTTTGATCGATACAGTGTGTGGACATTCCTTTGTGGGTGCTTGGGGACTACACTGTACTTAAGAACCAGCTCGCATCACCTCCTGAGAAGCTAGGCCTTGATTGCTCGTCCATTGCTACCACAATAGAGAATCTTGGCAGGGGTCTCTGTGTCTCTCCTCTACCAAATAGAGAGTGGAAGTACAGACCCCCCTCCGGTCTTTACAAAGAGGAATAGGTTCTGAATATCATTCAGCATGGTTACCGCCTTTCCCTTCCGGCAATTCCACCGTCCTCTCCTCCGAAGCTCCAAACATCCTCCCCGGAGCTCCTGGGAGAGATCCATAAACTCCTTTCCTTAGGAGTGACAGAGTTGGTTCCTTAAGAGGAAAGAGGAACTAGGTCAGGGATTTTACTCCCGTTACTTTCTGATCCCAAAGAAATCAGGCGGGATCCGTCCAATTCTGGACCATTCAGACCTCAACCAATTTCTGTCGATCGAAACCTTTCACATGGTGACCATTCCTCAGATCCTGGCTTCTCTTCATCCAAATGATTGGATGGCATCTGTAGATGTACAGGATGCTTATTTTCACATTCCCATCTAAACACATCACCGTCAGTTCCTGAGGTTCCTCATAGGAAGGTCTCATTACCAGTTCACATGTCTTCCTATAGGGCTAAATTCGGCGTTCAAGATTTTTCACAAATGTTCTGGGGTCCGTGGCAGTTTAACTTTGGTTAAGGGCAGTACATCTATACCCTTACCTAGACTGGCTTCTCAAGGCCCAGTCTCAGAGGAGTTGCTTCAGATGATGCAATTAACATGCCATACTCTTTTCAACCTTGGGGTCTCCATGAATGTGATAAAAACCCAGCTGAATCCTTCACAATGGATCGAATTCCTAGGAGCAGTGATAGATACTACTCTAAACAGAGCATCCCCACCCCTGGAAAGGGTGGAAGCTATTCAACAAACCATCGTAAAGGTCAGTACACACCAGAATATGACAGCTTGGTGGTTTCAAAGGTTTTTGGGTCATATGGCCTCTTGCATAAACCCAGTTCCCTTTGCAAGGCTACACATGAGAATGGTGCAGTGGCATCATGCTCACAACTGGAACCAGCTGTTGCAGTCCCAAGAAATTCAAATTCAAATTCCAAAACAAATTCAAGACTCGCTACTCTGATGGAACTCCTCAGAGAACCTGTTAATAGGGTTTCCTTTTCAGCCTCCTCCTTGCCAAATAGTGATAAAGACACTTCGGAGTACGGTTGGGGAGCCCATTGTTTAAGTGTAACAGCTCACAGTCTTTGGTCCTCACAGGAAAAAGGACCACATAAATGTCCTGGAACTAAGAGCCATATTTTTTGCTCTAAATCATTTCTTCCCTCACTTCAAGGAAACATGGTCAAACGTCTAACGGACAATACCACTGCAATGTTTTATATTAACAAGCATGGCGGTGCTCGTTCCCTTCCCCTGTGTCTTCTTGCAGAGAAGATTTGGTATTGGGCCATTCAAAATCGCATTTCCTGTTGGCGTCCCATCTGGAGGGAAAATGGAACGTCCTAGCAGACAAACTAAGCAGGTTACAGTCTGCTCCGCATGAGTGGGAGCTGAAACCATCAGTAGCAAACATGATATATTTCAGAAGTGGGGTCATCCGTCAGTAGACCTCTTTGCCAACCAGCACAACTCTGTCCTCAGCTTGCATCAAGGCAAGGTCAGGGTCTTCAATCCCTTGGAGATGCTCTACATCTGTATTGGGTGAACCTAACACTTTGTTTTTCCACCTCTCCCATTGATTCACAAAATATTGCTCAAATTCAAAATGTCACAGAATCTGACAATGATTCTAATAGCCCAGTTCTGGCCTTACCAGATTTGGCTTCCAGATCTCCTTTAGTTAGCGGGGACTTCCAAGCTAGATCTCTCATTATCAAGAGATCTTTTGACTCAATAGAAAGGGCAGGTCCTTCACCCCTCCCCTGAATTGCTGAACTTGAAGGCTTGGTTTCTGAAAAACTAGCCGGTTCCCCCTTAGTTGTCAGAGCAAAATATAACGATCAGGTCAGCTTCTAGACAAGCTTCTACTAAGAAACAATATTGTAACAAATGGCTACTATTGATAATGTATTGTCCTTCATGCCTGGTGTCAAAGTAGAAACGTGCAAACATTACTTATGTTCTCTGTTCAGGTAAGCACCAATAACTGATAAGTCTTTCTCTCATTCCAACAAAGCCATTAAAAGGCCCTTTTAGGGCCTTATACGTTTACATCCCCCTATTTGTGAATCGCCACATCAGTGGTATCTCAATGTGGTCTTATCAGACCTAATGCAAAAACCATTTGAGCCTATGTCTTTATATGAATTCGATTTTGAATTTGGAAAACAGCATTCTTAGTAGCCACTATTTCGGCTAGAAGGATTGGAGAGCTCCAGACTCTCTCCTCAAAGAAACCATATATAGTGTTCCATAAGGACAAAGTTCACCCCTGAACAGTCCCATCCTTTCTACCCAAGGTGGTTTCTGAATTTCATTTAAACCAGGAAATAGGTCTTCCCGTTTTTCTTCCCAGACTGCATGCTTCTGCGGCCGAAGAGACTCTACATAATCTAGATGTTGTAAGAACTTTAAAATTCGATCTAGAAAGGACTAAACCGTTTAAAAAAGCAGACCAGCTCTTCATTACTTACGTGGGCAATAAGGCAGCTAAAACTTCCATCGCTAGATGGGTTGTCTCCTTCACCTCCAAGGCTTACGATATGAAAGGGCTTGTGACTCCGGGCTCATTCCACTAGAGCCAAGGCAGCATCTGTAGCCTTTACCAGGCATGTTCCCATTGTAGACCTCTATAAAGCAGCTACCTGGGCTACCCTGCTGCTTTTTGCAAGCACTATGCTATGGATACATCTTCGAGAAATTATGCAAAATTCGGCCAAGAGGTGCTCCTGAATTCAGTTAATGCTGTTTCCTCCACCCTTACTTATTCTAAAGCTTTTTATTCTGGTACCAACCAGTTGGAAGGACAGAGAGCCAGGACAAAAGAGAAATAAAAAATTGCCTTTGCGGTGATTCAGTCTTAGTCCAGGCTCTCCCTCCTTCAGAACACCCACCCAGTAAGCATATAGTAAAATTCCCGCCATCGGTGGAACCACAGGAACAGGGTGTGGAACGTTGGTAAGGTGTGGGCCCGACGCGCGGAGGGACGCATGTGTGACATAGGCCCCACCCCTTCAAATGTCTTAAAAAGACAGCTATCTTTTGCATCCAGCTTTTCCAGCCTGTCTGCGAATGCAGGCATTCCCGACCAGTTATAAAGGAGGGAGAGCCTGGACTAAGAGAACCTGAATCACCATGAAGGTAATTTTTCATATGCTGGTGATCATTGATAAGGGACATACAGGCATTCTTGTGCTTTTAGATCTCGCAGCAGCTTTCGATTTGCTCGACCACAAACACCTACTTCATACACTAAAAGATGTTGGTTTATGTGGTTGGGAATCTATTTACTTTGTGTATTACTTCTTGACATATTCGATGTCTAGAGTTTGCTGGGGAGAGGCAATGTCCTCTCAAGCTCTGATCACCCGTGGTGTCCCACAGGGAGCCTGTATGTCTCCCATACTTTTCAGTCTTTACATCAGGCCCTAGTGTAACCTCCTGGAAGGCATGATTGTCTACTTTAATTATGCGGATGACACCCAATTGGTGATGTAACTATCAGGTGACTATTCTTTGCACTAGGGTACATCCATGCTTCAATTGAGTCTTGGATGAACTCCAATTGGATGTGCCTTAAAGGCATGGTCTAGTAAAAATGTTTATTGTCCCTACGGGTTGGCCATGTTTTTTTAAGCCTAAGTGGCTCGATTTTAGAAAACTTCCCTATGGACCTTACCCGAGTTTTCGTCCATTAAACGCACGTGAAAACAAGTACCAGGGAGCCGCCATTTTCTGGTAATCCTATCTTTTCCCCGATTGCCCTGGCTGACCTGCTTTTGCGGCACTAAATCAATTCCCCCGCCCCTGAGCCTGACATTATCAAAACATTCATATTCCCCGCCTCTCTCCGTGACGTTACTGTGCTGCGTATGCAAACGCGCCCAGTCGTCTTCTGCGCGACTCCACACAGAACCCGGAAACCAACACAGATCAACTCACAACACAGCGCGCCACAATTCGGAATATGAAACTGTACTTTAAAATGAAACAGCAACACCGTACATTTGGTAAAGTACATTTATTTGACATTAAATGTTTAGAGAATATTCAGCAATTGCCATATGAACTCCGAAAGCCATTTATTTTCTTTTATCTGTATCCGCAATAACTGTTCCGTTTCATCTTGAGTCACGCGCTGTTCCTTTATGGTACACAGGGTGACATTTTCGTAAAAAAAATCACTTTGGAAGCACGGTGAAACGCAAGGCTGTTCCATCAACTAGGCACTAGTTCAGCCTAAAGGTTGATATGTTGCTTCTAGCCACTAGTACAGCGTAAGGGCATGTGGGCCCTTGGCGATCGTCCCATAATATGGTGATCATTCTCCAGTTGTTGACACGAAGCTGCAGGTGTCTGCTGAAGAATCCATCCGCCGGTGTCTCAAACAGATGGCAGTGGCAGAATGGGATCAAATACCTGTTATGAAAACAAAAAAAATATAATTAGTCTCGCTAGCCGAACTTCATTAATATTACTCATTTTATTTATTACGGCCGATCAGAAACTATTTGCTTGCAAGGATAGTTCAATGGAGTATGTTTGTCTCTAAAATCAATGCGAAAAGTAACGGGATAAATCGAGGTCAACACACAATGATAAACGACAGTTAGTCTACATGCGTTAGGAATGATATGATATATGATATGGCATTTGTAACGCGCCTATACTCAAGTGTTTCTAGGCGTGACGAGGCAGGTGGGGAACAAGGGCAGACAGACAACGATCCTACTAGGCCAGGTGTCTTTCTGCTCGCGCATGGGGAAGGGCTGTACATGGTTAGTTGAATACAAATTAAATAATAGGGCCAGCTGGTGGCAAGTGCAAGGTAAATGCCGGGAGAAGGGGCTGAAGGATACAGAGACAGTCCTGTAGTGCCGGTAGGCAGTGCAGGGAAAAGTGGCTGGGCCAAGGACCGAGATCGGTGAGACCAGTGGACCTGCATGCCCATGTGCCCACTACGAACACGTTTTACTTGCTTTTCATAGCTCTTCATTCATTCATTTATTCATGCATCCATTCATTAAATCTTCATTCCGGTATAAAAGCTTACTTACATTATATTTGAAATTTCCATTGTGTCTCTTCGTAATGCAGTCTGTAAAACGGACCGTGCTCTTGACAACTATTTTTCGTATACTGAACTAAAATGAAACTCGGTCTAGTTTCTGAATTTTCTGCCTTATCTTCTCTTACGTTATTGCGCACTCCCTTCAAATGTAGTTCTTTCGGCATGGTCCCTGTCTCAAGGTCAAAAAACAATAGACCCTTATACTTCCAGTGCGACTTGTGGGCCTCATCTGGGCGCTGTCTTTCGCATTCTTTATTTGCAACATCACGAAGTATAGGCATCTGTGAGAACTTGATGAAGTTTAGAATCCGTCTATGTAGTGCGCCTCAATGTGCAAATGCGAACTGGCTTCTCTCCCAAATGCCACTGCCCGCTTGGCTGGCGCGTTCTAAGTGCCCCAATTTTGTCCCCGTTGTCTGCGAGCTTTGCAGCCCAAATTGAGACATTTATTCTTTTGCGGAAGGTCAGGGAAAGTATAAAGTACCACAGGAGTTGAGTTAAAAGTGAGATTTATTGTTTGTTTGTTTGTTTTATTATTTGCAATACGCAAGCCTCCCCTCCATTGACAGTGCGCAGCATTTACATTTATATGAGATGAGACATGAGAAAAATATATACATACACATATGTGAGGTGAATAGAGAGAATTCAAAGATGACACCCAGCTTGTTCGCCACCCATGATGGTGAAGGTAGGGGTTAGGTTTACAGGTACACTGTACAATAACATTTATTTACAAAAAGACAATCGTATTGCAATTATTTAAACCGGGATTTGTTCTTCACAATCAGCTGTGCTTCGGGTGGGCATGGCACAGTCCCAATGTTCGGTGGCAATGGATCACTGCTCTGCACAGAAACGTCCAAAATTCCATATCTGTGCTTCTCTAAAACAGCAACAATAAGGCCTTTCACAAAGTCGAACTGCATTTCATCATAGACTGATTTGATCACCCATTGCTTACTTCGTTTTGAAAACACCTTAGTGTAGCGAGGCATCCTTACTTTACCCCTAGTCCTAGATTGTTCACGTCCGACATTGCTGTTATGGGCCAAGACCGCTAGTAGAGTGCGATGTTTCATGCCCCGAAAGCTAAAATGCAAGCGCTTTGGCCTGTACTTTAGGCACATATTGTGGAACACCTCCAAATCTCCTGTGTGACAGAATTCTGTCAGTCCTCTCAAATCTCTTGATAGAGTTTGGTCGAAAACAATCTTATCAATGGCTTTGTGTGTCAGTGAAGATGGAATCAACCACTTCTTCTTCCGTGCCTCCTCTGGGGACAAAGGGCCATGTTCACATTGGTGGAAATGTTCATTTGCTGTCCAGCGGTGAACGTTGGTACAGTGGTGCATCAGTGACCGCCATTTTTCAAGTAGTATTTCCACTGACCCCTCACAAGTTTTTGAGCTCCACCAAAGATGGTTGGTGATAGAATGTGACCACTGCAAAATACTTTCAAAACCTTTTTTTTTCCCTGCAGCCGAGATTTTCTTATTGATTGATTTAGCAAGATGCCATACGTCAAATTGATGTTTAATATGTGGGAACTGCTCTCTCATTGTCTTGGCAATTGAAACGTGTCTATCCATGGCTATGAGGTCGATGTGCATTCCCCTTGATTGCAGATATTCCCCTGATTTTATAAATCCTAGTTTCTCCATGGCCACTGACGATGTACATTGTGTTACCTGCACGACCACCGAACTCAGAATTTTCTTACTATCCATGTCCTGAAAGTGGTAGGTGCAGTACTTGGCAGAAAATCCAGGACTGTCGCACTGTCCATCGCCGGCTAGCCTGAATCGTTTGCCTTCGAATGTACTTGCTAGAGACAATTGTTCAATTTTCCAAGCATCACTAATGGCCGGAAACAGATAATCACGTTGGTATATGTAGTACAGCGCTTTACAAATGAAATGGAGTCCCACAAACTGAAAGAAAGCCTCTAACTTTCTAAAACTGGAGCCACTAAAAAGTGATGCAGCTGCACACAGTAGATTGCCTGCTGGCAGTTTCTCCAGCATCGGTTGTGCAGACCATGAGAACCTATGATTTAATCTACAGGTGGCATTTATTTTGACGTTACTGCCTTTTATTTGACGAGTCACATTAATCAATGGCTTCCCACATACTTTCCCTCTAATGGAATGCACACATTTCAGCATACTTATAATTTCCATCAAACAACTGTCGAATACAATGTATTTGCTCTCTTTCATTAGACTGTCATCCTGCGTCAACGTTGTTTCGGCCTGTGACGTTGTGGAGATTTCAACACATTGGAAAGTAATATCGCTGATATCAAGTTCTGATGCGTCTATGGATGCTGCGGCTGGTTCATTCTCTGTCATTTCGACATCTATTACTTCAACATTGATGGGAGAACACAACAATGTCGACAGGTTTTTTGGTGGCAAATTTTTGGCGGGTGTAGATTGTGTAAATTGATCTGCAACTACTTCAGAGCTATCTTCAATACATTCAATAACATCTTCTTGTGGTGGTGCGGTCGCACTGTAGCTATGGTCCAATGCAACTTTGCTGTAGTCTCCAAACACAGTTAATTCATGTTCTGACCATTGGACATGAGCATCTCGAACCTGAACACGCCTCGCCTCAATTAATAGTTCCTCCATAGTGTACACGGTCTGGCAAGCCACATCTCTCATTCGCTTCACTGTCTGTGTGTGTATAGTTCTGACACCCACGGGTAACTGGAGGAGAGATTGGAAAAGGGATGTTCAGTTTAAACACAAGATGGAGTGTAGTACAATTGACTGGAAAAAAACATAAAATAGTCCCCAGCACAAACATTTTTTTAAAGTTATGAACTGTTTGTAACTAACCTTTTTTTGTTTTTTTTTCTTTGCAACTTTTTTGACTCGACCTTCAACATCTGCACGCTGTAGCTCCGATTCGTTTCCGCATGTCCTCCCTTCCTCTTGCGCTGCAACGACTATATTTTCTGTATCCGCATAGACAGCATGGAATGAGGCTCCATCGTCTCCCTGAAACATAGTACTTTCATTACTATTTATCAAAATATGGTTAGCATAAAACACACGTGAGGACGAACACACAGGTACATCTCAATAGCCAAACACGATTTAAACATTGTGTGCAACAATCAAACGACTAGTATTCGACCAGTGATGATCTATTTCGATGGAACTGTCAGTATCCATACCTCTGGCTCTGCATGGACTGCCATGAATGGTTGTATTGGAGAGGAGGCATCCGCATCTCCCTGAAACACAGTACTTGCATTAGTATGCTTTTCAATATTGGAAACAGAACACACACTTGGGGTCGACGGCGCAGGTACATATAAAGAGATAACCACAAATGATGCATTGTCCAAAAGAATCAAGGAAAATCCAAATATGATCACATTTCATCGACTTATTTCAACGATTCCTTTACATCTGCATCATCTAAATGAGATGTTGTGATTGTGGTGGAAGCTCCGTCGTCTCCCTGAAACACAGTACTTGGATTAGTATGGTTTTCAATATTGGAAACATAACACACACTTGGGGTCGAACGCACAGGTACATATAAAGAGATAACCGCATATGATGCATTGTCCAAAAGAATCAAGGAAAATCTAAATATGATCACATTTCATCGACTTTTTTCTCCGATTTATTTACATCTGCATCATCTAAATTGGATGTTGTGATGTAGTGGAAGCTTTGTCGTCTCCCTGAAACACAGCACTTGCGTTAATAGGGAAGAAAGTATAGCAAATGGAATCACGTTATATGATCACACATGATGGAGCTGTCATTATCCATACCTCGTGCTGCTGAAGAATATCTATGGATGTTGCAAATGTAGTGCGCACTTCCGAAAGCTGTTGCGCCGATTCGTATACGCATGGTCCCGCTTCCACTTCCCCTGGAATTACTTGAATGTCAGGCTCTGCATCAAGTGCAGGGGTTGACGCTCCATCAACTGCCTGAAACATAGTACTTGCATTAGTGAGGATTACAATAGTGAAAACATAACACACACCTGGGGTCGACAGCACAGGTACATATCAACAGCTAACCACGAATGAAACATTGTGTAGAACAATCAAACGACAAGAATTCAAGCTCTGATGATGACGCTCGATGGAGCTGTCAGTATCCATACCTCCTGCTGTTGAAGAACATCTAGAAATGTTGTAGATGTGGCGGACGCTTCAGCATCTCCCTGAAAGACAGTACTTGCATTAGTATGGATAACACTAATTATAACTGAAAACAAACACCAGTGGACGATAACTAAGGTGTATATCAATTGGAAAGCACTAACCAAACATTCAGTAAAATGATTACACGATAAAATAAAAATATTACTTGACATGCATAAAACAAGTTTGTAGCGGATTAGCCTAGTAAGATTACCTGATACGCGCTAGAAGTGGTTGATAACTGCGACCACGTCAAGGATGTAGAATGTTCTTGCTTCAGATTCAAGGGATAGTCAAGAAGTTGTAAAGGTAAATTAATGATTAATAATGAAATGCCAATATTAAAAATAGCCATGTAAGGCGACAGAATACTTGTAAAATGCTCAATACAGCACAGTTCCCTGTTCCCATATATATACATTGCGTTTGTGGGTTATGAAATCAAAAAAGAATATATTGGTAAATGTCATTATTCCAAAAACTATACACTCATATCAATATCGAAATTATTACAAGGGATAGAACACCTACAATATCAATTAATCCGTTCGGATACCTACACACTACCGCAAGGCCTAAAGCTAAATCCGGACACTTGACTCACCGGTGGCGGACTGTGGACGAATAGAGTGGGAATAGCGTTTTCGAGCAATTTCCGTGTCGTTCGCCGTTTATTCTTCTTTGTTACCCAAGATGTTGTGTACATGTCCAAGGAAAAGTGCCGGCTGCAGATGCGGTATCGATCACCCCTCTTGTCCTGTAAGACTTGGGGGACTCTACTTTCCAGCTCATCCAGTGGATATCCGCAATGTCTGACCCATTCTCTTATTCGATAAACAGTTTTCGGGAATACATGCATTTTAGTGCCTTCAGATTTCGCATGGGTCTTCGAAGGGCAACCGCTAATCGAACAGGCAGCCATTGTTGATAAATCTGAAAAGTAAATATCAACATTATTATACAATCTTCAAGAATAAAGATTTGATACAAAAGTAAATGAATCATACAATGATCAATGCAAGGTTTGTTTTGGTTGCAGGAACTATACCAGTTCATTATGTGCGGCTTAGTATTTGCATAAGTTGCAGAAATGTATAAATGATGTGACTAAAAACTGAACATGTGACTCATCCCTTGGATGTTCTGTATTGCACGAGAAGGAAACATGCTTACATTATAGACTGGACCCCCGAAGGGTGCAATTCGATGACAATAGACACAGATGAAAATAAATAGATCTATTGATAGCATAGCAATGGAAAGTCAAGTCAATAGCAATGAGACCAATGAACCTATCACTATTGTGTACTCAACTCGCAAATAGATAGAAATGTAAAAATCTGCGAAATATGACTAGGATACATGGCCTTACCTTGACCAACAAACAGTTGGATTCAGCAAGCAGAGCAGTATGTTGCAGGAGAATAGGTGGGTGGCCACAGGTAGCACACTGATGGGTTTGCTCTAAGCGGTCACAGAAGTTCACGGATAGCACGACGACGAGCAGATTAGCGTAGATCTCAGTGGTTGCCAGGTAACACGTTCAGGAGTTGACTTGCAAAGCACAAAGATGTTCTCATGAGACATATCAAGTGGTTTATAAAGTATTAGAAACAGGGGTGTGTTTGTGAATGAATGACGTATGTATGTCGTGGTTTTAGGGGGGCGGCCTGCTTCAAGGGGAGGCCTGGCTGGAGACACGGGGTCTGAGGAGACCATGTGACCGATGGCCCCTTGGCGTGGGATACTTTTTGAAGTGTACATGTAGTTTGGCTCCTTGGCCTTTCGCGCCCCTGACAGCCCCCCATGCCAGCGTGCATCCACTGGCGCGAACCGCCTTTGATAGAGGGGGGTGGGATGGATGGGCCTGGGGCGTGCAGATAAGGCACAGGAAGACTGCTGAATGGAGTCACACTTATGTGGATTGCAGGGGGGCGGCCTGCTTCAAGGGGAGGCCTGGCTGGAGACACGGGGTCTGAGGAGGCCAAGTGACTGATGGCCCCTTGGCGTGGGATACTTTTTGAAGTGTACATGTAGTTTGGCACCTTGGCCTTTCGCGCCCCTGTCAGCCCCCCATGCCAGTGCGCATCCACTGGCACGAACCGCCTTTGATAGAGGGGGGGTGGGATGGATGGGCCTGGGGCGTGCAGATAAGGCACAGGAAGACTGCTGAATGGAGACACACTTATGTGGATTGCAGGGGGGCGAGAATATGTTATGTTAGCTTAGATAAATAGTGACCACCCTGCTTCACAGCGACCAGACCTTCACCCATTCGGAGCACAGATGTCTGACGTCCATCCTTGAATGGAGACACACTTGATTCATTTAAAAAATCGAAACAACCCGTTGTTAAAATATATGTGGTGTTTTATTTTGCATCTTATTTTCATGACACAAAAATACAAGACTTTAAAGATTATACAGGTCAGGTTGCAGCACAGCGAGAGAAAATCCCCTGTACTGACCGCTGTCACTCGGGAACGTTTCTCTAATGGCATGAACGGCACAGGCGGGTATCACTCTTCGAACGCGGTGTCCAAGCCTCCCGTGGAGCCACCATGTAAAGGAACGATAGGCCACCAGCCTGTACCACCTGTGAAAAGGAATGAAACAAACTGTTTTTAAATGACCAAGATAAGTTTAATAAACGTTTGTTGTCAATGACAATTCTTGTAACTAATGGCATTCTGCACGGACAAATTCTATCTAGACAATGCACACCATTGAACGACTTACATGCGTTACAATGATATGTAGATGTAATTTTGGATATAGTAGAAGAACATGAAATAGGAGTGGCATGACAAGCAGAGTATACTTACTCGTTACTCGGATTACGAGGACGAACAGTTGCGCGAAGTTCGTGCATAAGCACGATCATTATTCTCAACACGGCCGTGTGAGGCAGGCTGCCCTGAAGTCTGGCAGCTCGGTGATGCATTGCGGTCGTGGCTCGCCTTCCAAAATGTAGGCCAGGCATCCCGAGTTTTCTCGGCAGCAGCAATTCTCGTCCTCAGTTGGCATTAGCTTGCACCGATTGCATGTGCACCAGGTGGAGACGCCGTCCATTCGACTAGGCCCAGGCTCTTCATCTGTTGATTCGTCCTGCCAACTGCCGTCCGAATCCCCATCGTTTTCGCGTGCTTCCCTTTCCAGTAGTTCCTCCTCGGTATACTCGGGCTCGTACATGTAGGGCATTATTGTAGCCATTGTGTGTTAAATAAAACTAAAATAATTTATAGCGGTGGTACTGGTATCTGTTCACACGGGCTACAAGCGGCGAAGGTAGCTGACCAGAGCACTGAAATGAGTCACAGAATACTCAAAGTAACACAGAGAGAGG
This sequence comes from Ambystoma mexicanum, assembly GCF_040938575.1. Taxonomy (NCBI): domain Eukaryota; kingdom Metazoa; phylum Chordata; class Amphibia; order Caudata; family Ambystomatidae; genus Ambystoma; species Ambystoma mexicanum. Next base: position 334,837,893 of record NC_090924.1, on the reverse strand, counting down.
AATGGAATCGAAAATCTGCTGCTGTGTGTTGTGAAACGGTCTGTTTATACTTATTGAGGAAAGAGGCGTCCTGCCATTTGCATGGCGACACGTCATTAGCTGAAGCGCAGCGAATGTTGACACAAGACGTGCTTTGGCGTTGGGAAATGGGCGGTACGAGTCTGCTGATGACAGGCTCAGGGGCGGGGGAATTGATTTAGTGCCGCAAAAGCAGGTCAGCCAGGGCGATCGGGGAAAAGATAGGATTATCAGAAAATGGCGGCTGCCTGGTGCTTGTTTTCGCGTGCGTTCAATGGACGAAAACTCGGGTAAGGTCCATAGGAAAGTTTTCTAAAATCGAGCCACTTAGGCTTAAAAAAACATGGCCGACCCATAGGGACAATAACATTTTTTACTAGACCATGCCTTTAATGGCAACAAAACAGAGTTATTGATATTTGGCTTACCCCAAACTAAAGCTAAATCGGACCCCAAATGTCAATCTTTTTGCCTTGACAATTGTGATATCTTGGCTGTAGAAAGTGTCAAAATGCTTGGCACTTACCTGGATTCATCTTTCTGTGAGCCTTCACATAAACAGTGGCCCTCATTACGACCCTGGCGGAGAGGGGTTTACGCCAGCGTAATGCATGGCGTACCTCTCCGCCAGATTACGACTTTCCGTAGCGCCATGGTGATTTTTACGCCCGGATTTTCCGGCCGGAAAAATCCATGGCGCTACGGGTCCTCTCGTTAATTACGCCACCGTAATCTACGGTGGCGTAATTAACGCCTTCCCCACTCCCATTATACCCTATGGGGCAAAAATGGGAATGGGGAAGGGTAAATGGGTATTGGGGACTAACCGCCCCGCCAAGGTCGGAATGGGGCGGTAAGTCCGCCAACCCCCATGGCGGAGTTGGCAGCTCTGCGCCATGGTCCATGGTGCAAATTGCACCATGGATCTTCGCAAGGGTCGTAATGAGAGCCAGTGTCTTAAAAACTCCTCCTACTATCACCAACTGCTGAGGATGACCCAGCCCTTCCTATGTGAGAATAACTGCAGCTCTATTGCCCGGGCCATAATCTTGTCTAGACTAGATTATTGTAACTCACTTTTGATTGGAGCTAATAAGAAATGCCTGTCTAAACTTCACATTTCCCAGACCGACTGTTAGAATTGTCAAAAGCAAATTGAAGCGGGACCTCATCTCTAAGACTAGGCAAGAACTCCATGGGCTACCCCCATCAACGCTCGTATATCCTTCAGAGGTGATATTGGTACACAACTGTCTTTATGGCACCTCCCCTGCTTATCTTAAATCCATGATTCTTCCCTATGTCCTGATTAGATCTCTGCGCTCCTTTGAGATGGGGTTAGTAAGATCTTTGTTTCAATCAGACCAATGGCCTAGGTAAATCCTTTCAAGTTGTGGTAGCTAAAATATACAACTCGCTTCCTTCTAATCTGAGACTTGAGGAAAACCGTCTCAGTTTTCGTTGTAAACTGAAAACTTGTCTCTTTGAATAAGTCCCTTCCTGCTGTTAATCCAGCTGGAGCTCTTGGTCTCTCGTCTGCTTTGTGTCTATGTCGGTGTGCCCTGATGCCTTCTGGCTTCAGTGCCTTATAAATAAAGGTAAGCACACCCTCTTAGTAATAAGCTATTTTAGTTATTCTGTTTCAGGAATACTATAGATATACCAAGTGTTACAAGTAAACCCCTTGCAACATATGTAACTTGTTCTTCTCTCATGAATGATAGTTACACCAACAATACTTTTCAGAATAGTGGAACACAATTCTAAGGTAAGCAATAACTTGTGAATTACTTTTTAGCAGCGCAGTATGCACTTCATGGATCAGAAAGAACTCAGGATACACATTTACAATGGCAAAAAGCTATTCAAGTAGAGTAACACTATTGATCATAAACGTACATTTGGGCCTCAATAGACAGTAGGTGGTAAGGGTTTACCAGTACCGGTAAACCCTTACCACCTTACTACGAGGTCCCTTTGCGGGACCCGACCTTAACGGCTGGTGTAGATCAGCCGTTAAAGTTGGGACCTGCAAAGGGACCTTGGTGCTAATTACGGTACCGCAATTTGCGGTACCGTTATTAGCTCCTTCCCCATTCCCATTGAGCCCTATGGGGCAAAAATGGGAATGGGGAAGGGCCATGGAGAAAGGGGGAATTACCGCCCCGCCAAACTTGGAATGGGGTGGTAATTTCCCTTTCCTCCATGTTGGTACCGGTATGGTACCGGCAGCAACCATGGTGCTAATAGCACCATGGTTTACCGCATTCCGTGTAATGAGGCCCTATTTCTATTACAGAAATAGTTGGCCATAACAATGTTACTTTTCAGAAGAGTGGAACACAATACTAAGGTAAGCAAGAACTCGATCAGACTTTTCAGGAAGACCGTAATCAGTGCAAGGGTATCTGTGATTTGAACAAATTAAATAAGAATGAAATTTGAATGAAACAAAAATGAAAATATTTCGAAGCCTCCAGTTTTCCCATGTTTAAAACCCCTCCCACCAGATTTAACCCCTTACTCCACCCCTACAGATATATTTGTAAAGAATTAGGTTCTTTATCGTTTTTTGATTCGTTAAAATTTCATTCTTTAATTTCTATTTGTTAAAATCACTGGATACCGTTCAAGCTAAGTAAGAACCTAATGTTACACATTTAGAATGGCACTAAGCTATTCAAGGTGAGTAAAACCCTATTGGTAGACTATTACACTTATTCAGTTTCAGGAATAATAAAATAATACCAACTCAGTTACTTTCTAGTGAGATGGGTGTTCTCTCAGACAGCCCTTTAAGATGAGTAGCAATACCCTGGAGATGGATGGGGATGCATATTTTATTCATGCATCAATCATCAAGATGACACAAATAGTTTGCCAAAGTTTGTCTGTTTTAATGTCAACTATCTAAAACAGGGAGTACAATGAACATTAGCAATCGCTCGACTTCTGACTCTACTTACTTCACAAAAAACTGGGCTCTTATACCGAAAATTGTTCATCATTGACGTTTTGACCTGTGTCATTACCAACGTCATCCTACGTGGCAAACTACAAAAACCTAACAGAGGGTGTGATTGGGTCTAAGTGTATTTCTAAATATAGGCTCTATATCTGTATAGAGCAGTAGAGGAAGGTGATAGGATACTTAATATCAGGTGGGGCAAGTAAGCCCTCCCCACAAAATGGCCTCTATGAACGTCCCATTGGCTACACAAACTATAGGACCCTTAATTACGTGGTCTGCTACGATTGGTTAACTTCTAACCCCCGTCAGTACTTTTCCACCTACGTCTAGCAGTATGCAGACTGAACAACCAGGTGCGGGTGACCTTGTTTTAGCACCAGCTTCCCACCAATTAGCATATCATCTATCATCACCTCAATGGTCAGGGTCAATTAGTGCTCTGAAGTTGGCCCTGAGTTTGTACTGTGTTCTGAGAATTTTTAGGGAGTAGGGGCACAGCCGGCCTTCGTGCGTAGGTGTGACCATCTTGCTCGTCCAATTTCCCCTCTATCACGTGACTGGACACCATGAAATCAAGCCTTTTTGTGTATTTGATTTTATTCTCCAATAGTCCTCTGACGTCTTTTGTTCTGCTTGACCTTTCTGAAAAGGAGTTTCTGTTCCTTCACGTTAATTGTATCAAATGTCAGCCAATTCCAGTTTGAGAAAACCTTGGCTCTCTTGGCTCTGTAAACCCCTTTAACTGAGATTCATGTTGTGCATTCAATTTCTTTATTAACTGCTACACACTAATAATTGAGGCCTTCTTGCTTTGTTCAGTACTGCTTATACGCGTAGTGGAAACATATATCCGTTACTTGTCCATATGTTCCTATATATGGATATGTTGGCATTTGCCGCAGTCTAACTATTAAAAAGCATGTGGCTAGCTTCATGATTACTTCGCTGCTTGCATTTCATTGCATCTGTACACGTTTAAACTAAGTATCTTCATCAGGTCTGTGGCATAAGTTTCTTCACCTTGCTCCCAAGATGTCACTTAACCCTGGTACCTTCTTGATGGTTTATAAAGCGTCTGCATCCTCTGGTCAATTTATCTCTTCTATGGGTGTCAATTCGATTTTGTGTGACGTCACCATTCATCTTTCCCATTTAGTTTCTCTGTTCCTTCAGGAATCTCGTTCAAATGGGCGTCATATTGTTTTGTATGTAGGTATGGTTTCCTCAATGGGTACTTTACCTCCCAGCTTAGGTATAGGTATTCTTATGGGTACTGAACAGTGTCCATGCTCTTCTCTTTGCTGGTTTAACTGTTCTGTATACGTAACATACTTGGGTTCATTTTTTTCAGGTAATGTAGGCGGGGCAGTTGGAGTGGGGGTACTTGGCTCCTCCTTTACACTCCCCCCTCTGGGCCATTCATCGACCACTCTCACATCATCCTTTACATCTAGACATCCTTGTCTGAAGTAATGCTTCTTAGGGATCCATATTTTTATGACTCCCTTCAGACATTCAGCTGATTTCACATGCTCATCCTTGTTCCATGTCATGAGCATGCACTGTCCACTTGGACTGCAATAGATCCATCTTCCCACATACTACTTATGGTCCTTTGCATACAGGAACTTTGTTCTCTCAGGTGCCTGGATACTGGCCTTCACAAAGTCTCTGATTTCTTCATCAGTCAGATCTTTAGGCTTCCATCCTGGTTCAAAGTCAATCATGATTTTCAACCCTCTGGCTTTCTTTGCTTTCTTATTGCACTGGGAGATTATTATCTTGATCACACAGAATCCAAGCATCACTAACAACAACAGGGCTCCAAGGAACATGAACATGTCTGCCATCCATTGTGGAACCCAAGAGAAGAGTGATCCAAACCAGCTGTCATCAGCAATGTCTTCTACTTCGTCTATCATCTGGCCATGGCGTTTCATCAGAATTTCTATGGCCTCCGTCAAGGTTCCATTCTCGTCATCATTAGAAGTTATGAACGTGCAACATGTTTCTCCAATTTTTGCACAAACACCTCCGTCCATAGCTGTGATCATATCCAGAACATATCTGTTCTGGAGAGTCATCAGTCTTATGGCTCTCAGTTCTTCTCTGATTGCATTGAATCCTTTTATGGTAGTATTAATTGTCTGCAGTAATTCCCATCTGGTGATCCGAAGCCACTTGGTATTTGCTCCAACCTGGATCTTTGGCATGAAGATCAACGTGAATACTGAAGAAGTCTGGTTGAACAGTCTGTGTTCAAATGGGATTGAATGAAAAGCTTCTATTGATTTAGCTGAAAAGTAGTTCTCTCTATTCATCCTCTTTATCAGCTCCACAGATCTCTTATTTCTTAGGTGAGCACCTGCTTTCGGGAAACTGTCAAGGTTCAAATCACTTTTAGGAATCACCAACGCAGGAACATGGACATTTACTAATGTACAGATTCCTCCCCAATCTTTAGGCAGTCTGATGTAGGCCTTTGATCCACAGGCCCAATAATAATCCATTATTACTGCTGTTCCATGCACCATTCCTGATGCATCAAAGATACAATTGTACTTCTGATTTTCTCCAACTTTTCTTGTCCCATTCCCTCTGAAACACAACTTTGAGCTTTCCAAAGGCACTATTTGCAGGGGTCCTCCTCTGTCTTCGACCCATGTCAATAGTTTAGAAAGTTTTGGCCACAATGATTTGCATACATCTTGTACGTTCAAAATAGTGGATTCAGGCTGATTAGTTACCATCCTGGCTCTGCAGATCACCACTCCTGTTCCCCATCCATCTGGGGATAATACTGATCCCCAGATCTGCATATGGCCTCTGTTCTTCCATATTCGAATATCGTCTGCAGATTTTCCTGCGGTTTCCAGTTTTTTGTTCACTTCTCTTCTGATTTATGCTCCTTTTACTCCAGGTTTCTCGTATCTTATTACAATACTCCTTGTTTTTGCATTGTTTCTTGTCTTTATATCTTGGATATAGTCCTCTTCATCTGGATCTGTCTTTTCAGTTGCCCATTTAAGAGAAGCTCTGCTTCCCATGAACTGGCCTCTTCTTTTGCAAAGTGCTATGTGTGAAAGACAATGTGCTGTCTGGACGTTTATTTCAATAGCTATGAAGATTTTTGATTTCCCCATACTGTATGGCAGGAGTGCACATACGAAGCATTCTTCACTTGATGTCCTTCCAACTTCTTTCATATGTTGGTACCATATGTTGTTTCCCAAGTGTGCTGTGCTGTCCAGATAATCATTCAGTTCATAATTATCTTCTTGGGTACTTCTTTTGGTTCTCAAACTCTTCATGTAGTTTTCTATGACTGTGGGCCTCATTACGACCCTGCCGGTCCGGAAAGAACGGTGGCGGTTTTACCACCACCATTCTTTCCGGACCGGCAGGGTCGTAATGAGGCCCACAGTCATCGTAATGAGGCCCACAGTCACTGTTCTTTCTGGAACGGCTGATTCCGAGTCCTGCAGGCGGGAGGTGTCACTCCCACCAGGTCTGTCCTGGCGGGTTTAACACCACCCGCCTGCAGGCGGACATGGAAACACCGGCTCTGTCATAGATGGAACCAGTGTTTCCATGGTCCCCATCCCCATGCAGTCCTATGGGGCTCCATGGGAATGGGGACTTACACAATTCCCCCTCCAATTCCCGGGTCACCAGGGTCGTAATGCCCCGATAATTCCGGGAATCACAAAGGCAGAATGGTCATACGAGTCCGGCGGTAACGTGACGGTTTATCTGGCTCGGTTACCGCCGGACTCGTAATGAGGCCCTATATCTCTAAATGTATCAACATAGCTCCTTCTGGTTGGTTTAATTATAGGAACATCCGTCCGGGTTCCGTGTGTAGAGGAAAGTTCAGCAAATCTTTTCCTCTCAGCAAGTTTTATTTTCTCAGTGAGTCACTTTGGTATAAAAATGTCTCTCGTAATCTCCATATGGGATTTTCCTTTGGGACTTGTTCTAGGGTCACTTGTTACTGGACCAGGTGTGTTGACATGTATTTATTGGGTAGGCCCAACCTCTATTAACCCCTTACTATGCCTGATCTGCCGATCCTTACTCTGGCATTTAAAAGCATCCTCTAAAACAAGTGTTGTGTGTGACTGATTACTAACAACATCCTTTTAAAGCTCAGGTATCTTGCCATCTTTTCTTGGGACAGGAATAACTATGTAGGGTCTAGGCTGCCTTGTAGTTGCCACACGTACATCTTCCTTATGCTCAGGAAGATACACAGGAGTCTTAGCTCCATTTGCACCTATGTAAAATGCAGTTCTCAAAGTCCGTGAAAGCAATATGAGTATAAACAAAATGCAAGTGTAGATGACACAAAGGTATGTCATCTTACAACATTTACTTCTTGGACAATGTGTGCGTCTTTCCTCGTGGGGTAAAACAACGTTGCTGTTTAAATTCCCCATCTCGATCATTTGATGCTAAGGAAGGAAAAACGTATTTTAATGGTTCTGCATTGTAGATTGCTTCTGGAAGCTGCTGTCTTGATCCGGTAACTCGTCCTCCATCAACTGTCTGCTTACTGGATGCTAAGAACGACTTTATCTGTATGTCTGTAACCAGTTTTTTCACCATTCGAGATGTAAATGTTCCTTTATCGTGAAGAAAAATGATTTCTGTAAGTCTATATGAGCTCTATCACACAGATCAGCTCCCAATTGATGCCTCGAATCTGCTTCAGTCTAGATGATATGTTGCTTCCCTGTCAGCATGAACAAAGGTTTGTCTTTTATTCACTTCCTCGGAGAAAAGTTTCTACACCGCTCTGTGATTTCTTTCAGAATAGATGCTCACTTGAATGATGATACCCTCCGTGATTACATTCAAATTTGCAGTGTTTCCTGGATCTCTCAGAAAGGTTACCACATCAGTGTGTCTTCCAACAAGATACAGATATTCCTCAATTAGACGAAAGAACACCACACTGACTAGTCTATGTGCTGCGTCGGCTGATAAGGGCATGTGTATTTGTATTTGTATTTATTGATTTAGAGAGCGCTTTACACCAAAGCGCTGTACAATTGAACAACTTAATACATGAAAACATAAACAATATAACGGTAGAAGGAAAATTACAATATGAATCAATCAACAAAACAGTGAGAAGAGCAATTTACCGAGGGAGATAGGGAGAATAGTGGAGTAGGACTGGGTGGGGGGGAGGGGTGGTGATGAGTAGGAGGAGGGAAGGGGAAAGGTGAGAGTGGGGAGGTAGGGGAGGGGAGGGAGATAGTCAAGGGGAAAGATAACGGAGGGAGGAGATGCAGAAGGGGGAAGGGGTTTCAAGGAAGAGAATGGAGGAGAGATTTAAGAGAAGTGTGGAATAAGAAGAAGGTGGGGTAGAGCGGATTGCAAGAGGAAGGGAGTTCCAGTGCAGGGGGGTAGGAGTTGGAAGGAGCGGAAACGGGAGGAGGCACAGGGGGACGGAGGTACAGTGAGAAGGAAATGGTCAGCGGACCGAAGGGAACGGGAGGGCGAGTAGAAAGAGAGGAGGGAGGAGAGATAAGGGGGAGCGAGACCATGGAGAGATTTGAAGACAAGGCAGAGAAAGTGAAATTTAAGTTGGGAGTGAAATGGAAGCCAGCCAAGGGAAGAGAGGGAAGTAGAGATGGAGTCGCGGGAGGTAAGGAGACAGAGGGTACAAACAGCAGAGTGGTAGATGGATTTGAGGGGGCAAGATGAGAAGTAGGTAGTCCAAAGAGTAGGGATGAGCAGTAGAATAGGCGTGAGAAAATGAGGGAGGAGATTAAGAGTTTGGTAGCATGGAAGGTGAGAGAGGGACGGATTTTACGAATATTGAAGCAGTGGTATGGACAGGTGCAAGAAGTGCGAGAAATGTGTTGGGAGAAGGAGAGAGAGGAGTCAAAGTGAACGCCTAAATTACGAGCATGGAGAGAGATAGGGAGATTAGAGGGAGGAAAGTGAATGAATGGGGGAGAAGAGGGAGGGGAAAGAGAGTTGAAGAGAGTATTTGCTTCACTGTACTGTGGTAACTTCAAGAATTGTTCGGTTATAACTATACACAACCTTCTTATAATTTTCTCATTGTCAGGATCTCAAATTAAAGCTGGAATATGGCAGGTTCTCCCCACCAGTGAAGGATAAGAACGCAACACTAACTCAAAATATGTAAGTATGTTCCTAGAAAGGTCATCACTGGGTAACACCATCCCTAGATCCAAACAAGAACTCGGTGTGGAAAGAATCGGGGTATTGTACCCTCTTCCAATTGCTGTGTCCACGATCAGAGTCTGGCATACTTCTCTTGTTATCAAGGCTTTTAAATGTGCCTCAGTACAAAGTCAATAAGCTACCGTGGTTTTAAGAATGCAGCTCTTCCCTTAACTTTGCAACTAAAATGCACAGTGTTCAAATGTTTTCTTTGACCTTTTTTTATGAATAGCTCAAAATGTAGTGTCCAAAACCAAGCCAGAGTCCAACTAAAAAGTTCTATTTTTTAACCATTCCACTTGTCAGGTTATGCGTCCTTCTTCCTCATCATAGATCTCGTTTGCACGTGCTGCGGTTCTTCTCCGATGATTGCAGCTTCTTCGCTGAGGGGTGTAGGCAGAGGAGTTTCTCCAGAGTAGATCTTTATGTCCCCCAGGAATATCCAAGCGCGCCTACCCTGCAATTTGACAGCAGATGGCGTTACGTCCTCAAAAACAAAAGGACCGTTGAAACAGGGCTCGTATGACTTTTTCCTTCTGTGGTTGCGCACTAGGACTGCATCTCCAGGTTTAGTTGAGGAAGACAACATTCCTGAGGTTGGGTTGTTGAAGCATCTCTTTCTGTGAACTATACTGCCCTACACCCTCGTCTGTGCAACTGTCTTGAAATGACAGAAAAACTGGAAGTCATACAGTTCAAATAATTGTTCTATTCCAATCCTTATACTTCTGATGTCGGCTGAACATCACTTGTAACTCTGGATGGAGGCATCAGGGGTGTTCTCATTCGCCATCCTGTCATGATTTTGTGAGGCGTAAGATGGTGGTCAATACCTGGTTGGTTCCTCAATGCATATAACGCCAGTGGTAGGCAATGTAACCACCCTTTCTTCAGAGTAAGCTCCAACTTGGCTATCCTTTCCTTTAACAGGACGTTGAGCCTGTCACAGATCCCATTTCCATGAAGATGATAAGCCAAAGAAAACTTGTGCTTTATACCAAGCAACAAGCTGATCTGTTCAAAAACTATATTGACAAAATGAAGACCATTATCCAACCTCATCACCTCACATACTCCCCATCTAGGAAATACTTCTCGCACTTAAAATTTGGCTGCACAGGTAGAGTCTGGGTGTGTGCATGGACTTCCCTCTATCCATCTTGAGAATGACATACTACAACAAGCAGATATCTATATCCATTGCATACTTGTATCATGTCGACATAGTTGATATGCAAGTGCTGAAAAGGGCCATTAGGTCTTGGAATGACTCACCTAACTGCTCAGTATATGCCCAGCCATGAATTGTTGGCACTCAATACAATTTACCATAGAAAATGCAACATGTTCCATTAGGTTCGGTACGAACCATTCCTCAGCAATAGTTACAGCAAGATTCTCCCTAGTTGTATGCGTGGGGTAGTGTAGCTGTTCTAGCGCTACCTTTAATAAGGCTGTAGGCATCGCCAGTTTACCCGTGCTGTCTTGTCGCCATAATGCTTCACAGGGGTTTAAAGAACACCCTCTTTGCGTCCATAAATTCTTTTCCTCTTAAGGTACCACCCCTTGGAGCTCCATTATTTGTGTTTTGGACATATGATTATATCCTTCAACTACAGTCATCATTACATTCATCCTTTCATTCACATCAAGGGTCTCAACATTCATCATCCCTGAACACAAGAAACCACCTAGTATTCAGGAAACTGCTCAAATCCTGGCTCTTCACTGCGTAACTAGAAGACCACCCACAAAAACGACCACACAGCTAAAACAACAATGAATAAAGATACCGTCCCCAGCTCCCACCAAACCAGCAAAGACAAACAGAACCCAAGGAACGCACTCCACAACATTACATAAGAGAACATGAGAGAGAACCATAAGAGGAGTACACTAAAGACTGAACTTACAGACAGACCAATACGGAAGCACTCAGGCAACTCACCCGTAGCATCCTGCCTGCACCATACCGGAAGCACTAACAGACAAATTAGCTCAGATAATAGGAAAAAAGGACACCACAACCCCACCCCAAGATCCAACAGGAAGTTGTCAGCGCAAAAACCTTAATTGATCTGTCAGGCGCGGGCCTTCCTCCCACTCAGCAGGACCCTCGGATCTAGTTGTGCCCTGGGATTGTACTGAACTGCTCAATTGTTTTTTATATCCAGTGATGTATGGTACCATACACTATTGCTCTGCCAGGCATAGGCCTCTCCCGCCATATATGTCTCTTAAATCTAGCTGCTTTCGCGCCATGCAGGAGTCCATAAATCTAGACATCCGGCCATACTGCTAGGACTAGATGCAAAACTTGGCCCACTAACCAAGAAGCTCAAACTTGTCTGCATTTATAACGCACTAAATGTACAAAACCACCTCTCGCACCGCAAGCCGCATGCACTTCACCACACCGCAACAACACATAAGACACACCAACAGCACCCAAGGCCTGACATCGCTTCGATACTTGCACCAAAAGCTCAGCGCACGATGTATACTGAGATGAAGCTGCCAACAAAACACCACCCCTCTTACTATCCTACTCCCTCTTCACCCTACTAACACATCCCACCTTCCCGTTTGCAGGTCTGCCAGAGCGGCCGGGGACCAACTCTGTTGGTGACAGTGCGTGGTACAAATACCTCGTACATTTAAAATTCCTATATCTATATTTGCTATGCGTTTGGCCTCAGCATCTGCTGCTTGATTTCTGCGCGAGATAAAATCTGTCCCTTTGGTGTGAGCTGTGCATTTAACAACTGCTATGCCCACTGGAAGTCGTAGTGCCTTTATAAGCCTGTCCAATAAGGCTGCGTGCTGCACTGGCATGCTGTCCGCTCTGAGGTAGCCCTTCCTTTTCCGACGTGCTAATCCTGCGTGCACCGTCGACGTCACATAGGCAGAGTTGCTGTATACTGTTACTTCCTGGTCTGTGTGATTCTCGATCGCGAGAATCAACGCCAATAATTCTGCAGCCTGTGCTGCATAATGGGATGGCAATTGAGCACTAATGAGCACCCGAAATTCCCCATTAGCCATGTGCTTCACCACAGCGGCACCTGTATACCTTTGTCTATCATTTTGATCGATCCTTGAAGACCAGTCAAACACAATCTCTCCCCCTGCTAGTGCATTCTCCTTTACTCTAGGGATTTCATCACAGAACTCTTCAAACTTTGCGCAATCGTTTATGGGTTCTCCTTCTGTGATTGGCTCAGCTCTAAACATAGCTGGATTCACTATTTTACATCGGACTATTTTGATTGCTGGATTTGATATAACTATCTCATAGGCAGAAGCCCTTTGAGAAGTTAATATACCTTTTGGTTTTTCTAAAATGGCAAATAATGCGTGTTCAACAAATAACGTCATAGAGCATCCCATCACTATGCTTGTAGCCTTTTCTATGGCGAATGCGGCGGCTGCCAAACTTTGTTTGCATGGGAAATAACCTCACATTACGGGGTCTAAGATTCCACTGTAATATGCAAGGGGCTTGTAGCACAACGTGGCTCTTTGTGTAAGTACTGCTGTCATAAAAGTGCCATCTGTATGTGAGAATAAAAAGAAATCCTCTGCATAATTAGGGATCCCTAAAACTGGGGCGTGCATATTGCCTTTTTAATTCATCAAATCCTTCTACCATTGCCTCAGTCCACACAATATTTTCTTGTGTTGCCTGTGCTTTCTTCAAGGCTTGTAAGAAAGGCCTTGTATACGAGCTGTAGTAAAAGATCCATGCTCTGACATAATTACATAGTCCTAAAAAGCTCTGCATTTGTTTTATCACGTGTGGTTTAGCTGTTTTTAAAATGGCCTCAGCTCTTTCAAGGGTGACCTTTTGTCCCTCATGTGAAATCGATTGGCCTATGTACAGCACTTCTTGTTGACAATATTGTAACTTTTCCTTGTCAACCTTATATCCTTTGTCAGCAAGTATAATCATCAGCTGAACGGAATCGCATCTGCACTCTTCCTCTGTGGTGCTGCAAACTAAAATGTCATCTACGTATTGCAGCACAAGACTTTCTAAGACAATATTGCTCAAGTCCATCTGGAGGACTCTGTTGAAAATTGATGGAGACTCACAGTTTCCCTGAGGCAACCGAGTGCTTTTCAAGCACACTTGTCTGAAAGTAAACAATGTCAAATCTTGTGAGTCTTTGTGCAAGGGGACTGAGAAAAATGCATTTTTCAAGTCAATCACAGTGAAATATCATGCATCAACAGGTATAGTACATAGAATTGTAGATGGGTTTGGGACTAAATGGCACTCAGCTGCTACAATTTGGTTTATTGGTCTTAAATCTTTTATTAAACGCCACAACCCCCCCTTACTTTTTTCATGGGGTACACTGACGTATTACATGGTGATTCTGACGTCACTAAGATACCTTGATCCATCATGGTGGATCATGGATGGATATTGTTGTGCTCGAGGTAAAATTGCTCCTGGTTTTAATTTAATCTTCACTTCCCCAACCCTCTTTAGTAAGCCTACATCATAGGGGCCAGTGGTCCATAATGAAACTGGCACTTTCGCCATATCTTCATCAAAATATTCAGGATGCTTCTGTGCTAGCATCATTTTCTGTGGAACCTCTCTCTTAATTGCCCTTACCCAATAGGTAATGGTCATCTCAAATACCACATAATCATCAGATAAATAATCTCCAAACAATTCTTCCTCAGTGACATCAGCCACTCTACAGCCCTCCTCGATGGCAATTATTGTGCTCCATCGTCGATGTAACGCTCACCTGATTCCCGTAGAGGCGCCGGTCTTGACTGGGCGTATACCGTATCTTCTAAGGTGATGTGTAACACACGGCTGGCTCTTTGGGCTGGAACCCTGTGCACTGTATGTCTGACTTGAAGGGTAAGGTGTCTGCAGATAGAAAATATGGGATTAATGAACTGGGTTATTGAATGTCTCTCTCTTCTTCCCTTTCTTTTCTCCTGTAGGACCCCAAAGGTTAACGCGCTCACCTTAGGTAAGTGAACGCTGTGCTCTCCATCTGCTTCGGAGCAGGGTGCTGAAACCAGTTTCCTCACTGGATAAGGGAAGCAGGCCTCTTGACTTCAGAGGACTGCTGTCCGTCGTTTTCTTCACGCACGGTAAGTTTCGAGTAATTCAAATGTCTTTAAAAGTCTTTAGTACTGTTGTATCTTGTTTTTTGCAGGGTCCGGCGATGGCGAAGATGGAGCCCGTGTGATGAATAGAAGCGCCTTGAAGCACGTAAGTAAGCGCTTGCTGCCTGCTTCACGGCGCGCTCTAACTGTCTTTTTCCTTTGCAGGTATAAGTTCGGAGTGGCTGCAGGGTGCCGGAATACCCACTGGATTAGATGTGAAAGGAGTAATGGCTCGTGAGTATTTAAGTTCCCCAAAGTCTTTAAACGCACCTTGTTTTATCTTTCAGATGCGGGATGCAGCGCCGAAGGCCTCCGGAGCGTGCGCAGAATTGGTAAGCTTTTGTCTTTCAGATGCCGGAATGCAGCACGAGGCGTTGATGACAGCCGATGGATCAGGTAAAAGGAGCGCTGTCACTGAAGACTGTAATGCTAACCTGTTCTTTCTTGTCTTTCTAGGTGTTGCTGAAGACTGGATTCAGGATGGTAAGCCTTTTTCCTTAGGCCCAGGATCAGATGCAGAAGACACGATGAGCGTTCTGCTGCAGAGGATGCAGAATAACGCAAAGCAAGATTCATCCATCGGGTGGGGTTTAAATAGCCTCCTGTAGTGCTTAGGTGTCTCCTTCCACAGCCACGCCTAGGAAAGAAAAGAGTCCCTGCTTTCCAGAAGAGTTCCAGGGTTCTGAACCTAGGGAGTGGCTCCTGCCCCACCCAACAGGAAAAGTAGTCCCGAACAGAAGAGGATCAGAGGCTCAACTGGCAGGTAAGTAAGCAGCATGGTCTGCCGCAGGTAAGTCCACCCAATCATTATGAGCTCTGCGCTTCCAGCGCTGGGACTGGGCACATTTATGAGCCTGGCGCCACCGGCGCCAGGACAGAGTCCAAAAGGTCCCAATTGGGACCGGCTGGCGCTCGGAACCTGGGTTATGGGTCTGCTTCCAAGGGAGTTGGGCAAGTCCTGACCTCTTGGAAGCAGAGATCATGACAGTACCCCCCCCTCAAGGCCCCTCCCAAACCGGGCTTCTCCGGGGGTTTGGGTTTGTCAGGAAATGTTCGATGAAATTTTTTGATTAGGCGAGGAGCGTGGACATATTCAGCAGGTTCCCAGGATCTCTCTTGGGGGCCGTAGCCTTTCCAGTCAATTAGGTAGAATAGTTTAGATTTGGAGATCTTGGAGTCCAGAATGCTTTTGACTTCAAACTCGAGTTCTCCATCAACTAGGATAGGTTTTGGAGATTTAGTTAGTCGGGTTTGAGCTTGCACAGGTTTTAATAGAGAGACGTGGAAGACCGGATGAATCTTCATGTGCGGGGGCAAGTCCAACTTGACCGCTACTGGGTTTACTATGGTAGTGATGGAATAGGGACCAAGGTATCTTGGGTTGAATGTACGTGGCCCTTTTAGAGGTAAATATTTGGTAGATAACCAGACTTGATCCCCTACTTCATATTGAGGGGCTTCCTTCCGATGTTGATCTGCTCCTTTCTTGTATTGTTCTTTAGCCCTTTGAAGGTGAGAAATGGCTTCCTTAAAGGCTTGGGTGATTGTAGCATGCAGGTATTCTACTGCTGGTGTTTCAAGATCTTGGAGGGGATCCAACTCCGAGGTTCGAGGGTGACTGCCGTATAAAAGAAAAAACGGGGTTTTCCCAGTTCCCGAATGGACAGAGTTATTGTAGGCATATTCGGCTATCCAAAGGATGTCTTTCCAAGTTTTTTCAGTTTGTTGCAGCATGCAGCGTACACACTGTTCCAGAGTTTGATTGGTCCTCTCGGTTTGTCCGTCGGTCTGAGGGTGGTGACTGGTCGATAGTCTCACATCAATTTGAGCCGACCGACAGCAACTTCGCCAAAAATGAGAAATAAATTGACTACCACGATCCGATATTAGAACCGAAGGAAAACCGTGCAGTCGGACGATGTTTTCCAGAAATTCACGGGCCAGAGTTGCTGCTGTTGGCAAGCCTTTGAGCGGAATGAAATGCGCCATCTTGGAGAATAAGTCCACGATTACTAGAATCGTATTGTATCCGGAGCATGGAGGTAGATCGGTGATGAAGTCCATAGAAAGCGTATGCCAAGGGCGAGGTGGGATGTCAATAGGGCGTAAGAGGCCTGCAGGTCTTTCCTTTTGACTCTTGTTTTGGGCGCATACTCCACAGGACATTATAAAGTCTCTGATATCTTTTTTCCAAGACGGCCACCAGAAGTAGCGCTTGATCTTTTCTGAAGTCTTAGTCATACCGGGATGTCCTTCCATTAAAGAATCGTGATAACAAGAGATTACTTTTTTCTGTAAATCTGTGCTGGGCAGGTATAATCGTTCTTGGAAATATAACAAGTTGTCCTTTACTGCAAAGTCCTTTCCCTTTAAATGCCAATTCTGTATGTCTGCTGGAGTTACAAGTTGCCTGGCCTTATCCTTAACTTCCTCTATGGATTGTGTGGCGATTACACCCAGGATTCTTTGTTCGGGAATGATAGGTACAGGTTTAGGGTTGATCAAGTGTTCTTCCACTCCCATTCGAGAAAGGGCATCGGCTTTACCGTTTTTTGTACCGGGTCGATAGGTAATTATAAAGTCAAATTCGGCAAAGAATAATGCCCAACGGAGTTGTCTAGAGGATTGGGCTTTTGCAGTTTTCAAATATTGCAGGTTTCGGTGATCCGTAATCACAGTAACGGTGTGTCGGGCCCCCAGCAGATAATGCCGCCAAGCCTTAAAAGCAGACTTGATAGCCAGAAGCTCCTTGTCAGTAATCGTGTAATTGATTTCAGGAGGCGAGAATTTGCGGGACCAAAATGCCACAGGATGCAACTGATTGGTTACCGGGTCCTTTTGTGATAGAACTGCCCCCATGGCAAGGCTTGAAGCATCAGTTTCCACGATGTAGGGGAGTTCGGGGCGAGGGTGTTTTAAGATTGGTGCAGAGATAAATTTAGTCTTCAAATCCTGGAAAGCTTGTTCCGCCTCGGTAGACCATTCAAAACGTTTGTTTTTCTTTAACAAGGCAGTGATGGGCTGGACTATTCGAGAAAATTCGGGGATAAACCTACGGTAAAAGTTAGCGAAGCCTAACATGCTTTGCACACCTTTTACGGAGGATGGTGATGGCCATTTGAGAATTGCATCGACCTTCTTTGAATCCATACGTACTCCGCTAGGTGATAATATGAATCCCAAGAATTCAACTTCAGTGACGTTGAAAACACATTTTTCCAACTTAGCGAAAAGTTTGTGTTGACGCAATCTTTCGAGGACCATTTTCACGTGTTTCCGATGTTCAGATTCCGATGAAGAATAAACGAGGATGTCGTCAATGTAAACAACAACACACACATCTATGAGCTCTCTGAGGACATCGTTCATAAAATATTGAAAGGCGGCCGGGGCATTGCAAAGTCCAAAGGGCATGACCTGATATTCAAACAGCCCATATTTGGTGCGGAAGGCCGTCTTCCATTCATCGCCCTCCTTTATTCGAACCAAATGGTAGGCTCCTCTAAGGTCCAACTTTGTAAATATGCATGCTTTTTTGACCTGGTCCAGGAGTTCAGGGATCAAAGGTAATGGATATCTATTCTTGACGGTGATCTGGTTCAGGGAGCGATAATCTATACAAGTTCTAAGGTCTCCTTCCTTTTTTGGAACGAAGAACAAAGCTGAAGAAGCTGGGGACTTGGAAGGACGAATAAACCCATTTGCCAGGTATTGATCCAGGTATTGACGAAGGTGAAGGTTCTCAGGCTCGGTGAGTGCATAAATTCTACTACAAGGAGGAGTAGGTCCAGGTATCAGGTCTATCTGGCAGTCATAAGACCTATGAGGAGGTAGAGAGTTAGCCTGATCCTTCCGGAAAACATCTTGGTATTCTTGGTATTCGGGAGGTAACTGAGGAGTCGTCTCTGAAGAAGTAGCTGCCAGTGCAACACCAGATGGAGGATGACAAGTAGAGACACATTCTGGAAACTGGACCGTTCTTGCTCGCCAATCGATCAGAGGATTGTGTTTCTCTAACCAAGGAATTCCTAGAATAACCTGAAACTGAGGGGCCTTGATCACATCGAACACGATCTTCTCATGGTGTCCATCTTGACTTACGAGCGTCACTTCTTGAGTGGTATGCGTTACTGGTCCGGAGGCTATCTCCGTTCCATCCACCGTAGTAATGACGTCCTTTACAGCCTTGGGACAAAGAGTTAGATTCATCCTCAAAACCATTGCATGATCCACATAATTGCCGATGGCACCGCTGTCGACGTAAGCTTCAATTGCATGTAATCGATCCGGATTATCAGGGCTAATCAGGACCATAGGTATCACGAAATGCGAGGTCACGGAACTGGTTTTCACGCTCGGCAAGAGGACCTCTATTCTTGTCGGGCGAGGTCGTTTCCCTGCTCAGAGTTTGTAACTTTGGTAACTGCAGCTCCTACTGCCTTCTTGGCAGGTTTCACCGGACAGTCTCGAAGAAAGTGCCCTGAGTTTCCGCAATAGAGGCATAATTGCAACTGTTTTCTTCTTTCCCGCTCCTTTTGTGTTAGAGGACCTTTCAGGCCCCCTATTTGCATGGGTTCCCCGGAGTCTACTCCTTTGGAAGGAGTTGGCGATTTGGAAAATACTCGAGCATCAAACTTGGAACGATCAGCCTTCCTGTTCTGCAGTCTGTGATTTATTTGAACAACTAAATCTATATAGTCCGAACAATCTTGTGGGGGATTCACTACTTGGGCTAACACATCTTTGAGCTCTCCACGTAGACCTCTATAAAACAGCGTAATCCTTTTGTCCTCAGGCCATTGAGTTTCCACTATCAGTCTGTTGAAAGATGCAATATAAGCCAAAAGGTCTTGATTACCTTGTCGCAACGAAAGAAGCTCATTGTCCAAAGCCTGCCCCTGTGAATGTCTTGCGAAAAGTTTTTCCATACTGAGCTGAAAAGCTTGAAAATCATGAAGGACCGGATCATCTTGATTTACTAGAGGGATCGACCAGTCTGCCGCATTACCACTAAGGTACGAAAGCACGAAAGCTACTTTAGCCTGATCAGTTGGAAATGCTGCTGGCCGGCATAAGAAATGCAACCGACACTGATTGATAAATACTGCAAACCTCTTTGGGTCACCAGAAAATCGTTCGGGCGGAGCCAGAGGTACATTCCCAGGTAGGTTGATCTGCACTGGACTCATAGAGGATGTAGAAGGAAGATTTCCCCCAGATGCGGGTAACGGGGTCTGTCCGGCTTGTGACTGTCGCAATTGCCTAGCAAGATCATCTGTTCGCTCCTTGGAAATAATCAGTTCCCTTTTTAGAGCGTTGGTTTCCTGACAGGTTGCATGCTCTTCTGCCCTTAGTTCCCCAAGCAACTGGGCTAGCTGGTCGGTATCCGAGGTTTCCATAGCGCCTGGACGGGAGTTTTGTGGTAGGCTTTGCGTTCTGTAACGCTCACCTGATTCCCGTAGAGGCGCCGGTCTTGACTGGGCGTATACCGTATCTTCTAAGGTGATGTGTAACACACGGCTGGCTCTTTGGGCTGGAACCCTGTGCACTGTATGTCTGACTTGAAGGGTAAGGTGTCTGCAGATAGAAAATATGGGATTAATGAACTGGGTTATTGAATGTCTCTCTCTTCTTCCCTTTCTTTTCTCCTGTAGGACCCCAAAGGTTAACGCGCTCACCTTAGGTAAGTGAACGCTGTGCTCTCCATCTGCTTCGGAGCAGGGTGCTGAAACCAGTTTCCTCACTGGATAAGGGAAGCAGGCCTCTTGACTTCAGAGGACTGCTGTCCGTCGTTTTCTTCACGCACGGTAAGTTTCGAGTAATTCAAATGTCTTTAAAAGTCTTTAGTACTGTTGTATCTTGTTTTTTGCAGGGTCCGGCGATGGCGAAGATGGAGCCCGTGTGATGAATAGAAGCGCCTTGAAGCACGTAAGTAAGCGCTTGCTGCCTGCTTCACGGCGCGCTCTAACTGTCTTTTTCCTTTGCAGGTATAAGTTCGGAGTGGCTGCAGGGTGCCGGAATACCCACTGGATTAGATGTGAAAGGAGTAATGGCTCGTGAGTATTTAAGTTCCCCAAAGTCTTTAAACGCACCTTGTTTTATCTTTCGGATGCGGGATGCAGCGCCGAAGGCCTCCGGAGCGTGCGCAGAATTGGTAAGCTTTTGTCTTTCAGATGCCGGAATGCAGCACGAGGCGTTGATGACAGCCGATGGATCAGGTAAAAGGAGCGCTGTCACTGAAGACTGTAATGCTAACCTGTTCTTTCTTGTCTTTCTAGGTGTTGCTGAAGACTGGATTCAGGATGGTAAGCCTTTTTCCTTAGGCCCAGGATCAGATGCAGAAGACACGATGAGCGTTCTGCTGCAGAGGATGCAGAATAACGCAAAGCAAGATTCATCCATCGGGTGGGGTTTAAATAGCCTCCTGTAGTGCTTAGGTGTCTCCTTCCACAGCCACGCCTAGGAAAGAAAAGAGTCCCTGCTTTCCAGAAGAGTTCCAGGGTTCTGAACCTAGGGAGTGGCTCCTGCCCCACCCAACAGGAAAAGTAGTCCCGAACAGAAGAGGATCAGAGGCTCAACTGGCAGGTAAGTAAGCAGCATGGTCTGCCGCAGGTAAGTCCACCCAATCATTATGAGCTCGGCGCTTCCAGCGCTGGGACTGGGCACATTTATGAGCCTGGCGCCACCGGCGCCAGGACAGAGTCCAAAAGGTCCCAATTGGGACCGGCTGGCGCTCGGAACCTGGGTTATGGGTCTGCTTCCAAGGGAGTTGGGCAAGTCCTGACCTCTTGGAAGCAGAGATCATGACAGTCGACCCTTATCATTTGCATCAAGTAAAGCCATATATCCTCGGACTCTTGCTGCTTCTACGTTTAAGGGGAAAATTCTCCCTTCCTCTTCATCCATGGATATCTGAGACCTGAATAGAAACTCAGTACAAAAAAGAAGGTGGGTGAGGCGCGCACTCCCGGTCCTGGTCAATTGAACCTGTTGTAAAAAATAAGTAGCTGGGTCAAATCCCAAAATGGACAAAAATTCACAGGGTTAGATCCCTTCTGCTGCAAATCAGGTACTTAGTAATAACAGTGTTAGATCCCTTGCTGCAACTCAGGTACTCAGTAATAACAGGGTTAGATCCCTCGGCTGCATTTCTGTGGTCTGTAGTTGTTCTCCTCCTAGCGCTTTCTTATCTCAAATAATCATCAGGGAGGCTGTTGAGCAGGTGTGTCTAATTAGATTCAAAGGATTCTGGTAGCTGTAGTGAAAACGTTTTTTTCTGTTCAGGTGACCAGCAACCGACACCCCTCCAAAGGACAAGTCCTTCCCAAATTTGGGAGAGGGGAGAGAACCATCTTTATGATTCTCCAAAGTGGGGCACAGTCACCCCGTGGTGCTGCCTCTGGAGCCCGGGACTCCCATAGCATTCAGTACAAAAAAGAAGGTGGGTGAGGCGCGCACTCCCGGTCCTGGTCAATTGAACCTGTTGTAAAAAATAAGTAGCTGGGTCAAATCCCAAAATGGACAAAAATTCACAGGGTTAGATCCCTTCTGCTGCAAATCAGGTACTTAGTAATAACAGGGTTAGATCCCTTGCTGCAAATCAGGTACTCAGTAATAACAGGGTTAGATCCCTCGGCTGCATTTCTGTGGTCTGTAGTTGTTCTCCTCCTAGCGCTTTCTTATCTCAAATAATCATCAGGGAGGCTGTTGAGCAGGTGTGTCTAATTAGACTCAAAGGATTCTGGTAGCTGTAGTGAAAATGTTTTTTTCTGTTCAGGTGACCAGCAACCGACACCCCTCCAAAGCACAAGTCCTTGCCAAATTTGGGGGAGGGGAGAGAACCATCTTTATGATTCTCCAAAGTGGGGCACAGTCACCCCGTGGCGCTGCCTCTGGAGCCCGGGACTCCCATAGCAATCAGTACAAAAAACAAGGTGGGTGAGGCGCGCACTCCCAGTCCTGGTCAATTGAACCTGTTGTAAAAAATAAGTAGCTGGGTCAAATCCCAAAATGGACAAAAATTCACAGGGTTAGATCCCTTCTGCTGCAAATCAGGTACTTAGTAATAACAGGGTTAGATCCCTTGCTGCAAATCAGGTACTCAGTAATAACAGGGTTAGATCCCTCGGCTGCATTTCTGTGGTCTGTAGTTGTTCTCCTCCTAGCGCTTTCTTATCTCAAATAATCATCAGGGAGGCTGTTGAGCAGGTGTGTCTAATTAGACTCAAAGGATTCTGGTAGCTGTAGTGAAAACGTTTTTTTCTGTTCAGGTGACCAGCAACCAACACCCCTCCAAAGCACAAGTCCTTCCCAAATTTGGGGGAGTGGAGAGAACCATCTTTATGATTCTCCAAAGTGGGGCACAGTCACCCCGTGGCACTGCCTCTGGAGCCCGGGACTCCCATAGCATTCAGAACAAAAAAGAAGGTGGGTGAGGCGCGCACTCCCGGTCCTGGTCAATTGAACCTGTTGTAAAAAATAAGTAGCTGGGTCAAATCCCAAAATGGACAAAAATTCACAGGGTTAGATCCCTTCTGCTGCAAATCAGGTACTTAGTAATAACAGGGTTAGATCCCTTGCTGCAAATCAGGTACTCAGTAATAACAGGGTTAGATCCCTCGGCTGCATTTCTGTGGTCTGTAGTTGTTCTCCTCCTAGCGCTTTCTTATCTCAAATAATCATCAGGGAGGCTGTTGAGCAGGTGTGTCTAATTAGACTCAAAGGATTCTGGTAGCTGTAGTGAAAATGTTTTTTTCTTTTCAGGTGACCAGCAACCGACACCCCTCCAAAGCACAAGTCCTTCCCAAATTTGGGGGAGGGGAGAGAACCATCTTTATGATTCTCCAAAGTGGGGCACAGTCACCCCGTGGCGCTGCCTCTGGAGCCCGGGACTCCCATAGCATTCAGTACAAAAAAGAAGGTGGGTGAGGCGCGCACTCCCGGTCCTGGTCAATTGAACCTGTTGTAAAAAATAAGTAGCTGGGTCAAATCCCAAAATGGACAAAAATTCACAGGGTTAGATCCCTTCTGCTGCAATTCAGGTACTTAGTAATAACAGGGTTAGATCCCTTGCTGCAAATCAGGTACTCAGTAATAACAGGGTTAGATCCCTCAGCTGCATTTCTGTGGTCTGTAGTTGTTCTCCTCCTAGCGCTTTCTTATCTCAAATAATCATCAGGGAGGCTGTTGAGCAGGTGTGTCTAATTAGACTCAAAGGATTCTGGTAGCTGTAGTGAAAACGTTTTTTTCTGTTCAGGTGACCAGCAAAGGAGGGGTGTCGGTTGCTGGTCACCTGAACAGAAAAAAACGTTTTCACTACAGCTACCAGAATCCTTTGAGTCTAATTAGACACACCTGCTCAACAGCCTCCCTGATGATTATTTGAGATAAGAAAGCGCTAGGAGGAGAACAACTACAGACCACAGAAATGCAGCCGAGGGATCTAACCCTGTTATTACTGAGTACCTGATTTGCAGCAAGGGATCTAACCCTGTTATTACTAAGTACCTGAATTGCAGCAGAAGGGATCTAACCCTGTGAATTTTTGTCCATTTTGGGATTTGACCCAGCTACTTATTTTTTACAACAGGTTCAATTGACCAGGACCGGGAGTGCGCGCCTCACCCACCTTCTTTTTTGTACTGAATAGAAACTCACCTGGTATCCTCATGGTTCTACCCACTAAACCTGGTAGCCAGGTTAGCATAATGCATATCCCATAGTAGAAAACCTCAGGTTCAAGCGGTATCGCTCTTGGAGCTATCTGCCTGTGAATGCCATGATCATTTCGCACACGTTTAAATAATGCATTCCCGGTGTTGAGCACACTATGCCTTCGCCAGTATATTAACAGGTTTTTGCCTTGAATATAGCAATGGCACCTTCAGGTCGCATTCTCCTATAGAGACTGGGTAATTCTTCAGTGGAAGGAACTCGACTCGTTGCTCCTGTAAAACCCTGAGTATTCATTGGATTGCCAGACATAAAAAATGTGCCCTCTCGTATACATGAGCGCGTTGCACCTGTGTCCACTAAGAATGAAAAAGCTTTGCCGCCTATATTTACGTCTATCCTCGGTTCCTCATGAGGATTCGGCATTATAGATAGGACTGAACACATCAGTTCTCCCAGTGAGCTCTCCTATTGTGGATACAGTCTCATTCCGTCACTCATGAATGGATTCCCTCTATCAACAGTGACACCACCTATTCTGCGTCATTGGCAGTTCTGTGTTTGTATTCTGCTGAAGTTGCATAGGGTATTGCTGCGATTGTCCTTGTGGTTGATTACCTGTCATTTGCTGTGGTTGCAAGCTTTGCTGCACTCTCAGCGCTTGCTGCTGCACTGTTTGATTTTGCGCAACTCCATCCCCATTCTGCTGCGAGTTGGCAGGTGAATTTGACATCCCCATCTTAAAAATTGGTCATTCTGCACCATCCCTTGGCTTCTACACACACGAGCCAAGTGCCCTGTCATTCCACATGTCCAACATATAGGCGGTGGTCTCCCCATCTGCCCATATTGCATATTCTGATTCCCATTTTGCATATTCTGAAAACCTCCCTGATTATTCTGCCAATCCCCTTGATTACCTTGCCATCCTCTTCCTCGATATCCCCTTCCTCGTGGAGCATATCCACTATTTGTTTGATCAAATTGTCTTTGGTTATTCACCTGTGGCATGTTCATTGTCTGTTGTGAATTTAGTCCGCCTACGCTAGTTAGCATTGCCCCTTCAATGGCGTACTTAGACCGTTTTTTCTGTACCAATTTTGCTTTCTCGCCTTTTCACGTATCGTCTTTTTTCCGATTCTTTTCCTGCACGAGTCTGCAGTAATGTGCAATGGTTAACTAGATTCACGACCACGGTTTGGCTTCCATACCCACTAATTTCTTGAGCTGCTTCTGTACTTGCTCTGGCAGCCCTTGGCATAATATATAACAGAATTACAGGTATAGATTTTCCCCAAGCCTGACGAGTCTTGAGTGTCCAGGCGTCTTGGAAATGTTTAATGTAAACTAACGGATCATCTCTTTCCTTCATCTTTTTTGTCATTATAGCTCCAATATCGGACATGTTTGGATATAGTACTCATAGTGCTTTCCAAACTGCTGCTCTGCAGTTGTTGAATGGCGCTCCATCGTGTGCAGTGTTGACTGTAGTCACACCAGGGTAACCTGCCCTTGTCCATACATCGATGGCAATTATTGATGCAATCAATAGATTCCACAGACAGACCTCTCTAAGAACCGTTAGAACAGCATATAAAGACTGCCTATCCATCCCCAACTAAAAACGCGCCACCATAAGAGGAAACAGCTTCCCGGTGAAAGCAGCCAAACTATGGAACTCCTTGCCTCCAAACCTTAGAATGGACTTACCCTACCAGAACTTCCGCTCCAAGGTAGTCTCATGGCTGCAATCGGAGGCCCACTAGGGTTACTGAATGCCGCGCTACCCGCACACACTGTAACCACGTGTGCTTACCTGTTTACATGTATATAATTCCTATCTGACTCACTGCTGCTTTATATATAACATTGGTTTACCTCATTGTCTGTATGTATATTTTATGATGACTGCAACTAAGCTTCGAAAATTCTTTTAAATGCTGCGCCCTGATACCCTTGGGTACTCTCACGCATAATAAATAATAAACATAACAAACATAACATGACATAACAGCATCGGCTCTCTCACCAAGTATGGTGATTAGAAAACGTTTATATCCCCTATAGCCAAGGTATTCCTTCCTGTCATTTTTTCTAATTCGTGTATCCATTTTCCAGTGCCGGAAGTTAAGCTCGGGAGTTTGCACCTTAAATTATCTCTGTCCATTTTTAGGCCATGGTATGTAATGCGGGTAATGCAGCCAGGCCCCTCTTTTTCTAACAAAGGAAATTGTGGCGCCCCAAATTCATTCTCATCTTTCATCATTTGTCCATCTATAGCCGGGGTGATATTCCCACATCGTCGTCTACTTGGCAATGATCTCAACCTGCTTATATAAGGCAGAGACTCCCCCCTCTGACCATGGGTTTGCCCCTTATGTCGTTCTGACTGTGTCAGTGGCTCTGGTGCCTTAGACAAAGGTGCTTTTAAATCTGACCATTTTACTCCCTTATGCATAGGTGAAAATCCCTCTGGACCACATACATTGCTTCTCTCTTCTCCCTGGAAGGTTTCCCTCTCTTTGTCTGACATTTTCTGTGCCCAACTCGTGTAACTTCTCTCTTCATCATCTCTATTCAGAGTCAGTCTGTCTAGAGACAGCTCCTATGTCTCGTACTACATGAGGCTTCCTCCGTGTCATACAACTGCTTGCTCCCGAGACGATCATTTTTTTCCCTTACCTTGTGATTCTTTCTAGGCTTGCATTTCGTGGTACACTTTATCGATCGCTTCCCCAATACTCCTCGAGTTAAACTTGTCTTCTAGATTTGCTCAAGACCTGCTTGGTAATGACTCGGATTCAGGAAAAAATTCCTCTGTCTTCCCATGTTACCTGTGGATTGGGATTTCTTACTTCCTTGTCCAAATAATCGATATCGCAGGCTCTCTGTCTTATTTCACGTTTCACATCCTCATCAAATTCTCTATGTTTTCTCGCTTCCTCTCTCACTCTGTCTTCCTCTTTCTTTCTCATATCCCTTCATTCATATGCCCTTCATAGCTCCTCATCCCTTCGTCTCTGTATTCTCTTCTCTTATCTTTTGTTCGTCCACTTCTATTCTTTTCCTTTCTAGCCTTTCCTGTTCATCAGCTGTTCTTTGTCTATTGTCATGCTTTCTTTGCTGTTCTGCTATCTCCTGTTCTTTTGCTTGTTCCTCTTGATATAACTGTTCTTGTCTTTGTCTATCTTTTCTTTTAGCTCCTTCATCTTTCAATCGTTCCTCTTTCTTTGTCTTTTCTGTCTTGTTCGTCTTGATCTCCACTTTCTTACATTCTCGATGCCTTTACAATCGAGTTTAAGTAAAATCTGACCTCCCATTCATTCGGTCTGTAAGAGCGCTATCTCATCAGTTTTTATCTTTGTCTCCCTTCCATCTCTTTATTAATCTCCTTATATCTGGAGATGTGCTTGCTCGATCACTTCTCTCCTTATCGCATCTCTCCTTGTGCTTTGGGACTTTGGAGGTTATATCTTTCTCAGTATCTTTCTCTAGGACCTCGTCATTACTTTGCGTGGGGGACTCATATGACGGATTGCTATATCTCGTTGCTGCTTTAAGTTGCCATAATGGGTATAACCCATCGTCTTTCTTACTTTTGTCTTTTATTTCAGACAGGGCGGGCGGATCAGAAGGCTCTTCACCCCTCTCTTTGCATGCATTGAGTATCCAATCTAAAGGAGGCTCCTCCTCCTTTTCTTGTTGATACATTTTCCAAAGCTCTAGACTCACTAGGCGCTTTTCTAACTTTTTCCCTGTGTACGATGCATGCAAATATGTCATCATGTGCTGCAGGACTGCTTTTGATAATGACCGGCCTTGTGGCCATGGCATAAACATTTTATCTGCAGTCCCTTTAACCCATTCTGCGCTGTATTGTTTAAGCTTAAGCGCGTGTTTCGGCAGCTGTTTGCAAAGATGCACTAATGGAGTAACGTCTTCCATTCTTAGCCTTTTCACTTTTCTTTTTTTATAACACTCACTTAATTTTCAATCACAGGTTTTTTAAAAATACGTCTCAATCAAACTATAATATGAGCAAGCACCAATCATTGCAAGCTCCAATCCCTTCAAAACACAATTTTTTTACTTTAATCTTGCTAAAAAGCAACCATCAAAATACAATTTTAAAACAATGAATTTCCGTGTTTTCAACTTCACACTTCCTTATTAAAAAAAATTCTTTCAGCTATGACGTCATCTCACTTCTCATTCACATAAAACAAATGGACAAACTTAACCGGTTACATATACTATTCACAATCTTTTCCTTAAGACTTGTCTTGCCCTCTAAAATCTGCTGCGACTGGAACCTAAACCAATTCCTTTAGGACTGTCTTTAACGGTTCCTGTCTCCTATATGTCCCACTAAGGGGCTCTGAATTAAGGTTTCTGCGAACACTCTTTAAAGCTCTATTCTATTTGTTAAAATCATACCGTTCAAGCTAAGTAAGAACCTAATGTTACACATTTCAAATGGCACTAAGCTATTCAAGGTGAGTAAAACCCTATTGGTAGACTTTTACACTTATTCAGTTTCAGGAATAATAAAATAATACCAACTCAGTTACTTTCTAGTGAGCTGGGTGTTCTCTCAGACAGCCCTTTGAGATGAGTGGCAATACCCTGGAGATGGATGGGGATGCAGATTTTTTTCATGCATCAATAATCAAGACGACACAAATAGTTTGGCACGGTTTGTCTGTTTTAATGTCAAGTATCTAAAACAGGGAGTACAACGAACATCAGCAATCGCTCGATCTTCTGACTCTACTTACTTCACAAAAAACTGGGCTCTTATACCCAAAATTGGTCATCATTGACGTTTTGACCTGCGTCATTACCAACGTCATACTACATGGCAAACTACAAAAACCTAACGGAGGGTGTGATTGGGTCTAAGTGTATTTCTAAATATAGGCTCTATATCTGTATAGAGCAGTGGAGGAAGGTGATGGGCTACTTAACATCAGGTGGGGCAACTAAGCCCTCCCCACAAAATGGCTTCTATGAACGTCACTAAATATACAATGTCACATTGGCTACACAAACTATAGGACCCTTAATTACATGGTCCCCTCCGATTGGTTAACTTCTAACCCCGTCAGTACTTTTTCACCTATGTCTAGCAGCATGCAGACTGAGCAACCAGGTGTGGGTGAGCTCGTCTTAGCACCAGCTTCCAACCAATTAGCATATCATGTATCATCACCTCAATGGTTCAGTGTCAATTAGTGCTCTGAAGTTGGCCTTGAGTTTGTACTGTGTTCTGAGACTTTTTAGGGAGTATGGGCACAGCCAGCCTTCATGCTTAGGTGTGACCATCTTCATCGTCCAATTTCCAATGTGCATCTGTACACGTTTAAACTAAGTATCTTCATCACGTCTGTGGTATAAGTTTCTTCACCTTAATCCCAAGATGTCACTTATGCTTGGTAACTTCTTGATGGTTTATAAATCGTCTGCATCCTCTGGTCGATGTATCTCTTCTATGGGTGTCAATTCGATTTTGTGTGACAACGCCATTCATCACTGCCATTTAGTTTCTCTGCTTTTTCAGGAATCTCGTTCAAATGGCTGTCATGTTGTCTTGTATGTAGGTATGGTTTCCTCAATGGGTACTTTATCTCCCATATTCTTAGGTATAGGTATTCTTATGGGTACTGCACAGAGTCCACGCTCTTCTCTTTGCTGGTTTAACTGTTCTGTATACGTCACATACTTGGGTTCATTTTTTTCCGGGAATGTAGGCGGGGCAGTTGGAATGGGGGTACTTGGCTCCTCCTTTACACTAGATGAGTGCAACACAAATTCAAAGCTAAATAAATGACTTACCTTACCTACCTTTCAATAAGTAACTCAAAGGTAAGTAAGAACTAAGTAAAATGTATTCTGTTTCAGGAATTAAAGTTACACACCAACACCTTTACAAGTAAGTACTTCGCAACACTTGTTAGATTTTTTTAGCCAGAGGCTGGCATGAGTAATCCCAGAGGCAGAAGATGGACACTGGTGGTCCAGAGGCTTACAGTTGGCAGGTCAGGATAGGGCTCAGATGCAGAAAAGTCAGAGTTCCAGAGGATTTCTCGTCAAACAAGTAAGTACAGCCTTTAGAGTTAGTATAAAGAGTTCAGGGCCTTCTTAGAAGGCTCCTTAAATGCATTCCAGTCTTAGGCCTGGGCGAACTCCCGAACACACAAATCACCAGCCTAGCCACACCGGAGCGACACAAGACTTTACCCTAAGCCACACAGTACCCCTCAGCAGTGAAGAAGAGCTTGCAGATGACGCAGCAGCACAGGACCCGGTCTCTGAATTCTTGGCTGTGGTAACGAAATAACGGGCACTGGATGGCAATTGGCAGCAGCAGTCAACAGAAAAGTCTCCCAGCAAAGAATTCTTTGGTGCTTCACATGGCTCTGTGGATTTGGCATCCTTTTCAAGGTACTAGATGAAGGACGGTCGCTGCCATTCAGATTTGACGCACTATCTCAGTCCAGGACTCTGGTCAGGGGTCTTCAGGGATCTTCAGGGACTGGAATAGTGTCTCTGGAGGTCCAGCAGTAGTCAACCAAGGTTTCAGCAGGATTTGTTCTTTGAAAGATGTTGCACAGCACTCTGGCTCGAGGTCCCAGGGTATTTGTGGTTTGCAACCCAGGCAGGTCAAAGCTCGTCATGGGATGGTTAAAAATGCAGGTCGTCTCATGATGTGCCTCGGCAGTCCCTGGGTCGGAGTAGTCTTCGGACTGTTGCAACAAGGAAGGCATTAGCACAGGCAGCGGTTACAAAGCAGACCTCTGCGGTCGCTAGAAGTAGCTACAGTAGACTTCCCCTTCATCAGATCTTCTGTTGCAGTGGTCGACTTGTCTTCAGCTCCAAGATCCAGGGCAGATATACAGGAACCCACCCACAACCTCTGCAAACTCTCATTGCCATTTACAGAAAGAGACAAAAAGGGAATGCCAAGGGGCAACTTTTGCAATAATAAAATGTACGTGCCCAAAAGGTTTTAGGAAAGAATGGAATCAAAAAGAAACTATAGAGAGTCAGAAAAATGACACCCATAAAAAGGTTCCCACTCGGGACCAATGAAAAAGAATGCACAAATCCAGCAAAAAGTGCTGGGGGGTCTCACGTGTGAAGGTGATTTGACATAAATGAAAACCTAACCTAGCCCACTCACAAAGTCACCTAGACTCCAGTTATCTCCTAGACATTTGGTTATTGATATCTCAGATCAGCCATTCAATATATTTCTGGATGGCCATGATGACCAATTGCAAGAAGACCAGGGGGAAAATGGTTGGGGTACATGGCCAGCTACTCCCACTCATGAGGATGCAGATCAGCCAGATATGATTTTTGGGGACGATGATCCTATAGATCAGACCGGCAACACATCTATAGATTACCAACTACATATGCTTAAAAAGGCTGAGCATTTCCAAATTCAGACTCCAGAGGCGGCACTAGACTGACTTTGCGGAGGACCTCGTAAAAAGGCTTATCAATCGATTCCTTTGTTGAATTCAATTAAAGAGAATTGCGCATTCCCTGCTTACACAATCCTTTACGCATGCAGTTAATCCTTAGGTGGAAAGAATATTCAATCCTGCACCTTCAGACCGTCTTTACATCCGCGTCCATTTTAAACCCTATTCTCTAGTGGTTACAACTACTAGAAAACTTGCAGGTGTCCCTTTATCAAATGCAGAACCACCTCCAGATAAATAATGTAAAAAGCTTTATGTGTTAGGGAAAAGAGTAACTGCATCTGCTGCTTACTGTATACGCATGCTGATAATACCACTCTTCAGCTAGTTATGACGCACAGTGGGGGTTCCTTCCAGACGATGTCGCTGAGCCAACAAAGTCTCAATTACAAAAGATTGTTAACGAAGGAAAACAGGTCACACACAATATTTTAAAGAACACTCTTGAGTCTGCAGAGACGGCAGGCAGAATTATTGCAGAGGGAACTTTATTAAAATGGCATTTGTGGCTTCGTAATTCAGGTTTTAAACCATAAACCCAGGCCACCCTCATTTATATGCCAGTAGAAGAATCAGTCTTGTTTGGTAAAGTTGTAGATGATGCCTTAGAAACAGATACAAAAAGAACACAAAACATTGAAGAATTTAAACAAGATCTCCAACAAACCATATACTCAACGCTGGTATTCAAAACCCCCCGGTCCTTTCATTCCCAAGGCTTCTCAAGTTTTTATAGTGATTTTTTCGACAATGATAGTTTCTAAATACAAATGTTTCGACCCCAAAGCCTCGAAAAAAAAAGTTCCAAATGCATTTTAAAAAAAATAAAAAAAATTAATGGGTGGGTCCCCCACCAAACCCCCCTTTTCTTTTTAAAACAAACTTTTTTTCGATACGAAACTAAAATAAAACCTGTACCATGAAAAAAAAATGAAATCAAAATTTTTCTTTTCGAAACTTTGTATTCGGAACTTTTGTCTTTCGAACAAAACTATGTTTTCGAAAGAATGACTGGACACCCTTCTCAAGACACACGCAGTCAGGGTTCTCGGACTCTTCTCCCTGGTACTCATCACAGAGAGCATCATCTCACTTTCAAACCTCCCAACAGAAAGGCTTTAGACAAGTGAAAGGTTGGGGTTGAAGTGCAGCCACTAGAGACTCCTCTAACCCCAGCAGCAAACGGCTCACCTGCCCGCATCCCCAGTAGGAGTCCGAATGACTCGGTTCACCCACGCATGGGAGAAGGTAACATCCAATCAGTGGGTGCTTATGACAGATATTACATCGAATTCCTTTAAAAAAACATGACACCACGTGCCAAGGGCAAGAAGGATGTCACGAAAACACCAGTTCAACCTACAAGTGCAAATAGAGACTTTACTACAAAAAGGAGCAATAGAATGTGTCCATGTTCAAGAGATAAACAAGTGTATCTGTTCAGTGTACTTAACCTCTACCCAAAAAGGACCTAACCATGCACCCTGTATTAGATCTGCGTCCTGAAAGTATGTCAAGCCAAAATAATTCATCATGACTACGCTACAGGAAATAATCCCACTTCTAAAACAAAGGGATTACATGGCAACATTGGATAAGAAGGATGCATACTTTTGTATTTCATTGTTGCAGTTGCACAAAAAATACCAAGGCTCAAATTAGGAACACATTACCAATTCAAGCTGCTACCATCTGCCATAGCGAAACCAACAGATGACCATAAACTTATGGAACTATCCCGACCCCTGCACACCCTTTCTATTGCAAACACAATCAATATTTGGTGGTTTTTATAGTCGTCGTTGAAGATAATAACTTGGAAAACCAAACCAGTATTTAGTAAAAAATTCTGTATTCAAAACAAATTGTTTTTTAAACTTTTCATTTTTTGTCATTTCACTCCAGTGTAACAAAACATTCACTTCTGTATTATAGTCATACTAGAACAAATGTAGTTATCTTTGGCCCTATTGGTCCTTGTAGGTAAACAAAATTCAATAACATGAAAACTTTTTCTCTTGTGGGTAAACAAAAGTCAATAGCATGGAAACTTTTTTCTCGACGCGTTTCGGGGTTTATATTGATCCCCTTCTTCAAGAGATGTTCATCCACTTTTGCTTATTCTTTCATTTGATTTTTTCTTCAGCAATCACCTATAACATATAATACTATAATTAGATTGTAGATTCTGTATATATACTACTCTGTCATGTTACCATAATCATCCTTACTCTAATGATCATATGGATATTCACTTTTAAAAAGTCTAATGTTTATTAACAAAGCATGTTCATTTTCTGCAACTGGTAATCCATCTCAAAAACCTAAAAACCTAAAAAATAAGCTAACTGTTTAAAAGATAAGGAAATTGGTATGTCTCTTATAGCGAGAGACAAGATATTTTCTATTCATGCACAGTCTGATTCAAGACAAAAGTGCAATTACCTTGGAGTTTATAGAGGCTTGCCTTGCCTACTGTAGGTAGATGTTGTAGAATAGTCACAGAATGGGAGGGTTAGGGCTGTTATCACCGATGATCCCCAAATGCTCAGGAGCTGCCCCTATAACATATATTAACATTTTAAGTTCTGTTTGTACCCATTATGTTAGTAAGTTGAGTGATAAACAATTAGATGTGAACACTTACCCACTGCCATATGGGTGTAATCAGCGACTGCTGATGTTCCTAATTCGAAATAAGAGTCCCTCCTAGGTGTGTACCTAATGGGGATTAGGAAAATCCATTTAGGTCGAATTCTAAAAGTTTTGTTAGCTATGGTGCAGCAAGTGGACCTCAATAGGTCCCTCTTCACTCACCTCTCCTGCTCAAATCTTGTGTAACCTCAGGGGAAGTCGCTCTGCACCTCTCGATGCTGTTATTCCATTGCCAAAATGGCCGTTGTTTATAATGTGACGTCATCACGTCGCGGCGTGATGACGTCATAGTCTGGTAGCGTTGGTGTGTGTCTTAATGACGTCCGCGCGTAAAGCATAACATTGGAAATCTGTGTTGTATGTCCCCGTTCACTCACTGTGCCAACTATTAGGGGAATAGGTGAAAAACTAAGTGTGTTTATATTATTGATTCTGACCCCATTCTGAAAGTGGTGTGCAGAATCGTGGTGCTCATCTAATTTCGAAAATCAGGTAGTCTAGGAAAATGGATTATAGCATCTCAATAACTATTTATCGATGATGGTAACATGCTCACATTCTCGACTAGATGTGACTATACATTCCAATATCTTTTATGTCACTTACATTCTCATTCGTAGTGGTCAAATTAGAGGAACAATATCCCAAAAAGTACACAGAACCTTGGTACAACATATTACTTCATGATGTTAAGAAAGAGGAGCAGTATAAAAATGTTTTGTCAGAAAGAGTAACAGTATCTCATGAGGAACAGTATCTGAAGTTTAGTCAAAGGTAAGAGGATGGACTTGGAATGGAGATTTCTTGCTGAAGATCTATTCCTCACACTCAATTGACATCCCATGTATGCCTAATTGGTTTGTTGCAATTGTGTCTTTTTTAATTTGTTACAATTGTGTTTTTTAAAGAAAGCAAGACAGACTATACTCCTCATTCATTCCATTTGGTACGTGACTGTTCAGTTTGTCGATCCAAAAGATTTCCCTTTGATTCATCAGTTTTACATGATTTCCTCCTCTTGGTGATTTCTTTACAATTTCGAGTATTATAACTTTTAGTTGTGCTGTGCTGTGTTTTTCCATTGCAAAATGTCTAGCCACTGGTGAGTGTACGTTATTGGTCCTGATGTTGCTCTTGTGTTCATTCCAGCGTTCCTTCGCCTTTCTTTGGGTTTGTCCCACGCAATAGATCCCACAGGGGCAACTTAGACCATAGATGACAGATTTAGTATCGCATGTTGCAAAGTCATGTAATGGAATTTTGTTTCCATTGTTTGGGTGTCACACAAAATTTCCCTTCATTATGTTGTTGCAATTGCCACAACTAGGGCATGCATAGGTGCCTGCTTTCTTCTTTGTCAGAGTCTGTTGACTGTCCAATCTGGGTCTTTCTGCTTTCACAAGTTGGTCCCTAAAATTCCGCCCTCTCTTGTAAGCAATTATGGGTGGTTCAGGAAATAATCTTTTTAGTTGAGGATCTAGTTCAATGATCCTCCAATTTTTCTTAATCATTCGTGTTATGTGGTGACTTTGGGCTGAGTATCTTAATGCATACAGGAACGGAATTTCCTTTGATTTATTTTTAGCAACCAGAACATTTTTTCTTTCCAGCTCAGATTTCCAATGTTACGCGTTACGCGCGGACATCATTAAGACACACACGAACGCTACGAGACTATGACGTCATCATGCCGCGACGTGATGACGTCACATTATAAACAACGGCCATTTTGGCAACGGAATAACAGCATCGAGAGGTGCAGAGCGGCTTCCCCTGAGGTTACACAAGATTTGAGCAGGAGAAGAGAGTGAAGAGGGACCTATTGAGGTCCACTTGCTGCACCATAGCTAAAAAACTTTCAGAATTCAACCTAAATGGATTTTCCTAATCCCCATTAGGTACACACCTAGGAGGGACTCTTATTTCAAATTAAGAACATCAGCAGTCGCTGATTACACCCATATGGCAGTGGGTAAGTGTTAACATCTAATTGTTTATCACTCAACTTACTAACATAATGGGTACAAACAGAACTTAAAATGTTAATATATGTTATAGGGGCAGCTCCTGAGCATTTGGGGATCATGGGTGATAACAGCCCTAACCCTCCCATTCTGGGACTATGCTACAACATCTACCTACAATAGGCAAGGCAAGCCTCTATAAACTCCAAGGTAATTGCACTTTTTTCTTGAATCCGACTGTGCATGAATTGAAAATATCTTGTCTCTCGCTATGAGACATACCATTTTCCTTTTCTTTTTAACAGTTAGCTTATTTTTTAGGTTTTAAGATTTTTGGATGGATTACCAGTTGCAGAAAATGAACATGCTTTGTTAATAAACATTAGACTTTTTAAAAGTGAATATCCATATGATCATTAGAGTAAGGATGATTATGGTAACATGACAGAGTAGTATATATACAGAATCTACAATCTAATTATAGTATTATATGTTATAGGTGATTGCTGAAGAAAAAATCAATTGAAAGAATAAGCAAAAGTGGGTGAACATCTCTTGAAGAAGGGGATCAATATAAACCCCGAAACGCGTCGAGAAAAAAGTTTCCATGCTATTGACTTTTGTTTACCCACAAGAGAAAAAGTTTTCATGTTATTGAATTTTGTTTACCTACAAGGACCAATAGGGCCAAAGATAACTACATTTGTTCTAGTATGACTATAATACAGAAGTGAATGTTTTGTTACACTGGAGTGAAATGACAAAAAATGAAAAGTTTAAAAAACAATTTGTTTTGAATACAGAATTTTTTACTAAATACTGGTTTGGTTTTCCAAGTTATTATCTTCAACGACTACTATAAAAACAACCAAATATTGATTGTGTTTGCAATAGAAAGGGTGTGCAGGGGACGGGATAGTTCCATAAGTTTATGGACATCTGTTGGTTTCGCATAGATTGATACAACCTAGTGTCAAGGTTGTTTTTCTCCCCAGCACCCCATTAACCATCCTTTAAAACATCAATAATAAAAGAACCATTAGGTGTGCTCTGTGCAAAATAGTTTTTTTACCATCTGGCATAGCCTCAGCGCCAAGGGTATTCATCAAAGTGTTTGGTGTGGTAGCAGTCAGTCAATCACAGTGTAACCTTACCTCCACGGCTGGCTGATACCAGAACATAGGCATAAGCTTGGGATCTAAGTGATCACTGCGCCGCCCATAACTTTGACGGCTGAAATGCTGATGCCAGTTACGGTGCGGTGCAGTGATCATACAGATCACTGTGCCCGCTTCCCCGGCCTGATTTCCCTTCGGACCCCCCGCTCACGGTGGTACACTTCTGTGTGTGCCGCCTGCACCCTGCTATCCCTGCGGCATCAGCTCCTCCCACTATGTGGGTTAGAGCTGACGCCGCCGGGTGCTTTTCTTTTTTTTACTTTTTTCTTTCGTGTCCCCCGCAACCCCAGACTCCCGTTACGGCACCCAAGCAGAACGGGGGACACCCCCGCAACCTCTGCTCTGCTTGGGCGCAGTAAATGTCACCCTCATTTTGTGCTCCCCCAAAGTCGCAGTAACTGCGGGGGCGCACAAATGAGGGCGACATTTTTGTACGATTCCATAAGCTGGTCTACCAAACGCCCCACAGACCAGCGATCTGCTTTACAAACTAGGCTTCTCGATGAGAAAAAAGTCAAGTCTCATCCCAAGCCAAGTGAAACAATTTTTCGGGGCATTCATATGAATAGAAGTCATTTTAGTCTTCCCCTCCAAATAGAGGGTACAAAACATGCTCTTCAAAATCCCACAATATGTAGCCAGTCGTTGGGTAACCGCACAAAAACAATGTGCCTTCTCTGAAGGATGGACTTGTGCTTTTACCTAGTGCCACGTGCCCAGTTTCGCATATGTCCTATGCAAGAGTGGCTATTGAAACAATGGTCACAAGCAAGCAGTAAATGGGATGATCTAGTGGTGGTTTCACAGTCTCTCGTTCACACTCTGCAATGCTGGACAAGAGAAAACATTGTAGGGAAATCGTTCAGCACTCCTGAGGTACAAGCTGCTCTATCCACAGACTCATCTCTCACAGGGTGGGGTGCACACTATCTCAACACACTGCACAAGGAGTGTAGGCACAAATAATGGCACAAAAGCACCTCAACCTTCTAGAACTTCTGGTAGTTTTCAAGGCCCTAAAAGCTTTTCAACATCAGCTTCAGAACAAGACAGTTCTAGTCCTGACAGACAGCACCACAGCAATGAGGGGAGGAGGGAGGAGGGGAAGGGGGGCCAGACACTCTCCAAGTCTTTCTAAACTAGCATAGAACGTATGGCTTTGGGCACTTTGTCACAACATATACCTACTCTTTCAACATGTTCCAGGGGAACACAACTGTCAAGCCAATGTGCTAAGCAGGATCTTAGCTTCCTTCAGTGCATGAATGGCAGTTACAGAAAGACATCTTTCACAATGTTTTGCAAACTGGGGTTAATCAGTTATAGATCTCTTTGCAACACACAAACGCACAATGCCAATACTTAGTGTCCGGGTATCCCCAGAGTGCAAGGGGAATTCTTTGTGGATGGACTGGTCAGGGAGATTTGCATATGCTCCCCCCCCTCCTGTAACACCATTTCTGAACAAAATAGTCCACAAGATGCACCAGGAACAAGTAGAACTTATTTTAATATCGCCAGTGTTGGCGCGTCACTATTGTTTTCACACCTGCTCAAGATGTCTTTGCACACCAGTCAAACTTCCATCCCCTTACACCATGCTTTCTCAGCATCAGGATACGACATTTAATCCATATCCCCAAACACTGAAATTGGCAGTTTGTTCCTGAAGTCATAGCGTTTGGACATTTAAACTTGCCACAAAGATGCATGGACATCCTCAAAGAAGCACGCCAACTCAACACGAGACATTTCTACTTCAATAAGTGAAAACGCTTTGTCATTTGGTGCAAGACAGGCAGCATCAATACTATTGACTGCTCACCATCCCACCTAGTGCTTTACCTGTTAGACTAGGGCTAGTCTGAAATTCCCTTAGAGTTC
This sequence comes from Ambystoma mexicanum, assembly GCF_040938575.1. NCBI lineage: Eukaryota > Metazoa > Chordata > Amphibia > Caudata > Ambystomatidae > Ambystoma > Ambystoma mexicanum. Next base: position 334,798,715 of record NC_090924.1, on the reverse strand, counting down.
ATCTGGCAGCACTTTCTTCTTATACCACTTCTCAAAGTGTCTTGGTGGAAGGTTCTAGTAATTACAGCCTTTATGGAAGGGGTTAAAAGATTACACCTCCCAATTGCAAATCCAACTCCTGGCTGGGACTTGAATATTGTATTTTCCAAACTCATGCGTCACCCTTTTGAGCCAATGCGCAAAACCAGTCTTAAGCATCTCACTTACAAGACTGTTTCTCGTGGCCGTTACTTCTAAAAGAAGAACTGGTGAACTGCAAGCCTGCTCAGTTCAAAACCCATTTGCTATTCACAAGAACAAGGTGGGTCTGTGAACACATCCACGATTCTCACAAATGTACCTCAAGGTTTCATGTTAACCAATCGATAGAACTGCCAGGTATCTTTCAAAATTCTACTAATTCAGCTGAAAAAATCTTCCTACGCGATGTCAAAAGGGCTGTTGTGTACTCTTTAAACCAGACAAAAACACAAAAAATACAAACCAGTTCTTTGTGTCCATAGCTACTGGAAAAGGTGGCCCTGTCTCTAAATCGCCCATTTCAAAGTGGATTATAAGATTAATTCAATTATGTTAGTCTTCATCCAAGAAAACCTTACCTTACACGCCTAGAGCACATTCAACTAAAGGCACAGGGGCTACGCCAGCATTTCTTGCAAATGTACCTTTAGATGCCATTTGCAAAGCAGCTACTTGAAGCTCAATTCACACATTCGCTGAACACTACTGCTTAAATACACATTCAAAGCAAAGTTCCTAGGTGGGACAAGCAGTGTCGAGACATCTTTTTGCCGCTTTGCCTTACAATCCACTACCTTCTCCAGGTTCCATGTAATAATGTCGCCACAAAAATCTCGCCATGCAAAAATATTGCCGAAAAATGGCCGTTTTTTGTGGCGACATTATTGCATGGAACATGCGGGGGACACCCCCACAAACCCCAAAAAATTTTATTTTTTTTTCAAAATTTTTTTTGGGCCCCTGTCCCCATATATATGGTCACCCAAATAATATCGCCACGACATTTTTACGGCAATATTATTTACGCCGACAATATATATGGCGATATTATTACCTGATACCCTTCTCCAAGTATTGATTGCTAGTCTATGCAAATCATGTGACTCTAAGGAGATCCACAAGCCTCAGAAGGCATACATTACTGTGCACCCACCCTTGCTTCCCTCTTGGAGTTGAAAATATATAGCCATCTTACACATTTCCTTTTCTTCTCTGTACTCTCTTCTCACGCATAAACTTAATGCTCCCTCATGTCAGAAATAAAACCACCTGATGTACCACAGCACATGAAGGACCATGGGTACAGTACATGTCACACTAGGGATAGTATTACAAACACGCCCAGTCGACGTCCCTTTTTGAACTTTGAAAATAAGTCATGCAACATTCTGCATCTACCACTAGATGTTGGCCAATGCAAACAATGTGAATCTAACCATACACAAGCATCAAAAATATGATTAATATACATAATGCATGTCATATAGAGCCCCCCTCCCCTAACGACAAGTTGCTACTTGGGAACATCTTGAGCAGCTTTGCTTTTCCAAAACTACGCCTTGCCTACTTAATCGAAGGCCTTGGGCTTCATGCCATGTGCGGATTGTGGTTGGTGGATGTGTCTTGGATCCCCACCGGATTGGCCTATACTGCTTGGGTGAGGACCATGACGCCCAAGATTACGGGTCATGCCAGTCCATGCACCCCAAGGCCTTCTGGGAAAGGGTGGCAACGATCTTCACATTCGTCCTCAAGGTGAAGATTGAGGCTCTGTGTTCTCGGTCATGGTATTTTGGCGTGGAACGGTGCCCTGAGGAACAGGCGGCTGGGCGCAAGTGAAAGACAAGGAAGCATCAGAAGAGCTACTGCCCTGAGTGATTCCGAACACCGACATTAGTCTTTCCTCTTCGAAGAGGCACAGCTCCAGGGAGTCCACTGTGCGTCTGGCACAGGTACATTTTCCAACCGAATCCTCCAAGCCTGAGGAATGGGAGAACTTCCACCTGAAGATGTTGGACATCTTTGCCTTGTCTTCCGGCCTTGGCACCTGTGGCGCAGGCAACTGCACCGCAGGGTCCCTCCGTGTCTGTTACGACCAGTGGGGTACCCTCCGGGGACCACTCCTGCACTTCTAAGGGCTCGTGCCTGGACCAGACAGAGCAGAAGTCTCTGTGGGCTGAAAGGCACTGCCTTGAGGAGAATCTGCACCTGTGCTGACCAGTGTCACGGACACCGCAGCGCTGTGCAAACATGTCCGACTCCCTAGGGACGCCTTCATTTCAAAGATGTACTGTTATCTTTTCTCCTATAAGTGACATGCTCCTTTGTCCTACAATATCACACTTTTTGAGAATTTAAATGTTCTGCTAACTTGGGAAGTCTGATTTGTTTTTTTGTTTTGTTTCCAAAGTCGGGTCTTCAAAATTTGGCACAATAATTAAGCATGATTAATCTTTGAGGTCAATTGACCACTGGTTATGCCTGAACTTCCTCTTTATTCCAAGTCCACCCCCTGGCTCAAATATATGGTTAAGAGTTTAGAGTCGTGGGTTTCTCTTTTGGGGGCTTCTACTGATGAAGAAAAAGGCTATGTTTCTCTTTGTGGTTTTCGCTGCATTCGATAAGCCAGTTGTTGCCAGAGGCAACAAGTAAAGGAACCAATGACCATGGTGGAATTTGACAGTTGGGAAAATCTCAGCCAGGTGACAGAGATTCTGCTAATGGGAAGTACAAATTATGTCCCAGGACCAGACGTTCTCCTTTTAAAACTCTTGGGGGTTCCCTCCTTATGGAGGGGAACCCTCAATATGCGAAACCTGCCCATCAAGATGGAGAATAGCTTGGGCAGATGTCAGCAGGGTACCCCCTATGTTGAAGTCCGAGAAGGCTGACTGTTTTGTAGTTCGAGGGTGTGGGGTTTTCACCCCTCACCGCCAAGCCATTCACTGATGTTTTACTTCATTGTCATTTCATAATGTGGCTTAGTAGACCACCTGCAATGCCTCCTTGGCTAAGTCTGATTTAATCATGGTGCCTCATTATGACCCTGCCGGTCGGAAACAATGGTGGCGGTATACTCGCCGCCACCTTTGTCTCCGGACCCGCAGACTACGAGTTCAGCAGGCGGGTGGCCTTACTCCCACCAGGACTGACCTGGCGGGAGTAACGTCACCCGCCTGCTGGCGGATATGGAAACACTGGCACCTTTAATTAGGGTGCCGGTGTTTCCACAGTCCCCATTCCCATGGAGTGCATGGGAATGGCCAGTAACGAATGGCGGCTCCGGAATTACCGGATCACTGGGGCTGTAATGCCCCGGTAATTCCGGCAAGTCAGGAGCCGGTAATTCATTTCGGGTCCGGCGGCAACCTGCCGGTTTTTCCAGCACGGTTACCGCCAAACTTGGATTGAGGCCCATGGTCTTAGTCTAGCAGATACCCTTTTTTGCACGAGAGAGCAGTGCTGCTTCCTTATGCTAGACAGGTGCGTCTCAGGAAGAGTCACATGGGTGCATACCGGAATCTTGCCCCCGAGTGAAAATGAGTGGCTATATAGGCGCTAACCTAGCAATATAGGCGCTAACCTAGCACTGGGGCAGGTGTACCTTTAGCAAAGGGGCTTACAAAGCACATACAGAGTGGCTTTTATGCCCACGTTAACAGCGAAAATGATAGTATGAAATCCCACGAAAAATGCCGGGAGAGGACAGCGAACAGTTATGCGTGCGGCAGGGCCTGAAGAGAGACAAGCAATCAGGATGTGGTAAGCGAAGTCGGAGGTTCAAGAAATGGGTGCAGGTGCACAGGATAATGAAAGTACACAGGGCACCAGGTCAACCTTTGAGCATGATAGGTGGCGACACGTTTTAATAGTACATTATGCCCACTTTTATTTCACTGCCCCCTCAAGTAACAATGTTGAATCGTTTTTATGCTCTGGTGACCTGTGCCCCTCTGTTTCACTAGATAGGCTGGCACCAAGATGCCCCTTCACTTCTGAAGGCACTCAATGTCTAACAAGTCTACCTGTTTAGATCACTATTCTATGCTGTTTTGGCCAGGGTCTGGAGACTGTTTTTATTTTTGCTTAGATTTTTATTACGTTTTTTTCAGTAAGGAATACAAAATTTTTCAACCAACAGTAGCAATGAAAACCTTCAATTTTTATCACCACCCTCGTCCGCGTATCCCCCCCCTCACACAGGCTACCATAACTGTTCGTCCATTGGGACACTAAGGGCCTCATTACACGGTAGGCGGTAAGGGTTTACCGGTAGGCGGTAAGGGTTTACCAGTACCAGTATTTTACCGGTACCGGTAAATCCTTACCGCCTTACTACGAGGTCCCTTTGCGGGTTGGGGAATTTAACACCTGCTTTTTGCAGGCGTTAAAAATCCAACCCGCAAAGGGACCAGGGTGCTAATTACGGTACCGCAGAGTGGGGAGGATCCCTTAAACATTTTGTAAAGTCTCACGGGGGGCAGGTGCCAGGAGTGCAGGATCTTGAAGTTGTGTTCTATAGCTGATATGTACAGATTCCCAACAGATTAACTTGTAGATTTTCCCCCATGTATCATCCATTATCTCCTCCCCCGCCCTTATCTGTTATGTTATGTCCCTTGGCATTTATATAGCGCCTTATGTATCATTGGTATGATCTCAAAGCGCTCTTAGGTTGAACCGGAGTTCAAGTCAGTGGAGAGAGAGAGTCATAAGGTGCGTGGGTGCACCGGATATGTGTGCAGCCGGTGTGACAATTGTATGATAGCTGCTTCTTAGCGGTAGGTGTGGTGGTGGGGCGGTCAGTTGTATGTGTTCAATTCTGGAGGGTGGACACCCAGACTGATTTCTGGCTGCGTTAGGTCTGTGGAGACGCTTAAGCTAGCGGTGTGTGTGCTCAGCCAGCTGTGTTTAATTAGGATGAGGAGTATGTGGCGGGTGTTAGTATGAGAACAGCTATATCGAATGTGTCATAGTATTGCTGTGTTCTAGTTGAGTGGTGGTGTATAGGAGAGAGTAAGCGTGGTAGTGTGATATGGTGGTTATCAGTAATGCCATATCAGTAATGCGCTTCAGATGGAGTACTCTATCTGTACCATCTATCCTATCAGTTTTATTTACTATGTCTGTTCATTCCACTTCGTCTGTTCATCCCTTTCGTCTGTTACATCCATTTAATCTACTAGTCCTTCTAACCATTCCATCCACTCGACCCTTAATCCACACGAATCTACTCCACCCATTCCATAGACCCATTTCATCCTTCCCATCCGTTTAATGTGTTCTATCGGTTCCATCCTTCCTATTCATTCGATCCTCTCCATGTGTACCACCCACTCCACCTGTTCCGTCTACTCAGTCTGTTCCATCCGCTCTATCCACTCCATCTGTTCCGTCCGCTCCATCTGTTCTATCCAGTCCATCTGTTCCATCCAGCTCATCCAGCAACTCACTTTCTACAATTGATTTTTTATTCATTGAGCATTTGTATGGCACCTATACAGGAGAAAGTGGTTCCAGGGGAGGGGGTGATGGGGGGCAGATGCAAACACCCTAACCGTCCTACTAGGCCTTGTGACATTTGGATCATGCAAGTGCAGTATCATGAAGTGCAGAGGGCGGAGGGGGAGGGAAAAGGGCTGGAGGGTGGGTTTCCAAGGGCCGGGCAAGTGCTAAGGAGCGCCCAGAAGGGACAATGCAAGTAGGGAGAGGGGGTAGGGGGGTCAATGAAGAGGGAGATCAGCCTAGTCAGGGAAGGGCAAGTGCTGGTGGGAAGGGGATGACTGGACGAAGAGGACCTAAACCCAGCAATACTCATAAGGGAAACAGGCAACCAGTCATAGTGGCAGGAGACTAACAGGGGAGGGATCTCCCCTGCCAAAGAGATCTACCCCCAATCTCTGCTTGGAGAAACATCTGACCTGCAGAGAGTTGGAGCTAGAGGACCAAAGACTCTAGACACAAGGTATTAGCGTGGTCCCAGGCTCCAGAAGGCCTTGTAGATAATGTAGAGGGTCTTGCATTTCATCCTTGCAGCCACCGGGAGCCAGTGGAGAGATGCAGTCCCTGGGTTTGAGGAAAGGGATAAGTCTTGCAATTCTATTCTGGATTCGTTTAAGGCACAGTGAGATAAGAGGCAGATTAAGGAAGAGGCTACTACAGTTGATCCGGTTCCATGTGCTAAAATCTCTGCAAAAATGGGTGTGGTTACAAAATATTGTGGCAAAAACGGTCGTGGTTTTGCTACCGCAATCCATGTAAAGGATGCGGGGGACACCCCCACAACTCCCAGACCCATCATACCATTTAAGGGGATCGGGGGACACCCCCGCTCCCCTTAAATGGTATAATGGGGTACACCTTGACAGGGTCAAACCACAGCATTTCTGCCACGATTTCATCACTCCGTACAAGTTGATCCTTTAGAGAACCAGAGCTCTGGAGACATTGAGTTTCTGGGGGAAGGCAAAGAAAGGGAGCATGCCTGGGGAGCTCAGTCTTACTGGTATTAAGGCAGAGAACATTAGCAGCACACCACGCCTGACAAGGAGACAGACAATCGTGAATGAGAGGAGGGAAGCTTAAAGGAAAGCTGTGTGTAGTAAGCATAACAATGAACATGAGAAAATGTTTAGATCAAGTGGGCAAGGTAAATGTTGAAACTCCATGGCATGAGGATAGAGCCCTGAAGAACATCACAAGTCGAGAGTGAGGTAGAGAAGAGTAAGGGGCCCAGCTGAACTTCAGAGGGCTGATGCGAGAGGAAGAGGTTAACCAATCCAGTGCCCGGTCCATGATGCCATGGGTATCAGAGTGGATTTAGGAGGATGGCATGATTGACAGTGTCAAAGGCGGAGGACTGAGAGGACAATAAAGGGCTCAAGGAGAGTCGAGATTTGAGAGAAAGTCATCAAAGGTGTTCAGGAGAGCAGTTTCCATGCCTCTGGCTGCTCGAAAGCCAGATTGGTGGTCGTGAAGGCAGCCAACAGATTCAGTGTGATGGATTAGTTGGGAGATTACAAACTTCTCCAGGAGTTTGCCCAAGAAGAGAGTGGTGGAGATAGTTGGCCAGGAAGGGTCTGCCGAGGGGGCACACAAGGGAGTGCTTGAGGGGTGAAGGGAAGGCACCGGTGGCAAATGAATGGCTACAGAACTCAGCCACGAGGGAGCGAGGGGGGCAATTGTGTCCTTGATGGTTATAGAGGAGCAGGGAAGCACCCGTTTGGAGGAGACTCACAAGCATCTTGGTGACTTCATCTGGTGCTACGGGTAAGGAGGCGGCGAGTAAGTGGGACGGACAGGATGGCCAGAGTTTGGTTGTGAAATGGGTGGCCAGCACTGTGCAGATGGCCTGAAAGGGAAGTGGAGAGTGCAATAGGATTGTCAAGTTCCTTGTAGCAGTGTTTGTTGCCCCAGCGATGCTGGATTGGATAGGAGCCATTTTTTGGAGCAGATAGATTTTGTATTGTCTTTGGAGCAGGCGACAGGACAGTTTGTCAGAGGAAGTGGTAGAAGCCAGCGATCTCAGTTCTCAGTTTGCATTCACGGTTAAATGAAGCTAAGTCGGAATCATACCAAGATTGCTTGAAGTTCTGCCTCCCTTCCTGCTATGCCATTACCAAAACCCTGTAAATGTTACAGAGAACACCCTTCCTTTTTGTGGATTCGCAAAGGATTTTTTCGAACGCGGTAGGGGAACGGGAAGTGCTGATATGCCACTTGGGGGCAGTCAAGATGCCCTTTAGGTGCAAGTATTCAAGGACATTTATGTTGTTCCTACCCAGGGCTTCTACCAAGGGCTCGTACTCTATAAAGGAACTTTCCCTAAAGAGTTGGCTACCCTCTCCAAACCCCATTGGACCACTGCTGTGTATTGCAAAAGCCCTTGTTTGCCAGGTCACGTGGGACCCCACATAGAGCTCATGGGCGATGTCCATGAGGAGAGAAGAGTGTTTGCTTTGTTGTGCTCCCACATTCCCTATTGGACGTATAGGGTCGGATGGGATCTGAGGTGGGGTGGTATCTCATTGGGACGGGCCCAAAGGAGGTCCCTAACTTTCTTTGGGTGGGTGTGCATGTCTTCTGTGTATGTCCAATAGGTCCCCATGTCATCCCTCAAGTGCTCCACCATAACTTGGAGCTGCAGTGCCTTATAATATAACCTGGAGTCCAGGAAATCGAAGCCCCCAAAGTCCCTGGGGAGAGGCAACGTGGCGTGTTTCCCCTTGCCATATAAACTGGTTCACCATGGCTTGTAATTTCACAAAAAAGGTTTCTGGGAGCGATGAGGGGAGGGCAGGCAAATAAGTATAAAAGGCGGGAGAGAATATTCATTTTCACTGAGACCATCCGCCCGAACCAGGAGAGGGTGAGAGGTGCCCATCGGAGAAGATCTAATTGTATTTGTTCCAGGATGGGGGTATAGTTCACCTCTACTAACCTTGACAGGTCACTGGGAAGGAGAATACCCAGATATGGGGAAGATGAGCCCTCAACTCTTATTCCACAGATTGTCTTAGATACACCTGCGCCTATAGACATCACACAGGACTTAGAGAGGTTAATTTTCAAGTCCGAGAACCCACCAAAGTCCTTAATCTGGTGCAAGAGCTTGGGGAGAGAGTCCCGCAAGTTCGTCAGGTAGCAAAGGATATCATCAGCAAGTAAAGAGATCTTAAAATCTACTGTTATGATTAAACTACGATTTGTCCCAAGTATGCACAGGGAAGAAACATAAGACCACTTACCTGGGCTTGAGGTATGAAAGAGACTGGAGTCGGAAGTTTGCCTGGTGTTTCTGAGAGCTCCGTGTAGTCCCTTGAAGAGAATAGAATAGAACCCCTCGATGGGCCGGCTCTAGGCTTGCCCTTCGAGAAGCTCCGAGGGAAACCCTCGTGGGGAATAAAACCCTTGGATGAGCTGCTAGTGTACATTGTCTTCTTGAGTTGACCAGGCGTGGGAGGCTGGTCTACTTATTCTTCGGGCTGGTTTAAAGATTTGGCCTCAGGACTGAACTGTAGCAAGTAGATAAGAAAATAAATAAAGTTAATCCTGGTAAGCCTGCCGGAGTAGAAGGAATCCTAAGCTAAGACTCTTGGGTCTTACCATGCGTGAGCATGAAGAATGTGGAATGATAAGGAATCTCCCTTAGGTTTCGCAGAAGATAAAATTGTACTAAAGAAACAGAAAAAGACAGAGAGGATAAGTTGTAGAAAATTAAACTCAACTCTAAGATGGGAGTATTAGCATTAGCCAAGGGAAAAGCCTACCCTTTTACTTTGAAGCCTTTTTGAGCCAGCCTGGGAGGATGAGGAGGTTTGCCTGAGATGTTCCAGAGAAGGGATCTAGCTGTAATGAGAGATTCTCTGTAAATAGCGGGCTTCCCACAACCGCGAGGTTGCCGTGAGGAATAGATAGTAGACAGTTAATTACCTAGAGGTTCCCTGGAGGGGAGCGCGAACTGTGCTTTCAAAGCACAGGGCTTACACACGCACTGGCGTAGTTTGCCCAGATTTGGCTTCGGGAATGAACATGAAAGGTACCCAGCTGATTCCTATGAAGCAAGAAAGGAATTTATGAATAAGGCGCAAGAAATGAATAGAGGGATATTTCACAGTCCTAACAAAACAAACTTACGAAGCGTCTGCTGGCACCTACGAGAGTAGCAACGAATCTTCCTTCTGGAGTTGCCGGGCAATAAGAGAGTAAACAGAAAGTGATGACAGAGGCTTGCGAAGCTTCCTGGGAATGAACAACTATCCTGTGTAGTATGATCGGGTTAGGTGCCGAGGCGGCGGCCATCTTGGAATTAGGAACAACTAGACTGCACCGTAGGTTATTTCTAAGTGCAGAAGCGACGGCCATGTTGGAATTAGGCCGGAATGTGAAATTCGTATTGGTGACCATCACATCTACCTCACCTCACTGAATTCCCGTAATGCCTTGGTTTTCCCTAATGGTGATCACCAGGGTTGCATTGCCAGGGCGTACAGCAAAGGGGAGATGGGACAGCCCTGCCTTGTTCCTCTAGAGAGGTAAAGGGGGACGGAGACAGAGCTGTTAACAGCCACTTTTGCTGTAGGGCCATTATTTAGTGTTGATATCCACTGCCTAAAGTTAGTACCAAGCCCAATTTTTCACAGCACTTTACCCATGTACTGCCACTCAACCCGGTCAAAGGCTTTTTCTGAGTCTATAGATATCAGGTGTGCCTCGAGTCCCCTACCTCTGACCTCGTGCATTAGGTTAATGGTCTTCCTTATGTTATTTGCCCCCTGGTGCCCCAGGATGAATCCCACCTGATCCCCATGAACCAATGAGGTCATCGGGTGGGCATGTCTACTGTGTGGAGATTGTTTGATGTTTTGAACTATTAGCAAATATTCTGCAAGGTTATATTCCCTAACATTTAAAATGATTATGCCAATCATCTGGATTAAGACGTTTCTTTAGAAGGGGAAGATTAGTTAATTCTCAGAATATTTAATAATTCTTTTTTGTTAAACCTCTCCATTGTTATTTTACTTTGAAGACATCCCCATACATCGTTGTACGCACCATGAGGTTTATGGTGTTGTCTGCTTTTGGCCCTTCAAACTCCTTTGTGGAACTATTGCTGAAAGTTGCTCCATAAGCATGAAACTGGGAAATTGTTTTGTTGGCCAGGGTGTGTGTTTGTATGATGCACTCCTCCTTCTAGTTGCCGTAAAGTCAGAGCTTAGACTGTTCTGTCATCAGCTGTCTGCATGCATGGCAGGACTCCGTGTTTGTACTTTGTGGTACATTGTGACGAGGATATGAGTGGACTTTAGGGAGGTGGGGTCTGGTGAGTCGGGAGCAGCCGGTGACTGTGGTAGGGAATGGATGTTAGGGGGTGACTGATGGCCATTTGGTAAGGGTGCAAGAGACCTGGTTTTTCAGATTTTTATTAAAATGAAATCTCAGAAAGGGAAATCTGCTGATCAAAATCACCTTTCATAATCTCCAAGCCAAAAGCTTAGTGGTGGGGCCTGTCCTGCTGCATCAGTACCCGATGTGTAGCCCCTGCCGTACCAGTGGCACAGAGCAGGTTCAGAGGTTGCAGGTGCCTGTTCAGCAGCTGCAATGATAGCCAAGTCTCTGCAGCTCACGGGCTGCATTTAAGATGTGCACCCCGGTTCCAAAACCCTTTAATTATAGGTTTACTTCCTGGTGGCAGAATAATCTTTAAATATAAGCCATACCTGAGTTAGGGTATGTTGGATAGTATTCTCACAATTATTACAGCTAAGCCACATTCAAATTGATATCACATGTGTCTGCCCCTGTGAGTCAGCTCAGCTGTGGAAAGTGGTGTGTATTCTGCCAAGAACTTGAATGGCCATGCCTTCTCTTTGAGAGGGTACGTAATGCCCTTCACCAGAGAACAGGTTCCCTGGACCCAGGCATCAAAGTAGCATGCCCATTCAAAGGGAATAGCCACACACCAAGGTGCTGCATTTCTAAAGGCCTTTGATCCTAGTGAGAAGGGAATGGGGTGGTATTTCAGTAGTAAGGAGAGCTTTGTATCATGGACGAAGACTTCCACCATTTTGATTTTCTGCCTCTCTCGTCATCCCTGTCCCCTCCCACCCCCTCTAGACCAAAGCACTTTGGGTGTGATGTCAGAAGAGCAAAGTCCACTTCTTGCAAGAACAGGGATTGGACTATTTAGACAGGCTAATTTTAGTTCAGTCACCTGTGGACCTTTACCTTTAAAAGAAGGGCTCCCCCACCACTTCTTTGATTCACTCTGGAACAACACATGAGAAGGATTCACTGGACCTCTTTTGGGGGAGTTGTACTTTCCAAGTCCCTCAACCACTGAGTCGAAGGCAGAGGAGAGCTCTGCCCCTACCCACTCCCCGGGCTCATTGGGGGTGACCTTTTGCTATGGACCATGACCTGCCATTCTGCACCAGAACCTCCCAGGGCTGGGAGAGCAGACCCTGAAAGGAGTTACCTTGTCCTTGAGCCCTGGCATTCAGTCTCGCAGCATCTGGAGGACCTGATCTGCAAAGACCTCCTGTTCTGCTGCCTCAAAACCAGTCAGACAGCCGTAGAAGAGAATCAAACACCATAAACGCAGAGAGTTTGTGCCGGTGCTGCTACCTGGCACTCCTCTGGACCTTCGAACAATTACTTGCACACTGAGCCTGCTCAAGGCTGTATTGTGCCCTCGCTGAGCCCATCGCCTGTTAGGGTCAAATCAACTGCTCGCTGCCGGGAACCAACTCAAACTGCTGGAAAGCCACTTGCCAAATCAGACTCAGGCCCTCAGACTGCTGCTTCGCTGAACTCTACATTGGAACAGGATTACCATTTTGACAACTGCAGCCCGTCTACATGAACCTCTGGAGCGTCACCCATTGGCCATTCCTGGCAGTTACTACCTGACACGACTTGTATAATCTCGAAGAAATCCTGGTGAGTGTTCCGACCTGCATCACGCAAAGCTGCTTCTGAGCTGCACAGAGCTGCTGCATTTGTACCTGTTCGATGACTGCTTGCTGTTTAGGCCCAGATGATCCACTGTACCCGAACTACGCTTGTTGTGCTCACTTCACTTCTTAAAGATGGATTTGATGCTGTCTACCTCTGAAAGTCCCTAAACAAGGAACTATTCACAAATAACTGTCCCCTTGGTCCATTTGGGCCCTAGAGACTGGTTAGGTCACTTTGGCCCTTTTTTTCACCCGAAGACATGTCTTTTGTGTGGTTAACATTTTGCCTACCACCCCTGTATTTACACTCTACTTGCTACATTCTTCTGTCTGTTGCATCTTCTCTGCCTTTAAATAGTGGTGCGATTTCTACAGTGTTTTTCATATAGTTCTGTTGCAGATGGTGTGTTTGATTAAAGTAGATCTATTATCAAAGATGTCTGTGCTAGTAGTTCAAACATGCATGTCTTTTAAGGATGCAATGCACACTTGATATGGTGCTCATTTCCTCTGTCAAAATAGTCACCCTGACAGTAAAATGTGTATACAGCTTTGGACAGTGTCATTGTTTGGGCTGTTGAGCAAATGACGACTTTCAGATGCAGTCTGTGAAAACATGGGTTTGTGCCTCGAGCGCTTTGGGAAGACCGTTTTTGCAAGAGTGCAGCCCCGCTTTCTTCGGTCCAATCACTCACCTGGTTCTGTTCTAATAAAAACGCAAGTCTCCTTGCTAAACCGTCTGGGACTGCCATATTTCTGATTGACAAAAAAAAGCTGCTGGGTACAAAACAGTTTTTACATGATTACACTTCTCTTCTTTTCACACTATTACTAACGTGTCTGGTCTTATTCATTTGTATTCACGGCTCCATCTTGCTTTCTGCCCTAACACCGGACATATACAATCTAAGCAGGAAGTCTCTCCCTCACCAGTACTATTGAGAAGTATATCTTTGCAGTTGCAAGAAAATTAAACTCAACTCTAAGATGGGAGTATTAGCATTAGCCAAGGGAAAAGCCTACCCTTTTACTTTGAAGCCTTTTTGAGCCAGCCTGGGAGGATGAGGAGGTTTGCCTGAGATGTTCCAGAGAAGGGATCTAGCTGTAATGAGAGATTCTCTGTAAATAGCGGGCTTCCCACAACCGCGAGGTTGCCGTGAGGAATAGATAGTAGACAGTTAATTACCTAGAGGTTCCCTGGAGGGGAGCGCGAACTGTGCTTTCAAAGCACAGGGCTTACACACGCACTGGCGTAGTTTGCCCAGATTTGGCTTCGGGAATGAACATGAAAGGTACCCAGCTGATTCCTATGAAGCAAGAAAGGAATTTATGAATAAGGCGCAAGAAATGAATAGAGGGATATTTCACAGTCCTAACAAAACAAACTTACGAAGCGTCTGCTGGCACCTACGAGAGTAGCAACGAATCTTCCTTCTGGAGTTGCCGGGCAATAAGAGAGTAAACAGAAAGTGATGACAGAGGCTTGCGAAGCTTCCTGGGAATGAACAACTATCCTGTGTAGTATGATCGGGTTAGGTGCCGAGGCGGCGGCCATCTTGGAATTAGGAACAACTAGACTGCACCGTAGGTTATTTCTAAGTGCAGAAGCGACGGCCATGTTGGAATTAGGCCGGAATGTGAAATTCGTATTGGTGACCATCACATCTACCTCACCTCACTGAATTCCCGTAATGCCTTGGTTTTCCCTAATGGTGATCACCAGGGTTGCATTGCCAGGGCGTACAGCAAAGGGGAGATGGGACAGCCCTGCCTTGTTCCTCTAGAGAGGTAAAGGGGGACGGAGACAGAGCTGTTAACAGCCACTTTTGCTGTAGGGCCATTATTTAGTGTTGATATCCACTGCCTAAAGTTAGTACCAAGCCCAATTTTTCACAGCACTTTACCCATGTACTGCCACTCAACCCGGTCAAAGGCTTTTTCTGAGTCTATAGATATCAGGTGTGCCTCGAGTCCCCTACCTCTGACCTCGTGCATTAGGTTAATGGTCTTCCTTATGTTATTTGCCCCCTGGTGCCCCAGGATGAATCCCACCTGATCCCCATGAACCAATGAGGTCATCGGGTGGGCATGTCTACTGTGTGGAGATTGTTTGATGTTTTGAACTATTAGCAAATATTCTGCAAGGTTATATTCCCTAACATTTAAAATGATTATGCCAATCATCTGGATTAAGACGTTTCTTTAGAAGGGGAAGATTAGTTAATTCTCAGAATATTTAATAATTCTTTTTTGTTAAACCTCTCCATTGTTATTTTACTTTGAAGACATCCCCATACATCGTTGTACGCACCATGAGGTTTATGGTGTTGTCTGCTTTTGGCCCTTCAAACTCCTTTGTGGAACTATTGCTGAAAGTTGCTCCATAAGCATGAAACTGGGAAATTGTTTTGTTGGCCAGGGTGTGTGTTTGTATGATGCACTCCTCCTTCTAGTTGCCGTAAAGTCAGAGCTTAGACTGTTCTGTCATCAGCTGTCTGCATGCATGGCAGGACTCCGTGTTTGTACTTTGTGGTACATTGTGACGAGGATATGAGTGGACTTTAGGGAGGTGGGGTCTGGTGAGTCGGGAGCAGCCGGTGACTGTGGTAGGGAATGGATGTTAGGGGGTGACTGATGGCCATTTGGTAAGGGTGCAAGAGACCTGGTTTTTCAGATTTTTATTAAAATGAAATCTCAGAAAGGGAAATCTGCTGATCAAAATCACCTTTCATAATCTCCAAGCCAAAAGCTTAGTGGTGGGGCCTGTCCTGCTGCATCAGTACCCGATGTGTAGCCCCTGCCGTACCAGTGGCACAGAGCAGGTTCAGAGGTTGCAGGTGCCTGTTCAGCAGCTGCAATGATAGCCAAGTCTCTGCAGCTCACGGGCTGCATTTAAGATGTGCACCCCGGTTCCAAAACCCTTTAATTATAGGTTTACTTCCTGGTGGCAGAATAATCTTTAAATATAAGCCATACCTGAGTTAGGGTATGTTGGATAGTATTCTCACAATTATTACAGCTAAGCCACATTCAAATTGATATCACATGTGTCTGCCCCTGTGAGTCAGCTCAGCTGTGGAAAGTGGTGTGTATTCTGCCAAGAACTTGAATGGCCATGCCTTCTCTTTGAGAGGGTACGTAATGCCCTTCACCAGAGAACAGGTTCCCTGGACCCAGGCATCAAAGTAGCATGCCCATTCAAAGGGAATAGCCACACACCAAGGTGCTGCATTTCTAAAGGCCTTTGATCCTAGTGAGAAGGGAATGGGGTGGTATTTCAGTAGTAAGGAGAGCTTTGTATCATGGACGAAGACTTCCACCATTTTGATTTTCTGCCTCTCTCGTCATCCCTGTCCCCTCCCACCCCCTCTAGACCAAAGCACTTTGGGTGTGATGTCAGAAGAGCAAAGTCCACTTCTTGCAAGAACAGGGATTGGACTATTTAGACAGGCTAATTTTAGTTCAGTCACCTGTGGACCTTTACCTTTAAAAGAAGGGCTCCCCCACCACTTCTTTGATTCACTCTGGAACAACACATGAGAAGGATTCACTGGACCTCTTTTGGGGGAGTTGTACTTTCCAAGTCCCTCAACCACTGAGTCGAAGGCAGAGGAGAGCTCTGCCCCTACCCACTCCCCGGGCTCATTGGGGGTGACCTTTTGCTATGGACCATGACCTGCCATTCTGCACCAGAACCTCCCAGGGCTGGGAGAGCAGACCCTGAAAGGAGTTACCTTGTCCTTGAGCCCTGGCATTCAGTCTCGCAGCATCTGGAGGACCTGATCTGCAAAGACCTCCTGTTCTGCTGCCTCAAAACCAGTCAGACAGCCGTAGAAGAGAATCAAACACCATAAACGCAGAGAGTTTGTGCCGGTGCTGCTACCTGGCACTCCTCTGGACCTTCGAACAATTACTTGCACACTGAGCCTGCTCAAGGCTGTATTGTGCCCTCGCTGAGCCCATCGCCTGTTAGGGTCAAATCAACTGCTCGCTGCCGGGAACCAACTCAAACTGCTGGAAAGCCACTTGCCAAATCAGACTCAGGCCCTCAGACTGCTGCTTCGCTGAACTCTACATTGGAACAGGATTACCATTTTGACAACTGCAGCCCGTCTACATGAACCTCTGGAGCGTCACCCATTGGCCATTCCTGGCAGTTACTACCTGACACGACTTGTATAATCTCGAAGAAATCCTGGTGAGTGTTCCGACCTGCATCACGCAAAGCTGCTTCTGAGCTGCACAGAGCTGCTGCATTTGTACCTGTTCGATGACTGCTTGCTGTTTAGGCCCAGATGATCCACTGTACCCGAACTACGCTTGTTGTGCTCACTTCACTTCTTAAAGATGGATTTGATGCTGTCTACCTCTGAAAGTCCCTAAACAAGGAACTATTCACAAATAACTGTCCCCTTGGTCCATTTGGGCCCTAGAGACTGGTTAGGTCACTTTGGCCCTTTTTTTCACCCGAAGACATGTCTTTTGTGTGGTTAACATTTTGCCTACCACCCCTGTATTTACACTCTACTTGCTACATTCTTCTGTCTGTTGCATCTTCTCTGCCTTTAAATAGTGGTGCGATTTCTACAGTGTTTTTCATATAGTTCTGTTGCAGATGGTGTGTTTGATTAAAGTAGATCTATTATCAAAGATGTCTGTGCTAGTAGTTCAAACATGCATGTCTTTTAAGGATGCAATGCACACTTGATATGGTGCTCATTTCCTCTGTCAAAATAGTCACCCTGACAGTAAAATGTGTATACAGCTTTGGACAGTGTCATTGTTTGGGCTGTTGAGCAAATGACGACTTTCAGATGCAGTCTGTGAAAACATGGGTTTGTGCCTCGAGCGCTTTGGGAAGACCGTTTTTGCAAGAGTGCAGCCCCGCTTTCTTCGGTCCAATCACTCACCTGGTTCTGTTCTAATAAAAACGCAAGTCTCCTTGCTAAACCGTCTGGGACTGCCATATTTCTGATTGACAAAAAAAAGCTGCTGGGTACAAAACAGTTTTTACATGATTACACTTCTCTTCTTTTCACACTATTACTAACGTGTCTGGTCTTATTCATTTGTATTCACGGCTCCATCTTGCTTTCTGCCCTAACACCGGACATATACAATCTAAGCAGGAAGTCTCTCCCTCACCAGTACTATTGAGAAGTATATCTTTGCAGTTGCTTGGTTTGACTGCTTCTTCCGCTCCGACCGCTCTCAAATCTCCGACCTGTCGTTTGCAAACTCTCCTCTTCACCCCCAACCGCCACAAACTGCTACTAAAAATCTTTAAATTAATTACACGGTTCTTTCAAGGAAGAGGACTCTTCCGTCGCTCCTCATAAGTATCCGACCTCTTCCCCCTCCCTTGATTAACAACATTGCATCCGAAAGTGCAGGAATGTTATCACCTTGCGTTGCCTTCTTCAGGCTCGACGGTTGTGGGGATTTTAGCCTCTTCACAATACCAGACTCTCCCTCAGCTAGTTGATATTACAGAGGACACTGCAAAATTGAAAAGTGGCGTTATTAAGTCCACTACACTGGAGTGCAAACGTCTTTCAGGCATTCCAGTCATGTTTCAGGATGACTCGAGGTCATATTGCTGGGTACTTCAACGGAGGGCATTTCTCTTTGTGAAATGCTTGTATCACTTTGAGACTCCCTCAAACAATGTCCCATCATTTTTGCAGCCTTAAACCTTGTATTATCTTCCTTGTTAAAATGGTATGAGAATTATTTTCTTGAATTGAAATATCCCACCACTTCATTGAACCATGTTTCAAACTACCCAAGGTCGCTGCCTTCAAACCACTACTCAATTTCTAGCATCAAATTCTTCCCCGTAGCCGTCAACTACTGCGAGCCCGACGCAGTGATGGTAGTACATGGTGGGTCGGGTGTGGCGTTTAAGAGATTCAATCCAGCGATCACATGGGATGCGTTCTTGCGAAGGCAAAGAAGACCAGAGAGTTACCAAGACTCAAAACAAAAATCTGCAAATCATACTCAAAAGAGCAATGTAGAGCATACTGGACATTTTTGAGAAATGTATGGCAAGACTAAGTGCTCCCTTAGATGACACAACAACGGGGGATACAGCGGGTATCGACAATCCAGAATCAATACCATCATCAATCAAGAAAAAATCCAAGAGTAAGAAAAGAATTCAAAGACTGGGTCTGGTCAGCTTCCTTCCAGCGATCCTCAAATAAAGTTACGCTCTATCAGGACAATCCACTTTCAAAGTCGGAACTATCCAGTGTTGAAAGGACATTCTCTTACCATCTACAGAGATTTCAAGCTCTACTTTGTCTCATGTCACTACAGAAGTGGTAGTCCAACAACCCTCACCTTTTTTTGACCACACAGAAAGCAAAGCCGTCAAGCTGGAAGTCATACGCGATTTTGGCTTGTTGTCACTTTTCTCCTCTTCTAAACTGACGACATTGAACAGAGCAAAAATGTTGTCACTTTCTTTAAATTCTGAGTCTCCGGAACTGGGCTTCTCAGGACTTAGACTGGGTTGAGTTTGTCGATAACAGCCAAACAGACATGGTCTGCATGCATTTTAAGTCGTGCATGATTGTGGAAGTACTTCTGAAAGAATCTGAAACACTTTTCTTTGGGTTGCAATCTTTTCACCTTCTCAGACTGTCCTTTTCCTTCAGTTTCCAAAGAGGCGTTTAGATTATTCCCAATATTTAATTTTTTATCTTAAAATATCTTGTGCTACTTTCACATTTGGGAGGAGAGCGGGTCATTTTGCACAAAATTCCGCTGTGATAGTACCGACTGGAGAATGGTCTTGGTTATCGTTGGCTTTAAATTGTGATCAAGTGTTAAGTTTAACTGTTTCTTAACCTCTTTAACAACATCCAACCGAACACTGCCGCTTGGAATACTCAAGGTCACTATCATTTATTTTCAGCATCATTGTAAACCCCTAATTTGACTTAATTTAATCTTATATTACTGCAAGAGGAGGAATGGTTGCTGGACCAACCATTACTAAATGGATATACTATTTTTTTATAACAGCAACACGTTGCTCCAGAGGTCAACCTTCAGGGGGGGCATCTTAACCACATTAGACAATGCAATTATTTTTTATTCTGCCATCTACAACACATCCAGTGCTGGTATTTTAGCAAGTAAAGCAAAAATTCTGTTTTATTTACAGATACATATTGTAGCCATTAGGTTATCCCTAATGGCTACAATATTTTAAGATCTGACAGAACTGAAACACGAGGAGGAGGTATTGCCCACATTGCTAAAACAATCTACAAATTAGACTTGTGCCACCCCCACAACATTACATCATGTGAGAATCCCATAGCCAAGCTTAATATAAACAACTCCCCGACTCTCACAATCCATCTGATATACAGACCTCCAGGCCTTATCGGTACATTCAAGGAGGATATTTCCAATATCCTATCTAATAACCTAAAAAACTCTTCTCAAGTCCTACTATTAGGAGACATGACATTAGGCATCAATGACCCTAACGACTCACATGCGCCTAATGTTACCAGTATTTTAACTGAACTATGCTTCACCCAGAGAGTGCTCCACCCATCTCATAACAAAGGAAGAACACTCGACGGGTGGCAGACTACAACTGCAATGTCTCAATTTCATCCATATCCCCTCAGATCTGGACAGGCCACCACCTTGTAACCTTCTCCATAGCAACTGAAAAACCTATTTCTATGCCTACATCGCTAGCTCCACCCATTCCCACAAGGAATAAAAAGAACATTACCTATGACAACTTACTCCCTCTCATTCTCCCCACTCTCAATGCGTTCCCTGAAAATCTGGGGCCTGAGGCATTGGTTAAGGAATATAATCAAGTTATGGCCACCTCACTAGACTTAATAGCACCACCTAAAATGAGACAAAGTAAACCTAAAGCACACCTCAATTCCTGGTACACACCATACCTCAAAACATTCCAAATGAAAAAGAGACAATGTGAGGTATCCTGGAGATTACTACCATCCGAGGAAAACAAGACTAACCTCAGTACTGTATCAGCCCTCTACAAAAGTGAAATACTCCAAGCTAAACGTGAAACCAATAACTCCAGAATATGATAGGCCAAATCAAGTATGAAGGAACTCTTCATCATCCTGAAAGAGCTAGAAGCCCCTATCCCAGTGCCGGACAGCTGTATAAAAGATAAACCATGGTGCTCTAAAATACAACAAGCACTAGTCAATAAAGTTACGACCCTACAAACTAAAATTGCCAAGAAAAAAGCCTTACTAACTAGTACTACCCCACCCATAATCACCCCTGCACCACCCAATATCATTGCTGATCCACTCTGCTTTAAGTTTTCCAAAGTCACTATAATTGAAACTGAAAAAATCATATCATCGCTGAAACCCTCTAACTGTCAGGGTGACCAATGCCCTGCACAACTGATAAAAGATGCTGCCAGAGACTTGGCCCCCTTCATCACGAAACTCATGAATGCCTCCTTCTCATCAGGCATTATCCCATCTAATCTCAAAGAATCGTGGGTGCTCCCATTATTGAAAAAACAGACTCTTGACCCTTTGATACCCACCAATTACCGACCGATTACTACTGTGCCTTTTTTTCTGAAAATCTTAGACAAAATGGCCTACTCAAAAATACAAAAATATCTGGAATCTAACCTTCTGCTAGGAGCACGGCAGTCCGGTTTTCGTTCTCAGCATTGGACCGAAACTGCCCTAATAGATCTGAAGGCCCAGATTGACGAATTTAGGGATAAAGGGAAATCAGCTCTTCTTCTTCTCCTGGACCTATCGGCTGCATTCGACCTTGTGGACCACAGGGTTTTATGCAGCCATCTGGACTCGCACTTCTCAGCAGAAGCTATAGCGTGGATACAATCCTTTCTAAGTAATCAAACTATGAGAGTCTTCTCACCTACTGCAGCTGCGGACCCCATCACTTGCGGAGGGCCTCAGGGATCCTGTGTCTAACCTACCGTATATAATATTTTCACAAAACCCCTTTTCGATGATCTGGATCATCTTGGTATCACCTACACTAACTATGCAGATGATACCCAGATCCTCCTACCACTTTCTGGGGATTATGACAAGGATTTGGCCTTGGTGAACAGGGTTTATCTCATCATCCAGGTATGGATGGCCACCCATGGACTATGCCTGAATGATGACAAGACTGAGATCATCATCATGGGCACGACCTCAACCCTCCAAAGAAATTGAGCCCCAAATACTCTGCCATCAATATTGACAACAATATTATCACCGCCACCAAGACGGTAAAGACCCTGGGTTTCTACCTGGATTCAACCCTATTGTTCAATAAGCAGGTCAATGCCATGGCCTCGGTCACAGCATATACCTGTAAATTGATTAGAGCAGGTAAACCTTTCCGGTCTAACAATAGCTGTATTACCCTTGCCATGGCGATCATTTTATCAAAGCTTGATTATTGTAACGCATTGTACATAGGGGCTAACAAACAAACTATCAAGAAAATCCAATTCCTTCAAAATAATGCCCTTAGAGCCGCATTGGGAATTACTAGGAGAGAACATTTCTCTGAGACTAAAAGAGCTAATAACTGGCTTTCAACACACAACAAAATCAAGTGAAAAATTGCCTCACTTACATACAAATGTATGAACAATGCGTCACCATACTACCTGATGGATAGACTCACCATGAAATCTTCGACAAGAACCACCAGATTATCCAACACTAACTGCCTCTTAGTCTCTAGATTTAAGCTATCTAGAGTGGGGGTGGGGGGAGTAGCTTCCCGGTTAAGGCAGCCCAATTGTGGAATTCTCTACCCACCCCACTGAGGCCAGATCAATCGTACCAAAACTTCTGCCAGAATATAATAAGATGGTTCAAAGACTCTGACAACTAGGCCGGCTCCTTACATCCATGACCAACTGTAACGCTCACCTGGTATCCACGGCCTGTTCTGACCTCCTACGACCTCAAACCCTTCCCTGGAGTCTACTCGACTGGAGACTGGGCCTGAAACACAGGATTGGTAGAGTTTAACTCCCTATTGTCTCTGTGTGCTTGAACCCCTTCTTCCCTGGGTCCAACCCTTCCCTTTGATCGACAGCTCACCTTGTTTTCTTGGAAAGTGTGCTCTCCATCCTGCTATCAGCGCAGGGGTGCGTTGATTGATGCGGGCTCGTTGCTGCCTAGTTACTTCACTGGCAAGAGTCCGACAGGTAAGTATAATGAGTCTTTTGAACAGTTCTCTAACTTCGTTCCTTTCCTTTCTTAGATGATGGCTGGCGTCTGGGGATGGCGACGTGCTGCTGAGACGAGTAGCGGTGAAGGTGAGTGAGAGCGCGATGCGACCCTTTCGTATTTTTATTGAACTGAGTTCTTTTTCTGTGTCTTTTAGGTGCTGCGACGTTTTCAGCGTGGATGTCGGTTATGAAGAAGAAATGCGGTGAGTAAGCGCGGTATGCGGCGCCTCTAGATGTTTCCACGCTAACCTGGAGTGTCTTTTCCCTCTTGCAGATAGATGAGAAGTTCTGGAGACAGAGTTCACCCAGAGTGGCTGGGATTCAGGTAAGCGTTTGAAGCTCGTACAGTCTTTAAAAATAAGCGAAGATTTGCTGAATGCTTACTAATGCCTTTTTTCTGTTCTTTTCCCTTTTCCTTAGGAAGCGGCGTGCCGGGATGGGAATGACACCGCCGAAGATGCCCGCAGAACAGAAGGAGCGATGATTGATGGGCAGAAGCACTGCAAGTTAAGGCTGTTCCTAACGGTGTTCTTTTTCTTGCAGGAGCTGAGCGCTGAAGAAAGATGCAGGCCTACTGGAGACCTATCCGAACACGGTGAGTGTCACGCTGCAGGTGCAGAAAACACAAAGCATGTTTCTCAGCTTGGGCGTGGTTTAAATAGTCTCTGGGTATCCCAGGTGTCTCTGGGCTGAACCACGCCCAAAAGACTAGACTGCACATGCAGTTCTGGGAACCGAAATATGTGGGGGCATCCATCTTGACCCCATCAATGCACTACAAGTCCAATCCCTAATGTTATCCTATGGGAGTGAGTGAGTATGGTGCCACAAGCGCCAAGTCTGACTCCAAGTGGGTCTTTGGAGGGATGGAGAGGCCCTTGAGGGCCATGTTGGTGATTGTGGCCTGGCTCCAGCCTGACATCTTGGAGGGTTGGAGACATGAGGGGCAGGAATCATGACACCAACCCGCTCTGCTTTTTGCGTAAAATATTTCCTTAGCGATTAGTTATATCATTGACTGTCCTCCATATAGCCTCTGTATCTGTCCTCTTTTAGGACCTTGTCATGTCTTCGATTCCACTTGATTTCTCTTTGCTTGTACACTATCTTTGCTCTGTATATTTCATATGCATTGTATTACCCTGATTTGTAACTAAGCTGTAAATTATCTTATGTTCTGCGCCCTGATACCCTCTGGTCTGGTGCGCAATACAAATAATAAAACAAACAAACATACAAACAAACAGATCTGTTAAAAACAAACATTACTGGACTCCCATGCAGGGACTCCTTTCTCGATTGCATGTCTGATATTTTAGCAGATTGGCATGAACTCTGATTTGAGGATTCCATGATCATCGGTGGTGATTTCAACCCCCTCTGTCCTAATTTAGGTGATAAAAGGCACCCAGTTTTTCCAATTTCCAGCCCCAATAAATCATCTTTAAAGATAAGACAATTTCTTCACCTACTGGAGATTATTAAAACTAAACAGACACATTGAAGGCGACTCTCCCACTGCTCCAACTGGCAGAACGGATCAAGCTCATCGTACATAGATTACATTTGGACATTCAACTCGCTATATGGACAGTGAAAGTGATTACGTGTCACAACGACATCTTTGAGTGACCACTTTTTGCAGGTCAACTTTGATCTTGTGACAGTAATACCAAATGCACTGCCAGTTACTGGTATTTTTACAGTTTCTACTAAAGCCAGTAGAATAGTTTGGAATACCAGAAATACGCGATATTCTAATCAGAGCATATCACATTATATTAACCAATGTGTTGACCATGAATTATGCTCTCTTTTTAACTCTGTTATTCATTGGTTCATAGAACAAGCAACATCCTCAGTCCTTGGCCTGAGGGTTTCTTCACAGCCCAGATCTAAACATACTAATTGCTTTGATAGAGAGGGTGCATATTAGAAACATTTTCTATGAAGTAAAATGAGACAGTTAAACCAAACAGATATTTATTATTTCTCTATGAAAAGGTCTCCAAGGCAACAGTATAACAACTTGTTCAAACGTAGTCGTTCCACAATGCTAAATAAAGATAGGCAAGAAATGCTAAAGATTCTAACCGCTAAATCCTTCGCCAATCTTTGGTATCTAACAAGTATGACTCTTCCCTTGGCTCCAAAAAAATCCCACTGATAATTCTACGTGGGTAGAATATTTCTCAAAGGTACTGGTCCCTCTTTATATAACGACTCCATTCTTTTCGATCGGCTATCTGCCAGTCAATGGAGGCTAACATTTGTTAGGGAACTCATTAATGAGCTTATAATGAGATCTAAGAAATCCTCGGCTGCTAAACCCAATGGAATACCAAATTCAATCATTGAGAGTTCACCAGAGGTGTGGATAATTCTTTTTAATGTTGTAGTAAACACATATTTTTCCCTAGACTTGATCTGAGCCATACATCATTCCATTCTTCAAGAAAGGAAATTGCCCCATTGCGCTGTTAGACACCAGCAGCAAGATTTTTACCTCCATCATCTTGGTAGAATTCGAAAAATGAACACAGGAGTCTGGCTGCCTGCCTAGATCATCCTAGGTCCCCAAGAGGTTCCGAATGCGGCAGAGGCTTAACAGGGTGTTGTAAGTGCTTGGGAAGGTTGTAGGTGTCAGGGGGGTGTCAATCGAAGCTGCATAATAGGTAAATTATTATGTGACTGGGTGTAGATTGCACCAGAAAATGAAACACCTTCTTAGAAAACAGCAGAAATCTTGAAATCCAGGTCTGGCACTGTGCTGCAGCCAGGGCAGTAGGCCCAGGGGTGAAACATAGAAATATGTGTGGGTGTGAATGCAGGGACAGGCAGCAGTGGAGAAGGCCAAATCCTCGGGTATTCATAAACCTCTCATTGTCTCATACTAAAACATCAAACTCAAAAAGAATGCGCCCTACAAGGCCATGGAAGGGCAGAGAGCTCCCTGTGAGCAGCTATACCACGAGGAGGAGGGCAGGAGCTTCTGACCTCCTCCAGCCCAAACCCCACGTTATCGTGCCCAGATGCCTCTATCCCAAGCACCAACATTCCAGAGTACAGGTCCGTCCCAGACCACCGACCATAAAGCTGTTAGATTGCCAATCTATCAGAAAGATCATATTGGAATACCCCAGACTCCTGTGATTTGTGTTGCGAGGTTCCAGGGAGGGAAAGTAACACATTTAAGCCCGGGGTGGGAAGAACTGGAATGGTGCTGATGCATGTGGAATCGAGCTGGGGTTTGTAAGATAGCATGACCTTGAAAGTAGCCTCTCTGCCCACATCTGCAGTACCAGGTGCACATTAGGTCACAGATGGGGCATGCTATGATTTGTACTTTTAATTACCCATTAAGAGTGTTGCGCCCGATTGATGTAATAAGAAGAACCCCACGTGCATGACAATGACCTGGCTTCCCTATGGAGCAGGCCGCCTATGTATAGGGTCGCACCAACCAGCTATGTGGATCTGTGGATCTGTGGATCTGTGGATCGTAGCGATGTACGTCAGTTGTGACGCTTTTTTCCTTTATAAGCTACTGACCATGTTGATTTCACCAGAGTGCTCC
This sequence comes from Ambystoma mexicanum, assembly GCF_040938575.1. Classification (NCBI taxonomy): domain Eukaryota; kingdom Metazoa; phylum Chordata; class Amphibia; order Caudata; family Ambystomatidae; genus Ambystoma; species Ambystoma mexicanum. Next base: position 334,772,407 of record NC_090924.1, on the reverse strand, counting down.
GTGGCAGCAGAGTTCTTTGCTATTGCGTACTTGTTTTTTATGAGAATACACCTTGTTCTCCTCGCAAGAGGTGTGCTGGGCCTTCTTCCCCTAGTGGGTTGTATTTTCTCTGGCGTGAGTTTTAAGGTGTTTCTCTACCTTTTCAATATCAGGCCTGGGACCAAAAAAATACCCCACAATTTAGTAAACCGCTCCCACCTTTGATCCAAATTGGCCTCTTGGGTTGGGGGAGTGGTCTTCACATTGTACTGCTAAACATCATTATTCACCTCCATTTACACACCACTATACAAGTCAGAATAAACTATTTGGGTGGCTTGTCTGCTGCTATACACATGAATCGTGGATTAAGGCAGACTTGCATACTCGCGCCCTGCCTTTTTAACCTGTACATTTCTGATCTTGACACAGCTTGTCCTTTAACCAGTTGTTTTCCTCCTAGGTTGTCATCTTTGCGAGTGCTCTGGTTAGCTCATGCAAATGACATCCTGCTGTTGGACTACACCCCGATTGGCCTTCAAAGAGCCTTGACTTCATAAAAAATGTACTTATGTAATAACAAGCTTGAGCTAAAAGTTTCAAAAGCAAACATCATCCAATTTTCTAATAAGTGAAATTTCTCTTTGTTTACCTGGTATCTTGTTGGGTCGGAAATTGTTCATGGAAAGTTGTTTACTTAGGTTTTCATATCTAAGACAAACCTTGCCCTCACTTATTATTTGTATACTTGAAGAAGTTCCTCCTCTTCGTATCCCAAGTGAAACCTATTTGTCAAAAATATTGCAGTTTCTCTGTATACCATTAATCACATGCACGGGTAAAGGTATTCCAAGCTTAATATATGATTTGGATTTATGGCATGTGTTAGGCAGAATCCTGTGCAGTTCCCTTGGGGAACACTGTAAAAAGATTAAGACTACAGGAGCAGCATAAAACCCAATTGGTAGCAGTCTGCACCACCCAGATTTACCTGGTAGCTGTGGCTGAGCAGTCAGACTCCTCTCAAGAAGAGTAGGGCAGTATGCAGAGTATACACAATAGGGTCAAAACACAGTAGGGCAAACAAACACTGACCAGAGCTTTGTATAACAAGTATATAGTTATTTATTTAAACCACACTTTAGGTAATACACTAGCACTCTCAATGAAAAATACTCTAAAACACAGTCACGTAAGTATATACACCTCCCTTGATAACTATCAGACACGTCAGGGTTAAAGCACAACTATTTGTTAAGACAGCAGTGAGCGCTTAACCTAGATTGCACTCCAATAGTTCAGGTTAAAAAGGGAGAGAAAAGGCAGAGCATAGAATAAAACAGTTCCCAACACTTTTAAGAGTTCAGAGCAAGGGGAGAAAGGCATGTTATACTGTAGAGCCAAAGTTCATAGGCCAGGCCCACTTCAAATGGAGCAAAGCAAAATGTGCCCAGGATCACACGGTTTAAAGTGCACTGAAAGTCTTTGCAGAGTGTTCAAAAGAGGTTGGGTTGATGCAAAAGATATAGGGCCTCATTACACGTTAGGCGGTAAGGGTTTACCGGTACCGGTAAGGGCACCGGTACCAGTAAACCCTTACTGCCTTACTACGAGTTCCCTTTGCGGGACCTTGGAGCTAATTACGGTACCGCAATTTGCGGTACCGTAATTAGCGCCTTCCCCATTCCCGTTATGCCCTATGGGGGCAAAAATGGGAATGGGGAAGTGCCTTGGTGAATGAGAAATTACCGCCCCCGCTCACCTTGGAGTAGGGCGGTAATTCCGCCATCCACCAAGGCGGACACAGTAAAATACCGGCGGCAACCATGGCGCTATTAGCGCCATGGATACCGCCTACCGTGTAATGAGGCCCATAGTTAGAAGGCCTGGAGCCAACCCAGTTTAGAAGCCAAGGATTTAAGGGTCACCTTTAGCAATCTGTAGAGAGGGAGGCCAGGCAGGACACAGTACCTTAAAGAGAAAGGAAGCTCCAGCGGGGGCAGTTGTTCCTGGCAATGATTGCAGATCATTGTTCTGACCAGGGGAAGAGAGGTTCTCGTCGAGGAGGAAACTTAGAGTCATTGCACTGCACAGGGATGAAACCAGCCGCGATATGAAACCAGCCGCGGAGTTCCCCATTAAAAAGGTGCAGTCCTTTTATTCGCGGTCAAAAGTGGTGAGCTTGGCTATCCGGCCACCGGGGTGCTTGGCACGGACGATTCGACCAAGGGCCGTCTTTGGAAGGTGAAAAGGGTGAACTGGTTGGTCCCATCCGCTCAGAGGAAGAAGACTCGTCCAGCAGAAGATCTTCTCTTGTCGTCGGGAATGTGGTGAGGTAGCTACAGCAGGGCTTCACCAGGGGTGTCGTCATTGCAGATGGCTCAGCTTCGTCCCTCTTCAGATTCTTAGGTCCTGTGGCGACTTCTGAAGTTCCAGTCCCAAAGGCCATGCTTTTATGCAGAAAAAACCCCATTCATCAGCCTAGCTGTCAATCACACATGCTAAGTGGTGAGCCGGACGGCTCACCACTGAGCCAATCAGAGTAGAGTGCGACTTGGGTTGCTAATGCAAGGCAGTCCAGGGTGAAATTTCCCCCTCCACCCTTCCTGTGGAACCCAGATAGAGTGGCACCACTTGGAGGGCTTCTGTGGAGAAGCCTGCCAAAATAGTGGAACAAACGGCTTGACCTTAGTCAGAGTTATAGAGACGGACACAAACGCCATTTTAGAATTGAGTTCTGGCGAAAAGACCCAACCAGTGATTTAATATTAAATAAATAAACCGGCAGTATCTTTAACATTGCACCAAAAAGTGGTGCGTTTAAAATGAATGGGAAAATCCCATAGAGAATATTCCGGTGGAATATTTTGCGTGGTAACCACTGCCACCAGCCAGAAACTCGACGAGGGGGGACGGGACAGTGTCCCCTCGAAAACATACCCAGGGGCAATTGAATTACCCCTTACCAGTACTTCCACAATATGATGGTTTGTACTGGTTCTGTTCACAATTTTGGACTAGTAAAGCCAATGGTGACTTTACATGCCCTGGGAGACAGTAGTCAGTCCCAGGGTGTGGAGTCTATGTTTGGGGGTCACTGTGACACCCCTGTGGTACTGCACCGAGTGTGCTGTGTATCACACATACAGAAAAACAGATGATACCCTAGGAAGTAAAAAGAAACCCATAAGAACATAACAAGTCAAAGACATACCTCAAATCATGCCTAAGAACGGGAGAAAAAGAGTCTCACTCTTAGCAGGAGAAAAAAAAAAATCCAGCAAAGTTGCTGGGGGACTCACTAGGTTTGGGAAATTAGCCTTATAAGAGAATTCTCCCTAACAGCATGTATCTGGTTGGCCATTTCTGACAAAACTAGAAGGCCTGTTGTGGAGAGCTTGGCTTGAATTCTTTAAGATCTCATACCCAACGGAACATGCTGATGTTATATTCCAAACCCCTTCTTCCATTCAAGAGTACAGTCTTCACTGACTGGCGCTCCAGTGATGTCACTCAGCTGACCTAAATGTCGACTTCACAATCCTCAGTGAACGGCCAAATGAAGTTAAATGTAAATTATGGGAGTGTGACTGTATAAACACCCACAATACTCTTGCCAGATACAAGCTTTATAAACTTTTACATGAAGAAGAGAAAACATTGAGTTACCTTGCAGCCCATTCATGTAAATTCCTCAGTTTTCATTATTGCGAAATAATGTTAAGATTCTGTGGGAATATCTGATCTTGTGGAGAAATAAATCTCAATCAGAGCTGGTCTAGGTAACTCTGATGAATCATGTAAATCCTGCAAGCAACCAGACCCCACCGAACAAGGGAGACTTCTCATAGATCAATGCACTGGCACTTTACAACATGGCTTGCTTTTATTTTCCCCTTTAATTAATTCTGTGGATTCTTTGACCTCTAATTGGTTTTGGCCTAGAATGGCCTCCGGAAACAATACTTCACTGACCTTAGTTGTGTCAAAGTTGATTAAATTGATCTTGAAAAGGGATGTTTAATGCTGTTGAATGTTAATGATATGTGATCTTCTAATGCACTGCTACATGTAATTTTAATAGTTGATATTAATTTCAGAACACATTATAAATAAAAGAATACAAATAATAAATTTAGTAACCTGTAAAGAAACTCCCAATACCAAGTTGGTGATCTCTAAATGGAGATCTTTTCTTTTTGGTAGCCCATGCTACTTTCTGTTTTCAGGATATGAGTGTACTTCGAGGCACCTAATTCTGGTATTGCTTGGTTCAGTAAACGGACTCCTGTATCGTGTACAGTATACTGAAATTCTGTATTGTGCTTATCGCTCTTTTGCCTTAGAAATGTTGTTGGTCAGCAACGACGGGTAGCAGACAGTCTGCAAAGAGATTAGACGTGCTGGGTTACATGTTGAGACGGGATAGTTGGATATGTGGGGGGCAAGAGAAAGGGGCACCTTGGCAACTCGGTTGGTGGTAGAAGGGCATTGGGCCTGGTAAAACGGGTGGGATGAGATGGAGAGCAATCTTTTTTTAATTTTTTTATTTAAAATGTTTTTGGTTTATTTCCTAAACCTTTACACATATACAATTTCATATGTTTAAAATAAAATATTTGTTAACATAAACGATTCATTAATTTCATTAGTCATTAAATACGGTATTTTCTGAAGTTATGTCAGTCCAGAAATGGACAATTGCAGTCACCATTTTCCTGTTGTTTCCCATTAAAATGTCGCTCCAGCGCTCGTTACTTTCCAATTCGTGGGGCGCTGTGGCATATCTTTTGCTAAACATTAGTCTTTTCTGATTTAATACTTTACATTCCATTATTACATGCCAAATAGTTTCTATTACATCACTTGTTTTACAGAATCTACAATCCATACCACTGTGTGGGAGCTGCTTCCATTTTCCCAGAACTTCTCGAGTTGGAAGGAGGTTCAACCTGAATCTCAGAAACATATCTCTAATCTGGCGATCAGGAAATAGATTTAGATAGTGTGGTAGTTGGTTCATTGCTCTAGATTCTCCATCCCATGTAAGGTTTAACTTATATTTGTTCTTTTTATTTTGGGTTTCGATCCAGTCTAATCTCGATAGCAACTTTTTGGCATGTTGGGGCCTTTTAATCAACATTTCAAGAGGGACACCCTTTTCTGAGCATATGTTCTCTACTGCTTCTCTCCATTTTGTCAGTGCTGCGTGATTAGACACTATACATGATGCTCTGAAGATGTCAAGTGTTGAAATATTGTCTTAATTTTCCAATTTTCTATATGGATCAAGGGTTTTCCATATAACCATTAGGTAGGGACTGCAATCCAAGTTCATAGCGTATTCGAGGCATATGTGTAGATTGTGGAAGTGAGTTTTCCGCCAAAAGATTGCCTCCAATTGTGTCCATATGATTTGGTCCATGTTGATCATAGATTCTCCTCCATATGATAATATAACAGTTACTTTTTGCTTGTAGAAGGTTAAAACAGGCTTGATTGAAAATTTCCCAAATTTTCTATGAATCATATGGCCCTGTCTGCCAAGTGATTTAGCTTTGGATTGTCCAAAGAATTTCTGTCGTAGACTGATTGATCCAAATTCCTAAATATTTGTACCTTGATACTTGTTCCAATATTTGTTTCTGGAGATAGAATGCTGGAGCTTTCTGTTTCTTTTGAGGTTTCTGCGTTAATGTCATAACTTTAGTTTTTTAATGTTTATTGACCAACTCATTGTGTTCCATGTATTCTAGCGTTTTGTTCAGAGGGATTTGCAAACGTCGAGATGTTTTTGCTCGAAGTATAATGTCATCAGCATATATTAAACATGGGACAGCATTGTTACTCAATTTCGGAGGATTCATGGTAGGGATATAAATGCTTTCTTCGTAATCAGAAGTGAACAAGTTGAATAAAGAAGCAGCCAGTGGACAGCCTTGCTTTAGCCCGTGCCATGTGTTTATTTTATTGGAGACTATCCCATCTGAAGACATTCTCACCTGGATTTTAGTGTTCGAATAAAGTAATTTTATGGGTTCCAGTATGTCGATAGGACAGCCCCATAACTGCAGTTTGTTCCAGAGAAGATGTCGATTGATTTTTATCAAACGCAAGGCTTAAGTCCACATATGCAACATATATATCTGTTCTTCAATTAGCTGCTTCGTGTCTCAACAGATTCATGATTAGCAAATGTATTCCTGTTCCAATTCTTCGAATGAATCCTGTTTGGCGAATTGCATGATGGTTTGTTTGCTTCGACAAAGCATTGAGTTTAGTCAGTAAATGATTGGCAATATTTTTCCCAATGGGTCTAGAAGTGCCAACGAGCGATAATTCATCAAGTATTTAGTTGAGCCCTGCTTATATATAGGGATTATAGTTGCCAATTGCCAAGATGTTGGTATACTTTTGGTGTTATTGATTAACTCGAATATTGCACCTCAAAATTCAGCCCCGATTTTTGGATTCTTTTTCAGTATCACATTTGATAGTCCGTCAGGACCAGGAGCTCTAGAAGCATTCAATTTTATGATTGAGTTTTCGAGATCATTGATCTCGTAGATCAAATTCCATCTTGTTTCTTTTGGAACCACTTTTCCGTTCTTGCATAATTTCCTTTCTTTATATAATTGCGTGAAATATGTAATCTAGGCAGCCTCTGGAACATCGACTAACATGCTCTCTTTTGTATACGAGTTTGGTTTTAATAATTCCCATAAATCATAGCCATTATGTTTTCAGCATTTTCTTGCTCCTGTAACATTTTTGCATTTTTTATCCAGTTTTTGTATTTGGTTTTGGTTTTGCAATATGAATTATTATTATTATTTTTATTTTCACGTTGATTCATATTTTGCCTTTTTCATGGTATTTCACATTTCTTATTTTTTGCAGCGATTGACCTGTTGCAAATATTTTTGTGCTTAGGTTGATGTTGCATTTTTGGAACAATCATCAATTTAAATTGATTGAAAAGCCATGCATAGTTTATTTTGGTAGTCTCCTCTAGCTCAGAATTCTTGAATGTTGTTGTCACATTTTTTAAGCTATGTTGAGTTATTTTAAGCCGATTAATTTGGGAATTCAAATGAATTAGAGGAAGGTTTATTCTTCTCGGGCCGGATCCATTTAGTTTCCAAGTGCGTCTCAAGATTTAATGATCTCTGAGGTTACTAGGGATGTTTTCTGCATCTCTAATAGCTTTGGAGATTCCTTTCGTCGCATAAAAGTAATCAATTATTGATTTCTTATGTCCAAATAACCAGGTGTAGACGTGAATTGTCTTGGTTCCATGAAATGCGTCTATTCGATCAAAATTCCTATGGCTTATTTCACTTGACCATCTACGGGCTCGATGTTCTAAAAGGTGTTCTTTTAATTTATTGCCTTTCTCATCAAAAAGGTGGAAATTAAAATCACCACATATGATTTCTTCTATGCCTTCATATTTCTGTGACTTGGTGTCAATTACAGATAGGACTGTATCAATTACATGCTCATCATCTTGGTTTCTGGGGTTCCAATACATGTTGGTAATACTAAGGTAATTTCCAGGTGAACAGGGCTCAGTTATGTTTTTCCCACGCGTGGGGATATTTTGCTTTTTAAGAATGGTATTTTGAACCCACCAATCTATATTTATGTATTCAATGATTTCGTAAGGGAAAGGGTTTGTCTGAGTAAAGTATCCTTTGCAGATCGTTGGCTCGATGAGCCAAGCCTCTTGTAGGCAAATTATGTTGGCTTTGTTCAAATCAGCATATTCTTTGTGAAAAAGATGTGTGTGCCCACGTGTGTTCCATGAACAACATGTCGCCGATGGAGAGCAATCATGTTGAGGGGACTTAAGGGCTGGGCAGAACTGCAAGAGACGAGGTTGGAGATAAAACTAATGGACTACAGCACTACTTTAAATCAGGGGACTCCAACCTTTGTTAGCAAGAGTTACTTGTAGTGAATGGCCAATAGGCAGGAGGTACTGGGGTTGTAATGTCCACGAGTAGGATAATTTGTACCAAGATTTCTTTGGCCTGTTTATTTGATATATATATATATATGTATATATATATATATATATATATATATATAGATATATATATATACATATATATATGTATATATATATCTATATATATATATATAATATATATATATATATATATATATATATATATATATATATATATATATATATATATATATATCTTGAAAACCACAGCAGAGGAACAAAACCGCACTCCACCATGAGGTACTGCTGGTACCAAAAATGACAAACTCGAATCAATGTAAAGACACGAGTTTTAAGGATGGTAAGAAAAAAAAAAAAAAAAAAAAACACAGACAGCAAACAAAGCAGGACGCCAAGGATGGTTCCTGAACGACGCGTTTCGCGCTTCCCTGAGCGCTTGGTCACGTTAGGGAACCAGAGTGAAAAACACAATACATATTGCACAGTTGTCCCTCTTCCATTTTGCCTGTCTCCACAAGTCAACCACTATGCCGTAAAAACCAGGGCAGCCATGTTAGACTGAAGTAAAGTCTAAGACATATCAATGATATAAACAATTAGATATGGCAGTATAATACATTGCACAGTAAAGTAATTCAAGAAACATGTTTAAAATGTCACAAAATAAGAGGTAAGCATAATACTGAAATATAAGTCCCATGGTTAAAAATTAAGGATTATGGATATGGATGCATACACAAAAATATTTTTTTCTTGGAAATGAAAACATCACTTTCTGAAACATGCAGTCAATAGTTATAACATAAAGTGCAAGTGCAATATTATGTAAACATATTAACATATATATAATGAATAAAAATAATTTACCATGATGCTAATATCTTTAAAAACGACGTTATTTCATTTTATTTTGTTTATTAGTAGCTGTCTCCTAAAAATTGTTAAGCATATTAGGATTTAGGAAACCAATCACAACATTCAATGTGATGGCTGGCACTGCATGCTATCCACCAGTGCTCAGCAATCTGGGCTGTAGCTTGAGATAGCAACAACACTCGGATGCTGTCAGATAGGATCAATGTTTTGATTTCCGGAAGTTCATGTCTGATAAAGGCAGGTTTGCAGAGATTGGCTGATGGGTGAAATCATTAAGACAAGAAGGGAATATGCACTAATAGCACACCTGACATGGCACATATAAATTGAGGACATATTTTAAAATCTCTTACAACACTCGGCCATGGGAGTCACTGAGCCCTTCACAATTGCACCATCTGTTAAAGTACGTTTGTTTTTCATCAAATAATTAGCAACTTCAAAAGATGCCTCTGGAACAGCATTTGCATTACAACCTTTAGTTTACCTACGTTTTAGGATCTCAGGCAGCTTCCTTTGGGAAAATGATTTTTATAATTTGTGTGCATTATTGCAAAATGCCTGAACGTTATTCTTTTTCCCCACTGGAACGTGGGCACCGTAGATTAAAAACACACATTTTATTTTTATGCTGGAAGAAACAAAATGGGTTCCCACTCTGGATAGAATTGCTTCTAAATTGTATGGTGTTTTGCCCAATTTGTAGCAAAAATTGTGATAATAAATTGCACCATTTCAACCCAGTTTTGAAAGGCTGAAAATCCCCTGCCAGAATTTGAATATGTACATATATGTTCCCCACAGATCTCTGGCTAAGTGGATGGCCCCTATTAATACTTCTCCCATCTCATGGCTCTCCTCACTGCTTTCACCACCCTGTTTTGTACAGTGTTATGTTACTTAGTGCAAGCTGTATTAATCATATGCATATCAGAATTTATACATACAAACCACTGTTCACTTTTCTCACCTAATTAAGTCATTCGTAGTCGTGTCTCTTAAAACGTAGGCTGAAACAGAACTCTCAAATCATGTTTTTAGGTCCTGGTGTTGGTAGTACATGTAATTTTACATTCCTGTATCGTTTTGTAAATGTAAGTGAACAAGCACTAGAATGCAGTGAGGCTAGTAGTTTTCAACATTTACGTGAATGTAAATTTGCGGTTAGCGCTTGAATTCCTGTATTGGGACACGCATAGAGGTGGGCTCCTCCATATCACGCCAAATTCATTATGAACCTTATATACAATTGGGGTACTATTGCCTTAAAAAGGAGAACTCTGTATCTTCAAATAAAGAAATATCAGTTTTACCATAAACAGCAACACATACTCCTATATGTACCTTTTTTCATGCAAGCTGGACACACACGCATAGTCTTTTTTCTACACCCACACGCGCATGCTGAGAAAAAATGATTACAGCTGTAGCTTTCTGATTTAAAGCCTACAATTATCAACATGCTAAGGAATACTAACCAAAACAAATCTAAAGAAACAGTGAGACTGAAACCATCCCAGATTCAAGTTTATTTCACATGGCATGCAGATTTATGCACCCCTTCCCTTTCTAATCAGCCATCATTTGCACCGCTTGGTGACAATGGCTACACCACACATTTCCCATTCCCTTTTGTTATTGCTAGTTTTATTGTGTAAGGTTTGCTATAAACCAAATCTAGTTTTATTGTGCAAGGTGATAGTTAATCCCTTGTTCAGACAATACCCCGAGCCTTTCAGATCAGATGCAGCCCGCCCTTACCCCGTGCACACAGCTTTTGGCTGTTATGTAGAAAAAAGGAGAGGCAGGAGGCACAGGAAGAGGCCCAGGGATTTCAGACACCAAAATAAAGATAAGTGCTAATTTTGATGTCTGATGCAAGGAGCCACTGGGGAAACCTCAGGCGAGCTACCGGTAGCTCATGGTCTACTGGTTGGACACCCTGGATCTAAATTGTGGGCTTCCATGAAAACGTTCACATTATATGCAGAACATTATTAGTCTCTGCAAAGAGCCTGCATGTCTTGGGCCCGCGTTCTTTGGCTTTGATCCGTGAAAGAAGTTCATGTATATTGCAAAAAGGACATTTCAAAGTAGCAGAAAAGACATAGGCAGTTTTCCTACCAGGAAATGCTTCCACCAATCGCTACACTAACAAATGAGCCATACCGGCATCAACTCGATGCCTACAGTCCCCAGTGAATCTTCCAATATAGTGGTACACATGGTCGCCCAAATGTGACCATCTGGGAGCAGGAATCTGCAACTCGAAAGGAACCATCCCAAGCTTTACTCTGCTTTGGGAACAGGAGGACCATGACCCTTTGCCTACGCTGGCTTGGATGCATGCTTGGAGGCAATCAGGGCACTGGAAAGGCATTTTGATATACCAGCAAGTGTAGTTGGAGGTGGCCATACTGGAGAAACACACTGGACTACAGAAACCTCCATGGCTGTGTTAGGAATACTTGCAGCACCATGCAGGTTTGCAGGTTTGGGAACTTTAAAAACCAATTGGACCATGACCACATTATTTCCCATTGCTGCAGTTTATCACAAACCTATTTGGCACCAAACTGTTGCAATTGCTAAATAGACAGAGCATGCCACATGGCCTTACAAGGAACAGGAGACGCCCCCAGAGAAGGTGACAATTTCTACATGTGTCAATCAAATCATCAGGCAGAGGACAGGTAACATATCCAAGGAAAGTAGAAAAGAAAAAACAATTGACTCCAGTCAACACCAAGGGTGCTGTTTGGCTAGCCGCATCCTCTTGGAGACAAGATTAGATTCCAGACACTGTGGTGGAATGCTACATATGCAAAATAAGTGATAGGTTTTAATGTGCTGAATGTTATTGAATGAAAACAAGAGGTTTATGTGGAGAAGGTATTATTGCATCTAAACCGAATAGTAAATGATATTCGCAACAAGGATGAAAGAGCACTGTACTGTATAAGTATTCTTAGTAGTCAATAAGGTAAGGCATCTTGACTGATTCAGGAGCCACAATACACCTAGATCCGCCAGTCTGCCTTTTTAAACTCTTCCAGTCATAGTGGCTTTTCAGTTTGGTGCTCTTAGACTCTTGTTGACCTCCATCCTGTGACTCCGTCGTGCGTGATTTTTATTTTTTTATTTTATTTTTTATTTTTTTACCAAATAAGATGTTTATTTGTAGGAAATGAATAATATGACATTTAAGGCGTCATTCTGGTTTTGTTGTAAAGAAATTCAGCCTGTAGTCTGTTCCAAAGCTGACAAACGTGTCTTGTGTTTTCAAGGTAACACGTTACGGGGGTTCTGCTCCTCGACGACCTAAAGTGCTGAAATGAAATCGCATTCCCCGCCCGCCGCCCCCCTGCCAATCACCGTAGAAATAACATGCGACATTTCCAGGACTCATGTGAACTCGCTTCCTTATTGGATGAGCGCTGGGCTTTCATTGTGTACTGATAAGAAATATCCACATTTTTCACCTGTGTCTTCCGTGTGGACTTTGTAGCTTGACAGGAAACGTGTATTGTCCTTCTCTTTTCCCGCCAGGGATCTGGGGGACTCTTCGGAACTCTCTCAGAAACCTCGGGGTCTGCGCCTTCTCAGAGGACCAGCCCTGGCCCCTGGGTAGAAACAGCGTGGGGCCCGCTTGGCCCCTTCCCCCACCTGTAAACAGCGGAACAATGGCCTGCCTGGCCCTGGGGCGCGACCAAGACACGTGTTGAGCAACCTTGAAGGCAGGAGGAAGGGGAAGGAACTGGGTGGGCGACGACCTCTGCGTTCCATCCGCGGAGCATTACCGCATTGCGCGGAGATGTGAAGAGCGGGAACAATGAATTATTGAGTGTAGGGCATTTCCTGCACTAAACAGGCAGGAGGACTCCGAAGAAAGGCCGAGGCCCAGAGCGGAACTCCGGCCACTTTTCTTTTCTCACCTTGGGATTTCCCGCGACGCACGGCTCCATCTCCGGACGTCAGCCCTGCTGTTGGCGAAATTGGCGGGATCTTTTTTTTATTATTATTATTTATTTATTTATAAGTATGTACAGAAACGACATCATGACAAAACTCAGAAATTACAGAAGCGAAAAAGAAAAATAAACAAAAACTAAAAGGAATCATTAAACACATTCCAGATCTTCTCATATAAAGACAGCTTACATTTCAATTTGTAAATCAATTTTTCCGTTCTGGATAGGCCATGGATTTCCTGGACCCATTCCTCAAATGAAGGATGGACCCTACCCTTCCACCCTCAGAGAATCAACCGCTTGGCCACAATGAAAGCCCTGAAAGACCACTTTTTAAGACTTTATTCCAAAAATCTCTGACCTGCACACAGCTCCATAGCATGTGTTCCAGTGACCCAACTTCCTGAACGCAACCCCAACAATCCTCATTGTCAATCATGCCTCATTGTCAAGTATTTCAGGACACCAATACACGCGATTCAGAATCTTAATTTGTCGAGACCTTTCACTCAGATTCAGCGAACACAAGGAAACATTGCCACACATATTCTGCCAGACATTGATATCAATCTCAGACCCAATTCTCTCACTCCAAACTCTCCGCAAATTGTCATTACTTCGATAATGTGACACAATTAGCTTGTAAACTCTACTGGCCAGACGACCTTCCTTCCCATCACAATCAGCCAGAAAAATATTCACATCCAAAGATTCGGACCAGTCAACCTCACCCACAGACCTCTTCAGGCGCCTATAAGCAGAGTCCAAAATACCTCCAAAATTCCATCTCTCCCTCAGCTCAGCAGCAGTCAACCACAGATCATCATTTCCCAAATCCGAGACCTGTTTAATACCCATAAAGAACCATTCCGGCCAAATAACTGTCCTGGAATTGTCCGTAATCATAGGATTCAGCCAGATAGAGGCGTTCTTGCATTTAAATGCATCATGACCTAGCAATGACAAGACTTCCACCCATGAGGTGCGCAAAAATGACGTTGTTACTGACATTTGACTCCGCTACCGCCCAGCTGTTCAATTCACCATTCAAAAACGGAACAAAAGAATGAGCAGAAAAGGCCAAATGGTAGGCCCTAAAATTTGGGACTCCTAAAATGGACTGGAAGCTGCAACTTCCAAAGACTAAGTCTTGGTGGTTTTCTGTCCCATAAAAATTCCTGAACAAGACGGTCCAGATCTCTCCAATAACCACACTTAATTTTCAATGGAAGCATGCTAGATACAAAGTTAATTCTGGGTGTCAAATTCATTTTCAGGGCATTGACTTTGCCCCACAGTGAAAGATTAAGCAGTGACCATCTTTCCAAATCCAATCTACTATCTCGAACAACCATCACACCAAGTAAACCCCAGCCCTGTAACCAGAGTCTTATCACACCTGGGTGTCTGATTATCACGTTTGTTCAGGGTGCAAGATTAACCGCTTGAAGTCAGAAGTGTTGCCCCTCTATAGGGGCAACACTTCTGTCTTCAAGCGGTTAATCTTGTACCCTGAACAAACGTGATAATCAGACAAAATCTGTAAAGCAATAAACTGGGCACAACAAGTTGAACAAATGGTTTATTGCTTGTAGGGATAAGCTGGGTAGTAGAGACCCCCAACCATCTGCACAAGTAGACTGACTCCTCAAAGAATAACATTCTAACACAAAGCTCAGGATTGCTCTGATGTCATCAATAGCTAGGATTCCATCAGTAGAACAAGGAATGGAAATCAGATAACACATTAACATATAATAGAAAAGACATCAACATAACACCCCCCCTCCCTTATCGAACACCACATTTCTATTTACACAAAACAATTTTTAATACATGTAATTCGAACGATGACATTATATAGAGAAAAAGGCGTCTGTTTGCTCAGCAATTCTACCTCCTCACCTTTGCAACCCTTGACAGGCTCCAGACCTGTCCACTCTCCAATTTACCAGAATGGTCAAAAACATGTACAACCTTAACCGGATCCGAATACAACGGATCACCCTTTTTCTTTATAGCAGCTTTCCTTATTCTGACTAGATCGCCCACTTCAACTATAGTCTTCTTTCTTGGAAATTTTTCATTAACTTTCTCAGCACACTTCCTCTTTCGTTCATCCATATTCCTTTTCACTTCATCCACCACCTCATCCATTTCTCTGGCCCGGCCTAACCAAGCTGGGGATAACATCGTGTTACTCCTCCGTCCTCTCATTAATTCAAATGGACTCACTCTTGTTTCGGCATTAGGAGCCATCCGCAACGCATACATTCGTTCCTTTACCGCAACTTTCCTGTCCAACCCACACGCATTGGCATTCCTAATACCTTCCATTATACAGCGGTTGACCCTCTCGATCATACCATTGGCTTGAGGGTAATACAATGCAGTCTTTTTATGCTTGATTCCACATCTGTACATGTACTCGTGAAAGAAACCTCCAGTAAACTGTGGACCGTTGTCCGTCAACACACTCCTTGGCAAGCCCTCTCTCTCAAATATCTCTTCCAGAAATGCTACAATAGATTGACCCGTGACCTCTCTCAATATTTTGAACTCTGTCCACCTTGAAAACATATCTACTATGGCCAACACAAACCTACCACGACCTCACCCCATATCCACTGGTCCTAAGATATCCATGGCAAGGTCTTGCCACACACCCTTAGGACCTTCAACTCCTTTCACAGGTTGCACTACAGCAGATATGCTCTTCCCTGACTTTATGCAGTCTACACATCCTCCCACTGTTTTCTCAATCTCGCGGTCCATACCCGGCCACCACTAATCGGCCTTAATTACTCCCTTGGTTTTATACGTACCAATATGGCCTTGATGCGCAATAGCAATTCGTTTTTTTCTAAAACATACTGGAACAACAAGCTTATCCCAT
Organism: Ambystoma mexicanum; assembly: GCF_040938575.1. Taxonomy (NCBI): domain Eukaryota; kingdom Metazoa; phylum Chordata; class Amphibia; order Caudata; family Ambystomatidae; genus Ambystoma; species Ambystoma mexicanum. The sequence goes on along the minus strand of NC_090924.1, from coordinate 334,756,710 downwards.
CGATATATTAGACCATTCTTCACAGATAATTCCACTCTCACCTCCCACAAAGCCCGCTCTTCTCCAGATAACAATCTTTTCTCTGGCCAACCATCCTTGATAAAATTGGTTATCCGCCTCCACATTTCATCAGCAACAATGCTTCAACTCATTCTTCTTTGTGAAGTACACCTTCCACCGTAGCAAATACCATACTTTCAACTTCAACAGACTCCTTCTCATCTTCCTCATCACTAATCCTTACTCTAGATGCATGATCGACCTGCACATTGCCCTTACCGGCTACCACTTCAATGTTAAACTTGTGACATTGCAATCTTGTCACCCAACAGGCAACTCTCCTTGAAACTTTGTCCAACCCTTTGCTTCCAAATATAGCCTTCAAAAATTCCTGACCCCACACAAAGTTTTTCAGTTTTTCTATACCCCAATGGCATGCCAAAGCCTCTTTTTCCAAAACCGAGTAGTTCAATTCAGGACCTCTCAACATGCGCGAGGCATGTAACACCACGGATTCTGCACCATCCATTCCCACTTGCGACATAACCACTCCAGTACCAGTTTCACTCGCATCAACAGACAAGATTGTCCTTTTTCTAGTATCATACATGGCTAAGGGTTTTGCCATATCAATCTCAGACTTAATCTCAACAAATTCCTTTTCACACTCTGCATTCCAAACAAATTCCACTCCTTTTCTCAACAATGCTCTCAGCAAGGTAACCTTATCCGCATATTTTTCAATGAAACGATGGTAAAACTCTATTGTCCACAAAAATGAACATAACTCTGCCTTATTCTTTGGAGACTCCATTCTTTTAATTCCATCTACCAACACTTTTTTGGGCCTTAAACCTTCCTCTGATATTTCGTGTCCTAAATACTCTACTACTTGAGTAGAAAAGACACATTTCTCACTTCGTAAGGTAATACCTTGTGTTCTGAAAATTTCTAAAACCTTATTGAGTTTCCTTTTTAAATCTTCTTCAGTACTGCCACAAACCAACACATCATCCTGGAAGCTCCAAACATTGTTAATACCTTTGAATAATCCATCCATGACTTTTTGGAAAACTGATGAAGCTGATATTAATCCGAAAAGGCATGCGTCGAAACTGGTAAATGCCTTCGTATGTGATAAAAGCCGTCAGTTTTCGTGAATCGGCATCAAGGTTAATCTGATGATAGGTGTTCGCCATATCCAATTTGGCAAAGTATTTGGCATTTCCTATCCTAGACAGAAATTCTCCCATATTTGGAAGGGGATGGTGGTCAGCAACCACACATCGATTCAATTCTCTTAGATCTATGCATACTCTCAAATCCCCACTGCACTTTTTCACAACAACCACGGGGGAAATCCATTCAACCACCTTCGCTGGTTCAATAATGCCAGCTTTCTCCAGTTTCTCCAACTCCACTCTCACAGCATTACGCAATGACATCGGTAACGGTGTAAGTCTTTCCGCCACGGGCCTGGAAATCTCCTTCAGCACAATTTTGTGAATCATCTCTTTCAAACACCCAACGCTATTATTAAACACATCTGGATACTTGGCAATGAAACTTTTAGAACTATCATCCAAACTGCAGTCCATGGATAGTTTTTCTACATTTAACACTTGTTCTTTACTATTGGGATCTAATTTAATACATAGTCCCCTTTGTTCTCTCCAACCCAACAGCGTCTCACCCTTCTTTGTGCTATATATTTTTCCGCGCGTAACCCTGTCTTTAAATTTAAAAGTTGCAGGACAACATCCTACCACATCGATCCTACTGCCACTATAGCCCCCAGGTGTCTTGTCTGATGGGCTTAAATCGTCCATCCTACCTCCCAGCACATTTTCATACACCGCCTTTGACATCAAAGTGATTTTGGAACATGAGTCCGCTAGCATTTTAACTTGGCAACCATTCACTTCCACCCAAGCTGAAGGATGCTCGCATTCATCCATTCCGGAACATTGAACCATATTCACAGTAACAATTTCATTTTCTGAACCTTCATATTCATCTGAGGATGGCCCATCTGGCTCCTCAACCAACATAACGCTCCTCCCAGCACCAACACTGTAATTGGCACAACAATTTGCAAAATGTCCCCATCTTTTACAGAAGTTACATATAGCTCTTCTTCCAGGGCAGATCGGAGAATTAGATAGGTGGCGGGCACTCCCACACCTAAAACACAGGCGCTCCTGTCTCCTTTTTCCCATTTGTACATTTTCTTCTTGCACAGATTTATTTGCTATTTGGTTACCATTACCGCCCATTCTTTGATACATGACAGTCGATTTGGCCGTTTTGCCCTCCTTTTTCTTTTGGTCTTTTGCGGTTTCTATCCTCTTGTCACCTACTTTCAAGACCTCAACCTGTTGGACAGCTTTGGATTCTTTCACAGCAAGTTTTGCCACACATTTCAAAGTATGCTTAATTCTTTTTGCAATCCCAATTACTTCATCTAAGCAAGGGTCATCTTTTAGCCACACTTCCTCTCTGATCCTGTCATTGGCACAATGTAACATGAACTGATCTCTAATATGTTCATCCAGACTTACACCAAATTTGCAGTTCAGCGATAAATGCCTAAGCGCAGTGATGTATTCCTCTACAGTTTCACCCTCATGCTGAGATCTCATACCAAAGTGATAGTGTTCCAACACAGTACTTATCTTTAGTTCAAAATGTTTATCCAGTTTTGCCAATGCTGCATCAAAGTCATTCATACCTTCCTCAACATCCAGTTCGCTCAATTCAGGTAAAGTTTCAAAAATTCGTTGCCCCTCATACCCCAGAAGATGCATAAGCATAGCCAACTTTCTTTCTACTGACATGCCATTGCCACATGTGGCTTTCACATAATGGAGAAAACCTTTTTTCCAGGGCCCCCATTTAATTCTCGGGGGGCCCGGGGTCGGTAAAAACATCTGGGGCCCCCCGGATTCCGGATACAGCCATGGTGCCAATCCAAGTCTGTAGTGCTCTCCGAAATCAGCTACCAATCCACCAAAAGCGAAAAACAGAATGTCACTCACTTGCCACCTGCAGCCAATGTTTCAAAATATAAGCGCTCACCTCCTGTAAAAACACTGCTCTCCTCTTAACAATTCCACCATGTGATATCAAAACCAAACATGCGCAATATTGCTTGCAGGTCTCCAGAAGGTAAGCTCAGAGAAGGTTCAGCGCACTTTCCCTTCAGTCCAACCTCGTAGGCCAGGTCGGGGGGGGGGGCAGCTCCTCACCCGTAGGCCTGGCGGTTGGAGGTCTCAGTCCGGCTCCAGCTCCTCAGCTCCGGATAACTACTCCCACTCCAGCTGCTGCTTTCCTCTTGCAGCACATCCCATCCTCGTCGCCAATGTAAAGCAATAAACTGGGCACAACAAGTTGAACAAATGGTTTATTGCTTGTAGGGATAAGCTGGGTAGTAGAGACCCCCAACCATCTGCACAAGTGGACTGACTCCTCAAAGAATAACATTCTAACACAAAGCTCAGGATTGCTCTGATGTCATCAATAGCTAGGATTCCATCAGTAGAACAAGGAATGGAAATCAGATAACACATTAACATATAATAGAAAAGACATCAACATAACAAAATCCTCATCAGACAGGGCAGGGACACCTCCAAATTCTGCAGCACCAAAAAAAGATCATCTCCATATAGCCATGCCTTTTGCACAACACCCCAACAATTAACACCTTGTAAATTTTGTTCGTTTTTGATGCAAATCGCCAGTGGTTCAATCGCTAAAATGAACAACAAAGGCGAAAAAGGCAACCCTGAGTGTGCCCCGTGTCAAACAAAAAAGGCTCTGAAATCACCCCATTAGTCTTTACGTCAGCCGTCGGACTGGCATATAGGAGAGCAACCCAAGAGATAAAATCTTCACCTAGATTCATCCTCCTCAGAACCGAATACAAGTAATCCCAACAAACCCTGTCGAAAGCTTTCTCTGCATTAAGGGAAAGGATAGCGGCATCACAGTCCATTCTATCTGCAATTTCCATGGTAAGTAACAATCTCCTGATATTACTTGACGTATGCCGATTTTTCATGAAACCAGATTGCTCTTCAGCAATCAAAACAGGCATCAACTGTACCAAACGCATAGCAAGAACCTTGGCAAGAATCTTATTATCAGTATTGATAAGGCTAATTGGACGATAACTTGCAGGAAGATTACCGTCCTTCCCTTTTTTCAAAAAGACAGATAGATGCATGTCTTGTACTTTTAGGCAATGACCCAACTAGTTTGCTGTACACAAACATATCTCTCAAGAGCTCTAAGGCTGAGTTCGGGTGGATTCTATAGAACTCACAAGGGAGCCTATCCGGACCTGGGGACGTACCCACATTCAGCTGCGAAATCGTACTCTTGATCTCATCAACCGTAATCATATCACCAAGAAGATCTCGTTCTGCATCCTGAATCCTAGGCAAATTCAAATTGCCAAAAAAGTCCTCCCCCCTACCAGTAATACCAGTCTCATTGCTATACAGATTCTCGTAAAAGTCACAAAAAATTGAGTTAATTTTCTTGGGATCAAATGTGATTCTACCCTCCCTCTCAATCATAGAAGCAATTGCCAACTCTGACATCCTTTTCTTCAACCTGTATGCCAGCCATCTGTCACAACGCTCACCCTTTTCAAAATAAGTACACCTAGAGTAGAACAAACCACGCTCTGTCCTCAGTGACAAAAAGTCTTCCATTTCTTTTTTAAGTTTTTTCAAAGTTGCTAATTTGACTGAGTCAGTCGGATCAAGCATCAAATCCCGAGAAATCTCACCAATACGTAGGTCAAGATCCTGCCGTTTCCTCTCTTCCCTTTTCTGTTTACCACTAGATAGTCCTAAACAGATGCCACGCATACAGCATTTAAAGGATTCCCACGTGTTCGCCACACTGATTTCATCTGAGCGGTTCTCCATAACAAAATAATTTGCTTCCGAAACAGTACGTTCCACTATATCATCATCTAACAATATAGAGGTGTTCAGTTTCCATGAGAAAGTTCGATCACACCGAAATTTAAGTCCTAAATGCATCACGACAGGGGCATGATCACTCAATAAAATATTACCAATATCACTGGAGACAACACCCTCTGACACATTCCCACCAGTAAAAATCATGTCAAGTCTAGAAAACACACCATGAGCACTAGAAAAGAAACTGTATTGACGTTTATCTAGGTTCCCCAGACGCCAAGTATCTTTCAAATTGCGTTCCTCCAAGAGTGATCCAAGCGCCCGATGATGATCACACTGCGTCACCCGTCTGACCTGACTTCTATCCAGCAGAGAATCAACCACAGTGTTAAAGTCCCCCCCAAGTATTATTTTAGAATTATTAAAATCTGAAAGGGTATGCGCAACCATTCTAAAAAAGGAGCCATCATCCACTGTAGGAGCATACACATTGCACAGCGTCAACAATTCCCCCTGAATCTCAACCAACAAGGCAATCATTCTACCATCCTTATCCGCATGCTCCCTCAAAATGTTCATAGGTAGCTTCTTCAGAAACAAAATGCCAACACCCCGTGACCTTGAAGAAAAGGAAGAGCCATAAGCTGAACCAACCCACTCCTTTTCCAACCTAGAAATTTCATCCGTCAAAATATGATTCTCCTGTAAGAAGCATATGTCAGCGTGCATGTCCTGTTACATGTGAAACACTTTCTTTTTCTTCAGTAAATTATTGACCCCATTCACATTCCAAGAGACAATACAGAGATCATTGACTGACCCAATTGAACGTGAAGACATCATTACATCAATAAGGTCAAAATCATGAAAAGCAGAAACAGAATAACAAAAAACAGAAAAATGACATACACTGAAATAAGAACAAAAAACAAAAAGTAAAAAACAAAAAACAGATAAGACTGCGAAGTCTATTCAGCCTAAAAAACGATTGAAACAACATTTAGAACCATTTCCAGGACCCCTCCCAAGACACAATAGAAAAACAATCAATAATGCATCAAAGTTACCATTTCTTAAAAACATACAAGAAAAATTGCTTAACTGAAACCCAAACCAACAAGGTCAACCCACATGAACCCCGAAAGCCCCCATCCCCAATAAAAGTATACAAAAATTTGATATGAAACCAGGCACAAGCTAAAACATCAAAGCTGCAGTATGTCATAACGGAATTGTTATATAAACATCCCAATCCCAGAGCCCCTGTTCCATAACCAAAGAATGGACCCTCTTAGAAAGCTGAACACCAGCAAAAAGATAAATAAAAATAAAAATGAATAAACAATTGCAGTTGAAATCCGTGTGCATGAGGGAGAAAGAGCAGAGCATAAACTCTCAGTACATGCCAGTCAAAAGGGGACAAATCCAATATTTTCCAAATACTTCGGATGAGCCGGCTCCAGATCCACACACTCACATGGTGTCCCTGAAAATGACCACGGCAGAATATCCAAAAGACCAAACACAAGAAATGCCCCATCAATTTCCAGGAAGTCAACAATCGAGGCCCCAGTCTGCCTGGCCCCTGCACCGGCATTCGGAAGTTGAAATTTGTTTCCATCGTGCACTGAGATGTAAGTTAGTGTTAGATGCAGGCACATTATGTAGCACGCCAAAAACGACAAGCACCCGGCCCCACAGTCTGTTGCATCTCCCTGCCAGCCCCCTCTCTCTCCCCAGCTGCTGGACATACCTATTGATGGCGCACTGATCGGAGGCATGTCGGCGAAGGACCCGTTTCACTCGTAGTTTCTCCATTAAGCTGCAGGGCACACACAGCCTACCGCTTAAATACAGCACAGGGTAGACTCTGCACCACACCACATGAGAGTTCCAAAAGAGGTGCGGCAGGCCCCCCACTCGGTCCATGAAACGAAACATAGACCGCGGATGAAATCGCTGGGCCAGATCAGCTGATGGGAGCGACGTGCAGCGTGCAGCGTGCGTAGTACGTCACCCCAGAATGGTCCTTTCCTCAAACGAAGCAGGAAGCAACATGGAACACCAACCGAGGCTGTAATATAGAACCTTAAGTAAGTCACAAGCGCAAGATAGCATATTGAATGCTTACAGTGAATGATGAAGTTCCAAAGCATTATTTAAAAACTTGGTAACGTTAACTGCCATCCGCTGTCGGCGCCATTTTAAGCGTGTTAAAACATACTGCAAACATTGTCCAAAATGAAAAAGAGAGATGATAAAACAAAAACTTGGCCCATGAAGGGGGATAGGGTGAATGGGAAGGCACAAGCAAATCCAGGTTTAGTCACTGATAAGAGCAGGCACAGAAAGACCCTCTTATATGTCTCCAAAGAATCAATAGCCTGTACAGGGTCTGAAGTGCTTTTATCACCCTCAGGAAATACAATAGTAAAGACATTATTTCTATTGAGAAAGGCCCTCAGAGTTAGCTGCCTGGCTAAGTCTTTAGCACCTCCAAATGATCTTCTCAGAAGCAGGATTTCCTTAGGATAATCAGGGTAAATAAAAACAGATTTACCTTTGAAAGTGGCATTCCCAGCCATCCTTGCAGCCTTCACCAAGCATTCCTTCGACCTTTGATTCAAAAAGGAAATCAAAACATGCCTCGCTTTGCCCCCCTGGTGTTTTCCAATCCTAAATATATTATCAATATCTTCCATCTTAATTGAAGGACAATGAAAACTTTCCTTAAAAACCTGACAAACAAAGTAAGGCAAGTCCTCATCATCTCCAGCTGAATCCTCCACTCCAACCAATCTGATGTTTTTAGCCCTGATCCTCAACTCCAAATCCAAGCATTTTTCTTTTTCCTACTTCAAGTCAGATCTCAGATTATTGTATGCCTGGAAGCTGCCAGCAATCCCAGAGCTCATAGTCAAAGATGATTTTTCCAAGTCTGTGACTCTGCCATCCAATTGACCAGTTTTCAAATTAAGATCAGCCATAGTCAGCTTGATATCACTCACATCTTGGGCCACCTGAAGAATGATTTTGTAGACATCCTGAATACTCGGGGTATCATCCATCTCAGGAACCTGTTTGGGTTTCTTTGAGGCAAGATTTTCTGCTTCTCCAATCTTTTTCTTGGAATTCATATCAATATCTTGTAAATATCTTCAGGGAGAGGTCCAGAGCAGTCGAGTTAAGCTGCTACTCCACTGCCAGCCATTCTAGAATCTTATTTTTTTTATTTTAAAGAAACTGCAGTTTTTGATGCAAGCTCCAATTCAATGTTCTACTGTAATCCTGGATCGTTTCACCTCATGTTATAGTCCATAGATTTGTCTCATAAGGCCCTCAGCCTCTGTGTTGGATACCACTTCTTTATGAGGACGTCATCACCTACTTATACGGACAGTATAGTCTACGGTTCTCGGTGTACACTTGAAATGAGCTTTAATTTTGAATTTGAACAAAAATCATCCTGTGGTGTTCCGCCAAGGTGAATTAGTTTATTTGATATTTTAGTTAAGCTAAGGATCTAGACCGTTTTGCTCCCCCCTTCCCCGCCCACTGTAAAGGCTAAGGATTTAAGGCCTGTAGATTATCCCGCCTTTGGGTTGCAGAGGGTTCAAATCTACTTACATTGAAAACCTCTGTTTAAAATACAGGAACGCCACCTGCATTTCAGGACCCTCTGGAAGGATAGGACAGGGGTCTGGTCACTCCACTCAAGGATTTTTACGCTCACCTGGTCTCTGCGGTGGCGTTGGAGCACAGTTGCAGCCCTCCCTGAACTTGAATCACCCCCTTCAGGCCGCTCCCTCAGTAGAAAAGCTGTGAGCGGTGGTACGTGGTGATACTGCTCCTGCGTGGAGATAAGAGTGTGTGAGGGCGCCAATCTGTGATTGTTGTGCCTCTCAAACCCTTCACCCCAAAGTACAGTTTCTGTGAGCATACGCCGGCCCATAAAGCTCACCTGTGAATTATGGAAGATAAGCTCTCCGTCCTGCTACTTCTGGCAGGGGTGCGTTGAATGGGATCTAGTTCCTTCACTGATCCCTGATAAGGATTAGTCCAGTCCAGCTGCGACTATGCTTCTCCATATCATTGGTAAGTCTTTCTTGAGCTCTTGTGATACTGTTCGTTCTGTTTAATGTCTTTATATGTTGCTCCTATTTATGCCCGCAATAATGTCTCTCTTCTGTTTTCTTCCCTTAGATGGAAATGCGGCCTCAGTGCAGCTGTGAGACGCAAGAAGCGGCCGATGGAAGATGGATGCTAACGCAATGTTCGACAGCAGGTAAGTGATGCTTTAAGGAAAGCGTGAAGTATGGCAAAGCGCACCTTAAACTGACTGTTTTTTCAATGTCTAACCTTGTCTTCTGTTTTTCCTTGCAGGCGCTGCTGTCGACAATGGAGCGTGTCGTGCTGCGGTGCCAAGTTGAAGATTTTAGGCGTTGCGGAAAGTGTAAAGATGAATACATGGTTTGCCAAAGAGATGTACAGGTAAGAACAGCTTCCCCCAGTTGGTAAGTATGCTGGCAGGAAGCAGGAGGTCCAGAAAGCAGGATCTTCAAAGGTAAGTCTGACTGCTTGCAAGTGCAGAATAACGTGAATCATCTGTCTTGAGGATTGGGGCAGCTTATACAGCTGAGATCGTGGGCATGCCCATTAGGGCCGGCTTACCAACCACACCCTGCCACTCCTAGAGAGTGAGCATGTGCAAAGGCAATCCATTAGCAGCCACACCCAAGAATACACTTGGGACTGCGTAATGGATGGAATGTTCAAGGTTAATGCATCTGAAGTGCTATGTCCATAATAAAAGCTTTTTGGTGTTAAATGGATGTTCTTGTTTACTTTTGTTCATGAGTCTGGTGCCAAAGGCGCGAAGAACAGTGTCCACCCAGGTCTCCTGTGCATGCGACCCCAGCATGCCTGTGCCCCTGACTTCATGACCATGACGACAAGGATAACAAGGATAGTCCCCAGCTCTTCACCATAAGACCCAGTCAGCCTTTAGGCCTTCCCAACAAAAGACAGCTCTACCCAGATGGTACATTTTAGTAACTCTTGTGGTGTTAATTTTAGCCGCTCTCTCTGCCCATCTCATAGTGTATCCACTTTATAGACTAGTAATGACACCATCAAGTTTACAACACTGGAAGGATCCCTGCAAGAGTTCTCGCACTGAGGGTTGGTGTAACGCTCACCTGGTATCCACGGGGAAGCCACTCAGCCTGTTCGGACCTCCTACAACCTCAAACCCTTCCCTGGAGTCTACTTGTCTGGAGACTGGGCTTGAAACACAGGATTGTCAGAGTTTTACTCTCTATTGTCTCTGCGTGCTGGAGCCCCCTCTTTCCTGGGGTCCAGACCTTCCCCTTGTGTCATGATGCCTACCCCGGGCATCCGGAACAAGCCCATCAGCCCCGGGAGCAGGCATCCAGATATTTAATAAAACCCCAGCAGCCCCGGCTGGGGGCTGTCTGGGTTCAGTCCTGGTGCCTTAGGCACCAGGCTCATAATACAAATCAGTCCTGGCGCCATAGGTGCCAGGCTCATAGACTTTACTTACCTCATGCAGACCATGCTGCAAATAGACTAGTAATGACACCATCAAGTTTACAACACTGGAAGGATCCCTGCAAGAGTTCTCGCACTGAGGGTTGGTGTAACGCTCACCTGGTATCCACGGGGAAGCCACTCAGCCTGTTCGGACCTCCTACAACCTCAAACCCTTCCCTGGAGTCTACTTGTCTGGAGACTGGGCTTGAAACACAGGATTGTCAGAGTTTTACTCTCTATTGTCTCTGCGTGCTGGAGCCCCCTCTTTCCTGGGGTCCAGACCTTCCCCTTGTGTCATGATGCCTACCCCGGGCATCCGGAACAAGCCCATCAGCCCCGGGAGCAGGCATCCAGATATTTAATAAAACCCCAGCAGCCCCGGGTGGGGGCTGTCTGGGTTCAGTCCTGGTGCCTTAGGCACCAGGCTCATAATACAAATCAGTCCTGGCGCCATAGGTGCCAGGCTCATAGACTTTACTTACCTCATGCAGACCATGCTGCAAATTAATCCAAGCCAACGTGAGGCTTGGATGGGACTATTTTACTACAGGGACTATTTTTTACTCGGGTGTGGTTCTAGGGACTTCTTACCTGGAACTATTTTGGAGGCTATTTAAACCACGCCCGAACAGCAGCACATGCTTCGCGTTATTCTGCATCCAGCAGCGTAACGCTCACCGTGCCTGCAGTCAGCATCCAGTCTTCAGCAACGCCCGTCTCGAATCCAGAGCTGCTAGCAATAGAAGAAAGAAGAAGGAAAGGTTAGAAAACAGATATTATTCCAATCCTTACCTGAATTCCGGATCCATCGCGTCTTCGAACTTGAAAAGGACATTATTCTACACTCGTCGCATTGCCAGCTGCAGCGCCGCGCCATACTCACCAGTCCTCACAGCATTTTTTGATCCGGCGCAGCCTCCATCATTTTCTCCACCGAATTCCACCATGTAGGGGATAAAAGAAACATAAGGTGAGCCGAGAGAGCCAACAAATACAACCTCTCCACCATAGACCTACCTGATTAACAACCAGAGGCATTATTCTGTAACAAACCGCAACTTCTTACGCCGCACCTGTAAGTAGAGAGAAACCAGCAATTTAAACACACGCATCTTTTGCCAGACAGTGTTGGGTAATACAGACTCTTACCTGAACACCGTCAGCTGCCACAAGACAATCTTCCCTTGGACCCAGCTGCAACACAAGAAAGGAATGTACAAGAGTGAACATCGGACATATTGAACTCTTTTGAACTTTATACTTACGGGTTCACGCCTGGAACCTCAGAGTCAATATTCATCCGGAACTCTTCCAACGCCTTCAAACCAGTGAAGTAACTGGTATCTACGCGCCCCTGCATTTCACGCAGGATGGAAAGCTCATAATTTACAAACATAGGGTGAGATTACTGAAAGTGAATATCGGTGGTGATTAGTGGGGAGAACAGTGGGGTGCCATTACTAAAATCCACGGGCGGCTAAATCCCTTTCTCCACTTGCAGGAGTATACTTCTACGGGTCAAGCAGACGAGATTAGACGGTCCAGTCCAGTCTGTCACCTCTGCACTACGCTTCACATTGGAGGCGGTTGCAGCTGTCCGGGTCCGACAGACGCCTTTGTGGGAGCCAGGTGAGCGTAACACCTTGGTCCACTCCTCATCTTGTTTTCTTGTGTAGTGCGCTCTCCGTCCTGCTTTCAGTGCAGGCGTGCATTGATTGATGCGAGCCTGTTGCTGCCTAGTTGCTTCACTGGCGTGAGCCCGACGGACAGGGCTTGCTGTAACTTCAGCCCGACCAGTGAGTAGAATGAGTCATATGAACAGTTCTGTAACTCTCGTTCCTTCTTTAATGTGTCTTTCCTTCCTTAGGTGATGGTTGGGGTTTGGAGATGGCGGCGTGCTGCTGAAGTGAGTAGCACTAACGGTGAGTGAGGGCGCGATGCATGGTGCAGCCCCTTCGTACTTGTATTTATCAGAGTTCGTCTCTGTGTCCTTTTAGGTGCTGCGATGTCTCAGCGTGGATGCCAGGTAAGAGGAAGAAGCGTGGTGAATGAGCGCGATGTGCGGCGCCTCCGAATGCTTTTTACGCTAACCTGGTATGTCTTTTTCCTATTGCAGATTGATGAGATGCTCCGGAGTTGAAGTTATCCCGAGTGGCTTGAATTCAGGTAAGAGTTTGAATCTCGTACAGTTTTCAAGTAAGCGAAGATATGCAGAATGCTTACTAATGTCTTCTCCTCTGTTCTTTTCCCTTTTCTTAGGAAGCAGCGTGCCGAGATGAAGATGACACTGCCGTAGTTGCCCTCAGGACTGGAGGAGCGATGGATGGAAGCTGGATGCTCTGCAAGGTAAGGCTATTATTAATGGTGTTCTTGTTCTTGCAGGGGCGCTGAGCGCGGAAGAAAGGAGCAGGCCTTCTGGAAACCGATCCGAGCACGGCGAGTGTCATGCTGCAGGTGCAGAGAAACGCAAAGCGTGTTTCTCGGCCTGGGTGTGGCTTAAATAGTCTCTAGGTATCCCAGGTATCCCTGGGTTGAACCACACCTGAAAGGCTAGACTGCATATGCAGTTCTAGGAACCAGAATATGTGGAGGCATCCATCTTGCCCCCCCCATGCACTACAAGTCCAATGTTCAATGCCATCCCAGGGAAGTGTGTGAGCCTGGCGCCACAGGTGCCAAGTCTGACTGCAAGTGGGTCTTTGAAAGGATGGAGAGGCCCTTAGGGGCCATGTAGGCGATTGTGGCCTGGCTCCAGCCTGACATCTCGGAGGGTGGGGCAGGAATCATGACAGCACTCCCCCCCAAGGCCCCTCTCAAGGTGGCTCTCCTGTCTGGTCCTGGTTTGGTTGGATGGTTTTGATGAAATCTTCTAAGCAAGCAAGGTGCATGGATATACTCACAAGGTTTCCATGTTCTGTCCTGCGGACCATACCCCTTCCAGTCCACTAAGTAGTATAGGTTGGATCTGATGAACTTTGAATCCAGGATGTCCTTGACTTCAAATTCTGGCTCTCCGGCGACTACTACTGGCTTTGGTGGCATTTCTATTCGGGTCCCAGGTTGAACAGGTTTAAGGAGAGACACGTGGAACACAGGATGAATCTGCATGCTTGATGGCAAGGCTAGTCTGACAGCCACTGGATTTATCATGGAGGTGACTGTGAATGGAGCCAGGTATCTTGGACAGAAGGTTTGGGTTCCTTTAATGGGCACGTGTTTAGTTGCCAGCCAGATTTTGTCTCCAACCTGGTGATTGGGGGCTTTTATTCGAGGTTGATCAGCAAACTTCTTTTGGCGATCCTTAGCTTGAAGTAGGTGTTCAGCTGCTCTTTTAAAGGTTTGAGAAATGGTCGTGTGTAAGGTTTTGATTGCTGGCCTTTCCAAGGTTGTAGGGACGACTAACTCGTAAGTACGTGGATGCCTGCCATACGTGGTATAAAAGGGCGTCTGCCCAGTGGTGGTGTGTAGGGAATTATTATAAGCATATTCAGCTATCCATAATAGGTTTGGCCAGTTTCCTTCAGCTTGATGTAACATGAAGCACAGATACTGCTTGAGCGTTTGATTCGTCCTCTCAGTTTGACCATCCGTTTGGGGATGATGACTGGTGGATAGCCGAATGTCGATTTGAGCCATAGAGCAGCACTTCCTCCTTAAGTTAGACTCGAATTGAGTACCTCGTTCTGAGACCAGTACTGAATGAAACCCATGGAGCCATACAATGCCTTCAAGAAATACCTTTGCCAAAGTGGAAGCGTTTGGGAGCCCCTTAAGAGGAATGAAGTGTGCCATTTTCGAAAACAGGTCCACGACTACTAGAATGGTGTTAAACCCTTGACTGGGTGGCAAATCGGTAATAAAATCGAGGGATAAAATGTGCCAGGGTTCTGGTGGAATCTCCAATGGTTGTAAGAGCCCAGCTGGTTTCTGCTTGGATGATTTGTTTTGTGCACACACTCCACAAGATAGGATGAAATGGATAATGTCTTTACGCCACGTGGGCCACCAGTAATTTCGTTTCACCTTGGCTAGGGTTTTTGCAATTCCGGGGTGGCCTTCGATTAAAGAATCATGATAACCGGACATGACTTGTTCTCGTAGTTCTTGTTTTGGTAAGAATAAACGGTTCCTGAAGTAGGGCAACTGGTCCTTTACCATGTAATGTTCTCCTTGTGTACTCCACTCTTGTAATTGTACAGGACTCATCAAGTTTTGGATTTCTTCATGTAATTCCTTCTGAGTTATGGTTGCCATGATTTCTAGGAGTTTGTCACTCGGGATGATGGCTATTGGGTCAGGGGTCCGATACCCCTGTTCTTCCAGACCCATATGGGAAAGGGCATCGGCCTTCCTATTTTTTACCCCGGGTTGAAATGTGATCATGTAGTCATATTCAGCGAAGAAAAGAGCCCAACGTAGTTGTTGTGAGGATTGAGCCTTTGCTGTTTTTAGGTACTGGAGGTTCCGATGGTCAGTTATTACGGTGATTGTGTGTCTAGCGCCCAGAAGGTAGTGTCGCCAGGCCTTAAAGGCTGACTTAATGGCCAGGAGTTCTTTGTCCGTGATAGCGTAATTGAGCTCGGGGGGTGTGAATTTACATGACCAGAAGGCAACAGGGTGTAACTGACCCGTTTCGGGGTCCTTTTGTGAGAGGACGGCTCCCATAGCCATGCTCGAGGCATCCGTCTCCACCAGGTATGGGAGATCTGGGTGAGGGTGAGGTAGAATTGGGGCAGAAGTGAATCTTTCCTTGAGTTCCTGGAAAGCCTCTTCTGCTTCTTTTGTCCAATGAAACTTTTTATTGCATTTCCTTAACAATGATGTGATGGGATGCACAATTTGTGAAAACCCCGGGATCAACCAGCGGTAGAAGTTTGTGAAACCCAACATGCTTTGGACCCCCTTGAATGAATGTGGGCATGGCCAGTTTAGGATAGCATCTACCTTGTGTACATCCATTCGGATTCCAGTTGGACTGAGGATGAAGCCAAGGAATTCCACCTCGGAGACATGAAATGAGCACTTTTCGAGCTTGGCATAGAGCTGGTGTTGACGGAGTTTCGCCAATACGGATCGCACGTGTTTGACGTGGTCCTGCTTTGATGCGGAATATACTAGGATATCGTCAATGTACACTAGAGCACAGACATCAATAAATTCCGTAAGACATCGTTCATGAAGTATTGAAATGCAGCGGGCGCGTTGCAAAGGGCATTACTTGATATTCGTATAAGCCGTACTTGGCACGAAAGGCGGTTTTCCAGTCGTCACCCTTTTTTTGCACAAACAAGATGGTATGCTCCTCTCAGGTTTAGTTTTGTGTAGATTTGGGCATCTTTGACTTGATCAAGCAGTTCAGGGTTTGGCAGCAGAAGGTAACGATTTTTCACTGTAATCTGGTACAGTACGCGATAGTCGATGCACGTTCTCAAGTCCCCTTCCTTCTTCGGTACGAAGAAGAGGGGACTGGCTGCTGGAGACTTTGAGGGACGGATGAACCCATTTGCCAGGTATTGGTTGAGATAGGCCTTCAGATGCTGGTTTTCTGGTTCCGTGAGTGCGTAGATTCGTCCACAAGGGATTTGTGTCCCGGGTATCAGGTCGATCTGGCAATCGTATGGTCTGTGCGGTGGTAGGGTATTAGCTTGTTCTTTCTGAAATACATCTTGAAAATCCTGTTATTCACTTGGTAGGGTACCGGTTGCCACTGTCCCAATCGTAGAAGTTCTGGTATCAATTGGTTGCTTCCCTTGGCGATAACATGTGTGGGCACAATTCTCGGAAAAGGCCAACTCTTTTGCTCCCCAATCGATTCGAGGATTATGAACTACCAACCATGGCATTCCTAAAATCAACCGGAACTGTGGTGCCTTAATGAGGTCGAAAACGATAGATTCTTGGTGTCCATCCTGGCACAGAAGGGTTAAGGCTGCAGTGCATTGGGATACTGGACCAGAAGCTATTTCCGTGCCATCAACTGTGGTAACAGTGTCTGTGGTTGACTTAGGGCATAAAGGAAGCCCCATCTTTGCTGCAAGATCCTGGTCTATGTAATTCCCAACGGCCCCACTGTCTATGTACGCTCTTACTGCGTGCATCCGAGATGGTTGTTGGTGATTGATCAAGACCACAGATAGTGCAAAATGGGAGGTCTGTAGTTCACCTTCTTCGCTCGACAAGTGGACCCCTACACCTGCCGGGCTAGGGAGTTTTCCGATTCCTTGATGGTATCTTCCTTGTCTGTGGACCCTACCGTCCTCTTCGGTGGCTTCTCAGGGCACTCTTTAAGGAAATGACCTGACCTGACCACAGTATAAACATAGCTGCTGCTGTCTCCTTTTATCCCTTTCCACCTTAGTAAAGGGGGATCTGACCCCCCCCCGATTTGCATTGGCTCCCCTGAGCCTTCTGTTGTTCGAGAGACATTAGGCCTCATTACGAGGTAGGAGTAAAGGGAAAAACGATGCCGGTAAAGGATTACCGGCATCGCTTACCGCTCAGCACCATTACGACCTGCCAACCCGCTATTACCGACACCGTAAATAATGGCACCTCTAATAGCGGCATTGGCGCGGGCACGCGATCCTACATCCCGGCAATAGCGGCATGGCGTAAACAGGAGCTGAACACAAGTCAGGTGGCCATGCAAATAACGGCCCACTGAAGGCTTAAAAGTACCTTACCGGCATGGAGTAAATACCGCCATCGCGAACCACCCGTTCGTAAACGGCCATGTGCAGTGTTCCAAACTGCCACAGGTGCACACAATCAGCACAGGTGGAGGCAATGTAGACTGGGCCAGCACAAAAGGAGCACACCACACCCCTTCCCACACCCAGTCACACACACCGAAATACCAATACTAGTAGCTATATTGGGGCTGGAGGACATGATTGCAGAGGAACTCCAGCAACAACTGCAACAACAACAACAGGCAGCACAGAGGAGACGCAGGAGGAGAAGGAGGGTGAGGCAGGCACAGCATGCACCACCAGTGCAGGCAGTTGTACCACACAGGCAGCCCCCAATCCCTCGAATCAGAGTCAGTCCATTCAGCCTAACGCCTGAGCAGATCCACACCCTGTACCGTCTGGACTGGGACACCATCACCACCATTGTGGACATGATACATAATGACATTGCCAGCCTCATAGACATCCGTACCGCCATCCCCCCTCTACTGAAGGTGGTGTCTGTGCTCCACTTCCTGGCCACAGGCACCTACCAGCACACAGTAGGGCAGATGCATGGCATATCACAACCATTATTCTCACGTACGCTGAATCAAGTGCTCGATGCCCTCCTGAAGCATACAGGCGACCACATAGTCCTACCACGGACTGCCCAGGAGATCTCCAACATCAAAGTTGGCTTCCATTCACTGGCAGGTATTCCAGGTTGCATCGGTGCCATCGACTGCACCCATGTGGAATTGGTGGTCCCACATGCCATGGAGGTAGTGTACTGCAACCGTAGGTTGTATCACTCCATCAACATGCAAATGGTATGTGACTCAAACAAGATTTCCCGGATCAACCCATGATTCAGTGGTCATGCGGAACTCCACGATACCACACTACATGGAGCGACACGCAGGGCAACGATCCCAGCTACTCGGTGAGTTGCTTGTCATGCTCATGGCATTGTGATGTGGGGAGATGATTGGGAGGAGAGATGCATACTCCACCTGGCTGAGAAGGGGGTGGGAGAGATGTATACTTCACCTGGCTGAGAAGGGGGGGGGAGGGAGATGCATACTTCACCTGGCTGAGAAGGGGGGGGGAGAGATGCATACTTCACCTGGCTGAGAAGGGGGGGAGAGATGCATACTTCACCTGGCTGAGAGTAGCTGTGAGGATTCACCATGCTCATGCCCCAAAGCAGCCCAGACTGGACCTGACACCTAAATGCAAGATGTAAGCTGCACTACTATGAACATGAGGCACTGCTGCAACCATTCCACAGCCATCAACATGTACACTGCACATAATGAAACCGTAGCCTCTGCAACACAATGCAGCGACATGCTGTCAGTGTGGCCAATGCACATGATCTATTTACATCAGCAAGAAGGATAGGTGTCCATAAGTACAAATGAGTCACTTGAGGCCAAAATACATGATCCCACTCCAACCTCAACACAGAGGTCTAGGATACCAGCATGGCAACATCAGGCGTGGAAAATGAGATCATGTAGTGTCTGGCATCAACGGTGACGATAACAGCATACAATAAACTACACATCACCTAGAACTTGGGAACAATCAGCGTGGGCAACCACAGTGCATGAGTACTCATTAGGAATAGGACACCCCTGCGCCCACTAGACGTTGGAACACACACCAATCGATCAGATGGATACACACATTGCAGTTCCATTGAGTAGCTCTATTCATGCATGGATATGAGGATGCAAACAGGAAATAAATGCATGCTACTGTGTCATTGCTACAGGTCCCATTTGATGTAACCACTTACACATTACCATTGTTGCACACATGCAGGTGATGCTGGCTATCCCTTGAAGAGGTGGCTCCTTACCCCTGTCCGGAATCCGCAGAACAGGCACGAAGAGGACTACAATTGTGTGCATACATGTACCCGTGTGGTGATCGAGCAGACATTTGGCCTTTTGAAGGCAAGGTTTCGCTGCCTCAGCAGGTCCGGTGGGGCACTCCTGTACGGGCATGAGAAGGTGGGCAAGATCATCATGGCATGTGTCATGCTACACAATATGTGCATGAAACGGAATGTGCCTCTGCCCCCTGACGTGGAACTACTACCACCCGACGAGGGGGGTGAGGAGTTAGGAGATGGGGCTGCACATCAGGGTGGTAGCGATGCACAGGAGGGACGTGCCATGCGCCAGACTTTGATTAACCAATCAGAGTGTGCCATGGAGGTGGGACTCAGGGCACTGGGTGTGCCAGGGATATGGACACTGTACACTGTTCACCAATAAAGCACACATACACAATAAGCAATGTCCGGACATGTGAATACTCATATCACAAGAGGTGTATTGAACATATAGAAAATAGAATGTGCACATGTCCTCCACCCCACACACCCTCTGCCCCTCCCCTCCCCCCTCAACTACCCCACACACCCATCTCCCCTCCACCTCCCCCCTCAACTACCCCACACACCCTCTCCCCCTCCTCCTCCCTCCTCAACTACTCCACACACTCTCTCTCCCCTCCCCCCTCAACTACCCCACAAATGGTGTGCACTTGCATGCACCATTAGTCTTCAGGAGTTCGGAATGGCAGCCTGCACCTACACCCCTTTTCCACTGCCAGCATCGGGTGGACCCCTGTCTGACCTGCGCACATTCCGCCCAGACCTACGCAGGGGGCTGGTCTATCTGGAGCTGGCATTTAAGGAGGTGGCTGGTTGTTCAACCACCTGTGGTTGTCGCAGGGCCTCCAAGGCTTCCACTATGCGGGTGAGGACCTGCCCCACTGCCGCCAATTCGCTGCATATGTCTCTAGGTGTGGAGTCAATGGCAGCTTTAAGGGACACTGCACATTTCCTGAATTCCTCCCTTGCCTGGCCAGTTTCAATAATGTGCTGGGTCACCAGCCCAGTCAGCTCCTCCTGGCGCTGTTGTAGTACCGTGTTTCCCCTCTTGCCTGTCCCGGACACTGGCGGATGTCGAAGGGGCTTGTAACGTGGTTGGTGCTTCATGCATGCTCCCTGTGGTGCTGAAGCTCCCTGGCCATGACTCTACAGCAGACATCTCATGGCTGCTGGTATTGTGTATGCTGGGTGGGGAGAGGTGGGGTGACTGCAGGGTGCCTGTAGCGGTAGGTGTTCCGGGTGTCCGAGTATGTTCTTCATCATCAGACATGGCTGCCGTGGCAGCTGACTCTCCAACAATACTGCTGCCAGTGGATACAGTGCCTTCAGCCACTGGCTCCTGTGTGGTGGTGGTTGGTGTGGGTGCTGTGGTTGTGGACCTATTGCACAATGGTGCTGTAGGTTCTTGGGGTGTTTTGGGCTTGTGATGTGGTCCTGCTGTCACTCTTCCCCTTGATGGTGAGGGCCTGTTTGCCCCTCCATGCCCCTGGCCTTCTTGACTGGTGTTGCAGGCTTCTCCCTGGGGTCCACATCATCGATGTCTGATTGTGTGGCTGTGGGGGACCAAGAGAGGGAGAGCATTAGTGATGGGTCTACGTGCATCAGGCATGCATTAGGGTAGCTGCATTTCTATGGAATGGCAGGTATTTGCCGTTGGAGTACTGACATATGGGTTGCTTGCCTTTTGGGTGGGTCATGCAGGCATGCGTCTGGGATACCACATGTATGAGGTGCATCTGGCATGTGGAAAAGATGGTGCTGTGCACTGCCTGTAGGCAGGGTTGCGCACATGTGTCTGGTGGACCCTGCTTTGCATCATTTCACTGTGATTTCGGGGGGACATCTTTATGGTTTGCAATACAGTGGTTTATTTGTGACTCCTACCTGCATCAGCCGATGATGGGCTTCTCGCTCCATGTCCCCCACTCCCTCGATTGACTCCATTCCGATGGTGGTTGCACATATCTCCTCCCAGCAATGCATCTTTATGGGTGAGCCGCCTCCGCCACCTGTAGCCGTTCCCTCGTTACGGTTTTCTGAGAGGATGTTCCTTACACATTGGCGCAGGTCATCCCAGCGCTTCCGGTCATCTTTCACCGTACGTGGGGTGGTTCCTACAGCACTGACTTTACACGCTACCTCCGCCCACACCTCTTTTTTGCGCAACAGTGCTGGTCGACACATATCAGTAGATAAGGCTACATCCCCATTTTCAGCCAAGGTGTCCGATAGCATGTTGACCTCTTCTTCTGAGAAGTGCTCCTTGCGCAGGCGCGCAGCTCCTCTTTTAAGTGCCTTGGGCATTCTTATATGCTGCTGTAGTATATTGGGACAGGTGTGGTGTTGATGTGGATCCTGGGTGCAGAGGATGGCAATGGATTGTGTTTTTCAAGATGGCCGCCGTGCTCTTTCCCGTTCCTGTGCGATGACGCTACTTCCGGTTCCGCTTATTTACGGTCACCGCTATTTGCGGTCTCCGTTGATAGCGGTTACCGCTAATGCCGGAGGCATGGATGGCAGTGTTGCTATCTGCGCTTCTCTCGATGCCACTAAGGGCGATTTTTGTGTCTTTTACGGCATGGCGGTAAGGTCCTTACCGGCAGGGCGCAAAGCTTGTGCCCGCGAAGTCGTAATGGCACTCTAATTGTGGGCTTTTTGCAACACGGACATGTTATTTGCTCCATGCCGGTAAGGACACTGACTTACCTCCAAACTCGTAATGAGACCCATTGTCTTTTGAACGCACATACATAGGGCGAGGGTCCGGTCTGGTTCGATCTGCTCTTCGATCTTGCAACCTATGATCCAGTTGAACAAAAAGGTCAATAAATTCTGAACAATCTTTCGGGGGGTTCATTCCTTGTGCAAGAACATCTTTGAGCTCTCCCCGCAGACCCCGATGAAATAACCTGGTTCTCTTCTCCTCATGCCATTTTGCTTCAACTACGAGTCTATTGAACGTGGCTATGTATGTTAATAGGTCTTGGTTCCCTTGACGTACAGACAGAAGTTCATTGTCTAATGCATGCCCATGAGTACGACGGGAACAAGTTTTTCCATCTCCTGCTCAAAATCCCTGAAGTCATGCAGCAAAGGATCGTC
This sequence comes from Ambystoma mexicanum, assembly GCF_040938575.1. Taxonomy (NCBI): domain Eukaryota; kingdom Metazoa; phylum Chordata; class Amphibia; order Caudata; family Ambystomatidae; genus Ambystoma; species Ambystoma mexicanum. Next base: position 334,734,532 of record NC_090924.1, on the reverse strand, counting down.
TTGATTCACAAAGGGTAGAGACCAGTCCGCAGTGCTTCTGCTCAGGTAGGATAGCACAAAAGCGACCTGTGATTGGTCATTCGGAAAGGCCCCTGGTCTGCAAAGGAAGTGCAGGCGGCTTTGATTCATGAATGTTGCATACTTCTTGGGATCCCCGTGAATCGCTCGGGCGGGGCCAAGGTAACTGCCCCAGGAAGGGTTATCTGAACGGGATTGGCTGGTGGTACTGGTATTGAGGGCATGTTTCCCGGCAACGGCGCATTCCCCGCTTGTGACTGGAGAAGTTGCCAGCTTAAATCATCAGTGCGTTCTTTAGCAACTATCAACTTTCTCGTCTGGGTGTTGGTCTCCTGCCTAGCTGCATGTACTTCGGAACGTAGCTGCCCCAACATTTGGGCTTACTGGTCAGTTTCTGATGTTTCCATGACGCCCAGGTGGATTTTGGTGTGAGGCTTTGCGCTCTGTAACGCTCACCTGCTATCCACGGGGACGCCACTCAGCCTGTTCGGACCTCCCACAACCTCAAACCCTTCCCTGATGTCTACTTTACTGGAGACTGGGCCTGAAACACAGGATTGTCAGAGTTGTACTCTCTATTGTCTCTGCGTGCTTGACCCCCCTCTTTCCTGAGGTCCAAACCTTCTCCCTGGTCCACTCCTCACCTTGTTTAGCGCGCTCTCCGTCCTGCTTTCAGTGCAGGGGTGCGTTGATTGATGCAAGCTCGTTGCTGCCTAGTTGGTTCACTGGCGTGAGCCTGACAGACAGGGATTGCTGTAACTTCAGCCCGACCGGTAAGTAGAATGAGTCTTATGAACAGTTCTGTAACTCTCGGTCCTTCTTTAATGTGTCTTTCCTTCCTTAGGTCATGGACGGGGTTCGGAGATGACGGCAAGCTGCTGAGGTGAGTAGCACTAACGGTGAGCGAGGGCGCGATGCGCGGTGCAGCCCCTTCGTACTTGTATTTATCAGAGTTCGTCTCTGTGTCCTTTTAGGTGCCGCAATGTCTCAGCGTGGATGCCAGGTAAGAGGAAGAAGCGCAGTGAGTGAGTGCGATGTGCGGCGCCTCCGAATGCTTTTCACGCTAACCTGGTATGTCTTTTACCTATTGCAGATTGATGAGATGCTCCAGGGTTGAAGTTACCCCGAGCGGCTTGAATTCAGGTAAGAGTTTGAATCTCGTACAGTTTTCAAGTAAGCGAAGATATGCAGAATGCTTACTAATGCATTACTAATCTGTTCTTTTCCCTTTTCTTAGGAAGCGGTGTGCCGAGATGAAGATGAAACCGCGGTAGTTTCCCACAGGACTGGAGGAGCGATGGATGGAAGCTCGATGCTCCACAAGGTAAGGCTATTATTAATGGTGTTCTTGTTCTTGCAGGGGCGCTGAGCGTGGAAGAAAGGAGCAGGCCTTCTGGAGACCGATCCGAGCACAGTGAGTGTCACGCTGCAGGTGCAGAGAAACACAAAGCATGTTTCTCGGCCTGGCGGTGGTTTAAATAGTCTCTAAGTATCCCAGGTATCCCTGGGTTGAACCACACCCAAAAGGCTAGACTGCATATGCAGTTCTAGGAACCGGAATATGTGGGGGCATCCATCTTGCCCCCCCTATGCACTACAACTCCAATGTTCAATGCCATCCTAGGGAAGTGTGTGAGCCTGGCACCACAGGCACCAATTCTGACTCCAAGTCGGTCTTTGGAAGGCTGGAGAGGCCCTTCGGGGCCATGTAGGTGATCGTGGCCTGGCTCCAGCCTGACATCTCAGAGGGATGGGGGCAGGAATCATGACAGTTACCCTTCTCTCCCCTCCCAATTCCAGCCTCTCTCTATGGATTGGTTTAAGAGTCTGGAGCAGACCTATGGCAATTCCCATTTGCAATCCCCTTTAGTTTTCATGTCAAGTTTTGGCAAAAGTCGAACTGTGATTTACTAGTAACTGCCATTATCTCTCTCTCTCTCCCTCTTTTATATATATATATATATTCAGCTTCAGCAAATCAAGAGGAATTTAATAAAACCGCTGGGCGTCCGCACCATGTTGCATGGCTGTTTGGCAATTTTCCACTGTTTTTACAAAAAACATAATAATAATTGTGAACATGTAATTTACTCTCCACATTCCTAATTTTACCCTCCACCAGTTCGCCAACTCTTAAACTCGTAACATGTTCAGAGCAGCCAGGAACACCTTTTAGCTGGTCATTACAATTCCCTAAATTGCAGGTGGAAACATTTTATTTTTTAGAAAATCACCTGGAAATTATCTAAAGATGACACACAAATCAAGACAGTAGGGCTTTTGTTTGCTGGGAAAATGCGTACAATTGTGATAGTCCATTTAAACTTACGGGTGAATCTTCATATATGCAAATATGAGCTTCCCTTCCTCCAGGCCAATTGTTGCTCTTGGCCAGTGTTTTCATTAGTCTCTTTGTTATTTGAAGTTTGTTGCAGATCGTGAATACCTGAGATGCAATGGCAAACACAGAGATTCCCCAATCCAGAAATATGGCATCCTGTCCTCTTATCTGGACGGGACCACTATTTTGATCTGAAAAGCTTCTGTTTACTTGTATTGTCTTTCAGAGTGCAGTCCCTGTTTTCACAACTCCTCCCTGCATTTGTGCCATGCACCTGCTAGGGTCACTTGTACTGGCCATAACTGGGATTTCAGGGACAGCAAGTCTGGGTGACATTTGGTTTTCAACACCCTTATCAGCCACACTTTATGCAGTTGTAAATAGCTGGGATACAAGCCAGGCTTTCAGTGGGGAATCCTTTGTGAAATCTGCCCCACTACAAGCAAACGAGTCAGCCTCAGGCCTTCAGGAACTTTTCATGTGACCCATGGAAACAAGTGGGCTTTTCTTTTCAAATGTTTGCTGGTATTTTGCATGTGAAGCATAATATGCATGACTTTTATTTTATTCAACACACAGCATGTCTTTTTCCTGACATCTTTATGTTGGCAGGGGAACATTTTTCTCTTGTCTTGCTTTAAACTGCAAACACCCATGCAAAGTCATTTTGGTGTCAGTGTTTGAAAATCCTGCTATCCACGTGAAAATGGCCTTTGCATTTCTTTTGCCACTGTGAATTAAAATGCTGCTTTTTCTTTTGTATTGACAGGCAGGCCTTTCTCACATGGCACTCCCTTGTGTTCCTTGCAGAAACTCCACAGTTTCATTAATAGGCCCATGTTCAGTGGGAAGGTTCTGTTATTTTTCTCTGAAGGCTGCCAAGTCATTTGTCTCGTGGGCCCTTCAGTTCTGTTGGGTTGGGGCCTGTGATTATACCCCGCATGCCCCCCTCTTCTTCCAAGATTCGTTCGTGGGGAAGAGCAGGTCAGAGTGTGGTTTTCATCTGAATACCCTTTTCTTTTTTTTCTTCAAATTTTCCTTTCTGTCAGAGCCCATCTGGCTCAATTTCCTTCATTAGGGAGTGGGCACTCCAGCCTTTACTTCTGACTTTGGGTTTATTTATTTATTTATTACATTTATATAGCGCACAGGCAGCCCAGGGGCATTGTGGCACTGTTACTTGTAAGGAGACTTAGTTACAATGGGTACAGTTGCGCCTTGGGTTACAGTGAGGCGGTGACCTGTGATCAGATATCGGTGGTATCATACAACATAATACATCATGCATGATATTCATGAGGTCTTAGTCGTATGGTGTTGGTTAGGTGAACAGGGTAGTTTTCATGGCTTTACGAAAAGCAGTCAGTGAGGGTTCAGAGCGCAGGGAGGCAGGAAGGGTGTTCCAGTGTAAGGTAGCGAGGTACGGAAGCTGAAGCCCCCTGCTCTGGCTCTTTTTACCCTGGGTACTGAGAGCATGTTGGCATAGGGTGACCTAGTGGGTCTTGTGGAGGAGACCAGGTGGATCCTCTGGGATAGGTACACTGGGGCGGTGAGATGGATGCATTTGTGGGTGATGCTTAGCGCTTTGAATAAGACCCTTTCCTTTATGGGGAGCCAGTGGGAAGCTTTTCTAGCAGCGGTGATGTGCTCTCTCTTGGCAATGCCTTGTGCAGCACGCAGGACACTGTTCTGTATTACTTGAAGCTTCTCAAGGTTTTTGTTGGAGGTCCCTAGGAAAAGAACATTGCAGTAATCCAGCCACGAGCCAGTTATGGCCCTGGCTATGTTAGTGCATGTGTCTTTTGACAGATAAGGTCTGATTGTGTTGAGGAGTTTTGCATGGTAAGCAGCAGAGGAGGCGATGGCGTTAACTTGTCTGGTCATGGATAGGTTGGAGTCTAAGTAGACGCCTAGTGTTTTTACCGTGTCTAGTACTGGGATTCTGATTGAGTCAATGGTAAAGTGACTAAACTGGGCGTTAAGTTTCTTGAGGGTGTTAGGGGAGACTACAAGTAGGAGCTCAGTTTTGTCAGAGTTAAGGCAGAGGCCGTTGATAGCCATCCACATTTGGATTGTGTTGTAGATGTTGTTGAGAGTAGCACAGTCCGTGTCATAGTCGCCTGTCAGTGTGAGAAGGATCTGGGTATCGTCGGCGTAGCTGGTGTAAGAGGTGCCCATGGCGTCAAGGATGAGGAAGAGGGGGCGGGTGAAGATGTTATAAAGGGTGGGGGAGAGGCAGGAGCCTTGGGGCACCCGACATAGCATGATGGTGGGTGACGCAGTGGCTAGGTCAGAGAAGACCTGCATGGTCCTGCCTTGGAGGAAGGAGGTGATCCATGTGGTGGCTTCTTGTGAGAAGTTGGCTGTGGAGGAGAAGTGGTGGCAGAGGATGTCGTGATCTACAAGATCAAAAGCTGCCAAGAGATCAAGGAGAAGGAGCAGGACAGGTTTGCCTTGGTCCCTTGTGTCGTCCATTTGGTTTTTGAGGTTGAGTAGGGCGGTCTCTGTCCCGTGCCTGGGGCGAAAGCCGGATTGTCTCAGTCCAAGGAGGTTCTGCTCTTCAAGGAAGTGCTGGACCTGCAGGTAGGCTGCTTTGTCTAGAATCTTGAGGAGGAATGGGACTGTGGTGATGGGGCGGTAGTTATTAGGGGAGGTGGGGTCAAGTGTGGGTTTTTTTATGAGAGGTCGGACCCATGCTTCCTTGAGGCATGAGGTGACTCTCCCTGTGGTAAAGGAGGCATAGACGAAGGCTGTTAGGAAAGGAGCCAGGGTGTCTGCGCAGTCTTTGATGATGGAGGCAGGACAGGGGTCACCTTTGCAATTGGAGGGTTTTATGTTTTTCATGATGTTGATCATGTCTTTCTCTTGGATGGTTTTAAATGAGAAGGTGGGTGGGGCCTCTGTGCGTGGGGGGAGCGGTGGGGATGGGGAGTGTGTAGGGGGGTGGAAAGTGCTAGTTTGGTGTTCAGGATTTTGGCTTGGAGGGAGCTAATCTTATTACGCATGGCTGTTTGGATGTTTTCACACCATTCTTTATCCTTGGTGAAGTTTTGGGGGGTGGGTGTGGGGGTCTCAAGTTCCCTGAATATGGCGAACATTTCCTTGGTGTTCGATTCGGCCTCCGCGATTCTATCTTCAAAAGATTTAGCTTTAGCTTTGATGATGGCTTTCTTGTATTCATTTGCAAGGGATTTGAAGTTAAGTTTGTCTTTATCATCCCGAGAAGTTTGCCATAGAGCTAATGCTGCTCGTTTGTCAGTGCGTAGTTTTAGAAGGTCTTGGGTGAACCACGCATTGGGGTGTCTAGTGGGTTTGGTTTTGCGTGGTTTAAGTGGGGCGATGGCATTGATTGCTGCCGTGATAGCAGTATCGTAGATTTTGGCCAGGGTTTCTGGGTCGTTGGAGAAGGGGGCTCTGAAGGCATGTCCCTGTAAGAAGGGTAAGAGTCTTTCTTTGGTCAGTTGACGGGCACTTCTTGTGAGGGCTGGTGGTAAGGGTAGGGGGGGTGGGATGTGGTTGTGGTGGTGGGGATGTTGAAGGTGATGGTGTGGTGGTCAGATCATGGGGTGGGGGTATTGCCTGTGACTGTGATGGGGCAATTGTGTGGGCGATCCAGTCTAGTGATCTGCCTAGGGCGTGTGTGGCGTCAGTGATGGTGTTGACGAATCCTAGAGTGGCTAAGGCTGTGTCAAGTGCTTTGGCAGCAGGGTCTTTGGCGTCGTTCAAGCCAAGGTTGATGTCTCCAAGGAGAATGGCTTTGGATGACTTTTTCAAGTTGTCCGCCAGGAGGTGAGTGAGGGAAGCCTGGAAGTCTCCTAGGGGGCCTGGTGGTCGTAAGGTGAGATGTAGGGTGATGGTGCAGTGGTGAGAGATGGTGAGTTTCAGTTGAAGGTAGTCGCTGTTATTGTTAATAGTTTTGTCAACATTTCTGATGGTGATCGAGTCTTTGGCTATGAGGGCGACTCCGCACCCTGTGGTCAGGCGATCTTGTCTAGTGATGGCATGGCCTGGTGGGAGTGCGAGGGATAGGGCGGGACCTGAGGCTTCATGTAGCCAGGTTTCAGTGACCATTAGAAGATCTAGATCTAGGGTGGTAATGAGGTCGTGGATGTCTAGCACGTGCGCATTGATGGATCGGGCGTTGATGAGGGCACATTTGAGGTGCGGTTCAGGGGTGACATTAATGGTCGAGGGTGAAACATTCAAACCAGTGGGGGACGCATTTTCTGGGGTCGAAGACATAGGCAGGGTAGCATTTGCATCAGTAGGTAGCATAGCTATGGTAGAAGATTTGCACATTGCAGTAATTACATTAAAATCAGTGGGGGGCGCATTTTCTGGGGTCATAGACATAGGCAGGGTAGCATTTGCATCAGTAGGTAGCATGGCTATGGTTGAAGATTTGTACATTGCAGTAATTACATTCAAAACAGATGGTGGCACATTTTCTGGGGTCATAGACATTGTATCAAGTGCAGTTGGGTCAAGGCAATGCTTACTATGTGGGCTCAGCTCCATTGTGTGGCTTAGTCTATTGGATTTATGTAGTGCTGAGGAAGGAGCCTTTAGGCTAGTGGCTGATCTCAGGGTTCTTGATTGTAAGCGTGCATTGCGTACCCTTGTGGGGATGGGTAAAGTGAGCATTACGCTCGGGAGAGTACGTGTGCGTAGCCGCTGCAGTCTGTTTGCGAGTGATTTGAACAGTTCAGGAGCGCGGGACTCCTTACCTTGTGATTCTTGCAGGGTTCCACGGCGAACGGCGTACTGCGAGCAGCAAAGAGCTGCTAAGAGGAGCGCTGGCCTTTTTCTGCGGCCTTCTTCTCCCGGCTTCGCCTCACGGCACCCTCCACCTCCATTTAAAGCAGGAGGGGAGGGGCAGGCAAGTCGGGGAGCAAATCAGGATCCGGGCATGCAGTGATGATGGTCACGGATGCGGGGGCACTCTGGACGCTCCGGTCGTCATGGGGATGGTGGCGGCCATCTTAGGAGCCGCGTACCTCGCGGAAGGCGGCGATTCCAACGTAGCAGCTGATCCAAAAGAAAGGAGATCAGCTGTTGGGGCCTCCGCCTGTAGATGCGCTCGCAGCGGAGCTGCTAAAAGGAGCGCTGGCCTTTTTCTGTGGCTTTCTTCTCCCGGCTTCGCCTCACGGCACCCTCCACCTCCATTTAAAGCAGGAGGGGAGGGGCAGGCAAGTCGGGGGAGCAAATCAGGATCCGGGCATGCAGTGATGATGGTCACGGGGTGCGGGGGCACTCTGGATGCTCCGGTCGTCATGGGGATGGCGGCGGCCATTTTAGGAGCCGCGTACCTCGCGGAAGGCATTGATTCAAACGTAGCAGCTGATCCAAAAGAAAGGAGATCAGCTGTTGGGGCCGCCACCTGTAGAGGCGCTCGCAGCGGAGCTGCTAAGAGGAGCGCTGGCCTTTTTCTGCAGCCTTCTTCTCCCGGCTTCGCCTCACTGCACCCTCCACCTCCATTTAAAGCAGGAGGGGAGGGGCAGGCAAGTCGGGGGAGCAAATCAGGATCCGGGCATGCAGTGATGATGGTCACGGGGTGCGGGGGCACTCTGGACGCTCCGGTCGTCATGGGGATGGTGGCGGCCATTTTAGGAGCCGCGTACCTCGCGGAAGGCGGCGATTCCAACATAGCAGCTGATCCAAAAGAAAGGAGATCAGCTGGTGGGGCCTCCGCCTGTAGATGCGCTCGCAGCAGAGCTGCTAAGAGGAGCGCTTGCCTTTTTCTGCGGCCGGGGGGAGTAGCACAGCACACCTTTTGTGCTTCTTCCTGGTGTCCCGGGGTCCTTCCCCGACTTCCCTCTTGCCTCCAGGATGGAAGTGAAGGAAGTTAATTATCTAGCAAATATAAACAAAATAAATGGTTCAGTACCTTTTACACAACATATTTCCCCGCATGATTTTACACAAAATGGACAAAAACAACAACAGCATACAATTATGACACAAGACATTTTCACCATTTCACAAAACCGTATTTATTTTCTTTCTCTTTACAATGAGCACTAAGTAAATTACTTCCTGTTTGTGAGTGTATATATATCTCTTAGTGTCATCTGATTTGTCATCCTTCCTTTTCATTCCTCAGATGGTTCCTCTGCTCAACTTTCATTTGGCTACCCAATCAGTCGTAAAGCTGTTCTGGGATTACAGCTTCTCAATTGATTGATGTGGACCCATTTTTCTTTTGCCTCTTCTCTTTTTGGGATGCAAATCTTGTAGGCACCAGGTGATATTTTATGTACAATTTCAAAGGTACCACACCAAGATGGGAGAAACATCAGCTCCTTGGTCTGATTCCTTTTGAAAATTGTACAGGTAAGCCTTGTCCCCTACTTCATACTCTTTCCTGGTGGTCTTTAGATCATAATACATCTTCATTCCTTCAGCTGACATTGCTAAATTGCGCTGAGCATAAGAAAAGCATGCTACCTTACATTTTCAATGTACTCATCAGTAGTGGATGCATTTTTCAGTGTTTGCTCCTGAGTTCTGTAGAGCAGATGCTGACGTTACACCATTTTTCACCTGGTCATGAGCTCAAATGACTTTGTTGCAGAAGATGGTGTAGGCCTAATAGCCATCCAGACAAGTGGTAACTGGATGGCTCAACTGGGTCTTGAGTCTGACATAAACTTCTTTAAGATACTCACAATTGTCTTGTATCTCTCTTCTCCCACTCCCCCAGCCCCTTTCTTGAGTCAGGGTGGTTGGCAATGTGGAATTTTCTTTTTACCCCTAGAATTTCCCACATCGTTGCCATCACCTCGCTAGTAAAATGACCTCCGTGGTCCAACTCAATCTTTTGCGGGAGGTAAAAATGAGAGAAGATGTGGTTGATAATTAGTGCAGCAGCTGTCACTGCCTTACATTTTGGGGCTAGAAGACATTCTACCCACTTCGTGAACAAGCTTGTCACAGTCAACATGTACTTGTTTCCTCTAGAGGAGTGAATCACTGGCCGATGAAATTGACTTGCAAATCTGTCCACGGCAGTGTCATATCTCTTTTTTTTGTTGTTGCAGGAGAGCTCTGTGTTTGAGTGAACTTTGTTGGAATAGAGCACACACAAGAAACCCCTTTAGGTAACTGTTAAGGTCCTGACCCATGTGTGGCCAGTAGGAAACCTTGCGCAAGATTTCTAGTGTTGTGTGAAACCACCTATGACCGCCAGTGGCTGCGTCATGGTTGTGTTCCAACATCAGGCTACGGAATGAGGTAGGTACCACCCACTGGTCACAGCCAGATAGGGCTCTCCTTATCAGAAAACTGCCTTGGATCCAGAACATCTTCGAAAACCTCATCAACGCCCGGAGATCCTCTTTAACGGTATAATCACACTATGTTAGAAGAAAATTCACAGTGTCTTCAATGTTTTAATAGAATTTTCCAATGATCGGCTTCTCTTTCTGTGCACTGATCAAATCTGCATCTGGGGTATCTTTACTCAACTGTGCAGTCGAGAGTTCACTATTCACATGAAGTTGTGACAGTGGCAACTAGGATTTCCTCCAGCAGGGACTCCGTTTCTATGAAATCCCCCTGCAGGGCTCTGCTTTTAGCCAGTTGGTCAGCCAGGTAATTCCCAGTCATTCCCAGTCTTATCTGGTCCCTCTATGTTGGAATTACCTCTTATCTTTTTCTAATAGATGGTCATCTCATAGGAGGTCATAGACCTTGTTTGGGGAAGTTAAGTTTTCTTGAGCACAATCATGCAAGTCCACCAACCCTTGCGCTAGGGGACTCCTCTTGTTTTCCCACATCTGACCTCCACAGGAAAGCCTTGCATGGACAGAATTCGGTAAGTAATTTTGGAATTACTAACATTCCCCGCCTGGATTCTGTCCCTTTGTAGATATTGCAAGGGTTGGTGAGGATTCTCGACAATGATGTTCTCCCCCTGGATGAATGAGAGGTAATTTTTCAAGGCCCATACTGTTGCTAGGAGTGCCTTCTCGCTGTCATTGAATTTTTCCTCCAGAGAGGACAAAGTCTTGCTCACGTACGAGATGACTTTGTTGACCTTGTCATGCTTTAGATACAACACACCGCTGTTAGGCAAGTATCTGAGAACTTCTTGGGCCTCATTACAAGTATGCCGGTCCAGAAATGGTGGTGCTGGTAGTTCCGCACCTTTTTCTTGTCCGGTGAAGAGAATAATCCCTGACAGAGTAGAAGCAGTGCGAGCCGTGAATGAACCTAGGACAGTGAAGGAAATGCAGAAATTTCTTGCCATGTGCAATTACTGCCATGCATGGATCTCAGAATACGCAGGGTACACAAAACCACTTTTAAAGGGGCTGAAGGAAGCACAGAGAGAGAACGTAGCAATACAATGGACACAAGACATGCACACTGCATTCAATACATTGAAAGAACTGATATCAACAGCACCCGTCCTAGCAAACCCAGATTATGAGCACAAATTTGATTTATTCTCGCATTGCAATGGGCCACTAATGACAGCAGTATTGACAAAAAAACATAATTGGGCCACAAGCCTCTGGCATACTACAGTGGAACACTAGACTCAGTGATGCAAGGACACTTCGCTTGCAAAAAAGCTCTCGCAGCCGTGGCATTCGCCATTGAAAAGAGTGCAACAATTGTGATGGGGTGTTCCATGACATTGTACGTGGAACATTCACCTTTCGCAATATTAGAAAGGTCCAAGAGCACACTGACTACACAAAAAGCCACAGCATACAAGATAATTCTCTCAAGCGCAATATACACATAGTGAGATGTAAAACAATAAACCCAGCCACTTTGCTCACAGAAGCATGCACAGTGGAAGACATGCAAACACACGATCGTGCTACATACAGAGAGGAAGTTGATGGTACACCCACAGCCAGTGAGGATGCATTATCTGAAGGAGAAGTGTACTTTATAGATGGGTCAGCATCAATTAATTCTGAAACAGCAGGGGGTGGCCGTGGTACGCCTAGAAGAAGGTGAGTACGAAGTGATAGTGCAGAAACGGTTGCCCACTCATTTTTCAGCACAGGCAGCAGAACTAGTAGCACTAATAGAAGCATTACACACGGCCAGAGGATATGCAGTGATAATATACAATGACTCTGCATACATGACTACAACTATGGAGGGTTGGGACGCTGGGGTAGGAGGGGATTTCGGAGAGCAGATGGGTCCACAGTGCAACACCCTGAATTGCTGACAGAAATAATAGAAGCATTGAAAGAACCAACTGTAGTGGCATTAGTGAAATGCCAGGCCCATAACAACAATAATGACATCATTTTGTTAGGGAACGCAGCAGCGGATGTTGCTGCCAAAGAAGCATCATACGTAGTTAAAGAAACTACAGGTGAGTACATCCTACAAAAACATGTAGAAGACTAACAGAGGGAAGGCTACAACTCCATGCCAATTTCACAAATATTAGAGTTGCAACAAGAAGCGTCAGACGAGGAAAAGGAGTTATGGGAAAAAAGAGGATGTAGTCAGTCATCCACAGATCTTCTCTGGCGGCAAAACAACACAGGTAAAGTAGTAATGCCTCAGAAACTCCTAGAAATAGCTTTCCAACAACTTCATTTTCCAGCCCACAATGGTAAACAACCTATAGCAGCAGAGATTCAGGAAAACTAGTTCATTCCAGGATTGCAAGTGCAAATATCCAAACTGACCATGGAATGTACTACATGCCAAATATACAATTCAGGGATGATGCTAAGAACACTACGAGGAACACTACCTAAGCCAATAGGACCATTTCGAGAGGTATATACCGATTACGCAAACATGGGTGAACGATGCAATGGATTGGGATACATGATAGTGTGTCCCTTTTCAAGGTGGGTAGAGGCGGGCCCTTGTGCCCACCCAGATGCAAAGTGCGCAGCCAAGTTCCTAGTGCGGGAAGTATTTCCCCACTGGGGAATATGTGACATGGTACATACTGTCAACGGAACGCATTTTGTCAACGATCTGTTCAAAGAAGTTACAGCAATGTTAGGAATAACCCACAAATTGTGTACCATTTATCATCCGCAATCAAATGGCGTTGTAGGGAACATAAATGGAGTCCTAAACAGCAGACTCTCAACCCTATGTTACACAATGAAAAAGAACTGGATATACTGTTTACCCCTGGCCCTATTTGAGTTAAGAAACCAGCCCAGCAAGGACCACCATTTGTCCCCTCACGAGATAGTGACAGGCAGACGCATGCACACAGCACACTCTCCAATACAAAGGCAGTCAGATGCACACAGAAGTGTACTAGGACTAGGGGAAGTTTTTCATGGGTATTTGACAAAACTCACAAAAGCGGTGCGTATGATAGCAAAACAGCTTGCGCCCCCATTCACACAGGAAGCGGCAAATGACACTGTAAACACCAGCCACTGATAGCCCTACAGGTGAGCTCATGCCAGGGGAGATGATATATGTGAGGAGTTTCGTACGTTGGTGGAATACACCAAGATTTCATGGCCCATATGAGGTGGTTTACTGTACACCTACCGCTGTGAAAGTAAAAGGGCTGAGGTACTGGATAAATTTATCCGACGTACGAAAAGCGTATGACAGTGTAACCCCAGAGGTAGAAATAGACAGGACAGATGAGGTGATACAAACTTAAAAGGAAATGTTAGAAAAATAATAAGCAATGTGCAAGAAATGCATGTGCAGGTGACGTTAGTAAGAAAATTGCAATAAACAAAGTTGATCAACTCTCTCTCTCTCTCTAAAATGAAGTTAATTGTAGAAATTGAAATTAGTGTAAAAGATTACTCAAAATGCACAGATATGAAAAAATATAACAAAAAGTTAATTATGAAATGACAAAGTAGGTATATATTTGTGTGCTTAATGCCCCTTTATGTCTCATTGTGCAGGAGCAACCATGGCAACGGAGGGGGCCCCCGATGTCAACAATGTTAGAGTAGATAGAAATGGAAATGTTAATTTTAACTTAAGAAGATATAGCTATGAGTGTGGTTTGTTTGTCTGCGCAGTAATATTCTTTTCAATGTTGTTTGGTTTGGTAGTATACTGTACTGTGGCATTTATATCTATAGATTTAAATGAGGGGGGAAATGGAACAAGCATGCTAAAGAAGGGGACACATCTCATCTGGGATGGGGTAAAACTGATCTGGGAACAAAGGAGGACGAGAAATGACATACATCATGCAAATAGTACAGCCAGCACTACCATAACAATGCGCCCTATTGCCGCATATAATGACTTTGAGTTCAACATATTTGGAATGAATGACCCAGACCCCTCTGAATTTCCCTGGTTAAAGGATGATTCCGACGCAACTGTATCACTTGGACCCTACACAACAGAGCAATACGAGGTGCCCAAGCGCATGGTGGATAATGATGCAGAAACTGCCGAAATGTTAATGGCCCTATATAATGAGTGGGAAAAGAGGGGGCAGGTGGGGTACCCTTAATGCAGCAGGCAGAGAAGAAAACTCTGGGACACACAAAGGATAACAAGAGATGGAAAAGGGGGGGGCAGAGAAAGTACGATGAATACCACGGGCTGGGATTAAATACCATAGAGGACCCGCAGCACCCACACCAGTCCAATAAATGGTACGCAGACATGAGTTATATGGCAAAGCAAACAACTAATGAGAGCTGCTGTATGTGCTCTCTAATACCCTATGCCTCTGGTACTCCTAAAGTACTGTTACCACAGGAGTCACCTATTGCAGATGCACAATGTCTCCTTCATCTTACATTATGCAGAATTAAGAACACTTTTCAAGCACACACTGTCTCCTTTCAAATGTTGCAGAATGAAAAGAGCTGTTACTCGAAACCAAAAGGAGTAATATGTCTGAAGGAACCCTTTTTAGTGATCAAAGGAACATTATATGCGGACAATAAACATCAAGATGAACAGATAACATGCAAAGCAGAGGCACTACCAGGGCTGGCAGAAGAAAAACTACAATGGATCCAAAGAACATGCGCCCCGATATGGAACTACCACATCTCAAACCTAACGTGGGTAACGGCCCTTGAAAAGCCATTCAAACTGCCGAAAGAGATACCTTATGAACTTCGTTTCCTTGGAGAGGGAAAAGTAAATATGGGTACGAACAAGAACTGTAACAAAACGCTTATCATCCCAGACATGAAAAAAGGAACTGCTGCCCTAATGGACACTTACCGCGTTTGCGGCAAACAGGCATACCTGCACCTTCCACAGTCGTGGAGGGGCACGTGCTCTCTGGCAATGCTGCATTCCGCTCTGATGGTGATACCTGAAAGCCATATTCAAGGGGAGAAACAGCTGTCGCCGTGCAACCAACTGAAGAAGCTATGCCATATCCGAGGATAGCATGCAGGGCACAGTCTCATGAAAAAAGAGATCATCAAACTTTATCTCCAAGGCATCTTTTGAACTTTTGGCGTCGATTCCAGATCGATTTTGGCTGTTTAATTCCGCTGAGACATTTTTTGCTTCCCTCATTCCCAGCATCCAAGCACGGGCCAATGCAAAATGGCTCCAGATCACCCGTTGGGAGCTGATCCAACTGGCGAATGACACAGAAGAAGGGTTTAATGTGATCAAGGTGGAGCTGAGGGCCCTGCGGTTGATGACGATGCAGAACAGGTATGTCCTAGACCTGTTGACAGCCATGGATGGAGGTGTTTGCCGAAAATTCGGGAGCGCATGTTGCACTTTCGTATCCTCTGCAGACGCGGACAATGGAACCCTGTCCCATGTAATAGCAGCCATGCATAACCTTGGCGAGCGGATGAAAGCAGAAGGAGGGGTGAAGCCCAGCACCTGGTTCAATGAACTTTTTTCGAGGGTTCCTTTCTGGCTCGGGATGGCTGTCAAACTGCTAGTACCCTCCATTGTTTTCCTGCTTTTGATTTTTTGTGTGTGCCATTTAGGTCTGAGGTGCTGTGCAGATGCAGTGCCTAACAGTGCAATGATGATGGTGACAATGGGCAATGCAAAAGGAGTGGTACAGATGACCCAAGAGGCGCAAGTGCAAATGGGGGAAGACTCAGGGCCTCAATATAGATTGGCAGCATTATACTATGATGGGTTTATTGTAGATGAGTTATATCACACAACTATAAAAGAGCCCTCGGAGCTAGCTTGGTATAATGAGGTATGGGTGGATCTGGAGGGAAATGGAGGATGTATCTATATGACTTGTACTCCAGATGAGTATGCCAGGGCAGGAGAGAGAGCCTCAGAGCTGCGTGCAGGGCATGGATGCCACGAAAGGGAACACCTGCTTGGGATGAGGCCGTGGCTGAGGAAGAGGAGCGCAAAAGGCTGGGTGAATTGCAGTATTCGTTACTTAAGTAATGAAAGGGGGGAATGTATGGGAGGAAAGGTCCTTGAGACCCCCTCCTCTCCAGTCTAACCCACATGCAGATTTTGATTTGTCCACCGGCTGTCAAGGAGTTCCCCCCTTCTCACCTGAGTCCGTTCTTTACTGGTGTCCTTGGTCGATGCCTTCTTGCGGATGGACCGGGTCTTGAAGAAGGCTGCCCAATTCTCTTCCGAATCCAGAATGCGTTCAGTTTCCGGGACGCCGAATCCAGGAATCCAGGAGGCAGTGGAAGCACGCTAGCCAGGAATCCAGGAGGTAAGTAGAAGGGGGAGGACTAGGAAGGGATAGCGGGATTGGAAAAAGGAGAAGAACCGCGAGCTACGGAGCACACGTCTGGTCGCTACTTCGCAATAGCATTGAGACGCGTGGAGCCGCGGAAGGCGTGGTCTATTAGTAGAAAAGGCTACGTCCAGCTCATGGAGCAAGAAGGGATTACGCTGGACGGCCATGTTGGGAGTATTAATGAGTGCAAGCCTGCTGTGACAGGGACCAAGAAGCCCAAAAGGTGATTCATGACACCGGCCACCCATGCGCCTGTGGCCAGGATTGCGGGATGGCTGAGGGGCAACCCATATGTATGCACACATTGACCAGAAAGCTGATCCCAGACTCATTTTGTAAATGGTACCACAGGCCTCATAGACAAAGGTTGCCTGCAGAGCTACAGCTCTCCCCTCGAGATCACGCACAGCGAGCCAGTCATCTCCCTCACCCTCCTCCCCTCTGCGTCCCTGCAGAATCCTGTTCCCACGGGAGACTAGGCACGAACAAGCTACATGACAAACACTATATCTTTCACCTTCCGCAGTTCATTGCTGACCTGTGAATGACCGGGCAAAGGCTTGGGTTTGAGGAAAACAATTAATCTCCGCAAATATGCCCCTACCCCTTGCAGACCCCACATTTATGACATACACTGTGGATAACCCCCCAACCTTGTTCTCCGTACGAAGTAACAGATACAGATCCTATGCCTGTGTGCCACTCTGTTTCACCCACACGGTTAATCCCGCCGTAAAGGTTATAAATCCTCCCCGGTAGAAATGTATAAAGGGGCTGATTCTAGGAAACGAAACAAGAAGATCTTCACCTATTTTACTTCCCATGAAGCTATTGGTCATATGTCTAAGCCCCATACTGTCGAAAGAATCTTTTAAAAACACTCACACTAATGTATATGTCAATTTACTTGTACGATATAATGCAAGGTACACAATCCAGATGTTCACTGGCTGTTGAAATATACGTGTGTTCACAAATATGTTCAACTTGCATACTGTTCCAAATGTATATAATGCAAGACGGTAAAGTCACAAGACTGTTGTAGATAGAATTTACTTTGTAACATGGTGCTCATGATAAACGTAAACGTGTAACCTATATTATGATCATAGCTCGCATATTATTCGATGTACCTGCAACCACACTGTCCTAATTCTACCTCGCATTCTAATGATTCATATGTAACCCCGCAAAGTAGACCAGCTAGAGGCCACAGGGTCCTCTCTCCCTTCTCCTGCAGCTCCGCGTACTCAGCCCCCACCTTCCTCCCCCCTCAGGTCGGGATGACATCTAAAGGCCCTTGTTTCATTGACGATGTGATGCTATAATTGTAACCTCTCACCCCTCTGCTAAGCCTGCACCAAGTATCTGCCCTCCCCCAAGCCCCCAGAGCCACAATAGCACCATAAAACATGTTCCACACCCCTAGACCTTGGTTAAAGAAATATGGGCAACAAGCCTCTCACCCCACCACCTTTTGATGTACCAGCTATGTGGGCTTTGACCAGGTAGTATCCCAGCTCACCCCAACCCCGACAGACCATGGTGGCAATATTTTTACTCCTGTACTAACATACTATAAAGATGTCCCCCACTAGATATAACGTAAAAGAGTGATAGAGGTATCCCTAAAATTGGTCTGCCGATAAGCCACCTAACCTCGTGAAGCAGTCCATCTATTTGTATAGCATTTTTATGATGATGGAACACGAACACCTAGAGATATGTGCTATTTGCTTGTGATGTTAGAATTACGATTTGTAGGATTTACAGGGCATTATGAATTATAATCAATACTGAATGAGAATGTGTGGCCACAAGGGCAAATGTTAGTACAGCCAAGATGTACCAACTAGACATTGCCCGACCCAGCGCTCCACCCCGACGAGTCCAGCTGAACTACAAGCATCACCGTGACACCACGTGGAGCCTCACCAATCCTGAAGCTTGGACTATACATATTCCATACTGTCTGCCCCTCATTGCCCAATCTCATCGATTCATGTAATCCCTAGTTCTCACGTCATAGGTGAAGTGGTTTTGTAACAAAACGTAGATGTTTTCTGATGTTTGGCAGAGCGCTCTCGGAGTTTGCAGAGTTCTCTGCTTGCCCTACTTTGGTTTTGGATAAACTTTACTTTTTATCTTCACCCGCACTTGGTCCTGGTCTCATTCCCTCCAGGGGTGTGTCCTTTATTGACTTTCATTGGGGAGTTTGGTACTGTATTTTTGAGGACGCTTACTTTCACCGGCATAGTCCGAGTTGCAATGCCGGTAATACCGGCATCGCAAGTGACCCGTTGCATCTGGCAACACCATTGCCGGTAACTGCGGAGAGGCGCGGCAGCCGTGCCTGAGATGCCAGCATGGCGTCAGTAAGTGCACATTCCAAGGTGCACGGACATGCAATCACCAGCATGTACATGCTGGTAAAAACAATGCCAGAAACACTGGCATCGCGGACCAGGCGTTAAGTGGATTCTGGTGTATAGAAACATGCCACAGGTGCACAAAATCAGCACAGGTGGCCCCAATCAGCATTGCAAAAGCACAAAAGGATCCCTCCCACACCTCTTCCAACACCACAGATTACTTAAAGAGGCATCGAGGCGGAGGATGCAGCATAGGCGCTTGGGGAGAAGGAGGGCTATCATGGCCATTCAAATCCCCAATGTTCAGCAGGTAGCAGCCCGCAGGCAATCACCAATCCCTCGCTTAAGCACCACACCATTTAACCTCAGCCAAGGTCAGATCCACACCCTGTACCGGCTAGACAGGGACACCATCAACTCAATAGTGGACCTGATCCATGACGACCTCGTCAGCCTCATCAATATCCAGACAGCCATCCCCAACTTGCTGAAGGTAGTGTTGGTGCTACATTATCTTGCGACAGGCACATACCAACACACTGTTGATGAGCTGCATGGGATCTCGCAAACCTTGTTTTTCCTGTGTGCTATTCCAGGTGATTGATGCACTCCTGTGTCACGTACAAGACCACATCAGCCTACCCAGGACTGCTGACCAGGTAAATGCCACAAAAATAGCCTTCCATGCCCTTGCAGGCATGCATAACATCATTGGTGCCTTGGATTGCACACATGTGGAGCTGGTGGCCAGGCATGCTGTGGGGGTAGTGTACCGCAACAGGAAGCTGTTCCATTCACTGAACGTTCAGATGGTGGGCCCGCCACCTCATCACCCATTGCTGTGCAAGATTCCTGTGTCAACACACGGCTCCATGGTGCTGCGGAACACCACGCTGCCTCGATACATGGCACAACACGGCAGACAGCGTACCTGGCTAACTACAAGGCCATGTGCAGTGTTGAATTGGGGGGGCAGTAGACAGCATAGCATACCTTGCTGCTGGGAGAATCTAAATACAAGTCCATGTGCAGTGTTGAATAATGGCCCAGTATGACCCCCATGACCAGTGGATGTGCACACTGCATGCATAATTCCATCATTACTCCTACTGCAATTCCCAGAAACAATTACAAAACCTCTATGTAAGTGCACAGGCGGTGAATAGGGTGCCAAAAAGGTAAGGCGGATCAATATTCAGGGCAAGGAACATCATTGCTGACAAATGTAAAACAAGTAAACGTCAGACATTGAGGGGGAGATGACCCTACTCAGTGTTCTGAGTGCATGAAATGTGCAAGTGTGTGGTGTTACTGAAGGTGCAACACGGTAGTAGCATGCCATAATGCAACTCCTTGACAGGCATGTCACCATGTATGCAATATATTAATTGCATACATGACTACAGCTATCCCGTACAGCAATGCAATAAAGAACTACATGTACCAGAATGCACCACACCATAGTGACAA
The DNA here is from genome assembly GCF_040938575.1 of Ambystoma mexicanum. NCBI lineage: Eukaryota > Metazoa > Chordata > Amphibia > Caudata > Ambystomatidae > Ambystoma > Ambystoma mexicanum. Next base: position 334,714,686 of record NC_090924.1, on the reverse strand, counting down.
CGACAAGCAGAAAGACAGTCCAGCAAACCTACAACTCATGTTGCACAGCCAGAGAATACTGAATCTCCCACTGACAAAACACAATTTGGCTGCACACAAATTGGGCAGGTACACTGCCTGTTACAACCACACAATTACACATGAATGTCAGTGAAAAGCAAAATGTACCATTGTACGTGGACATATAGCTGGATTTGATTTGTAACACAAGATTGACATCAATTACTTGTGTGTCAATTGTAGAAGAAGGGTCTGGTCTGAGGTCATATTGTCTGTGAATGGTCCATGTGAATGCCACTGCACCGCACACCCCCCACACGCATTATGACAGTGCCGTTCTGGTACTCGAAAATTGACATATGGTAGCTACACTCAATTTTGATTGTGCATGTTTGTCCCCTCAAATGAACACTGTACATCCTGTGCCAATATGAAATGAACAGGAAACTGACATGTACACTTTCTGTTGCTCCCGTGCCAGTGATTCTGGGCATTCCCTGATGCCATGGTTGATGACCCCTGTCAGGCAACCCCACAACAACAACATCCATGAACAGGCATACAATTGTGCCCATGTACATACTCGCTGCATCATAGAACAGACATTTGGCCTGTTGAAGGACAGCTTCCGCTGCCTCAGCAGATTGGGGGGAGCTCTGATGTACAGCCCTGAAAAGGTTGGGAAAATAGTGCTTGCCTTTGCCATGTTGCACAATATGTGCATCAAGTGCAACGCCCCCCTACCCCCAGACAAGGACATGCAGCCACCAGAGGCTGAGGAAGACAGTGACGATGAGCTGGCAATTGCCCAGCGCCGCGATGGCATGGATGGACGTGTCGTACGTGAAGACCTCATACAGCACTACTTCTGAGTACCTGTCACACACACAGCACAGGACATCTAGCACACTGGGCACTGTATATGAATAAATGCACTCACACTGAACGGTAAATGTCCAGTCATGATATTTGCAACACCAAATATATTGTGTGAGAAAAAACGTATGTACATTTGTGGAAAGACTCGCACACTCTAAGATCCCACCCAAACTTCCCCTCCCCACCCCCCAACTATCCCCACACCCCATCACCAAACTGTCCATGTGCATAACATGTTTTGCACAACTATCTACATAGGCAGAGTACCCAGACAGGGCAGCCATGTCGCAATGCCCTATTTACGGCCCCTTTTGGGTTCAGGGGTGTAGCTGCCTGCAGGCCGAGACAGCCGCTCTGAGCGTCTCCTCGGGCATCCCTGTAGAGAACTCCCTGTTGTGGAATTGGTGGAGGGAGCCGGTGAAGAGCCAGGGTCTTTAAAGTGTAGCAGCAGCAGCAGGCTCCGCCTCCAGGAAAAGCAATGGAGCAGGATAACAGGATACAGCAAATGTTTCTCTCAACATAGTACACAGTGAGAGACTCCAAGACTCAGCTGACTCTGCTGGAATATATGTATGATGCATTACCCTTGTATCGGGACCAAATTGAGAAGTATCACAAACAATGGGTGGTAGAGACACAAGGGGGGATGCCCCGCTCCTGGCCAGAGCAGGGAACCCACGATAGAGGGATACTAGATCACATGGACACATTCTTTGCAGCTAAATATAAGGGTTAACAACTTCAAAAGAGAAAAAAAATAAATCTGTGGAAGATGATAGAGGATGTGGAGGACCCTGATCATGCGGGGACACCAACTGCAGAGGGCAAGGCTGGAAATGTAATCCTAAACTATACAGGTGAGCAAAGCTGATCTCCCACACACAGGGCTTTACCCACTCACCACTCGCTCAGCCGCGGGATACACAAAACCGACATGTGTGCCTACATCGGCCACTGCCCACCTCCATACATACCAATGCAGAGTGCTAATCCTCCCCAAGACAGTAAGGTACAGAATGAGCTAGAGGAGGAATTGGAGGTTGCGCAGGTGGAATTGGCTTGATTGAGGGCAGCACAGGAAGGAGGAGGGAAAAAGGGGAATGGGTTAGGTGAGTTGAGGGCAGGAGATATTTTGTTCAGACTAGACAGTTTGGCAATCAAGGATGCACACATTAAGAAGGGAGCACAGGGTATGGGACTGTAAGCTCTGACAGGCACACAGATTGAGAGTTAGGGGAAGAGGAGTGGGATACTATAGACGAATTTGAGGATGATGAAGATAACAAGCAGGCTCCAGAGGTCACGCCATGGATGGAAAGTTTGTGGGGACTGTGGCTGAGGTCAGGTTTGGTCGGGTGGCAGTAGCAAGAAAAAAGGGAAGTGTTGGAAGTAAAGAGGGAAGGAACACAGGTACTCAGATGCTGTTGTTGCACAAAGGCCTAGGTAGGACACACTATGTGCCCTGGTTGCAAATGGATAAAAATAATCTGATTAAGTTGCTCCCACCCTTTACATCCGGGGCCGGAAAATGTATCTACGCTTTCCAAAAACAGACAGCAGAGATTCATTCCCTTGGCTGTGGGGATATGAAATGTTTGCTTGTTGCAAAAGTGGGGGACCAGGCTGTGGACGTGTGGGTTCAAGCAGGATACCCCAGAGTAATACTAAATGACAATGCACACAATGGCACGCCCTTTAACAGTATTAGAGCGCAAGTGTGGGATGCACTGCAGCAAACGTACCCTGTCACGCCAGTCCTGCAGTCTTTTATGCAGTTCACCATGGGGGGGATGAGGATACCACGCAGATTATTATCAAAGTTCTGGAGATGTGGCAGGTGGAGACGAGGGACCAGTGGAACCGGTCAGTTCCTCTTTTCTATTTCATTGTTAAAAAGGGTTTGCCCAGGGAATTGCAAAACACGCACGAAAAATTGTAAGCATTGAATCGAATGGGTGGGCCGAAATACACATTATTATCATACATCACTGTAAAAGAATAAAAGAAAGTGAAAAAGAAACAGCACAACGGCTGCAGGCTGAGGAAGTGAAACTAGTGCAGAAGAAGTTAGCTAAGAAAGCAGTTGAGGGGGCAGTACCATTGAGTGCACGAACGGAGGTGGCGGAGCAAACCTCGGCCACTCCAGAATAGCCTGCTTATGGAATAGATCCAAGGCTGGGTAAACTGCACCTTTTCCATGCTTCACATGAAATGCTGAATGGATTGCGCCACCAAACTTCTCTAAAGTGGCCGACGATTTGTTAATCTGGACTGCCCAACCACCCGACTTCTCGAATCTCAGCCCTAAATAATCGTGAAATTCAACCTGTTCGAGTACTGAGCCCTCTTCTTCAACCTTCAATGCTCTACGTTTCACTGATTTGGGACCAAAAACCATCACTTTTGACTAATTCGTTACATTTCTTCAGGAATACAGACAATGACCTCCTCAAACCGTGTGGTGATGTAGCAATATGGACTGCATCATCGGCATAAAATAGGACTGGAAATGTATTTGAATCAATTTTGGGGCAATCCTGGCAGTCCCTCAGTAGTGCGTCTATAATTTCTTGTATATAGATGTTGAAAAGGAGGGGGGCCAAAGTACTGCCCTGTCTGACCCCCTTTTCAACGAAGGGCCATGCCAGGTCGCCTCCTAGTCCGTAACGTACACTTGCACTGTTAGCAGTGTAAAGCTGGTCTATTATATTGATTAGAGCTCCTAGCGCTTTCCGTGCGTTAAGTCTCTGCCACATAGTCTCTATGCAAACTGAGTCAAATGCAGTTTTTTGGTCAATGAAAGCCACGTAAAGACACATTTATTTGATTACTGTATATTTTTGTATTAATAAAAAGAGCATAAAACACTGATCAATCGTTCCTCTATTGTCTCTAAAACCTGCCTGAAGATCGTGGATTATAGATTCCTTATCAACCCAGTCCTGTAGGTATTTAAGAATGACCTTCCTGAATATTTTTCCAATGTTATCCAAAAGCGATATTGGGTGCTGGTTTCCCGGAAGGTCTCTGCCATCCTTCTTGTAGATTGGTAGGATCACTGCCTGCCTCCAAGGCTCTGGTATTTCCTCACTGCACCAGATAGCATTAAATACCCAACAAAGAACAGGGGCCCACATATCCACCTCATCTTTTAGCAGATCAATGGGGATAAGATCAGGGCACTCTGCTTAACCATCATTAAGAGAGTTAAGCACTGTATTCACCTTTTCAATGGAAACTATAGGGGATCAGTGTCAAAGCTGAATTTTACATGGTCGATTAACAGTACGCATGGCACTTTGGACCGGTATAGGTTGGCGAAATGCGACCACCAACCATCTTCATTGATGTGACAGAGCAATTTTTGGGCACCCTTCAAATCATTTGCCGAGACCAACTTAAAAAAGAGTGAATGGTCCCCGGATTTGAGAGCAGCATGAAGGGCCATCCATTTCTCCTGACTAAATTCCCTTGTTTTCAAAAGCATCAGATTTTTATATTTTGCACAGTGCTCACGGAATTTGTTTGTCCAACCCCAAACTCGATTTTAAACAATTAAGAATTTCAGCCTTTGCCTGGTGACATTTGCAGTCGTACCAATTGGGTTTGTTTAATGCTTGTTTTTATAAGACCTTCCTTGGCACTGAGATATGTGGGATGAGTTTGGTTGTTAGGAGCTCGTATTCAGCTAAGATCACTTCAGGATTAATATTATCCTCTCAAATGGCTTCTGTATTCACCAAAATAGAGTTATAGAGGTAGGCCTGATGTCAGGCCTTGGGGGGGAGGGGAGAGGGTTTGGACCATTGAATGAATTTCCGAGCATGGGAATTGCTCGATGAGGGTGAACATTGACATAGGGGGGACCCAATTTTGTTTTGCTTCCCCTCATGCTTAGGGTTAGTGGAAGGTGGTCACTTTCCATTCTCTCAACCACTTCGAAGTCAGTGATCCTCGACCAGTCCAAGCCTGAAACAAGGATGTAATCAATGTGGGAATTCCCACTGGGTCCCCTGAAGGTCAATTTTGCCGGTTGATCTTTGCTAAAACAGCCATTACACGCCCTTAGATTTAAATTGGCAAACATACAGCTATCAGGGAGGCAGGGGGGTTCCCAAGCGTAATCTTGATAATCCCATAGGTTTGCCAACTCCTTGACCGGTTCAAATTAGAGGTTAATGTCCCCCGCAACAAGAATACTACTTTTGAAGACCGTTTTCAGGGGTCTATTAGTTATATGCTCTTCTAAGGAAGACATTGTGGCTGGGTCATGGGCGAGGATAGTCTGTTGTAGATGTTCTATAAATACAATACATCAACATCTCTGGAAAGCAGCAGTGCTAGCAGATCCACTGAGCCTGTGGGGCTAAACTCGATCCTCCAGCCTAGGGTGGTGTCACTCCAGACCAGAAGACTGCAACGCCTCCTGGGTCCCTTGATTGCTGGAATGGCAAATGCCTGGTACCCCTGGAGGTGTGAGGTGGATCGACTGTCCATGTTTCTTGTAACATTATTATGTGAATGTGACTCACATACTTACACCAATCAGGGTTGTCAAGCAACCTTCTAAGCCCAGCTATGTTCCAGGATACCACCTTAATGTTGTCATGAGCGCCCACAATTGGACCATCCTCACCACCCAGTTATTCCACCTCCTCCAGGTACACACATGAAGGGCCTCTACTGTCAATAATAGTAGTAGTAATGGCAGGGTGTCCTCTAATGATCTCGCCCTACTGTCCTGCAGTTTGTGGAATCTGGTTCATACTGTTAGCTGGCGGCTCATGCACAGCTGAGACTCTAAAAAAGATAGCTGGAGACCTTAGCAGAATCCTGGAGTTTCCACTGGGATAAGCCCAGTGCTCGATACTGAAAAGACCTACTACCAGCAGCTGGGATATAACAAAAATCTGAATGTAATCAAAGGCGCTAGCTGGTATTGATCCACTGACACAGTGCTCAATATGTATGTATGTATGTATGTATTTAATTTTTGTATAGCGCCGGTAGCCCGAGGGCATCAGGGCGCTTGTACATAAAACACTGGTACTGCAAGACAGACAACAAGTATGAGACGGACAATGAGTACAAATAGCTATTGCGTAACGTGGTCCCTGAGAGAAGTCCTATGCCCAAGTTCTCATCTAAAGAGGTGTAGATCATCAAGAGGGAATATCATCCCTAATAGAGAGACCACCTTTAACGTGACATATCCAGTAGATACATTTGTTTTAAAGAGACTCTTGATCTTCAAATGAGCAAGGGAAAAGCTTGGGAACATTGATAATAACTATTGAGGGCCCCATTAAGTCTACACCTACACCTGGTATAACTGCCCGCTTGTTGGAAGCAATTACAGAGCAAGAAAGGGGGAGAGCATTGGAGCAGATCAATGGGGGTACTCGGCCGTCAGGACGGTATGCCCTCTGACTGCCGTTCACCGCCACCGATACTACAGGTACAAGGTGAGGGCTGTGGCTGGATTTTAAAAGGTTCACTCCCACAGCTTGCTCCAAATTGCTCGGGACCCCCTGGGGGGCTGGCTTCCGAACTTGAGACAGGGAACCCACATTCATGATTCCAATGGGAGGACCCTGCCTACCATGGAGGGTCAAAACTCCTGGCACTGCAGTCATGGAGTCCAACCTGCCATTGATGGCTTTAATGTCTTACCTCATTTCCCCGGCCAACTTGTCCATTTTCAGTACAATTGAGTTCATAATATCCTGAAGAATTTTCTCAACCAATGTGATACTGACACAACTAACGTTACACTTTCTGGAGCTGGTCTCGTGGTGACTGGTCTGAGAATCTACTTCACAATATAACTTGGCACCACCAGGTTGAACTTCGTGCCTTGGGACTCTACCAGGGGTGGACTGGGCTATATGGAACTCTGGACAGTACCCGGTAGGCCTCTGCACCCTGGGCCTCTTTTTTGTGGTATTACCACATTTTTCCATAGAAAACGGGTTGGGCTTGCTGAAAATGTGTAATTTGGGTCCGCTTTTGGTTCCTAGTCCAACCCTGGACTCTACCCTCTGTATGTGCCACAGCCAGTTTACCCCTTGCATGTCGCCAGCTTCCATTGACGTGTTCCCTGTGTAATGGGCAAAGAGGCTGGGGTTCCAACTACTATAGATGGCTCACCTGACAGAGGCTGGAAACGATTTCTAAGGGGCAACATAGGTAGGACAAATGGACCATTTTGGGGTGGCGACTATAACACTCTGCGGTCTCCTGCCTGGCTAGATCAGAAATGGGCGAATCCAGTGAAACAATCTGAATAGGAGAGGATACATTGGTGGGTATTATGACTAGTAGTGGGGACAGAGGGGACTCTGTCACTTCTGCCAATGATCTTGATGTCTTGTCATCCTTTGACTGTTGGTGGATTTTGATTGTGTTAGAGCCTGCCAGGCCTTTTTCTGGTCCGTTACTGGGTGCTTCGAGAAGAAAGTTCTGTCCACCTGACTGTCCCTGGTTTTTGGACAATTTCAAAGGGGCCCAGAATATCTTTCTTTGAAATGTGGGGGCTCGGATCTCGGTGTGGCCTCGCAGGATTTGCAGAGGCTGGGGCTTTGGGAATATCACAAAAATAAATCGGGTCCATGATGACTTCATTAACCATACAGGTAGTTTTAAGCGGTTTCCCTTGTAGTAAGACTAGAGGGGATTCATCTATCCATGTAGCTGTGGGGCCCTTTCTCCCGGTTCCATCAATATCAGATAAAAGTTCCTTAATTTCTTAAGTACTTATCTTGAGCCAAAACCTCTTGGCCCAAGTGGGGCTCCGAATCAACCTGCTGCCTCGGTCAGCCGCCCTTCACAGACAGACTTTTCTTACAGGAGGCTGTCTGATGAGAACATATGACGCTGACCACACATGCCAAACAGACAGCCAAACAGACCCCAGGCTCAACTGGCCGGGCTCATCGCCACAAGGGCAGCTTGGCGGTCCTTTTGAAAGCGCCTCCCAGTGGGCATGGACAACAGTCCGCTACCCTCCTCCTCTGATCTCTTCTCCCCGATACGGGCTGCAGGGCTGGGAAATGCTGGGAGAGGCACACGAGTATACAGATAGACAAACAGACCCCAGGCTCAACTGGCCGGGCTCATCCCTTGTGATATTATGGTGCAGTATCAGAAAGTGCAATGTCCTTTAATGGCTCTTTTAGCCCAACCTCCCTTCAGGCAGTATCCCTTATCAAGGGAGGTGGAGGAGGGTATACAGGGCACCATTGTGGCCCTACTGAATCAGGAGATAATTGTACCATCTACTTCCCCTTGCAACGCGGAAATATACCCGATAACAAAGGCAAAAGCGGGGAGTTGGAGGATGAATTAGGATTTGTACCCTCTTAATGGCATTGTACAGGCAGAATTCCCAGTGGTCCGAACCCTGCGACAATACTTTGCAATGTCTCCAAAGAGGTGACCCACTTCACTGTGGTGGATCTTAAAAAAACCTTCTTATCAGCTCCCTTGCACCCCAATTCACAGTACCCCACTGCCTTTACATATGGGGGATGCACTTCGAACACACAAGACTGCCTCAAGTGTACTGTAAGTCCCCCAGCATTTTCAAAAGGATACTACATGCTGACTTAGGCAATTTCCAGATTCCCAGTACCATCATTCAATATGTTGACGACTTGTTAGTGTGCAGTATCAAGGAGCACCAGTGCAGACAGGACTCCCTCACACTCTTACTACTGGCATGCAAGGAATACAAGGGTGACAAGGCAAAATTACAGTACTTCCTCCAGGAGGTGCTCTACTTGGGCCAATTAATTTCTGTGAATGGCAAAAGAATAAATCCTAATTGCGCTGCCTCTGTGCGCGCCACCCCACAGCCTAGAACAAGTGAAAGAGATGCAAAGGTTTTTGGGGTTATGTAACTATTCTAGTGCATGGATACTTGATTATGCAGCATACACAAGACCCCTGTTGCAAGGCCTCAAGGAAGTTCAGAAGGGTGACAACAAAATAGTATGGACAGAGGACATGTGCACCAATTTCAATTACTTAAAAGATGTAATCTCCACTGCGCCAGTGTTAGCAACTCCAGACTACAAGCAAGAGTTCTACTATTCTCCCACTCCAATGGGCAACTGATGACTGCGGTGTTGACACAAAAGAGCACCATGGGCCACAAGAGATTGGCCTATTACAGTGGTATCCTAGATTCAGTTATGCAGGTCCAATTTGCCTGTGAGCAAGCACTTGCTGCAGCAGCATTTCCTATTGAAAAGAGTTAAACTATTGCTATGGGAAGCTCTGTGACATTGAATGTCGAGCACGCAGTTTTTGCCATCCTAGAATGCTCCAAATTCACACTGACCACACAGCGAGCATCTGCATACGGGATTATTGTATCTAGTCCAAACATTCACATTGTACGATGCAAAACTCCTAACCCTGCCACATTCCTGGGTGAAATGTGTTCTGACGAGGTTTTGGCCAACCATGACTGTATAACCTTTCAGGGGGTGGAAGATGACAACCCAAAAGCACATGACAGACCACTCGAGAGGGGGTCCTCTTCATTGACGGCTCGGCCACAAATGACCAGGACGAAGGCTTGCGACACACTGCTGCAGCAGTGGTTCATTTTGTGGATGGAGAATATGAAACACTAGTACAGAAGAGGTTACCAATGTATTTTTTGGCCCAAGCTGCTGAGCTCATAGCACTTATTGAAGCGATTTAGGTGTCCCAAGGGTGCCATGTGACCATTTACTCTGATTCAGCATATACCACCACTACAGTGCATGCAGGTCTTGCACAGTGAAAAAGAAGAGGATTCAGGAGGGCGGACGAATTTCCAGTGCAGCACATGTCTCTATTGGGTAAGCTTATCCATGCGCTGTCCCAGCCATCTGTAGTGGCGGTTGTCAAATGCACCGGCCACACTAATAACACAAACAAGGTCTTGCGGAGGTGGCAGCAAAAATGGCAGCATACCTTCCGGTACCATCAGTATCGGAATATCCTGTGTTAACACTTAACATGGACCAGTTTCACACACCGTACAACGCCTTACCAATAGCGCTGCTGATCGAGTTACCGGGACGAGCACCATAAACCTAAAAAGAACTCTGAGTGAAGAGAGGGTGTAACAGTCTCCAACAGATCTCTTGTGGAGGCAAGAAATATCAGGGAAAGCGGTAATGCCCCATGAGTTAATAATAGTAGCTTTCGATCAGTTTCACCATCCAGCACACGTTTCCAAACAACACATTGCAGCAGATATTCAGGAAGACTGGTTTGTCCTTAACCTACAAGAAAATGTAATGAGCATGGTTATACATTACACTACGTGTCAAACATACAACACAGATCTCACATTAAGAACTATCAGGGGCACCCTGGTACACCCTACTGGCCCATTCCGTGAACTACACATTGGTTATGCAGACATGGCTGATAGATGCAATAAATCCTGTTACCTCATTGTGGTTGTCTCTCCTTTCTCAGCTTGGTGGAGGCGGGACCTTGTGCACATCCAGATGCTAAGTGTGCCGCCAAGTTCTTGGTGTGGGAGGTTTTCCCTCAATGGGGTGTGAGTGATGTGTTAAAGTCAGATAATGGCCCACACTTCTTTAATGACCCTTTTAAAGAGATTTCAGCATTATTGGGCATCGAGCATCAGATGTGCATCATTTACCACCAGGCCAGGCCAGGACAACGGGGTCATAGAGAGGATCAACAGCCTGCTAAAAAGTAAGCTGTTGAAACTGTGCACCACATTAAAAAAAGAACTGGGTGCACTGTGTACCACTCACATTATTCACTTTGCGCACACAACCCTGTAAAGACCACGATTTATCACTCCAGGAAGTGGTGACAGGGCACTACATACACACCCCACTCTCTCCTGCCAGGCGAATGTCAGACGCTCATAGAGCAGCATCCATCTTAGGGTAGGAATTTAGTTGCTACTTGTCCTCCCTACCGAAGGCAATAAACTGTGACTCCCAACAGATTGCACCTCCCCGGAAAGACGAAGCAACCGGCTCCACACTGGATATGTCTGCAACGTAACCCTCTCTGCAGTTGTTGCCTGGGGATTGGATCTATGCTAGAAATTTCATTTGCTGGTGGACCCAACCCAGATATAATGGTCCATATCATGCCGTTTACGCCACACCCCTCGCCATTAAGATAAAGGAGCTATGTTACTGGGTGCACCTCTCTGATGTCTGCAAAGCACCACTGCTTCAGCCGGCACCAAAGGATTAGACAGCCCCATGCCCACAACATTAAAGCTCAACACTCAATTACAGCCTGGCCACCCCCTTTGAAAGATTAAAAGGAATATCGCCCAATATTCTCACACAACGTGGCTATGTAATACATTTGCACAGGGACTTGCAATCCCCCATACCTCTCTCTCTCTCCCTCTCTCCATCTTCCCAACTCTCCCTCTCCTCCTCTCGCCCTCTCTCTTATAATTAAACATTGCATTTTAGGTGGTTTTCACAATGGACCCATCTGTTACGCTCACCTGGTATCCCTGGGGAAGCCACCCAGCCCGTGTTGGATGATTTGCACTCTCGAACCCTCTCCCGGTCTCTTGGTAAGGCCTCTGGTTAAAGATGGGTCTGCAATATAGGAGAGCTGGATTCAATACCAGATTGTCTTTATGTTTTCCCACCTCCCTTGGCCTCAACTCCTTCCCCCCCCTTGGGCCCTCTCCTCACCGTAATATTGTAAAAGGTGGATTCTCCGTCCTGCTCCTCGTGGCAAGGGCGCGTAGATGTGGGGGGCGAGCAGCGACCAAGTTACTTCACTGGTGCAAGCCCCCCCTGTGGGAATCCAAGCCTGCTGCGACTCCATAGGTTTGCTGCTTTACAGTTTTTATATGCAGTTCTTATGTTCCTCTTAGTTCGAATAATAATGTCTTGCTTCTTTCCTTTTAGGTATGGAAAGGTATTTTGGTGTTGTCATGCAGTTTGAAGATGAGCATGGGCCGCTAGGTGAAAGCGCGGTGTGCGCGATGCTGTCCGGTGAGCAATGCGCGATGCGCGGCGCTGTTTCGCCTTTTATATTGCTAACCTGTGTCTTTTCTCTACTTGCAGGTTGCGATGTTCCTTGCCGAGCGCCGTAATGTTCCAGCAATTGGACTAACCAGGAGATGACTACCCAGGTAAGAATTGTGTGGCTTTCTTCATTCGGGAGGAAACATGAGTAAACGCCTACTACTGCTGTCTTTCTTTCTCCTCTTTCCAGTTTATGGTATTCCAGGATGTATGCGGTGCCGGATGATGGAGTTCGTACCTTCAGGTGAGTGGAACTGAAGTCGGCGATGGATTGAAGACAGAATACTGTTCCAGGTAAGTTTTGTTGGGTTCTTTCTCTCTCAGCAGGTCCTTGGTTTCAGGTAAACTGGCATCAAAGAACTGGACACGGTGAGCGTTACGCTGCCCACAGCAGAATAACGCAAAGCATGTTCTGCTGTTTGGGTGCGGTTTAAATAGTCTCAGGTAAAGTAGTCCAGGTAAAATAGTCCCAGGCCTGCCACACCCAAAGTAGTCCAGGTAAAGTAGTCCTAGGCCTGCCACACCCAAAAGACTAGACCGCATAGCTCAGTTCCTTGTAACTGAGCTATGTGTGTGCCTCCATGTTGGCTGAACCCCCCCAAGTTAAATAGTCCCAAGTAAATAGTCCCATTCTAATATTGGTCTTCATGATGGTTATGAGCCTGGTGCCAAAGAGAGTCTTGGATGAGATTTTAGGGCCTTTGACCTGGCCCTAACTGGAAGGTTGACTTGCCAGTGAGGGCCAGGGGCAAGGGTCATGACAGCATTCTCCCCCAAGGCACCTCTCACGGTGGCACTTCTGCCTGGTCCTGGTTTGGCTGGGTAATTGTGATGGAACTTTTTAATTAAGCGAGGTGCATGGATGTATTCACTAGGTTCCCATGATCTGTCTTGAGGGCCGTATGCCTTCCAATCAACTAAGTAGTATAGTTTGGATCTGGTGTATTTTGAGTCTAGGATATCCTTTACTTCAAACTCTGGTTCTCCGTCAACTAATACTGGTTTTGGTGGTGTTGTAACCCGAGTACCGGGTTGTACCGGTTTCAGGAGTGACACGTGAAACACAGGACGAATCTGCATAGTGGGTGGTAGGGCTAATTTAACTGCCACTGGATTTATTATGGATTTAATAGAATAAGGTCCCAGATATCGGGGACGAACAGTCCGAGTCCCTTTTATGGGCACATATTTTGATGCTAAACAGACCTTGGGCCTCATTACAGGTCGGGCGGTCCGGAAATAACAGTGGCGGTAAACCTGCCGCCACTGTTAATTCCAGACCGCCCGATCCTGACTCCTGCAAGCGGGAGGTGATGTTCCCGCCAGGTCTGACCTGGCGGATTTGACAACGCCCTCCTGCAGGCGGACGTGGAAACACCAGCACCAGTGTCCCACTTCCTATGGGACTCAATGGGAATGGGGATTTACCGAATTCCGCCTCCGGAATTCCCGGGACACCAGGGTCGTAATGCCCTGGTATTTCCGGGAGTCATGGAGGCGGAATGGTAATACGAGTCCGGCGGTAACCAGGCGGTTTGACCGCCTCGGTTACCGCCGGACTCGTAATGAGGCCCCTTGTCTCCAATTTGATAGTCTGGGGCTTTACTACGATGTTGGTCAGTGAATTTCTTTTGTCTGTTCTTGGCTTGGAGTAAATGTTCTGCTGCTTCCTTGAAGGCCTGGGAAATAGTCGTATGTAGGGTTTTAACCGCAGGCATTTCCAAAGGGGTTCAGAGATCCAATTCTGAAGTAAGTGGATGTGTACCATATATAGTGTAGAAAGGGGTTTGTCCAGTTCTGGTGTGTAATGAAATATTATAGGCATATTCAGCTATCCATAACAAGTCCTTCCAATTTCTTTCCACTTGATGTAACATGCAACGTAAGTATTGCTCGAGGGTTTGGTTTGTTCTTTCTGTTTGGCCATCTGTTTGAGGATGGTGACTTGTGGATAGTCGAATGTCAATTTGGGCCATTGAACAGCATTTCCTCCAGAAGCTGGATACAAACTGACTACCTCGATCTGAGATCAAGACTGAAGGAAAGCCATGTAGCCGTACGATTTCCTCCAGGAATACTTTTGCTAAATTGGATGCATTTGGAAGACCCTTGAAAGGAATAAAATGTGCCATTTTAGAGAACAAGTCTACAACTACTAAGATGGTGTTGAATCCTTGACTGGGAGGTAGATCTGTAATGAAATCAAGGGGCAGTGTGTGCCATTGTGCGGGAGGAATTTCCAATGGTTGGAGAAGACCAGCTGGTTTCTGCTTTTGGGACTTGTTTTGTGCACACACACCGCAAGATTGGATACATTGTATGATGTCTTCACGCCATGTGGGCCACCAATAGTTTAGTTTTACTTTATCTAGAGTTTTGGCAATCCCAGGATGACCTTCAATCAGGTAGTCGTGATAACTCGAAATAACCTGCTCCTGTTAATCTTTACTTGGCAAGTATAGACGGTTCCTAAAATATGGTAACTGGTCTTTAATGGTGGAATGTTCTCCTTGAGTACACCACTCTTGTGAGAAAGTGGGATCCATTAAGAGTTGGATCTAGTTTTGGAGTTCACCCTGTGTCAATTTTGTCGTAAGACCTAGGAGTTTGTCTTCTGGAATGATAGCTACTGGATCTGGAGTTATGTGTACCTTTTCATCAACACCCATGTGGGACAAGGCGTCAGCCTTTCCGTTTCGGACTCCTGACCGGTAGGTGATCACATAGTCATATTCAGCAAAGAAAAGAGCCCAGCGCATTTGACGGGATGATTGAGCCTTTGCTGTTTTTAGGTATTGCAGGTTTCGATGATCAGTTATGACCGTGGCAGTATATCTAGCACCAAGGAGGAGATTGTGTCGCCATGCCTTGAAAACTGATTTTATAGCCAAGAGTTCTTTGTCTGTGATAGCATAGTTGAGTTCGGGAGGTGAGAATTTTTGTGACCAGAAGGCCACAGGGTGTAACTGGCCAGTTCATGGATCCCTTTGTGAGAGAACAGCTCCCATAGCCATGCTAGAGGCATCTGTTTCAACTATATAAGGGAGGTCTGGGCGAGGATGCCGTAGAACTGGAGCAGAAGTGAATTTTTTCTCAGGTTCTTGAAAGGCCTTCTCTGCTTCTTCGGTTCAATTGAACTTTTTATTGTTTTTTCTCAATGGTGATGTAATTGGATGCACTATTTGGGAAAAATCTGGGATGAATCGCGGGAAAAGTTTGCAAAGTCCAACATACGCTTGTTTCCTTTAAATGAAGTTGGTGACGGGCAGTTAAGAATGGCATCTACCTTGTGCCTATCCATTCTGATACCTTTTGGTGTGAGGATAAAACCGAGGAATCCCACTTTGGTGACATGAAAAGAGCATTTTTCAAGTTTAGCATACAGTTTATGTTGGCGGAGTTTAGTAAGGACGGAGCGGACATGCCTGACATGGTCTTCTTTTGTAGCAGAATACACTAAGATGTCATCAATGTAAACCAGGGCGCAAATGTCGATTAACTCCCGCAAAACATCATTCATAAAGTACTGCAATGCAGCAGGAGCGTTGCAAAGTCCAAAAGGCATTACCTGGTATTCATTCAAGCCATATTTGGTACGAAAGGCGGTTTTATATTTGTCTCCTTTCTTCACTCGAACAAGATGTTACGCCCCCCTAAGGTCCAGTTTGGTATAGATTTGGGCTTCTTTGACTTGATCCAATAATTCAGGAATAAGGGGCAGTGGATAACGTTTTTTTACTGTGATCTGGTTTAATGCGCGATAGTTGATGCAAGTCCTCAAATCTCCTTCCTTCTTTGGTACGAAGAGTAAGGGACTGGCTGCCAGTGATTTAGATGGGCGGATAAATCCATTTGCCAGGTACCGATCAAGATAAGATTTCAAATGGAAGTTTTCTGGTTCAGTAAGTGCATAGATTCGACCGCAAGGAATTTGCGCACCAGGTATGAGGTCGATCTGACAATCGTAGGGCCTGTGCGGTGGTAGAGTATTGGCTTGTTCTTTCTGGAACACATCTTGAAAATCTTGGTATTCATTTGGTAGAGTACTAGTCACACCTAGTACAATCGCCGCCGTACTGTGAGTAGCAGATGTACATAAGTCTGTTTTCCCCTTTTCTTGGTAATAACAGGTACGAGCACAATCATTGGAAAAGGCCAACTTCTTGGCATGCCAATCTATTAGAGGGTTGCGAGCTACCAACCGTGGCATCCCTAAGATTAGTCGAAACTGAGGAACTTTGATGAGATCGAATGCAATAGATTCTCGGTTACCATCCTGGCACAGTAGGGTTAGTGCTGCTGTGCATTGAGTTACTGGCCCGGAAGCTATTTCTGTCCCATCAACAGTAGTAACTTTTTCAGTAGTCGACTTAGAGCATAAGGGAAGCCCCATCTCTGCTGCCAGATCTTGGTCTACATAATTCCCATCTGCTCCGCTATCTCTGTATGCTTCGACAGCATGCATCCGAGACGGTTGTTGGTGATTAATCAAAATTACTGGTAATGCAAAGTGTGAGGTCTGTGGCTCACTCGACAAGCGGACCTCTATGCTTGCCGGGCTTGGTAGTTTTCCGACTCCTTGTTATTATCTTCCTTCTCTGTGGCTCCAACAGTTCTCCTTGGTGGTTTCACTGGACATTCTTTGAGGAAGTGGCCTGATATTCCTCAATAGAAGCATAATTGCTGTTGCCTTCTCTTGTCTCTTTCAGTTTTAGTTAAAGGGGGCCGTACACCTCCGATTTGCATGGGTTCTACATTTTTTTCCAATGTACGTGGAACATTATCCTTTGACCAGACATACACAGCTCGAGTGTCTAACCTTATCCGGTCCGCTTTTCGGTCTTGTAATCTGTGTTTGTTACACATCGCCGCAAGTGGTCCCTATGGGCTCGGACCCGCTTGTGCGGTACCTTGACTACACATCCCGCTGTGCGGGGAGTTTCCTGTTCTCCTCATCCGGCTAGTAGCTGTCTAGTTGTTGCACGCTCCCTTGCCGTGTGAACAGGCGATCACGTGCGGCATGGAGATCATGTGACCCTTTATACGGAAACCAAGCGACCGGCACTTTGCGTCGCTTCTGCCTTTGGCGCTCCGTGAGTTCGCTTCTGGATTTCTCTCTCTCTCTCTCCTAAAACTCATTTTTCTCAAACTAACAGTTCTGACTTACCTGTATTTACGATCCTCTGCAGAGCCGTCTCTCCGGTTTCGCTATTCCCGCTAATCCCGCTCGCAGCCGGTTCCACGGATCTCTCTCCATTGATTCCCGTCTCTGCCTTCCCTCCAGCTGAGTAAGTTTCCCAATCTTTAGGGGTTCTCGTGCCTCTACCCTAGTTTCTTATTCCCATCTATCCCTATCTAGATTCTCCCGAAGCTCTTCTACTCCACGAAGCTCCGGATAATCACTCCCGATCCATCTTCGGATGGTGAGAAGCTTACCATTACCTCCTAATTTCTCTTCTTACCTGGCTCTCTCCTCTAAACCTTCTCCCCTGTTTTTTCCCCTTGTTCCACTCTGCAGACCAGATTCCCGGGGTTATTCTTGAGGGTTCCTGCCGGAGCCATCCAATCCACTGCCTTCTACCGGACCATCGCGAGTGGAAGTCGTCCAGGGTTTGTTTCCCATTTGAGGGTTTCCCTGGGAGTCCTGTCTCCTCACCCGGGTTAATTTACCTCGGGCGGAGGTGTCAGGATTTGTTCCGGGAAATCTTCCTATCTGCTTTGGGTCTTCCAATTGGAGTCTTCTATCGCCAAGGTGAGCGAGTATGGTTTAGTACCTCTGTGTGCCCAATCTACAACTTACACTCATTGTGCAGTGACAGTAAGCGACGCCTCAAAAATTATTACCAGTATCATTCTTGGCAATCGTTATTCCAAATGGAACAACAAATGCAGCAGTTAATGGCGGCCATTCAGGCCATGTCATTAGAAGTCCAATCTCTGAAACAAGATAATCCTCAACTACGTCATCAAGTAGACAGAGTGTTTTCCGATACCCCCCCGTCATCCGTGCATTCCCTTATGTACGATGGTGACCCTTACAGATTAAAATAATTTCTTGACAGTTGTACCGTCCAATTTACATTCAAACCCCGCTTTTTTCCGACCGACAAAGATAAGGTTGGCTATCTGATTTCACGTCTTTCTGGGCCAGCCTTAGCTTGGGCAACCCCTCTAGTTACGTCCAACAATGTGATTCTCGATTCTTACGCTGCTTTTACTAACAGCCTCAAAACCATGTTTGGAAGAAAGGAGATAGCAGTTGCCACACAAGAACGCCTTCTAGATCTCAAACAAGGGAACAAAGAATTACTCTGGTACATCACTCAGTTCAAACAACTCTCCTCTGAACTAGGATGGCCGGATGAAGGACTACTTACATTATTTCGGAGAGGTCTTACAGACGAACTCAAAGATGAGCTCTCTAAAGTTCCTCGTCCTGCTAATCTGGCCGACATGATCACCCTAACCATGCAAATTGATTACCGTATGCATGAAAGGACATATGAAAAGAAGAAAGGGAAAGGAACCACACGACTTCAGTTTGATCATTCCTATTCTCTTAAAAAAAATCTGTCTTCAACTGAAGAACCCATGCAAATTGGGACCATCCGTGGACCCATTACTGCTGCCGAAAGGGAGAGGAGAAAGTTATTGAAACTATGTATGTATTGTGGATCTTCGGCTCATGTGTTAAAAGACTGTCATCTGGTTCCCCCTCGCCGCCCTTCTTTCCCTAAGTCGGGAAACTCCAAAGCCTTACCGTTAGGGGAAGACCGGTAAGTGCCCAACAACATTCTTCCCCGTATGTGACCAGTATGTCTCTTGACGATTCTCTCACCAACCAGTCCATGGTGGTCGTCTCTCTTTCCATCCAGTTGTCAGAAAGAACTATCCAAGGTATTCCGGCTCTAATTGACTGTGGAGCAGCCGGTAATTACGTCGATGTGGAGTGGGCAAAGGTGCACGGTATCTCTCAGGTACCAAAGACGTTGATAACTCCTATACAGGGAGTCGATGGTACACCTTTGAGTTCCGGACCTATTAAGGAACAAACTATTCCACTTATCTGTTCTATCTCGGGTCATAAGGAAATGTTGGTTTTTGATGTCATAAGGACTGCCCACTACCCAATCATCCTTGGACTCCCTTGGCTACGATTACATAATCCGTTCATAAATTGGACTGCTGGTACTTTGTTTTTAGGATCGGACTATTGCGTCCATCACTGCCTTTCTCATGATTCAGTAGGAATCCGAATACC
The DNA here is from genome assembly GCF_040938575.1 of Ambystoma mexicanum. Classification (NCBI taxonomy): domain Eukaryota; kingdom Metazoa; phylum Chordata; class Amphibia; order Caudata; family Ambystomatidae; genus Ambystoma; species Ambystoma mexicanum. The sequence continues at coordinate 334,695,501 of NC_090924.1, read as the reverse complement.
TTCGGATCAGACACTCAAACCCGCTGTATCCTCCATCAATCAACTTGAGATTCCTGACTGTCATCTACCCTACCGATCCGTGTTTGATAATCCGGAATTTCCTACTCTACCTCCTCATCGAAGAGATGACTGCCATATTGATCTGCTTCCCGATCAACCCATACCTTTTGGCCGTATGTATGTTCTTTCTCAAAGAGAAAAGGCCGTATTGAAGGACTACCTGAAAACCCATTTGCGGAATGGTCTTATTTCTGAGTCAGTGTCTCCTGCAGGGGCATCACTCTTCTTCATTCCCAAAAAAGATTCGTCCCTGTATAGATTATCGTGGTCTCAACAAGATTACTACCGCTGACAAGTATCCAATGCCACTCATCACTGACATTGTGGAAGCCGTTAGAGGGGCTTCATGGTATACCAAGTTAGATCTTCGTGGTGCATATCATCTCATCCGTATCGCACCCGGAGACGAGTGGAAGACCGCTTTCCGCACTCCTTTCGGACATTATGAATACCACGTAATGCCATTCGGGTTAGTGAATGCTCCAGCAGTATTCCAGAGATTTATGGATCACTTATTCGCAGATGTATTATTCCGGTATGTGATCATCTATCTCGATGATATTCTCGTATACTCCAACAACCAGGACGAACACATCCATCATGTTAACACTGTACTCGAACGCCTTCAATCCAATCATCTCTACTGCAAGGCATCTAAGTGTGAATTCCACCAAAGACAGGTCACCTATTTAGGCTTTGTTCTATCGTCCCAGGGAACCGCCATGGACCCAAGAAAGATCTCTGCAGTGGTGGAATGGCCCAGTCCAACAGGAATAAAAGACATACAGAGGTTTCTGGGATTCACCAATTTTTATCGTAAATTCATTCCATCCTTCTCTGAAATCATCCTTCCCTTGACTCGCCTTCTCAAGAAAGGCATCTCATTTGTCTGGGATGAAGCAGCCCAGAAAGCATTTGATATTCTGAAGAAGCTGTTTACATCCGAGACCGTTTTGATCAATCCGGATCAATCTAAACAATTCATAGTTGAAACAGATGCTTCCCAAAATGCATTAGGGGCTGTGCTCCTACAGTCCTCTGCGCTTGGCGAGGAGAGACCAGTGGCATACCTATCCAAAACGTTTAGTTCGGCTGAAACTAATTATTCGGTACTTGAGAAGGAACTGTTGGCCATCAAACGCGCCTTTGAGGAATGGAGACATTTGCTTTTGGGTTCCCCCTTTCCAGTCTTGGTACGTACGGACCACCAAAACCTCAAGGTTCTTCAAAACGCTTACACCACTAACAGCAGGCAAGCGCGTTGGGCATATTTTTTTTTACCCTATCGGATAGAGTTTGTTTACTGGCGTGGCAGACATAATCTCAGAGCTGATGCGTTATCCCGCAAGGATTCCCCGGCTTCTTCCTTTTGTCCGGAAAGGATGTTTCCCAACGCTAGTTTTATCGCAGTACTTACCGATTTCCTTCAAGAGATACGATCAGCCTCCAGACTTAATAAAACGCTCTGTGAAGACCTGGCATCCTTCATCACCTATCCAAGGAAGCGGAGTATTACTTTCATGGTACTCAGGTTTTGATTCCTATTCCTTCAGTACAACTGGAGGTGTTAAAATTTTGTCATGATTCACGCGCTGCTGGACATAGAGGAGTCCTTCCCACTTTGGAGCTCATCCAGCGGCATTTCTGGTGGCCAAATTTGAGATCTGATGTCCGGGACTATGTTGCTGCCTGCAGGATTTGTGCTCATGCTAAGGCTCCTCGTTCACCCCCATTAGGGCTGCTAGCGAGAATGCCTATTCCGGAACGTCCTTGGCAGATAATCTCGACTGATTTTGTTTCTGATCTGCCACCATCGGCGAAGATGACTACTATCATGGTCACGATCGATTACTTCACAAAGTTGGCGCACTTTACCCCTTTGCGAAAGCTACCCAGTGCTCCATTCATGGCCAGGATATTTCTCTCTGAAATCTTTTCTCGCCATGGCCTACCAGAGACGATTGTGTCAGATAGAGGTCCTCAGTACACCTCTCTCTATTGGCAACGGATCTGTCACATTTTGGGGGTAAAACTGGCCCTTTTGTCTGGATTCCATCCCCAGACAAATGGTCAAACAGAACGATTGAACCAGACTCTCGAGGGATACTTACGGTGCTTCATTTCTGCAGCTCAAGACAACTGGGTGGAACTACTTCCGTTTGCAGAATTCGCATACAACAATTCTCTGCATTCTGCTCTCCAATCCACTCCCTTCTTTTGTACCTATGGATATCACCCTTCTTTTGCTCCATCTGTGTCTCCCTCTGGATCGGGCTGCCCAGGTATAGACTCCCTGGTTGCGGATATCCACGAAGGGCAGAAGATTGCCAGACAGTCGTTACAGAAGGCTCAGGATCGAGCTAAGAAATATGCTGATCGTCATCGTCATGATATTAAGGGCTTAACCGTTGGGGATTCCGTCTGGTTGTCTTCCAGATTTCTTCCCCGTCGTTTGGTCCCATCCAAATTGTCTCCCAAATACTTTGGTCCTTTTCAAGTCCTCTCCAAAATCGGATCTGCTGCTGTTCGTCTTGCCTTACCTGCTTCCTGGTCTCGGATTCATCCAGTCTTTCACCTGTCCCAGATCAAGCCAGTAGTGCAGGACCGTTTTCATCGTGATGGGGAATCCCTACCACCTCCAGTTCTCACTGACGATGGTCCAGAATATGAGGTTGCGGCTATCTGTGACTCACGAATTCATCGGGGTCGCTTACAGTTTCTTATTGACTGGAAGGGTTATTCTCCTGCTGAGAGAACTTGGGAGCTTGCCTCTGGGGTTCATGCGTCTCGTCTTGTATGGCGTTTTTTCCTACTTCATCCGGGTAAACCCGGGGCGCCCTCCGAGAGGAGGGGGCATACTGTTACACATCGCCGCAAGTGGTCCCTATGGGCTCGGACCCGCTTGTGCGGTACCTTGACTACACATCCCGCTGTGCGGGAAGTTTCCTGTTCTCCTCATCCGGCTAGTAGCTGTCTAGTTGTTGCACGCTCCCTTGCCGTGCGAACAGGCGATCACGTGCGGCATGGAGATCATGTGACCCTTTATACGGAAACCAAGCGACCAGCACTTTGCGTCGCTTCTGCCTTTGGCGCTCCGTGAGTTTGCTTCTGGATTTCTCTCTCTCTCTCTCCTAAAACTCATTTTTCTCAAACTAACAGTTCCGACTTACCTGTATTTACGATCCTCTGCAGAGCCGTCTCTCCGGTTTCGCTATTCCCGCTAATCCCGCTTGCAGCCGGTTGCACGGATCTCTCTCCATTGATTCCCGTCTCTGCCTTCCCTCCAGCTGAGTAAGTTTCCCAATCTTTAGGGGTTCTCGTGCCTCTACCCTAGTTTCTTATTCCCATCTATCCCTATCTAGATTCTCCCGAAGCTCTTCTACTCCACGAAGCTCCGGATAATCACTCCCGATCCATCTTCGGATGGTGAGAAGCTTACCATTACCTCCTAATTTCTCTTCTTACCTGGCTCTCTCCTCTAAACCTTCTCCCCTGTTTTTCCCCCTTGTTCAACTCTGCAGACCAGATTCCCGGGGTTATTCTTGAGGGTTCCTGCCGGAGCCATCCAATCCACTGCCTTCTACCGGACCATCGCGAGTGGAAGTCGTCCAGGGTTTTCTTCCCATTTGAGGGTTTCCCTGGGAGTCCTGTCTCCTCACCCGGGTTACTTTACCTCAGGCGGAGGTGTCAGGATTTGTTCCGGGAAATCTTCCTATCTGCTTTGGGTCTTCCAATTGGAGTCTTCTATCGCCAAGGTGAGCGGGTATGGTTTAGTACCTCTGTGTGCCCAATCTACAACTTACACTCATTGTGAATTGACAGTGTTCTAATTGCACCACAAGGTTGATGAATTCTCCACAGTCTTTAGGTGGGTTAACCACTTGACCAAGGACATCCTTTAGTTCCCCTCGTAGACCCGATGAAATAGTGTGGTCCTTTTTCCTCAGGCTACCCAGCTTCAACGACTAGTCTGTTAAATGTTGCTATATATGTAAGGAAGTCTTGACTTCCTTGATGGAGTGACAAAAGTTTGTTGTCTAATGCTTGGCCTTGGGTATGATGAACAAAGAGCTTTTCCATTTCCATCTGGAAACCCCCAAAGTCATGTAACAATGGGTTATCCCGATTTACCAATGGTACCGACCAATCCGCAGCACTGCCACTCAGATATGACAAGACAAAAGTAACCTGCGCTTGGTCGTTAGGAAAAGCCCCAGGTCTGCAAAGGAAATGAAGATGACACTGGTTCATGAATGTTGCATACTTCTTGGGGTCCCCTTTAAATCATTCAGGTGGAGCTAAAGGAACTGCCCCAGGAAGGGTTATTTGTACTGGATTGGTGGAAGAAGTTGGTAGAGGTGCTGGCAGAATGTTACCAGGCAATGGAGTCTGTCCTGCCTGTGATTGGAGCAATTGTCTACTTATTTTGTCGGTACGATCCTTAGTAACAATCAAATCCCTCCTTAGAGTGTTGGTTTCTTGCCTGGCTGAATGTACTCAGTGCGTAATTGTCCCAACAACTGAACTAACTGGTCAGTCTCTGAAGTCACCATGACGCCCAGGTGGATAATATTATTGAGGCTTTGCGTTCTGTTACGCTCACCTGGTATCCACAGGGACGCCACCCAGCCCTGGTTGCATGATTTGCACTCTCGAACTCTCTCTCGGTCCCTTGGTAAGGCCTCTGGTTAAAGATGGGTCTGCAATATAGGAGAGCTGGATTCAATACCAGATTGTCTTTATGTTTTCCCACCTCCCTTGGCCTCAACTCCTTCCTCGCCCTTGGGCCCTCTCCTCACCTTAATATTGTAAAAGGTGGATTCTCCGGACTGCTCCTCGTGGCAGGGGTGCGTAGATGTGGAGGGCGAGCAGCGACCAAGTTACTTCACTGGTGCAAGCCCCCTGTGGGAATCCAGGCCTGCTCCGTAGGTTTACTGCTTTACAGTCTTTATATGCAGTTTGTATGTTCCTCTTAGTTCGAATAATAATGTCTTGCTTCTTTCCTTTTAGGTATGGAAAGGTATTTTGGTGTTGTCATGCAGTTTGAAGATGAGCATGGGCCGGTAGGCGAAAACGCGGAGTGTGCGATGCTGTCCACTGAGTAATGCGCGATGCGCGGCGCTGTCTCGCCTTTTATATTGCTAACCTGTGTCTTTTCTCTCCTTGCAGGTTGCAATGTTCCTCGCCGAGCACCGTAATGTTCCAGCAATGCTACTGACCAGGAGATGACTACCCAGGAAAGAATTGCGTGGCTTTCTTCATTCGGGAGGAAACGTGAGTAAACGTGAGTAAACGCTTATTAATACTGTCTTACTTTCTCCTCTTTCCAGGTTATGGTATTCCAGGATGCATGTGGTGCCGGATGATGGAGTTCGTACCTTCAGGTGAGTGGAACTGAAGTCGGCAATGGATTGAAGACAGGATACTTTTCCAGGTAAGTTTCGTAGTGTTCTTTCTCTCTCTGCAGGTCCTTGGTTTCAGGTAAGCTGGCATCAAAGAACTGGAGACGGTGAGCGTTACGCTGCCCACAGCAGAATAACGCAAAGCTTGTTCTGCTGTTTGGGTGCGGTTTAAATAGTCTCAGGTAAAGTAGTCCAGGTAAAATAGTCCCAGGCCTGCCACACTCAAAGTAGTCCAGGTAAAGTAGTCCCAGGCCTGCCACACTCAAAAGACTAGACCGCATAGCTCAGTTCCTTGTAACTGAGCTATGTGTGTGCCTCCATTATGGCTGAACCTCCCCCCACCCCAAGTTAAATAGTCCCAAGTAAATAGTCCCCTTCTAATATTGGTCTTCATGATGGTTATGAGCCTGGCGCCAAAGGCGCCAGGACTGATTCCAAGAGAGTCTTGGATGAGGTTTTAAGGCCTTTTACCTGGCCCTAACCGGAAGGCTGACTTGCCAGTGAGGGCAAGAGGCAAGGGTCATGACACACTGGCTCTACTGATTCTGTTTACACTAAGAAAGACAGCTTATATAATACAATGTCAAAGTGTTTTCCTATTCATATTTGTGTGCAATGCACTATATTGCTCAACTGTTTGCAATATTCATGTTTGGTTTAGGAATGTATTTTGGGTGTACACACACACACACACACACACACACACACACACACACACACATGACAGTATTGTTCGTAACTCCAATGATTCTATTATTTCTTCTACAATACCTTCCAATCTCTCCAGGTAGCATAGGGTTCAGCATGTAAAAAAAGGCAATTTAGTCTAGATACAATAGAAGATGTGCATCATCCCGAATTCTCAAATAGTTGGTATGTAATAGTTTGGTGGGAAAGAGGAGGGTGAAAGGAAGTTGTTATGTCTGTTTGTTAATACCACATGCATCGGAGGACCCAAGATATTAATATCACAAGAACTACCAATTTTAGAGGCTCAATGCCTAGTTCATCTGGCACTGTGTAGGCTGCGAGGCACATTCCAGGCGCAAAATGTGCAGTTAGAGACTATGGATCCTGACCAGCTGCAATGCACTCAAAATCCTAAAAACATCCAGTGTGTGCAAAGGCCATATTTGAACTTACGAGGAGTAAAATACGTGGACAGCAGGTGACCAGAAACATCAATGAGCTGTGCAGCAGGAGGCCTACTGGGTTTTGGAGATGAAGTACTGGCTCAAGTGAACAAAGCGGGTGCACAATTCTGGAACGAACATGTTACAAAACGACCATGGGTCAAAGCAATGAAAAAGCGAGCAAGAGTGCAACAGCAAGAAACATGTGAACCGTGTTTTTTTATAATGAAGGAACTGTTTTCGTGGGGACAATCTGTGATGCAATAAGACACTGTTTATTCCAGACCTCAAAAAAGGCACAGCTGCAGTAATGGACGTCTACTGGGTGTGTGGAAGCAGGCATTTCTACACCTACCATCATCATGGAGGGGCTACTGCTCACTGGCTACATTGCACTCAGCAATTCTTGTGATCCCTGAAGAATACCTTGCAATGGGATTGAAAACTTTGCCTGCCCCAACCACAGCTCCAGCCACAATGAGGCCCACCAGCAGTGGAGTAACTTTGCTGAAAATGTTGGGGGGGGCATGTCACCTGAAGAAAAAGTGCCCCAGCCAAATGAATGGGGACAACATGGTGTGCAATGAAATTTGGGGGGGACAAACACCCCTGTGCCCCCTAAAATTACACCCATGCCCACCAGAAACCAGAAAACTGTTAAAACATGCCATCTTCCGTGTCTTACCTGGGAAAGAAAAGAACAGCAAGTTGCACAGAAAAAGATCAAATTATCTGTCTCAAGACTCCTTCAAATTGCTCAAAGAAATACATAATGAATATAGACTGTTGAGTAAAGAAGAAACATTTTTCACATCTCTACTCCTACCTTGGGTCCAAACGACTGCAAATGCCAAGTGGCTCCAGATTGTGCGATGGGAGGACATGCAGCTGGTGAATGACACAGAACAAGGCTTCAATGCAATCAATGTTGAAACGCGCGCCATAAGTTGGATGTCCCTTCAGAACCGGTATGTGCTTGACCTGCTCATGGTGATGGAAGGAGGGGTTTGCTGAAAAATTCATGATTCTTGCTGCATGTTCATGCCTCCAAATGTCTCTGAAAATGGCTCCCTGGCACAAATAATAGGAGCACTGCACACCCTTGGATCGCACATGCGGACCGAATCAGGCATACAAACAGGGGATTGGTTTGATGACCTTTTCTCGTGGGCACCATCTTGGATGGGAGCGATTGTCAAGCTGCTGGTGCTGGTGATAGTGTTTGTGTTGGTACTTTTCTGCACCTGTCAACTGGGACTTCGATGTTGTGCCAAAGCAGTGCCTGGCAGTGCCATGATGATGGTTTCAATTGGGGGATCAAATGCTCCTCGGGGTGCAAAGGATAGTGCTGTCCAAACAGATAACCCAAACAAACCACGCATGGTGGTGATAGAGCAGTGCCTACAGCAGTGGTGATCAAACTGTGGGGTGCGCCCCCGGCCGGGGGTTCACAGCCGCATCACTGGGGGGTGGTGAGAGCCCAGCATGAAATGTAAAAATTAAAAAAGTAAAGAGTTTGTTTTTATTTCTTTTTTTAGAAATGGGCAGGGGCGGCACACATGGTTGGGCTGAAGCATGAGACTGTCTCAGGCACCAATGAAAAAGTGGCCCACAGTTGTAAATGGATATTCATTCCTGTATCACTGACTTTTTTAATAGTACCCATGGGTGTGCTTTGTGTTAAAATGTAAGTAAATTGTGATAGTTAAAGAATGTTTGTTCAGCAACAAAGGTCAAAATTACTAACTGCATAGTGAAGTAACTCATCAAACTGGCCCACATTGGCCAAAAGGTGGCCCATTTTGACTGGCCCACACTAGCATTTTTGGTACAGGCATTGCCCTATAGGCCAGTCCGAGCCTGGCGACTCACCCCTTATGGAGAAGCTAAGGAGCCAGCCCAGTGAAACAATGAGCACTCCCTCAGCTGCTTTTTCTAGTTGAGGGAGTGCTCCTGGGCTTGCTGAACTGTCAAAGGGAAACACTATTTCCCTTTGACAGTTGAGTTCAGTTTCCCAGCCACACATGCTCACTGAGCCATGCAAGGCTGTGGCGTTTTGATCCACCAGCATTGCATAGCTCATTGGAAATGCCGGCTGGTGCACTGCTTGTCTGTATGTGCGAGGGGGAGCTGCTGCGCCTCCTCGCACATACTGACAGAGCAGCCTGGAGCAGGGCATTTCAGCACCCACACGCAGGCCAATGCAGAAGGTACATTTATGTTCATTTTCTTAAATTTAAACATGTATATGGATGCGTGTATGCTTGTGTTATGAGTGAGTGTATGGTGATGGATGCTCGTGTGAATGATAGAGTGATTGCTGTATGAATGTGCGTGTGTTAGTTTGTTTTGGTCCATTAAGCTGATTTTGGCACGTGGTGGATAGAGGAGGAAGGAGGGTTGTACAACAAAGGCATTTTAAAAATGCCTAAATGCCTTTGTTTCACAATCCTCTACTCAACTGCCAAAATCAGCTCTCCTTCTTAGGCGCTGTAGAGCCCAGGGGACAGGGATGGTATTGTTTTACTGGATTTCTATCATAGATGTCCAGTCAAAAATACCATGCTTTCCCCCTTGGCACCCCAGCACCTTGCATACACACATAATCATGTTGATTGTCTTAGGCCCAGTGGGGCCCATGGGACAGGGATGATATCTTTTTACTGGACATCTATCATAGTATGCTCTACAATGCAACATTTGAACCCATTATTTAAAAAGAAATTCACTGGGGTAAAACCTCCCGAACCCCCCTTGATTGGTTCAGGCTCCCTCGCTACACTCGGTCGCTATGGCATTTTTTTTGGGAAATAGTTATGCACCTCCAGTTAAAAAATTCACCTGCCGCCACTTGCCCTGTGACTGTGTTGGGAACGGGATGGAAGAAGCCCAGGGACTGTGGTGGGAGCAGGATGGGGTTGGTGGGAGCAGAATGGGCGGGAACCATGGGATAGTGGTGGGAGGAGGGTGGGGAGAGCCCAAGGTGTGTGATTGGGTGGGGAGAGCCCAGGGACTGGGTAGGAGTGGGATGAGGGAGCCCAGCGACTGTTATGGGAGCAGGTGGGGGAGCCCAGGGACTATACTGGTAGTAGGGTGCGGTGACGGGGCGCAATACATACTGTCCATTTGGCATTTTTGGGGGGCCCGCCTGCCCAAGTTTTGCTCAGGGGGGGGCCAAGGCCACAAAAATTTGAAGACCACTGGCCTACACCCCCACGGCACCACCACTACACCCCCACCTGATCCCGAGCATTACATCGAACATTGGGTTGATTTAGCAGGTTATGGGGGTTGTATATACATGTCTTGCTACCCCGAGGAGTATGCTCAGTCTGGGGGAGAGTGTGCATCATGTATCTAGAGCATGGATCCCAAAGGAAGACTTACCAATAAGTGGAAAGCTGAAAGGTTGGAGGAGGAATGCTGGCACGGGCAAAATAAAGGGGTGCTTTTGGGGGAGTTTGTTCATGTAGATTTAACTAAAAGGGGGAATGTTCAGGAGGGGATATGATCTTCCTGCACCCCCAAGCGATTTAGAATAAGGAAAAAGCCACCATAGGTATTGTAGCATACCAGGGGGGAGGAGCAAAGGAATAGGTTGTATCCTGGGCACTGATGAGAAAGACCAGAGCCACACAGACACATAAACACCCTTCATTGTCCAAAAACGTTGCCAACCTTCGTGCCCTGGGAAGAGTGTGCCCTGCAGGGCCATGAGAGGAGGGCTGAGGCTCTTTGCATGATACAATCCCACGAGAAGCAGGAAACAGCCCTCCACCCCCACCAGTCCTACTCCTAAGTTATAGCACCCCCATGCCCTGGCTTTAGGACCCCAGAATTCAAAGGTATTAGATAACCCCAGCCCACTGACCATAAACCTGTTGGATTACCGATTGATCAAAAAGATCACAAAGCTGGGCCTTCCTGCCTTCACTTCTTGGTCACATGATTTGTACTGCAAGGTGCAGTTAGGGATGAAAGTATAGCCCAAAACAAGGGCGTTAGATCTTGGAGAGGTGTCGGCCTGCCTCGGAACGAGTGAAGTGTGTGAGTTAAGTGTGACCTTGACTTGCCCCTTGGACCCCAGTCTGTCTGTGCCAGGTAAACTGTTACTTAGATATAGATGTGTTCTTTAGTTTATAATATAATTGTTACTTGGCAGTCTGCTGACCGATGACAACTGCAACATCGCCTACATGGAAGAAGATGGATGGATGGACGGGGCTGGGACCAGTGGCCTGGCATCCCCCATGGAGCAGGTGATCTATGTGTAGGGTCATACCAACCAGCTTTGCAGGTTTCTACTGTATGTAATATAATGATGTCGCTGATGACACTGTGCACCGTTATAATGGGTTGCGCATGCACATTTTGCCAGAACGTTCCTTGACAGTAGAGTTCTTTGCTGCTGCTTTTTCATTTTGTATGTAAATAAACCTGGTTATCCTTGCAAGAGTGTATTGGGCATCTTTTCCTTAGCGGGTTGTATTTGTTTTGATGTGAGCATCTAGGGGCTTTCCTACACTATCTCCCTGTTGATTTTGTACTTCTTCGATATTCAGGAACTATGGCCACTATTCAGTGCTACATGTATGAGCCATAATATTCCGAAGAGGAAATCTCTGAAAGAGAAAAAAGTCAAGACCATGGGGAATCTGATGCTAGTTGTAAGGATCAATCATCAGAGTCTGAACCCAGTCACATGGAAGAAGTTTCCACCTGGTGTAACTGCTATCAATGTGAGGTTATGCCAGCTGTGTTGGAGAACTGCTGTTGCAGAGAAAACTTTATCTGCTTGGCCTACATTGACGAAGAAGACACACCACCGCTATGTGTTACTGAGCTGCATGACTTCAGGGAAACCTGCCTTACAAGATCTGTTTTGCGAATGATGCACAAGCTTCGATCTATAGTTTGCCCTCATAATCCAAGTAACGAGTAAGGTGACTTAATATATGTTGTGTGTTTGACAACCGAGACGGCTAATATTGCACATTATTCCCCTATAGCATTGTAACTTCTATGGGTCAATGACAAAAGCATTTTTCTGGAAATTGATTCAATTTCTCAAACCCTAATAGTCATCTTTAAAATCAACATCCGAACAATTACATTTCTTTCACTTAGAAGTAAACCAATTTTTCCCCCATCTCCCAAACTGCTTTTGATCGAATGGGCATCCACATTTTCAATCGATCCCCATGTGATATCCCAAGCACTGTCTGTACTCTCCATGAAAGGGTACTTTTTAAAGCATCACAATTCCTTACATTTAAAAAGGTATTTCAAACATAATACATGCAATTATTGGGTTCATTCAAATACGCTATTTCTCTATCTCTTACACTGGTGATACAGGCTTGTGGCCTATCGTGCGTTCACATGGTGGATTCATGGAAGACTGGGATTCCGCGTTCGACGAATGATACCTGCCTGTGTGGTTCGCACCATTTTTGAGAAATTCCCCAGTGACTCCAGACAATACAGCAGATTTATGCAGACAGTACCTCAATCGCAGCAGTACAATTTGTAGTTTGTCATTGCCATCCACTTTATAAAATTAAATAAAAAGAAATAAAAAACGGAGTCGATATGAAAAGGTGTTCGAAAGTATTTGTAGGTCCACAACACGTACAAACATCTAAGAAGATTGTAATAGATTGCTGTGCTTCAGCAAGGTTACTGGCCTACTGCGCTCGCCTCATCCACATCCATCCGTCCCCCTGCGGTATCAATGGCAGTTCGCACCCGTGGCCGTGCGCTTGCAAGGGGATTGGGAGGATGGGAAGGCTGAAGGTGCCGAAAACCATGCACACCTCAAAGGGGTTTTCGGCACGTGGACAATTGACCACATGGGCAGCCCAAACCGGTGTCTCCAGAATCCCCTTTGAAGACCCCGTCTCTGCAATCAACATATGGCTGTGTCCTTTGAATGTGTTCCAGGCCTATTGTGCTTGTCTCATCCACATCCATCCCCCTCTGGTATCAATGACAGTTTGTACCTGTGGCCTTGTGCTCGCAAAGGGGGCTGGGAGGATGGGAAGGCTGAAGGTGCTGAACACCATGTACACCTCAAAGGGCTCTTTGGCACGTGGACCATTGAACACATGGGCAGCCCAGACCTGGTGTCTCCAGACTCCGCTTTAAAGACCCCGTCCCTGCAATCAACATATTTCTGTGTCCTTTGAATGTGTTCCGGGCCTATTGCACTCACCTTATCTACATCCACCCCGCCCCCTCTGCCATCAATGGCAATTTGCATCTGTGGTCTCAGGCTGGCAAGGGGGCTTCACTGACGGGATTCAGGATGTCCAAATTTGTCATAGAGGCCTGGTGGGTGTGAACAAACACGTCAGACATTCCCATACACACCCACTTCTGGAAGCCTTTATAAACACTGTGGAAGTTACCAAGAAAACATCTCTGAAATCGACTAGGGATATCGCCATCTATCCACCCTTTTCCTTGCTTGCTGAATTGGCTCATCTGCTCTTTCAAGTAATGGTTAGTCAATTTTTACTATTATTTTATTTATTGTCAATGTTATATGCTCTGCCACTTTCTATTGCTTTATACACAGTGTACACCCTATTCTCAATGTAATATATTAAAAATGTCTACACCATTATCAACTGTCCTATGTACTCTGTAACTAGCACATGGCACACTTGATCAATACATTCTCTTCTAACTTTCAGTGTTATGCGGATGACAGCTCTCTTTCAGGCTCCCCTCAGCCTCCTCTCCTCCCTCTCTCATTCCTGAGTGTCTATCTGCAGTTTATGATTGGAGCGCCTCAAACGATATCTGCCTTAGTGCCAGTAATACTGAGATCCTTCTCATTGGCACCCATGCTTACGCTTTCCATCTCTTACTCTGGCTGCCCTCCTTGGGCGCTCTACCTTCGCCTTCCTGTGAGGCAAAAAACTTAGGTGTCATCTTCTACTCCACTCTCTCCTTCTCTCCTCACATCATGGAGCGTGCCAAGAAGGATCACTTCCAGCTGCACCTCCTATGAGGTATTCTACTTTTTCTCTCTCCCCCCCACACGAAGCTCATGGTCTCCAGAGCCCTGGTTCTCTCCAGGCTGGACTACTGCAACAGCCTCTTCGTCAATCTGCCTACCTCTACTCTTCGTCCTCTGCAACCCATCCCATCCAGAACAGGACTGCTAGACTTATCCTTTGCCTCAAGCCCAGGCACTGTATCTCTGCAGCCTGGACATTTCTCTACTGGCTCCCGGTGATTGCAAGAATCAAGTTTAAGACCCTCTGCATCATCCACAAGCATTCCTGGGGCTCGCAATACATCCAACTAACTCTTCTGAAATACCTTCCTTCTAGTGTCCTTTTCTCAGCTACATCCAATTCGCTGAGGGTTCCATGCTTCTCTACGCTGAGAGTCAGGGGTAGATTTCTCTTCTATGCAGTTGCCTCCTTCTGGAATGGCAACTGACTTGAGCCGGACCACCAGAAGGTCCTGAAACAGCCCAAGACCTTCCATTTTTCCTCTAACGTCTCCCTCGTTTCCTTGCTAACTTACTTGTCTGCTGCACTGACTGGTTGCCTGGCTACCCTAAGAGCCTCACCGCACTTACACAGAGCCATGCTGCCTCGATCCCACTTCCCCCTACCCTCTCCCTTGCACTTCCCCACTCTCCCTTCCCCCTGCACTTTGCGTTGTCGCCCCTGCACGATCTTAATTAGACAAGGCCTAGTAGAATCATTTCACCCCCCGCAATCTCCCCTCCTTGCATTATATACCATTACCCCCCCACACACACACATATATGTGGTGTAAAAGGAGTCGACATAAAAAAAACAATTCAGCAATTTCAGGGTCGCCGTGATGGGGGGTCACAGTAATCGTATAGATTCTGTTTGACTTTATGTCCATAATATTGACAAAATTAATTATAATCAGACGATTAACCATATCTTTTTAGACATTTTTAAATGATATTGTAAAGTTGACAATTATTAAATCAACTGTCTCAAGATGTGGTTTTTAAGATCAATAAATTAACATTATATTGTTTAACAATCTAATCATTTTTGTAGAATTTGTTATGTATAAGGAATGCACCACTGAAGTGGTCAACAATTCAAAAGACCAATTGACCAGGGGTATACATAAGATATTTATACATTTATAACATTTATGTAATATTTTAAATTTTCTAATGTTTACCAGAGTGAAAATGGTTATATTTGGAGATTTGTATATATGAATCTTGAAGTTGAAGAGCAAATTGCCTGGTTGATACAATTTAAAAATGCTGTTTTTCTGCGTCGTCTTGTGGTCAGCAAATCGGAATTGAATGTTCCAAGGAAAATTCAGAAGGAAAGGGTAAATAATGAAATTTTCTGTTTTAAATAAGTTGTTTATGAATCATTGTATTTATTTGAAATGTTGAGGTTGGAATTCATATATTATGTATGTGTACAAAAAATTAAGCATGTTTCTTTTCATCCGTTAGAGACCTAGGAAGAAGAGAAGCATGAAGATGCAGACAACAACACAAACTAATGATGCAGCTTGCCAAACCGATGTGAATTGGGAGCAGCTACTTTTTGAGGCTCAGCACAGTCCAGTCAAGATTCAGAGCCGCGATGCAGATGTTCAGTGTCCGGAGTTTGAACGGAATGTCACTAGTGACCCATGGAAAGTAACCATGGATCATTGTTATAGCACAAAACGTCACCCTGAGGAGACAGAAATAACAGACGGGTTTTCAGAATTGCTCGCAGAACCGCTCACACAATCCACACCCGCTAATCTACAATCTGAGAAAGAGAAAATGTCCACTCTTTCACCAATGCATTTGGAAAATCCGGAAATGTCACAAACAGAAATAAGTCAAGCAACTTTGCAAGTGATCGACGATTGTGCTCGTGATCTGGACTTCACTCTTCCTAGTCTTATGGACTTATCCACGCCATGGAATCGCAAACCACTGTACTGCAGGTGATTGGCTGTTACAGGAGCCAAAATACATTGTATTCGACTGCGGCATGATTCAGATTATGAAAATGATAAGGTGTGATCATAAATTGCATAGGAGGTTTTGTGTGGAGCCACTGGTGAACTTTACTTGTTTAGTTAAAGGCACAAACCTGAAGATGAAGGGTAGCTGTGTTCACAACGATAACACATGTTCATGGTCTGCTCAACCTATACTTGGAAAAATGCCTACTGGAAATGTACTTTGTTCATCTGCTTTGCTGTTTAGCGGATACACGTTCAGTAAAATGTCCAGTTTCTGTACATTTGCAGGACTTGAGTTCCTTGCAAAAACCTGATAGTACAGACATCAGAAGAAATTCTTGTTCTGGGCTATTAGCCATGCCTGGACACTCAAACAAATATCTTTGTACAATGCTTTCGATGGAAAAAGGCTCAGGCATGCGGGTGATGGACAGTGTGACAGTCCAGGTTCTTCTGCTAATTATTGCACTTACGACTTCAAAGGCATGGAAACCAAAACAGATAGTGAGTTCAGTCTTCGTTCAAGTGTCTGAATGTACATCTGCGGTTGCAATGGAAAAATATGGGTTAATTAAATCCAATGAATCTCAGCAATCCAGAGGAATGCAAATAGGGCTGATAGCCATTAACAGGCATGTGGGAATAGCCAAATCCATGCGAGAGCAGTTCCCTCACATACAGCATCAGTATGATGTATGGTACGTTGCAAAATCAATTTCTTAAAAAATGACAGTCGCTGGCATAAACAGTCTACCAGCAACCATCATTGGTGGAGCTCAAAAACGTGTGATGGATCTGTGGAATTGCTGCTTTGAAAATGGCGTTCACTGATGCACCATTGTTCAAACAAACACTCTTGGGAACAAAACCAACATTTCCACGAATGTGCACATGGACCATTGAACAATGTGGTTGGTGCCAGGCTCCCCTCCTCACACAGTACTTGAGAATATTATGCATGACAAAACACTTTCAAGAGACATGAGGGGACTTACTGAATTCTGCCACAGTGGAGATTTGGAGGTGTTCCATAATATGTGCCTAAAGTACAGACCTCAAAGGCTGCATTTTGCCATAGACGGTATGCAGGCCAGAACAGGATTGGCTGTACTTGCACACAACGAGAACGTTAGTAGAGAACAATCAAAAACTGCAGGAACATTCGGGATGCTCCATTACAGCAAGGAGTTTACCAAAAGAAGCAAACAGTGGGCGGTAAAGCCAATCTTCCCACCGATGGATTTTGAATTTGTAAAAGATCTGACATTGAATGTGCTGGCCATACAAACACATTGAATAGCTACATATTGTGTTCCCAGAGCCCATTCTGTGACACATAACATTGTGAAAGAGGTTTGCCCTCTAAAACATGAACTTGTTGAAAAGTTGACTTTAAGATTCAAATGATGTGTGGCTCTCTTCACAATTTTAAATAAAGCAAGTTTGAAACGTTTGCACATTGTTTGGAAAGTTTCTTTGCTTGTACAAAAAATGGAATAGTAAAGTGACTAAACTCAATATCATTGATTTATATTTCAACAATAAATGCCAGTCTGATTATTTCAAGCATGTGACTTTCCTTCCAAATCTATCTTGCATACAGGACATGGATTGATGCAACAATAACTATAACTTGTGTTATCATTTTTCACAATCCATTCACTCTTTACTGACTTCACCTTCCCTTACCTGGTAAGCAACACCTTTCATTTGCCCAAATTGTCCATTGAGTAATAGCTTGTAAATATCCCCCTTCCATTGCCCTAGTTCACATGTACATGCCAGATCACATGTATCTGCCATTAATGTTATGCAAGAAACGAGAATAAGTTGAGGTCGGCTGTTGATGGTAATTGTAGCTATGGGGACTGCTCATGGACAACACAGTGAAAGACGCTGAGTGGACTTGACTTATTTTGCCGATATATTGCTTTTCCTTGTAAATTTTGATGCACATTTTATATTATGTTCTTAAAATATGACCATTAATGGTACTATTATAATATGTAATACCAGACTGTTACATCCTTCTGCTCTAGTTATTGACCGGTGCACAAATGTGAGCACCACAAACTGCCATAGTGTATTATTCAAGGTTATTACTGGGGGTGCAAACCATCTTTTAAGATACAGAGTCTAACTTTACTGGCAAGTAGGAATCATGCTAAGTGGCTGCAAGTTGCAAAAGAGTTAAGGTTTATGTGCCACCTGATCTCCTCCTTCGCTCCTCATTTCAAGTGTTATGCTGATGACACACAGCTTTGCTTCAAGCTTCCCTCTACTACCTCCTCTGTCATTCCTGATTGTCTGACCATTATTCGGGCTTGGTGCTCAGCCAATGATATCTGTCTTAATGCCAGTAAGACTGAGATACTTCTGATTGGGACCCCTGCACCCTGTTTCCCTACAGCCCTCTGGCCGCCCTCCTTGGTCCCTCTACCCTCACAATCTAGTGAGGCGAAAAATCTTGGGGTCATCTAAGACTCCTCTCTCTCCTTTACCCCTCACATCTTGGACCTTTCCAAGAAGGCCCACTTTCCACTTCACCTCCTTAGAGGCATTCTCCCTTTCCTCACTTTCCCTCAGAAGCGCAATGTGTTCAGAGCTCTGGTCCGCTCCAGGCTGAACTACTGCAACAGCCTCTTCCTCAATCTGCCTCTTTCTTCCCTTCACCCCTTCAGTTAATCCAGAAAAAGACTGCAAGACTTATCCTTGGCCTCAAGCCCAGGGACTGCATCTCTCCAGTGGCTCCTGGTCCATCCACCACAGCCGCTGTGACTGGCGGCCTGGTCCTTCGTGAGTCTTACAGGCTACCAAGCCCTCTGGCAAGTCGACACCAGCACCCACCCCCATCAGCACTGACTGCTGGGTGGCTGGGCATTCATGCCTTGAAACACCTCTGCCAAGCACTTAGCGAGTAGCCTCAGCCCCTGGCACAGTGTGGCACTTCACCTCCTGGGCTCCCAGTAGCACCTGCCGTTAGCATTGGTCCACCCGCTTCCCACTCTCTTTCACTTCTAACTGCACTTGCACAATATGAATGTGACAAGGCTTAATAGGACTACTATTGTTTATTTATTGTTATTGTTTAGTTACTCCTCTTGTTTATCTACCCACTTTTTCTTGTGGCGCCTGGTGACACTATTTATTGCATAGGCATCTTACAAATACTCATCAAATCAAAGTCAAATAGATGATTGCTGTAATAGATCTACACATAAGCCAGTAAGCCTTTCAAAACTGAAATCACACTGGACATGCAGGAATTGTAGTGATGACATTAATTTATTTTGAAGTTGCTCACTGCACTTGTGGCCCTGGGTGCAACAGTGAACGCATCCTGGTGCAAAATAGACCATTTGTCCATCCTTTCACGCGCTTGGTGCCCCCTTCCCCGTCCACCCGTTTCACCTCTATATATTAACCCACTGCTTTTCATCCTTCTCTATACATGCCTCGGTATTCCATGCTGTAGCCTCCGCTATACATCAAGTAAAATTACCAAAATAGGTTTGTGAGTTTATATACCGTAGTGAAGGTTGGCAGCAATTAGCTGCTTTGCAAACAGCAATACATCCTTCTCAGGGGTTGGGTACTAGGTGCATTGATTAATGTTGAAATAGGTTGCATAGTCCCAAAGGTAAAATTATTTAAGCAATGGACAAAATGGCCGAATGAGTTGGTGTTCCGGTGGTGGCACTCTCACTTCAAAGGTTGTACCCATGCTCGCCCCCATTTTGATAAAACACCCCCTTTTCTTGTTCCAGAAATCAAGGAGTCTGTAAACAAACACGCTGACGCTTGACAAATTCTTAAATGCACAAGACAACCAGACATCTCTGTGTATTGCACTACTGGTGTTCACATTTCACAGAATTTTTTCACACAGGCATCTTGTAAATATCTGCAAGTATGCATGCATTACGCTGTTACAGACTCATGCAATGCTGACATTTACTGTGGAGAGTACACACAAGGAGGGCCTTTGGAATGCAAATGGCCATTTCCCAGTGAGCTGTGGGTTGTCAGGGAAAAGGGCCATTAGCACTCTTGATTTCATACTAGTGTCTCCCCCAGCACTATAATAAAAGAAAAGACATCACAGAAACAGACTTGTGGAATGGCCTTGGGCCTTTGAAGACCAGCATTGGCTTTTAGCATCACGGTACTTGAAAGCCCTAGTTAGTGCCAAACAACAATATGCCAAAAAATAAAAAAATAAACCCTTTTATTCGGTTTTCAAGGAGGCAGACCTCAGTGTTTCAAAAAATCACAAGTTTCTGTGTTTTTGGACATGAAGATGTGTATTGCGGTCAAGGTGCAAAAGTCTGTTTTGTTAATGTGTATTCTATGTCTGTTTTTTGCCATAAAAAGTTGCCACACTTTCACCCCAAAAAATGCCCCACACTATCGTTTTGCTTTTCTTTTTTTTACCACTGCCCTAGTGCCATACTGGGCAGTTCAGGCCTGACTGTACCTCGCCTAGGCGCACTTGTGAAAGAATCTGTAAATGTTGCGTGAAAGGCGCGTTGTTAGCGTTAAAATGGTAGTAAATATTTTGCTATGTGGAATACTTGAACTATTTCATTGGGCCTCATTAGGACCCAGGCGTTAAGGGGTCAACGACGCCGTAAAAAGGTGTCGGTGCCGTTAAAGCCTTAACGCCTTACTACGAGGTCCCTTTGCGGGACCCGACCTTAACGGCTGGTCTAGACCAGCCGTTAAAGTAGGGGCCCGCAAAGGGACTCTCGAGGTAAGTACGGTACCACAATTTTTGGTACCGTACTTACCGCCTTCCCCATTCCCATTATGCCCTATGGGGCACAAATGGGAATGGGGAAGGGCCATGGTGGCATGGGGAATTACCGCCCCACCAACCTTGGAATGGGGTGGTAATTCCCCATTCCGCCATGGCGGACTCCGGCATCGACCATGGTGCAAAGAGCACCATGGTTTTCCGCCAGAGTCCTAATGAGGCCCATTGTGTTTCACAGCACAGTTTGCCATTAATATTGTTCATTTTTGTGGGATGTGTACCCTCAAACGAAACTGGCTGTGGTTCGCTGTGAACACTGGATAAATGGTCTCATTGTTATTTGGCTTTGAATCCACCATACTAACAATTTGAAGGACACAATGGGCCTCATTACGACCCAGGCGGTAAGTTACCGCCTGGGTCGTACCCTTACCACCATGGTGTAAACTGCATTTACACCATGGTGGATGGCGGATTTACCGCCCCATTCCAAGGTGAGTGGGGCGGTAAATCCCCATTTCCCATTTTACCCTTCCCCATTCCCTTTTTTGCCCATAGGGCATAATGAGAGTGGGGAAGGCGCTAACTACGCCACCGTAAATTACGGTGGCGTAATTAGCACCATGGTCCCTTAGCGCCATGGATTTTAATGCCTGCAAAAAGCAGGCGTTAAACTCACCATGGCGCAAAGGGACCTCGGAATCGGGCGTTAAGGGTCGGCGCCGTTTACGGCGCCGTTAACCCCTTAACGCCTGATTCGTAATGAGGCCCAATGTGGCAAATATCCACAAAGAAGTGTTGAGATTCACTAGATTGAAAGCGGACATAGGAAAGTTAGGTTTCTATTACTGAGATCTGTCTTTCTAAGCGGTTGGTCATCCGTCACATAGAGACAATGGAAACTCAATGTAAGCAAAGTTTTAATTAATATTTGGGCAAATGAGGATGGCAAGTATGCTGTATGCTACACGATTAATGATGCCGCAGATCAATGTTCGATTTGGCACAAAGAATAGACATCGTGTTATTATAACTTGAATTCACAGTTAACATATTTATATGTGTAAATTACATTAAAAAGTGGGTACTGAAATATCTTTTTTTTTATTCTCGATTTTACACAGTTACATTGTACTGATGTGTGCATGTCATGGTGTGATTCTTCCAGTTGACAGCTTCTTCAACCAAAATTGGACAATAGTAGTGAATAACGTATCTGTGATAAAACATTATCTGGGACGATCGCCAGACACCAATGTGTCTTTTCGCCATTGTAGTAACAAGGGACAACATGGCAGCCTAAAGATTATGAAAATATGCAGATGTGAAAGTGTTGTATTTGAAATTAAAACCACTTCATTCTTCCCACTAACGGATTGCAATGTCCATCGATCCAAAATCGGTGATGCAAAACAAGAACTTTCTGTGAACAATACAAAGACTGTGATTAATCGATCGCTGAACGGAATCGCGATTGTAAAATGTTTTCATGGACATAATCTCCTCTTTTCAGTGTTTAAAAATAAAATATAAATGTATTCGCATTTTACATAACTTACAGACTTATCTCAGAATGCATGCAACCTTTGACTGGTATTTATGTCTGTTTCTCCCCCCCTCATTTCCCCTCTCCCCTACTAAAGTCTGTCCCACACTGTTCACACTACTACATCTCTGCAACAGTACATCCTAACGTTTGTGTATGGTTTCCGGGTCCAGTTTCTGATGGCTGAGATTTTTTTGACCCTGCAAGGTCTGATTGTACCGAGGCCAACAGATCTTGCAGCAGTAGCGTCCAAGCTTCCATGTCAGTGTTACCTTCTTGTTTCCCCCGTCGGATCACCTCTTGCCACACTGCGGTCACGTTGTGTGACCATTTTCTGGAGGTCCTTCCACCATATCTGTGTCTTCGGGCCTTTGCACACCTTCCAGCACATCGCTATCCTCCACTTTTCTAGCGCATATGCCAAGTCTTTTAGTTTATGCAGATGTCTCGCCTGTTTTGGATGATGTAAGGTTCCAAGTAATTAATTAATAAAGCAGTCATATGAGTTAAACCACTGCTCGTTGTTATATGTATGGATTGAGTCCACACACCCGTCACAACGTCAAGGGACATCTGGCTTACTTTTGAAAGATTATGTATAACTTGGTTGTAAATCACAGCAGACATAGTAAATTAATGACAGTACATTGCTACTTCTATGTGGTAGGAACAACCCCTTTTTGTTTCTTAATACTTACTAGCCCCAAATCCTTCCACATTAAGGGCCATCCCTCTCGTTACCTGGTAAGGTTCCAAGTACGCATGCCGTGGGGGATTGTATGTCCAATGTTATGCCTGCATTAGACAACCAACATGATATGTCCTCCCAATAGTGTTGAATCTCTCTACAAGCCCAGAACATATGCACCACGTCTGCATCTCTCAGACCACATTTAGGACAAAGTTGTTCTGTTGTCTTGGTAAATCTCCCTATCTTCCGGGGGGTCAGGTATGCCCTGTGGGTCACATATAATTGGATCTGTTGTAATTTCGAATTTCTAGATACCTTTTTAGGATAGCTCAGTGCTTTCATCCATGCAACATCTATAATTGGTGTGCCTAGGTCCCTTTCCCAGTTACTGCGGGTATGCTCTAGTATGTCTTTGCTCTGCGTGATTAATGTCTCATGTAGTATTGACACCACATGGCCTCCTTCTGAGGTGTAATACAGTGTTTCTATAGCTTCTTGCGGTTGTAGCCCATCCGCTGTATCTGGCCACTTCTGTGTTATCTCTTTGCAAGCCGTAGTATACACCATGTAACCCGGAGCGGTGGGGATCTTCGAGCTCTTTGCCAAGAATTCGCCCTGAAGAAGGACTTCTGGTCCGAAATGCATTGGCCCTGGCACTAGTGACTTTCTGCTTTCTCATAATAATGAATCGTAATTAAAAGACTTTTGTCTATCACTTTGAAACACTTCAAGAAATTTGTCTTTTGGTTCAAACACATTACAAGATGAAATGAATGAATTAACATTTTTCAGTAGTATTCACTACAATAATTGGCGACATTTTTCATCAGACTTTGTTGTTCCTGCATTTTTCATACCAATGTGGTGTACATTGGGTCTCTGAGGGTCGCCAATCACTTTACAAGGACTTTCTAAATCATTTTAAGAGAATTTAATAACTTAGCGGTGCAAACCTAAAACCCTCCTTAGTACCCACCATGTAACCCTGTCTCCTCGATGAGTGAGTTAAAGCTCACCAGTTCCCCTTCCTTAACCAGGACCCTGACTGTCGCCACCCCTTGCGGCTCCCAAAACCTCTGTATGCTAAGTCGGAATTGCGGGTCGTTGGCTTTCAGTGCCACCAGTGGGATCTGGGTTGAGTACGGAGCATGGTTCTGTAATAGGCCACATGCTCTGTGCCATAGGGCCTTGCCCACTGCTAGCAGGAGTGGGGGTATGGGCCTACTTGACTCTTGTATCCATACCTCTTCCTTCAGGAAGAACAGGTGCACGCGGATTGCAGTAAGGCAGTGTTTTGTGTGGGCTCATCCGACACCCACCTTGTGACAAACAGCAACTGACTCTCTATAAAGTACATCTCGAAGTTTGGGGCCCTTATACCTCCTTGATCATATGGTCTCTGCAGCTTCCGGAGTGCCACCATGCTTCTGGTGTTATGCCAAAGGAACCTACGGCATATTGTATCCAGCCTATGAAACAGACTCTTGGGAATATTATAGGGGACATTGGCGAAGTAGTGGAGCAGCCGAGGAACGACCACCACTTTTAAAAATGTGGCTCTTCCCGTAAGTGAGAGGGGTAGCTTTGTCCAGAATTCCATGGAATTCTCTGCTTTGCTAACAGCCTGCTGTGTGTTATGTATATATTCATCTTTGGGTTTGTGATAAATGTCCTCTCCCAGATGGCAAAATGTTTCAGTTTCCCACCGTATTGGGAGTACTGGTAATGTGTTCACAGGTTCACCTCTATATCCCACCAGTGAGAACAGGCTGGATTTTTGCATGCTAATTGTTATGCCCGAGAGTTCTGAGTAGCGCTCTAGTATGTCCAATATCTACTGGAGGTTAGTTTGTGGCTGCTGCAGATACAACAGCATATCATCATCGTATAAAGATATCAAATGCCATTCGCCATGCGCCTTTATACCTGCCTCCTTATATTCATCCCAGATGTATGCCGCCAAACGTTCTAGCGCTAACAGCATAGGGGACCATGGACATGCTTGTCTTGTGCCCTTTTGTAACTCCCACTGCTCAGAGATCTGGTTTCCTGTTTTTACTCTGGCTATTGGACTGCTATACAATAGTCATGCCCATCGGATATATGAAGGTCCCATCCCAAATTTCCCAAGAGTGGCCAGCAGCCAAGGACTGAGTCAAACGCCTCAACCACATCCAGTGATGCTACTGCATATTGCTCTGTGCGATCTTTGGTGTGGTCTATAATGTGATGTAACCTTCGGAGGTTCCATGTGATATTCCTCTCTGGCACATAACCGGTTTGGTCCGGGTAAACTAGTGCAGCTATTACATTCTGAAGCCTATTGGCGAGTAGAGCTGTAGGTATTTTGCCATTTTGGTTTAGCAATGACAGTGGCCTGTATGACCCACAATCTGCCTCTGGTTTGTTTGGTTTGAGCAGTGGTATAATAATGGACTCTGAGTGTCGTCGGGGGAACCCCTGTTTCCCACGTTTCGTTGAGAATTGCCAGCAGGGGCAGCACTATATCTGCTTTGTATTCCTTGTCAAACTCACTAGGCAATCCATCCGTGCCCAGCGTTTTACCTGTGGGCAACCCCTTCATTGTGGCCTCTAATTCCTCTGCTGTTATGGGGGCTTCAAGCCTTGCCATGGCTTCCGCATGTAGGCTTGGGAGGTGAATCTGGGCCAGAGCCTAATCTATCTCGGAAGGCTGTGCTTGAGTGCTCTCCACATACAGCTCCTTATAATATTCAAGAAAACAATTATTTATATCTTCTTGTGTCTCATGCACTGTTCCGTCCTCTCTTTTGATGGACTTTATCATATTGCGTTTCGTTTCATTGTTACACAGTCAGGCTAGCAGTTGTCCCAGCTTGTCATGCTGTTTTTCAACGTACTTCGTATAATTCTGGGTGCCCAACCTATTCCAGTGCTTCAAGCATTCTTTCTGAAGCTGGGTAGTTTTGCGGCCCTTGTCTGCGGTCATGTCTGTTGCAAGGTCTATGTCTTTTAGCGAAGCCTCCAATCTAGATAACTCCTCTTCTATTGTGGCTTGCATGCCGCCCGCCTTGGCTATGGCGACCCCTCTAATGACTACCTTAAGACCTCCCATAAGCTCCCAGCTGGTGCTACACTTCCTGGGTTATGTTCAAAGTATTCTTTGACGCCTGTCCTCAGGTGATCACGGAGCATTGCGTCCTGCAGAGCCTCTCCGCTGAGCTTCCACGTCAGGATGCATGCTGTGGGGGGGGAAGGCCCTCCATGTGATTAGTAACGGCGCGTGGTCTGATAATACCTGCGCTTTGTAATCTGCAGCCAAGAATTTGCCTGCAGTTTCAGCTCCTGTAAATACGTAATCTAGTCTTGTGTATAGATCTAACGGGGTTGTGTACTGTGAGTACCCTCGGACCCGTGGGTGCAGGGTTCTCCAGATATCTGTGAGGTTGAAAGCGTGCAACAGGGTGTTGAAAGCCTTGGCTGGAGGGCTATCTAACCTGTCGAGGCCGGGATCCAGCATATAATTAAACCCCCCCATATTAGTGTACTATTCCTATAAGGTCCAATTTGGGTGTACAACGTTCGGAAGTAGGCTGCTGTGTCGTGATTAGGGGCATAAGTGTTGTCTATACACACTTCCCTTCTTTCTAGCAAACCATGCACTATAATCAACCTACCTTCCTTATTTACTAGAGTTTCCAGCACTCAGACAGGTACCATTGGTGCTATCCCCATCACTACTTATCTGGCATATGCATAGTATGTTGATCCCAATGTGGTTCCCCTCTATCAGTAAGGGCGGTTTGTTTCTCCTGGGTAAGATGCGTTTCCTGTAGGAGCGCTATATCTACACTTTGCCTATGTAAATACGTCATGATCCTCTTTCTTTCGAAGTAACTATTGAGTCCCCTAACATTCCATGTGACTATTTTAAGTTCCCGGGCCATGATCACTATTTACTCCAATCCCTTGTGGTCCCGCTCCCCGTTGTATGTCATGTGAGTGCATAGGCTGTTTCCCAACTGTCTCATTTAACTTCCCGCTCTCCCCCAACAATTGCCCAGCTCAGTACCTCGTGCTCGGGCGTTGCCACTTCTCACCCACATCCCAATTCCCTCCATCTACTAGTCACAGGTGTGCAGCAGGCAGATACATACCCGCTAGTATCCGAGGGACTAAACCGTGTTGGGCGAAGGATGTCTCCTCCAACGTGGGTTCCTCTCACGGAGGTCCCATTGTATCACCTCCATGCGATTCACTAAAGGCTGTAACCAAGCGTGGTCCAAGCAAGAAACCGGCTACGTGGGTAGAAAAGAAAAAAGAAAAAAGTTCTGTTGTATCAAGCAGAACGATTGACCCCATCCCTCTCTTGCTGCTGAATTTCTCGGGGTGCGCTCTTCATGTTTTCACTGTGCTATTCCCTTGACTACCTGTCTCTACCGGCAGGTTCTTGGAGTCCATCCATTTGTGCGCCTCTTCTGGCATAATGTGATGTGATCGCCCGTTTTGTATGACCTTAAGTCTCGCCACATACAGCAGCATGTATCTAAGTTCAGATTCGCAGAGCCTTCTCTTTACTGAGGTAAAGTGCATGCGCTCTTTTTGCACCTGTAGGGCGTAGTCTGGGTATGCAGTGATGTGCGCCGACGCTCTTTGGATCGTGCCACCATTTCTGAAGTATTCTAAGATTTTCTCTCTGTCCTTATAGTTCAGTATGTGGGCAATGATAGGTTGTGGTGTGGCTCCTGGCACCGGCTTGCGGGCTGGAAACCTGTGCTTCCGCTCCACTGTAAATCCCTGGGTGAGGGCCCCGGGCCAATTTCCTGCAGCAGCATATTTTCGACCCAAGTTGGTGGGGTTTGTCCCTTCTTCTCCTTCCGGAAGACCAATGATCCTGCCGTTGTTTCTTCTAGCTCGACCTTCTGTGTCTTCCACTCGCCCCTCTAGGTTTCTTACTTGCTGTTGTAGGTGTAATGTCTTTGCTATGGCCTTTAATGCCACCTGCATTCTCCTCCACCTGCTTCTCTATGGTCAATGTTCTTTCGGCAAATGCTCCGACGTCCTGCCTCAACAGGTTCACGTCTACACTGATTGCATCCATTTTAGTTTCCAATGATGTTTTCAAGGCTGCTATCACCACCAGGACCTGTTGGTCTCCTCCTCTCTGTTCCATTGCTACTTGTTTCTCTACTCTGGGCAGCGTCTTCGCTTCTGCTGTGCGCGCCGTATTCATGTGTGCATCCAGTGGCCCTTGCTTAGTTCTGCCTCTGGACGCCTTAGAAGGCATTTGTGGAGTTTCCCCTGTCTGCTTGTTGTCAACTCAGGGTAGTCCTATTCCCTGATGTAATTGGATGTTCTTTGGTGTGTGCCCTGGGCTCCAGCTGCACTAGTCACTCCCCGGGCCAGGCTCTAGGGATGCCTAGAGACTGGGGTGTGCCACAGCAGCGATGGCTGCCCTGTGCGCTGAGGTGGGCTATTGATAGACCCGACTTGGCCTGCACAGTGTTTCGGCCCTTGGTGTCATCTCCCACGTGTACGGGGCCGCCGTACCTGCTGCCTCTTTCTGCCCCGTCTGTCAATAGGCTGCTGTTCTTGTGGGAGATGTGCTTTTCGGCAGCCCTGTGATTGTATAGGCCGAGCGCTCTGGGCGTTTCACCTCCTCCCTAATAATGCTTGCTCCAGTCTGGGGGCAGCCTGTTATCTGCCTCGGGCTGCTCTACAGGGTTCTCCTTGTTGCCCTTCCGCAGCACCGTCTCTGCGCCCTGGGCACAGTCCTTGCACCCGTACATTATGGCTCTGCAGGGATCTCCGTTCGTCGGGCGAGCCCCTCCCAGTCGGTCCACTGCATTACTGCCTGCCACTGGTTGTTCGTAATGGGTCTATACTTCCAATTGGGCTATTGTCAATAACCTGATTCTGAATGGGCCTGTCCTCCTTCACTGGTGCTCAGGCCCTCAGCCAGACCTTTAACTGCATGTGGGGTCCTTGGACTATGTCCCTCCACCGCTTCTGGGGCTGCATGGGGCTCTGTGTTCTTTACCAGCTACTGCGCTGGCTGGGGTGTGCTGGTCTAATTAGCAGTGCCTTCTGTCCCAGCATGGGCCGCATGGTCTTTAGCCTATTTATGTGGATTAAGGGAGCACCGGTGCCATAGATCACTCACACTTGCACACACTCACTTTTCCGGCATGCACATATGTCTTGCAGCTTATATCTGCTGCTGCTGCTTTCAGTTGCAGCTCTGTGTCAGCCTTGCGTGCTGGGATGATGCCACCGTCTTGCGCCTGCTCTATTTCACCTTCACAGCTGGTTATTCTGTCCCTCAAGCTGCCCGGGTTCTCCTGTCTCTCTGTACCCTACGGGTCTGGACAGTGCACTGCGTATGAGGGCTCTGCTTGTGCTGTTTCATGGCAGTCCTGTGTCCCTTGTGGTGATGCTGTCCCTCCTTTGTTATTCTACAGACCGCGTTGTCCGTGGTGTGGCTTGTGCCTCTATTCCTCAGCGCTCCGTGGCCAGCCTCAGGTATTTTCTGCTCCGGCCCTCTCCTCGCTGGCCTGCAGACGTTCCTGGCAGTTTTGCATTTATGTCAGCACGACGGGATAGGCTGCTGTGCCAAGTGCCGCTGCCATGACGGGCCCCAGGTCCTTCCTTGCACTTGCAGTGCTTATTTCGGCAGTCGCTGCCTCCGATTTCGTCCAGGATTTCACCCACATGTGCCTCCAATGTTGAGGGGACCATGAGTCCGTTTTTCTTTTATTTAATTCCACGGCTCTGCCAACTTGGAAAAGGATCTTTGAGGATCTCGCAGGAGCTCTAAGGAAGACGTCCTACTGCATGGAAGCCTGTCCACGCTCCCCCCCGATTTTCAGTGTTATGACATAAATAAAAGTACTTGCTACCATTCCGAAATATATGTTTTTTTACCCTTTTTGTGAAAAGAAAGAAAAGTTTTGCGTACTGCCTAGATGTGTGTGGTTCTGCGTTAGATAGCGTTATGACATGGGTGATGACTGGGAACATTTGACTACGCTGCCCACCAACATCATTAAAATCGGTGGAGCATATCGTTTTTTATTAGTGATGTCAGCTTTAGCGGTGGGTGATCTGTATTACTGCCGCATGGGCACTTGAACTTAGGGCGATAGATCAACGGATCAGATTTCCACAAGATGGTGGTGCCCAGGCAGGATTTTTCGCATGCCTAAAAGTGAAGAAAACTAAGCTAAAATGCCTAGGATTTTTTTTTTTTTAAGATGGATCGATGTATAATCGAAAATGCACGCCCGATCGATTGGGACAATACAAATTCCGAATGAACTACCTCTTTAATGCAATTACATCAAAATTATTAGTCTGCCACAATGCACATGTCATGAGTCAAAAATAGACAGCCAAATCCCAGCCACAAGCCCCCAATTTGTAACAGTTTATTGAGAGGCCACCCTCAACACAGGGAGTTCTTTCTCTCGCCAATCTAGGTGTCACACAATAAACAGTTTAATGTCATTTCTTTAGTCAGCCCCATTCCAGATGCATATCATACCCCTTGGATCTCTTCCCCTGAGCCACCATTGAGCCAAAAACCAGTCCAGTCTACAGGAAATAATATGTTTGGATTTCTTTGGAAGATAGTTAATAGAAAAACACACTAAAATGTCACACACCACTTTATCCGTTGCACAACACAATAAACTTCTCTCTATATGAATAACTCACACAATTTGGCGGGAAAACTTGAATCTCAATATTTAACTTTATACAAATTTCAAAATAAATGATCATCAACACTGGTCCCTGAATAACATTGCTTTACATTTGCAATGCTGTACAATTTGTTTTTTCCTGCGTGCTTAAAAGTTTAAGGGGAGGGGGCACAAGGAGGGCAGCCAGAGGGAGCGAGTAAAAGCAGGAACAGGGGTCCCAATGAGAAGAATCTCATTCTTACTAGCCTTAAGGCAGAGTTTGTTATAGTGGATAGTCAAGAATGAGCGAGGAGGGAGAGGAGGCTGAAAGAGAGCTGTGTGTCATCCGCATAACACTGAAAGTTAGAGGAAAAAGCAGAGATCAGGTGGGCCAAAGGTGCCAGATAGACATTGAAGAGCCATGGTGAGAGGATAGAGCCCTGGGGAACACCACATGTGGAAAGTGATGTGGTGGAGAGAAAGGACCCAAGTTGTACCTTGGAGGGTCGGTCCAGGAGAAAGGAGGTCCGCGACACCAGAGCCTGACCAGTGATGCCAAGGTTCACACTGAGATGGTTGATTAAGATTGTGTGATTGACCATGTCTAAGGCAGAAGAGGGGCCAAGGAGGATGAGGACAGAGTGAGAGCTGGAGTCAAGGTTGTAGAGCAGATCTTCGCAGGAGTTCAGGAGAGCGGTTTCTGTGCCTCTGGCCGATCTGAAGCCAGACTGATGGTCATGGAGATAACCAGCAGATTCAATGTGAAGGTACAGCTGAGAGATGGCCAGTTTCTCAAGAATTTTGCCCAGGAAAGGTGTTATAGAGATTGGGCGATAGTTGGCTGGCAGGAAGAATCTGCAGAAGGCTTTTTCAGGAGGAGGTGCACAAGGGAGTGTTTGAGAAGAGAGGGGAAAGAACCAGTGGCAAAGGAATGATTGCAGAAATCGTCCAATGTCAAGTGAGGCAAATAATGGTGTCCTTAATGGTCCTGGCGGAGCACCTGTTTGGAAGAAACTTTAATAGACCGGACTTGTCTAGAAATCTCATCAGGTGTTTTAGGAGAGAGGGTGCAGAGAAGAGGGAAGAGTGGCCATTGGGGGCCTGCGAGAGGGAGAGAGATGAGGAGAGGAGGATAGCGTGGACAGGATGTTCTGAGTTTTAGTGGTGAAATGAGAAGCCAGGGCCATACAAAGGGCCTTGGAAAGAACAGGAACACAAGAGGTAGACAAGGCCCCTTTCCACTCCTGGTGTGTGCAATTGCAAACGAGCAGGAGTGACATCTGAATGTGCACGTCCTCAGAAATCTTTTTAAGAGACTAGTGGCCTTGCTCATCCCTTCAATTGGCTGCTTAAAAAGGACATTGAGCACTTCGTTGGGTTATGGCAGTATTTCCAGCAGGAATACCACATGTGTGGCATTCTCAATAGTCTGTATCGTTTAGGAAGTAAATGAATGCCAGACAGATGGTATTACAGAAAAAATGAATGCAGAATAAGGCAAGTAGTATTTTTGTTTTTCTCTTTTGAATTAAACATGTTTTGAGTGGAAATGTGTGGACAGCAGTAGTTCACACAGCGTTTACCCTGTGTTGACAGAAAGCCTGATATGCAAAGCATTTTTCAATGGGAGTTCAACCTTAAAAATGCTTTTGTAAATCAGGTCCAGGGTGTTCTGCCCTATCCTGTAGTAGCGCCATTTGTTCTTGTATGTGTTCCTCCTTCTCCCAAGCTCATGAAATATATATAGCCCTAATGGCTTGGGGTTGCTAGTTAACCATTAGAGAGTAATAGATAACTCGGGGGCAACGCGCTCGCCTTGGAAGCAAGACGACACAGAACAACACAGGTCCAATTTCCGGATCCACGCTTAGAAACCTCTGGGTATTAAGCGCATTATAAATAATCAATTATAATTATTATAATAGCGGCTTGTTAGTTATGGCTTTGGTGCATTAGTGAATGGAAATATGTACTCGCAAGTGCTGTCAAACTCCCAGTTTGCCCTGGGCTGATAGCAGATGTGCCTCTGAATAGCAGTTTATTTTGGAAAGTGTCATTGTATTGCTATTCACTGCTGTTCCTCACAGTCAATGCGAAAGTCAAGTAGTGATTACAATATCTTCTTTTGTGATCATTTGCAGGAATTGTGAATGTAGAATGGATATGTTAAAGAGTTATGATTTTTCTTCCTCCTTACTCAGCTCTAGTACCCTGGCCTGCAATTACAATCCACTGCTTACAAAGATTGGTCAGTGATGCAAAGTTCCACTGATCAATGCAATCTCCAGAAATGATCTGGAACCACGAGATACAGGGGGCTTACCCCATAGTATAAAAGGAGGGTGGCCCTGAAAACCTGTATCACAGCACACTATAGATAGAAGCAAGCTGAGTAATTTACATGAAGTTGCCCTCTGCCTTTGAAGTAAACCATCTGTTGCTTCCTCAAGCAAAAATAATATATATATATATATATATATATATATATATATATATATATATATATATATATATATCGAAGGATAGCTCAGGGGCAACCCACTTGTTTTGGGTACAAGAGGATGCAGTGCAACATGGTTCAGTTCCTGTTCCAGTGTTTAGAAAATGGAGGAGGCTGGCAGTAAACAAGATATAAAGGACCAAAGAAAATAGTAAAATGGGCCTTTTCTAGAGGTGATGTAATGGAGCTGCTGCTGTCTACATTTTTAAGTTAAAAAAAAAACCTGCAATTACTGTGACCTGCACCACATCCTTCCCCTCTTATCTACCATCCAACAAAACCCCCCAAAAAACGGTGGGTTACTTACCAAATAAGCAAAACAAAAAGTTGATGGCTGGAAGATTTCAAATAATTTATGACCACTGGCAGAGCTCTGGGCAACCTTCCAGACCACTGTTTTTCTGGTTGGACTTGTGTTGGTCAGTTGCTGTTTCCAGTCTGTGGCCAGACACTTGGCAGGCACTGGATGTCTGCGCTTTGGGGTTTAGGCCTTTTCGAGATGCTCGGTTTACAGTTTAGCCCGATTGATGTACAATAGTAGAGGTTGTTGTGTTGGACGTCTGCTTACATTCACGGTAATTTGGTAATGCTGCCCTATACACACTGATATTAAACCTACATTTGGTGATCTATTCTTGTATGAAATGTATGTCATATTACAGTGATACCATAACCATATTTTTCTGGAGGAACAATGCTATGTGATGCCACTTCCTGTTTTGTCAAGGGGTGAAAGGTTGTGTGGCACCACTTCCTGTGATGTTACTTTGGGGTGGGGGCGGGGGTCAAAGGACATTGCTTCCTTGGTGTCATCAGAGGTCAAGGGTCATGTGATGTCACTTCCGCTAGCCCTGGCATTATGCTGAAATGACATCCCTGAATGGAGAGCTGGCGTTTGTGGTGGAAATGCTGTGTCATGGCCTGGTGGTGGTTCGGGGCACTGTACCTATGGTGATGTGGGGTGGGCTTGGTTTGGGGTTTTATCCCTCCTGAGGGATAGTAAGGAGGGCCAGGTTATCACTCTGTGCCACGGCCTTATGGTGCATCTCCAATGAGGCATATGCTAGCGAGCCAGCTGCCAATGTTGAACCCCAAACGCCTGATATCCATTTTTTTAATGTTAATGAACATCCACCATCTGTTGTCCCCGTTTTCCATGAAAGGTTGAGATGGACGAAACCATCATGTGTGACTTCGACATTCTCATTATGTGTATTTTACAGAGGACGAACACTGCTTTGAAAGGTCAATTGTGTAGTACACAAATACCATGGTACAGGTGACGCAGAGTGATGTAACTCCTCATGTCATATGCAGGAGTGCTGCTGGGCGTGGGGTATATCGTCTTGAAGCAGAGGGCACGGTAGCTATCCTGGAATATCGTGACAGATGTGCCAGCCATAATATCGGCGTAAAAATTACTGAGTTGAAAAACAGAGAGCAAAAGAAATCGATGTTAATGATTTTCATACGAGAAAAATATTGTGTGGAAGATTGGGGACATTTAGGAGGTGCCTGCCAGTGAACCAGTATTTCAAAAATATGAACCATGCATAATTGATCTCAGGGGCGCAACAAAACCTACATTTCGGCAGGAGGGGGCTAACTGGATATGGGGAGGGGCCACTTTAGAAAAGAGCGTGGCAAAATTGGAGGCTCTGCCCCCTACGTTGTACCCCAAGGGCTGTACGGTATGGGGCCCAAGTATCAAATGGTAGCAGCCCAGCATTACACATAGGCGCACACGCATATAACACACTCGCTCATTTAAACATCCCATTTAGCATACGCTCATTTAATTGCACAGCCAGCCCCCATACATCATACAATCATTCACACATACATTACATACACACTCCTTGCACACATGCATGCATACACAATGTGTCCATTTGATTTTTGTTAGGCAGAGAGGTGAGGGAAGCCTTTCTTGAAACTGGAAGCATTGAGGTTTTGCTGTGTTTGTGCAAATACATTTTTCTGCACAAACACAGTAAAACCTTAAAAATGCCTGGGGCATGGCTACCATACCTGCCTACATTTGAAGATCAAAATTCCTGAGATGTATGCCCCGCCCCCAGCCGCACAAGACTCTGCCCATTTGCACACGGCTCCACCCACATGCCCCGCCCACCTGTCAAAAAGGTAAATTCGGTTGTTGTAGCCTTCAGTTTGCTTACTGTAGCATTGAAAATAATTAATTCAATGCTATAGGAAGCAAATTGAAGGCGGCACCGCAGCAGAAATAATGCTGCTTTCAATCCAATGACATGTTTCCGGGAGCCAATCAGGTGGAGAATATGACGGACCGAAAGAATCTCACAATTCCTGAGATTCAACGAACTTTTCCAGCCACCCGGAGAAATGCTTGAAATTCCGGAGTCTCTGGAAAAATTCCGGAGGTTAGGCAGGTATGATGGCTACAGAGCCATGAGATAGGACATGATTCCATGGGTTCCTGCTGATCCTGAATGATCCAGATGGAATATGGTGGCTACAGAATGCAGTGCTGTGGAAAAATTGACATTTAAATGCATGAAGCAGTGAGGAACTGAAGTCTGCAAGCTGGAAGCTATTTCTACACAGGACACGGAACGCAAGCCGGAGAGGTTTTGAGGCGGCCGACTACGAACAAAGCAAGATGGTGGCCGCATTAGGACAAAGAACTGAGATAACAGGCCTCCGCAGCATTGAGACTGGATGAGTGCAGTCGCCGAGAGTTAGATAAAGGCTGATCTGAGGAAGACTGGCAGCGGAGACAAGATTGGATGGTGCTGGAGGAGGGCTCGTACAGCGTGATACAGCCAGCGGGTGCAAGATCCCCCCATATGGACAGAAGTAATACAGGTGACACCGGAGCCGTGATATGGAGGCAAACTCCATGTTCGGAAGTGGCATTGTAGATGCCAGCGTTCTGGCTAACAAAGGTGGGGGCACTCTATGTGTACAAGAAGAAATACAAGAAGAAACAGGGTGGCCTAAAAGAATGACTTTAGAGATCATCCTCCAGTCATCCGATGATCATCGAACTACATTAGAAGTCATTCCCACATCATCAGAAGTCATCAGGCTGTTAAAGTCATCAGCTAATGTCTCAGAATGGTGGGTGATGATTTGGGGATGAGCTTAGGATGACTTGCTGATGATGCCAACATCATCCCTATTTTAGGAAACTCTTTGTTCCTGATGATTTGAGGATGACTTGCCGATTACTTCAAGAGCATCAACAGGTTGCCCCAGATGATTCTGGGATGACCTGCTGATTACTTGAAGAGCAAAAACATGTTTGTCCCTGATGATATGGGGATGATTCTGGGATGACCTACTGATTACTTCAAGAGTCCTTCAGCTTTTGCTTACTTGCACTTGTGCTGAATGATTTTTTCGAATGCTTTGCTAAGCACACCTTTTTGACTATGCTGGCGAAAATGGAAGCCACAGGCCTTAACATAACATGCACCTCCTGGGTGAGAATCCTTTGACATCACAGTCAAAAGCAAGCAGCCAGCACCCTCAAAATCCCCAACGTGGCAGGGGTAAAGCTGGAGACCATGTTGGGCAAAAATGGAAGCCACAGGCCTAAACATAGCATGCCCCCCTGGGTGAGGATCCTTTGCCATCCCAGTCAAAAGCAGACACCAAGCTATTCTATGTTAGTTGTGGAACAAACTCAAACTTCACCATGCCAGAATAACGCATTTATTTAAGAATACTTTCCTCCCATTGTATTACAACTGGCATATGCAGCATTGCCCTTACCTGATAGCAAATTGTCCACCACTGGGACTGAAAAACCCCACACATGAACCCAGAATGTCCCCTTGTGTGGTTCCCTTCACTGGAAAGGGAGATATCAGGACTCTAGGGGAGACAAGGAAACATTTGGAGCAATATCATGACTGAGGCCTTTTTAGAATTGCCTTCCCGGCAAATCAAATTACTCCCAGGGACCTCAAATGTTGTCGGACTAGGGACAGCAAGATCAAAATGATTTTACCATGATAAGACGCTTTAGGGAAGTGGTGAAATCACTGGAGTCCAGTCTTGCTATTGAAGTATTTAACCACATATCTTCCCAGCTACAGTTTGAGGATATGTTTGGGTTTTGATGGAGATGGCTTAAAAAGTATTCAAATCACTTAATAAACCAAGCTGACAAACATAACCTTTGTGATATTAGAGTCACCTACTTTTAGTCATTGTTTGACAGAGGCGTGCAGCTGGTTAATAAAGAGGATTTCATTTAACTGTGCTGTTCATAACGGCCTCCCCTTGCAACCTGTTTGGTGCTTCGTGCCCTCTGTTGTTCTCATACTATGTACTGTACCGTGAAATGTAACCTGTGCTGGGTCTACGGACTCTCTGTAACGTTGGTTGCAGTTATTTAGCATTTTAATCTGGTTAAACATTTTGCAGAGTTTAGGTTTTTATTTATTTTGCATTTTATTGGTGAGAATTACAAGTCCAACTGCACTTAACTAATTGCTCCAGTAAATAATGCCAAGTTGCTAACATTCAGGGTATATCAATTTGCAGCAATGGGTAGAAGAAATGGCTAACAGCTCAGCCATCCCAGCTCCCATCGCGCCACCTGACTCGCTGGACGGTGGCCGCCTGTCTGCCACCCGGTACAGCTGTATACCTCCTCTGTGCCCCTCTGTGTAACACCCCTGGCTGTATATCTGTTCTGTTGTTACCTCTAAAAAGTGCTCTGTTACGCATCTGTATTGTTGTATACCTCTGTAAAGTGCTTTGCTGTTTCTCGAAGCTCGGTCAGTGTTTAATAAATTCAATAATAATCAAATAGAATGTAGTCAGACTGCACTCTGTGCAAACGAAATTGGTATGCATTAAATTTGAAAGAATGTTTTGATTTAAAAAAAATAAGACTATACAAATCTCATAACACAGTTACAGTTAATTTTCCTTTCATAAAACATATTTGGCTGAAGTTAATAAGTTACAGGAGTTGAGAGGCCCATTGCAGTAAAAGAGGTACAGGTGCAAATCACATGATAAACCATGTTGACCAACATATCCTTGTAGAAATATTTCTGCAGGATATGCGTGTGCTGCAAACTCTCATCTCAGAACAGGTTATCATGCCTTGTTCTTCCGAGAGAGGGGCGCCTGCTACCTTTATTGAATTCTTTGAAGGAACTTGGGGTTGGCCACCCTAGGTCACCTGGGGGCAACCAGACGTGGACTCCCTGCTCACTGTGCTTAGAGAGGCTCAGCTTCACCTCACTGATGATGCCCAACAAGGCTGAAACATGTGTATGGGGTTGCTGTTGGTACTCTTGTTCAGAGAGGAATTGCCATAACATTTCGGTGGACTGCTCATGTAGGCGGGACAAAGACTGATATGCAAATGGATATTTCCCATCTGTGAAAGGTACAGTGAGCAAAAAGCAGATGGCTGCAAACTCTCAATGTGGTTAACAACCACCGAACAGGTTATCGTGCCTTGTTCCTCCGAGAGAGGGGCGCCTGCTAACTTTATTGAACACTGTGTTCTATGTATAGTTATGCTATTCTGTTAAATGTCTTACTTTTGATACATATTAAAATCAAAAAGCAATGTGGGGTTGGTAGATAAAGAGGGGGTAGGGTGGCTGGGTGGGGGTAGAGAAAGTAGAGGTAGTGGGGGTGGGGGTAGTGTAGAGAGGGTCAGGGTAGAGACAGGGACATAATTTCACCAAAATGCCAGGGGTAGCTGAAGTGTCATCACTTTACCCTTCACCACATTTGACCCCACCCCACCCCGAAGTGACATCACAGGAAGCGAATGAACACGACCTTTCACCCCTTGACAAAACACGAAGTGGCATCGAAAAATATGGTTACACTATCACTGTAATGTGATATACATTTCATACAAGAATGGATCAGCATATGCATCATTAATATCAGTGTGTATAGGCCCATATCACCAAATTACTGAGAACGCAAGCAGATGGCCAAGGCCAAATGATAATGATATGATATATAGCACTTTCACTTAAGTGCTTTATATACAACAAATAAACATACAATATCACCCAACCTGTGTTGGTATACATTTATCAACCTCAGAAGTATGACAGGCTGAGTTGGCCTTGCCGGGATTCGAACCTGCAACTTGCAGATCACACACATAAAGCAGCAGCAAGCGCTCAACCTCTTGAGTTATCTTCCCGGCTATTGCTAGTTTGCCAGCTATAGTAAAATGAGCAATTACATGTCTGAATGTTCTCAAAGTCAGAAAGCAAATTAAACTCAGTAGTGGATACCATTAAACTGGTAACTGAGATTTAACGCTTGGCCATTTCATCGACAGGTCTGGTGCAAAGTTGGCCACATGTCAATCCTGCGTGTATCTACTTTTCATGCTTCTGAGGTTGGCAAAATACATACCATTGGGAGGGTTCATAACTGTGTATTAAAGAATTTAGATTAGCGCAGGGAAAGCAGTGCGTTCACACCTCATCCCATACTCTGTCTGTTAGGAGTGAAGCCTTTTTTAATGTTTTAATTATTAATAAAATATGGGTTATATGTACTGTATTGCATTGTAAATGTATTTTTGTATTTTATTGTTTGCCCTGTTAAATATTTACTTAACCACAACAGTATTAATAAATATAAATAAAGAAATAATTGTTGATTGACACTAAATATTGGAGCTGATTGGTCACAATTTGATTGGGCTATGTTTGTGCTATTTTCCTGGGTCCGTTGGGCTACACAAAGGCTTCCGTTTCTGGAAGCCAAGTGCAGCAATGGCGGATAAAGAGGATTTGACCTGCATGATCCGTCCGTGTGGTTTGAGCAAATTAAGCCACAGTAAGGTAAGGAGCCAGTACATTTTTGGGCATTTTTGGGCTTATTTAGTTCTAAGGCATTCGGTTGGCATGCTGGGGATCTACGTGTCTCTCAGGTCACATTAATTTGATTTACGAGGCGAGCCGCGAGCTGCCTTTGTTCAAAATCATCCTGTCCCAATCAGTGTGGCAAAGTCTGTGTCCCATATCTACCAGAGCTGCTGCTGTGCCAAAGCAGGCCTTTAAGTAGATGCCCTTTTCACCCCAATTCACTTTTGTTTATTCGCCCTCCGCTCCCCATTCAATGTCAGTCGCTATGTGCATGCACTTTGAGGAAAGTTTATAGGCTCCCCCTTGCCGCCCTGAAAAAGAACTCCTTTCTCCTTCCCCTTACGACGCACGCAATGAAGCCCTACCTGCCTGGAATCTGGATGCCATGCAGGCAAAGGAGATATGGGACGCTAGTGTTTCATAACAAATTCAAATAAAACTTGTGTTCTTCTCGACGGAGTTTGTGTGCATGTGCGGAGTCTTTCTTCTCGCTCCCCTACCGATCAGGCTGTTTAAAAGATGCCAACTGAGAACAAAATACACCGGTCCCCAGTTCCCTGATGCCAGTGGAATCAACAGGGATTTTCTGCCCACCAGAAACTTAGCGTGGGCACCCCAGTGCCTTGTCCTCCCCCCTCCTCCATGACCTGGCCCTTCCCTCCCCCCCTCCTCCCCTCATACCCCCCGGCATAAGTCATACATCACATGTTGAAGAAACAACTCAGACACCTTGTAAAGTTGGAAGAGTAACAAGCCCCAGTAGCTTTATATTGCATAAAGTCTTGGAGTTATTTTACAGGCGATCCGTCATTCACCACCACAGGTATACTACTCTGTGTGCGGCTACCTAGGTATCCCTTGCCCCCCCGCCCCCTCTCCCTTACCCTCCTTGTCCGGTGGACGCCTCAGGTTGAGCCCGGCCCTTGCTATTAACCTCTCTCTACCCCTGGCCGTTTGTAGATTTCCCATGAGCGACTTTTGGCATAGGCCCCCCCTTTTCTCTAGGTCTTTGTTGGGAATTCCCTGCCCCCCCCCCTCCCCTGACACTTCAACGTATCCGGTGTTTGGGTCTAGATAAATCCGGCAGCCATGCGGTGCCTCGCTAGTAATCAGGTTCCTATACCGGCACCACCACAAGTGCCCCAACGATACACATATCCCACATCCGTACGTTAAGGCCGACCCCGACCTCCGGTGCCGGCCCACACCTTTCTGCCTGCCTATATGGTCATCGCTTTTGCGATGCCCGTCTATTTTGAGTTCCTTTCTACTCTACTCTGTCCCCCCCCTCCATCCCCCAAGTGCCGCTTGTACCAGAAGCCCTATCCTATCTATGCTGCCCCCCATGTCTCCCTTCCGTCTTGCCGAGCCCCTAAATCCTCCCAGTTCTCTCTCCCCCCGGCCTCCCTGTGGAGTCTGGCCCAGTGCCCCCCCCTGCCAGCGTAATATCTCTTCGGTGTACCCTATCCCTTCTCCTTCCTTCCTTTCCCTCGTTCCTCCATTCACCAGGTCCCCAGTTTTTAGGGTCCCGCCAAACCCCCCCCTTGCAGTTTCTGCCCCTCCATATCCTAGCTCCATTTCACCCCAGTGGCAGACTTCCCAGCCCTGTTCTTCCGTACCCCATCTCCTGTCCCCCAGCTTTTGGTCCTTGCCACCCCCTTATTCCTTGGGGCTGGCTTCCTCCCCCCTGTTCCCTCTATTCTCCTAGCCGCCCTATCTTGGATCCTCCACCTCCCTCCCCCTCATGCCCCCTTCCTTCCGTGAAGACTTCCCCTTGCTGTTATTTTGTCACCGTTACCTGAGCCCCCCGTAGTCTCCTCTTGCTCCCCCCCGACCGACTTCCCTTGATGGCCTTGATTGTGAGTTTATGTTGATCTCCCCCCCCCCGCAATTTTGGGCTTGCAATTGGCTCCCAAGTCCCCTACGTCCCTCCCCTTTT
Organism: Ambystoma mexicanum; assembly: GCF_040938575.1. Classification (NCBI taxonomy): domain Eukaryota; kingdom Metazoa; phylum Chordata; class Amphibia; order Caudata; family Ambystomatidae; genus Ambystoma; species Ambystoma mexicanum. The sequence continues at coordinate 334,653,971 of NC_090924.1, read as the reverse complement.
TCCTCAGGGCCTCCCCTGAGCCTAGGACTCTTGGGGCGCCGTAAGATCTAAGCTGTTGGCTGAGCATTCCCCCATGGGCCTGCCAGTACTTTGCTACAGGGATCGACCTGTGACTCCTCCAAGACTCTCTGCTGGTTGCTGGCGGCAGAGAGTTCCCCCAGCCTGCACAGGTCGCTCCATAGCCGACCCTTCCGCTTACTCCCCTCGCTCCATTGCTCCTTGGTTGGTCCCGTCCTTCCAAGGCCTTGCCACCCCTGCCTCCTTGTCCCTCCCCCACCCCCCTCCCTCCAAGGCCCTGCCTCCCCTGCCAGCCTGCGCACCCTACCCCCCGGCAGCAGTGAAATAAACGCACCGGGGGAGGGGTGGGGGGCTATACGAGTGGGGCTGATGATATTCCATTTTGTTGCCATTGCCGGGTTGAGGACCTAGACCTAGGTCAGGTTGGTTCGTAACTGTGAGGGAGTAGGCACATACCTAATTTCGTTCATGTAGAGAAAGGTCCATTTTGAAACTAAGTCTTGAGGCAACCCTAACTTCAATACGCGATGCCCTTACGTGTAGTTTGTTTGAATGGGTTTGAAATTAGTTCCAGTGAATTCGAATGGATTCTCTACTGCCCCCTTCAGGAGATGCCTCTCCGTTAATCCGCACTTTGCTCTTGCGGCACGTTACCTTGTGATGCTTAATTGGTTGGTTTACTAGAACTGTCTTGCCCTACAGATCATGCTTGAATGTGGTATTTGTGCTCTCACCCATGCCCCCCCCCAATTCCCGGTGTCTGGTTCTGTACCCCTTAATACTGTGCCCCCTTACTCCCTGTTTCGCCTGACCGAGCACCCCAATCCCCAGCCATTCTATGCACGGGGTGAGGGGGCTCGAAGCGAATGTGTGGTGCTCCGTGTGGTTTTGCTCCCAACACTGGTCAAAACTATTGGCCGCATAGTGAAGTAACTCGTCAGCAGTGCCATGGAAGTGGTTTAGGTTGAATTCATATATAAAGAAATTGCGCTGTTTTAAAATATTATTTTGTACCTTTCCTTTGGTTGGAGGTCAACTTAGTTCAGTCATAACACTTACCCACAAGGCATTGAAAGCTCTTTGTCCCCCCACCTCTTACTCTCGTCTTCCCCCCCTGACATAACATTTTCTTACCCAACAAGGCCACGCGCCCCCTGAATGAGCTCCATGCCAGGTAATTCACCACAAGCCCTGCGCCGCGCTGAGTTTGAATATTTTTGTTATAGCATTTTCCGCCCACGGAACATTGGTCGTGGCGCTGCTATCCCCCGCAATTTTTTGCCTTAGGGAGAAAAGGATCCAACTTGCGCGCCCTACCTTACTCCTTTTTGCCCAGCCATTGCCCTAGCTGTTTGAGTACTCCGCACCATTGTAATATCTAACAGCTCCGTTTGGGTGACTGCAGGCATTTTCCTGTTTTACTTTACCTGTTTTCTGGCTGTTGTGTCTCTTCGTCTTCCGACCCATATGCGTCCTATTGCTTAAATCTATTATGAACTTCACTAAGCGCAAGTGCATTTGCCCTTCAGTACCCAGGACCGTCGTCTTGTAACTGTGGGCCCACCTTTACCTTATGTTGTTCCCACACCTGGCCACCTTGAAAATAAAAGACAAGTTGTGTTAGTATAGGTCATGAGACATTACTTTACTTCACTCTCATAATGGCCACCCTCTGGAAACTAGTGCTACCTCCTTTCCTCACTGTACACTGAACTCCGACTGAAAACCCAGACTGAAAAGCCCCCGTCCCGCCGCCCAGTTAACAAAACATTACCATATGACCTTTTCTCTCTTTGCACAATCGTTTGCTAGCAATACCCTGCATTTGTGATGACTAGTTTGATCCTTGGTACATATAATCTCATACAGTATCTCTAAACAATCTCCATCACTTTAAAACATCCTATCCGTGGCTAATCCGTATGTAATAACCGGACAGTTAAGGCCCAAAAAGAAGAAACCCGAAAAAACAACCTTGCTTCCCTTTCTTGGAGCAGCAGCTGTATTAACGTGTTCCGCATTGTGAGGCATGGCGGCCCTAATCCCTACCACAGGTTGCCCTCTAACTACATTCCTTGGCCTATTGAAGACCCGACCAGGCGACCTCGCTGCCTCGTTGCCACAAAAAGTGCATTAGAGAAAAACAAACATGCAGAAACTCAGGTCCCCAGCATTCCAAGAGCAATCACGTACCAGTTGAGCCACTGCTGGATGTGCTACCATCTACTTACATTTGACCCCGATGCGATTCGAACACGCAACTTTCTGATCTGCCACCGAGCCCGCGCACTCGAAACTAAACATGATCTCCGGCGCGGCGGGCTGCGTAAACTTTTATCTTGCAACCTTTAACTACACCACGTCACTCTGCGGGCTTTAATAATAATAATAATAATTGTTGTAAACATAATAATAAACATATGGCCAGAGGACCACCTTCTGTCGCCAACCCAGTTAACAGCGTTACCTTCCACCAACCCCTGGACATACAGCAAAGAACTTCACCAGAGTCCTTTCCGTGGAAGGTCCCTCTCTCAATGGAGGCAAGGGGATACCCCGAGGTGGGGGAACTTACCTCTGCGGACCCTCTCTGGGGTGGAGCGGGGGTGATGGTCAGAGGGTAGGGGGGTCGTGGTGCCCGCAGCCCACGACAATGGATTGCAGAAGCGCAATGTCCCTTCCGTGCTGTTGCTCCTAGCTGCTGCGGCTCGCTGGCCCAGCCTCCCACCCCCGCGCCTCCTCAGGATAAGGGCAGGCTGCCGGGATGATGACCCAGGGGTCCGGATGCAGCTGCCTCTCCCTTTCCTGCCCGCTGTCCCGTTCTGTCTGTCTCTTCCCTTTTGGAGCTCCCAGCGTGGGTGGGACAGAGGAAGCCTGGCTGAGGCCCTGGGTGCACGAGGGGGGAAAGGGGGCGCTTCAAGTCTGTGTGGGTGTGTGCGTGTTTTGAAAAATCCGAGCATGCAGCATTTGCCACATGTTTTATAAAGGGGTTGGCAAACCTCGTGTAACCGCTCCTGAGTCCTGCCAATAAAGTTAATTAACATTTGAATTTCGGAGAGGGAAGGAGGGAGAGGAAATGAAAAGGATGAACAGAAAGATGCACGGGAATCCTGCTTCCTCTCTCGGAATGCATACGTTTAACCAACAAATGGAGAGACGAAAACTGTGAGAAATAGAAAAACACGACACGGCAGCAATCGCTCGCGTAAGGCACGAAATGCAGCATTAATCATGCGCTATGGTGCCCGGTCTATTTTGTGGCGCAACGGAACATTATGCTCCACACACTTGCATTTCCCCCCCCCCCCGAACCTTTTTGTTGTCTGGAGGGTGTGCGAGAGCTATCGGTGCGAAAAAGAGTAAATGTGTGTGAGGGTGCCAGAGCCACGTTGTTGTTATTTTCACCTTGTGTATGTTTCAAACCGTCGTCCATAATTATTTCGCACAACACTTTCGGAATTTTGAAGCTGGAGGCTCGAACCTGCAACGTCTCTGGTACAGGCCACAACACTTACTGACTGTGCCACGGAGACTGGCTTAATAAGTAACACGTAAAAACGAATACATTCCCTCCTTTACATAAACGGATCCGCTCAAACTGGGACGGCGACCAGCGAGCAGACCCCTCCCGTCCCCCGATACTTACCAAGTCCTTGCTGCGGCCGACCACTCTGCTGGGCACCGACGAACGAAGATCATTCACACAAGGCCGGAAAACAAAATCCACGATCTGGTGGGGGCAGGGAACCGAGGGAGAATGTGTTTGTATCTGCCGGCGCTTGTTCTTCTTCTTGCTGATAGATTTTTATCCATCAGCGGTGATTTTTTGGATACCGAGGCTTGAGCCTCATTACTCCATCTTCTCGGGTTGAGTGTGTAGTCGTGGGTTTGTATTCTTCTTGGTCTGTGTGGTCTTGTCACAGTAGGGCTGGTTTCACAGGGTCTTCGCAGTGATGGGCCGCGGGTAGCGGTTGAAGGGGTTTGCAGTGGTGGCAGTGAGTCTTCTGATCAGAGGGTTCGGGTTCTGATCCAGTTCTTGGCAGAAGTTCTTACTCAGCTTCGCTAGATGTTCATCCAACATCTCGATGTCCAGGTCTCTGTGAAGGTCTGCTATCCTTGTGAAGACTGGTGCTCCGGACGATATCGGCAGGGCCTTGTTCTGGACTATCTGAAGACTCTTCCGGTGTCGCTCATGGCAGGTCATCCATGCTGGGGAGGCATAAGTCAGGGTTGGTCTGATGATCGCCTTGTAGACGTTGATCTTTGTCCAGAGTGGCATGGACTTGCTCTTCAGGAGTGGATATAGTGCTGCCATCTTTCCTGTTGCCTTCTGCTGAGTATTCTCAATGTGGCTTTCCCAGTTGAGTTTGCTGTCCAGGGTCACACCGAGGTAGCGGCTGCTGCTCTCCCATTTGATGGTCTCCCCGTTGAGGCTGATGTGTGGGTGCTCCTTGATCTTCTTTCTGGTGAACAGCGTTGCAGTTGTCTTGCTGGTGTTGAGTTCTATCCGCCAGTCGCTGTACCACTTTGCGATGGTATCCAATGAAGCTTGCAGGTTCTTCGCCACTTCCTTTTCGCTGAAAGACTGGGAGATTACTGCAACATCGTCTGCATACAGCGCCAGGTTCGTCTTGTGGAGATCTGTCGGGATGTCGTTGGTGAAGAGGTTGAACAGGAAGGGTCCGAGGTTCGATCCCTGTGGCACGCCTGCTCGGATGGGATGTGAAGAGGCCATCTCAGACCGCATGGCGACATGGAAGGTGCGGCCTCCCAGGTAGCTTGCAATCGTCTTCACCAGGTAGTTCGGAAATCCCAGGCCAATCATCTTATGCAGCAGTCCCTTGTGCCAGACTCGGTCGAATGCTTTGGCGACATCCAGGAAGACGATTTCTGTGGACGTCTTGATGTTGAATCCGTGGCTGATGGTGTCCACCACTCTCAGTAGCTGATGAGTCGTTGCATGCTCCTTTCGAAATCCAAACTGTTCCTTTGCTAGTAGATTTCTTTCGGAGGTGAAGTCGCTGAGTCGAGCGAGGAGGACCTTCTCCAGGAGCTTCGATAATCCAGAAAGCAGGCTGATGGGGCGGTAGTTTGCTGGATCCCTCAGTGGTTTGCCGGCCTTTGGAAAAACGATTACCCTTGCTTCTTTCCAGGAACTCGGGAAGTGCTGGAGCCTCATGCATGCATTGAAGATCTCTGTGAGATGTTCCATTGATGCTGGTGGGAGGTTCTTGATTGCCAGGTTGGTTATTCCGTCGCTTCGCGGTGCCTTGCCGTTCGCCAGTTTTTCTGCAAGTCCTGCTACCTCAGAGCTTGTGCACTCCTTGATGTCTTCTGCTCCCAGCCCGGTTCTGTGATCTGCGAGGTACTTCTCAACTGCTTCCTCCACTCCGTCTGAGAGCCTACTTACCTTGTTCGGGGTGAACGAAGCCTCCAGTGTCTCGGCAAGGACCTCTGCCTTGTCCTTGTTGCTGCATGCAAGGTGGGTTCGTCCCTGGATTGGTGGGCTTGGCTCCTTCTTCCCAGTCAGGCGACGAGTCATTCTCCACACCGAGTTGTCTGCCTCCTTCAGCTTGGCTGTTGCAGACTCCCACTTCTCTCCACGGTGCTGTCGGATCTGTTCCCGCAGGACTCTTGCGAGCGTGTTGTACTTCTGCAGGAGATCAGGTGTGCGGAGCTTCTGCCACTGGCGTCGGGTGCGGTTCTTGTCGGCGATTGACTGTTGGATGCCTCTCGGTAGGTCGTAGATGGAACATCTGGTTGTCTTCTGCTTCGGAACACTGCTCTTGATTGCCTCCTGGACTGCTGTCGTGAAGGCTTCCACGGCCCTGTTGATATCATCCATGGTGCTCAGCGGGGTTGGAGTGACCATTCTGTTCAGCTCTTCTTTGAAGCGGCTCCAGTCAGCTCTTCTGAAGTTGTACTTCTCGGCCTGCTGGTAGGGTTCCATCTCATCTCCCACAGTGATTGCTACTGGATTGTGGTCCGAGGTCAGCTCCACCAGTGTTTCCAGCTCCACAGAGTGTTTCAGATTCTTCAGTAGCACGATGTCCAGCACATCTGGGTTGTGGCTTGCTACACCTGGGTAGTGCGTGGGCTCGGTCGGGCCTGCTACCACACAGTCGTTCTTTCTGGAATACGCCAGCAGTGTCCGTCCCCTCTGGTTGGCAGTCCTGGAGTTCCAGCATCGGTGCTTGGCATTGAGGTCTCCGCCGATGAGTGTCGGAACCGTCGAATCCAGCAAAGCATGCAGGTCTCGGAGATCCAGCTTTGCTTTCGGGGGGCAGTAGGTTGCAATCAGTCGGAGTGGTCCTGTAGCAGTCTTGACTTGTACTCCAGTGGCTTCAATGCTTCTGAGGGGTGGGAGTGCAATCTCATGGTGGTCGATCGTCGTCTTCACTATCACTGCGGTCCCCCCTCCTTTGGCTCCTGCAGGTCGGTCGGTCCGGTACACTCTGTGGTTCGCCAGGCTCAGCTTCTGGTTTCCTTGCAGGTGGGTCTCTGACAGCAAAGCAGCACTCACCTTTCTCGTTTCCATCAGGTGAAGGAGTTCGTCTGTCTTCTTTTGAATACCGTTGGCATTCCACATCACGATGGCGCAGCTGGGTTTAGATGCCAGGTTGTTTTCTTCCTTCGCCCGCGAATAGGCTCAGGACGAGCCCTGCCACCATCGTCATGGTGGGGTCGATATTCAGCTCTGCAACAAAGGCTGCGATCTTCACTATGATGGTCTTCCAGTCGGTTGAGCTCGCTGTTCCCTCTTCCTGTGCTGAGGTGGTTGCTTGCGGCGGGTTCGGTGGTGGATTTAGGACTCCAGCGTAGCTCAGCCCGGATGTTGTGGGTGTCATCTGGGTCTTCGCAGGGCCATGGCCTGGTGGCGGGCGAGGAGGGTGGGTCCTCTGTGCGGCCGCTGTTGGTTTTGGCTCCTGACGATGTGAAAGTCTTTGGTTTGGTTGGCGTTGTCCGCTGCTCCTCTGAGAGTCATTTGTAGTAGTTGGTGGGTTCCGTGGAGCCCTCCTCTGCTGCTCATCCTGTTTAGCTTTCATAAGGGCTGGGCATCCGCGGTAGCTGGCAGGGTGAGGTCCCCTGCAGTTGGCGCAGGTTGCCGGATCTGTTCGGGCTCGGGTGCAGTTTTTCGATGTGTGGTTCTCTGCACATCGCACGCAGCATGGGTCCTGGTGGCAGAAGGCAGATGTGTGGCCGATCCGCTGGCAGTTGAAACACATGATAGGTCCTCTTCTGGCCTTCGGTGCTTCAGTGGTAACTGTACAGCTGCACAACCGTGTGATCTTTGTCAGGTCAGCTGGTTTTCCATCGCGGGTTTGTGCAAGGGTGGCAAAAAATAGCGGGAATTTCTTGTTCTTGTCGGCTGGCGAGGTCAGCTGGACAACACTCTTCACTGGGAGACCCTGTTCTGCAAGTTGATCTGTGATGTCTTCCACGCTGGCGTTAGTCGGCAGGCCACGGACCACAAACCTCTGAGACCTCACTTGCTCCAGTGGGAATGTGTAGTACTGCAGTTTCTGTACGGTGAAGGCATCTGTCACACTCTTGTAGTCCTCTACTGTGGTGAGCGAGATCTTCATATGCTCACCATGAGGCTTGGTGGTGAAGGTTGGTTTGGCGCACAGGTGTTTCAGCATGTCAACCAGGTCCTTGTGGGTCTTCAAGCTCTTCACAAACATTGGGGGGATCCGGATCTTCTTTGGTGGTGGGGTTGTCTGCTCGTCCGCTGTGTTGGCAGGTTCTGTGGTCAGCTGTTCGTGCTCCAGAACGCCATACTTGTTGCTGGTGCTCACACCTGTTGCAGATGGTTCAGTCAGCGTCTTCTTCCACTTCTGATGTGATGCACCTGGTGACGCACTTTCACTGGTCTTTCGCTTGTGAGAGACTGGTTCGAACCCTTCCATCTCGACCTCGGTGTCCAGGAGGTGGGATGTTTCTGACATCTGGGCAGCCATGATGATCAATCTAGGAGAAAGGTGGGGAGAAAATTGGAGAGAAAACAGGAAAGGATAGGAGAAAGAGGGAGAAAATGTAGAGTGCTCTTATCAGAGCAGTTTGTTTTAAATCCAAACAGCTCTTTGTAAGGACCAGTTAAGCAGGTGTGCCCTAAAAAGGACAGTTTTGGGGTGCACACGGTGTGCAAAAAGCTCTTTTGCAGATTTTTAGACTGACTCCTGAGGATTGCTCTTCAGTGGGGAAATTGGGCTAATCACGCGTCACTTGCCGCCACAAGGTGGAGGCAAAGACCGCTTAAACGGCCCTTTCTGTTTAGAAAAGGCCCGGCTCACTGCAGCTGCCGCAGCATTGCCCGATGCCGCATCTCGGTACACAAGGTCTGTGTGTTTGTATCTGGAACAAACCCGTGCCTTTATGAGGCCTACTTCTCCCTCGGCTCCCTGCCCCGCCCCTTGCGTTTCGCGTGCACCCGTCCCTTCCGGGGGCGGGCTGCGCTTTCCTCCCCCATCCCCGCCCCCCTGACCTGCTTCTTGAGTAGTGGGGGGGAGGAGGCCGGCTGGGCAGCCCCCACTAAGGGACGGCTCCCGCCATGCCATCTTCGTTGGTGCGTTCGCCCGCCAATACGTGTAACTGGAATATAAAGCGGGTATAGCATTAGCCATCATTAGGGTTGTTTACCAGGGCGATTTGGGTTCAAAATTCTATGTTGGCAGGCCAGCTGTCTCTCGCTCGCACACAGACACACACGCACGCTTGCACGCAGTATTATTCAGGGCAAACCCGCAGTTGTTTCGGGCGCATGTGAAGGATCCGGAAGTAAAGAATTATTATGTACCCGTTAGAAAGTAACTTTTTACATGTAATGGAACAATTTGAACAATACAATTACAGGATCAAATAGGTATGAAAACAATTCATGCCCATTTCGGTTGTACTTAATGGGCATTTCGAAGAAATGATAAAGATAGCAAGGCAGCTTGAAGGTAAAGTTATATGTATAACGTGTGGTCTTTGTTGCCATGATTGCAGACAAGCCCTGGCAAATGTGATGTATTCATCTGTGCAACCCCAGCATATCCTGGAATGTGCTTAGTATGTCGTCACGCGAGACTCTGGGCGTCACTCCAGGTCTCACGCCAGAGGATGCTGACACCTCCTGGAGTGGGCACGCATCCCTGCCATGATGGCTGCATTACTCGCAGCTGTGCAGGTAAATAACGGACCCCCCTCCTCTTGGAAGCCCGGCACAGGGTGTAAGGGCAGCAAAATGGGGTGCTGCTTGCGACCACGGAGGAAGGTAACAGGCGGGAAATCCGCTGTTATTTCATTTGGTTAGCTCTCTGTGTTTTACTTTTTGCACAACAAAAGGAAGCCCGCTTGTAAGGGGTATGGTTGGTACGGTAGAATCAGGTAGCTGGGGGTGGCGCAGGGGGGCTGCAGGTGAACTATTAGTTCCGGCTGTAGTAACATCCTGCTCTGAGAAGGGGTGGGAGTAAGACCCAATTCAGATGTTCAGCTGTGCCCCTGTCAAAAGAGAAATTATATCGTGCCTCGTATTGCAGTAAATATATGTATATTGGCCTACACCAAGCTGCTCGAAAGTCGCTTGCGAAAGAATCCGTGTTGCAAGGTCCTGACCTTAAATCAATGTAAGCCGCCATTTTAGACCAATCCGCCCTTTTAGGATTCTCTTTGTAAAAGTCACCCTGTGAGTTAAAATGGTGGACGATGTCATTCCAAAATACAACATGGCCGTCTTGACCTCTGTACATAGCTAATATGTAACTTGCCTGCAGGCCACCTGTTGAGGTCGCGAACTGAGACCTTGTCCTTCGTTGACCTGTGTGTAAAAGGATTACTCGTGCAACAAAACTAATCCATGAGCATATGTTGAAACAATGTATTAAAATACTGAATGTAGAACACTTGTTTTACTACATTGTATTAATGTTTGAGAAGGCCTGCATGGAAAATCTTAGAATACACAGTTATTGCATAGGCTTGTTGATACATGTATCAAAGGCAAACCAGTTATATGCGGTTGTTCGAGACTTGGCACGAACCCTAGATCGGTGATGTATTACATGGAATATTAACCCAAAGTGGGGCTAGACATCGTGCCCACCAAGTGTATAAAAAGCGAATGCATTCTAATGTACAACGTCTCTCACTGAACACACTGAACCACGCTGGAGTTCGTTGTGTTGTACTGAGGGCCGATAGCTATCCGATTTTGCTCTGTTTCTGTAACTGAATTCAGTATAAAATAAAGTACTTTGTATGTTCCTTTGTAATCCGTGTTCAGTGTATTTCCTTTTGGGGTACTCAGCCTCAATATTTTGATTTTGTTTTCACAGTTGGCGCCTGAATAGGGACCCTCAAGATTCATGCCGGATTGTTGAAGGTTGACGGTGTGACAAAAAGGGGCCCCACTGAACGAGACGCGACACCTTAGCAGCACTGCACGACCCGAACCCTGGACGATTAGCTTGTGGTCTGAGACGGCATCTTGACGAGGGTCCACTTATCGAGGCGGGCAGATTTGCTGAAATCACCATACACGAGGTAAGATTAGTTAGGTAAGATTCTTTGAAATCCGATCGGACCTCCTTAGGTTTGTTCAGGTGAGTCATGACCCGACTCTTAATTCAACCCTGAAAATATGAATTTGGCGCGTTGTATCTGCAGACACAATTATTGACCAGGTAACACCAATAATTTGAAATGCCTGGGAAATTGTCTACCTGCTTCAGGGCATTGTTCCGCAGTGATAGACACTCTTTGGAATTTAGCCGTCCGGCACCACAGGAGGGGTCGCCGGCATGTACTATGTACTGTAAGCATGGCATTGGAAGTATAGTATTTAATGACATTTGGCACAGACAAACCAGACATACCTCCGAACTTCAGTGGCCAATCAATGGTAGTTTCAACGTATTGAGTATTTAGAGTCAATTCTATTAAAGAAAAAGGCTAGACCTGCAGCATTTGATGTTTTGCAGAAATGGAAAAAAGAAGCGTTGCAACAACTTAAAAGTAGGGAGAAGCATGCGCGCCGTCATAAGACAAACGTCGAAAAAGCATTATTGTATGACCAAGATAAACATTCTGAATTGACTAGAAATATTGATAGGGCTTTCTCACTTGGAATTCAAAAAATATATCCGTCCAAAGACCTCCCTGCTTCCGCTGAATTTATAGATAAATTATTAAATGAACGAAGGCCTGGTGCCTCTGCGCCACCTCCGTATGTTCCTCTTTCTGCTGCTTTGCCTCTTCCTTCTGTTATTCCTGTTCTACCTGCTGTTGTTCCTATTGTTCTTGCTCCTCCTAATGTTCCCCTTCCTCCAGCTCCTCCACCTCTTCTTATCGCACCAGTTACAGTACCTCCATTGAATTTGCCTGCTCCCTCTCTTCCAAGTGGTCCTGAGCCGCTAGTAATCGATCAAGGCGCAGGGTCAAAGGTTGTCACTCGCAATACCTTACCACCGGAGAAGAAACGTGAGTTAATTGCATGGGCTAAGCATTGTATGAAGAAGGATGATCAAGCTAGTGTTTTTGCCACACTTTGTAATACGGATACATTTCCTGAGAAAAATGTTTTTATTGAAGGTTTAGGGATTCAGTTATGTATAATGTGGGGGAAATTAAATAATGCGGATCTTCCGCAAGGGTTAAGGGATCTAAATACTCTAGCGTTTTCTAGAGACACTGTGGAGAAGGTAAATGAGCATGTTGAGAGATTATTTGGGTATAGAAAGGAGATAGAAAAGTTACAGAATGAGGATGACGACGAGGAAAATATGTATGTACAGAAACGGTTCCTTCCTTGTCGTAAATCAATATCTGAGGAAGCACGAATTTGTACGAAAGATGCACTTAGATGGATTTCGGATATGTCGATAACTCCAGTTGAAGTATATGACACGTATAGTCAGTATACGCCAGAAAAGCAGATGAAAGTGATACAGGTAATGATAGAGTACCTACAGGATGATTGTGTAAAAAGAAAGATTAGTTGTCCCACGGAGTTATTGAGTATTTACAAGAGAGCTTTTTCACTTGACACTTCTTCGACTGCTTTAGCGCTCGATTTAGCTCTGTTGCTTAGTAAGCATTCGGAGTCACCTACTTCTCAGTTGCCTATGAGAGAGGTCCCTCCAACATTTGTCCCAAATATTGAGGTTGCGGTCGGTCCTGCACATAATATAGTTGCTGTGAACATTCCTGCACATTATGTATCACAGTTCGTTCACGTCCCGTTCTCAAGACAGGAAGTGAATACTATTAGGCAATCCATTCCTGATATTAGGAAAAATCCGACAGGATTCTATAAAGAAATAGAGTCCGTCTTGCAATCCTCAGTGTTCACCTTAGGTGATATCGATTTGTTATTCCCTGTACTCCTGCCTGTAGATTTGTGGAAGCAAGTTAGAACTATAGACGACGTACCAGGGTTGGGAGATACATGGGTGAATATAACTAGACTCGATGGAGAAAGGCCAGCTGGTGAAAGACCGCCTCAGGTGATACTAACTTTGCCTGATAGAATAATGGCAAAATTAAAAACTATAATTCCAGAAAAAAGAATTATATGGGTCAAACTTACGGCCTGTGTCCAAGGAAAGTCTGAGGGTGCTATCAAGTTCTTTAATCGGTTCGAACAGGTATTCTCGGATTTCAGTGGACAAGACCTAGGCACAGAGTCTGGGAAAAGGTTGTTTGTGGACAAATTTGTGCGTGGATTGCTGCCTGACATCCAGTCACAAATTATGTCTTCTGAGAGCGCTTGGCAGGCAAAATCACAACCAGAAGTACTGCACATGGCTCAGTACTATGAGAACCGTGTCAATAATGAAAAAGAGAGGGTTGAAAAATGAAAAGGCGATTTGAAAACTAAAGTGCTATTGCAGCAAATTGTTAGAGGCCCAAGAGGGGGGTAGTTCTCAGGTTAGAGGTCAGTATGTCCCGCAGGGGAATGTGCCCTTGGGTCCTGTGAACATTAACCAGTGCGCTTATTGACGTCGAGAGGGTCATTGGCGAGCACAATGCCCCGTCCTTTAACAAAGGTCAAATAATATATTTGGAAATAAGGGTAGGCGATCCAGAAGTCACCCGGGTGTAGGGGGCCCTGGTAGAGGTCAGTTTGCACAGGACCCTCAGCAACCTTTATCGCAGGACAATCAGACTCCGAGTGTGGACACCAGGAACATATTTGATCATCCTTCCGCTGCATATTTATCTGAAGAGCTTCCTTTTGATGACATTCTGTTTCGTTAGGATTGCCCGAAGCAGGGTTTGGAACCTACACCTATTTCCGTCAATCAGAAAGGTCCCTACGTTGAAATGATGGTGGGAAATAGGAAACATCAGTTTTTGATAGACACTGGAGCACAGAAGTGTTCCATTGATCATTCACAGGTTCCAAACATTCCACTGTCAGGGCACACCAATGTTTCTGTAGGGTTTTCTGGCACACCAGTTGTTTGTCTGGTTTCTTTGCCAGTACCTATTTCTTTGGGTCCCTTTACGGACCACTGTCCATTTCTGTTGACTTCGAATTGTGGGGAGAACTTACTGGGGTTGAATTTGTTAAAATAATTAAATGCAGTGATTTATTGTTCTTCTGATGGAGTGCGCTTGATGATTTCACCGCAGCAATTTTCTGTCTCGCAATTTTTGACTAGACCTTTGCCGCCAGGATTCATTGATGTACCAGAGAGATTGTGGGCTGTTGACGACAATGATGTCAGTGTTTTACAGATTGAACCTGTCAAGATAGTTTTGAAACATGGAATTGAGCTGCCACGCATTCCCCAGTATAAGATATTGGTTGAGGGCGAGCAAGCTTTGAAATGCGTTGTTTCCGATTTTGTGCATCGCCGGGTGATTGAAGGAATTTCAGGAAGTTTGTGTAATAGTCCGATTTTACCCGTGTACAAGAAAGGGGATAATGCAATTCCATGCCGTTTCATAATTGATTTACGTGCCATTAATAAAGTCGTGGCTCCACAATTTCCAATGGTGCCTGATGTAACGACAATCCTAACCATGATTCCTGCTACAGCTACTTACATTAGTGTGGTGGATCTAAAGAATGCTTTCTTTAGTATTCCTATACACAAGGATAGTAGATACGTGTTCGCGTTCACCTAAGGGGGACGCTCGTTCACATTTACTCGTGCACCTCAAGGGTACATAGAGAGTCCTAGCATTTATAGTAGGGCTTTGAAAGAACAACTTGATACCCTTGAACTGCCCTCTACCTGTACTCTGCTTCAGTACGTTGATGATTTGCTTTTAGCTGCTGACTCTGAGAGTGCCTGTAAGGAGGGCACTGTGTTATTGCTTATCCATCTAGCTAAGCCTGGTCACAAACCTTCGCTTAAAAAATTTCAACATTGTTGTCAGGAGGTCGCCTATTAAGGATATCTCCTGTCAAAGGAGGGAAGAAGATTGACACCTGAAAGAATAAAACACATTTCTGGCATGTCTGTCCCACATACACAAAAGGAAGTTAGAGCCTTTATAGGTATGGCTTCTTACTGTAGGTTGTGGATCCCACATATTTCACTAGTGATCAAACCGATGTTGGCTTGGACAAAGAAGGGCATTTCTTCGCCATTGCCATGCAACGCGGAACACCAGCAATCGTTTGACTTGCTTAAGACTGCATTATGCTCTGCACCAGTTTTGGGCACACCCAACTATGAAAAGGCCTTTGTGTTGTTTGTGCATGAATGTGATGGATGTGCTTTGGCTGTATTAACACAGGAACATGGAGGGAAGAATAGGCCGTGTGGTTACTTTTCTTCCGACCTTGATCCTGTAGCATGCGCTTTGCCAAGATGTCTGCGAGCTGTCGCTGCTGCTGCTGCGTCTGTAAAACAGAGTGAGGGAATGGTCCTAGGCCATGATCTAACCCTGATGGTGCCTCACTCTGTAGATGCCCTACTGAACCGAACTCAAGCGCAACACCTCACCTCTGCACGGTTGACAAGATATGAATTGATCTTGTTTGCTCCTCACATTCAAATTAAGAGGTGTTGTGTTCTTAATCCGGCTGAACTCCTACCTTTCCCGCAAGATACTACTTGCGGCGATGAAGTGCCACATGATTGTTTGTATACCACCGAGCAAAAGGCAAAGGGTAGAATTGATTTGAAAGATACTCCTTTGGATAATACGCAAGGAGAGCTGTTTTGTGATGGCTCCTGCTTTAAACTTCCAGATGGTACATCTACAGCTGCTTATGCGATCACTACATTAAGCACGGTTGTGGAACCTAAGTGAATCATACATAATTCTGCGCAGGCCGCAGAGATTATAGCATTGACCCGAGCTTGTGAACTTTCCGAAGGGCTTGTAGTAAATATATATACTGATAGTCAGTATGCCTTTGGGGTGGTTCACAACTTTGGGAAGCTTTGGTCAGAGAGAGGGTTCCTAACTTCACATGGCACCAAAATCCAACATGGCTCCCTAATAGTACAACTACTCTCAGCACTTGCGCTCACTACTCAGTTAGCAGTTATGAAATGTGCAGCACATCGAAAGATTACAGATGATATAGGGAAAGGGAATGCTTTCGCTGATCAGATAGCTAGACAAACTGCTACCGATCCCCATACGGAGATGTATGTTTCAAGGGAGACTGTAAATGCTTATGCGATGGATGAGGGTGTTGGCTCTGTATGGGATATCCAAGCTGATGCCACATTAGAAGAATCCAAAAGGTGGGCTCAAGGCTTGGGGAAACTTGATGATAACGGGTGTTGGGTGGATATAGTGGAAGGGAAATGGCTACTCCCTGACACGTATGTAATGATGATGGTCATCATGGCCCATGGCCCTATGCATGTATGTGCCCAGAAGATGACAAAAATGTTAGAGAAAGTTTGGGTAAATGACAAGATTTCGAAAATTGCCCAGCGCTACGTCCAGGATTGCATGATTTGCCTACAACACAATGCGGGAAAGGGGACAGTAACTCCAAGGGGAAGTTTTGGGCCACCCTCTGTCCCCTTCAAAGTGATCCACTTTGACTTTATTGAAATGGAACAATGTGATAATAAAAAATATGTGCTGGTGGTTATCTGCGCTTTTAGTAAATGGGTTGAGGCTTTCCCTGTTAAAGATGCTACAGCTATGACTACTGCAAAAATCATGTTAAGGGAATACTTCCCGCGTTCAGGCTACCAAGAGTTATCTGGTCGGACAATGGTCCACATTTTGTCGCTGCTGTGATTCTGCAGATATGTACGGCATTACGAATTGACAAAGGGTTCCATCCAGCCAGACATGCTCCGAGCACCGGACTAGAAGAAAGACACAACGGTATCATTTAGAACAAGCTCGCTAAAACGTGTGCCAGCACCAAACTAAAATGGCCGGACACCTTACCGATCGTGTTGTTATACATGCGTACAACCCCTCAAACTAAGACTGGGTTCTCTCCATTTGAGGTGGTAATGGGGAGACCTGCCAATATTTGGAACCTTCCTAAACGTAATTCATTGAGAAATGTTGAAAATGTATTGCTTTCAGATTATTATTGCCAGTTGACTAAAAACCTATATTTGATTTATCACCAGGTACGAGAACCTTTACCTGTGCGATATGAGGGCCCGGGCCACAGCATACGGCCTGGAAGCTGGGTGCTCGTCAAATCGTTCGAGCACTCCTCTTGCCTTGCGCCTCGCTGGCGTGGGCCATTCCAAGTCCTGTTGGTCACCCAGACAGCGGTGCGGGTCTCTGGGAGAAAGAACTGGATACACGCGTCCCACCTCAAGAAACTTCCTCACCCTGTGCCACACGTTACATAAGAAACAGAACCCCTCGCTGATACTGCAACCAATGATTCCAAAGCAGTAGGTAGCACTGAGAGTGTGTCAGAGAATCTCTCTGAGCCTGTGAGGCTTGGGGAAGTTGCCATTTTGTCTCCAACTGCTATTTCAAATTCGGGATCTTCACTTGCTTCCGACATGTTGCTTCCAGCAGGAAGTGACGACATATTGTTTCCGGATCAATCAGTACCGGGAAAAGTAAGGTACAATCTACGTCCAAGAAAATAGACTTACGGCACGGTTTTGCGGTGCATCTGATAGACGTACAGCACGGTTTGGCTGTGCATTTGAAGAAAAAAAGGATCATCGAGGGCTTGTTTTTGCCCAAAATTTGAGAAGGGGGATTCTGTTGGCTAGGGTTGTGGAAGGACTAAGAAGTCGCTCGACCGGGAGGTCGCCAGCAACGAACTTTGGAGTATCCGTTTGAATACTACAATGCCTGCCACCGCTACCACTCGTATGGGACAATGGACAAAATGCCTAGGCCCCAAAAATGTATTGCTGTATTTTTATAATGATATTTGGGCTTTTAATAGTTGCTGCCTTAGGATTGCGGTACCTTGAGGAAACTCATTCTTTAGAACTTTTGTTGCCTACTGAAAGTACTGTCACGACTCGCTCCCTTCGCTCCCGTTCCCACCACTTGGGGGCATGATTTGGGGTTTATTCCCTACTGGACTTTTCCTCCGAACCTTATGCTATAGTGCTGTGATGAATTGGGAGCGCTAAATCCCTATTTTCCAAGCTACTTCCCTTCCGGATCCATTCCAGGTTTTTGGCAGCCAGCATGCTTCTTTAACCAAATGACTATGCTTCCCAGAATGCCTGGCCCACTGCTTCACCTCCACCCTTGCAGGACAAGGTTGGGTGGAGGATAGGCAACACCTGCGGCTGCAGGTGCAGCAATCAGCACACCTGAGGCGTGTGCTCGTTAAGCAGCTTTAAAAGCCTCAGTCTTACTTCAGTCCAGCGCTGGTCATCGTTGCAGTGTTTCCTGTTGTGACTAGTTCCTTTTTCCTTGATCTTAGCTTTGGTACCTAGTTCCTAGTTCCTGTTTTCTTGTTCCTCTGCCCTGGATTACGGATTCATGCGCTAATTGATTTCTGCTCCCTTGATTCCCTTTTTATCTTCCTCTGTTTGCAGGCAGCATTTCTCAGTGCTTTCCCCTTTTAGATGCAGCCCAGTTTGTCTGTGTTCTATATTTCTTTGACTCTGTCCTTTGCTGCTGTAAACCCGTATGCCTTAGCCTTCCTCTTAGATTAGCTTCCTGTCTTTTCCTTGGAGGGGTAGGGAGAAGTTTGCATTGGTTATTTCGTTTTTCCCTGCTCCTGATCCTTACTTTCTATTGGGATCCATTCCATGTTTTCCATTGCACTTCTGCATTTATTTCCCATTTGATTATTAGGTGTGGTGTGCGGTTGTAGCTAGCTCCTGTGTGAATGCTTATGTTTTCCTCACTAATTTGTAATCACTATTCCAATTTAGGTATTTAGTTTTCCTCCCATTGCTGTTCTAGCCTTTCTGGGTCCCAGTTTCATCAACAGGATTCGTGGGCTAGCTGACATTCAAGAGGTTTATCTTGTCCTCGTGAGTACAGTTGTTTAGTTCCCTTATTTAATACCATCAAGAGTGTTAGTTCACAGATCCTGTCATTGCTTGCCCTCCACGTGGGTTTAGCGCTGTCAGTACCTGTAACAGCAATTGGGGGTAAGGCGCTTGCCGACTTTCCTCGCGGTCAGGTGCTTACCCCACATCCCTTTTCATATATTGATTTTGTTGTCACACTCTATTTGCACTCCTGGGTTCTAGCATACATGAGTCGTTGTTCCTGTGTGCACGTAGTTTAATTCGAAGCTATTCACTGTGTGATTTAGTGCACATTTCCCTTGCCATATTCGCTGCCTTTGTACTCGCCTGACTAATCCTGACAGAATGACCAGCCCAAAATTCCCATTGAATATGGCAAGTTTAAGAAAGAAAGGCAGCAAGGCCTCTAACATGTTTGTACAGAAAGCTTCCCCTACATTTACCTGTGACAATCAAATCACTAGTCCTGACTTAAATGAACTCCTTGTCACGAATGGGCATTTACGTGCAAAGTATTTTTCCCATAGGATGGCACATCCTACATTGCCTGATCCTAGTTCTGTCTTTTGTTTTGATCCAGATTCTATGTCAGCGCAAGCCTTAGCCGCAGAAAACAACACACTGTTAGACTTATTATACAAGAGTACCTCTGTTGTTGAACCCCATGATTCCAGTTGTGCTTCACCTCAGATAGAACAGTTTCATGGTACAAACATAAAGAATGGAGGGGTTCCTTGCATAACATCTGTTTTCTACCTTCAGTCTAAAGCATACTCCTTTGCACAAGTACATACTGTAGTCCCTAATGCCAAGAGGTCTAATGTCAATAGTTTGCTTAAGGGAAACACAGACCAAGTTGGTAAGAGAAAGTATAAATCTCAGAACCTGAAAGCAGTAGAGGACAATGCACAATCGGTGCACATCCAGATTGCTAGTGCAGGATCCAGCCCTGATGCCACTATGCCTCCCCCTGTGCCTACTGATAGTGATGTACAGATAATGCAGGGCATGCTAAGAGCTAAGCTTGAGGAGTTAAGACAAGAATTCATTTCTTTACAAGAGGAGAATAAAACCTTGCACTCTTTACTGAATACACCTCAGACTTTATCCGTTGATGTTGATGAAGTGAACACTGTTCAGCCCCTGAGTGCAGAGACTTTGGTAAACCATGATATTTGTCAATATGTTAGATCTATTGGGAGTGAAAGTCTTTCTTCTAGCACAGCGCTTAATCTGGGCACAGTTTCTAACAATGGTTCTGCTGTTTGTCAGGGATTGCAGTTAGCTGAAGATTTACAAGCCACTCCTTTACCTAAAATGTCCTGTGTAGCAGTTTGTCATAATTCTGAGCTAGCACACATGCAAGCTTCTGATTTCCAAACACAATCCACAATGGTGGCATACACAGATTCAGTCACTACAGTAGGCTTAGGCCCTGCTCTTGTTACAGCTGCTGAGACTGAAGTAGATGTTCAAGCTGATGTGGAAAACAATGTTACCTCTGGGTTCACTCTTCCTTCTGCCAATTCTGATCAATACAAACAGTCAGAAACAGTACAGATTTCATCTTCTGATGGACTCATTCCACAGTATACAGAACCAAAAAACCGGCAGGCGATTCCTGAACTGTTGATTGTAAATCTGCCTCTTTCAGAAGCTAAGACAGAGGAATGGACAATTGACGAAATCCTGATTAACAGAGACTTTACTATGGTAATTCCACTGGTTGATTTTGACTTCTACAAAGAAAAAGACTCTGTGTCACCCACTAAAGAAAAGGACTGCAAGGGTACAGCTCAGTCTTTGGTTACTGGTGCCAAGGAGTCTACTGCCCTAAAGGTGCCCTCCATTCCTGAGCCACCAATGTGTCTGTCAACTTCTGAGACTTCTGTCTGTCCTCCTACAACCATTGACTCTTCTATGATCCAACCCACAGCCCTGCAGTCATCTTTGGCACACGTGTCTTCACCCAATGAACCGCTGCCATGTCTGACATTTATTCAAGAGCCAGTCCCAAAGACCTGGACATGTTTGTATCCAGCAACCGAGATTGCTCCAGCTTGCATGCCTTCAGCCTCAAGGTTTCCTCTGGCCTGCCTGTCTTCAGCTACAGTGACTCATCCTGCAGATCATCCTTCAGCTATAGGGCCTCCGGTAGTCCATCATAAGTGCATGTCTTCAGTCCCGGAGTATACTGAGTATTTGCCTTCAGTTCATGAGACGCCTGTATCCTGCTTAGCCTCGCTGCCAATATCAGAGGTATACCTGTCTACACCATCAGATCCTGCTGTGTTTTCTTGTGCTCCAGCGATTCCTCCTGAATCCCAACCATTTACTGCCGATGAACGTCTAGCCTGCCTTTCTTTTGCTTCAGGAGGAGCACCAGAATGCCTGCCTTTTCCACAAGACGATTCTCCCAACTGCTTCACTTTAGCATCAGAGCCTCCTAAATATGCAGCATCAGAGTTTGAGACTTTTGCCAGCTCCCGCTTCAGAGTCATCAAGCTGGACCAAGTGATGAGTCAGAACCACTCACCTGGGTGTGCACAGGGGGTGGTGCAGACCGGCGTATTATCTACAGGACTTGTGCAACAGAATTCCGCCAAGAAGCACCAGTTGGGTGCTAGTAGACAAAGGAAGGGAATGACTGCTGCAGTTCAAAATGTGTCTGTTATTGCTCCTTTTGCGAGTGTGCCTGAAATACCAAGTACTGCGTCTATCACTCCTATCAGTATGCCAAACATCCCTGCTGTTGTATCCCACGTGCAACAAAGTGGCTACACGACTGTCACCAGGAGTACCAGCCTTGTACAACCCATTGGACTTCCAGGTCTCCAAGGCGTAGAACATGTGCAGTCAAACCTTAGTCACTTTCAACCACAAGCCTTTTCCCAGATGGATGACAGAAGAAAATCTGAACCTCTACCTCAGCCGCCACCTTCTCTAATGGCTGAACATAAACCTTTCCTGAAGCCAGCAATTTCCTCACCTCCCGCATGTCCACTCTCGGCAGAAAGGCTAACAGGGCTTCTACCATTGTCTAAGGCATGTTGCACCAGCCTGCCTCCCTCCTCAAAGACTTATAAGTGTCCACTCCCAGTGACTGAGCTTCCTGGACCTTCCAACTCTGCTTCAGGTCCTGCAAGTCCTTCATGCCTTTCTTCGAACCATGAGTCTCTTCCTCACCAGAAGCCACCGTTTCCATCAGTGCCACCTCCAAAGACTAAGCGCTCCTATCATGGAAGTCCATCTGCCTTTGCCCACAGGCCACCATTTCCATCAGTGCCACCTCCAAAGAAAAAGCACTCCCATCATGGAAAGAAGATGTCTCGTGCGGGTGGCGGGCACCAGAAGACGGCCGTGGGAGGGGGTATACTGTCACGACTCGCTCCCTTCGCTCCCGTTCCCACCACTTGGGGGCATGATTTGGGGTTTATTCCCTACTGGACTTTTCCTTCGAACCTTATGCTACAGTGCTGTGATGAATTGGGAGCGCTAAATCCCTATTTTCCAAGCTACTTCCCTTCCGGATCCATTCCAGGTTTTTGGCAGCCAGCATGCTTCTTTAACCAAATGACTATGCTTCTCAGAATGCCTGGCCCACTGCTTTCACCTCCACCCTTGCAGGACAAGGTTGGGTGGAGGATAGGCAACACCTGTGGCTGCAGGTGCAGCAATCAGCACACCTGAGGCGTGTGCTCGTTAAGCAGCTTTAAAAGCCTCAGTCTTACTTCAGTCCAGCGCTGGTCATCGTTGCAGTGTTTCCTGTTGTGACTAGTTCCTTTTTCCTTGATCTTAGCTTTGGTACCTAGTTGCTAGTTCCTGTTTTCTTGTTCCTCCGCCCTGGATTACGGATTCATGCGCTAATTGATTTCTGCTCCCTTGATTCCCTTTTTGTCTTCCTCTGTTTGCAGGCAGCATTTCTCAGTGCTTTCCCCTTTTAGATGCAGCCCAGTTTGTCTGTGTTCTATATTTCTTTGACTCTGCCCTTTGCTGCTGTAAACCCGTATGCCTTAGCCTTCCTCTTAGATTAGCTTCCTGTCTTTTCCTTGGAGGGGTAGGGAGAAGTTTGCATTGGTTATTTCGTTTTTCCCTGCTCCTGATCCTTACTTTCTATTGGGATCCATTCCATGTTTTCCATTGCACTTCTGCATTTATTTCCCATTTGATTATTAGGTGTGGTGTGCGGTTGTAGCTAGCTCCTGTGTGAATGCTTATGTTTTCCTCACTAATTTGTAATCACTATTCCAATTTAGGTATTTAGTTTTCCTCCCATTGCTGTTCTAGCCTTTCTGGGTCCCAGTTTCATCAACAGGATTCGTGGGCTAGCTGACATTCAAGAGGTTTATCTTGTCCTCGTGAGTATAGTTGTTTAGTTCCCTTATTTAATACCATCAAGAGTGTTAGTTCACAGATCCTGTCATTGCTTGCCCTCCACGTGGGTTTAGCGCTGTCAGTACCTGTAACAGCAATTGGGGGTAAGGCGCTTGCCGACTTTCCTCGCGGTCAGGTGCTTACCCCACATCCCTTTTCATATATTGGTTTTGTTGTCACACTCTATTTGCACTCCTGGGTTCTAGCATACATGAGTCGTTGTTCCTGTGTGCACGTAGTTTAATTCGAAGCTATTCACTGTGTGATTTAGTGCACATTTCCCTTGCCATATTCGCTGCCTTTGTACTCGCCTGACTAATCCTGACAAGTACATCTATTGTTCCTACTCCCTCGACATTTGCATACTCTATCCCCTAGGGATTCTCAGCACAGACAAAGGTACCACAATAACACTCTACTGCTTATCATGAATGCTACGCATGCCATTTTTAATAAATCTAACTGTTGGGTCTGCTCACATTTACCGCAACACGCGGATAAGGGGCTAGGTTGGTATATTCATCCTTTACCTTTGACAACTGCTTGCTATGCTTCTCTTAGAGCACTGTTCTTTGGCTGGTGGAATGATTGCATCTCAGGGAACTTTGATGGCACCAATTTGAATAGTTTTGAGAAACGTGTTTTGACTCCCCTGGGATGCTCGCTTTTCGCAAGCAGGAGTAAACCGAATTTTGCTTCTATTAGGCCTTCTGATAAACTGTCTCGTCCTTTCCAATCTTTGATTTCCTTTAAGATGGCTCCAATTGGCAATAAGGATGCCATGCCTCCTTCTTACACTGGTAACCATAGCCCCAATTAAGTTTCTTTTTGCATACAGAGGAATGGAACTCAGTCAATGGGAACTTTTCTAGGTTGTGCCAACGTTGCAAATTTGACTGGGGAAAACAGACCTTTGTATGTAGGCAAACCTGTCTACTTTGTCTGCGGTAATGTAGCATTCCCATGGTTGCCCAGGGATTGGCAGGGAACCTGTTATTTAGGGATCCTGTTACCTGGGGTGTTTATAGCTAGTACAAGAGAGGTTTCAAAGGCTCGTCCACGGCGGGACGAGAATGGTGACACCCCAGCACAAATCTTGGGAGATATAGCTAAATCAGTTATGCCATTCTGGGGGCAGATAGCGAACTCAGAAGATATCAGAAAACTAGCGAGAGTACTGGAGAGAACCATCAACCGGACCACGGACATACTCTATAATATGACGTTGGAACAAAAGGTGATAAGATTAGTAGCATTTCAAAACCGAATGGCAGTAGATGTCATTCTGGCTGAGCGTGGTGGAGTGTGTAAATTAGTGGGGTCCGCTTGCTGTGTTTTCGTACCAGATTCCTCCCCAACTATCTTCAAGGCAATACAGAATCTGCACGTCCTTAGTTCCGAAGTGCATGTTTCTGAGGGAAACTGGGATCTAAGCGCTTGGTTCTGGGACTTCTTGCGATCTTGGGGTTGGAAGGTACTTTCGGTCTTGCTAATTATTTTGGGAATCCTGTTGTTTCTTTGTTCCTGTATTCAGTGTCTACCTGGTATGTGTTCGATGCTAGGGGGATGTTGCGCACAAGCGATAGGTTCTATAGGACACAAAGTGTATGCCCCGGATAAAACTTCCAAAGAATATGTGTTGAAAGAAATTTTAGCAAACAACCTAATGGCAATAGATATTTCCAACAGTGATTCAGGGTGCATGGACGATGATGCATGGAGTTATTTGCAAGGAGAACCAAAGTAGTTTTTAGCACTTCGCAGAGGCCAAAAGGAGGGTTTGTCAAAAGAGAAATTATATTGTGCCTCCTTTTGCAATAAATATATGTATATTGGCCTACGCCAAGCTGTTCGAAAGTCGCTTGCGAAAGAATCCGTGTTGCAAGGTCCTGACCTTAAATCAATGTAAGTCGCCATTTTAGGCCAATCCCCCGTTTTAGGATTCGCTTTGTAAAAGTCACCCTGTGAGTTAAAATGGTGAACGATGTCATTCCAAAATACAACATGGCCGTCTTGACCTCTGTACATAGCTAATATGTAACTTGCCTGCAGGCCCCCTGTTGAGGTCACGAACTGAGACCTTGTCCTTCCTTGACCTGTGTGTAAAAGGATTACTCGTGCAACAAAACTCATCCACGAGCATATGTTGAAACAATGTATTCAAATACTGAACGTAAAACACTTGTTTTACTACATTGTATTAATGTTTGAGAAGGCCTGCATGGAAAATCTTAGAATACACAGTTATTGCATAGGCTTGTTGATAAATGGATTAAAGGCAAACCAGTTATATGCGGTTGTTCGAGACTTGGCACGAACCCTAGATCGGTGATGTATTACATGGAATATTAACCCGAAGTGGGGCTGGACATCGTGCCCACCAAGTGTATAAAAAGCGAATGCAATCTAATGTACAACGTCTCTGACTGAACACACTGAACCACGCTGGAGTTCGTTGTGTTGTACTGAGGGCCGATAGCTATCTGATTTTGCTCTGTTTCTGTAACTGAATTAATTATTAAATAAAGTACTTTGTATGTTCCTTTGTAACCCGTGTTCAGTGTATTTCCTTTTGGGGTACTCAGCCTCGATATTTTGAATTTGTTTTCACACCCCTGTTTGCAGCCTTGCCTGACTATAAACTTTTGGTGCTCTGCTTTCAATTCTGTGCCTTTGCGTCATTATGCGCGTGCAGCTATGCTCAGACCGCACTCTCTAGGAAGGGGTTCAGCCAAACCAGAAGCTGTGTCTACTTCTTGCAGGTAGCTCATTGGATGGAGAAGGAGATGATGCGGCCTCTCCTGTGGTCCTCGGCCTGTTGCTGCTGTCGACCCAGGTAAGGGGTGTGCAGTCTTTGAGTCCCTACGGCGACATGAAGGTAACACACATGTTAAATATATTTATTTGGGGATTGTACAGTGCTAATTGTCTACTGTGCTTCCTTTCATCCAGGCATCCATGTGCCAGGCACTTCTTCAGCAATGTTATGCTTGTTAAAACCTTGGGGTCATCTTAGACGCCACACCCTCCTTCTCTCCTCACATCTCTGACGTCTCTAAGAACTCACATTACCAGCTGCACCTCCTCAGAGGTATTCTTCCTTTCCTCCCCTTCCCACAGAAGCTCACTGTCTCCGGAGCTCTCTCTCTAGGCTGGACAACAAGTTGGTGGTAGACCTCTTTCCCCGGCTGGTGCCTCCCTCTGGAACAGCCTCCCTTAAACTTGAGGAGAACCATCTCTGGTTCCGGAAGCACCCCAAAACATTTCTCTTTGCTTCTGCTTTTCTCCTCCTCTCCTCTGCGGACCTCCTGGCTGTATCCTAAACTGCACTGGCTACCTGGACACCCTCTGATCACGGGCCCAGGTCCCTCCCCCACCAGCGTCTCACACCTGCACTGCCCACCTAGCAACCCCCACACTTGTGGACTGTTTCTGTACCCCTACAGTCCCCCTACCAGCCCCCTGATGTCTGCACTTACCCATGCACTTGCCACTTTCTGGCCGTCACTTACTTATTGCTGTCATCTTGTACTGCACTATCCCTGCCCCCTTCACACGCACTAGCGCAATCTGAATGTCACTTGGCTTAGTATGATCATTGTCCATCCTCCCTTTGTTTCCCTTGACTCGTCGCGCCTTGAAGCAGTTGGGGGTAGAAGGGAATTTGGTCACTGGTCATGTGTAATATTAATGTTTGTGCTACTATTTCAGTGTACTGCGATAGAATGGGCTTGAATCAGAAGCTGGCCATTGGACACTGCCTGGAACTGGCTCTTCAGTGAAGAAAAAGGGTGACCGGAACCACTGAGTGCCTGATCCTGGTCCGGCAACAGCATCAGAAGTAAGCACCCCTTGAGTAAAAAGCAAGTTGGTTGACACCCCTATTAAATGTAATGCTTTATCTTCTCAGTCAATATGCCAGTGAGATCTTAGTCTTCTCCTGCCTCATCTCTCCCCTCTACCCCCGGCATTCCTGTGAAGACATCTTGGGGTTGATACCCTTGTAAAGTTTGCAATCGACTATGTGCCCAAGCCTACAGATCTATAATTGTATGTATTGTGCTTACAAAGCTGTTTCACCAAAGCCCGATACTATGTGAATAAATAACCAGTTAGGCAGAAAAGCAGTAAGGAAATAAGATAAACAGACCACCAAAATGAGAGCATATACTTGTGGATGTGGCTTTATTAAATATTGAAATCTGAACAATTTCCAGATCTTGATATAGTTTTTCAGGTTTGAGAAATCTAATCAATTTTCTTTTCTTATATACACATAGGAACATTTGTCTCGTTACAGGCTTCATGGTGAACCAAGAGAGATTGTGATGTCGGCAAAGAAAGACGAGCGACTTGGCCCACTACCTGCTGAAAAAAACGCTGGACCGTGAATGTAGCAAAATGGCAGAAAAGGGAAGATTAACATTGGATTGTCAGCGACAAGAAGCTATAAAAGGTACATAAATGCCATTCAGAACACACGTTAAATATATTTATTTGAAGCTTGTACAGTGCTAATTGTCTACTGAGCTTCCTTTCATCCAGGCATCTCTGTGCAGGCACTTCTTCAGCAAAGTTATGTTTGTTAAGCACCTCCTTTCAAGATCTACCTGTTGGTAAGATGTCTTTTTCCAGCTCTTTTCAAACAATTTCTACATAATTATTCCTTTTTGCATTTCAGAATGTATCCATTAAAGCAACAGAAATGGGCTTTGCAGAACACTTTGCTGTTGAGTACCGAAAAGGACTGCCAAACACAATTGCGATCTACTGTCTGAAGCAGAAGGCACCTGACTTGTCTTTTTCTACGCAAGTCTAGTCACTATTTACAGAATGCAAAATTCATCTTATTTTTCAAAACATTTAGTTATTGTATTATAAAATGCTACCTGGGCTGGTTCAAGGGAACTCCATTGCTGCCTGTACTTGTCTGGGGCGCCCCGGCCCTCTTGCTCCCTGCATTGTGGGTGGGTCCCCGCCACCCCTTGCTACCTCGCATGGTTTTGTGCCCTCCCTTCTCTGACTCTCTTGCTCCATGGGCCGGTATTCCTTCCCTTTGTGTCCTGGGCTGGGTCTGCATCTTCCCTCTCCTTTGTTCCCAAGGCTAATCAAGGGATGCCCCAACACTTGCTTGATCCCTGGGGTGGGTCTACACCATCTCCTTTAATCTCTGGGTTGTGTCCAAACCTCCGTTTTCCTCCCTGGGATGGGACTTGCCCCCCAGCTCCCTGGTCTGTGCCTGTGCCTCCCTCCCTTGCTCAATGGGCTGGTTCTGGGTCACCATCTGACTCCCCTGATCCCTGGACTCACCCTAGGTCCACATCAGAATCCCTTGCTCCCCAGCTTGCTCTGGTTCCCCATTTGACTCACTGGCTTGTTCTGGGTCCCTAACAAACTTCCTTACTTGCTGGGCTGTGTCTGGGTAGCCATCTGGCTCCCTGCGCTGGTTCTGGGTCCCTCCTTCACCCTTGCTCCCTGGGCTTGCCCTGGGTCTCAATTTGACTCATTGGCTGGTTCTGGCTCCCCACCGAACTTCCTTGGGTACCTACTTCACAATTGCTCTGTGAGCTTGGTCCGTACCTGACTTCTTGCTTACTGGGTGTATCCGGGTTTGACTCCCTGGCTGTTATTGTTTTTTTTTTAATCCATACATGTGCACTAATTGTAAAGTACCCAGTTCTGGGATTGCTACAGTCATGCTTGCGTATATGTGCCCATTTTCAAGTTGAACCTCACTGTGCCTCTTTTAATAAATGCAATTGAATAAAAAGCAGGTGTGTTCTTTTTTAAAAATAGATAATATCCATTTAGCCATGTTCGACTGTCATATCATTTTTACCAAATGACGACTAAGACCCAGTGAGTGTAATGCCTGCAAGAGGGTTTCTTTTCAGGGTTATAGTTAACATCGCTTTAGGATTTTTATAGGATTGTCTTGGGTTTGCATTGCGTTTGGATTTTTATAGGATTGTTGTGGGATTGCATTGTTTCTACCAGGAAGAACTTCTAATTAACAAATTTCGGGTGCATTTAACCAAAAGGAAGCCATTGCTTGGGTTTATTTGAAGATTGTGTATTTTAGTGCAGCACTTTGTAATTGTGGGAGTTTATTGGGTGTGAGGACATGTTAGCTAGAGGTGAGAAATGAAATGTGGGAGTTTACAGATTGGTTCGTGACATGGGGGATTTGCAGTTTTGTACACTAAATCAGCTTAGTCAACAACATTTGGGTGCTATAGCATAGAAGTCAAAGAGGGAAAGTGACGGCTGCAAAATTCCCTAGGAGTTTTTCCAGTACACTATACGTATGTCTAACTAGTGTCATTCTAAAATAATGCCACCAATCTTACTCAAAAGGGATACATCCTGGGGTAATCCAACCCCTTTTCCTAAATCTTTTGAAATCATTTAAACTCATCCTGGAGTGGTCTGCAATAATCATTCACAAATCAAAACCCATTCTAAAGTTATCATGGAACCATCCTGGAGTAATCCCCACTCATCCTGAAGTTGTCATGAAGTCATCCTGAATGTGTCATGAAGTCATCCTCGAGTTGTGATGGAGTCATCCTAGAGTAATCCAAAATCATCCGGGAGTAATCCTGTCAAGATGTGCGTCCTGAGGACGCTGCATACCTGTGTTTCCTGAAGGCTTGCATGCTGGGGTCGCCAGGACGTTGATTGTAGAACGAAAGACCACAGGGTAACGCCGAGAACCGGCCCAGGTCCCGTCCTGATTTGCAGGATTGAAAATGGGTCCGATTCCTGACGCCACGGATGGACACTTCCCTGGATTTACGTGGCGCCATAACAGTGCGAGCACTGAACAGGGAAGGTCGGTAGATGTTAACAGCAAGCTTGAGTGCGTTGCTTGTGATTCTGCGGAGACCCTCTCGAAGATGGTGAAAGAAGGCAGCCGAGACTGTAGTATGGCAGCAACTGCAGGCAGCAGAAAAGGCAGAGTAAAGGCACCGTAGAGGCACTGGTACCCAAGCACAAAGCAGAGGAGTATTCAGGCAAGGGAAGGTGGGCAGGCAGGAGAGGGGTAAGGCGGCAAGAAGGGAAAAGGAAGGGACAAGAGGCTCCAGACCAGGACCAAACTAAGCCCAACCCAGGGAGGCCAGACCCCCAACCAAGGAACCAGACCAACAGGACAGGGGAAGGCAGGGCAAACAGGAAGGGAACAAGGAAGGCAAGCGGAGTAACCGAGTATGGACAAGGTAATCCAGTAGCGAGCGGGAGGTCAGGACCAAACCGCGTTGAGACGCGGCGAGTTCAAGACCAGGAAGCTCTTTTATAGAGACTCGGCATGGAAGCGAGGCTTGACCCGCAATCCGAGTCGGCGCATGCGCGGAATCAAGGTATTCATGGAAACGAGGCTTGAACCACAAGCCCGTTCCCTGCCGCTTCCGCGTATGAACGCATGCACCCCGACTTGCCCGGAGCGGGCACGCACTCCAAATGAGCGATGACCTCAGAGAATACACCTTCGGCCAAGACGATACCGCGGGTACAGCCGCCAGGCATCTCCCCGCCCACGAGGATCCGGACGTTCCTGTTCCCGGGTGAGTGTCCTAACACCATGCCCCCTCCCAGAAAGACCCAGGGCCCCCGGTTTACAAGGATGGCTTAAATAGAACTCACGCACCAAACGAGGAGCATGGACATTCCCAATAGGTTCCCAAGTGCGTTCACAAGCTGAATACCCCTCCCAGTCCACCAAGAACTGCAATTGACCCCGATGGAAACGAGAATCACAGATTTCCCGGACCTCATATTCAGGAACACCCTCTACCTCAATGGCCGCAGGACGGGAGCCCGAGTGCCCATAGGGGTCATCCAGGTAAGGCTTAAACAGGGAGACATGAAAAATGGGATGCACCTGCCAGGATGGGGGCAAATCTAGTCTGAATGCCACTGGGGAAATCCGTCTAGTAATTCGAAAGGGCCCTAGGAAACGGGGAGCAAGTTTCGTAGGTAAGTTGCGAACAGGTAAGTTCTTGGAAGAAAGCCACACCTTCCCTCCAACCCTAAATGTGGGTTCAGGGGTACGCCTCCTATCTGCCTGGGTCTTCATGTCCTCACGTGCCTTAACCAGGGTACCAGTCGCCTGAGCATGCAGTCTTCGTATCTCTTGAATCAGCTGATCAGCAGAGGGAACCGTGCTTGGTCGTACAGGAGCAAACGGAAAAAGTCTAGGATTGAGTCCATAGGAACAAAGAAAGGGGCTTAATCCTGTAGCAGAATGGATCGAGTTATTATAAGCCACCTCAGCTAAGTCCAAATGCAATGCCCAGTTGGTCTGAGAGGCGTTGGAAAAACAGCGCAGATACTGTTCCAATGTCTGATTGGTCCTCTCAGTCTGTCTGTTGGATTGTGGATGATAGCCGGAACTAAGCGCCCGATGTATGCCCAGGTGACGACACAGCTGTTTCCAAAAAGATGATATGAACTGGGAACCACAGTCCGAGATGATCTTATCGGGTAGTCCATGTAACCAGTAAATGTTGTGCAGAAATGCTCGGGCCATGGAACTAGCAGAGGGAACTTTAACCAAGGGGATAAAAGGAGCCATCTTGGAAAAACAGTACACTACTACCATTATGCATGTGAAGCCCTCGGAAGGTGGTAGTTCCACTATGAAATCAGTAGCTATAGTATGCCATGGATATGGCGGTGTCTCGATTGGTTGGAGTAGACCGAGTGGCTTCCTTCTGGGTATCTTTACTTGGGCACATACTGGACAACATTCCACGTATTGTTTAATCTGTTTAGCCAATCCTGGCCACCAAAACTGTCTGGTGTCAAGTTCTTGTGTTGCACGTATTCCCCGATGGCCCCCAATCTTCGAATCGTGAAATGCTTGCAAAATGGCAATTCGAAGAGAGTCGGTAGGTGCATATAATCTCCCACTGAAGAAGAGCAACCCTTCGTTCTCACTAACTTGGGGTAATTTCAATAGTTCCATTTTGTAGGGATCTGCCAACGTTTCTTGTAAGAACGTATCCAGACAATGAGACACGGAAAACAAAAAATGTTCTGGGGCTAGCAATAGCTGATTCTGGCTGTCTTGCTTGATGTCTTCCAAGGAGCGAGACAATGCGTCTGCTTTCAGATTCCGAGCATTGGGTATGTAAGTGATTGTGAAATCGTAATGTGAAAAGAAAAACGCCCAA
This sequence comes from Ambystoma mexicanum, assembly GCF_040938575.1. Lineage (NCBI taxonomy): Eukaryota > Metazoa > Chordata > Amphibia > Caudata > Ambystomatidae > Ambystoma > Ambystoma mexicanum. The sequence continues at coordinate 334,622,008 of NC_090924.1, read as the reverse complement.
CGGGCCTGGCGGGAAGTGCGACATTGAAGAGATCGTAGGTACTGTAAATTTCTATGGTCGGTACGGACCTCAACAGGAAACCGACCTCCCAAAAGGTGATGGCGCCATTCTTCAAAAGCTAATTTGATAGCTAAAAGTTCTTTCTCGATCACGGCATAATTCCGTTCGCTTGACGTTAATTTTCAGGAAAAATAAGCCACTGGGAATTCAACATCTGACAGCGGGTCCTTCTGTAGCAGAACAGATCCAACGGCGAAATTCTACGCATCTGCTTCCACAATGAATGGTCTACTCTCGTCGGGATGATGTAGGATGGGAGAGGTGCTGAAGGCTTCCTTGAGACGTTCAAACGCATTAGTAGCTTCCTCATTCCACACAAACGACGTCTTACTGCTGGTTAAACTGGTTAAAGGTGCTGTGAGATTCGAGAAACCTGGTATAAAGCGCCTATAGAAATTGGCGAATCCAAGGAATCGCTGAAGGGCCTTCACATCATTAGGTTGTTGCCATTCTTGAATTGCCCGTAACTTAGTTGGGTCCATCTGTATGCCAGAACGGCAAATCACGTACCCAAGAAACTCAATCTTGTCTTGATGGAAGAGACATTTCTCAGCCTTGGCGTATAAGTGGTTCTGACGTAAACGGCTGAGAACTTCTTTGACATGTAAAATGTGTTCCTTCTTATCTCTTGAAAAAATCAGTATATCATCTAGATATACCCACACAGATATTCCGAATAAATCCGAAAATACGTCATCCATCAAACGCTGGAAAACGGCTGGGGCATTGCATAGTCCGAAAGGCATTACACGATATTCATAATGCCCCAAGGGTGTCTTAAAAGCCGTTTTCCACTCATCACCAGTCTTAATTCGTACCAGATGATATGCCACTCTTAAACCCAACTTAGAAAATATACAGGCAGAGTGCAAGGATTCCAGGATATCACGTATTAGAGGCAACGGATATCTGTCCTTCCGAGTAAGATCATTTAACTGCCGATAATCCACACAGGGACGTAAAGTGCCCTCCTTTTTCTTGACGAAAAACAGCGGAAATCCTGCAGGAGACTTGGAAGGGGTGATATACCCTTTCTGAAGACAGTCGTTTAGATATTCTTGTAAGGCTGTTCTTTCTTGTGGGGATAAGGAGTACACTCGTCCATGTGGAATCACAGAATCTGGCAACAGATCTATGGCACAATCAAAACTTCTATGAGGAGGCAGAGGAATGTCCCCTGGTTCCGTAAACACAGAAGAGTAGTCTGCATATTCAGATGGTACGGTAGATATCTGGCATACATAAGATATTCCATTCACCTCTGTCTGTGTGGCAGTTGTGGATATCCCAACAGATAACCCTGAGGAGGAACAATCCAGTAAACAACGATCTGAATTAAATATCAATGTACGGGTTGCCCAATTAATTTTAGGGTTGTGATACAACAACCAGGGTAAACCCAACACGATCGGATAAGATGGTGACTTAATCACATCCAAAGATATCTTCTCCTGATGTTCATTGATCCACAACTGCAGAACTCCGGTGTGATGTTGAATGGGACCAAAAGACAAAGGTGTACCATCAATGACCTCAATCGGTGTAACTTGATTCTTCTTAAGTAGAGGTATCTGGTTCTTCTTGACGAACTCAACATCGATATAATTGCCAGATGCTCCACAATCTAGAAGACCCATGATTACAGTTGACTTGTCCTGCCAGAGTACTTTAATTCGGAGTACCAAAAGGGCTGCGGGTGACATGGGCCGTAAGAAACCATCGGTATCCGGAAGGACTGGTTTAAACGGTGGGCCTGTCATTGCCTTCCTTATACATGACAGGCCTATTAGTTTTCCGACTTCCTGAGTGGTCGTAACTGACAAGTACCCAAATAGTGCCCGGCTGCACCACAATACAGGCATAAGTTCAAGTCCCTTCTTCGTTTCCTCTCCATCGCGGACAAAGGTCCTCTGAGTGCCCCCAATTGCATGGGTTCCGGACCCGTTTCTGATGTACTTGAAGCACCAGCAGGTATGGAAAAGACCTGGAGTACGTCCTCTCCAACCGACGTCTTTCTCCCTTCCGTTCAGCCAAACGGTGATCGATTCGAAGAACCTGTTCATGAAGTACCTGTAAAGTATCCGGTTCTGGTATATGAAGAAGTTCATCCTTGTACTCCTCTCTCAGGCCTCGCCGAAAAAGCGTCTTTTGTGTAACTTCTGGCCATTGAGAATCCGCCGCCAATTGACGGAACCGACCGATGTATGTGATCAGATCACTTGAACCCTGCTTTAGATCCATCAATTGATTTTGTGCAGTGGTGGCCAAGTTAGGTGACTGGAACACTTCCAGGAACGCTTTCTCAAAGGCGGCAAAATCACTCAGAATTAAACTGTTTGAGGACACCAAAGGAGCTGCCCATGCAAGCGCATTTCCGGTTAGATTCCCTAGAATATACCCAATCTTCGCCTTCTCGTTGGTGAAACTGGAAGCCCGGAACAAAAAATGAATCCTGCAATGATTACAAAATTCGGCCACTCTTCTAGAATCACCATCAAACTTCATGGGTGTCGTCTGTGCCATGGCAGAATCAACCTGAGTTGTGGTGCTAGTCCTATGCACCACCATCTTACGTAGAGTCTCATTTTCTAGACAAAGCACTGTCATTTCAGCCCTTAAAGATCTGATTTCGTCTCTAAGATCAGAGGATTCCTCCATCTCTGGGTCCGAATCGGAGGTTGGGCGTCTCAATCTGTCAAGATGTGCGTCCCGAGGAAGCTGCGTACCTGTGTTTCCTGAAGGCTTGCGTGCCAGGGTCGCCAGGACGTTGATTGTAGAACGAAAGACGACAGGGTAACGCCAAGAACTGGCCCAGGTCCCATCCTGATTTGCAGGATTGAAAATGGGTCCGATTCCTGACGCCACGGATGGACACTTCCCTGGATTTACGTGGCGCCAGAACAGTGCGAGCACTGAACAGAGAAGGTCGGTAGATGTTAACAGCAAGCTTGAGTGCGTTGCTTGTGATTCTGTGGAGACCCTCTCGAAGATGGTGGAAGAAGGCAGCCGAGACTGTAGTATGGAAGCAACTGCAGGCAGCAGAAAAGGCATAATAAAGGCACAGTAGAGCCACTGGTACCCAAGCACAAAGCAGAGGAGTATTCAGGCAAGGGAAGGTGGGCAGGCAGGAGAGGGGTAAGGCGGCAAGAAGGGAAAAGGAAGGGACAAGAGGCTCCAGACCAGGACCAAACTAAGCCCAACCCAGGGAGGCCAGACCCCCAACCAAGGAACCAGACCAACAGGACAGGGGAAGGCAGGGCAAACAGGAAGGGAACAAGGAAGGCAAGCGGAGTAACCGAGTATGGACAAGGTAAACCAGTAGCGAGCGGGAGGTCAGGACCAAACTGCGTTGAGACGCGGCGAGTTCAAGACCAGGATGCTCTTTTATAGAGACTCGGCATGGAAGCGAGGCTTGACCCGCAATCCGAGTCGGCGCATGCGCGGAATCAAGTTATTCATGGAAACGAGGCTTGAACCACAATCCCGTTCCCTGCCGCTTCCGCGTATGAACGCATGCACCCAGACTCGCCCGGAGCGGGCACGCACTCCAAATGAGCGATGACCTCGGAGAATACACCTTCGGCCAAGACGATACCGCGGGTACAGCCGCCAGGCATCTCCCCGCCCACGAGGATACGGACGTTCCTGTTCCCGGGTGAGTGTCCTAACAAATCCCAACTCATCATGAAGTTGTCATGGAGTCATCCTAGAGTAATCCGAAGTCATCCTGGAGTAATCCCCACCCATCCTGAAGTTGTCATGAAGTCATCCCAGAGTTGTCATGGAGTCATCCTAGAGTAATCCAAAGTCATCTGGGAATAATCCCAACTCATCCTGAAGTTTTCATGGAGTCATCCTAGAGTAATCCAAGATCATCACTGGAAGTAATCCGAACTCATCCTGAAGTATTTTCTGTGATGACTCTAGAGTCATCATCTCATTAAATATTTCAGCCCACACACATACTTCAGGATGATCTTCCTGGACTATCCATGGATGACTCTAGAAGTGAGTCATCGGATGACTCCAGAATGATTCCAGGATGATCTTCCTTTTTGACTAGGGGAAGGACGGCAGAAGCCCAAACACACTCAGGAATATGCTAATGTAGGACGGAGCATACAGTGGATTAAAACGACATTGTATCAACAAGAGGGCAGGAAGATAAACATGGTTGTGGAAACAAGTAATGAGAGACAGTGGGCAGCTCCACAAAGGGACTTGCACAGAGCGGCGGAACTACTATCTGTGCTACATTTTGGCACACTATTTCGTTACGCAGGCGAGAACAATCATGGGAGGAGAGCAGTGCTCGCCGACGCAAGAGTGTAATTGATCAACCAAAGAGCCAGGCTCCCACTATGAAGCCTACACGGGAGGTGCAAAACGCATGACACTAGATCGGAGAGGAAGGAGCCTACGAGCTGTAGATGGGCATGACGCACTGAACAGTTTCCATTGCAGCTCGAGCGAGGTGATTAGCTGGAACAATGAGTACACGCCTTGGCTGGTGAACGGGCTCCAGCATGGACTAACCCAGTAAAAGTGAACAGTACGAGCGGAAGCGCAGGTGGTGACTGCAATGAACCCAATACGGCTGTGCCCAAGTGCATGAAAGGGGCCTTAAAGAACCATGAAGCCCAGTGACTGGTGGACTCCTTAAGGTTTGGCCTAAACAGCATTGAACAAGTGAGGGGCATGGTAACAGGCAGACAAAACAAAGCACGGATGCCAACAAGAATGAAGAGCAGACAACTACGGGGTGACGCAGACGGCTCACACAGGGGACTACAATCAGGAGCTGCTATACACTGCACTGGGGGAACCAACAACCACAGGAACATTTAACACATGTCAGAGGTGCTGATCCCTTTGGTAGTGCAGCAGTGGCTCTGGACATACCCACAGGGACATTGGCGCTCGGAAGCAGGCGTGCAGTACCCGGATCGCAATGTGAGCCTGTGGATGAATTGTTGGGGTTGTGGATGGATCGGAGAGTACAGTGGCCCTAGCGTGGACACGTGGGCCCCAGAGGGGAGTGCAGTGGCGAGTGCAGTTGATAGAAACATGCTCCCCCTGCAGGACTGTTAACCCAGTATCTCTGAGGATACATATGAGTATTTGCAGCAGAGTAACCAAGTGGAGACATCAATAGTGAGCATTGACCAAAGAGTGAGAACACCCCATTGAACGTTTGGGAATTGGTTACAGATGGTGCAACTGAACCTACAGGGTGCTCGAAATGAGAATGCAAATGATCAAGTACGTACAGATTTAGGCCCAGGAGTGCAGGCACTACACACCACCGAAAACCCAGCGAAGCACACTGGAAGCCCCCACTGAGTGTTGGAAAAAGAGTGGAGGTCAAGGCATAGTGGTGACGCCAAGTGAGATTACAATGAGAGTTTGAGGAAGGCCTCCAACCACCGGTCGGTCGCGTTTAAGCTACAAAGAGCTAACGGTGTGATCTGGTGACTATCAGCATCCGCTGTGAGACACAAGTGAAGTAACAGCTACGAGGTGCAATAGTTAAAAATCCAGTAATATAAAACAGGACCACTACAGACAAGGAAAGGTGCCACAGTAGAATTGACTGAGGGAGGGCGCAGCAGGGCAGACTGGCGCAAAAATGGCATCCAAGCCGAATGAGAGCAAGGGGAAACAGTCCTCGATCTAGATGTTTACCAAACCAGCACAAACAACAGACAGTGCAACGCCAGTGGCCCAGGTGACCCAAGGCGCAGAGGCAGCCGGGAGAGGAGACCATCAGATCTTGGAGGCCATAGCAGCTTTAAAGTCTGCACTGGAATGTAAGATTAGTATTGATGTGAACCTCTTGAGACAAGACAGCAGGTCGCTGTCAGAACGCACTGGCACGTTAGAGAAAGAGGTGCAAGCTAACAAGGAGAGCTGCAACATGAACTCAAGGGAAGCCTCAATTCTGCAACAGCAAGTACGGAATCTCGAAAGCATGGCAGACGAAGCAGAAGGACGGGCACGAAGGAACAATGTGCGGATCATTGGGCTCCCAGAAGGGGAAGAAGGAATGAACCCAACAGACTTTATTGAAAATATGCTACAGGAAATAGGCCCTTGAGCACTCACTTAGGGGTTCACGGTGAGAGAGCGCATAGGGCTCTGACACGTAAAATGCCACCTCGGCCTCAACCAAGGCCGGTAATAGCCTGGATCCTAAATTACAAAGACCAGGAGAAAATCCTAGAACACTTTTGTAAAGGAGGGATGATACGTCGAACATCAGTGGACATCACGACCTACCCTGACTATACCTTCCTGGTGCAGAAACAAAGAATGAGTTACATGGCAGTCAAGAGGAGCTTACGTGGGGCGAATCTTAAATACATGCTTCTGTACCCGGCAAGATTAAAGGTCTTACACAAAGATCACGCCATCTTTGAGACTTTGGAAGACGTGAATGAGTGGATGGGCGCAGAGAACTTGCCGGCTGAGACGGAAGACCAGGCGGGAGTGATAAATGAGTCACTACCGCTTAAGCTGATGTACACTCATGCTAGATGGTAGCTATCACAGAGAGCACTGATATACTTGTAAGAACAGTAGGGACATATTTGCCGATTTAGCAATTAGCAGCATGCAGGAACCACCAGAGCGGCGCCTGATAGAGTTGCCATCGGAATGAATCACACTATAACCCATATTAGTTTAGATAGGTTAGGATACTAGCAGTTACATATCCTCCTGCTGCGCTCCGAATGCCAGCACTAGAGACTGGGATTGGAGCGAGATGCGGGAACGCCTGAGCTTTGGATTTAGAGCTGGGCAATAGTTGGGAACGGGGTAGGGGGGGAGTTGGGGCAGTTAAGGGGGAAGTTAGCCTACAGATGCACTCAGGGTGGAGACAGGAAATGCTGCCCTGGGCGATTGGTTGCTGGGAGGGGCCTTGGTGTAATATGAGAGAACTCAAAATATCATCCTGGAATGTCATGCGGCTGAATAGTTATATAAAACTAAACAGAGCAATGGCCTATCTGAGACTCCAGAAAATAGATAACACCCTCCTCTAGGAGACACACCTTACCAAAGATAAGCAAAATATATTAGCATGGAAGTTGGGAGGAACGACTTTCGGTTCCGCATACTCAGCATATGCCAGAGAGTTCCTGATTTGGGTGGCACCGGCCATTCCTTGACGAGGATGATATGATGATTGTCTGCAAATCCCAAATATCCTTGAGGCAAACAACTTGCTGGGCTTCAGGCAGTCGGGATTCCGTCCAGGACACCGTACCGAAACAGCGCTCCTAGACTTCAAATGGACGATTTTAGAGACGTGGGCAAACCCGCCCTCCTTCTGCTCCTTGACTTGTCCGAGGCGTTTGATTTGGTGGACCATAATACTCTTTGTCACCATCTCTCTACTGCCGCCAACTTCACCCCTACGGCCATTGCTTGGATCATCTTGTTTCTCCAGGAAAGGGTGATGAAAGTCTTCTCTGACTCAGCCTGTGCCCACCCAAGCTTCATTTAATGTGGAGTCCCACAAGGCTCTTGCATCTCACGTACCCTATACAACCTGTTTATCAGGCTACTGATCCACATCCTGGACGTCTTGGGTATCACATACACAAACTATGCTGATGATACACAGGTCCTCATCCCCCTCACGGGAGACTATGAAGCCGATATGGCTACCCTCTAGTCCATATATTCTACCATCCAAACCTGGATGGCAGAAAACTGGTTATGCCTTAATGGAGACAAAACCGAGCTTCTGCTAATTGGATCTCCTGCCACCCTCAGGAAACTGGACAAACAATACAGCTCCTTTACAACTGACCATTCGTCAATTCCAGTATCACAAGCTGTAAAGACCCTGGGGGTCTACCCAGACTCTGACCTCTCCATGGAGAGGCAGGTCAATGCCATTGCATCGACCTCGGCCTATCATTCTAAACTGATCAACGCAGCTAGACCATATCTTTCTGAACAAAACTGTCTTACCATTGCAAGAGCAATAATTGGCTCTAGATCAGACTATTGTAATGCCCTCTCTCTAGGGACATCCATCAAAACCTTACCAAACTCCAGACAGTCCAGAATAAGGCCCTTAGGGCAACCACTGGCATTTCCAAAAGGGAACACATATCTGAAACCACAAAGCAAGTTCACTGGCACCCCATTAAAGAGAGGATAGTCTTCAAAGCTCTCACCCCAACACATAAATGTGTTCACAACCGGGCACCCCTGTATCTGGCTCAAAGAATTCTTAAACTGGTTCCCACCAGACCCACAAGAATGGTGTATGCCAATAGGATTTCCGTTCCTAAAACAAGGAGAGTGCGTGCAGGAGGATCGAGCTTCCCAGTTCTGGCAGCGACACATTGGAATGCCCTGCCCCCCCAGGTCCGAAAGGTCGGATCTCAATTAGCATTCAGGAAACTAATCAAAACTTGTTTTTAATCTAATCACCTTTATCCTATGAATACTGCATCCTCCAGTCTGACTATTTTGGTACTGCTCACTGGAACTATATCATGCTCACTGTAACCAAGAGCCAAGTCCCTCTATGTAACCAAGCAACTTCAGGTAACTAAGACAATCTCATATCACGCTCACTGTAACCACGAGCCAAGTATCCCTATGTAACTAAGACAACTGTGTGTAAATAATACAATCTCATGCAACAGCGCCTCGATACCCGTGGGCTGCTAGTGCCCTTTACAAATAAAAAAAAATAAAAAAATTGTATTACAGGGTTTAGTGGAGAACAGAGAGATCTGTGTCATCAATAGGTATGTGTAACTCTCACCTGACTCCCACGGAGGCGCTGGTCTAGTATGGGTTGCTGTGGCCTCTTCGAGCGTGATGCGCAGAACTCGGAACACCGACTGAACAGGACCCTCAAATCTTGCTTGTCTGGCCCGTAGGAATATCCTTCTGCAGATGAGAAAGGGGATTAACTGTCTGCAGAATAGTGTGCTTGCCCCCCCTCCCCCACTTCGTTCTTCTCTAACTTCCTCCAAAATCCCCGGTTGAAGCTCACCTTATGGTTTCAAAGGATGAACTCTCCATCCTGCTTCTGGTGCAGGGGCGCGTGTTTGTCCAGTTACTTCACTGGTTTTCAGAATGGCGCTGGCAAAATCCATTTGACTTTTCCGAGCGGAACGCCGTAAGTATGAAGATTACAAAAGTTCAAGTGTTGAGTCTCCTTTTCTGTTGCCTTCCTAACCTGTGATCTGTCCTTTATTTCAGGTGCAGAATGAAGGCGATGCGTTGAGGGATTGCATTGCCGATGGTAAACTCAGGTGAGTTAGCGATGGGGGCGACCCCTCTTAATGCCTTTATATTCCTCCAGTAATGTCTTTTGTCCTTTCCCCATAGGGGCCGGGGTGCGGTACCTGCCAACGAAGCGGCGCCGACCCGAAGTGAGGAATGGTCCACCAACAAAAGACCGGTAAGTGTTATGGCGGAAAAATAGGCTTTCCTCATAAGTTCCTTCTGCTCACCTTTTGTCTCTTCTTCTCTCCCCTAGGCGCAGAGATGTGGCGACTGGAGCAGACAGTCGCGGTGGAGCCAGAAGAACTCCCGAGGACAGGTGAGAGAAGCGCGGCGCTGCAGCGAGCAACGCAGTGCTTTTAAATGAAAGTCTTTTCTCAGGAACGCGGGCGTGAAGGTTCCGGATGCAGGTAAGAAGTTTGATAAAATTCTTGGTTTTCACCTTTCTCATCTCTTCTTTCCTTACAGGTGTTCCAGGATCGAGGCGGGCGTGGCTGGAGACCAGATGCAGGAGCAGACACGGTGTAACGCTCACCTGATTCCCGCAGAGGCGCCGGTCTTGACTGGGTGAATGCCGTATCTTCAAAGGTGATGTGTAACACACGGTTGGCTCTTTGGGCTGGACCTCTGTGCACTGTATGTCTGACTCGAAGAGTAGGATGTCTGCAGATAGAAAATATGGGATTAATGAACTGGGGTTATTGGGTGCCTCTCTCCTCTTCCCTTTCTCTTCTCCTGTAGAACCCCAAAGGTTAACACCTTCACCTTAGGTAAGTGAACGCCGAGCTCTCCATCTGCCTCGGGGCAGGGTGCCGTAACCAGTTTCTTCACTGGATAAGGGTGCAGGCCTCTTGACCTCAGAGGACTGCTGTCCGCCGTTAACTGCACGAACGGTAAGTTGTGGGCACTTCAAATGTCTTAAAAGTCTTTTGTAATGATATCTCTTGTTTTGCAGGGTTCCGGCGATGGCGGATGGCGGGCTGATGAGAGTTGAGGATCGAACCCGCGTGAGGAATAGAAGCGCCTGGAAGCACGTAAGTAAGCGCTTGTAGCCTGCTTCACGATGCGCACTAACTGTCCCTTTTGTCTTGCAGGTACAAGTTTGGAGCTTTAGAGAAGCTGAAGGGTGCTGGAATACCCACTGGATTAGGCGTGGGAAGGAGTAATGGCACGCGAGTAATAAAGTTGCCCAATGTCTTTAAACGCACCTTCTTTTGTCTTTCAGATGCGGGATGCAGCGCCGAAGGCCTCCGGAGCGTGCGAAGAGCTGGTAAGCTTTTGTCTTTCAGATGCCGGAATGCAGTGCGAAGACCTCCGGAGCATGCGAAGCGTAGGTAAGCCTTTGTCTTTCAGATGCCGGAATGCAGCGCGAGGCGTTGGTGACAGCCGATGGACCAGGTAAGAGATGCGCTGCCACTGAAGACCGTAGTGCTAACCTGTTCTTTCTTTGTCTTTACAGGTGCTGCTGAAGACTGGATTCCAGGATGGTAAGCCTTTGTTCCCTTAGGCCCAGGATCAGAAGCAGAAGACACGATGAGCGTTCTGCTGCAGAGAATGCAGAATAACGCAAAGCAAGATTCATCCATCGGGTGTGGTTTAAATAGCCTCCTGTAGTGCTTAGGTGTCTCCTTCCACAGCCACGCCTAAGAAAAGAGTTCCTGCTTTCCAGAAGAGTTCCAGTGTTCTGAACCTAGGGAGTGGCTCCTGCCCCACCCAACAGGAAAAGTAGTCCCAAACAGAAGAGGATCAGGGGTTCAACTGGCAGGTAAGTAAGCAGCATGGTCTGCTGCAGGTAAGTCCACCCAAGCATTATGAGCCCGGCGCTTCCAGCGCTGGGACTGGGCATCACTATGAGCCTGGTGCCACTGGCGCCAGGACAGGGTCCAAAAGGTCCCAATTGGGACTGGCTGGCACTCGGAACCGGGGTTATGGGTCTGCTTCCAAGGGAGTCGGGCAAGTCCTGGTCTTTTGGAAGCAGAGATCATGACAGCACCCCCCCCCTCAAGGCCCCTCCCAAACCGGGCTTCTCCGGGGGTTTGGGCTTGTTAGGAAATGTTCGATGAAATCTTTTGATTAGACGAGGCGCGTGGACATATTCTGCAGGTTCCCAGGATCTTTCTTGGGGACCGTAGCCTTTCCAGTCAATCAGGTAAAATAGTTTAGATTTGGAGATCTTGGAATCCAGGATGCTTTTGACTTCAAACTCGAGTTCTCCATCAACTAGAATAGGTTTTGGAGATGTAGTTAGTCGGGTTTGAGGTTGCACGGGTTTTAATAGAGAGACGTGGAAGACCGGATGTATCTTCATGTGAGGGGGCAGGTCCAACTTGACCGCTACTGGATTTACTATGGTAGTGATGGAATAGGGACCAAGGTATCTTGGGTTGAATGTGCGTGGTCCTTTTAGAGGTAGATATTTGGTGGATAACCAGACTTGATCTCCTACTTGATATTGGGGGGCTTCCTTCCGATGTTGGTCTGCTCCTTTCTTGTATTGTTCTTTAGCCCTTTGAAGGTGAGAAACGGCTTCCTTAAAGGCTTTGATGATTGTAGAATGCAGGTGGTCTACTGCTGGTGTTCCAAGATCTTGGAGTGGATCCAACTCCGAGGTTTGAGGGTCACTACCGTATAAAAGAAAAAACGGGGTCTTCCCAGTTCCCGAGTGGACAGAGTTATTGTAGGCATATTCGGCTATCCAAAGGATATCTTTCCAAGTTTTTTTCAGTTTGTTGTAGCATGCAGCGCAAATACTGTTCCAGAGTTTGATTGGTCCTCTCGGTTTGTCCGTCGGTTTGAGGGTGGTGGCTGGTCGAAAGTCTCACATCAATTTGAGCCGACCGACAGCAACTTCGCCAAAAATGAGAAATAAATTGACTACCTCGATCCGAAATTAGAATCCAAGGAAAACCGTGCAGTCAGACGATGTTTTCGAGAAATTCTCGGGCCAGAGTTGCTGCTGTTGGTAAGCCTTTGAGTGGAATGAAATGCGCCATCTTGGAGAATAGGTCCACGATTACTAGGATCGTATTGTATCCGGAGCATGGAGGTAGATCGGTGATGAAGTCCACAGAAAGCGTATGCCAAGGGCGAGGCGGGATGTCAATAGGGCGTAAGAGGCCGACTGGTTTTTCCTTTTGACTCTTGTTTTTGGCGCATACTCCACAGGACATTATAAAGTCTCTGATATCTTTTTTCCAAGACGGCCACCAGAAGTAGCGCTTGATCTTTTCCGAGGTCTTGGTCATACCGGGATGTCCTTCCATTAAAGAATCGTGATAACAAGAGATTACCTTTTTCTGTAAATCTGGGCTGGGCAGGTATAACCGTTCTTGGAAATATAATAGGTTGTCCTTCACCGTAAAGTCCTTTCCCTGCAGATGCCAATTCTGTATGTCTGCTGGAGTTACCAGTAGCATGGCTTTATCCTTAACTTCCTCTATGGATTGTGTGGCGATTACACCTAGAATTCTTTGTTCGGGAATGATAGGTACAGGTTTAGGATTGATCAAATGTTCTTCCACTCCCATCCGAGAAAGGGCATCAGCTTTACCGTTTTTTGTACCAGGTCGATAGGTAATTATGAAGTCAAACTCGGCAAAGAATAGTGCCCAACGGAGTTGCCTAGAGGATTGAGCTTTTGCGGTTTTCAAATATTGCAGGTTTCGGTGATCTGTAATCACAGTAACGGTGTGTCGGGCCCCCAGAAGATAATGCCGCCAAGCCTTAAAGGCGGACTTGATAGCTAGAAGTTCCTTATCAGTAATAGTGTAATTGATTTCACGAGGCGAGAATTTGCGGGACCAAAATGCCACGGGATGCAACTGATTGGTTACTGGGTTCTTTTGTGATAGAACTGCCCCCATGGCAAGACTCGAAGCATCAGTTTCAACGATGTAGGGGAGTTCTGGGCGAGGATGTTTTAAGATCGGTGCAGAGATAAATCTAGTCTTCAAATTCTGGAAAGCTTGTTCCGCCTCGGTAGACCATTCAAAACGTTTGTTTTTCTTTAACAAGGCAGTGATGGGCTGGACTATTCGGGAGAATTCGGGGATAAACCTGCGGTAAAAGTTAGCGAAGCCTAACATGCTTTGAACACCTTTTACGGAGGATGGCGATGGCCATTTGAGAATTGCATCGACCTTCTTTGAATCCATACGCACTCCGCTAGGTGATAATATGAATCCCAAGAATTCAACTTCAGTCACGTTGAAAACACATTTTTCCAACTTAGCGAAAAGTTTGTGTTGACGCAATCTCTCAAGGACCATTTTCACGTGTTTCCGATGTTCAGTTTCCGATGAAGAATAAACGAGGATGTCGTCAATGTAAACAACAACACACACATCTATGAGCTCTCTGAGGACATCGTTCATAAAATATTGAAAGGCGGCCGGGGCATTGCAAAGTCCGAAGGGCATGACCTGATATTCAAATAGCCCATACTTGGTGCGGAAGGCCGTCTTCCATTCATCGCCCTCTTTTACTCGTACCAAGTGGTAGGCTCCTCTAAGATCCAGCTTTGTATATATGCATGCTTTTCTGACTTGATCCAGGAGTTCAGGGATCAAAGGTAACGGATATCTATTCTTAACGGTGATCTGGTTCAGGGCGCGATAATCTATACAAGTTCTAAGGTCCCCTTCTTTTTTTGGAACGAAGAACAAAGCTGAGGAAGCAGGGGACTTGGAAGGACGAATAAACCCATTCGCTAGGTATTAATCCAGGTATTGTCGGAGGTGAAGATTCTCAGGCTCGGTGAGGGCATACATTCTACTACAAGGAGGAGTAGATCCAGGTATCAGGTCTATCTGGAAGTCATAAGACCTATGAGGAGGTAGAGAGTTAGCCTGATCCTTCCGGAAAACATCTTGGAATTCTAGGTATTCAGGAGGTAACTGAGGAGCCTCTGAGGAAATTGCTGCCAGTGCAACACCAGGTCGAGGGTGACAAGTGGAGACACATTCTGGAAACTGAACCGTTCTTGCTCGCCAATCGATCTGAGGATTGTGCTTCTCTAACCAAGGAATTCCTAGAATAATCTGGAACTGGGGGGCCTTGATCACATCGAACACGATCTTCTCATGGTGTCCATCTTGACTTACTAGCGTCACTTCTTGGGTGGTATGCGTTACTGGTCCGGAGGCTATCTCCGTACCATCCACCGTAGTAATGACGTCCTTTACAGCCTTTGGACAAAGAGTCAGATTCATCCTCAAAACCATTTCATGATCCACATAATTGCCGATGGCACCGCTGTCGACGTAAGCTTCAATCGCATGTAATCGATCCGGATGTTCAGGGCTAATGAGGACCATAGGTATCACGAAATGCGAGGTCACGGAACTGGTTTTAACGCTCGGCAAGAGGACCTCTATTCTTGTCGGGTGAGGTCGTTTCCCTGCTCAGAGTTTGTGACCCTGGTAACTGCAGCTCCTACTGCCTTCTTGGCTGGTTTCACCGGACAGTCTCGAAGAAAGTGCCCCGAGTTTCCGCAATAGAGCCATAATTGCAGCTGTTTTCTCCTTTCCCGCTCCTTTTGTGTTAGTGGTCCTTTCAGGCCCCCTATTTGCATGGGTTCCCCGGAGTCTACTCCTTTGGTAGGAGTTGGTGGTTTGGAAAATACTCGAGCATCAAACTTGGAACGATCGGCCTTCCTGTTCTGCAGTCTGTGGTCAATTTGAACGACTAAGTCAATATAGTCCGAACAGTCTTGCAGGGGATTCACTACTTGGGCTAACACATCTTTGAGCTCTCCACGTAGACCTCTATAAAACAGCGTAATCCTTTTGTCCTCAGGCCATCGAGTTTCCACTATCAGTCTGTTGAAAGACGCAATATAAGCCAAAAGGTCTTGATTACCCTGTCGCAATGAAAGGAGCTCATTGTCCAAGGCCTGCCCCTGTGAATGTCTTGCAAACAGTTTTTCCATACTGAGCTGAAAAGCTTGAAAATGATGGAGAACCGGATCATCTTGATTAACTAGAGGGATCGACCAGTCTGCTGCATTGCCACTAAGGTACGAAAGCACGAAAGCTACCTTAGCTTGATCAGTTGGAAAGGCTGCTGGCCGGCATAAGAAGTGCAACCGGCACTGATTAATAAATACTGCAAACCTCTTTGGGTCACCAGGAAATCGTTTGGGCGGAGCCAGAAGTACATTCCCAGGTAGGTTGATCTGCACTGGGTTCGTAGAGGATGTTGAAGGAAGATTTGCCCCTGATGCGGGTAACGGAGTTTGTCCGGCTTGTGACTGTAGCAATTGTCTAGCAAGATCGTCTGTTCGCTCCTTGGAAATAATCAGTTCCCTTCTTAGAGCATTCGTTTCCTGACGGGCTGCATGCACTTCTGCTCTTAGTTCCCCAAGTAACTGGGCTAGCTGGTCGGTATCCGAGGTTTCCATAGCGCCTGGGTGGGAGTTTTGCGATAGGCTTTGCGTACTGTAACGCTCACCTGATTCCCGCAGAGGCGCCGGTCTTGACTGGGTGAATGCCGTATCTTCAAAGGTGATGTGTAACACACGGTTGGCTCTTTGGGCTGGACCTCTGTGCACTGTATGTCTGACTCGAAGAGTAAGATGTCTGCAGATAGAAAATATGGGATTAATGAACTGGGGTTATTGGGTGCCTCTCTCCTCTTCCCTTTCTCTTCTCCTGTAGAACCCCAAAGGTTAACACCCTCACCTTAGGTAAGTGAACGCCGAGCTCTCCATCTGCCTCGGGGCAGGGTGCCGTAACCAGTTTCTTCACTGGATAAGGGTGCAGGCCTCTTGACGTCAGAGGACTGCTGTCCGTCGTTAACTGCACGAACGGTAAGTTCTGGGCACTTCAAATGTCTTAAAAGTCTTTTGTAATGATATCTCTTGTTTTGCAGGGTTCCGGCGATGGCGGATGGCGGGCTGATGAGAGTTGAGGATCGAACCCGCGTGAGGAATAGAAGCGCCTGGAAGCACGTAAGTAAGCGCTTGTAGCCTGCTTCACGATGCGCACTAACTGTCCTTTTTATCTTGCAGGTACAAGTTCGGAGCTTTAGAGAAGCTGAAGGGTGCTGGAATACCCACTGGATTCGGCATGGGAAGGAGTAATGGCACTTGAGTAATAAAGTTGCCCAATGTCTTTAAACGCACCTTCTTTTGTCTTTCAGATGCGGGATGCAGCGCCGAAGGCCTCCGGAGCGTGCGAAGAGCTGGTAAGCTTTTGTCTTTCAGATGCCGGAATGCAGTGCGAAGACCTCCGGAGCATGCGAAGAGTAGGTAAGCCTTTGTCTTTCAGATGCCGGAATGCAGCGCGAGGCTTTGGTGACAGCCGATGGACCAGGTAAGAGATGCGCTGCCACTGAAGACCGTAGTGCTAACCTGTTCTTTCTTTGTCTTTACAGGTGCTGCTGAAGACTGGATTCCAGGATGGTAAGCCTTTGTTCCCTTAGGCCCAGGATCAGAAGCAGAAGACACGATGAGCGTTCTGCTGCAGAGAATGCAGAATAACGCAAAGCAAGATTCATCCATCGGGTGTGGTTTAAATAGCCTCCTGTAGTGCTTAGGTGTCTCCTTCCACAGCCACGCCTAAGAAAAGAGTTCCTGCTTTCCAGAAGAGTTCCAGTGTTCTGAACCTAGGGAGTGGCTCCTGCCCCACCCAACAGGAAAAGTAGTCCCAAACAGAAGAGGATCAGGGGTTCAACTGGCAGGTAAGTAAGCAGCATGGTCTGCTGCAGGTAAGTCCACCCAAGCATTATGAGCCCGGCGCTTCCAGCGCTGGGACTGGGCATCTTTATGAGCCTGGTGCCACTGGCGCCAGGACAGGGTCCAAAAGGTCCCAATTGGGACTGGCTGGCACTCGGAACCGGGGTTATGGGTCTGCTTCCAAGGGAGTCGGGCAAGTCCTGATCTTTTGGAAGCAGAGATCATGACACACGGTGAGCGTTCAGCTGCTTGGATGCAGAACAATGCGAAGCGTGAGCTACTGTCTGGGCATGGCTTAAATAGCCCCCAAAGTAGTTCCAGGTAAGTATCCTTCCCTGGCCACGCCCGAGTGGCAAAATAGTCCCAATGAAAAAATAGTCCCTTTCAGGTCTCAGGGATGCCTGAATCTTGCAGCATGGTCTGCATCAGGTAAGTGCACAAAACACCTTCCTTTATGAGCCTGGCGCCTATGGCGCAAGGACTGATGTCCAACATGAGCCTGGCGCCAACGGCGCCAGGACAGAGTCCAAAGAGCGCCTATAAGGGGCCGCTGGGCTTTTACCCGGGGGCATGATGCCTGCTCCCGGGGGTGCTGGGCCTGGCCTGGTGCTCCGGGGGTAGGCATCATGACAGCATGTGCCGAACCAAGACACGGCAGCATATTTCCGGTTGCTATATCCCAAGATCAGCTCCTATAGGGATAATGCCTTGATATGGGGGAGGTGGGATTTTTATTGTACCCTTAACGCGGCAGTTGATAGATCGGTCGATAAATTCACTCATTCAGCCCTTGCGGCTAAAGCCTTGATCACATTACTACACGCATATAAGTTGTCTGATGTATGGAGGACGATGCATCCCCAAGACAGAGGGTACTCCCACTACACAGCCCCCAAGGATCTCTACACTAGGATGGACTACGTGTTTGCTGGCAAAGAAATAATGGGACAGTTCACAAGGGCAGAATATAGGGCGAGGTTTCTTTTGGATTATGCATCCCTAGTGGTTACATGGCAGTTTCTCCCCCTTCGAGCTAGAATCCCTATATGGAGGCTTAGGGTCAAAGCGCTCAGAGATGTGGGGTTTCGGGACAACCTGGGAGAAGAGGTGAAGGAGTACTTCCTACACAACATAGTGTAAAATCTATGGGAACATTGTGGGAGGCTTTTAAAATAGTTGTTAGAGGGGCGGCTACGGCGAAGTCCAAGGGGATGCAGGATGTGATTGAGAGGGACCTGCATAATGCAGAAGCTAAACTGGAAGCCACCAAGCTGGTGGAAGACAGACCCGGAGACAGGGCACAAGAGGTTTCTCGCCTGCAGCAGGAATGCTTGGAACACTGGGATAGACTAGGCAAGTTAAGTTATAGAAAGTATGTGGAGTGACAACATGTGGAAGGAGATAGACCGGGACGTCTGTTGGCCTGGCTTTATAAAAGCGAGACTAAGAGGGAACCGATAAGGGCGAGGGTGGGGAATGATGACCTGTGTGAGACGCAAGAAGGGGTGAATAAATGTTTCTATGATTATTATAGGAAGCTATACGAAGAAACCTCAGAATGCCAAATGTCAGAGATAGAGCAAACACTGTCACAGATCAATCTACCCAGGCTTGATGCAGACGAGGTAGAAAGGCTGGAGGCCCCCATAACCACAGAGGAATTAAAACATGTTATAAGGGAGCTGCCAACGGGCAATGTTCTTGGGGCAGAAGGACTGCCCAGTGAATTCTATAAAGAGTATAGGATAGAGGTCATCCCCCCTTTACTGGCAACACTTAATGAGGCATTGCTCAGTGGTCAATTGCCTGGGTCACTCAGAGAGTTGATAATTATTCCCCTCCTAAAGCCCGGCAAGCTGGCCACGGACTGCGGCTCTTATAGGCACCTTTCGCTGTTGAACCAGGATGGTAAGATACTTACTGCCTTAATGGCCAACAGGCTCAAACCGGCCATTGCCAAGCTTATAAACCAGACCAAACAGGATAAGTTCCGCATGGACACATTACGATTAACCTGAGGAGACTGCACCACATAATAGACCACACCCAAGGCAGCACGCATAGATTAGCAGTGGCCTCACTGGATGCGGTCAAGGCGTTTGACTCAATTAGGTGGCCCTGGCTGTTAGCAGTGTTGGAGAGGTTTGATATGGGCCCCACGTATATGAAATGGGTGCGGTTGCTATATAATGAAACGTTGGTGAGGGTTAAAACTGGTGCAGTAGTTTCGGAACAGTGGAAGCTAGAAAAGGGTACGAGGCAGGCTTGTCCGTGGTCCCCGATGCTCTTTATCTTAGCACTGGAACCATTGGCGGTCTATCTCTGAGAAGAATGCTTAGAGGCAGTTCTTTTTACACCGGCAGGAAGGTATTTGCTCTCGCTGTATGCAGACGACATGCTTCTGTACCTGCAGCTTCCTGAGAATAACTTGCAATGCATCCTAGATGTGTTGGAAGGTTACGCGATCGTGTCAGGTATTACAATTAATGCACAAAAGTCGAGCATGTTCCCTCTAGGAGGATATGCAGGACAACATGAACACACACTACTGGTGCTACCTATTAGATGGGAGGCAGACACATTCAGGTACTTGGGGGTCGACATATTCCATGACCCGAAGACTGAGCATGAGCGGAATACAGTGGCAGCGGTAGACAAGATAGAGAGCTCCATGCCCTTCTGGGCTAAACTGCCGCTGTCAATGATGGGGAGAGCAGCCTTGTTAAATATGGTGGTACTACCGAGACTCCATTATTTTGCCAACGTCCCGTATGCTATCCTGAAAACGTTTTGTGGAAGACTGGACGGTATAAATAGGAGCTTCCTGTGGCATAACTCGAGGTGCAGGGTGGCACTTCCGAAGCTCCACAACTCGTACGAGCAAGGAGGAATAAAAGTGCCCAACTTTGAGGTATTCTTTGTCACTAGCCAGATGCAATTCGTGACTAAGTGGCTGTCAGATGAACAAACACAGGAGTCACAATTGTTGCAGGCGGCGGCCGCCCTTTTCTTTCTCAAAGCGATAGTATGGATCACAGAACCACAGTAAGCCCGCCGGCCTTTGTTGCTGAAGCTGGGGAAAGCGCTAAGGCGCTGGGCCTGCCGACTGCTTCGGGAGGTTACGCCCTATTTCCCGCAGATCCCACTGGTTACTCTGAAAGGGCTAAATGGACAAATGAGGCTAAATGTGAGGAGGTATTGGGAACCCAAGGGCGTATCGACCGACAGTGTGAGATGTGCTAAGAGATGGGATGCCCAGAGACTTCATGGAACTAGTGGCAGATATGGGGATACCTCCTGGACAACACCTGATGTATACCCGACTGCTAAAGAAACTTAAGCTGCAATGGCCGG
The DNA here is from genome assembly GCF_040938575.1 of Ambystoma mexicanum. Taxonomy (NCBI): domain Eukaryota; kingdom Metazoa; phylum Chordata; class Amphibia; order Caudata; family Ambystomatidae; genus Ambystoma; species Ambystoma mexicanum. The sequence goes on along the minus strand of NC_090924.1, from coordinate 334,601,661 downwards.
TGGTAGAAGGGGGTCTACAGGAGGATCAAAAGTTAGAGACGCTTTCCGATATCTCAGAAGGAGGGCACGAGGTCTCAAGGATATATGAGCTGGTGATAGGTGGGCTGGGGCGGGGGGAATGGAGCAGGCCAGGCAGAGCTGGGAAGCAGAATTGCAGGAACGAATGCCAGATGACATGTGGGGTAGGGCAATGGCATATGACAAAAAGGTATCCAGAAATGGCAGATTACAGCAGATTCAATTGTACGTGACACACAGAGCATACCTGGCCCCCGGAAGAACAGCTAAATTCTGCCAAGCGACAGTACAATCCTGCCCTGAAATGTGGATTAGTCAATGTGAATCTTGTAGATATGTTGTGGGCCTGTGAAGAAATTAGACAATTCTGGGACGAGATAGCCCGAGTGTTAGCGAGGGCAGGTATCGCCCTAGATACTGGATACCCCAAGGCCTGTCTGTTGGGTAGCTTTGTAAGACCCAAGAAAGCAGGACACGTGAGCAAGTTAAAAGATTTGGCATACATATTGGCAAAATGCAGGATAGCGATGGGGTGGAAAGCACAAAAGAGGCCTAAAGTACAGACCTTCAGAAATGGATGAACGCAGAAACCGTGGTGTGGCAGGAAGCAGCCAGCTGTGACCCGGAACAGAATACTATGGGGCTGAATGCTTGGAGACCGATGCTAATGGATATAACCGCCGCTGGCTACGAGGACACAAGTTTAGAAAGTGGGCTGGAGGAGGGTAATGAAGAAATAGATGTACACATAGAGAAATGTGCAGCAAGGAGCTTGTGTTCTTGGGCGCAATGTAGGCTGGTGGGCGGAGGGACGGTGGCACAAACAGATGTTATCTGTGATCGATAAGACGTACAATGACAGGGAAGTTTTGTAAGTTACATGTTTAACAAAAACAATACAAATTGTTCAAAAAATAAAAACTTTAACGTCGCCTGCTTCAGGAAAGGATTCTTTCCCCTCTTTGACCAACGGAAAAGTATAAGTATAGCTAATTGGCTTTAGCCCCGCCCCTCGGCTCATCGTGGGCGGGAGCTGAAGCCCGATTAGCTCAATGTCGTTGTGCGCCTGATTGACCTTCTGTGTAGAAAGGCATTGAGCAGCCACAACACGTATTGTTTTCTTGGTCTTGTTATGCTAGAAAAGTCCATTAGATGGCAGTGCATGATAGAGAAACAAATATACCCTTCAATTTGAGGACAGAAACAAAGAAAGACGAAGCTAAGGCGTTTGCATGACTTTTAGGGAGACATTAGGACAGTGAAAAAGCGTATGATGGCTAAATCATTATTTTAGGATCAAAACGGATCTGACGTTATTTCATGGAAAATGTATTTTTCAGTTGGTGTACGGAAATAGAACTATTTGCATACAGTGGAGTAACTTTGCTGAAAATGTTGGGGGAGACATGACATTTGAAGAAAAGGTGCTCCAGCCAAATGAATGGGGACAACATGGTGTGCCATGAAAGTTGGGGGGGGACAAACACCCATGTCTGCCCCTAAAATTACGCCCATGTTTCCACAGGCATTTCTGTTTCCTGTTACCCAGGAGCGGCGAGTACGCGGGTGCTCCGGGTCCGAGCACCCGCCGGCAGAATGTAGTCGGGGCTGAGCCCCCCCCTCCGGGCCGGGGAGAAGAGATGCAGTATGGATGGCCTTTTGTCCCATAAATACTGTGTCTCTCTCTGGCGGGCCGGGTGAAAGCCCGGTAAAAAACGATGTTTAAAAATTGAGGGACGGATGCAAAGCAAGAGGCTCTTGTTTTGCATCTGTCCCTCAATTTCTAAAAATCTTTTTGGTTTGGGTATACTTCTACACCTGTGCATCCAGGTGCACGGATGTAGAGGTCCACCCAACCCAAAACGATTTTTAGAAATGGAGGCACAGATGCAAAGCAAGTTTGTCCCTCAATTTCCAAAAATCGTTTTGGGTTGGGTGTATTTGTACATCTGTGCACCCCTCTTGCATTGTATTTGCGAAGGGAGGTGGCAGGGAGAGGGCAAACGAGACTGATTGCATGTCTCTGAGTGTGTACGTGGTGAGGGTGAAGGCTATGCTTTGGGTGGGGAACGAAGGCGTTGAGGGAGGTAACTCCCCTGAATTCTAAGGAAGGTAACAGTGTGGGAGAGGGTGGGAGTGCGGGGTAAGGTGGGATTACCTTCTTGGGGGGTGGTTAGCAGGGTGGGGGGTAGTAGAATGTGATCATTTGGCCCTTTGAAGACCACACAAATCAGCCAAAATAAATCCATCTTTTTTGTATTTGTTCTTCAAAATGCAGAATTATCACATAGAATCCAGTATGGACCGTGCCATACTGTTGACCTTGTTCAGTGTAATAGCATTCAATGGGACAGTACTCGCAGGGCCTAATGGTGCAGAGCAGAGCTAATGGGCTTCTATATTTTTAAAGAGCCAGTAAGAGCACTTCTCAGCAGGGCTGTGTAATCTATTTTCTACTAGAGCTGCCATATTTCAGTTAGCTCGCTATAGAGGGCTTCTATAATTGTTGAATCTTCTCAGCAGTAAATCTATGCTTTTGCTGAGGCAATGCTAGTTCATCTTAGTGGGGCTGCTATACCTTTGATGGGACAACAGCACTTCTCAGTTGAGCTGCTACACTCTTATTGTCAAGGCCCCAGCACTTCTCAGCAGATTTATTTATTTTAATTTTAATTGGTTATTTATAATGCACATAATAATACCCAGAGGTTTCTAAGCATGGACCAAGGGATCGAACCTGTATTGCGCAGACCAAGGGATCGAATCTGTGTTGCTCCATGTCGTCTTGCTTCCAAGGCGAGCACGTTGCCACTTAGCTATCCGCCCGAGAGTCTGAAGATCTGAAGTACATTTAATGATACAGAACTATTGAGAAAGTCCAACATCATCTTCATCGTCATCAGAATAACTCAACACTGTAGTGGTTATACAAGAGCTAATATATTTAAAGGGATGGAATTTTTCAGAATGTAGCAGCACTTTTCAATAACCCAAAGTGCTTAAGCATAGTTAATGTGAAAATACTACACTTCTCACCGTTGGGACAGTACTGCCACTTCTCACAGAGGCTTCTACACCTTTTATGGGGCAGCACTGATCCAGCCCACTGGACAGTTTCACTTTTGATGGCACTTCTCACCAGGGCTGCTATACTTCAATAGGAAATGGCCATCACTACCCCGCAGGGAATTGCATACTCTTGATGCCACCGAAGCAGCACTTCGACCCACCACAGCTGCTTTATTTTTAATGGCACAGAGCGTGTACTTCTCAGCCACTCTGCTTTACATTTAAACAAACCAAACTTTCATTTCTCAGCAAGACTGCAACACTATACCATTGTGTTGAGTGCTTCTTCACCACCAATGTGGGTTCATGGCACTCTCCCAGTGTCTAAATATTAGAGCTGGCTACATTCAATTGGCAACAGACATGTCCCGAGCTGCCTGCTGTCCATAAGCTGCCGCTCAGGATGTTGGAAGCTGTGATGGGGCAAGGGATAGAAGGCTCGAGCCTGTAGGATAGCAGAATCAGCAGGGTCTTAAAACCTGCTCACTCATTCGGCAGTGAGGGGCCATGGGGCAAAATGAGCCTGATCCCACATACAGGGGGTTGTTACCCCTTTATCTCTCCTGAATGAAAGAATGAGCTCTCGCAGACACAAGTTATCACCCCTGCACACACAATGAATGAATATGGTATGGATCTATAGATCGAGAAAACTACAGTGAGCATTCAGAGTGTTTTAACAGAAATATAATTGTCTTCCCAGATGGGAGACTGACTCCATTAATATACATGGGGTCACTGAGATGACCAAGAGTGAAACTGTACGTTCAGTTGTGAGATTACCAGCAACGGGTATACTATGCTCCAAGGAGTGAGGTGCCCACTCAATATATCACACTGTTTAAAGGTGTGAGACCCATCCTGAATGCTTGCCCAAAGAGCCTTGGCCAGAGTTTCACACAAAGTGAGCATGTGATCCGGGGTCTGTAGCCCACACACACGCATGGGATTCCCATGCACCCACGTGCGAGATTTGCACGAAATTAGTGAGATTGTGTTCCAAGGTAGGAGGCACACATACAGTCTTTGCTCTGAGGTTTGACACACTCACAGGATGGGATGGCATTTCGTTCTCCCATCCTAGTTGTGTTGCTCTGCCTTTTGAGGGCTACTGCAACCTGGATGATTATAGGGGGGTGGAGTAGGGGCAGTGATGGCTTACAGGAATGCAAATGGAAGGCTTAAACCTCCTTCTTACTTGTCTTTAGTATATGCAGTACATGCTAGCCAATGTTTCCACTGTTCTGCCACCCCAACCCCCCGCACCAAGTTAGCGACTACGTGCAAATGCAGTCATAGAACTGCTGGTGATGTCACTTCCTACATTTGGGCACCCCCCGGGAAATTCATAAGTCGGCTGCCCTGCTATTACCCATCTATGAAGAACAAAGCAGTCACTGAAAGATTGTGTTCAGACAGACCACATGTGTTGTGTGTGCAGGAGCATGCACTCGGCGATGTATCTTGTACAGTTGCACAATATTCCAGATCTCATGTCCTGGGAGTGACTCCATTTTAAAATGCCACTATTTCAAGCCAGGGTCTCTAGCATGACATGGCAGCTGGTTTACATAGGTCTGGGCATATGTAGGCCTTTGTGAATGCATCTCTGGGAACAATTCGCTTGTCATGACTTCTGTCTGCTTTCAAATTGCAGTATCACATCCCACGAAACCTCCACACCTCTCACCATCCCCCCATCTTATGCTCTGCAGTGGCGCCGCCAGGAATTCAATTTAAGAGGGGCACAGAGGGGGCCAAAGACAAAAATTAGGGGGTGGCACAGACAAAAGTGGGGGCCACCTATGAAAGGTAATGTGTGACGTCACAAGCACTCCCATCAGAATGCAGGCACGAAACCATTCAGTGACTAATGGCCCATCATTAGCAGTTTCGTGTGCTACATTCTGATGGGGGGGCGGGGGGGCTGCAAGCTGCTCTGCACACTGTGGAGGTCGCTGTGCAGAAGCCGGGCAGGAACACCTGAGAAGTGGCTCATGCTCATACCAAGATCACTGCTAGCGTTGAGACAAAAGGAGAGTATTTGCCGTGTGATATGCAGACCTTTGCCTTAGTGAGTGTCACAAATAACACCACGAACAGAGAACACAGTCACTGCTCGCCTTAGGTAGGGGGGCACAAGAGGGGGCACAAGAGGGGGCACAGGATTTCAGAGTGGGTGCCTGGCCCACCGGCTCCCCCACCCCCCACTAGCAATGCCACTGATGCTCTGGGATAACCCTAACTTGAGACACTCTGGTTTGAAAAATCGGTTTAACCTGTTGCCTACTTTGATGATACTGGGCGCTAGGATGCACCTTGGGAAGGATGTGAGACTCCATTGGAAACAACTGAACATCTCTTAACCAGTTATCCACTTATGAGCAATCTATATGAGAAATCTTATGGTGTAACGGGTATAATTGTCTTGAGTGGAAAGGAAACGCTACTGTGGAAGTCCATTTTTAGTAGGGTGACTGGATGTCCTGGTTTTCCTGGGACAGTCTGGGGAAATCACTGTCTGTACCGGGAGTTTTTTTGATTTTATTATCCCTGTCTGGGGTTTCCAAGGGTGGGTGGCTATGGTCCCGCTTTTTGCCAGGACCCAATTTCGAAATCCCGAAATCGGGTATCGGTGCAACTCTTACTGCGCGAATGGGGGCAGGAAATCCTTTTCACGCCCCCATTTCCTCCCCCTTCCCCTCACCGGCGCTCTGCTCCAATGAGAGGAGTGTTCCTGTGAGCACACCCACTCCCTGCCCCCGTACCCTCGCAACATGCCAGCGACATAGAAGTAGGACTAACGGTTTATTTGTATTTACTTTAGTCCTATTTCTATGACCTGTCCCGGTTTTCTTTTTTTTTTTTTTAACCTGGTCACCCTAATTTTTAGCATGTCTATGCAGGGTTCAAAATAAAGATTTGATCAGCACTAGCTAAAACCAGCTCCTGGGTGTCGAGTATAACCCAGTAGGCAGGAGCTACTGCTGGGGAACCAAGAGTGCACCGCAAATCTAACTTCCACATAAGGTGCACACTTTAACATTTTGCCCATTATGTATGATTCGTTATGTTTTAAATCTGTACTAGATGTAGCCCAATTCTTCTTTATTAGCATTTTCAAATACTCAAAGTTAATGTCACATGCATGTTTGAAAGGCGCCAATTGTTCCGGGGAGCCAAATATAGCTCCTGGTAGCTGCTGTTTTCAAGCTAACTAAGCTCTCCTAGCCTAGGAGCAGGGGCTAAATAGCTTCCAGCTCTCCTCAATTCCGAGCCCCGTCTATGTGTTCTCTGGCTCGGGCTGTCTACACTGTACGGAACCGTGCAATGAATAAGATAGAATCCGAGAAAATGATATGCAACGCAGTAACTATTATGGTTGTACTGGACAGCTGAGAAGAGAATTTAGACAGTCCTGGTGATTGTATTGGAGAAATAACAGGTTATATGTGATTTTACCCAAGTAAAACTCAGAGTGGTAAGCTTTACTGAGGTAAAAAAATATCAAAAAAATACCAATTAAAGAAAATGTGCCCCGTCCAAGATCCCTGTTTTCCTATCCTTTTAACCCAATCCCCACCCATTTTAACCCCTTACCCACTACCATATATATATATATATATATATATTTAAAATGTTCAGTATTTTTTCAATATTTTTTACTTCGGTAAAACCTACCACTCTGAATTTGTTTCGGTAAAATGACTGGATAGCAAATAATATGAATCAGTGTAATTCCAATGAGATCAAGGCGACCCCGAATACCTCTCGCTGACTTGCTGTTCACATGCGCTCTTTCTATGTTTTATATCATCGCTTTACATTTTGTTCCATTTGATCGCTGAAGTGTACATTACACACCCTTTTGTTGTATTGATTCACTGTTCTTTGCTTTTCTATTCCCATGGATCTTCGTGATTGTATGTTGAATAATGATGCACTACTGATGATGAATTCTCTCATTTTGTTTTTTAATGATTTACTACTGTGCAAAACATGTAGTTAATAACTAAAATGCACAACAAACAAACAATGTCTCTGCTTTTCAATTCAAATCACATTATCTGAATTGTTCCAAATGAGGTGGCTGTACTAATGATACAGCCAAAGGCATTGTTGTCCAAGAGGGGAAGGGGCACATGATCTGTTATCAAATGAGACAGATACAGCCCTTGCAGCTTGGCCTGCATAGCAAAGCATACATGGATTTCAACTGGGGTGCACATGTCAAATATTGATGCCCCCCCTCAGAGAACTAAAGAGAGTCTCTGCCGTGAGTACAGTTACTGAAGAACTCCTGCCTGATCTGGAATGTCACGGAAGCAGCAGCAGCCATGGAGTGTGACCTTGCCTGTGCAGAAGTTCAGACTTCCTGAATGACCAGTTGCTGAGTATTCACGAAGGCTTGTGATATCAGGCCTGCATGTGGAAGACGCCTGAGGATTCTGGGATTTTCTACGGAACGGTGGCCATTTAGAAGACTCGAAGCATAGCAGCTCAAAGGAGTCTGGGCCCCCACCAGTCAGATACTTCCTGAACCTTGGGCAGGAGCATATGAGACTGTGATGGGTGGCAAGTGAAAATACCAGGGCAACCGGCAACATTCCTGATCAATGCCGCAGAGATAACCCTGATGTCTGGTTAGTTTGGGGAAAGGTTTTGGTTATTGTGCCCCTCGGGCCTCCACAGCTGCAATGCACCAGAAAACTGGAACCTGTGCAGTTATTTATGGTAGGTGGTTGGATAGGTTGGGAAGGGTGGGCCCATCATTTCTCCATGGGGGGAATCAGAGTGATTTACTGTTAATGATAACTAGAGCTGGGACCCGCGTGCACCCGCTTGATACTTACATTTCATCATTCTCAGAACTCGTAGTGGATCGCAGATCATATTTTTGGCCCATGGAAAGAAACGTGCTGATGAGTTCCAATTATGAAAGGCAATTGAATTGGCCTGCTTTGTTACTCTGTAGGTTCCTGGATCTTTGAGGGATTCGGCCCCAAGTTCTACAAAACACTGGTGTAGGGAAAGCTTGCCACCAGGTGCACTCCTTCGGATGTAGTATGCTTAGCAACTGGAAGTGGAACCCTGACGGAATTGCAGCTGCTATCTTTAGATGTCATTCTAACGATAGCCTTCTTTATCTTAGCAGGCGTGATACACTGATGCTGGTGGTGACATTCTTACAGAAGAGAGAGAGGAGTACATTTCTACACTGTTAAGCCTCCAACCAAACACAAAAACAAGTCCTACTGATGTTGATGACCAGTTTAAGATCTACATTGAATTGATGTCCGTATGAGTATACATATTTAAATTGTAGTTTAGGGGATTAATAAAGGCTGTTCTGCTTTGGACTGATCCCTATCAAACCCATTGCACTGTGCTAGCTCAAGGGACATGGATTAATAAAATTGGTTACCCTCAGTCCTCTGCGAAGCGGACCGCGAAGGGACTGACAAGGGCAGTCAGCAGTACCAGCACGTCGTGCTGAAGATCGAGTGTTTCGAGTGTTTCTTCCTGCTTCATCGTTTGGAGGCGTGTGCTCAGAGGCGTGTCCCGAGCCCTCCACCTGACTTACCCTCAGTCCTCCGCGAAGCGGACCGCGAAGGGACTGACAAGGGCAGTCAGCAGTCCGCGCTGATTCTAATCCTGTGACACTTACCATATCGATCCCCTGCTTTCCAGGCCCGGAGGATGGCAGCCCGGGAAGATCTCGTAAAGCGGAAACTGGAGCTGGAGGATCAGGCCGATCAGGACAAGCGCCTGCTAAGAAATGGTAAGCCTCGCCAGCTGCCGTCCCACAACAAGGACCATGTAACCTCACCGGAAACCGTGGAGCAGTTGGCTACTCAGAGGCTTCAACGGATTTCCCGCATCAAACACGCGGGTAAAGTAGTACAGCTAAACTCTACCCGCCCAGCTGAGCTGAACGAGGTAGGTGACCCCACGCTTCTCCCGATGGAATCCTTGGGTTCGGTGGGCTCCCCGCCTTTGACGGCGCTAACTGTAGAAAATAATCTGAATTCTTCCCAAAATACGACATTGGTAACAACATGTCCTGCGACTCCTTACACACCTTCCCCACCGTTATCCAACAAGGAGGTCCACGGCACAGAAATAAGGTGGGAATGCCCGAAAATTTCGGAGTCGATCTCACTGTGTGGTGAGAGACCGCAAGAGACCGTGCCCAAACATTTTATGACCTTTCCATGGGACACAGAGGGGGGCGTAAGTCAGATGTCGCCCCGCATTTCAAACCCCCCCATGGAACAAGCATTGCGCACGGGAGACAAGAAAACTCCTCGGATCGATCCTGCCCTGCTCTCACTACCGGGGGACCGGGTAGTGATCATGGTACACAACACAGAGGGAGTGGAGGAAGTGGAGGACTTACAAACACCACCGGGTCTAGAAGACCCTCCTTCTTCTCCCTATCTGTTGTGTGATCCGGCTGAAGAGGAAGGTAGGGAAGAACATAGGAGGTTCGAGATTTCGGGGATTGACCAGGAAGAGGGAGATGACCAAGCCCTAGCTTCCCGTTCTCGGGAAGCATTGCCAAAACCCTGCTCCGACTCTAGTCCAATGAAACAACTCCCATTTCTACCCAATATTCCCCCCCCAGCCGAACCTAATGCGGTTAATGTAACCGTCAACGCTAAACAGAATTTGAACAAACTGCCGAAAATTTCTGGAGGTAGCCACAAGATGTCCTCCCGCAGGACGGTGAGGGCCAAGCCTCCATATAAAAGAGGACAGATGGGGGGGAAAAAACAAACAATCCCTCATTGTATGTCAACCCTGAAAGAGTTTTTCGGAAAACAAATACGAATGGAGGGCGAAGGTCATCACCACGTTTCAGACGCAGAACTCTTGGCCATAGTCGAAGATAGAGCCTTGCACCTCTCAATTCCGAACCTTCCAGCCAATACGACCACCATGTCGGAGAGTCTGAGCAATAATGCACCGCTTCTAATCGCGCAAGGGAGCCGGCCCCCCAATATACTAAACATGGGAAAAGAAGCTGCAATAGGGAGAGTTCCCACAGAACTCGACAAGGGCGCGGGCACCCACGTCCGGTTGAATAAGAGGTCTGTCTCTCCACACCTGATTACCAAGTTAGCCCACGTAGAAAGTGGGACCTTGAGAAATGCCACCTTGACTGCTGGCACCCCACCCTGCATGGACAACCAAGCAGAGGGATCGGGATTGTCAGGAACCCTAGCGGGGGAGACTTATCCAGTTCCGGTATCGGTAAGCGGTTTCCCGGCGCTACATAAAGTGACTGAGCCCTCTTACCCTCGATCCCTGGAGACTAGCATGGAACCACACTTTGAAGAGGAGGGCCCTCAGTATGAAAAAAGCGTAGGCTTCCACCAAGATTGTGTCCCTCTGACACCTCCCAGATGCCAAGGCAAATTCCCTGCTAGCCAAGAGGCTAAACCCCCCCCGAAAAAAGAGGATCTTACGACTATTCTATCTACAGTCACTATCGCGTTGGCCCCGTTCGGGAAATTATATGAAGCCATTAGCGATACCTTAAAAGACCAAACCACCCTGATCGCACTTATGCACACCAAATTGAATTTCCTGGAGGGGTTCATCACTGCTTCTCAGCAACACAAAGGCGAGGACAGGAGAGGTCTGGAGTCTACCCGGGAGATAGAAGTGGGCATTCGGCCAATAGATAGACCCTTATCTTTGGCGAAATGCGGAGTTCAGACAGAGCAAAGTACAAAGGTAGCCCTGCCTTTGAACGGATCGACTGATGAACCAGGAAGGAAAAATGGATCAGTGGCTTTTACTTTACCAGAAGGAGCTGCGATTCAAACAACCACGAAACCAGTCGATTTCGCCAAAATGAAAATCCCGTCTACCTTTGAAATATTTCAACATAAAGGCCAAAGTGAACCAGTCTGCAAGGGCAAAAAGGCTGCAAGACATAAGCTCTCTCAACAGCCCGCACAAAAAGACAAAGCAGAGAGTAGAGGTCTAAATAACCAAGGTAAACCAACTCCACCTACACAAAATCGCCAAGTCTTCAAACTAAAACCCCCGGACAAGACGCAGCGGGATATACGGAGCCTAGAGAGGTCGCGAGAGGATTCCTATATCTCTATTGACCTAATGAATCTGAGTACATATACGGTCGAGGAATCCGAACCAGAAACTCGGATAGCGCCGAATCAAAAAAGAAAAAAACCTGAAAGTCGCGACAATAGAGAATCGGATGAACCGAAATCAAAAGCCCTGCTCCTCGATTCTCCCTCGTCTTCGCCGCGAGCATTAGAAAAAACCTCTCTGCCACAGAAAAGTCCAAGCAGGAAGCGGAGACAAGCGCAGGGTAAGGGGTCCCTCGGGAGAAACCAAGACGAAGATCACGCCCGAGACCCACAGCAAAGATCACGCTCTCCCGGGGAAAAAAACCCGTGGGTCCAACAGGACAGAAAAAAGAACAGGAGCCCCCCTATGGACAACTCCAAATGCCGCTTTAGAACCAAGGTTCATGCACTGTCGGGATCAACAAGGCGGCGAGCTGCGGGAGCCTCTCGTACTAATCGTTCTCCTTCACCAAGGCAAAGGAAAATGACGACAAGAACTTTCATATTGCAAAGAACACTTGAAAGAGTGGATAGCTGGACACTGAACCGTAAGGCTCTATCCAAACTGTTCCAGGAGAGTCGGTTGTCTAATATCGACGTCACAAAAGACATAAAAATCTTGGAACCGAATCCTAATGGAAGAAAAGACAGTTCGTTCCTACACATAGGTTCGATCTATATCCAAGAACAAATCTGGAAAGCAAGAGCAGAATTGTACAATCTTGGTTTTGACCTGTCATATGTGGTGGAGGGTAAAACGTCGAAGATGTCCCTGCTGGAGCAGCCTTATTTTCGACCTAGACAGCAGGAACCTGCTCGAGGCATGCGGCCTCGCAAGACTCCTACCAGGGACCAAGCTGCCTATAAATATGCTGAAAACAGGCCTCGGCGTGAATCTAATATTTGGAATACTCGTCGGGAGGTGAAAAGGAGAATGAGTATAGAGAGGGGACTCTCTCCGGCACCCCACTCGACACACAGAACCTTTCAACGTGTGGAACACATTGATGCGACAATGAATCATGGCAGAAGCTTATTTGAAAAAATTGTCCCTATAGCGAAGGGATCGAGATACAACCTGGACCCCTCGAACCCCCTAGTCAACAGACAGTAGCCACTAGAGAGTTTATTCAGTGCTCCCTTCACGAAGGCATCGGTTCCCCTGGAACCCCCGGAGGGGGCACTGAAATTGGGATCGTGGAACACCAGAGGATTCGCCCATTTAACTGTTACATCAGACGTCAACTTTGGGAGCTTCGATGCCCTATGCTTGCAGGAAACATGGCTAATTGAGTCTCCCACGCTGGACGGTTTTCAATTGGCACACTCTCCTGCCCAGAGTAGTGAGAGAGGTAGACCAAGATCTGGGCTTATTACCGCCATAAGAGTGGGCTCAGGCTTATCACTGTCAAAGACACTTTTGGCTTCGGAATTTATTCTGGCGACGCTCTTGGAGTGGGAAAGGACGGAAGGGTCCTTGGAGCTTAACCAAAGCACTGAGATCCTCTTGATCAACGCCTACTGGAACCCAAAGCGAGTGACTAACGACTACTTCATAGCTCAAATCGAATCTTTAATTGATGATTTCTTGATAACATCTAATTCCAGTGACGTGATCATTGCAGGAGACCTGAATATCGACCTAACTTTTCACTCTACGGTGCTCCAAAGTAGAAACAACAGATGGCACAATCTTCTAAAAGCAAGAGAGATGCACATCCTCAGGCAAAAAGAAGTGAAGGAGTTCGAAATAATTCCATCATGGGAGAGAATGGATCAATCAGCAATAATAGACTACATCCAAATTTCAAGGAGCCTACTGCCGCTGCTTACATCCTTTGTAATCACCAGGACGCAGCATAGTGATCACAACTTGCTCACCTTCTCATGGTACTCACGGAGAAGAGACGCGGTCTACGACGCTCAGAACCTGGTAGTAAATCAGAGCGGGAACAGGTTGAGACTGTTCAAAGTGGCTATCACCAATATAACTACCCAATACAAGGCACGCAAAATGGTCGAGCATTTATGCCCAGCAAGTCGGATTGAATACTCCCCCCTGCTGCAAGTATACCAACGGAAAAAAGGAGTGTTGAAACAGGGAAACAAGGCTCCACTCCACACATATAATGAACAGCTAGTAGCCCGAAGAAAGGAGGTCAGAAAATTGCAACGGGAGGCAGCTAAATCAACATCCTTAAGCAAGAAGGACGAAGCTATCATGGCATTAAAAAAATACAAAGCTTGGCTTAAGTCAACAAAAGCAAATAGGATCCAGGTAGACGCGGAAAACATGCTGCGCGCTATCAGTGGACACAAGGCACGTGATTTCTGGTCACTAATCAAGGGCAACTCCAAATTAGTAAATCAGGCACTGCAATACTCGATTGGTGAAAAGACATGGACATCCCACTTTGAAAAGCTCTATGGAATTCCGAATAAGGATAAAGAGAGCGAAGCCCCTAGTTCTGGGGAACGATGGGAAATCCCTCTGGATCTGTCCACAATTAAAACGAAAATAAGACAACTAAATGGTTCCAGGGCGGCAGGACCGGATGGAATAACCAATTTTGACATAAAAGATAAATTGGATTTCTGGGCACCCTTCATTAAGGAGGTATTTTCAAACTGTGTAAGCCTCTCGTCCATTCCCATCATCATGGAAAAAAGCGATCCTGGTTCCCATCTTTAAAAAGGGAGCTAAAGATAATCCTGCACATTATCGCCCCATCGCGTTACTAGATTCCATAGGAAAACTTTTCGGTGCCCTAATCCTGGATAACTTTAGCAACTGGATTTCTGCGACTGGCCTGTCGGACCCCCTTCAGGCGGGTTTTGTGAAAAACGTCGGAACTACGGTTAACATCTTGGCGGTGAGCATACTAAAAGCCAAAGTGTTCGAGGGCAGTCCGAAGATATACATCGCATTTATCGACCTGGTGCAGGCATTCGATCGGGTAGACAGGCAACGTCTTTGGGCAAAACTGCAACTTCACGCTTGCCCCCCAAGGATACTGGAGCCCATAAAGGCCTTGTATACGGACACCTCAGTATGTGTCCGGCTGAACAACCAAGGCCTCCTATCCTCCTGGATGAAAACGGCAAGAGGGGTGAAGCAGGGCTGCCCTTTAGCCACCGCTCTGTACAATGCATATATGGCCGATTTTAAAGAGTATGAAGCCAGAGTCCGGATATTCCCTCCTACACTGGGATTAAGCAAAATCTCACGCCTACTATATGCGGACGACATAATACTCTTCGACGTAACCCCAATTGGCCTCCAGAGGCAGATAAACAACCTCAACTCCTATCTGAAGGAAAATAATCTTTTGATGAACTTGGAAAAAACTAAGATCATGATTCTGGGTAGAAAGGAAAGGAAATTGGAGAAATTCACATGGGTGATAAACAACACTAAAATTGAACTGGTGGACAGCTTCAAATACCTGGGCGTTATCATCAACATGAATAGTAAGGAAACAGCGATGCAGGAAAACATCATGTCCTAAGCAAGACTGCTTGTTTCACAATCCCGAGCAATACTGAAAAAATATGGAAAATTTACTTTGGCACCAGTGGTGACTTTCTATAAATCTAAAGTAATTCCAACACTCACTTACGGGGTAGAAGCTTTACCGAACCTTCCAACCTCCTTTTGGCCCAAACTGGAAGGATTTTATTGGAGAAAGGTTCTAAACCTCCCCGATTCGCTACCAATTGTGCTATTAAGAAGGGAACTTTCTCTACAATCCGTGACCTCCATTGTGACCCGTAATGAAGTCATGCTATTCCGAAAGTCTTTACTTCCAAGCCCCCCATTGATTATGCAAGAAATTCAGCAAGAAATTCAGTCGGGAACATGCAAAATGTTAACAAAATGATCGGCAAAGATTGACGCAATCCTAGAGGGTGCTGGAAGTTGTAAAAACGAATTAATACACAACCCTTCCAAGTTCAAACTGCGTCTATTGCAGCAAGACTGGATCGACACCTTAGAAAAAGCAGCCGCTTCAAAATTGTTCACAGATTTGCCTCCACAGTTGACGAAAGTGAACGAACTTAAGCCTTACTTGATAAAAGGGCCGGATCCCAGCTTCAGGGTACACTTTTTAAGAATCCGTTTGAACATCCTACACACAAGGGAAGTCTTATTCCGAAGAAAGTTGGCATCGGATGAAGTTTGTAGATTCTGCAGGAAGCTAGAGATGGCAGAAACCATAAGACATCTCCTCCTTAACTGTTTAGGTCTCACAGGCCCTCGTTTGAGACATTTGGGGCATTTGTTTAAAAACCTACATGTCTACGAAGAAGAAGAATGGTGGGCTCGGCTCCTTAGTGGGGTGAAGACCACCTGGGTGATTGAGGTGGTGGGCTTCTTTCGAGAGATTAAACTGTTGTCCTGACGGGAGTATGTAAGCAGGGTTATCAGCTGGGTGCCCTCACATTAACTGCTCTGAGGGGGACACGGACTCAGTATCTGACTATGAATTCTAGATCTTGAATTTTGAAGTTGAATTAGATTCGAAAAAAAGAATTGATCTGACAGAGCCTTTCGGGGAACTTTGAGATGCACGGGGCTCTGGACAAAGATTGTCTTAGTTTTACAGGGAATCTGGATCAGTTAATGGGGGGACCACCCTATCTCTCCTTTCCTCTTGCCCCTCTTCAATTTTGTAAAAATTGTTTTATACAATTAAACAAATAAAAAAAAATAAAAAAAAATTGGTTGCAAGTAAAATGCAAATGGGGTGGGGGGCTGTGGTGACTTTTGCATTCTTGTCTTTGCTAGGTGCTGCCCTGTGGAGGTGATTGCTTCTTCTGCCCTTTTTATTTGCACTTAGGCTTCTTAAGAAAATAGAGACTACAAATGCATTTCACATGATTGAGAAAGCTGCTTTTGTCTTAGTCATAATATGACTTATGAGACCTCAGTTTAGAGCTGGTGGTATGTTAATCGAAGGGCCAGCCCAATATTAGTTGGCTGGCATTAGAAGGTGAAATTGCGTTTTGAGGGCTAGTTGCTTGGAGGTCTCACATGATCTGGACGTTCGGTCAATGAAGGTTATGTACAAGTGAATGGAAAAATACAAGCACGTGCTGAAGGGAGTGCCCACGTTCTGTTGGCCACCATTACACTAGATGGTTTGGATGGAGGACTGGCTCGGGCCAACAAGACATTCATTGTTTTCTTTATAAAAGTTTTATTTTTAATGTGTCGTTGCTTGGTTTTTCTATGAAATTACCTTGGTCTGGGTGAGGACGCGCACGCGGCTTCCACCAGTGCTGTGGGCGATTATAACGCGCCACCTCCGCTTCTTGTCTCTCAATCTCGGCTCTGCAGATTATGTGAACGGGGGGTTGCAGGGAGCAGAGCTTCGGGTGTAACAGGGCTATCGAAGCAGTGGAAAACTGAGGATAGTGTAGAATCTGCAGAACTGGACTTGGGTAAAACTAGTGCCCACAGCACATGCTGTAACAAGTCAATCTCTCTCTCTCCCTGGAGGTCGCCCACCCCCTTTCAGTAGCACCCACACAGAGAGAAGGATATTGTTCTGTGCTCTCTGAAGCTAGTTCTGCTCTTTCAGACCCACCTTGGTGTCCGAGGATAGGTTCAACTGGTCAGGCTAAAATTTCACATCATTTCAGCACAGACGATCAGCCAGCAACATCGAGTTTCACACAGGGCGAGCATCATAGGAAGCTGCAGGAGCAGCGTTCCCTCCTCAGCTCATATGAGCTTTGTTAAGCTTTCATTCTTGAGAAAAAAACAGAAACTTAAAGGTGCTGCCTTTACCTTCTGAGATTTGCCATTGAGTGTAATATAATTCGAAATACACTCCAAAATGGGCGCTGTCTCCTCATGGGGAGGACACACCTCTCTGTGAGCCTGCTGCCTGCTGATTGGGCTGCCTCTGCCTACTTTATCCAATTTGAGGCACGGGCAGGCAGAAGCTGAGTCATACCACTAAGGCCCACCCAGTAAGGCTCCTGTCTGTGCCTGTCCTGGGTGGGGAGGGCATCCCCCTTTTGTCCCACTCCCAGGAACTATGAAGCAGCCTCCAGATGTAGCCTGCACCTGCATGAACCATAGCCTGTGCACTTCCTCGCTCTCCTCAGAAGATCAAGTGAATGATGGCTGAACATTCCACAGCCTCCTCCTCTAACAGACTCTGAACCAGAAACCAACTGTGCCTATTTCACTTTGCTTTCTTTGACTTACCTATAATGCCTCTTCTGCATTCATTTTGTGCCCTTTATTTAATTTTCGAATTTGGGTGTGTGTGCTTGTAACATCTTTCACCCCACTGCTGCATTGCATTCTGAGCCCCTTGTTTGATTTCCGAATTTGGGTGGGTATGTTTTTTAACATGTTGCACCCCACTGCTGCATTGCATTTTGTGTCCTTCTTGTAACTACTAGGCCACCTGGTGAGTTTGGGCTGGGACTGTGCTCTATCCTCAGCTCTCCTCTGCCACCCTGATGACACTCACCATCTCTCCTATGTCCCCAGATCTATGCACTCCTCGTCTCATCTCTACTCTATCTCCTTTCACATCCTCTCCCATTAATGGTGGCACCAAGTGCGAAGTCCTCTTGGCTGTCTTCTCATCATCTCAGTGTATCATTAATGTCTATCACCCTGGCACTATCTTAGTTTAGGGTCCTCAACCCAACCTCCTCCTCTTTGATCGGCACCTGCTGGCCCTCATCAACTTCCTTCCCACATTTGCTTCTCCCCTACCCACTCTCTCTGTCCCTCTCCCTCCGACTGGTGTACCACGGCCCTGAACCCCTCCTCAGAAAACCTTCAAAGGCAGAGACCTACTTTATCTAGCCAAACTTAATGCTCGTTCAGCAAACAAACACTCCACCAACATCTGCCTCCTTCTTGAAGACTTGGACATCGACTTCCTCACTCATACCGAGAGGTGGTTCAATGGCAGATCAGTCACTGCTTTTGACTCCCTTCTCTCCGATAGCTACAATATAATTTTCAAGCCTCGCCCTAACTGTGCTGGTGTTGGGGTTGCCTTGATTTTCCCAGAGTGGGTCTCTTCCTCCCTCACACCCACCCAGCCTTACTCTTCCTTCAAAAGCCTGGTCTGCAAGTTGGTTATCTCTCCCTCCTTCTCTCTGACCATTGCCACTATACAGAGGCCCCCTGGCTCTACCACCTGTTCCTCTCTGAATGGGCTAACTTCTGCTCCTCTCGCCTCTCAACCACCTTTAAACTTCTCCTCATGGAGGATTTCAATATCCATATGGACTCCTCTATCACAGCATCCATTCTCTTCCATGACCTTTGCACTTCGCTATCCCTCTCCATTCTCCCTTCTGGTCCAACCCACTCAGCTGAACACACTCTGGTTGCCCTCATCCACCCTGATCTCTCTCTCTCACCCCACTCTCCTGGTCAGACCATTCTCTCCTCTCTCCTGTGACCTGGGTCCCCTCGGCTCTCTGATCGCACATCCTCAAGCCCTGCCAACCTCATTCACGAACATCCATCTGATGAAATGAGTGTCAGCTGCTGCATTCACATCTGCACCCCTCCTCTCCCCCCTCAGACTCTACTACTGACTCTGCTCTCAGCAACCTCCATCTGGTCATTACCAACACCCTGGACATTCTTGCCCCAGTCATGAGGATCCACCTGAAACCTGTCTCCAAGCGTAACACCTGGTATGAATCTGAACCAGTAGCCCTGAAACGCAAGTGCAGAGCTGCGGAAAATGGAAGTGGCAGACCTCTGGCTCACCCTCTGACAAACTGGCCTGTCGCCTACTCCAAAGACAATACAGACTTTCCATCTGCACCAAGAGAAGGGCCCACATCCAGGCGCAGGTCTGTGGTGCATCCAGCAACACAGCTGAACTCTTTAAAATCTGTAGGCAACTAGCCAACCCTTCCACAGTCTCCTCCTCACCCCTCCCCTCCCAAACCCTCTGCAATGCATTGGCCACTCACTTCAATATTAAAACTCAGGACATCCTGAGCACCCTTGCTTCCCTCTCCCCTGACCCCTCTTCCACTCCCTTGCTTCCTATGGCTTTCCACCCTGCCTCCTCCTCTCTCTCCCCTTTCTCCCCTGTCTCACCTGATGAGGTCACCAGAGGTTGTCCCCTCAATAAAAGTCTCCTCCAAACAGGTTTCCCCCCTTCTCTTCCAGAACCATTAATGACAACATTGGGCCTCATTACACGGTAGGCAGTAACCATGGCGCTATTAGCGCCATGGTTGCCGCAGGTATTTTACTGTGACCGCATTGTTGGATGGCGGAATTACCGCCCTACTCCAAGGTGAGCGGGGGCGGTAATTCCCCATTCACCAAGGCACTTCCCCATTCCCATTTTTGCCCCCATAGGGCATAATGGGAATGGGGAAGGAGCTAATTACGGTACCGCAAATTGCGGTAAAACCAGCCGTTAAGGTCGGGTCCCGCAAAGGGAACTCGTAGTAAGGCAGTAAGGGTTTACCGGTACCGGTGCCCTTACCGGTACCGGTAAACTCTTACCGCCTACCGTGTAATGAGGCCCACTGTCTCTCTTGCCCCTCCACTTGCCGATTTCTACAACCGCTCCTTTGCCACTGGATCTTTCCTCTCCTCCCTCAAGCACATCCTTGTGCGCCTTGCCCTGAAAAAACATCAGCAGAACCCACCTGCCCAGCCAACTACCGCCGTATCTCTGTCACCCCCTTCCTTGGAAAACTCCTGCAGAAACTCGCCTTCACCCAACTTACTTCTCATACTGAACTTGTTGGCGGTCTTCACGACCATCAATCTGGATTCTGAGCATCCAGGGGCATGGAAACTGAAGTATTCACGTGAGCCAGGGTGAGTACTTAAGGATTAATGTTTATTTATGATAACAACCGGCGCCCAACACTGTGACCGTCTCTTACAATTCCCTTCATGTAACTGACTAGAACCCTACAGGTTCATTTCTAACTAAACATTCTAAGAGACGTCGCAGCGTGAGGCCAAACAATCCAACTAAGAATACTACACCCCCCCCCCATAAATATGGAATGGAAACATGTGGCTTACATCGTAGTACAATTAACAAGACATAATGGCCATATGACTTACATCGTAGTACAATTAACAAGAAATAATGCTAGGAAACCAACATATATATATTTTTTTTCAACCATTTTCCAATGCCCTTGAGTAACATTTGACGACCTACCTACTCATAAATATGAATGCGCAGCCTAGAGAACATTTTGAGAAAGTAAAATGATACAGAAAACTAAACATAAAGTGTACATTTACTTAGGCATAACATAATCCCTGGACCAATATGGTAATCTTCTTTCTCTTGAACTTCGTGGAAGATTACGTCCAACTACATTTTCTACATTGTTACCATGTCGCATATTCACATCCATTCCTTCACTTTGTCTCGCTACGTCCCTATCATCACTCTTCATTTCATTTACATTTTCCCTTCTAAACAGAACTTCATCTGTAAACAAATCATTTGCTCTTTTTTCTTTACCATAGAATCTGCATTCTTCCTGTTTGCCTCCACATTTCCATCTACTTACCCTGTCCAAATTCCATACCGCTCCCCCAGCAACTCTAACTGCTCTTCTAAACACTTGTATAACTTTAATTGGACTGCTATATTTAGAGTCGCCTTTCCTCACCTTACGACCACACTTAATCCGTACATAATCTCCTGGTGAGAGTCTCAATTTGGGTTCTCCAGCATCTGGTTTACCACTAGACCTCTCATTTTTATTTTGATGCTTGAATAACTTATATTTCTTATCATCCACTACTTTCCTACGATTAACCCAATCTGGATTAAGTAAAGTATTTGGAGCTCTTCCTCTCATCAATTCAAAAGGTGACACATTCATTCCTTTCTTAACAGTCATCCTACTACACCACACTTTCTCTTTGAGTACTTCATCCACCGACAAGTTATTACTCAATGCCAATTCTACAGCCTCTACAATCACGCGATTGTATCTCTCCACTAATCCATTGGTTTGAGGATGGTATAAAGATGAAAACCTCCATTAAATTCCTGATCTTTTGGCAACCTCTCTTATCTCTTTACTTTTGAATTGAACTCCATTGTCACTCATTATCGCTTTAGGGAATCCTTCCCTTCTACATATTTGCATAATGAACTTCATAATCTCCTGACTATCAATTTTACTCACAGCCTTAACTTCAAGCCACCCTGAATAGTAATCAACTAGTACTATCAGGAACTTTTTCTCTCCTATCAATTTCTCATATGGCCCAACGATATCAATACCTACCATTTCCCATTGCCCTTCACCTTTGTGAATGTCAATAGGCTTTGACTTTACAACTCTACAACTCTTATCGCTATTTTGACATGGCCAACAATTTCTAACCATTCTTTCTACCATTAGGTCCATATCTGGCCACCAATATTTCAATCTTATGTTATTTTTCGTGCCTGTAATACCAGGATGACCCTGGTGTGCTTTCTCAATAAGTTCATCATATAACTTGCGTGGGGGAATCAATTTGTCTCCTCTCACCAAAAATCCATCCTCCATGGACAACTCATCTCTTACCTCCCAAAATCTCAAACATGCTTCCTGAACTGCCTTCTTTTCAGGCCACCCAGATTTCATGTATTTGCATATTTGTTGAAGCTCATCATCCTTACCCAACTCCTCAATCTACTTATCTTTGGACGTAACTTCAAACACAACAGCTACCATTTTGTCATCCATTTCTACTGCCATCTGCTTACTTCCCAAAGGTAATCTCGAAAGAAAATCAGCTACAACATTCCTTTTTCCAGGCACATACTTCACAGAAAAATTATAATCCTGCATTTTAAGACTTAGCCTTGCTAATCTTGGCGAAGCTCTGCACATTCCCTTGACCGTGAGAACCTCAATCAACGGTTTATGATCTGTCTGAATAACAAATTCTGTTCCCCACACATATTTCCTGAAGTAATTTACCGCCCAGGAGCAAGCCAACAACTCTTTTTCAATCACTGAGTATCTATTCTCCGTGTCTGAAATAGCTCTCGAGGCATGACTGATTACTCTTTCATTTGCATCTTCATCAACCTGTGATAAAACTGCTGCCAATCCATTTCCACTGGCATCTACTGTAATTTTAGTCATCCTACCAAATTCAAACCCTCCTAACTCCAATGAATTGCAAATTTCACTCTTTATGCATTGTACTGCTCTGTCACAATTATCATTCCATACAAACTTAGCATCTTTTTTCATAAGTTTCCTTAAAGGTTCTGTGACACTCGCAGAATTTCTTACAAATCTATTGTAATACTCACACAATCCCAAAAATGATCTTAACTCGTCTTTGTTCTTAGGATTAGGTGACTCTTTGATTGCTTCCATGGCATCCTTTTTAGGTTTATATCCTTTGCCATTTACAGTGTGCCCTAAATATTCCACTTCATTCACTCCAATTTTACACTTGCTCTGTTCAATTTTCAAACCCACATCTTCCAATCTTTTCAACACCCTTTTTAGCCTGTCATCATGCTCTTCAATTCCTTTTCCGAATACAATAATATCATCCTGATATACGAAAATTCCTTCTACTCCCTTGAGGACATGCATCATCACCCTTTGAAATACAGCTGCCGCAGAGGCTAAACCAAACGGCATGCGCTTATACCTATATAGACCATGTGGCGTAATAAAAGCTGTAATATCTCTGCAATCTTCAGTGAGTGCAATTTGATGATAAGCTTTTGAAAGATCTAATGTTGAAAACACATTTGCATCACCAATACAATTCAACATCTCAGAAATAATTGGAAGAGGAAATATGTCAATTATTATGTTCTTATTGACGTCTCTTAAGTGAATGCAAATCCTGAGTTTGCCATTCTTCTTTAGCGCCACCACGATGGGACTCACCCACTCCGAGGATTCAATTTTTTCTATGACACCTTCAGATTCCAACAATGTCAACTCCTTCTCAACTTTGTCAGCTATGGCAAATGGAACCGGTCTTGACTTTGTGTGTCTAAGCGGTATTGCTCCTTTCGTCAGGCAGATCCTGTGCGCAAAATCCTTTAACAAACCTAACTTTGATTTGACTTCACTCTTTTCCACTGACACATCGTTTCTGACACTACTATTGACTAATAAAATCTGCTCTTCAGTACATGGATCCAATCTGATTCTCAACCCAGCTTGATCTCTCCATCCTATGATGCTGACGCCCTTTTCTGCCACATAACCTTTAACTTGGGCCCGTCTGTCTTTAAATTGGATGATGCTGGGAAACCATCCCATCATCTTTATCCTTGATCCTTCAAATCCACCCGGATTTTTAATGCTGATAAATTCAATTCGCTCCACAGACCCTGTGTCACAAGGTTTTGCCATGTCCTTTTGGTAATGATCGTCCAAGGTGAACAACTATCCACCTTCATCTTAAGCTTCCAGTTATCTAAGATCACCTCGCAACTTGGGCACTTAAACTCTCCTTCTGGGGGTTCTTGTATGAAAAATACTCTTTCCTCCTCTGACTCTTCCTCTTCGTCCACAATGACTGAAACTCTTTTCTTTTTCTTGCAAACAACTGCAAAATGACCTTTTATGCCACAATTCCCACATTTCTGTCCTAGAGCAGGACATTGTCTTGCATTCGCGCAATGGCCATATCTGCCACAGTTGTAGCATCTATTTCCATCCCTTTGTTGGTAATTCT
Organism: Ambystoma mexicanum; assembly: GCF_040938575.1. NCBI lineage: Eukaryota > Metazoa > Chordata > Amphibia > Caudata > Ambystomatidae > Ambystoma > Ambystoma mexicanum. The sequence goes on along the minus strand of NC_090924.1, from coordinate 334,577,769 downwards.
GATATCTATGATCATGTTGTGTGCGAGGGTCACTCTTAGTCCAGCTTTTCCCATGAACTTTACTTGAACTTCCTTTATATTCTGGATTTTTCGTCTTGTTGCTCTTCCCTGGAGCAGCTTCAGCCTTGTCTTTAGGTCGCAGTGCATTAACTTGGCTATGTTCTTCCTGCTCCTGTACCAACTTCGTAGTGTTTAATTGCATACTCTGTACAGCTTATTCCTTCTTGTTTTTCATTTCCTTAGAACATAATTGACTATGCTCAACTCGCTTGGCAATAGCTATAGTCTCAGGTAGTGATGGATTGCCAATCATCCACAGCCTGTCTTGAACTATATTATCCTTTGAGTGAATTATTATCTGATCTTGTATTAGTTCATCAAGAGTGATACCATTACCAAACTGACATGTTCTAGATAAGAGCCTTAATGCTGACACATATTCCTCGATACTTTCACTTTCTTTTTGCACTCTGGTATAGAATTTATATCTATTTATGGCCACATTGGTTTCCGGCGCATAATATTTGTCCAATTGTTTTATGGCTCTTCCATGTTCGTCAGCATCTCCAGCCTCATCTCTTGCTAATTTTGGAAGTTCTCTAAACTTCCTTTGACCTTCTAATCCGAGTGCATGCAACAATAATAGTTTCTTTTTCCTGGATGTGAGTTCTTCTTGATCCACGGCCTGAATATAATTCAGCCAAAATTCTTTCCATTCTGACCAGACAACTGCTGGCTGTCCTGGAGCCGGTGAAAAACTTGCACGAGGTTGGATATTGATTCCATGCATTATAGTATTCCAACACAGTTCTTAAGACTAAAAGTCTTTTAGTAATGAAATTCCTAAGTTCGTGTGTTCAAATAAATAGAGATGAGAAAAAATATATATATATATATATTTTTTTATGTACTGGGACGAGGATGAGGGTGCCTAATCCTCACCCTCCCCAGACTTTCTGGTCTTGATCCAGCGGGATCACGTGACCGCTATCTGTAGAAAGGTTCTTTTCTCAAATGTACACATTCAACAGTCATGCGCATGTGTTCCAATGCAATCGCTACGCGTAGTGATGTGAGGACTGAGGGATCCTTTATTTCCTAATGCCAAAGAGGTGGGGCTGGAAAGGGCTTCCGGAGAACCAGGGGCAGCGAGTGTCCCAAGCTCAGCACGAACCAACGAAACCTCAGCGGTTGGTTCGGAGCGTTCAATCTCTAAGCTGCAGCCCCCTCTGTGGATTGGCACTGTAAGGCAGCACAAACCGACACCGTGATGTGTCAGTTCGGAGCTTCTGCTCTCGTTCAGCTCCACGTTACTGAGTGTTGTGTGACAGCACAAGCCTGCGCTACGCAGTATCACACGAGGGCTCGGAGCAGCTGCTCTCGTTCTCCTGTGCTGTGTGGGTTCACCAGGGGCCGGTATCCTCGTCGCCAATTGAAGTATTCACGCGAGCCGGGGTGAGTACTTAAGGATTAATGTTTATTTATGATAACAACCGGCGCCCCGCACTGCGACCGTCACTAAACATTCTAAGAGATGTCGCAGCGCGAGGCCAAACAATCCAACTAAGAATACTACAGAAACTGCCCTTCTGAACACCCGTGAAGAACTGCTTGCATTTCTGGAATCTAACTCCCCAGCTGTCCTCATTCTACTCGATCCCTCCTCTGCCTTTGACACGGTCAACCATTCCATCCTCATAAAACGGCTCCACGATACCCTGAGCGTCTCGAAGCGGGCACTGAACTGGCTGACCTACTTCCTAAGTGACCGTCCATTCCAGGTTATTCTGGGCACCTTCTCCTCCCCTACCTCTTTCTTCACCTGTGGTGTCCCCCACAGCTACATCCTCTCCCTGTGGCTCTTTAACACGTACCTTGCTCCACTGGCACTCCTCATCTCCACCTTCACACCTAACTTGAAGTGCTACGCAGATGACACACAACTTTTCTTCAAACTCCCTGCTGACCCTCTTACTTCTACCATCATCCCAGTCTGCCTATCTGCCATCCAGTTGAGGTGCACTTCCAACAATCGATTCCTCAATGCCAGCAAGACTGAGATCCTTCCTATTGTGACCCATGCTGCCTCTTTCTTCCCCTCACTCTGGCCATCCTGTATGGGCCCTCCCCCTTCTAATTCAGCTGAAGCCAGAAACCTTGGAGTCATCCTCGAGTCCTCTCTCTCCTTCCTCCCTCGCATTCAGGATATTGCCAAGAAGTCCCACTTTCAACTCTTCCTTCTCAAAGGAATTCTCCCCCCTTTCTCACTTTCCCCCAGAAGTGTAATGTTACCCGAGCCCTGGTTCTCTCTAGGCTTAACCACTGCAATAGACTTCTCCTGAATCCATCCTCTTCCTCTCTGTGACCCCTCCAGCTAATTCAGAATAGGGCTGCGAGACTTATTCTTGGCCTCAAGCCCAGGGACTGCATCTCTCCTGCCCTAAAAACTCTTCACTGGCTCCTGGTTGCTGCACGGATTAAATTGAAATCCCTCTGCATCCTCCATATGGCTGTCTGGGAGACCACGGTATCTGCAACTTGCGCGTACTAAATGCTCTCCCTCTAGATCGCTAGGTTCCTCTGGTATCAACTCTCTGTGTGTAAAGCATTTCGCTAATCAGAGGGCTGGAGGCCGATCTCTTTCTTCAGCTGGCTCCCTCTTATGGAACAGCTTCCCCCTTCCTCTTCGTCTTGAGCCAGACCTCCTCATATTCCAGAAGTGCCTCAAAACTTACCTTTTCACCTCATCCTTCCCTCCTTTGCTAATCCCACAGGTGTTGAGATTGGTGACCAGGGTCTTTATGTGTCCTTCGGGGCCCTGTCCTCCCACACCCAATTGCCTCAGGCTCTGCCTACACATAGCACTCGCCTCGGAACCCACTGGCCTACACCACTGTAGGCCTGCACTTACCTACTTACTGCAGCTCAACGCTCCCTAGCACTTACTATACTGGGCACTTAAATCTGCTGCTCACCCAGGAGCACAGACACTCCAGCACTTACACGCCAGCACTTACACGCCACTCCCTCTTTCCCTCTCCTCTCTCTGCACTTGCATGTTCTGAATACTCACACGGCCTAGCAGGTTTGTCTTTATCCTCCAGTGTATAACATTTTACAATCCCATGTTCCTTCCCTGTTGCCCTGTGGGCGCTTTGAAACACAATTTACTTGTTGTATAAGCGCTTAACAAACGCACAATAAATAAGCGAATAAAGGTACAAGGGGTTATTCTGGCTGTTTGTATTGTGCTGCGGTGCAATATACATTATATTTCTCTTTAGTATTCTCCAAAATATACTGAGTAAGCCTGGTTTCTATGACAGGAATCTGGACCACTCAATCAAAACCACAATAAAGTCTTTATTCAACTGAATAAGTGCCAAATTCCAACCTTACTCTGGTCCAAGGTGTGGAGCTTTGCTGTGGTGCTATTATCGAAGGGGGTGGCACAACATACAGCCATGCACAATACTTTCAGCTTTGGCAACCGGTATGCAGTAATTATGTAGAATCACAAAATAACTAATCCAATTACAACAAATCCAAAATAACGAGTTCTAAAATAACAAATTTGGAAAAAAACTCAAAAAGGGTTGGGAGTGGGAATAGTGGAAATAGTGGTTTTGGGGGTGGTGGAAAAGAATTAGGGGCTCCCAAAAATAACAAAATAATAAAAAGGAATTCCTTATTTTGGTATTAGTTGTAATTGTATTAGTTATTTTGGATTCGATAAAATCACATGAAACCCTGGCAGTTGTATTATCTTGCACATCAAGTGTGATGTCACAAATATCCGGGAATAGCTCCGCTGAAGTCTCTCTGGTGAGCCTGTAAGTTCTTGATGGTTTTGCTAGTGCTCGTATTTTGTGGATTTTGCTTCAGGTGTCCTGGGGTTTGGAGCTGTTTCTTCCAGTGACCCAAGTGCATAGCAATGACCAACCAGAACCCTTCGTCCCTTGTGGATGCTTCCACCATCATGGATATAGGAATTGATGCATTTGTAAGCAGGTGTACATGGACTTCCACTATGGAATCCTTGACAGCTTGCCCCATAGAGAGCTTGCTGGGTTGGCACAGTAGGTAGTTTGCCAAATGATCGGCTCCGGAGTGATAAACTGGAGTGGTGCCATACTTGCGCAGCTGGAAGAGCCTCCTTTCTACGGCTGAGCCTGACATGATAGGGATAGGCGGCTTGATATCTGTTATAACAACCAGTGGTTGCCCGTAATTATGCACATGGCAATGGCGACACACCCACAGGTCTGCCAGAGCACCTCTCTCGAGATCTGCGAATACTGTGGTTTGGTCACTGTCGGGGCGATGGGGAGTGATGCTCCTGTACTGTCCTGCTGTGCCACGACCAGCCTTAGACCCAACAGGCTTGTGTCAACCACTATCCCTGTGGGATGTGACTGGTCAAACAATGCCAAGATGGCATGAGTGGCGAGTGCAGCGTTGGTGTCCTGGAATGCTGTTGCTCTAGTGCAGTTCATGCCCATTAAGCCTTTTAGTGAGATTATGGAGCAACTCTGACATTGTGGCCAGGCTTTGGGTGGACTAGCCCCAGTATGTGACCATCCCCAAGAAAATGCTCACTTTGCAGATGCTGATGGGTGCTGTGGCCAGTTGAACGTTTCTTGACTTCGCATGGTGCCCTGAAAGAAATATCCAAAAAGGTTTGGGGGGCAACAATTCACATTTGGTCCTAATTAGACGGTTTCTGCCAAACATTTTTTGGCGAAAAAATGTATCAAATTTTTTTTTATTTTGGGGGGAGTGCCCCCAAACCAACCTCCCCTATTATTTATTCCCTAAACCCTATACCTTATATTCTCTCCCCCCTCCATATTTTTTAGATGATTTTTTCAGCAAAACATGTTCAGCAAAAAGTTCAGTGGAAAAAAAACAGCCGATGGATGAACGTCGTACCAATTGGAATGAGTCGCAGTGATTGTAACCTGTCAAGTACATTTGGAAGGTGCTCAATGTGTTCTGCCCAAGTTGTCATGTAGATGAGAATGAAATTCTGTATGCCAAGGAGGCCCGCTGATGTGCTCCTGGCGGTGTATTGGGACACCTGGGCAGCTGACACTCCAAAGCTGAGCCAATGGTACTGGTACAGGCCTTTAAGTGATGCAAATATAGATATATAAGGGAAGGGAGGGTGTAGCAGAACCTAGTAGTACCCGGTGTTAAGCTCTAGCTTGGAAAATACCTTTGCCTTTTGTGAGTCAGCCACAAGGTTGTCTATGGTGGCTGCCGGCTTGGACCCGCTAAAGGCCTGGGAAGCCCCTAACCACCCCTTTCCTGACAGAATCTGTCTGCAAGTGTTTTGTAGCTACACTGATAGGAGACACTCCATGAGTGGGCCCAGACACTCATGCAATAAGACCTCCTTCTTCCAGTTTGTTGAACTCTTGCTCGACCTGCTTTTGGAGGTGGAACGGGATTCTTCGGCGCTTAAATGCTGTGGGCAGAAATATTTCCTGGATAGGAAGTTTGACCTTTTAGCCCCCCTAATACATGCAATGTTGCCTCGTATTTTAGGAGAAGGTTGGCAATACCCTCCAAATGAAGTGTGCCACGTAGAGTGCCTTAGCTGTGCCACACTGAGGAATAGTATTGCTGATCCTTTTCATCACATAACACTGGGATTTCACCTTTTGTCAGTCTGCCACGGAGGCTGTTTTCTTGGGGAATTGGTGTGTAAACTGCACAAGTAAAAATGCAAACCTCTGCATGCGCGTGAGAGTTTGATGCAGGGATAGCACTCTGAAATAGCGCCCACACTGACATTGACTGATGTTCCTATGCCCATAAAGGAAGAGGGTTTCTATTGGCCTGCACCATCTCTCTTAGCAACAGAGTGTACATCCTGCTCCAAGGACTACAGAGACGAAGAGCAATTCTTCCTGCCATTCTGGATTCTACCTTGACTTCCCGTTCCGGTTCATGCACACTTGCCCCATTCGAGGTTATTGATTGAGGCTCAAGACCTTTGACCTCTTCATTATAAGACTCACAGAGGCGCGTGTAATGATTGAGATTTCCACAGTGGCTACGTGTTTGTCCCCTGTGCTGGACATTGCCCAACGTGTGGTAGTGACCCCATGCAGGAATGACAGGGGTCCTGTCATTGTATTGTGGGGCTCGGGCAAGGCTGTTGTGTTGCAATGTTACGCCCGCCAGGCCTGGCTTTGTAGCCAACCACAACAAGTTTGCATTGTGGGACATGTAGACCTACAGTTTTTGCAAGCCCATATTTTAGAAAGGGAAAAAGAAACTACAACTCCCAGAGTGCAAACTGCTATTGGCCGAAAAGCTATCACTGACTGAAGGTGTCACACCAACAATGTGGCACTGGCAGCTTTATGAGGGCGAAAGGAAGGGCTGAAGGGAGAAAAATTGGGGAGTGGAAGGCTTGGCGGAAGAGTATGAAGGGGAGAGTGAAGGATAGCCAGGAGAAGGACGAGAACAAGGGTGGTGTTGGTGGACAAGCGAAAGTGCTTGTACGAAGCGGGGAAGTTAAGAGAAGGGCTATTTGAAGGCAGATGTGGCAGAGAGGAAGTGTTGCGCTCAGTTGGATGAGGAAAGGAGTATACAAATGACATTATGGCATGTAGTCATTCCGAAGTAGAAAAAGAAGCAAATGTAGGCTGACGGCTCCAACCCACTTTCAGGTAGATAATCTGATTATAAGAACTGGACAGCACAATTCAAAACATGCCATGAATGTAGTAATTAGAATTTTAAAATGTGTAACTGGCTTCTAAGCGCTTCATTTAGTCAGGATTTCTACGAGGGAAAGATGCTAGACTTTCTCAAACAATTTTGATGTTCTACATGGGTTGTGCAACTCTGGCCCTCGAGGGTCAGAATCCTGATGGGTTTTCAGGATATCCCTCATTAACATTCATTAGGAGCAGTTTGCATACATGTAGAATCATTGTATGCAAATTTATCTCATGAACATTAATGAGGGGTATCCTGAAAACCCGGCATGGATCCAGCTCTTGAGGCCTGGAGTTGGACAACATTAAGGGGAGAACTATAGCACATTCCCCAGAGGCAAAAGAATAGAGGTAGTGTGGTGGAGACTGCCCGAAGGAGTGATCTTTGCATTGCAACCGGATCTCGCCAGGCCCAGTGTATGTTACAGCAGTGATGCATTTTTTGCAGTGATTCCTGGCACTGTATGTGCTTCAGAGAATACTATGGTAATTGCCACATCTAATAGTAATACTGAAATAGGCTCGACATTTGCTGTGAAGAGCTTTCAGGTTAAGGGTGAGCTAAAGGCATGAGCGAGATGCATGCGAGGCAGCACTTCGGCGCACCCACCCCAACAAAACGTGATGTTTGATGTTCTCCCCTCTAGCATCTTTCTCCCATTGCTCAAGGGTGATCATATAAGGGCGATCACTCTCTTTTACAATTTCCCAACAAACATTGGAGAAATCCCCCAAACCCGAATTTTTGGTTGAGTTTCCTCTGCAGCCTGCACAAGGCGGGACACGTGTGTTCTGCGCTGTTGCTCTTCATGCTGGGCCTGTTCTAGGCTGGAGGTAATCTTGCTCTGCTGCCCATGTGTTGTGGGGGGCTCAGCACTCACCCGTGCCCACGCATACCATGAAACACAGAGCCACCATCATGTTCAACCTTTCTTTATTCCTCCTACCTCTTGACTGCCGTTTCCCTTCCCTTGCTCCTCCCCTTCCTCCTGCCTCCTGCTCCCTCCCATAGTCCTGGGCTTCCTTCATAAAGGGGCTCTGTCCTTTTTCCACTTACAACACCTCCCCCCTGCTTAACATGAGACTTCCCGGGTCACATTTGTTCGATGAGGCCTCTTTGTGGCTCGGTGGGGCCTGCTTGGTTGCTCGTGGGTCTCTTCCCCGCTCTCTTGTTGCAGTGTTTCATAAGTCTTTGCTCTCTCCTCTTCCTTTCTCTCGATCTCTTCTCCTTTCATTGGTTCCTGCTCTTCAAAGTATAGCTCGTGGAGGAGGGAGTCCTTTGGCGTCATTTTGCCGTAGTTCTCTGTCATAGTTGTCACCTGCTCTTTGGGCACGTAGTCCTTCTTGTGGGTTACTTTGAATGACCTGTAGTGGACGTTGATGAGTGCGTGCTGTAGTGCTGTCCGATGACTGAGATGGCTGTGTCCTCTGGCGGGACTCGGTATCGTGCGGATGGTGTCCAGCACACTGCGGTCTCCTTGGTTTGGGTCACGTCGTGACTGTCCTTTGGGCTGTTCTGTCTGTGCTGTCCTCCATTGGGCGGCATGGTCTTGGGGTTTGTCTGGGGGGTATTCTTCCACTCTTGTCTGGTACGGTTGTCTTGTAGTGCAGTTTTCTGTGACTCCTATTTCCCCCCCCTCGTACGATATTTCCAAGGGCACTGGGTGGTTGCGAAGCTCATAGTCCTCTGGCAGAATGGGTGGGGTTCGTGTGCCAAGTGCTGGTCCATAAGGGTCAAGGGTGTGTGCATTCCTGAGACTTCTGGGTGGGCTGGTGTTCACGACCTTGATGTCTTTCCTGGTGTCTAACCGTGCTCTAGGTGCACTCGGGTCTCTTGCCTGGGGTGTGGGTTGGCATGTCGAGCTTGTGGGTGGTCTTGCCTTGCACATTCTCTAAAGGTGACGTTCCTGGCCACAGCGCTAGCATGTTCGTCCAAAGGCTGGGTATGGTTGTCTGTGGGTGTGTTTCCACCCTCGCCCGTGGCATTGCTCTGTGTCCGGGCCTTCTGGCCAGTGTCTTCTCAGTTTCCTCCTTCTCCGGGGTCGAGTGGGCTCAGTGTGTTTCAGTCGCTCTTCCGTGAGGGCTGCGATGGCGTCGCGTTCCACTTTCCTTTCAATGGCGACTGCCTGTGCGTCAACTCTCTCATACGTTTTTGCCAGATTGAGTATTTTCGCTAGGGGTAGGGGCTTTATGAGAAGGTGTTTTCTCAATGTTGACGAGGTGCATCCTTCTATGATCCTTAGTCTTATAGCTTCTTCATCATTGAAGTTGGCGAAGTCGCACTCTCCTATCTTCTGTTGGAGACGTATGACGAACTCTCCAATGGATTTGTGTGGACGCTGCCTGTGTTGGTTAAATGCAAGGCGTTCGTAGTCTTTGTTGGATCCTACTATGAGTTTGTCGTTGATTGCGTCGAGGAGACGTTGGTACGTGGTTTTGTCTGTGGCTGGGATTGTCTTGATGATGTCCTTTACCCCTTTTCCTACCAAGTTCCTAAATATGCTGAGTTTGTTTGGCGGGTCTTTGTTCCCAATTGCTCCTAGAAAGTCTTCAAATTCTTCGACCCATTCCTCCCATCTTGTTCCTCGGTCGTGGTGCGGGATCAAGGCGAATGGGTTGGGCCTTCTCATGACGGTGGCATATGACGTGGGGCCCAAGTCTACTAGGGCTTGCGCAGTTGCGTCGGCATCTGCTTGTGCTAGGTCAGTCATGGTGGCCGGTGTTTAGCTTGGGTATGGAGTCGCTGTGCACTTGTGTGCGGTCTTTGGCGGCAGATCGCTGTGTTTGGTCTTTTGGTTTGTGTGGGCAGTGTTGCTTTTACTTTCGCTGTTGTCGGTCCTGCCTGGTATGGGTCTTCTCTGCTGCTGGTACGTGTCACTTCGGGCAGCTTTCCATGTCCGTCTTCTTTTTATTTCCTGTGCGTGTCCTTCTCTTCTGTTGACCTGGGTAGTGTTGGGTCCGCCGTAGTGGTCAGTGGCTGTCCCTCTGTGGGCTTGAGGGTCAGTGCTCCGTAGTCCTCGTACAATGTTCTTGTGACCTTTGGGTCACAGTGGTCAAATGGGCAGAGTGGTGGGCGGTCACTTTTAATCTCTCAAGTAGCGCGTTGCCCTTGGTTGCTAGCGTTGGTCGGGGCAGTCAGGGTGTTGGCAGGGTGCTTGATGCACCTTTGCATGCTTATTGTTAGTTATGGGAGTTTCCCATGCGTGCGTTGGTTGGGGTAGCCAAGGGGGTTAACAAAATGCTGGGTGCCCCTTTGTGTGCTGGCTCTGGTTGGTTACTTTTGTTGCCGCTAGGGCGCAGTTCTGGGCCATTCTCGGGTCACTTAACTCCCGCACAGCGTGTGTTTGTTCTTGCTGCTGTTTTGAACCTGGTATGTGTACTCGTGGGTTGTGAATGGGTCCACTATAATTTGCGTCCCACTTTCCCTTTTTTTTTTTTTTTTTGGAAAGGTGTCACGTAATGGGAGACGCGGGGTGTGAATGCGAAACCCCACGCTTGTTTATAATAATGTCACAGATGGGAGACGCGGGGATGCGCTTTCCCCACGTGTATTTACTATGCTTGCACTCGTCGAAGTACCTTGTGCGTTGGTGGAAGCGTCCTCTGCGATCCGCTCACCTGCAGTCTTCCGTGCGGCCAGGATGCAGTGGTCGGTCCTGAAGTGTGGCGTTGGGATGCTGCGGCGGTGTTCTCCTCTGTCCTGCTGGGCGGCTGTGGGGGATGCACACACGGGCCACCCGAACAGTGCCTGTGACGTCTCTCGGGCACACAGGCCCTCTCCACTTGCAGGGCGCGGGCTCTCTTCTGACAGCTGGGCACACGGGCCCTACTTTCCGATTGCCGAGCAGCCGGGCACACGGGTCCTCACTGTGTGTCGGGCGCGCCGGCCCTTTTCACTTGCAGGGCACACGGCCCTTTACCTTGTCACAGGGCGCATGGGCTCCACTGCTGGGCACACGGGCCCACTTTCGCCGTTGGGCTCGCGGGCCCACTTTCACTGCTGGGCTCACGGGCCCTTCCACACTGCTGGGCTCACGGGCTCTTCCACACTGCTGGGCTCACGGGCCCTCCTCCACTGCTCATGGGCCCGCTTTTACTGCTGGGCTCACGGGTCCACTTTCACTGCTGGGCTCACAGGCCCTCCTCCACTGCTGGGCTCACGGGCCCTTCCACACTGCTGGGCTCACGGGCCCGCTTTCACTGCTGGGCTCACGGGCCCACTTTCACTGCTGGGCTCACGGGCCCTCCTCCACTGCTGGGCTCACGGGCCCGTTTTCACTGCTGGGCACATGGGCCCTCCTCCACTGCTGGGCTCACGGGCCCGCTTTCACTGCTGGGCTCACGGGCCCACTTTCACTGCTGGGCTCACGGGCCCTCCTCCACTGCTGGGCTCACGGGCCCGCTTTCACTGCTGGGCTCACGGGCCCACTTTCACTGCTGGGCTCACGGGCCCACTTTCACTGCTGGGCTCACGGGCCCTCCTCCACTGCTGGGCTCACGGGCCCTTCCGCACTACGGGCGCACAGGCCCTCCGTTACTGTGGGCGCGCCGGCCCTCGGTCACTGCGGGCACACGGGCCCCCGGGTGCCGATGGGCATGCAGGTCCTGCGCCCGTACTCCTTCGTTGCAGGGCTCACGGGCCCTCCGTCTTCCCGTTCTGCTGGGCGCACGGGCCCCCGTTGCTGCTGGGTGCACGGGCCCTCCATTATTGCTGGGCGCACGGGCCCCCACTGCTGCTGGGCACCCAGGCCCTTCTACCTCCCGCAAGGGGTGTCACCTGTACCATTTCCTCCACGGCGTGGGACGTTTCCCTTCGTCGCCAGTTGTTGTGGGGGACTCAGCACTCACCCGTGCCCACGCATAGCATGAAACACAGAGCCACCATCATGTTCAACCTTTCTTTATTCCTCCTACCTCTTGACTGCCGTTTCCCTTCCCTTGCTCCTCCCTTCCTCCTGCCTCCTGCTCCCTCCCATAGTCCTGGGCTTCCTTCTTAAAGGGGCTCTGTCCTTTTTCCACTTACAACACCATGCTACATGTACGCGTGTCCCCTTTATGAGGGCCTGTACTGCTACTGTTCAGTCTGTACCTGAAACCTGTTCTAAAGTACGTATAAGGGAAGATGACATGGTTGCTGCCTGTACCCAACCTATTTAGCGTGTGGGGGATTTTGCACTGCTGCTGACGGTGCTCTGCCTATGTGAGGGACGCTTGCGCTGCACCTCGCCTGCTTGTGAAGGAAGCTTGCGCTGTACCTCGCCTGCTTGTGAAGGAAGCTTGCGCTGTACCTCTTCTGCTTGTGAAGGAAGCTTGCGCTGTACCTCGTCTGCTTGTGAAGGAAGCTTGCGCTGTACCTCTTCTGCTTGTGAAGGAAGCTTGCGCTGCACCTCGTCTGCTTGTGAAGGAAGCTTGCGCTGCACCTCTTCTGCTTGTGAAGGAAGCCTGCGCTGCATCTCGTCTGCTTGTGAAGGAAGCTTGCGCTGCACCTCTTCTGCTTGTGAAGGAAGCTTGCGCTGCACCTCGTCTGCTTGTGAAGGAAGCTTGCGCTGCACCTCGTCTGCTTGTGAAGGAAGCTTGCGCTGCACCTCTTCTGCTTGTGAAGGAAGCTTGCGCTGCACCTCTTCTGCTTGTGAAGGAAGCTTGCGCTGCACCTCTTCTGCTTGTGAAGGAAGCTTGCGCTGTACCTCGTCTGCTTGTGAAGGAAGCTTGCGCTGCACCTCGTCTGCTTGTGAAGGAAGCTTGCGCTGCACCTCGTCTGCTTGTGAAGGAAGCTTGCGCTGCACCTCTTCTGCTTGTGAAGGAAGCTTGCGCTGTATCTCTTCTGCTTGTGAAGGAAGCTTGCGCTGCACCTCGTCTGCTTGTGAAGGAAGCTTGCGCTGCACCTCGTCTGCTTGTGAAGGAAGCTTGCGCTGCACCTCTTCTGCTTGTGAAGGAAGCTTGCGCTGCACCTCTTCTGCTTGTGAAGGAAGCTTGCACTGTGCCTGCCTTGCTGCGCCTGTTATGTGCATGAGGGAAACATGCACCGCTACTACCTGTGCTGTCCATTTTCTGTGTGTGAGGGAAGTCTGGACTGCAACTGCCTTTGTTTTATTTCGAGCGAGCGAAATTTGCACTGCAAGTGTTTTGTCTGCTTGTTGTGTAAGGCCCGATTTTAAGTGTGGCAGATTTCGTGTGTAGCGCTCTCCCAGTTACAGCACAGCCACACAAATGAGGAAGGGCCCCTTGAAATGTGGCGGTGGAGGCAGTAGCTGCCCGTTAGATAGACGGAAGAGTTCAGAAACAAGTGTCACGGTGTGCGGCCAGACGCACAGTATCCTTTGTACTCATTTGTACGAGGTGAAAACGTACCTTACAAACAGCATGGAATTGCGCAACACTTGCATTGTCATTTGTTTGATGCAGATATTTAAGATTCCTAAAATAAGAGACCTCTCTGTACAATAATGGCCGGGAATTAAACCCGGTGCTTAATGCAACCTTTGCAGCTAGAACGCTATGCAAGTTGGCTAGATGTTTCACCATACAAGGTCAGAGAAATGCCTACCCAAAACATATGGCTCTACATGACACGTTCTCTGCACTAGAATGGAGGTGCTAAGGCCCTTTGAGGGAGTAACTGACTCATTTGTGAAAGTAAACAACCACATCAACGACTTAAAGGAGGCATGACGAGCAATCACCATTGTGACAGTGGCTGCAAATGTCTGAGCACAATTACCGTACCCCGGAGCATCAGAGCAGACAATGAGAAGACCCCACTCTTACTAGAGGTAAAAGGCGAATACCTCCAGTAACGGATAACTTACACTCCTCTGCAGCCACTTGCCCCCCTTTCCCAGTCACCCACTGTGCACCGACAGAATGCGCCAGGCTCAGAATTGCAACTTAGGGTGTCTGTAAGTGGCCGTGTGTTGATAGCTGGCCTGGTGTTAATTACTTCTTATCCTGCCCATTAGGATCATTGTTTCTAATTCTGATGAGTTATTTCAGGAACTGCCTGAATGCCAGAGCCGCTGTATGTAAGAGTAGGAATTAATGATTGTGTTTTTGCAAAATAATTAACATGGTGAAGTGACGTAACGCAATTGGAGCGGGATGGTCAAGGCAAGCGGGTGCAGGGGAGCATCAAAATGACAGGAAAAATGCTTGCACCGGCCCCGGCTCAAAGATACATGGGAGTGTATCCCCCTGGTTCAGGATCGTCCTTCACTGAGAAACATCCCTGCCTTAGCTGTATCCTGGAGTGTGCATGTAAATGCAAGGAGATGCAGTCATGTAAGAAATGCATCAAAGGCTTCTCCCGCCTCTTGGCGATCTTGGTCCAGATGAAACAGTTATGGGCCCTCATTATAAGTGAGCCGGTCCGGAAATAAAGAGGCGGTATCAGCGTTACCAGCGGCTTTTCCAGACCGGCTTACTCCGAGTCTGTCCGAGGGGCTGTGAACTACTGCCAGGCCTTACCTGCCAGTAGTTCAGGCCCCTAGCGGCAGAATTTTCACTGAAGCAAAAAGCACTTTTACTAACGGTGCCGGTGCTTCAGGATTCCCATGGGAACTTACCAGTCCTCCGCCACTTGTGATATCCCGGTAGCAGCGGGATGTTAGGGGTGGAAACAGTAAGGCGAGTGAAGCACCAACGGGTTACCGGCAGACTCGTAATAGACTCTAAAACACTTGTGTATGGTCATCTTGCTAACGCCATTGATGTCTACGCATTATGGGGCTATTGCGTTATTTGTATAGGTGTACACTCATTATAAGTTGCCCGTGTGTATCAACCACCTAGCTAGTAGATGTTCTGTTTTGAACATGAATTTGAATTGTTACAAGATTTGTGATACACATGTTGCCACATAATTGGTAACCTAGACTAAAGAACCACGTTTGGTTTTTTTCTTACTAAGGTTATGCCGCATGCGGCTGATCACGAACAGCCGTTGTAGGAAGACTGAATGTACACAGTCCGGAAGAAGGACCGCCAGATAAAGGGGGAATACCGTTATGAGGGTAAGAGACGTCATTAACCCGACAGCTCATATAAGATGCATCTAATTTCGATAAACCTTCCTAATTGGAGCTTATTATGTCCCTCCCCCCATCCCCGCTTTGTATCATTTACAGGTGGGTCCTCGAGAAAAACAGCCATGCTATGCTGCATTTAAATCTTGAAAACAGCAGATCACTCTATACCAGCTAGCCCTGATGAAAGTGAGGCAAATGCCTAGATACCACTGAAACCGGTTGGCTCGCTTTTATACTGTGTCTGGGCAGAAGATGGATTCGAAATGACAAAACTCTGTGCCAGACTACAGTCTGATCTCTCCACAGAACAAGAGGAAACACCATGATATTTGATTACTCTGTGTTTGGAGTTTAGAAAAAGTATAGAACACTTCACGCTTTAGGATATAGGAGAATTCTCGGAATAACTCCGGTCCATTTATCAACTTTTACTTATACCCATTTACATACACCATTGGTCCATGGTATGAATGTTATGGCACCAACCAGGAACCTGTGGGATTTATAAGAACATCTTCCCTCCATAGGAACTGAATAAAGGGAAAATATTGTTTCACTTGGAAGGCAGTCTTCATATACCTTGGAATGTGACACGTTTCAGGTGATGGTCCTTCTCTCTCTGTCTCCTGCTGTAATCATGGTACCTTTTGTGTTCATCATGAATGTCGAATTTCCTTCCCGTTTTATGATTGTCGCACCATCACTTTATCATCAACTTGGATGTCTAACTCCCAGACTCTTCTTCGGGCGTCACAAGTCTTTTCATCTTTTGCTTTTATTCTCAATCCTTTTCCCTGACCTGATGATCTAATTCTTCAAAATCTTTCCTCTCTGGTCTGTGAGGCTCTGACGAATCAACTTCCGGGGAACCCGTGGTCCAGGGATGAATATCGGTTTCTAAACCATCAATCAACCCCCCACCTATAGTACACTAGAAGCGATTAAAATAGATTGGAATACAAGTGAATTCTAAGACCTCCTTGTCCGATTTGGGTAACGTGGACGGAAGGGCATGCTTATCTTCGCAAGGACATGGATCGTTGGTTAGTTGCAACACAGCGAAAATACAATTATTACCCAATGATAAAAGGGACTATCCAGTTAAGGTTGTATAAATGTATCTACTTTATTATGACTACAATAGACAGTTCTAGCACACTACAAAATACAACCCACCATGGAAAGGAACACAGAGGACAGACAGTTTCACGAAGGAAAAAATGCACTATGGACACTGACAGGAGGGTAGTTGGTAAAGTAATCAGTCTTGCTGTTCTAGATTATTTGGTTCCAACAACAAGAGGGCAAAGGGTCGCAACTGTCTGTAGGGGCCTTCGGAGAAGGACCGGGGGGGAGAACCACAATGTACCTGGTGCTGAAGAAGTTCTTGGTGCTCGACAGCATCAAGGCCGTTCCAGGGTGCTTCACAGCCCTTAAGACAGAGTTAGTGGCAGGAGACAGCTGCAGGTACCAGGCGTCAGGCAGTTTGGCAAGCGAGGCTGGACGGATGTCTGCAGGCTGTCCTGCGCAGCAGGTTGGGGCCAAGAATCGTCGTCTCTGTGCTGGTTGGCAGATCTGGAATGCTGGTCGAGATGGCCCGGACGGCTCTGGTGACTGCGGCGTGACAACAGTCAGCAGTGCAGCCGGATGTGTTTCAAGGACTCGACTGTCTCCAAAATGTCCTTAAATGATGGACTCTGGATGATGCTTATGTGGCACTCCTAGCTTATTTGCAGGGCTCATGTCCTTTCAAGGCGGACGGCCCAAAGCTCAGCAGAGTGATTGCAGGCAATGGCCTTGTCCTTTGTTCAGAGACTCTCCTGCACTTCCCACCTAGGAAGCTTGCTGGTAGAACCTAGCAGTTCACGCTGTGTGCTGGCTGGGTATCGGTTCTGGAGCTGCTGGATGGGTCCTCTGAGTCCAATATCTCCCTCTGTTCCCTGGGAGATGTTTAGGGGAGGGATCTTGCTCCCCTCTTGGAACTCCTGGCCTTCCTTCACTGGCGGAAGATGTAAGGTAGACTGTACCTTCAGCTCAGGTCCAAATTAGTCCTTTTTCTTACTCCTTTCAAAGTCGCCGGATAATCTCTTAAGTGAGGGGTTCAGCCCTCTTTTAAATCCAAATGGGCCCGAGTGATTGGTGCATGCTAAGCCTACCTTAATGAACCAATCCTCGGTCCCCACCAACAATCTTCTGTTATGCATGAGGTCAGGACCAGAGTGCTCTGCAACAGGACAGACAAGCGGGTGACAACATATATCTAAGTCCCACCCATCTCCTTGTCTGTTGTAGATCAAAGTGTCTCTCTGGTTAACTGAGCCCTCTGTGACTCTTGATTGAAGTGCAGGGTTCCCTTGAAGTCTGTGCTGGGAGCAGACTTCCTGTCTCCTCCAAATGACATACTTCTCCCCTCTGGAAGGAGTCAGCTCTGCAGGGGTTTGCTTCTGGTAAATAATGGACCCAGGCATGCATTTCACTGCCTTTCATACAGAGGGGTGGGAATTAGCTTTAAGTTGAAACATTGAATACCAAAGGGTGTTAGCCCCGCCTTTCCTGTTGCCTATTAAGGCAACCAAGCCCCTTCAGGCTTGCTTCAATTATCTCTCATTAGTATGCACTGCCACCAGCTGGAGTACAACGGAATCCGGATCCATGGAGTCTTGATATTTAAAATAGGCTGCTCATGGTTGAACAAAGATGTGCCTTCCTCCTTCTGGAGATGCTTTGATGTACCCGGGGCTGTCACATTCCAGCTGAATATGACAGGGGACGACAGAACCTGTAGGCTGTGTCTTCCCGGAGTACAAGCGACTATGTGTTTTGTGCGGGAAGCAGATGGCCTGTGTGCGGAATAGACTCACACAATCCTTGGATGTTGATCTCCCATCATTCATTTTCACTTATCAAAAAATCAAAAAGCCTAGGTGAACGCACTCTCCTCGTGCAGATGGTCGAATTCCTCACAGAGGCAGCCGTGCTCTAACTATCCATCCAAACATCAACTCAGATGGACACACCCCTGTTGTGTTATGCAGAGTGTGTCAGTAGTCCCGGAGCAACTGGTACAGTACTTGTTCAAATGGGCTGCCAGTGACATTCTCGATCGTCATTATGTTTGCCATGATTCGGTCCACCATGCCATTGGCTTGAGGCCATAGCGGAGCAATTTTCCCAAGTTTGAAACCCATGTAACGGGTGAAGTTTGCAAAATCCCGGCTTGTGAAAGTTGGACCATTTTCTGACTTGATGACCTTCGGGACACCAAAGGCTGTGAGGGTATTAAATAATTCCATTACCCGTTCTTTCTTTGGGGGGTTCCCCTGCACCATCCCCTTATCCCCCTTCACAGTTTTTTACTACCTATTTTCCACACCCCACTATCCCTTATATCCCTTTACTCCCCCATCCCTAATATTTTTCTATTTGTTTTTTCAGACATAAATCAGATGCGAAAAAAACATGATGATGAAGGAACGTCGTACTGCTGTGAGTATTCGGTCCAGAACAGGGATAATGTATGTGGCTGCTGTGGATGACACTATCTGAATTTCAGAGCATCTTGATTGTTCATTGATCACCACTAGGATGCAGGTGCCATCTTTCACTGGCACGAATAATTAAATTGCTACCTCTTCGCATACCCCTTCTGGTAGACATTTGGAGTGGGTTGGGATGGGGAGGGCGGGTGGCACTACCACACAGCATGTAGTGCACCTCCGTAGGGTTTCCTCAACTTTTTGGAAACCGTATTTTCTGTCTCACCAACCTTTTGGTTGAGACCACCCCTCAATCACCTTTATGAGCTAATAACCTGCTGCCGTAGTGACATGGGTAATACAATTTTGCAACCCTTCATGATGATGTGATTCTCCTTGGCAGATAATTAATTTTGCACTAGAGTTAGACTGTTCACATCCTTCTGGACAGCCCTTTCTTTGTCCCTTGCTATCTCTTTCGCGTGTCTCATCTTCCCTCTGGCTATGCATCTGGCAAAGATGTCCAACGCTTGATCTTCTTCTGATTCCTTTTGAAGGGTGGCCCAGTTGACAGGAAGGCTTTCATCTGATGGATGACATAATTGATGTAGGTGTCCACCATCCTCATTACGGGTTGGGCGGTATTCCAGTGGTAAATTTGCTGGAATATCACCCAAACTAATTACCGTTACTGCCACTTGGTCCAGCTGAATTTCCGCCATATTAGAAGGGTGGTGGCATTGTAATTCCCCATTTAATTTGAGTCCATTGGTATCAATGGGGCTATTTTGGCTGAATTACCTTGGTGGAATTTCCGCTGCAGTAATTTCGCCCATCTTGCGATCCTTGGTGGTATCCTAAGAGGAGGGGATTAAAAGACGATGAGATCGAATATGTATGCCATAGGAGCATAGTGCCGATTAATGCACAGGAACGATGGGAGGAGGAGAGAGGGTCACAACAGCCCCGTATGGAGCTGCAAGGAATGTTGCGATCAGCATGGCCTGGTCGGCAGGATACAGAGGACATAGAGCAGAGACTTGGTAAGGTATATAGGCAAATGAGGTACAGAGGAAGGTAGGAAACTCAAGAGAATATAGAAGGATCCCTATTACAGGGAACCAAACATAGATCAGGTGACGTCTTAACAGACGAATATGCAAAATTGGGCCACATTACGACCCCAGCGGTAGCCGTGCCGGTAAAAACGGCACAGCTGCTGCCGGAGCCGTGTTTTTTTCTGGCGACTGGCTTTGGGGAATTACTGGGGCGTTACAGCCCCGTCAGTTCGGAAGCCAGGCGCTGGTAAAAGTAACTCCACATTCCCATTCGAGTCCCGTAGGACTCAATGGGAATGGGGAGGACAGAAGCACCGGCACTGTGTTCAACAGTGCCGGTGCTTCCGTCAAAGTCTGTGGGCAGGTGCGTTCCGCCCGCCAGGTCAGACCTGGTGGGTTGGATGGCACCCACCCGCAGATCTTGGTTTATGCCGGTCTGGTAACAACAGTGCCCCTTGTCTTTAAATAGATTAGATCTTGATACCGCGGAAGGAGACAATAGTCACACAAGCTGGGCTATAATGATGTCAGATGAGGAAAGGGAGGAGAATGAAAGGGGCACGAAGAGAGGATGCATGCAGGTTTTCAAAAGAATTGAGCATAGCTAAATGGGTAAAATGGTCAGATTTAGAGGATCCTAAAGAGAGGACACCAGAATCAATACCATATACTGGGCAACCGCCAGCACGATCGCGCAGTACAGGGGATATATCCATGCCATATGTAAGTAGGTTAAGATCATTCCCGGGAAGGAAACAAATGGACAAGGCTAGTTCTGCTGTGAAGACAAGGAGTGTAGGTAAATATGATTATGAATCATGTTTTTTGCAATTCCCATTATTGGAGAAGGGAGAGTACAATATATACCATGGCCACGGATGGATAAGGATAATTTAAGGTTTACATTTCTGAGTTTAACTTCCGGGCCAGGAAAATTGATTATTGAATTAGAAAGGATAACATCAGGACTGACATTAGTTAAAGGTGACATAAAAGGGCTGCAAGCGGCTATTCTAGGGGAGAGAGCTGATGACATTTGGAAACAAGCAGGATACGTAGGTGCAACTGCGCAAAACACGACACAATGGAGCGCCATTTAATAATTGCAGAGCAGATTTATGGCGAGCGCAGAGAGTAAAATATCCTGATACATCAGATATGGGTGCGATTATGGCTAGAAAAACGGGAGAGGATGAAGATCCTATTGTTTAAATTCAAGATAATCAAGACGGATGGAGACAGGAGACGCGTGAACCGTGGGATAAAACGGTAGCATTATTTTACCACATTCTGTGTCAAGGACAGTCTGAGCCTGTGCAAAAGAAATTGAAAAAAACAGGTGGTAATTGAAGCGAAGCCAAGGCCAGAGATACCATTGACAATCGTGCATCATTGCTGATTAAAGCAGGAAAAAAATAAGAAGAAAGCTGAGAATAGAAAGCAAGAGGAAGCAAAGTTAGTTGAGAAGAAATTGTCTAAAATAGCCATTGAGGGGGCAGTGTTGACAAGTAATGAAGCAGGGGTGACAAAAGACAGTCATGGCAGCAAAACAACACTGGATATCACGCAGATCAGAGCAGTTACAAGCCAAGAGGAAGAAGGAATGGGTTTAGGGGAATAGGATGAGGTGGATTTCTAAACCCTCAGGGGAGAGGAGGATTTAATGGTGGACAGTCACAGCAATGTTGGAATTGTGGAAAAATGTGACATATAGCTAGGATATGCAGAAGTAGAGGAGGCATGCAGTAGAATTGGCAAGATCCAAGAGGGGGATAGGTTATACTCCACAATATAATGCAGAATTACAGGAATATTATGCCCAAAATCACATGTATGCTCAGATATATGCGCTGCAACTCCAACAAATGCAGCCAGCACCGCTTGAAATGCAGTCACCACAAGAGCAACCACAGCAAGCACCCATGCAAACAAAACAAGCACAACTGCAGCAAACACAGGTAAAACAGGCTATGGTACCTCAATGGCACAATGGAACATGACTTCAGGAATGCAGCAGGCACCCACACTTAAAATGGGGAGTGTGACTGTGATAGGAGGAAATTCTTTCACAGATACTGGGATGAATTGATGTGTTCAGTATTATCAGTGACACAAGAAACCCCCAAGAGGAACCAAGGGTCAAGGTGACGATAGGAGGCAAGACATTTTCATTTTTAGTAGACACTGGAGCTACTCGTTCCTTTATCCGCAAGGGAAAATGTCCAATGTCATGTATTGCCATAAATGCTCAACGGTTCTCTGAGGCACCAAATTTAGTTCCTTTTACAGACAAATTGCCAATTTCTATAGGAGAACATGACATTTCAATGCCATTATTAAACTCTAGGCAGACGCCAGTTAATATACTAGGACGTGATTCAATGACAAAGCTTAACATGATGATATCTTTATCAGATTCATCATTTAACAAAGCCGTGTACCCTATCAAAAAATCAAAGGGGGGTTTGTGGAGATTCATCCAGGACCTTTGCCCTTTAAACCAAATAGTCGAAGCAGAGTTTCCTTTACTTCCAAATCCTGAAATGATATTGTGTAACATTCCGTCTGCAGCCACATATTTCAGAGTTGTCAATTTAAAAAATGCATTTTTCTCGATTCCCATTCATGAGGACTCACAAGATTTGACTTACTTTTTGTATAGAACGATCCGCCTGAAACACACTTGTTTGCATCAAGGGTACTGTGAGGCACCTTCAATTTTTAACAGAGTTCTCCAGATGCACCTGAGTAATGTCCAACTCGAAAGTGCAATTATGCAGTATGTGGATGACATTTTGGCATTTAGTGAGACAGAGGAAAGGTGCAGAGAGGACTCAGTTAAACTCATGACTATTCTTTCAGAAAAAGGATACAAGATAGACAAGGAGAAATTACAATATTGTCAAGAAGTAGTATAGGACTATCAATCTCTCACGAGGGGAGAAAAGTGACACCTGAAAGAGGTGAGGCAATTATGAAAACGATAGCACCTAAAAAAGTTAGGAAAATGCAGCTATTTCTAGGTCTATGCAATTACTGCAGGGCCTGGGTTTTTGATTACAGTACATATATTCGACCACTTTTAAAAGGACTTAAGGAGGCACAAGTAGACAAGAGTACAATAACATGGACAGATGAGATGACTGAAGGATTTGAGGAATTGAAAAAAAAACAATCAGTACAGCCCCTGTTTTGAGGATTACAAATTATAGTGAGGAAATTTATTTGTTCTCCCATTGAAATGGGGTAGTCATGACAACAGTTCTTACACAGAAGACACTATTTGGACATGAACATAAACCATTGGCATATTATAGTGGGATTTTAGATCCAGTAATGAAGGGACATTATCCCTGTGAGCAATCTTAATCTGCTGCTGGATTCACAATTGAAAAAGCTTCAAGTATAACGATGGGGTGTTCAGTAATGTTATTAGTAGAGCATGCATTATTTGAAATTTTAGAAAAACCCAAAAGTACATTGACTACACAAAGGGCATCAGGGTACGAGGGAATCATTTCTAAATCCACGGTTAAAATTGTTAGATGTATGACAGTGAACCCGCTATATTTATAGCGGACCCAGCAGGAGAGGATGACTATGTACATGATTGTACAATGTATATTGAGAATTATAATGAAATCCCCCAAGTTACAGAAAATGCTTTTTAGATGGGGGGGAGTTGTCTTTATTGATGGCTCTTCAACATTCGACACAACTGGGGAGAGGCATACTGGATCAGTGGTAGAAAAGCTGAATAGAGAAGGTGAATTTGAGGTTGTAAAAAGCATGATGTTGCCTTTGAGTTACTCAGTGCAGGCTGCTGAATTAGTGGCGCTCATTGAAGCACTGCAAAGCTTTGAGGATGAGGACGTGACGGTGTACTCTGACTCGGCCTATGTGAAGTCAACTGTGCATCAAGTTATGTCATGCTGGAAAAGGAGGGGCTTTCTCCATGCAGATGGCACTTCAGTGCAACATGCAGCCCTATTGGATGGGCGTATAGAAGCATTGAGTCTTGCATTAACCTTAGCAATTCTAAAATGCTCAGCACATTCATTTTTTAAAATACTTATTATTTTTTTTTTGTCAACCAAACAGAAACATACTAGGAGCCGTCCACCCAGCATAGTATTGTACACATCAGCAATACATGAGATACTGATTTTGCCATCGTTCCACCTTGCAGTATCAGTCCGCTGTTGCGATCAAATATTAAATGTATGGACCCTAAACCTCTGGCAGACAGGCATGCAGGGGCAAAGTTCGAATGAAAGCAGTTTCCACATCATGACAGTAGTAGGCAACATCCTGAAGCCATCCCTGTACATTGGGGTGGGGGGTGGCCCTTACCCCAGGCCATAGCAACCCTCCTTCAAGCTACCACAAGCAGCAGCCCCACCAAGCGCCTCATCCCCGGCTGCAGGGCCCTTGTGCATTCCAGAAGAGCTATGACAGGGTCTGGCTCCGAGGGTTCCCCAATGATCAAGGAGATGTGTGTCAATACCTCTAACAAAAAGTTGGATACCTGCGAACATTCCCAGGCTAGATGGAGAAATCCTTCCCGTGCAAAGCCACATCTGGCACACGCAGCCGGAGCGGTAGGGAAATGTCTGTGGAGCTGGGCTGATGTATAATAGACCTGATGTAGGAGATTAAAATGTATTAACTTGAATTTGGAGTTTAAAGATACTTTCTGGATTGGTCTCAACATGTATGCCCAATACTCGTCTTCTATGGTCTTGCCCAGGGCTTCCTCCCACCGTCTCCACGGGGCTTCCCCCTCCCACAGTATATCTGACATAATACTACTAAATATCTGCGAGACCAAGCAGCCCTCCCCCTGGCACTGGATCACCCCTGTAATAGTGGCCACACAGAAGGTTGCGTGCGGAACGAAGTGTTCAAAGCCTTGAGCGCGTGTCGTACATGAAAATAGAGAAAAACATCCACCGCTGAGTTGCCCTCTCGCTCCCTTGGCTGCTGAACAGAGAGAAATTCACCTTCAATCACCAGACCGCCAAAGGTGACAATACCTAGCTTGTCCACAGACTGCAAATAGACACGCTCACTCGTTATGGCTAACCCGGGCACATGTCGTACCAGGAGGAGAAGCGAGTAAAGAGTAGAGACACCCATTTTTCCTGCGTTTTCTTTCCAAACCGCACAGGTAATCTTGACGATATTCAGGGTATTGGGCGATATTCGGGAGATCCCAAGAATCATCGCACGCAGCAGGTCCTGGGCGGCAAGTGCTCTCTCCACCTGTACATGCAGCCTCACAAAATGTGTGGCATACCATTGCCCAAGAAAGTGTACCTGCGCTGCCCAATAGTACTGCTCAAGATCCGGTAAGGCTAATCCCTCCCCTTGCCATTGATTGTATTAGTGTGGTATACACCACCGTCGAAGGTCTTCCGGCTGAGAGCAAGTCAAGGATGAGCCCACGCAAACGCCGTAAAAAAATACCTGGCAGCAACAAGGGAACGTTGAGAAAAAAAGTACAAAAATGTAGGGAGCACAATCATTTTGACAATGGGAATACGCCAGAGTAGAATGAGCGGGAGCGTCCGACATCTCACCACTGCCTCGTGGAGCCTCCCAATTGTTCTCCCATAGTTTTCACGAAACAGGTCATCCCGACTACGAGACAGCAGCACTCCCAGGTAGCAGACCCTGGAAGACTCCCATTCAAAGCCAAATTCATCTTCGAACTTCCCAGTTCCCTCTGTAAGGGGGAACACCACAGATTTGCTGTGATTGATCCTCAAACCAGAGAATTCACCAAACCTCAGCACCTCCCACATCACAGGGCTCAAGTTATCTGCCAGGTTGTCGATAAAGAGGGCCACGTCAACCGCATACAGAGAGATGATCAACCTGTGCGGGCCACCATTCAACCCCCTTTGAATATGGCACTCTTGCAGGATCGCTGCCAGAGGCTCCATCGCAAGGGCAAACAAGAGTGGGAAATGAGAGTGGGGAAAGTGGGCAGCCCTGCCGAGCCCCCCTTCCCATTGCAAAGCTATCGGATCATGCACACCCCAATGCACTTTTTGCCAGGGGTTTGACATATAGGAGAGAGACCAGTTTAATAAAATAAGAGCCGAGGCCCAACTTTCGGAGTAACGCAAATAGGAAGGACCACTCGCCGGAGTCAAAGGCCTGTTCGGCATCTAGGAAAACAGTGACCGCTTGTCATGTTGGCTCAAGCACCTCAAGAACCCCCAAAGAAGCGGCGAAGGCCAAACGTGGTGTTTCTCCTGCGGATAAACCCAGCCCCAAGCTGAGCGTCAATGGGACCAGCCGATTTGTGAGCACTTTGGAAAATATTTTGTTGTTGACATTATTAAGGAGAATGGTCGGTACGAGACGCAATCCTCGGCCGATTTCCCCAATGTGTGCAAAAGTACAATGTTTGTCTCATGCAGTGTGGGGGGAAGCATCCCAGCAGCAAGCAGTTCCTCACATACGCACAGGAGAACTGGAGCCAGAATGGGGGCATATGATTTATAAAATTCCCGGTTCGATTTTGATCCTGTGAGCTCCTTAATCACAGCTAGAATCTCTTCCAATGAGACCTCTTGATTGAGAGGCTCAGTGAGTTGTGACTCCACCCAGTACAGCTCCACCTCCTCCAAATAATGCCGCAGGGCATCCAAATCCAGTGTGCATCTGGATCCGTACAACTTCCTGTAGCATGCATGGAATTCTGCAGCAATACCCTCTCCTGTATGCCGAGGCCCAACCTGGGGGTCCCTAATGCATTCCACTTGAGGGGGTCACTTATCAGCCACTAATAACTGAGCCAACAAGGCCCCTGGTTTCTGCCCCTTCCCGTACTGGCATATGTGATGACCATGACCACGACCCAGAAACCAGATTTACTGATCAGCATTGGCCCTAAACCTGTCGAACTTTGTCAGAGTCCGGGGTTCTGCCACAGATACATATTCTGCCTCCAACTTTTTAAGCAGAGATTCCCCCTCCGTGAGGTCCCTTCTGATGCCCCGGAAAATCCCATTTCTTTTGGCCATACACTCCCCCTGACGTAAAACTTAAGGCACTCCCAAAGTTAAAACGGCTGAGGAGACAGAGCTCTCATTGTGCAGAAAGAATCTCCTCCCGTAGTTCCTGGCCAAACACTGGGTCCTGCAATGCATCAGATTTAAATTGCCAAGAGTGCCCTCCCCCGCCCCCTATACCCTTCCCAGCCCGCACTCCAGAATGGTCTGAGAGAGTTTGAGGGAGTATCCAGCTATCGCCCCATATGAGCTCCCCCCCGTGGGATATCATTAGGTAGTGAAAGGTGTAATCCTGATCATCCCTGTACTGACGTCGCCATCCATCCACAAGGTTATACGTCCTGCATATTTCCTGCACCTGCAAGCTCGCACTGATCACGGGGCCCGACCTACCCTAAATCTATCCCTGAGAGGGTCCATCACTGTATTCAGGTCCCCGCCCCACACAATGGTTGTACCTTGACACCCGGCCAGTTGCACCATGACCCAGTTGAATACATTAGCATTGTTCATACTGGGGCTGTACGAGTTCACCAGAGCCACCAGTACTCCCTCAAGGACGCCACATACTGGCAGGGCCCTCCCTTCATGGTCCCTCACTCTCGAGACCAGCCGAACCCTAACCCCCTTACCTATCAGAATAGCAACGCCCTTTGCATAGGAGGAATAAGAAGAGAAATACATATGACATCCCCAATGGGTATCCCATTTGTGTTCGGAAGAGGAAGTAAGATGGGTTTCTTGGATGATGGCTACCTCCCCTGGTGCCTTCTGTGGTACTGTGCAACCTTCCTGATCTTAGAGGGGCTGTTCCCCCCCCATAATGTACCATGTTCCTACCCTAAATACCATCTGCCCAGGAGATGTTGGATTGTTGGAGACAGCTTTCTCCCTTCCATGTGCCCATCACCTGTTGACCGGGTCGAACTGCGATTGAAGGACATGGTAGTGAGAAACCAGGTTAAGAATCAGACTCCTAACAAACAGAACAAAACCAGCCCCCCATGGCCTCCTACCCCCAATCAATCACTGTGACCCCTCCTCCCCTTGAACTGGCTCCAACCCACTCTACCCCTACCCCCACGGGTAACCCACAACCCGCCCGAATGCTCTCTATAACCCTGCTGTCTCCTAGTACAATATCCAACTCATTTCTCCCTCCACTGTGGGCAACCACCATCCCGCCTGCTGGATCACCCCTCCCCCACAACCATAATCCAGAACCAATGCTGTGCTCGGGGTGCTAGAGCCCAGCCAAGCCCATGAGGCCCCACCACCCATGGGTGGTACACACATTTCCAAGGCAGCCTGGCCTAAAGATCAAAGAAGCCAGCGGCACCCCAACCGTTATTCAACCACCCTATTTTTCCATTCCACTGCAGCTGCCATGAGCCCCCACCTCAGGGATCCATCTGCACCCCCCGACTCCAGTCCCCAGCACCATCAGGGGGCCTCAGATTATTGCAGGGAGGGCACCCACCAATCTTAAAAAGAGCTTTCCACCTCCGGAGATGGGGGAAATTGTGTCTTCCCATCATGCTGAATGCAGAGCTTTGCGGGGAACAACATGGAATATGGGATGCTGCAATCTCTAGGGCGTCTTTTAACCCCTGAAAAGGATCGTCTGAAAGCCTGCACTGCCGCCGAGAAATCTGGACAGATCTGGATTTTATCGCTGTCGTATTGAAGATCCCCTTTCAGTCTGGCCAAACAAAGGATTGTGTCCCGGTCCCTATAGTTCAGGAAGCGAGCAATGATGGGGCGGGGAGCAATGATGGTGGGCCCTCTCTACCACAAACAGGGGGGTAAGCTTGGATCCTCCAAAGATCTCCTTACACAGAGTTTCAACAAACTCCACCATCTTGATTTGCCCCTGCCATTCTCTGATGCCCATCAAGCGGATATTATTCCTGCGGGCCCTTCCTTCCAGGTCCTCATTCTTGGCGGTCACCGATATATTCTGTACCTCGAGAGTGAACACACTAGCGACAAGTGAAGCCAATCCATCCTCCAGCCGGCACACTCTCTGTTCCACCTCATCTAGGCGATCACCGCACTTATCCAGCCGGCGCTGTAACAGTTCGACCTTGGAGGAAAGTGTCTCCAATTTGAAATCTAGCCCTCCAATGCACGCCTTGAGATCCAACAACAGTATTTCCCTCATGTCCAATTCTGGCATCTGGGCAGCTCCATCCGGCATCTCCACCTGTTGTTGTGACTTGGGTGTCCTGAAGGAGGTCCCCCCTCAAAAGTAAGCTTCTGCTGTGTTTTATCAGATTTCTCCATCTTGGGGGAAGCCCACTGCAGACCCCCGATAGCTAATGAGGTACATCCAGTCAGGGAACCCGGCTTCAGAGGGTCGATTGTCTCCCACAGGGCCCCATGTTGCTCAGGATCAATGAAGTCAATCTGGGCAAGAGCCACTGCTGAGGCCCTGCCCTGAGCTCCCACTGCTCAATATAGACGTGGGACATGATCGGAGGAAACATGATACTTTGGAAAACTCTGCAGGTGATATGGTGTAGTTGTGGGGAATAGGGAGTCCTAGTGGTGGAATTGATCCCCCCGTGGGAAAGGAGGTAATGCAGCATAGCACACCTCCTCCTGTTTCAGTGCCTTCTAGTTCCCTTTAGGAGAAATTTGTGTCTGATGGTGCCTGGTCCTAGCAAGAAGTCCAAGAGGATAAGTGGACCCGCAGATTTGTTATTTGTGTTGGTCTTTTAAGTGACCCAGATCAAGCAGAGGCATGCTGGGACCCATGAAGTAAGATTTTTGTTTTGCGTGATCCCAGAGCTCGCGGTATAGGAGTTGTAGCAGAACTGCTCCAATAAACAGAGTGTTTGGAAAATCCACTATCAAGGAACAGTGGTCGCACAGGCAGCTGGTTCCTCACACTGGTTGAATCGTGGCGTCCAGTCCCAGCTCCTCAAAATCCCTGGCTGTGTACTTCAGGGCCAGACAGTGCCCACGCTGTAGTAGACCACTCCGTCTGCTGGTGGTGTGTCATCTGATCAGGAGCCTCCTGCACAATCTCAGTGGTCATCCATACCTCCCCGCTCTCCCTGGTGTCCAAGGGGGTGGCAGGGGAGAGGAGGGGGTCCCGCCGGCCAGACTGCTGCCTCGCCTGGTGTGTTCCTTGCTGTCCCGTTCTGTGGTCCGGATAATCCAGCTGCTCCAGCTGGGGTTTCTGGCACCAGGAGCAAGCTCTGAACTGCCTATGCCACCGGGCTCTGAACTGCCTCCGCCACCATGCTCCACAGTACTGCGCTACTGCGCCTCCCTGTTGCTGTCAGTCAGATAATCCTGCTCCTTGTGAAGGCGCCGGCAAGACAGCTCGCATGCCCTCCACAGGAATGAGCAGACCGCTCATCCAGCCGGGGGGCGGGGGTACTACCCCATCACCCCTCCAGCGGGGTAGGCCCATCATGGGGCCTGCACCTGCGACAGCCCGCTAACTATGCCGTCCGGCTGCTTTGTGGTCACATCAACGTATCAGCTGTGGCAGGTTCCTCAGCTACAGGGAACAGCACAATTTGGAGGGACGCACACCGCTATCCACCCTCGCCAGCTGGATCGGAGGCACAGAGGCTAGAAAAGCAGCCTATCATCCATTCATATTCAGTTTAGAGAAAGAAGATGTTAAACAAATGACAGGACGATGCATGTTGGTAAAGGAGGGCTTTAACATGCTGTCTACTGTCCAGTTAATTGAAATACAAGGTCGAGCTCCACAAGAAGAACAGGATGTACGGAGGAAGTGGGGGGTGTTCTTTATCCCCCACTGAGGCAATTTGGAGGCAGGATAGGACTGGAAAGGCATAGCCAGTTATGCCTCTAGCATTGTTGAGAGTAGCGCTGGAGCAGCTTCACTACCCAGCACACAAGACTCAAAAGAGTCTGGCTGCAACAATTGCAGATAAATGGTTCTCACCCAACCTCCTAGAACATGTGGCACAGTTCATTGTGAATTGCATTGTGTGTCAGAGGTTTACTGCGGGACACACTTTGCGAACAGTAAGAGGAGTAATCCCAAGACCAAATGGCCCATTTCAACATGTACATATAGATTAGTAGACAGATATGTAATGGCTATAGATATATGCTGGTCATAGTATGTCCTTTTCCTAGATGGATGGAGGCAGGTCCAAGCGTACACCCTGAAGCCTTGTGTTCTGCCAAGTTTCTGGTATCTGGTATGTGAGGTGTTCCCCAGGTGGGGGGTGTGCAAAGTTTTGCAGTCTGACAATAGACCACACTTTGTAAATGAACTTTTTAAGCAGATACTACGTTTGTCAGGTATAAAGCACACATTTTCGTCTGCTTACCATCCACAGGCGAGCAGCATCTGTGAGAAAATAAACCAACTTCTTAAGGAAATAATAGCCAAGATTAAAATAACTTTGAAAATAAAGTGGTTGCATTGTCTGCCCCTTGCTTTGTTTGCATTAAGAAATCAACCTGGTTCAGATCACCATTTGACTCCTCATGAGTTGGTGACTGGATGTTGTATGAGAACCCCATTGACTCCTCAAACTAGGATAAGAACTGATGTTGATAGTGTAAGGAGGGCATTAGGTCACGAGCTGCATGAATATTTAACAACACTGATTGCAAGAATTTCTTTCATGTCTCAACAGATCAAAAACCAGAGGGAGGGATCAAAAAGAAGCAATAGCAACAATCAATCCCAGGTAACAGAAGATTTGCTCAAACCCCAAAAACTGTATCCCGAAGGACAGGTGTTCGTGCAAGAATTCATGTGCACCTGGAGCACTCTTCGTCTTGAGGGCCCTTACGAGGTAGAGGAAGCAAGCCCTACTTCCGTGAAATTGAAGGGATAAAAAGCGTGGCTACATCTACACGACATCAAACCATATAAAGGTGAAACATCGGCCCCTCCCAAAAGCACCCCAAGAGAAGCAAGACAAGTAGTTCCATGTATGCTGACCTGCCAAATGGCTAGGAATGAGAACAAGGAGAATGAAGTGCACACAAGCACTATAGACTACGGTTTAACATATTGTTGAAATCAACTAAAGGTGATTGAGTTCCAGATTTGACAAAGAGAAAATAGACTTGCAGCTACCTTGGAACACTCCCTTTGGACAGAATTTAAAGGACAATGAGGAAAGAGTCCGGACCTTGAAAAAAAGAGTATGAACTACCATTTATGATACCTGTAGTAACACTAGTATTTCCATTTGTATCTTTTCTTTTTTCCTACGGATTGCAGACTTATCCATCTCTAGCTGAAAGAGGAATAAACATTATTACCTTTTTGGAAGACCCAAAAAACAACTGCATTGTATGTAGAGTGACAATTGCAGAAATACTCCAGTTTTTGATATAGAAGTGATTAAAAAGTAGCTAACAAATGTGCACATTAAAGTGAATATAACATTGTCATCCAGATGGTCAATAGGTTTTCATGGAATATTAATGTTGATTCTTATGGGTCTTGTGATTTGTATTTTACTCCTTATTATTATGGCAATTCAAAATGTGGCAAAAGGTAGTACTGATATTGAAGGTATTAATGAAACATCTATTATTGTCCCCACTAACGGCACAGACAGCCTGTTTTACAATGTAACTAGGAGGCGATTTAAAAGGGATGTGGAAGACAACCAGGAAGACATAATTCCATACCTTGATAATTCGGCTCAGTTAAAAAATAATTTATGGTACTAACACATGCAAAAGATGGGAAGGAGAACCTCAGACGAAAGTTGTTATGTGTGTTCCCTTCTAATTTACGCTTTGGGAACATCTAAAATATTCATAGTTACTTAGGTTTTAGTGAAAAAGGCACACCGCCAAACGCGTGTTTCACTTTGCCTGGCCAGAGGAGAATTTCAAAGCAGGACAGCATCCATAGTATGGGCAAATAAAGCAACCTTGTCAAGACAAGACTATTATGTACAAGATACAAAGTCAAGAGAAAAGCAAGAAATGAAACATAGAATAATGAAATATGAACAGCCTGGAATAAATGGAGCAGGAATTACGACAAGAAAATAATATGCTGAAATGTGAAGACAAGACTGGGGAGGACAGACGACAATGCTGGGAAAGAGGCTAACTATGAATAAAAGGAACAGTACTTACTCCTGAAGGATGGGCTGAAGGATTGAGTGTGTGCAAAGCAGCACTAACCAGACAATGGGAAGCAGTCGTGATAAATGCAGAAAACAAAATGTAAAGGTCAGTGGCCTAAGACTGCAAGATTGCTACCGTGGGTCGATGAGGGGGGACCCCTGCAAATACTACGTCTGAAAGATGTGTCCTTATGGTTCAGACACAATGGCACAGTGAAAGTAGGATAAAATCTCAAATGCGGTCGAATTTTTGATGTTCCAGGCATGAAGGAAGGAACAGCAGTATTAATGGATCACTATTGGGCTGGCGGATCTAGAGCATATATGAAGTTACCACCAAAGTGGGGAGGAGTGTGCTCATTGGTACTAATAAGTATACCAGCCTTGGTAGTACCACAAAGGGACTGGCAGACAATACATTTCCCGAAGATGGATGCACACTTGAGAAAGAAAAGATTGTTCAGTCTCTATCGTTAAAAGAGAGAGAATTATTTTTCAGCAAAATCAGACGATGCTAAATATGACATTCCAGATTAACTTAAACTGTTTAGCCAAACAGCAGTAATACTTAGATCTATATTCATGCCAGGATTCCAGGCTGCAACAAATGCCAAGTGGTTCTATATTACCATATGGGAGCTGCTGCAAACAATACATTCGGCAATAAAAGGATTTAATACGATTCAAGAAGAAATGAGGGCGTTCAGGCTTACGGCGCCCCAGGACAGGTATGTTCTGGACTTAATTACAACAATGGAAGGAGGCGTTTGCGTAAAGATCAGCCCTTCTTGCTGTACATTTAAACCTGCCCATGACGACGGGAATGGAACTCTGACAGAAGCAATAACTATTTTGACAACGTTGCACACAAAGATGGTGAAAGACATAGACAAAATTGAAGATGATGATTGGTTCTCATGGATTCAAACTTGGCTAGCAAATGCTTTCAAAATACTGGGAGCAATACTAGTGTTCGTGTTGCTAGGATTCTGTCTCATGAGAATCACTGTGGGACAAGTCAAGAAGACAGCCAAGATAGCTATTGGGATGAGGATAATGATTGACATTGATGCTGGAACGGGCAAGCAGATGGCAAATGATTCCTGTACCTGTGACAATATAAAAGAAAAACACTCTTGAACCTCCAGGAACCAGGTTTTATTATCCTAAGGATCAGAAAAGATATGTGGGATGTTGGATATTCTGCTCACCATCTGGAGAGTGCTGCCACACACCTTGGAGTGTGGATGAACACATAAAGAACACAGGACACCTGAGGGTGGTGACAAAGATTTGGATCCCTAAAAAAAGCAGAATGATGAAACAATGCTGGTAAATGATGAAGAGGAGATAAGGGCAATGGAAGAAGAGAATTTGGTTGAAAAATGGGTCAGAGGTGGGAATGTAGAGGAGCAGGTAGGCGCTATCCTACCAGTCCCTGCCCCCTCACCACCATCATATTGGAACAGTCAGAGAAAAGCTATAGGTGGGACCCCCTGGATCATTCCTATACCGCATCGGGTGTATGAGAAGTGTTATGCACTGAGTCAGCCATACAGAATGTACCCCTGGACTGAAAGTGTGGAAGGATGTTGTATGGAAGAATGTTACATAGCAGGATGTTGCCTGCCAAGATGTCAGAATGCATCCGTGAAGATAGTGGATGGACGGTAAATGGAATCTGACAAGGACAAAGTGATGACATGAAGAAGATATATGAACCTATGCTTAAACAATATGAAAATACTAAGTCATGAAGTAACTGAAGCACTCTTCACCCTTTTCCCATCCCACCTTAGCATTTCACTTTTTGTGCAGACTGTCCCCGCACATCGCACCTATTGTTCTGCACTTGCACGATTCGAATGTCTCAAGGCCTAGTAGGACCATTATTGTATCTCTCGCCCTTGTCCTCCCCGTCGCCCTTTTTTGTCTTGTTGGTCCTTGAAACACCATTTGCTGCATAGGCACCTTACAAATATTTTATGAAAAAATATGGAGAGCCACAGGGCCCTCCATATGCATTGTTTGGGATACAAGGGTAGGCGCATTCTAAAGAGTCTGAAAAGAAGATTGGTATTATTGTTCAGTGCTACCATTTTAGCACCAGAGAACATGCTAAAGAGGGGTCAATAGAAAACATCATAACTGCTCTTAGAGAGCTTCCAAACAAATGTAATGTTGGCTCATCCTTTGATGAGCTCATCAGGGATCAATTTATGTTAAGGGTAAAAGAAGCCAAAATAAGGGAGGAGATCTGGGCGAGGGGTGACCCTACTTTAGATGAGGTTCTGAAGATAGCCAAAAAGTTAGAGCACATGATGGCCTGTGTAAAATAATTGGATGACAAGGCTAGCATACATGCTATCTCTGTACACAAGGTCAAGAAACTTGTAAGAAAGAAATGCTCTGGTTCACAAATCAAGTTATATAAAACAAAAAACAAAAATGCTGATAATAGTGACTCCAGAAAATCTTACAGCATACTCAATAAAACTAGGCCATGCTTTAGGTGTGGCAGTATGTCCCATCTGGCAAATGATCCTGAATGTCCAGTCCACCAGGTTACAAGCAGTAAGTGTGGGAAAAAGGGACACTTTGCCAGATGTTGCCAGAATCTATCCTGCAACGGTGTAAAAGAGATTTCGGATGCCAATTACTGTGAATGCATTGATGCTAGTGTGTCCTGGTCTGTCTGTGAGGTTGACCCAACCAAACGTCTAAACAGAAACACACATTAATTCATTCTAATAGACAGTGTTGGAGTTAGAATACTAATTGATTCTGGGTCAGACTATACCATAATAAATAAAGAAACGTGGCAAAGTAAATTTTCTAATGCCAGCTTGACACCCTCACTCATTAAGGCAAGTGCGTATGATGGCTCCAAGATCACAATGCTGGGTTGTTTTGTGGCTTAACTTGAATGCAAAAACAAATTAATCAAAGCTAAAACATATGTGTCTGACAAAGGTGAGTGTCTCTTAGCTTGGCATCAACAGAGTGATATGGGACTGACCATAAACCCGAAAATACTGGGTAGTGTAGCCACTGTTAGTTCAGGACAAGATGACTGTCTATCTGATGTTTTCCGCAAGAACTAGGATGTCTCAAAGCAAGGTGTCACAGAAGCAGATTGAGAAAAGATGACAGTCCTCTTGTGGCCAAATTAGGATGCATACCTCTGGTTCTGAGAGAAGAGAACACCAAAGAAATAAAAAATAATAATTCATGAAGGCATTATAGAACCGGTTGAAACGGTTGAATGGTGCTCTCCGGTGGTGGTGTAAGAAAGCCCAATGGCAGTGCCCGCTTATGCATTGATTTAAGATCTCTTAAAAATGTCATTGTGGATCGCTTCCCACTCCCAAACTTTGATGAGATAATCATCAGTCTCACTGCTGCGGCCAATATTTCTTCAACTTTAGACCTGGCATCGGCATATCACCAAAACAAATTACATTCTGAATCTAGAGATCTCACCACATTCATAACTCATGAAGGCACCTTTAGATTCAAAAGGATGCCATTTGGACTGATTTCTGCTGCTTCCTTCTTCCAGAGGGCAATTAAAGATGTCTTGGGGGACTTAGATGGGGTCGTCTACTATCAAGATGACATCTTAGAGATGGCTTCATCATTGGAAGACCATGATAGCAAACGCAAGGTGCTGTTGAATAAACTCTGTTTGGCAGGATTTAGCTGCCCCAGGTAACTACTTAGGACACAGATTATCTGCTGAGGGTGTGGCATCTAGGGAGGGACTGGTTAAAGCCATCATGCAAATTGGACCTCCAAAGGGCAAACACACGGTCATGTCTTTTGAGTTGCTCAATATTATGCCAGATTCATACGTATGTTTTCTGATAAGTGCCTATACATTTAAGCTCTATGTAAGAAAGGGGTTGACTCTGAGTTGCCACGAGAGTGCGATAAGGAATTTACAAGTATTAAGCAAGACATTTCAAATGCTCCCATTCTGGGTGCATTTGATGCAACCAAAGAAACATATGTGATGACTGATGCAAGCGGCACTCGCTTAGGAGCGGTACCCATGCAAATAGCCAAAGCTATAGGATATGTGATTGCCTTTGCTTCAAGGACACTGAAGGAAACCAAGGTAAGAGACTCAGAAATTGATAAAGAAGAATTATCTGTTATTTGGGCGATAAAAGGAGAGCCTTCTTGTGGGGGAGGGGATTTGCTGTACTTACAGATCATAAACCCATGGCATCTGTTTTTTACATCCAAGGACTTAGATGGGGTTTCCTGATGTATAACGAATTGGGTGACTGTAGTACGGGACCATGATTTTGAAATTAGACATGTCTCTGACAAAGACAATGTAATTGCAGACTTTTTGTCAAGGAACACAGTGAACAGTAATGATGATGACGCTGAAGACATCATTCATTATATCTTTTGGGTTTGTGAAGATTCTGTGTTACAAGACGAACAGGGCAAAGCCTTAGATATGATCAGTCATTAAAGGAAATCAAAGATTTCATCTTGTCTGGTTGGTCAGGGCGGTTACCTGAAAAAGGTTACATTGCCTTTCATGGAGTGAAATATGGGTTATCTGCTGAGGAAGATGGTGTTGTTCGCTCCGACCATATTGTGCCCCCGGTGGGAATAAGAAGGAAACTGTTGGAACTTGCTCACGCTGGGCATCTTGGTATGTCCAAAACCAAGGGTAGATTAAGAGCAGACTACTGGCGGCCGGGGTTAGATGGTGGGGTGGAGGAGATGATTCAAGAATGCCCCTCTTGCTCATCTTCTGACAAGTTTTAAAAAACCTGGGTTCAACCCCTCAAACATTTGGAATTCTCCAGTCTTCCCTGGGAATATGCTGCATTAGACATTTTAGGAGCAATAATGTCGCGGGGGTGGTACTAAAAAGTATGTAATAGTCCCTGTAGATTTGGGTGGAAATTGAATGTGTGTCAGAAGCGGATTCTGGGGCGGTGGCTATTTTCTGGACCATATTTTCCAAAGGGAGGGTATTCCGTGTAGGATATTAACAGATAATGGTGTGCAATTCACATCAAGGATTCTGAAAACATTCTTTAAGGAACACCATAAGGCATCCGTCTTTCATCTCTGCATCAATGGGATAGTTGAACGATTCAACCGCACACCTCATGCAAACTGTTCGCATGTCTATCAGTTCTGGCAGAGTGTGGGGAGAGGACATCTATAAATTAGTAGAGGGGTACAGGCTTGCACCTCGTTCAACCACTGGTCTCATTCCATTTGAAACCTTAAGAAGGAGGTAAGCTGCAAATATGAGTGGCCCCCCATGGCTAGGAAGAATGCAGTCCGTGGAGTGGGATGAGAAAGAATTAAAGGAAAGAGATGAAAATAAAAATAATGAAATGAAGAGATCACATGACAATAAATGCCATGCAAGACTCACCAGAGTAAACACTGGTGATCGGGTTTGGGTGCCGAGACCAACGGGTGTTCTAAAAGGTGAGAGCAAGTATTATGGGCCCATGAGGGTCGACAAGGTGTTAGACAATGAGGTTGTGTTAGAAGACGATGCATATGGGGCGAATGTAAGATTCCACGTCAAAGAATCAGGTAACACGATGATGCTTACAACGTTGTTTATATGTGCAAAGGGAGGGAGGTGTGTTATATGTACTTAGATGTTTTCATAAACCTTTAGCTATGAAATTATTTGACCTCATTACGAGTCCAGCAGTAGCCGTGCCGGTAAAACCGGCCGGCTGTTGCCGGACTCGTGCATTTTTCCGGCACCTGGCTCCACGGAAACACTGACGCCGGTGTTCCTGGAAATCAGGCGCCAAGAACATGTTAATCCCCACTCCCATAGGACTCAATGGGGATGACGGAAGCACCGGCGCCGTTGCTAATGGTGCCGGTGCTTCCCGGAAAGTCTGCGGGTGGCTGCCGTCCCGCCCACCGGGTCAGGCCTGGCAGGACGGCAGCCACCCACAGACTCGGAGTGTGCCGGTCCTGTAACAACGGTGCCGGTAGGCTTACTGGCAGCGTTGTTACCGGACCGGCACTCGTAATTAGGCCCACTGTGATATATATTAGTTACAATGGCAATTATATTATGACATTCTTTTGCACACCATGACTAACTATAGACATAAACATGTTACAGTTCAACAGTCTGTGCAAACATGTGCCAGGCGCTATCTTTTCTATGTCCGCTTGCTTAGAGGTGACCGGGCTCTCAGCCCCTGGCATCATAACATGCTGTCCGCTCCCCCAGCCAACTCACAATCTGATAACATTCCATGCTCATGTGTATGTAATGAGGCACTGTGCGTGTTCACGAGAGGAGCGGCACAACCTACCGAGCAGGAGGGCCTCCTTTGACAATGAAGACTTTTGCAGAAAGTACTTACCTGTCTACTGGCGTATTACTTCAACTTTATTTTTGTTACAACAACATAGTCCGGTCCGAAATTCTCAAAACCGCTTCACTTGCATTTTACTAAGTACATAAATAATAGGATCAGGGAAAAGTACTAAACACTAATGTACATTTAAGAAAAGCTGTAATCAGTAGATTCGTTTTCCCGGGTGACGTGTGCTGCAAAGTGAAAGGGTTCTTCCTAAGTCACTCATGACCCTGACACATGCATGTGCTTTAAAAGAAAATCTCGGTTACTTTTTAAATCTTTTATTTGTAAGCAACATATAAACATTTTTGCAGCATATTCTTGATAACAATTTTGGCAATCTTAAGAAGTGACATTGCTTCCCCATAAATATGTCAGACATACCAAGCATTAGTTATTCTTCACATCTGTGAGGTCGTCCTTCCCCCATCTTTTTGCAGATTGTACAAGAGAGTTAACCTTTTTTTTCTTGCCTTACGCCCTTACCACTCTGGCCCACCTTTTGGCTTCCTGGCCAGTTAGACTCTTGGAACTGTGAGAGTGATTCGATCTTTTTGTTTAGTTTTGGTGATTGGGTGGCACTTTAGCACCACTAATAAGCTGAAACTATTGCACTGGAGTATAGATAAGAGGGCAATGGGATGTGTTATGCACACGCAGCCTCTTATTTGTTTGGGGCTTCCGCTCCCTCATTGACCGTCCATGGCCACTCCCACCCACTACTGGCACAAAGACACACCTTCCAGGGTTCTCTTTGAGTTAACTTAATCACTCAGTGGGCCTGATTCACGTAAGTGTTTTTAATGGTGCAATCCCATAGGAAAACGCTCTGTGAATCAGGCCCAGTAAGGTTTGTGCCATATATGGCAGTTTTATTTCTACGCACTCTCCTAAGAGGTAATGACCTAAATTTAGCTCTGTGTGTAATAAAAATGTCGTAATCAAGTTTGCGTTCAGTTACTTGATTTATTATCAATATGTGTGTCCTTGCATCTGTTCCTTGCACTGTAGTCCTTTTTAAAAACAAGCATTGGTGATGGCAACAGTTTTGGCTTGTGTATTGGTAATAGATAGGCATTTGCCATGCACTGACACCTTATGCACAGGTACTCACACTATTTTCCAGCTATTGCCATGTCAGTATAGTTATGGCATTGCCTGGCAAATGCCTGTCTCATGCCTACATCACCCTGTACTAATCCATTGCACTCACCAGAGATGTTGCTGCTTTCAGGGAGCTTGGTCAATACAAAGTCTTGCAGTTAAGGTTCAAGGAGTGCCCAGAATGTTTACAGAAAATGTGGCAATGTTTGTCGTGCTTCAACATCTGGAGGGTAGACTGCACCTTGATGACTGGCTCACACATGTTCACCCTTGCGGCACAGATCTCAGGAAAGCTGTGCAAGTTACTTTAAGATAGTTTTTTTTTAAAACCTCACAAAACAAACAACCCCACCTGCTTCCAGCCCAATCATTGGTCTTTACAGCGTTCACTTTTGCCACAGACATCCGGGCAGTTTCTCTTTGACCTGGAATAATGCAGAAGTTCAGACTGCGGCGTGCACACCTTTAGCCGCAAGCGAACCATGTTCTCTTGGACGGAGATTTAAAGACCATGGATTCAGGATCCATAATCTCAGTCCCTACAGAGGTCAAGGAAAGGTTACAGTGTTGGCTTCTGTCGAAGAACCTGGAAATGTGGGTACCGCTGGACTGTCCGGCTCCCCAGCTTGCAAGATCAAGCTGCCCATGGACAATGGCTTCCAAAAGGTCACAAAGGTCTTGGAAGGGACTTGAACTTCAGGCGATTATCAAGGCCTCGTGCTTTTTCCCAGCGCCTCCACATACTCCTCTGCCTTTGTCTATACGGACATTTTCTAGCAGAGGCAAAGGTCAGCCATCAAGTAGGGCGAACATAGGACATTCAATAAAATATATACAAGGTACATAAAACAGTATACAAATACATGTGCCAAAATGACTTCTTTTGGACGAGTTTCTCAGCAATTACAATCTCTATGGTCCCTTGTGGGGGATAACATGAGGTAAGATAGTGCAATTGTATGTATTTTATTTAATGTCCTATGTTCCTTCCCTATATATATGCAACATATGCTCTGATGCATTAAAATTGAATCACATGCAGTAGTCGTTGCCACTATTTGTTCGTCTGTTGACTGTCAGGTTTAGAGTTTCCTCTCTGTGTGTGGGTTCCCATGACCTTGCTCAATTGTATTATATAAATGTTCGCCCATCAGGGTAGAGCAGGGACATAACCAGGCGCCCTTTCCTATAGAATTAGCCATCAAGTAGGGAGAAAGGTTGCGTCATTTTCAGAAGTATCGGATCTGATACTCTGCTCAGGTGCGGCAAATTTGCAAGATCTGGGCCAACAGATTCAGCAGGATATTGGCATCACCCCTTGTATTCTGCCTTGGATAGAGCAATGCCCTGGCCTCTGTGTTCTGCTCCAGGACCTCACATCATCACGCATATGGCATACAGGCACTGCCCCTGCCGTGGTCAAGCACCAGGCACTCTGGATTTCCTCTTTTTCCACTGATAGGAGTTTTCCAAAATCAGGAAGTAAAAGGCAGAAGTCATTCTGGTGGTACTCCTTTGGCCCCCAAGGTTCTAGCCCCGGTGGTGGCACTTTCAGTTTAAAGTTGTACCCATGCTCGTCCCCATTTTTATAGAACACCCCCTTTACTTGTTTTCAACATTCATTTGAAACACCCCTTTTCCCGAAATCAAGGAGTCTGTAAACAATGACAACACCCTGATGCTTGAACATTTCCTACCTGCACAAGACCACCAGACATCTCTGTGTATTGCTTTCACATCACAGAATTGTTTCACACAGGCATCTTCTGAATAAAATGTGCAAGTGTGCATGCCTTACACTATTTCAGGCTTATGTGATGCAGGCATTTACTGTGCAGAATAGACAGAATGAGGGGCTTTGGAGTGCTAATGGCCCTTTGCCAGTCAGCTGTGACTTGTCAGGGAAGGGTGCAATTAGCACTCTCCATTTCACACTTATGACTGCCCCAGCCCAAAAATAAGAGATAAGACATCAAAGAAACAACTTGGGGCATGGCCTGGGGCCTGTGAAGTCCAGCTATGGCGTTTACCATCACAGAGCTTGGAAGTCCTAGTTAGTGCCAACCTGCAGTATGCCAAAAAACCTTTTGTAAGGTTTTCAAGTAGGCAGACCTCTGTGTTTACCAGATAGCAAAGTGCCACCCCCGGGATCCTAGCCGTCTTTGACTCAGCGTCTGGTGTTAGAAATGTCCCCCCCCACAGGCCCCCCGTCACCCGGATCAGCTTTCCCATGTTGCCAGCTCAGAATGTCACGCCTACTGTTGAGAGACGGTTCTTATTAAGGTGAAGCCCATCGGTGGAGGCAATTCTGCGTTCTGTGAGAGCCACAACTAATAGAGCACCCACACACCTTGGGTGTCCCTCCAGTGACGTTTGTCTGACGCATGACAGCCATACCATTGTGATGCCACTAAGATGTTGGATTCCTGGTCTATGGTGCAGCGGGCCTTTAGAAAACCGTCGGGCTGCCTGACAGTGCTGCAAGAGTTACTTGCTGAAAGACGTCCTCAT
The DNA here is from genome assembly GCF_040938575.1 of Ambystoma mexicanum. Taxonomy (NCBI): domain Eukaryota; kingdom Metazoa; phylum Chordata; class Amphibia; order Caudata; family Ambystomatidae; genus Ambystoma; species Ambystoma mexicanum. Next base: position 334,535,362 of record NC_090924.1, on the reverse strand, counting down.
GTATTAATCCTGACTACAATGTTAATTGTTATTCCCTGGGCTTACCCCAGAGCTTTAAGTGGCCCCTGTCTGCACCATTACGAGGTTGGTGGTAAGGGGTTAACGGCGCCCGTAAAGGTGCCAGTGCCATTAACCCCTTACCGCCGCATTACGAGGTTCTTTAGCGGGGCCCCCTTAAGGGCGGCTGGTTTTACCAGGCGCCCTTAGTGGGAGCCTCTAAAGAACCAGCATGCTAACAACGGGGCCGTTATTAACGGGCCCGTTGTTAGCATGGTCCCCATTCCCATTGAGCCCTATGGGGGCTCGAATGGGAATGGGGATGGGTTCCCTGAATGGGGAAATACCGGGTCCTCCAAGGTTGGAATGGCCCGGTAATTCCCCATTCACGGAACCGGACCCGGTATGCGGTAATGGGGTAGCCATTGCGCTAGTAACGCCATGGCTACCTCCAACCTCGTAATGACCCCCAGATGGCACACAATGTTCCTGCGTGTGCAACTCACACTATTTGAGAATTGCAGGGAACTGCAAGCCATTTAGAAGCCGGGAAAGGAATGCATTTAGGGAAAGGAGAAATGAGTCTCTGCTCAAGCAGTACAGTCCCAACCTTGCACCTTACAGCCAAGGCTGTTCAAATGAGTATATGCGGTTTGCAGACACTTTAGTATTAAGCTGTGTGTTATAACAAGGGAAATGAACACCAAACCCAGTGTACAGTATGTGCTCAGAAGGATTGCATGCTGGAATCACTATAAGAGACATATTTGTCAAATGTGAACATTTATGGTCATTCTCATGTCCCCAAAACGCTCTTTGATTTTATGCAAAGCAGCCAGGAACCGACATTCGTTCTATTTATCTACTCCCCTCTGTACATTATTTACACAATGAGTGTAAGTTATTTACTGATCGAATTGTGTATATATTGCGTCAGGGAAACTTTTTGTTACAGACATCAATTTATGTACAAACTAAATAGATTTATTTACAATATCCAGACTGGATGCCAAGAATACCACCCGAGAACATGCAGAGTTACCCAAAATACATGTTTGCAGATCTTAATATGTATTGTTTGCAGGGGAAGTCAGCCCTTCCTCAGGCAATATGCATCCCTTAGGCCATGCCCCCTTGTTAGAGCCCCACTTGATCTTGCAAAACTCCTTTAAATCACTGCATACACCTCTGGTGTTGAATGCCTATCAGTGAGCCTCCCCCGCCCCCACACTTTTCCCCACATAAAGGCTCTCCAGGATGCTGGCCTTGGTTGGCTTTCTTTTGAAACCCTGATTTTCACCCCCACTTATTCTAGAATCTCTCTGGATGCATCATTTTACTCTCGAACAGACACGATTCTTCCTACGTTATTCTCATCAGCCATTCCAGAGGAGGAAACTGCCTTACACGCTTGAATATATTATGGGCATTGGGCGGTTTAAGGGGTGTTTTTTTCCTGAACCAAACCCTCTCGGAAATCAGACAATCTCTTACTCTCTTATATAAAGAGGAGAAGAGGTTTAAATCCTTCATTGGCAATGTTAAGTCATTGGATGCAGGAGTTGTTCTCGAAAGCCTATGAGTTTTCCCTTCTACCTTTGGTCCAGGGCAGTTCTACACGGGGAGGGGGGGTGGGAGGCAGCCTCCCGTAGAGAGTACTTTGTGGTTCCACCGATGGATGTTTAGGGCAGAAACATGCTTTACATCTTCTACCTTTGTCTCAGTATAGGGTACAGGTTGGGCTGACCATTGACTCTGTGACGCTCTCGATGGTGATGATTTCAGTGTAGCATTACAAATCTGGAACTGCTTGGGAAAAATAAGCATGGATGACACATCATTTCTGCTGCTTGCCTGGTTAATTCTGAGAGATTATGGCTTTCAATGCTCAATTGAGTACACGCTCCTAGATGTGAGAAAGGTGACGAGGAGATGGATTACGCCAGGTAAGCCATGGCACCTTGAATGCCTTCCCTCGTCACCTTACTCACAACTTTCCTGCACTGCCCGGAAGTTCTGCGAGAGTGATAAGCATCTAGGTACCCTAAGGAAAACCACCCAATGACCCAACCCTTGAAGGGGATTGGACCACAGTGGTTAGACGTTCTTACTGCCCAGAAGATCTGCGAAAGCGATAAGCATCTAGTTACCCTCAGGAAAACCACCCAATGACCCAACCCTTGAAGGGGATTGGACCACAGTGGTTAGAAGCTCTTACTGCCCGGAAGATCTGCAAAAGCGATAAGCATCTAGTTACCCCTTAGGAAAACCACCCAATGACCCAACCCTTGAAGGGGATTGGACCGCAGTGGTTAGAAGCTCTAACTGCATGGACGATCTGCGAAAGTGATAAACATCTAGTGACCCTCAGGAAAACCACCCAATGTCCCAACCCTCGAAGGAGATTGGTCCGCAGTGGTTAGAGGCTCTTACTGCTCGGACGATCTGCGAAAGCGATAAGCATCTAGTCACCCTCAGGAAAACCACCCAATGACCCAACCCTTGAAGGGGATTGGACCACAGTGGTTAGAAGTTCTTACTGCCCGGAAGATCTGCGAAAGCGATAAGCATCTAGTTACCCTCAGGAAAACCACCCAATGACCCAACCCTTGAAGGGGATTGGACCACAGTGGTTAGAAGCTCTTACTGCCCGGAAGTTCTGCGAAAGCGATAATCATCTAGTTATCCTCAGGAAAATCACCCAATGCCCCAACCCTTGAAGGAGATTAGCCTGCAGTGGTTAGAGGCTCTTACTGCCGGAAGATCTGCGAAAGCGATAAGCATCTAGTTACCATCAGGAAAACCACCCAATGACCCAACCCTTGAAGGGGATTGGACCACAGTGGTTAGAAGTTCTTACTGCCCGGAAGATCTGCGAAAGCGATAAGCATCTAGTTACCCTCAGGAAAACCACCCAATGACCCAACCCTTGAAGGGGATTGGACCACAGTGGTTAGAAGTTCTTACTGCCCGGAAGATCTGCGAAAGCGATAAGCATCTAGTTACCCTCAGGAAAACCACCCAATGACCCAACCCTTGAAGGGGATTGGACCACAGTGGTTAGAAGCTCTTACTGCCCGGAAGTTCTGCGAAAGCGATAATCATCTAGTTACCCTCAGGAAAATCACCCAATGCCCCAACCCTTGAAGGAGATTAGCCTGCAGTGGTTAGAGGCTCTTACTGCCGGAAGATCTGCGAAAGCGATAAGCATCTAGTTACCCTCAGGAAAACCACCCAATGACCCAACCCTTGAAGGGGATTGGACCACAGTGGTTAGAAGTTCTTACTGCCCGGAAGATCTGCGAAAGCGATAAGCATCTAGTTACCCTCAGGAAAACCACCCAATGACCCAACCCTTGAAGGGGATTGGACCACAGTGGTTAGAAGCTCTTACTGCCCGGAAGATCTGCAAAAGCGATAAGCATCTAGTTACCCTCAGGAAAACCACACAATGACCCAACCCTTGAAGGGGATTGGACTGCAGTGGTTAGAAGCTCTAACTGCATGGACGATCTGCGAAAGTGATAAACATCTTGTTACCCTCAGGAAAACCACCCAATGTCTCAACCCTTGAAGGGGATTGGACCACAGTGGTTAGAAGCTCTTACTGCCCAGAAGTTCTGCGAGAGTGATAAGCATCTTATTACCCTCAGGAAAACTGCCCAATGACCCAACCCTTGAAGGAGATTGGACTGCAGTGGTTAGAGGCTCTTACTGCTCGGATGATCTGCGAAAGCGATAAGCATCTAGTTACCCTCAGGAAAACCACCCAATGACCCAACCCTTGAAGGGGATTGGACCACAGTGGTTAGAAGTTCTTACTGCCCGGAAGATCTGCGAAAGCGATAAGCATCTAGTTACCCTCAGGAAAACCACCCAATGACCCAACCCTTGAAGGGGATTGGACCACAGTGGTTAGAAGCTCTTACTGCCCGGAAGATCTGCAAAAGCGATAAGCATCTAGTTACCCTCAGGAAAACCACACAATGACCCAACCCTTGAAGGGGATTGGACTGCAGTGGTTAGAAGCTCTAACTGCATGGACGATCTGCGAAAGTGATAAACATCTTGTTACCCTCAGGAAAACCACCCAATGTCTCAACCCTTGAAGGGAATTGGACCACAGTGGTTAGAAGCTCTTACTGCCCAGAAGTTCTGCGAGAGTGATAAGCATCTTATTACCCTCAGGAAAACTGCCCAATGACCCAACCCTTGAAGGAGATTGGACTGCAGTGGTTAGAGGCTCTTACTGCTCGGATGATCTGCGAAAGCGATAAGCATCTAGTTACCCATTAGGAAAACCACCCAATGACTCAACCCTTGAAGGGGATTGGACCGCAGTGGTTAGAAGCTCTTACTGCACGGATGATCTGCGAAAGCGATAAGCATCTAGTCACCCTCAGGAAAACCACCCAATGACCCAACCCTTGAAGGGGATTGGAGCACAGTGGTTAGAAGCTCTTACTGCCCGGAAGTTCTGCGAGAGTGATAAGCATCTAGTTACCCTCAGAAAAACCATCCAATGTCCCAACCCTTGAAGGAAATTTGACCGCCATAGTTAGAGGCTCTTGGTAAATGTTAAATCTTTTGCACAAAGTCTGTCACGAGGTGGGAGGAGACCTCATAGATGCGTGGAAATTCACCTTAATGTGATTTACCCAACTTCACCTTTGCAATAACCTCCAGAGGGTAAAGCTCACCAAAGCTGGGGCTGGCAATGTGGCCCGCCCACATGCCCCCTTCTGAAGGATATTCCTTTTTTTGTCTCCCATCTCAGAATGGTCCAGTGGGACACCTAATGCCACGGATGTGTAGGTTCAGCTCCGTCCTCTTGCCCAGGCAGCCATTTTACTCGCCCATTCCAATGTATTCCCCTCTTCAAGCCGCCCTAACAAGCTTCTATAAGAAGTGCCTGGCGCCAGGTTGAACCACTAGGGCGCCCAAGGCTGCCCGGCTGGAAATGGTGGGTGGTGTATGGATCAGAGCAATGGTGAAGGCTACAAAAGTCCTGACACGCCACATACAATTTCCTGAACAAACATATCACTATAAATGATATATGCGTCAAGGTTGGACCCTTACATTCTTTTTGTCAGTTACACCTGAACCCCCGCACCCCCTTATTAAAAGGTATATTTACATTTGTTTGTCTCCAGTTTAACCTTTAGCTTCAAATCCAGGGAATATGTGTGTGATGTTTAGCAATGCGCATGCGCCAAGTGAGCCACTATCTGCCAGAAGCCACCAGGCCATGTGAGGGCTCTTCTTCTGGGCACAGACACATTTACACAGTATTTGAAATAGTTGATTTAATGTGCTTAGTTTTCATGAGAGTTGTCAGATGGACGCCCCATGTTATCAGAAGCATATTTGCCAGTCCAGGCTTTCCAGACAATAGCACTTTGCACGCTGGGATTTGTAGTTTCAATTTTTCCATTCTAAATATAGACAAAGAAGTTACTAGATGCCAACCGCTATTGGATGAAAGACCAGAACTGGATAAAGGAGCAACCGGTGACATGGGGCTTTCCCTCAGCCCCTTCATCCGTATTTACCCTAGTGATGGGATCAGCTGTTCAGTTTAATAGCATTCAGACTTTGTAAATGCTGTTCCTCTTGTAGAAAAGAGCGCTTGTTGGCTGCGTTTTGCAGGGGCAAGGCAGGCGGCTTCGTGCTTTCAAGCCTGCTCCCCAAACACGCTGAAGTGCATTTCCGGTGCTTTCAGTACAGTGCTTTGCTATCAAGTTGCCAGTATCCCCCTGAGGGAAAACCTTCGCACAACGAAGCAATAAGGTTACAAAATGAACAAGTCAGTATTCTTCAGCAATATAGATTTGCTGCTCGCCTGTGTCAGGAGCAATTACAAGCCGCGAAATGTGATGGCCGGTTAGCAGTATGCCTTCCTTCTCCCATCGCCCCCGCCCCACTGCCCCGGAAGTGAATGCACAGAAACAATTACGCCTCTCTCCTACGGTCTCCTTGTACGCTGCTCAACCACAGCACCGTCCGTGCATTCGGACCTGCAGCGCATCTAACCACTGCAAGATTTCCTGAGCAACAGAAAAAGAAATCATGACAAGATTTTAGAAACTAGAAATAAGAAAATTCACAGAGAACGCAGAGCTCTCCCTCTTTGGCACTGCTCTGCAGGCGTGCCTCTGTGAACCCCACTGCCCACCCAGTTCTTGGCCTTGCTGTGGCCTGAGGTGCAGATGCTGACCAACGCAGCTACCAGCTCCTTTCACACAGACTACAGCTCAGACATGGCGTTAGAGGGACATTTCAAATTCCATAGCCTGTGGCTAATTTGAGGCATGGCAACATTTGCTTGACGTCCGCGCCCAACCCTCGTACTCATTTTGTGTCCATCCGCTAATTGGTAATGCGCCAACAGTAAGAAGGACTCGGACCAGGATTTTGGACTCAGGCACAGCTCTGGTTGCTGAACCCGACATCAATTTTCTGAAAGACTCAACATGGAATACAAAAATACATTGCAACTACAGAACTACACGCCACCTCGCTCAAAAAGAAAAAGGAAAAAAAAGACATTAGCCAGTCCAAAGACCGAAACTGAAACCCAGTAACCATGACTGACATAGAAGCCAAGAGTTGTGTGCTCTCGGGGCGCTTTCCCCACAGATTCTGGGCTGGTTTTAAGGTGGACCGGATCCAATCTTCGTACAGTAAAGAAGCCTTGATGTCCACTCGCTCATTGTGTCTCGTTGCAAAACTTGACAAATTATACAGACACCAAAGAAGGGACATGCACGGCGGGGGAAATGTTCCTGCACGGGTGCGTGGCGGTGGCATTCACCAGTCTCTGCACGTGCGGCAGCGGCGCCACCGGCACTAGGATCGGCAGCAGCTGGAGCCCTTGACTTCTTTCTTCACGTAGTCGTGGAGTTTAAATTTAGGCTCGTTGGGCAGCTTCATCGAGCGGTGCTTCAGCTCCCTAGTGCAGGAAGACAAGACCAGACAGTCACGCTGCGGCAATTGACTTCTAGACTCTCCGGTTTTTTAGCAATTTTGCAATACAACAGAATATGCGAAATGTTTTCAAATACCCTGTACCATTTTGGAAATGCCACCAAAAACTCAATGCAAGAACTAAATTGGTCGAATGAAGAATTTCACAATCAAGAGAAAACATTTGTTGCTCAAATTCAGTAAGATGAAGCTAGATACCTGTCTTCATTAAGCAACATTCTCACACAATTTACCGTTTTATGCCATTCAATATTTGCCCTATTGCAAAAGAATGAAATGACAGCACAATATCCCAGGTGAACTGAACATTAGAGGTCCTGCATGGGTGACAGCTACAGGAAGTTGGGAAAATGTATCCTTCTGTGAGCACACAGTTGATTTCTCTTTCACTGGACAGACGGTTTATGGTATCCAGTCATTTTATTGCAAACAAAACAGTGGTAACTTTCAGAGCGGACCATAACAATGAAAAACAGTGCAAACATTAATTAAATAAATAAAGGGTGGGCTAAGGGGTTAAAATGGGTCGGATGGGTTTGGGGTGGCGTTTAAAGGTAAAAAAACAGGGGCTGTTTGGGGGTATCCCCCAAATTAAAAAAACGAAAACAGATTCAGTGTTTGTCAGTGTTCTGTCTGCGATTAAATTTACCACTCTGTAATTGTGGGTGGTAAGATCACATATAACCACTGCTTACTAGCCCTAGACATGGAAGCCACTTCTTTTTAGCACCCACGTGAATAGAAAGAGGAACCAATCAGGGAGAGTTCCACGCTTCATGGGCCTTTCGGTGAGAGGGCATGGACTCATGTCCTCCTTGTTTAAATTGAGAGCTGTGTTATTCTATCCACATTTGAAAATGTACATCTAATACTTTGAAGGGAGACCATTTCCTGGATTCCTATAACCCAGCAAGAGCACGAATGTAATGCCCTTGGCAGCAGTACAAAAGAATGATTTATATCATGGAACTGCATAAGGTCCCCTGCATTCAGGTGCTGCCTTTTGCAATACATTAAAAGCTGGAAAGCATGTCACCAGATGGAAAAGCTCCCCAAAACAGCCCTGAACCATCTTAGAACTTTGGGTACATGAAGAATTCAAGATGAAAATCCACAACCCTAAATGTCACAGCCATGGCGCCAAACCCTGCCCGCTGCAGCAACTCTCGGAGGGTTGCAGAATGCCAGCTATAACGAATGCATTATCCCTGAAAGGGTTCATTGGTGGAAAATAAATGAAAGAATCAGGAAGAGATTTTATGATGTATTATATCAATCATTATACGAATCACAAAAATGTAGAGATCATTTACAATATAACTATAATTATTCAAATGTAATTTACCCAAAATTCTACTAATAGGCAAATACTTATTGAGGAAAGAATTTGGACAATGACATAATGATTATAGTCATAATTCTACCACATATAGGAACAGATGAAAGGCAGGAGGGAATTCTAAACGAGTTTCAGAAAGAAACTATGACCCTCAATGTTGAAGAAATCATTGCCTACATACGAAAAGCTATGAACAATTCCGCTACCACAAATATTGCTAATCAAACAAGAACATTAACACAACTTCAATCCTAAATGCCAATGTGTTCGAACTCAGAATTTAACAAGGTTTTTTCGTGTAGACAGAATACTGCCTGCATTCATATGGAGTGAGCAGCGAGGATGTTCCCCAGTTCACAGCCCGCTTGTGATCATTGCTATTGCTGCCTGCAGGGGGCGCCACTAATGTTATGAAGAAAAGGCATTATTCTGTGTGCAATGGGGCTTCCGTGGAACCGTAAATGAAAACAAGAATAGATAAGATTATCCCTGATGGAAACAATGACCTGTTATGAGAATGCATGAGCATGAGAGTGATGAATTAACCCTTTACTACCTCAATAGAGATTTACTGAGGCTCACATCCAGGATGCTCTTTATACCTGTTACCGTTTGCCCTACTCATGGAACTGCTAGCACGCAAATTACGACAATACAGAAGAGATGATTTTCCCATGGCTGATTTTAATCAAAATTGGAATTATTTGCTGACCGTCTCATACTTTCCCCCAACGTTTTGCCACTTGAACCTGCCCGACAACAGCACGGATGTCACGTGTTCACATGGGAAATGCAAGCGACTTCTTCTCGGCCACTCAAGAGCCTGCCCGTTTTCTTCCATTGCTCATACCTTTTCTTTAATACGTTTTCCCCCAGACAGATGTTGTCAAGGTGGAGTCTTCTTAAATGGCATTTGAAGTCAGTGGAAACACTTTGAGAGACCTTTCTGTAGCCAGTACAAAATGCTGCTTGTCTCAGTCAAGCTCTGGGGCACGTGGTTGACCCTTGTGATGGAATCCCCGCTGCACAGAGGGGCGGGAACATTACTGTGAAGATGTTGGCAAAATCCTGGTATGCACCAATGCTAAGAGGTGACCCTGAACTGGTTGCCTGGAAACCGTGTGTCATAATTTCGGCTTCATATCTATGTGAGCTGCAATCACACTCAGTGTCGGCCACTGACATTTCCTTTTGTGAAGACATATGGCAGTACTTAGATCTTAAGCTTCCTTTACACTTAAATCACTCTTCTACATCTACCAAGAGAGAGATCTACCTATGGGATGAATTCACAGACGAGAGACTAGGAACTGGGGGGAAGGAGATCCACAGGGTTGGGAAAAGTCACCCACTCTGTGATACCAACACTGGGGGTTGTAGAAGGAGTTCCCCCAGGGCCACTTTCCCCAGTCCCGGTCTCCTAAACAGACCATCCGCATCCCGTTCCCTGAGCCACCATCGGGATAGGCGACTTAAGCTAGAACAACCCAGTGGAAACTTCCCCCTTACTATTCAGGTAAAAAGCTTGCACAAATAAAATATTTATTTTCCGTTACAACCTCCCTGGAAACACCAACTCGAAATGCCCAAGAAAAATGAAAGCAAAAAGGCCCAAAGGATTCAAAATAACCCTAAACCTTTTACATTCAGAAAATGCAGTGAACAGGGGAGACACGTAGACCACTTTCTAACCAAATGAACTTCTGGGCCACATTGTATGGATTCAAAATGGTCACCAGTGTTTTTGAAGCCCCCACCTTCTTGAGTTATGTTATGTTATTTGGCTTTTGTACTGTGGTAATTACGACCGTAGAGCTCTTAAAGTGCTGTGTCCTTGTTCGTGGCTGAGCAAACAAATTGCGATTCCACCGAAGGCGGTAAGACCGGCCTGTAGTTCGTGGGAGGAGTCGAAGAACGGGAATGGTTAACTTGGTGGCAAATAAGTGAACTGAATGTCAACAAAGATGCATAACAAATATTAGGGTAGGATAACACATGGTATAATTAACGTGTAGGAAGGGTACATCAGGAGAAGAAAGATATGACATAACAAGCAACATCATCAGTAGGTGCTTGAAGATATCCTACGTGTGTTGAGGCGATTGGAGTTAGGGATGTGTGATGGCTTTGAGATGTCCTCAAGAGTTCCAGATAGTTATGGTGGCTACAATACTAGCTGGTAATGTCAAAACGTGCCCTATGAGAAGACTTCCTGCAGGCTGGATAGGGTCAGTCCAATGGACAGAGGTGTCTCAGAGCCAAGAGTTGGCTTTGCATTGAGGGGATGCAGGGGATGCAATAGGAAGATGAGACAATTCCCACCCGAGCCAAAATCAAAAGGCCGGAGGTCTGAGAAGAAAAAAGGCTCTAACGAAACTAAGGACCCTGTCCTTTTAAGAATAATGATCTGCCGGAGACAGGGATGCAGGCGCTGGTTGTCCAAAAGGCGTTACTTCGGTGAAAATACAATATCAACAAAAGAAAATACAATATCAACAAAAGAAAATACAATATCAACAAAAGAAGTATCGTAAAACGAACATGATGGAAAGCTGTGAGGAGGAGGGCTCGTCATAGGTGTTGCAGTGTCAAAGTAAACATATTACTGTTTGCAGTCACTCAGGGCAATATGCAAGCTGGACGGGAACGCAGACGTTCCTATGGATAGTTAGTCAGGTGCCTAGGAAATGAGGTGGCCTGGAGATTGGTCGAAACTATCAATAGGGGAACAACCGTGATTTGATGGCTTTTTGAAATTGGGGAAGCTGGTGGATGGTTCTAATATATTTGGGGAGCCTGTTCCACGGTTGAGGCGAGAGAGTTGAAAAGGAGGATCCCGCCAATTTCTTCTTTGAATAGGTAGGCACTACCAATGTCATGAGTGAGGCTGGTCGAAGGTTTATATTGGGTGTGTATCTGTTATGTTATGCTTGAGGCTCTTTCCCTGAAGTGCGTTTAAGGTTATGCCCAGGGCTTTAATGGTGACTCACCTACCTAGGGACAGCCAATGCAGAGACTGAAGTGCCGGTGACATGTGATCTCTGTAGTCCAAGCACAGTAAGAGTTGTGAAGTACGAAGCCTCACTCCCAATCAGATGACTGCAGGGAAACATCTGACTGCCCCAGCCAATCAGGGAGCAGACACGTGTTCCAAGTAGTAAAAAAGAGCCTTTGTTTCCTTAGTCTTGTCAAGGGGAAGCTGCAGTGCAGACGTGCTTGCAGAGCTTTATTGGGGGGGTGGGGAGAGGTCCAGGGGTGCTGAGAGGGGCTAGAGTGGGCTGGGTGTGGCTACATACCCCCTGCAAAGTAAGCAGAGCAAGGGAGAGGTTTGAGTTGAAGGTGGGAAATACTGGGGAAGAGAGGAATACTTGGGAGAGAGGTTGCCATTTTGGAAGGGAGAAAGAAGAGAGCAAGAGAGAGAGTGAGATAGAAAAGGGAAGAAGACTTATGAGGGGTTGTCATTAGAAGAGAGAGAGAAAGAGTGAAAGGGGCCCAGAGGTTGGAGTTGGAGGAGGGAAAGATCAAGGAGGAAGGAAGGCTTGTAGGGGACTGGCTGGTGTAGGAGAAGTGAGGGACAGAGACAGAGTAGAGACGCAAACTGAGGCAACCTCCGTATTATAACTGCCTGGACTTGGGGATCCTCCATCTCCCTTCAATGTAAGCGCCTTTCTTTTCTCTTCCAGAGTTCGAAAGGGTAGGTCAATGATTAGGATCTGTTCACTTTGATTTACCTGTTTGGTGCAAAATGAACTGGGGCCCATTAGGGCCCGATCCGTTGCCTCCTCCTGTTTTTCCCCAGATGTTAGGTTGAACACAGACTGCCTCTCGTTCGCTGTTTTATGCCCGGCTGGATTCCGCTCCACATTGTGTACCTCCTCAATCTGCGAGCCTCCTCTGTGTTCGATCTGGAGGAGGTCCTTGACATTGCGTGACGAGTGGTTAAGGACCTCAATGTCTTCATTGTCTGACATTGTATAGACAGATATATTCAATAGATCGACTGCGATCTCAAAGCTCAAGGTTGATTGAATGTACCCTGAGTCTGTGTGTTGGATGATTTTTTTTATTAGCTTCCGAAACTTTCTTACTGAGCTTTGGGCACTCTCCAGTATCTGAGGGAGGGAGGCTAGCGTTGCTTGGCAGAGTCAGGTTCCTTATAAACGATCTACAGTTATTCGATCTAGGTTTGTGTGGTGTTTTTTAATTTTTAGACTTTTTCTGCACTGGCTCCTTTATAATCGATTATCTTGCTGTTCGCTTGTTCATCTCATGAATAATCGCTTGCTCGATGGCTGGTCCATCGACTCTGTCGATCATGGGTTCTGCTTTTTTATTGAATATCCTTTATTCTCTACGGGACTCAGTTTGAACCAGGCCGGTGTCGTCCAGTAGTACGCTTTTTAGGACACCAGTGATTACCACATCTTGGTCATTATCCTGCGGCCTGATTTCTCGTCATTCCTCCGCTCTTGTTCACCTCTGTGTGAGCCTCGACTTCTACCGTGGCCTTGCGATTGATTCTTTCCTCCATGCTTATGAGTGTTAATGGACGTTTTTTAATGCTGGCTGCTTCATTGAGCTGAGTTGACTGTCCCCCGCCTGAAACATTAAACTTTCCCAGTTGCCTCGTGTTTCGAGTTGGTAGGCTTGAGTCATGACAGGCTAGATTGGTTGAATGTCTTTACCATGCTCTGTGGTTTCAGAATCCAAGGTATGTGATGATCTTTGAAGTCTCCTTTAATTCTTTTCCTCGAGGATGGGATCTAAGATGCTGTATAGTATGTGTGTGATGTGCACTGCATTCTTGTCCTAGTTGTTCTGTGTGGCTGAGATGAAACCTTCAATGCACAGTATTTCTGAGTGCATCATTGCCATCACTGTTGTTTGATCTTTCAATTGATCATAGATGCTCTCATATAGTTTCATAAAGGGAGCCATGGTAATCGTTACAGCTGCTATCATGTTAGCATCTATATTTGATTGCTGGCCGCACAATTCATTCACTTGATTGGGGGCCAATAAAGGTTGCAGGGGGGCTAGTTTGAAGCCAGCCTGGTCGCCCCTATCGCCTTCGCTGGAAGACTCCACGTCTGTGCCCCCTGCATGTGAGGTGAGCCTGGCTCGCTTTTTTTTGTTGCCTTTTGTGATGTTCTTGGAGTAGGGTTGGAGTACAGGGTTGGCTTCTCCTTTGTGTAGTTATTGCTGTTTGGCATGCTTGCCTCCTCCTGAGTAGGAGCCTCTTCCATTTGGTCCTCCGAAGACCAAGCCCTATTGCTGGAGGCTTCCCTAGTCACTACTCGGTCCCCTGCCACCAAATGGGGGGGGTGCCCTCAAACCCGCTTCCATCCAACCATTATCATTGCTCTCATTTAAGATTTCCAATCCATGTTCTGCATTCATCTCCTGTCCCCTTGCCTTATCAAGCAAGAGCTGTCTCAGTGTTCTGGGATGTTTTTCCTTCGGCGAGCCTCCTTCCTCTAGACTTTCCATGCTCACAAGGAGCACTCAGTCAGGAACCTCGCCGTTAGCCGCTGTTTGTTGATTTGACGGGGCGACAGGTCATCAACAATGTTTGGGGCAACTTTCCGATAAAAGAATCTTTGGTTTTTCAGCGTATTAATTGAAATCGATCAATTGATGCCAAATGGATATTGATAACCTGTGAAAGATCTGAGGTGTTTTTTCCACTTTGTTCCCCCTTTGCTCCCCCGTGTAATGACCGTATCTATGCATCGTCCTTGATGTCGACTTGACTTCGGGGTGACTTGATGAGTTGTGTACATTGGGATTGCATTCCTCACTGTGGAGCTTATCAGTGGACTTAGGTTCGGTCAGGCAGCCAGCCCGGGCCTCATGGTCCGACCTCGCTACCAAGGTGATTGTATTTAAAGTGTCAGTGGCTTGAACGCTGGTATCCTTGGGCACACTCTTTTGTTGCACCAATGGTCTTGCTGGAAAAGACTGGAGGGGAGGATCGCACATCAACGCCTGGTAGTCTTGCTGGGTGGTATTGGGTGCAGTCTAGGTGTGCCAGTTTATGTCCGTTGTGGAGGTTCGTTAAAGAGTTTTAGGTCTGCAGCGGGGCTTGGAATCATGTCACTGCTGACTTTGCAGTCCGGTATGGGCAAGGTTCCGGTTTCGATTTTTCTGCAAGTAAACTTGCAAGGGGGGGAACCTACAGTTTTTTTTAGAGTTGTTATGTTTTTTGTTGATAGTTTGTTGAGATGGCTCACACCCGTCTTCACTAGTCGAAATCACCATCTCCCCCCCTTTCCCCACTTGTGCTGCCCCTTTAAGGCTATTGATGCATTGTGTTGTGCTTGCAGTTACTTGAACCTCTACATAAAATGGATGTGGGTCGATCTCAAGGGTTTTAACCCTCTATTATCGTTCACAGGATCGTCACTTTCAACCCCTTCAACTTCTGTTCCCATTTCTTCACTAGGCTCGATTTCATTCTCAGTGTCATTATCAGCGCCATGTGGGAGCCGACTCCCAGCACTCACCTTTGCAGGGTCTGGTTGACACTCGCCGGTGAGCACCGCATCTGTCAACTGCACCTCTGTTGGGGCTCCTGCCCTGAGGGCCTCTTCCTGTTGACGGCGGCCAATGCCGGGGGCCATGCCCTCTGGGCAGTCACTATAGTCGCGGCCCACCGTCACGCTCGCCACGGACTGCCAAAACCTCAGCAAAAGCTCGGCGAACGCTCCGTGTTGAGGCGAGGTTTTTAGAAAATTAGCTCCTCCTCTTCCTTGATCGAAATGGCAAACAGACCGCAGGCCAACAGGGAGACTGCCACAGACTGCCAAAACCTCAGCAAAAGCTCAGTGAATGCTCCACATTGCGGCAAAGTTTTTGGCAATCCTCTTCATCGATCGAAATGGCAGACTGCCACAGAATGCCAAAACCCCAGCAAAAGACCTAACAGCGCTGTGATACCTCTGGGTCTGGACGCTATCAACACATGCAATCCATACATAAATAAATAGATAAAGGAAGCACATCGTAACAGGCACATTCTTCCTGTACTTTCATTCAGGTGGCACACCTGTGCCCCAGCTTTTTTCTTTACACTGAGGGGTCTGCTGAAAGATGTTTTGTGACACCACCAGAGCCCATTGAAGTTTGAGCATCTATTTTTATTTTGTTATTAGACTGCTGCCAGTGAGGTGAGACTGCGGCAAGACCCCTCCTAGGTGTAATTGTTGTAGTATAACCTGCCAACAGCTCTGCGAGAAAATTCTGTTTATTTTGTGTGCTATATAAAAACCATTATCACCCACTTGGAATCTCACGGTTTGGTAAGGAAAGCAGCTGGGGTAAGATTAAGGGACGGTCCTGCCTGCTGGAGCAGCTATGGCAGTAAGCAACTGCCAGAATTCCAAGACGTAAACGCCGGACTGGGTGGCTCTCTCGCGCATGGCCACGGGAAACTTGAGAGCTCTGCATCTGTTCGCAACATGCTGGTGACTGTGACAGCCCACATTCTTGTAAATGGAAGGAGTTTTGGAGTCAGTTCATAAGTGGATGTGATTCTTTCTTCATCCTCCAATATTTAAAGATATGCTCAAAGAGTAGTTAGACGTCAGTTGGAGCAGAATAAGGTAACCTAACTTGAACTTCAAATTAAAGAAAAGATTCCTGTTTTCCTTTGTTGATGTAAAAGATCAAAGCAATACCACAAATGATCACAAGATGGCAGTGTTACGCCATTTATCACTGGATTATTACTATACCTACAGCCATAGTTACTATATGCTCTTTAAAGACTAACATAAAACCACCCTTGTATATTGAATTTCATTTGTCATGACCTCCAAGTCATAGCTATAAAGTTGTATGTCATTTTACTGACGTTAGTTTTTTCGATGGATTTTTTGCAAATCAAAACTTGGAAGATATGTAGTAAGACTACAGAGGTAACCTGTCTATTGCGCTTAGAGAATCCCATTATCCCAGTTTCTATGGTAGCCTGTTGGTCCCGCCTTGAACATTTTCTAGGACAGCCAGTCTATTGCGCTTGGGTAGACTTGGGGGTAGTCTGTCTATAGTTCCTAGAAGAGTCTACAAAGGTAGCTGGCTTTTCTTCCTCACGAAGACTGGATGGCACAGTGACATCCAAGATAAGCTCCACTTGAGCTTAAGGTATGTACAAAAGTACCACTTTGGTGGAAATCTGCTGCAGGCGCGGCTATCCATCCACACTCTCTACAATGCAGCTACGACAAATTCGGTCTAGCTGGTGTCATAACCGTTTAGCACTGAAACACCAGACTTGTCTCAACACCTCTGCCATTAGAATACAGCGACAACTAACAACACATTTCAGTCTAGCTGGGTACACATTGGGCCTCATTACGTCTGTGGCGGTAAGGCAACAACCGCGCCACATTACGAGTTCTCACGGGTGCCGGTCTGCACGCCTGTCAGACCAGGCGTGCAGAGCGGCACCCGCGAGCAGAACAGGATGGTAGCAACGGTACCGTTATGAACAGTACCGCTGCTACCATCCTCCCCATTCCCATTGAGCGATATGGGGGCTCAAACGGGAATGGGGATGTACTGGTTCTGGGTCCTGTGAAAGGGAAATTACCGGGCCCTCCAAGGTCGGAATGGGCCAGTAATTCCCCTTTCGCGGGACCCAGAGCCGAACCCGAGTTTGGGGGTAGCCATGCCCTTATTAAGGGCATGGCTACCTCCAACCTTGTAATGAGGCCCATTGATTCTCCTGCAATAGCGGTCTGTCGTGACCTTCCTCTGCACCCGTCCACATGTCTGACCTCTTGGGCTGCTTACTGGAGCCTAGCCAGCCCTCCTAAATCCTAATGCTGGCCAAATGCACACACACATCTTAAGCCTCCTCTGAGAACTTTCCCACACCTGGGCTTTGATACCCCAAGGGCATTCCTACCACAAGGCACATTGAGGCCATACGCATGGGAAAAGGCACCATATAAATGGCTTCTATGATATGATAGGTTATTTATAACACGCTTAATGCTCAGAAGTTTCTAAGCGCGGACTCGGGGATCGAACCTGTGGTGCGCCGTGTCATCTTGCTTCCTAGGTGAGCACGTTGCCCCCGAGCTATCCTCCCGAGACTCTACAATACAACAGAAAGGACTACTTACAAATTATTCTTTGCGATTCCATCAACCACAGTGTCCTGTGTTCTAGTTTGACTTGTGAATGTGAACTTTTTTTCATTTTGTTTCTTAAGTAGGGGGTTCATGGAAAGTCATGCTGACTTAATACCCCTTTGTGAAACAATCTGAAATACAGTGTACAACGTCAGGGCGTTGTAGGTGGCATTTCCATGATATTTGCAGCTGTAAAAATCAGGCGGTATTCCATGTAGAATCAAGCATGTCAGCCCACATGGACCTTCACTGCAGACTGCGATGCGTGTGGATCTAGTGCAGGGAGCGGCAGCAGTGGTGGGCAGTAGCAGGTCTGAACTCCACCCCCAGGTCTGTGCAACGAGTTGAGGAAAACCACCTGGTTTGTAATTTATTGGCTGAATGTATGCCCTCCCACCACTAAAAGGAGCAGCATAATGTTAAGTCCACACTCTTGCCCACCTGTGTTCAGCACAGTGATGTGCACTGGGCTCTGGGCCTCCCCACTTGATCGACCTTGTATGCCCTGGGGGATGTGCAGTGGGCCTCTTCTGAAGGACCACTGGTGTCCCCTGGGCTCGGGAACCCTCTCTCAAAGGACTTTACACGGGCCAGCAGGCACCCCTGCTGCACTTCCATGGGGTGGGGTTTTACACTGGACAGTGGGCTACATTGTAGTCTGGGCATCCTGTCTTGAAGAGCCTTTTTTGGCCTACTCTTGTACAACTGCCTCGTGTCTACCCTCGCAAAGGACCTTGGACGTCCCAATGAGATACCCTGGGCCGTTTGTCTATTTCCCTGTAGGTCTGTCCGGAGCAGGGCAGTATATAACGATGGGTCTTTTACTTGAAAAGCCTTCTACAACTTTGCTGTTCACAGTTCTGGGTCATCTTCCGGGTACATCGCTTTGAAACAGTATATTCTTATTGTATAAGCGCCACTCAAGCAAACACTAAATAAATAAATAAAGCACCAGGTGGTTTTCTGGGCTCTGGAATTCCGTCATCTCAAGGCCCTTCACAACAGACGTCTTCTTACTTAAAGGGCCTTGCGCAGTGGTGCAGCAGTAGAGGCATGGAGAGGGTAGGGCTTGAGCAGGCAAGGCCCACCCAAAAGCTATAAATGCCCCCCCAGCAGCACTGTGTGTTCATTTACAGATGTTAATGTCACTGTGGTAGGACCAAATACATTATCATCACGCTGCACTTGGTGCGCAATCCTCGCTGCGCCTCTGGGTGCAGTCCGGATCCTATTCATAAAAGGGCCTGTTCTAAGCCCTTTATGGCACTGGTTTTGTACTCTGAGCTTTACATTTTAGCACCATAGTGTCACACTCTTGTGGTTTCATGTTTACAGCATGTTTACTGTAGCTCACAAAATAATGCGTCTTTCGAAAGTGACACCTTTCAGGTCCGGTCATTTGCACCCAGAGGCTCGAGTGGCCCCCGGGGTGAGCTGGCCTGGTGGCCAGTAGTTGCTCATCTGATGGCGAGCACCTCCCTAATCCACACATTCCTCTGACCCTAATAACGGACACCAGCCAGGTGGGCTCTGGGGCAACACTACAGGATGAAGCTCTTCAGGGGAGAAGGTTCTGGTTCAAAAAGAGAAACGGCTCAAATTGGAGAAAGTTAACAGAAATGGACAGGGCGGTTCTTGATTTTGTACAGGAATTAAAAGGCCAAGCAGTCCTTATGCGAACGATCAGGCGCCCGAGCATATGTAAACCAGCCATGCAAAACATAAAGTCTTTTCCTAGCCCCAGAAGTGCAGGAAGTGGGTGCCTGGGCAGGAAGTGGGAGCTTGGGCGGAAAGTGGAAGCTTGAACAGGAAGTGGGAGCTTGGGCGGAAAGTGGAAGCTTGAACAGGAAGTGGGAGCTTGGGCGGAAAGTGGAAGCTTGAACAGGAAGTGGGAGCTTGGGTGTAAAGTGGAAGCTTGAACAGGAAGTGGAAGCTTGAACGGGAAGTGGGAGCTTGAACAGGAAGTGGGAGCTCGGGCAGGAAGTGGGACCTTGGACGGACGTTCATCTGAACAGCTTGATAGCAATGCATCTTCCGAGGAAGGAGAATTGACGTGCAGATTGGTTGTGCCGGGACTTCTGCACCTCCTGAGAACCCTGCCTTCATGCTCTCCTTCTTCGGCAAATGTGAGATTGGGGCAGATACTCTGGGGCAATCTGTTTGCATCCCCCTGCCCCTGCTCAGTGGCCTGGCAGAGGGATGCTTGGTCTTCCTCGTGGCCATCAGGTTTGCTGTTTGCTTTTCTCTGCGGGCCGCTCCTTCAGAAAGTCCTGTTGAAGATCCATCAGGAGGGTATGAAGGTGGTCGTGGTGGTTCTGTGTTGAGTTCAGTGCCCATACTTCCCTCTTCTTCTAAGTCTGGCATAGCAGTGGCTTTGGAACCTCACGCTATATCCATCTTGGGGGTTTGACGGCTGGAAGGTGAGTGTTGCAATGTCTTGGGTGTTCCTTTCAGACTGCAGCTTTTATCCTGCAAGCCCACAGACGCGGTTTTTGCAGTAGTCAGTGATCGAAGTGAGCAGGAACGGTCGGGGACGATGTTCCGCTACTCTTATTTTTTGCTGTTTACCATTCCTCTACTTTTTGCAACCATATTCACGATTCTATACATAGGATTTGTCCATTGATGTCTTTGTGCAAGTGTAAAGTTGCAATAGGAGCCTTAGTTACTAGTCACTTGGACTATTGCAATGCCCCGGCCGCGACACTGTGCCACATGTTGCACTAAGCTTCTGCCTACCCTCTCCCCCGCCGACACCACAGTTCCACTACTTTTTTCGGTACACTTCTACCACTGGCAATAGTTACTGGACACATTCTCGGGTGTAGTTCAGGGGATATAGTCGCCCATGATTGTGATTATGGAGTTTTTGAGTCAAGGTTTTCATTTTAGGCTGTGTGTCAACACTGCATGGGCAAATTTGGGGGGATGCGGCTCACATTTCTCCTTTAGTCCTTCCTCTCCTTTGCGGGTTTGAAGATGCCAAGCCTAGCACCCATGCCCCTCTGCCCCAATGGCACCTGCCTTTAGTATTACGCACCCTTCAGTCAGACTCCCTTGAAGCTCTTTCAGCAATGTCACTAGTATCACTTTCAGCTAAAGGCTGTCTTTTGACGGCATTAACCAGGGACCTTTTTTTACCAAAATGCCAGGGGTAGCGGAATATGGGGTAGATTTTTGCAGTTGTTTTAAATTGACATTATAGTTGTTGGGTGGGGGGTAATAGAGAGATGTATTTGAGATGTTGGGGATTTAGGGTATTGTATATCTCGCTGTGTACATAGTACTGTGTAAAATGTGCTTTTGTTGTGTTTTTTTTCATGTGTTATTTGATATACGCTGATTGTATTGGGATTTGTTATGGATGTTGTGTAAATAAAGTTTCAAAAAAACAAAAAACAAACCCACCCCCATGAGTGACATTGCAGGAAGTGATGTCATTTGACCCCGCCTGAGTGACATCACAGGAAGTGATGTAAGCTGACCCCACCCAGAGTGACATTACAGGAAGTGGCATCATAAAGCATTATCCCTCAGTACACTAAGACAAATATGGGTCCAATATCACTGTAATATGACATAGATTTCATACAAGAATGGATCATTATATGTAGCAGTGTGTCAAGACCCATGTTGCCACAGGAAGTGTGTGAACCCAAATCCCCTCTTTATGTGGATCCGCCGTGTTATTTCAACATGACTGCAGAGCGAAATCCCATTCTGGGGGGACATGGGCGGATAGGCGGGTATAGGGATAGGGGAAAGCAAGGATAAAAGGGCGGAGGGATAAGAGCATTGCCAATGTCAAGAGTTTGGGCTTTTGTGTAAACATGGGAAGGGCATTTGCCTAATACTTATACACAAGCTAAAACTGTTCTCTCTGCCAGTGCTTGATTTTAACAGGACTTCAGTGAAGGACACACAGGGTGCTTATAGATTGAATGGCTGAACGCAGACCTGGTTGACATTTTTATTACGCCAGTTATTCATTTACAGCTCCAATTAAGTCGTTAACTCTCAGAAGACTGCTTAAAAAAGATACTGACAGGTACCTCGAGTGCAACGTTTGATGGTAAGGATTGATTAAAGCGAGCTCAAAGAGATGCCAGGAGGAGGTGTTTTGGGCAGGGAGGGGCCCGAACTGGGTGGGGATTTGCATGGCTATGGACAGTCAATGAGTGGGCAAATAACCAAACAATACCTGCAAGGGGGGGGCACAAGCTGCCTGCCCAGGACTTCCCAACCTAAACCCACCCACACCCATCTTTAGAGACCAAAACATCCTATGTGCACCAAGGAGGAACCTTCTCTACCTCCCTAATGCCAAAATATTCACAGAGACTATAGAGGACATAACGCCACCTCCTCCTAACCCCAGGCTGGCCGCCACCTTCACAACAGCGAACCATGTTCTGTGTAGTAAGGAGAAACTGACGCTATCAAATATTCTTAAGGTTTCCTGGTTTTCTCCCATTTCTGTAGCCAGGCGTTCTTTGCACTGGCTACCAATTTGTTACTGTGTCACTTTAAAAATATTTTGTTTGGTATTTAAATGTTTACATGGCTGAGCACCTACTTATACCTCATTTGGTGCACATTCTTCAGCCCCCCTGAACTCTCCGTTTCTCACATGCCTTACTTTTGGCTATCTCTCGCCGTGTCACTAAAGGTGACAGGCGTTTTCTCTTCTGGGCCTGCGTCTAGGCAATGGTCTCTCTGCCCAAACCCACGACTCCATTAGGCTCACTGCAAGTTTGCCGGTCCGGAAATAAGGTGCCGGTGATAACCTATACCGCCACCTTTCCGGACTGACAAACCACAAGTCTACCGGAAGGGGATCTGAGCTACCGGCAGGCCTGACCTATTGGTAGATCAGGCCCTCTCTGGCAGATAATTGCCTGAATCAGGCTACCCCATCCCATGGAGTCCTAGCGGACTCCATGGAATGGGGAGTTACCGGCGTCTCTGCTGCCCGTAATATCCCGTAACACCGGGATATCGGGCTGGGGAGATGGTACGGTAGTTGCCTGGTATCCCACTGGAATTACCGCGGGATACCGGGGAACTCATAATCGGCCCCATGACTTCCCTTCTTAACTTCGGAACGCTTTAAAGACCCGCCCTTTTGCTTGAATCGATTGTCTAGAATGGTTTCATGATCACACCACAAATGCATATGTTCCTCTTTTTTTATGTTCCCTCTGCGTCCGGATGCAGTTTACTGCCTAGCGCTCTTCCAGTTTGTGCATTATAAATAACATATTATACTACTTTACTGATTCCAGAGCTCGGAGCCAGAGTCCCAAAGTTCCCGCCCTCCCAAGAAACAGTAAAACTGCTGCTGTACAACGGCACCATTTCTTATCCTGGTGACGGCGGATTGATGTATAGACAGGTAGTTGTGTGTGTGTGTGTGGGGGGGGGAGGATGGGAGGAGGGGGTTGCTTTGCCTTCACAGCAGGGAGGGGCTGAAAAACGAAATGATGTCATGTTTTACTGGTTTTACATACCTAGGAATGCTAGGGCATTTGTGAAGGCCAAATAATCCTTCCAAGTTAAGGGGTGCTACTACAGAAGTATTTGCTTAATTAAAGGGCACCTTTTGCATTGCCTGCACCCACCCTATACCACCCTATACCACCATATACCACCCATACCATAATTTGTGTACTGTGAATATCTCCATCTTTGTACCTGTATTAGCATGACTGCAACTCTACGTGTCTCAAGCCTAAAGCCTCCTTGTACTGCTTGCGCCCAGTTACCTTCGGGTTTGGTGTGCCATACAAAATAAACAAACAAACAAACAAACAAACCCTCACAGATAAGGACTGTGACTCGCAAGTGTAGTGGCAGAGTAATGAAGATTAGCAGTAAGTCATCGGAGCATGTACATTGCTGGCTATTGGGGTCTGGCTAGGGAGAGCTCCATGCTCTCCTTGGCAGGGGTGCTGCTGAAAAGGGGGATGCAGAGTCACACTTCAGAGCCACAGAGTATGGAAAACAATATACCCAGGAAAGGTGCCTTAGCCCCCATTCACCACTCACACTGTTGCCCACCCTGGGTTGTCAAGATGTTCCCTCTATTTGCTTGAAGGGGCTGCTGTGTATTAAAACATGTTCTGCCGAATCCTGCCCCACACGGTCCTGCAAACAAGCAGAGGCTCAATTATTTCAAAATGGATTTCAAGGTGGAATCTCTGGGGTCACTGAGTGGTGGGAGGGGGGAGGGCAGCCCACCTGAGACATATTCATTTTTGGTTCTTCAGAGAAGTCCCAAGGCGTTAGGTAGATCCAGCCTGCCCTAGAGGTTGCCAGAAAGGGCAGCCAGTGAGGTTAATGTACGGAAGGTGCAAGTACCCACCAGGCAATCCTTATTTATAAGTATTTATTTATTTGTTTTTGTTACGCTCCAAAGCCCTCTGGCCCCAGGACGCACATTAACACACGTGCACACAAATAAACAGGGCAGAGTATCATAAAGAAATGTAATTTAATCAAACCGAGTTGTCTTTAAACGTTTACGAAAAGTGAGCAGGTACCTTTCCTTCTGCACGCCAATAGGTAAGGTGTTCCAAGCAATTGCCGCTTGGACAGGGAAGGGGGTTGCAGATGTTTGATCCCCCCCCCCCCCAGGCTTCCAGGACATATCACATTCACTCAAGGGAATGCTTTACGCCCTGCAGGTAAAAGCAAAAACACGAGACGAGGAACACATTTCAATAAATGAGCTCAGACAGACACTTTGAATGATATTGTAAAGTTGTCCTCACACACCTTGATTGTCAGTGTACAAGAATGCTGAATGCATTAGTCTTCAATAACCGCGAAGGGTCTTTCACTTCAACTAACAGGAGACTGAAACGTGTTTGGTCACAGCTCTGTTTTCATGTTCATAGGAAAAAAACATGGTTTTCCAGGGTTTTGCCATGGTCATCCAAGGACAAAGTCCATTATTCGGACTCTGGTTAATCTTTGATAAGTACGGATGGCGAATGGCTCAGGAACCGAGCATGGGTAACCAGGGTCTAATGATAATCATAATACTAGGGACATACGTGGCTGTCCCGGATCCTGAAGAAGTTGGATAACCTTTGTGACAAGGTCCGTAACCTGGCCCTGTCAAGAGGGGATAGGAGCCCCTCTCAACCTGGGTTGGGAGGACTTCCAGGGTATTGCCACAGCCAGTCTCAGCCTAGAGGGGGGATGTGGCATTTGAGTGGTTCCCAATTACTGTCCTCTCTCCAAGTGCCTTCATATTTGTGGGAAATACCAAAGTACATCACTCCATGCCTCTTGATACACATGCTTGCCAGGTTTTCTCTTTTTGTTCTAGCTCCAGAGTCAAAGCTGTTGCCGTTTGGAGGAGCCGGTGGAAAGAGCATAACGCACAAGTGCCCCACACCATCAGCTTTTCACGGCTGGAAGGACCAAACCAGAGAAGGACAGCAGAAGACGTGGCATAGTGCTTACATGCCTGACATGTTGCATGCACGCAGCCTGACATGTTGCGTGCCGCTCCCCAGTATATGTGCACGCAGAAGAAAAAATCGGTGCAAACACCCTAAACTGTCAACAAGCTACAACCTGAAACAAAGACTGTACTTACCTTAGGGGATGCCACGCCATGCCCCCCCCCCAACACAAACCTGAACACTGTGCAACACAGGCTGCCATTGCCACATCACGGTAGCCCTGTTTGTGGAAAGGAGGAGGAGGTGGGTTTAACCCTCTATTTAAGAGTTTGTGTGTATGCAACATCTTCCATGGGCGGAGAAAGGACCAAATTGGCATGGGTCAGAAAGACCCCAGGAAACTGTGGGTTATTCAGGGGAAGTCAGAGGAGGGGGAGGTGGCAGACCAAGAGGCCAGCAGAAAAAAAGGACAGTGGACTAGAGCCTGGAGGCGTATTATAGATTAGGTGAGGTGTTGGTTAGTGAGTGCAAGTGGTGCTGTGTTCTCAGTGTGCATGTAAGACTAGTGAGTGGGATTCATAGAGGGAGTGTAGGGGGTGAATGTGAAGTGGCTGTGAGAAAGCAGACCTTTTGTGCCATATCAATGTATCCTGTGGAATAACAAATGGCTGCGTGGTGCAGGTACACACCTTTGAAGGACGCCACCAATATCACGATGACTTCAGGATTTCTAGAGTGAGAGGATTTGAACAGTTTTACATGGAAATGCACATGCTAAGGATTGTGCTTCTGCAAATAGGTTAAGCTTTGGGGAACAGAATGTGCAGTTCTCACTCCTGGTAATAGAGGTCTTTGTTCTGCCCTCCATTACATATGATTTATGCAACAAGCTCATATTTCACACTGGTTGTGTTAATAACAATTATTTGGAATATTCGTATTTTTAAAGGGGAGATGGAAAAGGGAATCATTGGGGTCAGTCAGAATTGTGTTTCAATGTGTTACAGAACACATCTCAACTTAAAAATTATCCACAAAATAAAGAGAAAGCAAAATCAAAGTTGCACGTCCATGGATAAAACCAAGTCAAATTAGAATGAACATAATCGAGGCTGACCACGTATGACAGTGCACAGGCTCTGGTTGCCTGTCATTTTATTACACCTTTAACATGGAAAGAGAACACACATATAATTACTCAGATTCATGGCTAGGCCATGTACAAAAATAACTGGGACAGACGAAACAGTAATGACGATGTTTAGACATGGAGAACTTTGGTTGTCCATGACGCCATGGACTCAACTGAAGCTTGTCTTTCCATGTTTACTGCTGTTGCATGGACAGAGACCATGATGTAATGACCGTCATTCATGGACAGATCGTGGACAAAAATACCATAGACAAAAATTAGAGACAGACATGAGCATGTACGTGCATGGACAACTCAGTTTACCCATGATGTCATGGGATACCGAAGAACAGAGGGGGGTCAACTTCCTGAAATGTTGTAGAGTTCTAAATGGAGGATGTAAACGCAGTTATAATCAACCAACAAAAAAACCCGATATAATAAACTAAAGTAAAGTGGTTCTTTCAATCGTAGAACGATTGCAAGTAGAATGGCAGCAGCTCAGATAAAGACGCTGCAAAGTGTACTGGTGGCGATGGCGATGTAGGAATCAAATGCATGATAGTAGCAAATGTATGTGAAGACATGACGTCTACCACAGCACATAACAGATCAGGTCAATTGTTACATTATTTATAAGGATTACAGGTTTCCCTGTAATTTTGCAGTGGTGTTGATCCTGATATTATAGAAACATGACTTCCAAGACTATGGGCCTCATTACGAGTATGGCTACCCCCATACCGGGTACCAGGTCTGGGTCCCACACAAGGGGACTTACCGGGCCATTCCGACCTTGGAGGGCCTGGTAAATCCCTTTTGCGGGACGCGGTCCCGGTACATCTCCATTCCCATTTGGGGAGGATGCTAACAACGGGTCCGTTAATGACAGGTCCGTTGTTAGCATCCTGGTCTGCTAGCGGGTCCCGCTAAGGAAGCATGGTCTGACCAGGCGTTCCTTAGCGGGACCCACTGCAGACCTCGTAATAGGGTGACCCGTAATGAACGGTGCCGGTCCCTTATCAGCACCATTCATTCCGCGGCCGCCAGGGTCCTAATGAGGCCCAATGTCCAGGATGTTACTGTGAATTGGATATCGGCTTCTAAGCATCAACATGAGCAGCAATTGGATTTAATAATGTTCAGAAGAGAGAACTGAATATATTGTGTAAATAAATTATCTAGTATATTGCGGCATAAACATATTAAGGACACTTGTTCAATTTGTATTGTATGTTTGTGATAAATTGGTAAATAGTATTGTTCTTTAACCAGCTAAGAGTTTGCTCATATTAGCCTTGAATTAAGCCAACACATACAATATTGAAATTACAGCCC
This sequence comes from Ambystoma mexicanum, assembly GCF_040938575.1. Lineage (NCBI taxonomy): Eukaryota > Metazoa > Chordata > Amphibia > Caudata > Ambystomatidae > Ambystoma > Ambystoma mexicanum. Next base: position 334,508,011 of record NC_090924.1, on the reverse strand, counting down.
AACACAGGTTCAAATCATAACGATCCTTGATGTGGTGAAAAAGAGGCATGCTGGCAATTGGAGCCAATGTAATTAAGAGTATATTTAGGAGATTAGTCTGTCTTTTAGCTCCACCAGTTCGCTGCAGGATGCTCACAAACATCCGAGAGCAGCAGGGGAGGGGCTATTGTGTATACACAGCCACTAAAGTTCTGTTTTTAAATGAAATGTAATAAATTGAAACCACTAAATTGGTCAATCCTGGCTACGGTTCACTTTTGGTTCTTTATTTATTAGAATTGCCCTACCCAGAGAGTCTTGGAATGCCTTACAAGGTTCAAGGGTTGAAAAGGTGGGAGGAGAAACAGACGTTCCAAAATGTTTTCAGGATAGGATAGAACGATTAGGATAGACAAGTGGCAGCTGGGGAGATGGAGTGGTGGCGCTATTTGTGGAGAAACAGGGAGATTTTGAGGCTCTTTCTGCAAGTGGTGGTGGGTTCAGTGTGGATGTGAAGGGTATGGTGTTGCAGGCTCTAGGTGCCCAGTGGGCAAATGCTTGTGTTTGTGTGCATGTTAGTTTGCAGACTGGAATGTGTAGGAGATGCTGGCTTGCTTTCCCTGTGTGGGAGATGGGTTTGAGTTTGTGGTGAGGGCAAAATAGGCTTTTGCGGTAAGAGTCCTTTCAAGGCAATTCCTTGGCGGTACTGGGAGCCACTGGAGCGTGACGAGAGCTGGAATGATGTTTTAATGTGTGGGTAGGTGGGAGGAGGAGTATGGCTTCTGCGTTTTGTATGGCTTGGAGGAGGCAGGGGTGCTGCTCGGGAGACCAGTGAGGAGAGCACTGCTGTAGCTCAGCTTGGAGAGAACCAGTGCTTGGACTGCGGAGCGGAAGTCGTCAGCAGAAAGGATTTGTCTGATCATTTGTATGAGGTATAGTTAGTTGTAGGTTGCATGCTTTGGTGACAGCAGCTGTGTGGTGTGTGAAGGTAAGGTGCGGGTCGATAATGAAGCCAAGGGATTTGACAGGTGAGGGATAAGTGTGGGCTGTCTGTGGCGATTCTTTGATTCTGGGGGTGATTTCAGGTTTTGTGTCTGGGGCGGATGAGGAGGTATTGCATTTTGGAAGGGTTGTGCTTGAGGGCGTGTTTGGCTATCCAGGTGGTGATGGTGGAGAGACAGCTTTCAAAGGCTCTGGAGTTGTGCGGGCGATTAGTTTTGGAAATATATTTGTGTGTTGTCGGCATATTGGTGGCAATGGATGTTGTGTTTACTATGTGTCTGTCCAAGGGATTTAACATATAGGTTGAAGAGGAGTGGAGACTGGGTTCTCGTACTTGACTGGAGTGGGGTTGGATTGACAAGGAGGCATGCAGACAAAGTGTATAAGTAAGGAATTTTGGTGACAATGCCTGAGAGTTTCATCCTGCAGGCTTGAATGTCAAGTAGAATGGTGTGGTCGACGGTGTCGAAGGCTACAGAGAGGTTGAGAAGTACGAGTAGTGCTCTGTGTGCTTTGTCTGTGATGTTGTGGAGGTCATGGAGGATGTGAAGTGTAGCTGTCTTAGTGCTGTGTCCAGGTCCTAAAACCAGATTGAAAAGGGTTTTAGGCCAGCCCAGCACACCCCCTTTGCTCCTACAACCCCCTTTCATTCAGCCCACCATATCTCCTTACACACAACCTCTCTGGCCCCATCTCACGCTTCCCTGATGTATAGTTTTCTTCCCACAAAGCAAGTGCAGCATGACAAAGAACCGCCATGCAATTGCTTCCCTCGAATGACCTGGTACCAATATATCGATATGATCCAAAGTTCTTTCTATTCCTTCATTAAAAAACTTGGTTTATACATTTTTAGCTGCCCTCTAATGCCAAACGCATTTCTCCTGATTTAAACAAAGCCACCATAGCACAACATAACATGTTTGGGGATAGAATTCCTTCATCAGTTGTGATCTTCGTAGCATGCCCCTATCTGTCAACAGTTCGAAACCCTATTTTGAAGAAGTGCCACACTTTAGGTTAGTAGATGACGCTGAGGAGACCATGGCGGCTGGATACCCCCACCCGCTATGAAATGTAGGACCTGGAGGAGGAACTTGTTTCAATGTAGTGGCTGTGATAAGGCTCACGCGTGGCATCGTTTGTGTTTAGATGTGTTTCGATGCAGTTACTTTGGCCAGACTCCTGTAAGTGCAGTGACTTTGGACATACTTTTGGTAATGGTGTGCCCCAAGGAGTTCTCTGAAGTGGCTGCGCATGTCGGCAATCAACAAAACACCTTAATTAATACATCAGTAAATGAATAGACGTGCAGATGCAGCTGGCCAAGATGGCTCTTGGTGAACCAGTGACCATGGTTAGAGCTGCTGGTCTTGTCATGCATCAAATGCAGATTTTCTCCATTTAATTTTTGATTGTAAATTTGTTTATGCGTTTTGGACAAAAATGCAATCATGCCTACAAAAGATTTTTCATTTCAAAGAACCTTTGTCACTCTGTAATCTCATGATTGGCTCTATGGTTATCCCTTTTATACAACAAATTGAATCACCTACATCATTTCATTTATTCATCAGCATTGCTCATCACAATATTACTTGTAACTGTAAAAATACTTCCAACTTGTTTTGTGACATCTGGTGGAACTCTATTTGCTCTACTCATCGGATTGAAAAATGTCATGCATTTTCTGCTGATTGTTTACATAAATTCAACAAAAAATGGAATGTGTTTATTCAATCCCTTAACAACTCGGAATAAGTAAGACTAATTTTATATCACTGATATCCCCCCTTCTCCTTCGCTAATCTATTCTGTCTTGTTTGTTTCCCCGTTCGTTTTATTGATTCTCAGAAATAATTGTATCATATCTATTATATTAACTTGTTACATGAAATGTTAAGGTTGTTACGCCTTACAGAGCACTAATATAAAAATGTTTATACTTTATGTTTATATTACTTGTTTACAAACTTACCTAATGAAAATTATTAAACAAAAAAAAAGGAACTGCCACACAGCCGTGGGGGTCCGGCATCTCCGTATCACAGGAGCAGCCGAGTTGCTGGACGTTTTTAAGCGCTTGGTGCAGTAATGAAAATCATATATATTGGGTCTTTGCTTATAAGCACTGAGGGGCATTTGAGTTGTTTTGGCGTTTCCTTGCGCAAAGGTGCTGGAAAAATGATTATGAATCCAGATTCCTTTAAATAGTAACTTGAAAACTATGCAGCTTATCTAAGTATATGATTCATTTTTGACTTACTGTCTGCAAATTAGCAAGTTCGCAGTGAAAGGAAGAATATCATTGGTGGATTTGTAAGAAAAGAGACCTTCCAGAAAACTAGTTACACTATGGAAATTATAATAAGAAAAACGTTACATTTATTAGTTTGTAGCCCTGAGGAAGAGCAATAGCTCGAAACACGTGTTGCCTCAAGCAACGTATAATAAAACAACATTAAAGACTTTCTCTATACTTGGAGGTTGGGCGCTGTTTGAAAGCCAGTACTTATTTGTTTGTATGGTTAGAATGCAGTTGAGGTGCAGTTCCTTGTCAAAATTCTAATGAGGCTGTGGCTACTGTTAATGTAACTAACAAGCCAGGTGAAAAATCACCTAGACTCCATGGTGCCTGAAACACAGACACATTCATGCTTTTTAAATACAGCAACACCAAAGGGACTGTACAACCAGTCAATGAAAGCTTTATTGCGAGACTTCAAAATGAGTATACCATTTACTGTTCAGCTTTGTTCCACAGTAAAAGAAAGTTCACATGAACGCCCATTGTTATCTGTGGCTACTCTATAATCTAATACAGGGGGGAAACAAGATGGATGACATGCAGCTGTTTTCATAGAAAGTTCATTTACAACTGGATTAGTGGGAACCACTTACTTTCCAATGGCCATGAATGCCAGTTCCACATTCATGCCCGTCTTGGCACTGGTCTCCATGAACGGCACCCCGTATTCCTGCAAAACCAAAGCAGATAGTAGCAGTCAGTGGCCGATTGGATGTGCAGGACAATTGGACTCAAAGATGCCAGATGGCTTCTGGCACTTAGTCCACAAATCTCCTTCAATGCCTGCTACCCACATAACTGCACCGTCTCCTGCCTGAGTGGCCTTCCTGCACCGCTAGATAACCCTTTAAACCTTAACCTCTTAAAACCTTCAAAAAACCACATTCCCTCACCAGTGATTAGGGGACATTCAAAGGTGCACAGGAAAGGGAGGGATCCCAAATTCCAAAGGAGGGTGCAGCAGTGGGTCTAGGGTGTGGCGGGCTAGGGACTATATGGGGTGGCTAGGTGGGTCAGATAGAGCACTCGTCAAGAATGATAGATGCTGGCATAAAACCATCCCCGCCGCCCACCTTCCCAAGATGGAATACCTTACAGAAATACTTGGGATACAACAATACTGTCCTCCTTCCATCCTTGAGTATTAAATGTGATACCCTGACTAGATCACACTTTGGCAATAACAACAGCACCATTGCTGGGTTGTCCTTTATCAATGACTAGAATGCTCTGCCTGGTCACTTCACTGCATTTAATGTGTCACACTTGCTTGGCCATCCTACAGCACTGTATTTGGTGGATGGAAGACTCACTGTATTTAAGACAAAAGGATGCAGTCTGCTGTATGGGATGTTTTAGCATCTGCCCAAGGGCCAGTGGACCCACAGTGCCTTGGTAGCCATAACACATGGCAGAAGCTCTGTGCAAATAACATATGACATACCCTCTCTGTGACACTGGCCTTGAAAACCTGACCAGATAGAGAGGCTGGCCACAGGTTCAAAATAAAAAGCAGGATCCAACAGTGGAGAGCAGTCAGCGTTGTTGCGCATCATCGCGGCTTGGCAAAGACTTGCGCGCCTCTACACCTATGGAGGGAAAACCAGCACACACTGGAACATTCTGGCACCAGCTGTGACAGACTCCAGGATGATGATCAAAGGCGGGCCCCACAGATGACAGTCCAAACAAGGGTTGGCTCTTGTCTTTGGCACTCATCTGTCTCTGTTTATAATCCTTTTTTTACTGAAGAATCAAAGATACCCCGTCAAGCATACAACAGACACAGGACCGTTCTTTACAGTTATTTGGAACTGAGAAAAAAACAAACCTTTGCCTTTAAATTCTGTCCATTCCAATCGCAACTGTAATCAGTTTCAAAAGGGGGGAATAGGGAAAACAAATTAAAAAATAAAAAATAACATGGGGGGATTTGGGGCAGTGGTGGATGGGGTGGGTGGCTTTTGGCGGGGAAAGTTTAGATCACCAGATCCTAAAGCAATATCATTAGTAAGCGACATATTCCAGCAGGGAAAAGTCATCATATATCTAACATTTGTGATGCCTGCGGGCTTAGTGCGCGCTACACATAAACAAACTAAACTATATATAACAGTGCAAAGACCTACCGGGCTCTCTCCCCTACCTAATATCAGATTGCAACAATCTAAAGGCTCGCAGATCTTGAGGGCTATGAGGTACTCTTGGATAGTCATTTTGCTGCACAGAATCTATGAAGGGAAGTCAGGTTGCCAAGTATTTTGGCATCTCATTCCTGTTGGACGCATCTATTTTTTCCATAGTCAGGCCAAACCAAATCCATGCCCACCACTCTTGTAGGTCGGGGGTTGGGGGGAGGATCCTCTTCCACCTGTGAGCTAGGCTTAATTTTGGCCGCCACCAAGAGATGGGATACACGTTTAGCGGCTTTACCGGTCAACGGGTAGGCTCCTCTAGGACCTACATTACCAATAAGACAGTAAGGGGGCCAAGCGCAAGGTCAATTCTAGTAATCTTCTTAATATGGGACAACACCACCTTCCAATACCGTTGAATAACTGCGCAGGACCACCACTTGTGAATTTGGGAACCTAGGGCCTGCCCACAGCGGCAACAGTCGGAAGGGGTTGCTGGATTCATGTGATGTAGACTCTCAGGGGTTGAGACGTCATCTACAAATTAACTTATGGCTATTCTCCCTTGTATGCACTTAGAGGATTTGGATGCTCTAGTCCAAATATTATACTAAGATAACTCCTCTATTTAGGTACCAAAATCCCCCTCCCATTTTGCCATGTAATCATGTGGGTAATTAAAGCGCCGCCCATTAAGGATCTTGTACAGTGTGGAGATCTTACGACCCGGGAGTGCCCCAGGTTTAGGTCCTCAAACGTTTGGTATCATCTTGGGGGTCCCCAGCCAGTGCCTCAACTGTACATATGAATATCTGTCTGACTCCGAAACCAGGAACGATTGCCTACACTCCTGGGAGGGCATCGACCCACCATTGGAAAATAATTGGCCAATCCCGTTTAGCCGTCCTTCTATCCATTGCGTGAAGGAAGGGGGGAACATGCCTGGGGAGAATGCAACATTTTGGAACACTGGGGTAAGTGGGGAAAGATAGGTAGTACTCCCATATTTCTTAACAGCTCTGTCCCAACGAAATATCGATGCCTAAGTAGTGGGCAAGATTGAGCCAGGGTTCTGTCTAACATTTGGAGGGATCCAACACCTGACATGCAAGGCCGTCCCCGCACCCACCGTCTCAATATCAGCCCAATGCTTAGCTCTGACCAGAGCAGAGCTCTCAAGAAAAGAGGCCAGTTGAGTAGCATAGTAATATCTTTCTAAATCTGGGACGCCCCCAGACCTCTATTCGTCTTTAATGTTAACATTGTGCGATGAGAGATCCCAGATGATTTCTTGGCCCAAATAAATGTGAAAATATGGGATTGAAGGTCCACGAGCACCCTCTTCGTAATAGGTATAGGGAGAGCCTGCAGTGTGCATAAAAGCCTGGGTAGAAAGGACATCCTTACAGCAGTAATCCTCCCCAACCAAGGGATCTCATGTCGCAACCAATTTGCCAAGTCATCCTTCAATTTCTTACAAGGCGTCAAAATGTTCCGCTGATATAAATAGGGATGTGACTTGGCCAGGTGAACCCCCCAAATATTCCAGAGAATCCTGACACAATTGTAAATCATATTGTGATTTCAGAGTGGCAACTACCTGCTCCGGGGTTGTAATATTTAGAATTTGTGATTTCGAGTAATTAATCTTGAAACCAGATATTGCATGGAATCCTTCCAGCAGATCCCCTATGTTCAGCAATGTAGAGCAAGGAAACCTCATTAAATAAAATCAGATCATCCACGTAAATGACAATCTTATGCTGTGTCTGGGCAATTTCAATTCCTTTGATGTAATCATGGGCACAGACTCTACAAGCCACCGGCTCCATAGCTAAGGTGAATGTCAAAAGGGACAAGGGGCAACTCTGGTGGGTGCCTCTTGCTAAGGGTATGGGTTCTGATAAGAGGCATTTTCAGTTTAATTCTCGCAGAGGGGAGTACATAGTTGTCTAACACCATTGACATAAAGTTGTTCCCAAAAGCCTGCAAGGTTTTAAGGCTATACGACCAGTCGACCTCGTCAAACGCTTTCTCAGCGTTGATCGATGATACTGCCATAGAGATGTCATGTTTCCCAGCTCAGTCAATTTTATCAACGGCTCGGCAAAAATTAAAATGTGTCCGTCTACCTGGAATTAATCCAGTTTGATCTGATGTATTGCAGTGCGAAGGACTCCTGCCAGACTGTTTGTCAGGACTGTGATGTAGATACTAGCGTCATAATTAAGTAAACCAATAGGTCTATATGACGTGCATAGCGCTGGGCCTTTTTTAGGCTTTAGCAAGAGCGATCAGGTTATTTCCCCCATGGATGGAGTGACAAACGCTCTTGCTAGGAAACTATTAAAAAGAGTGACCAGATGCGGAACAAGGAGAGATGCACATTATTTATTTAAAGCTGCTAAGAAGTCATCCGGACCCGCCACCTTGTCCGTTCGTAAGTCTTTGATAACGCGCAGCATTTTATCTGACGAGATTGGGGCATCCATTGCCTCCCTATCTTGCTCAGATATCTTTGGGAGGCCTGATTCCAGCAACTAATCCTCCTAGCCATACCCCTCTAAAGCCTTGGATTTAAAAAAGTTCTCATAAAATTGGGATAGTATAAGTAACTTCTTAGAATCGGTGGAGCATGATTGTCCTCTGCCATCCTTCAAGGCTACTATAGAGTTTCTCACCTGCTGGGCTTTCAGTTTATAGGCCAGGTAACGAGAATCCATATTAGACATACTGAAATAATTTGTTTTCGTTTTCTGCATTTGATTAGACATTTTAGTAGCCAATAAGGCCTTTAGCTCTGCACCGGCCACTTGTAGCTGCCTGTATATGTGCCTCTTGGAATTCTGCCTATATTGGTGTTCAAGATCCCTAATTCTGCCCTCAATCTCCTCCTGGAGAGCCAGCGATGCTCTCTCTTTCTCTGCGAGGCATGACTAATTAATTCCCCCCTAATTGTTGGTTTAAATGCCTCCCAAAGTGACTTGAGCAGTGTCTCTTCCCTGGAGTTTTCTTCAAAGCATTGGGTAATTCTCGTAGAAATTGCATCTCGATAAATTGGATCTTTCAACAAGGTGTCATTAGTGCACCACCTAAATGGTTTGTGGGCATTGAGAATGCGCTTGCAGCTGTAGACTAATGGCGGCATGATCCTAGACTAAGGCTAGTTCGATGGTTGGATTGGAAGCCTGTGTGATGGGAGAGAGCGTGCTATCAGGACGTGCTCTAATCTATAGTAAGTATGATATACATGCAAGAAATATGTGTAACCCTTAGGTCGGGTTTAAGTGCCTCCAGATGTCTATTTTTTTTTTTTTATCAAAGACTTTATTGATTTGGAACATAGGAAAACAACTTAACAGTACGTGCATCTCTCTGTGTATCAGGGCTGGGAGAAAGGGAGCAATCATACAATCAACATTTTCAGGAGGGGGTAAGGAAAGGAGAGAGAAGCAGGTAAAAAACTAAAAACAACAAAAGAGAGGAAAGAAAAGAGAAAAAACCCTTGGTAACTGGGACTGCCGTCTAGTGGTCCGTCAGACTTTGCCAAAACAGGAGTTACTCGTGGCACGATCAGTACTTTCCTGGCTCGCTTCATTCGGCATCATGCGACCCTGTCCATTCTTAGCGTCTGCCGTGTCACACCTGACTTCTAGCTGGCGTCTTCCCAGCGGCTCCATATTTTGTTCGCTTTTTGCGGGCAGCCCCTTGCAGCATATACCCGATGTTCCATGTCAGCGCAGATGTCTACATCCACGACCCATTGGTCGTAGTCCGGAGTGCGTTCTGTGCCCCACAGTTGTGCTATATTCCGCCTGAGCACGGCCGTTGCAGTAGAGCAGAGTATCTTTTCATACCGGGACAGGCCGGTTTCATTGGAGATCCCCAGAAGGAGATGTTTTGGGCATCTTTCTATTGTCTTGCCTATAACGCTGGATAGTTTGTCACAGCATTTCTGCCAGAGTTGTTGGATATTATTGCATTCCCATAGGATATGGAAGAATGTGCCTTCCTCACGCTTGCAGCGCAGGCATCGTGCGTCTGTCGTCTTCCCCCAGCAGAAAAGGGCGACTCTTGGGTAGTAGACGCGGTGCAGGATTTTTAGTTGAACCAGTCTGAGTCTTGAAGAGATGGTTACCTCGCGCGGGTACATTAGGGCCTCCACCCAGTCTTCCGGCTGGAGCGATCCCACGACCCGTTCCCATTTGGTCTTCAGGCTGGTCAGTTCTGGTGTCGCAAAGGATGTAATTACATTGTACATGGTGGAGGTGACTTTCCGTTCCACCTGGTCCGATACCATATTGCGCTCAAGGGGGGAGCTTTCCGGTATGTTCCGTATATTCTGTTGGTGGGTGCTCCACGCATGTTGCAATTGCGTGTGGTGGTATCTTTCTGTGGCTGGGAGGGAAAATTCCTCTTGCAATGTTTCAAATGGTACAAGTTTGTCCTCCCTCAGCACAGCCCCAACGGTGGTGATTCCTCGTTGGACCCATTCGGGCCATCTAGGTAGCTTTTGTATTTCAGGAAGATGGCAATTGTTCCACAGGGGTTGGGCCAGTGTCAGTTTCCCATCCCATCCTAGGTGTCAGTGTACCTCTTTCCATATTCTCACAATGTGTGTCGCCATATCTGGTTTTGGTGGACGACCCAGGCTTCCGTAGAGATGTTCTAATGGTGCTGTTGTGTTGTGGGGGTTAATTGCTTTGATATGCGGAAGTGTCCCATCCCCATGCAACATGTCATTGACCACCGTCAGCTGGCCGGCCCAGTAGTATGATTGCAGCCTGGGTAGTCCAATCCCTCCTTCCCATATGGACCTTTGGAGCGTGGAGAGAGCGATCCGCGGGTGCGCCCCTCCCCATAGCAGCTTTCTGAGGATGCAGTCGAGCTTATGGAATTCTTGCTGCGGGATATATGGAGGGGCGTATTGCAGGATATACATGAATTTGGGGAGGGCAATCATTTTGAATAGTGCAGCTCTACCCAACAATGTCAATGGTAATGAGATCCAGTTGCAGGTATCTTCTGCGAATCTTGTTACGAGTGGGGCAAGGTTCAGGGATGTATAGTCTGCAAGTTGCTGCGTGATGCGTATCCCAAGATATTTGAACTGTTCCATTTCGATCTGGTAGGGGCCGTTCATTAGACTGGTTGCAGACACACCCCCTATGGGGAATAGGATGGATTTGGCGCAGTTCACTCGTAGGCCGCTGAATGCCCCATATTGCTCCAGTATGCTCGTAACTCTGGAGCAGGAATTGGCTGGGTCCTTCAGGTAGATGAGCAGGTCATCAGCATAGAGCGATACTCTGTCCTCCCAGGTTGCTGACCAGCGGAAGCCTTCCCAGGTAGGTTTGTTTCTCAGGAGAATTGCCAGGGGTTCTATTGCGATCGCAAAGATCATGGCTGACAGTGGGCAGCCCTGCCTCGTTCCTCTCCCCAGCCCAAAGGGATCTGATTGCCATCCATTGATCCTGGTTCTGGCGGTAAGACAGTTGTATAGTAGGCGTACCCAGCTCATAAAGTTCTCGCCGAAACCCATACGGTGCATTATGACCCAGATAGCCTCCCATCTCACTGAGTCGAAGGCCTTTTCGAAGTCAATTGCAAGTAAGGCTAGGGGGCCTTGTATGCAGTGGGCTCTTTCCAGGGCTGAATATAGTCTGTAAAGGTTCATGCGTGTTGATCTCTGTGGCATGAAGCCGCACTGGTCCGGGTGTATCAGAGAGGGGATGACCTGTTGGAGGCGGTCTGCTAGTATTTTGGCCAGTATCTTTGTTTCGCTGTTGATAAGTGAGATAGGCCTGTATGAGCTGCAGGTTTCGGGGGGTTTGTCCGGTTTGGGTATCGCTATTATCGTTGCTTCACGTAGGTCAGGTGAGAGAATGCCCTTTTCACGTGCATACTGGTACATCCGTAACAGGTGTGGAGCGATCACATTGGTCCCCACCTTCCGCCAGAACTCGATCGGGAAGCCATTGGGACCTGGGGATTTGCCGGTTTGGAGGCTGGATATGGCACTTAGAATCTCGTCCTCCGTGACGTCTCTCTCCAGTAGTTCCTGCTGCGCCGCATTTAAGGTAGGGATGACTATTTCCTCCATGATCGAGGCATCCATTCGAGTCCTGGGTGCCCCATAGAGTTCTGCGTAATACTCTGCGAAGCCTTGTGTTATGTCCTGGTCTGTTACTCGAGTGTTTTGCTCCCCTGTCTCCAGCCGCCAGACATGGCTACGCCCCTGCTCTTTCCTTTCCAGCCATGCCAGCATCTTCCCAGCTTTGTCTCCCGTTTCATAGATTCTCGCTCGCATCGCAGTATGTGCATGCCTTGCATTATCCATTGCTGTATTTTGGAGCTTCTTTTGTGCTCGAAGCAGGGTGCGCTTTGTGTCTGGTGTGTCTTCGCTTATGTGCTTTTCCTCTGCCTGCTTCACTTGCTGTTCTGCTTCAAGTATTTTGCTAAGATGCTTTCTTTTTTTGGCGGTCGTCCATGATATTAGCTTGCCCCTTAGCACTGACTTGTAGGCCTCCCACAGTGTCTCAGGGTTTGAAGCAGACTGTGTATTAAGCTCAAAGTATGTGTTTGTGCTCTCCTGGAGTTTATCCACTAGCTCGGGGTCCCCCAAGTAGTAGTTATTTAGTCGCCAGCTCGGCGGGGAAATCGGCCTGGATGTTGTGATTTTCAGTTCAAGCGGGGAGTGGTCAGATATGCCCCTAGGAAGCAGGTCTGTTTCCTGTACCTTGTGTAAATCAGAGGCCGGGACGAAAAAATAGTCCAGCCTAGATAGGGAGGCATGTGCCCCTGAATGGAAAGAGTATCCCCTAGTGTCTGGGTGGAGTTCTCTCCATGTGTCGCATAGACCCAGTGCATTGGTGAATGTGGCGAGTCGGGTAGTTGCGTTGGGGTTCCTGTTGCGTAAGTGTAAGCGGTCTAAAGTTACGTTCATGACTTCGTTGAAGTCTCCACCCAGAACCAACAGGTTGGAAATGTCGTTTGTGATCAGCGGGGCAATATCTGTGAACAGTTGGTCTAGTTGGGTTGGTGGTGCGTAGATGGCTAACAGTGCGATGGATTGATCCCACAGTGTGCCCGTCACATATACGTATCTGCCGCCAGTTCCAGGCACACTGTGGTAAGTTGGAAAGGGAGGTTTTTGTGTATCAGGACCATGACTCCCCTTGATCCCATTGTAAAGCCTGAGTGGAGTGTCAGCATGTAGTTTGTGCGTTTGAACAGGGTGCATTCCGTGCCCGCAAGATGGGTCTCAGTCAGAAGCACTATCTCTGGTGCCCGTCTTGTAAGCAATTGCCTAACCAGGCGCCATTTGATTGCGTTGCCGAGGCCATTGACATTCCACGTCATGAGCCGGAGTGTTCTGAGGGCGTTAGCAGTGTTGTTATGTGGTGCCATTTCTGCTTATGGAAGTGGATATGTGTGCTGCTGATGACGATGCATCGCGTCTCACGAGCTTGTGCCCATAAGTTGTGATCGTACTGATTGGTCCTGGTATGTTTCGTGTCTGACGTGTCCCGTGTGTAATTAAACTTAACAAACCCGTTACCCCCCACCCCATACTCCTCCCAACTAGAAGCATTGGTCGCCCGAACCTAGAAAACCACGGGTGTCAACTAACACCTTACATGCAATAAACTCAACTTGTGTACGTATGCTAGTCCCTGGCGGTGTGCGATCAGGGGTTAGCACCGCTAGGACTACTCTCTGATGTGTCTCTTGGGGGGGGGCCCCCTAACATGTGGCTGCGAGTCGTCCCCGCAGCCACAATTTTAGGAAGTGTATTGATTCGTGTCAGCAGGTACGGTTTGTGGATTGTGTTAGGGTAGTGCATTGTGTACTCACTGGTAAACTGCTGGGCGTCGCCAGGAGTGGTGTCAGGGGTCATCCATCACTATCCTCTGGTAGGTCTTGTTCCGGGGGCAGTCGGGGTGCATGTTGTTGGTCGGGGGGCAGTCTGTTGTTTCTTCCCCTGCTGGCTCGGGGAGTTGCCCAGTCCCCCTCTATATGTTGTTCCTCTCAGTGCCATGCTTCCTTCGGATCACTGAAATGGATTGATGTGCCTTTATGGTAAATCTTAAGCTGTGCTGGGAAAAGTAGGCCATATTTGACCCCCAATGTTTGCAGGTGCTTTTTAAGTTGGTGGAAAGACTGCCTCGCTTTCTGCACCTCTCTCGTGTAGTCCGGAAAGAAGGCGATCCTTGAGCCGTTAAAGGTGATCGGGCCTTTGGTCCGTGCCAGTTGCAGTAGGGCGTCTCGGTCCCTGTAATTTAAGAATCTCGCAATTACTGTGCGTGGTGGCGCCCCTGGTGTCGGTCTACCTGTGGGTACTCTATGTGCTCGTTCTATAGAGAAAAACTTGGAGAAGGAGCTCAGGTCATATAGGTCTGTTAGCCATTGTTCAAGGAAGAGCTCCATGCAGGCGCCTTCAGCTTTCTCAGGTATGCCAATTATGCGCACGTTATTGCGCCTTGAGCGGCCCTCCCCGTCTTCAACTCGGCTTTCCAGCAGTTTGAGTTTCGAAGTGACGCTTCTGAGCTGGTGTTGCATGTCACGTACTCCATCTTCTGTAGTCGAGATGCGCTGTTCGACTTCGAACGTACGCGTCGTCAGCTTTTGGAGATCATGTCTGAGGAGGGAAACGTCCAGGCTTATCCCATGCAGGCTTATCCCAACCATTTTCTGCTCCATTGACGTGCGGGAATCCACAATGGCGGCCATGATGTCCCTCAGAGAGATTGCGTTGTCCGGTTGCCCTTCTTCCAGGGTGACCGGATGGTAGTCGGGGACCTGTGTCGAAGGGATTGTATATTGCTCCATTCTGCTCTGTGTCGGGAGTTTCTTAGCTTTATCTTTCCCCATTCTCTCCGATGCGTCCCAAGGCCACTGCAGTAGTTTAGTGAGGTGCGTTGTGGCCACACACGCTTGATTAGATCGCACAGTTGCGCCAGGGTACAGATGATCTCAGGCGGTGTTTGGCAGCTTCACAGGGCGGTCACTCGGTGTCGGTGTTCTTTGCGGGCTATGGGTGCGCCGTGCGCTGGGCTCAGGGGAAGTACGATCCTGTAGATAGTGCCGCTGTGAACGTATTATGGCTGGAGCCGCGGTCTGCTCCGTTGCTACACTGCTTCCACCCCAGGTACGTACTGTATTCTCCCAGGTTCCTCGTCTTCCAGTGGCATCTCCAGCGGTATGCTGTGGTGAGTCTCCCTCGTCCGCGCAGCGGGCTGTGCTGGGTCGCGGTCCCCGGCGGCGGACACTGGCTGTTGATACGCGCCGCCCCGCACTTGACAATGCGTGCGGAGGGGCGGAAAGTCAAATTGCAGTCAGGTGCGAGTCACCGGTTTCAGCGCCGTCCTCTCGTACCCCGCGAGGGGTGGTTGCAGCTCATTGTGTGGCCCGGCCAGGGCCCAGGAGATACGCGGCGGCCATTTTGATTGCAGCAGCGTTTCAAAACGTGGCCTCAGACCAGAGTCGATGTTTCACCTCCTCACGTATGCGTTTTTCCCCCAAAATTTACCAGGATGTGTAGCAGATCCTCTGCATTCCGTACGTTTGCTTATTCTTGGTCCATCTTGTCGAAATCAGGCAGGATGTTTCAGGATTATGTGGCGGCTCGCGGAGCGGTGCAGATTCACGTCTGCATCGTCTCGTAGCTGGCCAAGCCCCCTCTCTCTGTGGAAGATGTGCCAGTCCTATCCAAGCTACTGTCCATAACCACATTCCAATCCCCCCTAAAACAAGGCCCCCTGGTGGAGAGTGCGCTACCTTTGGCAATAACATATAGAATTAGTCCTGGCTTTGGTTAGGGCCATAGACTGAGAACAGCGACAACTTTTCCCCTCCACATTCAATGTTTACGCCTATAAAGCCACCCTAGACGTCCTGGATGATCCCCGATTTCTTAAAGGCAAAATAGCCACCCCTGCTTTCTTCCCTCTGGCTGATGCTAGAAATTGATGTGAGAACCAGGGTGAGCAAAGCCTAGGGCAATCTTTCTCAAGGAGATGTGTCTCTTGAAGTAAGATCATGTCTGCCCCAAGTTAAACCAATTTGGCGAGAATACCCTTTCTTTTCATCAGGCAATTCAAGCCTTGTACATTTAGTGAAACCAACTTAAGCATCATCATTAGAGAATGTGAACCCTATAATCAAATGCGCCCCTCAAGCAGCAGTCATTTCATCACATGGCCTCACCCGCAAAGCCTACTATGGTAGTACCATCCACCTTTTTGTGTTGGGCCTACGACTCCATGGTCACACCAGCATTCCTCCTCTCCCCTTCCCTCCACATCTTTGATCATCCCTATCATAACTTCCAGGTGCATTCCCTGCTTCTTGGCCTTTAGCACCAGGTCATCCATCTTGGCCAGTGGGTCTTAGCCTGCCTCTGTCATTTCACCTCACTTGCGAATCATAACTCCCAGGTGCATTTCCTGCTTCTTGGCCTTTAGCACCAGATCATCCATCTTACCCAGTGTATCCTATCCTGCCTCTGTCATTTCACCTCACTTGCTTTACATGCGAATCATAACTCCCAGGTGCATTTCCTGCTTCTTGGCCTTGAGCACCAGATCATCCATCTTGCCCAGTGTGTCTTGGCCTGCCTCTGTCATTTCACCTCTCTTGCTTTACCTGGGAATCATAATTCCAGGGTGCATTTCCTGCTTCTTGGCCTTGAGCACCAGATCATCCATCTTGCCCAGTGTGTCTTAGCCTGCCTCTGTCATTTCACCTCTCTTGCTTTACCTGGGAATCATAATTCCAGGGTGCATTTCTTGCTTCTTGGCCTTGAGCACCAGATCCTCCATCTTGCCCAGTGTCTTAGCCTGCCCCTGTCATTTATCCTCACTTGCTTTACCGGGAAAACCCTTTCTCTGCTGGTGGAGGAGGAGCCCCAGGGAACATCCCCTCTACTAGCACCTGGGTGGAGTGGTAGATTTGTACCATGGATTCACCACACACATGCAGTGGATCGCCAGACACTCTCCACCGCGCACGATGCCAGGATCAAGCTCACGGCAGAGAGAACCAATGGCAAATGCTGGCTGCATGGGCAGCTTTCAATGAATCCCCACGTGTGAGGCTCACTGACATCACGCTTGAGGGTTGCTCCAGGTACACTGGGAGAAGATGCTTCCCATGGCATTGCCAATATTAACATCTTTGTCATGCATGTTTGTCATGAATGTGTAGTACGTGGATCTGTGTGGTGCGTTCCTTTCCCACACATGTGCAGTGCTGCAGAAAAGCTTGATGCGGACACCCCTGCATGTGGGAGAATTGGGGGCTACAGCGAAAAGTAAGGGACAAACAGTTCCCCCATTCTTTTCCTTGTATGGAGGGAATGAGGTTGTTAGTTGGCATCAATACAGCGAACGCACTAATCCTCCCAAAGAGGCAGTTTATTTCAGGCAAATAACATGTTTTCTTAGTACTTTGCGGATTTAGATAAGTCACTGCCTCTCTCCTCTTTCTGCAAAGTCTCCCCATTACCCAGAGGGGGCTGCTGCTTTCGGCGCCCCCTGAGTTCCACATCAAGTAGTAATAAGCAGTAGTAATAAGCAGTAGTAATGAGCAGTAGTAATAAGCAGTATCAATCAGACTGCCATGAGATGCACCCTGGCAAGAGTAGAGAATCTAGGGTTTGGTGAGGTGCCCAACAGGTGCAACCAGAGGCAGGAGGAGACATCCAGAGCTTCCTGGAGCCAATGCAGTAGCTGCCAATGGGCTGCGTATCTTTCGTGGCGCAGTCTACCACTCCTATGTATGGCAACCATTAGCACTGTGCATGCTGGGACTTGGAAGTACTTAATTAGAATGGTACACGGGAGTTGGACCCTTCAGAAGCCCTGGAGCAAGGTGGCTGTGCTTTAAGCCCCAGTAGACAAGCCTGATTGATCCTGAAGTTGGCACACTGACGCGAGCCAGGCTTAGACTCTAGCAGTGGGAACAGAGTGGAAGTTGGCACGCGGGCTTGCAGAGGCAAACCTCTCCATTTCACATCCCTGCAGATGCAGCGATGCATTTTGCCATTTTAGGACCACTGCACCGCGGCGGCTGAAGGTCTGGCAGTTAAAGAAACTTGTCGTGAGCCTGCGGGCGCTGTGTTACCCGGACCTCTACCGGAGTGGAAATGGAACCCTGGTGTGGTAGAGGATTCCTGAAACTGCCCCCCTGGTGCTTCTTCTGTGAGGGCTGCGCCCTGGGGACTGAAGGTAGGGCGCTGCCGGGAATAGCGCAGAGTAAGCATAGAAGCGTAGACCACAGCCCACCCACCCATTGTGACCAGGGAGTGATTACAATTAATAGTGCTGCTGGACACATGGAGGTGCACCCCCAGGAAGCTGTTGACCTCCCTCTGTCGATGGGAGAGGCTGCCAAGCCCAAAGGCTGAGCTGCTGAAGCAGAGGCTGTATTGTGGTGCATTGCGCCTGCTTCCTGGTGAGGTCTGTGCACCCCACACCACTTGCTCGGAGCTTGCAGGCTCCGTGCACCCCTTTGGCCATTCTGTTTAGACAGTAGTCACCGGCTCAGTGAGGGAGCGCCAGCACACTCTTAGCCCAGAACTCATGAATGACCTCCTGGAGCGGATGGGAGCTGTCCTGGTCACTGGTCCACCCTCCTCTGGTGATCCTCATGCCCCCTGCTGAGTGATGCACCTGCTGCCACATGACTTACATCCCAGGGGTAGGTGCAACAGGGGGGGCAGGTGGTCTCCTCCGGTTTGGATCAGAGGGGCATGGCTATTCCATAGCAACCCTGGGAGTAAAAATACTAATAAATAAATAAATAAATAAGTTTTCTTCAATGATAAGTTGAGCCAATCGTTCTCTGTGGCTGAAAGATCGGTTAGATCTAACAATCCCGAAATTATTCACCCAAATCCCAGAGATCTAAACATGAAAACAACCGTGAAAGAAATGTGCTGACCGTGGGGGGAAGGGGGGTTCAGTGGAAAAAGAAGACGGACAATCCAAAATCACCTCTTACAATAAGAAATTCCAATAATCGGGATAAGAGGCTAGCGTTTATAGCATCTAGCATGCTGAGCACAGCAGGGACAGAATAGACTTAACAGAAAGGTTTATACCTGAAAGAGCAGCATGTGAAAGAGTATGGGTGAAGATGGACAGCCTGGCCTATCAGGTTCAACATACAGCGGCCATGCTGGATTGGGAAGGCAACAGGGCGAGTGCGGTGGAGCACAGAGCTTCCCGGCTGATGGATGGCACAGCCACCATGGCTCCCTTGGT
Source organism: Ambystoma mexicanum (assembly GCF_040938575.1). Classification (NCBI taxonomy): domain Eukaryota; kingdom Metazoa; phylum Chordata; class Amphibia; order Caudata; family Ambystomatidae; genus Ambystoma; species Ambystoma mexicanum. The sequence continues at coordinate 334,489,319 of NC_090924.1, read as the reverse complement.
TAGGAAGTTGGAGGTAGTGTGGTGAGCATACGGGCGGAACCCCAAGATTTGCTGGATTGGCCCCACAGGAATAACATTGGAATTCTGTGCGCTGGAGACCATATGAAACCATGTGTTGGGTTGGTGACAGGTGAGATGATCGGTAAAGCACAACGTTCCCGAATTATTGTTGTAGAACATGTACATCCCAGGCCACTAACAGGCAAGGTGTAAAATACCAGGGGGCACAGCAGGCAAAAGGGAGCATTCACACTGTAACAACCCTATCATTATTGCCAGCTTTCACCATAACGCCAAATCTCTGCTGAAGCACAAAAACACCAAAAGTGCAATACGAAGGCCACTGTGTTGTCACCCGCCAAGCTCTGCGCGGGGAATGACCAGCACGCGTGCGGTTGTCCACCATTGACGTGGAGCATGAAGTCCTGGAAAAGTTCATCCCATTCAGGCATTGTTCCCGGGAGAGATTCTGGAGGTGGATCCTGGTTCCAGAAGAATGCTAGGCTGCCAATCGGCCCCTTCAATTTTATGTTTTTATTACTTACTTTGTGTTAGCGCACTGCAAGCACGCCGGCCCACGTGCACAAATTCTGTCTCCCAGTCCTCAGCGGGGCTGGGCTCGAATAGCATAAATTCTGGTTCCCAGTCCTCGGCTGAGCCATGGTCGAATAGCACAAATTCTGTCGCCCAGTCCTCGGCTGGGCCAGGCTCGAATAGCATAAATTCTGTCACCCAGTCCTCGCTGGGCCAGGCTTGAATAGCATAGATTCTGGTTCCCAGTCCTCGCTGGGCCAGGCTCGAATAGCACAAATTCTGGTTCCCAGTCCTCGATGGGCCAGGCTCGAATAGCAAAAATTCTGTCACCCAGTCCTCGCTGGGCCAGGCTTGAATAGCATAGATTCTGGTTCCCAGTCCTCGCTGGGCCAGGCTCGAATAGCACAAATTCTGGTTCCCAGTCCTCGATGGGCCAGGCTCGAATAGCATAAATTCTGTCGCCCAGTCCTCGCTGGGCCAGGATCGAATAGCATAAATTCTGGTTCCCAGTCCTCGCTGGGCCAGGCTGCAATAGCACAAATTCTGGTTCCCAGTCCTCGACTGGGCCAGGCTCGGATAGCATAAATTCTGGTTCCCAGTCCTCGGCTGAGCCATGGTCAAATAGCACAAATTCTATCGCCCAGTCCTCGACTGGGCCAGGCTCGAATAGCATAAATTCTGGTTCCCAGTCCTCGGCTGAGCCATGGTCAAATAGCACAAATTCTGTCGCCCAGTCCTCGACTGGGCCAGGCTCGAATAGCATAAATTCTGGTTCCCAGTCCTCGCTGGGCCAGGCTCGAATAGCACAAATTCTGGTTCCCAGTCCTCGATGGGCCAGGCTCGAATAGCATAAATTCTGTCGCCCAGTCCTCGCTGGGCCAGGCTCGAATAGCATAAATTCTGGTTCTCAGTCCTCGGCTGAGCCATGGTCAAATAGCACAAATTCTGTCGCCCAGTCCTCGACTGGGCCAGGCTCGAATAGCATAAATTCTGGTTCCCAGTCCTCGCTGGGCCAGGCTCGAATAGCACAAATTCTGGTTCCCAGTCCTCGATGGGCCAGGCTCGAATAGCATAAATTCTGGTTCCCAGTCCTCGCTGGGCCAGGCTCGAATAGCATAAATTCTGGTTCCCAGTCCTCGCTGGGCCAGGCTCGAATAGCATAAATTCTGGTTCCCAGTCCTCGCTGGGCCAGGCTCCAATAGCATAAATTCTGGTTCCCAGTCCTCGATGGGCCAGGCTCGAATAGCATAAATTCTGGTTCCCAGTCCTCGCTGGGCCAGGCTCGAATAGCATAAATTCTGTCGCCCAGTCCTCGGCTGGGCCAGGCTCGAATAGCATAAATTCTGTCGCCCAGTCCTCGCTGGACCAGGCTCGAATAGCATAAATTCTGGTTCCCAGTCCTCGCTGGGCCAGGCTCGAATAGCACAAATTCTGTCGCCCAGTCCTCGGCTGGGCCAGGCTCGAATAGGCCTCGTCGTTGTGCGTGCTTTTCCTGAGGCCTGCTCCCTCCGTCCTCAACACTTCCTTCCTCTAAATATCCGCTCTCATGTGCTGGCGTGTAGTAGCTAGCTGCACCCAGCAGCACAGGCATGATGGACCAGGACGCATTACGAACATGATTGGCTGCCTGCTACATAGCAACAGGCCTCTCCTGATCCTGCCCTGAGAAGGCGAGGCTTGGCGTCAGTTAGGCAGCATGGCTCGGGCTCCAGGCAGGCAGGCAGGCATGATGTACAGTGCACGTTTGGTTTAAAACAAGCCCACCCACACCGCCATCCCCGCAGCATCAATTGTGGTCTGAGAGCGCGCTGAGCGGGGCTGTGGCACCACGCCAACGGTTGGCTGGGGCACTGGCAGCACCACAGCCTCATGCTATTAGTGTGCCATGCATTCATGCATGTAATGTGAACACTTGGGGCCCGATTCATGGATTTTTTTGCACAGTTCAAAGTGACTTCGCACTGCTGAAAAGTGACTTTGCACTGCCGATACAAACCCTGATTCATGGAACTGTGCAAAGTGTATTTTGCTGTGCAAATCCAGTGCAAACTCATGTTGTACTGCAGAAATAACTTTGCACTGTAGAAATACACTTCGCACAGTTCCATGAATTAAGGTTTGTGTCGGCAGTGCAAAGTCACTTTGCACCGTGCAAAAAAATTCAATGTATCGGGCCCTTAGTGTTAACTTTTCTTTGATGATGTTCTCCGACTACATGCGCATTGTAATCATGAATGCACCTGTGCGCCGCTACGCATCCAAGATGGGGCGGAATGGATTTTTGTAACTTAAGTTGTACTTGTGTAAGCGACGTTGCTATGCATATTAATTATGTAGCTTAAAAGGCCGGCCTCCAGGGCCATCCCAAGTCAGTTTTGATTCGGCCGATAGGCCGCTCCGCCCCGGGCACCTGGCTAGAGCTACTGGAGTGGGTGGCGATGTTCATGAGCATGGGAATTTTTATCAAGATTTTTTTAGGCAGCTTATTTACTCTTCATACAGAAAAGAAAAGCATATGCGTGCGCCGTTATATTAAGAACTTCACAACCATATTATTTTCATTATTTTTCATTAGTAGCTGTCCCATAAGAATTGACTAGCATGTCAGAATACAGGAAAGCGATCGGATTGTCCGCCAGAAAAGCTGACACTGCATGCTATCTACCCACGCTCGGCAATCTGGTATGTAGCATGAAACAGAGGCGTGGCGTGCAGGTTTCTTTTGGGACTGTACGTGCAAAAGCACTCAGAGGAGTATTTCAAACAATGTGTTAATGTAGCTTTTTCAGCTAACACAAAGTACTGCTTTGTCACACAATAAAACACCCCCGCCACCATTCTAGTACAGCCCCAGTTCATGCAAAAGGTAACATTGTGGGCTGTTTTGCCAGATCAAAGAATTCCGCCATGGAAAAGTCGGCCAAAGCCTACTCTATTGACATCTCTTAAAAGTTACTTCGTCAAAATAATGGACAAGACTGATAAAAAGGACATGGCTGGAATTCATGAGATCAATGGGTTCCTTTACAAATAAATGTGCCTGCAAAATAAAGTGTAATTCACACGGCTAAAATAGCCCTATTTTATAGAGAGGACTTGAACCATGCTTAAATCATATACCACCCAACCAGACAATATATTAATGGATGGCAAACTGCAGCCATGTACTGTTAGAAACCTGAAGGTGTCTCCCATCCTAGTCCCCAGGGATCTGTCATCCAGGTTGCCAGGACACGGCCAGTGTTATTGGATCCAGTTCCTGGGGGTGGACCAGTGAGGGAGGATCACCTGGATGGGGGGTCCTTGGGGAGTGGGACACTCCCCTTCTTTTAACTTCTTTTCCCCATCCTACCACGTAGAATTTCCAAAACAATGCCCCCCATTTTTCACACAACACTTTCGCACAACACGAAAGACAAAAGACTAACACCACAGCCAGTTTTGAAGACTAACACCACAGTCCCAATACCAGGGTCAGGCAAAGTCAGGCAATTGAACAGAATCACACACACCTGACAGCTTTTCCCTTCCCCACAGGGATAAAAGGTGGAGAACCAGATCCCAGGAGGAGCAAGGCAGATGGCACGATGCAAGAGCTAACTCAGCACGGCAGTTCAAGAGGAGGCGAAAGACGTGCAGACCGAGAGCATGACAATGAAAGAGTCAACCTTGTCCATTCCAACCAAGGCCCGCGAAACCTCAGCAGAGGGAATGATAAATCCATGAACAATAGCCAGGGTGTATTGCACCAGATGTCAACGGTACACAAGACCCTTCTTTGCTGATTGCCAAGCCGGGGAGAGACGCTTATCTCTGTGGTACCAACCTTGACTGCGAGGCAAAAGAAAGTCAAACAGTTCATCACAGCGGGTGAGCCAAGGGGAGTGTCGATAAGAAACCGAACTGTGTTGAATGAAAAGTAGCCAAAGGCTAAGTGAACTTTGAAAAGGAAAAGGATAGTTTTAACGAAGGAGGAGGAAAACCAGATACAGAGGAGTCTGCCACCACGTGGGTGCTCACGCAGGAAACTTTAAGCGATTACACAACGGTAAAGACTACTGTAACCAGAAAGCCTTGGGAAGATCAAAAGGATGCTCAAAGTGGTCATACAGGGGTCTTGTAAAATTCTCTGTACTGCCAAAAGTCTTTGACCGACAGATAATTGTGAAAGCTAAGGGAAGCGAATCCTGCATGATGAAAATTAGTATATGAACTGTGTTTCATGAATATTGGCAAGGGTGAACCCGGAAGAGGGAAGCCGACACCCCAAAATACCACAAGAGTAAACACAGCAGAGGGAAGCTGACAACCAAGGGAAAAGACCAAAGCCTGTTTAAAAAGACATTAAGATTGGTGAAAGCAAGAAGCATTATAGGACAAGGGGAAGGAAAGTGTCCCCCTTGTTATCTGGGATCCAAGCCCGGTCGAGGGATGTCCAGGGGTGGAAAGTTATCACCCAACGTTCACTGAGAAAGGAACTGTCTCTGTTAATTTGTTGAATACGACTTCTGAGGGGTCTGCACCCAGAAGAGGAGGGACCTAGGGGTGAAGCCCTTATCTAAAGTGTTTGTAGAACAGAACTTTGTGTTTGTTTGTTGAGAGGATCAGGCCTCGAAGGCAAGAGACTTTTCATTACAAAGAGACTTAGTCATCGAGGAAGCTGATAGCTGATAGGGAACTGTTAGCTTGTGCTGGGAAGGCTCAAGTGTGTGCTGTGCTCCAAAGTCCCCCCTTGTCCTGTACTAAAAACGTGGGGAAGGAAGACCTTCGCGCAATCACATCCTGACTTATTATTTGTGAACACTTTCTTCTTTATTTAGAATACCCTATCCCGCACTCTTTCTGTAATTAGTTGTAAGGAATTGGCAATAGTTTTCTTTTAGTGTAGTGTAGACTTTTTACGCCACACGGACTGTCTTATTTTTCATTCGATGGTTGACGCTTGCTCCCATCTTAGATTTAGGTTTAGGCTGGGGGTTTTTCCACCCTGCACTTTGAGTTTAATAAACACCCTTGAACTGTGATCACTTGTGTTTGTCTTTACTGTTGTCACCAGGAGTTCCTTCCACTACCCACTATAAGGGAGGTGGTAGCCCAGAGAAGAAAAAGCGTAAGAGTGCACAGAGCACTGTGCTTCCATGCTGGAATAACGCATTCTGGCGCAGGCACATTGGGTCACAAGGACATGCCTTGCTTGTACATACTGCCCTCCCAGACATATTGCGGGCACCAGCATTACAAACATGAGTTCAGCTGACAATGATGACATATTGTGGGCAAGGGCATTAACAACATGAGTTTTAGTGTGGTAGTGCTGGCAAGAACTAGCAAATAAATGGAGGCAGTGTGCTGTTAAAGACTTAACTGGAAAAAGCAAAGAGTTGCAATCATTCTATGGAAGTGCCACACGACTTTGGTAGCAATAGGGGAGGAAAGGAATGTTGGCTCTGCTAAGGTCCTAACAGCAGAGATTACATTATTTGCCCAGGATCACACACCTCATTAAACAGTGAATTTGAGATGTTAACCTACTATACAGTTTAGAAAATTGAATACATACCTTCCAGGCCCCACTTGGCACAAATAATACAGTTTTAGGTTTCAAGGCGCACAATAATACTACCTCAGAGAACATAGTCTGCAAAGAGAGGTCCCACAAACAACCTTTCTCTTGTCATGCACCCACACTCTGGGACTCGATCACAGTATCAGCTCGGAATGCCCCTACAATTCTCCAATTTCACGAATCTCTCCAAAACGTGTCTTTTTCAACAACACTTGACCATAAACTAATTCCAATGCATGCACAGTCTGCAACTCAAAATATGCCAGCACAAACACTGGCTACCCACACACTGTACATGGCTCTTCTGCGGTCCAGCTATGCCAGCTCTCTAAACAATAAAATACATTACAATAGGCTTCCTATGGCTATGCATGAGAAGGCCATCCAGTCTTATTTTCTCTTGGAATTCTTGGACTTTGTGGGGATGCGCATCGGCACCCGCAGGGGGTGATAGGCGCACCTGGGATTGGGGGCACCAGGAGCCGAGGCAGCGGACCAGCCGCTCCTCTCGCGGCGGTCACCAGCGCTGATAGCGGAGGAGCCCGAGCCGATGCTCGGGGACGCAGCGTGTCACCGCCACACTCACCTGCCGGAGGGCGGCCCGTTGCTCGGGGACGCGGCACGTCACTGCCGCGCTCGCCTGGTAGAGGACCCGGACCCAGGGACGGGAGGGGAGCGCAGACCCTCCATGACAAGGAGGAGGGATGACCAGCCCTTCAGCGTGACGCGGATCGCGGCTGGAAGGCACCCGGAGCCAGAGCCCACCCATACCCGACGCGACCACGTTTTTGGTCAGGTGATCACCTCAGCAGTTCCCCGCGGCATGGATGGGATCACGCAGGCACGGCAGCCTTTATGGGAGGCGGGTCAACACGGCAGCAGCCAATAGGATGTCGGCTGGCCAGGGCTGATGGCGATTGGTGGCGGCTTGATTCTAAGGTAGTCCATAAAAGCCCGCCAAAAGAAACTGACAAGATTCTCTCATTTTACAGGGAAGAGAAGAAGAGGAGGAACGAAGACCAGAGTGGTGGGCCTATCCAGACACCACAGTATAGAACAAGCTTAAGGACTGCCTCACCGTATTCTGAAGGGATCAAACACTGGTGAATTAAACCAGAGGACAATATACTTTGTTTTATTAAGGACCCTTATCCAGTTGGAATAAATATAATTTCAGCACCTGCCTGTCTCCTGAAGGTTATTTCCCACAGACTTGTATATTTCCTAAATTTCACGTGGGAAAGAAAAGGCCACAAGTCCCAGAATCCAAAAGGGAAAAACAGGACTGATTGTCCTTGCACACAGCCCTGGGAAACTTCAGAGCCCTGATGAAGTTTACTTTCAAAATACACATATAATAAATATTAAAGCAAATGTACAATATTGAAAATTACCAAGGTCTCTCTTGGATATTAGACTGTGCTTCTGTTGTTTTAGACAATTGGAACAGCCAGAGGAAGCCGCTCTGCTTGTATTACCGAACTTCTGATCAGAAAGAAATTACTTTACTCTTGTTTGAGCTATCACTTTCATGTTTTTATTAATTGGCCGGATTGTGCTCGTAGTATTGAAATATGAGCCAACACGTGTTTTGAACAAAACTCTTCCTCAGGGCTCTTTAAGTCATGGTTTAAAATGTTGAAAATCAACATTATTTTGGTTTTCAGTCGCACTCGATTAGTCATTTCATAAATAAAATTTAAAAATATATAATTCCATATGAAACATAAGCTTTCAAATTAAATCCCATAACGTTTGAAACATGCAATTAGTGTGTTTGTAAACATAGCAGAATATAATGAACGGAAATAAATGCCAAAATCAGGTGGTGCATTACATATTGCCATTTAGATTTTGACAACAAAAAGGAAAATAAATAATGAATAATGAAAACAGAAAAAGACAAAGAGAAATATAAGAATACCAATCAGTTGTTCGAATATTAGTTCAAGTAGTCTTATTTCTTGAAGTTCTATACTCATTGATGCGGTTCTATCTTCAAGTAAATGGTTCTTCGTGTCTTCCACCAGGTATGTGCCATGAGGTGCAACTACTGGCCACTATTGCTGTGTCTCTCATCATGTCATTCTGATGAATGGTCATATGCTTAAAGGTGGCGCATAATAGTAATTATTGTAGGGAACAGGGACTGCAGGGGCATTGCTAGGGGCGGGGTTAAGGGGGCTGTAGCCCCTGATCTTTTGGTTGTAGCCCCGGATAGAATCTCAGGAGCTACAGCCAAAAGACAAGGTAGCCCCCAGTCCCGACAGTTCCGACATCAGCTTAGCCCCGGGTCTTTTCCAGACCTAGCAACTCCCCTGAGGGACTGTCAATAGAATGCTCAATGTTTAATGCTAGGAGTACCTTGTTCCTTTTGAAAAAGTGATGTCGGTTCTGTATCCCAATCGCTCACTGTTCATCCAATTATTGAGGTTATAAAATAAAAGATATGATATGGTGTATTAATTCTATTGGGGCGATTCCCTTACTCGAAAGGGATGTCTTACCTAAATTCCATATGCTTGTATCAGCCCATGTTTAACAAAGATAGACATTCGTCAAATAGGTTTCAAAGTCCTTTTGGTGTAGTGGTGCTCTCCCAGGTTTCCCTGTGCCATGATCGGTTAACTGATCTAATGTAGGGCTATGCTGTCCTCTCACTGTAATGATAGTCTTGGGAAATGTCACTGAGCTATGCTCACCTGCATTATGATGTGATAGAAAAGCACAGAACTCAGGAGGGCTACCAGTCTCTCGCAAGTGGCTTGTTGGAGACGCGGGCACTCGCATTTCCGTCCGCCCAAATGGGGATGGACATGCGTTTTTCTTTTTTACTCATTTCACAGAGACGGGCCTTTTAACAGCCCATCTGGGTGAAATGCGCGGTTGCTGGGAACCTGTCGTACACTAGTTTCAGGAGCTCGCTACTGACACTAAGGTATGCAAGAAAGCAAGACAACGCAGCTTTGCACCACTGTTCAGCCCCTCCAGAAATGCTCAAGTCGCCTTTGTGAATAAGCTAACCTGAACTTTTCTGTAAATAGTGCAAATGAAACAAGGGAATTCTCTGTGCTATTTTTGAGAACCTGGCCCTATGTTTTTATTTTAATTATTCTGTACACATTTATTGTTAGTACCCGGCGAGGGTCAACCAAAATGTAACAATCATTCTGATTAGCCGTCGCCCGGTCCATACCTCCGAGAGAATCCCTCGAAGCTTTTGCTTTGTTCACGTCCCCGGTGGGGGGTGGGGGTGTGGCAGCCCCTCAGCCAATGAGGAGGCTCGGAACAGGGTAATCCCTGCTCCGAGCCTCCGCAGGGCTGGAGGCTGCCATCCTCCCCTGCCAGGGATTTAGGTGAGTGTTTTCGCCACCCCCACCCACCACACCTGCAACAATCCCCACCCTCCCAAACCCACTTACCTTGTTTTTTCGAGAGCGGACGCGCTGTGGACTGTGTCCCCAGCGCGTCCGCTCCCGATGGCCACCATGGAAAGGGAAAACAGACTCCGTTTTCCCTTCCCCGGTGGGATTTTTTTTTTCTGTTCTGAAACGCTGCAGTGTTTCGGAACAGAAAGAAAAAAAATGCTATTAGAACCCCGGTCTTGCGGGCCGGGGTACTAATAGCAATAAGCCCCTCGCCGCTGGGTCATTACCGAGTCAGGTAATCTCCCGGGGCCTTCGTTAAGTGCCTGACTCGTAATGGCCCCGCGGCTCGGGGCTTATTGCTTAAATAAAACCCTTTGTTTAACCGAATCCCTGGTCTGACCTGTTTGTCCATCAATGTCAACTGTGCAACAGTATTGTCATACTAATAACTTGAAAAAAAAATCCCTTTTTCGCCATTCCCAAAACCCTTCATATGTTTCTATGCACTCCCCTACAGAAAGAGTGGACCACCCCAACCAACCCCGAACCTTTATCTATAGCTTTGTAACTTTAACCTTTCATATCTCCTATCGTCTGAGACCCCTCTCTTGGCTGTCGGGCCGTACCAGCAAGAAGTTGTTTACTTCCCTACATTCTCCCCTTTTCAGAAACAAATTCCCCCCATAGCATGATGTTAAGGCAAGTAAAAAATCATCTGATCTTTGCCAACTCCCATTGTTGGCCCTTCAATCTAACACTGGACCCCGATTGCGGAATCCAAGACTGTTCAATGATCCTCATGTCCATCGCCTCTGTAAACTCTTTGAGTGCGTCCTTTGGATTGGCCATCCCAATCCGACGTCCATGTACCAAAGATACCTTCTTCATCTCTTAGAAGTTAAGGTTATGCCTTGGTTCCAGGATCCATCGCCAGCAGACGCTCCCAGGAGGGCCACGGGACCCGTCAGTGATGGCATCCAACCAACTGTTTATAACCTTGTATTCCACGCAAAATAAACCAGGACTTAGAATCCTGCAGCTTTGCACTGGTGCTCGTTGCAAGAAGCTTCTCGTTTCAATACTGTTATCCAATGGAAATGCAGCACAAGCAGCTAGTATTGTCGTGTCTGGGGCGCGACCTGGCCAAGGACTTCTTTTCGGCTTTGCTGATGGCCTCCCGTGTCTCAACATATGACCTTTTTTTAATATTGTTGAAGTCGATGATGACGAGGTCCCTTCCGCTACAATGGGAATTTGAAGGTTTCATAATTTGACACCATCTTGTAGGCTAAAGGCTGCCTTCAGTCTTTCCTCCAGCTTAAATTGAAAGCCAAACGGTTAGTTCGACCTGCAAACGCTGCCTCTCTTGTGTAGTTCTGTTGTCATTGGCTTCATTGCATGTCTTCTACTACGGGGGCCAGGAAAACTAAATTGTGGTTTCCAAGAATTCAAACCTTCTCATCAGGCAATGATGGAACTTGAAAACACGGTCTCTTGGCATCTCATTCTTATCTTGGCGTTTGCCGCCAACACTATTGCCTGGGATATAATGATATCTGTAGAGGGGTCTTCCATCAAATCTGCCGGAGCAGAGCTGAAGCTCACTCCTTCACGTTGTTAAGTTCTGAGTCTTCTTTCAGAAATCTGAGCTACACCTTTTCGCGTCTTGAACGGTTCTGCAAATCCTCCAGTTTCAGTTGAATGGCGGCTGTAAGGTCTCTAACTGGCTCCATCTTTTTTGGGGTCAAATTTGGGGTTTTATATTCCAGCATGCCCACTGCATTTTCCACCAAATCTACTCTGTTTTCTGTTTCTGCAATTTCTTTCATGTTTTCTGGTACTGCGGCCGTGAGGTCATCCCAATGCTTGGCCCTTTCCAAGCTAAATAGCTCATGTCCTCTTTCAGACTCTGCAACAACAGGGTACAACGTTGTTGCATCGCCAGGCTTTTTTGAGGGGGGCAGAGTAACAGGATATAAGGCGTAGGGAGTGTGGGGAATACTGACTAGATAATAGGGAAATAGGTGCTTGGGGCCTTTCAGCAACAATGTCAGTGAAAAAAAAACCTGGCGGAGTAAGAACATGGAACTCAACTCTACTTAGCACAATTTCCTCTGTCGGCGACTCCGGGACCTCAAGGTCTCCTGCCTGCTGACACACCCTCCTGCCTGCTGACACACCCTCCTGCCTACTGACACACCCTCCTGCCTACTGACACACCCTCCTGCCTATTGACACACCCTCCTGCCTACTGACACACCCTGCCTGCTGACACACCCTCCTGCCTGCTGGCACACCCTCCTGCCTGCTGACACACCCTTATGTCCGGTTAATACACCCTCCTGCCTGCTGACACACCCTCCTGCCTGCTGACACAACCTCCTGCCTGCTGACACACCCTCCTGCCTACTGACACACCCTCCTGCCTGCTGACACACCCTTATGTCCGGTTAATACACCCTCCTGCCTGCTGATACACCCTCCTGCCTATTGATACACCCTCCTGCCTACTGATACACCCTCCTGCCTGCTGATACACCCTCCGATTGTTGAAAGCACACAGTTTCTTCACTTGTTTCAAAAGCGCTTCCATGCTCGCGCTCTTGATATGCTTCTGCGTTCTTGTCATTCCGGTGATGGGTGAAGGTCGCATCACACTATTTCGTGTCACCACTGCTATTGTATCCCATGATATGTTTGTGGGCTTGGTGTGTCTCCCATCTTAATTCTTCTGAACCTGCACCTTGCTGCCCTCAAGATGTTCAGAGCCCAGCGTAGAAGCAGTAAATCTTCATCAGCCCCCCTCTTTCCTTCTATAAGAATGGGAATGATAGAGGGGGCTGCTCGCCTCATTCTTGGGGTCAATAGCCCCCTTCGGGATCCCGTCACATCGCTACTCAAACTCCTTTGCAGTGCAGTGAGGGTTCCATCTGACAAGGTTCCTCTCCAACACAACCACTTCTCAGTGATTCTGATTGCCAGCTGATGGAGTCCCCTTTTTAATTGTTGGGCTTATACTGTGCCCTCCCAATGCCACCAGCTCACTTGCAGGTGCCTCCTCCTCATAGATCTCCAAATGATCAATCCCAAACTCATATTTTGCTCTATGTGCTGATGAGGGCCACCTGTTGCCAGCCCAGTTTGTGACCTTTTGGCGACCTTAATGGTCTTCTCTTGTCCCCTATTGCATTCACTGGCTGTGGGCTGTGTAACATCTACCCGTCTATTCCCTACAATGCCCTCGTAGTCATGCTCCACTCCACTGCCGACCGCCCAAGCCAACCATAGCAAAGGGATCGGGTACGTCTCCCGTTGCTTGAGGAACATCCTGCTCCCTCATTCCACGTGCACAATCGGGTGGTTATGCCGCCACGTGCCTCGCTGCGTCACTAGGCCCGCGCTAAACGATGCATCACCGGTGATGATTCCAGCATCCGGTGGTCACCAACCCAGAGTGCTACTGCGCTCTCTCAGAGCGGATCCAACCCGACCTTATATCACATGGTGAGGGAGAATTAAATTAGCAATTCTCAAGCGTAGCAGACTGAGGGTCCCATTACCGTATTGAGTGTCTTTACACATGGCCCTGGTGATCTTGCCAGCCTTCAAGTCTGTCGATGGAATGGTCCGCTCCTTGGACACCAAAATCGGAGGCCACACAGGCTAAAACATACGTTGGTGGTGTAGTTTACGGCACCCTTGATTAGCAGTTGCCTTTTGCCACTAGAAAGAAGAGGCCCTGTGTGTGCTGCGACCATACTCAAGACCCTTCTTCCACATGTTTTGAGAGGTGAGGCTTTGCACGCGCCCTCATTCATTTCTAGTTCTTGGGATTTGTTTGATTGGGGATCAAAGTAATCAGACTTATTGCAGGGAGGGTGCTAAAGGGGCTAGAGCCCCGAGCCTCTTTGTTGTAGCCCCAGATAAAAGCTCCGGGGCTCGAACCCAAAAGCCAGCTGGCCCCGAGACCCGACAGTCCCAACATTAGCGCAGCCCCGGATCTTTTCCAGACCTAACAGCACCCCTGAAAGTAAGGTGCTTGCTTTTAAGAAGATATGTGAAGATGTTCTTTGTGTATAGTCTAATAACATTCTAAGAATGGGGTCACATCCTTTCCTTTCAGCTGTATATTTGATATAAATCAAACTGTTTTAGAGTAACCCACTTTATTTGTATGTTTTTGCCGTTTTAATTGTTGTTAGAGCTATTTTGTAAGATCTCTCAAGGAACATTGTCTTGGTTCCATGTAATAATGTCGCCACAAAAATCTCGCCATGCAAAAATATCGCCGAAAAATTGCTGTTTTTTGTGGCAACATTATTGCATGAAACATGCGGGTTTTTTAAAAAAATTATTATTATTATTATTATTTTTTTTCCCCCTGTCCCCATATATATGGTCACCCATATAATATCGCCACAACCTTTTCCCGGCGATATTATTTACGGCGACCATATTTATGGGGATAATATTACCTGATACCATTGTCTTGTCCCCAGTTGCTTGGAATGTTTAGCATTTCATATCATTTGCTGCTCAGGAGGAGGCCAGGTCAGCAATATGGCTATTTTGGCCTTGCCTCATCGTCCACATAGACAAAGGGATGGCCAAGCACAACATGGCTGGAAAATGAACGAGCTCCCAAATGGCTGCTATACTGTTGCTTAGGGCTGCCAGGGTCGTAAAAGCGGCCAGAACCCTGGTGTAGCCAAAACTAAATCACAGCTGCCACCAGCCTGCTCCACAACACACTTTCATGGTAATAGAATCACCTTGGGGCCACAATGGGGTGCGTAAAAAACACCTGTGACCTTGTCGCTACATGTCACTAAGGAAAGGTAAAAACATCAGGGAAACCAGCAAAATGTTAATGGGACGCATAAATGTAGGGAGCCGGAACCCCAACAATGAAACTCTGGCCTTACGACCAGGAAATCTGAGGAGCTGATTAATTAACTAACAATAGGGGTGACCTAAAATCAGGGGTGGACTGGCCTATAGGGAATTTCCGGCTGGGCCTCTGCACCCTGGGCCGCTTTTGTGGGGTAATTCCAAATGTTCTCATAGGAAAACGGGTGTGTTTGCTGAAGATGAGTAATATGGGGCCACTTTTGACAATTCTTTCCAGGGCCTCTTTTGGTTCCCAATTCACACCTGTCTGAAATGCTCGGCCGGAGGCGCGAACACATCCTTCAGCAAATGACGGGGTCATCTTTAGAACATTTGTCCTGTATGTTATATCCCTCCGATCCAGGTCCCCACATTGGTATGAAGCAGACACGAAAGTAACGAGCAGATTATGAGCTTGGGTACAAAGCCCAGAAATACAAAACCTTGAAGCTCTCTCCCAAAATATGGTAAAACAAATAGTGCAGGGAAATGAGGTGCAGCCTTATTGCAGCCTCAAGAAGACTTACGTTTGATGACAGCTCAGGGCGCGGGGGACACTGATAGGCAGAGGTGTTGCTGAGGGGGCTATAGCCCTGGGTCATTTGGTTGTAGCCCCGGATAGAATCCCAGTGGCTGCAACCAATAGGCTATAGCTAGCCCTGAGTCCCGACAGTCTTGACATTAGCATAGCCCTGGATCTTTTCCAGACCTAGCAACACCCCTGCTGATAGGCCTTGTTGGATATAAAAGACATTCTATAGGGGGGTGGGGATGCCCTCCTGTTCGCTGTAGACAATCAGGACAATCTTACTTTCAGGATATTTGTGGCCACGGCTTCTTGCCCTGCCTGATACAGGCTGGGTTGTCATGTGAAATGACGTGACAGAGGACACTGTGAGGGTACAGAGGACACTATGCAAGTACATAGGACACCATGCGGGTGCAGAGGACAGCATGCGGGTACAGAGGACACCATGCGGGTACATAGGACACTATTCGGGTACAGAGGACCCCATGGGGGTGCAGAGGACACTGCAGGTGCAGAGGACACCATGTGGGTATAGAGGACACTATGCGGGTACAGAGGGCACCATGTGGGTGCAGAGAACACCATGCGGGTACAGAGGACACTATGCGGGTACAGAGGACCTCATGGGGATCCAGAGGACAGTATGCAGGTGCAGAGGACCCCATGGGGGTGCAGAGGACACTGCAGGTGCAGAGGACACCATGCGGGTACAGAATACACTATGCGGGTACAGAGGACCCCATGGGGGTGCAGAGGACACTGCAGGTGCAGAGGACACCATGTGGGTACAGAGGACACTATGCGGGTACAGAGGACACCATGCGGGTGCAGAGAACACCATGCGGGTACAGAGGACACTATGCGGGTACAGAGGACACCATGCGGGTGCAGAGAACACCATGCGGGTACAGAGGACACTATGCGGGTACAGAGGACCTCATGGGGGTACAGAGGACACTATGCAGGTGCAGAGGACACCATGCGGGTACAGAGGACACTATGCAGGTACAGAGGACACTATGCGGGTACAGTGGACACCATGCGGGTACAGAGACACCATGCGGGTACAGAGGACACTATGCGGGTACATTAAAGGCTCTTTATTCAGATGCTGCAACCCCACCTCTGCTCTCTATTCTTTCTTCTAAGCATCCAGCATGGAAGTCCTCAGATTTCTAAACCCTTGACAATCTGGAAGTTGCCGCGACTTAGCAGTGACATCATACCACTCTGCAGGCATCGCCAAAACACACATACACTTCCCCGATGTCAGTGGCATTCAGACTTGTTTATGCTGAGCCCCACCTCGAGTAAAAATATTGCTGCTGAGCCCCCCCTTTTGTAAAAATAGTGTTGCTGGGCTCCTCCAGATGTCCTACCTGTTAACTATTATAAGCAGTCACCGGGATCCCTTTTGAAGAGCCTCACCCCCTCCCTCCCCCCGGACATCATTAGGACCCCCCTAGTAGGGCCAGCCCTTCAGTTTGAAGACCACTGCCCTATGCACAATAACATGAAGCTGAGCACAATCCCTCAGGTGAATATGGGATTCCGAGCCCTGCCAGTCGTGCTGTATCCCGCGACACAGGGCGGGGGAAGGGGATTCCGGTAGGAGAGAGTCCAGAGTGGTTTGTTCGTTTGCTGCCCGTGTGGCAGTTTTCTCATTCAATGCTACATGGCACAAACCTGTCCATGGTAGCAAATGCTGCGACACTGACTGACTTTACCACAAACCAATATTCAACTCCACAACAAGGTGTGCCTCTATTATAGTTCCACATAATAGTTATTTTGGGGCAGTGAGGTGCTGTCTAGTTATTTCTAGTCCCTTACTAACCCTAAAATAGGATCCTGGTTGGTAGCTTATGTCCACTCAGTCAACCCTATGGGTCTTTGTCCAGTCTACCGTAAGTACGCTATAGCGCATTCTTCTACTTCCACTTCCGCTCAAGTCCTCGACAGGAAGGCTGCAATTCAGTTTTTCTTCCTGGGGCGATATTCTACAGAGTATCTACACTTCTTGAGGGAAACCTCTAATCTGCAATTACAATGATAGCAGTTACCTAACATGGAATCAAATAATAGTGAGTCAACTAATTTAACACAGAAGTTAGAAATACTGGGCCTCATTCCGGGTTTGGAGCTAACCATGGAGTAATTAGCTCCATGGTTGCCTCCGAAACGGTCCCAAATCCGGCATGGTGAATGGAGTAATTACCGGTCCATTCCAGGGTTGGAGGGACCGGTAATTCCCCATTCACCTTTTGCCCTTCCCCATTGCCATTTTTGCCCCATAGGGCCCAATGGGAATGGGGAAGGAGGTAATTACGGCACCGTAAATTATGGTACCGTAATTACCTACAAAATACCTTTGCAGGTCCCGTACTTTACTCCTGCTTAAAGCAGGAGGTAAGGAAGGACCCGCAAAGGGACCTTGGAATACGGAGGTAAGGGATTACCGGCATCGGCACCCTTACCGGTGCCGGTAATTCCTTAGCTCCAACCTCGGAATGACCCCCAATTGTCATGATTCCTGCCCCTCATGTCCCCAGCCCTCCAAGATTTCAGGCTGGAGCCAGGCCACAATCACCTACATAGCCCTCAAGGGCCTCTCCATCCCTCCAAAGACCCACTTGGAGTCAGACTTGGCGCTTGTGGCACCAGACTCACTCACTCCCATAGGATAACATTGGGGATTGGACTTGTAGTGCATTGATGGGGACAAGATGAAAGCCCCCACATATTTCGGTTCCCAGAACTGCATGTGCAGTCTAGTATTTCGGGTGTGGTTCAGCCCAGAGACACCTGGGATACCCAGAGACTATTTAAGCCATGCCCAGGCTGAGAAACATGCTTTGTGTTTTCTGCACCTGCAGCGTGACACTCACCGTGTTCGGATCGGTCTCCAGTAGGCCTGCATCTTTCTTCTGCGCTCAGCTACTGCAAGAACAAGAACACCAATAGGAACAGCCTTACCTTGCAGCGCTTCTGCCCATCAATCATCGCTCCTTCTGTTCTGCGGGCATCTTCAGCATTGTCATTCCCATCCCGGCACGCCGCTTCCTAAGGAAAAGGGAAAAGAACAGAAAAAAGGCATTACTAAGCATTCTGTAAATCTTTGCTTATTTTTAAAGACTGTACGAGCTTCAAACGCTTACCTGAATCTCAGCCGCTCTGGGGAAACTCTGTCTCCGGAACTTCTCATCCATCTGCAAGAGGGAAAAGACACTCCAGGTTAGCGTGGAAACATCTAGAGGCGCCGCATACCGCGCTTACTCACCGCATTTCTTATTCTTAACCGGCATCCACTCTGAAAATGTCGCGACACTTAAAAGACATAGAAAAAGAACTCAGTTCAATACAAATACGAAAGGGTCGCATCGCGCATCACGCTCTCACTCACCTTCAGTGCTACTCATCTCAGCAGCATGTCGGCCATCATCTAAGGAAGGAAAGGAACAAAGTTAGTGAACTGTTCAAAAGACTCATTATACTTACCTGTCGGACTCTTGGCAGTGAAGTAACTAGGCAGCAACGAGCCCGCATCAATCAACGCGCACCTGCGCTGAAAGCAGGACGGAGAGCACACTTTCCAAGAAAACAAGGCCCAGTCTCCAGTCGGGTAGACTCCAGGGAAGGGTTTGAGGTCGTAAGAGGTCAGAACAGGCTGAGTGACGTCCCCATGGATACCAGGTGAGCGTTACAAATACCCAATCAGGATGCTGATGAAATCAATGTAATTGTTTTTAAAAATGACTCTGGGCTGCCTACTATCCCAAAGGAAATCGCTGTTAACCTGAACAGAAAAGCATACATTGTTCTGTGCACTACATTATTAGGAATGATAGTTTCAGTATTAATAACATTATCCTAGAATGTCCTGATGAAGCCCTTTTTAGAGAAACACATGTTGACAAGACAAAGGCTCATTTAACAATTGATTGTATACTCAATTCATTATAACTCAATAAAATTCAGATGTATCCTCAACATTATTAGTAAACTCAAATTAAATATAGAGATTACGACTTGCATTATACACTTCCTTGATGTGTGTACACTGAACGCAGATTTGATTAAATTAACATATGCTTTATTTGGATATTCTTAGGTTAGACCTTGCTAGACATCTGATGAACAATGCCACCTCCAGAGGTTTGTGGTCAGTGCAAATAGCAAGTGGTTGCCCGGATGTTGTGTGTAAATTGTTTTAATTCCAGGGAAAGGCAAGGGGCCCCCTCTCAATAACTGAGAATCTTGCCTTGGTCTGTGGGATAGCCTGTGAAGTGAATGGCACTGTCCTTTCTCTCTCCCATTCTCTTTGCCATAGTACCACCCCAGACCTTCGGTGCTAGCATCCACTGTGGTGATGGGCGGTCTGGTTGGGTTGAATCTGATTAAACAAGGTGGTGTGCATAAGCTTTCTTGTATTCTCTCTCCTGTGGTGTCACACACTTTGTCGCGCACCAGCCACCTGAGAGCATAAGTTATGGCTGCAAAGGAGGCATGTCGAAGTGTCTGCCGGGGTAAAGAAGGACCCAAAGATTGTATGTATGGGTCAGCTCTTTATTTGGTTTGTGCCCAAGGGCTAACCAAAGGGGGCAGTGAAGGCACTAACGAAGGATCTAACGACAATTGCCCGGGGTTGCTTCCTTGTTGCCGCTGGCTACCAGGCGTCCAGGTTCTGGTGTACGAGTTCTAGTCTCTAGAGAGGAGGTTGTGTCTCCTCCTGCCTCTAGTGCTGCAGGCTCGTAGGGTTCCTGAATCCTCTTTTCTGCACCCGCACGTGCGTCCCTTCCTCCCATTATTTGTGTGGTCCTGCACCACGGAGGAAAACGAGTTGAAAAGCTCACTCAACATCGCTCCCTCAGGAGTTACCTCCTCAGCAAAATGCATGCCTTGACCAGCCTCTAGGCCTGGCCCTTCTCTGCCAAAGTCAACACTCTGCATTGAGCTGCCACCAGCAAATTCTATGCGGAACAGGAGCTCAGGATCTACCAACCTCGTTGCCAGTTGATGCGTCTCCGGACGCGGGCAGGTAAGTTCAAGGCTCTTTATGCAGACCCTTTAACTGTCCCTCTGGTTTCTCTCTGCCTTGCTTCAACCGTCCATCTTAGAATACCTGAGGCTTCTAGGCCCCTTACAATAAGGATGCTCTGTGATGTAGCAGTGACATTCTAATCTGCAGGCAACTAGACCGCTCCATAAATGAGTCGAAATGGCCAAATCACGTCTCCATTTTGCATTCAAACGAGGAGCGCCATCAGGATAATTCCCCCATTAACACACAGAATATACATAAATTAGGAGACTCCCATGAAGCCTTCAGTGAACTGGCTTAAATCACTACAGCTCAAGTATTGAGAGCTCCAGACTCTTAGAAACAGGAAAAGGTGGCTGCCGCGCCAACTAAAGTCCTGGTCGATCTGTTTAAACCAGGCCCGTTGACTTGATGCCCTGTAACACGTAGGGAGTCATTACAAGTTTGGCTGAAACAGAAAATCTGACAGTACTGGCCAAATACTGCGGTGGGTGGGGGGTGAGTAGGCTGGGCAGGGGGGATTCTATCTTGGATCATCACAGAGAATGTTTTCTTGAAATGATATCCCTACCAGTCCTGTTGGACACGAAGTGCAGCCTTGCTGTAGGCAACCGGGCAAGTGGGTATTGACTGAAGGGCTATGATAAGAACCTGTACTATTTTGGGCTGCTTCTGAGGGAGTTTGAGGGGTGCACGCTCAGAGCACTGAAGGCCAATGTAGACTCCAGCTTGATGGCGCTGGACTACTTTTGCCATGAAAATGTAGGCGGGAGAGAGATTTAGATTGTCAGCCGTATAAAAACAGGCGAGCCTTTATAAGAACATGTGCGGGCTATTATGTTCCTTTGGGAACTGGTACGTTTTGCGACACCCTGAAAAAGAGCAAAATTGTGGATTTGTCTTTATTCCTTTTTTGTTTTTTCTCAATAGGAGGGTTCCACCCCTCACACCCTCTTTGCTCCGGTCCCTAGCCCCCATTATCTCCCTCTCCTCTTCATCACTGCCGCCTCCTTATCTCTTTTTTCCTGTTGTTGACAACTTTATTTACATGTCCAGGCCAACCATATATACTGCCGTTGGCACGGAAATGTGCCAGAAAAGGTTCGAAAAATGTGGATGTTCTTTTATTTTATTTTTTTCTGAATGCGAGCTGAGGCGGTTTGCAAATTCATGGGCACCCCAAACAATGGATACATGCCATTGCAGGGATGACACCCGAGCACCCCTCATTCATTTTCTGGTGTTCGACGCCTGGGATCTGAACGGCGAGGAAGGCCGTTGCTCCCACTATCAGGACTGTTATTTAGTGAAAGATAAAAAGTATGTCTTGAATGCAGGGGGCGCCATTTATCGGCATCAGTAATGAAATATTTTATTTTTTCATAACATATTTATTAGGCGCACCAGCGCCACCGAGCGTCGGACTGGGGCATACCATGTTCTCGGGCACCAATGAAAAAGTGGCCCACAGTTGGAAATGGCAATGAATTCCTTTTGTGACATATTGCTTGTGTAGCACCCAAGGGGGAGGTTTTTGATAAAATTGTCATAATTGCTAGCCGCATGGCGAAGTAACTCATCAAACTGGCCACCAGCGTCAAAAATGTGGGCCACTTTCACCCAAAAACCGCCTCACACTAGCACATTTTGCATTATATTGGTTCGGGCCTTGCCCTGGTGCCCTATAGGCCAGTCCGAGCCTGATGCCAGCACAACAATATGCAGCATTGGATGTTAATTGTAGTAAGAGCATTCTGGTGCACGCAATTGTGTTAATCGATGTTTTTAAGTTACTTTTCCGAAGCAACCTTATGAGTAGCAGTATTGAAATAAACCATTCATTCAATTTTAATGACAGGCAGAGTTGATATGGATCGACTGCATAGGCCAAAGTGTATTCTACATCAAACACAGGGCGTTCAAATGTAGAACTTTCCAGAAAACGGCCCGACCTCCCAACCACCGCCCCAGATCTTCTTCTGGAATTGTAATCTAGATTTAGTTGAATATGCGTCAGTGTATCAGAAACCCTGGGCCTACTACTCTCTTTCCAGCAAGACCTGGGAACATGTGTCCCAACGTGTTTATATAATTGACCCACAGTCTTGTGTTTTTCCCTTGATTGTAACAGTTTCCTGGAGGAAAATCTAAATGAAAACCACATTTGCACTTTCCAAATAGTATTTAAGCTTTACTATCGAGGTATGGGTTCTAATTTTCTGAATGTATTCATATGCGACCATTTCACAATGCAAGCATTTTTTTCATGTTGCATACTATTTTAGTAAATGCAACAGATATCTGCCATCTTTCACAATAGCACTACGTGCACATTTTAACAATCCCAATCTATTCACCGTTTGTCTAGGCACCGTTCATTACATTTCAAGCTTGATATGCACATAAACATTCCAATTGGACGACACCCGAGTATTCCCAGTTTGCACAATGCCACTATATGCCCAGTAAACACTATCCCAGTACACTGCCACTTTGGCATTGCCAGTTTGACCCACACCCGTGTATTGTAACTTTGGGAATCCCGGCCTATCCTTCATTTGACATACTCAGTTTATTCTCTTTAACAGTCAGAGTATATTACACGTTTGCACAATCCTTGGCAATGCCCAGTTTGGCAATTCCAGTATACGCCCAGTTTGAGTTTGCAAAACTCCACTTTGAAAATCCCAATAGAGTGCCCTTTCTAATTCGAGTGCTTTCCCAGCGTGACAGCCTAGTGTACTCACACTGTAACTATCTGCTTGTGACGACCCCAGCATGCTCCATGTTTACACAATCCCAGCAAACTCCAACAAAAACACACGTTAATGCGCCTGAACGAAAGGGCTCTTTTGTCCTGATCTATACATCACTTGGAGTGATTGCAGCAAACTGACCGACAAAGGAAGGCAGGGGGTTGGTTTTAAAAGCACCACAAGGCAGTCAGGCAACTAACCTGGGACAGGCTATTGTGTTACACTGCGGACATGTATGATGTGTCATGATGACGAGGGAGCCAGGAGAGGAGGGCTTATCCTAGATTTGAGAAGGCAGGGTGAGATGGGAAGCTAACAGGGTGAGCCAAAATGTAGACCCTTGCATGTGGTCCCCAGGGGCCTAGCTCAATGGTCCCCTTGGCAACAGGAGGATGCCAAGCAATAATGGTTAAATACCACTCAGCCCTTCGTCCTCCAGAGGTCAATACATTGAGTAACATGAGTGGGAACGCATTTTGACACCAATTATTGCAGTGATCTTCATTGACATGGGAAGGAATGATGTGCTAATTAGTGTTTATTTTATTGGTTGTGTGAAAACGTGTTCAAACTAAAAACACACTAACTACAATTAAAAGAATAGTGCTTAGAAGCTGGATGAATCTGGTATGAAACACTATATAGATTACCAAATAATTAATATTTCTTTATAATTATGTGATGGTGGAAAGGGTATACTGTCATTGGGGAATGTAAGAATTGTACTGTAACTCTCAGGGAATGTGCTTAAGGGCTTCAGGCTGGGGTCCTCTCACCCTGCGAGGTGGGCTTAAGCAGCCCAGGCTGGAGTTTATTCATCCGAAGGCACACGGGACTTTGATGCATTTTTGTTGTAGTGCTTAAGCACTACGTTTTAGACCTATAAAAGGCTGACCCCGCAGTAGGGCAAAGTGTTAGAGGAGATGCGCACTGCCAGAAAAGGTCGAGCCAAGTGCCAGATGAATATTGTGCAGGTCCAAAACCCAAAAAGAAGAGATGCGATTTGATGACCTTGAGTTACTTTCTGAAATCACACTCAAGGGCAGTGATGGAAGTGTACCAGAAAAGTAGTGGAGCTGTGACTCGGGCGGTAGACAGAGTGGGAAGGAAAGGAGCCAGGTGCAACACATTCTGCAAGGGTTGCAGCCATGCTGGTTCACAGCCAATTGAGTTGAAACAGATTTCAGTTCAGCTGTAACTGATATCCAGTGGTGAAGTGGAGAAGTGTGCTTTAACGTCACAAAGAACAGTTCCGGAATGGTGAAAATGGTTGCAAAAAGTAGTGGATCTGTTAACAGCAAAAAATAAAAGTAGTGGAACTGAAAACCCCTGTGTTCCAGTGAGTCTTTACTATACTAGTTGGAAAGGAATTGTAACATCTGCGCCTAGATGCGGGGTCCTGCTTGGTTCCGGATGGATATGCGCAATATACATGTTCAATCAATCAATCGACACCGTTCGCGACCGTTCTGGCTCACTTCGACCACTGCCAGGGGAAAGACCAGAGGAATTTCTGTGGCAATGTCGATCGTAACAATCAAGTCGATTGATCGAGATAAAGTAAAGGTAAGATCCCAGGAAGAAGGCAAAGGCCGAAGCAAGTATCTTTTGCCACCAAGTCAAAATTAGGGAGGAAAGCCGGATCTCATAAGAAAGCATTGACGGAGGTTGGATTTGGCATCCAGGTTCTTGCCGGGAGTCCTGGTAAAGGACGCAAGGTGGAATTCTCAAATCTAGGAAAGAGCATTTCAGTTTGTGTTGTGTTGCAGGGTTGTTGCTAGGTCTGGAAAAGATCAGGGGCTAAGCTAATGTCTGGACTGTCGGGACTCGGGGCTAGCTATAGCCTTTCGGTTGTTGCCCCTGAGCTTCTATCCGGGGTTATAGATAAAGGACACAGGGCTATAGCTCCCTTACCCCCCCCCCACAGAAATGCCTCTGTGCACATTTTGTGGCATCTGGAGTTGGACGCCATTGAGGAAGACCATGAATCAACGTTTCTTGCCAGGTTCATCGGAAATGAGCATATGAACATGTGTGCCACTGGTGTCAAAATAATAGCCAATGATACGGCTACTGAGGACCTTGGCAAGAGGAAACATGGAAACAATTTGGTTTTGGTCAAGGATTTGGTCCAAGGGGAATGGCACAGGGAATTATGACAATATTGTGTTATCGGATAGTGCTTCCTGCCATACTCCTCGAGCTTCTAAGTGGTGTAATATCAGGTGTTATTATTCGCCTGTTTTGACTGTTAATTTATTTATCCGTCTTGGAAGCATGAAAGGCTAAGTCGGCCAGGCCACAAGTTTTAAACTTGGGAAGTGTAGGTCACCCTATGTTTGAGACCGATGCTTTACTTGTGTGTGTAGCTAGCCACCCTTGCAATGTCAGCAGCCTCTGATAGGAAGCCACCTTATTTAACACACAATGGGCCTCATTACAACTAGGGTGGTAAGGGTTAACAGTCACCGGTAAGGAGACCGGTGCCGTTAAACCCTTACCGCCCTACTACGAGTTCCCTTTGCAGGTCCTTCCTTAACGCCGGCTTTTAGCAGGTGTTAAGGACGGGCCCCGCAAAGGAACTTTAGAGCTAATAACGGTGCCGTAATTTACGGTACCGTTATTAGTGGCCTCCCCATTCCCATTGAGCCCTATGGGGGCTCAAATGGGAATCGGGAAGGGCCCTGGTGAATGGGGAATTACCGGTCCCGCCAACCTTGGAATGGACCGGTAATTGCTCCATTGACCAGGGCGGAATCAGAACGAGTTTGGAGGCAGCCATGCCGTAAATAGCGGCGTGGTTAACTCCAAACTCTGAATAAGGCCCAAAGTAAAGCACTAAAGGGCGGGGCCGCTTGAGCCACAGGCCGCTTGAGCCACAGGTTTCTTCTGGTTGGTGGATGAGGAAGGAATGATAAGCTGTGCAGGAAGCCACTGATGGATCAATAGAGCCTGTAGCATAACCTGGCCCTCAGAACTTCCTGTTCTTTTGCATCCGGTGGGCTGCTGTTATCCTCTTGTTCAGCTTCTCTTACTGACATCTCTAAGGACCACCCCCACCACCCCGCTGCCCTCAGTTTTTCTCTGATTTAATGCAAATCTTATAATCTTCTCCCTAATTGATAACTTTTAGTGGGTCCCAAAAGACACGAGTCCTTGTTATTGTAAACGTCGTGTACTCGTTCATCTTGGGTGTGTCGTTGCAAGGTTGTGTCCTAAAGCAGGGATGTGTTTGATTGCCATCACATGTCTTTTGATCTCCCACCACCTGACCAGTCCAGCATCGGGCTGATAGCTGCAGGATCAGACACTCCGATTTCCTCCACCCCTGCCATCAGCCTTCTTGGACGCAGGGATTTTGATATCAAATAGTAGTCAATACAAGATGATGTACCCTGAGTGGTAGAATAAAAGGCAACGCACTCATCTTGGAAGCAAGATAACGCAGAACAACATAGGTTCGAATCCCGGATCCGCGCTTAGAAACCTCTTTGTTATAACCAATTGTAATAATTATAATGTAACTCTTATTTGGCCCTGCCAACCACTGATCTCGGGCTACCAGGAAACCTATCTAGTTTACTGTCTATAGCTAGATTGAAGCCAACCCCTAAAATAATCTTGTCCCCTTGTAGGATTTCCAGTTTTTAATCGAGTCTCTTATAGAAATCCCGGTAGTCTGTGTTCAGTGTATAAACATTCATAAGTACTGGTGGCTTACTATCCAGTACAACTTCCGCTGCTTTGTAGCTACCATCTGCATCAGCAATTTTCCTGCCAAATGCTGTACCGATATGACCACCACCCGTGATTTTGTCCGAAAGCAGCTAGATATTTCCCTGTCAAATGCCTTATTTGGTAAGTATTCACTGACCCTTTCTTAGAGATGTGCTCCCTGCAGAAAGACAAAGGGCCTCATTACAAGTTTGCTGGAAATAATGTGCCGGTAATAACGTCTTAATGGACCGGCACACTACAAGCCTGCTGTAGAGGCTGTGATCTTCCAGCAGGCCTGACCTGCCGGTAGATCAGCCCCCTATGGGCAGACATTTGCCACAATCCCTTGCAACCGGTAACACCAGTACCGGTGATTGCCGCATCCCCATCCCATTTAGTCCTATAGTACTTCATGGGAATGGGGATTTACCAGCGTCTCCGCCACGCGTAATATCCTGGTAATTCCGGGATATCGGGTGGCAGAGACGGTATGGTAGTTCCCTGGTATCCCACCGGAATTTCTGGCAGGATATCGGGGAACTCGTAATGAGCCCCAATGTCTGCATTGTTTTTCTTCTCCTTTTAATTCGGCAATTGTTCCAATTAACATTCCACGATAAATGCGTCAGTGAGGATACCATAATTTACAATATTAGATTACGCTGTACTCTTACTTACAAGTCTCAACATCATGTTATTTGCCTTTGCTCTCTATGGCTCCGGTGGGTGTAGGGGATGGGATCACGTGTAGGGCCTTCTCTCACTCCTGACAATAACATGGACCAGGGCAGCCTTGCTTGTCCTTCTATATGTTACAAACTCCATTCCCAACATCCAATCGCTAACATGTCTGCATAGCCTCTTTTGGTTTTTGGATCCACACTCACCCTCCAGTATAGAACCTCCTGGATGTGTTACATTTCTCCGTTATTGCCACAAAGTAAATTACTTTGTGGTAATTTACTTCGTTGCAATCACTTCGCATGTTTTATTTTTTATTTGGGGATTCCCCCTTCACTACCAGCCTTACCCAAAGCCCTCAAACCCCCCGTAATGTACTTTGTTGAAACAACAGGAGGCCATGTGTGACATGAGTTATGCATCAATCACTCAAAGCAGCACTCCAAGGGGGGGAATACAGCCAGATCCCCAATGCAAGGCTCCATCAGTCCATCACAAACGGACAGTAGTGAAAACATCTAGAGGGCGTGGTCCCAATAGGACTTTCCCCGGTGATGGTAATCAGTGGTTATTTCAATGACCCTAACCCCACCTGCACTAATATACCACAAAACGTTATAATAAATTGATACTTCCCAAACAGTAACTGCAACATTCCAACAGGTGTGGAAATACATGGATTGCTTGGGTATGCACCGGTTCCTCCAAGTGTACCTACCACTTGGGTTCCATGGTGGTATTTCCTGGACGGAGCCACTATAACGGGATCACCGATTTATCGTTCCGCCACGCGTCTCCAGCATCTTTATCAATTCCTCTCACGTGTCCCCACCTAACTGGATGCGGGCACGAGAAGGGCGTGGCGATTCTCGTCCGATGTGCCCGCCCATATCCCACTTTTCAAAATGCATGGTGAGGACCCGGGCTTCAGGTCCGCACGTCTCTGGGCCCACCCCTGCCGCTCTGGTTCCACACACTTCCTGTTTGCATGTGACATCACGGCACCACCGAGCGCATCCCTGGACCCTGCAGTATTCCCCCCAGTTCTACCGGGATGGCCGCTGGGGCCGGCGTTGCAGGCCCTTTCAAATATCAACTGCCCTCTACCTGCAGCGCCATTTTCTCCCATTATAGACACTGACGTAAAAAAAGGATTCTGCATTCATTTAAAGGAACGCTTTGCTGCTTGAACGTGTGCTTTTTACTGCAGCATTTCCTGTGCCCTGTTTATCCTCAGCACTGCGAGCGTAGCTCTTGCTGAGGCACTGT
The DNA here is from genome assembly GCF_040938575.1 of Ambystoma mexicanum. Lineage (NCBI taxonomy): Eukaryota > Metazoa > Chordata > Amphibia > Caudata > Ambystomatidae > Ambystoma > Ambystoma mexicanum. The sequence continues at coordinate 334,460,968 of NC_090924.1, read as the reverse complement.
TTGCTTCCTGGAGGAGGCGGACCTGACTGCGGTCACGTGACGGACCACGTGACTTTGAAGGTCCTCTTAATCCCGGCACAACCACCCTTGCAGCGTTAAGCCCTGGAGGGAGTAAGGGCTGGAGCCGCTGTTGTGCTGTTTGGCTGTGACCTGTGAGTAACTTGAACTTGGGTCTTGCGCTGCATTTTTCTTTCTCAAGCACCTCTTCAGCTCTTAGGGTTTGGGGTGGAGAGTCGGACTCTGGCAGCTCCACAAGCTGTCAGGCGTTCCCTACCCTGAGACTGAGTGCTCCTCTTGGTTCTTTTGACAATTGTGGCTATTCCTAAAATCAATATATTTTGATTACGTATTGATTAAGAACATTATCAATTCTAGTTCATAATACATCTGTTTTTACTATTTTTTTTTGGGGGCGGGGGCTGCATAGATCCATTTCTTTCTGTATTTTTAATCTAAGAGTGTTTTTCGGACAATTGTCATTTTTGTCTGAGGTTGCCTCTGGTTTTTTAGTGCAATATTTTTAGATCTCAGTGTTCATAATTTTATCGACTATTGTGTACGTTGTTTTTGTGTATTTTAAGGAAAAAAGTAATCATTGTAATTCAAGTTTACTTTCAGCTTAACCCTTTATTGTTATTTTCTTAAGTCCCCTGTATTTCCCTCTTGGGTCTTGGTTCTCTCTGAATGACACGCAAGGGACTGCAAAGTCAGACAGCTATGGAGGCCTCACTGGCTTCGACTCCGTCTGCTATTGGTAATTTACCCTCTGTTTCATCAGTTACTACTCTGTTAGATGTTCCCTCCCTGGCTATACTGGGGAATTTACATCATGCTCCAGTAGATGCCCCTTATAACCCTTTACTCCTTAAAACCCTAGCCCAGGCTCAAATTCATGTCAGCGATAGGTCTGAGGTACTCAATGCTATGGGTATTATTCCACGCAATACAGCTTACAATAGCTGTATCTTTAATGGAACTCATGATATCTCGATAGATACACAGGAAGAACGTCTAGCAGCTACCTTAGCCTCTAATCTTGCGGAAGGTGCTTCTCTTCAAAAGGATAAGGGCCATTTGGATTACTCTAACAACAATATGGTTAATATTGTTCTTTCAACACCTGCCCACCCTCATCCCAGGACGCCTATATTATCTGTTATGGCGGCTGACTCTGTAGCTATTGCCTCTGCATTACCAATGGTGACAGTCAATGGGAACACTGTTTCTTCTCCCACTGAACCTTCGCCAGAGGTTAATTTCGCAACTAGGGGCATTAATCATACTTCGACTATCCATGTTAATCTGTCTACTAATGTGGCTGGAACTCCATACACTCCTATAAGGAAATCTATACCTATTTTGTTCAAAACTCCATTCAACAAATCCCATAATCCCACCCTCAAAACAAAATCCAATCTGGGTACCCAAGGGAAACCAATTCAAGGGAAAAATATTTCACACTTCTTTGGAAAGAGGCCTACATCTAGTACCCTTGTTAAATTTCTACACTCACTTCCAACAGTGTCTTCATTAGACCACACTAATCTAGTCGATGTAGCTAAGAAATTGGAGATTGAAGACCCTTTACCTCAGGATATTGACGATATCAGCATTATAGAATGTGCAGACAAGGCAATTGCTGATAGTCACCTGGGCCCCAATTGTAATAATACAAATAATGTCACCCAGCAAATCTGTAATGATTCCTTTGCAGGCTCTCCCTCTGATCTCATCAACTTTATTGATGAGTACACAGAGAAACAAAATTGGTTGAAAGAAAGGGGTCTACTCCCAGACTCAAAAAAGGATCAGGGCAGCAAATCTATCTTACATCATACTCTTAAAGAGGCAGATGAAAGAATTAAACTTTCTCAACCTACTATCTCGGCTCTGAATATGGTTCTGAGTTCCTTTGTGAGTTTGTATGACAATATATGGTCTGAGGTCAGATCTCACTCTCTCCTCCTATCTGAAATCTATTCTAGGTTAGAGGGCCCTGACAGATTTGAAGAGTTAGTTGAAATTATTAAGGAAGAACATCCACTTTTGTCCACACACGGTCCTGACTCAATCTCTCCTAATCAACTACCGTCTGAACCCCATACCGTACATAAAGGGCTCACTGTGACCACGCCAAGTATACAAGAGGTAGTTTTAGTTAAGGGCCTGGGTCCTACTTTCCCTCAAGGCCCAGCTTTGGATTTTTGTAGCCAACCTTCTATGATTTCGACAAATATTTTCGAGGGTATGCGAGAGGTCACTGGATCGAAGGCAGTACATCTTACCCCTCACACCAAACTCACTATGGTATTAATGGAGGAGAAAGTCCAGGAGGAATCGGTTGGTCCGCTTCCTAATCTTATTGTTCAAGGTCTTCCCCTTGTGGGAAGGTCTTTAGAACCGGTAGATACATCTAAGGGTGCCCTTATCGCCTCTTCTCTGGAGTTCATATCTATTCAGACTTTAGAGAATCCATCTATTCCCATTGAACCCATCAAAGAAATCTTACATCAAAAAGTTTTGCCCTGTATAGGAAGGAAAAGGAAAATTACTCAGCAAATGAAGAAAACTAAAAATCAGAAGAACGTGAAAAATTTAAATTCATATACGAACCAATTTTTAAAAAATCTCTTCTTGGCAAATACTTTAGCTTCCTCATCTACTACTCCCGTTCCGAAGGGGACTGGGAATTATGTTGAACCAGTGGTTTCTCTGACCCCTATTCCTACTACGGTGGCTACTGCTGCCACAGCTGACTTACTTCCCACTACAGCAGCTCTATCTCCCTTACCGGATGGTTTCGTTGATGGTCCCTCGACTAACAACATTCCTTCCCTAGTAGTGGGACCTAATATTGAGGGGGTTGTGGATTCTGTGGCTTCTAGTACCTTGACATCAGCTCCAACTTTACTAGAGCCGACCTCCATTAATGCCTCTACTGTGCTAACCACTAATATTATTGTCAAAGCAAAGGATTCCTCCTCTGCTGCAGTACTCCCTATTATTCCATCTAACTGCATATCAGGGTTAGATCAGAGCCATTCAGAGATTACTCTGCCAACGATTACAGCAAACTTGGTTAACATTGATATGGTCAAACACTTATTCCGGGAGATACTGGCTCCTAAAACTGTATGTGGGGCAGTGCCTAAGTCTAACATATGCCCGTCCCAGGATGGGGCTTCTTCTACCCCGACCCTACCTTTGGAGCCATCGCTCACTGCTGTTACTGAGGGTCTTCCTGCTAATATTGAGCTTATAACGAGGGACGGTGATATGGGAGCTCGACTAGAGAGGGGTTAGTCTGCCCCTCTCTCTTTTAACCCAGCCTTTCCAAGTCTGCCTACTGTTGGCCCGATTATGGGCCGTGAAGGTGTCCCCTCTGGGCCCGATTCTGTTCATTACAAGAATTCCTTCAAATCATGTGAAAGATTTCCTGTGGGTCCAAATGTTATTCAAAACAGGACTATACTAAGAGGTGCTAGGGGCCCCGACTTGGCGGTTGATTCTTTAACTCAGTTTACTAAAAAGATCTCTGATTCTCTACCTGATTTATCAGAATCAAAAGTTCCTCGTGATATTATACAGCTTACCAGCCTTTGGGGCCAAGATATGCCAATCTGTTTAAATCGTGGTAATATTTTAAAGATCTTCCATCAACTTCCCTCGCTCTCGCTCATCTCTAGCTATGACATGGATAGCATTTTTTTCCCCATTCAGGATCGGGTAGATGTAAGTAATATCATTCTTAAATCAAGCGTGGTTTTGGACTTGATCATGGAGCATAGGGAAGGGTTAAAGCAACTTGGCTTTGAAGCAAATTTACTGGAATCCACTCAGCTCTCCAGTAATAATGGAGGGGGTGCAGAATATAGGGGTAATCTCACTATGGTATATCATCCGGAAAGAACCCCAAAGCCCCAACGGAGGCAATTTATGCCCAAATCAAATGGAAACTTTCACAACTGGGCACAGGTCACCGCAGGTCTGTGGAAATGAGTACCTTCTGATTAATTCAGAACTCTCTCCATATGTTCTTCCCGTGAATAGCTTTGGGTTTCTCTCCTGGAATTCTAGAGGTAATTCTCACCTCTTTACAAACTTAGACACTGTCACTCTGATTAGGGCTTCGCATTGTTTCTTTCTCCAAGAAACCTGGATGCTCTCAACTCCCGTTTTAGATGGGTTTGATACCTTTACTCAAAATGCTAAACCCAGCTTGGGAGGGAGGCCGTCGGGTGGTCTTCTTATAGGATTAAGAACTTCTTTAGGTTTTAGGACTAAGGTGCTTTTGGACACGCCTTTTGGTCTACTGGCCCTGGAGGTGTTCTCTCTTGATCTAACGGTTATTCTACTTCTGGTTAATATATACTGGCACAAGGGAATCTCTCCTCTTGAGCCGTTTTTGCAAAAGTTAATGGATTTGCTTCTTTCTTGGAGATCTTTGTACCCTAGGGGTAAACTGATCCTGGCAGGTGATCTTAATTCGGATTGCTCTATTTCTTCCAAATCCAAATATGACGACTTGGGATTGGCTATGGAGGATGACTCTCACCTAGGCCTGAAATTCGCACGGGGTTGTTGTTGGAATTTCGCCTTGGATTCAGTGGGTCTAACTTGTCTCAATGGTTATTATGACGCTATTAATTTACCTCGTCCCACATGGTGTAGATCTTCATCAATATCTACCTTAGACTACGTGTTTGTAGATCACTCTCTCATTCCTTTCTCGTCTAATGTCGAGGTTTCTTTCAATTCATGGAGTCACCATGGTATCCTCCGGGTCCCATTCCTCTGTCCCTTTCCTACTAAGTTTTTGCCCGCGGGGGGTCCTACCAATCTCCAAACTGTGGGACAAGGGACAGGGGTCATTGGACTCCTCTCAATATCAGTGTACTTAATCGTTAACTGATTTCTTCTTTTAACCATACTGTTGGAAATTAGCAGTTTTCAATACAGTTCATTTTGATAGCTTTCTCAATGCTCTCCAGTGTAGTATTCATGGCCAGCTTAGGAAAGGTGTTTCTAAAATATCTCACCCTCATAGATTTGACCAAGAATTGGCTAATGTAAAGGGTCTCACTAGGAAACTCATTAGAGATGTACAAGCCCTAGATATTGAATGGGCCGACAAAAAAACAAAAATTAAAACTATCTGCCAAAAATATAAAAAATATTGTAAGTCTAGAAAAGCTACTATGCTACAAAATGACGCGGAGCATATGCTTGCAGTGCTCATAAAACGAGATCTGAGGGCATTTTGGGTTACGGTATCCAGCTTAGACAATGCGGCGGTGGCCGACCAGCTGAATGCCATCCCTGAGGTTCAATGGGTTGAGCATTATACTAAACTCTTTGACACTGGGGGTGAGGGATTAGTTTCCTGTCTTCTGGGGAACAACCCCTCTAAGGACTCATGGAAGCCTCCTACTGACTCCGAGACAGTACTAGGAATCTTCTCCAAAACCAAGAAATCTAGGGCTCCGGGGCCTAATGGCCTCACTAACAACACATTTAAAGCTGAGCCAGATCTCTGGGCTAACCTTCTTTCTTTGCTCTTTCAAGATGTCGTTAATTCCGGGAAGGTACCCATTAGTTGGCAAACTGCTCATATTGTTCCAATCTTCAAAAGAGGCTTGCGTAACGAGGTCAAAAATTATAGACCTATCTCGCTTATTGATGCGGATTGTAAGCTTTTTGCCTCTTTGTTGCTCTCCCACCTTAACGTTTGGATCAGGGAAAATCATATTCTCCCCAAACAACAAACATGCTTTAGGGCAGGCCACTCAACTAATCTCAATGGTCTTATTCTCAGCACCCTGCAGACTTCCTCCTGGGGTAAATATGATGGTTCTCTTTACGTTGCGTCTATCGACCTGTCAAATGCATTTGACCTGCTTATCAGGTCAAGACTATGGGAAAAATTAACCAAATGGGGCATTCCGGCCGGGCTTTTAACTCTTATCATGGCTATGTATGAAAATTCTGGGGTCCATATCAGGCTTGACTTGTCAGGAACTCTTTCCAGAAGGATAAGGACACATATTGGGGTGAGACAGGGATGCTCGTTAGCTCCCTGTCTCTTTATCCTTTATATGCCTGATGTTGATGACTTCCTGAGAAATGCAGGCATGGTGAGTGCTAAACTAGGGGTTCTGAGGCTCTCATGGTTGGCTTATGCCGACGACTTTCTTCTTTTTGATAAAACTAAAGTGGGCCTGCAGAGGCTCATTTGCAAATTTGAAGAATACGCCACTCTTAATGGGCTTAAGATTAACCCGAGCAAAACCCGTACTACGGTCTTCTCAAAGGGGAGAATGGGGAATAACAAAGTATGGAAAATAGGTGGTGAAAATATAATTAGAGCAAATAAAATCGTCTATCTTGGTTATTTGATTTTGGCCCGACCCTCTGCGATCGAACTTAGACGATTTCTTAGACACAAATTGCTCCCTCTCATCTCCCAATCCCTTAGACTAGACAATAAATATGGCATGTTCTCCCTTAAGCCTGTAGTAGATTTCTTTAAGGGCAAGGTTACTCCAAAGCTTTTGTATGGAATGGAACTCCACTACTCGGCACTTTTGATTTTCTGGGACTCTCTTGAGGGTATCTATTGGAGGAAAATTTTAAAACTGCCAAATTCCATTCCAACAGTGGCTATTAGGTATGAACTAGGGTTAGTCTCATTCCGAGCCAGGATTCTCTGGAGGGTTCTTTAACTTTTTTCAGCTTTGCTTTCTCCTAACTCTCTATGCTGATGTGGGCCATATGATTTCTTCTCAGGGACCTTTAGTCCAGAATCTATATCTTAATGCTTTTAGTGATCTCTGTGACAAGACCCTGTTGGATATTTCGTCTGATAGGGACACCCTGCTAACGAATCCTAACAAGGTCAAGGAGTGTCTTTTCAGTCACGACTGGAGTAACACTATTGAAAAATTACATTCGTATCCCTCTTTGAGAGACTTACAATTTGACCATAAGAAAAGAGGCTTGCTGTCTTTTATTCTGAATCAATTTCCCAACAGATATTATCGCTCCCTTCTCATTAAACTCAGATGGAATCTCCTCCCAACTCGGGAAGTTCTACATAAAAAGAAGGAGTTTTCTGATTTAGATCCTATCTGCCGTTTTTGTAAAACTCTGGGGGTGATTGAAACTGCTCGGCATCTCTTTTTAGACTGTACTGCTTTGACATCTTTAAGGGACTAATATTTAGGTCGTTTTAATGTAATGGGGCAAATGGGGGCGGACAATCTGATCTGGTCACAGTGTCTCTCTATTTCAAATATTAAGGATGGACTTGCTGTGGCGGTTTTATCAAAGCTTTAGATTTATACGCCCCGTTGTTATGATTATGCTTGTTATGATTATGCTTGTCTTTATGAAATTTTTTTTTCAGTTTCTGCAGGTTTATTTCTATTTTAGAATTTTGGAAATTTTAAATTTTAATGTCGGTATATTCTTTAATGCTACACTGTACTTCACACTGAACCTTTTGAAATCTAAATTTAAATTTGACCCTTATTCTCTGGAAATTTGAACTGGAAATTGGATCTATGTTTTAATGCTTGTTTGTATAATTGAAATTTAAATGTAATGAATGTCTTTCTACTTCTTAAAGTCATTTTTTGTAAAGGTTTCTTGTAAACCATATACAATAAAATAAAAAATATAAAAACAAGATTAAGCTTTCCTGAGCCTAATGAGTGAGTCCCCGCCTCATCTACACCAAAACATATCTTCATTCACAGCCGCTTAGAAGGTATTTCTCTTTCTTTCATTTTTTCCCCACCAAAGTTGTTCTTGTAGCCCCTTTGAGGTCCTGTGGTCCTTCGCTGGATATCAGGGATGCTCTGGTGAATCTTGTATTGAGGTGCAAAATCAGGTGGCCCCAGCTCGGCAGGATAGCTCAGGGGTAACGTGCTGACCTTGGAAGCAAGACGACGTGGACCAACACAGGTTCTGTCCCCGGGTTGGCGCTTAGAAACCTCTAGGTATTAAGCGCGTTATAGCTAATTACAATTACAGTCCAACGGCAGACTTCAGAAGGTGGAGGCAAGGGTTTGAGGGCGCCAGTATTCTCGGTTGGGAATCGGATCAGTGAAGACCTCAGAATATTCCAACGTAGTGATGATTTAGCAGGAGAGGGTTCACGTGAAGCAACAAACGTCATGTGGGATATTGGATCAGAGGGGTTCGGTTTGATCTGAGAAGGTTGTGAGCTTGTGGCACCGGCGCTGTGTGAAGTTGAAGAATCCAGTCGAGAGAAAGTGATAGGAATTGTTTAGTGGCGTGCTCTGCCTCAGCGAAGAAATAGTGGAAATATCCTGCAGATTCAGAGAGGACATAGGGAGCCAATCACTTTCTGGCATCATTGTATGTGATGTTGGTTGCTTGTAGTGCAAAAGCCCTAGAACCTGAATCCTCTTGTGCGGCAGGTTCCTGAGGACATCCAGGGCTTTAAGTGGGCCGGGGCAGGCTCCGAAATTTCGTTTTGAGACGGGGCCCTGCCGGGGCCCACTAATCTCCCCTGGCAGCCCCGGCCACTACACGAAAAGGCATTTTTTTCTACAGCCTGAAGCTCTCGCTCGTGTGCGAGAGCTTCAGGCTTCAGAAAAAAATGCCTTTCAGCCATAATGGTGGCACCTCACCTACGAGGCATCCCTTTAATCAAGTGATGCACGTGGGCCGGCGCCACCATTATGGAGAGAACGTGAGGCCGCTGGAAGCAGAGGATTCGCGGGAGTTTCAGTCTTTAGGAAAAAGGCCTCTGCTTCCAGTGGCCTCACCCTTTCAGCCTTGATGGTGACGCTACCCCTCCCCAGCTGGCGAGGGGCAGCACCACCATTAAGGCTGAATAGGTGAGGCGCTGTCCCCTGCCAGGCAAGCCTATAGGATATAAATGCTAGGGGAGAGGGTGCTGATCTCTACAAAAGGCTGCCTGGCAGGGGTGCCTAACGGGCCATCAAGGCCCCCACTGTTAGGCCACGCCCACTCGATGAGCCCCGGCTTGATTTGTAGTGCCACTTAAGGCCCTGAGGACACCCCAAGACAATAGGGTGTGTTTGGGTGGGAAAGCAGCAGGTCTCAGTGAGTGGATGGTCAACAGTGACTTGGAATCCATGGGGTGAAAGAAAGGATTGGAATGACCCATCAGGCCATGTCCATGAGTGGGAAGTCTAGCAGTAAATGCCTGACAGTGAGGTAGGTGTGGGAAGGAGGTGGGGAAGAGGAAGGTGGTTGTAGTGGCCTGTGGTTGCGTAACTGCTACCATAACAGCACAAGTGCGGCATGGTATTAATGGAAGGTAACTCACTCTTCAACAGAAAAGCCATTGATATGTGCTCTTTACACAGAAATATTAACTGTTATGTAACAAATATATAAACCTCTGCACAACTAATAAGATGCCTTCAGATTTGCACTTGCAAGTGAGTGGAGTGAGAAAGTGTTCATTATTGCAGGTACACAGCTTGAGCACTGTGGCCCCCAGAGGCAATGATGCCCAACTGGAAGGGGCCATGTACCAGGTATCGGCGCACTGAATATTATTCCTACAGAAACGTGACAGGAAGAGCCACGGTAAATGCACCCCAATCCTAAGAAAGGGCGGACCCCCAGTGTAGGGCTTGAACAAGGGCAGCTTCAAGCCCACCAATCATGAAACCCCAAATCGTTATATAAGCTCAAGGTGAAGCTATAAAAGTTGCGGCACCCCTAAGGAACCTTTCCCCTATTGCAAAAAAATCTGATGAGGTCTGTTCTCCTGGCTTGACAGCATCCGGCCTCCTGATTCCACCCTATGGACATTTGGGCACTCTGTGGCCTAGGACAGACCTGTGGTATGACGTGGAAGGCCTTGGGAGCCTTCTGGAAGCAGAGGAACATGTGCACTCAGAGAAACTCAAAGAGCCCGGGTAGCGCTATGCCTTGCGCCTGCTTGTACCAGTTCAGACGGGTTGAGGGCCTACTTTCTGTAACCAAGCACCTGCCGGAGGAGTGAATTGAATGTTATCTCTGCACAGGCAGAAATGATCTGCAGGAGCTCCTTAGTCGTTCTTCGTCTTCAGCAATTAAACTGGGAGCCTAGGAAGGTACATTTTCTTCATGGTAAGCCCAAGGGAACAGATCTATTTGGGGCCCCAGGGAACAGATCTGTTTGGGGCCCCAGGGAACAGATCTGTTTGGGGCCTCAGGGAACAGATTCATTTGGGGCCCCAGGGAACAGATCTATTTGGGGCCCCCGCCACAAAACAACAAAATGTAGGGAACACAATGTTCCCCCGTCAAATTCAACAGCAACTCCTCCAGGCTTCAGACAGAACATCTAACCTCTGAGAAATTGCATACATTATACATCTCCTTATGGCCCGTTTCCCTACGGGGATTCCAGGGCAAGGAGGGCATCTCTTGTTCACTAGTTTGCAAAACCCTCTTCTCCGAGGGCCACTCTCTTCTGCAAGTGCATCCCTCCCAATTTGCAGCACATGCACCAACTCCTTCAACTCATCCTGACAGCATCATCGCACACCAGCCAGAAAGGCCTTAGGATCAGTTCCATCGTAAACTTCAAGAGATCTCCTCCAGCCCAGCCACAAAACAACCTTCAGGCCTCGTCATCACCACCCTCCAAAAATGATTCATGACCTCATTAAACTATGGATCATTCAATTCCTAAAACATATTATACAAAAATTACATCACCTTCCTACTTCATCGTTATAAAGCCGGTAAAACAGATCCACGCTGTGATCTGTGTGCGATCTGCAGGTCGCGCGCTCGAATCCCGGCAAGGCCAATTCAGCCTTTCATCCTTCTGAGGTCGATCAATGAGTACCAACTTCGGTTGGGTGATATTGTATGTAAATATGTTCTGCCATGTGGATTATTCCTATAGGGAATGGCACTAACCCCAATGATCGCCTTAGGGCCCGATTCATGGAATCGACTGCGCTGGGCTTCATACTCTGCAGGGACTTCACAAAGGCTCTGCATGTCTCTGCAAGCAACCAAATGCCTTGCACGAGATACCTCGCAAAGTGTGGGCGTGGCCTGAGCATAGACCGGAGTAGGGGGTGGAACTTGCAAAATGGAGGAGAACAAGGAAAAATGCGGGTGTTTACGAGGGACGACCCGCGCAAGGCGATCAAACGCACACAACTGCACAGGTAAAATCGTATTCATGGATCTGACCACACAACCTTGCGTCGGGGAAATGACCATGCAAAGCTTTCGATGTAACCGCCACCTGAAGGCAGGCGTGCAGACACTTGTGCATAGAATCACTGTGCAGAGGTAAGATGGCATGGTGGATTTAGGGGTGCGTGCATGCAGTCGGGGTTCTGATAGAAGTAAAGGGTGCGTGTAAGCACTGTAGTTGGGTGCGTTAACGGTTTACAGGGGTTCGCACGCAGATTTTCCAGAGTTTTCCAGAGTTATGGAAATTTGTATGCATGGTGTTGGGGTGCTGGCAATAGTAACGGGTGACTGTGCGCAGTGTCCCTGGGATGCACACCTGGTTTCGGGGGACCCCACGCACTATTTCATGGGTGCAAAGGAGAATGCAAAGCTAGCTGTATCTGGCTTTTTTTGCTTTGCATGGGGGCGTTTCAGCTGCGACTTGTGTGTACGGTCATGCGTGAACAATTCCATGAATACGCGGAGCACACAGAATAACTTATGAGCACAGGCTTATGCATTGTCGGCATGCAGCCTTTGCGTGATCTCTGCGCACTTTTCCATGAAACAGTCCCTCAGTCGGAAAAGGTACCTTTTCCTACCGTAAAGCAAAGCTCCTGCCCAATGCCTTTTCATGGGGAGCTCAAGTCGACCCGGAATTGCATTATCAATTAAACACTGCATGTGGATATAATCAGGCGCTAGTTATTGAGCTTTCTGGATTTAGTAAACAGGCCCTTAAGACTTTTCAACACATTGAAAAGGGGGGGCAATGATCATGGCTATACATTATCTACATTATGGGGTGCCAATCCCTCTTTCAGAGACCATCCCAGCTAAAGAAGTACTTGTGAGGAATTTGACCATCCGAATACAGCCAGGAGTACATGAAAGCATCAAGAGGAGGAGAGCAACACATTCCACCTGCCGTGGCCAGCCTAATTAAATATCAAAGACTCCATGGATCCGCCTTGCCCATAGTCAGTCTGCTGGTGGCAGCGCATACTGATGAGAGTTAATTGAAGCAGGCCTGTGAGAGGCCTGGTTGCAGAGCTGACAAAGAGGACATGAAAGCCAACACCTTTTTGATATGCATCTGTGTCAACCTGAAGTCAGCTCACACCCCTTAGTATTAAGGGCAGTGAAATGTCATGTCTGGGACACTGTTTACAGTAGGCAACTCTTGCAGGGGGACCCCCTTTCAGAGGGTAGAAATACATCATTTGATGGAGACAGAAAGTCTGTTCTCACCATAACTTCAAGGGCGACCTGCTCTTTGATCAGGAACCACAGAGAGTTCAATTAACCAGAGAGGCCCTTTAATCCACAACAGACAGGAAGACGGATTTGATTTAGTAGCACATGTTTTCACCCCCTTACCGTTCCTGTTGCAAAGCACTCTGTTTATGACCTCACGCATAACAGAGGATTGTTGATGGGAGCTCAGGATTGGTTCACTAAGGTAGGCTTAGCCTGCACCAATTAATGGGGCCTATTTGGCTTTAAAAGGGGGCTGAGCCCCTCTCTTAGCAGATCTGCTGAAGACTTCTCAAGGAGTAACAAGAAGAACTCATGTAGACCCTGGTTGAAGGTGCAATCTGCCTTACAGCTTCCGCCAGTGAAGGAAGGCCAGGATTTCCAAGAGGGAAGCAAGATCCCTCCCCTAAACATCTCCCAGGGAACTGAGGGAGATACTGAATCCAGATGACCCTCTAGCACCTCCAGAACCAGTAGTCAGCCAGCACACAGCATGCCCTGCTAGGCTCTGCAAGCAAGCTTCATAGATGGGAAGTGCCAGAGAGTCTCTGAAGCGCAAGAAGGACAGGGCCTTTGCCTGCAAAGCTCTCCTCAGCTTTGGGCAGTTCGCCATAAAGGACGACACGAGCCCAGTGAAGAAGCAAAGAGGAGTGCACAGACAAGCATCAACTAGCGTCCACTTTTAAGGACATTTTCGAGGCAGTCGAACCCCCCGTGGTGCAACCGACTGCACCACTGATTGTTGTGATGCGCAGTCACTCACGCCACCTGAGACGTCTCGACCAATGCTTCAGACCCGGCAACCAGCACTGAGATGATTCCTGACCCGAGCCACCATGTAGGCCAGCCTGCAGCTGTCTGTCCAGCCTCACTCCCTGCTACTTTAGTCAAGTTCCTTCGATGATTTAGGAAATTCCTTTATACAGTAAGTGGCGACCCTCAGAGACCCAACATAGATTCTGTTGGTATATAAACTAAAAGAGAAATATTGTCCGATGAAAATGTTTTCATCAGACCAGGGTCGCCAACAAATGTAGTAAACACTACTGATAATGTTTATTCAATCAATTCCAACCAGGGGTCAAGTCCTCATCAACAAACACAATGCGATGTGACGTCACCAGAAATTTGCATATCAAGGTGAAATATGCACATTTCATTAAATGGGTTTTCATAGCCACCGAAATTGCACAGTACGAACAGCATTTGCCTTTCATAAAATCAACACACACACAAAACCAAGAAGGATATTTAATACTAATAGTGTTTTTGAAAACGTTAAACGGTGTGCATGTTTCAAACTCCAAGAACCAATACAAATGTTTTCCCAGGGATTTGCAGTACCTAAATGGGACATTTCACCTTTAGTTGTTTGTTATTTTTATTCAGGTTATATAGTGCAGTGGTTAAGTGTCTGGCCTACAAACCCCACGACTGCTGTTTGATCGCAGAGGTCGACTTTAATTCATAAATTCAAAGAGGACATTCAATGTTTCTCATTTTAGCTGGGGGGACTGAGTCCACTCTCTGAGTAAAGTGAGGGTACTCCGTCCCCCCGCGTGTACCCTCGACTTGAGCCCTGCTTCCAACTCATGATATTGATATATCCAAACGAAACAGGAACACAATCTTTCTCAAGTCCTTTAGTGGTCAAATAGTCTTTTAATGGCGAATAATTGTTGGTGAAGAAGCAGAGTCTGTGTGATGCCAATGCATTTCGGACCTTTACAATGGTCCTTCTTCAGGGCAAACTCTGCAAATCACTGCGCCTAGTATATGGATACGTTTATGAGCATGTCCTTTCACATATGGAGTTTCTCTGTACTGTAGATCCGCTTCTACGTGCATGCAAATCCTCTAGTGCTACTTAGCCACTTCAATTGTCCTCCATAATGTGTATGTTTGATTATACTCTCCAGTCATAGTTCGTTCTCAATGTACTGGTGACTACATCAGTGTATGTGTTTCTTCGATTTCTGGGTGCGGAGGGATTAGTAGGTTCTACTAAATGCTATTCATAAAGCCGTCTGTACTGTAGCGGCTTGCCGGGTCTCTGCGAGTCGCCGCGCTTAACAGCGTCGCCGCGGCCAGGGAGTCTAACTAGAGAATCTCATGAAGACTCTGGGCCTCCATACCGGGTTCTAGCTCCGGGGTCTGTGAATGAGGAATTACCGGGTCATTCCAACCCGGTAATTCCTCATTCACAAAACCAATCATCATTCCCATTTGAGCCCCCATAGGGCTCAATGGGAATGGGGATGGAGCTAATAATGGGCCCGTTAATAACAGGCCTGTTATTAGCTCCTTGGTCCCCTCCGGGTCCTGCTAGGGGACCTCGTAATGATGCATCCCGTAATGAACGGTGCCGGTCCCGTACCAGCACCCTTCATTACGGGAGCGCCAGCCTCGTAATGAGGCCTCCTGTGACAAAATATGGTCACTCTTCCAATTTAGAGAAGATTTCTAAAGGAGGATACATTAGAGAACTACAGAGGCATTTGGAGTGCTTGTAATGAATTGTATATTTAATATGGATGTCCCCCCCTTCATTTTCACTTCTTTTTCTGTTCCCCTTATTATTATGTATACTGTTGCATATACGTTTTATAAATATTTCAGTTTGTTTAAAAAGGAAATAAAATATGTTTACCAGGACATGTGTATAGGTGCGGGAGCAGAAGGGGGAGGGCGTCCATATTGGGCTGCTTGCTCTATATGGGTGATACCGGCTGAGCAAGCAGGTGAGAAATGGCCTGATCCGGGATTCACATCCTGCTCTAGGGCAGGATGCACTGCGCAATCAGTCCATCCCGGCACGCGTCCAGGTGCTGTGTTGCCTACACCTGCTCGCCTCCGAGAGGCGCTGGCCCACAGAGGGCATAGAAGGTGCAATATCACACCATGCTCGCGCGCATAAATGCCTACATATGCCACCCAGGCGCATGCGCGGAGATGCAGCATCTGCAGGAAGGCCACGATGCTGCTGCCAATGGATGCAGCGTGATAGGCACAATGGCCTGGCGTCTAGTGTGACAAGATTTAAAAAGTAAAAAACTGGTAAAGGGCAACTAACATAGAAGTAGGACCAACTCATGAAAGTGGCTGTCACAGCACTACACTTCGGTAGCGTTTGGAGGGGAAGGGGTTACTGTTCAAAGAAACACATATTCAAATTAATTCATCACAAACTAACACTATCTTAAGTTGCACAATGCAGCATTTCTTCTGTGCGAGATTGTGCATGCCTGCCTGCCAGCTATGAACACCTACTACAAAAAACCAGGTCCAATGCAGTTTCCAACGGGAACATAATCTTGAGAAAGGGGGACAGAGCACCAAATTCCGGGACAGTCCTGGCAAAACTGGGACGTCTGGTCACCCTACTGGTGTCACATGCTGCTTCGCCCCCTCCAGCAAGCAGCGCGCATCTCTACAAGATCAGGAAGGGGCAGCACTACCGCAGTGTCCAAGCTGTGCTCAGTGCACAGCACCGAATCATGGTCATTTGTGGCACGGTGTCATGCCAGCACCCATTATTCCTGCACCCTTCGGCACAGTGGCATCCATGCACGACTCACACACTGAAATCTTGGTGATGGTATGCTGTTAGGGGAGTGTCCCATATCCCCCATTTTAATATGAGCAGCTCATAACTCACCAGACCCTGCTCGGTGTCAGCGCCTGTGCGTGCCATGTCTACCCGGAGATGCACTGCACTCCCGCACAGCAGAGTAGGAGCAGTAGCTCACCCCACCTATGACTTGCTGCATGTGCTTGCTCTGCAACCCTCTCCCAGGCCTAACTGGTGAGGGTCTTTCGCTCTGCCCTGATCCTGCCCGGCACCCGCTACAGTCAACAAGGCCGGGCATACCATATCGACAGCTTCCAGCAGGCTGCAGCCCACCCAATGCCCATTTTACATTGGTGTCCATCTGCCCGAGTCCCCTCTCCGACATGTTCATGGCACACAGTGGTTTGCTGCACGAGCAACATAGACCTTCCCAGTCAGAAATCTTATGCAGTAAAAGGGCGAGGGGGCGAGAACCTCATGGATTGCCCTGGTAATCCTGGATGTTCTCGATATTGGTGTCATGGGTGTGCTGTCTGCCTGCTGAGGGGGTGGTGAAGTGGCTTCCCTTCTGATCAGCCAATGAAGTTGGCCATCATGAATGTTTAGGCCCTTGATTGTGAAGACACCTTTCTCTTCATTGTCATCCACTGGTACTGGCATGGTGGTCTCTTCACAACTGTCCTGTGCATGGAAGGAAGGACAGGCGCAACGTAGTCACCATGTACATGGACCACTTTCCTAATTCTTCACAGGTCTATATGGATTGCGGCCGCAGTTAGGAGCCTTCCTTGACTGCTTGTCCGGAAATTGGCGTCCACGGAACCAGCCTGCAGAATAGTAGCCTACCTCCTGTATTGGTGAAGTTTATAGATGTGTGGGTTATGGCCATTACCCGGTGGGCATCTGTCTACTGTAGTTGCCATCTATACATAGGTGCTTGGAAAGAGGGGACTCACCTTGTTGTGTTTCATGCTCTCTCGTGCACTCCTCCACGGATGTGCCCACTCCAGGCAGATCTTCCACAACCTCTGCTAGCAGTCTGCTCCACACATACTCCTGAGTCGGTGCGGTTAGGGGAGTTGTCCTGCCTGAGTCCTCCTCCAGTTCCTTGCAATGCACAGTGATGTTCCGTGAGACCGTCCTTAGTACACGTAGGCGCGCATCGTGCCACCACTTTCTAAAATAATCAATGGTGTGGTGTGCATCACCCACAGCATTCCCCCTGTCCTGCACGCGCAGCGGGATCTTCTCTTTTGATAGATTACGTCAGCTCATGGGGACTCTTCCCAAAGAACTTGCCATGCTCTGATGCCACGTCCTCTTTAAGGGGGATCATATCCTCCCCCCGCGACACGTTTATTGCGCTTCTCCTAGAGCTCCTGTGCATCAGCTGCTCCTACACACAATTCTTCCCATCCGCCCTGGACCTTTTCCCGCCTTCTTCTCTCGTGGCAGTCTGTGTGCTCCTACAGGACTTGTATGTTTCTCCTCTCTTCTCCATCCCTGCGCCGCTCCTCTCACTCTCTTGAAGAGTTTGCACCAATCCGAGTGACGGATGAGGCCATCACGCGGTGTCGCAGAACTTGCGATTGCTAATATGGACTCTCTTTCATTGCTCTGCGAAATGTTTGTGAGTTGCTGTTCCTGGACAGTCCCTCATCGTATATCGCACATGTTGGGTCCAGAATGGCTACATGCGATTTGAAAAGATTTGCCATTTTTTTACCACTGCGACGTTGCTCGCTCATACATCTCTGTCTCTTCGATGCTCACGAGACTGGCATGTTGTCTTCCCATGAGAGGGATTGTGTTATGGGTGCGCGTGGCAGGACACACACCTATGGTCAGGAGAAGTGACATGGTTAGAACATTGCAGGCATTCCAAGGCACGAGCAACATGGGGACATGTGGCCTCTTAACGCGGTCACTGCCCACATGCAAAACAGCACAAGCCATGTCTAGTGTTTGGCAAGGGATGACACCCTGCGGCCGCAGAAAAAACCTACAGAAACCCCAATTCCCCCACAGTTGCTTCTAGTTCATTATTCTTTCCATTGCAATGGCGGTGGCTGACAACATGCAAAATGGAGGCGGAGGGGCCAGTTCTTAAAGGGGTAGTGTGGCGGCGATCTGTATTCTGGGCTACCGCCTTCGCCAACTTTCACCACTCACCGGGGTGTTGCTAGGTCTGGAAAAAATCTGGGGCTGCGCTAATGTCGGGACCGTAGGGACTCGGGGCTAGCTAGCCTTTTTGGTTGTAATCCCTGAATTTCTATCGGAGGCTGCAACCAAAAGACCCGGGGCTATAGCCCTCTTAGCCACCCACTAGCAACGCCTCTGCAGCTCACTATGGCAACCAGCACCCTTCAAGGGGCCACAGTCATATACATGTTCACAGTAGACAATTACCACAAATGGTTCTAATTTACTTAGCTGAAATGAAATGACCCTGTTGCATTTTGTTGTTTTTTGTTTTAATGGGGGTGGGGTCTTCTCCATATCCCACTAGCCTCCCCCGCTTCTATTCCTGACCCGAAACATATACATACATTTTTTTTTACCGCCACAGGGTAATTTTGGTGAAGTAAATTACCACAATGCAGCTTATTTTGCTCCAGTGGGTAATTTGGTGGCGGGGAGCCAGTATGTGTTGACATACATAGAGGTGTACATTTTTGGTCATTTGCTCGGCCGAGTGCAAATGTGCTGGGCAAAAGGTGGCGTACACGCACATTTGCACACCGCTGTGCAAATGAGTCAATGCTGCCTCCCGTGCTCGCATGGCAGGCAGCGTTTACCATTAGAATTCAGTTAATTTCTAATGGTAAACGCTGCCTGCCATGCGAGCATGGTAGGTAGCGTTCAATTGTAGACACTGCCTGCCATGCAGGCATGGCAGGAAGTGTGTACAATAAATCCCTATGGGGCCCACCGGCTTTATGCTGGTGCCTACAGCCAGTGGGCTCCGTAGGGATCCCCAGCATTTGCACCAACATGAAAATGCCTCCCGCTGCAAATGCGGGGTCATTTGTATGTTCAAAGAGGAAGGGAGGCAGGGGAAACACACATTGTCTTGCATCCCTCCTGTTGGGCATGGGAAAGGGACAGGGCCCCTTTAAGGGAAGAGAAAGGACAGAGGGAACGGGGGGCGGGACAAAGGGGAGGGGGAAGCGGGAAAGTTGGGAAGTGGGGCAGTGCTGTATGAATAAAGATGGAGTGAAGACGTGCCCAGTGTCGCAGCGTATTTTGTAGGCCGGAGGCCTCACAACAACTGGCGACGAAGTCAGACGGACCGCGCACACGAAGAAAAGGCCCAGACAGGGAGCACGCGAGGCAAGGAGGAGCCAGCGCGCCCGAAGAAGATATCCGGAGCAGCATAAGGACCCGCCGCCGAGGACTGGACGCGAGGGACGGAGGTACCTACGCGCACGAAGATACGCACGTGAGCGAGGAGGAGCTGGAGCCCAGCGCAACGGGAGGACCCGACGCCGGAGGTACAGACATACGCGAGGAGAACAGCCGGAGCCGAGGAGGGACCCGCGAAGTAAGGAAAGGAGACGCACGCCGCCGAGGACTGCGGAACAGCGCAGGAGCCGAGGAGGGACCCGCGGAAGCAAGGAAAGGAGACGCACGCCGCCGAGGACCGCGGAACAGCGCACTAGAGGTCGTGAGGTGCCAAGAGCACACGCGAATACTGCATAAACCCCACAGGCCCAGGAAAAAAAGGAGGTAGGCACGGCAAAGCAACACAAGCCACTTGAAAGCGAGGAACTTTATGCCCACACATACGATTGAATGAGCCACTTGAAAGCGAGGAACTGACACACTTAATGAGCCACTTGAAAGCGAGGAACTGCGCGCACGTGTGAGCGTGTTAACGGCCACTCGAAAGCGAGGAACGCGTTAAAGCGCCACTTAAAAAAAAAATACAAATGGACGCAAATGGGGTGTGATGTTAATGGAAAGCGTAAAAGCCGCTATGGAACATGAGCTCCAATGTAATTTACTTTGACGAAACAACAGGGTGCAGGCGGACTTCAGAGCGTGTGCCTAATCCTTTTGCTGCTCTGCCCAGCCATTCGGTCCCCGGGGTGGTGCGGCACCTTCCTTTAGCACAACACCTCGGGGCGCATTCTTGCGCCCTCCTCATCGTCGTTAATAAGGGGGCCATTACTGCGTCCACACCTGCACGAAGCACGCTGCCTCAGCAGATCTCGCGGCATGGGTTCATTAGGAAACAGCGAGGCAGCGCCAAGACCCCAGCACCCAGACATTTAATAAAGAGTACAATCCTCTTCTGGGAAGCTTTCGCTTGAGGCTCTTTTGAGAATGGATTAAAAAAAATCACTTCCTCGTTGCTGGACCGAGTTGTACAGAGCCATGTCCGGTACGGGACGAGGTCCTTCCAATTCATCGCGTGGTGCCTTTCTGCTCTGCTCTCTCCTATCTCCACAAAGCGTTTGCACAGAGATAATTTTTCAGGAATTTGGTCAGAGAACAGCTCTGATTAGGCCTGCACTTCTGTGCCAACAGGTCCACTCCGGGCAATTTTCATCATTTGCCCTGTGGTGTGGATAAAGGGAGTTGTAAAATGGCGGCAGAAGTGCCATTATGCCTCCCTTTTGCACTCCGAATGGCAGAAGAAGCAGGCATCTTTAACAATGGTCTCCAAGGGAAACCGCCTGTTTTTAGCTGGTGTAAAAAGCAGGCAGATTCCATAGGCATCCATTAGTTTCATGCCAGCATGAAAATGCCATGCTGGCATAAGACAAAGTGGTTTTTCAAGGCAGAGGGTAAATGGGAGGCAGAAACTTAACTCCTATTCTGACTCCCCCCGTCCGCCTCCAAAACCCACAATAATGCCCTGGCGCACAGAGGCGTTGCTGGGGGCGGGGGGCTGAGGGGGCTTTAGCCCCAGGTGTTTTGGTGGTAGCCTCGGATAAAAACTCAGGGTTTACAACCGAAAAGGCTAGCTAGCCCTGAGTCCCGACAGTCACAAAATTAGCACAGCCCCGGATCTTTTCCAGACACAGCAACACCCCTGCTGGCGCATGAATGGTGATGTTAAGACAGGCGTACCACCTTTACGCCCGTCTAGAGCACCTTCATTTACATTCCGGGCACTTGGTAAATGAACCCCAATGTGGCGACACGGCACCACCGCTGCCAAAGCAACGGCATCGTTAGTGCAACCTGGGAATGGTACCTCAAAGATGGGAACTGCGTTTTAAACTGAGGAAAGGGGAGAGGATTAGGAGGGCAGGACATCCGAATAAAGCTGAGGGATATGCTTTGTCGTCCCATCGCGTCCCCCGGGCCCTGAGCTCATGCTTCCTCAAGCTCGGGGAGTTCCCACTTTCAAAAGTACTGAGACATCAATTTACCTGCTCTACTCCAATTGATGCATTCGATGGATTTCTCCATCTTCAACATACACTGCTCCAGGAAATGCTTACATGCCAACAGGACTGCACCAGAGGTGAGGCAGGGACCATCGCGAAGATATGGCAATTTGCCAAATCCTCCGGGGGTCTCCTTTAGCCCTCTCCCCCACCTGCCATACCAGGGGGAACAGCAAGAAATGAGACCACCGATGCGACTGCATTCACCACTTCAGTCCACTTAGTGGAATTTTGTTTTTAAACTTTATTTTATTACTTGCCGTTCTGTGAGGAATTTGACCATCGCATGGTGGGCGTGGGCTCGCCTGGGTTTTTTAGACATTTTTAAGTAAATGGATGATGGCAGACCTGCCTCAGGGAAATGTGTAGGGCTAATCCACACATTTTCCTATGCTCAGACCACGACAAACACATAGACCGCTGCACTCTGGTATGGACACAGCCTACAGGCACAGTCAGCTCCTGTAATATTTAGTTGGAATATAACAGGAGAGGAGGGCACAATGTCATCCTAACAAGGGGGAAAAGCTTCCCCTGCCATGGACAAACTGACTAACTGAAAAAGGCTCCATGGAATCACTATACTATTTTGTTTGGCCCTGCAGCTTGTGGCAGGGATGAACATACCAATATAGGGTACTTCAAACAGGCTCCCATGGGGCCTGGCTGCAGAGGATAACAAAGGAGACAGGAAACACAACAAATTTTTCATATGTAATTGTGTCAAACTGAAGCCAGCTCCCGCCTCTCAGTATTAATGACAATGAACTGACATGTCTGAGTCTATTTGAAGTAGACAACGTCCACTAGGGGGACCCCATTCATAAGCTATAATAATGGGCTCTGCAGAAGCCAGAGAGTCTGGTGTTTCTCAGCATCTTCAAGCAAGATCTGCCACTTTAAAAAGGAACCACACACGGAAAACCATTAACTAGAGAAACTCTGATCACAGCAGACAAGAAGGTGGCTGGGACCTAGTATCACAGGGGAGTGAGCCCAGAGCTCTTTCTGTTGAGAGAAGGGTTCCGCCATATTGGTTCTGGGACACCCCTTTTTCCGGTAGGACCCCCTTACCGTTTCCTGTTGCAAAGCACTCTAGTTATGAACTCACACATACAGAAAACTGTTGGTAGGGGTCCCAGGAACATCCAAAGAGGGAAGCTAGATCCCTCCCCTTAACTTCTCCCAGGGATCACAGGGAGAAAAGAACCTTTCGGTTGCTTCATAGCCAGTACCCAGCCAGCCCACAGCATGCCCTGCTAGGCTCTGTAGCAGGGTCCCTGGACAGGGAGTGCCAGAGGGTCTCTGAACCCGAAACCAAGGACAAGGCAGCTACTTGCAACACACTCCCTAGCTCTGGCCCGTCTGCCTTAAAGGACAACGCAAGCCCATTGACGAGGTGAGGACAAGTGCAACGACAAGCATCTGCCGCTGTCTGCCTTAAATTACATTCTCAAGTCGGTCGAGTTCCTTGATCCACAACCGCCTGCAACGCTGACCGCAGTCAAGCCTCCAGCTACCGCTGTCAAGCTGCAGTCACTGAATGAACCCGAGACGTCTCAACCAGTGCTTCAGACCTGCTGATCAGCACTGAGACAATTATTCCTGACCCTGAGTCTCCGGGAAGGCCAGTCTGCAGCCGTTCACCAAGCTTCACTCGCTGAACCGTCTTGCCACCTGATACCTGCTACTCACTCCCGCCTCGAACTCAGTCACAGAAGCCGGAAAAGTGCCAGAAGCCGGCTCAATGCTGTCAAGCACCAGGAACACCTACAGCACAAGGTTCATTGTGGTTCTGTCCTGCTGGCCCTTCCTAGAAGGCCTCTAGAGACATTTTAAGATCCTTTTTTCCCTTTTTGCTGAAGCCAAGAAGCCTTTAAAAAAACGATTGCGGTTATTAACCATACCATCTACCCTCCTGTCAGTATCCAGAGTGCATCCCTTTTCCTTCTTAGAAACTATCTGTTCTCTGCAGTCCTTTTCAGGGTGGGCTGTATGTAGTACTGTTATTAGATTGTCTCTTGTGATAATAATAAAGTAGATATTTGTATACAACCTTGACTGGACACTCCTTTTATCATTGGGTAATCATTGTATTTTGGCTGTTTTGTAAATAACCAACGATCCACAACCTTTAGAGGAGATAAGCCTGCCGTTCCGTCCACGCCACCAAAATTGGACACAGAGGTTTATCATTTTAATTGATTGCTTGTTTAATCCAATCAGTTCAAATCCCTTCTCGTGTACTACAGATGTGGGTCTGATTGATGGATTAGAAACTGATATTAACCCCAGGACTACTGGTACTCCAGAACTTTATTCGTCACACATTGCAAAAGAAATATCTGAGGGCTACAGTAGTGAAATTCAAATTCGAGTGATTTGCCCGCGGCTGAAATTACCGCGGGCAAATCGTTCTCATGAGAAAGGTACAAACTACCAAAAGTTCGCACCCTTCTCATGCGAAAACATTACATTCTACGGGGGCTGCCGGGGTCTCCCCGGCAATCCCCGCTCACTATACTGTAGCATTTTTAGGACTTTTTGACCATGCAAACTTTTGCATGCGGTCAAAACGTCCTAAACCGTGAAATTCATAGCATTACAGCACTAGTGAAAGGCAGCACTTAGAATGGGAAACATCACAAAGGTGTGTTAATTAGTGAGACTTATCAGAAAATCAGAAAGCTGCGCTCGACTATTTAAGGAGATATGCAGATAAGTGCCACTTTTGCAGATGTGGATCAATTACATCCGGGTGGGTTAAACGGCACAGGAATCCAGTTGGTTCCCAGGCTGCAGTGCCTTTTATCACCCCGGATGGGAAATGCTTGGCAATGGCTACTGCCATGTACCAATGCAGCGCCCTTCATTACAATCTACCCTTATGGAGTCCATCTGCTTTCTGCGGTTATAAACACAGGGTGCAAATTCAGAGGCATTGGAGCCTCTACACCCAAATCAACTAAGATTTGAAAGGAGGGTATTTTCGCCGTCATGCCCTGTTCTGGGGTGAAAACCTGACCGCATTGGAGAAAGCACACCATGCAATCTTGTCTCTGCATGTTTTCACTGATCTGTGACCTTTTCAGCAGCCCTCAAAATAAGACCGTAAGCAGGAAACAGGTAATTGATCACTCATATTCAACTCCACTGTGTTCATCCACCAATCGGCAATGGCGTTCATGTGCTGCATGCCCAGCAGAAAATACCCACGTTCGCACCAAAAGGAAATTCACCTGCTCGTTACCCTCTAGGTGTGCATGCAGGGCCGGTGTCAGGGCCTTTCAACTCTTTCAAATGAAGGGGGCCTCGGACCTCAGTGGGCCCCCCAGCAATGGCCCCCATACTGCCAGTCAGCAGTCTAATAACACAGCAATATATTCCTTTATATATTACTTTTGTTCTGGGGCTTGCAGTGTGCGCTTTGCGGCGCTCGCCTTACAAGCTGTGTTTGCTAGAACCCGTCCGGCCGTCACTTCCATTGGGGAAAAAAGAAGCGTTATCACCTCGTTGCCTTTCAACACTGGTTCCTCCATGTCAGCCACTTGCTTACAAAGAAGGAATCATGGCTATTTAGTAGCGGGCATTCAGTGTTTCAGCTCCCTGCGTGCTCACCCTCTTGTGATAATTGGCGGCTATTCATTTTATCTTTATCTCCATTATAATGTGTGTTCCCCACACTCCCCATGGGTGCCACAGACTGCTTTCCGCTTCAAGCAAAGGGTGGGCCCCAAACCACCATGTTGAAATGGGCCCCCACACATCTTCAGCCGGGCCTGTCTGCATGCAACGTAACAGTCAGAGTCTAACCTCACATTCGATAGAATTTGCCTTTCTCACACTCACAAAATGTGATGCAGCTGACCTGTCTAAATTAGGCAGCTCAGGAGAGGGAAGAAGAGGTGGTATTGAGTTTGGCCACCCATAAACATCTCCTAGATGCCATTGATGCCCTCAACACCGATGCTGCTGGTTTTGGCCATTGACTGCATGAATTGCGTGGGATTGGCCGGTGGGGTCTTAAAGGCATAAAGTTTGGTGAGATTGAATGACACCATTTTACAGGTCAAATTTAAGAATTGATGGAATTTGGGTGCTTCACAACAAATACTAGCAGAGGAAGGATAGAGGACTGTGGGAAAGAAATGCAGCAAAGCTAAGATATGTAGGTTTCCAGTAAGATCCATAAGCCGAATGTACAGAGCAAACAACAGTCAGACCCCACCCTGACACACTAGACCTAGCAACAGGCAAGGGAACTGTGTTGCGATGGGTAGCTATCCCTTTGGCATGTAGAGTGGGTCCTATGAAAAGAACATGTCAGGCAAGGCCAAACAGGAATTGGTCAACTATTCAAACATGCACTAGGGATGCCGCACAAGTGTGCCTGTGCGGGTACTGGATGTTGTGAAGGGGTCAGAAATGTGAGGCAGACAACTTTTAGATGATTTCTCAAATGTTGCCATTTATAAGTTTCATCAAATGCCCCACTATCCCTACTCTGACGAGGATTTCCCTGCCTATCAAAATTAATGGAAGACACTCTAACACAGGATATTTGGCCCTCACACTTAAACATGAAATACACCAAACATATATGGCAATTCACAACAACACCAACAGTGATATTCACAGTCTTTCTTGGTAACCTGGTTGAAGTCCCCTTCCCCGGGTTTCAAGGTAAAATCAGTTCCAATGTTCATCAAAAAGAAACAAGGAAATCCGAGTTGGTAATAAAGTCTTAATTCAGTTCTTGGTTCCTTCAATGTGTCAAAAGAAAGTTTTATTAACCAAAATTCAAACAGTAGAAAAGTGTATCTTCTAGCTTGAATAATGACTTTTCACTTCGTCCAATAGCATCAGTGTTATTCCTGATTAAGATGCTTTGCCACAACAAGGTCAAAGAAGAAAGACAGTTCTTTGTTAGATTCAAAATAGACACGATTTCTGGTAAGGTAAATAAAACACAGCTTCTATCTTTGTCAGGATGACTTCACAGCACCTCTACTTCCACCTGAACCTTTCTTTTATCAGGTTAACGTCTGCAAGATTTCACCATGCTGGTCTACTCGCCTGCCCCATAGTGTTCCACATTCAACTGTGTCTATGAAGTTCAGATCCACTGAAAATCAAAATATTACCACTTTTTCAACAGTCTGGTTTTTTATGACTTCAAACAACTTTTTTGTACAAGACAAGATTCACTTTAGTGCACTTCAACACCTTCAAGTAAGCAAGGCACGTGTCTGTCTGCTACAACACCAACAAAAAAGCGCTTAGGATGTAATTCTTTCTTTCTCCTATTGGATTTGGCAATGTAAGTTGTATCATCTTCAAGGAAACAATTCCAAGCAGCCAGCTTTTATTTCCTCAATCTTGCCTTTGCCTCTTTGCACCCTGCAACCAGAGTAGTTTGTTTATGAACATTGCTGTCTGTCTCTTTTGGCTTTAGGCAATACTTGCACACTCTTTGCTTGGGAAAAATGCTTGTTTCTTGTTTGGCATATGACAATGCTTACGCCACACTTTGGCTTTGGGAAAGGTTAGTATCACACTTGGCTAAAGAAACACTTGTTTCACTCTTGGCTTGGGCAATGCTTGCTCTCTATACTTTGTAACGTTAATGTTCAGTCACTTAACTTAAATGTTAAATTGGTTTCAAAATGTGCCATAATTGATTCAGAGAGTACCCTTCCTCTCAGTTTAAAATTCAATTAAAGGGGTTCACTGCGTCCTTCTCTTACGTGAGGGAAAGGAATACTGTTTGCTTGCATGCAAGTGATACTTTTCAGACTTCTTATCGAGTGCTTCTATTTGGATACAGTTGCCTGCCATTGTTCATGCAGGGGATCAGAATGCTCGGTAACACTCATCGGCTTCTGTATTCCTCCTTCGCATGTTGTAGGGCTCCTACGATTTCTGGCTTTTTTGTTAGCCACACCCTTCCTCGTTGAAGGTATCTTCAGTCTGCCCATGCAATTAAGGAGCTCCTCTAGCTACTGAGGCCCTCAACTTCACAAAACCTTCTAGCCATGGTCTCTTGCATGCTTCCTGCTGTGCATTCGCTGCAATTAGGATCAGATGGGGGAAAAGCAGTCTTCCTTCATGCTTTCTGCTGCAGAACCTCTGCAATTCAGAGTTTGGGGAAACAGGACTCTCTCAGGACAGGCAGTTGAAATCTGCTTCATGAAAGTTCCAGCTTTCCTTCGCTTCTCCCACTTCTGCCTGGATTGCCAACACTGTGCTTTCTTCCTTCTGCTATTACCGCTGCTGCACGCACTCCAGCCCCAGCTCCATCTTCCTTTACTACTACTGGCCTGCACCTGAGGGGGCCTTTTAAGCCTCTCTGCTTCCCTCAGGAGTGGATCATTAAGCTTGATGGACTGAACTACACAGCAACATTGCTCATAAGCTCTCTTCCTCGTCCCAGTAGTCATAGGATTAATGGGTGTGTAGTCGCAAACAAAATTAGGTTTTCTTGCCAACTTCCCATTTCTAAATGCCGTTATTTTTCTTACATACATTGAAAAAGGAAGAATTAAAGTTTACTTGGAAAGAGGTAGGAAGTAGGTTTAAACCAATATTTATAGGTTTCCTTTCATTGTACCTTTGAGGGTAAGGGTGATTTTTTACTTTAGAAGTCTCAAATGATCTTTCTTTTCTGAGGGAAAGTAAAGATGTCACACTGTTTTACCCACATAGGTGGTTCCAATATATCATAACTACAATAAGCCATTTTGTTTTTTGGCATCATTAAAAGGTTCTTTCCTTTCAAGGATAAACACTGGGCCTCATTACAAGCATGGCGGTCTGGGAACTACGGTACCGGTAAGCATGCCGGTACCGTAGTTCCCGGGCTGCCAAACTACAGGCTGTGCTTGCGGGTGCCTGACAGCCCGCCAGGTTTTTCTTGGTGGGCTGACCGGCACACGCGAGCAAAGCACGTCGGATGCACCGGCACAACTCTGCATGTGCCGGTGCATCCGACGTCCCCATCCCCATTCAACCCTATCAGGCAGAATGGGGATGAGGAGGCCGTTGATTCCAGCACCCAAAAATGGGCAAGTACTGCCCCCCCCTAACTCTGCATGACCCGGTTCTTGCCCATTCACGGGTGCCGGAAAAAATGCAACTCTGGCGGCAGCTGTGCCGTTTTTAACGGCACGGCTACCGCCAGAGTTGTAATGAGGCCCACTGTGTCTCATCCCACTGGATCCCCTCACTTCCCTGGGCCTTGTCTCCTAGTAGGTGATCCCCCTGCAGTACGTCACTCCCAAGGTCGGGATCATGAAGCGTCTGCCTTTCCTTGGCCACCTTAGAGGGAACTTTGGGCTGGGTTTTATTAAGGGATCCGCAGGATTGATCACATAGTACAGTGAGAGGAGCCCCCCGCTTTTTCTAAAATCCCAACTTGCCACAAATGCACATCTGACTCTGCTCCAGTTCACAGATTTGAGGGCAAAGTAGCCTCAGGCCGAGCATTAATGTATTAGACTCCACTGTTGACAGCAATCCCTGTGACTGCGGTTTGATTGGTAGCAACAGGATTTGAGTTTCGGCAGCAGAGGCGTGTGGTGAAACTGGAGAATAGGGGTGGTCAAAGCGGAGGGCCTGTCCAATGAGAGGTGAAGCTTCCCCGAAAGAGAGGAGGAGGAGGGATGGACAAACTATGGTTTACAGTAGAAGGTACAGTATAGCAGAGTACAGTATAGCAGAGAGCAGGGTGGGTGCAAAGAGGTTTGCCACACTATGCACAAGGTCATTGTTATCCCCCACCAACCCCAAATGTCCCCGACTGACAATAGTATGCCCCGTCACCAAATGTGCCCTGGCCACTTCACAAGCGTTGTCTCCACCACATTCACAAAACCACCGTTTTGACATCATGTTTTAAACCTTCTTACAACATGTTAGAATTAAAATGTAGACACGATTAGAAGTAATAATCAGATCGGGCAGAGTTAGAAATTAAATTGACAGGAGCAGATAACAAGTACGCTGTTAGGTATGGTTCGAAATAATGACCAGCGTACATAGCCACGCCTACCCTTCACCCCCGTACACGCACACACTACATGGGAAGGGTCTGCGCGGCCTTCCCTCATAAATAGCACATATACGGTGGTGGCAGGACCAGTGCAAGTCTTTCTTCTAACGAAGTACATCATGGGCAGTGACAGTCAAAGCTTCCCTCACAAACCGGTCCCCATGGACATGGCTAGCGCAAGCTCTCATCGCAAATCTAACACATAACGCATGGCCAGGGACAATGGAAGCTTCTCTCAATACAGCTGCAAGACGGACAGCGCCAGGGAAAGCTAAATTCACAAACAGGTACAGCATGGGCAGGGCCAGTTTAAGCTTCCCTCAGCATGGGCACTAGTACTGCATAAGCAGGGTCAGTGCAAGTGTACCTCCTCAGCCGGTACAGGATCATCGTAGGCTTGGCCAGTGCAAGCTTCCCAAACAAAGGGTTGTGGGTATGGTGTAGTCAAGCCGTTGCAATCTTCCTTGAAAACGGGATACACGCACAGCCTTGGTATGACCAAGGCAAGCTTCTCCCGTAGAGACAATGGGCACAACATGGAAAGGGCTACTGTACATTTCTTTTGCAAAGAACAGGCAGAGAATGGGTGCTTGATCCTATGCAGCCTGCCAACATCCACATGTACCTAAACCCTGCTTTCACATGGCCTCCGGCCCCCAGCAGCCCTCACTCGTGACCAAAGCACTGGCGGAGGAACAGGGGCTTGTGCAGGGGTTCAACATGCCCAGCCACAACTACTTCCTGCACCCACTCTTGGCAATCCCTTGCTGCCTCACTCCTCCTTGCTTGGCGGTGGTGGGGGCAGGAGGGGGTAGAAAGGGTTGAGAGCAAATGCTGCAACACATCAATGGGGGTGTCAGTACTTCAGAGGCACTCTGGGCCAGCATGACTTGAAAGGTTAGGGTTTGTATCAGTCAACCTATTCATGCTAATGAATTTCTAAGAACACATTTACTGCAATCAGAGACCGGCCTATCCATTTCTAATAGTTTGTGGTAGAAGGCATTAGAGTCCCTATTGATGCACCCGCCTGAGATGCCTAACCTCCTCTCCTTGTCGCTGTCCCGCCCTTACATGTTGGGTGTCTGATTGGGCTTGCCAATGATCTGCCTCCATGAGAGCCAGGGCTAGGAAGTTGATGAGCCTTGGGAAGGTTGTATACTAATTTACCTTTTCACAATTGACCTTGGGAGAATTGACCTAATTTAAAAGGTCAATTAGGACAAATATGCTGGTGAAACCCCCCGCAACAACCCACCCAGTCCATAACCCCCCCGACAACCACCCACCCAATCCCCTTATATAATTTATAATCCAAAACCAACCCAATACATATATAAAATAATTAAAATATTACAAAGGTCAATTGTGCAGAAGGTCAATTAGTACCACTATAATTAGATCAATTAGGACAAAAGGTCAATTGTAAAAGGTCAATTTGGGTAATAACCCTTTGATAGACCTGGGGTGAGTGATCTGGTCCTGAAGCTTGCAGTTTCATCAAGGCTGGATCCTGCCACTCTCCCCTGTGTGCGTCCCAGACTTGGTGCCATTCCAGTCCAAAAAGGGATGATCTCAAGAGGAAGTAGAACTCCTTCCACTGTTGAGCGGGGGTGGGAGAGACCAATTCCTGCACTGTAGTTCGCAGGTGGGCACCCTCACATTTGAGGAAGGGCTTCCTGCAGCCACCGGATCCATAGCTTGCTTACCTCTATGTTGCAGTTCATAACAGAAGAGGTAAAACATGTATTTAGGCACCATCTTCTCGGTGGCACCCTGGGCATCAGCCTAGTCGGTCTAGTACTCAAGATGACCATGCCAGGGTCACATGCTGCCGCAGGTTGGGTGATGTATGAATGACACGGTTTATGGAATTTCATTGAGGTCTGTGGAAGAAGGTGCGGCGCATGTGGGAGGTGCTGTAGGTGAGGGGTGTGGCCTTCATAAGGGGTGTGGTCAGTGTGAGGAGATGCCCATGGGTAGAAGCACATGGAGGAAGCTGTCCTATGACGGGTTGGATGCATGGCAGCTGGTGCAGTTTCTATGAGTGAAACCTTGAAGTGGCCTGGTCGGATCCAACAGGGGCCACCTGTAGGAGGATGGGGCAACTATAGGAAGGCCTGGGCCTGGAAAAGGAGTGGTCAATACCAACACGTGCTGTCAATGTGACAGTGAAAGGTGAGAAGTTGAACGTGTGCTCAATCGCAGAAATGTGATGTAGTCGGTGGGGAGAATTATGATGAATTGTACATTGTCACTGTAAGGTGTTGGGGCAATGTGGGGAGTGGTCAAATGGAGAAGTGAGGCCAGTAGATGTCAGGGGGTGGGGAGGGGTGATATCCTGGAGGAGGTGTGATCTGCAGAGCTAAAGTCTGGCGATTCATTCAAGGGCAGGAGGTGGTCTGAGTGTTAGGACAGCACATTTGTGCTCAGACATTGAGATTTCCAGGCCCTGGTCCCCTATGGTTCCCTGTGTGGTCTTTACTGTGCATATCCATGTGGGCCTTCGGGGTACAGTGTTAAATGTGGAGAACATCAAAGCAGAGGCTTTGCTGGGGGGGCTGAGGAGGCTATATCCCCGGGTCTTTTGGTTGTTGCCCCGGATAGAAGCTCATGTGCTACAACCAAAATGCTAGCTAGCCCCGAGTCCCACCAGTCCCGACATTAGCTCAGCCCCGGATCTTTTCCAGACCTAGGAACACCCCTGCTTCAAAGCCGCTGCCCCTCAGCCCCTATGGGAGTAAAGATGAAAGATCTGGGGAGCAGTGCTTCTCCGCTGGCCTTACCTTGGCTAGCTTCTCTCCATCCTCCTTCTTCACGGCACGCTCGTGGGCCGAGTCCACCTAGAAGCAGAAAGAGAAAGCAAGCTCCCATTAATCTCCACCGAGAAGAACAGCCCTCCGACACTCATGGCTTAATCAAAACGGAGCCACTCGCAGGTCACCAAATGATCAATCACTTCCCTCATTGCTGCTTCCGTTCAGCCCCAGCTTGTGGAACGTGGCTGTTTAAGAAACACTCTGAGGGGCGGCCCGCGGCGCGGCCATGGCCTCACAGTGGGTGTGAGCGACGCCAGGAGGATTGAAATGACCGCAGACACAAGTTGTTTAACTGAAATACCTTTGGTTGTGTTCACAGGTTTATTGGATTAATGCATTATTTATGAACTACATTCAAATAGGGTGATGATAGTGATATGCATTCGAATTATTGCCCCACTACTTCAGAAGCCAGCGAGGGGCAGGACCAATTGGGCAAAATGCCACTTCGTGAAAGGTGGCCCAGAGTCTGAAGAAAAAGTTGCCAAAAAACTCCACTTTCTTTCTCATCGGAACATTAGGCATCTGGGCTAGGTCAAGGGGATACCCTGATATTTAAATACTGGCCTGCGCCTAAAACTCTCATGTCCTCATCAGCCTATTCCCCCACTTTCTGCCAGTAGACTTTACTGGTGACTGACCACCTCCAGCGGCTAGAAACGGTGTACCAATAATAATTTTATTTATTTATTTATTTATTTGGTTTATGTAAACCTTTCACTTCTCACGTTAAATACATCAACAAACAGAAATCATTCTTCACTTAAAATTGAGACTAGATCAACAAAACATTCATCACAAAAGAACAACAAAAACGAAAAAGGAAGAAAAATGAAAGATAAATACAAACTAACTATCACACTACAGAATAAAGGCATACAGCCCCAAAGCATAGTAATATACTTATAGCAGTACATGGTAAAAATTCCAATTGCTTTCGACAATTGTGACATAATAAATCGTAGAGAGGGCAACCTAACCATCTGTCATCTTTGCCTACGTGTCATGTATCATACGGTTTTCAAGGTTAGGGGCTTTCAACAAAGGTTTCACTATAAGGTTCTTTGTGTGTGCAGCCACTGAACTGGTTTAAAAAAGAAGGTCATCCATGAACCCAAGTAAGGTGATGGTTTAGGTTAAATTATCTCCACCTATGAGCCTGAACCACCAATCGTCCACAGACATCAAAGTACAGCTATTAACTATTGTACCTAAATGTAAAGTTCTTCTCTCCGTCAACCCTTCACATAGTAATGTTAAGTGGTAGAGTGTTTCACTGGTATCTAATTTATGACAGAATCGGCAGTTGATGTCTGATTCTAGCCATTGGTTCCTGTTTAGCAGTACTTCTTTTGTGGGGAGGAGGTTCAGTCTAAACCTTAACAATTTTGCTCGTTTGAGTAGGCATGGAAACAGTCCAAGGTAGGTCGGTGTGGAATTCCTTTTTCTACATTTGACCTTGAAATTCTTGTAAGATTTATATTGATCTCTTGTTGTAATAGTATTGATCCAATCTGGTCTCCATAGCTTGATTTTAATTGGATTGGTCAGTAGGTCTAGTTCTGAGGAACCAAGCGTGTTCAACCTTTTATTGCATGCTTGAAACCAATCATTTAGGATAGGCTCAACAGAGCTATCCAAGGCTTCTTTCAAGATTCTAAACCCTCAAACTGAGGGATTGGTTAGGCACTTTCTGTACAATGACAAGAGTTTTCCACTCCATTGTTAAAATGGATTCCTGAACTCTGACCTGGTGGGCAGAGGTTCAGAAGGCCAGCCTAGTTTCTTGGAACAGGTTGACCTTCTGGACAAGCCAGACCAATCAAAGTAGCATTGGCGGTGGTCAAGACTAAGTCTCAGGAGGGGTGAGGGTGACTGAAAGACCTCAATGAGCACACAAAGTAAAGGACACTTGCAAATCACTCTAAGTCAGGCGTAGATAAATAAAAAATACAAATACATTTATTTCAAGGCCTTTGAGTTTCAACACACAAATAAAATCACAGTAATGGGTTACATACGTTTCCACCGAAAATACATGGCACGCATATTGATTACTTAGCTTATGCGGACGACATCATCCTGTTGGATTCCACACCAATAGGTCTGCAACGTAAACTTACTGCTGTGGAAAAATACTTAACAGAGAACATCAACAGGGGGAAATGCGAAATTATGGTCTTTGAAAAAGTCCAAGGCACCAAAAAAAATGGGCAGAAATTCAAATGGTATTTGGACAAAGAACCCATCTGCCTCGTAAAAAACACCACCTACTTAGGGATGCGTATAAGTGCTAGCAGGAATGACGCACCCTGGGTAGAATCCGCAAGGATGAAATGCCGCCAGCTGGCATGTCAGGCTTCCTTAATTAACAAAAAATTCGGGAAATTCTCCCTAAAACCTACGCTTAATTTCTTTCAACAAAAAGTGGTTCCATCTCTGATCTACGCTGGAGAAAATGTGTTTGGTTGTGGGAATGAAGTGTGGAACTCGTTTGAAAAAATCTTTTGGATCAAAGTCCTACACCTCCCTAAGGGGACTTCCACAGCTTGCGTAAGATACGAACTTGGTTACATCTCCATTCAGGCAAGGGTTACCTGGAACCTTTTAAGCCTTTTCAGGAAAACTTTATTAACAAACCAGGCGCCTCAAATTGCAATTCTTCACAACCTAGAGTCTGAACAACCTGACACAATCCCGCATCAATGGAATGATTTGTGTCACGAGGTTCTCAAAGCATATAACATCAAGACTCAAATGCTGATTGAAAACCCTGATGCTGCAAAACTGAAGTTATGGAGAACTGACCGGATTCATACTTGCAACTTAAGATCGACATCAAGTACAGCGCAAGACTTCCCGATTGAGGCAAGAGCTTATGGCCATCTTCCGGCATACCTGTCCTGTTTTCCGGACCAGTGGTCGAGATCTCTTTACTTGAAATTCAGGCTCAACGCCCTGCCAACTAAGGAGCGACTCTGTTTTTGGTCACAATCGACTGACTTGGATCTAATGTGTCGTTTTTGTAACACCACAAATGAAACCCTCAAACACCTGACAATGATATGCTCTGGGCTAGAACAAGAAAGAAACAGAATCTTTGGTCCAGTCACAAAGAGATTTCAGTTCGCATCCCGGGAGGACTGGTGGAAAGCCCTGTTTGACGGGTCGAATAGATCTGTGCTATATGCCCTGGTCTCCTTCCTCCAAGCCGTCAAAGACCGTTTATACACTAACTCGGCTATTTAACAGAGGAGAAAGTCCGTCCAGTAACCTATTGACGAATGTGGTGACTCTAATATGGAACAGGATGTAATAAGACGTACTTGTTTTGTTTGATGTCTTGCTCTATGACGACATTTTTGTCTCTGGTGTTCTCTTTTCTTTTTTAAAGGTTTGAAAAAAACCAATAAAAAAATAAAGAAAAATAAAAATAAATCACAGTAATACTTCTATTTTATTTTTAAATTTATTTATTGGCATTTATCATTTTTACATTTGCATGACATAAAATATGTCCATAGTTAGAGGATAATAAGCATTTCGTAATAAGACATTAACATTTAACAATTCAACTTTAACTGTCTCCAAGTGCTCCTTCCATCATGGCAGGGCAGTCTGTCGGTTCAGAGAGGGTCAGGCAAGCCGGGGGGAGGGGGCAGAGGGGACTTGATCTTGTAAGGACCCAGTGAAGGTGTGGCTAGTTGCTCTCGAGGTTCTGTGATGTTGGTTGTGAATCCGTTTTCCATAGGTTTGTTCTTGTTCATGGGGGCTTGTCATCCGAGGGGTGAAACAAGGATCCTGCGAGTTCTTTCCAGGCCGTTAGGGTCATGCTCGAGGCGTCCGTGGACCTGGCAACACTGTCTTCCAATGCCTTTGTTTCAGCTTGTACCCAACGTTACAATTCTCTGTGCCATACCTTTTGTTGGGGTCCTGCGGGTTTTTTCCAGGACATTGCAATTGTCCTTTTTGCCAGTATGCACATGATGACCATTAATTTGGCCAGGTGTTTAAGTTTGGCCAGCCTGGGGTACGTTCCCAGAAGGCATTCGTCCGGGGTTCACTTGTACCTAGTCAACCCTGCTCCCTGCTTTTTCGCTTGTCAGCTGTACGGTGGTCCACAGGGACTGTGTTTTGGTGCACGACCAGAACAAGTGAATCAGGTCCGCATTATTCTCTCCGCACCAGGTGCAGACAGAGTGCGGTGATTTATTGAATTTCGCCAGCCTGGATGGGGTTAAATATGTTCGGTATAACAGGTTCAGTTGTATTTGTCTAAATCTGTGGTTTCTGGAGACTGCTTTAGGGTACGCTAGAGCCCTCTCCCATTCTCCATCAGCCATTTCCCGGCCCATGTCCGTTTCCCATCTTCTTTTCAGATCGGCACTTCGTGGGTTGGGGCTGTCACTCAAGTGGCCATAGATCTGGGACACTGGTCTCCATCCCTCTCCCAAGCTGTACAATAGTGTGATCAGAGGGTTTGATTCCGGTTCCTCCGGCCATGTTGTCCACTTGTTTCGTGCTGTAGTCCGTATCCTTTGATACCACAGAAACTGGCCGGTGTGGATTCCAGCTTCCTCCTGTAGTGTTTCAAATAACTTAAAGGTGCCATCGTCGTATAGGTCTCACCACGTATATATCCCTTTTTCTTCCCAGCGTCAGGTGTTGCAGGTCCATGTCGGATCTGCATAGGTCCGAGATCATTGGTATGTATGGGGAGTAGTGATGCTTTGCGTGGGCGAGTGCCTCTGCTCTGTGCCATACTTTTCGCCCTAGGGCAGTCAAGAAGGGGGCATTTCGCATCAGGTGGCTGGGGGCCCAAATAAGTTCCTTCAGATGGATCGGGGAGACCAAGGGTTGTAGCAGGGGCGTCTCAGATGTGGTGTCGTCTGCTAGCCACTTGGTCACAAAACTGAGTTGCGCTGCCAAATAATATTTCTCGAAGTTTGGGAGTTGAATTCCCCCCTGGCTATGCGGTAGGACCAAGGTGGTGAGTGCTATCTTGCGTCTTCCTTTCCCCTATAGGAAATCACGGAGTATCACTTCTAGCAGGCAAAAAAGGAAGCATTGATGTAGTAATGTACATTTTGAAACCTGTACAGGAATCTAGGGAGGACAATCATTTTAATTATTGAGGCTCTGCCCATCATAGACAGGGGAAGTTTTGCCCAGACGTTCATCGATTTTCTTAAAATGGGGATTGCTGATTTCGTGTTGTGTTTGTGCATCAGTGCAGGGGTGTGCATTATGTGTATTCCCAGGTATTTAAACGAGGTGACCTCCCACTGTATCCCCACAGAAGGAAGTTCTACAATATTCTTGCTCTTGAGGCGAGCTAGAGGGAAGAGGCAGGACTTTGCCCTGGTAAATTGTATGCCTGAGACCTTCGCAAAGTTGTCTAAAACGTCTAGTATTGTGGGCACGTTATTGTGTGGGTCCGTAACATATAGCAGCACATCGTCTGCATAAAGTGAGATGATGTGGTCCACTCCCCTAGGCATATCCCAGCATCGAAGAATTGTTTCCGAAAATAGATGGCAATAGGTTCCAGTCCTAGTACATAAAGCATGGGGGATAGTGGACATCCCTGCCTAGTGCCCCTGCATATGTCCCAGACCTCAGATACATACTTTCCGGTTTTTACCATAGCCCTGGGTTTTGTATAAAGTATCTTGATCCACCTAATGAACCCCGGGCCAAAGCCGAAACCTTCTAGAACCACTAGTAGCCATTCCCAATATATAGAATCGAACGCCTTAATGGCATCAAGGGATAGCAGTGCACATGCCTCCATGCTAGCCTCAGTTTGGTTTATAACCTGTTGTAATCTGCGTAAGTTCATGGTCATGTTCCGGCTCGGTATGAAGCCGCACTGATCCATGTGCACGATCTCCCCTATGATTCTAGCCAACCTCTTAGCTAATATTGTTATCAGTATTTTCACATCATAATTGAGCATGGCTATTGGGCTGTAAGAGACGCGTTTGTTGACAGGTTTGTTAGGTTTAATGATCGGGATCAAAAGGGTCTCTCTCATGCTGTCGGGCAATATCCCTCTCTCATATGCTTCTTGAAAAACCTCATGTAATAAAGGTGTTAGGGAGGTCTTGTACGCTTTATAAAACTCAGCGGGTAGCCCATCGGTGCCAGGGGTCTTGCAGTTGGCCAGCGATTTAATCACCTCTGTTATATCTTCGGTCGTGATGTCTGCATCTAGGGCCTCAGTCTGTTCAGGGGTTAGTCTGGGGAGTCCTATTTCCTTCAAAGTATCTGTGATTTGGTCTCGGGGAACTTGGTCCTTGTGGGAGTACAGGTGTTCATAAAAGCGCTTGAAGGCGTTGTTTATGCCTTGTTGTGTTTGGAATTCATTGCCCTCTGCATCCTGTATCTTGGTGAGTGTGTGCCTGGGGTGTTTTGTCTTGCACAGCCAGGCCAGCATTCTACTCGGCCTGTCGGCTTCTGTGTGTGCTCTGTTAGTCTTGGTGGTGTAGTCAAATTTAGCTAGTCTATCCCATGCCGATGTGCATTTAACTCTAAGTGCTTTCAGGGTGTCCTCTCTCTGGTAGGTGTTCACCGGGGTGGCCTCAAATTGCTCATTCTCTTGCTCCCACTGGTCTGGTTCGCCTCGCAGCTGTTTTCTAATACCTCCTGCTTTTGTTATAGTTTCCCCCCTTATCACTACTTTTAGGGCGTCCCACATCGTGCTCAGGTGGTCGACACTTCCGGTATTTACCTCTATAAAGTTATCTATAAAGTCGTGCAGGTCCTCCCTGAATGCCAGGTCACCCAGGGCGTCAATCGGCATTCTCCACATAGGGATAGGGGGTCTAGGACCAGCGTGGTTCCATTCTACTAGAAGTGGCAAGTGGTCTGAGATGGTTCATCCTAGGTGTTGTGCACTGTCTATTTGTGACAGGTGTTCTTTGCTAATGAAAACGTAATCTAACCTCGTATGAAGGTCATGTGGGGAGGAGAAGTACGAGTATCCCGGGCGTTGGGGTGCTGCTCCCTCCATGTGTCAGCAAGATCTAGTCTGTCTATTAATAGGGATAGCGCTACCGTGGCTGCTGAGGGACCTTTCGGGTGGTGCTGGGACCTATCAAGGTTGGGATCTCGTACACAGTTGACGTCCCCTGCCCAAAAAAAGATGCCATGCCTGTATGGGGCGATTTTGGGATACATTGAGTTCAGATGTGCTGGAATATTAGTGTTGGGAAGATAGGAGTTCACTATACATACCTCTTCCTGTTCTAGTCGGCCCCACAGTATCGCAAACCTGCCTTCCGGATCTATCTCGGACTTAATAAAATGGAATGTGAGTTGGGGTGAATCCAGGTGTATACTCCTCTGGCATATTTGGAGTAGGTGGTTCCAATTCCTTGTCCTCCCCAATGCTCGCCTAATTTGGCCAGAGAGTCCGCCGTGCAATGTGTCTCCTGCAACAGTGCTATTTGCACTCCCTTTCTGTTCAAGTAGGACTTGATTTTGTTCCGGCGTAGGTAAGTCCAGCACTTCAACCTCTTCCGTTCGCTCACCCCTTTTTGGCTTCTTCCCTCCGTGCCCGTCCTCCCCAGCACCACCTGTTACACCTGTTGGAGACTTTTTAACTTGTGTAACTCCCATTGTGTGAATGGGGAAAACAAACAAAAAACAACTCGAACTGCCCCTAGCAGTTGCTTTAAACTTGCAGCGCTCAGGGGGTTCCCGAGCCTTCTAGGCCACTCCTGGCCTTCCTGATCAGGTAGTGTGTAGGGGGATTGCCTGCACAGATTCCGGTGGGGTGGGTCGCCTTTCTTTTATTTCGCGTGGTCCTCCGAGCTCCTGTCCGATCTGGCTTACATCACAGTAGAACTCAATTGTAGTATAATTGTCTGCTGTCTGTATTCGTGTGGGGGAATCGCTTTGCTCTTCTTGCCATGGCGGGTGCGTAGTCAGCCCAAGTTTGACCGTGGTGGTTCCTCCTTGCCATCAGCCAGGTTATTATGTTCGAGCCACATGTTTGCTGCGGCTGGGGTCTCCAGAAATATCGCTCTTCCTTTGTACATAATTTTGAGGCGCGACGGGTAGAGCAACATGTATTTTAGGTTGAGCTTTCGTAATTGTGCTTTTATTTGGATGAAGGAGTTCCTTGCTCGTTGCACTGTGGGGGTATAATCTGGGTACATGACTATTGTCGAGTCTTTCCTCTTGATCTCTCCACCTTCTCTGGAGTACCGCAATATAGTTTCCCGTTCACAAAAGTTTAGAATTTTGGCAATGATTGGGCGCGGGTGTGAGCCGGGTAGGGGGCGTTTCTGTAGAGATCTGTGGGCTCTTTCAACGGAGAACCCCTGGGTGAGGTTTCCTGGACCAATTTCCTGTTGTAGCAATGTTTCGATAAATTCTGTCGGGTCTGGGCCTTCCAAGTCCTCTGGAACCCCCAGTATACGAATGTTATTTCGGCGGGCTCGACCCTCGGCATCCTCGGAGCGCGCCTCCAGCCTTGCCACTTTTTGTTCCAGGTCTTGGACTTTTATCTTTAGATCTTGGGTACTCTCCACGTCGTCTTGCAGGGTAGTTTCTATGGCCGTGACCCTTTCAGTTAGGTTTCCGGCGTCCTGACGCATGAGCTGTATGTCTGATTTCACCTCCTCTATCTTCCCTTCGACTGATGTGCGGAGGGCCGCTATTGCCTGCATGACTTGCGTGTGTTTGAGGTCCTCTTCTTGTTGAGGCGGCTCTTCCGAGGTCTCCCGGTCTTGTTGTGATTGTCTTTGGGGTCTGACAGTCGTGAAGGAATCCATCGTAACCAATTTTGGTTTATTTTTGGGGGGAGACATCCCCGGTGTCCGGTCCCACAGTCTCTTATGTCGGGTCCAGTTCCGCAAGCTATGCAGGCCTTCCCTGCGGCTCCTGGTTTGCGCTATGGTTTTCGTGTCTTTGGGCGGAGGGTAGCGGGTCCGTGGGTCGAGTTGACCGCCCCCGCTTATTGGATGGCCGTGTGGGGTGGGGTCCATCGTGCACCCGCACCCGTGCCCCAAATCTGGGTGATGGGGGGGTCCCTGGTTCTTTTCCGCCTCACTTACTGTGTTATATGCTGGCTCACTGCGCCCGCTGTTTGTACGATCTTCCCATCAGCTCCGCTCGACTGCACCACGAGTGCGTCTTTCCGGCCCTTGTTCCTCCCATGGCGACGGCTCCCCAGAGTGTCTTCGGCGCCGGTATCGCTGGGCTCGAATTTCAGTCCCTGTGGTTTCTGCGCAGCTGGGGAACGAGTGGCCCGCCCTATCGGCTTCGGTGTGGGATAGAGTCCTTTGTTGGCGCGCTCCGTAAGGTAATTTAGGCCTCCGTAGCTTCGTTCTTATTCCGTGGTGGGCGCCGCCATCTTGTGGGTCCCAGGGGCTCAGCGTCCAGCTTTGCGTTTTCAGCCTTCCCTGCCCCGGTTCGCCCCAGGAACAGGGTCGAGTGTCGGTAATCGGTTCCCCTTAGATGTTGTTCGGTTTTTTAAGTTTTCAGACCAGTTATAGTGATATTAGCTCGATTTGCAAGGATCTCGGAACGGAGTTCAGCGGGAGCCTGTCCTTACAGCATGCGTGCTGGCCACACCCTCAAATCACAATAATACTTCTAAGCCAACACAATCCATATATACAAGACCAATGGGGTCCAAAGGGTTAATGCACGAAATGGGTCCACAACCTAAAAAAGGAAGGAAGCAGGTAGTGCAAATAGTCTTTAGGCCCTTCTGCATCAAACACAATCCTAACTGAAAGGCAGTCCAATCCCTGAAAAGAGTGGAGCCTATTGCTCAAATTTACTTGCAATGCTGGTGCACGCGGTAATGCAGATGGGCAAAATGGGGTCTCTTCAAGGGTCTGTAGCAGCTCAGGAAGGTGGGTGAGGTGATGCAGAATAGGTTCCCACTATTCGTGGAGGGTCTCCCCAACAGGGCAGAGCAGGTTTCAGAGTTCGGGAATAGTTTGCTAGTTTGCACTAGCAGTGGAAAGGAGAGGGGCCCTCATGGGCCACTCATGCGTAAAAATGGATGGATGCGCTACGGGCCATCGGTAAGGGTTGCAATTACTCACCGACTCCCGGAGCACTCTGGACCAAACTTCGGCAGTCAAATCCACTTCGGTTGCAGGTTCAAATGCGGCAATCTCGCGGCTCTGCGGCTTTCAGCGACAAAGATACAGCAATGATTCCCAAACGGGACAGTGGCGATTTCTCCGCTCCTGGTGGATGGATCAGGCCAGTTGGCACTTTGCGGGAAAATGCATCCCCAAATAAGGACTGACCCGGGTTGGCTCGACCTGGCGAAGGTGAAGGGACAAGATGG
Source organism: Ambystoma mexicanum (assembly GCF_040938575.1). Classification (NCBI taxonomy): domain Eukaryota; kingdom Metazoa; phylum Chordata; class Amphibia; order Caudata; family Ambystomatidae; genus Ambystoma; species Ambystoma mexicanum. The sequence continues at coordinate 334,418,367 of NC_090924.1, read as the reverse complement.
CCAAAGGAAAGGACAAAGAACTTCGTGGCATGGCCATTTTAGAGCCAGGCCACTTAACTGTGCCAAACGCAGTAAGCGCGGTTTACCTCTCAGGAAAGGGTTAAAAATACACTAAAAGATAAGCTGCCACAAGCCCTGTCTAAGGCACATCTGCACTTCTCCTAAAAATTCCTTCGAGAGTAACTAGGGCCTTTAGACATGACAGGAAGACCCATGCAGAACATTTGCAACACAGACAAGGACTAAGGGAAACAAAGTCTCCCAGTACTCACTGTCTTTAAGGGCATGCCAGTTTCCCCATAACAAAGTGAGCGAAAAGCCCAGAGGAGTGCAGCAGAAGGCTGTGCTCCTCTGGTAAAGTCTAAACAAAGCAAAATGTTGGGGGGTACACAACTGGAGGGAAAATGACACATGAAATGGAAATCTTTCCTGACATCCATCATTGCACATAGGGAGGTTAGGGCCAATTTGTACCTAATTACAGGCATGGGTGTACACGTAGGTAGGCCCAGCACTCTCCTCCAGAACCTACCCTCAAGAATTCTCCACCAGGTTTGGTCTGTGGCCACAAAGACCTCTGCGCCATAAGCAACTATTGCCATCACCTTGGTTTTATAGAATCGAATGACTGGAAGCATAGAGAATTTGCCAAACCTCTTTAGCAAAATTCAGCTTGTGAGGCTAAATGAGTAATTTTCATCTTCAGTTGGACAATCCTCGGGGAGTCATTCAGCCTGGTGTTTATCAACATCTCCAGATACACGAAGGTGGTTACTACCTCTACACGTTCTTTATTTAAGTGCCATACTGGGCTAGATTTTTTTCTCCCAAGAGCCGATTTCAAAATTTGAATTTTAGTCTTTGGAACATTGATATTAAGTTTGTTTCTTATGACATACTCCTGAAGTTTGTTTAATTGTCATTGGAGACCGATGGGGGTTTGCTCGACCAAAAGCAAGCCATCTGCATAAAGCAGGTGGCCTAGACGTTGCTTGCCAATTTTCAGTGGTATGGATCTTATTTCAAGTAGTGAAGAGCCCACTTCGGAAATATAAAAGTTAAACAACTCTGCTTGTTTGAGGCCAAGACTCGTTTTAGTACATGCAGAGAGATGTCCTTGATTGTCAAGTCTAACTCTCAGACTGGTGTCGGAGTAAAAGGATTCTAAGGCTGAGTGTAAGCCCTCAGGGCAACCACATGTTTTTAATTTGTTCCAGAGCAACTGAGGTCCCAACTTGTTTGATGAATCCGGCTTGATGGAGGTCGAAGCTTGCCGAATCAGAAATCCAAAGCTTCAGGGTCTTCAATAACAATGACGCATATATTTTACCAATAAAGTCGAGCAATGCATGGGCCTATAGTTGGAAGAGTTGTCCGAGATCCTTTTTTAAAGACTGATACAATAATAGATGTTTTCCACGAATCTGGGACTCTTCCTTGTATCAGAATCTTGTTAAATGGGGCCCAAAGAAAGTCTGCCCAGGCCCACGGATCAGCTTTAAACATTATGTGAGTCAGACTGTCGGGCCCCGAGGCTCCAGAATTGCTTGCATTTTTTATGAGCTGAAGAATGTCGTCTTTATCAAAATCAAGCACCCATGGGATTGCTTTTTGAGTTTGGGCTAGGTCATCCTCTTTGCCCTGTTACCGAAACAGATCGGAGTAATGTTTCACCCATAGGTGTTCGGGGACTGCATGGATTTGTAGAGCTCTAGGATCTGTCCCCGCGGAATTGATTAGTTTCCACATTTCAGCCACATTTTTGTTTGTCATTTGGGTTAGTATGAGTTCGGAATCAGCAAGGTCCAACCTCCATTTATACCTCTTCAGCCAATCACATTAAGTTTGGTAACATCTCCTCAAGGCATCTTTCATTCAAAGATCTCCAACTTTACGAATAGATCTCACACCCGCTCATAGGAGTTTTTTTCATTTTGGATGGCCCAGTTAAACAAGTGTTTTTGCAGGAAATCAGGTTTAGATGATCGACAACCTGCTGAGACAAAGTCTAACAGCAGTCTTGGGTAATCAAGATCTTTTTTCTCAGATAGACTGTTTGTTTCAGTCCCGGGGCCCCACAAACTTGAGTGAAGTTCCATAAGATCACGAGAGGCCATCCTCAGTCTGTTACGCCCCGGGTTAACCTCCAGAGCAGGAATACATTTTCCTTTAGATGGATTATGGTCAGTCGACAAATAAACATATAAAATGATATGGTCATTACTGGCAGAGTCTCTCACTTCAAACTTACTGACAGACTTCAAAAGCATCTCGTGACAAAAACATAGTCAATTGTGCCCGCCTTCCCCAATCCTTTCCACGTATGATGCCCTTGGATGTAACCAAAAACATGACCGTTGAGTTTGTGGAAGTTTCTATCCCAGACCTCTGTGTCAACACCTCCCTCTTGGAGCTGTCTCTCGCTTTTCTACCTCCAGGAGCTCAAAATCGGGCAGATTGAAGTCTCCACAAATGATAATCTCGGCGTCCAGGTATGCTTCAAGGCTTGTGTTTAGGGCGTCAGTGAATGTAGCCATGAACAGTTCAGCCCCCTTGGCCCTCGGCTTCCAATAGAGATTACAGACAATGAAATTGTCATAACCCAAACCATGGGCAAGTTTCAGAACTGCCATCTGAATATAAGGATCTGGGTGTTCATGCCTTATAATGCTCAAGTTACTATGTATGTCGACTGCCAAGAGCAACCCTGAGGAGGGCCTCCCTTTACAACCTTTTTTCGATAGGTTAAAAATGACAGAGAAACCCTCCATAATTGGTAGTGAACACAACCAGGTTTCTTGTAAACAAATGATATTATTTTTATTTACATAGGGAATTCTAATACCAAGTAAGTGATTGAAACCCAGGGTGTTCCATGACATTAGGGTGATACCGTCTTCTCCAACTATTATGTTATGCTAATTCTTAGGTTTTTGGACTAGGAGAGCTTCAGGGAGCCAAACCCAAGATGTTAAAGGATAGCTCAGGATGACGGATAGCTCAGATGGGAGGATAGCTCAGGGGCAACATGCTCGCCTTGGAAGCAAGACGACACAGAGCAACACAAGTTTGATCCCTTGGTCCACACTTAGAAACCTCTGGGTATTAAGCATGTTATAAATAACCAATCATATCATATGTGTTCAAGCTCTCTGTTTAATGTTTTCTCTGTGGACACCTTCCGCTGATTTGCTAAACCTTTGCCCACCGTTACGGTGTAGGATAAAGGACAGGGCTCGATGAGAGACTGCAGTTTAAGGGCAGAGTTCACCTTTGGGGCTATCTTGGGCTTAACAGAACTCACACACTCTACAGCAGAGAGGGCTCCAGGGATAGGAGTCGTGTCTTCCCTTACCTCCTGACCCATAGGTCCCTCAACCCCCACTCCTCCCACTTGCACGCTAGATTATCATTCAAACATGTCAAATCCAACCCTAGCAAAAGTGAAGCCGCAGTCTCATCCAGCAATAAGCATTTTGTATGGCTCGTTGCCAGATGTATATCTACTCTGTCCACACAATTGTCATAAGGGAAAGCCGCAGGATCGATATCCCAAGCTTCAATTGTTCTTAGTTTCGGGATACAGTGCAAGAGTCTCAGGATGTTGTGTCTATTTAGGATGAGACCATTTGGCATCCTGAACAGACATTCCAAACAGACCCCATGTTTAAGAACTCTCCGAGGTCTGGACTGCTCAACATTCAGGTTATCTTGTAGCTTGTGTTGGAGCGAATGATCTGTCCCACCAACCGGCACTGCGTTCATATTCGATGGAGAGGAGGGAGGACAAAGATCATTGATCGAAATACATGTGGATGCTTTCATTGCTGGGGTGGGTCGATTGGCATCTCAGGGATGTCATTTAACCTATCTATTCCCATGCTAAAAGGGGGAGGTTTTGTGGTGACTTCAGCAGGGATGGCTTCTGGGCCAATTGATGTAGAAGCTTCAACACATGAGTTAGACACGGCGTAGTGTTTCTGCTCCAGGGTCATAAAAGGTTCATCCTGAGGTGCTGGAATGGTTAAATGATGAGCTATGGTTGCGATGTTCACTTCAGCATTTTACGCCATCATTCTCTTTGTTGTTTCGTTTTGATATGACACTCTTAGAGGTTACTTTAGAGTGACCAAAAAGTTTAACCACCAAGGACTGGCCTTCTGCCACTAGATCATTCTTATCTGTAGCAGGGGATTGGGCAGATAAAGGTGGCGTAACGTGATCAGAGATGACATGCTCTCCTTTCGCTTGCTGAGTTATAGCACAAGGGGAATGTGCAAGGCTTATAAGCAGCTTAACAGAGTCTGTTGGTGATATGATCAGCTGAGGCCGAGACGGGACGGTCGACCAATAGACTCTCTCGCCCCACCTCTGTCAGATGCATTTTTCTGAGTCAGATCCGGGGAGCTGGTCAAGAATAAGTTCCTTAAGAAGTTTCTCACTCCATTACATTTTTTCTTCCTACCTAGGATTTCGTTTTCTGATTATTTCCTAGGTTGGAGCTGGGAGTGTTTCAAAGGTTATTTTGTCGATTTTTGTGTACAAAGATCGAGTATTCTTTCTGAGGGTGGACGCCGTCGATTGATTGCGCAGTTGGAGCAGAAACCACACTGCTCTTGGACCAATTTCTGGATCTTAAAGGTACTTCGCTCCTTCTAACCACATTGACCTGCTCACCGGAAACTGCTCTTATTGGGCCGGAGAGTACCAACAATTATTGGAGTGACGTGAGCGCTCGAGTCCAGTAGCTCACAAGAAATCGTGGTTCGAAGTGATTAACTCTTTTTCCTCTCTTCAGTAGCATTAAGGCAACAGGACACTTCTTCAAGATCTTGTCTGAGTTGTTTTTTCTTGTTGCGTTCTTGAAGTAAAGATTCAAGTGGGGTTTTGAGTGAGGTTGCGTTTGCTTTTATGCTCTTCTCATAAGCCACTTGGGCGGAGGTCACAAAGCCTTCCAAGAAAATCAGCGTTGATTGCAGCATAGCCTGTGTTGTAGAGTGATCCTTTAAGGTATCGTTCAGAGCCTCGTACAGTTTTATAAATGGCGCCAGCGAGATGTTCAAGGCTTACATCAGGACTATATCAATGCCGCTGGCTGAAATTTCACCCTTTAGGTTAGACTTGCTAGCGTTATAATTCATCCTCTTTTGCAGTCTTTGCCCTTTGAAATTCTCAGAGGAGTACAAGATTTGAGGTATTCAGAACTGTCAGAGGAAGAAGATGTAGTTTGAGGTGGGTTCAAGGCCATCAGCCTTTCCTCATTCATGGTGTCCAATGACTTTGTTGTGAGTAATTCGTCCATCTGCGCATCCTCAGTGGTACTGTTCTCAACAAACACTAGGTGCAGGGCAGACTCTTCTAAATGAAGATCGAGGGAAGGGGTAGAGCTTTCACAAGGTGACCATCCGTTTTATCATTCAGACAGCTTGGAGACTGAGCCATGACCATTCCCTTCACGGGAGGTGCTGGTGAGTCATAAGCACCAATTGGAATTGCAAATATTTCATTTGAGTTGCCCGTGACTCGAGGTGCCATTTGTTCTTCTCCATGAGCAGGTGAGGGGCTATCCCTGGACGGTCCACTCACGACGTTCGCGGGAGCTCTTGCATGATTGGTCAACTCGGAGCCCCCTGGGCATTGCGCATCCTCTACTGTTCTCACAGAACGAAGAGTGCTGCTGGGCGGCAAGGAAGGAACTTTGCTTTCCTGTGGAGGGGGGCGTCATGATCCAAGTCCAGCTCCCCCCTTGCAAACGGACTCTAGCAGGATCCGATCAGCTCTTTCATCATCCATGCATTCTGTGGCGTTTTCAGCAGGTTTCCTAAAGAAAAAACGTTATTTTCTAACCACTATCTCCCTCGGAAAAGGTCAGGAGTTTTCGCTTCAGATATTTCGCTTGATTTCCTTGGGACACATGTCGCAACTTGCAGTCAGCAGAAACCTCCTCCACTTTTTGGGGGCTAACTCTGGATCCTGCTTCATCCAAATTTCGGGTGGGAAATGTACTAATGAAGTTGCTAGGCACTGTGCAACAGCTGGCAATGGCAAGCAAGGCAGGCTCGCCAGACCTTGCGATGAGGTACATACAGATGACGTAATTATGGGCAAAGACTCCAAGGCTTCCAGGGCCGCTGAAGTAGCAGCAGATCATTTCTTGGCAATATCTGCTTCATAGGAAACAGACTGAGGAGCTTTTTCCATTTGATCTCCATGTACTTTCGCATCAATAGGGGGTTTTCGTGTAGCGCACCGCGTGAATGGGGCCACATCCCTTTGCAAGGGAATAACGCCCAATTTTTTCTTGAGTGCTGACTCGCTTTGCAGGCGGAGCTTGCCTCTTGTGCGTGGGGGAGGCTTATCGCCCATCTGCGGCTATGGTTGATTTGCAAAGGCCAAGGTGCGCGGCAAGGCAAATGATTGGATGACTGAATGGCACACTTAGGGTTATGTGTGACCCACAACTCCTTCAGTTGGGCGGGGGAGGAGCCAGCTGGAGTGGGGTTCAACAAAACCACAGATTGTAAGAGGGGCGGCTACAGCAGGCTGCACAGTGTCGCAACCAATCAAAACATGAGGGAAAGAAAACCAAAAAACACAATATTTCCACCTCCATTTACTCACTGTTTCTTGAGTCAACTCCCTTGAGTCAACTCCTGAAGTCAGCTGGCCGCAGTCCACAGTAACACAGTAACACCATAAGCCGGGTAAACTAGTTTTCCGAGCCACGGCAGGCCAACACTCCTTTCCTCTCGACAGGATAGCACCCTCGAACGTGGGGGAAACCGTCAAGCCGCACCTCACTGCGCACTGTGAGAACGAGAACCAACGAGACTGTTTCCGACAGCTATAATGAAGATGGCATCAACTGAGTGACACCACTGCCACAAGCTGAGGGTCACATTCTGGTTGCTTAACCAGCTCACTGCCATAGCTTTGATAAAACCGTCACGTGCGTATGAACTTCCGCCGCAGCTTCCTGTTGTGCTCGTGACGGGCCTGAGTGGCTTCAGGGCAAGGCCTGGGAGGTGGGAACCCTCCCGCAATGGGGACGTGGGGTGGAGGGTGCATTCTAATTCCGTTCCCCTCACACAAAGGTCTTTGTGAAGGCACTCCGCAACCGTTAGCACATGATTAATGAATCTCGGCCTGCCCTCCCCTCTTGCCATTTTTTTTTCATTCATGCACCAAGTCTTTTGACTAAGGTGTTTATTTTCTTCTCACATACCTGTGCACCACACCCTTCCAGTGGTATTATGACCAACCATATCACTGACATTTTCCAACCAGACCAGTTCTCCTCCTCACAATGTTTCCTCCCCCCAAGTGCCCCACCACAACACCTCGACGTTGTAACAATGGCGATCCAGTACATCATGGCGCCCACACTCTGGCGATCCAGTACATCATGGCGCCCACGCTCTTCAACAATAGCAAGCCCCCAATGGCGATCCAGTACATCATGGTGCCCCCAATCTTCAACAATAGCAAGCCCACAATGACGATCCAGTACATCATGGCACCCCCAATCTTCAACAATAGCAAGCCCACAATGTCGATCCAGTACATCATGGAACCCCCAAAATTCAACAATCGCAAGCCCCCAGTGGCGACCCCGTACATCATGGCGCCCACACTCTTCAACAATAGCAAGCCCCCAATGGCGATCCAGTACATCATGGTGCCCCCAATCTTCAACAATAGCAAGCCCACAATGTCGATCCAGTACATCATGGCACCCCCAATCTTCAACAATAGCAAGCCCACAATGTCGATCCAGTACATCATGGAACCCCCAAAATACAACAATCGCAAGCCCCCAGTGGCGACCCCGTACATCATGGCGCCCACACTCTTCAACAATAGCAAGCCCCCAATGGCGATCCAGTACATCATGGCACCCCCAATCTTCAACAATAGCAAGCCCGAAATGACGATCCAGTACATCATGGCACCCCCAATATTCAACAATCGCAAGTCCCCAGTGGCGATCCAGTACATCATGGCACCCACACTCTTCAACAATAGCAAGACCCCAATGGCAATCCAGTACATCATGGCACCCCCAACCTTCAACAATAGCAAGCCCGCAATGACGATCCAGTAAATCATGGCACCCCCAATCTTCAAAAATAGCAAGCCCGAAATGACGATCCAGTACATCATGGCGCCCACACTCTTCAACAATAGCAAGCCCGCAATGACGATCCAGTACATCATGGCACTCCCAATCTTCAAAAATAGCAAGCCCGCAATGACGATCCAGTACATCATGGCGCCCACACTCTTCAACAATCGCCAGCCCCCAGCGGTGATCCAGTACATCATGGCACCCCCAATATGCAACAATCGCAAGCCGCCAATGGCGATCCAGTACATCATGGCGCCCACACTCTTCAACAATAGCAAGCCCGCAATGGCGATCCAGTACATCATGGCGCCAACACTCCTCAACAATTGCAAGCCCCCAATGACGATCCAGTACATCATGGTACCCCAATCTTCTACAATCACAAGCCCCCAATGGTGATCCGGTACATCATGGCACCCCCAATAACCAACAATCGCAAACCCCCAATGGCGATCCAGTACATCATGGCACCCACACTCTTCACTGTGCCTGCCCTTCCCTCTTGCCATTTTATTTTGATTTACTGCATTGAGTCTTCTAAGGTGTTGGTTTTATTCTCTCACACCTGTGCATCACACCTTCGCCTTGGTACTATGGCCAACCATACCTCCGTCAAATGTGACCTTTTTAATCCACCGCCCCCAAGTGTCTCACCATGTTACGGCGACGTGGTAACCTATTCCTCAGCCTCTGAATTGTTTCTTTCAATTGGTTTAATTGCTAGCCCCCAGTCCATATCCAATGCGTCTAAGCAGCCTCGCTGGTGCCCACACTCTTCGATGTGCCTGTCGGGCACAAGCAGGAAAAACACCAGAGAAGAAAGCGTTCTGGCCGTGGTGCCTCTTAGTCCTGCGTCACTCCAGCACCCAGAAGTCCTCATGGAGATTGCCTTGTTATCTCCACCTGACTGCTGCGGCGCTAGCAGTATCCATGCGCCGCAGAAGACACCATGCCTCCTCCTGAGCACGCGATCATCGTTTTTCATCCTGGATCTCCCCCACCCAAGCCTAAAGGGCACGGCTCTCTGGGGTGCGCTTTACCTGAGGGGTACACCACTCAGAGCATCTCCTGCGTTCTCACCTCTCCATGGACTGCTCCGAAGACTCAGAGCGACATCAGGCACAGCATCCCCCTTGCGTGACCCAACGCTCAAATGTCACCCACCAGCCCACCAGTGCGCATCTATTAAAATGATAAAGTAGGCACAGGGTATTTACAATGCGTTCTGGTGTCTTTGTGGTGACATTTTATATAAATGTGTGCACGAGAAGGTGTCACAAACATACTGTAGGATACAATTGCCTGTCTGTGCTTGCGAGCAGAGACTTGCCTGGGTTGGAGAAGAACAATTTCATTATTTGATCGCTCCTAAAACCTCACGGTTTTCTTTGAAAGTTTTGATTATGTTAGGTGATTTGCACCGGGCTTGTCCGGGAAGTAGGCGCATAGTGTCCACGCCAGGGATGACCAGACCTTAGTCAGAGGAGAGGAGAGGAGAAGAGGGGGGATGAGAAAAAGGGACGGGAAAGCAGGCAATGTTTTTGACAGACATCGAGTGGGGTGAGAGGCATGTTTATGATAGCGAGAGGGTCAGCTGGCGGGGTCTTATTTATTTATTTTTGCATTTGTTGCAGTGCACTGAATCCTTAGGTATGAAGGCGCTAGTTACATTAAGTGAAGGTATATACACGAAAAGTGCATGAAAGTAAATACACGAAAAGTACAGCGGTGGAAACATGAGGGAAGACAGGTACCAAAGTGTCTTAACTTAGGAAGTTTTGGGCGGCGAGCCACATTTTCAATTTTTTTTTTCTAAAGGTCCGGCAGAAGGGTTTCTTTCTCAGAGCGATTGGGAGTTTGTTCCAGAGCTCAACAGCAATGAGAGGAACGCTAAATCCTCCTGTCATTCTGAAGATGTTAGGCACTTTAAGGAAGTGGCAGTTCGTGGATCTTAGTTGGTGAGGTGGGGTCTATTTTTCCACGCAGTGTGAGAGGTAAACCGGGGCAGTGTTGGTGGAGAGGGTCTTGGATTTGATCCGTTTGTGGGTTGGAAGCCGGTGGGCATCTTTCCTGGCTTCTGAAACAAGATGGTGCTTGGAAAAGCCTCAGGTGGCCGAAGGGCATTGTTTTGGATTGTTTGTTAAGTGCAGAAGTGCATGCAAAGAGGGTGTTGCAGTAATCCAATTCAGCTCTGGCTGTGGTGAGGCAGTTGGTGTGACAAATCACCTTCCGGGGCACCGGTGGTCCAGGGATGAATATCGGTTTCTAAACCATCCATCAACCACACACCTCTAGTACACCAGAAGCGAACCGAACAGATTGGACTACAAGTAAATTATAAGACCTCCTTGTCCAATTTTGCTAATGTGGATGGAATGGCAGGCTTATCTCCGCAAGGTCGTGGATCGTTGGCTAGTTGCAACACAGCGAAAATACAATGATTACCCAGTGCTAAAAGGGACTGTCCAGCCAAGGATGTATAAAAATATCGCCAAGGAGAAATCCTTTTGAATCATATGTAGGGAAACATTCCCTCATCATGGACAATCAGCATAATATTATAACAGATTTCACTTCAACAGAGGTGGGACTGGCTCCCAGAAAAACATCTAAAAGCTCCATCACTGAGGACAACGAGAGGGGAGAGGGACAGTCAGACCACTTGTGAGGAGTTCGACCTTCCACACGGGGAGTGTGCACTTGCCTGGGCTTATTTGAAGTTTTGTAATAAAATTAATGATGGGAGATCAACCTCAGAAAATGTGTGGGTCTAATCCACACACATTTTCCTCTGCTCACTGCACAAGAAACACATATTCATGCATACTCTGGGGGGACACAGCCTACAGGTGCAGTCCTGCCAGTCACATTTAGCTGGAATGTGACAGCCACGGGTACCTCAAAGCATCTCTAAAGGGGGAAGGCAACACCTTCCTCCAGCCATGGCCAGCCTAATCAAAATATCAAAGGCTCCATGGATCCGCCCTGTTGTATTGTCAGAGTACTGTGTTTTGGGAGCGCATACTGATGAGAGTTAAATGAAAACAGGCCTGCGAAGAGGCCTGATTGCAGAACTGCCAAAAGGGTACAGGAAACCCCAACACCGCTTTGATATGCAATGTGCCAACTTGAAGCTAGATCCCACCCCTCTGTATGAAGGGCGGTGAATGGCATGTCTAAGACAACTGTTTACAGTAGGCAAACCCTACAGGGAGACTCCCTTTCAGAGGGAAGAAGTATGGGAATTGATGGCGACAGAAAGACTTTTCTCGCCACAAACTTCAAGGGAGACCTTCGCTTTGATCAGAGGCCACAGAGAGCTCAATTAATCAGAGAGACACTTTTATCCACGAAAGACAGGAAGATGGGTGTGACTTAGTAGTACATGTTTTCACCCCATATCTTTCCTGTTGCAAAGCACTCTGGTTATGACCTCAAGCCTAACAGAAGATTGTTGGTGGGGACCCAGGATTGGTCCTTACGGTAGGTTTAGCCTGCACCAATCACTGGGGCCCATTTGGCTTTAAAAGAGGGTTGAGCCCCTCTTTTGGCATCCAATGACTTTGAAAGGAATAAGAGGAATTGCTTATTTGGACCCTGGCTGAAAGTGCAACCTGCCTTACAGCTTCCGCCAGTGAAGGAAGGCTAGGTTTTCCAAGAGGGAAGCAAGATCCCTCCCCTAAACATCTTCCAGGGAACAGAGGGAGATACCAGGCTCAGTGGACCCATCAAGCAGCTCAAGAACTGGTACCCAGCCAGCACATGACGTGCCTTGCTAGGTTCTGCCGGCGAGCTTCTTAGGTGGGAAGTGCCAGAAAGTCTCTGAACAAAGGACAAGGACGTTGCCTGCAAACACTCTCCTGAGCTTTGGGCAGTCTGCCTTGAAACAACACCACAAGCCCTGCGAAGAAGCTAGGAGGAGTACCATAAAAGCATCAACCAGCATCCATCTTTTAAGGACAATTTTGAGGCAGTCGAGTCCTCGAATCGCGACTTGCTGCACCACTGACTGTTGTCACGCTGCAGTCAATCAAGCCATCCGAGACATCCCGACCAGCGTTCCAGATCCGCCAACCAGCACAGAGACTGATTCTTGACCCTGAGCCGCCGTGTTGGTCAGCCTGCAGCTGTCCGTCCAGCCTAGCTTGCTGAACTGCCTGGTGCCTGATACCCGCAGCTGTCTCCCATCTTGAACTCTGTCGTAGGAGCTGCAAAGCATCCTGGAACCGACTTGACGATGTCGAGCCTCAAGATCATCTCAAGCACCAGGTACATTGTGGTTCTGTCCCCCTGCTCCTTCTCCGAAGGCCCCTAGTGACATTTACGACCCCTTGCTTCCTTGGTGCTGAAACCAAATAACCTTAAACAGTTAAAACTGATTGCTTTATCATCTACCCTCCTGTCAGTATCCAGAGTGCATCCCTTTCCTTCGTGAAACTGTCTATCCTGTGTGTTCCTTTACAGGGTGGGTTGTATTTTATATTGTGCTAGTACTGTCTGTTGTAATAATAATAAAGTGGGTATTTTTATACAACCTTGACTCGACAGTCCCTTTTATCATTGGGTAACAACTGTATTTTTGCTATGTTCCAAGTAACCAACGATCCACGACCTTGCGGATATAAGCCTGCCTTCCCATCCACGTTACCAAAAATTGGACAAGGAGGTTTATAATTTACTTGTGTTTCCAATCTGTTTGGATCCCTTCTGGTGCACTAGCGGTGTGGGGGGGTGATTGATGGTTTAGAAACCGATATTCATCTCTGGACCACTGGTGCCCCGGAAGTTGATTCGTCACACCCTGACAACCGGTCTAGCCAGAGGCAGAGGAACAGGTGATGAAAGCATTAAGACCTTTGAGATGTCTGGACCTTTTGTGCGTTTGTAGCAATGTAGCTTTCCGTAGCGCCCAGGCATGGAATCACAATCCCCTGTGTGAGCATGAGATGAACAGAAATAAATTCCATCGTAGCCATTTCTCTTCCCAGAGATACGTATTTTATGGATTCTGCTCACAACACGCTTAAAATCCCAGTGGTGTGATTAACAATTCTTTCTCCTGCGTCGCAATATTCCTCACTAGTTCCAAAGCCAGAACACGGTGAGTGCAGGACATTTGTAACCGCAGGCAGAATTCTTTCAGGCACATTTAAACAAAGACAAAAATAACCTCACTTCCAGTCAGGCATGTTGGCTGCTGTATCCAGTAAGGCCAGGTCTCCCAGGACCAGAGCCGGCTTTTTGCTACTTCAGCTGTTTCCCAGTGCTCACAGGTGCCAGGCTAGTTGTTGGCCATTTCAGAATGCCCAATGCCTTCCTTCAGTGTCTATGCTAGCATTTTGGACGCCAGAGGCAAGCTGGCATTTTGAGCCCCCCTTCTTGCAATGAGGTCCCATTTGCCATTTGCAAGGGCAATTTGGCTCCCCTACTGGTGGCACCATAGGCAGCTGTCTAGATGATCCTTGTTCTGGAATTGGTTTGTGGTGAAACGTCACAGTCGTGTGACAAACCATGGTAGTCATTTCCACGCGGCCACACAACAGCTTCTTTTGTTAGTCAATCTGCACACTCGGCCTAGTTCAGGAAACAAGCCGGAGGGAGTACCGGAATAGTCTTTCTGGCATTCAGAGGATCCTTCGTGTCCTTGGGATGAGCTCCTGGATCGACTACACTGCCTGCATTCAGAGGAGGCCATGGACAAGGGCAGCCTGTGCCTCACCTGGGGCCCAATGCTTGTAGGGGGCCACACCGGCATCATGTGATTCTTCTAGAGGCAAAGTCCGCTTTCTTCCTGAACGGCGCAAGTGTTGTTGCCCCCCACCCCCAATACTTTATCACTGAACCCTCGCTTTGTTATGGCAGAGCATTTAGAAGCAAAGCTATAAGCAATGGTTCATGTGAGTAGGCATTGCTGTGGGCAAGGCCTTTGCTGAGAACTGCAATGGGTCATTTGTATTCTTATAGCCCACACAAAGCACAAGTTAGCCACCGGAATCCGTGCTTCTTTCAAACAATTAAAGTGCGTCACACAAACAGATTTAAAACGGTCTTACTTACTTTCATGTGTGCATAGTAAAGACACCAAAAGGTGATTTTTTTTTGCATGCAGAATATCAGATTTTGTTCACATCATACTTAGAGCATGCCTTTATCAAGTGATGTAAACCAACCAGGTAACATGATCATACATTCACTTTTGCTGCGATTCTTTACGTCTTGAAAGTACATTTACAGGGCCCAGGAGGCATTGTATAGCCTCACATCTATGGACATTCTAGTATTTGTAGTCTTCCATTTAAGATAGGGGAAAACACATATTTCTACAAACCACAGTTGGGAAAATATGAAATATGTGATCAAGTCCCTGAGTTGCAGAATGGACTCAACTCCCACCATCACCACTCAACTAAAGTGTGTGAAGGATTGCCATCTGCCAATGCCGGGAAGCCATCGTCTTTTAAAATGTTTATTAATAATAAAATGAGGCTGGTCATCCATCCCAGAAAGGGTTGTCTGCTAACGAGGCTCCCTGTCAGCAAACTCCATGCCAAAAGCAGAGTGTAAACCTATGCCCGGCTGCATCCGTATCTTGTGCTTCCGCGCCTTCTCTCCAGCGGCACAGAACAGGTTTAGAGTTACTACAGAGAAGTTGCTGCATTTAAATCCGCACCTCTGTTCCAAAAACTACATAACTATAGGGACCTAGCAGCCTGGTGGCAGGATAATCTGGTAATAGAAGCCATATCTTGGCTGTGAATTGGTGGGTGATGGTCACATCATTATTAAAAGCCACATCTGAGTTGTGACATACTTGTGTCACCTCTGTGAGCTCTGCCATGTTCTTGCACCAATAATTCAGGTCACCCAAGACTATTGGGTGATGAGACATTAGAACCTCATCGAAAATCATTGACAACCCTGTTTTTGGAGGCTGGGGACCTCTAGATCACTACACATCTTATATGGTGATGGTTGCTCAGTCACTGTCACAGGAGGCCGAGGATGCACGTTATCATGGAAGCACGGTTACAGAGCAAGCACGGTTACTGAGGAAGCACGGTTACAGAGGAAGCACGGTTACAGAGGAGGCACGGTTACTGAGGAAGCACGGTTACAGAGGAAGCACGGTTACTGAGGAAGCACGGTTACTGAGGAGGCACGGTTACTGAGGAAGCACGGTTACAGAGGAAGCACGGTTACAGAGGAAGCACGGTTACAGAGGAAGCACGGTTACTGAGGAAGCACAGTTATCATGAAGCCAGCTTTATGAATCATTGCAACTCCTGCTCCCACCATTTCATAATGGCGTGGGGTCCCAATTGTTTATATTGCTGGGACTAAATCAACACTGAAGGAGATATCGTCAGGCAGCCAAATATTTGAATAACATATCAAACTTCAACTCCAAGATGTATTCATGAGTACGAATTAAATAATGAAAAGCGCAAGGGCAGGGTTAGGTTTAGATGCAGTGAGTGAGGAAGTAGAAGTCCAAAAGGGGGCGAGTGGAAGTGAGGGGCACCCAACTTAAAGCAAATGATCGTGCTATAGCCAAAGCATAGATGCAAGTTAACATGTGTTTAGCTTTGGGAAAACAACACATCGATCCCAAAATACCAGCATTGCACAGCTTGTTCTCTGCATTTTCAACATGACACAACACATCATAACATAACAAGGTTTAGCCTAGCAAACCTCAGAGAACAGCATTTCAGGGCAGAGCACAGAAGGATAGCACAGGGGCAACGTGTTGGTCTTGGAAGTGCAGGGCAACTGAGGTTTGAATCCTGGATCCCACCCGAAACCAGGTATTAAGTGTGCTATAAAAAAGCTATTAAATAAATAAAATAGCAAAGAGTAGCATTGCACAGACACAACACAAGGCATGGCACAGCATAATAAACAAGTAATAGTGAAAACCAGCCTTAGAGCACTGAAAAGGTAGCATGCCCCAAAAAAACTGAGTAGGTGCTACATAAATTAAACTTTTGTAAGGTGCTTAACACCAGAGACCAGTCTCTAAGCACGGGACCCAACTGCTGGTGTTCTGTATTTTCTTGCTTCTAAGGCAAACACTTTGCCCCCGAGCTATCCTCCACGCACACGCCCCTCTGGATGTGGTACAATGGATGCTTGCATGAATCATGCACACTGGACGTGGTGCTCGTTTAATTTTTGCAGAGCACTCAACTTTTTGTAATATCGAGTCCCACTGATTCGGATATCATCAGGGCTGGGGTGTGAGCGTAGCGTGGCTGCAGCATCAGGCACGCCATTAGAGCCTACGGCCCATCCAGAGATTACGTTCCCGCGCCTGTGTCTGTAAATTGAGTGCGCATGCGGCGCGCCTGCGCAGTACTGTCTTGAGTCATCACTTAAGAGGTGGACCATGGCAGGTGTGACGCGCTGCAGTAGTCCTGGCAGCAGGGCCAACTTCGAAGTAATACAACTGAAATTAAATCTCACTGGGAGGTAATTGGCTGATAATTATCACTTGAAAGGCGATTTGTCATACTCTGTCTCAGCTGACTGTCCTCCCTAACGTCTAACACGCAGCTGGGATTTAATTCCCAGCACCCCCTCTACCAAGACTGATTTCTCGCCAATCTCCATCTAATGCTCCAAGGGTCTCCTCTTGGCGGCAATTCTCGAGATGATGGGCCTCATTACACGGTAGGCGGTAAGGGTTAACGGTCACCGGTAATGGTACCGGTGACCGTTAACCCTTACCGCCTTACTACGAGGTCCCTTAGGGGGTTGATGCTTTAACGCCTGCAGGCGTTAAAAACCAACCCGCTAAGGGACCTTGGTGCTAATTACGGCACTGCAAATTTGCGGTACCGTAATTAGCACCTTCCCCATTCCCATTATGCCCTATGGGGCAAAAATGGGAATGGGGAAGGGCAATGGTGGAAGGGGGAATTACCGGCCAGCCAACCTTGGAATAGGGCGGTAATTCCCCTTTCCACCAAGGCGGTGCCGGTATTTTACCGGCATGGACCAAGGTGCTATTAGCACCTTGGTCCACCGCCTACCGTGTAATGAGGCCCGATGTGTTACATATAGTGAGGCTCACCTTCCTTCTGGTGGTATGTAGACGTCATGCATGAAGCATGTCCTGTTTCTGTAGGGTGGCCGGGACCTTCCTGGAATTAGGCTCTCCGTTCCGCCGTCCCGAGAGTTTTTCAAATTTAAAACCCATGTCCTGGTTTTAGGACAGGGAGGGACGGCTGCAGAGTTCCAACAATTTCAATAATAAACCAGGTGATTCCCCGCCTACCCATTGCCACCCACCCCTAGAGGAGGGTCGAACCACTAACCTTTGTGGTAATAACCATATGGATTTACTGACTGCACCACAGCGACTGGCTAATACACAAGCCTAGCAAACCCTGTGACAACAATCAAAGCAAAAGCTCCTCAAAGAGCAATATATATACACATTTTGAATTATTTATTTTCAAATATACAGAATTAAAAAGCAATAAGGTCTATACACAATAAATCCTAACCCATCATTCAACTTAGAACATGAGTACAATGTACGCAATTAGTCAATAAGAACTATGTACAATTGTCAAACTAGAAATTATATCGTGCCTCCTATTGCTATGAATATATGTATATTGGCCTACGCCAAGCTGCTTATAAACTACATGTGAATAAACTCGCATTGCAAGGTCCTGACCTTAGAAACCATGTAAACTGTCATTTTGGGTCAAGCCGCTATTTTAGGTTTTCTTGCTCTATAAAGTCACCATGTGAGCTAAAATGGTAGCCTATGTTATTCAGAACAGAACTCGATTGTCATGACCAATGTACAGCTAATGTATAACTTGCCTGCAGGCCACTTGTTAGGGTCATGAGCTGAGACCTTGTCCTTCTGCTGACCTGTGTGCAATGGATTACCTGTATCACCGAAACGGATCTATAATTGAATGAGAACACCTGCTTAACTATATTGTATAAATTAAGTCCTGCATTGTAATGTTAGGCCTAGAGCATACATTATTACCATTTCTTCTTGTTAATATATAAACCTAAGATGAACTAGATTTGACCTGGCAAGGGTCCCTAGAGCAGTAACTTATTTATGGAATGGTTAACCTGCAGAAAGGCTGGACAACAGGCTGGAGAAATGTATAAAAGCCTGACTGTTTCAATGAATATTTGCACTCACTGAGCACACCGAACCACGCCGGAGTTCGCTGTGTTGTACTGAGGGTCGATAGCTAACTGAATTTTGTTCTGTTCTTTTGTAACTGGATTCAGTATAAAATAAAGTACTTTGTATGTTCCTTTGTAACCTGTGTTTGGTGTGTTTCCTTTTTGGTTACCCTGCCTCATATTATTTCCTTGTTTTCACAGTTGGCGCCCGAATAGGGACCCTCAAGATTGATGCCGGATTATTGAAGGTTGACGCACGCTATCGGACTGGGATCGGACGGTGTGAAATAACGGGCCCGACTGAACGAGACGCGACACCTCAACAGCGCTGCACGATCCGTTCCCTGGACGATAGCCATGTGGTCTGAGACGGCATCTTGACGAGGGTCAATTTTTTGAGGCGGGCAGATTTGCCGAAATCACCATACACAAGGTAAAATTCGTTAGGTAAGTCCTTTGTAAACCGATCGGTCCTCCTTAGGTTTGGTCAGGTGAGTCGTTACCCGACTCTTAATTCAACCCTGACAATTTGAATTTGGCGCATTGTATCTGCAGACACAATTATTGACCAGGTAACACTGAGTATTTGAGAAATGCCTGGGAAATTGTCTAGCTGCTTTAGGGCATTATTCCGCAGCGATAGACAATCTTTGGAATTTAGCCATCCGGCACCACACGAGGGGTCACCGGCATGTACTATGTACTGTAAGCATGGCATTGGAAGTGTAGTATTTAATAAAATTTGGCACAGACAAACCAGACATGCCTCCGAACTTCAGTGGCCAGTCAATGGTAGTTTTGAGATCCCTCGTATTGAATATTTAGAGTCAGTCTTGTTAAAAAAGAAGGCCAGACCTGCAGCATTTGATGTTTTGCAAAATTGGAAAAGAGAAGCGTTGCAGCAGCTTAAAAGTAGGGAAAAAACATGTGCGCCGTCATAAAAGAAATGCTGAAAAGGCGTTGTTATATGATCAGGACAAACAGCCTGAGTCGGTTAGGAATATGGACAGGGCTTTCTCACTCGGTATTCAGAAAATCTATCCTTCTAAAGATCTTCATGTTTCTGATGAGTTTATCGACAAATTGTTAAATGAACGAAGGCCTGGTGCCTCTGCACCACCTCCGTATGTTCCTCTTCCTCCTGCTGTACCTCTTCCTGCTGTTATTCCTGCTCTTCCTGCTCAACCTGTTGTTCCTATTCCTCCGGTTGTTGTTCCTCCACCTGCTCCTCTGCCTCTTCCCATTGCACCAGTAATAGTACCTCCATTGAATTTGCCTGCACCCTCACTCCCAAGTAGTTCTGTACCGCTTGTAGTTGATCAGGGTGCGGGGTCGAGGATTGTTACTCGTAATACTGTTCCTACAGAAAAGAAACAGGATTTGTTTGCATGGGCTAAGCATTGTATGGAGAGAGATGATCGAGCTAATGTTCTTGCCACACTTTCTAATATGGATAATTTTCCTGAGAAAAATGTTTTCATTGAAGGTTTAGGGATTCATTTATGTGTAATGTGGGGTAAATTAAATAATGCAGACCTCCCACAAGGGTTGAGGGACCTGAATACTTTAGCGTTTTCAAGAGACACTGTGGAGCAGGTACATGAGCATGTTGAGAGGATATTTGAGTATAGAAAGGAGTTGGAAAGGTTACGGAATGAGGATGACGAAGAAGAAAGTATGTATGTACAGAAACGATTTCTTCCGTGTCGTAAATCGACATCTGAGGAGGCGCGAATTTGTACAAAAGATGCGATTAGATGGATTTCAGACATATCGATAACTCCAGTTGAGGTATATGACACATACAGTGAATATACGCTAGAAATGCAGAGGAAAGTGATACAGGTAATGGTAGAGTACCTGCAGGATGAATGTTTAAAGAGAAAGGTTAGTTGTCCCACAGAGTTATTGAGCATTTATAAGAGAGCTTTTTCACTTGACACTTCTTCAACTGCTTTAGCGCTCGACTTATCTCTGTTGCTTAGTAAGCGTTTAGAGTTGCCTACATCTCAGTTGCCTATGAGAGAGGTTCCTCCGACATTTGTCCCAAAGGTTGAGATTCCTGCTAATGCTGCAGCAGGTACACCTGCTGTGGACATTCCTGCACATTATGTATCGCAGTTTGTTCACGTCCCGTTTTCACGACAGGAAGTGAATCTATTAGACAAACTATTCCTGACATTAGGAAAAATCCGACAGGGTTCTATAAAGAGATAGAGTCTGTTTTGCAGTCCTCAGTGTTTACCCTAGGTGACATTGATTTGTTATTCCCTGTACTCCTGCCTGTAGATTTGTGGAAACAAGTTAGAACTATAGATGATGTACCAGGGTTGGGAGATACATGGGCTAACATAGTTAGGCTTGATGGGGAAAGGCCAGCTGGTGAGAGACCACCTCAGGTGATACTAACTTTGCCTGACAGAATCATTGCAAAACTGAAAACTATAATCCCCGAAAAGAGAATTATTTGGGACAAGCTTACGGCCTTTGTCCAAGGAAAATCTGAGGGTGCTACCGAGTTCTTTAATCGGTTCGAACAGGTATTCTCGGATTTCAGTGGACAAGACTTAGGCACAGAGTCTGGGAAAAGATTATTTGTGGACAAATTTGTACGTGAATTGCTGCCTGACATCCAGTCACAAATTATGTCTTCTGAGAGCGCTTGGCAGGCGAAATCCCAATCAGAAGTACTGCACATGGCTCAGTACTACGAGAACCGTGTCAATAATGAAAAAGATAGAGTCGAGAAGAGAAAAGGTGATTTGAAGACTAAAGTATTGTTAGAGCAAATTGTTAGAGGCCCCAGAGGGGGTAGTTCGCAGATTAGAGGTCAGTATGTTCCACAAGGGAATGTGCACTTGGGTCCTGTGAATATTAACCAGTGTGCCTATTGTCGCCAGGAGGGTCATTGGCGTGCACAATGCCCCGTCCTGACCTGTGTGCAATGGATTACCTGTATCACCGAAACTGATCTATAATTGAATGAGAACACCTGCTTAACTATATTGTATAAATTAAGTCCCGCATTGTAATGTTAGGTCTAGAGCATACATTATTACCATTTCTTCTTGTTAATGTATAAACCTAAGATGAACTAGATTTGACCTGGCAAGGGACCCTAGAGCAGTAACCTATTTATGGAATGGTTAACCTGCAGAAAGGCTGGACAACAGGCTGGAGAAATGTATAAAAGCCTGACTGTTTCAATGAATATTTGCACTCACTGAGCACACCGAACCACGCCGGAGTTCGCTGTGTTGTACTGAGGGTCGATAGCTATCTGAATTTTGTTCTGTTCTTTTGTAACTGGATTCAGTATAAAATAAAGTACTTTGTATGTTCCTTTGTAACCTTTGTTTGGTGTGTTTCCTTTTTGGTTACCCTGCCTCATATAATGTCCTTGTTTTCACACAATAACTGTAAAGACATTAAAAAAATGCCCCTTTCCCCTTAACAACTCCATGCTGTGCCCACGGAGTCTAGTCTCTATATATGTGCTGGAGATATTTATTTTAATGTTTGATCCCATGGGAAGGTGTGGGTGACAGAGAGGCGTTGGGAGTTGCATGGGGTTGTGGTTCTAGTCCTACTTTTATGTTTTTGGCTTGCCCTGGTTTTTTATTTTCAAACTCTGGTCACCCTATTTTGAATGTCTTCTATGGCGAAGCGTGTGGCACGGAGCGGGCTTACCCCTTCCACAACCTGCATCCTCTCCGCCATACAAATCCACCTGCATTGCTTCCAGCATCCGATTTTGATTCTGGTGGTAACGCTTTGGACCCCACTAGAATCCGTGCACATGCCATGTCTCATGTGCGTATATGGCAGGCGACATTTACACTGACCTTTGAAAATGGTGTAATTGTACCACGGAAACCCTGGTACTCGCGGATTTCCAAGTAACTATGCACTCTGTCCAGGGGCGTTGCTAGGGGGGGCTAAGGGGGCTATAGCCCCTGATCTTTTGGTTGTAGCCCCGGAAAGAATCTCAGGAGCTACAGCCAAAAGACTAGCTAGCCCCCAGTCCCAACAGTTCCGACATCAGCATAGCCCCGGGTCTTTTCCAGACCTAGCAACTCCCCTGACTCTGTCTAAAGAGACCAACATAACTGGGGGAACTGCTTGCGCTTAAGAGCAAAAGTTTGCGCGCTACCCTCTGTGCTATTCACGAGGACGCAACAGAACAGCATCTTGACGTCTTCCTTCTCTCGCTTCGTTCTATTTGCTGAAACGTTCAGTCTTGGTGGTTTCCTGGCCATGCCAAAGGCAAGACTCCTGGACCAGTTGTGTCCACAATGGACGAGGCCACGCGTCGTGCTACCTGGAGCAGCCCTCGTGAGTGGTGCGGAGGTCTGGCCAAGCCCTCAGTTTGTCGGAAGTCTTGGCTACTTTATCTTGGCTGCAGGAAAGGGCCTTTTTACAGCGGGAGTATATACAGACAGATCAGCAGAAATCAGGCAGGAATACAGCATAATTGCGCAGTCAGATAAAGAGCTTTATTAGTCTCTATAGCAATCACCTGGTGGAGTTAGTAGGCAAACTGACTGCATTTCACCGGCGGGGAGCTTAGTGGACTTGTACACACTAAGAGCCACCAATACTCTACATTGCATGCTGAGGGTGAGCAAGACCCCATTTCTAAATGCTACATACGCGACCCTGCCCATAGCTGGGGTCAAGGTTGCCCAACTGGTACATGCACATGTTATTCCTTGCATTCCCTGGCAATGACATGTATACAGGTCACCGACGCAGTGGCTGAAAAGAGTAAGGCCTAATAGGTCAAAACCACCAGAAAATGGGTTAATGAATGCTGAGAAATCTAATGATTTTACATGTTTGTCTCAACTGGCAAATTTGCCAAATGAAATGGTCTCTCTTCTGAGATGTGACACCTAAGGTCATTCCTGATCATGCAGGCTTGCTGATGGACTGAGTAAAGGGGACGACGAGTGAGTGTAGGGCACCGCGCCTTCCCTGAAGTAGATAGTAGTCCGTTTTTCCAGGAGTTCGTGGCCTGCAGCAGAACCTAGCAAGGACTGATACTCACTATTCAGTCGAATCGGCCAAAGGTGTTAGAGCCCACCTGACTGGAGGATACAGATTTTTATGAATATAACATGCAACGATTTAGCAGAGATTTGAATACAACCCATTCATTACAATGACAAAAACAAAATAATGTAGACATAGCTTTGGAATCCAAGTATCAGATGGAACCTACCAACTGGGACTGCAAATAATTTACAATATATGGTGAATCATAACCACTAGTCATGCAATGGCCTAATTGAGTTGTATTAACCTATTGCAGGAATCACATAGGAACATAACACTACTATAATGACTATGAGGAGGCATACGTAACATTAAGATTGTTCAGACCCCACCTAATGCGCTAGGTAAGGCGTGCTCTGGGGGCTTGACTGAAGTACTTTAGGACTGAACTGAGGTACCCATACAGGAACTAATGCACTTATTCCCGCTTTCCTTCCCTCTTACCTTCCTCCACCCTTGTCTTAATAATGATGACACATTGAGGATTAAGCCTTTATAGTGATGCATGTTGAGAAATAACTGTATGACACACTTACAGCTATGCATGAATAGATGAATAGAGTTATATGTGGAAAAAAGGGTGTATGTTATATCGTGATTCAAGCAGAACTCCGTTTGCAACCGATGGAAGAGGATTCATGCTACATAGCTCCCTTCTTCCAAGATGGCGCCCATTGTGCCTGTTACAGGTCTAGTGTTCAGATCCAATTCTTCCTGCTTCCTTCGTAAACCAGAGTCAGAACTAGTTATATGCAGTCTCCATGGGAACTCTGGTGTGTCGCTACTCTTCTCTCCAGATGCTGCGTAAGTTCCCAATCTTTACTAACAAGCGCTATCAGATCCTATCTTTATGCTTACTCTATTCCTTTCCATACTCAGCCACTTCCTGGCATGCAGGTAGATAGTATCCTCAACCCCGCGCTTGGTGTCATCAAAGAAGTACGCATCGGTACGTCTTTAAACAAAGACACATGAGTAATATTTAGAAGCCAATCGATTGCACACTTCCTCGCTCTTATGCTTTTCTGTACTCTTCTAACCCAGTGCGCTATGGCCAGGCATCCTGCATCGGAACCTGCACTCTGCTAACCTGATTGGAAGACCCAGACACCCTACTGCATAATCTTGCAATTGTATCCTCGATCTGGTTATTCTTCGTGAGGAGACATCAGCAGCTGCTACGCTCTGGTTCCAGGCGTTAGGGTTTTCTTCCCCGTGAGGGTTTCCCTAGGGCACTCTGCTTCTCCCTGCCTTATCCTCTCAGGACGGGTAGAGGACAAAGACCCTGGGGAGGCTTTTGATTGTCTGCCGTGCTGTGTCTGATCAAGGTTGGTTGTCTTTTGTTACTCCTGCGTGTTTATTGGACAGAGTGTGCCATCTGCACAGAAGCTAACAATATATGAGGCGCTTCATTATGGAATGATAAAATCACACCATCAGAATATGAAGAAAGTTATTCATCTGAATTTAAACTGAACAAATGTGTTACACAGATAAACGCTATGTATATTATACACTAAACCCACAATTGGGTAAATGTAAAGTATAACTATTGTGCCTTGAGAAAGCCCAAGTAGGGGCGAAACAAATGCACGTGCCTCCAAATAGGAGAATGTTGGCACCATGTACAATCTTAAATCAAGGTATTTTTTATTGAATCCTAAAACACACGAATTAGGTTTCAAGTGGTTTAGTGTTTTAAACCTATGAAATCCCAGGCGCATGATTCAAACTTAGCACATCTTTCAAAAAACCTTGCTGATAGACTGCTCTGGTGAAGCTAAAGAGAAAGGGATATTTAGTCAAATGAAGTACAGAGATTTGAGGATACTACAGAAGGCCCATGGTCTGCTGCTGCATAATTCAGCACAGCGAATAATGTGCCTGAAGCGGAACTGCCCTGGACCCTAGCCATGTTTGAGCAAATTAAGTCCATCAATGCCACCATCTAGACACAATGTCCTCATCAGCATTGTTGCTTTTGGAAATTGTGAACAGAAATGCAAATGCATCTTGAAAAAAGGTCAAACTTGAACACGTTTCTTTCAATTCAACCATGATACAGTCCAAATGTGGGCTGTAAATGCTGGGTCGCCTCTCTCCTGCATGAGGCCACAAACAACCCCAGATGTGTCAGCCACAGTGGGCATCACGTCCTCAGTAAGGTGTGACTCTAGTCACAACAAGCCAGGAACTGACAGCTGGACCTACCTGTGCCAATAAGGGTGCCTTATGCAACACTGAAGAGTGTTTGATGGAAGCTTTTAAATTAATCATAACCACTGGCATTCTTCTGGCAAACCGCCCAACCATCATTTTTCCGTCTGCTATGCAATGACAAAGGTGGAAAAAAAAACACATGCAAACCAGGCTAAGTGCCATCCCAAAAGGGGCAAGTCAGCCTGAACTGCTAGGTCGTAGCCCGCCTGCAGGAGATCACAAACATCCCCAGACATGCTTCGGGCATCGTTGGGCATCGCCAGGAGCCATTTCTGAACTGGATACAAAGTCAAATATGTTTATGCAATCAAGCAGATTCTTTAGACATAGCAGCCACTTGACTGAGATGGGTCAGTGTCACGGAGATGCGCTTCTAGAAGCCCAGAATTAAGCGCTAGGGCCCACGAGGCGCAATACTGGCTCTCATTTGTCTGAAGTCCAGTTTAACGCTGCTTGCTGAAGTGGGGGCTACTGATGTTGGTTACGGGCAAATATGTTGCTGATATTGCCCCTGACCTAGAGTATATACAGTATTAGCACCTGGCTGCAGGTTCAGGGGGTAAGTTTGATGTATGGATTTCTCGTTCATGCCCCAACAGGAAAACCATATCCCAAAAGGAGGAAAAATAAGCCTTTAGAACACGGCCATCATGTAAACAATATGTGCTATACCTTGCATGCTATGTTACGTTACCAGACCTTTTATGCCGCGTCCATCACCAATGGGGTGGTCCTACGGTTGCCCACGCTTGTCCACAGAGGTGGCATACTATGCCCTCGCCAGGGGCGGGCCAGACCCTGCTCTGTGGATGGTGGTGGCGCGGAAGAGAAGGAACGGTGGAAGCGGAAGACATCCACACTGACTGAAAGCTGTGAGAGGTAATAGGAATTTGAGGAAAATGGGGCGGGGCTATGGTTGTGCAAGCATGAGTGTATGATTGGTCAAGTAGGCAGATCAGGCAAATCACTGGCCAGAAAACAGGCAATGAAGCCCTGCCGAGCGAACAGCAAATGGCGCCGCCCTTAGTGGGGTCACCCACCCAGCCGACACAAGGGTGAAAAGGAAGGAGGGACAAGGAGACGGCCCGCATCCACGGGTGTGGGAGGGGGCAACAGGACCAAGAAGGTGGGCTATATAAGGTTAGAATGGGAAGAAAGAAACTAAGCAATAGAAATAGAATGATAGAATGTGCAGAAAGAACGAATGAATAGAAAGATAGAATGGAAGAAAAGTTCCTAAATAGAAGAAAGAAAGAAGAAAGGAATATAACAAAAAGAAAAAGTAACCAAAGAACTGGCCGCAGGTAGAGAGGGAATGAATGTGTAGACATTCCCAAGTGCTGGAATACGTGCATAGGCAGGCCTGCAGGCTTGTGGCTTTTAGAATTCAGAGGCAGGAGGAGGCAGCATCCGTGGCGGCGGGAGGCCAACAGAGAATCCCAGTCACCTTTGCAGAGCTAGGCGCAGAAAGCAGATGCTCACGCACGGTGTTTACCTCGGGGTGCTTCACTTGCTGAACTTGATGTGTGGGGGAAGCACCTTTGAGGTTTAAATGGAGGCCGGAGTCAGAGGGGGACGCCAAGGTGTAATGCATGGGGAACATGCCAGGAACATGCAAACATGAATCGGTTGACCAGGAGCCGCCTGGGGGGCCATGCTCCTGCCTGTGCACTGGGGATCCCCGTGCATGGATCGTATGTGCTCTCTGTACATTCCTGTGCGTGCATCTCAGTGTGTTCAGTTCTATCTGTGCATGCATGCGCGTGCTTCTTTCTGTACAACGATGTATGTGCAGGCATGTGTGGGCAGTTAAGCGTGCACACCCCTGTGTGTGCAATCACGTGTGTGCAATCACGTGTGCATCACCGAGTAGTCCTGATTTTTACATGGCCTGCTTTCTCGTCCCTTCCTCACCCCAAACTCCTCAAATGCCCTACTCGGGGTCAGAATGACCACTCACCTCTGTTTTGTTTCAGATATTCGCGCCACAATTTCCTGTTCCTGGTCCGCTTTACGACCTTTGCGTTCAGGGCAAATAAAGAACTTGATCTTCAACATGTTGTGATGGCAGTGGAGTTAGCTCAGCAGGTCAACGCATCAGCTGCACCGAGAAACGAGAAACCCCCAGGTGACAGGCCCAATGCATCCTGGGTACGCTCATGCCACCTAGGACTGCTAAAATGGGGGGGGGGGAGTGATTGAGCATGGGATAAACACACTGGGCAAATTCTACTAAAATAAAAGGGATTCTGCCTTTGATTTCAAGAAACTTATCAAATCTGTCTAAAGACGAGAAGATCAGGAAATGTTCTGATGTTTTGTTTTGCTGGGAAAACCCTGCCCCTTTAACAGCAGATGAGTTATCCAATAGGCCCTTGGCACTGTTGTGGGCCTGCCCTTCAGGTGTCTGGGGAACCTGGAGCTGTCAGTGGGCTGTCAGCTGCTAATGGCTGCAATAATTAAGCTACAGCACCAGAGGGTAATGCCCCCCCCTTGCACAGCAAGCCATTTAAGCATTAGGGCAATTTTGTTAATTGAAATCTAAATGCCTTTCCTTTTCGCGGGATTTAGCTCCAACCTTTGAGAGGTTCCGGCGATCAGTGCCGCCTTCTCAAGAAAAGGAGGGTGCTTGGCCTCGCAGTAGTGTAGCAGCGGAAGGCAATCGTGCCCACCAACAACCAGAGGACATAAGAGTGATATAAGGCGGTTATGAATGATCAGAGAATATACTTTAGCCGAGGTGAGCTGTAAGGTGAGAGGCCTATAGCAAAAGCGCAGTAGATCCAAATCGGACATCTGCATCACTGAGTAGTCCTGATTTTTACATGGCCTGCTATTTTATCCCACAAACTTCTCAAATGCCCTCCTCGGGGTCAAAATGGCCAGTCGAATTCTACACTGAGAGCAAATAAAGAACTTGATCTTCAACATGCTGTGATGACAAAGGAGTTAGCTCAACAGGTCAATGCATCAGCTGCAGTGAACAGAGAGTAACCCCCAGGTGATAGGCCCAATGCATCCTGGGTACGCTCATGCCACCTAGGACTGCTAACAAGGGAGAAAGTGATTGAGCATGGGATAAATACACTGGGCACAACTAAAATAAAAGGGATTCTGCCTTTTATTTCAAGAAACTTATCAGATCTGTTTTAAGACGACAAGATCAGGAAATGTTCTGAATCCCTCTGTATCTGCCCTCACTTCGCTCGGGCTGATAACTTGGGCTGTCGGGCCGTTATCCCCCATTCCAGCCCCTGGGACAGGGGATGACGGAAATTAGCACCCCGGGTTACCAAAGCAAGCAGCATCCCACTGTAAGAAGGAAAATCCTTTTCCAAGATGGCCACCATGGAAAGTGATGGCGGGGCTCCGTACAGAGCCCCTCTTCCCTTTCCATGGCTGCCTGCGGGAGGCGAAGGGAAGTAGCGGATGTGGTAACGGCACCCACTGCCAAAATAAGGTAAGGAGGTGTCTGGGGGAAAATGATGGTGGGGGGGCCAGCCGTCAGGTGGCTTGGAACGCAGGCTTGTACTGGTGGTTTAAGCCCGTGTTCCTAGCCCTCTGATTGGCTGGTTCCCCCACCCGGGTGCTAACGTAGCAAGAGACAAAGCGACAGAGATGATTCCATTCAGGAGCACGAGCCAGCCCATAATGCAGGAGTAAGTGGTTGCTGGAGAGGAAGATGGACCTGTGCCAATTGGTCTGGCATGACGAGGCCATAATTGACAAGCAGGTCACAAAGCTGAGAGAAATGTCAATTGTTCTCTTCGTCCACATGGCCACAAGATCCTCCAAAAGCAAGATTCTGACTTGAATGGTACAGCACACAGATCAATAATTCTGGGAAGAGCATTCCTCTACCTACAGAAGAGCGCTCTATTTGATTTAATTTATTTAATTGTTTTAAGCATGGACCTAAATCGGGAGCAGGGCAGCATTATTAAGGGTGTGGGTAGCCAGCGTTTGGGCTGGCATCTTTTAACACTAGCTCAGTACTGTGAGTTGTGGTCCATGCGTCAGTCTGTGCATTCACTGGGATTAGTCATGGTCCGGTGTTGTTGAAAAGGCCAGGTTTTGAGAGATTTGTGAAATTGGAGTATTGTGGGGGCATTTCAAGGCAACACCAGGATCGAGTTCCAGAGGTTGGGTGAGTTAAAAAAGAAGGATTAGTCGCAGTTCCTTTCTTCCTGGGGACAAGTAATGATTCAAGCCGGTTGGTTGATTTGCAGAGTGAGAGGCGTGTGCCTCACTCTCCTTAGCACCCAGGTTCACTGGTGTGCTACTCGTGACTGCTTTGTAGGTGATACATGCAATCTTGAACAGTATCCTGACCGACCTGGAGATTAAGACAATGGGCCTCATTACACGGACGGCAGTAACCATGGCGCTATTAGCGGTAATTCCCCATTCACCATGGCCTTTCCCCATTCCCATTTTTTCCCCCATAGGGCTCAATGGGAATGGGGAAGGCGGTAATTACGGTACCTCAAATTGCGGTATCGTAATTACCTCCTAGGTCCCTTGCGGGTCCCGTCCTTAACGGCTGGTAAAACCAGCCGTTAGGGTAGGGTCCCACAAGGGGACCTCGTAGTAAGGCGGTAAGGGTTTACAAGCACTGGTACCCTTACCGGTACCGGTAAACCCTTACCGTCGTCCGTGTAATGAGGCCCAATGTATTTTGCGTAGGACGAGGGTGATTCAATCGCATTTCTGCACACCCGTAATAATACATGATGCCGAATGGTGGACTGTATTATGGTAACGAAGTGAGAAACTGGGAGCCCCGTCGGGAGCAGATTCCCCCCCATTGGTGTACGAGACCAAAGGTGCCTGCACTATGGTCCGAAAATCCTGCACTTGGAAGAAGTGTTTGATTTTACAAAGGGTGCAGATTTGGAAACCAGGTGTTTTGTGCTTTCTTGGCGATGTGTTTCTGGAAGGACAGGCTGCTGCCAATGGTGAAGCCTAAAGATGTTGCTGTATCCAAGTGTTGCGGGTTAACTCTAGGCACATATCACTGAGACATTGTTGGACAAGTTATTGTTAAACGGGGGGACGGATGAGGACACAGAGCAGATTCAGGAGATGTGGAGATCAGAGAGATGGGGGGCATGGGGTAAAACATGTGGCCACAATTGATCATATGTCAAAGAAGGGACGCCCCAAAGAGGTACATTATGATTTGGATAAAATCGGGGGAATGGAACGAAGTGTTGGCCAGAAATTCAAGCACATAGAGTGCATCATTGTAAAAGGAGGCAGGAGAAAGAAAAGGAAGCAGCAGAGCAGTGCAGAGAGCCGAAGCAGAGCTGGTTCAAAAGAAACTGGCTAAAATACATCTAGAAAGAGCAATAATCACAAGCCCCACTGAAGGACAGCAGGGACCACAGGGACAATTTGAATCGAGTTTGGCACCAGGATGGATGGATGTGTATATTCCTGATCAGAGGGAAATGGGGGGTTTTCCGAGGGGCAGAGGCGGCTTGCCGAGAGGGGGAGGGGGTGCATTTGGAGGTATGAGTCCTAGGTTCGGTGGACAGATGGGAGGCCAGTTTGGAGGACCATATGGAGTCCTGTGTTGGTCCTGCGGGAGGATGGGACATTTGTCTCGAGACTGTAGAATTAGTCCATCATATTTGTATGACCCACGTGATAATCCCAATGGACCAGCAAGTAGGTTTGCGGGTTATCACGCACAACAGTTGCAACCTCCGACCATGCCATTTGCCCCAGGTTCTGTGCAGCCACAGCAAGGACAGGTAGGACAGAACCTGGAGCCTGAGGCTGCACGGATCTTTGTGCCAAAGTCAGTTGTGCCAGTACAGGCCACTAGTACAGCCATGGGAGTGGAACCCTTTGCCTCAGGGTACTGGGTGGGTACTCCCAGTGCCCCACTAAAGGAATTTGGCGAGCCAAATCCAAAAGGAACTTTTTTGGCATTGGGGAACCACTAACCTCCTGGTCTCCTCGCCCTCAGAATCCTTTGGCTTACTGTACAGGAGTCCATCCTCCCAGTACACTTTGAACAGCCACGGGGCCCTGCCCTTAGACTGCTCCTCCGCCTGCTACCGCAGATCTGCCACAGTGGGACACTCTTTCTGGGCTGTGTAGAAGTCAGTCTGATATGGGCCCCCAGCTGATGCAAGTTAATCCAGCTTGGGCAGACCCTTCAGATCTGCACCCACCTGATCCTCCACCTCAGGTTCCTGCACTGCGCCAGGCAACTCTGAGGTCACGGGGTCCCCTGCTACCAATATAGGGTCTTCCGTGGCTACTAGCCTCTCTTCCACAGAAGTAGGTGACTCAGCAGTCTGTGGAACTAGACTAGGGGCTACCGGCCACGCCGGTTCTTCCTACAAGCCCTCTGGAAGCACCTCAGGCCCTAAGGCCTTCAGGGCGTTCAATCTGGCGTTCTCTTTGGCCCTCAATCATGTAGCAGATGAAACTATTTCGGGATCAGGAAGATCATTACCCAACAGACATGGGACAGGGATGAAGTCTTTCACCGCTACACAGGGCTCGGTCGTTACCCCTCACCAGCTGAATTCTACTATCGTCAAGGGGCACTCACTCTTGCCATCAAACCCACTAACGCACAACTCAGGCCCATCAATATACTGGAGTGGTTGTACCAACTGCCGGGTGACAGAGGTGACACTAGCCGTAATGTTTCGGACAGCAGGAGTTTTGTGTTCATTGATGTAGAAGTGCTCTGGATAGAGTTGAGTATTGCTGGGAACTGGGTTCTCTTCTGGAGATCCGGTACCATTCCCACTCAGTGTAAACAATCCACATTCGGGTACTCCCTGGCCTAGTGGGAAATCCTCCTCTGAGAGGCCCACACTAATGATGGCCTCCTCCATGAGTCCAACATTCACTATAGCTTGCTTGGGTAAGCCCTTGTAAGCAGGATCACCTTTCCTAAGGCCCAGCTTCTTACACACGAAACAACATTTGGGTGGTGAGAACGCAGATGTCCCAGTGTTTGAGGTGCACGCGCTCTTCTTTTCCGTGTGCACAGCTGAACTAGAGTTTGGGGGTTTCCCTTCCCTCTTTTGGGGACCTGACATTGAATAGGATTGGGTTGGACCTTTGTCCTTCCCATCCTTGTTAACTATTTTGTCAGCTGATTTCTCTTCCGGTTTGGGTGTGCTTGCCTGAGCCTTTTTATGGACTCGAGTACTCACAAACCTGTCAGCAGCCTTTGCAAGCTCCTTAGGATCTGTGATAGTCTTGTCCACTAGATGCTGGTGTAGGTCAACCTCACAATTTTTCAACACATGCTCACACTTAATCAAATTGTACATCCCTTTAAATGTGTTAACTTTGTTACCAGTTACCCACCCGCTCAGATATTTAAATGACAAGTGTGTGAACGCTTCAAATGTCTGTCCACTTTTCTTTCTGAGCTCTCTGACGCTTTTTAGATACTGTTCTGGGGTTTTACAGAACTTCCTGAGGATGGCTGCCTTCATGCTCTCATAAAAAGGCCTTTTTTCTCAGAAGTTAACTGCAGAATTGCATCAGTCCCTGGTGTCGGTAAGCGACTCATCAGGGCTGCACCCCACAGTACCTCATCTACTTCCTGCAGCTGGAATGCCAGCTCGAGTGCTTCAAACCAGTAAAAACTATCCTTCCGCACTTCATAAGCCTGTACTAAATCTTTGGGGATGTGCCGTCGGGGCTCACCCCGGGCACTCTCGTTTGAGCGACTACTGCTGTTCTTGCTAGAAGCGGACCTGTAAGCTTCTTTCGGCTCTTCAAGCGCCAGCTTGCGCAGCTCTATGGTGACCTTGTCCCGCTATTTCTGTTCCTGTAGTGCTAGTCTCTCCTCGAGCAGGAGCTTCTTAGCCGCTAGCTCATTTACAGTCGGAAACAACTACTGGGTCACTTAGAGACTGTGCTGAAGCCTGGGACCTGCGGGATGCTGCACTAGCTCCTGTCCTCACTGACACTCTCGAGTGTAGAGAAACTACACTAGTTCCCGGCGGGATGATTGGCGAGACTCACTGCTCATGCGGTCATTCTCGTCATTTACTGCCTCTGGAAGGTCTTGTCCGTTCAGGTACATGGGGCTTAGCCCGTCCACTGGGCTCTTCTCCCCGACTGCCCTCGCTTCTACTCAAGCTTGGAGGCTGCTCAGCTACTCAGGTTTATTAACCTTAGTGCTGTGGGGAAGTCCCCTTTCATGACATAAGACGCACAGGACATCCTTGGTCATGCCTTTTATAGTCTCCATGTCAAGCTCCATGACTATTACCATTACCTATCAGTGAAAAAACGTTGCCGGCAAGAGTACTTTTATTGTTGGGTGACTAAGCTGTGTGCAAGGCTCCAACTGATCCGACCATTTGCTTCCAATGTGATGAATCAACTTCCGGGACACCATTGGTCCAGGGATGAATATCGGTTCTAAACCATCAATCAACCCCACACCTCTAGTGCACCAGAAGGGATCTGAAAATATTGGAATACAAGTATATTATAAGACCTCCTGGTCCAATTTTGGTAACGTGGACAGAACGGCAGGCCAATCTCCGCAAGGTTGTGAATCGTTTGTTAGTTGCAACACAGCGAACATACAATTATTACCCAATGATAAAAGGGACTGTCCAGTCAAGGTTGTATACAAATATCTACTTCATTATTACTACAACAGACAGTTCTAGCACACTGCAATTACAACCCACACTATAAAGGAACACAGGGGACAGACAGTTTCACAAAGGGAAGGGATGCACTTAGGATACTGACAGGAGGGTAGATGGAAAAGTAATCAGTCTTATAGTTCAAGATTATTTGGTTTCAACACCAAAGAGGCAAAGGGTCATAGCTGTCTCTAGGGGCATTCGGAGAAGGATTAGGGGGGCAGAACCACAATGTACCTGATGCTGAAGACGTTCTTGGTGCTCGACAGCGTTGAGGTGGTTCCAGGGCACTTTGCAGCCTGTAAAACAGACTTAGTGGTGGGAGACAGCTGCAGGTACCAGGTGTGAGGCAGTTCATCAAGCAAGGCTGGACGTACGTCTGCAGGCTGTCCGGTGCAGCAGGATGCGGTTCGAGGATGAGACTGCCTCAAAATTGTCCTTAAAAAGATGGATGATGCTTGAGTGGAACTCCTCCTAGCGTCTTCACAGGGCTTGTGTCCTTTGAAGGCGGATGGCCCAAAGCTCAGGAGGGTGTTAGCAGGCAATGGCTTTGTCCTTTGTCCACAGACTCTCCAGCACTTCCCACCTAGGAAGCTTGCTGTCAGAACATAGCAGGGCACGCTGTGTGCTGGCTGAGTACCGGTTCTGGAGCTGCTGGACGGGTCCTCTGAGTCTGGAATCTCCCTCTGTTCCCTGTGAGATTTTTAGGGGAGGGATCCTGCTTCCCTCGTAGAATTCCTGGCCTTCCTTCACTGGTGGAAGATGTAAGGTAGACTGTACCTACAGCTCGGGTACAAATGAGTCCTTCTTCGACTCCTTGCAAAGTCTTCAGATTATCTAATCAATGAGGGGCTCAGCCCTCTTTTAAAGCCAAACAGGCCCCAGTGATTGGTGCACCCTAAGCCCACCTTAATGAACCAATCCTGGGTCCCCACCAACAATCTTCAGTGATGCTTCAGGTCAAAATCACAGCACTTGGCAACAGACAGGGGGAAGATGACAACATATACTTCTAAGTCTCACCCACCTTCCTGTCTGCTGTAAATGAAAGTGTCTCCCTAATTAACTGAGCCCTATGCAGTGCTTGGTCAACCCATGGGCCACCTTTGAAGTAGGGGGTTGCAGGCAGACTTTCGTCTCCTACAATTCACATACTTCCCTGCTCTGAAAGGAGTGGTTCCAGACAGGACATTCACTGCCCATTCATACCAAAGAGGGATGTTAGTACCAAGTTGACAAATTGCATTACAAAGAGGTGTTGGTCGCTGGTCTCTATTGTTACTTCCTGCACCCAGGCTTTCCCTAAGACCTACTAAATATCATTTTTCAGTATTCGCCGCCACAAGCCAGGTGTAACAATGGAGATGCTAATCCATGGGACCTTTAAATGCTAATCAGGCTGCCCACGGCCAGAGGCTTTTGATGTACCCACAGGTGTCAGCTACCCATGACAGGGTATGGATGTGCTGGTAAACTGTGTCCTCCCAGAGAACATGACTATTTTTCTGCTGTGCGGTGAGCTTGGAAAATATGTGCGGGAATGGCCCCACATATTTTCCGGAGGTTGATCTTCCATCATTCCTTCTTTTAAATGAATAAAAAATCATAAAGCCCTGCAAAGCACACTCTCACTTTGCGGATGGTCGAGTTATTCACAGGTCAAGAGTGAGAAAAGGAGACAGCCAAGAAGTAAATCTGCAGATCGAAGCAGGAAGAGGCGGGATCTCAATCACAGTAGAGGAAAAAGGAATTTAATTGCTGGGAAAATGCTGCACATGGACATGGTGGGTACAGTGTCTGAGAGTGAACTGAGGGAATCAACTGCTGGGAAAATGCTGTGTCACCGGATGCTGAGTCTAAGTCCCCAGAACCCAACTGAGAGTGACACCTGTCCTAAAACCATTAAATACTTGTATACTGAGTCCAGGTTTCCAGATAAAATGGAGAGAGACTCTTAACCTCAAAACCCTGCTTACTGACTGCAGAGGCAAGCGGAACATTGCATGTTCGAGATCGAGTCCAAGATCCCAGCGCAAATTCTGAGAATCTTTGGCCCTGCCACAGCTACTTTTTGAAGTACGGAGAAGAAGGTCCAAGGTGAAACTCAGAGGAATATGCACGCTGGAAATACAGCATACTGGCTTACTGTGTCCAAGATCCCACTGTGAACCCAGGTAGAGCATCACCCTGAACACCCTACATAATGGGATGCCGAGCTCCCACAACAGACTACGAGAGTGACATGTCCTGAAAACTCTGGATGCTGGCCTGCTCAGTCCAAGTTCCCACAGCAAATAGAGGAACCTGTACCCTCTAAAAATTCTACAGAGGGACACTTGTCCTGAAAACATGGTATATTGGGATACATTCCTGGAATTAATTACTGACACGGTAAATCGGAGTGGGAGGCCGAAACTCCATAACAAACAACCGATTAGCAAATGACTGCATTCTGGGGGAGAGAGTACAGGCTCCCAGAGAAGACTACAGGTTGTGAAACTGTTACATACTGGGAAAGTGAGTACAGACGCCCAGAACAAACTTACTGATTGGGAAATTGGGAAATTGCTGCTGCCGGAATAGTGGAGTAAAGTAAGCCTCGACTCTTGGAATGGACGACTGGCTGTGGAGCAGTTGGAGACTTGGAATGAAAGTCCAGTAACCTTATTTCAGGTCTTTATCATTCATTTATGTTAGGTTAATAACGGACCGCATGGTGTTTCGCCAATCATAGGTCCTTCTGTGCTTGTGGGCACAAATCAGGGAAAGACAGCTTGTAGGATCAAGGCACTATCTGCAGATTTCCCTCCAACAGAAGACTACGCTAATGGCCCCCTTTTTTGTTCCTATCACACAGAGTGAAGGGCTCAAAGAGACTATCCTTTGTTACAGGGACGGGTGGTAGGACTGCCCATGGCGTGTCACCTAGTCCCAAAGGACAACCAATCTTCTCGCGAGGTCTAGGGGCGGGACAGGAGCCGGCCCGGCCTAACTATTACACTCTGTCTTTAGACCTGCAGTGACACAGAAGCTCTTCAGGGATACATATTTCCAAGTATGGTCCATAGTGAGAATGGCACAGCCTAGCAAATGCAGTGAAATTCAGCTGATTTGTACAATCCTTTCTGCCTTTCTAGCCAATCAGTTTGTCTGTTAGCCCATGTGCATTCTTTCTTTTGCTATTGATTGGACATCTTTGAAGTCCATTGAGAGTTCCTTTCTGTCCGCTCAATTAGCATGGTCAATATCCTATACACCCAAGATGGTATTTTAGGGCTATTTGGGGGTCTTTCATAGGAACGGCTCTGTTAAATCTTCTGTTGACTGTGAGAGGGAGCCCTGGCCTCCTCTTGTCAGAGCATCCATTGTGACGTCAGCCAGAATTTTAAAGGGGCCCATCCTCCAATATGTTTTGGCAAACAAAAAGAAGGGTCTGAGCTCTTCACTTTCCCATAGGACATGGTTTGGTTTGGCAGACATTTTTTTCAGAAGACCAAATAAACACTCCCATAGAATCCCGGCATGAACATATCTAGGTAAAACTTCAATAGAACCTTTTAGTACACATTAGTGCCCAACTATTCGCCAAACTGGAGTACGTGCGACTTTTCCCAATGGCGGTCTGTAAGCAACACCGGACACACTTCCAGTTTCATCAAACTCAACCAGAATCTGAAACTCTCCCGTTACATTGATATATTGTGTGGCTTTGAAGAACCTATTAAAATTAAATGCACTTTAAACACCTGCTACTGTTGTAACTCTGGGATTGGGGGGGTCCAGCAGAGGCTGCTGTGGTGTTGGCCTCTTAAAAATAGGTATCACCCCTTTAAGGATATGTGTCATGACTTTGCCATGATATCCAGTTAATAAAAGGGATCTCTGCCAGTATCTTAAGCTATTTCGTGAACCTAATTGCACATTTTTTGGACGATCGATCCTTCCACGTGAGCATGCAGGCAGAGATTTAAACAACACACCATATCCAAGCAGGCGTGTCACAGGGATCAATCCTTGGACCATTCCTGTTCAACACCTTTACCAATGACATTTCTACAGACCTTCACAAAACAGACCTTCCATTATATGCGGATGACGTTGCAGTCCTCCCACAGTCTTTCAAGGAAAAGGAAGTGGCGAGAACTCTACAAAAATCCTTGGACAAGATGTCAACATGGTACAGCGACTGGCAGATTGCACTGAACATCAGCAAGATGACCACTACGATGTTCACGAAAAAGAACACCAGGGAGCACCCGCGTATTAGCCTCAACCGAGAGAACATCAAGTGAGAGAGCAGCAGCCGTTACCTGGGAGTGACCGTGGACAGCAAGCTCACCTGAAGGAGCCACATTGAAAACACCCAACAGAAAGCCTCCAGCAAGCTTGCAGCACTGCACCCACTCCTGAAGTCAAGATCCATGCCTATCGAGAACAAAGTCAATCTCTACAAGATGATTATTACATCCACCCTGATTTATGCCTCTTTGGCATGGAGAATCTGTGCAGAAGCCTACCAAAGGACTCTTCAAAAGGTGCAGAACAAAGCCCGGGGATAGTGGCTGGAGCCCCACTTTTTGCAAGAACAGCCGACCTGCACAGGGATCTGGGAATCGAGATGTTGAATGAACATCTTGTGGAAATCGATGTAATATTGTGACCCCAATCGCATTGTTTAAATGTATGTTGGCCTACGCCAAGCTGACTAAAGAATATTGTGAACATAGGTTCCGCGGCAAGGTCTTGACCTTAATGTATTGTGTAAAGCCGCCATCTTGGATCTAGCCGCCATTTTAGGTATTCTTGCAGTGTGGAAGTCACCCCGAATCACAAAATGGAGGCCGAATGACATTGCGAGTAAGACTTCGGCCATGGTGACCTCCGCACACGTGAATGAATAATATGTCCGCAGGCTACGTGTTAGGGTCATGAACTAAGACCCTGTCCTCTGTTCAACCTTTGTGTAAATATGTAACTGTATCAGCGGAACTGATCTAATGTATGTAAATTGTGTGTTCGACCTGGCTACGAACCCTAGCCATGGTTCTAAGAATGGTTAACTCGCAAGAGGGCTGGCCGATGTGGTACAAACTGTATAAAAACCCGAGCATCCAGATATTCGGTCTCTCCCACTTTCGATGCGAAACCTTATCGTTGGAGGTTCGTGTGTGAGTCAGAGAGCCGAATAGCTATTCGCATGTCAATTGACTTTGATAACTTGGTAACTTTGTAACTTTGAAATAAAGCGCTTTATATGGTCCTTTGTAACCTGTGTTGGTGTGTTTCCATTTGGGCTTCCCGGCCTCATGTCAATTTCTCTGTTTCCACAGTTGGCGCCCGAATAGGGACCCTCAAGATTGATGCCGGATCATTGAAGGTTGACGCAGACTATCGAACTGGGATCAGACGGTGTGATTCTGCGGGCCCGACCGATCGAGACGCGATACCTCGGCAGCGCTGCACGATCCGATCCTTGGACGATGGTCGTGTGGTCTGACACGGCATCTTGACGAGGGTCCAAATCCGAGGCGGGCAGATTTGCCGAAACCACTGAACGCAGGTAAAATTTGTTAGTTGAAGTCCTTTGAAAACCGTACGGTCCTCCTTAGGTTTGGTCAGGTGCAGTCGTGACCCGGCTCTTAATTTAACCCTGACAATTTGAATTTGGCGTATTGTATCTGCAGACACAATTATTGGATCAGGTAACACCAAGTCTTTGAGAAATGCCTGGGAAATTGTCTAGCTGCTTTAGGGCTCTGTTCCGCAGCGATCGACAATCCTTTGAATTTAGCCGTCCGGCACCACAGGAGGGGTCGCCGGCGTGTACTATGTACTGTAAGTATGGCATTGGTAGTATTGTATTTAATGACATTTGGCACAGACAGACCAGAAATGCCTCCGAATTTCAGTGGCCAATCAATGGTAGTTTTGAGATCCCCCGTATTGAATACTTAGAGTCGATCTTGCTTAAAAAGAAGGCTAGGCCAGCAGCCTTCGACGTGTTACAAAATTGGAAAAAGGAAGCATTACAGCAGCTTAAAAGTAGGGATAAACATGCACGACGTCATAAAACGAATGCCGAAAAGGCATTGTTATATGACAAGGAAAAACGATTAGATGAAACCCAGAAAATGGACAGAGCTTTCTCGCTTGGAGTCCAGAAAATGTATCCCTCTAAAGATTTTCATGTTTCTGAGGAGTTTATTGAGAAGATATTAAATGAACGGAGGCCTGATTCTTCAGCGCCACCTCCATATGCTCCTGTTGTGGGCGCTTTGCCCGCCCCTGCGCAGTCTGCTGTTTCCAGTCCTTTGACTGTCGCACCTCTGTCTATTCCGTCTACTACATTATCTCTTTCCCCTGCACCCTTGTTAGGTTCTCCTACACTTTCGATTCCGGGGAGTTCTGTGTTCACTAAATCAGATCCCGGTGCAGGGTCGAAAATTGTGACTCGTAGTACTGTCCCTGCGGGCAGGAAACAGGAACTATTTGCTTGGGCTAAACATTGTATGGAAAAAGGTGATCAAACTGATGTATTTTCAACATTATCTAATTTGCACGATTTTCCCGAGAAAAACGTTTTTATTGAAGGACTGGGGATTCACTTAGGTGTAATGTGGGGTAGATTACAGACTTCGGATCTCCCACAAGGGGTGAGAGATCTGAACGCTTTGGCACTCTCAAGGGATACCGAACAGAAAGTATATGGGCATGTTGATAGATTGTTTGAGTTTAGACAGGATTTTGAAAGATTACAAAATGAGGATGATGAGGACGATAGGATATATATGCAGAAACGGTTCCTTTCGTGCCGAAGATCAGCACCCGAGGAAGTACGGATTTGTACTAGAGATGCGGTTCGATGGATCTCGGATTCATCAATACCGCCGGATGAGGTATACGATACATATAGTCAATATACGGTAGAAATGCAAAGGAAGGTAATTCAAGTGATGGTACAGCACTTGCAGGAAGAATGTATAAGAAAGAAGGTTGGTTGCCCCACAGAGTTATTAGGTATTTGTAAAAGAGCTTTTTCGCCCGACACTTCCACAGCTGCTTTAGCGCTTGATTTGGCCTTATTACTCAGTAAGCGGTCGGAGGTCCCTATATCTCAGTTGCCTATGAGAGAGGTCCCTCCGACCCTTGTCCCAAAAGTAGAAATCCCCGCCAACGCGGCGACTGGTGCTCCCGCGGTGGATATCCCAGCACACTACGTATCACAGTTTGTTCACGTCCCGTTCTCTCGACAGGAAGTGAACACGATCAGACAATCAGTCCCTGATATTAGGAAGAACCCGACAGGGTTTTATAAAGAAATAGAATCCGTTTTGCAGTCTTCTGTGTTCACCTTAAGTGACATGGATTTATTGTTTCCAGTGCTTTTGCCTGTTGATGTATGGAAGCAGGTACGGACAGTAGATGATGTGCCGGGGTTAGGGGATACATGGGTAAATTTGACTAGAATAGATGGGGAACGACCAGCTGGTGAGAAACCACCCCAGGTAATACTCACTTTACCCGATAGAATAGTTGCCAAATTGAAAACTATAATTCCGGAAAAAAGGATTATTTGGGACAAGCTCACGGCCTGTGTCCAAGGAAAAACTGAAGGTACCACTGAATTCTTTAATAGGTTTGAACAAGTGTTCTCCGACTTCAGTGGACAGGATTTGGGTACAGAGTCGGGGAAGAGGTTGTTTGTGGACAAATTTGTGCGTGGATTGTTGCCCGACATCCAGTCACAAATTATGTCCTCAGAGAGCGCTTGGCAGGCAAAATCTCAGTCAGAGGTTTTGCATATGGCTCAGTATTATGAGAATCGGGTTAATAACGAAAAAGAGAAAATCGAAAAAAGAAGGGGTGACCTAAAGACTAAAGTATTGTTGCAGCAAATTGTCAGGCACCCCAGAGGAGGTACGACACAAACTAGAGGTCAGTACATTCCAAGAGGAAATACTCCTCTAAATTCTATAAATATTAATCAGTGTGCTTATTGCCGTCAGGAAGGTCACTGGCGAGCACAGTGCCCTGCCCTCAGTCAGAGGTCAGGAGGCACATTCGGAGGTATGGGTAGGCGACCACGGGGCCGCCCTGGAGCAGGGGGCCCTGATAGGGGTCAGCTTCTACGAGATCCCCAGCAACCTTTTTCACAGGAAAATCAGACCCCGAGTATGGACTCGAGAAATATATTTGATCACCCTTCCGCCGCCTATCTTTCTGAGGAACTTCCCTTTGATGAAGTTCTGCCTTATTAGGATTGCCCGAAGCAGCGTTTGGAACCTTTACCTATTCCCGTTATTCAGAAGGGCCCCTATGTTGAATTATTGGTGGGGAATAGGAAACATCAGTTCTTGATCGACACTGGAGCACAGAAGTGCTCCATCGACCATTCTTGGGTTCCAAACATCCGCCTGTCAGGGCAAACGAATGTTTCTATAGGGTTCTCTGGTATACCAACTGTTTGTCCGGTCTCTGCACCGGTACCCATTTCTTTGGGCCCTTTTACAGACCAGTGCCCTTTTCTTCTTACTTCAAATTGTGGAGAAAATTTGCTGGGGTTAAATTTGTTGAAGAAATTGAACGCAGTGATTCATTGTTCCCCTGACGGAATAAGATTAACAGTTTCACCACAGCAACCTTTTAACTCCCAATACTTGACCCGACCTCTACCTCCCGAATTTGGCATTGTCCCAGAATATTTGTGGGCAATAGACGACAATGATGTCGGGATATTGCACATTGACCCTGTTAAGATAGTATTGAAACATGGGGTTAAACTACCGCGCATTCCGCAATATAAAATTTCAGTTGAGGGCGAGCGCGCTTTGAAATGCATTGTCTCCGATTTTGTACATCGTGGAGTGATCGAAGAGATTACAGGTAGCTTATGTAATAGTCCGATCTTGCCGGTATATAAGAAAGGCGACAATGCAATTCCGTACCGGTTTATAATAGATCTTCGTGTTATTAACCGGGTAGTGGCCCCAAAATTTCCAATCGTGCCGGATGTAACAACAATCTTAACAATGATCCCTGCTACGGCTACGCACTTCAGTGTCGTAGATTTGAAAAACGCCTTCTTTAGTATTCCGATACACAAGGAGAGCAGGTATTTGTTTGCGTTCACCTTGGGGGGACGCTCATTTACATTCACAAGGGCACCTCAAGGGTATACTGAAAGTCCTAGTATCTATAGTAGAGCCTTAAAAGAGCAGCTCGACACCCTTGAATTGCCACCTACTTGCACGCTGCTTCAATATGTAGACGATTTGCTCTTAGCTGCAGACTCTGAGAAAGCTTGTAAAGAAGGCACTATATTGTTGCTTGTTCATTTAGCTGAACATGGACACAAAGCTTCACTTAAGAAATTTCAATATTGTTGCCAGGAGGTTGCCTATTTAGGCTACCTCCTGTCAAAGGAGGGGAGAAGATTGACACCTGAACGAATAAAACACATTTCTGGCATGTCTGTCCCAAAAAC
Organism: Ambystoma mexicanum; assembly: GCF_040938575.1. Lineage (NCBI taxonomy): Eukaryota > Metazoa > Chordata > Amphibia > Caudata > Ambystomatidae > Ambystoma > Ambystoma mexicanum. The sequence continues at coordinate 334,374,662 of NC_090924.1, read as the reverse complement.
ACAGAAGGAAGTCAGAGCCCTGATAGGGATGGCGTCCTACTGTAGACTGTGGATCCCGAACTTTGCCCTAGTGGTAAAACCGATGTTGGCTTTGACGAGGAAGGGCATTTCTTTGCCACTGCCATGAGGAATCGGAACATCAACGATCATTTGAGCTTCTCAAAGCCGTGCTGTGTTCAGCACCGGTTCTGGGTACACCAAATTACGATAAGGCCTTTGTGTTGTTTGTGCATGAATGTAATGGATGTGCTTTGTCTGTGTTAACACAGGAACATGGAGGGAAGAATAGGCCGTGCGGCTATTATTCCTCCGCCCTCGATCCTGTTGCATGTGCTTTGCCGCGATGTCTGCGCGCTGTTGCTGCTGCTGCTGCGTCTGTAAAACAGAGTGAGGGGATGGTCCTAGGTCACGATTTGATTTTGATGGTACCTCACTCTGTTGATATTCTATTGAATAAAACTCAAACACAACACCTTACTTCTGCCCGGTTGACCAGGTATGAATTAGTTCTATTTGCTCCTCATATCCAAATTAAAAGGTGTTGTGTTCTCAATCTGGCTGAACTTTTGCCTCTCCCGCAAACTACTGCTTGCGGCGATGACGGATCACATGACTGCCTGTATGCCACCGAGCAAGAAACGAAGGGCAGAATAGACCTCTCAGATACTCCTTTGGAGAATGCGGAAGGGGAGCTGTTTTGTGATGGCTCCTGCTTTAAACTTCCGAATGGCACATCTACAGCTGCTTATGCAGTTACTACTTTGAACAAGATCGTAGAAACTAAAAGGATTCTGCATAACTCTGCGCAGGCCGCAGAGATTATAGCGTTGACTCGTGCTTGTGAGCTCTCCCAAGGGCATAGAGTTAATATTTATACGGATAGTCAGTATGCCTTTGGGGTGGCTCACAACTTCGGAAAACTGTGGTCGGAAAGAGGGTTTCTGACCTCACATGGGACCAAGATTCAGCATGGCCCCTTAATAGTACAACTACTCTCAGCACTCTCACTCCCTGAACAACTAGCAATCATGAAATGTGCAGCACATCGGAGGGTCATAGACGATGTGGGCAAGGGAAATGCTTTTGCAGATTTGATAGCTAGACAAACAGCCACAGACCTTAGCACAGACATGTATACCTCGAGGGAAGTGAGAGATGGTTGTATAATAGATGAAGGCATTGGGTCTGTGCGAGATATTCAGACTGATGCCTCTGTTGAAGAATCTAGGAAATGGGCTGAAGGCATGGGGAAATTGGATGACGAAGGATGTTGGGTGGACGCATCTGACGGGAAATGGTTGCTTCCTGATTCTTATGTATTAGCAATGGTCACAATGGCACATGGTCCAACACATGTGTGTGCCCAGCAAATTGCAAAGATATTACAGCAGGTTTGGGTGAATGACAAAATTTTGGAAACTGCAAAAAGATATGTTCAGAATTGTATGATTTGCCTGCAGCACAATGTGGGTAAAGGGACAGTGACTCCAAGGGGAAGTTTCGGGCCCCCCTCTGTCCCCTTTGAAACCATTCACCTTGATTTTATTGAAATGGAGCGATGTAATAACTTGAAGTATGTTCTTGTTATCATTTGCGCTTTTAGCAAATGGGTCGAGGCTTTCCCCGTCAAAGATGCTACCGCCATGACCACCGCAAAGATCTTGGTGAAAGAATATTTTCCTCGATTTGGGCTCCCGAGGATAATCTGGTCGGATAACGGCCCGCATTTCATCGCAGCTGTAATATTGCAAATATGTGTTGCCTTAGGGATTGAGAAATGTTTTCATTCAGCTAGGCACCCTCAAAGTGCGGGGTTGGTAGAAAGACACAACGGTATTTTGAAAAACAAACTTGCAAAAACATGTGCTGAGACTAAATTAAAATGGCCAGATGCTTTACCTATTGTATTGTTAGCTATGCGCACCACACCCCAGACTAGAACTGGGCTTTCTCCATTCGAGGTAGTAATGGGAAGGCCTGCTAATATTTGGGGCCTCCCTAAACCTAAAGCCCTGAGGGATGTGGAGAATGTATTGCTTGTAGATTATTGTAATCAATTGACTAAAAACCTGTATTTCATCTACCACCAGGTGAAGGCCGCCTTACCTGTACGGTTTACGGGCCCAGGACACGATATATTGCCCGGCAGCTGGATCCTGGTAAAGGCCTACGAAAGGTCTTCCTGTCTCGCGCCTCACTGGCGGGGACCCTACCAGGTTTTATTGGTCACCAGGACGGCAGTGCGGGTGGCAGGAAAGAAGAACTGGATACATGCAACTCACATCAAGAAGATCCCTCACCCGACGCCACACGTTACAGAAGAAACAGAACCCCTTGCTGATGCTACACTCTCTGATCTCGGAGTAGCAAGCAGCGTTGTGAGTGCGTCGGAGAAGTTCTCTGAGCCTGAGGAGCTCAGGGAGCCGTCCATTTTGTCTCCGCACTCCCTTGATCACTCACTTCCGGAAAACCTTGTTTCGAGTTCTGCGACTTCCGTCGCCACCGACGTGACGCTCCCCTCAGGGAGCGACAATTCTTTGCTTTTGGATTCAACAAACTTGGGTACCATCAGGTACAACCTTCGACCACGAAAATAAAATCGCTGCACGAGTATCGTGCATCTGGAAGAAAAAGGAGTGATTGGAATACTATTGTCTTTCCCTTTTTTGGAACACAGAAAAGGAGGGTTCTGTTGGCTAGGGTTGGGAAGGACTAAGAAGTCGCGCGGCCGAAGTGCCGCCAGCAACGAACATTGGGGCCGTCGATCGGGATAACCATGATGCCTGCCGCCTTCACCGCTGCTCCTCGTATTGAACTATTAGATAAGGAGGTGACCAGTTCGAACAATGAACAATGTGCCTGGGCCCTGAAAACGTACTGTTGTGTTCTTGTTTTGATTATTGTTAGTTTTGCAACTGCTGCCGTGGGACTCTGGTACTTCGAAGAAATTTATCCTTTGAAGCCTCTGTTACCGACCGAAATTGTACCAACTGTTTTGACTCCCTCTGTACACCTTCACACTCTGTCCCCTAGGGACTCTCGGCATAGACAGAAATATCATAATAACACTCTGATGATAGTGATGAATGCTACGCATGCTATTTTTAATAAGAGTAATTGTTGGATTTGCACGCATTTGCCACAACATGGGAACAAGGGACTGGGATGGTATATACACCCCTTACCTCTAACGACTTCCTGCTATGCCTCTCTTAGAGCACTCTTCTTTGGCCGATGGAATGATAGCATCTCAGGGAACTTCGATGGCACTAATTTGAATGAATTTGAGAGACGTGAATTGACTCCTCTGGGATGCTCGCTTTTCGCAAATAGGAGTAGACCTAATATCGCTTCTATTAGGCCGTCTGATAAACTTTCCTTTCCTTTCCAAAATCTAGTTTCTTTCAAGATGGCTCCGATAGGCAATAAGGATGCCATGCCTCCTTCTTATTCTGTAAATCATAATCCTGATTCTGTCCCTTTCTGTGTACAAAGAAATGGCACTAGGCCAATGGGAGATTTTGAGCCTTGTATGAATATTTTAAATTTGATTGGGGAAAATAGGCCTTTGTATGTAGGGGGACCCGTTTATTTTGTTTGTGGTAGTTTAGCTTTTCCCTGGTTGCCCAAAGATTGGCAGGGAACTTGTTATTTAGGGATATTGTTACCAGGTGTATTTATAGCCAGTACCTTAGAGGTATCCAAGGCTCGCCCGCGACGAGATAGTGATGAAGATACCCCCGGACAAGTGTTCGGGGATATAGCCAGATCAGTAGTCCCCTTCTGGGGACAAATAGCAAATTCAGAGAACATTAGGGGATTAGCGAGGGTATTGGAGAAAACGATCAACCGGACCACGGACATACTCTACAATATGACCTTAGAGCAAAAGGCGATAAGATTGGTAGCACTGCAAAATCGAATGGCATTAGATGTCATTTTAGCCGAACGAGGTGGAGTATGTAAATTAGTGGGGTCCGCTTGTTGCGTTTTCGTACCAGATTCTTCACCAACAATATTTAAAGCAATTCAGAATTTACACACTCTTAGTTCTGAAGTCCATATCCCTGTAGGAGACTGGAGCCTTAGTACTTGGTTTTGGGACTCTCTACGATCTTGGGGGTGGAAGGTGCTTTCTGTCATTTTAGGTATTTTAGGGACTCTGTTATTTCTTTGCTGTTGTTTTCAATGCTTCCCGAGTATATGCGGAATGATGGGGGAATGCTGTGCCCAGGTAATGAGCGCAATAGGGCGTAAGATATACACTCCGAAGACAGCATCTAAAGAGTTCATGTTGCAAGAAGTTCTTACGAACGACCTTATGGCTATTGATATTTCAGACAATGATGCGGAACCTATGAATGATAATGCCTTCAAGTATTTTCAAAAGTATTAGAAAACTATGTTTTAGCACTTGGCATAGGCCAAAAGGAGGGTCTGTGGAAATCGATGTAATATTGTGACCCCAATCGCATTGTTTAAATGTATGTTGGCCTACGCCAAGCTGACTAAAGAATATTGTGAACATAGGTTCCGCGGCAAGGTCTTGACCTTAATGTATTGTGTAAAGCCGCCATCTTGGATCTAGCCGCCATTTTAGGTATTCTTGCAGTGTGGAAGTCACCCCGAATCACAAAATGGAGGCCGAATGACATTGCGAGTAAGACTTCGGCCATGGTGACCTCCGCACACGTGAATGAATAATATGTCCGCAGGCTACGTGTTAGGGTCATGAACTAAGACCCTGTCCTCTGTTCAACCTTTGTGTAAATATGTAACTGTATCAGCGGAACTGATCTAATGTATGTAAATTGTGTGTTCGACCTGGCTACGAACCCTAGCCATGGTTCTAAGAATGGTTAACTCGCAAGAGGGCTGGCCGATGTGGTACAAACTGTATAAAAACCCGAGCATCCAGATATTCGGTCTCTCCCACTTTCGATGCGAAACCTTATCATTGGAGGTTCGTGTGTGAGTCAGAGAGCCGAATAGCTATTCGCATGTCAATTGACTTTGATAACTTGGTAACTTTGCAACTTTGAAATAAAGCGCTTTATATGGTCCTTTGTAACCTGTGTTGGTGTGTTTCCATTTGGGCTTCCCGGCCTCATGTCAATTTCTCTGTTTCCACAATCTAACAAAGCTAGACAGGAATTTCTGACAAGGACTGGATCAGAACGCAAACCCTCTGATCAAGAAACTTGCTACGATTACAACAAATCCTTTTGACCACTATCCGCGGCCCGTCACAGCGCCGACCCTGTGAAACCATCTCTACTGTGACAAGAAGGAGATCAAGAAGCATTTCAAACTGCGACTACACTCTCAACCAGAGAAATTGGAGTAATGGGGCACAGCCTTAGTATCCATAATCCCCCAATGACAGATCAAAAGTGCCAGCAAGACAACGTTTTCTATATGCAGGAGAACGCAGACTCCATGAGTGGCAAGCTGCTGTTTGTGTCTCATTACTGTGGGCTTACTGTGTGATCATGGCCTGTGTATTTCCCCCCGGCCTGTGTGCCCACGGTGCCAGGGACTGTCATCTGGGTGATCCCAGCTCTAATATTGGACCGGGTGAGCTCGGTCACCGCAAGGTGCCCCCTGCCTTTGTGGTCGCATGATCGCAGCACAAGCTGTTTTGTTGGGTGCCCCCAGCAACTGTTTGTCTGGCCTGGGTGCTCCCAAGAGTACATATATGCAAAGTATGTCCTTGTGTTCATCTGTTACATCCCACAAATAGCTGTGAACAGCAAGGCTATATCACAGTACAAGTGCCTGCAGGCATTTTACGCTTTGGGTTGTTAAATGAGACAGGCCAATATCCTCAGCCATGGTCCAGAAGGGCTACAGAAAAAGCAAAACAACTGCCTGCTAGCCAGATACGGTTGGAGTTGCCGCAGGTGGCTATTCTTTGCTGCCCCTCTGCCACCCATCTCACTTGCTGGATGCCCACTCACTCCACCAGCTGCCCAGTCTCCTCCACAATCACCTGTTCCCCCTCCAGAGCCACTTACTTGCATACCTACAGAGCCTCATTCTCCCCCACTGAGGCCAATGGTCCTTCAATGGCAACCACAGCCTCGGATGCCACCCGTTGCCTGCACTCTTACCATTCAACTTCCTCCAAAAGGCGTACACTCCCTGCCGACTATTCCGCTTAACACCCACCCCTCAACAGCCACCTGTGCCCCTAAGCTAAAGCCCAACTTCCTCTGATGTCACCGGTCCTCCAATGGTCTCATCCCTCTAGGCTCCCATTACCCCGCTCCCCCTCCCCATCCCCCCCCGGGCCAACTCAGTGGCATAGCCGCCTTACAGTGATATTGCAAAGTGTCTGTAAAGAATGGGTTATTCAGGAGTTCGAGGTAATCTGCCAGGAATAAGATTAAAGGTGAGCCCCACTGATCTGGGCAATTGTGTGACCCTAACCAAAGGTTACAGAAGAAAGTAAGCTTTAGGGGGTTGGCCCAGATCAAAATGCGCTCTGCCAATAAGCATTCATTAGTGATTACCCAAAATGTATGCCCGATGGCTCCAGTTGAAACACTAGACAGACGTGTTTGATTTTATTCCTTTTTTGTGGATTTCTATCGCATGAAATCAAACAGTCAAAATTCCTCGAAGCCAGTATTCCTCTTTTCCATACGGTTACTGATATGACTCTTATTGCTATGCGGAATGCCGCTTTGTAACCATAAAGGGGGGGGGGGAGCTGGGTCTAAATCACTCAGTTAAACACAGAGAAGTGGCTAGTGATCTTGGACTGCAAACTTTTTTCTTTTTATTTCCAACTACATGTGCATAGAATAAGTGTCATATCAGTGACCTTATGGAAAAGAGGAATACTGATTTTGAGGAATTTCGAAATCACTTTCCTTTAGGAGGACCTTTCATGGTCGAAACACGTGTTGGCTGTTTCACTGACTATTTGATTTCATGCAAAATAAAATCCACAAAAAAGGAATAAAATCAAACACTTCTGCCTAGTGTTTCGAATTGAGCCATTGGGCATATATGTATACACAAAGGAGGAAGAGTGTAAAACCATAATCTATTGGATTACTCATCTGTCTTTGGGCAGCACTTGTGCGGTCTAGATGGGCTCTTTGGATAATGATAATCTCATGGCTCACTGTCTGATGTTTGTTGTTTGGATATCATTTTTAGGTGACTCCTTGCTTGGATTATCGCTCTTGTTTACTCAGGATCACATGGTGGTGAAAACTTATGAAATAAGATTTTCCCCTGAAGAAAGTTCTAGCATTTGAAAGCCTGAAGAACTGAAACATGTCGGGATATGTTGATAATCGACACGTTGTGTAAATGTTTAGCGGATGTTAAATGTTATGTGTCTGTGAAATTTTTGATGTTGTAAAAAATTGTTTTTGTGGTATATTTTTCCCATTAGATTGGTGTTATACCCACCATGTGGGTCATAATCTTGGGTGACACAAAGTGTTTTTAAACAAGTTGTTCTAACAATGTTTTATTGAGTTTTGAATATATAAAAATTAAAAAGATCTAATGTTAAAATTGTGCTATAATCCTAGTCCATTTTGTCAGGACTAAAAGGTATGGGTGACCTTTTCATCTCCTCTCAGACAGATGAGTAATCCAATAGATTAAGGTTTTACACTCTTCCTCCTTTGTGTATACATATTTATGGTCTACCTCGGACTGTGGAGTTTTTTATGGGGTACAGCGATCTTAAGTATAATGAATGAGCCATTGGGCATATACCATGGATAATCACTCACATATACGTATTGATGGAGCGCTTTTTGATCTGGGCCAACCCCCTAAAGACTTACAATGATAGGTGGTTTGACAAAAGGCCCAGGTCACTGAACAGGCTAAGACCCTAAAGCTTCCTTGGGGGCAAGGGTGGGTGTTCTTGGGTGCCAATTCACCCATCCAAAATCACCTGTAAAATGAGAGCAAGCAATGCATTTTAAAGCACGTTTTTTAAATAACAGGAATACTGTATGACAGCAGCTAGGTCATGTACAAGGTTCCCAGTTATTTGATGGTGCCGGGTTATTTTGATACTATCATCAGCAGTCACATAATAGGGCAATTACTAAAGTGACAATTCTTGCCGGTTGAGCTCATGACAATCTATAAGCCATTTTCCCCACAGTCGAGCTCAGCAGGCACCGGTCTTCTTCGACCCAAGCAGGTCTTGGGAGCAAATGCACAGGTGTGTGGGTGATTTTTGCAGTAACAGGAAGGGCCAGGCTGGGCTGTACTTGTGCTTCCCAGCCAGTCCTTCGAATCGTGGAGTCAGGCCATTGGGGTTTATTATAAGTTTGCCGGTCCGGAAACAAGGGTGCCGGTTTAGGAGTCCGTGTGCCGACAGGTCTGACCCTGCCGGGCGCAGCGTTCATGGTAGGCTGACTTTTCACGGGAGCACCGGCACTGTTAGCCAGTGCTCCCGGGTCCCCACTCCCATAGAGTCCTATATGGAAATGGGGATTTACAAATATACTGGTGCCTAACTTCCCGGCCGCCAGACTCGGAATAAGCCAGTGGCACCAGGAGGTCGGGCACCAGTAAATTATTCTAAATCTGGTGGTAACTCGCTGATAGCACCGGCAGGGTTACCGCCGGACTCGGAATGAGGCTCATTGTGTGTATTGTTCTCATTGGTCCCACATCTGGACAGATTTGAGACCGGGCTTTGTGAATCAGTCGTCCGTTACATTGGGGGCCGTCTTTGAGGATGTACAGAGGAGGCAGAAGACACATTCTTTAGCCGTGCCTGTGGTAATGGGTGGCGATTAGGGGTCGGGGCAGATAATTTGTGGGCATAGCTGAGCCAGGGAGTCTGACTGGGCTTTAGGAGCCAAACAGAGCTGAGCCAGCAAACAAGCCATACCTGGTGACCTAGCTTCCCCACCTCCTACCACTCCGGGTGGTTACCTGGTTTGCTACTTCCCACAACGCATGACCCATGCCTAGAGTCGTGTATCTCCACCTTCAAAGGACCCATACCTGGCCCTCCACCTCACACCCCCCACAACAAAAGATCTGTACTTGTATCAGATACAACACAGTGAGATCACAGAATTTGCTCAAGATCACCCATTTATTTTGAGAGGTCAACTGGGATATAGGCCCAGTATGCAGTTTCAATACTTGCCCACGTAACTTAACAGTCTTAGTTGCTGCAACTTTAAGGTAATGGTTGACTTTAAAGAGCTAAAATGACACTGTTTTAGAGAGGTGACTATACACATTACATTATAAAACAACCTGCCAAATGTACTATTTTTTACACCATGGAGACTTTCAACGAGTTTAGCTTTGTTTACCCCCATCCTGAATGTAAGGTTATTTTTGGCTGCTGGAAGGGTGGGGGCAGATATGTAGATCTGATTGACACAGCCAGGCGTAGATAACATCTCCAAGTATGGAGCAATCTGAAAAAACTATACTCAGCAATTGCAACTTCAGTTGAGCATATTTATTTCCTTCTGGGCAAATATGAGTATTGCTGTTTTTTAAAAAAACCATGTTAATATTTGTTTTTCAAGACGATTCCATTTTGGGATACCTAGAAACGTACACATCAAAATAAACCAACTTGACAAATCTATAAACATATATAGAACTGCATTAATATTGTTTATAGTGCCAACCTAACTCAAGAGCAGCAGAGCGCTGTACAGAATGTGGGTAGCCAGCATTTGGCCTGGAATCATTTAACAGTAGTGCAATACTGTGACTTGAGGTCTGTGCATCAATATGCACGTCCATTGGAATTAGTCCTTAGGTGTTGTTAACAAAAAGCTGTTTTGAGAGATTTGCAAAAATTGAGAATTTTGGGGGCATTCCGAACAGACACCGGGATCGAGATCCAGAGGGTGGGTGTGTGACAAGAGAAGGATTGTTTGCGGGTTCACTCTTTGAGGAAGAGGTGTGATTCAAGCCGGTTGGTCGATTTGCTGTGCAAGGAGCTTTGTGCCATCAGATATGTGAAGCCTACGCGCAAGGTGGTGTGCTACTCGTGCCTAAGTGATGGTGGAAATAGTTGCCCCATCTTGCATGGCAGACTACAAATACCAGAAAGCGAAGCAATTCGAGATTAAAACATATCCTCTGGGTTTTGAGAGTGCTCCATAATGACATGAAAAAGTGATCTGGTCACTAGTTAGGCTTGCTGCTTTTGTGTGATGTGAATAAAATCTGAAGCTCCACAAAAAGTAAACACGTTTATGGTTAGTGTGTCAAATAAGCACACAACATGAAAAGAAAAGTATGTTTTAAACTTTTTTGTGACTCCCGCCCCACCACCCTGCCTTCACACCTGCATTCATGCCCAGTCTCTCACACCCGCCCCTTGAAGTGGATCTCCTCCTTTGCCTCGCCAACAGATCCCAAATAATGCACATTCCTATCTTCTCCTCAACTCCACGCCCCGTTATTCACAGGGTACCACAGGGTGCCTACCTCTCTCTCGACCACTGGATGACTGCTAACCAGCTCATTCTCAACCCTGGAAAATGTTAAATCATGATCTGCGGGAAGACTGCCCTCTTCCCCTAACACACCGCTTTGTTGTCCTCGCTAGGCCCACCCCCCTCTGCCTTTAACAGAGTAAAGAACCTTGGATGCACTATGGACTCAGACCTGACAATATCACAGCACTTCAACTCAGTGTCAAAATCCTGCTTTCTACACCTGCGCATTCTCCAATGCATCTTCCCCTACTTGACCGTCCTTCACAGAGTCGCTGCGATCGCTGCTATCATCCTCTCTCGCCTAGGTTATGCCAACACCCTATACCTGGGTGCTTCTGCTTCACAACTTAGAAAACTCCAAAGGGTTGAAAACACTGCAGGAAGGCTCCTTCTTGTCCTCGGCCCCAGACAACACATCAAACCCGCCCTCAGTGTCCTTCACTGCCTGCCCTTCGGGTGATCCACCTTCAAGGACCAGAATATCTACAACACAAGCTCACGCCCTACAGACCCAACAGAAACTGGAGATCAGGCACAGCTCTCCTCCTTATTATCCTAGTCGCTAAATCAACCAGGATAGGGGATCCTCTTTCTCCATCCTTGCGCCCACCATCTTGAACTCGATCCCGTTTAGCATCTGCAGCATATAGGATCAAATCGCCTTCCAGAAGGCACTTAAAACCTGGCTCCTTCCTTCTGCATCTTGACTGACCTAGTCCACCTCCAGACCGGTAGGCGGGGGCACCGATGAGCCACTTGAGGAGATAAGAAGACCGTACCTAGCATGTACAGAAAGGATTCCAGACAATCCATATGCTGTGACCTGTCTATCCTCATCGCAGCTAAATATCAGCCTGGACTCTCTGGTACATATAGCACTCCATCTCAATGGAAAATAGCAGTATACCGCCCGGGGGGTCGAACTTCGGTCCTCCAAGCGCTTTGAGGCATTAGAGTAGGGATCTGCTGCTTTGTGTGGGCTTTGAGAAGCAAATGCATCCATCAGTTCTGATTACCCATTCAGTAACACGTACTGGTCTTGCTGGAGACAAATGGGTTTCCCATTGAAATACTCTGCTCATACCAAAGAGGCTCTTAAGTGCTTGGGAGGCCCTGCAGAATTCATAGTGGGGTGGGAGAGTTCAGAGGTCATGATATAATCTGCCTCCTCCACAAGTACATTTTTGCCAGTAGATGTCCCTTGGAAGGAAGGCGGTTTACATGCTCTGTCTAGTTCAGCAGAAAAAGACCCCCTCAGGCTGCACACACTCTACATTGAAGCAATAGTCTGTGCCTGTGACAGCCATTTACTTTGTTTGAAAGGCACAGAGAATTCGGGTTCAGATAGATCCAGGGAGGGGCTTAAAACTTTTGTCGAGCTAGAGCCTGCTTCGTGGCCCGGGATGGCCATAGAGACAGCTGGCTCCCCCAGCTGTAAAGTTAACACACTCGCTGTTCCCATTCACCAGACTAAGAAGTAGCCGTAAAGGCCCCATACGAGGTTCCAAAACAGCTTCCCGGCCCTGTTGGGGGTACACGTTGTCTCCGGTGCCTGGTCCCCGTCAAGGTGCGGGGCTAGCATGCCATCCTTCTGGAAAGCCTGTGACAATATTTCAACTACAGTGGGTAATCACTCAACCTCGCTGCAAAGTCTTGCACGCCCTATACGAATGCGTGGCTCCTTTCCTCCCTCTTCCTGACAGAGAGACTTACGAGAGCGAGGGGGAACCCACCTCATGTGACAGTGGAAACAGGATGTAGAAATAAAGAAGGAAATGCCCGGAAGGGGATTACCCAGTGAACTTAACTCCTGGCTGGTCGCGTATTACCTGGGCTCCGTGTGAATGTATGAACGTGTGCGTGTTCCCGCTATCTCGACCTGCCTGTATGCAACCGGAGGTCGGGGCACATATCATCACACATACTAGACTGACCACTGAGCAGTGAACCCCTGGGATGGCTAGCCAGTCTGAGCGAACCAAGCAGAATACCCTGCGGCAACAGAAGCTACAATGGTTCCATGTGTTAAAATCACGGCAAAAATGGCCATGGACACAAAATATCACAGCAAAAAGGCTGTGGTTTTGCCACCGCAATCCATGCAAAGGATGAGGGGGACACCCCCACAACCCCTACTCCCCTTAAATGGTATAATGGGTACACCTTTACCGGGTCAAACCACAGCATTTTTGCGGGGATTTTTTGCACAGGCGATATTTTTGCCGCCATTTATCACTGCATACCGCTACACTTTAGCAACCAATCAAAGCCTCCCAACGGGATACAACTTCTTAACCTGGATATGGCGTCCGTGCCCTTATCAAAAACAGCGGCACCCAGAAGTATACCTAAGCAGCATCTGTGAGACTCAAAGGGTTGGAGGCCCTCTAGGACATCACCCTGATGCCCCAGGGTACCACGTGGATATATCAAGGGCCAAGGCTCCAGAGCCTGTCCTGAGATGCAGGCACTTGCTTAGCCTGCGTCGCTGGTCTAAACGTTGAGCGCACTGGGATAATTATGATGACGTTTCAGTGGAGACTGGATGCCGTTTGATTGCTCACACATAGATGCATCGCCTAACATTAACTGCGCGGGCTGGGGGATAATGCAGACCTCCCCATCTGTTCAATCTCCGAGGGCATGGAACTCCAATGTTTCTGCAGGTGAGAGACGATTAAAGCTTAGTGCTTCCCCCGACACCCGTCCAATGAGGCAAGATGTGAGGAGTGGGCAATAGGCCACATGGAGCCTCTTAACCTGCACAGGCAAGAGACAAATGGGGGCAGGGGAACTTTGCACCAATGAACATGACTGCACTCTTGAGCCTGAGAGGTTGGTATTGGGTGTTCTGGAAGACTTACCTTCCACGCAGAGCTAAAAGACCATGTTCTGACGTCATTCTTCGGTCTGTTCTGATCTCTTGCACCGGCACAATGCAAGTGACACATGTTAAGTATTTAGCACTCGCCTGTGATATAGGGCCAACCTGCACACCACAAGGTTGAATCCCAGCTGGCCCGACTCAGCCCTTCATTCTTAAGTGACCGATAAACGGAGATCCACAAGAATGGATGATAATAACAGATATTACTGCAGTGGTTAGAAGTGGGGGAAATGTGGCACTAGGCACAGTATAATATCTGGATATTATTATTATTCTTATTAACTAAATTTACATTGATTACTCCTGCATGTGCGTATAACTCCAGCATCAAGTAAGCATATCATCCTTTTTTACAAGAGTAGAATCTTCCAAATTGCAAACTGACTCTACTTAGCGGTTTGTGCAGCGAGTACTCACTCTACTAGCGCCAGCTGTTTTTCAGCTTATTTGGATTGGGTGGGCCTCTTGTACAGGATGCCACATAACTTGTTCATACCCACTGGAGACACTATGGTCCAGACATCAACACACTAGAGTGCTCTTCTTAAAGCCAATGCTGCACTGGGAATCTCTGCACATGTCGGCTTGTGCTCGTCGTATGCCAGTGCCATCCCTTATTGATGTTCCTCCCCGTCCCCATTGATCGCCGGGTCATTTCGTCAATCGCAGATCACTCCAATCAACCCTACTTTTCAGCCTTCGGAGGGGCTCATTCCCCTCTGCTGTGCAGAGGCGTAGCCAGGATTGTCTAACAAGTGGGGCCTGAAGCTAATGTAGTTGGGTGTATACAGAGTTCCCACAGTGCACAACCAAAGTAACGGTAATGTAATAAGCTATCAATCTGAATGTCAAAGATAATAGATTAGTGGAACTTAAGGTGCAGGGGAGAAAGATTGGCCCTGGCACAAGGACCAAAAATACATAAGCAACAGAAAAAGTTCCCTAAGGTATGAGAACTCCCGTCCCCTGAACTCTATCACAAGCTTATCAGAAAGCCAAACAGTTATAAATATCTTGATATCTCATCTGTAAGGTTTATGCAAATATTAAATGGGCAACCAATATAGTGTGTGTCTGCCAATTAACGGGGCATTACACAGTATTTTTCCATAAAAAGCTTGTACTCCATCAGCAAAAGGGTGACCCAACGTGTTTCGAGCAAATACTCTTCATCAGGGGTCTTCAAGTAATCATAAATCTAGAAAATTATCAATTCACTAAATTAACTTCTTCAAAGGAGGCGTAATTCTCAGCATTGTACAACATATTCTACTGTAAACGTGATGCTTTCTACACACGTGTTCAAAGGTCTAGTTACACATATATAACATATTTCTGTGTTCTAAATCACCTTCTACTATGACTGTAATGCTTTCCAGACAGGTGTTCCAAAGTCAACTTACACATACATGGCATATATCAATGATCAAAAATATATCAACAAACGTTTTCATCCTAGGTTGATGTTCAAAATCACATAAGACCTCATTAATGAATATACGTTTTTATCCTAGGTCGATGTTCAAAATCACATAAGTCCTCATTAATGAATATACGTTTTTATACTAGGTCGATGTTAAAAATCACATAAGACCTCATTAATGAATATACGTTTTTATCCTAGGTCGATGTTTAAAATCACATAAGACCTCATTGATTAATATAAACACAACCAATGTCCCAGTTGCTAATGTATTATTCAAACCACTTATATATAGTGCACAACTATAGCAACTTGAATAAGTGAGTGTAATACCTCATACGGTATCCATCAACCACAGGATAGGAGCATAACAATAAAGAGCATTAGAATCCTGCAAAAGTAGGTCTTCCTGTTCATGCAGAATCCTAAAACGAGATATAGAACCAGTCTTAAATACTGTTTAGCGCATATCCTATTATTCTCTGCACTAAATGTCAAACCAAATGCAACTCACCTCCCAGAGGTGGACTGAAAAAGGTATATATTCCGGCACAGCCATCAACGAGTGCATACGAGTAAGTAAACAAACATCTTCTCTCTATGGATCGGCGGTAAAGTAAAAACAATGCTGTTGTAAGTCTATCTATACCAATGTCAAATGGGCTGGGACAATATCAGATTAACAGTTCAATCCTACAAAAGCTTACCACCAGGGTCAGCATGGATATTTGCAAAGAGTGGTCATCTACTCCCATCTGACTTCCAACACGTTCATCTAGGAAGACAAGGAACGTGCGTCAAAGTTTGTTTAAAAAATTGAAAGCATGCGGAGCAGGCCCTGTTTCCCTATGGACTCACCTTCACGTAATGCATCACTGCACTGTAGCGGTGTCCGCGGAAAGGGGACTCTGCAGCACAAACCGCCATGAAATGCGGCAACTTACGTCAACCACTGTAAATAAAACACAGCGGATCGCACAAATGGGTTTCCCCCCCGCAGTGCCAAGGCCTTTTTTGGTGATTTTGGTATTTCGCCATTCAATGCCTTCTAACGTTTTCTGTTTCACCTTTCCACATTATGGAGTTTATAATCTGGATGAGGCAAGGATAAAATATGTAAAGATTGGCAGGTACATCCTCTGATGTATATTCCAACATATAAATGTGAAATCTCGAAGTGTAGGAATGGTAACGGCTTAAGTCAAACATGGGTAAATCTCTTAAATGAGCCGTACCAAACATTGTGAAGCTCCCTTATGCAAAAAGAGCAGCAAGGTTGAGTGAAGAACTGGGTTGGAACTACGGAGATCCCAATCTAATGATCATAGTAAAGACCTAGCTGCTGGCCCAAAGCCACCCATGGCGAGCAGAGAAATCTCCAAATTTTCCGAGTGAGGCGTGCTGAGCAAACCACTGCAGAATGGGGGGAGTTTATGCATATAATGTGGTCTGGATTGATCATAGTAGCATGTACAAAGATCAATGTCATAAGAGGATATAGTGTACATTTCTATTCAAGGATGAATATGTTATACTGATACCACAGGTGTACAAAAAAGAAACTCTCTAGATCAAGGCGGGCAGAAAACAGGTCATCCCCTGTGTTAGACCTCATCGATTTAGTATGGACTAAAGACAAAAGTAGATCAAAAATGCACACAAAGTGCATGAGACAACATGAGATGTGGGGAAAAGCCCCCCACTCTAAAAGAAGACAACACGTAGGTAATTGCATTGCCGGCTAAAGGGTATACAAGTGACACATTCTTCAGTGGTCTCATATAGGTGTTGATATCAATCCAATCTAATTAAACACTGAGAGAGTGCACAGTCTAATCTATACTAGACAGTGGTTCCAAATCAGTCAGCAATAGGCATGGAGGACTCAGCAAAAACAAAGCCAAACCAAGACAAAAAAGGTTCATGTAATGTGGTTGGGGCCACCGCAACCACTGCATAGTACTACTGAGTGGGCATTTACAGATTTTGGGTGGGGCTTGCCCGCACAGGCCCTAACCTGTCCATGCCTCTGCTTGCCCCTCACGCCAGCTCCTACTTTCCCTGCACCCTGCCTCTAAGCCACTCAGTGCGTAACCTGTGCACAGTGCCCGTTGCTTCCCAGATAGGCTGTGGCTTTATAAATCCCATGTCTTCAGTGCATCTAGTATTCCATCGTTGGGCACGCAGATGTGAGATTGCTCGACCACTCTCAAAATACAAGACTGCAAATGTACAAAGCTCAGGCTACGCTTTTGCCCAAGAAACGAGGTGGCAGACCCTTAGCACTTCCATAGCCACTAATCACACAACTTCATGTTAAACAGAGGTTTGCTGCTCTAAGCCCTCTACACCTAGAAACAGATCCGCATACACGGGAACATTTGAACTGCGCACATCCATAACTACTGCAGTAACACCATCTCCCACTTTGCCTCACTGTTCACTAACCTAAGTCACCATCTCGCCTTCAGCTATGCAAGAGCACCTGGAGACCATGCAAATGGCGGCGGTGAAAGGTATAGCTTGATATGCTGTTTAATACTCGATAATGTTCTTCTAGTTAGGAAAGAGACTGCCTAAACTCCCCCAAAAGGTTGGAGCTGAGATTAGAAGGTATACAGTGGGGCAGATATTCCTAGTGTGGCCAAAACAGGAACTTCACATGCGCGCCTGCAGTCATTTCCTCGGGGCCTCCCTTATCCAGGTTACTCGCTGCAAAAAAAAACAAAATGGCCGCTTTCTTCAACAAGGACCCGAGCTTCAAAAAACAGTGCTGAAACTCGGCCTGGGGCTTTGCCACTGTAGTCTGCAGTACAGCTGATGCTTCAAGGTGCTGCACTCGAAAATAAGCCAGGAAGAGCACGTCTGGCCTCATGCATGAAATCCACAGGCAGCATCTGGAAATAGACGACCAGGGCAAAACATGTTTGTTTGAGAATAATGGCTGCCACTTTAAAGAGGTCAAATCCCTAAAGAGGCAATTAAAGCATGAGGCACTCTCTCTTGCTGACAGGATTTCCCCCCATAGTAACTGGCCTTTTGCCACCAGTGACCGGGGCAGTCATTTGCCAGAAGTGGAAAGAACTACCACTGGGAAGAAGACCTGTAGCAGCCTCAGCCCCACGCGACAATCGAGAGAAAGCAGCGGATCAAAATGCCAGCGTAGAAAACACCATAAAAACAATGCCTTATTCTATTAAGACAATTCAGTGGGTTGGCGCATCTGCTGCAGTGACTCTTTGTACCACCTGCCGATCTGATGTGTTAATCTCAGCAGGAACAGGTTGAGTCCGCCTTTCATCCTTATACGGCCAATTAAATGAATGATATTGCTCTGGGCAATATGTGACACCAGACTATTCACACATCCACGAACCTCAATAATGCAACAGAAAGTCCCAATGAAAAACAAGGCATGCCACTATGTCTTTTGGGTGGGAGACTGGCCCTAGTTCCACAGAAAAGGAATGCTTCCATATCATAGATGGAAGTCCCGGGTGTACATGAAAAAAAGGTGTTCTACCCAGTTTACCCCAGAGTCTGCGGTTGCGCTAGCATTTCCTTAAACACATAATGCAAAGAAACGTATGGCACTGTGTCGGTCCAGTTTTAACATCACATACGATACATGTTGTTGGACTAACTGAAAACACTATGCTGAGATGGAACAATGCATCAGCTTTCCAGGTGCGACAGACTTCTTCATCGGATGGTGCAGAGAGAAATGACTGGTAAAGGAAAACCCACAGGGCAGTGCATTCTGAAGCAAACTTCAATGACTGAAGGAAAGGCAGGTCAGGAATTGCTGTATTATCGAAAAGACCATAAAACTCATGGAAACAGGGAACTGAGCTTTACATTTAAAGAAAACAACTCGTGTCCACATGTAACTGTTGAACATAATATGTTGTTAAAGTTAGACACAGGCAGTGTGAAGGTGGGCCCTGGTCATTTCCTAAAATTACTGATTTTATTTTAAAAGGACATATTGAAGTGAACTGTTTGAAAACACATACATTGAAAGCAAGGTCAGTAGTGCATTTGCCCTCACCAAGTGCCTAAAAGTGTGTTTTGCAGCCTCTATGTAGTGTCGGGAAAATTGTAGTGATTTCAATGCTGCTGAAAAGGTTTTGTGTCTGGTATACGACATTACAAAATATGCTCCCCAGGTTTAACTGTGCAGTCTCCAATGTTACCGCAGTATTCCACAAGTTTCCCAATGGCTTCCTGACTTGCATACAGCATGGTAAATGCTAAATGTGTTATCTAGTTTTTACCAATGCAATGTCCGCTGTTTCCCAGTGTATCTCGTGCTCGGTAATGGGTGTCAACCATTGAAGCTTAGACACCCAAGATTCCCTTTGTTTGCGTGCTGTGCCCTCCCCATTAGGTGCCCAGAACAGTACTAGCAAACAGCTGCTGAAGGGAGAGGGTATTGCAGGGCTGTCTTCTCACTTTAATGTTGCGATTGCATTGCTGGGCCTGGCCTCAAAGTTGTTATTAAACCTATATCTAATGAGACTTCTATCTTCTAGGTTCTCCAAGTTATTGGTGCGTATCCTCCATTGCCTATGAAATAATGTACAGCTTGATGTATCAGGGTGGAATGCTTGGGTGGGGTGTTTTGCGACCACTTTGCTGTTTTTTTCTTAGTCTCCCCATTTATAAATGCTTCTAAGCATTTAATGTAGTCTAAGCAAGCATTTAATGTAGTCTAAGCAGGTAATGTACTTGGGCTAAATAAGGTGAAATATCCCTCGAGTCCCTCGGGAGAGGCGTAAGGGCAAATCTGGGCTCATGCAGTCATGGGTGGACTGGGAACTAAAAGAGGCCCTGGAAATAATTACTGGGGACCAAAAGAGGCCCTGGAAATAATGTTCAAAGTGGCCCCATATGACACATTTTCAGCAAGCCCAATGCTTTTCCTATAGAAAATTTGGAAATACCACACAAAAGAGGCCGAGGGTGCAGAGGCCCACAGTCAAACCTCCAGAGTTCCCGTTAGGCCAGTCCACCCATGCATGCAGTCACTGCGTAAAATCCGCCCCGTGCGTTTGGACGTAAACATGGCTTCCCTTTGAGGCGTAACTTCCTGCATCACTCTGCAGATACCAGGCCAGCTCCTCCCAATACCAGGAAATGCAAGTACGTACACAAAAGGTTTGCGTGCCCATCATGGCGGGATAGGCATATGCCCTTTTGCCCGGTCGTTCTCTGCCCATGCCCCAAGGAGCACTTTCAGATGGGGAAGCTTGGACTGCGAACATGCTCTTTTGTCCGAGGGCGCCGGCCCCTTGTGAAGGGTTGGCAGTCAGCCACCCTTTCCCACCAGCCACTCTTGGTGGGAAGAGAGCCTTGGCTCTAGCCTCCAGTAGCCATGTTGGCAATGGGTTGCTCTGCTGGTGCTTTGGCACCAATCTGTTCTGACAGCTTGCTTGCAACCTGATGGGTGTGAGGAGCCTTGATCCCATGGTCTTGACTCTCGATGTGTGTGTGCTGAGGGCTGTGGGTTGGACGAAGAAGGGGTTGGCTTGGTCCGAGCACAAGGTCCTTCCCTGTACCACCAGGACTCTCAATTGAGGCGTGGAACTAACACCAATCCCTATCAGTGGTAGAAGTGTACTGAAAAAAGTAGTGGAACTGTGGTCTCAGCAGTGGAGAGGGTAGGAGGAAGCATCGTGCAGCATGTGGTACAGTGTCGCGGCCGGGGCATTGCAATAGTCTAAGTGACTAGTAACTAAGGCTCCTTTTGCAACTTTACACTTGCACAGGGACATGAATGGACAACTCCTCTCTATAGAATGGTGAATATGGTCGTAAAAAGTAGAGGAATGGTAAACAGAAAAAAATAAAAGTAGTGGAACACCGCTCCCGACCGTTCCTGCTCACTTCGATCACTGATGCCTATACAACACCTGGTTGCAGTGCATGGAATATTGACATCTTTTCTTGCAGCACTTTACGGGGTTCCACAGCTTTCAAGGGGTGCTGCTTAGGGCATTCTAACTGCTCTTTTTTGGAGTGAGTCATTACGGCAAGTGTTTGCTAGTCCTTCCTCTACCTCCGTGGCAAACTCAGGAGGCCATTGCCTACTGATCTTGCTGGCATTCCTGTGTTCCATGGTTCTGAATGAAGATTGAAAAGGACCTTTTCCTTAACTTCCATAGTGACCACAGGTAGAAGTAATTTCTCTTGCATTTGTATTTGTATTTATTTAGTAGTAAGGATGTAATTTCAAACGGAAACGTGTTACACAGCATACATTTACAGATGGCAGAGGCGTTTTCTGGATTAGATGCCTTTGCCATATACAGACTGTGTTATGCTGGATGACAACAGACCGGGTAGCAGAGGTGTAGAGTGCCGGAACATAGACCTAGGGGCAATGATTGGAATACAGGCATACATAGGATATACAGTTAAGGCCTAGGGTAAGCAAATGCATGGGCAACATGTATTTATATGACATGTCACATATGGAAATATACATCCATGTGTGACCGAACTGGAAAGTTCAGGCAGGGGGAGCACAGAAGGGGTAGCATGGATGTTGGGGATGACCCCTCACCAGCTAGCAATGAGGTGGAGCTTCATTTTGGCAGTGAACAGTTCCAGGGATGGAATGGCTTCTTTGATGCCTGGAGTTGGGGCATTTCAGGAGAGGGGGTCAGATGAGAGAACTAGTTGAGGTGGCAGGAGGCACAGGGGCCGGGGACAGATACGTTGTGGCTAGATGAGGACCATAGCAACCCAGAGGGAGAGTAGAAAGAGATCCAGTCATCAAGTTAATGTGGGGGGAGACTAGGGATAGATTTAAAGACAAGGAGTGGAAACTTGATGACGGAGGAATTTTGCATGGACACGCATCTAGTGTGGTGCTGATATGATGAGGTGGGTGGGTTTTCTGGGAAGCTCGTAGAAGGTGCATGTAGCAAACTTGAGAACTTTGTTAAGTGGAGCAAAAGAAAAGCAGGGAGGACAGAGGACTCAACAGAGATCAGAGTGTTTGATTATTTCTGAGTGAGGTCTGGGTGATCTTCCTTCTAATGAGAAGGTTATGCCTGGCTGCACTGGAGGAGTAGTGATTAACTGAGAGAATTTAAGGAACCTCAAAATATAGAGGCTAGAGGGATGGAGTAAAGGTATCAGGAGGGAAGGAAATGCAAGATGGAGACTGGGGTTAGCATTGGAGGCAGGGAGAAAGAGAGCATCTTTCTTAGAGACGTTTAAAGTCACGCAGAGTGGGGCCAAACAGGGCCACGTGCCAGTGAGTCGGCTGGTGATGCATTGTGAGATAACAAGGTAGAAGACGGGAAAAGAAGATAAGGATCTGTGCATCACCCGAAAGAGGTGAAAGTGAAACTGGAAGTTGAAGGAGGACATAAGATGGAGCTGTTGAGGGTGAAGAAGAGCCTAGGACTCCAGAACTGAACATTGGGGAATGTTCACTAGAAAGGGTGCTTTGGAGAGTATTTTTGGAGTTCCAAAAGAAGGAGAATAAACAAAGAGCTAGCAGGTCACCTATTTGGGTACAGTGGCTATGAATCCAGGGGGAGGAGTGGGTTTGGAGGTGGGTGGGGGTGGCCCACACTGTCAAAGGCTCTTGAGAAATGAAGAAGAATGAAAATGGAGGAGAGGTGTCGGGGGGGGGGGTGCATAGCATCTTAACCTCAAGGTAGTCAATGATATGATGCATGTGGAGACTTCCCCTTGAGGATGATTTTGGATTTGTGGGATAAAAGCGAGGCCGGTCTGTCAAATGAGGGATTGTTGGGATCTGAAGCAGGTTTCTTTCGTTTGGATATCACTGTGGCTATTTGGCAGCACGGGTGGAGGATTCCTGATGAGAAAGGAGAGGGTAACGCTCTTTGTTTGGTTAGGGTGCAAAGGAACCACTGGCAGTACAGGATGGTTTGTCTGAGCAGAGGATGTGTAAGAGCACGGTAGGGGAGTAGGTAGAGGTGGGAGAAAAGTGTGAAAAATGAGAGGGGTGACTGGAGCAGGAGAGAAGGAAACAGGGTTTGAGAGAGATAGAAGGGCAGAGAAGTTGTCATATTTTTGTAGATTGATCAGAAGAAGTAGGTGGCAAAGTCATTAGCATAGAGGGGATTAATGAGTGTTTTTAGGGATGGGATAGGATGGCCTTCGTGTCATCGATAGCCTGTGTGGTTTCTGGTCGCTCTCTAATGCCATAATACATTAAAGCAGTGCTAACAATACCTGTGATAATACATAGAGGGAAAACAATGCACACAAATAGATATTGTTGATGTTGTGAAAAATGACAACTATATCTTGATAATCCATTTTGTTCTTCAATGCACATACAGTAATTAAACTAAACAAATAATTTGATTCACATATCTACTAGCATCATGGGTTGTTCCGCAAAATACCACGAGTTAATACTCAAAATATAAAATCAATTACAAAACATAACATTTTTCCTATAGTGAAACCGTACAACCATGTACACTTTCACACATGTGAGAAAATATCCAAATTAGAAGACATTAACAAATGGGATGGTCATACAATACATTACAATAAAGGAGGAGCTGTAGTTGTCTTGGATAAACAAATGTATATTAATGAATGTTTACATTTTTTTGTCTGATAATTTCAGCTACCAAGAATTATTTGGGGATCCCACTGAAAATATATTGGAGGAGATTAAACAAAGTAACAAAAGCCTATTAACGTGAATTAGAATTTTTGGTCAACGATAAGTCTAAAATTCCCACGTTTTATATTGTCCTTAAAATTCCCAAGTCTTTGGACGACCCACCAGGAGGCCCCATGGTAGCTGGCATCTCTTCAATATTAGTGCCTTTTATCAAAATGTGACCCTTATTAGATAAATCTGCTAGTAAAACAGATTCAATCTTATCTATGTTATTCTATTACAGGCATACTACATTTAGAAGAACTACCATGCAATCCCCATCAGGAAATCCTGCTATTAGTGGGCATTGAGTCTTTATATAATAGAATACAACAGCGGGCAACTTTGGCGAGGGTTGAAAACCGACTATGGCATTGACAAGATCAACCACAGTACAACATGTGTTTGTTATGTGGTGCATAGAAGTATAACTTACTAACAATTATTTTTAAATTATGGGTGCCATCCAGGCACAAATAGACAGTTCAGAGATGAATGCTTCAGTGGTCTCTAATTTGGCTATCTTTACGTTGAACGGTTTGAAACTTCAGTAATATATGCAATCATTTTCAAAGCAATCAACATATGGTTGCAATTTATTGATACAAACAACAAGAAAGGAGGAACTAAATGTCAGTCTGATATGCCCAGGGTTTCACCAATCATAAAATGCAAACACTATGTTAGAAGAGCTAAACGAAACAAGTTTTCTTTGTAATATTTTCCAGTTCAAAAGATTGCACTAACAGTCATATGAATATCCCTTCAGATAGACTATGCTAATAATTGAGGTACTTCCCTGTCTTATCTTTAGGTGTTGAGTGGGGTACCATCACAAGAACAGTGATTTCTTTTTAGTAATGCAGTCAGAGATCAGGGTTATCCTTACGGTTGTCTTTTCACCTATACAGGGGGCCTCATTTTAAATGGCATTTTAATTTTAATTTTAAGTCGTCCTGTTGAGTGTTGAAGAACATTCCACAGTGTCGAAATGCAAGAAAATGCTCCTTTTTAACTAACAATGTTGTATCCATATTTGGAATGTGTTTTGTCCACATCTGCTTTTACCTGCATACTGTTACCTCCGATACCATTGTATGTGCCTATTTATCCCTGATGAATGGCCAGCAATTAGCATTAGGGACAGAAACATGTAGGGTTGATTACTAAATGCATGCATTGAAAGTGGTGTATCTTGTAATGTCAGACCATGTAATATTGTTTGTATATGTTCTCTCTTGAAATCAATTGATGCGTTTCTAATTTTCATTAATGTTTTGACATTTGTTTTTGTTTTGAAGTTATTCATCATTGGTCTTGGTTTAAAAGCTTTATGAATTTATGAATTGATCACATATCTCTTTATATCTTTTCACAT
This sequence comes from Ambystoma mexicanum, assembly GCF_040938575.1. Lineage (NCBI taxonomy): Eukaryota > Metazoa > Chordata > Amphibia > Caudata > Ambystomatidae > Ambystoma > Ambystoma mexicanum. Next base: position 334,349,843 of record NC_090924.1, on the reverse strand, counting down.
AGCCGAGGTGATTTTTGATGAACTAGCCGTACCGAGTCACTTGATTGCGTCCCTTTTTTTAAGAGTTGCAAATAATGATGATTCTAAGAAATGTTATTTTTTTTAGCTCTTCTAAATAGTGTTTGCACATTATGATAGGTGAAACTTTGGACATACCATACTCTGACAAGTCCCTTCAACGTCATATATGTGATTACATCCCTTTGTGGATTGCGATTATTTTTGTAAAATAAGGGAGGGGTGTTTTCCATGAAGGAACAAAGCGCACAAATACCAGTTTCTACGGCGGCGAGTGTTCAACCATTAAAATGAATAAGTTACAATAACACAGCAGATGGTGTTTGAAGTCCATGGGATTAAATGAGCTGCCCGTGAAAATATCCTAGTAGCTGACAGATTGATGTCCCGGCGATCGGCTAGGCGTGACATACATGCTCAGAAGTGGATAAAATACAAATAAATGCAGAGAGGAAAATATTAAACATGGTTAAGCAGCATGACCCATAACAGAAGTTATTCAAAATGTGCCACGGTGAGATAGCGCATTTACTGGTGCAAGACAAGGAGTGCCGGAGAAGGCGGACTCGCAAGAACAAAAGTGTTAGAACTCAAGAAAATTCATGGCAGCCATAAGATGGGCTGTTTTATTTAATTAAAAACAAAGAGCGATACATATATTCCTCTACCCCATCTGCATCTATATTTCTTCATACCCCGGAAGTTCAAGGATAGCCTTATTTCATGCCAACCGATAAACATGTACCCTAACCTCACTGCATGATAGTTTTAGTGCCAACCAATGATATTTAAGAATGGTGATGTGGCACCTTTCATGGGATGTCTCCTGGGTGGGACCTTAGACATGGGCCCTTCCAATCATAACTGGGGAATGTATACAAAATATATGTAGCTTAGCAAAGGGAGCCAATGAACAGTAGAGATAGGGTTTTCTAACGTTGTGGTCACGATGACATCAGAAGTGACTCTTTTGTACTATATAAAGCACTGTTTGTCTGTAGAAATGTTGGCTAATCTTGAGTGAGAGCTTGCCTGTTGATCTTGTTTCCCCCCAGCTTTAACATATTGCTAATAACGCTGGGTTACCTTGCATTTCTGCATGCCACATCCTCTGCGTCACCCCTTTATGGGCAGATATCAGATAGAGGGACTTGTTGTCTTTTAGGCCCCTGATTAACACTATACTATACTTCCCTTCTGTAATGCAGATAATTCATTATCGTTCTGGCAAATGCATTTAATATGAGATTTATGCAGACATTAGTTGTAAGCTAATCATGTTAGTTAGCAGGGATATTCTGCGATTGTATAGGTCAGGTGAGCAGTCCCTCTGAATACATCCTGTAAATCAGTAAACTCGTTCTTAAGCAGATCATTGAAAAGATACTCGGCTTATCAGAGGGAAAGCCTTGGCACATTCCAACCATGTTATGGAGTCTAATGCAAGCATTCCTTCCCATTATATGCGGATACAATAGCTCCACTATCTAGTAATATTTACTATTTTTCTCTTCATTTTGAACAGCAGAAAAAGCTGTGAGATCTACTATTCACCTGTAATTGTTGCTTTACATTATAAATGAATGTGCATTCAAGCAGCAAAAATGTATCTCTATACCTTACAATGGAATAGTATCTTAGGGAGATCATGGGAACAGCTAGTAATGTTTTTTTTATTTAAAGATCAAAAGAGTTTAAGAACACAGTTTGTTTTAAGAGAGTTATTAGCGGGTGGCATGATGTCTACTGGGATTCAGAGTCCCAATCCAACAATGAACTCAAAGAACCTTTTAACAAGGACCACTGCATGCTGGGACCTGCAGTATAGCGTCCTAGGCTGAACAAGAAATGACCCGCGTCAGGAACAGGAAGGAGTGACTTCCAGAGTTGAGAGCCCAACAGTTTTCCACCAGGGCACATTGCCCAGCAGTAAACCACACCCATTGTGCTGGAGCGATGCAGCTTAGACAGCTTGTCAAGACCCGAAAACAGCGATATGCAAACCACCGGGCTCAATAACCCCGGACTTCAAGCAACGATTCACCCTACAAACAGGGCATCCAGAATAGGCTCAGGCGCCGCCCTGGCCCAGTTCAAGATAAGAAATGTGATATTCAACGAATGCACAATAGACTTTGGGGATCAAGTGGCCATCGAAGCACTTTGATATCCGGCTGGACGGTACCTCATACTTGTCACTGACCATGCGTAACTTGTAAGGGTGTCTCGTAACCAGGATACCAATGCTTGAATCCTAAAATGGTGTCTGGTTTTACAACCTTTCCATTTTTCCATACTCCAGAGAAAGCAGAATTGGATCAAAGACATGGACCGGCTCAACAGAGAAAATTAGTCCAGGCAGAGAGACATGCTCTGATCAGTGGAGCTGGATGAGAGAGCAGAGGTGGTAAGAAGGAGCCAAAAATATTCCAATCAGCACCGACACACCGGACCAAGAAAGGGTGAAGCCGGGAGTCAAAAGCTTTTGGCCATGAATAAATGCTGTCCCTTGGAGTATTAAGTTTGAAGACATTGGAAGAAAACACGTTTGGGTGAGACATTGTTGTGTGAAATGCTACACTGAGAGAGATGTCAGTGTGTGAAAACACTGCATGCTGTGATCCTGAGTGCCAATTCCTAGAATTAACTTTTAACAGGAAGCACTGCATGCTGGGAACTGAAGTATAAAGTCCCTATACTAGAATGGATGAGAAAGAACCATGATCAAGAACCGGAATCTACTAGAGTCCAAACTCACAAAGACAGAGGACAAGACACTAAGAGGCCAAAGTGCATGCTGGTACTTGGAGTTTAAAAACCGATAACATCTTGACGAGGAGAACCCAGTGATATGACCACCGAAAAACTACCAGTGTCTAATTTAAAAACCCTAGTTAACTAACAATAGAGCCTATGTTGACTGAGACATTGCTGCCACATCACCTGTTCCATAAAGACAGCTGCCCTCTATCTACTGCCACTCACCCAGCTGTCCATTCAAGCTCTGGCATCCATTTAGCTAGTCCGCCACCCTCCTGCTGCCACCATTTGCAGAGGCCCCTCTATTCCTGCAAACATTTAATGGGGAAGTCACTTCACTAGACTGGGAACCTGCAAGCCCCTCAGAACGCAGTGGAAAAGGCTCTATTCTGGAAGGGAATTTGCACACAAGGGCACCCAAAGACTGAATTCAGAGTGACTCTCGCTCTGCCACTCTCTCTTTCTCTTTCTCTCTCTCCCTCTCTCTCTCTCACACACACACACACCCCCACACGCCGACAACTTTTTATAAAATCATTATCATGCCAAGATTTCGATACATGATGTAAAAATCAAAGTATGCATTCTCTATGTTACATTTTCCATTCTCTTAAAGTGGTAGAAAACAAATAATCTAATTCCAAACACTTGTTTCTGAGGCTCTGACTCCAAACGTGGCTGGTAGTGACATCTACTGGTAAATAGCAGTATTGTTACTCGCCATCTTTTGATTTATTGCCTTTGAAATTAGGTCAGAGAAGTCCGTTCATGGAGCCATGGGCGTAAATTCAGGGGGGGGGGCAAGGGTGTTTGTCCCCCCCAACTTTTGTGGCACACCATTTCATCCCACTCATTTGGCAGGGGCCCCTTTCATTTAGATATAATCCCCCCCCACACAACATTTTCAGCAAAGTTACTCCACTGCATACAGCCTCCTTCCCTTGTCCCCAAACCCTGGTTCAGGGACATTTTTTGAAGACTTGCCAGGGTTCAGCCCCAGCTAGACCTGGCCTACTTAAAGCCCTCCCTCACACCACACACACATTTATAGACATTACGCACCTTGTTGCCAAGTAGCATGATGACGACATCCTGTTGCGCATACTCGTGGATCTCTGTCAGCCAGGCCTGCAGGGAAACAAAGAGAGCGAGAGTGAAAAGGCGCCAAGCACCGGGTGTCAGTGAGCAGACTGATGATCTACGCCATCCCCAAATGCAGTCTTGCACTGAGGTCAGTTTTGTATAAGAAGGTGAGTAGATTATGCAGTGCGCTCTTCCCATTTGCTATTAGGTTTTGGATTATGGATTGGTTAACTAGGTGAGGGCCAATAGCTGCACGGCTGCATAGAGACTGGTATCCACAAACCAGTCAATGAATGTGTTGCTAGGTCTGGAAAAGATCTGGGGCTAAGCTAATGTCGGAACATTCGGGACTGGGGGCTAGGTAGCCTTGTGGCTGTAGCTCCTGAGATTCTAACCAGGGCTACAACCAAAAGACCAGGGGCTATAGCCCCCATAGCCCCCCCATAGCAACGCCTCTGGTGTAGGTAAATGTTCTGTGTTCTATGTTAGCCTGTGCACTTGGCTTAGTGTTTCTATTGATATTGTCTACTAAATAAGTTATTATAATTGTTTTGGTTGTTCACAATATTTTTTAGTTTATTCAAGTTCTAAACAGGCATTCATATAAACATTCCAAACATCAATGCTAATACAGTAGTGCCAACAAACTCCGCTAGGAGGCAAGTGCATGTGTTTCGCCCTTGCTCAGGCTTTTTCAAGGCACGATTAAAACAGTTCATTTAACAGTTAGACGTTATTGTCCAACATTTATTTTCTGAAGTGTGTCTGTCTTATCTAAACAGCATTCATATTAGATATACATTTGTCTTCCTCTTTTTGTAGTCTACGATGCTGAGTAGACAAGTGTCTTGTATTTATTAGGGTATAAGGTAAGACTGTATTAGTTGAAAGTTATTATTTTGGCATTTTCCTAATGCTTTCTGGGTTTCTCGGTATCCGGGGCCCCCTGAGGTTGCTCATATTGTGGTCCCTTCTTCTGTTTCTTTTTGTTTCGGTTCCTTATCCTGGTTAAATCTTAATTTCTGTGGTTACGGTTTCCTCCTGCCCCCCACTTTCAATGAGGTCACTCACCTTATTGTATTGTACAGGACCGGGATTTTGGGGGCATGGACACAGACACCTTTGAACAAAGAAATGAAGGGATCCAAGAATCTCTGTTCGCCAGATACCCCTCATCCCCACCGTCCCTACCTATAGCCTCCACTTTCAGCGAGCAAAATAGGCATTGCAATTCCCTTGAAGTTCCCGACTCTCTTCCTCTGCGCCTTAATCAGAATACTTCTAGGGAAACATTAGCAGCCCACCAAGAGGATACTTGAAAAGGACACACTTTAGCAAAACTAGACACTATTCTATTTATTTATCTATTGGTCATCTGTATGGCGCCCATACACAAGTGTTTCAAGGCACCACAAGGCAAAAAGGGTGGGGAGGGAGGACAGAGGAGAAATAACATCAATACATGGTCCTACTAGGCTTTATTTATTTTATTTATTTATTTATTTATTTGTAACGCGCCGAAGCTCGCAAGCATCAGGGCGTGAAAAAAGACACAAGGACGAAGATTAACGGGACGACAGAAAAAGAGAGCAGAGAGAGAAGGAGCAGAAAGATGGTAACATGATGCCGTGTAGTAGTTGCCTAATTATTTGAAGAGAAAGGTCTTCAATTGCTTCCTAAAGAGTTGGATGGTGCTTTCCAGTCTAAGGCTGCAAGGCAGTTTGTTCCAGTGGGAAGTCACCAGGCTCGGAAAAGCTCGACCGAGACCAGTGGCTTTACCTGGAAGGCTGGGATTGATCAGTCCTTGTTTGGTGGATCTCAAACTACGGCTCAGCTCATACCAGCTGAATTTTTTCCTGAGGTACGCTGGCGCCGTGCCATAGAGACATCGGTGGGTTAGGGTCAGTGATTTAAACAGGATCCGTTCCTTCAATGCCAACCAATGGAGATCATTTCTGTCCTTGGTGATGTGTTCAACGCTTAGATTTGTTTGTGATGGACCTGACAGCGTTATTCTGGATAATCTGGCATTGTTTCAGGCAGTTGTTGCTGGCGCCAAGCATTAACGCGTTCCCATAATCCAAGCGAGACAGAATGGTAGCTCTCCCTATCGTGGCACTATTCTTGATGTTTAGAAATGGTCTGATCTGGCAGAGAAGTCTTTGATAATATTGACAACTTCGCTTTAAATAAGCGGTTTGGGCTTCTGTACCTAGGGAAGATTGTAAATAAATACCTAGGGTTTTGACCTTATTTGATACCTTAATGGTGGAGTCTTTTATAGTGAAGGTGGAATAGTCCGAGCCAAGATTGCTTAAGGCTTTAGCGCTTCCAAAGGTCATAAGTTCTTTTTTGGAGCTATTAAGACACATCCAGTGTGATATCATCCAGTTTTCAATGGTGTTGTAAATAACCGATAACTTCTCGTTGTCTAAGGAATGGTTTCCACTCAACTCTAGAATGAGCTGTGTATCGTCAGCGAAATTGGTGAAAAAGATTCCAAGCTGAGATAGAAGCGTACAGAGGCAACGGATATATAAGTTGAAGAGCAAGGGGGAGAAGCTGGCTCCCTGAGGGACACCACAATCTACAGGTTTGGGTGAGGTGGAATGACCTGCCCAATAGATTTTTGAATTCCTATCTTCTAGAAATGATGATACCCAATCTATTGCATCATGGGAGCAGTTACCAGCTGCGCCTAGGGCCTCTCGGAGCTTTCTGTGATCTAACAAATCAAAAGCCGCCGAGAGGTCCAAGAGGATTAACAATCCTGTTTTACCTCTGTCCAGGATGCTCAGCATTTCTGTCTGCAAGTCCAACAGTGCTGACACTGTGCTGTGGGCACTTCTAGAGCCCGATTGTTGGGGGTGTAGCAGGCTGTGTTGATCTACATAATCTTGCAGTTGCTTGGTCGCTATTTTGTCGAGTACCTTCAGGAGAAAGTTACAATTAGTAATGGGTCTGGGGTTGGTGGGGTCTTGTTGATCTAGTCCAGGTTTCTTGACTAGAGGGGTGACTGTGACTGTTTTAATTTCTGTCGGTACTTTCTGGTCCCTGAAGGAAGCATTTGTCATGCGACAGAGAAAAGGGGAAAAGATTTCAACATTATCAAGAATCAGTTTTGGAGGTATGATGTTTTCGGCGCAGGTGGTGCAATTTATGGAAGAAAGAGTGTCATTCATGTCTTCAATGGAAACTGGTGAGAATGTGAATTTAGGGATGTCTAGAGCAGGATACGTCACCTTGGGTTGCGCAGGTGGTGACGGATCCGAAGTTTTTCAATTTATAATGGAGTCTCTGGCTTTTTTGATTTTATTCGAAAAGGCAAGTTGAACTGCTTAGCAGTCGGTCAAGGTTGGTTGAAAGGGTGAGGAGAGAGTGGGTGGTTTTTCGAAGGATTTTAGGATTTGGAACAATTTTCCAGTGGAGTTAGAAGCACTGGTAATTTGAGTATTAGAGTATTCTTTTTTTACTTCAACCAGTTTGGCTCTGTATAAGAGGTCGCATTTTTTCCAGTTTTCTTTATTTTCCTCTGAAGGGGTTTTGCGCCATGTTCTTTCTAATTTCCTTTTAGCTATTTTGAAAGTGCTCAATTCAGGTGTGTACCAATGCTGGTGGTTAGGGTTGGGGCGAGCCTGTTTATTTTTAAGTGGTGCGTGTTTGGTGCTTTGTAACATTCGGACCATGCAAGTGCAGTGACAATAAGTGCAGGGGGAGGGGGCATGTTAGGGCAGAAGGCCTGGGAAGGGGAGGGGAGAAGTGCAGGAATGCTGGGGCCCAGGGGCTGGGCAAGTGCTGAGGGGAGCCTAGGTGGGTGAGTACCAGGGGAATCAGGGGTAAGGGCCAACTAGTGTGAGTATGGGGTGGACCAGAGTCAGGCTAGTCAGGAAAGGGAGCCTGAGAGCAAGTGCTGGTTAAGGGGTGCTGGGGAGAGTGGAAGAGGAGGACCTGGCCCCTGTAAGGCACATAGGGACCACGCACCAGTCGCAGCAGCAGGGGGACATTGGCAAGGGTGGGGGGGGAGAGGGAAGGAGGAGGAGAAAAGGAAAGTCTAAGAAGGGATATGGGCGGGAGCCTAGAAGCAGGCCCAAGATAGGAGCAGAGCTCTGGTTAGCAGCCTGGCAGTAACTGCTGAAGCATGGACATAGTAGACAGACAGTCCATGAGGAAGATACCATAGCATAGACAGAGAACACAGATTAGAAATGACCAGGAAGGTGCAGGTATCCAGACATAGACTCAGTTTAGAAGAGGGGCAGGTTTCTCAAGAGGTGTTACCATAATTGAGACAAGAAATATATTTTACTTTTTGGTGCGAAATATAGCAATGGTCACAATGATTACATATGAAACAACACTATCACGTACACAAACTATGAGTGAGGGTTTTCTGACGAGTGCCTACCGAGAACTAAACCTCTCTTAGAGACTGACAATTTTGACATATTTAGGGACTGACCACTTTGACATGTTACGAATTCTGAGATGATAAAAATTCTCCAGGACCAAACACATTGGCTAAATGGTAAAGATGTGATTTGAGCCCAGTCTGCAATTTCGGTAAATTCATACTGTTTTCCCAGTTCAAATCGTAGAGGAAAGTGCAATTATTTGTGAATGTTTGACTTCAATGAACTAACATAGTACCCTGTTTGGTGGCTTGAATGGGAATGTACACAAATCACATGCTAGCTCAACCGCACAGCATAAAAAAAGAAAATCCTTGTGGTGCTACATTATGCAAAAAAAGCATTATTGTACCTTTATTTTCCCTACAAGTACCAAAATACAAATGAGGGCCTAAACCACACTGTCTGGGTTTCATTTCTCTATTCTAAAGATTTAAATACATCCAACAAATGAAACGGTGTGATAAGGCCTCAGGCTTATGGCCCTTGTCTGCCACAGACTTGCAGGTTGTTGTTAAATTAGTGATGTGATGAAGAACATTCGAACCTTTAGTAAAAAACGATTTATTTACATGGAAAATAAGCTCATGAGAAGCCTGTGGTGCTTGGTTGGCCCGCTCCTGTCTTGGGTCACTTCCAATCAAATGTCCCTCACAAAAGCGAAGAGCAGGACCCAGGCTAAGGAATATCAGCAGTGTATGGTAAGGGGGACATTTTCACTGAAGACAGCCCAATAATAAACCTTCATTTAAGATGATCTCTTCTGGATACCTGTATAATCCAGTGCCAAAGCTGGGATATGCGCCGCGGCGTGTTGGGGCCACTCTCGGAATGTGCTATCTAACCACCTGCCCCAATATACTCTTCATTTTGGGTTGTAGCCAATCAAATAGACCTGCACTATGCTTATGCTACGTTAATTTGTATAACCAACACTTTTTGCTGCAGGTATGTTGTCTTGTTAGCAATCATTAAAGTTTATATACCAAGAGAGAGAGAGAGAGAGAAGGCTGCGTCAGCTGCACCAGCGTGTGGTACGGTGTTATGCATATGAACACAGATCTCTAGGGCAAGAGCGTGCAACTCTAGACTACCTTCTTAATCACTGTAGCACACACATCTATCAATAATATCTTCACCTTTGGTTATTGCATCTAATCAATATATGCCACAAAGAAAGGTGAGCACGCTACACAACTTGTGCACTGTTAAATGCACCAACGGTATGCCCTACAGTCAACACAGCGTATTACTTTATCAGATGGGAATTGAGTTGTGAACAACATTGAGCAAAGGTGGTTCACAGCCTGAGCAGCACCCAATAAAATAGCATGGCCTGTTATTAATGTTGTGTACAAAATATGCACTTACTTCTTTGTACCAGGCAGCCAAGTGGGGATCGACGCACATGATATGATAGGATTTTTATAATGCGCTTAATACCCAGAGGTTTCTAAGCGCGGACCGGGGATCCATGTCGTCTTGTTTCCAAGGTGAGCACGTTGCCCCTGAGCTATCCTCCTGAGACATTCGTCCTGTTTGTCCTGCCATAAAGAGGTTGCTACTATTGTACAGGTGCGGGCTGGGACATAACATTGTCTGGGGGCACCGATGAAAGAGTGGCCCACACTCCAAATGGCAATTCAGTCCTTATCTGAAGACTACTTGAGTAGTACCCAAGTGTGGGTTTTTTGTGGCCCATTGTCCTATAGTCAGTTAGAATCTGGTATTGTAGCATTTCACTCGAGCCTCTACATTTTGTGCAACATGCTCTGCAAGTAGAGCTGGGCAAAATGGCGTTTTACAACACCACAAGACAGAATGATGATTGAGAGAACAATCTGCCCCTCTGCCATTCCATCTGCGGTGAGGAATTGACATTTGGCCCCTTTGGTCTCTTGGATTGGGTCACCCAATCATGAGGCCAAAAGTTCTGGGACCATGAAAATGTAAGCCAATTACGTGGCTGGAAGGTAGTGCGTGCTCCGATTCGCTGGAATTGCTGACATTTCAACCAATTATAAAAACGAAAGAGGCCAGCTTTCTAATTGGCTAAAATGTCCACACGCTCTGCACTGACGAAGAGCAGCAAAAACAGGCAGGGTTCAGGAAATCCTCTCTGCTGGAAAAACTCGCCCCATCCCAACCTATGGGCACGCGTGCGCTTTTAGTGTTTTACATGTGCGCCTCGCAGTGGTCGAAGTGTATGAAAATAAGTATTGGTATGTTCCCTAATGGCCTGCCCCCGCCCCCACAAACCCCATCACTACGCCCCCTCCCACGCACACTACAAACACCCAAACACCCAAACAAACACACCTGCTGTTTAAGGGAATGTTCAGTGCAGTACACTGAAGTGCAAGTTTCAACTTCTTCATACACTTTTATTTTAAAACTAAACTATTCCGGAACAGTTTCTTTTTAAAATAAAGTATAGGAACAGTTAAACGTTTTTTTAAAGTAGAGGAGCGCTGCTCCTAACCGCTCCCGCCACTTGGACCACTGGCACCTCGGAAATTCATGTTGCACAAAAGCCCCCAGGCTGTGTGACATAGCCACTACTTCGGAACGCTTGCGTGCTGAAGTTTGTGAGGAGAGCATACTGCCTGCCTATCACTAGAAGAAAAAAAAACAGATCATCAACGGTTGAGCAACCCTCAGGCACTGGAACCAGCGCCTTTGGAGCTGGCATCGCTCTTGGCAAAAGGGGCAATGAAGTCAGTGACTCCTGGTGGAAGAAGGGAGCAGCAGTACTTCATTGCTCCAAAGAAAGGGGAGAGGGTTACGGCTCATCCTTGAGCTCCGGTTCTTGAACAAGTCACTGTGGGAGGGCAATCAGAACGGTGACCTTGAGGCAAACCCTGCAGACTTTACAGGATCAGAAATAGTTGATGTCAGTGAACCTTACAGATGCTTATTTACATGTGTAGATATTTTCCAAAGCACAAAGTTCTCAAGGTTTACCACAGGCAGCACCCATTACCAGGTCAAGGTGCTACCTTTTGGGCTGACGTCTGCCCCAGGGGTTTTCATCAAGTTTATGTCCTCTGGGGCTTGTCGTAGGAGGGAGAAAATGTACATTGTTCTCTACTGCACCCAGGAAAGCCCAGACAAATAAAGCATTAAATCAAAGCATCACCCAACAGCTTCCCACCCACATAACTAGGTCGAGCACCACTTTCTCAATTTATTATAATACCAGCTGTACACCCATTCAGAAGCCAAACGCACAACAGGCCAATCCCAAATGCTACGATTAAAATCTAGCAGAGTAACCAGGAACACACTAGGTACTACCAACCCTCTGCCCTCAAACCCGTAGGGGAAGTCAGCCACCATGCTTGGAGAGGAGGTGAGATTGGCCGACAGACCATAACCAAGAACGTTGGAAGTACCATTGAGCAGCAACCAGAGACACACATCAGAGGCACTGTCAAACTAACGGATCCACTAACCAATCTCCCCCTTTCCTGCTCCTCCAACATACCCAACACCATTACACATGACCAGGGGCGAGCCACACTGCACATAGACACACCAAGAACTAATCTCATGTTCACACCCAACACCTTTGCACATAGTCCATAAATCCTTCAACATTACACAAATGCACACCAACACAACACAATCAACACCGAACAGTCATCCGCGACCCTGGACCTCATACGGATACAACTAACTATTGCACAGAACCACAAAACCCACCCTTAATATCATACGACACACACACAAACACACACACACACAACAAAAACTCTAGCACACATCCGAGGCATTGAGTCCTACCCATATGATTACAACATGCAGAGCCTCTGAAACCAATTCCCACACACAAGACAACGCTCACAGACACCAGTTCCTCCTGGTTGTGAACCTATCCCATCATCCTATCCTACCTGACACACCCTGACCTCTTCTCTTACAGAGCCACGTGAGCACCTGGAGACTGCCCTAGGGTGGTACCGGTGCACGGTATAAGTCAACATAACATAACTTCAGAGCGATATATTTAAGATGAGTACCCGTAACTGCCCATGTTGTGTGTCTTCTTTAACAAGTACCTATACTATGACATATCTCACATGTGGGCCGTGTTGTATAACGTACATCACTAAGTTGTGTAAACTCCATCACGTGAGCACCCATGTTGTATGATGTGCTTCACATGGGCACCCATGCACTTTTTTATGATTTGACCAGCTCCTGGGTGTCAGGCATCATCCAGCTGACGGGAGCTAGCCCTGGGGAACCAGAAATGAGTACAAAACACACCGCAAATCTAACGTACATAGGAGAGGCAAGCTCTAACCCTTGGCCTATTATATATTATCCATTAGGTTTAAATGTGCCCTAATTCTTTGTGAAAGTTGATGTGACATATGTTTCAAAAGTACCAGTTGGCCTTGGGAGCCAAACCTAGCTCCTGGAAGCTGTTGGTTTCAAGCTAACCAGGTCCTCCTAGGGTAGAAGCAAGAGCAATTTCGAACCCTGGGTTAAAATGTTGTAGCGTGTGTGAGCAACCCTGTGCGCTGTTCATAAAGCAATCACTCAAATTCTATTGTTAGCTTGCATATTTTGCAATATGCCCCACATAAGTGCCTATTTTGTCTGACATGTCACAGAAAAGAACATGTGTTTTGGCCCCATACAAGCACACATCATGTATGTCAATAGTGCGAGCATGCCTGATCTGCGCCATTGCATCAGGTACAGATGTTGTGGGTTGTCCCATATCTAGCCTAGGGCTAGTTCATAAAACATACAATTAGAAAGAAGGACCAGGAGCTCTTGTCGTACACAGTGGCATCCATTATGCATGGTTACGCCATCTTAATAGAAATCCAAAAAGACACAATAGGTGCAGGTGAATCTGTTCCGGGCTGGAAACACATTATCCGTCCAACAAACAACCTTTAGGGTCTGTCCCCCTCCACTGCCTTTCAAAGCCTTTGTGTCCCCACTGTGGAAGGTAATATGCCATTTCAGGCTCTTCTCGTTCTGTGTGATGTCTATCTTTCTAAAAGTGGACAGCAAGGCTACAATTAAAGACCTCTGAAACTTGCTACTAAACATTCAGCAATGAAGGTCCTAAAACTGGTGATACCTTGCCAACCCTATTACAGAGTATTGGCTAGTAGAACCAACAGCAGAAACCAGCTAAGGTCTATCTCTCCATGGCAATCCCCACCAACCCCCTGGGTATTTTCACCTACAGCATCACCAGACAGGCCCAATTCTTTGATGTCCTCCTCAACATCCCCCTTTCTTTTGGACCTCCTACCAAGGAAATTACAAACAACTGCTTGGCTTAAAAGTAAAGGCATATCTATCGACATTCTTAAAGCCTTCATGCTGTTGCGCCACCATTACGGAACTCCACTTGATATTTGATATTTAATGATATTTTATTTATATCGCGCTCGTACACAGGTGTTTCAGAGTGCGACAAGGCAAGGGAGGGGAACAAGGGAGAACGAAGTAACGATCTTACTAGGCCCAGTGACATTGAGAACACGCAAGTGCATGGGAGAGGGGGAGGGGAAAAGTGCATGGAAATTGGAGAAGTGGAAAGTGCAGAGCAAAGGAGTACTGAATAAATAATAATAAAATAAATAGTGGCAAGTGCTGAGTTTGAGACAGCAGACTGGGTAGGTATGATAGGTGCAGGTGGAAAAGAAGGGTGGGGGGGCTGTATGGATACAGATACAGACCCCAGTGCAGGGAGTGGGCCAGGAGGCAGTGCAGTAGGGGGGCAGGATGAGCAGGAACCAAGGCCCGGTGGGACAGAGCGTGTCCAGGTGCATGGTGCCAAGAGCGAACAGTTCAGTTGGGGAGAGGGGGCGGGGCGAAAGCAGAAGCAAAGAGGAAGTTCTAGAGGTGCTTCCTGAACCAGAGATGGTTTTCCTCAAGTTTTAGAGTGGCACGGAGACTGTTCCAGAGGGAGGCCACAGCCGAAGACTGAAATCTACCACCAGCTCGTTTCTGGATAAATTGCAGAGGGCGGAGAGAAGAGGCAGGTAGATTTAGAAAGAGGCTGTGACAATAGTCCAACCTAGAGAGAACCAGAGCTTGGGCAACAGTGAGCTTCTGGGGGAAGGAGAGGAAAGGCAGAATACCTCTGAGGAGGTGCAGTAAGAGGTTTGACTTTTTAGAGACATCAGAGATGTGGGCAGAGAAGGAAAGTGTGGAATCAAAGATGACTCCAGGGTTTTTAGCCTCGCAGGTGGGGGAAGGAGGAGGGCCAAGGGAGGCCGGCCAGAAAGTGAGGGGAAAGGATGGCGAAGGTGTGACAATGAGGAGGATCTCAGTCTTGCTGGTGATCAGACAAAGATCATTGGTGGAACACCACGCTCGAATAGCAGTAAGGCAATCAGAGATGAGAGAAGGAGAGGAGGTGAGGAGGTGGCCGAGGGCAGCCTGAAAGTGAGTTGAGTATCGTCTGCGTAGCACTGGAAATTTGAGTGGAAAATGGTAATGCAGTGGGGCAGAGTTGCCAGGTATAGGTTGAAAAACCAGGGCAAGAGGTTAGACCCCTGGGGAACACCACAAGTAGAGAGGGAGATAGAAGATAGGAAGGACCCAAGTTTGACATGGGAGGATCGGTCAGAGAGGAAGGAGGTCAACCAGGCCAGAGCCTGATCAGTGAAACCCAGGTCATCACGGAGACGGTTGAGCAGGATGGTATGGTTGACCATGTCAAAGGCAGATGAGAGATCGAGTAGGATGAGGAGAGATGGAATGTTAGAGTCAAAGTTGGTGAGCAGATCTGCACAGATGTTCAGGAGAGCAGTTTCTGTGATTCTGGCAGCTCTGAAGCCAGATTGGTGGTCATGGAGACAGCCAACAGAATCGGAATGAAGGTTAAATTGAGAGATGGCCAGCTTCTCAAGGAGTTTGCCCAGAAATGGAGTAATGGAAGTTGGGTGATAGTAAGCCAGACAGGAAGGATCAGCTGTGGGTTTCTTGAGGAGAGGATGCACAAGGGAGTGTTTCAGAGGGGAGGGGAAGGATCCTGAGACAAAGGAGTGGCTGCAAAAGTCTGCAAGGGCCGGAGCGAGGGTGTCAACGTGGTCCTTGATGGTTTCAGAGGAACAGGGATGAACCTGTTGTGATAAGGTTTTCATAGATCGGACTTATCTAGCGACCTTGTCGGGGGAAAAAAGAGGAAAGCATGAGAAGAGGGATGGGGGGTGGCTGAAGGAGAGTCAGCAGGCATAGGCGGAGAGCGGAGGGGAGGGGAAAGGGGGAAGAGGGTGGACAGGATGTCCTGAGGTTTTGAGAAAAAGTGAGAAGCAAGAGCATTGCAAAGAGCCTGGGAGGCAACAGGAGGGGTAGAGACTGCAGCAGGGTTGGCCAGCTCCTTGCAGATTTTAAAGAGTTCGGCCGAGTTGTTAGATGCTGTAGAGAAACAGGCCTGAATGTGGATTCCCTTCTTGTTGAGGACAGAGAGTCAGTATTGCCTTTGGAGCAGGCGGCAGGCCAGTTTATCAGAGGATGAGCAAGAATCCCTCCATTTCCTCTCCGCCGCCCTACACTTACGTTTAGGTGTAGCTAGGTCAGAGTCAAACCAGGAATTGCACTTGGCTTTGGACTTCAGACAGATCCTCATGACAGGGGCAAGAACATCAAGAGTATCAGAAATAGAAGAGTAGGGAAGGGATAGGACTGTGTCAGGGTTTGAGTCAGCCAGAGGAGGGGTGGGGAGAATGTGGCAGCAAAAGCCTCAACTGAGACGCGCTTCGTGGGCCGAATGTCCGAGAAGGTTGGTGGCAGTGTTGGGGTAGACATGGCTTGGGGGGAAGAAAGTGAGAGATGAGAGGAGAGGAGGCAGTGGTCTGTCACTCCAGGACAGAGGAGTAGTCAGAGGGATAGAGAGGGGAGGCCGGTGGAGATCAAGACATCAAGTGTGTGACCTGCAGAGTGCATCGGGCCGGAGGGGAGGATAGAGAGAGAGAGGGAATCACAGAGGTCGCGAAAAAAGCAAAAATGAAGGACAGGGAGAATTGAGGTGGATGTTGAGATCACCAACGAAGAGGAGCTTGATGTAGGGACGAAAGAGTCAGATCCATAATGCCTTCAATCCATGCCAATTTCAGCAGCATGACTCGGATAGGGAGGTTTTATCGTGGGAAAATCCATCAAATTCGTTTTTAAAGAATTCTGTTGATCAAATTTTGACCCAAATATATGTGGCAGTGGGTTTAGGGTAATAACTAATGTAGGGGGGTTATGGGGCGGGTTGCGGGGGTTCTCCCCTCACATATATTTTCAGCAAAATCGACCAAAAGAAAAAAAGAAATTCGATGAAAACAGTTTTGATGGATTGTTTTTGACCAAATCACATAGAACCACATGACTGATAGCCAGAGGGAGAAAGTGGGAGTGCCTCGCCCAACCTTAAGACAACTCTACTGTACACGTGTTACATTATGTTCGACCTTAAAATACTGATGCCTCATTGGCGGGCACTTTACAAAATGCGCTCCCCTAAGGCCCTGATAGAGGTGATGCCGGATCACCAATTGATATTCCAAATATACACGGATAAGGCAAAGGCTGGCCACTGTTGGTAGTAGGAGAGTTGAGAGCAACTTTCCAAGAAATTGGGATACGTGCATCCATCGCTGGTTAAAGTGAGCTCTCTGTGCGAAAGGGAATCTGAAACCGAGAGCTTGATGATGGAGAACCCAAACGAGGACACCTTGCTGTTCCTACGGCCTTAAGAATCCTTACACCCAGCGCTACCATGCACAAAGGGAGACATCTTGGTGTTTTGGTGCACTGGACGTCTCCTTGTCTCTCAATAGATTTCAGCCGTCATGAAAGGATGATTCTAAGAGCAGCACTCCCACTGCTTTTAATGTAATCCTAGATTCACCCAGTGGTCCATTCAAGCTTTGGCATCCATCTAGCTAATCCGCCACCCTCCCTTTGCTGCCATTTGCTCGGGTAAATGTAATCCTAGCTTGGGAACACCACAGTGCTGGAGAATGGTAGCGTAGCCTAGGCAGGGGCTCTGACAAATGTTCACATGTAGAGGATTTAGGAGCAAGCCTCAGTTTAAACCTCAGAATACATCTTTGCAGCTTTGGACTAAATACACTGGTTTCCAATGAAGCAAAGATTCAAACTTAAAATGCTCTACATAGTTTGCAATGACTTTTGAGGGGGACCAACCAGAATACCTTCGGAAATTAGTTCTCTCCTGGATCCGGGACTGGATCACCGGTCAGGTAACATGATAACATCATAATTGGTTATTTATAACGCGCTTAATACCCAGAGGTTTCTAAGCGTGGACCTGGGGATCGAACCTGTGTTGCACTGTGTCGTCTTGCTTCCAAGATGAGCACGTTGCCCCTGCACTATCCTCCCGAGATAAATCTGTTGGAGGATCAGATTCAGAATCAAAGAAAAAAAGCACATGGTCTCCAGAGTCAAGAGGCAGGGCACACACTGTCTGGGATACCATACACCCTCAACCGTCCGCCCTGCCCAGTCTGAAATCCTTTAGGACCATCCCTAACAACAAGCCTGTGCAAGCAGGCCTTTGTGGCTCAAAAGCCCTTGTCAGACCCCCCCCCAATATGTCCCCTCCAAGCAAGGACTGGGCCCTGCTGGTTGCTTAATGGCCCTAAACAGAACCACGCCCGCTTCCATGGCAGACCAAAGACTCGACCACTGTCCTCTGAGCAGTTGGCTTTATCCTCCAGCCTGAGAAATGCCACTCGGTGTTCTCAAGCGGGCCAGAGAGCTGCCCTTGCTTTCACCCACCACGTGTCCAAATTCTGGCGAAATAACTAACGTGACCGAAACACTCTCTCTCCAGACCTCAGAACACCCCCTGTCTGATGGTGACTATGAGCAAATCACCAGAAAACGTCCTATGTGATCAAAGAAGCTATCCTTCAGTCTGTGTCAGAGCAGGAGTATGGGCTATCTAACCAATGGCCTTGCACCTATGTTGAAACGAATGTTTCCCATGATTTCCCATGATGCACAGCAAGGCAAATATGTAAATTACAAGGTCAGCGGAGTACTGCTTGCACAGCTGCTTTATTTGACTACACCCGCTAAGCGCGACCATCTTACACAGAGGAATAAATGGCAAAAACGAAAAATAAGGAAAACAGAGCAATTACCATTAAGACTCATTAGCGGGCAGACAAACATTTAGTTCAGACATTAATTACTATAATAATTGGCTTCTCAGCAGCAACAAGAAATAAGATTAATCCCTGGAGACAACACTTGCTCCGCCTCTGCCGGCTGCCGGGACTGCCCCAGGAAAAGCCTGTGCCAGGGGAGCGCAGCATGGCCTGCCAACCAGAAGCAAGGGTATGGCCTTTAGGCATGGCTCAATTCGAGGGTACACGCACGAGGTTGGAACGAGTCCCCCATTTTTTTCAGGAGCCCCCACGTTTTTTAGAGGGCACCTTGATATGCTCATTTCTGGTGACGCCATATTCAATTGGTATGTTAGAGTCACCCCCCTTTAGGTAATATAACACAACTCTCCAATGACATTGTTATGTCATGTTATTGTACAGCGCACGGTCACCCGAAGGTATCTTGGTGCTAGAAAGGGAGATGGAAAAACACAATCCTGCAATCACTATGGACTAGAACAGAAAAGTCTTCAGAGCCCTTCTAAATGCTAAATGATTTGGCAAGATTTTAACTGCTAGTGGCAGGTTATTCCAGATTTGAGCAGCAAGAACTGAAAACGCCTGCCCGCCAATACGCGAGCGTCGGAAAGTAGGCACACACAGTCGCCTGGCCATAGCCAAGCGCAAATGACGGTTGGGCGGGTATAGTATCGGGTGAATTGATCTGAAGATATTCAAAAATGGCAGCCCAGGCCATACACCACTTCTGTATTTCGCCATTGGTGGCTTTCTTACCCTGTCTAGAAAACATGCAGTCGCCGGAAATACTGGCCTTCTCAGTAGTGAAATCACCAAGCTGGCCTACGGATGAACATTGCACAAGTTCAGATTGGATAGTTGATGCATAACCTCTCAATGGCAGATACGAGGAAAGCGAATGCAGCCCTGCAGACCAGCCACAGACTTCAGAAAGTGGCCACCAGACATGTTCCCAGTTGACGTCATTCCTGCCGATACCCACTCAGGATCTCCCAGTGAAAGAATAGAGAGCACATTTGGATTGTGTTATGTTAAAGGATCTTATACTGCGCATTGTTGCCACCTCTGTGGTTTCTTGGCGCGCTGTCGGATCTGTACAACAAGGGAGGAACGTTAGTAGGATTGAGCGGGAGAAAAGAGCAAGAGAGCAGTAAGGTACTCTTGGCAGCTTCAGTTCGGATGACACTGTTTATTGAGCGAAGGTGTGTTTTTTGGTTGGTAGCCACCATGTGCTGTTGGGTGAAGCTTAACATGCCTGAGGAATGCCAAGGGGTGCCGATTTTCACTGAGATCGTGAATCTGTCACTTTAAAGGGGGAATTTTCATATTTGTACCATGTGGTGCAGGATGGAATCACTTTAGGATCCATCGTGCAATCCATGCTATCCATTCGGAATAGCCCCGGGATCCCGGTTCCATAAATCGTTGCAGGTATGTAATAGCAGCCACTAAGATGTCACTTTCAAAGTATATGAAGGCCAAACCTTCCTTAATTGTTCTGCAGACGCTTGTCTCAACTCAATCGACTGGGCTTTCCAGCCCACACAGAATTTTATATTGGTCTGTTCACAGTATTTAAAAAAGTCTTCTGTACAGAAATCAAGAAAAAAATAAGCATTGAGGTAACAAAATCATATTAATCAACTAGCGGTACCACCCGGCGTTTCCCAGGTATGCACATGGGGGTCTTCTATAGCCTTGTGTATGTTTAATTTTGTCATAACTTCCTATTTTTGAAAAACCGCAAAATTGCCTATCTCCCGAGATCGGCTATGCTGATAGCAGAGGGCCAGACCCTGCTCCACCCCTGTGCAGGGTAATGGGTGGGGTTGTTGAAATTTCACCATTGTCAATACACCCTAGACTGGTATGCCGACCTTGTGTTCTAACTTCATATTTTTGAATAAGTTGCAAAATCTGCAATCTCCTGAAATCGCTTACACTGGTAGCACAGGCCCGGACCCCGCCCTGTGCAGGGCAGATGGGTGGGGTTGGTCAGATTGCACTATCGCCAGAACACCCCAGACTGGTATGCCGACCGTGGGCCAATATTTCAGTCCACCAACTGTTATGGGGCTGGAGCCAACCCCAAACATATGTTATGTTTGTTATGTTATGTTACAAATTCTTGTAAAGTGCACGGTTGCCCGAAGGCATCATGGCGCTAGAGAGAGCGGCACATCCCAACAGACATCCACCAGCCATCAGCCAGCCTTTTTTCAACAGAAAAGAAAAGTTTTCAAGGTCTTCCCAAAGGCCAGATGGTTATGAATCTTTTTCATTTCAGCGGGAAGCTTATTCCAAAGCTGTGCTGCTGAGACAGAAAAAGTACGTCCACCTAATCGAGAACAGGCGAAAAGATGGAACACACAGCAAGCCGGCTGACTCAGATCTCAAAGAGCTCCTAGGGAGATAGCGAGAAAATTTGACACGCAAATATTCCGCTTCTAGACCATGAAGCGCCCGGTGCATAATACATTGGGCCTCATTACAAGTTTGGAGGCTGCCGTGGTCCCTGAATGGGGAAATACCGGGCCATTCCGACTTTGGAGGGCCTGGTATTTCCCCATTCTGGGAACCCGGACCCGGACCATGCCCATTCCCATTTGAGCCCCCATAGGGTTCAAATTACGTTAATGACGGGCCCGTTGTTAGCATGCTGGTCCCTTTGCAGGATCCGCAAAGGACGTCTGGTCTGACCAGATGTCCAGAGCGGGTCCCACGAGGGAACCTTGTAATGAGGCGGTACGGGGTTAACGGCGCCGGCACCTTTACCGGTGCCGTTAACCCCTTACCGCCTCACTTGTAATGAGACCCATAGTGCCTCAAATTCAATACGTTGTGGCACTGGCAGCCAATGTAGACAGCGTAGGACTGGAGAAATGTGGACGCCATACGGTGATCCAGTCGCTACCCAAGCTGCAAAGTTCTGAAGGCGCTGTAATCAATGGACCAACCCCTTGGGCTGTGAAAGATACAAGGAGTTGCAGTAATCCAATCGACTGGCGACTATTGCGGACACAACCGGTGGCCACAAGGAAGGTAAAATAAAGTGTAAAATTTGTCGAATGATTTTCAAATGAAAAAAAACTCGTTTGACAGACCAATGATATCTGGGCTTCCACCGAACATACAAACACACTTTCACACATGTATATAGATTTGTCATTTACAAAACAATGGGCCTCATTACACGGACGGCGGTAAGGGTTAACGGTCACCGTTAATGGCAACGGTGACCGTTAACCCTTACCGCCGTACTACGAGGTCCCTTAGCGGGTTGGTGCTCTAACGCCTGCTTTTTGCAGGCGTTAAAAACCAACCCGCTAAGGGACCTCGGAGCTAATTACGGCAGCGCAAAATTGCGGTGCCGTAATTAGCGCCTTCCCCATTCCCATAGAGCCCTATGGGGCAGAAATGGGAATGGGGAAGGGCAATGGCGGGAGGGGGATTTACCGCCCCACCGACCTTGGAATGGGGCGGTAAATCCCCTTACCGCCAAGGCGGTGCCGGTAATTTACCGGCATGGTCCAGGGTGCTAATAGCGCCATGGATCACCGCCTTCCGTGTAATGAGGCCCAATGTCATGATCCTGCCTAGCAAAAGGCGTCTACTCTCATGAAACAAAGTATTGTTAGAGAAAGTAATGAAGATACCTAAATATCCCTTGGGCAATGGGCCATGTCCAATGCGTAATTAGATTGGGAGACAAGAACACTCAAGTTATACTTTTCTCGGCATAACATGGCATAGCAGATAACAGCGCCACGTGACATTGATAAATATGACACCATTTCAATTGTGGAATAGTCAGTGTTGTCCAACAGTGTGATGCGCTGTGGCGCCCTAGCCGTGCCTAGCGTAGGGTGAGGTAGTATAGAGCAGCTGACCTGGCATTAACATTGTGCTTCCTGGTGCATTCCAATGTAGGGCAGTTCAGTAGAGAGGGAACTGTTTTACATTGCGGGTTTCAGCAGGCAGGCTCCAAGTTCTCAAAGTTCCTTCTCATGCACACCAATACAGGTGACAAAACTGAGACTGGTCCACCGTCCTCAAGGCCACAATAGAAGAAAGCAGAGGCGAGAGTTGCCCCCAGACTACTCAAATAACAGGACACATCTTTTCGGTGTTAAGCTCCTGGCATTCCTTTCAGTAACAAAGGTTTGGGGGGGCCGAATGAGGAATGGGGTTCCCTGGAGTGTAAGTGGGCCTGGCAGGGGAGGACTGGGAACCAGAAGTGGCCCCATATTACACGGTGCAAACACGACCCCTCAAAGTAGGACTAAGGGGTTCTCTCAACAAGAAAATCTGGAATAATGGGTAACAATAGTGCATTTTAAAGTAAATTAGTCCTTATATAGGATGAAAAAGTAGTTAAATATGGCAAACATCGGACATATAAAATTTATTAGGAGTGAGGGATAATATACTGGAAGCTTAATATCACATTATGTTGAGGTGTTACAGGAGTAGAAAACCAGGGTACCCACACAAAAGAGGCCACTGGTGCAGAGGTCGGCTGGGAAACATCCAGAGGACTCTGTAGGCCAGTCCGTGGCTGGCTACTGGCATGGAATATGAGCTGGGACCAGAAGGTTGTGGGCTACACTAATCTTGATACATGCAGAGATGCACACATTAATTCCTTAGCTATGGTGTTGGGTCTGGTTCTTTCCATGTGCCCCTTCTTCCTCCCCGAGTGTCCCAATGCTGGGCTATTGTGGCAGAGACACCTACCAACCCCTCTCTCTCCTTCTCTCTCTCTCTTCCTTTCGCTGTCTCACTCGCTCTCTGCCTCTTTATCGCTCTCTCCTTTTCTTTTTACCGTCTCGCTCTCCTTCTCCCTTTCTCTCTCCGCTCTCTCTCCCATTCTCTCTCCCCTTTCTCTCTCTCTCTCCCTCTCTCCATCTCTCTCACACTCTCTCTCTGCTTCCCCCTCTCTCTCGCTCCCTCTGTCCCTTTCTTTCCCCTTCACTCTCTCTCTCTTCCCTCTCGCACTCTTCCTATTGCCTCCCCCTTTCTCTTTCTTCCTCTTTCTCCTCCTCTCGTCCCCATTTCCCTATCTCTGCTTCTCTTTCTCTCCCCTCCTTCTTTCTCCCCTTCTCTCCCCTCCCTCTCATTCTCTCTATCTCTCTCCCTCCATCTCTCTCTCTCTCTTGTTCTCTCTCTCTCTCTCTCTCTCTTTTCTCTCTCTCTCTCTCTTTCTTTCTCCCTTCCCTCTCTCCCTCTCTCATTCTCTCCTCCTCTCTCATTTCTCTCTTGCTTTCTCTCTCTCCCCCTTTCTTTCTCCAATTCTCTCTCTTACTCTCCTCTCTTTCTCTCTTCCTCTCTCTCTCCCTTCTCCATCCTTCCCTTATCGCTCCCCTTCTCTCTCTATACCCCCTTCTTCCTTCACTCTCTATCTGCCCCTCTCTCTTTCTCTCGTTCTCCCTCTCCCCTTCTCTCAATCCCTCTTTCTCTCTCTCCCTCTGTCTCTCTCTCTCTCTCTCCCTCTTTCTATCTCCCTCTTTTCTCTTTCTCTCTCTCTCTCTCTTTCTATCTCTCTCGTGCCCTCCCTTCTCTCTCTCTCCCTCTCTCATTCTCTCGCTCTCTCTTTTATTTCACTCTTGCTTTCTCACTGTTCCCTTCGCTCTATATCTCTCTTTCTCTCTCTCCCCCTTTCTTTCTCCCCTTTTTCTCTCTTGCTCTCCTCTCTAACTCTCTTTCTCTCTCTCCCCTGCTCTCTCCTCTTCTCTCTTGCTCTCTCTTCCCTATCTCTCTCTTTCTCCCCTCCCCTCCTCTCCTCTCCTCTCTCTCTCTCTCTCTCTCTCTCTGTCTCTCTCTTCTCTCTCTGTCAGGCCCCTTCTTTCCCCCTTTTCTCTTTACCTTTTTTTTCTCTCTATCTCCCTCTCTCTTTCTCTCTTCCTCTCACTTTCACCCTTTTCTCCCCATGCTTATCTCGCTCTCCCTCTCCCTCTCCGGTCCTTCCTTCTCCCCTTCCCTCTCCTCTCTCCCTCTCTCCCTTCTCTCTCCCCTTCTCTCTCCTCATCTTTCTCTCCCTCCCTCTTCCCTTCCCTCTCTGCCCCCTTCGTTCCCCTTTTCTCTCTCCCCTCTCCCCATCTCTCTCTTTTTCTCAGTTTCTTTCTCGCTTTTCCCTCTCTCTCTTCTCCCTCTCTCTCTCTCTCTCTCTCTCCCTCTCTCTCTATATATATATATCTTTTATTTCTGATGTAGATCTCTATTTCTCTCCCCCCCTCTCTCTTTCTCTCTAGCTCTCTCTTTACCTCTCCCTCTACTCTCTCTCTCTCTCTCTCTCATCTTCCCGAATGAGTCGCTTCCAGCCATCATTCTGTGCACTCTATGAAAGGTTCTGCCCCTTCGCCTGACCGCAGATGTCTGTCTCTGTGAGGTAGTGATGCTGTCTAGTGGCTGAATTGGCGACACTGGTACTCAGCTTCCTTGCTGCTTGACTGCACTGTGTGACCTTGGGCACATCGTTGTATTGCTCGCTCCCTCAAATCCGATGCATGCCAAGGTTCGGAGCACTTAGACATAGGCGAGCCTATAGTTGTACGTGCCACACCAAAAGCAAGCCATTTAGAACTACCAGAGTGTACCAGAGGGCACGGCTAGCTACCGGCACCCGCGAATGAGCCATCACCGGCCGATTACAAGATGAATGGGCCGGTAATTGCCCATCCGCGGGTGCCGGTGTGGGCGGGCTCCCGATCCCCATTTTGCCCTATAGGGGGGGAGCATGGTTGCACCAGCACCGTTCATAACGGTGCCGGTGCAATCACGAGTTCTGCTCGTGGGTGCCGCTCTGACCAGGTGTGCAGAGCGGCACCCGCAAGCAGAACTTGTAATGTGGCGGTATGGTAACAACGGCGCCGGTAACACTACCGGTGCTGTTGTTGCCTTTCCGCCATAGCATTTCCCTTCTTGCCATGTTCGGAGCTTGTACCCCCTACCTAGTGAGGCTTGCCTTCACCCCCACATCAGTAACTGTATGCACTTCAGAATGTATTGCCAATTTTCTATGAAACAACCTCTGCTAAGCCATACAATTGAAATCTAAGACTCATCTTCCCTGCTGTGTCTGCTTTACGTCGTCGAATCAGATGTATCACCTTTGATGGCCTAAAAATACATCTCCTTCACACGAGTTATTTATGCAGAAGCCCAGAAAAGTGCCTTGAGAAGAGTAGGCGAACACTGAGGTGACGAGGTGTCTATTTCAGCACATTCTATTTTAGCACAAACACGTGCGCAGAGAAGAGCCCACGGTATATTCACGCCTTGCACGCTATTTATCACGTGACAGAGGGAATGGACGCGCGACTGATTGACAGCCCATGCTGCCATTAACCAAACGCGACCAAGGCGTCAGTTATCTGGAACTTAAATGGCGCAGTCACTCAAGCTGTTTAGAGTTGCACCAGGCCATCAGAAAAGTGTCGCACCTAGCATCCCCTTCAAACCTAATGTTCTTGTCTGCCAAGTTTCCCTTGGGGGAGGGAAGGGGGGCCTTTGGTGCACGCGCTAAGCAGTTCCCCAGGCCCCAGCTGCCCCGACTTCTAACTAACAGAGCAGGGGTGCACAACTGATTTTGACAGAGGGCACAATGATTTGTGTAATGATTTGTATTTGTATTTCAAACTTACATTTTGTAATACACATTTTCCATTGTTATCATTTATTTCCATCCAACCAAACACTATGCCTCATGGCCCCCACCCCCAACCAAACACTATGCCCCATGCCACCAAGCATGCACTATGCATACATACTCATACATCCCCCAACCTCCACACCCCTGCATACAGACTAACAAGCATACACCATGCACCCATACAGACCCAAACCCCCACCCCAACTCAGCATAGAAACTCACAAGCATACACCATACACCCAAACCCCCCAGCCCACCCCACCACACAAACTCACAAGCATACAACAATACACTATGCACCCATACAAACCCGAACCTCCCCACTCCCAACATACACAGCACTTTCACACAAAAACAAACACTCAGGCAGACCGACACCACCCACACCTCCCATCCCTGCATCTCAACATACACTGCACTTTCACACAAAAACAAATACTCAGGCAGACCCGACGCTCCCCCCGACCCCCGCATCTGAACATACACTGCACTTTCACACAAAAACAAACACTCAGGCAGACCTGACACTCCGCCTACGCCCGCATCACAACATACACTGAACTTTCACACAAAAATAAACACTCAGGCAGACCCGACACCCCCTACCCACGCATCTCAACTTACACTGCACTTTCACACAAAAACAAACACTCAGGCAGACCCGACACCCCCCACCCACGCATCACAACATACACACACAAACATACAGGCAGGACAGATCCGGCACACAAACATACATGCAGGACAGGACAAAGACCCGACACACATACACAAACAAACAAACACCCCCCCAAAATATGTGCTTACCGGATGT
This sequence comes from Ambystoma mexicanum, assembly GCF_040938575.1. Classification (NCBI taxonomy): domain Eukaryota; kingdom Metazoa; phylum Chordata; class Amphibia; order Caudata; family Ambystomatidae; genus Ambystoma; species Ambystoma mexicanum. The sequence goes on along the minus strand of NC_090924.1, from coordinate 334,322,960 downwards.
GCTGGAAGGCAGGTTAGCTGGAACGCTGGCAAGGTCTGGTACTACGGCTGGCGTGGCAAGGCTGAAATGCCTTCTGGCATCAAGCCTTAATGACCACGCCAGCCTTAGTGCTGGCCCTCCATTGGTACAGCACACATGCACTACGTGACTCAGGGCGAGTGCCCTGAGCCAATGTGGGCCAGTGTTTTGTGGCGGGCCGGATAAAACAGCATGGCGGGCTGTAACTGGCCTGTGGGCCGTAAATTGTGCACCCGTTCTATAGACATCTAGAAAAACATATCCATTAAGGCGAGAACTAAATAACTGTATTGGCCATTAGTCAGGCACTGTAGGGCACATGGGCAGACTGGGAGGCCACTGTTGAGTTCAGCGGCAGGGGCACCATGCAGTGAGAATGGTGGCGCTGCGTCATTGCTGAAGGCCATGGGCCTAGTCGTGCAGAAGTAATGAGACACATCACACTGGTTTCAGGTACACTCCCGAACTGCCAGGTTGCCGGCTGTCCGGGTCCTATTATTACATGCCACGTCCTGCCGTGCGCTGTGATGTGATGCATGCATAACATTCCTGCTTTTTTCCAAATAACCAAACTTGTGCTCACTATCAACTAACTGCGTTATTTTCTAAATTCAAGTCCCAACAGATAACAAAAAATCCACATTAGCAAACATAGTCTCTCAGTTTTCACAGGCCTGCCCTCATGTCATACCCACTGTATCGCTGGCAAGGCAGGGGCTCTGTAGTCTCTTTTTCTTCACGCTCACTCGCTGGGATGGGGGGGCATGTCCTCATGTCCTCATTGTCTCATCTCTGACTGGCCCACAAAGCAGTGGCCTCGCTCCTCTCCCCTCTCGTGATGTTGCCATGGAGTCAGTGGGGTGCCGTTGCTCCCCTCTCAAGGCTGATTCTAATCTGCTGTCCATAGATCCTTTGGGACTCTCTTGAACCATGAAGCATTCGTTGTGATGGTCTTCTGTCACCTGGCTAGCAGTTACCATAGTTCCTTCTCTCCGGACCACTCTCCAAGGTGTAAGGTCATATCGGGTCCACAGCTTTGACTTTGTTGGATTCCTCAATACCAACACATCATCCCCCACATTGTGACTTGATTCTTTTGCTTGTCACTTTGTGCTCATATGTGCATTGGCTGCCACTCGCTTAGCATGAGTGTGTTCCGTGTCCAGTTCTGTCACCACCTTGCTGTGGTGGTGTGATATTGAGGAATTTAGTATTGTCCCGTACAACAGCTCTGCTGGAGGTACATCCGTTGAGCTGTGGGAGGCCACCCGAAAGTTCCACAGGAATCAATATAAGCTCACTCTCCAAGGGCTGTTCTGAGCTTTCGATATGCGTAACACCTTGTTTATTGTCCTCATAAAACATTCCATGTCTCCGTTAGCTTGTGTCCATCTAGGAGTGATGTGGTGGTGGCGGATTTGCAGGTCGTCCATATATTTGGTCAGATCCTTTCCTTGGAAAGGCGCCTCGTTGTCTCTCTTGATGCACTTTGGTAGACCAATGGTGGCGAACATCTTTTCCAGGGCTGGGATTACTGTGTCTGCTGCTGTTGATGATATTTTTTCAACCTCGGTGTATCGTGAGTAATCATCAATGGCCACCAACAGGTCAGTTCCTTCCTGTAACGTGCAGACATCAATGCTGAGAGATTCCTACCGTGCTGTGCCTCTTTTCGTGGGCCATATTGGGTCCAGTCTCGGGAATGCCCCGGTCACTTGGCATGGGTGACAGGAAGCAATGGTGCTTTCTACTTTCTCATCAATTTGGGGGAAACACACCCTGTGTCGTATCCTGGCCTTGGTTCTGACTATTCCCTGGTGACCTTTGTGTGCCAGCGTGATGATACGGTCTTGTAGGCTGGTGGGGATGTTAATGCGTGTGCCTCTTAGGATCAGTGCCTCGTTTGTCACTGATAGTTCTTGACACACTGGGAATATCCCTGTGAGTGAGTCCCTGGCTGCAACCGTGCAATTGTGGACATTCCAGAGAAATGACATCCACGCTCCTGCCAGTAATGCATTATTTACAGTGTCACAGCAGGGGTCACTTTGAGTTGCTTTTAGGATGTTGTCAATGCTGACAGCCTTGGGTTTCATCATGGTGACAATTTGGCAGATGGGTTACCTCAGTATCTATCGACTCCTTTACCTCGCGTGGTGTTGCTGCTCTTGGGTGTCTGGACAGGAAGTCTGCCTAGTTCTCTGCCCCCACTTGATACACCAATTCAAAGTCATATTGTTGGAGTTGCAGCAGCCATTTTTCGATTCTGGCAGGCGGGTGCATGGAAGACCCAGTGAATATAGGCAGTAGCGGCTTGTGATCAGTATACACCTTGAACTTTTGCCCATATAGGTACAGGTGGAAATGTCTACAACCATACAGAACAGCGATGGCCTCCTTCTCGATGTGTGAGTATTGCTGTTCAGTTGGCGTCAAAGCTCGTGATGCATACGTAAATGGCCCGATTTCTCCTGTGTGTGACGGCTGGACCAAAATTGCTCCAGGTTTAAGCTTGATTTTAACTGCTCGTGCTCCACTCAATAGGCCCATGTCATGTGGCCTGCAGCTCCATAGAATGCTTGGCACGTTTTCTAAATCTTCCTGAAAAAATGACAGTTTCTGTGGTATCTCTCTGTTCTCTATTTTAATCCAATAAGTGAGACTTATGAAAATTCACAACTCATCATCTGAATAAACATCTCTAAAAAGTTCTTCATCTGTCAAATCTGTCAATCTATAACATTCACTAAGGGCTATCACTGCTCACCTTCCTCTTCCCTCATCGTCTGTCCCTTGGACAACCACCATTTACTCTCATAACACTGCTGCTTCTAGTTCTAGGGGAATACTCTGCCCTTCTTCATCATTCATAGGTATTTCTGATATAAACAAAAACTCTTTAGGTAGTCTCAATATTTTACCTACCAGACTAGGTAACCATGTTAATAAAACAATCACTCCATACAAAAAACACATATTGGTCTAAGGGAACTCCTCGTAATGCCCTTTTGGCCTAAAAATGATCATTTAAACTCGCTTACATTCATATAATTTTATTTAATTTTTTTTGTATTTAGTTTGTAAGAACTTTTCCAAATGTAGTCCTAAGAGTAACACAATTACACAACATTAATAAAATTAATCAAACATATAATAAAACATGCGATATAAAAACATACAATATAAAAGCATGCAATATAAAACATAATATATAAAAGCACACCGAAGATCTAAGAGTTTGCATAATATATGTATGACTAATTAAATTAGTTAGTTATCTTACAGTCTAACTACATTGGCGGGCCTCTCCTCTTTAGAAAAATTCCATCATCTTTAAAATATTTAGTCAGAATCTGAATTTAGACAATAATCCCAGAATTGCGCGGTCTTAATGGAATCATAGCGGCTCACATACTTCCCCAGCATACTCATATACATTGGTCCCAATTCTATGCACTCACTGAAAACGTGCCATGCAGTCTCTTGTTTACAATGGAGTCTGTATATATGGCAAATTCTGTCCTCAGTAGGCATCTTAACAAAGGCCCCTTGCATTGCCGATAATGGAAGTTGATTTGTACATAGTCGTAATATAAAATGTTGCATCGTGAAACGAGCACTACATAACATATATGGCTGTGGCATTAAGTAAGTGTTGTTCACCCCAGCCACATACTTGTAATTATGCAGAGCATATAGGTGTTCATAGTTCTGAGACCAGTCCCATTTTTCTACTTTGTTCTTGAATATGCTCCTCATGGTGACAATACTAGTACACCTATCAAAGTCTGGATACCACTCAATATAGGCAAAACATTCTTCACTGAACTTCGCAAAACCAAAGTTTCTGTTGTTAATAGAGGCCTCTAACTCTGGGTTCCTGCCTAGCATGCCAAGCAAAGGGGGTTTGTTCTCACTTTAATGTACAATAGCCCTCTACGTATCCAAGCCTGGCTCCAAACGTATGTATGCCATAGAGCTTGATGGAGCCAAATTTAATATCCACCTTCAAAAATTGCCTCTGAGCCATACAAAATGGCCAGGCAAAAACATTGCTCATAAATCCTGAGGATTCCACAAACAGCATCCGACAGTTTGCATTGCAAACTTGTTAATCAATTGCGTTAACTGGCAGGCTTTGGTTTTTCCCTCTCCATAATATTGGAGTAATCCCCATTTGCCCTGAGTGCCAGGCCCAGATATGGATAATATTCTATATTCGATCTTTCCAATTTGGGAACCCTATGCAACACGATTTATCTTATGGCCAGCAACCACCATGGTTTTGGGTTTGCCCATATTTATACAAAGGTCGTTTTCCTTGGCATACTCTATAAGTGCTTGGAACTTTGCCTAATACCCATGACAGTCTGGTCCATAAGCACCAGTTTGTTCCTGTAAAGCAGGCTCGATACTAAACTGGATACCAGTCACACTGGGAGGCCAAATCTATTCAGACTAGGTGGCAGGTCAGCCAGATATAGATTAAACAACAGGTGAGCCAGCACACAACCATGCTTTACTCCTCTGTTTATCCTCACCAATTCAAATAGTGATCCTGCTTCATCAAGCCGCACCCGCACACCCCTGTCTGCATGTAGGCCAATCGGAATACCAAGCAACCAATCGACACAGTTTCTGCCAGAATATGGAGCAGTTGACAGTGTCAAACACCACACTAAAGTCAACGTAGATCAGGTACAATACTGGATTGCGCCTGACCACCGCCTCCTTAATCAGCCTGTCTAGCAGCCTGATATTGTGGGTAGTGGCAGATCCTGGCCGAAAGCCTGTCTGAAATGGATTCAATTAATGGATCAAATAATGTATGCCTGGGGTAGAACACACTATTCCTTCATCAGTAAAAGATATTGTCATGTTCATTTTTGTCATCAAGTCATGCCCTAAAGTATTAACCGGTGTCTGCTGAGAATACAATAGTGACATAGACACGTCATGTTCTCCTATAGAAATTGGAAACTCATCAGTAAAAGAAACTAAGCTCATAGCCCCAGAGAATCCATGTACATTCATGGCAATGCCAGACATTGGGTATTTTACCTCTTGAACACAGCAAGAAGTCGCTCCAGTGTATACAAGAAACAAAAATGTCTTGCCTCTTATCGTTACCTTGACCCTTGGTTCCTCTTGGGGGGGGTCCGGTGTCACTGATAGTACTGAATGCATCAGGTTGCTCTGTGGGCTCTCCTATTGTGGATATAAATTAATTTGTGTTTCATTGTGGCACCATGGCCTGTTGTGTCTGGGCTTGCTGAGTCTGTACTTGTGTCTGCATAGGCACTTGCTGTGGTTTCCCTTGTGGCATTTGTGATTGCAATGGAGCTTGCTGCATTTGATGTAATTGCTGAGCACATGTCTGATTCTGCATGTGATCTTGGGCATAATAGTCTTGTGGATCTATATTGTATTGTAGAACATAGCCTATCCCCACTCTTGGAGTTTGCCAGTTTTGCTGCATGCCCCTTCTACATCTACAGTTTGGGCTATGTGTCCCATCCTTCCACAATTCCAGCATTGCTGTGGCTGTTCCCCATTAACTCCTCCTCCCTGGTGGTTTTGAAATCCGCCTCATCCTCCTGTAGAACCATTCCCTCTAGCCCGTGGCCAGGAATCGTATCCCCCTTCATCTATGGGATACACTACGTTGCTTGACTGTACTGGCCGTACCTCTTGTGTCGTCATGCTGTCACCACTGTCAATACTGTAGTTCAGCAATTATTGACTAGAGAGCATGTTCTGGCTCTGCCCCCTCCCCCCCTGCGTTCCCTAGAAGAAACAAAATTATAATATCAGAAAAGACACATTTGAAACTGCACTTTAAATTCTCCTGGAAATGCAGCTGGCACAAAGAATAGTTATTTTTGTGCCATACAAGTTGGGAAAGATAAGGCATTAGCGTGCACAATTAGTGTGTTTTAAAATAGAATAGAAAAAATTGACAGGAAGGTGTGTACACAAGATAGGGACTCACTACACAAGTAGGGCAGAAAATTGTAGGCAGATAAGGTTGCAGCGTACACACAGGAAGGGAAATCAAGTGACAGGCATGCACCAGGAAATCAGTAGAAAGCAAAGTAAATGTGTCCTGTAGAGGAAAAAACATGACAAGCAGTTGCCATTTTAAACTGCACCAACACAGCAGAGAATTAAGCTCTGTAGCTTTAAGAGAGGCCTCGCAGTTAAGCACGCTATTTGACACAAATACATTTAATTCAGGAAAATGCTGTGGTGGCTGGATGGTAGCTGCCTTAAGTAATTTCAAGGCCCATGAGTCCGTAGGAGAGGGTTATATAAGGGAACAAGATGTCATTGTGAGCGCTGAACTATTAAAGTAAATCAAGTTACAACAACATGGCAGAATATTTGAAGTCCATGTAATGAACTGAACATCCCAGGAAATTTCCTACGTGGCAGACACATTAATGTCTCAGCGATCTGCTAGGCATAATAGAGAAACTCGGATCTGGCTAAAAAGACAAATAATTACAGCGCACATGGTGAAAGCAGCATGATTCATTACAACAGTATTCATAAATGTGCCAAGAACAGAATGGCGTGGTTACTGTTGCAAGAATAGGGTGGGCCAGAATTACTGTAAGTCCTTGAAGCTCAGAGACATCATGGCAGAGATAACATGGGCTGTTTTATTTAATTAAGAACAAAGGCAATACGCTTGTCCTCTCCTCCCATCTACATAAAACATGTCATCATGCTGCCAGTTCACAGAGAGTGAGACCACATTGAATCCTTAAGCGGCCCTTAAATCATACTCCAGATGGGATGCAGAATAACTCTTACACCAAATAATAAGACTGACTCAGGAAGATGTCAAAAAGTCTCTCCAGACTGTTTTATTTTCAATTGTATAAAACGGAGAGTTACAACGGACATCAACAGACGTTGCAAAGCATTATCTCGACGCATTTCATAAAAACAATTCTTTCATAGCAAAAACTCATCATAAGTGACGTCATACTATGTGGCAAACTAAGAAAACCTACGGGGGGATGTGATTGGCTTAAAGAAAACATCTAAGTATACTTTCTTTAAGGGATTGGGTTGTGATTGGGTCTCTACAGTCAGGTGGACAGTTTACTCCCTCCCATAGTGCAAGTCATCTTCATCAGTTACTAGATACACAGTACACCATTGGCTATCAAACTATACGGCCCTTCGTTAAATGGCCCTCTACTATTGGTTGGTACACTTGTACCCTTCTGGAACATTCAGCTCACTAGCAGCACGTAAGATGTACCCCAGGTGCGAGTGGGTGGACTTGACTGTGTCTCCCCACTCAATTAGCCCAACATCTCTCATGCCGTCTGCCATTCAGATTGTCTTTGAACTTGTCCTTGCAAAGTATCCATGTTACTGAGAATAAAAGGGAGTATAGGCACACTCTTATAATAGTTCAGGTCTGCACGCTCAACTCCTATTTCCATCCTTGACTCACGTGACAGGAGACCGTATTTCAGCCTGTTTTGCAGCATATAGTTGTCTTGAATTAATAAACTTGGAACTCATGGTGGTCTTTCTTGCACCTTAACAAGGGATGATTCAGCTTCTCACGTTCACTGTTCTTCAAGTATAGATAACCGGTTCTTGGCTGCTCCATCCTTTGACACCAGGCCAGGCAGCTATTTCAAGCCTTTCTTCGATCTTCACCACAGCCCTCCCTCCAATCTTTCTTTCTTCTCGGGTCTGAACTTACTAAATGTGTGACACTGATATCCAGATTCTATATCATGGTGGCACTGCCTGCAGTCTATTCACTACATATAGCTAGCCTTAAGATTACTTAGTCTACCTGCGTTGCTGCATCTGTACAGTAATAAAATGGCTTGCATTTTCTGCATTGCTCTTCACATGTGCAATCTTCATTCTGCACATGAAAGTTTACTCGATTCTTTACATCATCAGATTCTATAAGGTCTATGCATCTACTTCTTTGACCATTCTTCTCAGTGTTTTACGCTCATTCCTTGCGACATCACCAGCATCTTTTTCTCTCATCTTCATATTCCTTTGGGGATCTCCTCCAAGAGATTGTCATCTCTGCGGGGGTACATCATATAGGGTCTTCAATGAGTACTTTTCCTCAAAGACTCTCCTTGGAATTGGCTCAATCACTGTTGTCGCGCATGTCGCTATTTCTGGTTTTCAACATATGGGAAGAATGTGGGTGGGACTTCTTGCAGAGGCATTCAGCTGCTTCTCTACAGCATGCTAACTGATAAACATATGTCCTTTAAACTGCAGAATTAATTTAGAGCCTACCAATAATATTCAAGCATGATGATGTAGGACATTTCATGGGATGTTTTATGGGTGGCATCTTAGATAAAGAGTTATCCAAACATTATTGTGGGCATATATAATTATATATGTAGCGTTGTAGAGGGAACCAATGACCAGGTGCGATAGGTTTTCATAACTGAGTGATCATGATGACATCACAATGACTATATAAACTGCTGTTTCCTGTTGAAATTTTTGATAAAATCTTGAGTGAGAGCTTAGCTGTTGATCTTGGTTTCCCCTCAGCTTCACATTGCTAATAAAGCTGGGTTACCTTGCATTTGGCATACCACAACCCACTCTGTGTTGTCTCTATATTGGCAAATACCAGCTAGAGGGCTATAATATTTTGAATCGCTAATTTTCAATACGCTCCCTCTATGGCTAATTTTGACCGTTTATTCGGAACTAACTTTGCTTCTTAATGCTTTATACCATCAGCTTTCTTATTCTCTTGTAACAATTGACAATGATGTTCAGTAGTCAATTGTATATCTGGCCATGGCTTTGCCTCCATCCCTACCAGCTTCTTCATCTGCTGCTACACTGGCTCTGGCAGTCCCTCACATGAAAAATGATGGAATAATGCCACTGATTATCCCACGGTTCTCTCGTCTCAAGACACCAATGTTCTTGAATGTCTTGAATAAAGGCAACAGGATCTTCATCCTCCCCCATTTTTCTTGTCATATTTGCACCCCTGTCTGGTGTGTTGGCATAATGTACTCTGAGTGCCCTCCATATATCTGCTCTGCAATTATTAAATGGCGCTTCATCGTGTCTTAGGTTTTGTGCTGTCACACTCGCATACCATGCTCCTCTCCAAATGATGCCGACCCTCTCCCCTAGAATGGCTGCTAGCAGACCTTTTATGTCACCTATTGCTAACTTCATTCCCAATGTCATCCTCTCTAACTAATAAATCCACTTTCCCCCACCTGCAGTCAAACTAGGTAATTTACATTTCAGATTATATTTATCCATTTGTGGCCACGGTATATATTGTGTTCGTCCTCCCGCTTTTTCTAATAATGGGAATTGTGTAAATCCTAGTCCACAATCATACCCAGCTACACTTCTTGTCTTCCAGGTGGGGCTAGTCTCCCCCATTCGTCTTTGTCCTGGCAGTGGAGTTAATATGCGTCCATAAGGCTGGGATATGTCTCCTGCACTGCGCAATCATGCTTGTGGTTGCTCAGTATACAGTGTTGGTTCTGTTTTTTTTCTTTGGGTCTTCTAAGTCTGGCCATTTTACCCCTCTTTCTATGCTTGAATCTTTTTTTTAAAATGCATGCGTCCTCTCCTCTGGCTCTTTCGCTTTCCTCCCTTTGCTCGTCTGACATCATTATACCTCAGCTTGTATGACTATTGTCCGTTTCCATGTTGTAAACATTTAGCCTACCTAAGCGGTCTATGTTCGTCCATCATTACATCATCTGATCTACCTCCTGCTTCCTTTGATGGAAATCCTTTGGTACTCTCTTTTGTTTTGTAATCATCTTTATCTCTTATTTGCCCATATAAATTCTCAATCCTTTTCCCTATGTCTTCTGCCTAATGCTCATCAGCCCATGTTTGCATTATCGGTATCCCTTGCTGTTCCCTTCTGGGCTGCTATGACCCTCTCTCTTCTTCCTATCGCTCTTGCGCATCGATTGGCACTATGCATATATTGAATAAATGATCTATTTTGTCATCCCTGTGCCCCCTACTCCTGTTAATTTCTTCTTCCCTTCTTCTCATCTCCCTTTTCTCTTCTTCCTCTTGCCTTCTTTGTAACCTATGTTCTTTCAATCTCTGTGTTTCTATCTCATCTCGTTTCTTCTCCTCTAGTCTCTCTTTCTCTTTCTTTTGTTCCTCATGATGTTACGACCCCGAACCCTGGCTGTGGGTCTTGGGCACCATGGCCTCCACCTCAGTACTGTTCCAAGGCCAGAAAGGCCCACACTAGCCCGTTGCGGGTGCCTTGGACGCAATCCAGGCGCACTTGGCAAGTGTGGTTTCCAATGGACAATGGTGGAACATGGCTGCCCCCACGAGGACTATCGGGGAACTGCAATGAGCAGGCTAGCGTCAGGGCAGGTCTGCCCCTAAGGCACCTGGGATACCTGCCGGGTATTTAAACCGCACCCAACCCGAGGCACATGCTTCGCGTTATTCTGCTTTTGCAGCGTGACGTTCACCGGGTCCTGCTCTGTATCCTGGCCCGCTCGGGCGAATAACCTGAAAGAACATCGCTTTTCTTACCTGCTCATTTCCAGCTCTTCATCCAGTAGGAACCTTGGAGGATTTCTCCATCGGTCCTCGGCTACATATTCAGGATATAGGGGCAAGAATTAGAAGCTACTTACCATCTCACCTGGAAGGCCTCCGCCACTCCGAACTTGATCTTGGGCGTACAGTCCTCCAATCCACCATCGCTTCCAGGAATTCTCTGCGACCTGAGAAGAAACAAAGCACAGCTCAGCTCACTTGCAAGGATGCTTTCAGTGCCGCATCTAGTGCATCCTTACCTTCTCGAACTCAGTAGCCGGCCTCAGCCTTCTCCATCAGTCTCTGCAAGACAAAAGAAGAAGGTTACTGGGACATTTATCAACAAAGACTTTATTCAAAAGAAACAGTAAAGACTTACCTGAAAGGAGGAGTTGCAGCTGGTCTGGACTCCAGGCGACCGCAAGTGAAGCAACTCGGCAGACCAAGCCTGCAACGACGCTCCCCTGCCTAGCACGGCAGGACGGAGAGTGCAGCATTACGAAAATCAAGGTGAGTGGAGTCCCAACGGGAAAACGCAAGGGAAGACTGGGAGGTGGGCCGCGGGAGACAAGGAGAAGTCGCTAAAACCCCTCTCCCATTTTCTAGAACTGATTCCAGGCAGAACGAAGCTCGGGGGAGTTGCAGTGAGCCCAGAGGTGTCCCGGACCAGTCCAGAGGTGTCCCTGTGGATACAAGGTGAGCGTTACACATACCTTCTTCGTTCGTCCTTTCAATTCCTCGCTTTTTCCTTCTTTTCCATGTATGCTTTCTCTCATTCTTTTTCCGTTCTTCTCTTTCTTCTCTTTCTCTAACCCTATCGATACCCTTCTTGTTTAACTTAAGTAACATTTGTCTTCCCATCCATTCGTTTTGTACTATTGTGACTTCCTTGGCTTTGTCCTTCACTACTCTTTGTCTCTTCACTTCTTCCTCTATATCTATCTGTTTGTCCCTTCTTTCATCACGCTGTTTATTTTTATCGCGTGTTGACAAATATTTACGTTCTCTATTTGTGCTCTCTTCCATATTGTCCTCACTGTTCTAAGCGGGGGGTTCGTATGTCGGATTAACATACCCCGCCATTGCTTTTAATTATTTTAAAGGATAAAATCCCTGTTTCCCAGTGTCTGTGCTCTTGTTTTCAGAAGGGGAAAGGGGTGCCGAAGGCGTTGCGTTACATCCTCCCCTTTATGCTGATTAAGCATCCATTCCCTCTCAGGTGGATCTTCTTCCTGTTCTGACACATTTTCCATAACTCTAAAATGGCTAGCCTCTTCTGTCATTTTGTTCCGGTATGTGCAGTGCGTAAGTATGTTGTCATGTGTTTCAATAAGGTTTTTGACAATGAACGTTCTTGTGGCCATGGCATATACATTTTATCAGCCGAGCGTTTTACTCGTTCCGAATGGTACTTCCTAATCTTGGGTGTATATCTCGGTATTGTCTTACATAAGTGTAGCAACAGTGTTTCTTCCATGGTGACAAGTCGTCTTTGACTGCCAATATTTACCAGTTCTTTTATTCTTTCACTTATTTAATCAAATATACCCCAATAATCGATTCGGGCAAGCCCTATCAATCGCCGCCCATTACCGGAAAAAAACTATTTTTTAACCAATTTTAAAAATCTATACGATAATGTTCTCTTTATTCATTTGTTTACAATTTCTATCACTCTCTTGCTGTCCTGCTGTTTTATTATCAACACTCTAAGAATCTCTTGTTTATTTTATTATTTTCCTTTAATATTTATCCTTCTCTGATTGACGTCAATCTCTTGAGTTTAGAATCTGATGATGACCTAGATTATTACCATCATTTTATATCTCTTAGTATAAACACAATAAAGGTTTTACGCTGACATATTTAAAGCTGGTAGGATAGCTTAGGGGCAATGCATTTGTCTTGGAAGCATACTCAGGCTTGAATCCTGGGCTTGTGCTTAGAAACTGATCCCTGGTATTAAGTGTGTTATAAAATAACAATTATAATAATTATAACTCCATTCACATGGGAACTTGAATTTTTTTGTGAACGCCTATCTTTATTGTCTCTAGTAAATGTATCTCATCTCACTATTTACCCAATTTTGGAGTTTGATATGCAATCTTCATCTTGGCCTTGCATCAGGAATCCTTACAAAATACCCCGTTTTGGAGTTTAGTGCGTATCCTTCTGTCCCTCTTGGAACCAGGAAACGAAATATCGCTCTCTTCTTTAACCCAAAAAATCCTGTCACTATATATATGGCCGAAAAGGCAGACTTAGAGAGAGGTAATTAGGCTGATTCTTCACTGTTCTTGACTATATATATATCTATATATACATATATAGATATATATATACGCTTAAATTACAGTTCCTCCCCCTTTATTTGTCACTTTTGATTCTCTACTTACATCTGTGCTCAGCTCGAGTCCCTCTGTATCGACTCTTCCCCAATCAACCACTTTGCCTTCTGTCCACGGAGCACCTGCAGGGACAGGACAGGAATTTTGTCAAAGGGGCCTCTGTCAACCGCCTCGCTGTCAGACGTGTGTCATTACTCCGCTCTCCGCAGCAAACTCTATATTCTTCTGGCTAATGGTGGAAGCTGTAGATAATCCCACAGTCAGGATCTAGGCCCGGGAGACTGGATCGGAACCATCCGCACTGCTACCAAAATGTGCAGTAGCACCGGAAGCGTCCCAAGTGCCAGATGGAATTACCAATAACAATCTCAGACCCAAATAACCGAACAGACTCAAGGAATATGGCAAAATAGTACTTTTTTATCAGCTCAATAAAGTAGGGAAACATGGTGAACCTGTTCTCTTCTCTGGGACTTTAAGGGAGTGCAGTTACACCCCTATCTTCGTCTGAAGCTTAATAAATAGGCCTTGTTTTCAAGTTCTGAATCACGTGTGGGGAGACCACGATGTTGTCCCTTTCTACCTTTTATTTAGTGCTATTTAATTCAATTATGCTGGGTGCCATTGCTCTTCTTGGCCTCTGGAGACTTGGTTGCTCTGCCTCACATATGCTTTCTGCATCTTTGATTCTTCAATACTTGCACTTGCAGGTGTTTTCTTTTTTGCTTAATCTAAGAGAAATATGTCATGCATAGGACTCCCTTTGTGCCTTGTAATTATTTCTTGATGTGGCATCCTTGATCCCAGACCAATAGATATTCTTTGTTCCTCTCACAAAGCTGTTTTTCCAGTGCCTTTTAGCTCTGCAGCCCTGGTCTGTCTCTGAGTTTGTTTGGCCATTCTTAACACGAGCCCGACGTCCATCTTTTAATCATGACTGCTTTAATCGCGTTACATTTTCTTCTGCAGCAAGCTTCTATATGTCTCAGCTACCATGTGTGACTGCGTATGTACATTCACTTCATCTCTTTGGTGCACATGATTTCTTCATATTCATTTACATTTTTCTTTTGTTACTTTAGTTACATATTTATTCCTTAAGTATTCCTATATCGTTTCAGTGCGTCTTCGTGTCTTCTCTTCATGACGTCACTCTGTCCTCGTCTGATTTCACTTATTACTCCTCAATGTTCAATGGTGTATGCAGGCATCCTTCCACCACATCAGTGCCAGGGTACATTCGATACGGTTGAGTGCATAACCTCTCATGTATCTTTGATGCGGTATTGGGACGATACCTGGTGTCATACACAGTGCCCTCTTGCTGCTTTTCCAGTATGACGGAGGTGAGGGGCAGGCACTAGAGATGACGTGTACATCTGCCTCTCTACAGACCCCCTGGACGTAAGTGAATGGTAACGGCAAAGGGCCCCCTGGAAGAGAGTGAACGGTAATAAGCAAAGTGCCACCCGAATTGCGGGGAATGACAAAGGACCATCCGGAAGGAACACAGGATAATGGACGGGCACTCTTTAGCATAGGGGCAGTTGGACTCCTCAACAACTGGAGAGTGGTCCCGGGACTACGCTCCATACAGGGAATGGGAGTAAATTAACGGGAATGGCGAGGGCCACCTGAAAGTAAGACTGCAGACTTTGGTAGAGGTTTGATGGGCACACGCTCCCAAACACTGATATTTTTGGTCAGAGGTAGTGCCACAGAGCATGTGGTGAGGTGCAGGGTCCAATATGGCCATGGAAAAAAATGTAGGAAAAGGGTGAACAAGACTATGGAGAAGTTTATGCAACGGGAAGGACTAGGTTTCGCCAGGCACGGGATGTTGTGCGAAAAGGACCCAGTCAATGTTGCTAGGGATGGGGTTCACCTGCTTGACGAGGGCAACAATGTGTTTCTTTTGGATATGTTTGCAGTGCTAGGAAGGACACTCTTGGTTGCTGCGGGCCCACTGGACGAATGCCCGACCAGTTTAATGGCCAGTCTGGCACTCGGGCATGATGGATGGAACTGAATGCCTGGGACCTCTCTGTAAGCCCCCTATGTTCAAGGTACACCTGAGAACAGAGGGGGCACATTGGTGCCAACCTGTGGGGAAATCGGGAGAGGGGAACACAAGTGGGGCAAGTCTTGACTTCACTGCTCATTAAAAGATGCGGATCGTGAAATAATTGTAAGAAGCCATCATATTATTATGAGAATATGTAATAAGCCTCTGCATCTATCATTCTACCTAAATCTATAAGGGGCTGGTAGGTGCCCCGTGCCCAGAATAGTTCTTAATGCAGAGAAGGGCGCGCGAAGAGGTTTTATTCCATTTTATGTAGCTGTAAAGCCAGCCCAAAATGAATTCCATCCTGTGGGCACACATCCAATCCCTGTGAATGAGTTTGGCTACATTTCGCTCAAGGCCCCAGAGATAAGCTTGCCTTTTGGACTCCGCAGAAATTCATTATGACGGTGGAACATGGAGTTTTCATTTGGTCCAAGCAGACCATCTGTGATTCCATCATAAAAGCGCACGAGGGCGACGTGGGTAGAGCAGGGCCAGCACTGGGCGCGCGCAGAGACCAAACACCATTGCATAACTGCAGCCTCCGAGCGGCACTCCCGAATGAGGTGTCAGCAGAGCGCTGTGAGAGCAAGCGCTTTCTCTGGATAGGAGCATCGGGGCAGCATGAAGTGCTAGTATAGCGCTTTGAGAGCAAGCACTGTTCCTTGATAGGAGCACATGTGTATCACTGGAGGATGAAGTGCTAGTATAGTGCTTTGAGAGCAAGCACTATTTCTTGATAGGAGCATTGGTGTAGCACTTGAGAATGAAGCTAGTATAGCGCTTTGAGAGCAAGCACTATTTCTTGATAGGAGCATTGGTGTAGCACTGGAGGATGAAGTGCTAGTATAGCGCTTTGAGAGTAAGCACTTTTCTTGTTAAGAGCATCAGTGTAGCACTTGAGAATGAAGCTAGTATAGCGCTTTGAGAGCAAGCACTATTTCTTGATAGGAGCATTGGTGTAGCACTGGAGGATGAAGTGCTAGTATAGCGCTTTGAGAGTAAGCACTTTTTCTTGATAGGAGCATCGGTGTAGCACTTGAGAATGAAGCTAGTATAGCGCTTTGAGAGCAAGCACTGTTTCTTGATAGGAGCACCTGTGTAGCACTGGAGAATGAAGTGCTAGTATAGCGTTTTGAGTGCAAGCACTATTTCTTGATAGGAGCATTGGTTTAGCACTGGAGGATGAAGTGCTAGTATATCGTTTTGAGAGTAAGCACTTTTTCTTGTTAGGTGCATCGGTGTAGCACTTGAGAATGAAGGTAGTATAGCGCTTTGAGAGCAAGCACTGTTTCTTGATAGGAGCACCTGTGTAGCACTGGAGAACGAAGTGCTAGTAAAGCGCTAGTACTATTTCTTGATAGGAGCACCTATGTAGCACCGGAGAACAAAGTGTGGTATAGCGTTTTGAGAGCAAGCACTGTTTCTTGATAGGAGCACCTGTGCAGCACTGGAGAACGAAGTGCTAGTATAGCGCTTTGAGAGCAAGCACTGTTTCTTGATAGGGGCACCTGTGTAGCACTGGAGATTGAAGTGCTATTATAGGGCTTTGAGAGCAAGCACTATTTCTTGATAGAAGCATTGGTGTAGCACTGGAGGATGAAGTGCTAGTATAGCGCTTTGAGATTAAGCACTTTTTCTTGATAGGAGCATCGGTGTAGCACTTGAGAATGAAGCTAGTATAGCGCTTTGAGAGCAAGCACTGTTTCTTGATAGGAGCACCTTTGTAGCACTGGAGAATGAAGTGCTAGTATAGCGTTTTGAGTGCAAGCACTATTTCTTGATAGGAGCATTGGTTTAGCACTGGAGGATGAAGTGCTAGTATAGCGTTTTGATAGTAAGCACCTTTTCTTGTTAGGTGCATTGGTGTAACACTTGAGAATGAAGGTAGTATAGCGCTTTGAGAGCAAGCACTGTTTCTTGATAGGAGCACCTGTGTAGCACTGGAGAACGAAGAGCTAGTAAAGAGCTAGTACTATTTCTTGATAGGAGCACCTGTGTAGCACTGGAGAACGAAGTGTGGTATAGCGCTTTGAAAGCAAGCACTATTTCTTGATAGGAGCACCTGTGTAGCACTGGAGAACGAAGTGTGGTATATCGCTTTGAGAGCAAGCACTGTTTCTTGATAGGAGCACCTGTGTAGCACTGGAGAACGAAGTGCTAGTATAGCGCTTTGAGAGCAAGCACTGTTTCTTGATAGGAGCACCTGTATAGCACTGGAGAATGAAGTGCTAGTATAGCGCGTTGAGAGCAAGCACTATTTCTTGATAGGAGCATTGGTGTAGCATTGGAGGATGAAGTGCTAGTATAGCGCTTTGAGAGTAAGCACTTTTTCTTGTTAGGAGCATCGGTGTAGCACTTGAGAATGAAGGTAGTATAGCGCTTTGAGAGCAAGCACTGTTTCTTGATAGGAGCAGCTGTGTAGCACCGGAGAACGAAGTGCTAGTAAAGGCTGTAAAGCACTTTGAGAGCAAGCACTGTTTCTTGATAGGAGCCCCTGAATAGCATTGGAGAATGAAGTGCTAGTATAGCGCTTTGAGAGCAAGCACTATTTCTTGAGAGCAGTACCTGTGTAAGACTGGATGATGAAGTGCTAGTATAGCCCTTTGAGAGCAAGCACACTGGAGAACGAAGTGCTAGTAAAGCGCTTTGAGAGCAAGCACTATTTCTCGATAGGAGCAGCGGTGTAGCACTTGAGAATGACGCGCTAGTATAGCTCTTTGAGAGCAAGCACTGTTTCCTGATAGGAGCACCTGTGTAGCACTGGAGAATGAAGTGCTGGTATAGCGCTTTGAGAGCAAGCACTGTTTCTTGATAGGAGCACCTGTTTCCCGAGATGCCACAAAACAAACAAACTCTGTAGCAGAAACATACACATTGCACCCTCTGACTGCTCAGCATCGCACGACTAAACCACTCTGCGCACCCTGCAAGTGGAGGAGGGGAGTGCTTGTTGGTGCGGTCGGGGGAAAGGCGGGTGTGAATCCTGAAGGTGTTGGTGAGTGCACGCGGAAAGTACCCGGGTCCTGAGTGTCGGTATGAGAGTATGTGGCTATTGACAGACACTTTCAACCACAAGCCCAAGGTCAGGCAATTGGCCATCAGCGCTATGAGACTCGGGTCAACCTCTGGTGTGTGTGGGGTGAAGCGAGAGGTTGCCATAGTACCAGAGAGGCGAGCAGTGCCATTTCTGCCTTAATGTGGTATGTTTGTTGGCAGTTCACTGCCGTGTGTGAGTAGCGTCAGGTGGTAATATTGGGGGCGGGGGGTGCGGGTTGCTTCGAGTGGATCATTCAGGAGGTTGGGTTTGCGACAATGAACATTTGGTTCACGGTTCTTGTTCCATGATCTGCGTGGATGTTTGGAGTCGCCTCTCAGGGTGGCATGGCTTTGCCATTCCAATCCTTGTCACGGGGCAGAGTGGGGTTGACCGGCATGAGTTTCATCTCCCCGAAGGTCCTGCCTGAAATGTTTGGCACCGGGAATAGGGGGACCACACCGAACACATCCCGTCTCCCGAACTTCCTGCTTGAAAGGACTCCGGCTTTATAGAGTGTACTCCGTTTCCTGTAAGTCCTACAATGACTGAGCAATTAGTCTAGTCTTGCAACATAACTTGTGCTCTCCTTACCAGAAGCACTGGTCACACCTGGCTGCGGTCACCCACACTGCCAACTCAAAGACCACTCCTGTCAAGCTTGACTGACAAAAAACCGCTCTTCTTGATTCCCTTACTTTTCACAGTGCCTCCTCCCAGGTTAGATAGCATTCACGGGCACAGTACTGCTCCTTACAGGATGGAATGTGTCACTGTATGGCAGCTGCCAGAAGTATGCAGTGATGTCACCTCTCAACCAGCAAAGGACAGAACATTAACCCTCTGGAAATCTCACATAGGAACACAAGACAGGCTAACTGCTGGTAACTTCAGTTTGGACAGGGGATAGACCTCTGCCTTGCTCCTCTCTTATTAATACATTATTTCATTTTTTATAATGCACTTAACACCAGAGTAGAAAAATAATTTGAGCAAGGGGTTTCCTCTATTTTTTGTGAAGGGGCTGTGGTGTGGGAGGAATGAACGTATAGAACGAAAGAACCACTCACCACCAGCTACCCACCTCTACCACACCACGGTTGTAAGGAAAGCTACTCAATCTAGAATAACTAATATCATTAAATTACATGTTCCACCAAGGACATTGTATCAAATTGGCATATTTTAATTTTTATCTCTCAAACAGTCACTCTAAAAAACATATAAAAAAACATTATATGCGCACATTGTTGACAAATTAACACAGAGAAGTGACCTCAAATTAACACGTTTGGCTGTTTCTTTCACAGATGCATGCGTAATTCATATGCATTCAGTGGTTACGTGGTGTTAGTAACAGTGAATGTGACCATATCAGGATTACACAAAGACGTGGTATAACAGTGTCTACACTCTGATGTGTTTCTGGGGCAGAGGACAGCACTGTTGTAGTCTAGATTTCATCTGTGGTGTCATGGGACCCATCTTCAGGACGCAGCTGGTTTAGGGAAAAGGTTGATTACACTGTCAGCATGGCACCTATGCATCAGTGTTGTGACCTAAGAACAAATAAAATGGACTGGGTGTGAGAAATTCTCATAAAAGGGACCTTGGTGGTGGTAACATGAGCATTGTGAATAGCAGCGTAGTGATCCTACTAACCTTGTATCAATTTCTTTGGGTGTAGAGGGCGAGATGATTGCGCTTATCAATATAACCTAACAATAGGTTCAAACGTCTGGAGTACTCCGTACGATAAACAAATACATGTAAGGAGTCAGTGATACTATGTCGACAAGTACATTTTTGCCACTTATGCACATATTAAATAGACGGAACATCAATTTTTACCATCTATTATTGAGGTAGGCAATGCCAGGACGTCTGGTATCACATGTAAAATAGGAATTGATCCCAAAGTGGCAGACTCAGGACTACATGTCCTATAATGCACCATTAGATCTATAGGAAGCAAAGCAGTGAAATATATTGGTATCAAACTTCCATGGTAGCCGAAATTTCATATACCCATAACTTTCTAGGTGTTCTAAGAGTCAAACACTTACTTCAATCTACATCTGTTAGGTATGGACGTGATACGGCCACAGGACTTCGCGTGTCATGTGCAGGCGCAGATATTACAATCGATGTATTCACCCTGTATTTGTTCAAAATGAACACGCCAGTTAGTGAATTGCGCTATTATACAGTGCTCATCTTTTATAGTTTAGAAGAACGGGCAAAAGGGCTAGCTGCAGGCTTACCTTCAGGGACCGTAGTTGAATCTCATATTTCAAACGAGATGTTCAACATGGATAACGGACTATAACCGTCCTGACTATCACGGCAGTACCGTCATATCCTCTCTGCTTGTCAACTAGTAGACAGAGAGGACGGGACTACTACTAAGTTGTGGAACACCTTACTAACATCGGACCAGCGCGCCATCTTTTAATGGCAAGGAACATATCAGACAATGGCGAAAGATATGTATTTCCTCTATTTCGCCAATATACAGGGATGCAAAAAGATCGTATATATGCGCCCAACTTCTTCCACAGCGTTTGTTGTTCATAGCTAGTCGTGTTGACTAAAAAATGGAAACACTCTGAAACCTGGATGTTTTCTTGGACTGTAAACTGTAACCCGGCTATGAATGAGATGTCATTGATGACATTGGAAGGTCCAGCCTGAAACATGAAGTGGTAATTGCATTATCCATCTACATTAAGCATATGTCAGTCCGACAGAAAGTGTGTAGTTTCATACCACGGGTGGATAAGATACTTGCACAAATGCCTCTATGGGGTGCAGCACAGTGGGAGTCTTAGCTCTAAACGTGGAGGTAGATGAAAAGCCTATCTACACTGTTTTATACTTCAAATTTGTTGGAATGGGCGGCCAGACGTTAGTGGACAAAAAGGTTCCATTCCACAGCTATGTTCAGTCCAGATTGGGCAGTTTTTAGATCATAGATCCATTTCTGCTCCAATTTTTTAAGGGACAGATCCCTATTGCCACTTCGTGGATGTGCTTTCGTGTTCTATATTACAAAACAGAAAATATCTTCACAGGTGTGTTTTGCCTCTAAGAAGTGGGCTACGAGGGGCTTGTCAGGTGTCCCGTTCCGAATTGCCGAACGATGTTCACCTATTCGTAGTTTAACAGATCTAATTGTTTTGCCCACATACAGGAGCCCACAAGGGCATTTTATCCCGTATACTACCCACTTGGTGAGACAGTTCGAAAAAGACCTGTATTTCCACAAACAACCATTTAGTTTAATTTGTTTCATGTTATTAGTGAGATGGCATACCGAACGTTGACCGCATTTAAAGTGTCCACAAACTGGAGGTAAACCCCACAATGCCGGCTGCATCGGTGTCACAGTTCTGTTCATCGGATAAGTGTGAACCAATTTATCCCAAAGATTTGGCATCCTTTTGAATGCAAATCTTGAGCAGTTGGGTCTGAAATCTTCTGTTTGAACAGTTTTCCAATCCTTGCAGGCTGTATGTCTGCCTCATGGGAGGCAAGACATGGAATACAGGGGCGCTAGCCGCCTGGGACAGCTCGAGGTCTGGGCAGGTGCTAGTGATAACCACAGATTGCAAGAACATACAGTCCGTATTGCAAAAAGCCCTGGAGGGTCTGTGCATGTTACATGCTCACCTCAGCGGCGATGAGACCTCAGCTTTCTTCCCACAGAGGCCCTCTGCCCTGCACCCTCCTCTTGATGTGCACCTGCCGCAGGGCCTCGTCAGCACCTCAGCAATCTGCAGTGTGAGGCAGTCAAGCATCCAGCAGAATGTAGGGAGTGAAGCTGCATCCGTTTGTCCTGCAGATGCTAGGAGCGGCTCCTGCACTGCAGGCTCCATGGGAACTCGCTGTGACCTACTCCATTGAAGTCATGGGTGGCGCACCTGCACAGTCCCCGCCATGATTCAACTATGATTGCTTTTGGCAAGGTGGTGCAGGTCGGGCTTGGAGATCCTGGCCGTCCCAGGTTTCCATGCCTATCTACATATGGTACATCATGCGTTGACATGGCGGGCGGCGTCAACGTGAATCCCTATGGATTCTGCCTGAATTTGGCACGAACATGGCATGGGTCATCAATTCCTGGCAGAGAGCTTGGCTCTCTCTCTCTGTTTGTTTTTTATGCTTTTTATTTGAATTATTGTTAGAATTGAGCATTTAAAGACATGCTCCTCTGTCTTTCAATCACTTTGCCTCCCCACCAGTGCTTTAAATGGGAAAAAAGGAAGTGCAGCTACTCCACCAAGCTATGAGTCAGGCATTCCGGCGCAGTGCTTTCGGTGCCGGCCGTTTTGGCGTGGCATCCTGGGCACGGGTCCCTTTTAGGCACACCTTTTTGTCGGCAGGCAATGGCCAGTGAGATCAAATTATGCGCCAAACAGCAAATACTTTGGTAAAGCAGTGACACTGGGATCCTTTCACACAAACTTCCAGTTTGTTGCTATGCATTGCGTTAAGAACGTTTTAATCTCAATATAAAATGAGACTTTCTTTTTTGCATATCAAAGTAGTAGATACCATAGCAGTAAACTAAGCTTTAGAAGTTTTATTATTGAAAACGTCCCAGCACAACTCCAATTACTTAAACATTTACATATTAGAATAGGCACTGCTAATAAGAAAGAAACATCTATAAAAAGTAATTTCCCAAGTTTCCCAAATCAATCCTGCTCCATCAAAGGACACCAATGGTAACAGGTGTAGCCCCCTTAGCAAAACAGTGTGCTGAGAGCACAGTAGCTGTGTGTTTGACTCTCCTTTGGAGAAGGTAGAGGGCGCTGCTCTCCCCAGCAAAAGGCTGAAGAAGCTTAGGGCCCAATTCATGGAAAAGTGTGCATTTCCCCTGCAATTGCAGCGCGTCGAGAACAACACTGAGGGAGCCTTTGCGCAGAATGAAAAATGCATGCCCCGCGTTTTCATGAGATCTTCTGCGCAAAGTAACCGTATTTGCAAGTCGTGCCCAGAAAGCCCCCAACACGCTCGCATGAAAAGCACAAACAGCTAGAACAGCTACATTTGCATGCTCTCCCAGGTGCAATTACACGCACCCTTCAAACAATGCTGCATCTTGGGGACCCGGTGCAGGGTCCCCAGTAACTGTTGCCGGCACCCCGACAACATGCGTATGATACTTCGTAAATTGGTTGAAAATCGTAAAATGTGTGTGCGAACCCCCATAAACCGTCTGGCACCCCACTACACTGCATACAAGCACCCCTAAATTAGATTGGAACCCCGTCTGCATGCATGTACCCCTAAATCCAACATGCGATCCCACCTCTGCGTGGTGATTCCTATGCACAAGTCTCTGTACGCCTGCCTTCGGGTGGCGTAGAGATCGAGGGATTTGCGTAGCCATTTCTCTGCCGAGAGGCTGTGTAGGTGGTTCCGTGAATACGTCATCTGGTGCAAGTGAGGGTGTGGAGGGACTGCCTGTGGGCCGTCCCTCGTAGCACCCACATTTTCGCACATTCTTCCCCATTTTCAGTGTTCCGTCCCCTTCAAAGCCTCTGCGCAAGCCACGCCCACGCTCTGCGTGGTCTCTCCCGCAAGGTGCATGACAGCTCACAGAGACGTGCCGAGCCTGCGTGAACTCCGCGCAAGTGCTGGAAAAGTACCACGCATTCGATTCCATTAATCGATGAAAGAGATTACGCACGTAGTTTGGCGCGCATGTCGCCTATTTCGCATGCAGATAAATCCAGGAATTAGGGCCTTAGTTTTTTAGGTTGCGATAAAGTGCAACAGAAGGCTTTCATTTTCACGTCCCCACATTCTTGAGTACGGGTACTCTCTTTTAGGCGATGAGAAGTGCAGGTACACAAATGCTCAAAAATAAGATGTTGGGTAGGACCGGTCCATTTAAAGCACTGCTCCTCACCTGCTCCTCACATGCTCTTGCTGGAAATAGAGTCGTGTGTACGCCAGCTGGACGTGCATTCTCATGGAGCCTGCAATTAATGCTGGCAAGATAGATTTCAAGGTTCATAATTCTAATTGGAAAAAAGATTGCTCAGTTAGCCCAGGACTAGAAAAATATAAAAACTGCAACTACTTAACTCTACACGCATTGATCGGTGATTAGCATTTGATAAGGTAATTGAAAATGACTATCCCTTCCAGATCTAAAATGCACGCTTTCAGCCAAGAGATTCGCGGGTGTTCATGTTGGGATTGGGGGCGGGGTGCATATTTGTATTATTCTCAAAGTCAATATCTTATCTAGGCACTATGCCCGGGTGGCTGTGCTTGTGGACAGCCAGAGTGGATTTCACAGTTTAAACATTAAGCAAAAAAAGTAACCTAAGCATAAAAAGAGCGGGGTGCAAAGCTGTTGACGATCAGTGGCGCAAGTGCACCCGAAAGATAGTCCCAGCTCCCTTCCATCTCTGCTGAAGATGAAGGAGGAAGAAAAGTAAGCTAGGAGGGGCCTGTAACCAGGAGTCTCCTTAGCAATCCTTGTTGGGGGAACAATCAGCACCAAATGTTGCATAGTCACCTGTTAGGACCCTCCAGACATTACTGGCAACATGACATTTGGACACCCACCCCGTTCCCCAGATTTCAGCAAAGTCAAAACATTTTTGTAGGTTTGTGGCTTGGGGAAGCGTTGTTCCTTATACAATTCCACACGTTTCCCCAATCTGCACCAAATTTTGCACAGTCACCTGTTAGAACCCTCTGGATATTAATGGCTACATGACATTTGGACACCCCACCCCTTTCCCTGGATTTCGGCAAAGGTCAACACTTGTATGTGAGTTTGTGGCTTGGTGAAGTGTTGTTCCTTATAGAATTCCACACCTTTTCACCAATCTGCACCAAATTTAGCATAATTACCTGTTAAGACCCTCTGGACAATACTAGCTACATACCATTTGGACACCTTAGCCATTTTCCTGCATATCAGCACCGTCACACATTAGACGGTTGCCTGAAATCGGCGAAACATCAATGTGGTCATAGAAGGGCCCGGGACGAGGAGAAACTCGAGGTCCAGGCCCGAGGATGCACGGTTTCCAAGATATGTCCACCGCAATGCACTGCAACAAAATGCACAACGCCAGGGTAAGGCGACAGGTGGTGAGAGAGCACAGAATTTCCCAGTATGCAGCAGCACACCAACTCTCACCTCCACCCAACGTCTGCTCCGGGGTATGTCAGCCAGCCAAACGTGCCCATTCTCAGTGCAGTTTACTTCAGGGTGCAAAGCACATCAAGCGATAAGCGACTCGGAACAGGGACCTACAGGATCAGTGTTGTTATCATGTCTGCCTACAGAACCCGTTCAGAGAGCGGGAACCTCTGCTAGTAAATGATCAAAATGTTTGTTCTCGTTGCTGTTCTCCAGATTGATAGTAAATGCCGGGATGGAAAAAATCAGAGAGCCGCTCCCATTCACCACACTTAACTATTTGATACTTTGATAAACTTGGATAAACTACATCCAACAATGGCTAGAAATTATGAACAGTTAACTTAGAATAAGAATGAAGCCGCTAATCCATTATTTTAAATTAGATGCTCAATGAACTTTGAGGTTCCTCAAGCCTACTGAGTAAGCTGCAGACTTGTTCTCACATTGATGTGTGCTTAATTTCAACATTATACCCAGAACACGAGTTGAGGGTACATTCAGTGCTGGAAATTGACAACATCTACTGGGGGAACACCCCCCCACCTCCTTCGTGCACGGGGTGGGGGAGCAGATTGTCAGTGGTGTTGGCGGGACTGGGGGGGCTGAGCTAAGTGTCGAATGATGTGTGTGCCCTGAATATAGGATGCTGGCTGCTTTGCATGAAAACAAAAGTGCATTTTGGGAACAGAAGAACAACCACCGATTTATCAAACATGTCTGTGCTAGTAATTCAAATGTTCATTCTTTATGAGAAGGCAATGCACACTTGGTATGGTACTCATTTCCTCTGTCAAAATAGTCACCCTGACAGTAAAATGTGTGCAAAGCATGTGACATATATACAGCTTCGGACAGTGTGACTGTTTAGGTTTGGTGACTTGGGGGTGAAGAGAGGGAGCGGGCTCCCTTTAATTGAGGCAGTGGTTTAGTGCGTGAGACGTCAATTGACCAAGCCAGAAACCTACCACCTAGACCACACCATAGACATGTGTGAAATGTCCCATATGGGGATTTTACGTTTCAGGGAATATTTTAATGGAGCCTCTTGTGTCTAAAGGGTGTGTGCCTTTTATACGTTGGTAGAATTCTTAAAGGGCAATCTCCTGTCTTGGGTTGTTTTTCAGGTGTTCATTAGCACATGCCCATGATTCTCGTGCACGTTCTTCCGATTAGGAAAGGCCAAATGAATGCACTTTGCACATTTCACTGCAGGGTGTGCTTGCTTCCTGTAATGCCGCTTACAATTACTTTTTTAAAAGGTTTTGAGCCCCATTCATACGGTGTAAAGTCGTTTCGTCAACAGTCATTTTTAATCAGACGTGTACGAATGGTTCTTTTTTTTTTATTTTCAAAAATGTTCAATATTGAAATACATAAATAATAACAAAACACTATGCAGTAATCACAGCAAAGATCATTAAACTATATACATATAAATCACCCCCCCCCCAGGAGTCACAACATATTCAAAAATCAGGACTAATACAATAAAAGGAATTTACCCCAGATCTTTTTGAATAAAATCAGAAGTTCTGCCCTTGGTGCCGTTATGTGACAAACAATTCATTACACGGGTAGGCTTCAAGTGGTGCGCTGAAAAATGATTGTACTTGGGGGTTTGGATTTTGCCTAATGTAGTTGATTTTGTGAGAGAAAATATGAATATGGTGTGCACTACTTTCAAATCGTATTTAGAGAGATGGTACATATTGCACCTTTACCTTTGGGGGAAGGTGAACGCTTTGAAAATGGCGTCGACTCCTAGAGTAAACTTTGTACTGAGTATGATCCCATTAGATATTGAAAAAATGTTTGGCCGTGAATTGGATAGACTCATGCAAGATTTCTTGTGGGATCATAAACCACTGCGTCCGAAGATTAGTAAATTACAGTTACCTTTGTCTAACGGTGGGCTGGGAGTCCCAAATTTCAAAGCATACCCTCTGGCTTTTATGGCACGTACTTTATTTGCCTTTCTTAAATCATAGCAAGAGGACTGGTTATGTGCAGAGTCTAGCCATGTAGGCCCATTATCGCATAGGGCTCAGCTAACAAGTAAACCATACAGAACAAAGGTAGAGAATCCATTGACTAGGTGTTTACGGAATTCGTGGTTGGTCTTGAATGAATGTTTGGGTTTCAATGCATTGAGAGATCCAAGTGCTTCAGTTTGGCTGAATCCAAGTGTTACACATGAAGGGAACATTTTGTTCTGGCATGATTGGTTCCTAGCTGGGGTGCAGTGGATTGGGGACCTCTTTAATGGTATGACTTGGCTGACGGCTAGAGAGATACGGATGAAGTTTGATATTCCTAGTTTTTGTCTAGCAGACTATCGGAAGATCAAGAAGGCGGTGGGTGAAGTGAATATGGAAGAGAGAATCAATGTGGATATGCTTGGTTGGAAGCCAGGGGTGAATGGTTGTGGACTAGTTAGCTATGTTTATAGACTAATTGTGTCAAATTATAGGGCAAATGATGCTTTGCGATTGGATTGGAACTGGAGGATTAGTGAAGATATTACAGAAGTTCATTGGTCACGAATTTGAGAGAATGTGAAGTTGTGTTCTTTAGGTCTTGCTGAAAGATCGCGTCAAATTAAGATTTTAACTAGAACATATTGGATGCCTGAGAGACTGATGAAAAGGGGAATGAGTGACAGCTTCGAATGTTGGGCGTGTTTGCATGAGGTGGGCACTTTAAGCATATGTTGTGGGAATGTTCAAGGGTGAGGGGTATGTGGTTCGAATTCGACCGGATTTGTGAAAAGATTCTTGATGAAAAGATGCACATGGATTTTAAGACCATTGTGCTAGGCAGTGATGATATGCTGGATGACTTGAGTACTTCTCAGAGAAAATGGATCTTTCAGGGTGCAATGGTGGGGAAGAAATTGATTTTGATACATTGGAAAACATCTGCTCCTGTTACAATTGAGATGTGGATTGCAGAAATGCATATTCTAGCAGAAATGGAAAGGGTGTCGTATCGAAGGGAGAAGAAAAGTGTACAAATGGTTCTATGTTCTTTCATGGACAGCCATATTTACGACTGCCTTTTAAACAAGTACAAAATTACGAAAAAGGTCAGTGAAATGTGTTGGGGGGTGGGAAAGGGGAGATAGTGGGTTGGGGGGTCGGGAAGAGTTAGAAATAGGTGGGGGAGGGAGGGTTGGCTGGGGTAAACCACCCCCCCCCAAAAAAATATCGATGCCCTTTTTTGTAATTTTGTACTCGTTTAAAAGGCAGTCATAAAAATGACTGTCCATGAAAGAACATAGAACCATTCGTACACGTCTGAGTAAAAGTATAGGGTACTCAAAAGTAGCTAGCAGGCACAAGGGCTCCGAGATGAGGAGGAGAAGATCAGAGCGGCCCCACGGGATTGGCCAGGACAGGGGCAGTATCTGTTTCGCTGATTGGTCCACCCTCTTAGTCTGTCCAGGATCTCAGTAGGCCTTGTGTGTTCTAGGTGCAATGGAGGTTTGCGGGGGCAAGAGTTACAGAGTCTCACTGGAACTTCTCAGCCTGTCTGCAAGTGTCTTTAATAATGTTGATTTGGGAGGTAGCAGATACGCCACGTCTTCGCCTTGCATCCTGACTGCAGCGTGGACTCTCCCACTGTGGAGAACCCCTTGTTTGATGTCATTTGTGTGTCATGGTGTCTCTGCATCACTGGATACTTCGAGGTATGGTTGCTCCATGAAAAGTCTCATGTCTTATTTGGAACCCGTCAGACATGCCAGTGCAAGACCTAGGGGCAACAGCATGTCTCAGTGTTGGGACCACCAACAACCGGAGCATCCTGCACTTCAAACATTAAGGGGACCCTGCAGTGTTCATACTCGTCCCTTCTGGTGACAGATGCTCTCGTGCTTTGAGGTGTGTTCCTGAAGATAGTGGGTACCCACTCGAAGTGCCATGCTTCGGGAGCACCTTAAGAATCTGCCAGCTGGAAAACACTCTAGTGTACTGAGCCATGCAGATTGAAGCACCTTTCCTTATATGCTGGTGGGGCCTGGCGCCGCTTCATAGAGCCTGAGAAGGAATAATAATAACTTGTTATCGATATAGCGCCTTTATGTAAAGCGCTTTACATAGAACACATTTACATACATTATTACTACCCAATGGAGATTGCTAATCACTTTATAGACCTCGGAAGGATGAAAGCCTGAGATGACATTGCCGGGATTTGGACCTACAACCTGCAGATTAACTGCAGAACACAGCGGCAAGCACTCAATCCACTGAGCTATCTCACAGTGAAACAAGGGAAAGTTTGGATATTCTAATGTCTGTCGCTGTGCAAACCCAGTTACTCTGGACTGGGAGTACCCTGCCTTGCCAGGAGATCAAGTGACTCATTGTGGGAGTAGCCAGAACAGAATCTCAAATTCAGTAACACTACTTAGGCACCATTTCATTTTAATTGTATTTATTGGTCACTTGTTAGGCGCTTATACAATTAGCAAAACTCTTTCAAAACCCCCACAGGGAAAACAGGATGCGGACAGGGGAAGGTAGACAGTGAATTACAGCAATGATAAATAATTAAATTAAAAGTACAAACAAATTATGAGAATAAGGGAAGGGGAGACAAACCTATCTCGCCTTGTGAGTGTTCAGAACGTGCAAGTGCAGAGGGGAGGGGTGAGGGATAGGTGCTTTCATACTCATGGAGAAGTGCTCAGGCTAAGTGCTGAGAGGAGAAGAACGGAAGTGCAACCACCCATTGGTAGGGTGAGCCCAAGTAAGTGCAGCAGAAAATCAGTAAGTGCAGCAGAAAAGTGCAGTGCCATCTCGACAAGCGACTGTGGATACTTATCATTACCTACCTCAGCGGTCTACAACCTTTGGCTTTCCGGGTGTTTTGGACTTACAACTCCCATGAGCGCTAACCTGCGTAGTCAGTGGTGAGGAATAATGGAAGAGATAGTCCAAAACATCTGTGCATCCAAGGGTTGCAGACCCCTGGCCTATGGTGTTGAAAAGACGATATTCCTAATGGCTGTTGGTTGAGCAGCATGCAGGAGCAAATATGCCTGTAGTTTGCATACTAAGGCCCTGACTCGTGGAATTATTTGCGGGTAAAACGGGGATTTGCGGGCCTGTTTGACGAATGGGGAGTCGCCATTTTACACGCGAATAATTCCCCAAATCAGGTCTTTGATCTATTTTTGCTATTATTTTAGGAATTTGTAAAGCTTTTCTATTTCTATGTCTTTTTGTTATCCATACTTTTGTTAAAACATCATTCTGTGATGGTTTCTTGTGAATAAAATGTTTATAACTGACCCGGGTAACACTCTATTTATTTGCATAGATTGCACTTGTGGGCTGTACTGTGATCCGTGTCCAGAGGACAGACATCCCTGATACCAAATGGGGAACTAGGTGCTCTTGGACCTTGGATCAAGAGGGGCCTTTGGGGCATCTCCACACCGGATGAGGCCTCCAGACGAATGGCTGGTCTTGCCCCCAGTTGACAAACTGTGCTGCTACAAGGAGTTCACCATGGAAAGAACGGCGCGATGGAGGTGGCGCAAAACACACACTCGCTGGAGCTCATTCATTGCAACGCTGTTACCAGGGGCATGAATGAGGCACTGGACTGGAAGACGCAGCTCGCAGCCCCTTCCCAGTGGAATAACTTTGCTGAAAATGTTGGTGGGGGGGACATGACAGCTGAAGAAAAGGTGCCCCAGCCAAATTAATGGGGACAAAATGGTGTGCCATGAAAGTTGGGGGGGACCAACACCCCTGTCCCCCCCTAAAATGACACCCATGCCCCTTCCACAGCCATCTCTGCTCCCCAGTGGGGCAACAGGAACAGGGGAATTGAATGGGAGTGCAGTTCTTTGACCCGACCCGAAAGGCTATCCCAGTAAATCAGGAATATAGCCAGCATAGTGGTCAAGAAAGAGTTTTTAAGGTAAGGCGTGTTCTTTTATGATCCCAGCTCTTCACTCATGAAGCACCTGGTCCTGTGCACATTTCTCTGCAGATATCCCTCTCACAGAGCATATACTTTCCCAGTAAAGCAATGCAAAACTAGCCATAGGGAAGTGTGTTGCAAACGCGTCAAGATGTCACCAGCAAGGATCCCCTAGTTTGCCGCTTAGCTAATTGCCACTCGTTAGTTTGGGCTATTAGGTGTCGCTTGCGCCACCCATAAGCCAAAACTATTGCATCAGAGTGCAGATAGGGAGAAATGGCATGAGAGGAGGGACACACAGCCTGTAGGTGTTGTTTGCTTATTTGTCCACCCATTGACTGTCCATGGCTAGGCTACTCCCTATGACCAATCCCACCCAGTTCCTGCCCCTCCTGCCCAAAAACACCTTCTCATAGGAATGCTTGGGCCCGCTTTACTTTATTATTTATTTTATTTTTATTTCTTTATTTGTATAGCGCACAACTGCCCGCAAGCATCATGGCGCTGTTACAGGGGTAAGTAGACTACTTACAGTGGTACTTACAGAGAGCATTAAAGATATAACAACTGTAGGTGAATTGGTTACAGTGGTACAATAAATGGTTACAGTGGTGGATGACAAAGCATATGAGGTGTACACAGTTCAATACGTTACAGGGAACATGAGTATGCAGGCGTGAGGCACAGAGCGGGGGTGCAGGCAGAGGTTAGGTATACAACCAGGTTTTGAGTGGTTTGCGGAATGCAAGGTCTGAGGGTTCGTTTCTAAGGGTGAGTGGCAGGGAATTCCATTGTTTGGCAGCAATGAAAGGGAAGCTAGCACCCCCTGCTTTGGCATGTTTGACTCTGGGGATAATGAGTCGGTGGGAGTAAGGTGTTCTCGTGGGTCCGGAAGAGTCCCTTCTCACTACTTTTGAGGAAAGGTAAGGGGTGGGGGTGCGTGAATGATGCACTTGTGAGTGATGGCGAGAGTTTTGAATAGGAAGCGTTCTTGGATGGGGAGCCAGTGGGCTTCGCATCTGGCGGCAGAGATGCGTTCTCTTTTGGGAATATTGAGAGCAGCTCAAAGTGCATTGTTTTGGATTATTTGGAGTTTCATTAGGTTTTTTGCTGTAGTGCCAGCAAAAAGGACGTTGCAGTAATCCAGTCGTGAGGCTATTATAGCTTTGGCGATGGAGAGGTAGTTCTCAGTGGATAAGAATGGTTTGGCTGTGTTAATCAATTTGGTGTAGTAGGCAGCAGAGGAGGCGATGGCGCTGACTTGACGTGGCATGGAGAGGGTAGCATTGAGGTAGACTCCTAAGGTTTTGACTGATGGGGAGACAGGGATTTGTATGTTGTTGATTGTGAAAGTGGTGTATTGGTTGGTGAGTTTGTTTAGGGTTTCCTGGGAACCTACTAGGAGGATTTCAGTCTTATCGCTGTTGAGGCAGAGACGGTTGGCTGACATCCAGGCCTGAATAGTGGAGTAGGCTGTGTTGAGGGCCTTGGCGTCAGTTTGGTAGCTACCGGAGAGTAAGAGTAGGACTTGGGTGTCATCAGCATAGTTAGTGTAAGCTATGCCAATGGAGTCTAGAATGTGAAATACAGGCTTAGTGAAAATGTTACCATCAAGGCTTACCATCAAACTTTGGACTCTAGTGCCTGCCCGTGTTTTTTCAAAGCAATCTGGTGTAATAAAAATGTCTTAACCAGAACTGCCTTCAACCACTCGATTTATAAGCACTATGCATGTCCTTCACTGAAATCCTGTTAAAAACAAGCATTCGCAAAGCCACCCTTTTTGGCTTGTGTGCAAGTATTAGTCATTCGCCAGGCACTGCTATTATATGCCCAAGTACTCAAACCATTTTGCACCTGCCACCACCAAGGGCCAGTTAATACCACTACGGCTGTGCCTGGCAAGTGCCTACACAAAAGCCCAAACTGTTGGCATTGACAATGCTTGTTTTCTTAAGTTATACTGTTCATTTTGCTCATCTGGATCTTGGAGTTCTGTTAACAGCAGTGCAAACCAAATTATAGATACTGTATGTATACAAAGTTACATATATATATATAAAGGATGGGGTGCTCAGGAATCTGGGAACCTCCGTCACAGGGCAGGGCTAGAAGTTAAAGGTTGCTAGATATACTGACAAGTCACAGAGGGCTGAGGGAGGAAGATGGGGAAGGCAACCTCACCAGGAAGAACCCTTACCAGTAACTACCAGACACCCTGTGCAGCCAGGAAGAACTCTTACAAGTAACTACCAGATACTCCGTGCAGCCAGGAAGAACCCTTACCAGTAACTACCAGACACCCCGTGCAGCCAGGAAGAAACCTTACCAGTAACTACCAGACACCCCGTGCAGCCAGGAAGAACCCTTACCAGTAACTACCAGACACCCCGTGCAGCCAGGAAGAACCCTTACAAGTAACTACCAGACACCCCGTGCAGCCAGGAATAACCCTTACCAGTAACTACCAGACACCCTGTGCGGCTTCCACGCAGCAGCGTTCCTTAGCCAGCTGAGAACTTGGGAGAAGGTCAAGCATGAGGAGAGCCCAGAGAACTACAAGTGACAAAGAGCTGGCCGCAAAGCTGAGAACCAGCACAGGACTGATTGGTCCACCAAGCCTCCCGGCCCGCTGGAGACTGATAGGAGAGCTCTACCAGTTTAAGAAACAATGCTACATTTACAATAAATGCTGGGCACAGTTATGAAAATCTCTTTTAAGATACATCTGCAAATTCTGACTGAACAGGGAAATTAATATTTCCTTATTGTTATTGTCTGGTGGGTATCCACCAGGAGTGGCACTGAAACGGCCGTGGATTTTACAATGTCACTGGGTGCCATCGTGCTCCAAACATTATGGGCGTGCGACATTGCGCACTGCGCACGTGATCCAATTCCCAGCAGGGCTAGGCTGTTCCCAGATAGCAAGGGCTAGCTTTAGCTGTCGATTGCATCCAGGCCAGGGCTTGCCACCTCCTCACTGCTGACGCCGCCAAGCACTGCCGCTAAGTGAATCATGCGCTCCAACAATTTCTTCATTTGCAAGAAGGTAATTGCTTATTTGCTGCGGTTTCCATGTGTCGAGCCAAGTAATCACCCCCGCCCAACCTACCATTTGCTCATTTCCAAGCCTTGAATCTGATTAGTAAAGGTCTCGCAGCTGTAACTGCTCAATGGAGTTAAAACACGCCAGCGGGGAACCGTTCAGGCCCTCCGAGGTAGGGCCGATGCAGGTTCCACGATGGTTCCTCACTGTCAGAGTGTTGGGTGCATTGAACTGTGGAACTGTCCCTAGTCCCATACAATCCTGGCAAAGCATGCACCAGATGGTGCAGACAACTTGGCATGGATTTGTGGCCTTCAAACCCCAACCAGGTCATTAATGGGTGGACGCCATTCATGCCCAGAGTCTTTTGGGTGAACTTAAGTGGGTTTTAGTGTCCCATCCAGTTGCACTTGGTAGGTGCCAACTCCACTGCAACAGAACATATGCACAAATCGCAAAGCGTTGGCCCCTCGACGTCATGTGTATTCTGAGCGGCCTTCTCACCCATTGCCCGCTGGCTTGGTTGCAAAGTATACTAGAATATGGTAAGGGCACGAATGAAACCAGCACCATCTCAGCAGCCTTCAATATAGAGGAACTCAATGGTTGTCCTCTTGAAATGGCGGCTGATTTAAAGGGCAACGCTCCATCATCTTCTCAGGCAGCTAACTCTGCTGTTTCTCTTCTCAATACTTAACTTTGTTTTACTCTTGATTCTTTTTACCCAGCACATCCCTTTTCTCCTTCACATAAACCCTTCAGTTGTGGCTCCTTTCTGGTCTTCGTTCTTTGTGTTCTTCTCTTCGCGGTGCTGAACGGTGCTGGAAAAATCCCATTCCCTCTCTGTTCTCACTTTACTTTCATCTCTACATTCTTTTTATGACGCAGCTCTCTCAGCTGACCAAAAAACAACCTTTTCATGATCGTATTGTCTCCTATTCTCCTCACCCTCGTTGTCTCTTTAAACTTCTTAATCATCTTCGGTCATCTCCTACCCCTGATCTTCCCTCCCTCTCTTCTCTTGCCCCTCTGATCTTGCAATGCTTTTCTCTAATCGGGCTCTTGAACTCCCTGCTTCTCTTTCCCCACCAGCCCTCTTCTTCTCAGTCCTCACTTTTTTTCCCTTCTATCTACGGTTAGATTCGGATGCAGCTCTTTTTCTTGCCTGCACTCATTCCACAGCCTCCCTCTTCCCCTCTTGACCCTCTACCGTTTTCTCTTATCTCTAGAGTTTTTCCCCTTCTTGACCGCCCTCTCTAATTGGTCTCTTTTTACATACACATGTCATTATTCATCTCATCTTTAAAAAAGTCAGTGTAGAATCTGTTCTTTCTATTTTCCGGTCTATCGCTCTTCTTCCTTTTCCACCTATATGTCGGACGGCTTGAGTGACTGCCACCTATATGTCGGACGGCTTGAGTGACTGCAACGTGTCAAAAGTCAGCGGTTTGAAAGATGGACGCTGGTCGATTCTTGTATGGCACTCCTAACTTCTTCGCAGGGCTCATGGCGTCCTTTCAAGAGTGCTTGCAGGCAATGGCCTTGTTACTTGTTCAGAGACCCTATGGCATTTTCCACCCACCAAGGCACCTTGCTGTCAGAACATAGCAGGGCACACTGCGTGCTGGCTGGGTGACGGTTCTGGAGCTGCTGGACGGGTCTTGGGTGTGCCTCCACCTGTCAAAAGAGAAATTATATCGTGCCTCCTATCGCAATAAATATATGTATATTGGCCTACGCCAAGCTGCTCACAAGTCGCTTGCAAAGGAATCCGTGTTACAAGGTCCTGACCTTAGAATCAATGTAAGCCGCCATTTTAGGTCAATCCGCCATTTTAGGTTTGCTTTGTAAAAGTCACCCTGTGAGTTAAAATGGTGGACGATGTCATTCCAAAAATACAACATGGCTGTCTTGACCTCTGTACGTAGCTAATATGTAACTTGCCTACAGGCCACTTGTTGAGGTCGTGAACTGAGACGTTGTCCTTCGTTGACGTGTGTTTAAAGGATTACTTGTGCAATGAAACTAATCCATGCGCATACGTTAAAACAATGTATTCAAATACTGAACGTAGAACACTTGTTTAACTACATTGTATCAATGTTTAAGAAGACCTACATGGAAAATCCCTGAATACACAGTTGCCGTATAGGCTTGTTGATATATGTATTAAAAAGCAAACCAGTTATATGCGGATGTGCGAGATTTGGCACGAACCCTAGATCGGTGATGTATTAGTGGAATATTAACCCGAAGTGGGGTTGGACATCGTGCTTACAAAAAGTATAAAAAGCCAATGCATTCTAATGTACAGCGTCTCTCACTGAACACATTGAACCACGCTGGAGTTTGTTGTGTTGTACTGAGGGCCGATAGCTATCTGATTTTGCTCTGTTTTTAGTAACTAGATTCAGTATAAAATAAAGTACTTTGTATGTTGCTTTGTAACCCATGTTCGGTGTATTTCCTTTTGGGGTACTCAGCCTCGATATTTTGATTTTTTTCACAGTTGGCGCCTGAACAAGGACCCTCAAGATTGATGCCGGATTGTTGAAGGTTGACTCAGGCTATCGGACCGGGATCGGACTGTGTGACAGAAAGGGGCCCCACTGAACGAGATGCGACACCTCAGCAGCGCTGCACGACCCAATCCCTGCACGATTAGCTTGTGGTCCGAGACGGCATCTTGACGAGGGTCCACTTATCGAGGCGGGCAGATTTGCCGAAATCACCATACACGAGGTAAGATTAGTTAGGTAAGATTCTTTGG
Organism: Ambystoma mexicanum; assembly: GCF_040938575.1. Classification (NCBI taxonomy): domain Eukaryota; kingdom Metazoa; phylum Chordata; class Amphibia; order Caudata; family Ambystomatidae; genus Ambystoma; species Ambystoma mexicanum. The sequence goes on along the minus strand of NC_090924.1, from coordinate 334,285,981 downwards.
AAACCGATCGGCCCTCCTTAGGTTTGTTCAGGTGAGTCGTGACCCGACTCTTAATTCAACCCTGATAATTTGAATTTGGTGCATTGTATCTGCAGACACAATTATTGACCAGGTAACACCAATAATTTGATATGCCTGGGAAACTGTCTACCTGCTCCAGGGTGTTGTTCCGCAGCGATAGACAATCTTTGGAATTTAGCCGTCCTGCACCACAGGAGGGGTCGTCGGCATGTACTATGTACTGTAAGCATGGCATTGGAAGTATAGTATTTAATGACATTTGGCACAGACAAACCAGACATGCCTCCAAACTTCATTGGCCAATCAATGGTAGTTTTGAAATCCCTCGTATTGAGTATTTAGAGTCAATTCTATTAAAGAAAAAGGCTAGACCTGCAGCATTTGATGTTTTGCAGAATTGGAAAAAAGAAGCGTTGCAACAACTTAAAAGTAGAGAAAAACATGCGCGCCGTCATAAGACGAACGCTGAAAAAGCATTATTGTATGACCAAGATAAACATTTTGAATCGACTAGGAATATGGATAGGTCTTTCTCACTTGGAATTAAAAAAATATCCTCCATTAAAAAAAAAGACCTCCATGCTTCCGATGAATTTATAGATACATTGTTAAATGAACGAAGGCCTGGTGCCTCTGCGCCACCTCCGTATGTTCCTCTTCCTGCTGCATTGCTTCTTCCTCCTGTTTTTCCTGCTCCTCCTAATGTTCCCCGTCCTCCGGCTCCTCCACCTCTTCTTATCGCACCAGTTACAGTACCTCCATTGAATTTGCCTGCTCCCTCTCTTCCAAGTGGTCCTGAGCCGCTTGTAGTCGATCGAGGTGCAGGGTCAAAGGTTGTCACTCGCAATACTGTACCACCAGAGAAGAAACGTGATTTGATCGCATGGGCTAAGTATTGTATGGAGAAGGATGATCAAGCTAATGTTTTTGCCACACTTTGTAATATGAATAATTTTCCTGAGAAAAATGTTTTTATTGAAGGTTTAGGGATTCATTCATGTGTAATGTGGGGAAAATTAAATAATACAGATCTCCCGCAAGGGTTAAGGGATCTAAATACTATAGCGTTTTCAAGAGACTGTGGAGAAAGTAAATCAGCATGTCGAGAGGTTATTTGGGTATAGAAAGGAGTTAGAAAATGAGAATGCAGAATGCGGATGACGAGGAGGAAAGTATGTATGTACAGAAACGGTTCCTTCCTTGTCGTAAATCGATATCTGAGGAAGCACGAATTTGTACGAAGGACGCACTTAGATGGATTTCGGATATGTCGATAACTCCAGTTGAAGTATATGACACATATAGTCAGTATACGCCAGAAATGCAGAGGAAAGTGATACAGGTAATGATAGAGTACCTACAGGATGATTGTGTAAAAAGAAAGATTAGTTGTCCCACAGAGTTATTGAGTATTTAAAAGAGAGCCTTTTCACTTGACACTTCTTCGACTGCTTTAGCGCTCGATTTAGCTCTGTTGCTTAGTAAGCGTTTGAGTCACCTACTTCTCAGTTGCCTATGAGAGAGGTTCCTCCGAAATTTGTCCCGAAGGTTGAGATTGCGGCCGAAGTTGCACGAAATATAGTCGCTGTGGATATTCCTGCACACTATGTATCGCAGTTCGTTCACATCCAATTCTCAAGGCAGGAAGTGAATACTATTAGGCAATCTATTCCTGATATTAGGAAAAATCAGACAGGATTCTATAAAGAAATAGAATCCGTCTTGCAATCCTCAGTGTTCACCTTAGGCGATATCGATTTGTTATTCCCTGTTCTCCTGCCCATAGATTTGTGGAAACAAGTTAGAACTATAGACAACGTGCCAGGGTTGGGAGATACATGGGTGAATATAACTAGACTCGATAGAGAAAGGCCAGCTGTTGAAAGACCGCCTCAGGTGATATTGACTTTGCCTGATAGAATTATTGCAAAATTAAAAACCATAATTCCAGAGAAAAGAATTATTTGGGACAAACTTACGGCCTGTGTCCAAGGAAAGTCTGAGGGTGCTACCGACTTCTTTAATCGGTTCGAACAGGTATTCTCGGATTTCAGTGGACAAGACCTAGGCACAGAGTCTGGGAAAAGATTATTTGTGGACAAATTTGTGCGTGGACTGCTGCCTGAAATCCAGTCACAGATTATGTCTTCTGAGAGCGCTTGGCAGGCGAAATCGCAATCAGAAGTACTGCACATGGCTCAGTACTACGTGAACCGTGTCAATAATGAAAAAGATAGAGTTGAAAAGGTGATTTGAAAACTAAAGTGCTATTGCAGCAAATTGTTAGAGGCCCCAGAGGGGGTAGTTCTCGGATTAGAGGTCAGTATGTCCCGCAAGGGAATGTGCCCTTGGGTCCTGTGAACATTAACCAGTGCGCCTATTGTTGTCAAGAGGGTCATTGGCATGCACAATGCCCCATCCTTCGACAAAGGTCAAATAACACATTCGAGAATATGGGTAGATGATCCAGAGGTCACCTAGGCATAGGGGGCCCTTGTAGAGGTCAGTTTACACAGGATCCTCAGCAACCTTTTTCACAGGACAATCAGATTTCGAGTGTGGACACCAGGAACATATTTGATCATCCTTCCGCTGAATATTTATCTGAAGAGCTTCCTTTTGGTGACATTCTGTTTTGTTAGGATTGCCCGAAGCAGGGTTTGGAACCTACACCTATTCCCGTCAATCAGAAAGGTCCCTACGTTGAAATGATTGTGGGAAATAGGAAACATCCGTTTTTGATAGATACTGGAGCACAGAAGTGTTCCATTGATCATTCACGGGTTCCAAACATTCCACTGTCAGGGCAAACCAATGTTTCTGTAGGGTTTTCTGGCACACCAGTTGTTTGTCCGGTTTCTTTGCCGGTACCCATTTCTCTGGGTCCCTTTATGGACCACTGTCCATTTTTGTTGACTTCGAATTTTGTGGAGAGAACTTGCTGGGGTTGAATCTGTTAAGAGAATTAAATGCAGTGATGTATTGTTCTTCTGATGGAGTGCGCTTGACGATTTCACCACAGAAATGTTCTGTCTCGCAATTCTTGACTAGACCTTTGCCGCCAGAATTCATTAATGTATCAGAGAGCTTATGGGCTGTTGACGACAATGATGTCGGTGTTTTACAGATTGAACCTGTTAAAATAGTTTTGAAACATGGAATTGAGCTGCCACTCATTCCCCAGTATAAGATTTCAGTTGAGGGCGAGCGAGCTTTGAAATGCATGGTTTCCGATTTTGTGAATCGTGGGGTGATTGAAGAAATTTCAGGAAGTTTGTGTAATAATCCGATTTTACCCGTGTACAAGAAAGGTGATAATGCAATTCCATTCCGTTTCATAATTGATTTACGTGCCATTAATAAAGTCGTCGCTCCACAATTTCAAATTGTGTCTGATGTAACGACAATCCTAACCATGGTTCCAGCTACAGCTACTTACTTTAGTGTGGTGGATCTAAAGAATGCTTTCTTTAGTATTCCTATACACAAGGATAATAGATACTTGTTCGCGTTCACGTTAGGGACGCTCGTTCACATTTACTCATGCACCTGAAGGGTACACAGAGAGCCCTAGCATCTATAGTAGGGCTTTGAAAGAACAACTTGATACCCTTGAATTGCCCTCTACTTGTACATTCCTTCAGTATGTTGATGACTTGCTCTTAGCTGCCGACTCTGAGAGCGCCTGTAAGGAGGGCACTGTGTTATTACTTACCCATCTACCTAAGCATGGTCACAAAGCTTCACTTAAAAAATGTCAATATTGTTGCCAGGAGGTCGCCTATTTAGGCTATCTCCTGTCAAAGGAGGTAAGTAGATTGACACCTGAAAGAATAAAACACATTTCTGGCATGTCTGTCCCAAATACACAGAAGGAAGTTAGAGCCTTGATAGGTATGGCTTCTTACTGTAGGTTGTGGATCCCAAATTATTCACTAGTGATCAAAACGATGCTGGCTTTGACAAAGAAGGGCATTTTTTCGCCATTGCCGTGGAACGCGGAACACCAGCAATCGTTTGACTTGCTTAAGACTGCATTATGCTCTACACCAGTTTTGGGCACACCAAACTATGAAAAGGCCTTTGTGTTGTTTGTGCATGAATGTGATGTGCTTTGGCTGTATTAACGCAGGAACATGGAGGGAAGAATAGGCCGTGCAGTTAATTTTCTTCCGCCCTTGATCCTGTAGCATGCGCTTTGCAAAGATGTTTGCGAGCTGGCGCTACTGCGTCTGTAAAACAGAGTGAGGGAATGATCCTAGGCCATAATTTAACCCTGATGGTGCCTCACTCTGCAGATGTTCTACTGAACCGAACCCAAACGCAACACCTCATTTCTGCACGGTTGACAAGATATGAATTGATCTTGTTTTCTCCTCTGATTCAAATTAAGATGTGTTGTGTTCTTAATCCGGCTGAACTCCTACCTTTCCCGCAAGATACTACTTGCGGCGATGAAGAGTCACATGACTGTCTGTATACTACCGAACAAGAAACAAAGGGTAGAATTGATTTGAAAGACACTCCTTTCGATAATCCGCAAGGAGAGCTGTTCTGTGATGGCTCCTGCTTCAAACTTCCGGGTGGTACATCCATAGCTGCTTATGCAAGCACAGTGCAGGCCGCAGAAATTATAGCATTGATCCGAGCTTGTGAAATTTCCGATGGGCTTGCAGTAAATATATATACTGATAGTATGCCTTTGGGGTGGTTCACAACTTTGGGAGACTTTGGTCAGAGAGAGGGTTCCTAACTTCACATGGCACTAAAATCCAACATGGCTCCCTAATAGTACAACTACTCTCAGCGCTTGCACTCCCTACTCAGTTAGCAGTTAGGAAATGTGCAGCACATCGAAAGAATTCAGATGGCGTAGGGAAAGGGAATGCTTTCGCTGATCAGATAGCTAGACAAACTGCTACTGATCCCCTTACGGAGATGTATGTTTCAAGGGAGACTGTAAATGCTTATGCAATGGATGAGGGTGTTGGGTCTGTACGGGATATCCAAGCTGATGCCACGTTAGAAAAATCCAAGAGGTGGGCTGAAGGCTTGGGGAAACTTGATGATGACGGGTGTTGGGTGGATATAGCGGAAGGGAAATGGCTACTCCCTGACGCATATATAATGATGATGGTCATCATGGCCCATGGTCCTACGCATGTATGTGCCCAGAAGATGACAAAAATGTTAGAGAAAGTTTGGGTAAATGACAAAATTTTGAAAATTGCCCAGCGCTACGTCCAGGATTGCATGATTTGCCTACAACACCATGTGGGAAAGGGCACAGTAACTCCAAGGGGAAGTTTTGGGCCACCCACTGTCCCCTTTGAAGTTATCCACTTTGACTTTATTGAAATGGAACGATGTGACAATAAGAAATATGTACTGGTGGTCATCTGTGCTTTTAGTAAATGGGTTGAGGCTTTCCCCGTTAAGGATGCAACAGCCATGACTACTGCAAAAAACATGTTGAGGGAATACTTCCCGCGGTTCGGGCTACCAAGAGTTATCTGGTCGGACAATGGTCCACATTTTGTCGCTGCTGTAATTCTGCAGATATGTGCGGCATTACAAATTGACAAATGGTTCTATTCGGCCAGACATGCTCAGAGCACCGGACTAGTAGAAAGACACAACGGTGTCATCAAGAACAAGCTTGCTAAAACGTGTGCCGGCACCAAACTAAAATGGCCAGACGCCTTACCGATCGTGTTATTATCTATGCGTACAACCCCTCAAACTAAGACTGGGCTCTCTCCATTTGAGGTGATAATGGGGAGACCTGCCAATATTTGGAACCTTCCTAAATGCAATTCATTGAGAAATGTTGAAAATGTATTACTTTCAGATTATTGCAGCCAGTTGACTAAAAACCTGCATTTGATTTATCACCAGGTGCGAGAAGCTTTACCTGTGCGATACGACGGCCCGGGCCACAGTATACGGCCTGGGAGTTGGGTGTTCATCAAGGCATTTGAGCGCTCTTCCTGCCTTGCGCCTCGCTGGCGTGGGCCATTCCAGGTCCTGTTGGTCACCCAAACAGCGGTGCGGGTCTCTGGAAGAAAGAACTGAATCCACACGTCCCACGTCCAGAAACTTCCTTACCCAGTGCCAGACATTACAGAAGAAACAGAACCCGCTGCTAATGCTGCAACCAACTATCCCAAAGCAGTAAGTAGCACTGAGAGTGTGTCGGAGAATCTCTCTGAGCCCGTGAGGCTTGGGGAAGCTGCCATTTTGTCTCCACACTCTCCAAAAGTTTTGCAACCGGAAACTGCTGTTTCAAATTTGGCATCTTTGCTTGTCTCTGACACGTTGCTTCCAACAGGAAGTGACGACATATTGTTTCCGGATCAATCAGTACTGGGAAAAGTAAGGTACAATCTGCGTCCAAGAAAATAGACATACGGCACGGTTCGGCTGTGCATTAGAAGAAGAAAAGGATCATTGAGGGCTTGTTTTTGCCCAAAATTTGAGAAAGGGGATTCTGTTAGCTAGGTTGTGGAAGGACTAAGAAGTCGCGTGGCCGGGAGGTCACCAGCAACGAACATTGGGGTATCTGTCTGAAGACTACAATTACAATGCCTGCTATCGCTACCGCTCGTATGGGACTTGTAAATGAGGGGGGGACCAACCGGGACAATGGACAAAATGCCTGGGCCCCGAAAACGTATTGCTGTGTTTTTATAATGATATTGGGGTTTATAATAGTCACTGCATTAGGATTGTGGTACCTTGAGGAAATGCATCCTTTAGAATCCTTGTTGTCCACTGAAAGTATACCTGCTGTTCCTACTCCCTTTGTACATTTGCATACTCTGTACCCTAGGGACTCTCAGCATAGACAAAGGTACCACAATAATACTCTACTACTTATCATGAATGCTACGCATGCCATTTTTAATAAGTCTAACTGTTGGGTCTGTTCACATTTACCGCAACACGGGGATAAGGGGTTAGGTTGGTATATTCATCCTTTACCTTTGACAACTGCTTTCTATGCTTCTCTTAGAGCACTGTTCTTTGGCCGTTGGAATGATAGCATCTCAGGGAACTTTGATGGCACCAATTTGAATAGTTTTGAGAAACGTGTGTTGACTCCCCTAGGATGCTCGCTTTTCACAAACAGGAGTAAACCTAACGTTGCTTCTATTAGGCCTTCTGTCACGTCTCCAGCACCAAGTGCATTCCCTACAGGTGCTCTTTCTCCGCCCTTGGCCTCCGTCCCTCCCATTACCCCACACACGTACCCTGGCTCACGTAATCCCTTGCATCCCTTCGCCCATCATGGTAGATTGCAGCATGGCAGACCTGGCGTCTATCGCCCCTCCCGTTCTTGGCAGCTGAACTGGAGGATTTCGTCTCGCCATAACGCCATGCGCTGCCCACGGAGACCCGCGCGTCACGGATCACGTGATTTTCCATCACGCAGCAACGCTTCCGTGTCACGTATCACGTGACTCCTGACATTGTTTAAAGGCTTCCGGAAACAAGGAGCGTTGCTTCACAGCTGTTTTCCTTCTGGATCACGCGACGCTTAGTTCTTCGGTTTGACTTACAGATTGTTTCCTCGACCACGCTTTGTTCCACGGATTGCTTTGCCTCACCCTTCTACTGTTCGAACTTTGGACCTCCTGTTGCCTGACTACGCTTTGCTCCACGGACTGCTCTGCCTCACCCTGCTACTGTTCGAACTTTGGACCTCCTGTTGTCGGACTACGCTTTGCCCCACGGATTGCTCTGCCTCACCCTTCTACTGTACGAATTTTGGTCCTCTTGTTGCCTGACCACGGTATCGTCCCTGGATACTCTACGGATCACGTCTCTTTGTCTTGGAACCTGACCTCAGGCCTCCACGCTAGGTGTTTACCTGTCTATACTCCTGACCTCATACAGCTCCTGCCCTGGGGTCCAGTCCTTCCTCACGTCTCTGGGCAACCTTTTTGTACACATAGGTAAGCAGTGTCAAGTTACCTGTGTTCTTGTGTTTATTCTTCCTGTTCTGTGCATAACCTCATAATCCACTGCCTTACAGCGTTCAAGGGGTTCTTCTGGCTGTTCCTGAATCCAGGCCCGACGGACTACCACTTGTGGCCTCAAAGACCGCACAGGCAGTATTTCTGGTGTTGTCTGTGTGGTACTTGGGGACGGGGGTATTCATACTCTGCACGACCATCAAGTCCATAACAGACTGTGAAGCCATTTGGCCGTTCAGAGTATGAATCCCTCCGCCGGGGACCCAGTGACCGCTCTAATGCAGGCTGTAGCGGCCCTTAGGACCGACATGGCCGCAGCCACGACCACCATTCACCATCGCCTAGACGCCTTGCAGAGCACATGTTATCCTCTACCTGCAGACACCGAGTTTGGGGACCCTGCCCCTCCAGTCCAGTCTGTCCCTGCTCCAGCCCCCGCCCCCACTCCCGTGTTGCTCCCGACCTCCTTCCCTCTTGCTGCCCCAGAACGCTACCAGGGTGACCCACGTAAATACCGTACCTTCATAAACCAATGTAAACTTCACTTCTTGTGCAGACCCCAAGCCTTCCCCGATTCTGTCACAAAGGCTGCCTTTCTTTTGTCTCATCTATCCGGAGTAGCGGCTACCTGGGCAAACCTGTTGCTAGAAAACGACCACCCTGCTTTATACGACTTCGAGCTTCTCGTAACAGAGATGGCTAAAGTGTTCGACACCCGCTATAAGGCCCAGTCAAGGGACCTGGAACTACTAGATCTCTCACAGGGTAAGCAAACCCTAATTGAGTACATCACCCGGTACAATCAGCTCGCCGCTGAGACTTCCTGGCCAGAGGAAAAGAAGGCGATCGTGTTCTACCGAGGTTTATGCAACGCCATGAAGGACGCTCTGTCGGTGGTTCCTGCCCTTCCCTCTGTGTTCACGGATCTTGTACACCTTGCACTACAGGTGGACACCCCGAGGTCCGAACGGAAGGCAGAAACCACGTTCGCCGGCCAGTCAACCCCGGCCCCTTCTCCCGCCGGTTCCGAACCCATGCAAATAGGCGGGATTCGAAGCCCGATAACACAGTCCGAACGGGAATATCAGAGAACCGACAACGCCTGTTTTTATTGCGGGCTAAATGGACACTACGTAAGGGAATGCCCCCGACGACCAAAGAACAATGCGTTGGGTTTTCAGAAGGCTCGCCCATGATACAGGGGGCACCGGCGAGCCTGTCCACGACCCCCACTGAACCCGCCTTCGGTCCTATCAGACCGGTTGTGGTTCACGCCCTTTTGAAACCTACCAGGGAGATCGTCCATGCTGTTCAGATCGTGATCGACTCCGGGGCCACGGGTTGTTTCATAGACATCGCATTAGCCCATCGTCTCAATCTGCCCCTGATTAAAAAAGAACACCCGGAACCAGTGCAAGCAGTCGATGGCACATCCTTGGCCTCTGGTCCGATTAAGCATCAAACTGCGCCTCTGGAAGTGGTGATACAGAGCACTCATAAGGAGAACCTGTCATTTGACCTCATCACCACACCACAGTTCGGTGTTGTTTTGGGTATCCCCTGGTTAAGGCACCACAACCCTTTGATTAATTGGGGAACGGGACAAGTAGCGTTCGAGTCGGAGGAATGCCAGCACTTCTGCCTAACAGAACCAGAATCACTCTCCTCTCCCGCCAGGATCCTTGGTGCTTTGGCTTCCTCCAGTATCAGGGACATAGTTCCCGACACCACGTCATCACACACCGTGGGAGCTGTTATGGCAGGCATTCCCGTGGACTACCACGACTATCATATGGTTTTCGACAAAGTGACAGTGGAAGGTCTACCTCCACACAGACCCTACGACTGTCCGATTGATCTTCTCCCGGATGCTCCCATACCAAGGGGTAGGATCTACTCGTTATCGCAGTCTGAGGAACGGGCCTTAAAAAAATACATCCATCAAGCCTTGCGTTTGGGTCATATCCGCCCTTCCTGTTCTCCAGCTGCCAGTCCTATATTTTTCGTCCCAAAAAAGGAAGGCGATCTGCGCCCATGCATAGACTATAGACGGTTAAATGCTATCACCGTAAAGAACAGGTACCCCATTCCGCTCATCTCCACGCTACTGGACAGGTTGACGAAGGCGTCCCTCTTTACCAAGCTAGACCTGAGAGGGGCATACAAACTAATCCGCATGCGGCGTGGAGACGAATGGAAAACAGCATTTTGCTCCCGACAGGGATTATTTGAATACACCGTGATGCCCTTCGGGCTCTGTAATGCCCCTGCAACGTTCCAGCGTTTCATCAACGACGTATTCTCTGACATCCTGGATACGTACATGGTGGTCTATTTGGACGACATATTGATCTATTCGTCCTCCTTGAAAGAACATATCGCTCATGTCAGAGAAGTCCTTTCCCGCCTCAAGAAGAACGCCCTATTCGCCAAGCCCGAGAAATGCTTGTTTCACACGAGGGAGGTGGAATTCCTGGGTTTTCACATCACCCCTGGAGGGTTATCCATGAATCAGTCAAAGGTCGGCTGTCACAGAATGGCCAGTCCCTGTCAACCTCAAACAACTCCAGTCTTTTCTCGGCTTTGCTAACTTTTACCGGCGATTCATCGCCGGCTTCTCTTCCATTGTATCTCCACTGACCGCGCTGACCAGCCCTCTTGTCCCTTTTGCCTGGTCCTCTGTACATCAGGAGGCCTTCGAGGCACTTAAATCCAGGTTTGTTTCTGCCCCTGTGTTACAGCACCCTGACCCGGACCTCCCGTTTGTAACAGAGGCAGACGCTTCCTCATTCGCTCTGGGTGCCATACTGTCCCAGCCATGTCCAGCCACGGGTAGTTTGCATCCGGTAGCATACCACTCACGGAAGTTCACCGTAGCCGAGTCACACTACACAGTGACTGAGAAAGAGCTGTTTGCCATCAAGGACGCCCTCCAATCATGGCGACACCACCTCATGGGGGCGAAACACCAGACGGTAGTATACACGGACCACAAGAACCTACAGGACCTGGCCTCTCTTAAATGCGTGAATAGCAGACAAGTGTGTTGGCACTTGTTCTTTGCTGCCTTTGATTTTGTGGTTAAGCACAGGCCAGGTCTTGTTCATGGTAAGGCGGATGCCCTTTCCCGCTCTGTCGGGGGGGAACCACTGTCTTCGTTCCCAGACACATTGTTGGGGAAGGGCCATGTTATTTGTTTATGTACACCATCCCCGCCCCTGCTTACCGCCATTAGACAATGGGTCTCCCATCACCCACATGCACTCACTGAATGGGATATTGTACTTCGGGAGGGGTTGCCATTTGTCCAGGGCAAGCTGTTCCTTCCCACGTGCGATGTGCGCAACCAGGCGCTTGCCTGGTCTCACGATGCTGCCATAAACGGTCATCCAGGGCAGCAACGCACCCTGGATCTGCTACACCGGTGGTGCTGGTGGCCGTCCATGAGAAGGGATATAGAGAACTTTGTATACACCTGTTCGATATGTGCCCAATGCAAGTCACGTAGGGGACGTCCCCTGGGCTTACTCCAGCCGCTGCCCATTCCCCCCCGACCGTGGCATACTATCTCCATGGATCTTGTCACGGAACTACCACGCAGACAAGGTTATGACACCATCTGGGTTATCGTGGACTCCTACACTAAGATGGCCCGCTTCATTCCCTGTACCGGCATACCCTCAGCCCCGACATTGGCCCGCTTATTCTTCAAGACAGTCTTTTGTCTCTTTGGTCTTCCGCAGGTCATCGTATGGGATCGCGGGTCACAGTTTACTTCCTGTTTCGGGCGTGCCCTTACCAAGCTCCTGGGTATTGATGCTCGCTTCTCCTCTGCCTATCACCCAGAAAGCGATGGGCAGACAGAGAGAGTGAATCAGGCCATGGAACAGTACCTGCGGTGTTTGACCCTCCAATACCAAGACTCCTGGTCCAATCTGCTCCACCTCGCTGAATTCGCATATAACAACTCACGACACTCAGCTACTGGTTTCTCCCCTTTCTATTCTATGTATGGACAACATCCACGCACCCTCCCGCTCCCTGATCTCTCCTCCGCCACCCCTGCTGCCAACGCCTGCATTCGCGACCTGGCGGATGTCCATGCTCAGACCCTTATCCATCTCTGTGAGGCCCAGATGGTTATGAAGACGAAGGCTGACCGGAGGCGATCAGTGGCCCCTGAGTATCGCGTGGGTGACCGGGTGTGGCTGTCGACCCGGCACTTACGTATCCCTGGGTGTCGCAAGCTGCTGCCTCGTTTCATGGGTCCCTACAAGATCGCAAAGGTCCTGAACCCCGTGGCCTTCCGCCTTGCTGTTCCTCCTGTTTGGCGGATCCACCCGGTATTTCATTCCTCTCTCCTCAAGCCCTGCCTTGCTCCTACCCGTGTCAGTGCTCCACCCACCCCTGTCTCGGTGTCCTCCCTGGATGTCTTCGAGGTCAGTGCTATCATGGGTTCCCGCTTTCACAGGGGTCGCCTTCAGTATCTCGTGGACTGGGTGGGTTATGGTCCCGAGGACCGCTCTTGGGTTTCCTCCCATGATGTCCATGCCCCGCTTCTTGTTGCCCGTTTTCATAGGGACTGCCCTACCTGCCCACGGGGTCGTGGGCCTTTGAGGGGGGACTCTGTCACATCTCCCGCACCGAGTGCATCCCCTACAGGTGCTCTTTCTCCGCCCTCGGCCTCCGTCCCTCCCATTACCCCACACACTTACCCTGGCTCACGTAATCCCTTGCATCCCTTCGCCCATCATGGTAGATTGCAGCATGGCAGACCTGGCGTCTATCGCCCCTCCCGTTCTTGGCAGCTGAACTGGAGGATTTCGTCTCGCCATAATGCCATGCGCTGCCCACGGAGACCCGTGCGTCACGGATCACGTGATTTTCCATCACGCAGCAACGCTTCCGTGTCACGTATCACGTGACTCCTGACATTGTTTAAAGGCTTCCGGAAACAAGGAGCGTTGCTTCACAGCTGTTTTCCTCCTGGATCACGTGACGCTTAGTTCTTCGGCTTGACTTACGGATTGTTTCCTCGACCACGCTTTGTTCCACGGATTGCTTTGCCTCACCCTTCTATTGTTCGAACTTTGGACCTCCTGTTGCCTGACTACGCTTTGCTCCACGGACTGCTCTGCCTCACCCTGCTACTGTTCGAACTTTGGACCTCCTGTTGCCGGAGAACGCTTTGTCTTGGAACCTGACCTCAGGCCTCCACACTAGGTGTTTACCTGTCTATACTCCTGACCTCATACAGCTCCTGCCCTGGGGTCCAGTCCTTCCTCACGTCTCTGGGAAATCTTTTCGTACACACAGGTAAGCAGTGTCAAGTTACCTGTGTTCTTGTGTTTATTCTTCCTGTTCTGTGCATAACCTCATAATCCATTGCCTTACAGCGTTCAAGGGGTTCTTCTGGCTGTTCCTAAATCCAGGCCCGACAGACTACCACCTGTGGCCTCAAAGACCGCACAAGCAGTATTTCTGGTGTTGTCTGTGTGGTACTTGGGGACGGAGGTATTCATACTCTGCACGACCATCAAGTCCATAACACCTTCTGATAAACTGTCTCGTCCTTTTCAATCTTTGATTTCCTTTAAGATGGCTCCAATAGGCAATAAGGATGCAATGCCTCCTTCTTACACTGTTAATCATAGCCCCGATTCAGTTTCTTTTTGCATACAGAGGAATGGAACTCAGTCAATGGGAGATTTTTTAGGTTGTGCCAACGTCGCAAATTTGACTGGGGAAAACAGACCTTTGTATGTAGGCGAACCTGTCTACTTTGTCTGCGGTAATATAGCATTCCCATGGTTGCCCAGGGATTGGCAGGGAACCTGTTATTTAGGGATCCTGTTACCTGGGGTGTTTATAGCTAGTACAAAAGAAGTTTCAAAGGCTTGTCCACGGCGGGATGAGAATGGTGACACCCCAGCACAAATCTTGGGAGATATAGCAAAATCAGTTGTACCATTTTGGGGGGAGATAGCGAATTCAGAAGATATCAGAAAACTAGCGAGAGTACTGGAGAGAACCATCAACCGGACCACAGACATACTCTATAATATGACGTTGGAACAGAAGGCGATAAGACTTGTAGCACTTCAAAACCGGATGGCATTAGATGTCATTCTGGCTGAACGTGGTGGTGTGTGTAAATTAGTGGGGTCCGCTTGCTGTGTTTTTGTACCAGATTCCTCCGCAACCATCTTCAAGGCAATACAGAATCTGCACGTCCTTAGTTCAGACGTGCACGTTCCCGAGGGAAACTGGGATCTTAGCTCTTGGTTCTGAGACTTCTTGCAATCTTGGGGTTGGAAAGTCCTTTCGGTCTTGCTGATTGTTTCTTTGTTGCTGTATTCAGTGTCTACCTTCTATATGTTCAATGCTAGGCGGATGTTGCGCACAAGCGATAGGTTCGATAGGACATAGTGTATGCCCCAGATAAAACTTCCTAAGAATACGCGTTGAAAGAAATGTTAGCGAATGGCCTAATGGCAATAGATATTCCCGACAGTGATTCAGGGTGCATGGACGATGATGCATGGAGTTATTTGCAAGGAGATCCAAAGTAGTTTTAGCACTTGGCATATGCCAAAAGGAGGGTTTGTCAAAAGAGAAGGTATATCGTGCCTCCTATCGCAATAAATATATGTATATTGGCCTACGTCAAGCTGCTCACAAGTCGCTTGCGAAGGAATCCTTGTTTCAAGGTCCTGACCATAGAATCAATGTAAGCCGCCATTTTAGGTTAATCCGCCATTTTAGGTTTGCTTTGTAAAAGTCACTGTGTGAGTTAAAATGGTGGACGATGTTGTTCCAAAAATACAACATGGCCGTCTTGACTTCTGTACGTAGCTAATATGTAACTTGCTTGCAGGCCACTTGTTGAGGTCATGAACTGAGACCTTGTCCTTCGTTGACCTGTGTGTAAAGGATTACTCGTGCAATGAAACTAATCCACGAGCATACGTTAAAACAATGTATTCAAATACTGAACGTAGAACACTTGTTTAACTACACTGTATCAATGTTTAAAGAAGACCTACATGGTAAATCACAGAATACACAGTTGCCGTATAGGCTTGTTGATATATGTATTAAAAGCAAACCAGTTATAGCGGATGTGCGAGACTTGGCATGAACCCTAGATCGGTGATGTATTAGTGGAATATTTACCCGAAGTGGGGCTGGACAAAAAAAAGAATAAAAAGCCAATGCATTCTAATGTACAGCGTCTCTCACTGAACACATTGAACCACGCTGGAGTTCATTGTGTTGTACTGAGGGCCGATAGCTATCTGATTTTGCTCTGTTTATAGTAACTAGATTCAGTATAAAATAAAGTACTTTGTATGTTCCTTTGTAACCCGTGTTCGGTGTATTTCCTTTTGGGGTACTCAGCCTCGATATTTTGATTTTGTTTTCACACACCCATTCATCCTTGCAAATTCCTACCAAGCCAAGTGTACAGAACCTGGCATCTGCCAGTGCAGCCCCGTGCATTGCATGCGCTGGTGCTCGGTTTCCTTCCCTTCATTAGACCCTGTACAGAAATGGCTTCCAGGAGTCTTCACAATGTGCCAGAGTGTCAATCCGCCTGCGCCGTCAAAACAATTGTGAGATGTATTGGCCTGGTGCCGGATTAAAGTGTGTCCTGTTGGGAGCAGCCAACAAATAAACAACGCTTGACAATTATTGCATTTGGAGGTTGTTGCCAAGCTGCTGGAAGAAAAATATAGCTATTTATGCAGCCAAGAAATTGACTATTCCATGCCATTATTTATTTATTTTTTTGCTTCCATTTCTTAGCTACATAAGTGCTGTTTACTCTAACATAGGAGAGGCGTGCGGTCAAGCGCTGTGGCCACACGTTCTTCCTCCCTAGGAGACATCATTTGGACCTCATCAAACGAGAACTCAAAACCTTTTTTTCTCCTTTTCGGTTACACTGTCTAATGTTTCATCAATATCCTCCCTCATCACTTCCATCGAGTCGAAGGGTCACGGTGCTAGCACGCAGCTGCTTAAAAACGTCACTAGCGACCAATGCAGCAAACATTGCCAGAATGCACTGGTGTAGCGGAGGCTCTGCTGAGATCCTCGTGGAGGGACCTCAGTTGTCCTGGAGTCCTGTGGTCCAAAGTGATCATGGACTATCTCTTTATTTATTTATTTATTTATTTAATTAATCAGAAAAGTGGTACCTGACAAAGAGTAACCTCGCACATACCAATGTATTTCAAACAGCAGTGCATCTAAAAAAACAATAATAAAATAAAGCAATCATAAAAAACGACTTAAAAAAGTATTAAAGTACATTAAAGTTCCATATAGAGCCACCCGCAGGCCTAGCGTTGGATTTGGATTTTCAACATTCGTATAGATGAAATGCAAGTGATTCCGTTTTGATTTCCTGCCACGGAAGAGACAAGTATTCAATTCCGGTCAAAGACGGACTGAGACATCAGGCTCCTGGGAATGCATTAAAAATATGGAAGCAGAGTAAGAAACAAAGAATGTGCCGGAAACCCTGAAAGAAGCATGGGCCTCCCACTGCAGAGCCTCAAGGGAAATTCCGGGACAGGTGAGGAAAAACAATGTTCTGATTAGCAGCCTTTCAAGATGGCAGCGGCTGCCAGGTTGAGGGGAACTGAAAGCACCAGGCCCACTCCCCTGGATGTCTCTCCAACAATAACCACCAATGGAGGCACTTTGACTACCCAAATTACTAATTCCGGAAGCATGGTGTACAACTGGGAGAAAACATGCCTGAGCAAGTGCTTGAGACAACACAGGAAGCCACATCGCCCGGAACATGAAGCCACTGACAGGCCGATGCAGTCCTGTTGGAAAGGAGATTCAGGAGATGAGACTGAAGCTTCAGGCACAAAGGGGTGGCGGGAACACCATAGCAACAGTAGTGTCGAGCAGACAGGCATGCAAGATTCACCCATCAGTCTGAAGATGGTCTCACACCTCATGCATGCCCAAAACCACTTGACGAAGAGAGGCTGTGTGGGGTTGCCAGTCATCCAGGCAGGCATGGAAGAGAATCCCCTCCCCACGCAGTAGCCCCAAGACAAGTGGGGCAGAATTCCGGCTGGAGGCGAGCAACTGGAAGTGGCCATCCAAGACAGTGGGCCTCATTACAAGGTTGGTGGTCCGGTAACAACGGTTCTGGACGGTATGCTTGCCGGTACCGTTGTTACCGGACTGGAAAACTCCGAGTTGTGCCGCGGGTGCCTTTCATTCCGCCAGGTTTGCCGTGGAGGAATAAAAGGCACCTGGGAGCACAGCATGCCTGTAGCACCGGCACCATTATGAACGGTGCCGGTGCTACAGGCATCCCCATTTCCAATGAGCCCTATGGGCCTGAAATGGGAATGGGGATCTACCGCCACCCGCAAATAGGCCATTACCGGGTCCGGCGGGGTCGGAATACCCTGGTAATTCCCATTCACGGGTGCCGGACCTTCATGCCGGTATGTAGGTAGCCTTTTGCACTCTTACCGGCAAGGCTACCTCCAACCTCACAATGAGGCCCAGTGAAGCAAAGAAATCTCTGGTGGCCTGGAAGGATGGCAATGTGAAAGCATGATCCATTCAGGGACGAAGGGAAATCCCCCATGTCCCTTTCATGGGAATGATGCATTGAAGAGTCTCCATCCTGATGAGCCTGTTCACACATTTCAGGTCGTTCATAGCGTAACACTCCTTGGACGTCTTTGCGACCAAATTAAACAGAGTATTCCCTGAACCCCATTCATACGGAGGAACAGGGATGGGGAAACCTGGAAACTGGAATATTGGACAGACTTTGAAGAGCCTTGGCTTAACGATGATTCCATGACTAAGGGTTTAAGAGGCTACCTGACTTTGGAGAAGGAGAAACAAACGTGTTGGGATATCTCTTGTTGCTCACTCTCGGAACCTTCGAGTATTCTGCAGGCAGACCTTGTAAACAATGGTAGTCTTCCCTCTACTGCGTAGTAAGGATGGATGGCAGTGAGCAGAAGGGGAATAAAAGTGGATCCCAAAGCGAAGGATCCAGCTCCAGAGCAGACTTGGATCCCTTGCCATAGCATCTACCTCTAGAAGCTGGGCTTGATCTGGAAGTGAAGGGCCAGAGAGATGTGGTCTCTTCCAGGTGGGAGCGGTGTACCTCAGAGAAAGAGCTCTGCCAACACTCGCTATCCTCTTTACCTTGATTCACAAGTTTGCCGTGGCAAGTCCCAGAAATCCTCAGACCAAGGAAAGGAGGCTTAAGTAGAAAGACTCCTGTGTCCACATCCTAAGCCAAGCTTGGAAATCCCTGATTGGTGGATTTAGAAGAGTACGCTGCACACGCCTGGGAACACAGGGAAGCTGCAGCAGGAGACTGTTAAAATATCAGCTCCTCCCAGTCAACGGGGTGTCTCATATAGCACAAAACACTGTAAGTCCCAAGGACAGTCACAGGTTCTTATTAATGATTGCTCTGTGGGGCCTAGGGCTGTCCCTTTTTCTCTCTCATCTCCCTTGGGGAGCACCCCCAAACCCAGATGTCTGTATTCCCATTTAGTGCTACCGAATGTCAACCCCTAGCATCTAAGCACTTGGACTAGGCAGCTGATGTATCCATGAATGCAGCAGGCAGGGACTTGCTAACTGTGCCTACTCTATCCAGTTGTTAGTACGTTCATGGGTTTGGGCTCTGCATTGAACCTAGTCTCTCCAACTTACCTCTCTAGTCTTACGTCTACAGCCCTCCCTCTCCTCCTCCCACCAATCCTCTGTCCCTCATGTGTTTCATTCCTCCTAGTTCTCGCCTCCACCCTTTGATGTAACTATTGCTTCCGCTCCACTTCACTACTCCCCTTCCTACTACTTTCCTACTTCCCGCCTCTCACAACTACACTCCTCCTCACACTATTCTCATTCTCCCACTATTACTCATATTCTCCCCCTAAACTGCCGCTCCCTCCTTCCTCCGGCTGGTCTCTTGTCCACATCCACCTCTGACATCACACGAATAACCCACACTCCCGGTTTCCTGTCCCCTGCTTAAAACCCTCCCCCCTTGTGAGCGACTTTCACACTGACCAATCCGGCCCTGTTCTTCCCACTCGGGGCCTATCTGTGCAGGGAAAGGAAATAAAAAGAGGGCTGAGCCCTGCCCACTTTCCTTGATCAAGTTTGCCTTGGAACGGTCAGGGCATCTCAGAAAGGTAAGTGTCAGGTTTTCCGTTATGGGACGAAATACGAAGTGTCCTTTTAATATTCCGGTCTGGGAGGGGATTTGCTTCTCCCAGTTTAGTCTCTAGTG
Organism: Ambystoma mexicanum; assembly: GCF_040938575.1. Lineage (NCBI taxonomy): Eukaryota > Metazoa > Chordata > Amphibia > Caudata > Ambystomatidae > Ambystoma > Ambystoma mexicanum. The sequence continues at coordinate 334,266,676 of NC_090924.1, read as the reverse complement.
GTCTAGTGGGTTTAGTCTCATTTCACGGGCTCACCAGAACCTTCTCTCTAAGCTGAGCATGTGGTCGGTTGCAGCCTGTGTCTTGCTCTCTGTGGGCTGTGGCTGCTGCGGGGGCCTCATCTCTTCCCGTGTGGTTAGTTCTTTGATGACTTTCTCGTTTTCATCGTTTTCGTGCGGTAAATGCGGAAGTGGTTTTGCTCTCCTTGCTTGCGCTCTTCTGTTTTCTTTCTGGGCCAAACCGGTGGTAGCTAAAACAGAAGAGAGACACTGGCACATGTCTGATTGAGTTACTGCTGGATACATCACTCTTCTGCAAAGATACATGTCGGCACCAGGGGAAGAATAAGGACTTGGGTTATCCTCAACTGGGCTTGCCCTTATTAATAGGGCTGGCTCTGGACTCCTCCTTAATCCTAGCCGCCACCCTGCTATTTAGAGGGGTTCCCACCCCTTTTTGACAAGGCCAGTTAACATTCTCCATTGTAAACGTGGGGTAAACAGAAAGTCTGAAAAGTTAAGTAAAGGATCAGCCCTAAGGCAGTCAGGAGGTGCTGTCTCAAAATTCAAGAGAGGGGTATATGCCATGCCAGTATCGGGGAAGGCAAGCCTTCACATGATCATTAGTCTCTTGCAGAACTGCCTTGCACATGCACTGGTAGCAGTGCACCCCAAGACAGAGGAGGGAAAATATCTCTCAATTATGACCCCTTTTCTGGATTCTCATCAGAAGTAGAAGGAGTAACAGATTCCTTCACTCCAAACATTGGAGTGCAAATGAGTGATAACCTCTTGAAGGACCTCGCTCCTAATGCATTTCTTACATGCCATCTCCTCATCCTCAAAACTATCCAGGCATCCTCCAAGGAAGGCCCCCCTACCGCCTGGGGCACCTTGGAGCAGGCTTGGCTGGGAGGGGGCGCTTATAACAAATGGCATGAACAGCGGTCTTCCTGATCATCATCATCCTCCTGTCCTGGTCGGGGATCAGTGAGAAGGCAGCAACCACTCCCTGAACAAAATCAGGAGCAGGCAGTAGAGGTCCAATAGGCAGAGCATGCATGTGTATGTGACCCCTCACGGCTGCCACATCCAAATCAGTGTTACATTGGGTTGAGGGTGGGCTGTGCGTTTTTCCCCCAGAATGCTAGTGTCTCTTGTGCGCCAGGGGTCATTGCGGGTCAGCAGGGACACAGTCAGTTCTTCTGAGACACCACACTGCTTGATGCTGGACGACGAACGCCTGCCAATGTGGAGGAATCGCAGTTGCCTGACCCTGGGGGCAGACAGTGCCTGGCTTCCGGTTTAGACTGACTTCTCAGGACGCCATCAGAGCAGAGTGGCGGCTTGGCAGCAGTCATCGGAGGAGCTCTGGAGCTCTTGCTATTACGGATGCACCCATACGTTCTGTCGGGATGGGCAAGACGATTAACAGACAAAATCAAATTATAGTTTAGAATAGGCTGATTTTTTATTTTTCATTAGTTTCAAAAAAGGAAAGAACCCTATGCAGGAGGGAAACCGGTAACGCAAATCTTCAGGTCAACTTAATTAAGGCTTATTGGGCTCTGCAGTTATCTCCCACCGATCCTGGGTGAGGACAGTTCCAATCTCTTACACACGAAACGTGGAAAACGATGAGGGGTTCCCCGATAGGAACACCTGAATCCCCTTCACAATTGTACATGGATGTTATCTAGAAACAGTCGAGGAGACGCGGAAGTCAGCTAATTAAGGTGTCACCACGGAAAAATAGGAACATTCGGGGCACGAAAGGGGCTCAAGAGACAAACGGACTCTGGGCCAGGCTGCTGCGGGCTCTCCGCACCCTGGTTTGAATAAAATGGCATGCATAGCCCCCCCTTGTGCAATCAACTTGGCCAGCCCCCCCCCCAGCGCTGCCAATCCAACTGCCCACGACTCCATACCCAAGACTTGATATCACTATAATGGTATGCCATGACTAGGCAAGCCCACTGCCACCCGACCGGACATACCCACGCCCTAAAACCAGGAAATGTCTTTCTGTATATATCAACCTGCAAACTAGAGCTCAGCAGCACCCATAATCTGAGCGTCATCATATCTTCAATAGGAAAGCAGAGCGTTATCACTCGAGGAGGTATCAACTACTGGCATGCAGGCCTATCCGCAGACTCCTGTGCACCACCACGTTCCCGGAACGTAACTAGCTGCTCAGGTAGCTAAAATGCAATTGGACCTGCTCCTCTCAAATGTTACCCACCCAGAAATTAGCGTGCAGAGCAACCGCTGTGGGCCCTCTGTCAGCCAACCACATTTGACCCCGCTACTGTTAACCCGCACCAAGCTCTGCCTATCTGGAATCGACATGCACAGCCACTGCTGTAGAGCCCCATAAGACATGTGTTTTTGGGCATTGTGTTAGGTCATATCTACACGGGGCAGTATATGCTCAGGTCGAGCAGCCCTGGCCTACTCAGCAGTGAGGACAGGGAACCTCCATACTTGAGGCGCTATAGCGACTATGCTTGGTTCGACTCTCCGGAGTATTATACATTAATCACAGACAGGTCGGGAATTACCCAGCCACCCACCTTGGACTATGACCAAGAACCCGGAAAGTGGGCCCTGTGACACCTACAACAGAGCCTATGGAAGAGCAGCCTTCCAACCGGGAAAACACAACATACTCCTCACCAGCCAGAGAATCTTCCGCAGAGATCCACTATCACAAACCGCAAGGACAGACACGGCCAGCTCATTGGGTTCCAGCAAGTAGCCAGGAACAGGGGCCTCTAACCAGTAAGCACAGACACTCCTACCAATATGCACACTCTCCACTTTACACCAACAAACCATAAAACGCAGCTATACCCCTTGATCAAATTCGGCCTAGCTGCACACACACCTACATTACTCCTTGAACACCTGAACAGTCTGTTAGAATGCATCTATACCCCCACAAGAAATTGGCCTATCTGCACACATGATTCTCTCACACGGGCCCCACGACAGCCAGAATGCAGACTTGGAGGCCCCACCTTGCTGCGCACATTCCACTGATCTCTCACAACTGCAGTATCGCACCTAGCATTAGAAGGCAGCCACCCTGCACAAATCACACTGGCTGCACACATACCGACTGCACCCAGAACTATATGCTACTCTAGTCTCTCCACTGACCCGGACTACGGTCCCCAAGGGCGTTCAACCCACAGTGCTTTCAGATCATCCAAATGATATATAAGACGCAATACAAATTCACAATAACAATACACGTCACGTCCACCAAGAGAAGGGATCTAGAAACTACCAGTTTCCTGGGTATGGCACTGTAATGTGAACAGGTAGTCCCTGGGTCTTCTTCTGGTTTCTAGGCTTGTCGCGTCCCCTAGTGCCCCCTTAGAAGCAGAAGAACGCAAGGTACCTGGTCAGTACATTGTGGGTACAGCACTTGTGTTCTGCATGGGTGCACCGCAATGACCATCCTGGTTCCTGGCTTATCCTGCCCTCCTCGTCACCATGCCAAGCTGTTGCATCTCCTCCCACCTGGGCTCCTCCCCTTCAATTTGGGAAATCTGTCCCTAAACCAGAGTCTGTCCTCTGGATTCCTCTACACCTCCTCAAAAGGTTCTCCCACCTCCTGCTTTTGCTACTTCGCCTACCACCTGCAATAATGATGCTTTCGGCAGTTTCTCCCAACTCCTTGCAATACCTTTCCCTTTTACATGACCACCTACATGTCCTCCCAACTCCTCTTTTAGATATCTCTCCAGCTTCCTGCAACAATACTCCCATCTTCTTTTTCATATATTGCTCCCACCATCTCAAATAATTCACTTCCCTAGTTCCTCTGCTGTTCTTCCAACCTCCCCCCCACTTCCGTTCTCTGATGTTTCTCCAATCCTCCTTGAATCCTTCTTACCACCTCCTTCACGTGGTGTTTCTCCAAACCTCCTTTAGTGTTCCTCCCTGCCCTCTTTCTCTGATGTTTCTCCAACCTCTTCCAATACCTCTTCCCACCTCCTTCCTCTGATGATCCTCTAGAGGTTCTTTATGAAGTCTTCTTCCCTTCTAGCTGCACAGCCTCCTGCCTCCACCGCAATCTGCACCTAAAGTGTCATTTTCCTGTCTCTGCAACTCTTCCTCATCTATTCTCAACACATGCCTTCCTTCCTCTACTCTAGTGACCCGCATACTGGGCTGTGAGCTCTGGACTTTGGCTCTCTAACTAATGGCTTGCTTATGGAGTACAGTGAGGGGGACTCGTTATGATGGGTTATTCCTTAGTACTGCCCTCCCCGGGTCCAATTATAAAGTAGAAGCAATAGGACGGGGAGGTGGCCATTTTGGTTTCTATTGAGCCAGTCTGATCTGTCCGGTATGTCTGAACGTTACAATTTCAGGTGCCAAATAGAAAAGAAGTGTCAGTTCTTGCAAACATGCCTAGGGGGTTCGGATGTACCCCCTAGCTTATTAGGAAGCTTTGATAGATCTTGTCGGGTTCATAGGATAGCATTTTGGCTTTCTACATTGGGCAGACCCCACAGCGTGTTTGTGGAATTCGCATACCCGAACTTCCTTGTTGTTGGTATTGGTACTTGAGCAGATGCAGCAGGAGACCTGTGCAGTGTAAACTGATACCAGCTAGGAATCAGGCTGCTTCCAAAGAGCGTTGGCGTTCGCAGGTGGCATCGTATTTCAAATTAACGGGACCCGGGCAAATTCCCTGAGATCTACAGATCTATGTCTCTGTTTTAGCCTTAACCCTAGTGGGGTTAGGGTCCCAAGCAGGGCCATTTTAGGAGCCTTTGGGTGCCAGGGCACCGATAGGCATAGCCCCAACCCAGAACCTTTCCAACCCCCCCCCCCCAAACCTTGCTACCCCCTGAACCTCACAGAATCCCACAAAACAAACAAAATTAAGAGCTTGCACACCTTGAGTCAACAGCAACTCCTCTAGGCTTTAAATGAATTGTCTAATCTGTAATAAAATGTAAACATTGCATATCCCGATGACCTGTTTCCCCAACAATCACTTGAAGACAGTGACCTTATTAATCATTTTGTTTTGTTCCTTAAGTCTTGAAGCACAGAGAGGATTCTCTGGGCTCACATTACTTTGCGTTTTGGTGTGTTTCGGCATATGTCGGAATGGGGAAAATAAAGTTGTGTGGTTGTCAATATATATGCAAATTAGGGGAGCTTGCATGTCTTTTGCCACACAGGATTTAGCAAATCCTACACTAGCAGCCCTGAGTGGAGAGGAAGAAAGGCAGGGGAATGGAAATGCAATTAAAGGAATCAACTCTCCATGAAAGGCTATCTCATATATGGTATGGTATGCTTTATTTATATAGCGCCTATAGGCAGGAAAGTGTTTACATAAAGAACAAAGGCAGAATTGTGAATGCCTTTGCATGCTGTAGCAACATTTACATCTGTTAAGCATCCAGAGAGTAGGCAGATATTGACGGTTATGGATTTTGCAAGGCCCTTTGTGTAAAAGGGTGTGCAGGACGCCTTAATTAGCAATTTTGCATATGCATTGACATCACAGTAAGTGGCAATACAGAAAATGGCCTTACGAGCGAAACCAGTCTTCAGTACTTCAGTACATGTATCACGGGGAGCTATATTAAAATAATTTTCCATGAGTAAACCCAGAGATATGCAAATGCAATGGAATATGAAGAAAAATGCTTGAAATATCACAAAAGTAGAATTCTTAATCCTTCACCCCTTCATCCTTCTTAGGTCGACAAACCAGGTACAATAAATGGGCTAGCAACAATGATTATCGAAGCACTTAGAAATAGACAGTCAATAATAGACAATAATAATAATAATAATAATACATTTTGGAAAACCACTGCAGTTCATTTTTAGGTTGTGGCCTATATTGGCACCATCCTTGCCATGATGTTTTAGCTCTACAATAAACCTGCCATATCGTTGGCCGGCAGAGTGCTTACTCCATCCCTGGGACTGCTTCACGTGTAACAGAAGAGACGGGAGGATTATAATGTTATATTCTATATCCATTCCTGGGCTGCACACTACAAACGGAATTGCCTACAAGAAAAACAAGGCTATGGTAACCTACGTTCTCTGTTCCTCTCCAGCTTAGCGATTTGAACAGACAGATCAGGGGGAGGTTTACTTACACAGCTGCAGGCAGTGCGGGAGCGTGCACAGTAATTCTGCCTTTTGTCTAATCACACTCGCCCATCTTTTTTCAAATATTAACGTTTGGAACAGGCACCTGCGGGAAGTAATGTTCTGGCACCGAGATGCAGCGTCTGTGAGAGACCCCCCGGCCCCCGCCCTAACAGTGGTCTCTGTGGAAAGTCCTACTGTAACATACAGCAAAACACACACACGGTGAGAAGCACTTCCCTAACAGACATACACATATATGTATGTGTTAACAATCGTTGAGGTGCCCTAGTCTGATAACTAGCCGTTACTGTCACAACATGTCTGAGAAAGAGCCCTCCTCCCCCCCCCCCCACTCCCACAGGATCCTGCATCAGTCCAATAAAAACTCTGGCAGGGGATGGAAATTGTGTGACAAGTCTCAAGGAGTTTGATATCACGCACATCTTGGAAGGGGGGCCTGGGCTCCATCCATTGCTTTAAAGGTTTTATAAACCCCTGGTCCTATTGTGGGGGTAGACTTTGCCCAGCGAAGCGGAATCACTCTGCCCACACCCTCTTAGAAATGGATGCCTCTATCCCCAGAGTCCTTTGGATGCCAGGGGTGGCAGGTTCACACAGAACTGACCTTTGAGCTCCCTCCTGTTCTTTGCATTCTGGTACTTGTTGTGTCCCATATTTTCATAAGGAGATCAGCTAAGCGGCAGGGACCAGAATGCAAAGGGCTGCCTGCCAATTAGCCAGAAACCCAAGGACCATGCAATGCATAAATATATTACATTTTATATATTTTCTACTTGAGATGCCTTTGTTATCGGTTTATAGCCCAAGGGGTGGACAATGATGTATTTATGTACAGTTCAAAGGTTACAGCAATTGAAAGCTTCTTCCATGCCAATACAAAATACCACATTTCTATGTACCGCTTCACACCTGATTTCCCTGCTTCTAAGTACTGTAATAATATATGTTAATACCCAACTTAATGGTACTCAATGTATTGGCCTGCGAAGAATGGAGGACTGCCAGGACTCGCACTTAAAAATATTGGAGGCAGTTGCCTGGGGCAACACAAAGGTAGCCTGGTTTCATTAAGAGAAAACGTTTGTTTATTTCCGGGCATGAATAAAGTGCTTTTCTCAATATGCACAGCCAATGACTGAATGTACAGCCACTGCAAGGGGGTGTGCATGGCAAAGGGTCGACATGCTGCACATCACATGGTGCGGTTAAATGTGTCTTGTAGACATCACGCAGCAGGCCAATGCAGTGGCTCATGTGGAACACCTGCCTTCCTGCTGCCAGAGCCAGGACAGCCCCAGTCATGGGTGTAGATAACAATGTGGTTATGAGTGCAGGTGTGAGTAGAAGTATGGTGCTCGGTGAGAGAGAGTGTCAGTGAGGGTGGGGAGTATCAATATATGAGAGTACATGGATTTGCGACCATGTGTGTCAGTGTGTGAGTGAGGTTGCGTATGCTGCCTGCAGGCTCCATCCATCACAGCTCAGGGAGAAAGTGTCAGTGAGTGCATGGAGGGTTAGTATCTGAGAGTGGATGTGTGCATGTCATGTCTGAGCATGCGGGTGCTGCTTGCACTCTCCATCACACCCCAGGGCAGCACGATGCTTCCTCCCAAAAAAGAATGAGGCAACCAAAAGTCAAAGCAAGCCAAAAGACGTGTTTCACGCTCTGCGCTGGCGCAGTCCTGGAGCCATTCGATAATGGAGTGCAGGCGCAAAGACGCACACACTTGTAAAGTGTCCGGCCCACTGGCTGATGACTTTCTCAAGAAGGACTGTAAGCTCTGCAAAGTGCATGCGCTGTGGACCTTCACTAGTGCCATGAAGCCCGCTCGGCCCTCGCCTTAGCGCACACACGTTATGTATGTATGTTATCACTGACACAATGATGCCTGTCTTCCACAAGCCATGCCAATGGCAACAGCAAGGTACACATCCTACAGAGCCACCCTACACCAACACATTGGAAAACTCTGATCTTGCACCCCTTGAATGCCATGTCCTTCTGTGCTCTCAATATTCCTCTTCCTGACCCGTCATGTCATACGTGCTCGCTCCCTCCTACTCCAGCCCTGTGTTACACTGTGTACCTAACCGTGCTAGCCAACCACCACGCTCTTGCTCCTGTCCGGCCGGACTTCCGCATCCTCTGATTCTTGCCCTGCTCTGGCCCCAGTTCTGCAAGTCTGCAATATCATTCATCAAATACCTGCTGTGCAGCTACTGACCTATACATACTGAGCTGGCGGACGTTCTTGTCATTGTGTAGTCAGTGAATGCTCCCAAGAGCTGGCCCCCAAGCTGGCTTCTTGAATGTGTGAAGTCTTTTATTATGATAAGTATGATAGGGTTCCCAGACAGGGAGTGGAGACAGATAAGGCATCCTGCCTCCTCCTCTGGCACAGATTTACCTGTATCACTCTTCTTGACTGACGTCTACTGGGGGTAGGACTCGGGCAGGTCACGGATGGGGGAGTAAGATGTATTTTGTGGTGCTGCTGGGCTGCTTGCCACAAGGGTGTGCGCATGGCACCACACTAACCCAAAGCAACTTACAGTCAGGGAAAAAGGCCTAATAACAGTGGATGGACTCAACGTACACAGCCGGAAGTGTCACAGGAAGGGAACATGCATATCTAAAGTTAGATATCATGCAAAGTTAAAAGTAATTGAATGTACTTTTCTTAATCGAATTAAGCGCAGAGGACAAATGATTATTTGACTTTCAGAAAATGTATCAACATCAAAAAAAATAAACCGAGAGAGCAGATTTTGCTATAGTGTTGCAGGCAAGTATAAAATGTGTACACCTTATATACAAAAAAGGTGTATTGAAACATTCCCTGCAGCGCAACATCTCATTATGAGACATTCACATACAAATGGCTCATGTAGTCTAGTAGGAAAGGTTCTTGCTTGAGACCCTGACAACCAGAGTTTGAATCCTGCTAGCATAAAGCATGCACTAAACCATGAATTCAAATTAAGGCAACACACCAGTATTTCTTTACGTGTATATGGTGTCCATCACCCATCAGAATGTTCCATCCATCATCCTTTAATTTGTTATATTGTCAGCATGCCCCTCTTGTGCCTGAAGGCATGTGTCTTCATTCCCAGCCAGAGACCCAGGCACACTGTCCAAGACAGTAAATGCATACATATTTTGAATTAACATTTTTCTGCTGCAATGCAATATATGTAAAACAAAAAATGGAGCAGCCAGGGGAGGCAAGTGTGTAGGTCCCCTTCCAAAATGGGAGACATATGCCCCCCCAAGGATGGGTGCCCTGGGCATGTGCTCTGTTTGGCCACCCATAAAATGGTCTCTGCTCCCAAGGACATGCAGTCAATACTTCTGTGATTTGGTCAAGGAACCAGAGAATTGTGGACTGGTATTTTGGTGTAGCCAGTCCAGTCATTTCTTACCGTGGCCTGACACATTTTTATTGGTCATTTATGATAACGCAAGCATGATATGTGTTATTAAATGGCTGGACTGGCATTTTGGTGTAACCAGTCTAGCTATTTGTTACTGGCAAATGACTTTTTTATTGGGCATCTATGATAAAGAAAGCATGAAAAGGGTTGTTATGTGGCTAGATGGAATTTTGGTGTAGCCATTGTAGCCATTTGTTGCATCTATGATAAATTATTATAGCTTCCCAGTAAACAATCCTTCCACCCTCTGGCTGTAAAGCATGCATGATAAGTGTTATTGCGTGGATAGACTGGCATTTTGGTGTATCCAGTCTAGCCATTTCTTACTGTGGCATCACATATTTGTTTTGGGCATCAATGGTAATGCAAGTATGAAAAGTGTTATTACATGGCTAGACTGGCATTTTGGTGTAGCCAGTCTAGCCAATTTCTACTGTGGCATGACAGTTTGTTACTGGGCATCTATGATAAAGCAAGCATGATAAGTGGTTTTGTATGGCTAGATTGATATTTCAGTGAAGCCAGTCTTGCCATTTCGTATTGTGGCGTGACAATTGTTGATGGACATCTATCAATGATCAAGTAAGTGTTATTAAGTGGCTAGACAGGCATTTTGGTGCAGCCAATCTAGCCATTTCTTACTGTGGCATGACTTTTTTTACTCTGCATCTATGATAAAGCAAACAGGATAAGCATTATTACATGTCTGGATGGCCCTGCATTAGAGCAACTAGTTTGAACAGGTTTTCTTATTATGGCATGCTATCACACACACACAACATGCAGACACACACACAAACACACACACAAACACACACACACACACACACACACACTGACCTTTGATGCGCCTCTGCATCTAAGTGTCCTGAGAAACCATTTTATGAAGTTGGCGGCCACCCTACCTGGGACTCACGTTCTTTTCACTGTCTGTGAAATGGTGATGTCTACTTTTCCCCTAGCTGAAAATACACCTGTCCATGTGTTATTGGCACACTGATAGCGTGAGTGATAAGACGAGTGTGTGAATATCCATGTCATATATGTGTCTCACTTGAGCAAAAGGCAACCGCAAGCCCAACATTTTGTTCTTGAGTATACTATAAAAACCATGAACATCGGCAATGGCATGTGCTGCCACCTCATGCATCGCCTTCGGTGTGAGCTTTCAGAGTGTCTGGAAACCAATAAAAGATTGTCCCGAAGCACGCAAAAATAACGTGCTTGCCCAAGATCCCACAGAATGCCTGAATGGGATGTCAGTCCCTGGCACTAAGCGCTTCAAGGTTTGGTTCTCACAGCCAGTGCAGAACACATGACCACCAAAGCAGGAGCCAGTTGCAGAAGACATATATGGACCCTGGTGTGCAGTGGCGGCCCAAGGTCTCCCAGCAACCTGTGTGAGATTTTTGGGTGCACCCCTCCACCCCCACCATTTTGGTCAACACGCGGGCACGCACACACATGCTATATACATATATTCCTTCATATGCATGCACTTACTGACACCTCTCTCACATACATAGATACACGCATTTACATGCATTTACATGCATGCACGCATACTTTTTTTTTTTTTTACATTTGTATAGCGCACAGGCAGCCCAGGGGCATTGTGGCGCTGTTACTTGCAGCATGCTTAGTTACATTTTGCATAAGTTACAACATTGGGTACATAGATGTAACACATGTTATGCAGGAAGCGTACACAGTTCAAATATTCAAATAGGGGAAGAACATAAAGAACGGGGTAGAGAATCAGGAAAATAGGGTGGTTTTCAAGGTTTTGCGGAAGGTGGTGAGTGAGGGTTCAGCTCGCAGGGTAGTGGGGTGGGCATTCCAGTGTAGGGCAGCTAGGTAGTGGAAGGTGGCACCCCCTGCTCTTGCTCTTTTTACCATGGGTACAGTGAGTAGGTTGACATAGGGGGTCCTAGTTGGTCTTGAGGACATGGCTGGGTGGATCCTTTGCGCTAGGTATGCTGGTGCTGCAGAGTGAATGCATTTGTGTGTGAGGGTCAGGGTTTTGAAGATGATCCTCTCTTTTATAGGGAGCCAGTGGGAGGCTCATCTAGCAGTAGAGATATGCTCTTTTTTGGAGATGCCTTGTGCTGCGCGTAGGGCGTTGTTTTGAGTAACTTGCAGTTTCTCAAGGTTTTTTGTGGAGGTCCCTAGGAAGAGAACATTGCAGTAGTCCAGCCGTGATCCAGTGATAGCCTTAGCTATGTTTGTGCAGGTATCGTTGGAGAGGTAGGGTCTGACTGCATTGAGGAGTTTGGCCTGGTAGGCAGCCGAGGAGGCAATGGCGTTGACCTGTCTGTTCATGGACAGACTTGAGTCCAGGTAGACGCCTAGGGTTTTCACTGACTCAGATACTGGAATTTTGATGGAGTCAATGGTGAAGTGACTAAACTGGTTGTCAAGTTTTTTGAGAGTGTCGGGGGAGCCTACAAGCAGGAGTTCAGTTTTGTCTGAATTGAGACAGAGGCTCTTGGCAGCCATCCAGGTTTGGATTGTGTTGTAGATGGTGTTGAGGGTCTTGGAGTCAGTGTCATAGTCGCCTGTCAGGGTGATGAGGATCTGCGTGTTGTCCGCGTAATTAGTGTAGGAGATTCCCATGGCGTCAAGGATGAGAAAGAGGGGGCGAGTGAATATATTGTAGAGGGTGGGAGAGAGGCATGAGCCTTGTGGTACCCCACATAGCATAATGGTGGGTGATGCAGTGGCTAGAACACAGAAGACCTGCATGGTCCTTCCTTGTAGGAAAGAGGTGATCCAAGCACTAGCATGCGCTGAGAAATTTGCAGTGGAGGTCAGGTATAAGACGTCGTGATCAACAAGGTCGAACGCGGCAGAGAGATCGAGGAGGAGGAGCAGGATGGGTTTGCCTAGGTCTCTAGCATCATCCATCTAGTTTTTAAGGTCGAGTAGGGCGGTCTCAGTTCCGTGTAGGCTGGATTGTCTCAGGCCAAAGAGTTGGTTCTCTTCGAGGAAGTTTTGGACTTGCAGGTAGGCTGCTTTGTCCATAATTTTAAGAAGGAAGGGGACGGTGGTAATGGGTCTGTAGTTGTTTGGTGAGGTGGGGTCAAGTATGGGTTTCTTTATGAGAGGCCTGACCCATGCTTCCTTAGGGAAGATGGCACTTTCCCTATGGAGAAGGAGGCGTTGACAAAGGCTGTGAGAAATAGGGCGAGGGAGTCGGCACAGTCCTTGATAATGGTGGCGCGGCAGGGGTCTCCTTTGCAGTTGGAGGGTTTGATGCCTTTCATTAGGTTAATGATGTTTTTCTTGTGGATAGTTTTGAAGGAGATGGTGGGGGAGGAATCTGTGGAGTGGGGGGGCCGGAGTGGGGGGAGTGGGGAGAGTGAGTCTGGAGTTTACAATTTTGGCTTGAAGAAGGCCCCGTTTGTTACGCATGGCTGTTTGAATGCCATCGCACCAGGCGTTGTCTTTGGTGAAGTTTTGGGGTGTGGGGGTAGGGGTTTCAAGTTCCCTGAAAATGGTGAACATTTCCTTGGTGTTAGATTTGGCTTCGGAAATTCTGGCTTCGAATGATTTGGCCTTGGCTTGGATAATGGCTTTTTTATATTCCTTTGAGCGAGTTTTGAAGTCAAGTTTGTCTTTGTCATCTTGGGAGGTTTGCCAGCGTGCAAGGGCAGAGCGTTTGTCCGTACGGAGTTTGAGTAGGTCTGGGGTGAACCAGGTGTTGGTGTGGCTCGTGGGTTTTGACCTCCGAGGTTTGAGAGGAGCAGTGGCATTGATTGCTGCCGATATAGCATTGTTGTAATTTTGTGCCAGGGTTTCTGGGTCATTGGAGAAGGGAGGTCTGAAGGCAGGTCCCTGAAGGAATGGTAGGAGTCTTTCTTTGGTGAGGAGACGAGCGCTTCTAGGGAGGGCAGGTGGCAGGGGTTGGGGAGGGTGGGGTGGAGAAGGGGTGGTTGGGATGTGGAAGGCTATGATGTAGTGGTCAGACCATGGGGTGGGGGAGTTGCCTGTGATTGTGAGAAGGAAGCTATGCTGTGCAATCCAGTCAAGTGTCCTGCCCAAGGACTGGGTAGGGCCTGTGACAGTGTTAGTGAAGCCCAGAGTTTCAAGGGCTGAGTTGAATGATTTAGAGGCAGGGTCCTTGGGGTCATTTAGACCAAGGTTGACATCACCGAGGAGGATTGCTTTGGTAGATTTCTTTAGATTGTCTGCCAAAAGGTGGGTGATGGCAGATTGGAAGTCCCCTATGGGGCCAGGTGGCCGGTAGACAAGATGGAGTGTAATGGTGCAGTGGTGAGAGGTGGAGAGTTTGAGTTGGAGGTAGTCGCCGATGTCATTCGTAGTTTTATCATTTTTTCTGATGGTGATTGAGTCTTTGGCTATGATTGCTACTCCACCACCTTTGGTAGGGCGGTCTTGCCTAATGACAGCATAGCCAGGTGGGAGAGCAAGGGAGAGCGCATGGCCTGAGGCTTCATGCAGTGATGTTTCGGTGACCAAGAGGATGTCTAGGTTGTTGGTAGTGATGAGGTCATGGATGTCCAGTGCATGGGCATTGACAGACCTGGCGTTAATCAAGGCATCAGATAGGGGGGCGGTAGTTTCAGGGGTCACAGGCATAATAACAGTGGCAGGTGCATCAATACATTGAACTGTTAAAGTAGAGGAATAAAGGTAGAGGAATTGGCAATAGTGGGGGTCCCATTTTCAGGGGTCACAGGCATAATAACAGTGGCAGGTGCATCAATACATTGGACTGTTAATGTAGAAGAATTGGCAATAGTGGGGGTCCCATTTTCAGGGGTCACAGGCATAATAACAGTGGCAGGTGCATCAATACATTGAACTGTTAAGATAGAAGAATTGGCAATAGTGGGGGTCCCATTTTCAGGGGTCAGAGGCATGGTAACAGTGGCCGGTGCATCAATACATTGAACTGTTAAGGTAGAAGAATTGGCAATAGTGGGGGTCCCATTTTCAGGGGTCACAGGCATAATAACAGTGGCCGGTGCATCAATACATTGAACTGTTAAGGTAGAGGGATTGGCAATAGTGGGGGTCCCATTTTCAGGGGTCACAGGCATGGTAACAGTGGCAGGTGCATCAATACATTCAACTGTTAAGGTAGAAGAATTGGCAATAGTGGGGGTCCCATTTTCAGGGGTCACAGGCATAATAACAGTGGCCGGTGCATCAATACATTGAACTGTTAAGGTAGAGGAATTGGCAATAGTGGGGGCCCCATTTTCAGGGGTCACAGGCATGGTAACAGTGGCAGGTACATCAATACATTGAACTGTTAAGGTAGAGGAATTGGCAATAGTGGGGGTCCCATTTTCAGGGGTCACAGGCATGGTAACAGTGGCAGGTACATCAATACATTCAACTGTTAAGGTAGAAGAATTGGCAATAGTGGGGGGTCCCATTTTCAGGGGTCACAGGCATAATAACAGTGGCCGGTGCATCAATACATTGAACTGTTAAGGTAGAGGAATTGGCAATAGTGGGGTTCCCATTTTCAGGGGTCACAGGCATGGTAACAGTGGCAGGTACATCAATACATTCAACTGTTAAGGTAGAAGAATTGGCAATAGTGGGGGGTCCCATTTTCAGGGGTCACAGGCATAATAACAGTGGCCGGTGCATCAATACATTGAACTGTTAAGGTAGAGGAATTGGCAATAGTGGGGTTCCCATTTTCAGGGGTCACAGGCATGGTAACAGTGGCAGGTGCATCAATACATTCAACTGTTAAGGTAGAAGAATTGGCAATAGTGGGGGTCCCATTTTCAGGGGTCACAGGCATAATAACAGTGGCCGGTGCATCAATACATTGAACTGTTAAGGTAGAGGAATTGGCAATAGTGGGGGTCCCATTTTCAGGGGTCACAGGCATGGTAACAGTGGCAGGTACACCAATACATTCAACTGTTAAGGTAGAAGAATTGGCAATAGTGGGGTTCCCATTTTCAGGGGTCATATGCATTTGGGCTGTACATTCATGCATGCATAAAATCCACACATACACATAAACAAAACCACTTTTTTCCGCTATCCGCTTACCTCTGAACCCGCTCAGGCCCTACTCTGTCTACGCCTCTACATCTCACATGCTATTTAGTTAAACAAAGCAATGCTAATCATTTAAGGCATGTGCCAACTAAAAGTTTACCCCAGCAGTTAAGCCTTTAGCTTCAACATAGGGGGGGTCCATTGATAGCCTGGGCAAGCTTTTGTCTTCTGCTCCTTTGCTGAGGCCCTAGTCACATTAACTGTTTTAACAACTCGGAGCCCGGTGCATTTACTTACTTTTGAAGTTTTAAAGTAAGTTTAAAAGTAAGTAAATACATCTGTCTGTGAGGTGAGAAATGTCAAATGTGCCGCCTGAGCCCATTTTGGGTGTCACAGCAGAGGACTCAAAGTGTGGTGCTGCCCATGTGAAGGAGGCTTTATGCTGCCAGGCAAGAAAGACATGCAGTACTGGATCGCAAAAGCAATCTAACCCATACAGGGTATTACACACAGGGCCGGCTTAAGGGACGATGCAGTGCGCTGATGCACCATTTAGTTTGTGTTCCCCTGTGCAGGCACATTACTCGATCATGCCTTAAGCTGGCCCTGCTGTTGTGGAAAGGGCTGAAGGGGGCAACAGTGCCATGCCTCCGGCCCTCTGTTTGTCCACTTACTCGGTCCAATGCCTTTTGTTCGTAAGCGCATGCCGAAGGAACATGTCTGGGCATGGCAGGAGGTACGCGAGTAAGGTGGCGAGAGAGGAGAGCATAATGTGGATTACTCATCGTCATTTTAGCATCACCTCGTCACCTCCCTCGTCTCCTTCCCCACACCTATGAGAATGAGTCCAATTCATGTTTTAATGTATACCTTTACCCAGAGATGGGAGTGTAATATAAATCATTGGTACGCCGTACCACTAGTTTTTTGCTTTTTACAGAGCATACCTTTTGTTGAAAGGCTCAAGAAACGCGTCCTGGATGCTTTTTCTTTCTCCTGAGACAAATATAGAATCGGCTCAGGCCGGACGTTCAAGCACTGCCACTTTCCCAAGTCACAGGTAGGCAGACACTGGCGTCAGTGGCTCTGCAGGTGGTTAAGGTGCTCAGGTTGCAAACACGTTTCTTTTATCAGTGGCAGAGCCTTTCATATGCATGAGGGAACCTTTCCAGCTCAGACAGCTCGCAATGCACCTGTTACCTTGCACATCTGTGCTAGTTAAAGTGAGCAACACAAAGCGCCCATGTAAAGAGGCGTTCATGTCCATGATGACTACTATCATGACATGCAAAAAATCAACATCATGAATAACAACGAGCTGGAAGTTTGGGACAAAGAAGCTGCACATCTATCTCTGTTCATTCCACAACTTCTTTTATTGCATGTCTTAAATCACTGAAAGTACCGGCGGGTTAACTCAATTTTTCAGGTTGGCATTATCTTGCATTCTGGGACTTATAGTTTATTATTCAGGATGTGAAAATTAAAGCCACAATGATATTCTTTTAGCTTAACATGTTGCTATAAGGATTTACATGTTGTCATTTGGCTTTATTATGCAATGTGTGTTTTTTGTAAGTAAACTCCATATTATTACTGTAGACCTTGAAATCCAGCTATTTGAGCCAAGGTTTGGGATCCTGCACGCCGCCCCTCCCCCCTGCCTACTTGGTACACCCCTCCGCCCTCCCGGCCCTCTATCCAACCATCCCACTCCTTCCTTTTTTGATACAGCCAGAGTACCACTAGTTCCTGTTTTCCACTTCCACCCCGGCATTTACAGAATTTTAGATGTGTAAAGAGTAATTCAAGGAAAATGAAACAAAGCAACAACTGTGAACAAAGAAACACAAAACAAGTGACGCTCCCCTTATCATCAAGGTCCCCAACATAAGCAGCTCGTGACCTCAGAAATACCCACTTCAGCATCATAAAGCAGTTTACATGCATCCATGCCCAGGCACTTTCAGTGCTTTAAGTGAGATTCGAAATTGTGGGCTGAAGGGGGGACTCTAAAAAGGGGGAGTGGCCTAAATGTTGGGCATGGCCTAAATTGTGAGGAGCATGGCCTTAAAAGGGGCTTGAGGCCAGCACACTAGGTGACCCTGCAAACATGTACCTGGAGTAATTCAACATGGTTTGAGGTGGTATTGATTGTATCTAGTCTGCATACTGCACATTAATGTATCCAGGGTTTTATGCTATGTTGCTTTGTTTCACAGTAAGTGTTACGTCTTCATATAAAAAAAACATATATACAAAAATATCCTCCTCGGACAGAGGAATGGCTGTGATGGCCATACCAGGGTTGGTTACTTTGATATGACACCTTACCACAGATCTCTGCATCATGCACTAAACACAATGAGATACCCTCTAATACTGCATCGAAGATATGCGCTCAGACAACCGTATCGAACGTACCCACGAACTGACGTGATAGAAGGATACCTGCAGACATCATTGAACATAGAAGAGCTATAAGTGAAATCTGACAAGTGCAAAGTGATGTCATGAAGAGAAGACACAAGGACGCACTGGAACAATATACAAATACTTAAAGAAAGATGTAACTGAAGTAACACATTGACCATTTATGATAATACAAAGAAATCATACACACCGAGAAAATAAGTGAGAACAGAGGCAGTAGAGGCATATACGCAGCAACGCAAGGTGGATGAGATATATAGAAGCTTTCTGCAGTAGAAAATATAACACGGGTAAAGCAGCCCTGATGAGAAAATAGACGTTGACTCTGTATAAATAGTAAGCAAGACGCTTGAAGGAGAGAGAACAAGGCTGCATAACTGACAGGTACCGGAGTACAGCTCTGTGCAAGAACAAATAATATTTGCTTGGTTTAGGATCAACGATGTCGCAGCAAGAAGCAATTACAAGGCACCAAAGGAGTTGAAGAGGATATGCTACATATGCACAACATATTTCTCTTAGATTAAGTAAAGGAGTGAACATTTGCAAGTGCCAAGTTGAACAATTAAAGATGCAGAAAGTATATGCAAGATGGAGAGACCAAGTCTCCAGAGGCCAAGAGGAGTAATAGCACCCAGTATAATTGAATCAAACAGCACTAAATAGAAAGGCAGAATGGACAAAATCGTTGTCTCCTCACACATGGTGCAAGACCAGGAAACAAGTCCTATTCATAAAGTTCCAGAAGAAAGATAGCAGTGTACCTTCACTTCCTTTAAAGTTCACAGGACGACAACAGACAGTAAGGTCAACTACAAAGAAGAAGCCTTGGCTTAGGACCTAGCCGATGAGAGATGGTAGACTAATTGGCCAAGTGGGCAGTTGTCTGTTGTTGTTCCTCGCACCTGGGTTTTGTTTCGTTTACAGCTGCTACCGAGCCGAATGTCCAAGGTTGGGAGAGAATGCCAAACAATCACAAGGACCTATGTAATGATGGATTATACATTGTTGCAGAAGCCAATCTGCTGCCGTTATTCTGCTATTATCCATCTTAAATGCAGTTAGAGGTAGTTTAAGGCGTGTATACTGGATAAGGGGCAGCCAATGATGTTACTAACACACAAATAAGCTATAGGTATATATGTTCCCCTAGCCAATCCCTCTGTTTGATAGGGTGTTAATGTTTGCCATGTAGGATGACCTCATAGCTGACGTTCATTGAGGTATAAAACCTTTTGTGTAATTGAAATGCTTTGAGAGTGTGTGAGCTACAGTCTGTTTGTTCGCCAGGTTTCCCTACTTTATTGAGTTGATAACAAAGTAGTATTTTGCCATATTCTTTGAGTCTGTCCGGTTATTTGGACCTGATATCATTTATTGGTAATCCCATCTGACACTTGGAACGCCCAGGTGCTACTGTACATAATGAACATTGACCTTGTTCCACAGAAGCAGATCCTGGAGACTGAGTCTGAGCTTTTCCTGCGAAGGAAAAAAACTGCCCTGTTGTCTTAGGCAAACTGACTGTATATAGCCAAAATGTTCATCCCCAGAAAATGATTGCTCAGCTTTCATCAGGCCTCCTCATTTTAGATATCAAGACTCACTCTTATTGGTAGGGTCCCCCCGGACTCCTCTGCAACCCCCACCATGTAACATCGCCTTTACTCCCTCCATAAGACCCCCACCCCTCATTTTAGGACTGCATAATTCCCCCAAACCCCACCATCAATGATTCATTTTTGGAGATGAAAGATTTGGCTGGAAATGTTATGGTGACATATCCACGGTTTATGAAAATGTCCAACCTTTGAACTAACAGAAAGTGATATTTGATGTTGACTATGGGAAAAATGTAATTATTGAAGTAGCTCAATTAACTTTAACATGTTCTTTGTTCTTAGGTTCCTAGGTTCGACCCAGGAACCCAGTTGTGCAGGTTAGTATGAAGCAATATACAGTGGTAGCATACTTGATCGTAGTCCAATTGACCTTTTCCAAATTGACCACATTATTTTGTTTGTTTTTTTTCTCTGAATGTTGGTCAATTTTTATTAAATATTGATGTGGGGTGGGGTAAGGCAATAGGTTAAGGTGGGAGGGAGTGGGGCAGGCGCTGGGGGCCTCCCCCGCCTTTACGAGCAAACAAACAAACAAAAAGAATTAGGTCAATTTGGAAAAGGTCCATTTTTTGGATCAAATAGACCTAAACCTAGTATACATGTCTAACATGGCCGACAACCATGGTCACAATGTTTGTAAAACTTCAGGGCACCATCGTGAGCCTTAATGCCAAGACTTTGTACTTGGAAACGGTTGCCTAATACAGAAAAGAAAAAAGAACTCCGGTGAGTAAGATAAGCGGTCTGTGATGGTAGGCTTCTTGTAGATATATCACAGTCGGGAGTGCTACTGAACCAAGCAACGCACGTCTTATTGATGACTTTTGAGTCTGAAATTAACCACACGGATCAATTTCTTAATTCCCGCTGACCAAGATTATCAACCTCCAAAGAAGATGCCATTGGGAAGGTGCTTGAATGATTTTTCTATTGCAAGTTCTGATGGCTGGACTTCCGTTATGGCCTTCTTTCATAGGCGATCATCCTTGATCTCCTGGAGGAATCTCTTGTGATGAGAGTCCCTTTGTGCCTGTGTCCTGATGCCTCCAGAGTCCAGGAGATAGGAAGCAAATACCATTGAGTATCCCTGATGTATAATCTGGCAGAAGTATGGCTCTTTTACAGGCTTGTCTGAAAGCTTACAGGCAATCTTCATACAATTCCTTTATCAGCCCATCCATCTTGGGGGCCAATTAGCAACCCCCATAAAAAAGACCTATAAAGTACGATGCCCTTTAGTCTGGAATGAGTCTTCTGCTGTAGAAAATGCATGTTCCTGTAAGCTTCTATCCGCTCCTCTCCTGTAGAACCAGGCCTGTAATTGTATCCAGTGCTGTATCTTGCTTTAATTGACGCTTTTGCTGAATCCGCAGAAGAAGGCCCCCAATAATGATCTTCTTACACCCTGGGAAACAGCTACTGCAAGTCTTTGAGAATAGGCTGTTTAAGGGATGCGGCATAGATGTATGTACAGAACGATAGGCTGGCTCCTATATACACGTTTTTAGCACACAATCAACTGGATGTCTTCTGCTGCCATAAAGAGTTTGCTTGACAAATTGGGAACAATTCAGAGTACAAACACAAATTCAGCCAATTCTGTATCTCCAGCCTGTGCTGGATAATGCTTGAAAAGGATTTTATCACGCAACATTTTTCTGGTTCTGTCCACTCTATGCATTGAATTTACCACTGGTACTAAAGCCACCAGGCGATATCCGAGCGGCATTGGCACCTAGCCTCTTCTCCACTTCCTGTGAAGGTAAAGAAAAGTTCTGATAGGCAAGAACTCTGACCTATAGGTTGCAAGTCTTTGTTGATAGATGAACCTTTAGAATCACACTCCCAAGCCCCTTTTCTTTTATCCCCAAGGGACCTCCTTGCACTGGAGCATTCACTCCGACAATTATACTCCTCTGTGCCCTGAGATCGGGATTAGAGAGGGGTGCTGGGTACGTTCAATCCAAACACGGTGCAGATTGTGATGAAAGCCTTCTGCAATGGCAGTGACGAGAACAGGGGTTGAGAATTCCTTCTGAGATTTCAGCCCCAGCCTGTTTTGCCGGCACTGTTCCTCAATTTAGCTCCTGAGACTATAGCAGCAGAACGGTTTCCTGAACAAATCTCCTCACCTGATATGCCGTTTCAGTTTCAAAATCTCACTTCCTGCCTGACTCTCTCTATGACCGCGTCTGATCCAGATGATCCCTAGCCACATCGTCAGCCGTGCGTCATCCTACAAGTTCTGGGTCTGCAGGGCTCCGGCAAGCAAAATCCTGCCCAGTGTCTGGCAAAGCTATACTTTCCTCTGTTGCCAAGGACCAGAGCCTGCAGAGGTCCATGAACGGGCTGCAGTCCTCTCACATAAGAGAATAAAACCAGGGTCTTCAGGGCACCCACAGGCCCTGCTGCATGCAAGGCCTTTGCCCGCCACAAGAAACAGGATGTAATCCCATGAGACCCATCTTAAATATAATTCCCTCAAAACCCTGATTTCCACTCTGTCCTAAATTATCTTGACTGTTGCTTGAACATTCTTTTGTGCCTGCATCTCTACGCCCAACTGGATAAAATACTTAACTTTGCATCTTGCATTCTTTACAAGCCCTTATGCTCCTCTCCCACCTCCAAGCCGGATGTCTCTCTATGCACCACCCGTCACCCTTTAACCTTCTCCCATTGGTATTCAGATCCATCCATGGACTAGCCCCCACCTTGCTTCCTCCACATGCTTCTACTCTGCTTATGCCACCCTCCACTGTAAAGTCCTGCCCAATCTCTGTCCCGGGGCTACCTCGAGGCTTTCAAGCTTCCCCTCATTTACGCTCCCCAATGCTGAAACTTCTTGCCCTCTCCCCTGCCCCCGTCATCAAGAATGTAGCCACTATGTGCTGTTCCAAACAACACTCAAGCAACACATCCTCTCTCTTGGAGGTTCCCACAGTCGAACTCACACCATCAAACTCCCCCCTCCCTCCTTGGTTCTAAACCACCTCCACCTGACAATATTAAGGTACATAGCCCTTTTCTATGGGGAAACATTGCTAGGTCAATATCATGTTGTCGATCTTTTATGTCATCGACACTTGTGAATTTCAACCCCCTCCATAAATGGAACAATATCCCTATTCTACTATCGTGATGTAAATCACCTCTTCTCGCAATTGCTTTGATCTCTGTCTCGAGTCTGTTGTAAGATGCTTCTGCTGAAAGCTCCAGGCCCTCTCTACAATGAATGCAAACGCATCATGAGTGATGGTTGGTTCTGCCCGAGTGATGTGCCCTGTATATGTGTATTATGTGTAATCAGTGAGGCGTGCTTTAACATGCCCCATGTATTCCGTTCGTACGGCGGGGTGAGTTTGGGGTGTGGCAGGAGGAGGTAGTCTGATTCTGCCCAAATCCGAGTTAATTTTTGTCCGCTTGGAGGCAAACTTTTTTAACAGCAAATCAAACTTTAACTCGACTGATTTTTCTCATTAGCTAAAAGGAGACTCATTTGCTATTCTTGTTTATTTGTTCCCACTGGTTCTGGATTTGAATCGTTATTCTTATTCGCTACTAGAGGACGTGGTGAAAAAGAAAATTGACTAGCTCACAGTAAATCTTTGCCTGATTCTCAATTCAGATTACAGATCTTACAAAGCAGAGTACGCTAGAAAGAGGAAACAGGTCGCCATATACAAAATGCATCATTTGTTATGGGTAACATTGGACAAAGGTGAAAAAAGCTTCATTTTCCAACAGATTCAGCAAAAGACTTTGCAGGAGGAAAGTATATTCCCCCAGGCCCAGCCCTAATCCCAGCCAGATCTATAGTCCTGCTTCAGATGTCAGCATAGCCAACAAGCCGTGATAACATAACACACCAGCGGTTCCATTCAAGTCGCCATCCATACACTGATCATCAGCATGGCAGCTATCATTCAAAGCTTTGCAGATAGCCTGTCTCCTTAGACTGACTCTCGAATAACTCAGTCCTCTCTTCAAGGTGTAGCCCACTGCATCCAGAAAATGGCAGCCCCCTTGGCCCCCAGCCGGCCGCGCGTGGACTGATCACCTCATACCATTCAGATCATCCACCCAATACAAGGCAGAGGTGATGAAAAGCCTAGTTATAGGTCACTTGCAAGAGTACAAAGAGTTACAGTAATATATGGAAGGCTGTCATATACTCTATCCCAATCGATGAAGGTTCTACCCTAGTATACAGAAGCAGCCCTACTTTAGAGAGAAGAGAACAGTTGCTAAAAGCCGACCACGAGAACAAGCCAGCAGCACTAGTGTGTCAAACACATCATCCTCCAAGATTCAGCGATAGCATGGTTTGGAATAGCATGGGGGGAGTCACATATAAGACAGGAGCCGGCTTGAGCGTTTAAAGGATTCTGGCCCACCACTCAGTCGGACCTCTGCTGCACCATATACCAGATCAACAGGAGCACCTTCACCTCATCCTGTCTTTGGCATTCTGTTACTTATAGGCCATGCTTATAATGGGAGAAAATGACAAGTTCCAGAAAGTCAAGTACTCTTCCCGAAAAAAAAGCAAAGTCAAGATGTAGATCACCCTAAAGACGCGGGAGCAGTTGACAACATTAACGGGGTCTGCGTGCTTTCCCCTTTGTTCAATATTTACATGGTGTCCATTCATTGGCATATGCCGTCTGCATGCTTAGTTTGGACTCACGGAGCAGCCCTTGCAGTTGAGGGAACTCAGTGGAGCTAATAGGAACATATGAGCTAAGACCACCCAGACCTGCCTTGCTCGTATTCAGGCCTGGATTTATAAGAAACATGTGGCTTTCAATGGAGCTAAGAAAATATTATTCTCTGTAGGTTTTCCATTGCATCTTGCATGCCCTTTCAGAGGCCATCAGACTGGTATCAAGCACCCTACACTCCAACACATGAAATTGACATAGGAATGACTAATAGGAAAAAATGGAAGCTATCTACTTTCCAGCTCAATAATATTCTATCAGACCTTTGCCTGGCAACAGTAGCATACTCGTCATCACACTGATTTTATCACATCTTGACTATTGCAATTTAGGTTTGGTGGAGTACCCAAAAAACATGTGGTGACTCAAACAGGTGCTGAACATAGGAGTTGCTTCAGGGGGCCACACAGCACCTGCCTCACACCTATGGCATAGGCTGTTGGTTAAAGCGGGTGCATTTTAACCTTCTATGTTACAAAAACAGAGACATCCCCTAAAAGGACCATCCTATCACCAGATGTATTAGATATTGTGGAGGCAAATGATATTTCTGGGTTCCAGCATACGCCACCTCCTGGTCCCCATAATACTACCTAGAACCAAAGCATCATGGACATTCCTCAAGAAGAGCATCAGCCATGTTTTCCACCCAACCGGGAGAACCACGGCATCCATCCTTCAGCTGAGGTTCTACCAAATCTACATCTTAGCTTCTGATCTCATTTAGATGAAAAAATCTACCTTGCATAAGGACCTACTCCCAGGGATCTGGACTGCACCCCACAATAACCCTGCAGCTGAAACAGACACTCATGGGACACCAAATCTGCAGTATCAAATATCAAGCAGGCACTGTATCACTCTCTCTCAACTCATATCAACCTGAAGATCTGATCCTTCTCAACCTGTCGGCAGCATATCATGTGGTGCACCATGAGCCTGTGCGGTTGTACCTGACAAAACGGGTGGCAATTTAAGCCTGAAGCACTACAGCATCTCTTTCAAATAATCAGATAATAAGGAATGGTTTGTCAAGCTTTCTGATGAATCAAGTCAACTGGATGTCCCCGAAGATCGTCTCTTTATTGCAGCCACTTTCTGTAATTGCGCAAAATTAACTTCATTTTCAAACACAGAGAGACTGTACACTACTTCATCAGCAGCTGCGAAACTAACCAGGACAATGCCTCATGATCACAAACTCTCTATGTTACTTCCCAATGGGATGAAGGATAACTACATGGGCCTAAACTGCTCCCAGACTGAGGTTATGGTCACTGGTTGCCCATTTAAGGGCACAATGGCCTTGAATTGGCCCCAGAATGTTCCGCCCCACAACTACCCCCTTGGAATACGACTCCCATCTGCCCTTCCGGGAAAGTGGAAAATGTTGGTGACCAATTTGACGTGAATCTCTCCTATCATAACGTCACAACCATAACCAACATTTCTGTTACCAGCTCTTGAGCGTTAGAAGGGTTAAGCTTAAGAGTTGAGTTTATGAGGTCCCCGTGGTAGTTCAGTTGGATAACAGCAACTTAATCCATGCAAAGTGTGGCAGATGGAAATCCAAATGCCCCAGAGCATCCCATGCCAAGGGGCCCGACTAGGCGAAAACTTATACACTAACACCCCACCTCTACAGGAGCTCCAACAACTCCCACTGGAAGAATCTACAAAGGTGTTTCCACCAACTATCACCCCAATCAAAAGCCATCCTTTTCGCTCAGTGGATGAATGCAGAGATGTATGTCTAACCTGAAGGTCATGTGTCCAGTTTCTAATCTAGGGGTATACAACCTTTGGCTCGCCAGATGTTTTGGACTACGACTCCCATCTGCCCTGGCCAGCATAGTCAATGGTGAGTGGTATTGGGAATCATAGTACACAACATTTGGAGAGCCGCAGGCCGCTGATCCCTGCATCCTTCAGGGTTCAATAATAGGACTACCACTGAAATGGGCAAACATTGCACCCATATCTGCACCCTTAGAGGAAATGCACTATTTGGGGTGCTCTATATCTCTGTGCCAATAAATACTGAAATTATAATAAGGGGTAGGTCAGATCAAAAACTCCAGCAAGAAATATACAAACCCTGGATTTCCGAACCACAGTGGGCAGTTATTGTCACAGGCTCACAGGGTAAATGTTGTGCCAAAAAGTGCCCATTTGAGATTAACACAGAGCAGACAACGTCACCATTTGCAGCAACAGTGGGAAGATATTCCTGATCTGAGCCACATTCACGGAGGTGGCCCTGGAACCATCAGTGACCATTTTAACGATGTTGCCAGCACAATGTAGCGCACCTATTGATGGATGGTTCAGAGCTGCTCTTGAACTGCAGCATTATCATTAACTCTAGGTGGTCAGCATTCAACTGGGCACCGTAATGCTGCCCTAACCTTTCTGCGCTGCCCCGGACCTGAAGCGTTTCAATCCTACACCAGACATTGTCTAACAGTCCCAGAAGCATTTTAATTAAGGTTAGCACTTGACTACATGCTACTTGGAATACCCAATTCCTGTTCTTGCCTTTTTTTAAACGTTAGTTTTTCCAAGCTCCATTTTATCCAATGGACGTGACCAAAGTCTACAAGTCTCAGAATGCAAATGGCAGAGAAATGAAAGCTCGGGATTGGGGCACAGTGCCCTCACTGACCTGGAGTTATCTAGTAACCTTAGTTACACCAGAAACTATCAACTGCACGCAAAACCCTTTACTCTAACATCAGATATCAGGCACAGCACACAATGTGGCTCATTTTACACCAAGGAATATGTATTGCACACGAGTCACATTATTCCAACCCAACACATGCTGTACACCGCACAAGGGCGCATCCTAACACAATTACCCTGCGAGGTCCGTACACACACCCCACACACACACACACCCACACCCACAGTGTAGTTGTGCACTGGGATGTGCTGCATCCCATAAGCTTCACACCTACAGCAGAAAGTCTGTGCAGCTGCTACCTTCGCCCAGAATCACTTCTAATAACATCTCTGGCAGCTTCTGCAAGTCAGAAGCATATGACAGGTCTATTTTTATTCAATTTGACCTTTTTTTATTTTTTTATAAAACTGTCTTACGATCAATGCTCCACTGCAACAGCTCTGGGAGATAAAAATCAGGTTCAGGTTCTAAAACTTTCAAGTGCTGCTTTACTTCGCCGGCGTTGACACTCGCTTTCTTTTATGACTTCTTCATTTTTAATGGCTGGGCTCATTTCCCAAGGAACAAAGAATAACTTCGTTGAGTGTAATATACGATTCAGCGGCGCAGCATCAAACGGCTATCTCTGCTAGACCTGCCATCCCCATGGGTTTTCACACATTAGAGTCTAATTTTTGGCCTGTGGGTCACAGCTTGTTTTCGAAGTTTAATGTTCGCTATTGATTTTTTCTCTCCTATTGCAGCCCCTCCTAATCTATCTGGCTCTAGTAACGGCTGGTGGTTGTTTTAATTATTGGGGCGTAAATATTTGCCACAAATATGCAGGAGTTCCAGAGCGTAGTGAGGGAGCTTGAACCATCCATGGGTGATTCGGGGCAGGGCTGTTTGTCTCCCTGAGACTAGTTTTGAATAATGGGCTAAAATGGTGCATTATACAGCACACTTTCTGTGAAAATAAAGTCAAATCCCGATAGTTTGCGATCTGTTTTGTAGGGTGTGGGGTAACTCACAAAATAATCCAATAGATGCAAGTCACCAACAATGCGCAGCAGCATTTCCCAACTCATTTTCATTATGCCTTCCCCCGCAATATATGCCAGGACAAAAAACATGTTCACACTGGCTGGGCCCATACATTTCTATGCTGGATACACTGATATATGCCAGTATGCCCATATAAGAACATACTCATGTTTGCTTTGCGCATAATGCCGGTAATACTATGAGAAAACATGCCCACGCTGGCTTGGCAAATGCGTGCCAGTATGTAAGAACATACTCTTGTTGGCTTTGCCATTACAAAATACCATGCTACAGTAAAAAAGCATGTCAAACCTGGCAGCAGCAATGTAGTCCTATATAAAGAAGTTGTAACACTGATGTTTGTTTTATCATAGATGCCCAGTAAGAAAATGGCAAGCCACAGTACGAAATGAGGTGGCTAGACTTGCTGCACCAAAATGCCAGTCTAGCCATGTAATAACACTCACCATGCTTTTTTTAGTTTGAGCTATTAGCCGAAACTAATGTATTTAAGTACAGGAAGGAGGGAAATGGCATGTGAAGAGGGACACACAACGTGTTGGTGTTGTTTGGTTATTTTCTCTCCTATTGACTGTCTGTGACAATACTAATACCTATGAAAATTCCCACCCCTGCCCTTTCCCGCCCAAAACGCATCCTCCTAGGATCTCTTTGAGATGCTCTGTATAGCATTAACATTAACCATTAGCCTGCCAGGATTATTTCTTAACAGTCTGTTGAGATTTAATGGCTTAATTGCAGCAGTAAATAGCAACTGGTGTAATAAAAAGGGCTTAACCAAGTATGCCTTCAGCCACTTGATTTCCTTGAACTGAAGTATTGTTAAAAACAAGCAATAACAAAGCCAACATTTTTGGCTTGAGGTATTAGTCATTGACCAGATACTGCCATCATATGCCCAGATAATCACTCCTTTTTTCAGCTGTTACCATCCTATGGCCAGGTAGTACCATTATCTCAGTGCCTAATAAATGCTGTTGGTGTTGCAAATGCTTGTTTAATCATAGATGTCCAGTGAAAAATGTCATGTCAAAGGCGGAAAAGGTTGGATTGGCTGCACCGAAATGCCAGACTAAATACGTAATAGCACTTTTAATGCTTACTTTATCATAGATGCCCAGTAGAAATGTCATGCCAGAGTATGAAATGGGTACTTTGGCTGAACTAAATAGCCTTGAAATAACCCTTATCAGGCTTGCTTTACCATAGATGCACAGTATAGAAATGCTGCATACATTTCACTGCCATCCCGCTTCACCCCATCAAAATCAGTGCTCCAGCCCAGCAAACACAAGCGCACACAAACATTCAGTCACTCATTCACACACAGCATTGAATTGCACATTCACATGGATACCCATTCATGTTCATTCATCACACAAGCACCCATGCACCCACACACCCCTCACGTGCACACATTAAAAAATCGACTCTGATGAAAAAAGAAAATGGACTCATATAGATTCCCCATTCATACATTCACACAATCAGCAGCTTTTAACCACACTCATATTTACTTGCATCGCACATTCCCATTCATACACTCACAATCTCATATTCACCAGCATTCATTACCTCCATGTCCCTATACCTGGCCCCAGAACTTAATTGTGAGGTGGGTGACTTCACGTTATACTGTGACTACAAAGAGTAGAACTAGGAGTAATGAAAATTACCATAAGTAACCCATGCGCTCACTTGCACATTCCCTATTCATACACTCACACAATCAGCAGCATTCATTCATTCACGCATTCAGCAATAATAATAATAATGTATTTCTTATATAGCACTAAACACCCATAGGTCTCAGAGCTGCTCTGAAATAACAGAAGATATTATTGTCCTACAGAGTGGTACTCAATGTATCGACCTCGGAAGGATGAAAAGGCCGAGTTGACCCAGCCAGGATTCAAATCTACCACAGCAGAGTTCGCACAGATGTCAGGGGTGAGCACTTAGCTCACTTTGCTATCTGACCAGCGTTCTGTCATGCGCACATTCAAAAGCATTACACCCTCACTTGCACATATGTGCGAGTGAAGGTGTATTCATCACACTAGCAGTAAAGCAACTTGCATGCACACATTCAAACATTCACTCAGATGAAAACAAATCACTTGCATACATTCTTGCCTGGGCTTTTTGACATTTTTAACTCAATGGAATGATGGTAGACCAACCACAGAAAAATGTGTGGGGCTAATCTACACACATTTTCCTATGCTAACACCACAACAAATGCATATACCCATGTACTCTGGGTGGACACAACCTACAGGCACAGTCTGCCCGGTCATATTTAGCTGGAAAGTGACAGCCAGGAGTGCACTATGTCATCACCAGAAAGGGGCCCAACCAAACCTTCCCCCTGCCATGTCCAGCCTTATTAACTAACAAAGGCTCCATGGAACCGCCCAGCTCTTTCGGCAAACCCTGCATCTGGTGGCAGTGATTAACATACCAATAGAGGGTACTTCAAAAAGGCCCACATGGGGCCTGGCTGCAGAGGTTAACAAAGGAGACAGGAAACACAACAACCTTGCATATGTAACTGTGTCAAGCTGAAGCCAGCTACCACCCTCAGTATCAATGACAGTGAGTTGTCATGTCTGGGACTGCTGTTTACAGTAAGCCACCCCGCTAGGGGTACACCATTCATAAGGTACGAGAATGTGGTTTGAAGGAGCCTGAGAGCCTGGGCTCGCTGCAGCTTCAAGGAAGACATGCCACTTTAACCAGGAACCACAGAGAGATCCCTTAATCAGAGAGACTCTTTGATCAACAGCAGACAGGAAGATGGGTGGGACTTAGTATCACAAGGGAGTGTGGCCAGAGATCTTTCTGTTGAGAGAAGGATTCCATCATTTTAGTTCTGGGGCCCACCTTGTTCCTGTGTTCACCCCTTTACCTTTTCTGTTGCAAAGCACTCTGGTTATGATATGATATGATAGGTTATTTGTAACGCGATTAATACCCAGAGGTTTCTAAGCGCCGACCCGGGGATCAAACCTGTGGTGCTCTGTGACGTCTTGCTTCCAAGGCAAGCAAGTTGACCCTGAGCTATCCTCCAGAGACATGATTGGTTAATTAAGATAGGTTTAGCCTGCACCAATCACTGTGGCCCACTTCATTTTAAAAGAGGGCTTGAGCCCCTCTTTAAGCAGATCATGTGAAGACTTCACCCGAAGTAAAAAAGAAGAACTCAACCTTGGACACTGACTGAAGGTACAGTCTGCCTTACATATTCTGCCAGTGGAGGAAGGCCAGATATCCAAAGAGGGAAGCAATATCCCTCCCCTAAACTTCTCCCAGGGAACAGAGGGAGAAACAGAACTCAGAGGACCCTCCTGTCACTCCAGAACCAGTACCCAGCCAACACACAGCGTGCCCCGCTAGGCTCTGCAGCAAGCTTCCTGGATAGAAAGTGACAGAAGGTCTCTGAACCTACAACCAAGGACAAGGCATCTGCCTTTAACACACTCCTCAGCTTTGGTCCATCAGCCTTAAAGGACGACACAAGCCCATTGAAGAAACTGGGAGAAGTGCCTCGACAAGCAACTACCACTATCCACCTTAAAGGACATTTTCGAGCCAGTCGAGTTACTCGATCCGCAACTGACTGCAACCCTGACCATTGTCAAGCCGCAGTAGCTGAAAGAAACCTGAGACGTCTCGACCAGTGCTTCAAACCGCCGATCAGCACAGACAACAATTCCTGATCCAGAGCCACCGTGTAAGCCAGCCGGCAGTCGTTTGTCCAGCTTTGCCAAACAGTAGTGCCGCCTGATATCTGCAGAGACTACCGTCTAAAACTCTGTCACAGAAGCTTGCAAAACTCCCTGAAGCCGACTCGACCCTGACGAGCACCAAGAACATCTACAGTACAAGGTACATTGTGGTTCTGTCCCCCTGGTCCTTCCCAGAAGGCCCCTAGAGACATTTTAAGACCCATTGCTCCCTTTGTGCTAAAGGCAAGAAACCTTAAACTGTGGTGGTTATTAAACTTACTGACTACCCTTCGGCCAGTATCCAGAGTGTATCCCTTTTCCTTCTTTGAAAAGGTCTGTCCTCTGCATTCCTTTACAGGGTGGGTTGTATTTTGTGGTGTTGCTAGAACTGTTGTGATATAAATAAAGTAGATATTTTTATAACCTTAACTGGACAGTCCCTTTTATCATTCGGTAATAATTATATTTTCGCTGTGTTGCAACTAACCAACGACCCACGACCTTGTGGAGATGAGCCTGCTGTTCCGTCCATGTTACCAAAATTGGACAAAGAGGTTCATAAATTGCTTGTTATTCCAATCTGTTGGGCTCCCTTTTGGTGTATTAGAGGTGTGGGGCTGATTGATGGTTTAGAAACTGATATTCACCCCTGGACCACTCGTACCCTGGTAGTTGATTTGTCACAGTCACCTAGGAGCCAAAGCTTTTGGATTAGGACGACAGACAGATGAGAGATGGATTGTGTGAAGAACACACCATGTGTGGGTGTTGGTTGGCTTTTTACCTACCAATGCACTGCCCATTGCTATCATAATTCCTATGGCTCTCCCACCCATTCCCAAACGACACATTCTTGAGATCTCTTTGAGCTAGGTCTATGCTGCATTAACACTGGATGATGCACCATAGTCCACCAATCAGGGAGCAGCATGGAGAGAGGAGCTGGTGTTCTAATGTCAATCCACCTAATTTGAATGCAATTTGTGTGTCATCAGCATAGGCTTGGAAGGAGCAGGAGCAAGGAGCAATAATGTTAACCAGGGTTTTAATGGGCGGCATTATAAATCCAAGGGTGAGGACCGAACCATGCCGGCTCCATAGTTGTAGATTTAGGGTCTGGAGGGGAAGCCAGCAGATCGCACCAGAGTTTCTAAAAACTACCGAAAGGTAGGGTGTGATCCATGGAGAATACAAGAGATACAGTTCCTCTGGTGGGCTTGGAGCCCCGACTGATGACCGTGAACAAGGTTCTCTGACTTGTAGTAGTCCATTAGTTGCTTAATTGACATTTTCTCAGGGACCTTCCATAGAAAAGGAGTGTTTGGCATGGGTCGATAGTTTGACAAGAAAGTCAGGTTGTTAGTGGGTTTCTTCAAGAGGAGAGAGCTGATTGCCTTTTTTAGCACCAGAGGGTCAGTGCCCTGCTTGAAGGAGCTAGTTACACTATTAAGGGGGTCAGAGTGGTAACTTTGATTTTGTTGGGCGGTTATGTGCATGGTAGGACTTGTTTTGGTGAGGCCGCCACAACAGAGATGGATTTCATGATATCATCTTGTTTGACTTCCCAAAAGAAGGAGAATAGGTTCAAAGAGTGGGACGGCTGTGGATCTCACAAGGCCTGCAACACTGATTTATATGGACTTCACTTTATTTTCAAAGGAGGAAGCCATGCTGTCTGTTAAGTCTTGAGGGCCGGTTTCAGCCAATGGGGTTTCTGCAGCATTCCAGGTTTCCTGGCAAATGGGAAAGATGTTGGACGATGAATTAGGTCCGGGGCCTTGAGCCATACGACTGTCGAAGAAACCCTTTTTTTTCCTGGGAATAGAAACATAGTAACTGATGCTGGAGACAATCCATTTTGTTAACAGGGTGAGATTTTCTCATCTGCATCCTGGCCAGGAGGAGTTTTGAGTTTTTGAGGTTGTGTGATGGTTTCTTCATTTATGGATGATCAGCGGCAGTTGGTCTAGAGTTCTAGCAATTTCACTTAGGAGGTTGGTGAGACGGATCTCAGAAGTGGAGGTGGGATTGCAGGATGCGGTGGACAGTCACTGTAGCTCTTTTTGTGGAGCACACCTGGATGTATTCACTTTTTGGCGCATGGTGGCAGACAAGGGGGCTAGGAGGAGGCAGTGATCGGTCCAGGAAAAGGGATTTGGCTGAAAGGTTGAAGAGATGACTAGTGAAGGAGAGGTGAGAAGTGTGGGCTTAACACCATTTTAGTTAGGGGCAGAGGCTCCTATGTTGAGTGGCAGGAAGTTTCAATGGTATGGTAAAGCTCACTAACATACTGTAACATAATATAGCACTGCTGCAAAATAGGTGTGGGTAGAGCGTGTGGAGTTCAGCTCGAAAATACTGATTGGAGATACCTCCGAAAAATAAATGTGAAACAGGCCCAAACGCAGGACATTAGCAGCACAATGCCACTGCGACCTACACTCATTGGCCACTGTCTTGAGGTCATAAAGATGGGCGAGCCAGGTGAGGCTCTGGTTGGCTTGGGCTAACTGGCTAGCTCGAGCTTGACTCGAATTGAAGCCCCCCCCAAGTCATCATGGGAAGGGATGCCGTCAAGCAGAGCAGGGGGCAGGTGGGGCCTTGCAAATAACGTTCTTACGTTGTGATCAACTGACTGGTTAAGTGGGAAGCTCTTCGCAGGCAGTGGGCAGGTACAAGCCAAGCGTGAACACTCAGCGATCAAAACTAGACTGCCCGAAACTACAGTTAATTAAGTGTCTTCTTCCAAGTCAATTATACTGCTCGTATATTTTCACATCTGCTTGTTTGACACGCGCAAATATAGGGCTTACTGTTTTGTGAAGCCTCGCAGTGTTCCTTTGTGCATAATAATACATGGAATACCCGCGTCAATCAATCACTACTAGAGCGTGACCTGGTCACACGGTCTGTTTTTTGTTCTGTGTCTACAAGCCTTGAAGGAAGAGTTACAAACCCGGAAGAGGCTTTAGGCTGCATTCTGATACGTTTAGTCTTTCATTTGACAAGCAGAAAACACAGTTACTGTCATGCTTTTCTGTTCAACATAAGGATGTATATATGTGTCAGATTGGTTTAGAGTTTCAGTTGCATACTTTCAAGTCATTGCAATAAAACCGAATATTTCTTTTAGCCTTTAGACCCAAGCATTAACATACGCTTGTATCCGATAGAGCTGAGACGATATGGTGCTAGGTGTCTAAAATGCGGACTAAGCTCACATCCAAGCTTCACCTCTTAAGTAGAGTGTGTTATCCTGGGAAAAAACTGTATCTGCCAAAAGTGAGAAGTCAGGTTTTGTGTTATGGGAGCTGTTGAGGCAGCTAGTCAGGTATGGCTTTCCTGCTATTGGGGTTGGAGCGAGAACGCCATCTCTGGGGTTTGTGCTGTAGAGTATGGGGAGGCGGGGCGAAAGGTATGAGTTGTGTGTTGTGTGTGGAGGTAGGGCGACAGGTATGAGTTGTGTGTTGTGTGGGGAGGCAGGGTGCCAGGTATGAGTTGTGTGTTGTGTGCGGAGGCAGTGCACCAGGCAGTGGAGTAACTTTGTTGAAAAAGTTGGGGGGGACATGACATATGCAGATAAGGTGCCCCAGCCAAATGAATGGGGGCAAAATGGTGTGCCATGAGAGTTGGGGGGGGCAAACACCCCTGTCCCCCCCTAGAATTACACCCATGGCACCAAGTATGAGTCGTGTGTTGTTGTGTTGTGTGGGGAGGCAGGGCACCAGGTATGAGTAATTTGTTGTGTGTTTAGTGGGGAGACGGGGCACCAGTTATGAGTCTTGTGTTGTGTGTGGAGGCAGTGTAAAATCAAGGAGGAAATATCAAGGCTTGGTACCACCAGAAATTGGATCTGCCAGTCACAAAGTTTCAAAGATTTATTCTGCACAGATTCAAATATCAAAGCAGATAGCTATCTGGTTCACAGCACCTCGCAGTGTGTACCAGAAACACTGTGAGGGGAGTGAGTCCTGTTCATCACAAAACATGCAGTATTTATACACAATCCAGGTCATAGCTAAGCCCATCTCCATACTAATAAGTTACAAATTTGGGTTTGTCCCCAGTTCACATAGCAAATACAACAATAATGTCTCTACATACTTCAAGTGTTTTCCAGTCCTCAAAATACAATGGTTACAACTTTGTTCTGTCTGGTCATGTTAGTTATTCAGCTTAGGCTGATCGTAGTTTCAAGAAACAAATTCAATAGCTTTTTGTTAAGGTACACAGTTTATAGTTTGCCTACATTCAGTTCTTATGTTTGAATATAGCCAAGGCTATTGATACAGAAAACACTTCAAATTGGAGTTCACTTTAGCTCCAAGGTTCCTTAAACATACTGACCAACTTTGTTGCTGTCAGCTCTGTGGATCTTTAGCTTTCCAAGGTACACAGGATTCCTTCAGAAACTCGCAGCATCAGTTTGCATTCATTGTATAACACTGTGGGAAGATGAGATTTGTAGACATAGATAACACTTTGAATGGGAATTCGTTCTGAATGCAAGGTCTCGTTTGCACAGGACAAATAGTCTGCCCTGCCAGCCCTGGTGTTGACATAGGCTCAAAGGTCGATTCTGCTCTTCCAGCTGAAAACATAGCAAATTATTTACTGAAGAGTGAGCAGGAGTTTTAGAACCAAAGATGGAGGGCTTTTTCCAAGATGGCGCTTGAAGTCAATTCTAATTCAGAACTTTGCAACATGGTTTTCCCCATAGAGCAACTAGGCTTAGGCCAATATGAATCAAAAGGAGGCACTAATATGATTTCCGTTTAACAGCAGGGCGCCAGGTATGACTCTTGTGTGGGGAGGCAGGGCGCCAGGTATGAGTCGTGTGTTGTGTGGGGAGGCTGGGTCCCAGGTATGAGTCTTGTGTTGTGTGGTGAGGCAGGATGCCAGGAATGTTGTGTGTTGTGTGGGGAGGCAGTGAACCAGGTATGAGTCATGTGTTGTGTGTTTAGTGGGTAGGCAGGGCACCAGCTATGAGTCTTGTGATGTAAGGGCTGGGAAAGTCCACCATGGGTAAAGGGCTATTGTTCTGCTTGGCTTAGTCATGTGGGTGAGGACCGCAAAGCTGAGCTTTTTGGTCTGCAATTAGTGAGGATTTATTCAGTTGCTTTGCAGGCGGCTCCTCGCCCCTGGAGTCTGGAATGTTCCACTCGCCCTTCTCCTTGGTTGCGAGCGCTGGCCCTTCGCTTCATGCTGCATAATCAGCATCTCTTCGTTCCTTAAGAGGCATGTGGGTTTGTGCAATTTCAATACAATAGTTCTATGATGTGTATATATGTTAAAGGGCATTTGTACCGCGCACTATCACCACCGGAGTGGTCCGTTGGCGCTCTATATATATTGTATTGCTTTCTGTCTGGGTCAGTAGTATTCGGCTCTTCCAGGTTCCTTATACTTCCCTGAAGGCCCCTATAGTTAGTTGCAATAAGCGGCTGCAAGTAGGTTTTGTGCGACTCTTGTGTTCTTGCGTTTCTGTGTTTGGTTAATGAAAGTAAAAGGTTTCTGACCGCATGTACATGTATCTGTCCTCTATCTACAGAGCTGTGTATGCATGTTCTTCGTGTGTGCACATGCGTGTCTGTGTAACTTCACGCAGGGATGCAAGTTTTTTTTGTGGCTAACCTTACTATGTTGTGGTGTCTCTAATGAATTCAGTAAGGCTGGATGTTTATCAGCAGTCAACATGTTCTAGTGATGTGGCACTTGTGTCTATGGAGACGTCAGCTGGATAGGGTTTGAACGGTTGTCTAAGAGAATATTTGCTCACCTATGTATAATGTACTGGCTCTCCTGGGGGCTGGCCAAACAGAGACTGGCATCCATCGTTTCTCATTCCTCAGGCTGTCATGCGAACGGGGGACAGGAGGGCCATTCCAGGAACCCTCTCTTCAGGGCCTTATGTTGTGAGGAGTAGGAGGCAGGATGCCAGACATGTCTCTTTTGCCAGCTTTGCTCACGTTTAACTCTAAGAGCAAGCCAGGCATTCTGGTTTGACTCTGGCTCAGTTCTACTCACAGCAGCTCTGGCTCATCAACCTTGTGTGACCCCACTGTAGGGGGCAGCAGAGGATGAGTGGATATATCCGAACTAGGCATTGTACAGAATAGTCAACATCTTGCAGCTGAATGTATTCTGACCAGGGCTGGAGGAAGCAGCCTCTGTTAAGGGGAATTGGGAGCTTTCCAGAGAGGATGGTCTGTTTGGAAGGGCAGTGGTAGAGTTAGTCACATGTCACGGGTGCAGCAAACGATTGGCTCAAGCATTTTTATGTTGAGCCCTCCCCTTAAGTTAAAATATTGTTCCCGGGCACCCCAAAGTCCATATTTGCTTATATTTTCTGTTAAATGCAATCACTGTACTCCCTTTTTCAAGGGCCTCACGCCCATCCTGGACATCCTGCAGGTCCCCCTAGGGGAGAAAGCCCCACAGATTGAAGATCACTGCTCTAAACAAAACCCTCCTGACATTTTGCAAATGGTGAACTGTTGGGATATATCCTGATTTCTCAATACGCGAGCGGCTAAGTGGGTCGGCAAAGTGGTCAGTCGTGGAGTGCTTTTTCACTTTCTATTGACTGGAGGAGTAGCTTTGGACCCTGTTCGCATTGCAAGGAGTTAAAAACAGCACTAACCCATGGCACGCAGAGTGGCTAAGTGGGTCGGCAAAGTGGTCAGTGGTGGAGTGCTTTTTCACTTTCTATTGACTGGAGGAGTAGTTTTGTACCCTGTTCGCATTGCAAGGAGTTGAAAACAGCACAAAACCGCGGCACGCAGAGCGGCTAAGTGGGTCAGCAAAGTGGTCAGTGGTGGTGCGTGGGAGTCAAGGGAGGAGAGGCCACCGAAGTTACACGATAGGAACCCCCACAGAGATTGGTCTTAGTCACACTTGCTGAGTAACTTCTGCAAGCCTAACGTGACAGTTGTGACAGAAGTCTGTAGGGGCTTTGTCTTGGAGCCTCTGTTACTTGTGCCACTAGATATTTTGTTTGCAGAGCTAATATTTAAAAGACTGCCTACATCACACACATATTCTTTACTATGATATGATTCATAATTGAAATCGGGTCTAAAAGGCATCAGACACTCTGTCCGAAAGTTCATCCCTAAGAAATTGGGAAGACGTCGCACAGACGTATCAGAGTACAGCGAACGCACTTGGGGCATTGTTTACTTGGAAAATCAACATCCTAGCACTTTCACTTTATAATCAAGATGGCAGCATGTACAGGATTATGCAGCCAGACGGTGGGGCTGCATGACATAACAACACTCCCTGAGTAGGTGATAATAGACCCGGACGCTTCATGCAACATAGAGGCGACTAACAAATCCACAAGGGGTGGACCGATAGAATGCATACCAACGAGTGAACATGTGAATGAGACCAAGGGACAATGTGAATGTCAGCAAAGCGGAGCATAGACAAATGGTGTGTCGAGAAAAGCCGCATCCGCCCTAAAAGAAGGTCTTGGTTTGGGGGCCTTACGAAAACATGGAAAAGGGTCTCTGAAAGTCCCAGGTCATTTCAGTGGCCATAGCTCTTTGTCGCATCCGATCACAGGCCCGTTTGCGGGTAAGACTACCAGAGACTTATTCAACTCTGTGCCAGTGGTAAAAAAGGTGGTAGGGATAAAACTAAGAAAGAGGCCGGAGACAACGGGCGAAAAAGACAAGGCCTAAAATACTGTACATCGAAAAAACCAATACCTCAGGCAGTGGCGATGAAAGAAGCCTGCGGTCTTATATCAAAAGATTAGGGGGACTCCCCAGGGTGGGGGCGGCCCCAGAAAATATTGAAAAAGCTGAAAAATGTCAAAATGAAAAATGCAATGACACGCTCTTTCTTTCAGAAATTGTCACTGTTGGCCTTTAGGGGGAACAGAAAGGAGGAGGGTTTAGGAACAAGAGAAGAGGATCGTCTTCCCCCATTGGTAGAACACTCAATGCCAGGGATGCAATCATCTGTAGAACTGAGTCCTAAGGTAAATACTGGGCCTAACAGTAGGAAGCAGGAGAATGAAGATGCTGTACCCTGTAACACACCAACACAGAGCATTAACAGGGCACAATCTAAGGGCCTTAATGCAGTGGCTGATAGGGACAAGATTGGTGCTCGGCTGGCAAGCACCACAGTAGCAATATCTACTAAAACGGGTCTAGATCTGTGGGGCTTGCATAGCCCAGGTAGAGTTGGATTAAACCCAAAAATGCAAGAACTACAAACCTTTGGTCAGGATGGAGTAGGAATAAGGACTGATACAAGTCAGATGATTGTAAAGCGTGATGCCCGGATCCAAGCGGGTGGGGGACCCAAAGAGTTAGAAGATGGGTGGCATGGGGCTCAAAATGAGAAGTTGAAAGGAACTGAATGTGTAAGGGAGGAGTGGGAGGATAGTGGGCAAACACCCCAACATATGAGGAGGAGGGAGGAGGATGACAATGGACATGATCAGAGGGCGAGGGGTGGTGGGAAGGAGAGAGTGGAAAACAGAAAAAGGAAGGTAGGACACAGTAGATGGGAAGTCCGAGGGAGAGGGATGAGGGAAGGGGGCGAGGATGGTCTGAAGTTCAACATGTAAATAAGAGAAGAGAGTGCTTGTCAAGAGGGCTGAGCACTGAGGAAACAAGAGAAGGACCTTGACTGGGTGGGTGGACTCAAAATACAAAAGAAAGCATACATTTGGGCGAGTTGATGAATAATATGTATAAACCTGCGGAGGCGGACAACACAACAGTCCAAGGATATGGGCACCAGGGAATTCAACAACAGACTCCCAGAAAGGAAGAGAGTGGTCTGGGGATTGGGAGAGGTAATGATTCACGACATGAGAGAT
The DNA here is from genome assembly GCF_040938575.1 of Ambystoma mexicanum. Classification (NCBI taxonomy): domain Eukaryota; kingdom Metazoa; phylum Chordata; class Amphibia; order Caudata; family Ambystomatidae; genus Ambystoma; species Ambystoma mexicanum. The sequence goes on along the minus strand of NC_090924.1, from coordinate 334,225,997 downwards.
ACCCTACCCTGGAAGGTATGAGCGAGAGCTCTAGAAACAATGATTTGCAATTTATGATCACCCACATGTTTGGAAGGAGAAAGAACCTATGTTTAAATAGAGGCAACGTTTTGTTGACGCTAGCCCAGATCCCGAATTTGAAAGCAATATGTACGAAAGATATTGTGAGGGTAGAATTCCCTGACAAAAAGGATGTTAACTGCTCAATAGTGCACTTTAATTCAAACCTAATGTTTGAGTTAGTCCTCTCTGAGAGTGACACGCTACGTAACCAAGGATTTATAGTGATCCTGGTTGCTAAGAGAAAGAACCGTGAACTAGAAGGAGACTCTAAAAATGGAAGGAATGGACCCACTAGGAGGAGGCAGAGCTTGATGAAGGTTGGACAAATTGACTGGTTGAGGGTGATCAAAGCCCTAGAGCAGGGGCAGGGGGCAGATATCAGGATTCAGGACGAAACCAGAACCCGTAGCCCAAAGGAGTCAGATGTTGGGTCATCTCAGTTGTACCTAACGTTAGTGACATGGAATCTTAAGGTGTTCTGTAAACTAATGAATAGTACAAATGTAACTAACCCCCCAAAAGGATACACAATAGTCTGTCTACAGGAAACGTGCACGATGGAAGCCCTCTGTGGGGATGGGTACCATTGCTTTCAACAAATGGACTCCCGGCCCAATGCTGGCTGACCATCGGGTGGTATTGTGCATATTTATCAAGTGGGGGTGGGCATTAAAGGCACTGTGATCATTAACGATCAGGGAGGTATTTTGGGAGTGCATTTGGCATTGGCTGTGAACGTGAAATGTAAGAATATTTTAGTGATAAATGTATATTGGCTGTGTTCCCATTGTGATATCGTGGTAATTATGTCAGCCCTGGATGACATGATAGGATCCGTCAAAGCTGAATATACTGTCTCAGAGGTACTAATGGTTAGAGATTTCAACTCTCATTGCTTGCCCCGAGCCGTGGTGGTGGAGGGGAAGTGGAGCTTGGAAAGCCCATAACCAGCATTAAAGGCGGAACATGGTACTTCATGGAGGGATTTCTGGAAAGGTTGGGGCCTGTCAATTCTAAATGGCTACACAGTAGGAGGCATTCCAGCACAGCCAGCACGACACAGAAATGCCCTTAAATCGTGGTTAGATTATGTTGTAGCTTCTGACGGCTTAGCTTGTGAGATCACACGGCTCGAGGTAATCAGTAACTGAGTTAGTGACCACAATAAAGTAACCATAAACATCAACCTAAAGATCCTTCTACCAGATAAGACTAATTGTAAGAGCTTAGTAGTGAACACCCAAATGAACAGGCTAAGGTGGAGTCAGGGGGGCATGGGGCGAATGAACAGTCTTATTAGGTATTTCAGGGAATTGGGAGTTGAGAGCTTTCCGATATTTGTCGCCGAAAAAACAGATCTATGCTCTCAGCCAACATGGAGGAGTGGGCACTCTAATCGACCCCCATGTATATGCAGATGAGATCCAACTGAAGTAAAGAACAATGAGAAGCATGGTTAAGAAAATAAATTCCTCTAAGATAGAAGACATCGCTAAAAGGTGCCTAATAAAAAAAGAGAAACAAAGATTTTAAAATGTACTTAAATCTAACAAATACTTGATGTTGCAATGAGGTGGTGAAGTGATGTTACAAGCTCTGCAGTATTGACTAAAAATATTTAAAACATTTGGACCCTGATAGATCAACAAAAGGGGAAGCAAGACCAATCCATGTCAAATCCCATCTGGGAAGATTTTGGTGAAGTAATTTTTGTAAGTTGTATGGAGGTACATATTTGAGAGGGACTAAACAGTTAAATATAGAATGGCATCTAGAAATCTCGGTGGAGAACCTTTAAACCATCATTAAAGCGGGATTGAATTCTTGTGCTCCTGGACTAAATGGTCTGTGTAATGTGATGCTGAAATATGAGGCATGAGTATGGGCAAAGGTTCTCCACATCCTGTTCCAAAATGTCCCTCATTATACAATCATTCCTCCAGCCTGGCCGGTATCAATAATTGTCCCAATATACAAAAAAGGAAACCAAAGTGATCCAACAAACTGATGGATATTGAGAGTAATTTCTTTGCAAGATGTGTCTTGATGGAGTTAGAGGCATGCTGTAAAGACAAGCAAATGCTCTCAAAATTCCAGACAGGCTTTAGGCGAGGCACAGGTATGGATGCGAGTGGGCTTCTTAACCAGTCCTTAATCGATCAGACGTGCAAGGTGGGTCGTGATCCATTATATGTGGACGGTATAGATCTGAGTCTGGCATTCAACTCTGTAGATAGATTAAGACTTTGGAAGAAACTTTGGGATTGGAGCATACCTCCACATATTTTGGAAAAACTAATTCAATTGCACAGAGGTACGATGGTTAAAGTAATGTTAAATCAAAATGGTGACGTTTCTGAACCCATAAGTACGTACTCTGGTCTGAGGCAGGGTTGTGTACTGGCCGCTTGCCTTTTTAATTTGTACATGGCCGATTTGTGGGACTTTTTGAGAAGAGTAGTCTTTATTTCACTGAAGCTTAATGGTGAGAGTCTGTGTGACCTTTGCTGATGATATCTTGTTATTACATATAACTCTGGTGGGTCTCCGGAGGCTACTGTCAAGATTTGAGGCATATGCAAAACTAAATGGCCCAAAAATCAACCCCAAAAAATATAATATGTGTTATTAAGCAGTCAGATATAAAATAACGGGCAATAAGTGATTATTGGATGGGCAGAAAGTTGAAGAAGTGGCTAATACCAATATTTGGGTTTTCTTCTAACAAGACCGAAAGAGGTGACAACCTATAAAGAGTCACTGTGGTCTAGGGGTCGGCAATTAGTTGCGCAAATGTCTTTAATTGTGAAAAAATACTGCCGGTTCTCACTTAAGCCTCTCGTGCAGTTCTACAGAACAAAGGTGATCCCACTTCTAGTTTATGGCCTAGATATATTCTTGGCCAAAAATAAATTGGAGTTGGACAAATTAGGAGGCCTAACATGCAGAAAAGCTCTAAGATTTCTCAACTGTCGTATTACCTGGCGTATGTTTGCTTCAAGTTAGGGTTGAATTCTCTACAGGCCATTGTACAGTTGAGGACTATCCTATTATTTTCTAAATTGTTGGTTGGTGGAAGGAATTCAGTCTACGTTCTATTGGCAAAGCAGATGACAAGATATCAGGTAATATTATCCCCACCAATAATATCGCCATATATATGGTCGTGCGGTAAGGCCATAGACGATATTATTAGTGGGGATAATTTATGGAGTTATTGGGATTGGGGGTTCATGGGGTGTCCTCCACTCCATTAAAAAAATTCTAGGGGTTGCAGGGGTGTCCCCCGCAGGTTCCATGGCTTAATATCGTCGCAAAAATATGGCTATATTTTTGTATGGTGATATTTTCGCAGGGATATTAACACATGGAACCGATGATAAATTGTGCGGTGGGAGGTAATCTGTCTAAATTCAAGGAGAGATGTGAGTTGATTATGGAGCACTATGAGGTGCCTATTAGAATTATTGTTGCAAAATCCAGGCCAAGTAAAGATGAAAATGATGGAAAAAGACTGGATATGGATTGGCGATAAAAGAACTCAGTACACTATTTGCAGCAAAATAAGTGCTGAGTGCAAAAAGAGGGGAATACTCCAGAAGCATTTGATACAGTGTCCTGATAGCCGATATACGGAAAAAAATTTAAGGTTTTGATTTTTTCTGTTATCGACTGGAGAGATGAGGCTTGTACGTGGCCTTCGAGAAACAGCAGTGTGTCGGTTCTGTGGCTCCCCGGAAGAAACTCTAAAGCACTTATTCATCGGTGTGGGGCTCTACAGAAGATGAGAGAAGAGACATTTTGGTGTATTTGTTCGTGCAACCACCTCACTGAATTCAGAACATTTGGGGGAATATATTAAGCAAGTGTCAGCCTCCACACTTGTGATTAGGGTAGTCAAGATTTTGAAGATTATCGACATCTCATGAACACAAAGAAAGTTTAGGAGGCAATTGAATTGAATGAGTGTCTGAGAATGAAAGTGATGATGTACTATTTTTAATTGTTTATGATTGTATTATACATTTGTATTTAAAAGGATGATGATTAGCATTGGGTGGGTGGTTGAAACTATGAATTATGAATTTAAAATGTAAAAAATATTTTATGAGTTGTATATTAAGTAATGAATTATGTGTTTCATCATGGATTGAGTAGTATAAGGTTTGTAATAAACCATGTTTCCAACAAAAAATAAATTAAAAATACCTTTTAAAAAACCGTCCACCTGTAAAGACTGATGTTATCCAACACGGCTTGACATCTCCGGTTACATCTCCCTGATGTCACAGCTAAATTTAGCGCCAGAGGCTGCAGGTGTCTTGCACTGCTATAATGAGCACCAAAGTGGGCCCGAGTCACCCAGCCTCGTTTCTCGCCAGGCGTGACGCGCTGGCGTTACTTCTCCCCTCTAACAGGACCCTACAGGGGATGCCACGTCAGCGCGGGCAAACCACAAACGTTTGGGATGGCCATATAGTGCCGCACATTTTCATAAATGAAGCTCAGAGCGTTGCAAAGTGTTGCATTTTACTCATCTGACTCAGACGTTCACAAGAGAAATGAAAGTATAAAAAGAATAAAGACCGCTTTAAGCATGTTTGCACTGCCTGACCGCACAAAAGAACTTCCCGCATATTCGAAGACTGAATTCATTTACTAACTGCAGCCCTAAAAAGCCTGGACACAGCCTCGTCCCTTGGACAACTGAAATGATGCACGTAGCACCAGCGTCCACATGACACACTCCTGAGCTAGGCAAAGTGAGGAACTCGCTTTACGTTAATTGGCTACATAACATTATTTAAAGTAAGCACAACTGAGCAAAACGTGGCTTTGTGTCATTAAGGTTTTCTTCTTCTTGCTGCAATAGTTTGAACTCAATGGCACCATAAGCTGCTAGGGGAAGATCCAAGGGGGATCTCAGGTCTGGCCTCAGCTGGTCATTGGCTCTCCCATCGGAACGCTCGGGGCAAGGCGGCGGCCCTTGGTCGCCTCTCCTCCCCCTCCACGTGCTCAGCGAAGACAAGACGACAGGCTGTGCTGACTGCAGAGAAGAAAGTGTGATCACGCCTAGGGCGCTCGATGTGAACGAAAAGCTGTGACCACTGCAGGGGAAATCAAATATCCGTCTGATGTGGGCATCAGGTGGGGCCTTCCGCTGAGGACCAGAGACTGGCACTTTGGGTCTCCAGATAGCTGGCACAGGAAGCCATCTTAAGGACAGGCACATGGGGGCCCACATGAGCCTGACTTGCCCTGTCTGATTTTGTTACCCCTGCTAAATGACCTTCACTACGTAGTGCATTAAATCCTTTGCCAGGGCAGCACTGATCCTGGGAGGCATTTGGTGGTCACTGCTCTTAGTGGCGTTGTCCTCTGGACTCGAAGCCCCATTGCCCACCCCTACACAATTTGGGAGTAAACTGTTCAAAGTTGAGTTCAGGAGGTGCCACTCAAAGGAGGGCGTAGAGGACTTGCTAGGTTCTTACCAGACAGTACTGAGGCCGGTGGGGGCCTACGGGTCAAGTCTGGACTGTCCCTGTTATGAGAGTCTGCCCTCCCACCCACTTCAGGGCCCGGAGTGTCAAGGATGAAAAATCTGAGCCTCGATATTGGTCCCTCAGTCTTGTGGGAGGGACAAGACTGACTCTACACCCAATTTAGGATATATTTTGCCTTTGCAGTAGCGCAAGGATAGTATCTATGGTGGTTCAAAAAATGAGTATCTATGATGTTTCATAAAATGACTTTTCTTAATAACTTTCGAATGCTTGCATGGAAAATTCTGAGCATATTCCATAGTAATATTTCAAGGCAACCAACCACCTGTGCATGCAACATTTCAGATTTCCACATTAAGGCCTTCATAGTTTAAAACATGCTTACTCTGATCACGTTTTGAACAGCTTTTAAACATCGGGTTTTCCATAATTTCCCCAAAGTTTTTCAGCCCAAATATCTCATAATTGGGCGCTTTGATTTTCCGAATTTTTTGCAGGCACCTAGATTTTAGGCTGAATTGGTGCACTGAAAAAAAGTGAAAATCGACTCAGCCAATTTTTAGACATTAAGGATTGCAAATGTATCTATATATGACGCATGCTCAGAATTAATGTGCATACTTCATATGAACTGCACACAGAGCATTCGAGTTTAACAGTGTGCACATTGCACAATGAACACAACAAAACTCACATCAAAGGCAAGTCACAGCTGACTTTGATGCCAGTTTTAAGGCGTTAGGAATAAATGCACACTTTCAATACAAACTGTCCAAAGAGCGCTTTAGTTTTACAATACATTCAATATGCAATTAAAATCTCACAAAAACTCACATTAAAGGCAAGTCTCAGCTGACTTTAATGTGAGTTTTAAGCTGATGGAATAAATGTACACTTTCAACGCGAACTGCCCACACAGCGTATGAGTTTAACAATACGTACATTACACAATTAACATCTCCTAAAAACTCACATAAAAGGCACATTTCAGTTTACTTTAATGGGACTTTTAAGGTGATGTAATAATTGTACACTTTCAATAGGACTGTCCACAGAGCATATAAATTGACTTTGATGTCAGTTTTAAGGAGATGGAGTAAACATACTCTTTTCATACAAACCGTACACCTTTGGCACATGCACCTACAATACATGGTTCTACGACACATGCTCCTATGACACATGATCCTATGGCACACACCCTCATGACACATACTCTTACGACACACACTCTAATGACACAAACTCCTATAACATGTGCTCCTACGACATATGCTCTTACGACACATGCTACTTTAACAAGAGCTCCTACAACACACACTCCTATCATACATGTTCCTATGACACGCACATCTACTACATATGTGCCTACTGCATATAACATGTGGATGTACCGACACATGCTCCAACATGCACCTATGAAACATGCACCTATGACACATGCACCTATGACACCCCCTCCTACCACACTTGCTCCTACCACACACAATCTTATGATACACGCTCTTACGACACACAATCTAATGGCACACACTCTACAGAACATGCACCTATGACACATGCTTATACAACACACTCCTCTACCACACACAACCTTATGACACACACTTACTGCACACTCTTGCAACACATATTCTAATAACATACACTCTTATAACAGATGCTCCTATAACACTTGCTCTTACGGCACATGTTGCTATAACAAGCGCTGCTACAGAACATACATCTATCATACATGTTCCTATGACACACACACCTACTACACATGCACCTACTGCACATAACATGTGGATGTATGATACGTGCTCTCACATGCTCCAAAGACACGTGCACCTACTACACGTGCACGTATCACACATGCACCTACCACACACACACTTACCACACACACACACTTACCACACAAACTCCTACAACACCTGCTCCTATGACACATACAGATACTACAAGTGCTCCTACTAAATACACATGCTCCTACAGCATGCGCTCCTATGACATGCACTCCTACAACACATAGTCCTACAATACACACTCTTACAACACATACTATGTCTACACGTGTGCCTGTTATGAATTACATGTGGACGTACAACACATGCTTTCACATGCACCTAGGGCACATGCACATACAACACATTCTCCTTTGATACATGCTCCTACAACACATGCTTTTATGGCACACACTCTTACAACACACTGTAATGACACACATTTCTACTACATGTTCTCCTAGGGCACATGAACCTATGAAACATGTTACTATAACAAGCGCTCCTACAACACACACTGCAAAAACACACTCCTATGACACATGCTCCCATGACACACAATGATATAACATGTGCTCCAACAACACATGCTCCTAAAACACACACTCCTACATCACATGATCTTACAACACATGCTGTAGCAACATACACGACACAATCTTACGACACACAGTCTTACAACACAGAAACTTACAACACCGGCATTTACAACACATATACTTACAGCACACGCTGTTATGCAACATGCTCTTATGCCACACACACACACTTATAATACATGATCGTACAACAAAAACTTAAAGTCTACAAACAGCCGAAGTATTAAAGTTAATGTAACAACATACATTGTATTAATAACTTTATTAATACATTTAAAAAATATGACATTTAATACAAATATCATGGTAACCTTAACTCACCCACACACGCATACAATGTTCCCATAAAAGTATAAAAATTTCAAGCATAAAAACAAGCAATTGTAAAAAAAAGTAAATCATTCAAAAATACATTATATTCATACCTATAATAAATGTAAAGTATAAACTATTTGTGTAATACAAAATTACTGCATAACAACAAACACATTATAATATACAGAAGCATAATTCATCCCAAAAATTGCAATAAAAAATACACAGAATATTTTCAAGCATTACACTTTACACATAGAATAATATCAATTAACACAAAACCTGACACATTCATAAACATGCAAATATGAATTAAATACTGTATGTGTCATAATTAGAAATACATATAATTTACTAAACAATAAACATAACATTAAAGTAATAAAACATATACAAAACCAATACATTATTAAAATATCATATACAGTAAATAGCTAACATTTACACAACATATATAGTAATTACACTTTAGAGGAGGTCCCAAATAAAACCTGCACTCCAACCGCCCATTTCGAAGTACCAGGAAGCTTCACACCAAAATATGTGACGTATGATAAGCAAATAAACCAGCAGAGAGCCGCAGTAGGGCTCTGTCCAGTACCTATTAGAAGAACAGCACCTATTGAAGTACCAATACCAAGAAAACCATGGACAGTAAGGTATCCATTAAGAAAACTGTATCAATAAATGAAATGAAATGAATATCATCTGAGTACAGTCCCTGAGGAAACTAAAAAGGTCTTAATGGAAGACGAATGGTGACGTCACAAGAACCTAAACTGACTGACGTGTAGAAGAAATGACGACCAGAGAATGACATAAAGAGACGAAATGCCATGAATAAAAGACATCATGAGCCCAAAGTGAAAGGACAATGTCAAATGTAGAAGCTTAAGCCACGAGTATGATGAAGACAGTCGACCAGTTTACGCATGTACATATGCTTGGAACCGCAAGAAAGCTAATAAAATCATGCGGCTTGCTATACATATCTACCTCAACGAAACACATTATATAAGTATATTTCCACTTTGCACAAGAAGCAGAATAAATCCAAGGGTTACCAGAGGCCACACGAGAAAAAGCTTAATATTTAGCAAAATCAAGAAGAGACGGCAGAAACGAAACTCAGCAGAGGCAACTTGTGCCAGGAAAGCCAAGATCGTATCAGTGGAAGAGACGAACAGTAGCTACAATTAATTGAATAAAGAACAGAACATCCTGCTTCAGAAAGGTTGAGATAAGAAACTGGAGGCAGGTGGTGGGTGAAACGAAAATCAAATACACAAATTATGTGAAGAAGAGGCAAATTCACAGTGTCTGAAGCATGTGACCAACCAAGCGAGCAGAAATAGGACTTTCACGCCTATGCATGGCAGCAAGCCAGGCGAAGATATCAGAACTTTTCCAGACATAAGATGAAGTTTCGATGCCAACCACAGTGAAATAATTGACACATGGCCACTAAAGTGATGATTGATTGTAACAATAATTGGCAGTTAAGGGGCACCCAGCGCCTGGCGACCATTCTGTGTGCTGCTAAGCGAAGTGGAAAAGTATGCATGGGGTTGATGCCAACCCAATCATAGTGGACCAAGTAATCTAGGATCCTATAGTTAGTAGAACCAATGAGACGTTGTACTTTTAGTGACATCTACAGTAGCCATTTTGAAGGTAGGGATTAGATGCCCCATCTGACTGTGTTTACCCAATCCCCTTACTCCGTTACCATATACAGATATAGTACGTATATTAAAGTTACCTTTTCTTAACCAATAGAAACACATGCCAATTTTAAGCGTTAAACATCATTGATGATGAGTTTTCAGTATAAATGTTATGATTTTTGTGAAGATCATTGGAGTTGTGAAGTGAGAAGGAAGATCACGCATCTGCTGATATTCATGAGACTCCCCGTTTTTTGTACTTGTCATTAAACGGTTTCCCTTTGCCAACCCGTTGAGTTGTCCTTATTGATTGGTGTTGGAGTATAAATCTGCACCCCGTCCATCTCACGGGTGCTGCTATCTTGTCTTAAAGTGCTTCTGAGCAACCCCGACTCTATGGGCCGGTTGGGGGTCTCGGAGCACAACATTGTGCATAAACAATGCAAACACACAAGTGTGCTAAATTACATTTAGTCAATAATGCAAGCTATAAATAATAACAAAAGCAGCACAAATGTAATACACATTAAAAACGTAAATCAATAAAAACAGTTTAAAATTGTCATTAAGAACAAACATATTCACACAACACATTACATGACTGACTATAAACCAGTTTAGAGCAAAAACAAAATATTGCAAAACAAAAACAGCGTGAGTTAAGGTTACTGTGATATTTGATTTACATATAATATTTTTAATTTATTAATAAAGTATATTACGTGGTTACCTTAACTTTATTATTTCCGATGTTTGTAGACTTACATTTTTTGTTAGTTTAACTTTAACTCTTCTGTAAAAAATTGTTTCAAATAAATATATATATATATATATATTCAATGAAAAAACTTTGTTAAAGGGACGTTATGGTTAAGTTGTACTAATAAAAACCTATGAAATTCAATGAAAAAACTTAGTTAAGGGGACGTTATGATTAAGTTGCACTGATAAAAATCTATGAAATTCAATGGAAAAACATTGTTACAGGGACGTTATGGTTACAGGTAAAACCGAAAACCGCCAGAAATTTGCCAGTTATGGTAAGCTAAGCAACCATAACTCGCGCCACCACCGTGCACTGCTAAGACTAACACCCAGGACATCAAAGATGACATCACAAATGTCATTATGACATCACCGATGACATCACATATCTGGCTCGCTTATTTTGGGTCACTGAAAAATCTAGGCCAAGTGATTTTATTCACTGACAATCAGAATACTTAAATTCAAAAGGTGCTGTATTATTATTATATCTAGATCCAAAATCGTTTTGCCAAATGTTGTGCAGATTCGTCAAATGACACCACATTTATATGCCTTTACAATATTTTGGGACCTGTCCCTAATTTTGCCCCCTCTTGACAGAATCCAACAAAACTTTGCAAAACCATTCAGGATTAGTTCTAGAATAAATTTGCAAAATTACATGTAGTTTCATTGAGTGGCACAAAAGTTATAAGCCATCCAAAAATTGCTTTTCCCAACCCTGTAATGCAGATAGAAGTACCGATAGTCTAGGACATTTGAAGTGTCCGCGAACACCACAGGACTGTCCCAGGACATCTGGAGTGTTCGCAGACTTCCGGGGGTGAGACAACCTGTTTTTTGGCTTCTATCCCCCCACATCCACAGAGATTGTTTGTTCAGTTTAACAAGTGCAATGCTGCTTTTTTAATGTTTTCACCGGGCTGTCTGCAGACCCCAAAAAAGTCTGCAAATCCAAGATGGTGGGCGTTTCAGGAAAACCGACGCATTTCACGTTTTCTCACCACCCAATCAGCGGCCGCATCCCGATGTCCGCGGACCACGCAAAAGTCTGCACATTTTTCTGCCCAATCAGAGGCCAGTCCGCGGACTGAACAGCCAATCAGAGGCCAGTCCGTGGACCGAACAGGGAAGTGAGTCCGTGGAGCAGACATAGATATCACTGATTTTATGTCTATGGAAAAAAATATATTTTGGGACCCCCCCTATAACTTTGTCCCCCCCCTTGACCAAACCTCACCAAACTTTGCAAAAAGATTTGAAGTGAGCCATATACTTCTTTTGCGAAGTTTGGTGAGGATTCGTCCAGGGGGAGCAAAGTTATAAGCCACTCAAAAATGCTCTTCCTATGGGTTTAGCAACTTAACCATAACTACATGGCCGCTACCGCAGGCCAAGTAATATATATATATATATATATTTTTTTTTTTTTCTTCTTTTTTTTTTTTTTTTCCAATAATCAAGAAACCATTCACCGATTCCTGCAGGGGGATTCGCACTCCTCACAAAATGCACGCCAGCTCGTGATTCTGCCGTAGTACAGAAACCAAATCAACAGCCATCAGCTCTTCATAATATCCAGGTTTTATTTTGGCAAAAGTTTTAAAAGGAAAACATAACACGGAGCGGCGCGTTTCGCGGCGTCCTCGCCGCTTGTTCACACACAAAATAGAACACACCCAGTGATACTTTTAACATCTAACAAAGTACTCTATGGTAAATTTTTTGTTAGTCCTTTCTCGTTTTCCATGTTTCACAAAAAGTAATTTAGACTCTATGGTGGTATACGCTGGTGGCCATTTTGTAACAGGTCATTAATACTACTCAATTCACCTCTAGCCAATTCCTGGCCTGGAATGCATCTTTCCTGAATATATATATTGGTTAGCACGGCGGCCTGACTAGCAGTCCAAAAATAGCAGCGGCACAGAGGCAGTGCAAAAAACAATAAAATTAGGCAAATCCCAAACTGAGAAATCCGCTGTGACCAGTCCTTTATTTTTCAAACATCCAGGGACAAGAGGGCAGCAGAAAGTGCAGACAGGAAAACAACGCGTTTCACCCTAATCCGCTTCGTCGGGTATACACGCACACACACCGTATGGCCCCAGGATAGGACCACTTTTTAGGATCTCTGTATAGGTCTTCAAGGCACTAAAATGGTGAAAAGATACAAATCAAAGGATGGTAATGCTTCATAGATAATGCTGGCCTATCTGGCACCACCTCACCTCCCCCATGTCATTGTGTTCCCGTATCAGCATGTTTTTGAAAAGGCGATATCGGTTAAGCCAGCACTGCCGATCTTTGGCCTGACAGCATCCCGAGCAAAACTAATATTGACCTCTCACCCATCTAACAAAAGCCTGGCTCCTCCAAAACCATGTCAACGCCCCTCTAACCTTATTTGACCAATGCAGCTTCTTGCTTCCCGAGGCATATCAATATTCATTGACTGATAGTCATTATATTGTCAGTCAGTCAGTTCACTTTATTCGGGAATAATTTCAGTCCATCAAAGTACGCACATATCACAATATAATACACACACATGTAAATAAACTGAAGCAGCAGCAAACCCCACATTCTGCGTGTTGAGTTGTATTCATGTGCATACGGTCAGAGAGCTCCCAACAAGGCCAGTAGAGCAGGAGTACTGGTATCAGCTGCGTGCAGACTGGAAACGCTGGGGCTGGTTCTGGCAAAGGATTGGGCCGCATGGAAGCTGAAAATGCAGCATGGCGACTGGGGCCTGGTGGGGTGTGATTGAAGGGTTAGGACAGGGAACTGGTGCTGAGAGGGGTAGGTTGTGCATCACGGATGACACTCTGGGGGCTCGTGGGGTATGACAGGGATGCATATAGGGGTGGACTGGCCCATAGGGAACTCCGGAGATTTCCTGGTAGGCTTCTACACACCGGGACTCTTGTGTAGTATTTCCAAATGTTCTCATAGGAAAAGGGTTAGCCTTGCTGAAAATGTATCACATGGGGCCACTTTGAACTTAATTTCCAGGGCCTCTTTTGGTCCCCAGTAATTATTTCCAGGGCCTCTTTTAGTTCCCAGCCCACCCCTGGATGCATAGAAGCAGAGGACAACTTGCACAGGGAGGGGTTTGGAGGACAGTGAGGCCTTTAACTTATTTATTTATTTATTTTGCAATTTGTATAGCGCACCAAGCCCGAGGGCATCTAGGCGCTGTTCTTGACAGTGAATAAAGGTGGTGTTGTAAGTCCCATACCAGCGCACGGAGAGAGTCATTACGCGGGTGATACCACTGCCTCGGCCAACTGGGTCCACTAGTGTGGAAGTGGCAATGATGGAGGTTGGAAATAAGGAGCTAGGAGTGTTATATGACTGATGATGGAGAGACACCTTTCTATGACTATGAACCGGATACCACGCGAGAAGAATATCACGCTCCACGAAAGGTCGTCCCCACATCTAAGCACTGAAAAGCATCAAGGCTCTCATTACTGTTGCCAGTCAGATTATGAATGGGGGAAGAGTGCTGTTAGTCCCCATTCATGGAGTCAAAGGGACTCCGTGGGGGATTTTAAGGAATTACTGTGGGTGGTAATTCTGCCAACAATAATTCCTTCTGTTTCTTTCCGATGAAGTGTAGGAGATATTCCCAGCCAAAAACTGGTGGTATCTCTTCCATTTTCCCACTGCACTCCTAATTTGGCAGTGAAGCCAACTGGTGGTAAAGTGGCAGTCACGGAATTACCGCTGCTTTAACCTCACTTTTTACCAGACAGGGCCAAACTCAGAATGAGCATCACTAGTGTCTGCCCGCAAAGACTATGAATGGGGTCGTCAGTGAGGAGATGAGGGGTGCACAGGGCGGGCAGGCTAGCATTGGCACACCGTCTAGGCCTGCCTGGGTGCTCTTTACTCTTCGGGATTGGCTTGCATGCTGTCTCTAGGTTCAACCCTATTAAAGGGAAAGAATAGCACAAACTCTCCCGGGAAAGCATAGATAATCAGGCCTCCGTGCATCCGAGCAGGCCGCACGAAATATTGAGCAATCTGACTGATTCTGAAATTGATCAGATTACTCTAAGTCAGCAACAACAACAAAAATCCCAGAAGTGCAGGGTCTCGTTCTGAGAAGGGCGCTGTCTGTGAAATATTCGCCAGCTACCACCAGTTTAAACTTCCCTCCGCATTACAAGTGTGGAGAGAACCATGGGCGTAATTTTAGGGGGGGGGCAGGGGTGTTTGTTCCCCCCAACTTTCATGGCTCACCATTTTGTCCCCATTCATTTGGCTGGGGCACCTTTTCTACAGATGTCATGTCCCCCCCAACATTTTCAGTAAAGTTACTCCACTGGAGAGAACTGCCTCTGACGGTATTCCTTTGAGATACCGTCAACGTTAATATGGGTTTGATTTCCATTTAGAAAACGCACCAATGTTTACCTTCTCCAACAGAGGGAGATGCGAAATATTGACCCCAGACCCAGATGTTTGTTGTAAGTGTGTCTGCTGTAAAGGGTGGAAGCGATTAACTTCAAAACAGGAACAAAAACATTTCAAATGTGGGCGAGAAAGTGACATGCCTGGTGGCCACTCTCTGATTAACTCATGTAATCCAGAAAAGGGTCAGGCTCGACCCTCGTTGGAGTAAAAATAAATGCACAGTATCGGCACATAGCACCGTACATTATCCAGTTCCACCATCAATGTCATGCAGAAATTGGATAGGTATTATTGTTTTAATGAAGCAGGTGGCATCACTGGTATTCCAGCAGTTGCACCTCCATTACCACTGCACCAGAGGTAAGGCCGGATTTGGGTGGATTCCCAGAAATACCCAAGGCGGTAGTGGTAATTTTGTCTGGCCGTTTTACTGCGAGGAAATCCACTCAACCCTTGACGAGGCCCACAGTACTCCTAAACTTGGCTTAGTTTCTAAAATGAATCATCGGACTTCCCGGCTGTGATTTCTGACGCAAAACCACAATACAGATATTTTACTTAAAAGAGTTGGCAATGAACCTAGTTTTTCCGACCTGGAAGAATTCTCCCAGACGTTTAAGATCCTAAATCTGCCGAAAAGGTATAGAAATAAACAAAGTTGGTAAAATAGTTCAGTCAGTTAAGCCCTTTCCCCAAACCTGTGTGTGCAACCTCCAGTCACGAGTTCGAGTCCCACGGAGGAGCGTTAAAGTAGGCCATGATCAAAAGCGGCGATTGCTGTGACTCGATCATTGGGGCCTTACCCGCGTCAGTTTCTGATTGCTGTGTGTGTGTATGCAGCTCGCATGCAGGTGTTGTTAGAAAGGGAAACGGGGGTAGGCGGATGTGCGTCACCCGAACTTCAGCTACACCGAGGAGACATTTTGGAACACGTCCCGGTACTGAACGGGTTCAATCAGAATTTGGAACCTTCCTAGCCCTGGCGGTGTCCCGACAGTTAAATAGATCGGTGTGCTTTTTTCAAGGAGACGTAATAATAAGTGTCATGTGAAGCGTTTATATAAAGCATCATGCTGGAGTGTCCTGCTGTTCAGCACTGTAATACTAAAATAGATCAGGAAAAGGTACTGATTGGCTGTAGCTGTGTGTCACTGGTTGCGATGAGGAGAGGACAGGCACTGCTGCTGCACAGGGCCGCGCTCTCCAGGAGGCCTCGCAGCACCCCCTGCTCTGCTCACCCACCCAACTGCGATTAGGAGGATGCAGTGCTCCAAGCAATGATCCCCCAGCACCAGCCATTGGGGCCTCCCAAATGCCTTAACACATCTCTGCAGGTGTGAGGGTCACTCTATGCTACTTGTGAATGGCGGAAAGTCTCCTTAAAGTACTAATGCTTGGTGATAAGGACTGATGTGGGCTTTTGCACCTGAAAGGCCTGCACCTCCAGGTGGCTTCCGAAATCTGTGAATATTCTCATGACAATTAAACATCCCCATAAAAAACCCTTTCCCCCTTGGTTACTCTATTTCTTTGCATTCTGGTATTCGTAGTCTTCCATTCAGAATGGGGAATATACAGCTACAGTCCTACTCCTTTCACTAAACCCATTTCTGTAAGGATGTGTTTATGCCAGGCTGCTCTATTATATCGTTTTACCTGCAAGTTTTGCAAAATGGTGCGGTCAGTATCCTGCCTAAATGCAAGGGTGGGCTGAAATCCCAGCTTCGCCACCTAACTACAGCGTGTGACTTTGGGCAAATTAATTTCTCTTATTGTGCCTTCTCTGCTACAATTGCTATTTGGCTTACAGAAAACCGTGAGCACATAAAATACAAGCACATGAACATACAAAACAAACTTAAAAACAATTCCATACACACAATTAAAATCCATTAACCTTTTACCAAATTTAAAACCTCGTTAGAAGTGTAGTGCGAGCAAGAGATACAGCAAGCCCGCGCCCCATCATGCGATGCTCCCAGCAGTAATTAGTACTAACTGTATCAAGATCATGTCTACAGTGCTGAAAATAAATAATCCTTTCAACAGGAACAAATACACATCCTATCCCCCAATGTTCAGCAGTCAGCGCAAGCATCTGTTCTATCACATAGCCAACAACCGCTGGCAGACACGGGTCGCATGTTCCTTGGACCGAAAGCTTACATTGATTGGAGAAGATTAAATATCAAGCACATATAAACAGACCATTCCAAGGTATCAGGAAGGTGCCAATAGAGGGCATGGGGAAATATTATTTCGTTACAAAGAGAAAACCCAATCCCATACTCGTGTCAATACAAATTGGGGGCCCGGCACATCTGCCAACAGGGCCTTGAAAATCCAAGATCTGGCCCTGCTTGGGACTTGCTGTAGGGAATTCAAAAGCACCAGAAAAGGAAGTGCTGCACTGAACCAAACTGGTATCAGGAAATATTGTCACTATATATATATATATAATTGCCATGCACAATGTCGCCGGGAAAAGGTCATGGAGACATTATATATTGTGACCATATATATGGGGACAAGGGGAGAAGGGGATGCGTGGATAGCCCCCGCTCCCGTTGAAAAAGAAAAGGTTTTGGAGGTTGCAGGGAGGGGTGTATCCTGCATGTTCCATCTAATAACGTCTCAGCAGAAAACGGCAATTTTCCGGCGATTTTGTTTTGCCAGGCGACTTTTTGGCAGGGACATTATCACATGGAGCCCTAAAACTGACAGCCTTTTTTTGTTTTTTG
Source organism: Ambystoma mexicanum (assembly GCF_040938575.1). NCBI lineage: Eukaryota > Metazoa > Chordata > Amphibia > Caudata > Ambystomatidae > Ambystoma > Ambystoma mexicanum. The sequence goes on along the minus strand of NC_090924.1, from coordinate 334,208,146 downwards.
GCACGTACAGAGAGTGCACCTGCCGCTATTGTAGCAACACTTCCATTGTACCAAAGGCTTGTTACTAAGAATGCTCAGTGAGAGGAACAGGCTTCATTAAACATATTTCCCATACAGAAAATGACAACAACAACCCATTTGAATCTTGCCACTTCAATAATATGCTGCCATGGTTACCAACTCAGCTGGTGATAGGCTGATGGGTTGCAAAACACCAGCATCCAGGGCCAGCGTGGCACCTCAGGACAGATCCTGGATGGATTTGGAAGTGCAGGCACCTAGTTAGATCACGGCCTTAGGCTGTGAGAACATCTCCATGAAAACCTTGGAAGGGCGGGCAGAAGGCCTGGCGGCCCTCTCCACCAACTGGGTGAACATCCAGGAGCCAGTTGCAGGGATGGCCAGACCTCTAGACATTCAGGCAATGACACCAAGGTTGCTTACCTTTCAGGTCACTTCCCAGTGATGTTCTGGAACGTTTGCGGGTTCCAGAGCTCCAAGTGACTGTGGAACATGAGTCTCCAGAGCCTGAGGTGAGAGCATTGCCTAGGAAGCCTGTAGGGAGCGGATGGGGAGAGCCTACGCATTCTAACCACAGAAGGTCAAGTATTTCCTGAAGCCGGTGACCTGCTGAACGCGTGGGAGTCTGTGGAGCAGGAACCCTTGCACACTAAAGAGAAGGATTGAAGGACCGACAAAAAGAAGCTCGAAGCCAGACCAAACCTGTTAAACTCCGCATTAAGGTCTGAGGGGGAGCAAATAGGGTCAGTCATGTAAGGGCACGGCTGGGCACGAAGGAAACCCACCATTTTCCTGGGCATCAACATTTCACTTTAATCCTCCTCTGACCACACAGATCAAAAAAGGAGAAGTTAGATCAGACCTACTGTGCTTACATCTTCACGCCGATAGACCAAGAAAGGGGACTAGGCAGCGTATGATCGTTTATGACACCTTCTCTTTCAAACTTGAACGGAATATCCGTAATATTCTGTGATAAGTAAGGAAAAATAAGCACCCTACTGTGACTCGGCAAGTGCACGACGGCCCTGCAATGACAAAAGGTTAATCAATGCATGCTTCAGCTGGGAAAGTAGCACTCAGGTGGGAGCCGGAGCGGGGAGATGCTAATGCCCTGTCATGGGGTAATTTACATGCACCATCATGCTGACTTATGTACTTGCACACATAATAAACATAGGTGTCCGGATGGAGCCACTGTGGAACTATAAAGAACTCGCTGCTCTGGCAGATATCTACGAGTCCTTCTTTTATGTCGAGCACTGCAATACCTTACTTTGCAAACTGATATAAATAGCCAGGACAGTTATGTTCGCCCAGGGAGGAGCATCTTATTAGGCCTGTGTCCTGCTTGTCCTTTTGCTGTCTCGGCGCAAGGATAATTCCTGCAAACTATTTTGGTAGAAGGCAAAAGCTATGCTGCTAAGGTTTCCGGGCAGCCATGACAGGAAGGAGATGTCGGGCATAGGCGGGAGGGAACCCTAAAGTATCATTAGCCCAGTCGACCACCAAGGCTGGCAACTATATAAAATGTTAGCTTGCCAGCATTGGTAGATTACTGAAATCATGGTATCCAGTGATTCCCTCGAATACAAAGCATCGAATACAAAGCATCGAATGCAAAAGCATCGAATGCAAAAGCATTGAAAAAATGAATTTTTTTGTAGGTAAAGTATTTTTTTAAAATCAAAATGGGTTTTAAGGGGTAAAAAAAACGGCGGTTGGGGGGGCAGCCACTATTAAAAAAATGGGGAAAAATGCATTTTTTCGAGGCTTTTGCATTCGATGCTTTGGATGTCGAGGCTATCACTAGGAACCAAAATCATGATAAAGGCAGCAGACGTGCACATCTTTACTCCAGTAGCTCCAGTGCCTAACAGTGGCAAGAATGTACCAAGACATGAGGGAGGGAGATCACAACAAGGCAGAGTGGCGATAACATCTAATTGCATTACACCATGTAGGTCACGGTAGCACGCTGAGTAGGCTTGGGTGGAGAGCTAGTCTGGCAAAGCTTGTTTGAATTTGGTAGACGTGTGTGTGGCAAAGAATGCTGGTGGGTGGAGTCCTAGGAGTTGCCAACAGAGTCTCGGTTCATCTGCAGCCCCTTTATCCGGTGCTAGTGTTTTCATCCAGAGCCCGTTGCATGCTGGGATTTGTAGTTAGATTTGTTTAAGCTTCTACCAGAAAAGGCCTGCAAGTCTCACCAAGCAAAGTGGGGGTTAGGTCAAAAGACCTTTTTTTTAAAATCCCCCAATAAAGCACACATTAGAAAGACCGCTCTGTGACCGCACAGAGCAGTCTTTCTAAATAGAACTGTCATTCCCCTGCCACACAAGAGAGTGCGCAGGGGCTGAGAGGTTCTGTGAGCCCCCGTGGAGTTGTTGCGGGAGAGAGAGATACGTTTTAGTATGTATGTGTGTGTGCGCGTGTATGTATCTGTGTGCGAATGTGTGGGGAGGATGCGTCATTTGAGGCGGGAAGGGGGTGGTGGGTAGGGAAATAAAGGGGTTCGGAGGGTTTAGAGAATCAGTGGGAGGGGGTGGGGGTCGGGAAGGAGGGGCAGTATATCATATTTCCGCTTTTTAAAGCCAACCCAAAAACGGCCAGAATAAATCGGTCTTTTTTGTGTTCGGGCTTCAAAATGCGGAAATATGACATAGAACAGCAAAGTGATATTCACTAAAAGCCAGAGTGGGTGAAGTTGGCCCTGGTGGCAAGGGGCCGGCTGATGGCTATGAGGAAGCTGGTAATGGACGGGTGGGCCACAAGGCCCCATTCTCAGTCAGGCGCTCCCTGAAACACTCATAGGCGATAGGGCAGAGCAAGGCGAGTTAAGAGATATTTTGTGCTGACAAACAACCCTTAGGTCTGACATATTCTTGAAACCTCAGAGGGAGATGAGAAAATGGGAGGCACATTTAAGCTGAGGAGTGTTTCACCGAGGGGCAGCCAAGATGCAATGCAAACAAGAGCACAGCAACCAGGAGAAGCAGTACAACATGGAGAAACATAGGAGGGGGGTTTTAAAGGTCCGCAAACAGGAGGCGGGTCTTGAGGCTAATAATTTGGCAAGGCTGTTGTGGCAGCTGGCGGGACTGGCAGAAAAGTATGTTTTCTGACACAGATGCACCCAGATACCTCTGGGTGTGGAGCGCTATATAAATGAATAAACAAACAAACAATGTATGGATCACTGGTAAGGGCTCAAAGCCACGTGAACTTTGTTTAACCATGCTGAGAGCATTGCAGACGGAAAACAATATCCCTGTCTATTGTGGCCCATTGAGAGCGAGTGGGCACCTATATTCCGCCTCGAGTTTGCAGTGGGATTAGGGAGTCCGAAGTGACCCACAAATGTTCACTTTACCTCTAGAGGAGAGGCCAGGGGTGGTCTGAGAACCAAAAGAGGCCCTGGAGATCATTTTGAAATTGGCCCCATATAACACATTTTCAGCAACCGCAACCCTTTTCCTATCAGAACATTTGGAACTAAAATTGGTTACCACACAAAAGAGGCCCAGGGTGCAGAGACCCACCGGGAAATCTCCAGAGTTCCCTATAGGCCAGTCTACCCCTGGGAGAGGTTTGATTATCTGAACACGAGTAGCCCAGGGGCGTGGACAGGCCCAGAAGGTACAGGGCGGGACAAGCCCAGAAGGCACAGGGTGGGGACAGGCCCAGAAGACACAGGGCGGGCACAGAACCTGAGGATAGAGGGTGAGGACAGAAGAGCGATCTGAGGGCAGTAGCGCAACGACCATTGGGCAGCTCAAAGCACTGCCCAACATTTTGGGCTATGTTGACTTTATCTGGTTGACCTACAGAGCTGTAGCAGGACAGAGCAGAACACAGAGTATTAACGGTGCCCACGGCTGCACAGTTAACTAATGCCCGGCAATTACTAATGTAAAACGTGTTATTGTTAGCACCTGCATTCGTATGCATACATTTTGTGGCAATTGAAATAGTGAAGGTGGGGTTAGCACTTGCATGTCAGGGGAGTCATTGCAAGGGTGGGGGGGGGCAAGAGGGAGCTTATTCTCACAGCTGTCCTTACATGTGTGGTTTCAGACGTGAAGGAGAGAGTTAACTGCTTGTAACATTGAAGCTGTGCTACAAAAGTCTCATTAGAATGTGTTAAGGAGTTAGATGCCCCCACACAAGTACGTTTGCCCCTCCCCCACAGTATCTGAAGTTGGCACCTCTCCCGACACTTGAAGGGTTAGTGCCCCCTCACCCCCACACCCTTCTACAATGAAATGCTCAAAGCGGAAATTTGGTGGATCAGCATTCTCTTCCATCTCGCCAAAACTTCGGAATTCGCTCCTGAAGAAAATACGAACAACAGAAGACCAACTAAAATTCAGAAAATTGATTAAAACATGGCTCTTTAACTTACTGAGTTAAACAGGAAACACTGTCAAAGAGAAACATCCAAAACAACGGAAACCTAATGAACAAAACCTGGAAACCCCAAAGCATTTTAACACAAACCACCATAAAAGAATATGCCGTCTCGGGAGGATAGCTCAGAGGCAACGTGCTCAGCTTAGAAGCAAGACAACACAGAGCAACACAGGTTCGATGCATGGGTCCGCGCTTAGAAACCTCTGGGTATTAAGCGCGTTATAAATAACCTATCATATCATATCATAGCCCTGCCAGAACAACATCACCATCGCATAGAGGGGCACAGACTACTAACATCACCAACTAAGCCTTCAAAAAACGTTAAAATATCCTGTATACTCACCCTGAAACACAAAAAAACACACACATGACGCAGCACAAGCCTAAAACCACCACAACATGCACACACTCAGCAACACCCAACTAAACACAACACGCCACAGAAAACGTAACCAATTACACACAAATCATCTCACACACTCATACAACGACGGGCTCCCGTGCCATTCAAAGAATGGCTTCTTGGCGGGGGGCCCCCCCTTAGTGCTGATGCCCTCATTGGGCACGGCGGGGCATGGAGTCGGGGGGTGGGGGCCCCGCATGTTACCGCCCAGAGGGGAGGGTGACCCCATCAGCGAACAATGGTAGGGAAGTGCGCCATAGCTGGAGACCCCTATAAAAGGGCTCAGCTCGAGATTGCAGGCCTCTTCTCCTCCGGCTCCCATATTGTTGCCCTCCCACCCACCCTTTTATTATGGGTTATTTGTCATGTTTTTCTTGCAGACACAGCGGATGTTACATGGTGTTCCCGTTAAAAAGTACTGGCGGATACCACAAGGGTACTGCACAGCCATCAGTTTATTATGAACGGTGCCCAGGAGTATTAGACTCTGGGCAGGCTCATGTTAAAGGGGAGGGTTAGGGGGCTTGGAAGACCTTCCAACTCCAAACGTGGGTGGGGGAAATGGGAAGTGCATCGAAGGAAAAGAAAACATGGAGAGGAACAATGAAGACAACAAGGGGGGGGAATGAAAGGATTTAGAGTTAATGGGCCTCTGGCAAGTAGGTTGGGAAAGTTGGGGGGGAGGGGAACTGCCTGGGACTATGGGTCGGAGAGGGGGGGTAGTAAGATTAATGGGGCATTTTCAAGTGACAGCTTAAGGAGAACAGAAAAACAGGGTATGCCTGGGAGGGGAGTCCTTGACATGCGGTGGGAAGTGGCCCAGAGAGGAGCAGTTGGGAGAGTGGGGGAGGACCGCTTTTTAAGCGAAGGGTAAGGGGAGGATGATTGGAAAGGAAGGCGTTGGGCGGGGTGAAGGTAGATTTGGATGGGGCTCGTGCAAACATGAGGGCGTGAAGGGGAAGGAGGGACCTGGGGATGGGACAGCTAAGGCGGTGGGAGCTAGGGCAGCCCGGGGTTTCAACGGAGGGGGGCGGGGGGTTCTTGGCATGACAGGCAAGGGAAGATCTTTGGGGGGAGGGAAACCTGGCAAGGAATAGAGAGACCACCAAGGGAAAAGGGGGAAGTGGGGAAGAAGGGGGAATTCAGGGGAAAAGGGAAGTATGAGGGGGGAAATGAAAAATGGAGACGCATCCTAAGAAAGGAGCCAATGCGGACAAGTGATGATGAAATGAAAAATGGAGACGCATCCTAAGAAAGGAGCCAATGCGGACAAGTGATGATGAAATGGAAAAATGAAGACGCATCCTAAGAAAGGAGCCAATGCGGACAAGTGATGATGAAATGAAAAATGGAGACGCATCCTTAGAAAGGAGCCAAGGCGGACAAGTGATGATGAAATGAAAAATGGAGACGCATCCTAAGAAAGGAGCCAATGCGGACAAGTGATGATGAAATGGAAAAATGGAGACGCATCCTAAGAAAGGAGCCAATGCGGACAAGTGATGATGAAATGAAAAATGGAGACGCATCCTAAGAAAGGAGCCAATGCGGACAAGTGATGATGAAATGGAAAAATGGAGACGCATCCTAAGAAAGGAGCCAATGCGGACAAGTGGTGATGAAATGAAAAATGGAGACGCATCCTAAGAAAGGAGCTAATGCGGACAAGTGATGATGAAATGAAAAATGGAGACGCATCCTAAGAAAGGAGCCAATGCGGACAAGTGATGATGAAATGAAAAATGGAGACGCATCCTAAGAAAGGAGCCAATGCGGACAAGTGATGATGAAATGGAAAAATGAAGACGCATCCTAAGAAAGGAGCCAATGCGGACAAGTGATGATGAAATGAAAAATGGAGACGCATCCTAAGAAAGGAGCCAATGCGGACAAGTGATGATGAAATGAAAAATGGAGACGCATCCTAAGGAAGGAGCCAATGCGGACAAGTGATGATGAAATGAAAAATGGAGACGCATCCTAAGAAAGGAGCCAATGCGGACAAGTGATGATGAAATGGAAAAATGGAGACGCATCGTAAGAAAGCAGCCAATGCGGACAAGTGATGATGAAATAAAGAATGGAGACGCATCCTAATAAAGGAGCCAATGCGGACAAGTGATGATGAAATGAAAAATTGAGACGCATCCTAAGAAAGGAGCCAATGCGGACAAGTGATGATGAAATGAAAAATGGAGACGCATCCTAAGAAAGGAGCCAATGCGGACAAGTGATGATGAAATGGAAAAATGGAGACGCATCCTAAGAAAGGACCCAATGCGGACAAGTGATGATGAAATGAAAAATGGAGACGCATCCTAAGAAAGGAGCCAATGCGGACAAGTGATGATGAAATGGAAATGAAAAGAAAATGCACTTAAATAGGGATGGGAAAAGAAAATGAAAAATAAAATAAAAATGGCCAAAGGGTAGAAAGGGACGGATAAGGAGGGACTGGCGACTGCGACGGGACCGCAAGGACCCGAAGGGGCAGGGGCAGGGGGGACAAGGATGCTATTGCTCAGCGCAGAATCCTGAGGGTAGCGGCGAAACTGAACACCTGTAAGTTAACTCCTGACTTTATGTATGTAATAAAGTTTGCTGTGGCAATTTTTCTCCCACTTAGTCAGCTGGTCATGCCTCTCCTTTGGGCTGCGGGGGGTTGGGCTCCAAGGGAGGAGGGTAGCAGTTAAGGAATGGGGGCAGCAAGCCGGGGTGTTTTGGGAGCAGCGGATGAAGACGTGCCCCCACTGCGGGTGTCGGCGCTACGAACATGACCTAACCCTTAGCAACTAAAACCAAACCCAGCACACAGTGACCAGTTTTTCCGCACTGAAGCTAACAGGCACAGCAAAAGCGTGCTTTTCCTCTCTCTGTCCCCTTCCCACCCATCCTTCCTTTTCAGATCCTCCAGAGCGTCTGGAGACCTTGAAAATGGCAGCGGTGCGCGGTAAAAAAATCAAAATAACATAACATAGCTAGGTGCACCCCTCTCTGAAGAAGACAGATAACGGTGATCAGGACTGCGGAAAACCTAAGGAAGGAAACAGCGAGTCCCAGATGTGTCCCTGGCAGAGGCGTAGCCAGGATTGTCAAGCAAATGGGGCCTGATGCTAATGTAGTTGGGCCCACTGCACTGACAAAAATATCTGTAAATACCCACACAGTGATGCTGAGTGGGCATTTACAGATTTTGGGTGGGCCTTGCCCCTCAGGCCCTACCCTGGCTACGCCCCTGGTCCCTGGACCCGCCTCTTGAGGACATTTAGGCAAAGAGGGCACGGACGCTGTTGTCATTACTTCACTGCGCCTATTTCAGCTCCTCTCCAAGCTATGAAAGGCTTTACATCTTTGTGCCAGTCGTCCCTTGACAGGAACACCCTCGGTTTCCGTAATTATTTGTCCGCCATGTTTTATCATTCTTCAATCCCCCAACGCATTCCCTAGTTCCAACCTGTGTTGCGCATTACAATGATGAGCGGGTCTGCAGGAGGCGCGGAATGGCCTCTTGCCACTCATCATGGAACCCCTTGAGGCGTTCATCGACCCCTTTGATGAGGACACCACCAGGGGCCCATCCATCTGTGACCTGCAATCAAGCGTCATAGGCCAGCGCCGGGTGCACGAGGCTCAATCAATGCAGAGCAGAGAGGGACGACGCACACGTGAACAATCATCAGCTTGTAATCACAGCAGCCCAGGCGCGGGCCTCGGCAGGCGGCAAGCCTCGTCCACACAGGGCAACACAACCCCTCACCTGGAGGAGGGGAAGAATATTAATGATCATCGATAATGGTGATGAGCAACTGGTAATGACCACCCTCCCTCCCCCCAACCCCCGCGCACCCGCACCGCGCGCGGGAGATGGTGACCTCACTAATGGGTTGCCATCCGCAACACATGTTGATGAATGCTAGAGTCTAGGCTGAGGAGTAAGTGTAGACACTTGGTACATTCAGGGCTTTAAGTGGGCCGGGGCCAGTCCCCCAAAACTCCGGTTCAGGGCTCCCTCCCTAGCAGCAACAAACTACATACACTACGCGCTTTGAAACACTTCTGTATAGGCGCGTTATAAATGCCATATCATATCATACACTTAAAAAAAAATAACATAAAAAAAACATTTTAATTGATGCAGCCTAGGGATTCGAACCCTACTGCTATCAAGCTAGCGTGACAGCCACTGTGATATGAAAGAGCTGCTGCAATTTCTTTTATTTTATTCAATGGATTACTTGACGTGATGGGCTTCATGTTTCAAACAGTCTATTGAATGAAGCAAAAAAGATTCCAGCACCTACGAAATAGCACAGTGCCATTTCGTAGCTGCTGGATATATTTTATTTCATTTAAGACTGCTTGACACATGAAGTCCGTAACAGGGTTTATGTGTGAATGAAACGAAGGCAATTCAGTGCTTCTGAAATAGCACAGTGCAAGGATACTGACTTGTCAGCAGGAGGGCTCAGGTTTGAATCTCGAGCAAATGACAAGCACATAAAAAGGGTGAGAATCCATTTTCTTTTACTGTATCTGGCTTGGGATTCAAACCCAAGCTCTGCCAATGACAAGCCAGTGCCATAGCACACTGCGCTATTTGGGTAGGGTGACCAGACGTCCAGACTTTCCCGGGACAGTCCGGGGAAATCACCCGACGTCCCGGGGTCCCGGGAGTTTTTTTATTTTATAAACCCCGTCCGGGATTTCGGCTATGGTCCCTTTTTCTGCCGGGACCCGGATTCGAAATCCCAAAATTGGGTCACGGCGCAACACTTTTTGCGCAAATGGGGGCGTGAACTGCTTTTCACGCCCCGATTTCCTCCCCCTTCCACTCCCCGGCACTCTCCTCCAATGAAAGGAGTGTGCATGTTAGCATACCCCCTCCCCGCCCCACAACAGGCCAGCAACATAGAAGTAGGACTAAAGTTGTATGTGTATTTACTTTAGTCCTACTTCTATTTTTCGATGGCCCGTCCGGGTTTAAAGAAAAAAAATCTGGTCACCCTATATTTGGGAGATGCTGGATTACGTTTGTATCATTCAATAGACTGCTCGACACATAAAACCTGTGTCAAGCAGGCTATTGAACGAAACAGGGCCCAGGTTTTGAATCCTCAGCACTGGACAGTAAAAAGAAATGACAGTGTGGAAAGACACTTTTTTAAATTGTCCCGTGCTGGGGACAGTTGAGACCATGCCCATCATTTAGGCCACACAACCCTCGTTACAGCCCCCCCCCTCGATTTCTCACCCCACTTAAAGCACTGGAGACATTAATAGGGACCCTCCCATCACTTCCCTCTACAGCAGCAGTATTGAAACTATGGGATGTGCCCCCGCAGGGGTCTGCGACCGCATCCCTAGGGGGCCGTGAGAGGCCAGCATGAAATGTAAAAAAAAAAAAGGGGGGGGGTTTAGATTGGAAGACATGGGCAGGGGTGGCTCACATGGTCGGGCTGAAGCATGAAACTGTCTCAGGCACCAATGAAAAAGTGGCCCACAGTTGTAAATGGATATTCATTCCTTTAGTCACAGACTGCTTGAATAGTACCCAAGGGAGTGCTTTGTGTTAAAATGCAAGTAAATTGTGATATTTAAAGAATATTTATTCAGCAACAATAGTCAAAACTACTAGCTGCACAGTGAAGTAACTTATCAAACTGGCCCACATTGGCCAAAAGGTGGCCCATTTTGACTGGCCTACACTAGCATTTTGCATTTTTGGTACAGGCATTCCCTATTGCCCTACAGGTCAGTCTGAGGCTGGCGGCTCATCGATAATGGCGAGGGGGCGCCCGCCCAGTGGACCCCTCATTTATTATGGAGGAGCTAAGGAGCCAGCCCAGTGAAACAATGAGCACTCCCTCAGCTGCTTTTTCCAGCTGAGGGAGTGCTCCTTGGCTGGCTGAACTGTCAAAGGGAAACACTATTTCCCTTTCACTGTTCAGTTCAGTTCCCCAGCCACACATGCTCACTGAGCCTTGCAAGACTGGGGCTTTTTGCTTCGCCAGCATTGCATAGCTCATTGGAAATGCTGGCTGGGGCACTGCATGTCTGTATGTGCGAGGGAGAGCTCCTGCGCCACCTCGCACATACAGACAGAGCAGCCTGGAGCAGGGCATTTCAACACCCACATGCAGGCCAATGCAGAAGGTACGTTTATGCTAATTTTTTTTTTATTTAAACATGTGTATGGATGCGTGTATGCTTGTGTTATGAGTGAGTGTATGGTGATGGATGCTCGTGTGAATGATAGAGTGATTGCTGTATGAATGTGTGTGTGTGTGTGTTAGTTTGTTTTGGTCCGTTGAGCTGATTTTGGCAAGTGGTGGATAGAGGGGGGAAGGAGGGTTGTACGACAAAGGCATTTTAAAAATGCCTAAATGCCTTTGTTGCACAATCCCCTACCCACCTATGAAAATCAGCTCTCCTTCTGAGGCGCTGTGGAGCCCAGCGGACAGGGATGGTATTTTTTACTGGATTTCTATCATAGATGTCCAGTCAAAAATACCATGCTTTCCCCCTTGGCACCCCAGCACCTTGCATACACACATAATCATGTTGATTGTGTTAAGCCCAGTGGGGCCCAGGGGACAGGGATGGTATCTTTTTACTGGACGTCTATCATAGATGTCCAGTAAAAAAAAATGTCATGCCTGCCCCCTTTGCCCCGCAGCACCAATTGCAAACTGTTTGGCTATTACCAATTTTTTTAAAACAAATGTGCTCCACAATACAACATTTTAACCGAGGGTATCTACTGATTTAGAGATATTAAGAGTGTGTATTTCATGAAGTGTATTTGAGTGCTACTATTATATTGCTCCCTTCTGAAGAAGGCTTATTCTGGACTGATAAATACATTAATAATTGTTTATTCAAGAAACCTTGAGTGTAAGAGTTTATTTGAATACTTGTAACTGTAAATCTCTGTGTAACTCCCCTACAGCTCACATTGACCCCTCTTGAGATAAGCCTGGCTGCTCAACACGCTACCAAAACTGTGTAGTACAAGCTTATACCAAAGGTTGTGTTTCCTATACCTGTAATCAGAGTTGTTTGTAGTGTTCCCAGAGGGTACTGCATACAAAGTTTGCCTAACATCATCGACCGCTGATAGGTTCACCAAGTTTTAGCCGACTCTTGTAGGCTGTACGACCTACTTACATGTGGGGATATAGGGTAGAGGCAGGGGTTCCGGGGAGAGCGGCAGGGGGATATTGGCTACGGGGGAGATGCCCATAAGAAAACAGAATTACGCCCTACAAGCATCGCCTGAAAAACATGGGTGAAGTCAATGTGGCCACATTTTACCGTAGAATACTTTCTTTGCAACTGCCCGTTGATCGGAGGTGAAAAAGAACACAATGTCAGTAATGCCTGGAGGAAGTAGAGTGATAGTTTAGTGGATTGTTAGATGTTGGGGGAAGTAGGATGCTAGTTCTTTAAGTTCTTGCAGATGGTACGTAATTAAGTGGCATAATGCAGAATATTGCCGCCAAACATAGTGATAAAATAGGATGCATATTACAGTCGGAAGACACATGGATAACTTACACAATGAGAGTGAAGTCAGATACTATATCACTGCATTCTCAAAAACACAGTGGGGTTTTCTAATTGGGCAACTAGTTCAGAAAATTCAGAGAGGGAGTGAAACAAAATACAGCCGGCCTGGCACAATTCACAGATACTTGCACTGGCACGAATAAGGAGATGACATATGCATCTCAGATGTGCCAGTGATACTTATACCCTTTCCACAAAACCTATTTTCCCATCTGACATATGCTCCAGGCAGCTCCAGATTTGCCACAGTTTTAGGCTTTGTGAATATGCTACAACGGAGAAGGAGCAGATCTGAGATCCTCTGGGCATCCCCTGATTTGCTCCAATGCAAATCTTTATGAATCACTACAAAACCCTACATATTTATGTCCTTAGATGGTGGGGTAGTGGGGTATCAAAGGCTTTCACTTATGGTGGGTGAAATGGGAAATAAAATTATCTTAGAGATGGTTGATAAAATTGAATTATTATTTTGTAAACTCTTACAAATTGCGAATGGTCAGGGATAGTAGTTTAGCAGATTAGTGAAATGGGATCCTGGTCTTGTAATATCTCAGAGATGGTGAGTGTAGTCAGACTTTAGCTTGGTAAGCTTTAACAGATGGTGGGTATAATGGGATACTACTAATCTCTCACAGATGGTGGATGGAGTCAGACTCTAGTTTGGTAAGCATTAACAGATGGTGGATATAACAGGATGCTAGTTTAGTAATCTCACAGAGATGGTGGATGGAGTCAGACTTTAGTTTGGTAAACTTTCTCTGATGGTGGGTATAATGGGATGCTAGTAATCTCTCACAGATGGTGGATGGAGTCAGACTCTAGTTTGGTAAGCTTTAACAGATGGTGGGTATAATGGGATGCCTGTTTAGTAAGCCCTCACAGATGGTGGATGTGTCAGACAGTAGTTTGGTAAACTTTCTCTGATGGTGGGTATAATGGGATGCTAGGAATCTCTTGCAGATGGTGAATGGGGTCAGACTCGGTTTTAACAGAAGGTGGGTATAATGGGATGCTAGGAATCTCTCACAGATGGTGGATGGAGTCAGACTCTAGTTTGGTAAGCTTTAACAGATGGTGGGTATACTGGGATGCTAGTTTAGGTATCTCTCGCCGATGGTGGATGGAGTCAGACTCTAGTTTGGTAAGCTTTATCAGACGGTGGGTAGAATGGGATGCTAGTTTAGTAAATTCGTGCAGATGGTGGATGGATTCAGACTCAAGTTTGGTAAGCTTTAACAGACGGTGGGTAAAATGGGATGCTAGTTTAGTAATCTCTCGCTTATGGTGAATGGAGTCAGACTCTAGTTTGGTTGGACGAAATGGAAAAGGATGGTGGGTGGAAGGGGGTGCTTGTTTTTTAAGTCCCCCACACCCACAAATGGTGGATGAAGTACTTCTTGTATCTGCTAATCCTTATGCTGAATTATGGGTGCTACGAGTTCTGTAGATAAAACAAGCGTGTTCATTTTAAATCTGTGCTTTGCTTTGCTGCTGTTCGGCCTGCTTGTGTGTGAGCGATGAGGCTGGCATTGGAGATCCTTGGCAACTGCCGCAACATTTAAGATGGAGGCCAGTTGATGGAAGAGTCTCCCTTGGCTTACGAGAAAAGATTTGGGTTAACGCTTGAAGGCCATCCTCTGTGCTTCTGAGCTCCCCAAGTCACACCCTGAGAATTGAGGAGCCCACCCACTAGCCACTCTACACCTGTATATGGTGTCATTGACTTTAACATTTTGCGGCAAGAGAAATTAACTATTGCCGCACCAATCTGTTCATATTGCAGCATTTACTATCAATTTAAATAACAACAGGTAACTACTAAACCTGCCGAATCCTGCTGCTGATGGCCTGACTGAGCCTCCTGATTTAAAAGAAAGACAGTGGCAGTGCTGTCATTTAAGCTAGGGGTCTGCAACCTTTAGCTCTCCAGATGTGTTGGACTACAAATCCCATCAGTCTTCTTGCGCATAATCCTTGAAAACGCTGGCGCTTTGGGCGTTGGATATCCAAAGAAACATCGATGTGTCCTTCAGATTGACTAACATGAGTGGCAAACGGGTAACATACTACATTTTTTCACCATTACAGACATTTTGTGGCATATTTAAAATGGACAAATGTTGAACTATTTGTTGCAAAGGAAAATCCCTACAATGGTTCCAAGGTCTGTCTAGAGCAACACACGGTCTCTATACTCCCAGTGTGCACTCTGTCACACACTGACACCTGAATACAAGTTCTTGTTTTGTGTACACGATTCTCTCAATTGCCACCAGTCTGGTTCTCTCCCCTCTCTACCAAATAAAGACATCATTCTTAAAAGATGAAATCCGAAATTAGAGCAATGCAGTTTGTCTCCTTTGATGGTATTGCAGACATTTTGGGTATAGGCACTCTGGTGGCCATTTTGGATTGACCCAGTAATGCTCTGATTACTTACCGGTAATCTTCATTACTCCTAGTCCTACTCTTCCTCGTCACATTACTTACCTCATGAGGCCCCTGCCTCCGACATAGGACTTCTTTTAATTCTTTTTATTTCTATAACTCCTCCCCCACACCCACGTCACTTAGTTTTATATTACCAAGCCGTAGCATGGGACCTTCCTCGCAGGGAGGGTCAGGAGGGTCGTCAGTACTGTGACGAGGAAGAGTAGGACTAGGTGTAATGAAGATTACCTAGTAAGTAATCACAGCATTACCTCCACGTCCACGCTTCCTCGTCCCAGTACTTACCTCATGATATATACCAAAGCAGCAACGGGGAAAAGGTCCCAATGAGACACAGAGTCAAAACAGTGCAGAAACACACACCTTTAATAACTCCAAATTTACATCCCCACAGACAAAACTCCAACACTTGTGTATGAGCGCGATAGAAATAAAATATCAATCAATCAATCAACCCCGAAGGAACCAACCCTGAGGGGGAGACATTCAACCTATAGTGGTTGATGAAGGTGCTCTGATCAGCCCAAGTGGCAGACCTACAAATCTCCTGTAGAGAAACCCCTGTTGCATCAGCCCATGAGGCTGCCAAACCTCTGGTGGACCGCCCCTGAACGTGTGCAGGCACAGGCAGGCCAGAAGCCACATAGGCCATGGAGACCACAACACGGATCCACCGGCTAATGGACACTACAGATGCCTTACGCCCAGCCCCAAAAGTAATCAGAAGACTGTCAGAGTGACGGAAAGGGGCAGTCCTAGCCAAATACTCCAACACCGCCCGCCGCACATCAATGTTATGCCAAGCCACTTCCTCTGGCATTTGCAGATTCTGAAAAAAGGCAGGGAGAACCAGAACCTGAGAGGTGTGAAACCGAGAAACTACTTTAGGGAGAAACTTCGGATCACACCTCAGCTCCACCGAGTCCGACAGAACCCTCAGGAAAGGGGGGGGTGATATAACAGTGCCCCAATCTCCCCAAGCCTATGGGCAGAAGTTATGACAATCAGAAAGGCAGTCTTCAGCGTCAGATGTTTCTTATCAATCTCGGAAATGGGCTCAAAAGGAGGCCCTTGAAGGAACTTCAAGACAAGAGGGAGATCCCAAGGTGGAAGCTCTTATAAGTACAAGGACGGGAAGAAGAAAAACCCCTGAGCAACCCCTGAGCAACTTCCCCACCAACACCTCCCGATTCAAGTGCCCATCAGAGTCCCCCAAAAGGAATTTTATGGAGGCCCATTGAGAGCGAAGCGTGGAAACCACCAGGCCCTTGTCAAACCCATCCCAGAGGAATTGAAGGATAGCGGGGAGACCAGAACGTAGGAGAGGGATCCCACACCACCCACACCAGTCCCGGAAATGGCTCCAATGCCTTCCGTAAGCCTTCAGAGTGGAGGGTCTAAGAGCATTCATTATGGACTCTACCACAGGACCAGAGAACCCCTGAGATGTCAGCCTAACACGCGCAATAGCCACACTGCCCATTGTATCTGGCGGACCACCAACCGCAGATACCCTAGAAGGGGACAAGGCCACTTCGGAACCAGCCAAGGCTCCTGGGACCGAAGCTCCAACAGAGAGGGAACCAACTCCGGTGGGGACAGAACGGAGCCACCAACAATACAGTCACCCTGGACACTCTGATGCGCTGAACCATCCGGGGCATAAGAGGAATAGGTGGAAAAGCATAAAGGAGACCCTGAGGCCACTGCACAGAGAGGGTGTCCACCCCCATGCACCCTTGGCCTCAAAATGAGAGCAGAAGAGGGGAACTTTCGCTGAGGCCGGAGATGCAAACAGGTGCAGAACAGGGTTCTAGAACCTGACACAGATCTCTGCAAAGACCTGGGTCGACAAGACCAGTTCCAACCGGCCGCTGAGAAGATCCGCTTGAACATTGTCCACCACCCTGATATGCGAAGCCACCAGGGACACCAGATGTGATTCCCCCCATGCGCCTATCTGAGCTGCCAGGGCATTCAAGGAGCGGCTGTAACCCCCTTGGCGGTTGACGTAGGCCAAAGCTGTCGTATTGGTTCCGGAACAAAACTGCCCGTCCTACCAGCAACCTCCTGAAGTACACCAGAGCCTGGAGAATGGCAAACAACTCTCGCCAATTGGATGTTCGATGTCTCTCCTCCGGATCCCACAACCCCTGAGCAGAGAGGACCCCCAACGTGGCCCCCCAACCCCCAACCCTTTCCGTCGGTAGTAAGTGTGGTCACAGGAGGAATGATCAGGGACACCCCAGCCCGTAGTTTTGGAACCCCCAAACCCCAATCCTGCAATGCCTGGCAGACCAATCAGAGATGAGACATGACAGTCTGCCGGCAGGACGCTTTGATCAACCAATCGTCCAGGTAGGGAAATATCTGAATGCCCCACAGATATAAGTGCGCCACCAGGGGAGCCACCAGCTTGGTGAATACTCTGGGCTGGGGGCTGATCGCAGTCCGAATAGGAGCACTCTGAACTGAAAATGTCGGGATCCCAATGCTTCCCGAAGGTTTGGGGACTAGGAACACCCGCGAGTAGAACCCCTGACCCTGAACTGGGAGAGGAACTGGCATGATGGCCGCCTTTAAAACTAATTCGGAGAGAGCGGCATCCATGGCCAACCTCTTGAGCTGAGACCTGGGAACCGCAGTCCGAACCATGCAATGCTGGATAGGAGGAGACAGGAAATGCACTTGATAGCCCCTTTGCACTGTGTCCAGAACCCATGAGTCGGAACACCACCTTCCCATACTGGAAAAAAAACTGTCGGAGCCGCCCGCCCACCGGCAATTCCAAACCGTCAGGACTTAGGTGCCGGCCCAGGACGTGAAGAGCGTGGAGGACCCCGAACCCCCCTAGCTCTCCGAAAGGAATGTGATGAGTAGTCAGGAAAAGACCTGCTGGTCACTGGACCAGCACCAGAGGAAGACTTCTTGGCCGTAGAAGGAGGCTTGCGTCGAAGTTTGCCAGCATGTTTGTCCGCCCTAAAAACGTATCCTCAAGGGAATCTCCAAAAAGCCTGTACCCAGTGAAAGGAAGTTTCAGGGCAGCCACCTTCTGAGACCCATCAGTCTTCCAGTCTCTCATGTGCAAATGCTTCCGGGCAGATACACCAACCCCCATGAACCACGCACCCCATCAAAAGCCAGATCGGCCAAAAGTTCAACCTGTCTCTGCATGTCTGTAAGCAAAGGGGCACAATTAGAGCCTTCATTAACAGCCTTCTTCAACTTCCTGAAACCATTCAGCACCGTTTCAGCCGTGTAGGAACCGTAGATATTCGCTCAAAGGGCCAGATGCGCCCCTGCATTAACCTTCTTAAGGCTGGAATTAACTCGGCGGTCCACTAGATGCTGGACGGCTGCCTCCTCGACCGACATAGAGGAGCGACCCACCCGGCTGGCGAGGATATCGTCGACCTCAACTGGATCAGACAGCAAAGTTTTGCCCTTCAATGGGTAAAGTTTGGACATGAAGCGGGGCATTGCAATCTTCTCCGGGTCATGCCTTCCTGGCGAATAGAAGAGTCAGCCCCCTCCACCGGTACCAGGGGCTCTGAAAAACCCATGCAATCCCCAACTTGAGCACCTCCTCCACTCCCTCTCTGTCTAGATACTTCCCTTCTGCATCAGCCGATGATGCACATGAAGAGACCGATGACTCAGGGCCAGAAGACGAGGAGGATGAGGAAGACAGACACCTGCGCTTGTGTCCATGAGTATGTGTGCGACTCCCTCTATGATGCTTAAGTAGCTTCTTCAACTCCTTTCTGGTCAGGGAAATACGCTTAGCCTTCTTCTTTCTCTTTCTACATAACTCAGGAGAAGAGGAAGATGAAGAAGAAGAAGACAGGACCAGATGCCTGCTCTTTGCAGAATGTTTACCCATGTCGAGTATTTTCAAAAACAGTGACCAAAGGAAGCCTGCTTCACCACCAAAGCCCTCTGCACACTCAAGGCTCCAAATACAAACAATTGCCAACGTGCCTCTCCCACTTTCAAATAGCGGCCAGAAAGAACAACAACCGATAGAAATAACAACAATTAATTCCTATGGCAACACTGCTTGCAGCACCAGAGGCGGAGCCCACCCACCTCCGGAGCATGTGGATCAAACAAAAAAGAAAGGAGCCGCCAAGCCGCGCACAGCTGCCCGTGCAGCACGGCCATACAACAGGAAAAACATGCCCCCAAACTACTCACCTTAACCCAGGTCTGTTTCCAAGGACCCGGGCCACGATGCCCTGCGCTGGCCATAGTCCAGCAGAAACCAGGCAAGGCAGCCTGACTCGACTGCGTCCCGAGCCCCGCAGGGAACCCAGGAGTCTTGCCGCACCCGAGGGAGCCGAAGGCCCGCCACACAGCCCCACCAGGGGGCCAGCAATCGGAGCTCCCCAGTGCCCTGCGCCGGGAAGAAAAAACAAACAAGCCCAACCTGCCAGAGGCAGGAAAAATTAAACTAAGTGACGTTGGTGTGGGGGAGGAGTTATAGAAATAAAAATAAATAAAAGAAGTCCTGTTTCGGAGGCAGGGGCGTCATGAGGTAAGTACTGGGACGAGGAAGAGTGGACGTGGAGGTAATGGCCTGAAAAGGGCCGCGTATAACTTTTTACTTTTTTCATGAACAGGTGAACATTATGCACAGAACACTCAGTGGATCTAGATACCCGCATGAAAACATTCCTAAACGCAGCCTGCAATGTCCCTGCATTGCAGATGCCATTTCCACGTGACGTACCACAGTGGAGCACATTCCAGCCTCTCTGTCTGCTTTAAAATCAATGAGGGCTGAAATGCATGACGGGGGTGAGGAAGGCGGATGTAGTCAGTATGCTTTGCCACCCTGCTTAGGGCAGGAGATGCACGAAAATCACAAAGTTGTGCGTTCACAGTCCTTACAGCGTTAAAATGATGTTTGGCAACCTAATTTATATCGTATGTTATTTATAACATGCTTAATACCCAGAGGTTTCTAAGCGCAGACCCGGGGTTCGAATCTATGTCGTCTTGCTTCCAAGGCGAGCACGTTGTCCCTGAGCTATCCTCTCGAGACAAGGGGTTTGGGCTTGCTTGAAATGTGTTATATGGGGCAACTTGGAACATTATACCCCAGGCCTCTTTTGGTTCCCAGTTCACCCCTGGCTGCACCGTGTACACGTGAGACTATAGGGCAGGGCTCCCCGTTTGGCGTACTATGGCCTGCTAGATTGACCGTTTGGGTCCTCGGGAAAAGAAGGGGGCGAGCGTGTGGCTTGCCTCTCAGGCCATATCTATGCCATTGTACGCTGCGCAAGAAAACGCC
This sequence comes from Ambystoma mexicanum, assembly GCF_040938575.1. NCBI lineage: Eukaryota > Metazoa > Chordata > Amphibia > Caudata > Ambystomatidae > Ambystoma > Ambystoma mexicanum. The sequence goes on along the minus strand of NC_090924.1, from coordinate 334,187,990 downwards.
GACATAAATAAATATGTCTGGGGTGAGCCTCAGCTTTTGCCAGGGAGAGAGCCATCGGGCTCAATGGGAATGGGGATGTACCGGGCCCGGCCCCCGCAAAAGCAATAGCCCGGTAATTGCCCCTTCGCGGGTGCCGGAACCGAATGCGAGTTTGGAGGTAGCCATGCCGGTTCCTCCAACCTGGTAATGAAGCCCATTGTGTTGCTTACATTAAATGATAGGCTGTCTTAAGGCAGTGCACACATTAAACACACTACCATAAACCGTTCCTTGTCAATTAATGGCTGCCACATGTCACAGAAATGCACTTTAGATTAATGGTCCTGTAAAGCGTGTCGCAGCTTTAATTAAGATGTAGCGACAGCTGAAATTCTGCTCTGTGCTAACTCACACAGAAGATATTGTTATCTCACAGTGCAACTGTAATCAGTTATCACAGTTACAGTAGTGATGCTTAGTAAAGGTCAGTAGTGATGTCACAACTAGCCTGTAATAAGATCATTATTTACAGGCATTTATATGTGAACATTGCAGGATGCTATGCACTGTAAGGACATTATTTATAGGCTTGTCGGGGTGCAGTTAATTATATAATGATTAAAGATGCGTTGTGCTGAGGTAAGATGCAGTGCATAAGAATGAGGTGTTACTGGAGAAGCTCTTTCCGTATAGACTCTTAGTGTAAGTAAATGGCTGTTGATTACGGACAGAGGCCAATGTGTGTACAGGCTACCTCTCTACCAGATGCAGTGGTATGTCGCATTCCAGGACTACATGTTCCAGGGAAACCATGAACACTATTGGAAGAAAATATCCTCTCTTGGTTTTTGTGTGTTGATTCTATGAAAGGTAAATGCCATTCGCCTTGTTCAAATTGTATGGTTATGCAAAGCCAATTGAATGAAATGTGCCTATTTCACCTTCATATGCTAATGTATGGTGACGTCACATCCCATTGCATATGTTAACGAGTCCCCCACCATCTTTTTTTTAGGATTTGTCACCTGTAAGCACATAAAACAGGAGGGGTGGGCGGCACACTTTCGCCCTATCAGGTCGGCTGCCATGGCCCTCTTTTTACTGTCCCCATTTTTACAGTGCCTCCCTCTGTGCAGTGACTGTCTCGCATGGAGCAGTGATCTGCGTGTCTGCTAAACAGTGTATTTGCACAGCGTCCATTTACGAGGGCTTCGTACTTTCTTTCATCATGTAGTGTTTTCTGCCATGCCCATGCGATTAATTAAGGCCGCGCGACATGCCCACGGGTGTCACCACTGATCTCTGTCTCCTTGCCACTCTCCCTGGCAAAAGCTGAGGCTCAGCCCAGACATATTTATGTATTTCAGCGTTTTCTTGCATATTGTACAGTGGCATAGACATGGCTTGGCCTGAGAGGCAAGCCACACGCTCGCCCCCCTTCTTTTCCCCAGGGCCCAAACGGTCAATCTAGCAGGCCATAATACGCCACACAAGGAGCCCTACCCTATAGTCTCACGTGTACATGGTGCAGCCAGGGGTGAACTGGGAACCAAAAGAGGCCTGGGGTATAATGTTCCAAGTTGCCCCATATAACACATTTCAAGCAAGCCCAAACCCCTTGTCTCGAGAGGATAGCTCAACGTTAATAACGGTACTGGTGTTACAATCATGTACCGCTCGTGGGTGCAGGTATGGCCACCAGGTCAGGGTACCCGCAAGCAGAACTCCTAGTATGGTGGTATGGTAGCAACAGTGCTGGTAGCGATACCAGTGCCGTTGTTGCCTTACCGCCATGCTTGTAATGAGGCCCAATGTTTTTTTCAATGCGTGTTTAATTAAACTATTTTTTCTACAACACATCTAAGACACATCACAAGCTGCATATTGTGTTTTATCCGCACTCATTTTACATTGATTATATGTATCAATAACTGGAAGATCTCTTACATTTGATGAAGCAAAAGAACAGCTATTGAAGGGGATTTCTGTGTGTGGCTGGGTATTAGGAGTACATATCCCTCCACAAATACTTCCCCTCTCGAGTTCTTCGCTCCTCTACCTCCAACTCCCTCACGGTCAGTCAATTTTCAAAGAAACGAGATGGGGGTAGATCTCTGTCTTCGGCTGAGGCCTCCCTCTGGAACAGCCTCCCTGCCACTCTAAAACTTGAGGAGAACCATCTCCGGTTCCCGAAGCACCTCAAGACCTTCCTCTTTTCTTCTGCCTTCGCTCCCCCTTTCCCCTGCTGATCTGTTCTCTCTTGGCACCGTGCACCTGACCACCCTCTGTCCTCCTGGCCCAGGTACCTGCTCACCCTGCGACCCTCCTGCACTGCCTCCGGGCCACCCCTTGATTTGGGGTCTGTATCTGTACCCATACAGCCCCCCCTTTTTCTTCCTGCACTTATCAGACCTACCCTGTCTGCTGCCTTAAACCTAGCACTTGCAAATTGCTGGCTGCACTACCACTGTTTGTTGCCTTTATTATTTGTTTATTGTTATTGATCTGTTTCTCTTCTGCTTCACACTTTCCACTTCTCCCCCCTTCCATGCACTTTTCCCCTCCCCCTCTTCCATGCACTTGCGCGCTCTCAATGTCACTGGGCCTTGTACCTTACAAAAAAAAAGACATTGCAAGTCATCCCGGAGTTCTGTGACCTTATAAACTAACACTGCCTTTGCCCTCAAGCCTCTGCTAGCTCAGAGAAACACCATGTGACTTGCAAGATCCTTATAAGGTATGCTAGCGGGTACTTTATCCTATCAATTACAGCATAATAGTGACATCACAATCCAAAAGGAAATCACGACCGTATCTGAAATATCTTATTACAGCTGAAGTATGACATCACGATTTCTGCAGCGTGCACCATCGTAGAGAAACGTTCCAGCTGCAACTGGAACATTGAAGCAGAGTCTTGCCTTTTCCCTTTCTTCTTAAATAGCTTTCTGTGACAATTAACAGCCATTAATTGATAAGGAGCCGTGAATGCTAGCAATGTTATTGTATGCACTGCTGGAGTTTCAGAAGGGCGAGCACGAATCTCTCTGTAGGTTATTACTTATTCTAAACCACAAAATGGCCTTTAAACTCGATCTATTTCACTAATTCGAATATTCTGACTTGGCTGCGCAATTTTTATGATTGAGAGTTATGGAAGGAAGACAAGTATCACTGATTTTAGCCTTGATTAAATTCCCAGCTCAGTTATATAAACATTTAGTGAATATTGCTAATGAATGAAGTTTTATGAAGTAACAGAGTAAAGTAGGATATGTAGATTTTATATGAAGCAGCAGGGTCATTTTTTTATGTAGTGCTATTATGATGAATTATAAACACATCAATTTTATATAAATTGCATTGTATTGGCTAAGATGTATGTTTAATCGTTTTATTCGTTTTGTGAAAGGTTGATTTGCAACAGATAACAAGCCACATGTTGGTGTTTTTCTTTCATCCTGAAAGATTTCTCACATTGGTGAGTGATATGGATCAACCACCGAAAGATCTCCTGCACTAGATAGATTAAGCAAGAGATGAAGAATCATAAGGGATGACGAGCCAGACATAAGGAATAAAATACGCCCTTCTGTAGATAAACATGATATTGCATGTCACCTAGGAGTTCTGTGATGCTAGAAAGGAACTGGGGCCATGGACACTCTAATAACAAAACTTCTCTGTGGCTTGCAATACCCTTATCCCATGTATCGCACCTCTAGTGCTTTTATTCTCATGGGAGACAGTTTTTCTGTACACCACACTTTCACCACTGTTAAACAATACTAGCTGTTCCCGGTGTAACATACACTGTTCTAGCATACTTTAAAGGTCAATGTCGATTTGTAATTCATAGGGTCACGTCTGTCCCCCTTCTTAAATCTCAGAATTACCACTGATCACTTCTGGGAAGGGGGCGTAGGTCCCTGTGACTTATTAATGGTCATTGAAAAGGCTAAACGTATTGTTAACTATCTTCTTTTGTATTTGAAAGGCATATTTGTATCGGATGGAATGAGAGAAATGCGCGGTATAAAAACAGTATCTAAGTTCCACTGATTACACCGGCCTCTATGATGTGTCTTTGCAGGCACGTAATTGTCAACCTTGTTCCATTGCAGAGTCCCTGTGATGGCATAAGATTGTGTAGTGGCCTCATTACAGCACCTACTTCCAGTTTTAGCTCGTGAGAAGGCATTCGCCCTACAATGTTTCAATCTTTAGAGACTGCAATGTTGAACCGGTAATTAACTGTTCATTGACACTGGAATCGCTGTGCCATATGTGAAGAGATGTGAGGGTGGAAAGAAGTAACTTGAAATTGTTCCGCATGTTTGCGATACTGGAAGGTGAATGTGACCGTGTAGAACCGTGCTCATTCTGCTTGTCAAAATGGTAGCTGTTGAAGCGGAAGGGCTCTCAGAGGTGCACTTTGCCATTTAGACAGCAGAGGGCAACCTAGCACTGATGAATTGCATTATATCCACAAGTCAATTGCATCTATTCCCTGTACTCTAACTGAGTAAACTCTTCCAGCAGGTCATCGGCTTTGTAGGCTATGTTAAGAGTATTTTATACGGCACCAAATTACAACTATAGAGGTATCAAAGCACCTGGCTGGTCTGGAAATGGGTGCGTTGTGCCCCCACCCAAGCTGACCAGAGCTCAGTCAGTGGAGGAAGAAGAAGCGGGGACATGGTATGATGATGGGTAAGCGGGTGCATGAACAACAAACACAGGAGGGATATGCAGCAGGGAGAGGGATGTTTGTGATAGCTTGACTGTATGTAGACCCATTAGGATGGGTCAAAAGTCTGGATTTGCAGAAAGGCAATAGATCCTAAGCATGTTTAGATGTATTCATAGTATGGGAGGCAGCTTTCAGGATCACCAGGTAGAAAGTAGCGTGCAAGGTTTGGTTGTGTGACAGGCTCAAAAAGTGTTTGAACTCCCCAGTTGGAATGTGCTGTCACTCGACGTGGGAATGATCTAGGAGCTGTCAACCATGGAAGTCAAGAATAGGCCGTGCCAGAGGTTACGCTGGGTCTGTATTAGTGCTTAATGTGTAGACAAATAAGTGCTGGGTCTCAAATAGTTTCTAACACACCCATGACACATCAGGAGGGGCATCTCCCCACCAACTGCTCCCATCACCCACAGCTGCTCCCCATGCTGTCAACATATATTGGGTAAAGCTGCAACTCCCACTGGCTTATTGTGGTGGACAGATGCACTCACTACGGCACATGTGTGATTTACAAGTACCAATCAACATACACCTACAATAGCATACTCGTGTCTTGACATGAGACACATGTTTAAGCGTGTCTTTAAACACAATCAGCATTCACATTTTGCTCAGATTCTATAGGTGTTTATTATGTGACGGGTAGTTAAAATAATAAAGTTGCCAAAACACCACATCATGATCAAACGGAGACAATAAGTGCTAGAGCTCAGAAATAAGTGCAAGGGCTCGGAAATAGGTGCCAGGCCTGAGCCCTGGCAAACACCCTCCATGAATTAAGCAGTGGTCTGTACAAATCCTCTGTCTCATCTCCAGACATGTTACAAACCTGGCACTCCCACATGTGAGAAGATCGCAATAAAAAAGAAAAGAATCAGTCACTTTCTGATAACATGAGGACGACGTTAGCCTCTTTGTAAACCCTTTTCTTAATAAGATTAGTAGTTCAGGTTGGTGCAGGCTGGCAATCATACAGAGAGCATTACGGCACGTCACTTCTAAAGATGAAGGGCCTCAGACCAAGAACCTTAAAAATGCCTGCAGAGCAGGGTTTGGTGTTTCCCCATCATGACCTGAACTGCTCTCTCCAGTCTCCTCAGACAAACTCGGTCAACATCCCATTCACACAATTATAACCCTAATTCTCTTCGCCATGCCAACCAATCATCTCTCAGCAGTATCTCTCACATGAACCTGCACAGGCACCCTTCAATTCAAATAAGCAGTCTAACATGTAGCTACTACACCACTATCATAAAGAGAGACATCATTTAACTCTGATCACAGTTTCTTCAAGAAGAGAATTGAAAGATGCCATTGCTGCTGCCACCAACACCGAGCATTGTTGAATGCTGACGATTTGAATAAATAACCTTCATACTGGGCCCTTCATTACCCAGTAGGTATTAATCCCTAAATTAGTGGCTCTTTAAAAACAGATTTCAGTAACGGATTTTATAGAGAATATAGCAGTAATAGCTTGCAGGCGTAGGTCTGGGGGTGGGGGCTGGAAACAACATTTTTATTCAAGGGGGCGAGGGAGCTCTCCGTACAAAACGTTTTAATGGTTCTATGTCATTTCATCGCCTGCAATTGTATCCCCTGTCATTTTAACATGTACATTCTAACGAAAACACTCATTGTTGTTTTGGGGGGGTTCCCCCCGCAACTCCGCCGCACTTATTTTTTCCTATTCCCTACCCCCAAACCCTTATCTGCCCTTTCCCACCCCCCCTAAAAAATTCGATGAGCATATTCGTTGTAATATACACGTTAAAATGCCAGGGTATGAAACTGCAGGTGATGAAGGGGCGTTGTACCGTATTAATACCACTGCCCTAAATTACTCTCTTCCACATGGCTTACATAAAGAGGAGAGGGCACTGGAAGGAGGGCTACTCACCTGCTTGGCACCCATTTCAGTGCTGAATATTGGAAAAATGAAGCAGCTTTTCTGCTTAGACAGGATCACATATCGCACGAGAAATACTTTCACACAGGGTTTCCACACCTCACCAGCACGATTTATAGAAACACTAATTGGGTCGACTGGTGATGAGCTACAGCTAACAGCCTAGGGCTCAGGGAAGAAGATAAATACTGTGGGGCGGGCCGAACTGGCTGGTAAGGGCCCACCAACCCAGGTAATGACCTGAGCGAATTGACAGTCTATGACGAGGGCCGTAAGTCTAGGACCATCAGAAGTAACTCAATGAAAGGAACAGAACTCTTGCACCGTCCCATCCAATGTACAACAGGAATTGAGCTTTAACACATCCCTTACTATCCCTCCCAATGTAAATGCTTCAATAAATGTCCCAACTTAATAAACCGATTTAATGTACTCTTTGTAGTGTATCTCACTCAATTCTTTAGAATCCGTCCATCTCTCCTTTACACTGCATTTCAACCCATATCCACCAGGATTCCCAAAAGTGTACCCCACCAACACAGTTTGCAATTTGAATATTCACCTCAAAGTCTGCTGTACCCACTGTATTTTTGTATTTGTATTTGTGTTGTATTTTATTGAAGAGCAGGGATGTCAATTTCGATCAGAAATGACTTAAAATAACACATTTACATATGGCAGTCATTCCCATTCCGGGTGCCTTTAGAACAGCACAAAGATGAGAACAAGTGAGGAGCCAGTTTATGAGGGTGTAAATAAAATGGGACATATTCCATCGACAAAAGAAAAACCGAAACAAATATGAAAATTGGTGACATACAAAGGTAACACTAACCTAAGAGGGCAAGTGCTTCAAACTAAAGAGTAGTACTAAATACACATACTCAATTACATTAACAAGAGATAGGGAGCCAGGTAGGACGAACGGGAGACTGGGGAGGGACCAATGGGAGCACCCTCTTCAGAAGGTAAGTGAAAGTTGAGCCAAGCTTTGAAGAGATCCACAGTTGGGCTGGTTTTGATTGTGGGTTGCAGTGGAGCGGGGTGAGTAGAAAGAGTGCAAGCAAGAGGGGGCACAGGGAGTGCATGGGACGGTGAGTTTGAGTGCTGAGGAGGATCAGAGGGGACAAGGTGGTGAGTAAACTGAGATACAATCAGACCAGTACTGAGGAGCGAGACCATTAATAGGTTTGTAGACTAGAAGAATTAACTTGAAAAGGGAGTGGTTGTGCATGGAGAGTATCCAGCATGTTGTTGGTAGGTAGAAGTGGGGCAGGATCTGGGTAGGTCATAGAGAGTGCGGGTAGCAAAGTTGAGGACTTTGTCTAGAGGGAAGTAGGAGCAGAAAAGAATGCCAAGGAGTACACTTGCACAGCAATCCAGTTTGCTGAGCACGAGTGAGGAGATTAGAATTATTGGAAAGGGATTAGCAACAAAAGGAGGAATATTTTGAATGTTGAGGAGGTTCATACGAGCAGTAGAGACAGTAGTAGTGATGAATTGTTGCAGTCAGAGGTTTATGTTTATGTTTATTCATTTCTATAGCGCTCTGGACCCGGGAGTATAAGGGCGCTTAGTACAAGTTACAGGCACAGTGCATAGAAAACAATAATCGTAAGGCAGCAAGTATATACAGAATATACAGACAATAGAAGTAATAGCAAAAAGAAGTGACAAAAGAGACATATGCAGTATGTACAGTTAATAACTGGGTCTGACTTAAGGTTGACTTTTTGACAGGAGCCACCCAATGGCCTGTTTCCTGAACGACTGGAATAATTTGGACGCCTTAATATTCAGTGGCAAGGTATTCCAAAGTTGGGAGGCGAGGACAGAGAAGCTTGAGCCACCGGCTCTTTTGGAGGTACATCTGGGTACTGTAAGACATAGGGTATTGGACGATCTCGTGGTTCTGATGGCGGTTCTCATGGTGAATCTGTTAGTAAGGTAGGGGGGGGCTAAATTAAATGGTTAAGAGCTTTGTAGGTGAGGCAGAGGGATTTTAGATCGATTTTATGTTGGATGGTGAGCCATTTGCATGTGGTTCTGGTGGCAGAGATGTGCTCGCGCCTGGGAATGTTTAGCGCTCCTTGTAGCACATTATTTTGAAGGACTTGGAGTTTGCCGATTATCGCTTGGTTGGCACCTAAGTAGAGGCTATTGCAGTAGTCTAACTTAGATTGTATAAGAGCTCTGGCTAGCGTGAGGCAACTGTTAGGGGAAAGAAATGGTCTAAAAGCTCTGATTAGTTTTCCTGTATAAGCAGTGGCTGAGGCGATCGAGTTGACTTGTTTGGTGAGGTTTATATTGGCATCGAGGTAGAAGCCAAGCGTTTTCACGCTTTTGGCGATCGGGATAGTATTGCCATCAATAATGATATTGGAATAGTTAGGACTCTATTAAAGAGGAACCCAAGATTGCGAGCACTGGACGAGGGAACAAGGTCAGGTGAGACGGAATAGAAGACAGCAGAGGAGGAATGATAATGGAAGCCAGAAGAAAGATGACTTCTGCTATTTGCAAGATTTCAGCATGAGGCAGCAGAGAACCATCCAGTGACGAATTACAGTGAGACAGTTTGTAATCCATTCCAAGATGGTTGAGGTGAAGGAGGGAAAAGAGAACAATATTTGTGTGTCATCAGCAAAAAGGTGATTGTAAAAGCCAAAAGGAAGAGATAAGTCTTTCTAGGGCATAGGTATAGAGGGTGAAGAGCAGAGGTCCGAGGACTGTTCCTTGGGGGATGCCGACAGGGAGAAGGGTGGGATCAGAGGTTTGCGAGTTCCATGGGATTTGAAAGGATCAACCTTCCAGTAAAAGCAGATTTGCCAAACCTAAGGACCTTGAGAATGAGGTGGAGAGAGGTTTGGTCCACATTGTCAAAAGCGGCAGAGCGGTCCAAAAGGAAGATAGTTTGGAGTAGTGAGCATTAGAAAGAAATTTGGAGTAGTGCATGAGTGCAGTCTCAGTGGAGTGTTTGGTACAGAAGCCAGATTGAAGTGGATCTTACTGTAGAAAGTATGTGCTCCGGGAATTTGTGCAGCACCGCTGGTTGTTTTGATGGGGCAGACATAAAGGGTGCTGAGACTGTAAATAATTTCTACAAAGTTAGGGTCATGCTCGTTGTTTTGGGACCGGTGATTGCGTGATACGTGACCAATGTCTGAGGGCCCTGGTGAAAGATATGCAGAGCCCTCCCAATGCATCGGGGGTGAGTTCTGCCCTGTTGCAACAGTTGAAGACATGGTTACATACACCAGCTACTGCACTGTATGCATGAATGATCCAGGGCTTGTGTAACCTGTTTCAATGCACTGAGCACCCAGGACCTGACAGTCCAACTGCACGCTGTGAGAAAGCTGCCACGGAGTCACCGCCAAGCAACCTCCACTGCTTAATTACAATGGCTTCAATGGTAAAGTTAACTATTAATCCGGAGAGGGCTCGCTGTGCATAGATCGCAGTTCTTTGTGAACGGGAACAGCATGTGCAGATGCTGCGGAACTCCCAGGCTCCTGGAAGGAAATGTTCCATTATTATCTTAATGAACTGCCAACTATTTGCTGTGTGTTCAAAAGGCCTCAGTGTGCTGGTGTGGGTAGCTCTCAGATGTGCATCATTTATTAGAGCAAATTAGCTAACAGCAGGAACTGTTCCAAGTAGACAATTGGTGGTGAGTGCTGAGTGCTTTGCCTTTTTGCAGAGCCTAGCGCGCCAGTGTTCATTATAGAAATGTAGAAGATGAACACAAGGCAGTGGGAAGTAGAGTGGAACAAGGATAACCCACTGTGAAGAATTTGACTATGCATATGGTGGGTGTGCGCTCACCTGGGCTTTTTGAAATTGTATATGCAATTGAATGATGGTAGATCAACCTCTGGAAAATATGTGGGTCTAATCTGCACACATTTTCCTATGCTCACCGCAGAACGTACACTTAGACCCATGTACGCTGCGTGGACACAGCCTACAGGCACAGACCTCCCTGTCATATTTATTTGGGATCTGACAGGTGGAGTACACGATGCATCTCAGAAGGGTTAGGGACAAAACCTTCCTCCTGCCATTGCCAGCCTAATTCACTATCAAAGGCTCCATGAATCCACCCTATCTGTTTGTTTATCCTCTGCAGACGGTGGCAGCAATTAACATAATTAACATAGTAATAGAGTACACTTCAAACAGGCCCACATGGGGCCTGGCTGCAGAGCCTAAAACAAAGGAGACAGGAAACCCCAATATTGATATTGATATTTTATTTCTATTGCGCTCGTACACAAGTGTTTCAGAGCGCAACACGGCAAGGGAGGGGAACAGGGGAGAACAAAACAGCGATCTTACTAGGCCCTGTGACATTGACAAAGCTCAAGTGCATGGGAGAGGGGGAGGAGGAAAGTGCATGGAAGGGGGGAGAAGTGGAAAGTGCGAAGGAGAGGAAAAACAGATAAATAACAATAAATAAATAATAAAGGCAACAAACAGTGGTAGTGCAGCCAGCAATTTGCAAGTGCTAGGTTTAAGGCAGCAGACAGGGTAGGTCTGAAAAGTGCAGGAAGAAAAAGGGGTGGCTTTATGGGTACAGATACCGACCTCATTGCAAGGGGTGGCCCGGAGGCAGTGCGGGAGGGCGGCAGGGTGAGCAGGTACCTGGGCCCGGAGGACAGAGGGTGGCCAGGTGCACGGTGCCAAGAGAGAACAGATCAGCAGGGGAGAGGGGGAACGAAGGCAGAGGAAAAGAGGAAGATCTCAAGTTGCTTCCGGAACCAGAGATGGTTCTCCTCAAGTTTTAGAGTGGCTGGGAGGCTGTTCCAGAGGGAGGCCCCAGCCGAAGACAGAGATCTACCCCCAGCCCATTTCTTAGAAAAAACCCTGACCCTGAGGTAGTTAGAGGTAGAGGAGCGAAGAGCTCAAGAGGGGAGGTATTTGCAGAGGGATAGCTGAAGGTATTTTGGACCCAGGCCCCAGAAAGCCTTGTGGACAATGCAGAGGGTTTTGAATGTAATCCTTGCATCCACTGGGAGCCAATTGAGAGATTTCAGAGCTGGAGAGATACATCCCAGGGCTTGAGGCCAAGGACAAGTCTTGCAGTCCTGTTCTGGATTAGTTGCAGAGGGCGGAGAGTAGAGGCAGGTAGATTTAGAAAGAGGCTCTTACAATAGTCCAACCTAGAGAGAAGCAGAGGTGGGGATACTATGAGCTTCTGGGGGAAGGAGAGGAAAGGCAGAGTGCCTCTGAGGAGGTGCAGTAGGAAATGTGACTTTTTAGAGACTTCCGAGATGTGGACGGAGAAGGAAAGGGTGGAGTCAAAGATGACTCTGAGGTTATTATCCTCGCAGGTGGGGGTAGGAGGAGGGCCAAGGGAAGCCGGCCAGAGAATGAGGGGAAAGGATGGTGAGGTTGTGCCGATGAGAAGGATCTCCATCTTGCTGGCATTCAGACAAAGATCATTGGCGGCACACCAATCTTGAATGGCAGTTAGGCAATCAGAGATGAGAGAGGGAGAGGAGGTGGCAGAGGGCAGCCTGAAAATGAGTTGAGGGTCATCAGTGTAGCACTGGAAATTTGAGCAGAAAATGGCAATGCAGTGGGCAGGTATTGGTTGAAAAGCCAGGGCGAGAGGTTAGACCCCTGGGGAACACCACAGGTAGAGAGGAAGATAGATGATAGGAAGGACCTAAGTTGGACCTGCGAGGGTCGATCTGAGAGGAAAGAGGTCAGCCAGGCCAGAGCCTGATCAGTGATACCCAGGTTTTTACGGAGACAGTTGAGCAGGATGGAATGGTTGACCATGTCAAAGGCAGAAGAGAGATCGAGGAGGATGAGGACAGAGGGAATGTTAAAGTCAAGGTTGGAGAGCAATGCCCCTTTGTTATGTACTGTGTCAACCTGAAGCCAGCTCCTGCCTCTCGGTATCAAGGGCAGTGACCTTTCATATATGGGACAATGTGTTTACAGTAGGCAACCCCCACAGGGGGACCACATTCAGAAGGTACGAATATGTTGATTGATGGAGACAGAAAGTCTGTTTTCACCGCAGCTTCAAGGGAGTCTGCTGCTTTAATCAGGATCCACAAAGAGCTCAATTAACCAGAGAGACCCTTTGATCCACAACAGATAGGACGATGGCTGGGGCTTAGTATTACATGTTTTCACCCCTTTACCTTTTCTGTTGCAAAGCACTCTGGTTATGACCTCAGGCATACAGGAGATTGTTGGTGGTTACCCAGGATTGGTTAATTAAGGTAGACTTATCCTACACCAATCACTGTGGCCCATTTGGCGTTAAAGGAGGGCTGAGCCCATCTTTCGGCAGATCATCTGAAGACTTTGCAAGCAGTAACAAGAAGAACTCAGAATTGGACCCTGGTTGAAGGTACAGTCTGCCTTACAGCTTCTGCCAGTGAAGGAAGGCCAGGATTACCAAAGAGGTAAGCAAGATCCCTCCCATAAACATTGCTGGGAGATACAAACTCCAGAGGACCCTCCAGCAGTTTAAGAACCGGTACTAAGTCAGCACACAGCGTGTCCTGCTAGGCTCTGCAGCAATCTTCCTAGGTGGGAAGTTCCAGAGAGTCTCTGAACCAACCCAAGGACAAGGCAGTTGCCTGCAACACTCTCCTCAGCTTTGGGCCGTCCCCATTAAAGGACAACACAAGCCCAGTGAAGAAGCTAGGAGGAGTGCATCGACAAGCATCAAAAAGCATCCGCCTTAAAGGACGTTGTTTAGCCAGTTAAGCCCCTTGAGCTGCAACCAACTTCACCGCTGAGTGTTGTCATGCCGCAGTCACAAACATCATCCGAGATGCCATGACCAGTGCTTCAGACGCGCCAACCAGCAATGAGACAATGATTCATGACCCTGAGCCGCTGTGTAGGCCAGCCTTGCTCGCTGAACTGCCTGCCGCCTGATACCCGCCGCTGTCTCCCGCTACAAACTCTATCTCAAAGGCGCCCTGGAACCGCCTTGAGGCTGTTGAGCACCACGAAACATCTTCATCACCAGGTACATTGTGTTTCTGCTCACCTGGTCCTTCTCCGAAGGCCCCTAGAGACAGTTAGGACTCTTTGCCCCATTGGGGCTGAAACCAATAATCTTGAACAGTAAGACTGATTACTTTACCAACTACCCTCTTGTCAGTATCCAGAGTGCTTCTCTTTCCTTGATGAAACTGTCTGTCCTCTGTGTTCCTTTACAGGGTGGGTTGTATTTTGTAGAGTGCTAGAACTGTCTGTTGTAGTAATAATAAAGTAGATATTTTTATACAACCTTGACTGGACAGTCCCTTTTATCAGAGGGTAATAATTGTATTTATGCTGTGTTGCAACCAACCAACGATCCACAACCTTGCTGAGATAAGCCTGCCATTCCGTCAACGTTACCAAAATTGGACAAGGAGGTCTTATAATTCACTTGTAGTCCAATCTGTCAGGATCCCTTCTGGTGTACTAGAGGTGTGGGGTTGATTGATGGTGAAGAAACCGATATTCATCCCTGGACCACTGGTGCCCCGGAAGTCGATTTGTCACATTGCTGGCAGCGGTGGGATCCGTTGGAGCCTTGCGCACATCTAATTCATCCAATGATAAAAGTATTGTTACAGGCCATGTTTAGTCACTGCTAGGTATTAGCAATAGTCATGGAGCCTGACATGGAGACTGTAAAAGGCATGACTAAGGATGTCCTCTGCATCTTATGTCAAGAGAGGGGACTTTCCCACAACACTAAGGTTAACAAACCTAAGTTGCTGACCAGCCTCCAAGCTTAGGTAGAAGTGAGGGCGGTTGGGGAGAAGACCCCAGGGGATGGGCTAGGCCCGTGTAACCGAACGGACAAGGCCTTCCGGAGGGGGAAAATGACCAGGACGGCCGCATGACCAGTGTTTCTCGCCAATCATCCCGCCGGGGGGCAAGTGTGGTTTCTCAACACTCAAGAGTGTCAGTGAGTCCAGGGTCTAGTGCGGCATCCTGCAGGTCCCAGGCCTCAGCACAGTCTATAATTGGCCCAGTAATTGTTCCGGCTGTTAATAATTTAGCGGCTAGAAAGCTCCTGCTCGAGGAGAGGAGACTAACGCTAGAGGAACAGAAACAGAGGGACAAGGTCACCACAGAGCTACGCATGCTGGCACTTGAAAAAAAGGAGGCCAACAGATCCGCCTCTAGCGAGAACAGCAGTAGTGGCTCAAACCAGAGTGCCTGGGATAAGCCCTGGCGGCACATCCCCAAAGATTTAGTACAGGCTTATGAGGTGGGGAAGGATAGTTTTGACTGGTTTAAAGCACTCGAGCTGGCATTCAAGCTGCAGGAGGTGGATGAGATACTTTGGGGGGTGCAGCCCTGATGAGTCACTTACCGACACCAGGGACTGATGCAATTCTTCAGTTAACTCCTGAGGAAAGGCCTGTTTATGAGAGCATTAAGGCAGCCCTCCTCAGGAAGTTCTGTAAAACCCCAGAAGAGTATTGCAAGAGCTTCACAGTGCTCAGAAAGAAAAGTGGGCAGACATTTGAAGCATTCACACACTCGTCGTTGAAATATCTGAGCGGGTGCGTGACTGGTACAAAGATGACACATTTAAATGGATGTACAATTTAGTTGCGTGTGAGCATGTGTTGAAAAATTGGGAGGTTGACCTAGACCAGCATCTTGTGGACAGGGATATCACAGACCTTAGGGAGCTTGCAAAGGCTGCCGACAGGTTTATGAGTACTCAAGTCCGGAAAAAGGCTACGGCAAGCACACCAAAGCCGGAAGAGAAATCGGTGGACAAAAAAGTAAAGAAGCATGGGAAGGACAAAGGTCCAACCCAATCCTCTTTAAAGTCAGGTCCTCAAAAGAATGAAAGGAAACCCCCAAACTCTGGTTCAGCCGTGCACACCGAAAAGAAGAGTGCAGGCACCCGTAACACCGGGACACCTGCATTCTCACAACCCAAAGGTTGTTTCGTGTTTAAGGAGCCGGGCACCAGGAAAGGGGATCCTGCTTGCAAGGGATTAACCAAGCAAGCCCTAGTGTATGTTGGACTCGTGGAAGAGGCCATCATTAGTGTGGGCCTCTCGAGGAGGATTTCCCATAGGCGAGGGAGTGGTCGAATGTGGATTGGTTACACTGAGTGGGAATGGTACCGGATCTGCAGAAGAGACCCGAGTTCCCAATAATACTCAATTCTATCTGGAGCACGGGTACATCAATAGACACAAAACTCCTGCGGTCCGAGACACTGCGGCTAGAGTCACCTCTGTCAAACGGCAGTGGGTACAGCCAGGTCAGTATATTGATGGGCCTGAGTTGTGCCCAAGTGTATTTGATGGTAAGAGTAAGTGCCCCTTGGCGATAGTAAAGTTCAGCTGGCGAGGTGTAACGACCCAGTGCTGTGTAGCAGTGAATGACTCCAATCCTGTCCCATGTCTTTTGGGTAGTGATCTTGCTGATCCCGAAATAATCGCAGCGCTACATGATTGAGGGCCAAAGAGAATGCCAGATTGAACGCTCTGAAAGCCTTAGGGCTTGCAGTGCTTTCAGGGGGCTTGTTGGAAGGACCAGCGTGGCCGGTCTCCCCTAGTCCACTTCCACATACTACTGAGTCACCTACATTTATTTTTATTTATAGTATTTGTTACATGCCCAAACCCAGAGGTATAACGGCGTAGGTTGCATGGAGTGCTTATCTGGTTACAAAGTTCAAAACATACAGGCAGATAGTGATACAAAATGAGTTACACTATAGGGAGTACACATTGAGAAACAGTAAAAGTTATTATACAACAGGTTATTTACAGTAGGTTGAAAAGGCATTGGGGAGGCACTGTGCTCGGCGTGACAGAATGAGGTGTCTAGGGGTTAGAATTTGTTAAAGAGCCATGTTTTGATAAGTCTCTTGAAGCGCTGCCGAGAGGGCCCATTTCTAATGTGCATGGGAAGGGAGTTCCGTATATTAGGTGTGGCTACCTGGAAGATGATTCCTCCCACCCTGGAGCTCTTGAATCTCGGGACAAATAGGTGAGTGCTTAAACCTGATCTGAGCGATCTAATTAAGCTTTTTTGGGTGACACATTTATTGAGGTAGGCGGGGCGTCATTGGTGATACATTTGTGTCTGATGATCAGTGAATTAAATAGGATTCTAGCTTGGATGGGAAGCCAATGTACTCCTCTCCTAATATGGGAGATGTGGCTGTTTCTTTTTTACTCCTAAGGCTGCCAGCAGGGTTTTGTTTTGTAGCAGTTGCAGTTTGGCCAAGTTGGTGCTTATAGTTCCTAGTAGGGGAATATTACAATAGTCGAGTTTGGAGAGCATGAGGGCTTGAGCTAGAGTAAGGCAGTCTTGTGGTGTGAGAAATTGGCGGCTGAGTGTGATGAGTTTAACTGTGTAGGCTGTAGCAGAGGAAAGGGCACTGATATGTTTAGTCATGGTAAGATTGGTATCTAGATAGACTCCCAGTGTTTTGACCTGTTTGATGACTGGGATGGACATTCCGTCGATGGTAATGGCTGAGTAGTCGGCATGAAGGGTTTTTAGTCGGGAGAGGGGCCTACAATGAGAATCTCAATTTTTTTGTTGTTCAGAAAAAGGCTATTACAGGCCACCCAATTGTGTATGATGGCATAAATCTTGTTGTTGTTTGTGCTGTCCAGATCATAGTTTCCCATTATGGTGATGAGGATCTGTGTGTCGTCTGCAAAGTTGGTGTAAATAATGCCCATGGTGTCAAGGGCTGCAAACAGGAGTTTAGTATATGTGTTGTATAGGGTGGGTGACAGGAAGGAACCTCATCACCAATGGACACTCTCGAGGTGTTTTCCAAGAGGAAGGACTTAACCCAGAGGGTGGCATCAGAGGAGAAGTTAAAGTTTTCTGACAGTGCATTGCATAGTTTGTCGTGGTCTACCAAATCAAATTCAGCAGACGGGTCGAGTAGAAGGAGGATGCACAACTTCCCTGAATCTCTTATGGTGTCCATCTGGATTTTAAGGTCTAGTAGGGCCGTTTCTGTACTGTGTTTAGGTTGGAAGCCTGATTTTTTAGCTCCTAGCAGGTGATTCTTTTCTAGATAATCTTGGAATTGGGTGTAGGCTATTTTGTCAATCATTTTTTAATAGGAAGGGTACCATGGTAATGGGTTGGTAGTTGGTGGGTATGTCGGAGTCCAGCAAGGGTTTCTTAAGAAGTAGGTTTACCCAAGCTTCTTTGATGTTGGCAGGGACTGAGTTTGTGGTGAATGAGGCATTAATAAAGCTGGTGATGATAGGTACTAGGGTGGGGTCACAGAGTTTAGCTAAACGGGCAGGGAAGCTATCACCTTTACAATTTGACGGTTTCAAGGTGGCGATGGTTTCCGAACGTGGCCTTGGGTGACGGTGATGAATTTGAATTGGGGGGGGCTGTGTTTCCAGCGTCAGGGTCAGGCACAATGGGGGTGGGAAGGTACTTTTACTGGCTAGTAATTTCCTTTTCATTAGTATTTTCTCTTGTAGTGTATGGATTTTTGCGGTTAGTGCATTCTGGATGGTGGTGCACCAGGCTTTGCTCGAGTAAGCGGGCTGGTGGACGTGATATGGGCTTCAAGCTGTCTAAGTATAGAGAACAGTTCTTTGGAATTGTATGGGGTGTTGTTTATTCGAGTATTGAGAGAGTTTGCTTTGTGAGCTATCACCGCTGATTTGTAAATTGTGTTGGCTGCTAGAAGTGAATTTGTTAGAGCAGTAGTTGGAGATTTTTGGTGTAGGTGCTCTAGCGCTCTTTTGTTGCAGCGCAGGACAGTGAGCTCTTCATTGAACCAGAAATTGGATCGTTTAGCAATTTGTGGTATTTTAGTCATGAGTGGGGCTACTATGTCAATGGTAGATTTCAGGCAGGAGTGGTAGACAGAGGAGATGCTATCAGGATTGGTGTTAGTTAGAGGGCGGTCCTTGGGAGTGTCAGCCCAGGAAGGGGATGAGATTTTCTGTTGTCAGTTTGCAGGTGTTTCTAACTGAGATAGGGAGGAGAGTGGGTTGAGGAGCACCTAGAATGTTGTGGTCAGCACATCAAAATATATTAGATGGTGATCTGACCATCTGATTCCAGAGATTGAATCAAGCGATAACTTCACATTTAATGATAGGATCCAGTCTAGAATTCTAGCTTTGGAGTGGGTGGGGGCGTTCACAATTTGAGTAAAATGCATTTCTTTAAGGGCCATGGAGAATGCAGTAGCTTTCTGATCCAGTATGTTATTGTATCCAAGATTGAGGTCACCTAGGATAATACATTTGGCATTGGGATTGAGGAGGGGTGTGTTGAGAAGTGGAATGTCTAATTCAGGGTGGTTAGCATTATTGGGTGGTCTGTAGACTATGAGGATGTTGATTGTGGTTTTAGGGTCCGTTGTGAGATTTAGTAGGAGTAGTTTGTATCCTGTCACTATGTCTAGTGGGCAAGATCTGAGCTGCAGTGTGGATATGGCTTAAATGGCTACTCCACCTCCTATGGTGTCCTGGCGGTCAGCCGTAAGGATAGTATAGACGGGAGGGATAGCCAGGGCAAGTAAAGGGCCTGAGGCTTGGTGGAGCCATGTTTCTGTAACAACTAGGAAATCTAGCTGTTGGTCTAGGAGTACGTTGTGTATGTCAATAGAGTGGGCTTCTAGAGATCATGCGTTAACCTACTCCTGCGCCAAACATTTCAAAGATAGCCTTATCAGGGCAGGAAGAATGAAAAAATCTGCACAAACAACACTGAGGAAACAAAAAACAGGCACTTATGCCTGTCTCAATTGCCAACATTGCCCAAATCTGATCAAAGGAGATCATATAAGACATCCCAACAGCGGTAAGAAAAAAATGCTGAAAGACTTTGCAACCTGCGAAAGCAAAAATGTAATTTACGCACTGATATGTCCATGTGGGAAATACTATGTTGGTAAAACAATATGCAAGGTGCAGGAAAGATGGACTGAGCATACGTCCAACATAAGAACAGGAAACATCAAATCCCCAGTGGCATGACACTTCAAAGAAAATGGACACCACACCTCCCAAATACGAATGGTGGTTCTTGAAGCCATTCGAACTGCACCCAGAGGAGGAGACATAGCCAAAAGATTGGCCCAAAGAGAGTTGTATTGGATACACAAATTGGACGCTATGACCCCATTGGGTCTAAACAAAGACTTGGGACTATTTCTCTAGCTACCCCACCTGGGACAAAATCAAAATAGTATCTAAACAAAACCAGTCCTTGTCACTATGTTCAAACAGATCATTAGAAATAACCAGACTACTAGATAGAACATAACAATTAGGTTGTGGATCTGACGATAACCCTTATAATTGAAAAGCTAAAAAAACAAGAACGATGGATTTCTTTTAGTATGTAAACTAAAAATTGTTTTCCTCCATTTGATAAGACACAATATATGTTTGATGTGATAGGATATAACGATTGGACTTTGCCTTGGACACAGTAGACTGTAAGTCTCAGCATTAAGAGACAGAAAACAAGAGTAAAAGGTCACCAACTATATTGTGAACTAAAAATGTTATGCTCGTTGTACGATTGATCTACTAAATTATTCTAATGGGCGAATACTCTTAAAATATTGAATATCCCCTATATACATTATGAAGAGTATCTGTTTCATGAAGATATTTTGTCTGTCTAAGTCCTAAACATACTTACACTGAAACATTAGTAGGCAGATACACATTAGTTTCCCTCACATTACTTCCATTACTTTACTAGTAAATATACACTATAGATCTCCCCATACATCCTGTAGGATCCAAGATTCCACATTTTCATTCAATACCCAGTGCTCTATGAGACTTCTCTAACACATTTCCTTCCCCCCAATACCAGGTGGACACACTGTTTTGCTCAGGAACCTTATTTTTTTTCATGAACCGCGTCACCTCTAGAGGAACCACATTACAATGTAATTTTTATTAAAAACAATTTTTCTCACGTTACCTGAAGACCAGAATTGGCACTCAGGTCCATATGTACAATTAGGTAAGCTCCATCATTTACCCTTTTGAAAGCCAACATTAACTTATTCAACTACTCCCGCACTGACGCACGCATGACGTCACCATGTTTACATGAGTGACGTCATGTCACGTTAAAACGTAATGATGTCACAACGCAGCGTCGCTATTTAGCCGGCGTTTTTTGTGAGCCATATCCACACACGGATATGACAGCTACGGGATCTTCCTCCACCTTGCTCATCCTCTAGAGGTAAGCACAAATCCATTTTAGACTTGGATACCCTCTAATTATGCCCTTTTTACTCTAAGCAACCAGTTAGACTTCCACACATGCTAAAATTATTATTTGTGATTCTCTTAGATCACTAGTGGCCGAGTTGACAGCCACGGAAACACGAGGCATACTGCCTATTCTACCTGACTTTCAGATGATCCCTTACCTTCATTTAACCACCTTCTTGGATCTAACTAACCTACACAAAGGGTAAGATGTGATAACCTCCCCCCACCTTTTTTTAACACAATGAAACCCGTTTCTATACATAAATGTGTTATCGAATGTTATATGGCAAACATCTAAATGAGGATTCACACTACATTGTACAATCAAGAGCAATGAACAATGAGTATGTATACACTTAATTTGGTTCAATATAACAGTAAACACTATGCAGTACCCCCAACCTTTGACTAAATCCAAGGACACAAGTAATGATCATAACGCCCGCTAGATAGGGGTGTCAATTGAGGTTTAATTGTTTATTTGTTTAGGAAATGAATCCAATATATGTATTTAAGACACTAAGGTACTTTAAAACTCTGTAACCAATGAGATGTGTAATCTTTACTTTAAGAAATGGAAATTATTTGGACACACCACCATATTATAAGTAATTATATGTTTTTCTGTAATCTTTATTTAGATGTGATTAACTGAACAATTGAATATGCCCCTGAAGAAGAGATGTTTTTCTCGAAACGCGTTGGGCCCCTTGCAAAATAAAAGCTACACTGGAAGAAAAATTGTTTTCTAAAGAAGAATTATTATCCAAAATCAAGTTTTGATGTTTACTATCTATGACCATATCTGTTGGTTTGAACAAAAAAGATTACATACCTAGAGTATGCTCATAAGCAAACCTTAACTGTTTGGCTCACCTATTGAGCTTGTGAAAGTGTGCAGGGGGCGGGAGTTCCTTCATTTAGGTACTTATTTCGTTCTACTTTTGTCTCACAACCCATATGCCAGGGTTGACTGTTATCTCCCCTCCACCTTACGTTTATCAAAAGCAATCTGTTGCTACTGGAACACAATTAGAACTTTGTGAACCTCTTAAAATAGGAGTGCATGGTGGACACAATTGTGGAGAGGGGCTAGTAGCCATGGAGGACCCTACTTTGGTAGTAGGGGGCCCTGTGACTTTAGATGTGCCTGGTGCAGCGCAGGAACCAGAGGTGGAGGACCAGGTGGGCGCAGATCTGAAGGGTCTTAGCAAGCTGGATGAGTTTGCATCAGCTGGGGGCCCAGATCAGACTGAATTCTACACAGACTAGAAAGAGTGTCCCACGCTGGCGGGTCTGCAGAACCAGGCGTCAGAGCAGGCTAAGGGCGAGGCCCCTGGACTGTTCAAAGTGTACTGGGAGGATGGACTCCTTTACAGTGAGCCAAAGGATTCTAAGGGCGAGGACACCAGAAGGTTGGTGGTTCCCCAAAGCCACAGAAAGTTCCTTTTGGATTTGGCTCACCAAATTCCTCTAGCGGGTCACTTGGGAGTGACTAAAACATCAGACCGGTTGTCTGCACACTTTTACTGGCCACAGTTTGGTGTAAAAGTTAAGGAATTTGTCCGGTCCTGCCTGACTTGTCAAGCGCCAGGCAAGTCAGGTGGTGCCACAAAGGCTCGCTTAATTCCACTACCCATGGTTGGGCGGCCTTTTGAGAGAATAGGCATGGGTATTGTGAGTCCTATGGATCCTCAAACCAGCTCAGGAAACAGATATATCTTGGTGGTGGTGGACCATGCCACAAGATACCCTGAGGCTGTGCCTCTGAGGAGCATCAAAACCCCTGTGGTTGCGAAGGCTCTGATTGGGATAGTCTCCCGTGTTAGATTACCCAAGGAAGTCATTTCTGACAGGGGATCAAACTTCATATCAGCATATATGAAGGCTATTTTGGATGAGTGTCGAGTCATCTACCGGTTCTCTACCTCCTTCCATACACAAACCAATGGGCTTGTTGAGCAGTTCAACAAAAGCCTCAAAGGCATGATAGGTGGGTTGGAAGAGCACATGAGGAGAAAATGGGATATTCTCCAGGCACATTTTCTGTTCACCTACGGGGAGGTGCCACAGAACAGAGTAGGGTTTAGCCTCTTTGGGCTTCTGTTTGGATACCCTGTATGGGGTCCCCTGAGTCTAGTGAAGGAGGGATGGGAAAGCAAACCCTCATCCCCATCATGAGACGTGGTAGACTATGTACTCGGTCTTCAGTCTAGAATGGCAAAGTACATGGAACAGTCGACAAAGAATCTAAAGGCCAGTCAGGAGCTGATGAAGCACTGGCATGACCAGAAGGCCACAGTGACAGTCTATTCACCAGGCTAGTGGGTGTGGATTATGGAGGCTGTCAAACCCAGTGCCCTTCAGGACAGGTGGAATGGGCCGTACTGTGTGCTGGAAAAGGTCAGTAAGGTGAATTATCTCATTGACGTGAAAGGACCTAAACTGATGTGCAGGGTCTTTCACGTCAACCAGCTAAAGCCCCATTATAGCCACAATAACTTGGTCATGGCGTTAGTGACTGATGGACAGACTGAAGAGGAGACCGATCCCCTCCCAGACCTCCTGCACACTGAAGCCACAGATGTGTGAGTTGAAGGTGCCAACCTTGCAACAGACCTGTCAGAACAGCAACTGAAAGACTGTCGCCGGTGATTGGGACAGTTTGCCAGTCTATTTTCTCTGACTTGTGGTTGCGCAGATTGCTGCGCCCATGATGTGGACACTGGAGACAGTAAGCCGGTGAAAGGTAGGATTCACTGGGTGTCCGATAAGGTCAGGTACACCATCAAGGAGGATGTTTCCAAGATGTTGTCCCTAGGAGTGATAGAGCCATCCCACAGCCCTAGGGCTAGCCCAGTTATGCGCATCCAGCACAAGCCAGGCTCCCAGCATGGAAATGCAGATGGCCTCAGCTGGTACTTTCGCCTTGATGATGAACCAGACCCTCAGTAGGGTGGTAGTTCACATGTTGAGGCTGGGGGGCATGTGAGGGATTCGACCTCCTGCACGTGGAGAGTGCGCTCACCAGGGGCTTTTTTGATTTTTTAATAATGAAAATGAATGATGGGAGACCAACCTCTGAGAAATGTGCCAGCTCATTCCACGCACATTTCATCTGCTTCCCGCACAAAACGCATAGTCACATGTACTCCGGGAAGACACAGCCTACAGGTGCCATCTTCCCCTGTCATATTCAGATGTAATGCGACAGCCCCGGGTACATCAAAGCATCTCAAGGTGGGAAAAGGCACACCTTCCTCCAGCATGGGCAGCCCAATTTAAATATCAAAGTCTCCATGGATCTGGATTACCTTTGTTCTCCACCTGGTGGCAGTGCATACTAACGAGATAATTGAAGCAAGCCTAGAGGAGAGGATTGGTATCCGGAAAAGACAACAGGAAGGCGGGGTTAACACCCTTTTGGTATGTAATGTGTCAATTTAAAGCTAGTTCCCACCTCTCTGTATGAAAGGCAGTGAATGGCCTGTCTGGGTCCAGCAGTTACAGCAGGTGTCCCTGCAGAGCAGAACCCTTTCAGAGGGACGAAGGATGTGATTTGGGGGAGACAGGAAGTCTGCTCCCAGCACATACTTCAAGGGAATCCTGCACTTTAAACAAGAGTCACAGAGGGATCAGTTAACCAGGGAGACACTTTGATCTACAACAGAAAGGAAGATTAGTGGGACTTAGGTCTATGGTGTCACCACTTGTCTGTCATGTTGCCAAGCACCCTGGTCCTTACCTCATGCATAACAGAAGATTGTTGGTGGGGACTCAGGATTGCTTCATTAAGGAACGCTTATCCTGCATCAATCACTGGGGCCCATTTGGCTTTAAAAGAGGGCTGACCCCCTCACTTAGCAAATCATCTGAAGACTTTGAAAGGACTAAGAAGAAGGACTCATTTGGACCCGAGCTGATGGTACAGTCTACCTTACATCTTCTGCCAGTGAAGGAAGGCCAGGAGTTCCAAGAGGGAAGCAAGATCCCTTCCCTGAACATTTCCTAGGTAACAGCTCCAGAACCGGTACCCAGCCAGCACACAGTGTGCCCTGCTAGGTTCTGCCAGCAGGCTTCGTAAGTGGGAAGTACCGGCGAGCATCTGAACAAAGGACAAGGCCGTTGCCTGCAATCACTCTCCTGAGCTTTGGGCTGTCCGCCTTGAAAGGATGATACAAACCCTGCGTCTCACAGGTTTCCCCTTTTCTCACCTGTTTTCTCTGTTTTGCGGAGTCCTTTGTCAGGGTTTTCTTTCGAGCAGTTCGGGTCTTGTACAAGCCCGCTCGGCCGTCTTCGGATTCCAGGATTCGTTCAGCTTCTTCGTCCGGGATCTAGGAAACTCCAGGAAGCTTGGAATGGAGGCAGCACACGGAGGCGGTCTGCGCGGAACGCAGAAGAGACAGGATCAAGGAAGGTAGTAGGAAAGGAAAAAGAGGAAGGCCCGGGAACCAGGAAGTAACACAGTTCAGGAGAACGAACTACGGAGCACGTCAGGCCACAGCTATCGGTAGCGTTGAGACGCGCAGAACCGCAGGGGAGTGGCTAATTTATAGAACGTGCTGCATAGGACGCAAAGGTCGATAGACCGCGTTCCGTGTATACGGCCATGTTGGGTGTACTACAGCGAGTAACCCCCAATGTGCCAGGGACCAGGAAGACCAGAAGGGGCATGATCGATGGATCATGACAGCATGCCCCCTTCTAAAACCCGTTTCATCGGGTTTACCTGGATGTATTCGGTGGAACCTTCTGAGCAATCTGGGGGGGTTTAAATTCGAGACTGGTTCCCAGGTACGTTCACTGGGTGGATAGCCCTTCCATTCCACCAGGTATTGAAGCCAGCCTCGTCTATATCGGGAGTCACAAATACGAGAAACTTCATATTCCAGCTGGTCATCGACAATCACAGGACTAGGTCTAAGAGTAGTCCGGGTGGTTTGGATGAATGGCTTCAACAGAGATTTGTGAAAATTGGATGTATCTTCTTCCAGGAGTCCGGAAGTTGGAGTCGAAAGGGCACAGGATTAATGATTTCTTTTATAGAGAAGGGCCCATAATACCGGGGAGCCAACTTATTTGGTCTGAGATGTCGGGGCAGAAGTTTCGAGGATAGCCATACTTTATCCCCAATAGAGTAAGAAGGTCCTGGTCTTCTCTTTGAATCTGCATAGGGCTTGGTTTGGATTCGCGCACTTTCAAGATGTTCCTTGGCGTCTTTCTGTACATTGATGAGTGTTTCGATCCAGGAATCGACAGTTGGAACATGTGTTGGGTGTGGAAGAACAGAAGGTAAGACCGAAGGGTGGAATCCCTGGCTGCAGAAAAAAAGGCTGGTCTTAACAGCCGAATGATCCGAATTATTGTAGGCGAATTCGGCCACTGGTATTAAAAGTGACCAATCATCCTGGACTTTGGTAGAGAAGCAACGAAGATATTGTTCAAGGGTTTGATTCACTCGTTCTGTGATACCATTGGTTTGGGGATGATATCCCAAGGAAAGAGCTTGTTGGATCCCTAATATCCTGCAGAGGTGCTTCCAAAACTGAGAGATATACTGTGGTCCTCTGTCCGATATGATCTTGGAAGGAAGTCCATGCAGTTGGAAGATGTGTTCCAGGAAAATACCAGCAAGTTCTGATGAGGATGTTAATTTATACAGAGGAGTAAAGTGAGCCATATGAGTGAATATGTCAATGGTGACCATGATGGTGGTATAACCTCTGGAAGGAGGCAATTCCACAATGAAGTCTGTAGCTATAATTTCCCATGGTCTTGTTGGTGGAGTTGGCTGTAATAAAAGACCTGCTGGCTTCTGGGTATCATGTTTGTTCTGATTACAGACGGAACAAGATTGAATGTACAGTTGTACGTCTGTCTTCATCTTGGGCCACCAAAATTGTCTTTGTATTAGGTGGAGGGTGTTGGAAATACCACGATGACCGGTGTGAAGAGTATCATGGCAGAGATTTATTATCCTTTGTTGTAGTTTCTGTGTGGGGATGACCAGGTTATTATCCTTGAGCAAGTATCCGTCCTTGATTCTTGAGTCCCATTGATTTTTCTCTGAAAGTCCTTTCCAAAGTTCCAAAGTCTGAGTTTGCACGCAAATCTCTTCCAGGAGGTTGTTTGCTTGAGCTACAAATATGGTATGAGGAAACATCTTGGGATACGTCAGATCCTCCGGAGGTTCGTAGTCTGGACCACGAGAAAGTGCATCAGCTATTACATTTTGGGTTCCAGGCACATGGTGAATCTGAAACTGATATTGGGCAAAAAAGCAGGCCCACCGAGCTTGGCGACTATTCCTACATTCCTACATTCCAGGGCTTGCAATACTTGTAGGTTTCGATGATCCGTGCGGATATGGACCGGAAATTTGGCTCCTAGAAGTAAATGACGCCACTCTGTGAAGGCTTGACGGATGGCTAGCAGCTCTTTCCCTAGAACGGAGTAATGGGTTTCACTAGGAGTTAATGTCCGAGAAAGGTAGGCGATGGGATGTTCCAAGCTATCCTCGAATCGCTGTTTCAGAACGGCTCCAATGGCATAATTGGAGGTATCTGTCTCCACTATGAATGGTCGATTAACATCAGGCTGAGCAAGAATGGGAGCTTGTGTAAATTCAGACTTTAACTGTTGGAAGGCTTTCTCTTGAGCCATGGTCCAATGAAAGGGAACATCTTTTTTCAATAAGGCAATTATTGGTTGGACAACCTTGGAAAAGGAAGGTATGAATTTCCTATAAAAATTAGCCAAGCCCAGGAAGGATTGCATCTGTTTCACTGAGGCAGGGGTAGGCCAGGATAAAATAGCCTTGACCTTGGACTGATCTATACCGATACCATCGGGGGTAAGGGCAAACCCTAGGTAGTGAACAGTAGAAGTATGGAAGATGCATTTCTCGGGCTTGGCCAGGAGTTTATTTTCGCGTAAGCGTTGTAAAACTGCTTTCACATGTTCTTCATGCTTGAGAGGGTCCTTCGAAAATATTAGAATATCATCCAGATAGACAATCACAAAAAGGAACAGCATGTCCGAGAACACTCGATCCATGAAACGTTGGAACACCGCTGGGGCATTAGCAAGTCCAAAGGGCATGACTAAGTATTCAAAATGCCCAAAGGGTGTTCTAAAGGCTGTCTTCCACTTGTCACCTGCCCTGACACGAATCAAATGATAGGCGCCCCTGAGATCCAGCTTGGTGAACACAACTGCGCCTCTTACTGCCTCCAGGATGTCTGAGATCAAGGGCAACGGATAGCGGTCCTTGAGAGTACATTGATTTAGACCTCGATAATCCAGACACGGTCTGAGTTCTTTAGTGTATTTTTTAGGAACGAAGAACAGGGAGGCCCCTGATGGAGATTTAGATGGTCGTATGGTGCCATTTGCGAGATTAGTATCCAGGTATTCACGAAGGGCTTTCTTTTCAGGTGCTGATAGGATGAACATCCTTCCAAATGGAATCACCGCGGAAGGTTCCGTCTCAATAGCACAATCTTCAGGTCTGTGGGGAGGTAAGGCCTGGACAATGGCGGAGGAGATAACATCAGAATATTCCTGGTAAGCCTCCGGGATCCAGATGATGTTTGAAACTGCGATTGTGTTCTGATGGGTTGTAGGAAACTCCTTAGATGATGTAGGATCAATGTCTGGATGTAAGCAGTGGGACATACAAACCTCAGAACCCAGGAACAAGGATCCCGCTGCCCAATTGATATAGGGGTTGTGTCTTTGAAGCCGGGGCATTCCCAAAACCATAGGGTAATGGGCGGACTTGATGATGTCAAATATTATCCTTTCTCGATGTTGATTTATAGCAAGCTCGATCTCCTTGGTTTGCAGGGTTATAGGTCCGGAAGAAAGGGGTCTTCCATCAATTGCTTCCACAGGTTGTATGATAGTCCGGGATTCGTATGGAATATGGTGTTTTAAGACCCATTCATGATCTATGAATACCCCCACAGCTCCACAGTCGACCAGTGCCAGGATGGGGTATATTTCTTTCTTGGATGTTGTGAAGAAGGCCTGTAAGATTACCAAGGAATTTTTTCCAGGAGATGTCAAGGATGGAATAGAGGTGGAGCAGACATCTCTCTCCTGAACCTGCGTGTTTAGGATCGGGAGCTGGCGTTTCCCAAGCGCCGTGGGGGGGCAATCGGACATTCTCTTCCTAATGTTTGTCGGATGCACAATACATACATAATCTAGTATGAATCCTTCGCATCCTCTCTTGTGGTGTAATGGGTCCACGGAAGGCCCCTAATTACATAGGTTCAGGCTCATTGCTTGGAGTAGAAATGCCTTCTGAGCTCGAAGGGGATCCAATGGGGTTTTTCTGGAGTGGTAACTTGGTTTTCTTCTTTTCTGCCTTCCTCTCCTGAATGCGAAAGTCAATCTGTAGAGCGAGATCCATTAGGGCTTGAAAGGAACTCGGGTGTGACACTCTGGCTAGTTTGTCCTTGATCTCTTCGTTTAGCCCTCTTCGAAATAAAGTAAAACAAGCTGCAGAGGACCAATCCGCTTCCTTAGCCAGCTGTTTGAAGCGTGTGACATAGGTGAGCAAGTCCTGGGTACCCTGATGAAAGTCGAGTAGACGTTCCTGGGCACTGTAAACTTGTTCCGGGCGTTCGAACATGGTCTTGAGGGCCTCTATAAAGCTGTCGTAGTCATCCAGGAGAGCATCACCAGAGTTAACCAATGGGGTAGCCCAGGTCAAGGCATTCCCGGAAAGATGCAAGATTATAAAGCCCATTTTAGCCCTGGGCGTAGAAAAATAATAAGGCTTAAATGTAAAGTGGACCAAACAAGAATCTAGGAATCCACAAAGGCTCTTTGCTGAACCGTCAAACTTATCAACGCCGCCGCCTAGAATTACACTCTCCTTCGTGGCGGAATCACGGGATAACACCAATTGTTTTAACGCAGCGTTTTCCGCCTTTAAGTTTTGCACTTCGGTCGTCAGCTCTTGCATGCCACGCATAAGATCCTGGACAGCTGCTTCCATGTCTGTATCGAGATAGGTAAGGTGGCGTCTCAATCTGTCACAGGTTTCCCCTTTTCTCACCTGTTTTCTCTGTTTTGCGGAGTCCTTTGTCAGGGTTTTCTTTCGAGCAGTTCGGGTCTTGTACAAGCCCGCTCGGCCGTCATCGGATTCCAGGATTCGTTCAGCTTCTTTGTCCGGGATCTAGGAAACTCCAAGAAGCTTGGAATGGAGGCAGTACACGGAGGCGGTCTGCGCGGAACGCGGAAGAGACAGGATCAAGGAAGGTAGTAGGAAAGGAGAAGGAGGAAGGTCCGGGAACCAGGAAGTAACACAGTTCAGGAGAACGAACTACGGAGCACGTCAGGCCACAGCTATCGGTAGCGTTGAGACGCGTGGAACCGCAGGGGAGTGGCTAATTTATAGAACGTGCTGCATAGGATGTAAAGGTCGATAGACCGCGTTCCGTGTATACGGCCATGTTGGGTGTACTACAGCGAGTAACCCCCGACGTGCCAGGGACCAGGAAGACCAGAAGGGGTGTGATCGATCATGACACTGCGTAGAAGCTAGGAGGAGTGCCACACAAGCATCATCCAGCGTCCATCTTTTAAGGACATTTTCAAGACAGTTGAGTCCTCGTAATGCATTCAGTTGCACCGCTAACTGTTGGCACGCCACAGTCCTTATCACTTTAGGAGACTAGAGGTTATAGACCTATCTTTTTGTCTCTGACCTTCGTGCAACAGCCCTCTTTGAAACACTGCCCACAACGTAGTATTACATGTGCACGAGGTCCCTTGCTTTCCACTACTCTACCAGATTTTGACCACAAGCGCATGTCTTATTTCAGTCAAATTCCAACATTCTACAAGAAGAGTTTGTAGCAAAAAATATCACAATTTTATTTTCATCATATAAAAAATATATATCTGACTTCTTCACTTCATTTATAAAAAAAATACATATTTCAGAATCTATGGAGGCAACCAACACATTTTTTTCCTTTTTTTCCTTTTTTTTTAACAATGAATATTTTGTACACTTTTATATGCACCAACTATTAACCTCTTAGGCTGGCAAACATAATCTATGATTTATCTCACAAAGACAATTCATTTTAGAATCTAATATGTTATTGCTTTTTAGTAGCACATTGGGGTACTCGATCATGGTTCCTATTGTTATAGAATACTGTGTATGAGTATCTCCAATATCTTACACCGATGGTTCCCCAGTCACCCATTCTTTCATTCCTCAAGCAAACATACCCGACATGTTTCATTCCTCATTACTAACATGCTAACAGGAAATAGTTTTTGAATTGCTCCGTTTTCTTGGATTTCATCAAACTTCTAGATTTTCTTTCTTATCTCTTTTGGTTAAAGCTCTAGGTCAAATTCTGGATGACATTCTGTGGAAACACAAGGAATACAGAGGGCTCTATTATTCACCACTCTTATAATGTAGTGTCAATCATACATTTTAAATGTTTTGGTTAAATTTTTAGATGGGTATAATCGCCGCAGTCACCTGAGCCGTCCGAGACGCCTCGACCAGCCTTCCAGATCCGCCAACCAGCACAGAGACAATGATTCTTGGCACTGAGTCGCCGCACCGGACAGCCTGCAGATGTCCGTCCAGCCTCGCTTGCAGAACTGCCTGCCGGCTGGTACCCGCAGCTGTTTCCCCCCACTAACTCTGCCTCAAGGGCTGCAGAGCACCCTGGAACCGTCTCAACACTGTCAAGCACCAAGAACTTCTTCAGCACCAGGTACATTGTATTTCTGCCCCCCTGGTTCTTCTCTGAAGGCTCCTAGAGACAGTTACAATCCTTTGCCCTCTTGGTGCTGAAACCAATAACCTTGAACAGTAAGACTGATTACTTTACTGACTACCCACCTGTCAGTATCCAGAGTACTTACCTTTACTTTGTGAAACTGTCTGTCCTCTCTGTTTCTTTACAGGGAGGGTTGTATTTTGTAGTGTGCTAGAACTGTCTGTTGTAGTAATAATAAAGTAGATATTTGTATACAACCTTGACTGGACAGTCCCTTTTATCATTGGGTAATAATTGTATTTTCACGCTGTTGCAACTAACCAACGATCCACGACCTTGTGGAGATAAGCCTGCCGTTCCATCCATGTTACCAAAATTGGACCAGGATGTCTTCTAATTCACTTGTATTCCAATCTGTCAGGATCCTTTCAGGTGTACTGGAGGTGTGGGGTTGATTGATGGTTTAGAAACCAATATTCCTCCCTGGACCACTGGTGCCCCGTAAGTTGATTTGTCACACCTTGTGAGTCAGAGACCGGATCTATCCCAGGTTGAGGCAAATACCATATTGAAATCACTACCCCCAAACCTCTTTGTTGTCATTAAATCCATCGACATGACGGCAGCTGGATTGGTACTGCACATGTAAACTGAGAACACCATGATTGTTACTTCACCAATCCAGCCAGTAGCCAACATACATCTGACCCTGGGGTCAACTCTACGATCCATCGATCAAGATGGGATTTCTCCACTAAAGGCAATGGCTGTCCCAGCGTTCTTGGATCGTTCTGAGGTGTGGAACTGGAGAGGGAAAAACCTACTCCTAAGTTTACTCCGGTCCAACCTCTGGAGACAAGTTTCCTGCAGATGAACAGTTTCTGCACCAGTATCCCGCAAAGGTGGCAAGACTTTACCCTGGTGGAAGGGGAGTTTAACCCTTTCTGATTCAGCGATAGTAACCGTTTGAACAAGAACAACGAATCAATGTTCCATGCCACCCTGAAGGTCAAAGTATTAACAATCATGCTAACGTCAGGTTTCCCACCCAGCCCCCCTGCTATGAACCAATAGGGCAATATTGAAGCACCTTTTTCTATATTTGTGGAGGTTTTTTCCATCCCCTAAGGAATGGACACATCAGTACATGACAAAGGGCAGAAATCCTTCACTGCCTGGGTCCCTATCAAGTATTGCAAACATACACACAAGTACAATAATGTGCACTTCAATGAAACACTCTGAGCTAAAGACACTGCGCAAAAGCATCCCCAGAAACCCACACACATGAGCATGGCTGTTGAGGGCTTTTGTTCATTCCAGGCAGTGATGGAAGTGAGCGGGAACGGTCGGGAGCAGTGTTCCACTACTTTTATTTTTTTCTGTTTACCATTCCTCTACTTTGTATGACCATATTTACCATCCTCCATAGAGGATATGTCCATTCATGTCCCTGGGCAAGTGTAAAGTTTTAGTGGGAGCCTTAGTTACTAGTCACTTAGACTATTGCAATGCCCCGGCTGCAACACCTTACCACATGCTGCACTTTGCCTCTGACTATGCTCTCCCCTGCCCAGACCACAGTTCCACTACTTTTTTCAGTGCACTTCTACCACTGATACCAGGCTGGTATCTGTTTGAGATCTTGACTGTCCGTTCGGTTCACTTGGCAGTCTACCCTGTCTTGGGGAGCTTCACGTTCGGCCATTGCTACATCACGTGACCCAATGGCGGGCCTGTGTGTTCCTGGTGAGTGTGGACTATGGACACCTAGGCTCTTGGCTGCCTCCCTCCTCGCTGGTCTTCTGTGTTGCACCCCCTGCCACCATCCATGAGAAGAGTGGTGCAAACGCGGGAAGCCACTGATAGTGAATAGGAAGTCCGTGATAGGCTTAATGAAGTACCGCCCCTGCAGAGTGAAAGATGGCGCACCTTGAAAGAAGCGCCAGGAGTGGCCCTGATGCTACACTGAGGGCAGCCTCCTGGCCGTTCACTGGCTCTCTTGTTTAGTTGAGAACTGAAGGCGTGCCATTTATAAGATTGTCTCTTGGTTGAGCTTTCTGTTTTTTTGTTCTGGGCCCAACTCAATGAACTCTGTGTAGCTGTATTTTATCAGTAGCGTCGCATTCAATACTCCCAGCCCACTATTCTCCGAAGTAAGTTCCATGATGTTTCACTGCTATCTGGGTTTCCCAGTGTTTCCAGGTGGGGCGTCCCGGCTGCGAATGTTTACCACACGCTCCCCCTTCGGTACCTGTTCTAATGCAGGGGACACCCCCACAGCTCCCCATGTCTTCTGCTCACCCTGTCCTCTTTTTTCTGAAGTGGGGATACCCGCAGGGGTGTTGCTAGGTCTGGAAAAGATCCGGGGCTAAGCTAATGTCGAGACTGTCAGGACTCAGGGCTGGCTAGCCTTTTAGTTGTAGCCCCTTAGCGTCTATCTGGGATTACAACCAATAGACCTGGGGCTATACCCCCTGAGGCCCCCAACCCCCTTAGCAATGCCGACAACCCCAGTCTCCCTCCAGCCTCCTCTCTGTTCCCTCTTGCAATGATGCCCCTTTACCCTGACTTACCCCCACCGCCCTCTCCACTGAACCCCAAGCTACCCCTGTACCCCAAACCTCCCCCAGCCTCAATCGTTACCTTTACCGCTGTGCGGCTGCTACTTTCTGTCCACCATCCCACACCTAGGGACTGAAAGCTGATTTGAGGGGTGCCCCATCTATTGTATTGGGCACTTCCCCGTGCTCCCCATGTGTGTCGGGAAGCTTTTGGCCTTGATTTCTGCAGCCTGCGCTGCCATTTTAACGGCTGCGGCTGATCTCTCCGGCCCGTCCAGCCATGGGTGTCGCCAGCCATGGGCGCCGGATGGCTGAAGCCCTCCTAAACTGTTGACAAAGGAATTGACACGTAGCCGCGGGTAATGTCCTAAGCCCATCTGGAATCTTCCCTCACGCGGGGGACAATAACTATCTTTCATACACACGTTATTTAAAGCAGCACTTTTGTAATAGAGAGCCGCTGCCGCAGACGCTTCAATCAGTGATGATTAATCTCTGGAGGGCCCTATTCTTTGACTAAATCGCTTCCATTAAGGGCAATGATGACTGGTAATTTGCACTGCCATTGAGACACGAGCTGTTCAAAGCACAGAATGGAGTAGGAATCTGCTACCTCAACAGGCAAGTAAATGGAATCTTAAAGTAAACATCTTTTTTTTTCAACTTTGGAATACTGACAAGACCATGATATTCTTGTTAAATGGAAAAAGTTCAATTTTCTGTGGCGTTAGAAGCTAGGACTCTGGAAGATGATGCATCATCTTTTCTGCTGGCTGCTCCATCACCTCCGGCTTCTCTCTAGTGATGTAAGAATCTAGGACTGTGGAGGATTCCATCCCCATCTGCTTCTCTCCAGTGATGTAAGAAGAGGGACTGTGGAAGATTCCACCCACATCTGCTTTTCTCTAGTGATGTAAGAAGCTAACAGTGTGGACAATTCCAACACTACCTACTTATCTCTAGTGATGTAAAAAGGCAGGACTGTGGAAGATTCCATCCCCAGCTGCTTCTCTCTAGTGATATAAGAAGAGGAACTGTGGAAGATTCCACCCCCTTCTTCTTCTCTCTAGTGATGTAAGAATCTAGGACTGTGGAGGATTCCATCCACATCTGCTTTTCTCTAGTAAGAAGTTAGGACTGTGGAAAATTCCATCACTATCTGCTTCTCTCTAGTGATGTAAAACGGCAAGACTGTGGAAGATTCCATCCCCAGCTGCTTCTCTCTAGTGATGTAACAAGAGGAACTGTGGAAGATTCGACCCCCATCTGCTTCTCTCTAGTGATGTAAGAAGCTAGGACTGTGTAAGATTCCATCCCCATCTGCTTCTCTCAGATGTTGTAAGAAGCCAGGACCGTGGAAGATTCTATCCCCATATTCTTCTCTCTAGTGATGTAAGAAGCTAGGACTATGGAAGACTCCATCACCACCTTCTCGCTAGTGATGTAAGAAGTTAGGACTGTGGAAGATTCCATCACCATCTGCTTTTCTGCAGTGATGTAAGAAGCTAGGACTGTGGAAGATGACGTGTAACCTTTATGCAGGCTGTTCCACCACCACCTGCTTCTCTCTAGTGACCCAGGACTTTTGTATCACCTGCAAATAATCCAGCCTCCTTGTGTGATTTTAGTTCTGATTGATTATTGCCCTCTCAATGTCTGGACATCTCATTATCGCCCCATTCAACTGTATCATGACCTCATCGGCAGGGATCAACTTGGGGCCCATCATAATGTTGCTGCTTTGGGAATAGTCAAGTAGTCACAGTGCCAGGTCTGCAGTCAGCAAATCTCAGTCCACAACATTCTCCGTGCCAAGCTAACCGCGGTCCACCACCACTACTGCAGAACATTTCCCTGCATTGATCCCTAGACTGATGTGACCCATAACACCAACACAGATGTTTACTACAGGCTGGAATGCCAGGTGGACCTTGTGGCCTGGGTGGAATAAGGACCACTGGGCCTGGCAAGGCTTGGTCAAGGTCATTGATGTACATTAATATAGAGATTACATAATATCCCTCCCCCAAATGAGCAACAGCGGTAACCTCTGGCTTTAGCTGGGCCAAGATCTTTAGCATAGATTGTGCCATAGAGTGCCTAATATATTTATGGAGCACAAAGTTCCCCTCTACAGGCTGTTAGTGCTGCGGGGGACTTGCTTAGTGGGAGCCTGGAAGCTAGAGCTCAGTTGGAAATAAGGAAGGTCTGTGGATTTTTCCAGAAGGCTTAAATGCTTCACTGGCATTTGAAAATACAGTGAACAAGCTTTCGATATTTTTGGAACCACTACTAAGTAGCCCTCCCTGGCTCAGATGAGAAGGCCTGCCCAGAGCTGCAAGGGGCAGGTTTATCCCTAATAAACCCAGGCAAGATTTTAGACAAGGTGTGGCAATGCCTCATGAATTACCTTTAAAAAAATAACTTAGGTAAGTGGGACTTAGGAGCCAATGAAGTGTGCTAGTCAAGGAGAGGAGATATAACATCCGGGGCTCCGTGTTAGCAGCTGAGTTTCAACTTTCCAATTCATCAAAAATTATTTAATAAATTGTGTCAGATTTCCTTGGTACCAGGACCTGGCAAAGGTGTTTTTAGGTCCTGGCTCTATGGAAACCAAATGCCCATGCCCGAGCCGTCATCCAGTAGAGCTCTTGCTGTCTTAAACACTGAAGCGCGCAGACAGGTGAAGCAGGCGCTGTCCTGAATTCTGGTGCTTCGAGGGTACTGGATCACAAGGTCTAACTTCTGAGAACAGATTGGAAGAGTTCTGCTTCGGTTTGTCTTTTTTTTAATTTTTATTTCACAATAAGTATATTTAGCCATTACATCTTTTATACTACGCAATACATCATCTAATAACATCATTTATACAAATGCCCCAATCACCTAATAAATACAATGACATCATTAAAATGTGCAAAACCATAGAAGGTCGAAGACAAACTAAAAATACATACAATTCAATGACCAATTGATCTGATGAAAGCAAATTCCAGAATATTTAAAATGCTCGCAATCTTAATCCATAACAGCCAGGTGATAAATAAGGGAGAAGTCGTTACCAGTTAAAAATCTAGCCCACACATCACAATCAATATCCAGTCTAGCGATGCAATGGCCGCTTGCTCCAGCCGCCAAAGTCCTCAAGGATATAAACATTAATATTCCATAATTAAATGTTTTGCAGACTTCAAGAGATTACAGCGAACCCTGCAGTGCCTATAGGGCCATGGGACGCCTTCCCTGGCTCCCCTTACTTCCATGGAGTCAACTGCATTCAATGTGATTCTTAAGTAAGCTTTGATAATATAATTAACAGAACAATCATTAATATACACTGCAAGCATCGAGCCACATTGATAATGTTTTATGAATTCAGAGCTTAAAGAGCAGCACAGCAAATCAGCTTGAAATTGCTCACTGACTAATTTATGCATTTGTTTCTTGAGGACAATTGCAAATCCAAGGGATCAGTTAAAGAAATCTCTAAGAATATGAGATAGAAGCCTTGACTCAGAGAGCCGGGCTATAGTTACCCAACTCCTTGAGAGTTCTTGAATAGGTTGAGCAACATAATGTAAGAGAGTGGCTGGGTCAGCATGCATAAATTGCCAATGAAGAATAAGGCATCGAACATTCAGTACATTTAGGATACTAATCAGGTTAAATTCCGCACAAAGATACTCGAGTGGAAGGGTTGGATTACAACCCAACAAAAGCCTAAAGGCAACCGGCTTCAAGCTTTTTAATCATCCTAGAGAAGTGCTTATGACCCCAAACGTCTGTTCCAAAAAGAATAGCAGCAGGGAGTTTAGCCTTGTACATGTCGTCTACTGAATTTAAGGAGAACCCACCGTTTTTCTTAGCAAACCTCTGGATACCTCCTAGTTGTTGATGGACCTTGATCTTATCCTTATTCATTTGGGCAATCCAGTTAAGTTTGTAGTCAATAGTTATCCCCATGTATTTATACTGGGGAACAGAGCCCAGAGGCTTAGATCCAGAATACCGTTGGTCAGGCTTTGCCCTTTTCCGAGTCTGACCCAGGGAAAAAGTCATTATTTTTGTTTTGATGGAATTAATAATAAGTATCGATATAGATTATCAAGTTGGAGTTGTAGGCCAGACGGGGTGTAGTCTAACAAAACGAAATCATCTGGGTACCCAAACCAAGAGAGCTGATGCTCACCAAGTCTAGGAGGGGACGGCTAGCTGTTTACTAGTGAGGTGGAGAGGTCTGAGTGGTACAAGCTAAATAGAGCAGGAGTTTATATACAGCCCTGCTTTAAATCAGTATGAGTATTAATACATTCTGTGAGGTCAGCTGCATGGAACAACCTCACCTTCACACTCCTCACAGAATAAGCCATAATCATTCTTAGTAAACCACTGGGGATCCCCAATCAAGCCAATATATGTCAAAGCAGGTGATGAATTACAGTATCAAAGGCAGAGCTGTAATCAACAATTGCTACATACTGCAGCTGATTTAATGTGGCCCAGGAGAATTCATTAGAAGAGACCAAAGCAGGTGTATTTACAATCATCCCAAATCCTTTGCAAAGCCCAATTTTACATTTGCATTTCAAGTCCCAAAGAAAAGAACACGGCAGCACAGATACTTACAACTGGGTCTGTTTTTCTTTTCTCCTTGCTACTGGTAGGTGACTGCAGATACAGACGTGAGTGGCTAACTGGGAGTGACCATTGTCTGTGGCATGTTCTTTAGGAAATGGATATCTTAGGTGGTGATTAGAAATGGGAGGGATGCATAACAAGATGCATTATACACGGACTATAAGCAGGTGACCTTATGTATTTTCTTTCACTGTGTGTCTTTAGGTTTAGCTATGGCAGCTACAAATCCATGAACAGATTTGTTTAGGCTCAGATTGCTCTGCTTACTGTAACTTTGCAAGCTTCGATTCAGGATGGCTAAAATAAAGCTACAATCATATGTACTTTTGCATGCATTGCACAGTTGGTGTATTATGTGATTTGTGTATCTTTTAAATCATTTCTATAAAATGGAGTATTATATTAGCCCAACATTTCTGACTTTTTACAAGCATAACACTTGACTGCTTTGACTACACAGATGGGCACTGGGGCTCTGCTCCGTGCCCATCAGAAGAACAACACCTGTTGAAGTGCCAATAATCAGACAACCATGGGCAGTAAGGTACCCATTGAGACAACTGTACCAGCAGCTGACACGAAACAAAGACTACTTAAAAACTGTCCCCGAAGAAACCCAAAGGGCCTTAAGTGAAGGCGAATGGTGATGACACAAAGGCCCAGACAGACTTACAGATGAACGAAACAGCAACCAAAAGATGACACGCAAAGACGAAATGTTATGAATAAAGATGTGATGGGCCTAATAGAAGAGGCGATGTTGAAATATAAAGAAACGTAACCATAAAACGGGATGAAAATATGCAACTGGCTAACGCCTGTAAATAGGTTTGTAACGCAAGAAGCTAAGAAAACAGTGATGCTTGCGATGCTTAGTAGAAGAATAGAGCGGCAAGCGCCAACTATATATATCTACCTCAATGACGCACATTATATAAGTGCAAAGCCACTTTATACAAAAGCAGAATTAACCCAGGTTACTACGGGCCAAACAGGCCAGGATTCTTATTCCAGCTGAAACAAGAAGAGAGACGGCGGAATCGAAACTCAGCAAGGAGCAGGCCGTGCCTGGGAAATCGAGGTCAAACCAAGAGAGGGAGGCGGACAGTAAATTCGGAGAATCGAAACTTGAGAACAGAGCAGCCTGCCTCCTGAAGGTCGAGATAAGGGGGCCCAGGCAGGTGGCGGCCAAAAAGGAGAATTAAATGCACAAATAGAAGGAAAACAAGGCCGATTCATGGTGTGCTAACACGTGACCAGCCAAGTGCGAAGAGGTCCAACGTCTGATGTCACCCAAAGCAGGAGATGCCATAACGTTTCCTGACAAGAAGCTACAGTTTCGAGGCCAACCTCAGCCAACTAATTGACACATAGCCCTAAAGTACTGATTGATGGAAGGGAGGCAGGGTGAATCTTGGGGCATCCCGTATCTGGTTGACCATTCTGCATGCTGCAAATTAAAGTGGAGATTTATGCTTAGGGTTATAGCCAGCCCAATCACAGTGGGCCAAATAATCTAAGGTCCTATACATAGTAGAACCAATGAGACGTCATACTTTTAGTGACGTTTGCATGAGTAATGTTAGAGGGAAGGGCGTAGACGCCCACCCGATAAGAGTTATCCAATCCTAACACTCCGTTACCATATACAGATATAGCACCTATACTTAGGTTACCTTTTCCAACCAATAGAATTGCATGACAAACGTTTGATTGTTACACGTCAATGACAATTTCTAACTATAACTATTGCTGTCTGAATGAAGATTGTGGGAGTTGAACCGAGACAGGCGATTGCATCACTGTTGATTTCCATGTTTCCCGGTTTTCTTTACTTGTCATTAAATGGACGTCCCTTTGCCAAACCATTGAGTTGTCCTTATTGATTGGTGTTGGAGTAAGCGAGTCCTGCACCCCATCCACCTCAAGGTGCAGCTATCTCGTCTTAAAAGTACTTGAGGGAGAGCTCTGATGCTATGGGCCCGTCAGAGGTCACTCCGCCCTCCTGTACACAGGACATTTGGCATGGCTATTTCAAAGGAGGATGTTTTGATGCAGCGTATCTTCTACTCCTTTTGGCACAGCTTGTTCGCCGCGGCCAGAATCATATAAATGCTATATGTGATCAAGAGCAATGAGGCCCCTGTAAACCTTGTTCAGTGCTCTTGCTGCACTCAGGACTTTGACCTGGTCTTCAGGAGCCAGACCAACCGTTACTTCATTCGGACTGGATCTAAAAAGCTTACATGTTGCTCTGCATGTCATGATTATCATAATGGTACATTTGCTTGCTCATTCCCTTTCCAAATTGCTCATAGTTTCTAAGTCGGAAGCTCTGTGATGCCCTTCGGATTGAAGAATGCCCCTGCCACTTTTCAGAGGATGGTTAACCAGGTTTTGTCCGGACTGGAAAACTTGAGCGTCGCCTATGTAGGCGAGCCACACCTGGGAGGATCATATATCCCACCTGAAAACAAGTGCTTCAGGCACTGCAGAATGCAGGCCTGATTATCAAGGCCACAGAGGGCCAGATGAACCAAAGGAACCTTATGCT
The DNA here is from genome assembly GCF_040938575.1 of Ambystoma mexicanum. Classification (NCBI taxonomy): domain Eukaryota; kingdom Metazoa; phylum Chordata; class Amphibia; order Caudata; family Ambystomatidae; genus Ambystoma; species Ambystoma mexicanum. The sequence continues at coordinate 334,146,578 of NC_090924.1, read as the reverse complement.
TGTAATAGACATAAACTTCTTTTCTCCAACTGTAACATCCCTGGAAAATATGGATAAGGGACGGGGTGGACGGGCCTACAGGGAACTCTGGAGATTTCCCGGAAGGCCTCTGCACCCGGGGCCTCTTCTATGTGAATGTGTGGATGGTCAGGGACAGAACATAAAATACTTTGAAACACAAAATCAAGAAGTGCTGCTTTCTGAAAAAGAGAATACAAACATGAAATAATCAATGAGTTGAGTAATTGTATCTGAGGGAAGTGAGGTGCATAAACAAAATAAAACATGCCAACATTCGCCTTGTTAGCATTATTTGCTCAATTACCAGTCAGCTGCATTGATAGGTGTGCGCACCCACAGCCTCCGGCCCCTTTAGCAAACCGGATCCTTAAGCAGGGTGGTTTTCATGAGCAATGTTCCACAACTGGGAGTGGGCTTCTTTAGATACGTAAGGACTGTGATGCAGGATGGAGCCGCCATTGTCTTGGTAATAGACACCTGACCCTTCATCCCATTCGTTGTGTACCATTGTACACCATCTCCTTCGTACAGTGGCCCTATTTGCGGCATTACTGCCACCAATAACGGGTCCGGCACTGGTGCAGTTCAATGGGGACTTACCGGTGTAGTCCGACCTTTGCGGGACCGGTAAGTGCCCATTGAAAATGCCATTCCCCATTCCCATTTGAGCCCTGATAGGGCTCAACGGGAATGGGGAGGGCGCAAATAACGGGCTCGCGAATGGCAAGCCCGTTATTTGCGCCCTGGTCCCTTAACGAGTCCCGTCCACAATGGCTGGTCAGACCAGCCGTTCCTGGAGGGACCCGCTAATCGACCTTGTAGTAGGGCGGTAAGGGATTACCGGCACCGGTCTCCTTACCGGTGTCCGGTATCCCTTACCGCCCACCTTGGAAGGACCCCCAGTGTCACTAAACTACGTTCTGATCCATTTCTTAAAATGGAGTTCAGCCCATTTTATCATAAATTGTGGGAACACAAACTAAGTATTAAAGAAAAGGTGACCTGTTCAATAGGAGATGGTTCAAGAACTGCGCCACGCAAGCCTTACCCCATGGACTGTATCAGGGCCTTTCAACTTTTTCAATAGAATTGGCCTCAAGCCTCCAGGGACTTCCAACCGTTTTAGTTGGAATGGGCCTTGTGCCTTGGGGGTGGGGGGGGAGGGGCTGAGCATCTGACCCTGTGTTGGCAGGATTATGGCAAATCAAAATACTTCTTTAATTCAGGATATTAAGTGTGCGCTTTGCAGTTTGCACGCTACAGGGTGTCTTCCCTGATGCCATCAGGATGTCATCTCCCTCCGGCTTTGCAGTATCCAGTGTTCTTATCACCCCGTTGCCATTTTTCCCCGGTTTTGACTACATTATCACCTTCTTGAAAAAGAGCGATTAGTAGCTTTTCAGTGGACATTTGGTTCAGCTCCATGCTGGCTGCCTTTCTGGTCATAATCTAATTAACCCCCCTGCTTGCATTCCTTTATGTCTCCCTTATAATCTAAGCACCGGATCAGAGTCTCAGACTCTTTTTCCCAGCTGTAGGCAAGGCCTCCAGCAAACGTCTTGCTGAAATGTGCCCCATGAGCCCAGACCCATCGCCCGCTGGCCCTGTCTTGCCATGTACTATTCCAAGCATTACACGTTTCATGACATTGCTTTACGCTGGTCACCTGGCATGAACTGCCCTTCTATCCAAGAGTGACTAAATCCATTTGGACCTGGCAATCTGAACAGAGTAAGCACAATATCAATACCCTGTCGTTTAGCCAAATTAGAAGGGGATTTAATTACACCAGCAGACTGCAAATGGATGGCCTTAATGGATGGCATTTGGCCTATCTGCCCAATGCCGGGTTGTTTATCGTGTCCCAGGGTGCTGGGGTGTAGCTGCAAATGGAGCCAATGCAGAAGATGTATGGGTGCCTCATAGGCGACATAAGGTCAGGCCTTTGAGGGGTGATAGCGCAGGGGCAATACGTTTGTCTAGGAAGCAAGACAACTAAACAACAGGTTCGAATCCCGAATAAGTGCGCTATTAAAAAAAAAAAGTACATATAATAATTATAATTTTGGAATAATGTAAAAGGGGTCGAAATTACAAGTGTCAATTCATTAGATTTGATTTATTTTCTTTTATTGTTTTATTTGTTTATTTCTAACGCGCCATAGACCACAGGCATTATGCTATAAAGAATACAAATAAAAATGCAAATCAAAATACATTAAACAATAGGATAGGCATTCGCTTGGCGAGAACATGCATGAGAAATTATACATGCAGGTGGACCAGTTATAGTATGGAGCCTTAATAAAGCTGGCGAGTGTGTCTGCAGGGGGGCAATGGCAGATTTTTGGCGGTGAGGGAGAGGGGAGGGGGGCTCTTTAATACAGCAGAAGTTAGGAAGCAAATGTGGACATGTGTCCCGGGGTCTGCACATGGAATGGCGGCCAGTGGCGCGATTACTGTAGCTAAAGATGGCCGCACGCGCGAGGCGCAACATGCGCGGCCGCAAGCAAATGGCAAAAGCCCTGGCAAGTCCATTGCGACCTGCAGCCGGGGACTGGGAATGCAAACTCAAGAAAAGGACCGGCGTCATGCATAACAAACGACAGCTATCTGCTTTCCTTGCTGCAGCTATTCTCTGTCCGTGGTGGAAGCTTGCACAGCTCCTGCGAATATAATGCCTGTTCTGTGTGTGATAGAAGTTTGCACACCTGTGCCCTGTGCGTTACATTCTTGAGGGAAGCTTGCACTAATTCTGTATCTCTTTGTTACATGTGGAGTGCCTCTGAACCTATTCTAGCACAGAGGGGAGTGCTAGAATAGGTGCCAGTAAGACTGAGATTCCCCTCATCGGCACACATGCTCCCTCCTTTTCTATTGCTCTCTGGCCAGCCGCTCTTGGCCCTCTTCCTTTTCCCACCTGTGAGGCTAAAAACCTCGAGGTCATCTCCGACTCCACTCTCTCCTTCTCTGCTCACATCTCTGATGACTCTAAAAAGTCACACTACCAGCTGCACCTCCTCAGAGGTATTCTTCCTTTCCTCTCCTTCCCCCAGAAGCTCACTGTCCCCAGAGCTCTGGTTCTCTCTAGGCTGGACTACTGCCTCTTTTTAAATCTACCTGCCTCTACTCTCCGCCCTCTGCAATTTATCCAGAACAGGACTGCAAGACTTGTCCTTGGCCTCAAGCCCAGGGATGGTATCTCTCCAGGACTGAAATCTCTGCACTGGCTCCCAGTGGCTGCGAGGATTACGTTCAAAACCCTCTGCATTGTCCACAAGGCCTTCTGTGGTCTGGGGCCTCAATACCTCCAACTCTCTCTTCCTAAATATCTTCCTACTCGAGCTCTTCGCTCATCTGCCTCCAACTCCCTCAAGGTCAGTCGCTTCTCCAAGCAACAAGTTGGTGGTAGAGCTCTTTCTTCGGCTGGGGCCTTCCACTGGAACAGCCTCCCTGAAACTTGAGGAGAAACATCTCCAGTTCCGGAAGCACCTCAAGACCTTCCTCTTTGCTTCCGCTTTCTCTCCTCCTCTCCCCTGCTGAATTCCGGACTGAAACTGTACTGGTCACCTGGCTACCCTCTGATCTCAGGCCCAGGTCCACTCCCAGCCAGCTGCACACCTGCACTGCCTCCCGGGCAACCCCTGCACTTGGGGGCTGTTTCTGTATCCCTACAGTCCCCACGAGCTCCAGACACTTGATGTCTGCACTTACTCCAGCACTTGCCACTAGCTGGCCTCACTTTTACCTCTGTTTTATTTATTCTTTACTGTTGATCATAGCTATTGTACTGCCCACTCTCCCTTCCCTGCCGCACTTACCCTCTCCTCCCCTGCACTTGCACAATCTCAATGTCACCAGGCCTAGTAAAATCGTTTTTTCTTTGTCTTCCCTCTGTTCCTCCTCCCTTGCATCATCACGCCTTGAAACACTTGTGCATAGCCGCGTTATAAATGCCATATCATATCATATTGCTCCTGTCTAGAGCGTGTGTCTAAGGAATGCTTTATGTGCGGCTCCGCGTGTAGGCACCCATGTTGTGCGCGTTCTACATGAGAGGGAAGCTTGAACGAATAGAGCCCAATCTATACGTTTTATACAGCTAGGAAGATTTAATCGCTGCCGTCTGCATTAGTTAATGCTGGAGCTGCCAAACATGGAGAGGGGGACCATTGGGAGAATCACTGGAAACCAAACACACAAACAACTAAATGCAATGTAAAATTAGCTTGAAGAGTAGTGCTGAGGGTCAAAAAAGCAGACTAGGGGGACATACACAGTTTGGCAACTAGTTAAATGTGATGTGAAGTGGTCTTGCATAGTGCTACATCTGCCATTCTAGCAGCCTCTTGGTGCTAGGATCTGGAACAGAAGCTTGGAACGGAGGAAAGGTTAGGGAGAGGGAAAGGCAAGATGCAAGGGCTTCATTACAAGTTGAGTGGTATATGGTAAAAGTGCTGGTAACAGAATTACCACCACTTTCACCACACCACCCAATCATGAGCTGGCAAGCACCAGCGGAATTACCTTTGGAATTACCGCCAACATCAGGGGGAATTAGCGTCAGTGCTAATTCCGTCAACGGAATTAACACCAAGATGCAAAATGGTATTTCCTCTGCATCACAAGTTGAAATATCACCGAAATACCACAGAAAACGGCCAGCAATTCTGCCAAAAACACATTTCAGTTAGCTCCCCTTAAAAGGGGATGCTAAATGCATACAGGTGATGGACATAAGTCACAGGTGCACCCAATCCACTGAGAAAGAGAACATAAGGCCCACACCTGACTCAAGTACACTTAACACCACCATGCTGTCTCTAGCACTCGTAAACTGGGACATGCAGCACCTCGTGCTCCACAGTGAGCTGCAGAGTCAGGAACCGCATCACAGGGCACATGGGGTGTTTAATGACAGCCCAATGAGCACATTAACAGAAAGGCCATGTTAGGCCCGAATGTGCTGAAATATAGTCTTCCAATGGAAAGGCGGAAAGGCACGCTGGCAGAATGAAAAGCCAGCCTCCAAACTTTAACACAGCAAAGGTGCCTAGTGAATTGAAACGGTGTGTATTTCTGTAGTTGAAACAAGGAATATGCGAACCATAAAACCAGACTGCAGAAAATAATTGGAAAGGCACATTGTGAGCTGACAGCCACAATGAACAGCAGCATTTCACTTGTATCTGCCACCTTAAAAAGGCCATTTGCATAGAAAGAGAAATAAACTTTCTGATTGGGCCTTGCATGCAATGCAACTGAAATAATAAACACATGGAGTTAGAATTTCCCTTGCAAAAATGAACAAGTCAAGATGGGAAAGGAACATTATTGGTCCTATACAAGCACATTAAGAATAAACAGAAGGCCTCATATGCCCAAAGAAATGCAACGTTCCCAAATATGTCTGTTTCTAGAGACATGACTGTAAGTTTCTATTTCCCAAAAAATGACCTGATTTTTCATGTGCAAAAGACAAAACTACGTTTCTATTTCCTGAGAAGGGCTCAGTCTATTCAGAACACTCAAGCAGTGGTCAAGGAATTTTATTGGGGTATGTGCTCTGAGATAAACAGCAGGATGACCATTAGCCTTGGGAGAACAAAGGCTAATGGATTTATTCCAGGCTTGAACCAACAATGAGGCAGAAGAGCCTGGAGCATATGTTTCAAGCACAATGAAACTCGAAACAAGAAGTGAAACCTATATTGTGAAATGAAAGTCAGGATCTTGAATATATTGTAGATTCCCATTAGTTTAAATGGACTATTCTCTTTTATTTATTTTATTTGTATAGCGCACATCAGCCCATGGGCATCAGGGCGTGTTACAGAGGGAAGAAAGTTGCAAGAATACATAGAAGGTGTACACAGTTCATATGGTTAGAGTGAACATGTGTGTTCTTGACTGCAACGAGGCAGATTACGCAAAGTACAGTGGAATACGTATACATGTAAGAGTATGTTTGTTTACCGGGGGCATGGGTACCCATGGCAAAGAGGGAGAGTACTCATGGCTAAGGGGAAGGGTTGTTAATAGGGTTATTCTAACAGCCAAGTGTTGAGGGCATTGCAGAATGCAAGGTGGGATGGTTAATCCCTGGGTGGCAGGGAGTTCCACTGTCTCGCTGCGATGAAGAGGAAGCTGGCACATCCAGCCCTGGCGTGTTTAACTCTGGGTACAATGAGTCAGTGGGAATAAGGAGTTCTGATTGGTCGGGAGGAGCCCGCTCTGACTATTTTCGAGGATAGGTAAGGGGGGGCAGTATGATTGATGCATTTGTGTGTGATGGAGAGGGTTTTGTATAGGACAGGTTCTTTAACTGGAAACCAATATGCTTCACGTCTTGCTACAGTGATGTGTTTTCTTTTGTGAATGTTGAGGGCAGCTCAGAGGGTGTTCTTTTGGATAGTTTGGCATTTCATCATGTCTTTTGAGGATGTGCCAGTGAAGAGGACGTTGCAATAATCCAGTCTTGAGCCTATTATCGCTCTTGCGATAGAGAGGTAGTTTTCCAGCGGATAGGAATGTTTGGTTTCGTTAATCAACTTAGTGTGGTATGTTGCAGAAGAAGCGATGGTGCTGACTTGTCATGACATGGATAGGGTGGCATCTAGATAGACTCCAAGGGTCTTGACAGAGGGGGAGACAGGGATCTGGATGTTGTTGATAATGAAGGAAGTGTATTGGTTGTTGAGCTTGTTGAGGGTTTCCTGGGGACCGACCAAGAGGATTTCTGTTTTGTCCCCGTTAAGGCAGAGCCAATTGAGAGTGGGAGGAGGACTTGGGTGTCATCAGCATAGTTAGTGTAGGCTATGCCAATGGAGTCCAAGATGCCGAATAGTGGCTTTGTAAAGATATTATAGAGTGTGGGAGAGATACAGGATCCTTGTGGGACACCACATTGGACGGTGGCTGGGGCCGTGCAGGCCTGATCTGAAAATACTCTCATGGCTCTTCCTTCCGGGAATGACGTGATCCAGGCTGTGGCATTGGGGGAGAAATGTGCTGAGGAGGTGAGGTGATGGCACAGAATTTTATGGTCTACTAATTCAAACGCAGCGGATAAGTCTAGGAGGAGGAGTAAGGCTGGCTTGCCTGCATCCTTGATGTCATCCAGCTGATTTTTTAAGTCAAGCAAAGCCGACTCTGTGCCATGGCCTGGGCGAAAGCCGGATTGTCGAAGACCAAGTATGCCGTTGGATTCCAGGAAATGTAGAACTTGAGAGTATGCTGCTTTGTCTAAGATTTTTAACAGGAAGGGACTGTAGTTATGGGTCTGTAGTTTTTGGGGGAGGTGGGTCCAGTGAAGGTTTTTTCAGGAGTGGTCTGACCCATGCTTCCTTTGGCAAGGGGGACCAGTCCTGGGGTAAAGGAGGCATTAATGAAAGATATGATGAGGGGTAACAGGGAGGCTGCACAGTCCTTGATGAGAATGGCTGGACAGTGATCGCCTTTGCAATTAGATGGTTTGAGGTGCTTGAGGAGGTACAGGACCTCGGGTACAGAGATACCCTTGAAGGTGAAAAGGGGGTAGTCCTGGGAAGCAGGGAAGGTGGTAGGTGTTGCTGGAGGTGAGGAGAGGGCATTCCGGTTATCTAGGATTCTGGTATGCAGGATGTCTAGTTTGTTAAACATGGCATCTTGGATATTTGAGCACCAAGCTTCATCTTTGGAAATAACCTGCACGGTGGGTGCTGGTGATTCTAGCTTCCTGAAAATGGTGAAGATCTCTTTAGTTCCAGATTTTGCATTAGCGATTCTGATGTTGTACAACATGGTTTTGGCTAGGATGATTGCCTTTTTGTATCGGGCAGCTATTTTGGTCAATTCTAGTTTAGTGAAATCATTAGGGTTGGCTTGCCAGGTGAAGAGGGTGATACGTTTCATAGTTCAGAGTTCAAGTAGCTCTGGGGTGAACCAAGAGTTGGTATGTCTGATGGTTTTAGCTTTCTTTGCTGACAGTGGGGCTATGGAGTCGACTGCATTTTTTCGTACCGAGTTGTAAATCTCAGCTAAGGCTGTAAGGTCATTGGAGAAGGAAGGTCTAAGGGCAGGGTCATCTAAGTATGGTAGTATCTTCTCTTTGGTTAGCTTACGTGAGCTCCTGACTAGGGCGGCGGGAGGGAGTGGTAGGGGGTTTCTTTTTAGTTGGCAAGGGGATGGAGAAGAGGATGATGTGATGGTCAGTCCATGGGCACAGGGAGTTGGATCTGATGGACTGGGAGCAGTTATGGTCAGCTATCCAATCCAGGATGATGCCTTTTATGTGTGTGGGTTTGGTGATGGACTGTTTGAAGCCTAGTGTGTCTAGTGCTTTGACAAGGTATTTGGCGTATTATAGTTTTTCATTTTCTCAGCCATGATATGTCGTACGAAGGTCATTCAAGTATCATTTTAAAGCGTATTACGAGCCTGTGATGTTGATTAAATTTGGATCAAATGTCAACGTTTGGAAACCCTGTTACAACCCAAAATGCATTTCAAGCTACCCAGAAAATGTTATAAAGCCGAAAGTTGGGGAGCTGGTGAATTGAATTAGATATCAGCATCAAAACCTGTGGGCTGATAACTGTTATAATTGTTGTGTAAAGTGCAAAGAATTGGCATTTGAACCTAAAACCTCCTAACAAGGCAGGATTCATCTTAATAAGACAGGCATGAACAGTGGAACACAGAGAATATATTTGTTAGGTATATTTATAACATACATTTTTTTCTCATGTAATACTTTTTCAGTGAAAAACTAGATTTGAAAAAAAATGTCAAATGAAAACTCTGGCGGGTGGGTTCATCCTTCCCATCAATTCAACTTCATGCTTCAAGGGCCCTATCCATCAGGAGGGGCTGGGCCTTGGGAGCAGGAGAAGGGAATACATGTGCAATGAGAATTCAGTGCTAAAAAGTTAGCACCTCCTGATTTCAATATTTGGAAGGTGTGGCTTAGAGGGTAAAAAGTCCTCATACTATAGGGAAGGGGAGAGCTGCCTAATAATCTTCAAACAGCCTTGCCTAAATACCATCTGGGGGAATCCTGAGACAACTGTCAACATATTATCTGGGTGGAAGGACTGAAAATTGCTGCAGGATTAACTTTGCATGTGAAGACAGAAATTGGGAAAGTCTAAAGGCTGACTGGGCCCTATGTCCAAGGAGAGCCAAATAGAGGGATGAATGCTGGTGGCTATCTATCACTGAAGGACCTGACCAGATTCCTGTGCTTCCACAAGAGAGGGTCCTGAAACACGGATGACTTTCCTGCGTACCAAACCCAGAGAAATCCAATGTAAGTAGCGTGTCCAACAGAGCCATGTGCGCAGGGATTTGTTTGATTTAATACCTTCCCCTTAGTTAAAGGATGGAGGCATGGGGGCGCATCCTTTATATTTTTAATCAATAATAACTCAAAAAATTCCCCTATAGCCAAATACCATGGGGTGATTTTGTTACCATTTGAAATGTTCAAATTTCATCCCAGTGGGCCTCATTACGACCCAGGCGGTAACTTACCGCCTGGGTCGTACCTTTACCACCATGGCGTAAACTATGTTTACGCCATGGTGGTTGGCGGACTTACCGCCCCATTCCGAGGTTGGCGGGGCGGTAAGTCCCCATTAACCCATTTACCCTTCCCCATTCCCATTTTTGCCCCATAGGGCATAATGGGAGTGGGGAAGGCGTTAATTACGCCACCGTAAATTACGGTGGCGTAATTAACAACAAGGTCCCTTAGCGCCATGGATTTTAACAGTGTTAAATCCTCCATGGCGCTAAGGGACCTCGGAATCAGGCGGTAAGGGTCGGCGCTGTTTACGCCGCCGTAAACCCCTTACCGCCTGGGTCGTAATGAGGCCCAGTGTACCTTAAAAAGTATAGTCTTTAATGTAATTGGGTACACCTATTTTTTCTTGTCAACCCCAGACTTTGCTAAAGAAAAGAGATGTTCTTGCAAAAAACGAAATTCCTAACCGCCACCATTCCTTAGATCTGGCCTTTGAGCAGAGGGGTGCTGAATACACCCAAAGTCTGGGTTTTGGTGCTGGGTAGAGAAGTGCTTTACTCAATGAAACCAAATGTAATTCCTAATTGAGAAATGCACACTCTTTCCTGAAAGTGGGGGAAGTGACCATGATAGGAACAAGATTGTGTACTGCTTTGGGGTGAAGAAGGGTTCTGTCAATCCAACGTTGTATCAAACGTCTGTTGTGATTTCAAAACCGCTAACATTTTCGAGTGTGCAGGGAAACTAAATATACAAAGCGCTGCATGTGTGAATTTGCTTATGAACACAGAAAAATGTTGCGGTAATCGAAACCGTATAAAGAAAAGCTGATGCTCATGATCTGCTAATGTTCCAAGGTATTGTTCATTGTAACATAAGGAGGATCAGGGGACAAGTTAGAACTGTTTATTTGGCCTGTGTCCCCTGCACACAATGTCAAAGAAAAGTGCATTTTGTATCAAAGCTTTGTTTGGTGCCACAGTGAAGGTGGTGTGTGTAATCATTTAGTGCAAATATTCAAGGAGACTCTTCTTTAAAAAATATATATTCTTTCTGTACCCCGGCCTGGTTCTTCGCTCATTGGGGCACAGGGGAGGGATCGATGCGGCTCTATATGAGTCATAGACAGGGCTAGCTGAACAAAAATAACCCATGTGTTGTGTGGCACCTTAATTGGGAAGGGGGAGGAACTCCACATGTTAAGGGTGGTCTCCCAATAGATCACTACAGCAGAGAAGAGGAGGAGATGCCATGCAAGGCGAGTGCCCAGGGTCAGATTGGGGCAAGAAATAGGACCGGGCACCCCCATTAAAGTGGCCCTCATCTGTGAATCATGGCTATTAACGACTTTACATAAAATGTTACTTATGGTGGTTGGTACTCAATTGTCAACCTCAGAAGGATGAAAGGCCTTGCCAGGTTTCAAACCTGCGATATGCAGATCACACCTAGAGCACAGCAGTGAGCACTCAACTCGCTGAGCTACCTTAAAACAGTATGACTACCTTCCTTATTTCTTTCCTTCTATCCTTCCTGCCTTCCTTCTTTCTTTCCTTCTATCCTTCCTGCCTTCCTTCTTTCTTTCCTTCTATCCTTCCTGCCTTCCTTATTTCTTTCCTTCTATCCTTCCTGCCTTCCTTCTTTCTTTCCTTCTATCCTTCCTGCCTTCCTTATTTCTTTCCTTCTATCCTTCCTGCCTTCCTTCTTTCTTTCCTTCTATCCTTCCTGCCTTCCTTATTTCTTTTCTTCCTCTTTTGATTATCTTCTTTCTTTTTACCTTCCTTCCTTTCTTCATTCTCTTCCTTTTTTTCTTGCTTACCCTTCCATCCTGTCCCCTTTCTTTCCTTGGACTCCTTCCTCCCCTCATGTCCTTCCTCTCTTCCATTGTTCCCTTCCTGGTCCTCTTGATTTTCTTTCCCCATCCCTCTACCCTCATTCTTTTTCCTCTCTCCTACCACTCCTCCTCATTCCTTTCATTCCTCCTCTCTGACGCTTTATTATTTCTGTACAGTGTTGCAAAACTCATTTGCGCCAACTGCTAAGATTTAAAAGAACCTACCTGCCAGTCACAACATCCCCCCTGCTCCCCCTTGCTCTGAAATGCTTCTGCCAGACAGGGGTGCCCTCCCAATCCCAACAAAGAAAGACATCCCTAGTCCTAGACATCGGTGAGTGACAGTGAGGAGATACCAACTGCAGGTGTGCATGCAAACTGAGCCGGTTTGCTACAAAATATTATTTGAAGTCAAACATGGAAGATGAGAGTTGGGATTTTCAAAATATTGTATTTAATTTCAACCATGAAAATACAATATATAGTACTTTCAAGCCACAACTACTTAATGTTACATGCTCTGTCCGTCATATGGCCACACCTGAGTAAAGTCCCCGAGCAAGGTGCACACCACACACAATCCTTCAACGGGAGGCAACCCCGTCAGAGGGCAGGACACTTGGGCAGCACCGCGGGCCTCTTCCCAGAATAAACGCACAACAGCGAATCATCTGTTCAATGCAGAAAGCACTTAAACACAATACCACAGAAAAGATGGCCCAGGATAGAACCGAACCCTGGAACCTCCCCCTGAGCCTCCACACGCCAAGAAAGTGAGGCCTACTTGCCTGACAGCTGACGGTCTCAAACTGCGGAACGCACCTTTTCTAGAGACAGCCAACCCTGCAACAAAGAAGCACAATCATCCAACCAGTACCTAGTGGCGATTCAATCCCTTGCGCGTTCAATACGCTCTCCCTATTTGTCAGAGAGAGAATGAGCAGGCTGGAAATGGTTCCCAGCTAGATAACTCGTGGCTTACTTGCAGCACGGCTAAAGAGGGCTGTGCGGGTCCTATCCAGGGCCGGCCTTAGGGTAGGGCGGGCCGGGCAACCGCCATGGACGTCATAGCCCCCCAGGGCACCAGCTCGGAGGAGCCTTTCAAGGGCCACCCAAAGATGGCGTGGTGGGAGAAGTGTCCTTTTGAAATTAAATGCGGGAGCGGGTGCATTTAACAACAATAGGTTGTTGGCACACGATTGAGATAATTACGTGCCCTCGCTGGCGCGGGAGCGAAAAGAAACATTTGGGGCCTCCAATCCACCCCCCGCCCCCACAATTGAGCAGGGCCGCGAGAGTGGGGTCGCCACATTTTTCTTTTTCTGCCCGGTGCGCTGCCGCCACTAAGGCCGGCGCTGGTCCTCTCCTCCTGCGTGCTAGACTCGTTCGGCTGTGTAGCCGTACAGTAGAGGCAACTTCTGAAGTTCACCAGGAAATACAAGTTTTATATAGCGCTCTACAACGAACATTGAAGATTCAGAGTGCTTGGTGAAAGGTGTTACAGGTCATTTAACTTACCCACATTTTGAGGTATTCAAATTACGACAAGGTATGATAAAGCCCGGAGGGTAGCAAACCCGTGTATTGGTGACGCCCACATCTTCACATCGGTACTCACTACTTCCAGGCAGCTAATGATAGGTGTACAGCTGGCCAGACACCTCTTCCACAAAAATAAAGGCAGGCCCTTTCAAAGTTTGGTGCAGCGGCACCCTGGCCGCCCGAAAACTGCAGCATGGCTCTAAAGCACACGGCAAAACACACCAATCACCTGACAAAGTATTGAAATACATGCACTGGCCGACAAGCCGCAATATTAAACAGCGCAAGGAACTAATCGAAAAACCCACGCACAGCGCAAATTGTTCTTCCTTAGTTGCAAAGAAAAATCTCATCCGGGTCAAACGTTGCAAACTTGGAAGCAGCGCCCAACAACTCCATAGACAGGCAATGTAGGCATCGAGTGGAAAGAAGCCTAGAGCATGAGTGTGATCCCCTTTCCAGTTTAAAAACATTATAGTCTAATCGCCATTTTGCACCAGACTCCAAAACCATGGGCTAAAGTGAGAATCAACTGTCAGTGAAGCTTGCCGTAAATGCGCCCAGAATGGCGTAGCGAGCAGTTTACACGACACACATTCCAATTCCAGCAACCCCCTCCAACCCCAAACCTGGCCAAAACAAACATGTACACGTGCACTCCTTGCCAAAAAACCCCCACACATTTTCGCTATTTGCCACATTTTCAATTGATGTAACATTTCCAGTAGGCTAATAAAAAAGGTGAAACGTCAGTGTTAAAGTCAAGAGAGGGGACACTGTCTTGGGAGGATAGCTCAGGGGCAACGCGCTCGCCTTGGAAGCAAGACGACGCTGAGCAATACAGGTTCGATCCCCTGTCTGAGCTTAGAACACCTCTGGGTATTAAGCGCCTTGTAAATAACCCATTACAATTACATAAAAAGGGAATTTTTACATTTTCCTGACTATAAACTGTATAATATAAACACTTAGAATGATCAGTATTGTGCTATATACACAACAGTGCATCCTGGCACGCTGGGAAAACGTTCCCAAAAAACGTACCATAGCATTCTACGGACAACCACAAACAATGTGTGTTGGATCAGCCTATTACTTCCGCTCGATTGCTGACTGTGTCAAACAGCGGCAGAGCACACGGGCCCTCATGCACAATATCTGTCTCCTCGAGTAGAAGGCCTCAGGCCTCTCACTCATTGTCGTGCTTTGCCAACTCCTCCTCCTCCTCCCCCCCACCCACTCTCAAGTTCCAACTACATCTGCTCCTGGCCTATCTCCTGCTGGGTGTGTCTCAGAGGCTATACCCTGCACCACCAGGCAGAATGCGCATGAGCGGGACAGCAGGAAGTACTAGCAACAGCCAGAGGCTCAGGCAGCCCCCCAGGGAACGTTCTCACATCACGTGTCTATTCAAATTAAAATGAACGTTCAAGCAGGGCTGTGTGGCTTCACGCTGGCGGGTAGCAGCCAGCACTGGCAGCACAGGGACTGTTACTGTTGGTTCTTTAATTCAAACTGACCTGAAGTAACTATTACTAAGTGTTAAATGTAACAAGTTCCTTTCTTCACACCACTTTGCGCGGTTGCAGCCTCTGGGGCCCTGCCGGCACCAAACGCTGACTGAGAGTTAACTTGAGACAAGCACAGAGCATCCAGCTCAGATGCATACCCATTAAAAAAAATAAAAAAAATAAACATAGACACACATTGATGTGTAGTGTGTGTTTATATAGTTTAAATTTGGCCCATCTTTGTGTCTTATAAAACCGGCCTAAACCGAGTCGAATTTGACTCGGCCGGCAGTTGAAAGCCCGATAAGCCAGTCCACTGCTGCGAGCGTCCATTCCCCGGGTCTGGCCCTTACCATGGGCATTGACTGATGCCCAGCACATTACTCTATACCGGCTGAACAGGGAGACGATGGCAGAGGTACTGTCCATGATCCACAACAACATCCAGAGCAAGATCGATATCAGGACTTCACTACCTCCGAGGCTGGAGCTCATGTCAGTGCTACATTTTCTAGCCAGTAGCACCTTCCAGCACACTGTGGTCATGCAGCATGGCATGTCCCAGCCCACTTTTTCACTTTTGCTTGGGTAGCTGCTGGAGGTATTCCTGTGCATTGCATCCTGCCACATCTCCTTGCCCACCACCCTCACACAGATACATGCCACAAAGGCGTATTTCTATGCAGCATCCCACATGCCAAATGTAACTGCTGCGTTGGACTGCACCCATGTGGCGTTGGTTGCCCAGAGGAACAACAAGCCGTTCCACTCCATGAATGTACAGGTTACTTTTGACGCTGACCTGATAAAAACACACTGCTGCACCCACTTTCCTATATCCACCCACAACACTATGGCCCTGGGCAATAGCACCCTGCTTGTCTACACAGAGAACCATAGAGGACAACAGACATGGATGCTGGGTGAGCACAAGTGCCATCACACAATACAACATCGCAGCACAAGTAGAATGCAAACACAATTTAATATTTTGCGTGAAGAACGCACATGCCGTATATGTAATAGTGAAAGCATAATTGAATCAGTGAGGCATCTCTTTATGGAATGCTTTGGACTGGCTCTGGCTATTATTGAGATCCTTGGGGTGTTTTTTTTAACAATCTTGAGTATATACAAACAGATCATTTTTGGTCATATTGCTTGAACTCGGAAAGTCAAAAGTTAAATTTTGCGTTATATAGACCATGGAAACTAATAATGAGAAAATGTCTGAATGTATTGTCATTGCTTAATTTGAGGAGTGTAGGATGATGATGTAATTGTTCCAGTTTAATAGTTTTAGTCTCATGGTCCTATTTTATTATTTTTATATTAATATTAATGGAGTTGTATAATGACATCTATATATGAATTCTTGATGTGATCTCAATGTGTATATTAAGTGAATTTTAGCTATCAAAATTTGAGTGTAGCGCTTATGATAGAGGTATGCCCTTAGTGAGGTCGAGGCAGTATTATAATGTATTATATTTATTGGTTTTATTCGTTTTATCAATTGGATTTCTAGCTTTTTAGGCCTTTTAGGTTTGGAAAAAAAATGGGTACATGATGTTCTTTGTGAATGTGATTTTAGTAAATGTGTTACTGTAATCTATTGATATTCAAATTATTTGTAAAAGTTTAAGTACTGAATACAAATAAATAAATAAAAAACAAGTAGAATGCAATGTGATGGGGGAATTACTACTACTGATCAATGCATGCCCTGTCAAGACTCCATGCATGCAGGACCTGCCCGCTCATGCCCCACATGACATACACCAACCCAGAAGACTGGGCCCAGAAGGACTATGCAGTAGTATGACAGCAATGCATAATGCCCCAACAAGTAATTCCTGCACAAACATATGACTACAAGAACCACAATGCACAGGGCGCACATACCTACATAGCCAATGTAACAGCTCAACAGTGCACAATGACAATTCAACACTGCCAGACACTGATGGCATGCACACTGCAAACCATGTATGTGAATCCATTGTGGCAGGAATGCACACACCACAAACATGCACAAGAACAACAAATCATCCAGCAGGTCACTACTTGACAGCACAGCACACTACAGGCCCCTGGTGACACTGGGTACACCAGCTCCCATGACTGATGACATCAGTGCGCAATTCACATACGCCACAGAAGGTGGCCTACAACAAGGCACACGTCAGACCCAGACTCTGCATTGAGCAGACCTTTAGCCTGCTGAAGGCACATTTCCGGTGCCTGGACCTTACCGGAGCACCCCTAATGTACAGGCCAGAGAAGGTTGGCCAGGTATGTGTTGCTTGTGCGATGCTGCACAACATTTGACTCAGGCGCAATTACCCCCTGCCCCCTGATCTGGACATGCCTCCCCCAGCAGACAATGACGCACTGTGCGCAGATGCAGTGCTGCCGCACCTTGAGCACGAGGAAGCCAGAGATGGATGTCTGGTGCGGCAAGAACTAATTCCGATTTTTTTCTAGACACATTACTTTTCAAATGCATCACACTTTTGTATAGACGCACATTTTGAATACATCACATTCACACAACAAGGATTGTCCTTGAATGTTTTCTAGTGAACTGTTTTTTAATTGCCAACTGTGGTGAGAACCCATTTCCAACAAAACTTCCCATCCACCACCACAATCCCCAACATCACCCCTTGTGCCCAGTGAACTAGTGTCCTTCCACATTTGTGGCCTCTTGCCAGGCTGCCTCAGCACTGTATGGGCCACATTGTGCAATGAGCACCGGTGTGGACTCCCAGGAAATGACCCCTCTGTGGGGGTGACAGAGGTGGAAGGCTCTGATTCCTGACACTGGATGTATTGCATGGTGAGGAGCATGCGTGCATGCATGAATTCTGCAAAGGCCGACATGCCCTCCATATTCTCCCTCATCCTCTAGCCCACAGATGTGATGGCAGCAGTCGCCATTGACAACTAACGGCACTTGCGGTCCTATGACCTGGCAATCCTTCAGTACACTGTCCCGATATGGTCTGCAGATGCTGCACCTGCATCTCTGCCAGGCTGTGTATGGGGACCTAGCACTGCTCCATGGCGTCCAGCCTCCAACAGATTGCAGCCAGTGAATGCTGAGGCATTGGGTGGGTACTATGGAGAGGGGAGGGTTGAAGCTGGGGTACCTGAATCCAGTGTCATCTCCCTCATATGAATGACTGCCATCAGTCCCTGGTGCTAGAAATGTCTGTCTGCCTCAGGTGATGAGGGAGTACCAGGGGGCAGATGGGGAGGTGCAGGCGTTGTGACATGTCTGACTCTGACACCAGGTTGCTCCTCTGGTATCACCGCAGGAGCCAGTTGTGGTGTGGCAGTCAAGGCTGCTGGTGGTGGTGCAACTGGAGCTGCATATGCAGTGCCATCCGTGCTGTCTGCCGTGCTGGTGGAGGGGCCACTGGGCACACTTGGCACAGATTACATAGGCTGATGTGGCCGTGGCGCCTCCCTCCTGCTCTTCCGCCCGCTACTCCCATCGGGGGCCTGTGCAGTGGTGAAGGTAGGTACGCTGCCAGTGGTGGAGGTCTCCTGGGCAGTGGAGACCCCACTTCATCAGCCTGAGTGAAATGTGAACCTGCTGGTTGGATAATGACCTACTGTCAGTCATCTGGCATAGTAGTAAGTGGGCTAGCAGGACACTCATGCAGCATGAAGAATGATCATCCTACACACATTTTGCCTGATGGGCATGGCCAGTTGCAGGCCAAGGAGTACAGCTAATGCAAGATGGGAGTAGTGTCTGCTGAGGGTGTACAGAGCACATGCATGTGCACATTGCCTGTAGGCCTGCCGATATGTCTTGTTGTTGTGGTGGCAGCGGTGGTTCACTTTGCAACATGGTCTATTACAGCACACACAGGTGCTTCTCATGGTTCCGTGGCTTCACATGTATGTTACCTCTATGGTGCATGTGTATTGCAACAGTGTCCCACTTTCTCCTGCACATGCATGTACTCTCTGTGCCTTTGTACAGATTGCCATGTGGTTGCCCATTCCCCTGACCATTGGGTTCATATATGCAGGGGGATGCATGCCAATGGCCAGTGCATTCACATAGGAGTGGGAACCTAAAGACTCACTGGCATCTCCTTGGCTGCTTGCACCCACTTCGACACTGCCAATCCCCTCGGTCCCTCTATCTCTGTGTGGAGGATTGAGCAGGTCTTTTCCTCCCATGGAGTCAGGGTGAGTGGTTCCGCTGTGCCACCTCCTGCGGCGGATGACTCATGCCTGTGCTTGTAGATGAGGCTGTGGACCCTGGCCTTTAGGTCTTCGCTGTCCCATGGGACAATGCCCACTGCCACAACCTTGTCATTTATGCTGCCCAGATGGTTGTCCGCTGGCTGCTTCCACATGAGTGACAACCTTATCCACCAGCACCTGCAGTTTGCGCTCACTAAATTTGTACTTTCGCAGCCTCATGTCGGGCACCTTGCTTTTACCCTTTTCTGTGACATGATCCTCATGATTGCACCAGGCGCACCTCAGCTTGTTACCCCCCACCTCTGGTTTTGCTTTCTGATCCTCACGACTGTTGTCTTTTTATGGCACCGGGAAATGGGAGATTCATGGAGGATTGGATTTTTGAAGGTGGCCACTGGCAGGCTTCCCGTTCCTGCGATGACGCTATTACCGCTGGCAGTAATTCACCAGCTATAATTCCGCCAGCAGAAATAGCAGCAAGTTGGGTGGCAGTAACAGTTAGTCTGTCGATGCTGTGACAAATACCCGTCTGAAACCCGTTTTCAGCTGTAAATCCCCCAGATGGAATTACTGTTACTGCCAATGGTTTGAGCGCACTCCCAACTACTTCCAATGCAGCGGTAATTACTGCCATACTACCGCCCAATTTATAATGAGGCCCTAAGTGTCGATCAGTTCAAATCAAAATAACCCGTTCAATATGTGTGTTCTTTGCTATGTTTCTGGGTGATTACTGGGGAGGTCAGTTCATCTATGCCTATCCAGAGGGGAGCCCTTGGCTTTAGCAGCCTGCTTGACTCTCTACCAGTGAGGTGTAACCAGAGAGCACAGAGGGGCTGGGATTACCAGGCCCTGTGTGTGTGTGTGCAATGGATGGGTTGGATAGAATGGCGTCAAGCTGTCCACCAGGGCAGGTGGTCCCGGCCATCCTTGGTTTACTCTTGTGATGTTTGTAGAGGATTGGACGCCATGTGTATTGTAGTTGTCTGTCCTTGGCCCATGGTGATGAGTGTGGCATATAGTGTGCCCAAGCTTACTACAGGATCACCAAACTGGAAGCTAGTAAAGTTGCACTGAGGAACATAATCCAAAACTGTAAGAACCCCCCAAGCAAAACATATAAATCCACCCATGGCAAGCGCAATGGTGCTCATTTTGATCCGGGTGGTGTGGGTAATGGAGGTGTAAAGACAAGGTGTGTTGCTTTTTTTGCCTCCATTTTCTGCTCTGTCTCATTTTCGTGCTGACACTAGCCAGATGAGGGGCACGGGGTGGCATTAACATCCCTGCTGTACTTTTCTCCTCTTGAGTGAGCACTTTGTTTTGCGCCCCACAAAATTTTTTATGCAAGCGTAAAACAAATGGATTCCTATGGAATCCCCCTTGAATTAGCACAAGCTAATGAACAGGTGTATTTCACAGTAATCTATTAGTAAATGTCTCCTGCAAAGCAATTTGCTAGTGGCTGGCGGATGGCTGTGTTTACATTTTTGCAAAACAGAGAGTAAAAGTAAAGAGTTAAGTGAGCTCGTTTTGAAGGAGCGTGTAACGTAAATGAATGGCATAAACATTTATTCATGTCAAGGCTCATTTCCATGTATTTTTATGGCACAGTGAAGGGGCACATTGTAAGTTATATTTCTGCCGCTTCCTTCCTCTCTGCCATGCAAATTCTACATCATTGACGCCGGCATGGACTTTCACGCCAGTGCAAATGCTGTGGATTACTATGGAGTCTACAGTTTTTTTACACCAGCAAAATGTAGGCGGACTCCATAGGAATCCATTCTAAACGCTGTATGATGTGCATGAATGGCAGTCAGCGTTTACTTCATTTTGCATGGTGGAGTGCAAAAGGGTGACGTACAAGGATGTGTGCTGCCTTTTTACTGTTCCCCTTTCACACACCAAAATTAGATCCAATGTGATTTTGCCCTGTTTTACTCTTTACTTACTCCTCTGCCTTGCACAAGTTGAACATTGCATGCATGGGACCCAACAGGATGTAAGTGCTGACGTTGGCAGTTCCCTGCATGCAATTTAAACTTGTTTTAAAACGATCCCCCTTATGTCTCTTGTAGGCCCCTTGACTTAAGGTGCCACCTTGACCTTGTTTTTGCCTGATCAGCCTCAAGTGCCCCAGCCGTGTACTGCTTCGCTGAACCTTTAAAAGGCAGCATTAGTACCCGAGCACCAGGGTTGGACTGGGCCATAACATTGTCTCGGGCACCAATGAAAAAGTGGCCCACAGTTGCCAATGGCAATTGATTCCTTTTGTGACACTGTTTGAATAATACCCAAGGGGGAGATTTTTAATAAAAATGTGATACAAATTGTGCATTTCAAAGACTATTTATCCAGCAAAACTGGTCACAACTACTAGCCACACAGTGAAACAACTCATCAAACTGGCCCACATTGGACGAGAAAATGGTCCTGCTTTGACCAAAAAAAACTGGCCCACACCAGTATTTTGTGTTTTTGGTTCGGCCATGGTCCTAATGACCAAAAGGGCAGTCCAAGCCTGCCTAGCACTGGGCATCTGTGACCCCCAAAAGACTGGAACCCAACAGGGTGGGGGCCCCAATGCTCTCCGGCATTTGATTATAACCTCTCTCGCCCAAGCCCATGGTTATCCATCTCCTGTCTTGCTAGTATTCCCCAATCCGCAATGAATCTTCTGTGAGGTTGGCATCACAAGGCCACTCCAACCCTTTAGGGAGTGCTGTACCTGAGGCCCTTTATCCTTTATATTGAATGGGTGTGAATGGGTGGGGCAACACCTTTGGGGGACCATGTGGCACACTGGTAGCCTTTCTTTATTCTGCTGCTCAGAGGAAAGCGTGCAATTTCCCTGTAACAACGTAAACATCACTGCCTGTACTGCACATCTGGATTTCTCCACAGAATCAGAGCACATTGGGTGGCTCTGGGATGCACTCATTCACTGAGGAATCCAACCCTTTTAGCTCAACTTATTCCACCAACAATCTCAGAAAAATGTCATCATCTAGAGGCAGTGGCATTGTGAATGGACGTGGAAAGCTCTACATAATGCCACAGAAATGCATACATGAATTGAACTTTGTCAGCTACATAAGCACATTACCAAAAGCTGTTCATCAATCCCAGACTTGTTTAGTCTCTGCATTCGTTAAGGTCTTCTCTGTGGCATAGCTAACATTTTGAGATGAAAAAGTTAAAATTGTGATTGATATCATAAAGCTATAATGATAGTAAAAACGAGGGGAAGCCAACTACACATAGGGCACTCGGTCACATACTGTTTAATACGCTCTCAGATTACTTTGGCCTTTTTTATACTGATCAAAGACGGAAATTGGTTTGTAATTTTATATTATCCCTATTAGATTGTTTTTGTATGCGTAACTAATTCAAGATTTAATGAATTTATTTAAAAATGTTTGTATATTTGTGTATTTTAAATTGGTATTATGGATGTGTAAGGTTTTTTGTGAACCAATGACACAATAAAAAAATACATGACTACAGGTTTTCCGGTTTATGGTCTTTCCATCGATGAAAATGCATCAAAAAGCAAATCCATTAATGGAAATCCATAGAAATGCTATCTTTAACATGTAAAAGTACATATCCATCAAAACTTGTCCATCGAATATAGGAATGGACAAGCTTCAATGGATATGTACTTTTAAATGTAAAACATAGCATTTCGATGCATTTATTTTTCAGATTAAAACGTTACATGGAGCTGTCCAGTGCTGAAATCTTCAAAGTATTTCGGCACTGGCCAACTTCATGTAAATTTTCACCCCCCACCCCAACCCTGCCACAACCCCCAAGGCACCCCCCCAACCCTAACCCAACTCTAACTCTAAATTTAACCCCTGCCCTACCCCTTACACTAACCCTAACCCTAAATCTGACCATTGCGCTACCTCTTACACTAACCCTAACCCTAACCCTAACCCTAAATCTGACCATTGCGCTACCTCTTACACTAACCCTAACCCTAATTCTAACCCTTGCCCTGTCCTTTACCCTAACCCTAATTTTTAAATTAAAATAGTCCATCGAATATCCATCGAATTTTATTCAATGAAAATGCATTTCGTTGGAAAATATTTTCAATGAACAAAATTCGATGGAAATGACTTAGATGAAAAGATTTTCGATGGAAAGTCTAGATTCCAGGTTTTCCCACTAACCTTTTACATTTCATAGCTTGCAACTACACTGACAACATACATGTTTATCTACTGGCCGGGACATGCAGGTGGAGTCACAAGACTCCCTTTTCGAATGGGTGTCCCCCTATGTTCAACAATGTTATATTATGTTAGGGTGACTTGTAGCGTTCATACACCACTGAGGCAGTTATTGGCACCAAGACCGGTAGGGCAAATAAGAGGTGACGGGGCAATAAGCGAGCAGGTAGAGGAGGTAGGTTTTTAGATAATGGTGGAAAGAGTGGTATGACCTAGATGGGGGAGAGAGTGGGAGCTTGTTGCAAGCTGAGGCGGCAAGGAATGAGAAAGAGCAGCTGCTTTGGCGGCAGAGACGGGCGAGTGGAATATTGAGAAGAAAATGGTCAGAAGAATGTAGATTATGTGAAGGGGAACAGTGAATAGAAGGAACGCTGAGTGATATAGAGAGATTTAAAGAGGATTCTTTGTTTACTCGGCAGCCAATTAAGTTTAAGAAGCAAGGGAGTGATGAGTTCCTGTTTACGAAGGCCAGAAATGAGGCTTGCAGCAGCATTCTGAATGAGCTGAAGATGATATAGGCAGTCAGAAGGAAACCCAAGATAGAGAGAGTTGCCATAATCGAAGCGAGAATGGATCAGAGCAGTGATAACAGAAATTGAAGCTGAAGAAGAGAGAAAAGGGAGCAGTTGACCGAGAGTACGAAGTTTAAGAAACAAAAGGAAGAAATTAAGTTAATCAGGTTTTCACTACAGTGACTGATCATGCCTCAATAGAACTCCATCATCTGCTCCATGACGAGAAATCGTGCAACAGGTCAGCTAGGGGAATGGAAAACGATATCCGAGAAGACCGCTTGTCAGCGCTGGACCAATGCAGAAAACAGTGCTGATCCTACTCTACCTGTCCATAGTCTGTAGACCAAGAAATGTGCAAAGATCACTAAAGAAACTGGCAGCGGTGGCCGGCATGCCCCTCAAATAGATGTAATCTTTTCTTTAGGATTGAAGATCACAGATCAAGATTGGTCAGACAACGTCTGCAACAAGAGTGCCCAGAGGTGACATGCTATAACCTCTTCTCAACATCTACATGCACCCAGATAGTCTGCAGCACAGACCTACAGCACAGCATGATGCCTCAGAAGACATATAACCCATTCACATTCAGATGAAAGAGAAATGCTTATGTCTCAATGGATCCATGACAAAATTCTTGCTGATGAGTCAAATTTAGTATCAGTATGCCCTTTAAGTGTCTCCCAAGTCCTGCTAATAGAATGCAAATACCATGGTCAGGTCTATACATGAGGACCACCTGGAACCTGATACGTTAGGTACTGTGAAAAATCCCTGGATGTCGTCACTTCTCCCCTGGGGGAAGCCCCTTGCCATGAGGCCAGAGGTAAGGGGGTGAGGCCGCTACCCGAAAGTCCCCCTGGAGGTGGTACTCAGTGGGTGCATCTCATAGGAAGGGAAGCCCCTATGTTATTAGTGACGGCTGGGGAAAACATGGTATCCCCCCAGCCCACCTAACCCTAACACACCTTCCGATCTCCCTTCCACCAACACTTTCCCTAGTGTTCCTATATGTTTTTGCCATACCACCAATATAGGAAGTACTGGGACGAGGAAGAGTGTGGACTCCTCAAGGGACATGTATCCCTTAAGCACTGAGACAAGGGTGAGACCAGTTGACTAACTGGAAGACCTTAAGATCAGGACTGAGATGAGGAAGAAGTGCAGAAGCATAGAGAGCACTCTTGTGAATGTGAATGAACAATTTAGTCTTTCCTCAAAACTGATTGGGCAGAGTCCATTCAAAACTCAAGAGGAAAACCAGGAAGGTGAGGGAAGCCTTCCGTGGGGGAACTGCGAGATGGGAAGCAGACCGCAGCGGAGAAAAGAGAAGGTTGTTGCTGGGGATGCTGCCCTGCAGGCGGAGCTGTCCCTATCTGGTCCCCCGTGGAGAGACTGAACAAAGCGTGGAGAAGCAGGCGTCTAGGCACAAAGAAGCAGCTGGTCCGCACGGTCGACAGGAGTCACGCAGCCCGTGAAGAACCAAACGCTGCTGAGCCGTTGCATCACACCGGAAAGCAGCAGGGGACGCAAGAGGCACCAAAGGACACAGAGGAGAGCTTGTGACTGATCGAAGAACACTGGCAAGCCCCCCCTTAGGTACCTGGGTTGCTGGGACGGTTGCTGGGCCTTCAGAAGGCCTGACAAGTGAGTAACTTAAGTAATTTTAATAGTCACAGTACCTGGCATGATAATGAGCTAGGTCTGCAGCAACAAAAGGGGAGAATTCCATGGGTCTGGGACCCATACCCGTTTATGAAGAGCAAGTCATCTTCATAATCACTGTACCTGGCAGGATAGTGAACCAGGAGTACTACACAAATGTTTTTTTCTTTTTCTTTTACAAATACACAAGAAATACACGGACCTGGCACCCATAAGACTGGGAACTCATGTGAACTGTGAACTTTTGAAGTGCAAAACAAACCAGGGGAATGGAGGCATTCCCACTGGCAGTGTGAAATGCATACTAAAGTCTAAGAAGGGCTTGTGGGCAGGGAGTCATTCCGCCCAGCCTTTGTAAACTGTGAAGTCCAGAGGCATCAGGAGAAGGAAACATGTGAAGCCAAGAACGATTGTGTATCGTGAAGCCAATCAGAAGAAGGCCCGGGGAGGGAGTCATTCCCCTGGCACTGTGGAGACATTGAGAACCAAATACCTGGAGAAGGGAGGCATTCTCCAGGCACATAATAGTGAAGCAAAACTATAGTCCATGAGAAAGCTGGAACTTTGTTTGAAAGGAACTAAGGCCAAGAGAAGGGAGTCATTCTCACAGGCAAACTTCCCGCTATGATTGGAACTGTGGCTCATTATCCAGAAGAAGGGAGTCATTCTCAAAGGCAAACTTCCCGCTATGATTGGAACTGTGGCTCATTATCCAGAAGAAGGGAGTCATTTTCACAGGCAAACTTCCCGCTATGATTGGAACTGTGGCTCATTATCCAGAAGAAGGGAGTCATTTTTCTGGACCAGGAAGATCTACTACCGTTGTCTTATTAGTTACAAGTGTGAGGGATAGAAGTAGGCATTTTGACACAACAGTGAACTCTTTTTATTTACTTGGACATTCTGATCGATTCCTTAGTTCCTTATGTGGTTACTAAGATACAGCCACTTCCCAAAGCCCCCCAATTCCCCTTGGCCAGCCTCAGCTTGCAGCAAATGAGGCGATCAGACACAGACTGGTGGTAAACCAAGGTATTAGGTAGCAAATACACAGCATACAGAATGATCAGCTGATCAGCAGGGAACACAGCAGGACAAGTGTTCAGGCAGTTGGCACACAGAACTCTGTAGGAGCCCACCCCTAGAGTGCCGGTGATATAGCATATCATAGGCAAAGATGAATGTGCTATAGTACTTTCACAATGGGTGGTGTTACTTGGCACGATATTGCAGACATTTGGCAAGAACTGTCGACATCTCACTTGTGACCTTGTGACACAGCCCTGCGGGGACATTGTGTTGTATTATGGATAAGCGGCATTCGCAGAAACCCCACTGTTATCCCCCATATATGGGGCTAATGCTATCCTTGTAGAGGATACGCTAAAGAGAAGGTCTGATATGTCCTCTGCCCTAGGAGGGGTTTGGGCCTGTCCGAGGTGCTGCGTGCAGAGGGAAGCAGAGGGAGGCAGAGGCAAGATCTGAGGCCTAAATGTATGGGAGAGAGAGAGCCTAATGTAGTATACCATAGCATAGCATAACAATCCTGCATAACATAGCATAGCAATCCTGCATAACATAGCATAGCCATCCTGCCACATCAACGCCCCGTTTGGCTGTCCCGGAACAGGGCGTAGACCACCGGGAGCAGGATTGGTGCACGGGTGGAAAGGCACAGAGATTGCTACTGGAAGGATGTTGTTCCTAGAGACAGAGATTGTGTGCCTGAAAGGTCCTAAGTTAAAAATGCACCCAATCAGTGTTGGACATTTGAACAAACACATCTATCATTTCCATGTCATTTGAGACGTCCTCCGTAATTTGAGACCTCTCTATTTAAAGTGGCAGCAGTCGGGCCTGGGTGGGCAAGTAAGACACCTCTCTAGCACAGCATGAAAGAATTGTGATGTCCATGTAGAAAAAAGATCCACTTACTTGCTAAAGAGGGGCCTCAACCTGCCTTCTCCCATGTGCTCCCTACCTGCCCCCACCACCGCCCCCACTGATGCTTAATAATGTCATTTTGTATAGTTAAACAGTACTCCCTTTTTAGGTTCAAGC
This sequence comes from Ambystoma mexicanum, assembly GCF_040938575.1. Lineage (NCBI taxonomy): Eukaryota > Metazoa > Chordata > Amphibia > Caudata > Ambystomatidae > Ambystoma > Ambystoma mexicanum. The sequence goes on along the minus strand of NC_090924.1, from coordinate 334,119,444 downwards.
ACTTGCCGCCTTAAGCTAATGTTACCTTTCTAAGTCACCTATATACATATATACTTTATCTATTGTTCATCTAGAAAGAATGCTTCATTACTGCACTGGCACTTTTGATATGGATTATGCTGCTTTTAAATCGCAATTTGATGGACATGACTGTGTTTTTCATCAACAGGCCAAAGCATTTGCACTTTAGAAAGATTAAGCTGCTTTGAAGTCTACGTATATGCTGCTGCTTACCGACATGTTTTTTCATTATATTGCACTTTACAAGCATTTCTCTAATTTGTCATTGCATTTGCACTTTAGAAAGACTATTGCATTTGCACTTTGAAAAAATGTGGAATTTCTACTAAGTGGCACTGAGTCAACCTATAGAAATACAAAGGTGCATACAAATGTATGTCATTTCCAATTGGCAGAGATGTCCGCGCTGCTCTATGATCCATGGCCTCAATAACACTCCAAAGCTTGGGGCATAATGGTTAGACGTTTATCAAGTTAGATAAACAATAACCATGTTAAAAGATAGCGCATTAGCGCTGAATACCATCTATAAAATGTACATGTTACAATTTTAATAGGGAATTGGAAGCGTGGCTTTTTGAACTTTGGGCTCATTTCCTCGCCTCATTTTAGATTCAATTACATATTTGACTGCTAGATGAAATTATTTCATGCACAGTACCATTCGCCTATCAGGCGAACTAGCCAGTCCAACATGGTGGTATTTTTCACACTGTGGGTAATATGACCTAAGGTGATCACATGGCCTAAAATAATGAGAGGAAGGGGAGGAGCCTAACGCTCGAGCTGCACATGTTCCCGTTTTTCATTTAAAATGGTGTTTTTCACGAATGTGGATGTTAATCAGCCTGAGGAAGCTTGGTGAACAAGTGGAACGCGTGGCGAACTTCCACCCTAAGTGGGTGAGTGTTTTTTAGACCTGTATGCCATGGGGAGAGACCTATAACTTTGTGTCCATGCTGATAATGCTAACTTGCATTTTTTGTTGGTTACGTGTCTTTTTAAACTAAATAAAGACTACTTTTTCACTAGATACTGTATGGTCATGTGTGCAAGGGACCGTGTCTGACACGATGTTGGGGAGTTTTTTGTAGTGCTACAACTCTCCGCCCTTGTGTGTTTTTACAAATATATTATATATAATATATATATATATATATATATATATATATATATATATATATACATATATATTTATTTATATATATTTGTTTTTGTTTTGTCCCTGGTTTATGCCCCACTTTTTTACGCCCTCAGAAACTGGCTCACCACTGGTTCTCATCTTTGTACTATTGTACAAGCACTCTTCGTGGGAATGCCTCTGCCATCTGTAAATGTGTTATTGTAAGTCATTTCTTTTAGAAATTGACATCCCTTGATCAAATAAATACAAATACCCCGAATGCCTGATGTGATTGAGTACGCCGAATACAAATGATGTTATACTCAAAGATATCCGAGTTCAGAGTACAAACAAGTCATGAAACACAACTGAAAAGGAGACTGTACAACATCCCCAAAACTTGGCACATGGCACACACCAATTAAGTCAATGGCTCTCATCTAAACTAATAAGCACAAGGACCCAAGAGTTTGTGCAACAGTAAATTTGAAATGTGCAAAGGAAACGGTCCATTTAATAACTTGCCGAGTGATAACTAAATCAACGCAATTGATGTATCTATGCGATTTAACCCATGCCCATGACATGTGGTGTGCATATGGGTTATGTTTTGTAACATGTCATCTATTGGAGTTCTCTGTGCTACTTATGTTATGTTACTGTTTAATGAGATTTTTGAACTTTACTGAATCACACGTTTAGGATGTCCTTCCTTGCCTGCATACTTCGCTGATAGTGAGGGGCTACTTTTAAACCCATATAATGTCATCATATAGTGCATACGTGTGCCACCTCTGGCTTTCCAGATGTTTTGGACTACGAATCCTATGATGCCTCATCATTGACTATGTTGCCTAGGGCTGATGGTAGTTGTAGTCCAACATATCTGGCACACCAAAGGGTTGAAGATCCCTGATATAATGTTCATATTATGTTACTTAGAATGTAACGCTAATGCCAAATTCTTACTGAATCACACCTGTAAGGGGTCCTTCCTCATTAGTATACTTCACTGATAGAGAAGGACTACGTTTGGTCGTCTAAAATGTAATTTGATAGAGTGGTGTATGCCATATATGTTATATTATGTTACATTACTCACCTTTTAACATGAATGTTGATCTTCACTGAATCACTTTTTTAAGGTGTCCTTCATAATTATACTTTGCTGACACTGAGTTTTTTTTTTATCACACAAATATCATACTCCAGTAGTGCTCCAGTTATCTGCTCCTTGTGTTTCCAGTTGCTTGTGTTTGAAGTTAGCTTTCACTGCCTCTGCCTGTCCTGTACCTACACCAGTGGTCTTCAGACTTTTTTGGCCTGGGCCCCGCTGAGCAAAATGTGGGCTGGCTGGGACCCCCCCAAAAAATAACAAATGGACAGTAAGTCGAAATGGCTATGAACTATCATGCGCCGTCGCTGCACCCTACTCCCAGTATAGTCCCTGGGCTCCCCCACCTGCTCACATCACAGTCACTGGGCTATCTCATCCCGGCACCATGTCATTTCATTGCGGGATGTTTTTTCATGGGTTTTTTACCATGATTTTTTTTGTGAAAAAACCCATAGAATTTTTTCGGGGAGGGGGGTTCCCCCCCAAACCCCCTGTTTTATAAAAAATTTGATGGGTTTTTTCGAAAAAATAAAATCGTGGTGAAAAACCCCGCGAAAAAACATTCCGTGACGAAAGGACGTCGTACCCTCATCCCACTCCTACCCAGTCCCTGGGCTCTCTCCAACCCACCACAGACCCTGGGCTCTCTCTACCCTGCTCCCATAACTATCCCATGGCTCCCGCCCATCCTGCTCCCACCACAGTCCCTGCGCTCCCCGACCCTGCTCCCCCCAGCACAGTCCCAGGGCCAACTGCGACTGGTGAATTTTTAAGTGGAGGGCCATAAATATTTCCCTCAGATATGCCATAGGGATTGAGAGTAGTGAGGGAGCCCGGACCAATCAAGAGGGCTTTGGGCGAGTTCTCCGCCTGGGAAATGTTTTAAAATAATGGGTTAAAATGCTGCACTTTAGAGCAGACTTTTTTTAATTAACCCTGTTTACCACTCTTACTCCCATCCCTAAACGGCACAGCTCATTAACAAGTCTTTCTAGAGCAAGGGTAATCGTGTGAGGCAGTCGAAGGAAAGAAGAAACAACATTATACTATATGCTAAATCTGGTCTTCAGCATGCAATGCATATTGTGTGTAATGATAGCCGTGTGCAAGTAAATGGGACCATTACACACGATATTCATTGTATGCTAAAGACCAGATAATTGTCTAGAATCTAGACGGCTGTCTAGATTCTAGATTTTTAAAAAAAATTGCATTGTAAAAAAGAAATATTTTTTTAAACATGTTTTCATTCAGACTGTGGGTGTGGGACCCCCTGGACATGGGGCCACGCCCCCCAGGGAGTCGCGCCTCACAGTTTGAATACCACTGACCTACACTGATGTCCCTCATCTCTGTATTCGCAGGAAGCGTGCACTGCCTCTCCTTTCATGTTTGAAAGTAGCTGGCACACCCTCTGACTGACCTGTACCTTCACCAGTTCTGCAGTTCTGTGAGTTGGCAGGAAGCTTGCACTGCCTCTCCTTGCATCTGATCCTAGCATATACTGTGATGAATCCAAGGTATTCGCCACCTCTCCCCAATGGAGAGCCACCCCCATTGAGGCTAGGGAGGTGAGCCCACTCTGCAAGACCTCCCTAGGGGTTTGGATAAGCAAGACCTCACTGGAAGTGACTCCCCTTAGTGGACAAGGACTCCTAAAATGTGTGAATATCTTCCCACAGCTCCGTCCTCTCCTCCTATGTGGGCACCCAAGAGATTGTCCAGGTGATAAACCCTTTGCCTTCACTTAATTTCAATGCAGTTCACCCCTTGTCTGCGAAGTCCGATAAGCAACCAAACTGTACCCCTCATTATGTAGACCCCTGTAAGGACTTCCCCATTGACCAGATGGTAACATCTTCACCAATATCCCAGCTAAATCCTGCTAAAATGACAACTGAGCCATTTGCTAGTCTAAGGGACTTTAACTGCGCTGAATTGTGTTGCCGACTCCTCCTCGAGACTAAACACCCTGACCAATAGTTTCCTGTCTTTTATAACAGAGAGGATAACACAAAGGACAGGACACTTCCATGGATGAGGAGGAGGTTCGCTGACGTAAACCGAATGTGAGGGGAGAAGCCACGCAGAGCAGATGCTGCTTCTGGAATGTAGAATGCAGGGAGCGTGGAGATGAGACCACACAAAGGGTGTGGTGGGTGCGTAGCTCGCAGAAATTCCAGGAGCCCGGAATCCGTGGGGGCAAAAGCTCTCTGACCCCCGTGGTCAGGGCTTGGAGGGTACGTATCTCGCAGAACTCTCCTGAGCCCAGGATCCCTGGGGGTGAAAGTTCTGTGACCCCATTGCTCAGGGCGTGGAAGGCGCGTAGCTCGCAGAACTTCCCTGAGCCTACGATTCCTGGGGGCGAAAGCTCTGTGACCTCAGTGCTCAGGGCATGGTAGGAGCGTAGCTCGCAGAACTTCCCTGAGCCCACTATCCCTGGGGCGAAAGCTGTGTGACCCCAGTGCTCAGGGCGTGGAAGGCGCATAGCTCGCAGATCTTCCCTGAGCCCAGAATCCTTGGGGGCGAAAGCTCTGTGACCCCAGTGCTGAGAGAGAGAGAGAAAGAGCCACGAGCTTCAGTGAGACCCAGAGATGGCCTTCACCACAAGAGACAACTGAATAGCAGGGAGAGATGAACGCCATCGGCATCACCGAACCTCCCTGGTGGAAGCACAATGAGGAACCAGGTATGTGGGCCGCGCTGGAAGAAAGAAGATGGGTGCTTGACTGCTACGAATGGGAAATACAAACCCCAAATCCTTTACAGGCTAAAGAACCCGAGAACAATCGGAAAGGGCACCAAAGAGTCCTGAGAGATACAGAAGAAACGCAGTAGTAGTGTGGGGCTGTGAAGGTGGTTTAGACATTACTCATCCCTGTACTCCTGCAGATCAGTCGCCATTTCATCATAGTAGGGGTGAGCTTCAGGTAGGTCCTTGACATGGAGGCTTGGAGGAAGGACAGACAGTTCTTCAGTTTATGAATTTCGCCGATGCACTGGATCTTTAGGTAAAGCTGTCTGTCATCGGAGTATTGGTGTATCTTGATGTAGGTGTTGTGGCTGGAGGGAAGTTTGCTCTGTTCTGCCTCGAGTTCTCAGGTCTATTTATTTGAGGGACTCTGGCGCTACTGGTCCTTGTAGCTAACCCTTGTGGATGGAGGGAAGCTTGCCTTGCCTCTTCTGGTATATAACCTGTGTAATTGGAGGGAAGCTTGCATTCCCTCTCCTTGAATATGTTCGTTCTGGTTGGAGGGAAGCTTGCACTGCCTCCAGTTCTCCAGATATGAAGGTTTGGAAGGGAGACATGCGCTACCTCCCTTCATATGTGCCCCTTGTGGATGGAGGGAAGCTTGCTCTGCCTCTTCTGGTGTATGACCCTTGTGATTGGAGGGAAGCTTGCATTCTCTCTCCTTGAATATGTTCGCTCTGGTTGGAGGGAAGCTTGCACTGCCTCCAGTTCCCCAGATATGAAGGTTTTTAAGGGAGACATGCACTACCTCCCTTCATATGTGCCCCTTGTGGTTGGAGGGAAGCCTGCTCTGCCTGTCCTTGAATATGTTCGTTCTGGTTGGAGGGAAGCTTGTACTGCCTCCAGTTCTCCAGACATAAAGGTGTTAGGGAGGGAGACTTGTGCCCCCCCCCTTTATATGTGCCCCTTGTGGTTGGAGGGAAGCTTGCTCTGCCTCTTCTGGTGTATGACCCTTGTGATTGGAGGGAAGCTTGCATTCCCTCTCCTTGAATATGTTCGTTCTGGTTGGAGGGAAGCTTGTTCTGTCTCTTCTTGTATCTCACATGTGTGTTGGAGGGAAGCGTGCACTGTCTCAGCTTGTCCTGTGCCTTATTCTAGTGTTGTATGTAAAGCTCAAAGGTTCTGAATCCGAAGCTTTTAACAACCACTGAATTCACTGTAAAATAAACGTATTTAACAGCCATATAAAAACAAACAACCCGCAGCATGAGGGCTGACCCTTTGCCCCTCTCTCCACCCTCCCCCATCAAGGATTTGTGTGCAAAATAAAATAGGCTAAAGCAGTCACAGACAGGAAATGTTCCATTGCTTTGTGGCAGGCATAACAATTAGGCGGCTAATTGTTGTGGAAAGTGATTGCACGGCGAGTGCAAGGCGGCGGCGTCCAATCAGCTGCGAGCCGCCGAAGGCCACGTCTCTTGAAAGGAGCTGCAGTGTGGCGAGCAGCGGGGGCAGTCAGAGGGGAGGATGGGAATCAGCCGTTATAGAAGCGTTGTTGTGCTTTCTCGTGTGTCTGCCTTCTCTGCTAGCATTAGTGCTCGCCGCGCAGGGGCTCCTCTGCATGCAAATTGCCCTTAATCAATGGTAGAAGACTTCGCTGCCGCCCCGCTGGGAATTAGGCGCACGTGTTTAGGAGGATCTCGCACTCAGCTCAGAACAGCTCTTTGCGCCGAGGGCTTCCGTGCGCGGCTGCAAACAATCTGCAAGAAAATCAACCCTATTGTGTAAAATTATGGCGATTTTCCTGAAGTCCGCGGCAGTGGCGGCTGGTGAATTTTTAATTTGAGGGGTGAAAATGTTCTAGACGAATATGCGGGCCCCGATGCGGGCGCAAATGGATGCAGCGAGGGAGGCTGAAGTAACCAAAGAGGAGGGTTGGGGAGGTTCTCGCCATGAGAAAAAATTCAAAATAAGGGGTAAAATGGTACATTTTACAGCAGACCTTGTGGGAAACATTGGGTAAAAAGCCACAAAGTTTGCAATCGGTTTTGTATGGTAACACATAAAAACCCAATAGATGCAAATCACCAACATTGCAAAGGAGCGTCCCCCAACTCATTTTCAAGACGTCTTTGCTGGCAGTATATGATAGTATGGAGAAAATAAATCATGAAGAAAAACATGTTCATGTTGGCAGCGTCCATGTCCATACCTATCCCTACACCAATATATTCCAGTATTTCCATGTAAGAATACACACCTGTTAGCTTTGCCAGTAAAAAAGTTGCCCACAGTAAGAGAATATGTCCAGAATGGCTGTATCCATTTAGGCCAGCATGGCCATGTACGAACAGTCATCATGTTGGCTTTACTCTTGATGACAGTAGAAAATGGCATGTATCAGTAAGAAAATATACTCAGACTGGATGCACCAATGTAGGCCAGTCTAGACACTTAATAACATTTTATGTTGGCTTTAGCGTTGAGGCCCGTTAAAAAAATGCCATGCCACATCAAGAAAACACATTCAGACTTGCTGCACCAATGCATGCCAATCTAGCCATGTAATAACACGAATGCTGACTATATCCTCGATATCAGGAAAACACGTCATGCCAGAGTAAGAAAATATGACTATACTGCCTGCCCATCCCCCTACAAATCAGAGGTTCAATCCCAGGCAAACACATCAGCACAACTATTCATAAGCACTTCACCTGTGTATACGTGCTATATAAATAAACAATAAATAAATAAATATAAGTTCACCAGCACACCCTCACAGCATTCGTACACTCTCTTTCACCCGTGCACCCGTATACTGTTTAATTCACATGTGGCCACACACATAAACATGCATACACACATACAAACATGTTTATTGTCCTCACCTGCAGCTCCAGTCAAGAATCAGCTCCACCTCAGGCTCCCACGACATCTCTCCTTCTCCTGTGCAGCACAAACATGAACAAGGAAGCGGGGAGTGCAAATGTGGCACCATCTCTATAGCCAAGGCCCTCTGAATGTGCAGGGAGGTGCTGAAGCACCTCCTTCACACATTCAGGCCTGCAGTACCTCAGCCTGCATCCCCAAAGGGCCAAATGGCCATGCAAGACTGGAGAAGCAATAACACCCCGGCCATGTATGCTGATTGGGCATGCATGCTAGGGTACTAAAATCTGTCAATGCAAAACCTTGCATATCTTTAATAGTTAAAGGCAGCCCAGGTGCTCTTCCTGCAGGTGTGGGAACGCTCAGTGCCCCATCGTCAATTATGAATGAACAGCACAGGCCCTTAGGACCCATCTGCAGTGGTAAATCACCATTTGACAGCATTTACCACTACAGGGGTTGGGAATTGCTGTAGTGTCTACATTCAATATTGCTTTCTACCACTGGTTTGTTTGTGAGTGATAAAAACACAAACGGTGGAACAGATGTGTGCATCACCTGGAGGGGTATGAATACTGTTGGCAGCAAATCAGCAGTAAACTAGCCGAAAAATACCACTCGCAAAAACAAATGTACATTTCTGGATATTAGCAGTGCCTCTGCAGGATACATTCTTTTTTTTTTAAAAAAAACTCTACGCAGTGGCATGAGTGTTATACGGAATGCACATTGTGGACCTTGTAATGCTTAGCACAATTTTTAAGAATAGTTTAGAGCTTGTCTAATTTTTTGTGGTAATTACCACCATTTTAGGATGTCTTATTTTTCTGTGATGGGGATTGATGGTGGTAATATATTTACCCAAAGCAGTTATTTTATCACCAGCTGAAAATTACCCAAATTGATTTTTTACTCTGGAGGTATTTTGCCCTTCTGTAATGGTCAGTAATTTTTGACAGGTAGAACTTACCTACCACCAGCGATAGCATTGCTACACTTCCTAAAACGGGAGCGGGCAGCTGCATCTTCTATAAACCTTCCAGACTCTGCCTTTTTCGTTTAGTTCAGGTAAGTTGCAGCAGGAAACACTGCTCCCCAAACCCAATCAGCCCTAGTCATGGTTTCATTTCTCGCCTCTAGGCGCTGCCTGCATGAGGCGGCGAGACATTGCCAAGGGGAAATATGTGTGTGTGTATAGTTCTTGCCTGAATGATAAAATGTGTGCGCAAGAGACCATGCTTCCGAAGGCTGGGCCTTTGGTTCAAGTGTGGGTCGCCAGAAGCCGTCCATCCCAAATACCCCTTGCTCAAAGCCCCTGGTAAATTGGCGTAGAGCTGCATATCCCCTAAGGTCTGCACCATTCACCTTCCTCGCTTCACGCGCACCCACAGCCTTGGCTGTGCTTGTAGGGGTCATGGCCGCTAGACATTGGAACGGGATACCTGAATGCATTTCCTTTATCGAGCATCCTCTTGCATTTAGAAAAAGAATCAAACCCGCACTGTTCTGCTCCATCTTGCTCCAGGCCGCCTCCTCTCCATTTCACCATCGCTTCTCTCCTCATTGGAATGAGTGTTAAGATCCCCTTGGCTCGCAGCGCCCAACCACGGCAATAACAATTGCTGTTAATGTTATGTTGACTTATACCGCGCACCGCTACCATTTGCATGGTCTCCAGCCCCTCGCCTCAGAGATCTATGCGCAACCCGCAGTCACATGCGTGAAGCCTGGCAGGGGCGGTACAGCCATTCCTCCTTCCAAGGGCGATCAATCGGTCCCATTGAGCTTGATAACAGCAACATGTACTATTACAGCGATTGGAAGTGTGAGGAAGCATATACAGGTAACATTATCGTTATTATTAGGAGTACCACTAATATTATAGCTCTTACTGTTGCTCAATTTCACAGTTGGCAGCTCCAGTGCACATATTTATTTGTTTGGTAAAGCACTAACCTTGAACGCAGTTGCTTCGTAGTCCTCCAAGAGAATAACAAGCAGGGGGAAGCATGTGGGGGCGAGAGGGTATGTGGGGAACTTAACCTTATATGCTTTGATTTAGGCCCAGTTAAATGCAAAGCAAGAGGGGTAAGTGCAGTAGTCAAGTAGAACAGTAATGTCGTACAAACAGAAAGTACAATAGGTGGAAACAATAGGGAGCTCACTTAGAATGTGGCGATAAGAATAGCCCTGGCACATATCCGCCAAAAAACCTTTGGAATAGTGGCAGAACAGAGAAGGCCATGTTTCCGCTGATAACGAGTCTGGCGAAAGTGGTGTATCTTACTCCGTCGTAACCAATGCCAATACGCCAATTGCACTGCCAGAATACCAATGGAACATTGGCGGACTGCCATCGGCGTACATGTAATCGGCAACCGCGAGCGGTCAGTATGCCATAAAAATCATCAGAAGTGCTTCCGAAAAACAGCATAAACTGGTTAAAATGCCAGTGGAGAAAGTGCCTGCCCACTGATTGCAAGGGCCCACTGTGAGTAATTCAGCCACCTGCACAGGGAGAGTGCGCTCGCCTGGGCTTCTTTGTTTTTTTAATAATGAAAAGGAATGATGGGAGACCAGCCTCTGACGACTGTGTGAGGCCATTCCACACACAGTCCATCTGCTTCCCACACAAAACACATAGTCACATGTACTCTGGGAAGACACAGCCTACAGGCGCCGTCTTGCCCTGTCATATTCAGCTGGATTGTGACAGCCCCGGGTACATCACAGCATCTCAAGGAGCGGGAAGGCACACCTTTCTCCAGCATGGGCATCCTAATTTAAATATCAACGGCCCCATGGATCTGCTTTCCTTTGTCCTCCGTTCGTGGCAGTGCATACTAATGAGAGATAATTGAAGCAAGCCTGAAGGGGCTTGGTTGCCGGAATAGACAACAGGAAAGGTGAGGCAACAAACCTTTGGTATGCAATGTGTCAACTTGAAGCTAGTTCCCACCCTTCTGTTTGAAAGGCAGTGAAATGCATGTTTGGGTACACTATTTACCATAGGCAAACCCCTGCAGTGCTGACCCCTTTCAGAGCGGAGAAGTATGGGGTTTAGGGGAGACAGGAAGTCTGTTCCCAGCACACACTTCAAGGGAACCCTGAACTTTAATCAAGAGTCGCAGAGGGCTCAGCTAACCAGAGAGACACTTTGATCTACAATAGACAGGGAGATGGTGGGACTTAGGTATATGCTGTCACCCCCTTGTAGCCTGCACCAATCACTGGGGCCCATTTGGCTTTAAAAGAGGGCTGAACCCCTCACTTAGCAGATCACCTGAAGACTTTGAAAGAAGTAAGAAGAAGGACTCATTTGGACCAGAGCTGAAGGTACAGTCTACCTTATATCTTCAGCTGGTAAAGGAAACCCAGGAGTTCCAAGAGGGAAGCAAGATCATCCCCCCAAACATCTCCCAGGGAACAGAGGGAGATACTGGACTCAGAGGACCCGTCCAGCAGCTCCAGAACCGGGACCCAGCCAGCACTCAGCGTGCCCTGCTAGGTTCTGCCAGCAAGCTTCCTAGGTGGGAAGTGCCGGAGAGTATCTGAACTAAGGACAAGGCTGTTGCCTGCAAACACTGTACTGAGCTTTGGGCCGTCCGTATTGAAAGGACACGAGCCCTGCGAAGAAGCTAGGAGGAGTGCCACACAAGCATCATCCACTGTCCATCTTGTAAGGACATTTTCGAGACAGTCGAGTCCTTGAACCGCATCCGGCTGCACCGTTGACTGTTGTCATGCCACAGTCACTAGAGCCGTCCCAGCTGCCTCGACCAGCATTCCAGATCTGCAAACCAGCACAGAGACAATGATTCTTGGCCCAGAGCCTCCAGGCCCAACAGCCGGCAAACGTCCGTCCAGCCTCACTTGCCGAACTGCCTACCACCTGGTACCCGCAGCTGTCTCCCACCACTAACTCTGTCTCACGGGCTGCAAAGCGCCCTGGAACTGCCTCGACGCTGTCGAGTACAAATAACTTCTTCAGCTCCAGGTACATTGTGGTTCTGCCCCCCTGGTCCTTCTCTGAAGGTCCCAAGAGACACTTGCGACCCTTTGCCCCTTTGGTGTTGAAACCAAATAACCTTGAACAATAAGACCGATTACTTTACCAACTACCCTCTTGTCAGTATCCAGCATGCATCCCTTTTCTTTGTAAAACTGTCTGTCCTCTTTGTTCCTTTACAGTGTGGGTTGTGATTGTAGTGGGCTAGAACTGTCTGTTGTAGTAATAATCAAGTAGATATTTTTTATAAAACCTAGTCTGGACAGTTGCTTTTTTATCATTGGGTAATAATTGTATTTTCGCTGTCTTTCAACTAACCAAAAATCCACGACCTTGCGGAGATAAGCCTGCTGTTCCGTCCACATTACCAAAAATTGGAAAAGAAGGTCTTATAATTTACTTGTATTCCAATCTTTTCGGATCCCTTCTGGTGTACTAAATGTGTGGGGCTGACTGATGATTTAGAAGCCGATATTCATCCCTGGACCACTCGTGCCCTGGAAGTTGATTTGTCAGAGTGGGCCATTTTTTTTGGTCAACGTGTGCCACTTTCTTGGCTCATTTGGATCAGTTTGATAAGTTACTTCATTATGAGGCTAGCAGGTTTGACCAGTGTTACTGACTGAATATTCTTTAAAAAGCACAGTTTGCATCACATTTGATCAACCCCCCCCCCTTGGGTACTACTCAAGTAGTCTGTCACAAAAGAAATGAATTGTCATTTTTGCAAATGTGGGGCACTTTTTCATTGGTGCCTGAGACAATTGTATGCCCCAGTCCAACCCTAGCTAAGGGCCGTGGCCTCCTAGGTCCTCTCTGCAGTCAGCGTGGTCCCCTGGCCTTTTCTGCACTGAAGAGACTAGGAACCACTGTAGGAGGGCGAGGGGGGAGCCATGAATCCTGCCATGCCTTCTCCTTTGCAATTACAATAGAAGAGAAATTATAGAAGAGAAATTGTGTCTGTTTCTGCATCAATTTTTTGCTCTGACAGCTCCTGTTCCAGGAACTAATGAGGAGGATGCTCTCACCAGTGATTGCAGCAATCCTCAAGGCGTCGACAACAGCGATCCATCAGTGATAGATCTGACTAAGGCCGCAGCCTTGCGCGTCCTTCTGGTAAAATCTAACCCATTTCTATTCTCGCGGCTACGCTGCCAGCATTTACAAGCTGATCCGCATGAGGTGGAAGGAGTTCATCTCAGCGGTCTGAGCATGGGTCTAATCCTCTGATTTATATCTACTCCTGCACAGTTTACGGAACATGGGACTGTAGTAATGGATGCACTCTCCTTGCAGTGATCACCCTCGACTCCAGAGGACAGAAGACGACTTCTTGATTTGGTTGCAGAAGAAGACAGAAGGAAGATGTTATCTACATTGAGACACCCATCAAGTACATCCTATAGCTTCTCAGGTGCCAGCCCAAGTACCCCACTTAGAGCTTACATGCACATGCCATGCCACACATATCCCACATATGCATTCCATGCAGACGCAGAGTGTGACGAATCAACTTCTGGGGCACCAGTGGTCCAGGGATGAATATCGGTTTCTAAACCATCAATAAACCCCACACATCTAGCACACCAGAAGGGATCCGAACCGATTATAATACAAGTAAATTATAAGACCTCCTTGTCCAATTTTTGGTAACATCGACAGAATGGGAGGCTTATCTCTGCAAGGTCGTGGATCGTTGGTTAGTTGCAACACAGCGAAAGTACAATTATTACCCAATGAAAAAAGGCACTGTCCAGTCAAGGTTATATATACAAATAGCTACTTTATTATTACTACAGCAGATAGTTCTAGCAAAATACAATTACAACCCACACCGTAAAGGAACACAGAGGACAGACAGTTCCACGAAGGAAAGGGATGCACTCTTGATACTGACAGGAGGGTAGTTGGTAAAGTAATCCGTCTTAAAGTTCAAGATTTTTTGGTTCCAGCAACACAGGGGCAAAGGGTCGTAACTGTTTCTAGGGGCCTTCAGAGAAGGACCAGGAGGGCAAAACCTCAATGTACCTGGTGCTGAAGAAGTTCTTGGTGCTTGACAGCATCAAGGCGGTTCCAGCCTGTGAGACGGAGTTAGTGGCGGGAGACAGCTGTGGGTAACAGGCGTAAGTCAATTCAGCAATTGAGGCTGGAAGGATGTCTGCAGGCTGTCCGGTGCGGCGGCTCAGGGCCAAGAATCATTGTCTCAGTGCTGTTTGGCGGATCTGGAATGCTGGTTGAGGAATCTCGGATGGCCCTGCAGACTGTGGTGTGACAACAGTTAGCGGTGCAGCTGGATGAGGTTGAGGACTCGACTGTCTCGTAATTGTCATTAAAAAGATGGACGCTGGATAATGCTTGTGTGGCACTCCTCCTAACTTCTTCGCAGGGCTCGTGTCCTTTCAAGAAGGATGGGCCAAAGCCCAGTAGGGGGTTAGCAGGCAACGCCTTGTCCTTTGTCCAGAGACTCTCCGCCACTTCCAACCAAGGAAACTTGCTGTCAAAACCAAGCAGGGCATGCTGTGTGCTGACTTGGTACCAGTTCTGGAGCTGCTGGTCGGGTTCTCTGAGTCTGGTATCTCCCTCTGTTCCCTGGGAGATGTTTAGGGGAGGGATCTTTCTTCCCTCTTGGAACTCCTTGGCTTCCTTCACTAGTGTAAGGTGTAAGGGGTTATAGGTCAAAGTATCGAATCAAAAGGATCGAATGACAAAAAGGTTGAATCAAAAGGACTGAAAACAAAAGGTTCGAAAAAATGTTGTTGTTTTTTTACATTTTTTTTTTTTGGGGGGGTCCCCATCCCCAACCCACTTTTTTTGCCTAAACGAAAACCCCCCAAAAAATATATAATTAAAAAAAAATGTGAACCTTTTGTTTTCGATCCTATTGACTCTCACATTTTGCATTTGATCCTTTTGTATTCGATCCTTTAACCGGACACCGTGTAAGGTAGACTGTACCTTCAGTTCGGTTCCAAATGAGTACTTCTTCTTACTCCTTGCGAAGTCTTCAGATGATTTGATCAGTGAGGGGCTCAACCCACTTTTAAAGCCAAATGGGGCCGAGCGATTGGTGTAGGCCACACCTAACTTAAGTGAGCCAATCCTGGGTCTCCACCAACAATCTTCAGTGATGCTTCAGGTCAGAATCCTTGAGCTTGGCAACAGACAGAGGAAGGATGAAATCATATAATTCTAAGTCCCACCCATCTTCCTGTCTGCTGTACATCAAAGTGTCTCCCTCATTAACTGAGCCCCATGCAGTGCTTGATCACAACATGGGCCTCCTTGAAGTAGAGGATTGCAGGCAGACTTTCACCTCCTACAATTCACATACTTCCTTGCTCTGAAAGGAGTGGTTCTAGACAGGACATTCACTGCCCTTTCATACCAAGGAGGGCTGTTAGTACCAAGTTGACATATTGCATTACAAAGAGGTGTAACTTCTTGCACCTAGGCCTTCCCTGAGGCCTGCTAATTAACATTCTTCAGTATTTGCCACCACCAGCAAGGTGTGATAATGAAGATGCAAATCCATGGGGCCTTGAAATCCTAATCAGGCTGCCCATGGCCAAAGGCTTTTGATGCACCCGTGGCTGTCAGGTGTCAGCTACACATGGCAGGGGATGGCGGCACTGGTAAACTGTGTCCTCCTAGAGCACATGACCATTTTTCTGCTGAGCGTGGAAAATATGTGCGGGAATGGCCCCACATATTTTCGGAGGTTGATCTCCCATCATTCATTCTTTTAGATAAACAAAAAAAGACAAGCCGAGTGCACTCTTGCCGTGCAGATGGTCGATTCTCTCACACAGACATACAAAGCCAGGACACAACATCTAATCTATTGACGTGGAAAAAGTAAGGTCACAAAATAATGAATTTCCATGACTACGTACGGGAAAGAAAAGCCCCTCGTAAGGGAAAAAAGTCTGCATTGCCATACTGTTGTCCCTGGTCTTTTACAGTACTGGCTTGGGAGAGTGCACAATTTAAATGTACACAGTCCAGCAATGGACCATACTGGAAGCACCCAACCATCCCATACCAGCTGGGAAAGTGAGGTGCTCAGCAACCTGCAATTAAAGATATTAACACAAGGAATGGGCCACAACCCTGGGTTCCTGATAGCAAATAAGGCACAGTACACCAGAATTAAAGATATTAACACAAGGATTGGGCAACAAATCTGGGGTCCTGGTATCAAATAAGGCAAAGTACACCCGAGAGGAATTTTTAACTGTTCGGGGCGCTTATATTATAAAACCATAATGGAATGTTTAGCACATTCCTCTTTTCACAGTTTTTCCCCCTTCAGCCACCCATTCGCAGTTTGCTCCTGGATTACTAAGAACTAAAAAAAAACTTCCTAGGCAAAATTTAACACCCATGAACCTTAGGTAGGTCCCTAATTACCTCTTTCCCCAGGCTTTCCCTTTCCATGTCATGCTTGCTATGCTTCTCCTCATCTTTCCCCCCTGTTTATCTTAACCTTGGCAGCTGCAGTTTTTTCTTAATTGACAGTCCAAGTCTTCAATATGTTACTCATTGTCTCGGGAGGATAGCTCAGGAGCAACGTGCTCGCCTTGGAAGCAAGTCGACACAGAGGACCACAGGTTCGATCCCCAGGTCCATGATTAGAAATCTCTGGGTATTAAGCGCGTTAAAAATAACCCATCATAGCATATATAGAATACACTTCAAGGATAGTACCTTTACAGCGTCCCTAGGCCTCTCCCGCAGCCTGGAGCCCCCCGCTCCTCTGCCGCAGGCTACATGACCTTCCCTTCAAGAGCAAGTGGGACTATCTTCATAAAGCTGTGATGGTGCACTTTTAGATTGTTTTCCTCTACGACTGGGTTTTTCAAATTCTTCCTTTGTGGCGTTGAACCTGTTTCTCTGTTGGGCTCCACCCAAGACCCGCCCACTTTCTTGGAGGCTGCGAGGAAGCGCTGCACTCCTTTGATGAACCCCAGTCGCTTATTTATTTTACATTTTTTAAAGCGCTCACACAGCCCACAGGCGCTGCTGTTACAGGAATTGTTGTTTTTTTATTTTTCTTTCTTTCTTAGTTGGGTATTTATAACGCGCTTAAACACCCAGAGATTTCTAAGCGCGGATCGGGGATCAAACCTGTGTTGCTTCATGTCGTCTTGCTTCCAAGGCACGCACGTTGCCGCTGAGCTATGCTCTGTCCGGGGCTCCAGGTAACTCTCTTGTGTACCGGACATCCCACTCCCTCTATATGGCCCTGGAGGGGTTGAGCCTGCAGGCCCCTTTGTGGTGTGGGCAGCCCCCCCATAAACCGCTCTTCAGCCGAGGTAACGATTTCTTCACCAGCCACCCCATCTGGCCACGGCTCGTGTGGGCTTGCCACGACAGGTCAAGTGCTCTCTTCACCCAGACCGCTGTGCACCATATGGCATGTGATTTTAGATCTTCTCCGTTCCACCCGGACCGGCCCCCAAGCGGACCATACGACACTCAAGCCATGGTCCGGTTTGGGACACCTGACCACACGGCCCCAGGACGAGGGACTTCTTCAACCAGGTCACACTCCCAGCGCAGGCCCGGGGCTTGCCTCCTTCCCTGCCGCGCCGCTTTCCTGGGGTTACCCCACTTACTCAGCCCTGGGCTAGGGCACTTGGTTGCCGCTACCCGGCGCGTTGATCTCTGCCGTGCTGCAGCTGACATATGCATCCTGGCCAGCCAAATCCCTGACTCCTTGGGGCACTCTTCTCCTCCTCTTTTCTTTCTCCTCCTTTCCCTCTTTCTTCTTTGTTGTCTTCTTCTTTCTCCTTTTCTTCGAACTGTCCTCTCCGGCTGTCATTGACTCTTGGTTCAATAAAGTCCAATCCTTTTGGAAGGGGAGCCATGCACATTGTCCTCGCGTTCTGTGTCCTCCCCATGGTGGGTCATGGTGGGGTATACAGTCTGATAAGTTAGTCAAGCACATACACATTTAATAAAATGTTTAAGAACTCCTATTGCTGTGTCTGTGTTTTTTTACCCTTCTATTCTCCAACTCCCCCAATGGCTATGTCTGGGCAAATCACCCTGTCTTAAAGGCCCGATGTTGGCCGGGTGTTACAATACTCGAGACACACATGGATTTCACAGCAATCAATCTTCAAACAGGAAGTCTTCCAAACATTCAATTTCCAAGCGTCAGCTCGTGAATGGAGGCCTGAGCTTAGATCGCTCTATAATCCGCACCCTGGTGCGACGTAGGATCCCTTCAAAGGGGGGATCAGCGACCTTTGGCTCTCTAGATGTTCATCCACCACAGGGCACACTGATCTTAATGCTATTGAGTTTACTTGTACAGTGGTTTTGGGTTGTCCTCAAAATTCAGTGCTTTAAGTGGGATGCTAAATCGAGGGGGAGGGGCGTTGTTAAGAGCAGGAGAGCTGGGCGCACTTTCATTATTACCTTTAATGCACCCAGCCCTGAGCCCCTCCCTTTTGTTCCAAATCACGGGCTTGGAGCCTGTGATGAAGAAACAAAAGGAGAGGCTGGGCACACCAAAGATCTGACACCAGTGCGCCCCAGTTCTCCTCGGTGCCTTTAACAGTCGGCCATTTCATTGAAGGAGCCGTGTGTTGCCTGCGGAGTGAGGTGGGGTGCAGGGCGGGAATCTGACCCCGACCCAACCGCAGGCAGCTCTTTGACCACTCGGCTCCTTGAGTGACAGGGCTACCTGCTGCATGCAGGCTCCTAACGTAGAAACAGGCGGAGAGCTGGGTTGCCCGACCTTTGCTATCCTTTTGGTTCTGACTGAAGACGCAACAGGAAGCCCTTTAATCAAGCAGCACTGCATAGTTTAAGTGCTAACTGCAGGTGTTAGAACTTTGGATTAGAAAAAAGAAGAAGCAATGCCTTTTCTTTTTTTCAAATCCAAAGCGTGGACACCTACAGGCAGCCCTTTAACCGTGCAGCACTGCTTAGCTAAACAGGCTGCCTGAGAGGTAGACGTGGCTGGGGTTAATCAGGGGTGAGCCCCGCTAGGGCTTGGCTCGGGATCCCTTTTTGGAGACCCGGCCAGCCTCAGCACACTTAAAGTGCTGTCAAAACTCATAATCCAGGCAGTCATTTGTAGGTTTTCTCATGGGTAAAGCCAGTGCCTCTCCTGAAGTAAGGCCCGGGACTGTTCTTTCTTGGGTTTTGTTGAATATGCCCATGTCAAGCTCTTGGCATCCACAGTCCCTGACACCTTCGAACACACTACTGTTGTACACCCAGTGGTGGGTGGAAGTGGAAAAAAGGAACTAGTGGCACCGTGGCTGCATTAAAAAAGGATGGAGTGGGATAGCCGGACAGGCGGCAGGAGTTGGTAGGGGGGTACCAGGATCACAAACCTTGGCTGAACAGTGAAGCAGGGATTTTAATCCACTCTGCAGATTTGACCACATACCTTACAAGCTTTACTCAATACAAATAGTTTGGATGTCAAGGCCTGCAGTAATAATGTCTTATAGAGTTTACTTACTAAAAACACAAATTGCATAATAAAGCCACAACATGTAAATCCTTATAGCAACATGTTAAGCCAAAAGAATATCATTGTGGCTTTAATTTTCACATCCTGATTGGTAAACTATAAGTCCCAGAATGCAAGATAATGCCAAACAGAAAAATCTAGTTAACCCCAGTGTACTTTCAGTGATTTAAGACATGTAAGTTACAGAGGTTAATGAAGCAGCTGGTGTTGCTGTGCCTTTTTAAAAATGTGCGCTTTCAGGCAAAATATGTACCTGGCATTCACAACAATATAGCTGATGCTTTATCCCGTTTTATACTGCAGGAGTTCCAGCATTACCCCCCAACGGCGGATGCAGCGATGACGCAGCGAGTCTAGGGGCTTGGTGCCCAGACTTAGCCTCGCTGATCAAGGGTTCCGTGCCCGGGAAAACTCAGAGGGCCTATGAGAAATCATTCAGGGAGTTCAGGGAGTTTTCTGGGACACAGGGTCAGACCAACATATTTCACAGGGATCCTTGGATTAGGTTTCTAGGTCACCTTCGAGCACGGGGAGTTTCAGTGGGTGTGGCCAGACAGAAGGTAGCCGCAATTGGGCTCTTTGCTGGCTTACAAGGGAGGGCGACCCCTTCTGCCGATTTTGCAGTATGAAAAGCACTTGCGGTTTGGAGGAAGTTGGAAGGCCCCAGAGAGACATCAGATGGCCCATGGATCCTGAAAAGCTGGGCTCCATAGTCCGGGGTCTGGAACGAATATGTAGGGATGAGTTTGAGGTGTCCCTTTCAGGGCGGCTTTCACCGCGGCTTTCTTTGGCTCCTTCGGGATAGGGGAGGTGGTGGGCGCCTCTACGACACATTTTGCAGGAGGATTGGCGTTAGGGGACCTTTCATGGGAGGGGGGTGACTGGCTGCACTTGTGGCTCAGGAGGTCAAAGACCGACCAGGAGGTGAAAGGTACCAGGATTACATTGATGCACCACTGGATGGGTGAGATCTGCCCAGGAAGGTTACTTGGGGCATTTCTGCTTCACAGGGGAGAGTGGGGGCGGGGGAGCTCTTTCCTTGCACAAGGATGGTTTGTGACTTTCTGGGTTCCAGTTCGGAAAAATCTTTGAGAGGCCACTGGAAGTGGTAGGGCTTGGGGGTCTAGATCCCCCCCTACTCCTTTCCAATTGGCGTGGCTACTCCATCTACAGGTTATGGTTGTGAAGAGGGGCAGATCAAGGCAATCGGGCAATGGGCGTCCAGCGCATACAAGGGATACATTAGGACACACTTATTATGTTGACATTGTATGTTTTGGGGGGACTGTCTCTTTCTGCATTTTTTGCTGTCTTTTGGGCATCTCCCCTGGTTGTTTTCTCGGTCATCTAACGTACTTTCTTTTTCCATTATCTGCATAGAAACGGATGGCGCAGCTGGTGGTATGGGTAGTTGGTCACTCATTCATACGACGAGTGGAGCAGAGAGTGCGGGATCACCCTGGGTTGTTGTCAGATACAGCAGGCTCCGACATACAGTGGCTCCGGTATGGTGCCTTGCAGGTGGACCAGGTGCTTCCAGTGGTGGAAGCCCAACCCACGTAGAAGGGGCTGCCAAGCCCTGATCTGGTTATCTTGCACGTGGGGGCAATTACCTGGTACAGCTGGGTAGACGGACGCTGGGGAATGCAGGTTCTCTTTTTGTTTGGTTCAGACGTTTTTGCCCAGGGGCACTGCTTGCCTTGTCCCAAACTATTCTGTGGGTTAACTGGGGGCGACCGGGACCTGCACACCCGTTAAACTTATCTGCCCGAAAATTCAACAATTAACTTGCTCAGATGGCAGCATGCCACCGGTGCCTGCGGATCGTGGAGAACGGCCTGTTGAGGGGCTTGAGACTTTTGATCCTGACGGGGTACACCTGCCCCACATGTGCACAGAACTGTTGCTCCAGAACTTTCTAGCCATTATTAGGACATTTGGTCAAGTGGGGTGTGTCACAGGCCGGTCGGTCCGCGCTCCTGTGGCAGGTGGGAGACCACCACCTGGACAGTGAGCTGCCCCTCTCGGGGAACTCTGGAGCTGGAATGGTGTTGAGGGGAGGACAAAGGATGCCCACCCATCATAATGTGTGAACGGTCAGCCAGGGGTCCCGGCGGCAGAGGGTGTGGAGTGGGTGGGAGCAGGATGCAGTTTGCGCCGGTATCGAGGGGTCTGCCTCCTGGTATCACACCCTGAGAGGGTATGGTGAGGAGGGAACAGTGGCCTCGCACCATGCGCCACTCTGGGCGGTGGGAGTCATGGTCCGCCTGGACCACCTGTCTGTTGGATAATATAAATTGTGTTGTTGTGGGGTATGTCTTTGTGGGGAAGCCATATTTTGGTTTGTTCCGTGGTAATGGTTTGGGGTTTCTGATGATTAAAATGTTGAATAAAAATGTGGCCAGAGCGGCATCCATATGCATGTCTAGTGTGTTCACTTCTGCCCTGGCGCTGCCCCCTGCAGGGCCCACAAAGGGACAGACCCGCCTATTGCAGGGATGCCGGGTTGACAGGACCAGGAGATGCCGGTGGTGTCTCAAACTGGTTCAGGTCGGTGGATGCCGGCTATGGTCGCTGGTGGGGCCACGGTGAGGAGTGCGCTGCAAAATCGCTCATAAAACGAGGGCAGAGAGGAAAGTGGTCATCGGTCTCCACCGATGACTGGGATAGTCTGCGCCACCATGCTCCTGCTCCCTGGGCCCATACAGTCATGACTGCCCTTTGTTTGGAAGTTTTTCCATCCCACCCATCCTGACTTTCGAAGTTCGGGGCGGGGGTGGGGGGAGGGAACTAAGGGAGGTGGGGTAGGACCATGTGGACACTGGAGCTGGAATGGTGTTGAGGGGAGGGCAAAGGACTCCCCCGATCATAATATGTGAATGGCCTGCATGGTGGGGGGGGCGGAAGCAGGAGGCAGTTAGGGCCGGTATCGACCCCTGAGAGAGCATGATGGGCATGGTACGGTGGCCTGAAGGTGTGCTCTGTAGAAAGCAAAGAAACTAGTGGTACGGCGTACCAGTGATTTACATTACACTTCCATCTCTGTGTACACCATTACCAGTATTCAACATCTCTTTTGTAACACCCCAAGTGCTCTCCCTTAGTCTGACTGGACCTACCTGGGGCTTGCCAACTGGGTGCCGGGCCTTCTAAATGGCCTAGTACTGGGAGGAGCTTTGAGCTTCCCCAAATATACAGGGAATTACATCGTCTCGCATTGTGTGCTTTATACCAAAAACGACATAAAAACAAACGTTGTGTGAACCGTTTGTGATGTCACAGAAAGAGGAACCGCCATTCTAAAAGTTTGGCTTCACCTGCCAAAGCACATTGCAAGTATTAACGAAAATGTACTGACTTACGTATACTATATGTATAAGAAACAAATTGGGAGAGACTGAGACGCTACTTATGGTGATATTTCACTTTAAATATTTTTTGACAGAAAACGTACTTCAGGACCAACGAGTATGGCCTCGATTCCGCTGCCATTTCTGTTCAGCGCATTGCCTGCATTCTGATTGGCTGCAGGGCCATGGCCGAACTTGAAATTGCCATTTAGTCCATGAGCGCATTTCGGAATAAAATAAAATTAATGAACATGAATGGGAGCTGAAGTGAAGAAGGGGCCCCTGCAGCCTCCTTCCGGAAGCCATAGTCTGATGGCGTGCGGGTGCGGGGAGCACAGATTAGCCGCTCCATTCCCGGCGCACGAATTCAATGAGGGTCCATCAGAGAAATTACATGAAAAAGGCCTTCAGGTTCAAGACGGATAACAGCGACGTTATTTCCGAATGGGCTTTTAATCATGGAGCTGAAAAGTGCTCATTAATAAAGGGACTGCAGCGCCAAATGGACGGCGCACGCTCGCCCAGCGCCAAATCATAACTGAGCCGTGCAGCGTCAGCCCTGCGCGTTATCGCCACTGGGGGCGCCTTTCCTCCGTCAGGGCTCATATGCCTTAATATGTTTCTCCTCGTTTCATTTCCACCCAGTACGCATTCAGAGCTAGAGTATTGGACGGGAAACAGTGTTGGAAATGGAGAACTGTCACCTCTTTGGAGGGGCGGGGCTGTGGGAAGGTGGGGGCAGTGCCAAGGCGTGTGGCTCTCGGCCAGGTTGGCAACACAGTGGGCATCATTACGAATCCGGCGGTAACCCTGCCGGTGCTACCGGCGGGTTGCCGCCGGACTCGTAATATTTTACCGGCGCCTGACTTCCCGGTGCCACCATGAGATTACAAATCCGGCGGCTCAGGATGTTAGGCGCCGGTAAAATTTAAGTCCCCATAGGACTCTATGGGAGTGGGGACTCGGGAAGTGCCGGCACCTTAACAACGGTGCCGGCGCTTCAGTGAACGGTCTGCCTACCGTGACCGCTGCGCCCGGCAGGGACAGACCTGTCAGGCACATCGGCCATGACAGGCAGACATGTAGTTTGCCAGTGTGGAAACAAGGGTGCCGGTGAGCTTACCGGCACCCTTGTTTCCGGACTGACAAACTAGTAATGAGGCCCAGTAACTCTTCATCGAACCCAATCCTAGTGATTTGCATAAAAGGAAAGAGCATTATGGGAACATCATAATGTCAACAATTTTAAATGGTAAATATGTCTTAGATGGATTCAGTAATATTAAGTATGAAGCCCTTTTAAGTGAATAATGGACTTTTCTGTTGTGATTGGTCACAATATTCAATAAAGAGATGTCTATAAACTGCAGGACATACATGTCAGTTTGGACAGTTGCAGCACTGTTTGTGTGGCTTTGGCAGTTTCCAGTGGCGAGACTTATGAATGCTTGTTGAAGAGCTGGTTACTCGTGCGTGCGATAATGCAGCTTCAGATGTGCTTGGTAGATTTCTGTGCTAGCCCTTGGGCCAGACGAAAGAACAGCACATGGTTGAGTTGAGTTATAGCAGGCGTAACCTGATGAGCAGACCGCTTTCAGAAGAGTAGGCAGCGCTCTGTGCCGAGTCTTTTGAAAGCAGGCTTGTTAAGGTGCAGGACCTGGGAGAGACATGTGCTGGCCCCTGGCTCTGAGGACGGAGCGGCACTCCGGCAAGACATTTTTTGCCGGAGCACCGCTCTGTCTTGTTCCGGCCCATTCCGTGCACTGATGGGAAATATTTTCTCCATTAGGCAAACCACTGAGTTCTGAAGTGGGGCACCTTCAGGGCACAAGCTTTAGGTGCCATGTGGGGGAGGTTTGATCTTACAATCAGTACACATCCTTCTGCTTACACACTACTGAGTCAATCTCACACAACCAATGCACACCACTCGACGCAGCCAACCCTCACAAAAACCTAGCCTAATTGCCCTAAAGGCCCAGGCCATTATCCTGCACTGCAGGGCCCTAAAGGTCCTTCCGCTGGACTTCATGACCGCGGTTCTCTTTTTACCAGGCAGAGAGTGGGGGTAGATCGCTCTCCTCTGTAGGTGTCTCCCTCTGGAATGGCCTCCTTGCCCCTCTCAAACTTGAGCCGGACCACCTGAAGTTCCGGAAGCAGCTCAAAGCGTTCCTCCTCTCCTCTGCTTTTCTCTCTCTCCCTCCCCTGCTGACCTACCTGACCTACCTGTCAGTTGTACCGACTGGTTGCTTGACTACCCTCAGAGTCCCACTGAGTCCAGGCTCTTTCTTGCTCAGTCACCCTTGCACTACCTCCGGGTCTACCACGCACTTAGGGGTTGTAATTGTTACCCTACAGTCCCTTGTCCTCCTTGCACTACCCAGAGCTGCCCTGCCCTGGCTGCACTTACTCAGAGCATTTCTGCCCTGTTTTCCCCTCCCCTCTCCCTTGCACTTCCCTCTCCCTTTCTCCTTGCACTTCTCGTTCTCGCACTTGCAAGATCTAAGTGAAACAAAGCCTAATAAGATCGTTTGTCTTGTCCTCCCTATGTCTTCCCTTCCTTGTCTAGTTGCGCCTAGAAACACTTGTGCACATGTGACTCATATCATATCATACCCCAAGAGTTTCTTCCCATCCGACTCCCACCAGAACTGGGAGTCAAAAGAGGCCCTGGAATTTCTTTTCAAAGTGGTCAATATTATCCTTTTCCATAAGAACATTTGGAAATAAAATGGGAAAGAAGACCAGGGTGCAGAGGCTGAGCGGGAAATCTACAGCGTTCCCTGTATGCCAGTCCACCCTTGACCTCCATCCCCTACCTAGCACTGAGGACAAACCGAGCCAACTCTCGAGGTCCTTCTTCTGGCCTATGTTTTCTTCAGACCGAGCAGACCAAAGACAGAGCACTCCACGGTTCACCATTTTAGGACCAAATGCCTCGTCTCGCCAGGACCCATCTATCCCTCTTAGACACTACTTAGGAATCCAAGAATTAAGTCCAAATGGAACTCTTACTGCTTATTTCTTTTTATTTGGTACGCAATCAACGGTGACCACAGTTTCTGTAGAATTAATCCCTATGTATATCAGTGCATTGGCTGTTTAAGATTATTGCCAAGAAATGATGTAGAAAGATTGCGTGTGGAACATGATGAAAGGCAATAAACCAGAGTGGGTGGAAAGGGTAGGGGACAATGCAGGCGTGACCTTTGCAGCACAGTACACTATTTACAACTCACTCCAATGGCAAGAAGCTGAGCTAGGCAGGTCAGGGTTCCAGACAAAAGGTCTTTCTCTGGGGATCTTCTTGGATAGTGTTAGGGGTGCTGTTGGCATGAACGGCATGGGTGGGTGCCCCAGTGCAAGAGTGCCTGAAGACCAGAGGACCGCCAACCCTAAATTACATCACTTCTAGTGCCCACTTAGCTGCCAAGAAATAGACATAAAGCATTGAAGCCAACAACGTCCACTAATTCACCAGCTTGACGAGCTGATAACGTTTTTCCCCACCCATTGCTGGTATAAGGTAATAATGTCCCCATACATAATGTCCCCAATAATTTCCCCATACATAATGTCGTCCAGAAAAAGCCATTGGCGACATTATATATGGTGACATTATGTATGGGGATGGGTTGCGGGGATGTCTCCTGCTCCACTTGTAAAAAAAGAAAACATATAGGGGTTGCGGGCGTCTCCCCCACATGTTCAATGTAATAATGTCTCTGCAAAAAACTGCAATTCTTCTGTCAGGAGACATTTTTTACATGGAACCCCCATTGCTTGCATCAAATACAATGTGCTCACTAAATCTAGGATTGGGAGCCATGATATGGTCACCTTTAGAGCCGATTAATATAGGCTGTGACAAACTGATCACGCTCAATACAATATCCATATCTTCAGCCACATGCATCTGTGATTGATGGGCACCTGATCTGAGCTACCACCATCCAATCAACCCAAAACAGTAGCATTTCATGCAAACAATGAATGTCGGCTTCCATGCATATTAAGCAGTAGCTTTTCCCGGATTCCCTCAAGAACCCAGCTAATGTCATGGAGGCGTGAAAGGAGAAGAGTTCATTCTTTCATTGGTTCAGGGCTGGTGTATACATTCTTTCCGGCCCTAAGCAAAGTGGCATTGTCCCCACCCTTCTCCATGGCAATCAGGGCACGTTTGCTAGTTTCAGGGCCAAGTTGACACGCTAGGCTTATGGTGAAATGGGCAGCTAACTGGTAATGGCTTGTCATAGCCCTGGCTGTGGATGGAGTGTACGGTGACTAAACCATTAATTAACACCGGATGACCACCAGGCCGTACAAGGCTATAAGTGGTATGGGTCTCCCTGGACTCGGGATCCAGCAAAAGACCTTCCCATGCTGGGTACCTAAAAGCTGCCCAGATCCGAGTCACCACTCACCAGTGCCTTCTGCTTCAGAGGACGAGGGGACTGGCAGCCACGCGTCCCACTTACACATCCATTGGCTCCTTTTTCTGCTGCTGAAAGTGAAATACGACACAGTGACAGGGTGAAAGCAATTGGAGGGGATAGTATGCTAACCTCAAAGAATAATCAACATTTTGCAGCCAGTAAACCAGAAGGTGTCACCCACGGAGGGCAAGACCTCTGATGGGAGCAGGAGACACATTGCGGCCCTGTGAAAATGCTGTCACACTTCAGCATAACAGCTCTCTGTGACTTGCTGTCAAAAACCTGTCCCAACAGCTTTGCTGCATATGTTTCTAATCCTGCATTCTGTTGTGACAGGGGGACTTTCAGGAATGGCCAAGGCTCGCTCCTCGGCTTAGTCAGTTGACCTCCACCTGCTGACAAGGCATGGATGACTCTCTGGGAAGTGAGTGAAGCTTGCATTGCTGCTGCCCATGTTGGCCCTGCTGTAGTTGAGATAAGCTTGCATTGCTGCTGCCCATGTGGGCTTTGCTCTAGCTGAGATACGCTTGCATTGCTGCTGCCCATGTGGGCTTTGTTCTAGCTGAGATAAGCGTGCATTGCTGCTGCCCATGTTGGCCCTGCTCTACTTGAGATAAGCTTGCATTGCTGCTTCCCATGTGGGTTCTGCTCTAGTTGAGATAAACGTGCATTGCTATTGCCCATGTTGGCCCTGCTCTACTTGAGATAAGCTTGCATTGCTGCTGCCCATGTTGGCCCTGCTCTACTTGAGACAAGCTTGCATTGCTGCTGCCCATGTTGGCCCTGCTCTAGTTGAGATAAGCTTGCATTGCTGCTGCCCATGTTGGCCCTGCTCTAGTTGAGATAAGCTTGCATTGCTGCTGCCCATGTTGGCCCTGCTCTAGTTGAGATAAGCTTGCATTGCTGCTGCCCATGTTGTCTCTGTTCTAGTCGAGATATGCTTGCATTGCTGCTGCCCATGTTGGCCCTGCTCTACTTGAGACAAGCTTGCATTGCTGCTGCCCATGTTGGCCCTGCTCTCGTTGAGATAAGCTTGCATTGCTGCTGCCCATGTTGGCCCTGCTCTAGTTAAGATAAGCTTGCATTGCTGCTGCCCATGTTGGCTCTGTTCTAGTTGAGATATGCTTGCATTGCTGCTGCCCATGTTGGCCCTGCTCTACTTGAGATAAGCTTGCATTGCTGCTGCTCACCTTACTGTGTCAGTTCCAGATAAAACACTAATACGCCGTAATTAACCGAGGTGCACATTTCTCTTTATCAATGCTTCCTTCTTTCTTTCTCCTAAAATAGGGTGACCTGACAGTCCCAGAATTGGGCCCTCTGCAGTCCTGGCAAATGTTGGGCATGGAGCCGGGTTGAGGGCGGATGGAATGGGGATGTCATGGGGGCGGGTTGAGGCAGGAGGGATTGCGGGTGGAGATAATAGGGGTGTTCGTTTATGCTGTTGCTCGTCCCGGTTTTTCGTCTTGAAAATCTGTTCCCCCTACCTAAAACAGTGACAACAAAAAGTGAATTGACTAAGAACATTTAATATCGGCCCAGGGCTCGTTCAATTCTTACAGCATCCATTGAGCGCTGGTCCTAGGGGCACAGCCTGCCTGGAATAAAATGATTCCCAACGGAAATTAGGAGGTGAATATGGAGGCCCAGAAACAAATCGGGACCATTAACGTATAAATATATAAATAGATATATGCACGTCCTAGGGGCAGTCAAAGGGTTAAACACAGATTATGAAGGAATGAGGTCTCCCAGACACTGTTTCTTCTTTCTTCTGACTAGCCGAGACCCCTGGGGGATAGAATCGGAAGAAAGACTTCCAAGAGGGGACTGTGTCAGTCTGTGAGGCGGAAATAACCAGGACGCTGTCTGCCGCCAGGGACCAGCCGAGGGGGCTATTTGGGAAAACAAGCTCATTAGGCGGCCTTGCCATGGTCGTTTTGTAAACATATGCAGCAGTTTGCTGATGAGGCCTCGGGTGCGCCGTGCACCGGGGAGCAATGGATGCCGGCAATAACTGCACAGCGGGAGAAAACAAATAACCTGCTCAATTATTCATCAGCCCCATGCAGGGACACACTGGCGGGGATCCGTCATGCAAATTGCGGGACAACATGGATGCCGTGCTCGTGTGTGCGACTGCACTCTGACAGGTAGGCCACCCCGCAAAGGACGCAGGCACCTAAAGAGTGCCCGGGAGAGGCTCCCACTCTAGAAAGCTTTTGGCTCTGTGTTGGTAGGACAGTGGTATTCAAACGTCTGTATGCTGAGCCCCCCTTGAGTAAAAATAGTTTTGCTGGGTCCCCCAATTGCCATATCTGCTTATATTTTCAAGTAAAAGCAGTCACCGTATTCCCTTTTTGAAGAGCCTTGCAAGCCCCACAACATCCTTCTGGCCCCTCCCAATGGAGGGCCAGCCCCACAGTTGGAAGATGGCTGCTAGGAGGACATGCCTATAAGGCAGAGACTTGCATCCTTTGGCTCTTCAGATGTTTTGGACTTCACCTCCCAGCAGCCTTGGCTTGAATAGTCAATGATGAGAGTTACTGGGGTTCATAGTCCCAAACATCTGGAGTGCTGCAGGTTGCAGACCACTGCTATAAGGAGACAACTACCCTGCTACACATCCTAGGCGTACACCAGTGAGTGGCAGCTCCCACTACGCTCTCTGGTGGAAGGCAACCAATTGTACCCCAGCCTGTAAGAAGACACTCCCTCACCGAGAGGAGCCAACCATCTATTGCGGTTCTTCGGGTGAAGATGACGCGCAGGAGCAAACCCTTCTGCCTCAAGCACAAAGTATGGGTCTCCATCACTTAGACTAGACACCAGCCGTAGCCTTGACCTACTAGGGAGCACTGTAGCGCAGTTCATCCCTTTTCTATTTTTATTTAGAAGGCGTATCTATCACTGAACGTATAATCACTGTAGCCTTGATCTACATACAGGTGAGCCCTACATCGCAGATCACCCCTTTTCTATCACTATTTTGCTAAATGTGTAAAGTACACAACGTCCTCGAGAGGTAATGGAGCAATGTGCAAAAAATTCACCTAAAGCCGAGTTATGGGAAGCAAACAGGATGCAGAGCAGCGTCATAGAAAGTGTATGTTCTGGGAAAAGGATACAGAAAAAAGAATGCAGCAACACAAACAAGGGTGGACTGGGAACCAAAAGAGGCCCTCGAAATAATTTTTTAAGTGGCTCCATATTACACATTTTCATCATGCCAAAGCCTTTTTCTTTGCGAACATTTGGAAATACCACACAAAAGAGTCCCTGTGTGTAGAGGCCTACCAGGAAATCTCCAGAGTTCCCTATCGGCCAGTCCACCCCTGAACACAAGCGGAACTTTATCAAATCCGCATTATGGTACAGAAAATACATAGGTTTGTAAAGCTTTCCTAAATGTAAAGGGGGAGTGAAGGAGAGAAAGTGGGGCAGAGGAGAGAGAATTTCCTGCCCGTGGGGCAGTCGCAGAAAATGCTTAAGAGGAGAAATAGGCCTGGCTAAATCTAGGGATGGTCAGGGGCAATGCAGTCGTACTTCTGGTGTGCCTGTGGCCACCTAGAATCCATAGCTTGGCGGCCAGACATGCTGGATGACCCCAGGAAATCTTTCAGGTACCCTTGAGGTAATGCTGCAGATCTTAAAACATTTTTGCAAGTGAAGGGGAAGCCAGTGTAATAAAATTAGCATAGGCACATAGTGTTGAAGTTTCCATGCACCCACAGTCAACCGCATGGCAGAATGGAGAGCAACCTGTTGCGGTGCTAGAGAGCACGATGGAAGGCCCACGAGTGGCAGAATGGAGAGCAGCCTGTTGTGGTGCTAGAGAGTAGGATGGAAGACCCATCACAATAGTTTTGCCACCATCCATCATCTGCACGAGGGCACTATATTGCCTGAGGAGGCAACCGCAGTCACCTTTGGGACGGCAATGCATTACACACAGAGAGCTAACACTCCATGTCTTCCACGTAGCAGGACACCACACTTCCTGGAAGGAGCTGTCCCAGATAAATATATGTCTCAGAGAAAGGTACTCCACATCCTTTTTGCGAGAGCACACAAGACAACAACTTAAACACTTGCCTCTAGGAAAGTGCTGTAGGGGAGCAGACGTGTGTGTCACTGATGGAACTGTCATGGCCACAGGCCCCAGAACACAAAATCCACACCATCAAGTGATGAGGGAAATGCGTCACTTGACTCACTTATGTCCCTTTGGGACCCATTAACACAGGGGCCATGGCTGGACTCAGTCCTGGCACCTTTGGCACCAGGCTCATATAGAGATGTGAGCAGGAATACTTTATTTCAGTGCAGAAGTGCTTTTACTTTATTTCAGTGCAGGAGTGCTTTTATTTTACAAGAACTTTCTAGGAGCTGAAAGCCTTTATTCCAGTGAACATCCTCATGTGCTGACTCATCAGGTGTGGCTCCCTAGGCCTGGCCTTCATGTGCTGACTCATTGGGTGTGGAAGGGTGTGGCAGGCAGGCTGAACTTGGTGGGTGTGGCTTCAGAAGCTCAACTATATAAGCTGCTCCATCTTTAAGGCTGGTGCTTCGCGTTACTGTGCACTCGCGTGCAATGTGACGCTCACTGCCGCTTGGACCAGTTTACTTACCTTTGAAACGAGGCGTTCTCCTGCATACTCACCTCCGGGAAGCTGGTGCTTCATCGCTTCATCTGCAGACTCATCTCCTGACATCCAGTGATCTTGATCCCGATGCCGCAGCACCGCGCTCTGCATCCACGAACTCAGACCCTGTGAAGAAGAAGAAAGACAAGGTTAGAACATCCGACTTAGGGCCACACCACATTTGAACCCCACGCCACAACTTACCAGCTAATGTACCACTGCATTATCATCGCAATCTGAAGACCGCTAAAGCGCAATCATCACGCCAACTCCGCTGGGCTCTCTTCTTTGCGGAATACAACTTCGTCATCACCTATAGACCTGGAGTACGCAATGGAAAAGCGGACTCCCTGTCTCGCATGAGTGATGGAGAAGAGGCATTCACTACACCAGACACCGTGGCCATCATCCCGGAAGGATGAATCCAAGGCATGATTGCCACAACCACCATTCTAGATAACTTAAAATCTGACCTGCAACACTTGATCAGTCCACACCGCAACAGGAATGGCTAGGGAAGGGAGACCTGTATATGATCGTGGACAACCTACCATACTACCAAGGATGATTGTACATCCTGGATAAGAAATTACAGAATCAAATCATCGCAAACTATCATGATTCATTAGTAGAAGGGCATCTGGGAATAGCCAAAACACTATCTAAAATAAAGAAAAATTACTGGTGGCCAACTTGGCGAAAGGACATTGTCCAGGTCATCGCAACCTGTGGCACCTGTGCACAACACAAGTCCCAAAAACAAAGTCCTGCAGGTCTGCTACATCCTTTAGAAGTACACCCAGCACCTTGGCATACGCTATCAATGCATTTTATTACAGACCTTCCCTACTGTAACGGATACCGAACCATCTTAGTCGTTGTAGATCTGTTTTCCAAAATGGCCCACTTTGTTCCCCTGAAAGGTCTCCACCTGCTTCTACTCTGGCTACCGTGATTTTGGAACAGATTGTCTGGCTACACAGGTTCCCATCAATATTGATATCAGACCGAGGAACTCAGTTTGTTTCTGCATTCTGGAAAAGGTGTTGTAAAATTGCCAAAATTTACCTCCAGTTATCTACAAGCCATCACCCACAAACAGATGGCCAGACCGAACGGACTAACAAGACCCACAAGCAATACATAAGGTGTATGCTGCAACAAATCGAAGATACCTGGAAGGACATACTTTGGTTAGCAGAATATGCATATAACAGGTCCATCACACCAGTACGGGACAAAGCCCATTCTACATCGTGTACGGTCGACATCCATTGACATCCGTTTTTGACCCACTTGAATCATTAGAAATGCCCGCTGTAATGACTTTACACAAAACCATCACCCAGGTTCTTAAGGAAGCAGCAGAGCATCTTGCCAGAGCCAAAGAGAAACAGAAGCAGTTTGCGGATCGACACCGAAGGGAAGCTCCAAACTACCAAGTCACAGACAAGGTTTGGTTAGCATCCGAAAACCTCCCCCTGAAAGGACCACAGGCATTCTGTCCCAGATATCTGGGACCCTACACTATCAAGGCTGTGATCAAACCTGCGGCCATGAAATTAGAATTACCGGCCCACATGCGGATCCACCCGGTATTTCATGTCTCCCTCCTAAAACCATTGAGAACAGGTACGTGGATCGATACTCCACCAAATCCCGAAAGAGTTGAAGGAGAACCAGTATACGAAGTTAAAAGGATCCTAGACTCTAAGATGGTCCAGTCCAAGTTATACTACCCTATAGACAGGAAAGGTTATGGACCCCAAGATCAGACCTGGGAACCCAGTGAGAATGTCCATGCTCCACGATTAATTAGGCAGTTCCACCACAATAACCCCACTAAACCAGGGCCAGGAGGGAAACCACCCATGAGAGGGGCCTTGAGGGGGAGTGCTGTCATGGCCACAGGCCCCAGAACACAAATACCACACCATCTAGTGATGGGGGCAATGGGTCACTTGACTCACTTATGTCCCTTTGGGACCCATAAACACAGAGGCCCTGGCTGGACTCAGTCCTGGTGCCTTTGGCACTAGGCTCATATAGATATGCGAGCAGGAAAACTTTATTTCAGTACAGGACTGCTTTTACTTTATTTCAGTGCAGGAGTGCTTTTATTTTACAAGAACTTTCCTGGGGCTGAAAGCCTTTATTCCAGAGAACATCCTCATGTGCTGACTCATCGGGTGTTGCATCCTAGGCCTGGTCTTCATGTGCTGACTCATCGGGTGTGGCAGTGTGTGGCAGGCAGGCTGAACCTGGTGGGCGTGGCTTCAGAAGCTCAGCTATATAAGCTGCTCCATCCTTAAGGCGGGTGCTTCGTGTTACTGTGCACTCGCATGCAACGTGACGCTCACCGCTGCTTGGACCAGTTTACTTAACTTTGTAACCAGGTGTTCTCCTGCATACTCACCTCCAGGAAACCGGTGCTTCATCGCTTCATCTGCAGACTCATCTCCTGACATCCAGGGATCTTCATCCCGATGCCGCAGCACTGCGCTCTGCATCCATGAACTTGGACGGTGTGAATAAGAAGAAAGACAAGGTTAGAACATCCGTCCTAGGGCCGCGCTGCATTTGAAACCCGCGCGCTGCCTAGTTAACAATTTACCAGCTACTGTACCACTGCAGCTTTGTGCCTCGTTCTCTCTGGCTGCCGCCTCGAGCTCCGCAGCTTCTGCCAGGTCGGCAACATCACCTGCAAGGGAAGAAAGCAAAAGAGCAAACATCAAAAGCAGAGCAGACAGCAATACAAGACAACAAACTTTACAATGTACAGGAGGGCGGACGACCTCTGGCGGGCCCATGGGATCGGAGCTCACCCTCGAGTACTTTTAAGACGAGATACCTGCACCTTGAGGTGGATGGGGTGCGGGATTCTCTTACTCCAACACCAATCAATAAGGACAACTCAATGGTTTGGCAAAGGGAAGTCCATTTAATGACAAGTACAAGAAACAGGGAAACAATAGGAGATCATCAGTGATGCGATCGCCCGTCTCACTTCAACTCCCAACAATCTTTATTGAAATAGCAATAGTCATAGCAAATTCTTGTCATCATTGATGTGTAACACTCAAAGGTTTGTCATGCAAATCCATTGGTTGGAAAAGGTAACTTAAGTATAGGTGCTATATCTGTATATGGTAACAGAGTGTGAGGATTGGCTAACTTCTTATCGGGTGGGCGTCTACGCCCCTCCCTCTACATCATTCGTGTCAGACGTCACCAAAAGTACGACGTCTCATTGGTTCTACTAGCTATAGGACCCTTGATTATTTGGTCCATTGTGATTGGGTGGGTTACACCCCTAGGCATAAATCTCCACTTTAATTAGCAGCATGCAGAATGATCACCCAGGTGCGCTATGCCCCAAGATTCACCCTGCCTCCCTTCCATCAATCAGTACTTTAGGGCTATGTGCCAATTAGTTGGCTGAGGTTGGCCTCGAAACTGTTGCTTCTTATGAGGAGAAGTTATGGCATCCTCTGGTTTTTGATGACATCAGATGTTGGTACCTCTTCGCGCTTGGCTGGTCACGGGTCAGTACACCTTGAATCTGCTTTATTTTCCCTCTATTTGTGTGTTTGATTCTTCCTTTAGCTTTGCCACCTGCCTGGCCCTCTTTATCTCGACCTTCACAGGCAGGCGGCTATGCTCTTAAGTTTCGATTCTTCGAAGTTGCCGCTCTCCTCCCTTCCGTAGGTTGACCTTGAATTCCCAGGCATGAGCTGCTTCTTATTAAGTTTCGATTCCGCTCTTTCATCTGGCTTTGTGCTGGTATATGAATCCTGGCTTGTTTGACCCCTACCATTTTGGGCTTAATTCTGATTTTGTAAAATGGAGTTGCACTTGTATAATGTGCTTCTTGAGGTAGATATATATAGGTGATGCTTGCCGCTCTATTCTTCTACTACACATAGCAAGCAGTACTGTTTCCTTAGCTACTTACGTTCCAAGCCTATTTAAAGGCGTTAGCTAGTTGCATATTTTCATCCTACTTCATGGTTATGTTTCTTTATATTTTAACATCGTTTCTTCTTCTAAGTCTATTAAATCATTATTCCTTCCATTTCGTCTTTGCGTGTCATTTTTGATTGTCGTTTCGTTCATCTGACCGTCTGTCCGGGACCTTGTGTCGTCATCATTCGTCTTTGATTACGGCCCTTTGGGTCCCTTCTGGGACAGTTTGCAAGTAGTCTTCATTTCGTGTCAGCTGCTGATACGGTTGTCTCAATGGATACCGTACTGCCCATGTTTGTCTGGTTATTGGCACTTCAATAGGTATTGCTCTTCTGATGGGCACTGGGCAGAGCCCCAGTGTGGCTTTCTGTTGGTTTATTTGCTACTCATATGTCACATATCTCGGCGAGTATGTTCCTGGTATTTCAAAATGGGTGGCTGGAGTGCAGGCCATATCTGGGTCCTCCTCTACAACAATACAACAAAAACAGAAGAGGAAAGACAAAGGCAAACAGGAACACTTACCTGAAGTATAGTGGCTTAGTCGCAGCTGGACTGGACTACCACGTGCAAGGGCCCAGTGAAGGAACTCGGTCCAGATCATACAAGCACCCCTGCCAGAAGCAGCAGGACGGAGTGCTCGCCAGAATGAATCAACAGGTGAGATTTCCAGGGACAGCCCATCCCACGGGTAACACGGTTTGGGAGAAAGGGTCTGGAAGGGGATCAGGCACACAAGCTGGCATACTCATGCCCCCTATTCTCCACACAGGTGCAGTTCCGAGAAGCATCACCTATTACTACTAGTCACCACATAAGCGCAGAGAGCAAAATCGGACCCAAGCAACCTCACCCCCGGGAGGGCTGCAATCATGCCCTAATGCCTCCGCAGAGACCAGGTGAGCGTAACAGGAACCCACCCCTTACCGCCGACATATTGGATAAAGGACAGGAAGATGCTGTGCATGACACCAGGTATCATTCCAATACCGCATTGAGTATATGAGAGACGCTATGCACTCAGACAACTGTACCGAAGGTACCCCGGACTGAAGTGGTAGCAGGAGATTTACAGACACCAGTGAATATCGACCAGCTGTAAAGGAAATCTGACAAGTGCAAAGTGATGTCATGAGGAGAAAACACTATGACGCACAGAAATGATATAAGAATATTTAAAGAATGACGATGTAATTAAAAAAGTGAAGTAACATACATACGAGTGAGAAAAAACCATATATACAGAGAAAATAAGTAACCAGATGAGTAGAGAATGTATAAACGCTGAAACGCAAGGTAGATGAGTCACATAGAAGCTTGCTGCAGCAGAAAATATAGCATAGATCAAGCGGCTATGTTGAAAAGATGGTTGAATACTGAATAATAGTACGCGAAAAGCTCTGCTGGAAATACAAATGTGTGCATGAACAAAGAATAGTTGCTAGCCAGAGATCAAGGATGCCATAATTAGAAGCAACCGGCAGAGAGCAAAGGGGGTCAACGAGGAAAAGCAATGTACGCAGGACATATTTCTCTTAGATTTAATAAATGAGCAAACATCTGTTAATGCCAAGTATTGACAATTAAAGGTGCAGAAAGCATATTTGAGACAAAGCAACCAAGTCTCCAGAGGCCGAAGAGAATAATGACAACTGATAAAACTGAATCAAATAGCAATAAATACAAAGGCAAAATGGACAAAATCATGGTCTCCTCACACGTGGTGCAAGACCAGAAAACAAGGCCTACTCATCTCAAGTCTCGGACATAGATAAGAATGTATCTTAACTCTCCTAAAAGTTTCAGAGAAGAGAACATCCAGTAAGTTCAAGTACAAAGGAGAAGCCTTGGCTGAAGGCTTACCTGATGGGAGATGGTAGACTAATTGGGCAATGCCAACCAATCATAAGGGTCTATGCATTGGTGAGCATACAATGTTGCTGGGATCAATCGGTTGCTTTTATGCTGCTATAATCTGTATTATACATAGTTAGGAGGAGGTTCAAGGCATGCCTACCAGATGAGGGGCAGCCAGTGATGCTGCTAACACTTATAGAGGCTAGATGTAGATATGTTCCCCTAACCAATCCCTCCGTCCGATAGGTTCTATTATTTGCCACGCAGGATGATGTGATAGCTGCCGCACATCAAGGTATAAAGCCTTTGTGTGCTTGAAATGTATTTGTGAGTGTGTGGACTACAATTTGCTGTTCGTCAGATTGCCCTACTTTATTGAGTTGATAATAAAGTACTATTTTGAAATATTCTTTGAATCTCTCCAGTTATTTGGGCCTGATATTTATTATGGTAATCCCATTCTGCTCATAAGAACGGTCAAAGGAGCTACTGCACAGTGCGACATTGCCTGATGGAGGCACCCACAGCAGGTACATGTAGTCAGCATCGGTAGGGAGGAAGTGATCAGGACTGTAGTGAGTGGACAGTCTGCTCATTCTCTCTCTGGGATAAATAGTCATGTGCAGAGGTGTGACGATTCAACTTATGGGGTACCAGTGGTCCAGGGGTGAATATCGGTTTCTAAACCATCAATCACCCCACACCTCGAATACACCAGATTGGATACACAAGCACATTATAAACCTCTGTAGGAGATTTATGTTTCGGGTTATATTTAGTATTTCGTGGTATTTTGTGGTGTTCTTATAGTGGTGAGATTAATTTCATAATACTGCCTAATGATTATTTCACCAGGGTCACTAACAGTATACAAATACTGGATTTAATACACTCTGAATAAATGGCTCATGCTCGCCTGTGATGT
This sequence comes from Ambystoma mexicanum, assembly GCF_040938575.1. Lineage (NCBI taxonomy): Eukaryota > Metazoa > Chordata > Amphibia > Caudata > Ambystomatidae > Ambystoma > Ambystoma mexicanum. Next base: position 334,080,915 of record NC_090924.1, on the reverse strand, counting down.
TTTATTTACAACATCACTTTCATGCCCTTTTAGCTGTGTTTTGAAATATATACAAAGCATGCAAATGAAATACAAAACATTCATCCAGCCTCTCTAATTTACTGTGACTCACTTTGCTTTGAGATTTCTTGGTGCACCCTCTAACTCCCTATACATGCCAAATAAAAGAGACTGAAATGCAAAAAAATACAATGAGACTAAATTACCTTTTCGAATGTATATTTTTATTATAAACTAGAAATATGTAAGTTACACAGAGTGACACGTGCGCCCATGTTTTCATTCACAACATAAGCAAGGTATTTTTCTGCAATGGATTTCAACCCTCTATCTGTGAGACTGTGCAAAGCTCTGCCTGTTGTCAGCCTTTACTTCGCAAACAAAAGTTGGCAGAATAAATACACTTTGACTTGCAGCAAAACCTAAAGAAATACAAACACATTTTTACATGCACGTTTAACTTCTTGTTAATGGAGCACCTACAAATGAACTGAATTATCTAATCTGTGCTACATAGTATAATTCACTTCATACACACCTCAATTAACCTCATAATTACCTAGGTTAAGCTAGCGATATTCCCCGACTCAGCTTGGCAGTGACGCTGGGTCATTCACAGCTAAGGTCGCTCAAAACTTCACAGCTCTTCGAAAGATTTCCAGCCCAGGAGAGAGACAGTCGCAGGCCATCAGACAGGCAGCCCAGGAACCAGCCTTCTGCTCCCTCTGTCAGTGAGTGCAAGAATGCCCAGCCTCTCTGCCTCAAACCCTTTTCATAAGACCCCGTCACTCGAAAGCACCTCCTTTTGACAAGATCATCCCACTAAAACATCAGATGAGTTCCTCTGTGCCTTTAGCCGAAACACACACTGCATTGCTAAACAGAACTTGCTACATTTCTTCCTGCCCCTCGACAATGCCATGATTTTATTACAATGGATCTTCACATTGCTCAGTTTACAACACGGATCCAGCCTGCACGTTTAAATAATTTTTCTTTTCCATTTCCAGAGCGTCGTGCATTTTGCTCAATCTGCATCGCATTATACCATGGACTAATTTTCACTAAATGTTATTATGGGAATCAGTTACATGATAAATTGGGTTTGATTAATTAGTATATTCATTTCATGTTAGTATTATTTTTTCAGTGGAACCCAGCCCATTAAAATAGCATCACGGAGCAAGGTGATCATTTTCTAGAATGTGCTCTGTGCATTGGCATTTATTTAGATTCAGCCTGAGACTCATACTCTTAAGTCCATCTATGAGTCTCACAACCTTGGCCCTAGTTAAAATTCAAACCCTCGCCTTAATGTGAATGATGAAATGCGAGGTCTAGATGTTGAAATGTGGAGCCTATATTCCTACACCTCCTTTTCCAATTTTGGTAACGTGGACGAACGGCAGGCTTATCTCAAAAAGGTTGTGGATCGTTGGTTAGCTGCAACACGGCAAAAATACAATTATTACCCAATGATAAAAGGGACTCTCCAGCCAAGGTTGTATAAAAAATATCTACTTTATTTATATCACAACAGCCAGATCTAAAAACACTACAAAATATCCCCATTGTGTAAAGGAATGCAGATGACAGTTTCAAAGAAGGAAAAGCAATGCACTCTGGATAATGACAGGAGGTTAGTCTGTATGGTTAATAACCACAATAGTTTAAGGTTTCTTGGCTTCAGCACAAAGGGAGCAATGGTCCTTAATATGTTTCTATGGGCCTTCTCGGAAGGATCAGTAGGATAGAACCACACTGTACCTTCTGTTGTACGTCTTCTTAGTGCTCAACAGGCTCGAGTCAGCTTCAGGGCACTTTCCAGGCTTCTGTGACACAGTTTGAGACGGGAGTCAGCTGTGGGTATCAAGCACCAAGACAGTTCGGTGAGCGAAGCTGGCCGAGCGGCTACAGGCTGGCCTACACAGCGGCTGGGGGTCAGAAATCATTGTCCCAGTGCTGATCCGTGGTTCTGAAGCGCTGGTCGAGACATCCTGGATGTCTTTAAGCGATGGTGGCTTGACGATGGTCAGCGTTGCCGTCAGTTGCACATCGAGGAACTCGACTGCATCGAAAATATCCTTTAAGGCAGACGTCAGTAAATGCTTATCGAGACACTTCTACCAGCTTCTTCAATGGGCTCGCACCGTCCTTTTAGTTGGATGGCCCACAGCTGTGTAGTGTGTTACAGGCAGCTGCCTTGTCCTTGGTTGTAGGCTGAGAGAGCTTCTGCACTTCCAATCCAGGAAGCTTGCTGCAGAGCCTAGCAGGGCGTACTGTGTGCTGGCTGGGTACCGGTTCTGGAGCTGCTGGAGGGCCTTCTGAGTTCTGTATCTCCCTCTGTTCCCTGGGAGATGTTTAGGTGAGGGATCTTGCTTCCCTCTTTGGATATCCTGGCCTTCTTTAACTGGCACAAGATGTAAGGCAGACTGTACCTTCAGCTAGGGTCGAAGGATGAGTTCTTCTTGCGAAGTCTTCAGATGATCTGCTTAAAGAGGGGCTCCTGCCCTCTTTTAAAGCCAAGTGGACCACAGTGATTGGTGTAGGCAAAGCCTACCTTAATGAACCAATCCTGCGGTCTCCAACAACAATCTCCTGTATGTGTGAGGCCATAACCAGAGTGATTTGCAACAGGAAAGGTTAAGGGGTGCAAACAGGAATAAGGTGTGCCTCAGAACAAAAAAAATTGCGGAATACGGCTTTCAGCAGAAAGAGCTCTGACCACACTCCCTTGTGATACTAAATCCCCCATCTTCCTTTCTGTTGTTGATTAAAGAGTCTCTCTGGTTAATGGATCTCTCTGTGGTTCCTGATTAAGCGGCAGGTCTCCCTTGAAGTTGCAGCAAAACCAGACTCTCTGGCTTCTCCAAATCACATTCTCGTACCTTATGAATGGGGTCCCCCTACTAGGGTGGCTTACTGTAAATAACCCTCCCAGACATGACAGCTCAGTCTCATTGATATTGTGGGTAGCAGCTTGCTTCAGGTAGACACAGTTACATATGAAAGGTTGTTGGGTTTCCTGCCTCCTTTGTTAACCTTTGCAGCCAGGCCCCGTTTGGGCCTGTTTGAAGTACTCCATATTGGTATGTTAATCGATGTCACCAGCTGCAGGCCTCAGCAAAAGAGCAGGGTGGATCCTTGGAGCCTTGCTTCATTAATCAGGCTAGCCATGGCAGGAGGAAGCTTCACCCCCCCCCCTTCATGGAGATGACATAGTGTATGCTGTGTGAATCCTAACCTTGCCCTGCATCGCAGAGGTTGGCATTTGCGACCCCTTTGGGGTCTGCATCTGCTTTCCCGGCGTTTGCTGTTTTTTCCCATTCCAAGATGGCAGCCATTTCAGGTTCGTTGCCCCTACCAATATGACGGCACTTCCGTTTACGGGTTTGAGGTTTTGAATTCTATTTGAGACTGCAACAAGCATGCTAAACTGCGCCTAACTGTGTTCTTCCCTGTTTCCCCCTTTTGATGCTTCCTGCTGGATTCCTTGTTCCTGCCTTTCTTCCTCCTGGCCTGCCTTGCTTTCCTGCCTAGTTTTGTTGTGGTTGTATTTCCTTGAATCCTGCCTTTTTTGTGTTCCTCCTGTTCTTTTATTCCATTGGAGCAAGAACTCCCTAGTCCTGCTACCTGCCTGTGCCGCGGCCTGTAACAGAAGTCTCCTTCCCTGGACTCCTTCCTGCTGTCTGCAATCATCAATTGCCTACTGGAAAGTCAACCATTCAGAAGAGGGCTTCTTTCCTTTGGTATTTTTCCCTCTCTTGGCTGTTCTCCTTGGGACCACCAACCCAGTCGGTATTACACTGCGGGACGGTGGCTTTATCAGACGACAGACCCTGTGTCGCAACTGCTGGTTTACATATATGTATGTATCTGTACATGTTGCAATTACTAATGTCTGTCTGATGCTTTCCTCATTTACTGCTGCCAGCCCCCTCCTCATCACTGGACTTTTTCATGTAGGAGCTACTAGACCATGGCTGGATAAAGCGCCGAGCCATGGAATGCTCCAGCCATCAATATGCCCTTGGTACCATGCTTCTTAGTGCATCTTTACATTACCAATATATAAGTACATAAACCCCACCCAAAAAAAATAAAAAAATAAAAAAGAAAGTCTCATTCTGGCTTGTCTGCAGTTTCCAAGTGAGAACATTTCTGTCATATCGGGGGTGAGGGTCAGGGGGTCCACTACACACTTCCAAATAAAAGTGTCAACCAGCCTTGCGTTCAGCAGTCGGCAGCGCAAAGGAGTGTTAATTAGGTGTGACGTCATCTGCGGCAGTAGCCTGCGGGTTTCATGTAACATTTGTCACTGCAGTGATGTTTTGTCACTGGACAGTGCATGGTCTCCCATGGGGAGAAAAACTATTTTTACATTAAGTTGTGGTGAAAAAGGAGCTTCTGTGAGCTTTCAAAAGAAAAGAAAGAAGTTTAAACTTTTCAAAGGTGTCTTCTAACCATTATGCTTCGATCAGGTGACAAGCAAAGGCTGTACTGAAAAAAAAAAAACCTTGTGTCCATTCTTAGGGAGAGAGATGACAGAGAAACCTCTTTTGGGTCGGGCTAGAAGCAGCATTGTCTCCCTTACATCGTCAAGCGGTAAGATGACAAGGACGGTACTCATAGCAATGGCATTTTGTAATGACAGGCAGTCATTACAGGAACATTTCATACACCTCCTCACTCTCAGGGCATTGAAAAGGACTTGACTGCAGTGTAGACGGCAATACAGAAATCAAAGGACAACTTTGCGCAAGTTCAAGGGCGTATTGAAAATATGCATTGACTTAACTTAATCACTCTGCATAATAGACAGGCCAACGAATAACTACTGGTAAAATCGTGCAGGCTGTTTTCAATATTCATTTTTTTTTTTACCAGTACACGCACTGTTGCCAACACTGGTGCCCTTGCTAGGGTTTCGCCTAAGAAAGGCTTTCTCCAGACTGATGTAATCAATTGTGACACTTCGATAAAAACAAGTTTCAACTTAAAGTATCAATCATAAGCTATTGCAATGTATTCGGCACAACATATCCATGGCAACCGGAAACACCACAAACACAAGTGACCCATTCATAGTATTGGGCATTTAATAAGAAAATAGTTGTCTCTAATTATGAATAAGTGGCCATATACATTCGATTAATTCATAATTTCACAGCTGGTCCATGGTATAAGGAGTTTTTCTATCAGTTTCCCATTGGAAATATGACATATTTAGCACTGGGGAAAATGGACGGAGCCCTTAAAAGACATTTAGTTCAATTATGGAGTGCGCTTGATTGGAAATGGCTCAAGCACTCGCCTTCTAGTTCGATTCCCCAAATTGATCTGTGCTATTGACCAATTGATCAATATCATTTGCTGGGTCTGAGAATCACGTTACGAATGTTCCGTTAAAAATTACTGGTCCATATAGATTAGAACCTTTCTGTTCTTGTCAGGATTTTAAAAGTACAACATAGTTGGAGAGCAAATGTACTCTATTCGTGTAAGCCTACCTTAGCCTGAGGCTGTTAGCGCTTTCTTTAATAGGTAAGTAGCTTTGAGATTAGCAGCTGTTATGTCCAATAATCTACAATAATTTAAAGAATTAAGGGTTCAGTTAGGTGGACTACTTCTAAATGTCCTCTTAAAAGGCCCTACCCAAAGGTCACTTACCATATGTGGTGGGAAGAACTCTTCCTGCGCATTATATAACAAAAATATGAAAACAGTCTGGACAATTGTCCCAGTAGTTATACGTGTGTCTGGGGATTCTACAGAGTGATTGAGGAAGTCAATGCATCTTTTCAATGCTTTCTTGATCTTGTACAAAAGTTTTGTTTTGACCCAGGGCCTGGCTGAATGGCTTTCACTTAAAAGCTATAACATGTAAGTGGCCAGGCGCATCAAATGCAGGTGATGGCAATTGCTGGTTTGGAGCGTTAGGGGCATTGGGTTATTCTGATAAAATACCCATTTAATGTTCCTAGGTCCAGTGGGTCACGGCACTGGAGACTGGCATTTCTGCTATTAAAGTCTCCCCGGAACACGTGAGTTGCCTTTGCCCTGGCCTGCTTTCTGAAAGCTGCATGGCACCGGGGAACTACACTGTGCCATGAGATAGATATGCAGTGACCTGCCGTGCACACACTCTGTTTCCATCTATTTTCGAATGTATTAACCTGTTTTATGTTTCTGTAGTGAGAACGTGATTCGACCCTGGTTTTTATCTCTTGATTTCGGGATCTGATTTATTGTTTGATATGTGTTGTTTGATGGATTGAACTAACGTTGCCACTGATTTCTGTTCACAGACTCTTGTGCTTGGACAGCCAGGTGGGGGGATCCATGCCAGATGGCACATGCAGCAGCCACTTATACCGTGAAAGTGGAGAACTGAGTCAAACCAACTAGAGAAGCTAAGTGGGCACGGGAGGTTCCATCACACCCATCTGAAAGTTGATAAGCCACTACACAAGCAGCCACAGTCACTGTGTGTCCTTCCCACTGCCTTCCTCTCTCGCCCTACTTTTCCTACTACTCTCAGGTGCGCTCTTGCCTGTCTGCATGCGTGTCTGCCTAAGAAACATTCAACAGTGTAGTGCATCCTGTGGGAAGAGCTTCAGAAATGTTAAGCCTATGAACATCTCTGTGCAGGGACCTAGCTTGTGGAAACACTAGACCGACACATTCGTTTGGGTTTGGGGCGGATTACTCTTTGCCGTAACATGAGGAAAGCGTCTCTTATCTGCCTGTTGCCTGCAGTGTGGTACTGCGAGACCCAGCCACATCTGGACGCTGTCTTTCTGGTGAGGACAGCTCCTTTGTCTGCCTGTTGCCTGCAGTGGGGTACTGCGAGACCGAGGACAGCTCTGTTGGCTGCTTGTTGCCTGCAGTGTGGTACTGCGAGACTCAGCCACATCTGGACGCGAGACTCAGCCTCATCTGGACGCTGTCCTTCTGGTGAGGACAGCTTCGTTGTCTGCCTGTTGCCTGCAGTGTGGTACTGCGAGACTCAGCCACATCTGGGCGCTGTCCTTCTGGTGAGGACAGCTCCGGTGTCTGCCTGTTGGCTGCAGTGTGGTACTGCGAGACTCAGCCACATCTGGACGATTTTCTGTTGAGGACAGCTCTGTTGTCTGCCTGTTGCCTGAAGTGTGGTACTGCGAGGCTCAGCCAGAGCTGTACGCTGTCCTTCTGGCAAAGAAAGCTTCTCTCATCTGCCTGTTGCCGGCAGTGTGGTACTGCAAGATTCAGCCACATCTGGACGCTGTCCTTCTGGTGAGGACAGCTCTGTTGTCTGCCTGTTGCCTGCAGTGTAGCACTGCGAGACTCAGCCACATCTGGACGCTATCCTTCTGGTGAGGACAGCTCTGTTGTCTGCCTGTTGCCTGCAGTGTGGTAGTGCGAGACTCAGGAACATCTGGACGCTGTCCTTCTGGAGAGGACAGCTCTGTTGCCTGTCTGTTGCCTGCAGTGTGGTACTGCGAGACTCAGCCACGTCTGGACGCTGTCCTTCTGGTGAGGACAGCTCTGTTTCCTGCCTGTTGCCTGCAGTGTGGTACTGCGAGACTCAGCCACGTCTGTACGCTGTCCTTCTGGCGAGGACAGCTCTGTTGTCTGCCTGTTGCCTGCAGTCTGGTACTGCGAGATTCAGCCACATCTGGACGCTGTCCTTCTGGCGAGGACAGCTCCGTTTTCTGCCTGTTGCCTGCAGTGTGGTACTGCGAGACTCAGCCACATCTGGACGCTGTCCTTCTGGCGAGGACAGCTCCGTTTTCTGCCTGTTGCCTGCAGTGTGGTACTGCGAGACTCAGCCACATCTGGACGCTGTCCTTCTGGCGAGGACAGCTCCGTTTTCTGCCTGTTGCCTACATTATGGTACTGCGAGACTCAGCCACATCTGGACGCTGTCCTTCTGGCGAGGAAAGCTCTGTTGTCTGCATGTTGTCTAAAATGGGAAGATTTCCTGCTCCAAGCACGCCTAGAAGCCCCACTGAAACATCACTGAGGAGCTGGAATACATCCTATTTGACCTGCATCCCTCGGTTCTTGGCCTTGAGAGCCTTATGTTTGGCTCATGGAGACCGTCGCAGTTTGGATGACAGCGAGTGCGCTGTTCTCATTTCTGCGTACATCCCTTGGGACTTACTGAATATGGTCTTTTGGAATCGGGGAAAGTTTCACAAGGGACACAGAGAGGGCCTGGCTTCTGCATTGATTGCTTTGCTGTACAGACCTTATCCACAGGACTGCGACCACCCAAACGCGTTTTAGGTGCTCTCACAACTGCACCTTGCCTTCCATGTGAGATCGGGGAGCCCCGCGCGGCTTGCGACTAATCATGGTTGGATAATAGTCAGTGGCATATTTCATTGCCACCAAAATACAGAGAATTACCAAAAAATGTTTTTTCTTTTATTTGGGGGTCAGGGGGTCCAACAAGCACCCTGATTTTCTATCCTTATAACACCACCCCAACCCCATCCCGACCCATTTCATCCCCTTACCCCACTACCCAATATATATTTATTTAATATTTTTGTTACTTTCCGGTATTATGGTTTTCGGTGAAATGTACCACTCTGAATTATTTTCGGTAAATTGACTGGGTACCAGCTCATCTTTTTATAATAATCTGTTTCAGGATGACAGGGGAGTGCTGTGCTGATCAGATGAAAAAGTGGATTGTTTAAAAAAAAATCAAACAGGCAGCAAACAATCTGGAAAGGATAATAACTAGCCCAGCACATCATCAATTTCAAGGTCTAGGACCATCTGAAGTGTGAACCTGGACTGTCCCGTACACTTGCAACAGAAAGTATGCGGCCACTAACTCATCTCTAGCCAACTGCTTGGGGATCCTCTGGGTTCAGGCTTCTGCAATAGAATGATCGCGGTTAGGTAAAGGCCTAAAAGGTACTTGGGGAACCTCAACAAATAAATAGGAACTTCTAAATGAAACAGTTTGAGGACGGATTCAGCTACATTGGCGTTTCCATTGCTGCCCTCGTGATAGAACATTAGAATCCATTGCCTATTCTGAGTCCACACTCCCCCTCTGAGGCACCCATATACAAAGGAACATCCAAACGGCACGGCTAACTAAAAAGCTCAAACTAATCTTGGAGTCCGTAGCCTACTGGGTAACCTAAGGTAATGACATAAAGTTCCAAGGATTGGCCATAGCAAACATTTCTTAAAGCCAATGCTTAAAGTCCTTCCCTATTCTGATATCAAACAGACGTGTTCCTTAATTTTCTCTCGATTTGCAGTAGGTCCTTCCTGGACCCTGGATTTCTGGCTTCCCAGACCTGGGCTTTGGGCTTCTCAGCAGGCTTCTCGCCTAGGCTTTGGGTATCAGTGTCCACCCGCACTAAGACTATCCCCTTCCTCGCCTCTAGGTGTCACTGCAATCTGGTTTCAGGGATTGGCTCAGTCTCTGGTTGTTGCAGGGTCCCTCAGACATGGGCTGTAGGTAAGGCATCTCTCAAGGTCTCAGGCCTCCTCCATGCAGCCAGAGCCACAAGGCAACTTCTTCACCAGCCTCTTTCTTGGGGCAAGAGAAACCAAGCAAAGGCTCCCCCTTCTCAGCACCAAGAGGGCTGTAGCCTTTTCCTCTCCGCCCCTTTGTTTTTCGCACACTGCAGCAGGAACTGTCAAAGGCTTCAACTGTTGCAAAATGCTGCCGCTCGTTCTATACTTCGCCCTCCTCTTGGATCTCAACTTTCCCCTCTGCTTAAGAAATTGCACTGGCTTCCTGTGGCCAGCAGGATTCTGCTTGAATCTCTGTGTCTGGTGCACCGTGGCTTCTATGGCATGGGCGCCGAGTACCTTCAAGCCAAATTTATTCACTACGTCCCTACCCGTTTGTTGAGATCTCAGTCTGCGTTACTTGTCGTAGTTCCCCGCTGTCGCCTGTCATGCAAGGGAGGTCGTGCCTTCTCTGTGGTTGCTGCCAGAGCCTGGAATGAGCTTCCTACTGCTCTTCGTGCCACTCAAGATCACCTCACATTCCGCAGGCTGCTGAAAACCACTCTTTTTTAGGCTGCTTTTTTCTTCTCTCTGCTGTTGGTCTCTGACATTGTTTGCCTTCTAGTAGCCAGCGCCAAGATGCCTTTGGGTGTATGTGCGCTTTACTAAGTTTATTTAACATAACATAACAGCCTTCCTCCCAGGATACCTCACTGCTGTGATTTGCTCCTCTATTTAATAGATCCATCCACAGGCTTTCCCTTTCCTGGTTGGCCCTTTCTCAAACATGCTGAGTTGTTACTCCTGGGCTGTTGAAGCCTGCTCTCTCATATTCCTCTCTTTCTGTCACCTTTACTCCCATAGGAAGACTTGAATCTTGTCCTTCCTCTACTCCTGGGCTAGCAGAGGGCTTAACGGGGTGGTGGCCATCTTGGATACACTTTGATCCAAAATGGTGGCTCTGCACGTGGTGCTGATGATGTTCTGCACTCTGCCTCATGGATCTGGTCTTCCATCTCATACTGTCCTGCATCTTGGGCCTATCTGGCCTTTGACAATTTCCAGCTCATATTCACGGGTCTTCCGGTAAGTGCACACAGATTTTTGATTATTGGGCAGTGCAAAATTCTGGGTTGGATTCCAGATTTCGGTACCTGCAGTCACATTATTCTAACACAGGAGAAGGCTATATTGGGGGTCATTCTGCTTGTTATATATTGCTCCCATCAAACCCTCTGTTCCCATTGTATAGTTAATCTGTCCAGAATACAGACCGTGATTCCCCTTGTAGGAACTGGTGCTTTATAGGCGGTGTAGCTCATAAAGAGATAACGTGGCTTTTCAGATGTCAAGTTTCCCTTTCACTTTTCCTACTTCTCCCATTAGGTTTCCTATACTCATGGTTCCAATGTGGGTCTTCTGTGCATTGAAATGGTGCCTTGTGGGAGTTTGAGTCCCGCCTGCCAAGTTCCCATCTTTTGGACTTAAAAGCAAAGCAAATGGGGATTTGGGTGCTTGCATCCAGCTACCGCAAGGCCGTATCTTCTTCACCTCCATGGGCTCTGCCACATTACCCCACAAAAAGTTGGGCATTACCACTGCACCACAGTCGCCAGGGAGCTCAAGGAGGACCCATTTTGAAAAAAGGGGCTAACAAATCCACTTCTGCCTTATACGCCTAAAAGTCGATTTTTCAGCATTGCAAGGAACCCCAAAACTCGTATTGCTCAATGCCTAGTCCCCTGTGACTTTTCTGTCCGCCTACAAGGCTTTGGGGTGCCCTTCACTAATCCACCTGCGACTTGGTTACCTTGTGCAGCGTGTGCGCTGGTAAGGTGGCTAATCCAGTGGAGTGCATGGTCACAGACCTGTGGACAGGTTGCAATTCCAGCAGGAGACACAGCCTTTGCTCCTTCTTGTGGTGAGGGTTGCGTTATGTAATACTAAGGAACAGGATTGGTTTGGGTATGTGGTCAAACGCACAGGGCCATGAACATGTGTTACTTCAACAGTTCATATCGCAAGTCTGTCAGTGGGATTCATCCCTTTCATCAATATTGGAAATTCCCCCGTTGGAGGCATGACCCCCTGATTGCTGATATGATAGTGGACTGTTTCCTCCTAAGGGACTTATCTCTTTTCTGATTTTTGGCCTTTGCTACGGATGATACCATTGGATGCGAATTTCCATTGTGGTGTTCTATTGACCCGAGAAAACTATTTGAAATACGCTTTGATGTGTAGCTCGTCTGCTCGTGACAGCATGTCTTCATTTTGTTCTTTGCACGACTAAGTCAGGATATCGGTCCTTGAAAACGACCAGTGTGGTCGAAACACGTGTCGGCTATACAGAAACTGATTAAACGTATTTGTGCTAACAGTATATGTGTATCTGTTACTGTACACCTGAGATATAAACTGTTGAAGTAACAAATGTTCATGGCACTGCACGTTTGACCACATTCCCAAACCAATCTTGTGCCTTCTACTAAATCTGAGCCTTGTTTGGGTAGGCTCTGTGGGAGTGTCCACCCAGCAGGCCTTGGTTTCATCTTTTTTACTTAGGTGGATATTATAGCGGGCAGGTACTTTCTGTCGAACCCTTTACCCCTCATTCAGTTATGTAATAATAACACCTATTTTATAAGCTCCTATATAGAATCCATGAAAGGGGATGGATTCAATGCATTCAACAATCAGTGTCAGATTGGCCCCTCAGCCTTTCGGCCCGTGGCCGGGCCGAAATCATCCCTGGGGAGTGGGGGCCGGTTTCTGTCCATGCCTGGGCTGGTTTGGAAAAGAACAACAGTTCTTCTTTTTTTCTTCAAAAAGCCTCTCATTTTTCTTAAGTCGATAAATGAGTACCAACTCTGGTTCAGCGATATTGTATGTATATTTGTTCTATAAAAAAGAGCTTAAGCGTAAGTGCTACATAATAACATATTATCATTTGGCCTTGGACGTCTGCTTGCATTCACAGTAATTTGACAATATGATCTATACACAGAGATATTAATGATACATATAGTGATCCATTCTTGTATGAAATGTAGATCCCATTAGTGAAATCATAACCATATTTTTCGTAGTGTACTTAGGAACAATGCCATTTGATGCCACTTCCTGTTTGGTCAAGGGTTGAAAGGTCGTGTTTCATTGCTTCCCGGGATGTCACTTTGGGATGGGGTCATCACTTCCGGTGATGTCTTCAGAGGTCAAGGGTTGCGAGGCGAGGGGTGAGCCACTTTTTTTTGGGTGACCGGGCCTATTTCTTGCCCTGTCAACAATCACCATTTTGAGGTGCCGTAAAGCTGCAAGAGCTTAGCCGCTTCTTCCACACTGATGCCCTGTGTCGCAATGTCTCAACAAACACCCCGTACTTTCTGGAGCACTCGCTTGCACGCAGGCTGGTTTTTTCTTGAAGACTCTCTACGGAGCTCATTAGTGTTAGCAGGCTGTCTTTTCTATAAGGAACTCCAGATGCCATGACGTTGCATTGATTACACATCCTTACATGAAGTTACTCCCGAGTGGCGCTACTGCGCACTTCTGCAGAATGGCGCGAAAAAATAACTTTCACCATCATTTCCAACAAACAGAATCGCGTCCAATATTATCAACAGGCCGAGTTCCGACTGCAAGACCAGTTTTGCAGCAGATGTCCCAAAGGGCAGCAGGACTGTGGAGTTTCAACGCATTTTCACCTGTTTCAGACAGAAATCTTCCATGTAACATCTGCTGTAATATCTTACAGACCCTAAGCCTACTGTTAGAACTGCACATGGCGGTGGCAGGGCTCAGACACTGCGACGTAGCGCCACCAACCTCCTCCACAACAAGCAGAATTTGGCCGTCGAATGTTTGCAAATGTAAGCACCAGAATTCATCAACTCCAAGATGGCTGACAAGAAAGTCACCCCCAAGATGTCGCCTGCAGAGTTATTTATGCCAACTTCAAAGTACGCCACGACCACTCACAATGGCCGACAGATAATAAATACATTGCCTGAGATGATGCGGGCATTGCCCACAAACATGACAACGCAACGTGCACATGTGTAATTCAGCCCCATTGTTCATAACCAAAGCAGACATGTCTTCATTTCCTCTAGAGCTCTTCCGGTTCACGTACAGAAAAGGTATTCTCTGGGTAAGAGAATATTTCCCACGTGAGCATTCATGGCATTTATTCCGCAATTTCATGAATCTGCTACAGGCGGACACTGGACCGGCGTCTGTCCAATAATTTGGAGGTGTGTGACTTGAGGTGGAGTGGGATTGGATCAGAAGGGAAAGAGAAGAGGGGGTTCAGGGAGTTGGAACAATACAGATGGCTGCAAAATCCAAGCTGGCCAAAGCATAGTAACAGATGCTGGCTAGGCCTTGCCACAAACCTTTAGCAAAGTACTGCATGCGTTCCTTCCATGCATGAATGTACATAAAGCTATAGTTCAAAGCTTGGATACGTGTGGATGATTGTGGTTATGGCAAGTAACTGACAGAGAGAATTGAAATGATGGAGTAGAACAGGGGAGGTGAGAGGGAAATCAAAGAGACACGAAGACAAGACTGATGTAAGCCGAGAGGGAGAATGCCTGCTGGTGGTGCCCCCCCGCATGAAAGCCTTGGAGGCAGTCACGCCTAGTGTAAACTCTTACCGGGCATTCGCAACAGCCCAGGGGTCAAGTTCTCAACAAAAGAAAACGGTGGGCTCATTACCATGCACATTCAATGCGGCTCAGATATTAACATATCAAGATGGCCTCTGAAAAAAGTAGGGGCACTACGTCCACCCGCGTGTACCCTCGACTTGAACCCTGCAACCACCACACTCTAATGAGGTGGGTCAAGGAAGGAGCAGGTCAGGAAAGTGAGAAAAAGGAATGGGCGCAGGAGAGCATCCAGCTGCAGGGGTTAGGCTGCTTGGGCGGCAGGGTCAAGGGGCAAATAAGGAGGAGGCTGCAAGGGTAGGCGCTCCCTTTGTTCATGCATCAGCGGGAGAGGTTTGACCCTCCCTCCTCCAGTGCGTGAATAATATATTTGATGTGTACACCGCTATTAGACTACTGTGCTGTGATACACTATTCTTTATCTTGCGTGATAGGTGCTACAGAAGAGTTACCTGGTACATCCAAGGAGTAATCAGGGCCAAAAGGGTGCACTCATACGGCAGGCACCCTGTGCTCCAAAACCTTGGTGAAGGGCCGGCTGTGCGTGGGAATCAAAGAAGGACCTGAAGGGGGCGCAGGAATGGGAGAGAATTGATGATGCACACACATGCAATTAAACAATAACTTGCTGTTGCAAGAAAAGGGGGGACTCTTTCCATTGCCAACACAATTGGAGGGCGGTATGTCCCATTGCATGAACAGCATGCTTCCTGGTGGGGGTCGGGATTCCTTTCGAGGGTCGGGCACGGCCTGATGCCATCTCAGCGTGGCTGCTGCAGCTGAGTGGAGCATACAAAACACCCGCAAGGTAACTAAGCAGCTGCGACAGCACCTGGCCCACTACACTGACTTTGATGGCAATCGTTGTTTGATTAATGGTGGTGAGCGGGGGAGGCACCGGGAAAAGAGTGGGAGCAGCAGGGACAGGGTACCTAAAAAGGTTGGATTGGCTGAGTATGGGCTGTAATGATAGTTAATGTTAATGTCAATGTTAAAGGATATTTGTACCGCGCACTGTCACCACCGGAGTGGTCCCCTGGCGCTCTGGCGGCTCTGAAAAAAGGAGGGGAGGTTGAGTTAGTGGGAATGAGCGGGAAAAGTGCAAGAAAGCAGTGATGTGCTGTTGGCAGCCTCAGCCCGGTGGGTCCGTTGGCTGGGCTTGGGGTGTTTTACGGTCGGTAGTCGTCATGTTCTGTTGTGCAATTCTATGAGGACTTTGTTTTATTGTTGCAGTGTGGTGAAGTTTGTGCGGTTTGCTGCGTTCAAGGCTTGTTGTGTTTGGTTAGAGTTTGAGAGGTGTATGCAGACGGATGAAATTGTTAGTGGATTGGTTAGTTGGTAACATTCACTATTGCATCAAGCGTGGCACATGCTAACATTCACAACTCTATCTAGCTGTGACGCAAGCTAAGGTAAAGATTTCTGCAGAGTGTGGCACATGCTAACATTCACAATTCTATCCAGATGTGACGCGCTAACATTCACATTTCTATCTAGGTGTGACGCATGCTAAGGTTAAGATTTCAGCAGAGTGTGGCACATTTTAACATTGGCGTGTATGTTAGTGCGTTGTGCAATGCAACATTTATAGTCCATCCAAGAATGGATTTAGGCTGAAGTTAACAAATCTCTCTAAGCATGCATGTTGTAATACTATGGCAGTCTATGTTATGGAGAGGCAAGGTAGAGTGGCGAGGGCTTTCTGGAGCAGGGTAATTGCTCTGCCCCCCACCCATGCCACACTCACAGTTTTGTTGGTGTCTATTGGCTGCTGGCTTCCTTGGCTTCCCCTGCGGTCACCTGCTGACACCTCCCGAAGCTGCCTTTGTTGAGCCGCCCTTTTCCTTGGGGTCCTTAGCCGCAAGGGCTGCTGGGTAGAGGGCTGCCCTGGGAGGAACCTTTAAGTCCCGGGAGTCAGCCAATCACGGGTGCGGGAGGGTTGGGAGGTGGGCTGAGGGGCGGGGATGAGAGTTGGTCTGGGCTGCTAAGCAGCACACAGGGCCTGGGGCCTGCGCGTGGAAGGCGCAAGAGTTTTAGAGGGGCCAGGGGGCTCCAGAGGACTCACCTGCTGACCGGGGGACGCCGGATGTTAATGGTGAAATCCCTCGGTTCAGCAAGCATAATATACAAGCCTGGAGTCAGGCAGCCAATCACGGGTGCGAGAGGGTTGGGAGGTGGGCTGAGGGGCGGGGAGGACCACGAGAGTTGGTCTGGGCTGCTAAGCAGCACACGGGGCCTGGGGCCTGCAAGTGGAAGGCCCAAGAGTTTTAGAGGGGCCAGGGGGCTCCAGAGGACTCACCTGCTGACCAGGGGATGCCGGATGTTAATAGAGAGACAGACACGAGGAGAGAGAGAGAGAGAGAGAGCAAGAGTGGGTGGGAAAGAGAGGGAGAGAGCGGGGAAGTGAGCGAGGAGGAGAGAGGGGAAGTGAGCGAGGGGGAGAGAGAGAGAAGGGAGAGAGGGCGAGAGGAAGAGGGAAGGGAGAGAGAAAGAGAGGGAGGGGAGAGAGAGAGAGGGGGAGAGAAAGCAAGAGAGAGGAGAGAGCGGGAGGGAGAGGGAGAGAGAGAGAGAGCAAGAGGGAGGGGGAGAGAGAGGGAGGGAGAGAGCAAGAGGAAGGGAAGAGGAGAGAGAGGGAGAGTGCGGTGAAGGTAGCGAGGAGGAGACAGGGTAAGTGAGCGAGGGGGAGAGAGGGGAAGTGAGCGAGGGAAGGAAGTGGAGGGGGGAGAGAGAGAGAGAGAGAGAGAGGAAGAGAGAGGGAGAGTGGGAGAGAGAAGGGAGAGATAGAGAGGGGGGAGAGAGAAAGGAGAGAGAGAGAGGGAGGGGAAGAGAGAGAGAGGGGGAGAGAGAGAAAGAGAGATAGATAGAGAGAGAGAGAAAGAGAGAGAGAGAGAAGATGGGAGAGGGAAAGAGAGAGTGCAAGAGGGAGAGAGAGAGAAGGAGGGAGAGAGAGAGAAAGAGGAAGGGAGGGGGAGAGAGGGCAAGTGAGTTAGGGGAAGAGAGAGAAGGGGAGAGAGAGAGAGAGAGAGGGAGAGTGGGAGAGAGAGAGAGAGAGAGAGAGAGGGTGGGAGAGAGAGAGCAAGAGGGAGAGAGAGAGAGAGAAGGAGGGATAGAGAGAGCAAGAGGAAGGGGCTAAAGGGGAAGTGAGTGAGGGGAAGAGAGAGAAGGGGAGAGAGAGAGAGAGAGGAAGAGAGAGGGAGAGTGGGAGAGAGAAGGGAGAGAGGGAGAGAGAGAGAGAGTAGGAGGCGAGAGAAAGAGAGAGAGGGGAGAGAGAGAGGAGGGAGACAGAAGGAGAGACAGAGAGAGAGAGAATGTGAGTCGTGGAAACTCTTCAGTGTTCACTCCTCGAGCCCTGTACAATAGCGACCACCGCCCTCGGGCCAGGAATTGGAGGCGTTATCTGTGTGATGCAGATACTCCTCGCCGTCCTGCTCGGCTCCCCCCGTGCAGGAGCTTAGTGCAGGCCGGGTGTCCTCTCTATGCACTGTGCATAGGACGACTTTATCCAAACACAGGCTGCGGAGTCAGCCACGCAAGAGAGAAAGCAGCAGGAAGCGGATGGCTGAGCCGCGGACCTACCTCTTGCGCGTCACTGGAGGGAGTCCTGCTTGCAGTGGAACAGAGCTGAACCGAGAGAATGCGTGGAGCACGACTTTCACCAATGCAGGTTTAGGTTGGACTATTAGGTGGTGCGAAAGCACCACCTTTAAGCCAAAACTGTTGCATTGGAGTGTGGGAGATGGGATAGGAGGAGAGACACACAGCTTGTAGGTGTTGTTTGGTTATTTATACTCTCATTGACTGCCCTATGACCATTGCCACCCTCGCCCTACCCTTTTCTGCCTAAACACATCCTCCTAGGATCTCTTCGATCTAGTTTTATCAATTGGTAACATCCAACTGTATGCTCGAATTGCCTGCCAGTGTTATTGCAAGGCCCTTTTCTGAGGTTTAATGGCTTCACTGGAGCTGTACATATGCTGCTGGTGTAATACAAACGTTGCCTTCAGCCCCTTGATCTATTAGCAGTTTGGTGTCCTTCACTGAAGTCCTGCTAAAAGCACCACTGGCAAAGGCAACCATTTTGACTTGTGTAAAGCTATTAGACAGGGATTTTCCAATCACAGCTATTGAATGGCCAGGTACACACTGCATTTTGCAGCTGCTACCATTAATGGCCAGTTAGTACCATTACGGCAGCGTCTGGCAAACGCCTATCCCATGTCTACACACAAAAGCCAAAGCTATGGCAAGCCTTAAACCCCAAGAAATCCTTGGCGAGGAGTGGTCAACTGTTTTAGCTCGTAAGGTTCCTGGAAAACGTGGTAATTTCAAAACACAATGCACCAATGATATTTCACTAAAAGTGTTTATGATTTTAATACAGCTTGATGGGGGGGCGGGCCCAGTCTCTCGCCTAAGGACATTTTAATGTTAATAGGGACAATATTGTCTGGAAAAATAGATAAACTGTCAAGAAATGTCCTAGGGAATTCTTTAGAAAAAGACGTTATTTGGAAACTAGAGGCTCATTCTTTTAAAGCACAGATGACCTATGACCGTGGTCATGAACCTATGGGGGTCACGTGTCTCCCAAGAAGAATGATAGATACTGGTCTCAGAGTGGGTGGCAAGCTCAGAGAACCTCTGTGGGCTCATTGGGTAGTGGTCAAACCATCCCAGTCCCATCTAACTCCCCACACCAGTCACAGGGGTGAACCAACACACGTTCTACCTGGTTACAGGTATGTTGAGCTTTCATACGGCCAATAGCAGGCATGACCATTTTCTGCATGCCTAGTTATGGGTATTGCCAGTTATCACATGCTCCTGTGCAGCACGCCACCTTAGGATGACGTCACCACTGATTCACAAGTGGTCCACTCATAAGTGCGCTTTCCCATTAATTTCCCTGACGTAAGGACACGCAACCTCACCACGCACAGAGGGTCCTCGAGAGGAATTCACACAAATCCCATTGTGTATATCGTATCCTTGAGACCAAAGTGCAGAGAGGAGCTGGAAAGTGCAAGAAGCACTTTGCAAAACTCATGTACATAAGAACAATCAGTTCAGAGGACACCCCCATGTTGCATGCATATCAGGAATATATGTCCACGCTGCATATATGACCTGGGAGTGGATATCAGGCAAATGAATATGTCTTTGTTAATGTCCCAACAGGGTTACATGCTGAATTAGCTGCAAATACCCAGGCTGCCCCATGCGGTTCTAAGTGCACACGCGAGAGGCATCTTTATGTAGCGAGTCATCGCATATGAACTTGTTACATCACTCTCGGTTATAGATCAAGACTTCATTGTAGCAAATATAATGAGGACATCAACTACGCCTTTCATGTTCTCAACTGCACGAAAACAATAATAGTGCAAATGATGAGAAAAAACACGAAAATCATTTTTGAAAGAAAAATGATTTCATGTAAAGCACATGCATATTTTCCAAATATAAAGAGGTAAGGCAGCAACAAAAAACAAACATTTAAAAGCAAACTAGTGTAGAGGAGCAGATATACACGTCATCTCTAGTTCCCGCCCCTCACCTCCTTCATACTGACACAGTAGCAAGAGAGCACTATGTGTGTGTGACACCAGGTAGCGTCTCAATGCCGCATCGAAGATACGAGAAACGTTATGCACTCCGAAAACCATATCGAATGTACCCTCGCGCTGACGCGGGGGAAGGATGTCTGCATACACCACTGCACATGCAAGACTTGTAAGTGAAGTCTGACGAGAGCAGAGTGTATGGGCGGAGAGATGTGCACTAGGGAAATAAGCTGGAGGGGGTGTCAGAGGATAGTCAGTTACGTGTGTCGCTACAGTTCACATTTGTTACCATGAAAGGTAGCTACATTCTTATGGCAGAAGTGTTGTGCACTGTGTCATTTGAGTTCTATGTGAAAGTAGATGCGTGCGGGAGTGTGGCCGCACCTTTGGGTAATTCCAAAAGCGCGGAGTGCAAGAGGAAAAATGCATTTGTTATAATCAACTGAAAGCATAGAATTGTTACGTTTGGCAACATTCTAAAACATCTGGGTTGATAAATTATTGTGGATATGATATGATATGGCATTTATAACGCGCCTATAGACAAGTGTTTCAAGGTGTGAATACACAAGTGTTTCAAGGCGCTGGATATATTCTGCGAGCTTCCCGCTATCATTAAGTGGATACATTAATTACCCCACTTAACCATAAAGGTAGCATTCTGCCAGCACCTGCATTCCCTGTAATGGAACACATTCTACAATCGCCTAGAATCCATACCACGGTCGCCCTCTTTGGCTCAACTAAGTGCAGCACCCGGATCAACTGCACAACCCTATGTGAGACTCTTTTGTTATTGTTCTGCATAGATGCTGGGCAGTTTCAATTAATTGCATGTTTTCACAGCTGTGCAGTGGTCAAATGCAGAAACTATGTGTGCATTTTTTAAACTGATAAAATATGGAATTGATGTTTTAGCTGCCACAGGAACAAATGCCTGCAGAGAAGACATTGGGTCTCATTACGAGAATGGAGGTAGCCATGGAGCTACTAGCTCCATGGCTGCCTTGGTTCCGGGCTCCATTACCGGGTTCCTGCAATGGGGAATTACCGGGTTACTCCGACATAGGGGGACCCGGTAAGTCCTCCTTGCAGGAACCCATCCCCATTCCCATTTGAGCCCCCATAGGGCTCAATGGGAATGGGGAGGGAGGTAATAACGGGCAGATTACATCTGGCCCGTTATTGCCTCCTTCTTCCCCTCGCGGGACCCGGAAAGCACGCCTGGTTTTACCAGGCGTGCAATCCGGGTCCCGCGATGGGAAGCTCGTAATCGGCGCTCCCGTAATGAAGGGGGCCGGTCCCGTACCGGCCCCCTTCATTACGGGAGTGCAAGCCTTATAATGAGGCCCATTGTGTCTCGTTAAGTCGTGTAGTTAACTAACGGCCTACATAATAGGATAAAAAGCAGTTCATTGTATTAACTTGTGCTTCCCGAAAGAATTAATGCAGTACAAGACGAATAAGTCTGTTACTGTGCGTATTAGCAAGACTCAATCGTGATGCAATGTTACTTCAGCCAGCCCCAAATATTAGAATAGAAACTGCTGGAAGCTATTTAGCTCCTGTATCCAGCCTAGGCGAGAACTGATAACTTGAAATCAACAGCAAGCAGGAGACGCTTTTGTCTCCCGAGGCCAACTGCTGCCTTACAAATATAGATATGTGAGATTAACTTTGAGTAGTTCAGAAAGTTATTAAAGATGAATTAGCACACATCCAGTATTTTCCTCCTGTGATTTGGATGCCGTGAGGCCTCTCTTTCGAGGAAGGAAAATACTTTAAATTCATTAGTTTCATTAATTATTTTAATTAATTAAAATCATCACTTAGTTCAGGCCGATAACTTGGGCTGCTGGGCCGTAACCCCACCCCATTCCAGCCCTTGTAACTGGGGGTTAACGTCACAGGGAAATGGGACTAGTTGCATGTTTCAAGATATCTGCCGATCTTTGTTCCAATCGTCAGGGCGGTGAGCGTTAGAGCTGTTTTGGCAGCACGCATGCAATGGATGGGATGGAGAATAACTCTGACAATAAATAATCAACCCAACTCAGAAAGATGGCAAAGGTATTTCTGTTTCATTATCAATTGTCTAAAACAGGGAGTTACAACGGACATCAATGGACGTTGCACAAGTCGTCTCAAAGCATTTCATAAAAAATCACACTTATATAGTGAAAACTCGTCATACGTGATGTCATACTATGTGGCAAACTAAGAAAACCTATGAGGGGTACATCTAAATATACTTTCTATAAGGGCTCGGGTTGTGATTGGATATCTACTGTCAGGTGGACAACTTATGCCCCCCTCTAGTGCATGTCATCTTCATCATTATTAAGTACACAGTATATCGTTGGCTCTCAAACTATAGGGCGCTTTGTTACACGTCCCTCTACAATTGGTTGGCATGCTAGTGCCAGTCTGGAACATTCGGCTCACTAGCAGCACATAAGCTCATACTGAGGTGCCAGGAGGTGGACATGACTTTACCTCCCCATCCAATTAGCCCAACATCTCTCATCACCCATGCCTTCTGCCATGAATATTGTCTTTGAACTTGGCCTTGCAGTGTATTCTTGTCTCTGGAAATATAAGGGAGTGTGAGCACACGCTATCATAGTTCTGAAGCTGCATGCCCAACACTATTTTCATCCATGACTCACATGATGGGAGACAAGACGTCGGCCAATTTGGCAGCATTTATTTTGTAGCACCTTGAAGTTTCTCATGTGCTAGATGTAATTTACCAATAATGATCACAGACCAAAATAACTGGACAGACTCAAAGAAAATTTTCCAAAGTACTACTTTACTGTTGCTCAAATAAAGTAGGGCAATCTGGTGAACAACAATCTGTAGTCCACTCACTCACACATAGGTTTCGATTATACAGAGATTTTATACCTCAATGTGCATCATCTGTGATGTCATCCTATGTGGCAAACTGTAAAACCTATTGAAGGAAGGGATTGGTTAAGGGAAAATTTTACCTATATGTCATATAAATATTAGTAATATCCCTTAATGCCCCTTATCTAATAGGCACGCCTTGAACCACCTCTAAATACGTATAATACAGATTCTAGGACAATAACAGCAACGTGTTGGCCTGTGCAACACTGTATAGCAGGTTGCTACATAGACCCTCTAATCGGTTGGCATTCTCTCCCATCCTTGGACTTTCGGCTTGTTAGCAACACGTAAGCAAAACGAAACTCAGGCGCAGAGAGCAACATCAGACTACTACCCACTTGCCCAATTAGTCCATCATCTCTCATCGGTCAGGCCCCAAGCCAAGGCTTCTTCTTTAAAGTTGACTGTTCTGGGACTTCCAAGGGAGTGTAGGTACATTTATTTTCTGGAACTTAATGAATAGCCCTTGTTTTTGACTTCTGAGTCATGTCAATTTCGTCCTTTTATTGACTGCTATTTGATATTATTAAGCTGGGTGTCATCACTCCTCTTGGCCTTTGGAGACTTTCTCAATCCACATTGCATGTGCTTTTCACATCTTTGCCCAATACTTGGCGCTGGCAGATGTTTTCTTCTTTGCTTAATCTAAGAGAAATATGTCTTACAGACATGACCTATCTGCTTGACTCCCTTTGTGCCTTGCGATTATTCATTGAAGTGGCATCCTTGATCCCAGGCCACTAGACACCTTTGTGTTCATCAGACAAGCTGTTTTTCCAGCATCTTCTGATTCTGCAGCCCTGGTCTGTCCCTGAGGTAGCTTGATTAATTTCAGCACAAGTCCGATGTCCATCTTTTTCTCATGGCCGCCTTAGCCACGTTCTGTTTTCTTCTGCAGCAAGCTTCGTTATATCTGAGCTACCTTGCGTTTCGGCCTCTATACATTCACTTCATCTCTTCTCACATATTTCTTTGATGCATATGATTCCTTCGTCTGTGATTACATGTTTCTCTTATCACTCCAGTTACATCTTTATCCTTTAAGTATTTGCATATCAATTCAGTGCATATTTCCGTGTCTTTCTTTCCTGACGTCACTCTGCCCTTGTCCGATTTCAATAATAGCTTGTTTCTTTTTTTTTTTTTAATTGCATTGTATTGTATATTTTAGATTGTATGTTATTAAAATGTATATGTGTAAAGTTTATTATTTAAACTAAAACACATTAAAGATATTAAATAATAGCTCTTCGATGTCCAACGGTGTGTGCAGACATCCTTCCACTCTTTCAGTGCATAGGCACATTCAATATGGTTGTCTGAGTGCATATCATGTCTCATATTTTTATTTTATTTATTTATGTGTTTGCAATGCTCCGAAAGCCTGCAGGCATCAGGGCGCAGAGACATAAAACAAGGCACAATAGACGAACAAACAGGGGTGCTGGAAGAACTTCTGTCTATATGGAGATTTACTTGAAAAGGTGAGTCTTAAGGTGCTTCCTGAAGATTCTGTGATTAGGTTCTAGGCGAATAGCCAGAGGAAGTTTGTTCCACTGCTGAGCTGCCTGAACAGGGAATGATTTCCCGGCACCTGTCACTCGATTAGCCAGCGGCACCTGCAGCCTAGAATGTGCTTCCGATCTCAGAGTCCTGTTAGGGGTGTATCTTATGAACTTAGACCTAAGGTATGTCGGAGCCACCTCATACAAGCATCTGTGCACTAGCGTCATGGCTTTGAAAAGGATTCTGTCCTCAATCCTGAGCCAGTGAAGTGCTCTCCTTCCTTCTGTCACATGGTCTCTTCTGTTAATCCCTTTTACCACATGTACCGTGTTGTGCTCCATTATCTGACATTTCTCAATGCATTTCTTAGTTGCCCCCAGCAACAATGAGTTGCCATCATCCAGGCGTGACAGAATGATGGCCAGAGCGGTATTGGGACAATACCTGGTGTCCCACATAGGGCTCTTCTCCTACTGTTCCAATATGATGGAGGTGAAGGGGCAGGAGCTAGGGATGATGTGTCCACCTGCTCCTCTACATTCTCGTTTTCCATCTTTCAGGATCAGCATTCTGCTCGAGCGACTGCCTGCCATTGCATATGCACCCCTACTTATACAATCATATTTTCCCTACCTCAATCCAATTGTACCTTCCAAATTAGGTAGCGCTATGCATCCCTAAGGCATTTCTGCTTCTGCCTCGCTCACCACTTTTAGCCTTTTTTTCTTTTCTACTTCCTCTACATACTACAGTCTGGTTACCACGAGCAGGGCCTCAAGGCACCATCTTGTTAGACAAGGTACCAGAGCCATAAGGCCACCACAGCAGTGATTCGTGCAGTATTACAACACCACATAACAGAACGTTTATACATGAAGGTTGAATCCATTCATCAATGTATTTATTTATTTATTTCATTATCATTGTAGCATAGAATTATTCAAATTTTCCGGTTCTGCTCGGCTGCCTTTGCACAGTCTCTTCTTTCGTCTTTTGACTGAGCCCCCGTGATCTGCACTGGCTCGTGCTGATTGTATGTATACGTTGTTCATTTAGACGTGTACAGTTCGAATGCTTATATATAGCATTGATTGAAAGTCGAATGAATATCTGATGGGTGGAATCAACTCGTATAGATACAAGGCCTTGGCCATGGATAGTGACTCCTTCATGTCTCTGGGTGGGGACCCAGTCAGGAAAGAAGAAGAGCATCCGGCAAGGCAGCCGAGGAGCAGTGTCTATTGGAGACGATATGGAATGGCGGAACATCTAAACAAATGCCTACGGATTCCACTCATGAACGGACTGACCTCAAGAAGACAATGCAACCTTCTCATGAGGAGCTTTCAAGAGACAAAAGATACATTTATGTTCATCCATGAGGCACATATAACTGATCAAAGTACGGGTCCGTTCCTATGGAGGGCAAGAGTGTCTGGGTTCGTTGGCAAGTGATAAGTGGGGTGATAATCATTGTAAAGCAACTCAATGCCTTGTTAAAAGGACAGCCCGTGGCCGAACCAAAAACACAAAATGCTGGTGTGCGCCCATTTTTTTTGGTCAAAGTGGGCCACTTTTTGAACCAGTTTGGGCCAGTTTGGTGAGTTAATTCACTCTGCGGCTAATAGTTTTGACCAGTGTTGCTCAATAAATATTCCTTAAAATGCAGTTTGTATCACTCTTTATCAAAAAAACTCCCCCTTGGTTTATTTATTTATTGCATTTGTTATACGCCCAAACCCGAGGGTATCACGGCGTAGGGTACCAGAATACAGTGGCAATGGGTACTATTCAAACAGTGCCGCCCAGTCCGACCCAGTGTGTCACCATACAAAGTGGGGGTGATTTTAACGTAACATTACCGGCTAGAGCCCGTGGCTCGGTAATGTGATATCCAAAGTGTGGAAGGCAAGATGAATACATTCTATTTGTGTGACCTCTGGTGCCGCCATAACCCAATGACTTTAGGGTGCACATACCTTTAGATGATGTATTACTAATTATTCTTCCTTGCTACTGGTTCTGGGGTCACTCTAAACAGAATGAGAGATTCAATGGGGACTCACCGGTGTTAAAGAGGAAATCCCATGTGGTGTTCATCAAGGCCAACTGGTTGCGACCTCTAGCGATCCCCTTTCCATGTCTATTCTGCATATATCTGTACAGCGCGCAGTGGGTTTAGTGGCACATTTCATAATTGGGGAATGTACAAGAGGTACAGGTTTGCAGTGGACGCAGCTAATGAGGAGTCTACCTGCCCCACTGGTGAATCAGTCCTTCTCTGGAGAATGACTTCAGCGTAATCAGCTCTGAATTATGTATGTCTTGTTATGGCTTTGTTGAATTAGTTACTCATTAGTAAACAGTTGTTACGCCCTAGTGGCATTTTAATCATACATTGTGAATGCTCCTTAATTACAAAGTGGTAACCAACTTTTGGAGGTACACTGAACCCCCGCTCTCTAATTTCAGTGCATTGGAATTCAGCAACTCTTCGCCAACAGAGAAAGGAGTCGAAAGGAGCAATAGGACCGGCCAATGCACATGTTCCGAGAAACAATTGGGCAGTGAAAGATTTCAAAACATGGGGTCCAATGGTGGTATTTTTAGAAGACCTTCCATCCAAATGAATATGCAAATGAATGAGAAATGTAACTAACACTGCAGAAATACATGTCATGTCCACCTTTTAGCGTCAACGTTGCTCATTGGAGCCTTACTCAAGAAATCAACCAATTAAAAGAGAAATTGTAAATAGTATGAAGATCATTTATTGTCCGCTGAATAAATCCTTTTCTTAAAGAATGTGGTGTATATGGAAGGTTGCCTGGTGTTTGTGTTGCGTTCTGGTGGCCAGCAGGGCTCTTCTCTCTTCTGTCTGGGGCACAGGTCCATATATCCCAACATGAAATGGCGGCGCCCTGGGGCGGTCATTCATTAAAGCTATCAGAAGCAAGGTCCCCCTCAACATGTCTTGTTTGCGGGCATCAGAGAGCGCGAATTCATAGCAATAAGCCATTAATCGTGCGGCCTGAGCGTGTCAGGAAGCCAAGCGTGTTTATGACTGATAAAATGCTCCTGCAATCTAATTGGGAAATTAATTAAGGACAACACACTGTGCCGTTGAACCAGGGACACACATACCCAGGAGCACTCGAGAAGAATATTACACAACGCCCACCGTATGCATTTTAGCTGGCTGCGGGAGGCATTGGATGATGTGTGGGCAGACCATTTATTTTATAGCAGTGATAACCTGAACACTACACAACATTTAGTGTTGCGATGGGGACAGTAAGAACGTAGCTGGAAAAAGGGGGTCCTGCTCCCCCTCTTTTGAGCCTTGCATTGGCCCTGGTGCACCCATGTTCTCCATACGGTTAGCTTTCTGCCTCTATGGCTCACTGTGCGGCACATGTTGCTCACCGGCACATGCCGCGCAACGGGGGATGCGTCATGTGGGCAGCAATAGTGGTTCAATGAGGTCCCAGTGAAGAGACAGAGAAACTCTGCCAGGGCTGGCCCCGTGATGGGTCACGCAGATGTCAGATGCCCGTGGGGATCTGGTAGGGGACACTTTGGGCTGCTGGAGGACCCCGGGTACCGGCCGCCATTGAGTCAGGCACTGGTGCATGTTGACCTGTGGAGGGCGAAGGAAGCCATCTTGGAACCAGACAGAGGAGTTGAACATGACTGAAAGTCATTGGGAGAAATAATGGGCTGCGATCAAATTATGCTCTGAAAGAGATGCTGTAAATAATAGTAATTCGGTTTTTATATAGCGCTTTACATAGGACATATTTACATACATTACTTTTATTAGCCAATCGAAATTGGTATTCAATTATCGACCTCAGGAGGATGAAAGCCTGAGCTGGCTTTGCCGGGATTCGAATCTGTGATCTACAGATGAGAGACTGATCATGGCAACAAGTGTTTAACCTGCTGAGCCATCTCACCGGCTATAAATGTAGATCGCTTTAGCTTGCCATTCGAGCCCTCTCCTAGATGAAATTAGACAATGTTGCCAGGACCCAAGAAAAGACCTAGAGAAAAAGGAGGACTAGACATCTCACTCGGAGGTGGCAGGAATTGGGAATGAGGCCACGTAGGACATCTTTCCCCTCAAAACAAACCCTATGTGGGATGTTACGAAGGGTAGCGATGACTGTTACTTAAGTGGAAGCAAATTTGTATCAAATGAATGGGTTAGTTGTAGAGGAGCAGGTGGACATGTCATCCTTAGCTCCCGCCCCCTCACCTCCATCACATTAGAACAGCAGGAGAAGAGCCCTATGTGGAACACCAGGTATTATCCCAATACCGCATCAAGTGTAGGAGAGACACTATGCATTCAGATTACCGTATTGAATGTATCCCCGCATTGAAAGGGTGGAAGCATGTCTGCACACACCATCAGACATCGAAGAGCTATACGTGAAAATGGACAAAGGTAGAGTGACCCCATGAAGGGAAGACACAAAGAGGCACTGAAAAGATATACAAATACTTAAGAATTAAGATGTAACTGAAGTAACAAGAGAAATATGTAATTGAATATGAAGAAATCACATATGCGAAGAAGATGAAGGAACCAGCTGACTAATACATATATATATGTATATATATGCAGAAACGCACGGTAGATGAGACATATAGAGGCTTGCTGCAGAAGAAAACATAACGTGGCTAGGACGTCCATGATGGAAAGATGGACATCGGACTCATATTAAAACCAATCAAGCTACCTCAGAGACAGACCAGGGCTGCAGAGTAAGAAGGCGCTGGATAAACACTTTTGTGGGAGGAACCCAGAGGAGTCTAATGGCCTGGAAGCAAAGATGCCACATCAAGGAATAATTGCAAGGCACAAGGGGAGTCAAAAGGATAAGCCATGTACGTAAGACATATTTCGTCTTAGATTAAGCAAAGAAGAAAACATCTGCAAGCGCCAAGTATTGGTCAATCAAAGATGCAAAAAGCATATGCAAGATGGAGTGAGCAAGTCTCCAGAGGCCAAGAAGTGTAATAGCACCCAATTTAATTAAATCAAGTAGCAGTAAATAGAAGGACAAAATTGACAAAATCTTGGTCTCCTCACATCTGATTCAGAAATCGAAAACAAGGTCTATTCATTTAGCTCCAGACAAAGATAATGTTGTACCTACACTCCCTTGAACGTCCCAGAACAGAGAACAGGCTGAAAAGTCAACTATAAAGAAGAAGCCGTGGTTTAGGGCTTGACCGAATAGAGAGGATGGATTAATTAGGCAAGTGGGTGGTAGTCTGATGTTGCTCTTTACACCTGAGTTTCATTTTGCTTACGTGCTGCTAACAAGACGAAAGTGCAAGGTTGGGAGAGAATGCCAACCAATCACAGGGTCTATGTAACAACATGCTATACAGAGTTGCAAAGGCCAACCCGCTGCTGTTATTCTGCTATAATCTCTGTTATACGTATTGTATTTATAGGTGGTTCAACGTGTGCCCACTAGATAAGTGTCACCGATTAATATT
Organism: Ambystoma mexicanum; assembly: GCF_040938575.1. Lineage (NCBI taxonomy): Eukaryota > Metazoa > Chordata > Amphibia > Caudata > Ambystomatidae > Ambystoma > Ambystoma mexicanum. The sequence goes on along the minus strand of NC_090924.1, from coordinate 334,051,268 downwards.
ACTAATACTTATATGATATGTAGGTATATATGTTCCCTTAACCAATCCCTCCCTTCAATAGGTTTTACTGTTTGCCATGTAGGATGACATGATAGATGACGTACATTGAGGTATAAAACCTTTGTGTAATCAAAAGTGAAGTGTGAATGTGTGGACTAAAGTTTGTTGTTCGCCAGACTGTCCTACTTTATACAAGCTGACTATAAAGTAGTACTTTGCCTTATTCTTTGAGTCTGTCTGGTTATTTGTGTCTGAGATTATTAGTTGTGATTCCATCTAGCACATGAGATGCTTCAAGGTGCTTGAGCGCTTAGTCCTAACGCTGGAGAGCAGGATGCCGTGAGCTGAAGGAAATTTGAGGTAACAGACGATAAACACCTAATTGGTTAATAGATAAGAGAGGAAGTGTGAGAACGGAGGCTGGCTGAAATAAAATTAAATAATCAGGAACCGTGATGAGGGATTGGAAACCCAAATAAGGGCATGAAACTTAAGAGTTACTGGCTTCCAGAAGTGGTCTGAAAGGAAGACCTGAGAGTTTTATTAAAAAATGATTTGTTGACTAATTTGACTTATACCCACAGTTTCTAACTGTTAGCATATTCAGTCAAAGAAGGTAGTCGGTAGTCGAGGAGACGGAAGAAGCGAGGAGAGCATAATGTAAAAGTGGGCAATGTGACCTAAAGAGCGGTGATCAGGAGCAGAGTGGAAAAAGAAGGAAATATCTTCTAATATAGAACTGTTAGCATATCCAGTCAAAGAAGGTAGTCGAGGAGACAGAAGAAGCGAGTAGAGCATAATATAAAAGTGGGCAATGTGACCTGCAGGGCAGCGATCATGAGGAGAGTGGGAAAAGAAGGAAGTATCTTCTAATGTAGAAATGTTAGCATATCCAGTCAAAGAAGGTAGTCGAGGAGACAGAAGAAGCGAGTAGAGCATAATATAAAAGTGGGCAATGTGACCTTCAGAGCAGCGATGATGATTAAAGTGGAAAGAGAAGGAAATATCTTCTAATGTAGAATTTATAGCAAATCCAGTCAAAGAAAGTAGTCGAGGAGAAGGAAAAAGCGAGTAGAGCATAATGTAAAAGTGGGCAATCTGACCTGCAGAGCAGCGATCATGAGGAGAGTGGGAAAAGAAGGAAGTATCTTCTAATGTAGAAATGTTAGCATATCCAGTCAAAGAAGGTAGTCGAGGAGACAGAAGAAGCGAGTAGAGCATAATATAAAAGTGGGCAATGTGACCTTCAGAGCAGCGATGATGATTAAAGTGGAAAGAGAAGGAAATATCTTCTAATGTAGAACTTATAGCAAATCCAGTCAAAGGAAGTAGTCGAGGAGAAGGAAAAAGCGAGTAGAGCATAATGTAAAAGTGGGCAATCTGACCTGCAGAGCAGCGATCATGAGGAGAGTGGGAAAAGAAGGAAGTATCTTCTAATGTAGAAATGTTAGCATATCCAGTCAAAGAAGGTAGTCGAGGAGACAGAAGAAGCGAGTAGAGCATAATATAAAAGTGGGCAATGTGACCTTCAGAGCAGCGATGATGATTAAAGTGGAAAGAGAAGGAAATATCTTCTAATGTAGAACTTATAGCAAATGCAGTCAAAGAAAGTAGTCGAGGAGAAGGAAAAAGCGAGTAGAGCATAATGTAAAAGTGGGCAATCTGACCTGCAGAGCAGCGATCATGAGGAGAGTGGGAAAAGAAGGAAGTATCTTCTAATGTAGAAATGTTAGCATATCCAGTCAAAGAAAGTAGTTGAGTAGACAGAAGAAGTAAGTAGAGCATAATGTAAAAGTGGGCAATGTGACCTTCGAGCAGCGATGATGATTAAAGTGGAAAGAGAAGGAAATATCTTCTAATGTAGAGCTTATAGCAAATCCAGTCAAAGAAAGTAGTCGAGGAGAAGGAAAAAGCGAGTAGAGCATAATGTAAAAGTGGGCAATCTGACCTGCAGAGCAGCGATCACGTGGAGAGTGGGAAAAGAAGGAAGTATCTTCCACTCTGCATCAAAAGATTCATACAGCCCTATGCTAGCCCAACGACTGGCATTGGGAGATGAGAACTGGAACCAGTGAACAGGGGTGGACTGACCTATAGGGAACTCAGGATAATTCCAGATGGGCCTCTGCACCCTCGGTCTCTTTTGTGTGGTAAACTATTTTATTTTCAGATGTTCTCATAAGAAAAGGGTTGGGCTTGCTGAAAAACTTAATATGGGTCATTTTGAACATTATTTCCAGGGTCTATTTTGGTTCCCAGACCACCGCTGCAGGACTTTCACAGCTCCGGAGCAAGAGAGGCAATCGGGTTTCCTGCAATGCTAGTCGTACATCTTCTTGTATCCTGTACAGGCTGCAGCATTGATGAAGAAATGGGAGAGGGAGCGGAAGCAGACCCTGAGAGAAGCGACTCCGAGTGGGACACTCAGCTTTGGAAATGTCAAACAAGATAAGGGCAGTACTGGCCTCGAGACGGAGAGAGCAAAGCAGCAGATTAATCCTTTGCATGGGAGGAAATGCCAACGTTCAAATGCCAAGTGAATGTACGCACTAGGCATACGTGTCAATGGAAGGGAAGGATGCTTCATCCTACATGAACCTACTGACAACCATCTCAGCATTCCTGAATGCACCCTTCCCCCGGTTAATGTGAATCACTACAATCACAACTATGACACTATAAGGGCCTTCGTTATATGGACCTCTACAATTGGTTGGCATGCTTGTGCCATGCCTGGAACATTCGGTTCACTTAGCAGCATGTAAGTCCAGACCTAGGTGCAAGAAGGTGGGCCGGACACCACCTCCCCACCCAATTAGCCCAACATTTCTCATCGCCCATGCCTTCTGCCATGAAGATTGTCTTTGAACTTGGCCTTGCAAAGTATCCTTGTCTCTGGGAATACATGGGAGTGCGAGCACTCATTACCGTTGTTCTACGACTCCAAGTTCAACTTTTCATCCGTGACAAGAGACCATAATTTTGTCAATTTTGCAGGTTTTAAATGTCTTAAATGAATACAACTTGGAACTCTTGGTGTTCTTTCTCTGCACCTTAACAAGGGATGATTCATCCTTTGCACGTTGACTCCTTTCAAGAATAGATAGCCGACCTTGGCTGTTTCAGTTTTGACACCAGGCCAGACATCCTCGCCACTCAGCTTATTCTTTCTGCAACACAATTCTCCCTTACTTCTTCACAGGTCCTGGCTTACTAAAATTCATGGTACCGATGTGCAGCTACTAAACAGTGGCGGCTTCGCCTGCATTCTATTCACTACGTATAGCCAGCTTCTATGATGATTTACTCTACTTCTGTTTCAGTGTCTGTACAATTATTGAACGGTTGATTCTTCTGCAGCACTTTGCGCACATGTAATCTTCTTTTTCGTATTTCAAAGGTCACTTGACTGTTATTTCCGTTTGCAGGCATTCCAGCCAGTTAAGTACGCTGATATTGCACACAATGGGCCTCATTACGTGTTTGCCAGTCTGGAATAAATGCTGGAATAAATGCTGCTAACGCTGGCACCAGCCTTTTTTTCCAGACCGGCAAAAAACAAGTCTAGCAGTGGGGAAACGGATCTCCCAGCAGGCCTGACTTGCCAGTAGATCAGGCCCCTACCGGCAGATAAAGGGCTGAATCACCGGCACCAGTACGCCCGGTGCCAGTGATTCAGGCAATCCCATCCCATGGACTCCACAGGAAGGGGTTTTTACCGTTACTCCACCACCCATAATATCCTGGTAATACCGGGATATCAGGTGGCGTGGACGGTAAGGCAGGGTTGCTGGTATCCTGCAGAATTCCTGGGGGAATACTGGAAACCCTGTAATGAGCCTCAATATCAGTAATTCCTCTGAATATTGGTGGATTAAGCTTGTATGGTATTTTGGCCGTAATTTTGCAAGGCAGATTTACCGTCACTGTCAGTGCATTTTTGGTATGACTGTGAGGTCATAATATGGATGTAAAACCTCCATTAGCAAAGGCAGTAGCGGTGATTCAATGTGATTACTACCAAACTCACAAAAAGGCCCTGTCGTACAACTCATTGAGACCTCTATCAGCTACCTTAATGGAAGACAAGTAACCGGGAATAACAGTTGTGTGCAACATTAAGTGTGTTTAAGAATTTCAACCAAAATTCCCAATTCCATTTCAAACGTGTCAGAATAAAATACATCAGCCAACCCGAGGATGACAAATTGAAACATTTCGAAATATTATTTGGAAATGGTCACCACAAGGAAAGTTATTTTGTCATTTTGTACAATTGATCAATGTAAGCGTCTCTTTACAGATAATAAGTGAAGACAGATTAGCCATCTGTTTATATTTAGGTCAGGCTGCCAGTGTGCTTGAGCAGTACCTGATCTTGCACGCGCGCTTGTGGGGCGATGCACCCTGTGGACCTGAACCCCATTCCATACAGCAGAATCTTCAAAAGAGTGGATGATTTGGTTCAGCTTTGGGAGTTGGATTAAACGGATTCCAGAGTATTGGTCTGTGAACTGCAGAGGACCGACCTCCTTTCAGGCTTTTGCTGCGTAACCCTTGTTTGGCAGATTGCCTGCTTGTCAGATATGATATGATATTTTATTTTATATCACGCTCAAACACAATTGTTTCAGAGATGAACTGGTTATTCCGTCTCACAGATTCAGGTGAACAACAGTAAGCATCAGTGTGTGGGTATGAAGCTCTTGAATTTGCATAGATACAGCGAGTATTCACCAACCTTCACCAACCTTCACCAAGTTTGCAGTTGGAACATTTCATGTATCTTGTTCACACATCTTCACCAAAGGAAAACAATGGAACAGGCCTTGTTCCCTTCTCACTGCATTTGAAGTGTGCAGTCGTAGCTGGAGGTCAGAACAAATTGTTTCTGCGGCTCAACGCCTTTATCGGGGCGGAGGGACGCAAGTCTCAGAGGATCAGGCTATGCCAGCTATTGCACGGCTTCCACATTTATGCTAATGCTAGTTTAATTAAAGTTACAAATTATGTTAAACTGTGTCAACCTGATTAGTGATAATGGAAGAAGCTGGAGAGCAGCTGCCAGAGGGATCCTGAAACCACAGTAAACGCCTACCGCTTGCAAGGCGGGGAGGGTGAAGCACCTCTGCGGCCCCCACCAGGGCAGATCTTGGCAGCTTTCAACCCCAGTGGTACCCTTGGCATGACAAAGGATAGCTGCCCTTTGCACCAGGCATCGTTAGAGGGGTGCCGGGGGGCTATAGCCCTGGGTCTTTTGGTAGTAGCCCCGGATACAAGCTCAGGGGCTACAACCGGTATTAGCATAATTGACACATTTGACCTAAAACATTTGATCACATTTTTGGACCTTTTTTCTGTCAAATGTAATGAAATATATAAATATGGGGGTGGCTAAGGGTATAGATTAGGTTGAGGGGAAGTGGGGGAGTGGTGCGTGGGGTCTCCCCCCGTATTTTAGACCAGAAAAAAAGGTCAAATAAATTTGTTAAAATGTGATTAGGTCAGATGTTTTAGGTCAAATAGACCCACATTAGCGCAGCCCTGGATCTTTTCCAGAGCTAGCAACACCCCTGTCTCATCTGCTGGTTCTTGGTCTATTCGCCGTGCCCTTTCTGGTTTGGGTGAGCGTGGCAGTGCCTGCCCTGTGTGGCGTAGCCACAAAGAACCTCTGGGACCCTGCAGGATCCAGGAGTGCCCTCCAAAAAGGTGACATTCCTCTGTGCATGCACCACCTCATTGCAGGGAAATGTATGACAAAGAATTGGTGCAGCCATTTCATCCCAGAGTTTCCTGGTAATATTCAGACCCTATTTAAAACCCTTGGGAGAAATACAGTAAAATACTGTGCAGACCAAGGGTACGCAATGGATTTCGCTGTAGGGCCGAATGTACCACACAAGTCCCGTAGAGCGGGCCACACTATCCATGGGAATGAGTGCGTGGTCTGGGCACTGGTGTGTGGGTTTGAGTGAAAAGAAAACATGGATTTTAAGATGGCCCTTTTCTGTATTACTTTTTCCCTATAATACATGATGCACAGGCTTTTAAAGCCATTCCCGCTTTCATTGATTTGTATTATACAGCTGAAACCCTGTTTGAAAGAGAAGTAAAACTGCACGTTTCATGATGCAAAGACAGAAAACGAACCTCAGAGGCTTATCCCAGGCAATACATCATCATTAAACACAAGGGACTCGAGGGCCATAAATAATGCCTTGAAGGGCCGCATTCAGACCAAGGGCCACATGTTGTGCACCCCTGGTGCAGACGGAAAGCCTCTCCACATCTGTACGCTAATAACACACACCTCTGCCACAAAGTGCCAACAGTCAATGGCATGCACTGGCTCGGATCCTGCCTGGAAACTATACAGACCTGGATGCCCACAGCCTCAAGCTAAAGCCAACTCAAATCGAATGTGTGGCAGCCTCTGACAAGAAGAATAGCCCGCCAGATCCAGCTCAGCGGCTGCACCCCTACTCTCTCCACATAAGTCAAGCCCCTGTAACTCCACATAGATACAGACCCATACTTGAAAAAACACATCAAGTGAACATCTCAGGTAGGCTGGTCCCGGCTAATCCTCCACAAACCCTTCCTTCCATCCAGCAACGTCCGCTCCACTGTCCGCGCTCTAGGGCTGTCACACATTTATGGCGGCAACACCCACCTCATGGCTGCTCTCACCCAACCCTGAAACCCCTCCAGTCCGACTTGAAAACATCAACATGTCAGATTTCAGGGAAGCCCAAAATGTTCTTTACCCAACTCTTCGAACTTAAGGACTTTCATTGCCGCTCCTGTCAGGTTGCATACAGTTATCAAACAGGTACTGCCAATGAAAACAGTTTTGGCTTTCATGTAGGCATGGGATAGGAATTTGCCCGGCAGTGGTACTAGCTAGTCATTAATGGGAGCAGCTGCAAAATGGCTTGTTTATAGGTATTAGATAAGCAGTGCCTGGCAAATGCTTATCTAATACCTATAAATAAGCCCATGCTTGTTTCTGACAGTACTTCAGTGAAGGATACTGCTTATAAATCAATTGGCTGAAGGCAGAGGTGGTTAAGACATTTTTATTTTTATTACACTAGTGGCGTGTTTATAGCTCCACTTAACAATTAACTCTCAGAAGACTGCTTTGAAATAACACTGAGCCACTTGGAGTACAATGTTTGGTATGACAGCCTGATAAAGCTAGCTCAAAGAGATACAAATGTAGTGGAGCAGACATGCAAATCCATAGGGGATCCTACCCCCTACCTCCCATGTATTGGAGCCGTGAGACTATGCCTTGTCTAACACCAGCTACTGTACCAATACCACGGTGAGAATATATAGACGGTATCCATTAAGACGACCATATCGAATGTACCCTCAAGTTGATGAACGCCTACAGGAGGAACTCCCTGAAGGAATATGAGAAAGAGCTATGAAAATGAACTGATGACGTCATAAGAAAGTGTGAACAATATTCTGAAATACTGAATGAAGACGATGTATGGATTAAAGAGGAGAAATGACGAAGTTAAGAATCAAGTGAACCTTAAAGTGTAAAAGAAGAACCTTACACGATAAAAAGTGCTGCAGAAAACCGAAGTATAAACAATGTATATACACTGAAACACAAGATAGATCAAGTCATCGTATAGGCTGGCTAACAGTAGTGAATAGAATGCAGGTGTAGTCGCCATTGTTCAGAAACTGGACATTGGTATCATGAAATAATAAGCCAAATAATCATGAAGAAAGAAAGAAAGAAAGAAAGAAAGAAAGAAAGAAAGAAAGAAAGAAAGAAAGAAAGAAAGAAAGAAAGAAAGAAAGCAAGAAAGAAAGAAAGAAAGGCGGTGTCGCAGTAGAATAGCAGGTTATTGGAGCTGCGTTGGGAGGCTCTGTGGCCTGAAGTCAAGAACTGAGAAGTCGAGGTCAGCTATCTACGCTAAAAAGGAACATGTGTGCAGAGGATGAATCCTCTCACGTTAAGGTGCAAGAAAGGACACAAAGAGGCCAAGTCTTAATTCATTTAAAACATTTAAAAGCTTGCAGAATGAACAGAACCGTGGTCTCTTGTCACGTGAGTCGAGGATGGAAATGGGGCTTGAACTTTGAGTTCCAGACACAATAGCGAGTGCCCTCATTCCATAGCATTCCCAGGACAAGAATACTCTGCAAGGCCAAGTACAAAGAGAATTTCATGGCAGAAGTCATAGGTAATGAGAGATGTCGGGCTAATTGGGTGGTAGGGTAGCCTCATGTCCTATCTACTTGTACCTGGGTCTTGGCTTACAGGCGTGCAAAACCAATTGTATTAGTTTGTATAACGAAGGACCTTATAGCTTGAGAAACCAACGAAACACTGTGTAACTGATTTTTCTTAAATGGCACGTATGAAGATGTAGGCATAAGTTGTCCACCTGATATCGGACAGCCAATAACAAAACAAGCTCCTATATGATTGTATATCTAGACGTGTCTCTTAACCAATCCCGACCCTTGATAGGTTTTTCACTATTGCCACATAGTATGATGTCATTTTACACATAAAGAAGAATATCATTGTATTTTTTATGGAAATCACTGTGAATGAGCATATGTCCGTTGATGTTCGTTGTAAACTCCCTGTTTTAGATAATTGCTAATAAAACAGCAACTTTCCACCTTCTTTTGTTTGTCTGGTTATTTGGACACAAAATGATTCTGGTGTAATCCCATCCAGTAACAGATGCACATTCCAAGGGTCATAAGCTCACAGGTAGGATGTGTTTTGTCCATGGAGGGGCAGGATGTGGATGGCAATGGTCATAGGGATTGGCTTGGCCCTGGGCAGTCAATGGTTGGGTAAATAATCCAATTCAACCTTTAAGCTTCATGTCCCTCCTCAGGTGCCATTTCCCATGACTTATGCTACAATGCAGTGGTTTCAGCATAAAGGTTGCATTTTAGTTTCACTCAGTTGCCAGTACTAAAAATGAAGCACAGCAAATTTCTGAAAAATGAATCAGCACTACTTGTTTAAGCAAATCAAACTAGAGTTTGTTCCAAGCTTAGTAATATGTAGAGGAGCAGGTGGACACGTCACCCCTAGCTCCCGCCCCTCACCTCCATCATATTGGAACAGCAGGAAAACAGCCCTATGTGGAACACCAGGTATTGCCCCAATACTGCGTTGAGTGTATGAGATATGATATGCACTCAGAAAACCATTTCAAATCTGCCCCCGGACTGAAAGAGCGGAAGGATATCTGCACACGCCATTGGACAGTGAAGAGCTATAAGTGTAATCTGACAAGAGTAGAGTGATGGCATGAAAGAAAGACACACTGGAACGATATGCAAATACTTAAAGGATAAAGATGTAACTAAAGTAATAAGAGAAACATGTTTTCGAAGATGAAGAAATCACTGGCACCAAAGTAATAAGTGACGAGAGATGAAGTGAACGTATATACACAGAAACGCAAGGTAGTTGAGACATATAGAAGCTTGCTGGAGAAGAAAATATAATTCGGGTAAGGCAGTCATGAGCAAAAGATGGACACTGGACTTGTGTTGAAACCAAGCAAGCTACCTCAGAGACAGACCAGGGCTGCAAGGTCAGAAGATGCTGGAAAAACAGCTTTGTGTGAGGAACACAGAAGAGTCTATTGGCGTAGGCTCAAGGATGCCACTTCAAGGAATAATTAGACGGCACAAAGGGCGTCAAGAGGATAAGCTATGTACATAAGACATATTTCTCTTCCATTAAGCAAAGAAGAAAACATCTGCAAGCGCCAAGTATTGCACAATCAAAGAAGTGAAAAGCATATGCAACATGGAGTGAACAAGTCTTCAGAGGCCAAGAGGAGTAATGATACCCAGTTTAATTAAATCAAATAGCAGTAAATACAAGACGAAATGGACAAAATCGTGGTCTCCTCACACGTGAATCAGAAGTCGAAAACGGGCTATTCATTCATCTCCAGACGAAGATAATTTTGTACCTACACAAACTTGAAAGTCCCAGAACAGAGAACAGGCTGCAAGGTCAACTATAATGAAGAAGCCGTGGCTTGGGGGCTGACCAATGAGAGATGATGGACTAATTGTGCAAGTGGGTAGTAGTCTGAAGTTGCACTCTGCACCTGAGTTTCGTTTTGAGCAAAGGTTGGGAGAGAATGGCAACCAATCAGAGGGTGTATGTAGCAACATGCTATACAATGTTGCACAGGCTATACAATGTTGCACAGGCCTACTCGCTGCTGTTATTCTGATATAATCTGTATTATACATATTTAGAGGTGGTTCAAGGCCTGCCCATTAGATAAGGGGCATCCAGTGATATTACTAATACTTATATGGTGTATAGGTACATATGTTCCCTTATATATAATACATTTTCTTTTGAACCATACGATTATTGTGCATGCAATTCTACCGCACAATGGTTCATGTCTAGTCCCACTTCTCTAATCCTGAGAAAACCTGCGGCTGATAAAATCGCCTGAGATTTGTCCTTGTATATACACAAATACGGACACGCACTCAAGAGACCTACGCACAGAAGAAGCTTTGAATAAAGTCTTGAGCACAACACGTTCTGCATGGACATCTCCACTTGACTATTTGGGGCTCCGGAGATAAGGTGAATAGCTATATCCCTTTTCCTGACATATATAGACACGTTGGTATCTTCACAACATAAAGTATCCACCTACATATTAGAATAATTTTTTCTGATTTCTTTTATTTTTTCTTTTCTTCTCCTCTCTGTCTCCACTGCTCTAGAATCAATCTCTCTGCAGTTGCCATACAGCACACAAGGTTGTACAAGCCCTGTCCTTGCCTTGAATAGAGAACTGAGTATGGGAAGTCAACCCTGAACCTTCCGCTCCGGACCTATCCTTAGTTTTTGGGATTCGGATACCGACCTTTTTGAAATACAGCCAGTAACTAGAGTATAAATAATTTAGTTATGTAAAAGCTGATTATGCACCAGCATTCTAGTCTGAGAACTACTCACACTTCTTTATCTCTCTACATTTGAAAACAGGGTCTACAAACAGGACGCCCTGAAGAAGGTGGTGGTAGAACTTTTGTACATAACCCACCGAAACGTGCGCACACTACAGGCCACATTGAAGACAAATTTGGTCTATTCGCCCTCTTTCTATATAGTGTGTAACTTTGATCTAGACAGGTAGGCAATACAAATATATCTTGTAAGTAGATCATATAGACTAGGAGGATAGTGAACATAACTCCAGCAACATCACAAAGAACTTGTTTCCTTGGGAAGGTGTGCACCTTAGAAGCATATGTTAACATGTAAAATTGTTTTGTTTTCTTCTTCCTGAAATAATTAAGGGACACAATATGTTACAGCTGATATGATCTAGGAGATTTCTCATAAGATGAATATTTTTTCTTATCTTTATTTTATGTATATGTTATTGTAAATATTTGATGTGGTAATTCCCCCCCCCCACACCTCCCACCTCACATTCTTTAGGAGACTGCACTATACACTTCTCTTGTTTGATTTTTGACTTTTACCTTATATAAAACACATATTACTGTATATTGGGCTGAATTTGGTTTTTTCTATCCCTTTTCATCATATAACTAAGGTTAGATGAGTATAAGAAGTGTGATAAGTTCACAGACAGTTTCCTTGTCCTCAATTGTCTGACTACAGAAGCAAGGACATGGAATGAATAAGATTGTGCCTCACTGAAGTAGACGAGGTACAAAGCTAGAATATTCATTTAAGGAATACTTCAACACGGAAAGGGGACATTTCTTTTGGTTTGAGACACATGTTCCCTTGCCCAATCTCTCCCTTCAATAGGTTTTACAGTAGGATGATGTTATAGGTGATGTACATTAAGGTATAAAACTGTTGTGTAATCAAAATTGAAGTGTGAGTGCGTGGACTACAGTTTGTTGTTCGCCAGATTGCCCTACTTTATTAGAGCTGACCATAAAGTATTACTTTGCCATATTCTTTGAGTGTGTCCAGTTATTTGGGTCTGAAATCATTATTGGTAATTCCATCTAGCACATGAGAGGCTTCAAGGTGCTAGAGCACAAATGAAAAGCGTATGTAGAACTTTGTTTTAAGAAAGAGTTTTAATGCTTTGTAATCTAAAAACTAGCTGACGAGTTTTGTTGTGAAAAATGTGTTGAAAGAAAACGTTAGTAGGTTTTGGGACTGAAAAGAAACTGCAGGAAAACAACTAGAAGACATTGTTATTGGAAGGAAGCAACAAGGCATTGTTATTGAAAAGAAACTATAATTCACTGTAATGGAAATCAAATAACCAGGCATTGTTATTGGAAAGAAACAACACAACATTGTTACTGGAAAGTAGCTACAAGGCATTGTTACTGGAAGAAAGCTACAAGGCATTGTTATTGAAAATAAATTACAAAGCATTGTTATTGAAATTAAACTGTAAGACATTCTTACTGTAAACAAGTGACAACGCTTTGCTTTTGAAAACAAGCTGCATGGCACTGTTATTGTCAAGAAATCTCAAGGTGATTTTATTTTAAAAAGCTGCAGCCCAGTGACTGAAAAGAAACTACAGGACATGGCTACTGAAGAGAAGCTGCGTGGCTTTGTTATGGAAAACAGCATCAACACATTGCTGCTGCGAGGCTTGAGGGCACTGCCATTGAAGGGACTGTGTAGGGCATGCAATGTTGTTTAAAACATGACACTCATATTGAAAGGGAACAACAATGTACGGTTACTGAAATGAATCCCCAAGAGACATTGTTACTGAAAACAAACTGCATGGCATTGTCACTGAAAAGAAGCTACCAGGCGTTAGTGAGTATTGAAAACTAGGCTTTGGGCCTTCTTATGGACTGGTGTTGCAATGAAAAAAATAAGTTGTAGAATTTTGTTTTTTTTCTACCAGGTCGTGTTATTGAAAATATGCTTCAGGGAGTTGCAATGGAAAACAATCAGCTGGATTCCTATCATGACAAAGAAGCTGCATAGCTTTATTGGAAATGAACATCTGGCCTTTGTAACGATGGAGAAGCTGCAGGTTTCAGTAATTGAAAGGAGGCAACACTATGTGTTCTGCAGGAGAAGCTGCAGGGTTTAGGTCTGGGTAATACGCAGGAGGGCTTTGTGAGAACGAGCAGACAGTAGAATGTTGCACTTTGGATGGCCACTTGTTAACAGCACAGTATATGTACCATGGCACTGTCGTAACAAGCGTTAGTACCTTGGTGGGAGGTGCCAACCAATCATATGGCCAGAATGCAGTCGTGACTGCCTGGTAACTGCCCCGTTCCTCCATTGCCAGCCTGCGCCTCTAACCCGTCCACCCTCTTTTTTGAATGCCAGCTTCGGCCCCCCACTTGCCCAGAGGCTTCCCGGGAATTCTCCCTCATGCCCCTTCCCCACTTACCTGTCTGCCCCCGCCACCAGGATAGTACTGTGATTATTAGCCTGTGCCGTCTAGACTAGTGCTGTGATTATTAGCTTGTGCCCCCTAGGACACTACTGCGATTATTAGCTTTAGACCTCTAAAATAGTACTGTGATCATTAGCTAGCGACTACTATGATAGTACCAGGATTGTTGGCTTGTTCCTTAGGATAATACTGTGATTGACTGTTAGACTGTGCCCTACCTGTAGAGATTAGCACACATTGACCAGATTCACATCTAGAAAGCACCACTACAGAATAGCACCGTGATTGCTAGCTTGTGCTCTCTAGAATAGTACGGTGATTATTAGCTTGCAACTTCTAGGACAATACTGTGATTATTAGCTTGTGCCCTCTAGGAAAGTACTGTAATTATTGGCTTGTTCCTTAGGATAATTCTGTGACTGTCAGACTGTGCTCTACCCTTAGAGAATAGCGCTCACTGACCTGAGTCACATCTAGAAAGCACCACTATAGAATAGCACTGTGATTATTAGCTTGTGCCCTCTAGGATAGTACTGTGATTATCAGTTTGCGCCCTCTAGGATAATACTGTAGTTATTAGCTGTACCCTGCTTCATACCACAAAGATTTCTTTACTGCGGTAAGTCTCTTCCAATGAGACCCACATTAGGGACAGCTGCTGGAATACCCTAGCAATATAACCCTAGTAGACCTCCCCAACCGGACAACCCTAACCCAAGACAGCGACTGAACCACCCCATCAATATCACCTGACTAGACCACCCCAACAGACAGAGCCCAAGCTTGTACCGGACAATCCCCCACACCCAGTCCAACACCACAATACAGCCAGACCAAAAGCAAAAATACCAACTCTGCAACTACAAACCGAGGAAAAAAGCAGCAAAAAACACTCAAGGCCAAAATGCCACGCAAATGAACTGGATCAAAGGAAAGACAAAGAGCACAAAGAGCATACCCAGCTGAACACCACCAAAGACTCACAACTGCAGAACACACTCCCACAGACGGGAACGGCAACAGAACCAGCGCAGAGAGAAGAGAGAAATCCCTTTACCTAACTCCATAACTCCAAATAAACACTCACCAGAACGAGCCAACCCAACGTACAACTCAAGAATGACCAACAGCCAAACCCAACCACGCAGAAGAAGAATGGACAGAGCTAGAAATAACAAGAACATAATCAACTTCCCTAACCCCTTACATCACAAAAACAAGAGGACCTTTCGCTCGACAGCCACAAAATTTAGAAGAGGAGCCTGATGAAAACAAAAACCCAAGACTGAACCTAGAAGAGATTTTTGACGACACAGACACAACTGTATCAACACCTCAACTAGAGATTGACCTGCAAGGTAACCTTAACACCATTCAGAAGAAAACGCTGACAAAAAGCACAAACCAAACTACACCTTTAAACTCCATTTCAACCTAATAAATGCAAGATCCATGTCAAAACACTCAACAGAGATCGTTGTCCTTCTCTGCGACAATGGCATTGACATCCTATTCATCACAGAAACATGGCTGGATGACAACTACAAAATCACACTCCAAAGCTGCCTCCCCACCAACTTCAAATGCCTTCAGGTAAACAGGAAAAATAAAAAAGGAGGAGGCCTCGCAATAGCATTCAAAGAACACCTGAAAGTAACATCACCAACGGCAAAACCTTGTTCATACACCTATCAGAGAATCCAAAAACAAATATCAAATTCATACTGGTTTACAGACCACCGACATACGATGCAACCTTCATCAACAACTTCATAGAAGCCATCGCCAACATAGCCAAAGAGCACGAAACTTCTAATAATCCTGGGGGATTTCAACGTTTGGTTCGAAGAAAAACATGCCAACTCTCAAAACTCACTGATTGGGCAGCTAACAACTATGAAATGACAACAGTTGGTCAAAGGGGCGTCAAACTCGGCAGGACACAGCATTGACGCAATCTTCGCCAAGGAAAAACATATCACCACGGCACCACTGATACAAATACTTTGGAATGACCATCTCATCATCCCATTCGTGATCATACTACCAACTCAAGTCAGCATCCAGCACCTCAAGCTCACAACCACCACAAAAAGAAACTGGAAAACCATCAAAGCAAGCAACCCAGTGGAACAACTGGAGATGACCAAACCTTCAGCAGCAGATCTGGAGAAGGCAGACCTAGACGGGAAAGTGGAGCTACTACAAAAATGGATTGCTGATACAATCGAAAAACATCACCCGCGGAAAAACCATTTAGCCCCTCAAAAAAAAGAGCAATGTGAGCAATGGCAAAATGGTTCAGCCCACTATTAAGGCACCATGAAAAAGAACAACAAGAAGCTGGAACTGGAATGGAGGAAATAATACAACCAAGATAAGAAAATCCAGTTTCAGAAACAAATTCGATCATACAAGAAGGAAATTCAAAAGGCAAAGAGAAGGCATTATTATGACAGAATCATCAATGCCACCAACAAACAAAAAGAAATGTTCAACATCATAAAAGAAATGAGAAACCCAACTGGGTGCGACAACACTCCAACCCCCTCAGAGAAACTATGCAACGACTTGGCAGACCATTTCAAGAACAAAATCAACGACATACGACAAATCATACAAAACAGACCAACCAACCCTTAACACTCAACTAATCAGACCTGACGAGTAGCCTGAGCAAAAACTCCAAAACTTCCCCAAAATATCATCAGAGGCATTTGTCAAGCTGGTAAAACACAGCAAGAAAGTGGGATCAACCATGGATCCCTACCTACCTTGACATCTACAAATCAATCCCTGCACAAGGAGCGCCATCAGAATACTACAGAAACCTCTTAAATCTGTCACCCACAACAGGAATTGTACCACGATCCTTCAAATCAGCATATATTAAGTTGCCTTTAAAAAACACAAGTGGCGACGTAGGAGACCTCTCCAACTATAGAACTATTTCAAACATTCCCTACCTCCTAGAAATGTACGTATACAAATTAACCCAAGCACAAGTCGGCTTCAGACCAGCAAGAGGAACAGAATCGGCACTACTATCCATCTGGGATGACTTAAAAACAAACGCAGACTCCAACACAACCTCGGCTCTGATTCTGCTTGCCCTCTCCGCAGCCTTCGACACAGTAAACTATGACACCCTAACCAAAAGGTTGAAAGATCTAGGTATAATGGGGATGGCACTACTCTGGATTAAATCATTCCTAGCAGACAGAACAGAAACGGTATGGATAAAACCCTTCAAATGAGAAACCCATGAGAAAACGACTGTGGAGTACCACAAGGATCCTCACTATCACCACTATACTTCCACATCTACCAGACCCCAGTAATCAGGATCTTCAAAAAAATACAAAAATGACATGCTACAACTACTCAGACGGCACTCAAATCATCTACAAAATCGAAGATTCTCAAGCCGATCACTCAACTTTAATAGAATGTCTAAAAGAAGTCTTTGACTGGATGAACGTCAACAACTTGAAAATCAACCCAAGAAAGACAGAAGTCATGATTATATCCAAAAACCAAGAGAACAACACCTACATTCCCTGGCCGACAGAAATGGGAACCATGCCCACACCATCTAAGGAAGTAAAACATCTGGGAGTCCTAATGGACAACGCCCTAAACTTAGAACCACAGGTAAATGCATTAATCAAGAAATGCTTCTTCCTCCTTCACACAAGAAGAAGAATTCTACTTTTCCTCTCCTTCACCCACAAAACATTGACAATCGTCGCCCTCATCATGTCAAGAATCGACAAAGCAAACAGCCTCTACTTCGGGTTGCCAGAATCCCTCCTGAAGAAACTACAATGCATCCAAAATGCAGCAGCCAGACTTCTCCTCAAACTCTCCAGAAGAGACCACATCACTCCAGCATTAAAAATTCTACATTGGCTCCCAATCAAACACCATATCACATTCAAAACAATGTACAAACACGCAGGGTATTCAGCGTACAGGGAGCTGAATTCCTACAAAAGAAAAATGCCAACGAAACTCCTCAGATCAAGCAATGAAATCCGCATGGAGCCAAAACCATAGGTCAAGAAAAAACTAGGAGGCTCATCCTTCTCTCACCTGGCCGCAAAAACCTGGAAAAACATCCCGAAAGAAATTAGAAACACCAAAGAGCACCTAAAGTTTAGAAAACTTCTATAAACCACCACCTCCAACACATCAGAACCAAACTAAAATGACTAAACAATCAAACAGGAAAAAAAGAACCGATTGACAGAATATTTGATGGTGCAGACACCCAGAACCGACTAAGGGAAATCCCTAAAACAATGAGAGAGACGACGCTAGGTGGAATAGAACACAAGCGACAACCCCATGAGGACAGAAATTAACATACATGCCCAACACTATCCAACAACCTTACTCACTCCATGAACATTAACAAGTGCCATAATTAGATAGAATTGTGAATGTTAGGAAGTACCACATTCAGATAGAATTGTGAACATTAGCCTGCGCTGGACCCAGACAGAATTGTGAATGATAACAAGTATCACATTTACATAAAATCAAGAATTTAGGAAGTGCCACACTTAGATAGCATTGTGAATGTTAGCAAATGCCACACTCAGATAGAATTGCGAACATTAGCCTGCGTCACATCTAGACAGGATTATGAAAGTGTGCCAGTGCCACATCGAGATAGAATAGTGAATATTAGCCAATTCGACATCTAGACTGCATCGGGAAATATGAACAATGCCACAATTAGATGATTCATATCTAGACAGTTTTGAAGGTAGGTCAGTGCCACATCTGGATATAATAGTGAATATTGGCATGCGTCATATATGTAGACAGGTTTGTTAATATTAGCCAGTGCCGGATCTAGATAGAAATGCAGAGGTATTCACGAGCCACACCTAGAAAGAACGTGGAAATTTAGCACATATCACCTCTGGATAGCGAGGCCAATAACCAACCCACTAACAATCACACCCCTCTTCTTACACCTCTCAAACCCTAACCAAACACAACCACAACCCTAAAGCACAACAAACCACACAAACTTCACTACACCGCAACATCAAAACAAACCACACATAGCTTCGCACAACAGCACACACCGGCTACCGACCGGTAAAGCACCCCCAAGCTCAGCGAACAGTGTTAACCGAAATGAAACTGCCAACAGCACATCACTGCTCTCTTGCACTTATCCAGCTCGTCCCCATTAACTTCACCTCCAACCCCCTTTTTCCTTTTCAGATCTGCCAGAACGCCAGGGGACCACTCCGGTGGTGATAGTGCACAGTACAAATATCCTTTAACATTAACATTAACCACCATCTCTGGCTAGTTTCCATTTAAACGTTGTAGCTTTGTTATGGGAAATCAGCATACACATGAAGCGTAAAACTGGTTTCCCGTTTTAGAACAAATTCAAAATCACCATCATCGCTACAGAGGGAGCCCCGTGTTCTAATAGTTGTGACTCCCTTGTTCAGAGGTGGATTGCGCTGGTAATGGTCCTTAGTCCTCGCTGAGGCACTCGCTACTCCTAGCCTACCTTAGGCCTGTGCAAGCAGGGTATTACTGGGGTGGCGCAGAGGTCAAAACTTAATTCATTCGTTAAAGTCATTCAGGAGACAGAGGATGCCGGCTTCTCTGGCCACTTGGAACAGGTAGAGACTTATAGCAGAGTCCCTGGACGTCTTTGTTAGGTACAATGACCACACAAGTAATTAAGGAAATCTGTTGCTTGGATTTTTATAACTGTTCAAGGCTTCCTGCTAATGGCATGTTTTAAAGACATTCCTACATCAATAACCACAATGTTCTGATAGCCCAAAAGACAACAATAGGGCTATAACTTGTTTTAAGACCAATATGGCACAAGCCTAAACATGGGGTGGGTATATAAGGATTGATTGATATTTTATTTGTATCGCGCTCACACACACGTGTTTCAGAGCGCGACGAGGCAAGGGAGGGGAACAAGGGAGAACAAAAACAATGATCTTACTAGGCCCAGTGACATTGAGAATGCACAAGTGCAGGGGAGAGGGAAGGGGGAAAGTGCAGAGGGGAAGGGGAGAGGTGAAAAGTGGTGCTCAGAGGAATAAAGAACAACAACAAGTGGTAGTGCAGCCAGCATGTGGCAAGTGCTAGGTGTAAGGCACAGGCAGGAGGCGTCTGATAAGTGCAGAAAAAGGGGGGACTGTAGGGTTACAGATACAGACCAAAGTGCAAGGGTTGCCAGGAGGCAGTGCGGGTGTGTGGCAGGGTGGGAAAGTACTTGGGCCCGAAATCAGAGGGCAACCAGGTGCACGATGCCAAAGCAGAACAGACCAGCGGGGAAGAGGAGGAGAGAAGGCAGAAGCAAACAGGAAGGTCTTGAGGTGCTTCCGAAACTGGAGATGGTTCTCCTCAAGTTTCAGAGTGGCAGGGAGGCTGTTCCAGAAGGAGGCCCCAGTCAAAGACAGAGATCTACCCCAAGCTCATTTCTTTGAGAAACTACTGACCCTGAGGGAGTTCAAGGAGGAGGAGCAAAGAGCTCGAGAGGGAAGGTATTTTCAGAGGGAGAGTTGAAGGTATTTTGGACCCAGGCCCCAGAAAGCCTTGTGGACAATGCAAAGGGTCTTAAATTCAATCCTTGCAGCCACTGGGAGACAGTGAAGAGATTTCGGGGCTGGAGAGATACGATCCCAGGGCTTGAGGCCAAGGACAAGTCTTGCAGTCCTGTTCTCGATGAGTTGCAGAGGGCGGAGAGTAGAAGCAGGTAGATTTAGAAAGAGGCTGTTGCAGTAATCCAACCAATTCGAGAACCAGGGCTGGAGAGACAGTGAGCTGTTGGGGAAGGAGAAGAAAGGCAGAAAACCTCTGAGGAGGTGCAGTTGGAAGTTTGACTTTTTCGAGACATCAGAGATATGAGCAGAAAAGAAAAGTGTGGAGTTGAAGATGGCCTTGAGGTTCTTAGCCTTGCAGGTGGGTGTAGGAGGAGGTCCAAGAGAGGCCGGCCAGAGAGTGACAGAAAAGGAGGGGGAAGCTGTGCCAATGAGGAGAATCTCTGTCTTGCTAGCATTAAGGCAGAGGGCGTTGCCGGCACACCACTCCTGAATAGCAGACAGGCAATCAGAGATGAGAGAAGGAGAAGAGGTGGCAGAGGGAAGCCTGAAAATGAGTTGAGTGTCATCCGCATTGCACTGAAAATTGGAGCAGAGAGCGGTAATGCGATGGGCGAGAGTTGCCAGGTATTGGTTGAAAAGCCAGGGTGAGAGGTTAGACCCCTGGGGAACACCGCAGATAGAGAGGGAGATAGAGGAAAGGAAGGACGAAAGTTGGACCTGGGAGGGTCGATCAGAGACGAAAGAGGTCACCCAGGCCAGAGCCTGATAGGTGATACCCAGGTTGTCACGGAGATGGTTGAGCAGGATGTTATGGTTGACTGTGTCGAAGGCAGAAGAGAGATTGAGTAGGATGAGGACAGAAGGGATGTTAGAATCAAAGTTGGAGAGCAGGTCTTCACAGATGTTCAGGAGAGCAGTTTACGTGCTTCTGGCTGCTCCAAAGCCAGACTGTTGGTCGTGGAGACAACCAACAGAATCGGAGTGAAGGTTAAGCTGCGAGATGGCCAGCTTTTCCAGGAGTTTGTCCAGGAAAGGCGTGATGGAGATCGGGCGATAGTTTGCTGGGCAAGAAGGGTCAGCTGTGGGTTTCTTGAGAAGAGGGTGCACAGGAGAGTGCTTCAGAGGGGAGGGGAAGGCTCCCGCAGCGAAGGAGAGGTTGCAGAAATCAGCCAAGGCAGGAGCAACGGTATCAATGTGGTCCTTGATGGTTTTGGAGGAACCGGGAAGAACATGTTTTGAAGAGACTTTCATAGATCAGACTTGTCTAGAGACCTCCTCAGGGGAGAAAAGAGGAAAGGAAGAGAAAGAGGGTGGGGGGCAGCTGCGGAGGGCCAGAGTTCGCAGAAGGAGATGGGTGAAGAGGGCGAGGGGACGAGCGGGTGGACAGGATGTCCTGTGTTTTTTAGATGAAGTGAGAGGAGAGGGCCGTGCAAAGGTCCTGGGAGGTGACAGGAGAGGTGGAGACTGCAGCAGGTTTGGCCAACTCTTTGCAGATTTTGAAGAGTTTGGCTGAATTGTTAGATGTTGCAGAGACACAGGCTTTCATGTGGGCTCTCTTCTTAGAAAGTACAGAGAGCCTTTCGGAGCAGGCGGCAGGTCAGTTTGTCAGAGGATGAAGCAGTCTAGGGTTCTGTGTTGGGCCATAATGTTAATTGGAATAAACTGCAGAGCTTTCATTGTGGAAAATATGCTGCAGTACAGTTATAATAAAAGGAGCTGCGCTACAGTCATTGAAATTACACTGCAGAACAGCCATGGAAAATAAGCTACAGTACAGTGATTGGAAGAGAAGTTTCTGCACATTATTGCGGGGGACGTGTTTTGTTATGGAAATGAAGCTGCAGTACAGTTATAGAAAACAAACGGCAGGACTTTGTTGTGGGCAAGTACATTTGGTATAGAAAAGAAACTGCTGCACATTTAAAGAAATGAGCGGTCACGCAATCATTGAAAATAAGCTGCAGTAAGTTATCGGAAAGAAGCTCCTGTATAGTCCTTGAAAAGGAACTACAGTCCAGTCAAAGACAAGAAGCTGCCACGCAGTCCTTGAAAAGAAGCTGCAACACAGCAATGAACAGAAGCTGCTGTACAGTCCTTGAAAAGGAACTACAGTCCAGGTATGGACAAGAAGCTGTTACACAGTCCTTGAAAAGAAGCTGCAACACTGCTATGGAAAGAAGCTACTGTAAAGTCCTTGAAAAGGAACTACACTCCAGTTATGTACAAGAAGCTGCTACTCAGTCCTTGAAAAGAACTGCAACACAGCTATGGAAAAGAAGCTGCTGTATAGTCCTTGAAAATGAACTACAGCCCAGGTATGGACAAGAAGCTGCTACACAGTCCTTGAAAAGAACTGCAACACAGCTATGGAAAAGAAGCTGCTGTACAGTCCGTGAAAAGGAACTACAGTCCAGTTATGTACAAAGAGCTGCAGCACAGTTATGGAAAAGAAGCTGCTGTAAAGTCCTTGAAAAGGAACTACAGTTCAGTTATTGAAAAGGAACTACAGTTCAGTTATTGACAAGAATCTGCTATGCAGTCCTTGAAAAGAAGCTGCAACACAGCTTTGGGAAAGACGCTGCTGTACGGTCCTTGAATAGGAACTACAGTCCAGTTATGGACAAGAAGCTGCTACGCAGTCCTTGAAGAGAAGCTGCAACACAGCTATGGAAAAGAAGCTGCTGTATAGTCCTTGAAAGGAACTACAGTGCAATTATGCAACACAGCTGTAGAGGAGCAGGCGTATATATCCACAGGAGATCCAGCCCCCCTACCTCCCCTGTATTGGAGACATGAGACCGTTCCCTGTCTGACACCAGCTATCGTACCAATACCGCAGAAAGTATTTGGAAGGAGGTATCCATTGAGACAACCCTATCGAATGTACCCTCGAGTTGATGATGGCCTCCAGGAGGAGCTCCCTGAAGGAATATCATAAAGAAAATGAACTGATGACATCATAAGAATGTGTGCACGACATCCCGAGATACTGAAGGAAGATGATGTATGGATCCTAGAGGACAAATGACGAAGAAAAGAATCGAGTGGACTATCAAAGTGGTGGAAGAAGATTACACGTTAATAAAGTGCTGCAGAAAACAGAATGTACAGACGCTGAAACGCATGGTAGATCAAGTCATTGTATAGGCTAGCTAGGAGTATTGAATAGAATGCAGTCGAAGCCACCATTGTATAGAAACAGAACATTGGTATCATGAAATAAATAAACCAGAAACCATGAAGGGGGAACGAAAAGCTGTGTCGCAGTAGAAT
The DNA here is from genome assembly GCF_040938575.1 of Ambystoma mexicanum. Taxonomy (NCBI): domain Eukaryota; kingdom Metazoa; phylum Chordata; class Amphibia; order Caudata; family Ambystomatidae; genus Ambystoma; species Ambystoma mexicanum. The sequence goes on along the minus strand of NC_090924.1, from coordinate 334,027,975 downwards.
AACAGGTTGCCGAAGCTGCGTGGCAAGACGGTCTGGCCTTACGTCAAGATCCTAGAAATCGAAGTCAGCTATCTACTCTGAAGAAGAATGAGTGTGCGTAGGATGAATCCTCTCATGTTAAGGTGCAAGAAAGAACACAAAGGATGCCAAGTTTTAATTCATTCAATGCATTTACAAACTGCAGAAAGAACCAAATCGTGGTCTCTTGCCACGTGAGTCAAGGATGGAAATAGAGTTTGCACTTGGAGTTCCAGACACGATAGCGAGTGCCCTCACTACCGTACATTCCTAGGACGAGAATACTCTGCAAGGCCAAGTACAAAGACAATTTCATGGCAGAAAGCATGGGTGATGAGAGATGTTGGGCTAATTGGGTGGTGAGGTAGCTTCATGTCCTATCTCCCTGCACCTGGGTCATGGCTTACGTGCTGCTAAATGAACTAAATATTCCAGACATGGCACAAGCATGCCAACCAATTGTATTAGTCTGTATAATGAAGGACCGCCAATAACACTCCTAGATCCTATATGATTGTGTGCTAGATGCTTGCCATAACCAATCCCGACCCCTGATACGTTTTTCACTATTGCCACATAGTGTGACATCACTCTGACGTATACTGGAGTATATGAATTGTACTTTTTGTGGAAATGATTGCGAGACTGACCGTACGTCTGTTGATGTTCATTGTAAACTCCCTGTTTTATATAATTGTTAATAAAACAGTAACTTGCCACCTTCTTGAGTTTGTCTGGTCATTTGGACTCAGAATTATTCTGGCGTAATCTCATCCATTAACATGTGCACGTTCCAAAGAGCCATGCCCTCACAGCTATTGAAAAGAAGCTGCTGTACGGTCCTTGAAAAGAAGCTGCAACACAGCTTTGGAAAAGAAACTGTTGTACAGTGCTTGACAGGGAATTACAGTACAGTTATGGAAAACAAGCTGCTATACTATCCTTGAAAATGAGGTGCAGTACAGTTATGGAAAATAAGTTGTGGTACAGTTCTTGAAAAGAATCTGTAACAAAGTCCCGGCAGAGAAGCTGGAGCACTATGCTGTGGGGGACAACTTTGTTATAGAAAAAAAGTGCAGAACAGTTTTAAAAAATAAGCTATGCTGCCGCACTTGCTAGCAAGCCATAGTACAGACCTGGTAAAAAAAGAAGCTGCAGTACAGGTATGGAAATAAGCTGCAGTACAGTCCTGGCAAAGAAACTAGAGGACTTTGTTGTTGAGAAGAAACTGAAGTACAGTTTTAGGAAGTAAGCGGTGGAACAGCTATTGAAAATAAGTCAGCAGCACAGTAATGCCATAGGAGCTTCAGGATTTGGATTTTGTGGGGAAGAAGCTTTGTTATGGAAAAGAGGCTGCAGGCGTTTATAATGAATAAATCAGTAGCTATGCTTTCTTATGAAAAAGAAGCTAGGAGCCTTTTGTATATACAAATCAAGAAGTAGGGAGCTGTTATCAAAAGTATAGAAGGGCTTTGTTGTTAAATAGAAGCCGTGCACTTCGAATGACAAGGCTTGGTCAGGAAAAGGATGCAAGACTTTTGCTATGTACAGACTATGGCAGAGTCAGTGATGACCATGGCATGGCTGAAGTCTGCTGTCAGCCAAAAATGCAATGCTTTGCTATTAACAATAGCTGCAGATCTGTGTGATGCCTTCCCTGCACCCGTGATTGGCTGTTTGCATAATTCCCCCCAGGCCTCGCCGCAGGCACTGCCTGTGCATGGCTTTCCCACCTCTGGCCTCTCCCAGGTGAGTTGTTGTGTCCTTGATCCTCTCAGGCCTTGTTTTGGCCGTTGAACATCCTTATTGTGGACCCTCTGGCCACGCGGGCAGCACGGTTATCTCCGGACCCTTTCCGTGCCTTGGTTTCTGTTCCCCTCCCTCCTCCCTCCTCCAGGCCCTCCCTCCACCCGTGACTGGTCAGATCACAAGTCATATGTGACCTTCCAGGGCAGCCCTCTGCCCAGCAGCCCCAAGTCAAAGGGACCCAAGGCAAAGGGCGGCTCCAACAGAGGCGACTCCTCATCGTGTCTGCAGGTGTCAGCAGGGGAAGCCAGTGGTCAGCCATCAACCAGCAGCGACTAGTATGGTACGAGCGGCCTGGGTGTGGAGTAGAACATTTAGTCTACTCTGGACACCTGAATATTTAGCTAACTTAAGTACACCTGTACAATACTGTGACTACCTTCCTCTGCCTCCCTCTCTCCACCTATACAGGACACTCAGATCTAGCTGTGCTTAGGCTTGTACTCAAATTGCATTGTTTAGGTGTAGGCCTTTCTCCCACTAGACAGGACACTCAAATCTAGTTGTGTTTAGGTGTCTACTCAAATTTGCATGGTTAGGTGTAGGCTCGAGCTGCGTTTAGTCTTGTACTCAAATTGCATTGTTAGATGTATGCACGAGCTGTGTTTAGGCTTGTACTCAAATTGCATTGTTAGGTGTAGGCCTTTCTCCCACTTTACAGGACACTCAAATCTAGCTGTGCTTAGGCTTGTACTCAAATTTCATGGTTAGGTGTAGGTCGTTCTCCCATTATACAAGACACTCACATCTAGTTGTGTTTAGGCGTGTACTCAAATTGCATTGTTAGGTGTAGGCTTGAGCTGTGTTTAGTCTTGTACTCAAATTGCATTGTTAGGTGTAGGCTCGAGCTGTGTTTAGTCTTGTACTCAAATTGCATTGTTAGATGTAGGCTCGAGATGTGTTTAGGCTTGCACTCAGATTGCACTGTTAGGTGCAGGCCTTTCTCCCGCTATACAGGACACCCAGATCTGGCTGTGCTTAGTCTTGCACTCAAATTGCATTGTTGGGTGTAGGCCTCTTGCCCACTATACGGGACACACATATCTAGCAATGTTTAGGCTTGTGCTCAAATTGCATTGCCAGGTGTAGGCCTTTCTCCCACTATACAGGACACTCAAATCTAGCTGTGTATGGTCTTGTACTCCATTTGCATTGTTAGATGTAGGCCTTTTTTTCCCATTATACAGGACTCTCAAATCTGGCTATGGAAAACCACTCTGTGATAATATTGTCACCACTGGCCCGCTCCTCATTGTGATAGCTTTCACTACTAGCCTAGCACCCCATCAATACCCACCCTGCTAAATCCTATACCACCAGACAACCAAACGCCCAAATCCCCCAGACAGTGCTCAGGTTAGGGAAACACCTATCCCACCGACGAAAGGACAGACGGCACCAATAGCACCCTACTATAATAATTAGAGGAAACACCAATACTCCCCTAGCACAAGACACTGCTGACAAAAACCTGCCCTGTTAATTCTGCATCGAGAACCAAAATGCCAAGATGAAGAAATGGACACCGACAAATAGAGCTGGATCATCCAACAATAAACACGGATGAACAAACCCAACTGTCCCCAGTAGAGGCAACATCAAATACAGGAAACATCCCACCAAAACAAGGTACAACTAATAAACAAAACCGCACCCAAACGATCCACTGCAATTTAATCAACATGAGGTTGATGTCCAAACATGCCACCAAAATCTACGACCTACTATGTGATGGGGGAATCGACATTCTACTTATAACTGAAACATGGCTAGACGAAAATTACAAGATCACCCTCAACAACTGCCTGCCTGATAACTTCAAATGCCTCCAAGCAAACAGAAAAACAAAAGAGGTGGAGGACTGGCATCATCCACAAGGAACACCTGGCTAACAAAATGGAAGACCTGTTAAACATCGATAAATGCAAATCCCTAATCCTGTCAGTAAACCCCAAAACAAACCTGGAATTCATAATGATATACAGACCACCAACATACGATGCAACCTTTGTGGACAACTTCACGGAAGCAATCACACACCCTAGCCATCAAGCACAATCAAATGATCGTCCTTAGAGACTTCAATATCTGGTTCGATGATGAAACCACAACCACGCAAAAATCTCTAACCAGCCAACTAGCAGCAATAAATCTACAACTAGTCAAAGGAGCAACCCACTCAGCTGGGCACACACTTGACACAATTTTTGCCAATAAAAAACTGATCACCACAGCACCCCCAATCCAAATACTGTGGAGCGACCACCTCATCATTCCTTTCGTAATCACATTAACCACCCCTACAAAAAAGCGACAAGACAAACTACCGAACAACATGAAAAGGAATTGGAGAACCATAAATAACTCCAACCTAAGTGACCTTCTGGAACTCAGCAAACCACAAGCAACAATTATGAAAGAAACCAACCTAGACAGAAAATTAGCCCCATACTACAACTGGATCACATCAACGATCGACAAAATCGCAAAAGAAAAACCTTTCAAGCCTTCCCACAAAAGAGCAACTGCAGAATGGTTCACAACCTTATGAAGAGCCATGAAAAAAAAAGAACCGAAAACAGGAACTAGAATGGAGGACCACAAATGACGCGGGTAATAAACTTAAATTTAAACAACATATCCGTGACTACAAAAAGGAAAAACAAAAAGCAAAAAGGAAATACCATGACAACCAACTCCTCATAGCACCAAACACCCAAAAAGAACTCTTCAAAATCATAAATGAAATGAAAAATCCACCAGGCTGCAACAACACGCCGATACCATTGATGAAACTATGCAATGACCTAGCAGACCACTTCAAAATCAAAATCATTACCATCCAACAAACCATACAAAACAGACCATGTGATCGGACTACCGATCCCGCCAACCCTTACGAGGAACGCCTGAACAAACTACGAAACTTTCCAGAAATATCAGTGGAAACTTTCATCAAACTGGTAAATCAAAGCAACAAAGCAGGTTCTCCAGAGGATCCCTGCCCACCGGACATATACAAATCAATCCTCACACAAGGAACCCCCGTGAAATACTACAGGAATGTCCTCAACCTTTCAATCTCAACAGGGAAAGTGCCACAATCCTTCAAATCAGCATACATCGGACCGCTACCCAAAGACACAGCTGGAAATATAGAGGACCTTTCCAACCACAGACCCATCTCCAACATCCCGTATACAGCTAAATTGCTTGAAATGTACATATACAAAAGAACCCAAGAATTCTTAGAAGAACACTGCCTACTAGACTAGGCAGAAGTTGGTTTCAGACCAATGAGAGGTACGGAATCAGCTCTCCTCTCAATATGGGATGACCTAAAATCAAACGCAGACTCAGACAACAGTACGGCCTTGATACTTCTAGACCATGGGTGCACAACATACGGGCCACGGGCCAAAACACTGGCCAAAACACTGGCCCTCATTGGCTCAGCACACACACGCACCACGTCGCTCCTACGAGCCACGTAATGTGTGTGTGCTGCACCAATGGAGGGCCAGCACTACGGCTGGCGTGGTCCATAAGGCTTGATGCCGGAAGGCATTTCAGCCTTGGACCACGCCAGCCGTAGTACGATTCCAGCGTTCCAGCTTACCTGCCGCTTACCTGCCTGCTTTCCAGCAAGTCTCCGGTGAGTGGTCTGTTTGTGTTTGTGTGTCGGGTTTGTTTTGCTTTATGTTTGTGTGTGTATGTTGCGATGGGGGGGTGGTGGGGGTGTGTCGGATGTGTATGAATGTTTGGATTTGAATGTATTTTGTGTGTATGTTGAGATGCGGGGGTGGGGGGGTGTGTCGGATGTGTATGAATGTTTGGATTTGAATGTATTTTGTGTGTATGTTGAGATGCGGGGGTGGCGGGGTGTGTCGGATGTGTATGAATGTTTTCATTTGAATGTATTTTGTGTGTATGTTGAGATGCGGGGGTTTGGGGGTGTGTCGGATGTGTATGAATTTTTGGATTTGAATGTATTTTGAGATGCGGGGGTGTGTCGGATGTGTATGAATGTTTGGATTTGAATGTATTTTGTGTGTACGTTGAGATGCGGTGGTGGGGGGTGTTTTGGATGTGTATGAATGTTTGGATTTGAATGTATTTTGTGTGTATGTTGAGATGCGGGGGTGGGGGTGTGTGTCGGATGTGCCTGAATGTTTGGATTTGAATGTATTTTGTGTGTATGTTGAGATGCAGGGGTGGAGGGGGTGTCGGATGTGTATGAATGTTTGGATTTGAATGTATTTTGTGTGTATGTTGAGATGCGGGGGTGAAGGGGGTGTCGGATGTGTATGAATGTTTGGATTTGAATGTATTTTGTGTGTATGTTGAGATGCGGGGGTGGAGGGGGTGTCGGATGTGTATGAATGTTTGGATTTGAATGTATTTTGTGTGTATGTTGAGATGCGGGGGTGGAGGGGGTGTCGGATGTGTATGAATGTTTGGATTTGAATGTATTTTGTGTGTATGTTGAGATGCAGGGGTGGGGGGGTTGTCGGATGTGTATGAATGTTTGGATTTGAATGTATTTTGTGTGTATGTTAAGATGCGGGGGTGGAGGGGGTGTCGGATGTGTATGAATGTTTGGATTTGAATGTATTTTGTGTGTATGTTGAGATGCGGGGGTGGCGGTGTGTGTCGGATGTGTATGAATGTTTGGATTTTAATGTATTTTGTGTGTATGTTGAGATGCGGGGGTGGAGGAGGTGTCGGATGTGTATGAATGTTTGGATTTGAATGTATTTTGTGTGTATGTTGAGATGCAAGGGTGGGGGGGGTTGTCGGATGTGTATGAATGTTTTGATTTGAATGTTTTTTGTGTGCTGTGTTGGGGGGGTGGGGGTTTGGGTCTGTATGGGTGCATGTTTGTGTGTGTGCTGAGTTGGGGGGTGGGGGTTCGTGTCTGTATGGGTGCATGCTTGAGAGTGTGTGTGCTGAGTTGGGGGGTGGGGGGTTTGGAGTTGGGGGGGTGGGGGGTTCGGGTCTTTATGGGTGCATGCTTGTGTGTGTGCTGAGTTGGGGGGTAGGGGTTCGGGTCTGTATGGGTGCTTGTTTGAGAGTGTGCTGATTTGGGGGGGTGGGGTGTTCGGGTCTGTATGGGTGCATGTTTGTGTGTGTGCTGAATTGGGGGGTGGGGGGTTCGGGTCTGTATGGGTGCATGCTTGAGGGTGTGTGTGCTGAGTTGGGGGGTGGGGGGTTTGGAGTTGGGGGGGTGGGGAGTTCGGGTCTTTATGGGTGCATGTTTCTGTGTGTGCTGAGTTAGGGGGTGGGGGTTCGGGTCTGTATGGGTGCTTGTTTGAGAGTGTGCTGATTTGGGGGGGTGGGAGGTTCGGGTCTGTATGGGTGCATGTTTGTGTGTGTGCTGAGTTGGGGGGTGGGGGTTCGGGTCTGTATTGGTGCTGGTTTGTGTGTGCTGATTTGGGGGGGTGGGGGGTTTGGTTGGGGGTGAGGGGGCCATGGGGCATAGTGTTTGGGTGCGCGTGAGGGGGTCATGGGGCATAGTATTTGGTTGGGGGTGAGGGTGCCATGGGGCATAATGTTTGGTTGGGTGTAAGGGGGCCATGGGGCATAGTGTTTGGTTGGGGGTGAGGGACATGGGGCATAGTGTTTGGTTGGGGGTGAGGGGGCCATGCGGCATAGTGTTTGGTTGGGGGTGAGGGACATGGGGCATAGTGTTTGGTTGGGGGTGAGGGGGCCATGGTGCATAGTGTTTGGTTGGGGGTGAGGGGGCCATGGGGCATAGTGTTTGGTTGGGGGCGAGGGGGCCATGGGGCATTGTGTTTGGTTGGGGGTGAGGGACATGGGGCATAGTGTTTGGTTGGGGGTGAGGGGGCCATAGGGCATTGTGTTTGGTTGAGTGTAAAGGGGCCATGGGGCATAGTGTTTGGTTGGGGGTGAGGGACATGGGGCATAGTGTTTGGTTGGGAGTGAGGGGGCCATGGGGCATAGTGTTGCACTCCAAGAGTGAACCCAATAATAAAGCTAAAACAGGCACAGTTAGGAGATGTTCATCTTTGGCTTTTTGAGGAAACCTGACTCAACGAAGGCCATACTCCTCTTGGGCAACCCAAATAGCAAACTGTAGCAGTCCAAAATAACGGCATGTCCAATCTAGGGTCAATAAAATATATATAAGTTAATTAAACAGGCGAGATACAATAACTAAATAGAAATAAATTATAACAATGGAAAATGTGCAGTACAAAATGTAAGTTTGAAATGCAAATAAAAATCGTTACCCCTCAAAAACATTCATTTTCCATGTGTTTAGTACAAATTGGGGGTTTAAAAAGCCTCCTGCCACGCCCCGCCTACTGCCCCGCCCACATTTACTTTTCGGCCCACTATAGCATGTAAGGTACTTTCGGTCCTCTGTCAAAATCAGTTGTGCACCCCTGTTCTAGACCTTTCGGTGGCATTCAGCACAGTTAATCATGACATCCTCATCACAAGACTGAAAGGATTGGGAATAACAGACACCACCCTACTGTGGATCAAATCCTTCTTAACAAACAGAACAGAATAAATATGGATTAAACCTTTCAAATCCAACACAAGAGAATCCACATGTGGCGTACCACAAGGATCATCCCTTTCCCCGCTATTATTCAATCAACATCTACATTTCTTTGCTGATCAAAGTCACCAAAAGTCACAGTCTCATATGCTACAACTACGCCGACGATACACAAATAGTATTCAAAATACAAGACTCTCAAGAAGAAAACACAACACTTGAGAACTGCCTTTGCGATGTATTCAAGTGGATGAAATCTAAATGCCTCAAACACAACCCAGGCAAAACGGAAATCATGATCATCAAAAAAAAAGGAGGAGACGACCGCTACATCCCCTAGCTGATGGACAACAAACTTACCCTAGAGTCACAAGTAAACGCTATACTCAAGAAATGCTTCTTTCTACTGCGAGCGGCAAAAAGGATCCTACCATTCCTGTCATTTTCCAAAAAAACACTAACCATCATTGCTCTCGTAATGTCCAGAGTAGATTACGCCAACAGCCTATACGTAGGCATGCCTGAACGACTTCTAAAAAAACTACAGCGCATACAAAATGCAGCAGCCAGACTGATCCTCAAATTACCCCGAAGAGAACACATCACTGGTCAGATAGCACAGCGAGTAGAGCACTCGCTTAGACCTGCTAACGCAGGTTCGAATCCCGGGAGGGCCAAACTCAGCTTTTCATCCTTCCGAGGTCGATAAATGAGCACCACACGCTGTGGGAAATTAGCAGCGCTCAGATGCCCGAGGGTTCGTAGCGCTATATAAATAAGCAAAGACAAAAACAAACATCACTCCTCGCTAAAAACACTACATTGGCTACCAATAAAACAACAAATCAAATTCAAATCAATGTGCATCACGCACAGAGCAATCCAGAACCAAGGTGAGGAATTCCTGAGAGACAAATTACACCTACATCCCCCAACAAGAATGCTCAGATAAAGCAACGATACTCAACCGAAGCCAAAACCTTACAACAAGAGAAAACTCGGAGGATCCTCTTTCTCTCACCTCGCACCAACAATTTGGAACGACTTACCAAAGAATATATACGTAACACAAGAAATCACCTACTATTCAGGAAACTGCTGAAATCGTGGCTTTTCACTGCATAACTAGAAGAATGCCCACAGGGGCACACACATACCTGGTAACAATGATGAGTGAAGACACTGATGCCGGACCCCAACAATCTATCAACTAAATACAGAATCCAAGGAAGACATTCTACGACGTATCAAACCACAAATTGAGAGTTAGCCACAACAGGACGACCCTAAGGACCGAATACAATGTTAGACCAAGACGGAAGATCAAAGACGACTCACCAATATTACCCTGGCCCAAATTAGGCCCAAGCCCAGCAGACCACCATCAATATAGACAGCAAGGGAACATAGGGTTCGGCTAATCCACAGCACCAACAACATAAGGGGAAGACTAGACTTAACCAGTCCCACCAACCCAAGATCCATACAACACAACCAGGAACGCACCAGATGACCAAGAAACGCAACCACCTGCAAAGCGTACCCACAGGAATGCCACTGAAATATAACAAGATTGGCTAGAACCAGGATATACAACCCACTAACCCAACTTCAAATCTCTGATTACCTAATTCACCCGAAAACCCGCACAAACATCTCTCGCCGAGCAAACCGCACATACTTCACCACACCGCAACAACAACAAATAAAATGCATCAACAGCACATGAGGCCTCGTTCTGATTCGCTACTTACCCCAAAGGTCAGCGCACGGTGAAAACCGAACGGAAGCCGCCAACAGCACAGCACTCTTCTCACTCTCCATATTCACCGGACTAACCTAACCCCCCCGAGCGCTCTTCTTACAGATCCGCCTGAGCGCCTGGAGACCAACTCTGTTGGTGAAGGTGCGCGATATAAATACCTTTAACATTAACATTAACATGAGGCATAGCAGCTCTCTGTTACGGGAAAAGAAGTAGGGTGTTATTTGTTGTGCTGATGGCACCTAGGGGCAGTTTAAAAATAAATAAAAAGAAGACAGGTTTTCAGGCTCTGTTCGTACTACATGGGGCAGCAGAGTTTTATCACACATTTGATTATTTGCGGTCTTAGTCATTAGCATTGCGCCTCATGTACGCAAATTGTTACTAGAGTCTAATGGGCAGTCATGTCATTCTAAATGAAGTATTTATTAACATTGGCCACGCTCCTCTACAATTTGTTGCTTGCATCAACCTGCAAACCATGTAGACACTCTGAGGACACATCTATGTAATTGAGGGCCTGTACATTTCCAAAGCGGGTAGCTTTCTACAGGCATCCTACCAAATGTGCACAGTTATCAGATATGTCCATTTGTGAATAATATTAATCATTATTAATTGTGGTTTTAATTTGTTTATTTTTCACATTCTAAAACCTGGATTCATCGCGGACAAACAAAAACAGTCCACTCAGTACGTTTCGGCTCAAAGATCCTTCTTCAGGAAATCAACTAGTAAACAATTAGTAATGGTAATTCGCTAGCATATAACATATGCATGTGATATGATATGATAGGTCATTTATAACGCGCTTAATACCCATAGTTTTCTAAGCGCGATCTTGCTTCCAAGGCGAGCATGTTGCCCCTGAGCTATCCTCCCAGACCATAGTTAAAATGTGCTTGTGATGCATATACAATCCATATACTGATGCATGGCTTACCTGCCCACTATTCAGATTGTCATTCCTCTGAAGGAGGTGAGGATTAGGTGTGTGTGCACACTTTCGCTATATGAGTCTTTCTAGACGAAACGGAAGACTTTCTTCTCTTGAAATAAATAAACGTAAACAAACTGCAAACGATACATAACATGGATGTAACAAAAATGTGTAAAGCTTGTCATAATTTACTTATATAGCATTAAGTGTGTTTAATCGCCATATATCTACCAACCCAAGTACAAATCAGAATGTATAATATTTAAATAATATAAAGCTACGGTCAGCAAGAACATCATTGATAACAGAGAGGTTCTGCAAGGAAGTGATTTATTGTGAATCCCGAGGCTTCATCCCACTTACCTTCTTTATCTTCAGGAAATTCCTTGTTAGTCAACTGTTATCTTTTATCCCATTAGTTGTACTTATACCCCGACCCTCTTCTTACTTGTAACCTTTATTGTACTTATTATGTTCTGTATTGTAACTATACCATGTTGTAACCAAGCCTAAAGTATTCTTTCTTGCTGCGCCCAGCTACCTACGGGTTTGGTGCGCATTACTAAATAAATAAACAAACAAACAAACAAACATCTTACATTAATGGCAGCGCAAATGCAGTGCAAAGGCTTATATTCTAGCACAATTGAATTAGCTCTAGTGTGAAATACTGTTGCGCTACCTTTGCACTGACACAAAAGGCGTTTACACACGTACAAAATGTGTTTGTGCTGCTACAAATGTAAATTTGTATTATTTTTTTTTTGATTGTTCATTTATTTGGTGCTTAATACCAAAGAGTGGTTTCAAAGCGTGGGATCGGGATTCGAACCTTCTGTTGCACCGCATTGTCTTGCTTCCAAGACAAACGCATTGCCCCCGAGCTATCCTTCCTCCCCAATTTAGGAAGCCCCATGCTGCGAATCCAGCCCCTTGAGATAGAAATGCACAATGCAATAGAAGATTCCCGGTCACTGTATCTGGTAAAGCAATGAAGGCCCAGATTTGCTGTGGATCGCACTTAAGGGGCATTTGAGAGTAGATAAGACAGAGGTCTTTGCTTTATATCAGGAATTATAGGAAGGGCTTTTTTGTTGATGATGTTCTCTAATACAATTGGATAAATAAATTTGTCCGAACCCCAAATCACCTTAATTTCACTGTATTCCATTGATTTCTAAGTGATTCGGTAAAAAGATTAGGTTTAAGCTTATGACACTTCATGCTGATGAAATGTTGCTGTAAACATTGGGTGGAAGAGTTCAGACCTTTTTTTTTTGCCAGCACATGTTGAAAGCTGTCACGGACTGCAGGCATCTAGGGCTGGTCCAAGCCACGATCCAGCTTTGGACGTTGCCATGCCAAATACGGCAGCACCACGGGCAATGGACAACAGTTCCCGCGAACCTTGGGGTCCACCGACGGGACGTGCAGTGTCTTACATAGGTGTGTCTAAGTTATTGCCTACTCGGAAGAAAGGGCTCCTGATTCCAGGCCGCCTCTCATCTCAACACGCTCTGGCAGTTGCGTGGCATCTCTGGTGCCATTGTTATTTTCTACTCCTGTCTCTGGAATCAAGCTCAACTCTTTCCTTGTGTACCTCCCTGGATCTGCCCTCTTCTGAGCTTGGCATATTGGTTTGGCTCACCTGGTTATTTAACTCGGACCATCTGTGGATTACCTTTGGATTTATGGAACTTGGATCGTTTACCTGATCTCCAGATCCTCGTCTCTCTCTGAATTGCCTTTGGATGCTCTGAACCTTGGACTACTCCCCTTGTGTGGAACCTGGATTGCTCTTGGATTGACTGACTCTTTTTTCCCTGGATTATTTTCGGAACCTTTGAATTTCTGGTCTAGTGTTTTGTTTGGTTCTGGATCTTTGGGAGACATTCTTTGTTTTCATGTCTGGCGGAGCTATACCCTGGAGGATCCATCCTGGCCCTCCTGTGCACTGAAAACCTGTCCCAGCATGCTGGCCATTTCCCTATCTGGCCCCTACATTCTGGGCTCCAGGTAAGCATTTTCAGAACTATATATTGTGGTTATTTCCTTAATACCATTTGGTGCCTGATCGTGTGCGTTTTCTCTCCTAACAGATTGCACCGCATTCACACAGGTGCCTTGCTCATTTCCAGGGGGCCGAGCTGCAGCACAAATTATGTGCCAGCCAGTCCCCTGTCTTGCCTTAGTGTCAGGAGAATGTATGGCGCTCCTGGCACCCAGAGGCCTTTACTGCACAGAGCTCATAACATAACAATCCTACCTGACTAAATCATATTCCATTACGGAACATCAGAGTCCATGTCATGAAGGCTTTGTGTGTGGCTAGCACTGCTTCATCCCTACTAGCCTTTCTCAGGTCATTGACCTGAAGCCATGGATGCCCTGGTTATTAAATGTATAAACTCAATACTCCTCGTCAGTTGCGTATTTAGGCTTTCTGCTGCCGTAGGCCCAAATAAGTGAATGCGCCCCCGCAACTTTACTCCACCTCTGCCAGACTCTGCATCTTCACTTCACCATATTCTGACCGTTCAACAAACTCTGTCTGCGTTATCCGAACTACACACCTTGATCCCCATATTCCCCCTCCGACCCCCATTTTGGCTCCATAACATTATAAGGGTGTTTTTAATGTTGCAAGGATTTGAAAGTTATTGCTTCCTCTCTGTTAATTCGAGCCTGTCATCTTCTATGTTACGTCAGCTGAAAGAGTGTTTTCAGCTCTCTGCTGCCCAAGATTTGCAGAAGGCAGTGTGTTCTACAGTTGAGTGCACTCCAGGTAATTGTTACAGCCAATTGTCTACTTTCTGTTAAGTCTGAAAACAATCTATTAGAGGAAGTGATAAGAACATAAGCTGTCTGCCAAATGGACACAAGTGAAAGAAGGTTGGAACGAGGAATTTTGGTTTCAGTGCTAATATCTGCTTTCTCTCACACATTGCCTGCGGTCACTCTGAGAAGCACCTAGACTGGTCTGTAATATTAATGCAACATAACTACATTTCTACATTCGATCTTGTCAAATGGTAACGTTTACATATGAAATATATGCAAGTGGTACAGGCACATCTTATAAAAACGTTGAATAAAAAGAACTCAACCCCCTTCTCATGGTGGTTACAGCTCTGGTCTTAGCAGTGGGCATACTGGAAATAAGGCAAGTTACCTGCTGCAGCCGATGTACCTCCAATCCCTTGTGGTGGAACGCCATTAAAATATGGCAAAACCGCAAGTGAACTGTGTAACCTCTGCCTGGGCATACACACCTCACTAGAGTAAGGACAGTTGGAGAAGGTTCTTGGAACCTTTGGCTGTGCATTCTCAGTGTGGAGTAATGGATAAGGGCTACCTTGAAGACTCACGTGTGGGAAGCGACAGCATTCCTCATAGCTGCACAATGCAGGCACCTTTTATGACAAATGAAGTGGTACACACTGTTTACATCATTGCTGTTTGTGCAATTGTCCAAAATACCAGAGACACCAACAGTAAAACTGAACAATGGATCAGGCGTTCCAGCACAATATTCTGCGTGTGGTTTACGCTATGGATCTTGCCATCTTACGTTTAAGGTTGTTTAAAATGTTTCTTAACTCCGTAGAGTCGGTTGGACTGCACAATACATAGGAATATTTTGAGATTAGTGGCTATAGATATATATTTCCTGCTGTCGTTTGAAGTACTAGTTCACAGTAACAGTCCAACCTTGTATTTAAAATATTATTATTGTAAAGATCACTTATAAACATCACAGTTATGCATTGTGTGAAATACTTTGCAGTTGGTTCTCCTGATGGTACTGAGCGTGCAGAAGAATGTCAAAGACACATGATAAACCCAGCACGGATGCCATTTGCCTGCCTTGCACTGAGCAGCTTCTGTAAAGGTGGGTGAGTGGATATATCTTTACGGGACATCTTTACAGCTGTGAAACAGTGTGTACCTTTGACACATCGTTTTTTTCTCTGCGTTCTATGGCTTTGGGTCTCCTTTCACATGTTTCTTGATTCACTTGTGCATTCAGATTCACTCATCGCCATTTTAACTTCTCTATGATTTATTTCATGCGTGCACCTTTTGGGCGGCCACAGACCTCTGAATTGTCGGGCCAGGCAGGGAAATGAGTGCTTGCTTCTGAACATCATTTTAGTGCCACCTGTGGGAACTCTGTGCTTGACCTAGGCATAGGCGTGCATTTAATATTGTAAAATGACCAAAGAACTTTATATCTGTCACATATAGCTGTGAGAGTTGTATAACTGAATCACTAAATACCTAAAGCACGCTGGGTTTGGCACGCATTTCCGTATTTTCTTTTTAAACAAGAGTCACCCTAACAACCAAGCTTTTGCAAATATCAAGCATATATACAAGTTTGTCCATTAAAGACTTCAACTGTCAGAGTGGAATGACTGCTAATAGCTCAAATTTACTCACAGTGTTGTGGATCAGTCAGACTCTGAGAAACAAAATTGGCTCTATATTTAAAAAAATGACAACCAGTGAATAGAAAATAAAATGCTGAAATTCTGCTCCTCTGGCAATCTGCTGCCTCAGGCCTGGGCCTTGTAGATGTGTCTATGGGCCTCGTGGAAACAAACTCAGCAGGAGGAAACATCATGCACCCCTAATTCATGATTACTCTTCCTCAGCCCTGTAGGCTTTTCCAAGGTTCATGTCTGTTATGAATTTCCTATATTGTAATATTATAAACCTCAATAATGCTCAATGTGTTGACATGTGAATGATGAAAAGCAGATCCAGGCATGGCTGACTCTGCTGGTCTGACAAGCAATCTTACAATTTCCCACTTCAACGTTACTAATTTGATGAACTTTTGAAGGATGAAAGGCTGAGTTCTTCTTATGCTGATTCAAAGCTGGGACCTGCACGTTACACATAGATCTCTGCAGTAGGTGCATTAATCTACTGAGATATCTTACTGCAGAGTTTAATGTGCTTCCCTGTTTGGAATAAAACAGGACTCCATTTCAACTTGGTTAACCTCCCACCCAGCCTCACCTGACCCCTTAGTTTCCCCATCCTTCCCTCACTTCCTGAAGCCCTTTTAGTTACTTTGTGTGTGTTTTGCTTACATGAATCAACTCAAGCCTACATGAATTTCTCCAGAACTTCCATGAATATTTATGACTCTAATAGGAGGTTTGGGCACATTTGAGCTGGAAGAAAAATCCAAAAGAACCCGCAAACCTACCTGAATCTCGGTATGAGTCGGCAGATTACTTCTGAGAATGTTTTCCCAGACTTACTGTCAGCAGCTGTGTCATGTGGAAAAGTCAATTTAGGACAGAGGGCTGCCGCAAATAAGGCACTCCAGTGCCGAGATGGATCGGGCACTGCGGTGCAGATTTGATAATTAAAGAGCACTCTGGGACCGAGTTAACATGGATAGGACACTCAAGGACAAAGCTTAGCTATGGTCCACACCCACCTGGACAGAGCTATGATAAGGGTAAGGTGCCCAAAGGCAGAGCTTGAGGGGCACAGGGCAGTCTAGGGCAGAGGTGTGTTGTGCTTGATAAAGTGCAGTGCAGTAATCTGCTGTAAGGCTCTCCAGTGCAGAAGGTTGCTAGGAGGGTAGGGCTTTGCTGAAGATGAGGCGGTCTATGGCTTTTCTTATTAATGAATAGCACAACTATCTTGTACATAATGTAAAAGTCAGGTCCAGTCTTAACTAGAGAGATCCTAGAGCTGCAGTTATGGCTTGCTGTTTTAATAAACAAATGTTAATATTATCCAACTCAAGTTGTACTCGTTTAATAAACAACCAATGGATAGAGGAGGTAATCATCTCTTCTTAGGCTGAAACCCGTGACCTGCAGGCTGCACACAGATATTTGCATTAATCCACTGAGAAATCCTACCTCAGAGTTCATCTGCAGTCTTATCAGGGTAACGCTAACACAGGCAGTGGCGTAACACAAAATGTGGAGCTCCCCTGCAACTGAGCCTTTTTCCTCTCCACCCTTGGAATCAATTGTGATTTATAATAATTGTTGTACTTACCTGTGTGACCTATTTTCTGTTCTTTCTATTTGATAGAATATGGCCAGATATGTTTAACTATCAAAAATGTGGTGGTGTACAAAGGCAATAACAAGCAACCTTATCAACTCAACCGAGCACAAATGTGCTTAAAGGACTCCTATGTTTCCTATCACTCAGGAAAGTTTGGTTTGAGAATCGCTTCAGTTTCGGGAGGAGAGATCGGCCCATCTCGTAGCAAGAGATTGTCCTATACAAATCTAGTGAGTAAAGTGATGGGGAAGGGGGAAGCGCATGGTGCCTCCATTGGCACTGCCACTCAGTAGCTCACCCGCCATAGCAACAAGAGAAAAGTGGAAAAGAGAAGCCCATCACAGCACCTGAGCTTCTCCCCTTTATTGGAATGATCATGAAAAGTACTGAGATTCATTTTGATTTCATATTGAAGGAATCTTAGATTGGGCTGTTGACGTCAGACCAATCATTATCAAAGCTTAAAAATAACGATATCTCCCGACATATGAGTCATAGCGACAAGTGATTTTCAGCCACAGAACCCGCTGAAAGTTTGAAATCTGCAGCAGATGCGAGCCTCCAAAAGGGAGAGGACATTTTGGGGCTGTGCATTCTGCCCCCCAATCTGACGTGAATAGATGGTGGCACTGCTCTTGACTCAGTGACATAGGTCAGGGTGACTGACCGGATGGCTGACCTGGTGCCATAACTTGTTCAGAGCACGCGGGTCATACAGCATTTAAATGTCAACTGTGTACATTGCGGGGCCTCAACACGTGGTTGGCGGTGAAATCTGTCAGTAGGCGGCGGGTTACCGCCAACCCCGTGACACCGTTTCCACTGGCTGACATTCCAGTGCCACCGGGATATCATAAACGGCGGTGGAACGGTAAATCCCCATTCCTATCGAGTCCCATAGGACTCCATGGGAATGGGGACACTGAAGCACTGGCACCGTTGTCAACGGTGCCGTTGCTTCAGTGAAAACACTGCTGGTAGGGGCCTAAACTCCTAGCAGGTCAGCCGTGAGTACCGTGTCCTTGCCGGCAGACTCATAGTTTGGCGGTCCAGAAAGGGTGCTGGTACGTTGCTACCGGCACCCTTATTTCCAGACCGCCAAACCTATAATCATGGCCATGGTCTTGGATCGGTCGAGCGTGACCGGGACAACATGTTTTAGGGATGAAAAGTAGGAGAGGCGATAAACAAGTTAACCATGACTTTGAGGCAGGTCTTCACAGAAACAAACAAGAAAACAACCGAGGCAGAAGAGAGCATTGGTGTGCTTGGACGGAAAACTACTAATGGGAATGCTAAGGAAGGGGCAACGGATAAGGACTGGCTCAAACGAGCCTAAAGTTGAACATGTCTAAGGGGTCACAGAGTGATCTGAAGATCGGATTGGTGAGTGAGAGGATGAGGGCATTGTGTATGACACAGCTATGGACTAGGCCATGAGAGGAGGGGGCGCAGGTAACAAGGGTAACCGATTCGATGCATTTCAACAAATACTTTGATGTATCATTATTGGTGTTTAAATAACAAGGTGTACATTTCTCCCCAACAAGAGCTTCCTAACTAAAACATCAGTGCAGTGAAAAGTGCAGTTGTATCAGACTTCTGCTCTTTTGTACCAGGAGGATTGGGTGCTCCCAAAACATTTTGAGCCCAATTATTGAATGGAAAATATGGAATCATTAAACGGTAAATCATGCGCCGTCTTTCATTTTCTAACTTCAGAACTTTATGAAAAACATCGGTTACAAGTTGAGTTCAAAAAACGACTGATGGAAGCGGATGTGTAATTATTTTCAAAAGGGACCATATTTCTGCGAGAAAAATAAGCAAACCGCTGAGCTGTCCTTGTACTAATGAACTATGAAATGGCTGTGCGATGTTTGAAAAATTGAACAATTATTCCTAACAGTTTGGTTACAAATTAAGTGAGCCACGGCCAAGATGAATTTCGCACTAATGTCGAATTAATTAGGTAATTGGGGGAATGATTGCTTGTGCCATGGCAGTAGACGTGCTGATGTTGAAACTGCTATTAGGGCACTCCACGGTGAAGCAGCTTTGATGCACAAGGCTTGCGCGCTGAAGCCGCTCTGATGCGCAAGGCTTGCGCGCTGAACCGTTCTGATGCGCAAGGCTTGCGCGCTGAAGCTGCTCTGATGCGCAAGGCTTGTACAATGATGCGGCTCTGATACACAAGCCTTGAGCACTGATGCAACTCTGATGCACAAGACATACGCACGATAGCAGCTCTGATACACAAGGCTTGTGCACTGAAGCAGCTCTGATGCACAAGGCTTGCGCGCTGAAGCAGCTCTGATGCATAAAGCTTGCATGCTGAAGTATCCCTGATGCATAAGGCTTGAGCAGTGATGCAGCTCTGACGCAGAAGACATACACACGATAGCAACTCTGATGCGCAAGGCTTTTGCACTGAAGCAGCTCTGATGCGCAAGGCTTGCGCGCTGAAGCCGTTCTAATGCGCAAGGCTTGCGCGCTGAAGCCGCTCTGATGCGCAAGGCTTGCGCTCTGAAGCTGCTCTCATGCGCAAGGCTTGTACAATGATGCAGCTCTGATACACAAGCCTTGAGCACTGATGCAGCTCTGATGCACAAGACATACGCACGATAGCAGCTCTGATGCACAAGGCTTGTGCACGGAAGCAGCTTTGATGCACAAGGCTTGCGTGCTGAAGCAGCTCTGATGCATGAGGCTTGCATGCTGAAGTATCCCTGATGCATAAGGCTTGAGCAGTGATGCAGCTCTGACGCACAAGACATACACACGATAGCAACTCTGATGCGCAAGGCTTTTGCACTGAAGCAGCTCTGATGCGCAAGGCTTGCGCGCTGAAGCCGCTCTAATGCGCAAGGCTTGCGGGCTGAAGCCGCTCTGATGCGCAAGGCTTGCGCGCTGAAGCTGCTCTGATGCGCAAGGCTTGTACAATGATGCAGCTCTGATACATAAGCCTTGAGCACTGATGCAGCTCTGATGTACAAGACATACGCACAATAGCAGCTCTGATGCACAAGGCTTGTGCACGGAAGCAGCTTTGATGCACAAGGCTTGCGCGCTGAAGCAGCTCTGATGCACAAGGCTTGTACAATGATGCAGCTCTGATACACAAGCCTTGAGCACTGAAGCAACTCTGATGCACAAGGCTTGTCTGCTGAAGCAGCTCTGATGCGCAAGGCTTGCGCGCTGAAGCAGCTCTGATGCACAAGGCTTGTACAATGATGCAGCTCTGATGCACAAGCCTTGAGCACTGATGCAGCTCTGATGCACAAGACTTATGTGCAGAAGCAGCTCTGAGGCCCAAGGCTTGTACAGTGATGCAGCTCCGATACAAAAGCCTTGAGCACTGATGCAGCTCTGATGCACAAGACTTACGCACGGTAGCAGCTCTGATGCACAAGGCTTGTGCACGGAAGCAGCTTTGATGCACAAGGCTTGCGCGCTGAAGCAGCTCTGATGCATAAGGCTTGCATGCTGAAGTATCCCTGATGCATAAGGCTTGAGCAGTGATGCAGCTCTGACGCACAAGACATACACACGATAGCAACTCTGATGCGCAAGGCTTTTGCACTGAAGCAGCTCTGATGCGCAAGGCTTGCGCGCTGAAGCCGTTCTAATGCGCAAGGCTTGCGTGCTGAAGCCGCTCTGATGCGCAAGGCTTGCGCGCTGAAGCTGCTCTGATGCGCAAGGCTTGTACAATGATGCAGCTCTGATACACAAGCCTTGAGCACTGATGCAGCTCTGATGCACAAGACATACGCACGATAGCAGCTCTGATGCACAAGGGCCCAAAAATCAGAGGGTGACCAGGTGACCGGTGCCAAAGCAGACAGATCAGCAGGGGAGAGGAAGAGCGAAGGCAGAAGCGAAGAGTAAGTTCCTGAGGTGCTTCCGGAAACGGAGATGGTTCTCCTCAAGTTTCAGAGAAGTTGGGAGGCTGTTCCACAGGGAGGCCCCAGCCAAGAAAAGAGATCTACCCCCAACTCATTGCTTGGAGAAGCGACTGACCCTGAGCGAGTTGGAGGTGAAGCATGCTGAAGCAGCTCTGATGCACACGAATTGCATGGCAAAGCAGCTTTGATGCATAAGGCTTGCGCTGGGCATCTCAGCTCAGAATCATGACATTGAGGAGAGAGTCGGGACTGCATCCGCAGGATGTCATTCTTGCCCCCATACAAACCTTAGCAAAGTCCATGAACTAACTAGCACAAAGTCAAAGAACGCACACAGTCCAAGAGCACACAAAGTCAAAGAACACACAAAAGGGGCGTGCAATCGTTGTGCAACCTGCGGCTCTCCAGATGTTTTTCGACTACACTTGCAGGATCCCTCACCATTGACCACCATTGACTACGTTGGAGTTGTGTCCAAACCATGCAGTGAGCCAAAGGTTGCAGACACCTGTTCTACAACATGGGCTGGATTTAGAAATGCCTGGAAGCAACCCGTTGTCATTGTAATAGAGGGCGAAGCTGTTGGGAAACAGGCCCCTGTGAAGACGGTTCCTTGAGGGGGTGAACCTACGGTACTTTAAACTAGTATCATGTCCATCTGCTCTCAAAATAGTTCAGAACCACAACTCATTCCACATATCACAAAAATCCATCTTCACACAGAAAAAGGATTTAGTAAACGTGTTCACCTTAAAAAAGATGTACCTCGGGGGGCGCTGTTGCGCTCATAGAAGATGGCCGCCTTATTGTGAGCTCTGCTTTGTGAGGCGCCTTCCTGTTTGAATCCTGCTTTGGTGCCTTACTAAAACCTGGTCCAGCTACCCTATTCAATTGTTGTAGGACCCGGGCGTGTGCTGCTCGAACCCCACGTCCCGAATCAGCCCTATCGCGGAGATCCAGTGCTTTGAAATTGGGCCGGGAGCTGGCGCTGCCGCGTCCCGCTCCTCCGCTCCAGAGTCGTTTGGCTTGACTCTGAGGATCCGGGGCCTGCTGGGGGGGAGGGGCGCTGTGCGGTGCAGTGTTGCCTTTTCCCCCTCTCCTCGAGGGACCGTTGCGGCCTGTGCAGAGACACCGGCCCTCTGACTGGATTTGGGGGTCACTCCCGAATGTAGAGCTATCTGCTCCGCCGCCTCTCCATGGGTGGCGTGCTGCCTATCAGTGCCTCTTGAAGATCCGGACGAGAGGCTCCCCGATCTGGGAGCTGCTCGTGGACGCCCCCGCTCCTTGCTACTGTGGTGAGTCCCTCCGGGTCCCCCGGCCACTCTGCCCACCCACACTGTAGTGCCGCAAGCACTGGCTCACATAGCCTCCCTCTCTGGGCACACGACCGGCACCTGGACCCCCTTTGCCGGCACCCACTGTGACTGGCGTCGTGCTCCGCTGCCCTGCTACTCTGCCAGACACAAAGGGCCCCCACCCCTAACGCAACCCAGCAGGCCCTGTTGGGGGGAACACGGACTCCTCGGGCGCCGGGATCTTTTAACCCGCACACTGTTTAAGTGCTGACACACACTGCCCACTGCTGGCTCTTTGGCTGCCCCCCCCGGCGTGGATCCTGGTGTCCTCTACTGAAGCACCTGCATGGGGTCTTCGCTGCAGTGATACACCTCCTGCTCCTTGCGCCATATACATCAGCTGGGACACCTGGTTCCTGGGCCACAACAGACTGTGGTTAGTGGTTCACCAAGCTGGTCCCCCCTACCGCGGCGCGCGGTGACTGGACCCTCCACTCTACCTGAATATCCTGGGATCCGAGGACCCCCGCATTGGCTGTCTCCTCGCTGCCTGGTCCTGGGCGTCCTGCTTCCCCCTCTGCGGTCCACAACTACCATGCTGGGAGCCTTAGCCGACCTCTCCTCCGACACAAGAAGTGGCCTCCCCAGTTTGTTCAACTACATCAGTGCCCATAGCTACTGCTTCTTTCACCGCTCTCACGACTCACTGATCTCCGGTTCTTGGCCCTCACCCATGATCTTCAAGGCGGTCTACACCGGTGGACCCACTTACTGACCAGTCAGTGCCCTCACACTACCGCTGGCCGGGGAGGTTCCCCCCGGTCCCGCGAACTGGCAGTCAGAGGTGACCAGGGACTCCACATCCTATTACAGCACTGCTGTCCACTTCAACCCTGTGGTCCTCTCGGCGCCCAAACACCCCGAATAGCCTGTCTGACCATCCTCTGCGACCTACCCTCTCCCTCCCGACCTGCGTCGGCACCCCTGCCGCCCTCCCAGGCCTTCGGGCCCACCCTCCACCTGGCATCATGACCAAGGGAGCTGGAAAGAAGCAATGCTCGATTAACATGTTCACAAAAACCCTGTCGGGCCGGTGAGGGAGGTGCCCGAGCAGGAACCATCTAACTCCTGAACCTCGGACCCGGCAGATGCTCAAAAAATTATGGAAAACATCCAGAAGGGGTTCACCACGCTCCATAGCAAGCTTGACGACATGAATGGCACTATATCCTCTATCAAGGCTCATATTGAGAGGACCGACGGCCGGCTTGCTGAGATCGAGACACGAGTGAGTACCACCGAGGAGAACCTAGGCTCCCTCAGGGCAGAGGTCTCCACACTCTCTGGCCGAGTCGCCGAGGTTGAGAAAAAAAGAACGAGGATCTCGAATCACACTCGAGACGTAACAACCCGCTCATTATCGGAGTACCCGAATATGGCATAAAGGAACCTATGGAGGATTACGTCGAGCGCATTCTACTACAATTGCTAGACTCTCCAAAACTCTCCCCACAGTTCGCAATCGAGAGAGCCCACCGTGCCCTCACTGCAAAGCCCAGGCCGGGCACACCACCACGACCCATTATAGCTAGAGTTCTAAACTTCTGTGACCGTGATGCCCTCCTCAGGGCGGCAACAACCAAGGGTGAACTCATTCTGGGTGCTGCCAGGATCCATCTATATCCTGATTTCTCAGTGGCGCTCCAACGGGAACGCAAAACCTTCCAGGAAGTGAAGAGGAGGCTTCGAGACCTGCAGGTCAAATACTCCATGCTATACCCCGCTAAATTGAGAATTGAACATTCTAACCAGGTCTACTTCTTCACCATCCCTGAGGAGGCCTCCAGATTTATCGATGAACATTTCCCCGGTTGACCCTCTTTTGAAACACACATTGTTAATGTCATGTTCCTTGACTGATTGTTCATGATTTGGGACACCGATTTGGTACAGAAATGTCTAGCTGGTGAATGAGTGTGAGAAGGGACTGTCTTCCACCTACTTGAGCTTTTCGCCTCCGACATGAATGTTCTGGTCCTTAGGGCTGGCCTTATAATCCCAGGGGAGACTCTTGGAATTATCATTGGACGCTTCCCTAGTTAAATTCTTCTCTGCAGCGCTCATCCACTATTGATAAATTACTCTGTTAGTTGCTGTTAAATTCTGATCTAGTTGATTGATTGGGGGGCTACTCCCCCCATCCGTGAGCAAATTGTTTCTCTATTTTGCGACCGTGCCTTGCCCACCCAGGTAGAGTTCTATTATTAGGCACCATGCTTATCCTTAAATTGCCTTCCGGTCCGGAGCATCGCCGCCAGGTCAGTTCACAGGCCCCCCCGGCGTTGATGCCATTGGTTTGGATTTGGTTGTTTGGGCACGGGGTTATCATTCCTCTGTTTGGAGGAGGGATGTGGGAGGAGGTGGGCGGTGTTGGGTTTTATGTTAAAAAAGGCTTGGTATCCACAGGGGAGGTAGAGCATAGGACAATATTGATCCAATATTATTGCAAGGCTGATCAAACAGGACACCGATCATGGGGTGCCCCACCCCGTTAACCTGTAACTCCTAACAACCTCTTCTGAACTGTTAACTGAGGATAACTTGACATTCATGAGTTGGAATGTGCGGGGGGTTGGGAAACTATAAGAAAATGAGACAACTACAGCTTACGGCCAAACGCACGGGGTCAAAATCCTGTTTTTACAAGAAACGCACGCCTGCACTGAGTACTGTGAAAAATTTGCCAAAATGTGGGGCCCTCAGAGGTACTTTACTAACTACTCTACCCAAAGCCGGGGAGTTATGACTCTAATTCACAGGAGCCTTAAGTTTAACCCCATATCTACACAGATCGACCCCCAGGGCAGATATGTGTTAGTCCACGGTAGTCTGCAGAATAAGGAGGTGCTTCTGTTAAACATCTATGGTCCCAACATCGGCGATCCGGAGTTCTATTCACATGTCATGTCTCTCCTTGACAACTTCCCACTAGTACCAATCCTCTGGGGAGGTGATTTTAATACGATATTCGATGTAGACCTTGACAGATCCGGCTCCAGACCCCGCCAACTTTCCAAAGCAGCCTACTGTAACCCTTACCTTAGACTCCTCGGGGGACACCACGTGATATTCGGAAACTTCTCAGGGTGCGCAGTTATCTTTTGTTCACTATCCCAACTGGACTCTCAATCTATGCCATAAAAACAAATTACCACACCAAATAACTGAGTGATTCCTGAAGTAGGGGAAAATAAGAACCTTTTCCAAAAAACTGCATAGTTTGGTTACCTTAGTTGGTGATTTAGTTAGCTCTCCATCCTGCTTCTGTGCAGGGGCGCGTGTTCTGAAGAAGGGATGTGAGAAGGAAGGATGAATTGCCCAATATGGAATTTACCTATCAACAGAACTACACTACTGTGACTGGAGGATGAAGGGAACACTACGGAACTCATAGAAACACCTAAAAGGGTACACTTCCTAACAGTGCTCAGACAGGAATGGTGTCGCTAGCCAACTAATTGCAAGAAACACCCAAATGTGTCTAAAAACTGAAGTGCACACTCGAAAGATTTTAGATTCCTAAATGTGTAAACTAGTGTACCTAATGACGACAGAAAACACGAACGCTACTGTTCCTAGAAACAATATTCTCCACACAACCCCCTTAGCTCTGTGAGGCAGATACAACTAGTATGGTTTTAGCATTCACTTGCGCACCAAGAACGAATGTGTGAAGAGCCCCTATGGCACCTTTAGTAATGGAGAAAACTAGATGAGTACAAATACTTGCTGTGATACAAGGGGCGACAACTGGAACGAGCGCCTCGAAAATTCTCCTCACAAATTACGCCAAAAGGAAAAAACGTATACTGCCAGCATAACGCTGACGAACGCCAACTTCACACAGGGTTCACAGAAATAGGGACTGCGGACTGGACGGGAAAAGCAATAACCAGGGCACTACTAAAAGGGTATCTATGAAATACTAAGGAAGCTGAGGAATTCCTGTCAGAGGGCTGAACCGCGGTAAGCGTTCGCTGAAACAGCTGAAGACGTGAAGCGCCGTTGAGCAAAGGGGAGGGGCTTAAATACTCCAGAGTGACAGAAAACTAGACTGCTGGCCCAAACTAGAGGTTGTAACATCAGGCCGCCATGTTGGGTGATGAGGAAGAGTCTAACCTACCTATCCTTAGACCAGCAGGAAATCTTGGAAATTCTTTTGCGAGGGAACCCCGTAATCATGACACCTACACTACACTGTCATCTCTCCCCCGTCTTGCCCTGGTGGACGCATGGAGGCTTGTCTACCCCGACTCCCACTCCTACTCCTTCTACTCTTCGGTGCATGACTCATATTCCCGAATCGACAGATGGCTAGTATCTGACATACTTATAAGGAACGTATCTCGCCTAACGATCCTTCCCAGAACCCTCTCTGATCATTCACCAGTGACTATTACCCTTTGTTGGGCCCGGATCGCGACCGGAGCAGACACTGGAGAATGAAACCTCACTCTCTCCTCGACCCCGTCTTCATCTCAGAGTCAGAGACCGCCATTGAAGAGTTCTTCGAAATTAACACCAACACGGTGTCCTCACAGGCCACCCTCTGGGAATCTTTCAAAGCTTATATAAGAGGTATCGCCCTGTCTAAGGAAAACGGCATCCTTAAAACAATTCGCAGAAATATTGCTGAAAGTAAAGCCATGCTGTCCACACTGGAAGCTCAATGCTCACTACACCAAACTCTGGAACTCCTGGCATCAATCAGTATGGAACTTGACACATTCCGCTCTCTTGCGGACCGTGAACTGAGGTTCCTGGACAGCCCAGGACTTGCAAGGAAATATGGTGAGGGTGAACGCCCAGGCCGCCTTCTGGCCAGGCTTCTCCGCTGAGAATTTGGTGCCCCTCCCATCCCTGGAGTGGAGAGACCTGATGGAACCCTAGCCACGTCACCGCAAGATATTAACTCCGGATTCCTCTCCTTCTACGAATCCCTATATGCCAATGCAGACAGTGTCCCGACATCGGAGATTGTTTCCTACCTAGATAATCTCCCCCTCTCGATCCTCTCCCCTGAGACCATTGAATTCTCGGACGCCATAGACTCACTCTCATCAGGCAAATACCCAGGCTCAGGTGACATCCCCGTTGAATTCTACAAACACTTCAAACCACTCCTACTCCCTCGCTTAATGGCCCTTTGGGAGGAATCAGTGGAGGTAGGTCGGTTTCCTCCTTCGCTCAGTGAAGCCACAATAACCAATTTGCTGAAACCCGATAAACCCCCAACTCAATGTGGCTCTTATCGTCCACTCTCGCTTATCAACGGGGACTTCAAAATCTATGCCAAATTACTAGCCCTACGCCTTGCCCTCTACATGCCGCACATCATTCACCCTGATCAAGCGGGATTTATTGCAGGACGCTCCACCTCTCTGAACTTGAGGCGCCTCTTCAACATTATAAGCAGGGTTAACCCAAATGTCCACGCAGTAGCAGTGGCAATTGATATGCAAAAAGCCTTCGGCCCTGCTTCCTTTCCTGGGTCAGGCTACTGTACTCCAACCCAGTGGCCAGGGTTCGCACTGAGGACCGATGCTCCCCCCTTTTCCAAATAGCTAGAGGCACTAGGCAGGGCTGTCCCGTCTCCCCTCTAGTCTTTGCCATAGCGATGGAACCTTTTGCAGACATGCTGCGCCAATCGCATGCACACAGAGGCCTACGTACCACTGGCCACTTGGATATAGTATCCCTGTATGCTGATGATGCCCTTCTCTTCATCCGTTCCCCCGACACCAATTTGGGTCCGATATTGGAAGATATTATCCTTTTTGGACGTATTTCCAGCCTCAAAGTAAATTGCTCTAAATCTACCCTTTTCCTGCTCACTGCCTGCACACGCCCCCCCTGACACCCAAGGATTCACATGGGCCCAGTCAGGTTTTATCTATCTAGGCATAGTAGTGTCTCGCCAATTCAAACAGGTTTTTGAAGAGAACTACCGAAAATACCTCACAAGCCTTACAGCAAAGTCACTGGGCTGGGGTAGGCTCCCGGTCTCACTCGCCGGCAGGATAGGGATACTAAAGATGGTAGTATTGCCCCAGCTTCTGTACAGGTTCGCCAACATCCCCCAGTGGCCAGGCGGTGGGTTCGTCCGGGCGCTGACTTGTACCCTTAATAGCTTTCTTTGGCACTCAGGCGCAGTCCGGCTTAAACTCAAGACATTGGCCACCCCGATGGAGGTTGGCGGCTTCGGTGCTCCTGACTTCCTTAAGTACTGGCTGGTGTCGCAACTCCAATACACTTCACACTGGTTTAACACATCGGACCCACACCTCATGTCAGACTCAAAAGGCTATCGATCAGCGATCGTGATATTCGCTCCCTGATTACCACACCCATGCCG
The DNA here is from genome assembly GCF_040938575.1 of Ambystoma mexicanum. Taxonomy (NCBI): domain Eukaryota; kingdom Metazoa; phylum Chordata; class Amphibia; order Caudata; family Ambystomatidae; genus Ambystoma; species Ambystoma mexicanum. The sequence goes on along the minus strand of NC_090924.1, from coordinate 333,999,254 downwards.
ATGGTATTAGACTCACTTGACCCGGCGGCCTGCACTTCTCTGGCCCTATCTAAAACATGGCAATTACTAGGCATCGCCCACCCCTTTCATGGTAACTTTCCACTTTGGAATTTCCTCCCGGAGATCCCACACGTACCTCCCCTCATTGTTCGCCGGTGGGCAGAGGCTGGATATGAATTACTCTGGGACGTCTTCGAACAGGGCAACTTCATAGAGTGGCCGGATCTCCCACTGTCCTTGAGGCGGAGACCATCCGCTTGGCTTCAGTACTCATCCCTCTGGAAAATCCTTAAAAACAAATACCCCAGTTTCCCCGCGCTGCCACCTGATGAACCTGCAGTTACAGAGCTATCCTCTCCCACTCCCATGAGGGGCAAAGTTTCCAGACTCTACACCCTGGTACAGGCCAGATCGGCCCCTACATTCACCAAATTAAGACATGCCTGGGAGGATGACCTTGGTCTAGAAATCACTGACGAACGGTGGGCCCGAATGTGTGCACGTATTCATGGGGTTACCTTTAACTCCCGCTTTAAACTGATCCAATTCAAGGTGCTTCACTGATACCACTACACCCCGTGTAGACTGCACCACATTTCAAATGACTTCTCCCCAAGGTGCCCTAGGTGTGGCTGCGACAACGCTGGCTATATTCACATGATTTGGTCCTGCCCCCGTCTCACTCAATTCTGGAGCACAGTATGTGCTACTATGTCAGCTATCCTCGAACACCCTATTACTCCATCCCCAATGAGTTGTCTTTTCCATGACTTTCCTGAGCTCCGCCGAGATTCCAAAAAACTGGCTGGCCTTTGCATGCTACTTGCTGTACGCTCTATTTTACCTTGCTGGCTTCGGCCTACCACACCCACCCGTGCACAGTGGCTCAGGGCGGTCACATGGGCCTCGGACACCGAAGAATCCTGGGCTATACAACAGCCAGCCCACTGAAGACCCAGAGATGTTTGGTCAAGGTTTCGCTCATTCATGGCTCCCACTGATACTGCTTCAGACTCTACATCTCCAGTCTTCTCCCCCTGCCATTCCCCCACAACCTCCTGAACTGTTCCCTCACTGCCCCACATGCACCTCGGTTGTCTCCCTTATGTGCACAAACTGGTTTTGAATTTGCTCTATATGTTTGTATTGCCTGCATTGCTCCGATTGTACTTGTCCTGTATGTAACTCACCTGTTCCTGTGCTGGCAAGCTAAATAAATAAAAGTTTTTAAAAAAATAAAAAATGTACCTATATTGTATATGATGTGTCTAATGTGTGATGGCACATTCGGGGTGAAGTAATACCAGGTGTATCAGATAGCTGTGCAGACACGAAGAACACAGAGCTAAAAAAACAGAGACCTTCGACTCAACAGCAGGACAGTGGTGTGAGCCTAAATATCACGACTAACAAACATTTAGTAAAAAAGTATTGTAACAATAAATAACGGCCCTGAATCCCTAATGTGAATTCACGTAAATACCCAAATAGTGTTAGAAAGATTACAACGGAACCAAAAAATAATGCTGGCCTATAGAATACACATCATAATGTCCAAAGATTTATTTTCTAAAATAATCAATTCAACCTAATAATTCTTTATGACCTTCAGAAGGTCAATGAGGAGAGCACCTGGTATAATAGGGGTGGGGTGTTTTTTGGGGGCCCAAGAGTGGTCGAATTGAGCGGGTGGTAGCAGTGCTCCTTTATATTTTAAAATTAAGTTATACTGTTCCTATATTCTTTTATTTCAAAGAGAAACCGTTCCGGAATGCTTTCGTTTTAAAATAAAAGTGTAGGAAGAAGTTGAAACTTGCACTTTCAGTGCACTGCACCGACTGTTTCCTTAAACAGCAGGTTGCATGTGTTTGGGGGTTTGTATTGTGTGTGGGAAGGGGCGTGGCCATGGGGTGTGTGGGGAGCGGGAGCGGGCCAGCAGAGATCATAGTTCCACTACTTCTTTTCGTACACTTCGACCACTGAGGCCGAGCCCTTCTGTTCAGTCAAGAACAACTTCAGCGTCATTCCCAAGCTTGTCTGATGATGTCTTTCGCACAATACTTAGTATCGCGTGTGCTCCCCAACATACCCAACAGAAGGTGCCCACACATGAGCACACTGAACTCCAAACATGGCTGGCCCGTGTTGACAACTGCACTGCAGGGCCATATTGCTCTAAGAGGGGTGGGTGGTCAGTGCCGGAAATTGACAAAATTGGCGGGGGTATACCACTGCCGTTGTTGTTTATCTGTGTGTTTGTTATTCAGAATGGTGTGGGCGGGACTGAGGCCTTGAAGAATGTGGGTGCTCTTAATGTTGCATGCTGGCTGCTTTGCATAAAAACAAAGTGCATTTCGGGAATATAAGAATTACCACCCAATTGACAACGATTTCTGTGAGATTCATTCAAGCATGCATTCCTTCAAAGCATGCAACGCACACTGGATACGGTGCATAGTTCATCTGTCAGAATATTCACCATGACAGTACAATATCTGCAAGGGCGAGGCATGTATACAGCTTTGGACCGTTTCATTGGTTGGGCCTGGGCTGTCCTGATGAGCAAAGGATGGCTTTCAAATCCAGCATGTAAATCAGTTGCGTGTCGCCACGCGCGGGTGAGTCTCCTGACGCATGCAGTTCAGCAGTCCCTGAGCAGTCAGGGCAAGAGTGCTTCCTCAAAATGGCGGGGTTTGCACCTGACGGTCTCCATGGAACGCTGCTCTGACTAGACAATTTGTGCCGGAAAGCTGCTCCGTCTTGTTCCGGCCCAATTCCTCCTGGTGGACCAAACTATTGAGCTGCAAGCTTATGTTACGTGGCGAAAGGGTGCCGAGAGCCTCTAGGCACCCTGCATGTAGGGTGCGGGTCCCACATAATGATGTCAGCTTGCATGCACAGCAGCATACATTTGGCTTGGTGATTGCAGTTTTGGTTTGCAATCCCGCCCACTGGACGATGGCCCAAAGTATCGCCCACAGAGTCTGGGTGTGAGGATCGAGGTACAGTGGCTGTCCAGCCCTAACCCACGCCAATGAACCAAGCCACTGTGTCACCCTCTGTTTCAGGGGGTAAACTAATCAATGGGATTCGTTCTCTGTCTCCACTCTCTGTTAAGTGATGTAGATGTACAACCCCAATAAAAAGCCAGTGAGGACAATTTTGGGTGCAGTATTAAAACGACAGGAAATACTTGTCAGAGCCTGGAAATTAAACATGGTTTACTTTTATTTAGCAGGACTGCTGATATCATGATACGCTAGCACAGGGAGCAGGTTCGAATCCTGGCATGCCAACTCGGCCTTTCATTTACTTATTTATTTTCATTTTTAAAGCGCTCATACTGCGCGGGTGCATCGAGGCACTGTTATAGGAATATGTCTTAGTTGCGTATTTATAACTCACTTAATACCCAGAGGTTTCTAAGCGCCGTCCTGGGGTTTTGAACCTGTGTTGCTTCGTGTTGTCTTGTTTCGAAGGCAAGCACGTTGCCACTAAGCTATCCTTGAGTACCACACTGTGGGATAATAATATCAACTGTTATTTTCAGTGCTCAGGCACCTACGGGTTACATAGCGCTATAAAAATGGCTGTGTGAGTGTTTACTGTGGCAGGACTACACTCGTTATGCTCTGGAGTGAGTCTTTTTGCTGGGTCTATCGTTAAGGAGGCAGACCCTGAGCCTAAAACTAGTACCTTCAGCAAGCAAAGCGGAGTGCTGCTTGAGTGTTTACTGTGGCAGGACTACACTCTTTATGCTCTGGAGTGAGTCTTTTTGCTGGGTCTATCGTTAAGGAGACAGACCATGAGCCTAAAACCTCTGCATGAGTGTTTACTGTGGCAGGGCTATACTCGTTATGCTCTGGAGTGAGTCATTTTGCTGGATCTATCATTAAGGAGGAACCAGTGCCTTCAGCAAAGTGCAGCAGAGTGCTGCATGATTGTTTACTGTGGCAGGACTACACTCGTTATGCTCTGGAGTGAGTCTTTTTGCTGGGTCTATCGTTAAGGAGGCAGACCATGAGCCTAAAACCAATACCTTCAGTGAAGCACAGCGGAGTGCTGCATGAGTGTTTACTGTAGCAGGACTACACTCGTTATGCTCTGGAGTGAGTCTTTTTGCTGGGTCTATCGTTAAGGAGGCAGACCATGAGCCTAAAACCAATACCTTCAGTGAAGCGCAGCGGAGTGCTGCATGAGTGTTTACTGTGGCAGGACTATACTCGTTATGCTCTGGAGTGAATCTTTTTGCTGGATCTATCATTAAGGAGGAACCAGTACCTTCTGCAAAGTGCAGCGGAGTGCTGCATGAGTGTTTACTGTGGCAGGACTATACTCGTTATGCTCTGGAGTGAGACTTTTTGCTGGATCTGTTGTTAACGAGGCAGACTCTGAGCCTAAAACCAGTATCTTCAGCAAAGCGCAGTGGAGTGCTGTGTGAGTGTTTACTGTGGCAGGACTATACTCGTTATGCTCCAGAGTGAGTCTTTTTGCTGGATCTATCATTAAGGAGGAACCAGTACCTTTAGCAAAGCGCAGTGGAGTGCTGCGTGAGTGTTTACTGTGGCAGGACTATACTCGTTATGCTCCGGAGTGAGTCTTTTTGCTGGATCTGTCGTTAAGGAGGCGGAATCTGAGCCTAAAACCAGTATCTTCAGCAAAGTGCAGCGGAGTGCTGCCTGAGTGTTTACTGTGGCAGGACTATACTCGTTATGCTCTGGAGTGAGTCTTTTTGCTGGATCTGTCGTTCAGGAGGCAGACTCTGAGCCTAAAACCAGTATCTTCAGCAAAGTGCAGCGGAGTGCTGCGTGAGTGTTTACTGTCTTTTCTGCTGCTTCTGTGGACCCGTTGTCTGGCTGCAAAGCTTGGTCGTGTCTCACAGAGGCGGCCAGTGTGAAACCTTCAGCTACTGTTATCCATTAACTGAGCGGCTAAAGTGGGAAGGAGTAGGCAGCGCGGGTGAGTAATATGCAGGATCACTATAGATGAAGAAGAAGGAAAACGGACGTTTAGCTTTAGAGTCCACTTAAAGTTTCCTCTCTTGCATCTGTGGTCTGTGGCCAGGGAAGGGTTCCTGGTCGTGTCTGGAGCCGCTCCTGTGCCGCTCTGGTGAACTCAGTCTAAACTTTTTAAGCCTATTAACGTTGTTAACAGATCTCCGAGGTCACCAAAGCTGGGCGTGTCTGCCTTGTAAGCAGGCTTTTCTCAGCCGTGTTTACCAAACGAATCTAATAGCCCCGCTTGCGCAAAATGTCCAAAAAGCTATTATTTGCGCAGCGGTGCTGTCATGGTGGACCTTGGAGCGCCAGAGTTGGAGAGTGCTTTTGTCAGCGAAAGGGAACATCCTAACTAGCCTGGAGAGCAGAAAAGGCTACAAGAAAAATCATCACAATGGCGCAAATATATAAGTATGCGGAAAGCAATCCACTCAAGTCACCATTGGGAATTCCCTTCAATCTATCGCCACAGACCCCTTGTAATCCCTCAGATGCTGATGTCAAAGCTGTCGGGAGCGGTGCTCCTATACATTTTAATGTTAAGTTTTACCGTTCCTATACTTTTATTTTAAAAAGAGACCGTTCTGGAATGGTTTCATTTTAAAATCAAAGTGTAGGAAGAGGTTGAAACTTGCACTTCAGTGCACTGCACTGAACATTCCTTTAAATAGCAGATGTGCTGGTTTGGGGGTTTGGATTGTGTGAGGGAGCGGGTGCATCAATGGGGTTAGTGGGGAGCGGTGCAGGCCAGCATGGAAATTGTTCCACTACTTCTTTTCGTATACTTCGACCACTGTAGATGATATAAAAAAAAAAAGATATGGCTAGGGGCCTGGAGTATACGGTTACCACAACGGATATTCAGAAGGAAATCAATGATTGTTTTCTGGCTAGAAAATGCTGGCGCTTGAGTGACGTTGATCGCTTTGAGCCTGTGACTAATTCTAGCCGGCTGTTACAAGGAGAGGTGATGGCTGAAAGAGGAGCGCTTCGCTTAGATGACTGAATTGTGGGTTCAGCTGTGGAACCTTTAAGGAGTCCTAAAACATTTTTCCAATACGCCATCTAATATTCAGAGTTCTCGCGATAAAATGCAGGCCCATGGTCTTGTTTCTCCTAGAGAATCATGCTTACTGATTGCTCCATGTTCGATCACGAAACCCGCAATGGGAGCAACTCTCCCGGCTTTGATCTTTGTGTTAACATCTCTTTGGGATGATCATGAAATGTTGAAGAGTGAAGTTCAGACTCACTCAGGCATTCTTGTGCAACTGTCTAAGGATGTCTCTCATGCAGAATCATCGTTGGTTGGCTTAAAAACAGCTATAAATGGAACGTTATCAGATGCCCTCAAGGAAATACAGGCTTCTGTTGTGCGGCAAGGTGTCACTTTTGGGGAACATAGAAAGGACAACTCCAAAGTAAAATCTATCATTGAGGACGTGTATTTACAGAATGACCAAATGTAAAAGAACGTCAGCTCTTCTCTTCTACTGCCGATTGCTGAGCTCAAGCAGGTACAGGACGTCCAAAGTGTTCTAAATGAATTGGATATGAATGCCACTCCTCTTTCGGAATCAGTTTTGGAAGATTTTAGGAGAATGGCTCAGATTTAGAATGACATCATAATAAGTGATGTTTTTAATCTGGCTCACACTCAGATGAGACTGATTGACAGTACCGAGGGCTCAGCTCTGGTCGGCCTTGAACGGAGGGGTCAGGAGGCCATGCAGAGTAAGAAGAACAGAAAGAATACGGAGGGCGCGGTCGGTCCTCCTTCTCTTCAAGCCTCAAAATCAAAGAATCGTAAGGCTACACACATCAAAAACTCAGTAAAGTCAAATTTTATTCGAGCCATAGCCTCGTCTTCAGTGGATCGAAATCATCACGACACGAAAAGGAAATCGTCAGTTGGGAAGGGGTCATTGCAACCCACGCTTAAGGATATTCCCATGGAGCAAGTCTCTACGAGCTCACAAATGCAATCTACTACCCTAAAAGCCCCCGCAATATTGCAACTATCTTTGTATCAAAGGAAAAAAATCCTCTTTACAGCTAAATGACATTAAAAAGTTGTAAAACAGGGTTTCGCAGGAGGAGCTTGTGGTGCAATAAATTCATCAAAGATATCTAAAATAACCTCAGAAACCTAAAGCGAGGAAAAAGCTGATATGGGAAAGTTGGAACCGATATTTTACAAAGTAAAAAAATATCAGGGTTACGACCAAGTAAAAAAAACCCAGTAAAACATCCAATTATCTCCAATGTAAATCTTCTTGAAGTAAATAGAACTTTGTTAGAGGTGAATAGAGTTGGGAATACTATCAACACAAGTGTATCATCTACAGAAATTCCACAAGATGCACCTACAGCTGACTGTGCTAGATCTCATGTCTCCTCGGGTTCTCTTACTAGTTGTTTGACCTCAAGGTCACTTGCTGATCAACCTTTTGCAGTCCCAAGGGCCTCAGCCAAGTTGCTGATGAAAGGGGGTGGGACCAATGCACTGAATCCTAGAAAATTCCGATGTTGTATCTTTTTGCATCAACAGATATTGAATATGCTTGTTTTCCATACAAAAATGGCTCCCATATAACCGAACTTGGTCTATGGTCATCACAAGGAGCCAATGCGTTGTTGCTGGCTTGGGGATATTTGTATAGCTTGAGCATGGAGATTTCTTCATTATTGTTTAAGGAAGAAATATATTCTGTTGCCAGTGTGGAAAAAAATACTAATCATAATCATGGACAGTCTGCTCATAATGCTGGATCAGCACTCTTAGACTCGAGACCCCAGACAGAAGTTTCCTCTGGTAGTCGTATCTTCACAGAACCAAAAAATAAGATATGAAATATGATACCCGATGTAATCAGCCAGGTGGTTGAGCAGCTCAGGACTTGTGAAAACGAGCTTTAGTAGGTAGTATTCTGAGGGTATTTTGTTTCAGGAGACATGGTTAACCCGTCTTCATCAATTGGCTACTAAAGGAATGAGTGGTCATCCAGTTGGTGGCTTGTTAATTGCTTCTAGATCTTCTCTAACAGCTAACCTGGAAATAATACCATTAAGGACAGAAGGGACTATGGCAGTTAGAGTCACATTAATAGGCCCTTGCTCCCTTGGGTCTCTGGTGGTTCTAAACGTCTATTGGAACCTCGCCTCTTCCAATGTATCTGTTTTTATGTCATCATTATCCGATCTTATAACTAATTGATTATGGTTCAGTAGAGATAATGATAGCGTGAGATCTAAATATGCAGTGTAATAGGTAAAAAAAAAGAAGCCGGTTCATTTAGCCACAAATACCCCACTGTCAATGGTGAAATGTGGTTATCAGTTCTGTCAAACTGGGACCTGGTTTTAGCCAACAACAATCTAAGTGGAGACTTACCACCTGTCTTCACATGGTATAGAGGTAGTTCTGGGTCTGCAATTGACTACCTAATATTGAACCTGCTTGCTGCCTGGATTGACTTTCTAGTCCTGAACAAGGGATCCAGTGATCACAAAATTCTGGTGGGTTATTTTAGCTTATTGCTTTTTAGGTTATTGCTTGGTAATGAGGGGGGTCCATGATGGGAACCTAATGGTAAATCGCTCTAAGAACAGAGTGATTAATTTCAGGTGAAATTGAACTAGCTTGAACACTAAACTCTTGGGGGCCGCATGAACTCTCTCAGCTAAGGAGCTGGAGATCATTTGCTCCCCTTTAAACTTCATTGATTATCTCTGGGATCTGGATCCTCCAGGTCACCATCCTTTCCCCTCACTCTCTGGCCGGCCTCCCTTGGCCCTCCTCCTACCCCCACCTGCAAGGCTAAGAACCTCGGGGTCATCTTTGACTCCACCCTTTCCTTCTCCGCCCACATCTCTGAGGTCTCTAAAAAGTCAAATTTCCTACTGCACCTCCTCAGAGGTACTCTGCATTTCCTCTCCTTCCCCCAGAAGCTCATGGTATCTCAAGCTCTGGTTCTCTCTAGCTTGGACTATTGTAACAGCCTCTTTCTAAATCTACCAGCCTCTACTCTCTGCCCTCTGCAACTAATCCAGAACAGGACTGCAAGACTTGTCCTTGGCCTCAAGCCCTTGGATCGTATCTCTCCAGCTCTGAAATCTCTTCACTGGCTCCCAGTGGATGCAAGGATTAAATTCAAAACCCTCTGCATTGTCCACAAGGCTTTCTGGGGCCTGGGTCCAAAAAACCTTCAGCTATCCCTCCGCAAATACCTCCCATCTCGAGCTCTTCGCTCCTCTACCTCCAACTCACTCAGGGTCAGTCGTTTTTCTAAGAAATGAGCTGGGGGTAGATCTCTGTCTTCGGCTGGGGCCTCCCTCTGGAACAGCCTCCCTGCCACTCTAAAACTTGAGGGGAACCATCTCCGGTTCCGGAAGCACCTCAAGACCTTCCTCTTTTCTTCTGCCTTTGCTCCCCCTCTCCCGTGCTGATCTGTTCTCTCTTGGCGCTGTGCACCTGGCCACCCTCTGTCTTTTGGGCCCAGGTACCTGCTCATCCTGTCACCCTCCCGCACTGCCTCCGGGCCACCCCTTGCACTGGGGTCTGTATCTGTACCCATACACCCCCCCCTTTTTCTTCCTGCACTTATCGGACCTACCCTGTCTGCTGCCTTAAACCTAGCACTTGCAAATTGCTGGCTGCATTACCACTGTTTGTTGCCTTTATCATTTATTTATTGTTATTTATCTGTTTCTCCTCTGCTTTGCACTTTCCACCTCTCCCCCCTTCCACGCACTTTCCCCTCCCCCCTCTCCCATGCACTTGCGCATTCTCAATGTCACTGGGCCTAGTAAGATCGCTGTTTTGTTCTCCCCTGTTTCCCTCCCTTGCCTTGTCGCGCTCTGAAACACTTGTGTACGAGCGCGATAGAAATAGAATATCTATCAATCAATCAATCAGTCCCTTATTTAATCCTCAGTATAGAAAACATCTGAATGCTTATAGTGAAGTTACCAGGCAGAGAAAGAGAGACCTGTGATATGCCCTTAGAAATCTGAGATTTTCTTGTAAAACAGATATGGAATATAGTTTGGAGTCTAGGAGATTGAGGACTATGTATAGAAGCTGGTCCCACTCGGCCAGGTACCTACAGACTCAGCAGGATGCTGAGCTGATGATGAGTACCTTAGCTGATAGTAACTCTCGCTGCTTTTGGGTGTTATTTAACAGCAGAAATTGCTCTCAAAACTAGGCACAAAGTAATGTAATCTCAGAAGCAGTCTTGTGCAAGCACTTTGGATATATGTAGAAGGCAAAAGCAGTGAGAGTCTTTCACTTTGACAGTGAAGCAAAATGGGACCTCCCGTTGGACGAGGATTTAATCTTGGATCTAATGCTGGATCTTATTAAAAGATCATCAGCCTAGAGGGTGTCTGAGCGAAATGGCCTAACAAACTCAAGTTTGAAGTCTTATGGGGGGCTCTGCGGGAGAATCTTGCTGTCTCTGTTTAGAGAAATCCTTAATAAAAGAAGGATTCCAGCATCTTGGATGACAGCGGTTGTCATACACATTTACAAGCAGGGCGATCGTACAGATCCTACAAATCATCGTCAGATGGCCCTTCTTGGTGCAGATAGCAAGATTTTCACTGGGGCCGTACTGCGAGAAGGAGAGAAATTGGTTGATAGAGAGCAGATTCTTTCTAAATTACAGACAGGTTTTAGGAAGCGTCTTTCCACCACCCTGAACAGTCTAGTAATGTTTGTTGCGTCAAATGTGCCCTGGAAAAGAAGCAGCCCCATTCTATATGGGGCATGGTTAGATCTGTTGCAGGCTTTTGACACTATTAATAGAGACCGCCTGTGGATGAAATTGGAACAGTGGGGAATGTACAGATCAGTGCTGAATATTCTAGTTAGTTTGCATGATGACTCGAGATTGAAAGTCAGATTGAACAACAAGGGAGATTTATCGAGGGCGGTTAGGTCTGAAAGGAGAGTCAGGCAGGGTTGTATTGTCGCTCCCATATTATTTAATGTATACCTGGCTGATTTGACACAAGCCGTGAAGCCTCATTTGCTGGTTAGTCCTAAAATTGCCGGCCAATCCATAAATTGGATTGCGTATCCTGATGATATTGTTTTACTCGACCCTTCGCCAGTTGAACTGCAAAGTTTGTTGAATGCCTTTGACAAATATGCCAATATAAACACACTTTTGGTAAATCCTCATAAATCAAAAATAGTTGTGTTTAAACGTCCGCTAAAGACCGATCCTGAAATTTAATTGGTATCTCTCTGCTCTTCCGTGCCCTGTGTGAAGGAATGAAGCTATTTTGGGTTTAAAAGCTCATACTTTTCAAACATTAAAACAACTGGAACGTGACCGTGACTTTAAATTAGTGTCAATGGTGGCTTAGTTAAAACAACTCTGAAACTCTTATTGTAAATTTTCAATCATACCCTCAATAAGATATTATAAATTGAAGATTATTCCTTCTATTCTATATGGTTTAGAAACATCTCAGTACACACAGGTAGTGAATTGGGCTAGGATCGAGGGTAAGATATGGAAGAGTGCCTTGAACCTCTCAGTGAGCTTGCTGATTGTGAGTCTGAGATATGAATTGGGTCTCTACTCCGTGAAAGTTAACATGGATTGGAAAATAATTTCTCTGTGTAGATTGATTATGTGTCCACAGGTGCATTCACTATACGAGGAGTTAAATCAAGAATTCATGAAATTACTATACCGTGGTCGCACTAATGAAGATTTTATCACCTATCTGACTGGAGTTAAGTTGGCACTACTATTTCTGGATTGGATTTAAACAATTGACCAAAGGCAAGGCTTAGTAACAGCGAAATCCTGTTCTCAGTATGATAAAGCTTGTGGCTTTCTTCCAAAGTATTTGATGTGTTTCCATGATCGAGTATGCAGGATGGATTTCTTAAGGGTGCGGTTAAACATAGTTAATACAAGAGAAATTGTAGCCATCAGGGACAAGTCAGGTTCCAGTAATAACACTTGTCATACATGTAATGGACAGGTCGTCCAATCAGTGTCACATATTCTGATAGAATGCAGGAACACCTATGCAGTAAGATGTGCAACTTTGGGTAGGTTTGTTGATAAACCAGCGTGGTTGTGTACAGATTCATTTTGGGAGAGGATAATTTCTGGTCATGAAACTAGTCTGACAGTACAGACCTTGGAGGTTTTGAGAACCTTGTTTTTTTGATGATCGGAACGTGAGGTGTTAATTTACCAGTTGCTTGTTTTCTGGTCTTTCTGTTTGCATGTTTTCTTTTTATTTGTTTCAACTCTTTTCTTTTTTATCTCTCATTTACTTTTCGGCCTTATAATAGAATTAATGTTTTAATGTTAATGTACTCACTACTCAATTTGTATATATTTTACAGTGACTTTTTTTTTGGGGGATTTGTAAAGTTGTTAGTACGGCTATAACAGAATAGAATATATATATATATATATACATATATATATATATATATATATATATATATTCTATTCTGTTATAGCTATTTGCTGGCAGCTGCCTGTTCAATCTCTGCAGGAGTCATCATGGTTCTCCAGACTGGAACGCTGCCCCCTAGCTGGGTCATCCAGGAAACACATGCTGGTGCTGCAGGGGTGAGGGAGCATAGTGCGGTGGTGCCTACACGTCTACATGAGCCTCGGGCATTTCAGAGCAGATTGTGTTGAAACCCCTGCACTTGGATTTCCCCTAGCGCTGGTGCTGGCAACACAACTCTTTATAGACGTGAATGTTCTGAGGCTGTGGCAGTCAGGCAGGCTTATGCATTAGTCTAAGTCACTTTTTTTCCAAGTGGAATGCACATAGTGCAATATTCGAAACAACCCTATTCACACCACCATTACAATGTGGCCACTAATGACAAGAGCCATAGACAGACACCAGGGATGACCGAACTCACAATGATCTGACTTTCCTATATTGACATTAAAGCCATGAAATGAAACCTGACAAAACTTCACAAAATTACTAAGGTGGTCAAAACGGAAGGGATACAACAGCCAGACACGAATTGATACCTAAACAGCGAGCTCAGTATATGTATTTACTGAAACCAATATGTCAGTGCAAGTGCTAATGTACTTACAAACACATCAAATTCCTCAACCTGATTATGCCCAAATGGGGTCTTTTCATTCAGGGTGTGACAGAATGACAGAGGCTCTGCAGGAGTACACAGATGATTCATTGCTAAAAACCCTACTCAGCCTCCCACTACTACTAAACCAGCAGTGACCCCATTCATAAAGGTGAAGCAGGCACAGTGCAACAAGTACACCTCCTTTGTCTCTTTAAGGTAGCATGGGTGGAGGGCAGGCTGTGCTCTTCCGGCGGCCCGTGAGCCGCACAGAAGCAGAACAAATACCAATATTGTGTGGGGCCAAAAAGACAGACTAGCCGAACAAAGTTCCAAAAGAAATAGAATACATTAACTAAACCAACAACACAAACACACTCATCGAAAACACTCCAACCCACCCCGGTATGGGAAGACACAGAATATGTAGACTTTGTGACAACTGGCGTGCACAGCAATTGTTTCAAAAGCAATTCCAGTTCACTGAAGAGTTCTTAAAAAGGTACAGAGTGGGGCCTTACTAGTCGCCAGCGTAATTTAAGGTGGGCTAGGGCGAGAGAACTGCTTAAAATACCTTCAAATGCTTGTTCTGTGGGTTAAACAGCAATTAATCAGGCTTCTAGGTGCTTTTCTACCATTCAAGCCAGCATATAGGTGAGTCGAGTTGATGGCTTCCAGGTAGCATGTCAGGATCAAGACAGGGTGAGACAATTGCTTCCAGAAGGTCGAGGCGGCCTCAAGCCAGGTCGAGAAGATTGTTTCCTGCAGTTTTTGTCGCATTGAGATGGGCAAGTTGATGACTTCCACTGGGTTGTATCGGTTCTGAAATGGATTGCGATGATTACATCCAATGGGTCGAGATGTGCGGGTCGAGATGTGCGGATCAAAGGCTTCCACTGGATTGGGTCGGCATTGAGATGGATGAAGACAATTTCCTCCAGTGGGTCGAGTTTTGTCAAATCTGATGAGTCAATAGCTTCCACTAGATTGAGTCGGTGGCAAGATGGATCGAAAGTGGTGTCAAAAACGGCTCCAGTTGCTTGCATCGGCTTGAAAAGCATCATGGGGACGTCAAGCTGGATTGAAAACAGATTGCACCAGAGCTAGTCATTTACTTATAGTTGCTGTGGGAACCCCATCCAGTTTTTCCAAGGGGCAAGGTAAGTCGTTTCCTCTGCACTGCTGAGCTAGGAACGGTTTTAATGAGCACTTGCAGAGTTCTGTCTCCGCTGGTCAGTAGGCCCCTGGGTATCAGTGGTATCAGATGTATTAGGCCTTGTCCAGCCAGCAGCTCACCCCAAATGTTCCTCTGCAATAGTTGAGGGAAAAAGCTTGCCTTTTTGTTGTAGATCTCTGTCTTGACCTTTATCTGTCTGGATGTAGAACATTTGATGTTGCCCATTTTATCACTGCCTTATCACCCAACCTATACCGTCCTAGAGGTGCCATCTTTCTTGTCATTCTCTAGCCCAAGACACCATCTGTTTCTTACTTTCAGTCTCAATTAGCAATACGACATGATCCAGCATGGCTCCTTTTCCATTCTAATTAGAGTGGCGGGAGAAAGATTGTGGTGGGGGAGCAGGGCAGTGTTTTTGGGATGTCAGGGTGTTAGCGAGGGTGATCTAAAATCGATCAGAGTCTCCCCCATCTTAAGGATTCCTTGCAGTCCCGCCTGCAAATGCCTGTGAAATTCATAGGTTTTACGGAGGCTTTTGCAACTACTGATCAACAACCCACCCCCCTGAAATGCAACTCGTGACATGCTGTGGGGCGGCTTAAACATAATGGGGCATTGGGTTACTCTACAGTGCCTTTTTGGCAGGAGTATGTCCAGATGCTGCTCTTCTGCCCCTCCCCCACAGCAACTATGTTATCAAGGGTTTCTGTTGGAGTGACACGAAAAACAAAATAATAATAATAATGTGAACTGTTAGGACTTAACATTGCCTGCACTGACCTACCTTTAAAACTAAACAATAGTAATGTGAAATGTTAAGTCATCACTTACAATGTGTCTTGAGGCAAACACGATGTAAAAGAGCACTGGCCTTCCAGGAGGAGCTGAACTGTATGGTGACTGATGGAAGACAGTTGGAGAGACTGCATTGTCCAGCTTTGCCAGTTCCACAGCCAGCATTAGTCACCTAGGAAGGATTGAACTGGACAGTGGGTAAATATATGAATGCGGCCAGGCACTTCCCCATTACTACGGACACTCTGCCCGCATCAGTGGTTCAGGTTTTAAAATCCTAATGCATACATATTCACTGAAAGGATACCCTTACTTAGGGAGATTACTTATGCCCTAGAGAGTCAAGCGCAGCATGAAATAAATCTTTCCAAAAAAAAAACATTGAGTGTAAAAAAAAGATCACTTTGCTAAATAGCAAAAATACTACTTAAAAGAAGAGAAAACAATAGAGCATCAGTGATGAGGCTTGGACGCAGCACCCTTGGCTGCTCTCTTCCATCTGGGTAAGTGCTCTGATCTTTACACCCCCGATGCTCTGGCTATGACACACGCCCAGTAGTTTACCTGCCTGTGAACAGAGCACCTCAGTGAGTTCTGGCCTGGACATTAAGTGCAGGTGCCTCATCCTCTGATAAATGACTAGAGTCACTGTGTGCTGAAGCGATAGACAATGTCGCACAGGGTTGTATCAGACCTGTATCATGGATGTTTTGGGGACAAAATAGTAGCGAGATGTGTTGATGAAATGGCCCTATCAGGTGATGAAAAGAGATGTATTTACAAATGCGAGTCCCAGGTACAGCAAGACAAAGGTTTAAAATGAGCAAAGCTGTGCCTGATCTTAAAACAATAGCAACATGGGATCACAAACGCAAGAGTGGCTCACACATGTATCCACTCCAGCAGCAGCACATGTATCAGCTTATCCATATCACTCTGAGCAGATATACGCCTCCAACAAATCTCTAGCAAAGCTGGAGTCTATGGATCTTTAAGTAAGATCCGGTTCTGCAGTGGGTTCTTCCACAGGGACTCAGGCAGGTCTCCACCCAGCCAGAATACTCACCATCCAGAGTGGCAATCACTGGGAGAGCCTGACATGCACAGTATCCATGGACCTATTCATTCATGAATAATCTTTATTACGCGCCTCACACTGGAGACCAGTCTCCAAGTGTGCGACTGGGATTCAAACCTATTTTGCTCTGCGTTGTCTTGCTTCTGCAGTAGCTATTCAATGGTCCAAAGCAACATTCATAGAAAGGACACCCTACTGCCGATTCACAAGGCTGTGTCTCATCTGCGCACAAACAGTTCTCATTTCAAATGATATGAATTCATCAGTCACAGGTATGGCTGTGATGTACAAGGTGGACTTCTAAGAGCTATGGAGCGCTACACTAGCTCAACGCCGCTCAGGTATCTAGACTTTCTTTCCCACAATACAGTGATATGATATGATATGATATGATATGATATGATATGATATGATATGGCATTTATAATGCGCCTATACACAGGTGTTTCAAGGTGGGACGAGGCAAGAGAGGGGGAACAGAGGGAAGACAGACAGCGATCTTAGTAGGCCAGGTGTCATTCAGATCGCGCAAGTGCAAGTGAAGGGGAAAAAGAAAAGTGCGGGGGTAGGGGGGAGTGCAGTACATGGGATAATAAATAAACAAGATAAATAAAAGAGCGGCCAGCAGGTGGCAAGTGCAGGGTGAGTGCTGAAATAAGTGCTGGTGGGTGGACCTAGCAAGGTCACAGTCTGGGTAAGAAGAGGAAAGATCTCCTTAGGCTTGAACATGAGACTCCCGGAACCCAAAGATCATGTAAGAAGGTGCTCAGTGGTGTAGACCTATGCATAGAGGATGCCTCCCAGGCCAACCAGTCTTGAAAGGGCTACTATTGAAGATCGCTTCAAAGGAAGAAGGGGCAGGAGACAGCAGGTCATGCCATAGCAACTATGCAGCCAAACGGCTTTGGTCAGTGTAAGGGACTGGATTTGGATTCCCTGTATTAACGTCCTAGGAATGAATAAGTCACACATCAGCCACGGAGATGGACAAGCAGGCCCAGTTTACTTGCAAGAAAGCAGACAGCTTAGCGCTTCACCCCTGGTACCAAAGCCAACCCAACCTGTCCCTCCAATTTACCTCCCCTTATGCCTCCACAGTAGCTCGACCCCATCAATCATGAAGACCTTTCCATTAGTCTACTCCTACCCCCAGAGAACAATATCATCCTTTCATACACAGTATTAGTCCTCTACCGCTCTTCATTACCCTCCACCCCTCACGTGTCCATGTTCAACCGGTTCATCTAAATCCAGCTACAGACTTCGATCATGTTCTGCTCAGGTGGGGGGCATAGGTCCACCGCTCTGTGACATGTTTCCTCCTGGGAATAGAGGTCCATTGTCTGTGCCGGCCATAACCAGGCTAATCCAAAGATGGCGGTCGGGGGGCCATATCCTAGAAAACGCAGCTGACTGAAAAATGCTGAGCCACACAACAATGCTGGCACAACAAGTGTTGGCAAAGCCATCAATCCAGGGATACCTGTAACCACAGTCTGCTGCGATTCAAAAGAAACAACAAATCTCAGGTTTATGTATGGAGTGACATGATAAGGCATGGCAAGACAGAGAAGAGGCTCTGGAAGGCAGAGACCCTCCTATCTGATTCATTTCACCACCCGCTCCCGGGGATGATGTCATCATTATATATTTTTGACTCTCCCGTGCGCCTTCTCCGTCGACTCCTGGAAGTATTCATTCAGCATTTACTCTTCAAAGATGTATCCAAAGTGTCCAAGTACAGCTCTACCTCCAATTCAGGTTGTGGGAAATGGCCCCCCTCAGCAGTTCCTTGATGTATTAAGTTGGAAGGTTCAACCTATTGCTAGTCCAAGAGTAGGTTCTAAAATCTAGTAAAAGGAGAACCTCACAGCAAACCAGCCAATCCGCCATTCCTCTTCAAAGGAAATATGGCATCATACTAAGGGAATTTGCAGGCTAGAAAATCCCTCCCAATTATGATCTAACCTTGAAACTTGTAGTGCAGTAATTTCCCAGATCACATTTACTGTGCTGGCAACAGCGCATATTGATTGTTTAATGATAGCAGTCACAACTGCTTCTGCCAAGCTGCAGTGTATGACTAGCACCCGGTAATACCAACGCCTGTTGTCTTAACTCCAGGAGCTGATGGGTTCTGAGCAGTTCTGTCCCTCAGTTTAGTGATCCATTAAGCGCTGTCCTAGAGTGAGTCGTCTAGACACTTGACCAATGTGGGGAAAGTCCAGCTACATACATTCACACTCAATTCAAAACACTGGTTTTCCCAGTTTATTAAAGCAGGAAACAGTATGCGACATTACAGTACAGGGAGATTTCCTAATTTCTAAAGTTGCAACAATATAAACAACGAGGCACACACTGATCCCAGAAAGGTAGCTTCTTTCATGAAAGCAGGACGTTCTCATTCAGTTTCTAGACAAAAATAATGCAAACTGATTACTTTGTTATTGAAATTGCAGGAAAACATGAAATATAAATAAAGGCCAAAACTGAGGCTATAACCCCTTACAAGCATAAAGTAGATGGGTTGGAGCAGCAATCATTAATCAAATCAACCAAAGGTGAAGCAAATAAAATGGACCCAGTCCCACGCTTGTCTTTTTTTTTATCTTCCTTTTATTTGTTCGGGTCTCTGGTGATTCTGGGCTGACCCTCAGTGGGGATTATTCAAATGTGAGACTTGTGAGAGAGCGGCTGGGCTTTTGTTTGCTAAATGTCCTCTCATTCTAGCAGCCATTTTGGAGGTGCTTTGAGTAGTCTGAGTTTGACTCTTTGAGTGCAATTATCATTAAGAGAAGTTAAAAATAACAAAAATAAAAAAGATTTGGAGGCAGGCACTTGATAATGGCGATTTTGCATTTGGATTGAGTGTGCAACTGTAAAAGTGATGATTCAGGGATGTAATGTAGGGGTTTCCAAAAGTCGTAATTTTGAATCTTATTGCCGGTCTTTGAGTCCCAGAGAAACCCTCTCATACGTCTCTGTTGGCAGAGACTGTTATGCACCATAGCTCTCCTCCTGGAATCACTGATAAATTGATTTGAAGGCATTTGGCAGGAGGGTAAGTGCTGGCTGGGGCATCATTTCTGGAACACTGGGGCAACAGCTTGGCCTCCTGCCCTCCGCCCTAGTACTACATTGCATGCTGGATTTAGAAGTTTAATTTATTTGTGAAGGTTGCGTTAATGCTGGATAAACAACGATGCCACTAACTTTATCCCCTGCATCTGTTAAACGTACAATACTGGTCAGAACGTTTAACCAACCAGTAAACTGTAGGAAAAGTTTTATCTGTATATTGTTGCACGGATAACTCATTTGTTATTATGTGCAAGGTGTTGGAGTTTATATAGCGAAGCAACAGGCAGAAATGGAAAAAGTGGAGTCCCTCAGGGTTCAGTTAGAGCACAGACAGGCTGTATTGACATGAAACTGACCTAGCAGAGGGAATTCATTACCTTCTATTAAAAATGGTTTCTGACAAAGTTGGAGAGGACAGTAAAAAAAAGGGTGATTATTTGAACCAGTTACTGTGAATATCTGGGGCACTTAGAAGCATTATGTACCAGCATGAAGGTTTTTTATGTTTAAAAACATTGTTTCAGTTATTGGTGAGAAATCGACCAATAATTTGAATGTATTTCTTGATTGGTTGGTTTACCAATGTTCATATCTGTGTGAAGGTATTCCTTTGTTTTTAATCTTTAGGAAATATTTGTGCTGAACTCCCTGACCACAGCTGCCTGTTCTGAAATGGCTTCAGCAAACCATTCGCACAAGGTTGCCCGGTCTGATCCACCCACCCTGAGCCTTTTTCAGCAGGTTTCCCAGATGAAACGACCTAGCATGAGCTTTCCGCAGCAAACCCTCTGGGCAAAGTACCTAATCTGAGCTATCTCCAGCAAACTACAAAAAACTATCAACCTCTGGCAAGATTTCTGCATCAACCTCCCCAGAACAAACAGCAAAAAACCAGCCTGGGCTTCCTGCAGTTAACTCCTAGATTCAGACTACCTAGAATGCGTTTTCTACAGCAAATGTCCAAAAGCAAACCACATAGTCTGAATTTACTTCTGCGCGTTTCCTGGCCCAAACGTCCTAGTCCATGCTTTCTGCATCAATTTTCCCACAACAAACCACCATGTCTGAACTTTCTGCAGATGGCGTCCCAGAACAATTTAGCTCTAGCTTTCTGCAGCAACCTTCCTCTCTCAAAGTAACTGGACAGATGGTTCGACAGCAAAAGCCCATGATTATATTAAAATACCTGGGCTTTCTTAAGAACAGCTGTCCAGTCAAACCTTCTGTACAGTGCTTTTGAAAGCAAGTGTTCTATGACAAACTGGCAAGTTTACTGCGTGAAGCCTCCCAGCAGAACTACCTGGCCTCAGATTTTCTGAATGAGGTTATCTGGCTTGACAACCTTGTTCGACCTTCATGCAGAACGCTGCTGCCCGCGCCATCTCAGCTAAACCTTATACAAGAAGCTGCCCAGCCCAAGCTAAACTGCCTGACCAGCAAGCGTTTTTCAACAACCGTGCCAGCCCAAGCTTTCTCCAGCAAGATTTCCATCCCAAATGACCTGGCATGAGTTATATCCAGTAAGCTTTCCAGATCGAATCACCTGGCATGAGCTATCTCCAGAAATCTTTCCAACGCAAATTACCTACTGTGAGCAATCCTCAGAAAGCTTTCCAATCCAAATGACCTTGCATGAGCTATCTCCAACAAGCTTAGCAGCCCATATCACCTGTCATGAGCTATCCCCAGCAAGCTTTCCAACCCAAAGGATATGGCATAAGATAACTCCAGAAAGCTTCCCACTCCAAATGACCAGGGATGAGCTATCTCCAGCGAGTTGTCCACCCTGCAAGACCTGGCATGGGTTCTCGTCAGCAAGCTTTCCAGCCCAAAAGACATGTCATGAGCTAACCCCAGCAAGTTTTCCAACCCGAATGACCTAGTATGAGCTATCTCCAGCAAGCTTTCCAGCCCAAATCACCTGGCATGAGCTAACGCCAGAAAGCTTTCCAGCCCGCATCACCTGGGATGAGCTATCTCCAGCAAGCTTGCCACCCTGAATGACCTGGCACAAGATATCTCCAGCAAGCTTTGCACCCTGAATGACCTGGCGCAAGCTATCTCCAGCAAGCTTTGGACCCTGATAGACCTGGCATGAGCCTTCTGCGTCAACATAGCCATGTGCGCTTCCCAACCTGAACTTTCCACAGCAAGTTTTATGGCCTCTAATACATAGCTGGCACTTTTCACACTAGGCGCCCTGCCTTCGGGTTTCTGCAACAAACGTTCAGCACTTTCCAGAATGCTCATCCTTTGACTACTTTACCTAAACCTTTGGTGTAGTTTAACTTTTTTCCATTTCCACAAAGATTTGTTTTTCTGGTGAACAAAAAAAAATAAAAAAATAAAAGCTGGGGGTGGTGTACACATTTGCTGTGGCCCCTATGAAGTCAGAAACGGTGCGTTACATCCCAGAACAGAGGAAGGGCTACCGAGGCTGAGAATATCCTGGGGCTGTGGTCATGATAGTAATGTTGTGCAAGTGACAGGGCCGCACTGCGTTCCCCAGTGCCAGTCGCCGCTCGGGAGTCGGGCACGAGTCTTCCATGGCTGCACCAGGCTCTTGCCCAAATACTCATCATCATCAGACATGTTTGCCCAAGATCTGTCTTGAGGCTTCTCATTAGCGAAATGACTCTTCATCTCAGCTCTGGCCTCCCTTTATAACTGCGCACCCTGCAACCAGGGGCGGTTGCTCCATAATGTGCGATGGGGCGCTACCCTGCCTGTCACCAATCATGGACGAGCCAAAATCGTCCTAGGGAAAGCACTCCCATGTGCACCTGGGCTCGCTTTAACTTTTCAAGCGAAATGTGGTTTCCCCTTGACAGTTTTTTTATTTGTTTTATTTATTAATTGGTTGGTTGATAATCAACCTTTCAATTTAATATATAACACAATTAATCACATTGGACATCAAAATGAAATTTAAAACAAAATCAAGCTCAAAATCCAGCAGAAACCTACAAACCCACAACTTCAACATTTCATTATTTCACAACAACAGCAAAAGGTAGTAAAATCACAATTCATATATATCCATCATCTGAGTTATCATCTAAAAAATCAATCTAAAATAGGTTTGAATTACCACATCGTTAAAACCACTAGTAAACCACCTATGAAGAGGACATTAGTTACATAACACATATCATCTATTTAAGGGAAATTTAGGCTATACATTCAGTTATCTCAAGATTTAGTGCTAACAAAAATTGGACAGTAGCTATACGAACAGCTTGCAGGGGTGAGGAGAATATTCTAAACCAAAGTACATCTTTAGTTAAGTAGTTATAATTTTCATACAGTTTTTTAAAAACATGTACAGAGTAATTCCTTTAGTAAGGAGCAACCTACTATCAAGTGTTTTAAAGTTTCCTCGCACTCTGGTAATTGACAAAACCGACAAATATTTTCTTGTTTTGTTATTTGCCCTCTTCGAGATAAAATTTCTCTAGTGGGCCATAGATTGAGTCTAAATGGGAGATAGTTGTTTCTAAAATGGGGCGAGGGGAATTTGAGTAAATAAGAGGCTGCAGTTCTCATTATTTTCGTACCGAAAGGCAGACCGCTATAATCTTTATACTGCGAGCAAAACTCTAAAGTGCAAATCCAGTTATGCTGATATAGTTTTCTCTGGGCACGATTGGGATTGGTTAAAAGCAGTTCAATAGTAATGTCGGCTTCTACTAAAAGATTGATAACAAAATTTCTCCACTTATTGGGAAAGAAATGTGTGGATTTCAGCATGTATATAGCCAATATATAAGATAAGTCTGAACAATTTATACACAGCAAAAATTTCCTCATTAACGAACACTATTTCCATGCGTAAAACACAAACATTGAAAGAACTCCCAACTCATATCGTATCAAAGGACCTGGAGTTGAATTCGGTAACTTAAACACTGCTCGCCAAAATTTTCCCTCAAATCGAGCCCAAAACACACAGTCCCTTGGTAATTTAGTTTCAGAGCCTTATGTTATTATTAGTAGAACTTTTTGAGCATAGTATAAAAGTATCTGAGAACATGTAAATTTACCAAATTTATGCAAAAGGACTTTTGCTTGGCATGTTAGTGTTTGCAGTTTTTGTTTTATATCCTGGACGTAGGGAGTATCACACTTCAGATTGTTAATAATCACTCCTAAATATTTGTATTGTGGGGTGATAGAAATGAGCTCTTCCTGGAAAGTCCAGATGGACGACTTTAGGGGGCGACATTTTTTGTTGTGACATTGCATGATCTGTGTTTTGCTTAAATTAATAGCCACATGATTTCTTTGAACATTCAGTGAAAGACCTTGTATCAGCCGCTGTAGACCAGATGGCGTTTTAGAGATTAAAATAAGATCATCCGCATATAATAACCATGCAATTTGATGAGACCCGAGTTTTGGAGCATCTGAGTTGATATCAATAAAATTCTTGCCCATGTCCAGTATAAACAGGTTCAAAATAGTGGCCGCCAGAATACAGCCCTGTTTCAGACCTCTTGCTGTCGGAATTTTAGTAGTTAGATGCCCAGCTAAAGTAGTTCTTATCTGAATTGCAGTATTTGTATGGAGAAGCGCAATCAGTTTAATTAGTGAACCGGGGCAGCCCATTTTAATCAATTTACTAATTAACAGATGTCTATCGATTGGATCAAAGGCCTCTTTAAAATCCATGAAAGCTAAAAACAAGGGCTGATTAAGGCATTCACACTTAGCTTTAATCGCATTGATTGCTGTAATATTTATTGCCGTGCCTTTTCCTGCAACAAATCCGGTTTGGAATACATCGGCATTACCAGAGGTTTCTATCCATGCCCGGTGTATCAAGAAGGGCAATCGGTCTATAATTTGAGGGGTCTTGTCTATTACCCTTCTTGAACACCGGGACAATAATAGAGAGAGACCATGATTTAGGCAATTGTTGAGTACGCATTATTGTGGCGTAAAGTTGATATGAAATCTTTGCCCATAGGTTCGGATCTTGCTTCATCATATAATTAGAGATCCCATCTGGACCAGGGGCACGCGATCTACTAGATTTAGTAATGTAAAATAAGATGTCTGCTACTGAGAATTGCAAAGTAAAAACTCCTGGATCACACTGACTAAGTGGAGAAATTGTAGTCTCAGGACAGGCATACAGATTTGTGTAATGTTCGACCCATTGAGCCTCTGCTACGTCATTGATTTGTAATGAAATCTGCGTATTAGGGTTGGTCTTATTAATTAGTGCCCATATTTGCGCAGAGTTTTTTGATCCCATCTTTTGGAGCATACGTTCTCCATCAGTTTGGTAAAGAATAGATCGATGGGCCTTCGATGGGCCTTCATCCAATTTTTATGTTTTGTTTTCAATGATTTAAGGGCTTGCCATTTCACTTGGGTAGGCAAAGACAAAACTACCTTTTTTTCCCTTCTAAACCAGGACTTTTGTGGCTGTAAGGGAGAGTACTTTGACTTCACCTTGTTTGTTGTACCGAATGTGTGCAATAATTCACTATACTCTAGTGAC
This sequence comes from Ambystoma mexicanum, assembly GCF_040938575.1. NCBI lineage: Eukaryota > Metazoa > Chordata > Amphibia > Caudata > Ambystomatidae > Ambystoma > Ambystoma mexicanum. The sequence continues at coordinate 333,974,516 of NC_090924.1, read as the reverse complement.
TTATTGGTACCTAAGGTCTTCTCATACACAATTATTTGTTCAAATACCCTGGCGAATTTCGCCAAATTGTATTCAGTCCAGTGTAATCTATTCATACCTTTGTTTACTAATAAGGGGCGGTATGTATTATATATCTCCTCTTTTCCCTGTAAAGCCATACAGTGCCATTTCACATTCAATATGTTATGATCACTGTCCTCAGTAGAGATCACACAAAACAACTTAATATCAGAGAATAATTCACGATTAACATAAATGAAATCAATAATAGCACTAGAGTGTCCTCTTTTCCATGTGTTCTGTGGCGGGCTATCGGCCGGGCATGAACCATTTAACATAACCAAGTTTTTTGACTCAATAAAGGCGTTCCAGGAGACCAGTCTGCTATACATGCGATTATGGGGAGCATCCAGACAGTGCAAATTTAAATCACCCGCCAGGATAACATGCGGGTATATAGGGAGTTTAATAATCTCTAACCATAACTCTTCCAGATCTTTAAGAAATGTTTTGGTGGGCATTGCAGCTGGATTCCAATATATATTTACTATCGCATATGTTTGTTCTCTTATTGTGATAATTATCAATTGAGTATATCGATTTGGCGCAGACTGGTGTTCTAGAACAAGAGGACTTGTTTAAGGCCACAAGGAGACCGGACATGAGCCGACCTTTCACAGATCGTATTGCAGGGTTAAAAACTATTTCAAAGTTATCCCACACCGACCGCTCCGTGAGCCAAATTTCTTGAAATAAAATAATATCATGCTGCGATATCTCATTGGAACCATTCCTCAATAAGTGCCCGTGGCCTCGAGTGTTCCAGCTTATCATAGACAAAAATGGTAGAGGATATTGCAAAGTAAGTTACGACTGCTTTGATACAGATTGAGGCATTGGATGATAATTTTGGTTAATCGACTGAGCACAAAAGCCTTGTCTCTGATTAGGAACATATGTCTGCGTTGATATAGGAACTTGATTTGTCACAGCAGTGAGAAGCTCGAACCCTAATTCATATATTTCTTGTTTAGCAAGCCACAAAGTGTTTAACACAACTCGTGAGGACACCCAAAACCGTGCAACAGAGAGATCATTATCGAAGATAAATTCCACCAAATCAATATCGGAGGATTGCAGATCGTCTAACGCAGGAATTTCAGCTAGTATTGCAAGTATACTAGTGCGATTTAAATCATACTTCGCATAAGGTATATCTCTGCATCGGATAATCAATGGATATAGCGATTGTTTGGGTGATATTTTCAAGTTTTTTGATGGTAAAGATGGAAACCTATTAGAGTGCACCCAGCTTGTACCCAGTGAGTGGTTTTGTTGTTGAGGATGTATATCAACCCTTGCAACAGGACCAGTTGGATAACGGCTCAGATCAGTTATTTGTGAATGCATAGTATGCTGGTCAGCCTCTGACTTTGTATGTAATGTAGCATTTTTGTTCAAGTTGGTCATATATTCTTCCACCGCAGTTTTAATTACTTGTTGTATTGACATTTCAGATACACCAAGTGTGGGTTGTTTGGTGGTGGATGTATTAGCAGAATTAATAGGAATTTTAAGGGGAGCAGAAATGTTCTTTAAAGAAGAAAGCTCAGGGATCAAGGGCGTAATGAGTGACTGTGCCACGTGATTCTTTTCTGTATGGACTGTTATATGGGGTATCTCGCGAATGTTAGGATCCTTCAGCATCTCTACTTGGGCATTCAAGGGTCTTTGTTTAGTCATATAGTAGTCGATCTCCTTTCTGATTTCATTCCGTCTGGCTTCAACATTCTTATCTGAGATCCTCTCGGGATAACAAGGTGATGAAGCTGCAAGGGTAGCACCCTCTTTTACTTGTACCGCCGCACATTGGGGTACTAAGGGAGATGAAGCTTGTGTATTCACCACCCTATCATGTTCAGCAGCCTCAACCAGCGCGTCTAATGGATCATAAGCTACTATCTGGGCCGGGCATGTCGTAAGCTGGTTACTAGCTTTCTTAGCATTAGCCAAGGCGCTATATTTTTTTTGTACTGCTTCAGCAGCCATGGTGGTGTGCTTCCTAGGCAAAGATAGGGCTTTAATGAAGGCTTTAGTGGCTGAGGTTGCCGTTTTTGTTATGTCTTTACCGTTTTTTGTTTTTTTACAAACCAAGTTCTTTTTTGGTTTAAGTATTATTTCGGGTGGCTTAGATCCATTAAGTGAGAATATGTTAAACACTTGTTTATCTCCAGGAACTACAGGGTCCGACAAAATTTTGTCTTTTGGATTTTCAATGTTTTGGGGCAGAGAAAAATCGTTGTGAATTACATTCGGAAAGGCAGGTAAGGTCTTAAACTTTATAGCTTGTGATTGTGTAATAGGAACGGTAGGCGATTTATCAAAAATTAGTGATTTGTCAGGGTTTGATTTTAGTTTTTTTCGGATATTCGTTTCAATACTATGTTTAAGCGTTGCTTGCCAATGTAATAATTTCTCAATCTGTTTAACGTGTGCCTGCAGTTTTCGGTCGAGCTTTTCAAACAACTTAAAAAGAGAAGAAATGGCCAAATTCATGGCATGCAACGTGGTCTCAATCAAAATGGACGGGGAAATGACTGAAGGCAAAATAGGGTCATCAGATGGTCTGACCGAGATGTCAGGGATACGACTGGGAGTGGGAGCAGCAAATGAAGCGACCAAACTATGTGCTGTGTCTGAATATATGAAAGAAACTTCAGGTAGCTCTAATGAATTCCGACAATCATCCCCTTCCAAAAGGAAGAGTTCGAGCTTAACTCAATTACTGCAAGCTGGGGATCCGATGAACCACCCCAGCTTTTGATCAGGGGGAGTGGCGAGGGAACATGGCAATCATGTAATAATGGACTCCCCCCCGGCGAGACCTAAGGAGTTCTGACGTAGTGTTTGAGGCTCTACGTTTCTATTGGAATTGGTGTTGGACCCTGGGGATCCAGGTGCTTCGCATATTACAGGCATAGGGTGAAGCTCTTTTAAAAGAGGGATTACGCCCTCTTTAATAAGAGTGTTATCAGAAACTCCCAAAAAGTTTTTTACATTCGAGCCTTGGGCGTTCGTAGTGAACTTAAAACAAGGGTCAATTGGTTTACCAGTGAAGTCACAGGATAAGGGTTTAGACTCAAAAAAGAAACGTTTTATATCAGCTGGAGATGTATGCCTATTGAGGTTCGAGGCACTAGCAAGGTGATGCCTCCGGGGCGTACTGCCCATTTGTTTTCGCTTGTGGGTTTCGGCATTATCCTGAACCAAAGTTGGCCCATTCGGCATTGCACTTCTTAAGGTACGCATGTCACCTTATAGTAATACTATCACAGAGTAAAAATACAAATAGATAAGAATTATGATTAAACCGGTAGATGTTAAAACAGGGTAAGTAAGTGCTGCTTAAAAGAGAAGGTCCAGGAGTAGGATAAAAATTTTAAAAATGGAGAGTGGAACTGAATTCTTGCAAATACGCCAAACAGTACCTTAATTATTTGCTTGGGCAGAATTTACATATAAGATTCTTAGCCGTCTAGGGAACGCCCGATGGCTTGAGGAGCAGCCTTAGTCCGTCTCTCCTCCCCAAAGACCGGCTAAACTGATAGATGAATTTAATACTCTTAAAGGAAGTTAAACAAACCGTAGGTGATCCGAATGGGGACAACAAGTGGCAAATACTTGCCCGCTGACGGTAAATAATCACGGCCAACAGCCGACCACGCCGAACAGCCAAACAGCACCAGCCCTTACTGCCTCCAGGGCTTAACGCCGCAAGGGCGGTTCTGCTGGCAATTTGTGCTTGCTTCAAGTCACGTGATCCGTCACGTGTGCACGCTAGGCTCCGCCCCCTCCAGGGAACGGGACTCGCAGCAAGAGCAGCACGCTCGCAGTGCTGCTGTCAGGGGGAGCAGGAACACACAAAGTCAAGCAGTCAGGATACAAAGGACTCCCACCAAGTAACAATATCAGCACCGCACGGGCGGCTCTGCCGGCAATTTGTGCTTGCTTCAAGTCACGTGATCCGTCACGTGTGCACGCTAGGCTCCGCCCCCTCCCGGGAACGGGACTCGCAGCAAGAGCAGCACGCTTGCAGTGCTGCTGTCAGGGGGAGCAGGAACACACAAAGTCAAGCAGTCAGGATACAAAGGACTCCCACCAAGTAACAATATCAGCCTTGACAGTTTAATTTCCCCAGCGCGCATGCCCAGTGCGAGGCCGCAGGCATGTTGCTTCCCCAGCCTTGCACGGCCCATTGAGGATGCAGCATGGGGCACTGCAGGCCTAAATGTGCTTAGGAAATTAAGCCTCCCTATGCATTGCTTCAGCTCCCCCTGCGCATGACCACAGAACTGGATGCTCCCTCTGCTTCCTGGTTCCTGCCAATGCTGCGGAGGAGCTGGAGGGCCTCCTTGCGAGATGGCATCGGGCCTGGGGCAGCAGGTAAGGAAAATGTTTTCATAATGTATTACTGTATGCATGTATGTATGCATGCATGCACATGTGTATATCTGGATGTGTGCGCAAGTGAATGAGGGAGTGTCTGTTGTATGTGTGTCAGATGACTGGCTGTTTTAATGTGTGTTAGAATGAGAGAAATGGATTAAGGAATGTGTATGAATGTGCGCGGTCTGCACAAGGGAGGGAGGAGCGCGAAGGGAGTGAGGCTGCTATGCATGTCATGGCACACACGGCCCCATGCTCATATAGAGAGTGAGGTGGTACCAGTACACGACTTTGCATATTTTTATGTGCAGCAAGAGAAAAGCAAACACGATTCATGTTTGCTTTACTCTTGATGCCTATTTTGTTTTTACAAGGCAAGACTGGCCTACGTTGGTGGACTGGCCTACGTTGCTGCTACAGTAAAGTGCCATGTCCAGACTGGACACACCAATTTGGGTAAGTACAAGTATGAACTTTCCATATGCTCCTTGCACTTTGTTGCTCAGTAAACAAATGCCATGCCACCATTTGGCGTATCGAGTTTGGATAAATATTCACATCAACAATAAGTCCTCCGAGGTACCGCCCCACCTTCCTCGTCCCCTTCTTCGCCCAATAAATAGCCTGCTGCCCAGTTGGCACGCACGCATCCACCGATGATCAATCATTTAGCATTTGTTCTTCATTTACTGTTACATTCACATACATTTATACAGCATTCATTCTTCATTCACTTACATTCAAACACACACCTCAGCATTCACCATATACATAGCATTCATTCTCCATTCACTCTCATTTTCAAACACACACCTCAGCATTCCTCCTATCTACAGCATTAATTGTTCACTCCCCCTCACATTCAAACACACACCCCAGCATTCATCATATACACAGCACTCATCCTTCATTCACATTCAAATACATACCTCAGTATTCATCATATACACAGCATTCATTCTTCATTCGCTCACTTTCAAACACACACCCCAGCATTCATCATATACACACCATCCATTCTTCATTCACTCCCACGTTCAAACACACACCTCAGCATTCATCATATACACAGCATTCATTCTTCACTCGCTGTCCCATTCAAACACACACCTCATCATTCATTCATTTTGCCTATTTGGTCTACCTTCTGTCTTGGTGTCAGACAGGGGTTCTCAGTTTACCTCACGCTTCTGGCGAGCCTTGACCAAGCTGTTGGGTATCGATGTCCGGTATTCCTCTGCCTATCATCCAGAGGCTGACGGTCAGACTGAAAGGGTCAATCAGACTTTGGAACAGTACCTACGGTGTCTGATACTTCAACAACAATCCACCTGGTTGCATTCCCTCCGTCACTCTGAATTCGCTTACAACAATGCGGTTCATGCCTCCACTGGTTTCTCCCCCTTTATGTCTTGTATGGCCAGCATCCCATTGTTCTGCCTATACCTAACCTCGCGGCCTCATCCAATCCAGCTGCTACTGCTTGTGTCAGGGATATGTCTGATAGTCATGCTCGTACCTCGGCACACCTCCGTGAAGCTCAAGCATCCATGAAATCCCAGGCAGACAAGAAGTGTATGGTGGCTCCTGTTCTTTCGGTGGGTTCTCGTGTTTGGCTCTCTACTCGTCATTTGCAGTTGGTGGGTTGCAGGAAGCTCTTGCCCCGTTTTGTGGGTCCTTATGTAGTGTCTCGGGTGATCAACCCTGTTACTTACCGTCTTGTAGTCCCGAGCTCCTGGAGGATTCACCCTGTGTTCCACGTCTGCCTCCTCAAGCCTTGTCCGGATCCTTCCTGTCTTCGCGTCCCTGCTGCCCCGGTGTCCCTGTCTGCCCCGGATGTCTACGAGATCTCTGTCACTTTGGACTCTCGTATCTGCCGGGGACACTTGCAGTACCTGGTGGATTGGGTTGGATATGGTCCGGAGGAGCGGTCTTCGGTCCCTGCTTTTGATGTCCATGCTCCTCGCTTGGTGGCTCGCTTTCACAGGGATCATCCTTCCTGCCCACGAGGTTGTGGGCCTTTGGGGGGGGGCTCTGTCACACACACACTTGTACACACACCTGCCAATACTGCCACTCTTGCCTGTGCTCACAAGGCCCAAAACTCTAGAATCACTATAGCTCGCCCCGCTCCCTCTGTCCCATCTCATTTCCCCTTCACATCTCGGCACTCACGTGGGCCCCCTGATGACTCGCGTGCACTTGCACGCCTCAGCCGCAACAGAACGCTCTCCAGGTTGCGTCCTTTCTTGCATTGGCAGCTTCCTTGGCGCCTAGGCGGAACGCTACTATGCTTCCGCGTCGCGTGACCAGCGCTGTATACTCAGGTGACCCGGAAAACCAATCACGTGATGCGGCAGCACGTCATGTGACGGGAAGTAATGCCAGAACTGCGAGTATTTAAACGCAGCTTTCTGTGGACTCGTTGCTTCACAACTGTTCTTTGCAACCTGTTTGGCATTACGTGTTCCTTTGGATTTCTTGACTTTTCTGGATTTTGACCTCAGCCTGTTTACTTGGACTTCGCTTGGATTATCTTGCTGGCTTTGTTACTTTGGATCATCCTGTGCATCGAACTTGGACTGTTCATTGAACTGCAAAACGGATTTTCCTTTTTGCATCTGGCCTTCCTTGGAACTTCTTGCTTCAAGCTTCACAGTACCAAGTCACGTTCTTGTCATCAGGTGATGCTCATGCCATTTTTGGGACTACAGTCCATCTGCCCACGTGAGTCCCGGACCCCTACCTCATAGGTTCATTACCTTTCTCTTGATCCCTCTGGTAAGACCTTTTCACATTATTTGGTACTGTCATTTACTGTCATTTGCTTGGTACTTAATCAGTATTTTCTTGCAGCGGATTGGGGTTCCAGAGGAGCACGGTTCCGGAGTTGACCATCTCCACCTGTGGACTCAACGGTCGCACAGGGAGTGACTTTGAGTTCTCTCTGTGTGGCATTTGGGGACAGAGGACTCTTCTGCCTACACGACATTCAAGTCTCAACAACAGCATTCATTCTTCATTCACTCTCACATTCAAACACACATATCAGCATTCATTGTATACACAGCATTTATTCTTCATTCACTCTCATGTTCACATAAACACCTCTGCATTCATCATATACACTACATTCATTCTTCATTCACTCTCACGCCCAACCACACACCTCAACATTTATCATATACACAGCATTCATTCTTCATTTTCTCACATTCGAACACACCTCATCATTCATCATATACAGAGCATTCACTCTTCATTCACTCTCATTCAAACACTCACCTCAGCATTCATCATATACACATCATTCATTCTTCATTCACTGTCATTCAAACACACAACTCAGCATTCATCATATACACAGCATTCATTCTTCGTTCACTCGCACATTCAAACACACACATCATCATATACACAGCATTCATTCTTCATTCACTCTCATTCAAACACACACATCATCATATACACAGCATTCATTCTTCATTCACTCTCATTCAAACACACACCTTGGCATTAATCATATACACAGCATTCATTCTTCACTCGCTCTCACATTAAAACACACACCTCAGCATTCATCATATACACATCATTCATTCTTCATTCACTGTCATTCAAACACACAACTCAGCATTCATCATATATACAGCATTCATTCTTCGTTCACTCGCACGTTCAAACACACACATCATCATATACACAGCATTCATTCTTCATTCACTCACACACCTTGGCATTAATCATATACACAGCGTTCATTCTTCACTCGCTCTCACATTAAAACACACACATCAGCATTCATTATATACACAGCATTCATTCTTCATTCACTCTCATTCAAACACACACCTTGGCATTAATCATATACACAGCATTCATTCTTCACTCGCTCTCACATTAAAACACACACATCACTATTCATTATATACACAGCATTCATTCTTCATTCACTCTCATTCAAACTCACACCTTGGCATTAATCATATACACAGCATTCATTCTTCACTCGCTCTCACATTAAAACACACACATCAGCATTCATTATATACACAGCATTCATTCTTCATTCACTCTCATTCAAACACACACCTTGGCATTAATCATATACACAGCATTCATTCTTCACTCGCTCTCACATTAAAACACACACATCAGCATTCATTATATACACAGCATTCATTCTTCATTCACTCTCATTCAAACACACACCTTGGCATTAATCATATACACAACATTCATTCTTCACTCGCTCTCACATTAAAACACACACATCAGCATTCATTATATACACAGCATTCATTCTTCATTCACTCTCATTCAAACACACACCTTGGCATTAATCATATACATAGCATTCATTCTTCACTCGCTCTCACATTAAAACACATACATCAGCATTCATACGGCATCATTCATTAATATTTCACTTCTTAGAAACTCACATTCACCCTCCCAAACAACATACACTCCTTTATTCACTCACCCACTTACAGATACACATCCTTGAATTTGGTACTGATAAAGCCAACAGGGGCATGCTGTAATGGCACCATGTTTTGAACCTATGCTGTTCTGCATTCTTTTCCTCCAAGGCAAGCACGCTGTCCTTAAGTAGTGATATTAGCATATGTTGGTGCAGCCTCCATGGACATGTATTGGCACAGACAACAAAACATTTATTTTAATATTCTCATGTGTTTAGTTAAAGGGCATCATGAAAATGAGCTGGAAAATGCTCCTATGCAATGTTGATGACTTGTATCTATTGGATTGTGTTATTCTGCAAAACCCATTGCATACTAGCTTTTTGCACAATTTTTCACAGAATGTGTGTTGGAAATTAAATTCATGATTTTAACCCAATATTTAAAAACAATTCCTGGGCGGAGAATACCCCCGGATCCCCTCTCTAGGCGTGGTCAGTCCCGCATATTCGGGGGAAACATTTCCTCCCCTCCAATTAAAGAAATCATCAGCCACTGCTGCTCACAACAACCAAAAATTGAAGAAATAAAATGCTGGTTCCCCCTGCCGTCATTCTAGAGCAGTTGATTATGAATTCCATGAGTCTCTTCTGTGCCATCAGAGTACCAAGATACAGCAGCCAGAAAAACCCATTGTTGTGAGTCGCTTTCAACAGAATCCATACAGATTGGATTCTTCCCCATTGAGGACTCTATGTTCACTCTTTGGATCGCTTAATCGAAGCAGCCACAGAGAGGCCAACGCATCCTGCCGTTAATCGGGCTCCTCCATCCTGAGACTGTCAAATTAAAAGGAACTCGCAAGTCCAATTCATCTCCTGCATGAGGGCGGGAGTCGTGTGCCCTCAATGACCGATCACTACCAGTCTCTTGAATTTCTCATCGTCGTGATAGCTCCTCGCTGATAAATGACAATCCCTCACACGCACAGATTCTGCTTGACCAAGAGACCAACTCTCTGCTTCTTCCCTTCAGTGGTCTAAATTATGAAATCAACCTATACTTGGCCAACTTAATTTTGGTCACTGTTTCTTTTGGTGGCCATGGTTCACTACTGCTTTTTTTTGTTTTATGGTGGGGGTTCCCCAATGTCCCCTCTATGCCCCACCCATAGCCCCTTTCCATATTGCACCCATTACTATCTCAAATCCATGCACATTAGTCCAAATGCAAATTTGTTCTTATTTTACAGGGCACTGCTACTTTACACACATCCTTATCAACCCACGGCAGACAATTCTCAAGGCTGCCAGACAACTACATACCCAAGTTCACCCTTATTAGGGACCCTCAGTGCAGTACAGACCTGACCTGACCGTCTTGTGGCTGGAGCATTGGGGCATGTTTATAAAACATCCAGCGATGGCTACCCGGTGGCGTTGTGGCATGCTTGACTTGGCCGAAATTGATCTTTCTACTTTCACATTTCAGGCAAAAAGTTTTTTTTTCAAGGCATTTTAAACCCACCATAAATGTGCTGGTGTTTAAACATGCCCCAATGTTACAACCACATGGCTGTCAAGACTATACCGCACTGATGATCCCTAATAAGGGTAAACCCGGGTGTGTATGGGTCTGGCAGCCTTGAGAGATGTCTGCCTTGGGTTGATAAAGCTATGTAGAAAGTAGTGTTGCCCTGTAAGTCAAGGACAATTTCCTGGAGCAAAAGACATGCATTTGGGCTAATTTTCATGCCCACAATGCCTTGCTGATGTGGCTCTGAACTGGAGGTGAACTTCCATTGATGGTTACTAGGTGGCATTGTGGCATGGGTGACTTGGCTTATGTGGATTTCTCTACTTTCACATTTCCGGTCAAAGGTTTTTTTCCAAGCCTTTTAAACCCACCAGCGCATTCTTGGCATTTTATAAACATGCTCCTATGCTCCAGCCACAATGCTATCAAGGCTCTATTGCACTGATGAGCCCTAATACGGGTGAAACCAGGTAGGTTGTTGTCTGGCAGCCTTGAGAAATGTCTGTCTTGGGTTGATAAAGCTATGCCAGAGGACGTCTGCATTCCTCTGGCACCAATTCTCTGTGTGTAAAGCGTTTCACTAAACAGAGGCCCGGAGGCCGATCACTTTCTTCGACTGGCTCCCTCTTATCGAACAGCCTCCCACTTCCAATAGGTCTCTACCAGGACTTCCTCAAATTCTGGAAGCTCCTGAAGACTTTCCTCTTCACATCCACCTTCCCTTCTTTCCTCCTCTGCTAATCTCACAGTCGCTGTGATTGGTGGCCAGGGCCCTTATGTATCCTTCGGGGACCTGGCATCCCATTACCAATCGCCCCAACATCTGTCTACCTCGCAGCACTTGCCTCTGCACCCACCGGCCTCGATCCTGTAGGCTTGAACTTTCTACCCAATGCGGCTACAGGCTGCAAAGCACTTACCATACTATGCAGTTCATCTGCTGCTCACCCACAAGCACAGAATTTCCAGCACTTACCCCCCACTTCCCCTCCTCTCGCTGCACTTGCACGTTCTGAATACTCACAAGGCATCGTAGGTTTGTCTTTATCTTTCAATGTATTCATCGTTTTCAATCCCATGTTCCGTCCTTGTTGCTGTCTGTGTGCTTTGAAACAGAATTGACTTACTGTATAAGTGCCTACCAAATGCACAATAAATAAATAAATAAATATGATAATTCCCTGAAGGAAAAAGCTTGTATTTGGGTTAATTTGCATACCAACAATGCCTTGCTCTGAACTGGAGGTGAACTTCCATTGATGGCTTCTAGGTGGCGTTGTGTCATGTGTGACTTGGCTCAAATTGATTTTTCTACTACTAATTTCAGGTAAAAGCATTTTTTTAAACCTGCCCTAACTGTCTTGGTGATATATATAAAAACTTCAGTTGCATGGACGTTAAGGTGAGAACTTAACGCAATAAAACCCCTGAAATACAGCTAAAGCCACCTTAACTTTATGCCCCCTGATCTGCAGCCTATGACCACAATGATGACCTCACAGATCACAACTTTCATGTCTATTTTCGGGAGAAGTTAAATTGTATACAAGTATGAACTGGAAAACTGATATGCGCCTATTTCACATATTAGAAAACTCACATCAGTGTTAGAGTTCATTTTAATCTGAGCTTTCATACTTTATTACATTTTTTAAAATTGTTTTTCATCAACAAACAACACATAAAAATGATGTCATCACAGTTTGCTGTCCTCTCAAAATTACAATCCTAAATACTCCTCTTAAAAGGTGTTCGAGACATCAAGAACTAAAGACATACAAGGAAAAACAAGCAACAACTCCTGCTTGTGCCGGTCCCACACCCTTTTTGTCCATGTTCAGTGACATTCCCTTGCACTCCTAGTCTCAGACTAGTGAGTGCCTCGTAATGTCCAATTTTTCACATCTTGTATTATAGGTTTCCTATGGAGGCATATCAGTTGAAGGGGCAAACAGTGCCTGCGCCAACGCGTTCCATGCATTCACATCATCGCTCGCCTCTCTCATACCAATATAAGCTGCCCTATGCCAGACAGCGGTCAATCGCCCATCTGTCCAAATCCCTCCACCAAGCATCAATACTGGGTCCTTCCCTTGACTTCCAAGCAATTGCTATCCTGTGCTTAGCAAGCCCACAAATCAAGTCTTTCATCCTGGAGAGGCGGATAGTGTATTTCTTCCTCTGCAGAAATATACCCAGGAGGCAGGCCTCTGGGGGTAAGTCCTGCCTGCATCTCAATTCCACCCTTTGCCACCCTATTTGGCATAGTTGCCCAGAACTCCCGAACCCAGGGGCAGGTGCAGAACATGTGCATTAAGTCTGCCTTATCATTTGCTCATCTAGGGCAATACCTTTGTCCCGCCCCTGGGAACTGAGATATTTTTTGTGGGGTCATGTAAACCCTATGTTAATGTTAAAGGTATTTATATAGTGCACTGTCACCAACAGAGTAGGTCCTCAGATGCTCTGGCAGATCTGTAAACAAGAAGGAGGGTGGCTAGGGATAGTCGGTTGGAGGAGGTGGGAGTAGGAGAGTGGGAGAAGTGGTGTGCTGTTGGTGGCTTCAGTTCGGTATACACACCATGCCCTGAGCTTTGGTGTGAGTATCAGACCGGGCGCGACCTTGTGTTCTGTTGGTGCTGTTTATGTGTTGTTTGTTTGTTGTTGATTCAGCGTGGTAAAGTGCATGTGGTTTGCTGGATGAGAAATGGTTGTGTGAATTATTTGGGAGGGTTAGGTATGCAGAGATTTGGAAGTTAGGTTAGTGGGGTCTATATCCTGGTTGTAGTGCATCTTGTTCAATTTAAGTTGTATTCCTATGGGTGGGGTTATTGCTGATTTCCTTTATTGGCCGTCTGACTGTTGTATGTGATGGCGCGGTGTGCCCCCAGCTGTGTTCTAATGAGCTTTCTATAATGTGATTGGGTATGTCTATTTCTCTCCCTCTGGTGTAGGATCTGAGGATTGGGTGCTCCCTATTCCCTTGCTATCTATTGTGACATAGTTTTGTTCGAACTTGGGTATAGTTCAGGGCCAGGGTGCTATTGATAAATCATCCTAGTCCTTCCGTCTTGGTCTGCCTATGTATCCAGTCTTTAGTGTCTACTTATCATGGCTCTCTCTCAGTTAGTTGATCGGTATGTTGTGGGATGTCTTCCTTAAATTCTATTTTTTGTTGATTGCTTTTTGGGAATCAGGATCTGTGTCTTCATTCATCATTGTTTTTAGTTGTGTGTGTGTCCCGGTGGGAGGTCTTCTAGTTACAAAATGAAGAGCCAGTATTTGAGCAGTTTCCTGAATAGTAGGTGGGTTCTTGTGTTGCATATGTTCTTTGGTAGGCCGTTCCATGTTTTCGGCGCCTGGTGAGAGAAAGAAGATCCTCCAAGTTTTCTTTTGTTGTAGGGTTTCGGTTGTAGGCGGAAGTCGTTGCTTGATCTGAGTGTTCTTGTTGGTTGATGTAGGTGTAATTTGTCTCTCAGGAACTCAGCGCCTTGATCGTGTATTGCGCTGTGTGCGATGCACATTGTTTTGAATTTTATTTGTTGTTTTATTGGTAGCCAATGTAGTGTTTTTAGCGCAGGTGTGATGTGTTCTCTTCAGGGTAGTTTGAGAAGCAATCTGGATGCCGCATTTTGTATGCGTTGTAGTTTTTTTAGAAGTCATTCAGGCATACCCAGGTATAGGCTATTGGCGTAATCTACTCTGGACATAACAAGAGCAATGATGGTGATTGTTCTGTTGGTGAATGACAGGAACGGTAGGATCCTTTTTTGCTGCTCGCAGGAGAAAGAAGCATTTCTTGAGTAGAGCATTTACTTTTGGCTCTAGTGTAAGATTGTTGTCCATCAGTACACCCAGGGGTTTTACAATCGACAATGGTGCTGGGTTATACCGAGTTCCCTTGGCCAAGGGATGTAGTGGTTGTCTCCTCCGTTTTTTTTGACAATCATTATTTCTGTTTTGCCTGGGTTGATTTTGAGGTTGTTCGAGTTCATCCAGTTGAATACATCACAAAGGCAGTTCTCTAGCGTTGAATTTTCTTCTTGAGTGTCTTGTATTTTGAAGATTATTTGTGTGTCGTCGGCGTAGGCCTATGTGTGACATTCAACTGTAATAGCTTACACCAGGCATTTTTGGAGACCTTTTTTGTATAAATCAAGGTCTGGGCCCATTGTGCGTCTGTGAGAGTCCTTCCCAGATCAGTTTCCCATTGCATACACACTTTCAGAACAGGTTTATGCAATGTCCCTCATATAATCTGGAAATCACATGGCCGCCCTCAGACAAATTGCACATGACTTCCAACATCAGTTCTCTCTCCATGCCTCCTTTAAAGTCAGGCCAGCTCACTGCAATCGCTTTAATCAGACCAGAATACATTAGAACTTGACCCCCATGTATAACTGTGGTCCGTACCAAGGACTCAAAGCCGACCATGCTTTTCTCCTGAAACAAGTCTCCCACTGTCGCCACCCCGCAGGACTCCCAATGTTTCATGATCACTTTTACTGAAATGGGTCTGCCGTCTAATAACACTACTAGGTAAATATTAGCAGAGCATGGATCAGCAAACCCCATCATTCACCAGGCTCTGTACCACAGAGTCTTGCCCAATGCTATCAGGTGGGGTAGGTGCGTGAATCTTGACTTGTGTACCCACAGCACCTCCTTCAAAAAATACTGTCCAATGGAAGGTTATAATAGGATCGTGTCCAGAGAAGGCTCATCAGTCAACCCGCCCAAGACAAACTGCGGCTACCCCGCTAGATAGTACAATTCGAAGTGGGGAAACCTAATACCACCCTTCCCCATAGTCTCTCTGCAGTGTGCTCAGAGCTATCCTGTTCCTCTTTCCTCCCCAAATAATGTCCCTCACGATAGTATTAAGCTTGATAAAAAAAATGCCCTGGGCATGTCGAAGGGCAGGTTAACAAAGTGGCACCGTAAGCGTGGGAGTACTACCATCTTCAAGAGTGCTGCTCATCCCATCATTGACAGAGGGAGCTTCCTCCAGATCCCCATCGAATTCACACTCCATCCAGAACCTTCTGTGAATTCTGCTCATGTGCTGTCGAGCCTCCCGCAAAACATTTACCCTGAGGTATCCGAAAACACCTGTTTCCCATTTTAAGTCTAAGTTGGGTGATTGACTGCGATGGAGATCAGCAAGCCCAGCCAATGGGAACAAAGAGGATTTATGATGGTTGATGCGTATGCACGAGATGTGCGCAAACCTATCACCTCAAGTATGCATTGGAGCTCCTCTTTGGAATATGTGACATATAAGAGCATATCGTCCATATATAAAAAAATTAGGTGCCTCGTCCCATCAATATACATGCCGGCTTCTGCATATTCGGAACATAGGAACACTGTGAGTGGTTCTAAAGAAAGAATGAATAACACTGGGGACAGCGGGCATCGCTGCTTAGTGCCCTTCTTCTATTCCCACCTGTTAGAGATCCGTTTGCCTGTGCGCACCCTGGCCATTGGCTTAGTGGACACCAGCCAAGCCCATCTCAGAACATTCTCACCCACACCAAACTGCTGGAGTGTCTCGTACAGCCACGTACAGCCACTCCCAGTTGACAGAATGAAATGCTGTGACCATGTGTAAGGAGGTGACCACGCAGTCCAATTCCAGGTGTCTGGTGCTGTCAATAATGTGATACAGTCTACTCAAGTTCCACGAGGTGTTTCTGCTCAGGACATAACCGGTCTGATCCGTATGTATCAGGGTACTGATCACTCTCATCAGTCTCTCTGCCAGAACAGCCGTGAGGATTTTACAATCCTGGTTGACCATAGAGAGCGGCCTGTAAGAACTGCATCCCAACAGTTAGTTCTGTGGCTTTAGTATCGGGATATAATCGATTCCCTCAAGCAATGCGTAGCATTCCTATTTGAGCTTTCTTTCATTTAGGAGGTATGATATGCATGATCATAATGAGTGTACATTTCATAAACAAACTCTTTACCTAACTCCAATTTTGAGGCAGGTTACATCAATACCATAGTTGAAATGAGGGTTAAAGTGTGATTTGTATTGGTGTGGAGTGAGTGTTTATACTTCAGGTTTCATGGTTAAATGTGTAGTGGTATACAGTGATAACCACTCTTGGTAGCCTTTACTTTTTGTTAGATTTACTTTAACTCTTGATTAAAAAAAGGTTTGTATCTATCAATCTGGTTCCCATGATTAAAAAGTGGCTACCAAAATAAAATCGAACAAACAGAGGTTGTTGTAACAGCGGCATAGCCATTTCACGGGTGCTGTGCCCACTCAGCTTGTAATATACTGGTGACACCCTAATGCTTCGAGATGATTCTTGTGATCCCTGGTGTACCCAAAAATATTCGTATTTTTCAAACATATACAATCAACAACACTACTGCCATTCACTGACTTTGTCTTTTGGAGGATACAAAACATCCTGCCCCTAAATACATAACTGGCGGTTTATAATCAAAGGGTGTTAACTGAATTAAGGCCCGGGGTGTCAACAATCACATAATGGTGGGTAGGAGGAGAGCTGTGCTTTGTTCGGTGAGCCCATCACTCCTCTCTGCAGGGTGGTATTGGGCAGAGTGATAAGGGGCAAGTTCCATGCAAATTCAGTCCTCCCCAAGCTCCAGAGGTGCTGAATGCTGATCTACGTGATCTTACCGAACCGAAAAGTTCGACCCCCCAAAAGCCTGTTTTTTTATTCAATTTTCCGCAAATGTGGATGTTGACCCCCCAAAGCACCCCCACCTTGCCCCTATACATTTTGTATTCACTTTACCCCCCCCACATATATATATGCGGAAAATTGTGGGTCAGACCTTTGGGGGTCGAACTTTTGGGAGTAGGTAACTTTGTAGAATACCCTGAATGCCACTAGAGAACCAGCGTCGACGGGACAAGACCGCCCACACAGCCAGCAAAAATACGGGTCATGTGTTGCCTGTTTAGGGGGTAGCCAGTGACGGATCCTTCCCTGAGACTTGCCGGGGCATAAAGGTTGGGGCGAATCATGGAGTCATTGGGCCTCATTACAACAGTGGCGGTACAATGATAACGGCGCTGGTAGTGCTGCCGATGCCGTTATCACTGTACCGCCACATTACGAGTTCTGCTTGCGGGTGCTGCTCTGCACGCCTAGTCAGACCAGGTGCGCAGAGAGGCACCCACGAGCAGAACAGGATGATAGCAATGGTACCGTTATGAACGGTACCGCTGCAACCATCCTCCCCATTCCCATTGAGCCCTTCCAGGGCTCAATGGGAATGGGACGTACTGGCTCCGGGTCCCACGAAAGGGGAATTACCGGGCCCGCCCAGGTCAGAATGGCCTGGTAATTCCCCTTTCGCGGGACCCGGAACCAGACCCGAGTTTGGGGGTAGCCATGCCTTACCTCCAAACTTGTAATGAGGCCCATTGACTACCCCACATAGTCAGTGCATCTGATGCTTTCAATTTGCCCCAGTGCAGCAACGGGTGGAAATTCAATCGCCAAGTGGAAAATGAGTCAAGTAAGATTATTAACCATTTGACTGTCCATAGTGGGATTACTTTATGTAATCCCACTTAGGCTGGGGTTTGGTCTAAGTGGAAAAAGCTGTCTGTAACCAGCGAGCAAACGCCTGACCCTCAGACGGTTTTAGCGGATAGCATCGCTAGACTGAGGATAACTAGATTAGGTGTATGGCAGCACCAGGAGGGCTCAAAGAGTTAGGGAACTCTGTATAAATGTGACAGATCATTTAATCACTCAATGTTCAGGCTTGCTAGGTCTGGGAAAGATCCATGCTACGCTAATGTCGAGACTGTTGGGACTCGGGACTAGCTAGCCTTTTGGTTGTAGCCCCTGAGCTTCTATCCGGGGCTACAACCAAATGACCCAGGTCTATAGCCCGCCAACCCCGCCCTAGCAACACGTGTGGGCCATGCTATTCTTTTGGAGCAGGGATAGTTGAGCAGGGTTCTAGTCTGTAAAAAGGCGCTAAAATCAAAGAAGGACGCAATCTCACTGAACGTGGCAAGCTAGCGGGAGACAACAGTTCTCTTGATGAAAGCTACCTAAGTCATATCCAATCATCGAGAGGGACAGCCCATTAAAATAATATTATAGCACCTGTTAACTTGACACATCATTTTCAGATCCTATAAAATTATAACCAGTATGCCATGGCATCCTTTATACCCTAGGAGACATCACTTACAGCACCAATTAAGTTATGGCCAGCGCGACAAGACATTTCCCGCCATTTGAAATAACACTGACAGTGCTCATTAACTTATCATTACTGCGAGAGGACATTTTGTGAAACGAGACATCACTCAGAGCTCCTTTTCCCTTAGAGCCTGCATGAGATGTGTCATCTCGTCTACCGCAAGAGACTTGACTCACAACAACTCACACTCAGGGACTGGCGACATATCCCATAATAGACAGCCCTCGCAGCTCCCCCTAACTCACTGCAAGCGGGAGATCAACCCTCTTGCAAAGAGTCATGACTCACAGCGCCTATTATCCTACAATCAGCATGAAAAGTACAAACCCCTAAGCGACTGAGGCTGATTGACAAGGCTGAGAATGTGCCAACCAGTGACTGAGCGGCCTGTGGGAGTCTAGTATTTAGATGTTGTCTGGCGTTTATCGCCGTGATCTTGCTGCTTTTTTTTCAATTTATTTATTACTAAAGTCATGGGAGCGAAGTTAAAGGATGTGTCTGAGGAAGGGGTGGAGGAAACTACAGGAATATCGGTGTTTACACTTGGAATGATTGATTGTTCAGTCAGTCATGTCATTCGGCTTTGTGTTTATTTTTCTTTCTTTTTTTATATTTGTTTAATACACACTTTTTACAACAGAAAACAAGATTCACACCCATTATATCCTTGTGGCATTCTAAATATAACAAATCTATGCATTGTATACACTACCCAGAAAAACTACTAATCCATTCCAAAAATCATGCCCTGTTAAACTTCTCCCCTCATTGAAGTCTCCCAAAAACAGGATAAAGTAATGCTGCTTTTGAATGTCAACGGGGGGATAAGGCGAATTCAAACACGCCCATTTTAAATGGGGAGCAGTGGTTACCCAGGGTGTAAAAGCAAGCTGTAACTCTTGTATGCCCTGATTTGCCTTTCTGCCCCATTTTCCATCAGTGATGCCCTGCAAAAGGGGCACGGCAGAGATAAGATCTCCGATGTGCATTCCTCCTCTGTCGCTGTCAGTGTATTTTACTGTACGCATGCATTGGATTTTCATGCAGCCGTACAATGAAGGGATTCCTATGGATTCAACCTTGGTTTTCCACCTGGTCAAGACCAGGAGGATTCCATACAATCCCATCAGTATATGCCATCTACACAGCATATTTGCAGGTGGTGTTCACGTTTTCACGAGACAGTGTGGAAAATGAAAGAGTAAAAGCGAGTTTGTCTCACTTTTTCTCCCCTTTGCCACGTGAAGGTTTAAAATTGAATGCTAGGAACTTCACAGGACGTAAGTTGGCCATCACCTGAATGCAATTTAGGATTTCTATAAAAAGTATCCTGTAAATGTGCAGAGTGCTGCACAGTCGAAGAGAATATGATGAAAGGGTTCGGTTACTGTGCTATGGGTGCATCAGCGACAAGATCTTGCAATGCACAGCGCTTCAAAGCCATAATGTAGAGGAGCAGGTGTACACGTCATCTCTAGTTCCGGCCCCTCACCTCCACCATACTGCAATAGCAGTAGGAGAGCACTATGTGTGACATCAGGTATTGTCCCAATACCGAATTGAGGATACGAGAGATGTTATGCACTCAGACAACCATATCGAAAGTACCCCTGCACTGACGTGGTAGAAGGATGTCTGCATACACCATTGGACATCCAAGACGTATAAGTGAAGGTTGACGAGAGCAGAGCGACGTCATGAAGAGAAGACACAAAGACGCACTGAAATGATATTAGAATACTTAAAGAATAAAGTTGCAACTGAAGTAACAAGAGAAAATGTAATCAAATAAAATGAAATCATATGCACCAAAGAAATAAGTGAAAGGAGGCGAAGTGAATGTACATACGCAGAAATGCAAGGTATATGAGATACATAGAAGCTTGCTGCAGAAGAAAATATAACGTGACTAGAGCGGCCATGATGAAAAGATGGACGTCAGACTCGTGTTGAAACCAATCAAGCTACCGCAGAGATAGACCAGGGCTGCAGATCTAAGAGGCGCTGGAAAAACAGCTTTGTGTGAGGAACAAGGAATATCTATTGGGTTGGGATCAAGGATGCCACATCAAGGAATCATTGCAAGGGACAAAGGAAGTCGAGAGGATAATCCATGTACGTAAGACATATTTCTCTTAGATTAAACAAAGAAGAAAACATCCGCTGGTGCCAAGTATTGGACAATCAAAGACGCAGAAAGCCTGTGTGAAGTAGAGCAACCAAGTCTTCAGAGGCCAAGAGGAGTAATGACACCCAGACTAATTGTATTAAAAAGCACAAAACAAAAGGTTGTAATGGATAAAATCGTGGTCTCCTCACACGTGATTCAGAACTCGAGAACAAGGCCTATTCATTACGCTCCAGACGAAGATAGTGGTGTACCTACACTCCTTTAAAAGTAAGTCCCAGAGAAGAGAACAGTCTGCAAAGTCAACTACAAAGAAGAGGCCTTCGCTGAGGGCTGACCAATGAGATATGATGGACTAATTGGGAAAGTGGGTAGTAGTCTTACGTTGTTCTCTGCACCTGAGTCTCGATTTGCTTACGTGCAGCTAGCGAGCCGAAAGTTCAAGGTTGGGAGAGAATGCCAACCAATCATAAGGGTCTATATAGCAATGTGTTATAAATTGTTGCCGAAGCCAATCCGCTGCAGTATTCTGCTATAATCTGTATTATACGTATTAAGAGGAAGTTCAAGGCGTGCCTACTAAATAAGGGGCATCCAATAATGTTACTTACACCTAATTGATACATAGGTACATATGTTACCTTAACTAATCCCTCCCTTCAATAGGTTTTATAGTTTGTCACATAGGAGGATGTCATAACTGGTACATTTTGAGGTATAACGTAATTGTATAATTAGATTGTTAATGTGAGTGTGTGGACTACGAACCGTTGTTCTCCCGATTTCCCTACTTTATTTGAGCTGATAAAACAGTAGTATTTCGCCATATTATTTGAGTCTGTCCGGTTATTTGGGTCTGAGATCGTTATTCGTAATTCCATCTAGCACTTGGAACGCACCAGGTGCTACTGCACAATAGCAATGACAGTAGGCGCTATACAAATATCAAATAACATAACATGGTCAACGACTCCAAACCCGCATAACTTCAGAGTAGTTAACGTACTGTGGCACATACATATATAGGTTTTGTGCCATTTATTATTTGGAAAACTCAACAGTATATTTGGCAGTGGACCCACAAACGTGGACCACTTGACCCACAAACGCGGACCACTTTAAAAGAATTCCAGAGCCCACTGTTTTTCCAGATTAGCAACAAAATGTGAATATTGTACAGCAAGTTTGGGTCATTTTGTATAAAATGTTAATTGGATGCAGGGGACGGTCATCTGAAGCACTTGTGTTGTTGGCTCCCCTGTGGAATTGCCTTTACTCTTTCATTTTAGTCGCCGTTTCGTAATAGATGCACAATGCTGCCTGCAAATGATACTCTGCAGACAGCATTTACAGCGGATTTCTACAGAATAAGCCTGCTTTAAACAGGTGCTAAATGAAGGGGGGCTACCATTGGAATCCTTTTGGTTAAACCTCCACGAAAAGCTGCGTGCTTTGGCAGGCAGAGCAGGAATTGGGCAAGGGAAACATATTTCCCCTCCTGCCTACAGTTCCACCCTGCAAACCACCTTCAGCATAACCTGGAGTGTAAGAGCATGGTGTCAGTCCCTTACGGCTTGGTTTGCTGCCTTGCTTTAACACTGCGCGGAGATGGAAAAATTACCCACAAAAAGGTTTTCCTTTATGACAGACAAACGTCATCACATTCTGCGTTGCTCATCTTTAGTGGCAATGCACTCTGCTTGCAGATGCTTGCTGTCACCTCCCAGGCCATTCCATTCCATTGTTCTATCCCTTTACCTCTCCGAGCATGTGCCAAGACCCAATGAGCAACTACAGATAATACATTTTCAAGAAAGTGGACATATTTTAATTTGCCTTAGTTCTGTAAGTCCCTGTGTACACCAGGGCCCAAAAGTGACACTGCCGTCGACCTGGTATTTGCCAATAAATGAGGCAACCCAGAGGATGGGGTATGCTGGATGCAAGGGGAACCCCGCCTTTGGTCAGAATACACAAAAGCTGGGGGAGAGCAAGATGAATAGGCGTTCTCTGACTCAAGTTCTCCAAGTTTTCCATAGATGACAACAGTTTATGAAGTGCTGATTTGTCACCGCTGATGTCATGATGACAAACAAGTTACAAAAACGTATCTCTAACATTCACCCTTCCCACTACTAAGCTACATATATTTCATATAAGTACACTAGTCATGGTGGGAAGGCCCCTATCTAATAGCTCCACCCTAGGGCCTCCTACTTCAGAAACCACAGGTGCTACATCACCACTCTAACTTTCATTGGTTGGCACTAATCCGGGGTAAGTATGGGGCTTCATCAGTTGGCCAACCTTGGGCATTGACAAGCAAATATGGAGTTTCATAATGGGGTAGAGATTAGTATACCACTGTTATTTCCATTTAAACAACAGCTTTCATTATCCCAGAACCATGCCTGCGAAGAACCAAGCGTGTCCTTGGAGACTTCTCTGTGAGGCACCCCCTTGCAGGTGCATTATCTCATTCTTGGCACCAGTGCCACAGATACAATTTTGAGGTGGGAGTATTTTACTCCCCATTTTTAAACTTTGAGGGTTCATGTGATTTCAAGAGAGTAAAAATTAGTGTTCTCCTTTGCAAGAGAGTAAAATGTATGCAACATCCAGCCAACATGTGCAAAAACTATGGAAATCATTACCATGCGGGAGCTTTCTGCGTTAGGACAGAATACACCTTTCATTATTTCGCTAAGGTATTGCCATTCGATCTCTCCTGTATATATTTAAATGTTGGAAACACAAAAACCAAGCCAAAGGCATAGTAAAGCAAACCTGATTTGGATTGTGTGTTTTGAGGTTCAATAGCAGAATTGTCTTTTGCTGTTTAATGAAAGTCTTCATTTCCTGCAAATAGTACGACCTACTGGTACGCTAATGTTATGATACAACAGTGCAGAGAGGCAAGGACTCCATGCTAAATTCTATACCTAATCTCATAGTCAAATTGGTATTTATATAGTGCTTTTGGCAAAGTGCTGTACATAAAACATATTTATCACAATTATCATCAAACAAAAGTTGGTACTCCTTTATCAACCTCAAAAGGATGAAAGGCTGAGTTAGTCTTGCCGGGATTCGAACCTGCACCCTACAGTCCACGCATATATGACAGCAACGAGCGGTCAACTGGTTGAGCTATCTTATTGGCTAACATCCTTCAGAGGTTGTTAAATTGAATATCGACTGAAATATAATAATCACACTGCCTAGATGTAGGATGAACCATGCATGAAGCGCTACATAAAATTAAATACCTGGCTGGATTATCACAAGGACAGGCTTTGCTAAATGTCTATTTCAATTACAAATGTAACTTTAATTTTTTGTTTTTGAACAGCGCTTGCACTTCCTGCAGAGTCAGGTTTTGGAGGTTTTAATTGTAGTCTTGAAGATTTGAGAGGCCATAACACCTGTGATTGATGTAATGATAATCACTAACCCTTGAGGAAAGACTCTGTTGCCACTGACCATTCATAGTAATGTACCCCGTTGTCGGCAAGGTTGAAGGGATGTAAACTAGACTATGCATACTCATCATTTTACACACTGTTTTTCACTATTTTTAGAATTACACTGTTTTTATAATTAGAGTATAAATTACATTATAAGTGTAAAAATGATCTGGCTCTGCATAATTATGGACACAGCACAGGAACTCTTAAAAAATAAAAGTGTGCAATACTGTTTTGCTTTCACTGGGGGGAAAAAGCATAATTTGTTACAAAAGATTAATTTTGAAATGCAACTTAGTTTTACCATCTTAATAATTATACAATACTAAAATGCTAGGAAAATAAATATACACAGTGCTTCTGTTTGCTCCATGAGCATCTACACACAACACAGCAGAAGCAGAATGGAAAGACAACATTCCTTTTATCACGGTGTGCAGTTTCTTTTTTTAAAGGCTTCAGAGAAATCAATTCTGTTTCAGAGGCTTTTCTCCATGGCTCACAATTACATCCATGTAGACAACAATCAAAAGAAGTGTATTGGTATCTGTCAAGTAACCTAACCTTTGCACTGCTCTCTGCTCTAAACTTGTGTGTAAATCTATGCAGGAAAATAATAAAGCTGTCGTATTTACAAGATTTTTATGCATAAAAAGGCCTGGTACGCCCCTTATCTGGAGGCTACTGGAATGTGTTTCAATTTCAAACCGAGCATTTATTTGGATTATAGCTACCTCTACATGTGCACGACTTGCCTGGCTGACTACTTGAGGCATCCATCATTGTGTCAGGAGGGTGTTTTGGACTTGCTCATCTGTGCAACTGGACATCAAAAGACTGTCTGCCTTGCACTGCAGCTAATAAAATGTAGAGGTCGAACATTAGCCAGCCTGGGATCAGTTTTCCATCTTTCACTGGTCTATGCAAAACTCCCTTTTTTTTAAATCTCCCTGCAACCCTGACATTCTTTTCTGGTCAGCGGCTGTGCGCGCGACAGGCTTCTGAGATTCATTTGCTTCATGACCCATTTGAGGCTTAGCTTGATTTCTAAAGCCTGTCTTGCTGTTCATTAGCAATGTTTAAATATGGCAGTGGCTGTATCATGTGTACTTTTAATGCTGACATTTTACTGCTGTTTTTATTGTGATCTAATGCATTTTCTGCAGTACGTTGATTTTTCCCTGTAAGTGTATGCTGCAGCTATCCCTGCATGCATTTTAATCGTTCCCTTATTAGTCTAGTGAGTCACTCTTCTTTTGTATGCTGGAACCTAGCTCCTCAATACCTTGGTGTCAACACACTGTCCTCGATTTAATCTAGTTTTAGTTCCTAGACGAATGGCATTTCAGCTTTTTCTTTATGGCAGTTACATATGCATTGCCTATTTAAACGTGACACGTCATGGATTCTACCTTAGTGCATGTTTTCTCTTCGCCTTTATATTCCTGAAATGGAGTAAGGCTGTCTCAGCTTGTATTGTTTTTCACTTGCTCAGTATTGGTGAGTACTGGGGGCAGAAGCTGGAACTTACGTGTTCATCTGTATCCTTAAACTTGGTTCGCCTGAAGAAGCCTTGACAATATTTGCAACTGCCTTCACCTGAAACAGGAGTGTGTTCATCTTGGAGCGTGCCGGCATAACCACAGCGACAATATATGCACTGGTGTTCGTTGTAGGGATGGCAAATTGGTACCCTAGCTCCTTGATTACGACCATGGACTTCACATGGCTTGGTGCAGGCATACTCATAGACAGGTAGGCTACACCTGAAAAGGTGGAAATCGTGTCCACAAGGTAGCTCAGTGAGTTATGCACTTGCCTCAGACATCTGTGTCAAATCTGCAAAACTGAGGTTTACGACTTGGCAAGACTGGTTTAGCCCTTCCTTCTTCCTAGGTTGTTAAATTAAGCACCATTTACTGCGGCTATAATTACAACTATAACTACAGCACACCTTGAGGTAGGAGGAATCTGACAGAAAGTCCTACAGTATAGAAAAGCCTGATATTATTATCATTTTTTTCTGTCGCTTTTGATGGTGGCTGGCATTAGGCATCATGGCAGTGCAGAGTGAACTAGTTTACTCTTTCTGCTTATTCCCAGGGAAGTGGGTGCTGCTCTTCTCTGGAACAGGGGTGTCATTATTTCTGCTCTCGCACTCGACTGACAGGAAGTTCTATAAAAACACGGATGCTTATTTGCTGGTCCCAGAGGCCCTAGAGTTTTCCTCCTGCGATCCTTCTGGAGCAGCTGCTTCCTTTTCGCACACTGGATCCTGCACTTGGATCGGTCCAATACTAGAAGCTGCGGCCCTGGATGATAAAACTGCGCATTCTGCTAGCAAGGTTGCCTGACTGAGTTGTCACAGTTTCTACTTTCCTAGACGGGAAGTCGTTTTTTGTTTTCGTTTGGAATCACATTTTAAAAGAGTAAATGAAAATGCACATATTTGATTATTATATGTTCTGTAGGTAGTAAATAACTTGTTATTTTGTAGGAGAGTGTCTCTGGCACCCAGTGCTCCAGCGCCTTATTCCAATCGCGCTTCCTCTACTTCTACTAGGAGGCTAGAAGAAGATGTTTGTCAGAGTGTATGACACAGGTGGGCAAGGTAGGCTATTCCAAACAAGTCCCATTGTAGGGATTTGTAGGTACAGGCATCTGGATCCCATCTTTCGACTGCCTGATTCCTCACCCAGTTCTAAGAAGAGGGAGGATCGAGAGAGTTGAACAAAAGCCTTTTGTGGATGAAAAAAAAGACAGACAATTTGAGGAGGCAGTCAATCGGGCCACCTCCACCTTTGTTTTTCGTCCAGGGGCCAGATTATTTAACAATTTCACCCATGCAAATAAGTGCGCAAATGCGTTGATAATGTAAAATGGAGCAAACAGGTTTTGTCACAACCCATGTTATCTAATAAACGTTTGCATGAGGCCAAAAATGAATCAGACAGATTTTTGTACTAGGTTTGTTGCAAAACGGAAAACAAAAGGTGTTCATTACATGTCTTTGCATGTTATGCAGCAAACGTAGTTAATAAAACAACCTGCTTAAATGTTGACCTAGTAAATGTATTTTTGACACCGTTTCCAGCTAAACCTGTTTGCTCCATCCTGTATTATCTAAACAGCAAAACCGGTGCTAAATACGTTTGGTTCGCTTTTTTGCACATGTGCAAAACTTTGATAGGGGAATCGTGAGGCAGGCTTCATAGGCAAGAGGCCCGCAACGAAGAGTCTGTGCAATGGCTCGTGCTGGGGAGCAGTCCATGAGTTCGAGGCTACACAGCCAAGCTTTACACCACACTCTGCGACTCCCTGCACCCGCAAGGAAGACAAACGCACATTTCTCGACAGTTTGTTCACCCACTACAGGACTTTACCATCCAAGCTCAAAGGGGAGTCCCGCCCCACTCTCTGCAAAGCCGGTGTCTAGTGAAGCATTTCCCCCTGTTTGGGTATTTGTGACTATCTTGTCGCTCTGGGCATATTTTGAAGGCTTGGCGTTTTTCTTTACGCCTAAAGTTCAGCCCAGTGAAACCTGTGTAACCATTGGGTATGAGAGAAGCAGGGCAGCGGGATTGGCAAACCAGAGGGAACCGGCGTTGTCAGAGCTTCCATTTGGAGGTTGGTAAGTGGAGATACGTTCAGGAGACCCTTGTGAGTCAGGGTTCAGGATCCAGTTATGTAAAAGGATAACTAATGTAAGAGCCTGTTGAGCTTTCAAAAAGTCCCTGAAAGATCAGAGTCAGAGGTCGAAGATCAGAAAGTCTCCCCACAGCACTAGCGACTGCGCAAAGAAATGAGGGGCGGGGACAGCTGCAGTCACCTTGCAAGGTCATCAGGAAGGTGGGAGAAGAAAAGCCACCCGAGGCCCCACCCGTGGGTCCCAGCTTCTCAAATTTGGTATGGCTCAGGCAGTGGCATGAAATGACAAAAATGGAAGGGTCATTGGGAGTGATGACATGTGACCTTTAGCACCAAAGTCTTCATAGGAAGTGACATCACTGAATACATTGCAATAGGTTGCGAAAGGATAAGCCAGACAGAATGTACTTTAAGAAAGATGCTTCGCCCCCTGTGACTTCATTAAAACTGGAAACTTTTTTTAACAATACTGCTTTTGGAGATATATTCATTCATGTTTCTCAATGGCCAGAGGGTCGAGCGCGGTCCCACGGGAGTTCAATCCCTAACGTTGGGAAATATGCTTTTTTCTCTTTTTTTATATAATTATTTATATATATATATATATTTTCTTTGACACTGTTGTCACATTAATAATTGTAACATTATTACAGTAGTAGGCAAACCCCCGGCGACTGCTAGACGTTGAACTCAGCGGCTTGGTTGCCTCGTATGAATACTCCACCAAGGGCTCACCACACGCGCCCCTCGGGGCTCGCTCCGTTTGCCCTCCCTTTGGTTTATTGTTTACTGGGCTTATTTCTTAAGTAACAGAACTTGGAAAAAAGAAAACATGGGACCTACTTGTAGACATCTTTATTTACAGCACTTCTTTGCAAATAATATAATGAATTGTTTCTGCACTTTTTTTATTTTTATACCTGTTTTGGAGCGACATCTTGACAATGCAACATGTAATTGTCCATAGCTGAATAAGCGTCTATCGAAGTATATTCCAAAACGGTCAAAACTCTGCCCTTGAAACTTATAGTTGTAGCAAATGCTGAAACTATGGGAAAATGTTGTCTGTGTAGCTTGCCTGTATCCAGTTCAATACGTGAGAGGAACACAACTTCATTAGTTTATAATTTTGAAACGCAATAAGAATTTGAAATTGGAACAGCATTCCATTACAGTTGGATAATGGAGAAAAGGAGGACACCAAATCCATATCTTTAGGGTATAGAATAATCCCAATTTAAAGCGTTACACAATTCGTTACATAAAACCATTACACAAAACTGTCACTCACGATTTTATACATATAGAGTTGATAGAAGGAGCAGCAATGGAATGTATTAAACCAAGCATGAGTGAGTCTTTCTGTGCATTTCTGTGCAAAATGCGTGCGCGCGCGCACGCGCACACACACATACACACACACACTTTTCTGACTGATTCCAATTTTGAATGCAAGGAAAATAAGGCCCAATGGTGAACTAGCCCAGGATGACATAGCTTGGTGAAGGCAGGATTGTTTCCTGGCTGTACCTACAGCTCCGCCCAGGATGACATAGCTTGGTGAAGGCAGGATTGTTTCCTGGCTGTACCTACAGCTCCGCCCTGGATGACATAGCTTGGTGAAGGTAGGATTGTTTGCTGGCTGAACCTACAGCTCCGCCCTGGATGACATAGCTTGGTGAAGGCAGGATTGTTTCCTGGCTGTACCACCATTCCGCCCAGGATGACATAGCTTGGTGAAGGTAGGATTGTTTCCTGGCTGTACCTACAGCTCCGCCTAGGATGACATAGCTTGGTGAAGGCAGGATTGTTTCCTGGCTGTACCTACAGCTCCGCCCAGGATGACATAGCTTGGTGAAGGCAGGATTGTTTCCTGGCTGTACCTACAGCTCCGCCCTGGATGACATAGCTTGGTGAAGGCAGGATTGTTTCCTGGCTGTACCTACAGCTCCGCCCAGGATGACATAGCTTGGTGAAGGCAGGATTGTTTCCGGGCTGTACCTACAGCTCTGCTCGGGATGACATAGCTTGGTGAAGGCAGGATTGTTTCCTGGCTGTACCTACAGCTCCGCCCTGGAAGACATAGCTTGGTGAAGGCAGGATTGTTTCCTGGCTGTACCTACAGCTCCGCCCTGGATGACATAGCTTGGTGAAGGCAGGATTGTTTCCTGGCTATACAGCTCCGCCCATCCTATCTGAAGCCCGTGCTTTCTGCTTTGTTGCCGTTCACAAGCTAAACTAGCGCTGTGTTCAATAAAGTGGCCTTGCAAAGCCCCACGCTACATGGCAAATCCACCTCTTCACACACGTACGTCAGGCAAAGCCAGCGCGCGAGCACAGCAGCGAATTGCCTTCTAATCACGCTGCAGAACGACCATCTGTAACTTGATCATAAGGCAATTCAGAAAAGTCGTTTCCCCAGTACATTGTCAATGCAAGGAAGGAAAACAGCGGTGTTTCTGCTAATGAACTCCGCTTGTCTTTAATAACTATCTATTTCCGAGGCTGCATACTTCCACATTTTTCTTAACATGAAAGGCAGTGATGGTCGCAGTTCACTGGGTTGGGGACCTGAGGAGGGGGGGGGGCGGGGTGTGCGAGGTCTAGGCCACAAGTTTAAATATTGGTAGGTCTGACAGGGAGCGCCAACCTTTCAAGGGCAGCCAAACAATGTTCCGTAATTATAAAACCTATCAGCACCTGGATTCCATTAGAGACCGCCTATTCATCAGAATGCTCAAAGTGCAGTCTGCAATATTTGCTCGAGCCCCAATTCCATACACTCTGACTTGAGCAGCAGCCTCAAATATTGTGCTTTCCTTTTTTCTTTGCATAGCTTTAAGGACCTCAGAAAGGGTCATGATCACAGGATATCGACCCTGCCCCAACCTATAGACCTTGGTTTCTTCCGGGGCATTAACTGGGGGTGCGTAATTATGATAGGATAGGATAGGTTATTTATAACGCCTTAATACCCGGAGGTTTCTAAGCGCGGAGCCGGGGATTGAACCTGTCTTGCTCCGTGTCGTCTAGCTTCCAACGCGAGCAGGTTGTCCCTCAGCTATCTTCCCTTGACAATGTGGCATTATGCGATGATAATGCCCCAACCCACCCATCGGTCTAGGAGGCCTAAACGAATGACCGGCAGAGACAATGAGGGCTTGGGGTTTGTTTATGATGAGCACACACATTCTGGCAGTGTCCACCTGCAGAAGTGTACTTTTCACAAGCAGCCATCTTCCAGATGCATTCCCCCTGTCCTGGGGGTGAGACAAAGGCAAACAGTCTCCGTGTGATAGTTCCAGAGGCATATCTGACCCAGAAACCTTGGGGTATAGTCATGATGACATTTCCTGACTAGCAATGTGGGGGGCAGAGGCATACCTAGGATTGGTTAGCGACCCAATAGGAGTCTGCAATTAGAGTAGTAAGATGGCAGTCTACTATGGATTATCTAATAACCACTCCTTTATTTACACTCTCTCTTAAAACTACCCAGCAATAGCGATCATGTAGCCTAGTCTAGATGTGAGATGTTCTGCTGCTTGCGGCTCTTTGGCTTCTGTCACTTTTAGGCAATATTTCACCTTTGCTTTCCGCTTGTAAAGGCAGAGCAGGTGAGTAGGGTAGTGTGGGCCCGCAGGCCATTAATGGTGAAGTAATTAACATGACACACCCAGAAGGCTCTTGAGTGCGAATTTGATTCCAATAGTGTGTTGAGTTTTACTAATTGATCTCATGACATGTCTATTTATTATATGTATTATTTATTTATTTATTTGTGTGTTTATAGTTGACTTGTAAGTCCCCAAACGGTGAACACAGACATTTCGTAGTGCCACCTAACACGTTCATCCAGCCCTGACCTTTCTGTCAAGTAAGGTTTGCATTTTGGGACTTGTAGTTCTGCTATCTCCTTAAGTTTGGGCCGACAGTTATTAAGTGAAAAGTGCTGTTGACAAAAAATCAACACCACCCACCTGCCAGCTCTGTCCTAGCACTATCTGCTTACTATGCAAGGTGGTTGGGATGGAGAGATGTATTCCATCACACCATGGACCATTCTCTTTTGTTTCTTTACATTATCATACCCATACTATATATTTGCTCCACTTGAAGTGCAGAACTATAGGTGCCAGGATGCCAAGACAATAGAACCTGGACTGGATGTTATGCTCACAGGGGGGTATCTGAGAGCTTGGGGTAAATATAGAAATGGATCAATGGTGCAGAGCACAGTTAGTGTGCATCTGTCAGATCACCTATCACAAACTATGTCAGGTAGGACAGGTGCATTCTGGTACTTGACGTTTTGTGTTTCCATTAAAACTGCAGGACTACAAGTGACAAAGTAAAGGAAGCAGTGCTGGATGTTTTGTTGACACGGTCATGTGACAACAGGAGATGTATGTAAGCTCTCCTGTGAGTTGTAACATTAAGCCACATGCAAGGCATGCACATTGCATTGTGCATTATGTGAATAAAGTGTTCGGTTTGTACAGAAAATAATTATTTTTTCAACAAAATCAAATTGCTTGCTACATTTTACTACCACACATATACACAATCAGCTGTTGTGGGGATTTTGCTTTAAGATGCAGATGACCAATCAACTCTAACAACCAAACATTAACACTTATCATGGGGATTTACACATGAAGGGGTCACGGATGATGAACTTCCACTCATGACCCTTTTCCATAATCGCCTCCTGCTAACTAACAACCGACCTGCAAATGACCCCGGAGCCCCAGCACATTATTTATTGGCGGGGCTTGCGTCCCATGGGCCCGCCCCTTTTCAGGAGCGAAAGGAAGCAGCATTTCCATATGAAGTGGGATTTGGAACATGGCTGACAGCAGTGCATGCGTCATGGCAAGTCATGCCCAGGGCTTCACGGAGGCTCTGCTTATGGATGGGCGGATGGCAAATCTGGAGGAACAAGAGATCATTAGTAGGAGTCCAAAGTCATGTTGGAGCCGACAGAGAAGTGCAGGCGAGGGAGTGAAGCCTGCATGGAGCGCTGCAGTGGGTCTGACTGCACAGGATGTGGTGAACAGATGTTACAAACCAATACAGGGACAGTATTGCAAAGGTAAACCTAGAAAAGGTGATATTAGAGGTGGTTGCCAAGAATGCGAGAGATCAGACTAGATAAGTCCACAACCGGATGGCTATGTCAGAGTTTTCTACATTGTATGATTTCTGTGGTCTTTTAACTTCTTTCTGTGCCCTTTTAGGGTTATCACAACTATTGCAGATACACTTTGCAATCAGGCTTTGATAACTTTTATTGGACTAACTGAAAGCACTGTGCAGAGATGGAACAAAGCACTAGCTTTGACTTGTTCATCATATGTTGCAGAGTGAAATGATTAGAAACAGAACGCCCCAGCACTGACCATTCTCAAAACAAAGAAAACAAAAGGAACATTTTGAACATCACTGGTTAAAGGACCAATATGCATGTGAGGTGAAGCTGGAAGGGCTCTCTTATCTGAAAGACCATAAACATCCTGGAATCAGGGAACACAACACAGTTTGGAAACAGCAAACATTCTGAGAGTTGCCTTTTCACAACAAAAAGAAAAACTTTGAATAGCTGAAACTTTATCAGGGAGGTATGGGGTATTGTTCGGTGGACTAATGAGGCGCTCTAATGCTGGAAGGCCTGATGAGAAGACTAGTGCTGTAATGGCTACACTTATCACATCTCTCGCTTCCTGTCCTGGTGCCCATCCTTCATGTTATTCCCTTCCATTCATTCCTTCTGCCAACATACAGTGTACGATGCTCTTTTCCTCCCAGTACTTCGCCAAGCAATGTTTCATCTCTTTGTGCTTTTTTGTCTGCTGCCTCTGAGCATTCTGTCTGTCTAGCAGCCAGCTGCCGCTTTTACATTGGGTCTCATTATGACAATGGCCTTAACCGTGGCAGTAAATACCGCCAAGGCTGCCGCCAGAGTCATTTTTTTTCCAGTGCCCGGGAATGGACAATTACCGGGGCATTACAGCCCCGGCGGACCCGGTAATTGCCCATTCCCGGCACCAGAAATTATTAGTCCCCATTACCTTTTCAGTCCCATTGGACTCGATGGCAATGTGGAGGCTAGATGCACCGGCACCATTTTTTAATGGTGCCGGTGCATCCAACATGGTCTGCTTGCGGGTGCCGGTCTGCCTGCCAGGTCAGACCTGGTGGGCGAAAAGGCACCCTCGAGCGAACTCGTAGTTTGCTGGTCCGTTAACAACAGTACCGGCAAGCTTACCGGTACCGTTGTCACCGGACCGGCAACCTTATAATGAGGCCCATTGTCTCTCCCCCACAGGAGGAGGCTTTCCTTGTAGCTGGAACTTGACCTGCACTCACACTTTATCAGAGGAAGTGCTCAGATAAGGGTCCTGCTTGAAAGTCCTTTTCTAAAACTGGGCCATGTGGAGGTTTTGCAGATGCTCGTTCCGACAGGTTGCAAGGTGTGAGAAACAGGGACTGCTCCCCCAAAACGGGGTTGTCTTGTAACCCTAGCCCAGTAGCAATGGCCCAGAGCAAGAGAGAGCAGGACCCCTCTTGGATGAAACAGCCACTTTGAGCACCAGCAAAAACCACCAAGTATGGCTTAACCTCGGGCAGCAGGGAAGAGGTGCACATTTTTTTGTTTTTTTTTGTTTTTTTATTTAAATGATAAAGGTTATTTCTAAACTTTTCATTTACATACAATCTATTAATCACCTGGTCAAATTCATTATTCTTACAAATTCAGTCTTATAGCTCTTTTTCCATTATGCTGCTCCAGAAGTAAATAATTAAGCAATATGACCCGAGCGGCGGGGGCATTACCGACTCAGGTAATGCCCCGGGGCCCATAGGTATAGGCCCCGAGTGAAAAAAAAACAAAAAACATACCTGCGTCCCCGGCGAGGGACAAGGGAAGCCTCCAGCCGTGTGGAGGCGCGGAGCGGGGTTGGAACAAAAAGGAAAGTTGGGGGGGGCCAAGGGAGGGAAGGGAATAAAAAAAAAAAATACCTGAGTCCCTGGGTGGGGGCGAAGGCAGCCTCTCAGCCACGGGGAGGCTCGGAGCGGGGATGGCTCCGCTCTGAGTCTCCACACGTCTGGAGGCTTCCCTCCTCCCCCGCCGGGGATGCAGGAACAAGAAGGTAAGTTGGGGGGGCGGGTGGGAGGGAGGGAAGGGAATAAAAAAAAAAAAGACTTACCCGAGTCCCCGGCGGGGGGCGAAGGCAGCCTCTCATCCGTGGAGGCTCGGAGCGGGGATGGCCCTGCTTCGAGCCTCCTCATCGGCTGAGGGGCTGCCACGCCCCCCGCCGGGGACAAAGGCTGTGGAATCCCGACGGAGGGATTCCCGGCCTAGTAACGACTCAGCGAGGGCCAATCAGAATGGCTCTTTCATTGTGATTGCGCCCTCGCCGGGTACTAATAGTATAAACCTGATCCCTGTTGTTACCCTGAAAAATCTGAGTCCAACGTTAAATGCAGTGCATTCCATGATTATGTGGAAAAGTGTCTCTGTAATTTCAGTTTGTTTACAGAATCGACAATATGCTAAATTAATCGGGATTTGTTTCATTTTTGTTAGTAGTTCTCGTGTTGTGAGTAAATTTAACCGTAATCTCAAATAGTTGAAATATCTGACACACAAAGCTTTTCCCCCAGGGCACTTTTCCATTCAATCAGAGCTGAAGCGTTACAGTTCGATGGTTTGGAACGCAAAATCTCAATTGGTGGAATCTGGTCTTCACTCAATATTTTTCTGTATAGGTCGAGTTGCTTCCAGGTAACAATAGACTGAAATGACTGGGTCGCAATTTCGTACCGTATACGTGGCATAGGATAGGAGGGAGGAAGTGAAAGGACTTTTCTCCTAAAAATTGCTTCTAGCTGTTGCCAGATTGATGGATCAAGTTTAACCATTGTCTCAGCGCCATACGATAAGATTGCTATTGCTTTTTGTCTATTGAAAAGTATAACTGGTTTCATGAAGTATTTTCCAAATTTGCTGTGAATAAAAGCGCCTTGTCTAGCTAAATAGTGCGCTTTTGATTTAAGCTGGACTGCCCATTCTGTTTCAGTTTTCGATTGATTCATCCACATACCCAAATATGTCATTGTAGCAACCTGTGCCCATTTTCTATTTTGTAGGAACCATGCAGAAATAGTAGCTTGCTTCCCCAAAGTTTTGGTTAAAGACATGATTTTCGTTTTTTCGGGATCAATCTGAAGTTTGTTATGATTTACATAGCTCTCTAGCTGATTCAGGCATAACTGAAGACCTCTTGGGGTTTTATCAAATATCACAATGTCATCCACGTACATCATCCTTGGCAATTGCTCTGCATTGAGTTTAGGAGGATTCTTTGTTTACCGTTTCATAGATTCTTCAAAATCAGATGTAAAAAGGTTGAAAAGGGTAGCCGCGAGTGGGCACCCCTGTTTCAAACCATTCCAAGTTATTATTGGTACTGTTACTATTCCATCTGATGTCATGCGGATTTGTATACCGGTGTTTGTATTTAGTTGTTTTATTGGTTCCATTATGTCTACGGACATTTCCAATGGCTCATTTTGTCCCATAATGCATGCCTATTGACCATGTCGAATGCAAGCCGCAGATTAATACATGCTGCAAATATCCATTTTTTTCAATAAATTCAACAGGAACATGTTCATATTTATCGCAACTTTTTTGATGAATCCAGTCTGTCTTACTGCTTAGTGGTTGTTGGTGATGGCCCACGCTGATAGTTTTTTGAGTAAAAATGAAGCGAAGATTTTACCCAGAGGGTCTAGCAGGCCGATCGACGGATAATTGCCCAGGTTCTTTCGATTGCCCTGCTTATAAATGGGGATCAGTATCACATGTTACCACATCTTTGGGATCTTGTTTGTTTCTTCTATCAAACCAAGGATTTGTGCGCACAATTCTGCCCAGTGTTCAGGACTGCGTTTTATTAGGGCATTGGATAGCCCATCTGGTCCGGGGGCTCGAGACGTATTCAAGCTGTTTATTAGCTTCAGGATTTCGTCATAATCGAATTCCAATGACCAGGTTTTTGTTTGAACACAACGCGGTTCCTCCCACACCTTAGATCTTTCTTTATGTAACTCAGTGAAGTGTTTGATCCATGCTGATTCTGCAACATCAGGAATCATTTCAGGAGCCTGATTAGGTTGCTGGTTTAGAAGATTCCAGAGGTTTCTAGAGTTTCTGTTTTTTAATGCCCCTAGCATGTTTTCAGCAAATGTTTTTTTGGCACAACAACTAGCAGCATCTGATCACTAGATCGTACCATAAAGTGATGCGGCCGCCCGAGGCGGCAAGGCTGCAAACCAAACATTGGTGGACATGGATTTACCTCTGCAAGAACTAACCTTAAAAACAATACAAAAAGTGAGCATAGTCAAGTCAAATAAAAAATCATTCAAATTTACACTCGAAATGGTAATTTCCCCAGATCAATTCTCATCTGGCACCAATGGGCCCCTACACCACTATTCCTACAGATCATGTATTGATCCCTGGATTACTTCTGTATTTTTATTTTATTGATCATTTATAACCGCTTAATACCAGCGTGTGGTTTCTAAGTGCAGGATCGGGATTCGAACCTGTGTTGCTTTCAAGACAAACACTTACCCCTGAGCTCATTTGAAACAATCTATTCCTGGAAAAAGTATCATACCCAGTCATTGTTTAAATTTCTTTAAAACCCTCAAATTAAACGACGATTTAGGATTATTATACACAAGTGAGACATTTGCAGAGTGACTATGTGACATAAACCTTAGGAATAGAGCAACTGGGGTCCATTTTGTGTCTGATGAGAACTAATTTAGGTAAATTAACATTTTATATTTAAATTTGGATGATATGTTATTTGATTATTAAAAGAATATTTTTATGAATGCAGGGAGCATGCTAAGGTTTTTAGTTCTGTAGTTTAGCCAATAAAGTGTCATATACAGGTGAGATGCTCGTGAGTGTCAGTAGCAGCGCAGGCGCGTAGCATAGGCATTAGCAGGGAATTGCTCAGGACAAAGCAACACCTGCTTTATTAACTCATTTACTCCTGGAAGTACACCACAAACCAAAGGGGAACAGTGCTTTATGTTATCTAGTTCATCCAGCAGGAACACCCCTAAACAGTAAAGAATGGAACTCTATGCACCACCTGGAAAAAGTACCTGCTGCCTGCAGCGATGGCAAACACAAGATCCAAGAATGGCGGAGATGGGCCAACTGAAGGACGAAGGACTACTATAATGTGGCTCCGCCTTATCTGGAAGCCACAGGTGTTGACAGACTTCCATAGCAAAACAAAAGGGGTGATGACTGGAAGGTTTAGAATGAAACTTAAACTCTGGCATAGCTCTGGGCCACCCTGCAGACCATCGGTTTTCGCCTACCAAGCCGTTACAAAAGGGGAAAGACCATATGAAAATCAGGCTTCGTCCCACCACAAAAGGGTCAGTCCAGTCCCAACTGCTTGGTCTTTCTCCTTTTGTGATGGATTCACAGATGAAGAACGATGGTCTGGGGGTTTCCCAGAGCAATGCCAGAGGTTAAGATGAATTCCAAACCTTCCAGCCATCACCTCTTTTGTTTTGCTGTGGACAGACTTCTAGCCTTGTTTACAACGGCCTATGTGCAGAAGGCCATGAACGCCTCTGATTGGCCGGTTGTTTCCTCGTTGGCTCTCAAGGGAAACGCTCATTATTGAATTATATCCATGAAGCTGCCCTTCTAAAATATTACTTGTATACTGTTGAGTTACTGAAGCTTCATGACACTACAAAATACAACCGCGTGTACCAGCATTCAGAGAGTACCAGCCCTCTAACTCTGAACCCCACAGCAGAAGTCCCAAGTTCAGGTCCCTAAAACCTTGCAATCCCATCACCATGGTTGCGCTGCATGGAGTATATTAAAACTCAACATCTCCCTTGCAATTACACCACCCAGAATACCTGAACACCGCACACGGTTGACTCATCACCTCAACACTGCACACGGTCGACTCTTCCAATACGGCGACACTGCATGCAGAGCTTGCAATACTGCACACGGTCGACTCCACCCGAACACCCCCACACTGCACACCGTCGACTCTTCTAATACGGCGATACTGCATGCAGAGCTTGCACCCCATGCACCCAGAACACAAGGGGCCTCATTACGAAGCAGGCGCTCCCGTAATGAAGGGTGCCGGTACGGGACCGGCACTGTTCATTACGGGTTGCCTGATTACGAGGTCCCCTAGCGGGACCCGGAACAGACGTCTGGTAGGGCCCGTTATTAACGGGCCAGTTATTAGCTCCATCCCCATTCCCATTGAGCCCTATGAAGGCTCAAATGGGAATGAGGAATGGCTTTGTGCATGAGGAATGACCGGGTCCTCCAAGCTCGGAATGACCCGGTAATTCCTCATTCACAGAACCCTGTACTGGAACCCTGTATGGAGGCAGCCATGCCTTTATTAGGGGTATGGCTACCTCCATACTCGAAATGAGGCCCAAGGTCACCATTCTCCCTGCCACGGTTCCCCATTGAGGACCCCTCATGATGCACACTGCCACCACTCTCCCTGCCACGCTTCCCCAATGAGGACACCTCAAAGTGCACACTGTCACCGCTCTCCGTGCCGCGCTTCCCCATTGAGAACCCCTCATGATTTACACTGTCACCCCTCTCCCTGCCACGCTGCCCCATTGAGGACCCCTCAAGATGCACACTATCGTCACTCTCACTGTCACGCTTCCCCATTGAGGAACCCTCATGGTGCACGCCGTCACCACTCTCCCTGGCATATTCCTCCCAGGAGGCACCTCCACAGGAATAACATCCCAATTCCTGGAAGTCACACCAGCAGCTGATCTACTCAGAACACCCTTCCTTGCTCCAAGTCTTAACATTCTTCATAGCGACCCAACCGAAGCTAGATCTAAGGATCTTTATGGAAGGTATATTTAGAGGCAATCTGTTTACCCTGAGGTGAGGATATAACTTTAGCTGAAGTGCTATTACGCGTTCTACCACCGTGTACGTATTCAGAGCATCTCCCAGCGCTCTACCTAACCACTGTGGGCATATCTTATTTTCCAATCTCTAGCCACTCATCATTGAAAGGGAAGACACCCCAGCGGATTCAAAAAGCAGGTGTCCGCGTGCAGTTATTCTATTCTGCCCCAGATAAGAACACTTGCCAAAAATACTCTCTTTTAAGATGCGATTTATCGTCTCTGGCCAATCTATTACATTGTGGATTGTACAACACAATGGTCAATACCTTTATCTCACAATCTGACAAAAACAACTTTATTTCCTGTGAGGGCAAGTGGCCCCATATTTCACGCACTATTTCATCTGGGAAGCCTTCCCTAGAGAACTAAGTCTGCAAAGACGTGTTCACCTGACCCGATGTGTTACAACACAACATACCTTCTCAAGAAGGCGTTAGTTATAAGAAAGTATATAGCAGCAGTATGGTGCAGGTCTAGAGCTTGGTCCCTCCAAACAAATGTTGCAAAAACTGCCCAGCCACCCCCCACAGCCCTCTGAAGCATTGTCTGGAGAGGTAATTTGAATGCTGAATCCAAGACAGTGGAGCCAAAGTGTTGTGTCTCAGACCATGACTTTGCCACTAGACAATACTATGACCCTGCACAAATTACATGATCACCCTGCATGGTAGTGTGCTGTCTTCAGTGAAAAGGTTAGCCTTTTTGTATTCTAAAGGTATTGTTTAGCCATCTGCCTTCCTTTACTTTTCATGTAGACCACATATCATATTCTCAGGTCTCCTTATTTGGGTCCAAAATGGCTTGCATTTCTTTGCCAGACCTATGGACTCTACATATGGTCTCTGTTTCTCTCCCTTCTCTTCTTCGCCCCCTTCTTTGCCCATTAATGGTGGCACCCGGCCCTCCTGGCCTCCTTCCACTCCTCTAAGGTCATCATTAATGTTTACTTGAATGGCACAGTCTTGGTCCAAGGCCCTTAACCTTCTACTCTTCTATAGACGCTTTCCATGCCTCATCAATTTTCTTTCTTCTCCTACTGTCCCCTCTTCCACCTCCACGGCTTCCTTGCCTTCCCTTGCTGCCTCCTCCTTGGCTACCTTGCCTACTCCTCCCTCCTCTTCTGCCCCCCCCCCCCCTCGGGCTGCCTCTACACCTCCGAAGGGCAAACCTCTGATTTGTACCCCTCCCCGGAAGTCTTTCAAGGTCGGCAACCTTCTCCACATTGCCACTCTTAACTCTCGCTCAGCTGTCAAACACTCCTCCGACATCGGCCACCTTCTGGAGGGACTTGACCTCGATGTCCTCAGTCTCACTGAGACATGGTTCACGGCCAGCTCTGTCACAAGTTTTGACACTCTCCTCCCTGACGGCTATAAGATCCTCTCCATGCCCAGGTCGAACCGCTCCGGAGGGGGTGTAGCCCTGAACTTCCCTGAGTGGCTTCCTACCTCTGTCATTCCTATGCAGGCCTACTCCTCTTTCGAATGCCTTGTCTGCAGGCTCTCTCTCTCTCCTAGCCATTCCCTTACTGTGGCTACTAGCTATGGCCACATGGTCAGATCTCCTCCTTCCTCTCAGAGTGGGCGGACCTCTCCTCCTCCCTCCTGATCTTGACCACTGAACACCTCCTTCTAGGAGACTTCAATATCCACCTTGATGCCTCCTGTCCTTCCTCTGGACTCTTCCGCAACCTTTGCGATTCTCTCTCACTCTCTATTCTCCCCTCTGGCCCGACTCACTCTGCAGGGCATGCTCTGGATGTTCTGATCTCCTCAGACCTTCCCCTTGCTATCCCTCTCACCACTCCTCTCTCCTGGAGTGATAATTTTCTCCTTTCCTCTCAGCGCACCCTCTCTACCCCTCAGGCCAAGCCATCTCCAGCACTGCCACCCACCTTCTCGGTCATCCGACCCATGTAGCGCGTGTCAGTTGAGGCTTTCGCCGTTGCTTTCTCATCCCCCCTCCCCTTATGGCTGACTCACATCCTGACACAACCCTTTCCATGCTCCACTCTGCTATATCTGAATCTCTAGACGTTCTTTCACCTGTCATGAGGATCCGCCTGAAGGCCAAAGCCAAATACAACTCCTGGTTTAGTTTAGTTTAGTTTATTTATTTATAGAGCGCACCAAGCCCTGGGGCAGCTGGGCGCTGAACTTACATATTACCGATATGGAACAGTTAAAGGTACACTCAGGTTAAATGCTATATGAGAATGGAGCCGGAGATATACAATATACATATAATATCAGCAGGAAATATGAAATATACATGTAATATACAAGGGTCAATGGGTGGCCCATGGCAGACAATATACAATGTACAAATAATATACAGATGGAATTTGTTTGGTAGGTGTACGCATAGATAATGTGTATATTTGGATCCTGGAGGGCTTCAGACTATAGGGTGGCAATCTTGCTCGTGTAGCAAAGCTTTGGTTTTATGCCTGAATGCATGATAGGATGGTTCTTCCCTGATGGAGAGGGGGAGGGCGTTCCATTTTCTAGCCGCTAGGACTGGGAAACTTGCTCCTCCTGCACATTGTTGCCTGAATCTGGGTATAGTGACACTGTGCCTCATGGTGGATCTAACGGGTCTTGAGGAAGAGTGGCGAGAGATAGTATTGGACAAGTAGATGGGGGCTTGATTGGAGAGGCACTTATGGGGGAGAGACAGGGTTTTGAAGGCTATTCTCTGATTAATGTTGAGCCATTTTAGCGACCGTCTCGTTTCTGAGATGTGGTGGTTCTCAGGAATATTTATGGCTGTGCGAATAGCATTGTTTTGCAAGACCTGCATTTTGTTAAGTTTATGTTGTGATGTGCCGAGGTAAAGTGCATTGCAGTAATCTAACTTAGAGAGTACTAAGGCTCTAGATAGTGCGATGCAGTTGGCTGGAGAGAGATATGGTCGGCAGACTGTAAGAAGCTTACAAGTGTAGGCAAATGAAGAAGCTAAGGCATTGGTTTGTCTGGTTAGTGTTAGTGCTGAATCTATGTAAATCTAGAAATTTCACCACTTTGGCGACTTTAATTAGGTTGCCATCGATGTTAAAAGAAGAGAATGAGGCATTCAGGTTTTTCAATTTGGCTGGTGAACCCAGAAGGAGCAGCTCTGTCTTGTCATCATTAAGACAGAGTCCATGCTTTGCCATCCAGGCTTGTATGATGGTGTACATTTTGTTGAGATTCTCACTGTCTATAATGTAGTCGCCTGTGATTTGGAGAAGTATCTGAGTGTCATCAGCATAATTAGTGTAGATGACACCCAGATGGCCAAGCTCATCAAAAGGGGGCTTGGTGAATACATTGTAGAGGGTGGGGGACACACAGGAGCCTTGGGGCACCCCACAGGTGACAGGCGTTGGTGAGGCAGAGGCAGAAGGCGCAAAGACCCTCATTGATCTATTATTGAGATAGGACGCAATCCGAGCATTGGCTTGGTCTGAGAGGTTTGCAGCAGACGATAAGTGATTGCAAATAATTCTGTGGTCTACCAAATGAAAGGCTGCTGATAGGTCTAGTAAGAGGAGCAGAGCTAATTTACCTTTATCTTTCAGAGTTGGAATTTGGGTATTAAGGTCGATGAGGGCAGTTTCAGTTCCGTGTCTCGGTCTAAAACCAGATTGTCTCAAGCCTAGAAGGTTGTTGGTTTCCAAGTATTGTTGAATCTGCAAGTATGCAGCGCGGTCCAGTATTTTTAGAAGAAATGGGACTGTTGTGATGGGTCTATAGTTAGCTGGGTTGTTAGGGTCGAGAGTGGTTTTTTTTAACAGTGGGAGAACCCAGGCATCTTTCAGGTTATTGGGGACTGTGCTAGATTTGAATGAGGCATTGATGACTGCTGTAATGAAGGGGGCTATGTCCTTGATGAGGAGGTGAGACATGCGTCACCTTGACAGTTTGATGGTTTCAGTTTCAGAATGATGGTTTTGATCTCTTTAATGGATAGTGGCGAGAAGTTAAATTGGGGTTGAGAGCTCTTAGTATAGTCCAGAGAAATTCAGGCGGAATCATTGTTTGAGATGAGGGCTTTCTTCATTACTATTTTATTTTGTAGCATGGAGATTTTTTCCAAGCTGATTCAGCTGTTCTTTTGATTTTCCTGAGTGATTTGAGAGGTGGGGTGTAGCAGTAGCATGTATTGAGGTGAGTACGCGGTTTGGATTTACGTAGTTTCAAAGGTGCTAGTATGTTAATCGCTTTAAGGATGGTGTGATTGTATAGAACGACTAGTACTATCGGATCTAGTGAAGTGGTAGTCGGGTTAATGATCGGCTGTAGAAGCGGGATGAGTTTGTCATGGGTAAGATTACGTCTGTTCCTGGTCATGGTGGCAGGTGCTTGGATCTTTTGGGGGGTGGTGGACGAGACAGTTTCATTAATATTGAACCGAATGAGGTGATGGTCGGTCCAGGCGCATGGGGTGTTAGAGAGGGTTTCAATGTTGCAATTGAGGTCTGCTATCCAGTCAAGGGTACAACCTTTATTATGAGTAGGAGTCAGTACGGGGTGTGAAAAGCCTAGTTCAGACAGAGTATCCTTCA
Organism: Ambystoma mexicanum; assembly: GCF_040938575.1. NCBI lineage: Eukaryota > Metazoa > Chordata > Amphibia > Caudata > Ambystomatidae > Ambystoma > Ambystoma mexicanum. The sequence goes on along the minus strand of NC_090924.1, from coordinate 333,930,065 downwards.
TGGTACAGGCATTCTGATCATTAGGGTCAAGAAGGCCTAGATTGAGAACTCCCAAGATAACAATTTGTGATTTGTTCTTAGTGCTAGATGATAGTAGGTGTGATATGTCATTTTCAAAGGTGGTGGTTGGACCAGGTGGGCGATAGATGAAATGCAGAGTAATGGTGGATGTAGGAGAGGTGGTTAGTTTGGCAGTTAAGCACTCAGCTGACTGAATAGGAAGATTGGTAGTTTTTCTCAGGCCTAGCGAAGTTTTGTGTATGAATGCCAAGCCTCCTCCTTTCAAGATGCTGGCGTCCCTGCCTTCGCGAATGATTCAGTAGCTGTCCGGAATAGCAAGGGCCAGAGAGGGGCCTGAGGCTGTTTTTAAACATGTTTCCGTGATCGCAATAAAGTCAAGGTCGTGAGTGGATAAAATATCTGCGATATCTAAGGCATTAATAAGGGCAGCTATTATATGTGGTACAGTGTTTTGTTTTATTTTGTTAGAGGGGTAGTTAGTTGATACCTGGTTGGTATGGGTGACTGAGGTGCTTTCTAGGAGGACGTCTTGTACCTTTAGTTTATGGTGATGATGTGAAAGTCTAGAACAGAGTCTAATGTTTCTGGCGGTTATGGGGCATGGCTGAGTGGGTGGTGCAGTAGGTAAGGCTTGGAATGGTTTAGTGATAGTAGTAGCTGCGAGGGTAATGGAGGGTAAGGATTTTGTATTGTCAGGCGGACAGGTTGTCTGAGGGTGCAGAGCTTTGTGTAAAAAGTGTGGACTGGTGGGCCTTATTTTAGGGGGTGCAATGAGCTCATGGTCATAGCAGGGTGGTAAGAAGCTGGAGGGTAGTTTTGAACTTGATAATGGTAGTTAGGTGATAATGTAAGTCGGATTGTGGGGGCCATGTGGCCGAAAGTGGAGAGCCTATGTTTCACTAGATGGCGGGTTTGGATGAGTGTTGTTATTGGTAGGGAGAAATAAATTAGACAACTAAATAAGCTTATTAGAGTTGGGTAGTGTTTTTTCATGACTATGCTAGCTGTGCGTTGACCGTGGTTAAGGGGGCTAGGTTAATAATACTATGTGAATATTTTGCTGGGTAGCTACAAAGGTTAGATTAGTATAGTAGGCAACACAGGTTTATGCACTGGATATAGAGTAGGGCTAATCGGGTCAGAACTCGTGTGCAATGAGGCAGGTAGGCATTAACGGTTGTATTGTACGAGGCCGTCTGGCAATGAACAGCATATAGGAGGGGCACAGTGTGGTGCAATGGGCCAATGTAACAGTGCGTTGCAGTGAGAAGCAAGTTAAGAGGCAAGGCATCACAGTGTGCCGCATATGTGAGGGGCACAGTACAATGCAGTGGGCAGTAGGTGACCAAAGGAATAGCGAGGCGTTAAAATGAAGAGCAAGTTAAAGATGACATGGTTCAGTACAATGAAGAGCAGGTTAAAAATGCCATAGTTCAGTACAGTAGGCCATAGCGGAAGGTCAAAGTGAGAAACATGTGAAAGTGCCACAATTCAATTTGATCCACGGTGATGACAAGTTTGGGGAGGACGTTGCAGTAAATGGCGTAAGGGGCACGGTACAATGCCAAGGCAATATGCTACCAAGATACAGTAAACGTTACAGTGAGCAGTACATAGGGCTCACAATGCAGTAAAACAGTATGGATCAAGGGTAGCGTATAATACAGTGGGTCGCTTTGTTCAATAAGGGCCACATTGGTCATGATTAAGCAGGCTATAGTGATGGGGCAGAGCTCGTAAGGACTAATGGTAAATGGGTAGCGCTACAAAGCATGCATACTCATATTGAGTGTTAAGTAGCAGGTATATTCGCCGGGTGGCATAAACTGCTAACATGTGATGAGAGCACATACAAATAACAACATGACTAGCATGCATATAGCCGAGTGAGCATTAGATACTGTGAGTTCAGTACGGCACCAGACATTCATAAGGCAATGTTATTGACTAATGTCATAGCTCAGGTCTTGTATGTGATGGCAAACGCTATCTTACCACAGTTGTGGGCATTTCAACTGGTGAGGATTGGCAGAAGGATGCATTGGGGATCCTATGGATGGTTCTAGTTGGTAAGTCTGGGGAGAGGGTCGACAACCTCCACTGCTCGGCTGCTCGGCCCTGCTCTGGACAGGCTCAGGACAGGAGCCTTTTTTCGTGAGCCGGGGTTCGCCTGCCAGCGACACGCAATTGGTTTATAAAGTTAAGGCAAGCCAATCCGGGTGATTCTTAACCCAGCAACTGCTGGTCCCAGGCAGAGGAAGGAGCAGACTGCATAGGTCTGGTATGATTCAGACCTCACTGTTCTCAAAACGGCTAAAAGCCACAGGTGGGGATTCACAAACTTCTTACTCCATGGAGTACTGTATGTTATCTACAAAAAGAAGTTCAGTTCCTTAAAGGTGCCAAACACACATGGGTATCCTATCTAGTAGTTAAGTAATACTAAGATCCTCAAAAAATACACATTTTATTAGTCATACGAAGTCAATTAAAAAAATAATCATAAAAAATGATCATATCACATAAAACAATCAATCCACCTTAAAACAACACAAGTGAATCAACCTAAGTGGGTTCTATTCATAAATTCAATCTTGGGTCAAACCCGTGTAGTCTAATCACACTGAGATCCCTTAGCCTTAGATGTTAATGGCTATTGCGTATTTTGAATTTGTAGATTCCCAACTTGTACAAGTTTCTGTCCCATTAGCACAACAATGTAGGACATTCTTCAGGGGTGTGAAGTATCTTGTGTCGGTTCTATTCAAGATAAAACTGTATTGCCAAGCCTTCGTCTTCTTGTAAAGACGATGTACCCTGTTAATAAAAAAGGAGGCACTATATTACTCCCTCATGTCACAATCCTAATCCATTGATTAAACTAGCTGTGTAACCCTTATCCCCATAAGGGTGAAAAGCATGCTGTTAATTTACATACCTCTCTAACTTGAGGGTTCAATATCCTGGAGTCTTCTCTAACCTTGATTGGTTATCATGGCGGCAAAATTCCAATTACTTTAGAAATTGATGCCTTGTTTCCTCTATCTTCTGTCCCAATATACAACACATATTGGCATTAGACTTATATTTGCCTGGTGTACTGTATTATCATATCCTGGTTCCATGAAAAGAGGCTTACCATATTGTTATAAACATATGATCAAAGTGTCACTCCATCAAATCATGGTATGTTCCTAGTTCTCAAAAAAGTTCACTTCTCCAAGAAGTTGTCTGTTTCCTGAAAGATATAATTATCAAAAAAACTCCCCTCAGCGGTTTGTCCACTTATTGAATTTTACGCTAGTGTGCTTATTGTATTAAAAGCATCCACTTACTTGTAAAGCAGTATAAGAGAGAAAATCTCCAAGGCACCCAGCCTATAGGGCTAGTTGTTGTTTTCAAACCAGGCACTCCCCAAATGGAGTTGTCCTCTTCATTCTAGGTAGCTGTAAAGTAAAAAAAAACCTCATGAGGCCAACTGGTCTTTTAACTATAAGGAGAAACAAGTATAATTATTGAATAAAATACTCACTGAGTAAGTCTCGAAATGGCAAGTAGCTCGATCCGGGATATGCCTCTAGCAAAATCTGTTTTAAAATCAGAATCCTGGGGTCGCTCTCGCGGGGGATGTAATGACGTCATCACGCCGCTGGCCAACGTCTACGCGACGTTGCGCAATGACGTTTTTACGTCATCGCACGCGCACGGACGTGTTTATGGGTGCGGGAAACAACCCGTATCTGTTGTTAAATGAGCCAAATATGCAGGCGCTTGACCTATAATAAGAGCTGCCCTGACTTCAATTCAACAATTCTGTATGCCAAAAGCTGCAGCACTGATTTTGAAAGGATATCCATCTCCTTAGAGTGGACTCTTTCATAGGAGATTCTGTGCACTATTTCTGTTCGGATATATGTAGAGGTTATCTAGCTGCTTGTGATTCTGTTCGACTATGAATACACACAAAAAGGGTGGGGGGGAGTCTCACTTGTACAATTCAAAAATATTCATTGGACCCATACCTCATTTGTACATTCTGTGATTGAATCTGACATTACATATACATACAGAGTTTTATGTCAATTTGAGAACTACGACAAATTGGCAGATGTGTTCCTGTATTCTAAACCAAACAGACATATAAATATATTCCAAACACTTGCAACCCTGTTATATACAGATCTCATTCTTAGTTACATCTCAAAAGTGCCAATGTACAGTCGGTAGAAAATTAAATGGGTACTCTGACGATTTCATAATTACATTTACCCAAAGGACCTACTTCCAACAACAATGATCAAGTAAAATACAGGTTGCCTAGGCATTGTGCCATTCTACCCCTTCATTTAGACCATGGATATGGCTTTTGGACAGAAAATTCAATTTCTGTTCTAATTGAAGTAACTTTTTGTTAATCAATTCCTGTGATTCCCCTTTTATTTGTTTCAGGATCACCCATTCAAATTCGTTACTAGTATGTTTCTTTTCCATAACATGTTTCACTATTGGTGCTTGTTCAATTCCATTCGTAATGCAACTTCTATGCTCAATCATCCTTGTTTTACATTTTCTGTTTGTTTTTCCTATGCAGATACGTTGACAGGGACATTTGATTAAGTAAATAACATTACTCGTTTCACAATTTGTATGTTCTGTGATTTTCCACATTTTGCCAAAACCCAGATCTACAGTCATGGTTTTTCTAGTTTGCGTACACATTGTACAATTGCCACAGGGATGATGTCCTGATACTGGTGGGAGTCCCCGTAAATTAGTCTTTTGACATACTCTCTTCCTGTTCTTCACATCATTTCTCATGACTAAATTAAGCACAGTAGTGCTCTTTTTGAAAGCTACAATAGGGCTCCCAATTTCTTTGGTCATGATTTTCTTCCAATTTCTGTGAATTATACTCTTGATCTTATACGAGAGATTACTAAATGTGTTAACAAAAACCAATGGTGTCTCTTTTGTTTCTCCATCTCTGCGTATTTGTTGGTCTAAAAGAGCTTCTCGATTATTGTTAAATGCTCTCTTAGCAGCTTTGTTAACTAGAGGGGTGGGATATCCTCTGTGAGCCAATTTATCAATCGAATATTGGCTCCATTTTCATAGGAAGCATTGGTACTGCTGTTGTTCTTCAACCGGAGAAATTGCCCGAAGGGCAGATTGTTTTTCACATGCTGTGCATGGTGGCTGTTATAGTGCAATAGAGCATTTCTATCTGTTTCCTTAGTATAAGGATTCACTAACACCAACCCTTGATCATGATATATACAAATATCTAAATAATGTATCTGTTCATTACTGATATTACTAGTAAACTTTAGGTATCTGTTCTGTTGGTTCAACCATTGTACAAACCTCTGGGATTCCTCTTCACTCCCTTTCCAAATGACAAACACGTCATCTATATAACGTAGCCAACATAGGATATTCTCTTGGCAAGGATTAAGGTTGGAGTACACTATTGTTACCTCAAACATATTGACATACAAATTAGCCACATTTGGTGCCATTGCCGCCCCCATGGCCGTCCCCTCTATCTGTTTATAGAACTGACCCATTGCGTTTGGTATATATTTATATGTCTGTTTGGTTTAGAATACAGGAACACATCTGCCAGTTTGTCGTAGTTCTCAAATTGACATAAAACTCTGTATGTATATGCAATGTCAGATTCAATCACAGAATGTACAAATGAGGTATGGGTGCAATGAATATTTTTGAAATGTACATGTGACACTCCCCCCTTCCCCTTTTTGTGTGTATTCATAGTCGAACAGAATCACAAGCAGGTAGATAACCTCTACATATATCCAAACAGAAATAGTGCACAGAATCTCCTATGAAAGAGCCCACTCTAAGGAGATGGATATCCTTTCAAAATCAGTGCTGCAGCTTTTGGCATACAGAATTGTTGAATTGAAGTCAGGGCAGCTCTTATTATAGGTCAAGCGCCTGCTTATTTGCCTCATTTAACAACAGATACGGGTTGTTTCCCGCACTACATTACCCATAAACACTTCCGGGAGCGTGCGATGATGTAAAAACGTCATTGTGCGACGTCGCGTAGACGTTGGCCCGTGGCGTGATGACGTCATTACGTCCCCCGCGAGAGCAATCCTGGGATTCTGATTTTAAAACAGATTTTGCTAGAGGCATATCCCGGATCGAGCTACTTGCCATTTCGAGACTTACTCAGTGAGTATTTTATACAATAATTATACTTGTTTCTCCTTATGGTTAAAAGACCAGTTGGCCTCATGAGGTTTTTGTTACTTTACAGCTTCCTAGAATGAAGAGGACAACTCCATTTGGGGAGTGCCTGGTTTGAAAACAACAACTAGCCCTATAGGCTGGGTGCCTTGAAGATTTTCTCTCTTGTACTGCTTTACAATTAAGTGGATGCTTTTAATACAATAAGCACACTAGCGTAAAATTCAATAAGAGGACAAATCACTGAGGGGAGTTTTTTCGATAATTATATCTTTCAGGAAACAGACAACTTCTTGGAGAAGTGAACTTTTTTGAGAAGTAGGAACATGCCATGATTTGATGGAGTGACACTTTGATCATATGTTTATAACAATATGGTAAGCCTCTTTTCATGGAACCAGGATATGATAATACAGTACACCAGGCCAATATGAGTCTAATGCCAATATGTGTTGTATATTAGGACAGAAGATAGAGGAAACAAGGCATCAATTTCTAAAGTAATTGGAATTTTGCCGCCATGATAGCCAATCAAGGTTAGAGAAGACTCCAGGATATTGAACCCTCGAGTTAGAGAGGTATGTAAATTAACAGCATGCTTTTCACCCTTATGGGGATAAGGGTTACACAGCTAGTTTAATCAATGGATTAGGATTGTGACATGAGGGAGTAATATAGTGCCTCCTTTTTTATTAACAGGGTACATCGTCTTTACAAGAAGACGGAGGCTTGGTAATACAGTTTTATCTTGAATAGAACCGACACAAGATACTTCACACCCCTGAAGAATGTCCTACATTGTTGTGCTAATGGGACAGAAACTTGTACAAGTTGGGAATCTACAAATTCAAAATACGCAATAGCCATTAACATCTAAGGCTAAGGGATCTCAGTGTGATTAGACTACACGGGTTTGACCCATGATTGAATTTATGAATAGAACCCACTTAGGTTGATTCACTTGTGTTGTTTTAAGGTGGATTGATTGTTTTATGTGATATGATCAATTTTTATGATGAATTTTTTTAATTGACTTCGTATGACTAATAAAATTTGTATTTTTTGAGGACCATAGTATTACTTAACTACTAGATAGGATACCCATGTGTGTTTGGCACCTTTAAGGAACTGAACTTCATTTTGTAGATAACATGATTCAGACCTCGTCACCCTTAAACGCAAGTGCAGGATGGCTGAGAGGAAATGGCATGCTTCATATACATCCTCTGACAAACTGGCCTGCCACCTGCTCCAAAGGCAATACCGGCTCTCTGTCCTCACCAAGAAGAGAGCTCACATCCAAGCCTGCGGCTTCTAACAGCTCGGCTGAACTCTTTAAAATCTGCAAGGAACTGGCCAGTCCTGCTTCAGTCTCTACCTCTCCTGTCTCTTCCCAGGCCCTCTGCACGGCACTGGCTTCTTACTTCATCTCTCAAACTCAGGACATCCTGTCCTCGCTCTCTGCCTCTCCCCTTACTCCTTGTTCCTCCTCTGGGCCTTCTTCGGCCTCCTCTCCTCCCACCTTCTCTGCCTTATCCCTGTTCTCACCTGACAAGGTTTCTAGACAAGTTCGATCTATGAAAGTCTCGTCAAAACAGGTTCATCCCTGCTCCTCCAAAACCATTAAGGACCACATTGACTCCCAGGCTCCTGCTCTGGCTGACTTCTGCAACCACTCCGTCACCACTGGAGTCTTCCCTTCCCCCATGAAGCACTCCCTCATGCACTCTCTTCTCAAAAAACCCTCTGCCGACCTTTCCTGCCCGGCCAACTATCTCCCAATCTCCATCACTCTTTTCCTGGGCATACTCTGGGAAAAGCTGGCCATCTCCCAGCTCAATCTTCACACTGAATCTGTTGCTTGTCTCCTTGATCATCAGTCTGTCTTCAGGGCTGCCAGAAGCACGAAAACTGCTCTCCTGAACATCCGCGAAGACCTGCTCTCCAACCTTGATTCCAACACCCCCTGTGTCCTCATCTTACTTGATCTCTCTTCTGCCTTTGACACGGTCAACCAAGCCATCCTGCTCAACCGTCTCCGTGATAACCTGGGTATTACCGGTCAGGCCCTGGCGTGGCTGACTTCTTTCCTCTCTGATCGACCCTCCCAGGTTCAACTTGGGTCCTTCCTCTCCTCTATCTCTATCTCTACCTGTGGTGTTCCCCAGGGGTCTAATCCCTCTCCCTGGCGGTTGAACCAATACCTGGCACTTCTTGCCCACTGCATTGTCGCACTGTGCCCCAACTTCCAGTGCTATGCGGATGACACCCAGCTCATCTTCAGGCTATCCTCAGTCACCTCTTTGCCCTCTCTCATCTATGACTGTCTTTCCTCCATCCAGGAGTGGTGTGCTGCCAATGATCTCTGCCTTAATGCCAGTAAGACTGAGATTCTCCTCATCGGCACACCCGCTCCCTCCTTTCCTGTCACTCTCTGGTCAGCCTCTCTTGGCCCTCCCCCTGCTCCCACCTGTGAGGCTAAAAACCTCAGGGTCATCTTTGACTCCACACTCTCCTTCTCTCCTCACATCGCTGACGTCTCTAAGAAGTCACACTACCAGCTGCACCTCCTCAGAGGTATTCTTCCTTTCCTCTCCTTCCCCCAGAAGCTCACCATCTCCAGAGCTCTGGTTCTCTCCAGGCTGGACTACTGCAACAGCTGCTTTCTAAATGTACCTGCCTCTACTCTCTGCCCTCTGCAACTTATCCAAAACAGGACTGCGAGACTTGTCCTTGGCCTCAAGCCCAGGGATCGTATCTCTCCAGGACTGAAATCTCTGCACTGGCTCTCAGTGGCAGCGAGGATTAAGTTCAAAACCCTCTGCATTATCCACAAGGCCTCCTGGGGCCTCAATACCTTCAACTCTCTTTTCCTAAATATCTTCCTTCTCAAGCCCATCGCTAAGCCGCCTCCAACTCCCTCAGGGTCAATTGCTTCTCCAAGCAACGTGTTGGTGGTAGAGCTCTTTCCTCTGCTGAGGCCTCCCTTTGGAACAGCCTCCCTGCCTCTCTTAAACTCGAGGAGAATTATCTCCGGTTCTGGAGACACCTCAAAACCTTTCTCTTTGCCTCTGTTTTTCTCCTCTGCTCCCTGCTGACTTCCTGGCTGAAGCTGACACTGCACCAAGTTACCTGGCCACCTTCTGATCGATGGCCCAGGTCCCCTTCCCTGCCAGCTGCACACCTGCACTGCCTTCCTGGCAACCTTCGCACTTGGGGACTGTTTCTGTATCTCTACAAGTCCCACTATCAGCACTTGACACTTGTTGTCTGCACTTACCCTTGCACTTGCCACCTGCTGGTTGTACTTTACTTATTGCTATTTATTTATCCCATGTACTGCACTGTTCCCCCTCCCCCGCACTTTCCCACTTCCCCCTACCATGCACTTGTGCGATCTGAATGACACCTGGCCTAGTAGGATCGGTGTCCGTCTTCCCTCTGTTCCCCCCCCTTGCCTCGTTGTGCCTTAAACACTTGTGTATAGGCACGTTACAAATGCCATATCATATCATATCATACATGTTAATTGTTCTTCTTCCCATCATGAATAGAAATGTGTAAGTCTATGTCGAATAATGACTATAATGACTGTAAGGAGGTGACCATATCACACAGTTGCTTTAGCTGGGTGAATACATTTTTAAAATGCAGTAGAGATTTTTCAGGCTAACATCAATAAATATTCTCATACTTGCACACTTGCATATTTGATGGAGAAAATACATTTCAAAATGTCTCCTTTTAAAATATTTCACTTAGGGTTTTAAACAAGCATCATGCTGGTTAACGTTTGATTTGTGCCCTTTCCAAGTTAGGGCTATAGAACAGTGTATTATTTTAGTTTATGAAAGTCACACATTGACAGATAATTAAAACCTGTTCTACAACATGAAACAAGTGAAACAATGTACTTAAATATGTCTGCTACCTTTTGAATGTGCACTAACTGTTTGAGATAAACATTGTCTTCAATAACCACAAACGTGTTTGACTTAGTACTTATTTGTGTTTATTTTGTTTATCTTCAGTTATATTGTATTAATTTCATACAATACACTTTCTTCAGTTACTCTTTCAGTTTCATTCAATTTGCTTGCTTCAGTTACTTTTGTATTGGTTTTATACACTTATTTATTCATCGCTCTGCGCCACAATGTGGTCAAATACTAAAATGGCAAATTTGGCATACATCCCAGTTTCACAAATTGACCAGTTTTGTAATCCTGGCCAAATTATTTTATCAAATAATGCCTATCCTGTCAAAATTACCACTCACTTACTATTTTAAATTTTCCAGCCCCTAAGATTGATTTAGTTGTCAGGGTAGGCGCTTGAAAGAAAAGCCTCACGCACGGTTTAACTGGCAACAGTGTTGCTTCATATACAATAATAGTGACCATTAATGTATTGCACACCTCAAAGCCTTTTGTTTATTGGCTCACTCATGGCAATAGCACTTGGAATTGGTACTGTGGCCCTCTTATAACCTCGGCCTATGTACAGCTACGTGCACCTTCCGGTTAACTTCTAATACATATCCTCCTTCTGTGCTATGGTAGGTGTTCACACGTGTGGCTTCCAATGCAGCTCTTTTATCCTAGCACCTGTACATTCTTTGAGGCTTCTAATCTGAGTCATTTATCTAGCTGGGACATGTGTGCCCTTTTCACACATCTACTGGCCTGCGTCCTGGCTCTATACTAGGCCCTGTATATTTCTTGTGTCTAGCATTTTTAAGAAAAAGCTGCCATGTGCCTATCGGACAATATAAGAACCTTCATTGTGGACTGATACTGTTGCTCCTTAAATGCCACTTGTTTATTATGCTGGATCCAGCAGTGATGAAGGGGTTAAGGAGTGACCAGTTCCCATGCTTATTTTAATTGCTGCCAGGAAACCATATCAAGCTATGAGTTGTGATCACAACAGAGTAAGAAGGGCGATCAGAGGTTCTTGGATCCCTTATTTTATTTGCTTGGTGGTTTAAATGTGTCTGCCGTGTGTGAGGGGTCAGCAATGAGAGGCGGAAACAAAGATGTATCATTTTCAACCTAAGCCATTTTATTAATAGAAAGGGGTATGGATTAAGGCCTAACTTTCCCTATACTAACAAGAGTGTCCCTTCCTTTGAAACTAAAACTAAAGCAGGATGACCTTGCATCCAAATTCAATCTGATCCTCACACCGATACATACAAACAAAATGTGCAAGGTAAATGTTTCAAAGTTCAACTCAACAGATAAGTGCAATAACTCAAACATATACCTTCAGCAAAAACAGTTCTTGTATCCAAGGGTTGGCTCCCTTCCCCTGGATTGCTTCAGGTGAACTATTCACAATGTTCTGTGTCAAAACCAGTCCCTTAACTGTATTAGAAATATCTATTTTACCAAATACTCTCCACAGGATGACAAAACAAATGTTCCTTCTATGAGACTGATTTGGAAAAGAGGAAGTCTCTTCTAGTCTTCCAGAATGGCTAAACAAAATATATTTTCCACAGTGTTGGTTTGAATAAGGCAAAGGAACATCTTTTCTACTTTTCGGGATGGTAAAACAAATGTTTCTTCCAGAACTGAAATTCAAGTGTGGCAAAAGGCAAGTCTTTTTAAAGTTTTGGGTTGACAAAATGTTCAAAGGAAACATGAAATTAATATGACTACGTCTCTTTCCAACATACCAATTCAAAGTGAGTTTCCTGGTACACTCTCCTGCCAGGAAACTCCTTAACTGAAAACTATTGATATCTTGGTTTACTAGCCTGCCAGGAATATCCCGCTTTTGGCTCACTTAGATCCCCTGGTCTTCTCTCCTTCCAGGTATCCATGTCCAAACAGCTTTTACTACCTGATATCCTTATCAGGCTTCTCTGCTCATTTACTTTATCTTTAAGTATCAGACAGCTGTGCCTCTTCACTAGCACACCTTTGTTGACTTCATCTTGTACCAATTTCCCCCAAACTGACATCCAATATCTGAGGGTTTGTTCAAGCTTTGGCTTTCAACCTCTCTTTCAATCTCTCGTGACTCTTGGTAATGTGTGTTGAAGGTTTCTCCCAACCGACCACTTAAGTCAGGAGAATTACACCACATTTGCCAATGTGGTTCTTTTGGCAATTTTTGGGGTAGTCAATGCTGGTCCCAGGTTTGCCCCAACTAACATCTCATGTCAGGAGAATTTATTTCTATTAGGTTAGTATTCAAACGTATTTTTTTTATGCTTTCCAGCATATCCGCATTTCCCAGGTCCCCCTTTGGTATAAGGCTGACTCCCCGGTTCTTTTTGCAGTGATTCAGCAGTGCTCACGAGGGCTCATCTTCCCTTTATTGGCAGAGATCAGCAAGGTCTCCGCATGCCAAGTACAGTGCATCTTTGCAGGACCGCTTCTCTGTGCATGGCTCCGCTGTGCAACATCTATTTTCTCTCGCCCGGATCTTCTCTCCTCCAATCCTGAACACCACCAGCTGACTTCCGGAGAGCTTCTCCTCCTACAGACCTTTGTAGGATTTTCTCTGCAACCGGTCGGCACACTCAGCAACCTGCCTTCTCTCTCCATCCATGTTCCCCTTCCCGTTCCCATTCCATTAGCTGCAGGTGACTTGGGCATTTAAATGTTCTGCAATTAGACTGCACACTGTTCTCATGGATTTTAGATCACATGATTGAACATTTGCAACAACATTACTATTACCATAAGCATCAGATGTTTTATATGTTTTACATTCAGGAAGCAGCTGCCTTCCCCTGGCCACTCAGGAGGAGACTTTAGGCTGGGGATCAGTGATGACTCTGCAGGATTAATCACACGTGGCGGTTGCACTGAAATTCCTTAAGGTGGCCCAGAGAATGTTTCTTAAAATGTGTTTTCCAAATTACAAACTATGTTTCCTGAAAAGGGACATTCCTAATGGACAAGGGTCGCTAAGGAAGCATACTTGTGGGAATTCATCCAGCCTGACACCCTATCTGATGACTCCAATGGCTTAAATAGCCCAGAGCCTGCAGCAGGTATCAGCCATTGTCATATTTATCTGACATATGAATGTATGAAACTATCTGGCGCACATTAATATTGCCTCACTCTGAATTCCAAAAGTTGTTGTTCATTCACGGTCACTCTGTCTTGTGGGCCAGTGAGGATCTGCCAAGTGTTGCACTCTACCAAGCAGTCCCTGCTATTACGAATCCTTGGATGCCGTCCCTTCTCACATAGGGGGGGTGCTTCTCATGGGGCCAGGGCGGTGCAGCTAAAGTCCAGAGATTCCCCTCCCCTGGGGGTGGTGTACTGTGGGAGAATCACATGGGGAGGAAAAACCCTTAGACGAGGGACGACATACTAGGAAGAACGCAGTATTTACCCACTCCTTCACAACCTCCCTCACCCTCTTACCCCATGGAAGATTCTCTAGCTCCCTAAACTTCCATGTACCTGTGTAAGGTAGACCTTCCACCTCCTTAACAAGATCTGGGACGAGGAAGAGTAGGGACTACCCATGCAAATCTGGTAGAAGAACTGAAACGAGGAAGAACATCAGTACCTCAGTGAATCATGGCAGTGAGTATACTGCTACGAGGGAGATGCGCGGTGTATTCTCCAAAGAACAAACATGCGCAGTCTAGTCAATATGGACAATTAATCGCAATGGGTTCTTTAAAAGGAAAGGATGGACTAGCTTTGCCGAATTGCCCTCCCTGGAGGAACCGCGAAGTTCAAGGAAGCTGGAGAAGGAGAACGGACAGGGGCATTGCGAGAACACAAAGCAAGTCCAGAGATGGTCTGGTGTCAAAAGGACATGAAGGAGAAGCTGAGGAAGAAACTCCCAACAAACCGGGAGGTTATAGAGAGTGGGAAGCAGAGGTTCAGCTGCCAGGAGAAACGCTTCCCTGCGGACCCACCGTAGACCGAAGGCAGGCGAACTACAGCGAGGAAACCACACAGCTGACAGCCGGCATCTGAAGAGCCCCAAAAACACTGCAGATCAGAGAAAAAGGAACGCTGGTGGCAGGGGAGACGCAGAGGGCCCAAGCCAGTGGGATAAAAGTGGGCAAACACAGAAAGGCTCCACATATAGGGTCTGTGACCCCAGGACAAAAACAGTATTGGACTGCAGAGGCATCAAGAGTGATCATCATAGTCACAGGACCTGGCAGGAGAGTATACCAGGGTGACTGCAAATAAAGGCATGTGGACAGAGTGAAGAGAACAAGAGAAAATGGTCGATCCTTCCCTGTGCAGGCAGCCAAGCCTGCAACAGGTGGACTACAAATAAAGGCAGGTGAAGCAGACAGAGTGAAGAAGTCAAGAGGAAATTGTCGATCCTTCCCTGTGTAGGCAGCACAAGCCTGGAACACCCTACCTGTGGGATTGGATCAGGAAAAAAGTCTACTGAGAATTAGGAAAACACTACTTTTCAAATAGCAAGTTGATCCCGGGGTCATGCATGTTCTTATCCTGTTCTTCCGAAATGTCTTTGAGTAAATGTGCACACTGATGCCTGTGGGCTATGGTGCGTTAAAAAACAAACAAATAAATAAATAAATGATAACTACATAACACAATGTTACAGAATGGCTGTCCTGAAGACATCCATCCAGAGTCAGGACAATACATAACTAAAATGTACGGACAGTGGCCCACCACAGTCCAATAGGGGACTAAAGTATTAGGAAAAGGTGTAACCCATACCAGGAAGACCCATTAACGTCTCACAGCACATTTCTGGCTTGTCTCCAATCGTGAAACAGGAAGAGTGAATGTTTACAAGTAAAAAAGGCACAAATTCCCTGGAGATATCAGTTAGCCGTAATAGGGTAGTATGCCAAGAAACCCTAAGGAGGAAATATGGCATATGCTCGCTTTCCCGAATCTCCAGATGTTAAGCGAAGGGAGGGCGAGCACTGTCTCAATCAAGAATTCCATTAGGGCCTCCATCATAGCAGTAATAATTAAGCAATAAGCCCGAGCCGCAGCGCCATTACCGAGTCAGGTAATGGCCCCGCAGCAAGGGGCTTATTGCTATTAGTACCCTGGCCCGCAAGACCAGGGTACTAATAGCATTTGTTTTCTGTTCTGAAACGCTTACATTGATGAGAACACTCACCGGAATCCCCGACGGGGTAGGACCGCAGCCTCCAGCCTTGCGGAGGCTCAGAGCTGGGATTACCCTGCTCCGGGCATCCTCATTGGCTGAGGGGCTGCCACATACCTCCGTGGGGGACGTCAACAAAGCTAAAGCTTTGAGGGATTCTGTGTGGGGTATGGTTACATTCTGATTGACCCTTGCCGGGTACTAATAGCCAGTAACAAGACTGGGCCAAATATATTCAGACAAGGCTTTGATACCCATGTGCATGAGTGCCCACCATTGGGGGGCAAAAAGATCCCAGAAGTGGTCACCAAAAAAGGCCCATTTGTCCTAAACTCTTCCCTTTTGTGTGCAATGACGACTTACAGCCAATGGGGAATACGATCCAGAGTAAATGAAAGAGACTTGCTGCAGTGAAAGTGGGGTGCAGGAGACGTACCCTTACATAAAAGTGAGTACACAACATTAATGAGAGCTCAGTGATGCTGAATGGAGCCAGGCCAAGACCCTAGACCATGCAGCACAGTGCAACCTGCGGACCAGACACTTCCCAGGTGTGAAGGCCAGCAGATGCTATTACGTTATGTTTTCTTTTATAATGCGCACATCAAAACCAGCTGTGCCCCTCCTCTGTATCCCACACCCCGCTGTATGTCTCTTCTGTTGTTACCTCTGAAAAGTGCTCTGTTATGCATCTCTATTGTAGTACCCCACTGCAAAGCGCTCTGTGGCTTCTCGAAGCCAGGCGCACGTCTATAAATAGAATAATAATGATAATAATAATAGGACCAGAGAGGTCCTAAAGCACTGATCCTTTTCCCTGCATAGAAGAACCGTGACCTCACACAAGGCGGCAGCCAGCCCTGGCCAGTGGTGTAGCACACAATGTGGGCCCCCCCATGCGAGCCATGCTGAGGACTCCGCCGCCTCCCACCTCGGCAACAAACCACGGGTCCCACCACACCCTGGGCCGGCCTAGACTACAGGTGTGCGCAATACACACGATCATGCTGCTGCAGGCACACACCGCACACTGCACTAGGAGCAAGTTATGAATGTGTGTTTTAATGCATTATACAGCACCCTTTCTGAGAACAATTGGCTATTAAGCTCGAGCATTTGCACTTGCTTTGTAGGGTAACACCAACGCAAAAATCCAATGCATGGAAGTCCGCAACAGTGCACAGGAACATTAATGCTTTCATTAACATAATGCTTTGCTATTTAAAATGCCATACCACAATGAAAACATGTCCAACTGGCTGCCCAGTGTGGACCAGTCTAGACACGTAATAAACATATTACAGTAAAACATGCCATGCCACATTAAGACATACCTAGACTGGAAGCACCCAAATGTCATTCTTACCAGGTAATTACACTTAGCAGGACTGCTTTATCCCAGATGCCCAGTTAAAAAAAAGTCAAGCCAAAGTCAGAAATGATTAGACTGGCCGACCCAAAATGCCTGTCAAGCCACTTATAGCACATATCATGCCTGCTTAGCCTGGACATGGATATCCATTACGTTTTAGTGCACAAGCCCCACCCCACCTGGAAGCTTCCATGTCATGGGGCAGAGGGAGGGAGACCTCAGAATTCAAAAAGAAATTGTTTCTTTTTGAAGGCACTCTGCTTCAGAAAGAAATAATTTCTACACAGAAATTATTTCTTTATGAAGCAGAGTGACTTAAAAAAGAAACAATTTCTTTTTGAAGTGCGAGACCCGTGGCAGCAGGTCACCTGCTTCGCAGGGGTTGTGGGGGCCCCCGCTACACCGGTGGCCCTATCCTGTTGGATGAAAAGGAAACATGGCCAAAGAGAGCAGAACAGGAGAAGAGTCAAAATTCAGGGAGCGAAAAACAAACATATTTAGCTCATAACATGCAGGGAAATTAAAACATAATGGTGACCCTTATGTCCAAGAACCATAGCACCCAAGTAGTGACCAGAGAAACACCCTCTGCTTTCCTTTTCCAATGTATGGTCATCACCCAGCCCCTCCAAAGAGTGTCTCATATTGTATTGTACTTGTCATTTATATAGCGCCTCTTATCATTATTATAGTCTCAATGCACTGTTAGTGGGAATGCCCTTGGAGGGCTGAAGTCCAGAGCGTTGGAGGTCATGGAGTAAGATTAGAATGTGTGTGTGCATTTGGCCAAATAACGCTTTGCCGGGCTGGTCAGGCTCCGGTAGAGAGCAACCGATGCGGTCAGGCATGTGGGTGGGGGCTGGGAGGTGTCATCAGATGGCATGGGTGCTATAGACTCGCCATGTGGGTCCAAGTACCCCACATTACATACATGATGACCTGCTGCGAGTGGCAAATGAGATGCATTATGGTGAGCAGTACATTAATAAAATCAGGTGGAAAGACCAAAGCTCCTTGGGGTCCACTCCTGTGGGTGGCAGCCCTTTATGAGGAAGGAAGCTATGAGTCCGATTGGCTCCCTCCGCCCTTGCAGCCAAGTGTTAGTGGCAAATGCTTGATCCTAATTTTCGTGAACTACACCCAGAACCTCTGCAAGTGAAGTTAAGGCAGTGTTGACTGTTTTTGGCAAGGCGCTATATCCGGCTACGGTGGTCTGTGGGCACGACTCCCAGTGTCTGAGAAACCTTTCACTGGGCCTCATCACGACCTCGGCGGTAACGCTAGTGGTATTAGCGCGAGGGGCTATTAGCGCGACCGCCATAGCCTCTGGCGCTAATAGCGCGGGATCACGAGTTGGGCGGACTTGGTAGTCCCCATTCCCCATTGAGCCCATTCGGGAATGCCCCATTCCCCATTGGGCTCAATGGGGAAATTTCACACTCATACCGCCGGCGGATTTCCCACCGGCGGTATGAGCGCGAATTCTCGGCGGATTTCACACCAGCTCAGAGCTGGGTTGAAATCCGCCGAGGCCCTGATTCGGCGGACCCTTAAATCCGGCGGTAATAGTGCTACCGCCGGATTTAAGGGTTACCGCCGAGGTCGTGATGAGGCCCACTGTGTCTTTAAGCCATTATCCCACAAATGTCACTGCCACACCAATTGGATGTGTGCACAAGTATACTGTGATAATCTTACACAAAACTCACTCCAAAATGGCAGACATGCTCTACACAAGGCCACTTTACATCACAATTCGATTTGATCAATAGTAGGTATGTGCAAACCACTTTAAAACCTACACTTATTGGGAGCACACATGTATGGACTTTTCACTGTATGACGTTCTTTCATTGCGGGATGTTTTTTCGCAAGGTCTTTGCAGTGAATTTTTTTTTTTAAAAACCCAGGGAATTTTTTAGGTGGGGTTTAGTAAATTATATATTTGGGATGTGGGTTTTTGGGAATAAATACAAATGAAAGAAAATGGGAGGGTTGGGGGGAACCTCCAAAAAGACATTTATAAAAATGTTATGGGTTTTTTCGTTAAAAAAAATCACAGTAAAAAAACCTGTGAAAAAACGTGATGAAATGACATGGAACCCTCTTCACATATCTATATTTAATTCCTTTCTTTATTCCTTGTGCATAAAGGGAGCTACTGTATCGTGGCTCTTCTGTCATGTGTCTTAAGTGCTGGATTCCGTATTAACGTCCAACATTTACCTATTTCCTATGTCTGTAACCTTGTAACTAACCACTGCCTTTACGTAAACCAGTGCCCAGATGTCCCCGGGTTCGGTGCGCTTTACAAATGTCAAAATAAATAAATAAATAAATAAATAAAACCTGCTCATCTGCACAGTCCTCTCGGATCCCAAGCAGGGCCGAGGCAGGCAGCCTTGGAACACGACACATATTGCTGGGTAGAAGTAATCAAAAGGGTCCCCAAAAGGAGCTCTGTGAAAAGCAAGTGCACATTGCACTTGAGTGGTGGAACCAGTGGTCAGCAAAGATGCCCTTCTCCCCTGATTAAGGCGCAACCCCCGGGGAGGCATTGATACCAGGCTTGTAAATCCAACGTAGAGCATCCATTGGTCTTGCAGTAGCCCTACCGGGATCATGAAACTATACATCAAAGGGGGCACAGTACAATACTCATCTGCCCGCACCGTAGGCTCTAAGTAGGCATCGATTCCTCCTGGCAGTGACTGATAGGTGACCAGGGCACTTTAGTAGTGGTATCCATCCACCGATCACAGGCACTTTAACTTCCGCCACATTGCACGGCAGATCGCCACCCCCCTCACATAATGCCCTAACTACGCTTCATCTATTCTGTCACCCCACAACGTAACACATCTTCACAGCGACTAATGTTTGTATGGGGGGGATTTCGTCAGTACGCAACCAAGGGCCCATATGGCAACGCAACCCCCCCATATGCCCAAACCCAACACACCTAAACTCTCACTGCCACAGAGGAAGCGGGTACATCAGGAGTCACACCTTGACGCCCCCTCTGATCCCATTCCCCCCACCCCTCTCTCTTACAGAGCTCCCTCTTTTCACCAAGATTTTAGGATTAGACATGGCATTCTAGTTTGATTGTTTGGGGGAATCTTGGATGTTGGGTCTTTTCATTATAAGAATTTACGGTTGTTAAAGTTGTATTTGTGTAAATTATTGTGTGTTTACATGTTTGTTGGAAAATATGAATAAATTAGTTCCAAAAAAATAAAAATAAAAAAAGAAGCAGCGTGGGCACACTTTAGGTCACAGGCTCCTTCTCTAAACGACATTCTCCTTACCAAGGTAACCCTAACTTCCTAATTCAGGGGTCAGTATGTGCACGTTTCCAGACTGCAGTCAATGCGTCTCCACCAGTCAGAATCCTGCATCTCAGTCTCCCCAACGAGCTGGCCGCACCTGATCTACCAGAGCACAAAAAAGGGGCGTACCCTCCTTAAGGAAAACAGCCCGGTCTATCAGATAAAACCTTAGCTCCCCCCATTCCAAGGCAGAGCGAAGCTCAACCTATGGTCACGTAACAAATGACGAGATGCGCATGCGTTATATCTGTCAGCCATTTTAAAACACGCTCATCTCCACCTGGCCAATAAACAAACAGGGAACATTGCACGTTTCTTCACATGGTATCACATAAAGAACTAATACTTTATGCTTAGATTATGCAGTCCACGCATAAGACATGTTAAAAAGAGTATGTAGGCCTTAGTCACAGGGACCGTGCAGACCCTAGAGAGTAAAGCCATTCACCCGGTTAAAGACCTAGGGCCTCATTAGAGTTGTCAGGGCAGGAAATGTGCCAGTAATTCCGGCACCGGCACTTTTACCGGACCGGCAAAACACAAGTTTGCCTGGGGGCACTGATTTACCTCCAGTCAAGAGCTGGAGGTAGATCTTGCCCTCACCGGCAAATAAATGCTGGAATTATCGGCACCAGTAATTCCAGTGCCAGTAACTCCGGCAATTCCCTGCACGGACTCCTTTGGGACTCCATGGAATGGGGATTTACCTGCGTTTCCACCACTTGGAATAGGCTGGTAATTCTGGCATTCCAAGTGGCAGAAACGGTATTAGCGTTTCGATGGCATTCTGCCGGACTTACTGGCGGGATATCACCAAAACTGTAATGAGGGCCCTCGAGTTAGTTGCCTCTGCAATGAACAGGAGAGCTATCGCACCGGACAGAGCACCCGACTGGGCTGTAAGAAGTTAGCCAAGAACTGTATTTCAAGCACAATCCTATAACATACTCTACTTTGCCCTAGAAAGTGGGACTAGCCTATCAGAAAAGAGACACCAAAAACGCTAAAGAAGGCAAGTCCTGGAATGAGAGGGATTTGGTGAAAACATTTCCATCGTTGAACTGTGGCCTTGCAATGGCAGTCAACCAAATTGTGAGAGCTCCGCGCCCTGGAGCCCTCCTCATGTGGCGAGAGTCAAGCCAGCTTTTGAGCTGATGTTTCCGTAGAATGGGCTGCATTTGTTCAGAAGTTTGTTTAGGGGTGTAGACACTTACTTTGTCCTATTCATGTCGTGCGTTGGGGGGGGAGGGGTTCCATTAGGGATTTGATGATTGCACTTTATGGTTGCGTCTTGCAATTATGGCTTTCATGACTATCCATGTGTGTATAGATGGAACATGTTGGATAGGAGAAAATGTAGGAAACTGCTTCTTGGTATAATTAATTAAATTGTAATTGATCGGTATAGTTAATGATATTGTAATTGACCAAGAACAAATGATATGAAATGACATTTATTGCGCACCTGTACACAAGTGTTTCTAGGCGCGACCATGCAAGGGAGGGGAACAAAGGGAGGACAAGACAGAGATCTTACTAGGCCAGGTGTCATTAAGTGCAGGGACAGTGGTGTCGTTTTGAGGGGCACTATCCGTTATAACCTGGGACCCTTCTTTGCTTTCTCTGTGTTTGAACAGATGTCTGGCAGGCCTCGGGGAAGAGGGAAGCCGGATGGATCGGTCCCATCCTCAATGACCTGACAGCGGTGCGGGAGAGAGAAACAAGGGGACAATAATTGAAGGATTAACCTGAGCTGGAAAGGGCGGCTGCCGGCATGTAATGCGGCTTAGAGAAGGCTCTGCGCATACCAGGGGCTGGTGATCAGAAGGCCTCGGGCGCATGGAGCTTAACCCTGATCTGCGAAAGCCACCCGGCACATTTTCGGGATGGCTGGGCTATTGCTAGGCCACTGAGAGGCTGTGGATAAGCCCGGGGTCTTCTCCAAACAAAGTGGCTAGCCTTCGAAAATAGAAGGCAAGGAAGGCCGCAGGGTCTTTCAGGCCGTCCGTTTCCGTCTTCAAACTCGAGCGGCCAATTGCTCGGCTTCATTGGGAGTGATGTCATCAGCATGGGAGTGACGTCATCGGCATGGAAGGTTCTGTTAGTACGGCTTGTTAGTGCACCAGTGGGTAAAAAAGATCTGGATTTACACTCTCTTCGAGAGCGGCCTCATAAATTAGAGGAAACGTGCACTGCCCGGGTGGTCCCTGGTCAGTGGATCGGCTCATGATTGTGCCGGCCGGTACCCGCCACAAACCAGATTAAGGCTTCTGTGAGTCAATACTATACAAAACTACACCACCAATGAAAAAGAGCGAAGAGAGATTGTGGGGTGCCTGGGGAAGGTACACAGTGGATCTCTCAGCATTCCCCACCCTTGCCCACCATTTTCAGTCAGAGAGCGTCCCTGGGTGATAGCAGGGAGCAGGGACAGACAGACCCATACGCAATGTCAGAGCACCCTACACAAGGCGCATATCCACTGTCACCGGCGTGTGGAAAGGAGTGCAGAGTTTGAGTCTTCCTGCCTCTCTGCTGTACTAATGGGGCAGAGAGGGAATAATGGGCTAGAGAGGGAATAATGGGCTATTTCGTAACCAGCAGGTGAATCGCTGATAGAGCAATGATGTTCCCAGACACTGCCACACATCGGAGCTGGTCAGGGTCCAAGAGACCTCCAGAACACATTCAGGCACGACGGAGGCACCCAGCTGGGCCGACCAGCCCAGTCTCTGGGTTTGACACTGGTACACAAGTCCTTGAGTCATTGGGCCTCATTACACGGATGGCGGAGAACCATGGCGCTATTAGCGCCATGGTTCATGCCGGTAAAATACCGGCACCGCCTTGGCGGAAAGGGGAATTACCGCCCTATTCCAAGGTTGGAGGGGCGGTAATTCCCCCTTCCACCATTGCCCTTGCCCATTCCCATTTTTGCCCCATAGGGCATAATGGGAATGGGGAAGGCGCTAATTACGGTACCGCAAATTGCGGTACCGTAATTAGCTCCCCGGGTCCCTTTGCGGGTTGGTTTTTAACGCCTGCAAAAAGCAGGCGTTAAATTCCCCAACCCGCAAAGGGACCTCGTAGTAAGGCGGTAAGGATTTACCGGTACCGGTAAAATACCAGTACCGGTAAATCCTTACCGCCATCCGTGTAATGAGGTCCATTGTCTTTACTTCTGCCTGACCCCAAAATGGCAGACCTCAGCTTTAAGCAGTCATTCCAGGCCGGGAGACTGAATAAGGCATCAAATTGGGTATATGGGAAGTGAAAATGAACAATACCTGGCAAAACTAAGGATAGGATGCAGATCACCTGGGAGGAAGTATAACTACCAGGACTGAAACGATTATGCGAGCCACGGTAAATAAAGGAAGCGTGAAATCAATCCCAGAGATTATTGGAAACCCCTAAGTTTTTTTTTTTTTTAAAGAGCAGAGATTGACATAGTCAATCTTGAGAGGAAAAGGTGCACCAGAAGAGGTAAATAAATTTAAAAAAAGATCAACAAGCCAACCAAAGCAGTACCTAAATGCAGCAGCCTGCTGAAGGCTTTACCTCAGACCCCCAAAAAAAGGTCTGAGTGGACGATGGACAATTTGTGGTGAGCGCAGCCTCAGCCCGTAGCGGAATGCAGAGCCCAGAACCTGAGAAGAGATCAAGCCATGGGGTGACCCCAGGCTGGTGGGTGACAGTAACCTTAGCCTGACAACAACCCTGGCAAAGGGGAAGGCATTGTTGCTAGCAAGCTAACAATAAGCCCAGGCAAGGGGACATGACATTCTTGCCAGTAATGATCATCGCTAAAACAATGAGTTTAAGAATGACTTGCATGCGGGCATTTGCGCCAAGGAGTGTAGGAAGTAGAGCCTACGGACAGAGGCTGACCCAAGAAGGACCAAGAGGAACTCAAGAGAACCAAGACGCATGCTGTCACACTTGATCTCACAGTCTGTCAGTTAACTAAGAAGTGTGCTGGGACACTGTGTCCCTGGGACTGTGTATATTTCATTGGGGACCATGCAATGGGCTCCCTGGTCTTGTAGAAGAGGCTGTTTCACCAGTTTAGTACTCCTTTATGGCACTTGCAATACAGTTGCCCTTTTCATGTCATATTCAGAAAGTTGAAACTTGACATCAGAGGGTCTGTAGAAATCTAAAGAGTTATGATCCCTCTCGCCTCTTTGTTGAGTACCAACTTTTACATTGTTGTATAAGCCATCCAGATAAGCCATCATGTTTTGTTTAAAGAAAGTATACTCTCCAACCCCTCAGTGTTTAGATACTCTGGGACTGACCAGGAGTTGGGGCGGTAGCCCCTAAATGCGGCGTTAACGGTGTATCTGCTGCATTGAAGGGACCGCCCAATCACGAGTCTGACGTGTTTATCCCCAGCTCAGAGCTGGGGGCAAACGGAAAACTGCACATTTTCGGTGCAATTACTGCTGGCGGTATTGCTGCACGGTAGTTGCGCCAAAATGAGGAATGGGGAGTAAGTTAGTGCCCAACCCATGATCCGGCGGTAATACCGCCGGACGGGTGGGCACTAACGCAAATAAAGTTGGGTGGTATTCCAGTCGGGATACTGCCCAACTAGTGATGAGGCCCTCTGCATTGATACCCCTAACTAATAATGATGCTGAACTGTACTTTTCTGTCTATAGGGTTCAGTTGGTCACACATCATCACAACATGTCATTTGGTACTTGTGTTGTGCCAGATGCTGGAACTCCTGCTCTGAAAAGCAA
The DNA here is from genome assembly GCF_040938575.1 of Ambystoma mexicanum. NCBI lineage: Eukaryota > Metazoa > Chordata > Amphibia > Caudata > Ambystomatidae > Ambystoma > Ambystoma mexicanum. The sequence continues at coordinate 333,905,277 of NC_090924.1, read as the reverse complement.
CAGCCTCTCTGCACAGAGTGTAACTTCACATGTAACCAGAAACTCTGGGCTGAGCAGCCCACTATGGCTGAAGGAGGAACACTTACCAACAACTCCAGAAGCAATGGCCTGAAAGCACTGCAGGGTCCAGGGCTGCTTTTGCCCGGAAGAGCTGGAGTCGTTTTTTTGGTGGTTAAGAAGGGCCTGCCGAATAAGCCAAGGAAAAGGTGGGTTGTCTCGACAAAAACAAAGAGTAGATTGTTGGTAGAAATGGGGAAGTGAGGGGAAAGCTGGGCCTGTCCAGCTCTGGCAAGGAATGGTAGACAGTCCAGGATTACCTCCAACACATGTTGGAATGCTGTGCTAGTTTTGCCCCTGCTTATTTCTGGTCCTTTTGAAATAATTCATGCAGGGTGCAGTGGATAGCTGCTCTGTTTGATTGTTGCCATCTTGTTTGGAGGGTATTTTGCCAAATATATGATTGTGGGACAAGGCACACATTTTTCAGATTTTTGTGTGTTATTCAGGTAAACGGGTCATGGGTCAATCCAGTATTAAGCTGGATAAAAAGGTGTGTGTATCATACATTGGGCCTCATTACACAGTAGGTGGTAATGCTTTACCGGTACCGGTAAGCGCACCGGTACCGGTAAACCCTTACCACCTTACTAGGAGGTCCCTTTGCGGGACCCAACCTTAATGGCTGGTGTAGACCAGCCGTTAAAGTTGGGACCCGCAAAGGGACCTTGGTGCTAATTACGGTACCGCAATTTGCGGTACCGTACTTAGCGCCTTCCCCATTCCCATTGAGCCCCATGGGGGCAAAAATGGGAATGGGGAAGGGCCATGGAGAAAGGGGGAATTACCGCCCCGCCAACCTTGGAATGGGGTGGTAATTCCCCTTTCCTCCATGGCGGTACCGGTATGGTACCGGCGGCAACCATGGTGCTAACAGCACCATGGTTTTCTGCATTCCGTGTAATGAGGCCCATAATCTTGGGGATTATTCCCTCAATGCTGAGGTGTCTGGCACTGAAAATAAAATGGTGTACAATGAATTACTAGATGTTTTTACCTCAACTTGATACATGTAAACTTGTACGGAGGAATTGATTTAATAAAATGTCAATATTGTTTCAAAATAGGAAACACAGTGACTCATTATAAATTGGCCTGTGCGGTAAAAATGCTGTGGTTATACTGTTATCCCCGCATTACTGCATGGCCCAACTACAAGTTTGGCGATGAGGTGGAGCAAAAACCTCCAGCAAAGTGCTGGAGGTAATTCCACTGCCTTACCACCAAAATGTGCCCATTTTGGCAGTATGACTGCAAGCGGTACTACCCCCAGAATTCCCATGGACTGCATCAATGGGGACTAAAACCTCCAAACCTCCATTCGTAACCAACAGTAAATCTGCTCGACCAAGTGGCAGTAGCAGTAATTCCATTTGGCTTTATTCCAGTGGATTTACCACTGGATTACCGCCAAATTTCTAATGAAGGCCACTGTTCACTAAACGCACACAGCTGCCCCTTTTGCACATCATTGGCCCAGCTACCACTGCATCCATTTCCCCCTAAATAAGCAACAGAAAACATGTTAATGAACACATGAACTTGCACTGGTCTAATGACCAATGCACGAGGACGTTCTACCAAGGCAACGCCTGCGTCCGCAGAGGACAGCTAATGCATGCTGTTTGGGAACCTGTCGTCTTTTTGAGCAGGGAGGCGTCTTTATCCACAACCGAGGTTCTGCCTTTCCACCACAGAGCAGATGATGACTTTTTAATAAGTATTGTTCCCCGCAGGATGCTGCCAGAATTAGGAATGCTACTCACTCCCTCAGGAGAAATCCCTCTTGCAGAGTGTTACTGTGAACCCAAATAAGTGCCATGCCCGGCCAAACTGCTAGAGAGCCGAGTATACCACCAATGCCTAGGAATAAACAACCTGTTATAAACACATAATAACTACATTATATCAGCCCCTGTAGGTGCCAAGCCCCTAAGGGCCGCAGAACCGTCTCACCTAGTGATCTGGGGGGATTAAAAGACAAGCAAAGACTCAGACGAGCCAGGCACCCTCTGTTAGAGCTGCAGGGCACCACTCACGAGGGTCATCAGAAAGCACAGCTTCACTTGCTTCACCTGCCCAGAAGAGACAACAATCCTCCCCAAACTCTGGCAACCTCCTGAAAAGGCATCCGTCAATGTCCTCAGAATTCAGGGAACGTACACATTTTCGTGGGTGCCTGTCGCTCCCAAATTATTCAGTAGCCCTGGCCCAAACTGCCTGCGGGATATGACCAGACCCCTTAAAGCGCAATGCAACCTTTTTAACAGAAAACAACAGCACCACCTCAGGCCAGACGCTATTTACCAGGACCAGTCGTGAGCTTTATTGAGGGCAAAAAAAAGAAGAAGGACTACACATGTCTGGGGACGGGCGTGTTTTTTTTTATTGTAATAAAAAGTTGTAGTGCTCTGTGTGGGGATTCTGTCCTCACCACACAGACCTTTAAAAATACAAATCAGCCCTCCTCCCCGAACTTCGGTAATGTCCAGGTATCTTTACAACCCCAAATCAACCCAGAAGGATTTCGGGGTCATCCACGCCCAGTAACCTCAAAGCTCGGATGGACCTCAAAAGATGTCTCACTCCGGGGGTCTCCTGGATGATCAAGAACTGACTGAAGCTAAAACCTAGCAAAATGGATACCCTCACGGGCGCCGCCAAAGCAAGAAGCACAGCAGCAAGTTCCTGGCCAGAAGATCCCGAAAGTCGCCCTCCGACTAACAAAGTGCTAGAGACCCTGGCAATCTCCATGAGCAGCCACTTGCTCAAAGCTATCGTGTCTTCCCTCACTTCCCCTCACCGAAAGCCTGCGTCCGCCTCCCTGTTGGTGCTCAGCTGGTCTTAACTAATAGCGTCTACATGGGCAGCTCCGAATGCCTTCTTAAAAGATTTCCATGTGTTAATATCCCCGCATAAATATCGTCATACAAAAAAGTCGCCATATCTTTGTGCCGATATTAAGCCATGGAACCGGCGGGGGACACCCCCGTAACCCTCATAATTGTTTTAATGGAGCGGGGATACCCCCGCAACCCATAGTCCCAATAACCCCCATAAATTATCCCCACTAATAATATCGCCATGGCCTTATCCCACAACTATGTATGAGGTGATATTATTGCCGGTCCGATAGCACAGCGAGTAGAGCTCTTGCTTTGACATCCGTGCAGAGCCTGCTAACGCAGGTTCGAATCCCAGGGCCAAACTCAGCCTTTCATCCTTCAGAGATCAATAATAAGCAGAGCTCAGATACCTGAGGGTTCGTAGCACTATATAAATGCTAAATTATTATTGGTGGGGATGATATTACCTGATACCCTAAAAAGGCTACAGAAGAGAAAAGTCAGGGCAGCAAGACCGCTGCTATGAACAAAACACCAGGGAGAGCACGTCGCACCAGCACCGCAACCCAAACACTGCCCTCCCCTCAATAGCGGGGTCCAAGCCCAGGCACATTCATCAACCATAGGGACTTCAAAGATCGGGCACCACGATGTATCCAAAGGAAAAACATTCCAAATGTACTCATCCAGAGGCTAAGATCCAGCAAAGAAGCCCCCTGAAGGCGCCCCACCACAAACAGAAACATCAGGAAGTTGCCGCTTTCACTCTTCTGGCAACCAAACGGTGGAGTCCAGTGGCCAGGGGTGGACTGGCCAAAAGGGAACTCTGAAAATTTGCTGGTAAGCCTCTGCGCCCTGGGCTTCTCTTGTGTGGTATTTCCAAATTCTCCCATAGGAAAAGGGTTGGGCTTGCTGAAAATGTGGAATATGGGGCCACTTTGAATATTATTTCCAGGGCCTCTTTTGATTCCCAGTCCACCCCTGTCAGTGGCAAGCAGGGAATTGCGCACTTTAGGATTGCATTGCCTTCTGAAATGCGCTTAAGACCTGGCCCTTCACAAGAGCGCAAGTAAAGCATGGGTCCAAACCACATCAATCAGCAATCGCACACTTAAACATGGCACGACCAGAAGTTGTCCCCGATCTATACATGCCAACACTAAGCACAACTGATGCCTGATCGTGCAATAACACCAGAAAGCACAGCACAGACACTGGGGCGCACACCAGGCTGAGTCGGCAGGGCTACTACACCCTTTGGAGGTTTCAATACAGCAGTCTGAGGAAATCACAGAGGGTCTTGTACACCCTCACTGCGAGCCGCAACTCACAAGCGGGCACATTAGTGTTCTCAAACTATCCTACCCGAGCCCTGCTGCTCTGAAAGAACTATTGACCCATTAGTAACCACTTCATCTCAGTCTCCAATCCTACGAAACCTAGGGTGACCAGATTTCAAAAGTAAAAAACCGGGACAGGGCAACTAACATAAAAGTAGGACTAAACCTTGAAAGTGGCTGTGAAGGCACTACACTTTAGTAGTGTTGGGAGGAGAAGGGGGTTTAAGTGTTAGTGTTCAAAGAAACACATATTATAATTAAATTATTACAAACAAACACTATCTTAAGTTGTCAAATGCAGCATTTCTTCTGTGCGAGCTGTGCCTGCCAGCTATGAAGAACTACTACCAAAAACCAGGACCACTGCAGTGTCTAATAAAAACATAATCTTGAGAAAGGGGGACAGACCATCAAAAACCGGGACAGTTCTGGGAAAACCGGGCCGTCTGGTCACCCTAACGAAATCCCTTTGTGCCCTGTACATCTGCACCCTGCAGGGACCCCGACTCAAGCAATCCAGTGACTTCACACTACTCTACACCTCAAGTACACCATTTACCGGAGTGCAAATAGTTTTCTTTTTTATCCCCTTCCGACAGGAGATGAGCTCCGCATGAGCCCGTCTCCCGTCGGAATGGGAAAAAAATGACATAAAAATGGCCGCCACCCTAAAAACTGAAAAGGGACTAGCTCCCTTTTTGGATGATGGCAGCCATGGAACACAGGTTCGAAAATGACTGCTGTCATCCAAAAAGGGACATAGTCCCTTTTCTATGTTAATGGGAGTGGCCATTTTAATAAAAAACATTTTTCCAACCGCACTGGGCGTTGAAGGCACAATCGCGCTTGGCAGAGGCGGATTGTGATTGGTCAATCGGCCTTTCATGGGTGCGAATATACCTTTTTGCCCAACCCTCTCACGCTATTATTCTCTTGTGGACCTCAAAGAGGCTGCCAGATACCAGCTGGCATGAAGGAATACACACCGCACCACAGGCTCTGTAACAGGTTAGAATATCATTTGAAGCAGAGCTCAGTCTCCTAGCTGTTTTACACAGCGGACGTGCACATTTCAGAAGTCACACTTTTTAGCACCTGACAACGTAACATATAAAAGCATCAGATACAAATACACACAAATGCTGATTGCCAGTGAAGAACAGACATAATGGGCCTCGTTATGAGTGTGCCGGTCCCGTAAAAATGCTGGTAATACCAACCAGCACACTCTGAGTTTTATGACCTTCCGGGAGTTCAGGCCCCTACTGGCAAATTATTGTCCCAATCACAGGCACCGGTAGTACCAGTGCCAGTGATTGGGGCAAACCCATTCCATGGAGTCTCATGGGACCTTACTGCCATTGCCGGGACCAGTATTATCCTGGTAACACCAGGATATTGGGCGCCGGTAATAATAATAATTATTTATTTCTTATATACCCATCGGTCTCATAGCTCTCAAATAATAGAAGACATTCTTATCCCACAGGGTTGTACTAATTTTATATACCTAGGAAGGATGAAAGGCTAAGTTGACCCTGCTGGGATTCGAACCTGCCACAGCAGGCTACACACAGATATCAGGGGCTAGGGGTTAGCTCGCTGTTCTATCTGACTGGCTTGGTTAGGGTGGTGTCACCGACAAACTCGTAATGAGGCATTGTCTTCAATTCATCTGTTTATTTAACCTTTTGTGTCCTGAAGAAGGCCTACTTTATGTTCATCCTTTCCAAGGCCGAAACACATTCATATTTTTTTAACTGTAGGCTTGAGAATAATTTGCGTTTCTGAACATGTCAGGGCAAGACAACAATATTAATGGAGGCATGTTGAGTCTGTGGTCTCTGTCACTTCAATGTATATTAATTCACTAACCCTACTTTCGCTACTTCATGCTGTAACACTGTTTGTGTCTCAAGATTACACATCAAAAATGAATAGTTTTAAAACTGACATGGTTGCCAAGTAATACTAATAATGTCCTTTACGCACTTTCAGATTCATATCCAAATATGCCGCTTCTGTTAGGTGATGGCATACTATGGAGACACAAGTCTTTAGTGCCTAAACATCTACACTGCAAGCTGCGACTGCAAAATAACAGAAAATTACTTTATTTGTTTATTTATTACATGTATGTAACGCCCAGATCCGGAGGCATCACAGCATTTGTACAGAAGACAAGAAGAGGAAGTAGAGGGTGGCAAGACAGTAGCTAGAATTGTGACGCCCTCACCATCCTTCTAACAGCAATGCCTCCACGTAGGTTGCCGAGGTAAACATTCGGTGCCCAAGCAGCACCTGGGAATGTCCAGGTAACAGAGGGCGTGCTCCTCAGGTAACACAGAGCCTGGGCGGGTCCAGTGAACCCAGGGACATAGAGCAAATCTACACTGTCCAACCACCATAGGGAAAGCTGGTCAGATAGCACAGCGAGTAGAGCGATCGCTTTGAAATCCGACCTGCCAAGGCAGGTTCGAATCCCGGCAGGGCCAAACTCAGTCTTTCATCCTTCCGAGCTCGATAAATGAGCACCTCCCACTGTGGGTAATTACAAGCAGCTGTCAGATGCCTGAGGTCATTATTGCTCATTTGTTAGGCACCTATACAATAAGCAAAAACTGTAAGGGGGCAGTCTGTTCAGGCAACCTCGACAGGTGCAAACATGTATGGGTATATTTTAACAGTGGGACAAGGTGTGTGGGAGATGCGTGTGCAGGTTACTGGCCCAGGTGCACCAGCCTAGAGGCAGACAATGCCAGGGTCACAGGTGAGAGTGGAGGGTGCACAGGTAAATGCGGAAAAGAAAGTGACACCTGGGAAACACAATGCCAGGAACATTGTTCTACACACAAACAAGCAGGACCTCCCGCAAGTGGCGATGGAGCTAATGCACGAACAGGTGTTGACACAATTCCCTTTCCACATGCAATGTTCTGTAGCATTTTATCCGCAGCACGTGACTTACTTTAATGTTGTCAAACGAGGATTTGTTGGTGACGTCGTACAGCAGTAGCAGAGCTGCGAACAAATAAAACGGGCAATTAGACAAGCTATGCACAGGTCCACGCAGTCTACAACACTCAAGAAGTACTCAGAGGCAAACATGACAAACTCTGGGATTAAAGGCAACTGTAGGGACCACTGCAGGCCTCGAGTTGCTATACCCGACCCTTCTTCCTTGAAACCCAATCTATGTCTCCTGCTGCCTTCCTTTCCACTCTGCCACCTCAGCTTTCTTCACACAGGCCTTTCTCTTTTGATGCCTCCCATCTCACCCATCACTTCTGCGTTCCTCAATCCACACCTGTCTCCGCGGTTGACCACCATCTCACCTCGTGGCTTCCTCTTTCATTCTAACCCTATCCCTTGAGGTTCTGTTGATGCCACGTTCTGTTGGCCATTTCTTGAGGTTGCACTAAATCTCCTCTCGACACGTCAACCGCATCCCACTGCGTCGCTGCCCTTCAATGCGATTGCATCGTGTCTTGCCCGATACCTGTGGCCGCTTCCCCATATCCCATCCTTTTTGCTTTTCGCTTTCCACCCACCCTATCACTGCAGATCATCCGACCCCACTTTCTTTGATCATGATTTATCTTGCTTAGTTTACTCCCCCCGGCCCCGGGCCCTGCAAAGCGCCTTGGGTTTCAGTCATCACCCATCTGCTCGAGTCCTTCCTCTCAATTCTTTGTTTTACTTCCTTTGAACACACATTTTTCCTTTTATGTCTTTCGGTTCCCCTCATCCTCACAGCCCCCCACCAAAATTCATATAACCCTACGCATGGTCTAAAAAAAACACTTCTCTTCATGTAAGCCAACATTGACATAGCCCACTCAAAGAAGTCAACCCAAGAAATTAATTCACGATTGGTGCCCCTACTGTTGCAAGTAAAATGCACATCCCTGGAGGGCCTGAAGGATCTGAGAAAGTGTGACCATCTTGAAATTGTCCTTCCTGAGGAACTTGTTCAAGTATCTCAAGTCCAAGATGGGTCTCAGTCCTCCGTCCTTCTTGGGGATCAGGAAATATGGAGAATACCATCCTTTGTTCCTCTCTGCTACAGGTACCTGCTCTATCGCACCTTTTCTCTTTGGGTTTGTCACTGTCGTTTACATTAGAGATTGCCAGTAGACTGCATACATGTTTACTTATATAGCCTGTTGGGGGCCTATTTTAAAGCCTAGCTGAACTTGCAGTTGGCTGGCATGTTAAGGGTGCCTGCCACTAAATGAGGGGTGGGAGGGTGTGTAGCCAACTCAAGCTGCAGAATGTCAAAGCGTGGATCGTGTGTTGTAATGTTTATTATGTGCTTGGTGGGGGCATCCAAGGATCCTGCGGCTGATGATGCCCAGAGCAGCTTTAGCAGGTGGTGGTCTGAGTTCCTGTGGACATTGTAAGCGTGACGGACCACATTGATGAGCCACAATGAGGTGGCCCTGCGGGGACGGCGGCTGATGGTGGAAGGCTGTGGCTATAGTGTGCATCTGTGCTTGAGTGGCTGGAAACAAGGCGAGACAGAGTTAGTGGCTAACAATGACATTGTGTGTGGATCCTGGTACATTTCCTCTGGGGCACTATGTAAATACAGGCTCCATACAATGGATGAGCTGTTGAACAAAGGTGCAAGAATTGAGGGTGCATTAGGCTTTTGAGCATTGCCTCTTCTTCAAACTGCGTCATTGGCGGCTGGTGATTTTTTTAATTGGAGGGGTGTCAATATTTGCCACCAATATGCATGAGCGGCCGAGCCTAGCGAGTGATCCCAAACCAACCACGGAGGCCAGGGTGCTTCTCCCCAGAGAACATTTTTTGAATAATTGGCTAAAATTATGCATTATACAGCCGACATTCTGTGAAAAATTTGTTTCAAAAGCCAGACAGTTTACAATCAGTTTTGTAAACGCATGAAAAAATAAAATAGATGCAAGTTACCAACAGTGCACAGGAGAATTTTCAAATGCATTTTCATGATGCCTTTCCCCACAATATAGGTCAGTATGGAAAACATTTTCATGCTGGCTGTGCCCATACATTTCCATATGGCTGCACCTATACATGCCAGCATTCCCATTTGAGAACATTCTCATGTTTGCTTTGTACATAATGCCAGTACTGATACTATCATAAAATATGTCCAAGCTGGCTCTGCCAATATATGCCAGTACCTGCACATAAAAACATTCTCCTGTTGGCTTTGCCGTTAAAAATGCCATTCCACAACAATAAAACATGTGCAACATCTAATAACGCATATGTTTGCTTTGCCACATTAAGAATTGGCTAGACTGGCTGCTTCAAAAAAGCCATTCTAGCCACGTAATAACACTTTCATGCTTGATTTATCATAAATGGCCAGAAGAAATTCCATGTCAGAGCAGAAAGCATAACCAGACTGAGTGCAGCAATGCAGTCGTCTAGCCTTATAAAAACACGTATCATGCAAACATGATGATTGTTGTTACTTGGCTAGACTGGACTGCAATGCTGCAGTCAGTCTGCTTGCGCTATATGCCTCAGCCATCGCTGAATTCATGTTTGCTTTAACATTGATGCCCAGTAAAAAAAACATCCCCTTGTCCGGAATGGGGAGCACCCAATCAGAGCCCCACTCACCTTGCTGGTGAGTGGGCCCCTTGATTCCTCATCAAATCAAAGGCCCGCTCACTGTTCTGGTGAGCGGGCAAAGCAGCAGGCCTTTGATCTAATGACTCAAAGCAGAGACCTGCTCACAAGCGAGTCTCTGCTTTAATTCATTAAATGAAAGAGGCCCACTCACAACCTTTGATTCAATGACTACAGCAGAGGCCCGCTCAGCAGCAGGCATCTGCTTTGAGTCATTAAATAAAAGAGGCCCTCTAACCAGCACGGTGAGCCGTGCTGACAGTGATGGAGAGAGGGCCCCTTCTATTTAACGAATCAAAGCAGCAGGCCTTTGATTTAATGACTCAAAGCAGAGACCCGGTCACCAGCGGGTCTCTGCTTAAATTCATTACATAAACTAGGCCCACTCACCACCTATGATCTAATTAATCAAATCCGAGACATGCTCACAACAGAGACCCTCTCGCTAGGGCTTCTGATTTGGGAGGCACCCTCCTCCCCCTGCACCTCTAAATCAGTGTACTTATTTAGGGGTGGGGGGGTGTTCATTTTTTTCACAGTTTCAAGTACATACTCCATTCAACTTCTCATTCAAACACTTACCCCACACAACATACACTCATTCACACACACACACATATGGGCCTCATTATGAGTATGGCGGTCCAGAAACAAGGGCACCGGTAGCAACGTACAGGCACCCATTCCGGACCGCCACACTCTGATAATGCCGGTAGTGGCCACGGATCCCCCGGCAGGTCTGACCTCCTAGGAATTCTGTCCCCTATCGGCATTGTCTTCACTGAAGCACTGGTGCTGGTGATTCAGTGTCCCCATTTCAATGGGACTCCACAGGAATGGGGATTTACTGTTTCCGCCGCCTGACATCCCGGTCCTCCACCACTTGTAATATCTCGGTGGCACCAGGATATCAGTTGGAGGAAACGGTGTTATGAGTTTGGCGGCACCCGCGGGTTATCACCGATCTTATAACGCGGCCCATAAACTCATTCATCGTACATGCAGTCCTGCACACATGACATTTTTTGTGTTCTTACCTGCAGGCACCCCCGCTCTTCCAGGTCTGGCGACAGCCACTCCGTGCAACATGATCAGGAATCAGAAGTGCTTCTTAGTACCTGCACATGCACGCAGCAGCCAGTGTGTGAACTGGAGGACACCCCAAAAGCTCTGTAAGTGTGTGGAGGAGCAGGAGCAACCCCTCACACATTCTGAGCTGCAGTACCCCAGCCTGCATCCCCAATGGGCGGTGCAAGGCTGGGGAAGCAAAATGCCCCATCCCTGCATGGCGGACTGGGCATGCGTGCATAGGTACAAAGAAGAATCCAGACTAGAAGCGCTCCCTCTACTGTTGCAGGAGAGTGAACAGTCAGAGTTTTTAGTAGCCTGGCTTGGCGGCGGCGCATCCAAAATGGGTGGGTTGATGCCCCCTCGCCTATTATGGATGAAACGCCCCAGAGTGCGCAAGGGCACCAACCTGGTGGCATGTGCAAAAGGGCACCATCGTCCAGGGAATATTGATTAGTCAGCAATGAGTATATGGTGATAGCAAGGTGCCTTGTCCCAGTTTTGAGCGCGGCTGCTGGAGGAAATTGCGCGTTATGTGATCCACATGTACTTGATGCACGTCATAAAAATACACCTAGAATCCTGTCAAATAGGCACATTCTGTTTATGTGGGATTGCCGGCCTGTTTGAGAGCCTACGACATCAGGGAGTTAGGTAACCTTGCAGACAGAGCACATAACTCGGGCATCACTGGATTCTACTGGCAGTCTGTGACATGGCTGGGTTAATTTACGATGGAAATCTTTAGCCGCAGAGCTTTCCGAGGGACAGGTCAGGGTATTCCCATAAAGCAAGGGGCAAGTAATAGTAAATGCATGCAATAACTGAGATTATAACACTTGGAATGTTATGAGATCATTCTTACTAGACAATTTTATGTTCTTATGTACTTATTTATTTATTTATTTATTTATCTATTTATTTATTTATATTCAAACAAGTGCAGTCTGCAGATTGGTTTGTATGGCCACGTTCAGAATTTTACATTGGAAGGCCAATGGCAGCATGTAGTGTATTTCCTGTGAGCACCATTTAGCTGGTTTCTGTACTAACAACTTCTATATACTTATCATACTACATGCTATCAAGAGCGGCATAGGTTATAATCAATGTGTAGGCCCCAACATTTAGGATCTAACAACTATTATGGGGCCATAAACCTCGTTTAAGGCCCTCACTGTGCCCTGGCATTTTACTTTATTTTCACAGCCCATAACACCTGTTACGGCCCTTCAACCCGGTCTATAAAACCTAATCAGTGACCACACTGCAGGTAAGGCCACCCAATAAAAAACTGATCAAGTAAGAGATCGATGACTCCAATTTAGTATACTGTGCTTTGGCGTGAACTCCCACTGGAAATCCGAGGGAAGGATTCCTGAAGAAAAGCATGGGTTACATAACAGACTAACCATTGATAGCCATGGCCGCCCATGAAAAAAATAAAGATAAGCCTAATCTGACAATGATCATAAAAATGAAAAGACACCAATTTCAGAAGACGAGCTAAGACTGATCCATCTGACAAGGGGTTTCAAGAATACCAGCGTATGCATAGACTGCATAGGATGGTCACATCTTTGACAAGTCACCTGCCTTAATTAGGTTTGGTTTTGCTCTGAGGGAGGCTTATTTCTATAAGATCCATGTAAGAACTATAACATAACAAAAGGATCTTAACATAATACAATTTAGTGCAACATTCTGCTATACAAACATACCTTTAAGGATAAAACATATTCATAACTATAAACATAACATTAAACTTGACAAATTGATTAATAAAATTATACTCAGACTGTTAACAGTTTTACACTATGACAAAAACCTCACCTTTCTGCATACGCACCCTACAACTCTGAACTAAACACAACCTGTAGAGGAGCAGCTGTACACATCAGCAGGAGATCCTACATCCCTACATTTCCTGTATTGGAGCCATGAGACCATGCCCTGTCTAACCTCAGCTACTGTGCCAATGCCGCAGCGAGTATATTGAAGACGGTATCTATTAAGACAACCATACCGAATATACCCTCGGGTTGATGACAGCCTGCAGGAGGAATTTCTTGAAGGAATATGAGAAAGAGCTAAGAACATGAACGGATGATGTCATAAGAAAGTATGCACAACATCCTGATATACTGAATAAAGATGATGGATGTATGGATCCTAGAGGACAAATGACAAAGTAAAGAATCGAGTGAACCTTAAAGAGTAAAAGAAAAAGATTACACAGTAACAAAATGCAGAAATCAGAAGTTTAATGAATGTACAGACGCTGAAACACAAGATAGATCAAGTCATCGTGTAGGTTAGCCACAAGTATTGAATAGAATGCAGGTGAAGCCGCCATTTTATAGAAACTGGACATTGGTATCATGAAATAATAAGCCAGAAAATCACTAAGAAATCACTAAGAAAGAAGGAGATGGATAGTGAGCAAATGCTGGTAACCAACTAAGAAAGTACACTGGTTAAAATGGATAAAGTCCATGTCCAAACACACTGGCTGTAGCATCCACCGATAGTTCTAATTAATGATAACACATGAGTCTGCAGGTGAATGAATGTATTCATTGGACGGGAATACATATTTCTCATGGATTTGTGTGAGCAACCAACCATTGTGAGAGCTTCTAAAACCAAGCAATGGGCGATCGGATGGATAACCCCCACACCCCCTTAGATTTTATTTCTTTTAAATAAAAATTTACAATTGTGCATTTTATGGCAGAGCTTTTTTTTAAACAATGGATAAATACCTATAAAACCTACAATTGGTTGTGTGGGGTATCACATGAATACAACACAAAAATGTAATGCAAGTTTACCAACAGTCCACAAGAGTATTGTTCAGTGCATTTCCGGATCCTTCTGCACACAATATAACCCAGTATTCTGCTAGTGTCAAAAGACATGTTCAATCTCCATGTTTCAATATACGCCAGTATTCCAAAAATAAGAAAACACTCATGTCGGTATTGCCCATAATCCCAGTAATGCCACTGTAAGAAGAAAAGTTTACACTGGCCGGACTCATACATGGCAGTATTCCTACATATGCTAGTACTCCCATGTAAGAATACTTATGATGGATTGACCCATAATGTTGTTGCCACATCTTAGTTGTGCTAATTAAGGGCAATATCCTTATCTAATAAAACTCAAATGCTCTTTTCACATAATACCTCAATACTGCATATGTAACTAGATAAAAAAGTATCGATGTTGGCTGAGGCAAATGCGGCCAGTACCTCCATGGAAGAACCCTCATGATGCCTTTGCCAATAATGCCAGTAATATTACCATGCCATGTCCATGCAGGTTATGCCACTATAGGCCATTGTCCCTCCTAAGAACACTCACATTGGACCTCATTACGACTTTGGCGGTAGCCATGCCGCTAGTGGAGGCATGGCTGCCGCCGAAATCGGGTCCGGGTTCCCAGAATGGGGATTTACCAGGCCATTGCAAGTTCAGAGGGCCTGGTAATTCCTCCCTCCAGGAACCCGGACCCGGACCTTCCCCATTCCCATCTGAGCCCCCATAGGGCTCAATGGGAATGGGAGAGGGTGCAAACAACAGGCCGATTATGAGCAGCCCGTTGTTTGCTCCCTCTGCCCCTCGCGGGACCCGCTAAGGACGCCTGGTTTGACCAGGCATTACTTACCGGGTCCCGTGAGGGGAGCTTGTAATGAGGCGGAACGGGTTTAACGGGTCCGCCTCCTTTAGCGGAGCCCGTTAACCCATTCCGCCTCACTTGTAATGAGGCCCATTGTCTTTGCCAAAAATGCCAGTATTATTGACATGACACAGGAAGAAAGTATGCCCATGCTGCCACTGTAATCATGTCAATGCATTTACCCATATAAGAACACTCATTTTGGCTTTGCCCATAATGCCAGTAACATTGCAATGACGCAGCATAAAAACATGCCCATGCAGGCTGTGCCAACACAGATAATTACCTACATGTAAGCAAACTCATGTTGGCTTGGCCCATAATGCCAGCCACATTGCCAGATATGTTCATGCAAGCTATGCCAAAATAGGCGATAGAACCCTTAAGAACAGTCATGCTGCCATTTTCGATAAAGCCAATAATATTGCCATGTCACATAAAAAAAGATCAATGCTTGTCCACGTTTACCAATCACCATCCTCTCGCAAAGTGCCCATTCACCAGTTCCTTCCATCACAGCCCACAACCCCCTTTCTCTTTTCATCACATCACAAACACAACATCCCCATGCAGACTAAGTGCCTCATTACAACGAAGGCGGTAACCATGGCGCTATTGGTGCCATGGTTGCTGCCGGTAATTTACTGATCCCGCCATGGTGAATGGCGGAATTACCGCCCCATTCCATGGTTGGTGGGGCGGTAATTCCCCATTCACCATTGGCCCTTCGGGCTCAATGGGAATGGGGAAAGCGGCAATTACGACACCGCAAATTGCGGTACCGTAATTGCCTCCAAGGTCCCTTTGCGGGTGCCGTCCTTAACGGCTGGTAAAACCAGCCGTTAAGGTAGGGACCAGCAAAGGGACCTCGTAATAGGGCGGTAAGGGATTACCGGCACCGGTGCCCTTACCGGTGCCGGTAATCCCTTACCGCCATCCGTGTAATGAGGCCTTAAATCTCACTCGAGAATTCATAAGCACACAAGCCCACACACAAATACATAAACTCATACTTGAACACACACATATGCTCACATCCAGGCCTGGTTTGGCCTATAGGGCAATAGGCCCATGGCCGAACCAAAAATACAAAATGCTTGTGTTGGTCAAAATGGGCCTCTTTTTTTGGCCAATTTGGGCCAGTAGATGAGTTTATTCACTCTGCAGCTAGTAGATTTGACCAGTGTTTCTGGATAAATATTCTTTAAAATGCACAATTTGCATCACACGTTATCAAAAAACTCCTCCTTGTTTAATATTGAAGCCGTGTCACAAAAGGAATGAATGTCAATTTGCAACTGTGGGCAACTTTTTCATTGGTGCCCGAGACAATTGTATGGCCCAATTCGACCCTGTTCACATCACGCATTCATTCACCATAATAGCACTTGCATATGAACAGTATTGCTTTCTCTCTCACAGAGACAGGCACACACACTCTGCCTTTGTACTTACCTTCAAGCCGCAGAAGCAATTGCTTTATCAAAGGGCTTTGAGTATACATATTCTGGGGGGTATAAATGCCATTATATCTCCCCCACTTAAAACTGTGGGGGTGATTTGTCCCCTATGTCCCCCCCATGTCCTGCGCCCATGTGGCTACCTGCAAACTCGTAATGAGGCCCATTGTGTCATTGCTGTCCATTGTGTCCTTTGTGATGCGGCACCAGCTTTCTTCTGCCGATCCATAGACTGCGCAAGAAGATAGCAGGCCGCGTGGCCTTTTCTACGGAGCCCACCACCAGCTGCAACTTAAACCGGCTGCTAGTTTCCATGCAAGGCATGGGATTTAGCTTTATAGCCTTTCCCGATCGTCAGGGCTTACTCTCCGGTTTAGTGGTAGACGCTGTGGTGAGGGCAAGGCTTCTGCAGGATACAGACCAAATGAGATCTTTTCGAGCCTTAATAGAGCAAGTTCATACCAAATTCAGCTCAGAGGATTTCTCTAGAGTGAAAGAAGGTTTGCATAGGATGGACTATGTGGATATTCCGAAGGTTGGCGCCAGTAATGCGTCCACTCCCCGTAGATGCAACACGAGACGTAAGGCCATTTTAGGTGAGCATGAAGGCATTCCAATATGAGCAGCAAAGCATTCGCTTCAACGCCTTTTAGGATGTTTGTTGGGGCAATCCTGAAGTATCTTGATAGCAGGTAGGTCCCGGAACCAGTCCGTGCTCAATGTATGTATACAAAAGTGTTTCTCTGTAGTCCTCGTGTAATTACAGGGAAGTACAAGAAGGTATAGGCAATAGGCTTCACCCATCTTCCCAGGGGAACTATTAACCCTGGAACACTCACAGACTAACTTGGTGCATCACACACACCAACATTCCACATTCCACATGCAGGAAAGATACTACTGGACTCCTTCCCTATAATATGGGACATGGGTTAATAATGTGTACCTGCCATATAAACAGAACGGCAGCCAACTGAACACAAACCTCTGACGGCATCAAGCAAACCGTGAACAAATGATCCTGTGCATTATCACTCCCTTTCCCCTGGGCCGACATCTCACACCACCTGCACGTGAATCCAAGTCCAAGATAGATTTGAAAACATCTAACACACTTAACGAGGCCTACGCATCGGCCAGTCATCTGGAATACCATCAACCAATCACTGAGGATACCACCAATCTAAACTGTACCAAGAGCATTTAGTGCATGCAGTAGAATAACACGGCATGGCAAGTTGACTATAAAAGTTAAAAGTGCAATATAGCACCATGCAAGTTATGTGATTTTAGGATCTGGAAGACGTGAAGGGAGGGCCCTCCAGACGTCCAAGGTTGGCGAAAACTGAACTCTATCTGAGGTCGGGACGTGGAAGGGAAAAAGCCTGCGGACAGGACCAGTCATCAAGGAATGTGGGGCACAATCACAAGGGTGAAGGAGAATCAAGACAAATCACCTGAAAACCCTTTTCCCATTAGTAGATCCCATAGTAGATCCTAAAAAACCACAGCCCCCCCAACAGAAGGGATTTATCTATTTTGCTCACCGGTCTCCCAGACCCTTTTGTGGTTTTTGAATTTTTTTAACAGGCATAAGTGGGCTGGGGTGATGGTCAAGCACATAAAGATCTCTTCTAGAAGGCATTGAAATGTCCATATTGTCCTAATTGATTGAGATAAACCAAGCATTGCCTGAGTGGGTGAAGGCCCTGAGGATAGATCAGCAAACGGCCAAGTCTTATAAGAAGGTTCTGACATTGGCCAATATAATGGTGCAGTCCTTTAAAGACCCGCTTTCCTTTATGAAACGTTTGGTTAGTATTTCTTAAAGCTTGGGAAACACCCCGTCTTCATATTTTCCGAGTCATCTTGGATTAATCGTAAGCTATGATCTAGACTGGCCATCGTAAAGTCCGGGACTAACAGTCCTCTCTTAACTTCGTGTGGCATTATCTGCTTGGCTGTCAAGGTACCGCCTTTACTCTTTTGGTGGCTCCACTCAATTGGTTGTTCCTTATGTTTCAAAGCCGATTGTAAAATGGCAGTCATGTATATCTATTCACAACCTTCCGTGTGTTGGACCACATCCTGTGTCTCGTTATTCGGCTTGGTAATGTCCTTCCAGGGGAATTGTAGGGTGCTCTCTCCTAAGTCTTTCTTCGCTTTCAACTGTTACATTTTTGGCATAACTCATTTAAAAAATCATCTGAAAATGTAGCATAAACACCACCATTGCATGTTTTGTGCTAAATGGGTAGTTGTCCCACCCTGGCCCTCTAAGACCACATCAAGCAGAGGTTCATTATCCGTATTCCACATGTACCAGTCCATCCCTGACCACTCAAGCAGCCATCAGCAGCGTGGGCTACAGAAGCAATTATAAATACATGCACACATGGATACATTATGAGAATGGGGATGAAGAGTGGATGTCATGAGGAGGGGGGAATGGAAGGTTTGGTCCCTGGAGAAGCCATTAGAGTGTTCCAGCACGACACTCGGGGCTTCGGTCTAGTTGTTACGTCCTTTTCCTCTTATACTGTGGGAAGCCATGCCCTCTCGGCTCGTTGTAACTTTCCTGTTTCTTCGCTCTGCTGTGTTCACTCGCGTTCCAGCCTTCTGCCTTGCTAGTGCCTATTCGGTCCTTCCTAGCTCTACCGTCTGCCTTGAGTATCATTCTCCTGTGATACTTCGCCTGCTTTCTTCCTTCGTATCTCCTTCCAGCTGATCCCTTCTCTCTCTGGTGATTACCTTTCCGCTCTTGGCTTCTCCCTCTAGCTCTCTGTCTCTGTTCGCTTGCAGTTCCTTTTTTCCCTCTACTTCACTATCCCTATCTTTCTGTAGTACCCGCTTCATTCACCGTGACTCAGCTCAGCTCCTTCACGTTTCCGTTAAGGACGTTCCGTGTCTGCTTTAAGTGTTGTTGTCAGCTGGCATACCAGCTAAATTGTAATCTCCGGTTTCTCTTGCCGCTCTCCTTTGGTGTGCCGAGCGTCTTGGGAACTTACTATATAGGTTGTCACTATCCTATTCTGTTTCTGACTTCACCCGAGTTCCTACTCCTATCATTCTTTTGTCCTGTCCACTTGTTTCAATCAATTTTCGTTCTTCTTATCCTTCATATATACGAACGAATACCATCACGTCCTTTTCTCCAAGACTTTCACCTTCCAGACCACCTTTGGAATCCTCATTGGACTTGAAACTTCTATGGAAGAAAGAACAAAGAGAAACACCTACTACTTGCAATGTCTTCCCACAAAAGACATACAGGGTTTTTTTATGCCACCGGCTTTTCCCCCTCTCTGGGCTGCGCAGGGGGATTGTCATTGTTGTTGCGTACTGTTTCACAGTGCAACGACAGTGTCGAGTTCCCGGAACAGACCTTACCTCTTCACCAAAAAGGGAGCTCCTTACAGAAATACTGCAGAACCCTCCGGATCAGACCTGTCTTCCCGCGATACTGACACTGACACACAGGTGAGCCCCTCATTTGATGATAGTGGAGTCGGCGCGAATGTTTCTTAACATGTGGTGGTTTCTGTGACAAACAGCGGGAATGCGAGTCGTGAGCTCATTGTGTAGCACTCTGCTGTGGCGTTGGGACTTAAAGTCGCGACAGTAACAGGAGTCACGGCAACTCATAAGTCTAAGGCGTGTCACACATGTCTGGTAGCCTGTTTGTTCCCTATGCTTGGGCATCAATGGATAACAGAAGAGGAAGACGATAAAGGTTACTTTTTGGCCACTGTGAAGCGGAATGTGTCTGCGTGTGCCGAGTGATAAAACACCAAAAATTCTAAAAATAAATACTTTTAAATAACCAGGTCATGAGTTTTGGAGCTCCTCTTTCAACTCCCCTCCCACGCTCGGTACACTCTTTCTGATGCTAACCTGAAGCTGCTCCTGAGGGGACTGGGGAGCCAAGAATACCACTTTATTACTTGGCATCCTGCTGGCTCCCCAGGCCTGTGGATACTCACTTGTGACTTCCTCCACTACCGTCTGCTCTTGAGGAACCATAGTGGACTTGGGAGCGTGGTCAAAGCTTGCTTTCCTAGAATGGGATTCAACTTCCAGAGCCTGGCGATGTCAGCAGATTAGTATTATTGCATTGCACTTCCGGGTCAAAAAAAGTCAACCTTCCAGTGCTAGCGTGGCACCTCCAGATGCTTCATTTAGCTTCAAACCTGCTATGAAAGTTGGTAGAACAGGACAGGGAAACAAACACGTCCATTTTACGGTGCATGTTCGAACCTGTTGCTCTCCGACAGGTGGGGTTGGAAGGACACCTCTCCACTCACCAATTCAAATACATGTCAGGACCCAGGAAGACACCTCCTACACACTAAAACTAAAGTTGCATTATGGAGCAAGTACATGTGGATTGATTACAAATGGACACACTGGGCCTCATTACGACCTCGGCGGTAGCCATGCCCCTATTGGCGGCATGGCTGCCGGCGAAATCGCATCCGGGTCCACAGAATGAGGAATTACCGGGCCATTCCGAGTTCGGAAGGCCCGGTAATTCCTCCCTCCAAGGACCCGGACCCGGTCCTTCCCCATTCCCATTTTAGCCCACATAGGGCTGAATGGGAATGGGAGAGGGAGCAAACAACGGGCCATTACGAGTTGGCCCGTTGTTTGCTCCCTCTTCCCCTCGCGGGACCCGGTAAGCACGCCTGGTTTGACCAGGCGTTACTTTCTGGGTCCCACGAGGGGACCTCGTAATGAGGCGATACGGGGTAAACAGCGCTGGCACCTTTTACGGCGCTGTTAACCCCGTACCGCCAGGGTCGTAATGTGGCCCATTGTCATGTGCAGTGCTCCTGGTCCAGCACCCAGAGGGCATGCCCTATCCTGCGCTGCACAGATCATCGCTTCTGCATGTGCAGCACTGAGAAGGGGGCCATGTGCCCTCTACCAGTCAGGGCATGACTGAGGCAGTCTTTTTCCCAGGTTTCTGTGACCAAGGCAACTGAAATGTTGGATCTAGATAGAGGCTCTTTCACCCTCCCAGTTGCTACCAATCATGGGCTAAGGTTGTATTTAGATAGGGGCTCTTTCACCCTCCCAGTTGCTACCAATCATGGGCTAAGGTTGTATTTAGATAGGGGTCTTTCACCCTCCCAGTTGCTACCAATCATGGGCTAAGGTTGTATTTAGATAGGGGCTCTTTCACCCTCCCAGTTGCTACCAATCATGGGCTAAGGTTGTATTTAGATAGGGGCTCTTTTCCCCTCCCACTTCCTTTTCTGTCTCTTGGACAGGCTCTTCTTCTTGTTCCTTTCCTTTCTCTCACGGTGTCGCGCAAGGGTCTGTCCTCGATCCTGTTCTATTCTCCCTTTACACTTCGTCTCTTACTGCTTTGATTCCAAGTTTCGGGTTCCAGGCACACCTCTATGTTGGCGATACCCAGATTCTTCTTTCATTTCTCTCCTTTTCTGACTCTATTCATCATTGTCTGCACTTCTGTCTATCTGCTATCTGTGCCTGGATATCTTTCCGTTTTCTGAGTCACAACTCTAAGAAAACTGAAATCTTGTTCTTCACTGCTTCCTCTAAGATTCCCCCCTCCTCCCATCTACTTTCCTCTGCTGCATCTCTCTTTGCCCTCTGAAGCACAAAACCTGGAAGTCATATTTTATCCCTCTTTCTCCTTTCAAACACATATCAAGACTGTGGGCCTCATTACAAGGCTGGCGCTCCCGTAATGAAGGGTGCCAGTACGGGACCGGCACCCTTCATTCCGGGACGCCCTATTACGAGGGTCCCGCGAGGAGACGAGGGAGCCACCCCCCCCATTATTATTAGCTCCCTCCCCATCCCCATTGAGCCCTATGGGGGCTCAAATGGGAATGGGGATGGGTTTTTCCAATGAGGATTTACCGGGTCCTCCAAGGTTGGAATGGCCCGGTAAGTCCTCATTGGAGGAACTCAGTACTGGAACCCGGTATGGAGGCAGCTATGCCCTTATTAAGGGCATCGCTACTTCTATACTCGTAATGAGGCCCTGTATCTTGCTCCTGAAACTTCCCTCTGTTCAACATCAGAAAAGTTTGCTATCTGCTCACCTTGGGCCTCATTACAAGTTGGGGGGAGCAGTAAAAATGTGGCAGTAACTTTATTACCTCTGCGTTACTTAAGTTGGATGGAAAGTTGGGGAGTCACCTCCAGCTCTGAGCTGGGGGTAAATCTGCTGACATTCTGCCCATTTTCAGTGCAATTACAGTGGCGGTATTACCGCCACAGTGTTTGCACCGGAAATGCCCCATTGGGCCCATAAATGGGGACTGCAACCAGGGATCCGGCGCTAATAGCAGTAACACTAATTACGTTGGGTGATATGCCAGGAGATTTACCACCGGGATACCACCCAGTCGTGACGAGGCCCCTTCTCTTCAACCAAAACTTTGCTCCAGCTTCTGGTTCTCACTCATCTCTATTACTGCATCTCACTTTATGTTGTCCTACCTAACTATGAGCCTTATTATGAGTTGCATGGTATCTCGGCGGTAAATCTGCTGAGATACCACCAAACCGATTTACCTTTACCGCCACTTGGTCCGGCAAAATTACTGTCAGATTACAAGTGGTGTTTTGGTGATGTTATTCCCCATTTACTCTTTAGGACTCCATGGGGATTTTGGCAGAATTAGTACCGGCAGTAATTCCTGCCGAAATGGCAATTCTTTGAGTGTTAAGGTGGTGGAATTAGCTACAGCCTTTGCTGGAGGTTTCCCTCCACCATACTTACAAACCCATAGTTTGGTGGTGCGGTAATGCAGCAGTAATACAGTGGTAATTCTATTACCACTGCATTACCACCATTTTGGCCACACGCCAAACTTCTAATGAGTCCCAATGTCTTTTCTCCTCACCGATCTACCCTGTACTCTGCGGTTAGGACTCTGGTCTTCACATTTCACCTAACCTTGCGCGCCTTAAATGGCTTCCGGTCCGCCATTATTGCAAATTCAATTTTCTTTGTCTTGTCTTCAAATCTATTCGTGCTCTCGCCTCTCCTTACCTCTCTTCCTTGATTTCCCTTTATCAACCCACTCGGAATCTCCAGCCTTCTTCTCAATTTCTCCTTTCTGTTCCCCGTCCGCCTTGCGCCACCTCTCGCTTTCGCTCAATTCAGCTTCTTGCCTCAAAAATGTGGAACTCTCTCCCCTCTGAAATTCGCTCATGCCCCTTTCTCTCCCTCTTTAAAAAAAACAGCACAAGTCTCATCTACTACATCTTCCCTTCTCTTGAATTCTGTTAATTATCCTTGGTCTTTTCCTTCTGTTAAAGCGTGTTAAAGCACTTTAGCTAAAAGTGCTATATATGCATTGCAAATAAATAATAAATAAATAAATGTGCTCGATAGTTTTGTGAAGTTGGTATATAAGTATTGTGGTACATTTTTGGGGGCAGTATGAAACTGGCAGTAATATGCTTTGGAAAGGACAGGTGTGAAACAGTATAATAATGGTCTGGTGACAATGAAAAAAAACTCTGATGATGTTGGGGTTCGTTTTTGAAGAAGCCCAATGACCCGGAACGTAAAATTACAGGCTGAGACGAGCACTCTGCCTGTTAAATAAGTTCAGTGCCAAAGTATGCTCCACCTCTTACCCTTTCTCCATAAAGGAAACATGCCAGAGTCCCCATGCATGTAAAATTTGGATGCAGGATTGAATCCCTATTTATTCAGCTGGCATTTTACACTTGTAAAAAGCAGTCGGAATCCGTACTGAATACGTGTAATGCCAGCCGCCATGCATTCATGTGCACAACAGCCAGAATATCACTTGTTTGCTGTTGGCGGGTATACATGGAACCCAGGATCAACCCAATTTGTCATGCCTTTTCTTCAACACCACCATGAAAAATCATACAATTACACAGAGTCTCACGGACATGACTCTGTTAGTAGCCATGTTGGCCTCCACAGATTCACCAGGCCAATTAAAATGTACTGCAGTGTGTTTCAATAGGAAAACATTGGCATGACAATATCCTGGAGACAGTGTGAAACTAGTGTGGTCATTTCCTGGGGCAAAAAAGAAGCCACCATACCAATGTGGTGAATCAAGTCGAGGTGATACTGGCATGGCATTTCGAGGTGAACAGGTGTGTTTCAGTGGCACGCCTAGCAGGTTGACACATTGAGCATCATGTTAGTAGTACGTTCAAAAGGTGGGCGAATGGTATATCTGTGCGCTACGGTATTCGGGTACAGTAGTTCAGTATATTGAAAACATGTGTGTGACGGCTGCAAAAACCTGACTCTGGGCCTCATTACGAGTATGGAGGTAGCCATGCCGCTTTTAGCGGCGTGGCTACCCCCATACCGGGTACCGTGTTCCAGGAATGAGGAATTACTGGGCCATTCCGACCTTGGAGGGCCCGGTAATTCCCTTTCCTGGAACCCGGACCCGGTACATCCCCATTCCCATTTGAGCCCCCATAGGGCTCAATGGAAATAGGGAAGATGCTAACAACGGGCCCTTTAATGACGAGTCCTGTTAAGGAGGCCTGGTTTTACCAGACGTCCGTTGCGGGACCTGCGAGCAGACCTCGTAATGAGGGGGTAGAGGGATAACAGGGCCGGCAGCTGTACCAGTGCCGTTATCCCTCTACCACCTTCCTCGTAATGAGACCCTATGACTTGTTATTCCCCTAATCAGTCAAAGAGTAGAAAACAGAATGTGAAGTAGTTAGATAAGGTTCCGTGCGCGGAAAAAATTGGAATCAAATCAAGCATATGGAACTAGATAAACCTTTTGTCCTTCTGTACAGTCCTAGGTCGTTCTAGGCTTTGTATACTCTTCCTAAACCAACGTCAACCAAACGGTGGCCTGTGCTAATGTTTCGCCCTGGTTCGGGCTTTATCAAGGTGTAGCAGTACATTTACAACAGTTAAAATCCAATACCTTGTTCCAAATTACAGCCAATTGTGTGTTAGTAACATTGTGTATAACATTCCATAAGCTGTCTCTATAGCCTGGCATTGTTAGTTCACAATCTTTGGATGTTACCAACCTTGGTTAGTCAAAATCTTTGCCACTTTACATACTTTTTCATGAATTAGTATCCCATGGTCATTTTGCTGTTACATTTGTTAGTTACTATTCCTTATGTTAAGTTCTAGGTTACATTTATAGTGGGTCACTGCCCATCTTATATGTTATCCTTGAAATTTCTCACGTATATAGTTGCACAAAGTTAAATCCTTTAGCCACTGCAAGTGCATCGGGGATAATATATATTCATAAGTCTTGAGTAATCCTCAGTTCCAACTCCATGGCGTGATGCTTCCCTCTCAAATAATATTTCACAGTTACTAATATATATGTCTCCTTAATAGGAGTGGCGGCAGCTCGGCTATTCAGAAGGCAGCGCTCTGCTTGTGTGTGGTAGTAGTATCTACAATGTTTTGAGAAGCTCCTTCATGTTAGTGAAATACCATTAAATATTTTGAGATACACCCAAAAGAAAGCTGAAATTTATCAAAAGGAGCATGGCATATAACAATAATTCTGATGGTCTTTGGTTATTTCTTGTGAATATTGCAATTCCGGTTGTATTTTTTAATTAGGATACCACAGGGGCAACATGCTGATCTTGGAAGCAAAACCACGCAGAGCAACAGAGGTTCGAATCCTGGATCCGGCTTAGAAACCAAACTCAGGTACGGCATTAGGCGCGTTATAAAAAAAACAGTTAAATAAAAATAAATACATTATCTAGTTTGTCGACAGTAACATGCATTATGTATATCCCCTGACTTTGCTGCAGATGCATCCTTCCTGGAAGGAAGAGTCCTTTTTTAATAGAAGTATGGTACCCACAGCCTCATTGGGCTTATTGCAGGATCATTTTCTCTCAAGAAGCTAAGAGGAACCCCTCAACATATACCACTGATGCCACAGATGCCAGCTCAGCAAGGAAGACCTCCTGATCCACAGTGGCATCAAGGACCAGACCTTTTGTTTGGCCAAAGGAGAGCTGCTCGAAACCTTTCCTGAAGGCAGCCATTGCTGCTCCACCGGAACCAGTGGTTGAGACATCAGACTGAAGAAAGTTAAAGCTTGTGGCATGTCTGGACCCCAGGTTTAAATCCCTTTCATTTTACAAACCCCACCCTTCACAAGCAGAGAAAGGCATTTGACAAAACAATTTCTTACAAAGCCACCCAAGCTTTGCTCATCATTTGACTTTGGACATAAAGCTCAAGCGTCAATTTGAGAACTTCAATATTCAGATCAATACAAAGAGCGTGAGAGATTATCGCCTGACCATCTCCCAGCCCAACGTCGTTGTCCTATAGCCCTACACAGGGGGGGCGTTCATCAACACACATGACCAGCATTACTGCACAGTGTAGAGGAGGAGCCAAGCATCCCTAGCAGAAGCTCTGCCCCCATGTTGCCTATATGTTGGGAACCAGAAATTGCAACACGTGCAGTCCCAGTGAGAATGCCCGTGCCGCAAAGAATTCTTGAAACAAGGTAACCATTGAAAAAGCCCTATATGCATGCACAAAGAAATAACGTTCTTTTAGAAGAACTATGAGAGTGAGCAAGAAAGAAGATTGGTGATGTCATGCAAAGCAGAACTGACGCACCCTGAAAAGATATGGAAGACAGAAGAACATAAACATTTTATAAGATCTGAAGAGGAGGTGTCGAAGATGAGCAACATTTCGGGCTCGAGATGAAGATGCTCATGCAAAGAAACACTGAAGAAAATGCAAAGTCATTTTTCACTTGTACAGGTGCAGTAACGCAAGTAGACGAAGTGATCTTAAGGCTGGCTACATAGTGAATAGTTTGTGGTGATGCACCAATCTATATACATAGGAATGTATAGAACCTATATGTTCCACGATGCACTTTAACAAGGCTTGAAACACTGTGTATGGAAAGGTTTTTAGTGTGGCACATTTGGAAAACAGCTAATGGCAAAGGAGAAATTCACGAAAGGCTTGCCTGGCCCTGCACCAATAGTCAAGGCCACCGTGAGCCTGGTTGTCCATCAAATAGTTACAATGATTGTGAGAAAGAAACAAACTTCTGTTTGAGGTGACATAGAAAAAACACTGAAGGTGCCAAGAGTTCATCATTTAATAGTATTATATGCAGTAAGGAGCTCGAAAATGTGGTCTCCAGTCACATGGTCTGATGGAAATAGACTTTGGGTCGAGCTACACCGAAACTAGAAGATAAGACCATGCCATACTCCTTTTAATTCTCAGGCACAGAGAGCCTCTGCAAGACCAAAATCAAAGCCTTAATTGAATGGCAGACCGCAAGAGTGATGATAGATGATGGGCTAATTGGGTGGGGAGGCATGACCACGTTGACCCTCCCAGCACCTGGAGTGGTAGCATGCGTGCTGCTAACGTGTGGAATATTCCAGAATGGTACAAGCGTGCCAACCAATTGTAGAGGGCCACGTATCAAAGAGCCCTATAGTTTGTGTAACCAATTAATCGTTGTGTATTTTATGACGATGAAGATGACTTGCACTAGAGGAGGGCTTAGTTGTCCACCTGATGATAGAGACCCAATCACTACCCTCGTTACTATGGAACATATACTTAGATATTTTCTGTAAGCCCATCAAATCCCCAAGTAGGTTTTGTAGTTTGCCACGTAGTGTAATTTTGACTATAAAAGTTATGTTTTTTCTGAAATGTATCGAGAGCTCAAGTGAGCGTTGGATGATGTCCGTTGTAACATCCCTTTTTTAGATAATTGCTAATAAAACAGAACAAGGTTTTGCCAACTTCCTGAGTAGGTTTTGATTATTGATGTTTGAGTAAATTCTGCATCCCCATCAATCTCTAAATATTGCCACCTCGTCTTAAAGGGCCCAAGTCTATGGGTTCAAGAGGATAGCACATTTTTCTTGGTAGACCCCTTATCAGAAACCAGTTTGGTTGCCATAGAGGAGATCATAATCACATTGGAACTCGCCAAAAACTTGTTTGCTCAGATTTGGAACTTTTTTGTTTTGGTTCCTAACCATCCTCAAGAGAACCACAACATCTCTGTACATCAGAGAGCTACCAAAGGACCTCGGCCAAGGATGAAGCAACGTGTGTGGGCTGTCTGTGCTTTACCATCCACTCCCTCAGACTGAAAAAGAAACAAGCTGGGCGACTTCCACTTGTGAGCAACAAAGCCTCATTACAGTTCTCCATCAGCATCCATCCACCTACTCCTGTGCAGAGCTTTCAGATCTTCTTGCACAAGTAAACCAAGAGGTTTAGTAGCCCTGATCTGGGATTGTGAGGACGTTCTGGGCTACAGCCTGAAACACGCTCCTACCTCTTCTAACAGTCACACCTGTTCGCATAGATGGCCGAGCACCCTCCAGCCCAGCCTCACTTTTGTCACTGGTCCTGATAAGGAACCACCATAAACATTATGAAGAATTTTAAAGCAAATCTTAATTATATAGAATAAATGAGACTCGAAATTACACTAGTGCGATAATAATTAAGATACAAGACCAGTCAATTTTAAGCCAGTTTGGCTTTAATCTTTTGGCCGCTTTTGTGTGGACCTTAAGCTCTTTACTTTCTACAGTATTGTGTGTGTTTTATTCCCTCACGTTTCCCCAGAGCTTTTTGAAAATCGTAACCTTTTGTTGTTAGTTTATCCGTGTGCACTTTGTGCACTTTTCCTCAATATGTTTTTCACTAAAGTTTTGTTTTTACATATATGAACTGTGTGTGGGCCTAGGGAAGAACCACTCTGAGACGTGAAAGACATTTCAAGGGGGTTTATTTGGGATCGTTTACAAATTCTGGGGAATTGAAATAGAATTGCTGAACGGCAGGAAACGGACTTTTGGGGAATGTCGGCTCTGCAAGCGTAGCCCGGGCATCCGTAACCCCTGGTTAGTACTAGGGCTCAGTAACCCCTACTGTCTGTAGACTCTCTGCTGTCTGGGACTCAAGGTGGCTTCCCTGGGGGCTGTCTGTCTGACTCTGTAGGGGCCCTAGCCCACCTACTATTCTAAGGGAGTCCAGGGATGGTGCCGTCGTCCGCGCTGTTGAGTTGGCAGAACTCACGCAACACTCTCACCACACCTCACTACTCTGATGTTTCCACAATGCTCTGCCCACCACGCTACTGTGCCTCTGGTGTTTCACTCCGCCTTCCTACCTCCACCCTTAGATATGATCCTCCGTTCACGCTCCTCTTTCTCTACTCCTAAACTCCCCACCACCACTACCTCCTACTACCGCTCACTACTATCACGCGTAATACCTCTCATCTCTACTACTACTTCACCTCCACACCACTGCTACTACTCCACTACTATTAAACCTCAGAACCTACTACTACTCCTACCACTATGGTACCACTTCTCACTACTACCATCTCTACTACTGCTACCACTTCCACTACCTTTCCACCTCTTCTATCACTACAACTTTGCTTCTACTACCTCTTCTTCTCACTACAATGCACCACTTCCACCACTATAACTACCACTCGCTATGCTACTTCCCCTCTGCTACCACTGCCTCCACTTAAGCCTCCTAATACCTCATTTCTACTGCTGCTCTACCACTACTTCCCTCACTCCTCACACCCACGCACAGCCACTCCACAGACCCCTCTGTCCAACAACCTTCACATTCCTTCTACTCTGTCGTCCTCTGATCTCTCGCAATCTCCTTCGACCTCCTGTCTTCACCCAACTAACCCACACCAAACCATCCCTAAGCAACTCTTTCAACAGTACAGCCCCTTTGTAGGGGCTGGTAAGCCTTGCCCCCTTTGACAGGGCGTTGTCACATTCTTAGCAAGAAGGGCAAGGCAGTTTCTATGGGATTGTTGTCCCTGTCTGCTTGGACTTTCATAAAGGTCTTTTTAATACTGTCTTCTGGAGCCGCACCCCTCCGTTTCCTGCCGCACTGCAGAGACATCCTTCTCTGTCCCTGCTCCGGCTCCTCCTCTCTCCACCAGCACTCTTCTGTGGGGACAAGGCCCTTTAGCGTCTCTGGTGCTGCCATCCTTCACTGGCTCCGCTTGGGTTCCCAACGCACAGGCCCTCTGAGCCGCTGCGCCGGATTTCCCTACTTGCCCTCTGGCTGTACGCGCTGCGGTGCCGGTGCTTCCAGAAGTAAGTGTTGGGAGGGAACCCAAACTCAGGCATCCAGAGAGGATTAGGGTTCAGGCTCCCTCCCTCCCCTGACAGGACCTGCAGGCAGGCCCTGTACCAGGGGGTTGGGGGATGAGGATGTGGGCTAGAGGTGACGCTTGGGGTACCCCTCATTTAAAAATTAATTTGGTGAACACTATATCGAGGAAAAGTGCACAGACAAAGTGCACACAAATAAGCAACGTGAAATAGACATTGAACTCTTGAAAAGTACAGCCTTGCGCTCGTTCCTGCTACCACAAGGTGAGTTACTTTGAATCTCTTTTCAAGACAATTATCTGAGTTTAGCAGTAGGGCAAGTTAAGACCTAGCAGGCATGGCAATCCTTCCTCTTTGTTACTATCAAGCCATCTCATTCTTGCTTTCCTTTGTCATCAAGCCATGCATATCAACTGTTCCCTTTCAATCTCATAATGTATTTCTATGTGTTTCCTCTTTCTGCCCCACCCGCTCTCTGCTGCTTTTTTCAATCCCACCCTATTTAGCCTGCTTTCTTTCCCCCTTCACTTCCCTCAGTAGCTCCCAACCTCATTTGCAATTCTCTTTTCAGAGCCACTATCTATGCTGCTTCCTAGAATGTCAACTTTTCTCTGCGCAGCTGCTTTTCTCTGTCATATCCTACCTGGAATTCCATTATTCTTACCTCCCTCAATCCCCGCCATCCTCTGCACTAACTCGTCTCTGCCTGATTTTCCTCTCCACGTTATTCAATTTCCTAATCCCTGGGCACTCACTTACGCCAGCTATTAGAGTCGGCCCTGCTGCACTCCCCAGAGCTCTTTGTGTCTCATTCGATTATTCTCGTCTGGTTCTATTATACGGCTCTGCCC
Organism: Ambystoma mexicanum; assembly: GCF_040938575.1. Taxonomy (NCBI): domain Eukaryota; kingdom Metazoa; phylum Chordata; class Amphibia; order Caudata; family Ambystomatidae; genus Ambystoma; species Ambystoma mexicanum. The sequence continues at coordinate 333,874,185 of NC_090924.1, read as the reverse complement.
TATCCTGGAGAACCTCCTTCCTCAACAGCAGCACATCCCTAATTGTAATTCGGAAGCTATCCATTCCCAAAAACAAAACCTACACTCTGGTCTGACTCTTCGTCCCCATTTTCCTCAAGATATGAATTCATTCACTTGTACATCTAACCTGGTGTTAGGTGTCATTTTCTGACCCAGAGTTCTTACAGGAAAAATGCACAGACGTCATTTCACCAAAATGCCGGGGGTAGCGGAAGTGACATCATACTACCCTTGACACCCCTGATGACATCACAGGAAGTGATGTCATTTGAGCCCACCTCGAAGTGATATCGCGGGAAGCGATGGAACACAACCTTTCACCCATTGACAAAACAGGAAGTGGCATCACATAGCATTGTACACTACGAAAAATAGGGTTACGATATCACTAAAATGTGATGTACATTTCACACAAGAATGGATCGTCATATGTATCATTCAGATCAGTGTGTATAGGCCCATATTACTAAATTACTGTGAATGCAAGTAGACGTCCATGACCAAATGATAATGATGTGTTATTGTATGGTACTTACGCTTAAGCGCTTTATATAGACAAAATATACATCCAATATCACCCAACCCGTGTTGGTACTCATTTATCGACCTCAGAAGGATGAAAGGCTGATCTGAGGCGTTTAAGAACAGACTAAATCAGTGACTCATGCCCTGAAGTGTGCCTGAAATAAACCTTTAATGAGTCTAGCAATTATTGTATAGAATTCCAGAAAGACACATTATTTGGTATTCCTATTCTTTCTTATTTGAGGTCAGTGCTGAAAGTGTTAGACTTGTGGCACTCCTGTTCTTATTTTTCTTCTTTTTTTAAGGGGCCTGAACAAGATGGCCAGTCACTCCAGAAGTAAAGAGCCACATGGTAATATTTTTTTTTTCTTTTAGAGGTCGCAGGGGAGACCACAGAGGTCGCAAGGGAGACCTCAGTTGCGACCTCTGGCGACCCCTACATGACGTCCATGGAAAAATGTCCTCCATATATTCTGGCTCGCTCTCTTTGGTCTGCTTCTTTACTGCTCATTCAGATCTCCCGTTTTTTTCATTCCAGATCCGGGGGCTGCGCCTCGCCTTTCCGGTGGGGGCTGCCAGTCTATGGAATACCTTGCCACAGGTCTTGAAGACTGCTATTCTACTGGTTCTTTCTCTTTCTCTTTGCTGTTTCTGTTCTCCCCAGGAAGCGCCATGATGCCCCCGTTGGTGAAGGCTGTGCTTTACAAATAATTAAATAAATATGTGTACACTGATGATATGCAGATTCGCATATAGATGGCCAGAAACCCTCATTGCACCACAAACACTCTGCATCCATGCATGACCTCGGTCCACGCCACTACAGATATTCTCTTGGCTAAGCACGAGCCTCAACACTGGCCTTGCTACCCTTGGATAACATCTCTCAGCTATTGCCCCTCCTGCTCATTTGTCCAGTTTAATTCCAAACGTGCACTGGCCCCTCAAATAAAATGAGTGGTCAGGCCGTGTTTCTTTCATTTATGCACAGCTTTAATGACTTTGATGGGGATCAAAGGTACAGAAAAACTCAGTACCTTAAACCTAAAGTGTATTGTTTGGTAATCTGTGCAGTGAGTGGGCACAATAATTACCTGGGTGGGCATAAAGCGCAATGGCAGTATCATGATATGCCCTATGGTTTCAATAAGTAGAAGTGCGGGGTAACTTAAACGTTCAGAGTGGCTTCTCTCCAGTCTCAAAAGGTTCACATCCCAATGTGACAGGGCCAGAGAGCTCACCCAGTCAAGAGGGGATGGGGCCCCCTCACAGCTTGGGTTGGATGCAAAACTAGAGTTTTCACTGAAACTAATCCTGCCCTGGAGGTGGAGGTTTGGGAGTTGGGAGGGCCCCCGTCACGGCCCCTTCTACATGTTTGAAATGAGGGCCATTTACTCTTGCTCCATGCTTGTACTGCACAATCCCGGCTAGTTTGTTTCTTGTCGCATATGTCTTTAAGACCCAGCATGCACAGCGGTAGAGGAACGAGCAAGAAGCCAACCAAGGAGAATGACCATAGAGAGCCGCTGGGCTTCAGAGAAATCGGCACCATACACTTGCACTATGTAACAATGATGGACCGCCAGTACTCCAGGTAAGATGTCAGGTTCTTTATTGTCCTTGTCCTGTACTCCTCCACAAGACACGGGGATGGTATGGGACACAAGATGACAAGGGAAACACCGGGCTCACCCCCGCACCCATCTACTCTGCTCACAGCTTCTCTCTTTCTCACCAACCGTCACCCAGCAGAACACTTCCACCACAAAATTCCACAAGCATATGACCTCACAGACACAGCTACTCAGTAAGCCACATTACTACACTTCTCCTCCCCTAAGAAACACATAAGCCACATTACTACACACTACACAACATGGGTCAGAGCAAGTACAACCTCTCCAATAGCAACAAGGACACAGAGTACTCTCCACATTATAAGAGAGATCCTAGCACACTCAACCAAACACACAAGGACAATCGTCTTACCTGCAACAGGGCCGCAGATTGTTCCCCCTGTAAAACGTCATATCGCATAAGCCGGGGAGCTCTCATGCAAACTAGGACATTGAAATGAATTCTTGTGGCAGTGGGTAGGCATTGACTAGAGCCAACAGATACCTGAACAAGAAAGAGGCTGGGGCTTATGTGCATTTGCACCTGGAGCTTTCCAAGTACTAGATGCAATTACCAATTTTTTTTTTTTTATTATAAGTTGTTTTAATCAAGAAACTTGATTTTTCAACAAATATCATAAATAATACTTTTAAAACAGTTAACAAAATACAAAATATTAAAACGAAGAGATAATTGAGAAATTGTAGCAATAACTTACAAAATTTCCAGAATGTTCACAAGACATTAATAGCAATAGGATACGCAATGGTTGATGACATTTTTAGGAAGAAGTCGTATCATTCACAATTGTTAACATGAAATCACAAAAGTTACCAAACCATTCGCAAGAACCTCGTTAATAGTTTGGTATATATGCTCACAATTTGCTATGATTTAATCTTTTGTCTTGGAGTTTTAAACTGTAAAGATAATTCAAAATAGCGTACTTGATTAACTTACCAATAAATGATCTCAGACCCAAATAAACAGACAGACCCAAAGAATATGGCAAAATACTGCTTTGTTATCAGCTCAATTAAAGTACAGAAACCTGGTGAACAAACAGGTTGCAGCTCACTCACTCTCAAATACATTTCGTTACACAAAAGCTATATACCTCGATGAACGTCAGCTATGACATCATCCTATCTGGCAAATAGTAAAAAACTATCAAAAGGAGGGATTGATTAAGGGAACATATATATTTTGGCAAGATCATCTGAAGACTTTGCGAGGAGTAACAAGAAGAACTCGTTTGGACCCTGGGTGAAGGTACAGTCTGCCTTATAGCTTCCACCAGTGAAGCAAGGCCAGGATTTCCAAACGGGGAAGCAAGATCCATCCTCTAAACATCTCCCAGGGAATAGAGGGAGACACTGAATCCAGAGGACCCTCCAGCAGCTCCAGAACTGGCACCCGTCCAGCATACAGCGCGGAAGCCAGAGAGTCTCTGAACCAAACCTAGGACAAGGCTGGTGCCTGCAACACTCTCCTCAGCTTTGGGCCATCCACCTTAAAGGATATCACAAGCCCAGTGAAGAAGCTAGGAAGAGTGCATCGACAAGCATCAGCCAGAGTCCACCTTAAAGGACATTTTCAAGCCAGTCAAGCCGCTAACGTCATCCGAGCCACCTCGACCAGTGCTTCAGACCCATCAACCAGTACTGAGACGATTCCTGTCCCCGAGCCGCCATGTAGGCCAGCCTGCAGCCATCTATCCAGCCTCTCTCGCCGAACTACCTGCCGTCTAATACCCGCAGTTGTCTCTCGTCTTGAACTCTGTTGCAAAAGCTGTAAAGTGCCCTGAAACTGACTTGACTCTGTCGTGCAGCAAGAACTTCTACAAGCACAAGGTACATTGTGGTTCTGTACACCTGGTCATTCTCCAAAAGCCCCCATTGACATTTGATGACCCATTGCTCCCTTTGTGCTGAAACCAAGTTTTCTTGAACTATTGCGATTAATTACTTTACCGACTAGCCTCCTGTCAGTATCCAGAGTGCATCCCTTTTTCTTATTGAAACTGTCTGTCCTCTGCCTCCCGTTAAAGGGTGGGTTGTTTTTGTAGTGTACTAGAACTGTCTGTTGAATAATAATAATAAAGTAGACATTTTTATATAATCTTGACTCAACAGTCCCTTTCATCATTGGGTAATAATTGTATTTTTGTTGTGTTGCAACTAACCAACAATCCATGACCTTATGTAGATAAGCCTGCCATTCTGTCCACGTTACCAAAATTGGACAAGGAGGTTTATAATTTGCTTGTGTTTCCAATCTGTTTGGATCCCTTCTGGTGTAATAGAGGTGTGGGGCTAATTGACGGTTTAGAAACCGACATTCATCCCTGGACCACAGGTGCCCCGAAAGTTGATTCGTCACACCTATACTTCGTTTAGGTGTTAGTAACAGAATTGGCTGTCCCTTATCTGGTAGGCACGCCTTGAACTACCTCCAACTACGTATAATACAGATTAATAGAACAATAACAGCAGCGGATTGGCTTCTGCAACAATGTATGGTTCATCGCTACATAGGCCCCTCATGATTGGTTGGCATTCTCTCCCAACCTTGGAAATTCGGCTCATTAGCAGCACATAAGCAAAAGGAAACCCAGGTGCGGAGAACAACATCAGACCACTGCCCACTTGCCCAATCAGCCTACCATCTCTCAACGGTTAGGACCCAAGCCAAAGCTTTTTCTTTGTAGTTGACCTTGCTGACTGTTCTCTTTTCCAGGACTTCTAATGGAGTAAAGGTACATTGGTATCTTCGTCTGGAGCTTAATGAATAGGCCTTGTTTTCCAGTCTTGCACCACGTGTGAAGATACCACGATTTTGTCCATTCTGAACTTTTATTTAGTGCTACTTTATTTAATTATACTGGGTGCTATTGCTCATCTTGGCCACTAGAGACTTGGTTGCGCCGTCTTGCAAATGCTTTCTACATCTTTGATTGTTCAATAATTGCGGATGAGTGCATAGAGCCGATGATTGCGTAGTGCAGATGAATAGGTAGAGCCGCTGAATGCGTAGAGCGGACGCAACGGGTGAAGTATGTGTATGGAATGGCTGCCATATATGGATAGAACGAGTGATGTATATGGATGAAACGGGTGATGTATGTGGATGGATGACATATGTGAATGGAATGGGTGACATCTGTGGATGGAATGGATGACGTATGTGGATGGAACAGGTGACGTTTGTGAATGAAACGGGTGATGGAACGGACGACGTATGTGGATGGAACGGGCGATGTATGTGGATGAAACGGGTGACGTATGTGGATGGAACGTGTGAAATATGTGGATGGAACGTGTGAAATATGTGGATGGAACAGATGAAGTATGTAGATGGTAAGGGTGAAATATGTGGATGAAACACATAAAACAACTTAGAATACTCGGAACAAATCAGAGTAAATAGAACAGATACAAATGCATGAAACCGATTGGAGTGTGTGGAACGGACTGGAGTGTGTGGAACAGATTCGAGTGCGTGGAATGGACTGGAGTGCATGGAGCGGACTGGAGTGCGTGCAGTGGATTGGAGTGAGGGAAGCGGACTAGAGTGCGTGGAGAGGACTAGAGTGCATGGAGCGGACTGAAGTGCGTGGGGCAGACTGGAGTGCGTGGGGCAGACTGGAGCACATGGGGGCGGGCTGAAGTGCGTGAATGCGTGGGGCAGACTGGAGTGCGTGGAGCGGACTGGAGTGCGTGGGGCGGACTGGAATGCATGGGGCGGACTGGAGTGCATGGAACGGATTGGAGCGCATAGAATTGCGTGACCTACTTAGAATGGTTTGGAGTGCATGGAACGTTTGAAAGAGCATGTAACCCATCATATCACATTACCACGCTTACTCTCTTCTTTACACCACCATTCAACTAGAACACAGGGATACTATGACACCATTCGGTATAACTGTTCTCATACCAACATCTGCCGCATTCTCCCCGTCACTCTAAGTAAACACTGCTGGTTACACGCCACCCAGCCAGGAGTTCTCCTCAGGCCTAACGCAGCCACATTCGGTCTGGATAAATCCTGCCAGAACAAACACATACTCCTGATCTCTCAACCACCACACCTACCACTAAGAAGCAGCTATTACACGAATACCACACCAGCTGCACACATATCCGGTGCTCACACGCACCTTTGACTCTCTCTACCCTCTCTACTGACTTGAACTCCGGTTCCAAAGGGCATTCAACCTACCAGCGCCTTCAGACCATACCAATGGTACATAAGGCGCTATATAAATGCAAAATAACATAACATAACATAACTTGCAAATGTTTACTCCTTTACTTACTCTAAAAGAAAGATGCTGTGTGCATCTAGATTATCCTCTTTGACTCCTTTTGTACCTTCAGTTGCTTCTTATTGTGGTATCCTTAATACCAAGCCAAACAGATATTCTTTGTTCCTTGTACGAAGATGTTTTCCAGTGCATGTTAGCTTTTGCAACCTTGGTCTCTCTCCTTCAGGCTTCTAGCTTACTATTATACGAAACCGACGTCCATCTTTTCATCATGGCCACTTTGCCTGTGTTATATTTTCTACTGCAGCAAGCTTCTATATGTCTCATCTACCTGCTGTTTCTGCATACGTACATCTACTGCATCTCTTCCCACTTATCTTCTCAGTGTATATAATTTCTTCATATTTGCATAAATGTTTACTTTGTTATTACTGTCACATCTTTATTCTTGAAGTATTCTAATATCGTTTCAGTGTGTTCTCGTGTCTCCTCTTCATAACATCTCTTTACTCTTGTCAAATTTCATTTATAGCTCTGCTATGTTCGACGGTGTATGGAGACATCCTTCTACCACATCAGTGTGAGGGTACATCCGATATGGTTGTCTGAGTGAATAACGACTGTCATATTTTCAATGTGGTATTGGCAGTGCTTTAAGTGGGCCGGGGCCTGCCGGGGCCGGGCCCCGGCAGTCTCCAGAAAGTGGGGCTGAGCCGGGGCCCAGCCGGGGCCCCCCGTCCCACACAACATTGCAGGATGCATTATCCCGCCGCGGCCGCAGCCGCGATGGGAGATGCGCCCGTCATTATGTTGGCCAAGCTGACAGAAGTGCCAGCCAGCCACAGCGACGCTGAGGCTGGCGGCACTTCTGTCAGTTAGTGTAACTCCCTCTGATGACCCCTCATCAGGGTCATCAGAGGAAGTTACTGTCCCTTTGTTTTCCCTCCCCAGGTCACTGACCCCCGCGGGCTCCGTGATCTAATATGCAGATTAAATCATGGAGCCCGCGGGTTCGCAGAGGGTGAAAGACACCTCGGGCTCAGTGATAGCAGATAGATCACAGAGCCCGAGGTGCCTTTCTCCGTCGGCAAAGCTTTATAAAAGATGCCTTGAACTGTGTACGTTTCAAGCCATCTTTTATAAAGGTAGAAATATTTCTATGTTTATAAAAGACGGCTTGAAACGTGCACAATTCAAGGCATCTTTTATAAAGCTTTGTCGACGGACAAAGCCACCTTGCGGTTTGTTTTGTCCGTCATGCCTTGAATTGTTTACGTGTCAAGCCATCTTTTAGAAACATAGAAACATGTTACAAATATCTATGTTTATAAAAGGTGGCTTGAAACGTACACAAACCATAGTAAGGTAAGCACACAAGTGTGCATAACTTACTATGGTTTGTGCACTTTTCAAACCACCTTTTATAAACATAGAAATATGTAACATTGCTATGTTTATAAAATATGGCTTGAAAAGTACACACACCATAGTAGTACGCATACAAACATATAAATGCTCACATACATTTATATATTTGTTTGCGCACCTTACTATGATTTGTGCACTTTTAGGCCACGCCCACAATGAAAGCCACGCCCCCAAATGAGGGCCCCCCCTCAATTTCTTACCCCACTTAAAGCACTGGGTATTGGCATGATACCTAGTGTCATGCACAGTGACTTTTTGTTGTTCTTCCAATATGACGTAGGTGAGGGGGCGGGCACTAGAGATGGCATGTACATCCGCCTCTCTACATTTAAGACTGCTTCTTTTTTTATTTTATTTATTGAGCGTTTGTATGGCACCTATACAGCAGAAAGTGTTTCCAGGCACCAAAAGACAAGGAGGAGGGGGAAACAAGGTGAATAAACAACAGTAATGGTCCTAATAAGCCTTGCGTCTTTCGGATCATGCAAGTGCAGCAACATGAAGAGAAGGGGGAGAGGCAGTTCAGGGGGAAGAGGGAGGTGAGGGGAGTGGGGATGTAGGAGGGAGGGGGATGGGTGAGTGCTAGGGGGTAAGTGCTCGGAGGAAGCCAGGAGGCCAGGTGTGCAGGGGGAGGCAGTAAGGATGGAATAGTGCGAAGAGGGGGTGGAGGGGTGCCAGACAAACTAGTCAAGTCTGGGGAGCATGCCCTGAGGAAAGTGCTGGAAGGGGGTGCAGAGGCCAGGTGGGTTCTGGGGGTAAATGTCATGGGGGAGCTCAGTGGCAAGTGTGCAGGAGGACGGGATAGGGGTGAGTAAGTGTGAGAAGAGGGGGGTGATCCAGACTCAGTAGTCTAGTCAGGGAGGGGTGCCCGAAGGCAAGTGCTGGGTCGGGGTGCTGAGACAGGCTGGTCGGCAGAGGGTCTGGCCCCTGTATAACTCAGAAGAGACCAGGCAGCCAGTCACAGCAGCAGGGGGCCATTAGCAAGGAAGCGGGAGAAGGAAAGAGGAGGAAAAAAAGAAGGTCTTCAGAAGCTTCCGGAAATTAAAGCGATTCAGCTCAAGTATGAGAGGGGCGGGCAGGACATTCCAGAGGGAGGCTCCTGCCGAAGAAAGAGATCTACCTCCCACTCTCTGAGAAACATCTGACCTGCAGAGAGTTAGAGTTAGAGGACCGGAGGACTCTAGCAGGGAGGTATTTAGGGAGAGAAAATTGGATGTAGCATGGTTCCAAGACCCATAAAGCCTTGTGGATGATGGAGAGGGTCTTGAATTTGATCCTTGCAGCCACCAGGAGCCAGTGCAGAGATTTTAAGGCTGGAAAGATTTGGTTCCTTGGCTTGAGGCCAAGGATAAGTCTTGCAGTCCCGTTCTGGATTAGTTGAAGAGGGCAGCTGGAGGAAAGAGGCAGATTGAGGAAGAGACTGTGACAGTAGTCTAGCCTGGAGCAAACCAGAGCTCTAGAGACATTGAGTTCCTTGGGGAAGGTGAGGGAAGAGAGATTGCCTCTGAGGAGTTGAAGCTGAAAGTGAGCCTTCTTGGCAAGGTCAGCGATATGAGGTGAGAAGGAGAGCGAGGAGTCAAAGATGACCCCCAGGTTTTTTGCCTCACAAGAAGGTGAGGGAAGGGGGCCCAAGTAGGGGGGCCAGAGAGTAGGGGTGGATGAGGGGGGAGTTCCGATGAGAAGGATGTCGGTCTTGCTGGCGTTCAGACAGAGATAGTTAGCAGCACACCCTGCCTGAATATAAGTAAGGCAATCGGGGATGAGAGAGGAAGCGGAGGAGGTGGAGGAAGGAAGCTTAAAGGAGAGCTGAGTGTCATCTGCATAACACTGTAAGTGAGGAGAGAACGTGAAAATCAAGTGGGTAAGAGGGACAAGGTACATGTTGAAAAGCCACAGTGAGAGAACAGAGCCCAGTGGGTCGCTGCAAGTAGAGAGTAAGGTAGAGGACAAAAAAGGGCCCAGTTGAACCTGGGACCTGGGAGAGGCCAACCAATTCAGTGCTTGGTACATGATGCTCAGAGTATCACTGAGTCGATTTAGGAGGGTGGCATGATTGACAGTGTCAAAGTCAGAGGACTGATCAAGAAGGATGAGAACAGAAGGAGAAATGGAGTGGAGGTTTGAGAGCAAGTCTTCACGGGTGTTCAGGAGAGCAGTTTCTGTGCCTCCGGCTGCTCTGAAGCCAGACTGGTGGTCGTGTAGGCAGCCATCACATTCAGTGTGTTGGATTAGTTGGGAGATGACCAACATCTCCAAAGGTTTGGCCAAGAAGGGGGTAGTGTAGTTAGCGTGGTAGTTAGTCAGGCAGGAGGGATCCACAGCTGGCTTTTTTAGGAGGGGGTGCACAACGGAGTGCCTGAGAGGTGGCAAATGTGTTTTCAGAACTCAGCCAAAGACGGAACAAGGGCGGCAATATTGTCCTGGATAGTTCTAGATGAGCAGGGAAGCACCTGTTTGGAGGAGGCTTTCATAGAGCAAACAGTCTTAGTGACCTTGTCAGGTGCCATGGATGAGAAGGAGGAGAGTAGGAGGGATGGAGAGAGAGGGACTAAGGGAGGCCTAAGTGCAGGTGGAGGAGGGAGTCGAGTAGAGGAGAGTGAGGACAGGATTTCCTGAGTTTTGGTTGTGAAGTAGGAAGCCAAAGCTGTGCAGAGGGCCTGGGAAAGAAGAGGCGAAGTAGAGACGGCAGTAGAATTGGCAAGTTCCTTGCAGATTTTGAAGAGTCCAGCTGTGTTGTTGGTGGCTCCAGAGATGCAGGCTTGAATATGAGCCAGCTTCTTGGCCCGGATGGAGAGTCTGTAATGCCTTTGGATCAGGCAACAGGCGAGTTTGTCAAAGGATGTATGAGAAGCCAACCACTTCCGTTCCACAACTCTGTACTTGCTTTTCAGCAAGACTACGTCGGAATCATACCAACTGTTCCACTAGGAGGCAGGCTTCATTTGGATCCTCATGGCAGGGTCAAGGATGTCAAGGGCGTTGAAGATGGAGATGTGACGGTTAGCAAGGGCTGAGTCAGAGTGAGAGTACATAGGAGGAGTGGAGGGGGCAATAAAAGAGGCGGAAAAAGCTGCTACTGACACTCGCTTCATCGGTCAGATAACAGAGAAGGAGGCCAGCATGGCAGACAGGGGCTTTGGCTGGGAGCCAAGAAGCTCCAGATGAAAGGAGGGGAGTGAATGATCAGACTAAGAGAGGTGTACTGAGAGGGGTAGAGAGACAGAGAGGTCAGCTGAGAGGAGCACATACAGAGTGTGCCCAGCTGAGTGAGTCCAACCAGAGAGAAGAATGGTGAGAGACAAAGAGTCACAGAGGTTGCAGAAGGGTAAGGCCACATCAGGAGAGTCACGATGAATATTGAAGTCTCTGAAGAGGAGAAGCTTAGAGGAAGAGTTCAGGAGAGAGGAGGTGAGGTCAGCCCACTCCTTTGGTGCTTATATTCTCCTGTAACACCTACTTCTGGGAAAGGAAAGCCAATGATAGCCTTTGGAAACCAGCTGAGGGAGGGAGCCAACAGAGAGGGAAGGGGGTGTAAAAAGGGAACAGGAAACAGAGTGTGTGGGTTATTCAGTTGAAGTCAAGGTAGGTGAAGGAGGACCAACAGTCCAAGTGGAGGAAGGACGTCATAGAAGAGCACAGAGGAGGATTGCTGGAGGAGTGTGGAAGGTGATGTATTGGTTGGTGGGAGAAAATGGTGCTTTCTCTCACCTGCAAGTTGAATGAGTGATATTAATAGATATTATTATTTCTCATATTTTTTGAATGCCCGCCATCGAAATGGAGAAGGGACTACATGTAGTCCCTTGTTCCTTTGAAACAAAAAGGAGATAGAGGCAGGCCTGATAGGTTGGAGAACTGAAAGGGGGGGGGGTTCTTTCAGTAGTTAAAAAACTATTTAATTGTCATAAGCCTAAACATTCAACATCAAAACTTAATTAATCTAAAATGATTGATAAAAGACCAAAACATAGATGGATTAATCATTGGTCCAGCACATTTACAAAATGCCACGTCAGTGGTCAGGTTATCATGACAAAAATTAATTGTAAATACACTGTTGTCTTCTAGTTTTCAAACACTATAAGAAACCTAGAATGTGTACATGAAACTTTGTGTTTGTTTGAATCAATTTGTCACTGCATTCTCATTATACAGTATACTGTTTCAACATGTTTCAGTTCACAATGGCAAAACATCCGGAACATTCATTAGGAGTAAGACCACACTTTTTGTACAAGCGTGTAGACTGCGCTAAAGCGCTTGTGGAAATATCAGCAAGGAGTTTCTATTCGTCCTTCCCCTGCGTCAGTGTTTTAGAGGGCAAAGCCATTCAGAGTAATGGTGGTCGGTGCTTGTATGCGTCCTTCCTCGAACCTATTGTGAAGTAGATACGTGGTCACAACTCTCGTGTCCTTAGGCAAGATGGTCCTAAGGATGTATGCTCAAACTCCTCACTAAGCTGTCTACTCGGGGTTTCATAGAACCCCTCTTTCAGTTCTCCAACTGATCAGACCTGCCTCTATCTCCTTTTTGTTTCATAGTAAACCCCCACCCGGGATCAGATAGAGGCAGCACTCAGGTATTTGTTACACAAGTGCATACCCGCGGTTCCTCCTTTATCTTAGGGTCCCTTCTTCCTTTCCATGGTGGCTTGTCCCAGATCGGGAGCGGACGTGCCTCCAGCTGTGAGGAGGCTCGGAGAGGAGGGATTACCATGTGGTAATTTCCCCGTTCCGAGCCTCCTCTTTGGCTGGGGGGCTGCCCTCTCCCTGGGTACTAATGAAGGATAAAGAGGTACAAGGGTGCAATCAATTGAAGATAATGACGGTTATTTTGTTTGTTTACTTTTTTAATTATTTTCAATGGCCACCATGGAAAGGGAAAACAGACTTCATTTTATTTCTTTTTTTTTCTTCCTTTCTGATTTTGGAATGGAAGAAACAAGCTTTAGTATCCCAGTCTAATGGGCCAGGGTACTAACATCAGTAATCCCCGAGCCGGGGTCATTACTGAGTCAGGTAATGCCCCAGGGCCTTCGTTAAGGTTCTCGCACCTGTAACTATGGGCACCAGGGCATTACATGACTTGGTAACACCCCCCGCCTCAGGGATTATTGCTTAAATCCAACTTTCCCTCTCCCATGACCAATGCTGCTCCAGCAGGACCTCTTGCTTTACATCCGACTGTGCTGATGATTGATTTGACTGATCTCAGGTCCAGTGTTTTTAGAAGATGTTCACCCGCTGGTAGAAAGATCCCCCTAAATCTAACACTTGCATTCCAGCAGCCTGCACAGAATGGCACAATCTCCCTCATAACAGCACCAAAGATGCAAGCCTCACCATGTAAGGGAAGAATATAGCCACAGGACACTATTTGGCCGAGTGTCATCAATGGTTGGGCATGATGCATTTTTCTTCTTGCCATTGAAGGCTTTGATGATTGGTCTTCCCTTCTCTCTGTACCTGCTCTGATGCACAGTTGTGAATGTGGGCAAGGGCAGCTCACGTTCCTCTTCCACACCACAGTTTATACTCACAAAGAGAGGTGAGGGACAAAGAGAGCATCGAGGATGAGTTCCCCTTCCACACCACTGTTTGTCCACACAAACTGGGGACAAGTACAGAGAGAGCACGGTGACTACATTTCCTTTAAACACTAGTTTATACACACTAAGAGACCAATAACTGAGAGATCATGGAGAATGAGTTCCCCTTCCCCACCACGGTTCATACACAGAAAGAGAGGCCAGGAACTGAGTGGCCATGGAGACTGAGTTCTCCTTTCACACCTCGGTTCATACACACAAAGATAGGCCAAGAAGTGATTAAGTATGGAGACTGAATTTCCCCTTCTGTGACATAGGTTTTGCACACAAGGAGAGGCCAATAGCTGAGACTCCCTTTCCCATCTACTCTACAAGTAATACACACACAGAAAATATGGAGTCTGGGTGCTCGTTTTAGCCCGAAGAGGTGCTGTCTTCACAGAGATCAAGCATTAAATGGGCACTCTGCATTAAAACCCCACTCTATCCTGGTGAGTAATACTCCAATGTGTCCAACAATTAAAACGGTTCTGATATATATGCACTTCCTGCCCAGCACCAGTGATGACCCTTGGATCAGCATGGAAAACGTTCTTATTGGTTCCAGACTGTTATACCCTCTCAAGGGACTGGGTTCGCAGCCACTGACTTCCCAACACGCACGCAGCAAACAAATAATATATAGAATCAGGGGTGCTGAAAAGGTTGTTTAATTTCATAGTCACTAGTCACTACAGCTAACTCAAACGCCAGAAGCATCCTCTCACGCCCAGCCCGGCTCCGCCCACAGCAAAGGCTTTCATGGGCCATGGCTCTGCCTTCTTAAAGTGACATCACAACTTGTGCGACACAACACAGACTATTATCCCAAGGAGCCGCATCAAAATCCTTCAACAGACTCTGTGGGGGGTTATGACAGAATTTATCCCCAGGGCGGCCATTATGTGGGTCATTATTTCACATTTCAGCAAATGAAGAATAGATCCTGGGGGAGATGTCAAAATGAATAATCCTAACGGAAAGGATGATAATAGATAGTTTCCTAGGACTCGTGGTTTGAAAAATGATGCAGCACACCAGGTCAGGTGCTAGGCTTAATTACAGTACCAGAATTCATCAGCGGGGACAGGCCGGGTCCATGCGTCACTACGCAGGAGAAGCCGACAGGAACAGGAAGGCAGCACTCACGCTGGTCCCACGCTGCTGACGTTCCCAGAGGACAATGCGATGTTGCCAGCGCCAATTTAAGTTGCGAGGACAAAGGTATTCGTCAGGGCAGCCGCGACTTATCCCGGCCCTTACCCGTGCGTATAGGCTCTTTTTTAATGTCCAACGAGGCAGCTCGGCGCAGAGTTTCCATTTCATGTTTATCCAAGTGGAATGTTAGCTATTCTTCAAAGAAATAAATCCGTTCATTATTTTTTTTCAATTTAGATAAATCCTGTTAACCTGGAGAGTTAATACTATTACAGATGGATTATGTCTAATACTTTTGAATTTGAAATCCATGCTCACATCAAGAATTGAGCAGCGTTTTTCTCTTGCATGGAATTTGTAAAGTGTGTGTGGCATTGGAGCTGTTTCGCCGCCACTGGTATATGGAGAATATATTCACCTGCTTCCCGAAATGTAAAGATTGGCTTTCATTTTCTTCAGGAAAAAAACCCACCCAAGTGGCTAATCTGCTCCAACATTCAAAAGAGATGATCAGAATATTTCAGCGCTTTGGTTCAAGTCATATATGCTCACTCTCCTCTCTACATCAACAAACAATAGAGCGCAGCTACACCCCTCGATCAATTTGGCCTAGCTGCACACTATCTCTATCGCTCATAAAACATCTCAACAGCCTGGTAGAACGCAGCTATACCCCGCGAAAAAATCAGCCTAGCGGCACACATAATCTCTTGCACATGCCTCACGGCAGCGAGAATGCAGACTCAGAGATCACCCTCCTTGCTGCATACATTACACTGGTATCTGGTCTTTCCATCAAAAGGGTTTCCATCGAAACCCTTTCCAATGAAAATTTTCCATCTCATTTTTTTGCATCGAATGCACATTTTTTCCATCAAATGCATATATGGATGGGGTAAAGGGTTATTTTTCATTGGGGTGGGGTTCTAAGGGTAAAAACGGGGGGTTAGCGGGTACCCCCCCAAAAATGCAAAAAAAAATGCATTCGATGCAAAAATATTGGATGGAAAATTTTCGTTGGAAAGGGTTTCAATGGAAACCCTTTTGATGGAAAGACCATAAACCATTACACTGATCTCTCACATCCACTGCACCACACTTAGCATTAGAATGCAGCCAACATGTGAAAACCACTCTGGTTGCTCACATACCATATGCACCCAAGCACTGTATGCTGGTGTACAATCCATTTCAAATAGAACATCACATTTGCTATTGATGAAAAAACACCAAAAATACAAAATACCCCCACTGGGGGCTGAAATTTCTTGAGGTAAGTAAACAAGACCCCACCTAGGATGGAAGACAAAAAGGTGTGAATTTAAAGAAAATACATCCACCCAGAGTACAGAGAACCTCTGCGACTCCAAAGTTGGTCAAGTGTGAAAAAAGAGACAACAAACTTTGTCAAACTGACATACCAAATGGTAAATGAAACTTGAGCTATACATTCATGTTAAGTGACCAAGAGACCTCAAATTTCATATTTCTTACATAATAAATGATTTCAATTCTTAATGTTCGGAGGAGCTGGTCAAGTGGGGGTTCAACAAAACCAATGTTTCCACTCCCACTTGGATGAACACATTCCTGGCTCCCCAATTTTTTGCAAAGCAATTGCAGTTTATTAACGTCTGTGTTATCTTTTACACACTTGTTAACACTCACAAAGTGTGATTCACAGTTTCTGAATGATGACTGCATGGTCTAAAAACAAAACCAAGTCTCTTATTTCTAGATGAGCTCAAATTATAACTCCTATAGTAGAGAGTTCATGACAAGTTTGGTTCGTGGAAGCCGAGCCCTTCTTTGGTCTGCCTGAATCAAAGACCAGCCTCTAATTTCTACATGGACAAAAAGGAAAAAGAAACAACTCCCATGCTGGAGGTTTCATAACAATTTGGTTCATAAAAAAGAGCCCTGATTGGGTCTGCCTATGCGTGCAGGGGACAGACCCCAGACTGAAAAAGGAAATGTTTCTCCTAAACACTTGAATTTTTAAGGG
Organism: Ambystoma mexicanum; assembly: GCF_040938575.1. NCBI lineage: Eukaryota > Metazoa > Chordata > Amphibia > Caudata > Ambystomatidae > Ambystoma > Ambystoma mexicanum. The sequence continues at coordinate 333,857,574 of NC_090924.1, read as the reverse complement.
AAGTCTGGTAGTTCAGGCAAGCCAGTTGTTATTTCCCAAATCAGGGAACCGCTAGATCCCCCTTGATGAAGACCATGTTTCGGTGGATGGTCTAATCCAATATGGCCACCTTCATCAGGGCAGAATTAAAGGACCCTATGGAAAAAATAAGGAATTGAGTGATTAATGAAAAACGTGGTGTCTGTTGTTGGTATATGAATACACTATTATTATTTACATGTTGTGGTACCGGGTAATAATACAAATAAGAAAAAGTCTCTCCCCAGGCAGAAAACATTTCTTACCGTAGGGGCAAAAGACAGCCTTAGGTCTAAGGCTGCTGCTGCATGCTTTGCCCCACGGTGCCGTCATGGCCGAAAACAGTGCATCCAGTACAGAGAGGATGTAATAAGTTTCCTGTGCTCTCTTGTGTCATTACAGGTATGCAATACTTGTGAGTAAATGGGACTGTGCCTATGGCGTTCCCAAAAAACAACTCTCGCTGTGCTTGTATTCCTTTGAGGCTTGGCTCCGGTCTCTGCGGGGGAGGATATGTTGTAGGTTCACTGTTCCTGCCCCTTTTGCAATCGTATTTTCATATTCCTTCGCTCCTCATACAGACAGGATATATCTGTCAGGAACATTACAACAAATCCCTAATTAGGCTCATATCTAGGTTAGCAGGCCACCTCTGTGTGGCTTGCCTAGTAGGATATTGGTGGTATCCTGTGCACACGAACCCGTGGTTCGGCTGGTTTCTCTGCCTTACCTGTGCATCGGATTTCTCCAGGGCGGCGTGGGAACGGCTTGTCTCACAGTGCTCGGTGACTTGCTTGACTGCTGCAGGCTCCTGAGCTGTGAGTCCACGTCTATGCGCGTAACTGTGTCCATCGCTGGTTGCCACAAGGCATTACTCAGCAACCTGGCTCTGCACAGAGGCAGGCTGCGTTGCGTCTGGTGGGTTTCGGCCCTTCCCGACCAATCATCTTAGTGTGTCTGGAGGGTGTGTGTGGGCATGTGTCTGTGGCTAACTCCTATGCGGAATCCATTGATGCCTGGAGAAAGGATTTCCAGTGGGCGGGGTTCGAAAAATGAGCAGCGAGACTAATGCATCGTTTGTCTTATGTGAGGCAACGTGTGCAGCGTAAACCAATTTGAATGGAGTTACTGTGTACTGCTTGCCTTAGTGCTATGTGCTGGGAGCAGAAGGCTATGCATGTTATGTGCATGGTGAGACATAACTGTGTCACCAAATCAGTTCGGGCTCACTGCACAGACATTGTTGCATCAATGTGTACGCAGGGAAACTATCCCTTTCCTATTCTTGTTTCAGGTGTTGTATTGATTAGGTGCCTAGTGTTTGCACAACCCGGGTATGGAGAGAATGCCCACTGGGTTCATGTGTTAATAACCAGTGCTCACCAGATGGTCCTGTAAAAGCGGGGGACAAGGGGGAAAACAGTTGCGTACGACTGAAAAGTTTTTTTGTGCTACATGTATTATGTAGAACATGGTGCCAAATGGGGACATTGGTTTCATCCCTGACTGACTGGTTTATTTGGAACAAACCCACGAGCAGCTGTTTATGTGCTTAGTGGAGTGTATTGCTCATTGAGGCCTCTATCCATGCTATCCAATCTGTGGATCCATCTGCTTTCCAATTTTAGTAGCTGTTGTTATGTTCAAAGGCCTGTCCTGACCTTTTCTAATATCCACCATAGCAGATCATCAGCCGTGTGTCCCACCTGCAGATAGTGTTCCACCAAAGGTGAGGATACAATTTTGCATCTGATTCTAGATCTGTGTTCAGATATGCGGTTGTGGGCACTGCGCATAGTCTGGCCTAGATACCGCAATCTGCATGGGCATTCAATGCAGTACATACTTGCGCTGACTTGCAGTTATTAAAATGCTTCAGAAACCAGGTTTTATTCCCAAAGGTGAAACTCTGCATTTTTTTAATGTATTTACAGGCCACGCAGGAACCACATGGGAACTGTCCTGTTATTGTTCTTAGGTTCCCTGGGCCTGTCCGGGGGGGGGGGGGTTTCTCTACTAAATAGTGAGTGTACCAGTTGCTCTCGGATGTTACAGGATCTTTTGAAAGCAAACCTGGGCCCCAGTTCCTCAGGGAGATTTAATTTGGCCAGAGGCCAGTACTTACGGATGATGTTCTTTAAACCAAATGTGTGTGGTCCATGTGTGATCACACAAGTCTTGTCTGCTTGTCATTTTGCGTGGTTCCTGGGGGTCTAGAATTGTTTCTTGACACGTGAACCTAGCCCATTTTTTGGATGTCGTGATTAGTTTTTTCGGGTATCCTCTGTTTCTAAGCCTTTCCCCTAATGCTGCTGCGTTGCTGTAATAGTCTTAAAGCTGTGTCCACTCCTACGTAACCATACAAATTGCCCGTGGGGCAGGTTTTCCTTCATGTGTAGAGGGTGATCGCTGGTGAAGTGTAACAGGGTATTGCGATCTGTAGTTTTCCTGAACAGGTTACACATGAGTTTGCCATTGAGGTGGCTGATTTCTAAATCAGGGAAGTGTATAGTTTCTCTACTGAATTCCATCATGAACTGGATATCTGCATCGCAGTTATTCAGCCATTTGAAAAAACTTCCAGCATCTGCATCATTTCCCTCCCAGATGAAAATGATGTCGTCGATAAAGCAACGCCACCATTTAATATTTGCTTGCCAGGGGTTGCACACATTCGAGATATATTTTAACTCAAAGGCTGCCATATACAAGATTGCCATGGGCGGGGCAAAGGTAGCACCCATGGCAGTCCCCTTTGTCTGCAGATAGAATTGATTATTGAAAGTGAAAACATTCTTGCATAGAGCCAATGTCATAAGTTCAATAATGAATGCTGGTGGGACTCTGGGTTGTAAGTTTGTCTCTGTCAGATATTCATAGATGCAATCCAGGGCAGCTAGTTGGGGAATGCTTGTATATAATGCATTGATGTCCATTGTTACCAGTATCTGAGCGGCAGGGTTGAAGTCTAAGTTCTCAAACACCTGTATTGTGTGGGTTCTGTCACGGAGATAGGAAACTGTAGTTCCAATCATAGGTTTGTGGAATTCATCTATAAACTTACACAGTGGCTCCAAAATAGACCCACACCCCGACACAATCAGTATCCCCGGGGGATTGGTTGCATCTTTATGCATTTTGGGTAGTGCATAGAGGCATGGTGTTCTGCCATGTGAGGTGGTAAGGAAAGTTGACTCCTTGTCTGTTATCCACCCTCTTTCAAGTGCGAAAGCTACTATTTTTGAAATGTCTATTTCCAGCTCTTTCATAGGGTCTTTTCGGAGGGAGCAGTAGCTCTCCCTGTCATTGAAGAGTAAAAGAGTAACATGAACATAGTTTTATATTGTTCAGTTGACATAATGACAATGCCCCCCACCCTGTCTGCTGGCTTAATAACAATCTCCCGATTTTCCGGTAATTGTCTCAATGCGTCTTTTTCTATCTTCGTGCAATTGTGTCTGATAGTCGCCTTTTTGTTGGATAATTGTTTGAAATCCTTAAGAATACACTTTTCAAATGTTAATAAATCACTCAGTATTTGATTATCTGAGGGGCAAAAAGATGATTTGCGATGTACACATGTGTCTGGTATGGATTCAGGTGTTTCCCTGTCTGCAAAGAAAGTTCGGAGTCTGACTGTTCGCAAAAGTGAGTCACGGAAAGTTAGTTAACTTAGCACTTGCTTCATGGCCAGAAACCAAAATGGAAAACAGGGTAGATTTCATGGACACACTGCGGTCACTCATTGACGGCCGTGCAACTGCGGGGTTGTGGGTTGCCATTTGGCCTTTTGGGGCTATGGAGTTCTGACTAGCAGAAAGGGTGAGAGCTTGAATATGAGTCCTGAACACCTTAGTACATTCTGATTGAAATATAAAATTATCAATTCCATTAGGCAGACCCAGGCTACGTGCACTAGGAAGACGTGCCAATAGAGTGAGCCTTTAAATCGAACACAATCAGGTGTGACTCAGAGCTGAATTGTTACATGTTCTCAATTCCACTGGCTAGCAATGATATGATATGATATGATGTGTTATGGCATTTATAACGCGCCTATTCACAACTGTTTCAAGACGCGACGAGGCAAGAGTGGGGAGCAAAGGGAGGGCAGACAACGATCCTACTAGGCCAGGTGTCAATCAAATTGCACAAGTGCGTGGGAAGGGGGTAGGGACAGTGCAGTACATGGCAAAGATGATGGTAGCGGCCAGCATGTGGCAAGTGCATGGGTAAGTGCAGACATCAGGTGTCAAGGGCTGGGAGGCGGACTGTAGGGATACAGAGACAGTCCCCAAGTGTGGGTGTTGCCAGGTGGGCAGTGCAGGTGTGAAACGCTGGCAGGGGAGGGACCTGGTCCCGAGATCAGAGGGTGTCCAGGTAGCCAGTGATATGCCACATCATGTGCAGACAGCTTTTAAAGGATATAAACAAATGCAAAATGGACTAACTACACAACTGAGAAAAGAACCTTTCACCTGAAGCCCTGGTTGGGCTCAGGTGACTGTTATGGGAATAAATAACCTTTTGATTCAAGCACTGAGTGGCCTTGGGAATTGGTACTGTAATGTAGAACCTTTGACCTCTATCACTTGATAGGTGCAGGAGATTGCTAATACTGGCTGGCTCTAGGGTACAGGAAAATGAACCGTTTACCTCTAGCACTGCACAAACTGGGGATTGGTACTGTGATATACAAACGTTCACCTCTATCACTTAATGGGTTCGGTGCATTCCTAGTGAAAAAAAAGAAACATTCACTTCTACCACTGGCTGGGCTCAGGGGACTGGTAATGGTACTGGGACAAAAACATGTTACCTTTAGCACTGAAGTGGGATATTGAACCTTTCGCCTCTATGCCTTGGTGGGTTCCATTCAGGGCAATGCTACTGGGAAAAAATAACCTTTCATCTCTAGCACTAGCTGGGCTCTGGGGACAGGTACTAGGATAAAGAACATTTTACCTCTAGCACTGAATGTCCTGAGGGATTGGTAATGGGATATTGAACCTTTCACCTCTATGCCTTGGTGGGTTCCGTTCAGGGAAATGCTACTGGAAAAAAGAATCTTTTATCGTTAGCACTGGCTCGGCTCAGGGGACTGGTTCTGTGATACAAAACATTTGACCTCTAGCACTGAATGTCTGAGGGATTGGTAGTGGTATATTGAACCTTTCCACTCTGTGTCTGTGCTCAGGGCAATGCTACTGTAATAAAGAGACTTTCACCTCTAGCACTGGCTGGTTTCAGGGGACCGGGATAAAGATAATTTTGCATCTAGCACTGAATGGCCTCAGGTATTGTTAGTGGGGTATTGACCATTTCACCTTTATGTCTTGGTGGGCTCAGGGCAATGCTACTGGAATAAAGAACCTTTGACCTCTAGCAATGGCTGGGCTCAGGGCACTGGTACTGGGATAAAGCACATTTTACCTCTAGCAGTGAATGACCTGGGGGATTGGTAGTAGGATGTTGAACTGTTCACCTCTATGTTATCTTGCATTTGTATAGCCCTTCCTGCCATAGTTTATGGCTTCGAAGCGCTTTGCCTGTCAGAAAGGCAAAGGAGGAGTATGAAAGAAAATTCATTAGCGCTAGGGAGAAACAAAGTTGGGTAGATAATTGGGATGAGAGCGAGAGGTAGATAAGATGCACAGGAAAAGCATGAGAAAGGAAAGGTAGAGCTATGTGTACAAATGGACCGGATTTATCGTGGGAGTCAACTGTGTTCTATGGGGAGCAGCAGCACGAGGAGAGATAGATGGAGAGGAGGTGTTCTCTTCGGAAGGGGAGTATGCCTGGAAATTACTCACGGCATGGTGAGTCTGGGTTTGCTGAAGCCATTCCCAAGAAAACACATGCAGCATTGCCCTTATGCTTACTTCCCTAGGCCCCAGCAACATTTGGGATGGGCTACATGTCAGAAATCCGAATTTGCCAAGTTTGCAAAAGCTCCCTGAAAAGGAAGTAAAAAAAACTCAAATGTTTTGGTTTGATATGATATGGCATTTATAACGCGCCTATACACAAGTGTTTCAAGGCACGACGAGGCAAAGGAAGGGGAACAAAGGGATGACAGAGACAACGATCTTACTAGGCCAAGTGACATTGAGATTGCGCAAATGCAGGGGAGAGCGTAGGGGAGAAGTGCCAGGGGAGGTGAAGGAGGGCAGTGCTGTACATGGGATCAAATAATAACAAGAAGTGCGGCCAACAGGGCGCAGGTGCAAGGCTAAGTGCAGCCAGCGGGTGTCCAATAAGTGCAGGTACAAATGCAGGTTTCCTCATTCATGTCATGGTTACCAAAATCCTAGGCTTGTGCGTAAAGTTCTTTTGAGTCGTCGAGTGTCACAGTGGGCCAAGGCACGTACAAAAAACATTCCTAAGAAAACACAATGTGCAAAGCCCCTCCACCTACTCCCCCAGACCTCGAAAGGCCAAATCCTGTCAGATTTTATGTATGGCAAAGCTGGATGGAAAATTTGGGCACATTTTACTGCGGATGAAATTTTGACCATGGCTTTCTTGAGAGCAGAACCCCAGCTCAGCCGTCCTGGAAGATCCTGAGTCCTGCATTGGCCTTTAATGTTATGCCGTGTTGGGCTCAGGGCAATGCTACTGGAATGAAGAAATGTTCACCTTTAGCAATGGCAGGGTCCAGGGGACTGGTACTGGTATAAAGATCATTTTACCTCTAGCACTGAAGAGCCTTAGGGTTTGTAATGGAATAGTGAACCTTTCACCTCTATGCCTCTGTGCTCAGAGTAATGCTACTGGAATAAAGGAACTTTCACCTCTAGCGCTGGTAGGGCTCAGGAGACTGGTACAGAACATTTTACCTCTTTGATGGTGTCTAGCCCTTGGTGGTCGTGCAGATTAGTCCTACCACCTCCGACCCCAAGCACCACACAGGCAGGAAATAATAACACGGCCCGTGCAGCGCTTGAAGCCACAGGTGGAGAACGTCGTCTTATCAGGAACCAGAAACGCCAAGGACCCCCTGACCACTGTAAGGCAACGGAGGGTTAATCAACACAGGGAATGGACAACAAAGCCTTTATGATAGGATAGCAGAAAATGGGCTTATCCGAAAGTGAAGGAGAGGGTGGCCTGAGATGTTTGGCGGAGTAGTGGGGGTACAGCAGGCACTGGTCGATTGTGTCTCTGACAGGACTTGTGATGTAAAACTCCGAGGCAAATACGTGGGACAATCCGTGAGCAGTCCAAAAGGCAGTTCCGGGGTCAATAACCAAAAGTTCAGTGTTCAATGGGATATCCGTGGGCAGTCCAGTGAACAATTCCGAGTCAAGAAACCAGTAGTAAACAAACAGCGTGATATCCGGGATAAAGAATGAGGCAATCCGGGTACAGTTCCGTGATCAAGTAATCGTGGTAGCAAAATCCAAAAACGCCAAAGCAGTCCGTGAAGGAGCAGCTGTGAAGCGGTGCTTCCGTTTTTCTCTGCTCCCTTTAACTTGTGTGGAAGGTCACGTGATCACATCACGGGAGGGGAACGTGAAAAGTCTGTGTCACATGACCCGTGATGATGACGAAGGCCGTTGTGGATGCCTTGTCACGTGACGTGCGGTTCTGTGTGTGCCCAATCGGCAGCGCCAGTCGTGCGAAAACCTCCATGGGAGGTGCCAGTGAAGGAAAGGGCGAAGATCCCTCGGGCCGTGACGTACGGGTCTCCTCTGTTTGGCAGGAGACCATCGCCGCTCGCCTGCAGGGACACGAAGGCCTCGTGAGTCTTGATGGTGGCGAATGTTGGGAGACACGACAGAGCCCCCCCCTAACGGCCCACGACCCCGTGGGCTGGATGGATGATCACGATGGAACTGGCCAACCAACTGGGGGGCCCGGACATCCCTGGAGGGCACCCAGGAACGTTCCTCAGGGCCGTAACCCAACCAGTCCACGAGATAGTGCAAGCGACCCCGAATAAGGCGGGAACCCAAAATAGCACTGACCTCAAAGATGTCAGGAGAGGACAAGGAGACAGGGGCAGGAGGGGCAGTGAGACGGGTAGGACCTAGGCAAGGTTTGAGCAAGGAGGTATGAAAAACCGGATGGATACGCCAGGTGGCAGGAACAGACAACCGTAGAGCCACAGGGTTCAGGATTTTAACTATACGGTAGGGACCCACAAACCGGGGAAGCAACTTGCGGCAGCCAGGGATGTGTAGGTGGCGGGAGGACAACCACACTCGATCCCCCACCCGATACTCGGGAGCCGCCACCCGTTTTTTGTCAGCTGCGGACTTCATGGAGACCTGGGCTTCGCGCAAGTGGACTAGGGTTTGCGCATGGACCGAGACTAGATCACAGGCACAGGTATTGGCAGCAGGAGTTGTGGATGAAGCGAAATCAGGGAATGGAAGGGTGCGGGGATGCTGGCCGTACATGGAATAAAAGGGGGAAAAGCCAGTGGAGGAATGCAGGGAGTTGTTATAGGCAAATTCCGCCAGGTGTAGTAAGTTAAGCCACGTGTCTTGGTACTGGAGAGTTAAACAGCGTAAGTACTGTTCGAGGGCTTGGTTCACCCTCTCAGTTTGCCCATCTGTTTGCGGGTGATAGGCCGAGGAAAAGCGGGCATCAATGCCGAGTAGCTTTGTCAAGGTTATCCAGAAACGGGAAGTAAACTGAGTCCCACGATCTGATATAATGATCTGCGGCAGACCGAAGAGACAAAACACAGATTTAAAAAATAACTGGGCCAGTGTAGGAGCGGAGGGTATCCCCGTACAAGGTACAAAGCGTGCCATCTTGGTATAGGAGTCTACCACTACCCAGATAGTGTCGAAACCTTGTCTGCGTGGCAGGTCCGTGATGAGGTCCATCGAGACAGTGTGCCAGGGTCTGGGGGGAATCGGTAAAGGCTGGAGTAATCCCAGTGGGCGACCCCTGCGTGATTTTCCCTGTGCACACACCGAGCACGTGTTTACGTAGTTCTCCACGTCGCGTTTCATTGATGGCCACCAGCACCAGCGTTTTAGCAGTTCCAGAGTGCGACGTTGCCCCGGGTGGCCATTAATGGCGGCATCGTGTGACCATTCTAGTGCCTGGTTGCGTGTGTCGGTAGTGGGAAGAAAGAGCTTGTCTTGGATAAAGGGTAATCCCTCCTGAAGAACCAGATCCCATTCCGCCAGTGCGTGTGGATGTTGGGAGACCCAATGACGGATGGTGGACTGCATGGACGAGGACGGTGTACAGACACAAATGACATGACCCCCCTCGAGCAACGTGGCAGGAAAGGACGGAAGAGACTCCCCCCCCCCGGGAACGTGACAGTGCATCGGCCTTCCCATGGACAGCACCCGGTCTATGCCTAATTACAAAATCAAAAGCAGCGAAAAACAGGTGCCAACGCACCTGTCGGCTATTAATGCATTTAAGGGTGGCCAGGTCCTGCAGGTTCTTGTGGTCGGAATAAATCGTGGTCTGGTGCCGGGCCCCAAGGAGGTGGTGACGCCAGGTTTGCAGTGCATCCTTGATGGCCAACAATTCCTTCTCAGTGACAGTATAATGCAACTCGGCTGAGGTGAGTTTCCGTGAGTGAAAAGCCACGGGATGCAAACGACCAGTGGCCGGACAGGGTTGGGAAAGAACTGCACCCAAAGCAAAAGAGGAAGCATCCGCCTCCACAATGAATGGGAGTACAGGGTCCGGGTGCTGAAGCACGGGAGCTGTTACGAATCTGGTTTTTAGCTCCTCAAACGCCTGCTGATGTTTCAGGGTCCAAGAGAACGGAACCAGCGGACTGGTAAGAGCGGTAAGGGGAGCCACTATGGAGGAGAAACCAGCAATGAACCTCCGATAAAAATTAGCGAAACCCAGAAAAGATTGTAACTGCTTGAGGGTCTTTGGAGCAGGCCAATCCGTGATGGCACGAACCTTTGACTGGTTCATAGATAGACCCCCAGGCGTTAGGTGGAACCCCAGGAAGTCGACCTCCTTAGTGTGAAACAGGCACTTTTCGGGCTTGGCAAACAAGGCGTTTTTGTGTAGACGAGCCAAAACCTCCCTAACGTGGACGATGTGGTCTTCCAGAGAAGGGGAGAAAATCAAAATGTCATCCAGATAGACCACGACGTACACGTCTAAGATGTCACTGAATACTTCGTTAACGAAGCGCTGGAAGGTGGCTGGGGCATTACATAAGCCAAAAGGCATTACCGTATATTCAAAAAGGCCTTGTCGGGTGCAAAACGCAGTCTTCCACTCATCCCCCTGACGCATGCGAACCAGATTATATGCCCCCCGGAGGTCCAGTTTGGTGTAGATGGATGCATGTGTTAACCTGTCTAGTAACGTGGAGATGAGGGGAATGGGATAACGGTTCTTCACGGTGATGGCATTTAAACGTCTATAGTCCACACAGGGTCGTAGCTCACCCTCTTTCTTCGGGACAAAAAAAATGGGACTGGCAGCCGGTGAATTGGAGGGTCGAATGTGACCTACCCGCAGGGCTTGTTGTATGTACTCTTTTAGGGCCTGTTCCTCCGACTGTGATAGTGAATGAATCCTGCCTCTCGGTATCGGGGCATCAGGAAATAAATCAATAGGGCAATCATATGGCCTATGGGGTGGCAGGCCTTCTGCAGAGGCCTTGTCAAAAACAGTCAGGAAGTCATGGTATTCGCTGGGAATCCCAGCCTGAACGGCTCCAACGGTATGTGGCGTTGCAACTGGATGGTCCCCATCGTTCATGTGCAAAGCAGCCAAGGCCCCAAGAACACTAGCAGGGTTGGAGATAGTTTCGGGTTCCGTTAAGCAGTAATGTTGGCAGACCTCAGACTCAAAGGAGACCTGTCCAGTGCCCCAGTTAATAAACGGGTTGTGTTGCCTAAGCCATGGTATACCCAGAATGATCCCGAATTGTGGTGTGGCGATGAGATCAAAGGACATGGTTTCCTTGTGAGTGTCCTGGATCACCACCTCTAGAGGAGCGGTTTGATGCTTGATCGGGCCCGAAGCAAGGGAGGTCCCGTCCACCGCTTGCACGGGTTCTGGGTACTCCTTGGTTATCAAAGGCAGGTTGAGGTGATGGGCCAGCGTGATATCTATGAAACAACCCGTGGCCCCTGAATCGATTACTATATGCACTGGGTGAATGCAGTTCCCGGTGGGTTTCAATAGAGCCTGGACAACGATGGGTCTAATGGGACCGAATGAGGGCTCAGTGGGGGTCAAAGAAACGCTTGCCCGTCCCCCCGGTCTCAAGGGCGAGCTTTCGGAAAACCCGGATTCTTGTTTCTTGGGCGACGGGGGCATTCCTTGACGTAGTGCCCATTGATGCCGCAGTAGAAACAGGCATTATCTGTCCTTGTGCGCTCTCGCTCGGCCTGGGTTATAGGACTACGTATTCCCTCTATCTGCATGGGTTCGGGTTTTGTGTCCCCCAAAGAAGGTGATTGCATGGAAAACCCGGCTTCTGCCCTCCGCTCTGAACGTCGAGCGTCCACCTGCAGGGCTAGGTCCACCAGGTCCGAAAAAACGGCCGGGAGAGAGGGAACCACAGAAAGAGCATCTTTCATTGCACTGCAGAGGCCCCTGTAGAACACGATAGCTTTTTTGTTCTCCGGCCATGAGGTCTCTGCAGAGAGTTGGTTGAAGCGAGCGATGTACTCGATGAGTGATTGTTTGCCCTGTGTAAGATCGAGTAATTCCAGATCCCGAGAATGTGCCTTGTATCTAGTGTCGAACACCTTGGCCATCTCACTAACCAGGAGGTCAAAATCGTAAAGAGCAGGGTGGTCATTTTCCAATAAGGGGTTCGCCCAAGTGGCCGCTACCCCCGACAAATGAGAGAGGAGAAAAGCCGCCTTAGTAATAGAGTCCGGAAACGCCTGGGGTCGACATAGGAAATGGAGCTTGCATTGATTTAGGAAGGTTCGATACTTCCTTGGGTCACCCTGGTATCTTTCCGGGGCTGCAAGTGGGAACAGGGTTGGGAGAACCATGGGTGTAGGAACGGGGGGTGGAGTGGATGATGGAGGATCATGAGCTGGGGCGTCCCCAAAGTCAGTGTCCTCGGGTAAGGGGTGACGGGCACTCTGTAAGGCGTCAAGGCGATGGTGAATGGCAGTCGTGGCTGCGGCCATGTCTGACCGAAGGGCCGCGACTGCCTGCATTAGAGCGGTCACAGGGTCCTCGGCCGAGATATTCATAATCTGGACGACCAAAGAAAAGGCTTCACAGTCTGTCTAGCCCTTGGTGGTCGTGCAGATTAGTCCTACCACCTCCGACCCCAAGCACCACACAGGCAGGAAATAATAACACGGCCCGTGCAGCGCTTGAAGCCACAGGTGGAGAACGTCGTCTTATCAGGAACCAGAAACGCCAAGGACCCCCTGACCACTGTAAGGCAACGGAGGGTTAATCAACACAGGCAATGGACAACAAAGCCTTTATGATAGGATAGCAGAAAATGGGCTTACCCGAAAGTGAAGGAGAGGGTGGCCTGAGATGTTTGGCGGAGTAGTGGGGGTACAGCAGGCACTGGTCGATTGTGTCTCTGACAGGACTTGTGATGTAAAACTCCGAGGCAAATACGTGGGACAATCCGTGAGCAGTCCAAAAGGCAGTTCCGGGGTCAATAACCAAAAGTTCAGTGTTCAATGGGATATCCGTGGGCAGTCCAGTGAACAATTCCGAGTCAAGAAACCAGTAGTAAACAAACAGCGTGATATCCGGGATAAAGAATGAGGCAATCCGGGTACAGTTCCGTGATCAAGTAATCGTGGTAGCAAAATCCAAAAACGCCAAAGCAGTCCGTGAAGGAGCAGCTGTGAAGCGGTGCTTCCGTTTTTCTCTGCTCCCTTTAACTTGTGTGGAAGGTCACGTGATCACATCACGGGAGGGGAACGTGAAAAGTCTGTGTCACATGACCCGTGATGATGACGAAGGCCGTTGTGGATGCCTTGTCACGTGACGTGCGGTTCTGTGTGTGCCCAATCGGCAGCGCCAGTCGTGCGAAAACCTCCATGGGAGGTGCCAGTGAAGGAAAGGGCGAAGATCCCTCGGGCCGTGACGTACGGGTCTCCTCTGTTTGGCAGGAGACCATCGCCGCTCGCCTGCAGGGACACGAAGGCCTCGTGAGTCTTGATGGTGGCGAATGTTGGGAGACACGACAGATGGGTGGTAGTGGGATATTGAACCTTTCACCTCTATGTCTCTATGCTCAGGGCAAAGCTACTGTAATAAGGTAACTTTCACCTCTAGCACTGGCGGGGCTCTGGGGACTGGGACAGAACATTTTACCTCTAACACTGAAAGGCCTCAGGGGGTGGTAGTGGGATATTGAATCTTTCACCTCTATGCCTTGATGGGTTCACCTTTGACCAGTTGACTGGCGGGGCTTAGAGCAGTGGTCTTCAAAAGTTTTTGTCCTGGGTCCCCATGGAGCAAAATGTGGGCAGGCCGCCCACCCCCAAAATGCCAAATGGACAGTAAGTACAAATTGCAATGAACTATTGTGCACCGTCACCGCACCAAGCTCACAGTTTACTGCCTGGGCTCCCCACCTGCTCCCATGACTGTCTCCGGGCTTCCTCATCCCACTCCTAACCCACTCCCTGGACTCTTTCCATCCCACCACAGACCCTGGGCTATCCCCACCCCACCACAGACCCTGGACTCTCCCCACCCCACCACAGACCCTGGGTTCAACCCACCCTGCTCTTACCAATGTCCCTGGGCTCTCCCGACTCTGCTCCCGCCACTATGCCATGGCTCCCCTCATCCTGCTCCCACCACAGTCTCTGAGCTCGCCCCACCCCGCTCCCAGCACAGTCCCAGGGCCAGTGGCAGCTGGTGAAGTGGAGGGGCATAATTATTTCTCCCAGATATGCCACAGCCACTGAGCGTAGCGAAGGGGGTCGAGCAAATCAATGCGGGGTTGGGAGGTTCTCCCCCAGGAATTGCTTTAAAATAATGGGTTAAAATGTTGCATTTTAGCGCATACTTTAAAAAAACATTCTGTAAAAAGCCCAACAGTTTGCAATTGATAGATGTCCAGTTAAAATATATCATTCCTGTTCTCTGGGCCTCAAAGCGCCTAACACACGCACACAATAAAAGTGATCATGTGCGTATGCAAGGCCCTGCGGGGGCGCAGGGGAAAAACATGGTATTTTTTAACTGGACATCTATGATAGATGTCCAGTACAAAAATGCCACCCCTCTCCCGTGTGCTCCACAGCTCCTCAGAAGTAGAGCTGATTTTGACAGGTGGGTAGGGGGATTGTGCAACATTTTTTAAACGCCTTTGTTGTAAAGCCCCCCACCCCCACTCGCCAAAACCAGCTCCACGGACCAACACAAACAAGCACACACACACACATTCACACAGTATTCACACAGCAAGCACACTATCATTCACACAAGCACCCATCATCATGCACTCACTCATAACCCAAGCATACATGCATCCATACACATAAATACATACAAAATACATTAACATAAACATACCTTCTGCCCAGGTCCTGAAGTTGCCTCCCCAGGGCTCCAGCTCCTGCATCATGAACAGGAATCAGGAAGCAAAATCTTCCTGCACATGTGTTCAGGGGCCTGATTGTGGGTGCTGAAACACCCTGCTCTAGCCTGCCATGTCTGTATGTGCGAGGAGGCGCAGGAGCTCGCACATACAGACATGCATTTCCCCAGCCAGCATTTCTAATGAGCTATGCAAGGCTGGCGAAGCAAAGCAACCCCAAGCCTTGCATGGCTCATTGAGCATGTGCGGATGGGAAACTAAACTGTCAAAGGGAAACACTGTTTCCCTTTGACAGTTCAGCCAGTCCAGAAGCACTCACTCAGCTGGAAAAAGCAGCTGAGCGAGCGTTCAGTATTTCACTGGGCTGGCTCCTCCAAAATGGATGAGGGGGCCTCTGGGTTTTTTCCTTTTCAGGCTGGGGTCCTGCACCCCCACATGAATGCAGCCGTGCTCCCCCAACCCCCAGGGGTGCGTATCCCACAGTTTGGATACCTCTGGCTTAGAGGATTGGTACAAGAGGATACACAACCTGGTAGAAATCCTGTTGTTGCCATCAGGTATCCCCAAATGCACTCCAATGGGACTAATCCCAAAAGCATTCAAATTGTAAGTATCACAAACAAATTTGAAAACAATAGTCACTTTTTCAAAAAAAGGGGGCGTCTGCCTCAATTTCAAATAGTCGATACAAGAAGAGTTTACTTGAATGAAGCACTTTTCTTCAATAACAAAACCAACAACTTTAACACTGTGTTTTCACATTTCACACTCACATGACATAAATAGAAAAAATAGAAAATAAACTTCACAGACAGAAGCCAACATTTTGCATCTAGTCTCTGTTGTACAAGCAGGTGAAAGCAAAAGGAGTCTTTCAGCAAGTGATAGGTGCTTAATTCAGTGAACAAATAATATACCAATTAGATTAAATAAATTAAAAATGCCAAGCAGTTTTAACAAAAAATGTCCAGTCTATAAGATGCAAATCGCTGCTACTTCAGAATTGCCAATGAGTTTCAGATCCTAGATCCTTTATCAAGGCTGTTATGCTGTTTTTTCTATAAATGTATTCAAAATCTGTAACCTAAAAAATATACAAAGTCACTCATTACTCATTCCTTTATCATAAAATATATTAGTGTCCAGTAATGTTGGGAGATGCAGAAGAGCTAGTAAAAAACGTCCAGGTCTGTTCTATTATCGATCCATCTAAAAAGCCTGGTACGACTCCATTAAAGCCTGTGCAAATTCAAGACTCATTTTGGAAGAAACTTGCCATAGACATTGCATTACACGTCCAAGTAGGAAGAATGGGGTGCAATACAAGATACGGTCACTACCAGGAAAATTGTTAAGATTTTGGGAGCAGTATTCAGCAGAGAGGCTGATCCTGAAGAGATTGTCATGGACAATGAGGTACAGTTCACATCTGAAGCAATGCAAAAATTCCTAAAAGATCAAGGTATTGAACACAAACGCATATCTTTGTATCAACCGATGGCGAATGGACTAGTTGAACGTATGAATGGATTTATCAAGGGCACTATTCTATTGGCAATTGCACATTTGTTGCCATGGAGAGTGAATTTGAGGGAGACAGTAAATGCTTTTAGAGGGACCAACCCATTCCACCACAGAGATGAAACTGTTCATAATGATGAGGGGCACAGTAGCACGCAACCATTTGAATCATTCATGGTTGGCTGCAAAGAATGTGAGGAGTGTATGTATGGAAGAAGCGCTGAAGAGAGTGAGGGAGAAAAAATTTAAATACAAGGCACAGCACAATCACAAGCTACCATTGATGCGGCATTTAAGGAAGGAGATTGGGTTGGCATAAACAATCCTCGCAAGGTCACTCAAGGGATATCCAAGTACAGCGAACCACAAAGAATTGAGACTGTGGGGAAGAAGAGAGTGAGATTTGAGGATGGGGGAAGATGGTCTTTGAATGATGTACGTATTTCATAAAATATGAGAAAGGCCTTAAATGGAAGACTGACACCAGACGAGAAAGATGTGTATTTTCCAGATTGTGAGAACTCATCAAGCGATAGTTTGGTGTCCTGGAGGTGCAGAAGAATTATACCAAACATCAGAGAAAATGTTGTGTATTATTGATCTCCAATGCAGATAGCTAGTTGTTCAGTTACATTTTGTGTTTATCCTATCTCTGTTTTAAAAAAAAATATTTTCCATGTTTTCTCTCATTTCATAACTTCCCTCTCGTGCTGTATGTCATTCATTCCTCATAGGATAAGATGTTGTGGTTTGATCTCGCTGCGGAGTTCCAGAGTAGTGCGAGTGAAGAAGATCAGTTATGTGGGGGTGGAGTCAAAACGAATAAACCTACCTGTGATTTCCTGACATTGCCTCCGTGTGCCCCTTCTGCTTCATGACAGTCCACTTAACACCTGTTACATTTCAACATGTTTGGCAATGCACCCAGTCCTTCGCCATTGAAGACATCTGTGTGTGCGGAGACCCCGGCCTTAGGCCCATTCACCTACAGTCAGATATTCAGATGTCGTTATCTTCTTGTGAGCAGACCGGGCACCTCTCAGGCTCTCTGCCCCCGGCATCAGCAGCTGAAAGCTGTGATTAGGGTCACTGTCCATCAAACCCTGCCAAGCCTTCACCGCCCATTGCCATTTACAAGGGGGGGGGGGGAGAGTTCCTTTGCAGGAACTCAGTAGAAGAAGAACCATTCTCAGGCTAGTCAGCAACAAGATACGGCGGATTGCACGGCTGCCGATTTGGTCCACGCTCTGGACAGGTGGCCTACTAAATCAACAGCTCCTCGATGAAGAAAACACATACTGCAACCTTTCGTAGTACATAGCGCGTAGATGCCACTAAAATGGCAGAGGTTGATTAGAGTGGATTACGGTATAGTAGTATTATTTCTGTGAATAGGCATGTTAAGAATGTCCCAGTATCTCCAGTAGATCACAACCTGCATAGTCAAGGCAGAGTGGCTCTAAGCAGGAGAAATGCCGTCCCCCACTCTCAGCATCACTTGGTCCCACATGCAGTGATCCGAGGGGGGCGGGGGGCGTCTGCACACGGCCCTGATCCGAGGAAGTGATGTGCGTTTGTCTCTTAAAGGACATTATTCTCAAACGGAGCACAGTTTAGGACGTAACTAGGTCATTAAGTGGCATAAAATATAAACTGTGAAAAGCGCAAGCAAAGCACAAAAAGCCATTCCACCTAAATAAATGACGAGTGATGAGCCTCGCGGAGGAGTGCGGAAGGAGACAGGCCATTAATCACCGGAGTGTACAGGGGCGGTTCACTAAATCATTCCTGACGGAATAAAAGGCGCGTCAGGCCCTGCCTGGCCTAGGGAACTGTCAAGGCCCAGAAGGAAAGGCTGTAAACTGCAGGGTCAAAGGATCAAGCGTGTCACGTGAGATCCTCGGTCTCCCACGTGGCAGAAGAACACGAGTGAGGTCCCTGACACTAAGGTATTGATGCTCTGTGGAAGAGTGAGGGAGACCACAGCGCCCCCTTCACACCGACAAGCAACCACTGCCCCCACCTTGAAAGAAGGTTTAAAAAAACTATCTTTAATAAGGCATTTTGCCAATACAGGCATTACAACGACAGATTCAAAAATTTAAGAATCATAACGCCAGCAAAAAAGCACGCGCAGCAGCTGCATCACCACTGAACTATATGTAGAGAATACATTCCTGGCAGTAAAGTACGCCAGATACACCATGGGTAGTATAGCTCCGTGGTAACGCGCTCATCTCGGATGCAAAACGACGCAGAGCAACAAAGGTTTGCATCCCGGGTCTGGGCTTCGAAACCTCTTCGGTATTATATAAATAACCAATTACAATCATGGTTCTTAGGTCAGTCTATATGCCCCTTACCCTGGGAGAGTGTACCATCAGATCACACACAGAATGCACAGCTTAGGCTGGTGTTGGTGCAGTGGCCCAGGGCCCCTCACCCTGAGTATGGACACTGCCAGTGGTACCCAAAGATAACGGTGTAACACACCATGATTCGAGCTCAGTACATAATATGGAGAGGGACCGGAAATCCCGACCCCTCAGATATTTGTAGGCCCCGGAAGGCGGCAGAGGGAATGTTTTTCCCCTCCCCACAGATGCAATAAAGAGTAATCCCAGAGAAGAAGGGAGTAGTGAGAAGACACTCGTAGTAGATGGTGGTGCAGATGAGGGAGATGATGCAACTTTGGAGGGGGATGTAGCTTTGGTGGCTAATGTGGCTGTGGGGGTGGCGAGTGTGTGGGTTTGAGGCCGTGGCACAGAATGAGGGCTGTAGAGCAGCGGTATTCAAACTGTGGGGTGCAGCACCGCAGGGGTCCGCGTGTGCATCCCCGGGGGGCCCTGAGAGCTCAGCATGAAATGTAAAAAAAAAATTTAAAAAATTGTTTTTTTTTTGTTTGGAAGAATTGGGCTGGAGTGGCTCAAATGGTCAGGCTGAAGCATGAAACTGTCTCAGGCAACAATGAAAAAGTGGCCTGCAGTTGTAAATGGATATTCATTCCTTTAGTCACAGACTGTTTCAATAGTACCCAAGGGGGTGCTTTGTGTTAAAATGTAAGTAAATTGTGATATTTAAAGAATATTTATTCAGCAACAATGGTCAAAATTACTAACTGCATAGTGAAGTAACTCATCAAACTGGCCCACATTGGCCAAAATGGTGCCCCATTTTGACTGTCCCACACAATCATTTTGCATTTTTGCTACAACCATTGCTCTATAGGCCAGTCCGAGCCTGGCGTCTCCTCCATAATGGGGAGGGGGCACCCACCCAGTGGCCCCCTCACCCATTATGGAGGAGCTAAGGCGCCAGCCCAGTGAAACAGTGAGCACTCCCTCAGCTGAGGGAGTGCTCCTGGGCTGGCGGAACTATCAAAGGGAAGCACTGTTTCCCTTTGACTGTTCAGTTCAGTTCCCCAGTGTCACATGCTCACTGAGCCATGAAAGGATGGGGCATTTTGCTTCACCAGCACTGCATAGCTCCTTGGAAATGCTGGCTGGGGTACTGCATGTCTGTATGTGTGAGGGGGAGCTCCTGCGCCTCCTCGCACAGACGGACAGAGCAGCCTGGAGCATGGTGTTTCAGCACCCACACATAAGCCAATGCAGAAGGTACATTTATGTTCATTTTTATTACTTAAACATGTGTATGGATGCGTGTATGCTTGTGTTATGAGTGAGTGTATGGTGATGGATGCTCGTGTGAATGATAGAGTGATTGCTGTATGAATGTGCAGCGCCTTGCATAAACACATAATCATGTTGATTGTGTTAGGCCCAGTAGGGCCCAGGGGACAGGGATGGTATCTTTTTACTAGACATCTATTATAGATGTCCAGTAAAAAATGTCATGCCTGCTCCCTGGTCCCCCCACCACCAATTCCAAACTGTTTGGCTATTTACCCATTTTAGTTTTAAAGTATGCTCTACAATTCAACATTTTAACCCATTATTTTAAAGGAAATCATGGGGAAACCTCCCCCCAGAACTCCCCTTTATTGGTTTGGGCTCTCTCATGGTACTCGGTTGCTATGGCATTATTGGGGGAAATAGTAATGCCCCTCCACTTAAAGAAATCACCATCCGCCACTGGCCCTTGGACTATGTTGGGAACGGGATGGGAGGAGCACGAGGACTGTGGTGGGAGCACGATGGGCGGGAACCATGGGATAGTGGTGGGAGCAGAGCAGAGAGAGCCCAGGGTGTCTGATGGTATGGGGAGAGACCATGCACTGGGTAGGAGTGGGATGAGGGAGCACAGGGACTGTGATGGGAGCAGGTGATGGCGCGGAATACATACTGCCCATTTGGCATTTCTGGGGGGTCCCAGCCTGCCCTAATCTTGCTCAGGGGGGCTCTGGCCAAAAAAGTTTGAAGACAACTGCTGTAGAGGGTGATGTGACTGCGGAAGGTAATCTGACTGTGGAGGATGATGTGGCTCCAGGGAGATTGGCCCTTACAACCTGCAAAAACGTGAAGTCACAGTAGGTAAGGGTCAACAGGGTTAAGATTTAAGGACCTAGAGGGTGGGTGATGGTGGTGAGAGGGTTAGATGGCTGAAGAGGGTTTTTTGGTTGTAGAAGGTGATGCAGCGGATGAGGGTAAACTGTGGCAGTGAGTGTGTTGTGTGGCAGTGGCAGATGTTTTATGCATTGGAGCAGGTGTAAAATTGGCGGTTGTGGCAATAATAGAATGCCATCTGGGATAGCGGGAAGCCCAGCCTTTTGTTTTATTTTTAAGTCTAACATGATGCAGGTCATACTTTTTCTGAATGGGAGGCCTGCTAGTCAGACCCCCTTTAATAATGTTCAATGCCAAAAACACAGTACATCCATGTACCTTTAATGTGACAGTCTCTTGACATTCCACAGTGATTCAAAGGTTGCACGTGCATTCCTGAAAACAGCTGCTGGAGCACAAAGTGTCAAAAGCCAAGGTGGTTTTTTAAACCATCTGCAACTCTGTGTCTAATAATCATAATTGTCTGCGCCAGAAGCCTGGTGGCACATTCATATTTAAATATAAGCCATGCCTGGATATGACATTGTGCAGTTGCACCTGGAGCATTCCAAGTGCCAGGTGGAATTACCAATAAAAGATCTCAGACCCAAATAACTGGACAGACTCAAAGAATATGGCAAAATACTACTTTATTATCAGCTCAAATAAAGTAGGGAAACCTGGTGAACAAACAGATTGCGTCTCACACACTCATCTACATTTCGATTACACAAAGGCTTTATACCTCGATGTACTTCAGCTATTTTGTCATCGTACCTAGCAAACAGTAAAAACCTATTGAAAGGAGGGATTAGTTAAGGGAACATATATATCTATACTTAATTTAGGTGTTAGTAACATAATTGGCTGCACTTAGGCACACCTTGAGCTACCTCTTACTACATTTAATACATATTAATAGCAGAATAACAGCTACAGATTGGCTTCTACAACAATGTATGGTACACTGCTTCTTAGGCCCTCGTGATTGGTTGCCATTCTCTCCCAAGATTGGACATTCAGCTTGTTAGCAGCACGTAAGCAAAACGAAACCCATGTGCAGCGAATAACGTCAGACCACTACCTATTTTGGCCAATTAACCTACTATATTTCATCAGTTAGGCCCTAAGCCAAGGCCCCTGGTCTGTAGTTGACCTTGCAGACTGTTCTCTTCCTTGGGACATTTAAGGGAGTGTAGGTACATCGCTATCTTCAGTTGGAGCTTAATGAATAGGCCTTGTTTTCAAGTCTTGCACCACTTGTGAGGATACCACGATTTTGTCAATTTTGGCCTTTTATTTAGTGCTATTTAATTCAATTAAGATGGGTGCTATTACTCCTCTTGGCCTCTGGATACATGTTTGCTCTGTCTTACATATGCTTTCTGCATCTTTTTTTTTTTTAATACAACATTTTTTATTGTTTTTTACGCATAAAGAAAACATACATCTCGTGCAGCGAGATAAAAGTTATGTCCCTTCCCCACCCACCAACAAATGCATTCCACGTACCCATTACAATGAAGCTTCTTAGCACTGTCAATTTCCTTTGTTATGCCAGTAGTATGTGATTTTCAATCTCTATGCATGTCCTTGGATGTCAGTCCAATTCCTGACGGGGGCTACCTCTCAGTGTGCGTCCTCCCACTTTTGCCAAATTTTTGGGCCTTTCTCAGGACAGCCCCTGGCCGTGTAGACTCTCTTCTCCATTGCAATACAATTGTTCACATCCGTGGTCCATTGCTCATAGCTTGGTGCCGTTTCAGAGCCCCAGAGTTGCGCTATATTTCTCTTGATTAACGCAGTGGTTGTGAATAAGAGCAGTTTTTCGTAGCGTGACAGTTCAACCTCATCATCTATCCCCAGCAGTAACAGTTTTGCATTTCTATGGATCGTTCTACCCAGTACTCTTGAGAGATCATCGCAGCACTGCTGCCAGTATTGTTGGATTATGGTACAGTCCCATAGTATGTGATAGTATGAGCCCTCTTCTCGTTTGCATCTCAGACAGGCTGAAGAGGAGATCTTACCCCATTTGAATAGTGCCACCCTCGGGTAGTATATCCTATGCAGTACTTTTAGTTGGATCAATCTTAGCCTGGAGGAGATCGCTGTTTCTCTGAGGAACATCAGGGCAGTTACCCATTCCTCTGGGAGTATGTCACCCACGTCCCCCTCCCACTTGGCTTTCAGGCTCGATAGCTCACCGGTGGCAAAGGATGTTATGGCACTGTACATGGTGGATGTGACTTTGTTTTTAATCATATCCGGGAATAGGATACGTTCCAAAGGGGTGTAATCAGGCATGTCAATCATCTCAGGGAGATGGGTCTGTAGTGCGTGTTTGAGTTGTGTGTAGCGATACTGCTCATTTATCGTCTGAGCGAAGGTAGTGATTAGGTCCGCAAATGGTATTATTTCGTTCCCTTTCACTACGTCGCCATTTTTAGTGATGCCCGATTGGGTCCAAGAGTGCCATTTTGGAAGTTTGTTCACTTCCGGGAGTAGTTTGCTATTTCACAACGGTTGAGCTGGGGTCAGCTTTTTGTCCCAGCCTAAGTATTTGTGGGTGTCTGTCCATGTTAGGGATATGTGTGACAGCATGGATGGGGCAGCAGATCGTTTTTTTTTCCGGTAGAGGTATCTTAATACGGATATTTCATTTCGGTTAGGATCTCGTTCTCTGTTGTGTGGCAATGTTATGTCCGCATGGAGTCTGTCGTTAACTATTGCCATCTGACTAGCCCAGTAATAGGTTTGCAATCGGGGCAGTCCAATTCCGCCTTCCCAAACAGATCTTTGTAGTGTGGTTAATGCTAAGCGAGGGTGACCTCCATTCCATAGCAGTTTTCTGAGCATCTGATCTATTTTATGGAATTCGTTGGGCGCTATAGGTAATGGCGCATTTTGAAGTATATAGAGGAAGCGGGGGAGCGCCAACATCTTAAAGAGTGCGGCTCTGCCTAGTAGTGTTAGTGGTAGGGACATCCAGTGCCGGACATCTTCTTTAAATCTCGTCATTATTGGGTACAGGTTATTGGGCACATAGTCTGTTAGGTGTTTGTAATTTGGATGCCTAGGTATCTGAATTTCTCCTTTTCCACCCAGTATGGACACTCATCTGGCACTGCGCTGTCTATTTGTTTCAGTGGGAATAGTATGGATTTAGTCCAGTTGACGCAAAGGCCGCTAACGCACTGTATTTTATTAATAATCGCATCACTATGGGGCAGGATTTCCGTGGGTCTTTCAGATATACTAACAAGTCGTCTGCATATGGGGATACTCTGTCCTCCCAATCGTCTGACCATCTGAAGCACCTCCATGTTTGTGTAGATCTTAATAGAATTGCTAGTGGCTCAATTGCTATTGCAAAGATTAGGGAGGACAGGGGGCAACCCTGTCTCGTGCCCTTGCCTAGTTGAAAGGGATTGGACACGTGTCCATTTACCTTTGTGACTGCTTCGGGGCGGTAGTAAAGCAGTTTGACCCAACTCATGAAGTACGGTCCTATGCCCATACGTTGCATAATATGCTTTCTGCATCTGTAAATGTCCAATACTTGGCACTTGCAAATGTTTTCTCCTTTCCTTAATCTAAGAGAAATATGTCATTTGTATGTAGCTAATCACCTGTGACTCCCCTTGTGCCTTGCAGTTGCCTCTTGATGTGGCATCCTTGATCCTAACTGAAACAGATATTCTTTGTTCTTCACACAAAGCTGTTTTCCAGCACCTGTCTGCTCTGCAGTTCTGGTCTCTCCCTTCAAGGCTTCTCAGCTCACTATTATATGAAACCAATGTCCATCTTTCCATCATGGCCGCTTTACGTTATATTTTCTCCTGCAGCAAGATTCTATATATCTGATCTACCTTCTGTTTCTGCATATATACATTTGCTGATAATATTCTTGCTTATCTTCTTAGTGTACATGATCCCTTCGATTTTACATATATGTTTCTCTTGTTACTTCAGTTACATCTTCATTCTTTAAGTATTCATGCATCGTTTCAATGCATCCTAGTGTCTTCTCTTCATGACGTCACTTTACTCTGGCCTGATTTCTCTTACAGCTCTTCTATGTGCAGTGTTGTATGCAGACATCCTTCCACCTCATAAGTATGAGGGTACATTCGATAGGGTAGTCTAAGTGCATAACATCTTTCATATTTCCGGTGCAGTATCGGGATGATACCTGGTGTCACAGACAGTGCTTTCTTGTTCCTCCGATATGACAGAGGTGATGAGACGAGCACTAGAGATGACAAATGCACCTGCCTCTCTACAACATGGTGGCTACAGAGATTAGAAAGTTATACAGCCTCAAGCATTGGATGTAATATTATTGTTGGCTCCGTAGGAGGCTCATTGCTGACAGGCTGGATGTACCCACAACAGCATGTGGGACCTGGTGCAGGAAGCTTCTTTTTTGATCCTCTGAGAAAGGCTGACACCTTCCTCCAGGGAACAGGAACCCTCCCCAGGAGGTCCCTTGGGAACCAATGCTTCAAAGACAGCCCTGACAGGTGTAAGGGTGCAGAAGTATGAGTTTCACACTGTGGTGGCATGTTCGTTGGTAAAGACTTTTATTTATATATAAAAGTAAAGAAAAGGAAAACCTATATGGCCCTAGTTCGAAGATGGGCTGCCCTACCTCAACAAAAAGACTAAGGACTCTGTCAGGATGTCCAATAAATAAAATACCCACCGTCCTGTATCCCAACCTTTCTCCGTTCCTTACAGGCTATAATAACTAAGGAGAAACTGGGTGTCTTCTTGATCCAGAAGGATAAATTGAAGTGGGTATTTCAGCTTTCAACTTATTAAGTCCGGTGACCTGTTTCCTTGTACTCCTGTTGGAGTATGTCGCATGTCCGAGGACAATGGTGGTCAAACAAACCCCACCTCCAAACAAAGCATTAAAATGGTGTCCTCACCAGAAAAATGCACCACAAAGTGATTATGGTTAAACACCATTTAATATAATCAAAGCACAAAGAAACTCGTATTTGGAGAGGCCCTTTAGATGACACGTGTTTCAGCAGGTAGTGCCTTTTTCAAATCTAGGGCATACATTACATAGTGTTTCCTGGTAATTGCACAACATAAAGCTTATGGTGTTGAAATACCAATTTCAAAAACAATTTAAGAAACCAATTATGCATACAATGACAGAACAAGGAGGGGCATGGGGAGGAGTGTTGAGGGTAGAAAAGTAAAACAACAGAGGTAGAAAATGAAATGCAGTGAAGTAAAGATGCAAAACATAGACAAGACATTGCTCTTTGATTTTCACTATATCTTACATACAACGTTATTTAGTTAAATATTCTAAATCACACACGTCGGTCTCGAAAAGTTACTTAAGCAAATGAATTGGTCAGAGTCAATTAACATCTGTGTCTATAGTGCATGTCTCAAAAACGCTATTAACCCCTTTGGTTTACATGAGTTTGGCAAAGCTAAAGAATCAATTCCAAAAACTGGTTTGTTATTATTATTATTTATTTACTTGTATAGTTTCTTAAAAACATTACTAAATATTCACAATACATTAATGCATTGATACAAATTGTAATGAGACACTATTATATGTACTTCCATTAATTTATACCATAAATCACACTAATATCTAAATCAAAAACAAAAATACAATCAAACTCGTCCCACTCCAGGTCAGATCAACCTAATTCCTATTGTTATTAGATGTCACATTCGTGGTTCACAAAGATTTATTTTACATTGCTAAAATGAACAAACTGCATAAATCTTAACATCCATTATAACATTTCATAAAATTCTGCGTAATTTATAGAATTTGTAAAAGTATGTAAAATATGTAAGAAAGACTTCTTAATTCACATTACATCATTATTTAACAATGTATACATACAAATACATACAAATATAATAGTATGTGCAAGATTAACATCCAAATCTTTGTTAATCATAAAAGAGACTTATCTATACTACAACTCAAGATACCCCCAGACTCACAACCGGTAGGAGCTTTTTAATCGTGGACCATAGGCGATACAAGGCAATATGAACTGTTTGATTGTCCGTATTCAAACAGTAGCTCCAAAAGTCAATACTCTTAATGGAGTTATATTCATTAACAGTCTCCGCGCAGTCTCTTATTTTTGTTTTCTTTTTTTGGTGAGGACACAATTTTAAAATTTTGATCCAGAAGGAGGCTTCTCTCATTCTGGATGCCAACTCAAATGTTCAATTCTTAACGAGAAAACACAAGTGGTTCTTTAACTTAAAAGTGCTTGATGTTGGGTGCTCTTCCAAACGTATCCAAAAAGGATTGGGGTTGTTTTACCGTGCCGGAAAGGTCCGCGATGGAAATGACCGCATGAGAAATGTACGATATACATAAATGTTAGTACATTTCTCATGCAGACATCTGTTGTAAAACAACCCCAAAACTTAACCCCTGACCACAAACCCACCCCCACCCACACCCCCAACACACCCCCACCCCCTACTTACCTTTCACCTCGAAGCGGTGTGTCCCTGCGACGCTGGTTAACTTTCACTTCTGTGATCGGGAACCGGCGCCACAGGGGCCTTTTTTTTTTTTGTTGGACAGCTGCGGGGGTGTCCCCCACAACCCCTGCTCACTATACTGTATAGTATGGTGAGCGGGGTGTTGCGGGGGACACCCCCACGGTCCCGCAGCTTTTTCGTTTCTTTTTTCAATCAGGTCAGCTGCAGGGGAGTCCCCCGCAACTTCCGCTCACTAGTGAGCAGGGGACAACTGTGAAGCCCCCAGACCCTTTGTTTTTCACCTACCCCACCTAAATAAACATACCACAAAAAGTTCACATTTTCAAAATTTTGGTGGTATGTATTTTAGGTCTTTTGGTGGGGTAGGTAAATTGGATTTGGGCATTTCAGCCAATTCCTCCAAAAACACAAGAGGATGAACCAGGAATAGGCTTCCCTCCTCTTTTCGTTCACAGTCAGTCTTGTTTCACAAAAACACAATTCCCAGGTATCAGGGGTGTCTCTTACTCTGTTCTTTCTCCAGTTCACACATGAACATCAAGTCTGGTCACTATCTGGCCAGATTTTACTGTAGTTCTTCTTATTTCATAAAAGTCGTTTTTCTCAAAAGCAAAGTTCTCAAGTAGCAGGGGGAAGTCTCTTCCCCTGTTCTTTCTCCATTTAACAAATGCAACATCAAGTCTGGTTCACTATCCTGCCAGACTTGACTGTAGCTCTTAGTGTTCCAGAAAATGTCCCTTCTTTTGGCAATGAGTCCTTGACCCTTTAGCTTCACTTCTTGCACCTCTCTCTCTCTTGTGTGCATCCCAGACCCATCTGGGATGTCTCTGGATCTCCTTGGCTTTTTGTGTAGCTTCTCTTTCTTTTGTGGCGGTCCCATACCCCTCTATATTGTCTTAGGACCTCTCTGACATGCTGTGGGCTGTAGCCCCTTTGTTGAATGCTTTTCCGAAATTATATGGGTCCTTAACCCCTGCATGCTGTTCTTGCAGGGCTTGCCTAACTTTGTGTGGGTCTGTGAGAAACATGAAGGTACTCTCACATCTACTCTCCAGGGATATTCTGCTCATGTAGCCAGGGAAGGGCTATCACGTTTGGATCCTAACCCTGGGGGTGGACAAGCAAGGGTGGATCATCTGAGTGGCGGGTGAGGTGAGACATGGTACCCCCCCACCCAACCTGATATTGACCTCCCTTAGCCTTTATGGGCCATTGCCAACTCATCCCATCTTCCCCAATAGTTTTCCTTTAACTACTGAGAAGAATAAGGAACAACTAGGAGTAGTGCAGAGCTCCTATTATAAACACCACTCTGGTACTGGGATGAAGAATAGTGATCTGGAGGCATGTAGTAATAAGGATCAGGCATGTCACACTAATATGCTTAAGTAGGGTCAGGCAATTGAGTATACCTCCTTCCACATGCAGTATGTTAGTGGTAGAGAACAGTATAAAAGGTGGAAATCAGAAGCACATGTCAGAAGCAATCGCAGAAGAAACAGAGAAAGTTGCCACGCTGAGAAGCGAGAAGCCGAGACGCGACCGAGATCCTGAGAGTCTTGCAGAGGTGACTTTGCAGGACAGGGAACCCTTGCGAGGGAAGGCATACAGCAGGCGCTGCCAGGGAGCAGAGGCGGAGCCATGCACAAAAGCACAAAAGCCGGCAAATGCTGAGTAGAGCATCCGGCAAAATGACGAGTAGGTTTTCCCACTTGGGGAGAAGCTGCCGAATGGAGTTGGAGAGACCCGATAAGTGTCGGGTGAGACTAGGAACACCAGAACACTCCAAGGGACCATGGGAATCGTAACAGTCTACTGAAGGAATACAAATGAAATCTTATTGAATACCAAACTAAGTGAAGGGTGTTGTTTAACACGTGCATTTATTGAATACTGAACCAAATGGAAAGGTGCTGCACAACTTCAAATTGCCTTTATTGAATACTGAACCAAATGAAAGGTGCTACACAACTTAAAACTGCATTTAGTGAATACCAAACTAAATGAAAGATGATATTCAAGTCGGCACATCTTAAAACTACACTTAATGAAAATTGAATGAAATTAAAGGGCTTATCCTGACAAATACAAAACAGCATTACATTTACTGAACATTGGGTGACAGGAAAAGTCGTGGTACGCGTAAAACCCAGTGAATGCTGCAATTATGAAGAATTGAATGAAAAGAAAGTTGTTACGTGATCAGGTTATGAGATGCTAAAGACTGCATAAACATTCTGGGACAATCAAGTGTATCAAGTAACCCACTGCCAGAAAAACACTGTAAGAATAATGTGCAAGACATATAAGGACATTGAAGAGTTGGCTTGAATATTACTGAACAATGGCCTTTGGGGACACTTATTATATGTGTGACCTGTGATGGGTAGACCGTGTGGTCTGACAACTGCGCCTAGACCAGGAAGTTTCCTAAACACTGACATTACCAATATCAAGAGTCAAATTATAGACAAGGCGGAAGGCGCTAGAGGGCCATCCAAGATGGCTGCTTAGGTCAGAGCTCCCTCGTAGCCCTGCATCAATCCTGGAAAATCCTGCGGATCCTGGCATTGTTGTGCCCCAGTCTGCCTATGCCTGAATTGCCGATGCCCCCAGCTATGTCATCCTGAAGTTTCGTGTCAAATCGGAGCTCCCAGCCCGATATTCAGCCCATGAGGCCCGGCTCCCGAGCTTCACAGGGCTGGCCCACACGACTCCACGCCTCCAGAGCTGAGCTCCTTCACTGCAGAGCCCGACGCGCCCCCTGTGCTGCCCCCTAAGCGGGGGCCCAGTGTGTTGGCAAGGAGGTGGCGGCGGTTCGGGGAGCGCTCGCCGATCAGCTGGGGGTCGGCAGGAGATCCTGGGCTCCCCCTCCCCCTGCCTGGAGCCTTCGCTGGAGTGGAGGCGACGGCCGTAAGACGCCTGGGCCGCTGGAGGCAACGGCGGCGGAGGCCGCGGCCCGAGGAGCAGTCTGCTTGGCCGGTACCCCCCCCCCCACGCATCCTGCGTCTTCTCCAGCTGCTCTGGCATCCGGCTTCCCAGCTGAAGGCCGTGGAGCGACAGACCCCAGGCGGCGTCTAGCAGCCCAGCGAGAGTCCCCACACCCACTCAGAGGCGGCGAGCAATCCCGGAGGAGCTACAGCGACACGGTGGGTGAGCGGGAGGTAAGGAGTGGTGGGGAGACAGTGCTGTTCCCTAGGCGGGGTTGGTCCTCTCACCCCCCCCTACCTTCAAGACTCAGCGGCGACCTCACCCGTAGTGGCGGGAGCAAGCGAGCAGCACAGCGCCCCCCTGCAGATCATTAACTCCTGCCCCCTGCTGAGCCAGGACTGGTGCGGCATCCGCACACACGGAGCACTTGGGGGTCCCGTCCACGCCTGGTCAACCTGCACCCCCAGAAGTCTGGAGAATCCCGCCACAGTGGGAGGAGCATCCTCCTTGCCGCAGACCAACACTCCTCCCTGTACTACAGAACAGAGGCACAAGGAATTGACCAACATTTCGCCTCCTGATTTAGTAATAGCTGGCGGAGAACTTCTGTAAACAACCTTGACACGTACCAATGAAGCTTCTCAACAGTCACTTTCTGCTACTAAGAAGCCGGCATGGCGGGTAGCACTCTTCCTACGCCAGTTTTCCGTTGAAACCCACCAAGGGGGTTGCGCTAACTGTGGTGAGCTCGGCGCACGGCGAAAACCGCCCCCCCCCACCCTGCATTTCTGATAAATCACCCCATACAGCAAGCCGCGGCCACCCCATTCCGGGGGTGGGTCCCGGGGGGGTTCGAGGTACATCTAGACCACCCGCAGTCCATTTCTGACACTTCCATTCTCACAGCCACGATGGGGAAAAACAATAAATCTGAGAGGAAGCTAAACTTTGAGAGTGGCCTGACCCCCAGAGCCCCTCCCCACCCAGAAGACCAAGCTTCATCGTCTGTATGCTCTCATCAGGACGTAGTGGCTGAGAACCCCTTTGAAATCAAAGAAATCCTTCTTAACTTAAAAGCAGGCATTGGCAGCCTGAGTAACAAAATGGACGGTCTCGCGTCCAAAGTTGATCTCCTGCAACACCGTATGGACTCCCAGGCCGAACGCCTAAACGAGATGGAGCAGATGGTGTCAAATCTCGATGACAGTTCAGCAACTCTAACTAATAGAGTCTCACAGCTGGAATCGCAAATGAAACTAACCACTGCCAAGTGCGAGGGCTTAGAAGGTCGGTCGAGGAGGAATAATCTGTGGATAGTCGTGTGAGAGAACATCAAACGCAGGAGAAAATGGAAGACTTCGTAGAATCCCTATGCACCACTCTATTCGGCCGCGAAGCCTTATCCCACCTATTCATAATCGAGAGAGCCCACAGGATTCCCGCGACAAGACCTGCACCAGGTGCTCCCCCCAGGCCAATAATAGCGAGACTGCTGAACTACAGAGATTGCGACTCCTTGCTCCGCCTCGCCAGAGTAAAAGGCGAATTGAGCCACGACGGGGACAAAATCCACTTTTACCCTGATTTCTCCCCGGCAGTGCAGTCACAAAGGAAAACATTTGCTAGCGTCAAGCAGAGACTCCGCAACAGTCAACTGCCGTATTCAATGCTTTATCCAGCACGCTTAAGAGTCCAGCACGAGGGAAAGGTCACATTTTTCCAAACCCCAGATGAAGCAAATTTGTTCCTGGACCGTCTAGGTCTCCGGGATCAGAACCAGGCTCGCCGCAGACTGCAAAGAGATAGAATCCTCAGGAATCCTCCTTAAATGGTTTGACATGGCTGGGTACAAGATACGGCACAGCAACATTGAGTAAGCCAGATCATTTACAGCAGCACAAGTCGGGGCTGGGACACTTGGGAGGCCCCAGGTCCCCCCAGCACAGCTACTGTCAAGTTACTGTTAGCCTACGTTGAGTCTGTCCGACGAGGTGTGGATCTCACGCCTAGGCATGCTGACTCCATGGGCCTTCTTGGTTTTGTGTTGGGAAATTCGGAACCTCCCGGTGAGCATGTTCGGGGTTGCCCACCCTCGGGAGAGTTACGTCTTAGGCCTTTTGGGGTTTGCCCGAAGTTTGAATATTACGAAGTTAATGGGAAAGTTCAGCGCCACCAGATCCCGAATGTCCTGCTCACTGCCTGCTCCCTACTCGCTGCCAACCACATCATCGCATCGAGACTCCCATCCCTTGCACACAGGCCCAGTCAGAAGCTCTGGCTCAACCAGACCACTGCCACCCGCTGAATCAGAAATGTGGTCCGAAATAAAAGCAAAGTCGCCCCGTTCAATGTTTTAACGTGGAATATAAGAGGCGGCAACATCCGGGCTAAATCTAGAAAAATTCTGCACTATCTCAGACGTCACGAAGTGGACGTGGCCTTGATTCAAGAGACTCACTTTACTCCGGGGAGAGACCACCAGTGGGCCAAAAACTGGGGCTGCCACAGATACTTTGCATCCTACTCCACGTACTCGAGAGGAGTCGCTATCCTCGTACACAGGCGACTCAGTTTCCGGCTACTACACACGGCTAAAGACGATGAAGGCAGAGCACTACTGGTGAGCGGCATCGTCGCAGGTCAGAAAGTGACCTTTGTCAATTCATATGCTCCGAATGTGGATGGCCCCGACAACTTCGGCTGGGTGTTGACGCAGCTCTCCGTGCTCACTCCGGCTACAATTGTCTGGGGCGGAGACATGAACACGGTCATGGACCCTACGCGAGATAGATCATCGGCCACACAACAACCATCCTCCAAGGCTGGTCTCCAGATAAACGAAATTTGCAAAGCGTTTGATTTACAGGACACTTGGAGAGCCTCCAATGGGGAAATGCGCGAGTACACCTTTCATTCTGCAGTCCACAATACAAGCTCCCTAATTGACTACTTTTTTACCTCAACAAACAGCCCCCTGGCATGTGGCCGGTGCTACATCCACCCGAGAACACTCTCAGACCACTCGCCAATCTTCCTTAAGCTCAAGCCAGCTAGCCCCACTCCGCCGCTACAACGTTGGCGCTTCAAACAGGGATCTCTGCGGGATGAGGTCTTTGCCTCCGAATTAAGAGAGGAGATTGACTTGTTTTTGGAAGCCAACCTGGGTTCGGTCCTCTCGGCAAGCATAATTTGGGAATCCTTTAAATGCTTTATCAGAGGAGTCTGCCTCGCCAAAGAAAATGGCATTCTAGAGCTTATTAGTGCCGAGCTTTCAAACAGCGAAAATAAATTAAAACAGCTCGAAACCAAGAACGCGAACAAAAACAATCCGGAGTCTGCAGCAGCTTTGAAGACGGAATTACAGAAATTCAACGACGCAGCGGAACGTGAGGTTAAATTTCTACACCGCACCAGCCAAATCCGTCAATACGGCGAGTGCCAGAAACCAGGTGCTCTACTGGCAAATCTAATCAAGGCCGATAACAAACAGTCCCCAATCGAAAGGATCAGAACTAGGCAAGGGGAAGAGGTCCACACTGATGAAAAGATAGCAGAGGAATTCAGTCTATTCTACCAAGATCTTTACAGCGCCAAGCTGCCGAAAGACTCGAACCTCCCCCTGGAATATCTGGAAGACACGGAATTTTACTGGGTCGAACATCAATTGCGTGAACCTCTAAACGAACTAATCTCACAGGAAGAGATTAAAGCAGCCATAAAGACCCTACCACCCTCCAAAGCACCAGGCCCTGACGGCCTAACGGGAGAATTTTACAAGGCCTTTGCTGAAACTCTGGCTCCTATACTGGCAGCGGTGTACGAGGAAGCGCTAGAGCTTGGGACCCTCCCTCACTCCTCTCGTGAGGCCAATGTCATTCTTTTACACAAGTCAGGAAAACCACCAGACGAATGCGCCTCGTATCGCCCGATCTCCCTGCTTAATCTTGACAATAAAATTCTTGCCAAGATCCTGGCGAATAGACTGATGCCTCTGATGCCTGCCCTGGTGCTGGCAGACCAGGCAGGTTTCATACCTGGCCGCAATACAACCTTCGGCATCCGAAGAATGTTTGGAATCATCGAGGCACTAGACCCAACAGGCCAGGCAATCGCGGTCCTGTTCGATGCAGAAAAAGCATTTGACTCTTTGGAGTGGCCGTTTATGTTCATGGTTCTCACCAAAATGGGGTTGGGGGCCCGCTTCATCAAACTTGTCTCTCTCCTGTACACCAATCCACAAGCTAATATCATAGTGGGCAAGGCAAAATCAGCATCAATAAACCTGCAGCGTGGTACGAGACAAGGTTGCCTCCTGTCAGCACTAATATTCGCTCTGGTAATGGAGCCATTAGCCTCCAACCTGCGGGAACTCCGTCAACAAAAGGGACTCATCATTGGCCCACACAAACTCATTGTATCCTTATACGCCGACGATGTGGCTCTATTCATAAGGGACCCAGAAGTTAACCTGAACCCGGTAATGCGGGAAGTCATCAGATTCGGGGCGGCCTCCGGATTGAAAATCAATCACTCAAAATCTGTCATCTTCCCACTGACCCGAGACACGAAACAATTTGCCGACGACTTCAGACTCAAGTGGAGAACCACCGGGGTTCGCTATCTGGGAATCCAGCTGTCACCTGACCTGCAAGAGGTATTCCGGGACAACTATGAGGAAGTGTTCAAGTCCCTACAGGACAAGGTCACGCGCTGGAAGACGCTCCCACTGACACTCTGGGGCAGAACCTCCTTAGTCAAAATGGTAGTGTTGCCAAAATTACTGTACCTCTTCAACAATATCCCGCTGCTACTACCACAATCCTTCTTGAAAAGGCTGAAAAGCTTGGTCCTGGATTTACTGTGGGCTGGTAGACCAGCCAGAGTGGCGTACACAATATTGACGCTCCCCGTGTCCAACGGTGGTCTAGCCCTCCCCGACATGGAAAAATATTTTTGAACAGCTCAAGCACAGTACCTCAGCCATTGGTATGCAACGCAAACGATTCGCCCTCATGTACAGGTGGAGAGGGCCTTGGCAACTCCCAACTTCCTGACTGCAGTGGTTTTCAGCCAACTTCCTGTGCCAAAACGCACAATGAACGTGATGCTCGCGACATACAAGGTCTGGAAGTCGCTAGCTGGTAGGCTGGTGGTGCAAATAAGGTACTCTCCCCTTTTGCCGGTCAAGTTTATTCCT
The DNA here is from genome assembly GCF_040938575.1 of Ambystoma mexicanum. Classification (NCBI taxonomy): domain Eukaryota; kingdom Metazoa; phylum Chordata; class Amphibia; order Caudata; family Ambystomatidae; genus Ambystoma; species Ambystoma mexicanum. The sequence goes on along the minus strand of NC_090924.1, from coordinate 333,822,386 downwards.
GGAATCCCCCTAACATCAGAGAAAGTGTTTCACCAGTGGGTCGACAAGCTACACATACAATCCCTAGGGGACCTATTCACGGAGGAGGGCTTCCTGACTCCTGACCAAGCCAAACAGAAAGGGGGCAACACTGCGCTGGACGTGTTCCTCTACTTCCAAACTTGATAGACTATGCAGACCCACCTGCCTGGTTTCCCCGAGTCAACCACCGACCTGGCAGTTACTGCACGATGTCATTCAAGCACAGGGGGAAGGCAGGCTAGTGTCGCAAATATACAAAGTACTAAGCACCGGAACACCCCCCGTCAACACTGGGGCGAAAACTAGATGGGAACGAGCGCTAAATGCAAGTATATCAGAGGTTGATTGGGGCTACATACTGAATCAGACCCAGAAAATTGCACTTAACTCCCGACTCAAACTTATCCATTTTAATTTCCTCCACCAAACTTACTACACTCCTGAAAAAGCTAACAAACACCATCCCGACATCCAGGCTGAATGCAAGAGATGCGGAACTCTATCAGCGAGCTTCATACACTTGGCATGGGAATGCCCTGAAGTAGCCCTATTCTGGAACCGAGTGTTAGACACGACAACGGCAATCGTGGGAGAAGCAATATAACCGAGATGCACGGCAGCACTGCTGGGAATGACAAGATTGCTATCCACACCATCGAGGAGACTGGCCGGGATTCTACTGACACTAGCTCGCAGGAGAGTTGCCATGGCTTGGGGCCGCGGCCCCCCACCTTCCTACACCGCTTGGCAGAAAGTCTTACTCTACTATCAGGACATAGAAGCGGACTTCATAAAACTTCTCCCTCTTCACGCGCGCCCGCCCGATTTATGGGGCCCGCTGATAACTTATCTGATAAGTGAAGCTGACACCTCCTCAGAGGGATCATTGGACTCAGCAGAGGCGTTGCTAGGTTTGTAAAAGATCCGGGGCTAGAGCCCATTGCAAGTTTGGACGTCACTTAACTACATGGTATCAAAACGATCGTGAACGCAGGAGCTGTCCGTTGGAATGTGTTCTGTGATCCCAGTTCCATTGCAGCCTGGGCCACAACCATAACTTGCACAAACACCCACAGACTACATGCACCCTTGCACTCCACAGAGGCATTCACTCTGCATATATGCTGCACATACATCCACCCAATGCACATATATCCACCACTGGCCACACCCATTACTTGCACGCACACACTCTACTCGCTCTCTCACACTTCAAATATCATCCACACACTCCATAGACACATACTGTAAATATACTGCACATACACCCACCTACTGAGCTTATAATATATCCACACACTACACTCTACCCACCCAATAACATATACCCTCACACTACGTGCATCCTCGCACTCCACAGAGGCATTCACTCTGCATATATGCTGCACATACATCCACCCAATGCACATATATCCACCACTGGCCACACCCATTACTTGCACGCACACACTCTACTCGCTCTCTCACACTTCAAATATCATCCACACACTCCATAGACACATACTGTAAATATACTGCACATACACCCACCTACTGAGCTTATAATATATCCACACACTACACTCTACCCACACCAATAAATAACATATACCCTCACACTACGTGCATCCTCGCACTCCACAGACGCATTCACTCTGCACGTATACTGCAACATACACGCATCTACCCACTGCACATATAGACACACACTGGCCACAGATATAAGCTGTGCCCATACACTACACACGCACCCTCACGCTTCACATGCATCCACATAGCGGGCTTTAAGTGAGATTAAAAAAATTGAGGGTGGGGGGGCTAACCAGTCACGGGACATGACCTGAGAAGTGTAAGTTTTGTGAACCCCAGGCATCTGCAGGATCCTTAGAAGATGTGGGACCAATGAATATAAAGGAAGGGTCTAAGAGACGTGGTCGATTGTTCATAACCCATTAGTCTGATTCTTATCCAAACGACCTCTAGCCATCACCTTAAAGGATTCAACTTTAGGACGGTTACTTTCTACAATGCCTGCTTATTTCTGACGGCGATCCCGCCCCATAAATTACTCCATGTTTAAAAGGGTGGCAGACAGACCTTCCTTCACAATTCGACATCAGAGGTGAATGATTATTGCAGTGGGGCTTCTACTGCTCAAATTAACATGTTATTGTTTCTGACCTTGCAGCGCCTCTATTCTGACCTTGCAGGCAGCCTGCTCTTGCAACACTGGGACTGCAGACTCTGCTCTGCTGATGCGCCTCTATTCTGACCTTGCAGGCAGCCTGCTCTTGCAACACTGGGACTGCAGACTCTGCTCTGCTGATGCGCCTCTATTCTGACTTGTTCCAGCACTTGGCCTGCGGAGTCTGCTCTTCTGGTGCACCTCTACTTTCTGTCCCTGCACACAGCCTGCTGTTCCAGCACTCCCAGAGGTTGGCCTGCACAGCCCGTTGGCCCGCAGCATCAGTGAACCTATGCCCCATAGGTGGTATTTCCTCCCCCTGATTAGATTAAAAACAATCAACACTGGGCAGCGACACTTTGGCAATGAGGGAACTTGTTTCTTGTGAAATTTTCTTGCTCATTCCCGGTGGATCACGGGGAGGCATGCAGGTGCTCAGTCATGGGGTGTAGAAAGGGGAGATTGCTATGTCCTCTAATGATACAGCAAGAGGCGCTTGATTTTCCTGGGACACTCTCTCTGGGAGAGGGGTAGTGGGAAGTGCTCATCTCTTGCCGCCCAGTGGGAAAAGTTATGTACACATTACGTAGTCCGGGTGGTAATTCTAAAAAGGACTGAGTATTGACTTCAGGAACACTCGGGGTTGAACTCTAACATTTCATTACATAATACAACCTCTCGTGCACACAGCTTATCTCAAACACACTACACACACAGGGCGAGAGAGAATTTCACTCTGTGGTATTTCCCCAAAACAGCAGAAAGATCTGCCTACAGAAGCACACATCAGCGAGCAACTTGCACCGTTTCTCTTTATGCAGAAACACACATCACTGAAAACATTGCACCATTTCTTCTTCTGTACAAAGACATAGCACTGTGCATCTAGCATCATTTCTCATTCTGCACAAGCACACAATACCGAACACCTAGCACAATGCTGCCTTGTGTACAAGCACATAGCACAACTTCTCCATCTGCACACAACACCTAGCACCATTTCTCCTTCTGGAGAAGCAAACATCAGTGAACACATCGCATCATTTCTCCATCTGCACAAGCATACAGCACTGAGCACCGGACACAATTTCTGCTTCTGTACAAAGACATAGCACTGTGCATCTAGCATAATTTATCATTCTGCATAAGCACACTATATCGAGCAGCGAGCACCTAGCACAATTCTGCCTGTGTACAAGCACACAGCACTGAACACATAGCACCATTTCTCCATCTGCACAAGCACATCACTGAAAACCCAACACCATTTTTTCTTCTGTACAAGCTCACAAAACCTAGCACAATTTCTCCTTGTGGAGAAACAAACACAAGTGAACACGTCGCAACATTTCTTCATCTGCACAAGAACACAGCACTGATCACCTGGCATCATTTCTCCATCTGAACAAAGACATGGCACTGGGCATCTAGCATCATTTCTCATTCTGCACAAGCACACAACACCGAGCACCTAGCACAATTTTCCCTTCTGTACTTTCACACAGCACAGAGCACCTGACATTTTTTTTCTCCTTCTGCACAAGCACACAAAACTAAGCATGTAGCACCATTGTGTCTTCTGTAAACGCACGCAGCACTGAACAGCTAGCACCATTTTGCCTTCTGTACAAGCACACAGCACTGAGCACCTAACATTTTGTTTTTCACCTTCTGTACAAGCACACAGCACTGAGCACCTTGCACCATTTCTCACAATCACTCTGTGAAAGAAGACAGCCAGTGCCTCTTTGCTGGATTTCTGTAGGGGCCATCGTGAAGTTACACCTCGTTTGTTAGAAGATAGTAAAAGGCAAGCATTTAAACATGATTTACGCACTTCCATGTATTGCAAGATGGCAGACGCTTTCTGTGCACCAATGCTATTTCTACACCACACTGTTATATCTCCGAGCGTCAGCTGTACTGCAAAGGTGCCATAGATGCCAGATAGAGCATGGCATGAAAGTCGCCATAAACTAGTACTGGATCTTTAGCCAACCAAACCCTTTTGAATTCTGGAATTTGAGTTTCACATTCAAAACAGAACTGTCTGATGCTGACCCTCACGGCATGGGCCATGTGGCAGCTTTGCCCTGTTACTCATCACATTTGTGAAATGGAGTTCGTGATTTTTGTTTCACTCTATCTTGAATGTCACTATGGGTAACATTCCTTTTGCATTTTACACAGAACTGTGTGCACCAGCACCTTTCACAATCCAAGAGGGGCACAGTCGCTTTGCTGGAGCTCTGCAGGGGCTTTGTGACATTACACTTTGCTTGAAACAAGAAAGTAAAAGACAGACATGCATTATAACATCACCCCGAATGCTGAGGGAGCGCTTGACATTCTCTTTTAAAAGTTCTATGCAAATTGCTGTCAGAGTGCTTCGAAGCAATACCTACCAATGGCAATTACACGCTTTGCAAATTCCTCATAACGTACATGACACTCAAAAATGTGTGGCAAGTGGTGCATGGTTCTACATTTTATCATCATTCTGGTGACTGGTTTTATTTATATTTGTCACCCAATCAGCCAAGGACTTGCGTTCCACGGTTATTAATCTGTAAAAAATCAACTTTTAAAACAACGTTGGACTCGGATCAAATTCCAAATGTAGGCCTTGCAATTGGATATATTACCTACCTTACCAAGGTGCGCATGTCATGGGGCCCAGCCTGGCGGGCGGCGGCTCTTAAATTCTTCACAGAGAGGCTGGTTGGGAAGGGTAGGTGACGGCTGGGGTCAGGTCACACAGAGGGGGCTGGCAGCTCAAGCTCTGAGCAGAGAGCACCACTGTCTGCAGGCACGGTGGCGTCTTTCACACTTGCTTCTGCGCAGAGGGAGAGACTCTCAGGGTACGTGATGTGCGTTTGGGCCTGGGCGGTGGCTCGGCTCCCTATGCGCAAGCGCAGCCTGTGGAAAGTCAGCATCAGCAGCACGAGTAGATGCAGGCTGGCAGCCCAGGAGGCAGCGATATTCGTGTGTGTTTTGGATTCTCAAATCTAACGAACGTTGCTGCCTCCTGGCCTGCATCTACCCATGCCGTCACTGCCGTGTGATGACAGGCATCATGTTCGGGGCTAGCCTTTGGTTGTAGCCCCGTGATCTTCATCCGGGGCTACAAGCGAAGGATCCGGGGCTATAGCCCCTCTAGCCCCCCACTAGCGACGCCCCTGGGACTCAGGCAACACACCCTGATGCAGTCTTAATCCAGGCCGTTAATCCTTGCTACAGGGTAGCAGTGGGGCAGATATGATGCACAATAGTGATTATACGGAGGAGCGGCGAGGGTCAAGGGAGGGGTTCAGGGGGGATGGTTTGGGCTCTAGTTGACGGCGCAAAGTTTAAAATCCACCCTAATGTGGGTGTGTATTTGTATGGTGTGTTAAAATACCAAAAATAAAGGTTTTTAAAAAAATAAGAAAAATTACAGACAAGGCATGTGCTTGCTGGTTGTGTGACCTGTAGTGGGTGGACCATGTGGTCTGACAACTGTGCCTACACCAGAAACCACTAAATATTGGAACACCAGCAAATAAGTGTGTGTCCTTGGTGAAGCTAACCAAAGGAAGGGTCAAGTAGACCATACATTCTTTTGTAAACTTGTGAACAGAGGCAACAAGTCAACTGCTCAGGATACGTCTTGGGAAAAGGCAACTCTGAGAACCAAACAACCGGAGAGTGTTTATCATGGGAGAGGGAGTCCCAATATCACAGTGTTGTACGAACCTCGTTACATTTGAACTTGGGGCAGGGAAACCGAAGACCTTCTTTTGGGTGCGAACTGTGATACCTGTGAATCTACAGAAGGTAACTTCAGAACGTGATCAAACCTCTTTCAAATTAAATTACATCGGAACTGTATTGAACTTGAAAACTTATATTTGGCTGAGAACTTTTCCCAACTAGATGTTGTTGTAATTGTGAGGACAAGCATAGGTTTTGACACAGACAGACTTTTGATTTGGACCTGTAGACACAGACTTTCCTTAGATTTATTTAGGCTGGGAAAATCCCACCATAGTATAGGGTTTGTAAGGTGTTATACCATCCCAATCATTAATAATTATTTGTTAAGAAATATACATCTGTTGTCTGTGTCATCTCTCTTGATACCATGCTTGTCTCACAGGGTCCCAGATCCTGGTTTGCTGCTCTAGCAGAGCTTCCCTGACTTGATATGGGTCCCAGACCCCTCTCTCAGGTATATCGCATGTCGTACCCAGGCCTGGTTCAGTAACATGTCAGGAATGTTTTGTTTGTTCGTTTTCCGCAAGTATTGGCACAAGGGAGATGGGGTTCTTCAGCCTTCCCAAACCGCCTCCTTCATTCTCTGTTATATCTACCACCCGCTATGGTAACCCAGGTACCTTTTGTGGCATTACTGGCTTGGTCGGGTGGCTTCACAGCACTGCTTCTTTCTGCTGCAGGCTTCTGCAAGCCTTCCATCAGTCTCTGTGTGTCCTTGCAGCGTTCCCAGGTCTGGTCCCTCTTGGTGTGCGCTTCACAGTCTGACCACATGGTCCGACTCCCGGTTGCTCTTGGACCTCCGATTCTCCAACCAGGACAACTGGGAAAACAGTGTGTGTTTGGCAAGGCTCTGTCATCCTTTCCTGTTCTCTGCGGTGAGCCTCTAGCTGGCTCTCGGTTCCTCCAGAGAGGATCTGACGAAGTACACAGTCCTTCATCCCTTTTTATGTTTATCTAAGACTCTAGCTGACTGTATTTGTGTATACTGGTTCTGTGCTTTGCTTTTTACTCCTTGCCTGATCTTCTTCGTGTCAGTAGTTAAAGGCACTCCATCTGGGTAGCCCTCAGTCTTCTCCCCTACAGAAATACATATACATGTGGGGAACCACAGAGGAGTGAGTGGGATGAGAGGAGAGAGAGGTCAGAGATGGAGGGGGTGCATAGCGCATTCTCCCAATATAGTGCTCACTGATCCCACAGAGGGTTTCCCTTCCCATGTGATCCACCAACTGCTGATTACCACCCACAGAGGGACTATCGGGTAGTGGCCTCCCCTCCTGGTCTTGTGGGAAGGGGCTCCCCCTATGGAAGCAGTGACGATACAAAAGGGTACTGATTAGGGGAGTCATTTTGAAGTAGACATAACAAGGAAGGAAGACTACTGCTCTTGATCATCCAAATCCTCCTAATATACTAACCTTACACCTTCTCTCTGTTCAGAGCCCTGAAAAACTATCAATGACCCTAAAGGCCAAGCTTCACCGTTGAAATAACTGCCCCTTTACTCCTCTCTCTCTCTGCAGATGACTTTGCATCTTATTTTTCCCCCAAGATCACTAAGACACATGAAGCTATGCCCACCCTCTCATGTCTCCCACTCCATCCCTACTTCTCCCCATCCCTGACACTCCCACCCTTTCCTACCTATCCTGCTTCTTACCCACCTTCTCCAATGAACTCATACCCATTCTCTGCTCAGCCAACCCATCCTGTGTGCCCATTGACTGCTTTGCGACACAAATAAAGAGCTTGCACTTGTCTTACCTCGCCTCCTTCGTCAATCTATTCCTCTCAAAAGACATCAGCCATGCCTGCTACAACATAGCCACAGTCAATCATATACTGAAGAAACCCCCTGTTGACGCTAATGCTCCTGCTTTCTTCAGACCCATCTCTCCTCCCTTCATAGTCCTTGTTCTTGTTGTCTTTAATAGCAATGTCAATTGCCTCAAAGCTCACACACTGTGGTTCCCGTCCAATCCGTTTTTTTTTGTTGTGAAAACATTATATTGAAACTGATCTCACTTATAACTCCAACTCTCTGACCACTGATCACCTCTCTCATGTCTCCTCCAAACGCATTCTACTTGATCTTGCCACAGCCTTCACCACAGAGGATCATCCTTCCCCCCTACACATTGTCATCATGCTGCAAATGGAGTTGCCACTGCTGGCTTGAGTCTGAAGAGCCAAAGGAAGCCAACGTATAGGTAGGATGGCAGCCTGTGGCATGGCAGTGATGTGAGACCTGAGTGGGGCACTGAGAGCATCAGGCCAGATCAGTGAGGAGTTGAGTCAGGAGAAGATACATGTGCATGACACAGTGGGAAGCCTGATCCGTGGTATTACATGCTGCAGTAAGGTGACCCTGATCCATAAAGAATCTTTCTCCACCAAAACAGCCACACATCCAAAACTCTGATCTCTACCCTTGTACTCAGCCAACAATACTATTGTTGGAGTCCACTCTACGGCCCCCTCCTCTACACGAAAAATAAAGTTCCAATTTTCACCACACACAACCTTTACAAACTACCCAGGTCACCCCGCACCTCCACTTACCAACACCACCATGGTCGACACAATTCAAAATCACTTGCTCCAAGTTCCTACTCCTTGCCTTCAAATCAGTCAGTGGGCTCACCACCCAATACCTTGCTGACTGCATCTCTCTCTACTCTCTCTACTTCCCTAGGACATCCCCACTCTCAAAATGATACAGGCCCACAATCACTCACTGCACCTTTGTGCTACAAATCCTCTTGACCTCACATCCAACTCATCTCAACACCACCGCTACGTCCACTCTGCTCTCGCCGCCTGGTGTTTGTTAATGCTCACACGGCAGTCCTTCATGCCAACAACATCGCTAATCTCCTAATGACACAGGAGCTTGAAGATGTCATTATCACTGAGATATAGTACTCTCCCATCTCCTCCCACGTGCTATACATCCCCATCCTTCCTAGCAACAGCATCCAACATGCCAACCTCTCTGGGAAAGTAGAAGGAGAGCTTGCAATCTTCCACACATCTGGTGGGAATGCACTGTAAGTGACGTGTGGAAATGGACACCATGGAGTTCCTCACCTGACACCTCTGTTATATCAAAATGAGATCACCACCGCCCACCTCATCTATTTCCCACTTTCCGGGTGTGGGGCCTTCTTCAACAATATCAGCAACCGTATTACATCAGTCCCACACTCAGTCAACATATTCCTTGTTGACTTCAACGTACCAGGAGCCTGCACCACTAAAACACCATAAGGTCTCTGTGCTTAACCTCAAGGAACCAATGGACATAAAACAACTTGTATGGAACTGTACTCAAGTTAGGGGCAACACATTTGACCTCGACTTCTTCACCTCCCCACCAGCTGAATGCCTCAAACCCATCCCACTTGACTGTTAAGACCACACCGCCATCCCCATCCATCGCCCCCACACTGTTCCATCAGGGATTTCCCATGGAGCTATGGAAAAAAAGTCTCACAACACTGGCCTCAGCCCAGTGATATCGACACAGGGACCCTACTATCAGAATTTAACAAGACCATGATGGGACAAATAGACAAACATTCCCCCATGATGCAATGTCGAAAAGGACTATCCACCCTATCACATACTCAGGAACTAACTGAAAACAAACATTATACCTTATAAGCACAAGAAACACAGTGGTGTAAAACATGCAAACAGGAGGACAGACCCTCCACAGCAAACCCAATATCTAAAGCTGTTGCCACACATTACTCCACATCCCATCACAGCAGCAGCTTCCATGAGCAAAGTTGTCTTTGAGTGTGACGGGCTGCTCAATGAGTCACAAGACAAATCCATACAGGTTTCAGTTTTTATTACACAAACGGGCTTTTCAAATACAGGCAATATGGCTCATAGCGTAGGTTGTGCCCCTGTGTATCTTTCCCTCAAACTTTGAGGGGGCTCCCATCTTCCCATCCCTTCTCACTGCTCCGGTAGGTCGTCTTGCAGTGCCAATCCATTCACTAGAGCCAGGGTAGCCCTACTTTATGGTCTAACCCTGTTTTAGGGAGAGCCCAAAGGCTGGGGCCTTACCTCTCCGACTCCCTCAAGGACAACCTAGGGGACCTAGAAGTGTAGTTTGATTGTCCTGGCACCCTTTTCCTCCAGAGGACGGCCTCTCAACCCTTTCCTCACTCTCCCCTTCCTACACCTGTCCTCTCTATTCCCCACATTTTCTTATCTCTGGTCTCTTGTTCTCTCTCTCTCTCTCTCTTTCTCTCTCTTTCTCTCTCTCCCTCTCTCTCTCTCTCTCTCTCTCCGTCTCTCTCTCTCTATCTCTCTCATTCTCCTTCTTTCGCTCCACACTCGTCTCCTGGACTTATCTCTCCCTCTATTCTAACCCGCTACCCAAACCAGCAATCCCAGGTTCCACAGACAAATGTAATGCAATTAATAACATCCTTATTGCTAACATAGACAATACATTGATGCCTTGAAAACGGCGACCACCACACTCACAATTCCACCACGCGAAAACAACTATGGTCCACCTGAAGGCTCCACACTCATAAGAAATTTGCCGCCATTCTAACGTCACTGAAACCTACCTCATAACTGGGCGCCGCTCTATCTACCTCCATCATGAAACAAATCAAGAGAACTGCCCTCCCTCACATCCTCCAAATAGTGAATGCCTCACTCAAGTCATCCTTCCAAGCAGTCTACAAATAAGGGTAATGTCACTGCTCCTCAAAAAATGCACATCGACCCTCACAACCTTGCTAACTACCGACTCCACAGCCAGAAACTCCCCCCTCTGTTGCTGACTTTACCTTCTCCTGTACTCTTCGAGCAATCCTATGCTGGGCTCAGTGCTCCCTTGCTGGGTGTGTTCTATTTAAGCTCAAATACAAACCAAATACTCTCCATTTTGATCTCTGCGATCCTCCTGTCTCCACAACCTTTCTGTCCCCCGCCACATCTGGGCCTCCTCCGACTTGCTCCTCTTCTCGCTTCTAGCCCCCCTCCACTTGAGTGTCCCCTTCCAGCCATCAAAGCCAGCCCATCAGTGCAATCATTCACAGCCCACCTCAAACACCCCTGGCTAGCAGGCGAAGGGGGTGACCTACTGCCTCTACACCCCTCCCAAAGTGATCCCCAGCCTGCCTCTTCCGATTACCTCACACATGATTCGAAATATGGATATTGTCTCCTATAGGTTCTGGTGCCAGGCCTTTTACATATAATGTACTAATCTGTTTCCTAGTCACTCTCCTTGGTCTATGTCTAGAATGACTACCACCTGGCGTGCTCTCCGCCCATAATCATTACATATTGTAAAGACACCCCACCCATGATTCCCTCCATCATCTGTACACGCATCATATGAAAGACATTTCTGTTTCAAATTGCAGACGTATTGTTCAATAAATGCAAATACCTGTTGCTACTACATGGTGGCTGCGTACGCCCACAATGTTCATTGTGTCAGTTGAGTGCTTCTTTTTTTAAATCTTGGTTTTTATTGAACATTTGACACCATAAACCATCATCACACATGTACAAAATCATAACAAAACCAAACTGGATAGTGGCACAGTGTTACATTATTTATTATGTATTTATTGTTCACTTGTTAGGCGCTCATACAGGAAGCAAATACTGTTTCAAAGCAGAGGGGACATGGCATGATAGACAATGTAATTACAACAATGTTAAATAGTTAAATACAACAATATAAGAAGAGACAATGGGTAGGGGATGACAAACCTACTATGCCTTGTGAGTGTTCAGAACGTGCAAGTGCAGAGGGGCGAGGGGTATGGGATAGGTGCTGAGGTGCAACCTCCAGTGGTGGAGGGTGAGCCGCGGCAAGTGCAGAGGATAGACAGCAGCTGGGACGATAAGATGTGGGAGGTGTGGGTGCAGAGGATGCATAAGGGCCCTGCACACCAATCAAACTACTGCGCGATTAGCAGGGGAGGGAGGGAAGGAAGAGGTAAAGAGGAAGGTCTTGAGGCTTTTCCGGAACTTAAGGAGCTCCTACTCAAAATGAAGAGGGAGGGGGAGGCTGTTCCAAAGAAGGGAGACCTCTGAGGAAAGTGATCGCCCACCTGCCCTATGTTTAGGAAACTGCTTTACACACAAGAAGTTGTTGCCTGGGGAACACAGGTGTCTAGAGGGGGAATATTTAGTTAGAAGCAGTTGCAGACAGAGTGGTCTCCGGCCCCAGACAGCCTTGTGGATGATGCAGAGGGATTTGAATTTAATACATGCTGTGATCAGGAGCCAGTCAAGACTTTGTAGGGAAGGAGAGCTGCGGTCCCTGGGCTTGATGCCAAGGATACATATTATTACATTCAGCAACCATTTCTTGCATCTCCCTGCATACATTCCACTTTCACTGCTTCGATCATCGCCACCCATCAGTATGCCTCCATATGTCTACCGTCCACTGTCCAACTCCCACTCGCCCTCCCACCCTGCTCAGTGCCCTTTGTTGTTTGCACATCCACCTTATGGATCTGCTGCCATCTTTCATTTACTCCATACTCCTGTACCAAGTGCTACACATGTAGGATAACCAGGTGGGGAAGAACCTCACCAACGAGACCCACATGGTCAAATGAATAAGCTAAATAGGTGCAAAGGTGGATGAGTGAATGAATGAAAGGGGACGAGAGGGAGGAGATATGATGAATTAATATTCTAATAAATAAAATAAATACAATAAAATAAAATGAGTGAATAAAATAAAACAAAATAGAATAAAAGATAAATATAATATGGGAGCGAGAAGAAAGAAAGATCGAGAGAGGAAAAGAAGAGAAGTGGAATAAGAGGAGAAATGAAGTGACAGAAAGGAAAGATCTAAAGCGATGTGAAATAAATGGAATAGATGGAACAAATGAGCCTACGAGAAACCAACTTAACTGAGCAACGATCCAACAACAACCCCGTAACTGGGGCGAACCCCGACTAGTACACAACTACAGTCAGCTAGAGAGCAGAAAGCTATCCCTCCTATCAGCCCCAACTATTCGTGAAATCCAGGTCTAAGTGTCCCAAGTGTTATGGTGACTTTTTCCAGGCAACATTTTCACATGGTGCTAGGCAGAAACCTGTGCAGTTCCCTCTGGGACCACTGCAAAAGATTTAAGACTACAGGTGTTTGGCAGTAAACCCACTTGGTAGCAGTCTGTACCACACAGATTCACTTGGTAGCTGTGGCTGAGCAGTTAGACTTCCCTCAAGAAGAGTTAGGCAGTACACAGAGTATTCACAATAGGTCAAAAGAACACAAGAGAACAATTAAACACTGACCAAGGCTTGGTGTAAAAGAGATCTAATTATTTATTTAAAACCACATCTAGAAAAACACACAGGCACTAATAGTAAGCAATTCAAAAACACAGTCACTAAAAGATATACACTCCCTTAGAAGTATATTAGACAAGTCTTAAGTAAAGCCCCACTTATTTTCAGACAGCGGTGAGCGCTTAACGCAGATGGCACTCTAATAATTCGTTTTAAAAGGGAGAGAAAAGCAGAGAATAAATTGAAACAGGTCCCAACACTTTTACAAGAACACAACAAGAGTGGAAGGTAAAGTAAAACCGTGAAGTTAGAGTTCAGTAGGCCGGATCCACTTTAAGAGGATCAAAACGAAATGTGTCCAAGGTCACACGGTTGCAGTGCACAAGAGTCTTTTAACGGTTCAAAAAGAGTTGGACCAAAGAAAGGGACCAGTTAGAAGGTTGAGGCGGCTAGCCCAGTCCAGAAGGTTAAGGGGTTAATATTATCTTGTAGCAATCTTTAGAAAGGGAGGCCTGGCGGACACGGTACCTTAAAGAGGTGAGAATACTCCAGCGGGGGCAGTTGTTCCTGGCAGCATATGCAAGTCGGTGCTTCGTCCGGGGGGAAGAGAGGATCTCGTGGGGGAGGAAGACAGGAGTCAGTTGTACTGCCAGGGAAGAAACCAGCCGTGGAGTTCTCAGTTAAAAGGAACGGTCCTGTAGTTCACGGTCCAGCGGTAAGTGGCTATCCGGTTGCCGGGGTGCTTGGCACGGGCAATTCGACCACAAGCCGGTCTGGGGTGCGAAGAGAAGAAGGTAAACTGGTTGTGCCCACCAGTCAGGGGAAGAAGCCTCTCCAGCCGGGAGATCTTCTCTGTCGTCGCAAAGTGGTGGGTAGGTTCCGCAGGGCTCCACCGGTGGTGTCGTCGTGGTAGGTCGGCTCATCCCTCATCGGATTCTCAGGTCCTGTGGCGACTTCTGAAGTTCCAATCCCCAAAGCCCTGCTTTTATGCAGCACACCCCCATTTACTCAGCCTAGCTGTCAATCAAACATGCTAAGTGGTGAGCCGGCCGGCTCACCACTTGGGCCAATCACACAAGAGTGCGACTTGAGTTACCAGGGTAACTCAGTCCAGGGTGCCTAAACCCCCTCCCACGCCCCCTGTGGTACCCAGACAGAGTGGCACCACCTTTGGAGGCTTCTGCGGAGAAGCCCGCCAAAAAGTGGAACAAAGAGCTCGACTTGGGTTGGAGTCACAGAAGAGAACACAAATGCCATTTTAGAATCGAGTCCTGGCAAAAAATACCAACCGGCGAATTAATATTAAATAAATAAACCGGCGGTATGTTCGAGGCTATGTGAATTAAATAATTAAAGTTGGTAGCCTCGGACAATGGGAAAATCCCATAGGGATATATTCGCGGTCGAATATAAAAAGTAGTATCCACTGCCACCAGCCAAAACTCAATCAGGGGGGACGGAGACGTGCCCCCTCGACTAACAGACCCCGGGGCAATCGAATTGCCCCAACCAGTACATCCACAATATGATGGTTTGTACTGGTTTCTGTTAATAATTTGGGACTAGTAAAGCCAATGGTGACTTTACATGCCCTGGGAGACAGTAGTCAGTCCCAGGGTATGGAGTCTATGGTGGGGTGTCACTATGACACCCCTGTGTTACTGCACGGAGGGTGCTGTGTAACACACATAGTAAAAACACACGAGACCCTATGGAGTAAAGGACCCCATAGCCCATAAAACACATTAGTAGTCAAAGGAACACCATAAATCATGTCCAAGAGTGGGAGAAAAAGAGTCTCACTCTTGGCAGGAGAAAAAAACAAACTCCAGAAATCCAGCAAAGCTGCTGGGGGACTCACTAGGTTAGGAAATTCAGCCTAAAGAGAGAATTCTCCCTAACACTCACCCCCCCCCCCAGACTAAGGGACAGGAGGATTTAATCCACTCATGGATGAATCTCATACCTCTAGTCGATGACATACATCCTAGAGAGACCATCAGCATTTTGGTGGTGAAACCCTGACCTGTGCTCAATGGTGAAATCAAACCCTTCCAGGCAGATTGACCATCTTAATAGTTTTGGGTTTCCCCCTTTCATTTGCATTAACCATCTCAAGGGTTGGTGGTCAGTCTGAATGACAAAAGTAGAACCATACAAGTATGGCCTAAACTTCTTCAGAGCCCACACAATAGCAAAACACTCTCGTTCAATGGTTGCCCACCTTGTTTCAGGATCCTTCAGTTTTCTACTGATGAAGCAAATGGGGTGCTCCCTATCTTTCCCATACAGTTGACTGAAGACTGCACCTATTCCTACATTTGAAGCATCTGTTTGCACAATGAAAGTTTGGTGATAGTCAGGAGCTCTGAGTACTGGGGCTTGGCAAAGAGCCTTTTTCAGGGTTTCAAAGGCCTGATTGCATTCCTCATTCCACCTAACCTTTTTAGGGAATTTAGGAGAGGAGATGCCATTCAGTGGAGAAGCTATGGACCCGTAGTTCTCAATGAAATTCCTGTAATAAACGGTGAGACCTAAGAAGGCTCTCACCTGCATCTGAGTAGTAGGTGTTATCCAATTTTGTACAGCTTCAATCTTACTGGGCAAAGGCCTTATTTCGCCACCTCCTACCTCATGTCCAAGGTAGACCACTTTACTCTGTCCAATCTGCCATTTACTTGCCTTTATGTTCAGATTGGCCTTTCCAAGAGCCTGCAAAACATATCTCAGGTGGTCCACATGTTCTTCCCAGGAATTGCTGAACACTGCTGTGTCATCCAAGTATGCCATGCAGAAGTCCTCCATCCCATTCAGAACCTGGTTTACCATCCTTTGAAAAGTAGCAGGTGCATTTTTCAATCCAAAAGGCATAACCTTAAAATGGTATAAGTCAACTGGGGTAGAAAATGCAGTTTTCTCCTTGGCATGGTCTGTCAGGGCTATTTGCCAATAGCCTGACGTCAAGTCAAATGTGCTGAGGAACTTGGCTGCACCAGGTCTATCCACCAACTCATCTGTCCTTGGCAAAGGGTGGGCATCATTCTTAGTGACTGCATTAAGAGCTCTGTAATCCACACAGAATCTAAGTTCTTTAGACCCTGCCTTTGGTACTAACACAACTGGGCTAGACCATGGACTAGTAGAGGGCTCTATTAGCCGAGATCAAGCATCTTGTTGACCTCACCTTTGATATGGGTTCTTACATTTTCTGACATTCGATATCCTCTGCTTTTGACTGGCAGTCACCAGTGAGTATGTCATGCTGTCCCCAAGGGGTCAAGCCTGGTGAAAGTGAGAACAGAGAGGCAAACTGATTCAACATAGACTTGCACTCTTCCTGTTGCTCAGGTGTCAGATTTGAAGTGAGATTTACTCCTTCAATCTTTTCGTCTAAAGGTAAGCCTCTGAGGAGATCAGGAAGAGCTTCACTCTCTTCTTCTTCCTCTGATGATGCTAGAAGCAAAGCTCCTACATCAGGTCTGGAGACATAAGCTTTTAGTCTGTTGGTGTGGAAGACTGTTGGAGCCTCCTTGGGATTGCCCAAGTCCACCAGATAGTTGACCTCTCCAAGTTTACCCACAACTTTGAAGGGTCCCATCCATTTGTCTTGCAAGGCCCTCTGCCTTGTTGGAATCATAACGAGAACTAGCTGGTCCTGAGTAAACTCGACCATGTTAGCCTTTTGGTCATGCCAGTGCTTGACCAATGCTTGTCCAGCTTTCAAGTTATCACTTGCTTCTGCCATCATTTGTGACATTCTCCTTCGGAGACCTATCACATAGTCAGTCACTCTGACTGGCTGTCATGAAAGGAGGTTCATGGAAGATGTGGTCCCGGTGGAAACTCTGCTAGTCCTGTTTCTTTCTCTCTGCAACTATGTATCTCTTCCCCTTTAAATGCAGGGAAGCCACGCCCCCTCAGTGCGTTGCAACTGTGTTGCGGTTTCCTCGCTCTCTGGTTCTCTCGTAGTTCCAGCCTTCCTTTGTTTCTTCCTGAAAGCCCTCCGTAGCGTTTCTTCCTGAGCTCATTTCTTCCAGCCTATCTGTCTGCTGTTGTTACCTTTTCCTGCACGCAGTATTTGGGTGTTTTCTGACATTGTTTACTTTCACTTTCGTTCACGGCGCTCGCCGCTTTTCTTACTCCGCCTCTTTCAGTCCCTTTGATTACCTTACCTTCCTTACAGGAGTTCCCAGGTATCCTGACCACTCTGCTCCCGTTTCGGTGCCTTCATTCTTGAGGTAAGAAGTTTTCCACTTGCAGGGGTTCTTTTTACATGTTAGTACGGTGACCTCATACGCCTGTCCCATTCTCTCTTTCTTTTACCTACTTAACCTCCTTCTACCCTTTCCTATGTTTTTTCCCTTGGTTTTCTTTCTCCTTCTATTTTTTCCAACAAAGTTTCACATCTTCCTGTCTCTAGTCCTCTTCCGCCCTCCATTTTTTCTTCTGAACTACATATCCCAGTTCGCATCTTGCCTTTGGAGTTTTGCCTCTTCTTCGTCCGCTGGATCTCCATCATACCAGCCTTCAGGAGCAGAATTGCAGAAAAAATAGTTACGTTTCAACTTACCTGATCTATTCAAGTCATCCTACTGGATCGGACAAGCCATCACCTCCACGCCTTCTTGCCATTCCATCTATAGGGGTTTTTTGTGCCACAGGCTTTTTCCCCTCCGTGGTCTGCACAGGGGGATTGTCATTTCTGTCTGTGGCTGTTACTCAGCACGACAATTGTGGCGAGCTCCCGGAACAGACCTTACCTCTTCACAAAAAAAGGAACGCCTGATCTCTCGGCAACGGCTCTTTCCAGATCCGACCTCTCCTCCGGCGAAACAGGTGAGCCCCACTTTTGATGACAGTTTGCAACGTCTAAAGATGGCTACGGCAGAACAGGTCCAGGAGTTGCTGAACGCAGTTCAGACCCTGTCTATGGAAGTACAGGGGGTTAAGGCTGAAAATGCAACTCTTCGCCAGATAGTCACTGCCAGAGACGCCCACCAGGCTGATCTTCCACCCTTGTCCTTAGCAGTTGGTAAGTTTG
This sequence comes from Ambystoma mexicanum, assembly GCF_040938575.1. Classification (NCBI taxonomy): domain Eukaryota; kingdom Metazoa; phylum Chordata; class Amphibia; order Caudata; family Ambystomatidae; genus Ambystoma; species Ambystoma mexicanum. Next base: position 333,804,099 of record NC_090924.1, on the reverse strand, counting down.
ATGGAGCACCCAAGAGAGTTAAGGAGTTCCTGGATGCCTGTATGGTATATTTCACATTTAGACCGGCTACCTACGCATCGGATCGCACCAGAGTGGGCTTTGTCGTCTCTAACATGATTGGAAATGCCCTGGCATGGGCCACCCCATTGGCTACATCCAATAATCTGATTCTACGAGACTACAACGCCTTCACTACGCTTTTTCGACAGACTTTTGAGAGACAAGAGATCGGAATCGCAGCCGGCGAAGCCTTGTTTGATATCAAACAGGGTACAATGGATCTTTTGTCATATATCTCGAGTTTTAAACGACTGGCTGCAGAAGTAGATTGGCCTGAACCAGTCAAATATACAGCATTCAGAAGGGGCTTACATGAGGATCTTAAAGACGAGTTGGTGCGAGTACCCAGACCTACTACCTTGGCTGATCTTTTTACGCTGGTACTTCAAATCGAATACAGGATATCGGAGCGTAGATCTGAGAAAAAGAAGAGTCGAAACCCAATGATACCTGTATTCGGATCTCCTTCATCCCTACCGCTATCTTCAAACCGTACTGGGGAAGAACCGATGCAAATCGGCACGGCCAGGGGACCTTTATCATCTACAGAGCGAAGCCGACGCCGGGACAAGGGTTTATGTCTTTACTGCGCCTCTGATTCTCACCTGTTGAGGGATTGCCCTGAGGTTCCCCCACGGCGTCGGGGAAACGACGGACCCCGGTCTTAGAAGGAGCCGCTTACTGGGGTTCAATCAAAGGCTCACCTTGTGCACAAACATCAGGAGAGGACTCTCGTCTCATGGTTCTTCAAGCAACCATATACAAGAAGAACCAACAAAAAAAAAATATCTTAGCCCTTATTGACAGTGGAGCTACAGGAAACTTCCTTGATATCCATTGGGCCAAACAAGAAGGCATCCATCTTGTTGATAAACCGGAAGAACAGAAGGTAGAAGGTGTGGATGGCCGTCCGTTAAGTTCTGGACCTATTGTTCAGGCTGCAGTGGACCTTCAGCTTTGTATCTCCTATCATCATGAAACTCTCACTTTTGATGTTATAAGAGCAGCTCACTTCCCAATCATTCTGGGAATTCCGTGGCTTCGCAGACGATCAACCCGACGATCAACTGGTCTCTTAACACCCTGAAATTTGAATCCGAGTACTGTGGTCAACGATGCGGAGTTTCCCAAAGCGGGGTTTCCAACAAGATGGAAGAAGCTATGGTGACTTTTCCGTCCTTCTCATCAGATTCACTTCCAGTTCATAATATCCATTCTATCTTCCAAGATTTCGTTGATGTATTCGAAGACAAGTTACCTAAGGCTTTGCCTCCACACAGACCTGAGGACTGTGCTATTGACATTCTGCCTGGCTCTTCGGTCCCATTTGGACGCATGTTTTCTTTAACCATTCCTGAAAAACAAGCACTAAGAGAGTATTTGGATCAAAACCTTCAAAACTGTCTCATCCGACCATCTAAGTCTCCAGCTGGGGCGTCTCTATTTTTCATTTCCAAAAAAGATTCAAAAGAATTACGTCCTTGTATTGACTATAGGGGCCGGAATAAGATCACAGTGAAGGATTGCTACCCTATGCCTCTAATAAGGGATATACTGGAAGCCGTAGAAGGATCACGCTTGTTCAGCAAACTTGACCTCAGAGGTGCCTACCACCTTCTCAGGATTAAAGAAGGGGACGAATGGAAGACAGCGTTCCGTACTCCTTTCGGTCTGTACGAATACCGGGTGATGCCCTTTGGCCTAGTCAATGCCCCGGCAGCCTTTCAGAGGTTTATGGACCACCTTTTTGCTGACCTTCTGTTTGTCTCAGTTATTATATACTTAGATGACATCCTGGTTTTTTCGCGACACCCTCACCAACATCAGGCTCATCTCACGGAGGTCATGCAGCGACTAAGACGTCATCAGCTGTTTGCAAAACCGGAGAAATGTCTCATTGCAGTATCTTCAGTACCCTATCTAGGTTTTATACTATCCGAACAAGGAGTAGAGATGGACCCCAAGAAGGTTTCCGCAATTCTTGCCTGGCCCTCCCCTTGCAATGTGAAAGAGGTACAAGCCTTCTTAGGTCTTTCCAATTTTTACAGGAGATTTATCGCCAACTTCTCAGAGCGAGTACTACCTATCACAGCCTTATTAAAGAAAGATGTTCGGTTCGAATGGAATTCTTTAGCAGAACAGGCATTCTGCGGGCTTAAGCAAGCCTTTTGTTCTGCACCCATCCTGAAACAACCCGATCAGAGTCGACCTTTTATTGTTGAGACTGATGCCTCCGCTGGAGCCCTAGGAGCCGTGATTAAGCAAGAACATAATGGAGTGGAACATCCGATCGCATATCTCTCTCGCACTCTATGCCCCAGCGAGATCAATTACTCTGTAATTGAAAAGGAATTTTTGGCCATTAAACAAGCCTGCTCTGAATGGAGACATTTTCTCCAAGGATCAAGACATCAGTTCAAGATACGCACCGATCACAGTAATCTCAAGGTGCTACAACATATGGAGTGCAGGAATTCCCGCCAAGCCCGATGGGCATACTTCTTTGCTCAATATGATTTTTCCATAACATACCTTCCAGTAAGTAAGAATATCCTAGCCGACAGTTTATCTCGCAGTCCAAACTCCTTCAATAATCCACCTTTTGAAGGCGAGGTGTTGTTTCCTAAAGTCCGTTTTATACAGGTCATTTTGAAATTCTTGCTAGACGTCAATAAAGCCTCTCCAGAAGCCCTACTTCCGCTTCCCAGAAGTCTATCAAACCGATTAACTACCAAAGAAGATCTATGGTTTTACCAGGGGAGACTATTCATTCCGGATACTAGGTTACGAGCACAAATCCTTCATTGGGGTCACGATTCTAAGATAGCGGGACACAGGGGTGTCACCGCCACATCCGAGCTCATAAGTCGGATGTTTTGGTGGCCGAAAATGCTTACTGACATCAAACTTTATGTGCATTCCTGCCCTATCTGCGCCAGAAGCAAGGGATCCACATCTAAACCGGCGGGTTTGTTACATCAACCAAGACTACCTTTGACTCCATGGCCTCATGTCTCTACTGATTTTGTGGTGGATCTTCCCATGTCAAAGGGATTCACAGCGATCATGGTCACTATCGACAGTTTCAGCAAAATGTGCCATTTTTCGCCCTTAAAGGGGATTCCCTCTGCTCCTGAAATGGCACAAGTGTTTTTGAGATACGTGGTACGTCTCCATGGTCTCCCAGAAACGATCCTGTCGGACAGAGGTTCACAATTTACCTCAACATTTTGGAAGACTTTATGGGCTCTTTTAGGAGTAGAAAGAGCTCTTACTTCCGGACACCATCCTCAGTCCAACGGCCAAACAGAGCGACTCAACGCAACCATGGAACAATATCTGCGTTGCTTCGCCAATGAACAACAGGACAATTGGGCATCTCTCCTCCCCATGGCAGAATTTTCATACAATAACACTGTTCATTCTGCTATAAAGATGTCCCCGTTTTTCTGTGTTTTTGGTCGTCATCCTCGTTCCTTCCCTTTGAGTAACATCCCCAGTTCTTCTATACCTTCGGTGGGCTCTCTTCTTGATGATATTGCTAGGATACAAAAGAATTCCATCACTAATTTACAGGAAAGTCGTCTCCGATATAAGCTCCAAGCAGATGCTCACCGCACTCAGACTCCAGGATGGCAAGTAGGAGATAAGGTATGGCTACCAACAAGATACTTACCTAGATGGACTCATCCCTCCAAGTTGAGCCCCAAGTTTTTGGGTCCCTTCCCCATCACGGCCCGCATCAATCCGGTGGCTTTTCGACTGAGACTGCCTTCTCAGCTAGGCAGAGTTCACCCAGTCTTTCATTCCTCCTTGTTAAAGACCAATCTCCCAGATCTCCACCAACGGAAGAAGGTCTTTGAGTTGCAAAATAAGAAACCGGAGCCAGAAGTCTATGAGGTGGAACGTATTCTGGACTCCCGTTACCATAGAGGTAGACTACAGTACTTGGTTCATTGGAAAGGAATCTCTCACTTGGAAGACTCTTGGGAACCTGTAAACAACATCTCCGCCCCCAGATGTCTATGACAGTTCTATGCCCTTCACCCAGGTAAACCCGGGCCCGTCGCCCCAAGAAGGGGACATACTGTCATGAAAGGAGGTTCATAGAAGATGTGGTCCCGGTGGAAACTCCGCTAGTCCTGTTTCTTTCTCTCTGCAACTATGTATCTCTTCCCCTTTAAATGCAGGGAAGCCACGCCCCCTCAGTGCGTTGCAACTGTGTTGCGGTTTCCTCGCTCTCTGGTTCTCTCGTAGTTCCAGCCTTCCTTCGTTTCTTCCTGAATGCCCTCCGTAGCGTTTCTTCCTGAGCTCATTTCTTCCAGCCTATCTGTCTGCTGTTGTTACCTTTTCCTGCACGCAGTATTTGGGTGTTTTCTGACATTGTTTACTTTCATTTTCGGTCATGGCGCTCGCCGCTTTTCTTACTCCGCCTCTTTCAGTCCCATTGATTACCTTACCTTACCTTCTTTACAGGAGTTCCCAGGTATCCTGACCACTCTGCTCCCGTTTCGGTGCCTTCATTCTTGGGGTAAGAAGTTTTCCACTTGCAGGGGTTCTTTTTACACGTTAGTACGGTGACCTCATGCGCCTGTCCCATTCTCTCTTTCTTTTACCTACTTAACCTCCTTCTACCCTTTCCTCTGCTATTTCCCTTGGTTTTCTTTCTCCTTCTATTTTTTCCACCAAAGTTTCACATCTTCCTGTCTCTAGTCCTCTTCCGCCCTCCATTTTTTCTTCCGAACTAAGTATCCCAGTTCGCATCTTGCCTTTGGAGTTTTGCCTCTTCTTCGTCCGCTGGCTCTCCATCATACCAACCTTCAGGAGCAGAATTGCAGAAAGAATAGTTACGTTTCAACTTACCTGATCTATTCAAGTCATCCTACTGGATCGGACAAGCCATCACCTCCACGCCTTCTTGCCATTCCATCTATAGGGGTTTTTTGTGCCACAGGCTTTTTCCCCTCCGTGGTCTGCACAGGGGGATTGTCATTTCTTTCTGTGGCTGTTACTCAGCACGACAATTGTGGCGAGCTCCCGGAACAGACCTTACCTCTTCACAAAAAAAGGAACGCCTGATCTCTCGGCAACGGCTCTTTCCGGATCCGACCTCTCCTCCGGCGAATCGGATCTCGAAGCACAGGTGAGCCCCACTTTTGATGACACTGGCTTGGGGGAAGGAGCACTCTCCAACCCCTCCTTGATCAGGGCCAATGGACCTCTGACCGGATGACCATAAAGAAGTTCAAAGGGAGAATAACCTACTCCCTCCTGAGGGACTTCCCTATAAGCAAAGAGAAGGCATGGCAGTAGAAGGTCCCACTTTCTTTTAAGGGGGTCCTCTAAAGCACCTATCATGCTCTTCATGGTTCTGTTGAACCTTTCAACCAGCCCATTTGTCTGAGGGTGGTATGCAGTTGAGAACTTGTAAGTAACTCCGCAGGTTTTCCACATGGCTTTCATGTAGTGGGACATAAAATTCGACCCCCTGTCAGAGATTACTTTCTTAGGAAACCCAACCCTGGTAAAAATACCAAGGAGGGCCTTAGCCACAGCCGGAGCTGTAACAGTCCTCATAGGAATTGCCTCAAGGTATCTAGTAGCATGGTCTACTACAACAAGTATAAACCTGTTGCCTGAGGAAGTTGGAGGATCAAGGGGACCAACAATGTCAATCCCTACTCTCTCAAATGGGACTCCCACTACAGGGAGAGGCACTAAAGGTGCCACATTCTTGGAGCCAACCTTACCAGAAGTCTGGCAGGTGTGGCAGCTCCTGCAGTATTTATCTACTTCAGCCCCCATCTTCGGCCAAAAAAAGTAGAGTGAGAGCCTTTCCTTAGTCTTCTTGAAACTCAAGTGACCAGCCAAAGGAATCTCATGGGCTAACTGCAAGAACTGTGGTCTGTTCTCTTGGGGTACTACAAGTCGTTTGTTGTCCCCAGGTGCAGACTCCGTTGGTTAACTGTAGAAGAGGCCATCTTCCCAGTGTAATCTATATTTCCCAGGCTCTTGCCCTTCAGCCTGAGCATCTGCCTGGTGGTGAAGACCTTCCAGAGTTGGACATTCTCTCTGTCCCTTACTGAAGTCTGCCCTGTTGGGTCCACCTTCTGCCAGTAAAGACTGCAGCTCAGGATGGTCAAAAGGATCCAGATCTCAATGAGTTCCTGGCCTTACACTAGCTCTTCTTCAGAGTCTAGTTCAACCACACAGGGTTGTACCTCCCTCTCAGCCTCAGCTGGAGGGGGAGTTACTGGTGTAACTTTGGACAACCTAGGGGAAGTCCTTGTTGGCTGCACTGGAGTGCTGGCTGTGAGGTTCTTTTTAGAAGTTTTAGGTTTCCCTTTTTCGTCTAGTTTCTTAGAGACAGCAGCTGACATCTCCAGTGGAGCAGGAGTGATCTCTTTCTTCATCATCTCCTTGGGAGTACCTCTCATGGTTCTCTCCCTTGCATGTCTGGTGAGCTCCTGTAACCTTTTACTAGGAGGTTCGGGGGTATGTGACACTACTCCAAGAGTTTTCAAGTCATTACCCAGCAGAACCCTTCCTGGCACCTCACTTTGTATGCTGACAGGTATCTTCACAGTCATGGCATTACACTGGATGAGAACTGGTAATTGGGGAAGCATCTGCACAGGCCCTCCAGCTAACTTGGTGAGGTGTTTGGGTGCCTTAGCAACATCCTCAGCCTGAAAAAATGATTTGTCCACCACAGTTATGCTGGCCCCAGTGTCCCTAATGGCAGGAGTCTCCTGACCATTCACCTGGACACTGTCCTTATAATACTCTTTAGTATTATCTGGGATAGAATTATAGACATCTAAGTTCTGTTGTTCCCACAGACCCAGAAACACTAAAGAAACACTGGCTGAGACTCCAATGGGTTCATCAGCCAGTAATAGAAAGTTTCCACTTGCCATTTGTACTTCCTCCTCTGGAGCGAAGGCTAAGGAGACAAGCTGGACCCCTGAAGGTTTACCCTTACATCTGGGATCTCCTTTCACATGGTCAGTAGAGCCACAAACAAAGCATTTACCAAATGCTTTCTGGAATGGTGGCTTGTTCTGACCTCCTTCTGGTTTGGCACCAGGAGGTACACTAGCCTGATTTGGTTTCCCTTGTGCCTTACCCTTTTGGTTTTGTTTGGGGCCCTCTTTGGAATTGGAATTATTAGAATTCTCTTTGCAGTCCTTTTTTGGCTGTTTTCCCTCATCCTTTTTCTGGGTAGCCCCAGAATCCTTGTGAGTGGCCCTGTTGGCAACCCACAAGTCAGCAGCCTTAGCTAACTTCCTGGAATCTAATTCCTTTGAATCAGCCAAGCGCTGTCTGGGCTCAGGAGAGCAGGCATCATAAATTAACTCCAACTTTACAAGATTCTTCATTCCTTCATAAGTGTTAACTCTGTAACCCTTAATCCATCCCTCTACGTTTTTCAAACTTTCACTCACCCAGGTAGCCCAAGGGGTACCATCATGCTTTTTGAGGGTCCTTAACCTCTTAAGGTGCTGGGAAGGGGTCTTCCCAAATCTAGCTATCAAAGCTAGTTTCACACATTCATAATCCTTCTTATCCACCTCCCCCAACTCCATTACCACATCAGTTGCAACAGGGGGAAGCCTAGAGAACAACCAGGGAAGTAACTCATTCCCTGTGATGTCCTGGAGCCCATGATTATAATCAAACATTTTTAACCAACCCAACACATGGCCCTAGGTTCATACATACCCACTAATTCCTTAGGCATCCGGGGTCTTTTGGGACTGGAACTCCTAGAGGAACCAGAGGAGAGAGAAGCATTTTCCACAGACAACTTTTTCATTTCTAGTTCATGATTAAGCTCTATTTCTCTGAGTCTTAACTGAGCTTGCTTCTGCTCAGCCTGGACATTCATTCTTCTGAACTCTAGCTCTTGGTTTCTTTCAGATTGAGCAATAAAACGTTTGTACTCTAATTCAAGCTTCATTTTTTCAAGTTCAAAATAAGCAGGGTTACATGTAGGACCTGGTATAGGCCCAGTAGGTAGAGTAGGTAAGGCAGGCAGAGGCTCAGAGTGGCTAACTTCATTAGGTTCACTTTCCACTTCTGACTCATTATCAAGACTTTGATTCAGATCAATACCATTACTGTTTTCTACATTTGCTGGGGGGGGTAGATTCCTCTGTACCACCCAGACTTTGGTTTTCTAACAATCTTTCTATAAGTTCCATTTTCTTGCCCTTCTCAGAGAGATTCTTATGTCTAAAAATACTTTTAAGCAATCAGCAGTTTTGGCAGACAATGATTCTAGGGTATAACTCTCCATAGCAGACATAGTTAGAAAATCAGCTTTTTAGTGCTAGGCTCTGTGGTTAGTTGTCCTAAAGTGTTCAAAAAGCACTCTAAAGTGTATACTCAATATAAATCCCACCGCTGTACACCAGTGTTAGGCAGAAACCTGTGCAGTTCCCTCTGGGACCACTGCAAAAGATTTAAGACTACAGGTGTTTGGCAGTAAACCCACTTGGTAGCAGTCTGTACCACACAGATTTACTTGGTAGCTGTGGCTGAGCAGTCAGAAGAGACTTCCCTCAAGAAGAGTTAGGCAGTATACAGAGTATTCACAATAGGTCAAAAGAACACAATAGAACAATTAAACACTGACCAGGGCTTGGTGTAAAAGAGATATCATTATTTATTTAAAACCACATATAGAAAAACACACAGGCACTAATAGTAAGCAATTCAAAACATGGTCATTAAAAGAAATACAATCCCTTAGAAGAATATTAGACAAGTCTTAAGTAAAGCCCCACTTATTTTCAGACAGCGGTGAGCGCTTAACGCAGATGGCACTCTAATAATTAGCTTTAAAAGGGAGAGAAAAGCAGAGAATAAATTGAAACAGGTCCCAACACTTTTACAACAACACAACAAGAGCGGAAGGTAAAGTAAAACCGTGAAGTTAGAGTTCAGTAGGCCGGATCCACTTTAAGAGGATCAAAACGAAATGTGTCCAAGGTCACATGGTTGCAGTGCACAAAAGTCTTGTAACAGTTCAAAAAGAGTTGGACCAAAGAAATGGGCCAGTTAGAAGATCGAGGCGGCCAGCCCAGTCCAGAAGGCTAAGGGGTTATTATTACCTTGTAGCAATCTTTAGGAAGGGAGGCCTGGCGGACACCGTACCTTAAAGTGGTGAGAATACTCCAACGGGGGCAGTTGTTCCTGGCAGCGTATGCAAGTCGGTGCTTCGTCCGGGGGGAAGAGAGGATCTCATTAGGGAGGAAGACAGGAGTCCGTTGCACTGCCAGGGAAGAAACCAGCCGCGGAGTTCTCAGTTAAAAGGAACGGTCCTTTAGTTCACGGTCCAGCGGTAAGTGGCTATCCGGTTGCCGGGGTGCTTGGCACGAGCAATTCGACCACAAGCCGGTCTGGGGTGCGAAGAGAAGAAGGTAAACTGGTTGTGCCCACCAGTCAGGGAAAGAAGCCTCTCCAGCCGGGAGATCTTCTCTGTCGTCGGGAAGTGGTGAGTCGGTTCTGCAGGGCTCCACCGGTGGTGTCGTCGTGGTAGGTCGGCTCAGCTTCTCCCTTGTCGGATTCCCAGGTCCTGTGGCGACTTCTGAAGTTCCAGTCCCCAAAGCCCTGCTTTTATGCAGCACACCCCCATTCACTCAGCCTAGCTGTCAATCAAACATGCTAAGTGGTGAGCCGGCCGGCTCACCACTTGGGCCAATCACACAAGAGTTCGACTTGAGTTACCAAGATAACTCAGTCCAGGGTGCCTAAACCCCCTCCCACGCCCCCTGTGGTACCCAGACAGAGTGGCTTCTGTGGAGAAGCCTGCCAAAAAGTGGAACAAAGGGCTCGACTTGGGTTGGAGTCACAGAAGAGAACACAAACGCCATTTTAGAATCGAGTCCTGGCAAAAAATACCAACCGGCGAATTAATATTAAATAAATAAACCAGCGGTATGTTCGAGGCTATGAGAATTAAATAATTAAAGTTGGTAGCCTCAAACAATGGGAAAATCCCGTAGGGATATATTCGCGGTCGAATATAAAAAGTAGTATCCACTGCCACCAGCCAAAACTCAATCAGGGGGATGGAGACATGCCCCCTCGACTAACAGACCGAATCGAATTGCCCCGACCAGTACGTCCACAATATGATGCTTTGTACTGGTTTCTGTTAATAATTTGGGACTAGTAAAGCCAATGGTGACTTTACATGCCCTGGGAGACAGTAGGCAGTCCCAGGGTATGGAGTCTATGGTGGGGTGTCACTATGACACCCCTGTGTTACTGCACGGAGGGTGCTGTGTAACACACATAGTAAAACACATGAGACCCTATGGAGTAAAGGACCCCATAGCCCATAAAACACATTAGCAGTCAAAGGAACACCATAAATCATGTCCAAGAGTGGGAGAAAAAGAGTCTCACTCTTGGCAGGAGAAAAAAACAAACTCCAGAAATCCAGCAAAGCTGCTGGGGGACTCACTAGGTTAGGAATTTCAGCCTAAAGAGAGAATTCTCCATAACACATGGACCCTCTGTACACGTAACAAAAAATAGTGCAGTTTAGGCAGGACTTGAGTTCAGGGTTAGGAGGCATCTGTGCGCCTCAAAGTCTGGCGCAGGAGTAGAATAACACCCATGACTTCTGGGGTTACAAATGTTACAGAATGCAGGTTAAGAAATGCCCCGGAAAAAGGACACACGTGTCACACTTAGCAGGGAAGACTTGCTACGTGTGAATTTTGTTTGCATTGGTGGTATCCCTGATGACATTCATTCCTGATACACAGACCTATGTGCAACACATTTTGTGAGCCTCATGTAACTAAGCCGTCATTTCATGCAACAGATTACTAATGGGGAACTATCCCCCAAAATCACATGCCCTGCACTGTGCAGGGTCAAGGTGAAAACAGCAGGGATACCCCCCTAAATCGCATGCCATGCATCCTCGATAGTCAGCAGAACTATCCCTCAATTTGCATATACTCTAACTTACATCTTTATGCAGAAGAGCTTTACCTCTAAATCACATCTCCTGCACCGAACACGGTCAGGCACTTGACAGCAGAGATATCCCCCAAGAAATCACACACGCTCAAGATTTCAGTGATACCCGCCAAATCGCACGTCCTGCACCATGCACAGGCAGACGTTAGGCAACAGAACTGCCTCCTTAAATTGCCTGTACTGTACCTTACATGCCCAAGCTTTAGACAGCAAAGCAATCCCCCTAAATGAAGATCCCAGGCACTACAAGTAGAAAAAGACCAAGCAACCGATGGGAACCAAAATGGCTAACTCATATATATTTTCTGTAGCTTTTGCAACCAGCTCTCAACTACGCAAAACACAATTCTCTGACATTGTTCCTCAGACATCATACCAACTTGTGTAAAAGCCATAAATCCAAGAGCACAATTCAGGCAGCCCCCCCAGACCCCTCAGCCCCACACTTTTGGTAGAAATGCAACCTCTTGGCCCCTTATCCTCTTGTGTAAATAGCAATTCATGGGTGAGGCAATACCTTCCTGGCTGCAGGAGACCCAGTGAGGGGAACAACTCACACCTTGTGCCGATGCTGACCCCTGACTGCCTCTCCCTACCATGGGAAGGATAGCCCTCAACGCCTGGATGAATAAACAATGGCTGTTTTGCACTGGTTCCATAATTTTAACTGTGACACGGAGCCTTGCAGAGACATCGTCTGGAGACCCATACATGGCAGGGAGCCAGATAGACTGCAAACCCGAGATGGCATTGATATTGGAATGCCCATTCTTATCCCAAAACCCTCTTTGTGGCACTGCAGCGTGCTTCTTTTCATCTTCTAGCAGCCGCCACACCAACTTTAGCTCAAATTGCTGAACTTTCTCCATATGCCAGCATCTATTCTTTCTACTCCCCATTTCATCATGAAGGAAGAGCCACCTGTAGGGTTGCAGTATCACTCTGATACTGATGTCCTGGTGCCTCCTCTAAACCGGGGGAGTTCAGGGCAGAGGACATGTCTTTTTGGTCTGTGTGAGAAGAGTGTTGGGGCTTGTGGGAGACAGCAGAGCAGGCCCCTAGGATGAACAAGTAGGGAGGGATTCTATTCCCTGCTGGACCGCCTGACGAATACAGACAAACGCCTTCTTGTCCTGCTCAAGAGGGGCGCTGCCCTTGACCGGCGGAATTCCCAGCAGGCCACAGAGCACAGCACCTGAGCAGGGTAGAGCAAGCTTTGAGGCCTCGCTATGCCTGCCAACCAGCATGCTGAGCCAGGCAAAATGGGAGACTACTGCCTCAGATTTCAAGCAACCCTTTCGCTGATCCAAAGGTTCTTGTCTCCCGTAAGCCTGGGCAAGTAGCTTGAGTGGGGCTTGAACACTGCCCATTCCCCTGATCTGCCAGCTCGCAGGTGCTTGATTCGTTGCACATGGGATGCAAAGTATCTGTTTGAGAGAGAGCGAGAGGGCTGGGGGGGACGAGATTGGCAATGTGAGCTAGTGACATGAGACCTTCCTGCAAGAGGCCACGGGTAGGAATGCAGGATTGCAGGTTGTTTTGCCTTGTTCGGCCTACTCCCACTTTCCCCTGACTAACGGATTTGACTCTAAGATCTCATACTACACACACATACCCCCTAACAGGCGTCTGACACAGGCCTAGCCATTAACACATCAACACTAACAAAAGCATGACTACACTCTCTTCTTTAGCCCTTTCACACTCTACCAAATCAGGGGCTAACCAGGCTTGAAACCCTGTAGCCCATCAGACCATGGGCTCTTCCATATGGATAACACACTCACAGGTTTCTCTGCCATGCCTATAGAGAGCAGATTGGCACTCAAGAACCAGACACAACCGACCTGCACCTGTCAACACCACAGCTTTCGGATCTGCCTCTCCCACTGTCCCACTAATGACCCTCCCCCTTTTTTTATTGCAGTGCCAAGCGCAGAGGGGCCACCAATAGTGGCAGAAGGGTCCTATTCAAGACCACTCGCATTACATTAATGGAGGATGAAGCTGTGACTTTGTTGTTATTTCTCGTTTTCTCTGACAGGGACTTACCAATGGTCTATTTTAGTATGCCTTATTGTATACAGCAGTTGTCATCATGGGAAAAGGTTGTTTTTTATGAGTGTAAAGTGCATTTCCTCCTTCTCTGGGACCAGATCCCTGGGCTGAACCAAGTGGGATGACATACACATTTGTATTGACACAATTATACAAATAAGATCCATGCAGGAAAGTTCCACTGGGTGACCCAAGCTTCAGAAATCATTCTAGGGTCTTTGTGAAACCGGTTTAAACTAGTGAGGTCAGAGCTATGTTACTCCGCAGCACAGCACCACGGATGGACGGACTGCATGCTGACAGACTGACAAAGGGAGAAGAGCAACATGGCTGACGATCCGACTCCTCCCCCTAACAAAGCAAGGGGTTCGGGGAGTTCCCACAGTACATGTTGCCCATTTCCAGCCCCACATCGGAGAATGGAATGGAGGGAAGAGTAGAAGAGCAAACAGCAAATGGAGGTTAGAGGAACATACTGCTATTTTGGTGACTTGTGTCGCACCAGTTGGTGAAAACGCAGAGCAACACCACAAGCACCAGTGCACCAAAAGGTCCCCACGGGAGGGTCTCCTGGCTCCCCACATGAATGAGCAGTTCTATAGTAAAGATACGTTGGTGAACCTGATGACACGCTTATGTAAGGGTGGGTGGCCTTAGGTATGAGGGTCCCAGAGACTGACACTCGAGCAGCCATCGTGCCCTCCAGCAACTGTAACACGTCCCTGTGGTCTGTGGTGAAATGTGGGAAAAAAGAATTAGTGGTACTCAAGCTGAAAAAGGGGATGGAGCGTGTCCTCTTGTGTTCACTGGTCCAAAAGACTTGCTGGGACAGGATGCTTCCATGGGGACTTTATAAGCCTGTTTGATTACTGAATGAATGGTCACTATTATTATATACGGAGCAACACGTTCGTATAGTGAATGAGTCTAATTCTAAATAACATTCTCTGCAAAATGAAACTCTTCTTGGGACCCCCAATTCTGTCAGATATGTCTCATGGAGTTTTAAAGAATTCCTCAAGAGTATGCACGTTGGTTCAGTGGTGAAGATGGGATTGGAGTTCAATAAGCAGTTTAGGCACTTGACAGCATTTCTTCCAACCGAGGGTTGATATAAATGTGTGGGTTTCAAGAACTAGAAAGTTCTTCAAAAGTACATGCATTACATAATAAACCAACCTGACAATATATAATTGCATAGGACCACATTGAGCAAACAGAATATAGTTGTAACTTTATTTCTCCCCATCCTGAATGGAAGCCCAGAAGGGCCAGCATGCAGAGCAACGTGAGCCTAAAATAAATATCATCTGGGTTTGGGTTTTACAATTGTATGGTCATGAAGTAGTAGACACACAGTGAAAGAAATTGCTGGGAAAGTTTACCTTCTTGTAGACACTGCTTCACACAGCATACAGCCTGTTTTGCAACCCTCTCGTTTCTAATCACCTGACACTTTCCCTTCTTTTGCATTTTCAAAGGTAATAGTCATTCGAATATCGCATTCACTTGCTATGTCTGCAGTCATCTACCGCTCAACACTTCACAACTTACATGTTTTTTCAACACAGAGTGTGTCGAGTGCTGGGCGGAGGGTCACATGACCAGACAACAGCGATGTCAAACTAAGAATTTTATGAACGTGTCCACAAGAGATAAAGTAATTTTGGCACAGAAAGAGTAGAAAAAGAAAAACAAGACAAACTAAAAAATAAAAAGCATTATTGACAATGAACTGACACAGGTGTTCCAGAGTGAGGTGCGCTTACAATGGCAAAATATTTTTTACATATGAATATCTGTTCAGCTATTGGGATAATACATCAAACCTGTCATGAGGCCCAAAATATAGGATTTAATTAAAATTAGCATACCCATGTGCTGCTATTGTGGTTGAAACTAGACAAAGATGCCATGGACAATTTTGTATACTGCATATATCCGTAGCAAGCACTTCAGATGAGACTTGCTAAAAATGATTTGTGTGAGGTGTGATGTGTTTAATATTCAGAACACATACCGGCCACATGCTGCTTTGCCAGAGGGCCCTGTGCACCATATGCGGGTCCTGCATGCAAAACGAAGCTCCCTACAACAGCCTGCGAGTCTGGAAGTTATCTGGAGCACTCTGCTTGGGTACCACAGGGCCATGTAGCACACTGGCCCCCATTATTGCGCCCCCCCTCGGCACCCAACCCGGGCATCTGCAGTCAAGGGCCAAAAAAAACAGCGACGGGCAACGCCCTGTTTGGAAAAAGTAACAACTTGAATTAATGTAGGCCCCACTGTTAATTTTAACCTATTCTATAGATTATAGGAGCGGGCGTTCATTGACATTCATGATAAATGAACTTGCAAACATTGTTACACTAAACCAATATGTGCAAGCAATGCCACTCTCTCCTGGGGAATAAACCCCTTACAATTTCCAAAACAAATATTAACAGACATACACAGTGCGCATGTGAAAACTATTTGCTGACATTAAATATTTCATTAAATATTTTGCTAAAAGCAAACATAAAACAATTACAAGGTCAAATAGATAACAGTCACACCGTGCAATTCGTTATTTATGTAACTTTTTCTAGCACACATAATCAGATAATACATGGATTAAAGAAACTCCCAGTATACGGCTTCACAATCTCCACAAGATGTGGATGCATCTGAAGCCTCTTCTAGTAGGTCTTGAGGGGTAGTGGTACTTCCTTTGCTTGTGATCCAGGGGTTCCCACTAAGAGAGTTCTCTGTCCACTGTTCAGCCCCTGCACTAGGCCCTAGTCTCAGCCCCCACCTATGATACCCCAGTCAGATTGCACTGTCTCATGCCTCATCCATCTGGATGTAGATTCTGTGCTGGCCCCGTCTGCCAGGCCTCCCCCCGCCCCCCGATGTTTCTCTCTTCGGGTACCTGCTCTCCTCCCATCTCCTTGGTTATAGTAGAGCTACCTCTCCATCTTGCTCTTCTTTCTCTCGGCCACCGATGTTAAGGGCTTAAACCTCGCTCCCATCTCCTTGACGATTGGTCTTCTGATGGTAGTTCTCTTCCAACCACCTAACTACCTTCCAACCTTATTCCCCTCTCTCCCTCTAGGTGTTATCTGTTCTACTCAAGCCTTCGTATGGCCCTTTTCTTTCTGAAAACCCTTTTCCTTGATGTAAACCTATCACTCCAACCTTATTAACGTACTGCCTCCAACATACTCCCAACTCTTTCCCGTCATCTGATGGGCTGCCTCTTCCACCTCCCAAACCACCCCACCCCCTGCCTGAGATGATACTTTTTCCTTCCCCAACCTCTTCCCAGCTCCCTCTTCCTCTGATGTTATGCTTCCTCCACATCCCAACAATTCTCTCCTCTCTGATGACACCTTGCTCTTCCCCAACCTCCTCCAGACTCTCTCTTCAACCTCCAGCTGTCTCCTTCTGCTCTCTTGCCATTACTTCTCTTTCTCACTACTCTCTGCCAAACTCCTTCTCCCAGCTGCTGCTTGCTTGAAGCTTTAAACGGCCAAACTGAAACAGGTTACTTTTTATAATTGGGTCCCTCCTCCCCTTGGATGCTGTTTAATGATATTGAGGGCACGCATGTACCTAGGATTGTGCTGGTTTGGGTTTGAGCCATGTGTGTTTGGTCATGTGTCCCGCATGGGGGCTGATCTGAGATTACATGAAGGCCTGTTGCCATCTTGGTTTCCGGAAGGATCCTGGTTCAGCATCCAACCCACGGCCACCCAACAGCACTATTTCATGTTCTATTCCTGGTTTTGGGTTAAACCAGCGGATGCATTCTGGTATTTGTATGCTGCCCAAGAGGCAGAGGACTAGAGGATTACATTTGTTTGCAGCAAGCTACTAAGAGCTGGAGAGGCCCTGATTTCATCCACCTGTTCCAAGCTACTGCAGGCTAGGCTGCCGAGTGCTGGAGTGACCTTAATTAAAATCCAATGCTGCATGCGACTGAAGCCGGGGCTGGGATTGATTGAACACAGCTGCCTGAGATTGCAATCATCTCTGGGCTTGCAAGGCCTTCTTAGGCTCACTTTGAACAATGTAAGTTGTTTTTAGTTGTAGCTGCTTTGTAGTGCCTTTTCCAGGATGCTGTTTCCAGACGGCTTGTTTTTTTACCTTTCCTTGAAATCACACTTTTGACTTCTGAACCCTGCCTGCTGTAGCTTCTGTGTTACACCTTCTGTCCTGTCTTGTGGCTAAGGACATCCAGTTCATACCAGTATCTTTGCAGCCTTTCTGACTTTATCCAAACACACTGTTTTCTGTGAGCATTTCTGCTTCACAGACCTGTTCTGTTTCCGCCTATGCTGTTTTCTCCATTTCTCACTGCAATCCCAGTCTCTTGATTCACTGTCATTTGCGCCTGTTATCAAATCTGGATCATTTGCTCCTCTTATCCATTGCCACACATGTGTTCCTTGCTTGCCCAATTACTAGACTTCAGTCACTAATTTAAGTTCCTGCTCTTAAGTGAACAGAGGTTCATGAATTCCTCATATTCGCTGAATTTGCAGTGACCTGTCTTGTCTGAGCCTATTGCTTTGTGTGTCCCGATATTCCAGTCTCTGCTTTGCACTTTGTTTCTGTACCTTTCTGGAACCTGGTTATTTCTTTCAACGCTGCTTTCTGTCTGTATTAAATATTGATCCACTGTTGTGCCTCTGCTCTGTATCTGTTTACAGTATGACCCCTGGGTCTCAGTTCAGATCAGATAAGGAAAAGACTTCTGTTGCCTTCATCTAGTCCATTGGAGTCTTACCTGCCTCAGTAAATGGTCTCTAGTTTTACCCTTACACTGAGTACAACAGTCTCTTCGGCACGCCTAACTCATGACGCTGCTTTCCCTAATCCCTGGAGACCCCTTATCATATTCCAGTACACCCTTTATTCTGATCAATCCGTGTTGCCCAGTATATTTGCATGCCTTTGCTTTCTCTTTGTCTCTTTGCTTACAGCCAGCTCCTGCCCCTACAGTTCCTGTGAATACTTGTTTCAACTCAGATTAGCTTGGTATGTACCCTGTTTCTGTTGTATGCTAGTGTTACCTCAGGAATCTCCCCTAATCTACAGTGGATGGTTTTTGCCCTGTGCTCTCCGGCCAGACTCCTGACACCTGGGCAGGTGTGGAGTCTACCTTCCTCCCTCACGATTGAAGCCCTGCTGTCAATGCTTATACTAGTCCGAGTCCCTCTGCTCTCCTAGCATGTGAACTGAGAGGTCGGGCATTTTCTGGCATGGGTAGTGGTTTGTTACATTTACGTTTCCTTCATTGAAGGGAATTTGTACGTTTGCAGCTCACATGTTGCTGAGAGAATGGGGCTGGTCGGTTCCTTTACGATAAGCTTATCACTTCAGAATTCTTTGAATGCATCTTTGTAACCCCAGGACACATGCAGGCTGTGAAAATGATAGAAAACGACTCTGGGATTAGTGTCAAAGCAAAGAATGTATTTCCCCACTTGTCAGGTACGTTGAAATTTTGCAAATTTCATCCCATAAAGGGAAACTCTTATTTGTCTGTGCTAGGGGTTTGGGTCTGGCTTGGGAGCTTGAATGGCTCTGTAAAGCTGTTCACCTTATAAGAAGGAGTCTCCCTTTGGTAGTCACAGGTAGGAGCAGTAGGGTTTGAAGGTCTCCATGACTACCCTGTTTTTGGCCTGGCATATTAGCATCAGCAGTGAGGATAGGAATGCCCCTTTGACTACCTCTTTGCAGATCCCACCATCAGAATGAGTGGTTTGGGAATTAATACCCCAGTGATTATCTTCAGCATAAGCAGTCGGGGTGTAAATGGGCTGGTGACTATCACCCCGGTAAACACGGGCTTCTGCAGTAATGGTGATGTTGCAAAATCTCCTGCGACCACATCCAAGATGGTAATTGGTGTTTGTAAGGTTGGGAAAGGGGTTAGGATCCTGTGACTGCTACATACCTTAGTGCATGGATCCAGTTGGAGTGGTCTGGGAAACCCCTGAACAACTCCTGCAGGTCCAGCATCCCTGGTCCCTGTTCCCTTTCACCACCCCACAATAGGTCTCCAATGTCAGACGGGAAGCTTCATCAGTGTTAGAAAGACGTTGAATAGGAGCCTGTAAAAAAGAGCAAGTTCTTCCAGTCTGAACTCAGAGGTTTATCACTGAGAACTGGGATCAGCTGATTACGCACTCTCAAACAATGGATTGTAGGGAAAGGACACTTGCAAATAATGTACAATACACCTTGACCACTGCCATTGTGCATTCACCTTTCGTAGGAATGCCTCCGCCATCTGTAAATGTGTTATTGTAAGTTATTTCTGTTTGAAATTGACATCCCTATTATTCAACTAATTACAAACACAAATACTGCCTGTGGCAATGTGGGGACCGGGATCCTTGGAAATAATCTGAATACACGCCATCACTTTGAACCATTTTCCTTTGCCACAGTTTCTTAGTTTCATAAACTGTGTAGAGGAGGAGCTGCATGCCTCTGCAGGAAATCCCAGCCCCCTATCATGTATGTTGGAAGCCTTAGATTGTGCCATGCTTGACACCAGCAGTTGTGACCATACCACAGCAAATATTCGAAAGAAGATACCCACTGAGAAAACCTTACCAAATGTATCCCTGAAGAGACGACAATCTGAGGGAGGAACTCCCCAAAGGAATATGAAAAAGAGTGAAAGAGGAGCTGGTGGCGTCATGAGAGACAACGTGACGGCCTGGGAAGACTGGATGAAGAGGCTGCCTGGACCCTATAGAAACTGATGACGAAGTAAAGAATCAAGTAAACTTTCAAATGCGAAAGGAAGATTGCATGGGTGTGATGCACTGCAGAAAATTCAAGCAGTTCAATAACTGTACATACACAGCAACGCTAATCTTAGAAGCTGGCTATATGTAGTGAATAGACTGCAGGCAAAGCCACCATTGTATAGAAGCTAGATATCAGTGTCATGAATTTAGTAAGCCCAGACCCATGGAGAGGAAAGGCCGGGAACTGTGCCGCAGTGAGAATTAGCTGAGATTGTGGATATGAATGACAAGGCTATTTGGCATGGTGTTAAGGTGAAAGCAGCCAAGGCTAGTTATCTGTTTTCAATGGCGGTGAACGTGAGAAGCTGAATCATCCCTTGTTAAGGTGCATAGAAAGAACACCATGCGTGCCAAGTTTTATTCATTTAAGACATTTAAACGCTGAAGAATGGTCCAAATCGTGGTCTCCTGTCACGTGAGCCAAGGATGGAAATAGAGTTGAGCTTGGAGTTCTAGAACAGCGATTGTTCGTGCTCACACTCCCTTATATTCTCACAGACAAGAATACTTTGCAAGGCCAAGTTCAAAAACAATCTTCATGGCAGAAGGGTTTGGTGATGAGAGACCTTGGGCTAATTGGGTGGGGGGTAAAGTCAAGTTCACCTCCTGGAACCTGCGTCTGAGCTCACGTGCTGCTAAGATAACTGAATGTTCCAGACATGGCACCAGCGTGCCAATCAATTGTAGCGGGCCATATAACAAAGGGGCCCTATAGTTTGAGAGCCAATGATATATCATGTACTTAATAGGGTTGAAGATGAGATGTTTTAGAGGTGGGCATGAGTTGTCCACCTGATAGTAGAAATCCAGGCACAATAACACCCCTTATAGAAAGTATACGTAGATGTTCCCCTTGAGCCTATCACAACCCTTTGTAGGGTTGTGTAGGTTTTTCTCATTTGCCAAGTAGCATGATGTGACGTATGACAAATCTTTAGTATATAAATGTGTTTTTATGTGAAATTTACGAGAGCTGTCCTATGATGTCTGTTGTAACTCCCTGTTTTATACAATTGATAACAAAACAGCAAACTTTTCCATCTTCCTAAATTGGTTTGATTATTTGGTGTCAAAGTTATTCTGCATCCCCATCCATTGCATGCACAGTATCCAAAGGGCTCTAAGCTCAAATGGTAGAAGCAGCGTGAACCAAGAAACATGCAGCAAAAGAATTCAGTTCACTGGGCAAACTTCTCTTTGTACAGCACCGTTCCGAAACAACAAAGCTACTAAACATGTAGGAAAGGCTGATATTTTTAAATAGTGAGGTTTGCACCCAGCATCCATGGTGGTTGTGTCTGTGTGTGGGGGAGGAATAATGGAAGAGTGTTGTCTATTGCACTAAACAACTGGGAAGTGAATGCTGTGTGTGGTGGAATTTCCAATTATGCTGGAAACTGCAGAGAAGCAGGACAGTTATTGGCCTCAATAATCATAAAATGGGATTGACGTTCAATGACATTGAGCTGCATGGCCTTAGCAGTTGGATTGTCTGTTAATTTGAAATCCATCAAGTATTGACATTTTTAAATGTTTTTTTAAAAATAATGTTCTCATGGTTCTGAGATTTTATATATATCAAGTCATCGTGTCGGAGGACGCGGAGAATGCCCATCTACGAACCGGTAGGTCAATCTCCATTCTTTCTGTCCTCACCATTTCCAGACAAGGAGTTTCGTTTCCCAAGGAGAAACTGTACCATCATAACGTGTACTCTGTTTATATAGAGTCACACGTTACTCAGAGTGAATATTGTGTCAAGTTTCAAGGGACGGCAGCCTTCCACATTTCTTTGAATTTACACTAGACTATGATGTCGCAATTGGAAAGGGAAAACTTATGAAGAGATCAAGCCACGTCACTTTTTTGCGAGAAATAAACTAATGTAGTAGACAAGGCACCAATAATACGACCACTGGAGACGGTTAGCAGTGATGAAATTAGACTTTTTAGAGGGATGGAAAAACTGCAAAAACGTGAAATTAGCAAATGGTGGGAAGAACATTCCCTTCAGAACTATGCGGATGTTGGACGCATCCCAATAAGTCTGCGTATCCTAGCCACACCTACCTTTGAGGAACAAGATCCTGCAATGTTACAGGAGTGGGGAAAGGCTAGCAATACATGCTCTATCACATTTTTGAACATTCTTATCAAATATGCCAGAACTGACAGACATAAGATTTTACAGAATATCAGTGAAATCGAGGAAGAACTACAAGGCATTACAAGAACTGAGGAAGGCAATACTCTGCATACCAATATGGAGAAAGGATATAACATTTTTGAAGAAGATATTAAATTAAGAAAACAGAGGAAATTCCTGCGAGACAAAAAAGACTACGAACAAGGCAGGGTTTTGACATTTGCTAGTCGCTTCGATATTCTCAGGAAGAAACCTCCAAATGACCAATTGACGGCAACGAATGAAGCGCCCGCAGAATTGTCTTCCTCTGATACGGATACAACTGAGAGTGAAAGTGAACAAGTTCCCAGGGAATTGCATTTTATAGAGGAGATGAGATTGCTAGGCATAGATGGAAGAGAAAACAGCAACAACAAAACAAGAGGCAGATGACGGGGCAGACCGACTGGACAAAGAGGAAGAAAAAAACAAGGAGGGGGAGACGTGGCCTCAACATCGGAAGTAGACAAAACGGAGAGGCTAACGCGCTCTGGACCAAAATGTAATGGACACTTCTATGCAGACACCTGATATGTCAGTAATCAACCTGTCCCAGCATCCCCTTAGTACTGAAGAAATGAAAGTACTCCAATTGGGCCTCAATTTCTGCCCGACATCATCCTACAACTGTGCAGATAACTCATATTGATTTTGACTGATATATGAGGAAAATTAGATTGAAAAATGTTTTTGCTACCAATCCCCCACCAAGAATTCCTGAAACACACACGCATCCACCAATATCTCAATTTTGGACATGCAGACAGTACAGAACCTCGAACATTTGCAGTTTGAAAATGATGACAACATGGATGTCTTGGATCATGACTGTCAAGAAATGAATATAGACATTAGCTGGCCAGGCAAAACTGAACTTAAGGCTAAATCCAGATTCAATCCGGCTTTTAACCCGGGTGGCCATGTAGAAGTCTTCCAGGATTTAGTGATTAGTGATCTCAAGAAAATAAGGCACAAACGTAGCAACTCTGCCAATAACTTAACCTCGGTCCAATATAATACCGTTCGACCTCTTGCAGCACAGTCTGACATAATTATAAATCCATCAGATAAAGGCATTAATATAGTTATTATGGACCGCAAAGACTACATCAAAGAAGCAGAAAGACAACTAGGTGACAAAAATTGCTTTGCTTTACTTACTGAGAATCCCTCTGCAAGCATGCATGAGAAACTTGGGAACCTATTACTAACATGGAAAAACACATCTTAGACGATGATATGTGCAAGTTTTTACATCCCAAATTCCCTGTCTTCCCTACCATCTACTTTTTGCCTAAAGTGCACAAGAGGTCAAACAGACCCCCAGGTAGACCAATAGTGACATTATGTGGGGCTCTGTTGGAAAATACTTCTAAATGTATTGATGAAACTCTTATGCCTTTTGTGACTGCATTACCCTCTTATTTGAGGGATACTAAAGTTTTTTAAATCGGGTAGAGGGGATACCTTGGGAATCAACCTATCTGCTTACCAATCTGGATGTAGTTTCTCTTTACACATCGATAAGACATGCAGATGGACTTAAAGCATGTGTCAGAAGCTCCCTTCTTTCTCACCTTTTTATCCTTGTTGGCGTTCTTCTGGGATATGGCTTCTTTCTTTTTCACCAACCGTGACTTGTATAAGCTGGAACGCGAGTTCTCAGGTTCCAGCGTGGAAGCCGACTGCCAAGCTGGTAGCGTTCGAATATCCAGGAACAATGGCGATTAATCCAGGAAGGAGCATAATGAAAGGTAAGGAATAGGAGGGGGGAGGGGGGGTTCCAGGAGTGAAGGAAGATGGAATGCACGACACACAGGGAGCGAACTCAAACACGTCTAGTAACTCGTAGGGGTAGAGCTGAGACGCGTGGAGCCGCAGGGACGTGCCGGTTTTCTAGGAAGTTGGCGAGTGCACGCAAAGGCTAGACCGCCGCAGTTCTGTGTCGGCGGCCATTTTGGATGGGTTGCAGAGTTAATGCCGCAGTGCATCAAGGACCATGAAGTCCAGAAGGGTTGAACCCGGCCATAGTACCTTAATTGTAATACTAATAATCACTGATGGCATCACATGGCTGCCTCTCTTATTTTGATGCATTGGAAAATGTAGGCCAGGGGGTTTTATTCACTACAATCACAATCTAAAAATTGAAAAGTTGCTGTATATCAAAACGTTAACCTTGACGTATGTTCTTAACGCACATTCCTTAGAGTCTGGTCTCAGCTCATGATGCACATGCATGGGGCAATAGCGGGCCTCCAACACACATTTAATTTGCACACCGGAACATAAACTTTCTGATGATGCTGTTTCTTCATTACTTCAGTTTCCCTGTGTGTCCCTGATTTATATGCATTTGGTCTTCATATGTATTGTTTGTACTAGCACAAGTGTGTAGTAAGTCTTGCTTTATTAACTAGTTATTACATGTTTAACATTACACAATCACCCTGACATCTTGCTACCAACATAATAGAAAGAACCCCTTGTAGGTAGGGACTTTTCATCAACATTCTTTTTGCATGTGATGTCATCAGTGATCTCATCAATGATATTTGTGATGTCATCTTTCATGTCCTGGGTCTTAGTGTTAGCAATGCATGTAGATGGTGCGAGATATGGTTGCTTAGCTTACCATAACTGGCGAATTTCAGGGGTTTTTTGCTTTTACTTGTAACCATAACATCCTTTTAACAACGTTTTTTTACTGAATTGCATAGGTTTTTATTAGTGCAACTTAACCATAACGTCCTTTTAACAGAGTTTTTTTTGTAGTGAATTTTGCAGGTTTTTAGAAGATAAACGTAACCCTAATGTCCCTTCGGCAAACTGTTTTTCATTGATTTCCATAGGTGTGCAGTACTGTAAATGAATGATAACATTACTTTACCAACATTTTTACAATGCATTTATCAGAATTCTAATTGTGCAGCACAATACAAGAAAGAGTGCATACCGAAGTCTCTGGAAGAACAAACCCCATTCCTTTTTTAAAAAAATGGGGGTAGAATGCCATTAGCAAGCGAGATTGTACGTCAGTAAGCCGTGGTACCAAAAAAGAGGATTTGTTGTTTTCAACCGGAACGCCTTCGGCGTTCCCGTTTCAAGAAAACAAATCCTTTTCCAAGATGGCCACCATGGAAAGGGAAGGCGGGTGTTGCATAGAAACCCTTTTTTGCTTTCCATTATAGCTGGGAGTCCATATTGTGTGTAAAAATGTGCGTAGAGAAGGCAAAGCAGTAGGCTTCTTACGTCTGGACAAAATACTAACAAAGTTTTTGAAGTGAAGCGCAATTATGTCAGAAATAGTGAAAGAAGACCATTGCTGCTGACTTTTAGACACATCATTTTGTAAGTGTCACAGGTCGAAAGGTTTGAAGATGTGTCCAGTGTGAGGGTGTAAGCATGTATTATTTTACAAACATTTTTGTACAGCAAACATTTGTAGTGCACCTTACCTCATTTTTCCTCTTTTAGAAAGATAGCAAATGTGACAACATAGCGTGTGAAGCCTGAACTAATCTTGGTCATTGGGGTATCTGGGTGACAGAAATTGGCGTGACGGCACGAAAGCATATTAGATGGGTCTGACCGTTGCGTTCCCAAACCAAGTGGTATGCAATACCGTTCGCGGTAATGTACCGTGCCAGCGTATGGAAATGTGTAATGAATATGCTGGGATCTTCAAGGTAGCATGACACATTTTGAAGTAGAAGAGCAAATTAAAAAAAAAAACACTAACATGTAAGAATTAGTATTGTAGTTTTATTTCACAATACACTGTGCAAAATGGTCGCCTTATTCTCATTTGCATAGAAATTGAAAGTTTGGCCCTCATTACAACACTGGAGGTAACCCATGGCACTATTAGCACCATGGTTGCTGCCGGTGTTGTAATGAGTCCGCCAATGTTTAATGGGGAATCACCACCCCATTCCAAGGTTGGCGGGGCGGTAATTCCCAATTGAACATTGGCCCTTCCCCATTCCCATTTTTGCCCCATAGGGCTCTATGGAACTGGGGAAGGCGGTAATTATGGTACCGCAAATTGCAGTACCGTAATTACCTCGAAGGTCCCTTTGCGGGTCCCTACTTTAACGGCTGGTCCAGACCAGCCGTTCAGGTCGGGTCCCGCAAAGAGACCTCGTAATTAGGCGCCAAGGGGTTAACGGCGCCGCAGCCTTTTATGGCACCGTTAACCTCTTAGCGCCAGGGTCATAATGAGCCCCTTTGTGTCTGTGCTGGACAATGAAATTGGTGTTGGTGATGGAGTCGTTGTTGGTTTGGAACACAGAAAGAATGCATTGTCGGCACTGTAGTTCTTTTCCTCTCACATTCATTGGCATTACAAAATGAATCACTGTGATGTACTGCATCAGAAAGGATGGGAGGTTATTGAAAATGTTAATGTTATTGGGCACGTTGTTGTTTACCCAGACGGAAACTGTGCGTTGTCGGCACAGTAGTCATTTCCTCACACATTCATTTGCAGGACAACGTCAATCGCTGTGATCTACGACACCAGAATAGGATGGAATGTTACTTCTTATTGCGACAGCTGCGTACGGGCATAGAGGTCCAATGCGGTCATCCCATTCAATAATAATGGACAGACAACCGGTAACGAAAAGTTGCATTTGACGGTTAAAAAAAAACCCATCATTGGGGCGGTGGAAGCGGTGACAATCGCAATAGGAAAGGAAATAGCTGAGGGAGAAAGGGAAAAAAAATATCAATACGAAACCTTTGAAAAAAGGAAAGGTGCAACACATAACATTTGTAATAAATAGTAATGTTCGATGGGGAATTGTAGAACGACCATACAAATGGTGACAATGTGCAATCTGCATGATGGGTAAAAAAAATGCAATGGCACAGAAATGTTGTATATCAATGGAAGGAAATGTAGTTACATCCTACAGATGGTGGCAATATGCAATCTACACGGAGCGAACAGGGAAGTGTGACCGCGAAGGGAGAGGAAGATGGGTGGGCTCTGTCAGCGGCTTTGGCGTCGCAATGCTGGTGCCATCAGCTCTTTGGAGTTAGGGTCAGCAAAGTGACTGGGTCTACCAAGGCTTTTGAATTGCCCAGGGGTTGAGAATTTGATCTGGGTAAGCCCACCAAGTCATGGGGATTTAGCCCTGCTATGGTCTCTCTCTGGTAGGTGATGGCCCTGTTCACAAAGGTGTCTATCAGGAGGGCATTGAAAGGCTGCTTGTCAAACATGTTGTCATCCCATCAAGACAGCTTCTTCCTACAGTGATAGATATTTTACAATATAACTAGAGCCGATTTTCTACTTGTATAGTGAACTGAAGATGGGGGAAGTGTCCCCAGCCAAATTTCACAAGGTTGTACTCAGTGAAATATTTTGACAGTCGCTAAATGTGAACTTCATTGATTTCGCTAGGGCAACTTCTCCAGATGTGAGTCTACCCTAAGTCAAGACATTTCTTTCAAACTGGTTTTATGTGCACATAGCGCTCACAAAAAACCAAGAGAGCAATGAGATTCAAATCCAACAACTTCTAAAATAGAGAGCAATCCATCAACTTCTCAAATGGAGAGCTCAGAGGACAAGACAGAGCCTCTTTTTTAGGAGCTACTCTAAATGGGCAACAGGAGGAATAGAAAACAAAATGTATATTCAAGTATGAGCAAAATAAATAAGGAGAAAGAGGCAAAGGAGAGGGAAAAGTAAAGGGGAAGTCGATCAGCATTAGAAATGGCTGGAACAATGAGGACAAATAGAACATTCGAAGAAGAAAACATCACTAAGAAAAGAGTGGTCAATAGTTAAGACTATAATCCCAACCATATTAGGTGGAAGTGTCAGAATTAGGGCTGGGCTTCGCTCCCCTCTATACTTCCTAGAAACCCAAATGGACCTCTTTGGATTCCTCTGCAGAATAAACTGCATGTCCTTTTCTCAAACGATTACATGCAACTAAATATACTGGGTATTATCTCTCGAGTGGCCAGTCAGTTCACCACCATGGACGTTTCTACATTAGACGCAATCTGGTCTTCATACCATAAAGAATATGATAAACCTAAACATGGTTCCACTGGTGACGCTGTAACTCCTGTGCGAGTACTGAGTGTGGTCTTATGATGACATTGGGTTGCATTACAAGTTTGGCGGTAGCCTTGCCGGTAAAACGGACAGGCTCATGCCAAACTTGCAGATTTTTCTGGTGCCCACGAATGGGCAATTACCGGGTCATTACGGCCCTGCCGGACCCAGTAATTGCCCATTTGCGGGCGCCGGAATGAAATGCTCCCCATTCCCATTGAGCCCATAGGGCTCAATGGGAATGGGGAGGTCGGATGCACCAGCACCATTGAGCATCTGACATGCTCTGCTCACGTGTGCCGATACGCCTGCCAGGTCAGACCTGGCGGGTGGGAAGGCACCCGCAAGCAGAACTCATAGTTTTCCGGTCCGGTAACAATGGTACCGGCAAGCTTACCGGTACCAGCAAACTTATAATGAGGCCCATTGCCCTTCACACCTACTATGGACAGGGTGCAATATAATGTTGTGGAATTTGAAAACATGTTTTTGATGTTTTCACTCTACCTGAATTTAAGAGCAAATGGGAGCCAAGTCTTGCCCCCTAGTGTTGCTGGTGATTCAGATGTAGGAATGGGCGATGCAGCGAGGCATATGGCTCCAGGCGCTTCACGTTTCAGGAGTGGAAAATCCACCTGGAGACTCACTCAGTCGCTGAACGATGGCAAACCTCGAGTGGGTATTGACAAACAATGTTCTGCATCAAATTCTCAGACACTGGGGACTCCCCAGATTGACCTATTTGAAATGAACAAGACATTTCCAACATACACCTCCAGAGAGGGCTGTGAGAAGTCTGAAATGAAATGACGGACACAAAGTGGTCATGTTTTTGGTTAAAGACTTTTATTAACATAAAGCGGATTCGGAAAATGCCTTTGACACTGCTCCAAAACAGATTTCCCTACCTAAAACCAAAAACGAAGTCTCCGTCCATGTCAGGATGTCAAAATCAAAAAATTGCCCTTGTGCCCAAACGTTCTATACTGACCGTCACACTACAAACCGAATTATACAGTGAAAAGGGAAATATCTTTAACCTGGTGATTGCAAAAAGAGTTGACAAAGGAAAAATAGAACCGCTCCAACATAATTTCTCCAAGGTAAAAGAACCTCGGTTCCAGAGGGTGATTCCCTTCTGGTTTCTTTCTCAACTCAAATAGAATGGTATTCCAAAGTCAAAATAAGATTTGAGTTCCTGGGGAATTCCCTTCTCCAGGATTTTGTCTCAGATTAATTAATCCTTTCAACACACAAATTCACCAATAGTAGCAGGCCTTGGTTGCAGAGGTTCATTCCTTCCCCTGGATTCTTCCTTAACGGCAATGTTGTCTTTCTTTAACAGATCGGTACGACGTCCTTTCATCGCGGGATGTTTTTTCGCGGGGTTATTTAGCACAAATGTATTTCACTTTTTTTTTTAGTAAATTATATATATGGGGTGTGGGTGTTTGGGAATGAATACAAATTAAACAAAATGGGTGGTTTGGGGGGAACCACCCCAAAAATAATTTTTAAAAAATTCGTAGGGTTTTTTCATTAAAAAGAATCGCGGTAAAAAACCCAGTGAAAAAACATCCCGGGATGAAATCACATGGAACCATCAGATCTTGATGTCTTTCTTGGTTTACAATAATATAATTTGGATTCTTCGGCACTATGCCAGTGATTCTTGGGGCGGACTGGAGTGCGTGGAGCGCACTGGAGTGCATAGAATTGCGTGACTGACATGGAACGTTTTGGAGTGCATGGAAAGTTTGAAAGAGCATGTAACCCATCATATCACATCACCACGCTTACTCTCTTCTTTACACCACCATTCAACTAGAACACAGAGATACTATGACACCATTCGGCATAACTGTTCTCATGCTAACATTCTTCTGCATACTCCCCATCACTCTAAGTAAACACTGCTGGTTACACACCCCCCAGCCAGGCGTTCCCCTCAGGCCTAACGCAGCCACATTCGGTCTGGATAAATCCTGCCAGAACGAACACATAATCCTGATCTCTCAACCACCACACCTACCGCTAAGTGCAGCAAAGACACATACCCTCAGTTACTGTGCAGAGAATGTTATCAAGGCACTATTATCATCACATTAAAGGAAGCAGAAGTTATTATTAAAATCAATATCTCCAATTAGTATGAGGAGGGAATGCTTACTGCTGATGAACAGAATTTTGTGTACAGTGCAATGTCCTAATATTCTGCCTTTTTATCATTTACCTAAGGTCCACAAATTGCTAAATTCCCCTCCTGTTAGACATGGTGTCTCGTTGATGGGCTCTCTGTGCATGAAAAATCGTCAATCTATGTAGATACGTTTGTGAAAGACATGTTCTGCCCCAATAAACACACTTTCTCGGTAACAGAACTATTGCTAACAGCACTATTTGATGGTAAAATTGGTATTAAATCATGCTACATGGCCATCAAACACTCTGGTGGGATAGAGACTTTCAGAGGTTGTCTTGCTTTACATCAGCCTGTTTCAACAGGCATGTTGAGGTTCCCCTTGAGATGATTAAGGCATGTCTGAATATCCATTTTTTTCCCTTTGAAGGCAAGTTGTCTAGGCAAAAATGGGGCACAGCCATGGGTTCCCACTTTGCCCCACATATGCAAACTTGATGGTTGGAAGATGGGAAGAAACGTGAGTGAGAAGGGACAACATTGTTGATTATACTGTGTCAAGGTCCTCTGCTGGGTGCTGGCCATAGGTTCTAGGGGCCAGGGAATTCCCCATGCTTCAGCATGAGGCCCTGCAGGAGCTATATGGTGACTCCCAGGGAACACTGTGCTGTGCCCCACCACTTAAAAGGTGTTAATGATCTCCATCAGGTTAACACCCTTAAGGGCCACCCAAAGGTGAGCAAGGTACCCAGGGTGCAGACCTCTCCTCCTGCTAAAACAGGAGCAGGCTCCTTTAGGGAACTGACTGGCTATAACATAAGCAAACATGTAGGAACACTGAAGCACCAACCAGGTTATCAATTCATCTAACATTAAGTTTTGCCAGACCCGGTGAACCCCTACCATTTCAGCAGACCTCAGAAATGAAAAACTAACATATTACAAATGTTGCTAGATCTGAGGAGCTCCCGGTGGGAGGAGGTACACATATCTGGCATGACAATGAGGAACATAGGACCAACAGAGGTGTGAACATGTGAGAATGAGAGCCAGCCTCACATCTGAACAAAATATGTGCTCCCAGTAAACCCATTGACCATCAGGGAAGATTAGAGCCTTTGAGTACCCCCACCGACTATCAACAAGGGACTTCTAACAGCAGATGAGGTCCTGTCCTCCCCTAGAACTGGGTAGTCTCCAAAGTTTGAGTACACCATAGTGGAGGACTGAGTTGGGGATACTGGGCCTCCCAGAGTAAGACCACACCAAGAGATGTTTAGTGGAGAAAACTGTGGATTTCACCCTTGGGCCGTCAGACCTATACCTCATAACATAGCTTTTTGTTACCCCATGCACAAGTTGTAATTTACCCTTTTCCCTCAAAACCAACATCCTTCATTTATACCTTTCAGTCAGTCTCATCTCTTAATCCCGGTGGCCATCCTGACTATATGGAGCACATTATTTGATGGCTTCATTATACAGACTGTGAATTTCTTCTTTGGGATGGTGGGCCAACACTGTTACAACAATGTGTAGCCTGCCCTAATTCTATTTGGGTAAATTTAGAATGTGCCTGTGAATACAGTTGTGAGTTCATCAATTACCTACATCTTTCCATCAAGGTATGTCATTTCAAACTTCTCACTAGAATTGCTCACACTACATGTATGAAATGGAGAATACCATATTGGGAGCTCCTTGGAGCACGACTTAATTGCAGCAAAGATGAAGAATTTCTCATATCAGCCTCCAGAATATGTGACAGTTTTAGAGAGTGAATTTACCATGATTGGTATCTTATAAAGCCATTAGAGGAACTGAAATCCGTAGAAAGAAATGTTGTATTGATGACAGATGACAGGGAGCTCTGCTTGCTCGTAGCAGTGATGGTCTCGGCGTAGTTGTGTGGGTGGATTGCCCACAATAATTCACTTCTGGTCAAACCACCACCAGCTCCTGGACACACCTTCTCTCTCGGGCAGCAATTTCCCCGGTGCCTTGCTCAACGGTCTCCCGACATCTCGCTTTGGTGATCCTCGCCTGTTCGAAAGGTGTGGGCTCTGCGCTAGTCTCTGCCCCTTCTTGGTGCAATCACGTCAGGGGGCTTGCCCTGCATCCAATACTCTCTCTCCTCCTCCCTTCTTTTCTCAGTTAAGTGCAAGACATTTTTTTTATATAACTCTTTTTATTAAGTTTTAGACAAAACAATCGTAAAATCAAACATGAATCATAGGCATATTACAGATACAGGCAGTATGGCAGTATCAAAAGCGGACCGTGAGACAGTTGTGAGACAAGGCAGGTAACCAATGTTAATAGTGGTACTGATCAGCTTCCACCAGCGGATTTCAATGAGCATCCAGCCATTTGCCCCATATTTTTTCGAATTTGTGGGGGCAGCACGTTATAGATACGGCGTTTTGAGGCTGCGCATCTGTCTAGTTCGTTACTCCAGCGGTTCAGGCACAGTGGATCGGCAGAGCCCCATTTAGCTGCAATAAGTCTTTTGCCTGCCCCCAACGCAATTGTCAGAAACATTTTGCCATATTTAGACAGTTCTACTTCCCCCCAGATGCCAAAGAGTACCATTTTGGGATCCCTAGGGATTGGCGTCGCCAGGGCAACAGAGATCATGTTAATACAGTTCTCCCAGAAGGCCTGTAACACCCGGCAGTCCCATATCATATGGTAGAAGGTAGCAGGTTCAGTGTTGCATCTGATGCATGTCCTGTCGTCTACCCCCCCCCCATCTGGCCATTGAGGTACGTGAGTGATATGAGCGGTGAACGATTCTCAATTGTATTAGTCTCAGTTTCGATTCTATACCGATTTCTTTAGGGGACATTAACACATCCACCCAGTCCTCTGGTTCCAGTTGGCCTACATCTCTTTCCCACTTTGCTTTGAGCCCATCAAGCTGCGTGGCCCCGAAGGAGTTAAGGGCCTGATAAAGAGTGGAGGTAACCTTAGAGGAAATGCGTTGCGGGAGGATATTGGTCTCATTGGGAGAGCAGAGGGGTATGTTTGTCGTGTCAGGGAATTGGGTGCGGATGGCGTGGGCAAGCTGCGCATGTCGAAACCGGTCCATGGGTGCCAGGTCAAATTGCTCTTGCATGGTCTCAAAGTCCAGGAGGTGACCCCCTTGATTCACCTGTGCTAGTGTGTGTATTCCTTTTGCGAGCCAGTGACCAAAAGAGCCAATTTTCACTATTTCCGGGAGGAGCGCGTTGTGCCATATGGGTTGGGATAGTGCCGGCTTTCCTTTCCAGCCGATTAGTTTGTGTGCATCCCGCCAGGCCCAACGGATATGGTGCGTCATTTTGGGCAACGTCGGGAGTTGGTTATGGGTGGCGTACAGGATCTGCAGCGGGGTTAACGGGGCCATGATCTCTAGTTCGATACGAATGTGTGGTAGTGTGGGGTCTGCGTGCATCCAGTCGTTTACTACCCCGATCTGTGTCGCAAGGTAATAGGTGCGTATGCAGGGTAAACCGATGTCTCCCTCCCATACTGATCTCTGGAGCGTATCGAGGGCATTTCTGGATTGTTTCCCACCCCATAGCAGCATGCAGAGGTTTCTGTCAATAAGTGCGAAGGTTTCTCGGGGGATAATAAACAGGGCATTTTGGATACCGTACAGCATTCTGGGGAGGGTCATCATCTTGAATAAAGCAGCTCTACCCATTAGCGATAGGGGGAGTGATTGCCAGTGGGAGGTATCTCTATTGAATCGCTCAATTACTGGTTGTAGGTTAAGTTGAAGGAACCCTTCAAGTGTTGGATCGAGCCGTATGCCCAGTTATTTGAATTCCCTAATAGAGACATGGTATGGGCAGGTTTCAGGGATCGCAGACTCACCACCCTGGATCGGGAAGCAAATGGTTTTGGCTTCATTCACCTTCAGGCCCGCAAATCGCTGATACTCCCTAAGGATGAGGGAGACAGCCGGGCATGAAGTGCTCGGGTGTCTGAGGTATATGAGGAGGTCATCTGCATAGAGTGATAGGTGGTCCCCCCCCCCTCCCGGCCAAGCGAAACCGGTCCAGTTGGTGTTAGCTCTGAGTTCAATTGCGAGTGGTTCAATGGCCAGGAGGAAAAGAAGTGGGGACAACGGGCATCCCTGCCTTGTACCTCGACCTAAGGGAAATGATTTAGAGGACCTGCCGTTCACCCTTACTGTGGCCTCCGGGGATGAATAGAGGAGTTTAACCCATGATATAAATGTTTGCCCCAGGTTCATCCGAGCCATGATCGCCCACAGTGCATCCCACCCTACAGAGTCGAATGCCTTTTCAAAGTCCACCGCCAGGAGGGCTAGTGGGGCTGGTATTTCTTTAGCTCTGCTCAACGCCAGTTGGACTCTGCGTAGGTTCATGCAGGTGGATTTGTTGGGCATTAATCCACATTGGTCTGGGTGGATGAGAGTCTCTATTACATGCAATAATCTGTTAGCGAGTGTCTTGGCGAGGACCTTGGCTTCACCATTAATCAGAGATATGGGGCGATAGGAGGCACATTCCTCCGGAGGTTTCCCAGGTTTGTGTATGACTACTATGCATGCCTTCCTGAGGTCCGGGGGGAGAGCTCCTAGTTCTTTGCTGCGTAGGAACATACGGTGCATATGGGTAGATAGTGTACCACTGAGGTATTTCCATGTCTCTGTAGGGAAGCCATTGGGACACAGAGTTTTCCCGGGTTGGAGCTGTGCAAGCACCTCCTGCACTTCGGTGTCAGTGATTTCAGCGTTCAGGAGATCTGATTGGTGCTGTGAGAGTTTCAGGATCTCAATCCGGTCAAGGTAGCGTGAAGGTTCGTATGGCGAGCTCTCCGTGGGTGGGGTATAAAGATTCCTGTAGTAGACGGCGAATGCTTCAACAATGTCAGAGCCTTCAGTCAAAAATGTTCCATCAGGAGATTTAATGGCCTGTACATGTCCCCTGCTTTGTTCACGTCTCTCCAACCAGGCCAGGGTCTTATTTGCTTTGTCGCCTCATTCATAAATTTGGCTCCGGACTAGTTGGTGAGCTGATCGTGCGTTATCTAGCGACAGGTTGCTGAGGGCATCTTGTGCCGTGAGCAGAGCCTCTTTTGCTTCTTGGTTGCTGTGTTCTAGGATTTGTCGTTCACACTCGGAGACTCGTGCTTCTGCTTCTCTAATCCTCTGGACTTGTCGTTGCTGGTGGGCGGAAACCGCCAAGATAGCTTCCCCCCGGAGGATGGTCTTGTACGCCTCCCAGATAGAGGCAGGACAGTCCACTGAGCCTTCGTTGATGTCAAAATATTCTGTTGTCTTTTTTTCCAGCTCCTCCACAATTTCAGGGAGACGGAGGTGATATGTATTTAGGCGCCAGTTACGATCCGGACATCGGCTGGAATTCTTCATGGTTAGAAGGAGCGGAGAGTGGTCTGAAATTCCCCTTGCGAAGAATTCAGCGTCGAGGAGTCTATGATTTATGCTGGGGGAAATGAAGGCGTAATCAATCCTGGAGAGCGACTTGTGGACACCAGAGAAGAAAGAAAAGCCAGCCACTTCATTATGAAGTGAGCGCCATGTGTCCACCAATCCTAGGGCTTCAGCGAGCACGGCAAGTAATGTGGAGGCGGGGTGGCTTCCAGATCTCCTATGAGATCTATCGACTGCAGTATCCATCACTTCATTGAAGTCCCCACCAATCACCCATATATCGGCCTCCTCCTCCAGGGGTAAGCTCCGTAGCTCGGAAAGCAGTTCTTTCCTAAGTGTGGGGGGGGACATAGATTGCTGCAAGGCCCCATTTCTCGCCCCAGATGTCGGCTAGTACCATTACGTACCGGCCCCGGGGTCAGTTTTGACCTTCCTAACCTGCACGGGGACACGCTTATGGATGAGTATCATCGTGCCCCTGGCACCTTTCGTGAATCCGGCATGGTAGGTGTGCGAGTAGTTGGATCTTTTGAAAAAGTTGGTGCTCGTGCCTATCAAATGTGTTTCATTTAAGAAAGCAATATCCGGCGAGTATCGGTTAAGGTACTGGAGCACCAATCTTCGCTTTATGCTGGAGCCGAGGCCGTTAACGTTCCAGGACAGTATGGTTACCTTGTTGGAGTTCATTCTATCTGCGTGTGTCTCTTGTCGGGGCATCTGGAAGGATCACTGGCGGTTGCGCATTTTCCGGAGATGTGTAGTGACGTTTTTCCCGGGGGAGACGTCCGGGGGTCGTCTTGTAGTGGTGTGCCTGCAGACAGGATGATAACTGTGTCAACGGTCTTGCCCGTAGACAGTGCTTGATTTCCTTGCCAGCGTTTGTCAATGTCGTGCCTTCCTTTCCCGTAATTCTGTGTCCTTACATTCCCATAATTCCCCCCACCCTGTACTTCCCCCCCAACTGGGAGCACCTGTCGCCCAAACATTAAACTTATAACTTGGTAAACTTCCTCGGGATAACCCGGACTGTGATAGCGCCCGCGCCGCATTAGGGGCGGCGGCCGCTAAGTAAGCGCTCCCATGTTGTTGTGTTTGTGAATTAGTCCCCATATTGCGTGGGCCTTATCCCTTCTCCATAGGGGTCCCCGTTGCGACGTCATCCGTGCCGGTCGGAGATCGGGGGGGCGAGGGCCACCTAGACCGGGGCTTCTGTGGGAGCAGGCCCGGTGGTGTGTGTCTCACTCTGGAATCCGTGAGAACTTGGGTTTCAAGCCAGTCCCATGCCTCTTTGGGGTTGTAGAACAGATGAGTAGTGCCCTCATAATGGACTTTAAGCAATGCCGGGGAGAATAGGGCGTATTTGATAGATAGCGACTGGAGCTTCTTCTTGACAGAGTCAAATGACTGGCAGGCTTTTTGGACTTCTTTAGTGTAATCAGGGCAGAAACCAACCCTGTAGCCGTTGTATGTGATCGGGCCAGAGGCTCTCGCCATTTGTAAGATCGCATCCCGGTCCCGGTAGTTCAGCAGACGTGCAATTATTGTTCTAGGCGGGGCTCCTGGGGTAGGTTAGCCAGTGGGAACTCTGTGTGCCCTCTCAACGGAAAAGAATTTGGATAGCTTTTTTGGAGCAAAGACATGGGCGAACCAATCTTCTAGGAAAAATTCTGCACTGGAACCTTCCTCCTTCTCTGGTATTCCGAGGATCCTGAGATTATTGCGCCGCGCCCTCCCCTCACTATCTTCAGCGCGGTATTCCAGTTGGGCCACTTTTTGGGCGATTGTGGTAAGTTGCTGCTCCAGGCGGTGTACCGTGTCTTCGGTGTCAGACATTCTCTGTTCTGCCTCTCCTACCCTGGTCGACAGGTTGCGGTGGTCTTGACGTATGAGGGACAACTCAGAGGATAGGCCGCCTATTTTGAGTTCCAACGATGTCCTCGATTCTCCAATCGCTTTCATGAGGTCTAACAGAGAGATAGGGGGGTCTTGGGGCTCTTCGGAGGCGCTTTCCTATTCTGGGGGCTGAGACCCGCGGTGGGGAGGAGCCCCCACAGTGTAGAGGTCCATCTTGCTTTGTAGCATTTGCCGTTTGGATTTCTCCTTCCCCATATCGTGATTGGGCGATCCTGCGTGGCAGGGATCCCAATGTTTCTCGTTGTCACACCGGGGGTAGGTGGGTGACGGGAGAGGTCCTGTGTGAATCAGGCGATCATGTAGAGGATGCGCAGGGTGCTCACCGCTAATCTGTTCAGGAGCTGCGTCTGTGATAGCAAAACGCAGCCTCTGTGAGTGTCAATCTCGCTTCCAGGGTGGTAGAGCACACATGGCGGGCGCAGCCACGGGGAAGAAATCGCCTCACTGGCAGTAGTGTCCCATAGGGGGGTCATTCTGCCGTGCTTCCGCCGGTTGTCGTCACTTAGCGAAGGAGGGGGGGGGAAGAGATACCGGGGGTCCCACTTAGTCAAGGAGTGTCTCAATTAGTAGCGGGGAGGAGTACCCTCCGTCTCCCTATTCGTAGTTTGGGTCCACCACGCCAAGGCCTCGAGAGGAGGACTGTGTCCTTGTTCCATGCACTGGTATTTTTCTGGCCAGTATCTATCTCCGGCACATACAGTGGCCCACATGGCTACTGTGGTCGTTGCAGGTGGATTAGGCTGTGCAGGGGGCCTTGAGGGGGGAGATAGGACGGTCCACCCAATTCAAACACACTCGTACCTTGCCATGAATGTGTCCACGTACAGCGTTCTTGCATCAGGTGGGGAGCGCAGCACACGCCTCTCCTGCCATGCTGCAGCTCGACCCTGGGCGTTGTGGTCTCTCTGATGGAGGGAGGGTGGCCGACAGTGGGTTCGTGTTGCAGGTACTCAGGCTCCGGGGCCCCGCTCGTCCATGGCACTGGCGTGGGTGAGATGGCCGCCACTCCTATGTCCTCGGCCGCGTGCTCTGCCCCGCGGGTCTCCTAGGCAGGCCGGCGTGGGAGACCGCGGTCGTGTCCCTGGTGGCGTGAGCGGGGTGCCGCCGGGATTTGCAGGCAGCCCGGCGGTGTGGTTCGGGGCGTCCCCTCGCACCGGTTCCCCCTCGTTCGCTGCTCTGCGAGGGGGGAGGAGCTGCAGCAGCCACACCAGCGCCTCAACGGTCGCGGCCCACCAGCTGAAGGATACAGGCTGAAACACTCTCTCCCCGCTCCATTTCGGCTCGGGGTTGCGGCCAGTACTTCTCTGGATTATCCGACGCTTCCCATGTGCCGCAGGGATGGGGCAAGTCAGTAAAACGGGGATTTTTCGCAGGATATATGCAGCGGCCGCCGGGAGCCGTAACGCTTAGGTCTGCATGCGTTGCGCACGCATGGCACAGTCCCAAGTGCAAGACTCTTAAAGGGACATCTTCTTTTTTAGGTTCTCTGATGTTTTTGCTTCAGCATTGCCTGCAGTCACAAATAAGGATGTTACTTTATTCTTCCCAGTAGTTAGTCCCATATATGCTGCTACTGTGTCTAATCCAGGGAGTTCCTCACAGGAACGAGAGTCCATGTACCCTAAGGGGAAGTCACTCCCAGTGAGGTCCCACTTGCCCAGAACCCTAGGGAGGATCTGGTGGAGCAGGCTCACCTCCCTTGCATCAGAGGGGGTGGCTCCCCCTTGGGGAGAAGGGATGAATACCATCGATTTGTCACAGGCCACAGAAACAAAGCCGCCTAACATGTACTCGAAGACTCGCCCTTCCGGGCAGTCATTGCAGTTCTGCAGAAGGTCTGTGCGGGGGAAGTGGGAGGGATTAGCCCATTACTTATAACATTTGCTACTTGCACCATGTCCTAGGGGGGAAGACAGGGCCAGATTGGCAAAGCACAGTGGCCTAATCCAGGGACGAGAAGGGGGATAGAAGAACACCACAGGAAGCAGAAAGTGCGGGTTATTCAGGTGAGGTCAGAGAAAGAGGAGGACCAAGAGACAAGCAGAGGGAGGAAGGAGAAGTTGCGAGTGGAGGTGTCCTTTGGAACAGGTGAGTTATTGGCTAGTGAGTAAAATTGGTAGTGTCAGTGTGTATGTTAGTGTGGCAAGTGTGATTAAAGGAGTTTGTGTAAGTAGTGACTGTGACTTGTATTGTACTGAGTGAAAGGAGGGTTTTTGAGTAGTAGTGGGGAGGAGGGAGTAGCATTCTGGAGGAGGGAGTAGAGGTGTAGAAGAGGGAGTAGTGGTGTGGAGCAGGGATGCCATTTGGGAGTCGCAACTGCAACGCCTGGCACTGCCTCTGCGACCCCTGGTTAAGGTTTGCAGAGGCAGAGAAAAAACAAAATCAAAGAGCCCTCTTAAGATTCATTTCTTTTTGAAGTCACGCTTACCTCAGAAAGAAATGATTTCTATTATGGTTTTCCATAACGTACATTATTTCTTTCTTAAGTCCGAGGACTCCCCCACCCAGGGCCCTCGCACCCCACAGAACATGGAAGGCTCTGGATCCCCTGTTCTGCACATGACAGGAACCAGAGCTAGTTCCTTGCATGCATGAATCATGGGCGCCAGAGAGGCCAATCTGCAAAGGAGTTCATTGGAGCAGCAACAGATTCGGGAAAAGGTAAGAAAATGTTTGGTTTCTTGTAAATGTGTTTGCTTGTGTGCATGCAAGGGTGTGTGTGTGTGTGTGTGTGTGTGTATCTGTGTTTTTGTGTATATGTACATTATGTAAATGTGTGTGAGTGCATGAAGCATGGGTGGCTGGATGCACGTGTGTGAGGGAATGGGTGCAAGTGTAAATGAGCATGTGAATGCTGTGTGAATGGTGAATGTATGTGCTTATGTTCAATGCCTGGATTACTTACCCATAATCTTCATTGCTCCTAAAGAACCTTGCCTCATAAGTACTGGGACCAGGAAGAGGGATGTGGATGTAATGCTGGGCTAAGGAGCTGATGTTGGGGGTTGGAGGAGGAGAGTGCGAGGGAAAGGGGATGGGAAGGTGGAGCAGAAGGGGGTGCACTAAAACAAATGGGCATCCATAATAAAGCAGGCATGATATGTGTTATTTGTGGGTATACTGACATTTTAGTACAGCCACTCTACCACATTTCTTAATGTGGCATGACATTTTTTCTGGGCATCTATGATGAAGTAAGCATCGTAAGTGCTGTTACGTGTTTAGACTAGCATTTTGGTGCAGCTAGTCTAGCCATTTCTTACTGTGACTTGGCATTTTGTACTGGACATCTGGCTAGACTGGAATTTGGGCTCAACCAGTCCTTACTGTGGCATGGCATTTTCTTCTGTGCATTATCAAGGCTACAGCAAACATGATAAGTATTATTACATGTCTGGTCTACATTGTGCAGCAGTTTTTACATGTTTTCTTATGGTGGCATTGCATTTTTAATAGCAAAGCAATAAGATAGCTCAGCAGGTTGAGCGCTAGCTGCTGAGATCTGTGTGTGATCTGCAGGTTACTGGTTCAAATTCTGGCAATGCCAACTGAGCCTTTCATTCTTTCGAGTTGATAAATGAGTTCCAACTTCGGGTTGAGATAATTGCATGTAAATATGTGCTATGTAAAGCGCTTGGTCGAAAGCGCTATATCAATAACAAATCATCATCATTAATTAAGCATTCCTGTGCACTGTAGTGACTTGCATCTATTGGATTTTTTAATACTGTATTATCGCAGAAACTGGCAATGTAAGGGCTCTACTTTTCATTTAATTATAATACCTGACATGCAGCTATAATTGGCATAATATGGAAGTAACTGGCCATACAATGCTGAAGGGGCATATCTATGGCAGTGCTTTGGCCTATGTTGGTCTATTAGGTCATATCATGACCCCATCCAGGTCATAGGAAGGCAGCACCCTTGTTAAAATGTGGTTGGTATCTAAAATATTCTTGTCTGCTTTAGTACCTATTTGGTATTTTAAAACGTTTACGTTTATGTACTTATGTTATGCCCATAAACCAGTTCTGGTGATGTCACCAGGATTAAAGAGGAACTGATGTCATGGTGAATCGACGTCCCTGGTGTGGAGGAGGGGGTAGCAGGTAGAGTGGGAAGGAAGAGAGAAGAAGAAAGAACGGGAAAGGAGGAGAAGAGAGTGGGTGTGATAGAAGAAATACTGACTCCAATGTGGAAGTCACACATCCCCAATCCCACTAGAACTCTAACAGCTGGATATATCAAGGGCAATCGGGAAGTCACTGAGGGGGTTTTAGATAGTTAAGGCAAGCTGACTTTAGGTCTTTACACCTAGTATAAGGCAGGCTCAATAGATACAAAAGGTTAACCCCTACTGTGTAACCTGGGGACTGAGACGCCTGTATTAGGGAGGACGTGATTCACCAGACAATAGAGAGTTGTGTGATGCTTTTAGTTGTAAAGATGACACGGCATCGAAGGGTGCTTAGCTACTTGCTATTCTTACACTGATCCCCTTTTTAAGGCTAGCCCCCACATATTGTTTTGTGATTTGATATGGAACCCCTTCACCTTTATCCCTCTTAAAGCACTACCAGGAGCCACAGAATGTATCAGATTCATCCAGGGCATACATGCTCCTTTCTGTGGTCCTCCTGCTGACTGAGAGCAAACCTTGTGCAGGGTTTGGTGTGATGACACTCAAGC
This sequence comes from Ambystoma mexicanum, assembly GCF_040938575.1. Lineage (NCBI taxonomy): Eukaryota > Metazoa > Chordata > Amphibia > Caudata > Ambystomatidae > Ambystoma > Ambystoma mexicanum. The sequence goes on along the minus strand of NC_090924.1, from coordinate 333,761,748 downwards.
CACCATGCTGACCCTCACATTAAACCCCAAGACCGATACCACATACCTTGCACTTGTCTGAGAAGGGGCGCTTCATGCAGAACAAAAGCTGATGAGTGTTAGGGCCTTGACTTCACTTTTTGGTCAGCCTTGAACACGAGAAAACATTGAGGGCAGCTAGGAAGACAACATCACAGACATCTTAAACAAGAATTGGCAAAGCCAAATGTTTTGGCTTTTATGAAGGCATGTGATATGCATTTGCCAAGTACTGCTATAAGTCATCCACCTGGCCATAAAATGGCAGCAGCTTGCAAATGGTGTGAGTACCTGGGCTAATGATGGTAGTGTCAAATGCCATCTAATGGGGCAAAACTGTTAGCTTTCCCAATGCTTGTTTTCAAAGGCCTTCAGTGGCAGCAGCAAATATGAGGACATATATAAATCAAATGGTCAAAGCCATACTTTATTAAGATATTGTATTACACCAGAAGCTGTTTTATAGCTGCAATTAAGCCACGCACTTTCAGAAGACTGCTTAGAAATATCACTGGTAGGCCCTTAGCAGCACACAGTTTGATGTTACTGCATCATAGGGCCAGCTCAAAGAAATTCCTGGTGGATGTATTTTAGTCTGGGACAGGCAGGTCCATAAGTGGGAATGTCCATAGGAATTTAGGCGGTCATGGGTGGTCAATCGGTCGGTAAAAAATTAAACACCCATAGGCTGTGTCCCTCTCCTCACATCCCATCTTCATCCTATATGTAGTTTTTGTGAGAAACGTTTTAGTAAAAAAGAACACACTACAGCTCCAGAATGCTGACATTTATGTCAGATACTAAGGAGCTGGCAGCGGATTTCTTGGTGGACGTTTGACGCAGTGAGCAGACAACTCTTAACAGTCCCTGAAGAACTATGTGGAAAATGTAGGCGAGACAGGCATGCTTTTAACTGTGATCTTCCAAGCAGTCGGACAAGATTGAGAAAGTGTAAACTCCCAGCTCGGCTAGAACTGGCAGACAGTCACAGGATTAAAAAAAGACTTGTGCGAGTTTTCTCTGTTATCTCGCACTGCACAAAAGCAGCGTAGCTGGGTGGGGGCAGGGGAAGGTCAGAAATATTGTGATCGTCTGGAAAAAAGACGAGCAAGTGTCTTTTTGTTTTCCACGTGCTACAACACAGAAACCGGAAGCAGTGGTGAGTGATGTCCAGGAAGGGCTCTCCTTTGGCGATTAGAACAAAGCAGAACAATCATTGACCGAAAACGAAACACACTCGCTGTGCTAGCGACACTGCGAATGAAACTTCCGGTTAGCAGTATAAATCTGACTGCCATGTCATGCCAGGTCGTACTGGGACAGGAAATAGGCCTGGTCACTCAAAAAAAAAGTGGCCCACCCCTCACCGCCTGACCCTTGACCTCCGATGACATCACAGGAAGTGATGTAATTTGACCCCACCCCAAAGTGACATCGCGGGAAGCAATGATACACGACCTTTCACCCCTTGACAAAACAGAAAGTGGCATCAAATCGCATTGCTCCTAAGTGCACTAAATTACTGTGAATCCAAGCAGACGTCCAAGGCCAAATGATAATATGTTATTGTATAGTACTTAACCTTAAGCTCTTTTTTATAAAACAAATATGCATACAATATCACCCAACCTGTGTTGGTACTCATTTATCGACCTAAGAAGGATGAAAGGCTTTTTGAAAACAAAAAGAAAAAAAATAGGAAAAAAATGTCTTTTTTACATTTTTTTTTCTTCCAACCCGGCCCAGGCATGGCCAAAAACCGGCTCCCACTCCCTAGGGACAATTTCAGCCCGGCCACGGGCCGAAATACCGAGGGGCCAATCCGGCCCTGTCCCCCGGCCGTTTCTCTTTTTCTGTTGATCTGGAGATAAGCTGACAGGGCTTGAAGTGCTCGTGTGGGGGGCGTACACCTGATCACTTTGTTAAACAACGCTGATAAATGCCAGCCTTTTTATCTGGGCTATATTTCACTAGCTATTTCATGTCCCTCCTATTAACCCGTGTCTCTCGCCTATGGTGGCGAAGCCATCATGTTCTAATAACCCGAGACCCTGGGTAAGGTTCAACACCATTACTATACATCAAGTGGGTTTGGAGGGATGCCTGTAGGATCGGGCTTCTGAAAACACGAAAGGATGCCCTACCCAGCCTCTTATGGCGTGAGAGGAGTGGAACGGGAGGTGCACGGGCTGCTAGCTATTCTAGTTTCCCTGGGACCTCCAATAGAAATGATCCTGTCTTCACTTTAGCTCCCACAGTCTTCTCTCCGGCGCTAGCTTCCTATAAAATGCGGGATTGGAAGAACAGCTATGGGACCCATGGAATTCAGCTAATCTCAAGCGTGACAGCCTGGGATAATGACAGCCTCAGGGTGGAGGTCAAACAAACTACCAGCCAAGTGCAAAATCCGTAATCTGCTTCTTTGGTCGCAGTCTCGTGGATTTAGTGTGCTTCCTTGCTCTCCCAATATAAGGGATTTAGCGCCCAGCTTGCTTCTTGGGCTATTCTCTGGTTGCTTCTTGGCTCAGATATTGTCTCGTTCTCCTCAATGTGGGTACACCACACCCACACCAGTAGGTGCTTCTGGCACCCCACTTGCCAGACTGAAGGATGACACCCCAAGCAGGCCCAGGCTTCTCCTTGGAGGTATCACTTAGGAGACTCTCTGCAATGGGTTTCCTAGTTCTGGTCTGGGATAGCTACTGGGATATCGTCTTTAGAAGAAACTTTGCAGTTTCATCACCTCTGACCTCGGCGAGGAACTGAACTATATCTCCCAGTAAGCTGCGACTCCACTCCTTCCCTCGCGGTGCACCTTTGCTCTTGAAGGACACCCCAACTCCATAAAAGCCAGCCTCCTCTGACTTTCTCTTACAATCTTGTTCATCACTTGATTGTCTACTGATTTGGGGGGGTTGGCTAGGCAAATTTTCTGCTGTCTCGGTGTTACTGAATTGACTGGGATTCTCTCTGGCCACGCTTCTACCCTGTGTCTCCTGCTCCCGTGCTAGGGCTTGGAGGCGTCAAAGGTTACTTGTTTTCCCTAATTGTTGGAGTGCCCTTCCAAACATGTGCTGGGGGTTAAAACTCTAATTCACCATCCTGAAGTCAGGCGGAAACTCGTGCAGTGGTGCGCAGCTTTGCACACCACCCCTGCGCTCTGGCACGCAATGGCCTCCATCTGAACCGATTATGAGTAATAAGGAGCTGCTTGGAAGCCGCCGACCTGTTTCGACAGTGTGTACAAAACATTGTGCGTCTCCCTCTGATCATCGCTATGGTACATGGGATACCGGCAGTGCCGATTGTTCTGTTCCGGCGGCCGAGAAGCAGGCAAGGAAGGGCTTCTCCTTGATTACCCACTGAGGAGGGACCTGTGTGGGCGGGGTCTGCCGGACTGTAACATCCAGCCAACACTTTTGGGAGGGCGTAGACTCTAGGAGATCCAAGATTCATCACAGTTAGCAGGCTGTTTCCCTTGGCCCTCCCCAATGGGTCTACCCAATATGACTGTCACCTATCCCATAAAAGCAACATAATGACCCGGTTAGACGTATAGTAGAAGTTTCAGTCTTCATTGCCAGTGGCGCACAGTCAACACACACCCAACTGGAATGGCACAGCATCAAAGCGGGTTACCACCATCAAGCTTGGACTGCCTGTAGTGCAATGGGGCAACGCCCGAACCAAAAATGCAAAATATTACTTTTTTGGCCAATGTGGGACACTTTGATAAGCTACTTCACCATGCAGTTAGTAGTTTTGACCATTGTTGCTGAAAAAAAAAATCTTTAAATTGCACAACTTGTGTCACATGTTATAAAAAAAACTCCCCTTTGTATATTATTCAGTCTGTGGCAAAAGGAATACATTTCCATTGGCCACGGTGGGTCACTTTTTCATGGGCGCCAGAGACAATTGTATGCCCCAGTCTAACCCTGGCCACCATGACGGAACAGCAATTGACTTTTGGAAGGAACTGCTCCCTGCCTAAACCCGCTTACTCTTCCACTCGTCGCACGGGGAACGACGGACCTGCATGACCTGACAAAATGGAGTCAGCCGCGCATATCGGATTGGAACACGGGTTATACAGAGGTATTATTAACTGGAGCCGCAGCCCAGAAGCTGCTCCAGGCGGCTCGCTCTTCCCGCTGGATGTTTTGACAACTTGCGCGTGATGAGCGAGAAGACCAGTCAGCTGGTTGTGACATCTCGCGGGCCGGCTAATCAAGGGAAGCATGTCTCTGGCTCTGCTCAGGCAGGGCTGCAGGAGATCTGTCTCGTGCAGGAGACCTGGAAGGGGAGCCGAGGTTCTCTGGCAGCGGGGCTAGGCGTCCCAGCAGCTGACGCTGACGTAAATGAGCTTGGGCGCGTGGCAGCAAACGAATGGGGAAAGAGTAGAGATGGCCACAGAGCAGACTGCCAGCCAAGAAAACAATCCTGACAGCGCAGACAACAGAGGGTGCTATGAAGCATATGGGCCGTGTCACTGGGCCACCGTGTTTGCAGTGACCGGGTTTCGTTGTACACACCATTGCATGCTGGCAAACTCGGCCTCATGTGATATCTTGATTTTTGTGGTAAGGTTTGGTGGACGGCCAATAACTTTGTCTCAAGCATTATCTGTTTATCTGTCAGGCTGTCCTGGTACACAACTCAGGACTGTTTTTCAGTCGAATTATGTAAGGACATCCCAACAATTTCTCGCCAATAATGTGGCCATCAGGCCTTGTACAACTGAACGTTGCATGTTAATGAAATTTCATTTTGATCTGCTGCACGTGGGTGAAGTTACAGGAGCTCCGATTGGTGGAAGTGCATGGTTCCTGTGGGTCAATCTGCTTTCTATGGATTTGGGCAAAAGCATTTGTGGGTAGGTTATTCAAAGGAAAGAGGCCAAGATCTGAGTCATGGCTCAATTAGTGTTAATAGCTAGCCCTGTGGTGCGTCAGTGGGGAGAGGTGGGGTAGGGTTTGTGTCTCTAGTGTAGGGTGCCAGGATATCTTAGAGGGGAGTTGGTTAGTTGGAGGAACAGGGGAGTAGACCTTACTAGGCCAAACAAACTGCACCACAGCACTCTGTGCACTAGCACCTTGGAGTGTCTCATGTGCTCAATGGAATTACCAATAGTGATCACAGACCCGAATATCCAGACAGACTCAACGAATATGACGAAGTACTACTTTTTTATCAGCTCAAATACAGTAGGTCAATCTGGCGAACAACGAAATGTAGTCCACGCACTCACACTTAAGTTTCAGTTATACAAAGGCTTCATACCTCAATATGCATCATCTATGACGTTAAACTGTAAAACCTATCAAAGCGAGGGATTGGTTAAGGGAACATATGTATATATATATATCATAATGTCACTTATCTAGTAGGCACACTTTGAACTACCTCAAACTATGTATAATACAGATTATAGCAGAAGAACAGCAGTGGGTGGGCCTGTGCAACACTGTATGGCATGTTGCTACATAGACCCTATGATTGGTTGACATTCTCTCCCAACCTTGGACTTTTGGCTCATTAGCAGCACGTAAGCTAAACGAAACTCATGTGCAGAAAACAACGTCAGACTACTACCCACTTGTCCAATTAGTCCATCATCTCTCACCAGTCAGGCCCCAAGCCAAGGCTTCCCCGTTGTAGTTGACCTTGCAGCCTGTTCTCTGTTCTGGAAGTTTCAAGGGGGTGCAGGCACACCATTATCTCATCTGGAGCTTAATGAATAGCCCTTGATTTCGAGGTCTGAATCACGTGTGAGGAGACCACAATTTTGTCAATTTCCACATTTATTCAGTGCTATTTAATTCAATTAAGCTGGGTGTCATTACTCCTCTTGGCCTCTGGAGACTTGGTTGCTCTACCTCACATAAGCTTTCTGTATCCTTGACTGTCCAGTACTTGGCACTTGCAAATGTTTTCATCTTTGTTTATTCAAAAGAAATATGTCTTACGTACATGGCTTGTCCTCTTGACTCCCTTTGTGTCTTGCAATTATTCCTTGATGTGGCATCCTTGATCCCAGGTCAATAGACTCCTGTTTATCCCTCACACAAAACTGTTTTTCCAGCGTCTCCTGACTCTGCAGCCCTGGTCTGTCTCTAAGGTAGCTTGATTGGTTTCAACACCAGTCAGGTGTCTAACTCTTTCTCATTCTGCTTCAGTCATGTTACATTTTCTTCTACGGCAAGCCTCTATATGTCTCATCTACCTTGTGTTTCAGGATATGTACATTCATTTTGTCTCTACTCACTTAGTTCTTTGGTGCACATGATTCCTTCATATTCGGCTACAAGTTTCTCTTGTTACTTCAGTTACATCTTCATTCTTTAAGTATTTGCATATAGTTTCAGTGCGTCTACTTGTCTTTTCAATATGACGTCACTCTGCCCTCGTCCGATTTTACTTACAGCTCTTCGATGTCCAATGGTGTGTGCAGACATCCTTCCACCCTTTAAGTGCGAGGGTATATTAGATACGGTTGTCTGAGTGCATATTGTCTCTCATACACTTGATGAGGTATTGGGACAATACCTGGTGTCACACATAGGGCTCTTGAATTGGGGCATCCGACCAAGCCCTTTAAGACGAGGTAGCAATACTTAGAGACAGATGGCGATGCAGAATATTACACAAATATCAATAATCAAAACTGATTCAGGAAGTTGGCAAAGTGCGACTATTTTATGTTAATTATCTAAAACAGGGAGTTGCAATGACGCGTTTGCTCGATCTTCACACTCTCAATTCAACACATAATAAAAAGCAGGTTATATACTAAAACTCATCATCGTTGACGTTTACCTACGTTGCAAACTACAAAAACCTATTTGGAATGTTGACAGGCTTACAAGGAACATCTAGGTATACGTTCCATACTGGTCAGGGAAGGTGATTGGGTCTCTAACATAAGGTGGGGCAACTAAGCCCTCGTCTAGTGCAAGTTACTATGAATGTCATCAAATACATGAAGTCCCATTGGTTATACAAATATAGGGCTCTCTATTATGTGTCCTTCTATAATTGGTTGGCACCCTTGTATCCCTCCGTAATTTTCCACCTACGCAAGCAGCACGCAGGCTGGCACACAGGTGCTGGTGGGCTGGTCATAACCATAGCTACCCACCAATTAGCCCTGGCATCCATCATCACACTTGCAAACTACTAATCAATTAAGGCTTTAAATTTGGCCTTGGAAATGTTCCCTGTGCTGGAGAATATGAGGGAGTATAGCATACTCTGTCTTCTTGGGTTTGATATAGTTCACCATAGTGTCTATTTTCATCTGTCCACGTGACTGTAGATCATGTTTTCGAGTCTTACTGCATTTAAAATACTACTATTTGATGAACCTCTGACGTCTTCAATGTTCTCACCTCTCATTTAAGACAGAAAGCTTGTTCTTTTCACACATTCTGTAATCGTTCTTATGCACATCCAGGACCAAGGTGGCCTTGACTTCTTGGTGTTGATCCAACCAAGCCTTTTTTTGAAGCAACTCCATGGTTCAGTTTTCGATTTCTAGCTGCGACACACTGAAAAACGTCTTTGAGCTCACAGAGTCCAGCTCTGCTAAAGTGTGTTGTGGAATCATCCATAGTCCTTACATTTCCTATATATATATATATATACACGTTGGTGCATCTCCGAAATCTTTTCACAACATAGCCAGCCTTAAAGAATACTTTGTCTACTTGCATTGCTGCGACTGTACATTTGTAAAATTAATTCATTATTTCTGTAGCATGAACATCTTCATTTCGAGCCTGAAATGTTGCTCATCTTTAACACCTCCTTCTTTACTTCTATAGAGTGCTTACGTTCACTCGTCTCTGCATCTCTTCTGGGTGCGTCAACGCTGCTTTTCATGATGTCACCAGTCTTCCCTTTTGCTCAATTTTCCCACTTCTTCTGGGATTTCATTCAAATGGCCATCATATTGTTGTGTATGCATGTATGGCTTTCTCAATGGGAAACTTACTTCCAGGATTCCCTTTGGTACAGGTATTCTCACTGCTACTGCATGTGTCTCACATTCTGGCTCCGAACATATAGGCAACATGGGGGGAAGAGCTTTGGATTGGGTACTTGGCTCCATCTCTATACTCCCCCTATGGGTGATTCATCAACCACTTTCGAATCAGTCTTCACATCAAGACATTCTCGACTAAAGAAATGCTTCTTTGGGACCCATATCTTTATGACTCCCTTCAGGCATCCTGCTGCTTTCACATGCTCATTCTTACTCCAAGACATAAGCATGCATTGTCCACTGGGACTGCAGTAAATCCATTTCCCACATACTTATTGTGTTTTTTCGGGTACAGGATCTTCATTCCCTCAGGTGCGTGGATGCTGGCCTTTACGTAGTCTCTGATCTCTTCGTCTGTCAGCTCTTACGTCTTCCATCCTAATTCAGCATCAATCATGATCTTCATCCCCACAGCTTTCTTGGCAGACTTCTTACACTGTGAGATAATTTACCTGATCACACAAAATCCAAGCATTATCATCAGTATCAGGGCTCCAAGGAACTTGATTATATCTGCCATCCATTATGGAACCCACGGAAAGAGTGATCCAAACCAACTGTCATCAGCAATGTCTTCTACTTCGTCTATCATTTGGACATGTAACTTCATCAGCATTTCTATGGCCTCTGTCAATGTGCCATTCTCGTCATGATGAGCAGCTGTGAATGCGCAACATGATTCTCCAATTTTGGCGCAAACATCTCCATCCATGGCTGTAATCTTGTCCAAGACATACCTATTCTGAAGAGGCATCAGTCGAATGGCTCTCAACTCCTCCTTGATAGCATTGAATCCCTTGATAGTCATGTTGATCGTCTGCATCAATTCCCATATGGTTATTTGTAACAGAGTAATTGGAGATCGGGACGGGAAACTCACGCTCAGATTGGTACTGGTAAGGTATAAAGAATGTATAATATAACACAGTTCTGTAATATATGTAGTGTGGTTTATTCCACAGATTTATGCATTAGTACAGCCGACACGTGTTTTGACCTTCTGGTCGTTTTCGAGGCCTATTCTGAAACCTCTCAAAGTCAGGTCTTAATACAATAGCTAGCTTCTATGAAAGAGATAATGTGTAATATGGTTTCGAGCTTTTAGTTAAGGCTTCAATGCCAGTCACCTTATGGTGGTAATCAAGTAGATTAAAATGGCAACAGCAAAGTCTAATGGCGGTAAGCTGTTGTCGAAATAAACGGTTCAAAGTCCATGTGCATAGATGATAAAGCCAGTCAGGGTGCCATGTTAGACTTTTCTGATGAGCAGTCTCGGGTTAAATCCCTTTTGCGCGTCTGAAGTAACCACTTAGTATTTGCATCTGTCTGGATCCTGGGCATGAAGATTATAGTGAATATCGACCAAGTCCTACTAAAGAGTCTGTTTTCATATAGAATAGAATCAAATGCTTCTATCGACTTGACTGAGAAATATTTCTCTCTCTTCATTTGATTCAGGAGCTCAGCAGATCTCTTCTTCCTCAGTTGAGTGTCTGCTTTTGGAAACTCGCCAATGTTAAGGTCACTTTTAGGAATCACCAATGCTGGAACATGAAAATTTACTATAGAACACAGTCCTCCCTAATCCTAGGGCTGCTTCATATAAGCTCTGGATCCACAAGCCCAGTAGTGATCCATTATCACTGCTGTTGCAATGTTCATTCCTGTCATGTCAAAGATTCAACCACAGTTCTGGTTTTCTCCAAGCATTCCTGTGCCATTATTTCTGAAGCACAGTTTTGTACTTTCAACAGGCACTATCTGCAGGGGCCCTCCTTTATATCCGAACCATGTCAGCAATTTAGAAAGTCTCAGCCAAAGAGATTTGCATGCATTTTGCAGAATGTCAATGGTTGGTTTGCAGCTCTAAGGGAATAATCTGCCCCACCTCTTCGTCCATGGGATTCTCTGGACTAAAGAGAAACTCATCAGGTGTTCTCATAGTCTTACCTACTAACTCAGGCAGCCATGTTAACAAAATACGTACCCCAGAATGAAAAACCTCTGGTTCTAACGGTACTCCTCGTATGGCTATTTGCCCTGTAAATGCCATAATGAATTCACTCACATTTAAATAATGTATCCCTGGTGTTGAACACACTATGCCCTCATCAGAAAAAGAAATCGTCATATTCAACTTCATTATTAAATCACGACCCAGTATATTAACTGGTGTCTGCCTTGAATACAACAATGGCATAGTCATATCACATTCTCCTATAGAGACTGGTAATTCTTCAGTAAAAGGAACTCTACTTGTAGATCCTGTGAAACCTTGAGCATTAATAGCATTACCCGAGAGTACACATTTTCCCTCCCGTATACATGAGCGAGTTGCACCCGTGTCTATTAAAAAAGAAAAGGATTTGCCTCCTATCGTGATGTCAACCCTTGGTTCCTCTTGAGGATTTGGCGTTACTGATAGTACTGAACACACATCAAGTCACTCAGTGAGCTGTCCTATCAGGGTGCATGCTTATTCCTGTGCCCGTGAAAGGATTCCCTCGGTCTATGGTGACACCCCCTATCCTAGGAGTCAATTACTGTCCCGTGTTTGCACTCTGCTGTATCTGCATGGGTGCATGCTGTAACTGCCTTTGTGGCGGACTCAATGGTGCTTGCTGTGGTTGCAAAGCCTGTTGAATTCTCTGTGCTTTTGCTTGATACACTGTTTGATCTTGGGCAAACCCATCCCTATTTTTTGGGCTATATGCAGGTGGATTAGCGATCCCCCCTCTTGAGAACTGCCCATTCTGTATGTACCCTTAGCTCCCACATGTTTGCGCTATATGCCCTGTCATTCCTCATGTCCAACATACCGGAGGAAGCCTTCTAATTTGTCCTCCCTGCATGCCTTGATTATCATTCTGTATAGGCGGAAACCCATCCTGGCTACTCTAGAAGTCCCCTTGATTGTTCTGAAAACCTCCCCTTCCGCAGAAGTTTCCTCTACCTCGTGGTGCAAATCCATTCCCTCCTTGATCGAACCTGTGGCATACCTATTGTTTGCTATGTTCCCTGCCACTCTCCACTAGTTAACATTGCCCCTTCTATAGCATACTTCGATAGCTTTTTCTTCACCAATTTAGCATCCTCAATCTTCCTTCTTTTGGCTTTTCTCTTGTAACAAACGGCAATGATGCGCTATTGTCAGCTGTATCTCTGGCCAAGGTTTTGCCTCCATACCCACCAATTTCTTGAGCTGTCTCTGCACTTTTTCTGGCAGCCCTTGACATAATATATGATAGAATACAGGTATAGATTTCCCCCATGGATCGAGCATTTCCAAGCTCCACTGCTCTTGGAAATTAAGAATGTAAATCAACGGGTCCTCTCCTTCCTGGATCTTGTGTGCCATTATAGCGCCCATATCCGACATGTCTGGATACTGTACTCGAAGCACTTTCCAGACTGCCGCTCCACAATTATTAAACAGTGTTCCGTCATGAGCAGTATTCTGAGCAGTGACTCCTGCATATCCTGCTCTTGACCAAATGTCATCAGCTCTCCCCAAGTATAGCTGTTAGAAGACCCTTAATGTCCCCTATTGCTAATGTATTTCCTCATGTCATTTTCTCTAATTCATAAATCCATTTTCCGGCACCTGACATTGAACCCAGGAGTTTACACCTTAAATTATAGTTAACCATCTGGGGCCACGGTATATACTGTGGTCTAACCCCTCCTTTCTCTATCAATGGTAATTGTGAGATCCCAAATTTGCATTCATCCCCCATTGTCTGTCTGTCCAGAGCAGGGACAATGGTTCCACACCGTCCTCTTCCCGGTAGTGGCCTTAGGCTACTGACATAAGGTGGTGAGTCCCCCCTCACACTATGGGATCGCCCTTTATGTCGATCTAGCCGCGCCACTTGCTCTGGCATCCTCGATTTATGTAGGTCTAGTTCTGACCATCTTGCTTCTCTGTCCATAGGAAAACAGCCTTCAGGACCAAATGCGCTAGCGCCTTCCCCCCCAAGAAAGGTTTCTCTGTTTTCGTCTGACATATCCTGTCCCCAACTCGTGTGACTTCCCTCTTTCTCTTCTCTAGTCAGAGTCAGCCTGTCCAAAGACAAAGCTCCATGCTCGAAGCTAAAAAAACTTCCCTCTTTGCCTTGTGACTGCATACTTTTAAATTGATCATTTTTTTCCCTTGCCTTTTGATTCTTTCTTAGTCCTCATGTCATGATAAACCTTATCAATTTTATCCCCAATGCTTCTTATCTCAAAATCATCTTCTATATATGCTATAGACGGACCTGGCATTGGTTCATGTGTCAGGAAGAATTCTTCTATGTTCTCCCATGCTACTACTGGATTAGGTTCCATTAACTCTTTCTCTATGCGATCAATGGTGCGTGCCCTTTGTCTTCTCTTGAGTTGTATTTCCTCGTCGACTTCCCTTCGCTTCTTAGATTCTTCTCTAACCCTTTCCTCTTCCTGTCTATTCACCTTTCTTCTCTCGTTTGCTCTGAGCATTTCTTCATCTCTTTGTCTTTGTATCCTTCTATCCCTTAACTTCTGTTCTTCTTCTTCCTCCCTTTTCATTTCGAACATATCTTGTTCTTCGATTGCTCTTTGTCTATTATCATGCTTTCTTTGTTCCTCTGCTCTTTCTTGTTCTTTCAGCTTCTTATCTTGATACAGCTGTTCCCTTCTGTGTCTGTCCTTTCTTTTAGCCTCATCTTCTTTCAATCATTTCTCTCATTCCTATCTTTTTTTATCCTGTTCATCTTGATCTTCCTCTTGCCTTACTTCCTGAATCTATTCATTCTGTATGAGCGCTTCCTTGTCAGCTTTCTCTTTCTCTCCTTTCCATCTTTTTATTTCTCTCTCTATATCCAGGGACATGCCTGATCGGTCACTTCTTTCCTTGTCCCATGGGGCTTTAGGAATCACATCTCTTTGTGGAGTCTTTTCGGGACTCTATTCGCTGCTACATGCAGGGCGATTTATGCATCAGGTTAATATACCCGGTCGCTGCTTTAAGCTCTCTTGAAGGATATAATCCTTCATCTTTCGTACTCTCGCCATTTACTTCAGGCACGGTAGGGATAGAAGAAGGCTATTCACCCCCCTATTTGCACTGGTTAAGCATCCAGTCCTCAGGAGGCAGGTCTTCCCGTTCCACCTGGTACATCTTCCAGAGCTCTAAGCTCACTAACCTCTTTTCTAACTTCTTTCCTGTATATGCTGCATGCAAGTATGTCACCATATGTTGCAGGACCGCTTTGGACAGTGATCCCCCTTGTGGCCATGGCATGAACATTTGATCTGCTGTACCCTTAACCCATTCTGCACTGTATTGCTTAAGCTTGGGTGCGTGTGTCAGCAGCTGTCTGCACAAGTGTATGAGCAGAGTAATATCCTCCATCATGACTTAGTCACTATTGACTGTCACCACTTACCATTATTTCACACAAATAAATGCTTTCCAGAAAAATAATACAATATGAGCGTGCACGAATCGTCTCAGAACCAAGCCTCTATATCACGTTTTACTTCAATCTGCCTATTCACTGAACATTATCAGTTAACTAATAAATAAATAATCACATTTCTTCAAATCTCATAATTTCCACCACAGTCTATTTCTTCCTTACTCCTCAATATTTCATTTCCTTACCATATATATCTCATGCAATATATATACAGACTGGCCGGTCCACATATACGTGACTATTTCTGCCCCTAAAAATGACTCTGATGGACAATGAGCTGTCCTCTTGGTCGTTCGTAGCCTATGTATCCACTTAGATTTTAGGACGAGCTTCTTCTAAATGTCCTTGACATTGGTTAACAGGCTTACTATATAGATTGCTCCTTGTCTATATACCTTAAACTGTGACGCTCATCATCTCACACTTATGACGCTCTTAATCTTCAAATAAATAATAAAATACCCCAACTAACCCTCCATTACTATATCCCCACTATCACTCTTCCCCACTCAGTGCTCTTTCAGTTTGCCACCTCACTCAGCCTACTCATCATTCGCGTTTTCGACTTCCGACCGTTGGGATCATCTCCTCCTCAAACCAGCCGCTTCAGCCCGCTAGGCTTCCTGTAGATGTTGGGAAAGGGTACCGCTTGAAACCGAGGAACCCATCCCACCTTTGCTTGCAAGATTTTTAAACTAATGGCTGCTATCTACAGGGAGCCTCTCGTTCTTCCAGGTAAATGGCAGAGGACGTCCGATATTACTGGGACCAAAAAGCTTACTAAATCGATGGATTTTTAACCATCAGCTCTGCTACCATGTGAACTGGGGCATCCGACCCACCCCTTTAAGATGGGGTGGCAATACTTAGAGAAAGATGGAGATGCAGAATATTAATCAAACATCACTAATCAAAACTGACTCAGGAAGTTGGCAAAGTGCGACTGTTTTGATGTGAATTATCTAAAACAGGGAGTTACAACAAAAATCAACGCGTTCGCTTGATCTTCACACTCTCAATTCAACACATAAAAAAAGCAGGCTACATACTAAAAACTCATCATCATTGACGTCTACCTACATTGAAAACTACTAAAACCTATTTGGAATGGTGATAGGCTTACAAGGAATATCTAGGTATACGTTTCATACTGGTCAGGGAAGGTGATTGGGTCTCTAACATCAGGTGGAGCAACTAAGCCCTCCTCTAGTGCAGGTCACTACAAACATCATCAAATGCACAATGTCCCATTGGTTATACAAACTATAGTGCTCTCTATTACGTGTCCCTCTATAATTGGTTGGCACTCTTGTACCCCTCTGTAATATTACACACGCGTAAGCAGCACAAAGGCTGGCACCCAGGTGCTTGGTGGGCTGGTCATAACCATAGCTTCCCACCAATTAGCCCTGGCATCCATCATCACACTTGCAGCCTACTAGTCAATTAAGGCTTTAAACTCGGCATTGGAAATGTTCTCTGTCCTATATATATGAGGGAGTATAGCATACTCTGTCTTCTTGGTTTTGATACATCATAGTGTCTATTTTCATTTGTCCACGTGACTGTAGACCATGTTTTTGAGTTTTAATGCATTTAAAATGCTTCTATTTGATGAACCTCTGACGTCTTTAATGTTCTCACCTCTCATTTAAGACAGAAAGCTTGTTCTTTTCACACGTTCTGTAATCGTTCTTATGCACATTCAGGCCCAAGGTGGCCTTGAGTTCTTGGTGTTGATCCAACCAAGCCTTTCATTGATCCACCTTCATGGTTCAGTTTTCGATTTCTAGCTGCGCCACACTGAAAAACGTCTTTCTGCTCAGGGAATCCAGCTCTGCTAAAGTGTGTTGTGGAATCATCCATAGTCCTTACAGTTTCTATATATATATATATATATATATATATATATATATATATATATATATATATATATATATATATATATATATATATATTCAGTGAAAAAACTTTGTTAAAGGGACGTTATGGTTAAGTTGCGCTACTAAAAACCTATGAAATTCAGTGAAAAAACTTTGTTAACGGGACGTTATGGTTCAAAGTAAAACCGAAAAACCCCTGAAATTCGGCAGTTATGGTAAGATAAGCAACCATAACTCGCGCCACCGTGCACTGCTAACACTAACACCCAGGACATCAAAGATGACATCACAAATGTCATTGATGACATCACTGATGACATCACATGGCTGGCTCTCCCTTTTTTTCCTTTACTGACATATCTAAGCCACATAGTTTTCTTCAGTAACAGTCAGGAAGTAAAAATTTAAAAGGTACTATATTTGTAGAGTTAGGGTCAAGTCATATCATATGAAACATAAATATAGCGGAAGACACAGGCTTGAAAGAGAGCAATACTTTCTGTGCATGAAGATAATCATTAGAGTTATGAGCACTTTTTCATAGTTTTATTTTCATTAATATACCTTCCCTGTATATGCTCATATTTGTATACTTTGTACTCACACTCCTTTACTTAGGGTTCACTGACATCATTTGATACACATACATACAGTAAGTAGCAGCTTTGAAACAGAGCAATCATTTCTCTGCATAAGGATAATCAGTTAGGTTATGAACTATTTCTGCTACTACTTCTGCTTTTTTGCTTACTTCTCTGTCCCTGTATATACTCATATTTGTATATGTTGTTGTCTCTTTGTGTTTTGTCTGTAATAATGTAATTATGTATTAAGTGAGTTTTATTAGCTACTTATTACATGCTTCACAGTACGCAAAACTCTAATAAGAAAGCAGTTATCATTTCATTATTCTACATGGCAAGATTATGAATATTGCACCTTCATCATGTATACTGCACCCACTGCCTAAGTTTCTGCATGAGTTGCTTAGTATACTGGATAGAACTTCATAATAGAATGCTATTTATATCAATGCATTGCTTAATGGATTAATTAGCTCATGATATGCATTCAAATGATCCTTGACACTTCTTGGTCAACATTATAAGAATCCCTCCTACAGAGTTTTCATGAAAAATAAATGCACATGTGATGTCATCAATGACATTTGTGATGTCATCTTTGATGTCCTGGGTGTTAGTGTTAGCAGTGCACGGTGGCGCGAGTTATGGTTGCTTATCTTACCATAACTGCCGAATTTCAGGGGTTTTTCGGTTTTACTTTGAACCATAACGTCCCTTTAACAAAGTTTTTTCACTGAATTTCATAGGTTTTTAGTAGCGCAACTTAACCATAACGTCCCTTTAACAAAGTTTGTTCACTGAATTTCATAGGTTTTTAGTAGCACAACTTAACCATAATATCCCTGACATGTAACATAGAACATACTAACCCCCTCGTAGTGATTTTCATGTCAGCGGACTACCGCCATGTCCACGGACACATCGAAAATCTGAGCGTGGTGAATGTAAATTTAAATAGTGTGCCCCATTTCCCCTTTGAAGTTGGCTTTGAAAAGAGCCGTTTTTTTTTACAGATGCTTGACAGACACCTGTTATTTTATATTTTTTTTCTTGTTTTTGTTTCTTACTTTACTCCTAAAATCTTCACATAACCTTCTCCAAAGCAACCCTTACATTCCAAAATAGAAAGGCATTTCCGGTAAAAGATAAAGAAATGCCATTTTCTTTAAAATTAACAGCATTACTGGCATCAATATTCTCATTGTTACAGAAGAACATACCAGCTCTAAGCATGAAGGCACACATGCCTCGGTTGATGACACACCTAGCAATGTTTTGCTGAGGACAAAAAACTGAACTATTGTCCCATATTGCCCTAGGTAGTAATCCAGAAAAAATTACTTTCGCATTTGGAAGGATCTTCATTACGACTTGAACTAAGCGTTCCAAATCAGCCAACAAAGTAGGGGCACTGACGTTGCCCAAATGGAAAGCACCATAGTGCAAAACTACCACATGCGGACTGTTCATCGTGGCCATATCCGCACAAACGTGTACAATTCCCTGTACATTGTAATCAGGCACAGTGCTCCACACCACCTCCACTCCTTTCACATCAAAGTTCTTTGAAACATGCCTGCATTCAGCGTACTGCTGTAAACCATGCACAAACATATCTCCGAGCACCAACACCCTAACTTCCTCCACTTCTGCCATCTTCACCACACACAGTCTCTTTCAACACAAATCCACAACCTCGACATCTGATTGGCTGATCCGTACAGTCTTCTTTCCATGTTGGATTTCCTGGAAAAACCTGGATGTACCACGCCCTGTCCACGAACAGCCGCGGTGTCCGCGGACGGCGTCCACTTTACTCTCTGTGCCATTCCCTCATTGCATACAGCTAAGCAATCACACAATATGAATAACGTCCTCAGAACACCCCCATTTTGTGAATTTTCGAACATTTCAGGACAATTATCATTTCATTATTCAACATATTAACATTACAAATATTATACTTTTATCTTGTACTCTGCACACAATGCTATCTTTCTCCATTAGTAGCTCAGTATACTACATAGAATCCCATAATACAATGCTATTTATATCAATGCATCGTTCAAAGCACTAATAACGGTATGATATTTATTGCAATATCCTTCACACTTTTTTCGGAACATTATAATAAAAATCCCTAATACACAAATTCCATGAAAAGTACATACACATGTGATGTTATCAGTGATTTCATTAATGACATTTGCGATGTCATCTTTGATGTCCTGGGTGTTAGTCTTAGCAGTGCATGGTGGTGGCGCGAGTTATTTTACATAGCTTACCATAACTTGCTATTTTCAGGGGTCTTTCGGCTGTACTTAGAACCATAACGTCCTTTAAACAAACTTTTTTTAATATCACGCAAACAATATACAAACATGGCGTGCAAAAACCAACTTCTACAGATGGCTTTACACAGAATGTTGCAAAGTAAGAATTTATGCTCGTTCACAGTGAAGATCAGCTGCTTCCATTTTTTTCTCGGGCCCCGGAGAGGCTCACGAAGCAGACTATAAAGTTGTATTGTGTTTTGACCTTGACAGACAGAGATTGTGATGAAAGACTTCTCTTGAAGGAGTGTTGCTAAAACGTAAGAGAAGATAAAGATGAAATTTCTGAAACGAAACCACTTTTATATATTATATCACTATGCGAAAGATCGTTGGCACACGCAGAGTCGTATTTTGGGACTGCACCACTCGTAGACAATGGAAATTGCAATTGTACTGTAAGTAACCCTTTAGATTACTTTATACCAAATATAATTACAATAGCGTAGCATTAAAGACCGCTGAAGTTGAACTTGTTCGTTGAAAGTGGCATAATGTTTTCTACCGCGCACTATCACCGCCGAATTGATCCCCTGTCGTTTAGAGGGCTCTGAAAAAGGCAGACGACACAGGGTGGGTTAATAGAAATAATTTAACCGTTCTATAGGCGGTCAAGCGCTCTATTCGCTGTGCCACTTCACTGTAGCCTGTGAAGTAGCACAGCGACTACAGCGCTCGCTTTGACATCCGTGCACAGCTTGCTAACGCAAGTTTGAATCCCGGCAAGGCGAAACTCAGCCTTTCATCCTTCCGAGGTCGATAAATGAGCACCACACACCGTGGTTAATAATAAGCACCGCTTACATACCTCACGGTTCTTAGCGCTATATGAATGGGAAAATATTATTATTTTATTATTAACATACTCTGTTGCACTATCTTCGATAGCAAATAGTTTCACGCCCTAATAAATAAAATGATGATTTTTAATGAAGATCGGCTGGTGAGACTAATTTATGTTTTTTAAAACAGGTACGTGGCCCCATTTTGTCTATGTCACGATTTACAGACTCCAGCGGATGCGGTCTTCAACTGCCAGGTGCAAGTCCAAATATGCAACTTCATGACCTTCACCATTTTATGGGACAATCGCCAAGGACCAATATGCCCTTACGCAGTACTAGCGGCTACAAACAACATACCAACCAATAGAGTGGTCTAATGGCTCGTTGTTGGAGCAACCTTCCGATTATCAGAGCGACCATTTACTGCTTTTATCATAAACCAACAGCCTATCTACCGCAAAGGAACAACGCGTGGCTCCAAATAAACTTTTCCTGATCAACAGCAGAGACAATAGCAAATCGCTGAATATTCACTAAACATTTCATGTGAAATAAATGTACTTTACCAAATGTACAATCCTGCTGTTTACTTTTAAACCACAGTTTCATATTCCGAATTGTGGTGCACTGAGTTGTAAGCTGATCTAACACTCCCTGTACCGCAAAGGAACATCGCGTGTCTCAACATGAACTTTTGCGGATCGATAACAAAGACAAATGCAAATTGCTGAATATTCTCTAAACATTTGATGTCAAATAAATGTACTTTACAACATTTACAATCTTGCTCTTTGCTTTTAAATCACAGTTTCATATTCCGAATTGTGGCGCGCTGTGTTGTGACTTAATGTGTGTTGTCTTCCGGGTTCTGTGTAAAGTCGCGTAGTACTGGAGACGACTGGGCGCGTTTGATTACGCACCCTGTAACGTCACGGAGAGAGGCGGACACCCCCAGTTTGTGTATTTACGAACAATTAAGTACACCGCGAGTGTTCATAGCTCATTTTTACCTTCCTTGCGAACAAAAATGACACATACTCCATCCTCTAAACACCCCACCATTTAGTTTATTTACAAAATGTCAGAACAGCCGTGTTCTCCGTGGACAAATCGAACGCAACAAAAAGGTCTAGCACATAAAAAAACAAAACATTGAACCTATCTCATACTCCCCCACCCTCCCCAAACACTCTTACACACCAACACACGGCACTAAATACAATTTATTATCCACGTTTCACTGCGCTGTACGCGGTCGACTGCGAATACAAGATGGCGGGCGCCACAGAAAATCTGACACGCTCCACGCCCCTCGCCGTCCAATCAGCGAACACGTTGCATGTCCGCGGACATGACGCAAGCCCATGGGCCAATCAGGGTTCTGTCCGTGGAGCAAACAGGGAAGTCCGTCCGCAAAGCGAACGCAGATATCACATATTTTTTTGCCTTACATTTTGGTCATTTTTAAAAAAACTACTGGACAGATTTACACCAAATTTACAAAAGCACGCTTTTGGGACCAGGCCGCTGCTCCTGCCGCAAATTTGGTGTAAAGCCGTCCAGCGGTTCGGGCTGTAGCCGTGCGCAAAGTTTTTTCCCATTCAGTCTATGGGAAAAAAAAAAGTTTTGGGACCCCCCCTATAACTTTTCCCCCCCTGGACGAATCCTCACCAAACTTTGCAAAACAATTCAGAGTGACCCAACTACTTTTTTTGCAAAGTTTGGTGAGGATCCGTCCAGGGAGAGCGAAGTTATAAGCCACCCAAAAAGTGCTCTTCCTATGGAAACAGCAACTTAACCATAACTACATGGCCACTGCTGTGGCCATGTAATATATATATTCACTAAAAAAATCTTTGTTAAGGGGACGTTATTGTTAAATTGCCCTACTAAAACCCCCTAAAATTCACTAGAAAAAACTTTGTTAAGTGGACATTATGCTTAAGTTGCGCTACTAAAAACCTGTGAAATTCACTAAAAAAACTTTACAAACATGACATTATGGTTCAAAGCAAAACCGAAAACCCCCTGAAATTCACCAGTTATGGTAGGCTAAGCAACCATACCTGCCCGCACCACTGTGCACTGGTAACACTTACACCCAGGACATGAAAGATGGCATATCACAAATGTCATTGATGACATCACTGATGATATCACATGTGTAGCTCCTTTCTTTTTGGTCACTGCCATACATATATATATATATACATTTATATATATATTTTCAGTAAAAAAACGTTGTTAAAGGGACTTTATGGTTCAAAGTAAAACCGAAAAACCCTTGACATTCGCTACTTATGGTAAGCTAAGCAACCATAACTCGCGCCCCCTACGTGCATTGCTAAGACTAACAACCAGGACATCAAAGATGACATAATAAATGTCATTGATTGCATCACTGATGACATTACATGTCTGGCTCCCTCTTTTTTCTTTTAGTGATATATCTTAGCCAGTAATACTTAGGGACATAAAAATAGAAAAGTACTACATTTGTAGACTTACACTTCAAATATGTTCTTACAGTAATTCATTTGGGGTTCACTCTTAGCATATGAAACATATACATAGGGAGAAAACACACTTGAAAGATACCAATGCTTTCTGTGTGTGAAGACAATCAGTAAGGTTATCAACAATTTCTTATTGGTCTGCTGTTTTTTTTATTACTGTACTTTCTGTGGATATGCTCATATTTATATTCGCATTACTCTCTTTAGGGTGCAGTCACATCATGTGATAGTTATTCATAGGGAATTAGTAGGTTTGAAGCAGAACAATCATTTCTGTGCATAAAAATAATCGGGTAGGTTATGAACAATTTCTGGTATTACTGCTGCTTTTTTGTGTACTTCACTTTCACTCTATATAGTCATATTTGTATTTGTTGTTATGTCTTTGTTTTTTGTATGTAATAATGAAATTATATAGGAAAGGGTTTCATTACCTACTTATAACATATTGCACAGTACACAAAACTCTAATAAGAAAGCTTTTACCATTTCACTATTTCACAAGTGAAGATTATGAATATTGCACCTCCATCATGTATGCTGCACACAATGCTTATATCTATACATGAGTACATTATTCATAATAGAATGCTATTAATGTCAATGCATTGCTTAATGCACCACATAGCTCATGTCATCTATTCCAATGACCCTTGACAGTTTTGTTATCAACATTATAATAAGACTCCCTTGTGCAAACTTTTCATGAAAAGTACATGCACATGTGATGTCATCAGTTATGTCATCAATGACATTTGTGGTGTCATCTTTGATGTCCTGGGTGTTAGTTTTAGCAATGCACGTAGGTGGCGCGAGTTATGGCTGCTTAGCTTACCATAAGTAGCGAATGTCAACGGTTTTTCGGTTTTACTTTGAACCATAACGTCCCTTTAACAAAGTGTTATATAGCAGTGACCAAAAACAAAGGGGCTACACATGTGATATCATCAGTGATGTCATCAATGACATTTGTGATTCCATCTTTCATGTCCTGGGTGTAAGTGTTACCAGTGCACAGTGGTTCAGGCAAGTATGGTTGCTTAGTCTACCATAACTGGCGAATTTCAGGGGTTTTTCAGTTTTACTTTGAACCATAATGTCACATTTGTAAAGTTGTTTTAGTGAATTTCACAGGTTTTTAGTAGCGCAACTTAAGCAAAACGCCCCCTTAAAGTTTTTTTTAGTGAATTTTAGGGTTTTTTAGCAGGGCAACTTAACCATAACGTCCTCTTAACAATTTTAGTGAATTTTACAGGTTTTTAGTAGGGCAACTTAACCATAGCATCCCTTTAACAAAGTTTTTTTAACTGAATTTCACAGGTTTTTAGAAGGGGAACTACGGAAACTTAATCATAACATCACGTTAATAAAGTTTTTCTACTGAATATACACTTTCATCATGTGATTTTGGGAGTTGTGTACAATAATTTCCTTACTTTATATACATGTAACATAGAACATACTGAACCCCCTCGCTAATGATATTTGAAAGGCACGGACTGAGCGCCTGCCGCGAACGGGCGCGAACGAAGTCAACACTACCCAAACAGTCAGGGGGTATCTGAAATTGTATTATTGTGTTACATAAAAAATGCACAACTTTGAAAAAGAACATATAAAGACATTATATGTACTAATAAATAAGTAAGTGAACCTAACCGTCTGAAACATTAACCATGCATTTAATGGCCATGTAGAATGAAATGGATTGTACCATAACAAAAAAAGGTATGCCTCAAACTTAATTACCTCACAGAAACTGTGCAGCCAGGAGCGGCAGTAGACGCACACAGTACAAGGAAGAAAAATTACAATAAAATAGTAAGTGACCTTCATTTTTCTGATATATGTATGTACTTTTTTTGTATGAGAGGCAGAAGAAATAATGTATTTCTGTTGTTTTGACACAGAAATGTGCAGCACTTTGGAGTGGCTGGAGGAGAATTTTCCGCATGGGGAAATGTCGGAAGATAGCGATAATAATGGTACACAGTACTCTGCATAAGGAAATTAATGATGAGTATTTTATGGGCATTTAACATATATATATTTATTTTTAAGTGACCAGGTACAAAAAGAAAAAACGCCAACAAAGTACGCAGAGGAAGACAGGCTGAAAAGGATAGAATTGAAAATGGACATACTGAATGACAATTTTAACAGTTTAAGGCAATTTGTGGAGGAATATGTGAGAGGAAAAATACGATATCACTGTCCCACCTATACCTGCCCCCTTCTCCATTTCCTAGTGAACCATCCCCAAACCTTCAAGAAGAAAATAAACGTTTTGATGAAACATCCATCCCTTCATCCCCTCACAAATCATCCCCTCACAACCAGCCCGTGTTAAACCCTAATTCCCCTATATTTGTTTCAGTATCTGCTTCCACATGCATTTCTCTTGATTGATGTGTGTGTGTTTTTTGACAATATTTTTATGTTAGTTGTAGTGGAAGGGTGTGGGGCAAAACATTTTTTAAAAAAAGAATTAAAATGTCCGCAGACAGCGCCTGTTCAAGCTGGACATAAGCAATACAATATAGATGTTCTAACGGCAATACACCTACCGGTACCAATTGCAACCAAGATGGAAATGATCTTAGAACGGACCAGGTGTTCAAGTTGTGCGTAAATGAACACAATGGGGAGTCCTAAGGAAATTATACCTCTCCGTACTGCTCACAAACAAGATAACACATGTTCGTAGAACACACCAGATGTCCGGGATGTCTGTAAATGAACAAAATGGGATTGTCCAAAGGAAACTATACCTGTCCGTAGCGTCCGCAGCCAAGATAGAACTGTCCGTAGAACAGGCGCGATGGCCGGCATGTCCGTAGTCAAACAAAATGGAGGTGTCCTAAGGACACTGTACCTGTCCGTACAGTCAGCAGATCATGTACGCACATGCGCACAACACCCATAAGCACTGCGGACATCGCACCTGTCCGTAACTGTCCGTGTCATTTGTGTCGCACTTTTAATTCGTTTCAGGAGCCGAACCCTGTCCGTAGAACACCCGCGTGAATGCGCACGTCTGTTACTCTGCATTTGCTGTCCAGCGGGCACCCATTTCCCTCGCGGATGTGTTCACAATGTCATCATGTGACCGCACCCACGCTGAACGTGTGGACTAATTTGCGCAGTTTGTCTGCTTCCACAACATTTCAAAAGAACTTATACAAATATGGGAAATGATTTTACAGTATAAAATCACCATTTCACATGTCCCATACAATTGGCCTACCTTTGAACGTATTGTTTAGAATTTTTGCAACGCTTTTCAGTGATCAATGTGGTCACAAGCCGCATCCCTCCACCCCTATAAATGGCCACACCCCCAAGCTCATCTTCATTGTCCTTCTGGCTATAGCAGATTGCGTTGTGCTACGTTTACTGCTGTAGCGAACATTAGCCAACTACTCCTTATGGCATCCATGGCTACTGTTGCTTCATTAGCCTCAGCACCACCCCCAAACCCTCCACCATCTCCCCAAGGGCCTGCAGAGGGAAATACGGGTGAGGATGTAGAGATCGAAGAAGAAGAGGAAGAAGAGAATTAGGTGGAGGAACTCCGCACTACAAGCACTCGCCGGTAGTCGTGGGTGTGGCGGTTGTTTACCGTTTTTGGGAATGTACCAAAAGCACGTGCAAACCTGGTCAGGTGCAACCAGTGCCAGTTGCTGCTGAGTCGTGGGAGACCTGGTGCGTACAGCTTTGGTACGACAACCATGAAGCAACACCTAACTTTGTTCCACATTGCGGCCATTCGCAAGGTGGTATCATGTGAAGAACGTAGTAGATTGAGTTCCTCCACAGCTTCCTCCGTGTCCGATCCTCTCACCACAAGAGACACTCCTGTGGGGGAGCACATCCCTCCAGCTGCCTCACAAGGCATTCGCGATGCTGTTGACCCTTACCTTTCGAGGGTCACAATATTGTGTATGTACTGCAATGCAGTACTCTGCAAGGGGGAGAGTCTTCGAAGTGCTTTTGAAGCTACGGTCACGGAGCACCAGAAGAACTGCCCCCTACCTAAGTAAAGGCCACCCTACATCATTCTCTCTCCACCTACCCCTTTGTATCCCCGTGGCTGGTGTCCCTTCCTTACCCTCCTTTGCCCTCCTCTCCTAGTGTGTCGTGTTGTAAGTGATTTCAATCCAGCTCTAACTAAGTCAATGCCTAGTATGGGATGCCCAATGGAAAACCTTATTTATATATTTTTATGTCCAAAGTTCTTTTAATTCTGGATGATGTACCCTTACATAACGCCCCACTCTTTGAATCCCCCGGCCTCACTGAGCCAAGAAGTAGGTTTGTTTTGCAAATTAAAAGATTTATTTGAGGAATTGAACAATATATATATAGATCACGCTTTTACAAATATGAATAATATCAGAATATCACCCTTATGAATATGAACAATGATCAGCAATGGGTAATATTACAATATCAACAATCTCTTTAATCAATTAGGAGTAGGAATAGGAAGATTAATGTAGCAGAGAATAACTTTGTGTGGTTCAAGGAAATGCAATGATAGGAAAGAATGCAACACAGAAGGAAACTTGATATGAATTCAACCAAAGACAATATAATCACTCTTTCCCCCTGTTGTTACTCACTCCCCCCAATATGCAATATGAAGAGATGAATGAGGGCACACAGGTATCAGGAATAACAATCAACAATTTCAGTTTCAATCCCACTTCCCCCAGCAAGCTTAGAGAGAACAGGTATGATTTTAAAACAGGTCAATTGCTTTTAGATGTGGTTTGAATTGGATGGGAAAATGCAAAAATGATTTGACTTCGCTAAATGAGATTCAGAACTAGTGAGAGTTGCTTTGGATTGGTTAAGGTCAACACTAGCAATGATTATAGAATGATTAGCAGATGGAAAACGAAATACAGAAGTTGAAAGCAAGAAATAGCTATTTTTACATGGAGTGAAATTGAGCCAAATGCAAATTCGCAGCAAGTTTTCCGCGTGCGAGAAACGCGATTATGGAAAAACTATAAGGAATCGGAATGTTTGAAAGCTGAGGATGTTAGCTTCAAAATGACATTTAAATTTCGTTCCTAGCACATACGGTTCAAAAGGTACAGAGGTTTCAGTAGAGGTCGATTTTTCTCAAAAGGTGTCAAGATTTCTAATGAATTTGCACTTTGAATTACAAACAGGTTGGCTTACACTAACAATTATCACAGGATTAGATGGATGAGAAAGGATTTAGAATGGACAAAAGAGATTCTACAATGCAGTCTGGATATGTTGGAATGGGTTGGATGGATTACTTTAAACCAAGAGATGACTATGGACAGTTCTACGCTAAGTACTCACAACTCTGGTTTAAAATGGACCCGTCAAAGATCTGGTCAAAGGTTTGGACTGGACTTTGCTCGCCACCGGACAGGTCTCAGGCGCTTGGTTCTGCTCTCAGCACTCTGGTCTCTGCGCAGCTCCTTGGACTGATCTGACGGGCTCTGGGTTACAGATCTGCTGGACTGATCTGGATCTTGGGTTCTAGCAAATGTTGTTGGCCAGTAGTAGCAAACAGCTCAGCCCGGCTGTTGAATGGATTAGGCCCTGTGGAAGTTTAGGGGTTAAATCAGGTTGCTAGATTTTAAAGGCCAGCTGAAAAGGGTTCAGCTTTTTGGATTGGCCTTTCTGCTTCAGAGTTCTGGAGTCTGGATCTAGGTTCTAGAGTCTGGATCTAGGTTCTGGGGTCTAGATCTTCCTGCAGGCTGCTTCGCCAGTGGATCAGTTGATGAGTCAAAGCCTCTGTCCTTTGCCTGTCCTTAGCAGTCCTTATTTATCCATTTTCCAAAGTGGGTGGGGAGGCTGATTGTCTATGCCCAACCCTCTACGGATCTGATAGGTCAGAGAATTCCCTGGCCCGTGATTGGAGAAAGGAACAGTGTGTCATGATGTGTCATCATGTGTCAGAGTGACACTGTGTTTAGGGTCCAGAAGAAATCCCTCCCCTTGGTTCTTACTTAGAAAATCTATTTTTCCCAAAAAACAAATTTCCAATATGCACAAATAATACATAATTACATGACAGATTGACTAAGGTACGTTTCTGTCCAAATCTTATCTTCCTACGAGTATTGGTTCATAAATGACTGTTTTTTGTGCTTTTGGGTGGTTACTCAGGGTCAGTTCTGTACCAATTTCTTCACATGCATGCACATACCATCTGTGCATATTCCTGTAATTTTTCATGTTCCTAACATAATCACAGTTGTTAGAATATGACTTTTCCGTGGTTCAGTCTCAAAATGTCGCACAGACTCAAGATTAGTTTTAAACTGTGAGTGAATTTTACATTTTAATAATCTCTAGGTTTCATATTTTTGTCAGTTTGGCACAATATTTTATAAGTCTTTTCCCAAAACATATAGTTACTTTAGTTTCCAATTGACATTTCCAGTCTGGCCCGCCTTCAAGCTTGGCTGAGTCAGAGAGTCACATGGTCTTCTTCCTGCCAGGGCAGCTGATGTCAGTCACACCCGAATTAGTATTTTCTATTCAGTTCAAGGAACCCATTGTCTCTTTCCCAGATCAGCAGAGCAACAGGCCAAAGTGCCCCTCCTCCCCTTATTAACATTCAAATGAAATTTCCTGTCGTTTTGGTGGGAAGCAAAAGGGTGGTATATTCTCAGGGGAAGAAAGCCTCTTTGAAGTTTTAGCTGAATCAGGTTACCTTATGGTCAATTGTGACATAGTTCCTTGTGAAAAATTACAGTTACAAATTTAAAATAAGCAAACATATCTTCAATTCCAGTCTTTTTTCATCATGAAAATCAATGTGTGGCACCCTATATTGCATTTGATAGAAATCCCTTCTTTGGCATATTCAGTTTTTTGAGACACAAGTTTCTCCTGTCAGATTTAGAGATCGCCAGCATCTGACAGAGGCGAGTAACGGTATTGCACCCATTTTGACAGATATCTTTCCAGCAAGTAATCTTCAATGTGGATTTTCTTCTGATAAGTGTACTTCTGTGGACATTGCATTCATGTGGATTCTTGAAGTAGAATGATGTTTAACACCCAACAAGGAGGTTAGGGTCTTTTGGGTGGTTTGTGAGCCATGATATTTGCAAATTTGACAACCAAGAAAAATGTATTTTCACACAGCTCTGTGTTTCTTTTGGAATCAGCCTTGCTCTGTGGGCAGCCAAATGATGGGTTTTGGCAGTGGTCTCCTGTGTTACCACTGACATAGGCAAAGGGGGATGGCGGCCTATTTTTCAGATTTTTACTGCGCATTTCTGGGTGAATTTAGCGAGCAGAATGCTTTCCAGTGGCCATTCTGATGTTCCTGATGCAAGCAATTCAAAGTAATGTTGCAGGGCCAGGACTAGTGGGTTGAAACATCCCCCTCTTGCGATTTGGCGTTGATCGTCCATCAATGGGAATTCGCAAGACTGGAATGTCAGCCTCATCTCTTCTGATTCCACAAATGGCAAAGTTCCTCATCTTTTCCTCCATCAGGGGTGGATCGATAGGTTCTCCTCGCCAGTCCTGATGTGAGTATTGAGCGATACTCCGGGCCCCTCGGATCTTTGCTCCTGGTCCCCGGGTAGTACTCCTTGGTTTCCGTCTCCATGGTTTATCAATCCTAGGATGACAAAGCAAAAACATTTTCGTAGACGTTTCCCCACCACTATTAATGTAGCGCGGCAGACACATACATTTTGATAAATCAGCACACATTTTTATTATTGTATTTTATAGGTTATATATGGAATATTTTAGAGTTGGAATTTAATGGATCTGGAGTGACCTCCTCTGGGGTTCCAGAAGACTCCGACAGTTGCTGCAGAGTGTGCCTAGGATGGCAGCACTTTAGTTTGTTAATATGGACCCACTCATCTTCCCCTTCTGCCAAACTGCCTTTGGGGATGCAGATTTTGTAGGCGACTGGTGAGATTTTGTCTACAATTTCAAAAGGACCCCTCCAGGTAGGCAAACATTTGTGCTGTTTGGCCTGGTTCCTTTGGTAATTGTATAAGTAGACCCGGTCTCCTATATTGTATTCTTTTCTAGTAGTCTTTAAGTCATAGTAGTTCTTCATGCTGTCGGCTGATCTTTCTAGATTTCACTGAGCATAGGCAAAAGCATGTTGAAGGTGGTTTCTTAGATTTTTAACATACTCATGAGTTGTGGAGGCATTGATCAATGTATGCTCTTTGGTTCTGTAGAGCAGATACTGGGGAAGAACCATCCTGCGTCCAGTCATCAGCTCAAACAGTGACATTTTAGTTGTAGATGAAGGGGTAGATCTGATGGCCATTAGGACAAGAGGTAATCGAATATCCCAACTTGGCCCAGAATCTGCCACAAATTTTTTTAATATGCTCACAATTGTTTTGTTGTATCTCTCTACTGCACCACTAGAGGCTTGTCGGTAAGCAATGTGTAGCTTCCTTTTAACCCCAAGTATCTCCCACATCTTTGTCAGTACTTCGCCGGTGAAACGGCTACCTCTGTCTGACTCGATCCTTTGGGGTAGTCCAAAACGTGAAAAGATGTGGTTGATCATCAGGGCAGCTGCTGTTTCTGCCTTGCAGTTTGGGGCCGGGAGACATTCCACCTATTTAGTAAACAAGCATGTCACGGTCAACATGTACTTGTTTCCCCTAGAGGAGCGAATCACGGGCTCGATAAAATCGACTTGCAAATCTGACCATGGCAGTGCCATCCCCCTCTTTTGGAGAGGCGCACGGTGTGTGAGGCATGTTGGCTGAAATTGTGCACACACAAGACACCCCTTCAAGTATTGGTCGAGGTCCTGCCCCATGTGTGGCCAGTATGCAACCTCTCTTAAGATTTCAAGTGTTGTATGAAACCCCCAATGACCGGCAGTGGCCGCGTCATGGGCGTGACTTAACATCAGGCTTCAGAATGAGGTAGGGACCACCCACTGATCATGGCCAGCTAGGGATCTCCTCACCAACAAACCGTCTTGGATTCGGAACATTTGTGGACATTTCATCAACACTCTGAGGTCCTCTTTCCCTATTTAATCGGTATCCATCAGGGGAAAGTTCTCAGGGTCCTCAATGTGTTGATAAAACTTACCAATTATTGGATCCCCTTTTTGAGCTGTAATCAAATCAGCATCTGGGGTCTCCTTACTCCATTGTGCAGTTGAGAGGTCATTGTGAGCATTTGTCTGGGACCTAGTGATAGCAGTGACCTGGATTTCCCCCAACAGGGACTCAATCTCAATTAGATCCCCTTGGATGGCCCCGGTTTTGGCCAGCTGATCAGCTAAGTCATTTCCAGTTTTGTCCGGCCCCTCTACTTTGGAATGACCCTTGATCTTTTTTCCAGTAGATGGTCATCCCATTCGAGGTGACCAGATCATCAATATTTTGGATTAATTTCCCATGTTTCAAGGGTTTGTTGTTAGCACAGAACATGCCTCTGGTTTTCCAATTAACCAGGTTCTCCACGAACCTGTTCCGTACATAATCCGAATCTGTAATTATGACCAGTTCGTGGAGTTCATGTTGGACAGCAGTGAGGATGGCTTGATGCACAGCCATCAACTCTGCTACTTGACTACTTGGGGGACCAATCTTGCACCCAACGGAGGGTTCTGGGCACTCATTCAGCCATGCATTCCCTACGCCGGCCACAAGTTCTTTTTCCATGTTGTTGTCAACATGGTAAGAGCATCCATCTACATAAACAGTGGGCATTCCCTCACACTTGTCTTCTTCAAAGACTTTGTGTGGGGAATTGAGTTATGCCTCCATGTTGTCCTTGATTTTTAGACTTTCGTCCTCGAGACAGTTTTCTCTGGCACAATCATGCAAGTCAGCCAGACCTTGCACGAGGGGACTCTTCTTGTTTTGGCCATATCTGACCTCTACAGGAAAGCCTTGCATTGACAGAATCCAGGAAGTAATTCGGGAATTACTCACATTTCCGGCACGGATTCTGTCACTTTGGAGCTATTGCAGAGGCTGGTGTGGAGTCTCCACTATGATGTGTTCCTCCTGGATAAACGGGCAGTAATTCTTCAATTCCCACAACGTTGCCAGGAGTGTCTTCTCACAAGCGTTGAATTTTTCCTCCACAAAGGATAAAGGTTTACTCTCGTAGGAGATTACCTTATTGACCTTGTCATGCTTTTGGTATAATACTGCAGTCAAGCATGTATTAGAGAACACTGTCTCCAAGAAGAACTCCTTGTTTCTGACAGGGTAAGCTAGGCAAGGCGCTTGTGAGAGGCTTCTCTTGAGTTGTCTTACTTCCTCGGCTTGTTCTGGACCCTATTCCCACTTGACCCCCCCTTCAAAAGATAAATCAGGGATCTTGTGATCACAGCGTAGCCCTCAATGAACTTTCTACTGTAATTAGTCAGTCCCAGGAGGCTCCTTAGTTCCCGCAGAGTTGTGGGGTCTTTCAATTTCTGGAGTGCTTCCACTTTCTTTTCCTGGGGACAGAGACCCTGAGGAGTAATCTCATGCCCCAAGAAATCGACACGGGTTCTACTCCACTGTGCCTTTTGAAAGGAAAGTTTTGCTCCGACGGCCCTCAACTGTGTCAGAACATAACAGATCTCCGCTATGTGTTCCTCCACAGTTGAGATTTTGATGAGGACATCATCTACATAAGCCAGGTTACCCCTCTCACCCAGGTCGGGTATGGCCTTATGTAGGAAAATATTTAATTCATTGCCGGAGTTGATGTATCCGAACGGAGTCCGGGTCCATGTGTACTGCTGCCCCCCAAAGGTAAAGGCTAGCTTGTATTGGTCCTCCCTACTGACAGGTACAGTCCAGTGTCCATTGGTCAGGTCTATTGCAGTGAATACCTGTGACCCCTGGATCTGGGCCAGCCCTTGGTCAATGTAGGGAAGAGGCCATCGGGAAGTATGGACCCGTTTGTTGAGCTCCCTACGGTCGGCGCAGAGACTCCACTGGCCGTTTGGCTTCAATATCCCCAGCACCTGATTATTGAAGGTGCTGTGGACTGGACGGATTATCCCACCGGACTCAAGGTTCTTATTTATTTCAGTAAGGGACTCCATTGATGCGAGAGGCAGGCGATATTGCTTCACAAACACTGGAGTCATGCCAGGGTCCGTGGGAATGTTGTTGTGTGGATTTCGGCGCGACCGCAGTCATGAGTCCACCGCAAAAAGATCTTGAAAATCCAGGAAAACTTGTTTCAACTTTTGCTTCTGCACCAGAGTCTCACAGGCATCAGCTAGGTTGACTCTCTCTTCAACCATCTGCCTGAAGCCTGGAAAGACTTCTGGTTTTGCTATCTCCTGGGTGGAGAAGTCCCTGGTCAGAGTGCTGATTTGGACTGGTGGCTTCAGGTGGGAAAGGCAGACCTCATGGACCTGGAAAATCACCTCCTCCCTCCTGAAGTCACAAGTCACATCTTCCTTACCATAAGGGCAGGAAGTGTACACAAGGAAGTTCCCCCCCATGCCGGGTACAGATCCTGTCTGGTGTTGTGTTGTCATCACTGTCACTGTCAAAACAGTCCTTGGGGATTGGTCCTAACAGTTCATTACCTAAATCAATGGAAAAATTTTGGTCATCAACCGCCATTCCAATAATGGTGCCTGCGGCTAGAGTGATACTTTTTAAGTTGCTGTTATCCACCTCTATTGGAACGGTGTTGTGTTCTATGTTGACTAGTGGTGTTGGGTTTACCCCCAACCCTTGCTGTTGGAGAGAAGCATTTAGATGAAGATAGGCATCAGGGTTTTTCAATTTCTGTCCTCTTTTAACTTTCACTTCCAGGGAGAATCGTCGGGTCCTTTCTGGGATGGTGACTTCGTCTCCAATCTGAATTTCAACTGCATAAGGCAGCAATTGAGCTGACCTAAACGCTTTATCTGGGTCATCAAAGCCCATGGGATTATCCGCTAATCGGGACCAAGCTTTGAAGTTTATTAGGTCCAAACTAATGGCAAAGCGATTGAGAATGTCACTGCCTAAGTAAAAGGCAGCAGTGACGTCTCGCACGACCCAACAACTATGGACTATGCTCTTGTTGCCTATGGAGATTTTGAGCGTACACTTGCTTGGAAGGAGATTTTTGGAGTTGGGTGTTTCCAGATCCCTTTCCCATTTGTCTATCAGTCTAAATGTGGGAATGGCTGGACCTTTTGGGAGTTGGCGGAACATGGCTTCGCTGATGAAGCTCTTACTGTTGTTCACACACACTCGGGCGAGAACAGAGTCCCTCCCTTCATTTACATGAACATGGATGAACAACTGCTCTCCAATTTGCTGAATATCAGCCAGGCTCTGAGCTGATTTCTCATCTTTCTGGACTATAGGATTGGGAATATCTGATTGTGGATTGGTAAAGAATTTCAGAGTGTTTCCTTCCAGTGTGGAATACCACCTTAGACTGGAAGGATGGTTCATTTTCAGAAATAGAGAGGACCCCCCATCACCAGTCTGTTGTCCTACTGCTATTACTGTCACATCTGGAATTTGGTTGTTCTGGAAGTGAAATTCGACGTGGTCAGATTTTTGTTCAACCATGTGGCATGTGCCGTTTAAACTAACATGGTTGACACTCTGTTTTAACTTTATTGGTCGGCTAGTCTGGGTCCAGAGGACCTTGTTTACGCAATCTATTAGGGGTGACAACCTTCGCAGGAGGTCATTCCCTAATAAAAAAGGGGTGCCCTCTGGAGTCACAACTATGAGCGGGTGTTTCACATTGTGTCGCCCAATTTTAATGTCCGAATCCGCAGTCCCCTCGACGGGAATTTCCTTTCCGTCAAATTTCTGAAGTTGTCCAGGAAGAGAGGTGAGAGGAATTTGGTAATTCTCCCCCCTTCCTGAATTCAGTTAATCAAAGGCCTTTTTGGACAGAAGGGTAGCTTGGGATCCAGTGTCCACCAGTGCCAAAAGTGTACCCTGCCCCTGTACTTGAACCGGGGCATACTATCTTCCCTCCTCCGCAAGGGGGCACAGATAATGCACATTTTGGGACAACTGGTGAGCTAATTTCCTAGTTTTGGACATTGAGAGAGAAGAGATTTGGGCAGAATTCTGTGGGGGGGTCTAGGGAATCTGAATGAAAAAGGTGGCAACTAGAGATGGGAGAAGTTTTGAGTTCCCCTGGTTCTGGGCCGCCCCCCCCTTTTTGGAAGCAGTCACCAGGATGGGTTTGAACCAGGGGATTTTCATGCTGTTCGTTCTGGGATTGGATGATGGGCGGCACTAGCTCAGTCCCCACATCTACCCAGTCTGGATTTGAATCCTTTGGGACCCATTTTTCCTTGGGAGGAGTTCCCCCATCTCTGAAGTAGAAGATCCTTTTCCCAGAATCCTCTGAGGAGCCCTCTCCTTCAAATTGGAAGACTTGTACCTCCTCCACAAAATGGGTCTGTTTGGGTCCTTTGTTTGTTCTACCACCCCTCTGCTCCTTGGGTGGCAGACTTTCAGGGGCAGGAGATTTTGGTTCCGGTTCCTGGGTTTCCAGGGGCTTTTTACAAGTGGGGAAGGAAGCTTCCTCCAAGGCTTTACATCCCCCTTCCCCTTGCGCCTCCTCCCTGGGAACCGGTGGTTTGTCGGGTGCTGCCCCCGTCATTGTTCTGGAGCACCAGATCCAGAGTTTGGGGCATTCTGCGCCGGTATGCTCATCTGAGGGTTCTGCGGAGCCCTCAACATGCGACCCAGATCCTGTGCCATGTTTTGGACCTGGCGCTCTAGCTGTGACACCCGCTCAGGCTGATACGGGGTTCTCATTTTCCCAGATCAGCAGAGCAACAGGCCAAAGTCCCCCTCCTCCCCTTATTAGCATTCAAATGAAATTTCCTGTCCTTTTGGTGGGAAGCAAAAGGGTGGTATGTTCTCAGGGGAAGAAAGCCTCTTTGAAATTTAGCTGAATCGGGTTACCTTATGGTCAATTGTGACATAGTTCCTTGTGAAAAATTACAGTTACAAATTTAAAATAAGCAAACATATCTTCAATTCCAGTCTTTTTTCAACATGAAAATCAATGTGTGGCACCCCATATTACATTTGATGGAAATCTCTTCTTTGGCATATTTAGTTTTTTTAGACACAAGTTTCTCCTGTCAGATTTAGAGATCGCCAGCATCTGACAGAGGCGAGTAACGGTATTGCACCGATTTTGACAGATTTCTTTCCAGCAAGTAATCTTCAATGTGGATCTCCTTCTGATAAGTGTACTTCTGTGGACATTGTATTTATGTGGATTCTTGAAGTAGAATGATGTTTAACACCCAACAAGGAGGTTGGGTCTTTTGGGTGGTTTGTGAGCCATGATTATTGCAAATTTGACAGCCAAGAAAAATGGATTTTCACACAACTCTGTGTTTCTTTTGCAATCAGCGTTGCTCTGTGGGCAGCCAAATGATGGGTTTTGGCAGTGGTGTCCTGTTTTACCACTGCCATAGGCAAAAGTGGATGGGGGCCTATTTTTCAGATTTTTACTGTGCATTTCTGGGTGATTTTAGCGAGCAGAATGCTTTCCAGTGGCCATTCTGATATTCCTGATGCAAGCAATGCACAGTAATGTTGCAGGGCCTGGACTAGTGGGTTGAAACATCCCACAGTGTGCTGAAAAGCAATAAACTTGAAAACAACAAAAATTACAAAAAAGTCTCTTATCAGAGCCGCCTTTCTTAGTTTAACAATAGAACTATCAAGTGACTATTGTAGGCCCCCGCACATTTTTCAAAAAGTCCGCGAACAGTCATAGGACGCACAAAAATGGAGGGTGCAAGCGGGGCAAAACCAATGCACTTTTCGCTGGGAGTAAGTGGTGGCTCTGAAAAGAGCCTTTGGGTGGTGTTGTGTCTGTTTGAAAGAGTGTGGATTCGAAAAAATGGATTGCCAAATGGGTGACTATGAATCCAAAAAAGGTCGCAATGCATTTTGTATATTGCAAAGAAAAATCTGATTGCAAGCATATGTGAGATGGACCCCATCTCTGCGAAAAATGAAAGTGCGGCGAAACAAAATGTTTTCATTGTGGAATGAGGACATGCCAACATCTCTTAGAAAGGCACAAACAGCCTTATTGACATTGCGCCTCACTTTCTCCATTTGTGGACCAAATGCAGAAGAATGCAGCCATATTTGTCTTTGTGCAATACAGGAAAACACTATTTGGCAATTTGGAAACATGTCCATGACCTTCGCAAGACCTTCCTTCATTGCAAATTGCAAAGAAATTCCAGAGACATGGCCTAAACTGTTTCCTCCGCAATGAATGATAAGTATATCAGGGTGACGCTATGTCTGTAAAGTAGCACACAGAGGTACCAAGTCCAGCCACATCATTCCATGTACGCCATGCCAGTGCACTCCACATGAGGAAATCCAATATCTGCAGATAGACCACAACTTTCTGCATGCACCTTCAACCAATGTATCCATGAGTCTCCCAAAATCCAGATAATCTGTTTTCGAGCGCATAGAGCCATGGCTGTCTGGTCTCCTGTCAGGGAAAAGAACTTCTCACTAAATTTCTCAGTTCAGAACACACGCACTGAACTTTACTGACCAATCCCTACCTTCGCACATTCTCATTTGCATGCATCTCCACCCCAGAATCCCCGTTGGTAATACACGCTGCCTGCAAACTACCGCCATGTCCGCAGACACGTAGAGGATCAGAGCGTGACGACTGTACATTTAAATATTATTCCCCTTTTCCCCTTTAAGGTGGGCTCTGAAAAGAGCAATTTGTTTTGTTTTTTGGGCACATGTTAGGACAAGTACCTGGAAGGCTGCGGGTCGCTACGTTCCTTGGCAGCTCTATTCTAGGTATCGGATCAGTGGGAGGGAGACTCTTCGATGCCCCAATCAGCTGTGTGGTCCAGGCTACGGGCGCACGCGTGAGCCGCGGACCAAGACGATCGAAGGCTTGCGCTTCAAGCCTCGTTCTCGCCTCGGAAGGACCGCGGAGCATGCGCGGTTCTCTTCGCGCTCCAAGCCTCAGTTTCGCACCGCGGCCATAAATAGCGATCGGGTGCAGGAACGAATCGCGTCTTAACGCGGTTCGTTCCTGACTCACCGTTGTTTCGCCGCCGGCTCCTGTTTGACTCTGCAGCCCTGCTTCTCTTCTCTGCTTGGATCCCTGCCCTTCCTTTGCCTGGTCTTCTTGTTCTACTACCAGACCTTCCAGTTTTGCCCGCCTTGGTCCCTGCTTTCCTGCCAGGCCGTCCAGCCCTTCAGCCTGGTTCTCTAGCATTTCCCACCGGACCCACTGCCTTCTTTTGCTTGGTTTCCCTGCCTGGTTCCCTCCTTTTGCCTGGAATCCCCGCTTCCCAGTTTTGCTCCCTATTCCTTGTCTGGCCTCCCTGTTATTCCCTTACTGCCTTCCCCTGGTTAAATCCTTTGAGGTTTCCTGAGGTCAATCTGTCGCCTCCTTGGTGTCCCTATCTTGTTGCCTTGCTGGGGTACCAGTCTACTTGCCTGCTCCAATTTAACCTCAACACCTTCCGGATGTGCCTGGGCCTGGACTCTCTCCGTCAACTTGGCTACCCATCCTTCCACAGCCTGCACATTGACTGTTGTTTGGAACTCCTTTGAACTGAGTGTTTCTGGCTCTCCTGGCGATCTTCTGAGCTCTCTCCCCTGGGCCATTCTACAGAGCTCTCTACTCTCTGGACTTCTCGACTTCCTGGTTGCCCGTCTCGCCTGTGCCAGCTACAGCAACCAAGGTCACTACAAGAAGAAGATCTTTGGTGCTGGGGGGTGGTCCCCGTCCAATCCTGTACTATCAGGACAGGGCTGAGGCCGCTTCCTTGTACCATATTCTCTACTGGTTAATCCGAATTTCAGACTGGCTTCCCCAACGCGGACATCATCCGGAAACAGAGGTACGTCCAAGTTGCGAGACGTACACCTTAACAGCACATGCTTTACAGACACCTGTTACTTTGTTTTTTAAAATATTTGTTCTTCTTACTTTACTCCTACAACCATTACAGAACCTTCTCCAAAGCAAGCCTTACATTCCAAAAGAACATGGCATTTCCCAAAGAAGATAACGCAACACCATCTGCTGCAAAATAAGCCACATTACTGGGAACAATGTTCTCGTGGCTGCAGAAAAACATACCAGCTCGTAACATGAAAGCACGCATGCCGCGATTGATGTTACACCTCCCAATACTTTGATCAGGACAGAAAACAAAACTGTTGTCCCATTTTCCTCTAGGGAGTAACCCAGAAAAAATTACTTTTGCATGTTGGAAAGTTGTTAATGACTGCTTGCACCAACTGTTCTAAATCTTCCAGCAAAGTACGTGAACTCACGTAGCCCAAATGGCAAGCACCGTAGTGCAAAAGTACCACATGGGGACTGGTCATCCTACGCATGTCTCTGCAAACTTTGAGAGTTGCCGCAACATTGCGATCAGTCTCAGCGCTCCACACCACCTCCACTCCTCTCACATTGAAATTATGTGCCACATGCCTACTTTCCGAATAGTGCTGTAAAGCATGGACAAAAATATCTCCAAGCACCACAACCCTGACTCTCTCCACCTCTGCCATCTTCAGTATACGCACTGTCAATTCGACACAAAAGAGTGATGTGAACATCCGATTGGCTGATGCCTACAGTCCCCTTTCCGATGCTGGATTTGCTGTAGAACCCTGTATGTGACACACCCTACCCACGGACAAGCGCTGTCTACGTGCGGCACGTAACTCTTAGCCAGTCCTTCTATCCTTTCCACATCACTCGCGAATCCATTCCCTCATTGGACACAGCTAAGCAGTCACACAACCATCCACCAATCGCATTCAACATCTCTACATCTAACTCTGTCATCAAAGTTTTGCACTTCAAATGTACTAGTGATCACTCTGAATGCAAGTCGCATATCACTGCAAAGCACCTACTTCAAAAACTACTGTGCAAGTGTTGCAGATTTCTACATACAGCTCCATGCATGTGCACATGCATGAGTATAAAGTACGGGTATGCATATCTTATTCAGAGACATTGTGCAACCTTTATGATTTCATTTAAACAAATTAATGCCACTAAATCTGCATAGCCAATACATACCAACTCTCCTCCTTTAATTGCAAGACGTCCGATTTTTTATTGACAAACTGCACTACTTCTTACTGTCTTCCGCATAACCTATACATACGTAAAAACCCTCCCTATTTAGCGCGAAACTCGATTTTCCCTTAGAAAATGTCACCATTTTTTACTGTGTACCGCCTACATTAATACTACTTCCAATGCGATTGTATGAGAAAAATAAACGCCCCCGATTGCTGTGGTGACATCTCCCTCTGAGGGTCCAATTTTTCGGATTCGTACTATGAATAATAATATGAAAGTAGTGAAATTTTTCCCATCTACTAAAATGACCTATCACTTACAAACCTCTCTGCTATGGATAACACAGCTTAAAAAAAACAAGACATTTTCATAAACTATAAATTGTACTCAAAATCCGAATCACGTTCAACTAACATACTGCAAATAACATACAAAGGCAGCACATAGTGAAGTGAAATGCACCCATGCACTGTGTTGAGATATCAAAGGAGAATACTCCGACGAAAGATGCAAAATTAACGTGTACAGTAACATCACTGCTTTAAACACACAAAATTACTAACTTCTTCTTTTTACAATCACAGTGAAGACTACTCTCCTGAAAATCAACAGCATCTACACTGCAAACGACATATCCGAAGAAACCTGGTCATTACGTAAAAGAAAGTAAGTACAGTACTACCTTTATATTCTTACTGGTCCTCAAAGAGACTATGTGGGTTATTTATTTAATTTGCGCACCAAAACAAACATTGATTTCTGAACCATTCTACCCACAAATCCCTGTGTTTTTGGAACTCAAATAACATATACAAGCCATAGAATGTTAGTACTAGAAAACAAATAGCTGTTTCAATTTGATACCATTACGTTTACTATTAATGCTTCTCTTCACCACTAGATCACTTTGTACTCTCATCTGAAGCACAGTGTAGTAGTATACAAACAGAAAAATAGCCTTCCCAACTCATTGTAACAGCCCAATGCACTTTCACACACCACCACAAAGCGCTTCCCCTTCAAACTCATGCACGCATGCACAGAGCACACATACATTGTACAACAGACCAAACCATGCCTTCTTCTTTTTCAACAGACCCAAAGAATGACTACCAAAAAGCAAATCCATAGAAAGGAACGCAGAAATAGAGCAAATGAAAATAAAAATGTCCAAAGTAAGCATCTTTCTGTAGCAGAGTTTGTAGAGAACGTTGGAACAAAACAGCTAATACAGTCATTTAGCGAAACAAAGGAAGCTTTAACTACCGAAACTTTACCTCCTCTATCAAAATGTGGCACAAAACAGTACTGCTAACAATGCTCCTATTAATCCTGATATAGTAACAAGAACCCATAGTACAAAAAGTATTTTAGCAAAAATGTTTCGCCACAGATTCCTTCAGAATCTAATAAAAAGAGGACTGAAACCATCCACAACCCTTAAAACCTACCGTAGAAAAGTAATCCTACAAGCTGTCGTAGACAGTGCAATCCTTCTCAAAAGGAAGTTGTTCATATAAGTGTTAAATAGGATGAAACCACTAACAAAACTAAGTACTAAACTACAAAAGAAACTTATCAATAAACGGAAGGTCAACAAAAATAACTTCTTAAATATTTGTGGAGGTGAATGGAGTCACACAACAACCACAGAACCATATTCTAATGAAGAAGCATACAAACAAAATCAAACAAACACAATTGCCATCCCTAGCAGTGAATGAGGGTATGAAAAAAATCAATAATGCCATCATGGAACAAGAAACACTGCTTAGAAAAGTATCCCCTGAAAACTCAGAATTACCTCTCGATTCAACTGAACCAGACCGTCCAGTATACAAATGGCCGTGCACGTCAATGTGTGACATTCCTAACAAATCTTTCAAATCTTTATATCAGTTCCTCAATCAGTATGTGAAAGGTAAAAACGAAATTAAAATGAAAGTACTGCAAAATATGGATATCTGTCCAGTGCGCAAATACACAGGACTACAAGGACATTCATTAGCCTGCATTTCAGGACCTATTTGCAAAATCACCTTCCATGATATCAAAAGGATATCAATACATCATTCAAATGTAAGAAATCTAGTGTATGAAATATACAATGCTAAAAGTCCATCTTTAGAATTAGCCAATTTAAATAACACTCTTCTGCATGGCACACCCAAATACCTACAAGAAGAAATCGACCGTGTCCAGAGAAGATATTTTGGAAGTGAAAGCCACTTACAAAATGCAATAGTTTGAGAACAGACTAGCAACCATTCTGCTCATAGCAACCTTCTATTACACACATACAAAAAAGAAATACTAACATTTAAAAGTGCATTGGCTGAAGTACCAAACCATGTGTGTGTGTGTTGCTGCAGAACATTTTACAAAAGGAACACAACAAATATAGACATAGCATAAAAAATAGAAGGCAATGAAGATTCCAAATGGTTTGAATTAGCTTTCTACCTTTTAGCACACAAACCAAAGGGTCACCAATGAGCATATGGGAAAAAAGTATAGAAGCACATTCTTTTCCACTGCTATTTCCTACTGGCAAAGGTGGCAGATACATTGATAGACCCACTCAGATTACGGCATCAGAATACCGCTCATTACGAATGTATTCACAAGATCCCAGATTTAGACAAAATGTGTAATACATATTCCACCTACTCTTTTAAAGTGAACTAGAAACCCTATGTTACGGAGTTGCACACATTTTGAAATCTGGAACCGACTTTCAAAATATGTTAGCTATGCAATTAATACAAAAAGTACAAGAAAAAGATGAGGTTTTACAATCAAGTATAACAAATCTGTTTGCAAACGTGCGTGGTACAAAAGAATACTGGTCTGACGGCACGGAGACGTACGTTGTATGATCAGAAACCTTGGACCACCGACTTGGTTTGTTACACTAAATTGTGCAGAATATGCATGGGAAGATTTACCTCAGTTCCTGCGCATATCAAACAACAACAAAATCAACATAGATATATTAACACCTGGAGAACTTTGCTCTCTAGATCCAGTTAATGTGTCAAGATATTTCCATCATCGTTTCATTGCTATGCTACACTTTATTTGCAATAAAACTGTTCCTCCCCTCGGAGAAGTGCAACACTTCTTTTGGAGAAAAGAATACCAAGCGAGAGGGGCACCACATATTCACATGCTTTTATGGATCAAAGGTGCACCTAAATGTGGTCACGACAGTGATGCCACTGTTTTGCAGTTCATCCAAAAATATGTCACTTGTGAAATCCCTTCACAACGGACACATAGTGACCTCTATGGACAGATTTTACAATTTCAAAGACACAAATGTGGCAAATATTGTTGTCGCAAATACACAAGCAAAGGAAAATACTACACCAAATGCTGCTTTGGTTTCCCTAGACCAGTTACAGAAACAGGTAAAGTGAACAACTTCATGTCTTCAGTTCAACATAGTGTTAAAGGTAAATCACCTAAGAACACGTATTACAAAAAAAAGAACAGAAGAATCAAAATATATCAATGATTACAATGCACTCATTGCCCTCTTATGGAATGCAAACATAGATGTGCAGTACATTGCAGACAATTCCACTGCAGTTGCACGATATGTTACAGTCTACTTAACAAAACCAGAAAAAACAGAGCTTCAAGACCTCTGGAATGACTTATCATCAGACAAAACACTATCTCCGAAATTGTACAGCTTAGGCATACAAATGGTCCCTCATAGAGAATGTGGCGCCTGTGAAGCGGCAGATTGTTTAACTGGTACTGCTTTGTATGGAAAATCATACAACATAGTAT
The DNA here is from genome assembly GCF_040938575.1 of Ambystoma mexicanum. Taxonomy (NCBI): domain Eukaryota; kingdom Metazoa; phylum Chordata; class Amphibia; order Caudata; family Ambystomatidae; genus Ambystoma; species Ambystoma mexicanum. The sequence goes on along the minus strand of NC_090924.1, from coordinate 333,718,277 downwards.
GGCTAAGTCTTGGTCCTGCTAAATCCAGAAAAAGAGTTCTAAAATCATATGAGGACATAGAAACAATTTCCAGAATTGATCCCAACAGCCAAGACATTTTAAAAAACAATTTACTAGACACAAACTATCCGAACAGGAGTAGCACTTTGGAAAGCATTTGTCTATACCACATAGCTCAAAACTTTGCATACAAAAATAATATAAAACCCGATGAAAGCAAAGGTAGATATAGAGTGACAGATTGTCAAGACAGCTTAGTGAAACTTACCAAACGAAGCTTAATTAATCATGTCAAATTGTTATTAAAAACTCCTCAACAGAAAGAACTATATTACATGTCTCTGCTACAACTTTTTAAACCATGGAGAAAAGAGGAAGAGATACTAGATAACTATGACTGCTACGACGATGCTTTCAAAGCAAATGAAAGCGCTATCACTGATGTGAACTTTACGCAGTACAAAACAATGTCGTACAATGAACAGCAACACGAAGAAGAACTTCAGGCCCAACTAGATAAGGACACTTCCGACAGTAGTCAACCTTCTGTAACAGGAAGCCAAGAACCACTAGGACAGCCACTAATAGCAAATGAGGCAGAATTAGCTATGACAGAAGTGGAAAACACCATCTGTCACTATCAAGAAGATATAGAAGACTTAACTGTACAGCAAGCAAAACTTAACAAAGATCAGCGCACCATTTTTGAAGAAGTAACAAAACAAATTGCAAATGGTGTACAACACGAAAATAAAGAACGTACCTGCCAAAATTACAAACCCATACTGCTGTACGTCAGTGGTGAAGCTGGTTCAGGAAAAACATTCTTAATCAAAATCATCAGCAAGTTCCTTCAACAATTGACAAACAACAAACTGTCAGCTGTTGTAACTGCCCCCACAGGTTTAGCTGCCTACAACATAGGCCGCGTCACTTTACACCGATTACTACTCCTTCCAGTAGAACACCAAAACAAATTAGACTATTACAAACTTTCTGCAGAAGCTGCAATGGAACTACGCAGAGTATTAAAACAAATGAAAATGCTACTAATAGATTAAGTGAGCATGGTCTCCAACCAAAAGCCATAATGCTGGCTTTGATTCACCTCTGATTGCAAGAAGTACTTAAAACAAACTACGAAGAACTCTTTGCAAGGAAACACATTATCATTTTTGGAGATCTTCTACAATTGACACCAGTAAAAGGTGAACCTATTTTTAAAACCTTAGGACTCAAACTCTGCCGTAAAACTGTTGGCAGCATAGGAAATGTCAACCTTTGGCAACATTTCCAATACAGAGAATTAACTGAAAAAATGCGACAATCTGCAGATCTCACTTACGGCAACATTTTAAAAAGTAATAGAGTTGGTGTACTATCTCAAGAAGCATAAGCAATATTGAAAAACCGACACATTCATGCACTTTATGGCGATAAAGCATGTGCTACTGATGTTATGGAACAATTAGCGCACACACATGTCGATTGTATGGCCTTAATGCCAACTCTAGCAAGCTGTTTCAAATCCAATGAAACAATGTTAAAAAAAGAAATGCAACCAATAATGGAAATTTACGCCACAGACAAACTAGACGTACATGGTATGACAGTACCCATGTGTGAGCAAGCCACAACAAGACTAAATACCTTAGAAAATTCAATCTCCAACACAGCTGGGTTGGAAAAAATATTACAATTATCCCTAAATTGTAGAGTAATGCTTAAGCATAACCTTGATGTGGAGCAAGGGCTAGTTAATGGGGCACTGGGTATAGTTGTTGGCTTTCAAACATACCCAGGTGACAACACCATTCAGTTTGTCAAGATTCGCTTTGACAAACTTTCAGAAGTGAAAAGGATAGGGCGCTCAACTGCTTGATTCCTTCTCTTCAAAGAAATGTATGTACGTAGAGAACAATTTTCTCTAACTCTTGCATATGCAGTCACCATTCATAAATCCCAAGGTCTTACCCTAGACAAAGCATTGATAGATATAGGAAACACAGTCTTTAAAGAAGGCACAAGCTACATAGCACTATCACGCTTACGTACACTTGACGGTTATTTCGAATCAACTTTGATGCAAGTAAACTGAACGCTGATATTCCTTGCATTTTAGAATACAATAGACTGCGTTCACTGTATACCCCCCATCTGAAACCATATCCTGTTCCAGAAAAAATAAAACGTGGTAAAAGTAAACTAATTCAAACAGAAATGCAACAGAATCTGACGGCAAATCCTTCAAAGAAAACAAAAGAAGCTAAAACTTCATTAATTACCACAAGCAAAGAAGAACCTATTAGGGAAAGTAAATCAGGTACTTCTTCAAAAAAGGAGCAGAAACTCTGAAAAAAGGACTCAGAGACAGAACTAGGTGGTCCATTAAAATTTTAAAATGAAACTGGTGTAAGTTGCTATGCAAATGTAGCAATGAATATTCTATTTCAATTGCCAGCAATTGGTAACAATATTTACTTACACAGTACAGACCAATTGTGTTTGCAAATGTTAGTCCTTCATAGAAAACCCAACAAACAATCCTGATAACACGTACAGTGTTCATGGAATAAGATAAGAATTGGACTACTGTGCTGGAATGGTGAGATTCACTATAAACTCACAAGAAGATCTACAAGAATTTCTAATGTACTTACTACAAGTACTGGAAAACAAAAACATACCTAAAAATGATATCTTCCACATTTCATACATGGGGAAACATACATGCACTCCCTGCAACAATGTGATACAGGAAGAAATCCCAAATGAGCGATTTGTGTATGTATCCATACCTAATTGTGAATCCATTCAATTTCAGCAACTTGTACAAAATGCAAACCATGGCGGATTATGTACTATGTGCAATTCAGATAATCGCTCCACCTTACAGATACAAACACATAGTAACTACATAATACTTATGTTTCTACTTTATAATGAAGATGGTACCAAAAACAAATGCAAGCTGACTGGATTCACACACGGTCAAGTGTCACTTGGAAAGAAAACCTTTACAACAATAGGTATAATCTACCAGACAGGAGCTACAACCAATGCAGGTCACTACACTGCATACATTAAAAATTAATGTGGATGGTTTGAATGTAATGATAGCACCATTACTCTAAAGCAGAGATTGCCAGCTACTCTTACAAATGCGCATTTAATCTTCTTAAAGCCAAAATTTAATAACTAATGTGTACTTTAACATTACCAAAAATTCACGTAAAAGACTATAAACAGTTAGAATACGCCAACAGGTATCTAACTGCCCAAGAGTGTATAACAACCACACAGATAAATGAATACCACAGATCTGTAACAACAAATGCACAGTTAGCATACGCCAATGGGTATCTAACTGTTTTTAGAAATCTGCAACAAGGCAACAGACATAACATTAATCATAAAGTACAAGGAAACACTCAACGAAAACAAAGAAATAGTTTGTAGCATAGCAAAGAAAGTGTTTTTTTAATCCGACAAGGATTTTTTTTTCCCAGACCCAAAAAAAACAGAAACTGAGCGAAAAGCACAGTACACTGGTTTGCAAACTAAATATGAGGGTAAAAAAAAAAGCTAAAATGTCTATTGTACAATGGAATAAGTCTTTATAAAATACAAACACTAACATGCTCTTTTCTTTTATCACAGAAATTAAAAAAGGATATTTCCGCCAAGTACTAAAGTCATGTAAGAAATATATGGATTCTCAACAAAGTAAACAGTAAGTATAATTGCACTCATGTCTTACATATTCGAATCTAAACGTCTAATCTATGGCAGTAATATGGTGCAGTGGCTGTAGGCTGGGCCTAGCGTCTTGGATGTATAACCTACCACCTACACCCTGCGGCCAAGCAACCAAGACTATAGGTCCTATCCACAACCATTGCAGCATATCAAAACCATGGTGCCTGTAATTTCACTACTTATAAGTTTACTCTTGGGTGCATGGTCTACAGCCATGCACCCAAGACGCTAGGTCGTGCACACAACCACCGCACCAGAGCACACCCATGTTCACTTATAACCTCACGGCTTATAACTTCAGGCTTATAACTTCAGTCTGGCCAAGCTAGGTCGTGCACACAACTACCGCACCACAGCACACCCATGTTCACTTATAACCTCACTGCTTATGACTTCAGTCTTGGGTGCATGGCCTTTGGCCATGCACCCAAGACTCTCGGTCCTGGCCAGAACCACCACAGCATATCGCACCCATTGTGGCTTCTAACTTCACTACGTATAAAGTTGGGTTTGGGAGGATGGCCTTCGGCCATGCACCCAAAACGCTAGGCCCTCCCCACAACCACCTGAATGATGTTTAATACTACAGGTGTACCTATACCTGTAATATGCTGCAGTAGTTGTGGCCACAGGCTACAGTCTTGGGTGTAAGGCCATAGATTTTTCAATGTATGGGTATGCAGTATATGAAACCCATAGTGGCTTATAACTACAGTGCTTATAACTTTGTTCTTGGGTGCATGGCCTCAAAGACTCTACGTCCTGGCCACAACTGCCACACCATATCACACCCACTGTGGCTTGTAACTACACTACGTATGAATGTGCTGTTGGGTGCATGGCCTTCGTCCATGCACCCATGACTGCAGACCTCCCCACAACCACCTGAGTGATGTTCGATGCTACGGGTGTATCTATAGCTGTGATATTCTGCAGTGGTTGTGGCCAGGGCCTAGAGTCTTAGATGTATGTCCATACATATTTCAATGTATGGGTGTGCAGTGGCTTATAACTCTAGTGCTTATAACTTTGTTCTTGGGTGCATGGCCTTTGGCCATGCACCCAAGACTCTACACACTCCCCACAACCATCTGATCGATAACCAATACTACAGGTGTATCCATTGCTGTGACATGCTGTGGTGGTTGTGGCCAGGGCATAGAGTCTTGGAAGTATGGCCTACGGCCTACGGCCATGCACCCAACACTCTAGGCCCTGGCCACACCCACTGCAGCATATTACACCCATGGTTGCTTATAAATCATTAGCAAACCCATAGAAGGAAAAATTATAACTGTAGCATGTACTCAATTTGTACCCAGGACTCTAGGCCCTGCCCACACCTACCACATACATAATCAAATGTATGGGTGCGATGTATGAATGTGATATGCTGCAGTGGTTGTAGGCAGGGTCTACACTCTTGGGTGTATGGCCTACAGCCTGCAGCCATGCACCCAAAAGTCTATGTCCTGCCCACAACCATTGCACTATATAAAACCCATGTTGGCTTATAACTTCAGGGCTTATAACTTTGTTCTTGGGTGCATGGCCTTTGGCCATGCACCCAAGACTGCAGGCCTTCCCCACAACCACCTGAGTGATGTGCGATACTACGGGTGTATCTATAGCTGTGATATGCTGCAGTGGTTGTGGCCAGAGGCTAGACTCTTAGCTGTATGTCCATAGATATTGCAATGTATGGGTGTGGTGTGGCGCATAACTCCAGTGCTCATAACTTTGTTCTTGGGTGCATGCACTCAAGACTCTACACACTCCCCACAACCATCTGCTCGATAAGCAATACTACAGGTGTATCCATTGCTGTGACATGCTGTGGTGGTTGTGGCCAGGGCCTAGAGTCTTGGAAGTATGGCCTATGGCCTAAGGCCTACGGCCATGCATCCAAGACTCTAGGCCCTGGCCACAACCACCGCAGCATGTCACACCCATGGCGGCGTATAAATCAATAGCACACCCATAGAAAAAAATAATTTAACTACGGCATGTACTCAATTGCAATTTTTCTCAAACACCACGCGTGTCCTTAGAACAGTTTCAAGTTGCCTGCGCACAGCACCGACGGAAGTTTATATGAGACCCCTCATTTTCTGTACTTACAAATATCCAGAACAAGGCAGGCATAGGGAATACATATTAACACCTACCGCCTGAACAAATACAGTTTTTCACCCATCCCTTACTGTCTGAACCTCCCCAAGCACTCTGACACAGCAAAACAGTTTCCGAAATAGCATTTTGCCGCTGGTCGCCGCTGCACTGTCGGCAGATCCAAGATGTCGGGGGCATCCAAACAATCTGACGCAGAACACGGCTCACTGCAGCCAATCGGCTGAGACGTCGCGTCTCCGCGGTCATGACGCCAGCCTCTTAGACAGTCAGTATCTTGTCCGCGGAGAGAACAGGGAAGTGTGACCGCAGAGCAGACATAGATATCACACATTTTTTTAGACCTACTTTTTGGTAGTTTTAAAGGGAACTACTTCCAGGATTCCCTTTGGTACAGGTATTGTCACTGGTACTGCACGTGTCTCACATTCTGGCTCCCAGCATATAGGCAACATGGAGGAGGAGCTTTGGATGGGGTTACTTGGCTCCATCTCTACACTCTTGTACTGTTGTTGCAGTATAACGGAGTTGAGGGGGCAGAGTCTATCAGTGACGTACATGTAGGCTCCTCTACAACTCTTACCACTGGCCTCTTGCAGACAGGTCCCATGTCACTATCTCACATGGCCACCATCAATCCCTCTCTCTTACTCTCTGTCTCATATGGATGCACTGTACTCGATGTGCAACAAAATAAGGGTCTATGAATTGGCAGGTGACAGAAAGGGGGCAGTCTGGAAATTCCACCACTCGTCAGCACAAGCTACATGCTAAGGGTAATGGGCGGCAATAACATTTGATTCCGAGAAAGAGTTGCTTGAAGTTTGAGGACCACATGCACCCATTTCACCTTCTCTTAGTATGTTGGTTAGCAGGCTGAGAGGCGCCTCAGACCTCACTCTTAGATGCTCATGTGCTACACTCACTGGCAACTGAATCCCTGGGATGGCTCCTAATAAACAAGACAGTCTATTGGGCGGATAGGCCAACTACGGAGCCTAGAGAGGTAGTCTCTTGGTATATGCTTGAGCTATGGAAAGGTGTCATGGATTTGTTGGAAACCATCACTGTCTCGTGGGGTTGTTGCTACACATTCATGTACACGTCCTTTTAATTTACAGTGCTCTGTGAAATGTGAGAATGCATTACTTATTTGTTGTCAAGGAGTTCCCCCCCTTCTCACCTGAGTTCGATCTTTGCTGGATTTCTTGATCAATGTCTTCTTGCGGACGGATCGAATCTTGAATAAGGCTGCACGAGTCTCTTCCGACTCCACCGTGCGTTCAAAGTTCCGAGATGCAAGGATCCAGGAATCCGGGAGATTACAGAGTTCGCTACAAGCAGACGAGTCCAGGAATCAAGAAAGGAAGGAAAGGGACTAGGAATGGGGTAGGCTGGAAGAAGCAAGGAAAACAATACCGCGAGCTACAGAGCATACGTCTGGTCGCTACTTCGCAATAGCATTGAGACGCGCGGAGCCGCGGGAGGCGTGGTCTATTAATAGAACACGCTACGTCCAAGGTGTAGAGCGAGGAAGGTGTTTCACAGTGGACGGCCATGTTGGAAGTACAAGGGAGTGTAAGCCCCGTTGAGACAAGGACCAGGAAGGCCAAAAGGGCCGTGTTCTATAGTTCATGACAGCATGCCTTCTCCGAAGACCCGTTCCTCCGGGTTTGCCCAGGTGTATAAGGTGAAATCTTCTGAGCAGTCGAGGGGCCTTGAGATTAGAAAGTGGTTCCCAGGTTGTTTCACTAGGAGGATATCCATCCATTCAACCAGGTATTGAAGCTGACCCCGTTTATACCTGGAGTCACATATTTGGGATACTTCATATTCTAATTGGTTGTCGACCAGCACAGGAGGAGGTCGGCAGGATTTCCGGGAGGATTGGGTGTAGGGTTTTAATAAGGATGTGTGAAATACTGGGTGAATTTTCTTCCAGGAGTCTGGTAGTCTGATCCGGTATGAAACTGGATTGATAATTTCCTTGATGGGAAATGGACCATAGTACCGAGGGGCCAACTTGTTTGGCCGTAGATGTCGGGGTAGTAATTTCGAGGACAACCAGGCTTGATCACCAATTGCATAAGAAGGACCTGCTCTTCTTTTGGAATCCGCATACCTTTCAGTCTGTGTTCTGGACCTCTCTAAGTTTTCTTTGGCCTCCTGGTGTACGTTGATGGGGGTTTCTATCTAGGAGTCGACAGTAGGTACTGGTGTAGGATGAGGGAGAACAGAAGGTGGAACCGATAGATGGAAACCTTGGCTACAATAAAAGGGACTGGTCTTAAGTGCTGAATGATCGGAATTGTTGTAGGCGAAATCAGCCACGGGTATCAGGAGTGACCAGTCATCCTGAACCTTGGTGGCGAAACATCGAAGATACTGCTCCAGGGTCTGATTAGCACATTCTGTGGCCCTGTTGGTTTGGGGATGATAACCAGATGAGAGGGCGTGTTGGATTCCCAAAATGCGACAGAGATGTTTCCAGAATTGAGAGACGTATTGAGGTCCTCGATCAGATATGATCTTGGAAGGAAGTCCATTAAACAGAATATGTGTTCCAGGAAGATTCCAGCAAGCTCGGACGAGGATGGTAGCTTACACAGGGGTGTAAAATGAGCCACATGAGTGAACAAGTCTATGGTAACCATAATGGTCGTGTATCCTCGGGAAGGTGGTAATTCCACAATGAAGTCTGTAGCAATTAATTCCCATGGCTTTGTTGGCAGTGTAGGTTGCAGTAGAAGACCCGCCAGTCTCTTGTTATCATGTTTATTTTGACTGCAGATAGTACAAGCTTTGATGTACTGCTGTATGATGGTCTTCATTCCAGGCCACCAAAACTGTCTTTGTATGAGACGGAAGGTGTTGGTTATGCCGCGATGTCCGGAGTGAAGGGTATCATGACAGAGAAATTAATTAATGACAATACAGGACTCTGCGCCAACAACTCAAGTTGAGTTAAATCTTAGATTATGCTTTATTGATCATCCATGACCATTGAGCCCATAATTGATAACATGTTTCGGCTCCACTGAGCCTTTTTCAAATCCGGGCCGAAATTTGATGTAACCAGTTCTTATGACTATTTGTCCATGTAGTAGTAAGGGGGTACAATCCCCAATATCAATCAGTTCCTGGAACACAAACAGTCACACGCGTCGGCAGGTAAGACAGAGGTTTATTATTCTTTGTTGTAATTTCTGTGTAGGAATGACCAGTGCATTGTCCTTGAATAAATATCCTTCCTTAACTCTTAGGCTCCATGGATTCTTCCTTGAAATATCCTTCCAGAGGATTGGGTTTGCACTCGAATTTCTTCCAGGAGGTTGACTGCTTGAGCTACAAAGATTGTGTGGGGAAACATCTTAGGATAGGCCCTGTCTTCAGTAGTTACATAGTCAGGACATCGAGATAAGGCGTCAGCAATCATGTTTTGTGATCCGGGAACATGAGTGATTTGGAATTGGTACTGGGCAAAGAAGTAGGCCCAACACGCCTGACGACTGTTCCTGCACTCCAACGACTGTAGAATTTGAAGAATCCGATGGTCCGTGCAAGCCTGAACTGGATATCTAGCACCCAGAAGTAGATGTCACCATTCAGTGAAGGCTTGGCGGATGGCTATCAGTTCCTTTTCCAGGACGGAGTAATGTGTCTCACTTGGAGTCAGGGTTCGTGAGAGGTAAGCAATGGGGTGTTCCAGTTTATCCTCAAGTTCCTGCTTCAAGACCGCTCCTATGGCGTAGTTAGAGGCATCTGTTTCCACTAGGAATGGCCGATTTATGTCGGGTTGGGCCAAGATGGGGGCTTGCGTGAACTCTGTCTTTAAACGTTGTAATGCCTTATCTTACGGTGTAGACTAGCTAAAGGGAGTGTCTTTCTTCAAGAGGGCAACGATCGGCTGAACGATTTCGGAAAAGGTAAAAATGAACTTCCGGTAGAAGTTGGCAAGCCCCAGGAAGGATTGAACTTGTTTCATGGACGTGGGAGCGGGCCATGCCAGTATGGCCTTTACCTTTGAAGGGTCCAATTCCTTCTGGGCTAAGGATGAATCCTAGGTAGTGAACAGAAGTGAAACAAGCATTTTTTGGGTTTGGCTAAATGTTTGTGTTCACTGAGTTGTTGTAATACTGCCTTTATATGTTCTTCATGCTTTAGAGGATCCTTGGAAAAGATCAATATGTCATCCAGATAGACAATGGCGAAGAGGAATAACATGTCAAAAGACACCCTATAAATAAAACGTTGAAAAACTGCGGGGCATTAGCTAGTCCAAAGGGCATGACTAGATATTCATAGTTACCAAAGGGTGTTCTAAAGGCTGATTTCCATTCATCTCCTTCCCGGACATGGATCAAATGATAGGCACCCGGAGATCCAACTTTGTGAATATTACGGTGCCTCTCACAGCTTCCAGGATATCCGAGATCAGGGGCAGTGGGTACCAATCTTTGAGGGTGCATTGATTTAAGCCACGATAGTCGAGGCAAGGTCTGAGTTCCTTGGTGTCCTTCTTGGGAACAAAGAACAACGAAGCACCCGCTGGAGATTTTGAGGGTCTTATGGTGCCGTTTTCAAGGTTGGTATCCAGGTATTCTCGCAGGGCCTTTTTCTCTGGTTCGGAAAGGATGAACATTCTGCTGAAGGGAATCACTGCTGAGGGATCTGTATCTATGGCACAGTCTTCAGGTCTGTGAGGGGGTAAGGCCTGGACTATGGCAGTTGAAAATACATCAGCATATCCCTGATAGGCCTCTGGGACTTGTATGATATTGGAAACCATGAGTGGTGTTTGCTGGTCTCTTAGTGGTTCTTTAGGGGGTGTCGAGGAGGGATCCAGGAATAGACAGTGGGACATACAAAACTCTGAGCCTAGGAATAGTGATCCTGCTGTCCAATTGATATACGGATTGTGCTTCTGTAACCAGGGTATACCCAATACCATGGGGTAATGAGCTGACTTAATGATGTTGAATGTAATCCGCTCTTGGTGATGGTTTATGGAAAGCTGGATCTCTTTTGTCTGCAGGCTTATGGGTCCTGAAGTGAGGGGCCTTCCGTCGATTGCTTCCACCGGCTGCATGGTCCTTCATGTCTCGTACGGAATATGATCACTAACAACCCAGTCTTCATCAATGAAAATTCCCATAGCTCCGCAGTCTACCAAGGCCAGAATGGGATAGGTTTTATTCTTGGAGGGCGACAGGAAGGCCTGTAGTATCACCAAATTGTTTTGTCCAGGAGGGTTCAAGGATGGAATTGATGTGGAGCAAACATCTCTCTCCCGAAGCTCTGCTCCATCTAGGATCGGGAGCTGGCGTTTCCCGAACGCCGAGGAGGGGCTAGAGGACACTCCCTAACCAAGTGTTTGCCTGAGGCACAATACATGCACAACGCCGTATGAATCCTTCTCATCCTTTCTTGCGGGGATATAGGTCCACGGAAGGCTCCTATCTGCATGGGTTCTGGTTCAGAGACTGAGCCTGGGTTTGTGTCCGTCTCAAAGGACAGCTTCGGAGGATTACCTCTGGATTTCTTCTTCTGTGCCTTCCTTTCCTGGATATGGAAATCTATTTGCATGGCAAGGTCCCTTAGTGCCTGGAATGAGTTTGGGCGAGCCACTCTGGCCAACTCATCCTTAATGTCCTCATTCAGTCCTGTCCTGAAAAGGGTAAAACTCGCCTCAGGGGACCAATCAGCTTCCTTGACTAATTGCTTGAATAGGGTAACATAGGTGAGCATATCATGGGATCCTTGCTGAAAGTCTAACAGGCGTTCCTTGGCACTATAGACCTGCTCTGTACGGTCAAACATGGTCTTAAGGGCTTGTATGAAGCCATCATAGTCATCTAGGAGAGCATCGCCGAATTAACGAGGGGCATAGCCCAGGTTAAGGCGTTTCCTGAAAGGTGGGAAATTATGAACCCCACCTTAGCCCTGGGAGTTGAAAAGTAGTAGGGCTTAAAAGTAAAGTGGACCAAACATGAATCCAGGAATCCGCGAAGGGTTTTTGCCGACCCATCGTATTTGTCCACTATGCCGCACAGCAACATACTTTCTTTTGTGGCAGAATCACGGGATAGAACTAATTGTTTGAGAGCGGCATTTTCCGCCTTTAGATTCTGCACCTCGGTTGATAGCTCTTGCATGCCACGCATCAGGTCCTGGACGGCCGCTTCCATGTCCATATCGAGTTCAGTCGGTTGGCGTCTCAAACTGTCAAGGAATTCCCCCCTTCTCACCTTCGATCTTTGTTGGATTTCTTGATCGATGCCTTCTTGCGGACGGATCGAGTCTTGAATAAGGCTTCACGAGTCTCTTCCGACTCCAGCGTGCATTCAAAATTCTGGGATGCAAGGATCCGGGAATCCGGGAAATTACAGAGTGCGCTACTAGCACATGAGTCCAAGAATCAAGAAAGGAAGGAAAGGGACTAGGAATGGGGTAGGCTGGAAGAAGCAAGGAAAACAATACCTTCGCAATAGCATTGAGACGCCCGGAGCCGCGGGAGGCGTGGTCTATTAATAGAACACGCTACGTCCAGGGTGTAGAGCAAGGAATGTGTTTCACAGTGGACGGCCATGTTGGAAGTACAACGGAGTGTAAGCCCCATTGAGACAAGGACCAGGAAGTCCAAAAGGGGCGTGTTCTGTAGTTCATGACATTTGTATATGATGCACGCATTTTAGTGATTCTGCATATCTATTTAAGAGTTTGTGAACCAACATTATTTATTTATTGCGAAAATAAATGAATAAATGTGTTCTGAAAACAGATTAATGTTCCTTTCATTGACAGCCAAGTCTGAACTCCAAAGCATTCACTGGTTTGGTAATTGAGATGGGTCCTGGCAGTATCCTCTCTCTGGCCTATCCCTCTCACCCCCGTTCTCCCCATCCTGCCCACCAAAGGCTGCTTCTGGCAGTGAGAACACCATCATCTAGTCGAAGAGATATGCAACGCTGCTCTTAATATGTGATGCTCCTTTTTTAACAAAGGAGATCTTTAACAATCCTCAGAGGATAAAGAAACCTACTCTTGTAACATAAGTTGTTTTGTTGACACCACTCAGCTACAAGTCAATTGCAGCATCGAGAAGTGCTTATATTTGTAGTGCACCGTTTATAAATACATAACTATGCACATTCGCCTAGAGTACTCCTGGCTCGAATAGTCCTCGCTTCTTCTTCACATCAAGGATCTATTGCTTACGTCACAAACTGGAGTCTGTGTCGAAGTTGCCTGCATCGCTCTGAGGGAAAGGATGGGGTGACCATCCTGTATAACGCAGAGACCTGCCAAAAAGGGGAGCTGGCACAGGATTGTTGAAGGACGGTGGACCCAACCCATAGTAACCACATAACCTTCACAAGGATAATAGTAAGGTGGCAGGTGACACATTGCAAGGTATGTATTCAGAAAGTCTGGAGTTATTGATCGTGTCTGTCCAGACAAGCCCCAGAAAGAGACCTAGGACATCACTTACTGTCACCAAAGTCACATTCTGACAGTCCAAGATGAATGATGGCTCGGAGAGGATGACCCTGACGAATGCCCAAAAGAACATCAAGGGATGCTGGCACCGGAGGGAGGGCTATGAATTCCCAGATGAAGTTGATGGACAAAGAGTAACACTGCGTGATTTCAGCAGTGGCCAGCCAGCTATGTGGTCAGGACTGGTCCCTCCTGAAAAACGGCTTATGACGAAGTCGGTCGCCATTACCTGTGTCCTAGATGACCGAGAAGCCTATCCAAAGGCACAGGTGGAGCTTGAGAGAGTCTCTGTGGAATCAGCCATGATTCTGGGATGGCTGGAGCTGTTCATCCTGGGAACCGACCATCTTGCATTTCCCTAGCGGATGAACCAAGCCCAGTGGAAGAGATAGACTACTGTCGCAATCAGTGCCTGCTGGAGGCCACGGGATTCATTTTGGACTACAGCTCACTCAATGATGCAGGCCCCAGCCAAGGTTGGTGGCAAATCCTCAAGGCTCCCAATTCGATCCCTTAGCTCGTTTGTATAATGAACTATGTTGCACCTAAAGCCCCTTTACAATGTAGAAGGAAGTCCTCTCTTTGGAGTTGTGAGAAAGACCATATGGTTTGTGGAGCTGCCACAGTGGGTGCCTGCGAACTTCACATGATGGATAGGGAGGTATGGTTTGTTGTAAGACAACAGTTTGCAAGCGCTACATGTTTGGTGAAACAAAGGTCCAGCAAGTTCCCAATTGTGTGGCTCCAAAAATGGCAGATATCTGAAATCGTACATGCTTGCAAAGTAGAGGAGACACTGGCCCTTACCACGGGCAGTACATACACCACCGAGAAATGAATACAAGATGACATACCAGTATATTATAATGTGTTTTAGCAGAGCCCTGGCAAAGTCCGATAGCTAATTACCAACACCTGGAGCATCTGTAGACTATACTAAGAATACCCAATTCCCAGACATGTTCTCAAACTACACACACCTGAACACAAGTGAGCAATGAACATTCTGGCGAAATCCCACATGGGGATAAAAATGGTGTTTAGATGGAGCAAAGTGTGGGACTCAGGAGTTTGGATATTCAAGTGCAGGTGACTGCATGGTAGTGAGGCGAGGAGGAAATAAGGAGAGAGAGTGAAGATGTGATGGAGCAGATAAAGACAAAAGCAATGGTGAAGGAGGGAGAAAGAAGGAGAAGAGAGAGAGGAGAACATGGATGGAGACAGAGAAGGGGAGATGAAAATGAGACAGGGAAGAACAAAAGAGGTACAGAGAAGAAAGACAAGAGCAGAGGAGGTGGAGAGGAGGCAGAGAGGAGGTAGAAAGGGTCAGAGGGGGTAGAGGAGAGAGAATAAACAGAGACGGAAAATAACTGAGGACGTGGTGGTGAGGAAGAGAAGTGAAGGGGGTTAACTAAGAAAAAGGATTGGAGGTGGCAGAACACATACATTGAAGAATGGGGACGGTGGTAGAAAGAAATAGAAAGAGGATGAGAGAGACAATGTGAGCATGGAGGGTGTGAGAAACCTGAGGCCTTTCTACCATGCTATTCTGGGCGATCCCTGACTCTGGTGGCGAGGGGTGGTGCCATCACTCTTGGATCCCAACCCCGAGGCCGAACAAGAGAGGGAGGATCACCTCGGAAGTGGACACTGGTGGAGGAACGCCCTTGGGCAAGACGCAGTATTCTCCCCAGTCCATTACATCCCTACCCAACGTCCCCTCTGTCATTATGGGATACTTTTGTCAACAACCCATTTGTAAACAACCTTACAGCTACCCCCTTCATCCTGATGAAACCCCATATGGTTTTTCCCGTATTCTTCAGAAAAACTACAACTCAAATAATCCCTCCCCCCTGTTTTTCCCCTAAAACCACTGTGATGGGGAGGAGAGAGCATGGGAGGATGAGGATTACTGACAGAGAACCATTGACACAGAAGACAGATTCTCCCCTTGGTGGATCAGACTGTCTCACTAATGAGGACAGGCAAAGTCAGGCCTCCCTTCACAACCATGCACACCTGAATTTGATCGCTACTCCCAGGAAATATAAAAAGCAGAGCAGGAGAGCACATTTGGGGCCAGCTGGGGATGCTGGAAGCAGCAGAGAAGCCAGAAGGAAGGTGTCATAGCTGGAAGAACCCTGTGAGACTTGGAGGTGCAAGGAAGACCAACCCACTGAGCTGGTGAGCACCAGAGAGGCTGCAGAGTGGTGGGGAGCCTATACCTCTAGAAGGCCATCCCAGGTGCAGTCCGGAATGCCTGACAGTGCCCTATCTAGAGATCCTCCCATGAGGGACGGGTGTGCAAGACCCTGACCTCACAACAAGTCCCACTGAAAAGCAGGATGCACTCTGGGACTTGAAGTTTAAAAGCCATTTATTTTGAAAACTGACCGTGCCCGGAAGAGGGAGGCCCTGGTTTTGATGAGCCTTGAGAAGGGTCTGCACCCGGAAGAGGGAGACCCTTAAAGCAAGGCAAGACGGTCTGAGCCCGGAAGAGGGGGACCTGGGGTCCATGCCGGCAGAGGGAGACCTTAAAAACACAGAAAGAAAGCCCAAACCTCACCGAAGGCCTTGGCACCTGCTAGAAAGCTGATGCAGTAAAGTCAACACAGCCAGTGAGTCGGAGAGGTTGTGATCCGTGGCAAGTGTGAACCCGATGGAGGGGTGCCGAGAGAAAGCTAGGGGAAAGCAACCCCACTTCTGATGAGATTGTGAACTGTGGCAAGTGTGAACCCGACGAAGGGATGCGGAGAGAAAGCTAGGGAAAGCGAAACATGCTTTCTGATGAGATTGTAACATTGTGAACTGTGGCCAGTGTGAACCCGATGGAGGGATGCCCACAGTGGGTTGTTGGCCCGAGCCAGACTGAGGGAGGCTAACGTTGAGGGCCGCAGAGGAGTCCGGCCTGAGATATCAAAGTGGTCATATGTTGGTTAAGTCAAACCCTGTGTACAGTCGAAAGTCTTTGACACATTGTGGAGGCAGAACTGTGGGAAGCCTGAGTGGAGGCTTTGGGAAAAGCCTGACTGGAGGCTCAGAGAGAAAGCCTGACTGGCGGCTCAGAGAGAAAGCCTGAATGGCGGCTCAGAGAGAATGCCTGACTGGGGGCTTCAGAGAAAGCATGACTGGGGGCTTCAGAGAAAGCCTAATTGGGGGCTTCAGAGAAAGCCTGACTGGGGCTGAAGAAAAGAAAGCCTGACAGAGGGGTCCCGGGTGTAAAGCAAATCACCCTATGGGAATGTTTGAGAACAATCTTTTTGTTTGAAGGAATTGTGAAAAGGGGATCAGAACCAGGAAGAGGGAGATCTGGGGTGAAACAAAGCCATCCTACAAACTTTGTGAAAAGAAGGAACTATTTGTTTGTTTAATACATCAAGCCCTCTGACGCAAGAGACTTTTTGGATGACGTGAAAGAGATTTGGGCACGGAACCTCCTGACCTTGTTGAAAACCACTGTAACCTTGTGCCGGAGAAGCTCAGAAGTGTGTTCTGCTCAAGAGTCTCACCTTGTCCCGAGTTTAAAACGTGAGGAAGGGAGACCCCGGCCATAACATCCTGACATCATTTTGTGAAGACTTCTTTCTTTTCTTAGGAACATTCTCCCACACTATTTTTGTAAACTTAGGTAAGATTGGCAATAGTGTTTTCTTTAGTATAGGCCCATTTTATTTGACACAACCCCATTAGGACTGCCTTATAATTATTTGATGGTCGTAGCTTGCTCCCATCTCAGATTTAGGTTTAGATGTCACCCACTTTACTGTTTAATAAACACCCTTGAACTGTGATCACTTGTGTCTGTCTTTACTGTTGCCACCATGAGTTCCTTACAAGGGACAGTAAGGAGGCCAGAGAGAAGAGTGAGAGAGAAGGATATGTGATGGAGGAACAAAGAAAAGTAGAAAGAGGAAAGGGGAGAAATGGAGGTAAGGAGCTAGAGAAAAAAAAGGAGACAGAGAAGGAGTCTCAAAACCCTCGATCTGGAGTAAAATAAGCCAGTGGTTGAAGAGTCTCATGTCATCCGTAGGGCCAAAGAGAATTACCAGTGTAATAGCCCACAACTGTCAAGGGCGGGAAAGTGACTGAAAACCCTGGGGGTTTAATGCTTGCTAAAGAGTCTGACACGTGACCCACTTGCGGATGACCCAGAACACATGGGGTGGTGATGTCTGGTAACCAATAATTCCCGGAAGACTAATGTAACACCATGACATGGACAACGCAAGCCAAGTGTCTGAATTATGGTCAAGGTGTCTGCAATCTTGCCTGTATAACCTCCATATCAATTACCCAGCTGGACTCAGAAATCAGTATGGCCAGAGTATGAGAGAGGAAGTTGAGGGAATCACAAACTCACGCCTGGACAGAAAGAAGGAAATAAGAAAGAGATTAGCACGCGCTGAGCTATCTCTCCCAGTAAGCTGTGACTAAACTCCATCACTCATGGTGCACCTTCTCTCTTGAAGGCCATCCCATCATCCTCAAAGCCAGCCTCCTCTGGCCTCCTTTTACAACCCTGTTCCTCACTTGTCTGAAATTAGTTGGGTTACTCTTTCTTCACACCTCTACCCCATGTCTCCGGTTAGGGCTTGGAGGTGTAATAGGTTTTTCTCCACCTTGCGTTCCCTAATTGCTTGGTTGCTCTTCCAAACATAAACTGAGTGTTTAAAACCCTACTTTACACTATTAGTAGATTGTGTATTTTCAATACTGGTAGTTGAGGCAGGTAGAAATATATTAACAAACATAAATGTTCATTTGAGTTTAATTGATCTCATCTAGGGAAGTTTGGACACTTCTATGTTCCTTAATTAGACTGACAACACAGGTTGTTACTAATTGTTAATGGTTTTCTTGATGTAGATGGTGAATGAACAGTCCGGGTCAAAACGTGTTCTTACTTGTGAACATGTTAAGCACACAATCACATTACATCGTGTACTTTGTGGTTATTTTTTGCATATACATTTTTTTGTAAAATACATTCTGAATAATTGGTGTTAATGCTGATTTTAATATGTGTAATAACATTGTTTTTTTCATTGTTTGTGTTTTTCAAGCACTCTGTCTAGGCATTCTGTCTTTTTGTTGTATGTGATAAAACCCTAGTTCACCATCTTGAAGTTAGGTGGAAGATGGCTGAGAGACGCGCAGCGTTGCACACCATTCTTACGCTTTGGCGGTCAACCGTCCCATCTGATGGGATTATGAGTAGGTTGGAGCAGCTTGCAAGCCACCCACCTGTCCAATAGAGTATATAAAACATTGTGGGGCTCATCTCCGGAGTCCCTGGAAAAATACAAGGTGGGGATCTGTTGTGTTTGCTCTTTTACCATAGATAGGTCCCGCTGTCTCATTTTCCTCGTTTGCACAGCAGAGTGAAAAAGGGGAGGGTAAAAAGGTGACATACACGCTTGTACACCGCATCTTTGCACTCCGCTGTGCAAATGGAATGAACACTGCCTGCCACGCATGCATTGCAGGCTCCGTTTACAATGGATTCCTACGAAGTCTGCCTGGTTTTTGCTGGTGTTAAAAAGCAAGTAGACGCCATAGGAATCCACAGCATTTGCACCGGCATGAAATACCATGCTTGCGCAAATTCTGTAGTATTCGCATGGTGGAAAGAAGGCGGTGGAATCGTACGTGACGATCCACCATGCAAAGGAATAAAAAGGGGGCATGACATGAATGGAAGACGTAAAAGCATTACACAAGATCATGACTCTATAGCCTGACACGTGCGCAATGAGAAATGCAAAGTGAGGCTGGGCCAAGCAGCAAACCTAAGTGGATTCCCCTCAAACAGTTCAGTCCCCAAGGCCATAGACTAGGATGACCACTCTATTGGGTGCTAGGGGCTGCTTAAAGCAAAGGTAGCATGGAGGGATGTACACCATGCCATGTGGATGCTATTAATGCAGAAAGATCCATCTCTGGAGAAAGCTCAGGGTGGCAGGGAGGCTGAAGTGAGCGCAAGGGGACTGCCGGGCGAGGTGCAGGAAGAGTGTGAGTCCAGTCCAGGGAGATCATGATGTGCGGGCAGGCAGTTGAGTACAGCAATAGACCTCTTGTGATCAGAAATATGGGGTAGTAGGTTATTTTTCACATACCTCCAGTATCGAATGATCATCGGTTTCTGGGTTGCAAAACATTGTTTAAGCAAAAGAAGAGGTCAACATCTTGAATTGAAGGGACAACGTGGTTACAACGCAGAACCTAAAAGCGCTGCTATTTTCCATGTATGGTTAGCATGCACTGCTCTTGAACTCACATATTACACGATAGATGACTTCAACGATAACATCATTGATGACATCACATTTTACATCACCACTGACATCACAAAAGCACTCTATGAGGACTATGCAAACGGCTTGGCATGCAACCATTCCTCATGATATGTTTGTTTGTAAGTTACGTTTCTTTGTAGCGCTTTGAGGCCTGCATGCAAAATGTGCTTTATAAGTAAATAAATGCATAAATTAATGACTATTCATCGCCATTTATACCAGAGGAAAAAATCTGCCGGACATCATGAGAAGTCCATGACAGTTCAGTAAGGTATGGCTGTGCTATAACTGCATACTTGTGCATTTCATTTGTTCTAGCTTTTGAAAAGTAACTATAATATTCCTTCGACTGAAGTCGTTGCCATGTGGCCATTCCCAAAGCACACAGGTCCTAGTTGATTGCGCAAAGTGACTTTACCTGCAATGCCTGTTGGGCACAGTGACCTATTAGTAGTACCCCCTGAAACCTGTTCACAGGGCATTTGGCCATGCCCAGAACCCCTACATTCAGCACACATGGGGTTTAGCAACAGAGTCCTTTGGTCTCTGGACCCATACGTCTTGTTAATCTGGCTTGGAACTATCCCCGGAGACTAATTTTAGGAGTCGCTTCGCATTGGCTGGCCTCTGAACCTTGCAGTCTTCCTATTCAATGAAGAAGCCTTCCATTACTAAAGGAATTCCGCATTGATGGCTATAACATCTGGAAAGTTGGATCCAAACAAAATGGATGTACTTGTAAAAGTTGGATGCAAACAAAATGGATGTACTTGTAAACCAGGAATTATGTAGCGAAGTGTAGAGGAGAAGGTGATGTCATCTCTAGTACCCACCCCCTCACCTCCAGTATACTGGAAGAACAAGAGAGCCCTCTGTGCGATGCCAAGTATGAACCCAATACAGCACCGAACATATGAGAGACGTGATGCACTCAGACAGCCGTATCGAATGTACCCTCATACTGAAGTGGTGGAAGGATGTCGACCTACACCATTGGACATAGAAGAGCTGTTAGTGCAAACTGACACGAGTAAAGTGACGTCATAAAGGGAAGACACGAGGACGCACAGAACTGATATGCAGATACTTAAAGAATGAAGGTGCAATTGAAATAACAAAGAAATCAAGTGTAAAGAGATGAAGAAATCGTGTATGTTGGAAAGATGAGTAAGCACAGCTCAACAAAAGTACGTATGCAGAAACTAAAGGTAAATAAGAGTTATAGAAGCTTGCTGCAACAGAAACTATACCATAAACAGAGCGGCCATGATGAAAAGATGGACGTGGGACCGTGTTAATACTACCTCAGAGACAAACCGAGGCTGCAGAACTAGGAGATGCTCTAGAAACAACTTTGTGCGGAGAACAAAGAATATCTGTTCTACTAAGACTAGGGATGATGCAGCAAGACATATTTGGAAAGTATAAAGGGAGTTAACCTGGATACGTTAAGAACGAAGGGCACATTTCTCTTAGATTAAGTAGAAGCAAAAACATCTGCAAGTACCAAGTATTGGACAATTAAAAGATGCGAAAAGCATATCTAAGGTGGAACGACCAAGTCTCCACAGGCTACAAGAAGTAATAGCACCTGGCACTATTAAATCAAATAGCAGTAAATAAAATGACAACATTGACAAATTCATGGTCCACTAGCACATGGTGCAAGAACAGAAGACAAGGTCTATTCATTAGGCCTCAGACAAAGATAGTGGTGTACCCTGACTCCCTTAAAAGTCCCAGAGGAGAAAACAGTCAGCAAGGTCAACTACAAAGGAGAAGCCTTGGCTTGTGGCCTAACTGATGAGAGATGCTAGGCTTATTGACCAAAGTGGGCAGTGTACTGACGTTGTTCTCTACAACTGGGTTTCGTTTTGTTCACGTGCTGCTAGCAAGCCGAATGTCCAAGGTTAGGAGGATGCCAACCAATTATGAGTAGTTATGGAGCAGCATGCTATACAGTGTTGCAAAAGCCAATCCATTGTTAGGATTTTTTATAAGCAGTATCATAAATATTTTAGGGGTATTTTGAGGTGTGCCTATTATATAATGGGCAGCCAATGATGTTATTAACACTTATACATACTATAATCTTATATGTTCCCCAAACTAATCCCTCCCCAGTATTTTGTTGTTTACAACGTAGGATGACATCATAGCTGATGTACATTGAAGTATAAAGTCTTTTTGTAATAAAAATTAGACAAGAGTGTAATTGGCTGTATTCTGTATGATCGCCAGATTTCCCTGCTTTATTTGAGCTAACAATGTAGTAGAGTTTTGCCACATTCTTTGAGTCTGTCCGGTTATTTGTGTCTGAGATCATTTATTATGGTAATTCCATTCTGCATATAAGATACACTCGAGGAGCTAGTGTATTAGAGATTCTTTTGGATAAATGTATGTATGCAAAAATGCTTTCATATGCAAACGATAAAAAAGGTTTGTTTACAAATAAAGACCACCGTCTAGGTCTCTGTGGTATACGCCTGTTCGAAGAGTGTTGCTCAAACGCAGTGCCGCAATCATACCTTAGACCTGGCTGCATCGTTCTCTGCTGCCTGCAGCGATATGAGCAGCCATTTTGAAAGAAAGCCCTCTGGGTGATGATTCCTGGCAGCCAAACCTCATCTGACTCCAATCGAGCAGATGTTCTGAAGCTGGAAGGAGATTCCTTGAATAGCAGGAAATACAAATAAAACAGACAGTACCAGGGTAGGGTAAAAATCACCACTAAAGCATAAAATACTTATCCATTTCATACATGAAATCTCCCTTTAAAGGATCGGATGTCACACGTCAACAAATCAAGAAAAGACAGATGTTCTGTTCAAAGTACCTACGGGTCACGGGGAATACTTTCAGTCAAACTCCTCAAATCGAATATTGGAAATTCCTTCTTATGATTGTCAAATGCCAATCATCACATAACAGAGAAATAGGTCATCACACACAGGTGTCCTCATAATTGCATAACTCATGTTATGCAAATTTAGCCTAGGCAACAGACATTAAAATAATAATTATTTTTACATATAACAAAATAATGAATACCTCAACAAATAGCTTTAAACACAAAATGAATACAAACTGCTTGACCTTCAACAGCGACAACACCTCAAGGCCATTAGCAGGCTCAAAGAACAGCATAACGAAACACACACTGGCAAAATTGCCCTCAATTCTCAGTCGCGATGCCAAAACATCCGGCGTAGCTAGGAGCATAAATTGAGTTCTAATGGTCCATGGTGAAGTAAAAACAGCACATAACTATCACCCGCTGAGCAGTACAATCAAGGACGTTATTTGGGTGTCACCCCCTGTGTTCTCCCTTGCTACCCATACAATCTCCCTTGATACCTTTGTAAAAAAAGAAATAAATATATATATATTTTTTTTAAACGAAAGCTCCTGGAGTAGCTGGGGGCCCTGCCACACCAGGTTTGGGGGTGCCCCAGCGCAGTATTCACCCATTAGGGTGAAGACTGGGCCGGGGCTTGCAGCGTGAGAAGGAACGCTCAGTAGGGGTTGGAGCTGACTGTGACATGTGGCACGAGCCGAGGGTCGCCTGGAGTGACAGACCGAAGCTCGAAAAACAGGTAAGAAATCTTTTAAAAATAAATGTGATGTGTATTTTGCATGTGTGAAGTGCATGTCAGATCTATGTATGTGCAATGGGTCAGTGACTGGTGGGTAAATGAGTATGAATATGGTAGTGTGTCCTTGAATATTCTGGTTGGGGGGGTGTGTCCCCGTGTAGAGAATGCAGAGAGAGTGGATGTAAGAGAAGGTGTTTGAGTGAGTGATTGGTGGGGAAACGAGTATGAATCAGATAGTGTGTTTCAATGTTCTGCATGGCTACGTGTCTGTGTGGAGAATGCAGTGTGAGTGAATTTGAGAGAAGATGTATGGGTCAGTGAGTGGTGGTTTAATGAGTATGAATGGGATAGTGTGTGTTTGAATGTTCTGTGTGGGTGGGTGCATTCCTCTGTGGAGAATGCAGTGCAAGTGGACGTGAGAGGTTCATGGGTGAGTGAATGGTGGGCCGGCATGAAATTGTTTTTTATACTGGCATCTATTGATGGCACCTGCCTGTGCACTTTTGGTGACTTGCATCTATTATACTTTTTTCATGACTTACCCTATACAGAACCGAATGCAAACTGTCTGGCCTTCTACCCACATTTTCACAGAACGTGTGCTGTGTAATGCAACATTAAAACTCATTATTCAAAACATTTTCTCCTGGGAGGGGGAAGAATCCCCATGCCCCACCCCCTCCCCCTCAGACCTGTTTTCATTAGTTCGGACACCCTCGCTAAACTCGTTTGCAATCACATATTTGTGGCAAATATTTACACCCTCCAATAAAACAGTTCACCAGAACCCACTGGTGGCTGGTATATTTTGGGACCAGGCACCGCCCCCTTCTTTCTACTCTAGGTAAAACATTTAGGTTTTGATTAAAAAACGTATTTACTTCTTTCATTTAGAGTAGTGCATGCCCCTCCAGTGGTATAATCATCATGGACATTGCGCACACGTGGTGATCCGGGTCAGCCCGGTGTGTGGGGTGCCCTGTGCTTTGTTAAGGAGTTTTGGGGGGGCCCTCAGCACAGCTCGCATAGGGGCCCCCAAATATTATGCAATGCCATTGATTGGGCTCTGCTCACCTTGAACGCATTCAAGTGCGATGAGAATGTTTGAGACGGGCCGCAGACCCGATCAGGACCCTGCTCTGGTGAACAACTGTTTAACAAAATAAGCATTGGATACACAGTCTCAGAAGTGAGACAGTCATGGAGGAACCCACCCCTCCCCACTGAAACTCCTCCTTGGAAAGGGCTTTGTAAAAGCTTGATTCACGGGCCGGTCCTGGTGGCGGTGTGGGTCATTCAATAACGCATCTCACACATAGAGCTCTGAAAATCGTGAATGCATAGAGCCCCACTCTTGAAGGAAGTGCAGCCCTACCCTGCCCACACCTCACCATGATAGAAAAAGATTGAAGAAGGGGCATGTATCAAAGTATAGGACATTAAGGTGTAATGTTCGGCTCTGGGTTGTGGGGAACAACATGTGGTTGCTTGTCAGATAACTTAAAGATAAATGCACATGGAGACAGAGGGCCTCAGCGTACACCCGCACAATAGGTTTATTCTATCGTAGTGGTAGCTGACTCATAGATACATTTATAACCTGGGAATTTTGGCGATACTTAATCCTGGTCAATGATTTAATTTTCAGGCCTTGCTCGTGTAGCATTTTGCTCCTGGGTAAACAGACAGTGTACGCCGCCCCAGGTCAGTACTTTTTTTGGCTTGTTTAACACATCAATGTCACAGATAACGAGCACTTCTGTGTCCATTGATCTATAGATGTTTCTTACACTAGCTGTAGCCTGCATTAGAGATTTCGGTTGCCCTGTTACAAGTACTGCTTTATGTATGTTTTACATACAGGCTCCACATTGAATCTGGAAAATGACATTCCCCATATGTGTGATTGTGGAAAAATCTCGTCTCTATCTGTGCCCCGGTTCTTATATCTGGCTGAAATAATAGCGCCTGGAAACATGGGCGTTATACACATCTGAAAGTCATGTACCATCACTTCCCTTGATGTCATTTGAGGCAGAGTCAAATGACATCACTTCCTGTGATGTCATTGGAGGTCAAGAGTAATGTGATGTCACTTCTGCTACCCCTGGCAGTTTGGTGAAATGATGTCCCTGAGTGAAATCCAGTCAGGCGAAAAGTATCTACAATGAACCCATGTAAGAAATATGTACATCAATGGAGAGAGCCAGGCGAGTTGGAGGAAGAACCTTAAAAAGCAGAGGGATGGGAATGAGTGGGAAGAGAGAGAGCGAGAAAGAGAGAGGGGGCAGTGAGAGAGGGAGATTGGAAGGAGGAGGTAGTCAGACAACTACTGTAGGGAGAAAATGAGGAGGAGAGGAGGGAGTAAGTACTGGAAAGAAGGAAAAAGGAGTAGAGGTCTTTAAGACTTGGGCCAGGATGGTGCTCCTAAACTGGTGTAGCAAGGCCCAATTAGGGGTCAAAGCTAAGCTGAAGGTAGGAAACTAGGGCCAGAAATCTCTAGTTCGGCCATGAACTGAAAGGGTTTTTTCTAACTCCAAACAGGATGGGGAAGGTTGAATTAACCTGGAATCCCACTGTTCATGCAGTATCTGTTGCCTGAAAAACACTATTTTATTTTTCAAAATGCCCTATCTTTATGAAAAGGGCCATGCTCAGATTAAAACCAACAATCTGATTATTCTGTAAACACCAAAGCAATGTTTAATTTCAGTTTGTTTGCTGGCCATGTATTGGTTGGTAACGCAGCTGAAGCAAAGCATTTGTTACAATATAAATATAAAATGTACTGAATGGATTTTCTTTAAAACGTTAATGTTACTATTGTTAAAAAGATGAAGTCTAAAATTGTTACATTTTGGGAATGCCAATGATAAGATTTATCCTATTGTTAAACATAAGACCAAAATCAACACTTCAACACTAAACATAACATAACATAAAAGACACGTTATAAGCATTAAACCCCATGTTGATAAAACTTTAACTCACCCTCTTTTTTGGATTATGGTGGATGTGCTCATGTGTTAATAGTACGGAGTGCTTATAATGATGTTGTATGTCTGCTCGTATGAGGCATGTGTTGATACTGCCACCACAGTCACATGTTACTTCGTGTGTCACTATTTCATACTCTGATTGCATCATTAAAAGGTGGTACTTTAGCTAAACTGCCACCTGGTGGTGGGATTGCCGATTCTCGCATATGGTAGCACCATTCCCTGCACTGGAAAAACCTCACCATGACTCAGGCAGGGTAGCATCGAGAGTACACCAATTATTACCAAAGTACATGATTCGGATTCCAAGATATATATATATTACTAATTAAAGACATAGAGAATTATAGATTGTAAGATATAAACGATGGGCTATTTTCCAGCTAGGGAACCTGAATGGCATTTGATTGACAACAAGAGCTTGCCTATGATATCATGCAGAACTCTAAGGTGGAATACATCCAAAATGTAAGGTTTTGTACGGTCCTTTGCATTCCTTTTCTACCCCGTGTGCTACCCCTAATGACTGGGAACACAGGGGGTGTAGAGGGGAGGCACAAGGGGACTACATGCAGCAGAGAGAATATATGGTTCCCTCCCGCCGCACCCTACAGCAACCCAAAACCAAACAGACAAAACACTCAGGTGGCAGAAACGATGCTGTGTTCCCCTGTTTTGATGATCCATGGGTTGATTATGAATTTCGTGATCCTGTGCATAACACTAGGAGGATACAACATTCAGAAAGGGGAATTCTAAGCACAGCACATGCTTTCTGGGGTGATTGCATTGCCCCCTTTTTTAAGAGTCATCATATAACTTTCCTTGACTAGTCTGTTGTTTCTTACTTTGTGCCCTTTTAAGGCCAAAGGGACGGGGCATTCCAATTGTGCCCAATGCTTTGCAATCATGTCAGTGGGATCATGTAACATGTTCCATGGTTCCAATTGTACTATGGATCACCTGTTGTACAGATGCTGCTGGATATTGTGATCTGGGTAAACATGCAATTAAAACACCTATGTAATGAAAATTAAATATTCCCCTCCTTAGTTTACTTGAATATGTTATTCATTGTTAGCTAATGAACAGTTCTTGTATTTCATTTGCATTTGAGAATGTAGACAATATGCAGATGACATCAGCAGGGTATGTAGGAGATGCAGATGTACATTGTATTGATAATCATGCTTAATGCATGCTGAGGCCATGCTAATGTCATGATGTTCATCCTATCTTGCCAGAGCCTAACCTTCACTCGAGAGGCAGTCAGAATACCCATGAGGGGATAGGGCAGGTGGTGCTATTCCAGACATAAGGCCTCTGAAAGAGATGGACCTTTGGGCTTATCTCTAGAGGTCAGTCAGTTGCCATATGATGTTATGTTCCTCCTGCAACTGTAAACCCATTCACTAGAATGGGCTAACACACTCTACCAAAAGCTTATGATGCCTAAGAGCAATTGCGTTGTATTGTATTGCACTTGTCATTTGTATAGCGCCCTTTTACCTTTATTATAGTCTCAATGCGCTGTTAGGGGGAACGCCCTCAGTGGATCGAAATCCAGAGTGTTGGAAGTCATGGAGTGCGATTAGGGTGCGTGTGCGCATTTGGCCAAAGAAGGCTTTGCTAGGCTGGCCAGGGTCCGGTAGAGAAGCAACCACTACGTACAAGCATGTGGATGGGTGCTGGGAGGAGTAGGGGTGGCACCAGTGCTAGAGACTCTATGTGCAATGACAGAAAAACATTTAATTAATGAAGTGTATATAGTTATCAAAAGAAACCTTGCACAATATCAGAATATATACTACATCAAATCAAATACTATATACACATTTTAAAAAATCATTTCAATCCACACAATTAAAAATCTGAATAAATAATGAAATCCTACACTATTAACATTTTTCCATAAATAATTCATATAATGTCTAAAACACCTAGCTCAAATAATTATTCGACATAAAAATATCGTCAATACACCTTAATGTTGCCATAGTTAGAGAGACCTTAGTTCCATTTAAGATCAGATTCCAAAAATATTTGTGCTGTATTGCCTTTCATCATCAAAAAATCTATGAAAGTGATTGTGCCTTATTGTACACGTCAGGGGACTGCTCGTTACCAGATGCTCTGAAGTTTCTAGTTTCTCTTTATCATTGCACAATCTGCAAAAACGCCTAACTCGCTTCACTCCCTTACGAGCTCCCTCTACCTCCATTGCTGGTAGGAGATTAAAATGAAATATAAAAACCTTCATCCTCAACTTGGGGCAGGGGAATCTCCTGATCACACACAGAGAAAGGTTTTTTGCCCGAAAGCACTGCTCAAAATATAATCATGTTGGCCGCTTGCGTACTTCACCAGTCAGCCTCCCACAAGGCCTTTTCTATTCTACGAGGAGTCAAGACAAGGGAATCGGCAGAACGCTCGAATTGGAGGAGAATTGACCTGCAGTTATCATCCCATTCAACAGGGAGCTCTCATTTATCATCAATCGATTCAAATTACAGAATAATGATTGGCCCGACAGAGGTATGATCTAACTGTAGAAGGTCAACAATTTCCATTTGATCTGCACTGATAAAGATAGTAGCCCAAATTCATGCCTAATGATGGACACTGGAAATAACTGGGCAGCCCCAGCACCTTGCTCCAGATTAAGCCCTCAAAAGCCTGCCAGTCCTTATAGTTGTAACAGGATCGGAGATCTGTATCATATAAAGGCAACGTTATCACATTTGTCCTGTAATAGTTAACGAGTGGCAGCAAGGAAAACTTGACATACTTTGAATTTAATTTTTTTATTTCCTTTTCATATAATCTAAAAGCTGCTTGTTCCTCAGGCCATTACATTGTAACGCCCAGGTATACATACCTATCAACCACATCCAACAGATCTCCTTTAATACTCTATTAGAAGGAGGTTTTCTTAGTTGCACTCCGGCATATCAGAATCTTAGTTATTTCATGTTTATTGACAGATCTAGTAGATCCATAAAATCAGCCAGGGAGTGTAATGATGACCAAGTCAACAGCATAGGCAAGGTAGTGGCATTTGCACAGAACACAAGCGCGGTGGGAAAGCCTTAGAAGTCTGAAAATAGGTTCCCAGGTCTGCCAGATATAAGTTAAAATAGCAGGTGCCAGTGCGCAACCCTGACATACCCCTCTAACAGTATTAAGAGCTTTAGACAAGGTGCCATTACCATCTAGCCTCACTCTTACCTTTGTCTTGGTATGGAGAGAGATATGAATTGGTGAGATACAAATTTCAAGCAGCGTAACTGGAATACCCTTGTACCTCAATTGTTCCCATAGGATGACCCCATTTACCCGGTCAAAGGTAGAAGACATATCAACAAATGACATATACAGAGGCTTCTTCTCCTGTTTTTTAGCCTTCATTTTTATATAATCTTCTTGCATTAATAGTCCCGGTATTAAGGACTATTAAAATTAAAGCTGTAAAAATGTTACTGCTGGAGTCTAGAAGGGCTATAGGGCGAATGTTACTCAGACTCTGAGATAGCCTATTTCCTTTCTTGAAGATAGGCACCAAGATAACAGTCCTCCATGATTCAGGGACAGTTCTGGTCACCATTATATTCTAAAATAACAGAAACAAGATTTCCACCCACAGGTTACTGACAGTTTTAAAAGTATAGTTTGGGATCCCATCCGGATGCGCCACTCTAGATGATTTTGCGGCTGTAATTAAGTGAGCGATATCTTCTTTGTCAAAGTCCAGAGACCATGGCTGACCCACAGAAGGGGGAAGACTCCATTCTCCAGTTTCAGTAATTGTAGATACTCTAACCAAACTAATTCAGAGATTGGATTTGCCTGGCTTCTCTCCTGATAACCAGCATCCTCATTCAGCAGAATACATGATTGCTACTGAGTGTATTAAAGATCTGAAAGACCCTGCAGGTGTCGAACAGTGCCTGGGAGGCAAAGATGTAGTCAATTGTGGAGGCTAAGTTAGTGGATCTCCATGTTTTTAGTAATTGATTACTTTTGTTTTATTAACTCATTCAAACATAAAATTCTACTCATTGAATGTATTCCATCCACTCTATTATTAGAATACTTCTTCAGACGTATCCCATCATGCCAATTACCATCACAATAACAATTAACATCTCCCACTATGACCACATCTTCACCATCGTTCGCACTGAACCACTCCTGCAATACGGCCTCTGCCAGTCTATCGGATTCATTCCATGATCTTCGTTATGGTTCCAATATATATTTCATATTAGTAAACCTGCATGTAAGTCGTCCCTATCCAGGAAATGTTTTAACACAACTGCCAGGATTCCAGGTTTATTAACTTGTAATTGCCTGCTGTTCAATGACAATGGATCCTTTCTGACAGCAGTAATGAGGCCACATATCAGCCTTCCCCTGGTACCCTACGTTGCCGGTTGTATAAAAGTAAAATAACCATCTAAGAGAGGCACCTCCTTCAGCCAAACCTCTTTAAGGTTTATTATATGAAATCTCTTCAATAAGTCTAGATCCATGCACACCCTCAAGACACACTTGTGTACAGGCGCGTTATAAAGGTTTGGTGGTGTTTGATTATTTGAGAATTTATCGCGGCAAACAGTTTGGAAAAAAACAGCCCACATGCAATCAATTATCAGATGATCAAACACACTCACCCCTTCGTATAATCTTAGGCTAGACAGGCAGGCAATCAATCAGTCAAAATCACTTTCTTTTGTACAATTTGTGTCCATAGACTTCTCTGATCAGATTGTCCTCGGTTGCTTCTGCCTCAGTAACTCATTTCCAATCACGTGACTCTCTGCAACGTCCATAGGTCACAACGTGGCTTGGCCACTTAAACAGGTCATCAGCCGTTATCTGGAAGGCCTCTGCCTCAGCCAAAAGTGGCTCAAACCATACTTAGATTTAATGTTCAAGAAACCTATGTCAGTTCTGTGGACATCAGGAAAATCAACTAATACGATGTTGCTAGAATAAATATTTCTCAGAGATGGAATATTTAGCAAAAGATTCAAAACATTAGCACGATTCAGGATTATTTATACTTGAGAACCGAATACTAGCTCCAGAGATAATACATCAAATGCTCCTTCCTGCCATATCGGAATATAATCACAAGTTAACTTAGTAGGTAAGGCAAGCCTACTTTTCTCGGAAACACCTGCGTGCCTATCCCTAGAAACGTTCTCATGCCAAGGCAACAGCACTTTGTGAATCCTTACAGGCCTAGGGCCGGATTCATGGATTTATTTCCAAGGTACAAAGTGACTTTGTGCTGCTGAAAAGTGACTTTGCACTGCCGATACAACCCCTGATTCCTGGAACTGTGCAAAGTGTATTTTTGCACTGCAAAGTCTGGGCAAAGTCAGGGAAAAGTCAAACGTGACTTTGCACTGACTTATCACTGCAAAAATACACTTTGCACAGTTCCATGAATCAGGGTTTGTGCCAGCAGTGCAAACTCACTTTTCAGCAGTGCAAGTTCACTTTGCACCATGTAAATAAATGCCATCAATCGGACCCTTAGAGAGCATTGCTGCCATGTCCAGTCCTTCGACCAACAGCAGGAAGGCATCCTTGTCCTCCACCAAATGTCGGGCTGCCGATTCCCGATCACCCTTGTCCTTTTCATATAAGGAGAGATTATTAACATCCACCTCAAGTCTGAGATAACAGTATTTTGTAGGTAAGGGAGGATAATTCCCTGATCCGTGTATGTGACAGCTTCAAGGCAACCAGAACTTGTCGCTTCACAATCTAAAACCAAGGACAAAAAAACACAAGCAAAATTGCAGCAATCCGTTTTTTGGGTTTCTCCCTTCCATCCATCATTACATGTCAGGGTACCCGTTTCCTGGCCAGAAGAAGTACACAGAGGAGCAGGGGTATTAAAATGCCCTTTGCCCAATCTTGAACCATGCCAGGGATTAGTGCTTCTCCAAAAACTATTGGCAGCTGGGGCTAACCTACTAAAATATACTGTGGCCACTCGTACCGGCCCCCTTCATTCCGTCAGCGCCATGGTCGTAACAAACCCACAAGATAAACCCGTAAAAATGATGAGGCAGAGAAGGCCATTTTGCGGGACCCAGGTCTCAATGAATACATTTTATAATAAATATCCCTTTAAAAGCTGGTCCTTTCGCAAAACTTGTGTGTGTGACAAACCATGAAGGCTTGTAGCTTAGTGTGTACATAACTTACAAATGTTTAGAGTCTAAAAAAAGGTTTTGGCAATCTTGCCCAGTATGTTAGTAGCTTACAAGGTAATTTCAGGCCTTGTCAGCTATAAAATCCATTGGGCAAGGTTCCCAAAGGGAGGAAGCTGAGCCAAGTCGAGGGAGATTCAAATCGAAATTCTATTCGTTAAACGATAACACAAACTACAGAAAAACACAACATGTAGAAAACACAAGAAAAAACTCCAGATGGGAGAAAAACCGTAGACATGCCGCACTGATCGACCAAAGTACTGATTTGTCCCACAACACAAAACGAGAGCCATCTGGCCCGTGGAGATGGCTGAAAAAGGTCCTAAATCCGAACCCACAAAATTAACAATGAAAAGGCTCAGCGACGCCGACCCCAAATCATCAACTCAAACTTCTGCCAACGAAGCAATCAAAGACGATCACTATGTGCTCATGGAATACGAGGGGCCATGAGCATCTGACTAAATCAGATGCACTTGATCTGAGCTCATTCAATATCATTTGTCTTCAGGAGACCTGGCTGATGGATAAACCAGTGCTCGACGGGTATGAAACGTACATCTCCCCAGCGGTCAAAGGTATTTTTGGCAGACCATCATCAGGCCTTTTAACCGCAATTAGAATTGGCTCAGGTATCTCCATCAAAAAGAAAGTGGCAGAAATGTATGGTATGTTAGCACTCCAAACAGAGTGGCATCACCTAGAGAACGCCTTGAGGGTCAAAGTGAAATCTAATCTAGCTATTATTAATGTCTATTGGAACCTGCAGAGGACAAGTAACATGGAATTTTGTGACGCCATCGCGGACGCCCTAGACAAATTCTCAATCGAAATGGCCACAGACTACATCATAATTTGTGGAGATTTGAACGCTAGAGTTGACCAACCCTTGTTTATCACCCGTCTTTGCCCCTCTTCTGAGAGAGGTGCGTTGTGGTCTGACTTTATGGACACTAGAAATTTCCACAACGTGACAACAGCTCGAGGCGGGCTCCCAGCGATCCCAACCTGGGAACGAGCTGAAACCACAGCGACGCTGGATCATATTTTCATCTCATACTCCTTTCTGCCCTATGTAGATTTCTTCGAGGTTTACAGAACCAAAGCCAGCTACCACAACTTGCTGACAATGACTCTTGAGTCAGCAAGTACCCCCAAAGAAACCTATACACCTGAGGTGGAGCCATCACGGAAGTCTATGCAAATTCAACCCACAGCGACAAAAATCAAGGAAATCACAAAAAAGTTTGATGAAGAAAACAGAAGTATTACGGACTTATCAAACAGACCAAACTATATCCCATTCTTCTTGACGCATAGGAAACAACAAGGCAACCGTATTCCATCTAAAGGAAATGGCGTACACAAATACCACATCCAACTGGTCACGAAATGAAGAGAATTGCGCAAATTGAAGCGCTTAGCCAGAGCCTCTGACAATAGTGAGCAGAAAGATATCGCTAAAGCGGCAACAAAATCATATATATCATGGCTGACACAACATAAAGCTATCATGTACCAAAATGATGCGGAGCAAATGCTTAAAACCCGAGCGTCAAAAAACCTAAGAGAATTTTGGTCCTTAATCAAAAACAATAACAGCGAGACAAATAACCAACTGTCCAATGTCATATCGGAACTGACTTGGATAACTTTCTTCACATCCCAATTTGCACCTTTACCGCAAACTTCAAGTAACCATACATGTCGCACAGTGTCAACGTGGGTAGATCTCGCAGATCAAGAAGAGATCCTGGCGACGATATTGAAATTGAAAATGTCAAGGGCAGCAGGACCCGATGGTCTAACCAACTTAGATCTAAAACAACATCCCGAGGAATGGTCCGTCTTAATAACAAAGATTTTCAAGCAATGTCAAGCCACTAAACAAATCCCTAAAACATGGACTGATGCAGTCATAGTGCCCATTTTTAAAAAGGGTAACAGAGATAATCCGGCCAAATACCGCCCCATTTCCCTTCTTGACATCATGGGCAAGATCTTTGCAACTCTTCTTCTAACCAGATTCCAAAGATGGGCAAGATCTGCTCCTTGCTTGGACCAACTCCAAACGGGCTTTGTCAAGAATGCAAGCACCAGTATCAACATCATGATTCTTAACATCATAAAAGAAAACTTAAGCAACGGTTCACCAAAAGTATACATAGCATTCATAGATTTGACACAAGCTTTTGATAAGATCAGCCAGCAAAAGCTGTGGGCCAAATTATCCAATTGGAACTGTCCTGCGGAAATCTTAGATCCGGTGATTGCACTGCACACGGATACAAAACTCAGAGTCCGTCTAAATAGGCAAGGAATGCTATCGGATCAGTTCTCATCAGAACGCGGTGTGAAGCAGGGATGTCCCGCTCGCACCGCCCCTCTTTGTTGCATTTATGGGAGATTTCCAACATATGCAACCAGCAGTTAGAGCCTTTCCTCCCAAAGTGGGCAATACCCCAATATCTAGATTGCTCTATGCGGATGACCTGATCCTCATGGATCAGACCCAAATAGGCCTTCAGCGCCAATTAACCAACTTGGCCAAGTACATATGGGAAAACGACCTGGAGATAAACATCGCCAAATCCAAAATCTTGATTATGGGGAAAAGTCGACCAACAACTACAAACAATGGACTCTGGTACTTGAATAACACGAAAGTAGAGACCGTCGCTAGTATAAAATACTTGGGAATAATGATTGACTCAACAAGATCGGAAAAAGCAATCCATTTAACGCTGTGGGCTAAAATCAAAACATTGACAAACCAAACCAAACTATTAGACCGCAAATATGGGAAATGTTCCCTACTACCTGCCATTCAATTCTACAAACAAAAGGTGGTTCCATCGGTAACTTACGGTATGGACGCGGCCCTAAATATCCATGATACTATATGATCGCAACTGGAAGGTTTCCTGTGGAAAGCCGTATTAGGCCTCCCCAAATCGTCATCAATATCAGCTATCAGATGTGAATTAGGCCTGTTATCGTTGAAAGCATCAGTGGAACAAAGTCAGATGAGACTACTTTGAAAAATTATCTCACCAGACACTCTTCCGATTTACAAATTGATCCAGGCAGAACTTAATCAAGGACGCTGTAATGCACTGAACAAGTGGGAACAAAAACTCATAAAAAGCTGTCTGACTTGGCCTGCACGTCTGAGGATATTATGCAAAATCCTAACAGGGTAAAGATAAAAATAGCCCAAGAAGACTGGATCCCAACTGGAGAGATAACAACTGCAAATAAACTACTTGCTCATTTACCCCCCAACAACAAACAAGTTAAATCGACCTCTGAATTACTGTATAAAATTTCCTAACATAAGACTGCAGAAAATAGTTATGAAAATGAGATTCAACCAAATGCCAACTCAAGGAATCATAGCTATCCGGACTAAATCAGTATCAAGAACCTGCAGATTATGTTCAGAGACTGAAACGGTAGAAACTATAAGACATTTACTTTTGAACTGTCCTAAAACCGCATATTTGCGCGACGCTTACCTGCTACCTTTGATGTATGACGCATCGCTTCGAGAGGAAGACACATGGTGGTGCCGCCTGGTCTCAGGTGAAAAAACAAAATGGTTGACGGCGGCAGTAAAGATCTTGAAAGCTGGACTTAGATTACCAACAGAGACTGCCAATTAAGTCAGTATCACTCACTGCAGTTTGACTCTTGTGTGTTTTGGCAAATAATGGCTTCTTTTTCTTCACCTCAAATATCATCCTTTTTCCATCTTGCTATCTGCTTTCTACTCCTAGCCTTGTGTCTTTTATGTCAAACAACTTCTTGTAAAAATCAAATTATCTTTGATTATAAACAAGTAAATAAAAAAAAAAAAATAAATAAAAATAAAAAAAAATACCATAAAGTGCCTTTCCATGAAGTCATGTATTGATTGAACAATATATAAACAAGGCGTCCCGGTGCAGACTGGTCCAATCTGATGTGTAAAGTACTAAATATGTCTGAAGCTTTATTGAATTCTGACAATTGTTTTAATTTACTGTGCCTGGAGAATAATTCCCGCATGCATTTATGAACTGAAAGGTTCAGGTAACGTTCCCTTAACAAGGATCCGAAATGTTCTTAACGATCAAATGTCACCGAGTTATTTTGCGCAAAGAGTGGAAAATAGGAGAAAAGGAAGCGTGAGTCAATGATGTCGATGTTTTGAGATTAGACCTCGGGATAATTTACATTTGACATTATTGAGCTTCAGATAATTAGATTTCCTGAGAGGGGACTGTAAAACGTAATATTTCTGGGCTGCGCTTCTGCGTAGGTAATGGAGAGCCAGTGATCGAAGTGAGCGGGAAGGGTCGGGAGCGATGTCCCACTCATTTTATTTTTTCTGTTTACCATTCTGCTTCTTTTTACAGCCATATTCAACATTATATATAGAGGATTTGTCTATTCATGTCCCTGTGCAAGTGTAAAGTTGTAATAGGAGTCTTACAGGGTAATTCATAGAATTTCGCACAAAAGTGGCCCACGCGGCTGGCGCACAGTGTGCGCGTGCGAATCTCTGCGCCAGCCGCGTGCGCTAAAATCCATTACCGCGCACAGCGTATTCATGGATTTTAGCTACCAAAACCAGCCGTGGCGCACATTGACGCAGTGACCCTGCAGCAGCGCCAGTTACGCCCCCAAGAACGCCCTCGCGCAAGTAAAAGCCATCAAAATCCCCAATCCAGCGCAAAGTGCTGCGCTAACCCTGGACCAGTATACAGGGCTGCCACACAGCACACGGCAAGCGGGGAACGTGTATTTCTGGGGTGCGCGGGAAGTGACACATGCGATTTCAGAAGGGTACGTGTATTTCTGGGCTTCGCGGGAAGTTTCACATGCGATTCCAGCAGGGTATGTGTATTTCTGGGGTTCGCGGGAAGTTCCACACACGATAGTCCCTGTGCGAGTGGGGTACGTGTATTTCTGGGGTGTGCGAGAAGTTCCACACACGATTCCAGCAGATTACGTGTATTACTGGGGTTTGCGGGAAGTTTCACATGCGATAGGCCCTGTGCGAGTGGGGTATGTGTATTTCGGGGGTGCAGGGGAGTCCTACATGTGAATTGGCAACGTGGGTCCTCCCAGGTGTTCCCTCTACACCCTCCACGGCCCCTGCAGGCAGCCCACACCACAGGGGACTACCCTGCACCCCTGGTCATGTCCCGCAGGCAGCCCATCCACCATGGGCATGCCCCCCGGCCAAGCCACATGTCACCTTGCACTAGTGATCACCAACGCATTACCCCCTTGCACCCCCACGCCCCAGCAGTGCAGGGCACCTGCCAGCAGGCCTCCACTCATGTCCCCTTGCACCCCCACCCCCCAGCAGTGCAGGGCACCTGCCAGCAGGCCCCCACACATGTCCCCTTGCACCCCACACCCAGCAGTCAGGGGCACCTGCCAGCAGGCCCCCACTCATGTCCCACACATTTCTCCTTCCACCCCCACCCCCCAGCAATGCAGGGCACCTGTCAGCAGGCCCCCACTCATGTCTCCCAGCACCCCCACCCCCCAGCACTGAGGGGCTCCTGCCAGCAGGCCCCACTCATGTCCCAGTCATGTCCCCTTGCACCCCCACCCCCCAGCTGTGCAGGGCACCTGCCAGCAGGCCCCCACTCATGTCCCCCAGCACCCCCACCCCCCAGCACTGAGGGGCACCTGCCAGCAGGCCCCCACTCATGTCCCCTTGCACCCCCACCCCCCAGCAGTGCAGGGCACCTGCCAGCAGGCCCCCGCTCATGTCCCCCAGCACCCCCACCCCCCATCAGTCAGGGGCACCTGCCAGCAGGCCCCCACTCATGCCCCACTCATGTCCCCTTGCACCCCCACCCCCCAAGCAGTGCAGGGCACCTGCCAGCAGTCCCCCACTCATGTCCCCTTGCACCCCCGCCCCCCAGCACTGAGGGGCACCTGCCAGCAGGCCCCCACTCATGTCCCCAGCACCCCCACCCCCCAGCACTGGGGGGCACCTGCCAGCAGGCCCCCACTCATGTCCCCCAGCACCCCCACCCCCCAGCAGTGCAGGGCACCTGCCAGCAGGCCCCCACTCATGTCCTCCAGCACCCCCACCCCCCAGCAGTCAGGGGCACCTGCCAGCAGGCCCCCACTCATGCCCCACTCATGTCCCCTTGCACCCCCACCCCCCCAGCAGTGCAGGGCACCTGCCAGCAGTCCCCCACTCATGTCCCCTTGCACCCCCACCCCCCCAGCAGTCAGAGGCACCTGCCAGCTGGCCCCCACTAATGTCCCACTCATGTCCCCTTGCACCCCCACCCCCAGCAGTGCAGGGCACCTGCCAGCAGGCCCCCACTCATGCCCCACTCATGTCCCCTTGCACCCCCACCCCCCAGCAGTGCAGGGCACCTGCCAGCAGGCCCCCACTCATGTCCCCCAGCACCCCCACCCCCCAGCACTGAGGGGCACCTGCCAGCAGGCCCCCACTCATGTCCCACTCATGTCCCCTTGCACCCCCACCCCCCCAGCAGTGCAGGGCACCTGCCAGCAGGCCTCCACTCATGTCCCCCAGCACCCCCACCCCCAGCACTGAGGGACACCTGCCAGCAGGCCCCCACTCATGTCCCCTTGCACCCCCACCCCCCAGCAGTCAGGGGCACCTGCCAGCAGGCCCCCACTCATGTCCCACACATGTCCCCTTGCACCCCCAGCAATGCAGGGCACCTGTCAGCAGGCCCCCACTCATGTCCCCCAGCACCCCCGCCCCCCAGCACTGAGGGGCACCTGCCAGAAGGCCCCCACTCATGTCCCCCAGCACCCCCACCCCCCAGCACTGAGGGGCACCTGCCAGCAGGCCCCACTCATGTCCCACTCATGTCCCCTTGCACCCCCAGCAGTGCAGGGCACCTGCCAGCAGGCCCCCACTCATGTCCCCCAGCACCCCCACCCCCCAGCACTGAGGGGCTCCTGTC
Source organism: Ambystoma mexicanum (assembly GCF_040938575.1). Taxonomy (NCBI): domain Eukaryota; kingdom Metazoa; phylum Chordata; class Amphibia; order Caudata; family Ambystomatidae; genus Ambystoma; species Ambystoma mexicanum. The sequence goes on along the minus strand of NC_090924.1, from coordinate 333,678,802 downwards.
AGCAGGCCCCACTCATGTCCCAGTCATGTCCCCTTGCACCCCCACCCCCCAGCTGTGCAGGGCACCTGCCAGCAGGCCCCCACTCATGTCCCATTCATTTCCCCCTGCTCACCCACCCCCCAGCAGTGCAGGGCACCTGCCAGCAGGCCCCCACTCATGTCCCCCAGCACCCCCGCCCCCCAGCACTGAGGGGCACCTGCCAGCAGGCCCCCACTCATGTCCCCCAGCACCCCCACCCCCCAGCACTGAGGGGCACCTGCCAGCAGGCCCCCACTCATGTCCCACTCATGTCCCCTTGCACCCCCACCCCCCAGCAGTGCAGGGCACCTGCCAGCAGGCCCCCAACGATGTCCCCCAGTACCCCCACCCCCCAGCAGTCAGGGGCACCTGCCAGCAGGCCCCCACTCATGCCCCACTCATGTCCCCTTGCACCCCCACTCCCCAGCAGTGCAGGGCACCTGCCAGCAGGCCCCCACTCATGTCCCCCAGCACCCCAACCCCCCCCAGCAGTCAGGGGCACCTGCCAGTAGGCCCCTACTCATGTCCCACTCATGTCCCCCTGCACCCCCACCCCCCAGCAGTGCAGGGCACCTGCCAGCAGGCCCCCCACTCATGTCCCCCAGCACCCCCACCCCCCAGCACTGGGGGGCACCTGCCAGCAGGCCCCCACTCATGTCCCACTCATGTCCCCTTGCACCCCCACCCCCCAGCAGTGCAGGGCACCTGCCAGCAGGCCCCCACTCATGTCCCCCAGCGCCCCCACCCCCCAGCAGTCAGGGGCACCTGCCAGCAGGCCCCCACTCATGTCCCCTTGCACCCCCACCCCCCAGCAGTGCAGGGCACCTGCCAGCAGTCCCCCACTCATGTCCCCTTGCACCCCCACCCCCCCAGCAGTCAGGGGCACCTGCCAGCTGGCCCCCACTAATGTCCCACTCATGTCCCCTTGCACCCCCACCCCCCAGCAGTGCAGGGCACCTGCCAGCAGGCCCCCACTCATGCCCCACTCATGTCCCCTTGCACCCCCACCCCCCAGCAGTGCAGGGCACCTGCCACCAGGCCCCCACTCATGTCCCCCAGCACCCCCACCCCCCAGCACTGAGGGGCACCTGCCAGCAGGCCCCCACTCATGTCCCACTCATGTCCCCTTGCACCCCCACCCCCCCAGCAGTGCAGGGCACCTGCCAGCAGGCCTCCACTCATGTCCCCCAGCACCCCCACCCCCAGCACTGAGGGGCACCTGCCAGCAGGCCCCCACTCATGTCCCACTCATGTCCCCTTGCACCCCCACCCCCCAGCAGTCAGGGGCACCTGCCAGCAGGCCCCCACCCATGTCCCACACATGTCCCCTTGCACCCCCACCCCCCAGCAATGCAGGGCACCTGTCAGCAGGCCCCCACTCATGTCCCCCAGCACCCCCACCCCCCAGCACTGAGGGGCACCTGCCAGCAGGCCCCCACTCATGTCCCCTTGCACCCCGACCCCCCCAGCAGTGCAGGGCACCTGCCAGCAGGCCTCCACTCATGTCCCCCAGCACCCCCACCCCCAGCACTGAGGGGCACCTGCCAGCAGGCCCCCACTCATGTCCCCTTGCACCCCCACCCCCCAGCAGTCAGGGGCACCTGCCAGCAGGCCCCCACTCATGCCCCACTCATGTCCCCTTGCACCCCCACCCCCCAGCAGTGCAGGGCACCTGCCAGCAGGCCCCCACTCATGTCCCCCAGCACCCCAACCCCCCAGCAGTCAGGGGCACCTGCCAGTAGGCCCCCACTCATGTCCCACTCATGTCCCCCTGCACCCCCACCCCCCAGCAGTGCAGGGCACCTGCCAGCAGGCCCCCCCACTCATGTCCCCCAGCACCCCCACCCCCCCAGCACTGAGGGGCACCTGCCAGTAGGCCCCCACTCATGTCCCACTCATGTCCCCCTGCACCCCCACCCCCCAGCAGTGCAGGGCACCTGCCAGCAGGCCCCCCCACTCATGTCCCCCAGCACCCCCACCCCCCCAGCACTGAGGGGCACCTGCCAGCAGGCCCCCACTCATGTCCCCTTGCACCCCCACCCCCCAGCAGTCAGGGGCACCTGCCAGCAGGCCCCCACTCATGCCCCACTCATGTCCCCTTGCACCCCCACCCCCCAGCAGTGCAGGGCACCTGCCAGCAGGCCCCCACTCATGTCCCCCAGCACCCCAACCCCCCAGCAGTCAGGGGCACCTGCCAGTAGGCCCCCACTCATGTCCCACTCATGTCCCCCTGCACCCCCACCCCCCAGCAGTGCAGGGCACCTGCCAGCAGGCCCCCCCACTCATGTCCCCCAGCACCCCCACCCCCCCAGCACTGAGGGGCACCTGCCAGCAGGCCCCCACTCATGGCCCACTCATGTCCCCTTGCACCCCCACCCCCCAGCAGTGCAGGGCACCTGCCAGCAGGCCCCCACTCATGTCCCCAGCACCCCCACCCACCAGCACTGAGGGGCACCTGCCAGCAGGCCCCCACTCATGTCCCCTTGCACCCCCACCCCCCAGTAGTGCAGGGCACCTGCCAGCAGGCCCCCACTCATGTCCCCCAGTACCCCCACCCCCCAGCAGTCAGGGGCACCTGCCAGCAGGCCCCCACTCATGTCCCACTCATGTCCTCTTGCACCCCCACCCCCCAGCAGTGCAGGGCACCTGCCGGCAGGCCCCCACTCATGTCCCCCAGCAACCCCACCACCCAGCACTGAGGGGAACCTGCCAGCAGGCCCCCACTCATGTCCCACTCATGTCCCCTTGCACCCCCACCCCCCAGCAGTGCAGGGCACCTGCCAGCAGGCCCCCACTCATGTCCCACTCATGTCCCCTTGCACCCCCACCCCCCAGCAGTGCAGGGTACCTGCCAGCAGGCTCCCACTCATGTCCCCCAGCACCCCCACCCCCCAGCACTGAGGGGCACCTGCCAGCAGGCCCCCACTCATGTCCCACTCATGTCCCCTTGAACCCCCACCCCCCAGCAGTGCAGGGTACCTGCCATCAGGCCTCCACTCATGTCCCCCAGCACCCCCACCCCCAGCACTGAGGGGCACCTGCCAGCAGGCCCCCACTCATGTCCCACTCATGTCCCCTTGCACCCCCACCCCCCAGCAGTGCAGGGCACCTGCCAGCAGGCCCCCACTCATGTCCCACTCATGTCCCCTTGCACCCCCAACCCCCAGCAGTGCAGGGCACCTGCCAGCAGGCCCCCACTCATGTCCCCTTGCACCCCCACCCTCCAGCAGTCAGGGGCACCTGCCAGCAGGCCCCCACTCATGTCCCCCAGCACCCCCACCCCCCAGCACTGAGGGGCACCTGCCAGCAGGCCCCCACTCATGTCCCCCTGCCCCCAGGTCATGACGATCCTCAATCATGGCCCTTATGGCCAGCCTCCCCAGCCCAAAGACCCAACCAAGTATTGCATCCACCCACATAGAAAAGGCAATAACATGATACCACCCCAATGGCAAGTATGTAAATGAACACATGTCCGTCACACACACACAAAGGTTGGAAGTGAATGTGAAAACCCATATCATGACATGCATGAAACCAATGAGATAATACCACACATCGAAGTATGAAGAAAAAAATGTATTAAACACAACATGAATGGAATTAAAATCAAACAAACAACAATGGGAATAAAAAAAGAAAAGCTGCATGTCCGTAAAATAATGAAAAACAAGAAATCATAATCCAAAGGAAAGGTGTCCAAAGTCACAGTCCAACAAAGCAAATCCAAGGGAAAAACAAAAGTGAAAACCATTGCTCCATGGGGAAATCCAAAAAAAAGAGATGAATCCAATAGTGAACTATAAACAGCTGATTAATCCAGGGTCCATGTTCCCAACTGAAGAAATGAAACCTATCAAAATTACTACCTAATGAAAAACTATATACAGAAACGTGGTGCATTGTCCAAGCGCAACCAAAATAAAGAAAAAACCAAAGGAAACCTAACACTATCTAACTATTTACAAGGGCAGCGAGCTAGTCCGACGGCTCACTTTTGGATGTCCCGGGCCAGGGCATCATCAAACTCCTGCTCAATGTCCCGGAGGCGGTCCTCTTCCATGGCCCCGAGGGTTTGCAGGGACGACGACATGTTCTCCTCCAACTCCCTGCGAATTGCCTCAAGGCACTCGGCCCGCCTCAGGGCCCTCCGCATGGAGTTCTCTGCCCTGACCACCGTGAGCCGTGCCTCTGATGCCCGCTGCCGCTCCGCATCTATGGCATAGCCTAACCGCTGCCACACGGAAGACACTTCCTGTCCTGGGTCCTCCTGCCCTCTGGCCGATGCCTGCCCCTCCGATGACGAAGGGCCGAGAGATCATGGCTCCCACCTTGTTGCTGCTGCTGCTGTGCCTCTGCCCGTGCCCTGGCTCTTGCTGCCTGCACATCCTCCTCTGCCTGGGGTGCAGTTGTTGAGGTGGCCACCCCTGTTGGATGTCCGACTCCCGACAGTGGCAGGGATGTGTCCTCCACCAGCCTGGCCGCAGGGTCCGAGGTCAGAGGCAGCTCCACAGGGCACCCAGGTGACACATGGGTGGGAAGATGGCACGGAGTACGACTGGCGCATAGGGGGTTCAGTTGAGGAGGGGGTCGGAACAAGGCCCAGCAAACGGAGGAATACGGCCCTGGTGACCTGTCCCAGTAGGTTGACGTGGTCAACGAGCCATTCGAGACGACATGCAGTCTCCCCATGAAAAGACTGCATTTCACCTCGCATGGCCCGTTGACGCAACGCCACACCACCCAGGACAGGCTCAACCCGGTCCCGGATAGCCACGTCCGCAGGCAGAGGAAGGCCAGTTGTCGAAAGCTCATCCCCTGCCTGAAAACGGGTCTGGACGTAGGTATCCCTGCTGGTGCAGGATGATGCAGTCACAGGATCGGGGACAGGATTACACACAGGCACCTCCGCGGCGGCCTGTGCTGCCTCCTGTCCCTGCCCCTGCACTGCACCACTAGCACCAGTTGAATCCCCACCTCCAGACCCCGTCTCTGTCCCTTGCACGGCCTCCTCCTCCACCAAACCCCCCACCAACCTGGATGACTCTGTGCCATCTTCCTCCGTCGGGCCCTGTGGGGTCTCAGCTGCCCCTTCTGCTGCCGAGGAGTCCAACTCCAACCTCTGCCTCTTGGACCTCCCCTTGGCAGCTGCGACCTGGGACGTGGCACCGGACTCCTCACTCCCCGACGAGATGACAACCTGGGAGGGGAGCCAGGCCTTGCATCTCCGGCTGGCGGTGCGATCCCTGCCGCTGTGCTCCACAGCACCCTCTCCGCCCTCTTCATCAGTCGACGCTGCAGACAGGGAGAGATAGAACACAGGCATCAGGGCACTGTACAATGGACTCATACACACATGACAGTTGCACACGAGTGTCATTGTCAAACTTCAGACATGGCATCACAATCCCCAACATACGTCATTTCAAATCACACACATGAGCTATTCCACAGCCATATCGCAACAGCCAGCACCATCCATACACATACAACAGCATGAGCAGGGAAAGGTGAGCCAGACATCACATGAGACACAGGGAGTGCACTAGACATGCACACACGCCACCACACTTACATGCATGTGTACACCTCCACCAAGTGTCGCAGTGATGAGATCGGCATCCATGTCACATCTGGCAATCAGCCTTCTACATATCAGTCTCACATGCATCCATGTTGCATGACAGTTGCACACTTGTCAGATACACATACATGCACATGTACACAGTGCAGATACATGCAGCTGGAACCAACATCCATGTGTGACACCATGTTACTCACCACTCCGAAATAGGCCGAAGATGCAGAAGAAATGACCTTGGAGATGTTGGTGGTATAAGATTCAATATTCAGCCTTCCATCCCAGCTCCCCTGAGTACAAGACTCAGGCTTCCTCAAAGAGGGGCACTTTTCCACAATGTACCTCTCTGCTGTTTCAATTGGGACAGACAGAGGTGTCAATTGAATAAAAGAGCGGGGAGAACACACACCGCCAATACCAATGCTGCAAAGGAATACAAAGATATTAGACAGTGTTGAGATTATGCAAGTGATTAGAACAGTTGAAGTAATTGGGCAACTACCTAGATAGATATTGGAGTGGAGTTTCCCCGGGATGATCTACAAAGAATAACACAAATGAGTGGAAATGATCTAAGTCAGTATCGGTTCCAACTATAGCTATAGAATTGATAACAACTGACCTGAGTTAAGGATAAATGGAGGAAGAGGAGTCCAGGATTCTGAAGACAACGACAGGAGGATATAACAAACAGGGAAGTTAGTATAGGGAAGTAACCCCAAACGGCACGAGGGACGCACTAGTGCCGGGTTGGTGCAATGCAGGAAAGCGTTTATATGCACGTAAGAGCAATCTCACAGGAAAGTCACTCAATGTCCCAGAATCCAACAGAAGACAAATATCCAAACTAGTCGTGGAGGTAACAAATAGCAAAGATGAGGATTGTCAATCAAGTATGTACCTGAGTACACGAGTATAGTTGAGTAGCGTTGAGATGATCCGGATAGTAGACAGCAATTTGGTGTGCAGAGCGGCAACCAGGAATAAGAACCGCAAGACACGAGCCGGATCCAGTAGCGTTCCGAGTTCAAGAACCAGACGAGCATGACAGGAACAAAAGGAGGAGACGAGGCAATCCAAAAGTCAGGCAAAGGTCAAAACCAGGAGTTCAGATGAGGAATCGTGTAGGGAGACACGAAGAGGAAACGGACGAAACCGTGTGTAGCTGGTAACGCTAATTAGCAGCAACGAGCCCCTTGGAAGACGGTGGTTTTATAGTCGTAAGAGGGGCGTGGCTTGCTGTACGTCTTCCACGTACAAGACGTGTCAGGTGACCCGGAGTGCGCCAACGTTTGTACAGACGCCATGGTAGCTTGTACCTGGACCATAGAGGAGCCTGCAAGGAAGTCATATTCTGCAAGGAGGCCCGCAGGGAAGCCTGAAGTGTAACACACCACAACCTTGACAACTGACATACACAGTCATTCAAACATGTGTGCTCACACATCTGCATTTGGCCTGCATGCTTACCCACAAATACACCATCCATGTGTCTCACACATGAAAGGACTTGCATGTGTCAGCCTCACGGCCCTGTACATACACATCCATACATGGACCTACAAAACCACATGTGCAACCTGCACACTACTGGCACACCACCACACGCACAGCTTCCAATCAGTATGCATGTACACTTACCGCTCGACTCCAGACGGGTGTGCCTCTCAAGGACCTGGACGTGGAGCGCTGGGCATACGTGTTCCAGGACCCTCATTTGATCTTCCGACAGGTGGCCCCGGCGCCCCTTAGCATCCGCTGCCTTCAAGAGGCCCCGGGCCTTGGTGAGGGTCCTGGACCTGAAGTCCTCCCAGCGCTTCTTGACATGATGGAATTCGCGGACTGCCACCCCCTCCGCGTTGATGGCAGTCACAATGTCCGTCCAGATCCTGGTCCTTCCTTCCTTGTCGGCGCGCGACCTTCCGAAGAGGGCATCATACAGCCCCAGGACTTGCTCCACCAGGACACCAACTTCGGTGGCAGTGAAGCTGGTGGCCCTCTGCCTCTCTGGCTGGGGGTTGCCAGTGCCACCAGATGGTGTAGTGCTGGACAAGGCAACCCCAGAGGCAGGAGTGGGTGGGCAACTGGGTCCTGGGGCTGGGCTGTGGAGCGAGGGAATCCCAGTCGGGAGTCTTTGGTTCCAGCAGGGGTGGTCACAGCAACAGCACCCCTAGCTGACGTGCAGGCAGCAAATGGCAGGGCACGTGGGCAGCAGGCAATCAGGCAGCAGCAGATGGCAGGTGGGAACGTGCTTGGGGCTCTGGGGGGGCAGTAATTCGGCCTTCTGGGCAGGAGTGTAGTCTTCTGTGTGTGAACGCATGGCCAGCTTGATACGGAGTGATTTGGCACGTGAAAATCTTGCACGTCAGCGTGTAATTCGAGGAAAGGCCCTTAGCGCGTAAGCGCACGTACGCGATTTCATTGGACCAAAGGCCCTTAGCGCATAGGCGCGTCTGTGACGTGACGTGCGCGGGTGTTTCCTTCATAGCACGTGATAACAGAGCACACGTGGAAAAGCTGCAGGTCCGAGTGTCAGCGCGTGTAATTGGAGTAAAGGGCGCGTACACGCGTAAGTGACGTGTGCATGTGGGCCGGTTTAAAAGGTACGTGTAGGAAGCCATTTCCTTGTACGTGCTTTTTGTGGAGAGCGAGTGGGTGGATTCTGTACTTCTTGGCGGTTCACACGCGATTACTTCACAGCGTTTCAAGTTCGTACTCCCTGTTACCTCTGACAGCTTTCATTTTTCTACTTTTTTTGGGATGTTTCCTCAAACAGTGTTCACTTCTCCTTTTGTCCTGTCTCCTCAGACAGCGTACAATTCTTCTTTTGGCGGGGGTGTTGCCAACGCGCACACGTGTGTATTTTTCACGTTCTTTTTCCAGGCAGACGGTGAGTTCCGCACGTACTTAGCAACTGTGCTTGCCTCGTTTGTCGCGTACCCCTTCAGAGGCCATTGTAGGCTGCGTGTATTACGCGTACACTTATTTTTGTGTTTCTGGGTGCCACAGCGTAGTGCGGGTTTATTTTTCCATGCACGTGGTCTACGAGGGGTTGCGTGCACGTTTATTTTTGTTTTTGGGCTGCCTGTGAGTTGCGTGACCCGTCATCTTCCCCCAGGGGTCACAGACAACCTTGTTAGAGCACTAGGGTACGAATTCCGTCTAGTACCCTACCCCTTTGACCCCCAATTGCCCAGGACAATAGTTTACTGCTCCTCCCATATGCACAACAACATCAGTGCCATGGTTGGGAGGCGACCAAGCGGTAAGGGAGGCAAAGGTGGCCGACCTTCAAAAGGTGGACGTGGTGGGCGCAGTAGGGCACGTGGCCGGGATTTGCAGGGTGCCCCTATACCACCATGTGTGGAGGACCAATCAGGGACACCCAATGCCCCCCCCACGGTTGAGGGAAACGTGGCTGAGACCATCCAAGCTAAACCCTTGTTGGACCAGCCCATTGTGGCACCCGACCTGGCACAGGATGACTCCCTGGCTGACTTCCAGGTCAGCAAGTCTAAATCACATGTGGCGTTGCAAGTTGTCACCAAGCCACGTGGATCTGGGGCAGCTATGTCATCTGATGCCCCAAGTATGTAGCGTGGTGAGGCTGCAGGGGCAGCTGCAGTTCCATCCGCCCCAGCTCTGACTCTCCCAACCAGGACAGTGTTGGTCCTGGTCCATCATACTGATGTCCCCCCTGCCAACATCACACTTCAGACAATGCCTGCACCAAGTCCTATGGTCAATGTGCATTTGCACACTCCAACAACCCAGTCCACCGGTGCTTCTGCCCCTACTGACCAGAGCAGCGTTAGCCACTCTGGCTCCGCTCCACCTTCTAAAAAGAGGAAGAAGGGTGCTCTGCACAACAGGCTGAGACCCCAGGCACGGCTACACACTCCAGCACGTCAAGGAAGCCTAGCTTTAACGACGCTGAGCTTAATGCACTTGTGACCTATGTGTCAGAACATGGCCATGACATGCTGTTGACTGAAGGGTGCAAGACCACAACTGCTCAACTTAGGGCACAGTGGCAGATCATCGCAGATGGCATAAGTGCCCTTGGATTTGTGAGGCGCACAGCTGATGATTGCTACAAGTGCTGGAATGACCTGAAACGCAGAGCAAAGAACAAGCTGGCCTCAAATCATGCCGCTACTCTGGTGACTGGCGGTGGGTCTCCACAAGAGGACAACGAATTCACTGAACATGAGTCTGTTGCTGGGACCTTCGTCACAGAGGAACAGATCCAAGGCGTGGGAGAACTATGATTACGAAGCATTGTCCGGTGAGTTAGGTCCACAATAGTGCAGTTGACCTTGTACTGCCATCTTGCAACTACATTGGTCAGAATTTGAAAGTGTGCCTTCAGGATGATATTTTCCACTCTCCCCTTTTTTGCTAGACATTTATCAACCCTATTGTGACATATGTGATATGCTTCGGTCATTGTTTACTGGCCACACTGGGGCAATGCTTTACCTGGTTATGTACACAATGAGACCATTCAGGCTGATGGAGTATTGGCCTGCACAAATGTTTAGATGAGTGCCTGTTTGCATGTGGAAAATGACAGATGTTTCCTGTGATGTCAATGTGACGAAAAATAGATCAGACAACAATTACTGTATTATTGTACACTGCATGTGTTGCTGTGAGTGGCACATGTGTATTTAGTCACAGTATGCAGCATTTTTCATGTCATCATGTCCATCTCACATGGATGGGTGACAGTACTCAATCACTGACATATGGTTGTACTTGTCAAATGTGCCATGGCTATGCTAAATGCCAACTGTGTGCTGCCATGTGTCATGTATGTGTATTGGACATGCCACCCACAGGCCAATCTGTGATGGTAGTGCTACCCAGCATACAGCAAATGTGTTGCTCTCCCATATTGGTGTCATCAGTGTCTGCCTTTTGCCTCCCCTTACTACTCAGTGACAGTGCAGGCATGGGAGGGTTATAGTCATGTGGGACATGTGTGAATCATGTACTGGTTCTGTAGCATGACAGGCCTATTTGTGTGCTATGGTGCTAATGACTGTTTCCATTTTTTCTCTTTCATGTTTTTGCAGGGGATGACGCACTTGATGCTGTTGAGGTTGAGGAGATGGTGCAGACCCAGGAGGAATCCCAGGCACGACCGTGCACCAGCGGGGGACGTGATGTGGTGGTGGGTGAGAACCCAATCCTCCTGCAGACCATACTTTCCAGGGGTGTCTCTGGGTGCACCTCCCCAGACCTCTATTCAGGTGCTGATTCGGATGATGAGACCTATGTGCCGTCGCAGGTAAGTGTTTCTGGCAGGGATTCTGTTCTGTCCAACCCACCTGCACCAGGGGTAGAACCCTCTATGGGGATGTCAGTGTTGGTAGAGGCGCCTTTGGTGGTTACGGATGCAGGGTCACACTCCACAGCATCTGATCCTGTTCCTGGGCCAGCAGATCAGAGGGGGAATGCAGTCCTGCAGCCTCAGGCGGTGCCAGCACAGCAAGGTGCACATCGCCTTGCCCCAAACAGGTGTGGTGCCCGTCAACGGGGTGGCCGTACGCCACCAGGCAATACCGTATGGGAGAACTCCATGTACGCTATGGCAACCCAACAGGCAGCATCAGTTGAAATGATGGCTTAGGCAATGGAGAGGGTGGCCACCTCCATTATCCCCCCTGAAGGGCAGATGGAGCAACTACAGCAGGCAACAGACTCCATTTGCCAATCACACAGGGAAGACATGTTGGCGTCCAACAGGGACCGACGGGCGGCACTGGAGACTCTGCGCCAATCCATCTCATTAGAGTCCCAGGCCCACAGGGAAGCCCTGAGGGAAGAACTCAATAACCTCAGGCAGACTCTTCTTGACCTTGAGGCTTCCACTAATTTTAGGGCAGAACAGCGGCTGGAGCAGCTCACAAGTACGCTCTCAGCTGAGATGCGGGCAACATGTGAGGAGATCCGGGCATCACGTCAGGTGTTGCATGGGGATCTCTGCACTATAATCCTCCAGAACCAGACCTTCAACACCCGTATGCTTGCTGCCATGGAGGACCATACCAGGGCTTTATGTGGGCTGCCTCCCATAGCACCACCACTTCCTGATGCAGCAGCAGAGGGTCATGAGAGAGACGGCAGCAGATCTCCCACATTGGCATAGCCGTGCAGGCCATGAGCCCATGGAAGTGTTTTTTTTCCCCAACATCCACACAGGTGGCTGTTGGTGCGCACCCTGTCCTCGGACCTCCTGGGTGGCCTCACCCCCTCCCCCCAGTCCTCCAAATGGCCATTTTTGATTTTTGATTATTTTTTGACAGTGTGTTGCCTTGTGTGGCTCCCGTGGGCATCCACTGTATTCCGGCTGGGCACATGCAGGCGTGTCCTGAGTTTGGGTTTGATGCTTGGGTTCGTGAGACACACACCCCTCCTGCTTCCCATTTCCATGGGCTTGCAAAGGGTGTGACCAAGTGACAGTGATGTACACAGTGATGTTGGGCTCCCATGAGCTGTGTGGGCAGTCTGTAGTCAATACTGTGTAGACATTCCTTGTGTATATTGTTGTTGTATTGTACACTGCATGTTGTAATTATGTATGCTTCTGCTTCCATGTCTCCCTCTAAATTTGCAGGTTCATTCCTCATGTCTTCCCAAGCCCGTCTAGTTTGGAGATGGAGTTCATGTTGTATGCAGTACACAGACAAGTTTTGAAGCCTGCAAGACTACAGTTGGAAGGGGGCGATGTGGTGGCATATTCAGGTTGTAAGACTACGACTACTTTAACTTAGTACTGTCATGTTTTAGTTGTGTTTATGCTTGTGTAGCTGCATTGTATTGTTGGTAAGTATTTGGTCATGTGTGTTGTTAGTTCAACATTACTAGGAGCATATTGTGTGTGGCCAGTTTCCATTAGGGACACTGTACTTTGTGACACTTGTGTCAGGTTTTCGGGATTGCTTTGTTTGCTCTCACATAGCATGACATGCCATGGTGTGTTGGGTGGCGGTGCTGGGGAGGGGTTGGGTGACATGGCACTGTTCTCATGTTGTATTTTGCAAGGGGGTAATGCATTTAGCAGCATATGTGTCTTTTGATGACACAGCATTGGTGGTGTTTCTGTAGGTAGGGATGCACACATTGTGACACTTCCAGGTGACCCATCTCAGGCTGGTATGGTTGTGACAGTTGACTGTCCCTTATGTCATCATCATTGATTGTCAGCTGGTATGTGGCAGGGCTGTGTGCACTCCACAGGGGTGTGATTCTAAGTGAAGTAATTAGCCACGAGCTGTGTTCGGGCTGCCTCACCCCGTGCCCTTTCCCCTCCCATGCGCAGCAGGCGTGCATTTGGTTGGGGATGTGGGGGCACCACCATGTCCAACGGCAGGCCCCGGCGTGCTGCAACGTTGTGCAGGACACATGCTGCCACTATGATCCTGCACACTACTGGGGGAGCGTATAACAGCTGCCCGCCAGAACGGTCAAGGGAGCGAAAGCGTGACTTTAGCACTCCGAATGTGCACTCCACTATGCCCCGGGTTGCAATTTGGGCTGTGTTGTATCTTACCTCGGGTGGCGTGGTGGGGTTCCAAATTGGCGTCATCATGTGGGTGCTCAGAGGATAGGCACTGTCCCCTGGGGAGGTGGTGATGGGTATCATTAGTGGGGTTGTGACATTACTCAGTATCTGGCATGCATGCATGTGCTGTGGCATTTATACTCACCAAGCAGCCATGTATCGCCATGCCGCCCAGCTTCTAGGTCCCGGTTTAGGGTTGACATTCTGTAAATGAAACTGTCGTGGGTGGACCCTGGATAGTTGGAATATACTGAGGTGATGATTCCCTTGGCATCACATACTACCTGCACGTTGATGGAATGCCAGTGCTTGCAGTTTCTATAGATGTGCTCTGATGCCCTGGGGGGACGTAGAGCCACACGGGTGCAATCAATGGCACCTAGGACTTGGGGAATTGCGCCACCCCGTAGAAATCCTGGACGGCAGCCTGCCTTTCTGCAGGTGTTCTGGGCAGGTATATGTGCCTGCGGACTGATGGGCGTGCAGTCATGATGGCTAAGACCTAGTGTGGGCAGCGTGACTGCGTGGCCTGTGACACCCCCCCCACTATGGCACTTGTCCGCTGAAATGATCCGGTGGCCAAAAAGTGCAGTGCATTGAGGACCTTCTCCAGGGGGCTGAGGTCATCCTCCCACTCACTGACCAGGTCGAGTATTATGTGAGGTGGAAACCTGTACCTCCCATACACCTGGTTATCAGGCATGCCAAAAAGGCTGGTTCTGGGTGTGAAAATTCTGGGCCTGACTATCCTCCTCCTCCTCCTGCGGTATCCCACGACCACTGCTGCTAGGAACGGTATGTTCATACTGGCGTCTGAGCTTGCTTGTTGTTTGCGCGCACTTTTATGCTGCGCGGGTCCACGTACGCCTGCTTCCTGCTGGTGTACGTGTTTCTGGATTAGCGCGTCTTTTTTGGCACGTGCGTGTGGGCGTTCCGCGCATTTGCCTCCTGTACTTTCTCGCCCACCCCAGTAATACACGTACCCCTCTCGACCAGGCCCAATCGCGTGTGAAACTTCCTGCGCACCCCCAAAATACACGCTATTTTTGACACAGCGGGTGTTTGTGTTTGTCGCGTACCTCTTTGCATATCATTTGTCCTAGAGAGCCACAGTACGGGACATTCATCAGAGCTGTATATACATGCTTTTTGTTAGCGCACATTTTTTTAATGCGCAGGGACGCTACCGCCTGCCTTCGTGTAGCGGACATGGGTTGATGTACATAGTTGACTTTTGGTTTGTGTCATGAGATCGCCATCTCACTGCTCGGGGGGGGGGGGTGCAAGGGGACATGAGTGGGGGCCTGCTGGCAGGTGCCCCTGAGTGCTGGGGGGTGGGGGTGCTGGGGGACATGAGCGGGGGCCTGCTGGCAGGTGCCCTGCACTGCTGTGGGGTGGGAGTGCAAGGGGACATGAGTGGGACATGAGTGGGGACCTGCTGGCAGGTGCCCTGCACTGCTGGGGGGTGGGGGTGCAAGGGGAAATGAGTGGGGGCCTGCTGGCAGGTGCCCTGCACTGCTGTGGGGTGGGGGTGCAAGGGGACATGAGTGGGACATGAGTGGGGGCCTGCTGGCAGGTGCCCTGCCCTGCGGGGGGGTAGGGTTGCAAGGGGACATGAGTGGGGGCCCGCTGGCAGGTGCCCTGCACTGCTGTGGGGTGGGGGTGCAAGGGGACATGAGTGGGACATGAGTGGGGGCCTTCTGGCAGGTGCTCTGCACTGCTAGGGGGTGGGGGTGCAAGGAGACATGAGTGGGGGCCTGCTGGCAGGTGCCCCTGACTGCTGGGGAGTGGGGGTGCTGGGGGACATGAGTGGGCGCCTGCTGGCAGGTGCCCTGCACTGCTGGGGGGAGGGGGTGCAGGGGGACATGAGTGGGGGGCCTGCTGGCAGGTGTCCTGCACTGCTGGGGGGTGGGGGTGCAAGGGGACATGAGTGGTACATGAGTGGAGGCCTGCTGGCAGGTGCCCTGCACTGCTGGGGGGTGGGGGTGCAAAGGGACATGAGTGGGACATGAGTGGGGGCCTGCTGGCAGGTGCCCCTGACTGCTGGGGGTGGGGGTGCTGGGGGACATGAGTGGGGGCCTGCTGGCAGGTGCCCTGCACTGCTGGGGGTGGGGGTGCAAGGGGACATGAGTGGGGGCCTGCTGGCAGGTGCCCCTCAGTGCTCGGGGGTGGGGGTGCTGGGGGACATGAGTGGGGGCCTGCTGGCAGGTGCCCTGCACTGCTGGGGGGTGGGGGTGCAAGGGGACATGAGTGGGACATAAGTGGGGGCCTGCTGGCAGGTGCCCTGCACTGCTGGAGGTCCTGGGGGACATGAGTGGGGGCCTGCTGGCAGGTGCCCTGCACTGCTGGGGGATGGGGGTGCAAGGGGACATGAGTGGGGGCCTGCTGGCAGGTGCCCTGCACTGCTTGGGTGTGGGGTGCAAGGGGACATGAGTGGGGGGCTGCTGGCAGGTGCCCCTCAGTGCTGGGGGGTGGGGGTGCTGGGGGACATGAGTGGGGGCCTGCTGGCAGGTGCCTTGCACTGCTGGGGGGTGGGGGTGCAAGGGGACATGAGTGGGACATGAGTGGGGGCCTGCTGGCAGGTGCCCTGCACTGCTGGGGGGTGGGGGTGCAAGGGGACATGACCGGGACATGAGTGGGGGCCTGCTGGCAGGTGCCCTGCACTGCTGTGGGGTGGGGGTGCAAGGGGACATGAGTGGGGGCCTGCTGGCAGGTGCCCCTCGGTGCTGGGGGGTGGGGGTGCTGGGGGACATGAGTGGGGGCCTGCTGGCAGGTGCCCTGCACTGCTGGGGGTGGGGGTGCAAGGGGACATGAGTGGGACATCAGTGGGGGCCTGCTGGCAGGTGCCCTGCACTGCTGGGGGTGCTGGGGGACATGTGTGGGGCCTGCTGGCAGGTGCCCTGCACTGCTGGGGAGTGGGGGTACAAGGGGACATGAGTGGGGGCCTGCTGGCAGGTGCCCCTCAGTGCTGGGGAGTGGGGGTGCTGGGGGACATGAGTGGGGGCCTGCTGTCAGGTGCCCTGCCCTGCTGGGGGGTGGGAGTGCAAGGGGACATAAGTGGGACATGAGTGGGGGCCTGCTGGCAGGTGCCCTGCACTGCTGGGAGGTGGGGGTGCAAGGGGACATGAGTGGGACATGTGTGGGGGCCTCCTGGCAGGTGCCCTGCACTGCTGGGGGGTGGGGGTGCAAGGGGACATGAGTGGGACATGAGTGGGGGCCTGCTGGCAGGTGTCCTGCACTGCTGGGGGGTGGGGGTTCAAGGGGACATGAGTGGGACATGTGTGGGGGCCTGCTGGCAGGTGCCCCTGACTGCTGGGGGTGGGGGCGCTGGGGAACATGAGTAGGGGCCTGCTGGCAGGTGCCCTGCCCTGCTGGGGTGTGGGGGTGTAAGGGGACATGAGTGGGGGCCTGCTGGCAGGTGCCCCTCAGTGCTGGGGGGTGGGGGTGATGGGGGACATGAGTGAGGGCCTGCTGCCAGGTGCCCTGCACTGCTGGGGGTTGGGGGTGCAAGGGGACATGAGTGGGACATGAGTGGGGGCCTGCTGGCAGGTGCCCTGCACTGCTGGGGGTTGGGGGTGCAAGGGGACATGAGTGGGACATGAGTGGGGGCCTGCTGGCAGGTGCCCTGCACTGCTGGGAGTGCTGGGGGACATGAGTGGGGGCCTGCTGGCAGGTGCCCTGCACTGCTGGGGGGGTGCAAGGGGACATGAGTGGGGGCCTGCTGGTAGGTGCCCCTCAGTGCTGGGGAGTGGGGGTGCTGGGGGACATGAGTGGGGGCCTGCTGGCAAGTGCCCTGCACTGCTGGGGGATGGGGGTGCAAGGGGACATGAGTGGGACATGAGTGGGGGCCTGCTGGCAGGTGCCCTGTACTGCTGGGGGGTGGGGGTGCAAGGGGACATGAGTGGGACATGAGTGGGGGCCTGCTGGCAGGTGCCCTGCACTGCTCGGGGTGGGGTGCAAGGGGACATGAGTTGGGGCCTGCTGGCAGGTGCCCTGCAGTGCTGGGGGGTGGGGGTGCTGGGGGACATGAGTGGAGGCCTGCTGGCAGGTGCCCTGCACTGCTGGGGCGTGGGGGTGCAAGGGGACATGAGTGGGACATGAGTGAGGGCCTGCTGGCAGGCTCCCTGCACTGCTGGGGGGTGGGGGTGCAAGGGGACATGAGTGGGGGCCTGCTGGCAGGTGCCCTGCACTGCTGGGGGGTGGGGGTGCAAGGGGACATGAGTGGGGGCCTGCTGGCAGGTGTCCTGCACTGCTGGGGGGTGGGGGTGCAAGGGGACATGAGTGGGACATGAGTGGGGGCCTGCTGGCAGGTGCCCTGCACTGCTGGGTGGTGGGGGTGCAAGAGGACTTGAGTGAGACACGAGTGGGGGCCTGCTGGCAGGTGCCCCTGACTGCTGGGAGATGGGGGTGCTGAGGGACATGAGTGGGGGCCTGCTGGCAGGTGCCCTGCACTGCTGGGGCGTCGGGGCGCAAGGGGACATGAGTGGGGGCCTGCTGGCAGGTGCCCTGCACTGCTGGGGGTGGGGGTTCAAGGGGACATGAGTGGGACATGAGTGGGAGCCTGCTGGCAGGTGCCCTGCATTGCTGGGGGGTGGGGGTGCAAGGGGACATGAGTTGGGGCCTGCTCGCAGGTGCCCTGCACTGCTGGGGGGTGGGGGTGCAAGGGGACATGAGTGGGGGCCTGCTGGCAGGTGCCCTGCACTGCTGGGGTTGGGGGTGCAAGGGGACATAAGTGGGACATGAATGGAGGCCTGCTGGCTGGTGCCCCTCAGTGCTGGCGGGTGGGGGTGCTGGGGGACATGAGTGGGGGCCTGCTGGCAGGTGCCCCTCAGTGCTGGGGGCTGGGGGTGGAGTGGGTCATGCGTTGGTGATCAGTAGTGCAAGCTGACATGTGGCTTGGCTGGGGGGCATGCCCATGGTGGATGGGCTGCCTGCGGGACATGACCAGGGGTGCAGGGTAGTGTACCCTGTGGTGTGGGCTGCCTGCAGGAGCCGTGGAGGGTGTAGCGGGAACATCTGGTAGGACCCACACTGCCAATTCACTTGTAGGACTCCCCTGCACCCCAGATATACACGTACCCCACTCGCACAGGGCCTGTCGTGTGTGAAACTTCCCGCGCACCCCCAAAATACACGTACCCACTCGCACAGGGCCTATCGCGTGTGAAACTTCCTGTGAACCCCAGAAATACTCGTACCCTGCTGGAATCGCATGTGAAACTTCCAGCGAACCCCAGAAATACACGTACCCTGCTGAAATCACGTGTGAAACTTCCCGCGCACCCCAGAATTACACGTACCCCGCTCGCCCAAGGCCAATGGCGTCTGAAACTTCCTGCGAACCCCAGATTTACACGTACCCAGGCCAATCGCGTCTAAAACTTCACGCGAACCCCAGGAATACACGCACCCCACTCGCACAGGGCCTATCGCGTGTGAGACTTCCCGCGAACCCCAGATTTACACGTACCCAGGCCAATCGCGTGTGCAACTTCATGCGAACCCCAGGAATACACGCACCCCACTCGCACAGGGCCTATCGCGTGTGAAACTTCCCGCGAACCCCAGATTTACACGCACCCCGCTCGCCCAAGGCCAATCGCGTGTGAAACTTCCCGCGCACCCCCGAAATACACGCACATGCTATTTTTGACACAGCGGGTGTCCGTGTTTGTCGCGTACCCCTTTGCACGTCATTTGTCCTAGAGGGCCACGGTATGGGACAATCATCAGAGCTGTATATACGTGCTTTTTGTTAGCGCACATTTTGGCGGACATTTTTTTAATGCGCAGGGACGCTACCGCCTGCCTTTGTGTGGCAGGCGTGTTTAGGCCTGTGCGCGTCTTCGCCGGTGCGCTGGTTTGCCCTATTCGATTCCATGAATACGTGTTGTAGGCGAGCGTGTGGGCGTTCCGCGCACTTGCCTCCTGTACTTCCCCCGTGACGGCCACATTTTCACGCGTTGTTCCCCATTCCGCGTGTCACGCCCTGTGTTACGCCTACTTTTGTTATGTGCGCCGCGCGATGAGCGCTTTCGCTGTGGCCATAGTGCACGCCGTTAGATGACCTGTGCGCCGGCGTGCGCCACACAGATTTTCAGTGCACATCCCAGATTTTACTCACACACGGACTTCCATGAATCAATGT
This sequence comes from Ambystoma mexicanum, assembly GCF_040938575.1. Taxonomy (NCBI): domain Eukaryota; kingdom Metazoa; phylum Chordata; class Amphibia; order Caudata; family Ambystomatidae; genus Ambystoma; species Ambystoma mexicanum. Next base: position 333,659,482 of record NC_090924.1, on the reverse strand, counting down.
GCACGGGTTTTGCTGCGATTTCCGCACTTGCACTGCGATTCGCACGGTTTCAAACACTTGCGCGGGAATTTTCAGCGCACATTAATTCCATGAATCGGCCTGTTAGTTACTAGTCACTTAGACAATTGCAATGCCCCGGCCGCAACACCCTGGCCCTGTAGACCCCTGAACAATTGAATCATAGCTATTTGCACCCCAGGACTCCTTCCGGGGGTGCAAATTCTGTACATTTCCATTTATTTTTTGACAGAAGGGCTGTGCGTATATTGAGCGAGCCCATTCACTCATCAAATAAAAACAGAGATTGTCAGCACCATAGAAATATAAAATGGACTATGACCCATTTCTATTTCTACAACTGGCAAGGCGCGGACGGTGAGGGAGCGCGGCAGATGAAGAAGGAAGCCCCGCGCTAGCAGGTAAGTTGTGAAGTGGGGACTGAGGGGCAGGGTAGCCGATTTATGAATTTACCAGGGGGTGCCCAAATATAGGAAGTGGCATCACCGGCAGTTATGACCGCATTTGCACGCAGTCGCCAACTTGGTGCAAGGAGGGGATGGGGGGTGCAGAACAGTGGAAACATTGGCTAGCATGTACTGCATATACTAAAGTCAAGTAAGAAGGACGTTTAAGCCTTCCAGTTGCATTCCTGTAAGCCATCACTGCCCCTACTCCACCCCTCGATAATCATCCAGGTTGTAGTAGCCCTCCCTCAAAAGGCAGAGCAACACAACTAGGATGGCAGAACTAAATGCTCGCTAAACAGAAGGTGTAGCTGCAAGGTGGAGTACCGCCACCACCACCAAAATAAAGTTCCCAATTCACGGGAAAACAAGTAAAGAAGTTTCCTGATTAAAAAGGACAACAGTGCTTTGTCATGATCTGCATCATACACTGCATACCGCAGCACGACCATCACCCCAAAGGTGGTCTAAATGCCCACCTGATGCTATGGCAGGTTTTCAGACCGTATTGCTGTACCAGAAGGGCCCTCTGGAAGTTGCTCACTGTAGTGCAAGAGACACTACTACCCCTGAGAACCGGGCAGACTTATTATTGGACAGCAATGTTGTTTTGGGTCCACCTTCTGTGTGAATATCTATATTATGATTTTTACCCATTTGTTGTGTTTTTGATTAACATTAGATGCTATCAGTACCTTCGCTACAGTTTCAGTAAACCACTTCCATTGTAGTGGCTTTTATACTCAAATAGAAACCCATTAAAAATGCTCACTTTTGTTTAGTATTTATGTATATTTATTAACTTGTAAAGATAAGGTATGAGCATTAAGAATGGTGTAGTCAAATACACACTCCATTTATTGCTAATATTAGCAAGTAGATACCCAGCATCCTACTTTTCTATTTACTTGGAAAATATTTACCAAGCAAGATGTGTGTGGTGCCCCTTCATGACTATTTCTATATTTGTCTGATGCAACTCCCAAAAGGCCATTAAAAACGTTGGCATCTGGGACAATGTAGACTAACACATATCCCTTTAAGGGATGTGCTGGGCCTCATTACAAGCTTGACGGTCCGAATAAAACAGTACTGGTAAGCATGCCGGTACCATTGTATCCGGACCAGCAAACTCAGAGTTGTGCTTGCAGGTGCCTTTCATCTCGCCAGGTCTGACCTGGCGGAATGAAAGGCACCCGCGAGCACAGCATGTCGGATGCACCGGCACCGTTATAAAACAGTGCCACTGCATCCGACCTCCCCATTCCCATTGAGCCCTATGGGGAATTTTTCCGGCGCCCAGGAATGGGCAAATACCGGGTCCGGCAAGGCCGTAACGACCCGGTAATTGCCCATTTCTGGGCGCCGGAAAAAAATGAATACCGGCGGCAGCCGTGCCTGTATTACAGGCACGGCTACCGCCAGCCTCATAATGAGGCCCACTGTCCTCTAAGGAGGTGTCATCCCCAGGGGGATTCCATTTTCCTTGTGCCTTAGGGGATGTAAGGCATAGCAAGCTCACCGCCCTATTCCCAATGGGGAGGGGGTGGCTCTACCTTTTGGGAGAGGGGACGAATTCCCTGAATTCACCACAGCTTCTTGTGCCTAGAGTTCATAAAACACTACACACTGTGTTGAGATCTAAACTTTGGAACAGTCTTCCCAATCCTTTACAGTCTATAAGGAGGGTACACACTTACAGTTATCTCGCTTTGCCAGTTCTTATTTTCATTCTTTCCCTTTTTGGTTACTTGAGCGCTGGGAAACCTATAGTAGTAGTGCCTTGTGGCATTGAAATTAAAATTGTATTGAAATTAAAGTTTTAAAGAGTTATCTAGTTGTCACATTACCTTGACTTGTGGTAAACTAATGCTGGTGGGACAAATTGTTTACTTTGCTGAGGTATGTTTTACAGAAGAAATTGCTCAGTGCAGTAAAATGAAATACAAGCACTGCCAGTGTTTTGTGAATAGCCGATGGTGCATTTTAATGTTAGGGCTTTGAATTTCTTTATGATGCTTGATTCTTGTAATCAATACCTGAAAACAACATGCATACTACTGTTTTAATACAGTGAAAAAACAATGCTTCTGGGTAGAAAAAATGTAGCAGTATATGCTGTGTGAGATATTTCTGGCATAACAAACCAACACAGATGGACTAGAAGAAAATGGATACATGAAAAAGGTTATAGGCACACAAAACAGTTATCACAATGGCAAAGCAAGCATGAAGTTGGAGACCATTTACGGTCTGTGGTAGGAGCAGGCATGAAAACATGCAGCTATAGTGGCGCTGCTTTTTCCTTGGTCTTTGGGTTCCAAAGGATAGCTCAACATCCCTCGACAGGCAAATCTGGCATTACCAATTGGGCTACACTCTGCATGTAAGTGTAATGCTTTTGGGACTCTAAAAATTAGCCGATTTGTTTGAAACAGTACCCTATTTCTAACTGAGTGTTTAATACTTGATTAAGCTTATGGAATCCATTGTTACCCCACAACTTTCATGTTACCTTGAGTCAAACTATCTTCTCCATGCATTCCAGGCAGGCTTTAGACTTCTTAGATGAATGGAATCTGTGATGTATTCTGTTCTTGATGTCATGGGCATGCTCCAGTACCGCAGTGAGGTCAGAGTTCTCATTTTACTTGACCTCTCCCCGGCTTTCGATATGACCAACCATGCCATCCGTCTTTGACTGTGAAGTTGTGGAATGTTCTGGCACCTCAACTTCGAGAGCTGTCTGACCAACTCCATTTTCTTGAGGCCTTAGAGACATTCCTTAATGTTTAAATCTCTTGGTTAGGGGATCTTCGGCAGTCCTGCTCCTCAACGCCCCGATGTTTTTGAGCCTTGGTTTCAGGCTTTATAAATCGAAATATAATACAATACAATACAATATCATCTCAAAGTTCTCTAATGAAGTTAGGTAAGGATATTGGTCCCAGAAGAAAATAAACAAGATAGCTAAACGGATCAATGCATCACCTACAGATAATTGTGTGCATAAAGGTGTTCCCATGTGAAGGATTGGACCTGAAAACTAATATATATTTACCATCTGCATTTTTGCATCGGTTAAAAAAATGGCTTTCCCTCACCCGGATGAATATTATTGTATTAATAAACCAGGGGAAAGAACTTCAGGTTGCAAGTTACTAGCCAGGCATAAAAAGCCAATCGCCCCCACACATACCCACACACCATTTCTTACTCCGCACTAGCAAATTACCATTAGATAATAGGTAGTGGGAAGTGCAAATTTTGAGGCCCAAATAAACTCATAGATAAAGGATGCTTCTTGGTTGTTCTAATGTTTATACAGTGCTCAGATACACCAAAGAGGTCACCTAGCGCAGGACTGCTTCTAAGGGCAGTGTGGGCATCTGTAGACTATCATAAAGCTATTAAGAGGGTTGTTCACTCGGGAAACACCCCTTTCTTAAGGTATCTTCAACAACTGGTATGGCCTGTACTGAGGTCCCCTGTCAGGCCCCTGGTGCATGTGGGAGGGTACCTCAAGGGGTCGGGTCCCACCACCCACTTCACGATGGACGTCCAGGAACAGTGTAGGGTGGGTCCCCTCCCCAACTGAAGGAGTGGGCGGCATGGGGCGGCTTCATAGTATCAGAGGGATGATAATGGTAGCTGGACTATCAGTGAGATGTAATAGAATAGAATAGAAATGCGTACAATAATAGAGTACCTGAGCATTTCATGACAACAGAGCCAATGATGGAACGCTGTTACTTGGTCATAATTTGGAGACAGCTGGCAAACAGAGCAAGTACCAGAGGGCCTGGCAAATGCCTCTCCAATGCCTACACAAAAGAAAAAAACTGTTGGCCTTGTCAAGGTTTGCTTCTCCTGCAGTCAACCCACACATGCTTACCGGCTCCCTGTCCTCACGAAGAAGAGAGCTCATATCCAAGACCGCATCTCTGCGGCATCTAACAACTTAGCTGAACTCTTTAAAATCTGCAAGGAACTGACCAATCCTGCTGCAGTCTCTACCTCTCCTGTCCCTTCCCAGGCCCTCTGCACGCACTGGCTTCTCACTTCATCTCTTAAACTCAGGACATCCTGTCCTTACTCTCCTCGTATCCCCTCCCTCTACTCCCTGCTCTTCCTCTGGCCCTTCTGCAGACACCTCTCCTCCCTCCTTCTCTGCCTTTCCCCTGTTCTCCCAGACAAGGTTTCTAGACAAGTCTGATCTATGAAAGTTTTGTCAAAACAGGTTCACCCCTGTTCCTCCATTACCATCAAGGACCACATTGCCTCCCTGGCTCCTGCCCTGGCTGATTTCTGCAATTACTCCTTCGCCACTGGAGTCTTCCCACCCCCCGAGAAGCACTCCCTTGTGCACCCTCTTCTTAAGAAACCCTCTGCCGACCCCTCCTGCCCTCCTACCTATCGTCCAATCTCCATCACTCCCTTCCTGGGCAAGCTCCTAGAGAAACTGGCCATCTCCCAGCTTAATCTCCACACTGAATCTGTTGGTTGTCTTCATGACCATCAGTCTGGCTTCAGAGCTGCCAGAAGCACGGAAACTTCCCTCCTGAACATCCGTAAAGACCTGCTCTCCAACCTTGACTCTAACACCCCATGTGTCCTCATCCTGCTTGATCTCTCGTCTGCCTTTGACACTGTCAACCATGCCGTCCTGCTCAACTGTCTCTGTGATAACGTGGGTATCACTGGTCAGGCACTGGCGTGGCTGACTTCTTTCCACTCTGACCGACCCTCCCAGGTCCAACTTCGGTCCTTCCTCTCCTCTATCTTTTTCTCTACCTGTGGTGTCCCGCAGGGGTCTAACCTCTCTCCTTGGCTGTTCAACCAGTACCTGGCACTCCTTGCCTACCGCAATGCCGCTCTCTGCCCCAACTTTCAGTGGTATGTGGATGACACCCAGCTAAATTTAGGCTACCTTTGGCCTCCTCTTCTCCTTCCCTCATCTCTGACTGTCTGTCCGCTATCCAGGAGTGGTGTGCCACCAATGACCTCTGCCTTAATGCCAGTAAGACTGAGATTCTCCTCATCGGCACACACGCTCCCTCGTTTCCTGTAGCTCTCTGGCCGGCCTCTCTTGGCCCTCTTCCTGCTCCCACCTGCAAGGCTAAAAACCTCGGGGTCATCTTTGACTCCACACTCTCCTTCTCTCCTCACACCTCTGATGTCTCTAAGAAGTCACACTACCAGCTGCACCTCCTCAGAGGTATTCTCCCTTTCCTCTCCTTCCCCCAAAAGCTCACTGTCTCCAGGGCTGTGGTTCTCTCTAGGCTGGATTACTGCAACAGCCTCTTTCTAAATCTTCCTGCCTCTACTCTCCGCACCTTGTAACTCATCCAGAACAGGACTGCGAGACTTGTCCTTGGCCTCAAGCCCAGGGATCGTATCTCCCCGGGACTGAAATCTCTGCACTGGCTGCCAGTGGCTGCGAGGATTAAGTTAAAAACCCTATGGATTGTCCACAAGGCCTTCTGGGGCATAGGGCCTCAATACCTTCAACTCTTTCTTCCTAAATATCTGCCTTCTCAGGCTCTTCGCTCATCCGCCTCCAACTCCCTCAGGGTCAGTCGCTTCTCCAAGCAACGAGTTGGTGGTAGATCTCTTTCTTCAGCTGGGGCCGCCCTCTGGAACAGCCTCCCTGCCTCCCTTAAACTTGAGGAGAACCATCTCCGGTTCCGGACGCACCTCAAAACCTTTCTCTTTGCTTCTGCTTTTTCTCCTCCTCTCCCCTGCTGACCCCCTCCCCCACCAGTATCACACACCTGCATTGCCTGCCTGGCTACCCACGCACTTGGGGACTGTTTCTGAATCCCTACAGTCCCCCTACCAGCCCTTGACACCAATGTCTGCACTTATCTATGCACTTGCACATGCTGGCCGTTACTTATTTATTGTTATTATCTATTCCCATGTACTGCACTGTCCCTTTCCCCTTCCCACGCACTTGTGCAATCTGAATGACACCTGGCCTAGTAGGGTCGTTGTCTGTCCTCCCTCTGTTCCCCCTTCCTTGCCTCGTTGCACCTTGAAACACTTGTGTATAGACACATTATAAATGTCATACCATATCATATTTCTCATGCATAAACCCAGCTACAATTGCACACTATATATTTGGGATCATAAAAGTGTATCAATAATCGGACAACATATTCCACACTTGATAAAACAGAATACACCTTGTTCATTAATACATTTATCACAGCTAGTAAGATGACCATTCCCAAAACTCTAACTGAAAGGCGTTTTGCAAATATAATACTAGTTTTTACCATTACTGGCCCCTCTTATATTGCGTACATCCCAATACCCCTCTATTTCACACCATATGACTCACTTGCATACCATATACCCAGGAATTGACCTCTATGCCCAATATTTTCAGTCGAACATGCTCCGCATTTGTGATATACATTTCTGCCATTTGTTATTTACTATGCCCACATGTGCAACCCTATACTCACTTCCTTTTGCACTCCCACATTCCCCTGATTTGAATCATAAGATTTTAAAATGTTTCCTCATTTGTGTCATCACATGTGCCTCCATTAGCTCTTTTACATCCTAAAATGAAACTCTATTCACCAAAATGTATGCATGTTATCTGTTCCTAGGAGGCAGTACAAATGTTTGCTTTTAACAGGAATTCAGTGCAGGAAGCAGATGAAAGGACATACCAATTGTGTATATACCACATAGCTTAACGCACACTTAGTTAAGACATTTTTATTTCACCACGATTGAGGGACAGATGCAAAGCATAGCCTCTTGCTTTGAATCTGTGCCTCCATTTCTAAAAATCGTTTAGGTTGAGTGCACCTCTACATCTGTGCATTCAGTAGTATACCCAACCCAAAAACGATTTTTAGAAATTGAGGGACAGATTCAAAGCAAGAGCCTCTTGCTTTGCATCTGTCCCTCAATTTCTAAAAATAATTTTTTACCCGGCTTTTACCCGGGCCAGAGAGAGACACAGTATGGATGGAAAGAAGGGCCATCCATACTGCGTCTCTTCTCCCGGGCCCGGCATGGGCACAGCACCGACTTCATTCTGCCGGCGGGTGCCCGGGCCCCGGAGCACCTGCGTACAAGTTGCCCCTGCTGAGGGGAGTGTGGGATGTCAATGGTGATGGTTCTGGGGATGGGGCCAGTGGGCTGAGGAACAAAACAAATGGTAGCACCTGGGGATGGGCCATGGGTGGCCGCAAAAACGCAAGAGTGGACTGGCAGTTTCCGCCCTCCATCTAATTTGCGGAGCGCCCATCGGCAGGTGCGAATCTGCTTTCACACACCCTTCCCCGGGTGCGACTCTCCTTTTCACGGCCTGATTGTTAAAGAAAAATCTGTTCACATGGACCTTTCCAAAAAGTGTATTGTTAATAACCTTTGGCTCATTAGATGTATTCATATGAAATTTAAAAAAAAATAAAAAACAACTGTGTCCCAGACCTGTGCACATTTTGATGAAAATGTGGCTAACGGTTCAGAAGTAATACAGAAAAAGAAAATAAACTGCTGTTTTCAGCCAAATCCCATTCATTTTCCCACAGAGAAAAAACATCTTTCCATTGAACACACATAGTGCATAAACTGCTGGACGGATTTACACAAAATGAGAGGCAAGTTGGGTGCAAAGTGTTGCAGATGTGCCCTTTGTTGGTTTATTGCTCCCTGCTCCCAAAAAACATGTATGTGTCTCCCATGGTGCGTTGTGGCAGAGATGATTTTCAGAAATGAATTCTGAGGGAAGCCAAAAACGAAAAGTGCTCAAAATTAAATTTTGAGGAGGAAAAGCGGCAGATTCATATCAGCCTTCAGGTGGGAAGGGGAGAATGAGCACCATATCTGCAGGGGGATAGTTAGCGGTTGGCTGGGGAGTCCATTTGAGGCTGAAAATGTTCTTCATTTTATCACAGGAATACCTTGCAAGAGTCCTGCGGTAATGTCAAATACTGTGCTTGAAAAAGTAAATGCGTTACACAAACCGGAGAGTGAAATGGGGTAATGGGGAGGGTAAGGGAGGAAATACACAAGGGAGGGGAGCCGGGAATCAAGTAAAAAGGAGGGGGACTCATGGTGAGTACCAGTGGGGACAGGGAAAACGTTTTCATTTTTAAGCAGTTTCCCATTACTGTGGAAATCGCCAGACTTCGCGTTCCCGCAGGAATTGTCATATTCTGCATTACCACCAAAATGATTACCGGGAATGATTTTCAATGGGAATTGAGGCCGGCAACAATGGGGCCATGCATTGTTAGCATAATAAATTATCACAGGAATTAAAAAAGGGGGAGAAAGAGGGCATAAACAATAGCCTCTGGACTTGTGGGGCTTGGCCATAGTTGTTGTAACTTGCCAATAATGTGTAATGGAATGCTATCAGGCTTCCATTCTGGAATGGAAGCCTCATGGTAGAGAAGGGTTGGCCGAGGAAGGAGGAGGGTGCAAATGAATACTAATAGCGTGGACGAATAAACATGAATGTATAATCTATACGTGACTCCTGGCACTTACTGGTGATTTACTGCTTTGAGAATACGATAATTTGCAACAAGCTCACCAACCCGTTCATCGCGCATCCTGGATTGATGTCAGGGTTGGCATTACCCGACCCTCCATCAAACTCACAAAGGAAAGTAGAGAACTCCTTTCACTCCACCGAAGCTGCCACTGTGGGTCTGAAATTATGTTTGATTATATCATATCAATTACCGTTGATTTCCATTGAGTTTGCGCCCGTTGCTCCAACTCCCGCTCAGAGTGAGTCAAGGCCCGTGATAAAGGATAATTTGAATAAAGGACCCTATTACGTGCGACACACATTTCCCATCATGGCAAAGAGTCTATTGCAATGCGGCCGATGGCGGTACATCAACACAAATATATGACTGAGTGTAAAATGTGCTTAAGCGAGCCTGAGAATAATAATGCAACACCTTGACCCACCTCCCATATATATACTAAATACTCGCAAACCTCCGATAACATGGTGCAGATGGAATGGAAATTTGGGTTTTTGACACAATTGGTAGCTATATGCATAATTGGGTTCCGAAGGACAAGCAGTATGCTGAACATTACCACCATATTAGAAGCTCAAGAAAGGGAAGGGTTTTTGAGGAAGTGGTACTGAGAATGGAGAAGCAATACAAGACAAAGGAGTGGAAAGACACACCTTTTACACAAGCGTTCAACTGCATGGTGAATCCATTAATGAATTTCTAGCTGCTCGCACAGGCATTGCAGCAAGATGTAAGTTGGGTCAATTCTTGAATACGAGACCAGCTAATGGAGCATACATCGAATGACCAAATAAGGGGGAGAATATGGTAAAAATCTGAACTGTCTCCAGATGAAATAATTTGCATAGCTAAGAGTTTAGAAAGGTATTCGAAGGCTTAAAGAAAGATTGCCATGAAAAAAGTGATGGAACGCAACAAGTATATGCAGTGGATATCAGGAAAGATAAATTATGCTCAAATGCAAGTATGAATACAAGTGAAGCAGTGAGCAAGGGGCAATCAGGAATAAGGCTTCAGATATGGCGCAAGGGATCACATAGCCACATCAAGGAATTGTCCAGCACATGGAAAAATGCGTAATTTGTGTGGTAAAACAGGGCATATAGCTAAGGCATGCAGGAATAGGGATTATGAAAAAAAGAAGTAAAACCTATTAGTGATGAGATGTTGCAAAGTTATTGGTGTGAGATGACGCAAGAAAGAACTCTGTTACAACACACAAAAGATGTACTGATGGTGTGGGACCCAGATGAGGATTCCAAGGAATTTGCTAACATTGTGAGGCCCACATGTACAATAGAAATTGACAGGCTAGCAATGGATCTGATGGCGGATTCAGGCTTTTTACACACTATAATTTCGCAAGGCATGTATGAAGGATGTCTACAAGAAATGGTGGGTTTACTAAACCCAGTCACTGGAGTGTGATGCGCCCATTCAGGACATCAGATTGGAATGCTTGGTTGGCTTGTTGAAAAGTTGAAATTCAAGGACAGAGAAATACTTCGAAAGGAAACTGTGAACAACAGGGTACCACCCATACTCAGTTGGAGGCATCAAGCTGAGGTTTGCATGGAGTTAAAGCCGGGAGCCTGAGATCAGATACTGGTGATAAAACAGAACTGGCAGGTGCAGTACATCATATCACAGGTTCCAGAAATATTTTCAGAAAAAGTTGGAACACTGATTTCATATCAACACAAGATTAGAATAAAAGCAGGAGAACAACCATTTAAGGGTAATGTTAGAAACACTCTAATAAGTTTATTAGGACCACTACAGGGGTTGTTGCAGGACATTGTCAAGCAGGGCATTGTTGTGGAAGCAGAGAGTGTGGAGTGGGTGGCACCTATCATACTGGTTTTGAAACTGGGAGAAACAATAAGATTGTGCATAGATCTTAGAGAGCTGAATGATAATATCACAGTGGAAACTCATCCGTTACCTAACATAATGGAACTGATTCATAATTTGGAAGGTGCCACTGTATTTTCGATAATAGATCTATGGCGTGTTTACCACCAAATTGAACTAACAGAAGATAGTAAGCAACTAACAATGTTCATTACACCATGTTGACTTTCTCGTTCAATAGTATGCGTTTCGGTTAAGCCTCAGTGGCTTCTGTTTTCCAAAAATTGATAGGAAAGTTATTCAAAGATACACCAAAGATTGTTTACTTCCAAGATGATATGTTTATATACAGTAAGGATGAAGAAGAACATACAAGAAAATTGAAGGAAGTAGTGACTATACTGAAGGAACATGGTATGACAGTCAAGATGCAAAAATTGAAATTGTATCAAACGGAAGTGGAGTATTTGGGACATTGAGTGTCAAAGAATGGTATTAATCCTAAGGAATCATTAGTAAATGGTATAATAGCAGCACAAGAGCCTAATGACAAGACTGCACATTTTAAATGGAGAGAATGTCAACAGATTGCATTTCAGAGGGCAAAGGAATGCATTTTGAAGGCACCAACTCTAAAGCCATTTGATACAAAAATAAATTTGATAACTGTTGATGCAAGCAACAATGGATTGGGGCAATACTCACACATGATGAATTGGGGGAAATTACAACAGATTTTGCATCGAGGACATTAACAAACACTTAGCATGCTTATTCAGTTATTGAGAGAGAAGCACTAGCATGTGCGTGGGGTGTGCAGCATTACAAGCAGTTTATGTTGGGCACACTAATTATTCTAAGGACTGACCATAAGCCTTTACTATGCATATTGAGCATGGAGGAGGCAGAGAAGGACTCACCAAGGCAATTCATAATGGCATTGAGGTTTATAGAACACAACGGCCCTCATTACGAGTTTGGCAGTAGCCATGGAGCTGTTCGCTCCATTGCTGCCACCAAACGGGCTTGTTTACCGGCTTCCTGCAATGAGGAATAGCCGGGTCATTCCAACATTGGAGGATACATTAATTCCTCCTTGCAGGAGCCATTCCCCATTCCCATTTGAGCCCTTAGAGGGCTCAAATGGGAATGGGGAGGGATGTAACAACGGGCACATTACAGGTGTCCCATTTTTACCTCCTTCTTCCCCTCGCGGGACCCGGATCGCACACCTAGTTATACCAGGCGTGCAATCCGGGTCCCGCGATGGAAAGCTTGTAATGGGCGCTGATGGAATGAAGGAGGCCAGGCCCGTACCGGCACCCTTCATTCAGTCAGCGCCTGCCTTGTAATGAGGCCCAATGACTGTATAGAATTTAAGGAAGGTCAACCAAACAGAATAACAGGCTGTTTATGCAGCATACTGATGGAGGAAAAGTTAAAGGGGGATGTTGACATGGTAGAACATAGTGAAATGTCTATGGCAGAAGTATGTGTGCTGGTGGGGGAGTGTTATATTAAAGGAAAGCTGGGTAGTAGGACAGAATAGAGATGAGGAGATGAAAGAGGTCTGTAAATATGTCATGGATGGATGGCCTCTGGCTAAGAAGTAGCCAGAATACGTGAAGCCTTTCGGCATAGTGGCAGAGGAATTGTCATTAGAGAGAGGAATATTAAGAAGATGAGAGAGAGTGGTACCTCCAAGGATCTAGGAGTACAAATAATAGCCAATGCGCATGTTGGGCACTGAGGCATGTCACGCACAAAGGGACAGGTCAGGGAAATTGTCTGGTGGCCAGGGATGGATAGAATGATTAACAGATATGTTAGAGAATGTGTTCAGTGCAGGATGAGTGACAAGGTGTTGGTCACCAAAACACCACTTTGACAGTGGGGGAAGTGCTATTGGAACCATCGAGCAGGTTGGCCAATGATATTATAGGTCCATTTCAAAGAGTTAAGTCTAGAAAGAAGTAGGCATTAGTATTGAGTGATTATTATACACACTGGCCAGAGGTGCAATATGTGATAGAGATCACTACAGAGGTGGTGATAACATTTTTGGAATTTATTTTTATTAGGGAAGATGTGCCCCGAGAGCTAGTGACAGATAAAGTTTGTGTCAGAAAAGATTAACAACTTTGTGAGGGAGAGTTATAGTAAACACATCACAATGCCATTGTATCACCCTCAAGCGAATGGGTTGGTGGAACATTTCAAGCGAGTGGTCAAAGAAACTGTACAATTGAGCAGAATGTCAAGGTTGGAATTTGATGAAGAGATTTGGCAGATGTTGTATGCATATAGGGTGAAGAAACATGCAACCACTAACGGATCACCATTTGAATTGATGAGGGGCAGGAGGTCAAGGGATGCTCGGGGTCTGGGATGGTTCTAGGAAAAGATGAGGAGAGTTAAGAAGCCAGTTGATATGAAAGGGAGGGAGAGGGGGGAGTTCTTGTGAATTTCCTTGCCATAGTTTGATGGCAATACTGCAATACTTTCTAAGAAAATCAATAAAAAATAAAAAAATAAAAAAATAAAAAAGACTGTAGAGGAATAGAGTGATTGGGGAGAAATGTATCTCCAGATTTTGTCTTGCATGAACTGAGGATATGTGGCATGCAGTATTGTGAATGATGCAGAGGCTTGTGAATTGAGTCAGGAGAGGCTGCGCAGAGAAGACAAGACACATTCACATTTTCTGAGACCAAAAACGGGTGTAGCTGCACATTCTTGATGATCTGTAATTTTTTAATAATATAAGAGGGAGAGCCTAGATAGAGGGAGTTGCAGTAATTCAGCTGAGTGGATATAAATGCTGATACCTTGCAGTATTTCAGGTGAATGTATATTGATGCCGATACCATGACTTTGCAAAGCTACTCAGGGAGAAAAGGAAGAATTTTATGGAGAAGGGACATAGAATAGAAACAGCTACTGGTGAACAAATGCACTTGCGGCATGAGTCAGAATTCCAATATGAAGCTCACATTATTCACGTGAGTAGATCATGTGGAACATGATCAGATGCACGTCTGCCACCATTCCGGAGGCCAGAGTGGTTGGTTGGTCCCAATCAAGAGAATCTCCATTTTATCTGAGTTTAATTTTAGCCAATTATGAAACATCCCACAACAGAGTGCAGTGAGGCAGTCACGAAAGTGAGCAGCCTCAAAGGGCTTCTTAACAAAATGCAGAAGTAGCTTTATATCATAGAGATTTACATAAAAACTAAATCTGAAAGGAGTGAATACCTTAATGTTGACATTCATTCGCAGTGCATATTTACTTCTAGACGTAATTATTTCATTATTATATTTATAATGATATTGCACCAGAACATAGCATAGTTAAGATTATGATGTATTTTCTGTGGAGCTTCAGAAAATAACACTGTCCAATAACATTTGAACCTTCCATGGAAAATTCTGAAAAGGTGCCACTGTAAATTTCAGATTCTGAATGTTTCATGGATGGTTTCATACAGGGTTTTTCCATAGGAAAACAAAAATTGTACACCTAGATCTTTATCAGGATTTGGTGTCCTAAAAGGTTTTGACAATCAAGCTGGATAATGTTGAGATATTTAAGTTTTAAGATGTAGCCATATATGACACAAGTACAGAATGAATCTGCATCTTCTTCATAAACTACGCATGTATGTGTAAGAGATGTACATTTCGGATATGTAAAGTACTATGTACTATACATATGAAAACACACATCAAAGTTAGGGATGATTGATGTGTGCTTTTATATGTACTTGAAACGTATAGGAGATGCAAATTGCATACATCTACGAAATGTTCAACTTCTATACATCTCTAATACATATAAAAACTCATATCGAAGTCAAACTCAATTTACTGTGAATGTTCATACGTATAGGAGGCATGTATGGTATATGCAGAATGAATGTGCATCTTCTGTATGAAATGTATAGGTATATGTACATTTTGTACATGTGCCCTACTCAACGTATGAAAATTAATCGAAATGCGGACTAACTAGGATTGGCGGTTTTCGTATGCATAGAAGACGTATAGGAGACATAAATTGCGTACATGTACGAAATGTAAAAGCCATATTGTCATATTTGCTTCCTATATGTATAAAAGCTCACATCTAAGTCAGAACTCACTTTAATGCAAGTTTTCATACATATAGGAGGCATGTAAGACATGCGCAGAATGAATGTACATCTTCTATCGAACTATAATGTACGAGTAGGACATGTACATTTCAGACATGTACACCACAAAACGTATGAAAACTCACATCCAAGTCAGGACTGACTTTGATGTGACTTTTCATATGTATATGAGACATTTAGGAGATGTAAATTGCATAGATTTAAAAAACTTAAAACTCTTACATGCTTCGTATATGTATAAAAATCCACATCAAAGTAAAACCTCACTTTAATTTTATGTTTCATACACATAGGAGGCAGATAGGATATGTGCATTTGATATGACTTTCCTTACAGCAAACACTTTTACACTACTTATATGCCATACACTCAAATGTCAGACACTTAGACAATAAACACTTATACCCCTTACACCATGCACCATACACACTTACGCCATGCACAAATACTCATGCTCTTATACCCTGCACACTTACTCTACACACTCACATGACATACACTAACACAACATACAGAAAAACCATACACTACTTATACGCCATGCACTCACATGCCAGACACTTTAACAATAAACACTCATATGCCTTACACAACACACTTTTACACCACACACTTATGGCACACACTTATGCCACACGCTCTTACGCCATGTGCACTTACTCCACATACTCACATGGCATACATTCATACAACATACACTCACATAGCATACACCGATACGCTACATGGCTATACACCTAACACTCATAGGCTAGACACTCATGTGCCTCAAGCTCACATAACATGCACTACTCATATGCCATAAACATGTATGCCATACGCTATTCCCTACAGTCATATGCCCTACATTCATTTTTAATACACTCATACATTATTCAAACATGACTTACACTGACACACCACACACTCTTAAGCCATACTCCCATATGCCGTACAACTCAACTCAATACACCACACACTCATATCCCAAATGTTCATATACCAAACACTCATGCTACACACTTACAGCATACATTCATATATCATGTGTCATACTCTCAAACACTATACAATCATGTGACAAACACATATGACATAAACACATACAACATAAATGCATCCAACATATACTCATATGTCATACACTCACACAACACATACCATTCACTCACTGGCACTATGCAATGCAGTCATACACCAGACACTCATTCATCATACACTCATATGGAATATATACTCACAATACACATATAGGGCATACACTCATATGCCATATGGTGATATGCTAATATGCTAATACACTCACACACCATACACTTTTTCAACATACATTCATACCCTAAACATAACATAACCCACATAAAAACTAACATAAAATTGAAAAATATATTTTTTAAAGAGTTACATTTACTCTTTTTTCAGCCCAAATATTGAAAAACTGGCCCCTTGGATTTCAAGAGTTTTGGGCCTGCAACTACATATTATCATGAATTGGTGCATTGATAATTTATTTTCGAATATTAACCTGGCCCTTTCTGAGAAATTAACATTTTAATATTTATCTATTTCTGCCACATACACAGAATGAATGTGTATCTTTTATACAAACGGTTCACATATGTGTAGAAGATGTACATTTTGTAATGTAAGCTACTTTGTGTTTGAAAACAGACATCAAATTTAGGACTTACTTTGATGTCAGTTTTCATACATGTATAAAATGCTTAGGAGATTTACATTCTGTACATCTTCAGGTCTAGCTGTGTTTAGGAGTGTACCCAACTATTCCAATTGAATCTCAAATATAGCTGTGTTTAGGAGTGTACTCAACTACTCTGGTAGGTGTAGGCCTCTCTCCCACTATACAGGATCTTCAAACCTAGCGGTGTTTGTGAGTACCCAACTGTTCCAGTTGAATCTCAAACCTAGCTCTGTTTAGGAGTGTACTCAACTACTCTGTTAGGTGTAGGCCTCTCTCCCTTTATACAGGACCATCAAGTCTAGCTGGTTGTGGTCTTGTGCTCATCTGCACCATCGGGGTGGACCCACCTCCGAACATACAGGAATCTCTAGCTTAGTTAGGCATAGTGTCAAGCCCAAAATCAGTCATACCAGCCTAACATACCCCCAGAAAGGACTAGACTGTGATAGTATAGTATCAACCCCCACTACTACCCCAGACTCCTATATAGACAGCAACCAAATGCAGTTGTTCACCCCCGACAACTGTACACCCAGCACCCAACCCCACCAGACAACACCCCAAGGATACATAGACAACCCCCCTGAGGAATAGACAACACAAAAGCACCCAGGCTTACCAACAGAAGAAGAAACAGCAGTACTACCACCACAAGGTACAGCAGTCAACTACTCAACCGGCATCTCCACACAGAGCACCAAATTCCACAAACCAGGAAGGGGCGCAGAGAAAGAGACACAAGACAAGGCCACATTGGACATAGATGCACAAATCCAAATCACCCCTAAAGCAACAACCGAAGGAAACACACCGCCAACCACCAAAACTACCAGAAGGAACTTCCAAAGGGAAAAATCCTTATATCTCACACCATAACTCTCAACAAACCCCGAACCTGGATAACCCAATGACACAGAGACATCAAGTCACACAAATAACAGCCCAAGACAACCAGGAAATAGAAGGGAGCACCCAAGAAGAGTGTGGATAGACTCCAACCCCATCACCCCATACATCACAAGAACAGAAGGACACCATCAACACCCACGACACACCGGACAAAACGACGAAGCTCTAATAACCAACAACCCAAATATCAACCTAACGGACCAATTCAATGAAGAAGCCCTCGCTGATCTTCACCACACCAACATAGATGAGAAGCACCGATATCAAACAGCCAAGCTCTCAAACTAGCAGACCACCTCAATAAAGATGTAGCCTTTCGCTGATCCTCATCCTCCCCCCTCAACCCCAATAAAGATGCCCTGCAACCAAACAACTGTTAACTAAAACAAGGATCAACTAACAAGCAAAACCACACCAAAAAGATGCACTGCAACCTAATCAATGCTAGGTCAATGTCGAAACACTCCACAGAAATATACGATCTGCTCTGCGACGGAGGGATCGACATCCTCTTTGTAACAGAAACATGGCTAGACGACAACTACAAGATCAACCTCAACAACTGCCTGCCTGAAGACTTCAAATGCGTCCAAAGAAACAGAAAAACCAAAGGAGGGGGGTCTGGCAATCATCCACAAGGAACACCTGGACATTAAACTGGAAGACCTACTAAAAATCGATAAATGTGAATCCCTAATCATACGGCTATCAGTAAGCCCTAAATCAAACCTGAAATTCATACTGATATACAGACCATCAACCTACGATGCAACCTTCGTAGACGCCTTCACAGAAGCAATCACCATCCTAGCCATTAAACACAATCACCTGATCGTCCTTGGAGATTTCAACATCTGGTTCGAAGAAGAATCCACGACCACACGAAAATCTCTAACCAGTCAATTAGCAGCAATGAATCTACAACAACTAGTCAAAGGAGCAACCCACTCGGCAGGGCATACACTTGACGCAATCTTTGCGAACAAACAACTCCTTACCACAGCACCTCCAATTCAAATACCCTGGAGCGACCACCTCATCATGCCCTTTGTAATCAAACTGACCACTCCAGTAAACAATCAACCGGACAAACCACCGATCACCATGAAGAGAAACTGGAGAACCATCAAAAACTCCAACCTTATTGAACTCCTGGAGCTCAGCAAACCACACCCAACATTTTTGGAAGAAAACGACCTGGACAAAAAAGTAGCCCTGCTGCACTCCTGGATTACAACAACTATAGACAACATCGCCAAAGAAAAACCTTTCACTCCTTCTCCGAAACTGGCAACGGCAAAATGGTACACCCCACTACCGAGCACCATGAAAAGGATAAACCAAAGACTAGAACTTGATTGGAGAAAACAAAACAACACTGCGAATAAGCTGAAATTCCTACAACACAACCGCACATACAAAAAGGAAATACAAAAAGCTAAGAGGAAACACTATGACAACCAAATCTTTGAGGCACCAAACACCCAAAAAGAACTCTTCAAAATCATAAATGAAATAAAATATCCCCCAGGATGCAACAACACACCAACTGCGTCTATGAAACTATGCAATGACCTTGCAGCCCACTTCAAAAACAAAATCACCACCATCCAACAAACCATACAAAACAGACCAGCTGATCTGACTACGATCCCCACCTACACTCAGGAGCAACACCTGAACAAACTACAAAGCTTCCCAGAAATATCAGTGGAGACATTCGTCAAACTGGTGAATGAAAGCAATAACCCGGGGTCTCCCGAAGACCCCTGACCGCCAGACATATACAAATGGATTCTTAAACAAGGAACGCCCATGGAATATCACAGGAGCGTACTCAACCTTTCAATCGCAACAGGGAAAGTGCCACAAGCCTTCAAAGCTGCATACATCAAGCCACTACTTAAAGACACAGCGGGAACCATAGAGGACCTTTCCAGCTACAGACCTATATCCAACATCCCATACACAGCCAAGCTGCTTGAAACGTACATATACAAAACGGTCCAAGAATTCATAGAAGAGCAGGGCCTACTAGACCAGGCACAAGTTGGCTTCAGACCAATGAGAGGAACTGAATGAGCCCTCCTCTCAATATGGGACGACCTAAAAATGAAAGCTGACTCGGACACCAGCACTGCCTTGATACTCCTAGACCTATCAGCAGCATTCGACACAGTTAATCACGACACACTCATAGCGAGGTTAGAAGGACTTGGAATAACAGACACCGCCCTACTATGGATCAAATCCTTCCTAACAAACAGAACGGAAACCGTATGGATGAAATCCTTCAAATACAGCCGAGAGACTCCACCTGTGGAGTACCACAGGGATCATCCTTCTCCCCCCTACTATTCAACATCTACCTATATCTACTTATCAGAATCATCAAAAGCCACGGCCTCACCTGCTACAACTACGCCGACGATACACAAATAATCTTCAAACTCCAAGACAACCTGGAAATAAACTCAACGCTAGAAAACTGCCCCCGCAAAGTATTCACCTGGATGAACTCCAACTGCCTCAAAATCAACCCAGGCAAACAGAAATAATGATTGTGTCAAAACAAGAAGGAGAAAACCACCTCATCCCTTGGCCAAGGGTACTCGGGACAACCCCAGCCCCCTCGCCGATTGTAAAAAACCTAGGGGTCCTGATGGACAACAATCTGACACTAGAGCCACAAGTAAATGCTGTTCTCAACAAATGCTTCTTCCTCCTGCGAGCGGCAAAGAGGATCCTACTCCTCCTATCATTCACCAATAAAGTAACCACCATCATCACCCTCTTCATGTATAGAGTAGACTACGCCAACAGCCTAGGTATGCCTGAACGGCTATTAAAAAAACTACAACGCATACAAAATGCGGCAGCCAGACTGCTTCTGAATCTAACCCGAAGAGAACACACCACGCCAGCACTGAAAACACTACGCCCAAAGACGTAATACTTAGCAATACGAAGACAGTAACATCAGGACAACCAGTCAATAGGACCCTTACCCTAAACTTTAGTCATTCCCAACAGACCTAATCACAGCAAACAGCTCGGGAACAGGAAACCCCTCACCACTAGCCCAACCCAGAGGTGAGAAACAGAATAAGCATCCACTTGCGGAACGGAACCAGAAGTAGCTGAACCGGATACAGACCCCACTAACCCAAACCTCAATTTTCCCCATACTTAATCCACACAAAACGGACACATCCATTTCTCTCACAACAATCCGCACGCACTTTACCACGCCGCACCAACACATAGACAACACCCACAGCACACGAGGCCTCACCCAATCCGATACTTGCACCAAAGCCCAGCACCCGGTGTATACCGAGCTGAAGCCGCCAACAGAACACCACCTCTCCCACTCTCCTACTCCTCTCCTCCCGACTAAGCCTACCCGCCCTCCTTCTTATTTACAGATCCACTAGGGTGCCTGGGGACCAATTCCGTTGGTGACGGTGCACTATATAAGTACCTTTAACATAACATAACATAACATAACATGTACACAATGTAAAACAACTTTCATCCTCTTAGATGCATTGAAAATGCACATGAAAGTTACAGCTCACTTTAATGTGAGCTTTTACACGTATAGGAAGCATATAATAAAAGAACAGAATGAACATGCATTTTATGTTCAAGCTGCAAACGTACACGTGGGAGATGTACATTTTGTACAGGTATACTAATATATGTCTGAAAACTCACATAAAAGTAAGGACTGGCTTTGATGTCAGTTTTCAGGAGATGTGAATTGCGTACATGTACAAACTGCAACACTATTACTCCTCTTGTACACATTGAAAACCCAGGTCAAAGGTAGAGCTCACTTTAATGTGAGCTCTCATTTGTGTAGGAGTCCTAATATGTGACAAGCCCACACACAGCACACACACTATTCACACACACTCTCTTAGGACATACATGTGACATATACATTTATGTCACATGCTGTTATGACACACACTCAGAATGAATGTGCAGCTTCTACATAAAATGTATATCTACATGTGGAATATGTACTTTAGACATGCTCAAAATCAATATGTAGCTTCTATACAAAATGATCATATGCACTTTGCACAAGCTCATAATCGATGTACAGCTTCTATGCAAAATGTACATGTTCATCCACATTACGACACGCACTCTTACTACACATGCAACTACACATGCAACTACACATGCAACTATGACACACGTTCCTACGACCAGCGGTGGAAATTGAAAAAATGGAAACGGGGATCCCACAAGGGCTGGGTCGGGTGGAGTTTGGAAGAGGGGGCAGAGCCCTGAGGGGGCGGGGCTGGCAGTTGAATTCACTGAAAGGAAATGTTAAATAATGGTTTAAACCTGGTGCACTTTCTTTCATGCTGCTTCTTTCCAAACTCTACATTGTACATCAATTCCACTTTAAACCACTTCCATGAAAGCGGTGCACCCAAATACTGTTGGTAATGCAGTGATCTTTAGTACACTAAGGGATCCATAGGCACGCTCTATGGTAGAAGGCTACCAAGGTAGCTCAGCAGGTTGAGAGACCGTTGCTGATATGCTATTTATTAAAAACTGGTTAAGCATGTGATTTTTCGCAACTCCTTATAAAAAAACAAGTGCTATAAAATGTGTTTGGCTTGGCATGGGTTGGACTGGTCGCTTTCTTATATTCAGGGCAAAGGTAGGGATATTTCTGCCGCTGTAGTGAAAATCAAAAGTTGACACCCATGAACCCACAGTTTATTTTCCCAATAACTGCAGTCAGCACAACAGAAACATTTATTTGTCATTAAGCAGTTTGACAAGCATATACCATCTTTATAAATATAACCTGTAATAAAACACAAAGGAAGAGACACAAAAATGACAGCGTATTCGTGCGGTAGTCGAACAAAAAAAGAAACACCTTTCAAAGAAAACTAGTGAATGCAAGTTTAAGCAGCAGTTTTGAGTTTGGAAATGACTTTTCTATGGAAGTGTAAAATGCCCATTTGCACACAGATATTCTATGCGGGTGCAATCTCAGCAGGAAACACCCCTTAAAGATGCCTGATTGCGACTCTTCTCCCCTGCTCCACACAGGCCCTGCAGGGCAGTTGGCAGCTTTGGCAGCTCACATGGGTTAACAATAGCGTTGCCCTTTGATGTTTTGTTTGCAAGCTGCTTCACCCCCTGCCAGCCTGCACTGTCCCCACCCCGGCTGCCCTGAATCCGCTCCTGCACATTCCATCCAGTTCCTCAGACACATGTGTCGTGGGGAGGGGTGCCTTTGATCTATTCAGTGGCTTTGCTCGCCATGGATCTCCAGGGCATGAGGTGAGAATTAAAGCAGCTACTATGCTCAAGAGTGCTCCTGGCACCAATGTGCTGTGTGCGGCTCCTCACCCCCACTCCAAACCGTAGCGCAGCAAGCGCTTTAGTTTGTTGTGTCGGGTGTTTGCTGGGACAGAAGCAGAGGCAAGCCGGGTCCCAAGATCTGGCTAGATATCTGATGCGCCGGAAGGCACTTCCTATGACGCATGCTCCTATGACACACGTTCCTATGATGTTTGCTTCTATGACACAAACTTGATACACACTGTTGTCACAGGAACTCTTACAATACACACTTACGACACATACACTTACGCCATGTGCTGTTACAACACACGCTCAGAATCAATGTACAGCTTCTACACAAAATGTGCATGTCGAATATGTACATAACTCGTGCTCAGAATGAATGTACATCTTCTTTACATGCGTGTACTCTTATGACACATGCTATTATGATACCTGCTCCTACGACCCAAGCCCCTCTAACACAGGCCCTTACGACACATGGTCCTATGACACGTGCACCTACGACACACATGGCACACACACTTATCACATACACACTTACAACACATGCACTTAACCACATGCTGTTACTCAACATCCTCTTAATCCACACACACTTACGTTACATGTTCTCCCAACACATGCTATTACAGCACACACTCAGAATCAAAGTACAGCTTCTATACAAAATGTACAGGTAAATGTAGGTGTACATTTTGTACTGCATGTAAGGCGTGTGGCTCATATGCCATACACCCATAGGCTAATATGGTTGAATTTACAGTGGTATACCGTGAATGTTTGTACCTTAATGTTGTTATTCCCACTTTTTGTATGCTTCACTTTTTATTAGAGTATATATGCAAAAGGGTGGGCGGGGGGAGAGTAGTCTCTCTGCCCATCCATACCACAACAGAAAGTCAGGAAGTTATGTAGTGTCTTGAATGATGAAGAGGATGTGGGCCAGGGAGCCCCTGAGCAATATTCAGATTACATGTTTTGCCCTGAAAGTGATTCTCGAAATAAAATGTTACACTGATAAGAAGGTAAGAAACTGAAAGGAGGGTGTACCAAACCACACAGACCAACCCCGCGCAACCCAGTCTCTGGCTTAGTACACTGAAGTGAGAAAAACCTTTACATCAAGCCATTATGACAGACACCGCGTCCTGCATATATCTCTTTGGAATCCAGAATAATTTCCCAGTTGGTAATATGTGATGCATTGCAGGCTAATGTCCTGTTGGTGGAAACGTAGGAGTCTATCTTCTAGATGTATTCAAAGTAATGTATCAAAAGGCAGCATAGCATAAATGGTGAGCCGGAATAATGTACACACACATTATGAGTTGAGCAGTATCCCGGTGGTAAATCTGCCAGAATACCGCCCAACTGAATTACTGTTACAGCGACTTGGTCAGGCAGAATTTCTGCCAGATTACAAGTGGTGGTGGCCATGTAATTCCCCATTTATTTTCAGTCCATTGGACTCAATCGGGCTGTTTTGGAGCAATTACTGCGGTGGAATTTCCGCTACAGTAATTCTGCCGATTCTGCTGATTTTTCGCCCTTGAGTGGGAAGATTTACCTCCAGGATTTTCCTGGTGGTAAATCCTCTGCTCCAACCCCACCCTCATATTTTGTTTTAGTGGTAAAGTGGGCGTTAACGGATATACCTCCAACTTTACCACTTACTGCCATACCTGTAATGAGGCTGACAGTCTTTACAGAGTAATACCCAACATTAAAAATACTGTACAGCCAGAGGTATTCAAGTTGTGGGGTGGGGCGGCAGCCACATTATCGGGGTGGCACGAGACCCCAGCTTGAAAAAAAATAAAAATAAATAAAGATATTTATTTTTCTTACTTTTTTATGGAGGAAAGACAACACGGGCTGGTGGGAACACTGGGCAGGTGTGGCTCGTCCATAATGGGCAAGGGGGCATCGACCCAGTGGCCCCCTCACCTATTATGGAGGAGCAGAGGAGCCAGCCCAGTGAAACTGAACTGTCAAAGGGAAACACTGTTTGCCATTGACAGTTCAGTTCCCCAGCCCCACAGAGTAAAATGGGGGCAGCCGATGCATACCAGAGGGGTAGGAAAGGAGGGTGGAGGACCGAACAACCAAGTGGACAGAAATATACTGGCACAGGTGATGTCTGGGTGGGCAAAAGATTATTTAATGACATTCCAGACACATCTAGGACTGGTTACTGAGCAAGGGTGCGTGGCAACCATGTTGTAGTCTGTGGGTGGTCGTCTGGTGGTAGCAGTGACTGCAAGCAAAGGCAAAACAAGAGGGGTGGGAAGAGTCGAAAGAAAGGGAAAGAGGGAGGAATCTTCAAAGTCTGTGATGCCTATGTACATGTCCTGAATTGTGGAAGCGGGGGGTTGAGGGGTCTGTATCTCCCCCAATTACCATGAACCCGCAGTCAAGGAGTTAATGTAGTGGATGGAGTTACAAAATGGAGGCCAGCCTAAATACGGGGAATGTTTACAAAATGTAAAAAATAAGATACCTGAGAAACACGTGTGACTGGGAGATAAGCTGAAGATAAAGCATGGAACTTTAATCATAAGGAACGCCGAGTTTTACTTTTGTAAACACAATATGACAACTTTCAAGAAATAGATAGAGGGAAATCTGAAGTATTTTTCAACCTTTCACATCCCCTACAGAAGTCTCCATCTTTTCCATTACCAAAAGAATTACAATTAATTAAGTCAGTGTGTTGTGGACTATGCAAACGTGAGCCTGATAACCATAAAAACGGTATCGTCTTTTAACCATAGAAGTGCTCGTAGAGCAAACACATGGAGCATTCAAATACAAAATGTGGACCTTAATGAAGCATAGAACCGTATCCGCATTTATTCTGCGGATACGTGGAAGACCTAGTACTACACCAAGGAAAGATATGTTATACAATAATTAAATTGCGCTTTTATATTGCGCTTCATGTCGCAGGGCTGGGTATCGAACACATGCTTTTTGTTGACTTGCTTCCGAGACAAGAACGGTGCCTCTGAGGAAATCCTTGGAGACTTTCTGAGAGCAAAGTGGGTTCTGCACATCAGAGAGGGTGGCCTTATGTAAACACCACCCTCTCTGGTGTGCAGTGTATTTTGCACATGGCAGTCTCGGTCAGCAAAGACTTTGGCTTCCAAAGAGTGTTCCGGGAACTCTCTCTCCCCTGCCTGGTATTTCACCTTTCTTCTTCTCTCTCATCTTGCCCCCACCCTCCATTTTCATTCTTTCCCAGATCCTTCCAACCTCCCTCTCCTCTCTGCGCTAGCTTGTCTGACTCCAATCTCCCCATCCCCCCAACCTTCCTCCTCTCTGGCTCCACGCGCATCCTTTTTGCCAACCGATCTACAAACTCCCTCTGTGTGGAACTTGTCCCTGCCCACTTTTATATATGAGCTCTCACAGGACTGAAACAACGAGAGTCTCATCTGAGACACCTGAGCTTTGTTTGTGGATTCAACCCTTGATTAGATGGTGGCCATTGACCCCTCTCCCATCACAGGGTTGTCCACTGATATTCATATTGCTTGTTGCTGGCCTATGGCTCCACAGGCCAATTCATTTGAGGGATCCGCCATCTTAGAATCAGACGGCCCTGTCATGGCAGTCTCCTGATTCTGCCATTTTTTCCTGAGCCTTTTGTGTGTAGAGTGCTCCCCATAGCGATCACCTCCACTGCGCTCGTGTGGGGCTCCTCTCTCCAATGATTACCGCATGCGAAAACAGTATGAGAGTTTGGCAGTATTTTCAGAGGAAATGCAGCAAAACTCGTATTGAAGACCACAGTCTCCAAGTGTGTGTTAGCTCTTACAAAGTGAACATCAAAGAAGGACTGTGACAAGCTGGAGGCAGTTGGGAGGGAGTCAGACTGAGGTCAAAAGTGGGTTCTTTACCAAGTCCATAAACCAGGCTGGACAACCTATTGAACCATACATACTGTGCATATGCACCTGTTTTAAGTAAATCACTCTACATAAAGGTGCCATACACATAAACATGTATTCTTTCTCATACTATTAAAGAATATGTATTCCCTCAAATTTCCTGTCCACGTGATTTTATCACAGATGGTACATATTACACCATCACATCAGGGCAATATTAACACATTTAACATCCGTCCGTAACCTGCCACAAATCTCTAATCTGGATGCCGCAAGTGACGCGCACCTCGATGATGTGAATGCCGCCCACCTCTTGCAAGTCTCCGTACAGTTGTCAAGATGGATGCGGTGGGAAGGTCACTGAGCATCTAGGAAGTAGGCACTCTCCCATCTTATGTCTTTTAATATACATATATTTGTTGCTTACAGATAAAAACACACACTCATCATCCTCATCATCATCCTAATCATCATCCTCCTCATCATCAGGAGGCTCATTCTGTAACCAGAGCTAGGCTTGGTTGAAAGAGCCTACTCAGGAAGCATCATATTTTGGGGGGATATAGTGCCCCGAATGAACTGAGGTGAAGTCCAGAGCTGTGGAGGTGACAGGCACATGATGAGGTGACCAGGAGTTTACAATGGGTGAGAGGAGGGAGATGCATACATTGGGTAGGGGGGTATAGCCATAGGGTTAGCGGTGGTGCTAGCCCATGATGATGGTTTGTGGGGGGGCATGAACAAAAGGCTTTTGAGCTTGCACCTGTAAAGTGGTAAAGAGGACGGGACTAGCGGGTATTATGACAGGGAGTTTGGGAACGCAGTAGTATAAAATGGGAATGCCTGTGTCTTGGTCTTTTCTTTGTATGTCCTCTTGGATTCTAGGAGATTTGGACCGGAACTGTGTAGAGCACAGGGACTTGAATTGTAAGGGAGCCCAGAGAGGACACAGTGCAGGTTGATACGCAGAGGGGGGCGATATGATAGAGTTTACACTAAGCTGAGATTGGGTGTGATGAGGCACAAAGAACATTCTTGATAGAAACAAAGGTGGCATTAAGGAGGCGAGTAAGGATGGTGTTATCACCATTAGTGAGGGACAAAACTGGGGCTTGAACTGCGGAACGAAGGTTGCTGCTAGGGAAGAAAGATTTGATCTCCAGAGGAAGGAGAGCTAATACAAAGTTGCAGAGGGGTTCTTTTTGAAGTGACCTTTGAACGAAAGGTCCAGGTCTGCGTGGAAGCCTAGGAACTTGGCAGGAGAGGAGAGGGTGGGGAAGAAGTCTTTGAGATTCATGGTGGAGATCCATTCCTCTAGTTGAGGCTACCAGTTGCCTTAATGGATCAGGGTCAGTTCGTAATGAAGTTAGATTCAGTATAAGTCGGGCCTGGTGGCATTTGATGCTACGGGTCTATGGAACTTTGAGGTAGAGCTACATGTCCTTGGACAAAGGGCTGCGGGATGCACATGCTCTTGAGTGACACATGTGCATATACAGTGTCCTTTGGAAACGTATCTTCATCTTGTCGGGCAGTAGCACGGGGGCATGTACATGGTTGTTATTACATAAACACTGAAACAGGAAAGGTGGGGCCTCATTTCGAGTTCGGCAGTAACTCCTGAACAATGACGACCTAACGTGGCTAGCCTTAACGCCACTTGCTCTGGTGGAGTTGCTGTCAGATGACGAGTGGCTGTATGGCGGAGTTAGTCCCCATGTTTGGAGTCCTTTGGACTCGTGGGGATTTTGTGGATTGGCCAAATGCAGTCAATAATGCATGTGTGGAATACTCCAGTGTTTTGGGGCGTAAATGACAGGAGTTACCTCCTCCTCCATTTTACGTCCACCTTTGGAACTTGGTGGTGCAGTCAAATGGTCAATAAATCATAGCGGATATACCATAATTTGTCCCACTCTTCTAAACTCGTAATGAGGCCCATCATGTATGTCATAAAAACCTTCCTCTCACCACCATTTTCCAGGACCTTGCAGAGAATAGCCATGGAGCTTCCATCAGCACTGGATTTGCCCTTTTAGTCTCCCGCTGAGTGACAGTAAGTGGCTTAGTGGGCATGAACGTCCAGCCACTCTCTCAGTGGCATGAAGATGCTTTGCAGGCATGCCCCCTGGAGGGAACTCTCTCTAGGGGCATGTTTTGAAGATTTTCTTTGGCAAGTTTAGGAGCCAGTGCTCTAAAATCACTGTACCTGGGGTGGTTTATGTATTGTGAATTCCAAAAATAAGTTCTGCTTGTCTAGGCCTTACTTCTAATACTCAAAGTGTTATACATGAGTAAAAGGGACACAGCCCCTTTAAGAACACAGAAGCGGGAAGAGGGCGTAAAGGGAGGGGCCAAGGGGAGAAACGACAGTTATGTTGATGGAGTGAATAAGGGAAGTTCACAGCAGGACAGGCTCTGTCTCATGATTGCGTGAGAATGCATGAGAGGTAGTGAGAGCCTAACACTGGCGACGAGGCCGACGAACCCTCGTGTTTCGGCAGCAGCGGAGGGCTGTGAGCCCAGCAAGTCGGAAGAGCCGTGCACTCTGTAACTGAGCAGTGGCCCGAGTGCCCTGCTTGAGGGCCCGTGTGCCCAGCAGTTTGAGTGGGCCCGTGTGCGCAGCAGTTTCAGTGGAGGACATGTGCGCCCAGCCGCTTGAGTGGGCCTGCATGCCCTGAGATAGTGCAGAGGCCCGTGTGCCCTGCCAGAGGGCCCGTGTGCCCAGCAGTATCAGTGAGCCCGTGTGCCTGCAAGCGTGCAGGAGCCCGTGAGCCCTGCCGAAAGGGCCTGCGTGCCCACGACAGCAGTTCCAGCAGCCGCCTGAGAAGAGAAGACCTGAAGAGAGGACCAGACCAGCAACGGTGAAGCCGCCAGCGGAGAGGAGACGAGACGCCAGCGACCACGCTGCAGGCCCAGCTATTTGATCGCGTCCGCCAGCGGAGTGAGGAGAAGACACACGCGACCACGCCTCAAGCTCAGCTACACAGCCCAAGTAAGGAGATCAAACAGGGGCTGGGAAAGAAGGGAGCCACTATCGAGGGAAGCCCCGTCTCTCCCAAAGTGACAACTGGAAAATAATTAAGAGAACCCAGCGGGATTAACCGCATATCTCCCACCAGTGACGCACAAAAAAAAGCGCGTCTCCCACAACGTGACATTGCAGAGGGTGAAACATACACCCATGAAAAAGAAAAAAGACGTGTCACGGGCCCAGCAAGTCCAAGCCCCGTGTCTCCCACCCAGTGACATTAAAACAGGCAGATAAAACAGCAGAGAAGCCCCGTGTCTCTCTCAACGTGACACGCCTAGATCCAAACCCCATGTCTCCTACTCACGAGAAAGGCTAAAACCTAGGGCCCAACGGCCAACGTGAACACCACGAGACAAAGACAAAACATCACAGCTGACCCACACCACCAGACCAGCCAACTCAAGCTCCCAGAAAGGAAAGTCACACCCTATCGCCTGACAAGCGACCACAGCGTCCCGAGAGGCAACGACAGCCGACCCCACGTGCCACCTGAACTGCTAAAGCACCCAGCGGTGCCACCATGTCGAATCAGGACGCAGCAGACCCCAATGCCCAACCACCAGGGACACCCTCCTCTCACGCTAGCTTAATGAGGAGACCCGCCCCATTCACATTGAACCCGCACCATGATCAGGGTCAGCGATGGGAAGAATGGGTGGAAGAATTCGAGGACTTCGTAGGTGCCATCGGCACCCAAGAACCACCCAACATACTCAGCATCTTTGCCAATGTAGCAGGGAGAGAAATTAAAAACATCATAGGCACGGTTCCCCTGCAAGACTGCACCACGTATGCAAAACTCCTACAAGCCATCAATGAGAAAATTGTCATTGCACCCAATCGTGACTATGAATGGTACACTTTTAATCAATGTGGTCAACTTCCCCATGAATCAATAGGAGAATTCGTCATCCGCCTTCAAAGGAAAATAACGAAGTGCGACTTCGCCAACTTTAATTACGACGAGGCCATCAGGCAGCGCATAATTGAAGGATGCATATCCTCTATGTTCCGGAAACACCTCCTAAAGAAGCCCTTATCTCTAAAAGAAGTACTGGACTTGGCCAGAGTCTATGAAAGAGTGGACGTCCAGGCTGCAGCCATTAAAAACCCCAAGAAGGGCTACGTTATCGTAGCTGTAAATCCCTATGTCCGCTACCCCGCCTCACAAAATAAAACAAACCCAAGATACACATCTCAACTGACACAAAACGACCGCCAATGCTACCGCTGCAGATTTGAGTACCCACACAGAGGCCCGTGTCCTGCCATCGGGCAACGCTGCCTAAGATGTGGAATGGAAAACCACTTCCAAGTGATGTGCAAGGAACACCTACCCAAAGGAGGTTCAACCCGCCAGCGATCTGCCATCCGTACAACAGAAACACACGCGGAGCAAACTCGCCCTGCAGATAGAAACACTTCACCTACCATAAGCGCATACCAATGTCCGAACACTGTAAGAGCCCTTGAAGGACTCCAGATCGAACCAGACAGGAGAGACCATGAGCTGTACGACATCCGTCAGCGAGACTTCATGCAAGCGCCAGAACGAGGGGCGACCTACATGGAAACCCTATTTCCCCACGAACAAGACGTAGACCCATCCCTCAACTCCCCACCAAGATATCAGTCGAGAGAAAACGAACCTACTGAATACCTACAAGATGGATACGACAGGGAATACGTCCGCCTCCTCAGTGTTGACGTGGAAGAAACTTCAGCTCCCAGAGTAACAATTCAAATGGGAGACACCAGAAACAAATTCGTCATCGACACAGGAGCGACGGTAAATGTCATAAACGAAGGCCTCTACCGGGATATCGCCCTTTTATACCCCCTACGAGAATCCAGGACTCACATCTTTCAATGGGGAGCAGCCCTACCAATGACCTCCAGAGGACAATTCCAATGCGACCTATGACAATGTGACCTCACGGTAACGTCCACAATACATGTCATAAAGAGCCCATCTATCGGCCGCTGCCTTCTCAGTTACCGAACAGCCAGCGCACTGGCCCTTATTGACCTACACTATGACCAGCCGGAAATCATAGAGGACACCCGTCAACACGTGAGTCCATCATGGCGATAATAGACAGGCCTCTTGGGAAAGGAGACCTCAAAAGCCAATTCCCCAAACTATTCGAAGGGGTGGAGATGCTCAAAAATTTGCCAGTCAAGCTCCACATCAACGACACTATTACGCCGGTACCACAGCACCCCCGCAAGGTGGGCTTCCACCTCCAGGAACAGGTGTCGAAGGAGATCCAACTCCTTCTTCTCAACGACACCATAGAAAAAGCGCAAGAACCAACGCCATGGGTATCCCCAATAGTCATCGTGCCCAAAGACAATGGACGCCTCCGCATATGTATCGATATGCGCATCCCGAACACCGCCATCCAGAGGGAGAGGCACCCAGGCCCAAGCCTTGAAGACATGCTGATCAGGCTAAATCAAGCAAGGTTCTTCTCAAAACTAGACCTTAACCAGGGCTACCACCAGCTCGTCCTGGACCCGGAATCGAGAGCCATCACCACCTTTGCAACCCACGACGGGCTATTTTGATACAAAGACTAAACTTCGGCATATCATCTGCTGAAGAGTTTTTTCAGGAGACGATCAGACGCCTGATAGCATCTGAGATGAACGCATTAAACTATAGTGACGCCATCTTAATCTTCGGGAAAGACCAAGAACAGCACGACAAAGCCCTAAAAGCTGTTTGCAACATCCTCCAAGAAGCAGGGTTGACGCTCAACGAATCAAAATGCGATATCAACAAGACAAGTCTCAAATTCTTCAGACACATATTCTCCAATAAAGGAATCACAGCTGACCCCGACAAGGTAAAGGCCATCACTGACCTCCAAGCCCCCACGACTACCGCAGAACTGCACTCCTTCCTGGGCATGGCAGGATACTGCGCACGCTACCTTCCGAACTATGCCACAACTACAGACCCACTCCGCACCCTCCTGAAGAAGGACCAACCTTTCATCTGGAACGCACCCTGCCAAGAAGTGTTCACGACCATAAAAGAAAGTCTCACCAACAACCGCCAGCTGGCATACTTTCATCCAGACTGGCACACCATCATTACGGTTGATGCCAGTCCAGTAGGACTAGGGGCAATCCTTGCCCAGACCGACGCCACAGACAACACCCACCACGCGGTGGTAGCATATGCCAGCCCCGCCCTATCACACACAGAAAGGGCCTACTCGCAAGCGGAGAGGGAAAGCCTAGCTGCAGTATGGGCCTGCGAGAAATATCATCATTTTATCATCGGCCGGAAGTTCACTCTAGTGACAGATCATCAGGCACTCCTCTCAATATTTGGAAACCCCAAAACGAAGATGCCACCCCGCATAGAGCGATGGGGAATAAGACTGCAGGAATACGATTACACAATCGTCCACAAACCTGGGGGAGACGCCAACCCAGCGGACTAGCTGTCCAGACACCCCCTGATGAACGAAGATGACACTCTGGCCCATGAAGCCACGGACTACATCTCCTACCTGTCCTCAAACGCCATGCCACCAACAATTTCAACTGCAACTTTTGAAGAAAGGAGCAAAGAGCTGACCCAACAATCAGAGTAGCCGTCTCTCTCACCCGCTCTAACAAATGGAGAGTGCGCCAGAAAAGAGGTAACGAGGGGGAGGATGCAGACCAGAAAGAACTCGATCGGCTAGCCAAAATACACGATGAGCTCATAGCCACAGATCAAGGAATATTGCTATGTGGGAAGAGACTGGTAGCTCAGAGAGAACTAAGGAAGACCCTAGTAACACTGGCACATGAAGACCACAGGAGAATCGACAACACGAAACGAATTCTCAGGAACTACGTCTGGTTTCCATA
The DNA here is from genome assembly GCF_040938575.1 of Ambystoma mexicanum. Lineage (NCBI taxonomy): Eukaryota > Metazoa > Chordata > Amphibia > Caudata > Ambystomatidae > Ambystoma > Ambystoma mexicanum. The sequence goes on along the minus strand of NC_090924.1, from coordinate 333,625,732 downwards.
CATGGACGTGATAGTCGAAGACATGCTCATGCACTGCAGACCCTGCCAACTGGCAGCAAAGGGGCCAACCCCAAACCCCCTACAGCTAACCACACTCCCAACAAGGCCCTTGCAAAAGGTTGCAATGGACTTCTATGGGCCCCTAGTGATAATAGATGAATACTCATGGTTTCCATTCATCAAGCAAATACCATCAACCTCGTTCACGGAACAGCACCCATTGTAGATTAACTATTCAGTGAGAGGGGCATCCCTAATGTCGTCAAAACAGACAACGGATCCCCATTCCAAGGACGTGAATTTCCAAGACTTGCGAGCCACCTAGGATTCCACCACCAGAAGATCACACCACTCTGGCCCCAGGCCAATGGGATGGTGGAACGTTTCACGGCTACCATCAAACTAACCAGACAGAAAGCAGCAGCAGAGCAGACACCTCACCCGCAAGCCATCTGCAGCATGCTCAGGAGCTATCGAAACACTCAACACGACGCAACGGGAAAGCCACCAGCCGAACTCATGGTGAGGTACCAACCCCGAACACAAATTCCCAGATGGGAAGGCTACACGCCAGAGGAGGACACAGCCATCAGAGAACGAGACGCCGAAAAGAAGAGGAAGGCCAAACAGTGGGCCGACAAAAAGAGGAGAGCGAAAGAACACCAACTGGAAATAGGACAAACCGTCCTAGTGCGACAAATTCAGCGCAAGAAAACAGACACACGGTATAGCCCTGAGCCTCGGGTCATCACAGCCATCAAAGGACCCATGATCACGGCGACTGTAGAACCAGGAGACATCACCCGAAATTCCTCATTCTTCAAGAGACTCTATCTGGAAGAGCCAGAGATACCAGAGACTTCAGAGGAGAACTCAAGCGAAGAAGAAGAAACAGAGCTTCCGGTGGAAACGACCGGCGAAAGCAGAGAATCTCCGGGGAGACCCCCCAGGACAATAAAGAAGCCATTGAGACTCATCGACTTTCGTGTTAAGCACGGGGGAGGTGTTATACATGAGTAAAAGGGACACAGCCCCTTTAAGAACACAGAAGCAGGGAGAAGCGGGAAGAGGGCGTAAAGGGAGGGGCCAAGGGGAGAAACGACAGTTATGTTGATGGAGTGAATAAAGGAAGTTCACAGCAGGACAGGCTCTGTCTCATGATTGCGTGAGAATGCATGAGAGGTAGTGAGAGCCTAACACGAAGTTACTTGCTTTATATATCATGCCATGCTGAACATGGCAGCGCCAGGCTGCCTAATTTCTTACCATGGGCGTCTCTGTAGTAGGCATGGGTGACGCTGCGAAACCTCTCCTGCCCAGCGGTGTCCCAAATCTGCAAAAGAGAAGACAGTCTATTGTCAGGGCCCACAATGCCAGAATATCACAATGGTGCATGTCTCACACAGGTGACGGGCAGGCTTCCACACATGATATGACCCCTGCTGGGCAAGCTCAGGGCATGAGCTAGCGATTAGTACTGGCCAATCATGCGCCACCTCTATGGCTCTGCTATGCTCTACAATGCCATATATATTACCCAGTATCGTTTTCTGGATACATGCAATCCTTGCAATCTTAGAATGGAGGAGTAGGTTCATTTTCTGGCCATCATACCACCCCTCAGTCGGGAGAAGTAAAGCAACTCTAGGTTAGGTAGTACAAATATATCTCTCTAGGGGGTCCTGATGAAGAACCTGCTGTTTTAGTGTCGCAACACCATCATCTTCTCCAATGATGCATCTATCATGAAGTGCATTCTCTCCTCCCTGTACTTCTTCAGACCTGTGACCCAGGCAACGATTTTCCAATGCTTGCCCATCCTGAACTACCACCCCCTTCTGTTCCAGGACTGAGATATCTGGGCATGAACCCAGATCTTTGTACTACCTCCTCATTGGTTTCCCAGATGTATCATGGGGACTGCAGGAAGCCTCACCCCCCCCCCCCCAAACAAGGAACAGAGCATGGGCTTTCAGCTCAAGAGAGACCCACCACTAACCTCAGATGGGAGACAGCCCAAAGAGACCAACCAACAACCCAAGTAATGTTATATAGCTCATCAAAGACATCAAACATCATCAACAGGAGGGAATGCATCGCTTGAAGCTCAAAGCCAGGTGTTCTATAGCCATGCATTACACTAAGGTGGGAGGAAACGGACACACATCAACTATAACCATCACCTGACAAGCACAACACTAGCGATGCCAGCGGTTAAAAAGAGCCCGAACGGATCACTAGAACCCAGGACCCAAAAGCACTGACCACCTCACGCCTCGACTGAAATCCCTTCACTGGACTCCAGGAGAAGGTGGAGTGGAATTCCAGTTGCCCTGCACTGTCCCCTGGTCCATCAAGCAAAGAGCTCAAAGTACCGTGCCACGGAACTCTGCAGGGACCTGTCCACAAGAAACCTCACGTCAGCAAACACTGGCACAGCCGCATGGTACGACTGAAGAAAGCATGTACATAGATGGGCTGATATGTCCCAAACTCTGAAATGACCACCAAGAATACCCCAGATTCCTTGAAAGAAAACCTGTACTTCGAAGGCCTTAAAGATCCATCTATTCCTGGAAGTCTTCCTGCCTTCACATTGGTCTAAAGTAGGGCCCTAGAATGCCTACTGTATCAGGGCTTGCATGATAGGTCTGCCCTTACTCTCAGTACTGTGGCTTTGGGCTTGCTTTAAATGGTGTGTCTCCTCTGTGCCATTGTCTAGTTTCATCTACATGAGCCCCAAAGAGGCCAGCACCAGGCAAGGAAACCCCGACCTTGATCCAAGGCAGCAAGAGATTCCGCTAAAAAAGACCCTGAGCTTCCAAACCATGAAATTCACCTTCTACTTTCATTCTATGTCATCCTGCCACCTGTTGCACGCCACCAGAAATCCATGTCAATAAGATGACACTCTTTGCATTTCTCTGTAATGCTGCATCCTAACATGCTCTGCTTTTGTTATCCTGGGGTTGGTGGGAATTGGGGACCCCCCATACTCCAGTGCCTTCACCACATCTCCCTTTACTCTTCAAACATGATACCCTGTCTAATACGGGACGATTATTTCCGGAATTGGCAGCATGTTCTATCCCCCTACAGTCCTCAAGACACTTTGGCCCTTTCCCAGCATCCTTCTCTTTAGACCTGGGGTCTGCAACCTGTGGATCTCCATATGTTTTGCCTACAACTCCCATGACCCTTCACCATTGACTATGCTAGTTAGGGCTGATGACAAGTCTATAGCCCATAGCATCTGGGGAGCCAAAGGTTGCAGATCTCTGTGCTTGACTGATGAGAGGTGAGAGGGCCCCATGCACCCATGTGTTGGCACCGCTGCCTGCATTCCAGATCTGCATGCACTGATGTGTAATCTTCTCCGCTCAACATGTAAAGTGCATTTTTCATGTTGGCATGCTTTGTTGGGTAATGCTAGTATCCTTGAAAAGTGCTTTTGGACTTTGGTGAGTGAGCGTTATATTAAAGCTCAGTTATTAAAATGGAAGCTAACAATAGATGCAAATTACATCATAATACAAGAGGGATCACCCTTCACCCACAGTTTAGACACACCAGAAGTGATAACCATACCCATGCCGTTTCCATTGCTTTAATATTCATCACATCTGCCTTATTCTCTCCCTCGAAGCCACCAAACCTCTAATCGCTTCCTCTGTCTTGTCTTGACTTGACTGCTACTCAGCGTTTCTCTTTGGACTTCCTCCTTCCCATCTTTGCCCTCTTGGTTCCATCTATTCCGCTATTCATGTTCTGTCCATCCTACCTCCGCGCGCCCCCATTACTCCTACTCTTCATGCTAATACTCTCCTACCCTTCGACTCCCGCCTACCTTTTTATTTCTTGCTCATTGACATGAAATGTATCATGACCTCGCTACTTCTTATCTCTCTGATTTGATGTCATTCTCTTCATCCTCTCGTCCCCTCAGTTGCCAAAATCTTAATCTATTCTCTGTCTCCACACCCCCCTGTGATCCCTCTCGCTTTCGCTGTTTCTCATTCTTTGCCCGTAAACAGTGGAATCTTCTCCCTCTTGATATTCGGTATTCTCCCTCTGGCTCTGTTTTTCGCACTCTCCTTAAATCTCATCTTCTTTCGACTCTTACCACTAACTCCAACTTATTGGGCTTCCGTTACCGTTCCCCATCTTTACACTTTTGGTTCATGTACCGTTTATTTCTTGACATTTTTAATAATTGTTCAGCACTTTGGGAAAAGCGCTCTATAAATGTCAATAAATACATATACAAATACAAACCATCATCTTAGGCAGCACCACACAGGCACCAACCAAAACTGGGTGCTTCTCCAAAACACAAAAGTCACCAACCATCACCAGGACCTTATAAAGCACACCCGAGGTGGCAACTATTACCAGGGGCATGCATGGTATAGCAGAGAGGCCACCGATCACTTAGAGCATTAATCGAACACTCCAAACATAAGAAGAAGACAACTCTACCCAAAGCCGAACCGGAGCACCAAAGAGGGTCCCCATTATCTGGAGCGTGGTCAGAACACTAGACGGCCAACCACCATCCGGAGACTATATATCACTGCGGAGGGCAAGTGCCATCTATAACTCTCTTTTAAGGCTTAAGAAACCACTATCCGGCTTAGACTGCCCAATAGTAAAATAGGGCACTGCCCAAAGTGTGGGCCCAACATGCTAGCCTGTGCCGTCTTTTTGGCCAGATTGGGCAAGACTGATGAGCTGCTTCACATTGCAGCTGGTTTTTGTGACCAGTGTTACTCAACACACAACCTATAATAAGATGGACAATTTTCAACACATTTTATCCAAAAAAATGGCTCTTGGCCACTACTCAGTTTATCCCAAAAGGAATGAAGTGGTACATGCTTTTATGGGCCACTTTTTTACTGCTGCCGGAGCCAATTTTATGCCCCAGCAGGCTCAGACTGGTTTAGGGCAATGTCCCAACCAAAAACGCAAAATGCTAATGTGGGCCAGTTATTTTGGTGAAAGTTGGACACTTTTTTGGCCCATGAGGGCCACCTGGATAAGTTACTTAACCATGCGGATAGTAGTTTTGACCAATGTTACTGAATAAATATCCTTTACAATGCACAATTTGCATCACATGTTATCAAAAACCTCACCCTTGGTTACTACTCAGTCTGTTACAAAAGGAATGAATTACCATTTGCAACTGTGGGCCACTTTTTCATTGGTGCACGAAACAATTGTACGCTCCAGTCCGACCCTGTATACCTCTGCAACCATCGGAAAGCAAAAGAATGCAGTTTCCAGATCAAACACCGATTCCTGCCAAAAAGCAAGCTCTGCCTGGCTGCCCTTAGCCGAATAGCTGTGCATTGACATGCAGGCGGCATGGCGCACTTTCGGATATTCACAGAACGGCACCTTGTCACGGCAGCGGCAGGCATGTTTCCGATGATTGACGTGCTGCGCAACAGATTCAGTTATCTAGTGGGAGCCATGAATATGAAACAGCTCTTCTACGCTGCATGAATATGGAAACAAGAGGCAGCGTAAACCTTCCCGCCACTTCGGTCTGCACTACGGGCTTGATGATGTGACGTACATTCTACGTTGCCATGAGCTTGGGAAAGAGCGTCACGTGGCCGTGTCAGAGCATCACGTGGCCATGTCAGCCAACGCCAGGGTGGCGCCATACAAGAGAAGCGGTTGTAGGGAACACTTTTCCCACTTCCTCAGGTTCTCATAACTGTTATGGCTAAATTAACTCCTGGTTTGAAGATGCTATGAAGACTAGGAACCTGCGGATCTCGGAAAAAAAATATCCGTAGGGAAGAAAGCAAAATAGCTGTACTTCAAATTAAGGGCAATAGGCCGCATTATGAGCATGCAGGTAAATCTGCCAATTCACCGCCAAAATCTTGTATCGTTGCTGCCACTCGGACCAGTGGCATTTCCATGGGATTATGAGTGGTGGCGCTGTGAGGTCCCATTTTGTAGGCCATAGTACTCCATTGGGATTTTTTATGGATTTACCATAAGTTTTAATTCCACATGTGGTAAATCCGCTGATTATTGAAGGTAAAGTCGCTGATCTACTTCCAACTTTTTGCTGGAGGGGAATCAACCACTTGACCTCCAAACTTGGAATTCGTGGTAATACGGTGATAAAGTGGCAGTATCGGAATTAAGGCCTCTTTGCCATTGTTTTTACAGCACCGCAAGATTTGTAATGAGGCCCAATGAAAGGTAATGTAATGTATTGCAATGTTATGTAACTGGCTCTTATATACAGCGATTTCCTCCGTTTTGGTGGCCGTTTGGAAGTGGGACCACACTGTATGCAATTGTTTGCTGGCACATGAGAAAGACACTCATTTTGCATCACTAGTCGGCATTTGCCGCAATCTAAGGTGCTAGTCAACCAATGTTAGGGTCCTCATTGAGCCATGAGCTGGAGTTGCCTGCACTGTGAGTGTGAACGAGTGTCTGACGCGTGTAACTACCTCTGTGACCTCCCACTCTTGGTATGTCTTTAACAGTGGTATTTTTGACTGCCCTTCTTATAGTTGTCGTTCATCAATGAACCTTGTTAAGAAGTTTCCACCGAATGCCTGCGGCTTTCAAATGCAGACGCCCGTCACATTAAGTGACACCTGGTCAAGATCAGTTACTTATCGCCCCAGTCTGGGCTGGACACAAATACTTTGACTTTCCAGGATACGTTCTGCTCCACCTACCAAGACTACAACACATGAAAAGACTTGAAATTTACAATGGAAATCAAATTTGGAAACAGAAAAGCCACTGCTCCCCGTACCTCCCTACTCATCCTTTCACAAGCACTCCTGTCAGATGGCGTCCTCTCATATTCATTCCCCTCATGACTTCATGCTAGAATCTCACGCTGTCCTCTTCTCATAGGCCCGCCACATGTTGCTCTCACAGTCCTCTCTTCCCACCATGTTCCCACAGTACATTAAACCAGCTTCAAGCTCGGCCGTGCCTTTGCTAACGGGATCCTTCCGTGACTCCCTCCACAGTCCACTCATGGCCTCAGGCAAGGTTGCTAAGCTCAGCTCCTAGGATTGGGTAGATCTCCCTTCCAAGTTCTCCATCCATTGCCCACTCACTCCTCCAGTCAATGACCCTCCCATTATTCTCTGAGTGGTGCTCCCATTTCTCCTCACTTGTCTCCATTTGAAACTACCCCACCTGCTAATTTGCCCCACCCGCGTGCATGCGCCCCCAAATGCTTGCTTGATACTAATATATTTCATCCAGGGGGCCACAGTCTGCCATTGATCTTGCTCTATGACATATCACTTCTGTTGCCTAGATTCTGCCTCCCGACATTCTCTGTGATGTCAGATATGGACCCCCCCTCATACATCTCATCATGGCACCTTCCATGGGGCTCGAGTCTTGTGTCGCGGGACGGACCACTGCACGCAGTCCCACTCACCTGCAGCTTGACTTTCACTCCATCGACATTCAACACTTTATTCTGAAATACAAAAGAAGAAGACATGGATAAGTACATTCATTAGGTCCATGGCCACATTGGTCTCATTATGCTTTCATCAATCAAAATCTTGGCATGTTTTCAATGGTGCACCTTATTAAGGATTCAAAGATAAGAGGCAGCAGCGTTCTCTGGAACGTTACCAATGCATAAGGATGTACCTGCCCTCGGCAGGCTTTACTGTACTCTGGCTTGGTAACAATATTCAGATTTGGTCTGGAGAGCAGGATAGTTTGCGCGGTGGCGGACGCCCTGCCCTGTTTCTACCTGTGAGGATATGATAGAAGGCACCTCAATTTCCAAGGGCATAGATCTTCACTGAAGCCACTGCCAGATGAGGTCAATACTACTTTCAGTGACAACTCATTTAATCTTTACAGAGCGATTCAAAAAGCATTTCAGTGATGTCAAGCATGCAGCGCGCCTCAGAGAGAAATGTCCCTCAAACCTGAGAATTCACACCCTCGTCCTAACTTCTCCAATACCCCAGAGCGTCGGATTGTTTCGCGCTTCACCTCAGATAGGGACATCTTTCTCCAGCCCCAGGACATGTTTCTCTACAGAAAGCATTATTGTTTGAGGAGCATTGCTGTGACAGGAACATTTTCTCCAGAGCACCAGTGCATCCGCCCCTGTGCCATGGGTTCCATCCTGTCCTAGGATGAAAAGAGACCTCCAAAAGAACCTGTTCTGGGTTAATCTTAATAGCTGCAGAGACCCCGAATCCCCCTCCCCGCCCCCACCAGTGAGGAGCAGCTGGAAGGTGCGCTGGGTGGATCCAATTGCCAAAGTACACCTCAGGGAGGAATGGAAATGAGTGGAGTATGACCTTAAAAACAGCCAGCAACCACGCACGCCAGGCAGGAACATTTGGTTGGTTGAGAAGAAGGGGTGGCATCGCGGGGACAGGCAGAGGGTTAAAGGGGTGCGAGTTAGAGAGGCATTGGCTGCACCTTCCAGCGGGTGAGGAAGGTTCTAGAGCGTCAGTGTGTGGGATGAAGCAAGTCTTTATAAAGTGGGTGTGCACTCGGGTTTGGCCTCGTTCCTTAGATGTTCGGGGGGCTACCTTCCTCCTCAGTTTACCCCCGTGGGCAAAGGGTATAGTGAGTGGCGATGCATTCCTGACTTAGAGACGGGTGTGTTGCAATTCCCCCACGCATATGTTGTGTTAACGCCAACCGGAGGTCAAGCTAATGCCGCCAGTACGGAGGGGTCAATACTGACACCTTTGAACCGTAGAACATTGCACACGTTGAGTAGACAACCCCCCACACAAAGCTTGCTTGGCGCTTTTGAATTGACCGATTGTGTGCTTTGTGTAGTACATGTTTGTGGTGGGGTGATTTGCACAGGCCTTAGTAAACCTTTCCCAATGTCTTCCTTCCCCGTGGTGGGAACATTTGCACGCCGAGCCTGCGTACCCGCGCCGGCAAATAAGAGAAAACGTCTGAATGTGTTCTCATCCAAGCATGTCGTCCTTTTTATGACTACATATCTGCAAGAGGAATTCATGACTTACCTGTTACGGGTAGTGTTCAAGATAATTTGCACTCTCTGTTATTTTGCACTCGTTCATGCACTTACCCCCAAGTGCAAAGTCCTTTCCCGCTTTTGTTAAAAGTTATGAAAGCTCCAAATAGTTCTGCACGTCAACACATGGGCTTGCCAGCACAGGCCCCCAACTACATTAGCTGTGTACCATCACAGCTTAGTTTCTAAAATGGTCGGACCCCAAGAATCTGAATACGTCCAGTCCAGACCCTGGGTTTACAATGAAGATGCTGGGTCGTCTAGTGCAATGGATAAAGACTATCACCGGCAGGCCCATTGATGCTGAGCGATGATGCAGTCTCCATGGATACGCACTCTTCAACATCGGGCGAACATGAAAGAACCAAAAGAAAGGAATAGTCCAAGTACTCATTGGGCATGTAGACCATAACAATTAGCTTTCCAAACTAGTCTTAAACCATAATGTTGTGGCCTTGACCAATCTCTTTCCACTGAGTGTGTAGAGGTGGGAAGGGTGCGGGTCTGAAGGTGTCCACAACAGGCACCTCTTAAACGCACTTCAGCTGCCATTGCTTCAAGCAAATGGGCATTAAAAACGTCAGAGTCAGGTTCAGTTGGCAGTTTAAAACATTGAACAATACAATTAGCTGGCCAAGGATTATAGTGATGTTGAAGGTGCAAGAGGTCTTCTCTTGGGCAGTAAAAGTTACAAACAACTGTTAAGTCCTTCAATGAGTCTCAGTCAGATACAAACGTTCTTCCAATGCCCCCTTCTCCAGCCCACTCTACTATCACCTTCATTGCTTTGACATCCATTTTAGGAATCTTTCTTCCTGCGGGGAAAACCCGAGGGCTAGAAATAATGCCAGCTGCCCTAAAACCTGAAATGATAATCCCAAGCACAAATCTAGTGACTTACAAGCTGTTTCAGTGAAGAAGACAATAAGGCCTTCGGCACAGTGGGTGTAGATCTCATGAGTCTTACCTGCTGGAGAAACATAATGGTTCCAGTGTAACAGAATCCAAGTCCACAAGGCCAAGGAGCGCTCATTTGATCAATTACTTCTTGACCGATGGTGGCCGATCCTTGCTTCCTTCACCGCTTTTACAATAATGTGCACAGTACTGACTCTGCCTGCCTTTCAGCTGTTCAATGCTAGAAGAAATGTTACTCATTTAATCTCAACTCCAAATCAATTGAAACAACGCTCTTCTCGGCCCTTCCTCCCTGTGCTTGTCCTTTTTCAGTATCTACTGTGCTCTCCCCAAAATCGATTTTAACATTCCCCCCCCCAGCCAAAATCTCGGTTTCACTTTTCACTCCTTTCTGTTAATATGCATTCTGTTTCTTTTCTCTGCGGGTACCAACTTTCCAACATCTGTTGACTTCCTCACATTTTAGGCACCCGAAACCCTTGCGGCCCCTTATGCATGTTGTTGTCTATAGCATGGGTCTGCAACCTGTGGCTCTCCAGGTGAGTTGGACTATGACTCCCCTGATCCCTCAACATGTACTACGCTGGCTAGGCCTGATGGGAGTTGTTGCCCCCTGCAGATGGGCAACCTAAGGCTGCAGACCCCCGGTCAAGACTAATCTTTGTATGTTTTTCTTGATCCCCTTGCCTGTTCCCTATTTCTCCCCCTACGAAAAGGCAGTAACATCTCCACTCTGCGCAAAACATGTAAAATGTAAATGCTTGCAGAGTGGTAAGAAACACACGTTCTGGCTGTGTGAGCTCTTCTCTCGCACACAGTGGATTTGGAGGCAAACTGAGAGCTTATAAAAATGGATTTTGAAGTTATCCATGTTCATGGACGCATTGATTTTAGATAAATACTTTTTGCTTGCCCTCCTGAAAGTGCACAACAAACTCCACTAGGGGTTGAAACATGTGTAGGGCATACTGTTTCCATTGGGAGCTCTCTACATAAAAAGGCACAGTGTGTGAAGGAAAGATTGCTCCTTGCTTGCATATTTATAAAACGACAATCTATAAAAATTGAGTTAAAATGAATTAATGGACACCCAAACGATCTGTTGTGCTTTCTATATTTGTATGTCTTATTTGTAAATCTATTGAATACAACTATGCAAATTGGGTGGAGTAATTGCAGTGTTGATTTAATCAATTAACACACTGTTAATGTTCTTTGATAGAACAAGGGTGGCTTTCAATAGTGAGCCATTTGTAGAGGAGTAGCCACATTCATAAAATCTGAAATTAGTTTTTCTAATTAAGACCTTGCAGAATTGCCTTTGTATCATCTATAATAGGTGAAAGCTATGAAGACAATAGATTTAGGTGAGGTTGAAGCACTGTCACACCCTCCATGCAGACACCAGGTAGAAGGAAATGGCGCGTTCAAGCCAGATGTTGATATTCTGTGAGTAGGGAGCTGAATAGCAGAGTGAGGCCACCATGAATGCAGGTAGCCCCGGAGTTCTGGAAAGCATCATCTCTTGGAGAAGAAGCGGGAATGGTATAAAGGATCTCTCCGTATAAGAGGCACACCTGGCTGTTTGACGTCCTCAATAAGAGAAAGAAAAATAGGGAGCAACATGTAGGCATATATTTGTCCCTTGTGGTTGCCTGCACTGCAGTGTTGCTATCTTCAGACCATCAAAAGCTTCAGTAGAGCATAACACACAAAGGAGTATAAGATGAGAAATAACATATTTACTGTAAAGACAAAACTATGGCCATCGTCCCAGTGGTCTAGTTTCTACATTTTCTTTCAATGGTTTTACGGTACCAATATTTTATTTTATCATTCTTAATGTCATGTATCTAAACTCTCTCAAATGGCTTCATTCGTTAATTTTCAAACTTTACACAAACATGAGTATCAGGAGTTGTTGAAGGTATATTTGTGTGAGGGAGTTGACACGTGTTTCGCACAGAGTGCTTCATCAGGACTGTTCACACATAGCTTGTAAAGCCTGAGTTTCTCCAGCATTCATTATCCATATCACGATCAATTTGAACTTTTCGTCAAAAAAAGCTTCACTCACATAAGACTAAACTCTGATGATGGCCCTCAGTCCTCTGGACTACTTGAAAATGTATTTAGAAAAAGCTTCCTCTTGGCTTCCTAGAGGGACATTTTCCACATGCTTAAAAAGGAGGTTAATGAGCACCAAATCCTTAATTCTCCTGCAGACAGCTGGAAGGAGGGGGACTTTTAAGTGCAGCGCCACTTTCTTACCTAACTTGTGAGAACTTGTGTTTGGAAGTTATTTTTGACCATTGTCCCAGGAAAACCAGTGCCCTCCTAATGCGGAAGATTAATAAACAACATGTGCTAAGATTCTTCCATGCATATAAGGCAATGGTTTGGAATTAGTCTGAAGTGGTCTGAAAGCACATTGCTGTCTCCCCACTTCCTCGACAGTTGAAAGGACTCCGCTGCCGGGTGTGATTTTGGAAGACGCACTCCCAAGAAATGTCAACATGGTGTGCTGCCCTCTATAGGGGATTGCCCCCAGCTTGAAAGCACCTACCTTTTATGCATTCGGATCTGTAAGCACTGAATCAGTGACGCAACAGACAAGCTGAACACTTCCTCATAGTGTAGATCCACCAGTCTTAGATGCGTCAATTTCAATGTATGGTAATCAGCTACTGAGACCATATCCACCGTGCATGGTGGATCTAGAGGGGCCTTCAACAGGGCAGGTGGGAGAGAAGCGTAGGGCAGAGGGGGAGCATGAAAACTACTGTTAGCATGACGCAAGAGCATAGACCATGGCAAAGGAGCAGGCCATGCCCGGGCCGGTTGGCAAGGAGGGATCATCCCAGGCTGGAACAGGAAACGAGTCCTAGCACAGAATCGGCCCAGAAGGGAAGTGGTCATGGGAAGGAGGAACATGGGATAGTATACCGAGGGAGGGGAAGCAGGCGGGTGAATAGAAGAGCGCAGGGATATGGCGGGGATAAAGGCAAACGTCCTGTTCCTGGTGTATGATCTAATACATACATGCCATATTGCATACACATTTCCACTTACGCACTGGCCCTGCCCCATTAACACCTGCGCTGCCGAATTAACGCATGTCGTGCTACATATGCGCGGGAATATAAGCATCAGCTGTGCCCGCAATGTAACGTGGCTAATGAGCTCCAGCAAAACGAGTAGCAGCCATTTCACTTGAGTAGCGCCGCCTAACATGCGGACCAGCCACCTTGCACGTGACAATAAGGTTTTAAACATGTGTAGCAGCCCTGGTTATGTGTTGATCAAACATGGGACATTCCAGCTGCGCATTGAGCAGCCTATGCCTGTTTGCGCAGTCTCTGTGCAGGGCTGGCATAATGAGCACACTGTTGCCGTATTTCATCTACACCAATGCATATCTATGCAGTACACTTACATATTTGAGATAAAAACCTGGCAGAATGGCACTTTGAGCAGCACCCCGGTAATGTCAGCAGCACCTGGATACAGATGTTCAGCGCCCTAGAATATCCGAGCAGCCACCAGACAGACACCCACAGAGGTAAAAGCAGTGCTCTGCCATATGATGGCAGCACCCAGATAAATATTGGCAGCACCCTGCAAAACCGGACATATATGCTGCAATGCTTCTCCGGTGAAACAAACCTTTGTTAATTGCTGTGCATTTAGCCTTGTTACAAACTGTCTGGTATGAACATAGCTGCATTTGCTTCTGTTGAGCAAAAATGTAGCTGTTCACTGTATTTTATTTTGGGGTAAGTTAATATGCCAATGTTTTTTAAAATGCAATGTTTTGTAATTGGCTTCTACGTGTGTCCCTGGGAGCGGCCCCCAAAACCCTTTTGTACAGTGCAAAGAGAGTCCTGAAGACCACCTGAGGGTGCGACAAAAAAGAAGCTTCGCTTTCCCTGCAAGACCAAAGGTCCTGTAGCTACTTGCTGGACCTTCTGGAAGTCAACATGGCCATCCTGATTGGCCCCTACAAGGTCATGTACCCAAATCTTGACAGCGAGTAGAAAAAACATTTTGTCATTTTCTTGTGGCACCTTGCCCTTCCAGAAGGCCCTCACTATCACCTGTAGGCTCTGCTTCAAAAACGAAGATCCATTCGGACTGCAAGATCAAGAGGTCTGCAGCAGCTTCCTGGACCTTGTGAAAACCATTGTGGACATCCACACTGACCCCCAGTGGAACATTTAATCACGTCACAACAGGAAATAAAAATACTTATGTTTGAAAGTATTTTCTGATCACATTCTGCCATTCTAGAGGACACTGACCATCAACTGTGAGTCCCACCCTAGAGGCAAAGCTTCCATCTCTCTGCAAGACCAGTGGGCCTGTAAGAGGGTTCTGACCCCTGTGGAAGCCACCTTGAACCTGGTTGGCTCCCACAGTTTCACGTGATGTACTTCTTCCCTCCTCATTCAATTTCCTCCGTGCAACCAGTCTGGAAGTTTGCAGTTAAGTGGAAAATGCAACAAAGGACAACTGCAGTGGGTAACTTCCTGTTTCGGCCAAAACAGTAAAGGGCAACACAATTGTGCAACAAGCATCAAAGGGTGACTACAGCAGGCAACTATTTGTTTAGCTTAAAAGCCTCCAGTGGGCGCCTTTCTGTTTGGGTCTTTCCAGAACTTCCGATGAGCACAGTAGATCCTAACTCTATGGTGCTCTCCAAAGAATGATCAAAGAAAAGTGCCATATCCCTGTCTCCTGGCCTTCTCCGATCCTCTTTGGCAGTGGAAGGTGCCACCCCTCTGTGCCTGCCTCTGCCCACCTAGCAAAATATAGTCCTTGTCTTCTGCTGTGCTCCATCACCACGCACATGGATTTCCTAATACTCCTCTGAACCATCTTATCTCACTATATAGACTTCCCACATGGCCGCCACCCGACTTCTCTTTCCTGCCTCTTCCAACCATATCCCTGTCCTACTCCCCCTAGGCATTCACAACACTCTGGCTAATGCAGCCACAATCACTCCAACTGTGTCTACTCCACTCATCGCCCTCAAAGAACGCCCTCGCTTCTCTTCACCGCACCAGTCGCAGAGCCGGGGGAGGGGAGAGAAGCAGTCACCCCGCACACCCGGGGGCACCTCCTCAGCACCCAGTGTGACCCCCCCTTGACTCTGGCAGGACAGGCGTGATGCTGCCTCATTAAAATTAATTTAAAAAATAAAATAAAGGGTACCAGAGCATGCAGGTCTGTCTTTAAGTTGCTGAACAATCAAGAAGTTAAGAGCCTAGCGACCCCTATTTGTTCCTGTCCTTCCGGAGCGCAGTGGTGCTTCCTAAATTTGTTCCCGCCCAGCACCCGCTCAATGTCAACACTAATGCAGACAGGAGAAAGGTAGGCTTTCAAAAAAGGTAAGTGTTGTGAGTGTGTGAGTTAAAGTGTTTGCTTGTGTGCACAAGAATTTTGACTGAGTCTGTCTGTTGCTTTTGTATCTTATTGTCAGAGGGAGTGAACTTTCATTTGATTTATTAATACTTCTGGCCCCTAAGATTTTTTTAATATAATCGCCCAAACATAAAAGAGCCTAAACACAAACATGCATCATAAAAACGGACATAGGGGAGGTCGGAACCTAACTACATGCTGCTTTTACAACTTACCAACTATATTCCTAAAACAGAAAAAATAAGAAAAAGAAATAAAAAGAATTTCACAGCATATTTACAGAGATATAATGACCTTGAAAACTTCATTAACACAACTACTGTTTTACAAAAAAACTCAAAAGCATTTACCACATTGGAAGAATTAGAGAAAACGGCAAGCAAGAGGCAATATGGACAAATTGATATCTAACTTTTCAGGCAGTGTAAGGAAACTCTCTTTCATTTTTTAACACCTGTGCATTAACATCACCCAAAGGAAAAGTAATTGCATTGAGTGAGTGTATGTTTATGTGTTTACACTTGTGTATGTCCGAGTGTGTGAATGGAAAATGTGCATGTGTGTTTGGCATGGGGCTAGGGCTTAGAATAATGTGGGCTGAGCTTCATAAAAGTTATTTAAAACCACCAATATTAGCATAGATAGATCATGTCCACAGCCTCATGCAAGGGATTTGGTGGGACCAATCAGTGCTAGATTGGCTAAAGCCTCATGCAAGGGATTTACCATGACCATTACTGGCATAGACTGTGACTTCAGCCTCACATAAGCGATTTACAGCGACCATTTCTGCCATAGATTGATTGTGGCTGCAGGATTATGGAAGTGATTTACAGTGCCCTTTAGAGGCAAAGATTAATGATAGCTTTGAACAGGATATTTCAAGACTGTACATCAATTTCATGAAGCTGCAACATCAATCTATCTATGCTAGTGATGGCCACTGTAAATCACTTTCATGACCAGCATAGACAGAAGCATCATGCAAGTGGTTTACAGTGCCCATCTGTGGTATAGGTTGTTTGTGGTCGCAGCTTTGTGCAAGAGATTTATAGACTGTAAATGGCTTCATGAAGCTGCAACCACAATAAATGCCGGTGATGGTCACTGTAAATAACTTTCATAACCGGCATAGATAGATTGTGAATACAGCTGCATGCAAGTGATTTACAATGACCATTACAGATGTAGGCAGATTGTGGCATCAGCTTGATGAAAATGTTGTAAAACACTCCTGGTTACTGTTGGTGATGTGGCACTTACTGGATATTTTCATGTGGTACTCTAGGCAGGGATCTGCAACCCGTGGCTCTTCAACTGCTGCCCTAGAGATCCAATTGGAAATTGTTTGGTTTTCTACCTCATTTTGCTGAGAAATTGTGCTGCAAAATGCGCCATTTCAACAAATTATTTAAAAATTGTTTTCAGGGAGAGAACCATCTCCAACTACTGTAGATTATTTTGGGCTCCCACGCTACGCTCTGCCACCCACACCATACTGCGCTCCCTACCCCCAAACTCAGTCTTGGACACTGGACTACCATATTTTTTGTAACAAAGCCTCAATTTTTACTGAAAACCTTGGCTCCCACAGCTCTACAACTTTTCCAAATGGCTTCACTGAGATATGGCGCCCTTCATGTGACAGTGGCGCTCTTCCAGTCCACAATGAATGAGGTGCAGCAAGGTGGGCAAGTAATACGGGAGGTTGTAGAGGGTAGGTGCAGAAAAGTTCATTATCCTGTTAGTAGGGGGAAAAGGAGTAGAGGAGTCCCATTAGAAGCTGGAGCAGTATTCCAGCTCGCTGGGAGCTGGCGGTGGTAGTGGTGGTGATGAGTGTTTGGTAGAGTAAAAGGTGAGATGGGGGCAGGTTTTCCATATGTTCAGGTGGTTGTGCCAGTGGAGATGATCAAGTGTTTACATTTTTTTTTTTTAAAGTTTTTATTTTTGGCGGCAGAGGTACAAAGGCACACACAAGAGGCAACAAACTTATACAGCAGTTACATCGTAGAGCAGCACAACAATTACAATACAGCAATCACAGCATATACAACATGGCAATACCTGAGGAGGAGCAACAGTGGGGCTTCATCTAGTGGGGTCAGAGCCCGATGGGGCCGGGGACATACCGGACACAGGGGTGTCCTCGCTGAGGTTGTTAAGATAGGTGTTAAATTCACCCTAGATATTCCTGGGGCGAGATTAGGCGGGGAGCGTAGTCAAATAATCTTCCTCACAATTCCGTGCCCAGGTGAGTAAGCGGAGCCACTTGTGATAGGACGGGGGAGATGAGCATTTCCAACTCTGGAGTATACACTTTTTGGCGATCATGCAACTTATATTCAGAAATTTGGCCAGTCGTCTGGAGCCATCGGTTTTCCAGGCCCCGAACAAAACCGCCAGTGGGTCAGGGTCAACCACGGTGTCGGTTATTGCGGAAAGCGTTTTCAATATGCTATCCCAAAACCCCAGCAGCTCCCTACAGGCCCAAAACATATGCAAATGGTCAGCTTCCTCCGCACCGCACCGGGGGCACAGGGTGGCCGCGGTGCGGATGAACCTCGTGGTCCTACGTGGGGTGTAGTAAAGCCTGTTGAGGAGTTTGTACTGCATGGCGCGGAAGCAAAAGTTAAGGGAGACCTTTTTGGTGTATAGACACATTTCGCCCCAGGCAGCATCGGATATCTCCAGACGCAGTTCGCCCGCTCAATCGTCCCGCGCCCAGAGAACTGGGGTAGAGGTATTCTCCTGCAGGATCTTGTATAGTGAGGAGACGACGCCGCAGGCGCCGCCAGAGTTGGCAATGTAAGCTATTGCAGGGTTATCTGGAGGATCATCCGGAATGAGGGCCATGTAGAGCGAAACGCTGCCCGTAGTCTATAGTATTGGAGAGTCTCTAAGGCAGATCTGGTGTGGCCCTGTTTCCATGTTTGGGGGTCTATAAATCTACCTTCGGGGTAAAAGTCAAACAGTGCCTGATATCCCAGGGCCCCCCAGTGTTGGGCTTACGCAGTGTCACGTGTGGGTTCTAGGCCAGGGAAATCCCACACCGGGAGCCATTTGTAATAAGGGGAGGACTCGGAAGTTGGGTCCAGCAGGCGCTTCCAGGCCCTAATGGTCGTACCGACAGGATCAATAGGAGAGTCAGGTGTGTAACGACGATGTAATATAAGGGACATCAAGTTGGTGTCGATAGCCGCAAGTCTCTCCAATTTGACATGCGGCCGTGTCGGGGAGCCGGGGTACCAGTGGGTGGCATGCTGGGCCTGGGCCGCGGTCCAGTAGAGCACCAGGTTTCAGCTTATGTGGTAGCGCCATGTCCGTCCACTTCTTGCGCACTGCGCCGGAGTGCCATAGGAACTGCGTGCATAGTGTGTGTAGTTTGGTGAAGTATCCCTTCCCAGGCCATATGGGAACGTTACCGAAAGTGTAAAGGAGCTTAGGAAGCAGAATCATTTTAATGAGAGATAGTAGACCCGCCATGGGCAATGAGAGAGAGCGCCACCTCAACATTTTGGCCTCAACCGACTGTGCTACGGTCCCATAATTGTCGGTCAGTAGGGTAGGTTTAGTTAAAGATATCTGCACACCTAGGTATCTGATGCCGTTCGGGGACCAGCGGAGGGGGTACTTAGTGGTGGGTCGGTGGGTAGATTTGGTAAGCGGGAAGATCTCAGACTTTGAATAATTGATCGTGACGCCAGAGAGCGTGCCGATGAGCGTGATATCTCTCAGTATGGGATCCAAGTGGGTTGTGGGCTCTCTGATGTACAATAACACATCATCAGCGTATAAGGAAATTATTTCGGGGTCATCTTTCAGCCTTATTCCCTTACGGGCGTGGCGTGCACGCACATAGTCCGCCATTGGCTCTATTGCGAGTGCAAAGAGAATCGGGGAGAAGGGGCAACCCTGTCGGGTGCCCCGAAAAAGCGTGAAAGGGTCAGATGTCAGAGAATTGGCCCTCACACGTGCTACAGGGGAGGGTATAGCAATTTGATAAACCCGATCATGTTTGGGCCAACGCCCATTGTCTCCAGCACCAACCACATGTAGCTCCACGAGACCATGTCAAAGGCCTTCTGGGCATCCAGGGTTACTGCCACAGCCTGGGCATCCTGGTCTATACGGGACAAAACATTGAACAGTCTCCTGATGTTATGGGAGGTGGACCTGCCGGGGACAAATCCTGCCTGATCCTCGTGGACTAAGTGTGGCATGATGGGCAGAAAACGGTTCGCTATGATCTTTGCAAAGATTTTGGTGTCGAGGTTCATAAGGGAAAGGGGTCGATAAGATCCGCACTCCTCTTCAGGTTTGCCAGACTTGAGCAGTACCGTGATAACAGCTTCACGCATGGAAGGAGGAAGGATGGAGACCCGGAGTGCTTCGTCCCAGACCTCAAGTAGTCTGGGGGCCAGTATGGCCACGTGCTCTTGGTAGAACTCGGCAGTGAGGCCGTCTGGCCCCGCCGCCTTGCCCTTGGGCAGATGTGAGATGGCCGTCACTATCTCGTCAAGTATAATCGGGGAATCCAGCTGGTCGTGGGTGGCAGGGGATATTTCAGTAGTGGGAATCTGGGCAAGCAACTCTCGTATGTGTTGTTCAGTGTGTTCGGCAGGTTGGGAATACAGGGACCTATAGAACTCGGTGAATACCTCCAAAATCTGTTGATCCGCCCATTGTAAATTGTCGAAACGGTCCTTGATGGAGGTGATCTGAGTACGGCCGAATTCCCCCCTCACCAACGCTGCCAGTGTCTTTCCCGGCCTATCCCCCTCGCCGTATTTCCTGGCGGCCAGTGGCCGGCTGAAGTACTGGATTTCATGGGTGGCGAGTGCGTTAAATGCTTGCAATTCCTCGCTAATTTGGGACAGTATGGCGGGGTCAGCCCCTGTGGAGCATTGTTGCTCCAGTTGCTTCACTTTGGCTTCGGAGCGGCCGAGGGCCGCGCAAATTGTTTTCAATAACCCAGCCTCGCGTGAGATGGACATTCCCCTAATGTACACCTTAAAGGCATCCCACCGCATCGCCGCCGAGGTGCCGTGGAGAGAGTTGCGCTCAAAGAAGGATTCAATGTCAGCCAGAATTTCGGCTCTGAACACAATGTCCCTGAGGGCCTCGGATTTGAACCGCCAGGTGCTAAGTGTTGGGACGGGCATGCTTAGCTTCACCGAGAGAGTAACTGGAGCGTGGTCCGATAGAGTACGGGGGAGGATCTGGGACCCCTCCACCCTGCCCATGGTTTCACTGGACACGAAGAACAGGTCTATTCTGGACGAACTGTAGTGTACCAACAAATAGTAAGTGTACTCTCGGCCCTGGGGGTGTAATGCCCTCCAAACGTCGCATATGTTAAGTGTCCGCATGTGTCTGTGAAGTCTACGTGCAGCGCTGGATAGGGCGCGGGGGGCCGTGCCAGTTCTGTCCAGGACAGTGTCCAGAATGAGGTTCATGTCTCCCCCCCATATGGTCTGGATCCCCACATAGCCCAATAGTATATTGGTCACCACATCAAAGAATTCAGGAGAATCGACATTGGGGCAATATGGATTGACAAGTAAGTATTCTTTGTTCACCAGGGTGCAGTGAAGTATGACGTTGCGACCCTCGGGGTCTATGTAGCTCTTATGTAGTATAAATTTGACCGATTTATGTACCATCGTGAGGACACCCCTAGATTGGGAGGAATAAGAGGTGAAGAATCTAGCGGGGCCCCATGACGGGGCCATGGTGCCCGGGATGTGGGCGTTGGAGTGTTTCTCCTGTAGGAGTAGTACCTTGCAGCCATGCCTGCTTGCAAAGGCCATGATCTTACGAGCCTTGGTGTGATTGCTCAATCCGCGGACGTTCCAAGACATTATGACGACGGACATTTCAATAGCAGATATATGAACTCGCAGTACACATGTCAGTGAACATCCCAGGTCCAGCAATGGTGTGTGCTCCCAAGGTCAAAGACGGGAGTGCACACGCGGTTGAACTTTGTGCGTGCCGAGGGACCTCGATTGCCTTTTTTGTGTAACGTCCCATACCCACCCTCCACCCTCACCACCAACCCAAACTTAGCAGTGTAAACAGAACCCACTCACGACAATGCAGAGCTGGGCCGACCCCAACATGGCTCAGTCCGCCAAGAAGCCCAACCGGGGCTGGCCCGCAACCAGGGCATAACCAAGAGCAGTGCAATCGCAGTGGGGTGCGCTATTGCCGCGTAGTAGCACGCTGGGAACCAGCTGGTTCCGTTACAAAGCAAACAGTGTTAGCGGTCATATTGTAAATGTCCCTGTTTCCTCAATCAAGTACGGGGGCAATAGAAGGAACATAGTGGTTCAGCAGCCTGGCGACCAGGTGTGACCATAGAAAGGTTCATGAGGCAGCCAGAGTGAATGCAATCAAGTAAGCAGAGCGAAAAGCATTTGGTCCAAGGCAGGAGTGAGGCCGAGGCAAACATTGAGCACGCATAAGGGGGCGTTGTACCCGAGGGGATACAGAGCGCAACCAACCATGGATGCGAGCAAACAGTGGTATGAAACAAACAGAATGTGGTCATTGCGAAGAAATAGCACAGATCAACATGGAGTTCAGTCATTGTTCATAGAGTCATCGACAGGAGGTTGCAGGGGAACATGTGCCTCGATGAATTTTACTGCTTCAGACGGCACAGTAAAGAAATATAACTTGTTGTTGAACGTGAACTTCAAGCGTGCCGGGAAGAGTATGGCATAGGGAACGTTTCTTTCTCTGAGGAGTTTCTGCACTCCAAGGAACTGGCGGCGCTCCTGCTGGACACCAGTTGAAAAGTCGGGAAAAATTCTGATCACTTGCGAGTCCATACGTAGCTCGCCCTTTTCCCGAGCGAGGCAGAGAATTAGGTCGCGGTCCTTGAAGCTCAAAACGTTCGCTATGATGGGCCTCGGGAAGTCTCCAGGCTTGGGCCGTGGCGAGTGCGCCCGGTGTGCCCTTTCAATGGTGAAGAAGGGTGACATGTCTGGATCGCCCAGTAGTTCCTTCAAAAGATTTTCGACTGCCGGTTCCAGTCTGCCCTTCAGCGCATTCTCCGGAACACCAATGATGCGTATATTATTTCTGCGCGACCTGGATTCAAGGTCATCGCACTTGGCCTTGACCGCCTTCATGTCCGCGACCAGGGTAGACACGGTGCCCTGGAGCGTGGCTATGTTGTCTTCGTTGGTTCCAATTCTTTTCTCCGCCTCCATGATTCTCGACCCCTGCTGGTCCAATTTGGCTCTGAGCGATGCCACGTTGGCATTTATGTCATCGAGCTTTTCGTGGAACGCTGCAAAGTTTCTAGCCATGGATTCCATGATTGAGGTGAGGTCTGGGGTGGGTGCCTCAGCAGGGAGCACATCGGACACCTGATCGTCCGACGTGTGGGCCGAGTCGGACCTCGGGGCAGGCTTGGCGAATTTGTCCATGGCCCCGGCTTTATTAGTGTTCCTGGATCTGTTGGACATCGTAGCAGATGATCTTAGGGCGTCGAGTGCTCAGAGTGGGGACCAGTGTGAGCGTGTTAAGGAGGCACGCCGCAGGCTCCGCAGTCGGGGAAGCACGGATTAGTGAGGCAGGGCGGCAGGCCACAATTGCACATATGGAACGTAGGTGGAGGCGGCAGGGTCCGCGGTATCAGAATGGTGCGGAGCAGCCGCTATGACGCTCTGATGGAGGGCCAGAGACCGGGCCGGCATCCTAGTAGGCGCAGCAGGAGGGACAGTAGAGGCAATGTTCAGTGGAATTGCAGGGCCCTGCCAGGGCCGCACCAGAACAGATATGAGTGGTCGACAGGCGGTGTAGCGCAGGGAGAAGGCAGGCTCTACGTCCAATGTCCGAGCGTGGATCGAGGCCCACTAGGAGGGGCACATGTAGTCTTGTGCAACAGAGGCCGGCCGGGGTGCAGGGCAGCGATGGCGGGTATGGGCGCTCCACGGGGTGAGCAGCACGGACAAGAGGCTCCAGCTGGGGGTGGCAGATGGCGGTTGGGCGCAAGGATAATGTCGAATGCTGCGCGCAGCAGACGGGGCAGCGCCTCACCTGGGGCCCTGTCAGCGAGGGGATGAATCTGCGGTTCTCCGCCGGGCTCACAGTCGAGCGAGGCAGGTCCAAGTATGGTGCTGAGGGCCGCACCGGGCGGAAGGTCCGCGCGCAACCCAGCGAGGCGGTCTCGGGTGTGGCGCGGGCAGGCCGGAGCAGAGCAGTGGGGGCCCAACCCAGGCCGCAGCACAGGCCAACGGGGGCGCCGCACGACCCGCGTCGCTCACGGTGCGGGTCGCAGGCAGTGCGAGGCGGACACCCCACAGGGCCCGGGCGGTTGGGCGGGCAGCAGCAGCGAGACAGCCAGGCCAAGGAGAATGTTGCGGCGGCCGGCCGCGCGCCAACGCAGCCCCGATGGCGTCGCACACGCCGAACTCCGGCTCCGGGGGCCGATCCGAGCCCAAATTGCAGTGGCACGTAGCCCTAGTTGTGGAGGGCACAGGGGATCAGGAATCCAGGTGTAGGGAAGAAGCAGACCGCAGATGTCGTCGGATATGCAGCGGCAACACACGGAGCTCACAAGCTAGGCAGCCATCTTGACGGCTGCTCAACAGCGCCCCCAAGTGTTTACATTAAAGATCATTGTTAAAGAGAATCCCCAGAGTGTGAGTTTTGTGGAATGGTGGAAAGTATATAGGAATGGGGATGTGTGTGGCACTGGTGGCCAGGAGAAAGATCACTTCATGCCTAGAGGATTTCAGCCTCAAGCAACCCAGTGGAGGATAGCAGAATGGCAGTGAGTGAAGACAGCACAGCTCAAGGGTGATGGAGGCGAAGTCAAAGTGGGAGGCAAGTCAGGGCACAGTTATGTTGGCAAGAGCTTGCAAGCGTAGAGGGAGGGTTTGAGAGGGCGAAAATCGGGTGATTGATTCAAATGGTGGCGTTAACTCAAGGATGGCGTTAAACACAAAAAGAAGGCGTATGAATAGCGTGCAAATTTGCAAGGGTGGCCTTCCACACTGCCTAGGCTGCCTTGTCTCCCCGCCCTCTTAGCCTATCTAAGAAAGGTGGCGGTGGTTTTGGCCTTTTGATCTGCAAAGCTAGCTCGTATGTCTCTCTGACCCACTCTCTCTGGACATTTGGTCGCACTTCACATAACACGCGGACTCTCAATTTTGGAAACGCCCCTACTCTTATATTCTTCTCCACATCGCTCAATTCCTCTGGTGTATCTGCTGACCCATCCCCTCTGACCACTACCAAGGTTCACTGTCTCTGTCCCTCCTCCTCTTCCCTTGCCCCTCCTTCCAAAATCACTAAATGAAAATGCAGTCGTGACTGTATGGCCCCCTACCTAGGCCAAGGCTGGCTTTCACTTCAAGATCTTGCTCCAACTCCTGCCCACTCCACCCAACTGGCAACTCCGCAGGTAATGTTGGTAGTGCCTTTGAGCGGTATTAGGCAAGGTCAAAACCCTCGGTATGCTGCTTGAAGCATCCTTAGGGGCAGAGGCCCAAGCACTATACGTTAAGAAAAACTGTGCCTACCACCTCCGTCTAATAAATGCCATCAGACCCTTCATATCAGAAGATAATTGCGCGACCATAGCTAGAGCCACCATCTTGTCACGACTCGACTATGGCAATGCCCTACTTCTGGGGGCCTCCAAACGGTGCCTACAAAGCTACCAAGTTATACAGAACAACGCAGTAAGAACCGTCAAACTTAAATCTAGGACAGAGCATATCAGCAACTCCAGAAGGGAGCTACACTGGCTTAAAATTGAAGATAGGGTGCACTTTAAGACCCTAACTATCGTCCATAAATGCATTCACGGAAAAGCACCAACATACCTAAAAACGAGGATCAGTTCATACGTCCCAAACAGAACTCTGAGATCATCCCTACTCGGCAAAATTGCTATAGCCCCACATAAACTTAAAAGTGGCCTAGGCAGAGCCTTTCCAACCCTTGCTGCCAACCTTTGGAACAATCTCCCGGACCACCTAAGATTAGAGCCTAACTACATCCATTTCCGCAAATTTCTAAAAACCCACATCTTCAAATAATACTCCACATGTTCAAACCTCACCCGGAGTATTCCTTGTATTTTCCGTCCCGTCTTCATATGTCCGTCTCACTGTCAGTCTGTCTATCGTGTTCCTATCTCTGCGCCCCGAGGCTCGCGAGCTACCGGCGCACTACAAATATTAAATAAATAAAAAAAAAATACACTGCTTACTCATCCTCTCCATCTCGCGCACCTTCTCAAGTCTTATAATTAGTCTTATAATTAGTACAAAACATTGGGCCCTGTTTCGTGTTGTCCCATGCCGCTTCTGAAATACTCACACCGTCTTGACTTGTAGATTTGCACCCTGTGGCATTCTTGTATTTGTATTTCTGTATTTGTAAAATGTACAGGAATAGAAAATGGCAGGTGCTACAGAACATGATTTGAGAGCCCTCGAGCAACATCTTTTTATGAAACAAGAGTGTGACTGATGGGGCATGTTGGCGGTGATTCCTCTTTATTGCTGCCTTGCAGAAAAAGTGCGACTGATGGGGAATGTTGGCGGTGCTTCCTCTCTATTGCTGCCTTTCTCACTCATCAGAAAGAGTGCGACCGATGAGGAATGTTGGCGGTGCTTCCTCTCTATTGCTGCCTTTCTCCCTCAGCAGAAAGAGTGCGACTGATGGGGAATGTTGGCGGTGCTTCCTCTCTATTGCTGCCTTTCTCACTCAGCAGCAAGAGTGCGACTGATGGGGCTGTTGGCGGTGCTTCCTCTCTATTGCTGCCTTTCTCACTCATCAGAAAGAGTGCGACTGATGGGGCATGTTGGCGGTGCTTCCTCTCTATTGCTGCCTTTCTCACTCATCAGAAAGAGTGCGACTGATGGGGCATGTTGGCGGTGCTTCCTCTCTATTGCTGCCTTTCTCACTCAGCAGCAAGAGTGCGACTGATGGGTCATGTTGGCGGTGCTTCCTCTCTATTGCTGCCTTTCTCCCTCAGCAGAAAGAGTGCGAATGATGGGGAATGTTGGCGGTGCTTCCTCTCTATTGCTGCCTTTCTCACTCAGCAGCAAGAGTGCGACTGATGGGGAATGTTGGCGGTGCTTCCTCTCTATTGCTGCCTTTCTCACTCATCAGCAAGAGTGCGACTGATGGGGAATGTTGGCGGTGCTTCCTCTCTATTACTGCCTTTCTCACTCAGCAGCAAGAGTGCGACTGATGGGGCATCTTGGCAGTGCTTCCTCTCTATTACTATCTTTCTAACTCAGCAGCTATGTTGCCTGCTGATGACATATTTATGCATGCATGTGCCAGGTGTATATAGTTCAACCCCAGCTATACAGGAAGGGAGAGCTACAACCAAGGTGGTCAATACAAAGAGAGGAACGATGAGTTGTCCCTAGAAGAGGGTCCATCCAATGGGCAAGGTTCACATAAATGCAGCTCGCCACATATCTTTGTGCAACCACAATGGATATGCTGACGTCTGGCATGGTCCTTTCTGCCTTCCATGTCTTACGCTGTCGATAACATGACTGCCATTTAGTTGGGTAATAGTAGCATATGTGATTCACAATATAATGAAGATAGCCTATAAGAGCTGAAAGGTCGGCCTGGTCGCAGGAGATTAAACAAATGTATATCTTTTAGTTCACAGGGACCATGTGAATATGTTTCAAGCCCACCCTGTGGAGACATTTTGGGTACACCAGTGATTCTCCTTTATCACGCTGCTGCATGCGACGCATGTGACCATCCATCCCTCCTTCCTTCAGACTCCCACACATCTTGGCTTTCTAGGTACCAACATCTTTTGGCTTCCCTTCTACCTGGCTGGTCACTCTTTTTCCATTTCCTGGATTGCTGGAACATCTCACCCACAGCTCTCCTGGTAGGGGCCCCCCAAGGGTCTGTCCTTGGCCCCCTTGTCTTCACACTCTACGCCTCCTCTCTCAGTACACTCATCTTCTCCTTGGGAATTTTATATCCTCTATTTGCTGCCCACTGTCCCCTGACTTGATGCCCGCTTTCGCTCTTTAACCTTCTTGGCTGCCCATCCCTGAAAGTTTCTACTTCCTGAAATCAAGGATATTGCAGCAGGGGTCACCTTCTCTCCCCGGAGTGAGCCGCAGAGGGCTAGCATTATACCACCGCCACCCCAATCACCCCACACACCATCACCACTGGGTTGCCTATCAGTGTGCATCTGAAAATGCGTCTAGGGCTGAAGATGTATTTAAAGTATCTCTTGTTCTGACTCCATTCACTGTTTTTAGATCTTCCCCCGCCACCAGCCGGTCTAATGTGCTAACTTCTATGACATCACTTTGTAAAGGTTTACAAATTACACAGCAACGGGCATTGCTCCAGCGTTCAAAATCCTGGCCCTGGAGACCATCCTACTTAAAGCACATGGTGCAGCTGATATGTTCATTTGCAGACCAGCAAAGCACATGGATTGCTGCTCTTACCCGATAGATTGCCCCTCACCGCACAGAAGTCCACCTAACCCCGCAAATAATACTTGTGCAGCTCATTCCCGATCAGACGCGACGGCGCATTGGGAGGCCCACCCAGTGCCTAAAGAAGAGACCTTAAACCTCCGTTCACAGCTCGTGGTTTTGTGATACTGCTCTGCCCATTAATCCGCTTTCCAGAGAAGAAACTTGTTTGGGAATCACTTAAAATGGTGTCAGCTTGGATCAGCCTGGCAATGCTTCATCCTCAGCGACCTTCGCCTCGCCGTGCCGGTCTGAGCAATATTAATCGGCTACAAGCTCTGCCTTCTTCATTGGATATCAAGAAGTGGCCAACACCTTCCGACCTTCCAGTTAAACGGTATCAGAGGGCTTGCCTCATTCCCGTAAGCATGGCAAAGGCTTCCGGAAGGCCGAGAACAAATATCTGATAATTTCAGAGCACACTTTTGATCATTTGGACCTCTACCAATGGTAGAGGGGCACAAACCAATTACCAGTAGCATGATCTGCAGTATATTGTATATGAAAGACTACATCTCAATAGTCCTGCGAAGACAAGACGCTGACCTCAACAATTAAATGGTATTCTTTGCATTCACCCCAGTAGCTTGGAAAACGAAGTTGACCCTTCTTGTTTTGAACAAACAGCAGCCCACTAGTAAGGATGTAAAATGCTCCCCAGACAAAATGCTATTTTGGCTCCTCCCCCATTACAATGTTCTCCCAAAATGGCGCCATTCTTGCCTTTCTGCCGCTGGCGACCTAAGCAGATGCTTATAATTGCTTTATTCTAGCACCGGTTCTGCAACACCCCAGATTTCTTGAGTGGAGGCAGAACCCACTGATCATCCAAAAGGTGAAATCGACCAGCGCGAATCAGTCCATGATTGGTTAGCCAATTTTCTGAGTAGCCTGGGGCATCCACATATACTGCTTTAAAGATCAAAAGGGCAGCCTAAACCTGCACCTGAAACGTTACTGCTCGCCAATGGCTGATTCACATCAGTGCATCCTGAGAGGTCTTCTAATGCGCGCCAGTGTGGATCAGCGCTCTAGCCAAGGTCCTGAGACATGGGCGCTCATTATGAGTTCGCCGGTATCCCTCCAGTAATTCAGGTGGGATACCGGGAAACTACTTTACCGTCTCCACTGCTCGAAATCCCAGTATTACCGGGATATTATGGGCATTGGAAATGCTGGTAATGCCCCATTACATGAAGTCCCATAAGACTCCATGGGATGGGGTTGCCCGAATCACCGGCATCATTAGTACCGGTGCCAGTGATTCAGGCATTTATCTGCCGGTAGAAGCCTGATCTACCGGTGGATCAGCTCCCCTACCAGCAGACTTGGAGTTGGCCGGTCCAGAAAGGTGCAGGTATACATTGTTACTGGCACTTTATTTCCGGACTGGCCAACTCATGATGAGGGCCAGGGTGTCCTGAGAAGGGTAGCAAAGGCGGCTCTCAGACACAGGTGGCTACTAACGCTTTCAATGTTTCCCTCACATGCTATGCAACCTTTGACCTCACTTATCTGAGCTAGTCTTGCTACTTGAAACTGGACCAGTAGATGAATTAAACTTCTAGGGAATCCACCATCCAGAAGACACCTCAACAGTCTCTTGCTTGAGGGCAAGGAAGGAGCGGATACTCTCCTCCACGATTGACCTGAACAAGGTCAATGAAAAGCCACAACCGCATCAATAAAGCATCAAGGATACAGTTGGTTGCAAATCCCAGAAGGCAACCCATGGATCCACCTTGCAGCAACCACGGATCCACCTTGTGGAAACCACGGTTTCACCTCGCGGAAACCAGATAGAAAGCCAGTCCCCAGCACAGAAATGATCTCAAGGGATGGAGAAGAACGAGAATGCAAAGATGTGGACTTTGTGTACGGCACACGTGCTCGCTTCAGGCATCGCGGATTAGTCGGTGGGTGGAAAAGCTGCAGTCGCTGGCGCAATTGCCTGGTAATAATATTCTGTCAGTCACACGCGCAGGATCTATTGAATTTGACAATAATTCTCAGGTAATGGCTGGCTGCCAGGAAGGCGGGCCTGCTATTTTCTCGGTCTTGCATTGTGCAGATAAAGTGATGTTAAACGCCTACATAGGCTGTGTACATGATGTTCAGGTAGCTCTGAAAAGTCTTTTGTGCAAGAGCCGGTGCCCAAGAGAAAATGAAGAGGGGAGAGGACACCAAGGAACGCGAGTATGGCCGGTCTCGTGCCAGAGTGGGCGTATGTGACTAGAGTCTGGGCAACTGATACTGCACTTGCCTCTAGGTGGACAACGTATAGCTCTGAGGATGCAGTTACACGACAGGAACCGATCTACAATCTTTGGATCTCCAGATGTTTCAGAATTTCTCTGATAACTCACAATTGACCGTGTTGACTAGGGCTGATGGGAGTGGTAGTACAAAACATCTGGAGAGCCAACGGTTGCAGAAACCTGCAGTAGGACAACCCCACGTTCCATAACACCAAATCACACTGCTGC
This sequence comes from Ambystoma mexicanum, assembly GCF_040938575.1. Lineage (NCBI taxonomy): Eukaryota > Metazoa > Chordata > Amphibia > Caudata > Ambystomatidae > Ambystoma > Ambystoma mexicanum. The sequence continues at coordinate 333,595,361 of NC_090924.1, read as the reverse complement.
ATCGCAGAAGACAAGGCATGATTCCAAGTATCACCCTGATATGTACTATTATAAAAAACTACTTGGGGGTCATAATCCAAAACATTCAGCGAGCCACAGGTGGCAGACCCCTGTGGCAGAACAAGGCCACACAACACGGGGACAACAGTTGCTCATGTGTGTGCTGGAATACATCGCATCTGTGACACAATCGTCATTTTGCTTGAAGGAGTACACTGCGGGACACAAAGACACACCTAGTGCTTGCGTGTTGGAAGCAGCACATTGGGGCCTGCCATAGTTATGCCGGGAACAGCTTGTAGAGCACTGCACCACTTGAAGGTGGCAACTTTTTCATTTTAATCACTCAATCAATCAAACCGTTTCTTCTATAGCCCACTGTCACCAAAGGCATCATGAATGGTTGAATGCACTGAGGACAGTGCCACTCCAAAGATGCAGTCACTCTGGTGCTCAACCGCAGCACAACTGGTCATTCAAAGGCAGCACTCACACGAGGAAGGACACTAAAACCCTCTGAGGTCACACTCCCTCGGTCCTTGACTTTGTTGCTACCCAACGCCTGCGGTAGGGATGGGGAATCAGAATAGGCAGCAGAGAAGCCCAACTTATTCTAGACATGAGATACAGGACAAAGCCACCTCTACAAAAGGAGAAGCAAGAGGCCCCTACTTATTTATCTCAACACAGAGGGGAATGTTTCACTTACGCACCCACCAAGTGGATCTTCTCCTCCCTATAATCCCAAACATGTCCCAAAAAGCGCAGGTAGAGGTTGGGCGACCAAGGGACGCCATGCTCACGTAGACACCATGACTCCCGTCTTGTGATCTGTGGCCCAGTGAATGACTCACCTCTGAGAACGCAGAGTAGTAGAAACCTGGTGGCCCGGCGACATGGATACATAGCCACTGTCTCCTGGATCTCCGCCAGACCAGCAATGGTCACCCACCTTCTGAACGCCAGCGTCCCAGCCGATGCGGAGCGATCCACATCTGGTCCCCGTAGAACAGGGGTCTGCAGTGCAACCTTTGGCTCTGCAGATGGGTTGGACTCAAACTCCCATCAGCCAACCAGAAGTTAGTGATAAGGGAGTCATGGGAGACGGTGCCCAAAATATGTGGAGAGCCACAGGTTGCAGACCCCTGCTCTAAAAGTACCTACTTATTTTTTACAAAAGCTAGGCATGCAGAGGCAGTGTGATCAGCATATATGTGGGAAACCAACTTGACCGCAACACAAAAACTGCTATTTTTGGATTCCAAAATAAGAGATGTGCAGAAGCAGCATGCAGAGTTTCAACTTCTCGTGCGACAACTTGTCAGGGATTCTGAATCCCCTCGGCATGTGTGAAGTGCTCAGTCCTCCAAGTTTCCATGAATAAAAATGAACAACAGCTTGCGGATCTAATTGAATTCCACGTCGCCGGCGAAGCAGCCTTGTGCAGCTGGGAGAAGGTGCACCGACTGAAGAAGAGACAGAGTACCCTCCGCGCCGGGAGGAGAGCACCTCGCCGGGAGAGATTCGTCATTAATATTCCTGGCACTCCATGATTTCCTTTCCTAACAAGTTCAAACATCTCCAGCAGAGCTGCTGGGATTGAGCTTAATTAAGAGCTTTCCGGTAGAGCGGGCCCGGGGATCCACGCTTGGTTACGTCTGATGGAGGCTAAGTCCATCAGGCACAGCTCGGTCTAAACGCTCACGCAGGAGAGATTCTTTCTTGTGTTCAATTTAGAGCAAAGGCCTTCTACTCCAGGAAAACACTGGACCCATTCGCCTGTTTCTAAACATCCACAAATGCCCTGCAGATAGTTTCATGTTACATGTGGCCTGATGTTCTCTGCCATTGATCGATCGGGTCACCTTCTAGGGCGTCAAGCTTTAGATCAGCGGATAGCCCTGTTTCAATGGAGAATCAACTTCAGTATAAAGAAGCTGGAAGAGTGGTTAGGGAGGCAGTGATTAAAATGTAATGCAGCAATGCCTTGTGGTAAGGAAGCCAAAGGCCTGATGTAACCCTATTCCATGGGATAAGAGTTTGGGCCTCATTACAACTGTGGCGGCCTGTCACGCCATACCGGCACCCTTTTTACCATCAAACTACAACTCGGCCCGCAGGGGCCATTGCACCCAGCAGATCTCACCTGCCGGACGTAACTGCACCAGCCCGCAGAGTTTACATGGAAGCACCAGCGCCATTAGCAAAAGTGCCGATGCTTCCGTCTCCCCACTCCCACTGAGTCCTCTGGGACTTCATGGGAATGGTGACTAACATTTTCCGGTGCCTGACTTCCCGATCCACTGGGACCTGTAATGTCCTGGTGGCACCAGGATATCAGGTGCCGGAAAAGTGTTACGAGTCTGGTGGTTTACTGCCGGACTCGTCATGAGGCCCGATGTCTTAAATTATTACTACAAAAAATGTTCCTGGTGTCATTAACTGCTTATCTCAGTAAATCACTGCATCCATGGATGCAAAGGGCCATTGCACATAAGCGAAAAATGTGTATACGCGCAGGGGTCTGCCATGCTGTAAAGCATGAAGATTCAGAATTAAAAGGACTCAGATCAGAGTCAGACCGGGACAAGAAATAGGCCCGGGCACTCCCTCGCCTCAAAAAGAGGGGCCCTCAACCCATCATCCATGAATCGCAGCAATTCACGTCTTTGCATGCACTGGTAAGATAACCGAATGGGCGACTACACCTGCTGCAAAAATCTGTGGCAGCATGTTATGGTATCAGGTGTGACCTGCCGTACAGAGGCATCTCACAACCTGTAAGCTGTACTTGAGTACCTGGCACACACTGGCAACATCTACCCCACTTCCTTGGTGCCACCTGGTACCACTAGCGATACCACTACTCGCTGAACGTGCAAGGCATAGCTCCTGCAAGAACAGGTTATGCTTGATAGCATGCACCGGCATGATAATCCAGTGGGTGAACACACGTGCTGCAGAAATCTGACAAATTGGGTTGTGTGTCGCACAGGCATCCAAAAAGGAGGGCTTGGGATGGCCGAACAGCTGGTGAAGGGGGTGGGGGAATGGACTAGGAGGATCACAAAATTTAGCTGGACATCAAAGCGCCACCCTTTAAATTTGATAACATACTTTCCAAGCTTGACTGGGTACAAATAGCTTGGATTTCAAGGCGTTGAGTAATAATGTTTTATAGAGTTTACTTACAAAAAACTTAAATGGCATAATTGAGCCACGTGACAACATGTAAATCATTATAGCAAGATGTTAAGCCAAACGAATACCATTGTGGCTTTAAGTTTGGATAAAGGCGCTTTGATTAAAGGCGCTATGTAAAGTATAATAAAATACAAATACAAATTTTCAAATCCTGAATAGTAAACTATAAGTGCCAGAATGCAAGATAATGCCAATCTGAACAATCTTAGTAAACACACTGTACTTTCAGTGATTAAGACATGCAATAAAATAACTTTGTGTAATAAACTCTGATATAGAGGTCCTTTATCACAAACCTCCAGCTCGCCCAACTCCTGTCTGTCCATCCATCCATCCATCCATCCATAGATCCATTAATATATACACCAATCCATTCATTCATCCATCCATCCATCGGTCAGGTCTCTCCATAGCGCAAAGAGGAATTCAGGTGGGAATGCATTAACCTTGAAGAGAGTTTTTTAAACAGGTGCTTTTGGTCGGTGAAGCTCTGTCGCTGGCACACAGACAGCTGCATGATAAGAGCAGCAGATTAAATATATGTAAACGTGTCTCAATGATGCTTTTGAGCTTTGCTCTGTTAAGGGGTCAATTTAAGAAATTCACATAATTAGGATGATAAATAAATGCACTTGCTGGCTCCATATTTACAGTCTATGTCACAGGGTTGAGCAAAATCTGCAGTGAACTGCATGTACCTGCAGTTTCTGTGGCATTTCCGCTCAAATCGTGCTCACATGCGGAGCGGTGATTGACGGAACTCTATGGGCCTCATTACGAGTTTGTCGGTAGCCATGGAGCTGTTAGCTGTAATTCCTCCCTCTGGGAACCCGGGCCCGGACCATCCCCATTCCCATCTGAGCCCCCATCAGGGCTCAATGGGAATGGGAGAGGATGTAAACAACAGGCCAATTACGAGCGGCCCGTTGTTTGCTCCCTCTTCCCCTCGCGGGGCCCGGTAACAACGCCTGGTTTGACCAGGTGTACCTTACCGGGTCCCGCAAGGGGAGCTTGTAATCATGTGGAATGGAGTTAACGGGTCCGCACCCATTAGGGGGACCCGTTAACCCATTCTGCACAGGCCGTAATGAGGCCCTATGCCTGCAAAGTTCACATTGCCATCAACTCTTAGATCCTCCAGCACCCAGCTGGCACTTGCAGCAGTAGTGGTGGAAGAAGGGTGCATCACGCTGGCTGTGCTAGACCAAAACTTTGTGGAGTGTGCTCAGCATTGACTGAACGAGACACGTTTCAAGAGAGCTAAAATTGCACAGATCTAATCTTTGGCACTGCATTTCCATGCACTAATTCAACTTATCTTTTCATCAGAAGCATACAGATTGAATCACCATTCTCCTGTCTGCCTACCTACCCCTGGCGAACCACAAGATACTCTCCCCAGAGAACTGGACCTGATGCATACGCAGATTAGTAATTGCTGGAATGCCTCATCTACACGTTGTTGTCCATGAAGGTGATGTTGAAAATATTTGATTAGTGACATAAAGCAACTGTTTTTGTGCACATGTCAAGATATTATACATCATGTGGAGGGTGCTGTGTTGATGACCTGCACCGACCATAAAGAAGATCACCTCATGTAAAAGGAAAGTTTAGAAATTTAAAAACGTTTTGTATGCATATGCAGTGTGTGTGTGTGTGTGTGTGCATCTCGAATTGATCTCAGCACAGGGCGGGCGAGTCCCCCCAAAACGTCTCTGTGGTCGGAGACCGGGCCTCGGTCGATCTAAATGAACATAAAACGCCCCTTCTTCTTCTTAATTATCGGAGGCGTGTGCGGACCCACGCAGGCGCTTCCCCATCCTATAGGATGATGTGCACCGTACCCACTAATTATTATTTAGCTCCATTTAAACTCACAACTCCTCCCACCTCCCTGTCTGCCTCACAAAATCCAACATCACACTACTCCTCCTCCTGCCTCTCTCCCCATCACCTCCCAGCAAAGCCCTCCCGCTCAGCTCAGCCACACCCAACGCAGTCAACCGAACCCTCATCAATTCTCTCTCTGCAACATGTCTCTCACACCTAATCAAAAAATGTCCCACCATTTCAGGCACCCCACACACCGCACAGTCCCTTGATTCACGCGTCCCTATTCGAAATAGACAGTCATTCAGCCCCACATGACCTATCCTCAACTGATTCAGCATCACCTCCTCCCCCCTCCTCCATTCTGAATTCCCTGCATCCACCTTCACCGACACTTTCCCACGAACACCGAACATCCACCTGCCCTTCACCCCACTCACCCACCTCTCCTGCCACTCATCCAGGACCCGTCTCACCATCACAGCCTTCCCCTCATCCACACTCAAAGGCAACCTCACATCAACCGCTCCCCTCCTCAGATTTCTAGAGGCGTGTAGTCCGTTTACATGCACTTCCATGTACTGCAAAATCGTACAGAGAGAGAGCGTTACAGAAATGGGCAGCGCCAGCCGTGCAATGGCACTTAATTGTTTTGAAAAAGAAACTAGACTCAGGGCATGATTTATTGTGCTATACAGAATGGAACAGTGTACTAGATGTATTAAATCAAATAATTGAATGCTACCATGCGTACACTTTAGCGTATTCACTGTTAGAAATGTTGTAAAAGATAAGGAAATGGGGTTTTAGTGTGCATATTTTTGTAAGATATATAGCCTGCTACTGGGACATTCCACTCTGTTAAAAAGGCTGTTTTCACAATGCCATGTTCCATTGAAGTTTGTGTACATTGGGCAATTTGCCTGCTGGTTATGTCATTTCAGTCATACACACTCTGCTATCAGGTGCTGGGATTTATTTTCTTGTTCATTCAGTTAACTTAATAAAGGCGCATTTTGAACAAGTAAATATAGTTTTAGATTTACTGGTAGCACTAGGAATACTAGTAACAAGAGAAGAAACGTACATTGCAAAACTGCAAAATAAACGATGTCCTCTTAGCGGCATCCCTACAGTGATTTCTAAAAGCAGCAATGCTACAACGGGTCTAGGGCATGGTTGGGCGCTCTGCTTTCTTTCTCCATTTGACCCTCAGCACATCCATCTGTTTTAAGGAGTACTAGGGTCATTTCTATTTGTTTTAAAGAGGTTACAGACGGCAGTGGCTATCAGAGCAATCACTAGTTAATTTAAGTCACTTTACAGCAGGGGTCTCTGCATGCAGTGGATGTACCTCGAGGACTGGGCTTGCAGACGGTCTACAAGCCCAGTCCAGTCCTCCAGAGATAAAAATGCTATAAAGGGTAGATGACCTGACTCGCACTGGCCCCTTCATTTTCCGGTGCCCCTTCATTTTATGTTTTTATCTTTACTTACTTTTTGTGATCACGCCGGCCCGCGTGCTTGCACAAATAATGTCTTCTGCTTTCCATCTCGGCTGGGCTGCAGGGCTGGGTTGGGCCAGGCGCAGGCTGCTGTTGCATGCGCTTGTAGCCCCCACATTTGATTGGTTGCCATGCCAGCCGCAGCCACATAGCAACAGCAGGTCCCTGGAAGTTTCCTGCCCCCGACCCCGAGGCTGAGAGGGAGGAGGACGCTACTCTAGGCAGGCCACCCCACCCGCTGCCCTTCCCCAAAAAAAACATGCACACAACACAGGACAGGAACCGCCCACAGCAGGAGGCAAGCTCTCAATTCACTCCCTTCCAACCCCCAGGGCAATTTGTTACCATTTGTTGTTTAATCAAAGTGCGGCTGCCTCCTGGCGCCACGCCCGCAAATGGCTGGGGACACACACTGCCCAGCACAGGCTCAGCTATTGTGTGCATTCATCAAAGAAAGTTAACAGTTACCAAGTGTTAACTTTCTTTGATGAATGCCTGCTACATCCCATTCGCTGTGCGGCAACGAGCAACTCAGAGCAATAAGTAATGTTATGTTACCTAAAGTAACTTAAGTTACTTAATCACAAAATTAATGTTATATTCCAAACTTGTGAAACCGTCCCAGGCCATCCCAAGTCCAAATTGCATTCTGCCGTGGGCAGAATGTCCGATAGGGCAGTCCGTCCCTGCCTGCCAGTAGTTTGTAGGAATGCACCTCGCAGGATAGTTTGTTGTACGAGTGAGCAAGGTTGTAGGCATGCTGGGAGAAGTGAGTAGGATATTGGTGCATGGATCAGATGCGCAGGAGGTGGCGTAACTGCGTACAGCCTGGGCTTCTCTGATTTATTCGGCACCCTCTGGACTGCTCTTTTGTATGGCCCCAGGGATCGCTGTGCCTAATCTGGTATGTTTGTGAGCGCTCGTTGGCTCGGCGGGTTGTGCGCTTGCAGCGACATGTGTCAGGTCTGTAGGTGGCAGGTGGCAGATCCTGGATAGGGCAATTGTCCTTTGTGTTTTCCAAGGTGGATAAATGAGTACCAACTACAGTGGGGATGATAATTATAGGACTTGCCTTGTGAGTTATTATTAGTTTGCACGCTTATAACTATGCAAAAGAAGTGGGCAAAAAATAGCCCAGCGGGTTGAGATCTCGCAGCAAGCTAGGTTGGCTCTGCTGGTCGCACGGTCGAATGATGACAGGGATAACTCAGCCTGGGGCGTGTGTTAATGGTGGGGGCAAATCCATTCTGGTATGGAGGACACACCAGTATGAGTGTGGTACTACCTTAATGCGAAAAGGGGGTCTCTTTCTAATGATCGGGTATCATCAAAGTGGCACACGGATTGCACTTGGTTTGCATACCTCGCCATGGGATTGGCAGAGTTGGGCAGGGGACGGTACCTGGGGTATCTCACTGGGCTAGGTCGGCAGTATATGGCAGCATGTGGTATTGTCCCCTGTGGATGCACAGGCCTCTCTGGCTGGGGGTGAGCAGGCAGGGCAAGCCTCCACCCATTTTGGGAAACAGCTCTGGGTATGTTAACCTGACATGTACCTATTGAATCGAATGGAAAAATATGGAAATAAAAGTACATTTGTATATTCTCTCTTGGATTACAGAAGGGTGGAGGAATGCAAAGATGGAAAGAATGAGGGGAGATACAATTCTTTGAGGAAGGGTCATTGGCCATCATTAGGGGTAGTCTGTTCTGTTGGGCGTGGGTCAAGATGGCCAACAGGTTTTTTCACATTGGTGTCTGTTGCGGTGGGGTCGGGGTGTGAAGCTAGCCCCCTGTGCCATGGGTGTATGGTGGTCCCAACTGGAATGGGGCTGGTGAGCTTTGGGCTGGTGTGAGGGCTGTAGATTGGGACTTGAGGACATTGTGTGCAGGCCAAGGGTCTGGGGGCGCCTCAGGTATCAGTTCCTAGGGGTGCAGTGGTAAAGGGGGTGCAATTTTCTGGTAGGCGTTGGCCCTGGCTAAATGACGGTTATGGTTTCTTGGATGACTGGTGGTGATGGAAGTTGGCACCCAGGATCCGGAGCCTATGGTGTGTGGGTCCCACGTTGTGTGGGGCAGGAGGTCTTTTGTGGGCAGTTAGGTCCTGCGGTTACCGGGAGATCGGGATCCGGGGAAGTTGAGATGCAGACAGAGGGTCTGTGGAGGGCTCCGCGGGTACCGTTTCTCCAAGTTTTGTGAAGGGTGTGGTTCATCAACCCTTCTGCTGGGCTGGGCTGGCACCAAGTGACAGGGACCAGAGGGGTCCGTTTTTGGCAGGGTGGCTGGTGCGGATAAGCTGGTTCCCTCGCATAATGAGGCAGGGGGGCCATGGGCAGATGATGCCCCTAGGAGTCGGTGGTCAAGGGACTTGTCAGAAAAGGAGCTACACTCTTTTGGGGTGGGGCGCATGTCCATGGTGGGAGACTGGTGTTTTGGTGTAGTGCCTCGTGTTGGATGTTTTGTCCCCCGCCCTGCACTCGGGGGTCAGTCCGCAAGGGTCTTGTCAGGCGAGAAGCGACTCCCATTGGATGGGGGCATGTGTCCTCTTCAAGGAGACAAGTTGGCCAGCATAATACCTTAGTGTTTGGAGGTTGGGACACTGGATGCTGGTGGAGGGTCCAGTGGGGCTCTCTGTGTACTGTTGGAAATAGGTATGGCAAATAAGGTTCCACCCCTTCGGCGGGGGGCATTGCCCATAGGTTTTCATTGGTGGTCAGTTTTGTTTATTGAATTGTGTGAAATGCTTGCCCCCTCCGGGTGGCGGCCTTGGTGTCCTGAAGTCATTGGTATGGGGTGGTCCCACCCGGAGCAAGTCTGGGGATGAGTTTGGGACAGGAAGGGTCTGGGGGCCAGGAGATCGAGATCTGGGGGTGCTGGGCACTGGCCTAAGGTTGGTGGGCTCCCAGGGTATCGTTTCTCAGGGCCTGGCTCACTGGTGGCTAGTGGGCAGGTGGGGAGGTCGCTTCTTGATGACGGGGGCTCCTGGGTTGCATCTGGAGTTGACCTCAGAGGAGCATTGGCCGGGAGTGTTTCTTTATCTTGGTGGTGCCTGGCACATCAGGGGTTAGTGTGGGGTTTAGTGTGGTCAACACACATTGGGGAGTCCCCCAGATGAACCATTCAAGAACAAATTTGATGGCCCAGTCTTAACTCTTACTGGGTCCCACTCCGTAGGTTATTTGCATCGCCTCACAGAATGTAATACACAGTGCACCGTATTTTTCATTTAGTATAAAAAGGTTATGATTTTATTTCATAGGCCATTGGTCCTACGTTTGACAACATAAAACAAACCACATGCAGACATATATCAATGTGGAAGATGTATACATACATCTACTAGCATTTTCATGGTTTATTCATAAAAGCCAGAGGTGACACAGCAAAAATTCTCTGATACAGAGGAGAACGGGCACACATACTGTCTTCCTGGCCCTATCTGGCTAACTAGTCACAGATATACTCCATAGAGCAGTGTCACCTAATTCCAGTTCTAAAATTGATTAAACATGGCGAAGTGAATTACGCCTGACCGAAAAAACACACATCCCAGGTCTACGTCCATTGTGGCGTTGCTGAGCCATGTAGCATAACTCGATGACACGGAGAAATGCCCAGGACGTTTCGGCAGGGTATAAATTCTGCTGCCTTCGTCAGGATCCCAAGGGAAATGGAGTTCTGTGGATGTGAGAAATAATTATATTACTAACACATAAAACGTATTAAGAACCCAGCAGCCCAAAGGATACAGCCACTGGAAAGGTAATCTGTAGAAACGTGAGGAAAGAAAAGGATATCCTCCACCCGCAAAAACACCAAACTACTGTGTATAAGTGGAAGCCCACACCTAACAAAGGTGGTAACATCAGTATAAAAACAGCCTCCACCTGAACATATCATTCACTGTACTCTTCCCCGTCACTGGGCGAAAAGGGGACAGTGAAAAAATGAACGTTCAACGAAGAACGTGAAAAAAGGAAATAAGAAGCACTAATATAAAACCCCCAAATGGCTGTGTGGGGTGATGCTGTGTCCAAATACCTGCATGCCAAGTGCCCCAAAGTGCCGGACCCAAGACTAAAAAACCTGCAGTGCCCAAAGCAGAGTACATAAAGGGCTAAAAGGGCCCTATACTTACTTGAAGGGATGAAATCGTCCCCCCAAGAGATTTTTCTATGCCTCGGAAGTGGCAAGAAGGAGAAAGAGAGAACCTCCAAGCCTACACGTGTGGGAACAAAAATACAAATGAAAATGAAAATAATAATAAATATGAATTACCCCCCTCCAGTGAGAACCTGTACATCAGGGGATGGCCGCATAGAGAGCTCAACCTATCCCCCCCCCCCTGGAATACCAAAAAGAGACTACTCAATTGCTCACCTAAGTCAGAGGGCTGGGCAGATCATGAGTAAATGTCCCTCTGACGGCCGTCACAGTGGTCAAAAGACCGAATTGACAAATGTGAAGGGGGCGGGACGACTGTGCAGTCAAGCGTCCTCACCACACTGTTCCCAAGCTGAAGAAAGGGAAAAAGAAACAAAACGGTGCCAGACGTAAATACTGGGGTGTGGGGTCTACAATTCGGAAAGAGTAGCGATGGAAAACACTCCTCAACTAGGAGTGCAAGTGCAACCACATGCATGGGTATAGACATAATGCACGTTGTGCGAAACCGCCCGCCGCGTGTTCCATAAAACAACATGGAACAGTCCCACTGCGCAGCGTGTAGATAGACCTCCTACCTGACCAAGCCCCACATGCGCCGCATAAGTGCCGCCGAGGCTTCAGAGCTTTTAGGCATGCAGACCGCAACGCGACCATTCCATCTTGCACTCAGTGTGCTGCCGGAAATGAAGTGAATGCTTCCCGTAGATAGGGAAAAGACACAAAGAAAGGACCCACGGCTGCCTAAAGCCTGGTGTCAGCATAGTCCGCCCGTGTGTAGATAAAGAAATAGGACTGAAAATTAGAACCAGTCGCCGTGACTAAACCGATAGACCATTGATACGGAAGTCACTTGCGAACCCATACTTGCCCCTTGAAGGAGTTAATTACGCCAGAAGCGCGCCCTACTAAAGGCCAAGGTGTAAATGAGAATAATGATAATGAGGCACTAAGTAAGCAAAAATACTGGTCCAATGCCTCATGACGCCGCAGAAGGTAAAAACCAAAGTTAGATACATAGTAATCAGTCTATGCAAAACCCTCAAAACAGCTGATTCTATGAAGAAATGTAGCCTGCCAACGACCCCCAGAGAAAACTCCCAAATCGGGAGACTAACCCTAAATCTGGGGAAAAAAACCCCAGCAGAAAGAAAAGAAAAGAAATGGGGCGAGAGAGGCCAAGGCAATGAAACGGCCTGAAGCGAAGGAACACACGCACACAGAGGGGCAACGCCAAAGACCCACAGATTATACGCAAAGGCAATAACGCACATGAATCATAGGGGGAGGATTAGTGGACTGTCTCAAGTGGGGAACAGGGGAGAGTCACCACCGTAGGGGGTTACTTTCATTTAAACCCCGTTCGATAGTATCGAGTCGGTGTATCCACCTGGCCTCAGCCAGGTTAAGGCTACGTGCTGAGATATTTTGTCTTGGGAATGCTTCCAAGATCCACCAATATAGATCTTCGGTGGAGTGACCATGTTCCATATAGTGAGATACTAATGGCGCATTGATGTTCTTACACCTAATGCGAGATCTATGTTCCACAATCCGTATGTGGGTAGGTCTCGAGGTCTGACCAACATACTTAACGCCACATGGGCAGTGGATCAAGTATATTGCATTAGGGGTTTTGCAATTCGTCATGGCACGGATGTCCCATTTCCTATCTCTCACCTTAAAATCTTTAATTCTCTTGGTGTACTTACAGACTGAACAGCCTCCACAAGGGAAATGTCCTACCAACGGACGAAGATCCCAACCCGTGGTTCTGTTTCTCGGAATCAGAGGTTTCGAATGTACAAACAGGTCCCTCAGATTTTTCTGTCTGGTCATCGCAAATAGTGGCATTGGTTCATCACTCAGTTCTAATTTGACCAAAGGCCAACATTTTTTGATCAATTTCTTAACTGCATAAGTATGCGTAGTGTAAGGCAAGACACAGACAAGTTTTTCTTCCGTGGTGTGTACTTTGGGAGAGAGAAGGCATTCCCTAGGGGTGAATCGCACTCTTTTTGCCGCCTTTGAAACCAGTTTCCTTGGGTAACCCCTTGCCACCAAACGTGTTATGAGGTTGTCCGCGTGGGTAGTGTACTCAGTAGTTGACGTGCAATTTCTGCGCAGTCACAGAAATTGGCCGTACAGAAGATTCTCCTTTACTCCCCTAGGATGGAAACTCGAGAAATGAAGTAATGTGTTTCTATCCGTAGGCTTTCTGAATAATGAACATTCTAAGTTGCCATTTCTTGCATATATTCTGAGATCCAAAAACTGGATCTCTTTGGTGCTGGAACTGATCGTGAATTTAATCTCTGTATGTTGCCTATTGATCCACAGAAAGAATTCCTGGAGTGACGAAGCCGGACCATGCCAGTTTACGAGAATGTCATCAATGTAACATCGCCATAGTTTAATATGGCCCACAAACGGGTTGGTTTCCGAGAGGAAAAAATGATGTTCCCACATGGCCATATATAATATGGCTAGACTGGGGGCAAACGCTGCACCCATCGCCGTCCCGTGTGTTTGCAGAAAGAACTGATCTTTATATTGGAAATAGTTCTTTTCAAGGGCCATCGTGAGCAACTCCAAGATAAATTCAGCAGGGGTGTTCCGAGGCGATCTTTCGGTGGTAAGAATATCACGTATACATTGAACCGCCTCCTGTTGAGGGATACTCGTGTACAATGCACATATATCTAACGTAACAAGGATCTCTTCCTCAGTGTTGAATGGCCTCCCTTCAACCAATCTAATCACTGAGGAGCTATCACGTAGATAGGTGTTAGTTTCCGGGCTAAGAGGCTGCAAAAATTTGTCAACGTATTTGCATACAGGCTCAAGGACCGAGCCACAACCAGCAACAATTGGGCGCCCCGGAGGGTTATCAACATTCTTATGTATCTTTGGAATTGCATAGAATGTGGGGGTGCGCCCTTCCGAAAGGTTCAAAAAGTCGAACTCATCTTTGGATAGCCAACCCGCTCAAGTGCCAGAGTTGTAACTGACTGTATGGCCTGGCTGAGATCGATACGCGGGTCCTTTTTGATTTTCTTATAGCTAACCGTGTCGTCTAGTAAATTAGAGACCATCGTGTGGTATTGTTGTTGATTAAAGATCACAATGCCTCCACCTTTATCCGCAGGTTTAATAACCAGTTCGGAGTCCTCAGACAGGGTTTTAATGGCTTGTCTTTCCAGGTTAGTCAGGTTATATCTGAGTTGCTGTTTAGTATGCTCTAGGTCCCGGATTCCCTTTAGAACACATTTCTCAAAGGTAAGGATCTCTTTCGTCACCTGGTTGTCAGTAGGTGTAAAAGAAGAGGGGCCTTTTAATCCCGTATCGGAACATTTTTCCAATGGTTCCAAATTTTTAAAAAAGGATTTCAATCTAACTTTCCTCAGAAATTTTCTGATGTCTGTTTCGACTACAAACCAATCGGTACTGGTTATGGGGACAAATGAGAGTCCCTTAGCTAGGACATTTTTCTGTGCTTGCGTAAGGGTTTTGCCTGACAGATTAAATATAGGCAAGGTAAGCTGTGCATCAATCTGGGTTACCTCCTCCGGCGTTGCCGGGATCTGCTTGCCGGGGGGAACCACATAGGGGGCGAATATTGGGGGCCCCAAAACTGGCCTTGCATAGGGCCTCTGCCTAAAAAAGGTCTATAGCCTGGTGGTGGGGGCCCAGGGGGGTACTGCGGTACTGCCGGCATATACGGCCCCGGATTGTATCCCTGATTAGAGCCCTGGGATGAGTTACTGCCCGAGCTCGAAAAACTTACTCTTGATCCCTGTCTCCGTGACAGACCTCCTATTTGATTCTTGCTGTTTCTAATCTGAAGGAAGTCAGCTGCCAAGTATGGATAAATGGTCTCCAACTTGAACTCCTGTATGTCCTTAGCCAATTTTTTCGTTTTTTTGGTGAGGGTAATGTTCTAAAACTCCTCAAATAATTTTTGGACCTCCTTAAGTTTTTCCTGTGCATTGATGATGACCGTGCTGGTGCGGAATTTTGTCTCTGCCTCATCCAGCTCAATTTGTATGTGGCTCGTAACGCGTTGCGCCGTAGATATAGTAAGATACATAAGATCTCGGCTACATTTAGTCACAATAAAACTAAAGTTAGTCTTATAAATTTCATCTTCCAGGAATAAACACGGTTCATTCCTGACCACTAGACCTGCCGGGATGATATTGGCCTTCAAATATTCCCGAAGGAAGTGCCCATGCAGTTCAGTGCGAAAAGACTTTTTCTTTAGCTTTAGCAAGTCCTCACCCGATGATGTTTGGGGAACATTGGCATCAGGGCTGCCTAGATCAAAAAAGGAAGGACCTTTAAGTATATCAGTAATCTGGTCCTCCGTGAAATTTAGCGTAGCCGTGTTGATCTTGTTACTCATTTGTCCCCTGTATGCTTTTGAGTATGTATCCCTTGTGTGGTAGGGTTTAGTGTGGTCGACATGGGTCGTGAATGGTTGCTGAGGTGTTGGGTTGCCATGCTCAGGGTGATGGTGAGTTCACCATATATCGGGCAGGGGTGTTCCCCATGGGGGGGGTGGTTTGATGCAACACTCCCTCCAGCGGGGGGGCGGTCCGAGATGTATTGGGTTCATACGTCATTTTGGGGGTAGGACCCTGTGGAGTGAGAGATGCACCCCCCCAGTCACTCCAGGCCAGTGGGTTGAGTGGCAGGGCTTGGTTTAGGTGGTATGGGGGGCGTGGGCTCTCTGTTCCATGGTGCAAGAAGCAGTGGTGTTGACTGGTTTACCATTTTATATGTATCTACCATGCCATGTTTTGTATCTCTAGATGACACCCAACAACAGGGAGTATGACGCCAGTCATGCTGGCTGGGGGAAACGCCAGTTATGTTAACAAGGGTTCGGTTCTGGGAGGTGGGGGTGATAATATCTGTAGGCCTCACTACAGAAGAGGGCAGTGGTCAGCCTGACCTGGAACAAAGCGCCCAAGAACTTCTGGATGGCTCTCGCCACAGACAAATGTTTTTCTACATGTATGTATGTTTTGAAGGGCTGCAAGTCAAAGTGTCCTAGAATTTCCGGTTGTCTCACGCCATGGATTAATGTTTTCTACGTTTAAGTTAGAAGGGGCCTCCGGGGGTGTCTGAGTCTGGTGGAGTAGGGGGTGAGGAAGCATAGCCGTATCAGTCCTATGCGCCGGGTATAAGTAATAGCCGGCAGGGTGGCGGGTGCCCCTGGCCGGTGACCAGGGGACCTGTTGCAGGCAGTGGTGGGGAGTACCCCTGGCCGGTAGACCAGGGGCACTGTGGTGGTAGTTTGGAGCACATTGCATTGGATTGAGCCAGGGGCTAAACCTTTTGGATCACTGGAAGGGAGAGTGATTGCACATTTACATTAGGCTCCTAGGTTCGGCGTGGAACAGTGAGGTGGCAGGCCAGGGACTCTTAGAGCAGTCCTCACCAGTCCGTGCATGGGGTGAGAGGGTCTGGTCGGTGGTTTAGGGAATCTCATATTCACCTCAGTCCTGTCCCTGGGCGTAAGGGGGTGCAGGCTTGGACACCCCCCATGCTAAAGTTCCTTTTGATTATGTAATTGACAATGTTGCAGTGATGTTGTTTATGACTTCACGATGACGTGACCATTTGATGATGTAACGTATTTATGCCTTTTTGTCGCATTTTGGGAATGGAAGACTTGTAATAAATGCGGCCTTTAGCCTTCCACAGAAACATGTGGGGTGTCCTTCGCTGGCCCTGCGACTGCGTCGCTCATAGAGCCTGGCTGCTGCTCACATTTAACTTCAGCAAGAGCGTCACAATTCTCTTGGATGTAAGACATACTTGCCAACATGACCCATTCCAATCTGTCGGTGCCAATCCAGTCCTGTTTTTTTTCCTTTGCATTCTGGGATTTGTAGTTCCAATGGTCCCATTATAAAAATTGGACTACAAGTCCCAGAATGCAAAGAAAAAACCAGGACTGGATAAGCACCTACAAATTGGAATGGGTCATGTTGGCAAGTATGGTAAGATGTTAAGAAGATGCATCCTGCAATGCTTCAGGTGCATTAGCGAACAGCAGAACTTTGATGTGCCTTCACAAATACCAGCAAAAGCACACATTCTGCAAAAACAACCCTTAGCACAAAGCTCCTTCAAAAGCATCAACACAAAGCCGCCCCCGGCACTCAGAGTGACCCCAGAGAACCGGAGAAGCAGCTTCAGCAGAAACACTAATACAAGGAATTATCGCTGTCAGAGCCTGGCCCATGCATTGTTCTGGTTTCAGAAGCTACAGTGGCTGTGGGGAACCCCTTTCAATAAAGGCCTTATGATATGGTAGAGCGAGGCAAAGTGAAAAGGTGAGGCAAGCAGAGTAAAGCGAAATACAGAGGCATACAATCTAATCGGGTAAAATGGACAGGAGTGTATTGACATGCAAGGTCACTGGCTATTCTTACTCCCCCAAGAAAAGAGCATTAATTCACTGAAAGCTACGGGCAGCAGAAGTGACATCACAAGCCCTGCGGCATCACAGGAAGTGACATCATTTCATGTTGAACCCGGAAGTCGGAATGAGGAGTGACATTGCATAACAGTCGACCCATTCGGACACCATAGGAATTCTTGTCATATGAACGTTGAACCATGTGCCACCAACAATGTAAAAAAAAATTTTAAAATGTACTTTTATGTAATAAAACAACCAAATTGAGCAGACAAAAGACTATTTTAGATACCAATCATGTTTTAACTAGGGTGCTGCCTTGATATTCCTTGATTCGGGTGATGATAGGCCAGCTGTATCCCTGAGCATGTGAGTTGTGATCTAAGAAGCAGCTAGGCGCTACCTCCCTAGGAGGGTGTCGTACATTAAGAAGCAGGGGGGAGACCAGTATCTCCATGACAGAGAAACCCCCGACACTATTGCTTACCCTGTCCTGACCCCGTTTCTTTAGAAGAGTATTCTTATTCTATCATAAATAAACCCTCATCCCTACCCTAAACCAATCCAATCTAGTGCAGAGAGGTGGCGTCTACTTTTGCAGGCACGTGGTTACAAGGGAGAAAGAGTCCCCCATAGAGGTAGTTATGGCCATTCAGGGGTAAGGGGCATGTTATGGTGTAGGCCCCTGCCCTTCAAACTGTGCACCTGGCCCCCTAGCGAGGCCCTAAGGATGTCCAGGTGGGGGAGGCACAAGGCTCTTTAAAAACGGAGTATGGTGCCTGCTTTTAATAGAAAATATAAGCAGATATGAAATCTAGGGAGGACCAACAAAAACATTTTCAATCAAGGAGGGGGGGTTTAAGGAGGGGGCGGGGTGGCTCAAAAACAATATTCTGACTCAAAGGGGCACTCAGCATAAACACGTTTGAATACCACTGGTGTAGGCCGTCCCACCAAAAACACAAGGAATCCTAGAGAGGTTGGCATGAGAGAGGAGGCAAAGAAATTGACCGACATTGAAATGATCAGCCTTTAGGAGGCCCCCGCCACAAAACATAGGACCCCTACAGAATGCATCTTGCACGTATTTATGTCCTAGGATTTGATTAGGTTTGTCAGAGCTTGCAATTAAAATAAACAACATTGAACAGAAAACAAAGACGTTATCATTGTTTACCAACGAAGTTGAGCACTGGACACACTCCTCTGCAGTGGGCACTCCTCACATGTCTTAATGTCATGGATACTTATGTGCCCAGCATCAAGAGCTTCAATAGAACCATTGGAAAGAATCAATAGAAGCCACCCTGCCATGAAATGGGGAACCAGAGTGGTGGGAGTCATGAGAGGGGCAGTTATGGGTTGCAGGAGGATGCCTAAAAGCAGATCGTCAAAACACTTGACTCAAATGCCCGGCATATTTTAATCAAGAGCTCCTATATTATCATTTGATATGTCGTTGATGGAAGTAGCCACACTGCGCAATACTGGACCATGTTGTCTATGTGCCCCCCCCACACCCCCGGGAGAGATGAACATTATCCGCTGGTCTCACTCTAGCCTTCTCTGGCCTGTGAGTAGGGCACACTGTGCTCCAGCATCTCCCATGTAAGACCTGACTGTGATCTTTCCCATTGCTGGTAGCGGTTGATAATGCAGCAGCAGTCAGTAAATCAACATGGAGCCTGCGGTGTGAAGAGCAGCCATCTGAACGCAAAACTATATGCGCGTACCACCCACATACAGCTGCAGCCTTTCGCCTTTTTATTTTAAAAGGTTTTTGACTCAGATTTTGAAACAGAAGTACAATCTATGAAGTACACGAAAATCTTAAGCTTATACAATTTTTTTTCCAACAACTGTGGATTTTGCTCGGATATCTTTAGCCAAAAGACTTTCAATTTCATGTTACTGTCATCAAAGTCTGGCATTTAAAGATGGGCGACAGGTGGATAATCCGTGTTTGGTAACATGTGAACCGCAGCCGTGGGAGTGCACAGTGCGATGGCTGTCCAGCGGCTCTAGTATGGCATTGGTGTGCGTAGATTGCCAGCTTGTTCCCCTAGATCTCTGGGGGTGCTTGTTTTCTGACCCCTAGATCCGTGGTGGATAACGCGGCTATGCTGCCTGTTTACGCCACCCAATGTTCCCTTATTTTGATATTTCCATCTCTTTAGATCAATCTATTTCCCAGCTGAGAAGGCTCCCTAGACCCATTGTACCCTCTCAGCCCCGATTTGCTCTATTATTTCTGTGCAGAGCTGTGTGTCTTTTGGACACTGGCAGATTAAAAATGTCTCATCGGCTGATAAGTTTTATTCAAATATTTTTTCCGAGTGATCACAAAGAGAATTAAATTCTTTTATTCCATCCCTCTGACTGCTTCTTCTTTCCTCCCGTGAATATCATTTAAGTTATCAAGTCTCTCCTGACAATACTTTCCATTTAAACAATGCGCCATTCTGGTAGCTTGTATAGGCAATCTTCCAAGCTCCTGGCAATGGGTCCTTCAGGACTGGACACAATACTCCAGATGACGCCTAACTAACGCTGTGTACAGTAACTGTGAATCCAAGTTGTCTTCTTCTGGCTTCTCCATGCCTCTTTTTCGGGATCAATCAGTACAACTCAGACACACCACAGATTTGTTGTTTGTGAAAATGTCACATTTAAATGAAGGAAGAATTTAACTTATAGAATTTACATACTACTCAGAGTCTATACATTGGACTATACTGGCTTCCTCTCCAAGCCAGGGCACTTAGGCAATAAGCGTTAGACCGGGGTACTAATGGTGTTTTTTTTCAGTTGCGAGATGCGTCACGTTGCGCGGTCAAAATGTTTTTTATTAAATGCCTGCCACAGACTGGGAAACGTAGTACATTCTCCCTTTCCGCGGCGGCCATAGTAAACAAAGAAAATGGCCGGCATGGAACAGGGGCAGCCATTAAAGTAAAGGAAAAAAAAGGTAAGAAAAAATAGCTGCCATGGAAAGGGAGAAGGGACTACGTATAGTCCCTTCTCCCTTTCCATGGCAGCCGAAGGAAAAAATATGAAATACAGAAGAACGGCCCTGAAGGATACACCGCGTTGTGAGCTGGATTACCTTCAGGTAAGTTTCGGAAACACACCAATCAGTGCGAAGATTTCTTTTTTTTGTGGCGCGCTGGGTACTAATGTTCAAAACTGCATGTATCCAACGTGGTCAGGAGTAGCACACCAACATACCTGGTGGGTAAGCTCCACATACCGAGTGGCACACACTTTTCACCCAGCAATCAACCAACTGGATCGAATCACAACTTGTCCGCAGAGAGAGGACCCACAAACAATCCTACTCTTGTCACACCCCTACACCCTCTGGAACTCGATATTGGTATCAGCTCGGAATGCCCCCAGAATTCTGCAATTTCAAAAAATCTCTCAAAACATGGATTTTTCACAACACCTGACCCAGGACTAATCCCATTGGACACACAGACTGACGGAGAGATCGGAACTCACAGTACTGCGCTATTTTTAAAAGATGCAAGCTCAAACATTGCCTGCCCATGCCCATTACAGTGCATTGCTGCTGTGGTGCTAGTTCTGCACTTTAAATAATAACATAAATATGCCCCATTGGGACTCAAGACAGCCCATTGAGAAGTTGTTCAATCCAAGCCGACAATGCTTCCCTGATCTTCTGGGATATTGGCTTGACTGCCTTAGAGCGATTGAACTGCTGAATGCCAATAGCACAGTGTATGGCAAACCAGAAGTATGTAATGTAGCGATGCCCCTAAAGAACATTAAGGCAATCCACCATGACGGTGTGGCTGTAGCCCCTTTACTGCTACACTGGAAAGAGGCCTTGGCCGCTGCTCACCCCGAAGCTGGATCCTAGAAACTGGAGGGATGTTATCATATCATTTAGGAGCAAATCTATTTAAAGGCAACCATATCATGCAAATTCTCTCCTGACTTTTCAGAAGATGCTACATTGTTCAATCAGAAGTCAAGGCATGATTGGTAAAAAACATTTTTAAAAACTCTTGATGGATTGAGGCCTCCACTGGGGAAAGAACATTTGTGAACACACTGGTGTGTTCTTATGGCAAAAGGAGCAGCATGAATTGAAAATGCTGACCGTAGAAAGCAAAGTGAAGGACGTGCCGGTGGCCCTGGTCACATCGGAATGTGTAAGTAAGCATTGCTCATATCCGGGGTACAGGGAAAGTTCCCCTCTTGGTTCAGATGAATCACCTGCCGTAATTAGTGCATCTTGATCGGACTGATAGGAGGAATCAATTTAGGATATTTAGGACCAGAAACGGACACCCCTCCTCAGAGGACTTTACCACTAAGAACAAGATTGAGTAGAACCCCTCCCACCACCCATTCCAGCATCAGAACTGGCCACAGTGTCCTTTTTCTGCATCAGAAACCGGAGGTCAAGATCCAGAGCACTCCTCGGGGTGAGATGTCACAGTAACAGAGTTGGGGCATGAGTACAAGCATAGTCCAGCTAGTAGTCTATTTTGGCTGTGTCTACTACCCAATGGTCTGACATATCTGCTTCCAAGACGAGAGCAGGCGAGGCAGGCACCCTACATTGGAGGAAAAGGTTGTCTTGGCCTTGCCAGGTCAGGTTACTGCATTGGTCTCTGTCCTTGCTTCAACTTTCCTACTTGCCTAAAATGATTGAGGCAACATCTGAAGATGAAGGGTGTCCAGTGTTTGCTTTTGCTGAAAAGTATGTGCCTCCACACACCCTATTCGTGTCTTGATCTATTTAATCTCTGAACAATCTTTGGTCCAAAAATGGAAGGTTCAGGAGGCTGTTTTTTTTTATCCCTACATTTTTCAGGCCTTGAGTGACCGGTTGTGTGCCCCGGTTACGGAAGCATCTGATTCAGGAGCCATCACTTAGAGATGATCAATATTTGGATGTGAAATCCACCCAACTTAATTTTGTGTAGATCCCTGCGGAAGATGAGAAGCTTTAGCTCCCTTCCAGGGCTGAATATGACCAGGTCAAGTCCTTGGAAACAGATCTGGCCACGTTTTGCAAGGCCAAGCTTCAATCTGTGAAGACTTTCCTGACGCATGTTCTGATCTGTAGCATCAGTGGTCGGTGAGATTGCGTCCTACCAGATCCAGCACTACAATGTCGACTTGGACGGACATAGAAAGTGTGGACTTCAACCACTGAAGCTCAGAGATCCTTTTGATGTATTTCAGGAAGACCCCTTTCTTTAGGTCAGCCCAATCCCTTAGCCCCACATCCCTGATGTCATCATCACAGTGAGCCAAGAGGGCTAATGCCTTCTGTATTTATTCTGAAACAAACCTCCAGGAAGAGAGAGTCTCATGGAAAGTCCAGACGATCGCTTAAGTGCTGGATCAGCTCATGCCCCGCTGCATCGGATCATGCTTAGCCTCAGCCCCCCAGTATGGCCACACTCTCTCTTCTGGGACACTTGCCCTGGGAGTCGGGATTCTCACAAGCTCCTGACCTGGGGTTTAGACTGATTGGTAGTGGATGATCTTGGGTTCGGATCCAAGTGAGCCATGAGCCATGTGACTACCAGAGCCAACTTCTTCTTGGCCGCCATTATCACAGTGAAGCAAGGAGAAGCAGGCACACGTCACCGCAGGCCTTAGATACTCAGCAACCCGGCCATTAGCCGGATCAAGCATTGCCACAGCAGAGGCTCCTGGTGTTTCCACTTGCTCCTCCACCTCATGACGTGTTCCTTCCTGCACAGGGCTTCGGACCGTCTCCTGCACCGCAATACCTCCAGACATTCCTAGAGTCTTCCATAGCTATTTCCTGGCCCTGTAATATAAAGATGTGCAATCGCTTGCCTCTCAACTTGACACCCTGAGCACCCAGCGGTGAAGAAACTGCTTTATTCAATTCCTTCCACAATCATGTATTTGCGTTATTCAATCAATAACCCATATTTGAGATATCAAATCAATTAATCGGTATACATTTGCAACAATAACCATACTGTTCAATCAATTTCATACCCAAATCGGGTGGTTTGACAAATTTCAACTCATAATTCTAAACCCCCTCCAAGCAATGAGTCATTGTGTAATTCAATGTTGAATTGTCAAGATTTTAGGGTGTGTTCACCCACTCCAATTTGGCAAAAATGAGGTACTGACATGATCAGATATCGCAAATATGGGTTTGAGACTGGGTACTGCAAATGCAAGATTGTGGAATAAATTGATAAATATTCTACATTTGATTAGCTGTGCTTTACTGTAAATATCGGGCGTATTCTAGTGTGAGCATAGTGAACTCCTTTGTGCAGATGTTGATGTGTCCATGAGCCTTGAATAAGCCCTGTAGCGAAACACAATTAGGCAAACAGGCGCGTATATTCCAAGTTACGCCTAGTATGGTTTGGTATAATGAAAATGACATCTTTATATTAATGTTTTTTTTTTAAATCCTTCGCTTTTCTACATGAGACAACCAGACACATGTACCCTCACAGCTGCATGTAGCATGGTTCACTGCATGTGCTGGAAATGCCATATTTTCATAAAGGAATGTTTCTCTCGTCTGTCTGGGTTTTATTTATTCCAGTTTGTGTGCTCATAACTGCTTCAAAAGTGTGCTTTACTTATCAGGTGAAATCGTCCAAGGTGAAATAATTGCTTTAGAATTTGTATGAGGTGTGTGGTAGCATGACTTGCCCCCATGTATGATCCAGTGCATACATGGGGGCCTAGGAAACAATCACCCAGTCTGTATGATTGACCTCCGGTGTTCCACTTCATTATGTCTATCACACAATATCCACCACTTGTGAAATGAGGACATGTCTCTTGAGTTTTTTGGATGGTATTCGCCCAAAAGATGGACATGCATGACCATGTATTTATTATTGACAGAAGTGCATGCCGTAATGTGCATGTGATTGCATGTTATTTAGTGTGCATGTGATTGCATGTGATATCAGAGCTGCACCCCGTGGCCAAATGCAGCCCGGCTGCCACATATCCACTGACACGGCATCCATGCTGCACCCAGCCACCATGCACACTAATCTAATATAATGTCCCAACACTATCCATCGCTTCCAGTACCTGGTCACGTGCCTGTAATGATAACCCCTCGAGGCCCATAATGCAATTGGTCTTTTAGTTTCATGCATGTTGAGACAACGGTCTAGCGAAGCCACACACCCCAAAGTGCTTTGAAGCCGCAGCAATGGCAGGAATGTGCTACAGAAATATCATACCTTGCAGACAACACGTTTTCTTTAATTAGCCCCTGCAGTATTAGATGCACCTGAACGCTATTTCAAGAAGAATTGTTGAAAAAACGCAAGAATGTTGTGCTTGCAATCTTTGCTCCATCAATAACATCTGCTGGGACTTTTACAAATACGCGGGAACGTGACTCACCCCTTCAGGAGATTCTTGCGCAGTCCTGGATTTTATTTCGTATTCTGGGGCTGCTGTTGTTTTTCCCATTATACATCCAGGACCACAAGTCCCAGACCCCAAATAAACAAGCATTAGCAACGCCAACCGTTTTGGCTTTTGTGTAGGCAAGGGAAAGGCGTTTGCCAGGCACTGCCGCAGTGGTATTAACTGGCCATCGATGGTAGTAACTGCAAAAGGGTGCACGCACCTGGGCATATAAATGCAGTCCCTTGCACATTCCAAATACTAATACACAAGCCAAAACTGTTGGCTTTGCTGATGCTTGTTTTTAACAGGACCTCACCACATACTGCTTATAAATCAAGTGACTAAAGTCAGACCTGGTTAAGATATTTATTGTACACCAGTTAGAAGACCGCTTTGAAAAAACCCTGGCAGGCACTTTGGGTGTAAAAAAAGTTTGATTTTAAGGCTTGATAAAGTTAACTAAAAGAGTTTCCAGGAGGAGGAGGATGTGTTTTGGGTGTGGAGGGCCATTGGGATTAGCATGGCCATGAGCAGTCAATGGTTGGGTAAATAACCAAACAACACCTACAAGCTTTGTGCCCCTCATCCTCCCCCGCCTCTCACTAGCTGTACTCCAATGCATTCGTTTTGGCTCATAGGGAAAGTGCCATTTCATAGCCAAAACTTAAAATAGGCACCTCCTGAATGCAACGGGCCATGTTGTCATGAATGGTTACAATTAAGAACTTTATTAGTATTAACAGGACTACCCAGCCATGGAAAACTGCACAGTTATTAGCCTGTGTTACATGAATTATACTAAGAGCGCCTACAAGATCACCAACAGAACTCACCCAGTGGCCACCGGGCCTGTGTGATCAGGACCACCAGAACTCACCCACTGGCCACCAGGCCTGTGTGACCAAGACCACCAGAACTCACCCAGTGGCCACCAGGCCTGTGTGACCATGACCACCAGAACTCACCCAGTGGCCACCAGGCCCGTGTGACCAGGACCACCAGAACTCACCCACTGGCCACCAGGCCTGTGTGACCAAGACCACCAGAACTCACCCAGTGGCCACCAGGCCTGTGTGACCATGACCACCAGAACTCACCCAGTGGCCACCAGGCCTGTGTGACCAGGACCACCAGAACCCACCCAGTGGCCACCAGGCCTGTGTGACCAGGACCACCAGAACCCACCCAGTGGCCACCAGGCCCGTGTGACCAGGACCACCAGAACTCACCCAGTGGCCACCCGGCCCGTGTGACCAGGCTATGGTCCTACATTGTTTTGAAAGACTTTCTTTTGAAAGTCTGCAGTTTGGTTGACTCGTTTTTGGTGAACACAAATTCAGCCTTTAAAAAATAAATATGGGGGTTGCCTCATGCCTCTTCCTCCCTACCCCATGCCACCCATTGTCCCCCTGCCCCTCACCCTTCAAACCCCCACGTAAACACATACAAATGTATGTTTATGGATATGTTTTTGGTCAAATTTACCAATAGTGGTCGGCCAAACAGCAGACTTAACAACGAGAGAGCAGACAGCATGTGAATGTCATGAAACAGAGACCCAGGAATGCCCAAATGGAGCAAAGATGAAAAAGAGAGACAAGGAGAGAGGAAGGTAGAGGGCGAGACCCCCTGAATGAAGGGTGATGTGAGCAAAGGAGGAGAGCAGTGGGGGTGGCGGGGGGTGTACATGGCCTGCAATGGATAGTCCAAATTAAGATCATAAGATCACTGGGTCACATTGCACTTCGGTGTTAGTTATCTGCGCTGCTGGTCCATTTAGCAGTGAATACTGCACATGGAGCCAGGAGACATGCGGACAGTATCACATCCAGGCCAGTCCTTTTTTCTTCAGTGTGCAGTTACTGAGCACTCGCCCTGACTACACGTTTGAAAAACAGGGCAAGTGCAACAAGGTCCCCGGCGCAGTTTACAACCACCATGTGCAGTCATGCAGCTCCACCTGAGCAAAATAAGAGAGAAGCGCAACTTAACACAAAACTAGACAACACACTCTCATACTGGCCTAGCCGCTAAATGGAAAATCAGGAAAGATCTTGAAGAAAGCTCGGCATTGGTATCGAGAGGATAGTTCAGGGGCAACGCGCTCGACACAGAACACAGGATCGATCCCAGGGTCCAAGCTTAGAAACCTCTGGGTATTAAGCGCATTATAAATAACACATTACAATTCATGGCAGCTGTTAAGATGTGTCATTGCACCAGTTTAATCATTTCTGAGCAATTCTAATCTTTACCGAAAGTTGCTGTATTTTGTTTTGGCAGCTCCTTTGGATTCCGATGGCTGCATTTTGAACCACCCGATTTGCTTTTCACAATGCAATATTTTGGACATGCAAGAGGTACAGCGACTGTCCCCGAGCAGACTACAGCCATGCAAGAACTCAAATCTTCAATGGCACTTCCAGGGGTGTTGATCGCTCTGGAAAAGATCCGAGGCTACGCTAATGTTGGGACTGTCGGGACACAGGGCTAGCTAGCCTTTTGGTTGTATCTCCTGAACGTCTATCCGGGGCTACACCCAAAAGATGCCGGGGCTATAGCCCCCCAGGTGTCCCTTAGCAACGCCTCTGGGTACTTCTAAGATAGCAAATATGGCAGCAGCTTTTGGAGGGGAGCCATAAGTGTCAGGAGAAGGTGTTTGGCCGGCATCAGGGTGCATTTGATGATGATAGATGTTTGTCCAATAAAACATGCTGTGCTCTAGCACCTTGAAGCATCTGTGTGCTAGATGGAATCACCAATAACCGGACAGACTCAAAGGAGATGGTAAAATACTGCTTTAATCTCAAGAAGTACATTAGGTCGAAATAAACACTCATCAAATCGACCCATGCAGGATCACACTGTCCTTCCGGATGTTTCTAGCTTCTATAATGCTAGATGCATCATCTATGATGTCATCCTATGTGGCAAACTGTGAAAACCTATTGAGGGGTGAGATTGTATTAGGGGAAAAAGTCTACATATAGAATATACAAGTGTTTTTCCTCATTGGTGGTATCTTATGTGTAAGACACACCCTCAGCCACTTCTATACATGTGGTGTAAGGCCCTTGTCATAACAGAGAATGTGGCAGCAGAATAATACTTTGCAACGTTGTATGTAAAAGTGAATGGTAGGCTATTCTAATTGGTTGGCAACCCAACTCCAACCTTGGACATTCGGCTTGCTCGCAGCACATACATAGAAACGAAACCCAGGTGCTTGAAGATACGTCAGCTTTCCCCTTGTTTCCCCAATTAGTCTACCCTCTCTCATCGGTAGGCATCATGCCAGTATAATTTGTTTTAAGGTTGACTGTGCCAATCTGCACTGTCTCGGACATTATAGGGAGTGTAGGCACATCACTTTCTTAGCTTCAAACCTAATGAATAGCTCTTCGTCACGTGTTACAAGACCATGAAATTGTCCATATTGACTGTTCATTTAACACCGTTTGATTCAATTATGCTAGGTGCAGTTGCTCCTCTTGGCCTTTAGAGACTTGCTCACTTTATCCTATATAAACTTTATACCGTTTTAAGTCTTCATCAATTGGCATCAGTAAATGTTCTTGTTCCTCCTAATCTTTGAGAAATATGTCCTTGCGCATGGTCTGCTCATAGGCTCCCATCATGCTTTTCCTTCATCTCTCGAAATAGCATCCTTGGCTCCAAGCCAATGTACTCCTTTATTCTGCAAGGTAAAAACAGTGTGTTCATCATCTTTCCACAATCAGATCCTGGGCTCGTACTTTGATGTAACTGGGTTGATTGACATAAGCCATCGTCGATCTTCTTCTAATGGCCATCCTAAACGTTGAAGCGTCTACGTATTCTTTCTACCTTGCGTTTCAGCATATTTTCAGATAGTGGCCATTAAGTGACTTTATTCATCTTTGTGTTCATAAGTACTACTTCATAAGTACTACTGCATAGTCAAGCACATATTTTCTTAGTGCTTCAGTTACATCATCATTCTTTAGTATTTTCATATTGTTTCAGAATGGGTTCATATATCTTCTTTGGGACTTTCTTTTATTGTCATTAACTTTAACGTACATCGATGTTGCGCACCATTTTATTGATGGCTGCATTCCGGCAACTCAGCAAGGGACATCCTTTGTGATAGCTTTCCTCCACTGTTTCAACATGAGGGTATCTTCTGAATGGCTGCTTGAGTGCATATCGTCTTTCATATTGTCGACGTGGTATGGACATGTCGCATAAACCTGTGCATGGGTTCCCAATTGTGGCTCCTCGTCTGTCACAACTGGGGACTGGTTCCGTGTCTCACTGGTTTTGGGAAATCCGTCGAGAAGAAGTCATAAGCAGAGGAAGGAAGGCTTCCCTGCTAGGCTGAAGAGGGAAACCTGAGAGAGCCCAGCTGAACCCAGAGGGGAAAGGATGCCTGCACCCCTCTGATACAGGAGTCCAGAGGAGCTGGAAGAAAGCCAGCCATGCTAACCTATAGAAGGGGCTGCGCAACCTAATGTCCCCATTGAAAGAGGGAATGTGGTCCACCTGACTACTCATGGAGGGCAAGAGGCGAGAAGGGGTGAGCCCAGTGCAAAACAGTCACGTAAGAGGCTCATGCCCTTGTCCCGAGTGTAGATACCCCATGAGAGTGGGCGAGTTAATACCCAGAGAGACGGTGCAAGAGTGAGGACACCCCGAGAGTGGGGAATGAGAGTCAAGAGACTTCAGGAGAAGAAGAGAGAGTGAAGATACCCCAAGAGAGTGGAACACACATGTTATGGCCCCAGGAGAGGGGGAGAGAGTGAGGCTACCCTTGAGCGTAGATAACATATAGAAACAAGAGAACATACCCAGAGTGGAGTTTATTTGGGACTACGCTTGGAACCTTTAGTCATTAGAGCGGCACCTGAAGAACTTTCTATCCAGGGGAGAAAACCTGGAACAGGAGCAGCAGTCAGGCGTCTTTTTAGTTGTCTATCCAGGCTTATGTGTACTCGTTTCTATGAATGTGGTAGGCGAGCATAGGATTTGGGCTAGGGACTTTATGATCTGACTCATCCTGACAAGAATACCCTCTCCTTGAACTTTTGAGTTTTAGAATAGGGACTATAGCTCTTAGAGTTACTAGTTTGCTATTTTCTGTGAAGCTAGTCAGGAGGTCAGACTAATTGTAAGATAATAAAGATCCATGAACATGATTTCCTAGAGTCAGAGTCCTACTTCCGGCGTGCCACACATTCTTACCAATTACCAGAATCTAAGCAATTTCCTAGTCCTGATTCAAGCCAACAATGAGAGGATCTGCAATTAAGAGAAAGCTCCTCCCTGACCTCACAAGCAGTGAATGGAGCAGCCCCTGGACCAACCCAACAACTCTTTGCACGCAGCAAGGCCAACTTCCTGTGGGAGTCATTGGGCAAGGACCGGATCTGGGAGGAGTTCATTGCAAATTGCAGCCATTCTTGCTGGTAACGATCCCTTCCTGAGAATGACGTAAACAGCGCCTTTAAGGGCTTACCAGGCCTCACTAAAAGTGCTTGTTTCGTCTGTGCAACTTTCCGTCAGGAACTGCAGGTTCAGCATTCTCTGGCTCGCGCCTGGAGAACTCATGCCTAGCAATTTGTCTTCCTTACCGCCTTGGCGCTCCACAAAATGGAGGTTTTATTTCCCCGTGGGCGGCATTGCCTTCCTAGTTATCCCACACACCAGCGCCATCAGCTTCGGCGCGTGAGATCATTGCAGTGATTTCATCATGGTGAAGGGACCTCACATGGTGCAATTGACACTGCTGATGAATGGGAGAAGCGGGAAAGCAATCCAAGTCTATGGGCAGGCCCACTTTTTCCTTCGTTAAACACCCCAGTTGCAATGCAGCCACCTACTCTCAAACTGTACGGAAAAAGTGATGAAAATACAACACAATTATATTTTTTTTATTAAATGAGAGTAAATTAGAAATGTTCCTAATAAGTCAACACCATTTTGTTGCTGTCTGAATGCCGATGCTCATTCTGCAATGTAAATGTACCCTATCAAACCTTCATATCACCCAGGCTTTTTTATTTATTTAATGTATTTAACAGTTTTTTTATAACACAACTAATAGCATATTTGAGTTTGGTTTCTAAGTGCGGATCGGGGATTTGAAACTTTGTTGCTATGTGTGGTTTTGCTTCCAAGACCAGTGCATTGCCCCTGTGCTACCGACTTCCTCCCCCATGCCATGTTCTCCAATACACATCGCCCACTTGAGTCAGAAGTTGTTTGCAGACACTTGTCCTTTCTCCATTTCCCACATTTTCTGCCTATGCGAATCAGTGCACGATAGAAGACTATTGTCTGAACACGGCATAGTCAAGGGAACTTGTGCAGCGCCGACATCTATTGTGCAGGCCTGCAGACCATGCCGTGTACAGAGGTTTTCTTTCAAGATTTTACAGGCTAGTGTGGCTTTCCTCTGTAGCATCCAAAGATGCCCTAGGATGGCCCGGCAGTGGTTTGCATCCAGTTCTGTGGTGATCACATTCAGGATCCGACTGATCCTTTCCCAGGGGGATCCCTCCCATGGGAAGCTGACGCTGTATGGGAATGTAGAGCGATTGCACACCTCTTCCCTTTTCAGGGGAAGCAGATCCATCAGGAATCTTATGCCCTGGAAGTGGAGGGATCGCTGTGGCAGGACTGGAGGAGCATACACAGCCACCGTGTCAGGCAGACCTCAGCTGTAGACAGTGATCAAAGTGAGCGGGAACGGTCGGCAGCGATGTTCCGCTACTTTTATTTTTTTTCTGTTTACCATTCCTCTACTTTTTACGACCATATTCACGATTCTATACAGAGGATTTTTGTCCATTCATATTCCTGTGCAAGTGTAAAGTTGTTATAGGAACCTTAGGTCCAGATTCATGGAATATTTGCCTGATTCCAAGTGAATTCGGACTGCTAAACAGTGACTTTGAACTGCCAACACAAACCCTGATTCATGGAACCGTGCAAAGTGTATTTTTGCAGTGCAAAGTCCAGGCAAAGTCAGCGCATAGTTATTTTTGCAGGACACAATGACTTTGCCCGGACTTTGCCCGACAAGTGGAGTCAATCAAGCATTACAATGGGCCCTAAGGAAGCTTGTTGCTAAAGATGGATGAAATTGGGGTGACTTGGTTCCTTGGGCTTTATTTGCTATCTTGAAAATGCCCCAGTCATCTACAGGCTTCTCGCCATTCAAGTTGGTATATGATTGAAACCCCCGCAATGTGTTGGATATCATGCAGAAGGAACTGGCCAAACAGTCGACAAATCAGCAACTATCCAATGGTTTGAAGTATGCAAGAATGTATGAGAAATGTGTGCTGATTGCTCCAAACACACCTTCAAGAAGCCCAGACCAAGCAGGAGAAGCCATACAACAGACACTAGATTATGCACGTTCTCTACTCCCCGCCACCCAAAACAAACTGTGGCAATTACGTCGTCATTGAAGTGGTCTCCCATCTCGCATATAAAGCCCAACAGGCAGATCATCTGAAGCCTTCACAGTTGCATCATGTGAACAAGCTAAAGGCATGGAAACGGCATTCCCCAACTTCCGGTGCTATATGCTTTTAACACCCTAGAGACTCCCCTGTCCATCAAAGTTCATGGCGTCACAATGCCCGTGGGCCTTTCCACGACCAATCACCAAGAACACATTCAACTGATTGGAAAAAAAAGACATATTTTCTCCAAAGCTTGGACGTGAGAAGTGAGTCGGTGTCTAGTCAAAGGATCGAATATAAAGGGTTGACAGGTCAAAGGATCGACACCAAAGGGTCGACAGGTCAAAGGATTGAATTTTTTTTAATTTTATTTTTTTCACATTTTATTTATTTTTTGGGGGGAAAAAAGTGGTTTTTAGCAAAAAAAGTGGGTTGGGGGGAAAACTCCCCCCAAAAAAAAAGTGAAAAAAAAAATAAAATTCGATCCTTTGACCTGTCGACCCTTTGGTGTCGATCCTTTGACCTGTCGACCCTTTTACTGTCGATCCTTTGACCTACAACCAAGTGAGTCAGGCGTACATTCCAGACACCTCGGGAATGATTTTATCTTTAAATGTTTTTATTGGCATTTGTAAATGTACATACATGAGAAAAGAATATCTGTTAAGCAACTTCTTTGGGTCACATCGTCTGATGCATATGTTGTGTGCCAAATAGTCTTATAAAAATGCAACAACAAATAAACAAACCAACAAAACAACAACGTTGACTGTCCCACCGTGTATTAAGGCCTTGTATTCCTCGTTTCTAGGTTAGGGGCATGGGTCTGGAGCTAGTTCTCTGTATTTGTCCACTCAGGACGGGGACAAAGTTGGGTGGTTAGGTTTGATGGGCCGTTCTTTGCTGGCTGTTGTCTTCTGAGGTTCGGGGGGGACAGGCTCAGGGGGGTTTATAGGTTGTTGAAAAGATCATGTTTCTCAGGAGGGCCCTCCAAGCCTCTAGCGTGTTACTCACGTCGTCGCCTCCCCGTCTGTTCCCCTCCTCCCAGGCTCTGGTCTCAGCCGTGGTCCACCTCTCCATCTCTTTGATCCAGGGCTCATACCTGGGGCCTGCTGGGGATTTCCAGGCCATGGCAATTGTCCTCTTGATTAGCACGCAGGCCAAATCCATAATCTTTGCTAGGTGCTTGATTTTAGTTAATCTTGGGTAAGTGCCCAGTAGGCACTCCTTGGGTGTCCATTCGTATGTCTCTAGGCCAGCGTTCCTGCAGTTTGTTCGGCGGCCTGCCATAGTTTCTGAGATTTGGGGCAGGTCCAGAACATGTGGATCATGTCTGCCAGGTCTGAGGAGCACCAGGGACATTTTGGGTCGGCTGTGTTGTTGAACGTGGATATCCTGCGCGGGGTCATATATGTTCTGTAGAGTGTGTTCAGCTGGATCAGTCTAAACCTGGCATTCCTAGATACCTCCTTTGGGTATATCAGGGCTCTTGACCACTCGGTCTCCGTGATTTCGGTTCCCAGGTCTGTCTCCCATTTTTCTTTCAGCCTCGTGCTCTTTGGGTTGGATCTGTTGTTTATTTGGGTGTACAACCTGGATGTCGGTCTCCATCCGTCGCTGAGTTCGTATATTTCCCTCAGGAGGGGATGTGTCTCTGGCTCCTCGGGCCATTCGGCCCAGTTCTCTTTGGCTGCATGTTTCACTCTTTGGTACCAGAGGAATTGGCCTGGTGGAAGTCCATCCCTTTCTTGGAGTGAATCGAAGTCCATGAAAAGTCCCTCGTAGAACATGTCCCCCCATGTGTAAAGGCCGTAACTCTCCCATCTCCTCATCGTTGCTAGGTCACTGGAGGTTTTACAGGTGTCGGCCAGCATGGGAATGTCGGGTGTGTATGAGTGTTGTAGTCCGACTATGGACCTCACCCTGCTCCATACCTGTCTCCCCACCTCCAGTATCATGGGTGGGTTGGATGGCCCTGCTCGAGTGTTCCAAATTAGCTCTTTGGGGTGTAGCGGTGAGGAGAATTGGGATATCAGATTTAGCTCTGCTGTGGGTTCATCCGATAGCCATTTTGCTAGGTGTGTCGATTGAGCCGCCAAAAAGTACCTTTGGAAATCGGGGAGTTGGATACCGCCTTCGGCGTATGCGAGTGTGAGGACGTTTAGGGTGAGTCTGTGCCTGGCTCGTCCCCAAAGAAAGTCTCTCATCATGGATTCTAGCTTCTTGAAGAAAGGTGGGGGGATGTAGTATATCACGTTGATGAAGTAGTAGAGGAACCTGGGGAGAATTATCATTTTGGATATTGCAGCTCTGCCCATCATGGAGAGCGGGAGCTTCGACCAGAATTGCATGGATCTACGCACTCCACTCATTGCCGCCTCGGTGTTGTACTTGTGGGTGGATATTGGTTTGTGTGTGATGTCCAGGCCTAGGTATCGAAAGGTGTCCACCTGCCAACGGATCCCGATCTCTGGAAGCTCTTCCACAGGTTTATCCTTTAGCCTTGCAAGTGGGAACGAGCATGACTTCTGTCTACTGAATCTGATCCCTGAATATTTCGCGAAGTTGTCCAAAACATTCAGTACAATCGGGGCGTTTTCGAGGGGGTCGCGCAGGTATAGAAGGACGTCATCCGCGTATAGGGAGATAATGTTGTCCGACCCACCAATGGTGATGCCAGCGTCGAAGAACTGTTTCCTAAAGTATATTGCCACTGGTTCCAGACCTAGGATATACAGCATTGGTGAGAGCGGGCATCCCTGCCTGGTGCCCCTCTGGATGGGCCAGGCCCTTGATACCATAGCGCCTGTTTTTACTCTTGCTACTGGGTCGGTGTAGAGGACCCTGATCCAGCGGATGAAGTGCTCTCCGAGTCCAAATTCCCTCAGGGTCTCTATCAGCCATTCCCAATAAATAGAATCGAAGGCTTTTATGGCATCCAGTGAAAGTACTGCTAGGTCCTCCTCGCTTTCGGTCGTGTGTGCTATTATGTGTTGGAGCCTCCTGAGGTTGGCAGTGGTGTTTCGTCCAGGAATAAAGCCATTCTGGTCCTCGTGCACCAAAGATCCGATCACCCTCGAAAGCCTCTTAGCCAATATGGTTGTTAGTATTTTGGCGTCGTAGTTTAGGAGCGCCAGTGGGCGATACGAATCGCACCTGTCGGCTGGTTTGCCTGGCTTGAGCATTGGGGCGATAAGAGTTTCTCTCATGGTGTTGGGGAGAGTGCCCGACTCATATGCCTCCATGTATACTGCATGCAGTACAGGGGACAAGGTCTCCTTGTAGGCTTTGTAGAATTCACGGATGAGGCCATCTGTTCCGGGGGACTTGCCTGTGGGTAGGGATCTGATCGCATCCGTGATGTCCTCAATCGTGATGGCTTTTCCCAATTTGTCCCGTTGTTCTTGGTTCAGTCTGGGTAGTCCTACTTCGGCCAGGGTGTCTCTTATGTCTGCCGCAGGGATCTCGTTCTTGTGAGCGTACAGGTCATTATAGAAATCCGTGAAGGTGTCATTGATCTCTTGTTGTGTCCTGCGGGTCACATCCTTGCTGTCTTTGATCTCCTTGAGGGCTTGTCTCGGGTGTTCCTTTCTACATAACCATGCGAGTATTCTGCCCGGCTTATCTGCTTCCCTGTGGGCCTTTAGGGTGCGGACAGAAAAGTCAAACTTCGAGAGTCTCTCCCATGCCGCCCTGCAGTCTTCCCTGATCGGTTTCAATTCCGATTCCTTTTCGGTAGTCAGTGGACCATCCCTTTCGAGTTGTTTGATTTTCTCCTCCACTGTCTCTAGTTCCCTGCGTAGTTGTCTCCTGATCCCGCCAGCTTCGGCGATTATCTCTCCCCTTGTCACCACTTTCATCGCCTCCCAGAGTGTGCTCCACTTCTCGACTGAGCCCTTGTTTATCAGTAAGTATTCTTCTAGCTTTTCTCCTAAAGTGTCCTTGAACGCTGGGTCGGTCAGGGCATCTACTGGCATGCGCCACATCGGGATGGGTGGGCGAGGGCCCTTGAAGCAGAGCTGTAGCAGTAGAGGGGAGTGGTCCGATATTGATCTGCCCATGTATTCTACCAATTCTACTTGTGGGGTTAGCTCATTGGCGATGAAGAAATAGTCTAGCCTGGTGTGGAGGTTATGGGGAGCCGAATAGAATGAATATGATCTGTCGTAGGGGTGGAGGTCCCTCCAAATATCTGTTAAGTGTAGGTCTTCCACCATCTTGGAGAGGGGCCCTGGGGAAGGGCTGTTGGGTATGCGTGGGGTCACTGATCTGTCCAGTTCAACATCCATAACGGAGTTGAAGTCCCCCCCCGATATGAACGTGTATTCTCTGTAGTGCAGCAATCTGGCGCATAGTTCCTTGATGTGAGAGGGTATGCTGTGATGAGGAAAGTACGAGTTTACTATGCATAGAGGGGAGTTCTCGAGCATGCCCCAGACTATTACATACCTTCCTTCTTTGTCCAGTTCAACCCCCATTTGTTGAAACGGTATTTCCGGACTCACCCACGTGTAGACTCCTCTTGCATATTTTGAGAAGGATGAGCCGTTGCCCTGGCCCCCCCAGTAGTTCACCATCTTGTCTGTGGCCTCCTTGGTTAGGTGCGTTTCTTGAAGAAGAGCCAGTGATATTCTTTTCCTCTTCAGGTATGAATATATTCGGTTTCTCCGTATGTATGTTCCCATCCCTCTAACGTTCCATGTGATTAACTTGAATTTTGCTGCCATTGCGTGAGTGGATTCTTCATTGTGGAGAGCGCCTCCCCTTCCTCCTTTGTCAAATGTGTTGCATCGTGAGATGCATGTTGCTTCGCTTGTGTGGGTTGGGTAGGACTAGCCCCTGGTTCTGGGTCCAGACCAGGCCAGTCATTGTTCATCTGAGGTAGGACAGTCGAGACGATAACAACTTGAAAAAGGTAACTGTAACTGACGCGCCCAGCTTCTGTCACCGAAGTGCAGTGCTCGGGGGCTCTCGCGCTGTCTGACCTAATCCGGGTCTCTGGCGCGAGTGGGTGCGTGCAGGCAACTGGCCTGCACTGGTCATCAGTGGGTGCGCGGTCTGTGTCCATGGGTGAGAGGTCGGGCAAGCCCCGCAGTCGTTCAGCATTCTCACTTGGTAGTTTTGCTTCAGTGGTAGTGTGGCTTCGTTCTGGTTTAGGGTGCGATGCAAGGGGCTTGGGTGCCCCGGCCGTGGTAGTAAGCAATCAGCCCTGGTTGCTTTCTTTGTGTTTCTCAGGTGTGGATTCTGTGGGAACCTCAGCCAGGTTGTTGTGTTCCATCCACATGGTGGCTGCCTCTGGTGATTCTAAAAATATCGCACGCCCTTTGTGGATTACTTTTAGTCGTGAGGGGTATAGGAGCATGTATTTTAGGTTTAGTTTCCTCAGCCTGGCCTTGATCGGAACAAAGGAATTCCTTGCTCTCTGTACCGATTGGGTATAGTCAGGATATATGGTGATCTTTGAATTGCCCCGCTCTATTTCTCCTCCGTCTCTTGAAAATTTCAAAATCACCTCACGATCACGGAAGTTGAGAACCTTAGCGATGATGGGGCGGGGATAGGATCCGGGAGGAGGCCTCTTCTGAAGTGATCTGTGGGCTCTCTCTATGGCAAAACCCTGTGAGAGGTTTGATGCCCCTATTTCCTGCTGTATTAGGGATTCTACGTAGGCTGTCAGGTCCATGTTCTCTGTCCCCTCCGGTATGCCCAGGATCCTGATATTATTTCGTCTGGCCCGCCCTTCTGCTTCCTCGGACCTCGCCTCCAGGAAGCTCACTTTGCGTTTTAAGTCTGCAACCTCTTTCTGTAGCGAAGATGTCCCGTCTGAAATGTCTTTCTGGGAAGATTCAATGATGGTTACGCGCTCCGTTAAGTTGCGAGCGTCTTGCCTTATGAGTTGGATGTCAGCCTTAACCTCCCCTATTTTCGTGTCGATGAATGTTCTCAGGGCTGCGATCGCCTCGAGCAGTTGGTTATGCCTGGCCTCCTCTTCTGGGCCATCGTGATTTGTTGGGTTCTTCGGGGTGGATTGGGCAGTGGGGTGAGGCTTGGGTGTCATGAAGGGGTCTAGGGTAGCGTTCTTGGCTTTGTTCCTGGCAGCGGCCATCTCTCTTTAGCTTGGTCTCAGCAAGTGATGCAGCGTATCTGTAGTTCCCCTTGAGGGAAATATCCTGTGTGGGCTCTCAGAGGCTGTCTCAGCCCAGTGTACAACTGTATGGTTCCGCCGCTCACCTTGATGTTCTGGACCTCAGGGAATGGCAGTGTCTCTAGGGACCATGGGGTGGTCTATGGTGTGAGAGGGCCTCTGAGGGGGCTCATGAGATGGCACCGTTTAAGTGGTATGGTATGCGGGTGGAGCGGTGGGGGAGGCCTCCCCAGCGCTAATCAACAGAGTTCGGTTGATTAATTCGTCCACTGTGAAGTGGCCGTAGTCTCACTTGGTAGGTGAGGGAGGTTGGGTCGCCGGTCCCAAGGGGGGATTTTCCGTGAGCGCCGCAGATGGGCTACAATGTTCTGGTGCTGTAGGGTCGTGGGGCCTGGTGGTTGGGTGATGACCCGGCCCCCATCGGTGAGGCAGGATCCGCTTCGGGGAGCAGGTGTCTGGGCCCCCTATGTCGAGGTGGCCGTCCGGGAATCCGGAATTATGTTGCTGTGGGTTGGGGAGCCGGGCAGCAGCCCCCCGATGTTGGGGTGTCCGTCGGGTGGTGGGGCGAGCGGCCCCGGCGGGATCCGTCAGCGCACCTCCCCGGAACGGAGTGCCGCCCCCCTCCAGCGGGCACACCGGGCTCGATGATCGGTGGGAACACTCACCAGACGGGCCGGCGGGGCGCGGCTCCTCCAGCGCGGGTCGGCGCTGCTCCCCGTCGTGCAGCTCCTCTGAAATGGGCCTCAGGCGCCACCGGTTCCCGGCGCCTCCGCGCGCCCCCGTCGCACAGTGATCCTGCGTGGTGTTGGCCCTCGGCACTCGGGCCGTGGAGGGAGGGGGCACCACCGATCCTTGGTGGGGTCTTAGCGGGCTCTGGTTGTCGGGCCGTGGGTTCGCCCCGTGCCCCCAGGGAGGGACATCAGCAGGGGGGCACTGGTGAGCAGCCCGGGTCCGCCTGGGTCTTTGTTCGCTGGTCCCCGGCCCTGATGTGCGCGGCGGGTCCGTCAGCGTGAGGCGGGCGCCATCTTGTGCGCCTCGCACGGGGAGGAGGGGGAGCCGGGCCGAGTCGCGGCAGAGGCTTCCCGGGCTCCGATTTTCGTCAGAGTAAGGCGGAAAGCAGGGTTCTTCGCCTCGATCGTTGGTGGGTCCCTGTGTCTGTGGTGTCTGTGGGCCGAGGCACCCAGCAGAGGATCTGACTGCCGTGGGTTACCCAGCGCTCAGGGAGCCTGCGTCCTCACTCCTCGGACATCAGGCCACGCCCCGACACCTCGGGAATGATGTTTCACCTCAAGCCATACAGATGACCAGAGTCCAGAAAACAAATACTAAGCAAGAACTAAAGGAGATGCTCGACCTCAAGATAAGTGAGAGTTCTTCAACTGGATGGTCTTCACCAATAGTACTGGTACCGAAACCTGGCAATTCATGGAACTTTTGTATTGTTTTCAGGCGCCTCAATGAAATCTCCCGGTTTGATGCTTATCCGATGCCCTGGATAGACGAGTAGGTTGAGACCTGGGGGAAAGCAAAATTAATTTCCACCCTCAACTGATATTGGGTTATTGACAGCTTGTGACGAAGAAGAAGCAAAGCATGAAACCACCTTCTCGACACCCATTTCAATTTGCTGCATTGCCTTTTGAACTTCACAGGGCCTCATTATCATTCCAGAGACTAATGGACTATGTTTTGACCCAATGTCGGTCGTTTGCTAGAGCATACATCGCCGACATAGTCGTGAACATCACCATTTGGGAAGAACATCTCCATCATCTAAAAGACATCAGCAATCACTTATGGACATCCACCTAACAGCGAATCCCTCCAGTTGTCATCTTGGCCCGGTCCTGTATAAAGTCTTTAGGATTCCAAGTTAGAAACAACTAAGTTCTACCACAGAAAGTCAAAGTGGAAGCTGTGCAGAAAGCATCAACACCAGTTATGAAAAAGGATGTTTTTGTCTTCCTCGATCTAGTAAGCTGAAACTGCCTTTGATTAACTAAAGGGTGCTCTCTGCAAAAGCCCAGTACAAGTGGTGCCCGGTGTCACTAAAGAATGTATCTTTCAAACAGATGCTTCAATTGTTCTCGGGGCAGTAGTATCATAGGTCAGGAGGATAAAAGGGAACCGTCAATGTTCATGCGTAGAAAACAATTTCCATGAGAGAAGGACTATCCAGTGGTCCAGTTAGAATGTTTAGCCATCAAATGAGCAGTGTTCA
Organism: Ambystoma mexicanum; assembly: GCF_040938575.1. Classification (NCBI taxonomy): domain Eukaryota; kingdom Metazoa; phylum Chordata; class Amphibia; order Caudata; family Ambystomatidae; genus Ambystoma; species Ambystoma mexicanum. The sequence continues at coordinate 333,554,980 of NC_090924.1, read as the reverse complement.
GTTTACAGCACTATGCAACTGGTAGAATATTCAAAGTCATCACGATCACGTACAATTAGTCTGGATGACAAACAATATGGACCAAAATCCTGTATCCTGAGATGGTTCAGGTCCGAAAACCCTACTTCTTGTTGGAGTTGGAACACCAGGCCCGGGCCAAGCCAGCTAAAGTAGATCCTCAGATAACTGGAGGCCAGGCTGAAGAGGACAGCTTGGGAGAAAGGGCAGAGGTGTGTGACAAGATCAGTAATCTGACCTGGTCACGAGGGGATAGGGGCCCCTCTCAGTGTGGGTGGGAAGGCCTACCAGGGTGGAGGCCAGAGCCGGTCCTACTCCAGAGGGGTATGGCAGGAGGTGAGAGCGCCCCAATTCCTGTCCCTTCTCCAAATGCCTGTTTATAGATGTGCAAAGCCAACTTGATCCACTCAATGCTTCCTAAGAAAGTTGCTGGCCAAGTTTTCTCTTCCTTTCCTAGAGCCAAAATGAATGCCACAGCAATATGGAGCGACCACGCAAAATAACACGAACCTCAAACTCAGCACAACACCACCAGAGGGACTCATTACAGCTTCCTAAGAGAAACATCTTGAAATTCAAAGTACATTGCAAACATGAACGTAATTTAGGGGTTGCCAGGGGTCGCAACTGCGGCCCCTGAGATCTTGCTTGCTACCCCTGTGGTCTCACTTGCGACCCCAAAAAAATTATTATTATTATTATTTTTTACATTGAGGCTTATTGGCTGTGGCCAGCAGCATGTGTCTCTTTGTTTCTGGAGTGGCTCGTTTTCTGATAGCTATAGCCAGTAAGATAGCTCAGTGGGGTTGAGCGCTAGCTGCTGCAATGTGTGTGTGATCTGCAGGTTGCAGGTTCGACTCCCAGCAAGGTTAATTCAGCCTTTTATCCTGCTGAGGTTGACAAATAAGTACCAACACAGGTTGTATATTTGTTCTATATGAAGCGCTTAAGCGCAATATAATAACACATCATTATCGTGTGGCCTTGGACGTCTGCTTGTATTCACAGTGATTTGGTAATATGGGCCTATGCGCACTGATATTAACGGTACATATGGTGATCCATTCCTGTATGAAATGTTTATCACTTCACAGTGAAATCGTAACCATATTTTTCGTAGTGTACTCAGAACAATGTTATGTGATACCACTTCCTGTTTTGTCGAGGGGTGAAAAGTCATGTTCCATCAGTTCCCGTGATGTCACTTCAAGGTGGGGTCAACTGACATCACTTCCTGTGATGTCATCAGAGGTAAAGGGTTGTGTGATGTCACTTCCGCTACCCCAGGCACTTTGGTGAAATGATGTCCCTGATTGCAAATACTTAAATAAATTATAAACAGGGGGAATAGGGCACACAACAATAGGAAAACAAAGAAAAGTGAAATAAACGAGGGGAAAGTGAATAGAGGCAAAATGGGGGTAACGGAGGATTCTGCCTATTTTGCAATAAAGAATAGAAGAATATAGGTTACAAAAGAAAAGCAAATATAGGTGTAATGGTTTGAGGTGAAATGCACATTTTTCGTTTTATTAGTATGGCTCCTTTGAGGGGGACTCGAGGTGAGATGGCTTTCATTGAGGTGTCAATTATCCCAACAATAGTCCCACTTTCAGCTAAGCGCCCCGGCGCATTAAGGGCATCACACGTTAGGGCTTCCCGACCAAGGACTAGTAGAAATGGCTGATTCCAGCACTAAAGGTAGATGTGTCGGGCTGGATCCCGGCTTTGCTAAGGTGCACATTATTGCATGAGGCCTCATCTATCCTTATAACGCAGGTAATGGGCAGGGTGGGGGGGACAGGGCTGCAGCCCACCCCCTCCCACTCCCTGACAGGAGCAATCGTTCAGTGCCAGAGAAGCTCATTGTCAGCGGTGCCCAGGAAGAGAGCCGTGCAGCCATCCATCATGCCCGGTCCCTCTCCCGCCGCCGCCGGTGAGGCGGCTTCAGCCCGGCCGCCACCACGTCCCATGTCTCCCGTCACAGCGGGTGCACACCTCCTGCAGATAAGGGGAGGCTATTGGTACACGTCATTCCATCTCTTCCCTCTGATTATAAATCATTCCAGACAATGAATAATGACTGTGCTGGACTTGTCCAGGTGGGGTCACCAAGAACTCAGTCTTTTCAAAAGAAACTAAACATCAAGATTAGGGTCTCATTATAAGTTTGGTGGTAATTCAATTCTCCCGTAAATCTGTTGATTTAGTGCCAAATGTGTTTACCATAACTGCCGCTTGCTCCCATGGACTTACTACTATGGGATTATGAGTGCGGTCACGGTGGTGTTGGTCCCCATTTTTGGGGTCTGAAGGACCCCACAGGAATTGTTTAGGGTTTGCCATGAACAGCTTTACTGCAAGGCAAATTCTATGATATTGGGCGGTAAAGTGGAAGATTTGCGGTAAATCCTTCACCTCACCATCAAACTCGTAGTTCAGTGGTGCGATAATACGGCGGTAAAATGGTGGTAATAGAATAGCTGCCACGTTTCACTGCACCCCCATACTCGTAACGAGCTTCTAAAGCGAATGCAAAAATACCTACCCTAAAAGAAGTGGTACTGGTGGCTCTGTATGCCACCCCCTCTGCCCGCTCGGCCATTTGCCTCTTTGGTTTCCTTTGGAATAAGACATACATCTAATTTCACACTCTCCACATTTTTAAGCCCAGGCACCTTAAGAGCACCCTTCCTTGAAGTATGTTGATGTGAAGGCCTGAGCTGGGGATAAACACCCTGCATTCACAAACATAGACATGTCTATATGTGTTTGTATGTTCCACGACAGGGCATGGCTGACACTGATTTATCAGGGTACGGGGACAATTAGGACAGCGTCATTAAAATAATTACAAGAAACAATTCAACTAACGAGACAGTCTTTTCTCAGTAAAGATACTAATCATCACAATAATGATAATAAAATAGCCTTTTTTGTTTATTTTAGTACAGCTCGGTGGGAGATGACATGTGAGGAGGGATGCACCGCTTGCAGGTGTTGATTGGGTATTTACCCACCCATTGACCGCCCATGGCCATGCCAATCCCTATGGCCATTCCCACCCACTACCTGCCCCTCCCCACCCCAGACACACCCTCTTGGAAGTTGTTGACAACGTTCGCCTGCTGAGTTATTTCCAAGCAGTCTGCTGAGAGTCAATGGCGTCATTGCAGCAGTAGATGGCCAATGGTGTAATAAATAGGCCTTATCCAAGTCTGTAAGTTTGATGGGGGTTATTTTCAGGTCAACTTCTTCGGCCTCACGACCTCTTAATTGATTGGTTGTGAGTGTAGGAATGCCTGTGGTGAAGGTTCTGGAGTATGTCAGTTGGAGAGGCCCAGCCTCGGTGATGGGACCCAGTGGTTCATGTTTACCATCTTAAGGAGACTGGACTAAAGCTTACTTGTGGAACCTACCCAAGATGACTAAGGAGCTTTGTTTATTACCCTGGCGATGGGACGGTCTTTCAAGTGAAGAAAAAGAACCTGCGTGGCAAGAAAGCGGAAGATTAAGGTGGCCAGTCTGCGGCAGGGGTGTGCAAAATGAAGGAAAGGAACCACTGCCCCCCACACAAGTAAGTCCCATCACCCAGGGCCAAGAAGAGGGGTGACTGCAGCACATCCCACACCACAAGAAGAAGAAAAAGGGGAAGCTGTACATCGTGGCATCTGCTGCACACAGAATAGGGGGAAGAAACATGAAAGTGTAGTCCTGCAGTCCTATGGCCCAGGTGGGGAGAATATAAAAGAAAGCTTCCCCTACAGAAGTCCCTGGGTTCGAGGAATACCCTCGGCATCAGAGACAAGCGATGGTATGCCGTTTTCTTAAATTACGTATCATTGCCAAGAAGGAGGCCTGAGACAAAAGAGCTGTAATTCTGTGCTGAGCGCCTGGTAATGAGAAGATGTGTAAACAAAGCAGATGAGGGTATGCAATGACGTCCCTCGATTGAAGCTATGGAGAAGGGTATAGTTGTGCTGGCCAGAGCGAGGAAGTGACTAAAAGTGGGGCCACATACATGGGGGGCCCATCGGCTGTCAAACCTGCTGCACAAAGCGGCGACTGGTGGAGCACCAGTTTGGGGTGGCGGCCACGATGAAGCTGGCGCTTTGTTGCAAGGCCAGGAAAGGTCGTTGGTGGCATGGAGGTTCGCAGGGTCTGCTGTCAGTTGATCGAGTTATGACATAGCGCTTGTGTGCGAGGTGATGGCAAAGGTTGGGATGCTGTATGCTCCCAGCAGGCCGAACGTTGGTGGTGATCTTTCAATTGAGGGACGATGAAGGAAAGGACCTTCTGTTTATTCCGTTTTCGCACATTGTGCGTCAATGAGGAAGTTGCGGGGTTACGGAGCTGTGAGATTAGGAGCATCGTGTTTAGTGCATGGCGCATCCTATATCAAGTAGGATTTGCGCAAGGAGCAGCATCGGCATTTCAAAATGCAAGGGTTCAGCATTTCTGCCATTTCTGGCGCAAGGTGGGGGAATCCACAGAAACTATCAGAGGATCGTATATGATCAGCAGGATATTAAGATAAGAGTAAGGTCTGGCATGCAGAGTCAATGTACCGTCTGAGGATGGCGTTCTGGCTTCAGCTGGCAATGCAGACTGTGTTGAAGTCCATCTTTCTTCAATGGCAGAAAAATAACCAATTGGATTGCATTTTGTCGCGCAGCCTTGGCAGAGCGGACCTGGTGACTTAGTGGAAGAAGGACAGGCAGGCAGTGTGTATTACATACATTGCCAACGCACAATCTATATACTTTTATGAGAAGTAGTAATGAAAAGACAATGTCAAACTGTATGTGTTGGGTTAGAGTGACACGTGTACCTTAAGCGCATGTCTGGTTTACGGTGCATTGATGATAGATGTTAGGAATGCTGTAGACTTAATAGTCACACTGATAAGGCAAGTGGTGAGTGGGACTGAAGTGAGAGTGGTTAGTGCGAGTGCGTTACTTCAACACTTTTGAGGAGATTTTAGCTTCATGGTTACTGGCCGCAAATTGGACTTTCAGGTTTCAAGTCCCACAGTGTCTGCTTTGGTAATCCTAACGCAACCAGGTGCAGTGCAAAATGCTAGATGTTATGTGAAAATGCAAGAGACTAACGTTTTTTGAGAATTTTCAGGTTGGAGCTGATCACGGCTATGGACATTTAGGATGCGATACTTATCTCGTTAAAAGTAGGGTATTTAGACCAGTTTTAGTGACATTTTCAAATTACATAATGTCGAATGCAAAAATGTAAAAAAAAATGGATAAAAACAAAAATTTCGAATGTCTTTTTCTTTTTCTTTTCTGTTTGAAATGGGGGGGTTTCCCTCCCAACCCCCCTTTTATCTTTTTCTATAGTCTTTTAACCCTTTTATCTAACACACGAAAGCAAAAAAAAACATGTAAATAAAAAATGACATATTCGAGAAAAAAAAATTTCAGCCATTTTTTTTCGACATTTTTGTCATTCGACATTATGGATTCGACATATTAACTGGATACTATTTAGACCTTTTAGTTAAAAGGTGTCTGTTGAAAGTATGGATAATTTGACCTGTTTAAGGAGGTTCAGGTCAACAGATGTTTCCGTTGGGGACTGTTAGGGCGATGTCAAAATGTTAAAGTGTCATTGTGCAAGAATAGTAGAGTATGGTAAGGGTATTTGAATGAGATATGGTTTGTGGCGACACCGCGCCACCACAATTGTCTGTATAGAAATAGAGTGGGATCTCTCAACCGTTGTGAGGCTTGGTCAGTGGGTATTGTGTACCCATGCAGAGTTAAAGTGAAATGAGGAGTGGGTATTCTGTAGGCATGCAGATTTAATGTGAGGTGAGGAATGGGTCAGATGTGTTTTTTGAATTAAGGGGGGGAGCCTTTGCATTCACGTGACTAAGAGAAGTAGAGTATGGGTAGATAGGGGGGCGCCTTCCGTAAGAATGAGTGGCTGCTGTTGAAGGCACAGCCAGTATGTTGGGGGGACGCCTTCCGCCTTTATTCTGAGTAGCACCTCTCACAAAAAGATGCCTTGTATGAGCGCTCCCTGTACGTTTCCTTTTGTGGATTTGTGTGTGTGTGAAGAAGGGAGATGTATTGTATCGTGCTTGGTGTGAATGCAGGTGCGTGAGTCAAGAATGCGTGAGAGAATGTTGGTGTGTCTCTGAGAATGTTTGGTTGTGAGTGTAGGAATGCATGTCGTGAAGGTTCTGGAGTAAGTTGGAGGCCCAGCCTGGGTGATGGGACGCAGTGGTTCATGTTTACATTCTTAATGTAAGTGGTATAAAGCTTACTTGTGGAACCTACCCAAGATGAGAACAGAGCTTTGTTTATTACAATGTCTACCCCTCATGGCTTGAGCAGTTTCCTGTTTAGTAAGAACAAAGAACCAGGAAAGCAAGATCTGTGAAAGGTTATGCATCCTCTGCCCGTCATGTGGTCCTCGCCGCTTGCCATTAGCTTTTTTTACCCTACTTGTCGTTCCCCTTGAGAACCCTCCCACTCCTTATTGGTGGGGCCCTATGATGCAGCCGGCTGTCCACAATGGGCACATAATTCAGTGCTGGAAATAGAAGAACTTTACTGGGGGGAACCCTCTGCTCCTTGGAGAGGTGGGGCCCTGAGGAAGAGGGGGTGAGAGACATGCCCCTGGGCCAGGCCACGCTACACAGGATCTCTTCACAGAACACAATCCTGGCGATTTTCATAAACACAAAGACCATTATGGGAACATAAGAATGACCACAATTGTAAATTTTAAACATGTCTTATAGTATTTCAGTAAGAAACCCTTTTGAGCAAATAATGGAAGTTGGACTCTGCGGTTCTGATTGGTCACAATACTCACCCTAACAAAAAAATGTCTGTAAATTGCAAGACAAATATACCCGTTTGGACAGCTGCAACAAGAATGTGAGTGTTTGGCTGTCTCTCTATTCATTCTCCTGTGCGTCTGCTTGTTGAAAAGTTGTTGAAATGTGGGTTGCTCATGTATGCAAAAACTCTGCTTCAGAACAGATCTCGCTGGGTGTGTCCTGCGGTAGCCTTATCACACGGAAGAGTAACCAGCGCTTCAACAAGCAGACTGCTTTCCTAAGACTTGGCAGCTGCCCGTTGAAGCACAGGTTGCTCGTCCCTGTGATAACTTGACTCCAGAACACATCTGTGAGTGTCCTGTGCCAGCCTCTGTGTCTGGGGAAAGGGCAGCGCTTTGGCAAGGCAAGTTTTGCAGGAGCGCAGCTCCGTCTTGTTCCGGCCCATTTCCTGCGCTGGGCACGTTAACAATCACTGAAAAATACACATTAATACCAGGTCTTTATATATAGAAGAGGATCTGCACTCGGCCTCTGCCACTCACTTTCAGCGTCTCAGTGCCCCCTGTCCCTCCATCCCTCGACGCCTTGCCTGCCTGGGGTTACAGTGAGCACAGCCGTCAGCTGCTTCCTCATGAAGGGGCGGTGTAGGGGGAAGGGCAGAAAGTTAGATGGCCGTCTCAACCACCCACACCGGTTCCATATAATAATGTCGCCACAGAAATCTCGCCATGCAAAAATATCGCCGAAAAATTGCCGTTTAAAAAATAAAAATGTTTTTTGCCCCTGTCCCCATATATATGGTCACCTAAATAATATCGCCACGACATTTTCCCGGCAATATTATTTACGGCGACCATATATATGGCGATATTATTACCTGATACCCCCACACCACCATCAGTGGCGTCGCCAGGAATCAAATTTAGGTGGGGCACAGAGGGGGCCAAAGACAAAGGTAAGGGAGGCACAGACAAAAGTAGGGGGGCCGCCTATGAAAGGTAATGTGTGATGTCACAAGCACTCCTGCAGAGAGGCTTTTGTGCACACCAACTACCCACACCCCACTGCACCCTCCCCTCCCATCAGAATGCAGGCACGAAACCATTCATTGACCAATGGCCCATCATTAGCAGTTTTGTGGCTACATTCTGATGGGAGGGGCTGCAAGCTGCTCAATCACTGCTCGCTTTGAGACAAAAGGAGTATTGCCGTGTGATCTGCAGACATTTGCCCGAGTGAGTGTCACAAATAAAAATACGAACAGAGAACATGGTTACTGCTCGCCTTCGGTAGGGGGGGCACAAGGGTGGCACAGGATTTCAGAGGAGGGGCACTTCCCCCCCCCATGCTCCTCCTAGCGACGCCACTGCAAAGAAATTCACAATGTATGTTTCAGAACGCCTATCTCAGCTATCGCCTCAAAGCCCCGCGTAGTCTTTTATCCACAAGCAGCAGGCAAACAGGATGCTGGAGGAACACAACACTGGCGCCAAGCCCCTGAGAACTGTAGTCCGCAGGGCCCTCGGAGAGCAGCGTCTGGGAGACGTCCAGAGATAACACTACAGAAAACATGGCGGCCATTAGTATGCATTGCTTCCCTCTGGCTGTAAGACGGTGCCTTCCGGGGACTTGGGTGAAATGAACTGCCATAAGATCTTGAAGCTTTATGTGGGGCTGGTGATGCGGATTGTATGCACTGTCAAGAGTGAACATGGAGAGATAGATAGAAAGAGAGAGAGAGAGAGAATACATAAGGGGTGACCATGCGTTAGGGGCCAATAATGGCAGTGTCGGGTTCAGGAATTATGATAAACCACGAGGCTGAAGGAGGAATGGATCATAAATGTCACCAAAACTTGAGAGGGCATTATTGGACCATAATGCACATGTTACTCGTTGGTTATTTTATTTACATCACACGTTAATGTTATGTTATGTTACTTGCCATTTATATAGCGCCTTATGTATCATTGGTATGACCTCAAAGCGCTGGTAGGTTGAACGCCCTAGGGAACCATAGTTCAAGTCAGTAGAGAGAGAGAGTGTTGTATGGTGCGTGGGTGCACCGGATATGTTTGCAGCTGGTGTGGTTGTTGAATGATAGCTGCGTTTTAGCGGTAGGTGTGGTGCTGAGGAATCAGTTGGATGTGTTCAGTCTGGAGGGTGGACACTCAGACGGAGTTCTGGCTGCGTTAGGCATGAGGAGACGCCTAAGCTAGCCGTAATGTGCTCCGCTAGCTGTGTGTTATTAGGATAATGAGGTGTTTGTGGGGTCATGTTAGTATGAGATCAGCTAGGCCGAGTGTGTCATAGAATAGCTGTGTTGTAATTGAATGATGGTGTATAGGAGAGAGTAGGCGTAGTAGTGTAATATGGTGGTTTATTAGTGAAGCGCTTGCAGCCAGGCACGATAGCAGGTCAGGGTTACTTACGTAAATAAAGCGACAGGATGGATAGGGTAACATGGGGACACAGGAGGATACAGGTAGAAAGCAGTTGTTCCATCTGCTTCACCCGTTCGACAAGAACAATGTAGGGTTGCCAATGATTGAAATCCTTAATTCTGGAGAATGATCTGCAAAGAAGTCGTTCAACATGTGATAGCAATATGTATAGTATACCATTATAAGTACCTTTGCGCAATGACAAGTTGAGGAGTAGAACTGCTTCAAAATGGCTGCTCTTCAGAAAAGAGTGAGGATCAACTGTGCTTATTTTCCAATGATCTAATCACAGCTGTGCAGTTTGTTGTCAGATGTTTCACAACATATATGCACTTTCAAGGCATTTGTGTCTAAAAACAAAACAAAGTAGCACCTTAATTCAAGTTTCTTTTACCAGAATAACCTGTTGGTGTGAGCTGCATGTGGCCTATGTGGTGACGGCCTGTGGTGGGGCCACATTGTGATGACCTGTGATGATGGCCTGTGCCTCCTTGCAGTGGCCCTTACCAGCCCTGTCTTTCTAAAGAAGCCTAGATGAAGGCACCTCGTTTGGTTGCATTATCCGGCACACCCAACTTCAAAGCGAGGGCTGTACAGTATTGGCAAAGTGTTCATGTTTAATTTGTATCGTGATGGACATTCTTGGTATTAGGGAAATAGGTCATTTGGGTGTTGATACCTTAACATTAGCCTTCCAAAAATCTCTAGACTTTACATTCTGTTACCTAAAGTCTCTAGAATTTAGATTCTGTTACTTTTAGACTGAGTCCTAGTACCGTAAACTTGCCACTCCCAAAGTCGCTAGACTTTACATTGGGCCTCATTACACGGTAGGCGGTAAGGGTTTACCGGTACTGGTATTTTACCGGTACTGGTAAATCCTTACCGCCTTACTACGAAGTCCCTTTGCGGGTTGGGGAATTTAACGCCTGCTTTTTGCAGGCGTTAAAAACCAACCCGCAAAGGGACCAGTGGAGCTAATTACGGTACCGCAATTTGCGGTACCGTAATTAGCGCCTTCCCAATTCCCATAGAACCCTATGGGGCACAAATGGGAATGAGGAAGGGCAATGGTGGAAGGGGGAATTACCGCCCCGCAAACCTTGGAATAGGGCGGTAATTCCCCTTTCCACCAAGGCGGTGCCGGTATTTTACCGGCATGAACCATGGAGCTAATAGCGCCATGGTTTACCGCCTACCGTGTAATGAGGCCCATTGTATTACCTTTGGACTGAGTGCTTGTACTATTACGTTGGCATTCCCAAAGTGGCTAGACTTTACATTGTGTTAACTTAGGACTCAGAGCTAGTACCTTAACTTTGGCCTTCCCAAAGTCTCTGGACTTTCCATTTTGTTACTTTTAGACAGAGTCCTAGTACCTTAACATTGGCATTCCTAAAGTCTCTATACGTTACAATGTGTTACCTTTGGACCGAATCACCGTACCTTAACATCGGCATTCCCAATGGCCCTCATTGCAACACCGGCACTAAACCATGGCGCTATTAGCACCATGGTTGGTGCCGGTGTTGTAACAAGTCCGCCATGGTGAAATGGGGAAATACCGCCCCATTCCAAGTTTGGCGGGGCGGTATTTCCCAATTTCACCTTGGCCCTTCCCCATTCCCATTTTTGCCCCAGAGGGCTCAATGGGAAAGGGGAAGGCGGCAATTACGGTACCACAAATTGCGGTACCGTAATTGCCTGCGAGGTCCCTTTGCGGGTCCCTACTTTAACGGCTGGTCCAGACCAGCCGTTCAGGTCGGGTCCAGCAAAGGACATAAATCATTCGCTGATCTCACGTTGTCAGAAGCCCCCAGTCACAGCCTGACAACGCGTATATGCGCTCGCCCATCAGCAGCAACTAAGTCAAGCTGGTGGCCATTAAAAGCGCACAAATAACAAACTTAGATATGTGGGCAGTTCCATTTTGCTACACATCCCGCTGAGCTGTTCACACAAGAATATCAAGACAATAGACTTCAAACGTGACATGAAGCGCCACAAGTGGGAGCACACATGCCAGGATTGATTCCAATTACCGCTTCCCCGGCCCCTGGTAGTCCAGAGGAGAACTGGGGCTCTTTTGCCACACACACCCACCTCTCTGAAGAAGGTTGACCAAAATTACCGGACAAGGGGACCTCCTCCCTTGTTGAGAGAACTCAACCAAAACATACATCGACAACAGTTTTCTACCCCCTGAATACGGACAGAGGGTCACATTGTAAAATAACAGAGTGTTAAACTGACATTTCTTTGACTAGTATTTGTGATATCAATGACATATCACTAGTTTGTCCTAATGTATGTGAGTATGATGAATGCGTGTGTAAGTTATGAATGAATAGTACATGGAGGGATGTGGTTTTGTGTATATCGAGCCTAATGTGTTAACTTTTTGCATAATTGTGATTGTATCTGGACAATAAATATGATGCTACTATGATTTAAGAAATAGCTAGCTGTCATCTTTGGTCTAGTTGGTCCACCCTCCCCCTATTCTACTCTTTAACCGCCTGGAGGGCCATAGACCTTAATCAGACTTCCCTTATATTTTCATATGGTACTGGATGTTTACAGTAGTCATCCCCGCTGGGGGACCCCATTCAGAAGGTACTTGAATGTTGTTATGGTGGAGCCAAAAACTCTGGCCTCGCTGCAGCTTCAAGGGAGACCTGCTGCATTAATCAAGAACCACAGAGACCTCTGTTAACCAGAGGGACCCTTTCATCCACAGCAGACAGGAAGATGGGTGGGACTTAGTATTACATGTTTTCATCCCTTTACCTTTTCTGTTGTGAAGCACTGTGTTTATGACCTCACGCATACAGGAGATTGTTGGTGGGGAATGGGTTCATTAAGGTAGGCTTACCCTACACCAATCGCTTTGGCCCATTTAGCTTTAAAAGAGGACTGGGCCCCTCTTTTGGCAGATCATCTTAAGGCTTCCCCAGAAGCAGAAGGAAGAACTCATCCTTGGACCCTGGCTGAAGGTACAGTCTGCCTTATATCTTCCGCCTGGGAACCGAGGGAGATACCAAATCCAGAGGATCCTCCAGCAGCTCCAGAACTGGTACCCAGCCAGCACACAGCATGCCCTACTAGTCTCTGCAGCAAGCTTCCCAGGTGGGAAGTGCCAGTGAATCTCTGAACCAAACCAAGGAAAAGCAGCTGTCTGCAACAAACTCCTCAGCTTTGGGCCATCCGCCTTGAAGGACAACATGAGCCAAGTGAAGAAGCTAGAAGGAGTACATCGACAAGCATCTACTGCCGCCCGCCTTAAAGGATGTTATTGAGCCAGTCAATCCCCTTGAGCTGCAACTGACTGCACTGCTGACTATTGTTAAGCCACAGTCGCTAAAGCTGTCTGAGATGCCTCGACCAGTGCTGCAGAACCGCCAACCTGCCCTGAGACAACGATTCATGACCCCAAAACGCCATGTAGGCCAGCCCCATGTAGGCCAGCCTGCAGCCATCCATCCAGCTTCGCTCTCCGAACTGCCTGCCTCCTGATACTCACAGCTATCTTCCATCTTAAACTCTAATTTCAGTGTGGGGGACAGCTGCAGATTCTGGCACTAATTAGACTAACCCCTGCCTAATATAGAACTGCATAAACTAAGAAGCGTGCCGGTATCATGTGCGCTCGTCTTATCTTATGAATATAGATTGGTTATTAGATAAAACAGAAATAAACAATCATGTATTAATTGTGTCAATTACATTTATTGGGCATATTTGAAGTCTGCCCTCGGATTTTGCCAACATGTGTTTCGACCTATTCAGTCTTTTTCAAGGCAAATGGTTCCTATACTTTGTTAGTGTGCTTCTTTTCTACATAGTAAGTAAATATTTAACTTTACCCCTTAAGTGCCAAGCTATTATGTAAGCATACTCGTCCTTGGCACTTAAGGGGGACTTGCCCCAATGATTCCTCTAATTAGTTGTTTAGCCCTCTGGATTAATGTCACTGACATATGTCTCCTGTGTAATATAGACTCGATTGCTTGATTCGGGACATATGGGGTGGATGTTCCACAAATATTTGGCATGTGGGAGGTCCGTGTCGAGCTCCTCCTGGTTGGAGGTCTCCGCCCCGGTCTGGCGTCCGCGTTCGTGTGATGACCAATCTATATTCATAAAATAAAACGAGCGCAAATGATACCGGCATGCTTCTTAGTTTACTCAGTTCTATATACATGGATTAAATGTTAGGTCATCACATTACCTATTGCTTGTCCGTTATGTGCTATCCAATACCAGTTTTGCATTTGAGACACGGCTATGGCAATAAGGAGAAAGAGGGTAAAACGCATTGTGGTGTATCTAGGAGAGCATTAATGGCGAGAGTGAGAGTGACGTAATGACCGGACCGTGAATCAGGTCTGAGTCAGGGCAAGAGATGGTTGCCATCCCACTTATTGATGGGGCTGCCTCCATCTTATGCATGCAACTGGGTCCATTGGCATTAACCTGAAGATGCAGGTTGCTGCTATTGGATATGGGGATTTAATTGGCACAAGAAGAAGAAATAGAGGCTTCCTTTCTAGGCGCCAGATCTGGAATGGTTTGCTCATTTGTTTGTATTGACGGGTGTCCACTGTGGGCCTGCTTTCCACAAAGACGGTGATGGCGGACAAGTGAGGTGGTCCCATCCACTGTAGAATGTAGTGGATTGTAGTTTATGGATTGCTAGTAACCATAACATGGTCACATCATTCCATGCAATCGGCACTGTCGGCTGGATTCAGTTCAAGGTGTCCCAAAGCCTACGGGACAGGGCATTGGACTGGATATCAGAAAATCTGTGCTGATCCTCTGGAGTTTCAGATGGATGACTTGTGAAATCCAGAGCACCACGAGGCTCCTTCATGCTATGCTTTTCACCAAAGACTGCGGCAGGATGATTTGCACTTTAAAACTAGCACGTAACCTGAGAAGACCGCAGAGATCAGGAACGCCCTAAAGATGCCCATTATTTCCAAAGATTCTGTAAAACTTGCTTAATTCTAATTTCTTATCCTGTAATTCCTGGCACCTGTCCAATGTTCTGCCTGCACATAGGTTTGTGTCCTATCATGTTGTTGTAAATGATTTGTGTTACAATTTGTGGAAAGGTTCACAAGCTCATCTTTCCGTAGTGGAAAATCACCTCGGCTCCAGGTGACACTGCAGCAGCTCACAGCTCTTAACGATACCAAGGAGTCAAAGGAAGACTCAATGGGAATGACACTACGCGGGAATGAGTACGGCGAGACAGGGAGTGTGCATCCTAGTGATGAGTGAGTAGTACTTTTGTTTTATGAATTAAATTCACCTATTCTGGAGTCATTGTAGGCCCTAAATTGACCATGATTAGTAGAGTTCGGCCAAGGAGACCCAGGTCTTAAATAAATATACAGGCGGTCCTTTCCCAAGCATGGCCAACTCTCTTGAAAAGTGCAGCCTGTATAGGGTTCAGGACCTGTAAAGATGATTTAAAAAAGGGAGGAAAGGAGAAAAGGTGGAGTGGAAGAAGGGGTGAAAAGAAAATGAAGAGAAAAGGAGAAGAATGCGTCTTTAGCATCTGCAAGAGCTCGCCCACATTAGCCACATGGGAATGTGTGTTCAGGTGTACATGCTTACAGCATGCGTCCCTTTTGTTCATGGGGTAGAAAAAATGTATGCGTGCAAAAATAAAAGCAAATACATCTGTGAGATTATGTGTGAATCGGATCCTGTTTAAGGCAAGCTTCAGAGCGGGAAGAACCAGACGAGTTATAGGATCACAAGGTAGATCCACCGTGGAGGTCGGCCGCGCCACCTACTTGGGAGACCAGACGTGTACGGAAACGATTAGCAACATTTTGCAACAAAACAAAAAGCAAGAAACTATGCCTGTTTGGATCTATGTCAGAGGAGGGCAAGGTTGAATGTGGCCTGAGAAAGGGGAGAGCCTTCACAACACCTCGTCCTGGAGGATGTGTCAAGCCTCCCCCGCCAACTGTCCGCCGCCAAACCTCTGACGCCGATCCTCCTCAGGAGAAATCAATCCTCTGTCTAGATGCTTTTCACCAGTGGACCTGGTGCCAGCAGCCTTGATGCCTTTGCTTGCTAATGGTGTTGCTTCTGAGATTCAATTTAACACCATCCTCTTGCAGCCAATTTTCAAGGTCTCTATTTGTGGTGCACAATTGGCACCTGACCAGCAGGGAGAAAGGCCGCTTTAACCCCTGCACTCCTGAACTTCCTTTCCTCTCAGCAGGACCCTTCAGCCTCTGCGAGAAGAGAGGGATATGCAACTTGAAAGCAAGCATGGCGCAAAAACCTGCTTTCATTCCTCATAGGGGGTACAGGATGTACACCTATACAGTTTAATTGCCTAGCACGGTATGCACTCATTTTATCGAAAGGAAAGAACATTGTTGGGGAAACAATACTTTTTTTCTCCATCTATCCAGCACTTTCTCCACATATTCTAGGACTGGAGTTCCACATATTCTAGGACTGGAGTTCCACATATTCTAGGACTGGAGTTTTTTTATATGATTGTTCCTATGTTGAGATTGAGATAAGTAGGAGAAGAAAAATATTGTTGGTCCCAACAATATTTTTCTGGGCGGTGTAATTACTCGGAAACGTGTAGTACACAGTGTTGATAGTTACACCATTTCACGGCACTCCAAATTTAGGAAGATACGGTAGAGTGTGGTCAAGTCATTTTCCCAGGATGACACTTTAGTCAAATGGTGGTATGCAAACCTAGATCAAGCCGGTTTCACAGCTGCCAACTGATTACTGAATCACTCGTCATCCACTATGCTATGCCCCTTCTCAAAATCACACCCTCTGCATTTAAATTGCCCTCCAAGGGCTCTTATATGCTTGTATAGCGAACTACTTTAGGTTTCGCTAGCTGTACCAGGCGTTGCATGTGCCAATCTAGCACCTCTCTTCCTCTCATTCACTCTCACTCTCACACTCACTATCAGACCGAGGATTGGTCACCAATAGATCTCAGATAATTGTATAAGCATATGGGGCTTGTCCTGACTCTGTAAGGACAAGTGTTCTCTCCTTCCATATGTCTTTGCACCACTAACTAGTGTGCACTAGACCTGCTTACATGTTGTTGCAGTCTACCTTTGCGTTCCATTTTTCTAAGTGGTTGCAAATGTACTCACCCCTTTGTTTTTCCCTCACACCTTTTATTTCATTATCTCCTTTATGATATTGTTCAAATGTATGTGAGTAATATGTTGTTGCTATTTATGTCTTTGAAATATCTTTGTTGCAGAACACACTTGAGACACATGCTCTAATGATGTCTGCCTGTTTATAAATGTACCAGGATGCTCTACCTTGACTGTTGCTTATCTGGTAGTAGAAGCTTTATGTAATACATTTCTAACAAAAAAAGCTTTGCTTGACAATACTGTGTATACATGTACAAATTAATGTGCCTGTAGTCCTCACACCTAAGGGTTCCTTAGATTATACCACAAGGATGGACCACCGGTGATTCTTAGAACACCACAATTATCTTGTTTTAAATAGCAGCGTACAGAATCAGTAGTATGTTCTAACTTTGTTTGGCGGCTACTCCGCTTTGTACACCTCAGCTGCAGGTGCCGCCTCTAGGGCTGCCCCTTCAGTTACTATGTCTCACTATCTGCACTCTCTTTCTCTCCTCTTTCTCTGTTGCTTTCTCACTCTCTCTGCCTCTATGTCCTTCTCGCTGTCTCTCCCGATGTCTCTCTCACTCTATTTCTTGTCTCACTATGTCTCAATCTACGCCTCACTCTACGTCTCCATCTCTTTCTATGTTTGGCGAGTGTCGCATTGCCAGTGTGTGTTTGCTATAGTCAACCCGGCAAATGTTAACAGCTGCACAACCAGAGAAAAACAGAAAACCTGGGGGGCTGGGTTTTTTGGAAAAGTAGTAAACATTATTTAATTGTACTAACATTGTAAACTCACTGTCTATAACATTTTCTGACTGAAGGTTATCTTTCCACGATGAACAGTTTTGTACACTTCTATAGAACCGTTTTGAAATACTCCCAAAAGAAAGGGGGAGGGGACAAGAAGCACCAATGAAGCTTGCAGCCTGCTTTGCATAAAATCAAAGAGCATTTTGATAAACATAGGATTGACCAAAGATCTCTATGGTTGGCAAATATGTCTGTGATGAAAGTATTGTATGCATGAACCACATACATAACCTACACAGGGCTTATTGCTCATTTAATTTTTCACAAAACTGAACCTAACATTAAAATCGTAATATCGAAGCACACATACTGATTCAGACTGCCTCCTAATTTTCATACGGACAGAAAGTTCAAAGTAAAAATACATAATAAACTGCACTGCAAGTGTTTATAAAAAATATTTATTGCATATTTGGTTGATATTAAACCTTAAACAATCAAATAATGCAAACAGAGAAAATAGAAAAAGAGGAAATATTGAACAAATCCCTCATCAATAAATACACTTAAAAACAATTATGTCTATTTAAAATCAATATCATAGTTTCTGTACAAATGTTACATTTCATCAATTTAAATAACAGCGATCCATAGAGCTCAATCTCCTGACTTGCAATTGTGAAAGTAAACTATCAACACCATAAGTTAATTGCATTTATCAGTATTTACTGATTTTAGGATCAGGGTTGAAAACCCGTGACGGAAATGTTCGAGGGAGAAAAGACCGAAGATAATGTTTTCCGAAAATAACCTTTGGTCTTTTGTCCCCTGAACATTTCTGACTTGGCCCCTGCCCCAACCCACACCCCCACCGCCTACTTACCTTGCGGTGGCACACTTTGCTGTGTGTCACCATCTCGCTGTGTCCCGGCAACGCCGGTTCCCTTTCACTTTCGTGATCAGGAACCGGCGACACAGGGTCCTTTCTTTTTTATTTTTTACTTTTTAAAACTTTTTGGGGATCGGCTGTGGGGGACACCCCTGCAACTCCCACTCACAGTATAGTGAACAATGGTGTGGAGGACACCCCTGAACCCCCTGCAGCCCTTAGCACCAAATGGGGCATTTGGTAGAACTTTTTGGCCATTTGGAATTTTCAAACGGCCGAAATTTGGCCAAATGTCCCATTCAGGCTTTTATTTACAGGCTTTTTGGACGTTTCCCGATTTATATAAACATTTCTTGAAAAAAATACAAAAAACTGTCACAGTCAGTAGGCCTCATCGGGGGTTGGGCAGAGTGGCAAAAATGTGCTGGTAACTATATTACAACCGCATTACTGCTCTGACCAATCCCGAGTTTGGGCGGAAAGTAGGAGGTGTACCTCCCAGATTTTTGCTGGTGGTAAAACTCTCCACTTCCCACCCATTTGCAGTGCTATTACCACAGTGCT
Organism: Ambystoma mexicanum; assembly: GCF_040938575.1. NCBI lineage: Eukaryota > Metazoa > Chordata > Amphibia > Caudata > Ambystomatidae > Ambystoma > Ambystoma mexicanum. The sequence continues at coordinate 333,536,341 of NC_090924.1, read as the reverse complement.
AATACCGCTGGTGGTAATAATGCTGTTACTGTCCCAAAGAGTCCTATGGGGAGTAACAGCCTTACTACAACTCGGGATCCGGATCGAGTTGCGGCAACGCTATTTGCTTTGGCAGTATCCCAGTGGATTTACCGCTGGGATGCCACCAAGGTTGTGATGAGGCCCAATGTTACCCGGTAATCTTCTAATATACTCGACAACAGATTTTCTGGTCTGATGGCAGCGGTTGAGTAAATGCATCTCTGTACTAGAGATGAGCATTTCATTATAAGATGATAAAGCATCTCTAGATAACTGGATCTACATATCCTATTTGTATGGTCACTCCTTAATAGCCCCACTCTTGGACCCACCACCTCCTGTGTTGAGACAGTTTAGACGAAACCTTAAGTACCAGGTCCGAGTTTTTTCGGAGACAAACTTCATAAAATATGGCCTGAGAGTTCTCTGGTTTGTTTATTGGGACAGTGAGTCCTTATATAATTTCAGTCGAAAGCAAATCTTCTCCATCTTCAATTTTGTCCCAATACCTCAACTTTGTTTTCATTTTCACTAAGGGGCAATCGTCAGAGAGACTAGCCTTGTGCAGATATCCTTTGCGTGAGGTACCGAAGTCTGACAGTGTCTTCATTAACTTGACAGATAATAAATCTCTCAGTTTACCACACAAGGTGCCTTCCAAACCATCTGTGATTTTGAGATTAAAACCCAGTCTCTGACACTTATAGGACAACCACATGAGTGAAGGCAGAGTTTCAACCTGACGACACTTATAGGAAATGACTTGGGGAGGCCTTGGACAGCTCTCCAAACCTTCCCTTCTTGTATATCGAACCATTTCTTCTTCTTAAGATCGATCAATCAAGTACAAGACAGAAAGGGTTACGTTCGCTCAATGAAACACTTTGAGGGGCCATAATGAATATGCACATTTCTTAAGTTTAATTATTTCATCATAGGGATAAAAGCTGCAACCTTAATTTTGGCTCTTTCTTTGGTCAATTTTATTGTGGAGAGCTTTGCTATTATAAAACCCAAGTATATGAAGTAAGTTAACTTCCTCTACTACTTAACCACTTATTACCCAACAGGGCAAGAGCCCTTATTTGGTCTGCTGGAGGGGTAGTATTCTAGATGTACTTGGATTAACATCCAGCTTATTCTCTGCAAGTGTTTACAATGGAGAGTGGGACACCACGTGGTAGCATTTTTATTCCCACACTCTTTAACGTCTGATCAATGACCTAAGAGAGACTATTTCGAGGAGCCTGTGTAAAGTAGGTTTTTTTGCAGATGATAAGGTTATCTAGTTTAAAGGTAAAAAAACACAATTTTCAAAAAGCACTTAAGGACGCCATAAGGAAAATGGAAAAATGGGTTAGGCAACGAGGGTATCAACAAACATGATGAAACTATTGGTATTCACATGAAAAAAGGAAGCAGACAAACATATTCTACATCTAGGAAAACAGCGGATCAAGGAAGTAGACTTATTTAAATACCTAGGCGTGTGGTTAGATACTGAACTATCATGGAATAGGTCTGAAGAAAACATTGAAAATTAATGCAGATGGAAATTAAATTTATTGGGAGCAGTGAAATGGGGGGGCTCTGAAAGAAAATCACTTCCTATGTTTTAATGCGGGATGATAAGGAGTCTATTCCACTTTGCAGGACAGATTTCAGGGAGTTTGTGCACAAATCAGAAGAAGAGGATAGCAGCTGCCCAAGCTAAGGCCTTAGAACCATGTGCAGAGGCAGCGGGTACTATGCCATAGGCGCAATGCAAGAAGAAAACAAGACTAAGGATGCTAAATTTCAGATATCGGGATAAGATCACATCTCTAAATGACAGTCACACAGAAAGAGCGAGCGTAGGAAAAAAATGGATCCTTGCGTATAAGGACAAAACAAAGGGAGAACAAAAGACAAACTATTTAGGCACCATTCAGAAAGTGAGGCTCAGCAATTGGCATGGAACAAGATAAAGAGAATATTAAAAGAGAGATTTAATGAGATGAGCGACATGGAGATATAAGATGCCCAATATATGTCCTCAGCTATCATGCAGTATAACAAAGATGACAGAGGGGAGCATGTGGTAAACAGAACAAAATATGTGAAAGACAAACTAGGGTCACCCCATGTGTACACGGATAGATCCAAGGATCCATGCTTAGAACGGGTGGGCGTGGCATAAAACATACCAAGCCTTGAATTGTTCAAAATGGCACGGATAATTGGCAGAGTGTCCATATGTACAGCAGAGCTGCAGGCTATACCGCTGACCTTCAGAAACAATCAATCAAGAAACCATAGAACCATCAGGTGTTTCCCCCAGACTCCTTAGACGCACTTACTGCAATTATACAAGGAAGTGACACAAGACAGGACATATGTCATGCATGACATCATTCAACGGTACCGCACAGAAACAAGAAGACGCGTTGAAATCGAATTGGCCTGGATACCAAGTCACTCTGGAATCCTGGGTAATAACAAAGCAGATTTTGAAGCAAAAAAGAAAATGGAACAAGAAGAGGTGGATAGCACCATATATTTATGTGAAGGGGAAGTAAAGAATATAATAAAGAAGGAAGTAATGAAGAACAATAGGAAATAGGAGTCACGCGAGACATCACTATGAAATACAGAAAAGTGTCCCTTTGAAAAAAGAAACCAACCTAGACAACAAGAAGCAATGCCGAGGAGACTCAGATTAGGCCACGTGAGGCTGAATCCACACTTACATAGAACTGTCAAACATGTAACTGGACAATGTATGTACTGCGCAGAAGCAGAAACTACACAACACTATTTCTTGGAAGGTGCAGAGTCTGAAACTCAAAGAAAAATGTGGATGGAAGTTTTGAGGGCAATGGAGATTGAGACTGCAAAGGTAGGGTATATGTTAAAGGAGTAGGAAAGGGGTCAGTACAATAGGAAATATCAGGTTATTTTAAAATAGATTTAAGATAAAGTAGGTAAGGCTGGAATTGGTGGCTGTAGGGGGAAATATTTCAATATTTGGTTGAAAGTCGCCAAGAGAAAATATTAAGTAGAACAAGAGCAGCCTTGTGAATAGAATGTGAGGATAAAGTCGCGACAGCACCAGTCACAGAGCTTGGGTAAGAAGCAACTGCAAATATTTGGCTAAAAACATTTGCTGTGAGTAACATGACCCCTAGGGTGGTTCATATGATTGACTCCCAAATTTGCTCAGATAAAGTGAATCGGCCAAGATCACGCTATGGGTCTCATTGCAAGTTTGGCACCCCCCCCCCCCCCCCCGTTCTTGTGGAAACCTCATGAGCATTCCCACATTTGTGGTGAGGATATACTGGTGACTTGACACACGACACACAAGTGAGGACAAGTGTATGTCCACACTCAGAAAAAGCACACAACGTGTCAGTCTAATGTACATACATACGCACGTATGACGCACATGAAAGCATGTTTTTGTTTGCATTGTGTCTTCTACGCAGGCAGCCAGCACGCTGGGGGGTTAAACGCTTTACGCATCATGCTGCCAAGAGCTCCCGGTCTGCCAATCCTGCTAGCCCTGTCATCTAGCACTGCACAGAAATGGAAATGCAAGCTCCAGCCTCCCCCCGAACTATCAAGGGAACGAGTAAAAGGCCATGAAAGATTCATAGAAACCCCTCTGTAATCACAGACGAAAATGGGGCTTTAGGCGTTAAGTACTCCCATTAGGCAGCGCGCAGCTCTCGGATCCTGCGCGGGCGCGGGTCACGGGGCATCGGAGAGGCCGGCAGAAGGACTTGAAGAGAGATTGGCTGTGTGGCAGGAGCTGAAAAGGCTGCCTTTCATTCTTGAAGTGGGAGGAAATGTACCAGGCCGTGCTGAACCCTCTTTATCAGGTACCGCGCACTCCCCCAGCCCCGCGTCCTTTATCGTTATTACCCTTAAGAGGCGGGCCCAACGCACCGCTGAATCTGCGACAGTCCCTGTGACATTCCACTCAATTCAAACGTCAAAGCTTTATTACTTCTCTGAGAGAGAAGAGTGTGAGTGGGAGCTAGTTAGCCCACTCCTTACAGGCAATTGAAGGATGGTTGCGAGCTAGCCAAACGATACTCTTTTATCGCACTAGACAAGTGGTAGAAGTGTACCGAAAAAAGTAGTGGAACTGTGGTGTCGGCAGAAGAGAGGGTAGGAGGAAGCATAGTGCAACATGTGGCAAGGTGTTGCGGCCGGGGCATTGCAATATTCTAAGTGACTAGTAACTAAGGGTCCTATTGCAACTTTACACTTGCACGGGGACATGAATGGACACTTCTTCTGTACAGAACGGTGAAGATGGTCGTAAAAAGTAGAGGAATGCTAAACAGAAAAATAAAAAGCAGTGCAACACCACTCCCGACCGTTCCCGCTCACTTCGATCACTGCACCCGACTAGACCCACAGGTGTGACCAGAGGTCTGGATCTCTGATTTGTAAGCCAGCCAAAGACTTTAAGTCTGCATTCAAATCTCAGTTTCATCGTCGATTCTGATCTCACTCTCCATACAGACAGCAGTGGTATTGAAAAACAGCTGTTTTCGGCTTAAGCAAATTGTCCCATGCCGCTCATTCCATCAACTCTTTCAGTACTAGATGTGCAAGTCTGTAGTACACTCTGTGCCAAAGTCAAATCCCTGATTCTGTCCTAAGGTTGGAAGGGAATTTTGAACCCAGGAAGGCTGGCCTACAAGGGCGTACCACTAGACCCATGAGCTACCTGAATGTGGCACTGAGTGGGAGCTGCAGAGTGCCCCCCGCCAAGTCCCCAGCCATGCCCTGATCTGGGTAATGTGCTCTTATCGAGAGAAAACTCTGAGCTTAATTAAACACAGTTATCCTCTTTTCAAGATCATGTCCCCAACTTCTGCATGCACTTTGGGGATAAGTGATACCAACCATGAAAAGCCTACAAGCATACAGTTAGCACGATCTTTAACCTATGGGCACAGAGCAGGACCCAGGACCAGGGACGTCCTACTGTACAGGTCCTCATGGGTCATGGGGGACCCGTACAGGAATTGCCAACTGTGAGGGAACACACCTTGATGGTGCATACTGTCCTCAGTGGACAAACCTTGCAGGATCCCATATGCCACGGGAGATCCCTGTGTTCTTAAGAATAAATGGCATCTGGTGATGTCAGTGGAGGAAAGAACAAGGCAAGACACAGTGAGCTGCTGCCGGCCCTCCTAACCAACAGAGAGCCTCATGAACGCATGAGAAAGCTAGACCAGCTGTGAGCTCCACAGCACGTACAGTGACGCGTGGTGCAGAGCTGCCAAGGAAGAAGAGCTGTGGAAAAGCAGCACAAAGCCAGGCAACAGCAACAGGACCTCTGCCTGGAGGTAAAATGGCAACCGTGCCTTATGAAGCCAAAGAGAGCGGCAAACCCACAAAATCTGGAGTAAATAATACAGTTAGGCCATTAGACCAATCCAAGAGCCACATGAATACACAAGGGATAAGAACCAAGGCCAAAAGGAGTCAGCAAAGGAGAGAGTGAGGGCGAAGCACCGTGCAGGACCACAACAGGATAGCCTGAAGCAGGGGTGTTGCTAGGTCTGGAAAAGATCCAGGGCTACGCAAATGTCAGGACTCAGGACTCGGGGATAGGCAGCCTTTTGGTTGTAGCCCCTGAGATTCTATCTGGGGCTACAACCAAAAGATCAGGGGCTATATCCCCCTAGGCCCCCCTAGCAACACCTCTGGCCTGAAGCAGGCAAACACTGGGAGAGCCATGACTCTTGAGCAGGCTGGACCAACGTGTCCTGCTGGCCTAGTTGCTGATGGTAGAAAAGATGAAAGGTCTTACGAGTGGGAAATGTGGTAGGCCGAGAAGTGAGACACAAGTAAGCACAGATTTTGATTAAAGTTTCTCAATTATTAAAAAAGGAAAATTGGGGGAAACGCCTATGTGTCCCTAGCGGAAAGCTAAAATTAATATCCTATAACCAACAACTGCTCGGGTCTGGATAACATACTTTAGCGATCCCAGAGGGACACTAGTCAGTCTCTCCCCCGCTCCTCCTCATGGTGCAATGCCCCTTTCTTCATAAGTCCTTGCCTCCCTTGGGACACCTCATTCTATAAAGAAAAGTTCCAAAGGATGTCCAACAAAAGTCTTAAAACCTTACCTTATTATTAATGAGTTCTCATCCAGGTGGCTGCCGTGCTCTGTAACGTAACGTTCCCTAAATTCAAAACTCCCTTTTGTTTATCAGCCCATACCTACGCTAAGAATCAACAGGTTCTGGTATGGGCCTGGTTTCCTCCTCACCCTCTCTGCTTCCACCTGCTGTCTTCTCCGTTGAACACCTTCTTGGCACTCTATTTGAATGCCCTTGTCTTGTCCCTTCTGACAGCAGTCTCCTCGGAGGGTTACTCGTGATCTGGGTTCCGCCTCACCCTCGCTGCTTTCAGCAGATATCCTCTCTGTTAAACACCATTGTATCATTTTTTATGAATGCTCTCACTTTCCATTTTCTCACAGTTTGGTTTTCTCCTCACCTTCTCTACTTTCACCTGAGGTCTCTTCTCTATTAAGCACCGTCCTATCACTCTTGTTGAGTGTTCCTGTCTACTTCAGTCTTGTGGAAAAACACTTGGTTTGCAATCCCTTCTCCAATAGGAATATTTCAAGTTGTCTTGGGAGGCTAGCTCACCGGCCACATGCTCGCCTTGGAAGCAAGACAACACAGAGCAATCCAGGTTCGATCCCAAGGTCCGCGGTTAGAAACCTATGGGTATTAAGCACATTATAAATAACCTATCATGTCATATCAAGTCCTTCCTTTGTCCCTGGAATTAGGACAGACTGGGTCTCCTTCTTCAGTGCAATTCCCATTCACTGTTACTTCACTTCAGATAGTCAGATAGCACAGCGAGTAGAGCGCTCGCTTTGACATCCATGCAGAGCCTGTTGACGCAGATTCGGATCCTGGCAGTGACAAACTCAGCCTTTCATCCTTCCGAGGTCGATAAATGAGCACCACACACCTTGGGTAATAAAAAAAAGCAGCGCTCAGATGCCTGAGGGTTCGTAGTACTATATAAATATCAACAAACTTTTCGCCTCTCAGGATTGGGTCCTCTCTGGACCTCTTTGGTCATTCTTAATGCAGATAGGTATTTCTCCCGCCCTCTCTCGGTGCTTATCAGGAAGTCAGTATTCCTTTGTTTACTTTCCTGCATGCCTCCAACCTTCGAGTTGTTGCAGGAGAACTTGTGATGTTCTAACTCTAGCTTCATAAAGGTTATCAGCCAGGTTGGTCCTTGTTCGCATCAGCTTCATGCTTTCTTCTCTTCCACTATGGTGGATTCTCCTGGTATGTGCCATACTCTCCCACTGCATAGTAAGACTGCACCCGGCCGTAGTCTTCCGATGCCTCTGCTTCCTCACATTCTCCCCTTGTTAAACGGGAAATCATATTGTGCCTCCTTTTGATTTATATTGGCCTAAGCCTAGTCGCTCTGCGAAGAAAACCGAGTTGCAAAGTTCCAATTTTAGATCGACTTCGCCGCCATTTTAGGTTCATCAGCCATTTTGATTTCTGTTCATGTGTTTCTCTGTTCTAAAATGGTGGACTATGTTTCTAACTTGCAACCAAGCCTTCCCGACCTTTGAGTTCTGTTAACGGTTAGACTGTCCGAGGGCCGACTGTTTAGACTAAGTAATAAGACCTTGCACCGAGCATGACTTGTGATCTAAGGATTGTCTGCACTAACAAGCCTCATCTACGAATACACATCGAGGACAATGTTATGTAAATGTTGAGCGTGGACAATGGCAGAACTACATTGTGAAGGGATATGCACTAAGGCTCACTGCTAAATCCAGTAATACACATCGCCATTGTAACTTGTTGGAAACACAAACCTATGTAATCTGTGTGCATATAATTGTATGAGCTATATGTGAACTCGGCACAAACTCTAGATCGCAGATTATTGACCTGTAGAGGGGCTGGACAATATTGAAGGAAATTTATAAAAATGTGAATGTTTGGATGTCCAGCACTCTCCCTTCTCACTCTGACGGGCTGGTACTCATTGCGGGGTGTCGAGAGCCAGATAACTATCTGTATCAGATATGTGTTTCTTTGTAACTGCGCAGTATTAAAGATCTGTGAATCTTTATAGCCCGTGTTTGGTGTATTTCCTTTTGTGGTACTCAGCCTCGATATTTCCTTGCTTTTGCACCCTTGTATCAAGGCTTCTGGACTGGATAACTTTGTGTCTCTTGGAATGTCCACCTCAATGGGCTTTTCAGAGTTCCATGTATTCTCATCCGCGTGGGATGAGTTCTGCATGCTCCTGGAGCTGCAAATCTGCTTCATGGATATTCATTCACATCATTATCTTTCTACAGGTAACCTGGGCTTGTGTTCGAACTAACTGTTGTGACTTCGAGGTGTGGCCGCAAACGCATCTGCCTCAAGCGAGCTTGTACACTACACAGGTCTACTGTTTTCTGTCCCTTGTCTCTCTTGCGGTGCCATGCTGTAGGAGCTTCCTGGGACATGTAATCCTTTAAGTCTTCCTATCCTAACAATGCCCTTTGTAGGTATTAGTACATTCCCTGCAGGCTAACAGGCCCACGGGATCCAACTTCAACCACCCTGTGGGAGGCACGTCAGTTAGTGCCCCGACCAACCCCATCCCTAACTGCCCACTTCCCCCGCATGTCAGTATGGAGAGTTTATGGAACTCACCATAGATCCCATGGAGATCCTAAAGTGATGGAGGCAGGTTGTTAGTGAGAAGGACACTGTTTCCATTAACATTAAAAAGGACACATTATCCCTTCAAAAGTGGGAAGGGCAGAGCATTGCTTAAAAATTAGAAGCTCTTTATGTCCCATTATAGTGAGAAGGGCACACTATCCATTATTAGTGGAAAGGGCACAGTATCTGTTATTAGTGGAAAGGGTACAATATCCCTTGTTAGTGAGAAAGACATGATATCCTTTACTAGTGAGCAGGGGTATCCCTTGCGAATGATCGGGGCATCATACCCCTACTACAGGAAGAAGTGGACTCATCCCTATCCTCCTGGTTGGATATACATCGCAAGGTGGGCACTATATCCCTGCTACGGTTAAGTGTTGCAAAGAAGAGACTGAAACACCGTCATTGTGAATTGAGCCAAGAAGCACATGCGTGCTATACCCTTGAGACATTATTGAAAATAGAGGAATTGAGGCAGACCATGCTTTCCACTGGAGAGAACCCTGCAACTGTATATATAGGCCCATCTTGACACTTTTTGCTTAGATCGTTGACTGAGAGGAACTGCCAGTTTAGTCATAGGTATTCCCCGAGTCTATATACAGTTGTTTATCCCTACCTCTGATTTCAAATAAACTGAGTTTGGAAACTTTCTTCTTTTGTCATGTTTATGTCTGTCCACAACATTTAAGGGAGTGTATCTAGGTCTTACATCTTACCAGATAAGACACCTTCCCAGTAGAAGCTAGAGTGGGCAAAGTCCTGCAGAACCGTAGGAAGAGAGTCCCTGTCCATCATAAGTTGGTCCCACTCCACTGGTTGCTGGTCGTCAAGCGATGCAAATTCAAGGTGCAATGACTGACCCAATGACCTTTGTATAGTGTTCAGTGCTACCTTCCTCATTCAGAAATGGTCTTGCTACATCCTGGAAAGAACTTTATGATACTTGGACAATGATCTATAAGGTTCAGTTGCAAGGGTGTTGCTAGGTCTGGAAATGATCTGGTGCAATTCCATACAATCTGCCTTGTTAAATAAAATTGAACTCCTACAAACAAAAATTAAGGAGCACCACAAAAACCTATCACTGCACCTCAAATCTCACACCACCACGAGCCACATGCCCACCCCTAGCTCGGGAACCACATCCACCAAAGCCCCCACTACCCCGTTCAAATTCAGGGAAGTCACAGAACACGAAGTTATTGAGATAATGAACAAGATCAAACCATCCAATTGTAAAGGAGACCCCTGCCCCGCCAGCCTGATCAAAGACTGCACTGAAACACTCGCCCCTTTCCTTAAATCATTCATCAATGCCTCTTTCAAAGCCAACACTGTCCCTGACAGTCTAAAAGAAGCCTGGGTGCGCCCGCTTCTAAAAAAAACCACCCTCGACCCTGAAGTAGCTACCAACTACAGGCCCATCACCACTGTGCCTTTCCTGCTCAAGATTCTGGATAAAATGGCCTACACACAAATCCAGGATTATCTCGAAACCAACCATATCCTAGGAAAAAGACAGTCAGGCTTCCGACCAGGTCACGGTACAGAGTCAGCCCTACTTGATCTGAAAATACAGCTTGCAGACACTATGGATAAAGGCAAACCGGCACTCCTTCTCCTACTGGATCTATCTGCCGCCTTTGACCTTGTCAACCACGATATCCTAGGCATGCACCTAAAAAATGAAGCACACTTCTCCCCGGAAGCCATTGCATGGGTTGCCTCATTCCTAAATGGCAGACTCATGAAAGTCTTCTCAGACACTGCCTCGGCAACCCCTACCACCATCCACTGCGGCGTCCCACAAGGCTCCTGCACCGCCCCCACTCTCTACAATATATTCACCCTTCCTCTCTTCAAGGACCTCGACTGTCGTAACATAGCGTACACCAACTACGCAGACGATACGCAGGTACTACTCCCTCTAACTGGGACCTACGAAGAAGATGCTACTGCATTAACCAAAATCTACACAGCCATCCAAACCTGGATGGCGGCCAACGGCCTCTGCCTAAACGGGGACAAAACCGAAATCCTCATAGTAGGGACCAATGAAATTCTCAACAAACTCCCCCCCCAATACAAATCCTTCAACATTGACAACTCCACCATCTCAGTCTCCAAGTCTGTTAAAACCTTAGGCGTTCACCTAGATGCCTCACTATCTATGTCTCGCCAAGTCAACGCCATTGCCTCTTCCTCAGCACTTACCACCAAGATGATAAATGCTGTCAAGCCGTTTCTCTCCGCCAAAAACTGCCTGTCCATCGCCAGAGCCACTATAGGTACAAAACTAGACTACTGCAATGCACTGTTCCTAGGCACCTCCGCCCACAACCTAAAAAAACTCCAAATCACGCAAAACAATGCGCTCCGGGCAGCACTGTCCATTCCAAAAAGAGAACACATCTCGCAAGCAAGGAGAGATGCCCACTGGCTACCTGTGAAGGAACGCATACTGTTCAAAGCCATGACCATCACACACAGATGCCTATCCCTGGATGCCCCACCCTATCTCGCAGAAAGAATCACACCGAAAGCCTCCATCAGACCCACCAGAGCTCACCGCACCAACATGATTGATGTCCCCACGTTTCAAAGATCCAGGGCGGGAGGAACCAGCTTCCAACACCTCGCACCAAAAAACTGGAACTCCCTACCTACCTCACTAAGGAACGAAAAATCATACCATACCTTCCGTAAAAACCTCAAAACCCTCCTATTCCGCTAAAGTCTGCCACATTCACTCTCATGCTTGCATTGTATCCACAGCATAGCATAACCTTTAAGCTCAATGTTTATTACCAATGTGAAATGTACTATGTAACTCGGTTACATCTGTAAACACATTCCTATGCTTGTGTTCATGACTAAGTCTGCTGTAACAGCGCCACGATGCCCCAGGGCAGTTCTGTGCGCTTTATAAATGCAAATAAATAAATAAATAAATAAATGTTGGTACTCTCGGGACTCGGGCAAGCTAGCCTTTTGGTTGTAGCCCCATAGTTTCTAGCTGGGGCTACAACAAAAGACCTGGTGATATAGCCCCCCAGATTGCACCCTAGCGATGCCTCTGTTCACTTGTACAGGACTGGTTCTACAATCAAGTAATGTGAGGCAGCCGTCACACTCAAGGAGAATCGAGGCCAGATTTTTGGAATGTACAAGCATATCTGAAACCACCACAATTTAGCGATAGGAATATAAACATGGTTCTTTGTCTCAGGTTGCATAAATTCTTGTGTCAGACCCGGCGGGGGATGTTCAGTGTAATTGCCCTTAGGATCTCCCAATGAATCCCTCAGTCAAGTGGCCAAAAAACACTCAGCCCAGTGATCGAGGGAAAGATGTGTATATGCCCATAACCCAGCGATCAAGGGTTAGGTGAATAGATGCACTTAATCGCATGATCAAGGGATAGTTGGGTGGATGCACTCCACCCAGTGATCAAAGGAGAGGTGGGTATATGCCCTCTACCCAGTATCAAGTGCTGTCAACCTAGTCATTAAGGGAAAGATGTGTAGATGTCCTAAAAGCAGTGATCAAAGAAGAAGTGGGTAGATGCCCTCAACTCAGTGATCAAGGGAAAGCTGGGTAGATGCACTCTACCCAGGGATCAAGGGAAAGGAGGGTAAAGGCACTCAACCCAGTGATCAAAGGAGAGGTGGGTAGATGCTAGACACTCACCTTGAAATGTGGAAGCAAGATCAATAAATGAATACTGTGAATACATTAAATAAAACAGGAGGAAAGACAATAGGAGTGTTATACGAAAAAGTAACTGTGAGTAAATGATCGTAGTAGCGGCAGAAGGGGAAAATAGTTTTAGGGGGGATGGAATGATTCCCAAGGAAGTGCTGAGTGATGCAAGTTCCAAAGTGTATCTATTACCCTAATTGAACACTGTTAACCCAAAGGATTCATATGATCATGTACGAACTTTGTACTATTATTAGTATATCTCATGCACTACTAACCACCATGAAGACCAGATTTTGTGATGATGTGATGATGATCTCATATGATTGTGAATTGGTAATAATGACTTGGGAAATGATACTTGGTATGAATAAGGTATTTTTGTCTAGCTATAAAGGGACCACCTAATTACCAAAGCAGTATTTAAATTGGTTGGTGATTTGTTTATAATTCATGGTATTTTTGTACCTAATTTTTATGGATTGTAAATTGAAATATGTTGTGGATCTAGGTTTACACACCACAATGGGTATGCACGTTTTAAATTCGGTTTATAAAGATTGTGTGCAGTATTAACATCAAATATCTATAATAACATTGGTCACATTACAATGGTATCTTAAGGACACTGTCAGAGGCGAAGCTTGTGTACATGGCGGCTGCCATGTTGGAACGGATAAACTACCTACTGTAACTAGCAATACATGATAAAGTTGTTTGCCGTATATAATAGAATGCGGCAGTACATAATACAGTATATAATAGAATGCGGCAGCACACTATTAGGGATAGTACTCGATTTTCTTTCATAGATAAACACATCTATATATGCTAAAATTGAGAAAACAAATGTTAGGTATGAGTTTTTTTGCTCCGAACTACAACACCCGAGCATGATGGGTACTGCAGCATCTTTTTTATTGTTTGCCACATTCGGCAACTATAAAAAAACAAGTTGTAGGAGCGTCTGCATCTTGATGCAATGACGACTCACCGCCCGACATATTGAACCCAAAAGTAAGCCTCTGTCTTTTTGAATAGGCATTTACACATAATGAACCAGCTATTATGATAGCAATGTTAGTTAGTATCTCGTTTGCCTACAGGATAGAAGAAGTATTTGCTTGATTCTTATGAAGAATATCAGCTGTGTTGGAACAGTAAAGTATGGAACGCACACGTGGACGTTATAACAGGGGTAAGAATCCTGTGTCTAACAATGTTGAGGAGTAGACAACAATTTGAGTGATGTGTTTTATCTCAACTTAGAAACACACCTTTAATACGGCTGTGTTTAGTTTCAGAAATTGACCAATAAGAGGAGGAAGAGTTACATGAGGTCCTTCATGGGCAATGATCAATGTGGGTCTAAATACACCTATGTTTCATGAGAACTGCAATATTGTTTCAAAAAAAAGAATGTTACTTAATGTTATATGCATTCCCTAGATAAAAGAATGTGAGGTATTCTCCTGAAGAAGAGTTATTAACTCGAAACACGTATTGGCTATATTAGAAGAGAGAACATGAGCTGATACTCAACGAAACGTATCAGGAATGCCTAATGAAGAATATTTTTACAGTGAATTGTTATTTTTAATTAAATGGATGAATGAAGTTATTGATGGCCTTTAAGAAAATGGTTGATTCTATGATTAACTATGACGTTCTGTGAAAAATTGTGGAATCAATGTATTGAAATATTGTGTAAAATTGTGCTACTTATTCTGATTAAAATAGTTTTTTGATAAAAAAAGAAAGAAAATTGAAATAGAATTTTCTTGGTAGTCCTTTTTGGACACATATGTGTGAGCGCACGGGGGAGGGTCTTGGGAGTGTTTCCAAGGCATACTTTATTTAATTTGTGGTTCATAGCTTCCTGGTCCCAGTTGTCACGTCCCCCGGTTTCTTAGGGTATTCTTATGCCCAGGGGAGAAGCCCGTGGCGTTTAACTTGGCGTTTGCGGCAACGCCGACGCCACCGCCGGTAATCAACTACATCTCCCAAGAGGACGATGCCCGCCAGGAACCTTTGGAACGTTTTCTACTTTCTTTTTGCATGCGTTCCACGCCTCGATTGCATTTCACTTCCTATAATTGGCCACGCCCCCAGTAAGCCGGTGCTCCTAAACCATTGCGTTACGCGAGCTACGCTCTTGGATTAAGTTCCTTCTCCCCTTTTCCTTGCCTTTCTGGTTCCTGAAATTCTATGCTTACCTTGGACTTTGGACCTTTGTTATCGTCTCCTTGGTTCTGCCTTAGACCTTCGTTTGATCAACTCCCCTGCTCGACCACGGAATACACCTCGGACTGATTTTGGATTCTGCTTCTCATCTCTGGTTTCCGGCCCCCTTCAACCCCGTAGTCTTCAAATCACTCCTGGCCACCCGCTCCCCGAGTGGAGAACCTCACTTCTTGGTTATTGTTGGGACGCTTTGCTGTGCTCATCATTTGTGGGATTTTTTGGGACGCTTTGCTGTGCTCATCATTTACTCCGCCCCCTTGGATCTTGAGACACTTGGCTTCACTCCTTGGATAGTGGGACGCTCTGCTGTTTTCTTTGCCTATTTGCTCTTGGAACATTTGATTTTGTTTTCACTCATTGGAATGGGGGACTCTCTACTGTTGACATCACCAATCCATCATTGAGGGAAGTCTATGGTCCCCCTTCATTCAAGCAAGAAAACTTCCCCTGACCTTCACGCACTCCCATTCTTGTGTATTGTCACAAGTAGGTATTCCGCTGAAGGAAAAGAATACACAGGTAAGCTTGTGGGGCTCGGAGGGGGTAGAGGGACTGGAATTGTCAACAAACGGTATGTAATATTTGCTTTGTTTGTTTTCTTCCCTCTAGCTCCGCTGTGCGTTCTGCCTTTTTGCCTGAGCCCTTGGCCTGACAGGTGTTTCTTTTCCCTGCAAGCTGTGCTCTCAGGAAGGAAGTCTGGATTACTTTAGCGGCATCTAACCCAAGTGATTCCTCAGACTTATCGTGGAACCCTCGAACCGCGACAGATTTAGGAGCCTAATACTGGTGCCTGTCTGTCCGAGATGGATCCTAATGCAGATCCTATGGCTGCTATGATGCAAGCCTTTACCATGTTACGCACAGACATGGCAGCAGCACATGCCGCTTTGCACCAACGCATGGATGTCATGCAAAGCTTTGTGCAACCCTTGCCGGTGGATGAGGAGTTTGGGGATGTTCCCGCTCCTGTACCACCACCAGTTCCTCCGACACCCCTAGCCCCTGTGGTGTTGCCGGGTCCTTTTCCATTGGCACCACCGGAACGCTTCACGGGAGACCCAAAAACGTATAGGACATTTGTCAATCAATGTCGTTTACATTTCCTATGCCGTCCCTTGGCATTCCCTAATTCTGAAACAAAAGCAGCTTTTGTGCTCTCTCATCTAGGGGGTATGGCTGCGGTCTGGGCAAATCCGTTGTTGGAGTCCAATGACCCGGTCTTGTACGATTTCGATGCCCTACTAGTCGCCATGAATCTGGTCTTTGACACCATATATAAGGCTCAGGCTTCGGATTTAGAGTTTTTGGCAATATCCCAGGGGAAACAACCTCTTTTGGCGTATTTAGCCCGATTTAATCAGCTGGCCGCAGAAACCTCTTGGCCTGAATCAAAAAAGGCGGCAGTCTTCTATAAGGGGTTATCAGACGAACTTAAGGACGCATTGTCTGTTGTCCCTTCTATCCCTTCCGTATTTCCTGAATTGCTTGATTTGGTGTTACAGGTCGATGCTCGGATGCAACAAAGGCGTGGAGAACGCCGTCACCTTGAGCCTCGCCCTGGCAGATCCGAATTAGGATCTTCTCCAACCTCTGTAGAGGTAGAACCCATGCAAATTGGGGCAGTAAAAGGTCCCCTCTCAAAAGCAGAGAGGGAGAGAAGAATGCAAAACAATCTGTGTCTGTATTGTGGACAAACGGGACATTTCATTCGTGTCTGCCCTAAACGCCCTGTTAAACGGGCGGGAAACGCCACGACCCGTCCCTAAATCGAGCCGACGTGACGGGTCAGCCTTCCAATGGCTCATTCCTTCAAACAGCTGCCGCGCACATATATTTGGATATGTCTTTTATGTTGCCCAATTCTCAAGTCTTTTCTAGTCCAGTCATGATAGATTCCGGGGCAACAGGTAATTATATGGATGAACATCTGGCAGCAACCTATGGTATCCCGGTAGACCCTAAGGAGTCACCAGAACTTGTCTATGCAGTAGACGGCTCCTGTTTGGTTTCGGGTCATGTTGTGAAACAAACACAACCCTTGCGGATGAGCACAACGGAAGGGCATGCTGAATACCTGTCCTTCGATCTCATTTCCACACCACAATTTGGGGTCATCTTGGGCCTCCCATGGTTGCGTAAACATAACCCTATCATTGATTGGGTGGAGCAAAAAGTGCTTTTTTCTTCTCCCCTGTGTTTGAGGGACTGCTTTCCACTTCACGGGACATCTCACCCATCTCCATGTAAGGCTCTGATTTCAAGTATCCTCACTTGTAATGCTACTACTAGGATGACGGTGGAAATTCCTTCTGCATATCAGGACCTGATGGAAGTGTTTGACAAAGGTTTGTCTGAACAACTGCCGCCACATCGGGAATATGACTGTCCGATTGATTTGGTACCCAATGCCATTCTCCCCCACGGAAGGATATATTCTTTGACACGGCCTGAGGAAGAACTCCTAAAGGAGTACGTTGAGAAATCTCTGAGATTGGGCCATATAAGGCCTTCCCGTTCTCCAGCTGCTTCTCCGATTTTTTTTGTCCCAAAAAAGGAAGGGGATCTCCGGCCTTGTGTAGATTATCGTACACTTAATGCTGCGACAATAAAAAACCAGTACCCATTACCCCTCATTTCGGAGTTGTTGGATCGTCTCTCTACCGCCAAACTCTTTACGAAACTAGATCTAAGGGGGGCCTACAATCTGGTGAGAGTGCGTGCGGGCGACGAGTGGAAGACTGCCTTCAAGTGCAAATACGGCCTTTTTGAATACCTAGTAATGCCGTTTGGTCTATGTAACGCAACCTTCCAACACTTTGTCAATGACATCTTCCGAGACCTGTTGGATGTTTTTGTTGTGATATATCTGGATGATATATTAATATTCTCGGAAACGTTATCACAACATGAGAACCATGTCCGGACGGTGTTACTCCGTCTTCGGGAACATGGGTTATATGCAAAGGCTGAAAAATGCGTCTTTCATGTTTCCTCTGTGGAGTTTCTAGGATTCGTGATATCCTCTCAGGGTGTTCATATGCATGATGCAAAGATACGAGCAGTCCTTGATTGGCCTGCTCCGACTTCGCTTAAGGGTTTACAATCTTTCCTAGGATTTGCTAACTTTTATAGACGCTTTATTGCATCCTTTTCAGCCATTGTAGTCCCATTGACACGCCTTACCAGTCCTTCAGTTCCCTTTTGTTGGGACATTCAGGCTCAGGACGCCTTTCAGGCCTTGAAAGAGGCGTTCACTACGGCTCCGGTCTTGCTACATCCAAACCCCCTATTACCTTTCATCATCGAAGCTGATGCCTCTGCCCTTGCCCTTGGGGCGATCTTATCTCAGAAATGCCCCACGACTCGGCAACTACACCCAGTAGCCTTCTTTTCCAGGAAATTGACTTCTCCGGAGAAACATTATACTATAATGGAACGTGAGCTATTGGCTATTCGAGCTGCCTTTAAGGAGTGGAGACACCATCTACTGGGGGGTCGACACCCTGTCACGGTTTACACGGACCACCGTAACCTACAAGCTCTATCCACGGTGAAATGTACCAACTCTAGACAAATCAGATGGCATTTGTTTTTTGCACAATTCAATTTCACGGTTTCTTATCGACCGGGCCCCTTGCATGGCAAGGCCGATGCACTTTCTCGTATCGGAGTTGATATCCCCTTCGAGGAGACAGTCCTTCCGGTTTTGCCACACAACACGGTTATGTGTGTCTGTGCTGCAACCGGTTCCTTATTAGAACGGATCCGTCACTGGGCTGCTGACCATGGGGAGGTACTTCAAGGGCTAAAAGCACAATTGATATCGGGATTACCTTACGTACAGGAACGTCTATATATCCCTGATGCTCGGACCCGCTTACAGGCCCTAAACTGGTCCCATGATACTCGCCTGGCGGCCCATCCAGGACAAACTAAGACAGCTGATCTACTCCTCCGGTGGTGTTGGTGGCCCAATATGAAACGGGATGTGGCAGACTATGTATCTAAATGTGCCGTCTGTACACAATGCAAAACGGTGCCTGGAAAACCGGTGGGGCTTCTCCAGAAAATGCCCATCCCATCACGCCCATGGCACACTGTGTCACTTGATTTTGTGGTAGAGCTACCACCAGTCCAGGGGTTTACCACTATCTTGGTGGTGGTAGATGCCTTCACCAAGATGGCACGCTTTGTCCCCTGCAATGGTGTTCCTTCTGCTCCTACATTGGCCAAGTTGTTCTTCGAACAGGTGGTTCGCCTATTCGGCCTCCCTCTGATCCTTATCTCAGATCGTGGATCCCAATTCACCTCGCGTTTCTGGCTAGCTCTCACTCGATTTCTTGGCATTGACGTTCGTCTATCCTCAGCATACCATCCTCAGACGGACGGGCAAACAGAACGTCTCAATGCCACAATGGAGCAGTATCTCTGATGTTTGTGTCTACAATATCAGTCGGACTGGCTGTCTGTATTGGGGGCTGCGGAATTCGCTTACAACAATGCCTGCCATGCATCGGCTGGTTGTTCACCCTTCTATGCCATGTATGGTTTACATCCTCGAGTTCTACCATCCACCCTTCCTTCGGTGGCACGAGTACCCGCAGCTCAGGCAACAGCCCAGTCCTTACGATCTATCCGTGCCGCTGTGCTTCAGCATCTACACCAAGCACAAGATCGCACGAAACGGAATGCTGATAGGCATCGCAGGACAGCCCCGGAGTATCACCTGGGGGACAAGGTCTGGCTATCCACTGTGCACCTTCGCATACCAGGAAAACGTAAGCTGAATCCCCGCTACGTGGGTCCCTATACCATCACGCGATGCATCAACGCAGTGGCCTATCGTTTGGGCATACCCTCGGCTTGGAAGATCCACCCCGTGTTCCACGTCTCCCTATTACGGCCTTATGTTGCCGGTACGCGTTTGGGTGATCGTCCCGCTCCCGTTGCGATTCAGGGGGAAGAGGAATATGAGGTTCAGGCCATATTGGATACTCGAGTAATCCGGGGCACCCGGCATTATCTAGTAGACTGGAAAGGCTATGGCCCCGAAGATCGTACCTGGGAACCTGCCTCAAATCTTCACGCTCCGCGTCTTTTGCGGGCCTTTCTCCGGTCTAATGGTTCGAGACCCGGGGGAGGCCCATCTTTGAGGAGGGGTACTGTCACGTCCCCCGGTTTCTTAGGGTATTCTTATGCCCAGGGGAGAAGCCCGTGGCGTTTAACTTGGCGTTTGCGGCAACGCCGACGCCACCGCCGGTAATCAACTACATCTCCCAAGAGGACGATGCCCGCCAGGAACCTTTGGAACGTTTTCTACTTTCTTTTTGCGTGCGTTCCACGCCTCGATTGCATTTCACTTCCTATAATTGGCCACGCCCCCAGTAAGCCGGTGCTCCTAAACCATTGCGTTACGCGAGCTACGCTCTTGGATTAAGTTCCTTCTCCCCTTTTCCTTGCCTTTCTGGTTCCTGAAATTCTATGCTTACCTTGGACTTTGGACCTTTGTTATCGTCTCCTTGGTTCTGCCTTAGACCTTCGTTTGATCAACTCCCCTGCTCGACCACGGAATACACCTCGGACTGATTTTGGATTCTGCTTCTCATCTCTGGTTTCCGGCCCCCTTCAACCCCGTAGTCTTCAAATCACTCCTGGCCACCCGCTCCCCGAGTGGAGAACCTCACTTCTTGGTTATTGTTGGGACGCTTTGCTGTGCTCATCATTTGTGGGATTTTTTGGGACACTTTGCTGTGCTCATCATTTACTCCGCCCCCTTGGATCTTGAGACACTTGGCTTCACTCCTTGGATAGTGGGACGCTCTGCTGTTTTCTTTGCCTATTTGCTCTTGGAACATTTGATTTTGTTTTCACTCATTGGAATGGGGGACTCTCTACTGTTGACATCACCAATCCATCATTGAGGGAAGTCTATGGTCCCCCTTCATTCAAGCAAGAAAACTTCCCCTGACCTTCACGCACTCCCATTCTTGTGTATTGTCACAAGTAGGTATTCCGCTGAAGGAAAAGAATACACAGGTAAGCTTGTGGGGCTCGGAGGGGGTAGAGGGACTGGAATTGTCAACAAACGGTATGTAATATTTGCTTTGTTTGTTTTCTTCCCTCTAGCTCCGCTGTGCATTCTGCCTTTTTGCCTGAGCCCTTGGCCTGACAGGTGTTTCTTTTCCCTGCAAGCTGTGCTCTCAGGAAGGAAGTCTGGATTACTTTAGCGGCATCTAACCCAAGTGATTCCTCAGACTTATCGTGGAACCCTCGAACCGCGACACCAGTGTTTGCTCGTATGCCCGTGCACCACAAATAAGGTATACGTGTTGATAAAAGAGTGTTATGTTGTTAATTTAAGGCAGTGCTCTCAAATGCCGTGATTTAGTCTCTATTACAAGTTCCAAAATGAACATATCTGAGGGTTTTTGTGAGAGGGGGTACCATACAATGCCGTAAGAAAGGATTGAGGCAGTCCCCTCGGCCAGTTCCATGTCTGTAGACCGAATGGCACATGCATGGTTCAAAAAGCCTGAAAACACTCATCGAAACAGCTATTCGAAGAGGCAGGGCACAGAGGAAGACACGGTCAAATATCAGTCAAGGGTCAGTACAAGAATCAAGTCACCAAACACCAAGCCAAATTCCTGAAAGCCAAAAGGAACACAAAAAGCAGAGCAACAAGGTTGCAAAAGTGAGGCCAAAGTGAGGCAGGGGACTTGTTGTGGAACACCAACTTCGAATTCTCGTAGTTTAAACACCTGGATGGGGGGAAGAACATTCAAGTCCCTGATTCCCAAAATATCTGTCTGGAAAGTGTAGTCTAAGAAAGGGCTGCTGGTGTCCTGTCTTTGTGGTATGTGAAAAGGTGCACTACAGCATTGTGTGCAAGGGCAGGCATGCCCTGCACATCGGTTTCCTGGCTCCTGAAGAATTCCCTGCACAGGGAAGCAATGCACAACAACCATTCCATGGGGACCTGACCAGAGAGATGATAGAAATACGATGGCGGTGTGTAGCATGCATGGGTCTCAGAGGAGATGAAGAGGGTGCTCAACAGTGTCACAGGGCACTACCTATTACAAATGATGTATTCATGTCACTTGTCCAGGGTGGGCTGCCAGGTATTCTCCATGCTGGCTTCTTCCTATGGAATTATGTGTTGCTTCAGTTGATCAAAACACGTGATTGCTTCTGCTTTGGAATGGCCATTAAAACTTAGCTTTTCTCCCAATTTTGGCCAGACTTTCTGTTTCTATCTCTTGGTCACAAAGCTACGTTGCCCCAATGGGGCCACGAGGCCAAACAATGGCAATAGCTGCGCTCAGAGGCGTTGCTGGGGGGTAGGAGGGGATTAGGGGGCTACAGCCCCAGATCTTTTGGTTGTAGCCCCGGATAGAAGCTCAGGGGTTACAACCAAAAAGCTAGCTATCCCCGAGTTCTGACAGTCCCGACATGAGCGTAGCCCCGGATCTTTTCCAGACCTAGCAACACCCCTGGCTGTGCTTAACAAAACACGTACACCTTAAAACAAGGTAGCAGAAGGAAAGAGCGAGTAAGCCAAAGAGGGAAAGCGCAGAAGGGAAAAAAGCAGGAAAAACAAGCCAAAGAGTGAGCCAATGAGAGAAGGAAGAATTTAGAAATGGCTGGAGCATGAGAAATAGACAAGAGAAGAAGGAAAGCGAGGAAGAGATTGAGAGAGGACACAGAAATAAGGGCTGAATGAAAGAGAAAGAAGCAAAGG
The DNA here is from genome assembly GCF_040938575.1 of Ambystoma mexicanum. NCBI lineage: Eukaryota > Metazoa > Chordata > Amphibia > Caudata > Ambystomatidae > Ambystoma > Ambystoma mexicanum. Next base: position 333,513,895 of record NC_090924.1, on the reverse strand, counting down.
AAAGCGGAAAAGAAGGTTTGGTATCATGACCCACAACCTCTTCCTTGCACTGTGACGAAGACAGAGATTGCTGGACTAATAATGAGCATGAAAGCAATGTTTCCTCGAGGATAGGCCCATCACAGAGCCTTATATCACAAGCCCTTGTGAATATGGTGTTAGTAACCCGGTCCACAGGCTATACCAGGGGGCCGGGGGAGGGGGGGTTGCTGTAACGGCCCAGCAGCCCAAGTTAAAGGCCTGAGCGAAGCAAGGGCATTTAACAAGGGCACTGTTTAATGCCATTAGACCGCCGGGTTGCCAATACGGTAACATGGGGTGCTGATAGCACGGTATTTTCCTATTAATGAACGGGACGCCTCACAGTGGCAAGCTCCTAAAGGGCCCATCAATGGGAAATGCAAACCAAAAAAAGCATGTCCATCCCTGTTTGGGTGCAGGAAATGCAAGTTTGACAGCCGCAATTTCAGCCGAAAGGACCCTGTCATGATTTGTGCAACCCCCTGCCCCTGCCCCCAATAGGCACAGGGAAATGTCTCTAATTTCGTTGCATTTAAAAGCACATCCCGTTTGTGAATTTGGGATGCACTTTTAAATGTACAGAAATGCCCCCTCCCTCTGGTTTGCGCAAACCTGCAAAGGGGTGAGCAAGGGCATCTGAATCTAAGAGGGACCCTTTCAGATGCTTTCCGTGAATTGGGCTGCTCCTTTTTCTGGTGCATGGGGCGAAATGCTCACCTGATCCCGTGCACCATAAAAGGATTTGAGAATCTGGCCCACAGTTATCGCCATGCCCCAGCTCTTTGCATCCCAGCATCCTGTTCCCTCGCTCCCTGTACTCATACCCAATCCACCTTCGCTCTGAGGAGCTACAGTCCCATTATAGCCGGACAAAGCAAAAGGACGGGCTATGACTTTTGCACCATTTACATGCAAGGCAGTGCCGTAGCTTGCAACATTATTTTAAAGTGATAAAAATAAAAAAAAGTAAAACAGTACAGAAATATAATTTTAGCAAACTAGCCCCTAAAATACCACATGGAGTACATTTCCCGACCGCCGGCAATTTTCCATGCTGTTAAGTTTAACTAGCAACAATGTCTATTCAAAGCAGCTCCAAAGATCCTGTAAGTCCATTCCTTTCTCAGACATTTGTTCCCCAGCTGGACAGCTACTTTTGCTCATATTTTAAATCATCCATTTAATTTGAAGGGGGTTATTTTCCTCACTGGCAGCATCATCTCAGTGTTTTACACCTGAAGATGTAAACGACGTGAGTAAAAAGGTGGGACAGAAAACCATTAGTGCTGAACTTCTTGAACTTGTCTCGGGAATATAGTTCAGGGGCAACGTGCCCGCCTTGGAAGCAAGACTACTCAGAGCACCAAAGGTTCGATCCGCGGTCCGTGCTTAGAAACCTCTGGGTATTAAGTGCATTATAAATAACCTATCATATTATATCACATCATGGCGGCTGAGTCCATGGAAATCTGCCAAACCGTTTAAGAGCTGGAGGATCTCCACCAAGACCTATTTGGAACATGACATCATCAGACGGAGACCGTTTCAAATGTTACTGTGCCGCCCTACAGCACCACTCAAGGCAAGATCTGGTGTGAAGACCCCTGGTTTGACGAGTTTGGACTAAACCGATAGCTCAGCCGCCGCTAGAGGATGATATTGGCTGAATTACGGGTACTTCATCTTGGAAACTGATGGGGCAAAGATGCCGATATTGACTGCTCCAGTCTTCTATAATGCCCAGATTCAGTATTTAGTCCAAGATATATCTCATAGGCCTACTGCCACGTTTCGCCATGCGTTTTATCGGCAATGCCGCGTGACCCTCCGTGCACGCAAGATCCCATTCTTTGCACAGTTACCTGGCAACCGTGCTTGAGTGCAGGTCCACCCACATATTTCTACGGGCTCTGAATGTTCTTTCTTAAGTCCCAAGACTATTGTTTCTCCAAGAACATACGTTGACTATGAGTACGCATCAAGGCCGGCAACGCTAGCCGAGTGAACAATTAGCAAGGTTGCAACCCTAAGCATTCTCACTTGACAATCCAAACGCGAAATCAACAACCATAGATGATCCCTAACAGTGGGTGACCTCTTCAGGAAACAATAAAGAGGTTCACCCAAAAAAACAAGCTTTATCAAGGTCGCCACGCTCTTCTGCAGGCTGCACAATGCAGGTGTGTTAACATCAGTTGTAGTGACTCATAAGCATACCAAATTAAAATGTAATTACGGGCTAAAAAAGAGAACAAAACTAAGAGAAAGCGGTACATTGCTATTTCACTGCACAAAACCGTTCCATAGGAAATTATGAATCAATTACATGATCTTGTATAATTGTGGAGAAACCAAACGTAAAAAAGTTTTTATGGGGTTCAAACCAAAGAAGGAATGTCGTCTATTTAGTGGAAAAAATATCTTAAGAGTAGGTCCTCATGGCCTAAAATGTTTCATTAAAGAAGCAGGAAGGAAATGTTGTCTTCTGAAAGTATTTTTGATCAGGTAAAGTACTAAAAGTAGTCACAATAGCTCATGAAAATACCCTCTTAACTCATGATGGCGTAGCCCTCAAATTGCTTTAAAGTGTTGCTGGTATTATTATCATTAGTTTTTTTTATACTGCGCCAGATAACCACTGTAGTAGTCTCAAGGTGTATCTTGTCAGAGTTAAGGTGCCTTGAGTCCTCCCTAGGGACTGCCGGCCCGTATTCTGCTAAGGATTCATTGACTGGGAAATGATGTGTCATAAGAGAAGAAAATAAATGCATTAAAGTAATATCTGGGGAGGAGCATCAACATAAGATCACCTGACCAAACCTATTCACTTGATGAGGCAGACCACTGCCTTCAACTACCTACACAAACATCATCAAATGTACCTCTGTCAAAACAAAATGGCAACCACTTCAGCCCTCTTGTCTCCCTTTCAGATCCGCCAGAGCTGCTGGAGGCCATGCAAATGGCAGCGGTGCGCAGTGCGTGGCCGCGTGCCAGTATCATAACACAGAGTAGCATGTAGGAATGCTTCACCTGGGGGCCATTTCGTCCTACTAGTGTAGTCCAATGGATTGGAGTATGCAACCTGAAATTACCCCAAGATGAGCCATATCATTGTACTGGTTTAAGCCATGGCTTTCTTCCACTATGGGCAATCATGATATGCTTCAAGTACATTTAAAATATTGCCTTACTCTGTGGTTGCAAATGATTTTCCCGCTCGTCCATTTAGTAACATGGTGCTTCAAAACAGCAGCAACACATAAAACAGCATTAAACCACCTCTCCATGCATTCCGGAATGTAGCCGTTTAGCCAGTTTGAGTGCTCATCATTTGGGATGAAACATAACATAACACAACATGAAAGAGTTAGAAAAAATGGAGATTCAAAGAAGAGTTGGACAACAAGACCATTTTTGGAGAACAATCAACGTTGTCAGAAAGCATGCTTGGATCCACCATTTAATACTTAACTTCCAGGGATCTATACCAAAAATAAAGAGTGGACTCAAGAAATATCAAAAATATAAGCGGCCAAAGTGGGCCAGGGCATTTCTGAGGTGCAAGGAATCATGGCAACAGATGTACGATGAAACTTGTCGGAAAATAAGGGCGAAGTAGGGAAGGTGACCAGGGAAGCTAAGGCACAAACAGAGGAGAAAAGTATCAATGGGGTCGTTCCAATTGGACTCGTATCAGTAAAACAGCTCCACAGGGGTTCAATCTCCCAACCCAGTCAAAAGCAGTTCCAGCATGGAGAAATGTACATGTGTGGCTGTTCTTGGCAACCGCATGGATAACATACATTGCCAAAGGAGTGTGTTCTACAGTTGAACAGCCTAACGCAAGACTCCATTTTGTCCCTCATAAGCAAATTAATCAGTGTCAGATGGTGGTAGGAGCCAGGGTCATTGACTTTTGGTTTTCCCTACAGGGCGAAGACGGGGCTCTGGCAGCAAAATAAAAAGTCCCATTGCAATGCATAGGAACTTTCACGCAATTGGACTTTCCTGGGGCACGGGGGCAAGCCCCGAAGCACCTGCATCCTCAGTGCCCCTGGTAGGAGGAAAAGTGCAGTGTGTTTCCCTCGGCGGTTTTGCGACTGCACTACATTGAGGATTTTTTTATGTGATGGGCGGTGCACCCCTTTGTTGAAACAATGCATTTCCTATCTGAACCAGAATCAAGTACATTTGTATTTTACATGTGAAATTACTAAATAATCTATCAAATATTTAAATTTAAAAACTAAAGTTAAAGATTTCAAAATTGAATCTGAAATGTACAGACAACCTACCTCTTGTTATGTAATGCTGCATGCAACGAGTGTGCATCCATCAAACACTACATGCAACATTCTGGTTCTATGTGCTATTTCAGCATATTAAAGGCTGCACACATTTACCCGATTTTGACCCCAAACCTGACCCTCCGAATCCAATTTCTTCACTTAGTACCAACATTCCATTTGGTGAAATGCTATAACCAAGGTGAAGTGGTAGCCAGCATGCTGAAAATTATTGGAACATTTATATATTGATATTGTAATATTTTTATATATCATATATATATATATATATATATATATATATATATATATATATATATATTTATATGATATATAAAATTAAAATAAATATCATATATGTAATATATTTGCCATAGCTTTAGAATGGAGAGAAAGAATCAGGTTAGATTTTTCAGACAAACAAGGAAACGGAAGTCTGGATAAACATCTGGCAAGGCTGCTAGATTTCTTACTGCATACAGCGATTGGGAGTCACAGGTTCAAAACATCATGAGAAAACCTAGGAATGTCTTGAAACGTCTGCATAGAGTAAGAGATATGTTCGTTAATAGCTGTTCTGAGGACTAAAGGAAGCAAAGGTGGGTCAGTAGTCACCCACATGGTTTTTATACGTGAAAGAGTTGTAGCATTTGCAGTTTGGCATAGAGAAATGATAGGAATAAATAGAAACAGAAGGAAATAGGAAGTGGACAACTAACAAATGGATCAATTGCAACCGCACGGACTGTGCACTCGTTTATTGACTACACAGGAGCTATCAGACAATACAGAAGCACAGCCAAGCAATTCGCCAATAAGACCCCCAACGTCTGATGGTTGTTGATTTTCAAGAATGCAACAGGCATCTCTAGATGTGTTGAATTTTTTTAAGTACGACTTGCAAAGACACCACAAAGAGGTGGGAATCATGAATTGATCCTCAAAAAGATTGAGTTCAGAACGATAGTTAGAATAAACAATATACGTCCATTGAGTCAAAATACTCATGAGTGACTGTTTCTGTAAAATAGTGATACTGGAGGTATTTTAATTTTTAAAAAAAATATTCATCTTGGTTTTTTCTTTGACAGACCTCATCTTGTCTTGGATTTCTATACTTTTGCTTAATTCTGAACACTGTTTTTCAGTTCCCGAATTCTCTTTCAGTTATATTTATAGCTCTGAAATTGCAATGAATATTGGGATAAGAAATGAATGACTGAATTGCCAATGAAATCAGAATGCATTAATACTCAATGCAGAAATCTATGAAAACGCGATGCTTGGATTTGCCAGTGGGATGTGGGCGCTGATGCCAAGCATTCGTGTCCCACCCAGGAAATGGCTGCAGTGTTTGTACAGATATTGAGACCAACGATTGATTCCCTCAGTACAAATCAATGTGGAGGTGGCAGTGGGGCTATTCTTGGGCAAAATGCTGTGAATTGTTTGGTGCAGGCAGCCCCGCCATGACACGAGAGGCGGCCTTTTAATGGATTGAGCCTTGACATTTACAGCTTGGCTCCAAAACCCCTTCTAAAACTATCCATTTTGTTGACTAAGTGAATCGCCCTAAAGTGCCCTTGCCATCCTTATTTGGTTGGTATAAAGCCATGTTGGTCGCTGCACACAACAGAAGTAATAACATTTAGATGTACACTTTGCTGCTCATCTTATTATCTGAATTGATCCAGGATATTGGACAGTAGGATGCAATAAAGTAAGTGTTTCTTCCCTTTTTAAAGAAATCTGCAATGTTAGACCTTTTCAAGGAGTTAGGGACAAACCCACATCACATATTGATGCCAAAACATTGATAACTAGGCAACCACAGTAAGATACATTCTTCACAGACCTTGATGGGCCAACCATCATCTACTACTTCTTTCTGATTGGTCAAGGACCTAAGCGACTCTCGAATTTCTACCAGAGTTATTTGGGCATCAGGGATAGCCTACTGATCTTAGGTTGGCCTCCAGAGGTTTGCCTTGGGCGACTATAACTTAATCTCTTCTTCAGGCATGCCAGGTCTCTCTGCGTAGGTATTGGAATAGAATTTGAAGGACTCTCATCAAATGTCTTCTTTCTTTATCAGAAGGCCAGCAGAAGGTATCATCGCCTTAATGTCCCAGTGCCAGACTTTTCCTCTACCAACATGAACACAAACCATTTGAACCATCTCAACCTTCTCCATGTTCTCACACATCTCCTAATTCCCTTCTTTGTGAAATTGTAAGAACACGTTAAGCTCGACACTTCACGTTAGTTCAGCCCATGCCGTATAAATCACTGTGAACTTAACTATGCATTCTAAATATGTGACAAGATTCTCATGTGCTTTCTTTGATTGCTTTTTAGTTTGTCCCTCCTTTATTACATAAAAGGTCATCAATCCTCTTAGGAAAGCTTTCGAAGGATCTCAAACAATACTCTATGCACTCACCCCTGATGTATTCCAATAGATCCCTTCATGCCAGTACTCACCTGTTTAGACAGTTGTTCCGGCATTAACATTTCCTGTCAAAAGTCCAATATGTAGGAATGAAACACGTTACTGAAGTTATAGTCAGCCATACTCAAGAGCAATGCTCCATATAACATTTTGTAGTGGGAGTATTTTACTTCCCATTTTTTAACATTGGCAATAAAATGTTTTTTAGGGAGTAAAAAAGTAAGTCCCATTCACAATGGGAGTATTTAATAAGAAAGTAAAAATATGTTTTGACTCCAAAACCAATGTTTCTTTGCACTAATTTATTCATGCACATGAAATATATACATTTTGATCTCTTCAGATCAAGCTGTAATAATGAGTTTTTCCTATAGTACAAAGTGTACTACTGGTCCAAACAAATCCATGGAGCTGCATGGATGAAAGTAGTAGAAGATGCTTCTATGTCTATTCCCTCTTTTTGTTGGGAGTATTTTTAGAACCTGTATTTATTTTTTGGGGAGTATTTGCCTATGTTTAGGGAGTAAAAGTGGCCAATACACCCCTTATCTGTAGGGCTGCTCAGGAGTGATCAAGTACACTGTTCCCAAATGCTTGCATTTGGCTGCCACAATGCAGCCCGGATCCATTAATACCACATCAGTCCGTGGATGACTGGGTGTGGTGTGGAGAAATGGGAGTACCCAACTTCACAAACGTGACATAATCCAAACAGCTTAGACCCACTCATCAGTACACTGAATGCTTCTTGCATTATACGTTTCCAACCCCTAATTAACCATGAATGTCTACGCACCTTAAGATCGTGGACTATAATAAAGCCCACACATATAGAGCAGGGGCAACTTACTTAACAAATTGCAAATATAGATCATAGAGCATACAGTATAGGATCAATTAAATGTGGGGCACAGATTGAAACTAGAGTACATTTATTACCATAGGACAACAATGCATCATATAACCTATCCCCCTTTATGATCAACTTCAGATCTCAAAATGGCACTTTATTGCAACACATCAAAACAGCAACCCCCCCCTCCCCCCAAGCAGAGGTAAATTGTGAGGTAAACTCCTTAGCACCCAATGTTTCAGCTTCTTCCTATCAACATTATTAAGGTGGGTTTCCTGTAAGCAACGAATGCTGCAACTCTGGCCACAATGCATTTGGACCATTTTCCAAATGTACTATCTTTATTTTGCCTCTTAACATACATACATTTTCAGAATGATTACCATTATTTCATCCATGTTAGAAGATGACGGTATAAAATAAAATACATATAAAAGCAATGGCCCGAAAGAAGAGATACAGTGATAATAACAGCAGAGACATGCCGCTGAGCGAACAGTTCCACTCCATTACACTGCAAATGTACAATAATCCTATTAGACGATCCTTTCAACGCAAGAGCTGCCATTTTGATTACTGTAGCCTAATGTTCTTGGCATCAAGAGCCGCTTTACTCCGGGAAGATGCTAATGAATTATCAGGACCAGGACTGTCCTGACTTGGTAGATATGTGGGAGTCTAACTCAACCTCCTACTTCTCCATCATGCAAGGCAGATGAAATGCACGCAACCGCAAATATTTAGGAGTATAGAGAATAAACAACAGGGTCATGCGTCTTATCCACCTCCCTCTTGGGATGTACGCCACGCATGAAAAGAGGACGCAAGTTCTTCTTCTGGCAGCAATGCCACCACAGACTCATGCATGCCACACATCATCTTATATACTACCACAACCTATCATCAAGCTGCTCTTACTGATCATCATGTGCCTGACCACTTCCTGGATGGGGGGCTCCATATCATTTTGCTTACAAAACATTACTTTGAGGTAATTGACTTCGAAGTGATAGCTTTGAAATTTGACTTCACTTTTTTATTTTTATTTGGGGGGTCCCCCCATTTCTCCCCTTCCCTTTCTCTACTACCCCTGGCCCAAAACCCTCCCCACTTCCTTCAAAGTAATTTCCATCATTGAAACCACGGGATACTGGATGGCGAATGTGGCAATCTGGATCTTGGAAACTGATTAGTGCCTCACATTGATAGAGTCCTCAGAGACAAAAAGCAGATGCAGGACAGGATGTCATGCTTCTGTGAGATGGAGCGGGATCTCCAGGTAGATGAATAGGCATGTGGTATGAGAGTAGCCTATCATTGTTGTCCCCCTTAAGGCTTAGCTCCACTTCTTCTAAGCACCAAAATGAAGATCTGTAAAGCTTTCTGGTTTCTAAGCTTTCCAACAGGCCAAGCCTGTGACTCATTGGCAGCCCTTGTTTTGACTTCCTAAGCCCCTGCTGTGCCCTGGATACTTCGCTCCCATTCGTATCTGATGCTTTGGCCCTTCACTTTCCCTTGACCAAGGATTACCCTCAGGAGTCCTGCCAGCTAGCACCTAAGAATCCTGCTTGGCCACCTCTGCATTCTGCCCCAACTACGCAAAAGTGTGTTCTAGTTCTAGTAATCAATACCATTCGTCCCACAGACCAACTGCAGTATAGGCGTGTCGGGCACTGCTAGTGCTTTAAGTGGGGTAAGAAATTGAGGGGGGGGCCTCGTTTGGGGGCGTGGCATCCGCTGTGGGCGTGGCCTAAAAGTGCACAAATCATATTAGGGTGCGCAAACAAATATATAAATGTAGTAGAGCATTTATATATTTGTATGCGTACTAGTATGGTTTGTGTATTTTTCAAGCCTTCTTTTATAAACATAGCAATGTTACATATTTCTATGTTTATAAAAGGTGGCTTGAAAGTGTACAAACCATAGTAAGTTCCGCACACTTGTGTGCTTACCTTACTATGGTTTGTGTACTTTTCAAGCCACCTTTTATAAACATAGACATTTGTAACATATTTCTATGTTCATAAAAGACGGCTTGAAACGTACAAGCCATCTTTTATAAATTTGTCCGTCGACAAAGCTTTATAAAACATGCCTTGAATTGTGTACGTTTCAAGCCGTCTGTTATAAACGTAGAAATATTTCTACGTTTATAAAACATGGCATCTTTTATAAAGATTTGCCAAAGGAGACAAGCACCTCGGGCTCTACATATTAGATCATGGAGCCTTCAGGTTCACAGAGGGTCAGTGACCTAGCGAGGGCAAACAAAGGAACTGTAACTTCCCTGATGACCCCTCAGATGGGGGGTCATCAGGGAAGTTACAGTGACTGACAGAAGTGCCAGCCAGCCTCAGCGACGCTGTGGCTGGCTGGCACTTCTGTCCACTTGCTTAACGTTACACTGGCGGGCGCATCTCCCGTCGCGGCTGCGGCCGTGGCGGGATAATGCGTGCTGCAATGGCGTGGTGGGACGGGGGGCCCCGGCAGGGCCCCGGCTCAGCCCCACTTTTTGGAGACTGGCGGGGCCCGGCCCCGGCAGGCCCCGGCCCACTTAAAGCACTGGGCACTGCTATTGGTGGCTTGGTGTCTGGTGAACAGTACTGACGCTTTGTCATCCACCGTGTCTTGTAAGACTGCGGCAGTAATCAATAGTGGTGCTAGCGTTTCTATGTCATATCATCGACAGACATTATTACAACAGGTGTTTTTACAAGAATACTTTTCCGAAAATAGTAATTGACATTTTTGAAAAATATTTTTGGGGGGTTCCCCCAACCCCTAACCTCCCCCACATATTTTTTATTGGTCCTGACCCCGAGAACCCCTTATCGGCCCTATCCAGCCCCCCACCCCTCAAAATATGAATGATTTTTTTCGGCAAAATTCTCTCGTAAACACACCCGTCGTAATTCATGTCTGTGGATGAAACGACATCGCACTGGTGCCAGCATGGCCAGTGGGGCCGTCTGTTTTAGAGGGAAAGAGATTGGCTTCTGCAATCCTCTATGCCTGGTTGCACCTCCTGGGCAGACAGAAGACCTCCTAGACTACGCGGGGAAAATTCACCCACGATGATTCCCCCGCTGTTGCAAAATGGCGCGCTTGTTTGATTTTTTTAAACTATGATATTGTAATTTTCATGAATTGATTTCTTTTATATGTTAAAGAAAACTGTTTGTCCAAAACATTAACTTTCTAGAATATGCATAATTTTTTAGGAGTAAAAAGTCCAACTTAGATTTTGACTCCATCTTTCAGTCCAAGCGTCACTAAGTGAGTTAATAATGAAACTAGAATTAGATTATATGAAGGGGGAGAGAAGAGGAAGTAGTAATTTGGTGCGTGTGTGCGTGTGTGCGTGATACCAGCTGGGGCTCTCATTTCCATGGAAGTTGAAATCATTCTATGCTTCAGTGAAGTGCTACCCTCTCTATCGCGATAAGCCCCGTTACCTTATTGTCACGACAGATGTTCAGGCATTCATCATGTCCTACATTATGCTGGCAACTCGCAGCCCTCATACTTGGAGTTCTGAAAGCAAACTGTTTCATAATATCGACCTGACACGTGAACGAGCTTTCTAGGGTGAATGTTGAAAGAAATGAAGACGGGCGCATAAAAAGAGACAGTGCTTTTAGGCACTTACAATACAAACAGGTACTGTTGTAAGTAGCAACCGGATTGCCCAACCCGGACCACCAGGCCTCGTTGCCCCAACTGTCATCCATGGAACCCTCACTCACTACACACACACCATCATTCTACATTCCGCCTGCAGGTAGGATACTGCAGTTTAATTTAGGGGTCAGCAGCCTTGGCTCAATAGATGTGTTCTACTACAATTCCCATGAGCCCTCATTTTTGACTATACTTGCTAGATCTGACTGAATTTGAAGTCCAACACATCTACAGAAGTAAATATTGCAGACCCCAGCTTAGCGTAGATAATTCCACCTAGGCACACAGCGCCCACTCAGCCACCACACACAATAGAAGAATAAATACACAACCCCTCAACCGTTGGGGTTTTATTGCCGCTAAAACAACTGCCTGGTTACACCCCGTACCAGCAGATCCAGGGCAGGTGCTTCCGAGACTCCACTTCCAGGTGTCCCACTATCTCCTTGTCCCAATGCACCAATGTCTCGCCCTCCACTCCCGCGATTCAGCGCCCGAGAGTACGTACGTCACAACTAAAACGCCACGGCCGCAGCAGCATCGTGAGTGTCTGTGTGGCTTCTCTCTCTAGCAGCGCCGCACACGCCGGATCCGCCGCAGCACTTCCGTGAGTCACACCGAAGCTGTGAGCTCTCTTTTAGAATCAGAATTCTAACTTCGGGAGGACGCCACCACATTTGGAATACGAGTTCTATAGTTAGAGCGCTACTTCGTGTGTGGCGCACATACTTACGCATGCCAAGGACATCTTGCTGCATAGCAGATCTGCCCGCATGCCTCCAGCTCTTCTGCAGTCACAACAAGGTGGTGCTCGACGGACACGTGTGTAAGAAAGAGTGGCCCGCTCTTCTGCACGCTACACCAACCACATGGCATCTGCGGGCACCAAGGCCAACTCTTCCTGATCTGCGGGACGTAACGGCAATTCTTTTTGCACATTGCATATCACCTGCGAAAGAACAACTGAAATCGTGATACGGGCCGCTTATATAGGAGAGAGCAAATTCTCTTTCGGCAGTTAAAGGACAGGCGTCGCTGCCACCCAACACAATGGCCTTGGGGGACACTCACAATCTGGGTTGGCATGGTTCGAACCTGTGACCATGAGTTCACACACACATCTCGGCCGTGAGTGCTCATCACCACACTGAGGATATCGGTTAAAGGAGAAGGAGCTGCAGGAAGAGGACACGCATGACTGTGTGAAAGAGGAGCAGGCGGAACAAGAATAAGCAGGATTCATTTTGGAAGGAGACAGACACCAGCACACCCTCTCTCCATCCATGCAGATGCTGATAATAGCTAAACCAGGCGTAAGCAGAGTGTGTATCCGAGCAGGCCACATCTGCATGGTGTTCCAAGGGTAAGCAGAGTGTGTATAAGAGCACACAACATCTGCATGGTGTTCCAGGGGTAAGCAGGGTGTGTATCCGAGCACACAACATCTGCATGATGTTCCAAGGGTAAGCAGGGTGTGTATCCGAGCACGCCACATCTGCATGGTGTTCCAAGGGTAAGCAGAGTGTGTATCCGAGAAGGCCACATCTGCATGGTGTTCCAAGGGTAAGCAGAGTGTGTATCCGAGCACGCAACATCTGCATGGTGTTCCAAGGGTAAGCAGGGTGTGTATCCGAGCACGCAACATCTGCATGGTGTTCCAGGGGTAAACAGGGTGTGCATCCGAGCACGCCACATCTGCATGGTGTTCCAAGGGTAAGCAGAGTGTGTATCCGAGCACGCAACATCTGCATGGTGTTCCAGGGGTAAGCAGCGTGTGTATCCGAGCACTCAACATCTGCATGGTGTTCCAGGGGCAAGCAGAGTGTGTATCCAAGCATGCAACATTCACATGGTGTTCCAGGGGTAAATAGAGGAGTATATTCGAGCACTCGACTTCTGCATGCTGTTCGAGGGGCAAGCAGAGTGTTTATCCGAGCATGCAACATCTGCATGGTGTTCCAGGGGTAAGCAGAGTGTGTATCCCAGCACTCAACATCTGCATGGTGTTCCAGGGGTAAGTAGAGGAGTGTATCCGAGCACTCAACATCTGCATGGTGTTCCAGGGGCAAGCAGAGTGTATAATCCGAGCACACAACATCTGCATGGTGTTCCAGGGGCAAGCATAGTGTGTAATCCGAGCACTCAAAATCTGCATGGTGTTCCAGGGGCAAGCAGAGTGTGTATCCGAGAATACAACATCCGCATGGTGTTCCAGGGGTAAGCAGAGTGTGTATCCGAGCACTCAACATCTTCATGGTGTTCCAGGGATAAGCAGGGTGTGTATCCAAGCATGCAACATCTGCATGGTACTCCAGGGGCAAGCAGAGTGTGTATCCCAGCACTCAACATCTGCATGGTGTTCCAGGGGTAAGTAGAGGAGTGTATCCGAGCACTAAACATCTGCATCGTGTTCCAGGGGCAAGCAGAGTGTGCATCTGAGACGCAACATCTACATGTTGTTCTAGGGGCAAGCATAGTGTGTATCCGAGTACGCAACACCTGCATGGTGTTCCAGGGGCAAGCAGAGTGTGTATCCAAGCACGCAACATTCACATGGTGTTCCAGGGGTAAATAGAGGAGTATATTCGAGCACTCAACATCTGCATGCTGTTCGAGGGGCAAGCAGAGTGTGTATCCGAGCATGCAACATCTGCATGGTGTTCCAGGGGTACGCAGAGTGTGTATCCCAGCACTCAACATCTGCATGGTGTTCCAGGGGTAAGTAGTGTATCCGATCACTCAACATCTGCATGGTGTTCCAGGGGCAAGCAGAGTGTGTAATCCGAGCACACAACATCTGCATGGTGTTCCAGGGGCAAGCAGAGTGTGTAATCCGAGCACTCAACATCTGCATGGTGTTCCAGGGGTAAGCAGAGTGTGTATCCGAGCACTCAACATCTTCATGGTGTTCCAGGGATAAGCAGGGTGTGTATCCAAGCATGCAACATCTGCATGGTACTCCAGGGGCAAGCAGAGTGTGTATCCCAGCACTCAACATCTGCATGGTGTTCCAGGGGTAAGTAGAGGAGTGTATCCGAGCACTAAACATCTGCATGGTGTTCCAGGGGCAAGCAGAGTGTGTAATCCGAGCACACAACATCTGCATGGTGTTCCAGGGGCAAGCAGAGTGTGTAATCCGAGCACTCAACATCTGCATGGTGTTCCAGGGGCAAGCAGAGTGTCTATCCGAGAATACAACATCTGCATGGTGTTCCAGGGGTAAGCAGAGTGTGTATCCGAGCACTCAACATCTGCATGCTGTTCGAGGGGCAAGCAGAGTGTGTATCCGAGCATGCAACATCTGCATGGTGTTCCAGGGGTAAGCAGAGTGTGTATCCCAGCACTCAACATCTGCATGGTGTTCCAGGGGTACGTAGAGGAGTGTATCCGAGCACTCAACATCTGCATGGTGTTCCAGGGGCAAGCAGAGTGTGTATCCGAGAATACAACATCTGCATGGTGTTCCAGGGGTAAGAAGAGTGTGTATCCGAGCACTCAACATCTGCATGCTGTTCGAGGGGCAAGCAGAGTGTGTATCCGAGCATGCAACATCTGCATGGTGTTCCAGGGGTAAGCAGAGTGTGTATCCCAGCACTCAACATCTGCATGGTGTTCCAGGGGTACATAGAGGAGTGTATCCGAGCACTCAACATCTGCATGGTGTTCCAGGGGCAAGCAGAGTGTGTAATCCGAGCACACAACATCTGCATGGTGTTCCAGGGGCAAGCAGAGTGTGTAATCCGAGCACTCAACATCTGCATGGTGTTCCAGGGGCAAGCAGAGTGTGTATCCGAGAATACAACATCTGCATGGTGTTCCAGGGGTAAGCAGAGTGTGCATCCGAGCACTCAACATCTGCATGGTGTTCCAGGGATAAGCAGAGTGCGTATCTAAGCATGCAACATCTGCATGGTGTTCCAGGGGCAAGCAGAGTGTGTATCCGAGAATACAACATCTGCATGGTGTTCCAGGGGTAAGAGAGTGTGTATCTGAGCACTCAACATCTGCATGGTGTTCCAGAGGTAAGCAGAGTGTGTATCCAAGCATGTAACATCTGCATGGTGTTCCAGGGGCAAGCAGAGTGTGTATCCAAGAATATAACATCTGTATGGTGTTCCAGGGGTAAGCAGAGTGTGCATCCGAGCACGCAACATCTGCATGGTGTTCTAACCAAAATGCTAGAAGGTGAGGCAGG
The DNA here is from genome assembly GCF_040938575.1 of Ambystoma mexicanum. Taxonomy (NCBI): domain Eukaryota; kingdom Metazoa; phylum Chordata; class Amphibia; order Caudata; family Ambystomatidae; genus Ambystoma; species Ambystoma mexicanum. The sequence continues at coordinate 333,498,401 of NC_090924.1, read as the reverse complement.
TTTGTGACAATTATTATGGTGGCCATACAAGCCCAAATAAAACTCAAAGAGTGCCGGGTATGTTATGTTGTGTTCGTTTATACCACGCACTGCTGCCATTTGCATGGTCTCCAGGCACTCACGTGGCTCTGTAAGAAAAGTGGATAGGGCTGGTCAGTGAGGGAGAGAGGGATAGGATAGAATTTGTGCTCCTCTGAAGATGCGTGTAGAACCAGGAGAAACTGGTGTCTGTGCGTGTTGAGCTTTTTGGGTGTGGTTTGCTATGTGTACTGGACTTGTGTCCGTGTGGGTGGTGTCCAGTGTCTGAGTTGTTTGCAGGTATTGGGTTTGTAGTATGATTAGAGAGGGGTTTGCGGTTTTCATGTTTTTTTGGTGGGTTGCTTCAATCCCCTTTGGGTGTGTGTAGTAAGTGAGAGGTGGGAGGGTGCGGAGATGAAAAGGAGGATGGATAGGTGGTTTCAGCTCATCTCTAAGTGTTGAGTAGCTTTATTGCCGGTTCTTCCATCTATATGGTCCCGTGCTTGCTTTGTTCCTAGTGTTTGGTTTGCAGAGTGGCGTCTATAAACTAAATCTAAACAAACAAATCAGTACAATTCAAGTGTGGCTGGATTCAAAAGCAGCGGATGTCAAATCAGTATGGTTCTATTGTGGCTAAATTCTAAAGCAGCAAATGCCATTGTAGTGTGGCTAAATTCAAAAGCAGCGGGTTGCAATTCTATTGTGGCTAAATTCAAAAGCAGCTGGTTACAATTCTAGTGTGGCGAAATTCAAAGGCAGTGGGTTGCAATTCTAGTGTGGCTTAATTCCAAAGCAGTGTTAACCAATTTAGCTCAATTCCAGTTTGGCTAAATTCAAAAGCAGTGGGTAGACATTCTAGTGGAAAAACAAAGAGGTGATGGCTGGAAGGCTTAGAATAAATCTTAACCTCTGGCATTGCTCTGTGCAACCCTCCAGACATCGTTCTTCACCTGCCAAGCCATTACAGAAGGGGAAAGACTATATGCAAATCAGGCTTGGTCCCATCCGAGAAGAGGCAGTCCAGCCCAAACTGCTAGGTCACAGACCTTCTGCACAAGATCACAAGCATCCCCAGACATGTTTTGGCCTTGTTGGGCCTCATAAGTGAAGTGTAGATTAGGTCTTTAGGCCCAGTAGGCACAGGACCCACGTCTTGGTATACCCATCCCACTCGGAGTGCCAAAGCAAAAACAAAGAGGTGCTAGCTGGAAAGTTTAGAATGAATCTTAACCTCTGGTATTGCTCCGGGCAACCCTCCAGGCCATCGTTCTTCGCCTGCCAAGCCATTACAGAAGGTGAAAGAACATATGCAAATCAGGCTTGGTCCCACCCCAAAACGGGCGATCCAGCCCGAACTGCTTGGTCACATCCCTTCTGCACGAGACCACAAACATCCCCAGGCATGTTTTGGCCTTATTGGGCCTCATCAGTGAGGAGTACCTTGGGTCTCTAGGCCCAGCAGACACGGGACCCACGTCTGGCATCGCTGCTTTTATTTTTTCTAGAAATTCTAGTGCACCCGAATTCAAAAGCAGTAGGTTGCAATTCTGGTGCGGCGGAATTCTGAAAAGCAGCAAGTTACGATTCTATTGTGGCTAAATGCAAAAGCAGCAGGTTGGAATTCTAGTGTGGCTAAATTCAAAAGCAGCAGGTTGCAATTCTAGTGCGGCAAAATTCAAAAGATGTATGAAGTATACGCAACAGAGTATTATGGAGCAAATAGGATGGGGCAGGTGCATGTGCAAGAGTTTACTACTTAGCAAGCAGGAAAGAAAAGGTGTATATGCAACAGTGTATTACAGAGCAAGTAGGACAGTACACGCCTATATATGGAATGTGCTACTGAGCAAGTAGAATAGTTCAGGTGTCGAGGCAAGAGTATATTACTGAGCCAGTAGGATCGACAGGACAGGTGTATATATAACAGTGTGTTACTGAACAAGCAGCACAGAACAGGTGTATATGTAACAGTAATTACTGTTATTACTGAGCAAGTAGGATGGGACAGGTGCATATTCAACAGTGTATTACTGAGCAAGTAGGGTGCTACAAGTGTATATGTAACAGTGTATTGTAGAGAAAGTAGGATGGGACAGGTGTGCATGCAACAGTGTATTACTGAGCAAGCAGAACAGAACAGGTGCATATGCAACACTGTAATACTGAGAAAGTACAATGGGATTGATGTATATGCAACAGTATAAATATATATTTTTAATTATTATATTTGAATTGGTTGAAACATTTAACCTTACATGTACAATAAAACAGAACACATTAAACAATCAATTATTTCAGAATTAGCAAAGTACAATACAATCAATATAATAGAACCATATTTACCATAACATAATGTGGGGAAACAAAACGAGTTCAAATTCATCTGTTCACTATGATATGAGCGCAGATATAACATTATTAATATTTAATGTTAACCGAACCAATTTCTGCTAAGAATTTCAGGACTCTTACTGTGAGGGCAGTGTCTTGGCCACTTGAAAGTCAAATCCAGAAAGGTTCAGAGTTCAGCCATTCCTCATTACAAACACAGCGGGCAAAGATCCCATTTCTCAATTCGTCTACAGCTGTACATTCGACCAAGAGATGCTTTCATGTTTGCACAGGCCCTTCTTTTTCACAGTGGGAACAGCCCCCCTCCTTCTTGGCTTGCGTTTCAGTGGATCTGGCAGCAAAAACGTCACCAGTCAAATAATGTTAAGGCGAAATCGGAGGAACAGAGATCGACAGTATCCGCTCGGAAGACCTTCAGATAATTCTTAATCACAACTATTGATTTGTCTTCCGATTGGCTTCATTATAGCGTGCATCCTCTCATTCTACCAATGATTGAGATCCAATCGTATTCGAATAGTATTCTTTTACAAAATGGTCAAGAGCTTAGACACCATCTGCAAGGTTCCCAAATTCGTTAAGCAATTTAGTTGTCCCTTTCTCCAAACTTTCATTCAGGTCTTCAAATAATGTGTTTGGAGTTACTATCAAAATCCTATAGTACAAGGACCACACTTTCCACCTATACCAGCATTTCATGGTGGGTAAGCCCAGTAAGAACCTTGTAGTTGATTTGCGGACATTAAGTGGTAATCTCAAAGGTTTTCTTTCCAGATTAAGCCTTCTATGTAGTCCCAATCCGGTTCCCTGGGTTGGGACTCTACTTCCATACCACAGAGGAGTGATGGAATTACTTTCAACTTGTAGAATTCTAAAAGAGGTGAAATGGTGACGTGTAATATTTTTTACGAATTTTGCACATCTGGGTGGCAAATTGTGTCGCGTTTGCTTTCCGCCTGTCCTTACCACGTCCTTTGTTCAGGGAAGCATCTAAAGGTACCCCAAGATATTTTACTTTTTTGACAGGGGTCAGCTTTATTCCATTTAAAGTCCAGATATAACCATACAGAGCAGTCCTTCTCATGGTAAACCTTATTATTTCAGTTTTACTAGTGATAATATACACGTTGTTCAACCCTGCCTATTCCATAATCGCTCCCAGTAATCTCTGCAGTCCCAAGGGAGTTTGGTCCGCTATAATCAGGTCATCGGTGTATGCTATCCATGGTATTGCCGAGTCTCGGAGTCTAGGTCTCACAAGGGAGTTTGGTCCATGATAATCAGGGCATCGGCATATGCTATCCATCGTATTGCTGAGTCTCGGAGTCTAGGTCTCACAAGGGAGTTTGGTCCGCTATAATCAGGTCATCGGTGTATGCTATCCATCGTATTGCTGAGTCTCGGAGTCTAGGTCTCACAAGGGAGTTTGGTCCGCTATAATCAGGTCATCGGTGTATGCTATCCATGGTATTGCCGAGTCTCGGAGTCTAGGTCTCACAAGGGAGTTTGGTCCGCTATAATCAGGTCATCGGCGTATGCTATCCATGGTATTGCCGAGTCTCGGAGTCTAGGTCTCACAAGGGAGTTTGGTCCGCTATAATCAGGTCATCGGCGTATGCTAACCATGGTATTGCTGAGTCTCGGAGTCTAGGTCTCACAAGGGAGTTTGGTCCGCTATAATTAGGTCATCGGCGTATGCTATCCATCGTATTGCCGAGTCTCGGAGTCTAGGTCTCACAAGGGAGTTTGGTCCGCTATAATCAGGGCATCGGCGTATGCTATCCATGGTATTGCCGAGTCTCGGAGTCTAGGTCTCACAAGGGAGTTTGGTCCGCTATAATCAGGTCATCAGCGTATGCTATCCATGGTATTGCCGAGTCTCGGAGTCTAGGTCTCACAAGGGAGTTTGGTCCGCTATAATCAGGTCATCGGCGTATGCTAACCATGGTATTGCTGAGTCTCGGAGTCTAGGTCTCACAAGGGAGTTTGGTCCGCTATAATCAGGTCATCGGAGTATGCTATCCATCGTATTGCCGAGTCTCGGAGTCTAGGTCTCACAAGGGAGTTTGGTCCGCTATAATCAGGTCATCGGCGTATGCTATCCATGGTATTGCCGAGTCTCGGAGTCTAGGTCTCACAAGGGAGTTTGGTCCGCTATAATCAGGTCATCGGCGTATGCTATCCATGGTATTGCTGAGTCTCGGAGTCTAGGTCTCACAAGGGAGTTTGGTCCGCTATAATCAGGTCATCGGCGTATGCTATCCATGGTATTGCCGAGTCTCGGAGTCTAGGTCTCAAAAGGGAGTTTGGTCCGCTATAATCAGGTCACCGGTGTATGCTATCTATCGTATTGCTGAGTCTCGGAGTCTAGGTCTCACAAGGGAGTTTGGTCCGTGATAATCAGGGCATTGGCATATGCTATCCATGGTATTGCTGAGTCTCGGAGTCTAGGTCTCACAAGGGAGTTTGGTCCGTGATAATCAGGGCATTGGCATATGCTATCCATGGTATTGCCGAGTCTCGGAGTCTAGGTCTCACAAGGGAGTTTGGTCCGCTATAATCAGGTCATCGGCGTATGCTATCCATTGTATTGCTGAGTCTCGAAGTCTAGGTCTCACAAGGGAGTTTGGTCCATGATAATCAGGGCATCGGCATATGCTATCCATCGTATTGCTGAGTCTCGGAGTCTAGGTCTCACAAGGGAGTTTGGTCCGCTATAATCAGGTCATCGGCGTATGCTATCCATCGTATTGCTGAGTCTCGAAGTCTAGGTCTCACAAGGGAGTTTGGTCCATGATAATCAGGGCATCGGCATATGCTATCCATGGTCTTGCCGAGTCTTGGAGTCTAGGTCTCACAGGGTCACAAGGGACACTCCCTCCAATGCCTCAGTCAAGTTCGACAGATATAAATTAAAGCAACAGGGAGCCAATAAGCATTTATGTCTCAATCCACGGAATGTGGGGATTGTTTCCGAGAGGGCACCGTCGCCAGTCAGTCTAATATGAAGATGGGTACTTTGTTTAGTTGCCTAATTATATCGATTAATGAGAAATGAATTCCCCAAATGATTAGCTTTTCCCACAGTGTGTTAGGGTCTACTGTGTCAAAAGCCTGACTGAAATCTATCATTGCTACATACAATGGTGTTCCTTCTTTCTGCTTTTTTCTCTTAGAGGCGTAAGGACAAAGATTTTCAATATAGTGTTCATGCCTGTTCTGGACCCAACTTGACCTTTGCATAGTCTATTTGTCGTGCTAATCCACAATTTGTACTCCTTCAAAATCAGCCCTGCAAGTATCTAAGAGTAGGCGTAAAGAAGGGCGATGGGCCTGTAATTCACATGATTGACCATGTCGCCCTTCTTGTAAACTGAAACCATGGTCACCAATCTCCAAGACAGAGGGCTGCTTTTAGAGCCGATGATGTTATCAAATAAGATGTTTAGAATGAATGCCCACATCTGTGGGTTAGATTGCAGAATATGGTTGCAAAGACTAATTGGTCTGGGTGCTCTCGAGGCGAATGCTTTAAGCTCAAAAACCCTAACATCTCATACTCCACAGCAACCATGTATTACTGAGCCAGAAGGATGCGACAGGTGTATATGCAACACTGTATTACTGAGCAAGGACTTGCGTGATCAGGAACCGGAGCCGCAGGGTCCTTACATTTTGTTTTTCAGGAGCGCTACCCCTGCTGCCCCAGCTCACAATATATGCCACACTTAGAGATTAAATTGTGAACATTGGCCTGAGTCATATCTAGGCAGACAGGCTAGTGCCATCATGTCCCACACTTGGCTGGACTTGTGGATGAAGCATGCGCCGCACTTAGACGAAGTCGCGAACATTAGCCTGAGCCACATCTGAATACAAATGTAAATGCTAGCATGCCCCACTCGTGTGTCACTGTGTACCCTGCTTTCCAGTTCCCATGCTGTTGCTACATATCGGTATGCCCCCTCCTGTCACTATAAGCCCAGCCCCCTGTCTCTATGTGTCCGTGTGTCACTATGTTCCCTGCCATCCTGGTCACGTGCCTTGTCTCGGGCACTTTAAAGATAACCATCATATCACATCACTACGCTTACTCTCTACTATATACCATCATTCAACTAGAACACAGCTATACCCTTGATTAATTCAGCCTAGCTGTTCACATACATATACTACCCCACAAACACCTCATCACTCTAGTAAAACGCAGCTAGCCGAGCACATTCCGGCCTAGATGCTCACATATGCATCCCTCAGGCCTAACGTAGCCAGAGCCCAGTCGGGGTGTCCACCCACGAGACTGCACACATCCAACTGACATCTCCAGCACCACACCTAATGCTAGGATGCAGTTACCACCTGGCAATTACATCAGCTGCACACATATCCAGTGCACCCATGCACCCTACGACACTATCTCCCTCTACTGACCAGAACTACGGTTCCCGAGGGCGTTCAACCTATCAGCTTTGAGGTCATACCAATGATATATAGAGACCTATATAAACAGCAAGTAACATAACAGAGCATGACAGAGCTGCGCAGTTCCCATTTCCTCAAACCTGCATCTCCGTGGATATCTTCTCAGGGGCCGACGGGCCCTCATACACCCTCTCCTTAACACCATATCCAGAAGCATGGGCTGTGCCTCCGGCGACACCCTTGCCTCGCCCAGGCGAACTGGCCCGCGAGAAATAGCACACGCTGCCCTCCACCCGGGCAAACAAGTGATCAGAAACCCTCTCATTGTATCCATTACGCTGCATCAAAACACACACAAATGCACTCATCATTGTAAAATCTCCTCAGTGTGATCCCAAATGAAGAACAACCAGTGGGGCTGGCTGGCCTACTTACAATTCACCATTACAAGCCCACATTCTCTTGTCTCCGAGTGTGAGGAATTCGACCATCCGCACGGTGCATGTGCGCTTGCCAGGGCTTTTTTAAAATGTTTAATTAAATGGAATAATGGTAGACCAACCACAGGAAAATGTGTGGGGCTAATCCACACACATTTTCCTGTGCTCAGACCACGACAAACGCATAGACCTGTGTACTCTGGGTGGACACAGACTGCAGGCACAGTCCCGGGATTAGCAGGGGGTTTGCCAGCAGGTCACACGGCAGAGTGCAGGCAGGCGCTGCCCCCTGTTTCCAATAAGCACGTCTTGATTTTCCTTTTTTTCATATTCACTGCCCATCTGGCCCGGGGGACTGTAAGAGGAGCACCAGCATGGCAGAGCCAGCAGCCACTGATCTTTCATCCCCGTTCACAGAGCACAAGTCGACACCATTCCCCTCCCTTGCCCTGACCACAGAGGACAACGAAAGTCACCGTCAGTTGGCCCAGGACTCCACAAGGAGGGCTTACCACCAGTGGCATTGCTAGGGTGGGTCTGAGGGTGCCCATGCCCACCCTCTGAAATCCTGGGCCCCGCCTTGTGCCCCCCTACCTAAGGCGAGTAGTGACCGTGTTCTCTGTTCATGGTGTTATTTGTGACACTCAGATGTCTGCATATCGCACTGCAAATACTCTCCTTTTGTCTCAAAGCTAGCAGTGATCTTGGTAGGCATTCTAGCATCGGTATGAACCTGAGCACGAGCCACTTCTCAGGTGGTCCTGCCCGGCTTCTGCACAGCGACCTCCATATTGTGCAGAGCAGCTTGCAGCCCCCCCCATCAGAATGTAGTGCATGAAACTGCTAATGATGGGCCATTAGTCACTGAATGGTTTTGTGCCTGCATTCTGATGGGAAGGGAGGTGCAGTGGGGTGTGGGTAGTTGGTGTGCATAAAAGCCTCTCTGCAGGAGTGCTTGTGACGTCACACACTACCTTTCATAGGCGGCCCCCCCACTTTTGGCTGTGGCCCTCCCTACTTTTGTCTTTGCCTCTGCTTACCACCATATGTCAAACAAAACAAAAGCAGCTGCATTATTCTTTTCTTCCTGCTCTGATATACAGCACCATATTTTTCACTGCCGGTTGGATTCAGGGAGAGGGCACACATTCAGACACTCTGTTTACGGAACGAAATCGATGAATCGTCTATTCTTCTTTGACAGCGCTGATCACAGAACTAGCTGCCCTCGTTCTCTCCCCTAGGCGGGCCTCACAAATACAGCGGTGCAGCTCTTCCAAGCCTTCATCGTTCCCAACTCGATCACAGAGTGTATGCTGCTCACTGCCCTGACGCCCCGGACACATGTCGAAGGGGACGAGCACCGTTGTGGGCCAGAGCAACTGCCTACCAGCAGGGGGGGCTCCCACTGAAGGATCGAGCGTGGTGCCGAGGAGCACCAGATCAAAATTGCATCAGTGGTTGCAGGATGATGGGCAGCCACCGCCAACACAGCGGGCCCGTGAGAGCCTTGTCACCATTGTTGTGGCTGGACCTGTGGTCAAACAGGCCAGTCCTGTTAGTGCTGGGGGCACCCAGCATGGTCTTCAGTTGTCACAGTTGTGGGCTGGCTCACAAGTTCTGGGGACGCCCAGCACACACTTACAGTTTCAGGGATCACCCTGATAGCCGTGGTCACACGGCAATACACCAGCTTTACGCCAAGGATGTTTAATTTGGGTTGTGGCATGATAGTCATCTCCCCCAGTTGGAAGTTCTTATATGCAGGATCTAGTTTTGCAAGGGTCGTTGGCATACCCACGATCATAAGTTTCGTCTTCCCTCTATTCAGTGCTAGGTTGTTACGCATCATCCAGTTCTCTATAATAGTGAATACTCGATTGAGTTCAAGTTCATCTTGAGAATTGGAGCCTGTAAGAGGGATGACACACTGACTATCATCAGCGTAGTTAGAGAATAGGATCCCTCCTGTTCCAAGTGAGCAAAGGGGCCATACACATTTTATATATGCAAGAGGAGGTACTTGCTCCCTGCGGTAGCCCGTACTGCACTGAAATAGGCGGGGCCATTGCCTCCTTGGAACATACCCTGCTTACCCTATTTGCCAGAAAAGATCTGATCCAGTGCACAGCAGAAGGTGAGAGTTAGCCACTTCCTCCATTCTGGCTACAAGAATAGTGTGGTCCACCAAATGGAATGTTGGTGATTGGTCCAAAGAGATTAGGAGGAAGGTGAGGCCTTTGTCAATACGGCCCAGTAACCTAGATTTCAGCTCCGATAGGGCTGTCTCCGTGCCAAACCCTTTTCTGAACTCGGAATGATAAGGGTTCAGAATTTGGAACTGGTTCAAGTGCCGCGCTATCTGAATTTAGGCAACTCGATCAAAAATATCTAGGAAGAAGGGCATGTTCGTTATAGGCCTATAGTTAGTGGATTGTATTGATCCTGGACTGGTTTTTTCAGAATGGGGATTGTTGGTGGGGAGCCCAATATTGGGTCATTAAGATAAGCTTAGCCTACACCAATCACTGTGGCCCACTTTGCTTTATAAGAGGGCTGGGTCCCTTTTTTGGCAGATCACCTGAAGACTTCACTAGAAGTAACATAGAAGAACTCAACCTTGGACCCTGGCTGAAAGTACAGTCTGCCTTACATCTTCCACCAGTGAAGGAAGGCCAGGATTCCCCTAAATATCTCCCAGGGAACAGAGAGAGATAAAGACCTCAGAGAACCCTTTGGCCACTACAGAACCGGTACCCAGCCAGCACACAGTGCGCCGTGCTAGGCTCTGCAGCAAGCTTCCTAGGTAGGAATTGTCAGAAGGTCTCTGAACCTACAACAAAGGACAAGGCAGCTGCCTGCAACACACTCCTCAGCTTTGGGCAGTCAGCCTTCAAGGACCAACACGAGCCAATTGAAGAAGCTCAGAGTAGCGCCTCGACAGGCCTCTACCGTCATCCACCTTAAAGGATATTTTCGAGCCAGTCGAGTTCTTCGTGCTTCAACTGACTGCAACGCTGACCATTGTCAAGCCACAGTCGCTTAAAGACATCCGAGAGGTCTCGGCCAGTGCCTCAGAACCACTGATCAGCACTGAGACAACGCTTCCTGACTCGTGCCACTGTGTAGGTCAGCCTGTAACCGTTTGTCCATTTTCACTCGCCGAAACGTCTTGCCACCTGATACCGCAGTGGACTCCCATCTTGAACTCTGTCACAGAAGCCTGTAAAGTGCCCTGAAGCCGACTCGCCCCTGCCGAACATTAAGAACACCTACAGCACAAGGTACATAGTGGTTCGTTCCACCTGGGCCTTCCCAGAAGGCCCCTAGGGACATTTTAAGACCTATTGCTCCCTTTGTGCTAAAGCTAAGAAACCTTAAGAAACTGTTGTGGTTATTAACCATACTGAGGACCCTCCTATCAGTATTCTGAGTGCATCCCTTTTCATTCTTTGAAACTGTCTGTCCTCTGCATTCCTTTACAAGGTGGGTTGTATTTCATAGTGTTGCTAGTACTGTCAGTTGTGATATAAGTAAAGTAGATAACTTGATAGTCCATCTTCTCTAACCACTCCAGGTCTCCCTATACCCAAGGGATCCTTGGAATTGCTGTATTTAGGTTAGATTGCCTAGGGGGATGTAGCCCTATGGATCAGTTTACTGTTACCCTTGTCACCACGTAGGAGCTATGCATTACATTTTCCAATCTCAGTATGCTCCTACCAAATTTACTTTGACCACACCTGACCTAACACATTTAATTTTCCATGAGCGGGGTTGTTTATTCCAACATGCCTTCCCCTTGTTTTGTGAAGAAGTATCTAGCCTGCATGACCTCCCATTGAGCACGCTCTCCTGCTATTTCGGATCTGATCAGGTTGCGTCTATTTTTTACATTTGGTTGCCATTGACAACCACTACATGCTTAGGCACGGACACACAGTATCCATGTAAGGCAGCCATAGGCCGAAACCCAGGCAAGTATGAACAACCATCCGGTGGCTTGCACAGTCCGCCATCCTGAAGCTGATGCAGTGAGCAGTGAGTAACGGGGAGGAGCGAGAGGCCACGGGATGAGAGCTTTGTGTATGCAGAGGCAAGGCAGCCCACACTCTGCTCCATGGAAGCAATGGAAAACCATCCTGGGTTGCGGACAACACTCTACACCACTAGGTAAAGAATAAGCCCCATATAAACAGGGACGCTGATTTGCCAAAATGCCAGGGGTAGTGGAAGTGACATCACCGACCTGATGATAACACAGGAAGTGATGTCACTTGACCTTTGACCCAGATGGCATCAGTTCCTCTTTAACCCTGGTGACATCACCGGAAGTGGCTTGTGGGCATAAAGAAAGTACATGACTGCAAACATTTAAAAACACCAAATAGGTACCAAAGCAGACAAGAATATTTTAGATACCAACTACATTTTAACAAGGGTGCTGCCTTCATATGCTATGGATGGGGTCATGATATGACAGGGTTAGACCCAGTAGAACAACATAGGCTGAGGCACTGCCATAGATATGCCGCTTCAGCATTATATGGCAGGTTATGTATGCCAATTATAGCTGTATGTCAGGTGTTGCCATAATATGGCAATAAGAGCCCCTACATTGCCAGTTGCTGCAATAATATAGTATCCAAAAATCCAATACATGCAAGTCACTACAGTGGACAGGAGCATTAATTAATGATGATGATGATGATTTGCTATTTATATAGCATGTTCACCAAAGCGCAGTACATAGCACATATTCACATACAATTATCACCCCAACTGAAGTTACTACTCATTTATCAACCTCAGAATAATTAAAATCTGAGTTGGCTTTGCAGGATTTGAACGTGAAACCCGCAGACCACACATAGATCGCAGACACGAGCGCTGAACCCACTGAGCTATCTTACTGCTTTGTTCTTAAAAATGCAATGTCACCATAAGAAAACATGTAAAAACTAGCTGCACAATGTAGGCCCGACATGTAATAACACTTATCATGTTTGCTGCAGCCTTGATGATGCACAGTAAAAAATGCCATGACACAGTAAGACATACCAAAATGTGAATCTAACCACACTTCTTGCGCATACTTTTTCATAGATGCCCACAAAAATATACAATGCCACAGTAAGGACTGGCTGCACCAAATGCCAGTCTAGCCAGGCAATTACCCTTATCATGATTGCTTTATCAGAGATGGCCAGTACAAAACATCAAGCCACTGTAAGAAATGGCTCGACTAGCTGCACCAAAATGCCAGTCCAGGCACATAATAACACTTATGATGCTTATTTCGTTATAGATGCCCAGTAAAAATGTCATGCCACAATAAGAAATGACTAGACTGGCTGTACCAAAATGCCAGTCTAGCCACTAACAGCACACTTTCTGCCTGCTTGATCATGGATGCCTATTGCATTTTAGTGCGCACCCCTCCTGCCCCACCCTCCCCACACACCCCCTCTAGCTCCTTGGACCAGAATTACCTCTGCATCCCTCTTCCTTGTCCCAGTACTTACGTATGAAGCAAGGTGCTTAATAGGCAAGAGTAGGACTAGGAGTGATGAATATTACCAGTAAATAATCCAGGCATTGAACACATTCACAACACATTCACTTGCTCCTTTACACATGCACCCATTCACTCAGCCACCCATGCATCATGCACTCACTCACTCACACAAGTTACATAATTTACATATACATACACACAGACAGACACACACCTGTGCATGCATGCACGCACACACATTTGCAAAGAAAACATTTTCTTAACTTTTCCAGAATCCTTTGTTGTTCCGAGGAACTCCTCAGCGGTAGGCCTCTCTGGCTCTCATGCTCCATGCACACAATCAACCAGCTCTGGCTCCTGTCATATGCAGAGCAGGGGAGCCTTATATGTCCTGGGGGTCCTCTGTCTTAAGATATAATTTCCATTACGGAAAACCGGAACAGAAATAATGTATTTCTGAGGTCAGCGTGAGGTAAAAAGAAATGAATGTAAAGAGGGATCTCATCTGAGCCGTCTTTACTTTTGTTTCTCTCTGCCTCTGCTAAGTTTTAACCAGGGGTCAGAGAGGCAGTGGCAGGAGTCGATTGGGAGTTGCCAGGGGTCACAGTTGTGCATCCTGGTAACCCTCAGATGGCATCCCAGCATAAAAACTCTCTTTACCTTTGAGGGACCTAGACTAAGGCCCCTAGCATGAACATAGAGACTTCACTACCTGGGCCATTATTGCTGTTCCATGGAGGGCACATGCAGGGAAAGGGGGCCCATTATTTACGTTCTTTGCTGTAAATAACCCATCCTTGGTGTGGAATATCGGGCTGATTGGCCAGAGAAAGTGGACCAATAGAAACAAGAGGGGGAGAATATAAAGAAGGACATGAAGCAGGAAGCTGTGGGTTGTTCAGGCGAGGTCAGAAGAAGAGGGGGTGGCAGACTAAGAGACCAGCAGGAGGGAGGAAGCAGCAGCGGAGTGTGGAACCGATTTCTTGAGAAGGTGAGGTATTCGTTAGTGAGTGCAATTGGTGCTGCATGGTGAATGTGCGTGATAGCGTGGCAGGTGTGTATCGGTGAGATAGTGTAAGCAGTGAATGTGAAGTCTATGTGACTGAGTGAAAGGAGGGTGTCTGAGTAGGAAGTGGGTGAAAGTGGATAGTACTGTGGAGGAGGAAATAGTAGTATGGCTGAGGGAGTAGTGGAGTGGAGGAGGGAGTAGTTATTAGGTAGGGAGAGGGAGTAATAGTGTGGAAGAGGGAAAGGAAGTGTGGAGGATGGAGGCATAGAGTTGAGTAGATGAGGGATTAGTAGCATGGAGAAGGGAAGTGGGTGGAGGCAAGGCCCAGAAAGAATGAGAGACATCAGTGGGAAAGAGGGAAGAGAGTAGAGGCATGTGAAGCTTGAAGAATAGAGTATGAAGGTATTGAGATGGCGAGGAGAATGTGAGCATGGTAGAAGGAAGACCGAGTCAGGCAGGGTGTGTGCAACTGGATCGAGTAGGGACAGCTTTAGAAAGTCCCTGATGGGGTTTAGTTAGAAAAGGCCCCCTGCCTTTAGGTCTACATTACCAGTAAAGATAGATCTTGGACAGTATGGGTCAATATTCACTATATGCTAACCTGCGGTCAGGCATGGCTGGGTTGGGATGCAGGTGCATTATTAGACGAGAGGGAGGGACGGCCATAGGGCCCATTGAGAAACCACTAAAGGCCCTTGAACCGTCTCTGAGAATGCACATGTTTCTTGTGCCAACTGTAACAAAACACATGTGTCCAAGAGAATAAGGAGAAATACAAAGCAAAGGAAAACCAAAGAGTTGCCTAATTTAGTGCTGAGTCCAGATATTACCACCAATCCTACATACTAACACAAATGCTCCCAGACCTAAAAATGGTGAGAACAATCAATATTTCTCTTTAATGTTGCCACCAGAACCTCATTAGAAAGGTTTGAGAACAGGATGATTTACACTCGCAGCACTTGAGATAGTTGTACATCGCTGAACTGCATTGTTCAATGGCCCATGATGCCTTCCCATTGGGCTTATTCAGAAAGGCAATCCACGCAGCGCACAGCAGTTTTAGCATCTCAGTAAAGAGACGAGAAAAAGATAACGACATCGATGGGAACAAAATGGAGGCTTAACATGCTCAAAACACGTTCTCAGTTACTCAACTGCACATGTGGAGCATTTATAAGGCGCACATAAGAGAAAACATGCTCAGAAAGGTAAATCAGTCACTAAATAGGTTGCAAATGTAAACACAATACTGCAGTCCCTGCTAAGATCAAGGTGTGTTATCTCATTGATTTTATAGCTGGCAAAGCATGTTATTCTATTAATCGAAGTTGCTGCGGATTTGAAAAAGGCTATAATCATAATGGCTATTGATTTGTTCCTTGGTTCACATGTGCCGTCCTTCAGTTAGTTGACACTTTCTGTAAACAGCCTATGTATGAAAAGTTCGGTCGGCCCTGCCAGGAGTCAGCAGTGGCCCCTGCCAGTTTAGCAAAGCTCTGCCCCCCACTTCTCGGATCACTGAGCCATCTTATTGGTTATGCATGTCCTGTACAGACACAGTGGACAGGCTCCTGGGGGGTGGTCTGTCATGATGTCTAGAGATTGTGTGTAGACAGTATATCCAGAAGTGTGCCCCAGCAGCGTCTGAGAATTCAGGCTTCGAGGCACTGTCCGCAGGCAAGCAAGCCTCGTGTCTGGTCTACATTGTTAAAATAAGCTGGACCCATTTCGGGTTCATCAGAGATGATTTGGGAGTCTGTTGGGCAAGGACACAGGTGTTATGCTTTTCCTAAAAATAGTCGCAGACAATATGCACAAAATATTCGCTCTGAACCACAAATGAGAGAAAGTGAGTGCACATATGAAGTCTTATGCGGGGAGCATCACTTCCACTAGCAGAGATGAGGTGTCTGGATATTTGAAATGGAAAGTCAGATGTTGGGGTATCCTATCTTCCACTAAGCATATCGCCATATCCCTGGTTTTCGCTCTTGCAGAAATCGCAGTGGGTTCCAACACATCACATAAAGGCCGGATCTCATTTATGAGAAACATGGATGTCAGCATGTGTCATGCCAGCAATGGCTGCCTTCCAGCGCGCTAATTAGTCTCTTTGCCCACGCGTGACAATCCCTTCCACCAATCAAAATACACTGTGTGGGGCAACCATTCCCCTTTTATTTACTAAGTGCTCTATGAACAAAAATACCCACATCCTGTTCAATTAGCAGCCATTGTTAGGTGAGTGCCCCTTGCTCAAGCGGCACTATGCCCATTGCAACAGTGTGAACCACTCCGCCCCCTCCCTTGCCCCACTCCCCACCGCCCCCCGCCACGCCTTTAGTGCTCCGTTTTTAGGCAAACACTGCAAAGGGCAGCACTGCTCCAGAGACAAAGCCCGCTTTCAAACCCACCACCTGATGACTAACGCCTTTATTCTGTTTTAACTACAGCAGCAGGCAACACAATAGTGCACTCCAGCATTCCATTTCATCTGTCTGAGCCTCTGTCCGTTCGACCTAAATGGACCTTCTTCGTGGCAAGCAGGGGAGTTGCTAGGTCTGGAAAAGACCCGGGGCTATGCTGATGTCGGAACTGTTGGGACTGGGGGTAGCTAGTCTTTTGGCTGTAGCTCCTGAGATTCTATCCGGGGCTACAACCAAAAGATCTGGGGCTATAGCCCCCTTAGCCCCCCCCCCCCCAGCAACGCCCCTGGTGGCAAGCTAAACCACAGCAAAGTATGCCATATAAACAAAATGTGTGGTTGTTGATGGGTAGTATGGGCCAATAATGCCTTCGTTGTGGAGACACTGTGAAATCACACAGCCTTCAGCCATGGGATTTAAGACGCTAAAAGACACCTCGATGCCACCGTACGCATCTTTCTAGACAGTTGAGCTGTACAGCTCATGAAAAGCGTCTCCAGAAAGAACCAGTAAACTGTTTATCTAAAATTACCAATAGAGAGTGGCCCAAATTCTCCATCCACGTAAATAAAAAAGATGGCCGACTGATGAATGGATGAATGCATACTTCCACTGCCTCATTAAGGGACTGGGAGGTCAATTCCGGGTGGATGACTGGGGAAACTATGAGAATACAGAGACTTTGCCTGTCATTGCTACACACCGTTAGGTTAGCTTATAAAGATTTTATACTGTGCCGATCACCACCATAGGAGTCTTATGCCACCAGCACCATTCCCGTGTGCATAAAATGTACTGATGCGTGCGTCACCAAGTCCAACGTCGCACCCCAAATCTCCGGGGAAACAGGTGTGAGTCTGGTTATGAATCAAATTTGAGAGCAAATTCTTGGGCAGCCAATACCTTGGGTGCACTTACCCACTCTCTCCAGACTGCCACCACAGCCGCACACCTAGCCCGACCTTCTATCCGTTCCGGAAAGAGTTTGTACTCCCCTTTCTGAAGATATTATCCGCGGTGAGGAACAACCAAGACGGTGGTTGTAGCTGTGCTCAGCCATATATTCCCGGGCCCACTCCATCCTTGGCCAGACACTGGACCCAGATGGAAAGCATAGAGTCCCAAGTCTAGGGCGCACATTCATTGTGAGCGCTCGCACCACCCAAAGTGCTGAGGGAAACAGGTAAGAAGATCCATGACTTTCTGCCTGCTAGGCCAAATTACAACGTACACTCAACACGCGGCAAACCGAGGCGCCCGTTTCTAGGGAGTACATGTACGTCTTAACATCTTACGCTCTGCAAACGCTGCAAACACATCCCTACGGGCAGCAAATCATTTCAGACCTTAGCACCTTCACCGTGGAACTCTCTTCCTACCCTCATGAGGTCTGAACCTTCCTTCCTATCCTTCAGAAAAAATTTGAAAATTTTCCGATTCGCTGAATTTTTGTACGTAAAAGCAACCCTCTGATTGAGTGACTGATTTATATTTTCCGCCATAATGTTTACGTTTTGTTCTTCAATCTTGTTTTTGGCGTTTTTGCCTCTCCCTTGTCTTTTTTGGCGTTCTGGTTTTGCGCTTCGACACCCATGTGCTTCAGCGCATAATAACTAATTACATCAATAAATAGGGGCAGATAAAGGGTTAACTCACATGTTTTTTTCACTCACAATGAGAGATAATCTACTCTCACTTATGCTTCTCCATATTCCCCATCCGAGCGCTCAAATGCGTATAGTTTAACGCCACCGTAAGCTCTGATTTTCTGAGCTTTGCACCTCATGCACCGCCACACCTTCTGAGGGCCTGCACCCATCATCAGCTCCTGGTCACACACCAATTCACCCTGGAAGGATAGGTTACCTGCCGCCTGGCCTGCTTGTAGGACATTGATTTTCTTGTTTATCATGATGGAAATCCACCAAATAGTATCCAATGCAGAAATGCGCTTGCGCATACACACACAGACACACACACATGCACACCCTATCCACGAGGTAGTGCCAAAACACCAACCTAATGAGGAGAAAATGTGTGTCCGCTCAGTGTAATATCACAGATTATAATGGATGGCTATGTATATCTATCAAGGCATATTTATTATAATGGATGGCTGGGCATATCAAGGCATATTGATTATAATGGATAGCTGGGCATATCAGGGCATATTGATTATAATGGATGGCTGGGCATATCAGGGCATATTTATTATAATGGATGGCTGGGCATATCAGGGCATATTGATTATAATGGATGGCTGGGCATATCAGGGCATATTGATTATAATGGATGGCTAGGCATATCAAGGCATATTGATTATAATGGATGGCTGGGCATATCAGGGCATATTGATTATAATGGATGGCTGGGCATATCAAGGCATATTTATTATAATGGATGGCTGGGCATATCAGGGCATATTTATTATAATGGATGGCTGGGCATATCAAGGCATATTGATTATAATGGATGGCTGGGCATATCAGGGCATATTGATTATAATGGATGGCTGGGCATATCAGGGCATATTTATTATAATGGATGGCTGGGCATATCAGGGCATATTGATTATAATGGATGGCTGGGCATATCAAGGCATATTGATTATAATGGATGGCTGGGCATATCAGGGCATATTGATTATAATGGATGGCTGGGCATATCAAGGCATATTGATTATAATGGATGGCTGGGCATATCAGGGCATATTGATTATAATGGATGGCTAGGCATATCAATGCATTTTGATTATAATGGATGGCTAGGCATATCAAGTCATATTGATTATCAATGCATATGTAAGCATGTAAATGATTGCACATTATGAGATACCATCAGACAGCTACGTTTTCCACCTGTCTGCAGCTTTTCCCTTTCAAGACTATAGCATCAATGCTACTTACCTCTCACGTGTGCCAAGCGTGTCCTCGTTTATTACAACTAGATAATGACTCCATCCCATATGCATACTTACATCCCACTGTAAGTATCTGGAGGGAATTCCGTGGCTGTACCCCCTTACCCTTTTACATTTTCGCCCTCCACGCCACACATTGATGCCCATAAATGGGTGTCTGCCGACACTAATCTCACGAAGCAGCCCTCCTTCAAATGTACTTATACACTGCTGTTCCTTAGGAATGTCTACATTCACCATAGCTGCCCATCACTGCCGCGGTTGTAATCTAAAGTGGATGCCTTGTACTTGGGGAAACACGCCCAGAATTCTCCTAAACAGTCTGTGATCAAGAGGATACACAAGTTCTTGGGAGCAGGGTAGCGCTGTCCGGCTGGTTAACCTAATTCTCCTCTCACCAGCTCACTATTGCACTACTATTGCACTACGCCTGGTGACTTCCACTGGCTCCCGACAGGGCGATGAGCCTCCTTCAAGGCAATGTGCATCATCCACCGAGCTCTCCACAACATAGGACCAGAACATCTGCAGCACAAACGCACACGCTACAGGCCCACCAGAAACCTCAGATCGGGCTCAGCACTTCTCGTCATTCCAGGAACAAAATCTACCAGCATAGGGGCCGCGTCTTTTTCAGTCCAAGCCCCCACCAGCTGTAACTATCCCATTCACCATCCGCTGCATTGTAGATCACAGCACCTTCAGGAAGACTGTCAACACCTGGCTCTTCCCTTCAGCATCTTCGCAGACTTAGTCCATCTCCTGGGTGACAGGAATGTGGGGGTGCCTGAGGATTCGACAAGTTGCAACCTGGCCCCCCACAGAATACATTTTCAGCCTTATGATCACCTCTGCAAGACTACATCCAACTAGGTATCAGCCTTTCTTCGCTGAAATGTCAAGCACTGCATCACAACGAATCCTAGCTGCATCCTGCGCGGGGCACAGCCCTCCCCCTCCACGTAGCTCCAATAAACACAGCTCGTCGTCACTCACCCAAACACACATTACCACAGTGGAGTCCTGCGAACAATTCAGTCAAGCTGTTCAGATAATTAGTCTCTTAGAGTCTCCTACTACCCTGACAATCTGTCACACACTTCTCCTCTCCTCTGATGACGTCCTTAAATCTCCTAGCCAGAGGTTTGCATGCAGCCAGGTGACTGTTAAGGTGTAGCCACTGCCTTATTGTTGGCTGAAAGGTATTTTGTATCCAGTTTATCGATAGTAGATGATTGCAGATGCAGCCAGGTTTGATTCCAGGCAACTGCAGAATATAGCCATCGTAATGAATCTAGGTGATGTGTAATGTAGCCATCACTTTAATTCCAGGTGAATGTAGCACGCAGCCACTGTATTAATTCCAGGTGTACTTAGAATGTAGCTATTATACGGAAATTAGGTGAACACAGAAAAGTCTTTGTATGGAATCTAGGTGAATGAGAAATCTAACCTCGGTACTGAATCTAGGGGAATGAAGAATTTCAGCCAATGTTTGAATCAATAAGAATGTAGCGCGTAGTCAGATATTGAAACTACAAGAACGTTGAAGGTAGACTTTCCATTGAATCTAGGAGCAGGTAGAATTTTGCCTCTGGGATAAAGCTAGGTGACTTAGAGTCTAGCCATCATTTTACAGCTATGTCACTCTTAGAATGTAGACAATGCATTGAACCTCTCACACTCTGTGTCTAGGGAAACTAGCCGAAGGCACGGCCGCAGATCCGCACGCATCTGCCATCATACACCACTCAAAGACACTTTGCACAACAGCTCTGCCATAAGACTGCAGCTACCGTTAATGACAAAGATTCAAGAAGTAGCTGCACACATAATGTCTGTCGCGCTCTCGCATACCTTCTCTAGACTACCTATAACCACCCACCCTCATGTCAGCTCGACATGGGTGGCTAGAAGGGACTTGACCACCCCTCATATCATCGTATTGGCCAATATGCACACACGCATACAAGCACCTCCTCAAATTCTTCCCATATCCCGTTCAACCTACAGTGCGTTGTGACCATAATAATGGTGAAAGGCACTATACAAATGACGCATTACATCAATGATTTGCACAGGTGCTGAAAACTAGTATTATGTCCTCAAATGCAAACCAGTTTCAAAACAACTCCCACCAAGGGGCAAAGGCCTCACTTGGCCCTCTTTTACAATAGTCCCGCTGCAATGCACCGTACTATCAGAATAATCAGATTCACATTCTCATTTTTGGTGATGGTAAAAATAAAAGGCAATTTATTAGCATGCCTGTAAGCCAGACAGCATCCTATCCGCCAACCCGTTCCCTCCTAACTACCTCCACCCGCCCTCAAGACCCATTCCTTTTATAGAGCACCGACCACATGACCATGGAACTATTGAGAACATTGAGCCTAAGCATGATGTTCCCGCCTCCCGCCTTAAACAAAGGATTTGTTCTTGGAAACTTTAGTCTGTCTTCTCTGTCAATGTAAGAGAATGATGTGTGACAATAGCACTTCCAGTTCACAGTGGCTCTTTTCAATAAATCATATTTAGTCACTTCGAAATGGGGTGGATCTTGCCTCTCACCCGCTCTTGTTAGTGTCTATGGGAAGTTACCTCATGGACTATTAGTCCAAGATGGGGTGCCACTCCACCACTGTGCGGACGACATCCTAAACCTAACGAGGCTGGAATTCAATCCTGTCAAGAATGTGAACCCTGGGTGACGAAAAATTGGTTAGCTCAACCAAAATGAAACAAAATGTCTCCTGCTATAATTGGATCAGCTAAAGACAAAAATGAAAACATTATATCCATATGAGCCCATCTCTTACTCGATGATTGACACATTGGATGAAGTTAAGTCACTAGGTGTCTTGTTAGATTCTACACGGTCTATGCAAATGCAGTTGCAAGCTCCTCAACCTGTCATCTGATGTTGATCAAGCAACCGTGCCCCTTCCTGTATGGAGCTAATTCTTCCACTGTTGCATGCTCACATTCCGGGAGCTTACCCAGGATATCTTCCATCGGCTCCAGGTCCCAGACACCATTGTAGCTGCAGCCGGGACCAAGGGACCAACACCTCAGGACGTTAACATGCCTTGCCTGTCCTTGGAAGACTTCACTGGTTGCCGGTACATGCCAGGGACACACATAAGGCTTTCAGTTTAGTGCACAAGGTGCTATATGGCCACCGGACAGTTTACCTTAAAGTGAAGTTCAAATGGCACAGGTCTGAGAGAGATTGTTCATCCTCTGATGAGTGGCTAGTTACTATTGCTCATGGTAACCTAACACAAGGCCGGCGGCCACGCAATTCAGGTCCCTGAGCCCTGCAACACGCCGCCTTTTGAGATGCGAAGGATGGACACACGTCTGTCTCCCAGCAAGAACTGAAAACATTTTCATTCAAGTAATTGCTCTTTTTTCTCTTTCTCGCCTTTTGAAGTTCCTGCCCTTTGATACCCGTTTGTGAAATCTATATATATATGACAAATCTAAAAACATGTTTTTGTGCTAATGCACTCTAGAAAAGAATGAAGATCCATGGAACTACAAGGGAAAATCACCCAATGTTGAAACCCATGTTACTTCCCCAAACCAACCAGACACTTAGAGGATGCCCATCACCCATCACCCTCAGGAGATCCTCTCACACCACCCAGCTACAGCTCCATCTATTCGCCCCCTTCTTCGTAGACCTCTCAGGATCACATGACTTCCTTTACACCCCCAGACAGGTAGCCCTCTCCATCCCCTGTTAGCAACATCATATGTCACTTTCCTGCCCCCCCCCCCCAGAAGCAGACTTAACACTCGGATGAGGGCTCAAAAGGTGACCGGGCCCTTCCGTTTCCTGGTCCAACACCTTCCCATCTCATCACACCAGCCACAACACACATGCCCTCCTCCCTCCTTGCTGGCAGTCAGGCACATTGGAATAACAAAGAGCAGCTTTAGCACTCGCTCACGGGGCTCGGCGAAACATTTGTCCGGGCTCGTGGGGGCCCATTTCAGTATGATTTGGACCCCCCTTTCCTACGGTTAGGAGTGGTGGACACAGTCTGTGGCACCCTTGTGTTGCTTAAATAAGAATGGATACACAGGAATGCCCTATAATCTCACGGGGCAGACAACCAGAGCCAAGCTGAAACACTAAACTTCTACTGAAAAGTTAGTAATTGCTCTGTCAGCAAGCTGCTAACACAGATGAAACCAAAGTAAAAGGCAAAGAGGTGTAAACACTGCTGGATGCTAAAAAAAGGCAATCTGTACCCTGCTGCCAAGCACACATTTAAATTCTTCAGTTAAGGCTGTGCTCTTCAAACTAGGGGGCCAGAAGGATGTCCGGGCGCGGGGGGGACTATTTAAAATAAGATTAAGATGAATATTAATATAAAAAAAGATTAAGGTGACTGCCTTTAATAGAAAATATAATCATTAGAAAATCTATTTATATTTTAAAGAGCCTCGGCCTCCCTGGACATCCTTTGGGCCCTCTACGGGGGGACCAACACCTAGGTAGGGGGGGGGGGGGGGTTCAGATTTTCTTTTACTGGGGGTGGGGGCTCGATATGAAAATGTTTGAATACCAGCCAAAAATGGGGCAGCTGCATGCCCCGCGCCCCTCCCTAGGGCTCTTCAATACATACACAGCACAAAAAATTCACAACCCTGTGGGACTATTAGGCATACAAGGCACTGATATGTTCTAATTTGCCTTCCGGCCCTGTCCAACAAGAGGTATGCAGAACCCTAATTTGCATAATATGAATTGACATGATCAGTAGCGACATCACAGTAAATAACATTACAAGAAGTGACATCAGCCTTCAATACTCTAGGATACCTTTGGTAAAGACATTAAAAGAAGTGTTCATGTGTAGGCCAAGAGAATAATGTGCTGTGTAATATATAATTATTCAATTTAATAAATATACAAAAAGTCAATAGTTTCGTAAACCATGAGGGTTTTTCTTCATATCAAAAATTGCAAACTAAATCACTTCAAGTGATACCCAATGTCAGCAGATCAAGCACAGTGAGATTAAATGATTTGTCCAGGCTCAGAAATTTTGTTTAAGTGGTGAAATAGGTATTTGGACCCAGGTTGTGATTTAAGCACTTGACTACATATCTTCCCAGTGATAGGTCACATAAATATTTTTTTACGGTTTGGGTTTCCAAAAAAGGAAATAATTTGTTTTTCTATCAATGCCTTAAAAAGTACACAAATCACAAAAGAAGCCAACCTGACATTACATACATTCTTATCGAAAAAGGGCAAGCAAAAAGACATGTATAGGTTTATTTTCATCACCTTGAATGCACAATTCCAGTAGCAGCCTGAAATGGAATGTAGACCTAAAAACAATATCATTTGGTTTTTTAAAAAAAATTCACAATGAAGGAGCATTCAATATAAGGTAATCTGCTTGATCCGTTATTTTACACAGCATGCAGCGTTATACTCCCCTCCCATTTATTATCACCCACCAATCACACCTTTTAAGTGACAACAGTCCTAAACCAGGTGCCCCATGTCTGGATCATCAACCTCTAATCGATTTATTGAAATGAGGTTGACACAAAGCTGAAACTGAGGGTGTTGGTGGAGCACATATTCTTATCTAAGCAGCTGCATTTTAATTGTTTCCCTGTTCATTTATCGATTGCAGCTGTGACTACGTATAGGTGGACAGCGAGGGCAAGCACCGGCCCTCCTTGCATCACAAATATGCGCCCTTTTTATTCCTTTCCTTCCTGCTTCCATTGTTACCCACACAGCAGTCTGTATGCCCTCCCTTTTTTTCTTTACTAGCAATTTCCTCTCTGGTATCCCACTCTTTCCTGCTCTTTTTTAACACTATGTCATCCACTGTTCTTGCCTCATTCCCTTAATCCTCCTCTCACCTTTTCTTTCGCCATTTCTGTCAAAGGTCCTTTGTTATAAAGATACCGCTCTCTTCCTCATTTTCTCGTACTCACCTGCATTCCTACACTCAATGTTTTCCTCCCTCGTTTACCCATGTCACACCAGTTTTGAATCGAATTGACTTGATATTTTATTGATATCGCGCTCATACACAAGTGCGTTTCAGAGCACGACAAGGCAAGGGAGGGGAAAAGGGGAGAACAAAAACTAAGATCTTACTAGGCCCAATGACATTGAGAACGCACAAGTGCATGGGAAAGGGAAAAAGGGGAAAAGTGCAAGGACGAGGGGAGAAGTGGAAAGTGCAGAGCAGAGGAGAAACAGATCAATAATAATAAATAGAATAAATAAAATAAATGTTTTAAAGGCAATAAACATTAATAGTGCAGCCAGCAAGTGGCAAGTGCTGGGTTTAGCAGACAGGGTATGTCAGACAAGTGCAGAATAGAAGGGTGGTGGGGGCTGTATGGGTCCAGATACAGATCCCAGTGCAAGGGGTGGCCTGGAGGCAGTGCTGGAGGGTGGCAAGGTGAGCAGGTACCTGAGCCCGGAGGACAGAGGGTGACCAGGTGCACAGTGCCAAGAGAGAAATAGATCAGCAGGGGAGAATGGGGGAAAAGGCAGAAGCAAAGTGGAAGGTCATGAGGTGCTTCCGGAACCGGAGATGGTTCTCCTCATGTTTCAGACTGGCAGGGAGGCTGTTCCAAAGGGAGGCCCCAGCCGAAGACAGATGTACCCCCCAGCTCGTTTCTTTGAAAAACGACTGATTCTGAGGGCGTTAGAGGTAGAGGAGCAAAGAGCTCTAGAGGGGAGGTATTTACAGAGGGGTAGTTGAAGGTAATTTGGACCCAGTCCCAAAAAAACCTTGTGGACAATGCAGATGGTTTTAAATGTAATTCTTGCATCGACTGGGAGCCTATGAAGGGATTTTAGAGCTGGTTAGATACGATCACAGGGCTTGAGGCCAAGGAGAAGTCTTGCAGTCCTGTTCTGGATTAGTTGTAAAGGGCGGAGAGTGGAGGCAGGTAGATTTAGAAAGAGGCTGTTACAGTAGTCCAACCTAGAGAGAACCAGAGCTTGGGAGACAGTGAGCTTCTGAGGGAAGGAGAGGAAAGGCAGAGTACCTCTGAGGAGGTGCAGTAGGAAGTTTGACTTTTTAGAGACGTCAGAGATGTGGGAGGAGAAGGAAAGTGTCGAGTCAAAGATGACCTTGAGGTTCTTAGCCTCGCAAGTGGGGGTAGGAGGAGGGGCAAGGGAGGCCGACCAGCATGGCTGCCACCAAAACCGGGTCCGGGTTCCCTGAATGGGGAATTACCGGGCCATTCCGAGTTCGGAGGGCCGGTAATTCCTCCTTCCAGGTACCCGGACCCTGACCTTCCCCATTCCCATTTGAGCCCTCATAGGGCTCAATGGGAATGGGGAGGGAGCTAACAACATGCCGATTACGACCGGCCCATTATTAGCTCCCTCTTCCCCTCGCGGGACCCGGTAACGATGCCTGGTTTTACCAGGCGTCCTTACCGGGTCCCGCGAGGGGACCTCGTAATCAGGCAGAATGGTGTTAACGGGCCCGCCACCATTAGCGGAGCCCGTTAACCCATTCCGCTTGACTTGTAATGAGACCTCATGTGTTTTATGTCCTTGTGTGTATGATCTGGAGATACCAGATGTTAATCCTAGTTTTTGTATTGTAACCCCTTGCAGACACATGTAGTCCTCCTGGAAAACCACTAAAAATGAATGTCCCTAATGACTAACCAATAGCCTTCTATTATATTTGTCAACATATTTCTTGACGTAGATTGACTGTAGTCAGTTTACTCTTGTGACCATTGTATACAAGAATGGTTGTGATGGGGGCTACGATGGAAACGCTTGCCATATCGCAAAAGAGGGAACCGCTATGGCTCGAAGATAAGGATTTGAGTTAATTCTCTATTCCTTTTCCCCAGATGGAAAATCTGGAGGAAGCTTGGAAATAATAGTCCATTGCACAGTTTGCCCAATGAAATGAAAGACTCAGCTCTACCCTGGACTACTTGGTATCCCTTAGTGCACAGCTGGTCTGGGAGGAAGAAATACTTGGGTTATCTGTGGCATGGCTGGTCTTTGAAGAAGAGGTACTCAGGGTCCAGTGTGTAGGGATGGTCTGTATGGAAGAGGTACTCAGGGTCCAGTGTGTAGGGATGGTCTGTATGGAAGAGATACTCAGGGTCCACTGTGTAGGGATGGTCTGTGTGGAAGAGGTACTCAGGGTCCAGTGTGTAGGGATGGTCTGTATGGAAGAGGTACTCAGGGTCCAGTGTGTAGGGATGGTCTGTATGGAAGAGGTACTCAGGGTCCAGTGTGTAGGGATGGTCTGTATGGAAGAGGTACTCAGGGTCCAGTGTGTGTGGCTGGATCTGCACACTTATGTCGAATGCAAATTTGCTGGCAGCTTTTTGACGATTTAAACCACTTTTTTGCCTCAGAAGTATGGGTATGTTATAGAGGCTGGGGTGGACTGGGACCCAAAAGAGCCCCTGGAAATAATTTTTCAACTTGCCTCAAATTGCACATTTTCAGTGAGCCCAACCCTTTTCCTATGAAAATATGTGTAAATAGCACATAAAAGAGGCCCAGGGTGCAGAGGCCTACTGGGAAATTTCCAGAGTTCCCTATAGGGCAGTCCACCCCTGTATACGGGGGTGGCGTTGATGGTCCAAGGACGAATGTAGGGATTTCACCCCACTTTTTTAGGTTAAAAAGTGGTACAAAAATCATAAAAACACATTTGGCAAAAAAATGATAATCGGGGAACACTCATAGATCCTATGGATGGCCTGTATGGAAGAGAATCTTAGGGTACAGTGTGTATGGATGGTCTCTTATGAAGAGCTACTTAGATTTGCTTCGTGCACAGCTGTTCTGTGAGCAAGATATACTTTGGGTCAGTGATTTGCATATGGTATATCAGGAAGAGGTACTTAATGTCCAGCGTGAATGCAGAGTTTATGATGAAGAGTTACTTAAGTTCCAGTGTGTACAGAAGGTCTGCAGGGAAGAGGCACCTAGGGTTCAGTGTATATGGATAGTCGACGAGTAAGAGATACTTAGGGTTTAGAGTGTACGGGAGGTCTGCGAGGAAGAGGTACTTGGGGTTCAGTGTGTAAGGATGGTCAACGAGGAAGAGATACTTTGGATGCAGTGTAAATGAATGGTCGCCGAGGAAGAGGAGGTGCGTAGGTTCCGTGTGTCAATCTCTGGTCTGTGAGAAAGAGATACTTGGGGTCCAGTGAGTACTGCTAGTGTGTGATGAAGAGATACAGAGGTTCCCCGTGTCTATGGATGTTCAATGAGAAAGAAGTACACAGGGTTCAAGGAGTAAATATGGTCTTTCAGGAAAGGATACTTAGGTTCCATTGTGTAGGGATGATCTGCGAAGACGTGTTACTTGGGTTCCATTTGTCTGCAGCATGTCTGTGAGGAAGATATACTTTGGGTCCAATGAGTATGTAGGGTCTGTGAGGAAAGGGTGCTAAGGTTCCCTGTGCCTATGGCTGGACTTTGAGAAAGAGACACATAGTTTCCCTGTGCCTATGGCTGGGATTTGAAATTAGAGATACTTAGGTTCCCAGTGCCTATGGTTGGGCTTTGAGGAAGAGGCTCTTAGGTTCCCTGTGCATATGGCTGGACTATGGGGAATAGATACTTGGGTTACCTGTACTTACGCCTGGGCTTTGAGGTGGGGATAGCTAGGTTCCCTGTGCGTATGGCTGGTCAATGAGGAAGAGATACGTAGGTGCCCTGTTAATAAGGCTGGCCTGTAAGACATACTCAGGGTGCAGTGTTTATGTGTGGTCTGTAAGGGAAGGATACTTGATTTCCTTGTGCCTATGGCTGGGCTGTGAGGAAGAGATACTTAGGTTCCCTGTGTATATGGCTGGTGTGTGAGGAAGAAATCCTGGGGGTGCAGTCAACGTATGTGGTCTGTAAGGAAAGGATACTCAAGTTCCCTGCACTTATGGCTGGTCGGTGAGGAAGCGATACTTAGGTACCCTCAGTATATGGCTGGTCTGCGAGGAAGACATTCTCAGAGTACAGTGAATATGTGCGGTCTGTAAGGAAAGGATACGTAGGTTCCATGTGCTTATGGTTGGCTTTTGAGTTTGAGAAAGAGATACTTAGGTTCCCTGTGTGCATGGCTAGGTTTTGAGGAAGAGGAACATAGGTTTCTTGTGCCTATGGCTGGGCTGTGAGGAAGAGATACTTAGGTTACACGTGCTTATGGCTGCGCTTTGAGGAAGAGATACTTAGGTACCCTCAGTATAAGGCTGGTCTGTGAGAAAGACATCCTCATGGTGCAGTGAATATGTGTGGTTTATAAGGAAAGGATACATAGGTTCCCTGTGCTTATGGCTAACCTTTGACTAAGAGGCGTTAGGGTTCCTTTGTGCATGGCTGGGTTTTGAGGAAGAGGAATGTAGGTTCCTTGTTCCTATGGTTGGGCTGCGAGGAAGAGATACTTAGGTTACTAGTGCTCTTGGCTGGGCTTTCAGGAATCGATACTTAGTTTCCCTGTGTGTATGGCTGGTCTGAGGGGAAGACCCCCTCAGGGTGCAGTGTATATGTGTGGGCTGTAAGGAAAGGATACCTAGGTTCTGTGTGCTTATTGCTGGTCAGTGAGGAAGAGTTATTTAGGTACCCTCTTTATATGGCTGGTCAGCGAGGAAGACATCCTCAGGGTGCAGTGAATATGTGTGGTCTGTAAGGAAAGAATACTTAGGTTCCATGTGCTTAAGGCTGGTCTTTGAAGAAGACATCCTCAGGGTGCAGCGGTTTGCAGGGAAAGGATACCTGGCTACAGGTAATTGTTAATGGTCTGTGATTAAGAGCAAGTTTGGTTCCTTCTGTAGATGGGTCCTCTGTGATGAAGACATCACCAGGGTGCAGTGAATATGTGTGGTCTGTACTCCAGATACAATTTGGAAGTAGGAGTATTTTACAGCCTATTTTTTAAAGTTGGGAGTAAAAATATTTTTTAGGGACTGCAAATGTAAGTCCAATTCCCAATGAGAGTATTTTATAAGCAAGTAAAAAAAATGTTAACTACAAAACTGAAATGTGTTTGTAATATTTCTTTCAACCTAGTTATCCATGCACATTAAAAGATACATGTTTACTTCTTCCAGTCGGGCAGTTAAAATAGTAGTTTCTTGCTGTGGCACTATGTGCACTACTGGCCCAAACATAACCATGGAGCTGTGAGGGTGAAAGCAGTGGCGCAGGGTCCCACGTGTCTATTTCCTAGTTTTTTGTTGGGAGAATTGTTACTTCCTATTGTATTTATTTTGAGTACTTGCTAAGCTCTAGGGAGTAAATGTGTCTGATACACCCCTTATCTGTAGGGCTGTATGTAAGGAAAGGATACTTAGGTTCCCTGTGCTTATGGCTGGTCTGTGAGGAAGACATCCTTGGGGTGCAGTGGATATGTGTGGTCTGTAGAGAAAGGAAACCTATGTTCCCTGTGTATAGGGCTGGTCAGTCAGGAGACATCATCTGGGTGCAGTGAATGTGTGTGGTCTGTAAGGAAAGGATACTTAGGTTTCCTGTGCTTATGGCTGGTCTGCGAGTAAGCGATACTTAGGTTCCCTCTTTATATGGCTGGTTAGCGAGGAAGACATGGTGGAGTGAATATGTGTGGTCTGTAAGGAAAGGATACTTAGGTTGCCCCTGCATGTGGCTGGTCTGTGAGGAAGACATCCTCAGTGTTCAGTGAATGTTTGTCGTCTGTAGGGAAAGGATACTGAGGTTCCCTGTGGATATGGCTGGTCTTTGAGAAAGAGATACTTAGGTTTCCTGTGCATAAGGCTGGTCCATGAGGAAGACATCCTCAGGGAGCAATGAATATGTGTGGTGTGTTAGAAAAGGAAACATAGGTTCCATGTGTTTATAGCTGGTCTGTGAGAAAGACATCCTCAGGGTACAGTGAATGTGTGTGGTGTGTAAGGAAAGGATCCTTAGGTTCCCTGTGTATGAGGCTGGTCTGTGAGAAAGTCATCCTCAGGGAGCAGTGAATATGTGTGGTGTGTCAGAAAAGAAAACGTAGGTTCCCTGTGCTTATGGCTGCTCTGTGAGGAAGACATCCTCAGGGTACAGTGAATATGTGTGGTCTGTAAGGAAAGGATACTTATGTTCCTTGTGCTTATGGCTGCTCTGTGAGGTTAGTTAGTTAGGTTCCAGCTGGATATGGCTGATCTGTGATGAAAACATACTCACGGTGCAGTAAATATGTGTAGACTGCATGGGCGTGACTTTAGGGGGGGACAGGGGTGTTTGTCCCCCCCAACTTTCATGGCACAGAATTGTCTCCCTATTCATTTGGCTGGGGCACCTTTTCATGTCCCCGCCAACATTTTTAGCAAAGTTACTCCACTGGTAGGCTGTAAGGACAGGATACTTAGGTTCCCTGTTCTTATGGCTGGTCTGTGAGGAAGAGATACTTCGATTCCCTGAGAATATTTGTTTATGTTCATAAAACATTTCATCATTAATATGCAGTATATTAACCATCAAATATATTAAATGCATTGCATGATATCAATCAAGCCAACTGTAATAAACATATTTTGGGACAGTTAATGCTCTCAATGGTAAATAAGAAACATGTTTTGGGGCAGTTAACTGTATGGGCATTGCAACATTCAAAGATGTTTTTGTTTATCTGATTGCCATTCTGTTTGTAAATGTAAGGCCGACATGTTATTGGGTCGCCAGGGTAACCTCAAACCTCTAAAGGTTCCAACTCTAAGTGTGTATTAGACTGCATGACTGTTCAAGCCCAGACTCATTTTGGACGACAGGAGGGGCTCCTATTTATAAAAAAAATAAATACTTGAGAAAACGTACCTGAATCCTGGGCATCCTTTAATTGGCTGGTGTGCGAGGAAGTCATCCTCAGGGTACAGTGTATATGTGTGGTCTGTAAGGAAAGGATATTTAGGTTCACTGTGTATACAGGTGTTCTGTCAGGAGGACATTACCAGGGTGCAGTGAATATGTGTGGTCTGTAAGGAAAGGATACTCAGGTTTCTTGTACTTATGGCTGGTCTGCGAGGAAGATATCCTCGGGGTGCAGTGAATATGTGTGGTCTGTAAGGAATGGATACTTAGGTTCTTTGTGCTTGTGGCTGGTATGTCAGGAAGACATCCGCAGGCTTCAGAGAATATGTGTGGTCTGTAAGGAAAGGATACTCAGGTTCCTTGTGCTTATGGCTGGTCTGTCAGGAAGACATCCGCAGGCTTCAGAGAATATGTGTGATCTGTAAGGAAAGGATACTCAGGTTCCTTGTGCTTATGGCTGGTCTGTCAGGAAGACATCCACAGGCTTCAGAGAATATGTGTGGTCTGTAAGGAATGGATACTTAGGTTCCTTGTGCTAGTGGCTGGTATGTCAGGAAGACATCCGTAGGGTGCAGTGAATATGTGTGGTCTGTAAGGAAAGGATACTCAGGTTCCTTGTGCTTATGGCTGGTCTGTCAGGAAGACATCCACAGGCTTCAGAGAATATGTGTGGTCTGTAAGGAATGGATACTTAGGTTCCTTGTGCTTGTGGCTGGTATGTCAGGAAGACATCCGTAGGGTGCAGTGAATATGTGTGGTCTGTAAGGAAAGGATACTCAGGTTCCTTGTGCTTATGGCTGGTCTGTCAGGAAGACATCCGCAGGCTTCAGAGAATATGTGTGGTCTGTAAGGAATGGATACTTAGGTTCCTTGTGCTTGTGGCTGGTATGTCAGGAAGACATCCGTAGGGTGCAGTGAATATGTGTGGTCTGTAAGGAAAGGATACTCAGGTTCCTTGTGCTTATGGCTGGTCTGTCAGGAAGACATCCACAGGCTTCAGAGAATATGTGTGGTCTGTAAGGAATGGATACTTAGGTTCCTTGTGCTTGGTATGTCAGGAAGACATCCGTAGGGTGCAGTGAATATGTGTGGTCTGTAAGGAAAGGATACTCAGGTTCCTTGTGCTTATGGCTGGTCTGTCAGGAAGACATCCACAGGCTTCAGAGAATATGTGTGGTCTGTAAGGAATGGATACTTAGGTTCTTTGTGCTTGTGGCTGGTATGTCAGGAAGACATCCGTAGGGTGCAGTGAATATGTGTGGTCTGTAAGGAAAGGATACTCAGGTTCCTTGTGCTTATGGCTGGTCTGTCAGGAAGACATCCGCAGGCTTCAGAGAATATGTGTGGTCTGTAAGGAATGGATACTTAGGCTCCTTGTGCTTGTGGCTGGTCTGTCAGGAAGACATCCGCAGGGTGCAGTGAATTTGTGAGGTCTGTAAGGAAAGGATACTTTGATTCCTTGTGCTTATGGCTACTGCGTGAAGAAAAAGACAATCAGTTGGCCTTCATTTGGCTAGTGTCAGGAAAATATGCTCAAAGTTGCCATTTTCCTATTTATTTATTTGTAAGGCGATGGAGCCCTCAGGCATCAGGGCGCCAGGAATATAAACAGAGGAGGACAGCAAGGAAACGGGACAAATAGCCATAAATATACAAGGGGGGGTCTTTATCTTTGCTTGAATAGAAGGGTTTTCAATTGTTTACGGAATTTTTTACAGTCGCTTTGTTGTCTCACCATTAGCAGTAGGGTGTTCCAAAGCTTGGCTGAGTCCACGGCAAAGCACGTTTGAAAGCGAGTTTCCTGCTCAGCGATAGTGTCGAGGATCACAGTGTTCTTGTGGGCTCGTAAGAGCGCATCATGTTTTTAATGTATGTGGGCATAGTACCCTACAGGCATCTGTGAACCAACATAGCTGACTTGAATTGTGCATGTGCGGGGATCGTTAGCCAGTGCATAGGTTGGCGGCAATTGGATGCATGCTCTTTCCTAGTTCAGTAAAGGTATTTGTACTAAGGGATAAGACGTGACAGCTCTCAGAGCCATTGGCAATTCAGTGGGAAACCAAAGCAATTTCCGTGGATAGGCTTCAGCCCATTGCCGGAGGTGCTAGAAAGTCATGTGTGTGTTTTGCCTGAACAAGGATCTTTGCAGGGAGGGCGTGCGGGCTCTGTAGAGGTTGCACCCAAGTACAAGTGAACTTATTAGGTGCTGTGGGAGGCCTGAGGAGTGGCCCTGGCCTAGACTAAGAACATACAACAAAGGATATAACACCTGGGATTATATTTTAAAATGCACATTTTTACGACATTTTACTAGAAGTGGAAAAGCCGTTAAATGAGCCATAAAATCTCTGAAAGAAATGTTCTCTTTTTATGGATGAATCCATTTTAAACATCCTGTTGCAAAAATGAATTTAGCACAATATTACTAGAAACATGTTTTACAAATACAATATTATTAAATGCGTCAAATGAAACAATGAGAAATATATATCACAGGCACTGTGGTAGCGGCCCTGTAGTTGTGGTTAAGTTGCTCAACCCATAGGAAGAGCACTTTTTGGGAGGCTTCTAACTTTGCCGCCCCTAGACGAATACACACAAAACTTCGCTAAATCCACCTGACCTGGCCATATACTTTATTTTTGCAAAGTTTAGCGGGGTTTCGTGCAGGGTAGGTCCCAATATGAGTGGTTTTCCCCATAGACACAAAGGGAATGAAATTTGCTCACGCCTACAGCCCAAACTGCTAGATGGATTTTCACCAAATTTGCAGCCGGAGCGGTGGCTTGATCCGGAAAGCGTGCTTTTGTAAATTTCGTGTAAATCCGTCAAGTAGCTCTTTTTAAAATTGCCAAAAAGTAGGTCAAAAGAAATTAGAGATATCTGGGTTTGTTCCGTGGACTCACTTCCCTGTTCAGTCCGCAGACGGGCCTCCGATTGGTCTAGAGGGTGGCGTGAGGTCCACGGACATCGGACGCACCCACTGATTAGATGCTGAACAGCGTGAGGTGTGTCTGATTTTTGGAAACGCCAGCCATGTTGGACAGCAACAGCAAGGCATTGTGGGTATGCAAATTAACTAAACTGCTAACCTTTTCCCTCATAGACAAAGACAATTATTTGGAGAAAAAGGTTTGCATTTGAGTTAATGTGTATACCCACAATGCCTTGCTGCTGTGGCTCAGATCTGGAGGTGAACTTCCAGTGCTGGCTACTAGGTGGCGTTGTGGAATGTGTGACTTGGCTCAAATGAACTTTCCTACTTTCACATTTCAGGTGAAAGGTTTTAAACCCACCATAACTTTCTTGGTGTTATATATATGTGGATATATATATGGTGTTATATATGTAGCTGTTGCTGCCATATAGTTAAGGTGAGTCGGAGTTCCATAGGAAATCCAAAAATTAATTGCTAAAAACTTTTGACTCAAGGGGTGGATTTATATATTCATTGAACCTGTCAAATTGTTATATAATTTGTGCCCGGTATTTGTAATCTTGTTTTGTTCAAATATAGAATTAATCACTTTCATTGTCACTTTAGCATATTTGCCAGCTTGTAAGAAATGTGTATTCATCTTGAGGCAAGGAAGAGTAGACGTTGTGTGTTATTTCTCAATGTTTCAGTTGATCTAGTTTAAAGAAACATGGTTACATAATAGTCTTCTAGTAATGATTGAAACAAAATAATAGCGAGGTCAGATATGAGGCTAAGTTTAAACATTTAATTTTTAAGTTCTGTTACTGTCAGGATATTGACAATTCTGCCCTCTCTTCTTGCTTGCCACGGTCATTTCAATTTCTCAGTAGTTGTTAGGAACTTTGTCAAGTGCCAACATGCAATCATTCTTTGCCACTTTATTTTTCAGTGGTCATTAGGAGTCTGGACCACAAGGTCCAACATGCAACAGTTCTCTGCTGGTTCAGTTTCTCAATGGCTTTTCAAAGCGCTCTCAGAGCTCTGCCCACATGTTCGGGCCTTTACTCGTGGTTTTCTAATTACTCGCGGCTTTGCTCAAGGTGCTTCATTGACTGGTGACTTTTTTATGTAGCTTTGTCTATGCACTCTAGGAACGTGTGTGGAAGTTCCAGCCTACAGTGTATATTTTCAGTATTATTTCTCGATTTACTCTAAATACTTGTGTTGAAAATTCCAGCGTGCATCTGTCTTTTCAATGTGGTTTCTCTATGCACGCTATAAATATGTGCTGCAAGTCCCATCAAGAAGTGTGTCTTTTCAGTGTGGTTTCTCTTTGTACTCTAGGAACTTGTTTTGTAAGTTCCAGTGTACAGCGTGCCTTTTTTAGTGTGGTTCCTCTCTGCACTCTAGGAACTGACGCTGTAAGTTCCAGCAGGCAGCGTGTCTTTTCAGTGTGGTTTCTCTTGCTACTCTAGGAACTGACGCTGTAAGTTCCAGCAGGCAGCGTGTCTTTTCAGTGGGGTTTCTCTTGGTACTCTAGGAACTGACGCTGTAAGTTCCAGCGTGCAGCGTACCTTTTCAGTGTGGTTTCTCTCTGCACTCTAGGAACTGATGCTGTAAGTTCCAGCGTGCAGCGTGTCTTTTCAGTGTGGTTTCTCTCTGCACTCTAGGAACTGACGCTGTAAGTTCCAGCAGGTAGCGTTCCTTTTCAGTGTGGTTTCTCTCTGCACTTTAGGAACTGACGCTGTAAGTTCCAGCGTGCAGCGTGTCTTTTCAGTGTGGTTTCTCTCTGCACTCTAGGAACTGACGCTGTAAGTTCCAGCAGGTAGCGTTCCTTTTCAGTGTGGTTTCTCTCTGCACTCTAGGAACTGACGCTGTAAGTTCCAGCATGCAGTGTTCCTTTTCAGTGGGGTTTCTCTTTGTACTCTAAGAAGGTACGTTGTGTAAGTTCCAGCACGTGTGTTTTTTGTTTGTTGGGGCTACCCTTATCTTGGTTCGCCAATCTACGATCTTAGTAGCTGTCAGATCGGCTCAAGTCACAACAGGCAAGAGCCAATGCAGCTGTGACTTGCACTCTCCATTCTGCATGAATTTTTTGAGAAAGGCATTGGACCTGCCAGATGTTTTAAACTATGGCTCCAATGACCCCCCTTGACCATTGACGATGCTGGGGAGGGCTGGTGGGGTTTGGAGTTCAAAACATCAAGTGAGCCAAAGGTTGCAAACCCCCTATGCTCATCTCTTGCCCGGGAATGCTTTCCATGAGCAAAGACAACAGAGCACCAGGCTATCTCTCTGCATTAACTTAATCAAGTTGCGTGGCACGTGCTCATTGCACGGCATGCGGGACAGTGCACTTAATCTGCTGGCGCTGGCAGGCAATACCCAAAGTCCTGCGAATGCCACCCTAAGGCTGGAGAACAAAGAATGCCACCCTAAGGCTGGTAGCGAGGAAAAAAAGCAGGGCAAGGAGTCCCGATTTCAGTGGTAGCCTCCCATTGAATAGACACCATCCCTGAAAACAATACTGCCAATGTCCCATTCAAGTATTGCAGCGTTATTTGCAAGCACAGCGAGGAGGTGCGAGGTGTGGGTACCGTCCACATTCAAGTATTGCAGCGTTATTTGCAAGCACAGCGAGCGAGGAGGTGCGAGGTGTGGGTACCGTCCACAT
Organism: Ambystoma mexicanum; assembly: GCF_040938575.1. Lineage (NCBI taxonomy): Eukaryota > Metazoa > Chordata > Amphibia > Caudata > Ambystomatidae > Ambystoma > Ambystoma mexicanum. Next base: position 333,460,891 of record NC_090924.1, on the reverse strand, counting down.
TCACGTATTGCAGCGATATTTGCAAGCACAGCGAGGAGGTGCGAGGTGTGGGTACCGTCCACATTCAAGTATTGCAGCGTTATTTGCAAGCGCAGCGAGGAGGTGCGAGGTGTGGGTACCGTCCACATTCACGTATTGCAGCGATATTTGCAAGCACAGCGAGGAGGTGCGAGGTGTAGGTACCGTCCACATTCACGTATTGCAGCGTTATTTGCAAGCACAGCGAGGAGGTGCAAGGTGTGGGTACCGTCCACATTCACGTATTGCAGCGTTATTTGCAAGCACAGCGAGGAGGTGCGAGGTGTGGGTACCGTCCACATTCGCGTATTGCAGCGTTATTTGCAAGCACAGCGAGGAGGTGCGAGGTGTGGGTACTGTCCACATTCACGTATTACAGCGTTATTTGCAAGCACAGCGAGGAGGTGAGAAGTGTGGGTACCGTCCACATTCATGTATTGCAGCGTTATTTGCAAGCACAGCGAAGCGGTGCCAGGTGTGGGTACCGTCCACATTCACGTATTGCAGCGTTATTTGCAAGCACAGCGAGGAGGTGCGAAGTGTGGGCGCCGTCCCATTAAAAGTACTGCAGGTTATTTGGGAAGTGTTGGGATTGCTGCATTAGACAATGTGCGGCCCAGTGCTTAAAAGTATTGAAAATTCAGCTGGGAAGTGTTGGTACTGCTGCATACGATGATTAGCGCACCAGTAGCGAGAAGTGCTTGCACTGTCCCAGTTCAAGAATGGCAGCCATCATTGCAAGTGCCTATACTGGCCAGATTAAAACTGTGGGTGTTGTCCAATGAAAAGTACTGCAGGGCACCTGGAAAGTGCTGATTCTCTTGCATAAAATGATATAAGCCGCAATGTGGAGCAGTTCTGGCACTGGCCCTTTAAATGTATTGCAGCAGTAATAACAAGGATCCGGATTGGCCAGCTGAGAAGCGTGGGTCCTGTCCCACTCAGAGCACTGCATGCCACCTGGACGGTGCTGGTGCTCTCACATTACATGTTATTGCCGCCCCCTGGTAGAAAGGCAGTGCCTTACTGGCTGACCATAACGCGGGGGGTTACGATGCTCACATGGGAGCGCTCTCCTTCATCAGCTTTCTGGCAAAACTCTCTTTGCTTTTTTTTAACTGCAACTGGCACGACTTCAGAACTAAGAAGTGGAAACTGCTCCACGAAGCGCCATCTTTTTCTTCTGAAATAGGCCTTCTCCAGCATTGGCTGTAACCTCCATTCCCCATGTGGCCCTTCTCCTCCCCCTGTGTAGTATAGCTTGGCCACGACCTCTGTGAATGCTTTGCGACCCCTGTGAATGCTTTGCGACCTCTGTGAATGCTTTGCGACCCCTGTGAATGCTTTGCGACCTCTGTGAATGCTTTGCAACCCCTGTGCATGCTTTGCGACCCAGTGAATGCTTTGCGACCTCTGTGAATGCTTTGCGACCCCTGTGAATGCTTTGCGACCTCAATGAATGCTTTGCAACCCCTGTGCATGCTTTGCGACCCAGTGAATGCTTTGTGACCCCTGTGAATGCTTTGCGGCCCCTGTGAATGCTTTGCGGCCCCTGTGAATGCTTTGCGACCTCTGTGAATGCTTTGCGACCCCTGTGAATGCTTTGCGACCTCTGTGAATGCTTTGCGACCCCCGTGAATGCTTTGCGACCCCTGTGAATGCTTTGCGACCCCTGTGCATGCTTTGCGACCCTTGTGAATGCTTTGTGACCCCTGTGAATGCTTTGTGACCCCTGTGCATGCTTTGCTTGATGTACATGCAGCTGAGTGACCAGAGCATATTTATAAGGCATGTTTCCCACGTTGCTGACCGCAGCATCATGACGTTATGCCACCCTGACATATTGTTTGTGTGGGTGATCGATTTTCCGTCCAATGCTTGAGAGTTTTTTTCTTGTCTGTAAGCATATAGGCGTGCATTAATGTCCTTCGTAGGAACACAGTCATTATCTGAAGCCCTGCCTGACAAACCTGCCCATTTGCTTGACACAATATTACCGTGCCCAACATGCTGTGAAGACAAGATGTCTAGAGCCATGTGACATTGATGACCTGGCACCAAGATAACTTTCTATTAGCACTTCGGGAGCCTTGGATAGCCAAAGAGCTGCCTGCGCATATTGTCATCAAAGACCGAACCCTTCCACACATGCTGAAGGCTGCCATGTCCCCTGGGGCGACCGTTTTCGGACTGCCCGACTCTCCACCCCACTGCCCACGCCATCCCTACCCTCATGCCCTCCTCTCCCTCTTGCTTCCCAGAGCTGTGCTCTTCACAGCCCCCTCTTCTGCTTCCAATCACTGCACTGTAATCCACAGCGCCACCCACAGAGTTGGCCATGGAAATGGAAGAGGGGCTACACTCGGAGCGTCCTGTTCTAGTTGCATGGAAGACATGTTTGTTTTCATTTACTGTGCCTCCACAAGCCTCAAGCTCGCTACGGCCCATGTTTGATTGCATTCACCTGGTCCTAGCACGTTGGGGGTGAAGTGGGGAGGGGGTGGGGGGCTAGTCCTGGTGCTAATAGTAATAATGACCCCTCCTTGGGTCATTACTGGGTGGTAATGGCCCTGGGCCCATGTTAATAGGGGTGAACGATGTGGCATTGCTGTTTAAATTATGATACTTAGCAACACTTTCACTGAATAAAAATAGCTTAATTGAAAAAATATCTGCTTCAAAAGCCTATTCTTTCACTAAATCAATGTCCATTTTGAAATACTGAAGGGAAAGCTTGGAGTTTGGGGAGTTTCCCCCTAACAGCTGATAGCAAGGAACAAAAGGACAACATAAAACAGGCCAAGCCCTAAAAAAAAAGTATAGGTCACACATTTAAAAGGAGTGAAAAGTAAAGTGAAGTCCAAACTATTCACCACAAAGACAGAATAGCATAAACTACAGAAAAGAAAAACCGGTTACCTCTCTAAGTAACCATTGTAACCAACCTTTTTATGCTAAAATCGCCTAGAGGCCTCTGGGTTTTGTGTGCTACACAAATGTCTAAATAAATAAATAAATACACTGAGAAAGAAATCATAATTGGAAAAGATGTTGCTTTAAGGGAACTCATCAGCCATAAACATGATATTTGGTTTCTGGGCACGCAGCTCTTCTTTGACTCTAGGACCTTCCTGAGGTATTGGTTACTTACTCGCCGAGTAAGGCCCGGGTCCTCCCATTAACATTCACCAGCAGCAGCAGCAGGCACCTAGGCTTTCCCTACAGCCCTCTTGTACTGGCGTCAGAGCGGGTCAACATGTACTGCCCAGTTCTAAAGTTACCATTTGCCGTTCCTTGAAATCCATCATGGCGCCTTCCAAACATAAGCCACTGCGTAAACCCCATCTTATTTTAATCTGGTGAGATTTGTGTTGACGGGTGGTAAATGACGGGGACCTGCCAGTTGCATGGCTGACCGCGTCATCGTGCACAAACTGCAATGGTGGTGTATGCTTTATTGTATGTGCAATACGTCAGATTCCTTTTATCAGCACCCCGCCAGCATTAGAAAGGGGATGGGGCTAAGTTCTGATAAATCGGGGCGATTCTTTGCGAGGCATGTGCAAGGCGCAGCGTGTTTCCTGTTACCGCATGCGCTAAACATGTGGTAACAGGAAGGGCCCGCGGGATTTAGAAGCATGTGGACCATTCAGTTATTCCCCATTTTTCAGCCCCATTCGGCTCCATGGGGAAACGTCATATTCCCGTTTGGGTATTACTGCGCGCCGCAATATAGCATGCGACATTGCCTATGCGTGGAGGAAATTTGTGCCACCCAACATCAAGCGGAATTGGGCAGTTTCAATTGTGAATCTGGAAAATTTGGCAGAGTGGCACAACTCCTGGTATTATTCTTAAGCACATGTAATGAGGCCTTTGGTCGGTAATATTGAAGGGAGGGTCTGGGGTTTCCCCAAGAAGCAGTGGGAGGTCCCCAACCTAAAAGGATGGCCCAACGAGCCTGGGATCTGTCGTTTTTTTTTTAAAATACTTACTTTTAAATAGCACCATTTTAGAATCTCACACACGTGCTATTTTACACACATAATACACCGGAGGAGATCTAATTGTCTTTAGTAGCACTGAAAAGAGGCTACACACTTTCCGTCTCTGTTCTCGGTCCAATGGGAGCTTCTGAGAGTTGCTGCATGGGCCGGCCCTACCACCACCTGAGACCCAATCATTCTAGCTGTGCCCACCACCTTTCTATACAGGCTTGCTACTTAGAAGCGCTTTGGATTAAAGCGCTATATAAACACAATAAATACAAAAACAAATACTTAATGTCTGGCGGATTTCTCGTACAGTTGCTGTATTATGCAAATCAGCTCCATTGGACACAGCAAATTAATGTGGGTCTCAGAAGAGAACTGGCCACAAAGCATGATCGTACATTGGTGTGGAACTGGGGACGGTGGTACTCAGAGACCTGTGCTCAATCCCAGCTTTGCCACGTGCTTGAATTGTGCAATCCTGGGCAAATGATTTTCTCTCACTCTGCCTCATTTCCAGTCCGGCGGTGCAGTACCCGAATTACCGCTGAATTACTGCTGCATTACCGCACTGCCATACTACTAGTTTGGTGGAGAGGTGGAGGACTCACATCCAGCTATGAGCTGCAGGCAAATCTGCCACCTTTCCACCAAAAACAGCAATTTTGGCCGAATGACCACAGGCAGTAATTCTGCCGAAATCCCCCATGGAGTCTTATGGGCTCCAATGAATGGGGACTAACAAGGCCTCCCACTACCTATAATCTGGTGGTAACACTGCAGAACCAAGCCGCAGTAACTGTAATGAATGGGGACTAACAAGGCCTACCACTACTTACAATCTGGCGGTAACACTGCAGAACCAAGCCGCAGTAACTGTAATGAATGGGGACTAACAAGGCCTACCACTACTTATAATCTGGCGGTAACACTGCAGAACCAAGCCGCAGTAACTGTAATGAATGGGGACTAACAAGGCCTACCACTACTTACAATCTGGCGGTAACACTGCAGAACCAAGCCGCAGTAACTGTAATGAATGGGGACTAACAAGGCCTACCACTACTTATAATCTGGTGGTAACACTGCAGAACCAAGCCGCAGTAACTGTAATGAATGGGGACTAACAAGGCCTACCACTACTTACAATCTGGCGGTAACACTGCAGAACCAGGCCGCAGTAACAGTCATTCTGTTTGGTGGTATCTCAGTGCATTTACTGCCGAGATACCACCAAACCCGCAATGAGGTCCACTGTGTCAAATTTCCTTTAGATGTCAAACATATGAGAGCATAGACGTTGCACTATACAAAATCCCCCAAACATAAATGGTTGGTCTCAGGGCTCTAGAAAGGATTTTGAGGTGGGAGAATTATACTTTCTATTTTTTAAAGTTGGGAGTACAATGATTTTAGGAAGTCAAAATGTAAGTCCAATTCCCAATGAGAGCATTTGATAAGCAAGTAAATATGTTTTAAATGGAAATGTTTTTGTGATAATTATTCCTTTGCACCTGGTTATTCATACACATTAAAAGATCCAAGTTTACTTCTTTCAATCAGGTCATAATAATATTAGTTTCTTCCTGTGGCACTATGTGCCCTACTGGTCAGACAAATCCACAGAGCCGCGTGGGACAAAGCAGGAGCGTAAGGCGCTACGTGTCCGTTTCCTGTGGCACTATGTGCCCTACTGGTCAGACATATCCACAGAGCCGCGTGGGACAAAGCAGGAGCGTAAGGCGCTACGTGTCCGTTTCCTGTGGCACTATGTGCCCTACTGGTCAGACATATCCACAGAGCCGCGTGGGACAAAGCAGGAGCGTAAGGCGCTACGTGTCCGTTTCCTGTGGCACTATGTGCCCTACTGGTCAGACATATCCACAGAGCCGCGTGGGACAAAGCAGGAGCGTAAGGCGCTACGTGTCCGTTTCCTGTGGCACTATGTGCCCTACTGGTCAGACAAATCCACAGAGCCGCGTGGGACAAAGCAGGAGCGTAAGGCGCTACGTGTCCGTTTCCTGTGGCACTATGTGCCCTACTGGTCAGACATATCCACAGAGCCGCGTGGGACAAAGCAGGAGCGTAAGGCACTACGTGTCCGTTTCCTGTGGCACTATGTGCCCTACTGGTCAGACATATCCACAGAGCCGCGTGGGACAAAGCAGGAGCGTAAGGCGCTACGTGTCCGTTTCCTGTGGCACTATGTGCCCTACTGGTCAGACATATCCACAGAGCCGCGTGGGACAAAGCAGGAGCGTAAGGCGCTACGTGTCCGTTTCCTGTGGCACTATGTGCCCTACTGGTCCAGACATATCCACAGAGCCGCGTGGGACAAAGCAGGAGCGTAAGGCGCTACGTGTCCGTTTCCTGTGGCACTATGTGCCCTACTGGTCCAGACATATCCACAGAGCCGCGTGGGACAAAGCAGGAGCGTAAGGCGCTACGTGTCCGTTTCCTGTGGCACTATGTGCCCTACTGGTCCAGACATATCCACAGAGCCGCGTGGGACAAAGCAGGAGCATAAGGCGCTACGTGTCCGTTTCCTATTTTTTATTGGGAGTATTTTTACTATTTAAATTTTTGGGGCATATTTCCTATTTTTAGGGAGTAAAAGTGGCCGATGCACCCTTTATTTGTAGGGCTGGTTGGTCTCTAGTGTTGCCTCATACATGACAGGAATATTGAATGAGGGTGTACAGCCGTAGAGCGCATCTGCAAACTATTCATCGTTACCACCCTTTTCGGATCTTTCATGGCCACCCAGCCAATCAAGAGTGAGGAATTCCAGTCGCTAGTCTCGGAATGTGTGCCTGGAATTCTTTTTTCTCCCACAAACTGGGCTGTCCCTTAGTACCCTGGCGTGCTCCTGCCTGGTGTGTTTGCTTTAGGGTGACTAAATGTTCAAAATAAAAAAAACAGGACCGGCCTGAACATCAATGTCAGACTTTGTCTGATTCCGTCTCCCAATCCCTCTGCCCTCCACCTCTGCACTGGTAGCAATCCACAGTAAACAATGTCTTGTTTTTCCTTGCAAATTGAGGGCAAAAGGGAAGTTCAGGTCCCATAGACGCATTTCGCCTCTTCCTCCTCTTCTTCCTTGCCATCCTGCTGCGCGGAGAAGGAACCAAGGATTATGGATGTCAGAGGGTGCTATGTTCCCAAGGAGAGTATTGGACATCATTTCACACCTGCAGAGAACCTTGAGTTTCCTCTCCCTGCTGCCCCTCCTTCCTTCCGGTTCAGGCACCATTATAGGAGAAGGAAGCCCGCCTGCTTGTCTCCGGAGGATGACGTTCGAGATGTGATGTTGTGCGAGATGGCAGAAGTGCATCAGACCTCCATCCCTAGGTTCTTAATGAAGATGTATGACATGGGGGGAGGGAGGGATCTGGTCTTAGCTACAGCAGTGTATGTAAATCTAGGGATTGTGGATCCGATCAGGCACCCGCTGGTATCTGCCGAGGTGGCATCTCCATCCGAACCAATCGACGGCAAAGAGGAGGCCGCCTTAAAGAAGTCCTTCATGGGCTCAAGCCTGGAGTTGCAGTCAGCAGCATATATAAGGTAGGGTGACCAGATTTAAAAACAAAAAAAAGGGAAAGGCCAAAGACATAGAAGTAGGACTAAAGTAAACTCAAATAAGACAGTAGTCCTACGTTAATGTCGCTGGCCTGTTGCAGGGGGGCGGGGAGGGTGTGTGCTCACAGGCACACTCCTCTCATTGGAGGAGAGCGGCCGGGTAGGGGAAGGGGGATGAAATAGGGGCGTGAAAAGCATTCACGCCCCCATTTGCGCAGGCTGAGTAGCGTCAGGATTTCGAAATCGTGTCCCAGCAAAAACCGGGACCGTTGCCACCCACCATCCAATCCCAGGATGGAGTTTATAAAATTAAAAAACTCCCAGGACCCTGGGACGGAGGGTGATTTCCCGGGACTGTCCAGGGAAAACCATGACGTCTGGTCACCCCAATATGAGGAAAACGGCTAATTCAATCCTAAAAGACTTTGAAGCCTTTCATCAGGCCCTGAAAGAATGGGCAGGGTGCACAGCCCTGATTGAAATGATCCAGAAACAGGTTGAAGGGATCTCAGATCTGGCATTTTACAATATCCAGTTGACGCTGCAAGCCGCGGGTGCTTCAATCCTGGGCTTCAGGAATTTGTGGACGACGGACTGGAAGGGAGAACCATCACAAGGTACCAGCCTCATTAAGCTCTCGTTCTTCGGCCAGGAACTTTTTCAGGGAAATTATGATGTGGTCATGAAAAGGGCTGGTCAGAGAGCCACCACATTTCAAAGCAGAAGCCAACGGCATAATAAACGCAGGCTTCAAGGCTCAGTTTCAGGTATTCCTTCAAGCAGGCAGGTAGAGCTAAATATCAGCCAAAACCTGCCTGTGTGAACAGGCCAACGGTCTCCTTCCACGGCAGCGCTACCTTCTACTTCTCCCTTTTGTACTATCCAGCAGGGATGGATATTCCAGGGGGAAGCCGTGAAGCTTCCGGGAGGTAGAAGGTCTGGACTCCTGGTCACTTTCAGTGCTCAAGGAAGGTTGCAGGATAGAGTTGGGTTCTACCCCACTGCCTTCAAGACTTCGTGAATCGCCGCTACCTCGACTCCCGGAGAAAGAACATGCACTATTGACCGGCATCAGTTCTCTGCTATGGAAGAGGTCCCTTGAGAATCCCGGAGGGCAGACTTCTTTCCACGCGGCTTCTGGTCGTCTTTATGTGCAGGTGGAATACATTTATTCGATTGCAATCTTACTTTCATTTATATGTGGTGCTTTCTTATTTTCTCACAGAGTTTGTGAGATAACGTTGTATGTGTGGCTACTTTGTTTGATTACTGGCTGTTTGATATGTTCAACTTTTAAAAAGGATCCCTAAGAAATACGCATTGATTTATCCCAATGCAACAAGTGTTCTGTGCATCCATGCCGTTTCTCGGTGACACTTGGGCTAAAGGACACCTCCTTTTTCCGATCGGTGTATGACCAGTCATGGGGCATGCCACTACTATCTAGTGGCATGGGTCATGCCTGAGCTGATAACACAGACACGTGCAGATACACAGACACACACACACACTTGAATGTTAGCATCTGCCACAACTAGATGGCACTTGAATGTTAGCATGGGCCATGGGCCACACTTAGAATTTAGAACATTAGCCTACGCCGTATCTAGAGTGGATCGTAAATGTTAGCACTCCCACACATAGATAGAATTGTGAACATTAGTCTGCGCCACATCTAAACAGAACGGCAAACGTTAACATGTCCCACACTTAGATAATATTGTAAATGTTAGCAGGCGTTACACTTAGACGGAAGTATGAAGGCTCGCCAATGACACACTTAGATGGAATTGTCAATGTAAGTATGTGCCATATTTAGATGGAATTATGAAGATTACCAAGCGCAGCACTTAAAAGAACTGAGAACGCGAGCATATCCCACACTTAGATAGAATTGTGAACATTAGCCTGCGTCGCATCTAGATAGGATTGTGAAGGTTAGCGAAGGCCACACTTGGACGGAATTACATACGTCAGCAAGTGCTACACTTAGACAGAACTGTGAATGTTAGCATGTTAAATGTCATATAACCCACTAACCAATATAAGCTCAAACTCTCTGCATACTTATCTCACTCAAAAAACTCACACAACCATCTCTTGCACAACAAGCTGCACGCACTTCACCACACCGCAAGAACACATAAGCCACACCAACAGCACATGCAGACTGACACCGATCCAATACTCGCACCAAAGCTCAGCACCCGGTGTCTACCAAGTTGAAGCTGCCAACAGTACACCACTCCTCTCACTATCCTACGCCCTCTTCACCTTACTAACCCATCCCACCTTCTCGTTTACAGATCTGCCAGAGCGCCTGGGGACCAATTCCGTTGGTGACGGTGCGCAGTAGAAATACCTTTAACATAACATAACACACACTAACTTTGAACCTCCAAACACAAATGTGCTGATCAGTGGTGGGGGGTAGGGGTGCACCCCACGCAATCCCCACCTAATGAAATGCCGCTAAGTGCCATGGGATGAAGGCCAAAGGTCGAGGCAACTGATTGCGAGGGATGCCAGTGCTAAACGCTGCAGAGGATCTCTTTATGGAGGTCAAGGCCACTTCCGGTGGGGACAGGCACTGATTGAGATCACAGGAAGTCGTCTACTGAACTGGAAAAGTTGGTGCCCTTAAGTGGGCCCTGAATGTGAGTGGCCAAGGAACTTTCTGACAGCATTTGGGGCAAGCAAAGTTGCGTTTAATGAAGTATTATGCTTCAACCACTCCACAGTAAACGCAGCCAGTTAAAACAAAAGGAAACACAAAGTGCATGTCGGGGGCGGGGGAAGCAGGGAAAACACACTGCAATGAAATAGCTTTTGGGTAAGTGCACTTGAGAAAGCTGCGCTCACGGAAGCGTTGATAGCATTCGGTAACCACAGCTGCTAAGTGCAGTGGCGTGACGCACAGACGCAGGTCTGCTTCCTGAGAGCAGCCTATAGGAGAGCAGCATGGAGGCACGGACCTCAACAAGATGGCGAGCTTAAGGTGCCTCGACGCCAGGAGACCGAGGACTCTTGCGTCGGCAGTGCTAGTGGAAGGAGCCACAAATGGGCCTTAGAATCCCGTGCCACACCTCTGTTATGGCTACAGGATTCAACTCATTACTAGGTAGTTGGCATAGCTGTTGTGCCTGGACCTGTGATCATGCAGGCCATGCAGGCTATAAGTGGGAGCACCCATCACACACGTTGCCATGGACGGCTGCGGGCTGGCTCATGAGCACACGGGCCAGCGCGAGGACTTGCTGGAGGCACCCAGCCGACATCTTACTTGTAGGGGTCCTGGGGGTGATGACGGAAAAAGATGGAGGAGGCGCCCGGAAAACCTGGGTAAGGGGGAGGGGTGTAGTAAGCGTGCCAAACTCAGACGAAAGCCCTCAAAGGGCAACAAAAGAAGGGGGTGTGCCAAGAGGCATATAAGCCGCGAGCGTCCTGCTGCAGGAGTATCTAACCTCAAGCAGAAGGTCGCCCGCCGCACTGGAGGCCTTGTTTTTGTTTTACACCCACACACCCTACATAAGAAACAGCAGTATGGCAAGGCCTGGCCATTGACGTAGCTGAACGGCGAGGCAGTGTTTTGGCGACCAGTGGCAAAATACAGACTCCGAATTAGCCGTGGGAAAGCCGGAAGGGTCTTCACTCTTCTCAGGACCAGAGCTTCTTGGGGGCCTAAGCGGCGGGGGCGTTTGGTGGTAGCAATGATGGCTCAGCTTCCCCCGAATAAATGGCACTCCCCCAGCCCAGAAACACCTGCAAGGGCAGGCGGGGCTCAGACACAAAGGGTTGGGGGAGCTGGGCCTACTGTAGACTTCGTTTGGAAAAGGGGGAAGCAGGTTTTGGACATGGAGCAGTCGCTGCACCTTCAGAACTATTTTCACAAAGTTGTTTTCAGTGTTTTGAATGTATTATGTTGTGAAAATAAATCTGGGGCCTTTTTATGCCGAAAAGAAGACATGTCTCATTCTGTGCCTCACTGGGTGGGATATGAAAGGGGCAAAGAGAATGAGCAAGTATGATGGTACAAAGATGGACAAATGCCCAGGTTATCATGTTGTCTGTGGTCATACGGATTCACACCACAGTCATGGTCACACGATGTGACCATGGACTGGGGCAGAGCCGGCTTTAGAGGCAGCAGCGCCCTGGGCGTATTGGCCCCCGCCCTCTCTGCACGCCCCTGGTCAATAGAGGGAGAGGTGGGGGGTTTAGGGTGGGGACAGGAGTGGCACATTTGTTTTGTCCCTCCCTGCTCCAGTGACTCACAGGGGGTTAATCACTGGAATATTCCAATGAAAATCTCCTTGCTCCCGCGTCAGATCAGCACCCTATTGTTATTAAATGTGGCCCGCTATCGCAGGTGCATTTTATGACATAAGGGCGCCTTCTCCCACAACACCATCTCGGGGTAGCCATGAAAAGACACCCCCGGGCTGGTGTGGCGGGGGCTAATGGCACCCTGGGGGGCATGGCAGCCCGGCCCACCCTGCTCTAAGGCTGGCTCTGGCCTGGGGGCACCCGGGCCAACACAGCCGGAGTTGTCCCGCAGGGGCAAGGGAACACAGCTGCAGAGTGGCCCAGCAGAGGCTCTGCTAGACCTGGGGGACATCAGGTACAGCGTTGCCCAGCAGGGGCACTGTCCTGTTGGAGGGCCCTGCAGGGCAGGTCTTCTGCCTACTACACAGCGCCAGCATCGTGCTGCGAAAGGGCAACACAGCAAGCAGGAGTCCGTTGATATTGACTGACGAGCGGGAAACCCGCTTGTCCCTTTTATTGACTTTGTCACCTGGTGCACAACACGTCACACTAGCACGAGCCCTGGCAGGTACTCATGTTTCTTGAAGAGGTGGCACACCACAATTGCTGATTTAAAATTCATTCTAGATTATTACAAAATAATTTGTGCATCAAAACATGGGAAAGTGTGTGGTTTAAGACAAGTACTTGAATGGGAGAAGAGGTGCTCCTTACAGCCGGTGCGGTAGATGAAAAAGGAGACGTGGTCAGTGAAAGAGGACAGGTGCTTGGCAGAAGTCCAAAGGATGTCGGCGATAGAAGAGAAGTAGCGTGGGCAACAGAAGAAAGGAGGAGAAGCAGTCAGCAAAACAGAAGAGCCAGACGGCAAAAGAGAAGAGATGGCTAGGGAAAGTGGAGCGATTTAGAGACAGTCAGCAAAAAAGAAGACAATGTGCCTCATTACGAGCATGCCGAGATACACGTAACCTGATTGGCTCATTTCCAAGCCATACCACGGTGTAATCCCGTGGACGCACCTACATGCCTGCGTTTATTCCCGGTGTGGGGGCGTGGCAGCCTCTTAGCCAATGAAGAGGCTCGAAACGGAGCAATCCCTGCTCCGAGCCTCCCCAAGGCTGGAGGCTGCCTTCGTCCCCCGCCGGGGAATCAGGGACGTTTTTTTTTTCCTGAACCCCTTCAAATTATCCCCGCACCACCCTCCCAAAAGTGCTATGCAGTCTATAGAGCGTGGCACTGATGGGCAGAGCCCCCTCAGAAGCCGTGGTCCAGAACACACTGTGGGGGGCTTGCATTCTCCCTCTGTTTTCCTTGGCTGAATGTGGCCTTTTCTGGAATTGAAGCATACTGCAATATCTCCGAGTGCTTAGACGCAGCCAGAAGGCAGCAGTTAGCGCTGTAGAAAACCAACAAACCACCTAGCCTCTAGCGAGGGGTCAGAAATACGTAGAAGGGATCATAGTGCACAGTGCCATCTATCAAATCTTATCCCGCCCCTGCATTGAGGGCTCGGGCGTGGCCAAGCAGGCCTTATTGGTGCCATGAGGTGAAGGGTTAATGCCTTGAACCCTCCAGGTAATGGCCCCTCAGTATGCTTCATAAGTCTCCCTCAGGTGAATAGCCCTCAACGATTTCTCTGTCGCCTCCCCTGAAAGGACTCAAGTGGAGGACCAGCAGTCTGATGGGAGAGGAAGAGGTGAAACAGGAACGCAGGCACCCCTCTTGCCTCCTGAAAGTGAGTGGGAAGAAGAGGGGCCACATTTTATTCTGCAAACTAGAGGCTGCCTTAGTTGCAAGTCGGATCCCGGGAGGTCAGACCGATGACTGTTGCCAACACGCCTCTCCTTTCCCTTACGCTCTTCGGGCATTGCCTTATGGGCAGGACCAAAATCCGGAACTCGCAGCATTACTTCCGCTTCTCTGGGAAAATGCAACTTCCGCACTGCTACGAATCGTCTTCATCTTTGAGCGCCTTTTCCCTGGCTCATCGCCAAATTACCTGCATGACTGTGTTACCTGGAATTTTGAGCGCCCCTGTGGCCAATCCACACAAACTCACTGCCCAACGCGACTGAATATACAAAACCGTTGCTTCACGCAGGCAACGGATGGTCTAATGCAGTTTCCAATACAACAACTGTAGAAAAAAGCACCAAAAAGCCAACCTCTTGCCAGCTCAACCTTCCGCGCCATCTTTGCCATCACAGCGGGGAGATTTCAGGAAGCCATTGCAAAATGTCAGGTTGGGGCTTTCGTTGCAGCTGGGCATTTGATGTGGTAGTGGTAGTCAACGTCAGCTAAAAAGCAAGAGTGGAGGCAGATGTGCACGTGAGTACTCGACGGGATCTTTTGCAAACAAAGCATCGACTTCCTCCATGAATACAAAGATGTCTTTTTTTTTCTTTTACCTAGCCGAAGTAACTTTCCAACAACGCTTTGGTGGGGGGGTTGGATTCGCAAGGCGCCCTACACAAGACAAGAGAATCTGGATTTGTTCCCTCAAAACGGGAGATTAGTTAAGGTATTTAGACGGTGCCGAGTTTTGTGAGACGATGGCTCATCTCCTCAACCTTTCTCAGGAAACGGAAGTTGGGTGGGGGGTGGTTCAACTACATTTGGAGTCAAGAGAGATCTCCTTCAGTTTCTTCACCTCGTAGGGCGATTTGTGTAGTACGTCAAACACGTGTGTCCTATAGAAAAATAGGATCTGATATCAAATACAATGATTTTCTGGCTGTAGCGTGGACTGGTAGAGAGTCTATTGGATGAGTTGAGTATGGACATGCAGAATCTCTTGGATGAGTTGTTCATAGACTGGCAGAGACTCTATTGGATGAGTTAAACATGGACCGGTAGAGAGTATATTGGATGAGTTGGGAATGGACTGGTAGAGAGTCTATTGGATGAGTTAAGTATGGACACGCAGAATCTCTTGGATGAGTTGTTCATAGTCTAGTAGAGACTCTATTGGATGAGTTAAACATGGACCGGCAGAGAGTATATTGGATGAGTTGAGCATGGACTGGTAGAGAATATATTGGATGAGTTGGGAATGGTCTGGTAGAGTCTATTGGATGAGTTCAGAATGGACTGGTAGAGAGTATAATGGATGAGTTGGGCTTGGTCTGGTAGAGAGTTTATTGGATGAGTTGAGTATGGGCTGGCAGAGAGTCTATTGGATGAGTTCAGAACGGATTGGTAGATAGTGTGTTTGATTAGTTGGGCATGGGCAGGTAAAAAAACGATTGGATGAGTTGATCACTCATGGCCCCCATAAAAAAAGAGTAAAGTTCCAGAAATTAATGAAAGCACCAGAGCAAGATCCGCGTTCACTTCAGAGATGTCTGTTCCACCCACTGTCAACAGTTACAGTCCTAAAAGGTCCTTCATCCTCCCAACGTCGACGGATTGAGCACGGCTTAGTTGGGCAATAATAACATCAATTATTACAGTGCTTAGAAGCAGGAAGAATCCGACATGAAGGGCTGTTGAAAGAAATGCAAAGCTACAGTTATATTATTCTTACTATGAAAATCCGCCCGCCCAAGTGCCCTCTGCTGAGCCTCACCGAGCTTAAAACACTACCTCGCCTACCCATGCCCCCGCCGAATGAATCCCACCTTAGCCCTTACCTGATGCCAACCTTCAGAACCTCTAACCATCATCTGCGAATGACACCCCTGGCTATGCTACTATATTCCTCTGCCTTGCTGGTGCAGTGAAAGCACTCTTGTGGCATGTAGAGCCATCACGTGTCAGCAATCAATATCTGGATGCTAACGAGAGAGTTCAAAGATCAGTCGCTTTGTCATTCACCCCAATATTCAGGTACATCGTTGACTCAACTAATCATGGGGCGATCGAGACTTGTATCAGAATGCACTGGCTGAGAGTCAAAATTAGGGATAAGACTGCCAGTCCCATTGCTATGTGTACCCCCCTAATCCTTCCCTCGCTGACAACCCTCCTGGCGCAGGTTGTTTACAAGATGTTTTCCAATCGTGATTGAAAAAAACATGGTTAAATCCTTCATGCCTTCCAAATGTTGAAAGCCGGGGAGACTTGTGTAATTAAAGGACATCTGCCAAGGGAGGCATGGTTTCCAGACAGATTGCCTTACTTCGAGATTAAACATATGCACAGGGTTATTGCAAATCTCAACATGGAGTGTCTACTGGTATTTTACCAAGATTTCTCTTTTCATGATATAAAACATATTTTCTATCAAGCCCAGACGCTCATGAATTTTGCATATGGGTGGGAAGCAGCTGTGTTATCTTCACAAAGGTTGTGCACAACAATCAACTTTGCTTGGAACAGAACCACACCATAGTAAAATGACCCATCATTCGCGGGCGGACCCTTGCATTGCTGCTCTTGCCACACATACCTCCCATGACCATGTTCTCGGCATCTCAGTCATGGGTGAGCGTTCTGGAACGGCTATGGGTGACCTGCATCCCACTTTTGACCCCACTGATATAATCAGTAATGCAGCACTCACAGCATCATAACAGACAGCCTCTGATCAGGCCATGGACCCACACCATGTTCCCCTGCGCACCAGCGGTGGAGCTCATACGTCGCCCCATGGATCCTTCTGCCGGCACGATCCCTAGGGCATGTATTCTGTGTATGCAGTCCCCATTCAAGAACCTAGAAGTATCTGAGTCGGGCACTCCTTAACCAGTCTGAATTGGCACAGTGAAATGTATCTGACCTCTGGTTGCCACATTGCTGCCCATTCCTGAGCCAGCCAAGGATTTTGTTTGGACCTCGGCCTGTTTTGATTTGCTCCGCTCTTAAGGTTGGAGTTGTTACTGATCTCCTCTGTGTATGAACCTTGGCCAGTCTGTGATAATGGCCTTGCCCCAGTGATTTGGAACTGGTGTTTGCTTCTTCTTTTGTTCACTTGCCTCATCTATGGTGATCCTCTGCTCAGGACTACTTTGCATTGTCCCCTGGAACCCAGACCATGCAGAACTCCTCATCCCATCCTCAATCTGGATTTGGACTCTATTCCTCTGGACAATTTCTTCTTCCTTTGGGTTTCTGCTGGACTCCTGCCTGGCAGTTGCCTCAGGATCGCTGACCCCCCTTTTCACCTACTGCTGTCAGATCCCAGATTCCCAGCCTTTGCCCCCCCCCCCACCCCTGCTTGAGGTACATTTCATTCCTCTAGGGATCTTTCTTGTTTAATACTTGCATTAACCTTTGCTCTTTTTCTTTTCGCTATGGGAATCGGCAGTAGGATTGTCTCCTCACCGTCTTTTGAACTGATATATGGTTCTAGCTTTCCTTTGCCCGGACCAGCCAATATATCTTGGGGAAGATCTGTAGAGGCCTGCCTCGTTGACATAACGCATACTGGAAATCTTGCAACACTGCCACCTATTGCATGTGTGGTAGCTTAAGCGACCCCTCCCCAAGGGTCACGTTGGCCTCAGCTTCAGTGTGCAGCAAATAAGGATATTAGACACAGACGGATGGGTAAACCAAGCTTCTTGCATTAGATAGAAAATGCACAGCATACAGAGTGATCAGCTGATAAGCAGGAAAATACAGCAGGACAGGAGGCAGGCAGTCGGCACTCAGAGCTCTCAAGGGACAGCCCTTAGAGCACAAGTTATATAGCATATCCTATGCAATAACTAATATATTATAGCAGTTGCACAGTGGTGGGTGGCACTTGGCATGAAATTGCAGGCATTTGGCAATAGCTGTCAACATCTTGCTTGTGACCTTGTAACAGAGCCTTGTGGGGACATCAGCTGCATACATCCTGTCAGCAATCAATATCTGGATACCAAGCGACATTTGCAGAAACCCTACTGTTATCTACCATATAAGGGGCTAGTGCTATACAAGTAAAGAGCACGCGGAAGAGAAAGTCTGATGTGTCCCTCTGCCTTGCTACGCGGTCTTGGTCCAATCTGCTCCTGGAGGGGCTTGGGCGTGTCAGAGCAGTGGAGTACAGAGGGAGGCAGGCGGAAACAGAGGGAAAGGCAAAATGGCGGATATGATGTCTAAATGTATGAGGGAGCCTAATGTAGCATTCCATAGCATAGCATAACATAGCATAGCATAACAATCCTGCCACATAAACTGCCCATTTTGCCATCCCTGAGACAGGGTGTAGACCACAGGGAGCAGAATTGGGGCATAGCATCAATCAAAGATGCCCAGGTACACGGGTGACATAGGCATAGGGTGGATAGGCACAGGGATTATCACAGAAAGGATGTTGCTTTATAGACATAGATCGTCGGCCTCTAAGGTCCTAATTCACAAATTCATACAATTCGGCCTCAGCCATTTGTCCTAAGACATCAACCATTTCCTGTTCATTCGAGGCATTCCATACAAATAAAAGCAATCTGAAAGCAATCTAGCCTCTAATGCAGCACTGAAAAGTACAAATCACACCTAGCACCGCAATAGCACTGTACAACCAGAGCAGGTTATATTGCCTTTGTGGGGCTAGCACCTACCAATGCTACCAGCTAACTTGACTGGTCAGTGCACCATTGGGTTCATTCGCCCAGTGATCTGCCATGTGTCCCTTTTTCCAGAGCTCACTACACACCCCAACGGTCCAAATGTGATGCCTGAACATGGTTCAAAGGCCATCTGAAAGCAATCTAGTCTCTAATGCGCCCCTGAAAAGTACAAATCACAAGAGTACGCACTTATTGTGACCAGTGTAATTGGAAAAACAGAGTTGCCACATTATGCGATGAAATCGGGTAAATTGTTGTTGTGCACTCACCTACTGCCGAGCAGCGGCGCACTATTCCTGGCCCCGGGCAGCGACACAAACATTAAAGAACACGGCCACCTGCACGTCGGTGTCGGTTCCCGCAACGCACATGGAGGTTACCATGGCGATTGAAGAACATGGAGACACGTCGGCGTGCAGGCCGCTAACTTCCCATGACACAGGGCTCACGTGACCTGGACAAGTCACATTATCCACAAATCAGGAAACTGCCTGCATTTAAGCCCTGGTTGCACACACAGTAGTGCTTCTCAATGTCTCTGCTGCTGCATTTCGTTCTGGTGCCTGCTTCATTTTTAGGACTGCTGTTTCCTGGAATTCTGACCTCCCAGCTTTTGCCTTAGGATTGCTAAAGGATTTCCCTTTACGATTACTTGAACTGTTTTTGCTGAACTTGGTCTTGTTTCACTTTTGGATTGCCTACTGGATCCCCTTTGGATTTGGTGAACTGGGACTTTGCTTTTTAATGGATTTTGGGTTGCTTTTGAACTGCACCTGGATTATTGAACTGGAATTTAGCTTTTTCTTGGATTTTTGATTTGGGACTTTCCCGGTGGACAATTCCTCACTTGCTCAGCTTCCTACTGGATGAGCTCCATTTTGAGACTGGTTATTACTGGTCTCATTAGGTTTCATTGTAGTGCGATCACCCTCTGTGAAATAGGTATGACAGATACTCTTTTAATACACTATTTCTAAGATTTACAAGGTGATATTGTTCTAACACTATATTGTCTTTTCACAGCTGCCAGAGACCGACACTGCTGTCTACCAGTCCATCTTTGGTGCCAATGATTGGTGAGGGAGTGCTTTGGTAATCTCCCTCGCTGGTACTTGGGAACACAGGTATAACTTCATCTGGGTTTACGAATCACAACAGATTGAGAAGCCTCTTATTCCCATTTGAATTTATGGAGGAGACCTTGTAGCGGAATTAGTAAAGGCTATCACTATGCTTAGGGCTGATATGATCGCTGCCAACACTGCGCTACAACAGCGCTTAGATTCTATCCAGAGCGAGCGGAATTCGCTCCCTCCTGATGAGGAATTTGGTGATGGGGTTTCCCCACTGCATGCCCCTGCACCAACCCCTGTTTACATACCCACTCCTTTTCCCTTGGCTGCACCCGAAAGATACACTGGGGACCCATGGATATTCTGTACTTTTGTGAATCAGTGTAACCTGCACATCCTATGCAGACCCCGAGCATTCCCTGATTCCACGACAAAGGCTGCTTTTACCTTGTCTCATTTAGGCAGTATGGCCGCTACTTGGGCTAACCCATTGTTGGAAAGTAATAGCTTGATTCTGTATGATTTTGTTCTCCATATCACGGAAATGACTAGGGTTTTTGATACCCGATTTAAGTCACAAGCTAGAGATTTAGAACTCCCACAGAAGATATTGCACAAAAAGAATATATTGATACTACCCTTCATAATGGACATATGTGGCCCTCTCAGTCACCAGCTGCCAGCCTAATCTTTTTTGTGCCAAAATACGAAGGGGCCATACAGCAGTGTATAGACTACAAACTTCTTAATCAGATCACGATAAAGAACAGATACCGGATACCGTTAATCACAGCTTTGTTAAACCAATTGCGACATGCAACAATCTTTACCAAGTTGGATCTCAGGGACGACTATAATCTGATCCATATGAGAAGCAGTGATGAGTGGAAAACAGAATTCTGGCCTTATGCACAAAAGTTCCAAAGAGTGTTAGTTGTTTCAGGACCTGGTAGACAGGAAAGATGTTAATGCAAAAGTTCTGGTTCCCCACAAGCATAATGATGATCGATGCGTAGAGCTGGAAGAAATCAGCTGAGGCACGGGGCACATTCAGCGGGCCCCCAAATCCCCTTGGGCTGGAAGACTTATGCACCTATACTTCAGGAGCACAGCGTTATTGTAGCTGCTTGCTGACAAATACTTTTGAGAGTGATGGGCAACCCATAGGCGACAGGCATAGCAGTTGCATGCTTCTGGTGGTTTGCCTGCTGATGCCAGGTGAGATGGTGGCTGCACTTCTGTGTTCTACCTCGGGACAGGTAGCAGAACTTTGTAATTGAGGAGTGCTGGATTCAGAGTCCTGGGTTTTAGCTGCATGGACCCCAGTTGGCAGCTGAAGAGGGGTGTTGTTATCCTATACCCCTGCAGATTGTAGCTTTGCTATGTCTATGGTGCTGGCAGGCGGCAGGTGGTCTTTGTCCTGGACCTCTTGCTGTTCATCGTCGACGATTGAAGGTGCTTTTTTCACACACTGGCTGGCGTGGACCCAGGAGTCATGGCCTCTACAGCGTACTGCAGTGTGGGTTGTCAGGAAGACCTGGAACGGACCCTTCCAGCAAGGATGCAGGGATGATTTTCGCAGATGCAATTTCAGGACTATCTAGTCTCCTGGCAGGAGGCTGTGGCATGGCGTTTCAAGCGGTCGAGGCAGAGCTTATTGGATTTTCTGGAAGTGAGAACTGACAACAAGCATTAGTCGTTTGCAATATGAAACAAGACGATCATCATTCAGTTGTAAATCACAGAATTCAGGGGAAGGTGGGGGAGTTACTGTTATTCTCATGAACCTCCCCATGAGTATCCTGTAGGGGGAGAGGCTGTTTACTCTATTGTTTCTTATGTCCACAAGTACAAGAGGGAGGGCATCAGGCCACTTTAGGCCTGTTTCTCGGCACACCTTGGTAAGTCAGAGCTTCACGTCGAAGATTCGGCGTTCCACTGCCCCGCCAATTGTGGGTGAAAACTACAATTAAAATTCTAGAGGACCCCTAAGGCACTGCAAATGGTCTGAACAATTTGTCCTGTGAAATGGGTTTCCCTATCAGAGTTAATAGTGACTGGGAGGCCAAAATGTGGGATGTACTCTTTGAGCAATTTCTTGGCCACTGTAATGGAATCAGCATATTTACAGGGGTAGGCCTCAGTCCATCCAGAAAATCTGTCTATCACTACCAGGATATAGTCAAAGGGGGCACGCTTGGTCATGGTGACAAAATCGCTTTGGAGATTGACAAAGGATGTGCCCCTTGAGTGGTTTTTACAGGCTTTCCGGGGTTGAACGTGTTGGACAGTGAGCACAGTATTTCTGAGCATTGGAGGG
Source organism: Ambystoma mexicanum (assembly GCF_040938575.1). Lineage (NCBI taxonomy): Eukaryota > Metazoa > Chordata > Amphibia > Caudata > Ambystomatidae > Ambystoma > Ambystoma mexicanum. Next base: position 333,439,143 of record NC_090924.1, on the reverse strand, counting down.
GAACCTAGGAGCAAACCAACCTCTCTGGACATCTGAGGTAATTTTTCCCTTGCTTGAAGGGGACACAGAGTGAGCAGAGCAGCACATGCTAGATGTGGTAATAATGCTAGTGGGGCCACTAAACGGCCCGTGTTATCACATCATAGACGATCGGAGCAACAAACACATTTGTTACTTTCCCAGTCCTTTTTTTTGGCCTGGGGGACTGCATCTTGGAAGTCCACAGGACGGAAAGAGATGCTAGAGGGTCCTCAAATGAGTGGAGAAACAGCAGCACATAATCAGGAGCCTGAGGGCCAGGGAGGGCTGCATTTTTGCATGGCCGTCAGCCAGCAGGTTACCTTGTGAGGTGCTGTCAGAAAGTCGAGTGCAGGCCTTACACTTCACAATGGCCAACTCGGTAGGTAGCAAGATCACATTAAGCAGGGCTTCAACATAGGGCGCATTGAGAATGGGAGTACCTTGTGCAGTTAGGTAACCTCTCTTTTTCCAGAGGGTCCCATAGTCATGTGAGATACCAAAAGCGTAACGTGAATCAGTGTATATAGTGGCTGTGCGCTGTGGGGCAATCGTGCAAGCCCTTGTGAGGGCAATGAGTTCAGCAACTTGTGATCGTAAATATTGAGCGTTGGGTGGGACACAGGAGAAAATGGTCACGGGGTCCGGGACCACTGAATGTGAGGGTATTACCGTCTTATTAAAGGTGCCCAAATCGTTAGCAAAACAAAATGTGCCTGTGCATTTTTTCTGAATTGGGAGCACCAGAGTATTGCACGGGCTTGTGGTGTAGTAGAGGATGCCTGGATCAGAAGAGAGAAAGGCTTAATACCTTCCTCTGCTTCAGGGGATATTCTGTAGTGGCGCACACGTGGGAGAGGGACTTCCGGATTGAGATGGATGTGAACAGGTTTAGCCGTGCGAATGTGTCCTACCTCATTGGCATGTGCTGCCCAGAGAGCAACTGGCAATGAGTCAATAAGGTGTTGTACCTGTGCAGTTTATGCAAGTGTGCGTAGTGAAGGAGGCTCTGTAGAAGGCTCTGGATGAGTGGGTTGTTGGAGGAGAAACAAACATTCAGCTTGCCTAGATTGTGGAACCTCTAGATAAATAACATCAGGAGAACAACAAATGGTCCAATGCATTTTGCAAAGCAGACCATTATGCAACAGATTTGCAGTGGAGCAAGGGCTCAACAGAAAGGCTTGATGTTCAATGATGGGACCAATGGAAACATAATTTGATACTGGGTGTGGAATAGTGGTGCCAGATATCCCAAGAGCATTCACAATTTCCTTTGAAACCTCCACATTTGGAAATTCAGCAGCTCGCAGCTTGGAGTGGCTGGCACCTGTGTCAATCAGTATTGGCCTGAAGGTAGGTGTGCATAGGCATAAGGGCAGTGGCAGCAGTGGAGGATGTTAAGTCATCCATAGCGTGCAGTGCTGGGAGTGTAGACATGGAGGCATGTGACAATTGGAGTTCTTGTCTAGTTAGTTCTTGTAATGCCTGGAACAGTGGCGAGCCTGGATCTGCTGCAGCAAGAGATTTTTGTAAATAATGAAAGGTTTGGTAGAATAGGACAGATTGAGGTTTGGCGCACTGACCAAAGGATTGAGATAGTTAACGGGCAGCAATTGGAAGCAAATTGTGGACACCCTGCCTGAATTGTGCACGTAAGGTAAATGTGATGAGGGTTGGTTTGCTCCCAAGAATTGCGCACACAACCAGAGATTAAACCAGAGATTAAAGTGCTCGATTAAGCATTATTTAATGCACATCAAGAACAGCTGACACGTTTTTCGAGCAACAGTGCGCTTCTTCCAAGGCAGCAAGGTTATTTGAATATATGTACATATGTGACTGTCATACATGTTGATTTTTGTAAATAGTCAGTTGCCCACCTGTGTTCCATACTGTCATGGCGGCTATGTTGGGCGGGAGCAACGTGGGTAGAGGCCGCTAGAGGTTTGGCTTTGGCGATAGAATGTAAAACGTCAGCTGACGATTGAGGCACAGGGGGTGGGTTGGGAGCCGGAGGAGGGCTCTGGATGGTGGGTGCAGGTCGCTCTGGCTGGGGTGGAATGGCAGCACGATGTGGCATGGGAGGTGGACCCCTCTGGTGCGGAGTGGGTTGTGAGCAGGCACGCAAGAGAGGAAATAAAGGAGGTAGTTCATCTAACGGGTCAACAGGTGGTGCTGTAGGTGCTTCTGAAGGGGAGTCGTTAACAGTGTCTGCAGAAACACTTGGGTAGAGGTCTGTTCTTTGAGTGTGTTTACTGTTTGGCTGGCCGGCCTTGGAGGGATCCTTGCATTGTTCTAATTCCTTCTCTAGCTTAGCCTGAGAGTTCCTCAGTGATCTAGTCTGACAGTCACGCAATCTGTAGACACTTTGTTCCAGGTGAAAAAAGCTGACCAATGACCATCAGACACCTTAGACTTTCTTTGCTCCAAAGCCTCGTGCAAGACAAGATGATCTGCATGAAATGAGCCCTCAACTGGCCACTGAAACTCCTTTTGAACCCGAGTCAAAAATGTGGTGGAGATGCCGGGAATTGAACGTGGGGCATTCTACAGCTGAACAAATATTGAGTAAGAATGTATATACAATATTAATTTATCCAGATTACACTGAAAAGGCAAATTCCAGAAGCACAAAGTATATCAATCAGGAAAACGGAATAATCTGCACCTCTCCGAGGAGCCCAGACCGGTGCATAGCCCGTGCGTAGGAGCCAAATCACAAGGCTGTGCCGGAATGGGAAACCTTTGGTGTCTACAATCTGGAATCGCGAAAGTGAATCAAAACACACCTGGGTTTGTGGCAGTGGTTTAGCGATCCTGAAAGTCATGATACATTGGCTACTGTTACTTAGACCCTTCCCAGCAATAACAAAAGGCATGCTTTAATCTATTCTCCATCCTGAGCATATTGTGACCCAGAAAGGGAATTATGGGCATCTGTCATTGTGAAGGTTCTGCAAAAGAAGAAATGTTACTGGGAATATGTGTACGCATGGCAACGAGACAACGATAAGGAATTAGGCCATCATCATGCAACGCACTCACGTCACGGGCAAACAGGGCCAGTGTTGAAATGCACGATGCAAACATGAGAGTTTGCTTTTGTGGTGAAAGCCGACATGAAGGATTTCAAAAGAAAATGAAATCTGCAGATTAATCCAGCACAGGGGCAAAGCAGCTGGTTTTGGAAGCAAGACCAAGCAGAGCAACAGAGGTTCGAATCCCATCTGCGCTTAGAAACTGAACTTTGGGCGTGTTATAAAATACAAATTAAATAAATAAATCCATTGTCTGAATGTTTCCAGATTCTGACAAATGCTTTAAGATGCACTCAAAAATGTAGATTCAAAGAAGGCCTGTCAAAAGATAGTAGGGACTCTGCTTGCCGCTTAGTAGGAAAGGTGTGTGGCTGCTACTACGCTAGGTAGTAGGTGTGGTGTGGTGTGTCTGTGGGCAATCTCAGTTCCTAATTAAAGAAGCAATTTTAAGATCTAGGAAGGGTTATTGATCGGAGCATGGATTCGATGTTTTCTTTATGTGATCATATTTCCTGTAGAACTATAGATCTACGGATGCATTATAAGTATTTATGGGTAAACATGCACTGAACGTAATGATATGTGTGCATTTCAATATCTATATCACAGAGAGATTCGATACCAATAAATTGAATTCCTGATCCTACGTCCTCAGTCCGCACCCGCTAAAAGTGTTTAACCATCTTCACGCCTGCGCTTGGCTGTTAAAGGGCATTTGATGCCAATCCACACAGGAAAAAAGATCCCCAAATGCCAAGGTTTTGGGCAAGTGTGCACAGAATTGGAGCTTCTGCCAAAACAAATGATATGGGGGGAGTCCCCCAATCCCAAACTCCTTATGGGTATTATCGACTGCCCTAAAGCACACATAACTGTTCATACAATATCTTCTTCCTAGGGACCCCAACTAGATGTGGGGATCAGATTGTTCTACTTTCCTTTTAGCTTCCTTCGAGCATAAATACTGAAAGTACACCCCTCGCTCTGTAGTCCTGCCCCCCTCCCCTGTAAAGCTTTCAGGTTCCTGCTATCATCCTGAGTAAAGCTGATATCATGGGTCTGTCCACAGGTCTACTCTGTCCTGTGCTCTATGAAGCTCTCAGACTCCTCCTGTCAGCTGAGCATATGCACTTGTATTTTATTTTAAGTATATCTTGAGCAACACAGGTTCGATCCCCGGGTCCGCGCTTACAAACCTCTGGCTATTAAGCGCATTATAAATAACCCATTACAATTTACAACATATAGCGATTTACGCCAAAGCGATTTTATAAATGTAAAGACAGTACAAAAATATTGTCTAGGTAATGTAGGGTGACTAATGGAGTTAAGTAGTAGAAACAGAAAGAGGATAATCTTTCAGACGAGTCCTGAAGAGAGAGAGATGGGAGAGACATCTAATAGATAGCGATAGAGTATTCCAGTGTCTTGGAGCAAGAAGCGAGAAGGAGCAAAGGCACAGGGGCAAAGTGCACAGGGGGGATGAGGAACGGAAAGAAGATACTGAGTAAAAAGAAACAAGAGCAGAGAGAATGGGAGGGGCCAGACCGTGCAGGGATTTTAATACAAAATGAAAGATGAGGCGGGATTGAAAGAGAAGTCAATGAAATGAAGAAAGTGCAGAGGAAATAGAGTGACAGGGAGGTAAGCCAAGAAGATGATGAACAGATGAGTTATAGATGGCGTGTAAAGGAGTGCACTGGTAAGCAGGAAGAACTTGTGGCAAAGAGGGGCAGTAGTCTACTCTAAAGAAAACAAGAGAAGTAATGAAGAGCGTAATCACATAAAAAGAGACTTTTGGGGCGTGCTTTGCTAATGTTGAAAAGTTGGTAGCGACAAGAGCGGGCAATGACGGAGATATGAGCAGAGAAAGAGAGAGGAGAATCCAAAAGAATACCAAGATTTCTAGCAGACGAAGTTATTTATTTATTTTAACATTTGTAAATCGCGCTAAACCCGCAGGCATTAACACGCTGGCGTAGGGTGTAAACATATGATTAGATTGTAGAGATCGCTTATACAGGTTACATATACTTGTAACATTGGAATAGATAGAGACAGTGTTGGGCAGGCTCAGCGAGTTTAAGTGTGGCCTCGAAGTTGCAGGCCTGAGGTAAAGAGCCGGGTGTTCAGGTGCCTGTGGAAAGTCCAGTATGAATGTTCTGCTCTTAGAGAGGGTGGTAGCGCATTCCAGTTTTGTGCCGTATAGACAGGGCAACTGCGACCTCCTGATCTTTGCAGTTTGAATCTTGGGACGCAGAGGCGGTGTGTGTAGACTGATTGGGTGGGTCTTGATGACTGTGTGATATTGAATTTTCGGGACAGGTATCTTGGCGCAGTATTATCGATACATTTGTATGTGATGGCCAGAGTTTTGAATAGTATGTGTTCGCAGATGTGCAACCAGATCATATTCTTTCTGGCTGAAGAGATATGGGGCCTCATTACACGGTAGGTGGTAACCATGGCCCTAATAGCGCCATGGTTGCCGCCGGTATTTTACCGTGTCCGCCTTGGTGGATGGCGGAATTACCGCCCTACTCCAAGGTGAGCAAGGGCGGTAATTCCCCATTCACCAAGGCCCTTCGCCATTCCCATTTGTGCCCCCATAGGGCATAATGGGAATGGGGAAGGCGCTAATTATGGTACTGCAAATTGCGGTACCGTAATTAGCACCGAGGTCCCTTTGCGGCACCCTACTTTAACGGCTGGTAAAACCAGCCGTTAAGGTCGGGTCCTGCAAAGGGAACTCGTAGTAAGGCGGTAAGGGTTTACCGGTACCGGTGCCCTTACCGGTACCAGTAAACCCTTACCGCCTACCGTGTAATGACGCCTATGGTCTTTTTAAGGCATGTTCAAGGCAGCTCTTAATGCGTTATACTGTATGATCTGCAATTTGTTAATGTTGCGGGCGCTGGTACCAGCAAATAAGGAGTTGCAGTAATCAATTCTGGAGCCTATAAGAGCTCTAGAAATGGTGGTGCAACAGTCCTCGGAGAGGAAGGGTCTGCAGGGATTAAATAGGTTTGTGGTGTAGGCCGCTGAAGATGCAATAATGTTTACCTGTTTTGACAAAGAGAGACTTGAGTCAAGGTATACCGTGAGGGTTTTGACTTGTTGTGAGACAGGGATGAGTGTGCCATCGATGATGAAGAATTTGTAGGCTCCATCAAGTTTATTTAACAGGGTGTGTGAGACAACTAGGAGTAGCTCGGTCTCTCGTCGTTGAGGCAAAGTGAGTGACTTGCCATCCATGCTTGGATGGTTTGGTAAATGGGTCCCAGTAGAGTGGAATCAGTGCTGTAGTCTCCTGAGATGGGTAAGAGGATCTGTGTATCATCTCTGTAATTTGTGTATAGGATACCCTTCATGTGAAGATCGAAAAGACGTTTCGTGAAAATAGTAGGCAAAACGCAGGAGCCCTGCGGTAAGCAGCATGTGACTGGGGCTGGGGTGGCCGTGGCTAGAAGGGAGAGCACTCTCATTGATCTGTTTGACAGGAAGGATGCAATCCAGTCGATTGCTTAAGATAAAAGTGTGCAGCTGAGGACAGATGTTGACAGAAGATTTGGTGATCAACCAAATCAAAGGCAGCTGATAGGTCTAGTAGGAGAAGGAGGGCAAGTTTGCCATGTCTTTCATTTCATCCAGTTGGTTCTTTAGGTCGCGAAGTGTAGATTCTGCTGAATGTCCCGTCCGGAATCCGGAATGACGAAGACCCAGGCGATTGCTGGATTCCAAGTAGGTTTGGATTTTAGATAGGGTGCTCCATCTAGAATTTTAAGGAGGAATGGCACAGTGGTAATGGGGCAACAGTTTGTTGGTATATTAAGATCAAGTGCTGGTTTTATCAACAAGGGTAGGACCCATGCATCTTTCAGGTTGGCTGGAAGCGAGTTGGAGGTGAAAGAGGAGTTGATGAATGTACTGATGAATGGAGCAAGCGCTCAGTGCAGTCTTTGATTATAGTCAGGGGGCAAATATCTCTTTGGCATTTCAAGGGTTTGAGACCTTTTCGAGAGCTCAGATTCTGAGATGGGCTTGAAATTGAAGGGAAGCATGGTGTGTTGGGGTGTGGCAGCTTTGTTGTCAGGCGAGGTACCAGGTAGTGACAACAAGCTTTTCTTTAGAGAGATTTTCTTTTGAAGGCATGTTATTTTATCAAGTAGGGCATTATGGATGTTTAAGCACCAGAGGGTGTCTTTGGTGCAGTTGTCAGGAGGGGGAGCTGGAGATTCTATTTCTCGTAGTATTGCAAATAGTTCACGAGTGGAGGAGTTGGATTTGTGGATCTGGTAGACTGTAGGGTCATTTGGTGGGATTGAGATGAAGATAGCTCGCTGACATTGTGAGTATTGTGCGGTTTGAGAGATAGGAATGAAACCAGTCAAGTACAGAGTTGCGGAATCCCAGGTGAAAAATAGTTGAAAGAAGAACAGAGTTATCTACAGTATCAAATACTGCAGACAGATCCAGCAAGACAAGGAGGGAAGATTGCTTAGCGTAGCGAGAGAACCGTAAAGGATAAGTGTCATATAGGAGGGCGGTCTATGTCGAGTGATGTGGATGGAAACCAGATTGAAGATAGGCAAAATAGAGGAATGATTGAGGTGAGAAGATCCTTGAATGTAGACAATAGGCTCAAGAAGCTTAGGTAGAAATGGGAGTAGAGAGTAAGGACGGAAGTTAAAGGAAAGTGAGGGATCAAAAGTTGGCTTTTTCAGAATGGGGATAATTGAGGCGTGTTTGAATACCGTTGAAAAAGTTGCAGAAGTTAAGCAAGTGTTAAACAATATGGTTAGATAAGGAAGAAGTAGAGGATAGATCTTAGGTTTCACGGCAGAGGGTCAGAAGGAGCTGCATTACAATGTCATTGAGCGAGGTCAGTAGCGAAGCAGAGCTGTTGTCATGGGTCCGTCCAAAGTCTACTCTGCCCTGTACTCTATGAAGCTTTCAGACTCCTGCCATCAGCTCAACGCAGCTGCTTTCAAGGTTCTCTCCGACTCCTGTCATCAGCTCAATGCAGCTGCTTTCAAGGGTCTCTCCGACTCCTGCCATCAGCTCAACGTAGCTCAACGTAGCTGCTTTCAAGGTTCTCTCCGACTCCTGCCATCAGCTCAACGCAGCTGCTTTCAAGGTTCTCTCCGACTCCTGCCATCAGCTCAACGCAGCTGCTTTCAAGGGTCTCTCCGACTCCTGCCATCAGCTCAACGCAGCTGCTTTCAAGGTTCTCTCCGACTCCTGTCATCAGCTCAATGCAGCTGCTTTCAAGGTTCTCTCCGACTCCTGCCATCAGCTCAACGCAGCTGCTTTCAAGGTTCTCTCCGACTCCTGCCATCAGCTCAACGCAGCTGCTTTCAAGGGTCTCTCCGACTCCTGCCATCAGCTCAACGCAGCTGCTTTCAAGGGTCTCTCCGACTCCTGCCATCAGCTCAATGCAGCTGCTTTCAAGGTCTCTCCACGGGTATACTCTGCCATGTTGAGTGAGTACAGTGAGTTGGGGGCTTTAAGGAAAGAGACGTATAGGAAGCTGCATCCTTCCCTCATGGCCCTACTCTGCAGGCCGCCACCGCTATCTACAGCAGCACTAGTTCTGGTGGGAGGGAGAAGCACATGGCGAGGGTCCTTGGCCAGTGCATCCCTGTGCCATCTACCGGACAAGTGACCAAACTCTCCAGATGGGCGGTGCAGGGATGGAGCGATGTCACTTCTGCCACACATCTGATTGTTTTGTAATGCACAGGTACAGTGACATCTCAGTGGGCACAAGTGAACACTTTAAGGTGGAAAGAACAGTAGAAGATTCATGGTTGGCCAGAATTGTATAAACCTCTTGCTATGAAAGAAATTGAATTACTGGGATTTCATGGTGAGGAGAATTTGGGATACGTATTGGCATGAAAATGGTATGGTATGCAGAATTGTGGGAAAAGGTGATAGGTGGAAATGTGAAAAACTCCTGGGAATGATGAGTGTGTAACCAAAGGACTCAATGGGCCACACATGTACATCATTCTCGGTAAAGGGTGTTTTGGATGGGCAGAATGGTGGGACATCTACAAGGAATATCCAAAAAAAGTGAACTAAGAAGACTTCCTAAGCCGCGGTTTGCTCGCGCTGTCCTCTCACTGAGCTACGCAGGATTATTCTCTTAATGGCTTATGTCCTTTCCCAAAAGAGTTAACAAAACCACTTTGCAATCAGTTTTGTATAAAACAGTTCTAAATCTTTTAATCCTTTCAAAAAGCAGTAGGCAGATCCAGATAGTTATCGTGGCAGCGGGAGCCGATGCATTTAGGAAAGGTTTCCGTCATCAGGGCTTTTTGAAAGGATTAAAAGATTTAGAACTGTTTTATACCAAACTGATTGCAAAGTGGTTTTGTTAACTCTTTTGGGAAAGGACTTAAACAATTAAGAGAATAATCTTGCGTAGCTCAATGAGAGCACAACGCGAGATAACCACGGGTTAAGAAGTCTTCCTAGTTCACGTTTATGGATATTCTCATTCCTAGGTGCCTAGGGCTCAGTGGTATGCTCTGATACAATGCTATGGGAACTTGGAAATATTTGTTTCGCAAGATTGAACAGAACTAAGTGGTGCTCACCCTCAGCCCTCCACCTCCACAGTGAGTGAGCTCGCTGTGGACAGAATTGCAGGCAACCTACGGTAGGCAGAGCTGGTATGAGTCAAGATGCTAGAGTTGTGGACAATTTCTTGTATGGAGGATCATGGAAATTCCTGAGAGCTGGAATTGAGGAAAAGTCATCGATGGACGAAACACAAATATTTCACTGTGGAATAAAAATGCGCAAAATAGCCTGGGATGATATGTGAAAAATGAACTGCAGGCTCAATTTGTGAAAAATGTGAGGCGACCAAAATTGATGGTGGATAGAAATATGGGGTAAATTAATGATGGGAAACGAATTTGGCAAAGCCCAAAGAAGTCTGACTGGAGCAACACGGTCTATTTCCAAGGCCAGCACGCCTGCTACCGTGAGGAGGCATGATTTGCAAAAAGCAATTCATTTTCACACGACCGCCATGAGAAGGTGCTGGGTGGACTATTAGAATTGTACTCGCCAATAAGTAATTCAAACTGTAAAACTCACTCCGGTCATTATAATGGGATCCGGATTACCATTGCACAGCTCTACCATCAACGTAGACATTGCAGCAGAAAGACCTTTCCACTAGGGACTGTCCATGGCTTGCATTATGGACATCTATGATATGGTTCAACTACAGGTTCTTGGCAAATTGAAGACATGCCAGGACCCTAGAAGACACAGAGGTCTTTGGTCCTGAAGACGTTACAGAAAAGGTTTCCACAAAGCGCCTAAACATGTAATATGTCCACAGAAGCAGACCAACAAGATTACAGCCTTTTACGAAGCTATTCATATTGTAGGCTTCAAAAGAGCTACTCTGTTATTATAAATGATGTAATAACTTGGGCAGAATCCTGTATTGCACATGGGAGACACATCAGGCTGCTAGGAATAGAATTTGTTAACTTTTGTTAACTTTTTAATTTTGAATTTATCACTTGTTTCATGACTTGATTTCTATGTCTTGGGACATCAGCACTTTTTTGTCTTTTTGTCTCATGATTTGATTCAGGTGTACCTATTCCTGCGGCTCGTTCTACCGATTAGACAAATGCGCTTTATGGTATTTGATAAACCCTATGGCGGTTCTAGATGAAATGTGTTGAAAGGTTTGTATATGCATTTCATTATTCAGGCAAATCGTACCCGTGAATCAGATCTAAAGGTAGGTTGGCTTATTCTTCTTGTGTCCAACTCCGGGCCTCGAGGTCCTGAATCCTGACAGGTATTTAGGATACCCCTCATTAATATTTATGAGGAACAATTTGCATACATTTAGAATCATTTTATGCAAATATGTCTGATTAATATTAATGAGGGATGTCCTGCAAACCCAACATGGATCCGGCCCTCAAGGACAACTTGGACAACTCTAGGACGGTCCATTGGTAATATGTATCAGTAGGTATACATCAAGATAACATTGAAGTAGCACCCACTATTCCTCCATCCTCTCTGCCTCAGGTCTAATTACTGTCAACCTTCTCTCACCTGTCACTGGATGCTCACACTATCCGGACAGAGATGATCAAAGTAGGATATGACAAGGGTCTCTTTAGCCTAGAGATTGTCCGTAAACAGATCCTTTGCCGTGCTGGGAACCCATCCACGAACAGTGTGCAAACACACGCATGAGAAAGGGTTCAGCGGTGCTCTGCAAAGGAAGAAAAGGGTCACACAACCAGCAGAGACAGTAAGCAACGTCATGGACAGATACAGAGAACGCAAGGAGGTTTCCATCAAAGAGAGCACAAGCACCTCCATCGAGGAGTCAGGCAAATCCAGCAGACGGAGTGACTCACACCCAACAGAGCAAGGATGCCAGTGCAGAGGGCGCATGCGCGCAGTCACCAAATCTGCACAGACCTGCCTGACACTGAGCGCACAGTTGCTTCCAGCAGGGATGGATGGCATGAGCCCAGCAGAGAGTATAGGCTGAGATGGCCATAAGAGACCATGTGTGCCCACATCTAGAACAGCTTCTGCCCGTGCATGCCCAGCAGAGGTGGGATGTATACCCCCAGTGGAGTTTACTGAAGACCCAACACAGGGAGAGTTCATGCCCAGCAGAAATTGCCCCTACCAGGATGTGCAATATGAGCCCCATTGGGTGGAGGAGTGACCTCTCGCATCCAGGGGAAGCATCTCAGGCAGATGATTGGAACCTGGTACGGGGGAACAATGAGCTATATGCCCCCGTAAAGGAACTTCACATCCGCAGTAGATGGGGGAAAATACTCAGAAGAAGCTGGAGTATCTAGCAGAGGGAGGTCATGCTGCATGCGGGAGCCCAATCACGCATCGGAAAGAGTCCATACATGTCAAGCAGTGGGAGCCGGCAGACCCATAAGGGAGCAAGCGCACTCACAGAGTGTGGCTGGCCAGCAGAAGCAACTCAAGCCTTCGGCAGTGGAGGTCCACAAATCCACAGGAGAATACAGAAGTAACGTTGACTTCATGAACGCACACTTGAACAAGCCCATCACTGAGCATGTTACTTGGGCATTACACTGAGGCAAAGGTGACACAGCTTGACAAATGAAGAGGAAGATGCAGACTGTTTCCACTGCATGTTCAATAAAGAATATTGAATTGAATAGACTCATTACGTTGATTTGCAGACATTGCCCACAAGAGTCACCCCCCCACCACCATCCACATTAAAACCATGGATGTTTATTTACATACCCAAGACCAGTCTCAGGAACACAACATGGAGGAAGATGGAAGGGTCCGGACCACAACAGAACTGCAGTCCTCCTCTAGGAGATTTGTTTTCCAGCCTCTTTCTCAATCTGCCTACCTCTACTCTCCGTCCTCTGCAACTAATCCAGAACAGGACTGCATGACTTATCCTTGGCCTCAAACCCAGGGACTGTATCTCTCCAGCCCTGAAATCTCTCAACTGGCTCCCGGTGGCTGCACGGATCAAGTTCAAGACCCTTTGCATTGTCCACAAGGCTTGTTGGGGCCAGTGGCCTGCACTACACCCAACGCTCTCTTCCAAAATACCTTCCTTCTCAAGCCCTTCGCTCAGCTACCTCCAACTCTCTAAGGGTTATATAGAGGAGAAGTTGAATGCCTCTGCAGGAAGTCCTGCCCCCCTACTACCTGTATGCTGGAAGCCTGAACCTGCGCCGTGTTTGACACCAGTAGTTATAAGTGTGGGCAGATCACTTTTGGGGTTTTGCCTTCAAAGCATAGAGTGAATGGCCACCAGCATCTTTTTTAAAGTTTATTCTGGTCAAATACAGCATTGACTCTTTACAATCAAAGAGTCTTAAATAGCCTGTCCAGTTTTGGGAGACATAATTGGCCTCTGGGCTGGTTGCTGATAGAACCTTGGGATTTTGATGCAAAAGAGCCCTGTGAAAGTTGCTAATGTTCACAATTTTTCACTTTGGTCTACTTAGGCATTAAGTCCACCCATTTATTTGTGCACCAGTAAAGAGGGTCTTCTGGGTACCAATAGTGACTGCCCTTACAAAATCAGCTCCTTTTTCCTCCAGTCGTTCCACCCTTACCTTGGTTGGGTGAGATAAAGGTGCAGACATATATGGTCAGAGTAGCCAAGGAGAAGGCTGAACTGCCCTGACTTCATTTTCATGCAATTTATTTTCAACCTCCATCTCATCTAGAGGAAAAACTAAACATGTAGGTGGTACAAAAGGGCTGAAAAACAAAAATATGGTCCAGCTTGAGAGCTATGAAGAGATAAGGTGTTGCGTGACAACCGGGGGCCCCACCCCTCTTCCCTGTGGCCTCGCCAGCCCCAAGGAGGAGAGGGTTCCCCCAGTAATGTTTTTCCATTTCCAGCACTGGTTCCAGGGTATTAATTTGGCGAAAACCCAAGAGGTGTACTGTTAAACTCAAAAAGGACACAGTAAGACGAAAGCTGCCATCGCCAAGGGACCACTCAGGTGGTGATAGTGCACGGTATGAAAATCCTTTAACATAACATAACATGAAAGAACAGACAGACTGGCGAGCGACGAGCGCAGACACTGGCGAGCGACGAGTGCAGGGTAGTGGGTCATTGCCAGTTAAGGCACAGCTCTCGGGGTACAAGGCAGCGTGATGGTGGAAGGTGACGGAACACCGGAAGGCTGTGCCACAGCAGAGAGGCTGGTGTACTGAGCAGCACAGATGGGTATAGGCCGAAGGAGGCAGGTGAGACGACACAGAGCGGCTAAAGGAGAAGGTGACAGAAGGGGAAGTGCCGAGATGTAGTAGCCAAAAGCTCAGTGACATTACAGAATGGAGCGGAATTTCCACGTGACGCAATCACGTGAGGCCTGCTTGATAGCCAATGAGAAGGGGAGCGCACACCACTGCAGGTACCGATGAAGTTTATTGCACATTTTCCATGAAAGGGTTGTTTTAAAAAGATTGAAATAGAGATGTTGATAAGCATAAGCTATAAGTGGCTCTTGGGCTCAGAAAGCCACACCCAGCACACGGGAGCTACAACACACCTAGAAACTCTCCTGCACGCAGTGCTGAGGGAATCTAGGATCTGCACACAACATCAAATCTATCTTGCATTGTCCCTCTTTCCCCATTTACCAAACCCACCTCACTCTCTTTCGGATCCGCCAGAGTGCCTGAAGACCACTCAGATCTCACTAGGGTGCATTTGCTGTGCATTGAACTACGTGGACACATAGAACGCAAGTTCCGAAAATATGGTCATCTCCCAAGGTCACGCAGGCGCGCTGCAATGAAACACTTCCTCATACCCATTCTGACTGCTGCCCGCGCACCCTTGCGAGGTGGGGGCAAGTCCTAGCCACTGCATGCCACTGTCAATGCCAGCAATGTTGTGTCTAGCGCCTGGCTGGCATTGGAATAACTTTGAAGTGCTGACAGCCTTCAAGGATGGTCAGTGCAGACCCGATTCCCGAACTAAGGTTCTGTGTGGGGCTCTGGATAGCAACAAGCAAGACACGGCTCACAGTACGGATGGCTTACATGCTCTTTTTCCAGCCCCCAGGTATGACAATACCGGTTGGCACATTAATCGTGGCCTGCTTGCCTGGTGCAGGAGCAGACAGGCTGGGTCGCGCCTACAACAGAGTTACTCATTATGTGGCCCTACAGATGTTTTGGACATGAACTCCTGTCAGACCTAGCCAGCACAGTCAGTGTTGACAGATCATGGGAGTTGTAGTCCAAAACATCTGGAGTGCCACATAATAAGTAAGCATTCCTATAGCATGACTTCCGGGGCTCCGGGAGCTCATTTCAAGACACGCATTTTGCCTCACCCATTCCCATGACCATTGCACCTCCCTGCTTTTCCATTCACGCACGGGTCTCTCGCTATATCAGGTGGCTGTAGAGCAAAGCAGCCTTTGCCAGCCAATAAGGGCAAAGGAGTATTAGAATGGTTGAGCTATTTCTATGGGCATGAACAGAGAGAGAAGAGGCGCGGAGGAATTGTGGGTAAACACATGTCCCAACCCAACACTTGAACCACCATCTAGTCCCCTCTGCAGTGAGTTAGGTACTCGCCTGATGGTTTTGATCACTGTGTTTAGTGTATTTGGATGTTGAGACCCAGTGCTGAATTTGTACGAAAATAAGTGCCAGGGCCCAAATATTTTCTAGCACGTCTGTTACATATGCGGTGCACAACTTCCCACCCACCGACACTACCCGTGGCTGCTGCTTACTGTGTCACCATATTTGTGGTTAAAGCTGCAACTCACACCAGTTAATTGAGGGCGATGGATCCACAGTGCAATTTACAGATATTAACAGACATAACATATTTGTTGTGTCTTAAAATAAACTAAATGTTTAAGTGTTGCTTTAAAGCAAATCATCATTAACCCTGTATCCCCAGAAAAAAAAAGCAAGCATGCTTTCCTCCTATGGTAAATTGATGCAGGCAACATCTTTACCTAAGTGATGTACTTGCCTATCAAACACTGCAGCAAGATTGTCTTATATAGGTGCCACTCATGACAGGAACGTCTCTTCGATATTGGCCTTCCAATGACGTTGTCCCTGTGTTGGGGCTGTTGGCTGGTGACTGTCCAGATTTTGGCAACCCACCCTGATTGTTATTAAAGTAGATAATTTGCAGCAATGTAATGCGGACTGAGTGGAGCGGTGTGCGGATATGGCCAGCATCAGTGCCCAGCATTGTCACCACGCAACTCATTGTTATTCATGAAAATTGATAAATATCCTTGACAACCTGGGCCACAATGAGCCAGCCCATGCAGAACCCTGGCCAGGGCACACTGTTGATGTTATATTACTATGACTAATTGACGGCCAGTTAAAATAATAAAGTTCTCAAAACACCACACTATAATCAAGCTGAAATCAGAAATAAGTGCAGGCACTCAGAAATAAGTGCCAGGGCTGAGCCCTATCAAGCCCCCGCTCCCCCCTCCCCAGCCTACAATGTAAGCACTGTTGAGACCTCGCTGCACTCATTATGGTACTACGCAAAGGCAACAGTCTTTCTGCGAGAGAGTGAAGAGGTGCTGCATCCTCAATGGTAGCTCTGCTCAACAGTGGCACAGGGGATATTTGTGGTTTTAATGGAAAGAGGAGGCTTCCTTAGACTTCAACATGACTGCATTAGCAGAAATTAGCAGAATGACTAAATATTGCATAAACCGATAGATATTATTCATGAGCCCCGAAGAAGCTCAACAGGATGCAAAACACATATCAGTTACCTCAATACCCTACAACGTCATTCATTTATTAGACGAGCTATTAGGATTTTCCGGACCTGTAACCTGGCATTTCTTTATTCGTAAATTAACAAGGGGGGTCCTGGGAGTCCCTCTGCCAGACATTAGTCCTGGTTACGAGAGACTTACCCAGAGTCTTTAGCTCACTATCTTTCACAGAGAAGAAATATCCTAAACATATCAGTCTTTGTCCTGCCCTGGGGCAGTCCAGCACCAAAATGCTAGGCAATTCTCCTCTGAACAAGAGTACCAACAGAAACCCCAGACACGGGTTTCGGTCTGGTTGGACCTCATCAGTAGGGTGGATCTGTGCCTCTCTAAGAATAGTGAGCAAGTGGTCCACGTCTGGATTCCCCTAGTAACTTAGGGTGAGACCCAAAGTTACTTAAATATGTAAATTAACAAGGGGGGTCCTGGGAGTCCCTCTGCCAGACATTAGTCCTGGTTACGAGAGACTTACCCAGAGTCTTTAGCTCACTATCTTTCACAGAGAAGAAATATCCTAAACATATCAGTCTTTGTCCTGCCCTGGGGCAGTCCAGCACCGAAATGCTAGGCAATTCTCCTCTGAACAAGAGTACCAACAGAAACCCCAGACACGTGTTTCGGTCTGGTTGGACCTCATCAGTAGGGTGGATCTGTGCCTCTCTAAGAATAGTGAGCAAGGGGTCCACGTCTGGATTCCCCTAGTAACTTAGGGTGAGACCCAAAGTTACTTAAATATGTAAATTAACAAGGGGGGTCCTGGGAGTCCCTCTGCCAGACATTAGTCCTGGTTACGAGAGACTTACCCAGAGTCTTTAGCTCACTATCTTTCACAGAGAAGAAATATCCTAAACATATCAGTCTTTGTCCTGCCCTGGGGCAGTCCAGCACCGAAATGCTAGGCAATTCTCCTCTGAACAAGAGTACCAACAGAATAAAGTTCTCAAAACACCACACTATAATCAAGCTGAAATCAGAAATAAGTGCAGGCACTCAGAAATAAGTGCCAGGGCTGAGCCCTATCAAGCCCCCGCTCCCCCCTCCCCAGCCTACAATGTAAGCACTGTTGAGACCTCGCTGCACTCATTATGGTACTACGCAAAGGCAACAGTCTTTCTGCGAGAGAGTGAAGAGGTGCTGCATCCTCAATGGTAGCTCTGCTCAACAGTGGCACAGGGGATATTTGTGGTTTTAATGGAAAGAGGAGGCTTCCTTAGACTTCAACATGACTGCATTAGCAGAAATTAGCAGAATGACTAAATATTGCATAAACCGATAGATATTATTCATGAGCCCCGAAGAAGCTCAACAGGATGCAAAACACATATCAGTTACCTCAATACCCTACAACGTCATTCATTTATTAGACGAGCTATTAGGATTTTCCAGACCTGTAACCTGGCATTTCTTTATTCGTGACATTGAAGACACAGGAAAGTATCTTACATAAGCCAAAAACAATTAAACCAAGTTCATAACATTTCTAACATTCTATTAAGGAGACGTTTTCTTGCGGGCAAGGAAAATAAGGACGTAATTTTGCGATGTCCTTTATTGCTTGATAGAAAGTAATATACAGAAAAGGTAACTGCACAGTAACTATGGCTCTGCCGAGTTCGTTACAGCGTGTAACATTACGGCAGATAGAATTGCATTTCGCTCCATAAAATCAAAACGTGATGAAAATAATAGAAACCTCGCTAAATTGAAAGGTCTTGTAACCACTTCCCGCGAGTAATTACAGAACGCGCCACCTTTAACCCTTGCTAGCAATCGACTTTTGCTTAGTTAATGTCTGCGCGAGAATCGAGCGGTGGCAGTTCTGGTCAGCACCAGAGTGGCGGACAGCTCCCAGCATCTTCCCTTCTCCGTACTGCGCACGTGCGCTCATTGGTCTCTCACATCCTGGCGGCTAGGCCTTCTCACCAGACTCTACTACTAGGAGCCCAACAAGGGCTTGGCGGGCAATTGACCCAGCCGGGGACCCAGTGCATCTTCACTGGCCTATCTAATCTGCCCATCTCACTCCCGTTTAATGTCACACCCTTCTCAAATAGAACGCTTTGTACCCTACACCTGAAAGGGTACCGATATGGGTGCCTACAGACACGGGGGCGAGGGCGGGGACTTCTCCCCCACCACCCTCTTGAATATGTGCAAGCAACCGAGCTCGGCCCCTTCCAAGGTGGAAACCGTGCATTTAGAGCACCTTCTACCGAAGAAATTCGAGGAAAAAAACGTAAAAGATGTAAAGGTTGCTCTCGATAATATATCAACGACAGCCACCTCACTTCTCTTACTACCGAATAGGAAGGATAGCTCAAGGGCAACACGTTTGTCTTGGAAACAAGGCAACGCAGTGCACCACACGTTCCACTCGCGTGTTATAAATGAAAAATAAAATAAATAAAAAATACCCTTCAGCTTTCTGCTTTAGGGTCTGTCACTCAACTGTAAAGACTTCAAGACTGCAGGTGGATGCCTTTTTTTCTGCTCAGAAACACTGCATTAGCAACAGTGAAGTTCATGTGTATGGCTTGGAAGCCCATTGTGTTTTATCTTCTGCCGAATTTACAATATGTGCCATCTCGTTGGGGAAGTGCAATCGGCAGCTGAAAAGTACACCGTCAAAATGTGGTCCCTCGTCCGTTGCTACAGAAGTAAAGGGGCAGTCCGGCCCCAACTCCCCACTGCCCTGTAGCCAGTGTGCTATGGGTGCAAATGCAATATAAGTAACAAAGCAGTTGGATTGTCTTCGCCATGAGTACATATTTTACCAAATGTTCTTCCTGGCAAACTTCATCCTCAGATCGAGAATAATAGGTTTGTTCTGCAATCCAGCACCATAGAATGGATGGAATGGATAGAATGGATGGAATAGATAGAATGGAAAGAATGGATGGAATGGATAGAATGGAAAGGACGCAATGGATGGAATGGATGAAATGGAATGGATGTACTTGATAGGATGGATGGAATGGATGGAATGGATGGAATGGATAGAATGGAAAGGACGCAATGGATGGAATGGATGAAATGGAATGGATGTACTTGATGGAATGGATGAAATGGATAGTAAGGATATAATGGATAATATGGATGAGATACAAAGATGGGATGGATGACATGATCGGAATAGATGGACGCATGTGGAATGAAAGGATGAAATAGGTGGCATGGATGCACGTGGAATGAATGGATGGAATAGATGGCATGGATGAACATGGAATAAACTGAATGTATGTATATGGATTTGATGGATGGAATGTATGTTTATTGAATTGATGGATAGAATGGCATCGGATGGATGGAACAAATAGATCGAATGAATGGATGAAGAAATGGAAGAAATGGATGAATACATCGATCGAACAAACGGATCGACAGAATGAACAGATGAAGAAGTGTAAGGAATGGATGGAGGCATTGATTAGATGGATCAATTAAATAGATGGAATGGAATTACCCTACCCTCGAGTTCCTGTGTGTGCCCATCGTATATGTATCTCTGTGTACCCCACTTTCTTGCTTCCCATGCGGTTATCGTATTTACCTATTTCCCCTCCTATCGCTGTAAGCCCGCCCGTGTCACTGTGTGTCCGTGCGTCGCAGAGCTCCCTGCCATCCTGTTCCCATAACGTCGCTATGTATCCCAATGTATTACCCAACTGTCTCATCATCATGTGTGCCCACCGTGCCCGTGTATCACTGTGCACTCTGCTTTCTTATCCCCATGCTGTTATTATATATCCGTATGCCCCCCTGTCACCGTAATCCCAGCCCGCTGTCACTGTATGTCCGTGTGTTAATAGGATGAACCATCATATCACATCACATCATTACGCCTACTCTCTACTATCCATCACTCAACTAGAACACAGCTATACCTTGACAAATTCGGCCTAGCTGTTCACATATGAACACTACCCCATGAACATCTCAACACCCTAATAAAACGCAACTATCCAATGACATTCCAGCCTAGTTGCTCACATAAGCATCCTTCAGGCCTAAATCAGCCAATCCCAGTCTGGATGTCCACCCACCAGACTGCACACGTTCCAAATAATATCTTCAACACCACACCTAACGCTAGGATGCAGCTACCATACAGCTACTACATTAGCTGCACACATTCCTGGTGCACCCACGCACCCTAAGACACCACGTCTCTCTACTGACCGAACTGCGGTTCCCCGAGGGCGTTCAACCAACCAGCGCTTTGAGATCATACCAATGATATATTGAGCACTTTATAAATGCCAAGTAACATAACATGGCATAACATAACATAACAAACTGTGCCGCATGGAGGAATAGTATACACTGCAGCTTTAATTGTTATACAAAGTGTAATTCCAGTATTGATCTCCTCAACATTCACAAAGGAGAAAACTCCTCCGGAGTGGGTGGGGCTCCCTTCATCTGTGGAAGTGTCAGCTAACCACTCTCACTCCTTGGTGTGCCCAAGGCGCTCACACCGTCTGGATGCTGGGCCTCCATGGGTGGGTGAGATAGGGTTGAGCTGGGGCTCTGGCAAGAAGAGGGCAGCAGAAAGCAATCTCCTCTCCCCACGAGCAGAATGTAGAGAAGGTGGCCAGTCCTCTTACCCCTACAATCGCCCAGGTCCTGCGGGGGCTCCTGCTGGTCTGAATCACCAGCGCACATATGCCACCGGATATGTCTGGCTCCTCTGTTTTGGGGGGTTTCTTCAACGGTTTGTTTTTCGAGGATTACCACAAATGTTTTTTTCCCCTACTTTGGCTTTTACTTGCATCGGTTTCACAGGCTATTTGATATGATATGATATGGCATATCTAACTTGCCTATACACAAGTGTTTCAAGGCGCGATTTGAGATGTTTGTTAGTAATTACTTTCTCAGTAGTTACCGTTTGGCTCCTTAAGTGCCAGGCTATTATGCAAGTCTATGCAAAAAGGACGAGCATACTCGTCCTTGGCACTTATTAATCTGTTTTGAATGATATCACAAAAAGTCATTTTTGTTACATCTTTGTTCTTTAAAGAATACTCCCATTATAAATGCATTGATCCGCTTTGAATGGGAAACTCTGTAAAACACCCGCATTGCTGCATGCCATCCTGCATTGCAGACGCATGGTCTGCTGAAGATTTCAGCGGTGAGTCCAGTGTACTCTCACATTAGTGCTATGCCCTCAGAACATCGACCCATCATCTCCCACTCTACCATGTACATGTTTCACCCTTCTCTTTGTTGCCTAGTGTTAAGGGTCTCAGGAGTTAATGAAGCAGCACAGAGAGCCTCTTTTATCAGTGTTTCAGTTGACAGCGGGGATGGAGAAGCTGTCCAGCATTGTTCTACCTGTCTCCTTTGCCAAAGCAAACCATAAGTTGTCTGGACATTTCCCAGCCAGGCTTTGTTATCTGGCACAGTTTAAACAGTCGATTTCCCCCAAATCTCTAATTGAATAAGAAAGCTGGATCTCTTCTTACTATCTCCACTGTTGCACGTGGCTTCCTGCATGCATTTGTGGTGACACTCTGACCCCGCTATGGAGTTGTGTATTCCTCCGGCATGTGAGAGCCGCCCCAGTATGTTAGACTGCCCAGGCCTTTTGTTACATTTGAGGGTTTGCTCTCGCCCCATGTACTGCAGTGAACGAGAAGCAGGCGGACGAGGTACTGACATGTTCAAGGTTTGTTTATTTAAAATAAAATAAACACTTCTAACTTGCCTTATTTCTGTGAGGAGAGTGCCCTACCTAAAGTAACTAAAACGAAGCGTGCACATCAAAGCCCAAAATAAAAGTCTTCCATCCGAATCCTAACCAACTAACTGACCCTCCCACTTTAGAAAATAAAACACAAGAAGGAGACCAGGACGAGGCCTCTGCCTTGGACTGCTGCCAGGCCCAACACTTGGAGAAAGTTCTTCAATATGATACAACAGGTCACGTCTTTCTGGCAGAGTTTGCTGTTCAACAGAGAAGAACCTCTGTATGGTTTACTTTTAACACAAGTTTCTTGGTAACAACTCTATGGCTCATGGACTCCTCAAAGTCCCTTGGCTCTCTGGCATACTTGCTCATTCTCAATCTTCGTGCTTTGCACAGGGTGCTTGTCCACTCGTGTTTGTCAGATTCCCGTAACTTTGTCGTCTTCCCCAGCCTGGATAGAAAGTGTTTGTGTTTATATCAATTAGATTCACGTACTTTACATAGTGGGCTTGCCAACTCGGGTTTCTTGGGGTCCCGTAACCTTGTCTGCTTTCTCAGCCTGGACGCAAAGTGTGTGTCTCTCTTTCATACTGATTCCCAAGGGCACTTGCCCATTCACGTTTCTCAGGCTCCTGAGACCTCGTAGTCTTTCCCTGCCATGACTCGCAATATGTGTACTTCTTTCATTTGGATTCACACAGGCCACTTGTCCGCTCATATTTCTCAGGCTCCCAAAACCTTGTAGACTTTCACAGCCTTGAATCACTGTATTTGTAATTCTTTCCCTTGGATTCACACGGCCACTTGCCGTCTCGGGTTCCTCAGGCTCCCGAAATCTTGAAGGATTTCCCAGCCATGACTCACAGTATTGGTACTTCTCAGCGGTATCCTCTCTTTGGAAGCACCCGCTCCCCTGGTGCTGCTTATATCAGCAGCTAACGTCCTTTGGCACTGAGCTCAGGGATTTGGGCTCTCCACTGCGATCTGGTCTCGGTGTCGGTTACTGGGCCCAGGCCCACCGCGCCACCAGAGGGTGTTTCTCTGTCTCCACCTTTTCCCCCGACCATGGCTTCTCAGTCAGATGGGACGTCAGCCTTCCAGCATCCGGTTAGCGTTAGGCTCGCTTTCCACACTACCCCTGGCTCTGCGATCTAGTGTGGCTCGGCTCGACTCCTCTAGGATGTCTCCTCCACAGAGGCTCGCATCTGTATGGGAATCACTCCCCTCCCTGCATAAGAGACCCCTCCATTCACAGTTCTTCCTGCGTTTAAGTATGTCATCACAATCAAAAAGGGTAAGTCCTTCTTCCTTGACGGTGGCGCTCTGGTGAAAACCAGCATTACCTGAAGCCAACGGGTTGGAAGGACGATCACTGGTAGTTGTAGTCAAAACATGAGAACAGACCGTTTTTCCAAGTGCCATGTAGGTGGACAAAGTATCTCGGTCAGGTCCTTGTCAGACTGGGGGTTCTTGTCCCAAAGAGGGGAGTAACTCCCAGTAAGGTCCCACTTTCCCAGAGCCCTTGAGAGGGCCTTGTGGAGCAGGCCCACCTCCCTAGCTGCACAGGGGCCTATGGGGAGAAGGGATGAATTGACCACATTCATCACAGTATCTTAACCCTAAACTGTGGCAGAGTGGTGTCTACCCTGTCAAGCCTCCTGTAGAGGGATTGGAATGATGCAATGTCTATTTGTTTTGCTTCAAGCCTGCTCCATCCGTCCCCGCCACTGTTACTCAGTCTGCGTTCACTTTGCAGAGCTCAGTGACGGAGTCGTTGCACATGCTCACTAATCCCATGGTTTACATTCTTGCTCCTTGCTATTCTCATGGTGCATGATTTGAAACTGTTCGCACGTCCAGTCATTTGAGATGCCATGAGAATGAAGATGGAAGCTACCAGGACTCGTACTAGTCATGTAATTAAAGTGTTTAGCCTGTCCGCTGCACAGGCACAATAATGGCTTCCACGTCATTCTCTTAGCAACGATACACAGCTTACACTAAAGGTCGGTGGAGAGAAGAGAAAAATCTGATGGCTAAATATGCAACCAATATTCAAAGAAGAATATGCAGGACTTTCACAAATGTGCCTTTTTCTTACGCATGTTCAAGATTGAACCGTTATCCAAATCAAGGGGTTGTTCTTCATTCCAAATGCTCCCTTTTGAGCGGGATTCAAACCCCTCCTCCCCCACGTCTGGGTTTTGGGGCAATAAGGCCACCAAAGGCAATTAATATTATGCTCCCCGAGTCCTTTCTTGGCAGGTATTTAGGCCCTATTACTATTTGGTTCTGAATGTAGCCAACAGTGACATGCTTGGCTACCTGAGACTGGGTGATGTGATCTCCACTGTAGGTCCGTTGCAGACCAATTGCCCGCCCTCACCGGTTGAATCCCCACTGCCCTATTTCTCTGCTTCCCTAACCATGCCCTCCCCCTATGATTGTAAAGCGCTCGGTTGCTTCCCGAAGCTAGACCCACACTCAATAAATACCCTAATAATATTAATAATGTGAAAGCATGGAACGGTGTACAGATTGCACTCCCTTGCGCTACCGGTTCATCTGTGCACGTCCCCTTCGTGCAGGACTCCTATTGATCTATTCATAGACTGTGACTGTGACTGATGAGCTGCAACACATCCAGCATGGCTTGAACTATCCGCTTCTACAGGTTTATAATTATTGTGCTACGGGGAGACCCTTTCAGCCCTGTGGACAGCCTCTACAATTTCCCTCCTATTGTGTATATCAATTTTGCTCTCCTGAAAACCTGTGAAGATTTGCTCGCTAATATTGACGCCAGCCTTTCTTCCTTCCTCATCCTCCTTGATCTTTAATCTGACTTTGACACGGTCAATCTCTGCCATCCTGATCAATCGACTCTGTGAGAACCTGGGCATCACGGATCGGGCTCTGGAGTGGAAGACCTCCTTCCTCCTGGAGCGACCTTCCCAGGTCCAACTTGGGTTCTTTCTCTCCACCACATCCCTCTCCACACGTGGTGTTCCCCAGGGCTCTAACCTCTCACCCTGGCTCTTCAATGTCTACTTGGCCTGTTTGGCCCACCTTATCTCTACCTTCTCCTCTACCTTCCAGTGTTCTGCAGATGCCCAGCTCTCTTTCAGGCTCCCCTCAGCCCCCTCTTCTTTCTCGCTCATTCCTGACTGTCTATCCGCAATTCAGGATTGGTGTGTCTCCAATTATCTCAGCCTTAATGCCAGTAAGACAGAGATCTTTCTCATTGGGACCCCTGCTCCCATTTTCTCCCTCTCACTCTGGCTGCCCTCCTTGGGCCATCTTCCTTAACCTTCCTGTGAGGAAAAACCCCTCGGTTTCATCTTCGACTCCACTCTGTCCTTCTCTCCTCACATCATGGAATGGGTGGTAGATATCTCTCCTCTGCAGGTGCCGCGCTCTGTAATGGCCTCTGTGCCCCTCTCAAACTTCAGCTGGACCACCTGGAGTTTAGGAGGCAGCTCAAGACCTTCCTTTTCTCCTCTGCTTACTCTCTCCCTCCCCGGCTGACCTACCTGTCTGCTGCACCGACTGGCTGCTTAGTACCCCCAGAGTCTCACTGGGTACCAGGCTCCTCCATGGCCAGTCCCCCCTGCACTGCCTCCGGGCCTAGCATGCACTTAGGGGCTGCAACTGCAACCCTGCAGTCCCCTGAATCCTTGCACTTATCCAGAGCGGCGCTGCCACGGCTGCCCTTACTCAGCGCTACGCTGCCCTGATTGCACTTCCCTTTTCCCTCCCAGTGGCGCTCTCCCTTTTCCCCTCCCTCGCACTTGCATGATCTGAATGGCACAAGGCCTAGTAAGATCGTCTGTCTTGTCTTCCCCCTGTCTTGACACGCCTAGAAACACTTGTGTACAGGAGCGTTATAAATGACATATCATATCCTATCATATCACCCTATCTGCACGACCCCTCTTGATGTATGCACCTGCCCTTTGTCTGCAGGTTTCCTGTTGACATGTGCAGACTTCTTGGTCGGCAACTACCCTGTTAATGTGCACCTGTTATTTGTCTAAAGATCCTCTGTTGATCCCTGCACACCACCCTTTCTGCTGGCCCTTCTTTATAAATACACATGCTCTTTATAAATACACATGCTCTTTGACTGCAGGTCCCCCCTTGATCCCTGCAGATACCCCCCTCCCCCACCGCCATACCTGCAGGTCGCCTTTTTGTGCACATGCTCTCGGCCCGCAGGCCCGTGCCGATTGGTTCACAGGACCGCTGTTGATCTGCGCCCTCCCGCCTTTTACCCACAGGGCCCCAGCTGATCCGCTTGCGCTGAAAGCTCGTGCTTGATAAATGTCCGGACGGATGAGCATTTCATCTGGAAGCCTGTCACTTATGACATGGCAACACACATAAGCATTTCAGATGGAGATTATCCAGCCATCAAAGTGTCACAGCAGCTGCCAGATGGGCTTATTTACTGGCGCGCGAGACCTCCTCGGCCTCCTGATGCTCCATTATTTCCAGCTCTGCTTCAGCTCTGGCTGCAGCCTTGGCCGTAGCCCTTGACCGGGCGAGCAGGGGGAGCCATGGCGGCCATGCTGCGGCACACTGAGCACATCTGTCCACATCTGCAAGAGCAACTGAGGCCCTCCCGCGTTTTATGTCCTTTCAGAGCATGTGAACTTCTCAGGGCTCTGGGACACCTCGCAGTACACACAGGTCTCAGGGGCAGAGGCGTAGCAAGAATTGTCTAACAAGTGGGGACTGAAGCTAATGTAGTTGGGCCCAGCACAGTGACATAAACATCTGTAAATTCCCCCACAGCATTCCCACTCAGGCCCTACCCTGTCTATGCCTCTCCTCAGGGGCACCTTCCATGAGGCACCTCCCATTATGCACAGGGTCCTCTTCTCAGACCTCAGAGACACACCCCAGTGTGCACACGGTCCTCTTCTCAGGACTCAGGGGCACCTCCCAGTATGCACATGGTCCTCTTCTCAGGACTCAGGGGCACCTCCCATTACACACATGGTCTCAGGGGCAGAGGCGTAGCCAGGCTTGTCTAACAAGTGGAGCCTGAAGCTAATGTAGTTGGGCCCAGCACAGTGACATTAACATCTGTAAATTCCCCCACAGCATTCCCACTCAGGCCCTACCCTGTCTATGCCTCTCCTCAGGGGCACCTTCCATTACGCACAGGGTCCTCTTCTTAGGCCTCAGGGGCACCTCCCATTATGCACAGGGTCCTCTTCTCAAGCATCAGGGGCACCTCCCAGTATGCACAGGGTCCTTTTCTCAGGCCTCAGGGGCACCTCCCAATATGCACACAGTCCTCCTCTCAGGCCTCAGAGGCACACCCCAGTGTGCACACAGTCCTCTTCTCAGGCCTCAGGGGCACCTCCCAGAGTGCACACAGTCCTCTTCTCAGGCCTCAGGGGCACATCCGATTATGCACACAGTCCTCTTCTCAGGCCTCAGGGGCACCCCCCAGTATGCACAAAGCCCTCTTCTCAGGGCGCTCTGCCACCCAAACCCCATCCACCGCCTCCACCCAAAGGTGGCTCACGGTCCTTCTCAACTCTGGCACAATGAATCACCAGAACTATTCTCTATCTCCTATTGCTTTCTGCCATCCCTTTCTCGTCTTCCCATATAGTGCGTTGAAGCTGCCTGAATAGTGAGGCGGCGTATCCAAGCCCATATCCCAGTTTCCCAAACATATGAAAACACAACAGTCAGCCAGTCACGCCCTGAAAGTATTGGGCACCCTCACTGTCCAACTTCAAAAATAACCAACGCTGGGATGATTATGTCATCATGCTGGCGTCCTGCGTGTGTCATCAGTGGGTGTGACGAATCAACTTTCGGGGCACCCGTGGTCCATGGTTGAATATCGGTTTCTAAACCATCAATTAGCTTCCCACTCATGTCCCATCAATATCCATTCAGGCAGAAAGTCCACCTTCCTGCCACTTAACAATTAACTTTACCAGAGTGTGTGTATTGCAACTTATGTTACTGCGCATATAGATGTTTGATGTCATATTAGTCTAATTTTAAAATACAAGTTTGGATACCCCCTATAGGGTCTGTAGTGGAGCAGTTAGAAGCTATCCTGTCAGTTCCCATCCCCTCACTGCTGTCATATTGGAACAATCTGAGAAAGGCCATCGATGGGACACCTTGCATCATTCCTATACAGCATCGAGTGTATGAGAGACGTTATGCGCTCAGACAGCAATACAGAATGTACCCTCGCACTGAAGGTGTGGAAGGATGCTACATGGAAGGATGTCGCCTGCCAATATGTCAGAACGCACCTGTGGACATCATGGTCATACGTTAAAGTGAAATATGAGGAGGACAAAGTGATGTCATGAAGAAGATATATAGACCTATGTTGATACGATATGAAAATACTAAGTAACGATTTAACTGAAGCACTAAGAGTAACATTTACCTAAAGCTAAAGTAATCATAAATCTAAAGAAGATAAAGTAACTTACTGACCAATAACTATAAATACGCAGCAATGCAAGGTAGAAAGAAAACGTATAGAAGTTTGCTATAGAGGAATATATAACGTGGCAAGGACGGCCATAGTAGGAAAATGGACAGTGGCTCACGTTGAATTTAACTAAGATACCTCAGAGACAGGCTGATGCTGTAAGAATCAGGAGATACATGAAAACAGCTCTGTGTGCAGAGCTAACGATGAGTCAAGGTTGGCCCTGAGTTAACAATGCTATTTTCAAAGGATAAGCACAGAGCACAAAGGGAGTACATGGATAAGCTCTGAATGTGGGACATTCTTCATAGATGGAAGAAGACGAAAACATCTGTGAGAGCCAAACTGCTGGTCAATTAAAAGTGTACCAAGCTCATATGGGATAGAGTGAGCAAGTCTCAAGAGGCCAAGAGGAGCAACCGCAGCCTGCATAATTAAATTAGATAGCAGTAAATGAAAGACTGAAGAGGACACATTTGTGGTCTTTTCACATGTGACTCAGAATTCGAAAACAAAGGCTTAGTCATTTGAGCCTTAAACTAAGAAAGTGGTGTGCTCACACTCCCTTGAATGTTCCAGGACAGTGAGTAGAGACAAGGTCAACAACAAACGGAAGACTTTGACTGATAGCCTACTGATGAGAGATGATGGACCAATTGGGAAAATGAGGATTAATCTGATGGGATTCAAACACCTAGGTTTCGTTTCACGTACGTTCTGCTAAAGAGCCAAAAGTCCAAGGTTGGGATAACTTAACATACATTGTTGCAGAAACCAATCCACTGTTGTTTTCTCCGCTATAATCAATACTAAGCATATTTAGAGGTAGTTCAAGGTGTGCCCTACAGACAAAGGGTAACCAATGATGCATTCATCCTTGTATGTTATAAGTAGATGTGTTCCCTTCACCAATCCCTTCCCTTGACAGGTTTTGTATCATGCCACATACAATAACATCATAGATGACACATATTGGGGTATAAGACCTCCAGGCAATCAAGTTTGTTGTGAGTGTGCATGCATCAGTCCGATGTCTGCCAGTTGACCCTGCTTTATTGAATGGATAATAAAGTAGTACTTTGCCATATTCTTTGAGTCTAGTCATGTATTTGGTCTGAAATCATTACTATAATTCTATCTAGCACAAAAGACGCTTCAAGGTGCTAGAGCGCAGGTCAGCTGAAGTAAAAATAGTCAGATGATGCCACATATGAGTTTTTAAAGTTCCACACATTCCTTCATCAGGTGAGGCAAAATAATACCCGTTTTCTGGCCAGAGTGGGCCAGTTTCATGAGTTACTTCACTGCGCAGCTACCAGTTTTGACGAGTGCTACTGAACAAATATTCTTTGAAATGCGCAATTTGCACCACATTTTACAAAAAGATGTCCCCGTGCATATTACTGAAACAGTCTGTCACAAAAGTAACAAATTGCCATTTCTGAATGGGGGCCACTTTTTCATTTGTGCCCGAGCAAATGTTATGCCCCAGTCCGACCCTCGTTCCCTCCCCTACATCCCTCACAAACGTACCAAGAAGACGTTGTTGGGTGCAAAGTTAGAAGTGCAATCTACCCTCATCTCAGTAAGAGGGACCAGCCTTGAACTAACTAGTCAATGCCGTGACCATTAAATATTTAAGAGGCCTTAGAACAGAGTGTACAAGTTTCTCTTTCAATACAAGGTAGTCGCTTTTCTTCACAAAGAGAGGTCAGAACCCCAAACTTGTCTCCGGTGCCTCAGACAGAGCCAGAACAAGTCTGTTGTTGAATAGTGAGAGACTCTGAAATAGTAACTCTATGATTGACTTTCGCTAAAGTAGCCACTTCAGAACATTTACTGTGACAATCAGTACTCTTTTTGCTCTATGCTATGCAAGACGTTCTACCTTTACTGGCATCAACGCAACCACAAAACACATTTTCCTTCAACTGCTACACGTTCCTATAATGTGCCCTACTCATGCAACGACCCACACTATAGGTACGTCATGTGGGTTGGGGCCTCACTGTGTGTGTCATGTTCTTAGTGTGATTTCGACCACCGCCCCTTGAACGGTATTGCATCATATCATTGTTAAATGTGTCAACCATGCTGTGCAATCTACCTCGAGCTTTCGCCTCTGGAATGTCCCCTTATTCCTAAAAACTGTTATTAACTCCCTTGGTAAGTGCCTGACTCCCTGCAGACAATCATCACAAATGAGCGCCTAGTTTTCTGTCTCCTTCATGTAGACTGCCATTTATTGCAAGAAAAGTAGCATTCGATCTAGCTGGAAATCAGGGCCAACTGCTGTAAATCAGGGCCAAGTGCTAGAAATCAGGGCCAAGTGGTGGAAATCAGGGCCAAGTGCAGGAAATCAGGGCTAAGTGCAGGAAATCAGAGGCAAGCACTGGAAATCAGGGCCAACAGCTGGAAATCAGGGCCAAGTGCTGGAAATCAGGGCCAACTTCTGGTAATCAGGGCCAAGTGCTGAAAATCAGTACCAAGTGCTGGAAATCAGGGCCGTCTGATGGAAATCGGCCAACTGCTGGAAATCAGGGCCAAGTGCTGGAAAACAGGGCCAAGTGCTGGAAATCAGGGCCAAGTGCTGGAAATCAGGGCCATGTGCTGGAAATCAGGGTCAAGTGCTGGAAATCAGGGCCGTTTGCTGGAAATCGTGGGTCAAGTGCTGTAAATCAGGGCCAACTGCTGTAAATCAGGGCCAAGTGCTGTAAATCAGGGCAAACTGCTGGAAATTATGATCATTGGCTGGAAATCAGGGGCAAGTGCTGGAAATCAGGTCCAAGTGCTGCAAATCAGGGCCAAGTGCTGGAAATCAGGGCCAAGTGCTGAAAATCAGGGTCAAGTGCTGAAAATCAGGGGTAAGCGCTGGAAATCAGGGCCAAGTGCTGGAAATCAGGGCAAAGTGCTGGAAATCAGGGCCAACTGCTGACAGTTTTGGGTCTGAAACCTGCAAACAAAAGACCGACTTTGTGGAAGGCAGCCGCGAAGGGCACCTTCCGTATGCTTGTTTTTTTACCTGCCCTTTCCTTCCCCTTGTCAATTTCAAGCAAGCCGCCCCACCCCTGCACTCTTCTCCTACTGTGCATTCCCGCCACCACACTCCCTCCAGACCCCCACTTACCCCAACTTGTTCCATAAAAGTATACTGGCTTTCCGCCAAGCGACACCAAGGTCAGACAGACGGGACACAGCCTTCTGTACGCAGCCTTTTTTCGTACGTCGGTATCTAGGAGGCACAGTAGTCGAAGTGTACGTAAAGAAATAGTGGAAGTATGTTCCCTGCTGGCCTGTCCCCATCCTACAAGCTCCATCGCCATGCCCCCTCCCACGTGCAATACCACCCCTAAACAAATGCGCCTGCTGTTTGAGGGAACGTTCAGTGCAGTGCACTGAAGGGCGAGTTTCAACTTCTTCCCACACGTTTCTTCTAAAAAGAAACCATTTTGGAAAGGTTTGTTTTGAAAATAAAAGTATAGGAACAGTAAAACTTAATTTGAAAAAGTAGAGGAGCACCGCTCCCAACCGCTGCCGCCCACTTGGACCACTGATGAGGGTTGGTCTAGAGATCGTAATCACTGCTTTTTGGGCCATTAACAAGACTTATCTTCTGGCGCCATCGTAAACCCCTTGCTTTATAAAACATATGTTTAATAGCCGGCCTTTAATCAGCTGATATGTCTACTTGTGCAAAGCTCGGTGCAACCAGTTGCCCCGGGGGCTGGTTACGCACCCCTTTTCCACGCTGCGTCATTTATGTCCCCATAATGTGAGTAGCGATGAACACGTCGGCCCAGCCCAACCCAGCGCCTAGCAAGGTCCCCGGTGTATACGCGTGAAGCCCCCTCTGTCACACAGCCTTCGCTGTCTTGCGCTGCAATGCACTGTCACGCCAGTGTCCCGCAGGACCGCAGATCTGCTACAGCAGGGAACTCTCAGACAGCCTGCAGCGCCTTGAGGGCCTACCAATGGCAACTAAGCGCTTTGCAAACGCCACAAAATAATCACAAGATAAGGTATGAAAACATGCATCTTTTATACCTTGATGCAACGCACTTGATGGGGATTTTGAGCTGTGGGAGTTGTTAAGCAACTGTTCATTGTAACAACTGAAAAGGCCAGCCTACTCTCGCCCCCGGAGAAAGGGGAGAGCAGAAGAAAACACATATATATCATGACTTAAAGATTTGCCACGGTGCCTGTACATGACATGTGGGTCATTTCCCGGCTTCATTCCTACTGCGCAAAATAAGGGACTTGGAATGGATGTATTTATCAAATCATTCTGCATTCATCGGGACTCAGGTGGGGACAGCAGGAAGGAATCGTCTTTCATTTGAATTTTTTATTTATTTTATTGTATTATTTGTATAGCGCCAAATAGCAAGCCCAGGGGGCATCAGGGCACTCACAGGCAAAAATACAAACACCAAAACAAGACAAACACAATGCAAGACATAGATTCACTTTGTGTCGGAGTAGACGACAACAAGCAATGCTAGCTATACCATCCACTCAAAAGAAATAAGTCTGCACGGCTCGCTTGAAAGATTCCAGGGGCCTCATTATGAGAATAGAGGTAATGAAAAAAGGAAGGCGGAATGGTAATAGCGGCATCGTTAACGGGTCCAGGACATTCCGACACGACAACCCGCCAATACCGGCACCGCCCGTACCGTGCCCCCTCATACCGGCATGGGCGCGTACACGCCGGTAATAGGAGGACATCACAACCCACGCGTACATGCAAATACCAGCATCCCGAAGGCTGTAATCAGGGGCTGCACGATGCCGGCCAAACAGGCATCGCGGACCACCCACAAACAGCAATCAGCAATCAAGCCAACTGCCACAGGTGCCCACAATCACCACAGGTGGAGTCAATGGAGGCTGGGCCAGTATAAAATGAGTACACCCACACACCACACCCCTTCCTACACCAAAATGCTACCACTAGCTGTTGCAATCATGGCGCTGGAGGACATGCCTATACTGCTACAACTACAGCAACAACAGCAACTCCAACAACAACTACAGCAGCAACAACAGGCAGCACAGAGGAGACGCAGGAGGAGAAGGAGGGCGAGACAGGGCCAGCAATTTCATGCAAGCCACCCCACCCCCACACTCTTCTCCCACTGTGCATTCCCACCGCCACACTCCCTCCAGACCCCCACTTACCCCAACTTGTTCCATAAAAGTATACTGGCTTTCCGCCAAGCGACACCAAGGTCAGACAGACGGGACACAGCCTTCTGTACGCAACCTTTTTTCGTACGTCGGTATCTAGGAGGCACAGTAGTCGAAGTGTACGTAAAGAAATAGTGGAAGTATGTTCCCTGCTGGCCTGTCCCCATCCTACAAGCTCCATCGCCATGCCCCCTCCCACGTGCAATACCACCCCTAAACAAATGCGCCTGCTGTTTGAGGGAACGTTCAGTGCAGTGCACTGAAGGGCGAGTTTCAACTTCTTCCCACACGTTTCTTCTAAAAAGAAACCATTCTGGAAAGGTTTGTTTTGAAAATAAAAGTATAGGAACAGTAAAACTTAATTTGAAAAAGTAGAGGAGCACCGCTCCCAACCGCTGCCGCCCACTTGGACCACTGATGAGGCTTGGTCTAGAGATCGTAATCACTGCTTTTTGGGCCATTAACAAGACTTATCTTCTGGCGCCATCGTAAACCCCTTGCTTTATAAAACATATGTTTAATAGCCGGCCTTTAATCAGCTGATATGTCTACTTGTGCAAAGCTCGGTGCAACCAGTTGCCCCGGGGGCTGGTTACGCACCCCTTTTCCACGCTGCGTCATTTATGTCCCCATAATGTGAGTAGCGATGAACACGTCGGCCCAGCCCAACCCAGCGCCTAGCAAGGTCCCCGGTGTATACGCGTGAAGCCCCCTCTGTCACTCAGCCTTCGCTGTCTTGCGCTGCAATGCACTGTCACGCCAGTGTCCCGCAGGACCGCAGATCTGCTACAGCAGGGAACTCTCAGACAGCCTGCAGCGCCTTGAGGGCCTACCAATGGCAACTAAGCGCTTTGCAAACGCCACAAAATAATCACAAGATAAGGTATGAAAACATGCATCTTTTATACCTTGATGCAACGCACTTGATGGGGATTTTGAGCTGTGGGAGTTGTTAAGCAACTGTTCATTGTAACAACTGAAAAGGCCAGCCTACTCTCGCCCCCGGAGAAAGGGGAGAGCAGAAGAAAACACATATATATCATGACTTAAAGATTTGCCACGGTGCCTGTACATGACATGTGGGTCATTTCCCGGCTTCATTCCTACTGCGCAAAATAAGGGACTTGGAATGGATGTATTTATCAAATCATTCTGCATTCATCGGGACTCAGGTGGGGACAGCAGGAAGGAATCGTCTTTCATTTGAATTTTTTATTTATTTTATTGTATTATTTGTATAGCGCCAAATAGCAAGCCCAGGGGGCATCAGGGCACTCACAGGCAAAAATACAAACACCAAAACAAGACAAACACAATGCAAGACATAGATTCACTTTGTGTCGGAGTAGACGACAACAAGCAATGCTAGCTATACCATCCACTCAAAAGAAATAAGTCTGCACGGCTCGCTTGAAAGATTCCAGGGGCCTCATTATGAGAATAGAGGTAATGAAAAAAGGAAGGCGGAATGGTAATAGCGGCATCGTTAACGGGTCCGGGACATTCTGACCCGACAACCCGCCAATACCGGCACCGCCCGTACCGTGCCCCCTCATACCGGCATGGGCGCGTACACGCCGGTAATAGGAGGACATCACAACCCACGCGTACATGCAAATGCCAGCATCCCGAAGGCTGTAATCAGGGGCTGCACGATGCCGGCCAAACAGGCATCGCGGACCACCCACAAACAGCAATCAGCAATCAAGCCAACTGCCACAGGTGCCCACAATCACCACAGGTGGAGTCAATGGAGGCTGGGCCAGTATAAAATGAGTACACCCACACACCACACCCCTTCCTACACCAAAATGCTACCACTAGCTGTTGCAATCATGGCGCTGGAGGACATGCCTATACTGCTAAAACTACAGCAACAACAGCAACTCCAACAACAACTACAGCAGCAACAACAGGCAGCACAGAGGAGACGCAGGAGGAGAAGGAGGGCGAGACAGGGCCAGCAATTACCACCAGCGCAGCCAGCAGTGCCTCGTAGGCAGCCACCAATCCCTCGCTGTAAAAGCAAAAGGAAATATCGAGGCTGAGTACCCCGAAAGGAAATACATCAACACATGCTTACAAAGATACACATATCTTTATTCTACAACTGAACAGTTTTCAAAGGACAGCTATCCGGCCCTCAGTACAACAAAGCTAATACCAGCCCTTCCGGTGTGTGAAGTGAGTGGGGCTGTATATCAGAATGTTCGCTCTTTTATATGATTCTTAACATGATGTCCAGCCCATTCACGGGTTAACCATTCCTCGGGCTAGGGGTTCATGCCGAGTTTGCTTCTAATTTATACATCTATATGCATATGGATTATTCTGAGTACATACTCCAATAACGTTATAATGGCAACAGTGTGTCTTTGGTTTCAACATTAAGCCTTCGTACATGTTTTATACAATGTAGTTAAACAAGTGTTCACATTCAGTATTAAAACAGTATTGTGCTTAATATATGCTCGTGGGTCAGTATCGTTGGTACAGGTAATCCTCGATCTACAGGTCAACGAAGGACAAGGTCTCATTACATGACCCTAACATTTGGCCTAAGGTCAGTTTAAGCATTAACTTGTCTGTGGAGGTCAAGACGAGCAAGTTAAAAACAGAAGGATACTGTCCACCATTTTAGAACACAGGGTGACTTTGGAGCGAGAATCAAAATGGCAGATGAACCTAAAATGGCGGCTAAATCGATCTAAGGTCAGAACCTTGCAACGCGGATTTCTTCGCAGAGCGACTGGGCTTAGGCCAATATATACAATAAAGGAGGCATGATATGATTTCCCGTCTAACATCGCATCAGACCCAGGCCATTCAACCTAACCCCTGAGCAGATCCACACCCTATACCGGTTGGACCGGGACACCATCACCACCATAGTGGACATGATACACAACGACATTGCCAGCCTCATAGAAATACGCACTGCCAGCCCCCCGCTACTAAAGGTGGTGTCTGTGCTCCACTTCCTGGCCACAGGCACCTATCAACACACAGTGGGGCAGCTGCATGGCATTTCACAACCACTATTTTCACGAATGCTGAACCAAGTGCTGGATGCCCTCCTGAAGCATGCAAGCACCCACATATCCCTACCACGGACTGCCCAGGAGATAGCCAACAGCAAAGTAGGCTTCCATGCACTGGCAGGCATGCCCAATTGTGTTGGTGCCCTGGACTGCACCCATGTGGAATTGGTAGTCCCCCATGCCATAGAGGCGGTGTACCGCAATCGCAAGCAATACCACTCCATCAATGTGAAAATGGTATGTGACTCCAGCAAGATCATCACACATTGCTGCGCCCGATTTCCCGGATCAACACATGATGCCATGGTGCTGTGCAACTCCACGCTACCCTGTCACATGGAGCGACATGCAGGACCATGTGCCTGGCTGCTTGGTGAGTTGACAAACTGGGCCATGGCAGTGCTTTGGGCTACTGATGTGTAGGGATGCATACTCCACCTGGGTGGGAAAGGGGGAAGGATGCATACTCCATCTGGGTGGGAAAGGGGGGGATGCATACTCCACCTGGGTGGGAAAGGGGGGGATGCATACTCCATCTGGGTGGGAAAGGGGGGGGGATGCATACTCCACCTGGGTGGCAATTGACGGTGATTGGAGAATGCATGCAGAGCTAGACACTCCTGACCTGAATCTCCCAAACCCAACATGACACATCACTGGCAAACATTTTATCAATTATGCATATCGATGACAACAAGTAAGAGGCACAGCCAGGCCACCATGGGTATGGCAAGCAATGCATGACTGAACAAGATTGCAACTGTGCCAATGTGGCTAGTGTGACCATGCACAGTGTATAATACACAGCATAAATGGGAGGCTAAACACTGTCGTACAACCACAGTACATCCGCCTCAGCATGCATTATTTCACCCTTCATCATCTATTGAACGCCATCCAGACTACCACAGCTCATAGCAGTATAGTATGCATCTAGGTAACATTCTTGCATACGTACAGGGACATGTGCATGTCCACACCAAATGGCTTCGACCATGACTGTGCTTCCTGAAGGTGGCAGCTCAGAGTGACACACACCTATTTGTATTTGCTTTCAGGTGATGGAGAATATCCCTTGAGGCCGTGGCTACTTACCCCTGTGTGGAACCTGCAGAACAGCCATGAAGAGGAG
This sequence comes from Ambystoma mexicanum, assembly GCF_040938575.1. Taxonomy (NCBI): domain Eukaryota; kingdom Metazoa; phylum Chordata; class Amphibia; order Caudata; family Ambystomatidae; genus Ambystoma; species Ambystoma mexicanum. The sequence goes on along the minus strand of NC_090924.1, from coordinate 333,401,226 downwards.
TACAATCGTGTTCACACCCGCACCCGTGTTGTGATTGAGTAGACCTTTGGCCTGTTGAAGGCGCGTTTCCGCTGCCTAAGCAGGTCTGGTGGGGCACTCCTTTATAGGCCTGAGAAGGTGGCAAAGATCACCATGGCCTGTGTCATGCTGCACAACATGTGCGTCCGGAGAAATGTACCACTGCCACCTGATATTGACATGCATGCACATTGACATGCATGCATGAGGATGATGAGGATGGAGACGGATGTGAAGAAGCCCCCCTGCCAGTACGTGATGCACAGGATGGCCATGCAGTACGCCAAGCACTGATTCACGAATACTTCAGAGCCACAGGGACTATGATAGACATGTGTCAGTGACACACTGGGTCTATGTGGACATGCACACAGGGATTGTTTGGAGTTGGGCACTGAACACTGTCACACATTAAATGGATACACACGAAATGAACAATGTCCAGCCATTTAATGTTTTTTCTCACAACGGGTGTATTAGTTCAAACAGCAAAAATGTGACTACTCCCCCCCACAAACCCCCATTGAACTCCCAAACCCACCCAACAAACTCCCAAACCCCCCCAATAAACTCCACAAAATGCTCCCCTTCACCCCCAAGCATGTGTCCCACTCCCATTGTCCACCCACACTACTTGCGGGACTTTTTGCTGTCCGAGGTTGGCATTTTGGGGCGCCTTGCACTCCTTCGGGTCTGGCGCACAGGGCTGGTGGGGACTGAGGAAGCAGGTGTGGTGGCTGATGATGAGTCGGTGGCAGGTTCCACGCCTGCTGCAAGGCGTGGCTGCTGCATGTGGAGCAGGATTGATGTAAGTACTTGTGTCACTGCCCCCAGACAGTCCCTCATTAGCACAGCCGACGCATTCACAGCAGCTGTGTTTGCTGTAATGGCCGCTGTGGTCCCCGCAACGGCAGTGGCGATTCCCCGCCTAGTGTCCTCTCCATCCGCAATGTACTGACGCAGGAGCTCCAACATGGCCTCCTGTCGGGCCTCCACACTCGACAGACGTGACTTGAGGGTGTTGGTGGGAGCCGGAGTGATGGGTGGTGCACTCACGGGCCTGCATTTTCGTGCTGTCCTCCTCAAAGGGGCTCAGGTCCGAGTCATGGAGGCAGGGATCAGCACTGCTGCAGGTGGGTGAGTGCTCAATATGGGACGTGGGGGTGGACACAGGGCTTGGTGGACATGTCACTTCCGTGAGTCCCTCCTGGTCCACATTGCCATCCAAGTCATCCTCAGTGGTGGCCAGTGCTTGTAGGGACTCCCCTTCAACTGGTGTGGGTGTGGGCTGCTGCGTCTCAAGTGTGTCAGGCACACTAGCAGCAGGTGTAGTTGGCTGTGTCTCGGCTCAGTCAGGCACACTGGCTGTTGGTGTGGCCTGCTTGGCTTCCACTGAGGTGGTGGTGGCGGTAGCCCTTTTCTTTGGGTGGGACCTGGATGCCCTTGCAGTGTTGTCTTGGCTGGCATCTTCCTCATCGGTGCCTGGGGGGTAGAAGAGATGCAGGGCATCAGTGATGGTGTTACATGCCAGAAGCATACAATGGTGATGTTCATTATTCATTTAATCATGATTTCATGTCTTACAGGTGTGTCACACAGGGTATTCTGACGGAGCATTGTGGCATTCACTGCATGGCAGGTGGCATGCAGTTGATTTGGGGTTTGTGTGATGTGTTACATGGACACGGTCCAGGTGTGTTGGCTGTGTGTTGGTTATGGGATTGGCACTCAGCTTGCATTTCTGTCTGGCTGGGTTTGGCCCGCCATCTGGACTTGGATATGTTAATGTGGGTGTTGGGACATGCATTGCCTTGCCTAGACTCTCCTCCACATCACTTGTGCTACGTCATAGTTTCCCCTACAGAGATCTGCAGGGTCACTCACCTCCTTCTGGGGATGATGCCGCACCCGTCTACATCTCCCCAAATCCCCTGATGGACTATGGATTTATGAAGCTGCTTGCAGTCTCCTCCCAGGGCATCTTTTTGGCAGGAGAGTGGGGACCCCCGCCTGTGGCCATGGCCTCCCTCCTGCTGCTTGCCATGATGTTGCGGACCCTGAAGCGGAGGTCATCCCACCTCTTCCTGCAGTCCTTGACACTACGTGGGGTAATTACTACGGCCGACACCTTGCGGGCTACCTCCTGCCAGATATCTTTCTTCTTCTGCTGCACCTCATGCTTCATGTCATGGGATTTCATGAGGTCTGCATGTGCAGCAAGGGTGTCCGCTAACATATTTAATTCAGCGTCGGAGAAACGCTGTTTCTGGAGCCGAGGGGTGGTCTTCCGGGTAGCCTTAGACATTCTCGAAGTATTGGCAAAGAGCTCTCCAGGAATCAACTGGTGGTTTGGGAGGATTGCAATGGATTGTGTTTTTAATCCATTGCAATCCGACGCGATGACGTTATTTCCAGGTCCGGTTTTACCAGCATGGTATTAGCATGCTGGTATTACCGGGCCGGTATTTAGGGGTTCCTCCTAGGCTGTGGCGGTATCGGCGGGTCCCGTGATGGCGCTATATGGGGGTTGGAGGGCCTTTTGCGGCATGCCGGTATGGCCATTACCGGCATGGGGGTTCGCGCGTGCTCGCATACTCGTAATCACCCGCTATTAGCGGCGTCATACAAGCACGGAACCGCACGTTCCGCCATGCCGGTAATGACCCCATTTTTACCGTGCTACTCGTAATGAGGCCCAAAGGGGCCACAACTCCTGAACTCAGGTGGCAAGGCCTCCCAAAGCATGGGAGCAGCGCACCCAGCACACTGTCCGCCTGGCATCAGATTTCCACTCGGCACAGTCAACGGATTAGTAAAGTTGGTGGACCTCAAAATTCTCTGTGCGGGTAGCCAAGAAATTCTTTCGAATAGGTCGCGAGGACTACTGCCTAACAGACGCGCGTGCTGGTGAGGAGTCTGAAGTTTATCCGAGCTCCCACCGGGAGCCAATGATATGCGAGCTAGCCCGAGTCACATGATCTCTTCTCCCTAACCGTTCAACCACGCGCACAGCACTGTTCTGTGCTACTTGCAGTTTAGCGATACTGCCCTTGCTTATTCCATATAGCAGGCGAGTACAGGAGTCCATCTTCGCTCCGATGGTTGCCCTCGCTATAGCAGCACAGCTTTCCTTAGATAGAAACGGCCTCATTTGACTCTGCAGTTTGAGATGCTTTGCGGTTGTCGAAAACTATGTTGTTAACGTGAGCCTTCATAGACATTTTTAAGTCTAAATAGACACCTACAGTTGTTACTTTCTCTGCGGTGGTGATTGTACAACCTGCAATGCTAACGTCAGTATACTCGGAGCCCAATTTCTTGAGCCTGACGGCAGTGCCTGCTACCATTAGCTCTGTGTTGGAATCATTTAAAGCCAGTGCATGATGAGCTGAAGTGTTGCTGATGGGAACTCTTGCATGCTCATCCATGGACTAGATTGTGTAACTGCATGCCATTAGAGACAGGCCTGTGTGTGCCCATGTAGGCTCATGTGGTAGCTCAGGGGGTCTGCAACCTTTGGCTCTCCAGATGTTATGGACTACAACTCCCATCATCGCTAGCTGGCACAGTCAATGGTGAGTCGTCGTAGGAATTGTAGTCCAAAACATCTGGAGAGCCACAGGTTGCAGACTCCTGATTGGCTGACATGCTGGAGTCTTAGAGTGGCCGTCCTAATAGCAACTTGGAAGGAACGCTGAAGGGACAGTTGTCTGGGGTGGCATCCTGTGAGCCCTCCACTGAAACTACAGTCTGGTGGCCCCTGGCCCCCACCTTCCCCCATTCATAAATAAGGAAGGGCTCTAGACTTAGGCCCCTGAAAAAAAAACACAGCCCATGTCCAGAGCCTGTCCTGCTCTCTGCGGTCACCTTACGGCTGGGGGGGGGGGTTGATGGGTTCTGGAAGAGCGTTAGATAATTAAACCACTGGGGCATGGCTCAGATAACATGTGTACCTGTAACTGCATGTTTGATGTAGCACCCCATACCATGAGGTGAGGCTTTCCAAAATGTGCACCCTAACCTATACGACCTCAGTCTAATTCGTGATGTAAATTGAATGTAACTAATGTCTGTAACATATGCAAGCTATTTTTGTAACTGAATACCTATGCAAGCTACCAATGTAACCATTCTCCTTAAGCAAAAGCGCCTAGATGACTCCAGGTTAGGTGCGCTATACAAATGTTTAAATACATTTTTTTTAAAATATGTGAGTTGTCTGTGGAATTTTAAACTATGTGTGCAGAATAGACATCCTATTATATAATTACATAGCTATCTAAGGATGCCTGTGCATTTCCCGCTAAGCCCCTCCTCTTCTAAAATTCTGAGCCAACCAAACCCAGCAAGGGCTGGGGAGAGGAAGCATTTTATCTCCGAAATGAGGAGCAATGCAGTTCTTGGATCCCAGCACAGTGGCAGATGTTCCAGCCGCTTTCTTCTCACCTCTAAATCCCAAGGATGTGTGCATGAACATATATGGATCATGGTTACAAGCGCTGTCATGCTAGGGAGAGTGTTGTGAAACGTGAAATGAGCACCAAGCCCAGTGTGCATTATGCACTTAGTTATTCAAGAAAATAGCCCTTTTAACACACAATGGGCCTCATTACGACCCAGGCGCTAATGGGTTAACGGCGCCGTAAAAGGCTGCAGCGCCGTTAACCTATTAGCGCCTAATTATGAGGTCCCTTTGCGGGACCCAACCTTAAAGGCTGGTGTAGACCAGCCGTTAAAGTAGGGACCCCGCAAAGGGACCTTGGTGCTAATTACGGTGCCACAATTTGCGGCACCGTTCTTAGTGCCTTCCCCATTCCCATTGAGCCCTATGGGGCAAAAATTGGAATGGGGAAGGGCCATGGAGAAAGGGGGAATTACCGCCCCGCCAACCTTGTAATGGGGTGGTAATTCCCCCTTTCTCCATGGCGGAGTTGGTAACTTACCGGCATGGACCATGGTGCTAATAGCACCATGGTCTCCCGCCAGGGTCGTAATGAGGCCCATTATTTGTCATATACAAAGATCTGTGGTCGTTCTTATGCTGCAAATAATGCAAAGCAGACAGGAACCCTCACTGGTTCTATTTATCCCTTTCCCCTTCCTCAAAGAACACAGCAGAAATGTACCAGACTGCTGTTCCTGGAATGATAATCTATCAGAAAATAATTGACACAGTTATTCTAGGTTTTGATGTGCTTAGCTCAGTAAAACAAGTATAATGTTTTTATCATAACTACAGTGTATACTCAAGAGTGATAAATAGAAATGGGCATTGTCAAATTTTTAAAAGGGACTATTAGGTAATGTTATTTTAAGTTGTGTAGCAGATAATGCTATTTTAATTATTTGCGTTTTATTTCTTTTATATGCAAACGTTTGTTTTTGATTGAATATAAACTAAACGCAGGAATAAAAAAAGGGGACATTTAAAATGTTAGTACAATTAAACAGTTTCCTTTTTAAAATAGCGTCTTCTGCCAAGACTATCCACCATTTCATCTCGCTCAATGCCTTTCCTTCTTGGAAATGCTCTTGCTCAGATTAAAAACAATGAACTTCTTCTTCTGTGGGAAGCCATGTTTAATTGTGCATTTCTGATCACTGGTTCAGGGAGCTGCTGACTTTGCACCTTTGCACAAATACTGGTAAATAAAAAGTAACAGAAAATAAACACAATGGTATGCCCGGCAGCCACATCATCGGGTCGCGTACAAGGTCTGTCAAAACCCCAGCACACCCACAGAGCCTATATATATCCCCTCACCCCCCCCTCTGCCCCCCGCATGGACAGTGAACCCTCAGTCTGATGGCAACATTCCTGCAAAACACAAGCAATGGTAATGAATGCCCCCAAATACCCGATCAGTTCCCCACATCGAGGGATGACTCGGTCACGGCTGCTTTTATTCTACTTTTAACTATTAAAAAATCCACAAACTTTCCACCGTCCTTGAAGATATCTATGCTTTTACTCTGGTTAAATTGCTGTCAGCAACAGCTGGGAAGGCTCTAAGAAATTCTAACCTGACAATGTGAATCTTGCCCAAAGAGACAGAAACACAGTGAGAGAGCTGGAGGTTAATGGGGAAGTACAGATAGAGGAAGCAAGGGAGATGGAGAGAGAGAGAGACAGAAAAACAGAGAGAGAAAGAGGGAGGGAAGAGCATGATGGACCAGCTTTTCATATGCCAGGTACAGCTTACACTATATGAACGTTTTGTATAATGATTACTGGAGAAACTCTCCCCCTTGATCTAGAATACTGAGGAGGGGGCGGGGGGATATATTCATGGTGAAGTGCTTTCCTGGTGGATGATGTATTTCATAGGAGGGAAATGTAAATTAAGAGGCGACGTTTACCACTTGCTAAAAAACTCAGATCAAAGGATTTAAAATTCATTACTGTCAGGGATTACAGTATTAAATTGCTACCTCTTTAGCCAATGTAGCATCTGTAAGAAGCTTTGGCACTTTATCGCTTGTGCAAAATCAGATTGTGTAACAGATCTAAAACATCCTGTGTAGGATTGTGCTTAATAGCTGGGTTGCCTTTCAGCAAGTTGCATTTGTTGTGATAATAATATACTACTTCATTGTTCAGAGTAAGCTGATAAGAATATGTTTCCTCTAGTTTTTCACTTAAACAGCCTAGAGTGGAAACCCTGTGCCTTATTGTCTATTGCTTCCTACGTGGAAGCGCGGGGGGCTCCTAAGAGACTCAGGGGGCGTACACACTGCTCCTGTGATACTATTTGACTGGCTGAGACGGGATATACAGTTTGCGAGCTGGATCCCAAAGAGGGCAACGCCTGGGAGCATGTGCTATCGTGCTCAAATTCGTCCCTATGGTGACACATTGATGATATGGTTTCAGCGCAACCAGTCAGGCCTCTCGGTGGAAGAAGGTGAGCCTAGTGTCCGCAGTGTTGCCACCTGCCCAGATTTAGTCCGGACTCACCGTATTTTGAGAGCTTTGTCCGGTTGTCTGGTTAACAGACAAGAAATCTGGATTTTAAGCTCCAACTATTCATGCAAAGGGGTAACTTAGGGGCTGTTATGTTTGAGAGCCCATGTGCATTTTAAAGGCAAGCCCAAACAAGCGGTCTCGCAAGCTAGTTGCTCCATCTTGCATTTCAGCTCTTCCGTCTCATTCTGCATTCTCTGCTCTCTCTGCTGACGATGCTGCAACTTCTCTCTTCTCTTTCCTCTTCTCTTGATATCCTCTATCCGGCCTCTATCTTCTCTCCCTCTCGCAAACCCCCTCAACCTTGGCTCTCTTCCCACCTCTGCTCAATGCGGCTAGTCCTTCGTCGTCTGGGGCGCCGTTGATGCAAGTTCCTCTCCAAATCCGATTCCCTCTCTTTCTCATCCTATCATTCTCTCTATGATGAGGCTCCTCTTGCAGCTAAATGTGCTTATTACTCTGACCTTCTGCATGCCCAGTCTGCACACCCCAGGCGTCTCTTTCAATCTCTTTCTCGTCTACTCACACCTCCTACCCCAGATCATTTCCTCCATGCTAACCTCGCTGCTTCTGATCTTGCAACTTATGTTTCTACTACAGTTGCTTCTGTTTGTGTTGCTACTGTTCCATCATCCTTTTCCACTGTGTTTGTCTTCCCCATCTCCTTAATCCCTTCCTTTTCCCCAATTACTAATCCTCTCTTCTAACGCGCCCCATCCCTCTGGTTCACCCTTTGATCCTATTGCCTCTTCTTTAATACCCAAAGTGTATCCTTCTGTTGTCTCCTACCTTACCACTCTTAATACCTCTCTTCGCACATCCATCTTTCCTTATTTCTTTAAGCATGCTACTATTCTCCCTATTCTCAAGAAACCATCTTTTCACCCCTCTCTTCCTTCTAATTTCCATCCAATCTCTCTTCTTCCCTACCTTTCTAAACTGCTGGAACGACTAGTCCATACTCAGGTTTCTACCTTTGTTACTGATAATTCCATCCTTCCCTCTCTCCAGTCTGGCTTCCGTCCTTGCCACTCAACTGAAACTGCTCTTCTCTCCGTTTGTGATTCCTTGCTCTTGGCCCGTTACACCAAACAGTCTTCTCGTCTTATACGTTTGGACTTGCCTGCTGTATTTGACACTGTTGGTCACACTTTACTTTTATCTTCTCTTTCTTCATTTGGGTTTGCTGACTCTGTTCTTACTTGGTTTCGTTCTTATCTTTCTAATGATACTCTGTCCCACTCTGTCTCCTGGGCTGGATCCTCCTCCGAAACTTTTTCTCTTTTTCATGGCATCCCACAGGATTCTGTTCTTGGCCACTTTCTCTTCTCTCTTTACACTTCTAATCTTCCTGTAATTATTTTGTCCTTTGGGATTTCCCACTACTTTATGCCGATGGCACACAACTTTTTCTCTCAATCTCTTTGTCTACTACGGCTATCAGAGGCGTTGATAAGGGGGCCGGGGGCTGAGAGGGCTATAGCCCTGGGTCTTTTGGTTGTAGCCCCAGATAGAAGCTCAGGGGTTAAGACCAAAAAGGCTAGCTAGCCCAAGTCCCGACAGTGCGGACATTAGCCTAGCCCCGGATCTTTTCCGGACCTAGCAACACCCCTGCCGGCTATTCATAATAATTTAACTTCCTGTTTACTTGCAATCATATCTTGGATATCAGACCATTTCCTTGTCCTGAACTCATCTAAAACTGAAGTTCTATTCTACGCTGCCACCACTATTCCCCCGCCTTCCCCTCTTTCTCTTCCCTCCTTGTTCCTTATGTCTTTGTAGCACGCCTCGTAATCTCAGCCTCTACCTTGACACGGACCCATCACATTTTTACTACCTCTCGTTCTTGTCGCTTCCATCTCTTTAATATTCGCAAAGCTTGTTCTTTTCTGACCTTTGGTGCCACCAAACTTCTTATACCATCTCTTATTTTTTCCTGCCCTTTTTTACTGTTCTGCTATTCTCTTCAGTCTTTCCCTCTTTCTTTGCCCCACTCAAGTCCGTCTTCAATGCTTCTTTTTGCCTTCTCTACCAACGATTAGCCCGTGATTCTATTTCCCAATCTCTGTCTTCTCTTGGCTGGCTTTCCGTCTCCTCTTGACTCACATTTAATTTTCTTTGTGCTGTGTTCACATCCCTCTATGGTCTTGCTCCTAGTTATTTGTCATGCTTAGTATCTCTTGATGCCCCCGCCCGCTCCCTTCGCTCTCAATCTCAGTTTCTATTATCTGTCCCTTGGCCCTCCATGTGCCCCATCCTGATTCCGTTCGTTTTCTTTTCTTGCGCCGCTCCAATGGAACTCTCTCCCTTTCCCCCTCCGTTCTACTACTTCTTATTCGTAATTCCGTACTTCCCTAAGGAACTATCCGTGAAAATGTTTTCATTGAATCAATCTTCATTTTTATTGCACTGTAACTTACTTTTGTCCAGCGCTTTGAAGTAAAGCGCTCTATAAATGCTGAATAAACACAAATGCAAAATAAAATGTTTGAAAGAAATGGTCCAGTTTATATTTAAAGAAACTACAAAGCTGCCGGCTTGTTTGAAAGCAAAACAACAGTTTTTTTTTCAGAACGGCACATTTTATTTACAGACATGCAAGACAATATGCTGGACACCTGTTTTCAATAATACGAAAAGCAAGCAATGCTTATTTATAAACATCTCTGCTTCACAGTCACCATATGGAGTAAGGAGTAAGTGGAGGGAAAGAAGCTGACATGTGGTCAGGGTTTGCTTTTAAGCCAATGGCAATTTGCATTTGATTTGTGGTAGACACATTTAGGAAAAGCTAAACTACGGGTCCCAGACTGGAAACCGCTCTTGAATGAATGGCCAGTGCGTGATAAGAGGTGTCAGCCACGTCATTGGAGAAATTCTCAAAGCTTTAGGCTTTCCTGGAATGTCGTTCCCCCCTCTGCAGATCTATAAAGCTAATCAACTTCAAGTGAGAGTGACACCATTATTATTATTCACAGTTTATTAGTTTCTATATAGAAAATTAGTTATTTATAAAGTGATTTCACCAAAGTGCTTTGCATAGAACATATTTACATACATTATCATCCAACTGAAGTTGCTGTTAAGTTATGGAGAGCAGACGCATGAAAGGCTGCGTTCGCCTTGCAGGGATTCGTACCTGTGACTTGCAGATCACACAGATCGCAGCAGCAAGCAATCAACCAACTGAGCTATCTTACTGGCATTCATGGCCTCGATACCCACATCAAACTTCAAGCTTGATACTTTTATTGGGAAACTTAAATTTCACTGTTGTGTAAGGGAGTGAGGCGTCTATAAAATTGCTGTATGGTCTGCCTAACAAGTACAACAACGAAGAAAAAATGTTGAGATTTAATGTTAAATGTTAAAGGTATTTATATCGTGCACCGTCACCAACGGAGTTGGTGCCCAGGTGCTATGGCGGGTCTGTAAACAAGAAGGCGGGCAGGGATGGGTTAGTCGGGAGAAGAGGGAGTAGGCGAGTGAGAGAGGTGGTGTGCCGTTGGCGGCTTCAGTACGGTATACACCATGCGCTAAGCTTTGGTGTAAGTGTTGGACCAGGGCAAGACCTTGTGTGCTGTTGGTTTGTTGTTGATGCTGTGTGGTAAAGTGCGTGCAGTTTGCTGGGCGAGAGTTGGTTGTGTGAATTTTCGGGTGAGTTAGGTATGCAGAGATTTGAAGGTAGGGTTAGTGGGGAGAGAAGGGTATGCAGAGATTTGAGGGTAGGGTTAGTGGGAAGAGAAGGGTATGCAGAGATTTGAGGGTAGGGTTAGTGGGGAAAGAAGGGCATGCAGAGATTTGAGGGTAGGGTTAGTGGGGAAAGAAGGGCATGCAGAGATTTGAGGGTAGGGTTAGTGGGGAAAGAAGGGCATGCAGAGATTTGAGGGTAGGGTTAGTGGGGAAAGATGGGCATGCAGAGATTTGAAGGTAGGGTTATTGGGGAGAGAAAGGTATGCAGAAATTTGAAGGTAAGGTTAGTGGGGTGAGAATCCTGTTTGTGGGACACCTTGTTCGATTTAATTTGTATTGCTAAGGATGGGATTAGTTTAACGAGCCAGTTTCTGCAAAAGGCTAAGAGGAACAGGAAGAAAAATCAGTCACAAGTCAGTGTAACGGGCTGTGCCTCTAAAAGTCTCAACAGACCATTCTGTTATTGGTGTGTGCTTCATAAAATGGTAATTGAATCACTCTCGCCTTTTAGCCATCTGACTTTATTTTGGAATGTTTGCTTGATGGGTTCATGTGCCTCCTGCAGTGATTTATGTGAAACCTGCAGCTAGATCTGTGCTGCGGGTTAACTCACTGAGCTATTCCAAGGATTCACTACCATTCAAAGCTTAAACTAAAGCTTCTAGGAAGATTTTTACAGCTGTTTTTAAAATAAAATGTTCTGAAATTAAATGATCAGTGTCATTTATTCATCGGGCAAGATGGGCCAAATTGGTTAATTCACATATTGTTAAAATATGAGCAGCTGAGCAGTCACTGGATCCAATTTTGCAGAATCGGGTCAGCTTTTCATTGCTCCATTGGTAAAAAAAAATGTGTGCGTTACATCATTTAGTGAAATGACATGTTCAGCCTTACTTCATTATTTTTTATTTGAATAATGCAAATTGCTTTTTAAAACGAAAATAGTATGTTAAAAAAAGACAAGCTTGATTTTTTCTCTCCCCATGCAATTGTGCTACAGATTTCAAATCTAGAAAATGGGCGTTCCAAAGGGTGGGGCTTCTAAAACTCTGCGCGGGGCTTCACCTTCAAACAAAGGTGGCAACCCTAAGTGTACTCTCTGCTCATAGGAAGACGTGTCTAGCCAATCAAAGGCAGCGCTCTTGTCTCCCTGGACCAGGTTTGGGCGGAGCACTCACAAAGATGTCTTATGAACAGTGTAATCACAGAGTGAGTTTATGCGACCGGAACAGTCTCGGAACTTCCTTTACCGGTGGCATCAGCCTAAGGGTATCCTGGGGTGGCAGTAGGGAGCGCCTTGATCTGTTCACTAACACCGAGAAGCAATCAATACTAACATCCTGCGTTGGCTTTTAAATGCCAGCTATTGGTACCAGAATTCTGCCAATTAAGATCTGGTGGCCGATCCGTGGAGGCGAACAGAGCCCAAGGTGGTAGGGCTGTGTAAGAAAAGCTGTTCCATGCCCAGTCAAAGGCGTTCCACTACCTCTTGTGCTCTGGAGAGTCTGTTGGTGCTATGAAGCCCATCAAGAGGATCAAAGAGCCTAGCGTAACTTTGCTCTCCTGAGCCAGACCGCCGTGCTGAGGCCCTCATTCTGATGAGGGAGGCTAGTGAGGTCCAAGGACGTGTTTTGATGCAAATGCATGCTAAGCAGAGTTATACTTGCTTGCATGGAGTGCACTTCCGCATTTTGCACCCTTTTTGCTCTTTTGAATGAGGATTGGGCTCTCCATTCTTTGCTCCTGGAAACAGGGGCTGTGCTTCCCTAGCTACCAAGAGCCACTTCCAGGTCAGGTCGGTCCAGGTCGGTCCGTGGCCACGTCCAGGCCAGGTTGGTCCACAGCCACTTCCAGGCCAGGTTGGTCCACAGCCACTTCCAGGCCAAGTCGGTCCAGGTCAGTCCAGGGCCACTTCCAGGCCAGGTCGGTCCAGGGCCACTTCCAGGCCAGGTCCTGATGATGAAGGTCACTTCTTTTGCTAGGTCAGGGCGTGTACACGTTTCCTGCAGCCTTGAGGAGCTCTAGAGGACGTCTAGAATGAAACATGATACTGCTGCTGTCTTGAACCCTCATGAAAGCTTCTTACAGGAGTATCCCATCCACTTAGTACATGTGAATTAGCACGCACGGCAGGAGGAGCAACCACTCGGGCTGCTCGGATCGCAGGCTGAATCTACAGATCCAAGCCTGTTTTCCAAGCAACCCGATGGCTGCTGCCCCACTCTCTCTACCTTTCTTATTTTTAACCCCCTCACCCCCCAGCCCCACTTACATGATTACTTCGGCAGAAACACCCGCTGCTGCCTCCTCCCGTTGTCCCCGATGGCGGCCATGGATCCCGATGGCAGCCATGGAAATGGAAGCAGGGCTCTGTACAGTCCTGATCCTTGGATGCCATCTTTACTGAGTATTAGGTTTGAATGAACAGGACGGCGCAGGACATCCCATTCATTCAAACGAAGTACTTTGCTCTTAGCACCCGGGTTACCAGATTGGCAACCTGGGGCGTTAATAGCAATAATCACCCATTCTACAGGCTGGAACAGGTGGTAATGGCACTGGGGCCCTTGTTACACTCGGGCCTTTTTTTTAACTCGGGCCCTGGGCCGTTACCATCCGTTCCAGCCTGTGGAATGATGGATTATTGGTAAATTATAAAACATTCACTTTTCAGCTGTTAAGGTGACTTCCCAAAAGGGCTGTTCAACAAGGAGTGATTCTTTAGGTAGACACAATTAAGTGGATAAAAGAAAAGATAAGAAACTGACAGATCCTACTTTAGCAAAGCGTTGCCCTGTTCAGAAGCATAAGCAGCCTTCCCTCCACAGTCCCCAGCAAGTGCTACACTATGTGTGCTTGGCGTGCACGGCGCCTCCCCTGCAAAACTAATGCAGACACAAAAACGCGCAAAGGGCATGTTCCGTCGCATTTTTCAACCTCACAGCGCACCCTGCCCCGTTTTTACAGCCCAACCGAATTTGACGGAATTTGCACTAGCTGGACAGACACGGCGCAAATGAGGTGCGGGGAAAACAACAATCGTAAAACAAAGCGGTCCTCAGAATGCGCCGAAGAATCCGCCAAAGGGTAATTGGCCGTGGTGTCAGTTTCATCCGCCAGGTGACTCGGGCGGGACGTGCGCATGCGTGATCGCCGCACATCTCCGAGGCGTTTGCTCCTGCGCTCTGCCCCGCATTTGTGATTCTTTCGGCGTAGAGTAGACCGTATGGATGGCCGGCCTTGTATCAGCGCTTGCTGTAATCGAGCAGCACCGCCGTGCACACCCGTCCGCAGAGCCACGCCTCTGCCTAATGGAGCGTGGCCCGTGTCTGTTCAGTATTTCTCTCTGCGATTTGGGAACGTGCCGCTACCGTAATGAGGGCCGAGAACAGGGATTCCCGGAGTCTGAAACCTCGACACGCGTCTCTTAGAACACTCTGTGAAACGCGCGGGCGATTTCTTTCACTGAATTATTAGCGTAACAAGATCACAATGTGTGAAGCGATGCTTCTTGTCCGCTGGCAAGGGCAGGGTCACCGCCGCGCTCCTCTCCCCTTAACCCTTCACCGCGAGGGCCTGCGTGCCTGCCGTGAGTGGCGACAAATAGCCGGCAAGCCCATCAACTCTTTCCCGAAATAGTGGGCACAAGTCTGCTCTCCCGGCGCCACACCAACGAAGGCATGTGCCGTGGCTCCCGTTCAGGGCAATAGCTGCTGTAAGAAGGCAGGGATCCGGGGGGTGGGAGGGGGTACACCCAGGGTGTCCTCCCCCATTCTTCTCACACACACACAATCACACGCCTTCCCAAGCACATACACACTCACCCACACACCCCCGAACTTGAAATGCCCGTGTTAAATTCACACATGCACCCACACACACGCACGCAAACCCTCCACCTGCAAACGTTTAGTGTTAAATGCACATACACAAAGACACCCTTGGCCTGGGTTAGAAGGGTTGCAGCCTTATTTAAAGGTCATGAGGGCCAGAAGAGCTGGGGTAAAGTCTTGTTCTAGATCGCCTGACAGCAGTGGCGTGCCAAGTGGCAGGGGTGTGGAGCAGGCCAGGGGGCAGCTGACCACACCCCACAACCCCCCCCCCTCCCACCCCCTGTATCTCTTTTAAGAGCCAGAATGGGACATTTGTCAGTGGGACACCTCTGCCTCTGGACACCTCCATGAGGGTACCCAACGGGAAAGGTGTCCCGCCGGCAGGACAATGTGCGCTGAGCAATTCCTGTTCAGCACGCTCATTGTCCTGGCAGCAGGGCGCCTTACTCTTACTAAAAGGGAGAGGTTTCCTGCGGCCAGGACAATGTCCCAAGGAGCTCCGGGCAGCAGAGGGGCTCTCAGGTTGGTTGCTCTGTGCCAACAGAGAATTACAACGTGAGCCATTAGCCTGATGGGAGGGTGGGGGGGGACTATTAGCAGGGACTTTTGTCCCTTTAGAAATGTGAATGGAAGGGAGTGATCAGAAGCGAGAAGGGTGCATAATGGTGCATGCTTTATGAAATAAGGACTAGCTAGCCCCAAGTCCTGACAGTCCCGACATTGGCGTAGCCTGGGATCTTTTTCAGACCTAGCAACACCCCTGGAGACAGACCTAGCTGTGGGTGGCAGGGACACCCCGTTCCAGCTCACACCACCCGTCTGCCGCCGTCCAGGATCCCCCATGCTTTGGTGCCATGACTCATTTCATCCAACTCCTGCAATGGTCCAAGATGTTCAAAGGTTCACAGGGTTCCCACAACGTGAGATGTGATGGGGTGGGACCGCCTGGGTTGGGAATTTCATGACAATGCACCCATTTGTTTAAGTTGCTAACAACGTGCAAAGACGTTAACCACGGGCTATGCTGCAGCTGTTTTATGTATTGGGGTCAGTTGGGGAGAAAGGGGACATTGAGGGGACTTGAACCACTGAACGTCTAGGTCTTTCAATTGGTTGGGTCCTCTCAGGCCCCAGATCTGGAAAGGCTGCTGAAGGCCCCACCACCCACATTAAGGAGCCCAGCCCAAAGCTGCCCCTTTCAGTGCCCTTGCCTGTTCTGCTTCTGTTGCCTGTCTGGCCATGCCTGCCCCAAGGCTCATGGTGATCTAGCTGGTGGGGGCCCAACAGGTTTCCCAACAAAACAGTCCTGCTCAGCATGTATTCAGTGAGTGTGAGCCAGCGGAATAGCAGTCAGATCAGCCTTTCAGCACATGCGTGCTTATTACATTTGATTTGCTTTTGAGTATGTATATTGCGCTCGTGACAGACTAGACCCTATAGTGGCACAGCTGGAAGTTGAAAAAAAAGTTGACCAGCCAGATTAACCCAAAATCTAATTCGAAACAGAAGTTCTTGTCATTTATTTTTATATTTGTTTATTGGCATTTAGTCACATTTACAATATCGCACATCATATGGGTGTGTCTCTAATTGCCAAGCTAACAGAAGTTATTGTCATGACAAGATGATAAGTGTCCTAATACAACTTCTTTATCCTATTGACATTGAATCTCCATATGCAGCCTAAACGTGTAACCCTATGCTGCTATATCACATGTGGAGCCAATCATGCATTTCTAAACTCATGTATGGGCTAATGTAACCTAGCTGTTTTCCCTGTAAAGTATCTAAGCCATTTTCGTGTAACAGCGCTGCAATGCCTCTGGGCTGCTTATGCGCTATATAAATGCAAATAAATCAATTAAAATAAAATAAATAAATATACGATTATCTGAACAGGAACGTTTTTAGTGCCCTACGGAATTGGCAAAAGTTTTCCAAAGCCCTGTTCTCTCTAGGAATACTACTCCAGAGATTTGGGCCTAAAACAGTAACCTTCTGATTCATGGAATTATTTGTGCCGAAAAACAGGAATTTGTGCGCCATTCTGCCCCCAAATCCCCATTTGTTAAACAGGGATTTGCGGGCAGAATGGCGCACAAATCCCTGTTTTTCGGCGCAAATAATTCCATGAATCAGCCCCCAAATCTTCATTCCCCCCTTGATACAAAGACAGATAAGCGAATACTCAAAAGTAATTGGTCTTTCAGACACACTGAAGGGGGTAGACCGTGCCGAGACCTCTTGGGAGCCCCCGTTACCCTTTCTAGTCGAACTCAGGAGCTATTTACGAGGCGACTTGGGTTCCATTTCTGGGTTCCTCGCTTTACAAACATGCTGCGACCGTGGGTAACTGATCTTATCTCTGTGTCTGATCACGCGTAATAAGCACCATGTAAAATCGCAAATAAAATGGGGCTTCTAATTTGCCTGGAAGTGTTTGGTGGGGCTTGATCTTACATTAGCAGCCGGGGTCGGAGGGGAGAAGTCAATAACGCTTCGCTCGGGCCATTAACTCGGGCTGTCCTATCGTTCCAGCCCTTGAAACGAGGTGCTAACGCCACAGTGCCATCTCATTCATAGTTAAGATTTGTGAGGAGAGGAAAGAAGGAGCATGGCCTAGGGTGGGAAACTCTGAACCGGCCGAATGTTTGCTGCCGCTGATATCACGAAGCTTAACAAAATACGGAATAATAAGTCATACTCCACACCCCTCACTTTTTAGGGACACAACCAATCTAAGATCCTTTCAGAACCCCCTGATCTTTTTCACCCCATTTGAAGCACTGACTAATTTTGGCTGTGGGAGAAGGGTGCATCAAGCATGCTTTACATGGTCTATGTGTGTGAGCGAGACATGTACAAGTACTGTGCATGCTATAGGCGTGGGGAAGGTGGAAGGGCAGGGTGTGTGTGGCTCAGTGGCGCAACACCATTGGGCAGTTCGGGCTCTAGCCCCCCCAATCCATCCCTGCCACCCCGACTCATGGCGAGGCAGAACAGATACAGATGTTAAATGGTTCCTTGGCTTCACTGTTAACAAAGGCCCTGCAATTACTAACGTCAAGCATTTCACTGTTAGCGCCTGCATTCATATGCAGCTTGCAATTACTAACTTAAATCATTTCACTGTTAGCGTCTGCATTTTCAATTACTAACCTAAAGCATTTCACTGTTAGCGCCTGCATTCATATGCACCTTGCAATTACTAACCTAAAACATTTCACTGTTAGCTCCTGCATTTATATGCACCTTGCAATTACTAACTTAAATCATTTCCCTTTTAGCGTCTGCATTTGCAATTACTAACCTAAAGCATTTCACTGTTAGCTCCTGCATTCATATGCACCTTGCAATTACTAACTTAAATCATTTCACTGTTAGCGTCTGCATTCATATGCACCTTGCAATTACTAACCTAAAGCATTTCACTGTTAGCTCCTGCATTCACATGCACCTTGCAATTACTAACCTAAAGCATTTCACTGTTAGCGCCTGCACCTTGCAGTTACTAACCTAAAGCATTTCACTGTTAGCGCCTGCACCTTGCAGTTACTAGCCTAAAGCATGTCACTGTTAGCTCCTGCATTCATATGCATACATTTTAAGGCAATTGAAGTCATGATGGGAGGTTAGTACTTGCATGCCAGTGGAGTGATTGGAAGGGTAGGGGGAAGGGGGGCAGGAGACTGCTCATTGTCACAGCAGGCCTTAAATGTGTGGTTTCAGACGTGAAGAAGAGAGTTAACTGCTTGTGACATTGAAGCTTCACCAGAAGAGGCTATTTAGAACATTTAGCACTTCTCCCAACATTTAAAGGGTTACACCCCCCCCCACCCCGTCTTCCCCCTTGGAATGTTAGCCTAGGCGCACCCCTGATTGGGTGAAGTCCAATACATCAGCCCCCCTTAAACTCGTCCTTTGTCTCTTGAGATCTGCGCCTTTGTTGGGGGGTGATGTTGCTGAGCGTTCCTTTGTCAGCTCTGCTTGCACTGTGGGTGGCCTTAGTGGTCCAAGGTACTTCTCTGAGAGAGGAGGCCCCTTCTGGCTATGCAGTTTCTTTTCTGGGGCCCTGCATCCGGCATGTGCATGGTAGAAAATCAGGTGTTATCTGAAACCACATAAATCTTGGAAAGCCCCAATCGATAGACACGCAATTACTTTCCCGCTCACTTTGGAGTGATGACAGAAAGACATCTATTTCTCTTTGTCACACCTTATTAGAACTGTACTTCCTTAAAATGTTGTGATTAAACAGATATCTTTTTTTAAGTAGTTAACTCTGCCCAGACAAATAAATAATGTCAGACAGCATCTGGCAGCGCCCTCGTTCTGGGTCTTGATAGCTAAATCACATCCATAATAGGTGGTACCAGGAAGCTAAGGAGCCTAACTAGCACGGGAACAGTAGGGGGACCCTCAGTGGTGTGCATTCCTGGGTGTACCACCTAGAACTGCTGCTTGCCCCCGCGCGGGCCCAGGGCTTGCCTTGGAGAAAAGGCAAACTCACACCTTGACATATAACTTCTGCAGCTAAAGAAAGCGGCAGAGATTCCAGCGTGGAGTGGCGCGAGATTGAAAGAACATCGTATCCTCCATCCGCCATCCATATTTGAGGTGGTCATGAGGTCCAAAGAGACCCCAGAGGGGAAAATTGTTCCTGCCTGAAAGAAATGCCATCCGACCTGGGAGAAACTAGAACCATTCACTGATGGTGGGATGGATCACGAAAGTGACGCCCATTCATTTGGTGGGGTTAAAGGTGAAGAAACCATCGCATCAGCACAAAAATCCTACATGGCACTTGGGAGGTGTCAAGTTTGCCGATCCTGAAAAAAGTGCCGGTAACAACAGTTAACAGCACCTTTTCCAGACCGGAAAACTACAAGTCTGTCGTTAGGGGCTTTGAACCAACAGCAGGCCTGACCTGCTGGTAGTTCAGGCCCCTACCGGCAGATTTTTCGTTCAAGCACCAGCCTCGATGCCAACAGTACCAGTGCTTCAAGGTTCCCATTCCATTACTGTTCCTCCGCCGCCTATAACATTCCGGTATTACCAGGATATTAGGTGGCGGAAACGGTAAGGCGAGTCTGCCAGTAACCTGCCGGTATCACCAGCAGGTTAGAGGCAGACTCGTAATGAGGGCCAGTGTCATCCCCACAAAATCTGACACTGAGATGGCTCTCAAAGGGGCGATCATTCCATTTGCAGGTCAGAAGACCCACGCCTGTGGTCTAACACCCCTATCACTTCTCTAGTGAGCAAAGTGTCTGAAAGGCAACATCTTTAGGGCGCAACAAAATAAGTAAATGAGTATCGGGTTCAATTTGGAGATTATCAGCCAGGCCCAAGACTCTTTTAATCTCTGCATGATTAGGTGAGACTCCATTCTGGGGCGTGAGCAGGAGCGGGGTGACACTGTAAACATTCCAAGGGCAGTAGGGCCTGCCTGCGTCATTGCCATTTACAGCTATTGGTAGGATCTGTGTTCCACCATCATAAGAGACAATACTTAAGAAAGTCTCTCGTCCAAGGTCTAATCTTAGCCCTTAGTGGCTGAAATGTTTGATTGATTCATTCATTCATCCATTCATTGGTTATTTATTATGCGCCTATACACAAGAGTTTCAAGGCGCAACAAGGGAAGGGAAACAAAGGTAGGACAAGACAAATGATATTACTAGGCCTATTGTCATTTAGATCATTCAAGTGTGCAACAAGCATTGCAGGGGAGAGGGTACAGGGTGAAGTGCACCCCGAGCAGCAGGGCCCTGAGTTAAGTGCAAGGAAGGTTGGGGCTACAGGGGGAAATCCCAGCCCAGCAGTGCAAGGTTAGCCAGGTGGCAGTGCAAGTTGGGCCAGGTGGCAAGTGAAGGGGGACTGGCCGGGGGGGGGAGGGGCTGGTGTCCTGTAAGACTCAGAGGATACCAAGGAGCCAGTCATCAGATGGGGCAGGAGCAACGGAAGAGGTAATGGCCAAAAATGTTGCCCTCACAATGATGATGGCCGAAAAAGCTGACTTTCTTTTTTTTAGACCCACCTTACACCACATATATGTGGGGGAGGTATAGGATATAATACTAATATGATGGGGACTGCGGGGGTCCCCCCGTATATATATGTGGTGTAAATGGGTTTTCAAAAAAATTAAAAAATAATAAAAAAGTCTGCATTTTCGGCCGTCGCAATTGTGAGGATCGCAGTGTTCACATAGATCCAAGGAAGGTTATCACGGGAGAGGGAGCGAGAAAGAAGAGTAGGAAAGAAAGGTCTTGAGGAGCTTCCAGAACTTAACGAGATCTGGCTCAAGTTGGAGAGAGGCAGGAAGGCCATTCCAGAGGGAGACACCTGCAGAGGAGAGAGAGCTACCGGCCATTCTCTGCTTGGAGAAGCAACTCACCCGCAGAGAATTAGAAGTAGATGAGCGCAGTGCTCTAGGAGGAAGGTACTTAGGAAGAGAGAGTTGAAGGTAGTGAGGGGTAGTGCCCCAGAAAGCCTGTGGATGATGCAGAGATCTTAAACTTGATCTGTGCAGCCACCGGAAGCCAGTGGAGGGATTTCAGGGCCAGAGAGATGTGTATAAGTCTTGCGGTCCTGTTCTGGATGAGTTGAAGAGGGCAAAGAGTAGAGTTAGGCAGATTGAGAAAGAGGCTGTTGCAGTAGTCCAACCTAGAGAGAACCAGGGCTCTGGATAGAGTAAGTTTCTGGGGGATGGTGAGAAAAGGGGGAATACCTCTGAGGAGTTACAGCCGGAAATGGGCCTTCTTGGCAAGGTCTGTGATGTATGGAGAGAAGGAGAGAGTGGAGCCAAAGATGACCCCAAGGTTTTTTGCCTCATAAAAGGGCAGGGGGCCCAAGGAGGGTGACCAGAGTGAGAGAGGAAAAGCGGGTGCAGGGGTCCCACTGAGAAGGATCTCAGTATTACTGGCATTGAGGCAGAGATTGTTAGAGGCGCACCATGCCTGAATAGTCAATAGACAGTCAGGGATGAGCGAGGAGGAAGAGGAGGCCGAGGGTAGCCTGAAAGAGAGCTACGCGTCATCAACATAAAACTGAAATCTTTAGGACAAGGTAGAGGGCTAAGGGGGTCAGAAAGACTTTGAAGGGCCAGGGGGAGAGGATAGAGCCCTGGCAAACACCACATGCGGAGAGAGGTGGTGGAGAGAAAAGCCCCAAGCTGACCCTGGGAAGGTCAGTCCAGGAGGAAGGAGGTCAGCCAAGCCAGAGTCAGATCTGAGATGCCCAGGGTCTCGCAGAGATGAGTAATCAGGATGTTGTGGCTGTGTTACCTTTAAGGGTTGATCATTGATTACAACCCTTCCAATTTACCAGATAAGAGTGGCTAACTATGAAGTTATCTGCCCTGATTGAAAGCCATCATCCAATCTCTGAGAGCTACATGAGACTGGTTTTGTCATGTCCAACAGCCGCTAGAGGGCTGTGCTTATCTGTGTATCATCTCCTGGACTGTGAGAGAGTACAAACATCAGACTACAAGAGACCGCACTTGTGTCAATGCACTCCAATAGGCCCGACACGGAGGCTACTATCCTGGGTCAGGGTGGTGTGTGGGACAACAAACATCGTACCACAAGAACTCCTAAATGCAATCCAACAGGCCGGACTGTGGGACTGTGCTACTGCATGTGTGCTGGTCCTGACCCACCACATCAATAGATTCTCTTCTGCACAGCTATAATTACTATCTACACCTTCTTAGGCCTTGGTGTTTACGATTCTTCAAGCTTCCTTTGTTTACTGGTGTGTCTCCTCTACGCTGATTAGGTTTCCCTTGTTTTCTGATGACGTTTGGCCTCATTACGACCCAGGCGTTAAGGGTTAACGCCGTCGTTAACCCTTAACGCCTGATTCTGATTTTAACGGCTGCTTTTAGCAGCCGTTAAAATCCATGGCGCTAACCTGCCATGATGCTAATTACGCCACCGTAATTTACGGTGGCGTAATTAGCGCCTTCCCCACTCCCATTATGCCCTATGGGGCAAAAATGGGAATGGGGAAGGGAAAATGGGAAATGGGGATTTACCGCCCCACTCACCTTGGAATGGGGCGGTAAATCCGCCATCCACCATGGTGTAAACTTAGTTTACACCATGGTGGTAATGTTGGCGCAATTAGCGCCTGGGTCGTAATGACCCCCATAGTGTGAGAGCTTCTGTTTTCCAGGTGCCCTCCCCAAGATCCAAACTGCAGAGCACATCGACCCAAGAGAGGACGGTAAAGTGGGGCTGCTGTTGACACTCAGGTCACCACCAGGAGATGGCAGACACCCATCACGCTATGAGGTTGGGAGCAGCTCTGTATGCCCTCTGATGCCCCCCCACCCATGGCACATGAATGCTCCTGCTAACCTTGGCCTCTCTGTGTTGGTTCTGGCAGCCGCTTAATCGCCTTGTTGAGGACCAATATTCCAGCCACCTGAAGCCCTCGTACAAGGTTAACTGTCCTGATGTATATGTATGCATGTGGGATCCAGCCACTAACTTGCGTTCATTTTGTGGACTGTAAAATGGGTCTCTTTTGCTCCTCTTGACTTGAATTTATCTTGCTTTGCTCCCTCCTTCTATCCCGTAAAGAGGATTGAAACTTTGTCAAGCATGTCTTCTCATGTGCTTAATTTCTGAAATTGAAGAGATCAGCACAGTTCTTTGAAAAGCAGCAGCAGAAGAGACTTAGACAAAGTGTGGCAGCTGGTCCAACCGAATTCTGCCGGAATCGTACCAAAATGTCACCCTCACAATTATGACGGCAGAAAAAGGCGACTTTTTTTTTGGACCCCCCTTACACCACATATATATGTGGGGGATATAGAATATAATATTAATATACGGGAGGCAGTGCGGGGGGTCTCCACCCGCATATATATGTGGTGTAAAGGGGTTTAAAAAACAAAAAAGTCAGCATTTTCGGCCGTCGCAATAATCACATAGATCCAATTCTGCCTGTTGATAATTCTTGTGATCACATCTGCATACATCGCTCCGTGAACCTCTACATTCCTACAAAGATAAATCACAAGTGCCCCCCTCCCCCAACCCAAACAGAGCAGTTTGTGGGGCTTCTTTGGCTGAAAAGTGGCACAATCATCCAAAAAGAGGTGACCCCCTGAGCTGAAATCTGGTTCCCTACCATCGCTGCCGAGCTCTAGCGGAAGGACTGCATCGCTAGATCCCTTTGCCGCCAAGGCTCCTGTTTTAGGGGGAATCAGTCATCTCCCACTAAAAGGCCCATGTCACTGATTTACTGCTGTTAGTGTATCGGAATAAGCAAAGTCGACTTCTACTGTACTCTTTTTCTGTGCCCAGTTTAATCGTTTTGTACAAGACATTGTGTGAGAAATCAAATTCTGGGCACCAGTGGTCCAGGGATGAATATTAGTTTCTAAACCATCTATCTGCCCCACACCTCTATTACACCAGAAGGGATCCGGACACATTAGAAACAAAAGTCAATTATAAACCTCCTTGTCCAATTTTGGTAACATGGAAGGAACGGCAGGCTTCCTTCCATCTTCGAAAGGTTGTGGATCGTTAGTTGCAACACAGCGAAAATACAATTATTACCCAATGATAAAAGGGACTATCCAGTCAAGGTTGTATACACATATCTACGTTATTGTCATCACAACAGACAGTTCTAGCACACTACAAAATACAACTCACCCTGTAAAGAAACGCAGAGGACAGACAGTTTCATAGAAGGAAAAAGGGATGCACTCTGGATACTGACAGGAGGGTAGTCGGTTAAGTAATTAATCGCAATAGTTCAACGATACTTGGTTTCAACACAAAGGGAGCAATGGGTCATAAAATGTCACTACGGGCCTTCGGAGAAGGACCAGGTGGACAGACCCACAATGTACCTTGTGCTTGTCGATGTTCCTGGTGCGTGACAGTGTCGAGTCGGTTTCAGGGTGCTTTGCAGCTTCTGTGACAGAGTTCAAACCGGGAGACAGCTGAGGGTATCAGGCAGCAGGCAGTTTGGCCAGTGAGGCAGGATGGATGGCTCCAGGCTGGCCTGCACAGTGGATCAGGGTCAGGAATCATTGTCTCAGTGCTGATAGTTGGTTTGGAAGCACTGGTCGAGGCATCTCGGATGGTTTTAGCGACTGCAGCATCACAACAGTCAGCGGTGCAGTCGGTTGCAGCTCGAGGTACTCAACTGGCTCGAAAATGTCCTTTAAGGCAGTTGCCGGTAGATGCATGTCAATGCACTCCTCCGAGCTTATTCACTGAGCTTGTGTCGTCCTTTAAGGAGGACGGCCCAAAGTTGAGCAGAGTGTTGTAGGCTGCTGCCTTGTCCTTGGTTTGGTTCAGAGACTCTCTGGCCCTTCCCACCTAGGAAGCTTGCGGCAGAGCCTAGCAGGGTGTACTGTGTGCTGGCTGGGTACCGGTCCTGGAGCTGCTGGAGGGTCCTCTGGATTCTGTATCTCCCTCTGTTCCCTGGGAGATGTATAGGAGAAGGATCTTGCTTCCTTCTTGGGTGTCCTGGCCTTCCTTCACTGGCAGAAGTTATAAGGCAGACTGCCAGGGTTCAATCCTTCTTTCCTGCTTCTGGTGAAGCCTTCAGATGATCTGCCCAAAAGAGGGGCTCTGTCCTCTTTAAGCCAAATGGGCCACAGTGATTGGTGTAGGCTAAACCTACCTTAATGAACCAATCCTGGATCCCCACCAACAATCTCCTGTATGTATGAGGTCATAACCAGAGTGCTTTGCAACAGAAAAGGTAAAGGGGTGAAAACATGTAATACTAAGTCCCATCCATCTTCCTGTCTTTTGGGAATCAAAGGGTCTCTCTGGTTAATTGAGCTCTCTGGGGTTCCTGTATAAAGCAGCAGGTCTCCCTTGAAGCTGCAGTGTGACCAGACTTTCTGGCTTCAGCAAACCACATTCTCATGCCTTCTGCATGGGGTCCCCCTATGGGCATGACTACTGTAAACAGCTATCCCAGACATGACAGTTCACTGCTCGTGATACTGAGAGGCGGGAGCTGGCTTCAAGTTGACACAGATGCATATCAAACGTTGCTGGGGTTTCATGTCTCCTTTGTTAATCTATGCAGACAGGCCCCATGAGGGCCTGTTTGAAGTAAACTCTATTAGTATACTAATTCTGTTTCATCACTGCCACCATTTTGCAGGGCTCAGCAAAAGGACAGGGCAGATCCATGGAGCCTTTGAAAATTAATTAGGCTGGCCATGGCAGGAGGAAGGTTTTCTGCCCCTAGGAAAACTGATTCTGCTATTGTTCTCTCACAAGTTCTCTGTGACTCCCTTGCATCTTTCTGCCCTTTCATATGACACATGTTTCTGCTTAAAAACCAGCCTTTTTCAAATCAGGCCATTTTGGTCACTATTTTTATCATCAAAACCACATAGCCCTAGTTACAAAAAGCATTGTTTTATTTTACATTTTATACATAGTCATTTTAAATCATTTTAAATCATAAAGAGAAAGAATGATAAGTGTAATATCACAGAGAGAAAGGGGTTGGGGAAGAGAGTGGATTCAAGGGTTTGGTAAAAAATGAAAATATTTCAATTATATCCATTGATAACACAACAGTAAACATATATCAATATGTACCACATATGAGAGCAAACAGTATTCAAAATATGCAGAGGTTTGATAAGATAAAACAATAGATGTACGTGTAAAAGAAGCAAAATAACAAAGAAACAAAAAATAAAGACAAAATTAGTTATAGAGTTACAATATATTGGACTTGTCCATATAGTATCCAATTAATTGCTAATCTCAGATTATTTCGCGTCAATTGTGGTTACCTTATTTGAAGTTTGTTCCTTATACGGATTTTCATGTAAGTTTCAGTCAGTTGATGGGTTAGATCCCTTCGAAGTAGATATGTACTTTTTAGCATATTAGATAAAACTTGCTAATTCAGCACATCATCTCTCCAATCCTAAAAACCTCTTGTTTGCTATGTACGTATAACCTTCTTTCAGTTACCATTCTAATAATGCACAAGCGGAGTTTGTAAGATGCATATTTTTGTCGCCTTAAATCATACCCACCAAGCCACAATATAAATTTTCCTACGGCATTATGGTAGTCTTTTCCAGTGTTTTCTGCCTCCGAGATACTTAAAGTCATTCATGGCCTTAAATCGGCCCCTCCAGAAGAAGCCATACCACTTACACTGATCAAAGACACTGCTACTGAGCTACTTCCCTATATCACTACTGCTATTAACAATTCACTACAAACTGGTATAATTCCTAGCCAACTTAATCATGCGCTGGTACTTCCTCTTTTGAAGAAGCCCACCCTTGACCCAAAGGTAATGGCTAATTTTCGGCCCATCTCCCTGCTTCGTTCAATATGAAGCTGCTTGAGACCTTGGTCTCCCCCCTCCTCTCTTCTTTTCTGCAATCCTCTGGCTTCTTCGACCCCTTCCAGTCTGGCTTTCTCCCCGGAAGGGGAACCAAGTCGGTACATAACTCTGTTATGGACAACCTTGCCCGGTTGGTTGATCAGGGTGCGGTGGGAGCGGTTCTTTTATTGAACTTATCTGCCACCTTTGATACGGTAGATAACTCCACTCTTTTGGCGCAGTTGTCCGATGCAGGCAGGTCTTTGACTGGTTCCAAGCTTTTTTGACTGACCAGACCCAGTTGGTGTCTCTGACTCCTTTCCGTTCTCCTCCGGGACTGCTCCTCTCTGGCGTTCCGCAGGGATCGCTCTCTCCCCCATTCTTTTCAACATGTACATCCACCCTCTTTTACTTCTTATACTGTTGCATGGTTTCAGATATTATTCGTATGCCGATGATACACAGATCCTGGTTCGTCTTGATCTCACCAGGGCTGATACTGCGTCTCGGCTACAAAGCTGCCTGGAAGATCTTGGCGCCTGGATGGTGACCAATTGGCTAAAGCTCAATGGCTCAAAAACTGAGGTACTGGTGGTGGGCACTTCTAACCCCCACTCCTTCTGGACCCCTGATTTCTGGCCCTCCTCATTAGGCACATGCCCTACACTTGCAACCTCAGTCAAGAATCTGGGTGTCCTGCTCTCTTCTTCCCTTTCCATGACAACCCAGGTGGCATCTGTATGTAAACCTGGGCATTTTAAACTGAAGATTTTGCGTAAGGTGTGCTTCCCTTTATTCCTGCCAAACATCGTGGTCCTGTGGTGACTGCCCTGGTCCTGAGCACCATGGACTACTGTAACTCTCTTTATCTAGGTCAGCCGAGCCACCTTACTAAACGCCTTCAACTGCTCCAAAACTCTGCCGCTAGGGTGGTTATCCACCCTCCTCCTGCTGCTCTCATGACCCCGCTGCTTAGACAACTATATTGGTTGCCGATTGAGAAGCGCATGCTTTTTAAATCTCTGTGCCTTCTACAATCAAGGCACTGAATACATACAGGAAAAATGTTCCCGTTATGTGCCATCTCGGCCCTTGCGCTCTCAGTCGGCCCTACTGATCGTTGTTCCTCGCATCAGACTGTCCCAGATGGTCGGCAGCGCCTTTTCTGTGATGGCCGCTATTACCTGGAACAGCCTCCCCTTCCAGCTCCGTGCTAGCGAAAACCATTTGGTCTTCCGACGTGACCTAAAGACCTATTTGTTCTAGTTCCTGCTGCTGCACCTCGCAGTCTACCCTAGCGCCAAAATACCTTCGGGTGAACGTTGTGCTTTAGAAATGTTCCAACATAACATAACATTGCCCTCACCCCTTCTGAGAGGACATGGTTTACTCTTGGCTGTCATATCCCAGCTAAATAGAACAGGGGGTGGTGCCTGTAGGCTTTGTCCACCCAGAGTACACAGGTCTATGTGTATGTTGTGCAGTGAGCATAGGAAAATGTGTGCGGATTAGCCCCACACATTTTCTGGAGGTTTCATATAACATTTAATAAAAGCCAGGCGAGCACACATCCACCCTGTCGATGGTCGAATTCATCACACATTGCTTCAGTCTTTGTACAATGGCTTTCATTTTGTTGACACTGCAGACGTTATTTTGCTGTCTGATTAGTGGAAGGTTTTCCGTTTGTGCCTAATTATTGATTGACAAATGCACATATATATATATATATTTCACTGAAAAAACTTTATTTAGAGATTAGTTAAGATGCCCAAATTTATCACAAAAAATCCTGACATTCAGCGCATTTGGGAAGTCATGACTGTCTTAACTCGGCACGCGACAATTGATTGTCCCCCACAACATTATGCCCCCCATAATGCCATTATGTATGTCATTGTGAATCCCATCTCTTATATGTATGTGCTCATAGGATTTGCAATGTGAACGCGTCGAGTTAAGCTGGTCATGACTTCCTAAAAGCACTGAATTTCAGGGATTGTGTGGCGATACATTTGGGCACCTTAACCAATCTTTAACAAAAGTCTTTTTCCAGTGAATTTCAAGAATTTTGTTTTACCATAGTGTTTTTGGGTGCCTACCATGGCCAGTGGACTCAGCATTCGGCTGTGCCCACTGTATATTTTACGACATTACTAAGCCACTAGTCATGGCCTTTGGCCATGGCCAGTGGCCTCAGCCTTTGGCCATGCCCACTGTATATTTTACAACACTGCCAGCCTTCGCTTGTGCCCACTTTAACACTACCAGGTCACTAGGCATGGCCTTTGGCCATGGCTAGTGATTGTTCACCCCCTTCATCACTGTAGCTGTCAATATATATATTTTTTGAACTTCTTCCCCATATCTGTGGCTATAATAACCACGTATTATAGATAGCCGCAATTATTTGTAGATGTTAGATACCAGTAGGGAAAAACAAAAGGAAAAAAATGCTTTTATACCCACCCAGGCACCCACCAAGTGCCCCCTCATCTGTGCCTGCTCTTCCCACTCCCCTCAAGGCCTCCTCACCTCCCCAGCCCTCTCCCATTCACCCCAACACTCAGTGTTTCCGTGTGAAGCACTTTCATTGCAGCTCGCCTTTCATGTAGGTGTGGTTATCATTCTGTGTAATTGCAGCTATGGGATATCGTTCATGCTCCTAACTTGGTTCCTGGCCCCCTTCAACTCCCAGAATTCACATGATGTCCTCTCCTCCCCTAGCCCCAGCTCTAGCCAGATGCCATTCAGTCGTTTTTACTGCTCCAAATGTCCCTTTTCTGCTTTTGGTTTTCAGTTAGCCGCAGGTATAACCATGATTTTCTCTCACATCGGAAATAAAAAAGGATGGTGGCCTTTTGATTTCTGAAAACCCTCTATACTGCAAAGCACCAAGGGAGATATCTCTATGTTTTTGGGGGAAGGGCGCATATTTAAAAAATGACTTGACAGAATTTGTCCAGATAATAAAAGGATCGCCAATCAATGCTTCGTGTCCAAGTTGTTTCGGACCTGGTCCAATTCCATCCAGTGGTTTTAACTGTGCAGTCTGGCAAAAATTGACCTATTTTGTCAATGGGAAAATGAATGGGGACTAGGCCAAAAGCGCTTTTAGTTGTTTTCGTAATACGGTTTTTCATTTTTTAACAATTGTTTCCAACACTTTCCAGTCTGGGAGGGCCCACGCTTACAGAATTGTCTGCAAAATGTCAGCCAAATTCGTTGTACGAATCAAATGTTAATAGCAATTCATTGTTTTGATTTCCTATGGTACCCAGTACTCACTTTAACTATAGTGGGGCGACCGCCACACTATAATCTATTCAGGGAAAAAACGTTAGTTGAAGGGACGTTAAGGTAAAAATTTAACACAACAAAACCCCTGAAAACTGGCACAGAATTCAGGCAAAGCCACCTTAACTTTGCGCCACCTGTTGCGCAGCATATGACCACAATTATGACATCAGAGATAACATCACTGGTGACATTACTAATTACAACATATAGGGAATCACTGAGAACATCACTGATAAAAGGTGGAACGTTTTGTTACAATGTAGTGGTCACCTTAACATCCCTGGAACTAAAGTCGTTTCAGTGAATTTCAAGGCTTTTGTATATCATTGTTTTTATAGACCACTAGCCATGGCCTTGGCCATGGCAATTGGACATGGCCTTTGGCTGTGTCCACTGTACATGTTCCCCCAATATGTTTATTTTGGACCCACTATGTGGGCACGGTCTTCGGCTGTGACCACCGTACAAGTCTTTCAGCGCACTAGCCTGGGCCTGTGGCCCTGGCCAGTGAGCACAGCCTTTGCTGGTTGCTCTCTGGCCTTTAAAAATGAATTTACAAAAAGATCTTCCAATGGCGTGGTTAAACTGGCCAGACAATATACTGGGATGAGTTCGAAGTTGCACCCCTGTCCTGACACGTATTAGAGATCCCGAGGTCCATGCTTAACATGGATTCTGCAGGAAGCAACATCTGCACCACCAACATCTAATGGCATCAAATACCCACTGCAGCTGCATTAAGCAATTCAGCCCAGGAGAAGACAGTGCCACCCATGGAGGCTAATGGGTAGGCCAAAAGCACTTGTCATGTGAGGCAAATGCAGTCACTACTGTGGTAGGTTCCAAATAAGCATGGACCACAAATCCTAAAGAAGACAAAATGCCGGGTTTAGGGGTGGCAAAGGGAAGCCAGAGTAAGGCCCGGCGTATAATGCAAAGATGCTAAAGCAAGAACCAGTAGCCATCCTACTGCCAATGAACCAATCAAAATGCAGGCATGGTAGAGGGGGCGTCCCTAAAAGACAATGATGGCCATCTGCGTATCAAGGAACAGGTAAAGCATCCCCCCACTCGACCCATCGAATAAAGGGCAAGGAAGACATGCAGATGTGACCACACGCTCAGGCCAGGAGCCAAGGAGGAGCCAAGGACTGTCGCTGGATTTGGAAACTTAGAAAAAGATCATGCCCAACTCCAAGCCAGAATAAATAAATTTCACTCCCAGGAATTCAGGAGCCCAGATTATCTGACAATAGGGTGAAAAGGCAGTTGCAAAAATGAGAATCCAAGCAGAGAATTGACCGCAGTCACTGATCCAGAGTTAAATCTAAAGGGACAGACCTGGACCATGAGTAATGACCACTGGGATAACAAGTTTTGCCTGGCCCGCCGCGCAAGCAGCGATAACTGACCCTCTGCCCATCCTGCAGGTGCCACTGAAAGGTCTCTCACCTGCCTCCAGACCCTCAACTAGTCACTTCACTTGTGTCAGACACTGGGACAATGGAGGGGAGGGTGGCTGAACATCATCTCTTCAAACATACAGCAGAGCCTGCATGGCCAGCAGCAGGAGTTGCGGCCAGTAGGCTCCAGCTCCCTGTTACAGGGGTGTCTGGACTTCAGAGTGATGACTTGAATATAGCCACATGGATTCATGGACAATCCACACAAATTCACAGAGGGCAGCAGAAACCACATCATATGCAAGGATCAGTTTAGATAATACTCAGTGGCTATAACAAGACACGGTGGCATTGGAGAACTGTATATACTATAGTATTTCCATATGGAAAAGGTGCAGGCCTATTCTTCCTGAGCAGCCAGATATTTGTGAGAATTCAATTATAGAGAAATTGCGAAGATCTTAAACAATACATTGCCTAATGGGATACTCAGCGGTGGCTGGTGAATTCTTTCATTGGAGAGGCAAAAATATTGAACGAGGTTCATCGACTGCGGCCCAGCGCACCGTACAGGCCATCATGATATCAATATGCTCAGATGTAAAGAACAACATTATCCGGACAATAACTGCAGAAAACTACTGGAACCATATTCTACAAATTGGTGCTGGGGAACAAGGGAGCTCCTGAAGGCGGACGCCATCTTGACGGTCAAACCACCTCTCTCGCATTACCAATGCAGGGTCTCTGGATCCCAACAGACTGATGCCGCTAGTAGAACTGAGGACACCATTTCCCAAGACCCTCAGCAGAGATCTTCTGGTGCATAGGGTGGGGCTGCGGAGGCCACCAAAACATGATTGAGTGGTGCTCTCCCAGCTGAGACCAAGGACACCTGGGCGCGCTCACCCAGAGCCACCGAGGGATGGCAGGTCAGCGGTGTAGGCCCGGGGACAAGGGGACATTGATTTTGGTGTGCCAGAGTGTGGTGGTGGTGGTGCAACAAAGAGGTATGGCAGCCTGGCCGAGACAGAAAGAGTGGCCGGACAAGTATTCTGCAGGCCAGACCCAAACACAGCGGTGACCTGGGTAGTAGCTCTTCATCCTGTCCCTCCAGATGAAACGACTCACCCGATAGAATATTCCAAACCTCTAGACATCAGGAAATAGGAACAGAAGCCCATCGCTGGGGGAAATCCCAACACGAGAGGTACTGTGGAACACTGGAGGCTGCAACTGTGGAGGAATAGGCCCCGGGCCCCCTCTCTACATAGATTGGGTGCAGCATAGTGTACACTCCACTGGGAGGCACATGCTTGGGGGGACCCAGGAAGATCCATATGTGCCTCACTTAAGCTTCTGTCAAAAGGGTTGCGAATAGTTTCCAAGTGGATCTCCTGAGGGGCAGACTTCCCCCCTGACCCCTTACCTACAATGAGGGGTCTGCATCCTCACTAACCCAGTCACCCACACCATAAGAAGGGCAGAGCTGGTTGCCCTCCACTCCAGTGGTAGTTTACCCTTGGCCATGGTAAAGGACAAATCTCTGAGGAAGAGAGCAAGATAGACCAGTACACTGTGAGTACTCCAGCCACCCCTAAAGTCCTGACACCCATCAATGCTCTACATAAAGTGTCTTCATGAATCGGAGAGGCTGAGAGGTGCATCTCAGACTCGGAAGATGCTATAAAGACACTAGAACGCCAAATGACAACGGTCTCGCATCAATTTAAAAGCATGTAGAGCCAAGTGGACGAAAGTGAAGGCCGATCCTGGCGCAAAGGTATTCACATTCTGGGGCTCCCAGAGAATGCAGATGGGCCTTGCATGGAGCTCTTTCTGGAACAATGGCTCGCAGACCTGTGGCACCCAAGGAATTCTCCCATTTCTTTTCCAATAGAGAGAGCGCATCAAATGCCCACTGTGCGGCCTGTGCTGGGAACACCACCGCGCATGGTGATTGCAAAATTACTGAACTACCGGGGCAGCAACACGTTGCTGCAGCTGGAGCGCACAAGTGAACTGATCACCTACAATGGCTCCAAGATTGCTTTCCTCACAGATTATACCATAGAGGTACAGAGGGCAAGGCAATCTTTTGACGCAATCAAGAAGAAACTGAAGGCTCAAGGAATTAAATACGGTCTCCTCTTCCCGGCACAACTTAAGATATACTTTAAAGGGGCCTCTCACCATTTCACAGATTCCTGTGAAGCCTGGACTTGGTTCGAAACACAGGTCGGCACAGATAGCAACTCTGAAGGCCGCAAAAACAACGTTCCGCCATAGCGAGCTTGAAAACTGCCCGCACGACCACCTGGGCACCGGGAGCCAGATCCCACCTCGATGGAGGAGGGCGTCTGAGTATCTATGGATATGGGCTGATGGGCCTGCACTGAGGTGTAAGCTCCCTGCCCACTGCTACATGGGACATAATCATTTATTGTATGTTTTTTTAAATTAAAGCCATGCTCAT
This sequence comes from Ambystoma mexicanum, assembly GCF_040938575.1. NCBI lineage: Eukaryota > Metazoa > Chordata > Amphibia > Caudata > Ambystomatidae > Ambystoma > Ambystoma mexicanum. The sequence continues at coordinate 333,367,182 of NC_090924.1, read as the reverse complement.
CTAATAGGGCTTGACGATGGAGTGCTCACCACCCCCCCAATTTGATTGTTAATAGTAACCAGTTAGCTGTAATGTTTAGGCAACAGGTACTTCAAGTTGGGATGGAGTATTGGGTGGGGAGAGTTTGGATAGTTAGGGTTTTTACATGTTCCGATTGGTTCACCTCACTCACCAGAACACACACAGGTGGGCTGTGCGATTCCCCAAAAGACCACCAGACCAAGGGACAGCATGCTCCAACACCTATGATTGGGCCTAAATGGGTACCAATGACATGGGTCACACCATGCTTCGTGCATGATGTCAAACACTGGAAATCCCTCCCGCTGACCCTAGTTGGGAGGGCAGATTTGTTTTAAATGATGATGCTACCCAGGTATATGTATATTCTTCATAATGCCCCCCTGGCAATCCCTAAACAGGAGTTTGTTAAGATTGCTATCACCCCTAGGGAACTGCTGTGGGGTGGTAAGCAACTGAGGATCGACCTGGCCACACTGCAAGGATCATTATGGGAGGGAGCCATTGGGCTACTACATATTAGGCACTACTACTGGGCGACCCAACTGGAGACGGTGAACGACTGGCTCCATGGCAATTTCCAATACCCAACTACCTCACATTAAGGCCCAGAAGGCATTGATGACAGGAACTGAGCCAATTCAAATCCTATATATGAAACCTGGGCAAACATCCCCTCCTAATATGACCCAACACACGGTATGGGTATGGAATGAGGAACACAAACAAATTGGGTGGGGTAACATGCTAACGCTGGCACAACCTCTATGGGACAATACACAGGTGCGTGAAATGAACTAATTCAATGTGTTCACGGTGTGATCAACTCTAATAACTGAATGCTGGATCAAGTGGAAATTGAAGCTTGGGCCCTTTGAAGGATTACAACAAATGCATGCACTGCCCGACACCGATGTCCTACTGGAGCATATAGCGACCAAAGTCACTTCTACACTGCATCAGGTCATAGACTCCTTTGCAACACAAGAGCTTTCCAATCTCAAAACTAGATGAGAGTCGCATGTGAGGCTTATGGAACCAGAAGAATGGGTGGAGGCACTGATGTTTCCCAGGGAGTCAGCGATCTCAGCCAAATTCCAACTGGTGCAACTCAAGATATTGCATAGGGGGTACTACCCTCGAACCCTACCCTTTAGGTGGGAAGAACCATAGATGCAAACTGTTTAAGATTCTAAGGGGAGGATGGTACTTTCTATCAAATTATCTGGGAGAGTCCACAGATCCGACGCTTTTGGGGGACATGTCTCGATAGGTTGACAATAACTGTGGGAACAGAGATACCATGTGAAGTGAAACTGCTATTATTGGGGATCTGGGAAACAACCTCATTTAATCGCTGTGAAAAATTATTTCTGTCCACGATGATCGGTTTTATAAAACGTAACATTGCCCTGAAGTGGGGAGCACTGAAATGACCCACATATAGTGCATGGGTGTCTGATGTTGACATGTGTATGTCCTTCAAACAAAGAATACACACCACAAGGGGATGTCCCGTGAAGGTGCAGAACATTTGGTGGAAATGGGACGAGGGAGGGAAAATATCTCACAGAGAGTTGTATGTCAGAGGGACATATCAGTGGAGTACCTGGCCTCGCCTGAAAGCTGCTCAGCTGATCATAAAATGTTGTCCAGCTGTAGACAAATTGTCGCCAATGTTGTATATACCTTCCATAGTAAGTCACATCTCACTCAGAGATCAGCTGGAGAGGTGAGGAGGGTTCCAGGTGACTTTATTTACATATAGATATATATACAGGACTACAGTTTCTCTTGGGGTATATACAATGTTATATGGGAAGCAGGTAGAATCCAGTTACACTGAAGACACAGACACCCACCGGCCATCCGCTTACATCCAGCTCAGGCCCCCAAATGAAAAACCATGGAACACTCATGCATCGCATTCACTCATCATTCCCCTGAGCTGACGTCATCCATACACCAACATTCTATAGGCATGTATTCATGGCCAGTGAGACAAACAGGACTAGCACACTACAACACATGCCTTCCCTGCATGACTCTCCTCTTCCGGGGAGACCAACTGCCTGCTGGATGACTTCCAGTTGAGTTTCAGACCCCACTGCGGGAATGAAACCATTTCATTAAACCCTTGGGGTGATGTAATGCTAGCTCACGGCCAACCAAAGCTTGCATTCTCATTCTATGAGCTGTGTTCCATGCCATCAACCAGAAGAAGCTGATTGGCTGCCTTGAATACCCCGTTAGCATAGTGAGAACAGCCCTATCCGGGTTCAAATCCTTCTTCAGCTTTCACAGCAAGTCAAACGGGGACCCTTTTACCATGACAAGTCTGGTGAACACCAAGGATCGCCCCTCTCTAAGATTCATTCAATGACGACAAAGAGGAATTAGACTGTAGGTCAAGAGTGCTCATAAGGTCACACTTCTCGGGGGAGCCGTGGAATATTCGTTATTATGTGGATAGTTTGGAGAACCCTGCCCCTTAGAAAGCTCCCCCACAACCAATGTAAGACAGAAGATGGGTGCCAATTAAAAGCAAACTAAAATGTAGGAGATATTTCATTTGCAATGTTATGCCGACAGTTTGGTACAACGGAAAACTGAAAGATGAGAAAAAAAAGAGTCATTGCTGCCTTTAGGGCTCTCCCCCTCACTTTACGTCTGCGTGAGACAGCCGCTCTCGCTTTCTAGCGCCAAGCCGCTAGTGTACAGACTCTTCTCCTCTTCTCTGTCTCCTCCCCTACTTTTTTGTTTTCTTTGTGCTTTTCCTCTTCTGAGCTCCAGACTATCGTGTATAAATGTTATAAATAGAGCATAAAATATAATGAAATGAGTTGCAGGAAAGTTGGACGTACCAATGCAATACTCTGTCTCATGATTGGTGCCCATAGTTTAGCTGTGAAAGCAATGAAAGTGTCGGCATAACATATGCAATCATGTCTGCAAGGCCACGTGATTCAGACCCAGCCAGTCACAGACAACTCCCGTTTTCCTGAACATGGCTACCTTTGAAGCCTCAAAGCCTCAAAAGCGGAAAAGAGGTAACAAAGGTCGAACTCCCACAAAAATTAGCAAATAGCAAATCAGACAAAACCTAGAAACCTAACTTTGCTTCAGGGCCCATCAATTTAGAAAAAATGAAACTATTCACATTGTTTTTTAAAAGTATGGAATTCTGAAAAATGTGACATAAACATAAGGAGCAGTCGTGTTTGCCGTCTGAATGTGCGTCTGGCTGGACCAAGAACGTAATATATAAAGAGGCGGCACGGGAACAACTACAAGGACAAAGCCATGGCATATTGGTTTACTGAGCCCCTTTATTTTAAGGGCTTATATTTTCCTGAGAGGGAAGCCATGCCCAGCATGTGGAGGATACATCAGTGGAACAGAACACTGACTCATACGATGGGAGGTGTGATATGCAGAGTCGGACATCTCAGACTTTCAGCTTGTCTGGCAGGTACTTAAGAAGAATAACCTTTAACACAAATGATTTCACGTGAAGTGACATCATATAAAAAGTAATGGTTGTAAGTCTTGGAATTAATGATAACTACTGGCATTGCCATGGGCAAACCTCCATACCATACTTTTTTAGCCGACAGTGCCATTGCAGAAGGGGGCCAGTCATATGTGTATCAGTCTTCGTTGTGCCACCAATGCCAGCTGTTGAAATCGAGCTCCTAGGGCATGACGATTCTGCATGGGTATTGGGGAAATCCTGCCCACTAGCATTAATCTGGGAAGGCTTCCGCACCATTGTATGTACAGCTGTGACGAACCAACTTCTGGGGCATCCGTGGTTCAGGGATCAATATGAGTTTCTAAACCATCAATCAGTCCCACACCTCTAGTCCTCCAGAAGGGATCAAAACAGATTGGAAACACAAGCAAATTATAAACCTCCTTGTCCTATTTTGGTAACGTGGATGGAACGGCAGGCTTATCTCTGAAAGGCGTGGATCATTGGTTAGTCGCAACACAGCAAAAATACAATTGTTACCAATGATAAGAGACCGTCCCGTCAAGGTTGTATAAAAATATCTACTTTATTATTATATCAACAGACAGTTCTAGCACACTACATAATACAGCCCACCTTGTAAAGGAATGCAGAGGACAGACAGTTTCTAAGAAGGAAAAGAGATCCACTTTGGATACTGATAGGTGGGTAATCGGTATAGTAATTAATCGCAATAGTTCAAGGATACTTGGTTTCAACACAAAGGGAGCAATAGGCCATAACATGTCACTAGGGGCCTTCGGAGAAGGACCAGGGGGATAGAACCACAATGTACCTTGTGTTGTAGGAGTTCATGGTGCTCGACAGGGTCAAGCCGGTTTCAGAGCACTTTGCAGCTTCTGCGACAGAGTTCAAGATGGGAGACAGCTGCGGGTATCAGGCAGCAGGCAGTTTGGTGAGCGAAGCTGGATGTACGGCTACAGACTGGCCTACATGGCGGCTCGTGGAAAGGAATCATTGTACCAGTGCTGGTCAGTGGTTCTGAAGGACTGGTTGAGGCGTCCCAGACAGTTTTAGCGACTGAGGTGCAACAACCTTCAGCGATGCAGTTGGTTGCAGCTTGAGGGGCTCGACTGGCTTGAAAATGTCCTTTAAGGTGGATATCGGCAGATGCTTGTCGATGCACTTCTCCTAGATTCTTCACTGGGCTTGGGTCATCCTTTAAGGCGGATGGCCCAAAGCTGAGGAGAGTGTTGCAGGCAGCTACTTTGTCCTTGGTTTGATTCAGAGACTCTCTGGCACTTCCCACCTAGGAATCTTGCTGCAGAGCCTAGCAGGGCATGCTGTGTGCTAGCTGGGTACCAGTTCTGGAGCTGCTGGAGGGTCCTCTGGATTTGGTATCTCCCATTGTTCCCTGGGAGATGTTTAGGGGAGTGATCTTGCTTCCCTCTTGAAGGCCCTGGCCTTCTGTCAGTGGTGGAAGATGTGAGCAGAATGCACCTTCAGCCAGGGTACAATGTCGAGTTCTTCCGTCTGCGTCTGGTGAAGCCTTCAGATGATCAGCCCAAAAGAGGGGCTCAACCCTCTTTTAAAGGCCATTGGACCACAGGGATTGGCGTAGGCTAAGCCTACCCTAATGAACCAATCCTGGGTCCCCACCAACAATCTGCTCTATATATGAGGTCCTAACTTACTTTGCAACAAAAAAGTTAAAGGGGTGAAAACATGTAATACTAAGTCCCACCCATCTTCCTGTCTGTTGTGGATCAAAGGGTCTCTCTGGTCAATTGAGCTCTCTGTGTTTCCTGATTAAAGCGGCAGGTCTCCTTTGAAGCTGCAGTGAAACCAGACTTTCTGGCACCATCAATCCACATACTCGTACCTTTTGAATTGGGTACCCCTGCAGGGATGACTACTACAATAAACGCAGTCTCAGACATGACATTTCACTGTCAATCAATACAGTGGAAGCTGGCTTCAGGTTGACACAGTGCGTATGAAAGGTTGTTGGGTTTTCCTGTCTCCTTTGTTAACCTCTGCAGCCAGGCCCCATGTGGGCCTGTTTGAAGTACACTCTATTAGTATGTTAATAATGTTAATTGCTTTCACCAGCTGCAGGGATCAACAAAAGGACAGGGTGGATCCATTGGGCCTTTGTCAGTTAATCAGGCTGTGCATGGTTTGTCCCACTGCCTATTGGAGATGCCTTGTGTACTCCACTTGTCAGATCACAACTACATATGACAGGGGTATCCTCGAACACTAATTATAATTGGTTATTTATAGCGTGCTCAATACCCAGAGGTTTCTACGCGCAGACCCGGGGATCGAACCTGTGTTACTCTGCGTCATCTTGCTTCCAACGTGAGCGTGTTGCCCGAGCTATCTTCCAGTGACACGACACTAAGTCTTCCTCAAGGCTGTTATAAAAACAATATGAAATCAATTTTCAACAAATAATATTCCTAAATGCAAACCTAATAATGATGAATACATACCAGGGTCATGGCCTGGGGACAGGAGAAGATAACAGACCAAAACATGAGAAAAACATGGCGTTAGAAATAGAATTACGCCTTAATGTTTCTAAAAATGGTTGTCAACATTAGAACTGATTTTTCATTTTAACTACCAAGTTGAAAGCTATAGGTAACAAGTGACAAACAATTGTTGACAACCAATAGGACTACGGAGAAGCACACAAAATCCCTTATTGGCAGTGTACCAAAATTGGTTTAATGTAAGGTCGGTCTGGTACCCATGCAAAGTGCCCAAGGCCCTTATGGTGATCGAATGACTCCTACGTTTATGATGACACCCAATGAGTGCTCTCCATTGTGTGTCCGAGCACAATTATTATGAGACCCACCATGGGTAATCTAGTGGGGATTCTGTGGATCAAAATGAATAGAACAACTGTGGTCAAGTTATTCAGAATTCCAATATATCAGTTCTGCTGGTTCCCTCCTCTCCAACCACAGCACTGCTGACCGGTGATGAATATCGCCTACACCATTAAATGGCAAGGTTGCAGCATTGTCATTGCTGTGAGTTAGTAAAACTATGTGGGTTATGGTATTGCCTTGTAATAGCGGACACTGCATTGTACTTGGTCCATGCTTCGGAGCCTGGGAAGGTTGTAGGATGCTACAAAGGGTTATCCGCCCTGTTGTAAGGCACAGAGAAAGGTAAATTGTCTACAGTGCAAGGGAGAAACTCTTGGTAAAGAGCTTTTAGTGAGATTTAGGATCGAATAGACACAGCCTCTAGAACAGAGGTCAGCACCCTTTGGCTCTCTAGATGTTTCTGACCGCAACCACCTTCTCGAGCCGGCACATTAAATTGTGAGGGATTCTGAGAGTCATAGTCCAAACCATTGAGAGAGACGCAGGTTGCAGTCCCCTGACCTAGAAGTTTAAAGGGATATTGGAAGTTGGGTAGTGTGTGAAAGCGACACATTGTTTACAGACCTTTCAGTGTCATATTTCCAGGTGTGTCATTTCCGGTAGGGTAACTTGGCATGCTTACACCTCCCAGTTCTTACTAAAGACTAAGGAAGCAGAGAGAATAACTGCATAATGGTTGGTGTGTTTTCTAGACATTCATGGGTGAATATCATACCGTTCAGTTGTGTATGTAACATCAAGCGTATTCACAATTCAACCTTTCCTTTCCCAATAATACAGAGAGAAAGAAGGCGGTGGCCACAAAGAGCACCGCAAAACCACCCAGAAGGCAGGGCTTCAGGATATATTGTGGGAAGGGATGTGTGGAGCTACAAACCTGCAAACCAAATGCCTAGGAAGTATTTCTGCAGAGGGCGCAGGAGGACCGACAGTGGCGTAACCCATGCACATGTGCAATCTGGTGCTCCCAATCAGAGCTGGCCCAAGAACCTTCTCCCGCCATAGCGCGGTGACATTGTGTTGCTTCCCCACACTTTTAACCTAGCAGAATTGATAGAACTGTGTTTGCTGCTATAGTGCCCCTAGCTGACTGGCGCCCTAGGCAGCTGCCTATATTTCCTAATTGGTTGTGCCAGCCACGCGGGCACCAGGAGTGAGAGATTGAATAATTTCCTTTGCTGTTTCCAAAGAAAGCCATCGGCATTGACTTCGCAATGTGAACAATTTTTTTTTTTTTTTAAAACACTTTGTATAAACACAACACTCAAGGAAGCATTGCATATTTAGGAATGATTAACAAAAAAAGCCACAGGCTCAACCGTCCGACACAGATACAAGCAAATTAGATCAATTAGATAATTACTTTCCAAGCACGATTGTAATTAAACATCTGGCAGACTGTATTAAACAGCGGTTGCTTGCAGGCTTCTTTGCCTCTAGGCCACTCGAGAACTCGCTGCGGAAATACCATGCTACTGTGTTTGCTCAAATGCGGAAGTGTGATCGGGGCATGCGCGGAGACTGTCACTGCATCAGAGCGGGTGAATACATGCTAGACCCGCTCCTGCACCGTCATCCTCGGTCGGACAGTGGAGACATCTGGGGATTGCGGGGTTCTTTACAGAGAGGCTTGGGCACACACTGCTGCACGCTGCTGTTTCCATCACACTTCTCTAGGACTTGCCGCTGGTGATATACAGGTCGGCCAAGGAACCCGAGTTCTTAGTGGGAGAACTAGGGACACTGAGTGGACCCACAGGGAATGGAATGACCAAGTAGGTCCCTTCAGGTCATCAGCTCATCGCCCCACTTTCAGCAGGAGAGTCTCATGCGACTGTTGCTCTAAGATGAGGTCAGTAGATGGCCAATAGATGAAGAGCACATGCATTCCTGGGTCTGTCGGTGTTGTGGTTTAGCAACCTTACCTTTTGCAGAATAGCAGCCCATAAAGCAGGTGTCTGCAACTTGCGGCTTTCCAGTTGTTTTGGCCTTCAACTGCCATGATCCCTTACCAATCACTCTGCTGGCTATGGCTAACGGAAGCTGTAGTCCAAAAAATCTGGAGATCCAAAGGTTGCAGACCTCTACCATAAAGGGTCGCCTCCAGGGTACAGTCCTGAAGGATGTTACAAGTGAGAAGAGAACAACTCGGATCAAATAATTCTCAAAATAACTGGAAGGAATCCTGGCTGCAACAGAATGTCTTCATTACCCACTCAACAGCTCTTCACATCTGGCAAGACTGTCGCCTGTGGGTGACAAATGTCTCTTTGTGGTGTGAGAGTGGACGCAGTCTGTGCAGCGCCTGTCTCTCTGTTGCTGGAAGTCTTTCTACACTCGCTACGCTTTTTGGAGGAGGAACATTTAAAAATCGAAAAAGTCACCGGAGCGGAGCGGAGTGGTGTGAGAGTGGACGCAGTCTGTGCAGTCTCTGTCTCTCTTTTGCTGGTGCTGGAAGTCTTTCTACACTCCCTACGTTTTTGGAGGAGGAGCATTTAAAAATCAAAAAAGTCAGTGGAGCGGAGCGGAGTGGTGTGAGAGTGGACGCAGTCTGTGCAGTCCCTGTCTCTCTGTTTCTGGTGCTGGAAGTCTTTCTACACTCCCTATGCTTTTTGGAGGAGGAGCATTTAAAAATCGAAAAAGTCTGCAGAGCGGAGTGGTGTGAGAGTGGACGCAGTCTGTGCAGTCCGTGTCGTGCTGTCGGCTATGGCTGGCCAGGAGCACTTCAACAATCAACTCCCCCGGTAAAGCCTCCTCTACTGTATAAAATCAGAAATTCGCTAGTGGCAGGTGGGCGGTCTACTTAGTTCCCTGTGTACGCTTGCTGTGATTTCTGGCACTGGTGCAGTCCCTTAGACCGCATTAGACAATATGAATCTACGCTTATTCGACCTGAAACTGCACAGTGAGCACGGGGGCTTGTCGGGTATCGGTGCGGCGATTGTGGGCCTCTGGACTTTGAGCCGCACAAATTGTTGACTGTCCGTAATTGCGCAGTAGGACTTAACAGTGTCCCTTTTGCACAGTGCAAGACTGTTGGAAGTAGGTTCCTTTGATTCCACTGCATTGCAGGTAACTGCCATTTTGCTGGTGCGAATCCACAGAGTTCAAGGATCGTTATAATCGCCAAAAGACCCAAATTAGGCACTTGGGTGCTGGCAAGGCTTTCTAGAAACAGAAATAAGGGAAAAACATTCCTACTGGCGAACTGTGATTAGGAAGATTGAAGCGGCCATGAAGCTCCGGAGTAATCCAATCCAGGATAACCTGAGAGCTCCAGAATGGGAGGAGCCCAAAACGGACAGTAGTCCCGTTGCTTGTAGCATAGAGGGGCTCCTTGAAGTTATCGGGGGAGATCTGCTATCAGTTGCTGGGAAACCGCAGGTTCAAGTGCAAGTCCATGCAGAATCCTCCCTTTTTACACCTGTAAGAACTTTTCGAGTGCAGGAGGACAAACCCACGTTGGCAGAAAATTGGAAAAGAGGGCTGGAATTCACAATTACAACAACAAAAATACAAAAGAAAATAGAAGAACATTTTGGTGAAAACAGACTGCCCAGTGAAGTGGATCCTAATAGGGACAAGGACTGCATGTCAAGTTCCAACATAAGACCTAGAAGAAAGAGCTGTTCTGCGAGGATATTATTGGACCTGGATACAAGTGAACAATTGCCAGGAAAGCTGGACCTCTCTGGCACAGAAAAAAATCAAGAACTGCTAAATACTGGTCAGGAAGGAGTCTTGGCAGAAGCACACATATCTTTGGACATAAGGGACCATCAAGCAGAATGAGTCCATGTTGGGGCACATTCAAATGAAAATACTTTGAGTGCACTCAAATATGTGTTAGATTTGCTAGTCTCGGTCTTTGAACTACTAAAGGGAGAAGTCCAGTCGCAAACTGGCTCCCTTTTGGAATTGATGAAGGAGGTAGCCTCACTGGATGGGGCCGTGGTTGGTTGCTGCAATGCCATCAATATAAATGTCATGCAAAAACTACAGGAGATGAAGCTAGAATCAGTTAAACAAGGTCTGGACCTTTCAGCGATCCAAAGGTTCCTGGCAGCCAAAAACAAACTAGAGGAGGCAGACAGGGCGGTGACACAAGACTTACTGAGACAATTTCAAATCTTAAATTAAAAAAAGCTACCTATGCGCCAAAAGGAACCAGAGGAGGTGGAAAACTCACAGATGGACGACACTCCTCTCTCTGAGTCTGTTTTGGAGGAGTTTCGGAGACTGGCCAATGTCGGGGAAAGTCTTCAAAATGAAGAGCTAGCAGAAAAATGTCCACTGGTTAACTCCTCATGCCAAAAGAAGCCTGTCCACAAAGCGTTCCTCTAGGTGGATAAAAAGAGAGAAAGAGGAAAGCGAGGAGGCAGAAAATACTAAAAAGAAAAGTAGTAAAAAAAAAGTGAAAACAAATTAAAGAACCAAATGAAAGCGAAAAATAAGAACTCGGATACTAATTAATTCCTGAAGAAAATAGTCAACATACAAATATCAACAGTAGAGGAGAACCAGGAGGTCGTTGAGCTAGACTCAATCGACAGTTCATATGAAAAATTGGAAATGAAAAGAAAGAAAGAAGAACAAGAGAACGCTTCCAAGGAAGCCATAGAAGGGGGAAGAAAAATTGGTACAAAAAAGAGGTCAAGACTACCACGACTTCGAGAGGCTCACAAACTGAAAAAGTGATGATCAAGCAGGCCACGGACATAGCATCAGTAAACCTGAAGGGTGGCCTTAAAATAGCCCCTATATTCCTTAAGGCCAGGTCAAAAAAGGGGGTAACGATACAACCAGTTAAGGATGTTATCATTGGAAAAGCAAAAATAACCCAAAAGATTGCCCCTATTTTTTTGAAAAGGCCACAAGCTCAAGCACAGAAAAAAATTCCACATCAGGTGGAAAAAATAGAACTGGGGGAAGGCAAATACAGGAGTCTGGGAGAAACCAGGTTTGGAGTGGGAAAACTCAGAGAGCCGGATGAGAAATTGAGTCCAGGCCCTGCTACTCCATTTACAGAGGAAAAATTGTCTGTGCAAGAGTGTAAAGAAATCATAACTAGATCTTGTTTTGCAATGCCGATTATTTGGTTAACACTTACTACAAATAAAAATCACGCAAAATGTCTAAACTGTGGGGCAATCCTCTCAGTGTTAAAAAAAGTACTGAGTCTCTTCCTAATTAACAGCAAAGATATAGAGTCTGTGAGATTTCCAGACCCAAACAATCCCCTGATGCCAGAGGTGAGCTGTGCTTCAAGAGAGGTGTTTGTGGCGATTGAGGAAGCAAAAATGGACCTGAAGAAATTGGACTTCCTAGAATCAAAAACTCAACCTGATCTTTTGCGGATGACAGGTCTAGATGGTGGATAGAGTGTGCATCGACAGGGTGGGGGTATTTGTTAGCCAACCCCAGCGCTGAAGTCTGTTGCTGGCGACTCTCTGAAAGACATCAGCAAGGACAACACCTTGGCCCTATTACTGAGCATTCTAACTTAAGTCCTTCAGAAATTTGGTCTAGGCCCACAACATCTTTGAAAATGAAGGGCTAAAAGTTATTTGCTGGAACACACGGGGGGCCCAATAATTGTACTTCAAGAGCAATGAAGAGTTATCTCTTTGGGGCGGGGGATGTCCTCTTGTTGCAGGAGACATGGTTAATTAACCAAATTGCAGTACAGGGCTACCATATAGATGTACAGGGGCCATCCAGAAAGCAAGAGAGAGGCCAAGTGGGGGGCTGCTCATTGCTTTTAAAAACTCTAAATTCAAGGATGTCATCAGTGCAGACTCTAATATACAGAGCTTGCAAACATGCAAAACAACACTAAGAAATAGCAAATGTGATCGGGTCATGATTTTTTGTAATGTCTATTGGAATCCTGCAAGTGTAGAGCTCCGTGTGTTTCTGGATCAGCTTGCTAAATAATTGGGTGATATGAAAACAGCATTCCCATGGGCAGATATAATTCTGGGGGGCGATCTGAATGCACAATGTATCGAACTCTCAAGAGACCAAACAAAATTAATTGGGAGGATAATTACTAAACATGGTCAATTAATTTTGGATGGAGTTTTTAAATGACTGTGACCTGAAAATGTCAAATGGAAATTTGCCAGGAGATACCCTTGCTAAACCTTCTAGGATCCAGGGTACTTCGGTCTCGATACTGGATTACCTTTTTCTCTCAGGTCGTCTATTTGAATATAAAGTCAGTCTGAATATTAAAGAAGGGGGAGGGAGCGACCACCTTAGGCTAGAGCTCTTCTTCCCAGAATTAACATCAGAGCCCCTGTTAATAAATACCCAGAGGATTGAAGCTAGGAAGGGTAGAGTTCGCCTACTTAAATATAAGGCATGGGGTTCAAGTCTCAGTGAAAGGCTGTCAGCTTTGCCTGAACATGTTCAAAAGGAGAATTGCTCGGCCTCAGGCTTTATAAAATTTATTTGGCTAACTTGTCCCCCAAACTCCAATGGTGGTGGCCCTAAACACGTGGCCCGCCATGCCTATGACGAGGAACCCTTGGCAAAGAAAAAAGAACTTAACAGGAACCTGAGACTGGTAGAAAAAAACTCCATACGAAGGAAGAAAAAGCGGTGGAAATAAGATTCTTAAAATATTCCCATAAACGGTGGTCTGTGGCCAGGAATATAAAAAGATACCAACAAGACGGGGAACATATCCTAGAACTACTTGGCAAAAGGGACGCAAAGGGTTTTTGGGAAATAATGCATGAGATGGAAGGAGCCAAAACAACTCAACACTGTAATTTGGTTCCTCAGAAAGAATGGATCAAGTATCTAAGTGCAGTCTTTGGTAGACCCGAAAAAACAAATTGCCATTATAATCCAGAGGCCAACTGGCATCTTGATTTCAATGTCTCAGATATTGAGGAACTCATTCTGAAGGGTTCCTCCTCAAAAGCGGCAGGAGCAAATGGTTTCACCTGTCAGGTCCTGAAAAATAGTCTGGGCTTGTGGGCAAAATTGCTTAATTGGCATTTTAGGGAGATTCTAGTGAAGAAACTACTGCCTACCTCATGGCGAACCGATATGGTTATCCCACTGTTCAAGGGGGGTGATAGGGAAGTGGCAACTAACTACTGCCCTATCGCCCTCCTAGACATTGACAGCAAGATTTCTATGAACATCTTGTTGGGGGAAGTGTAAGCATGGGAAAAAAGAGTTGGGATGTTGTCTAAGTGTCAAACGGGGTGGGCAGTCATAATGTCGACAGTCAAAATGTCGACAGTCAAAATTTCGAAAAATAAATGTCGAAAAAAATAATGTCGACAAACAATAATGTCGACATTTTTTCGATATTTTTTCGAAATTTTATATTTATTGTAAGAATAAATAAATAAATATATATATAACTAAGATGTGTTGAGTATGAGGGGTGGGGGGTGATGTGGGGGGGTGGCAGGGGGGTGTTGGGTGAGGGGGGGTTGGGGCAACCCCCCCCAATAGTAAATGATACTCTTTTTGGTTATTTATTTATTGGAAAAATAAATAAATAAATAAATATATAATTAGAATGTGTTGAGTATGAGGGGTGGGAGGGTGGTTGGGGGAGTGTGGGGGGGTGGCAGGGGGGTGTTGGGTGAGAGGGGGTTGGGGGGGGACCCCCCCAATAGTAAATGATACTCTTTTTGGTTATTTATTTATTGAAAAAATAAATAAATATATAATTAGAATGTGTTGAGTATGAGGGGTGGGAGGGTGGTGGTGGGGGGTGTGGGGGGTGTGGGGGGGTGGCAGGGGGGTGTTGGGTGAGGTGTTGATAGTTTTAAGTGACATTTTTTTGTCGACATTTTTTTTTCGAAAAAATGACTTTTTACATTATAAGTATAGGATGTCGACATTATTGTTTTCGAAAAAAAAATTTCGACATTTTTGTTTGTCGACATTTTTTTTTCCACATTATGACTATAAACCGTCAAACGGGCTTCAGGAGGGGGCTGTCAACTGCAATAAATGGCATGGTGTTGAATCTTCTGAGTGAAAACTCAGGAAAAGGGGGAAAAACTCAGGAAAAGGGGAAAGAACAACTTTATGGAGCCTGGATGGACTTCTCCAGGGCTTTCGACCAGGTGGACAGGGGAATGCTCTGGCAGAAGTTAAGAGCAAAAGGCATTCCAGACGGGCTCCTGAGGATGCTCATTGAATTCCATAAAGGGAACAACATCAGAGTGAGATTAGATGCAGAGGGTCACATGTCTGAGCCAGTTGGAGTGAACTGGGGGGTCAGGCAGGGCTGTCTCGTGGCCCCTCTTTTCTTTAATTTGTACACAGCAGACATGGGTGACTTTTTAGCGCCGTATGCGTTGGCTAGCCCAGTATTGAATGGAAAGAATATCCATGTGCTCGCCTACGCAGACGATGTGGTGGTCATAGATAGAACGGCTATTGGACTGCAACGATTGCTCAATGGCATACATCCTTATGCAGATGAAAATGGGCTTTCCCTACATTCAAATAAATCCAGGGTCCTGGTTTTCAGGCAAAAAAACAAAACAATTGTATTTCCCAGGTGGACAATGGGGCGTGAGGCGATAACAAGCGTGGAGGATCTGGTGTATCTGGGGTACAAAATCTATGCCAACCTGGAAATTTATAAGGTGGAGCTGGACATTTAAGTAAAAATAAAACCTCTGGCAGCACAGATGAAAAGAATTCTGTGGAAATATGGGAAATTCTCAGTTATTCCGGTACTTAAGTTCTATCAGGCCAAGGTAATCCGTGTCTTGTTATATAGACTCGAAGCAAAGCCGCAGTTATGGAACACGTGTTGGCAAAAATGGGAAGGCCTGCAATGGAAGCATGCTTTGAGTCTTCCATTGAGTCTGTCTATGGACAACCTTAGATTCAAACTGGGCCTTGGATCCTTAAAATGTCAAGCGGGGTGAAAATTGATGGTATTGCAACATCGTATTACCACAGCCCAAGATCAAACACTATATACAGACATGAGAAAACATCTGGAGGTGGGTGAATCACAATACCTAGGCAAGTTAGACTCACTGGTGAAAGAGCAGTTACTGAGCGCGGATATAGAGAATAAACTGCTGGAGGAAAATCCAACAAAGGCCAAAAAAAAGAAATGGGAGGAAATGGATTGGATCCAGACTATTGGGAAAATAAGATCAGGGCCCAATCCTAACCCGCTCCAAACATCCAAAAGAAAGTTGGGCTTTCTCAGTAAATATATAATTAAGTTTCCAGACTGGAGATTAAGGAATACATTCCTCAGACTGAGACTAAATATTCTACATACGGGAGAAATCTAAGCGAGAAGACGAATGGGGAAGCTGGCCCTAAATCTATGTCAGACATGTTCTAAACCAGAAAATCAATCCATCAAACATATGATGATGGAGTGTGAAGGTACTAGAGGGGCCAGACAACAGTTCTTCAGCAGATTTGTCTCTGAGTCAACATACGGGGGTCATGACCACTTATGGGAAACATTGATAGATGGTCAATCCCAGCAGAAAATAATTGTGGTGATACAGATGCTGGAGAACTGTAAATTAGACCTGTAAGCCTTGGTAAAAAAAGGGAGAACCTCCACCCTGCCTCAAGGTAAGATTCAAGAATTTCCACTTTTGAAGGTGTTTGAGGGCTCATAGTGCGTTTAGAGTAGGGTCCCGGGAAGAAGTTAAAACTGTCGACAATTAATTATTTGTAAAAGTTTTTTTTTCTTTTCCCATCTTTTAATGTTTTAAGGATCTGGAAAATCTAGTTAATTGCCATTTGATCTAATTGTTTGGACAAAATTGTGTTTCCTGTTTCTTTTCTTGGTTGAAATATGTTCTTTTTTGTTTGTGAAAGGTTATTTTGTAACCGTACACAATAAAAAAAGAAATAAAAGAAAATGTCTCTTAGCAGATGTTACTAGACAACACAAGCTGGTCCCACTGAAGCCATATCCCAGCAGCTGGACAAAGGAACGATGAGGGCCCCTGCACCATCATACATGCCTACTGCTGTATTACGTAGGATGTCGCGAGGCCTAAAACGCATCCCTCACAAGACACCCGAATCCTGGCCTCCAGTTAGCATCTGCCCCTTTGCTCATTCAGTGCAGCATTGGACCTGTGGCTGCACCAGTAAAGTGGGGCATGAGATAGCCCTTACTTTAAAGGACTAATGGCACGCAATCACATAACAGTGACCATATCCAGACCCCTGTGTTGAGAATCTATCTCGTGGTGCGTGAGTTCACCTGGAATGTGAGCACATAGGAAAGTGTGCTCACATGCCAGGTGAACTGACCCACCACTGTCTGTGAGACCCCTCAGCCTTTGCCAACTGGGGTCACATTTGTTAAGTGTATGGTGTATTGCTCTCCCCAGAGTGCACGGAAAAACATAAATCACCAATGCAATTATAGAGCCAAT
Organism: Ambystoma mexicanum; assembly: GCF_040938575.1. Taxonomy (NCBI): domain Eukaryota; kingdom Metazoa; phylum Chordata; class Amphibia; order Caudata; family Ambystomatidae; genus Ambystoma; species Ambystoma mexicanum. Next base: position 333,350,368 of record NC_090924.1, on the reverse strand, counting down.
ACTTTGAACGCAGAAAGACGCAATAACTCGCAACCACACACTCTTAGAAGATAATCAGCACTTATACAGCTATTTATTCAAAGTTTAGAAGCAACCCATAATAACATAGAAATAACTCACAGGAGTAATATAGACATAAATCACAGAAGAAACAAAGAATTCAGAAGGAAATACATCACCGTGAGTGTAACTGGATTCCTCATCTCGTCCAGAAGCGGCTGGAAAACCCCGGGAACAGCCAGGCCGAGAGCACCACAGCTCACAGAAATGCCGGACGTAAACGTCCTCCTCCGGCTGAAGTCTCACCTGATCACCTCAGCGTTTCCGCATATATACACACTCCGAAAAGGGGTGGCAGTTCTCGAACCTTCTGGAAATGGCACTTGCGCAGTTGATGAGCAGCTGTCGGTTGCCAGCTGGGTCAATCGACAGCCACCCTCAAGGAGCAGAGTGCCTCCCTCCTCTAAAAACAAGCTCCATGGAGAAAAGTAACAAACCATAACAAAGTTAGCTTTCCCAGCAGAAATGTCCTTGACCGCATACCAGGTTTGGAAAGCATGTTTTCCTCAGCACCGTGAATCTAACACTCAGCAAAATGTGTGCATCTTTTCACTGCGGTATGAAGTAAATATCCATCATGGCTCCGAGCGCTCCCAGAATGCCCTGCGCAACAGCGCCATTTTAGTTCAAGCATAACAATTCCACCCTTGGATATTTACCTTCCATAGCCCGGTGGCAAAGGAGCCGGTCTCTGAACACGACGAAACATTAAAACTAAATTAGGAATACATTGAATACAACAACAACAAGCTATTATGATAGCTAATATAATGAAAATGCAAGCAAAAGCGTAACGTAGTGTACCCCCAATATCAGGTATCCATAAAAATAACCAATCCCACCAATTCCCAGTACGATTTTGAGATACTTGAGAAATTAGATCCCTCAAACCTCGAATATGACTTTCAGTGGATCGTGAATGGTCACTTAGATTAAAACAACACATACCTTCAAATGCATTACACCCTAAATTATGCTTTAGCAATAGATAATCAACAGCAGCTCTGTTCTGCAAAGTTGCTTTTCTAATAACTTGACTATCAAGGAGTAATTCTTCTAATGCCTGAGAAGTATGATTAAGGCTTTTGACTACTAAACATGCTAATTTCATCAAAGATGTGTAACCTCCAGCAGCTAAGCCCCAAACTCCCACTAATGAAAGGGTTAATGCTAGAACCTCAGCTTCTGATAACAAGTGTACATGTGAATCACAATCAGGAGATAGGCCCACAGATTCGAAAGTTGACCGTTTACCTCGAGTTATCGCTGGGTGTAAAGGAAACATCATTTGTCCTAATCGAGTTAAAGCACATGGATCTCCGGAAATGTTAGCTGGAATATAAGTGTATGTGATGTTGCCACATGAAAAGAGCCATCCTGTTGGAAGTTTCACATGATTCAAATGACTGGCAGCTATCTCTGTATGATTACAAGACATAGTATTATTTACACTGGTGCATGTGCTTTGCACTCACAAACACAGTTGTCTCTCAAACCTTGTATGATTGTGCTGTTGGGTTAAATCGATCTGTTGGCATTTGCCAATTTCTTGTGCATTGCATGTCATGAAATAACATACATCACCTTGGGTTATATTATAAGTAATAACACGTGTCAAATTTCTCCATTTGCGATCGGTTTCTTGGCAAAACCTACAGTACTCATAAACAGAAAAAGATTGCCTAATATCTGAATCTTGAACCAAAGAATCATTGTGTGTGACGCCGAAGATATGATTTAAAACCGGAACAGGCATCGGCACTGCTACTAAACACGTAGTCAGTAAAGCTTCAGCATTGGGCACATCAGTAAGACAGAAGTGCGATATGTTGAGCACCTGCTGTGCTAGATATATCCACATATTCTCCGTCTCGGTGATCATAGGAGAATGTTTTCGCCGTCCTGAAAATGCTTCTTGCATGACTGGCATCAAGGTTGTTTTCCTGACTTGCTCTTGACGTGTTTGCTGCATTTCACGAATCCATGTCTTCGGTCTGGCTGGCTTTTCAGCATTGGCATAAGGCTGCTTTGGGACAACATTATTCATCACTATCAGTATCCCCTTGATTACTGGCACAGATGTGACATTTTTTTCGTTGGTAGCAGCAGGCTGTTTAACTCTCCCAAATGGAGTCCATTTAGTACCACAATTACACCAGCCAGACACAGGATCTACAAGGCAAACCCAGAAAAGAGATATCAGTGTTGTACATCACTCTCTCAGGTAACATTTGTCTGCGTGCACATATTGACGTTTCTTTCTACCAGGCTCCATGACTAAAACTACTTGATCTTTGCCTGATGCAATGACATCTGCGGGCACTGGTGGGCCACTTGGCTTTTCCACCCACACCTTTGCACCCGGTACCATACTGTCTGAAGAGCCAAAACCGCGATCCCCACGGGTAGTTAACACTGTAGGAGGCTCCCCCTTCTTAATCATGGACAACTTAGCAGGAATAATGATCAATTGGGCCACTCGATCACCCTTGTGGATCGATAACAATTGGTCCCCACTATTCATCAGGATGACTTGGTAATCAGCATCAATTACCCCTCCCAACACTTGAACTCCCTTCAATGCTAGGCCAGATCTAGGGGCAATCCATCCCATATACTCTGGGGGAATTTGTACTCCAATCCCTGTTTCAATCACAACCATCCCTCTCGGGTCTAATCTGATTTCTTCATGGGAATGCAAGTCTGGAGTGCAAGTCTCCTGCTGACTCTGGAGTTGCTCGATAGGGAGCTAAAGAACCCGGAGTAATTTCCCAGTACAATAGTGTTTCTCTGACTGAATTGGGTTGAACCTGTAAAGTAGGAGTCATTAATCGCATTAAAGGAGTTTCATGCTCATTCACAGGTCTATTGTTTAATACTTGCACCGCATCAAACACACGATCACGCCAGCCTGCCAGATTGCCGTCTCCAGATTTGCGCAACTGTTCTTTCAATAACCCATTCATTCATTCAATTAACCCTGAAGCAGCTGGATAATAAGGTACGTGATACAACCACTCAATGCTCTTTTCCTGACAATACTCCTGAATTAATTTGCCTTTGAAATGTGACCCATTGTCACTTTGAATCTGCAAAGGCACTCCATAATGTAGTATAATCTGATCTAACAACCTGATGGTGTTCAGTTGTGTTGCACGTTTGCACGGCAAAACCATCAAATATCCTGAGTATGTATCCACAATAGTGCATGCATACTGACAACCTCTACTGATTGGCATGGGACCGATATAATCAATCTGCCAAATTTGACCTGGTAATTTTCCTCTTCGCAATGTACCTCGAACAATCTGAGGGATAGGTCTATGCAGTTGGTGTTGGCACACTGGACATTGCAAAATGATCGTTTTCATTACTTCTAAAGGAAGACTGATTCCTCGAGCTTGTGCCCACCTGATAGTAGCCTTTTCTCCAAGGTGCCCACATTTCTGATGAGCCCATTTGGCCAAACCCTCCAATCATCTTCCTGAGCCTCTGCATCCACAGATGAAATCTTGGTGTGTTCGTCTGCAACAGAATTAAACCAATGTTCTAATGAGTCTGTGGCACAATGTGCGTCCACATGATATTCAGTGACTTCACTTTGTAATAACATTTCTGCAATATCTTGACACAGTTCTTTTCCCAACAACTCTTTTGAATGAATCTTCCACCCATTCTTTTGCCAAGTTGGCAACCATACTGCCAATCCATTCGCAACTGACCATGAATCTGTGTACACATAACATTGACCAGGGGTCTCTTGTTTTAATGCTTGGTAAACTGCGTGAAGCTCTGCAAACTGACTGCTCTTCCCTTTCCCTGACGTTGTCAACATCTTTTTTGTCTTGGGATTGTACGACGCGGCTTTCCAGTACCGCTTAGTTCCCACATATCCATCTGAACCATCCGTGAACCAAGCATGCTCTGTTTGCTCCACTGTCAAATCGCTGTAAGGTACTCCCCATTTCACGGGAGACTCACGTTTTTCAGACACTTCCGGTGGTATGTAATCTGAGGGCGGTATGTTGGCTAATTGCTCATGTAATTTTGCAACTCCACCCTTCCCTGATTTGGCTCTGTCTTAAATATACCATTTCCATTTAATTATGCTGGCTTCTTGAGCATGTCCTATTCTATGAGTTTTAGGAGAGCTCCGTACCCATTGCGTGATTGGTATTTCTGGTCTCATTAATACATCATGGCCCACCATCATTTGCTCGGTATCAACAAGTGCCCAATAACACGCCAGCAATTGCTTCTCAAACGGAGTGTATGAGTTACCAGCATCGGGCAACTTACGACTCCAAAACCCCAATGGCACACGTTTCCTGTCTTGCTTCTGCCACACACTCCAGTTAGCATAATTGTCTTGTACAGACACATTTAATTCCACTTCGCCTTCCTCAATGGCCATAAATTAAGCACCTGCTGCACGGTGTCTTTCGCCAGCTCAAAGGCTTTCTGTTGCTCCTCCCCCCACTGAAACTCATATTTCTTTCATGTCACCTTGTAGAGGGGGCCAATATCTGCCCTAAATGGGGAATGTGCTGTCTCCAAAACCCAAACAGCCCTATAAACTGCTGAGCTTGCTTTTTGTTCATTGGAGTGGTGAATTCAAGTATTTTCTGTCGGGCTTTTGGCACCATTTCCCGATGCCCATGATGCCACTGAATCCCTAGAAATATCACTGTTTCAGCTGGACCTTGAATTTTACTTGTGTTAATCTCCCACCCTTCCTTCTTCAATCCTTCCATAATGACATCTAACTGGCTTTGCACACTGTGCTCATCCTTGCCCTGAATCAAAATATCATCAATGTAATGAAAGATTTGTATGTCAGGTTTACATGGTATCTTGTCTAAGTGCTCTGCCACCAGCTGTTGACAGATAGTCGGGCTATGTATGTACCCCAGAGGTAGCCTTGTGAAAGTGTACTAACGTCCACTCCACGAAAATTCAAACTGCTCTTGACACTCTTCAGCAATTGGCACAGAGAAAAATGCATTGGCTAAATCGATCACTGCATACCAAGTCCCCTCAAACTTTTGGAAATTCTCAATCAAGGTAATGGCATCTGGGACTGTGGGCACTAAGGGAGGAGTGTGTTTATTCAACTCCCGGTAATCCACCGTCATCCTCCATGACCCATCTCCCTTTTTAATAGGCCAGAGAGGATTGTTCCATGTGGTGGTAATAGAGCGTAATACACCCGCCTCCACGTACTCTTTGATGGTGTCTGAAATTTCCTTGTGCCCCCCAGGAATGCAGTATTGTTTCATAGCTACCCGCTTGGTTGCCATCGGCACTTGCACTGGGGGCATCTTCAATTTGCCTACGGTAATGGATGTACAGATCAATGCACTCACCACAAACTGGTACGTTTTACCGCCAAGTCCCAAGGTTAACCCTTCCAAAATGTCAAAGCCAATTATATATTCAGGTATCGGGACAATCAACACTTGGTATTTCTGCCGATTCAAATTGCCTATTTTCATATCCACTTTTGTTTTTACTGTGGGATTCTCCTTTCCTCCTAGACCTGTAATAGTAAATTGTTTGCCTTTAAATCGTGTTGGATTGCCATGAATCAAAGAGGCTTCTGCCCCGGTGTCTATCAATGCTCCCACCCCTTGTGTATTTCCTGGCCCCCAAAAAATCTTAACATCAACATGAGGCCTCCTATCAACTTTTATGCGGGCAGACGCTGCCGGAGCTTGGCCGAAGCCCTAGTCAAACTTCGAATGAGTGTGACTTGACTCTGCCTCTAACATTGCACTCACCATCTTTCTCAAATCAGCGTATGTTGGCTGGTACGGGGAAGGTGTCCCCATAGACCCTTCATCTTGTTCTTCCGCAGCGGGAGCAGAAGGTGAGGTGTCCCCCTGTGGCGTGGTGACTACCTGTTTCTTAACCTATTTATAGCGCTCTTTGGCTGCAAGTCCTCGTTTTTTGTACAATTCATACATTACTCTGGTTCCAATGCCATCAATTTCTTTGTGTGGCACACCATCCTTTAACAAAGCCAAAACATGTCTTTTTGGGACACTCGGGAGTCTCTGCTATCTTGCCACCTGAGAAACTGAGAGCGGCACGGCTCCCGTGTGATCAGGAGCATCTATGTGAATAGCCTCTTTCATAGCATGCTCTCTGACTTTTTGAATTGCTTCTCTCAACGTATACCACTTAGTTTCTTCGCTAGGCCAATCTGTGGTAATGGGGTATTTACGGTTACACTCTTGGGCTACCAGGTGCAACAAAGACACCTGAGTATCTTGACCATTTGAGTCAGGGGGCGGTCCTGCCCTTAAGACCTCCCGTACATTGGTGTCAATTGACAGGGGTAAAAAACACAGTGAATCCGTAGAATCTACCAACAACCCTGCAGCACCCCATCTAGTAATCTCACCATCCATGTCAATAAAGCTTCCCCTGATTTTTGCCTCAAACGGGTAATAATTTCCACAACCTCCTGTTGTGTGTAATCCTCCAGCGTGGTTAAATCCACCATTCCGCCAGCAGGATTCTGCGGGTGGGGTCCGGCTCGCCGTCTTCTAACGGGCTTAGCCGCCACTGTTTTCTGTTTCACTTCCATTTTGGGGTCAGACTCATTTGCGGAACTACTTTCTGGACTGGTTGATTCAAATATATCACCATTCCACTTATCCGGATCCCAGTCCACACTAGCGGTAGCGATTACAGCTGCCACCTTTCTTTTGTTGACCCCTCCCCGTCTTTTCCTATACTTATACCGGGCTACTCTGACTGCTGCCCTCTCGGCCAGAGCCTGATATGTGTCAGCCTTATCTTTAAACAGTTTCATTTGAATCTGCTGCATTAACGTAGTCTGCCTTTCTGCAGCCAGCTCTCTTTCTAATCGCAAAACCTCATTTTTCATTTCCACCTTCATTTGATATATTTTCCTATAAGCATGCAAAAGAACCCAACCTCGCTGACCTAATGCCGCACCTTCTCTGCCACGTTCCACTGGAACTTGTTGCAAGCATGCCATTACATCTCCCAATCCTTGATCCAATGTTTCACTTAGCCCTGCACCACATGCCCACGCCTGGGCCAATTTATCATATGGACTCTTAGTCCAGCCTGGAATAATAACATCAGAACAGTCACCGCCAGTGGTAACACTCTTTTTCCTGAACAAACTACTCATTATCGCAAACAAATCAAAACCTCTTTGTATCTATATATTTTTTCTCTCCACACTGCAATCACTCCCACAGGCACGCACACACCGGCAAAGAAAAAAAAAAAACAACTTCACTACCGAACTTACTTTGACTTGCAAGATAACCGAATCCTATCTACCTTCAGACAGATTCTTGAATACTCGGAACAACTCATCACAAGTATCCTGTTCGTGCGCCAAAAATGTATTGCTCTCCCCAGAGTGCACGGCACGAAAAAAATTAATCACCAATGCAATTATAGAGCCAATACTTTGAACGCAGAAAGACGCAATAACTCGCAACCACACACTCTTAGAAGATAATCAGCACTTATACGGCTATTTATTCAAAGTTTAGAAGCAACCCATAATAACATAGAAATAACTCACAGAAGTAATATAGACATAAATCACAGAAGAAACAAAGAATTCAAAAGGAAATACATCACCGTGAGCGTAACTGGATTCCTCATCTCGCCCAGAAGCGGCTGGAAGACCCCGGGAACAGCCAGGCCGAGAGCACCACAGCTCACAGGAATGCCGGACGTAAGCGTCCTCCTCCGGCTGAAGTCTCACCTTACCACCTCCGGGTTTCCGCATATATACACACTCCGAAAAGGGGTGGCAGTTCTCGAGCCTTCTGGAAATGACACTTGCGCAGTTGATGAGCAGCCGTCAGTTGCCAGCTGGTTCAATCGACAGCCACCCTCAAGGAGCAGAGTGCCTCCCTTCTCTAAAAACACGCTCGTAACAAACCATAACAAAGTTAGCTTTCCCAGCAGAAATGTCCTTGACCGCATACCAGGTTTGGAAAGCATGTTTTCCTCAGCACCGTGAATCTAACACAAAATGTGTGCAGCTTTTCACTGCGGTATGAAGTAAATATCCATCATGGCTCCGAGCGCTCCCAGAATGCACTGCACGCCAGCGCCAATTGAGTTCAAGCATAACATATGGGCAAATTGACATCTCCCTACAACTGTGGCCCTTGGTCATGTCTTACTATTGCTTTACTGAAGAACCAGGCATGTTAATAGGACAAGTTATCACTGGCCATCCCAGACATTTGCAAAGCAAAGGTGTTGTGTGTTCCCATTACCACTGGCTCTCTATTTGATTTTGGTTGTGCTCCAATTACTTTTGCACTTAATTGCGTGCTATTTTCGATGATCTGAAGCATGCAGAAGGCCCTCCATGATATTAGACACTGGGCAGTGAAAAAAATATGTAATTAAGTATCAAATTAAAAATAATAAACCTGCAAATGAGGCCCCATACACCTACATGACAAAGGCCTACACAGCATAACATATTTTCAAGGAACTTCGGGTTGGTCACCCTAAGTTACCTGGGGCAGCCAGACGTGGACTCCCTGCTCACTGTGCTCAGAGAGGCCCAGCTTCACCTCACTGATGAGGCCCAACAAGGCTGAAACACGTGTATGGGGTTGCTGGTGGTACTCTTTTTCAGAGAGGAATTGCCATAGCATTTCGGTGCTGGACTGCCCATGTGGGCGGGACAAAGACTGATATGCAAATGGATATTTCCCATCTGTGAAAGGTACAGTGAGCAAAAAGCGTGTGCTGCAAACTCTCATCTCAGAACAGGTTATCATGCCATGTTCTTTCTGGAGAGGAGCGCCTGCTACCTTTTTTAACCTACACAGCTGGTTCTTCAGAGATCTCTCCGCTAGAACGGATGAAGCTGCCAAGGCCACTGTCATGTAAGAGCTCAGGACTGTCATCCTCCCAGGAGGGCTTCTGGGAAGTAACAGCTTCTTAATTCGAAGTGTTGGCTGCTGGAGCTGATTTGTTAGGATGGTAGTAAGAGTAAGGTCTCTCCGGAAGGTTGATTGTAAGCCTGTTGGTCAAAATAAGAATTCTGAATAATGGAGTTTGCCAAACTATGTATTAAATTAACAAAAAATGGACAAACTTAAATGTGAATGCGAAGGTTTCTAACCACACCACACCACTAGCACACATACACACAAAGCTCTGATTGGCTGCAGGTTGTAATGCTGCTTTGATTGGCTGCAGAGTGTAATGCTGCTCTTCCAATGCCCATTAGAGAACCACACCAACCCAAACTCCCAGGCCAGGCCTCTTAGAGGTCTGAAGAGACTGCTCTACAGAAGTCCTTACTGCTTGGTGAGGACTGGAGTGCTGTTCCACATGTGGAGGGATTTTATCTGTTCCTAGGGCATTTCCCTTTCAACAGCACCAGTCTATGTGTCCATCAGCTTACAGTCCTATGAGTCACAGGTCTAACATTGCACATGTCAATGTTTGAGCAGTGGCAGGTCGCCACCATGTGTGGGGGCTGCCGCCATCCCTTCCACCGAGTGGCAGGCCGCCACCTCACCCGAGTGGCAGGCAGCGCAGTCCCTGTGTGGTTTATTTTCACAGGGCACTGTGCTGCCTGCCTCTTACAGAAATGGGTCCCTCGCTGCTGTTTCTTTTCTTCATTTTTTTCATTTTCATTCTTCGTTTTGTTCTTTTTCATGTAACACAATAACAGGGTTGCAGAATAAGAGGGCCCATTGTTTTGCACCAGCAGCAACACAGGAGAGGAGTACTCTCCTGTCGGTCAGTGTGTTCACATTGTGGGTCTCCACACTGTGAACGTGCTGACTGACAGGAGATGAGTCCTCTCCTGTCAGGCAGCATGTCTATGTCCCGGAGAGGAGGGGAGGGCCATACGGTCCTCCTCGTGGCTGTGCGTGAGCACATGGAGAGTTCATGCAGGTATGTGTGTTTTTTTAATGTATTGTGTGTGTGTATATGTATGTTGGTGTGTTTGTTTTTTAGGGATGTGTGCATTCAATGAGTTGTATAAATGATGTGTAAATGCATTGATAGAAGTGTTGATTGATTGCATGTGTGCCAGTCCCCTCAGCTGCTGGGCACATGGCACTCTTTTTTTGCTTTACCCTTGATGCATGGTACTGTGCATCAAGGGTTAAGCAAAAAAATAATGCAAACATAATAGGTGAAGTGTTATCACATAGCTAGACCGGCCTACATTGAATGTAGGGCAGTCTAGTCATGTGATTACACTTCACTTATCACTTGCTTTACCCTTGATGCACAGTACTATGCATAAAGGGTAAAGAAAAACATAAGTGGTATTACCTGGCCCACATTCAATATAGAGGTATCTCTAACAGTGCACTCCTGAATAAACAATTCAATAAAAATCAGAGACACTGTTTAAAAACAACTTGGGTGCGGGGGGTTTGAGGGGTTACCAAACCCACACAGAGTTGAGAAACAAACAAAACTGGAAAGTGGTGTACTAAAACAGGACACCCCTGCCCCATGCATACATTAATGCTATAAATACAGCTGTAATCACAATCTTGAAAACATATATAGAGAAGAACTTTTTATATTCTAAAGTAATGGTTAGAGCGGGTATCTATATTAATATACAGGTACCTACAGTGCTTTTCCTTTTCCCCTTGAATGCTTTTTCAGAAGCTGGCAGCGTTTATCAATTTGCAGCATGTAAATGCATTACAAGTTGTATGCATCAGTTGTTGATGTTGATCCCGGTATGGTCACATTGGGGTTGGCTTTCAGTACTTTGAGTTTTTGACAATCTGCATGATCGATCGAGTGGCTTAGAGGTAGGACATGAGGACCTTATTCAAGCATATAAGTTGAAGAATCAAATGCTTTTCATTTTTTATTGAAATAGTTGACAAAGCAACTTTACAATAACTTAATACATGACATTCTAATAATAAAAGATTACATGAAGAAAGTAATTTTAAAAATAGAAGAAAAAACGGACATATCATTAACAATACATTAAAACCTACAGCCTAAGAACCTAGAACATTCCATTAATTTAACAGATCATACAATTTTTTTAAAGAAAGAGAAAAAAAAGATTAATCCTAGGAAAATCATTACACTTCAAAGGGAAGAAAATCAAATTTTCCCACTCAATTCATCAGAGAAAAAGAACAGGCAATAAATGTTTTTCTCGGCTATCTCTGCTGTTTACATTTAACTAGAGTGGCAGTCTACCTCTACCCTCATCTTTATAGGAAACTGAGTATTAGCTCTCCTCCTTTCTTTTAAATTCTCTGGCCTGATGTCAGGGATGTGTGCTAGGTAGGTTGATTCTGCTGGTGAGTTTCTTTGAGTACTGGGCACTTTGGTGTTCTCTTAATTTCTTGATTCACCGTGGCAGGGGTGTTATTGATTTTAGGTGTCTTGGTAATTTTAGTTTGAATGTACTTTTGGAACTTTGTCCCGGATAGAATAACAGTGAGGCTTGCATGCTGCACATATTTACACTTGATCAGTTGGTGGCTGGTTTACTATTTAACCTTGCCTACTTCTTTTTCAAATAGGGACTACAATTGTTAAATAATTGTTAAATCATTGAAGTTTGGCATTGACATTTTTATGTACGACCAAGGTGGCCTTTTTGAATGTACTGTTTTATGCGAAAGTAAGTCTGGCATATATAAATTGTTAGTGTCAATTTGTCATTACTATTTTATTGACATTTCTTGTTCGTGTAGAACGGTATACGATCCCTGAAACGTGCTGAGCAGTCGACTTCACAAAATAAAGAAGCTTTACCACTTCATAGAAATTATTTCATTAGAATATAAAAAGTTATTTTCTAATTATGTTTTCGAGATTGTGTCCCGTGTTAGGATACCACTTTCCACATTCCATATAGGACAATCAAGCCAGGTAGTAACACTTATGTTTGCTTTACCCTTGGTGCACATTAACTGTGCATCAAGGTTAAAACAAACATAGTTGTTATGTTTGCTTTGTCCTTGATAAAGCAAACATTAATGTTATTGCCTGGCTAGACTGGGCTACATTAAATGTAGGCCAGTCTATTACCTGGCTAGACTGGCTCGTCAGGTAATAACACTTACGTTCACTTTACCCTTGATATCATGTAAAAAATGTCATGTCACATTGAGATAGTATACACAGACTGGGACTACTACTGTCAGTCTGCATATAGTGTCTTAATGTGACATGGCATTTTGTACTTGCCATCAAGGGTAAAGCAAATGTAATTATAATAATTATTACCTGGCTAGATTTGCTTACATAGGTGGCTCTAGCCTAGCCATATATTCTTTGTGTGCCGTGGCTTTTTTATACTTTGCATGGTACACTGGCCTATCTTGGTATAGCCAGTCTGGATATACTTTCTTTCTGTGACATGGCATGTTTCACTGGATTGGAGGCCTTCTATGTTAAAACTGGCATATATTGGTGCATCATGCATGGACATTTATGGGAACAGCCAGCATGAAAATGTTTTGTATATTGGCATATGTTGTGGGCAAAGGCATTATGAAAATGGATTGCAAAATGGTCCTCTGCATTGTTGGTGACTTGCATCTATTGTTTTTTTTTTCATGTGCTACCATAAACAACTGATTCCAAACTGTGTGGCTTTTTAACGCAATTTTTCACAGAAAATGCTGTAAAATCCACCTTTTTAACCCATTATTTTAAAAGTATTTTCAGAGGAAGCGGGAGGCTGCATCGAACCGACCCTTTTTTGGTTCGGGCTCCCCGCTGCGCTCGGTCACTCCTGCATATTAGGCACACACATTTATATCCCTCCAGTTCAAAAATTCGGCAGCCGCCACTTTGGTTGTGTATGCAGCTGGAACTCACCATAGAGGGTTTTCACATCAACTTTCACTTGCCCAAACACAAACACACCTCCCAGGAATGTTGCTCTGCTGGCAACCACAGAAAGCAATGAAAAGTCCCGCCATACATTTCAGCGCCGGCCACGTGCATCTGCCGTTGATGAGCGCTCGTCTAGTGGAGGCGCTGGCCGAGGTGCTGAAATGCGTTCCTGGCAACAGCCCTTACAGAAAAGCAGGCAAAAGAAAACGATGTTTCACGGAAGATATTTTCCTCAGGACAACACGTGCGATGGGGGGACCTCCGAGGCTTCCGTCTTGGCAAGTTTAGATTACAAATGAAACACATTCTTGGTGTGCAGCGAATCGCAATGTAATTGAGTTGTACAGTCTGTGAAGGGAAACGCGAGTCTGGTAAAAGCGTGAAAGGAAACACGGCACTTAGGAATGTCTCCCACCTCCTTTCCTCCCATAACAAGCTCACACTTCCCCTTCTAGAACTCTCTCATTTTTGTTTTGCAACCTGAGACCTTGAGGGTATGGCTATTGGATCAAGCGTCTACTGTGACATAAAAAGATCATAGCGCTTCACGCCAGATTTCTCCCGCTTTGAGGGCATCCAATAGTAGTTATTATTACAAAACATAATCATGCGAAATGTCTCAACCGCTGAAGAGTGAGGGGTCGAGCTGCCCCACCAGCTGAACACAGCTTGCTTCGGTGAGTTCTTAACTAGCTGAGCTAGCTTGTCTGTATAACATAGACAACGGTGGCCCTTCGTGTGGTGCTTGACATGTTTCAGTGAAGGAGTACTTAATCAGGTGAATGACTGAGCAGCCTGTGCAATGTGACTCCACAGGGACTCACTATGTTGTACCCCATGTAAGTCCTTTGGAAAGACAAATCGAGAATTGAGCCATACATTTAAACCACACCCAGATTTTGTAAAAGATTTCATGGTGAAATTGGGATCAAATTATCATTGCAGTGGCTTTATTTGGCAGTTGTTTATTTGTTCCCAAAAGACCACCTCTTGAAGAATGTGATAAGGAAGCTATGGCTTAATTCCATATCTGCTTCCTTTGGAACCCACACCCTTTGACATCTTCTCCCCCCACACACTCTTCTTTCCTCCTAATAGAGCCCTCTCCATCCTTGACTGACCTCCGCTCCTTTCTCTTGTCCTCTTTCCTCTCATCTTCTCCCCGTTCATGACATGGCTTTCTCAAGCCTTGCCTCTGATCTCCCCTGCCCACTCCCTGCCTCTTTATAGCTTCGCACCCCTCTCCCCCACCAGCCTGTTACCCGAGAGCTTGATGGTTGACGGGAGCACAGCATAAAAACCGATGTGATTTTGTTGGATATTTCATTTTTTTAGATAAGCCTATTGCGAGCTTTCGAGACCATGTAGGTCTCTCCCACGGCTGTTTATCTTAAAGTTGAAATTCGTCCTTCTTTTGTGAGCAATAGTCTATTTTAGAGGCTCCTCAGGCGGCTAGGGTCCTTGAGGAAATTCTCATGGAAGATTGTTTGAAAAACAAAAAGAAACTGCCTTTTCCTCCGTCTTCGGGGTTGCTTTATTTGGAATGGCGGTCCATTTGTATTTTACATCCTGCGAGCAGGGATGTCATCTTACCCAAATGACAGGGGTAGCGGAAGTGACATCACACAACACTTGACCTCTGATGACATCACCTCTGTGATGTCATTTGACCCCTCCCCAAAGTGACATCACGGGAAGCGATGGAACACAGCCTTTCACCCCTTAGAAAAACAGGAAATGGCATCACATAGCATTGTTTCTAAGTACACTAAGAAAAATATGGTTATGATATCACTGTAAAGCGATATACATTTCATACAAGAATGGATCACCATATGTATAGTTAATATCAGTGAGTACAGGCCCATATTACCAAATTACTGTGAATGTAAGCAGACATCCAAGGCCAAACGATAATGTGTTACTATATAGCACTTACGCTTAAGCACTTTATATAGAACAAATATACATACAATTACACCCAGCCTGTGTTGGCACTCATTTATCAACCTTAACAGGATGAAAAGCTGAGTTGACCTTGCCGGGATTCGAACCTCCAACCTGAAGATGATACACACATTGCAACAGTGAGCCCTCATCCCTCTGAGCTATCCTACTGGCAATAACAATCAGAAAACCAAACACTCCAGATAAAAACAAAGAGCCACATTCTGCTGGTCACAGCACAGGAGCCTCAATTAAAAAAAAAACGTTTTATTTCTTCTTTCTTTTTCAGGGATAGCAAGGGAGACCTCAGGGGTTGCACCCTGGTGACCCCTAAATGACGTCCCTGCCTGCAAGTGCAAAGGGGAAGTGTGAGTATATGAAGGGGGCAAAAGTGTCATGTGGGGAGCAGAAACGCAACTAGTTGTTTTACTTCACCAGTAGCTGGTAAACAGGAACTGGTAAACAAAGACCCTGCAGAGGTTTCCGGTCTCCATACAAACTCTGGGCCACGTGTAACAAAGACACCCCAGATTAATACTCCTCCCAAGGTGCGGGGGTGAAATGTTCTTTCTAGGAAACCTGTCAGAGGATTCGTTGCTCAGTCGCCCTTTTGCCACTGAAAACATGTTTATGGCATGGTTTAGAGGATCTTTTTCTAGTGGCTGCTTTGAAGTCATGCAGACTAATTTATTTTATTTTATTGTATTGGTCATTTGTAAGGGGCTTTATACAACAGGATTTTGTTTCACAGCTCAAAAAGTATAAATGGGAAGGGAGCAGGAGAAATAATAACAGAAAACAGACAAAAAAAGAAATAAAAGCAACAATAATGTATTTACAGTAGTGGTCCTACTAGGCCTTGTGGCATTCAGCCGTGCAAATGCATTGATGAGAAGTGGGGGTGGGCGCAAGGGGGAGAAGAGGAGTAAACAAGTGCAGGAGGAGGGCCCATGAGGGAAGTGCTGGGGGGGGGAGCCAGCAGGAACACCCTAAGTGCTAGTATAGGCAGCTCTCAGGGGTAGTATCTGGAGCCACCAGCAGGGGCCCGCAGGGCAATGCAGTGGGGGTGGAGGTGCTGGTAATGACTGGGCCTGATAGCCTGTGAGGTTCATGAGGATCAGGCCACTAGTCACAGCGGCAGTGGGGATTAGCAAGGAAGGAGAAGAGGGAAAGAAGTAGAGAAGAGCAGAGTTTTGAGCAGTTTCCGGAACTTAAGGAGGTCTGGCTCAAATCTGAGAGGGGCAGGGAGACTGTTCCAAAGGGAGGCACCAGCCACGGAGAGAGATCTGCCATCCACTCTCTGCTTAAAGAAACGTTTGACAGTCAGAAAGTTGTAATTAGAGGAGCGTAGGGCTTTAGCAGGGGAGTATTTGGGAGGGGAAAGTTGAAGATAGTGTGGTGCCAGGCCGCAGAAGACCTTGTGGGTGATGCAAGGGTCTTAAATTTGATCCGTGCAGCCACTGGGAACCAGTGGAGAGATTCTAGGGCTGGAGAGATAAAGTCCCTGGGCTTGAGGACAGGGCTCAAGTCGAGGATACACGCAGGTGGACGGAGTCCACCGAGTATTTTCATAGGGTGGACTCAGTCCCCCCAGATAAAATGAGAAACATTGAATGGCTTCTTTGAACTTATGGATTAAAGCCAACCTCGGGTATCAAATGGCAGTCGTCAGGTTTGCAGGCCGGACACTTCACCACTGAACTATATAACCTGATAAAAAATAGCAAACAACTAAATGTGAAATGTCCCATTTCGGTACTGCATGGACCAGGGAAAACATTTGTATTGGTTCTTGGAGTTTAAAGCATGCACACCTTTTAATGTTTTCAAAACACTATTAGAAGAAAATGTCCCTCATTACAACCCCAGCGCTAAACCATGGCGCTATTAGCACCATGGTTGGTGCCGGTGTTGTAACGAGTCCGCCATGGTGGAATGGGGAAATACCGCCCCATTCCAAGGTTGGCGGGGCGGTATTTCCCCATTTCACCATGGCCCTTCCCCATTCCCATTTTTGCCCCATTGGGCTCAATGGGACTGGGGAAGGCGCTAAGTACGGTACCGCAAATAGCAGTACCGTAATTAGCACCGAGGTCCCTTTGCGGCACCCTACTTTAACGGCTGGTAAAACCAGCCGCTAAGGTCCGGTCCCGCAAAGGGACCTCGTAATCAGGCGTTAAGGGTTTAACAGCGCTGACACCTTTTACGGCGCCGTTAAACCCTTAACGCCAGGGTCGTAATGACCCCCAATATCTTTTCTTGGTTGTATATGTGTATTGATTTTATCAAAGGCAAATGCCATTTGTCCTGTTGAATTTGGTGGTTAGCAAAGCCAATTTAATTAAATGTGCATATTTCACCGTAATATGCTAATTTCTGGTGACGTCACATCGCATTGTATTTGTTGACGAGTTCCCCCACATTAATTTTTAGGACCTGACCCCTGCTTGAGGCCAAGGATAAGTCTTGCAGCCTTATTCTGGGTTAGCTGGAGGGGGCGAAGAAAGAGGGGGATTGAGAAAGAGGCTACTGCAGCAGTCCAGCCTGGAAAGGACAAGAGCTATGGAGACATTGAGCTTCTGGGGGAAGGTGAGAAAAGGAAGAATGCCCCTGAGGAGGTAGTGCTGGAAGTGGGACTTTTTGGTAAGGTCCATGATTTGAATGGTAAAGGAGAGAGCAGAGTTGAAGATGACCCCAAGGTTTATGGCCTCACGGATGGTGAGGTAGAGGGCCCAAAGAGGGTGGTCAAAGGGTAGGAGGAAAAGAAGGGACAGGTGTCCCGATGAGGAGGATCTCTGTCTTACTGGCATTGAGACAGAGATTCTTCGCTGAACACCAAGACTGAATGCCAGACAGACAGGGGATGAAAGAGGAGGAAAGGGGGTAAGTAGAGGGAAGTTTGAAGGAAAGCTGTGTGTCATCAGCATAACACTGGAATGAGGATAGAAGGGAGAGATCAGGTGAGCAATAGGGGCGAGATGGATATTGAAGAGCCAAGGCCATAGGATAGAACCCTCGGGACACCAAATGTAGAGAGGGGGCGATTGAGGAGGAGAAAGGGCCCATATTTGTATTGTATTTTATGAGGATTTGCAAAGCGCAGACTGTGGTCTCAAGGCATCATGGCGCTAGCAGACAATGATAGGGGAGGGGGAATTGGTCAAGAAGTCTAAAGCTCAAAAGACATGTGTTTTCAGATATGTTTTCAGGTACTTCCAAAACTGAAGGTGATCAACAGTGTCTCGAGAATACACTGGAAGAGAATTCCACAGAGTAGGAGCCAAAACTGAGACGGATCATCCCCCCACTTGCACCCTATGATGACTTGGAATTTGAAGCAGAACTTAGGAGGAGGACCGAAGGGTTCTGGTGGGCTTGTAAAGAGTATGCTTTGAGCATAGATTTTCAGCAACAGTATCATGGACGGCACTGTGTTAAAGGTGCTAATCCAGAAGAGGGTAGCACCTACCAACTGCGAGAGTAGAGAAGCGGGATGGCGGAGGCAGCTACACAGGGAAATGACACAGGTATTCTAAGCCACAGGTGCCCTTATAAAGGGCTTTATCGGGAATGGTAGGGGGTAATGATGTATTAGGTGTACACACAGTCCAAGCTACTGTCCTATGATTAGCTAAAGAAGGGAAAGGACAAAAATAGCACCATCATAAACACACAGAGGGAAGTCCCACGGGCAGGCAGGATCTAGGAAACCTCGATCTGAACCACATGACCAATACGACAGGCATTGGCAAAGGGGGGTGGGGCTCAAGCTGCTCATTAGGAGAAAACCAACATATCCAGAACTGAGTGATGTAATTACAGGCCAGTCAGCCAAACTAGTCGCGCTACATAGCAACAGGGAGGGTGGCTCTGCACCAGTGTACTGGTCACATGACAGCCGATGCCCATTGGGAGGTGGCTGTGAGAAGGGAACACTGGACAGAGTGGCGTTCCTGGGAGGACCAATCAGACGGCAAGTTCTTGAGCTGTGACGAGGTGGCCAGCCTATAAAGTATCTACTACAGGTAATGACAATGGTCATTATCCAACAGGTATCGTGTGAATGTCCCCTTTCGCACCAGCTGCAGAGTGTCTTGTGTTCCGTTCTCAGTGGTCCTGAGCAATGGCAGTGTATTAAAGTTTCAGAGGTCAGCACAAATGTTACTTCAGTAATAACAAGGTGTTCTGGTGTGGGGTGTGAATAAACGTGGTACCACATGGAGAGGCATTGTAATGGGAAACTGTTCAAATGTGTGCTTCAATTATGCATCACTAATCAACGTAAACATCAAGGAGGCTATGTCTACAACCAATAGAATCCATGGGAAACACAGAAAAAGTGAACTCTCTAACTTGCAGGTGTTTCGATCTATGCCCAACCATTGTATTTCTGGGTCTAAAATTACTGTTCGTATTCCATTCAGATGTCAGCCTTGCGATCAGAGCCTATCCACTGTTCAGTTTGATTTGTGCTCACCCAGCTGTAATAAATAGCGCTGCTTCTTGCCCGGTGTTTGCTCTACTTTTTGAGTAAAGGGTTCTTTTATTGTGCTCTAATTGATGAGCCCTGACAACAGCACAATGCACTAGACGCAGTATTTTAAAGTTGACCTGGCTCCCAATTGGGAGCCAGTGCAACCGACAAAGCAAATCTAATGAGGGAGACAATAGATATTGTATGCACCCAAATCAAAACATCTGCACAAATGCAAAAAAATGGCAAACACAACTTTAATTATTCCACACATACCAATTAAAGAGGTCAGTTGGACAAACCTCCAGTACATGACTGGGGGATTTTCCTCCGGCAAAATGAAGGCTTTAACCCTGATAGAATTACCACCAGCAATAAATCCTTCAAGCATCAATGGAGCCCATTATGCGTAATAATACTAACTCGGGGCATGGAGACTTTACTTGCAAAGCCCAGGGCGGTAATCCTTTTACCACTGGCGTAAATAGTATTTGAGTTCGGAGGATTTGGGTAAATCTGCCAAAATTGTAATGGGTGGTCTGCCTCAGGACCACACACACACACGGCATGATGCCTCGCTAATAAACTAAGCATCCCCCACAAAGCATCACCCCAGACAATGCAACAAAGTCTGACATAAGTACTAATGCCTGTTAAGATTGCTGGTCCTGCCAAGAAGCTACTCTCCATCACCCTCTCCACTATGAAGCCAGTCATCCTCTCTGATGATACACACTGCCACTAAATGGTAACCTCTGCCAGCAGACCTCAGAAATAGTCACAGTAGAACACTGGTGTGCAAAATACCACATCTGTGCCATGAGCACACATGTTCCACGAGAAACCCCTAGTACAATTCCACAGTCCTTGCCCCTTCAGTGTGCCTGATCACACCCGACCATGCTTCACAATTTAACAAGCAATGTCAAAGCCAACAGTTTTAGCTTTTCTGTAGGTATAGCATAGGTATTTTTCAGGCACTGCAATAATGCCAGGACCTAGCAACCCTGACAACATACAGGCCTATTATAGCACTGCCTGGCAGATGCCTATCTCATGACTGTACAAGAGCCAAAACTGTTTGTTTTGCCAACGCTTGTTTAAGCAGGAATATCAAAGCAAGGATGGGCACACACGCATTGCTTAGAGATCAAGCGGCAGAAGGCACACTTCAGTAGGCCATTTTTATTACAACAGGAGTTCGTTCGCGGCTACAATTAAGCTTCTGTCTTTCAGAAGACTGCTTAGAAATAACAACGGCATCCCCTAAAAAGTAGAGAGCTACCTCAAAGAGCTCCCAGTGGGTGTGCTTTGGGAGGGGAGAGGCAGGTAGTGGGTGGAAATCAATACAGAGATCAGACTGGCCATGAGCAGTCAATTATTATTAATAAAACTACTTTATTTGATTTGGTTAAAATATTTGAACCTTTTCAATTCCATATAAAAAAAGAGTACAAAAACACACCAATGGATAAGAACACATAAATACAATATAAAAGACCTCTAACACCAATGAACATATCCTTCGCATGGATCAATAAAAACATGAATACTATCACTTCATTCTCCAATGTTTACATTAGATTAGATAGATCACTATTTATCACCTTCAACTCCCAATTTCAATTGATTTAAAAAACGATATTAATGCTCTAAGTTCAGAGATATATGTTCTGCATTAAATATTCTCTGCCACATGTCTGTATACGTTAGTAGTCTACAAACACCTAAACATTTATAAAAACTCTCTCTTCTTTTTTGAGACAAGGCAGTACAATTTGTTAATGAATGTTGCAAATGTTCCTCAGCTATAGGATCGTTACAGAAGCGACATATATTAGCATCTCGTGCAAAAGACTTTGCTCGTGTAGCTGGGACTGATCTCGTCGGCCACAGGTTAAAGCGCATTCTTAAAATGGCCTCCCGGTGTTCTGGATCCGGAAATATTTACAAATATTTAGGGAGGGCTTTCCTAGCTTTAATCCCAAAACAACCCATTCCTATAACATTGTATTTTTGGGACTTCTCCCACAGATTTATCCAATCCATATTGTATAACTTCTTTTTGACTGCATAAGGATTCTCTACTATCTATTATCTATCATTGAGCTGTCAATGGAAGTGTAAAAATCCAAACATCCATAAACTGTGTGCCCCTCGTCACATCTCATCTCTCCCCGGCCTTCCCTACTCATGCCAATAGTTTTGACTCATAGGGAGCGCTTCCAAAGCCACCTAATGGCCAAAACTAAAAAGAGAAATCATCACTTTAACCTAAACACCTCTGAGGTGCCTTTGGGAAATCGTTTCAGAACAACTTGAATCCAAATTGCAGTAATCAATATTTATTGAGATAGTCTGGGACTCTTAAACAACAGGGGACCGACAACAGGCAAAACTGTTTGAGAAAAATATTAATTTCATGGCACCATGAATTCAATTACTGGTCTTGAATGGGCCAACTGTTCTGCAGGGTTAACTGTGCGAAAGCGGAGCACACGATTTCTCCTAGAACAGCATCCAATGCACTCAGTGTTTCTGCGCTGCAAGTCCAGAGTCCGACTGGAAAGGCAATGAGGGGGAGTGAGTTAAGAGTCCAGTAGAGTTCTGTGTGCAGGCCTGCGGGAAGAGCAACAATAGACAGTTGAGCGGATATGGAAGCCGGAGGGGAGGCAGCAAGAAGAAAGACTGCAAGAAGGCCAAAAAGACTGAAAAGCTAAAACAAGGAAAGGAAGGGCCGCAAAATGCCAACAGGATGAGGAAGTGTAAGGGTTGGACTAATGGGGAAAGGAAAGGGGGTGGCAGGGGGTTGCAGGATAACATTAATTAGGGAATTAGAGGGAGGGTAGGAATAGAAAATAGAGGGTGCAAAATCTTGAACAAAGGGTGTGGTGGAGGGGAGAGCGGGGAGAAGAGACCTGCTGAAAACAGTGGTCTTCAAACAGTGTGGTTTGCCCCCATAGAGGGGCCCAAAAGATTTCCAGGGGGGTGTGGTGGGAGTTGCACCTCTTTAAAACGAAAGTACAGTGACTGCTTATAATAGAAAACAAACAGTTTTGGCATTTGGGGACCCAGCAACAGTTTTATTTTACTCAAGGGGGTGGTCTCAGCATAAAACAGCTTAGGACCTACTGTGGTGAAACCTCTCCAGCCCACTGGGCCTGCAGTGAAGTCACTGCCTCTCTCCCGGCCTCTCCCAGGGCGGTCCCTGCTCCTTAACTTTGTATACGACCTTTAATCGTTCTAATCCCCTCCCCCTCCCCCAGCCCACCCTTGCACATTGATCCAATGATATACAGCTAGGGTTCCTGGCCTCACATACTATTACATATATAGGAGCAGAGGCGTTGCTAGGGGGGCCAGAAGGGGCTAAAGGGCTGGGTCTTTTGTTTGTAGCCCCAGATAGAAGCTCAGGGGCTACAACCAAAAGGCTAGCTGACTCCGAGACCCGACAGTCCCGACATTAGCTTAGCCCCTGATCTCTTGCAGACCTAGCAACACCCCTGTATAAGAGGGGTATGGAGAAGCGGGAATTAAGAGGGTCAAAGAAGTGGGGAAAGAGGCAGGCTGCGCAGAATGAAGAGGCCGGGGAAGAGGAAGAGTGAATTGTATAAAACAGAAAGAAAGGGGAGAACGGGAGCGAGAACAACGCGTGAAAGGCGGGAAAGAGGCACAAAGGAGTGACAAGCTGGGTGGCAAGCGCCCGGGAGCGGATGGGAGGAGATGCTATTTCTAGCTTCCTGCTATTGTTAAGGAGGCAATAACTGAAGCTTTTACAATGAGCTTGGAAATAATGGAAGCCTGTCTGTGCAGGCTCTGAGCCCCCTCACACACCGCCCAGCCCACCGCACACGCCTGTCGACGGAGAAGCCACAGAATCAATACAAAATGAAAAGACTTCTCTCTCGAGAACACATCCCAAGGCTCCTGGCGCGCGCAGCACGCACAGCGTGCGCACCGTGCGACGCCTCTGACCGTGACCCCGGCGCCAACTGTCGCGGGGCTATTGGCAGGAAAAAACAAATACACGAATCGAAACAACAAGAAAACAGGCAAACGCCTGTCCGAGGTCCAAGGCGCATCAGAGTCAAGAGAGACCCTCACACCAGCTGGTCAGACCGACATCTCCTCATCATTTCTACATACCCACTCCAGATTAGTTCAATGTTTTGTTTTGATCCACTAGGTTCTGTTGTAATGCAGACGAAGTACATGTTAATGGTTACATTATCTGGAATTAAACATTTGGGGGAAAGAAGTTGTCTTGGAAAAATTGGCACCTGCCACATGCGATTTCGAAGGACATTTTGAAAAGCCAGTGTTTGAAAGGGTAGGTCTGATATCCGTGATAGGTGTTACATAGCAGTAGCCCCCGCTCCAGCACCCAACAACACTCCCCAGTGAGGCCAGAGACACAGGTGTTTCCAGTCTGGGCTCTGCTCGTGCACTGGAGTGCCGACGCGGGAACGCCCCTTTCATTTCACACACGGCAGAGTTAGGTCACTCTGTCGCGTGTGCCACGTGACACCATCACACTCCTCCTTTTTCATAACAACAACAAGAACAGTTATATCGTGTAAGACTCTGAGAGGAGTCCAAGGATACACCCACCTACAAACATGACCACTGTGTTTTCAATTACATAGTCATCAAAACGGGACGGTCGCTTTCTGGCCTCTCGTTGAGGGTACCTTGGTGGGCCCCCTTCCTCATTGGTTCTGCATCTGCTGGCCCAGGATGAACCGTTTCTTGGGGCATCCATTCCTCCGACTGTCCACCGGTGTCTTCCTCCTCTGATCTTCGGCTGCCATCATTTGGTACTGGGGATTCCCTGATCTGCCTGAAAAAACTCGAATTTCGAGTCACGGTGCCCCCCTCACCTGATGCTGTTACCATCAAGCCCTTTACCACCACTACTACGTCCATGGGGCTTCGTTCATAGGTTAATGAACACTTTCCTTCTGGGTGCCTAATCCTGTACTACCTTATACCCTGGGCTGAGGTCATGTTGCTGGAGTGCCCTCCTTGCGTTTTCACAGTCATTCCTGAAACGTCTCTCTAACAGCACTCTCATGTCATCAATTTCTGCGGGTGTTCGCGCTCCCTTTCCAGGAGTAGGCCCCTTGGGCACCTTTTGAAAAGGGCCTCAGCCGGGGCCACCCCTGTGGAAGAGTGCAGGGTTGTTCTGTTCGCTCTCAGAAACTGATAGAGGGCTCGCTTTAGGCCATGGCACTGGCCATGGGCAATCCGAAATACTTTGTTTAGCGTTCTCATAAACCGTTCTACTTTCCAGTTTGCTCGGGGCCACACAGGTGATATCTTACGTTGTCAGGTCCCGCACTCCGCCAGAAATTGCACAAAACTTTCCCCCTGGAAAGGAGGGCCATTTTCTAAACATATCTCTTGTGGGAACCCATGCATTTCAAACACCTTCTTCAGGGCAGGTAGTAAGTACATGGTCAAAAGATGTTGACTCTACAAACTCCACTTTGGGATATCGGGAGCGTGGGCCAATGCGTACTAGGAAATGGATGTCTCGCCCAGAGGACCCAAAACAACGTGAACTATGTCCCATAGACTGGTACTCCCGGGCATGGATTCTATCCACGGTTCCCATTGCGCTGGCGCCGCTGCCTGGCACCACACACAACCTCGCACATGCTCCTCGATGTAGCTCTCAAGGTTCGGGAACCACACTTTGGACTGGAGATGGGCTTTTGTCTTTGCTGCTCCCTGGTGACCATGGTGTGCAAGTTCCACAATTTGTGGGACCAATGCCAACAGAACCACCACCCTTTCTCCCTTCAGCAGGAGTCCTTCACTCGCGAATGAGAGCTCATTTCTGATCTTCCACAGCTGCTCCAACTCCACGAGCCTCCTGAATCTGCCTGTTCAGCCCCATCAAAACATCTCTCCATTCCCCATTTTGCAGATCTTCCTTTAGAAGACAGACGCATTTGTCCTTGCCCGATGCCTCCGCCATATCATGCATTGACAGGGACACTGGTGTGGTGGCATTCACCACTAGGTTGGCAAACTCCTCAGCTTCAGACTCCTCCTAACCAGCTCCCGTTTCACTCTGGGTCAGATGTCTTGATAGGTAGTCAGCAGCATATGTGTCCCAGGCCGGTACACCAGGGGCACTTTGTACTGTAGCAAAGCCAACATCCACCGCTCAATTCAGTGTGGTAGCTTTGACGATGACCCCGCCATGATTGCCAACAGTGGTTTGTTGTCTGTCTTCACTGTCACTGACCGTCCCAGGATGTTCAGACGGAAGTGCCGGCACCCCCACAGCACTGCCAGTGCATCCTGCTCGATTTGGGAGTACCTATGCTTTGTCTCTGAAAGGGCCATGCTTGCAAATGCCACAGGCTTAACATTACCGCTGGAGTAACACTGGGTCAATACTGCTCTCATGCCCAAAAGGGCTTGCATCAACCACAATTTCCGACTGTAGGCTGGGGGCGAAAAACGCCATGGTGGCCTGAGTACTGAGTGCTCTCTTAATGTACTCGAATGCACGTTGCTCCAGTGGACTCCAACGCCATGCTGTTTCCCTCTTAGTTAAGTTCTGCAGTGGCTCTGAGTCGCCAGGTTCTAGATAAACCATCCAAAGTATGTCACCATACCGAGAAAACTCAGAACCTCTGACATGCTCTCTGGTGGCTTTGCCTCTTGTTTGTCCTTGACTTTTGCAGGATCAGGTGACACCCCTCCTTCATGAAACATGAACCCAAAAAACTCAATACTTTTTTTGAGAAATTCAACTTTTTCCTTGTGGAGTGAGAGTCCCAGTGATTGAATCCTTTCCAGTGTCTTCTCCAACCTTGCTATATGTTCTGCCTCCGACCTGGTGAATACAAGGATGTCATCACTTATATTGAGCACCCCTTCAAGGTCAGCCAGCACCCCTCTGATAATCTTCTGGAACCCTCTGCCACTGAAGAAACTCCAAAACAGAGCCTCTAATAGTGATAGAGACCCCTATGCGTCAGAAATGTGGTAATATATCTTGACTCGGGTGGAGTAGCGCCTGATGGTAACCAGCCCTCAGATCCAGTTTGGAGAGGAACCGCGCCCCTTGCAATTCCCCAACAATGTCATCAAATGTGGGAGACAGATGACATTCATGTTTGATTGCTTTGTTGGGTAGCCTCATATCTACACAGATGCACACTGAGTCCAGTTGCTTCGGCTTTCACGCCCGAACAATTGGGGACAGCCACGAGGTTGGCCCCTCTACCTTTTCGATAATGTCAAGCTCTACCAGGTGATCAAGTTCCTTATTTACTTGCTCTCTTCGGTAAAATGGGACCCTCCTGTGCTTTAGGGCCACTGGACAAATGCACTCATCTATATGGAGTTTCACTGACTCCCCAGCTAATTTTCTGATCCCTTGGAAGACCTCTTCAAACTTCTCCAACACCCTTGCTATGTCCTCCACATACACGCCAAATTTAAAGTTTACAATCTCTAACACCTCTGCCGCGGCACTGCTGAGTAGCATGTCCTTACTTACATCCATAACAAAAAAATGTGCCTTTATGGCCTTACAACCATGATCCACATTCGAGACGAATGCTCATTTTATTGGTATTGGTTCCACTCCCCTGAATGTTTAGATTCTTCTTTTCGCTTGCCTTAGCGGCAGGGGTGGGGGAGTGACTCATAGCGTTCTTGTGCCATCATATTCACCGAAGCTCCAGTGTCTATGAGCACTGGTACTTTGGCTCCATCTACGCTGATCACACACTTGGGTTGTGTCCTCTTCCTTGACTTCAACGCACACACACTTGAGATGAAGAATACTTTGCCATCTTCGTCCTCATCCTCCTTCACCTCTTGCCCAATCGGCTATTGTCTTGTTCTACCTGGGACACTCTCTGGGGTCTCCTTTGAGTCATCTTTCTGGGTCCACTCGGCACCACTAAGGGTACCGCAGCCCTGGTCATGCGCGCTGTACCTTCCACCCCTTTGCCAGGCATTCCATTAGATGTGGGAGGGCATATCCACACTTTGCACATGGCGTTGGAATCTCTGGCCCCTTTTCCTTACGAGGGCTCCCGTTATTCTTGAACATTCTCATTCCCTGCTGGTGCCCTATCGTGCACAACTCCTCAAATTCTAGCTTGCAAAATCGCTGAATCCATTTTGGAGGCCCTCATGTCCACCAACTCATATGATCATCCCATCTTGAGAATGCACACCAACGTGAGGCCTGGGTCCCACAACACCTGGTGTCTCATCTTGCCAGCGCTTCATCCCTGGATTAGCTGGTTTTGCACCATGCTTTCCTCATTGTCCCAGGGGCATGTGGGTGCTAAATATCTGAGACGACCATGAAAATTGTCCAACAACTCGTCCTCTTTCCGTTTTGCAGTACAAATCACGAATCGCTCATAGTCTAAATTTGTTTGTGGCATAAAATGCTCAGTCAGACACACCTTGGTGGAACTAGAGGATTAATCGGTTGGCGTCAATGTCTTGAAACCTAGTGCACCGCAGGGTGCCGGCTGCAGAGATTAAACTCGACATCTTGGCTTCATTGTTCACTTCTCCAGTGGCCCTGAAGTACATCTCCAGGTGCTCTAATCATAACCTCCATTTCGGCCCTAGGCTTGCTGGCGGCCCTGAAGTGTCAAATTCACAGCTCCAGCCCCAATGGCACATTTCCTTGATTCCCATCCATGATGAGGCTCTAATGCTTCAGGGAGGAGTGTTTGTCCCCACTGGTCGCGCAGGCACCCCCAGGCACCCCCAGAAACCTGGGGGCCGCAAGCCAGAACCACCTTCCATGACAGCCACAGCATGCTACTCGACACAGTCACACTGGAGCCCTCTTATCCATCTGTCCTCCTTCTATTCTTCTCACACTCATTCCTCACCACTGTGTAAAAAGTACCTTAACACCCAGCTGGCATTCCAAAAATTCCCCCTGGAGACGCACAAGCCCTCCTATCTGGAGCGGCAATCTCCGGGGTTCATCAGCTGTCCGGGGTTTACCTTGCTGCAATGTCGGAACTTGGCGAGCGGAGTGAAAACCTGATCGCGTCACCACGATCGAGGTTCATCAGGAATTACTTCCTCGCCCGAGTGCGTGAGATCTTTCAGGCTGCCTCCCTTGTCGCCAATGTTACATAGCAGTAGGCCCCGCTCCGGCACTGAACAACACCCCTGCCCCAATGAGGAACCAAACACAGGTGTTTCCAGTCCAGGCCCTGCTCGTGCACTGGAGTGCTGACGTGGGGAAGCCTCTTTTATTAAAAACACGCAGCAGAGTTACATCACTCTGTTGAGTCTGCCACGTGACAGCATCACACTAGGGTGATCATGCCCATGAATGGTGAATTCACAGCGCAGATTATTAACCACGATATGATCTTGCCCAGTAATGGTGAATTCAGAATGTAGAGTACAAACTCTATTGGATCACAGCCCCTGAATGGGGAATTCACAATATAGAGCACTAAGAACACTGCATTGTGAATTCACAATTCACAGCCGTAATTGTAGAGTACTTACCACAATATGGTTATGGCTTCCGAATAGTGAATTCACAACCAATATATATGATCATGGTCATGAATGGTGAATTCACAATGTAGAGTACTGCCCTTCTTTGGATCACTATCCTGAATGGGGAGTTCACAACACAGTGTACAAACCACTTTGGGATCGCAACCCAAGAATGTTGGATTCACAATAAAGAGCACTAACCACTATCCCATAATTGCCATGAAAGGTGAATTCTCAATGCAGAGTACTAATCACTTTAACATCACAAACACTGCATGAATAATTCACAATGCAGAGTACTAATGACTGTAGGACCACAGCCCCCAAATGGGACATTCGCAACACAGACTACTAACCACTTGAGGTTCACAGCCTCTGAATAAGAACTGCACAAGCAAGACTACTAACCACTGTAGGATCACGATCATGAATGATGAATTAACAATACAGAGTACAAACCACTATAGGATGGCAGCCCCCGAATGGGAAATTCACAATACGGGGTACTGACCACTAGCAGATCACAGCCTCTGAATGGGAATTTCACAAGGAAGAGTATTAAATACTATAGGATCACAAACCCCAAATGGGCAATCCTCAAGGTAGAGTTCTAACCACTATAGTATCATACCCTTTTAACGTTGAAGCCAAAATGTAGATTACTAACCACTATACAATAACAGCAGCAAACAGTGAATTCAATCAAAACGTATTAAGACATCAGATTCACAAACAGTTTTACCTTCCTGCAAAACAAAGATGGCTACTGATGTGAACGCACAGAGCGGGTACAGTTTGTTGAGGTAAGCAGGTTCAGGCTGCTGCTGTTGTTCTTCTGGTCAGAGCTGCTTGCCTTTTGCACTCGTTTATTAAGCACTCAAGAAACACTGGACCCTATAACCTGCACTTTGAGCCGTCCTAGATTTTTATGAACTTGTCATATGGATATATTTTAGGAGGGCAAGGAGCTTCTTGGCAACAAAAGGACTCTACCTCAGTGTGTGGTGTGTGAAAGATATACAAGACCCTGCCGTTCTTAACACACACATCAGGCCCCCATTCCTTCTCGTTCTGTGACCAAGAGGCCTTCAACCTACACGTCATCCCCCACATCATCCTATGACCGAACATCCCCTTGGTTGGTTACTGAGGGACTGCCCACGAAAGAAAGAACGTTCTCCCTCAGGAAAGAGCAAAGGTGATCACAGCAAATCCTAGGTCTACAACTAAAGGAAATCTTCTGTCAAGAAGCAGTCCACAGCCCCCACCCCATACATTTTTATTGAATGCACATCTTACAAGCGTGCTTCGCTTCTATATAACACTGTGAGTGTCTGTCCCTTTTAATCTGGACTGGTGGTCCCTTACAGTGCATGCCTTCACACTCCTTTGGCAATAAGCCGCAGTGATCTCTCCCGAAGAGCCCTAGGCTCTTGTGAAGAGAGCCTCCCAACCTCCAGGATAGGGCCCTCCCGGCCTTCAGGAGATCGGCTTCCCAACTTTCATGATAACGCATCTCCCAACCTTCTGGAGAGCGCCCTCCCAATCTTCAGGAGAGCGCTCTCCCGACCTTCAGGAGAAAGCCCTCTGAACATTCTGGAGAGCGCCCACCCAACCTTCTGAAGAGCGCCCTACCGACCTTCACGAGAGCGGCATTCGATCTTCACGAGAGTGCCTTCCCAACCTTCTGGAGAGCGCCCTCCCAACCTTCTGGCGAGTGCCCTCCTGATCTTCACGAGAGCAGCCTCCCGATCTTCATGAGAGCGCCCTCCCATCGCTACATGGGAACCTTCTTGAGAGCACCCTCTTAACGTTCTGGAGAGCACACTCCTAACCTCCATGAGATCACCCTGCCATTCTTCTGGAGATATCCCTCAAGCAAATGGAAAGAGCCTGTGTTCTTCTGATGACAGCCTCCACCTCTCTGGAGAGAGACACCAATTTTCTGAAGAGAGCCCCTTATCTTCTGAAAAGACAATGCAAACAAGTCTGAAAAGAGTACGCCTGAAGTTCTAAATAGAGTCCCATAACCTTGAGATAGCGCCCGCCCTAACAGAGAGAGCGTATGCTCCTCTGGAGGGAGCCAGATAGATGAAGTGGGCCGCATTTTGTTCTCAGAATGGGCTTTCGCTAAGAAAGCAGGTAAGGTACACACAAACGCGTGGAATGTCCCACCCTTGCGAAACTGATCAATATTTCAATGTGAGCAGAAACAATAACAGCAACTTATTGAGTATGCTTTGTACGTAGAGGCCTGGTTCTCTTTCTAAAAAAGATAGTAAAGGCATCCTCTTCACCAGACTCTCAGCTCAGGAGGAGCCCAATCCAGCAGCTGGCGCTCCACGGTTAATGTCGGAGAAAGAGATGGGGATTCCAGTACTCTGAGGCAGAATGCACAGAACGTCCGGGCGAAAGCAATCCTCTGCACACCTCGTACCCCCGTATGTGGCCCGGCATGCGCCGGGGAACCGCGGACTCGAGCACGGTGGGGGGGCTAGTCTCAATGCCTTCCATCTGCTGGTGGCATGCACCAACCAGCCAGAGGGCTGTACGTGCATTGCAATCAGTTCATAAAGACACAGCTGGTGCAACGGCAGCACCATCACCATCGGACAAGCTTTATTCATCGTGCAGTCGCACCCCTGCTGTAGGGAACATCGCTACATGGGAACAATGGCTGCTTAACGTAGCACATAGGACTGTCGATACACACCGTGAAAAATAAAGCCGAACAAAGTGGGAAACACTAATCTGAGAAAAAGGTTTGGATCTATTTGACCTAAAACATTTGACCTAAAACATTTGATCGAATTTATTTGACCTTTTTTCAGTCTAAAATGTGGGGGGGGGTGACCACCGCAAACCCCCCACTTCCCTGCCAGTAGTCGAAGTGTACGGGAAGAAGTAGTGGAACTTTGTTCCCTGCTGACCTGCACCCAATCTCCACAAACCCCATCACCATGCCCCTACCACACACAATACAAACCCCCAAACACATGCACTCGCTGTTTAAGGGAACGTTCAGTGTAGTGCACTGAAAGTGCAAGTTTCAACTGCTTCCTACACTTTTATTTTAAAATGAAACCATACCGGAACAGTTTCTTTTTAAAATAAAAGTATAGGAACAGTCAAACTTAATTAAAAAAAGTAGAGGAGCAGCGCTGCTGACCGCTCCCGCTCACTTCGACCACTGTTCCCTGCAACCTACTACATACCCTTACCCACACCCATATATATATTTCATTAAATTTGACCGAAAAAAGGTCAACAAAATTCGATCAAATGTTTTAGGTCAAATGTTTTTAGGTCAATTATGCCAATACCAAGAAAAATCATGCAATTTCTGGCCATTCAGCATCTCCAGCGTCCAGAGGTACTAGATCTTAGGAGTAGCCCCGAGGGGCGGGTGCTCTTTTTCTAGACTCGGGGGATTCGCACCCTATTCATCCACTCAGGAGTTCATCCGCTAAGCCTCATTTATGAAGTCCTTTTCAAAGCAACGTTGATGATGTTCCCAACACTTGCATGTATGCATGTAATATGTGATCACTTACCTGACTCGCATGAATGAATATTGAGATGTGATATGAATACCTGGCATGGAAAAGCCCCTACTGTATGTAAAACGGAGGCTACTGGAAGTCAGAGAGCGGTTCCGTGACCATACAGAGGTCCTGGCCCTCAAAACTGATGTGTAATATCTTTATAGTGTATTGCTGGGACTATTTTATTGCTTATAATAAACTGCTTTCAGCCCTCCCACCCTGGAATACCACGCCATGTTCTTTGTCCACAAGGCGTGCAATGGGGATTTACCTACTCGCTCTTTCTAGGGATCTCCACGTTGGTTCAACCCAGTAGAAAATGTGAACTTTGAAGCCCCACACTGGCAAGCTTCTTCCCACCCGTCGCCCAGGAATCTGCTCAGAAACTCTGTGGGTGCATTTGTCCTGGCAACCTGATTTTGTGCAGTTCTTTGCTAGTCTGTAACGTTTTTCGACCCAGTGAGGCGCTTTCCTCCCTGTTGCACATATTAGCATGTAGGGAACCTCTCTGTAATGGATGTCAGCGGGACAGCCTTTGTACTTTGGGTGCTAAGCATGGGGCAGTGCTACTAGCAGTACCATTGTCCTTGAACGAGTAAAACACAGAAATCGGGGGAATGACAGGTTGAGGTGCGCTCAATTTCTCCAAAATATATAGACAGTCCAATGCAGCAGAGACTGCACAGGAGGTTCCCCTGAGTTCCTCCAACAGTTAACAGCGTAAAGGTAGGGGTTGGTCCTTGAAGGCTGCAGTCTTGATTGACTGCAAGTGCTTTCTTGTCGTGGCTAAGCTTTTCATATTCCGTGTTGTCTATCATTGCCTTAGTCAGGGTGCCTGCAAGATTACAGCCCCCTCCATTCTTCCCCTAGAAAAAGGTCAGGAAACTACGCTTCTCTCATTCCATTCTAAGGGCGCAGTGTCTCCTGCATTCACGGCCCAGTTATCTCTGGTCTACTGGGGGTGTTGATGGCTAACCATGGATCCTTCTTAATAAAGTCCCACTCCTGTGTCCAGATGAGGCTCGGTTCTAGCAAGAGGGGAGACTCTCCACAAAGCCATGTCTCGGGAGGATAGCTCACCAGCAACGTGCCCGCCTTGGAGGCAAGACGACACGGAGCAACACAGATTCGATCCCCGGGTCCGCGCGTTATAAATAACCAATCATATCATCTCTAAAGCAAACTTTGCTCAAGTCACCTTTGGTATCCGCCGCAAATGTCGATGAACAAGTGCCTAACGCACAATTGCCATTTTCTTAACTGCCGAACGTGCGTGAATCACATTATACCGAAGAAGGGGAGCGGGGGTGGTTTTGGGGGTTGCAGTGACATCTAATGTCACCTGCTTCCGTTAGATGGATGGAAAGTGGGGAAAAAAAGCACGACATCTCACGTTGATTTAAATGCGATCTTCACTTTCTGAGTTGCGGAGATCAAAACGGAAGAAAGAGAGCGGGCCGGCCGACCCGTAATTGACCAGGTAAACAATAGAGGGAGGTGGGCAGAGCTGCGGACTCCAGAAAATATATTTATTGCAATTTTTGTAAAGTCTGACTATCCTACTATGTGATCACTGTGCCTGCCGTTTTCATACTTCTTTGTCGGAATTTTCGGCGGCGGCGCAGTGATCACATGGATCCGTCCCCCTCCTGCTTTCTTTAGACTGAAGTGGCGTAAGTCAGAAAGCCAGATGGACATTATAATTAGGAATCTGGATTTCCCCCTCAATTGAGATGGTATGGCCCAAGTTTAGATGGTAAAGATGGGTTGAGCAAAAATGTGTGGGTATCGCTCTTACAATGTCCCCTCTGCCTCATACCAAGATCTTTATGCAAAGGTTGAAGGCCAGAAACCATTGGGCCTTTGCAATGTTAGGATTGCCTCGCTTCTGGCTACTTGTTTCTCTATAAGGCACCGAGTGCTCACCTGGGGTTGAGGCCAATTCATAGACAGAGTGGTGGGAAGAGAACCAAACTGCACCGCAGCTGATAGGACGGTCACTTGGGAAACTCTCTATTAAGGTCCTGGAGGATGGGATGACCCTTCACCATCACCCGTCCTGAATGAAGACGCAAGACTAGAAGCAGTGTTCCATGTTCCCTGAACACGACCTCGCCTGACACCATGAGCTTCGTCCAGCAGCTGGATTGGAGCTGTCTCTGGTCAAACACTCCCGCACCAGAGAGCTGAGGATAGTGGACCTTCTCTGTATTCTTAGTCAGGTGACCACCTGAGATGACCGCTGCCTGCGGATTCTAGGTGATATAACCGAGCATAATAGGGCAGGAAAGAAGTTTCTCCCATTCATCTGTTGCTCCTCGAAAAGTGGATTCCGGGAAAAGCCCACCAAAAAAGTTGCATCATTTATATGCATGCCTAACAATTTATATAGCGCCCATGTTGCCAAAATGGCGGCAGATCGCTTGACAAATAATAGTAAACAGGAGTTACATCAACACAAACCAATAACGTAACACTACATGGGTGAGGTGATCGGCAGAAGGGAAGAAGGATGAGGTGGGAGTTTCAGAGTCTGCTTTAGTGAGTCAAGTAAATTGGAAAAAGGGTATGTTTCAGGGCTTTCTGGATGGGAAGCAGATCGGGGTTTAGGCAAATGGTTTTGCTTCAGTGTTTGCAGATTTTTAGTTCCAAACAGAAGGGGTGTGTTTCCGGGTTTTAGTTTTTTTGACGTAGAGGATTTTCAGGGTTTTTGGGATTCCTTGTGGTTCAGTGTTGAGCCCCACAGGATGATCAGTTTATCATTAAACTAAGGGCAGGTTAATTTGATGGCTCTGCAGATTAGGTAGTGTATTTTGAGAGTAGTCAAAGCTCAGAGTTGAGGGTAGTGGAGTTTGGTCAGAAGAGGTCTTACGTGGTACGAATTCATGTTGTTGGGTTTTGCAAGACCTTCCATTGGAGCATCAACCGACCTGGCGTGGAACAGAATGAACAGTTCCACAGCATTGCCAAAGTCTTCCTGAGGGATAAAGGGCTTCTTGTTCTTCAGAAGGTCTGGCTGATGAGAGGAGACTTTGGACATTTCCTGCTGTGTGATTGGAGAGAACCATGACAGTCTACAATGCTGGCTAGAGTCACTTGTGGAGCAAGTCTGGGTGTATACCTAGTGAGGACATCTTGCCTGCAAAGACTTGTATGCAGGAGGAGGAGGAGGGCACAGCAGCAGTGAGGAAGAGAAACTCTGTATTCCTGTGGTATAACTTGAGAAAGAGGAAGGCCACCCATGTTGGCTCAGGAAAGCCTTAACAAGCTGGTAATCAGCAGAGAAGGATGCAAGAGTGACAGGGATTCCTTCAAAGTCTTCAAAAACCCCCAGTACAGCACATAACCAGCAGAGAAGGATGCAAGAGTGACAGGTATTCCTTCAAGATCCCCCAGTACAGCACATAACCAGCAGAGAAGGATGCAAGAGTGACAGGGATTCCTTCAAGATCCCCCAGTACAGCACATAACCAGCAGAGAAGGATGCAAGAGTGACAGGGATTCCTTCAAAGTCCCCCAGTACAGCACATAACCAGCAGAGAAGGATGCAAGAGTGACAGGGATTCCTTCAAGATCCCCCAGTACAGCACATAACCAGCAGAGAAGGATGCAAGAGTGACAGGGATTCCTTCAAAGTCCCCCAGTACAGCACATAACCAGCAGAGAAGGATGCAAGAGTGACAAGGATTCCTTCAAAGTCCCCCAGTACAGCACATAACCAGCAGAGAAGGATGCAAGAGTGACAGGGATTCCTTCAAAGTCCCCCAGTACAGCACATAACCAGCAGAGAAGGATGCAAGAGTGACCGGGATGCCTTCAAAGTCCCCCAGTACAGCACATCTGCATAGAAAATATTTGGAAAAACTGAAGACGCAACTACATGACGCTGGCGGTGAAATGCGAATGCCAGCGACCAGGTAGTCAGGCTGTGCAAGTACTCATGGAACGATGACTCAGCCCACCCTACATCATGGGTGACTACATGACGCCGACTGTGAAATGCGAATGCCAGCGACCAGGCAGTCAGGCTGTGCAAGTACTCATGGAACGACGACTCAGCCCACCCTACATCATGGGTGACTACATGACGCTGACGGTGAAATGCGAATGCCAGCGACCAGGCAGTCAGGCTGTGCAAGTACTCATGGAACGACGACTCAGCCCACCCTACATCATGGGTGACTACATGACGCTGACGGTGAAATGCGAATGCCAGCGACCAGGCAGTCAGGCTGTGCAAGTACTCATGGAACGACGACTCAGCCCACCCTACATCATGGGTGACTACATGACGCCGACTGTGAAATGCGAATGCCAGCAACCAGGCAGTCAGGCTGTGCAAGTACTCAGCCCACCCTACATCATGGGTGCTCCCGGCTCCGGACCTCTCCTGCAGAAAGATCAGATGGTGGAACACTACACCAGCACAAACCATTCCATTGCCTCTAACTTTGCGTTAATCCATTCTGCCCTCTTCGATCAGAGTTAGCTTTTGCCTAATCTTTGCCCGGGTGTCCGCCCATCGCTGTGCCCCTGGCAGCATCCGCTGAAGGCCCGACTTTGGTAATTCCAATAGGAAACATTCTTACTGTACAGATGGCAACAGCGATGAAATGACATGGAACCTATTTGTGAGCCCCCGGGTGTTCTTTAAATCCATCCTAGCGTCTAGTTTAATTAAATGGTGTGTTTTTTTCCACTTTAATTGTGTGGCTATCGTTCCTTGATTTCTTATTGTGTGACAGTGTGACGTATCTATTCAGGGAAAAGCATTAGGTAGACGTGTGACTGTTTTCACACTTTGGAAAGTATTTATATATAAGCCCAGCTTCTCCATTCCTTCCAGGTCACTCCTTCAGCAAACTCCATTTTGCAAGGCCTGTGCCTTTGCATCGGGTTTGTCGATACATCCTTCTTGCACCGCCTGCCCATTTCACCCCTCCACCCCCCACTTTTCTCAGATTCACTCGATCCTGATCATTTAGGGTCTCCCTCGATGACATGTCTTCCTGTAGCCCAGCAGTGGCAGCTCAAGGGGGGCTCTAGACTCGCCCGAGGTGGAACAAATAGCAGGCGTCAGCAAATCCCAAACTAGTGTGCCCTGGTTCGACCATCACATGCTCACTTGCACGTTAATACAGAACCTGCACATATGAGTGGGGCATCTACCACATTCACCTTCTCATGGGAACGCTGGATATAGGGCAGCCCAACCCGAGGAGCTGCCGCGGCCATCCACGTTCTGCAAGGTGGCAGCTGGCTGGCTAGCAAGGAATGTCGCTGTGATCGCACCCATGTGTACTTGCTACACTTCTTCAAGAGCCAGTACACTGTCTAGAGCTCGCATCACCAGAGAATCATACGCCCTCTTTGCACACTGCAATTGCAGCACCACACACCTTTCCACCCTAGCACACATCTAGGGAAACAGCAGCACGGGTTTCACTAACGCACAGCAAGATGCAATCCAAGCAGAGTAGGCAATGGGCCAGGACAAGACAGAGCTGCCAGAGCTTTGCTGCTTCCTGCTGCCCAGGAAACCCTTCAATATGTCGTCCAGCTGAGCTCTAGCAACCCACACTTCACTTCAGAAGACTCAACACTATAGACTGAATATAGAAACAGCAAAAACCTTACATACTGTTTAGACATGTCCAAATTATATATATGACTTGCAATTTGCAGAATTTCTTTTGTTAGGGTGAGTATTGTGACTAATCAAAAGAGCAGAGTCCAACTTCCATGAACTCTCTCAGAGAGTGTCTTGCTGAATCACCATCAGACATGTTTCAAATTAGAAATTGCGGGCATTCTGATGTTCCCATAATGCTCTTTGCTTTTATGCAAATGACCAGGCTTGGGTTCTATGAAGGGATACTGTGTTGTGTGATCTGGCCTGTGGCCACGCTCCTCAGGCCCACCCTCTCCTCACCACGTCCTCGCTGCCCCCAAGGTGGAGAGGGTTCCACCAGTAAATTGTTTCCATTTCCAGCACTGGTCACAAGCACAAAAGGCACATCCAGCAGTCCAAGCTGCAGAAGAACATAGATGCACTTCCATAAGCACATGCACGCACACACACACTTTCGTGCTCTCTTTCTAGTATTGAGGCAGGTCATAAGACCCCCATCCACTAATGCGAGCCACACCCACCAGGAGAACCCACAACCAAAGTATGACTATCTGCTATAAGTCAGTGTGTGGGGGAAGGGCACAACATCCAGCCCTTTACCCAAAAGGAAGGCAGCAGCATTTCACTACCCCCCACCTGCCACCATCAAGAGGGCAGGTCAACGGGAGTCATTGGATCTCATTGTGAAAGTTGCATGAAATTGACATGCTAAAAGATCACGTGCAAGCAATTTTTGACATTTGCATAGCAGAGCAAAAAAGTGTAAACACAGATTAAATGGCCTGAACCCTTTTTGGAATTTCAGAGTGCAAAGAGTAAATGCCTCCCACCCTTTATGTTTGTGGAAGGCATTTTAATACATTCCTTTGGAATCCACCTGCTTTTAACAAGTGCTAAAAAGAGGCAGATGGCGTTTGAACCCATTGATTCTATGCCAGCATGGACATGTCATTTTGGAGGCATGCGGGAATGGAAGGCGGAAACGGGACATCCGTTCATGCCCCCACTCTGCCCCCCCTTCCCCCCAGTGCGTGAAGGCAGTCGAAACGCCTTCATGCCTGTCTTTAGCACCTTTCTTAATACGATGCGGAGTCCTGGAAAATGAGGCCCAATCTGATTTGCAAATACCACAGAACACAACACAGCAAGCATCAGTGTGAGCTTCCGTGACACAGAAGGAATTCATCAGAGCAGCGAGAGGTGCAATCCTTCCTCACACACACAACAGATACAGCCCAGCAAGCAGTAGTGCAAGCGTCTCTTATGCACAGAATGGGTGCAGCACATGAGGCGGGGGGGGGGGGGGCAATGGACACCACTGCTGGCCCTGTGTTTCAGTCCTGCGTTTGTCTCTTAGTGGCAGGAAAGTGAAGGGTTTGACGCCACATTTTTCAGAGCCGGGAGGCTCTTTTTGTCCCGGGAGGATAGTTCAGCGGCAACATGCTCACCTTGGAAACAAGACGACACGAAGCAACACAGGCTCGATCCCTGGGTTCGCGCATAGAAACCTTCGGATATTTAGCACGTTATAAATATGCAACTAAGAGACATGTTACTGTAACAGCGCCTGGATGTGAGTGCTTTAAAAATGCAAATAAATAAATAAAGAGCACCCACTTCTGATTGTGTTAAACCGCTGGTGCCAAGCAATGTATCCTTCCACTGCATGGCCATCCACCACTCATAAAGTGGCTGCCCATGATTCTAGAGGGGTGCCCTTGCGAGAGTTTGGATTGGTCTCATCTCCATCTTATCGCAATGTCTGGCCTTTCATGGGAGGATCCATTGCTTCCCAGACTCCCAAACAGAGGAGTGCTAAATAGAGCCAGTTGCAAGAGCAGCCATTGTAGACATTGCTACCCGCCCACCATGCCCTGGACTGATTCAACCATGCCCTTTCAGCTGGTGGGCACTTGGTTTCCAAACTCTGGTGGCAGACCTGAGACAGGAACCTAGGGCAGTATGAGCACTAAGTCAAATTGATTAACACAGCCTACTCTGATCAGACATGCTTTCTTATGCCATATGGCAGGGTCCGGAAACAGGTGGACCTCCAGATGTTTTGCGCTACAACTCCCATCAGCCCTAGCCAGCATAGTCAGCAGTGAGGTATCATGGGAACCGTAGTTCAGAACATCTGGGGAGCTGCAGGTTGCTGAGCTCTGTCAAGCGGCAATGTGATTCTTCAGATGGGTGTGGCAGCGCTACAACTGCCGCAAGTGTCTTGTTGTGACTGCAGTGACTTCTACGTGGCACTTCAAGAAACCTGTGCAACTTCCCATCACCATGGGTCCTTTTCTTTATGCCCTAACCACATAATCCCCCGTGCACCTGGATTAGGGACTTTGTAGGGCTCACAGAATCTGTCCCCTGTGCCACATATGCCCTGTCATCCGCCCAGATGCCAATGTTGTGTGGTAGCTCCCACGATTTCACCCGGCTTTGCTCATGCCCCACCCGTACCCTGGTTTGGAATCACAAGCACTCATTGGGAGATGATTGCATTATTGCGAACGGTGGTGCCGCAGTGTTGAGTGCCTCCACCAGACTCCCCAGTCATTATCCAGAGTAAATACAGATATTGCTGAGCAGAAAGAACCCAGCAATTTGCTGCGATCGCAGACCTGCAATTAGCATACGCGTGCAGAGCATGCCGTGCTACCAGTGCCGGGCATGCAGGCCACCTCTATGGAGCCTGCGCATCTCAGGGCTGGTGCAACGATAAAGCCAAAAAAAGCCTGCGTTCTAGGGCGGCTTTGGTGGAAGTGCATCAGGGGACCATGTTCGCTCTAAATGCATAGGATCCTCAAATCCAGTTCCATTTTAGGGAGTAACGGAGGGTTCCCAAATGTGTTTCTGCTAGGAGCAGCATTAAATCCCTGCACTAATCCAACAACCATTCTAAGACCTCCCTCTCCCCCTTTGTCCATATCTAGCATCATTTTCTTTGTCACAGTTCTTAGGATGTCATCCTAAAATGCACCTTCATTCACAATGATCCCATTTTAGCACATTAGTGGTAAGAAGCCATCCAGCTGGTTTAAGGGATGCATGGATCAACGGCAAGGCTCTATGAAGTCTTCCCTCTGGCTGGATGATATTGGGCCATGAAGTCAGTCTATATCGCGACGGAGGCTTGTCATGTACTCAACCGATAGGATCAAGGATTGCGCTGTATTTAGTCTGATCTGTGGTTCAGTAGCACTGTGATCAGTCAGCCCTCTGGTTCACTAAGGGTGCTATGAACAATCCGCTGCCATAGGCCTATGGCTCTAACTGGTTAGAATCGATTCACACCAAATTGGACATTTATCGACTTGGCTCGATTCAACTTGCGAGCCATTCCTATGGAGGCTTACATTTCTCAAGTCAATTCAAACCTTTTCGTCAATCCGGTTGAGCCCTTTAAGGCTTGTGTGCCCACCGTTCTAATGCTTCAGGTGGTAAATATAGAATTTCATTAAAACTC
Organism: Ambystoma mexicanum; assembly: GCF_040938575.1. NCBI lineage: Eukaryota > Metazoa > Chordata > Amphibia > Caudata > Ambystomatidae > Ambystoma > Ambystoma mexicanum. Next base: position 333,308,849 of record NC_090924.1, on the reverse strand, counting down.
CCACTCAATACAATTGGTTACATCTTGTGTCGTTTATCAGGGCGTGAAGCCGATCACACTAGCTTTAGCCGAAACACGACAAAGACACATATCCGATTGTACTTACATTGAAACTCCAGTGATTCAATGAGGGGCCTCAAGGTACTGTGTCGAAACTGTGGATGTTTGCCTTCTTTTCAATAGGGAGACAACCTTGATGAGGGTAGTACAGGGCCTCCCCAGTACAGTTGTCCCCCCGGGGGGTGTACTGGGTGAGATTTGCAGTGGGAGGGAGTCCCCTTGGAGGACTAAGGACGATCATTACCAGAGAATGCAGTGTCGATCGGCTTTACCACCTTTGATAAATCTTCCCACTCCATTATTAAAGGGGGCAAATATTTATAGTTGCCAAGTCAGCCAAACTTCTTTATCATGTTGTTACCAAGCTAGTCATCCTAACTTGGATAACAACATTGAAAAGTTAAATAATACAGAGTATTGCACATGGAGCTTGAAAGCCAATATTTTGACAAAGAAGATGCCCAATATATATATATTGTTTCCAACCCAAGGTACATAACAATGAAAACCCAGATGATACAAAGTATTGTGCCTATAACTTTAAGACTGGTACAGTGACAAAGAGGATCTATGTGATCACTGCGCTGCCCATAACTGCGACGGCCGAAATGTCGACACCAGTTACGGCGCAGCGCGGTGATCATATAGATCACTGTGCCCGCTTCCCTGGCCTGCTTTTCCCTTCCTACCCTCCACCCCCAACCCCCAACTTACCTTTCACGGCGGCACACTTCTGTGTGTGGGTAAGAGCTGACGCTGCAGAGTGCTTTTCTTTTTTTTTTCTTTCACACCCCCACAACCCCCGACTCCCGTTATGGTGCCCAAGCAGAGCGGGGGACACCCCCGCAACCCGAGCTCTACTTGGGCGCAGTAAATGTCACCCTCATTTTGTGCACCCTCAAAGTCGCAGTAACTGCGGGGGCGTACAAATGAGGGCGACATTTTTGTACGATTCCTGACAAAGACGATGATCAAGAGGAGAAGGATAACTTGTGAGGAATCGAGCGAGTGCTCTAGTCCCCAGGGGCCAGTGATTGGCTACACAGAATACAACAATCCGACGTGGGAGATCCATGGGAGTTCAAGCTCCAGCTCAGATGCGCAGGAGACCGGAGAGAGCAAGGGCCATCCCCAAAGAGGACAAGTGGGAGCCATAGCCAGACACAAAGCAAACTGTGGGACAGACGTAGCGTGCAGCCAAAAGGAGGACTCAGTCTGCAGAGATGCTGCAGACCCTGCAGGGCACCCAGACGCTACCAGAGCCTCAAGGAAGATCACAGCTTCCCAGGAGCCACCAGTACCGCCAAGGTGAAGGCAGATAGGTATGCGGGTTGCCCAGGAGATGTGAGAGATCTGGGGAAGCAATGGGGTGAACTCAAGAAATCGAGGACAAGAGGGTCTGGGAGCCTATCCTTTGAAAGTCAGAGGTAGCCCTTTGAAAGTCAGAGGGAAACAATTGAGAAACGGAGAATGAGAGGATCTGGGATCCTACCCTTTGGAAGTCAGAGGGAAACCAACGAGAACAGAAAATCTGGCCAGTCTGAGGGAGACCAATGAGAAACCAAGCTGATACGCATAACTGTGTGAGTCTGAGACCCGCACCCCAAAGCAAAGTGTCTAGGACCCTAACCATAGAGATGGTCTGTGCCCCTTAAGTACACAAGAGAGAGTTGTATGTTTGGCAGGAGAGTGAACAAAGCACATACAACACAACTGTGCGAGTCTAGGTCCCGCGCTCAAAAGCAAGGGAGCCTGGGACCCCATCTTAAGAGAGGGTCTGGGATCTTGAAGTGAATAAGAGACAATTGCATACTTGGCAGGAGAGTGAAGCAAATGGATACCATGCAACCGTGCTGGTCTGGGACCCGCACCCAAAGTCCAAAGGGTGCGAGAACATGATGAAAGGGTTCTATGCTCTTTCATCATCTGGCTTTCTAACGCCTGCCTTTTAAACGTGGAGAAAATAACGAAAACGTTCATCCTTTTTTTTTTAGGGTTTTCCCCCCAAAAACTCCTCCCGCACCTATTTTTTTTACAATTCTCGACCCCCCCCAACTCCTTATCTTCCTTTTCCCATCCCCACTTAAAAGAATCGATGAGCTTTTTCGTTGTTTTGTCCACATTTAAAAGGCAGGCGTTAGAAAGCCTGGCGATGAAAGCACGTCGTACCGATGAAAGAGAGGGTCTGGGACTCTTTTGTCAAGTGTATCACTTTTTCATTTGACTTAGAGTGACCCAAGTTGACACCACACAATGTCGCAAGTCTGCACCCAAGTATGTAATACGGGTTTGGGCCCTAAGAGAAACAAAAAGACAATTCAACAGACATTATTTGATTTACAAGAGAGTAAATTAATCTGGACAAAGAAGTTGCAAGTCGGACACCCTCACTCCAAAAGAGACTGAAAATAATAAGATTTAACCCTTGCGATCGAAGAGGGGCAGTTCCACACTTGGTAGTGGATGTGCCAAGATGATAAGGATACTGGAACTGTGAAGCTAACAATCCCTCTTGAACTAAACGTGACTTAAGATGAGAGGAAGTCTAGGGGGAAAGGAACACAACCCTAGCATTTGGAAACTTGCATTTTTGGACCCTTATTTTACATCACTTATTCCTAGCAGAGACACTGGGAATGTTTCTGTTGTTTGAACCCACATTGAACACATATTACTTTGAGAAGAGACGATCCTTGCACAGACATCTTAGATTATTAGTGTTAGGGACAGAAGTAGGTTTTGGGGACAGGACAGGGACCAACTTTTTAGTTTCGGACTTCCTGACAATACCATTAGTTTCCTTTGAGTTAGGGAAATTCCTCTGAGCTTTAGGGAAAGGGAGGCATTTTTCCAACCTCATTATTATGAATAAAAGTCTTTATCCAAAAGCATAGAAACATTGTGTCCGAGCCTTACTTCTGCACCATTACAGAGGTGCACATCATCCCATGCTGGTGCACAGAAACGTGTGCACCATCATAAATATCCGAAGAATGAGACGATGAATATCAAAATGTGAGGCTCCATCTGGGATTAGAAATGAAAAGGGTCTTTCAGAAGGAGATTCTCCTGAACATTCTGGAGAGGAGATGACCGGAATTAAACTTCAAACACCGGTCAGATGGCATCTGCTGCACGCGGAAACAACGGGCCCTCCTAAAGCGATGTGAACCAGTGCACATGAATCAAATCCATCGGAGCAGTGGGAATGCACGGAGGCGCTCTCCTGACTCCTGTATCCCCCCACCCAGAAGGCATCCCCTGAGGACCACAAATCTCAGTCTGACCTTGATACACGCTGGAGGAACTAAGATGTGTGATTAGTGGCAAGGAGGTGACCATGGAGAAGGTCCCATTGCTGACCATACGTCGGGGTCATTCAGTTCCCACATGTTCATGGCATGCTAGGGTGTGCAGAACCCATCTACCTGCAACATTTTCACTCAGGTTAAAAATATAGCCGTCCAGATGCAGTGATACGGACTGAAGCAACTGGTCGATGAGGATTCCTGATGAAGCAATTGAATCATTTAACTTTAATCGAATCATATAATCTAATCGGTTCTACGTTATTTTGCCGCAGGATTTTTCCTCGCAGGACTTTTCATCGCCGTTTTTTTATCGAAAAAAACTCATCGTTTTTTTTGGGGGGGCGGTTAAAAAATTATTCCCTTTCACCCACAAATATTTATTTAATTTTTAAACCACCCCCAAAAAAAAAAGAACGATGATTTTTTTTCGATAAAAAAACGGCGATGAAAAGTCCCGCGACGAAAAATCCTGCGGCAAAAGAACTGTATACCAATCTAATCAGCATAATTAAAATACACATAGGCTCATTAACTGTTTTAAATACACTGTCAAGCAGTAGCATGGAAAGATTGTGCAGAAAGGTATGAGTGAGATTATAGATGTGGCATTAGTAGATACTGCTTCATATTTTAGTCTGAAATATCTGGAGAGCTAGAGGTTGAAGACCCCTGATCTAGAGCAATGCCTCGGGTGTTTTACATTGAGACTGATCAGTCCAAAACCATAAACAGGTCACCTCAAAATGACCAACACACCTGCCTGTTTCTGAGCTTCAAGTACATGTGAAAATGAATAAAGTCATATAGTTCCTGTTAGTGCCCCGGAAATGCTTACATAGGATCCAGTTTACAACTGAGAAATTGAGACCTTGAGCAATTTTGCACCGGGGTCATCTAGTGCCCACTCGGGAAGGACTGAGCACGCAGTCCATTGTATGTGAAGCCACCACTGCGGTTTGAGCGCTAACCCATAATGCCACGCTCCGGCCTTTGAATCCTATCCGCTATAGCAAAGAGGGGACAGTCTATTTCTGATGCTTCCATGTCAACGGCACGCGTATAGACCAATCCCGTCTGCGGAAATCTTCATAGGCAAATATTCAACAGTACAAACTGGAATGGGCTATTGGACGGAAGCCGTAATTGACACAATGTTTTCGCAAAGTCGCTTTGACAGCCTTGCCTCTTGCATGGATTTAGAATTTGCATCCACTTGCAAAGGCACAGCTCTGCATGCAAGCCTTGACTCGGAGACGACAATTAAAGGGAGATTATGTTAACAGCACATTTGAAAATCAATTAGGTCGGGATACGCAGAGGCCTCCGAGAGATAATTTTTCGTTGAAACCGACAGTAATTTTTGCACATCAATATAGCCGCTGGATGAGATGATCAACTGGTGGAAGTGAAGACCGTCCCTGCAAATTATCCCTACCACGAGGCATGACGGGGACAGGTAACATGTTTATCTTTCTCGCCCATTAATTCAGTGTCACTCCAGATATTGGCACAGCTTGATACCAACTGGTTATTATTAAAATGGGCACCTATACAGGCAATCAGATCTTCAGAAACTCACGCAGTACCACATCCACGTATGGTATATGCTTGTTGGGTTAGTTATTGTGGAACTCGCGCCTATGTTTCATGCCACGCACATATCGCCTGCTCGCAATCAGGCACATGCCATAGACCCAAGTCCAGACCACTAAGGGGCAGGAGAGGAGTTGGTCCTTTCCCCAGTTCTGGTTTAGTGATCGCTAGTGTCCAGTGCTCACAGGACTTCCTGGTGGACTTCCTGGTTGGCCTTGTGAGTAGGATGAAGCACACACAGGAATGATACGAGGCTGCAGCTTAAAGTAACAGCTGAAGGTCAGAGACTGGATTAAGTCTCAGATGTTTTCTCCTGGCGACAGTAATTGGTTTCTTGTAGGGATGAAGATACGCTGCACCGCATTCACAGAGCCTACATTGTATTACTCAAAGATACACAGATGCTTCCATGTCTTTCCCTCACAACTTGGGTGCCAGGAGCACACACGCCAGGGCACCCCATGTTTAACCCTATACCACTTACCCTATAATATTACAATTATTTGGCTTTTTCCTGATGAAAAAATAAAAACCCATGCCTTCCCACCAAGTTATTTACACAAATTTAGATGTATAATTTGTCCTTGCCATCACTGCCTCCTTGACCTCTCAGCAGCATTTGACACAGTAGCCCACCAGACACTCACCAACAATCTACATCGCCACATGGCGATCAGCGAGATCATCCCCATCTGGTTCAAATCCTAGGTTGTGTCATGATTCGTCCCCTTCGCTCCCGTTCCTGCCACTTGGGAGCCTGATTTGGGGTTTATTTCCTACTGGACTTTCCTTCTGGATCTCATGCGACAGTGCTGTGGTGAATTGGGAGCGCTAACTCCTTATTTTCCATGTTACTTCCCTTCCGGATCCATTACAGGTTTTTGGCAGCCAGTATGCTACTTTAGTCAAAAGACTATGCTTCCCAGAATGCCTGGCCCACTGCTTCATCTCCACCCTTTCATGACAAGGTTGGGTGGAGGATAAGCAACACCTGTGGCTGGCAGGTGCAGCAAGCAGCACACCTGAGGCGTGTGTTCGTTAGCCAACTTTAAAGCTTCAGTTTGCTTCAGTCCAGCACTGGTCATTGGTGCAGTGTTCCTGTTTATGACTGGTCCCTTGTTCCTGGTTCTTAGCTTAGTGTCTAGTTCCTAGTTTCTATTTTCTTGTTCTCTTTTCCCTGGATTTCACATGTAGTGTGCTTATTAGTAATTTCTGGTTCCTAGATTCCCTTTCTGTCTTCCTCTGTTTTGCAGTCAGCACTTCCCAGTGCTTTCCTTTTTCTGCGCAGCCCAGTTTGTCTGTGTTCTTTATTCCTTTGACTTTGCCCTACTCAGCAGTGACATCTTGATACTTTCGGGGGATTTTTGCCCTTGTAATTTCGTTTTCCCTGCTTCTGTTCCTTTACTTTCTCTTGGAGTTTGTTCCACGTTTTCCCTTGCACTTCTCCCTTTGTTCCCTATTGATTATTAGGCGTGTGCTGTTGTAGCCAGCTCCTGTGTGAATACCTATGTTTTCCTCACTATTCCTATGTGTCCCTTGTCAGGAAACTGATGTATTAAGTTATCCTCCCTTTGCTGTTATAACGTTTCTGGGTCCCTGTTTGAACAAAAGGGTTAGTGGGCTTCGCTGACGGTTCAGGTTGGTATTTTGTGTCTTTGTGAGTATTGTTTTTAGGTTACCTTATACAATACCACCAAGGGTGTTATCTCACAGGTTCTGTTGTTGCTTGCCCTGTATGTGGGCTTAACGCTGACAGTACCTGTAAAAGCAATTTTGGGTAAGGAGCTTTCCGACTTTCTTTGTAATCATAAGGAGCTTCATAGCGCTTACCCCACATCCCTTTTCGTATATTTCTATTCGTATCACACTCTGCTTGCAAATCCTGGGTTTTACTGTTCATGTGTCTTGGTTCCTGAGTGCATGTTGTTTGACACAAAGCTATTCACTGTGTGATCTTGTGCACATTTCCCTTGCCTTAGTCACTGCCTTTGTCCTCTCATGACAGGTTTCTAATCACCAACAGTTCATACATATGTATTCTTCCAGATCACCAACTCTAGCCATCACCTGTGGAGTCCCGCAAGGATCCATCATGTCCCCTGTGATCTTCAATGTTTATATGGAACCGCTTGGAACCCTCCTTGCTCCACACAACACCACAATCCCCACTAAATGGATGACATGCAGATCTACCTCAAGATATCCTGCATCGCAGACATCCACAGGTTCAAGGCTGCCTCAAATTGAATTGAAAATTAGGGCACCTGGCAGAGCCCTGAAAAACCCAGGTGGGTATACATAAATGAACAAAACCAAAACTTCAGGGTGAGAGGTCACACAGTTCCAACATTATAACAAATATAACAGTCACTTCTTGCTGCATTATTCTTCACAAAATGTATTTTAATGACATCTGGATAATGTTGGTGGTGATAGAGCACCCAGAGATGTGTAGAAAAAACAATACATATAGGTATGATCCAGTAAAACAGGCTGGATCTCAATGCAATAACAACAACAGAAAACTGCTACTATTGGATGATCATTTCAATTGTGCAGTCACAAGAATAAACATAAACCCACATAAATGGACATATATACAAAAAGCACATTAACAATGCTTCAAATGTGCACTGTTTAAATGGTGATATCGTCGACACAAAGGTGTTTCGGCCTCGAGGAGCTGTATAGTGCAGCTTTATGAGCAGGCCTTCATCAGGACGTGTGATGGAATGGATGGTGGTTCCGGGGTCTCTATCTATGAACAACAAATGGGAAGGGGTAAGTGGAACAATGACCTCAAGTAAAATGATAATTCACAAAGCTCCCATAGGATGCTTCATTACAAAAGAAACAGGAGACTCCCTAGTAGGGGAGCCTAGATCTTACCAAAGACTTGTCCAGTGCAAGGGTAAGTAAGATAATCCATCATGGTACATGTTTGGTTAAGTTGGTAATCTCTTCCTGGAGTCTGGTAGTGGGATCTCTCGCCAGGATCTTATATGATGTTTCGTCAGCCAGAAGGCGCAGGCATTCTTTGTTGTAGTCAGTTGTCTCCATAATGACAATCCCTCCTTCTTTATCAGCCGGTTTCAGAGTGATGCAGGGATCTTGGTTGAGGTCTGCTAGGGATTTTCTTTCATCTTGGGTGAGATTGTCCTGATAGTAATTTCTTTGTATCAAACCTTCCTTTAAACTTTAAGTGACAAAATTCTCAAAAGTTTCAAACTCGACCGGTGTAGTGTGTGGTGGTGGCATAAAAACTGATTTGGGCTTGAAGCCAGTAATATTCTTGGGTGCTTCATTGCTCTCAGATGAAGTTTCTTGATGATTTGGTAGGTATACTTCGAAAACGTACTTGAGTCTAATGTTCCGGAAGAATCTCTTCATCTCAATTTCCAACGACCTACAACATCGACTGAACGAGAGGGGATACCCCAAAAAATCGATTATACAGGCAAGAAAAAGGGCATCGAACACCGACAGAACCATATGCCTGACACCGAAGGAGAAAACCGAAATGAACAGATTGGTCTGTGTCACTACATATAGTCCTCTGAGTAACCTTACCAAACAAACAATCAACAAACACTGGCACTTGATAAAAAATAAGGGTACCCTGGAGAAAAAGCCAATCTTTGCATTCAAAAAGAACAAGAATCTAAGGGATACTTTGGTTCATACTTACATCGAAGAAATTAAGACACCAAACACATTGTGGGACCTCCCGAGTGTGGTGGGTCACTAGCGGTGTGGCACTTGTGTGGCATGTCGCTACACTAGCCCTACAAAAACTTTTGACTTCAAGGATTACCATTGAATTCTACAGCCCCACACCAACTGCAACAGCAAATTTGTGATCTATGGAATAAAATGCCCGTGTCACCTGCTCTATATAGGAAAAACCACTAGACCAGTGAAACAGCGAATTTCAGAGCATAGATCTTGCATCAAAACAAGGTACTGGACAAACCCTTGGTTGACCATTTCAGTCGACTAGGACACACAAATGATGACATTTCCTGGACCATTATACAGCAACTCACTCCACAAAAAAGAGGAGGGGACAGGGATAAAGCTCTGACGAGACTCGAGCAACACTTAGTCCATAAACTAGACACTGTTAGAACAGGTTTAAATATATCTGTAGAATGGAAACACTTCTACAGCCAGTGAATTTAAATGAACGGCTTAACCTCCATGATGACCTCAACAGATCCTACACTTTCTGGTACCATGGGTACTATATTTGAGGCTGTGTCGCTGGGGAATAACAACCCTTCATCCATACATCTTTTATACATATATTTGGTTGTTGCAAGTTGCACTGTATAACTTCCATTTCGTGGGCATACCTTTGTATATTTTTTGTTCTGAAATGTGATGCATAAGTGATGTACATGTCTCGATTGATTGCAGATTGCAAGCCACACTTGATTTGACTGTAACGGCTTCGAGTACACAACATTGCGATATACAACATTGTGATACACATTAGGCGCTTCCATCTTGTATGTTGACTAGATCATGACAATACACGCACTCATGGCCGACATTAGCACTCGTATACATTATATTACGGTCAGACATTGGTTTTGTTTCCACATGGTGTGTACCCACACTTCAGGCTCCCCTACTGTTTGTACAGGCCCATACAACATTGGGCTGCACCACATAAACTCCGCCCATTCCACGGTATTACATCTGCGAAATAAATCTAGGCGTTTGCACGCTGTTCGTTTAACTCTACAGCTGACGTGCAATCAGCGCGCACTACGCTAGCCTAACTTCACACAGTATTCTCGCCCTTAGCATATGCGTCTAGTGGGTTCACCCCCTCGAGGCCCCGTGGCTGTTTACGATTGGCTACTGGACGGATGACGCCCTACTAGGGGAGTGCCACCACCTAGCCAATCAACACGACCGACAGGTTTGATTACCCGAGGTCGTCATGGCTACAGTTTCACTTTCAAGGCATTCGTGTCCAGAGACGCTGCGCCGCCTCACCTAGCCCAGACGAACACATTAAGGTACAAATGTAAGTCAAACCCTATGTGCCCTGATGTTGGGCCATGAAACAGGGATTAACACAGTGTGTTGCCCTTACTGTACCTGCAGACCTATATTTTGCTCATAGAAAAGTTCTCTTTCGTCCTTACTCATGTGCATTTTTCGTACACAGATACTGTTACGTTTGGACAATCTGGGATAGGAACCACTATTCTCAGTGGGTGTGTCTGCCATTTTGAACCAAGAAGACACATCTTACCATTTGAGGTAAGATTTTACCCATTTTCCTTTCACTTATACATGACACCACGATCTGTACAGCACTCTTACAGATCTTTATATGTCGTTACAGGTAAACATTTGTTCCCTCAACGATGCATTGAATGCCCCAAAGGTATCTATACCCATGATGGATTATCTTACTTACCCTTGCACTGGATAAGTCTTTGGTAAGATCTAGGCTCCCCTACTAGGGAGTCTCCTGTTTCTTTTTTAATGAAGCATCCTATGGGAGCTTTGTGAATTATCATTTTACTTGAGGTCATTGTTCCACTTACCCCTTCCCATTTGTTGTTCATAGATAGAGACCCCAGGACCACCATCCATTCCATCACACGTCCTGATGAAGGCCTGCTCATAAAGCTGCACTATACAGCTCCTTGAGGCCGAAACACCTTTGTGTCGACGATATCACAATTTAAACAGTGCACATTTGAGGCATTGTTAATGTGCTTTTTGTATATGTGTCCATTTATGTGGGCTTATGTTTATTCTTGTGACTGCACAATTGAAATGATCAACCAATAGTAGCAGTTTTCTGTTGTTGTTATTGCATTGTGATCCAACCTGTCTTACTGGATCATACCTATATGTATTGTTTTTTCTAAACATCTCTGGGTACTCTATCCCCACCAACATTATCCAGATGTCATTAAAATACATTTTGTGAAGAATAATGCAGTAAGAAGTGACTGTTATATTTGTTATAATGTTGGAACTGTGTGACCTCTCACCCTGAAGTTTTGGTTTTGCCTCAAATTGATCCAGTCCTGGATGTCCAGTGCCTGCCTGAAGCTCTGCCCCTCCAAGACTCAAACCAAAAACACTGGACACCCTGACATCCAGACCTGGCTCTCTGCTATGAACCTCGAGGGCTTCACAGCCCAGCTGACCACTTGCACCAGTTCCCTTAGATTGGACATTGACAGGCACAGCTTCTTCCAACCTCACATAGAAAGGAAGACACAGATGGCCGGGTACCAACTTTCTCTCCTGCGGAAAATAAAGCCCTTATCTCAAAACACAACTGCTGTCCAGACCTTGGGCCTCTTCCACCTGGATGGTGGCAATGCCCTTTTGGAAGGCCTTCCAGTAACTACCTTGGCAGCCCTGAGATGTGTCCTGCATGCTGCAGCAAGACTCATTAAAGGACTCCACGAATTCAACCACATCACCTCAACCCTCATCAAACTGCACTGTCTCTGGCTGCAAGCCCGTATCATCTTCAAATCCTGATGCATCATCTACATGGCTGTCACCCTGAAGCCCGAAGTTACTTCACTGAGAAACTCAGCATCTCTGGAGGTGTGCGATCCACCAGAAGTAAAGACTTTAACTCAGATGGTGCAGGAAGGATGAACCAGAAGACCAGCCTTCTCAGTCTACGCTCACCTCCCTGTCAACATCAGACTCGCCCCATCGTTTCTACAGCTCAGTAAAGAGCTCAAGACCTTCCTCTTAAAGGAATGGAGCCTCCCTAACACCTAGGTCCACACACCCTGCACTCCCCACACTACCTGAGACTCAGGGATCTGGGTCCCCCCATCTTCGCCCCTGGTTGCTTGTAGATCCCTTGCTACCATTTACCCAACCACGCCCTCGCCTGTTAGATACCTGCTCCCTTTTTTCTATTTCCCTCGCTTTGTTGCTTTCCAAAGCTAGGTCCACGCTCAATAAATACCCTAATAATACCCTGTTAATAACAAAACATTGAAACAGCTATGATGGAAAGACATTTCACCTTACAAACATCTTACTATACTGTAAATACCTTTTAGCCAGACATTTGCAATGGGCTTGTGGATGACATGGACATGCATAAATATGATTTTGTGTTATGAGTTGTTAAAGAAAGTGACAGCTTTTGGCTGCTATAATCTCCTCTTAAATAAAATGACCATTGCAAACATGGTTCATACTTGTATTTTTCGTTTGCTTTGAGTAACTCAGGAAACAATTTTCGACCCGTAAAATGTTTCAGAACTGAAGAAAGGAAAGGACGGTGCTTTCCCCAAGGAAAGCTATGCAATTGCCAAGTGGCAACAGCATTCAATGAATCTTTATCAGCATATCAATCAAAACAAGCTTTATTCGGCTGTTAAAACCATCAAAGCACACATTATAATGTACACATTGTTCATCAGTGTTTAAATACACAGACAATAAGTAACAGATAAAACATAAAAAGGGATGAAAAAGGGAAGCTAGATATCACTAGAAATATTGTATCAATTTAGTTAAAAACTCCTGCTCACTAGTTACTGTACAGAGATGTAGTGTGTCCGCTACCCTGTGTATGTCATTTAGTCTAAACATGGGTACTAGGTATCTGGACCGTAGTGTGTCATACCCAGGGCAGAGCAACATAAAGTGGGAAACAGTCTAATTTAGGGCCCCACACATCAAACAATTGGTATAAGCAGCAATTTTCAAGGTTCCTGCTCTCAGGCTCAGAAAAAGTGACCGTTCATAGGGTGGTAGTATTGAGTCATGGTAGGGTTCGGAGCCCAAGTCCTCCTTGTGGCCTAAATACGGGAGACCGCAGGAGACTTTAAAGCAGGAAACTACCATGGTCTTCGCTGTCCTGTACACTCGCTGTCTTGGCCATGTTTCAACATCCCTTGGTCATGGCCAGTGGATGTTCACACAGGTTAACCAGATCAAAATTGCGTGAGCAGAATTTAACTTGTTTGAGCCACTACATTCCAGCGCTATAAAATCTATCAGCATTGATCAATAGTCTGATAAGGATGGAGAAGTCTACACACGTATCCAGAATAGCAGTGGTTTGAGAGATAATGGGCCTCATTACGAGGTTGGAGGTAGCCTTGCCGGTTTGACCTACCTCCAAACTCGCATCCGGGTCCAGATCCGGGTCCACGAATGGGCCCGGCAATTGCCCTTTCGCAGGTGCCGGGCCCGGTACATCCCCATAGGGCTCAATGGGGATGGGTAGGGTGGTAGCACGGGTACCGTTAGTAATGGTACCCGTGCTACCATCATGTTCTGCTCGCGGGTGCCGGTACGTCCACCAGGTCAGAGCTGGTGGCTGCAAGGGAACCCATGAGGAGAACTCCTAGTATGGCAGTACGGTAGCAACGGTGCCGGTAGCGATACCAGCGCCGTTGTTGCCTTACCGCCATACTTGTAATGAGGCCCAATGTCTTTGATGGGCCGGAGATCGCTTTCCAAATGTAGGATTATATTAGGAGTTCCCTTTGGCTGGATGAGCAGGGATTTCAAAAAATATCTTTTCTTTTGGCATATCCCCAGATTTCTGCCTCATATAGAGCTGCTTGCACAGCCTGCAGCCTATATAGGTGCATTGCTGGGGACAGTGCACCTCCACCATGTGATGAGGAACATTTTCTGATGCCCCCTCCATATTTTTCCAGCTTCAGGTTTGCTTTCAACACGTGCTCTGTCCACAAACTATTCTCAGCAAATTGGGGGCCCAGATAGTCGCAGGCTTTCCTCCACCTTCTCCCATCCACTTCTATATGGATGTTAGATCTCCAGATGATCTATGCCTAGAGATCAATGTTTTAGTTTTGGCTAAGTTTATTTCCCAGCACAATTCCCCACACTTCTTTACAAATGTTCTCATAGCGTGCTTAACTCCCATTGGGCTGGGTGTGGGCAGCACAGCGTCATCTGCAGGAAACGGCTCTGGGTAGCGCATGTTACCCATCCTGGGTGTGTCCAGGCTGTTGGCCACCAACTCCTCTATTCATCTAATGATGTAAAGGCAGAAGAGGAGTGGGGCCAGAACGAACCCGTCTCACGCCTCGTTGTACCGCAAATGACTCTGTGCATTCGCCTCCCACACCCCAGCGCATGCAGCTTTACTATCCTTGTATTGAGCTTGGATTATACCAAGTAGGGCTGGTGGAATGTTATAAACCGCTAGCTTCTACCAAAGTTTGTTTCGTGAGACTGAGTAGAAGGCAGTGTGAAGGTCCACAAAGAATGCATACAGCTTGGTGTTGCAGAGGATTGTGTGCTTTTTCACCAGGAGATCCAACCGAAAACATTGTTCCAATGTACCCATACCATCTTGGAAGCCAGCTTGTAGTGGACTCAAGATACCCTCTGATGCAGACCATTTCTGTAAATGCTCAAGAATGACTTTTGCATAGATTTTTCCTGCCCCGTCAAGGAGGGAGATGGGTCGATGATTTCCTGGCATCTCCCTCCCCCCTTTTTTAGAAATGGGTACTACGATGGCCTTCTGCCACATAGCTGGTATTATGCCCAATTCAATAACACCATTAAACACCCTAGTTAGTACTGGACCCCAAACAGTTGGCTCATCTTTGTATAAATCAAAGCTTATACAATCTGTTCCAGGAGATTTCCTGCATTTCATCCCTCCAATTGCCTTAGTTAACTCCTCCAGGGATACTCCGAGACCCTTATCCAAGAGATCTGCACTCACAGGCTCCTGAAACGTGTTGTTGTTGCTCTCTTCGGCCTCGTATAAGATCAAAAAATGGCTGTGACAGACGTCAGGGGCGATGCTGCACTGTAGCTCACCTGAGGAGTTTGTGGTATCGCCGGCCACAAGTTTCCAAAAGGTGCTAGAATCATTGTTCATAGATGCCCCAGTTAGGGGTTTCCACCTTTTCTTGATGTGGGTTTTTTTCTTTTCCCTCATGGTCACTCTGTATGCTGCTCTCAGGGTTTTCAGGCAGGCTGTATCTACTGTTGTATTTTCTCTTAGCGAGGAGATTAAAGCTGCTTTGCATTTTCCGCAGCCCTCATCAAACCAGTTCTGCCTTGGCTTGTATTTCTGCTTAATGGCTTTCTTAATTTCCATTTGCAGAGGTAACAAGCATTGCTTTATGGCCGAGAATTCTTCTAGGATCAAGTCAGCATCATTTCGAGGGCCACATATCCGAACAACATGATCTACAACAGCCTGATATAGTTCTGATTTCTTGTTGCATTCTATGATCCTTGACCACTTCACCACCCGCCTTGATTGCCCCTGGATTTCAATATCCACAACACTCTGCAGTGTTCTCTCCTGGTGTGTTCCAGAGCAGATACTACACAGGCTAGGCCCGGTTTGTGATCACTCTATTGGGGAGTTATCACTTCGAAGGACCTCACCCTGTTCCATGACGTTGCACTGATTGTCACATAATCTATTCTACTGTTGCCATTATGCCCATGGATAGTACTCCTTGCCGGTTGATCATTCGGGCAGCATCCATTGAATGCTGTAAGATTGTTGTTATGCACGATTCTTGCTGCTTCTAGGGATAAACGATGGGTCTTTTTAGGGTAGTCACTTAACAATTGTGGTATCCTGCAAGCCCCATCCTGGTCATCAAAGATGTCTTCCAGGATCCTCAGTGGTTTGTATTGTAGATTGAAATTTGCCATTTTAAGAGAGCCTGGGAGGATACAAGATAGACTTGTTTTCAGCAGGTCATTCATCCAGACTAGGCTCTCCAGGGGAAACACACCTGAGGTCCTGTTGTAGATGTTAAACAGGTTTATCCTCGAGCCCCTGCCAGCTATAATGTTCAGGAGATCTGGAGTTTTAGTTTCCTGCTGAGTTACTACGCAGTTAGGTTTGGCGCTAACCCACATTAACAACCCTCCCATTTGTCAACCCCTTTTGCCCTTTGAGGCTTTAATCGCATAGGCAGTGTATCCTTGAATATAGCAGGCATCTATTGCCCATGTCTCTTGGAAGAAAATATGATTGAATCCTTCAATAAATGCTCTCCAGGCTGAGTCTACCAAGTGCTTTTCTATTTCAACGATGTTCCATGAAAGAATCCTGGAGTAGATTGGTTGTTGGGGTATTTGATGGAGGCTGTAGTCAATCGATATCGTCCAATCTGAGGTCATGATGTACTGGTGCAATCTCTGGATCTGTGGCCCTGTCTACACCTACTCGAGGCCCGTAATATGGGGGGCTGATTCTTACACTTATAATGGAGCTAATGGGGGATATGAACGAGCTTCGATAGGCGAAAGGCATTTTGCCAATGATTTATCCCGCAAAACCAAATGGATGGAGTCCACCTTCGCCAGGGGTGTCTGGACCCTTGTACACTGGATAAGGTCTTCTCTAATAATGGGGGTGCAGTCCCTGATCTGTCTTATCCAGTGGATGGCCTTATTCCAGAGTGAATCCCCATCTTTGAACTGCCCAGGATGTGGTTTGTGACACCACACATATAGGTGCTCTTCTCTATGTATTCATGGCTGGTCCTACTCCCAGTTATCGATCCGGTCGTTAACAATCTATTGGGATGGCCATATGCTCACTATTGCTCACTATTCTTAGAGAGACACAGCTCCTCCCTACTGATGAGGTTCAACCAGACCGTAACACGTGTCTGGGGATGCTGTTGGTACTCTTGTTCAGAGGAGAATTGCCTACCATTTTGGTGCTGGACTGCCCCAGAGCAGGACATAGACTGATATGTTTAAGATATTTCTTCTCTGTGAAAGATAGTGAGCTAAAGACTCTGGGTAAGTCTCTCGCAACCAGGACTAATGTCTGGCAGAGGGACTCCCAGGACCCCCCTTGTTAATCTGCATATGCAAGTAACTTTGGGTCTCACCCTAAGTTACTAGGGGAATCCAGACATGGACCCCTTGCTCACTATTCTTAGAGAGACACAGCTCCTCCCTACTGATGAGGTTCAACCAGACCGAAACACGTGTCTGGGGATGCTGTTGGTACTCTTGTTCAGAGGAGAATTGCCTAGCATTTCGGTGCTGGACTGCCCCAGGGCAGGACAAAGACTGATATGTTTAGGATAGTTCTTCTCTGTGAAAGATAGTGAGCTAAAGACTCTGGGTAAGTCTCTCGCAACCAGGACTAATGTCTGGCAGAGGGACTCCCAGGACCCCCCTTGTTAATCTGCATATGCAAGTAACTTTGGGTCTCACCCCAAGTTACTAGGGGAATCCAGAAATGGACCCCTTGCTCACTATTCTTAGAGAGAGACAGCTCCTCCCTACTGATGAGGTTCAACCAGACTGAAACACGTGTCTGGGGATGCTGTTGGTACTCTTGTTCAGAGGAGAATTGCCTAGCATTTCGGTGCTGGACTGCCCCAGGGCAGGACAAAGACTGATATGTTTAGGATATTTCTTCTCTGTGAAAGATAGTGAGCTAAAGACTCTGGGTAAGTCTCTCGCAACCAGGACTAATGTCTGGCAGAGGGACTCCCAGGACCCCCCTTGTTAATCTGCATATGCAAGTAACTTTGGGTCTCACCCCAAGTTACTAGGGGAATCCAGAAATGGACCCCTTGCTCACTATTCTTAGAGAGACACAGCTCCTCCCTACTGATGAGGTTCAACCAGACTGAAACACGTGTCTGGGGATGCTGTTGGTACTCTTGTTCAGAGGAGAATTGCCTAGCATTTCGGTGCTGGACTGCCCCAGGGCAGGACAAAGACTGATATGTTTAGGATATTTCTTCTCTGTGAAAGATAGTGAGCTAAAGACTCTGGGTAAGTCTCTCGCAACCAGGACTAATGTCTGGCAGAGGGACTCCCAGGACCCCCCTTGTTAATCTGCATATGCAAGTAACTTTGGGTCTCACCCCAAGTTACTAGGGGAATCCAGAAATGGACCCCTTGCTCACTATTCTTAGAGAGACACAGCTCCTCCCTACTGATAAGGTTCAACCAGACCGAAACACGTGTCTGGGGATGCTGTTGGTACTCTTGTTCAGAGGAGAATTGCCTACCATTTTGGTGCTGGACTGCCCCAGAGCAGGACATAGACTGATATGTTTAGGATATTTCTTCTCTGTGAAAGATAGTGAGCTAAAGACTCTGGGTAAGTCTCTCGCAACCAGGACTAATGTCTGGCAGAGGGACTCCCAGGACCCCCCTTGTTAATCTGCATATGCAAGTAACTTTGGGTCTCACCCCAAGTTACTAGGGGAATCCAGAAATGGACCCCTTGCTCACTATTCTTAGAGAGACACAGCTCCTCCCTACTGATGAGGTTCAACCAGACTGAAACACGTGTCTGGGGATGCTGTTGGTACTCTTGTTCAGAGGAGAATTGCCTAGCATTTCGGTGCTGGACTGCCCCAGGGCAGGACAGAGGCTGATATGTTTAGGATATTTCTTCTCTGTGAAAGATAGTGAGCTAAAGACTCTGGGTAAGTCTCTCGCAACCAGGACTAATGTCTGGCAGAGGGACTCCCAGGACCCCCCTTGTTAATCTGCATATGCAAGTAACTTTGGGTCTCACCCCAAGTTACTAGGGGAATCCAGACGTGGACCCCTTGCTCACTATTCTTAGAGAGACACAGCTCCTCCCTATTAATGAGGTTCAACCAGACCGAAACACGTGTCTGGGGATGCTGTTGGTACTCTTGTTCAGAGGAGAATTGCCTAGCATTTCGGTGCTGGACTGCCCCAGGGCAGGACAAAGACTGATATGTTTAGGATATTTCTTCTCTGTGAAAGATAGTGAGCTAAAGACTCTGGGTAAGTCTCTCGCAACCAGGACTAATGTCTGGCAGAGGGACTCCCAGGACCCCCCTTGTTAATCTGCATATGCCGTTGGGGTCATCTGGTTGTTATTTACAGGACCGGTGCCAAGGCCCCTTCTCGGCGGGTGGAATCGGGCATAGTTGTCAATGGTATGTCTGATGGCAGCATCATTTGCCGGGGTAAGTGTCATAGAGGCTACCTTCTTCACAGAGTGTATTTGTATGGATGTTCTAGTGGCAGGAGTTATTCCACTTATTACAGATGATTCGTTCTTCTTGTGCCTCGTCAGTCGGCTGGTAGATTCATGGGCAGTGTGTGCTGCACTTCGGTTTAGCCCTTTTTTACTGACCATCATTAATGCAGGCTGCAGTGGGCCCAGATCTATTGCCCCTAAATACTTAATTGTCTATATTGCCTGTTTTTTTTTTCTAAGGCATCCCCTCAATCTTCGTCATTAATGATTTAAAAATAACGCTTAATGTCATCAGCTCTTCAAATATCTTGGTAAGACCCACTCTATTTGAATAGTTACAATTGCAATTGCAATGGTTACTCTGTTGTATGTCCTTAAGCGATTTTGGACTCACCCCCCCTTGTCCATGGCGTCAAGCGGCAAGAATCTATTGCATAATTCGACGTCAGATGCAATTGCTCCTTGCCATTCAATGGGGTCAGCTGTCCGATTCGTTGCATTTTTGCCAACTTCTCTTTGACCATTGGTTGGCCATTGATTGGCCCCTCTAGTTGGTTTCCTGCTAGCATCCCTTTCTCGCAGTCGGGCTCCAATTGTGTCACGAGGTCAGGTAAGACTTTGACTGGGACAGGAGTTAGTAAGATGGCTGGCGCCAACTGGTTATGGACAACTACTGCACTGTCCTTTGTTGTTGTTATTCCTCCTGCAGGAATAACGTCGTTTTTCCCCCTCGTTCTGCTCCTTTCCTTTGACCACCTCATACTGGGCCAGGGGGTCAAGGGTACGTTTGGTGATTGGTCTATTAATGGCAGGTTGTTTAATCGTTTTTATCTCCCCGCAGTCCAAATCGAGTTCAATAGCGTCTAGTCAGTGGTCAAAGTGAGAGGGAGCAGTTGGGAGTGGTGCTCCTCTACTTTTAAAAGTGTAGGAAGAAGTTTAAACAAATACTTCAGTGCACTGCACTGAACGTTCCCTTAAACATCAGGAGGCATTTGTTTAGGGGATTGTATTGCACGTGGGAGGGGGGCGTGGTGATGGAGTTTGTGGGGAGCGGGCCAGGCCAGCAGGGCACATAGTTCCACTACTTCTTTTCGTACACTTCGACCACTGCGTCTAGTTGGGATGATATTGTGGCACAATTTAGACTGAATGCTACATTTCTGCTTGACCACGTTAGGGTTGTGGGTATCGATATATGCAGCTGTATCTGCACAAAAATATAATAATATTTTGATGGGGGGGTTAGCGGTTCATAAACTGTAGGGAACCTTGAGGTGAGCTTAGTGGCGACCCTCCTCTGCCGTCCACTTTCTGCCAAATGCAGTCACTTTGCCCCACTTCACTTTCGCAAAAGGAAAAAAAAAAACAGTTTGCAGAAATAAAACGTGCACACCCAGCAGCGACGCTTTCGTGAAGCCAACGAGTAGTCCAGCGTGATGTACTTAGCACTTGATTAATACAACTTAACCACGGTAACTGCGTTTACTTGCCTCCAGACACCGTCAACGTGCTCCCTGGTGGCGCTCCCAAGCCTCATCACACGGTTGCAGCCCTGCAACCCACAACGGTGGGGTTTGACTGGAGGGCTCCGTAGCATCTAGGGTCCCACTTCCGGCTGCGTTAGGTGCTCGGTGAGCCCCGCTCTGCACCGCGCCGCAGCCGTAGTCGTAGCCGCCTTTACCGAGCCGTGCAATGTCAACCCGTGTAAAGGACCCGAGTAAAGGACCCTACGGCTATTGCTGCCTAGAATGTCATATCTAATTTAGATATTAACCTTTCCTTTTTCAGTACTGAACGGTGAGCATGAAGGTTGCCTGGACTTCCCAGCTATGAGAGAAGTATTGCTTCTTATAATTAAGAAACTCCAAAAAACCTTGAATAAGATGACAGGTCGACAGCAGCAGTGATTCCTTCTCCTGGGGAAATCCATCATGTGATCTACAACATCCTATCACAGGAGATGTTAGGTTGTATGATGCTGCTGTTAATTTGACTTATTCTTGTTAAACCTACCAAAAGATTGATCTAATCATTTGTTTCACTGTTATTACTATTAAATGATCAATAAAAATTATTAAACAAAAAAAAACAGCTTCTGTGTCCGCCTCTTCTAACTGGAAGGCGGAATGATACAATATGCT
This sequence comes from Ambystoma mexicanum, assembly GCF_040938575.1. Taxonomy (NCBI): domain Eukaryota; kingdom Metazoa; phylum Chordata; class Amphibia; order Caudata; family Ambystomatidae; genus Ambystoma; species Ambystoma mexicanum. The sequence goes on along the minus strand of NC_090924.1, from coordinate 333,287,775 downwards.
CCCTGGCTTCCTCCCCGATCTTCACCTTCTTCAACCTCTTCTGTTCGATATACATTTTATTTCTCGATCAATAAACAAAATGGATGTGACGTGGAGTCGATAAAACGGAATCATCTCCGCCCACCATCAGCTACTTTGTCGTCACATGAGGGTGATGTGAACTTGCAGAGTGAGGCATCATTTGAACCAAAGAGGGACGCAGGAACCTTTCTAGCATTTAAAGGGCTGCAGAGTTAGCGCAAACTTAAGGGGAAATGTGGGAGTACCCCACATCCATCGCATCTTTTGGCACAGGTTATTCACTCTGAGCCTAGTCTGGTGGGTAGAACGAATGTAATAAAGTACTGGGAGACACCAGACCCTTGGATCGCAAACAGTAATGTACGACCAATCAATGAGATCAGGCATCCTCATGGCATGAGGGCTAACATTGCAAGGGGTAGTTGCCCTTAGCCGCCCTCTGAACTACATTGATTATTCATCCCACAATCTGACCAGTCCGCCTGCCATTGATGAAGCTCGTCGGCTCATGCTTCATTAGGATAGGCAAAATATTGTTCAATCATCGGGTCATCTTTTTTACATACAGATACTGAGACGGGGGTGGTGGGACAATAGGCTGGTTATTTGGCTGTGTCTGGATCATGCTTAGCTGTTAGGTGAGAGGAAGTTTTCATCACAGTATCTATGACTCCGCCCATCTGCAGGTATGAATGGAATGGTCTTGAGGGGGTCGGATCTGAATCTCTGCATAGGCTTTATACAATGTAATAGGGAAGCCGCCCGGCCCTAGGACCTTCCCAGGAGGCGAAGCCCTAAAGCATCAGATGCCTCCTGCCTTGTGATCAGGGCTTTCTACAGAGGAGTGGAAGCTTCTTCAAGGGCAGGCAGTCAGCACTGCTCGCGCATTCCTTTTCAGCCAGCGTCACACTCCTCGGCTGTATGTATGGCCCAGGCGCAGATTAGTTATACATCTAGTCCCTCTAGTTCTCTCTTTCCTGCTAAGGCCTTTCACATGTTTTCTGTTGCATTTGTCTTGTGAGAGCTTAGAGGCCCAGGGGTGAAAAGCACAATATAAAAAGATGGATGGATGGATGGATGGATGGATGGATGGAGAGAGAGAGAGAGAGAGAGAGAGAGAGAGAGAGAGAGAGAGAGAGAGAGAGATAGATAGATAGATAGATAGATATAGAGAGAGATAGATAGATAGATAGATAGATAGATAGATAGATAGATAGATAGATAGATAGATAGAGATAGATAGATAGATAGATAGACAGATAGATAGATAGATAGATAGATAGATAGATAGATAGATAGATAGATAGATAGATAGATAGATAGATAGATAGATAGATAGATGTAACGTGGAATACTAGCCCATGAAACATCTAAGTCTCCATTTGTTTGTGGAGGACAAGCACCCCCCAGCCCCTGCATCTTCCATTTTCCTGGTGCACTTGTGGTATATGCACTATTCATAGCCTACATGCTAAGAGACAACCGCCCTCATCTGCATTTCTTAGAAGTTAGTCTGCTACTTACTGTGTTGCATCAGTTAGCAGCATCTTAAGTTCTCCCTTAATGGTTTTAAATTTGCAACAGAGTGCCTGAGAAACGGATTACTTATGTTGGTCTTTGATGGTTTTATGTTGGTTCGCAAGACACAAGAGCTTCGTCTCTCTGGCGTGTTATAGAGCAGTCGTCAGTTTTATCATCACGCCTCTCATCATTGACTCAAGCGCTTCCCACCATGAAGCCAACGTTGCCTCCCTGTCCTAGTTTAGGGAGAGATACTGCTGGACAGCTGGGTAAAGGCCCCATCCCCTGCCCTCCCCCAAGGAATAAAGGAGTTCAACTAGAGCATCAAGATGCTGACTCTCGGCAGGAGAGGAGTCAGAAACGCACCCCAGCCTAGAGATCCAGCGCTTGAGCAGCGTGCAGAAGTGAGACACCCCTGCGCCCTTCAGCTGTAAATCTCTTCTGCTCCTAAGGACATTTACAGCTGCTCCATGCTGGTGGATTTCATTATCTGCAGTTCTGCTCAAGTAGAACTGTTTAAGCTGTTTCTGTGAATAGAAGATTACGTGTTTTCATTAAACTGCTAGGACCTTATTTATTTATAGCGATTGCATCTGTGTGCTCATCTGTCATGTGACATTGAGCATCTGCCTTTAAAAAGTAGACCCTGAGCATTCAGCCTTGCTGCCACATGGTGAATCATATGTTCTGGTAACCCCTTTTTTATACTTTAGAATTAGAGTTTCATAATCTGGGGAATTAATGAGCTTTACGGGGACCGCATGTGGCTCTTCCCAAATCTCTCTGGGGCGCAGAAAACAACTTATGATCGAGGCCACCTAGAAATCTTGCACTTTGCACTTTATTAATGTTTCCAATATTATAAAAGACTGCCTGGATAATAAATGTATCTGACTTATTAGTGCCAACAATCTTACCTGCAACACCCACGTGGAAATGAAAGCCAACAGCCTCATTGCAACCTTAGAGGCATTGCTAGGACAGTTGCTTTGTGCAAAATACTGCATGTTTTAGCAGCTAGCACATTACAGATATGGTGGTGCTTACCGCCTGTGGCAAATACCTCTTTACAATGTCCAATACCACCTTGACAGTCCTACAATGTGTACCTCTACCCCAGAGCTGGAAGTGAAAACTGTAAAATTGCCCTGAATTTTTTTAATTTTATTTTCCTGCACTGAAGGGAAGCACTTGCCTTAATGATAGAAACAACTGTTTTCATGGAACGTTAGAAGGGGTTACAAAGTGGCCATCTCTAATGCCCATCTTCTCACCAACCATTCACATATAATGCATAGAAGGGTCAACAGTGACCCTTCTATTCATTTTTACAACATGTATAGTAATCGAATGTGCCACTAACTACTGTACACATTCAATTTCTGCCCTCAGAAACAAGGGGAAACATAGATTCATTGTATATTATGTTGATCCCAAAAAAATGGCAACTAGATGAATGCTTCATCATGCATAGGAAGATTGAAGCTCTTGGAATAGCAGGACAACTTAAGAATTCACCTCTGGGATCGCTCATGTGTTCATGCGTGTGGTTCCTTCACGTAGAGCCATACACTTCAGAAGTTACCCCCACACATCCTAGTCTGAAGGATTTGAATGATGCACCACGAAATATAAGCAAGCAGGCAAGAGAAAGAAACACTGCTGGGCTGTTCTCGGAGAGGTCTACATTCAAGCCCGTGTCTCTGTGCACTCTAATAACACGGCCAAACTCTTCCAAATCTACAAGGAGCTGGCCACTCCATCTGCAGTCTCCACCTCTCCTGTTCCCTCCCAGGCCCTCTGTATGGCTCTGGCTTCTGACTTGACCACTAAAACTCAGGACATCCTGCCCTCTCTCTGCTCTTTACCTCTCTTGGCCCCCCTCTGGCCACCTATCCCTCTCCTCGTCCTTTCTTCTCCTTCTCCCCGACCGCTCCTGACAAGATTTCTAGGCAAGTCTGATCTATGAAAGTTTCGTCCAAGCAGGTGCTCCCCTGCTCCTCTAGAATCATCAAGGACCAGATCGCCACCCTCACTTCAGCCTTGGCCAATTTCTGCGATCACCCGTTTGCCACTGGAACTTTCCCCTTTCCCCTCAAGCACTCTGTTGTGCACCCCCTCCTGAAAAAGCCTTCTGCCGATCCTTCCTGTCCGGCAAACTACCGCCCAATCTCTATCACCCCTTTCCCAGGCTAACTTCTGGAAAAGTTGGCCATCTCCCAGCTTTCTCTCCACACCGAATCTGTTGGTTGTCTCCATGACCATCGGTCTGGCTTCAGAGCAGCCAGAGGCACGGAATCTGCTCTCCTGAACACCCATGACGATTTGCTCACTAATAACGATTCTAGCATTCCATCTGTCTTCATCCTCCTGTATCTTTCCTTTGCCTTCAACATGGTCAGTCATGCCATCCTGATCAATCATCTCTGTGAGAACCTGGGCATCACAGATCAGGCCCTGGCTCGGTTTACCTCCTTCCTCCTGGACCGACCCTCAAAGGTCCAACTTGGGTCCTTTCTCTCCACCACCTCTCTCTCCACATGTGGTGTTCCCCCTTGGGCTCTACCCTCCCACCCTGGCTCATCAATCTCTACTTGGCCCCTTTGGCCCACCTTATCTCTACCTTCTCCTCTGACTTTCAGTGTTATGTGGATGACACTCAGCTCTCCTTCAGGCTACCCTCATCCTCCTCCCCTCTCTCGCTCATTCCTGACTGTCTATCTGTGATTCAGGAGTGATGCACCTCCAACGATCTCTGCCTTAATGCCAGTAAGACTGAGATCCTTCTCATTGGGACCCCTGCTTCTGCTTTCCCTCTCTCACTCTGGCCGCCCTCCTTGGGCCATCTTCCTTCGCCTTCCTGTGAGGCTAAAAACCTTGGTGTCATCTTCGACTCCCCTCTCTCCTTCTCTCCTCACATCATGGACGTTGCCAAGAAGGCCCACTGCCAGCTGCACCTCCCCAGAGGTATTCTTCCTTTTCTCACTTTCCCCCAGAAGCTCACTGTCTCCAGAACCCTGGTCCTCTGTAGGCTGGACAACTGCAACAGCCTCTTTCTCAATCTGCCTTCCTCTACTCTCTGCCCTATGCAACTAATCCAGAACAGGACTGAGAGATTTGTCCTTGGCCTCAAGCCCAGGGACCGTATCTCTCCAGCCCTGAAATATCTCAGCGGGCTCCAAGTGGCTGCAAGGATCACGTTCAAGACCCTCTGCATTGTCCACAAGGATTTCTAGGGCCTGGGGCCTGCACTACATCCAACTCTCTCTTCCTAAACACTTGCCTTTTGAGGGTCAGACGCTTCTCCAGGCAGAGAACAGGGAGTAGATCTCTCTCCTCTGCAGTTGCCTCCCGCCGGAATGGCCTCCCTGCCCCTCTCAAACTTGAGCTGGACCACCTGAAGTTCCGGAAGCAGCTCACGTCCTTCCTCTTTGCTTCTGCTTTCTCTCTCTCTCTCTCTCTCTCCCGTGCTGACCAACCTACATGCTGCACTGACTGGCTGCCTGGCTACCCTCAGAGTCTTACGGGTAACAGGCCCCCCCTTGACCAGTAGCCCCTGCACGGCCTTCGGGGCTGTATCTGGAACCCTACAGTCCCCTGCCTCCTTCCACTTACCCAGAGCCGCACTGCCCTGGCTGCACTTACTCAGAGCATGGCTGCCCTGCTTGCACTTCACCCTTCCCTCACCATGGCACTTCCCCTCTCCCTCCCCACTGCACTTTGCGTTTCGCACTTGCACAATCTGAATGACACAAGGCCAAGTAAGATAATTTGTTTTGTCCTCCCTCTGTCTTCCGTGCTTGTCTTGCCGCGTCTAGAAACACTTGTGTACAGGCATGTTACAAATTACTTATCATATCATATCATGAAGGGATGGGTAAGTGCCAGTCGTGGCATTTGCAAACCTACTGAAGGCCGATATGTTTTTTGCAGAGCTGTTTGCGTGTCCATATCGGTTGAGCCTGTTGCCCACCATGCCCACCTATGTGTAAGCTTGGTAAAGGGAATGCAGTCAGTTGCATGTTGGACAATTGTATTTGGAAAATAAATCAGGCTGTTGGTCACATTTTCAGTACTACCTCTAAAAGGCTAGTCAGACTGAGCAAGCCATTTTTTGGGCTGGTTCCTTAGCGAGGTTACTGGTGGCACAGTCACCCACGTGTTGGGCTTGTGCATATAGAAGGCCAGTAGGGATGGGGAACAATCAGCATATTGTGGGACCTGAACTTGTGAAGTCTTGTGTGATAATGCCATATTGAGAGCCGGCTCGAACTGGCCTATAGAGCAATAGGCCCATGTCCGAACCAAAAAGCAAAATGCTGGTGTGGGCCAGTTTCTGTGGCCGAAGTGGGCCACGTTTTTGGCTAATGTGGACCAGTTTGATGAGTTACTTCACAATGCAGCCTGTTGTTTTGACCAGTGTTGCTGAATAATAATTTTAATGCACAATTTGCATCACATTCTATTAAAAATCTCCCCCTCGGGTACTATTCAAACAGTGTCACAAAAGAAATGAATTGCCATTTGCAACTGTGGGCCACTGTATCATTGGTGCCCGAGACAATGTTATGGCCCAGTCGAACCCTGGATAGTGTGCTTCTCTAGAACTGAGTGAAAAAAGGGCCAGCCATTTGACAAGGCACAGAAGCACTCACCAGCCTCTGGGAAGCTTGCGGGGCAGGGCTTTTAGAGCGCCGCGAAGGCTTGGGTAGGAGTAAATCCAGCAAAAGACCATTGCCTAAGAGAGGCAGGTGGAGCTGGGAATGGCCCAACTTCAACCTTATGTTACTGAAAGCAATTCCACTCTCCAGACCAAGAACATCTGGCTGCAGCTCAACAAGCAATCGCTGGCTATAAAGTAGATTAAGAACGTGTCCTATATCAATACACCACTTGCGGAAAGGGATTACGAAAGGCACAGAATTCAGGGGCCAGACTGCAGGTGGGGGAAGACGATTCACACACGACTCCGACACTTAAACAACTAAAATTTCTCCCAATAAGCACAATGTGAACATCAGTTTGCACCTCGCTATATGGAACAATAGCACACAACCGTCACAAAAACGTTAAGGCCGATTTGCTCGCTGCGAACCGGCCGTCATTCACGCACTGCGTAAAACGAAACATCCGGTTGGCTTGCAGCGAGCAAATCGGACTGAATGCCTCAGTGGTGACAGAGAGAGAAATAATGTATGAAGGGGGGCTGGGGTAAATTGTGTGTTGTATGTGGGTGTGTGTGTTTGTATGTCAGAGAGTGTGATTGGTGGAAGGAGGTTTGGGAGGAGAGAGAATGGGACAGAGAGCGGCCCGGGGGTGTTCTGCGCAGAACACACGGTTGGTAGTGGGGGTGGGGGGAGGGCTCAGCAGACTACGGGGGTGGCAGGGGTGTCCACCTCATATGTGGATAGGGGGCAGGCGGCATACAAGGGAAACGTTGCTTCCCGGCAGCACCAGGATCGGGCCTGGTATACCGGGATGCTATCCAATCGGCCTGCGCGGAAACAACGCAGAACCAAAGAAGCTCAGGGTATGCCTTCCGGGGATTAATGAACTGCAAACACTATCAAGAGCTCTTATGAAAAGCTGCATGTCGACAGGATAACCGCGGTTTCACGACATCCCAATGTCGAATGTGAGCAGGTCCTCTGGCACGGTTTTACTCTTTCACTTCTGCTAGTTATAGTCCTACATTTTTAGTTTTATTTAAATTTTATTTATCTATAGTGTGACTTAGTTTAAAATCAAACTTTACACACATGTAAGCAGCAATTCATAACAAGTAAAACCCGACTAAAACAAAGACATTTCATATAGGGATAAAAGCATCTTAAGAAAATTTGATAAATTAACAACCTATCATTTGGATTATATAGCAGATTTATAATGGAAAAGCAAAATGACACCTGATGTGTAACAATGGAAAGTAAACAAAGGGTGGGGTGGGCTATGCACATCTGGCATAGGGCAATTAGAGACCTATAAGGTCCCTGTACCGGGCAGCAAACTCTAGAATCAATTAGCACTGCATAGTCACCACTAAAGGAATTTTGTAAGGTTCATGAAAATAGTAAATCTTGGATCCGTTTACTGTAACCTGGCCTTACAGAAGGGTGGCCTTGTTGTTAGCTTGCTCAGATCAGATGTTTTTTGGTTTTATAATATGATGAAACACTTCTAAACATAACATGCTTTGCCACAACAGGTCGCACTGCTTGGAACAAACACAAATTCATTGTGTATCTATAATGTTCCACAAAATATAGGTCCCAACTTTTCCTTCCACCTATATCGGTGGCCCCCTTTCAGATGGGTTTCCCCATGATATGAGCTTGCTAGAACTTGGCAGGTGAATTTGCTGCAGAGCTCCTGGAACGAGAAACCACTGCACACCCTTTGGGTGGGTTTAGTAGTCCTGAGTTCTTGGATATTGGATGGATTCGAAAATTGGCAAGCATCGTGCATCTATCGATCATCTCTGACTTCTGAGAGCTATGCAGGCAAAAAGTTGCATCTCCACGTTAATCTAAAGAAAATACAAATATACTGTGTTCCACAAATACACGTGGATGGCATGAATCAGAAACCATGCGGACGTCTACAACCAGGTGACCAAAGAGTGCATATGTATTCAATATGAAAGAACGGAAAACATATATATTGAAGACAATATTAATTAGTGACAGTTTGGTTGATCTGTTAATGGCCATTGTTAGGTAGCTAGAGATAGCCACTTTATAGAAACGATAGCTTTTTCAGTATCTTACCCCAACTTTAAGGAAACCTTTCCATGGATAGGACAGCTAAACAACCCGAGGGCACTTTTTCTTTATCACAACAAGCGCTGCACGAGTATAAAAAGATTACGTTTAAATTGAAATGCGATACAGCAGAAGACTATTAAATGTGAGTGGGTGAGGAATTACTTCACATTTCTCACTGCCATCTTATAACATACCAGTGAGAATTGCCAGCAGAAGTTCGCGAATCCACGGTTATCTGGGATCAGGCCCACACCTTTGAGAGAACAATTTTGAGATATGTGGATTCTGTGTGAACAAGTCATGGACACGATGGTATCATTCATGTAGTTTTGGTTCTGCAAACTTTTAATAGGAGTAATGTGATTTGCCTTGATCAAGCCTACAAAGGGCGAAACATTTGCACGTGCCCCAGTAGGTAGATGTCGTGCAAGGGCACAAGGCAGAAGAGGCAGCCATGAGTTGAAAACTGCTCTAGTATTAAACCAGTTTGATGAAATCCATGCAGTGAATTATTATTTTGTTTTTTTAAACATGCATTGAGCGGGCTGGCAGCTTTCAAAGTTTACTAAATAGTAATAACACATTTCATTTTTTTAAACCTAGTTCTACTCAGACTAGGTTGGCACTGTGTTTCCCAAAACACGGTGTGTAATTCCTATCATTAGGGTGATGCTCCTGTAAATAAATGGTACCACTGCTGGAGGGTGGTCCGATAATGTCTGTAATCCCAGACTGTAACCATGGCGACCATCATTCCCAAACTTCTCCTTCAAAGACTGAAAGCAGGATCAATCTAATGATGAAGATGCAATAAAAATGGTTTGCTTGCAAAGGTACCCAACTCAGGCCTCTGCCTCATGCGGCATGCAGTGTGGCAGTCAACAGGCTGCCCTGTGGTGGGCATGCAGTGTGGCAGTCAACAGGCTGCCCTGTGGTGTGCGCCCTCAGACCTCTGCCTCATGGGGCATGTAGTGTGGCAGTCAGCCCGCTGCCCTGTGGTGTGCGCCCTCAGACCTCTGCCTCATGGGGCATGCAGTGTGGCAGTCAGCCGGCTGCCCTGTGCTGTGCGCCCTCAGACCTCTGCCTCATGGGGCATGCAGGGTGGCAGTCAGCCGGCTGCCCTGTGGTGTGCGCCCTCAGACCTCTGCCTCATGGGGCATGCAGGGTGGCAGTCAGCCGGCTGCCCTGTGGTGTGCGCCCTCAGACCTCTGCCTCATGGGGCATGCAGTGTGGCAGTCAGCCGGCTGCCCTGTGCTGTGCGCCCTCAGAACTCTGCCTCATGGGGCATGCAGGGTGGCAGTCAGCCGGCTGCCCTGTGCTGTGCGCCCTCAGACCTCTGCCTCATGGGGCATGCAGGGTGGCAGTCAACAGGCTGCCCTGTGGTGTGCGCTCTCAGACCTCTGCCTCATGGGGCATGCAGTGTGGCAGTCAACAGGCTGCCCTGTGGTGTGCGCTCTCAGACCTCTGCCTCATGGGGCATGCAGTGTGGCAGTCAACAGGCTGCCCTGTGGTGTGCGCTCTCAGACCTCTGCCTCATGGGGCATGCAGTGTGGCAGTCAGCCGGCTGCCCTGTGGTGTGCGCTCTCAGACCTCTGCCTCATGGGGCATGCAGTGTGGCAGTCAACAGGCTGCCCTGTGGTGTGCGCCCTCAGACCTCTGCCTCATGGGGCATGCAGTGTGGCAGTCAGCCGGCTGCCCTGTGCTGTGCGCCCTCAGAACTCTGCCTCATGGGGCATGCAGGGTGGCAGTCAGCCGGCTGCCCTGTGCTGTGCGCCCTCAGAACTCTGCCTCATGGGGCATGCAGGGTGGCAGTCAACGGGCTGCCCTGTGCTGTGCGCCCTCAGACCTCTGCCTCATGGGGCATGTAGTGTGGCAGTCAACGGGCTGCCCTGTGGTGTGCGATCTCAGACCTCTGCCTCATGGGGCATGCAGTGTGGCAGTCAACAGGCTGCCCTGTGGTGTGCGCTCTCAGACCTCTGCCTCATGGGGCATGCAGTGTGGCAGTCAGCCGGCTGTCCTGTGCTGTGCGCCCTCAGACTTCTGCCTCATGGGGCATGCAGTGTGGCAGTCAACAGGATGCCCTGTGGTGTGCGCCCTCGGATCTCTGCCTCATGGGGCATGCAGTGTGGCAGTCAGCCGTCTGCCCTGTGGTATGCGCCCTTAGACCTCTGCCTCATGCAGCATGCAGTGTGGCAGTCAGCCGGCTGCCCTGTGGTGTGCGCTCTCAGACCTCTGCCTCACGGGACATGCAGGGTGGCAGTCAACAGGCTGCCCTGTGGTGTGCGCCCGAGGACCTTTCACTCAAGCGGCATGCAGTGTGACAGTCAGCCGGCTGCCCTGTGGTCTGCGCCCTCAGACCTCTGCCTCATGGGACATGCAGTGTGGCAGTCAGCCCGCTGCCCTGTGGTGTGCGCCCTCGGATCTCTGCCTCATGGGGCATGCAGTGTGGCAGTCAGCCCGCTGCCCTGTGGTGTGCGCCCTCAGACCTCTGCCTCATGCGGTATGCAGTGTGGCAGTGAGCCGGCTGCCCTGTGCTGTGCGCCCTCAGACTTCTGCCTCATGGGGCATGTAGTGTGGCAGTCAACAGGCTGCCCTGTGGTGTGCGCCCTCAGACCTCTGCCTCATGCGGCATGCAGGGTGGCAGTCAGCTGGCTGCCCTGTGGTGTGCGCCCTCAGACCTCTGCCTCATGGGGCATGCAGGGTGGCAGTCAGCCGGCTGCCCTGTGGTGTGCGCCCTCAGACCTCTGCCTCATGGGGCATGCAGTGTGGCAGTCAGCCGGCTGCCCTGTGCTGTGCGCCCTCAGACCTCTGCCTCATGGGGCATGCAGGGTGGCAGTCAGCCGGCTGCCCTGTGGTGTGCGCCCTCAGACCTCTGCCTCATGGGGCATGCAGGGTGGCAGTCAACCCGCTGCCCTGTGCTGTGCGCCCTCAGACCTCTGCCTCATGGGGCATGCAGTGTGGCAGTCAGCCGGCTGCCCTGTGCTGTGCGCCCTCAGACCTCTGCCTCATGGGGCATGCAGGGTGGCAGTCAGCCGGCTGCCCTGTGGTGTGCGCCCTCAGACCTCTGCCTCATGGGGCATGCAGGGTGGCAGTCAGCCGGCTGCCCTGTGGTGTGCGCCCTCAGACCTCTGCCTCATGGGGCATGCAGGGTGGCAGTCAACAGGCTGCCCTGTGATGTGCGCTCTCAGACCTCTGCCTCATGGGGCATGCAGTGTGGCAGTCAACAGGCTGCCCTGTGGTGTGCGCTCTCAGACCGCTGCCTCATGGGGCATGCAGTGTGGCAGTCAACAGGCTGCCCTGTGGTGTGCGCTCTCAGACCTCTGCCTCATGGGGCATGCAGTGTGGCAGTCAGCCGGCTGCCCTGTGCTGTGCGCCTCAGACCTCTGCCTCATGGGGCATGCAGGGTGGGAGTCAGCCGGCTGCCCTGTGATGTGCGCCCTCAGACCTCTGCCTCATGGGGCATGCAGTGTGGCAGTCAGCCGGCTGCCCTGTGCTGTGCGCCCTCAGACCTCTGCCTCATGGGGCATGCAGGGTGGCAGTCAGCCGGCTGCCCTGTGCTGTGCGCCCTCAGAACTCTGCCTCATGGGGCATGCAGGGTGGCAGTCAACGGGCTGCCCTGTGCTGTGCGCCCTCAGACCTCTGCCTCATGGGGCATGTAGTGTGGCAGTCAACGGGCTGCCCTGTGGTGTGCGCTCTCAGACCTCTGCCTTATGGGGCATGCAGTGTGGCAGTCAACAGGCTGCCCTGTGGTGTGCGCTCTCAGACCTCTGCCTCATGGGGCATGCAGTGTGGCAGTCAGCCGGCTGTCCTGTGCTGTGCGCCCTCAGACTTCTGCCTCATGGGGCATGCGGTGTGGCAGTCAACAGGATGCCCTGTGGTGTGCGCCCTCGGATCTCTGCCTCATGGGGCATGCAGTGTGGCAGTCAGCCGTCTGCCCTGTGGTATGCGCCCTTAGACCTCTGCCTCATGCAGCATGCAGTGTGGCAGTCAGCCGGCTGCCCTGTGGTGTGCGCTCTCAGGCCTCTGCCTCACGGGACATGCAGGGTGGCAGTCAACAGGCTGCCCTGTGGTGTGCGCCCGAGGACCTCTCACTCAAGCGGCATGCAGTGTGGCAGTCAACAGGCTGCCCTGTGGTGTGCGCCCTCGGATCTCTGCCTCATGGGGCATGCAGTGTGGCAGTCAGCCCGCTGCCCTGTGGTGTGCGCCCTCGGATCTCTGCCTCATGGGGCATGCAGTGTGGCAGTCAGCCCGCTGCCCTGTGGTGTGCGCCCTCAGACCTCTGCCTCATGCGGTATGCAGTGTGGCAGTGAGCCGGCTGCCCTGTGCTGTGCGCCCTCAGACTTCTGCCTCATGGGGCATGTAGTGTGGCAGTCAACAGGCTGCCCTGTGGTGTGCGCCCTCAGACCTCTGCCTCATGCAGCATGCAGGGTGGCAGTCAGCTGGCTGCCCTGTGGTGTGCGCTCTCAGACCTCTGCCTCATGGGACATGCAGTGTGGCAGTCAGCCCGCTGCCCTGTGGTGTGCGACCTCAGACCTCTGCCTCATGGGGCATGCAGTGTGGCAGTCAGCCCGCTGCCCTGTGGTGTGCGCCCTCAGACCTCTGCCTCATGCGGTATGCAGTGTGGCAGTGAGCCGGCTGCCCTGTGCTGTGCGCCCTCAGACTTCTGCCTCATGGGGCATGTAGTGTGGCAGTCAACAGGCTGCCCTGTGGTGTGCGCCCTCAGACCTCTGCCTCATGCAGCATGCAGGGTGGCAGTCAGCTGGCTGCCCTGTGGTGTGCGCTCTCAGACCTCTGCCTCATGGGACATGCAGTGTGGCAGTCAGCCCGCTGCCCTGTGGTGTGCGACCTCAGACCTCTGCCTCATGGGGCATACAGTGTGGCAGTCAGACGTCTGCCCTGTGGTATGCGCCTTCAGACCTCTGCCTCATGCGGCATGCAGGGTGGCAGTCATCCGGCTGCCCTGTGGTGTGCGCCCTCAGACCTCTGCCTGATGGGGCATGTAGGGTGGCAGTCAGCCGGCTGCCCTGTGGTGTGCGCCTTCAGACCTCTGCCTCATGGGACATGCAGTGTGGCAGTCAGCCGGCTGCCCTGTGGTCTGCGCCCCTGCTCTTCAAGCTGTGAATTCATGCCTTGCTCCAGAGACTCCCCTTTCTTTTCTGACCCTCTACTTATTGCCGTCTTAATTGGAGGTTCCTGCACTCACTGTTTTTTCTTTTTGTTGAATTATTTTGTCATATTATTTCATTTAATTTATAAATACATTGCCATTGACTATTGATTTCCACCCTTTTGGTTGACTCGTGTTTTATATGATTTCTGGAAAACGTTAAACTGTGTTTATTAAACCTCAACATTAACTGCTTAAATGACGAAATGCCCTGATGAAGTGTTGTCAAATTTTGACAAATTAGAGCATGTTTAGACAAATTCAGCTGTGCATACAAACTATCTCATTATGATACGAATATTCGTTGATGCAAGTTTGTTTTGTTCAATGCAGGGCAACAGGGTAGCATTAGGAACGCCACTATGAACCGATGACATAAGATTTTTAATTTAAGGGTGCTGGTGTTTATTAGCAAGGGTTGCAAAACTTAGGGGCTTCTTTTCCGTCATGCAGAAGGATCTCATCCAGTGTAGCATGGTGTTCCACAGTCCACGTTCGTCCAGCCTCTTCATTGATATGTGCTTCACGGTGTCAAAGGTCGAAGAGATGCTGAGGAGCATAAGAGTCAAGGTAATGTTGGGATCGCCTTTGATTTTAAGATCACCAAAGAAGCTAAAAGTGTGCATTCCATTCCTCACATTGGTCTAAAACGTACATGTGCATGGTCCAGTATGATACGTTGACTGTAAACATACCTTTTTAAAGAGCTTGGCTGGGCAGGGACTATTACAAATTGGTCTCTTGCTTGTGGGGTGTTAGGGTTTCCAGAGGTGGTTTGAGAATTGGTTTAATGATGAGAGTCTTGAAACGTCCTGAAGCCGTCTTGGGTTCCAGTGAGGTCATGGTGGAAGTAGCCTGGAGTGTCATTGTTAAGGGCGCCTTTGTATATCGCTGGCAGGCAGAGAACCGTTAGCGAGACGGCTCTGTTGGTCTCACTGATACGCTTTCACAGATGGCACAATACTTACTCAACATCTGAGATGGTTCAAGGGTTTCTATTAAGGGTTTAATGGATCGTATAGCCGCCCCCCTCTCTCTCATCCTCAAGAACCTCCTTCCTAATCCAGTGTTCTTAGCCCCCGCCCGCCCCCAGTTAATCACTACCGATTGATTCACCCTCAGTAGGCTAATAGGCTCGATACACTTTGGTGTTGGCCTAAAGGTCACTGGCCTTATCTGTCCGAAGCTCCCTCAGGCACTTCCTAGCTTCCCTTACTCTATCCAAAGGGTGGCCGTGTAGTGGGGAATGGGATTGTGCTGGATTCCCTCATTTCATCCACACCCATGCACTCCTCTCCCTCTTACTTCCTGGTGTTGTGCACTCACTACTCTCCTCCAATCAACTCCACCCATCTTAACTCCTTCTACTCCCTAAGTCTTTCTTCTCTGTCCCTCTGATGGTATTTCACTCGTTCTATGACTTGCCACACCGTTTCATGTAACTCATTATATTCCCCCACTAATTCGCCACCGTCGTCACTATGACTCCCTCTTCCACTCTACAACTATCTCCTCCCCTCTAAAGCTCACCCTCCACACTACAGCCCCCTTTCCCCGCGACAGCTCCCCCTCCACGCTACTACTCCCTCCTCCACTCTAAAACTACCTCCTCGCACTACAGCTCACCCATCCCTGCTACTGCTCCCTCACCACTCTACAACTCCCTCCTCCACATTACAACCACTCCACCCACCTCCTACTAAATCACTGTTTGTTAATTCACAGAATCACTTTACACTTGCTCGCCACTCTCCTTCTCAGAACCATACCTGCATTCTCACAATGTAGTAGCACTTGTGCTCATTAAGCAATACCTCACCCTATCAAGAAATCGGCTCCCCACTCCACTGCTCCTGCTTCCTCCTGCTGGTCTCTTGGTCGGCCACCCTCTCCTTCCTGCTTCCTGTGCCTCTTGTTATGCTCTCCCTCCTGTTGCCATTGGTACACATTCCATGGCCAATCTGGGCCTATCGAACGCAACCAGGAGGGGTTAGATGCAGAAAAGGGTACAAATAGCGGGCTAAGCCCCGCCCACTTTCTCTGCACTGGCCTACCTCAGAATAATGATGGCAGCCCTGCAAGCTGAAGACCCGAGTTCACGGTAGGGTGCCTTTATTCTGGCTTGCCCGCCATGTGTACAGGGGCGTGTACCCCTTGTCTTAGTCCCTGGTGGTCTAGGGGATTGACTTGAGCCATGGGCTGTGTGTGTTCACTGCTGTGAGATGCTGCTTGGGCTGTCAGTTTGCTGCTCACGTGCCTCTTTTCTCCCAAGCCCTCTCGCTGTATGACGGGTTGTGTGAGTTGCATGCGGGTTGCTCATGCTTGGCTAGGTTTTTGCCTCTGGCAGCTTTGCGTGCATAGCATGTGGCACTTTTCGACTGATCTCTCTCTCTCTTCTGGTCCTCACCGCTCTCTTGGTTCTGAATCTTGTTCCTATGGGAGAAAAATTCTGGTGAGAATTTTGCTGGCAAGACGCGGCGTCAGACAAGGTTGTACTGCAGCAATACATGCTGGCACAAGAGGGGCGGGAATTGGGGTCCCTCTCAACAGGCACCATCCCCGTCAGCGATAGGGCCAGCCCTGGATGTGTCCCTGGCAGTCCTCCCACCCCCGGCTGAGAGGGGTTTCCATCGCCTCCCTCCAGGCAGGGTACAGGCCTTATTACAGAACAGAGAAGTCTGCTTTGGAAACAGCCTTGAAGTAGTTGACCATTGCAGTTTTTGGAGGGGATTCGCTGTGTAGAAGGACACCGCTCTTGCTAATTAGAGTGGGGTCTGTGGCTTGCTGGATGTGTTGCTTGTTACTGAAATAGTTGGAGAAGTACTTGAGAGAGTGTAGGAATACTGATGGATGAAGTCTGGTTTCCTATCGCTTTGATGATTTGGGACATTTCTTTCTGCTGTCTTTTTGCGGTTGTTTTCAGAATAGTGTTCTCTCTTGGCTTTTAGGGATTGCTGCATTATAGTGCCGGATTTGTCACTGCTATGATGTTTTGTCATCCTGGTTGTAGTGTTCATGCTTCATGCTACTCCTAGCAACTGGTGAGTTTTCTTCATGGTTCAAAGTTGAGGAGTGAACCACCTTGCTGACTGCTTGTTTTTCCTATGATGGGGTGAATTACCAAGCCAGTGGTGTAGCATCTGTGGTTGTTCCTCAGGCAGCTGTGGTGTGGTGGTGAAAACATAGGTTTGATGATGAACATTATCCCTACTTGTAAGTGATGCTGCTCAAAAATGCTATTCCATATGTCAGTTTCATGGGCCAACCTCGGGCGGATAGCTCAGGGGCAACATGCTCACCTTGGAAGCAAGACGACACGGAGCAACACAGGTTCGATCCCCTAGTCCGCGCTTAGAAACCTCTGGGTGTTAAGCGCGTTATAAAGGACCTATCATAACCTGTCCGTTTTAATGCCAATTTCCACACTGATGTGCCACTTCACATCACCAACGTTGGAGACACTCTAATGCCCCTTCTTTGCCCCGGTGGAATTCCCAATTTACCCTACAGCTGGAAAATTGTTCCATGCCCGTTCTCACTGTCTCACATTGCCTCCAAAAAATGTCATGCTTGTTTTAACAGTCTCATGTGAGATTCAATGTGTCTCTGTTAAGCCTCAATTGAGCTTGTCATGGACAAGCCACATCGGTGACCCCAGAAAATTGCAGTGCCAATTTCACACTGAGCACAGAAATGTACTGTGACACTTTCACATTGTCATAGGAAGTTACCGTGTCAGTTTTCTCAGTGTACACAGAAAAATGACCTTTGCCAGTTCACATTGCCTGTAGAAAACGTCCATGCCAGTTTCAATAGTTGGCAATGAGCTCAGTAGCATGATGATTCTTTGGAAGGACTAATGTAGTCTGATGATTTCGGGCTGCCTCCACAACAAAGCTATGCCAGCTTTAGACTGCCTCTAAAAAACTGTCCTGCCAATTTCTGGCCATACTGGTTTCAAATGACCCTTATAAAATGACCGTCCCAGTTTCATATTTCACCCAGACAACTACCAGGCCAGCTTTGCATTCCCCCAGAAAATGATCATGATACCTCCCCATTGTCTCTCTGTTATTACTCTGCTACTTTTATGCCACTTTCATATTTACCCTAAATTATAGCACCTGGAACATGTTCATGACAGTTTCTCATTGTCCCCAATAAAATGACAATAACTTTTTCAGATTGCCCTCGGGAAATTGCCCCATATAAATAAAACTCCTCGAACACATTTTCTCTCACACACAAAAACAAACATATTCAACACAAAATGCATACTACCTCAATCTCCTTCCGTCAAGGGTCACATAAAAATAAGTGACTCCCCATCCAAGGCACAAGTGGAAGGTCAGTACCATCCAGGAGTAACCCTCTCTACACGCAAAGGTCTTCAAACTGTGCAGTGTGCCCCCTAAGGGGGGGGGGGGCACAGCTGCATCCACAGGGGCGGGGCCACAAGTACCCAGCATGAAATGTAAAAACAAATATTTATTTTTTTAGATTGGTGGAAAGGGGCAGGGCGGCTCACATGGTCTGACTGGAGCATAAAACTGTCTCGGGCACCAATGAAAATGGATATTCAGTTGCAAATGGATATTCATTCCTTTAGTCACAGACTGTTTGAAAAGTATCCAAGGGGATGTTTTTTGTTAAAATGTAAGCAAATTGTGATATTTAAAAATATTTAGTCAGCAACAATGGTAAAACTACTAGCTGCCTAGTGAAGTAACTCATCAAACTGGCCCACATTGGGCACAAAGGTGGCCCATTTTGACTGGCCCACACTAGTATTTTGCATTTTTGGTACAGGCATTGCCCTATTGCCCTATAGGCCAGTTCGAGCCTGGCAGCTCATCCATAATTGGCGTGGGGGCATCCACCCTGAAACACTGAGCACTTTCTCAGCTGCTTTTTCCAGCTGAGTGAGTGCTCCTGGACTTGGTGAACTGTCAAAGGGAAACACTGTTTCCTTTTGACAGTTCAGTTCCCCCTGCTGCACACGCTCACTGAGCCATGCAAGGCTGGGGGTGTTTTGCTTCGCCAGCCTTGCATAGCTCATTGGAAATGTTGGCTGGGGCACTGCATGTCTGTATGTGCGAGGGGGAGCTCTTGTGCCTCCCCGCACATGCTAACAGAGCATCCTGAAGCAGGGCGTTTCAGCAATGACGCGCAAGCCCCTGCAGAAAGTACGTTTATGTTCATTTATTGGGGGGGGGGGTTTGTGTGTGTGTGTGTTTTAGTCTGTTGAGCTTATTTTGGTGAGTGGGGGGTAGAGGATGGAAGGAGGGTTATACAACAAAGGCATTTTAAAAATGGTTTTGTTGCAGAATTCCCCTACCAACCTGCCAAAATCAGCTTTCCCAAGGCGCTGTGGGGCCCAGGTAACAGGGATTGTATCTTTTACTGGACAGCTATTATAGATGTCCAGTAAAAAATGTCAGGCCTGCCACCGGGGGCCCACAGCGCCAATTGCAAACTCTTTGACTTTTTACCCATTTAAAAAAAAAAAAGATATGCTCTAAAATGCAACATTTTATCCCATTATTTTAAAAGAAATTCATGCGGGGGAAAACCCTGAGCCCTCCATGATTGGTTCAAGCTCCCTCACTGCGCTCAGTCGCTATGGCATATCTGGTGGAAATATTTATGCCCCTCCACTTAATAAATTCACCAGCTCCCACTGGCCCTGGGACTGTGCTGGGAGCAGGGTGGGGGAGCCCAGGCACTGAGTGGGAGCAGGATGGGCAGAAGCCATGTGATAGTGGTGGGAGCAGGGTTTAGAGAGTCCAGGGTCTGTGGTGGGGTGGGGTGGGGAGAGTCCAGGGACTGGGCTAGGAGTGGGATGAGGGAGACCAGAGACTGTGATGGGAGCAGGTAGGGGAGCCCAGGGACTATACTGGGAGTAGGGTGCGGTGACGGCGTGCAATAGTTCTTAGCCATTTGAACTTATTGTCCATTTGGCATTGGGGGGGGGGGGGCAGGCAAGCCCAGAATTTGCTCAGGGGGGCCCCAGGCCTAAAGGGTTTAAAAACCACTGCTGTCTACAGTGTGTGAACCCTTTCCCCCTGTTATAATAATCTATCGTTTCTTCCGCCTCCAGACTGGATTGGACTTTGTGAGCCTTACCCAGGTAACCCCAATCCCAGCCTATGAAAATTGAGGACAGAGGACACACGTGCGGTCCTTTCTATAGAGTGGATCTAGCATTCTGCACCCAAAGCAAGGAATTAGGATGTTAACGACATAATCGCCTCTGTTCCATTATGCCTTGTGTAGTGCTACAAAATTGTGAGATGGGGCACTGGAGTGCACACCTGCAATGAATCTACATGCCAAGCATTGCACTGCATGACGTCATTACAAATGAAACACAATTTGACTGACAAATAAAATGCAAGTAGAGTTGCAGTGTGGCAGGTAAGTATATTGGTGGTGCCAAAGCAGATGACATGCAGGTATGCCAGGACGGGCGCCCGAGCAGAGCCTACGCAGTACTGTGCGTGCATTAGGAGAAGGGCTACGCGTGTGCGTACCTATGCAGTGCTGTCTAGGCAGAGGCCAAGGCTTGGATATGGGCAATATTTGTAGGATCACCATGACCAATGTCTGGGCAGTGTTTTCTCACTCATGCACCAAGCATAATGGTGCCAGTGAATTGAATTGAATTGATGTTTTATTTATATTGCGCTCGTATACAAGTGTATCAGAGCGCAACAAGGCAAGGGAGGGGAACAGGGGAGAACAAAACAACAATCTTACTAGGACAAGCGACATTGAGAATGCGCAAGTGCATGGAAAAGGGAAAAGAGACAAAAGAGCATGGAAGGGGGGGAGAAGTGGAAAGTGTGGAGCAGAGGAGTAACAGATAAATAATAATAAATAAATTAAATAAATAAATAATAAAGGCAATGAAAGTGGTAGTGCAGCCAGCAAGTGGCAAGTGCTGGGTTTGGCACACAGGGTATGTCTGATAGCGCAGAAGAGAGGAAAAGGGGTAGGGGACTGTATGGGTACAGATACAGAGCCCAGTGCAAGGGGTGGCCTGGAGGCAGTGCAGGAGGGTGGCAGGGTGAGCAGGTACCTTGGCCCGGAGGACGAGGGTGGCAGGTGCACAGTGCCGAGAGAAAAACAGTCAGCAGGTTAGAAGGGGGGCAAAGGCAGAAGCAAAGAGGAAGGTCTTGAGGTGCTTACGGAACCAGAGATGGTTCTCCTCAAGTTTCAGAGTGGCAGGGAGGCTGTTCCAAAGGGAGGCCCCAGCCGAAGATAGAGATTTACCCCCAGCTTGTTTCTTCGAAAAACGACTGACCCTGAGGGAGTTAGAGGTAGAGGAGCGAAGAGCCTGAGAGGGGAGGTATTTATGCTGGGATAGTTAATGGTATTTTTGACCCAGGCACCAGAAAGCTTTGTGGACAGTGCAGAGGGTTTTGAGTTTAATCCTTGCATCCACTGGGAGCCAATGAAGGGATTTCAGAGCTGGAGAGATACAATCCCAGGGCTTGAGGCCAAGGACAAGTCTCGCAGTCCTGTACTGGATTAGTTGTAAAGGGCGGAGAGTAGAGGCAGGTAGATTTAGAAAGAGGCTGATACAATAATCCAACCTAGAGAGAACCAGAACTTGGGAGACAGTGAGCTTCTGGGGGAAGAAGAGGAAGTGCAGAGTAGCTCTGAGGAGGTGCAGTAGGAAGTTTGACTTTTTAGAGACATCAGAGATGAGGGCGGAGAAGGAAAGTGTGGAGTCAAAGATGACCTCAAGGTTCTTAGCCTCGCAGGTAGGGGTAGGAGGAGAGCTAAGGGAGGCTGGTCAGAGAGTAAGGGGAAAGGATGGCGAAGGTGTAGTGATGAGGACGATCTCACAAATCTTGAATGGCAGTTAGGCAATCAGAAATGAGGGGAGGAGGTGGCCGAGGGAAGCCTGAAAATGAGTTGAGTGTCGTCAGCGTAGCACTGGAAATTTGAGCAGAAAATGGCAATGCAGTGGGCGAGAGTTGCCAGATATTGGTTGAAAAGCTAGTGTCATGATGCCTTATAAGCGCTGGTCTTGGTTGCACCGCAGAGGGAGTATTAGGTGCAGTGTCCTTATGTCTTATTCCTCATCCAAGATGGCCACCGTATTGCCTCCCTCTCTGACTCGTACCTACTTTCCAGTCTGGACGGAATCCATTGCTCGGCGCTCATCGGGCCTGCCTTATCAACAGTCGGAAACAGAAGCTTTGCGTCGCTACTCCTTACACTGACGCTCCGAAGTTCGAACCTAGGTATTCTTTGTTAGTTTCTACTAGAAGCATTCCGAAACTTCACTTGTTTACTTTGCGAACCTCGCACTGATTCTTTCTTACTTGCTTCCCCTAATTACCTTCCCAAATCCAGGCAAGCTTGCACGGACATCTCCAGCACTTAACTGCCTTCCCTCTCCTGTAGTCGAACCCTTAGCAGACACGAAGATCATCCTAGCTCGGTAAGCCCTTTGCCACGTCCAGTCACCCTTCTTTGTGCTACCGGACGAACTTACTGTGTTCCTCTTTCTTTAGCTACAGGGTCCTCTTTCAAACCCACACTACCAATCTGGGGTTCTCCACAGGGTTTAAGACGGCTACGGACAAGGATACAGGTTACACCCTTTTCTTCCTTACAATCAACCTTACCGCCAACTCTTACACTTCGGTAACCTGTTCTTACTTCTCCTTCTGCCATCGCCAGGGAAGACCGCAGCTGAGAACAACCCGTACTCCGTCTCGCTTACGAGCACTACCTGCTCGTTTCCTGGCAACCAGAAAACAACGCACCCGAATCCTGTTTCACCCGCTAACACAACGCACCCAACTCCAGTTCTCTGGGTTTTTTACCCCAGAGGGTTTCCCTGTGGCCTCGGTTCCTCTTGTACTTATTTCAACAGGTCGGAGGACTAGGAGTTTCGGGGGGAACTTCTCACATTCGACTGCTGCATTTGATCCAGGTTAGTGGGTGAAAACGAATAATTGGTGAAATTGTATTTCCGCATGACAGATAGCGATGCCACATTAGCCGACAGCATGGATCAAATGCAGCAGCGTATGCAAGCTATGCAGTCCCAAACCTCAAACAGGAGAACACTTATCTTAGACAACAAGTAGCCCGATTGACAGTAGGGCCAGAACTCCCTCCTACCTCTCTGCCAGGGGGTAAATATGATGGAAACCCCCACAAGTTAAAGGAATTTCTGGACAGTTGTACCATCCAATTTTCCTTTAAACCTACGTACTTCCCAATAGACCGAGATAAGGTGGGTTTTCTCATTTCCCACCTGTCTGGCCCTGCGCTTGCTTGGGCGACTCCCTTAGTGACCTCCAATAATCCCCTTCTAGATGCCTATCCTGCATTTGTAAATAGTCTTAAAAGCATGTTTAGCCGCCAGGAAATAATGGTTACTTCCCAAGAAAGACTATTGAACCTACGCCAAGGACAGCTTAGTTTACTGGAATACATCACCGAATTCAAACAGCTATCATCAGAGATAGCCTGGCCGGATGAAGTATTTACTCTTTTTAGGCGGGGATTAACGGAGGAACTTAAAGATGAAATTTCCCAGGTGCCTCGACCCGCCAACCTTGCAGACAGGATTACGCTGATCAAGCAAGTGGATTATCGCATCCAAGAACGCCAACATGAGAGACGCAAAGGAAGGCTATCTCGCCCAAGACCAGAAGTCAAACTAGAAAACGTGGCAAGTCAGCCCTGTCAACTTTCCCCTGAGGATCCTATGCAATTGGGATCTGCAAGGGGACCTCTCTCACAGGAGGAAAGAAGTTATAGACGATCCAACAATTTATGCATGTACTGTGGATCGTCGGAGCATCTACTACCAGATTGCACTGTGGTCCCTCCTCACCGTAAAAATCCATGGAAACCGGGAAATGCCAAACCCCAGTCGTAAGAGGAACCACAGTTGGGCAGCATCTACATGGTTCCTCAAAACCTCTTTTTTCTCAGAACACGGAGACTGTGGAAACCACCATGGTAGTCATTTTTCTTCAACTAGCCCTCAAGGATAAAATCATTTGGAATGTACCTGCCTTAGTAGATTGTGGTGCCACAGGCAATTTCATCGATGACCATTGGGCCAAGGAAAACGGCTTAGACCGCCTCACCAAATCAGTATCCATCCCTGTTCAGGGTGCTAACGGGAGTCCTTTGATTTCCGGACCCATCAGAGAACAAACTTTGGAGGTCTCCTGCAAGATTGCCACCCATACGGAACTAATAAGCTTCGACATCATAAGGGCGGCACACTTCCCTATAATCTTGGGTCTACCCTGGTTCCGACTTCATAATCCTTATATAAATTGGACAGCAGGAACCATATTCCTAGGTTCCGAATTCTGTGTAAATCGTTGCCTCACCCAGGGAGCCATTGGAATCCGCACTGTACCTACTTGTACCCAGGAAACGTCACCTAGAATCCTAAGTCAATTGTGTGACATCCCACTAATTTACCAGGAGTACATTGAGGTATTTTCCTCCCCTAAAGTTTCAGTATTACCACCTCACAGACGGGATGACTGCCACATTGATTTAGTGCCTAACCAACTCATTCCCTTCGGAAGAATGTACATGCTCTCACAAAAGGAGAGGAGTGTACTAAAAGAATATCTGCAGACGAACCTACAGAACGGTTTTATTTCTGAATCCACATCTCCGGATGGCGCCTCCTTGTTTTTCATACTAAAGAAGGACACAGATGAACTCCGCCCTTTCCTGGACTACCGCGGTCTCAACAAGATCACCATTCCTGACCACTACCCGATGCCTCTAATACCCGACATCCTGGAGGCAGTAAAAGGAGCTACAATATACCCTAAGTTAGACCTACGTGGTGCTTATCATCTGATACGTATTGCCGAAGGAGACGAATGGAAAACGGCTTTCCGAACCCATGGCCATTATCAATACCACATAATGCCATTTGGTCTCTCGAATGCACCGGCCATATTCCAAAGATTTATGGACCACATTTTCTCTGATGTTCTTCTACATTATGTCGTGGTTTACCTCAATGACATTTTGATTTATTCCTCTAATGAATCTGATCATGTGAAAAACGTTTGTCTGGTTTTAGAACGCCTTCAATCCAACCATTTGTATTATAAGAGGGAGAAATGTGAATTTCATCAGCCCAAGGTTTCCTACTTGGGATACATACTGTCCGCGGAAGGGATTTCTATGGATCCTTCCAAAGTCTCGCCCGTCTTAAATTGGCCAAAGCCCAACTCGGTGAAGGAGATCCACCGCTTTATAGGATTCGCAAATTTCTATAGACGATTCATCCCCGCCTTCTCCGATATCATCTCGCCTATTACGCGGTTATTGAAGAAGAATGTTCCATTTCTATGAGATACACAGGCACAAGCAGCCTTTGACTTTCTGAAACAGGCCTTTTCACGAGAGCCCATCCTCATTACCCCTAACCAGAACAAGAAATTCGTCCTGGAAACTGACGCATCTCATCATGCTATCGGAGCAGTGCTCCTCCAAGAAAATGAGTTCGGAGAAGAATCCCTGCTATCAAATCTGTCTAAGACATTAAGTCCCTCTGAGCTTAACTACTCTGTGTTACAAAAAAAACTCTTGGCCATATAGAAATCTTTCGAGGAATGGAGACATCTCCTTTTAGGTTCTCATCATCCCATCGAAGTCCGTACAGACCATCAAAATCTCAAAGCCCTACAGTATGCACACACTACAACCAGTAGACAGGCCAGATGGGCCGAATCTTTATTTTCCCTTACAATATTCTCTTTACTTTCCACCCTGGCAGACAAAACCTTCGCGCTGACGCCCTTTCTCGTAAGGAACACTATACCGTCAGATTCCAGACCGAAATAATATTTCCCAAGGCCAGGTTCTTGCATGTTATCACTGATTTCCTGCATGAAGTTGAATCTGCCACTACCGCACATTTAGCCGATTGTCAGGACCTCCTTATGCAACATATATTGACCTCTGAAAAAGGATGTCTCTTTCATGACCTCCAATTGTTTATTCCTACCTCCAACTTCGCCTAGAGACTATGCAAATGTTCCATGACTCTCTAGCCGCTGGTCATAAAGGCATCTCCAACACACTTACTTTAATTAAGAGACACTTCTGGTGGCCTAACATGGACAAGGATATCCATGACTATGTGTCCTCTTGCCCGATATGCCTCCAGACCAAGTCACCCCGACAACTCCCTTCAGCTCTTCTTTCGCCTATGCCTATACCTGACAAACCCTGGCAGATTATTTCCATGGATTTTATTGTGGATTTACCACCATCAGAACATCACACTGCTATCATGGTGGTCGTTGACTACTTCTCGAACCTAGCCCATTTTGTGGCACTACCTGGAGTTCCAACATAGGCCTGCATGGTCTTCCCATCCCCCCTTAAGCACTCCCTTGTGCACCCTCTTCTTAAGAAACCCTCTCCCGACCCCTCCTGCCCGACTAACTATCGCCCAATCTCCATCACTCCCTTCCTGGGCAAGCTCCTGGAGAAACTGGCCATCTCCCAGCTTAACCTCCATGCTGAATCTGTTGGTAGTCTTCATGACCATCAATCTGGCTTCAGAGCTGCCAGAAGCATGGAAACTGCTCTCCTGAACATCTGTGAGGACCTGCTCCCTGCTCTCGAACCTCGACTCCAACATTCCGTGTCTTCTCATTCTGCTCCATCTCTCTTCTGCCTTTGACACTGTCAACCATGCCATCCTGCTCAACCGTCTCCATGATAACCTGGGTATCGCTGGTCAGGCTCTGGCGTGGCTGACCTCTTTCCTTTCCAATCGTCCCTCCCAGGTCCAACTGGGGTCCTTCCTCTCTAACATCTTTTTCTCTACCTGTGGTGTCTCCCAGGGTTCGAATCTCTCTCCCTGGCTTTTCAACCAGTATCTGGCACTCCTTGCCCACTGCATCGCCGTTCTCTGCCCCAACTTTCAGTGCTATGTGGACGATACCCAGCTCATTTTCAGGCTACCCTCGGCCTCCTCCTCTCCTTCCCTCATCTCTGACTGTCTGTCTGCTATCCAGGAATGGTGTGCCGCCAATGACCTCTGCCTTAATGCCAGTAAGACTGCGATTCTACTCATCGGCACACCCACTCCCTCCTTCCCTGCAGCTCTCTGGCCAGCCTCTCATGGCCCTCTTCCTGCTCCTACCTGCAAGGCAAAAAAACCTCAGGGTCATCTTCGACTCCACACTCTCCTTCTCTCCTCATATATCTGACGTCTCTAAGAAGTCACACTACCAGCTGCACCTCCTCAGAGGTATTCTTCCCTTCCTCTCCTTCCCCCAGAAGCTCACTGTCTCCCGTGCCCTGGTTCTCTCGAAGCAGGATTACTGTAACAGCCTCTATCTTAATCTGCCTGCCTCCACTCTCCACCCTCTGCAACTCATCCAGAACAGGACTGCGAGACTTGTCCTTGGCCTCAAGCCCAGGGACCGTATCTCGCCAGGACTGAAATCTCTACACTGGCTCCCAGTGGCTGCGAGGATTAAGTTCAAAACCCTCTGCATTGTGCCCAAGGCCTTCTGGGGCCTGGGGCCTAAATACCTTCAACTCTCTCTTCCTAAATATCTTCCTTCCCGAGCCCTTCGGTCATCCATCTCCAACTCCCTCAGGGTCAGCCGCTTCTCGAAGCAACGAGCTGGGGGTAGATCTCTCTCCGCGGCAGGGGCTTCCCTCTGGAACAGCCTTCCTGCCTCCCTGAAACTTGAGGAGAACCATCTCCGGTTCCGGAAGCACCTCAAAACCTTCCTCTTTGCTTCTGCTTTCTCTCTCCCTCTCCCCAGCTAAATTCTTCACTGAAACTGCACTGAATCTGCAACTGGGCCACTCTCTCCGACCTCGGTCCTTGGCCCAGCCACTCTCCACTTGCACTGCCTCCCTGGCAACCCCTGCACTGCGGGACTGTCTCTGTATCCCTACAGCCCCCCTCCCCAGCACTTGTCTGCACTTACCTTGCACTTGCCACCAGCTGGCCCTATTATTTATTTTTTATTCTACTTACCCTGTACTGCAATTCCCCCCCTTCCCTTCCCCTTGCACTTTTCCCTCCCCCTGCACTTGCGCAATCTAAATGACACCTGGCCTAGTAGGATCGTTGTCTGTCTTCCCCTTGTTTCCCCCTCCCTGCCTCGTCACGCCTTGAAACACTTGTGTATAGGCGCGTTACAAATGCCATATCATATCATATCATGGTGAGAATCTTCATCAGTACCATCTTTTCTCGCCACGGTCTACCCGAGACCATCGTTTCGGATCGAGGCCCACAATTCACCACCCTCTCCTGGAAGACTGTTTGCTCGAGGCCCCGCATCAGACGTTCCCTTAGTTCTGGCTTTCATCCCCAGACTAATGGGCAGACAGAGCGATTGAACCAGACGTTGGAAGGCTATTTGTGTTGCTTCATCTCAGCAGCCCAGGACAATTGGGTGGAACTTCTTCCTTTGGCCGAATTTGCCTATAACAATTCCCCACATTCGGCCGTGAAGACTAGTCCCTTCTTTTGTACCTATGGTTTCCACCCAGCCTTTGCCCCTGTACTTTTGCCACCCTGCTCCAAATTTCCTGACGTGGATGCCCTCATAGCCGACATTCAGCAAGGTCATCTGTTGGCCCAAGTATCGCTCCAGGATGCTCAGGACCGGATGAAACGCTTTTCGGATCGAAGCAGGTCACCTGCCCCGCTGTACACAGTTGGTGACTTTGTGTGGTTGACTTCTAAATTCCTGCCTTCTCATTTGGTTCCATCTAAGCTGTCTCCTCGTTACTTTGGGCCCGTCGATGTCTTGCAGCTGGTGGGCCACGCTGCTCCGCGTCTCAAGCTTCCTCTCTCTTGGTCCAGGATCCACCCTGTCTTCCACTTTTCCCAGATCAAACCTGCTCCCCCGGATCGCTTTCGGCAGGGGTCTTCGGCCCGTCCCCCTCTGGCGTCTACGGCTACGGGTCCTGAATTTGAGGTCTCTGGGATCTGTGACTCCCGTTATCACAGGGGACGTCTTCAATACTTGGTTGACTGGTGGGGCTACTCACCAGCAGATAGGTCTTGGGAACCGGCTTCGGGAGTTCATGTTCCGCGCCTGGTTCGCCGTTTCCATCGCCTTCATCCAGGCAAACCAGGCGGACCGCCTCTGCGGGGAGGGCATACTGTCATGACGCCTTATAAGCGCTGGTCTTGGTTGCACCACAGAGGGAGTATTAGGTGCAGTGTCCTTATGCCTTATTCCTCACCCAAGATGGCCGCCGTATGGCCTCCCTCTTTGACTCATACCTACTTTCCAGTCTGGACGGAATCCATTGCTCGGCGCTCATCGAGCTTGCCTTATCAATAGTCGGAACAGAGAAGCTTTGCGTCGCTACTCCTTACACTGACACTCCGAAGTTCGAACTTAGGTATTCTTTGTTAGTTTCTACTAGAAGCCTTCCGAAACTTCACTTGTTTACTTTGCGAACCTCGCACTGATTCTTTCTTACTTGCTTCCCCTAATTACCTTCCCAAATCCAGGCAAGCTTGCACGGACATCTCTGGCACTTACCTGCCTTCCCTCTCCTGCAGTCGAACCCTTAGCAGAAACAAAGATCATCCTAGCTCGGTAAGCCCTTTGCCACGTCCAGTCACCCTTCTTTGTGCTACCGGACAAACTTACCGTGTTCCTCTTTCTTTTGCTACTGGGTCCTTTTTCAAACCCACACTACCAATCTGGGGTTCTCCGCAGGGTTTAAAACAGCTACGGACAAGGATACAGGTTACACCCTTTTCTTCCTTACATTCAACCTTACCGCCACCTCTTTCACTTCGGTACCCTGTTCTTACTTCTCCTTCAGCCATCGTCAGGGAAGACCGCAGCTGAGAACAACCCGTACTCCGTCTCGCTTACGAGCACTACCTGCTCGTTTCCTGGCAACCAGAAAACAACGCACCCGATTCCTGTTTCCCCGGCATAACACAACGCACCCAACTCCAGTTCTCTGGGTTTTCTACCCCAGAGGGTTTCCCTGAGGCCTCTGTTCCTCTTGCACTTATTTCAACAGGTCGGAGAACTAGGGGTTTCGGGGGAACTTCTCACATTCGACTGCTGCCTTTGATCCAGGTTAGTGGGTGAAAACGAATACTTATTGGTGAAATCGTATTTCCGCATGACAGCCAGGGTGAGAGGTTAGACCCCTGGGTATCACTGCAGGTAGAGATGGAGATAGATGATAGGAAGGACCCAAGTTGGACCTTGGAGGGTCGATCAGAGAGGAAAGAGGTCAGCCAGGCCAGAGCCTGATCCGTGATACCCAGGTTATCACGGACACGGTTGAGCAGGGTGATATGGTTGACCGTGTCCAAGGCAGAAGAGAGATCGAGTAGGATGAAGACAAAGGGAATGTTACAGTCAAGGTTGGAGAGCAGATCTTCATGGATGCTTGGCAGAGCAGTTTCTGTGCTTCTGGCAGCTCTGAAGCCAGACTGGTGGTCATGGAGAGAGCTAACAGAATCGGAATGAAGGTTTAGCTGAGAGATGGCCAGCTTTTCAAGGAGTTTACCCAAAAAGGGAATAATGGAAATTGGGCGATGGTCAGCCACACAAGAAGGATCAGCTGTGGGTTTCTTGAGAAGAGGATGCACAAGAGAGTGCTTCAGAGGGGAGGTTGCAGAAATCAGCAAGGGCTGGAGCGAGGGTATCAATGTGGACCTTGACGGTTTTAGAGGAACAGGGATGAACCTGTTTTGATGAGGCTTTCATAAATCAGACTTGTCTAGCGACCTCATCAGGGGAGAAAAGAGGAAAGAATGAGAAAAGGGGCGGGGTTGACTGAGGAAGGGTCAGTAAGTGCAGACAGAGAGGGGAGAGGTGAGGGAGGGGAGGAGAGGGTGGGCAGGATGTCCTGGATTTTTGAGATAAAGTGAGAGGCAAGGGCATTGTAACGAGCCTGGGAGTCAAGAGGAGGGGTAGAGACTTCAGCAGAGTTGGCCAGCTCATTGCAGATTTTAAAGAGTTCGACCGAGTTGTTAGATGCCGTAGAGGCACAGGCTTGAATGTGGACTCTCTTCTTGGTGAGGACAGAAAGTCAGTATTGCTTTTGGAGCAGGCGACGGGCCAGTTTGTCAGAGGATGAACAAGAAGCCCTCCATTTCCTCTCTGCCGCCCTACACTTACGTTTAAGTGTAGCTGGGTCGTAGTCATACCAGGAATTGCGCTTGGCTTTGGTCTTCAAACAGATCCTCATGACAGGGGCAGGAGCATCAAGAGTATCAGTGCAGTGTGGAAGATGTTGCCTGCAGGGCACAAGCCCTAAAAAAATAAGTAGTGGTATTAATTTGCATCTGAGGTTTTCAGGAAAGGATGTAAGAGGACTTGAAGCGCGTGCAAGGGAATTCCAGGCCATTTCTTTGTAGATGTGGGAGATCTGCCCTCATCTGCCACACAATGGAAATTAGCATGGGAAGGTACAGCTGCGGAGGAAATGCGGACTTCCAACAAGCCTAGTAATGTGGACATACTGCTGCCCACTTTTCTCACCCACATCACTCCTTGATCATTCGCACGTGTGTAAGAAAACACATGTAGCACCTACAAGAAATGTTCTGCAAGTCCCGGTTGTTAACACATGTGGCTTTGAATTCCTATAATGTAGGCACAGTTATTTAAGGGCCTGATTCATGTAAGTGTTTTATAATGGCACAATCCCATAGGAAAACGTTCCATGAATCAGGCATGCAATGGGTTATTTATAATGAAAATACCCAGAGGTTTCTAAGCGTGACCCAGGGATCGAACCTGTGTTGCTTTGCGTTGTCTTGATGAGTTTGTTGCCCCCGAGCTATCCTCCCGAAACTGGTGAGGGAAACAACATACAGCTGGCAAGGGACAGCTGGAGCGCTAAGACAAAGTCGACCTCCAGAGGAGCCTGGGCGATAGACGGCCGATGCGTGTAGGCGTTCCTTGGTGCAGGTACAGCTCGCTGTAATGCATGATGGTATTCAATTTGTATTTCAACAGAAGAAATACCGTTTTTGTAATTTGCGCTTTTTATTAAGTACTTTTCCCTCAAACGTCACTGTATTAACAGTCATAAAGAA
Organism: Ambystoma mexicanum; assembly: GCF_040938575.1. Classification (NCBI taxonomy): domain Eukaryota; kingdom Metazoa; phylum Chordata; class Amphibia; order Caudata; family Ambystomatidae; genus Ambystoma; species Ambystoma mexicanum. Next base: position 333,256,220 of record NC_090924.1, on the reverse strand, counting down.
CAATGGGGGAATAGTTAAGAAACCCCAGACTATAAACCAAAACATGTCAAGTGGGATGAACTAAACCAAAGAAAAATGAAACGAAAAAGAACAGAACAGAACAAAGCCGCCAGGCAAAGCATGCGGTTTAGAGAAGAGCAAAGATGCCATTCATTGCGGTCATCATGGCTACAACAAATTAAAGGCAAACATAATTGCCCACCCACACCCTTTAGCAGGCTCGAGCAGATCAGGGTGGGCCTGGCTTGCGACTGCCAATGCTTCACCTGTATGCAGTGCCTTAAGTGGCACTGCTAAATGAGCCGGGGCTCATCAAGGGGGCGTGGCCTAACAGTGGTGGTCACCTGTTGGCCTGTTAGGCCACGCCCCTTTGATGTGCCCCGGCTCAATGAGCTACTGGCACCCCTACCAGGCATCTGTGTTGTTAGCAGCCAAGTAAGAACCAAGGGAGGTCCAGTCGGCACAACCCAAACAACTGTGATAAGGACAACAATTTCAGCTAATATCTAGCTCGATATCGAGAAATGTGTAAAGACAAGGCTGTGGCAGAAGACAGAAGGATAGAACAAGAAATATACTATCCCTGCCTTAAGTACGCTCTCAACTAGGTTGTGGTGTTACAACGCCTGTCTAAAAGTGACAGAATAAGAGTCAAATTACCAACTTCTATAGTGTGTAATACATCCAGCCTTGTAAGTCCTGTACCACTTTCTTCCAGACATATTTCAAATTGGAAGAAACTTTAATTTAAAAGAAAGAGCGCACCAGGGGAATTGAAGAGGATATATATTCCCCTCCAAGAACTCGTGTGGCAGCTAATGGGGTGAACAGTCCTTTAGTAACCCACAGATTTGTCACACTGACCCTGGATTGCTAGGGTTAAAATGACACAAAAACAATTGAAAAAAGAGAAAATCCTTTTTCTTTAAGCACAAAGACAATACAGTCACAACTTCCCTTCCAAGACTCGTTTTAATTAGAGGGGAGTCGGACAATGTAAAAAGGTTTGCTCAAACAATCACGAATAGGCTAACTGCTGCCTTTTTTAGATGTAGCAAACACCGTCGACCGGTTTCAGTGGCATGACTTCATTAAAACCACATTCATCAGGACAGTCTTAGCTTCCTCAGAACTGGTGTGTTTTATAATTTAACAGCCAGTTTATGAGGAACAAAAGTACGGAAGATGGAATTGTACTTTACCACCTTGCCGTAGGTGTCAATGGACTGGAACAGTCTAGGAGGAAGCCTGTGGGATCAAAACAAAATAATCCACAATCACAACGCGGCTGCTAGGTTCCATGCATTGGATTATGAATAGAACCCGAATTACGTGTCATTCATGTATGCAAACAGAGTCTGTTAAAACCACACTACATCATTCAATCTTAGTGTATATCTCTCAATCTCCTTCGTATGTAGCCATCATGGCATCTATGGCCAGAGTGTGGGCTACAGTATTCTCTATGCTAGGTATTGAGTCAATAATCATGGGTACATGTGAATCATTCATAAACACGTCTTGAACAAATGTGCTCTTGAGTCAATGGAGATCAAACATTGTAAATATACATATAAAGGAAGGACTCACCCTGTGTTTGCTTCCCTCGAGAGTCGAAGAAAAGGTGACTATGCCTTAATTGGAGGCACAACTCGACTACCCAGTCCCATGCTGTTAATCTGTGGGGTAATATAAAGATGTAACAGTATTACTCATATTGGTGGCACCAGATTTAGTGGTGCCTCTACCCACAGTGCCACTGATTTGGTTGCCAGTGAATGGTAGGATTCTCTGTGGTGTGCAAGTTTTATATATTTTTGAGATGTCTGGAGCAGTGGTTAATATGCACTCCAGGTTGGTAACTTAAATGTATTATGTGATTATTGTGTCTGTCCTTGTGGTGTTTAAGGAGTGTGGGGAGCTCTATTGGTATATCTGTGTTAGGTTAGTGTGCTATTTAGGGAATTTCTTCGTGTGGTATGTATTCTATTGTGTAACCCATATTGATTCAGTGAGGAGTTGCATGTGAGGATGGATTGTTTTTTAGGGGGTGTAGAATGATTCTCAGGTAATTACTGTTACCATACATTGCTCATTAGACAACCTGATAAAAACTGGGAGAAACCTTTTTTTACTTTGGAAAAATCACGGTCATTTATTTGCTTACGTCAATGGAAAACATTATTATGGGGCTAAGGCTCTGGTGTGGGGGAAAGGGTGACAGGTTTGGGGATTGTGTTCTGGCCCCTGGCTGTTGAGGAATCAATATGGGGCATGGGGTCTGGTGGTGGGGCAGCAGAATGGCACATATGGGGCCTGGGCTATGTTGGCAGGGAGGCAGGATGCCTTGTACGGACCTGGACTATGTTGTTGGGAGGCAGGATGCCAGGTATGAGGTCTGAGCTATGGCGGTGGGAGGCACAATGACCGGTATGGTGGGGAATATACCATGTATGGGGCCTGGGCTCTGGTGATGGGGAGGCAGGATAGCAGGTATGGGGCCTGGGCTCTGGCGAGGCAGGATGCCAGGTATGGGGCTTGGGCTCTCCATGGTGGGGGTGAACGGATGCCAGGTATGGGGACTGGGCTCTCGTTGGTGGGGGTAGAAAGACGTTAGGTAAGGGTCTGTGCTCTGGCGGCAGGGAGGCAAGATGCCAGCTAGGGTGTTTGGGTTCTGGTGGTGGGGAGGCACGGTGCCTGGTATGGGGCCTGGCTTCGGATGTTAGGGAGGCAGGATGCCAGGTATGGGGCCTGTGCTCTGGTGGAGGGGTGGCAGGATGCCAGGAATGGGGCCTGGGTTCTGGGTGGTGGGGGAAGGATGGGGCCCACATCAATTTGGGAAAGCATACTTATAGGCGGCCCCCTACTTTTGCCTGTGGCCCCTTCTGTGCCCCCCTAAATTTGATTCCTGGAGACGCACAGAGGTCAAAGTGGGTGGGAACTAAAGGGTACGATGTTCCCTTACTTTCTGGGGAAATCCTTTATTGTTCCCTTACTTTCCGGGGCAATCCTTCATCGTTCCCTTACTTTATGCCATTGATAATACCATTCTAGGATAGAAACTTTAAAAAAAATACTGCGGAATTTACAGCACTGCGGATATGAAGCCAGTGCAACATGACACTCAGCTATCTTACAGATGCTAGATGTGGCGTTATTTACAGCAATACAGATATGAATCCAGTGTAACATCACACTCAGCTATCTCACAGATGTTAGATGTGGTGTTATTTCCAGCACTGCGGATATGAAGCCAGTGCAACATCACACTCAGCTATCTCACAGATGTTAGATGTGGCGTTATTTACAGCACTGCGGTTATGAAGCCAGTGCAACATCACACTCAGCTATCTCACAGATGCTAGATGTGGCGTTATTTACAGCACTGCGGATATGAAGCCAGTGGAACATGACACAACCATCTATCTCACAGATGCTAGATGTGGTGTTATTTACAGCACTTAGGATATGAAGCCAGTGCAACATGACACTCAGCTATCTCACAGATGCTAGATGAGGCGTTATTTACAGCACTGCGGATATGAAGCCAGTGTAACATGGCACTGAGCTATCTCACAGATGCTAGATTTGGCGTTATTTACAGCAATGCGGATATGAAGCCAGTGCAACATGACACTGAGCTATCTCACAGATGCTAGATGTGGCGTTATTTACAGCAATACAGATATGAATCCAGTGTAACATCACACTCAGCTATCTCACAGATGTTAGATGTGGTGTTATTTCCAGCACTTAGGATATGAAGCCAGTGCAACATGACACTCAGCTATCTCACAGATGCTAGATGAGGCGTTATTTACAGCACTGCGGATATGAAGCCAGTGTAACATGGCACTGAGCTATCTCACAGATGCTAGATTTGGCGTTATTTACAGCAATGCGGATATGAAGCCAGTGCAACATGACACTGAGCTATCTCACAGATGCTAGATGTGGCGTTATTTACAGCAATACAGATATGAATCCAGTGTAACATCACACTCAGCTATCTCACAGATGTTAGATGTGGTGTTATTTCCAGCACTGCGGATATGAAGCCAGTGCAACATCACACTCAGCTATCTCACAGATGTTAGATGTGGCGTTATTTACAGCACTGCGGTTATGAAGCCAGTGCAACATCACACTCAGCTATCTCACAGATGCTAGATGTGGCGTTATTTACAGCACTGCGGATATGAAGCCAGTGCAACATGACACAAACATCTATCTCACAGATGCTAGATGTGGTGTTATTTACAGCACTTAGGATATGAAGCCAGTGCAACATGACACTCAGCTATCTCACAGATGCTAGATGAGGCATTATTTACAGCAATGCGAATATGAAGCCAGTGTAACATGGCACTGAGCTATCTCACAGATGCTAGATTTGGCCTTATTTACAGCAATGCGGATATGAAGCCAGTGCAACATGACACTGAGCTATCTCACAGATGCTAGATGTGGCGTTATTTACAGCACTGCGGATATGAAGCCAGTGCACTAAACGTGGCGTTATTTATTTCAATAGTGTACTTGTGATATAGAACCATTTCCCAGGCAGCCAAAAAAAACCGTGTTACAGTAATCTGTGTACAAATGGCTGCAGGCTCAGCTTTCTCTCTAAGCAATGAGAGGGGTGGGTGTGTGTACATGGCATGTTGGGGAGAATTATGTGTGATGAAGGGGAGGCTCTACAAAGGAGAATGCTGAGGGGGACAATGCCAATAATGGTGGTCATTTAAATGCCTTTTATTCTGTGTTTTCTTCAGTCTTACTAGAACTATTGTAAAACAAAATGTTGCAGGTTGGAGTGGAGGAAAGGAAGGACCCAGGTATGGGGTTTGAATGGGGAGGGGGGCATGACGGTGAGTATGGAGTGGGGGGAGAAAAGAAGGGGGGGGGCAGAGGAAACATAGTTCCACTACTTTTTTTTACACTTCGACCACTGAAGACGCCACTTGATATCACTGAAGTGAGAAGATCTTCTCCCAAATCCAGCGCACAGAGTCACCAAGCACCTCTCATCCGCCCCCCACCCCACCTCTCCTGAATGGAATATGCATATTGAGGGTGGTGCCGCTGTGCACAGAAGTTACACAAAGGCCTTCGGAGGCACTTGGAGCGTAATTAACGGCAGCCGCATTGTTCTCCGCCTTCTTTCCATCCAACGCAGCCGCTTCGCACGCCCGTCACTCAGCCCTCGGCTTCTGGCACAGCTGAACGCCTCGAGGGGATAATTAATAGCTCAAACCCTGTCGATCAAAATAGGAACATTCAAACCCAGCAGGAAAACAATATGATATTTTTCGCTAAAATTATGAACTTTACGCGATATAAACTTTCCCGCGCGTGTCTTGACGCATACCGCTCCAATCCTGCACCAAACACCATCTTTAATAAGCCTGCAGTGGGAACAAACAGGAGGCCCGGCCTATATTTGCTTCTGTAATTTGGCGGCTGTTTTAGCGACACCTGGAGTCTGCCAGGAAGTCTGGGACATTGCGCAGCTGTGTCTTCCGCAGAGGAGAAGTAGTGAGCGGAACGGTCTGTCTGCATCCGGCACTGCGGGCAGATAGGTAGGCAGCCAGTGGGGGAGCCTAGGAAAGGGAGCACCGCTGGATTGCTTTTCATTCTGCTCTTTTCAGGCCAAACAGATTCTCATTGATATGCAAATGCCTTGGGGCTTTGGGAGGCTCCCACCTGCAAAATGTAGAAATAGTAGAAAGATTGGGGTGCGGCCATTCAGATTTTACTTTCGTCATCAGCACTGATATGACATTTTATATTTGTTGACAATTCTTTTCCACACTCTTTTAATGTATAAAAAGTGTGTACGTAGCACTACATACAGCAAGCACTAGTTTTTCTGATAAATCTCAATTCAAGGGGAGGAGGGAATGGAAAGGAGTAACTTATGTCACGCGCCCCCCTCCTTCAGTTGAGGCTCTGAGGTGTTGCTGATATCACCTGTAAAGGGTTGCAGTAGTACCTGGAGGCTCTGTGAGGTGTTGATATTACCTCTGAAGGGGTGCAGTAGTACCTCGAGCCTCAAAACATACTGTCCTGCTGTCCTTTTTTAGAGACACGTTGCCATCCAGGATTCTGATGTCCAGTGATAAATTCACCTGGGAGATGGTCACCAGGGGGCGACATTTCCCCAAATTTGCACTCCCAAAAAATCAAGTAATTTCCCCGAATATTCTAGGCCTGGGGTATATAATAGTAAACAATGCCCAACCTGGAATATGGGGGAAAGGCTTTTAGGGATGCAGGAAAAAACCTGGCGACTTCTTCCCCTAGCGACATTATCACATAGAACCAGGATTCTCTGTTACCTCCACATTTAAAGTTGTTATTTTGCATTTTGCCCTCCAGAATGCTACTTTAAATGATCATGGCAGGTGCTGGTTAACACGGGGTTCTGGATAATAAAACGCCGGATAACAAAGATTTCTCGGTAGTTGTGTTTTTGCGACCAGCACTTTTACTCCCCTTTGAACTAGCAAAAAAATGGAAAAGGGACAAACATTAACACAAAAAGGATACATCGGCTCACGAAATAAGTGATTTCTTTAGGCCATCAAGGTTCATCCTTGTCTTTTAAGAAGGAAAAACATAACGTGATGAGTCCGTGCTCCTCCGCTTGTACCGCACTCCTCCCAAAATGTGGTTGCATAAATAGAGCAAGCTGAGCCCGCAGGCCCCTCAATGCCAACCCAGGAGTGAGAAACCACGACTTGACTGTCCATATTATATCTCCTGCTGAACTGCTCAGCACTAGCCCAAGTCAACTGATTGGCTTCAAAGAGCCTACTGTTGAAAGCAAAACGAGTGGAACTCCTCATGGTTCCTGCGCTCTTCCACATCTGGTTTTGGAAGTCCTAAGCAGACATTCATTGGCTCTAATGGCGTAACAGTCCACACGTGCTGTGCTGAGCATGGTCACACGCGGTCAAAGCCATATTGACCCAACTTGGTTTCTTGAAATGGAAGTGAATCCTCAATCTAACGGGTGGGGTGGGTGTTTGTGTGGGTGCTGCGCGTGTGAGCGAGCATGTGTGCCTGCGTGTGTGTGTACCGTGCTGTTGCCGAGTGCTCAGCCTGAGGGCCCAAATATTATGCCACAAATCGTGCCGCCATTACTGCATTGCACATGGTGCGGTTCCTAAAGTGTCATGGCGTGGGCTGCTGCCGCTCTCTTTCACTCCTCGCTCACCAAATGGCTTGACCAAAGGAGCTGCAGGTCTGTTCGGTGAGTGGCATTCCTTGGAGCCTCTTGCGTCCTGTAACTTCACCTATCTGTTGCACCCGGTGACACTGCGCTGCACCACCTGGACTTGAGCTGGAGATCATCATGCAATAGACCCAGTATAATATAAACAATGTGAGGGGTTGGGGGTGAGTACAGGGTTTTGAAGCCCAAGAAAATGAACTAGTCTTGCACCAAATCCAGAAGGGATTCGGTTCGAGAAGAGGACACCTGGGTTTACAAGGACCCTTGTGTTCTCTGGACTGAGAATTTACCAAAGCCATCTGACGGATGTTTGCCGGCTTGGTCACATCTGTATACGCAGCACAATAACATTTTCATAAGAGGTAAACAATCACACTTCTCCGGTGCCCATTTACCAAAGGGATTCCACAATAAGTATCTCAACTCAGACACTCTGTACGTGGTTTCAGCAGCAGATGGACTGGCCAGAAGGTGCCTTTAAAACACCCATTTATTTCACATATATGATGCACAATAACAATATTAACCTGACTTATGTATATATAAAACACTTCACAAACTGTAACCTGAAATGCGTATCTCAACTTTAGTGAGCGTATTAGTTAAACCAATAATTCCATGCAAGACTCTTGCAGCGGCTGCAAGTCCCCGTGTCGCCCGTCTCTCTGTGCATCGCTCTTGACTGGATTTCATTTCAGTGGCTGCCCGCTACTTCAACCGTTTGGCAATACATGAGTTTGGTAGCTGGTTTGAAATTCTAAACCCTACATCTTACTGCCTGAAAAGGTAGGTATCAGCACAGTTATATACCAGAAGATGTGCTTATTCTGAGCCCCGCAGCAGAGATCCCTTTTCAGTATTCAAATGCTTGTATTCTGCCTGCCCCAGTCCCGCATTGAGGGCCACCTTTCAGTAGAACCGTGGCTGTGCCCTGGCCTGTGCTGGCTGCAGTGGTTTGAATGTTGCAATTCACGTTTCCATAGTTCAGTGGTCATCACTGGTCCTGTGTGATGTGTCCGGGTTTTAAAGTCCTGTGGTGTGAGCCACTATTCAGTATTGCTGTGGTTGTGTCCTGTCCAGCGCGAGGTGCACTTATTCTAGTTCTGCCACCCTTTAGGTTTGAAGTCATGGTCATGGTATTCTGGGCTGTGTACGTTGGTGTGTTGCACTTGTATCAGCCTGGCAGTGAGGGCGATTTTCAGTATTGCTGTTGTCATGTCCTGTATGGTGTGAGGGGAAAGGGGAAGGTGAGTCTGAACACCACACTCCGCACCTTCCTCTCAGCAGTGGCGTCGCCAGGAATCAAATTTAGGAGGGGCACAGAGGGGGCCACAGACAAAAATAGGGGGGCCACAGACACAAGTAAGGGGGCCACAGACAAAAGAAGGGGGCCACGCCCAAACGTTTCACTCGCATGGTCCGACCCTATGCACTCATACAACTATTACATTTACAAATGGCCGCTTAAGCCTCCTACCACTCTCAACAGAGGAATGTATTGCACTTAAATAATGTGGATGCTCCGGAAATGACACCCGCACACTATTTGTTGGGGATCAGAATGTTTCATATTCCATGGCATGCGTCCTCGGGGCACTTGGGGGTAAGCATGTTTGATATTCCATGGCATGCGTCCTCGGGGTCACTTGGGGGTCAGCATGTTTGATATTCCATGGCATGCGTCCTCGGGGTCACTTGGGGGTCAGCATGTTTGATATTCCATGGCATGCGTCCTCGGGGTCACTTGGGGGTCAGCATGTTTGATATTCCCTGGCATGCGTCCTTGGAGCACTTGGGGGTCAGCATGTTTGATATTCCATGGCATGCGTCCTTGGAGCACTTGGGGGTCAGCATGTTTGATATTCCATGGCATGCGTCCTCGGGGTCACTTGGGGGTAAGCATGTTTGATATTCCATGGCATGCGTCCTTGGAGCACTTGGGGGTCAGCATGTTTGATATTCCATGGCATGCGTCCTCGCGGCACTTGGGGGTAAGCATGTTTGATATTCCATGGCATGCGTCCTCGCGGCACTTGGGGGTAAGCATGTTTGATATTCCATGGCATGCGTCCTCGCGGCACTTGGGGGTCAGCATGTTTGATATTCCATGGCATGCGTCCTCGCGGCACTTGGGGGTAAGCATGTTTGATATTCCATGGCATGCGTCCTCGGGGCACTTGGGGGTCAGCATGTTTGATATTCCATGGCATGCGTTCTCGGGGCACTTGGGGGTAAGCATGTTTGATATTCCATGGCATGCGTCCTCGCGGCACTTGGGGGTCAGCATGTTTGATATTCCATGGCATGCGTCCTTGGAGCACTTGGGGGTCAGCATGTTTGATATTCCATGGCATGCGTCCTCGCGGCACTTGGGGGTAAGCATGTTTGATATTCCATGGCATGCGTCCTCGCGGCACTTGGGGGTAAGCATGTTTGATATTCCATGGCATGCGTCCTCGCGGCACTTGGGGGTCAGCATGTTTGATATTCCATGGCATGCGTCCTCGCGGCACTTGGGGGTAAGCATGTTTGATATTCCATGGCATGCGTCCTCGGGGCACTTAGGGGTCAGCATGTTTGATATTCCATGGCATGCGTTCTCGGGGCACTTGGGGGTAAGCATGTTTGATATTCCATGGCATGCGTCCTCGCGGCACTTGGGGGTCAGCATGTTTGATATTCCATGGCATGCGTCCTTGGAGCACTTGGGGGTCAGCATGTTTGATATTCCATGGCATGCGTCCTCGCGGCACTTGGGGGTAAGCATGTTTGATATTCCATGGCATGCGTCCTCGCGGCACTTGGGGGTAAGCATGTTTGATATTCCATGGCATGCGTCCTCGCGGCACTTGGGGGTCAGCATGTTTGATATTCCATGGCATGCGTCCTCGCGGCACTTGGGGGTAAGCATGTTTGATATTCCATGGCATGCGTCCTCGGGGCACTTGGGGGTCAGCATGTTTGATATTCCATGGCATGCGTTCTCGGGGCACTTGGGGGTAAGCATGTTTGATATTCCATGGCATGCGTCCTCGCGGCACTTGGGGGTCAGCATGTTTGATATTCCATGGCATGCGTCCTTGGAGCACTTGGGGGTCAGCATGTTTGATATTCCATGGCATGCGTCCTCGCGGCACTTGGGGGTAAGCATGTTTGATATTCCATGGCATGCGTCCTCGCGGCACTTGGGGGTAAGCATGTTTGATATTCCATGGCATGCGTCCTCGCGGCACTTGGGGGTCAGCATGTTTGATATTCCATGGCATGCGTCCTCGCGGCACTTGGGGGTAAGCATGTTTGATATTCCATGGCATGCGTCCTCGGGGCACTTGGGGGTCAGCATGTTTGATATTCCATGGCATGCGTCCTCGGGGCACTTGGGGGTAAGCATGTTTGATATTCCATGGCATGCGTCCTCGGGGTCACTTGGGGGTCAGCATGTTTGATATTCCATGGCATGCGTCCTCGCGGCACTTGGGGGTCAGCATGTTTGATATTCCATGGCATGCGTCCTCGCGGCACTTGGGGGTAAGCATGTTTGATATTCCATGGCATGCGTCCTCGGGGTCACTTGGGGGTCAGCATGTTTGATATTCCATGGCATGCGTCCTCGGAGCACTTGGGGGTCAGCATGTTTGATATTCCATGGCATGCGTCCTCGCGGCACGTGGGGGTAAGCATGTTTGATATTCCATGGCATGCGTCCTCGCGGCACTTGGGGGTAAGCATGTTTGATATTCCATGGCATGCGTCCTCGGGGCACTTGGGGGTCAGCATGTTTGATATTCCATGGCATGCGTCCTCGGGGCACTTGGGGGTCAGCATGTTTGATATTCCATGGCATGCGTCCTCGGGGCACTTGGGGGTCAGCATGTTTGATATTCCATGGCATGCGTCCTCGGGGCACTTGGGGGTCAGCATGTTTGATATTCCATGGCATGCGTTCTCGGGGCACTTGGGGGTAAGCATGTTTGATATTCCATGGCATGCGTCCTCGGGGCACTTGGGGGTCAGCATGTTTGATATTCCATGGCATGCGTTCTCGGGGCACTTGGGGGTAAGCATTTTTGATATTCCATGGCATGCGTTCTCGGGGCACTTGGGGGTAAGCATGTTTGATATTCCATGGCATGCGTCCTCGCGGCACTTGGGGGTAAGCATGTTTGATATTCCATGGCATGCGTCCTCGGGGTCACTTGGGGGTCAGCATGTTTGATATTCCATGGCATGCGTCCTCGCGGCACTTGGGGGTCAGCATGTTTGATATTCCATGGCATGCGTCCTCGCGGCACTTGGGGGTAAGCATGTTTGATATTCCATGGCATGCGTCCTCGGGGTCACTTGGGGGTCAGCATGTTTGATATTCCATGGCATGCGTCCTCGGAGCACTTGGGGGTCAGCATGTTTGATATTCCATGGCATGCGTCCTCGCGGCACTTGGGGGTAAGCATGTTTGATATTCCATGGCATGCGTCCTCGCGGCACTTGGGGGTAAGCATGTTTGATATTCCATGGCATGCGTCCTCGGGGCACTTGGGGGTCAGCATGTTTGATATTCCATGGCATGCGTCCTCGGGGCACTTGGGGGTCAGCATGTTTGATATTCCATGGCATGCGTCCTCGGGGCTCTTGGGGGTCAGCATGTTTGATATTCCATGGCATGCGTCCTCGGGGCACTTGGGGGTCAGCATGTTTGATATTCCATGGCATGCGTTCTCGGGGCACTTGGGGGTAAGCATGTTTGATATTCCATGGCATGCGTTCTCGGGGCACTTGGGGGTAAGCATGTTTGATATTCCATGGCATGCGTCCTCGGGGCAATTGGGGGTAAGCATGTTTGATATTCCATGGCATGCGTCCTCGCGGCACTTGGGGGTAAGCATGTTTGATATTCCATGGCATGCGTCCTCGGGGGCACTTGGGGGTCAGCATGTTTGATATTCCATGGCATGCGTCCTCGGGGGCACTTGGGGGTCAGCATGTTTGATATTCCATGGCATGCGTCCTCGGGGCACTTGGGGGTCAGCATGTTTGATATTCCATGGCATGCGTTCTCGGGGCACTTGGGGGTAAGCATGTTTGATATTCCATGGCATGCGTCCTCGCGGCACTTGGGGGTCAGCATGTTTGATATTCCATGGCATGCGTCCTTGGAGCACTTGGGGGTCAGCATGTTTGATATTCCATGGCATGCGTCCTCGCGGCACTTGGGGGTAAGCATGTTTGATATTCCATGGCATGCGTCCTCGCGGCACTTGGGGGTAAGCATGTTTGATATTCCATGGCATGCGTCCTCGCGGCACTTGGGGGTCAGCATGTTTGATATTCCATGGCATGCGTCCTCGCGGCACTTGGGGGTAAGCATGTTTGATATTCCATGGCATGCGTCCTCGGGGCACTTAGGGGTCAGCATGTTTGATATTCCATGGCATGCGTTCTCGGGGCACTTGGGGGTAAGCATGTTTGATATTCCATGGCATGCGTCCTCGCGGCACTTGGGGGTCAGCATGTTTGATATTCCATGGCATGCGTCCTTGGAGCACTTGGGGGTCAGCATGTTTGATATTCCATGGCATGCGTCCTCGCGGCACTTGGGGGTAAGCATGTTTGATATTCCATGGCATGCGTCCTCGCGGCACTTGGGGGTAAGCATGTTTGATATTCCATGGCATGCGTCCTCGCGGCACTTGGGGGTCAGCATGTTTGATATTCCATGGCATGCGTCCTCGCGGCACTTGGGGGTAAGCATGTTTGATATTCCATGGCATGCGTCCTCGGGGCACTTGGGGGTCAGCATGTTTGATATTCCATGGCATGCGTTCTCGGGGCACTTGGGGGTAAGCATGTTTGATATTCCATGGCATGCGTCCTCGCGGCACTTGGGGGTCAGCATGTTTGATATTCCATGGCATGCGTCCTTGGAGCACTTGGGGGTCAGCATGTTTGATATTCCATGGCATGCGTCCTCGCGGCACTTGGGGGTAAGCATGTTTGATATTCCATGGCATGCGTCCTCGCGGCACTTGGGGGTAAGCATGTTTGATATTCCATGGCATGCGTCCTCGCGGCACTTGGGGGTCAGCATGTTTGATATTCCATGGCATGCGTCCTCGCGGCACTTGGGGGTAAGCATGTTTGATATTCCATGGCATGCGTCCTCGGGGCACTTGGGGGTCAGCATGTTTGATATTCCATGGCATGCGTCCTCGGGGCACTTGGGGGTAAGCATGTTTGATATTCCATGGCATGCGTCCTCGGGGTCACTTGGGGGTCAGCATGTTTGATATTCCATGGCATGCGTCCTCGCGGCACTTGGGGGTCAGCATGTTTGATATTCCATGGCATGCGTCCTCGCGGCACTTGGGGGTAAGCATGTTTGATATTCCATGGCATGCGTCCTCGGGGTCACTTGGGGGTCAGCATGTTTGATATTCCATGGCATGCGTCCTCGGAGCACTTGGGGGTCAGCATGTTTGATATTCCATGGCATGCGTCCTCGCGGCACGTGGGGGTAAGCATGTTTGATATTCCATGGCATGCGTCCTCGCGGCACTTGGGGGTAAGCATGTTTGATATTCCATGGCATGCGTCCTCGGGGCACTTGGGGGTCAGCATGTTTGATATTCCATGGCATGCGTCCTCGGGGCACTTGGGGGTCAGCATGTTTGATATTCCATGGCATGCGTCCTCGGGGCACTTGGGGGTCAGCATGTTTGATATTCCATGGCATGCGTCCTCGGGGCACTTGGGGGTCAGCATGTTTGATATTCCATGGCATGCGTTCTCGGGGCACTTGGGGGTAAGCATGTTTGATATTCCATGGCATGCGTCCTCGGGGCACTTGGGGGTCAGCATGTTTGATATTCCATGGCATGCGTTCTCGGGGCACTTGGGGGTAAGCATTTTTGATATTCCATGGCATGCGTTCTCGGGGCACTTGGGGGTAAGCATGTTTGATATTCCATGGCATGCGTCCTCGCGGCACTTGGGGGTAAGCATGTTTGATATTCCATGGCATGCGTCCTCGGGGTCACTTGGGGGTCAGCATGTTTGATATTCCATGGCATGCGTCCTCGCGGCACTTGGGGGTCAGCATGTTTGATATTCCATGGCATGCGTCCTCGCGGCACTTGGGGGTAAGCATGTTTGATATTCCATGGCATGCGTCCTCGGGGTCACTTGGGGGTCAGCATGTTTGATATTCCATGGCATGCGTCCTCGGAGCACTTGGGGGTCAGCATGTTTGATATTCCATGGCATGCGTCCTCGCGGCACTTGGGGGTAAGCATGTTTGATATTCCATGGCATGCGTCCTCGCGGCACTTGGGGGTAAGCATGTTTGATATTCCATGGCATGCGTCCTCGGGGCACTTGGGGGTCAGCATGTTTGATATTCCATGGCATGCGTCCTCGGGGCACTTGGGGGTCAGCATGTTTGATATTCCATGGCATGCGTCCTCGGGGCTCTTGGGGGTCAGCATGTTTGATATTCCATGGCATGCGTCCTCGGGGCACTTGGGGGTCAGCATGTTTGATATTCCATGGCATGCGTTCTCGGGGCACTTGGGGGTAAGCATGTTTGATATTCCATGGCATGCGTTCTCGGGGCACTTGGGGGTAAGCATGTTTGATATTCCATGGCATGCGTCCTCGGGGCAATTGGGGGTAAGCATGTTTGATATTCCATGGCATGCGTCCTCGCGGCACTTGGGGGTAAGCATGTTTGATATTCCATGGCATGCGTCCTCGGGGGCACTTGGGGGTCAGCATGTTTGATATTCCATGGCATGCGTCCTCGGGGGCACTTGGGGGTCAGCATGTTTGATATTCCATGGCATGCGTCCTCGCGGCACTTGGGGGGTAAGTATGTTTGATATTCCATGGCATGCGTCCTCGGGGCACTTGGGGGTAAGCATGTTTGATATTCCGTGGCATGCGTCCTCGCGGCACTTGGGGGTAAGGCGGGGCACTTGGGGGTAAGCATGTTTGATATTCCATGGCATGCGTCCTCGCGGCACTTGGGGGTCAGCATGTTTGATATTCCATGGCATGCGTCCTCGGGGCACTTGGGGGTAAGCATGTTTGATATTCCATGGCATGCGTCCTTGGGGGCACTTAGGGGTAAGCATGTTTGATATTCCATGGCATGCGTCCTCGGGGCACTTGGGGGTAAGCATGTTTGATATTCCGTGGCATGCGTCCTCGCGGCACTTGGGGGTAAGGCGGGGCACTTGGGGGTAAGCATGTTTGATATTCCATGGCATGCGTCCTCGCGGCACTTGGGGGTAAGCATGTTTGATATTCCATGGCATGCGTTCTCGGGGCACTTGGGGGTCAGCATGTTTGATATTCCATGGCATGCGTTCTCGGGGCACTTGGGGGTAAGCATGTTTGATATTCCATGGCATGCGTTCTCGGGGCACTTGGGGGTAAGCATGTTTGATATTCCATGGCATGCGTCCTCGGGGCAATTGGGGGTAAGCATGTTTGATATTCCATGGCATGCGTCCTCGCGGCACTTGGGGGTAAGCATGTTTGATATTCCATGGCATGCGTCCTCGGGGGCACTTGGGGGTCAGCATGTTTGATATTCCATGGCATGCGTCCTCGGGGGCACTTGGGGGTCAGCATGTTTGATATTCCATGGCATGCGTCCTCGCGGCACTTGGGGGGTAAGTATGTTTGATATTCCATGGCATGCGTCCTCGGGGCACTTGGGGGTAAGCATGTTTGATATTCCGTGGCATGCGTCCTCGCGGCACTTGGGGGTAAGGCAGGGCACTTGGGGGTAAGCATGTTTGATATTCCATGGCATGCGTCCTCGCGGCACTTGGGGGTCAGCATGTTTGATATTCCATGGCATGCGTCCTCGGGGCACTTGGGGGTAAGCATGTTTGATATTCCATGGCATGCGTCCTTGGGGGCACTTGGGGGTAAGCATGTTTGATATTCCATGGCATGCGTCCTCGGGGCACTTGGGGGTCAGCATGTTTGATATTCCATGGCATGCGTCCTCGGGGCTCTTGGGGGTCAGCATGTTTGATATTCCATGGCATGCGTCCTCGGGGCACTTGGGGGTCAGCATGTTTGATATTCCATGGCATGCATTCTCGGGGCACTTGGGGGTAAGCATGTTTGATATTCCATGGCATGCGTTCTCGGGGCACTTGGGGGTAAGCATGTTTGATATTCCATGGCATGCGTCCTCGGGGCAATTGGGGGTAAGCATGTTTGATATTCCATGGCATGCGTCCTCGCGGCACTTGGGGGTAAGCATGTTTGATATTCCATGGCATGCGTCCTCGGGGGCACTTGGGGGTCAGCATGTTTGATATTCCATGGCATGCGTCCTCGGGGGCACTTGGGGGTCAGCATGTTTGATATTCCATGGCATGCGTCCTCGCGGCACTTGGGGGGTAAGTATGTTTGATATTCCATGGCATGCGTCCTCGGGGCACTTGGGGGTAAGCATGTTTGATATTCCGTGGCATGCGTCCTCGCGGCACTTGGGGGTAAGGCGGGGCACTTGGGGGTAAGCATGTTTGATATTCCATGGCATGCGTCCTCGCGGCACTTGGGGGTCAGCATGTTTGATATTCCATGGCATGCGTCCTCGGGGCACTTGGGGGTCAGCATGTTTGATATTCCATGGCATGCGTCCTCGGGGCACTTGGGGGTAAGCATGTTTGATATTCCATGGCATGCGTCCTTGGGGGCACTTAGGGGTAAGCATGTTTGATATTCCATGGCATGCGTCCTCGGGGCACTTGGGGGTAAGCATGTTTGATATTCCGTGGCATGCGTCCTCGCGGCACTTGGGGTAAGGCGGGGCACTTGGGGGTAAGCATGTTTGATATTCCATGGCATGCGTCCTCGCGGCACTTGGGGGTAAGCATGTTTGATATTCCATGGCATGCGTTCTCGGGGCACTTGGGGGTCAGCATGTTTGATATTCCATGGCATGCGTTCTCGGGGCACTTGGGGGTAAGCATGTTTGATATTCCATGGCATGCGTTCTCGGGGCACTTGGGGGTAAGCATGTTTGATATTCCATGGCATGCGTCCTCGGGGCAATTGGGGGTAAGCATGTTTGATATTCCATGGCATGCGTCCTCGCGGCACTTGGGGGTAAGCATGTTTGATATTCCATGGCATGCGTCCTCGGGGGCACTTGGGGGTCAGCATGTTTGATATTCCATGGCATGCGTCCTCGGGGGCACTTGGGGGTCAGCATGTTTGATATTCCATGGCATGCGTCCTCGCGGCACTTGGGGGGTAAGTATGTTTGATATTCCATGGCATGCGTCCTCGGGGCACTTGGGGGTAAGCATGTTTGATATTCCGTGGCATGCGTCCTCGCGGCACTTGGGGGTAAGGCAGGGCACTTGGGGGTAAGCATGTTTGATATTCCATGGCATGCGTCCTCGCGGCACTTGGGGGTCAGCATGTTTGATATTCCATGGCATGCGTCCTCGGGGCACTTGGGGGTAAGCATGTTTGATATTCCATGGCATGCGTCCTTGGGGGCACTTAGGGGTAAGCATGTTTGATATTCCATGGCATGCGTCCTCGGGGCACTTGGGGGTAAGCATGTTTGATATTCCGTGGCATGCGTCCTCGCGGCACTTGGGGGTAAGGCGGGGCACTTGGGGGTAAGCATGTTTGATATTCCATGGCATGCGTCCTCGCGGCACTTGGGGGTAAGCATGTTTGATATTCCATGGCATGCGTCCTCATGGCACTTTAGCATGAAAAAGCATCAAGTGCAAATGGTCAAGCCAGGCATGATGCCGTCATGATGCTTTCTACATTTCTTGCCTCAAGGGTGAGTAACTTATAAAGGGACACAATATTAATTCTTTAAAAATAATTGTTCATTTGTAATGCGCTTATACCAACTGGTGGTTTCTAAGCATGGGATCGGGATTCGAACCTGTGTTACTTTGCGTTATCTTGCTTTCCAGACAAATGTGTTGCCCCTGAGCCATCCTTCCTCCCCTCCATTTATTATTGCTTTCCATTTTCTTATCTTTCATTCCCTGATCCACTGCTGTGTTTGACATTACATGGAAATCACAAAAGAGAAGCATAATGAGGGATGTGGAAATAAAGAATGGACATTGATAAACTGAAGATTAATGCGGGATATAGGAATAAAGGATGGAAATTGATAAAGGAGCATTATGAGGGTTCTGGGAATAAATATTGAAAATGGATAAGGAGAAGCATAATTATGGATTTGGGGATACAGAATATAAATTGATAAAGAGAAGCATAATGAGGGATCTGGGAATAAGGAATGGAAACTGATAAGGAGAAGCATAATTATGGACTTGTGGATACAGAATAGAAATTGATAAAGAGAAGCATAATGAGGGATCTGGGAATAAGGAATGGAAACTGATAAGGAGAAGCATAATTATGGATTTGGGGATACAGACTAGAAATTGATAAAGAGAAGCATAATGAGGGATCTGGGAATAAGGAATGGAAACTGATAAGGAGAAGCATAATTATGGATTTGGGGATACAGAATAGAAATTGATAAAGAGAAGCATAATGAGGGATCGAGGAATAAAGAATGGGAATTGTTAAAGAGAAGGGTTTAAAAAAGGAAATTGAGAATGCTTAATGTTTGCTATGGGTAAAATAAAACATGGTAATATAGTAGACGATTCGTTGTTCACCAATTTGTTTTTTAAAACAAATATTTTAACTAAAGGACACCATGGAAGCTGTTTTTGATGGCAATGATTATGAATTTCTTTAGCCCAAAATGTAAAAGTAAACATGCGCCATTTGTCATTTGGTTAGATTCGAATTTTTTGCTGACAGAACATTTATCTTCATTCTAGCACTCAGCATCATAACATATTTTTTAATGTCACTCCTTTAATGCCAAAATAAATGTTATGATGAGTTATAATGTTCACTTTGTCACTCCGGTATGTCTTCATAATTGGATTCTTCATGTTCGCGCACATCCTCGCAGTGTATGGTCTGTCATGACATGTCACTAGATGATAATTGCCGCAGCGCGCGGTGGCAAGGCTCCTTATCCAACTGAACAACAATTATCACATTGCACAGTCTGAAGACGCCACACTTGTGGCTTGTATATCTGATGGTTTCAAGAGTGAGAACTCTTTTCTAAAAGACACAATTGAAAAAAGTTTCCAACAGGACTGTCAATGGGTAATTTCTGTGCTTGCCGTGTGCTTTTCTGGAACACAAGAAATGCAATTCGCCTAGAACCAGATTCTGTTCAGAACTGTGCACTGGAACACGCAAAGGTCTATCGACAAATACAATTAGAAATACATGATATCGCCTGTGCTTGAACACTCACTGCACACATACATACACTCCTACATACATGGTGCTTCCTGTGCTGGAACACACAAACGTCTACCCACATGAATATAATCATGTATTCATGATATTACTCTCTGGCAAAGATTCTTTCCTGGAATGTCAAAAGGGGGTGTACCTGCCCATCAAATGGAACAGCAAAAGGTTCATGATCTATCCTGTCTGCGGTCAACACTTCAGCAGGAGTATAATCCACTGTGCTGGAATGCCACCTGCGAGGGTGAGACGGGGGTGTGCAGCCAAGAATTCCAGCAGCAAATGTTCAAGTTCAATCAAGATGTCTTTAGAAAGGTAGAAGTGGGCTCTTATAAATCACATGGGGCCTTTAATGGCAGACAAGGGTGATAAGACCACTTCAAATATATGTAGTGCTGGTTATGGGGCTCAGCGACATTGAGCAAGCATCGAAGAGCTTCTTGAGGTGGTGATTCAGTGTCGGGTTCCTGGGGTGGTCAACTGGGTCCAACACACACTGTGGTTGAAGCAGCAATGGCACGCGGCATGAAGAAGATTGGTCCAGGCAGCTATGTCCAGGTCAGTGTAGCTCACAAGTGGTTTAAGGTGGGAACCAGAGCTCAGGACCGATCTTGGACTTCTAGGATGCTAGGAGCCCCTGTCCAAGGTCTCCAGGAGC
This sequence comes from Ambystoma mexicanum, assembly GCF_040938575.1. Classification (NCBI taxonomy): domain Eukaryota; kingdom Metazoa; phylum Chordata; class Amphibia; order Caudata; family Ambystomatidae; genus Ambystoma; species Ambystoma mexicanum. Next base: position 333,235,974 of record NC_090924.1, on the reverse strand, counting down.
AAGGGTAGTGCTTGTTCTGAACTATCTCCACAGGAAGGTTACCAGAGAGCCCTTGGTCCACACAGCAGCTTCACTCCAAATATGCTGCTGGGATGGTTGGGGCAGGATCTTGCCTCTTGATTGGATGTCTCCAGTCTTCACCACTATTGCAGAGGACATAGAGGGCAGGCTGTACTCCCAATCAGTGTCCAGGTGAATCCTTCTTCAGTACTCCAAAGATTAATTCACTAATGGGAGAGTCTCCTCCCCTTGCATAGGTAAAATCCCACAGCCAATTGGCCTAGAGAAAACCTGTTGTTAATAGTTCAATCCAAACATACCTTATGAAGTCACAGCCAGAGTGCCTTGTCTTCAGGGAGTGGGGAGGAGTAACAGGAAGTTTGGGATCCCTAGCAAAATCCAAGATGGCGACACCCTTCTGTGGATTGAACTTCTCCTCTGGGGGACTCTAACTCTTCCACCTTCCTCTCCCTTCCAAATTCAAAAGTCACTCCAATAATCAGCACATTGGTGTGAGATGGCCATTGTCATGAGTGCACTGTCTTTGAAGCACAATCTCTCAGGGGGACGGTTTCTGTTCCCTGCAGGAAGGTTTTGATCCTTCTCAGGAGGATCGAAGAGGAGCTTCCTATGCTGGAGCCAACATGGTTGCTGTGGGTACACCCGGGCAGGACAGCAAATTCAGATCAGACCCTGTCATGAATAAGTCACCGATCACCAAGCTCACCATAATATGACATCCAATGCTTGTAGCTGTATAACTGCAATCTCAGGTGCCACCATTTCATAACCAGACATGCCTCATATTTAGACAATAACTGGCACCAGGCTGCTGGAGCATAATAATAATAGCAGAACCAGAGGTGCAGATGGGTAAAAAGCCACCGCTCGGAGAGGGACTGAGGAACTATTCCTCAGAACTGGTTGCACACAAGCAGCAAACACTGAATATTACAAGAAAAAAAGCCACCTAGGCACGATGGAACTTTCACCTCCAGCAGCTGCCTTCAAGAATGCGCACATGACCTTTGAATCTGCAGTGCTGCCACTGCAGGGTACCTAACGGGACCGGATATTGTTAGGAATGCCCAAATCAATAATATGCCCCAGGATGGCGGTTAAGAAATCCCCTTTGTGGAAGAACTAGTTTCCTTTTCAACTCCCCCTGTGTGTTTGGTTTACTTCAGGAACATGGCAGATCAGAAAAACAGGTTGCACGGATAAGAGGAGGCCAGATGTCATAGAATACATGTTACGTGTTAAATTGTTGTCACACTACAGTTTGGGATCAAACACAGAACAGACACACCTCAATTGTCTTCACACTCCTACATAATGGGTCTCTTACAGAGAGAGACAGCATGTGCACAAAATAACTTCATCTCTGTCAGCAGAGTCCTTCCCCAGGAGGTTTCCCATTCCCAAGGTAAAGTAAAAAGTTAGTGTCTCTCGGGGAGGTTCAAACGGGCTCCCTGTAAAACATCAGTTCTTTTCAGGACTGGGTCCTGTTCTCTCCCAGCGGCTTAACACACCACAGGAGATGTGTTCCCAAGTAATTTGCAAACATGGCTGTATAGTGTCAGAAATAAAGACCCAACAGCAGTTCATATGCATGACACAATCATTTTAAAAGTTCTAATGGCCTAAAAATGTTTCACACTGTGGGGTAAATGCAGCAAACACCCACTCGTATGTGCTTTTTCTGGGCCAACACATTTACTTACTATGTTTCATCAAGTCTAAGAGTCATATTTAAAAAGGAAAGATCCATTGGAAGACAGTAGGCTCCCCTATGGTCTTTACATGGTTCTCGCTACCCTATTACCACCCCTTCCATCAGGGACCTGGTTCTACATCCTAGCAAACCAATGTCTCTCTCCTCCTTGACATTTACATCCCTGTACAAACACTTACATGGGGTCCTTCCCTCTTATTCCTTTCCACCTTTCCCTCTGTACTGCCTTAACACTTTGCCTTTAGCTTGTTCCTCCACCCACCCCAGACTCCCCCTTGCATCTTCTCCCAGTCTCTTCCTCATTATGCTCACTTTGCGATCTCCCTTTCTTCCTTCTCCCCTCCCCTACTCCTGGGGATTCTCTGCTTCAGTTCTCCACTCCGATCACCCTTCCCTCTAAAGTGTCCTTACTGTTCAACCCTTTCTCTGCATGCTGAGCCATCTTAGGCGCCTCTCACCAAGCCCTCCATAGCTTCTCTATCTCGCCACCTGCTCCTCCGATACCTCTGTAACCAGAGATAACTTCACAATCCCTTCCAACTTCCTGGGTCCATCTCGACCCAGCCTCCTAGTTCTCTCTCTCCCCACCCTCTTTGGTCTCACCCTATTCATTTCCGTGAGTCTCACTCCTTCCAAACACTTGAGTCTTTCTACTCCTAGTCCCCGGGGTCTACCTCTCAGCCTGGGTCCATCTCTTCCTAGATCACTGGGTCTTTCTATCCAGCCTCTTGAGTCTTTGTCACCACAGCTCCCTGGGTCTTTGTCTCCCCGGTTCCTTCAGTCCCTCTCTTCTCCATACCCGAGGCTCCCTGGGTCTTCCTCTCATCAGCCCCCCACCCCTGTGTATTTCTCTCCGGCCTCCTTAGTCTTTCTCTCCAGAGACTTTTGAGTGTTTCTTTCCTCAGCTCCTCTGGCTTGGTTTCCCCAGTTCCTTGGGTCTCTATCTCTCCCCACTCTCTTGGGTCTCTCCTCCAGCCCCCCATCTCCTCTTTACCCCAGCCCCCGGGGTTTTTCCCTGAGCAGCCTCCTGGGCCTCTCCTTTGGCATGCGCCGTCCTGCTCCAGCTGCACTCTTTGCCAGTGATCTCCAGATGAGCTCATTCTCCCAACTTCCACTGCTTTGTGCCGCAGGCCCTTTTTTATCCGGCCTGGACACCGCATTCCTGCCTCTCTCTGGCTTCTTAAGCAAATGACAGGGATATTGATTTATGGAATCTGTCTTTTTGGATAGGCTATAGTTTTGATGTGGGAATTTGGGGTTGGTTAATTCCTCCCTATGGGTTATCCTCGCTCTGCTTGCCACATCCTATTCCTCCCTCAAGAGGAATCGCTTAGCATAGCAGGCCTTTGGTGTATGTGTGTGGAGACTTTGTGAAGTGACTGGTTAACTGCTTGACTTTTCTCGCTTGAGTCCGATCCCACGCCTTCCACCTCCTATGGGTATGATTTCTGCACTCGTGCAAGGGCAGCCGAGATTGCATGCGCTACTGCCACAGCAGGACTGCATATCTTTGATTGTCCTGAATTGAACAGGAACTTCTAATGCAGCAATGTGACGCACTTCTGCCTCCTTCCTGCAAGTGGCATGTTAGGGGTACACAGCAGATTCTCCCCACGCTGGCCAAGGGCCCAGCATCACCCACCTTGTGGCCAGCCACACATGGCACCCTTAGCAACGCCACCATCCACCAGTAAGCCTGGTTTGGACTGCGCTAGGATGCCACCCACTGTTAGGTGGTGACCCGTGCATGTGTAGATGAGTCCTCTTTCAAATTGCCACGAGTAGCGGCAGGTCTAACCTGGGGTGGTGTACAGATGTCACTGGTGACACTGATCATTGGTTGGACAAAGTGAAAGCAAGCGCGAGGGTGAAGAAGTTTGTGCCAGAGACCTACGGTGCATGCCTAGAAAGAAACACTTTGCTTTTGTGATCTAAAACTATGTTTTCCAAGAATTTAGCAATGCAAGCGCGCAATCGAACAGAGTGAATACGTGTGGGGGTCTCGATCGATCCGCCACGTATTCTTAGGGTACCTCTTGCAGAGGTCATCGTGGGCCCCTTCCAAAGGGCCTGGCGTGTATGTGCCACAAGGAGACACCTCTTGGCGTTGGGGTACCTTATGCCATCCCATAAAGGAATATTATTTTATTGAAGGATGATGAGATAAAGTCATGTGCTGGGTTTCATGTCAATTCGCCGACCTAGACATTTTCAGAAAATGCTAAAAATTGCCTTTTTGGCAGCCCCCTTTTCAGACGAATTTGATGTTTTTATTTTAGAGTTGGATACCAGCCTCTCCGCTTTTTTCCCTTCGTACTATTTTTAAACAATGTTTACTTACTTTCCACATAACCCTGCCTGTTTATGGTCTAGAGAAAAGGCTTTGCCAGTTTGATTTCGTGAGACCCATTGCACAAGTATTGTTGGACAACTACAACTGTGCCGTTCTTACATTTCGGGGCCTGCATGAAGTTTATTCATATGTAAGTAAAAGTAATTCAGCTGGCTCTATTCTGTTAAATTGTAAAGATAATTGCCCTGACTTCTTATTTTCGAGGAACGCAGCCTGAGCTGAAGAAACTACGGAGCAGCATCTGAATGGACTGCAGCCTGTGCCGCTCCAGGTGTCTTGAATACATACTCCCATGATCCTTCACCATTGACTATGATGGCTGGGGCTGATAGGTGTTGTAGTCAAAACATCTGGAGAACCAACGGTTGCAGACCCCTGAGCTACAGTGAGGGCGGGCCTTAGAGCAGGGAGGACCAGGCGACCACCCCAGAGCCCCATTAGCCACCCGCCACACCCGCTCAGGGGAGTCTTTCAAGGGCTGCCCTGGCTACAGTCAACTATATTGGCCTGGATGGATACATTTTTATCCTTGGACACGATTTGCTTCAAGAAGGCCTGCGGCCTGTTGGCCCTCCATCATTTGTCATCACTATTGCACAACCTATCCTGTTTACAACATGCCCTGGCTCGGACTGGCCTATAGGCCAATAGGCCCATGGCTGAACCCAGAAAGCAAAATGCTGGTGTGGGCCCATTTGTTTTGTCAAAGTGGCCCACTTTTTTGGCCAACGTGGCTCAGTTTGATGAGTTACTTCACTATGCGGCTCGTTGTTTTGACCAGTGTTGATGAATAATATTCTTTAAAATGCGCAATTTGCATCACATGTTTTTTAAAAATCCCCTTGGGTACTATTCAAACAGTGACACAAAAGGAATGAATTGCCATTTGCAACTGTGGGCCACTTTTGCAGTGGTGCCCGAGACAATTTGATGGCCCAGTCAGACCCTGAACATGCCCATCGTGTTGATTTGTACCTGCTGCGCTATACCTCTCTTTAATACGCCGCCTTTTGCCCATGTAGGTTTGATTTATCATGTTGTTCCCTGAACCTAATGAAATGTTTGGACACTGAAAGGCGCCTTCACTCGTGCGGAACCAAGCACGCGCTTCAGAAGACGCGCAGCCCCACACGCTGTATGCAAGTAGGCTGCAGGGCCATCACAAGGGAGCTTCAGGGGGGGCAAACTGCCCCGGGCCTCGTGCTCAGGGGGGGCCTCGCGCAGGTCCTGCTGTTATGTCACGAGAGAAAGGAAAGATTTGTGCGATGTGTTTGTGCCATTGATACATTGATAATTTGCTGGCTGCAGGGGCAGTGTAAGCCTACAGGCAGTCACAGACAACAATACAAAAGTTAAGTGGGGGGAGGGGGGCTGGTCTGCCCACTGAAGACTTGTTAATTTCCAAGGTGTGAATCACACCATGAACAACAGGCTGGCCTGGCCTCATTGCTGCCTGCCCTGGATGCAGGGTCGAATTGGTGCTATCTGTCAAGGACCTTGACGACTTGGGAGGGGGGGGGCGCAGGGGGGAATGTCAGTTTTCTTGCTGGCCTGCCTGGGCCGGTTTTATGAAATTTTAATTTATCTTTCTATGAATATTACAAGTAGTTTGCCGCACAGACGGAGCCGCGTCGTAGCATTGTGTGCATTTTATTTAACATCACCAGTGACACCAGAACATGGTTTTAATTGTTTGTTTGAATGTTTCCCTTTCACGCTCACGCTCGGTGCTCAAGGGTGGCACCACCCACAGGCAAAGAACCTCTGAGCTGGAAGGCTCTTGCAACTTGCAACTTGCCTTTGCCCACGCAGCAGGCCGCGGCCACACCAGCAGCCAGGATCGCATCGGTGTCGGTTCGGATGCTATGCAGGGGGGGGAGGGAGCAAAGGGGTTGGGTTGGCTGGGGCTGGCGGCGGTGGGGGCGGCCACATAAATCATCAAAGCAAGGTAACACTTATTGTTACCTTGCTTTGATTTGCAGCATGATGCATGCATCAGGCAGCAAGCATGCAATCCAATTATGTAAACAACAACAAGAGGGCTGGGGTCCACGGACGGAGCTTGTGCCGGGCTAGCACGCCATCGGCTCACACAGATAACAAGTGCCTCTTTGCAATTGCGTGTCGGTGTGAGATTCACACCTGGCCTCCTGGGATGCTGGAGGAGCCTAGAGCCAGGCTGTCTGCAAGGCTGGGGAAGCGGCGTGCACATGAAAGTTGCTTTCAACTTTGCATTGCAGGAAGCAAGCAACACATTTGTTGCACGCCACTTTGCAAAGTTGAAACCAACAATGGCCAATGAAAATCCAGCGCCGGCCGGCGAGACTCTGTGCCGCCACCAGCCCTCACTGCCCGGTGGGCCGCCCCTATATTTTGCTCTGACCCTGCTGCCCTGACACTAGCTGACGACAGGTGCTACACAGAGAGGACTTGGGCTGGAGAGAGCCTCTCAGCCATGCACAGAAACAGAAAGGAGGAGGAAGACCAGTGCCAGGAGTCCAGGACAGACCACAGCCGTGGCCAGGCGAGTCAAGGTCCAGGACCAGGTCGAGGAGGAGGCCGCTATCCGGAGGAGGCCAGGCCTCTGTCCACAGGAGTCAGCCAGGAGTGCCCAGACCATCGAGGACCAAATCACAGACAGCAGACCAAGCAGCAGCAGCCAGAGAGGGCCGCCCAACACTGCCCCAGCCAGCCAAGGAGGGCACAGAGAGCGGCACTAAAGAGGCAGCCACCCTGACCCAGGCCGGCAGCCAGCACAGGACAGGCGACCCATACTTGACAAGGTAAGTTGGGAAAAAATGCATGCCTGAATATTTTGAATACAACGTACGCATGTGGTGTGTGCTGTGCATCTGTATGAATGCGTGTGTCTCTGAGTGTGTGTATTGCAACACAATGTGTGTGAATTTATTTGTATTTGGTGGCAGCGGCTGAGGACTACACTGACAGTGCTGAGCGCCCAGATGGCAGATGCCCACTGCGTGATTGCCCCGGCCCGCGCTCAATGAATCTCCCCCATAAGGATAATACCAAATATTGGACGCTTTGTGTAGGCAGTAATGTACTGCCTGCGCAGTATTGATCTCAGAGGGCAATGTTGAAACGGACTGGGTGAAGCTAGGCAGCAGCAGGTGAAATGTTATGCAGCTTGCTTTTTTCTGAATCTTCCGTACCAATGGCACATCTATTTCCCTCGTGTTTCTGACCTACCGACCCTCTACCTGTGACTTGAACGGTACCCTTGGCTGAGTCCCACTGTGCACACGCTCTCCTCACCTGAGCTTTCCGAGTCGATGGTATCTTGCAGGCCTCGACGTGCCAGGTAGTCTCTCTCCTTCTTCTGGTGTGTGGGCTTGTCACGGAGAGAAGCCACTGTGGCCGCTGGGTGAGAACAGCGGCACAGTGACCTCCTTTCCGGAATCAAGCCAGAAAATACAGGGAAAAACCCGCAAGGGGAAAAAAACCCTGATAAGAGGTGTCAAGACTTGTCTCAGAAGGCCAGTTGTTCAACAGATGAAGAAGGAAGAGAAGGATCTGAGGGTAGTGGCCCTCAAAACGTCCAAGTCCAATGGTAGCACTAGGCCCGAAGAGCAGGCGGAGAAGGCAGCAGCTGAAGGCTGAGGTGGAGGTAGTAAATCTTCCAAGAAGCACTGCGGGGAAGCACGGGAGAAAACCCCACGCTGTCTGGACTCAAAGAGCGAGAGAGAGCGAGAGAGAGAGAGAGAGAGAGAGAGAGAGCGAGAGAGAGAGAGAGAGAGAGAGAGAGAGACCCTGACGAGAAACGGAAAACAAAATTGCGGTGTTCCGGGGACAGGAACACCGGAGAAAGTAACCACGGGGAAAACTCCTCAGTAATTCCCAAGCGAGGTGCAGATGAAGAGCGAAGGACCCAGAGTCGAAAGGTAAACAACAGCGGGAGTTGCAATGCAACGACCTGCCGGGAGGCAGGGATTTTAAATACTCCCGGCAGCGTTGCGTCCCACGTTTTGAGCGGCGGCTGCGAACACAGAAAAGGGACTAAAGTAACCTTCCTCTGCGTCTCCTCAAACTCCAACGCGGAAGAAATCGCCAGTCATGGCGATGGCCGCGGCTGCGAGTGACACTACCCCACACACATCCCAGCTCAGCATCGCCCACCACCACCACATAGACGCCAGGTGAGCTGCTGGAGTCTGGAGATGCAACTCTTTACTCTATTGGCTTTTAAGTCACCTATTTGAATTGTACTGTTTGGTAATGCAGTTATTTTGAGTAATGCCAGGCAGCAGAGGCCATGCTTCCCGCAATCTGCCCACTCCATTCCCACTTCTGGGAGCACATGTCTACATGCTTACAAAGGGGGAGTCTGCCCTGCTTTTGTTCTGCATTTCACAGCTTGATTAGAATTCTATCGGCAATGGCGAATGTGAACAATGCTTTTTCCTCTCTGCCTGGAGCTCTCCATTGGTTCATGCAATTGAAGACTTTTGTTTGAAGATGGGACAATAGACTAGCCTGAAAAGTAGATGCATGCAGGCCTGACATGATGTGGCCACATTTACATCACACCTGCAGATGAAATTAACTGGTCTGCTGTTAAATCTCAGTTACCAGTTTAATGGTATAATCCACTACAGAATAGATGCTCATTTTAATATAGCCGATATGATAGCTCAGTAGGTTGAGCACTCGCTGCTGTGATGTGTGTGTGATCTGCAGGTTGCAGGTTTGAATCCCAGCAAGGCCATCTCAGTCTTTCATCCTTCTGAGGTCGATAAATGAGCATCAACACAGGTTGGGTGATATTGTATCCATATCTGTTCTATAAAAAAGAGCTTAAGTTTAAGTGCTATAAGTTAACATTATCATTTGGCCTTGGGCCTCTGCTTGTATTCAAAGTCATTTGACAATATGGATCTGTACACACAGATATTAATGATACATATGGCGATCCATTCTTGTATAAAATGTATATCACATTAGTGAAATCATAACCATATTTTTCGTAGTGTAGTGAACAATGCTATTTGATGTGTTGTCAAGGGGTGAAAGGTCGGGTCTCAAGTAGAGATTTATTGATGTTCCTATATTTTACAACCATTTTTCATCCTGTCCTGAGGAAGACGACTGTTAAGCCATCCCTCTCTTTTTTCGAAAAGAGACGGATGCCTTAGACAATTTCTGAGGTCGTCGAAACTACCCTATCGTGACACCAGTGTGACACATGAGAATGGTGGAAGTCACACTAGGTGCCGGTGGTTTACTGCTTATGTCGAAATGGTGACAAGCGTTGCAGGTGGCAATTTTTTACATATCTTGCACTGCAAGCTTGTCCATTAAGGTGTATAAATAATTTCTGTCACTTTAGAATATGATACTGGAGAGGTGTTGTAATTTTGCCATTTTTACATTTCTCAAATTTTTCTTATTTTCTATTCTTAATTGTTGGAATAGTTGCAGCTAGATTCAGAATTAATTTTTGGACTGTGCATGCATTTCGAGATTGGGGTTAGTACCAGGACTGCCTGTTTTCAATTTGCTCTGACCCTCCCCGGTAGATTGGTTTCCCCTTTCCTTTCTGCCTGGGGGGGCTATTGCACTTTGCACTTTGTATTCATCCTGCATTGCAGGGAGCTTAGGTGGTCGTCATGCACTTTATCTGTATATATTCTATATTGATTGCCTGTTTTTATGCTGTTTTATGATGGATTCAGTACCATATGTTATGTGATTTGATATGTAAACAATAAAGATTAATTGATTTTATTATCCTTGACCTGGCCTATCCCCTCATTTGGGCTCCCATACGATGGTTACTTATTTTGCTTGAGTGTCTCAGCAACTTGTCCCGCGTTACCCACATCTCCTTGTTTATTTACTCTAGTTACTCCCCAGGGTTTACGCGGTAGGGGATGCCTATCCTTGATCAAATTAATTATTTACGGTGCCACTGGCCAAGTGCAAGATATGAAGGGGCCTCACCAAATTATTTGGCCCGGGCCTCACCTCATCCTGTGACAGCCCTGGTAGGCTGTGATGTGATGGTGGGAGTGGAGAAGGCTAAAGAGGAGGGGTCTGAGGCCAGCAGGGGTAGGGTCATAGACGGCGTTATTAACTTTGAGATGACATTGACTTCATCAAGCTGACAAACAGTTAAAGATATCAGAGCTGCTTCAAAAGAGTAATTTGGGAACACCTGGGTGGCAGCAATTAGAAAGCATTTTATATATTACAGGAAACGCCTAAAACATACCCTTCAAATAGCAAAGGAGAGGGTGAGCAGATGATCCGGCAGAAGGTGGCGGGAATTGTACTGTTTGCAAAAAAAGAAACCACATCTGGTTACTCCATCCGTTGGCTAGCAGGAGGCACGGGTCGCCCAGGCCCATGGCATGGAGGAGCCCGAATGCCGGCCCAACACATGACGCACGCGCCTCCGGTGGGACATTGGCAATGACCTGCATGTGATCATTTTCCTGACTCTTGAGAAGGTAGCTGTCCTGCGAAGCAGCTGCTGCTTCCAGACAAATGATCATTTATTTATTTTACCAGGCTTCCCAGTGCAGTGAACATTCTTAAAACAGTATTTATTCTCTCTCTGAAATTGCAGCTCCTTGACACGACACCTAGACTGGGGTCTTTCATTACATCAGAAAAAACAAAATAGCAAAATGCGGTGACACATAACGATGGGCTCCGCAACCGCCAGCTGAGAGATCAGTGAGGTCTGGCGAGAGGATGGGATACTGGCCTCTGTATAGAATTCTCCCTCCAGCGCCCCCTGGCAGCTCTTAGAATAATGGCAACCTAGGGATGGAACAGCCTCAGCAACAAACTGTTGAAATATTTCCCCCCACTACCAATAGCACCCAACATCCCAATACAATGCCATGTCACAGTATGTTCTATCACAGATATCAAACATGTCATTTAGCAGCATGCCGCAACAAAGCATGTACGTTGTCTTCAAAGAAGAAAAGGATCTGCTATTGTTTATTCGGTTCTTGCGAGGGACCATTGATATAAAATACTGTGAAGGCTCCCTCGGTCCTAAGTGACTACTCCACCCTGCTCCATCCAGCAGGGGTAGAAGTTGTTAGAAGACAGAAAGTCAGGAATCCACTTCAATCCCATTTGGGAAGCACATTTTTAAGTTGTATCTGATATTTGGACCTCGAATTAAGCCACTGTTAGAATAGGACTAGCACCTGGTGCTTTTGAGAAAAGGGACAGCTGTAGCCCAGGGCAGAGGATGAAGGGCCAAAAACCTGGCTCGGCTCCTTGTTCTTGTCAAAAAAGGTGTGTGGCACTACACCTTCTACATCTATATCTACATCAGGTGTGAAGCCCTCTGGGTGTGAACCCTAAGGGCTCCACACCCGAGCTCACCTCCTGTGCCAAGTCCCTCGGGTTCCACATTTTAAAACACCCCTGCAAAACACAAATAGCTAAGATAACTCATACAGCTTGCTATCAGCTCTCCTTCTTGCGGAAAGTCAAGCCCTTCCTACCTCCGGACAGCTTTTGATCCACCGTTCAAGCACTGGTCCAATCCCCCCTGGATGGAGGCAATGCCCTCCTCGAAGGTCTCATGTCGTCCTTCCTTGTGCCTCTGAGAAGTGTCCTACACGCGGCTGCACACCTCATCAAGGGTCTACGCAGATACAACCACATCACACTGACACTGATCGACCTTTGCTGGCTCCCACTGCATGCACGAATCGCTTCAAGTCTTGCTGCATCATCTATAAGGCAGTCAACCTAAAGTCACCCAGCTTCCTTGCAGAGAAACTCAGCATCTCTAGTGAAGAACCCACCACAAGAAGTCAGGACAAGTGAAGACTTGAAATCTGCCACTGCAAAAAAGAAAAGACCAGAAAACAAGCCTTTTCTTCCTACGCCCCAAGACTATGGAACCTCCTTCCCATCAGCATCAGACTCGCCCCCACACTCCTACAATTCAGAAAAGAAGTCAAAACCCACCTCTTCATGGAGTCTCACCCCCTCAACACCTATTCCATCACGTCACCCCTGACATCACCTGACTCGCGAGATGGTGTCCGCACCTCTCTTCCCTGCCACCGTGTACAGCTCTACCGCTCCTCTGTGCCCCTCTGTGTCCTACCCCTGCTGTGCATCTGTTCTGTTGTTACATCTGAAAAGCGCTCTGTTATGCAACTGTACTGCTGTATAGCTCTGTAAAGCGCTCTGTTGTGTATCTGTGTTGTTATATACCACTGTAAAGCGCTCCTTTGCTTCTCGAAGCTAGGTCTGTGCTCAATAAATACCATAATAATAATAATAATAATAATATTCCCTCTACTGCGAGTTGCTTAGTGCCCAGAAAGACTGGTGTTCCCAGTGATCGCACAGGCTTATGAAATAAGAACCATGGCGCTGCCATAGCCATGGTGTATGAAATGAATCCAGCACACTGATAGGTATTTGTGCCTTCAGCTCCAAATGAGCCACATAAGGGAGGTCTCTGGGTAATTTCACAGCATTAAGCTGAAGGATCCTGGCTTATGCACATTTGTGGACCATGCAAGGGTGTAAACAAATGCTGATTTTGCTACACAAAGGGCCATGCCAAAAACACAAACTTGAGCATTCCAAATAAATTAAGTTGGGAAGATAGCTACTGTCGAAACTGCTGGCTCAGGTTCATTCATTTTGTTTGCCAAGCCCAAGCTCAAATTTCTACCTCCTCCATTTCAAAGTTGGCTCTGTTGAGACACATCTTATATGGACCATTCTTGGATTTATTCCTAAACAACTCCATGAATGTTCCTGGCCTAGTTAATACCTTACCACCACTCTTGCCTGTTGCTGTGATTCTGAAGCTGAATATGATAGCCAAATTGGTCAAAAGAGCTGCCCAAGTTGCAGGGGGCACCAGATCCTCTAATTCATGGATTATCGATCCCACGAGTGCATGAAGGAGACTGAGAATTGACGAGGACATGGAGGAAGAAACAGTTAATCAAGCACCGAGAGAAATGGTTATTCCCCCATCCCCCGGTCATCCACTTGTAAACCTGCAATCTTTCGGCATTTGCCAAGGGAGAACAGGCCGGGGGAGGAAGGACCGCAGGATGTGAACGAGGGAGCACACAATTTTCCCTAACAGGGGACAAGAGCGGAACCAAACACAAACCTAACCAGGCTTAGACCGCCCTTTAGGGTAATGGGGCATTGACCCAAGTGGGCCAGGTTTTAAGCCAGAGCATCTGTCTAATGAGTTACTTCATTGTGCAGATAATAGTTTTGAACCGTGTTACTGAGCAAATGTTAGTACTAGAAGGAGCCCATTTTTGTCTCATGGTAAATTTTGACAGGTGGACACACACCCTCTTTCCGGTCTTACTCCTGCCCTCTTTTGATGTGCTTTGAAATAAACTTAATATACATTTCATATAAAAATTATATAAAAAATGTTTGACATCAATTTTATATCACATGTATATTTTTAAAGGAAGTGTTTACTAATGTATATTAGTTTTGATATGAGTGAATATTCATTTTTATATAAAATCTATATAAAGATGGGAGCAGTGCTCAATGATGTTGCTCGGTCGAGACCCGAGAGCGAGGTGAGCTCTGAAGAATGCGACTGTGAATTTAGGGTTTTGCAGAGTGATGCGTTGCTGATGTCACAGAGGGGTTCCACCCCGGTGTGATAGGAAGCGGATATAAATTTAATAGCAAATTGATAAGCCTCCTCAAAGTTTTAATGGCAATTCTATTGAACCACAATCCTTTTTCTATATACTTAATAGGAAGCGGAAAATGGTATCAAACAATTTTGATGTATTTTTGATATAAAAATGTATAGAAAAATATAAAACATCTTTTTGATATACACATTTATTTAAAAATCAATATATAAAAAATCATATTTATGGATCTAAAAATGTATATGAACATGTTTAAAATCATATAATGTTTATGTAGAAATGTATATACACATTAATATTTGTTTAGTAAATAGTCATTAACATCTTTTTATATAAACTCCCCTGAAAATGTTGATATACCTTTTTTTCTATATCAAAATTGATATCAAAATGTATACCAATCTTATATGAACTGGATTTGATACAGAGTGTGAATAATGAAAACCAGTTTACTTCCCAGAGCCCATGCTAAAGTCAAACTATTGTTTTAAAGGGGTCTACAGCATCTCGTACGTGGCATACATGTATCCTTCTACGACCCACCAAAGAGCTGTGAATCAACACTGAATGGGGTTTTAATATCTACGACAAGGCCTGGGGAATCCTAGGAATGTGCTGACACACAGAACAGCATTCTATCCACATCAGTAGAAAGCACAGATGGGCTTTGTATTTAGCTCACCAGAAACACAAGGTGTTTGTGCCAGTTGCGTAAACAAAACCACCCAAGTAAATTAATGTTTACCAACTAAAACAAATGGTAGCTAGCAAAGCTATTTTTAACTTATGACGGAATGCCGGCACAGGAAACAGCTGCAGGCTGAACTTAATTTTAGATGTTACTATAAGGCTACAGAAAGTTAACTATTCACAATCTAGGGTGCCACTTGCTAATTTTTGCAGAGTATGCAGGAAATAGAATGTTGTGCTTCTGTTGATATCAAAAATGGCATTGGCACCAGGAAGCATCTGCAGGGTTGAGGTTATTTTTAGTTATTTTTAGATGTTGCTATAACACATAGGAATCAGTATGCATGATATAGAATGCTGTGTTTTGTTTCATTTCTGAAAACTAAACAGACATACATAAATCCGTGCATTGTTGATAATGAAACCACATTCAGCTTTCACCCCTTAAAAAGGACCCTTCTGACTCCAGCATGGGGACCTGTCGACCATAGTGTCAGCACCCTGGATTGATGCACCCCTGCAGACACCGGCTAATTGACATGGGACACCTGATTGCAACTCTGCAGGGTGACTTACGTCTCAGCTAGATTTGATTGTGGGCCTGTGGACACTGGGAGAACCCCCTGCATAGCCCTTTAATTGGAAGCTGGACCTGCTGTTTATTCAGAGTTTTATTTCAACAACAACAAAAAGGTGAGTTTGGGGGTTTTTCAATATTTGAATGCATTGTTTTTTTATTTTTCTAATCTTTCTGATGCAGGCAGTGGAACAGGCCCCTTCTGAGACATGCTGTGCATTTCTAATTAAACAGCTGTGTGTTTTTAATGACATGTTTGAAAATGTATAGTTTACTTTGAATGCTCTGTAGTTATGCATGTTGGCAAGGATAGCGCATAAATGTCGGTAGCGCCAGATTCTATCTGTGTGTGTTGTTTTTGAGAATTTGACTACAACGCTTTGGAAGAAGTTCAAAATGTGCAAAGGGTTTTGTAAGTTTTTAGTGTTTATAGCACCACTACATAATCAGACACTCCTACAATCAATCAGACACTCACACAATCAAGCACTCACACAATCAATCAGACACTTCAATATTAAAGCTTGGACCCTGCCCTTATAGCCATTCCAAACATTAAATCAAACATTAAATAAACCCTGACTGCACTTTTGGGGCATTTGTCTTTTTGTGATGCAGCGTATTTGCAGGGACACAATGCTGTGTTTTAGCTTCACAGTGTGGATAAAGTTGATTAAATATTCTTAGCGTGCACTGTGATGCTAGCATTTGAGTGTTTGAGTTTTCGCCAAAGATCACACATGTTGCACAAACGGTATAGCTGCGATTTATTGGGATAAAGTATTAAAGTTGATGACATTTTTAAGGTTGGCGAGTGTCAGGGTGCTACATCTTGATATGTTTGGGGATGTGTAAAAGTTGGCTTCTTTCAAGTCCCAATGACTATACCAGTGCATGTTTTACATTGTGCTGGATTCATTTTGTACTTCCAAGTAGATGCTACATTTTATTTTATTCTTCGTGCAGAGTGACACAAAACAAAATGAGTCTATGCTCTGCCCGCAAGGGAAGCACAGAGTGTTGCCCCACATCCTTACATCTTTTAAAGCAGCACTTTGTTAATTGTGTGCTACAAATTTAAAATATGGTTCAAACATTTGCAATGTTCTGTACAATCTTGACAATGCTTGCAACTTGAAGGCCCAATTTTGGCAGATCAGGCACTATGGTAATCACGTTTTTGCCAAAGATCACGCCTTTGATCAAGTGGTGTAGCCAAGATTCTTCTAAATAAGCTGATTCAAATTTAAATTTCCTAGGGGCCCTGTACCTGTTTGATACATTGGATTTAATATGTTGATGCTGACATTGCAACACGCTGTGCAGTGCGACCGTTGCAATATTATTGGTGAATATGTTAAGGTGCTATTGCTCACTGTGTAAAACATGCTTTATTCTGAATATATATTTTTCCTTGTATTTTTAGTGACATCGCATACACCAACAGATGTATGGCACAGCCGGCAGAGTCTATGTATGTGGATTGTGGCAACAAGAGGCAACCATTTAATTTTTGGCAAATGATTAATCTACTGCAACATGTCCCATCTGGTTTATGGGCCTGCAAGACCCAATAATGAGGGGGTCAGACACAGTTTCAGAATGACCTATGGTGGCACTTTAACAAGGGTGAATGGATGGGGCAGTTCAAAGATGGAGATTGTTTTTCTTTTATTTCTCAATAGAGCTCAGTAATCAGTGTCACGGGGGTATCCCAGTTTATGGATGCAGGTCCAAGGACCCACCACAGATTTTGCTGCTCTGTTTTCACAAGCATATTACATTTGGGACAGTGCCGCAACCAGGGCTCAATCATGGAAAGCTATAGATAGTGGTATTGAACCCCAACCGGCGTTCCTGGGGTGAGTCGGATGCCACAACAGTTTTTAAGTGTGAAGCATTGTCCTGTAGGTTTCAAATCCCTCACTATTTCACAGCGCCACACCCTCTCTATCTTTACTTCACCAAAGGTGTGATCTTTGGCAGAAAAGTGAATCCCAGAGTGCCTGATCTGCCAAAATTGGACCTTCACGTTGCACGCATTGTCAAGATAGTACAGAACATTGCAAAAGTTAGAACCATATTTTAAATTTCTAGCACACAATTAACAAAGCACTGCTTTAAAAGATTTAAAGATGTGGGGCAACACTGTGTGCTTCACTTGCAGACAGAGCATAGACACATTTTGTTTGGTGCCACTCTGCATGCAGAATACAACAAAATGTAGCGCCTACTTGGAAGTACAAAACAAATCCAGCACAATCTACAACATGCACTGGTACAGACATTGGGACTTGAAAGAAGCCAACTTTTACATATCCCCAAACATGTCAAGTAAGATGTAGCACCCTGACACTCATGACCCTTAGAAATGTCATAAACTCTAGTACTTTGTCCCATTAAATCACAGGTATACCGTTTGTGCAACATGTGTGATCTTTGGCCAAAACTCAAATACTAGCATCACATTGCACGCTAAGAATATTTCATCCATTTTATCAGCGCTGTTAAGGTAAAACACTGCATTGTGCGTGTGCAAATATGCTGCATCACAAAAGACAAGTGCCTTAAAAGAGCAGTTGGGGTTTATTTTATGTTTGCTTTAATTTGTGGAAACGGCTATGAGAGTGGGGTCCAAGCTTTAATATTGAAGTGTCTGGTTGGTTGTGTGAGTGTCTGATTGATTATATGAAGGTCTGATTGATTGTGTGAGTGTCCGATTAATTGTGTGAGTGTCTGATTGTTTGGGAGAGTGTCTGATTAATTGTGTGAGTGTCTAATTGATTGTATGCGTGCCTGATTGATTATGTGAGTGTCTGATTGCTTGTGTAGCAGCGCTATAAACACTAAACACTTACACAACCCTTTACACATTTTTAACTTCTTCCAAAGTGTTGTAGTCAAAATCTCAAAAACAACACACACACACAGACAGAGAAATAGAATCCAGCACTACCAACATCTATGCACTATCCTAGCCAACATGCATAACCACAGAGCCTTCTAAATAAATTATACATTTTCAAACACATCATTAATATCACAGAGTTGTTTAGTTTAAAATGCACAGCCTGTCTCAGAAAGGGCCTGTCTCATGGCCTGAGCCAGAAGTGTCAGAATAATAAAAAAAAATACATTAAAGTATTGAAATACCCCTTTCTAAAACTCACCTTTTTGCTGTTCTTGAAATAAAACTCTTAATAAACATCAGGCCCAGCTTCCAATTAAATGGCTCTGCAGGGGGTTCACCAATTGTCCACAGACCCATATCAAATCCAGCCAAGAAGCAAGGCACCCCGCAGAGTTGCAATCAAGTATCCCAGATCAATTAGCCGGTGTCTGCAGGGGTGCATCAATCCAGGGCTCCAACACTGTGGTCGACAATCCCCATGCTGGAGTCAGAAGGGTCCTTTTAAAGGGGTAGAATCCCAATGTTTTTCATTATCAACAATGCATAGATTTATGTATTTCTGTACAGTTTGCAGAAATGGTTTTCTTATCAACAAAACACAGTATTCTATTGCATGCATACTGCTTCCTGTGTGTAAGAGCAACATTTAAAAATAACCTCATCCCTGCAGATGCTTCCTGGGGCCAATGCCATTTGTCTTAGCAACAGAAGGACAGCATTGTATTTCTGGCCTACTTGGCAAGAATTAGCTTCTGTCACCCTAGATTGTGAATAGTTAACTTCCTGTATCCTTATAGCAACATCTAAAATTGACTTTAGCATGCAGCTGCATCCTGTGCCAGCCTTCAGTCATAGGTTAAAAACAGCTGTGCTAGCTAAAATTGTTTTTAGTTGGTAAACCTGTATTTACATGGGTGGTTTTGTTTACACAGCTGGCACAAACAGCCTGTATTTCAGTGAGCTAAATATAAAGCCCATCTGTGCTTTCTGCTGATGTGGATAGAATGTTGTTCTGTGTGTCAGCACATTACTAGGATTCCCCAGGCCTTGTCGCAGATATAAAAACCTCTTGCAGTGTTGATTGACATCGCTGTGGTGGGTCGCAGAGGGATACATGTATGCCAAGCACGAGATTCTGTAGACCCTCTAGAAACAATAGTTTTACTTTTTTACAGGCTCTGAGAAGCACCCTTTACTTATAAAAATTAAACTGCTTTTCATTATTCACACTCTGTATCAAAGGCAGTTCGTATAAGATCGGTATACATTTGTGTATCAAACTTGACATCAAACATTTTTTATATCAATATCTTCGGGGAGTTCATATAAAACATAGATAAATATTTTATAACACAAAATGATTAATTTGTATATAAATGTCTATATCCAAACTATGATTTCATTCTTTTTATATACATTTTTATATCCAAAATTTTTATTTTTGTATATTGATTTTTATATAAATGTATATATCAAAACATAATTGTATACATTTATTTACATTTTTATATTTTTATATCAAAAAGATATCAAACTTGTTTGATATAATTTTCCGCTTCCTATAAAGTTTATATAAAAATTATCAGGGTTCAATAAAATTGTGTACAAAAACTTTAGGGGGCGTATCAATTTGATATAAAATGTATACTGCTTCCGATCAATGTGGGGCGCTACCCTTATGTGATGTCAGTAAAGCATCACTCTGCAAAACCCTAGATTCACAGTCCCCATCTTCAGAGCTCACTTCGCTCTCAGCGCTCAACCGAGCAACATCGTTGAGCCCTGCTCCAATCTGCATATATATTTTATATAACATTTATAGTCACTTATATCAAAACTAATATAAATTCGAAAACACTTCCGATAAAAATATACATTTGATATAAAATCGATAGCAACCATTTTTATATCATTGTTTTATCAAATCTATATTAAGTTTATATCAAAGCACATCAAAAGGGGGCGGGACTAAGACCGGAAATAGGGGGCGTGTCCAGCTATCGAAATTTAACATCAGAAGGGGGCTCCTTCTACTACTAATATTATTTAAAATCCACAATATGCAACACATTTCCCCCCAAAACTCTCCCGTGTTACTCAAACAGTCTGACACAAAAAGAATTATTCGCCTTTTTGAGACTGTGGACCACTTTTTCCATTGGTGAAAGAGACAATTTTATTCCACAGACCAACCCTGAATCTAACCATTAATCAACACATAGGACGCCCCAACCCACTTGCCCAAATAGGACACCAAAACCACTCACCCAAATAAAACACCACAATTCACCTACATGGCCAACCCTATACAGAAATGGCGTACAAGCAAATATTCTAAATATTAAAAAGGAAGTTAAAAAACTGCCAACAAGAAATTGAAAATAGCAGATTCATAGGGACCTGCCCCCTGCTTTCACCGCCAAACCTCTGTGAATGTGTTCCACAAATATGTTTCAGATCAGTGGTAGTACCAGAGCAATGCCACAGGAATGACGTAAAAATGCATCTTTTAACTTGCATAAAGAAGTATAGATTACAATAATATATGTTTTAGAGTTAAAATATATTTTACTTGACTAAAAAAGACCCCTAGTGGAAATGACATTTTCATACTCTATGGAATCATTTTTTTCCTAACTCCTAGTAATAGGTAGTAAAATGCTGCCACTTCAAAATATTACCTGCACCCCTGCAACACCAGGTTCCCAAAGAGATTCTGTGACATGATAGACAAATGTGAAAGCTGGAGGTCAAGCAAATTATATTAGACTAGTGTAGAAGCCTGTGTACACGGGCCAAAGTGCAGGTTTACATTGACACAGTAGGACCACCATACATCCTAGGGCAACAGCTCCCCCGAGCGGTGACAACAGGCGAAGCTATGCAAACTGGCATGGTCTCTATATATCCTAAGGCAACGGCTCCCTCTAGCGGTGACAACAGGCGAAGCTGCTGCATCGGACAAACATACATCTGGCCTTTTATTATATTGTTAGATAAGAACTGTTTATGGATTAAAATGAGAAGTGAGGATCCTGCTTCAAGAATGTAAAGTGGAGACAATAGGCTCCAAGAACGCTTGCTTGTGGGTGGCTGGCTCTCCGACTTCAGCACCTTAGCTGCTTATGAGATGGTACAATTTCACGAACAAAGGAGTTTAAAAATGTAGGAAGATCTGGGACTGCTTCCAGGCTTGGACTATTGTATAGGGCAATAGGGCAATGCCTGAACCTAAAACGCAAAATGCTAGTGTGGGCCAGTTTTTTGGGTCAAAGTCGGCCACTTTTTTTGACCAATGTCAGCGAGTTTGATGAGTTACTTCACTGTGTGGCCAATAGTTGTAGCCATTGTTACTGAGTAAATATTCTTTACAATGCACAATTTGCATCACGTTTTATCAAAACACTCCCCCTTGAGTACTGCTCGAACAGCCTGTCACAAAAGGAATGAGTTGCCGTTTGCAACTGTGGGCCACTTTTTCATTGGCGCCTGAGATCATTTTATGCCCCAGCCCGACCCTGACTGCTTCCGAGGCATGTATGCTTGAATCCCTGCTGCACCGGGAGGCAGGGATCCATGAGCAGCGTCCTCCGAGGTTGCCCTATGTATGCCTTATTCATTGCGTTTGCAGATTTACCACTCCCCAAGATCATCCTCCCTCTTGTATCTGCCTTGTTCCGCATGGATATGTAAATTGGTTATAGTAAGAGTGGAGGGCCTTAGAATGCAGCTGTACGTTTGCTCTCTTCATTATGCTTGGCATATTGTAGATCCTGTAGATTGAACCAAGAAAACTAAAGCACTAGGCCGTCTATTCTGATCATAATCCTTAATGACCTTCTTTTGGGGGTTTCTCTCGCGCTGTTGTTGGTGTAAAACTGTTTGATATTTCAGTAAAATTCAATAAAGAAAATAACAAATAAATCAACCAAATGAAATACAGTGGATTAATGTGCCAGCAGGCTGGCAAAACAAGCCTCAAAGATTCTCCTTTCTTAAAATAGCACACGAAAAATACTCCTTAGCAAAATCGAAGACGATGAAGTGAAAAGGTAAAAAAATTATTTTACCAAAAAAAAAAAAAAAATTCATAATAATAAAAAAAAGTGAAAGGTTAGAGGGTATCTCTACAATTTACATTTTCCAAATTATTTCTGTGCAAAGCATTATTTTTAATAAAAAGGAAAATGTCCACTCTAAATGGTGGAGGGGTGGGGGGTTGATATACAGATATGCCTTAAACAACGAACTGTCAAACAATATAGGGCCTCATTACGACCCTGGCAGTACGGGGTAAACGGCGCCGTAAAAGGTGCCGGCATCGTTTACCCCGTACCGCCTCATTACGAGGTCCCCTCGCGGGACCCAGGAGGCAACACCTGGTCAAACCAGGCGCGCTTACCGGGTCCCGCGAGGGTAAAGGGGAGCAAACAACGGGCCAACTCGTAATGGCCCGTTGTTTGCTCCCTCTCCCATTCCCATTTCAGCCCTATGGGGCTGAAATGGGAATGGGGAAGGACCGGGTCCGGGTCCTTGGAGGGAGGAATTACCGGACCTTCCGAACTCGAAATGGCCCGGTTATTCCTCATTCTGAGGACCCGGACCTGGACGCGATTTCGGCGGCAGCCATGCCGCCAATAGCGGCATGGCTACCGTCAAGGTCGTAATGAGGCCCATAGAGTTACTATAAAGCACAGGGGCCTGCCTACTAGTGAACATGCTGCCATATTGGGTATTTCCAGTGTTTCCACACATTTTTGAAGATACATTGGGTGCACTTCTTTCAAACTGCTCCCTTTCTCTTGTCTCACACTAATTAGCTATATGCTTTTTTCACTGCCATGTTAGCTGACTGCGACTTACGTTGCTTAAACTTTTACAAATGTTATATTGTAAATACTGTCATTTATGACCTAACAAAATCACCGTTTCCCTTTGTCCAAATGGTGGTTATTTTTTTTAAATGCCATGTTAAACCAGCATTCTTTTTTGTGTATTTGAATTGAACTCAATGTTCAATTTGTTTTTTTTTCATGGTGGGATATTTTTTCATGCATTATTCTGTGTACGTAAAAGAAATCCGGGGACCGCTTGACAAAGCAGTCGCTATATAGACAATTGTGGGCAAATGCACTGTTTAATTCTCCAACACACTTGGAACAGATCCTCCCAGACTAATAAATGCACCATAATGTTACGGTTTTGCACATACCTCCATAAGCAAGGACGGAATTGCGCAAATCCCTGGGATTATAACACGACTGAGACATCATCCACCGCCAAACATAAAGGGGATCATTGTTGAGTTACCCATAAAAACGCAACGGGGAACTGTTATAGTTACACTTTTGCATAAACAGGTCCTCGGCATGTCATTTTCCTCATTTGCAGGGCAGAATGCAAAACGGGTGTGCAAAAAAATAGTGGACATGCCCTTTTGCACAGGACAGGGAATTTTTGCTGCAGCATATTTAGTCGTAGTAGAAATCATCTAATTTTTTTACAACGAACGTTGCCGCACATTTATGTGGGGGTGGTTTTGGGTGAATGATTAATGTAGGGTCGTTAAGGGGGGGCTGCAGAGGGCTTCCCTCCACATATATTTGTGGCAACATTGCCCAGTAAAAACAAAAAGCAATGAAATAAATTCAACAAAATCACATAGAACCCCTTTGCACTCTGCCCTGTAAATTGAGTCAACGCTGCCTGCCATGTATGCATGCCAGACACATTTACCTTCGATTCCTATGGAGTCCACCTGCTTTTTGCTGGTGCAAAAAGCTGCAGATTCCATAGGAATCCCCAGGATCTGCTCCAGGATAAAAACGTCATGCTGGAGTATTTGCATGGCAGAGGAAGAGGGAGGTGGAATTGCAAATTTTAACCGACCACTCCCCTCCACCCTGCAAATACTTGAAATTAATCATATTTGTTTCCATTGGAGAAGGAATTGTGCTCAACAAATCGTGTACTGGGGGACAAACCTCAGGCATCTTCACTGTGCACAACTGTTTAAACACAGTGGATACTCTCAGATCCTCAAAAAAGGTCGTGCATTCTCACCCAAACCAACACAGAATGACTGGTCTCAAGTGTTCTCAAACCCCCTCTGATCCATGCAGAGAAGATGCTTTAGCTGGCATTAATTAGGGACAGGAGGGGGTCTTTTTCCAGCCATGTGCCCTGTCGTCTTCTCCGAACCACTCCCTCATCAATCACGTTTTCACACCTCACATGATCTTGCCCAGGGGACTGTAGCAGAAGCTGCTCAAATTATGTTCCCTGAGAAAGAAGTCGTCATGCCATATACCCTAATTAACTGATAAGGGGTTCTGACCATAAGATTTACTCCATTTCAACAAAGACCTTTCATTGTCCTAGTCTTCCTTCCCTTCCACTTATTTGCGCCCAGAGCCCATTAGCTATTTCTCCTTCCCATTTCCCTACCCCAGGCCATTCTCCAGGACTCGTTTCTGGCTTGATCCGCCTCATACAAGCCAACGTTATCCATTCCATTTGGAAGACGTAAATCCAGTCCTGGTTTTAACTTTCCATTATAGGCCCTGTCGTCTTGGGCTCATAATGGGGCAATTCAGGACTGCAAGTCTCAGAATGCATAGTTGAAAGCAGGACTGGACTTCTATGTCCCCAATGGAATGGATAATGTTGGCATGTATGCTGCCTTTGTATATCTGAGGCTCCTTCTCTTTTTAATATTCAAGGCACTCTCCCTTGTGTGTGTTATCAATCATCGAAGAAAGGCGGCAAAGCTGAAAGTGAGTACCATAAATGGCATTGGTTGCTCGGAACTTCGGATAATGCA
The DNA here is from genome assembly GCF_040938575.1 of Ambystoma mexicanum. NCBI lineage: Eukaryota > Metazoa > Chordata > Amphibia > Caudata > Ambystomatidae > Ambystoma > Ambystoma mexicanum. The sequence goes on along the minus strand of NC_090924.1, from coordinate 333,211,229 downwards.
GCAGATGTCGCTATTATGGTCTAACAGCACCCAGATTTACTTTTATATTAATGATTTCTGTTAATGTTACAAATAAAAGTTCAGAGAACCATTCAAGTAGCCCACGCACATGAAACTAATGGCCAGCCAATTATTTTAATGCACTTCTGACAAACTCAAGATTAAAGATGGACGCAACACTATTTCAAATTAAAATGTAATGTTGAGTTGTAGGGGGAAAGGATAGGAAAGGGATGCCCAATTACAGCTGCCTTTAGGGTAATAGAGACGCGGACGGGGCGGCGGGAAATTGCATGGCTCCGAATATTCATCCCATCAGTGGCATTTGGAAAGGATGAGGGGGTAAGGCTAGGACGGCTCTCGCACATCAGGCTTGTTAGGCCTGCACATTGATCAATTTAAGGGCGGCCATGGCATTTAGCGACCAAATAGTTATTACAAATCGATGACATTTTGCAGCGAGTACCAGGAGGCATCATGACTGCAGCAAAATAACCTTCTTCGGAGAATGTTGGGTTGTGAGGAAATTTGAAGCTGAAGGTTGACGTCGATGGGACGAAGCCCTTGCCCAGGCACATTGATTGCCTTCTGATCAGAACGGAACAGCGGCTTTGCTTTGGATGATGTTCCTGAGCAGGAAATCCTGCCGCCGAATAAGGCTGTTTATGGATCTAAAGGCACGAGAAGATCGTCCGGCTCTTGCCAAAGCTGTCCTTACTTTGGTCCAGGAGGTTTCAGGTTTTGGAGACGGTCAAAGTAGGTCAGTCAACATGTAAGCACCGCCCATGACAACCCTTTCGACATTTATATGCCATCGAAACGAACAGTGCATTGATATTTTGATGGGATATAATAGAGCTATTGCAGACCTCTAAATATAATGCCATATTTGTCTTGCAAACAGATATCTCTCGCAAGCCAGGTCCCATTAGAAACAATGACGGGACTCCAATGTGCACACCTAAATCACTGTCCCGATTACCCGTTTTACAGGTGATCCTGTGATGCATTGTCGGGCCTCAGCAGGAAACATGTGGCAGTACAGTGGCAGAGCGAGGGCATTGGGGTGAAGGTGCCTACCCTGCGGGCTCCTTTGCAGTGCCGAGATGCCCCATCACAGATCCCCGCTAATTAGGGAAATGCCAATGGCTGCTGCCCCGTGAGGAGCCCTGTGCCCCCTCTGGCACCTAAACCCACCTCCACCTCTGGGGGCAGTAATTCTGGAATAGACGTCATACATAAGAAGAGGGCGTCTTTCACTGAATACACAGCTTTTTGGAATCCAAGTGTTTGGGACACATTATAAGATGCTTTTGAGGAGGTACTTATCTCTAGAGATGCACCAATAACACAGTTGGAATATTTATGTCTACAAGGTGCCCCTCAACAAAGGAAGAACTAAGAGTGGGGCCTGTGGAGGTTAGTGATGACCATGAGGTGAACGGATGCCAATTCTACATTGCACATTTTTATCTGCATTTTAAGGTGAACTCATTTACAGGAGATAGGACATGAAAATCATAACGTTAAGACCTCCTATGTTTTCACAGGTGTTTAGTTAAGCTATCACTCCTGCTTTCAGAGGGAGACAGGGCCAAGAACGGCCAACCAGCCCGAGCCTAAGGTAGGCCCAAGCATAGCAGTGTTAATATTAGCCATTTTAGTGGTACCTAATTTAGTATCTCAAGAAGGAGACAGAGAGAGAGAGAGAGAGGGGGAGAGAGAGAGAGAGAGAGAGACAGGGAGCAGGAGAGGAAGGGCGAGACAGGGGGAGAGGGAGAGAGGGGAAGAGGGAGAGAGGGAGAGAGAGAGAGAGAGAGAGAGAGAGAGACGGGGAGAAGGAGAGGGAGGGCGAGAGGGGGGAGAGAGAGAGAGAGAGGGAGAGAGAGAGAGAGCGCTTTGGAGGCATACATTGTTATCATGTGTGTCCTGCAGGAATGTAGCCATCCATCAAACTGCAGGAGGGGAAGGGGACAAGGATAGACTCTGCATGTGCTGCTAGGTTCCGAAGGTCCAGAGGATCAGGCCGCAGGCTATACAAATGCATTGGTTATTTTCTATTTTTTGCTAATTATAAGTGTTTGTGCAAAATGTAACACATGTGCAGGACAGTTACAGAGTACTGCCAATCAATCACTGGTCAGCAATCACTGGTCAGCAATCACTGGTCAGCAATCACTGGCCAGCAATCACATTGTTTTGGTATTCACAGAAGAATCAAATCATTGGTTTTAATCTGAGTTTGACCCTTTCTAAGGAGAAAGGTCCCTTTGAGAGACAAAATTGTGTGCATTCTCAGCAAAAGAAACTATAAAAAATGGCATTATTTACTTGCACTAACTTTGCAAATAATCTCTTTTTAAAATGTTACAATGTTCATTTCTAATAATCACTTCCAGTATAAATTGTACTCATAATAAGAACATTACTCTCAAAGGAAAACGCAAATGATCAGAATAACCATTTAAATTCTGTTCTGATAGAAGTTTATCACTCTAAGATGGCGCACTCCTATTCTACTTGTTTAAAATGCTCCTATGAGAAAGGGAAAGGAACAAATAGCATCAAGGAGGGGTCGGGGCTACTTTATATAAGTAAAACTGCATTTTGGGAGGATGCTCACAGGTCTTTATATTTGACTGATATGCCTTTGATAAAATGAGTGTATGTTTGAATCACTAAGTATATAGTGCACCAGGGGCGTTGCTAGGGGGGGCTAAGGGGGCTATAGCCCCTGATCTTTTGGTTGTAGCCCCAGATAGAATCTCAGGAGCTACAGCCAAAAGACTAGCTAGCCCCCAGTCCCAACAGTTCCGACATCAGCTTACTCCCCTGTAGTGCACACTAGGCTTGGTGCTCATTTCAGTTTTCGCAGCAGTTATACTAAAAAGTGTTTGTGACCATGAAACATATGTATTGTTTCGTATTGCCACAAAAGTTGGATGTCAGAATCAAATGGTCGAGAAATGTGTCACTCCATTCAAGTCAAAGGACCTAATTGAGCCAGAATTTTTGAAGAGGAAGCTGTGAGACAGAAGCAAGTGTGCAGACATCCTTAGAGAAATATATATGTATGGGTTAGCAAAGTTTGAATGTTTCTTTCTGTAAAAAATATGACATTTCGAAACGTATTCAATGTCAAGTTTAGTCCAATTAACCCACTTGGCCTGACTCTAATATGGCTCCCAAATGTTTCCCTGAATAGTGGCCATTTCGAACCTTCGTAAAAACATGTTGCTAAACTTTAAATGTGCTGCAAATGTCTTATGACTGGCTATTTTAAAAACGGGCAGCTCACTTACCTGTTGGTCTGAGATTTCAGCACTGCAGAGAAAATGTGCACGCCTCCTGTAGTGGATGCATTCCGACTTACTGTTCGAGCCTGAACGTTTCTGTCAGCTTAAAGGGTAACTGAGTCTCGGCTACACAGTGTTTCTTATGGGTTTTGATACTTTTTTAAATTAAATTACTTTTTCCATTTACTCTGATACTTTAAAAATGATCACCATTAACGACTCGAGCATCAGAGAAAATATACCAACTCAAGAAAAACACTTATTTTGCCTCATGAGTCGGGGCACCCTCTATTTTACAGAATGTATGCATGGACGTCATATAATTTAAAATCATTTAAACACTACAAAATAAATGTGTTAATTAATTTGCATGAGTCTCTGGCAGCCTTCCACAGGCATAACTGTCTGCTACAGCTGCCTATGATTCCCAGTTCAACATTGATCAAAAAATTGAGGAGTAGGAACAGGAAGAGGAAGGTAGTGGGACAAAAGAACAGAGGCACAGAGGCCCTCCTCAGGTGGCTCTTGGCTCCCTCTAGGTGTACAAAGGAGATGACACAGACTCAAAGTCGGGGAGCCCACAAAAACCAGGCGCCTCGTGATATGGAGTCGGAGCACTCTTTGACTTCCGACGCAGTCTAGGTGGCTCGGCCCCCGATTCGCATGTAGCTTTGCATTGCATGCGATGCATGAAGGCCGACTGAATATGCTAAGCTGTAGAATGATACTTTCTCTCAGTGGACAATGCATGCCCAAGCTATGGGGGGTTGATCAACAATGCGTGATGGCCAACATGGGTCACTGTAATGAACAGTTAGCACCCTTCGGCCAGGTAGAGACTACCATCTCATGTGCACCGTACTCCCCCGAATACTTCTCAGCGGAGGCAGACACTCAAAGACCCATTCATCTAAGTCTTGTAATTCAGGCTACAGGATAGTATTCAAAATGCATTATCAATGGAAATCCATCTGGGATTTAATAATGAGAACCCACAGGTGGATCCATGAAGGTAAGTTGTGGCAGCTCTTAAATCCTTGGGTGGTCTAATACGGCATTGTTCGTTGAGGGGGTTTTCATGGCGCTCTCCCAGCCAGGCAGGGCTCCTTTTCCGGAAATGGATCTAGATTTTGCCTATCGATGACGGCAGAGGAGAGTCTCGGTTTTGGGGCTGCCATGAACATGCTGTAAGACACAGCGTGACATGTCTTTTTGACCTGAATGGTGGTGGTTTTGCAAGAAAGCAGACATGCAGGGAAAGGAAGACGATTGGCAGCATTGGTTTGCGCCAGATGCTCTGTATTTCAGGTTGCCCTTCCAAATGGGACTCACCCCTTGCCCACCACCCACTCTTTCCGTACACCCACAAAGGCAAAGCCGCACATTCATCCCTGCTAATATTCTCCCTGGTTAAGAGCAGCAGAAGCCACCAACAGAGTGTTCCCCAAACATGACCTTCTCTACCAACACCCGCAGAGAATCCCTGAAGCATCCCCCGGGTGCTCTCATGTTACTGGCCTGGATGATCACCTCTGTGTCCAATCAGTATTTCATCCAGAGCCGTCGCTAGGGAGGGGTTCGGGGTGGGCTATAGCCCTGGGTGTTTTGGTTGTAGCCCCAGATAGAAGCTCAGTGGCTGCAACCAATAGGCTAGCTAGCCCTGAGTCCCGACAGTCCCAACATTAGCGTTGCCCCGGATCATTTCCAGAACTAGCAACGCCCCTGACCAGTGACAACATTGGAGGAGAAGGTGCCCTTTCATACTATGAAGAAACGCTACTCCCACTGGCACAGTGCCGTGTTCAGTCCATGGGCTGGGCTTCCTGGATTTCATAAGGGCAAGATCCCCGAAACCACAGGGAGGGGCTCAAAGCTGAGCAATCGCTCAGGGAAGCTGTGGAACAGGTCCTACCAGCTTCCTCGGGGCCCCAAGAACAAGAAGCATAATCCAGTAAAGGGCCACGTGTGCCAAAGCTGGGGCAGAAGTGGTATTGAAAGGGCTGAGGCTGGCCAAGTGGCGGGCAACTCACCGTTCAATGATCGCCACCACCACCCGCCTCATCCATTCGTCAATACAAGACCGCTCTTCTTATGTCTCTATGGAGGAGGGCAAATCTTTGATGAAAGGTGCAGTGGAGATGTGCATGTGGTCACAAGGAATGCTACAGTGTTACAGCTGGCACTTTATTCATGGCAATGTGAGTAGGAACACGTGTTACTTGAGCACCAGCAATGGCAGAGTCGATCCATCTTTGCGTCATCTTCTGAGGAGCTGCTAGTGCACCTCAAGAGTTTCCAAAGCTCTCAGGATATCGGGGTATCGGCTATCGACCATTAGGTCAGTGGCGCATTACCTCAAGAGCCTATGCCCTATGCAGGGGAGAGGCTGCTTCTACTGGCTCCACGCCTTTGTTGCGGCACCGTCAGGTGTGTGGCGCCAGATGAGCAAACAGGGAAGTTGGGCCAAGAGTAGCCAATTTTCCACACCATGAGATGGAGTACTACTAGATCTTATGGCGAGCTAGGGAGAAGGGGCGAACATGACATTTGCGAAAGGTCTGAAAAAAGGGTTGTGTTGTGTGGTGTGGCATGGAGGTTTCGAGGGAGAACTACAGAGAGAGGGGCTTAATTTATCTATTGGGCATTTATAAGGCGCTTGTACAGCTGGAATAGCGCCAGAAGGCAAAAGTTCATGAGACTGGAAGGCGAGCATGTACTGCAATTCTGCTCACACCTATTCCTTCTTTGCCTGTTGGGGAAAAGCCTATCCCTTTATCTTGTTGCATAGGCCAGGCGTGGCGAGTTATTGAGCAAAGCAGTTCGTGGTGGCCGCGATTCCAAGATGAAAGAATCCAGCTGTCTGTGCCAGCCTGCCTTCCTGTGACTAATTCTGCTTTGGTACTCCAGACAACTTCAAACCTGTTCCAGTTATTTATCGCGCCGCGTTCCACAGTCATAGTCCAATCAATGCCAATATCCTCAGTCTGCCGCCATCTGCTTGCGGAAGCACGTGACGCGCTTCAAGGGGTAGAGCTACATGATCAAAGCACATGAAGCATCAACATGCCTGGCATGAGCATTCTGAAGCAGTTGCTGTGTGTATGTGTGGGTGTGTGTGTACCCGCGCACGCAATGAACAAGCAATGTTCTTTCATATTACTACGCAAGGAGCTTGAGTTCTGCTTCTGAGGCACATAGAGCTTTTGCCATTCATAGGCGCTTAAGCTCAGCCTTGGCAGAGGCACTACTGAACGTCTCATGGGCAACAAAAGTCTTTTAAATGGGCCGTGTCTCTCTGTCCCGGGCCAGGCAAAACTGCTAAACTACTGTAGCAGGGTGAAATGAAAGTCTGATACTGCAGGTAGGGGAAGTGAAGTTCTTTACTAAGTTCCTGTGACAGGGTATATACATCTGGTAAGTCCAAGGGTAAGTAAGTAGGAAGGTACACAGGAGACAACCAAAAGCCTCCACTCTCACAGGCTGCTTCACTCCAACTGATATCGATGGAATTTACAGGGGCACTCACACTGCAACATTCCACAGGCATGCATTCCACCAGGTATTCTCTCAAGCAAGCTTTCATGCAGGACCAAGGCAGGGAACACAAGACACAACACAACTCCCTCTTCAACAGAAACCAAGATCAAGGTACGGAAATACACAGGTAATGCAACCAAAGTATAAACCCACAACACTCTGGCCACCTCCCCTACAAACTCCAAAACTCCAATCCAAAACCCACTCACTCCATTCCGAAGAACAGGGAGACACGCTCCCACCTACCTTGTCCCTTCAATGACCTACAATGAAGCCAAGAACCATACGAAACACTCAAAGTCTGTTGCAGACCTAACAAACCACACTCAAACAAAGGAACTAGCGCTAACCCCCAACACACCACAATGCCACACAATCCCAAAACAACACCCACATTCATCCTGCTGCCAACAGCTAAGGTGCACTGAAACGCAGCACACCCTTCATCCTCTACTACTCTAATACAGAACAAACAAATGATCAAGGTAAAAAAAGCATCCACTGCTGTGCACAAGTAGGTGGAAAGTCAATCCAAGCGTGAGTCCTGGGTGCTCCTTTGCCGATCTCAGCCTGGCACTGATTGCCGTAGAGATTCCTCCGCTCCAGATTGCAAGTGGATGGAGCAATGATCCATTGCCCAGAGCAGCCTCTGCGGCATCCATTGTTGCTGCTGCGGCACAAGGTCAGAGGTGGTGCTGCTGGATCATGTGCAGACTGTGGTTCTGGAGTCCAGGGGCGAGCTGGATGTCCATTCTCTACGCGAGTGACACCTCAGCAGCCCAGTGAAGAGGCAGAGACCTGCAGTCTTCTAACCACATGTTCATCCCCCAGTTGTGACTTGTACAACTGACCAGAGCTGCAGAGACCTAGTGAAATAGCCAAGGAGTGACCATGAGAATCCGAAAGACCAGACAGGAAATTGAGAATGGCAAAAAGCTTTAAAACTAGGATTGGGAGAGATCTGGAAAGAGGCCAATTGAAATGGGAAGCAAGTCTCGTTCCGGAATGCGTAGGAGACCATAGAACCTTGACCTCTAGAAGAACTAAGTGATGAGTAAAAGCAAACAAAATGCCCATTCTTTTGTACCTGGAAATGTTTGGAGGTGGCTCAGCTTGCACCGCTCTCCAAATTTACCTGTTGGCGCACACAAGCTGGATCTGGAGTCAGAACATTGTGTGCCCAGCCTGTGCCAGGGTAAGAGTTCCAAACTCGGAACAGGGACTTCTGGCATCCAGATGCCTAACCTACGCCGTGCCACTGGGCAACACCGCCACCGCTTCCCGGGATTCCGGCCCTTTACACCTGCTTATCTGTCCACCTTTCTCTCCTGAGCTTCAAGCCTATGATAAGAAGCACAGGAGGAAACATCCGACCTCCTCAGGACATTGCTGGCCAAGTAGAGCAGTTGCATTCCTGTCCTCGGTGCCGGGCCTGATAGGCGAGTCCTTTGGCTAGTACCAAGCTGAGGATGTAGGAAAGGAGAGGAGCAATCAGGCCTGGAAATAAATCCTGGGCAGGAAGGTCTCCAGATTCTTTTACAGCGGAGGATCGGCATCTGAACTACATAACTGAGGAGGATGAAATGTTGCAGATGCCTCCGAAACACTGAAAGGCTCAAGCTACCTGCGGGCGCTGCCGTCAAAGGGAACATGTCCCCTTTTATTTGACCAAAGAATGGGCTGGATCTGGTAAGCATCAGTGAAGTAACTTCTGCCCTGCCCCACCACCCCTGGAATCCCTACACCTCACAGATACCTCTCTTGAGTGTTACCCTTAAAAAGGAGGGTCTCAGGTGAGGCCATTGCTGCTCCTTTGGTGATGTGTTTACAGTTAGGTTGTTACTCTGCACAGTATCCATCTTTGGCCACTGTGAGGCATAATGTTTGCTGTGTACTTGTGTTTTTAAAAGAAATGTAACCTACATTGAAGAAATATTTGAAATGACATCAAAATGCCATCTTTGGGATTGTGATGGCTGCTGGAAGTCCATCTCGGGGTGCCCTGATTTGGACAGTGGTTCTCTGTTGTGTTGTGTTGTGTTGTGTTGGCTTATATAATGCTGTCAATGTGGAGAGTGGTGTCGCAAGCCCTGGTGTTCCACCCAAGGCAGATGAAAGGATGTACCCTTGATGGACGACATTGGCGGGTGCGGCTCCGGATATAAAATAGAACTGAAGAAGATATTTAATGAAGCGACTTACCTGGAGAGCTCTCAGGCGTGGCCACAGATTCCACTTTACAACACTTTGCTACAACCACGAGTCCTTCTAGGGCATCTTCAGAAGAGAGCAGCTCCACCTTTTACCAATTCAACCCCCTAAGTCCCTGCCATGGTAATCAATACTTCATTGCTATCGATGTCCCCAGGCAAAAGAAGAACACTTCTACTCTTAGGGTAAAAATAGAACTAACAATAATGAGTACTAATGAGAAAGAAAGGTGGCCGTGAAATTAAATTGTATTATATGTGGCTTGGTATTATCTATCTGCTGATGCACAGACATTCAATTATATCTGAGAGGCATCAGTGGAGAGGACATGAGGCATCCCAAATGTCCAATCGCTTCCTGAAAGAGGATCCCCAGAAGGACGAATTCTTCCTACTTCCTGGCGAGAGTTGCTCTATGACCTCTCAGTCCAGGGCCCTGGGACTATCCATCCTCCCATGTTCTCTTACCTGGAAGACTTCCATGTGATCACTCTTCAGCAACCAATGAGGTGAGAGTACAACCGCACATATGGAGATGAGGAACAGGGGAATTGATGAAGTGTCCTCCTTCCAGGGGGCAGCGATCTGTATACTGCCTGGGAACCACACTGCAGGATGCAAGCACATGTCGGGCCTCATTACGACCCTGGCGCTCCCGTAATGAAGGGTGCCGGTACGGGACCGGCACCCTTCATTACGGGAACGCCTATTATGAGGTTCCCTTTGCAGGACTCGGAACAGACGTCTGGTAAAACCAGACGTCCTTTCCGGGTCCCGGGAGGGGAACAGGGAGCTAATATCAGGCCGTTATTTACGTGCCCGTTATTAGCTCCCTCCCCCTTCCCATTGAGCCCTATGGGGGCTCAAATGGGAAATGGGGAATGGTTCCTTCAAGGAGGAATTACCGGGTCCTCCAATGTTGGAATGACCCGGTTATTCCTCATTGAAGGAACCCGGTTTTGGAGCCCGGTATGGAGGCAGCCATGGCGCTAATAGCACCATGGCTACCTCCATACTTGTAATGAGGCCCCCAGTCTCCCCGCTTCTAAGGAAATGTATGCTTTACATGCAGGCGGCCATCTTAGAATGAGTGAACAAGGAACGTATGAGCTGCTGCCGAGGTTTCCAGCTCTTGCTGCACAGACAACTTCAGTACATTGGGGGTCATTACGAGGTTGGAGGTAACCATGGCGCTATTAGCGCCATGGCTGCCTCCAAAACCTCACCGACTCCGCCCTGGTAAATGGAGCTATTACCGCCCCATTACAAGGTACAAGGTTGGCAGGGACGGTAATTCCCCATTCAACAGGGCCCTTCCCCATTCCCATTTGAGCCCCCATATGGCTCAATGGGAATGGGGAAGGCGCTAATAACTGTACCGCAAATTGCGGTACCGTTATTAGCTCTAAGGTCCCTTTGCGGGTCCTGTCCTTAACGCCTGGTAAAACCAGGACCCGCAAAGGGAACTCATAGTAGGGCGGTAAGGGATTACAGGTACCGGTGCCCTTACCGATACCGGTAATCCCTTTCCGCCCGGGTCGTAATGAGGCCCATTGTCCCCAATTCCAAGAGCTACCATGCCAGCCCTCATGCCAGTTACCAAAAACCTGACAGCAACGGCTGCCAAGCTATGGCTCTGGCTGCAGGCAACCGTGGTAACCATGATGCATGAGACAGATATCACAAATGAACACTTTCTCCCCATTTCTGGCTGTAGGATAATGCTGCATGCAGTAGTTCTGTCCATGTGGACTCAATGAAGGAATGGATTGCTGGGCTTCCCAGATCCACTCATGCCCCCCACAGGTGGAGCAGTCTTACCAATATCAGAGGTGAGGATGACGATGGACTGCATTAGTCCCATCCCCAAGGAATTGCACTCACTCCCAATAGGATCCTACTTCCTTAAAATGGCTCGACTAACCTTTAATGATATGATAAGTCATTTATAACGCGCCTGTACACAAGTGTTTCTAGGCGTGAAACACAGTAGATATGTCTGGCAAGGTCAAACCACCAGGAGAAAATCCATTCTGCCATATGAAGTACTAAAGCTGAGGGGAAAAAAGACCCTGAAACAATCATTTAAAGGACTGGCACCAACAAAACATCCAATAGCTATTCAGACAATAGCTACACCTGAAGAACCATCCAATAGCTATTCAGAAAATTGCAACGCCTGAAGAACCATCCAATAGCTATTCAGAAAATTGCAACGCCTGAAGAACCATCCAATAGCTATTCAGAAAATTGCAATACCTGAAGAACCATCCAATAGCAATTCAGACAATTGGCATGCATGAAGATGATGATAGATAATGTCTAGTTGATCTTTAGTCTAGCCTTACATGTTCTGATCCTTCACTCGTAGCTGCAATATTCTGGATTCTGGTGGTCGCCCCATTGAGTTGTCCGAGTTGGTGCAGTGAACTTTCCCGTCAATTACCTGTTGTTGATGGAGGCTGCTGTTTTTGCGAGTCATTGGCTTCATTAGCCAGGTTCTTGCTCCTTCTGTGGGAATGGTATCATGCATGGCCAGTGTCCCTTTGGTGCATGCCAGTCTTATGCAGTGGTGGGCTATGGGGTATATTAGAATGCGTTCTGGATTGCGTAATGCTGTCTCGGTTCTTGTGGGGCTGATTAAGGTGGCAACGTCTGGGAGATGGGGCTAGCTCCTGATTCTCTAGCCTGATGCATTTCTCAGTTTGGCTCAACACAAAATGTCTGGGTGGGTGGCGATGCTTGCACTCTTCCCCTGCCTTCCATGCCTAGCATCCTCCTGGATGCATGGGGAGGACTTGCCCACACTCAGCAGCAGCCGCATCCAGAGCCTGTACATTGGCTCCTGAGAGTCCCATATCTCTGCCCTCCTGGATCATGTGTCCCTTCCTCCCTATGGCAGTCACCTGCTACAGTAATTGTAATGATTTGTGTTTGCATTCCTGTCATCAACATGATCCATGTCCTTTCAAAGACGTACTGTGCCAGGGGTATAATGCTGGTTGTAAGATTCCCAATGCTGCTTGATTTACAAAGTCATGCTAATGTAGCTAATACATGAATACGGAAAATGCTAGTGAAGGAGCCGGAAGCAGTCCATGGGGACAGCACAAAGCAGACATTAAATCCATACTCTGTAATAACAGTGCTTGCACATAGACACACATCCGCAATCCACTGGTTGCGCTGAAAGACACTGCTGATCCCGCTTCAGCGCCAAGGTCATCCTTAAGGGCAATCCTGAATCCAGGCGGGATGTCCTTGATTTCTGTTGGTAGGCACCTGCGCGGGGGCGCAGAGCGGGGGGTGTTGGGGGAGGGTGAAAGTGGGAGGCAGCGCCGTGAGGATGTGGGCTGTTAGTAAAGTAGAGCCTGGGAGTGTAAGGTGTGAGAGGGGGGTGAGTACCGGGATACAAGTTTGGCTTGGAGGGGAGGGGTGCCATCCCATAAATGGACTTCACTATAAGAAGAAGGACATGCCAGGTCAGCACCAGTGCATATTCGTCGTCATTCACAACCAAACTCATCAATTCAGTCAAGCCATCCCTGGCACAAAACTCGATTATTGCAACACTCTCTTTGCCAGCACATCCTCCAAAAACCTGCATAGAATCCAAGTTATCCAAAATAAGGTGTTTTTGCAGCTTTAAACATTCTCAAAGGGAAAACTTCTTCCAGGCCAGATGCAAAGCCCATTCGCTCCCCGTCAAAGAGCGCATCATATTCAAAACGCAAGCCATTACGCACAAATGCCTCACTCTCACAGGCCCTGCTTATCTTTCAGAAAAAAATTGTCAGTTAACCCTTCCAGACCTAAATGAGCGAATAATGCCAACCATTTGAACATCCCCAATGTCAAACGGGCCAGAGCTGGTGGTGCCAGCTTCCGTTTCATTGTTTCTAAACAATGTAACACCCTCCCAATCACCCTTAGGAACCAGACCTCCCACACTGCCTTCCAGAAAGCCTTCAAGACCACGTTCTTTAACTAGCCCGGCCCGCGCTACACAGTGAAAGTTTGCCACCCAACCCAATTCTTCTGATCTCTATGAAGGGTTGGACTCAAAACCACTAAATCCCCTTTCCCCAATGTACACCTCATGTCCTACAGTTTGTTGTGTCTCACACGCCTAAATCCTACTGACTGCCTGTTGTGACTGTCTTGCAATGGTTCACTGTAACCACAAACCTCTTACAGCATATCACATGTCTTTTCTTCGTGTTTCTCCCCTGCTTTTCCATGTCATGTAACTAAGTAAGTATTCTTGTAACAGTGCCACGATGCCCAAAGGCTGCTTTGTGCGCTTTATAAATGTAAAAAAATAAAATTAAAATAAAGTTCAGTTAACTTCTTGCATGCTGTCAAGCTGTGTCTACTAGTTTCTATAGATTTGGCACAAAAACAGCATAATCTTTTTTTTCCCATGAAATATTCTGCCAGGCACCTTTGTGTTCTAAATCCGGCAAGATATTTAATCTCAGGTAATTGTAATTGTAATGGGTTATTTACAACGTGCCTAATACCCAGAGGTTTCTAAGCACATACCCGGGATCGAACCTGTGTTGCTCCGCACGATCTTGCTTCCAAGACAAGCATGTTGCCCCTGAGCTATCTTCCTGAGACTCATCTTAAACTGGAGGGCTCTGTACATGATGAAGCGTCTTAATGTATAAGAGCATGGGCCTCATTCCGAGATTGGAGGCAGCCATGGCGCTAGTAGCGCCATGGCTGCCTCCAATACCGGTACAGAGTCCGCCCTCATTCAATGGGGACTTACCGGTCTAGTCGGACCTTTGTGGGACCGGTAAGTCCCCATTGAAAATACCATTCCCCATTCCCATTTGAGCCCCCATAGGGCTCAATGAGAAGGTGCAAATAAAGGGCCCGCAAATTGCGGTACCGTTATTAGCTATGAAGTCCCTTAACGGGCCCCGTCCATAACGCCTGGTAAAACCAGGCATTAAGGAAGGGACCCGCTAAGGGACCTCGGAATAGGGTGCAAAGGGACTGCCGGCACCAATGTGCTTAACGGTGCCCGGTGTCCCTTTGCGCCCAGCACGACTTATGGTATTCAAAGGTTTGTTTAACATACTCCTCATAACGCCATTTGTTCTCTAGTATAGCAGTTGATCTCTCACAGTCCCATTTGTGTGATTAAGCTTGAGTTTATGTAAGTAAAAGCCAATGCCTGCTGCCTCTATCAGTGGCAGACCAATATACTCCACATGCTCTTGTACACAGTCTGCCAATTCAAGATGAGCTTTGTTACCCATTCAGTAATATATATGTTCGTTGGACACAGTAAATATATCAGGTGTACCTGTTGAGGCACTAGCTTGGTTTATTTTTTAAAAATAACTTGCTACAAGATAGTTTCCTAAAAGTCTGTAAGGATGTAGTACGTAATTCCATTCTCAAAGCAGCCACAGGGACCATCGTGGGTGACCTCAAAAGTGACCAAAGTATTTTCCCTTCTAATTTATCTAGCCAGCCCACGGGATTGTAAGGAACAGTTTCTAAACCATATAATTATAAATGGTACAATTGCTTTGGTGTACACTTCCAGCAATCTCTCTACTGGCTCTCCACCGACCCTCTTAATAAAGCCCCTCAATACCAGCCATCGTCGCATAGCCTTTGGTTTAACGCAGGCATAGTATTGTGAGGATGTAGGAGCACTGTAAAATGGTAGCCCAGGATAAACATAGGTTTTAACCTGCTCCAGCTGAAAGTCCTTAATATACCAGGTAAACCCCCCCCCCCCCACCTTGCACTTGCGCAATCTCAATGTCACCTGGCCTGGTAGGATCGTTGTCTGTCTTCCCTCTGATTCCCCTACCTTGCCTCGTCATGCCTTGAAACACTTGAGTATAGGCGCATTATAAATGCCATATCATATCAGTATGTCAGCCTTTGCTCCATATGTGCATGATCTTGATCTTTGTGTAGTTGATCTTCAATCGGTTCTCGTCCGCAAACTGGGCATGGTTGTTAATGGCTCTTTGAAGGCCAAGAGGGGTGTGATCTAATAAACCCGTGTTGTCTGCCTAAGTAATCCGTGGATCTGCAACCCCTCCAATGCGTGGCGAAAAAAAATCAGAGGTGGACTTAATTTCTCTCCCATGCCAGCCACATAGAGGTTCAATCACAGGGGTGCAAGAATGTACCCCTGCTTTAGACCCCTATTGGTAGGCATCAGAGAGAAAATATCCCTGTCTATCAAGAGGCGGACCATGACAGTTGTGTCAGTATATAGGGGCTTCATAAGATGCAGCAGATATTTGTCAATGCCCCATCTTTCAAGTTTTGACCACAGGATGTGACGGTCGACTCAATCAAATGCTGTTGAATAATCGACAAAGCAAATGACGAGGTCACCTCTAATTCCCCCTTAATACATCCGCTGCTAACAAGCGAAGAGCCCACATAGCCTGTATAATAGAGTAGCCCTTCGTAAATCCTAACTGTTGGGGTTTTATCAGATGTTTATCACTAGCCCATTTATTCAATAATTGCAGTAAGTTGCAAAAACGTTGCTACTGGTGTCTAACATGGCTAGTAGTCTATAGTTGTTAGGGTCTGTACGGGAGCCATGTTTGTAGTTTGGAATCAATATTGAGCTAAGTCAGCTTGGAGGAAGCACTCCTATTGTACATATTTTAGTGAACAGTTAATGCAATACTGTGGGCCAGAATTAAGAATTGGATATCAATAATACATTGGCTGACTCGTCAGGGAGAGGGGCCCTGGGAGATTTTAACCTCGCCAAAATATCAAGAATATCACAGATAAGCAAATAAGCAAATAAGGGTTTACATTTCACGATACTTTGATCCCAATAGAGACCTTTTACATATACCTTCCAAGCTTCTTCTGCTATAGTGCAGATTTCCTTAAGGGCTATTGCGACTAAATAAGTCTGACATAAGCGCCAGAATTTAATTTGTACGAATCAGCCCATAGACCATTTTCCAATTGGCTGATTCAAAGCTGGCTTTATGGCCACGCAACCAATTCTTGTATTTGGAAGTTATAACCCTAATCTTAATTCTTTGTTCTTGGAAATTCAGGTTCTTATTTCTCTTAGTAACCCTCACCTGCGTGCGCAACATGCGCTTTTCAATATGGATCCAATAGTAAAACATTCTAGGGTTCCTTGCCGTGTACATTCATCTTCCCTTCCATGTAGAGGCAGGGCTTCATTATTAGTGCACACAATTCCCCCAAATCAGCATTACAGTGATTTAGTACTTCTTCAGGGGAAGAGCTATACGCAATATATACTCAATGGCCCTTTCTAGAGTGGCCTCAGACCACACAATTCTGTTCCACTGGTCATTAACATACACCTTGCACGGTTCAGCATCCTTATTCTTCTGTGCGCACATATGAGAGGTAGCTGTCATCATTGCATGATTACTAACTGGAGTTAATACAATGTCGTAGTTCAATACTTTACAGTGCGCAGTCGTTAAGAATATACTGTCCAAGCTTGAGGTGCTACACCCATTATTCCACGTAATCACCTCCACAAGGTTTTGTTTCTGCTTGGTAACAGTGGTATGAGGTTAGATTCCAGTAATACTTGTCCCTTCTGTATGAGTACTCTGGCATGCTCTGAAAGCCGCCTCCATTGATCATCTGTTCTACAGTCACTTGCTAAATTAATATAAAGTGCGTTAAAGTCACCAGCTATAATCATGCTCCCCTTGGGGTTCTTTAGCTTCCATGTTGACAGTATCTCTATCACCCATTTTACCAATGAAGCAGTGTGTGTTGCATCAGGGGGAATAGCAGCACCAAAATATTTAATATTCTGGTGCTGCTATTCCAATCAGTAACATTATTAATTTGCACTGCCAAACCATTGTTACAAGGGGTGCAGTCGTGTACCCCACTGTCTCATAGCCTTGTCTAAAGCCTATACACAGGCCACCCTTAGGTCTCCCCTTGAAAGCTCTGATCACAGCTTGAAAAAATATTTGTTAGCCATCCATTGAAAAGGTCGATGTCAAACAAGCTTCTTGTAGCATAAATATCTTGGCCGTGGCAAGAGCAGCATAGCCTATTGGTTGTGTGGCAAATTATCTAAATCCCCTTGCTTTCCAGGATAGATTAAGGCCCAAATCGGGACAGGCCAATGATCAATACTGTGGTGCTTCAAACGAAGAAGCCCAGCACTTGTTGGGCAGAATTTTCTGTGTCGATTTAGTGTGTTGTCTTTGGTAGCCCAACCTCTTATTTGGCCAAGCAGATTTAATTTCTACTTTTCCCTCCATGTATACACCAGGGTCTTAAATCGATCCTCCTTCAGTGGGCCATGGTATAATTGTATACAATAGCCCAAAGTACCACAATTCCTCAGTAAACTAGCATAAGTGTTTCATCGACCATGCCGCTGACCAACTTTATCACCACCCAATTAGATTGACTATGAAAGACGGGTAGTTCAACCCTTTCAATATCTTGTGACGTCATGGCGGACAATTCTTCGCTTTGTTGGAACAATGACATCAGGTTTCCTCCATTCAAAAAATGTACTAACTGGTAGGCTCAATTTCCTCACTATAAATACATTGTGGGTAGTATGTTGGGGTTTTAGGTGGTTTGTCACAATGCTGTTTATAGTAGTGAGTATGTGAAAATTGGCCATCTTCTTGCAAAGCTTGTGTGGGTTATAGTTGGTCCTTGGCTATCGCAGGCAAGTTCATAGAAACGTGAGTCTGCCCATTGTCAGTAATGGGCTTAAGGATTGCCCTTAACTATACAATCTCGGCTGCCATCTGTAAAGGTTCAATGGCCATGGTCAATCTACATTGTATACCCATATCTGTTTTTGTCTGTTGCCCCCTGGTAACTTGAATTTTGTTTCTTTGTTTGGATATATTTGCACCTTTCACTGCTGGCCTAAGTGGCACACTCTCCCCGGGAAATTGTAGCCAGTTATCTAAAGTGCCGGCTATTCGTTTAATCAGTTTATTTTCACCAGCAGTATTCTGGGAATTGGCTCTCTTACGCTTCACTAATGTCACATTCTTGTTTATGTTTGGGATGGCTGCCAATCCCGATGCATTACTGGGTGCTTCCACAGTTACTTGTTTTTTGTGTTTAGATGACTGTTTAGTTTATCTCTCTTTTTACGTTTCCGTGGCATTTTCAAATGATTGTTGTTTGGCGGTTTACATGCTGTAGGGAATTTTATAGCTGGCAGTTCCTGCATAAACCTCATTTAGTTTGTATCCACAAATGATACCGAATGATCAGAAATTGAAAATGGAGTATTTATCATACTTGACTCAATTGATGACTCTAAATCCACCTCTTCTGCAAAGTCCACCTCTAGTATTTCTCACGTATGTCCCCTGACCACTACACTATTCATCAAAACAGTATCCACTACCCTTGCCAAGATCCTCTTCATTGCTCTCTGTTCATTTGCCAATGTCGAGCATAAATCAAAGATTGCATCCATCATAAATGCAATTTCATCCAAGCTTGGCATAAAGGTAGAGTTGTTAAAGTTAACGTCATCTTCCATCATGCTTTTTGAGGTGTCCAAACTCGAGCCTACCACTACAGGTAGATGTGTATTCGCAATTTTGTCAAGGTCAGGGGTTATCGACAAATTAGCTGGAGGAAGGGATGCAGGAAGTTCAGTATTAGGCTCATTTTCCAATAAGGAAACGTATCTTAAATTCAAGCACATATTTAGCAAAGAGTTATTATTGTCAATGTTGGCCATTGCATTAGGTGAGCTTGCTACTATGGGAAGACATTTTGAGAAATTCGACCATCTGTACGGAGAGAGTGTGCATGCCTGGGCTTTTTGATTTGTTAATAAATAAAAATGAATGATAGGAGATCAGCCTCCGGAAAATGTGTGAGACCATTCCACACATATTTTCTCTGCTTCCCACATGAAACACATAGTAACGTGTACTCCAGGAAGACACAGCCTATGGGCACCATCGTCCCCTGTCATATCAGCTGGAATGTGACAGCCACGGGTACATCAAAGCATCTCAAGAAAGGGGAAGGCACACCTTCCTCCAGCCAATTTAAATATCAAAGGCTCCATGTATCTGCTTTCCCTTGTAATCCGGCTTGTGGCAGTGCATACTAATGAGAGATAATTGAGCCAAGCTTGGTTGCTGGACAGAACACAGGCAAGGCGGGGCTAACACCCCTTTGGTATGCAATGTGTGAACTTGAAGCTAGTTCCCACCTCTCTGTATGGAAGGCAGTGAAATGCATGTCTGGATCCACTATTTACTGCAGGTGTCCCTGCAGACCGGACCCCTTTCAGAGGGATGAATGATGTGATTTGTGGAAGACAGGAGGTCTGCTCCCAGCAAAAACTTCAAGGGAGACCTGCACTTTAATCAAAAGTCACAGAGGGCTCAGTTAACGAGAGAGACACTTTGATCTACAACAGACAGGGAGATGGGTGGGATTTAGGTATATGTTGTCACCCCTTACCTGTCCTGTTGCAGAGCACGCTGGTCCTGACCCCCTGCATAATCAAGATTTTTGGTGGGGACCCAGGATTTGTTCATTAAGGTAGGCTTAGCCTGCACCAATCACTGGGTCCCATTTGGCTTTAAACAAGTGCTGAACCCCTCACTTAGCAGATCATCCGACGACTTTGAAAGGAGTAGGAAGAAGGACTTATTTGGACCCGGGCTGAAGGTACGGTCTACTTACATCCTCCACCAGTGAAGGAAGGCCAAGAGTTCCAAAAGGGACGTAAGATCCCTCCCCTAACATCTCCCAGGGAACAGAGGGAGATACCAGACTCAGAGGACCCATCCAGCAGCTCCAGATCCGGTACCCAGCCAGCACACAGCATGCCCTGCCAGGTTCTGCCAGCAAGTTTCCTAGGTGGGGAGTGCCGGAGAGTCTCTGGACAAAGGAGAAGGCTGTTGCCTGCAAACACTCTCCTGAGCTTTGAGCCGTCTACCTTGAAAGGAAGATACAAGCCTTACGAAGAAGCTAGGAGGAGTGCCACACAAGCATCATCCAGCGTCCATCTTTTACAGACATTTTTGAGACAATCAAGTCCTTGAACCGCATCCGGATGCACCTCTGACTGTTGTCACACTACAGTCACAAGAGCCGTCCGAGCCGCCTAGACCAGCATTCGAGATCTGCCAACCAGCACAGAGACAACAATTCTTGGCCCCAAACCGCTGTGCCAGGAGGCCTGCAAACGTCCATCCGGCTTCGCTTGCTGAACTGCCTGCACTCTGGTACCAGCAGCTCTCTCCCGCCACCAACTCTGTCTCAAGGGCTGTGAAGTGCCCTTGAACCGCGCCGATGCTGTCAAGCACCAAGACCTTCTTCAGCACCAGGTACATTGTGGTGCTGTCTCCCTGGTCCTTCTCCGAAGGGCCCCTATAGACAGTTACAACCATTTGCCCCCTTGCTGCTGGAATCAAATAACCTTTAACAGTAAGACTGATTACTTTACCAACTACCCTCCTGTCAGTATCCAGAGTGCATCCCTTTGCTTTGTGAAACTGTCTGTCCTCTGTGTTCCGTTACAGGGTGGGTCGTATTTGTAGTGTGCTATAACTGTCTGTTGTCATGATAATAAAGTAGATTCTTTTATACAACCTTGACATGGATAGTCCCTTTTATCATTGGGTTATAATTGTATTTTCGCTGTGTTGCAACTAACCAATGATCCACGACCTTGCGGAGATAAGCCTACCGTTCCGTCCACGTTACCAAAATTGGACAAGGAGCTTTATATTTGACGTGTATTCTAATCTGTTCGGATCCCTTCTGGTGTACTAGAGGTGTGGGGCTGATGGATGGATTAGAAACCGATGTTCATCCCTGGACCACCGGTGCCCCGGAAGTTGATTCTTCACAGACATCCAAACCTATGCATGGAACGAGTATCTAGCTTTTTGTGTCTTCAGGAGCCACAGGCGGTGGTACAAAAGGACTATCTCCTCTCTCTTCACCAGGTGTTTGTTCATTAGTGTTGATGTTCATCCTTTCACTAATGCGGTCCCTGCCCCAATGCATCCGGCATGCTTTGGGCACCTCGTGGTTTCTTCTATTAATAATGCTGTGGCAATCCCCTTGGCTATGCAAAGAATATACACACAGGCGTGGCAGTTTAACAGATGTCCTATTGCTTCGTAGTCCTTCCCTTTTTGTCATTAATATCGTAATTGCTGTTAAGGTGCCGCTGAGGTACTACTGCATACAGTAGCTTCAGCCGCAGCGTTTGCCCCCCGCCCCAATGCTTTTATCCATCTTGTGCTGTTGGTAATGCACTGCTGCAGGGCAGAACGACTGTACCAGACTTGCCCAGTTGACTGCTGCAGTGTCAGCACTGTCCAGAGGCCGTCACTGGACACGGCCAAAATTCTCTCTCACAGGTTGCTCTGTGTTCAACTCACCAAAGCACCCCTGCCCAAGTGAGTTACTTTGCTCTCCTCTGTGTCGGAGAGCACCACGCCACGCCACTCCAAACAACTGAGGAAAGCACCTTAGTACGGGGGCACGTTTGCCAAGACGCTTATCAAGCTGCACACTCCTTTCCGCACCTTCAACAACACAGAGGCCGCTACCAATAGGTGCAGAAAAGACAGAACTCCACCTACACCCAAGTCCTGTTTCTGAATCAAAACTGTCTTCACGTGGCCCCGGATTTTGTTTTCAGGGCAGCTCCCAAGGGGCCCAAAGTGCAGGGCCAAGAAACACTCAGGGGAGTATCTGAGCCTTGTAAGGAGTATCCACACCATACTCTAGCTACACAAGAACACCACAAGGAACAGATGCTGAGATTGTGCTTGTTGTCTATAATGGTTGAGAAGAAACACTAAGCATTGAAAAGAGCAAGCATGAGGGACATTTTACTTGAAATGTTATGTTTTGCTCAAACCGCCCTGCTCAAACCCCAACTTCTGTTGTGTTAGGTCACTAGGAGTGACCATAACTGGGTTTAATGGGACATGAGAGAACATTTTGTTTGGAACCCTTTGAGCCTTAATACACTGTCCTTTAGTTAATCCAGAGATCTGAGCACATCCTGTTGAAGAACCATCCTGACCTGAACTCAGTTACTTTTATGCACAATCCTGACCTAAGAGAATTGATTTGTTTTGCCCTTGTCAAAACGCCACTAAAGAGCTGTTGGGAACCACATTTTCGGACTTGTACTTTGTGACAGGGAATGAAGGAAAATCTCTTATGGGACTCGTACCGGAACGGGGATAGCACTGGAAGTCCCAGTGTTCCAGGGGAAAAAAAAGAGGGCTTGGCCAAGTCGGCGGCCACCCAAGAAGAGGGCTCATTTCCTTTCATGAAAGCCAAGATTTGAGAGAATTTGAAGAAAGGAGAAATGGTCAATTGTATCAAAAGAGGTGCGAGAACAAGGCGAATGGGGACGGATGACAGATGGTAGTGGTGAGCTGTGGTGGATGAGTCATTGAAGTGGGTGAGCATTGCCTACGTTGAGTGTATACTGCGTGACCCAGACTGACGGACGTCACTGAGCCCATTGGCCTCCAGCTGATCAGTGCTACAGTTGAAATTCATGTGTCTGATCATTTTGGAAGAGTGCGGAAGGGGGGAAGACAGGTTGATACCTAGCTGGGCTGCAGGGGTCATGTGTTGGTTTCTTCAAAATGGGTAGTTTGGTGTCCACCTCAGCGGCTTGTGTGGGTAAAAGGTCTGTTAGAAGATAGAAGCGTCTGGGGAAGGATGCCAGCTCAGGTGGGGAAATGGGTGGGAAGTTCGATAGTGAGAAATGGGTGTTGGGGAGAAGGAAAGTGGGGGAGGGAGGGAGGGAGGGGAGGGCAAACATGCTCTCCTGTATCTTGCATATGTTAGAGAATCAGCTGGCACATTCGTGAGCTGAGCACGAGGTGAAGAAATAGTCGAACAAGAGGGGAAAGCATGAACTATGCGGTCATGGTTAGCTGGCGTGCAGGGATTATAACGAAAATGCCACAATATCGAAAGAAAAACCGGGAAATAAACATATGGGGGATGGGGTAAAGGGCTAAAAGGTGTGGGGGCGCATGGGGTTCATGTAAAAAAAGAAAATCGATATTTATTTTTCGGTATTATTTCATTCGTTATTGTTGTATTCGATTAAATCACATCTAATAGGTTAGCTTGCAAACATGAGTGTTGAGGGAGGAGATGAACTTCAGTCCAACAGAGAGGCGAGACCTGGAACGTAGTGAAGCGGCGTGGGTTTGGCACCAGCTCGGCGGGCTGCAGTGCCTGGTTACCCCGGGCTGGCGAGTGATTGGCTCTGAGGGTGTGGGCGAGCGAGCTTGGTCATTGAGATCAAAGGGGCTCTGCCCGTATGAAATTGAACTCCAGAAATACCAACTCAATGGATTGAGCAAGAAGTGGCGAGAGAGAGAGGGAACTTGAAACGGTCTTGGTAGGTAGGCATACTGTCAGATTGGGATTTTCGTGTTTGGATTTCGGGTGGGAGAGGGAGTGTAAAGGAAGGATAGAGAGTGAAACTTAGAAGAAAGTGGCTGGAGGGTGAAGATTCATTGAGCGGAGAGCAGAACTGAGTGAGAATACGAAGAGGAGACTGAAAAGAGTGGCAGTGTCATGTGGGGGGTCCCTATTTCTGTGACGCTCATCACAGTACAATGGGGATTATGGGAGGCAAAGTGGTCGGTTACAAAGGATCTTTTGTTGCTGCGAGATAGTGACACTACTAGTGTAGCCGTGTAGCACTGCCCGCTTAACGAGGATCATAGATGTGAACGGAGGAGAAACGGGGGCAACGCGCTGGTCTTGAAAGCAAGACCACGCAGAGCAACAGAGGTCCGAATCCCGGATCTGCGCTTAGAAACCAAACTCAGGTGCGGTATTGAGTTATAAAAATAACAATTAAATATAGGTTGCCGATTGGGTGGAGGAATGTGGGTGAGTGTGGGCTAAGTTACATGGTGTGCGAGGGCCGCAGCGGCGAAAGGGACTAGGCTGATGGCAGGGGGCCGAGTCTATTGTTCTGGGAGAATCATACGAAACAGGTATAGGCATTGTGGAGGCCCGCCTCTGGTCACCGGGGCGGGTCACAGATCGTGTCGGTCACAGATTATGTCGGGATCACCCGACACCGCACAGGGATACTGTGTCCTCGCCGTGTATTGGGGCCAGGGTCACCCTGCAGGGCCCAGATCACCGGGGCATGGACTCCCAGGCTGGGCTTCACCCCAGCAAAGGTGGCGCATGCACTGGGGGCACCCAGGAAAGGCCGCAAAGTAAGCCGCGGCAATAAGGCCACTCAATAAAGACACAGACACGAGTTGCCGCTTCTTGGGGCTCTGCTGCACTGCCGCCTGTGTGCCAGCAGAGCCCCTTTTATTGGAGAGGCGTCATGACATGGTAATGGCGCTCTCTCACCTCCAGACACTAGACCAACACACAACATCCCTCTTTTATCATAACAAAGAAAAACCACCTCCCACCGCAAACAGCGACCCTCTACGGGGTCTAACTTGGTGCATTCTAGTCCGTGCACCCATTGCATTCTTACATCATCACTGCAACATTGGGTGCATTCCAGTCCAAGCACCACCTAATAGCTACTCAAAACTTAAACTTTTATCACTGCAAACAAACAGGTGTGTTCCAGTCCGCACACAACGGGGCCTGACACCGCGCCACTTGAGTTTAGAATATGCCGGGATCGAACTGGCCAGTATCGCTGCCGCAGGTCACATAGAATCCATTTTCTTCATCTTCCTCCTCTCCCACATTGTATTGCATTCTCCTTGGATCTTCCGCCACTTGGACGCCACGACTCCGGGGTTCTTTCTCCCCTTCGACTCACTCCCCCCCAATGCTCCCACCTAGCTGGCTGGAGTCGGGCCGGGGCACACCCGTGCGAAGTGATCCACTTTCCTGCACCTTCCACAGATGTGTCCTCTTGCAGGGCAGTCCTGCGGGTGTGGAAGATCCCACCCACACTGATGGCATATTGTGGCACTGGGGTCTCTCCTTGGCCAGTCCCCCTTCCTCATGGGCTTTCCTCCTTGCCACTTGCCGACAGCAGCCACCTCCTTGAGCTTGACTCGCTGCATGGGGGCCTCCAGCTTGAGGTGGTGTCTGGACAAGTCCATGACTGAGGCAGAAGCTACTTTTGCCTTAGACACCACTATTTTGAATATCAAGGAGAAATTAGATCTCATTGATAAGCACACAAAAGAATTTATTAAGCTTACTACTGTCAGAAAAATGGATAAACTAAAAAAAGATATTGCAGCTTTCACCAAGGAAAATGCCTACCCGTACCTCAATGCCGACTATGCTGGCCCTGGCCAATGGAATGACCCCAACCTCCGGCATAACGGCTATTCGAATTACAAGAAAAGGGTGACCTTCTCTGATAGTTCATCAGATGGCAGTGGGTCCTTCCCTAATCAAAATTCTCGCGGCAATAGAGGCAGTCACTGGAACCGAGGCCAAAATAGAGGCAGAAGAAGAAGTCAAAACTGGCACTACCAACAGTAGGGCCAAATGCCAATCTTTGCACCACATGGACCGTATCCTACCTTCCCACCGCCCAACCTTCCTTTTCCGCCTGCGGACCAAGGGCCCCTGCCAATAGAAAACATTTTCAAAAGGAGGAGGTGAGCCTACAGATGTTAACAAGTCCACCGGCCGTATACAATATCTCTAAATAAATTCTAACTATAGAGGAGACAGCCGTCTTAGAGAAAGGGTTTTCTTTCATTCCAATGAAAAACCCTAGTAAAATGGAGTTGGAAATTGAACTTTGCAATTTCTTCAGGAAGGTTCGCCTTAGGGACTTTTTTGGGACTAAAACCGGTGAGCCCATTGACAATGGTAATACTCCTTTTAGACCTAAGTCAGGGTTCACCCCTACAGCTCAAATGATCTCTAATGAAACTATAACATTTGAACGCTCTGTCCTGAGAGACTTTAATTACATCATGCCCACTCCATTGGAGTCCCAACATCAAGGCTCTTACAATTTCACTAAAAAAGAATGGCAATGTCTACGGAATCTCAAGGAAGATTCTTCCATCATTATTAAACAGGCCGACAAAGGCGGGGGTGTAGTGGTATGCAATACTGAATATTATGACCATGAAGTCAAGAGACAGCTGGGTAATACTGCTGTGTATCTTAAAATAAGAGGCAACCCCACCAACAGTATCAGGAATGATATTCTAGCTGTGTCCACACGGGCACATGATATTGACATACTAAATGATAATGAGTTTGAATACCTCACTACCAAAGGGACTAGGAGTCCTTTGTTTTACATTCTTCCCAAGGTGCACAAAAATAGCCTAAACCCTCCGGGGAGGCCTATTGTTTCTCTGTGCGGGTCAATCTTGGAACCTTTGGGTAAGTATTTAGACTTCTTCCTCAAGTCTTTAGCAGCTGGTACTGATACCTATTTGGCTGGCACAAGAGACGCAATTCTGCACCTTGAGGGGATGTCATTTGATTCTGCAACTCATCTATTTATCACACTAGATGTGGAGGCCCTGTACTCCAATATTCCACAGTTGGAGTCATTACCAATAATGAAGTTCTTTTTGGACTCTAGAAGTGACCCTCAAATGGTGCCCAGTGAATTTTTGATTGAACTACTGGAAATAGCTTTAACCAAAAACTATTTTCAGTTCAAGGAATCATTCTTTTTACAAACTAAGGGCAAGGCGATGGGCGCAGCATTTGCCCCAAATTATGCCATTCTCAATGTGTGGGCATTTGAAAAAGCCTTTATTTTGAACAACTCTAATACATTCTACCAGGCTATAACATTCTTCAAGAGGTATATAGATGATATTATTATCATCTGGGATAAAACCCAAGGTGACCATACTGAGCTTCTGACATGGATTAATGCTCTTAATGAACACCTCAAGTTCACCATGTCTGCAGATAACCACTCCATACCCTTTCTAGATCTCCTGGTTAAGGCCAAAAACTGATGTATTGCAGTGGATCTCTATCGTAAAACCACAGACAGAAACACCATACTCTGTTTTGATAGTTTTCATCCCCACTCCTCACAGACTAGTATTCCGTATGGACAGTTCTTGTCAGAATTGTACCAAAGTATCAACTGAAAAGGATACAATACTCAAAAGGATACAGGAGGTAGGGTCTTCCGGATCCCTGTTCACCCGACTTGATAGTCGTGAAGTCAACAAAGACCTTCCAAATGATACAACCCTCTGGCTGATAAAACAGGCAGAGCGATGGATCACTGGAAAGGGCGTGGGTAAGGTATAGTAATCCAGCCTAGGACAAATTAAAGTATCATGAATAACTGCTCCAACCTGAGTATGATGAATTAGATAATGACAGGAATGATCACACTGACCTGTATCTCTGGGTAGAACAATCCAGAAGTCTCTTGATGGATTTGAAATGAAGAACAAAACGACAGGGAAGGGTAAATTAGTAAGGGAGACTTATCCCGAACGGAACGAGGCTCACGCTAGATACGGGTTGAATTCACCACAGGATAGCGTCCAAAGTTCAGTTCAAAGTCACTTCCAATGATCCTTGAAAGGCTTCCTTCCCACTTTAGGGATCAATCCTTCTGTTAATTCCACAGATGCAGGAGTTAGAAGAAAATAGCGTATGAAGACAACGTGCGCGTGTGGATTTACACGCGGGCAGGATTCGCGCAGCCTGGGCCAGCCGCGTGTGAAGACAACGTGCGCGTGTGGAATTACACATGGGCAGGATTCGCGCAGCCTGGGCCAGCCGCGTGTGAAGACAACGTGCGCGTGTGGATTTACACGCGGGCAGGATTCGCGCAGCCTTGGCCAGCCGCACTTGAAGATGAAGAGCGCGTGTGGATTCTACACGCGGGCAGGATTCACGCAGCCTTGGCCAGCCGCGTGTGAAGACAACGTGCGCGTGTGGATTTACACGCGGGCAGGATTCGCGCAGCCTTGGCCAGCCGCACTTGAAGACGAAGAGCGCGTGTGGATTTTACACGCGGGCAGGATTCGCGCAGCCTGGGCCAGCCGCGTGTGAAGACAATCGTGCGCGTGTGGATTTACACGCGGGCAGGATTCGCGCAGCCTTGGCCAGCCGCACTTGAAGACGAAGAGCGCGTGTGGATTTTACACGTGGGCAGGATTCACGCAGCCTTGGCCAGCCGCGTGTGAAGACAAAGAGCGCGTGTGGAATTACACGCGGGCAGGATTCACGCAGCCTTGGCCAGCCGCAATCGAAGACAGAGAACGCGTGTGCATTATCACGCGAAGGGATAGATCCAGGAATCAGCGTGTGGCGGAACACACGCTATCGAAGGCCCAAAAGTAGCTGTAGGATTATGCCAGGAAGTAGATCAGAGGTTCAGCTACACAACGCCAATAGAGACGATCAGAAGCAGCGAGTTAAGTTTCTACGCTGCTTAAATACGTGATACCGTAGTTCACGTGACGAAGCAAAAGTCACGTGAAGTTAGCGACGTGAAAAGTGTAAACGTCGTTTTCCCGGTAACGTATCGAATAGTCTCCATTTGGAGTAGAACGGTCTCGCTGTCCTACGAGCGTAGCGACCAGCATGCATGACAGTTCTTGAGGGCAAGACGTAACTGTACTGATAAACAATATTTTGCTTTGCAGGCAGATATAATACAAAGTCGGTTGCAGCCCAGGAGCTATCCCACCCGTGTGCTGAGACAGTCTGGCAAAAGAGCACAATACCAACACATATTTTGTTAAGTAAAAATTCCCGAGAAGATTCATCCAAAACACGGTTGGTATGCTCAATGACATACAGTACTCACCATCAGGCCATCAAAAGGCCATAAATAAACATTGGCCCTTGCTACAGCTAAATGACTCCAAATTGGATTTACCTATGTACGCCCTTAAAAAGGGCAAGAATCTCCAAAATGGGCTCTCTAAAGCCGACAGAGCCCAAGTGAAACGTAAACCGACACCATTTTGGAAAGTTGGGTTATGAAGAAAATTTGTGGCCACTTTGCATGCGGCTATTGCTGCCAATGTGCGTCCACTCTGACATGCAAAACGGTGAGGATTAATAACAAAACATGGCACCTTAAAGATCATACGACTTGCAATTCTAAGAATGTTATCTACTGTGTCACCTGTCCCTGCAATAAGACCTATGTTGGCAAGACATCTAGGCCGGTCAAACTTAGAATTACGGAACATAAGTCGAAGATTAGAACTAAAAGTGCCTCATCCCCCTTGGTTCCCCATTTTCTTGATAATCACCACAATTGCGATGAACTAACCTGGTGTGTTCTGGAACTAGTGACTGGCGTGGACCAGTACGCCACTGCCTCCAGACTTTCATCTCGGGAACAATGGTGGATATACAATACCCAAAGCTTTGTTATAGGGCTCAATCTTCAAGAGTAGTGGATCTTGGGCTCCTGATTTAGGAAGGTTTGAGACTATATATTTCTTACACACAAACTGTCCGTTTATTGCTATGCTCTAATCGTGTCTAACTTTGTGTTTTCAGTAATTTCAGCATTTAGCCAGGATAGATCCCTTAATCCAGCTATAGCTCCAACATCAATATAGACTTTTCGTTGTTCAAATTTAGAGATAATTACATTATCTCTTCCATACCATTTGGGTCTCTACATGGTCATTTACTGGTCTGTATTTACAATACTGTCTCTATTACTTCATTTGGGTCCATGTATGGCCTCTCTTTTAAATTAGTTTGTACTACGTGCCCCTTATTTGTCTATTGGTGAATCGCGTATATACTACCGGCTCTTGATGGGTTAAGTGTCCTTAAGACGAGTATGCGCTCACTTTCTAGTCCTATGTCTATGTCCATGGATGCAGGGTTCTTTCACGTTACGGACCAGTGCGTAAGCTAACAACACAGGAGGATCAATCAGACCACTTCGGCAGCGGCTCCACCTGTATATATTTAAACGCCCATTTGAAAACAGACATGGGGCCTCATCACACGGTAGGTGTGGACCAAGGTGCTTTTAGCACCTTGGTCCATGCCGGTAAAATACCGGCACCGCCTTGGAGGAAAGGGGAATTACCGCCCTATTCCAAGGTTGGCGGGGCGGTAATTCCCCCTTCCCCCATTGCCCTTCCCCATTCCCATTTTTGCCCCATAGGGCATAATGGGAATGGGGAAGGTGCTAATTACAGTACCGCAAATTGCGGTACCGTAATTATCACCCTGGTCCCTTTGCGGGTTGGTTTTTAACGCCTGCTAAAAAGCAAGCGTTAAAGTACCAACCCGCAAAGGGACCTCGTAATCAGGCGGTAAGGGTTAACGGTCACCGGTACCATTACCGGTGAACGTTAACCCTTACCACCTTCCGTGTAATGGTGTTGTTCACAGTCGGGCACACGTCTGTTGAAAGAGAGATGAAGGGAGGGTCCCACAGGCGTTGCGGTAAGTGCTTAGAAGCTATGGGGCTGGTTTATACTAGGGCCACCAGGTCGGCCTTCGGTATTAAGGGAAATTCTTACTTGGTTCACCATTCGTAATGAAGCGGAGAGGACACTCTCTGCTATGCTTACATTGCACACGGCGGGAGCCGGCATTTCAGTAATGGGAATATTTCCCTTGCTATGCAGAGTGTATTGCTTTAACAGTACGAATGAATTCACAATTTATGTGTTGTTTCTTCAAGCAAGGCATTAGTGAATTTTAGATATAATTTTCCGGCCGTGCTAGTTGATGGTGCAGTTTTTTCTTTATGCACTAATCATAACGGCAGCCTCGCACTGCGAGTTCCATCACATAGATTAAATATTTGCTGACCGGCGCCCTCGTTACATTTCTTACTATTCAGGTGCTGTTATTCCAACTGGAGCACTG
The DNA here is from genome assembly GCF_040938575.1 of Ambystoma mexicanum. Taxonomy (NCBI): domain Eukaryota; kingdom Metazoa; phylum Chordata; class Amphibia; order Caudata; family Ambystomatidae; genus Ambystoma; species Ambystoma mexicanum. Next base: position 333,180,358 of record NC_090924.1, on the reverse strand, counting down.
CCCCCCCACTACTTGCCTACTGTAGATAGGCCACAAGCTCTTATCTAGAGGGAGGTTCTACCCAACTCGCTTTACAGTGAATCTAATATGGAGGCGTGCCACCCAGCACTCAACTATGGTGAGTGTTTTAACACTTCCCTCCTGTCATTTGAGCCACAAGTATGGTCGAATGCATGTAACTAGGTCACTTCTTTTTAATAGGGGAAGTGTTCCCCACCTAAATGAATGGTCTTGTGTTTTTGTGTCTCTGTAGACTAACCACGTGGTGGCCTACTCAGTGTCGGGCTGACACTCTCCTGGAAGCAAGTGTTTAATGTTTCCTCTACCCTCCTGGTGGAGAATATGGTAATTATTGTGATTATTCTCCCTCCCTACACGATTGCCTCAGGATATGATTGTAACTGAAGCTTGCTTGACTGTATAGTATTTTTTTAATTGGACCGAAGCCTAATGTGATATTTGGTTTTTTCCTTTTTTTAAAAAATCTTTACATGGTTGATTAATTTGGTTTACTCTTCACTGAGTATTATGATAGATTACACTTTTAATTATTTCGTATTGTGTGGTGAACACACAAGGGATAGCATTGTCCTGATGAAGACGGGAATCAACTGGAGTCCAGTTAAAATAATTTTTTCTACCGTCAAAACTACTTGTGTTATACTATGAATATTGCTAGGTTGACCTGTTATACTATCTCTTTATCAACTGGTCCCTAGGTCAATGTAGTTGACATACAGCATTCCCTTGCTATTATATCATGTCTGTTTGTCCTAGCTGTACCTGTGAGAATAGTTTGAACGGCACACTTGAACATCTAGAATTAACTTGCCGCCCTAGACAATTATTTCTCAATTGAGGTTTTTCCCTACCCTTTTTTTCATGTGCTGATTTATTTGATGTCCATGTATTAATGTTACTGTTTTTCGCTGACACACTCGCGAATACCGGTTCATCCCGGCCCAGGCGATCCCCCTCGCCTGCGCTGGGAGCCCTGCTTTCTCAACTGTGCCAGCGCCATATCAATTGGCTATGTGGGTTTTTGCTGGGGGCTCTTATTGACTTGTGACTCTTTATTATGGTTTGAATTCTACCACTTGCCTAATAATAATTTTTTGAGAGTATATCTATAGCTTCATTTTTTCTCTCCCAGCATGCTAGACACTTTGTAAACTGCACTATGGGATATTGCAGAGGTTATATAGTAAATTGTATGCATAGTTCTTCAGCAAACATGGCCCAATATGCGTTAAGGGTCATTGAAATTTAATATGTATTTTATCAAATTTTTTTATCCGGGCAATAATCACAAATTCGTTGCATCTACAGGTGAATACAGAGCATATAGGCAAAGTTATGGTAACAGCGGTTGAATAATGCCATATCACAGAGCACCAAGAAGACGAGCAGCAATAGGGACGTCAGGGGGATTCATCCACAGAGGAAGTGTCATTTAAGCTAATCAAGTAGCTGTTGAATGCAGTCCATATGTTTCGAGGACGAGAGCATACTGGGAGCATACCCAGAAACTCCTCCTCACAGTTTCGGGACCAGGTGAGTACATTTAATCATTTCTGGAATGCGGGGGGCTGGGGCTCTTCCAGCTTAGCAGGACACACTTTTTGGCTATGATACAGCTTACATTTAAGAATTTAATAATGTCTACCGCTCCCCCAGCCTGCCACACTCCAAACAAAGCCCCCATTGGATCAGGGTATACCTCAGTGTCAGTGATCTCAGACAGTGTCTCTATGACTTTACTCCAGAATGTGGCCAGTTCCGGCAGCTCCAAAACATGTGCAAGTGGTCAGCGTCCTCCGCGCCGCAGCGAGGGCACAGCCGAGGATCGGAGCAAGCAAACCTAGACACTCTACCTGGAGTGTAGTACAGCCTATTGAGCAGTTTATATTGTATGGTGCGGTAGCGGAAGTTTAGGGACACTTTGCTAGTATGGGAACACATCTTCTCCCACTGTTGGTCAGTAAGTACCAGTTCCAACTCGGAGGCCCAGTCCTCACGGGCCCTGGACTGAAGTGGAGAGGGCGAGGACAAGAGTAGCTTGTATAATGAAGAAACCACCCCTCGGGCACCACCCGAGTTGGCGATGTAAGCAATCGCAGGAGAGTCCAGGGGTTCGATGGGTAAGACAGGCCATAGATTTCGGAAGGCAGCGCGGAGTCTGTAGAACTGCAGGAGCTCCAGAACAGAACCCGAGTGCCCCGGCCTCCACGTCTGCGGTGTTATAAACTGTCCTTCTGGATAAAAATCGGTGAGGGCGCGGTATCCCAGGGCCTCCCAATGGCACGCCAGGGCGGTGTCATGCGTGGGTTCCAGCCCCGGAAACCTCCAGGCGGGGAGCCATTTATAGTACGGACATTGCTTGTTGCAAGTTTTGAATATCTGGCCCCAAGCCTGTACCGTGGTCCGGACCGGATCAATGGGAGAGTACAGCACATACTGCCCGTTAAGAATCAAGGACATGACATCAGTGCCTGCCGCTGCCAGAACCTCAAGTTTGACGTGGGGACGAGGTGGGGGCCCAGGGTACCAGTAAGATGCGAACTGCGCCTGTGAAGCAGTCCAATATCGCAGCAAGTCTGGGGCTGTGAAACCCCCCCTGTCGTAAGGTAGTGACATATCCGACCACTTTTTACGCACCGCGCCAGAGTGCCACAGGAATTGGGCAAACAATTTATGCAGATTCGTAAAATATTTCCTACCCGGCCAGACAGGAACATTACCAAATATGTACAACAACTTGGGTAGCAGGATCATTTTTACCAGCGAGAGTCTGCCGGCTAGTGATAGTGGAAGGGTACGCCAGCGCATGACTTTGGCCTCGGCTTGCTCGGCTACTGCCTGGTAGTTGTCTGTTAGGAGGGATTCTCTGGTGAGGGACACCTGGACTCCCAAGTACTTAATCCCATTCGGGCACCAACGGAGCGGGTACTCGGTGGTGGGCTGTATCGTGGAGCTAGTGAGGGGGAGGATTTCAGATTTCGTATAATTTATTGTGAACCCCGAGTATGTGCCTATGCGGGTGACGTCACGTAAGATCGGGTCCAGATGAACAGCTGGGTCTCTAATAAAGAGTAGCACATCGTCCGCATACAGCGAGATGATCTCAGGGGAGTCCTTCAACCGCACCCCCCTCCGCGCATGCCGCTCCCTGACGTAGTCGGCCATCGGCTCGATTGCCAAGGCGAAGAGGATCAGGGAAAACGGGCAGCCTTGTCGGGTACCTCTGAAGAGAGGGAACATACCGGACGTCCGAGAGTTAACTCACACCCTGGCCGCCGAGGAAGTGTACAGTAACCTAATGTATGCTATCATATTGGGCCCTACCCCCATATTTTCCAAGACCAACCAGATGTATTTCCAAGACACCATGTCAAATGCCTTTTGGGCATCCAGTGTGACCACAACCGCACTCGCCCCTTGATCAATACGTGCCATGATGTTAAGCAGCCTCCTAATGTTGTGGGATGTTGATCTTCCGGGTACAAAGCCTGATTGATCCTCGTGGACCATGTACGACATGACCGGGAGGAAGCGGTTGGCAATCACTTTGGCGAGGATTTTGGTGTCCAAATTCATCAGTGAGAGGGGCCTATATGATCCACACTCGTTAGTGGGTTTACCGGGTTTGAGCAGGAACGTGATGGTGGCCTCGCGCAGCGAAGGGGGAAGAGTGCCCAACCGAAGTGACTCGTTCCAAACCTCAAGCAGCCTGGGAGCCAAGATGGCCACATGCTCCTGGTAAAACTCAGCTGTCAGCCCGTCGGGACCAGGTGCTTTTCCTTTAGGGAATTTAGATCTAGCCTCAACTATTTCATCCAGCAGGATGGGGGAATCCAATTGGTCCCTGGTAGCGGGGGAGACGATAGTCATGGGGATCTGCTCGAGGAGGTCGCGCATTTGGGCCTCACTGTGCTCGGGGGGTTGTGTGTACAGCTCTGAGTGAAAGTCCGCGAAGGCCTCCAGAATATGTTGGTCAGACCATCGTTCCAACCACAGGCTGTCCTTGATACAAGTTATCTGGGTTTGGCCCCACTCACCCCTGGCCAACGTAGCCAGTGTCCTGCCAGGTCTGTCCCCCTCTCCATATCTACGAGCCGCCTGTGGGCGACTGAAGTATTGCACTTCCCTGGTGGCTTGTTCATTGAAAAATTGGAGTTCCTTGCTGATCTGGGATAGAGTCGGGGGTCGATAGACGTAGGATGGGTGCTCTCAAGTTCGCGTAATTTGGCTTCAGAGAGGGCGAGGGCAGCCCTAATGGCCTTGAGGGTTCCCGCCTCCCTAGATATGGACATTCCCCTGATGAAGACTTTGAAAGCTTCCCACCGGACCCCTGTAGAGGTGGATTGAGGTGTATTAAATTCAAAGTAGGACTGGATGTCGGACAATATATCAGCCTTAAATACTATGTCCTGTAAGGCCAAAGACTTGAAACGCCAAGAGTTAATTGTAGGGGTGGGCACGCCCAAATCTATAGAGAGCCGGATCGGTGAGTGGTCCGACAGGGTGCGTGCCAATATTTGAGTTTCCAACACCCTCCCCAGCAAGGAACTGGACAGGAAGAACATATCAATTCTGGAGGAGCTGTCATGCACCGAGGAATAATGAGTATATTCCCGCGTCTGCGGGTGCATTACCCGCCAGGGGTCTTGAATGTCAAGGGCAATGGTGTGTGTAAGGAGCTTGCGCGCCGCACTGGAAAGGAGTCTGGGGGCCAAGCCAGTTCTGTTAAGTGTGGTATCTAAGATAAAGTTCATGTCCCCCCACCAAATGATCTGCACCCCTACATATCCCAACAATATGGAAGCAATCCGGTCAATAAAGTCAGGAGAGTCCACTTTGGGGCCATACGTATTAACCAGTAAATAGTCCCTATTCGCTATTGCGCAGTGTAGGATAATGTACCTTCCCTCTGGATCAATGTAGCTCTTGTGGAGTACAAACTTAAGTGACCTATGGATCATTGTCAATACCCCTCTGGCGCGGGTCGAATAAGCCGTGAAGTACCTGTGTGGACCCCATGCAGGTGCGATGCACCTAGCTAGCGAGCCCCCACAGTGTGTTTCTTGCAATAATAATATCTTGCAACCATGTCTGTTGGTGTGGGCTATGATTCTGCGCGCCTTGGTGAAGTTACTTAAACCCCGGATATTCCAGGACATCACTGTTGTGGACATTACGGGAGACTAAGGTACATCCAACAACCGCCGTAGAAACTTACACAGTGAATGAGGAGAGCTCCCACGAGGGCGCCCTGATGTGCGCTTTCCCAAACCGCCCCTGTCATTTACAATATTGTTACCCCAAACCCCAACCATACCACCCCCCTCCTGCACTGCCCACCCATAACTTGCAGTGGAAATCACCCCCCCCCCGGATGCACGCGCCAACAACTAACCCGACCATCACCAGGAAGTAAGGGTCGGTTGGCGAAATCCAACAGGGATATGCCCTCTCCAGGGCCCAACTGGGGCCAACTAGCAGTAGCATCCAACAAAACATAAACATTGCAATTGCAGTGAGGTGCGCTGTTGCCGTGTGGACGGCCATTTAGACATTGCGTAAGACAGCATAAGCTGTCAAATAACAGGTTCCTGCGGAATACAGAGTTTTTGTAGGGTCCCAACGCTAGTCTCCAACACCCAAGCCAGGCCACGGCCCGTAAGTGTATTAAGGGTACCCAGACCGCATGGTTGATGATAGAAAATTGCCATTGACCCATGCATATTGACGGATTACCAGTCAGGTGAAGCAGTGATGGACTAAGCTACATCTGGTCAGTCAGCGCCGGCATGATCAGGCGCCGGATTGTGGGGTGGTATGTGAGCCTCGATGAATTTTGTCGCTCCATCTGGGACAGTGAAAAAGTATAGTTTATTATTGTGAGTAATTTTGAGACGTGCCGGGAACAATATGGCATACGGGACATTGCGTTCTCTAAGCAGTTTCTTAACCCCAAGGAATTGGCGCCGCTCCTGCTGCACCGCAATTGAAAAGTCCGGGAAGATCCTGAAGGTGTGGGACTCATGGCGCAAGTCTCCCTTCTTGCGGGCCAGCCGGAGGATAAGGTCTCTATCCCGATAGTTGAGAATCCTGGCGATGATGGGCCTTGGGATATCCCCCCGCTTGGGCCACGGAGACAGGGCCCTGTGCGCGCGCTCGTCAGTGAAGTACGGTGAGAGACTCGGGTTGCCCAGCAGATCCTTGAGTAGAGCTTCGACGGCGTCTTCCATGCGGCCCTTAAGTGCGTTCTCAGGGACCCCGATTATATGCAGGTTGTTCCTACGGGAGCGTGATTCTAGGTCGTCACACTTGACTCTCACACTCTTCATATCGCGCGACAGGGAGGCGACGGTGTTCTGCAGCACATGAATCTCGTCCTCGTTCGTGGATATCCTACTTTCGGCCTCAGTGATTCTGGTGCCTGCCTGGTCCACTCGGGTTTTAAGAGAAGCAACATTGGCATTAATGTCGTCCAATTTTTCGTGGAACGAGGCGAAGTTCTTGGCCATGGATTCCATAAGTGTGGTCAGATCAGGGGTTCTCGCCCCAAAGGGGGTGTCACTTTCCGGGTCCTCCTGCAAGGACGATGTGTGCCCCATCTCCTCCCTCGGGACGGATTTGGCAAATTTGTCCATGGTTCCTCTCCCAGAGACCCCCTTGGTTTTATTAGGCATTGTAGATAGAGACACAGAGATGGCAGATGGCCGCTGGGGAAGACGACGGGGTGCAGGGACCAGTCGTGGGATCCTAACAGTGAAAAGCCCAGAGTGCCGCGACAGTGGCCCCCAGGAGACCCGGCTCCGCGTGGCGGAGCGTGCAGAAGCGGCAGGTAGAAAAGCCCAGGCCTATTATAGAAGCAGTGGGGCCGGGTAGGCTGCAGGAGAGTAGGAAGCCAAGGCCGTGTAGGAGTCGACAGGAAGGGCAACCAGCCCTAGCGAGCGAGTGGCTCCCTGATAATGAAGCCGGGCAGTTGTTTCATAGAGGTCCCTCTCCAATCGTGTCAAAGAATACTGAGTAGACGCCGCTCGCCAGGTGGCCCCGGTGGAATGGGAATGTGTAGGCTCGGTACCCCGCCGGGTCCGAGACACGGCGGCCCCCAGTAGCTCGCGTAAGGTGCGGTCCGGGCCCCCAGTATGGGAAGCAGTGCAGCAGCCTGCGGCCAGAGATCAGGCCCTCCGAGAATGCAGGCCGCTCAGATGACACGTAGGGCAGAGTGTGGGCCAGGATTCACAGGAGCAGGCAGACAAGTAGATGGGGGTCCGCCCGGTGCACCCCCCCGCTCCTCACCTCCTTAGTTCAGTAATGTGAGCCACACAAGCTCAGGGTAACCAGGCTCCCGCCAGCCGCCTAGACGAGATGAGCGCTCCGGTGCCGACTGTGGAGGAGGAGGCGTGCACGCGGGTCCCGGCAGTGGACCTCCGCTCGATGGTGTCCTTAGGGGGGCCGCCGCGCCCGCGGCTGATGAAGGAGGGCAGGGAGCGGGAGCCAGGCGCCCGCCAAGGCCCGGCGCGCCAACCGCCAGCAGGCCCAGAAGTCCCGTTCGCAGGCTTCCCGGGGCCGATTCGGGTCGGGATTGCAACAAGATTGCCAGAAGAGAAGGGGCAACAGCTCCACCAAAGATAAGACAGTGCAGGCAAAAGGAACCGCAGTTGATGACGGATTTCAGCCGGAGCCACACAGAGCTCAAGAGCTAGGCAGCCATCTTGAGCTGCTCCACAGTGCCACCGCCAGGCCCATTGTTTCTAAAAATGAGGCCTGCACCTCTGCCAATTCCTGGGCACAGCCGAGGACTAGTATTCGGTCAAGGGTAAGTGTCGGTTCCCTCAGGACTTGTTTGCGTACCTTTGAGGAGCTGCAGCCGTAGATGATCTGCGCTCTGATCTCGTCCCCCTCGAAGTTTCCCAGGTCACAGGACAGTGCAATGCCGTGGAGCTTCCCATGGAACGCATCAAGGCTCTCCCCTTCCTCCTGCCTCATATACCTCATCCTGAACCGTTCATAGTCCCTATTGACCATGGGCCGGAAATACTTGTCCAGGGCTGCGATGGCTGCACCGTACGACTCATCTGCGGGCCTTAATGTCTTGAATAGTCTCTGAACAGCCAGTCCGGCAGAGTACAGGAGTGTTGGGCACTTGGCTGCGTCCTTTATCTCCACCACCTCAAAATACATCTCTAGGTTGTCTACCGAGGCTGTCCACCGGGGTCCCAAACTGGCAAGCGAGCCCAGCACGTCAAAGTGATGTAGTGGCGCGAGCTGCCCTTGACATACCCCCTCGTTGTCGTCTGTCATGATGACCACTGGGCCGGCACTAAATTTGTCTACGGCAGGTGAGTTTTAGGATGCCTGCCCGCCTTTGTAGATGTCTTTGAGGGCACACAAGCGCTCCTGGGGAGCTGCTACCCCCTTGGTGGCTTGTCGTTAGCGATAACTTGGCACTGGCTCTTTGACCCCACCAGACTCCGGTTCCATAGGGCGCACAAGCACTCTGGGTGGAGCCGCTACCACCGGGCCTGGGCAGATGTATACCACAGGAAGGGTTGATGACACCCCTTTTCCAGCAGACTGCCTTTTTCTACTATGTCACCTCCCCATCATAGAAAGGAGACGAAAACTTTATTCTCCCATCCCCTTCTCCTTATCTTTGGCCCGTTGTTCTGGGGCTCCTTCCAGTGTACTCTCCACCGGGCCAGCTGTTTTTTTTTTTTTGTTCCATTCACCTGACGTGGCCCTGTCCTCCAGGCCACACCCTTTTCCTTTGTCTCTGGGGCTGTGACATTGCAGCCCCGTTCTTAGAGGCCAAGCCCTCTCCTTTTCGGCGTGTCACCACCCAGAGCAAAAACTTCCGAAATGTTTTTGAAGATCACCATGCGGCCCGGTTTGCCATATGGCAGTTTGCCCCTTCCAGGGTCGTGATCAGCTGCTTCGTCTCCTTCCAGCGGAGACCACGACACCTCCCTTCACTGTCACCGCCAGGCTGGGTATTCATGGGCCACGCCCACTGCCTTTGTTCGCTGTATGCTGGGCTTGCAGTGAGGCCACGCCCCCTTCACTGGGCCTCACCCTGGGCCCAGACAGAGTCGCGCTGCAATGATGCTATCACCTGGCGGCCAGGGTCTTAGTGGGGCCATTGACTTTCCCTGCACGGCAGCTGCCTGTAAAGATGCTCCGCTGACCGCAGGTCGCTGCAGGGCAACCGGAGGGCCAGCTCCGCCCCAATGGCTGGCCACGTAGCCAACATCGCTGCACGCGAAGTCAGTTGCACCACCACACAATGGCACGAGGCGACCCGCGCTGCTGCCCAGCACAAGGTCCCTGGGCCATGAGTGGCCCAGACATGCCACGGCTGCGGCCGCCTCCTTCTCCGCACATGCGGCCGGACGTCGCTTCGAGTCACAAACGGTTTCCCACAGCCTGCGTGTTTCCACCACACGGGGCCGGATCACCTCGTCGCCAATGTGGTGGCCCGCCTCCGGTCACCGGGGCGGGCCACAGATCGTGTCGGGATCACCCGACACCGCACAGGGACACTGCGCCCTCGCAGTGTATTGGGAGCAGGGTTCACCCTGCAGCGCCCGGATCACCGGGGCATGGACTCCCAGGCTGGGGGTCACCCCAGCAAGGGCAGATAATGCACTGCAGGCACCCAGGCAAGGCCGCAAAGTAAGCCGCGGCCACGCAGCAATAAGGCCACTCAATAAAGACACAGACACGAGTTGCCGCTTCCTGGGGTTCTGCTGCACTGCCGTCTGCATGCCAGCAGAGCCCCTTTTATTAGAGATGCTCACCTCCAGACACTAGACCGACACACAAGGCATAGGTGCATGCTATGTGCAAGTCATGTTGTGAGTGATGGATGGCAAGAGGAATGCTCCAGGGCTTTAAGTGGGGTAAGAAATCAATTGGGGGCCCTCCTCCAGGGGTGTGGCTTGTGGGATGGGCGTGGCCTAAAAAGTACACAAACCATAGTGAGGTATGCAAGCAAATATATAAATGCATTTAAGCATTTATATATTTGTATGCGTACCTTACTAATGTTTGTGTACTATGCAATGCATATTTTATAAACATAGAAATATGCAACATCCAGGGGCGTGGCTTGTGGGATGGGCGTGGCCTAAAAAGTACACAAACCATAGTAAGGTACGCACACAAATATATGACATTTATATGTTTGTGTGCATACCTTATGGTTTGCATACTTTTCAAGCCATCTTTTTTTAAACATTTCTAGGTTTATAAAAGATGGCTTGAAAAGTACACAATGTAATCCATCTTTTATAAAGCTACGACGACGGACAAAGCCTGAGGCATCTTTGTCCGTTGGCAAATCTTTATAAACGATGGCTTGAATTGCGTACTTTCCAAGCCATCTTTTATAAACCTCGAAATATGTCAAGGAGTCCCCATGTTTGCCGAGGGTTAAAGACACCTCGACGACCTGTGGAGGGGAAACAAAAGGACAGTAACTTCCTCTGGTGACCCCTCGCTCAACTGTGACTGGCTGACACTTCTGTCAGCTTGCCTGACTTAATGGCGGGCCCATCTCCCATTGCGGTTGCGGCGAAATAATGTGCCCTGCCAATGTTGTGGTGGGACCGGGCGGCGGGGGCCGGCAGGGCCCTGGCTCAGCCCCACTTTTTTGGAGACTGCCAGGGCCTGGCCCCAGCTGGCCCCAGCCCACTTAAAGCACTGGTGTGCTCTCAAAGTGGTGCTGTGAGTGTGTCGCAGCTGATGGCAAGGCATACAAAAGTAGCAGAAGAGGATCCAGCTGTGATTTTGAATAACCAGAGAGGCATGCTTACTTGTTATTAATTGCCTATATTCGGGTGGAGGGGAAGTGCTGCGGGATGATTTGTCCAATAATCTTTAGTGCTGGGAGTGAGGCGACAGCCAGCTTTCACTGTGGTTCTATAATGCAAATTGTTCATAGCATCGGTTCGTCTGAAAGGAAGAGAGTTCCAGGGCCTAGCATTTTTAACCAAGAAGGGGGCACTGCTCAGGTGGAATTTTTTAGAACTGAGCACTTTCCATAAGAAGTCAATTCGTGAGTAGCATCAATACCCCAGTGTGCACAGCGTGAGCTGCTTAGAGACTCGAAGACGACGCAGCACCTAGAGGCAGCCAATGCTGCACACTTGTAGGGCTGCTCCCAAGATGGATGCTTCATGGGAAATATGCCTTTGATCAGAGCTCTCAGCTTCATGGCCATGCGGAAGTCCATCCCGTCCTTTTTTCTCCTTGGAATTCTGGGACTTGTAGTTTTCCTAGCTAAAATGGGGGAGGAAACAAATGCAAGTCCCATAACCCAAAGGTGGGGAAGGGGGGGGGGGGGTAGGGAGGGCGTCAGGACTTGAGGCCTTCCCACGATTGGTCACGACGGGAAACTTTGAGAACTCGGTTTGATAGACTGTTTGGACACCATTGTACTACCCTACACCTGCCCACACCAACTACCCGCCAAAAAGAGGAATATTAAATGTATGGTCCTGCCAAGTGCTTTAAATCTATTTTATTCGTCACAATCCTCTGAAGTAAGCAAAGGGGGGCAGCTCACAAAAAAGCGTTGCAAAGTTGTATCAGAACTATTGGAAAGCACTGAAGTGGAAATATGGTATGCCTCATGCATTTAAAAAAGAACCCCATGTGAATGCGTCATTTGCTGAATGAGCCTGGGGGGGGGGATAAAGGGGGATTTTGATGTCACGGGGGACTTGCAGCAGTTCTGGAGAGGATAGCGCGCGCTCGTGGGGGCTTCTGGCACTATATGCTAACAGCAGTGGGCAGGCTGATGAAGAATTGTTAGAGATATTGCTAATCAAGCTGACGTCACAGCTGTGAAAGAGCCAGTCACACATCAGTTGGGCCAATATCTGCCCCACCCACTGGCCGTGTCAACAATCCATTATCCAACCCTCCTCCCCTTCCAGCCAGTCCTTGCACAACCGGCTGAGCTCTGAAGGAAATGTAGCCGTCATTCAGCATGGAGGTCCCATCCGTTCCTTGAGGTTGCACGGTTTTCCTGGAAAGGAAACCCTAACTTCCAGGGCCCAGAGCCATGTGCTGAGAGGCGGCTGCCCCAGGCTGTGCACACGGGCAGGCGTCCACCTGCAGCACAGCCCTACCTTGCAACCATGTCCTGTTGGCAGAGAAGCCGGTTCCTGCTCAGACACCGGGCCCTGCTTCCAGCTGGCAGCCTCGGATGAGTCACGCGGCTCGGGCCAACAAAAACTATTATGCGGTCCTGCGAAATCATCCGCGCCGAACCACTCGAAGAGCGCTCCCCAGCAGTGCGCTGCCCACCCGTGGCGGGGCAAACCAGCAGTGCTGAGCGTTGTAAGCACAGTGGAGGCCTATTTAGAGCACGCCAAAATGGCGGCCCCCTCTCACGCACAAGTTTACATCTCGCCACGCACGAGAGGGTCGCAGGTGCTTGAAGAGGCCTCCTGCGGACCTCAGACAATATGCTGTGAGCTCAACTGCGTCAGCGCTGATGGAGATGTTACACGCATTTCAGAATGGGCCTCATTACAAGTTTGCCGGTCCAGAATCTACGGTACCAGTAAGCTTGCCGGTACCGTAGTTACCAGACCGGCAAACTACGAGTTGTGCTCGCGGGTGCCTTTCTGTCCGCCAGGTACGACCTGGCGAGCAGAGCAGCACCCGTGAGCACAGCATGCCACATGCACCATTTACGAACGGTGCCGGTGCATGCGGCTTCCCCATTCCCATTGAGCCGTATGGAGCTCAATTGGGAATGGGGAAGAATTTTTTTCCGGCGCCCTGCAATGGCCAATTATCGGGCCTGCCTGGGTTGTAATATCCCGGTAATTGCCCATTCTAGGGCGCAGAAAAAAAACGATTCCGGCGGGAGCCGTGACTGTATCACAGGCACGGCTGTCCGCCAGAGTTGTAATGAGGCCATGTATTTTTGGGCTCTCAGTGTCGGAGTCCAAACCCTCGGAAGTTTATTTTGCAGGCGTGTGACCTGCTCTGGTTCCTTGGGTGGTGGTGCACAACATTGCAAGTATTACAGGAACCCACAAGCCCTTTCCTCCCACTGCTCTCCGAATGCGGGTACACACGGAGTGTTAGGCCCAGGGCGTGTGTGACCCAAGGGTAACGGAGTAACTATCCAAGGTATGTTGAGTTACGTTGAACGATTACTTCATATGGCCAAATTGAGCCACAGCTATCCAAAAAGATGGCAAAACACGCTTTACAAATGAATGTAATTCCTGTCCTTTGGATTTGGGGGGGGGGGGTCTTTAATGGCTTAAGGCTTCAGCGATGAACAGGCACCCTGTGCTGAAAGCTGTGTTTTTCATATTCTAATAAAACATGTCCACACCCCCCCCTCCCAAAAAAACCCAATAAGATGTACATACAAATCAGCCAGATCATCAAATATGTTGGGAAAACAAGCATCACCTCTGTCTGAGGACAGGCTGCTGAATATTCTTATGCAAACGTCCCTGAAAACCCAGCACTGATGTTCCCGGGAACCGCAAACACCCCGGCGAATATTCATCCGGCGTTTACATCCAATCAATATTTACATGCTGAAAATCTGTCAATACGCGCCATCTGCACAGGCAAGAAGCCTGAACATGGATCTGCCCCCTCCCGTTACGCAATTTCAGAAATGAAGGCAACGTTTGGGGGTCCATCTGTAGCTGGCCAAGGAGCTGCGCACCACCTGTGTTGTATTTCCAGGGCAATGCTGAGGAGGGAAGCCATAGATGCACAAATGTGAGACGTGCAGGCCGACTTCACTAGCGACGCTATCTTTGTTACTACAAATATTCCTGGTCTGACATTGGCCTATGACAAATCTTCAGATACCTCAAACCATTGCAGCGCTTCAAACACACCCTCGGATTCCCACATGTCCTTACCACGAGCAGAGGGCGACTCCAACCTGCCCCCTTGAACAGTGATGAAGAACCACCTATGAGCGCTCATCTCACAACACTGGAGTCGTTTGATTGATAATCCATTTAGCCGTTTGACCTGCTCGTCGGAGTAACTGGCAACATTTTCAGATTTGGAAAGTGACGCGTAGCTATAGGCCAGATTTATATGACTTCCCAAAATCCATAAGCACCTCTGCACGAAGAGAAGATAGCCCCCTTTTTTTTTTAAACGGAATATTAAACTATATCCATTACATCTATAGATCCTACTAACAATTAATAAATCAAATTTTCTAAAAACGCATGACTGCACAAACCACACATATTCATATAAAACCACAACACACCCAAGCATGAACACCCCCACTGTCTCGCCACGCCGTGATATTTTTTTCGAAACATTGATCACGGCACAGATCTTCTCAAATTCTCCTTCTCACACTCTCAATTTAAAAGAGACTCTTTTTAATCGTGGTGAACTTTTCCGCTGAACAGGCCCAAACATCAATAGTTAGATGCAGCTTCCATTTTGTACAAAAGAGATGATTATGCCTTCAATTCTTGTCTTTTTGGGTCACAGAATTTCATAGGTAGACTGTAAAGAAGGCTACTTAAGAGTGCAACTGGAACACTATATTTAACATTTCTGCCAATGTTTGAGTGACAGATCTGAAATCTCAACCAAATGTCTCCCATGTATGCACCATATAAAGCCCCATGAGTGTACGATTGTTTTCTCATTTTATGACCCCAACACTCATGCAACTTCATCCGGCTGAATCTTTGCATTTTTAGAGGTGATCAAAGCATTTTTAACACAAACAAACAAACATCATTTGCAGGCAAATGTTCTCTGCCGTGAAATGACGATCTGGAGCATGCCCTTTAGAATTTACTGCAATGAAATACAAAAATAAATGTATTCATCAGCTACTTCAAATCCCACACATGAATATCAAATCCCTCCAAATAATCAGAAATTAAACTCCTCCAGGGCATTAATTAAGGTTGAAAAGGGTGGCAGATAGTGTGTCAGATGCAGTTTTACTCCTAAACTGTTTTTTGGAAACTTTTTACAAAGAGAGACCCTCTTTTTCCATGAGGACACCTTTCAAGAAAGAGAAACAAAGTAAATCAAAACAAGGATTCTATCAAGAACTAAAGAAAGCGATTATATAACATTTTATTTATGGTATAACAGAAACAGTTAGCCTGTCAACCTTTTGCTGTACTAGGCATAAACTAGCCTTTTTCCTCCTGAGGAGTCATAAGGAGGGGCGAAACACATGTTGAGGATATACAGTAGATAGAGGATAATTAGCTTATAAATAATGATACAGCAATCAAAGAGGGTTCGATAGAGGGAATCAAGGCTATAAATAAGGATTCATTAATCAAATGATCAATTCAGAGGACACAGTGGATAATTGAAATATAAACAAGACACAAACCCCGGTCCGCACTTAGAAACCTCTGGGTATTAAGCGTGTTAAATAACCTATCATATTATAATTTGCAGTTAGTGCCGTCACAATTTCCCCATATCCATGCACTGATATCCCAGTACCGAGGCATCCCTACAGCTTTCATAATGCTCGCTATTTCCACACGCGTGTCATCATATACGACACCCATGGAACTCAGTGCGCCCTGGGATTCCAGCATAGAGACAACCAGCCCATCTCTGTCCTCGCGTGCAGCGGGAACTTGTATCATGGGCAGGCGGGCACTCGCTGTGTACCCCTGACCGAAGGTAGGTGTGACCTGGTATCCTAGACCTGAGCCGCCCGTTGCACTCGCGCGCTGCTCTGCCCGCCTGATTTCAGGTGCAGCCTGCATTGCAGTACTGGGATGGCGCTCTCTCAGTGCACCTCTTTCAAGATGTATATCACGTACTAATCTACCCACACTTAGACATCGATAGAGATCTTGCAAAGCACGTCTTGCATGGCCTGCAGAATGCACCAATATCGTAGTGTGAGGGCATCTGTGGAGCGGTCCAAACGCCCCTCGATTTCGTTTTCCGGTAGGTGCTATTCACATGTTGACCTAACCATAGAGGCTCTGCATGGCGCCTCCACCCTGAAATGCAAATGCATCAAAGCACCGAGGCCTCCATAGAGCCGCCAAAATTCACCATTAGCCTGCGGTTTGGTGCACTGTGCATTCCACTATTGGGAAAACCACTTTCCTGATGCACAAGGTGCACCTGTGAAACAGGACTGAGGCATCAGCAGTGGTCTCACAGTGCACCCCAAGCCTGCTTTCAGTGTGCACTGGCATTCTAGCTTTGAGTAACCTACAGAGCTCTCACAATGCACCTCTAGTCGGATCTCGGGTGCATGCTGATATTCCAGTTCTGAGTCTCAGCTCCTGCAATGCATCTCCGTTGTGACCCACAGTGTGCACCTGTGCACTAGTACTAAAGCACGAGAATGCACCTGTACCCCGACTCCAGGCACAGCATTGAATCTCGGGACTGATACATCCACAGATCTCTAGCAAAGCGCCCCTAGCCTGCGCCAGACCCTGCGCAGAGCTTTCAGAATGCGCCTCTGCTCTGCCTTGTCTCATGCACCATTATGCATCGCTGAGACATGCACCCCGCTCTCCCAGCGCACACTCGCCCTGGCTGGATTACTTGGATATCTCTGGAGCTCTCACAGTGCACCTTTCCCCGACTCGCAGTGTGCACTAGTATCTCAGCACCGCCAGATCGGCAATGTCTTCCCAATGCACCACTATGCACTAGTGCACCAGTATTAAGACAGCCATAGCAAGCTCCTCATCCCAGCGCTGATGTGCTCTGGGTTCTAATGCGCATTAATAGATAATAGCAGCAATCTCCCCAAAATACATTAGCTAAACGCGTTGCCTTCTTTCTGGTAAGATAGCCCAGGGGGCTAGGGCACCCGTTGCAGAGATCTTTCCCTCGAGAAGGTTCACGTGCCCGAATCATTAAGGAAGTGACTTGTCCTTTCGTATTGTCAAGGTCTGTAACATTGGTGCCATTATGTTGGATTACAAATCCCGGGTTTTCTTTTCACTGTATCGAAGTAACAACTTAATGATCTCTATTTACTCAAAGTAATGCAAGCGACAGGGGGCGCTTCAGAGAATGGGACAAAATAAATACTGCAGTGAAATGTGGGTGGGGGAGGGTCACTCCGTGCCCTGCATAACATGCTCCGTAGACATGTGGGCAATAGGCAGCTCAGCGAAGGGAGGACTCAGCAGAGGTGTATGTGTAAACTGCAGGCGACTGCTTCCAGTCCCAGTGAGATAACTCAGGAGGTCAATGTGCCTGCTGCGGAGCGTAACCTACAGATCACAGGTTAGAACGCCAGCAGGGGACACAGAACATCTCACCCTTCTAAACGTGGTAACACCAGGACCTTTGAAGGAGTCAGAGCAATAGCCAGAAGCCATTACTGCAGTGTGTGAGCACATTATAAAGATAGCAGTTTCTTTTCGACCCCAAACTGGTCTTTTGAGGTTCTGTAGATTGGGAGGGAGCGGTGCATGCATTTCCCATGCTGCCCTCCTCTCCCCTCCACACTTTCCAAAAGCAGAAACACATGCCTATATCATCACAAAGTTAACAAAAGGGACAACAAAGAAAACTATGCAAATGACGGATTTAACTATTGCTGCTCCCTCACTCATCGATCCCCGCTCCAGCCAGGGCTCAAAGTGAGAGGGTTGGGGCTGGCTGGAGAGCCCGGCAGAATACGAACATTGGGTCTGAGGCAAGGCCCTGGCGGGGCTCCCTAAAGTCCCCTGGTAACCTCAGGCAGTCAGGCCGCTACCAGGGGTGGACTGGGAACCAAAAGGGGTTCTGGATGTAATGTCAAAGTGGCCCCACATTACACATTTTAAGCAAACTCAACCATTTTCCTATGCGAAAATGTGGAAATAAAATAGATGAGCACACGAAAGAGGCCCAGGGTGCAGAGGCCTGTGGGGAAATCTCCAGAGTTCCCTATAGGCCAGTCCACCCCTGGCCACTACAAGCCAAGGCCATTTTTCTCAAGACTGAAGCTCTCGCGAAAACAAGCATTGGCAATGCCAACAGTTTGGGCTTTTGTGTAGGCATGGGAAAGACACTTGCCAGGCATTGCTGTAGTGGTATTAACTGTCCATTGATGGTGGAAGGTGCAAAATGGTGCGAGTACCTGGACATCTAACCGCTGTGCCTGGCATATGCCTAATATTTGTAATCAAGCCAAAACTGTTGGACTTCAGTGTAGGACATGCATAGTGCTTACAAATAGAGTGGCTGAAGGCAGACCTGGTTTAGTCATTTTGATTACACCAGTAGCATGTTTACAGTACCAATTATGGGCCTGATTCATGGAATTATTTGAGTGGAAAATCAGGGATTTGCACGCCAATCTGCGTGCAAAACTCTGTATGTCGATTCATGGAATCGACTGCGCAGCACTTTTTTGTAAATTGCATGGACTTCACACAGGCTCGACATGTCTCTGCGAACGGTCAAGTGTTGTGCGTGAGACACCACGCAGAGCGTGGGCAAGGCCTGCGCAGAGTGTGGAGTAGGGAGCGGAACTCGTAAAATGAGGAAGAACGAGGGAAAAAGTGTGCGTTACGAGGGACGGGCCTCAGGCAGCCCATAGCACACCCACAAATGCACATGACAAAGCATATTCATGGATGTGACCGTGCAACATCTCACCTGCAAAATGCCTACGCAAGTCCCTCCATCTCAACGCCACCCAAAGGCAGGTGTAAGAACACATGCGCATAGGAATAGCAGCGCAGAGGTGGGTTTGCATGTCGGATTTAGGGGTCCGTGTACACAGCCGGGGTCCGATCGGATTTAGGAGTGCGTGTACACAGTGTAGTGTGGTGCAGAGACAGTTTACGAGTGTTCGCATGCAGATTTTCAGAGTTTTACCCAAGTTACGATACATCATACACAGGGGTGCCAGTAACAGTGACGGGGGACCCCATGCAAGGTCCCTGAGATGCAGGCCTGCTTGCGGGGGACCACACACACTGTTTGAACAGTGCGTGTATTTGCGCCTGGGAGAGCATGCAAAGGTAGCTGTTGTGGCTGTTTTCACTTTGCGTGAGGGCATGTCGGGGGCGTTCCGGCCGCAACTTGCGTATATAGTTACTTTGCGCAGAAAATTCCATGAATACGCAGGGCACGCATTTTTCATTCTGTGCACCGGCTCGCTCAGTGTCATTCGCGGTACGTGCCGTTTGTGAGTAAACTGCACACTTTTCCATGAAGAGGACCCCTAGTCATTAACTCTCACAAGACTGCATTGCATTTGACTGTCAGTGTTTTTTCAAAGGTTGATGGTAAGGCTCGAAAAAGCGAGCTGTAAGAGTTCCCATGAGGAGGTGTTTTGGGCAGTGAGGGGCAGGAACTGTGTGGGAATGGCTATGGGGGTTACACAGGCCAAAGGTAGTCAATGGGTGGGCAAATAACTAAACACCCACAAGCTGTGTGCCCCTCCTTATATGCTATTTCTCCCTATCTGTACTCTGGTGCGATAGTGTCAGCTTATAGGAGGCGTTTCCACCTAATAGCCCAAACTAAAAAGAGTTTGGCTTCTAGCAGCTTTGCTTTTTCTTCTTGAACTGTGTCGTTGACCCCAGCCAGGCACCCCTTTAAATAGAGTTGCAGGGATCATTACCCTCGCATATCAGGAGAGCGGCTGATGATCATTGCAAA
The DNA here is from genome assembly GCF_040938575.1 of Ambystoma mexicanum. Taxonomy (NCBI): domain Eukaryota; kingdom Metazoa; phylum Chordata; class Amphibia; order Caudata; family Ambystomatidae; genus Ambystoma; species Ambystoma mexicanum. Next base: position 333,160,714 of record NC_090924.1, on the reverse strand, counting down.
GTGGTGCCTGGCAGGGAGCAATGCCACAATGAAGAGAGCCGACACTTACTTGAATGCCACCCATTAGGATATGGCCCAGTAAGAACCCGACTGGATTTTTCCTGCCACTTAAAGCACTGTCTCCACCCCCCCCCATACTCCCTCTTCTCCCTTGTGCACCTTTCCCCCACTCCTTTCCATCACTCCTCACTCTCCTCTCCTTCCGCCATACTGCTCTTTATTTTATTTATTTATTTATATTATTTGTCATGCGCTGATAACGAGCCCAGAGGCATGATAGCGCCAACAGGACAAACAAGCACACAACAGAAAGTATCCACAGGGAATAGGGGGTGGGGGGGGGAGGATGGTCATATAGACGCGCAGAGTCAGATTATTGGACAAAGTTTATTCAAATAGATGGGTTTTCAATCTGCTCTTGAAAAGCTGCAGGTTGGTACATAACCTCAATTCTAGCGGAAGCAAGTTCCACAACCATGGAGCAGCATGTGGAAAAGATCTATGCTCCACATAGGACAGATGCACTCTCGGCGTCTCTAATAAACCAGTATTGTTTGACCCCAGCACTCTATGCGCCGATAGGTGCGAAATGCGACTGGCCAAACACTTCGGGGCTTGCCCTGAGATACAATTGTGCGTAATGCACATCACGCGGTAGATGATACGGGTATGCATGGGGAGCCAATGTAATGCTCTCCTAGCCGTTGTAACACAGTCTCTCCTTTGCAGCCCTGCCACAATGCGCACAGCATTATTCTGGATCACCTGCAACCCGGTCAAACCCTATTTGGAAATACCAAGCAATAGACTGGAGCAATAATCAATCTTGGCTCCAATAATGACACAAGCCACTGCAGCACAGTTTACCGATGTCAGAAAGGGCCACAGCTGAGCTAAAAGCTTCAGATAATAACACGTGCTGGAGACAAGATAATTAACCTGGTTTTTCATAGCCAATTCCTGATCCAGGATCACACCCAGCGTCTTGATCTTGTTCTTGGTATTAATATAAAGATCTGCAATTTTAAAGGATAGATATTTCGCATCAAGCTTCAAGTGTGTTGCAGTGCCCAGCAACATAAGTTCCATCTTTGAACTATTAAGGGACAGATTATTTACTTGCATCCATGATTGGAAATTTTCATAGATGGAGTTTAGCGAGACAGAATCACATGCGTAATCACCAGTCATGGGCACAAGATACTGTATCATCCGCATAGTTCGCGTACACCACACGCAGTTTATCTAGCTGTTCAAATAATGCGATCAAAAAGATGTTAAAACGGGTGGGTGCAACGCATGTGCCCTGTGGGACCCCACATAAGACAGTGAACTCCTCAGCCATGACATTTTCAGAAAATACCCTAGATCTGCGATCCGCAAGGAAAGATTTAACCTACTCCATCGCTAGTTCGGAGAAATGCTCAGAAGAACGTAATCTCTCTGCCACATGAGATCAAATGCAGCAGAGAGATGCAAAAGCATGAGCATAGTAGTTTTGCCCTCTGCCATGGTTTGAATTATGTTGGTATTGAGCTCTAAGAAGGTAGATTCCGTACAGTTTCAACCAATTGTGGTCCATCCACTCCCCCATCCTAAAACAACGCGTGAGTAACCTGGAAAATAGAGCAGAAGAAGCGGAGGGACGTGCCCGGAGAAACAACGTACGCATTGTAGGACTACCGGAAGGAGCAGCGGGACCAAACCCCACAGACCTCATCGAAACAATGCTGCTGCAGGAAACAACAAGACAGGGGTTGACCCAAGGATTCGCAGTGGAACGGGCACACAGGGCCTTAACGCGGAGGCCACCACCAAGGGTTCCACCGGGGCCAATTATCTCCAAAATCATTAATTATCGATACAGGGAGAGAATTCTGGAATTTTTTCGGAAAGGAGGAACGATACAAAGGGCATTGGCGAACATCACGGGTTACCCGGATTACACATTGATGGTACAGAGACGGCGTATGAACTATGGGGCGGTGAAAAGACGGCTGCGGGAAGCAGAGTATAAGTACATGCTGATGTACCCTGCGAAACCGAAGGTATACCATCAAAACAGAGCACTGTTCTTAGATACGCCAGAGGAGGCATCAGATTGGTTAGACACGCAGAACTGCCCATCGGAGACTGGTACCCAGAAGGAATGTGGCGCAGATAAGTAACACAGACTCTGCGGTACCCATGGTGCCGTGGACTCAGACATTGGGACTTGAATATAAGATAGGGAGTGGGCAGCTGGGCCTGTGGTGACATAGGCCACATTGATGAGTAAACTGAGGTATGGAGATATAAAATAAATTGCAGGGGCCCCACGGAACCCGCTACCACACCCCTGGGTATAGATTTGTTAGGATACCGATAGATTGGTATCACCCTGCAGTGTTCCTGGTCTCGGCTACTTGAGTTAGGACCAAATGCGGGAGAGCCTGAGATCCAGGGATGGAGCTGGGCACCAGTTGGGAACGGGATGTGTGGGGGTTGGGGAGGGAATGTGTGTAGTGAATAAAGTTGGGGGATCCGGGAGGGAGGGAGTTAGCTGCGGAGTTAACGTAGATTTTAGACAGGGAATGAGCCCATGTCCTTGCCAAAATAAGTTCGAGAGAGGAAGAGAGAGAGGGGGAAGGGGAACAAAACACAGATGGCTACGGAAAGTCTCAGAATCCTAACTTGGAATGTGAGGGGTCTGAATAGCTAGCTACCTGAAGAGAAACAAGGTAATGTTGTACCTGAGGAGGCAGAAAGTTGACATAGCATTATTACAAGAAACCCACCTCACTAAAGACAAACTCGAGAAGGTCAAGAAAATGTGGAGAGGGACCACCGTGGGAGTGACATATTCATCTTATGCCAGGGGGGTGGTCCCTTGGGTAGCACCCCATGCGGTTTCAGATGCTCCAAGCTATGGCGGAGCCAGACGGGAGGATGGTTGTAATCCGGGGGCTGCTGGAAAATAGAGAACTGAGCATTATAAACACTTATGCCCCTAATCATGACACAGCGTCCTACTTCAGGACCTTATATGGCAAAGTTAGCCCCCTTCTGGGAGGGGCGATCATATGGGGGGGGATTTCAACTGCACGTTATGTCCCAAAATAGATAGGTCCAACACAAAACTAGATAAGCCCGCCCCCACCACAAAAGCCCTACAGGTTTTGTTGAAAGATTGGGAGCTAGAGGACGTCTGGAGACAGCAACACCCGAATTATAGGCACTACTCGCACTACGCAGCCCCCCAAAACCTATACACCAGACTAGACTATATGTTCGCGGCCTCTGAACTCATGAGCGAAATGGTGGGCGCAGAATACAAGGCGAGAACGCTATCAGACCACTCCCCCTTGGTGGTGGAGTGGAGACACCGGCCCCCCGAGCAAGAATTCCAACATGGAGACTTAGAGCCGGAGCCCTACGGGACCCGGCATTCCGGGAGGAATTAAGGGAGGAAATCATCGAGTATTTTGACACTAATACAGTCGGAAGGAACTCTATGGGAGGCGTTCAAAGTGGTAGTAAGAGGTGCGGGCATATCTAAATCTAGTGGGCTCCAGGGGGGTATAGAGCGAGAACTGCATGAGACTGAGAAGAAACTAGAAGCAATGATGCAGAAAGGGGGCACCTCACAGGAGGATGCCGAACAAGTGAGCCATTTACAGCAAGCTAACAGCGAGCTCTGGGAATGATTATGTAAATTGAATTATAAGAAATATATTGAAAGACAACACGCAGGGGGGGACAAAAGAGGGAGGCTGCTGGCATGGCTATATAAAAATGAGACACCGAGAACGGTAATCAGAGAGATAATTGGAGACGAAGGGCAGATCTGGGACACCCAGGAGGGAGTGAATGAGGGGTTCCTTAGATTCTACAAACGCCTCTAGGAAGATACAGGGGAGGAAGCAGGGCAGGAGATTCTGGAAACGTTAGAAGACATAGGATTGCCTAAACTAAACAAGGAGGAAAGGGAAAACCTTGAAGCCCCAATTACATTAGAGCAACTTGAGACAGTGGTCCTGCAGTTACCCACCTGTAAGGCCCCGGGGCCAGACTGGCTCCCCAGTGAATTTTATAAAACTTATAGGAGGAAGTACTCCCCTCCACCCCCCATGCTGACCATGCTAAATGAGGCGTTTGAAAGGGGAAGGCTGCCGGAATCCCTGAGGGAAGCGATGATTATCCCGCTTCTGAAACCCGGCAAACCAAGCACAGACTGCGGGTCACAAGGACCCCTATCAATGTTAAACCAGGACAGCAAAATTCTTACGGCAGTGCTGGCGAATAGACTGAAAAGGGTAATCAATAAACTCATACACCCCGACCAAACCGGATATGTCCCTGGAAGGAACATCACGACAACCATAGGAGATTCCACCACATAATAGAACAGACAGAGGGCGAGCTCGGTGAAATGGCAATAGTTTCGCTGGATGCAATAAAAGCCTGCGACTCCGTGAGGTGGCCTTGGATGAAAGCGGCCCTAAAAGAATATGGGATAGGTCCTGGGTATCTGAGGTGAGTAAAGATGGTATACAGCTCCCCAGTAGCTAGGGTCAAAACGGGCGCGATAATCTCTGACAAATGGCAACTCAGCAGAGGCACAAGGCAGGGCTGCCCCTGGTCCCCTATGCTATATATACTGGCACTAGAACCATTAGCAATCTGCCTTAGACAACAATATGGGGAGATAGGCATCCACACAAAGGGGGGACCGCATCTGATATTATTATACGCTGACGATATGTTGCTATACTTGCGCTACCCAGAAGAAAATTTGCAGTATGTCCTAGAAGTGATGAAACATTACGCAACCCTCTCCGGTATAGCAGTAAATCCTAAAAAATCCACCATGTTCCCCCTGGGGAGATACAGAGGGTCCCCACTGAGAGACCTGCCCATCTTGCAAATACCCTGGCAGTCCAAAACACTTAGATACTTGGGGATCGAAATATATCATAAGGCTGCAGATGAATATAAATATAACATAGAGAAAGCCGTGGAGGGCATCAAGAATAGCATGGGGTTTTGGGCGACTCCCCCTGGCCATGGTGGCGGACTTGCTCAAGATGGTGGTTCTGCCCAGACTGTTACACTTCTTCACAAATATTCCATACATGCTCCCAAAACGTTTTTTCACGAAGCTCCAGAGCTTATGCAGGGGCTTCATATGGCATAACTCCAGAAACAGGGTGGCTTTATGGAAGCTGCAGAACCAGTATGATAAGGAGGCCATAAACCTGCCGAATTTTGAGATATGTCACCTAGCAGGGCAGCTTCAGTACGTGGCCAGATGGCTATCAGGAGAAGAGATAGCAGAATCCAGATTGCTAAGTAAGGACTGCACCCCATACTTCCTAAGGGAGCTCATATGGCTACCTAAACCAGAGATGCAGGGACGAGCGAGATTGCTAGAACTAAGCTGGAAAGTATGGCACAAAATGTGCCAGGTGCTGAGAAACCTGACCCCGTGCTCTTCGCAGGTACCCCTGGTTGCGCTGTGCAACGAGGACACACAAATGGTAAAAGGGATCCGTAAATTCTGGGAACCGACGGGCCTGGTGACGCTCGGGGACATATGGCAGGAAGGGGAGGCACTAGATTTTCAAGAGAAAGTGAAAAGCACCGGGGTACACCCAGGACAATAAATAACATATACCAGAATGATTAAACGAATAGGAAGGAAGTGGTCCAAGGCAGTATTGATAGAACAACCTGACGCTGCCATTGAAACGATGTACGATATCTCAGAGGGCGGGCACGAAATTTCCCGAATATACGAATTGCTGATGTCCAGAGTAGGCAAGGAGCTGCTCCAGTTGAGGCAGGAATGGGAGGAGGAGGTGGGAGAACCTATGCAGGATGGGCAATGGGAGAGAGCCCAGAGGTACCACAAGAAAGTGTCCCGGAATGCGCGGCTGCAGCAGATCCAGCTGTACATCACCCACAGGGCATATAAGACCCCGAGCAGAATCGCCAGGTTTGGAAACACAGGGACACAGAAATGCCCTAAGTGCGGGGAGGTGGATGCTGGGATGATTCACATGTTCTGGGCACGCCCAGAGGTGGGAAGGTTCTGGGTGGAGGTCAAACAACGCTTGGCCTAAAGGGGGATCAGGACGGAGGTGGAATCAGCGTGGGCATGCATGTTGCGGGGGGATTTGCTAGACCACGTAATTCAAAACACATTAGCAAATTGAAAGACCTGGCGTACATACTGGCCAAACGGACAATAGCTATGGGCTGGAAAGCAGCCCATAGATGTAGGCTAGAGGTGTGGTGGAACGACCTCCTAAAGTCGGCAGAGGCGGAGACGATGGCATGGTATGAAGCAGTCAGTAGGGGAGGGGAGGAGAAACAGGCCCCTGGTGGCATGGAGTCAAATGATAACCCTGATGTCGGGACTTCCTGAGGCTGAATCCTGTGAAGATGACACACCCGAAAACATTAATGGCGATAAAGCCTGAGCAACAAACGTTAAGACATTGAATTAGGGGCTCAAGTTAAGGGGAAGGAGGGGGGAGGACTGTAAAGCGCAAATATAAATGTAAGACAAGACGCGTATTAATGGAAATGTTCTAAATGTTGGTTATGTTTGATATGTTGTTTAAAATAATGTAAAAAAAAGAAGAAAAAAAAAGAATACGGGACAAGGCGGAGCTCTGAGGGACACCACAACTAAGGTGACAAGATGAGCCACTTTGTCTAGGATCTTCAGGAAATATGGCACATTCGTAATGGGGCGATAGTTGCCCGCTATACTGGGATCAAGAGAAGGCTTTTTTTATAAGCGGTGAAATCCACGCTTCTTTTATATTACTTGGGACAGAGTTTTTCCTAAAGGAGGCATTAACAAACTTTGTAATCAGGGGCACCAAATGTGGAGCACAGGCTTTAACAGTAATAGCTGCGCAAACATCACCCCTACATTTAGTGGGCTTGAGTTTGCCCAACATCTCGGACAAATACTGCTGATATGGGCTTGAATGTAAACTCTGGGAAGGTTTTAGGAACTGATTGTTCTGAGAAGATTTTCACGCCCATTGGATAATCTTCATTTTTGCGACAGATACTTTCCTGTGGTTTTTCTAATTTATCCAGGAGAGCCTCCTGCATATTACTACACAATATGGCGTTTTTTACCACCTGACTAGGCGGAGAAAAGGGGGTTTCCAGCTCTTTAAGGAGCCTAAAAAGCTCCTTTGAGCTGGTCGCTGCCCCAGAAATGCGAAGATCACAATAATTCCGTTTAGCACAAGTAATGGCCAATTTATAGGCTATAACAGACTGCAATAAATGAGTTTATCCTCCTTACTTGGCTCTACTTCCCCAATCACAACAAAGACACTCCGTGACGCTTTTGCCAGTGTGTTTACAGCCTCCCAACTGTCCCTCTGCCCCTACACATGAACAGAACTCTGTTCACTCCCCGGCCACAGGGAGTTCTGCTTTAACACAGCACAAGTTTCTTTCCAGCAGCACTCTGGTGCTAACCATGCCTCTAATCACTCTGGCTTTGAATTGCCTGGTGGTGCAGAATGCTATCTTTCAGTCAGAGGTGATTTTGCTGTTGGAGTGGTTAAACAGATAAGCTTACGCGATTACTCCTTGACAACAGGGGCACAATGCCCTGGTGCCAGGCGTTCATTTCTCCATCAATTGCATTCTGGATGATGCAGTCTTGAGCCGGTTCATTGAATAAAATGAACTAAAAACGCAAAGCCCAGGACTGGTATTGGGTGCCGCTGGTGACAAGCAGTCATGCGGTAACCTTTCGTGAGGGGCAGAGCAAGCACCACAAAAGTGGGGGATGTCCCACTCGCCGCACCTTCCCACTAGCTACTGTCATCTGCCCAAATCTGCTGCCTCACAGTGTTTACACCCATGGCATTGTCATGCCCTGGGACGAGGAGCAATAAAGGGCAACCTGGCAAGGCATAGATACCAGGGAAACTAAGCTGCCTCTTCATCTCTACTATTCCGGTCATGGGTGGGCACACACGGGAGGATAGCTCAGGAGCAACATGCTCGCCATGGAAGCAAGACGATACGGAGCAACACAGGTTCGATCCCCGGGTCCGCGCTTAGAAACCTCTGGGTATTAAGCGTGTCATAAATATCATATCAAAAGAGAGGGAGAGCCTCTACCGCTCTCGCTCTTTACACCCTGCCCGAGACCCCTGGACCTAATGCTTCCGGCGCCGGGTGGTGATGTCAGAAAATGACGTCCTTGCACTGCCCGGCGCACAGTTGCACCTCACAGCCCCCTGGTGTCCTCCCCCCTTTTGGCCCACCACCACGCCCTCCTGTCCCCCAAGTTGTAACCCTGGCTATGCATCCCGGGCTGCTGTTGTTATCAGTGTTTTAAGCTGCTATTGTCTAAATACCAAATTTGTATTTGTATTTATTGCATTTTTATATAGCGCTTTACACCAAAGTGCTGTAAATGAGAGCAAGGCTGTACAATAAAATGAAGTTAAAAATAGAAAACCCTGAAGAAATCTGTATTAGAGTAACCTTGTTAACCAGAAGAAAAAAGATAAGATCCCAGAAAGTAGACTAGAGAGAAATAGAACAAAGAAAAAGAGGGAGAGCATTCCAGTGTAGAGGGGCAAGAAGAGAAAATGAGCAAAAACGAGACTGAGCACAGGGAGGACAAGGAACAACGAGGAGGGAATGGGAGGGAATATACAGTGAAGCTAGTGAAGAGAGATATGGAGGTGCGAGGCCATGGAGAGATTTAAAAACTAAGCACAAACAATTACATTTAAGAGGATAATAGAAAGAAAGCCATCCGAGTTCAACCCGAGATGAAGAAATGGAGTCACGAGGAGCAAGGAGAAATAGGACATGAATGGAGGCACTGAAAACAGATTTCAGACGGGCTAGGCGAGGTAAGGGAAGCCCAACAAGGGTAGAGGAACAATAAAAGATTAAGGCAGAAACCAGAAGTTGAGTGGACTTAAAAGTCATAAAAGGACAAGCCTTCCGAATGTTATGCATGTGAAAATGACAGGAACGCGCGGATAGAGAGATGTGATGACTAAAAGATAGACCTGAGTCTAGATAAAGACAGATTACGGAGCATAAAGGAGGTAGGTAACTGAGCTGGGGGAAATGATATGAAAGGAGGGGAGGGGGGTGAAATAGTGGTGGAAGGAAAGAAAATAACCTCAGTCTTGGCAGCATTGAGTCTCAAGAAGTTGTCAGTCATCCAAGATTTAATAGCAAGGAGACAGGCGGTGAGCTTAATGGGAAGATCATCAGTGAATTGTGGAAAGGATAGAAAGAGCTGAGTGTCAGCGTAGAAATGGTGAGATAGCCCAAAGGAGGAAATAATGCTGGCATGTGAGGCGGTATGGAGAAAAAAGAGGAAAGGAACAAGGAACAAGCTTTGTGGAATGCCACAAGTGAGCAGGAATATGTTAGAAGAAGCCCCAGCCCAATAGACTGAGAAAGTACTCTGGGACAGGTATGGCTTAAACCAAGATAGAATAGAGCCAGAAAAACCAAAAGAAGAGAGGGCAGACAATAGAAGCGAGTGGTCAAGAGTGTCGAAAGCTGCAGAAAGATACAGAAGAATGAGAAGAGAGGAACATTTAGAATGACGTACAGAACGTGAAGAGTCCAGAACAGAGAGGAGAGCAGTCTCAGTGGAATAACCAGGACGAAAGCCAGATTGAAAATACGGAGGTATAAAGTTATGAGAGACAAAAGTAGAAACCTGAGAGTAAACAATAAATTCAAGAATTTTTGAAAGATAAGGCAACAGCGAAATGGGGCTGAAGTTAGACGCAGAGGATACGTCAGTAGAAGGTTACTTTAGAATCGGAATGATGTAGCATGCTTAATTGAGAATGGAAAGATTGAAGTGGATAGACAGGAGATAAACAGAATTGTAAGGTAGGGGACAAGTGAGGGATAGACTTTAGAAATAAGTATGGATGGAATAGAGTCCATTGGAGAGGATGTTGGGTGGGCTGGAGCAAACAAGAGAGAGGTCTCCTCATTAGTAATTGGAGTGAGCCTAGTGAGGGTCTCCTTAGGAGGTATCAAAGAAGTAGGAGCTGATAGCGTGATAGAAGATTCAATAGCAGAACGAAAAGAAGAGACCTGGTGAAATTCTTGTCAAAGGCCACATACAGCCCTGGTGTATTACTGCACATTTTGGCTGGGGGAGGGAAGCGGGCAATGTTGTTGCTTTCAAAGCTTCTGTTCTGGGTACAGGGGAAAGTTGCTCTGGGGGTGACCAACTCTACCTGTACATATGCTTCCATAGGGACGTCCTCTGTAAGCTCCCCAATGTCTCATCATAAGCAACCCTGTAATGTAAGGCATAAGGGGTCCACAAGGGGATTGATAGAATATCAGGTTCAGCTTTTGGTAGCGAGCTTGAACACTCAGGCGGTAATCTACAGAAGGTAGAAGTAGTGATAGTCAAACCTTTTAATACTGAGCCCCCCTAGAATAAAAAGATTGCTGTTGAGCCCCTCCCCCCGTTGAGTAAAACATTTTTTTACTGCCTTATCAGCTATATTTTCTATTATAAGCAGTTACTGTAATGCCTTTTTGAAGAGCATTGCGCCGCTCCTCCATCTCCCCGAGCATCCTTTGGGCCCCACAGTCTGATTACCACGGGGTTGGATGGACTCATATGACAGCATGCAAAACTAAAAATAAATAGGATTTAATCAGGGAATTACAAAAATGTAACATTAAATTCACAGATAATATTACAAATGTATACTTTAGCAAACATCCAGACAATAACTATAGGAGATGAACAGCTGTCCATAGGACCATCTAACCTCTGCATCCTGCTGGACCAATCGTAACTAAGAGCTTCTTCTTCCTGAACAATGTGAAGGTGCCCATGCCAGGCTGGCAAAGGACTAAGGTGGATCTTGTGCTTGATCCCAATAGTAAAAAGGTGCTCTCCTGGCCCAATGCTACAGATATGCAGATGCCGGTCACCCACTAGTCACGCAAGATGCTAATTTAAGAGGTCTAAGGACTCTTGCAGATCTTTACAAGGGTCCTACAAAACCCTCCTCAATGGGCCCATAAGTGATGTACGAAATGGGGGCGAGGGTCCTCGAGTTGCCCCTAAACGTCATAGTTGAACCCATCGCGTGGGAACCCTCCCGTACAACAGGTAAATCGGCCTTGTTCTTTCCCATTATAGGGGCTCACACACTAATTGAGTACTGGTAAACCAGATGTGGATCCCCTGCTCTCTACCTCAGCCGCACCTTACTGAGGAAGGCCCACAAAGGCAGAAACCTGCCTCTGGGAATGCTGTTGGTGCTGTCATTCAGGGGAGAAATGCCCAGCATTTCCATGCTGGACCACCCTTGTGGGCGGCAACAGAGGGATGTGCAAATGGCTGCTTCTCCTTCAGTGTGGCACAGAGAGATAAAACATGACTGAGGCGATTGTGAGGTGGAACCAACTCTTAAAACAGGTAATTTGGCCTTGTTCGTTCTCTCACTCTTGGCAAATGTAGAATTTTATAAGAGTTACCTCAGGCCACTAATCGCCTTGAAGCCCGTAGAAACTCAGGGCTCAATATTATGGGGTGTGTCTCCACTCCTCGAGCAGTGACGCCACAGCAGGGGCATTAGAGATGTTGGGACAGAGCTGTGTGGCACCAAGTCTTCATTAGCAGGACAGGCTTTGCAGCAGGTGTTCCTCACCATAAGGGCAGCGTCCAATGATCCAGGTCTCTCCAGCATTTATACACCAGCCAGACTGATTGAGGCTCCCACCTAGAGTGCTGTAAACATGTACCAGGTCCCAAAAATGTGTAACGGTGCATGCTCTGGAAGGTAGGCTGTCCGACAGAGGGGCTGGGCATGTTCGCTGGTCTTCAAGGGGCTTTAACTGGACCTCATCTCATCCTACTTCTCTAGCGGAGGTAGAAAGAAGTCTAGGGTTCGGTATTAGCATAATTGAGCTAAAAATATTTGACCTAAAACATTTGATTGCATTTGTTTTATCCTTTTTTTCGGTCAAATTTAATTAGATATATGTATGGGGTGGGAAAGGGTATAGATTAAGTTGAGGGAAAGTGAGGGCGGTTTGTAGGGGGTCTCCCTCCACATTTTAGACCGAAAGAAAGGTCAAATAAATTTGATCAAATGTGATTAGGTCAAATATTTAGGTCAAATAGACCCAAACCATGGATTCTCCTGGGAAAGGTATAAATCTACCAATAGTAACGGCTGGACAGCACTCCAATCAGGCAGCGGAGTCGCCTCAAGAACCGAGTGCCACAAGCAGATGACGGAGTCAGTATGCTGGCCGCAATGATCCAAAACTGGAAGAAGCCTATCCTCGCTGCTAATGAGGCAGGATGCAGCTGTAAGCTACTTCAGGGTTGCTTCAACGGTTTCCAGTCAAGATCTGGTCACGTTTATGGGGTAAGAGAGGCGGTACACCCGCAGTGCATCATTGAAATTGCAGCGGCTCTCCAGCAAGAAGCATCTCGCTGGTAGATGGATTTTACATGGGTGGTAGGTGGCACCTCTCATTTCAATGAGCTCTCTCAACTGGCCTACTGCAGGACAAAGAGGGTACGAGGTGTCAGATCCCCCTCTGCAGCGGGTGGGTGGAAGCACTGGTGGAGCCCCTCTCTGTGGCTTCTCAGAGTCATTCACTGGAAATCTCTTCTTCATTCATTTCACAATCAATGCTGGTCACCCAGATTGATGTTAATCCTGAGTCCAGTAACGGATGCCCTTCACATATGCCTGTATCCAAGCAAGTCACAGAAAAGAAAAGGCAAGTGCAGGTCCTGCAGGTAGGGAGTTTCACCATAAGGACACTGTAGCTAAATGCCAGGACCTTACTCCGGGATACATTTTTTTAAATGAAAAAAGTCTAATCTGGCACAAGAGTAGTTATACTCCCAGGACAAAATATGTCTATACATCTCTGAAATGCAGTGCCAAACTGGACATGATCCGCTCTAAAACCAAGCTGAATCACGCTAAAGGGTCTAGACACCACTAAACCTTTCTGGTACTTCATCCAAAAACACATACACACATAAAAATATCCCAGGCAACATGGCCAACACATAACCCTTTGACTGCCATCCCCACACTCTCTATTCTTGAGGGCTTAGACTGCCACAAAATAAAATTATAATAATGGTCGCAGTCCCGGAGAGTTGGGAGGCATTCAAATGGCCTTCATCCCCCCAATTTAGGATATATATATATATATGTGTCCCAATGGCAGACAAAGGGTTAATCCTTTACCACACCCGGTCTGTGAAAATGTTGACGGTGGTCAAGGCAATCTGGCACCTTTTTCTAGATCCCACAATTAGCAGAAAAATCACAACCTAAAAATTCAAGCCGGCTTCGGGGATTAGACAGTTGGATAACCTGTCTTGCTCTGCAGTAGCCTTGAATTCTTCCATAGCCCTTATATAACGAAGCATTGATGAAGACCCCCAACTCTTTTATTTGGTGTAGTCAGTAAACAGTATTGGCAGATCCTGGACTGCGCTTAAGTGCATTTCGATTGGCTGACCGATTCATGGACTTAGTAGATATGTGCAGGGCACCTATGCCCCAAAAGGCCTCCAGCCACTGGTCATCGTCTGCTAAGTGGAACAGAAGGTTCCTAACTTGGGACGTGGAACTCCTGGTATCCAATGAAAGTTTATCAGAAGGTTTTGCTGCCTTCTAATCGGGTTGGGTGAAGGGGGAGTGTGAGAGTAGTTGATTAGCCCTTTGCAATCCCCTCGAGGTGATGTAGCATGGGAGTTTTGAAATCACTAAACTGAGAGCCGAGGAATTCATAGATTTAGAAGCACCTCATGCCACTTTAAAATGGACCCCACAGTGGTGAGCCAGTGCAGCACTATCCTTTTATTATTATTATTATTATTATTATTATTATTATTATTATGGTATTTATTGAGCCCGGACCTAGATTCGAGAAGCAACGCAGCGCTTTACAGGGATATACACCGGTACAGATACATAACGGAGCGCTTTACAGAGGTACATTACAGATGCATAACCGAGCGCTTTTCAGTGATAACAGCAGAACAGATATACTGTGGGGTGTAGGATTCAGAGGGGTACAGCTGCACCGGGTGGCGGGGAGGAGAGGGGCAGGCGGCGTCTAGCGAGACAGGTGGCGCGAGAGGCGACGTGATGGCCTAGGTGTTTAGGAGATAGATTCCTTGAAGAGGTGGGTCTTGTGATCTTTTCTGAATTGTAGGGACATCCTGGTTTAAGACATGGTCTCCGCTTCTCAGGCCGCACACCCGACACACTGCTGTGATCTGTGCCCTCTGACGTTTCCCAATGAAGCCTATAGTGAGCATGAAGAGAGGCGAATGGCAAAATGCAGCCTCCAGTGGATAGAGGTTTCAATGACCACGGCCACATGTTTAAATACCAGCAGGGTGGTCACCTTTCACAGCATCTTAAGCTGTCCAAAATGGTTCTACATTAAAATACCGATTTTTAAAATAACTAGCCCGAAAATGCTGTTTTTGTAATCAAATTATCAAAATGCTTTTTTGTTTTTTTGCACTTTCATTAATTTTAAATGTGGGGAGATCCTCCGCAGCCGAACATCCCACACGCACCTCACCTTAATGTATTCCCTCACCCAACCGCCTATCTACTGTTGTGTAAAAAAGTGGAAAAAAATCAAAACCTTTGATTTTCAAAGACTCAGCGTTTCTCCGCCTCGTTATTCTGTGATTGTATCTTTTGAGGGAATAGTGTCCAAAATAGCTCCTAAGCATGGAAAGGACCCGAGGAAGGATTCGAGACTATAAAATAATTGAAAAGGAAGCCAAGATTTGTGACTTTGGATCTTATCAGCGAATGGATTCCAGGGAAAAGTGGGCGATCTTGTAGATCCTCTTGATACTTAGACCGTAAGCCAATGATCTCGGATTTGAGGGAAAATGGCTGACCACCCACCCTTGGAAAGCAAACAAACAATGCAGATAAATTCACCTTCTTCCCCGTAAATTTGAATGTGCGCCTGGTTGATGTAGGGTTGACTGCAGATCGAAACTTTGCTTGGGGTTTTGAAACAGGGAGACAAGTATATATCTACTAAAGCTGAGGACATGAGAGCGCCGGAGGGACCCGACAGGTGACTTGAAAGCCTGGAGAACTGAAACCCCAGACCGAACCTGCTACATTCTTAATAGTTCCAGGACACATTAGGAGGTTGCCGCAAAGGACAGGTCTGTAACCGCAGGAAGTAGTTCACCACCTCAAACAAAGCCGACAAGTTCTAATGAGCAATAGAGTGCCATCCCCTTGCCCGCCATGGCAAGAGCATCATCCAAACAAAACAAGGCAAATGGTCTCGGCCCCATGTCTGGGCCAGAAACCGGGTTACAGGGAGAAAGTCCCTTGTTTTGGTGCAATAACTGCGTGCATAACTGTTTCCTTGTGTTTAGAGACATGTAAGTCAGTGCTAGGACTGACATGAACAGAAGCAATGGAGTCAAGAGTTGGACTTTCAGCAAAAGAGAGATTAAGTCAACCTTCGGTGTAGGGGGTATAAACCCTGCAGCGAAGCTGAAAGGGGGCACAAGTGCTGGGATTTCTGCAAAGAAGGTTGGATGCAGAGACCCCAGCCTAGAACAGGGTCTGTGGCCCCAATCGGTGCATCTCACCGTCCACATCAACCCAGTGGTAATGGCTGAACCAACTCATGGAATCAAATGCCTGCGGGTTGCTGTTAGGCAACTAGAAGCGGAAGCAGGGGGTGAGTCAGGGTGCATAGAACTCCCGCCCAGATTACTCCTAACATTCATGATTTTTGCTCAAGAAAGAAAGAATCATCAAAACGTCCCAGATTTTCGAGCTGCCTAACCTACGACCTCGCACCTGAAAGGACATTCTGTAAAGAGGTCACTGCTGGTCCTGTCCCCGTCAGACACAGAGGGCCTGATTCACAGAGCTTTTTCCAATGGGATTGTGCCATTATAAAACACTTCTGTGAATCAGGCCCTTATGTCCATTGCCTTCCCCCATACTAGCACCTGAAGCCTTCTCAACATTTTCCGTAGTCCACTTCGCCACCATTGCTTTATTCAAGAGATCCTCTAGCCCCCGCCCCATCCTCTCCTTTATCTGGAGTTCCTCACAGTCTCGTCATCTTAAATGCATCCAGGACATCTGTCTTCTTCCGGTCTTCCATTAAACCAAGTCATTCTAAATGCATCTTCTCGGCACCCCTCTAGGTTCTCATCTGCAGGGCGGCATGGTCTCTTCCAGCCCAGATCGGGAAAACGAGATCACGGCTCAAATTCTGAACCATGTGATCCTGCGTGACGTCCAGCTCAACAGTGTCCCGGATGAAGTACCAAGACAGCATTGATTTGCGCTCAAAGCAATCTTTTGCTAGGCATATTGAAAATGTAACTCTTTCCTGAACTTCAATGTGTTTTCCATGTTCTGAGATATAGGCAGGGTTGGACTAAGTAGCCGTATCTCCCTGTCTTTTACATCACTTAAGAGCAGCCATTTGGAAGAAAGAAATCCTCTGCTCTATTAATATTTGGAAAACTTGTAGGTTTCTGGATTACCCCCTTTCTGATTTTAAGATGATTGCCAAACATATGGTTGAATTAGTCCCATCTGTGATGTGACCACAACGTGCTTTGCAACACAAAGAGCTCTGGAAAAAGCAGCCCCAGTGTGCCTCGAGAGTTCTGTGTCAGCACATCCACACAGTGAAGGCCAGTCACACCCGGAGAGCATTTGGCCAGGGAAGGAGTGGTGAGCAGACACATGAGAGTCACTGAAGTCTTCCTCGGTGGTGAGCGGGAGTGAGCCTAGACTGCCTATCGAATGCCAGTCTACTGCAAATATGGGGTGCGACTCCATTGCCCAGCAACCTCTTTCTTATTCTAAAGCAGTGGTCTTCAAACTGCGGGGCTGGCCACCTAGGTGGGCCCAAATGATGTACGGGGGGTGTGAGGCTCTTCAAAAAAGGAGTACATTGGCGGCTTGTAATAGTAAACACAAACAGTTATGGCATGGGGGGAATCAATGTTTTTACTGACAGGGGCTCAGCATGAAAAGGTTTGGATACCACTGATATAAGGTGAAACCAGGGCCACAGAGTTTCACTGTTTTCCAGTGGGAAGCAAGACAAGGGATCAGGGTAACCGCCAACAATTGCACCAACGAGTAGTAAGACGCATTGCGATAATGTAGGGATACAACACAGTCATCATCTTAGTCAAAGTTTTTTTTAAAAAAAAATAGCATCTATTAACCACAGAATAAAGTAAAGTGGAAAGGGCAGGTGAGACCAGAGCAGAGATCTCACCACTCGCCTGTCTCCTCTGGAGAACTATCAGAGAAGGGCCGGCCCTACCAACCTTGGCTGAGATCTCTCGATGTTGCCTTTTCTGCTGTGGAGCTTTCTGGTTGTCATGGGTTCCATGGAAACGCACAACTACCCTGAACTAGAGCACAGACATCCTGTTGAACAGGACCCTCAGGACATCTCTCAGTGAACTCCATGTTCTGCCTTCCAGCCATTGCAGAGCGTCACCTGTACACCTGTTTGCAGCAGGACTCCACGGTGAGGATCCTTGCATCTCATTTGGCCTAAATCATCTATTCTCTGACCTATTTCTCCTCGCATCTCATTTGGCCTAAATCATCTATTCTCTGACCTATTTCTCCTCGCATCTCATTTGGCCTAAATCATCTATTCTCTGACCTATTTCGTACACCGCTCAAACACTCCCGGCATCAAGGGGCTACCTCCTGGACACGAGGAAACAAGCCCTGCTGGTCTTTCCAGGGTCGTTGGATTTCAGCAGGGCTGAAGCAAGACTCGTGCTTAGCGGGGTTGGGCAGGCCTCTAGAGCACTCTGGAGATTCCACAGCAGGGCTGAAGCAAGACTCGTGCTTAGCGGGGTTGGGCAGGCCTCTAGAGCACTCTGGAGAATCCACAGCAGGGCTGAAGCAAGACTCGTGCTTAGCGGGGTTGGGCAGGCCTCTAGAGCACTCTGGAGATTCCACAGCAGGGCTGAAGCAAGACTCGTGCTTAGCGGGGTTGGGCAGGCCTCTAGAGCACTCTGGAGAATCCACAGCAGGGCTGAAGCAAGACTCGTGCTTAGCGGGGTTGGGCAGGCCTCTAGAGCACTCTGGAGAATCCACAGCAGGGCTGAAGCAAGACTCGTGCTTAGCGGGGTTGGGCAGGCCTCTAGAGCACTCTGGAGATTCCACAGCAGGGCTGAAGCAAGACTCGTGCTTAGCGGGGTTGGGCAGGCCTCTAGAGCACTCTTGAGATTCCACAGCAGGGCTGAAGCAAGACTCGTGCTTAGCGGGGTTGGGCAGGCCTCTAGAGCACTCTGGAGATTCCACAGCAGGGCTGAAGCAAGACTCGTGCTTAGCGGGGTTGGGCAGGCCTCTAGAGCACTCTGGAGACTCCACAGCAGGGCTGAAGCAAGACTCGTGCTTAGCGGGGTTGGGCAGGCCTCTAGAGCACTCTGGAGATTCCACAGCAGGGCTGAAGCAAGACTCGTGCTTAGCGGGGTTGGGCAGGCCTCTAGAGCACTCTGGAGATTCCACAGCAGGGCTGAAGCAAGACTCGTGCTTAGCGGGGTTGGGCAGGCCTCTAGAGCACTCTGGAGATTCCACAGCAGGGCTGAAGCAAGACTCGTGCTTAGCGGGGTTGGGCAGGCCTCTAGAGCACTCTGGAGATTCCACAGCAAGGCTGAAGCAAGACTGGTGCTTAGCGGGGTTGGGCAGGCCTCTAGAGCACTCTGGACATTCCACTGTGGGCCTCTGCACCCGGGGCCTCTTTTGTGTGGCAACCTATTTTATTTTCAAATGTTCTCATAGGAAAAGGGTTGGGCTTGCTGAAAATGTGCAATACAGGGCTACTTTGAATATTATTTCCAGGGCCTCTTTTGGTTCCCAAACCACCCCCGATGCTTAGGCCTCATGTTATATTAATAACCAGCTAACCATGTACACACTCATGGTGCGTGGCAATGTAGAACCAGCACTCTGCTGGAATAAGGGTGGTTAAGTGGTGAGACGCAATAAGATATACTATCACTATTTAGGGTGCTTCAAAGGTGGAACAGGTGGTGAACATTAATTCTTCTGTAACTGCACTTGCATTTTGTTCCATTTACAGGTTTTTCTGGTGGCGGGTGAAGGTATGAGGAGGGGAGCGGTTGATGTGAGGTTGCCTTTGAGTGTGGATGAGGTGAAGGCTGTGGTGGTGAGACGGGTCATGGATGAGTGGCAGGAGAGGTGGGGGAGTGGGGTGAAGGGCAGGTGGATGTTTGGTGTCCGTGGGAAAGTGTCGGTGAAGGTGGATGCAGGGAGTCTGGAATGGAGGAGGGGGGAGGAGGTGATGCTGAATCGGTTGAGAATAGGACATGTGGGGCTGAATGACTGTCTATATCGAGTGGGGAAGCGTGAGTCGAGGGACTGTGCAGTATGTGGGGTGCCTGAGACTGTGGGACATTTTCAGCTTAGGTGTGAGAGACATGTTGAGGAGGGAGAATTGATGAGAGTTCGGATGTCTGAGCTGGGTGTGGCTGAGCTGAGTGGGAAAGCTTTGCTGGGAGGTGACGGGGTGAGAGGTAGGAGGAGGAGCAGTGTGTTGTTGCATTTTGTGAGGCAGACGGGGCGGTGGGAGGAGTTATGAGATTATGAGGGCAATGTGTATGAATGGTGGGGGTAGGTGCACATCATCCTATTGGATGGGGAAGCGCCTGCGTGGGTCCGCCCACGCATTCAGTAATTTAGAAGAAGAAGAAGGTTTTGAAAGCCTAAATCTCATGTCGCACCACCAAGAGGCTCTTCCACCCCGACACTGAGTGCTTGGCAGTACTCACTCTGCTCAGGAGGTACTCATCACTACCATTGCCCAGTAATAGGCATGAGCTCCCTTTTGGTTAATTGACCCCCTGGGTGTGTTGCCACAAAAGTCTAGTGTTACTGTCCCCTGGAGGAGAAGGCTGTTCAGCCTCTCGCCTGCCATTTTAGTTGAGATGTGTGTGCATTGTATCAGTCTCGGTGCTGTGGGTCTGCAGGGAAGTGGATCAAAGCTTGAATGAATTCATAGGACACACGAATCCCCCCAGGGCCAGAACGTTGCGAGAGCCCCCTGACTTTGCCATGGATTGTGGTACACATGCAAGGGCGCAACGTAACCTACATTTCGGGGGGGGGCAACTGGGGATGAGAGAGGCCACTTCAGAAACTAGATGGGGAAAGCGTGAAGGCTCTTCCCCCTCTGTTCTAGGCGTGGGCCTCAAGTATGAAATGGTCCATTTTAAAGTGCAATATGCAAGTGAAAATGACAAAGTGATTGGATTTAAAGATAACACACATTTAGTTGCTCTGATAACTTTTTAAATCTAAAGCACAGGTATCCAAGCAGGCATCACGGTTTAATCAAAAGCGACCGCCAGGGGACCAGGTGGAAGTACAGTGTGCCACCAATCCAACTTCAACATGAGATAAAACCATAAATGTATGTTCATTGTATGCCAGTATAAAAACATTTGCTGGCTGGCTGCGCCCATACATTTGTATTCTGGCTGCACCAAAATATGTCAATATTCTCCTATTTGAACATACTCATCATTGCTTTGTGCATAATACCAGCAATGATACTATAAGAAAACATGTTAATGCAGGTGCTGACAATATATGGCAGGATCCACACCTAAGCAGTGGTCGAAGTGAGTGGGAGCGGGTGGGAGCAGTGCGCCTCTACTTTTTAAAAATAAGTTTTACTGTTCCTATACTTTTATTTTAAAAAGAAATCGTTCCGTAATGGTTACGTTTTTAAAATAAAAGTGTAGGAAGAAGTTGAAACTTGCACTTTCAGTGCCCTACACTGAACGTTCCCTTAAACAGCAGGTGCATGTGTATGGGGGTGTGTATTGTGTGTGGGAGGGGGTGTGGTGATGGGTTTTGTGGGGAGCGGGTGCAGGCTAGGAGGGAATATAGTTCCACTACTTCTTTTCTTACACTTCGACCACTGCACGTAAGGACATATTTCTAGTGGCTTTGCCATTCAAAATACCATGTCACTATAAGAAAACATGTCCAAAGTGGCTGCATAATGTGGGCAAGTCTAGACACGTAGTAACACTTATCATACTTACTTTCCAAGAGATGCCCAGTAAAAAATGTCAAGCCACATAAAGAAATGGCTAGCGTGGCTGCACTAAAATGCCATTCTAGACACGCAATAACACATATCATGCTTAATTTACAAGAGATTCTCAGTAAAAAATGTCAATCCACAGCAATAAATGACTGGAAAAAAATGCCATTTTAGCCACATAACACATATCATGCTTACTTTATCATGGATGCCCACTATAATGGCATGTTTAGCGAAATCACCTGTTCCCCAATCGCCCCTCTCCACCGTCTACCCGCAAAAATCAGCTCCTTGGCCCAGCATTACACACACACACACACGCACGCACGCGCGCGCACGCACGCATGTACACATACACACACACACCCACCCCTCCCCCCCCCATAAGGAGCTACACCCTTTAAAACCGCTAGTTTCGGGAAAGGCGGCGTCCCTTGCTTCTCTGCCAAAGAAAAAGCATTGTGCACACCAGCCACCTCCCCCGGATGTGAAATAACACAAAACGTTGTTCTATGTTGGCTCGCATCTGTGGAGGGGGGGGGAGCCCGGTTAGCCCAATGACGTTGTGCGCCTGCATACAGGAGCTGGCTGTGAGCATGGCCAGAGGCCTTGCTGGGGGTGGGGGCTAAGGGGGCTATAGCCCCTGGTCTTTTGGTTGTAGCCCCCGATAGAATCTCAGGAGCTGCAGCCAAAAGGCTAGCTAGCCCCCAGTCCCAACTGTCCAGTAATTATTGTAGCCCCGGGTCTTTTCCAGACCTAGCAACTCCCCTGAGCATGGCTAAGGCACAATACAGGTGGTTCCTAATGGTCAGGGGAGGGTACATGAAGTTGCAGTTTGCTACAAAAATATCCAGTTTAGATCCAGTCCTGCGTGTACTGTTGCTTCCATCCCTTACCCCGAATACCCGGATCACTCCACAGGTCCCCTGGGATAAGGAGAGCCTGGCGGGCCTTCTCATCGCCTCAGCATGGAGCCAGCCTGGTAGGACGCACGCCCGGTTCGTCCTATAACAGGAGTAGGACATGGGTGAACTGCCAGAATGCCACTCCCATGGCATGCCTCAATCCTCAGTGGGCTGTGACTAAGCTGGCTTGCCCCCTTTCACCCTCAGCCTTAAAACTGCACTTCCAAAGTCCTCCGCCAACGTAGGAGGGGAGGTTAACTTGTCTTGACCTCTGCTTGACCTCTGCTTGACCTCTGGACATACCCTGGGAGCATTCTTTAGCTTTTGGCGTGACAGGCGTATGTTAAGAAACAGATATAAGTTCCAAAATATGTGTGTGACAATAACAAAGTGATGGGACAGCATAAGGGATTTATTCCTAACGGCTATTAAGGAGCTGGGGGGTGAGCAACGCGCGCCATATGCAAGATGGACCTCTGCTTATTCTTTGCACCGTCATAAGAAACTGAACCCATTTTTTAATAAATGTGACATTCTGTTTTAATCATCAATCTGCTCAAATTCTACAACTCGTTCCCAGAATTTTGGATGAGTTTGCACCTTTTCTGCAGGAAACGTGTGCTTGGCCTAACAACATCCCATATAACACAGAAGTCAGCACTAAGGGACTGATGCATGGAATTTATTGCACGGTGCAAACTTACTTTTCACTGGTGCAAACTGACTTTGCACTGCCATTCACCCCGATTCATGGAACAGTGCAAAGTCACTTTTCAACAGTGCGAAGTTAGTTGTGCAAAAAATTCCATGAATCGGGCCCTGATTCTGCAAAGCACAGGAGCACAGAATACGGCGAGGCAGAGGTAACATGTGTTCGGCTGGGGCCTGATTGCGCAAACATTTTTGGCTAGTGCAGGACGGCTCTGTTTGGTCGCGCTTATTCTTCCTAGACTAACTTCTCTTTTCTGGGACCCCGTAGCTTCCATTTTCAAATGATAAGGTCCCAGGGAAGCTATACATGCCTAACTTCACCCCTGCAAAATAAGCGCTGTCAGACATAGCTGCACCTTAATGTGTAGTAAATCACCCGCAAGGCAACATCCCACGCTGCGTGAAATATTCTTGCAAATTTGCCATATATATTTCGGGGAGCCGCTATCTACTGCGAGCCTCGATCCGACCCTCCAAAGCCAACCCCCGAAGAAGTAGACTGTCCATGTTTACCTTTAAAACACGACAGGCTAGCATGCTCGCGCACTCTCTCCGCCCACCTCCCCCCCTCTTCCGCTTTGCCTCCTCCCCCCACCTGTAGCTCGCGCTCGAGTGGCTCGAGCTCTCTACCTGCGCCAGATGCTTTTTCACTTATAGCAACTCTATTAAGGCCATTATCCGAGCGGAGAATGTAAGTACGCGGCTGCCATGGAAACGGAGGCACACGCCAGGAACAATACCCTGGCCTAATGCCTCCATTTTCTAAAAGCGTCACGTGCCCGCACGGCTCAGCCTTCAATGAAGGCCAGAGCTCGAGATGCGGTCTTTTCAGGGGGCGCCTGGGCGCAGGGCATTTCTGTTCCCGGAAAAGCTTGCCACAAACACAACTTTAATTCAAAAGTATTTTTTTGTATGCTGCAAATCGCAATATTTAAATCGACAAATACATTTTGAAAGGGCACTTGAGGGCACGCATACATGCTAGCTCCAGGTTAAAAGTTAAAATGTATTAAATTGAACATGCATACCGTATCCCTCTTCATCCTCCCCCTCCCCTGTCAATCATGCCCCAATCCAGCAGAGACATGTAGACCACTCTGCTGTAAAGAGACCATCCATTTATTCAGAGTTACCCTGTCAGACTGAGTGCACAGACATTTGCTTTCGTTGGAGATCATACTAGGGACCAGTTCCTTTTCCCCCAAGAGTAGGAAGAGAATTTGTTGAGAGGTTGGTCCCAAAAGGTCTCCTGTTTTTAAGCCCAAACATCATGGTATATGCTATCTTTGCTTTTCAATAACCATGTTCTTCTGGCGTCAAAGTTCCCGGGAACACGTTTCAAGATGGAGTCCCTATATCCGCTGCTGAGGAGCCTGCCCATAGCTGTCCTCGTTAAAAACAACTGAGGCCTTCACCCAGGATCTACACACTTTCCGAGTCGCGATGACCTCGATTGGGCCATTCTGGTCATGGGGTCCAGACATTGCTTCATTGACCAGGCCACAGAACGCGATTAAGTCTAAAGAAGGTGACAAGTGCGGCCGACTTTACCGCCAAAGCAACACCCCAGCTCCAGTTTCTCCACCCCGCAGCCAGCGGTCGGCTAACTCCTTCTCTTCCCGTCATTGGCATCCATGTGACAAACATTGACATTGGCAAACAGTGGAGTTTCAAACCACTGGCTTAACTGTAGATTAAGGGTGGAGCTGCTAGGTTGTCAAAGAATAAAGGTTCACACTCGATTGAGTGCACAGATGGTCACTGATTGCTTCACGTGAGTATTGACCTTAAACTTCCCCCAGATTAAGGAAACTAGATCTCTATGGTAAACGGTACGGCCTATGGAGTATCAAAGAATGTAGGCCCCTTCCCAGCTTTGCATGCTAAAAGAATAGGCAGCTGTCGACCAGAATTCTCTTTTGGTGGATGACGGTTAGTCTCTCGATCCCAACCCTATTGATGTATCTTTGTTCGACATAATGTGGCATGCAGCACTACACAGCTCAGTGGCAGTTTGTTTTTCTGCAGGTATAGCGGTTGGAGTTGTAACTTCCTGCAAAGCTGAATTATGCATAGTTTCAACCGTTAGGATAACAGAACCATGTGGAAGGGGCATGGGAAGCGGCAATTGCCAGCGGCAGGCAAGAGTCATGCCATACTCTCAGGGTGCAGCATGGTGCGCTGCTCCCGCCCACACCTCCCTGGATAGAGAAAGGCTCAGAAAGAAGATGGAGGACACACTGAGCAGCATCTCGTCTGCCTGACCAAACTCTGCTACCTTTTCTCACTCTACCAATACACTACGTCAGAGGGGGACCACTGCATACCACCCTCCACATTTTGGCCGCAAAGAGAGGGCATGTTAGGCAACCTGCAAAAGGCATGGATAGCTATCCTGAGTCCTTAATTGCTAATCAACTAGCCAGCATGGGTATACTAAAACATACAACTCCACCTGTAAACTGCAAACAATTAAGAGTTACCAGAACTCAAATTGCATAACACCCAAGAAACTTCTAGCCACCTGGGGAAATCTCTATTTCAACTAATATAATCAATACAGACACGTCCACCATGGCCCATAGACTTTTCATATCTATAATTGTCCAATACATGGCCCTCGCAGATGTTTTCTTCTTTACTTAATCTAAGATAATTATGTCTTGTGTACATGGCTTATCCTTTTGATTCCCCTTGTGCCTTGTAATTATTCCTTGAAGTAGCACCCTTGATCCCAAGCCAAGATGATCCTCTCCATCCGTCACACAGAGCTGTTTTTCCAGTGTCTCCCGTCTCTTCAGCCTTGGTCTGTTTCTGAGGTAGCTCGGTTAGATTCAATACGAGTCCGACGTCCATCTTTCCATCATGGCCGCTTTAGTTGCATTACAGGTTATATCACAGCAAGCTTCTATATGTCTCCTCTACCTTGCATTTCCACATATGTACATTTACTTCACCTCTTCTCACTTGTTTCTTTGATACTCACAAGTTACTCAGACTTGATTACACGTTTCTCTTGTTGCTTCAGTTACATCTTTTATTCTTTTGAATATTCATAGATCGTTTGTGTGTCCATTTGTCTTTAATCCAAAACTTCACTCTGCAACTGTTATATATTTTCAATGCTCATTGTGGTATGTCAACATCCGTCTACTGTCTCAGTACGAGGGTACATTCAGCATGGTTGTCTGAGGGCATAATGTCTCTCATACACTTGATGCGGCATCGGGACAATGCTTGATGTCATACATATGACTCTTTCACTGTCATTCCAAGCTTAACCATGACGTATTTGTCTGCTCTTCTACATATGAACTAAGATGGGGCCTTCAGGCTCCAGTATGCCACTGTGTAAGAATGAGCAAGTCTGTAAAGGCTGAGGGAAGTAATAGCACCTAGTACAATTGAATGAAATAACAGTAAATAAGAGGTTTGAAATGGACACATTCGCGGACTTCTCACACGTGACTCAGAGGGTGAAACCAACGGCCATTCATTAAGCTCCAGATGAGGATAAGGGTGTACCTACACTCCCCCAAAGATCCCAGAGCAAAGAAGAGGCTGCACAGACCACTACAAAGGAGAAACGTTGGCTAAAGGCCTGACCAATGAGAGATGATGGACAAATTGGAGCAAGTGGGCAGTAGTCTGTTGTTCCCTGCACCTGGGTTTCATTTCACTTATGTGCTGCTAACGAGCCAGAAAGTCCAAGGTTGGGAGAGAATGCCAACCAATCATATGGGTCCATGTAGCAACCTGCTATACAAAGTTACACAGGTCAATCCGCTACTGTATTCTCTTATAATCAGTATTAAAAGTATTTAGAGATAGTTCAAGGTGTGCCTACTAGATGAAGGGCAGCTAATGAAGTTATTAACACTTACACGTACTATAGGTACATATGTTCCCTCAACCAACCCCTCCCATCAATAGGTTTTAAGTTTGCTATGTAGGATGACGTTGTATGTTAAGATATTGCAGCAAAGGCCACATTGAATGTTGCCCAATATTACAAATGTAGATGACCAGTGCTATATTTTATTTTTAAAACAAACTGTTTGTAAATGTATTCCCAGGATGGGAGTTAACATTTTTACTTTTCTGAAATAGTTTAAAAGTTCTTAGTAATGTTTAAAAATACATATTTTATGTTTAATTTACTATATATTGTACTGAATTCTTAGTAATTTTATTAGGCGTGTACTTGAATGTATGGTTATCTTTTTTATGATAGATGCTAAACCTTTTTCTTAAACAGGATAAAAAGTATCTAAAAATGATTACAAAATATAATTGGATTCATTTTTACATACTAAAGGTATGCACTGGTCTTTTAGTGTGTCATTTACTTACATTTTACATCAATTTGTTCTAAAAAAATAGTTGTATATTCTCTAAAAGGAAAAAAAGGCATTTCAATTTTCTTGATTTGTCTACATTTTATGATTGTTTTGTAAGTAAAAAAAAGAAAAGCTGAATTTTATGTAACCCACAACCCTTCATTGTTGAACTATCCCAATATGCACAATTTTCCAAAATTACAAACGGGAATTGTTAGGTCTCTAGTCATGAATTGGCACTGTTAGACCTGATCTGGTGCAAGCACTGGCCTCTGGCACACCGTACGAGCCTTTCCTTAAGTTCCTCTGTTAAGTCGGCATGGATGCATGAGCCGAGGGCAACGGGTTCAGACAAAGATGTCACCCAGGCAGCCAGGCCGGTTTCGCAAGCACGTCCCACGTGGGTTTATTTTTAGCGCTAGCCACTTTCCAAATCATGAACGATTGCAAACCCTCTAGAAGGCAACAGAACATATTTCATGTTGATGTCTTCATTAAAACCATTCTCCCTACTCTCAGAGACGCTATCTGGTCTAAACGTAGGCCCCAGGGCCTGCTCAAGACACCCACAGCCTCAGAATGTAGGACTGATAAGGCAGCACAGTAGCTCGAGGGCCCGATGCCATTGTCTGCTTCCGGAGTGACGACAGGCCCGAGATCTGGTACTGCATGCCACGTGCGAAAACTACTTGCAAACAATGCCACGTAGGTCACGGGCGGTATAGGGGAGGGGCTGGCATCAGGCACCAGTGCAGGGACGTCATTTCACCAAAATGCCAGGGGTAGCGGAAATGACATCACATGACCTCTGATGACATCACAGGAAGTGATGTCATTTTGCCCCCCTTCACCTCGAAGTGACATCAAGAGAAGCGATGGAACACGACCTTTCATGCCTTGATAAAACAGGAAGGGACATCACATATTGTTCCTGTACACTACGAGAAATATGGTTGCAATATCACTATAATGTTATATACATTTCATAGAAAAATGGATCACCATATTTTATCTTTAATATCAGTGTGTATAGGACGATATTACCAAGTTACTGAGAATGCAAGCAGACGTCCAAGGCCAAATGATAATGATATGTTAATATATAGCACTTTCGCTTAAGCGCTTACACATACAATATCACTCAACCTGTGTTGGTTCTCATTTATCGACCTCCGAAGGCTGAAAGGCTGAGTTCAGGTATTTAAGAACAGGCTAAATCAGAATCAGAGACTCACCACCTGAAGTGTGCCTGGAAATAAACCTTTATGAGTCTGGCAATTATTGGATAGAATTCCAGAAAGACAAATTATGTGTTATTCCTATTCTTTCTCATTTAGCGTCACTGCTCAAAGTGATACTCTTGTTGAATCCCGTTTTTTTTTAGAGGCCTGAACAAGAAAGCCAGCCACTCCAAAAATAAAGAGCCACATGCCACTGTCCACAGCCCAGGAGCTTACATGAAAAAAAAGTATTTAAAAAATCATTTTTTTCTAGGGGTAGCAAGGGAGACCACAGTGGTAGCAAGGGAGAGCTCAGGGGTCGCAACTGCGACCCTTGGTGACCCCCAAATGACGTCCCTGCACCAGTGACGGGATAGGAGCCGCGACATTGCACGCTTCCATCGCAGGCATAGAACATGTAGAGGAGAACCTAAAGCAGAGGTGTAGACAGGGTAGGGCCTGAGCGGGTATGGCTGACCCAAAATCTGTAACTGCCCACGTAGCCTGTGTGGGCATTTTCAGATGCTAATGTCGCTGTGGTGGGCCCAACTACATTAGCTTCAGACCCCACTTGTTAGACAATCCTGGCTACGCCTCAAAACAGCGCATGCATTTCTTAGTCAAAAAGAAAAAGTACAGAACCGATAGCAGCCGGTGCAAGCTTCACACACACGCAGACCTACTATACACAGTAATGTAATACAAAATGGCAGTGAAAATGTGCTGAGGGGCCCATGAGGGACCAGGCCACACAGAGACATACACAGGCCTGGGACAAACCTAGAGCCTCTGAATAGTGGGGGCACCCCGGTCCATGCCGCAGCTGCAGGTGTGTCTTTCACACACCTGTCTTTACATTGTGGACAACTGCAGAGCCAGCTTCCCGGCAAGCTTTGCCCAGACACAAAATAGTTACAGTGCAAGCCACAGCACTAAAAAAACGAGTCACGGGAAGCAGTAAACACCTTTATCACTCACACACAAAGGTATGGTGGGACAGTGCAAATGGTCCTCACGTAAAAAGTAGGAGCAGTGTGAACTTCCCTCTCAGACACAGAAGCGCGCGCGCAGGAACAGGAAACTCAGCAGCCCCCCAAACCTCATCAGCACACGCAAGGCAAGTACATGCTTCCCTAAACTAATGGCAGGTGCACGGTGCAGTGAGCGGCGGCACTATCTTCACTCGCACGCAAAAAGAGCACAACCAGCAGTGTGAGCTTTCCTTGATACACACAATAAGTACACAGCGTGAGCAACAGCAGTGCATGTAAACGTTCCTAATGATGTAGTGTTGCAGTTGCATCCCCCGGGCGAGCCCTCAAGCCCTGCCCGTATGGTAATACAGTTATATATGCACACCCAGTAAACTATACCCCAACCACTACGTGCTGCGTGTAAGAAAATGCTACAAAAAAGAGAGGGTCAAATATCTGGAGAAAATGTCACATCTGAAATGGGCCTATATTCACCTTACCATCAGCTGGTGAGTACCTCAAAAGAAGTTCCTAGTTTACACAGGCGCTCTCCTCTCTGCCTGCTAAGGTATGAGTCACGTGGGATCCCCAGCCACACTTCTCAGCCGGTCCATAATTACCTATGTTTGATCTTCGGTGCCTTGCAAAAGTTTGCCTACTTAGAGGTTTGGATATTCCTGGCAATTAATGTCCTACACCTAACGTAAGATGGAAACATGTTGGGAGAAGGTGGACATTATGTATGGCAAGAATAACTTCCGCTCTTCCGATACACACGTCATTTGTGTTGCTCATGTGACTATTGATGTGCACAAATGTGCTAAACGGAGCCGATTTGGCTCATTTGAGTTGAGTCCATTTTGCCCATTTATACCACCATAGATGCCCTCCTTAGGAAGGGTGTCTAAATGGCTTAGGATTAGTTCCCTGAGTTGCCGATTAACAGATGTAAATAAGCAGGAAGAAAGGTGGGCAAGACGCAGAGAGCTGTGTAGATGAGGTACATTAGCTATTTCTATAAACTCTAAAACAGTCATGGGTTTCTTGTGGTTGATGTAAAACAGCACCCGAGGGACCTTTTGTCATAAAACTCAGTCTCTCTCTAATTTATTCGAAAATATGGGGGGAAAAAAGACGCCAGAAGCTACCCCCCAACACACAGATTTCAGAAAACCATCTTAAAAACGAAGGGTTATGCAATGGGAGGATAGCTCAGGGGCATTGTGCTCCCCTTGGAAGCAAGAAGACACATAGCACCACAGGTTCGATCCCGGGTCCGCCCTTAGAAACCTCTGTGTATTAAGCACGTTATAAATAATATATCTTATCATAATCGGGGAGACCCTCTTATGCCATAACATAAAACATGGCTGAGTGACTGCCATATGAATGAGAAATACAGGGTACTGTATTTGTGACTCGAGAGCAACGCTGGGCAAGTCGAGGGATGTGATACTACGGCAAATGGTCTTTGAGCATGTATTGCTTTGAGGAGGAGGCTCTACAGAGCCTTCATTGCGAGCAGGCAGCGAGCCGCGGGATAAGGAGCAACATATGCTGAGAACCGTGGTGGGGATTCAGTGCTACGGGCGTGTATCTGTAGTGCCGCAATCACCCTGTGTTGTCTCTTTTTTGACAAATATCATTTAAAGGGCGATTTGGCTTGTGCCCCTCTTTTCATATCCATCCAGATGCACCGGGCCCTTTAAAGGGCATCTAGTCAATTTGTCTAAACCCATTCCATCAAATACCATTCCATCTAAAAAATGTCCATCTAATGCATGTTTTGGGGGGTAAAGGGTTAAAAAGAAAAAAAAGAAAGGAAAAAAAATGCATTAGATGGAAATTTTTTAGATGGAAACATTTCGATGGAATGGCATTAGATGCAATGGCTTTAGATGAAATGACCATAAACCTCCTAAAGTCAGCAAACAGACAGTCCAAAGGAATAGATGCAGGAGCTGGGGCCACGATGGCCAAACCCTCCTCACTACACACTGTGAGTAAGGCTGGAGGGTGAATCCCATGCATTCAGTTCCCAAGGTGGGTCATATGGCCTGGTGGTCTTGGGAGAAGACCCCACTAGGAGGTCTGCTGCCAGAGTATGGAGGAGGCCAGCTCCCAGACCCGCAACTCTGTGGCTCACCTGCATGTCTGCAGCTGAGCCACAGTGAGGGCTTGAGTAGCGATAATTGGCTTGTCATGTACACCAGACATCCACTGCCAAATGCAAACAAGACTCTGAAATTACCTTCACAGGTAGCATTAGATTAATTGATCAACGTTTTGGCTACTTTGGCCTCCTCGAAAAATGCAAACAATTAATACCATTGGGTAACTTAATGCCAGCCTGGCTGTTTGAGTCCTGATACCCTACTGTCTCAGCTAAGACAACTCGCGCTTAATGAGCATTTTGTGACTAATTCGAAAATAACGAAAATTTGACAAAAAACAGTTGCCAGAAACCGATAAATGTTTGAATGACATCTCGCTAACGATGTTCGTCCCCAATCCAATACTACATTTAATGCAAATTACTATGTGTCCCAGAAAACTGCTCACAAATAAAATGCTATCTGGCTAAGAAGATCACTTCCAACCAAAACGGAACCACACGAAAGCCACGGCCACGTGACCAGTGATCCATAATCACAAAAAAGGCAGTCCAATTGAGGCCACACCACTCCCCTTCCGAGTCCGCCACCAACGCCCACCACAACTGCTACAGACCTGCTGGGAGGGGCATAGGAGACACATAAAATATAGGGGGGGGACACGGGACACCTTAGGGACTTTGCTACAGACACAAACCACAGAGTAAAATCTGCCCATTTGTTTGCAGTCCGTGATGATCATGCACACTTTTCTTTGTCGCGTACCATGTGTTGGAGAGCGGGGTAGCCAGGACGAGCACCCAGCAGGGAGCTTCCACCCTCTGGGAGACCAGCTCTGCAAGGTTCCCGTGTCCCTTCCTGCTCCCCAGAGTGTATGTCACTGATGTGGTGCAGGATGCTTGCTAACAAACTGAAAATCAATGCAGCCAAACCCGTGGCGATCCTGGGTCATAATAGTCTGCGTATCTGATTGCACTTTGATGGGAAAAAGCCTGGAATTCGTGAGAGGTTCTCAGATTACTCCTGCCTTGTGCCCGAGGCCCGCAAAATCATGATTGGCCCAGATTAAAAGGTAATGTTTTTTTGCTTCAAGACACTGCAGTAAATCCAACCTACCTTAGCCAACCAAAATGTGCCCATCTTATTCTCAGAGTTCCTCGATGGGCATGCACTACTCCGTTTTTTTGGTCAAGGGCGTTGAGGGTTCCGGTGGGCTAGTCTGTTAGTTTTAAAGCATTGAGTAAGGTGCACAAGACCACCCCTAAGCAACAGGGTCC
The DNA here is from genome assembly GCF_040938575.1 of Ambystoma mexicanum. NCBI lineage: Eukaryota > Metazoa > Chordata > Amphibia > Caudata > Ambystomatidae > Ambystoma > Ambystoma mexicanum. The sequence goes on along the minus strand of NC_090924.1, from coordinate 333,128,023 downwards.
ACAGGCTTCTGAATTAGGAAATGTGCACCCTATCTGCGCTTTCTCTCCCCTAGGCCGCTGTTGCCTGTGCATCCCGCACCTTCGAGTGAGAGGCGGCAACAGAAGTTTCTCTTCAACAGCAGCTAAACGCTGCAACCATCTTCCTCCTCAGTTCTGCACCCCGTAAATCATTGAAATCCCACTTGTTTGTAGTGGCACCCACTGCGCACCCCTGTGGACCACCTCCAGACAAAATGAGCATGTCAGGTGTGATGTATAGCAGCATAGCACAATAATAAAGTGGCCAGCCTGTACTTATGTTCTCATACAGGCTGCAATTTATCATGACTTACGAGAGAGTTAGGAGGTAGCGCCACAAGAACAAAAATAACCCTCTCTTTTTTATTTCAAAGGGACAGACATGGGAGAAGTGAAGCAGGCAGCTTTGTGAAGTTTAAACAAACCAGGTTGGCACCTGAATCTTGAAAGAATGCAAAGGTTGAGTGGGCAACTGGAGCTGTCAAGAGAGTTTGAGAATTTAGAGGGAGATGGGACTAGGGCAATGCATGCCAATGACATAAAACACCGTCATAGCCAGAGGAACTGGAACTTGTCAGAGAAGGGATTCTCTTAATTTACTCCTCACTCATTGGCATTTATTCTACAGCCCTGCCGGGTATTCTGCAGCCCCGGTTATAAGAGGTGCAAATTACAAGTGCACTGCACGAAAGAAAGCCCGGGTGGAAATAGCAATTGCGAGAACAGCGTGATGCCCTGCTGCACAAGCACTTATTTCGTTTTTAGCGATTTATTTATTTATTTATTTATTTATTTTTCCGGCGTATTTTGCAAAATAACATTGCATCACACGCTTCTTTCAGACCATGCACACATCCGTACACTCCTCCCTCTTAGGTAGCGGGAAGCAGTGCAACGTTTTCTAAATGGGAGCACATTAAATCGCAAAGACATGGCCTTTAATTCTTCCCGTGCCTTGCGCATCCAGATTCTAAGCGCTGTACTAAAATGTGTTTTACCAAATGTAGTAGTTCCCAATAATGCTGGGCTTCACACAAGAGAGCAGTCTTTGCAGAACGAAATGCTGAAGCGGTGCAGTACGGCGATGCCCGCGTTAACACGATTTCAGAGCCACGTGTGAATTCTCAGTTCTGTATACTGGTGCGCTCCAGTCTGGCAGCCTAACAAGTGCCCTTTCTTAGAGGACATGGATGTAAGGAGCATCACACGGTGAGAAGCTTGCTGACTACGCTACAGATTATTCACGGCTCTGGCACTTGAGCACAGTAGTATCACATGAAACACCCACCCTGTACACCACGGGGGAAATACCCCTCATTTCAATGGCAGCCACCCACCAAAGACATTAACGCAATTCTTGGCGGACGTGGTCTCACTGGCTTCAATGGCAAGAAGAGAGTGACCCGACCCACCGCAAGTCGAGCCCCGACTCTTTTCATAAGGAAAAACCTGAAGCTGGGTGCCCAGCCCTTTCCCGCTAAAATTAGAAGCTGGACTTTTTTGCCAGGCTGCGGGCAGCAGAAGAAGCACATGCGCAGGTGGCAGCAGGAGATGGGTACGGTGTCCTGGTTGCTTGGCAGTTGGCGTGAACTCGGCAGCTTTCGCTTGGCACTGCCCACAAGTGCTGCTGAAACTAATTAGCACGTGGTCTGAGCCCTTTTTCTTGGCTGGAAATAACCAAACCAGCCTTTAAAGAGGCAGGCAGCCGCAGCAGGTCTACCTGAAGGTAGGCAGGGTTATGTTCACAGTACCTTTCCGACATGCAGCAATATATAAATATATATGTGTCATTTTTCTCACTGGCACTAACCTTTAGTTCGGTTAAATCAGACAAACCACGAAACGATCAAACATTTCAATTTCGCTGCTGCTACTAGCTTGAGGGCCGGCCGGCTCAGAACCAGCCCGACTCTGTGAGCACAGAGCACACAGCTCAGCAGCAGACTTGGGGTGGCACTGGTCACCCGGGCTGCGCTGCAGTGCACTGCGCAACATCATGTGTGATGCAAGCACAAAGTGCACATGCAGTTTGTTCCCCGGCAGTGCCCAGAGTCAAATGCGCAGGCGCGCACAAGCAGAACTGGCATGTAGATGGTAACGGTTCCCGCCAGGATATATGCAGTACAGCTCTCAAACGCACCTCTGATAAGGGAGAGCCAAGGACGTTTCTCGTCTCGGTAAAAGTTAAAGCGGCGATGAAATTTTTCACAAAGGGAAGGCGTCATGCTGACATATAGAGCATGTTCTCTGAATGCAAGTGAATTGTTGGGGATAAATTGCATTATATCTCCTCGCTTAAAAATGTGGTGACGATTTGTGCCCCCTTTGCCCGTGCGTCCTACGCCCATGCCTGCTGGTATTTACAAAAAAAAGTGACTGTCATTACCATCACAAAACAGTTGCTCCGGGTACACCTCTACTGAGATGCCACTTACCTCCCTGCACTAACAACCTCAACCTCTACCCTGAAACACACTATGCACCTACCAATTATGCCACTCACACATGGCAATTGAATCATATGTACTTGTTTCCTGTAGATTTAGAAGGCACCGCTATTGAATCGTAGACGCCTCTAGGCACTAGGACGACACTGCATCCATCAAACAACAGAATGCTACACATCCACAATGGCCTTACACATCTCCGGCCAATGCACCCGAGCGCCATGTGCACAACCGACTCCCTTCTGGACACACATGTCTCTGCGTCTGCCAGGGTGCCTGGAGAACATGCAAATGGCAGCGGTGTACGCTATAAATCCCATTAACATCACATATCATTTCTAGGAGTAAGGATGGAACTGTGTGGTTGGCGAAAAACAAGGTGGGTCCTGGGAGTCCCTCTGCCGGACACTAGTCCCGGTTACAAGAGCCTTACCCAGAGTCTTTAGCTCAATATCTTTCACAGAGGAGAAATATCCAAAACATATCAGTCTTTGTCCTGCCCTGGGGCAGTCCAGCACCGAAATGCCGAGCAATTCTCCTCTGAGCAAGAGTACCAACAGCAACCCCGTACACGTGTTTCGGTCTGGTTGGGCCTAATTGGTAGGGTGGAGCTGTGCCTCTCTAAGAATAGTGAGCAAGGGGTCCACGGCTGGATTCCCCTAGTAACTTAGGGTGAGACCCAAAGTTACTTAAATATGCAAATTAACAAGGGGGTCCTGGGAGTCCCTCTGCCAGACATTAGTCCTGGTTACGAGAGACTTACCCAGAGTCTTTAGCTCAGTATCTTTCACAGAGGAGAAATATCCTAAACATATCAGTCTTTGTCCTGCCCTGGGGCAGTCCAGCACCGAAATGCCGAGCAATTCTCCTCTGAGCAAGAGTACCAACAGCAACCCCAGACACGTGTTTCAGTCTGGTTGGGCCTAATTGGTAGGGTGGAGCTGTGCCTCTCTAAGAATAGTGAGCAAGGGGTCCACGGCTGGATTCCCCTAGTAACTTAGGGTGAGACCCAAAGTTACTTAAATATGCAAATTAACAAGGTGGGTCCTGGGAGTCCCTCTGCCGGACATTAGTCCCAGTTACAAGAGCCTTACCCATAGTCTTTAGCTCAGCATCTTTCACAGAGGATAAATATCCAAAACATATCAGTCTTTGTCCTGCCCTGGGGCAGTCCAGCACCGAAATGCCGAGCAATTCTCCTCTGAGCAAGAGTACCAACAGCAACCCCAGACACGTGTTTCGGTCTGGTTGGGCCTCATCAGTAGGGTGGAGCTGCGCCTCTCTAAGAATAGCGAGCAAGGGGTCCACGGCTGGATTCCCCTAGGGTGAGACTTATGTCCAGCAGAGGGACTCCCAGGGACCCCTCCCCCCCTGTTTTTGCACTGTGTGGTTGGCATACACCTATGAATGTGCATGCACTTGGGACAATGTGCTGGATGGGACTTAACCCTGCTTTGTTTTGAGTCCTGAGATTCTGAAACCACGAAGAATTAATATTTAAAAAAAGAGTAAATGCTCGCTGTATTTGAAAGGGCACAAAACAGGCACTTTCAGGAAAATTTCAGCGCCAGTGAAAGCTTTATAAATCATTTACTTGCCCCTCTGGTTAATCTATAATCGGATTTTCACACTGTGCAGCTCCTCGGAGCCCAATTTTAACAGGTGAGAAGCAGCAGACATCAAATCAATAGCCTGAGATAAGAAGACATGGCGAGTTCTCTGCAGCCGGCCAGTCAAGCGAGTAAGCAGGCCAGGGGGAGATCAGTCCTTGGTGATTCAGTCACGAGATTCCCTTCCTGCGATCCCTCCGGAAGAGCAGCAGCACCTGCGGCAGAACTTCACTCCTCAGGCCATCGACCCCCAGCACCGGAACCACTGGCCATGATACATTGTGACCCGTCACACCACAACACTGGCTCATGCCCTCGGAGTGTAAACCTCACACCTTCACCCAGAACAGCCCTCTGCAACCTGTGGCTCTTCAGATGACTTGGACAAAAATTCCCTTTATAAATAGGGCCTGATCACGAGTTGGGCGGTAGCCCTTAAATGTGGTGGTAACAGTGTTACTGCAGCATTTAAGGGTCCCCCCAATCTTGAGTCTGGCGTGTTTACCCCCAGCTGCTAGCTGTGGGTAAACACCCCTGGAAAATGCCAATTTCAGTGCAATTACCGCTGGCGGCATTACTGTGTGGCAATTGCATCGAAAATTCCCCATTGGGTCCATTGGATCCAATCGGGACTAACAGTTAACGCACAACCCGTGATCCGGCGGTAATACAACCTGACGGGTGAGCGCTAATGCCAATAAAGTTGTGCTGTTTCTCAACCAGGATACCGCCCAACTTGTGATCAGACCCATAGTCTGTGAGTGATCATAGGAGTCATTCTCCAAAACGTTGAAAAACCCTAGGTTGCAGGCCACTGACATTTACCAAGATATGCTGTAACCTAGAGGTGTGTAGCAACACACTTCGAGAGCCTCCCTCCTACACGCTTTAGATTTCACGCAGCATGATGCAGCGGCATAGACCATGTCAGATTGTGAACATCCCACGCAACGCCCGCTAATATCTTCTGACAGGTTGCACCTCGTTCCTTTACCTAGGCTTGGGTACGTAGGTACCGAGAGTCACGCGATAGCACACCCAGCAACACGCCTACACTGCTAGAGCAACAATAGATGGGCGCTATAGAAATTCCTGTAACATATCTATGTGTGCAGCTTCTTTCTACGCAAAGCTTTGGCAGCCCTTACTCTCAAGATCAGAAACAGGACTCAATGGACGAAGACACAAATCAAAGTTATGCACCCATAACGAAATGAACAGTCCAGCTTTCATGTAAACCACAAAACGGGGATTTGTTGCCCCGCTATGTTTGGGAAGCAATCAACTAGCACTAAGGGGCCTTCACTGCGCTTGTGGTGTTATTGATAGCTGCTGACCACGGTGGGAAGTTGGGAAACAGCTGACCTTGAAGGTGCCTGTGAAAAGGTATCTGTGTCTTTAGATCAGGGCTCGGTAGCCTTTCGCTCTCCAGATGTTTTGAACTACAGCTCCCATTAACACTAGCCAGCATAGTCAATGGTGAGGGATCATGGGAGCCCTTGTCCAAAAAAACTGGAGAGCCGCAGGCTGCAGACCCTACAGAGTTGCATAACAGCTCAGCCTTTGTTTACGTGTTGCATGTAGTCATACCTTTTATCGGAGCACTGTAAAATGAGGGTATTTATGTACTGGTGCACTAGATTTCAAGACCACACAGGTCCCTTTTTCAGATGTCAACCTGCACCATCTAGGCATTTCCAGTGCCTGCACAAGTCAGTAGCCTTCCTTGGGCTGGCAGAGGAACTAGCAACCTTTCCTGTTGGCACCATCGCCGAGAGACCACTACGGTGGTAACTAGTGCCATCTAAAGGCACATCACTTTGCGTTACAGAAAAGATCTACCTAGGCACAGGCCGGCCCTAAGAATACTCACACATCAAGATGGCCACCTGACAATCCCGGCCTAGTCTTAACAGGTCCCGGTCAGTGACAACGAGTTGCTGACTTTCAAGAACACCCTAGGAGGCACAATGTGATCATGGCCATGACACTGACAGCGCCCCTATACATACTGCCCCATGTAGACACGCAAGGACTTGGCAAAGGAGCTTGCCCCCATGTAAGTTATTCAGAAGAATCTCTATGTGAGAAGTTTGTCAAATTCTCTGAAGAATACACCAGCAAGAATTGCTCCCTTTACAGCCCACTCCTGCGTTCCACTCTCCAGCCCAACGCTTTCAGGCCTGTTTCATGTTCCACATGAATTGTAAATGTGAACTATTCCCTACTACCCTAAGCTGCATGGGGCAGAATGCTTCCGCTTCTAAAAGCAGTCCATTCTACCCGCTAAGGACATTCCATTGCCCGACCGGTTGATGCTACTTGTGCTGTTGGATCGCATGTCACCCATGTTTGAAAATGCTGTCCCCTTGCTATTCCAGTGGCAAGCCAAAATGTGCATATAGTTTAGTCAACTGCCTGGAACTGCGCCAGTAGTGGATTTAAGATAATTGGCTACAGCAATAATTCCATATGTTCAGATTTTTCTTCTCGGCTCCAAAAGCCTGCCACGACATGTATTCCTCCCTATCCTTCGTGTACTTTCTTTCCTTCTTTACTCTCCATTTCTATTACTCCAATCAATGGGATTTACCGGATCACTACAGGCCATATTGCCTTGTTATTTCGAGCCTTTCAGACAACATGTGATGCCACAGGAGTGTGAGTCTACTCTGAACCGGGCTTTCATGTAGATTAGGGATACAGATTTGACAGGCACTGCTATAATGGCGCTGCCTGGCCATAAAATGGCAACAGCTGTAAAGCAGTGTGAGTACCGGGCTGTATGATAATAGTGCCTGGTAAATTCCCATCTCCTACCTGCACACAAGCCAAAGCTGCTGTCTTTGCCCTTACACATGTTTAACATGGCTGAAGGGCAAGGATTAGGTTTAAGGGCATGCATACTGCCTATAATGCAAGTAGCTGAAGGCACACTTGGTTAGGATATTTGTATTACACCAGTAGCGCATTTATGTTGGGATTAAGCCATTAATCTGTGACTACTGGCAGATTTCAGAGGATGTGTTGTGGGCAGGGAGAGGCAGGTAGAGGGTGCGAATGAGTGAAGGGATTGGCATGGCCAGTCAATGGATGGATACATTTCCCAACAACACATACAAGCTGTGTGTCCCTCCTCACATCCCATCTGCGTCACATCTACACTACAATGCAATAACTTTGGTTTATAGGTTCTGCTTAAGCGCCGCCTAAAAGCCGAAACTAAAAAGTGGACCTACAGATTGGTTAAAGATGTGCAAACAGCCCCCACCCACTTCACTACCCATTCTCTGTTTATCCTCCCCCAGACCCCATGCTTTTGAAAACAGCCCGGAAGGCTAAACAGAGGCATTCACTGCCTAGTACCTCACTGCATGTTCTGCCTTTAGACTAGGCAGACTTTACGAGTATTGGGACCGAGGAAAACTGACAACCAGAAAATGAAAAGCACTATCATTTAGGCAACGGCAAATGGTGAAAATCTGATGAGGAGTGACAGCGTTTAATTAATTAATATATTTATTTATTTATTTGCATTTCTAGTGCGCTCACACAGCCCAAGGGCATTGAGGCGCTCTTACAGGAAGTTGTCTTAGTTGCAACACATAGGTGGCAGATCGGTTGCATTGGCCCGCATACATGCATTATTCCCAATATTTAGGTAAGTTGCTTGATCAGTCGCTCTTCATCGGTTAGATACGCTTAACTGGTTCTAGGATTGCGCTGTGCAGGCTTGGTTACATCGTTCAAGCAGCAGGGGTACATTTAATAAGCGGAGCTTATGCGAACCATGTTAGCATTCATGGTAAACATCAAGAGAAACTTGAAAAAATAGGGAGTGGAATGATGACAAAAACAGGAGGATTGGGGAAAATTTAAATGATTAAAATCAGGATGAGAGCAGTGAAAGTGATGCAATTTTATTCAGGTGAGGATTTCAAGGCATTCGCCTTGGGAGAGGAGTTGCGTGCTCACATTTTTAAATCACACATCCACAACAATTTCCTTTTATACATATCAGTCAGTAGCCAAGCTTGAAATGGCCGGTAGGGCAATAGGTCATTGTGCGAAGGGCCAGGCCACCTGGCAACTGTGGCCCACTTTGCTGGCACAACGTGGGGCACTTTGGGGGTCATTCCGAGTATGGCGGTAGCCATGGAGCAATTAGCTCCATGGCTGCCTCCCATACCGGTACTGAGTCCGGTGTTGTTCAATGGGGACTTACCGGTCCATTCCGACCCTGGAGGGAACGGTAAGTCCACATTGAAGAAACCATTCCCCATTCCAATTTGAGCCCCCATAGAGCTCAATGGGAATGGGGAGGGTGCAAATAACGGTCTCGCGAATGGCAAGACCGTTATTTGGGCCCTGGTCCCTTAGCGGAACCCGTAAAGGACGTGTGGTCCGATCACGCTAAGGGACCTCAGAATTGAGTGGTAGGGGATTACCAGCACCGGTCTCCTTACCGGTGCCCGGTATCCCCTACCGCCCACCTCGGAATGACCCTTGTTTAATTAATGCACCACACTGATTGTCATTTTGACCAATGTAATTGTACCAAACATGCTTTAAAAGTCACTGGTTGTTATACATATTACTGCAAATGCTCCAACAGCTACTACTCAAATAGTTTGGAGCAAATATTGAAAAAAAGTCATTTGTGATTGTGGCCCGCGTTGTATTAGTGTCTGGGCCTGATTAAATGTCTCAGTGAGAGCCCGCCAGCATCAGCGGCTTGCACACAATACCTGGGTTTCTATGACTGTCACTAGTTAGCAAAATCACTATTCACTTTCAAAAGTGAGTTTTATGCAGTTAGTAGTCATCCCATTCAGTTATAGTTGAACAGCCTTTCCTTTTTTGATTACATCTTTCTGATACAACTATTCTGATTCTAGATGCTATACATAAAAAGTATGGTGCTTTGGGGTTTTTTCAGATTTTGTACAACAGACATATTAAGTATGTCCGGAGAGCTTCATTGTAACTTTGTTACCAAATTCATTGTTACCTCTTAAGTGTCTTGTGATGAAGTCCACCATAGTCCAAAGAGCAATTGTAACAGAAATGTGTAATCATATTCAGATGTTTTTCTTGAAGGTAATGCTGGCATATTTTGCCAGCCCATTATCATCAAAGTGATATACAGTTTAAATTATGCCATTCATTGTGTGTGCATTTGTGGGAGCAGGTTCATCAAAGTAATTCACAGTGGTAATGCTGGCATATATTGTGGGTACAGTATTGTGAAGTAATTTGCAGTGGCAATGCAGACATATATTTTGGGTGCAGCTTCATGAAGGTGATTTGCACTGATGGCATATATTATGGGCATAGCAACATGAAAGTGATTTACTGTGGCACACGTTTATATATTGTGGGTGCAGCTTCATGAAAGTTATTTACAGTGGGAATTGTGATGAATCTGATGATGTCTTCACTCCTTTCCCAATGGTAGCCTCTCCTCATGTGGCCATGTGATGGCAGCCACTACCGGATCCTGACCCTGCGGTGGCTATGCGAGGGAGGATCACATGGGCGAGGTGACCTCAGGGGGAGGGGAGGTATCATAGGATGAGACATGGAATCCCCCTTTCCCTTTTAGGGATATCCCCTACATTCATCATGCCTTGATGGCATACTGTGATAATCGCCTTCAACAACCTGTAAAGCCTGCTGACAGTACTCTTCAATATTCTGTAGCAAACAGAATAACAAATATTGACATGAGGAAAAGGACAACCAAAACGAAGATTGCTCGACTGATGCAAAGTGAGCAATCTAGCAGTTGGAGAAATTTGAGTGGCTTTAGACGACTCCCTTCCTCAGAGTGGGAGTAGAAAGATGGAACAGCTGAGCAATGCAGGGAGATCTGTCCAGCTAGTCACTGCTGGGGAAGTCAAGCTGTCAGGTGGACAGGCGACAAAGGAGATGCGGGAGAACCGTGGATATTTCCCCTCCTTGGCTGGGAATCCAGGAGCCGGCAAGCGAGGCAGAGAAGCGGCACGTAGAGAGAGGGAGGCGGCGTCTGGACCGTAGATGTATTCTTGCTGGGAGGAGAGACGCCGAAACGGGACGCGAGGCAAAGAAGGGGCTTCGCTGTGGCAAGGCAAGCTGGAGCAACATGCAGACCACCACCAGCCACAGAGACGCGCTGCCCGAAGTGGAGCAAGATAGCAGAAACTGAGAAAGACCCGAGTGGGGTTAGAGAAGCCAAGGGAGTCATCCTAATGCTGGTGAGCCCCAGAAGGGAGCTGGAAAGGGCATTCCCTAATTGAAACGGGAGGCAAATTCCCTACGGTTTACATCACAAACTGATTTTCATAGTCCCAGTATTTGTGGAGACACAAATCAAATACACCAGTGATATAAAAAACCTAGCAAAAAAGCATGTGTCCTCAGATCTTGAAGGTGGATGAACATAATGAGAGAACCTGGCAGGAGAGTATACCAGGTGTTTTGCAAGTGTGGGCCCCGCACCCAAGTTGTGTAATGGAACAATATGATAGAACCTGATAGGAGAGTATCTATTTATTTTATTTATTTTGTCTTTATTGCAGCACACAAAGCCCTGAGGCATCTAGGCACTAGTTACAATAGATATGGTGTAACAAGATGTTGTCAAGTGTTACAGATACGTTTCAATAGCAGTTCAAGGCTGCACAGGTCATAATCAGGGTTGCAGGTAAGTTACAATTACAGTGCAAGGCTGCACAGGTCATAATCAGGGTTGCAAGTAATTTACATTACAGTGCAAGGTGAGCACAGGTCATAATCAGGGTTGCAGGTAAATAACACATACAGCGCACGGCTGCACAGGTCCTAACCAGGGTTGCAGGTAAGTTACATTACAGTGCAAGGCTGCACAGGTTGTAGTCAGTGGTTGCAGGTAAGTTACATCACAGCGCAGGGCTGCACAGGTCATAATCATAGGTTGCAGGTAAGTTAAATTTCAGCGCAGAGCTGCACAGGTTGTAGTCAGTGGTTGCAGGTAAGTTACATTACAGCGCAGAGCTGCAAAGGTCATAATCAGAGGTTGCAGGTAAGTTAAATTACAGTGCAGGGCTGCACAGGTCATAATCAGAGATTGATGGTAAGTTACATTACAGTGCAAGGCTGCACAGGTCATAGTCAGTGGTAGGTAGGATACATTTACAGCTCAAGGCTGCACAAGTCATAGGAAGTTATAGGGCATTAATAAAGACAGTTCAGTGTAGCAAAAAAAAGAACTCCTGCAGGGAGCATATTGATGCCCAGTCGGCCTGTGGAGCAATGGGCGGTGTGAGGTAGTCTTGTAGACAAAGTTTAGTTTTGTTTATTTGCTTATATAGCACACCTAACCCCCCGCATCTGGCCGTTTCCTGCTTGTGAAAACAACAAAGGTTACATGCATGTGGTACAGTGTAACAGAATAGCAATTAAGCCGTTAGGTGGGCTAAGAAGGCAAAGTTTGCTGGCAAAGCCATACCAAGCACAGTTGAGGGCTACATCAGTTGCACCGGTATTTGTGGTAAAGTTTAGAATAGGAAAGTTTTTATATTGCAACTGCAGGGTAGCTTAGCGATCGTGTCGGGCAAGAGAATTAAAGGCAGAGTGGTAAGTGTATGGACTGAAGATAGTGTTGCTGTGCATGGCGGAGGGCTTGGAGGACGCAGGGAAGTTCAGTTGGATCGCCGGGTAGATGGGGGTGAGCACAGATGGAGAGCGGCAGGTGTAATGCTTGGCATTTGCTGTGCGTGGAGGTGAAGCAGGACAAAGGCATACTGGAGCGAAACCAGGTCTATGGTGGCTTGGCTTGCCTTCGACGTAATAGTAGCTTTGCGAGTGCATCGAGCCGGAGTGCACCTTGCATAGGGGAGCAGGAATTTGCAAATGCCTATGGTGCCGTAAGAAAGGGGTACCTTCCTGGCCCTGAAAGGCCTGGATGGGAGTCATCTCCAGCCTTAGTGGTGGCCCTTTGTGGTGAGCCGCCTTTGCCTGCTGGCTCACTAGTACATTGTCCGGACAAAGGGAAAATGCAGTCCAATCAGAAACCTGCAAAGGCGGGAATAAACACACACAGGCCCCCGGCTTCCATCTCGGAATGGAGCGGATGCTTCTGCAACAATTGATCAAGCCCAGAGGGGCTTACCTTGTGTGCGCCATCACACATTGGCCCATGAGATGCAGGATCATAAAAGCACGTTGGCAGTTCTGTTGAACAGGCAGCTGCATGATGTGTGGCCCAGACCAGGTGTTTTACGAGTCTGGGACACACACCCAAATCTCTCTAAAGTAACTATATCAGAGAACCTTGCAGGTGAGTATACCTGGTGTTTTTTTTACGATTTGAGCACCCACACCCAAATTGTGTAAAGGAACTACATGAGAGAACCTGGCAGGGGAGTATACCAGGTGTTATGCTAGTCTGGGAACTGCACCCAAGTTGTGGTATCTTGAAAAGAGAATCCCACAGAAGACTCATGCCCTTAGGAGTTTGAATTGAATTGAATGTGGAAGGGAGTAATTTCCCCTGGAGTGGATTGCAACACCAAGAGGAGGGGGTTATCGTCTCCGGTTTCAAAGGACTTGGTTATTCTTTTGAACTTTCTTTTGTGGAGAGAAGCCTGTGGAAGGGAGGCATTTCTAGAACTGTGAACATTATCCATTTGGAACTTTTGTTCGTTTTACACCTTTTTGTTGAACTTGAAATTTTGTGCACTTTCCAAGTCAAACACAATAACCTTAACACCTTAGAATTACTTTTAGAATGAGAGGGCTAGGGCAGGATTTTGTACAGAGCAGAGGCATAGACAGGGCACTGTGTGATCATTTACAGATGTTAATGTCATTGCAGTGGGCCCAACTACAGTAGCTTCAGGCCCCATTTGTTAAACAAACCTGGCTTCGCCTCTGGTACACAGGACATGTTTGCTTTGGACAACTTGACACAGGACAGACCCTTCGTTTTTAGTTCCGGTAGGGAAATGCCTCCTAGATTAGGGGAAGTGAGGCATTTTCCAATCCCCTTTATTATTTAATAAAAGTTTATACCAATCGCCATGAGTCCCCTGTGTCTGCGTCTCATTCCTGGTTCCTTACAGAATGCAGGCATATATTGTGGGCACAGTAGCACAAATGTGATACACAGTTCCAATGCTGGCATGTATTGTGGGCACAGCTTGATGAAAATAATTTACAGTGGCAATGCTGTCATATCCCAATTTCTTTCCATGGCCAGTCCTGGAATCCCATTTGTTATTTGGTTATATCAAACCAGTTTGCCGATTTCAAGGAATTTCCCTTGTACCAGGATCTGCAAATGGATCAATTTACCTGCACATCACCTTTCGCCATATATTACTGACTCTAATCATAGTGATTAAATTGTGATATTGTATGAACATTTTATGTACTTTTTATGGATTCTTTTCTCTTTTCGAAATCTTGAATTAAAGAATCTTACTACTACTCTAATCATAGTATTGATACCTGATCTTCTCTCATATCCTTAAGCCTTGCTAGACACTTTCTAATCTAATGTATCAATAACCACTCCTACCCATGCCTCTACTTCGTGAAAAGAAAAATGTTATGTTACTTCTGGCAAAGAAGCCTTGCTACTCAGAGGGAATTACGCAGGTAGGAATTTCTAAGCCAACTCGAATATAGTTAGCATACACATTATGGAGAGGACGGAAAACAGAATGTTGGGATTAAGCCCCTAATCTCTGAACACTGGCATATTTCAGAGGATGCGTTGTGGGCAGGGAGAGGCAAGAAGTGGGTGGGAATGAGTGAAGGGATTGGCATGACCAGTCAACGGATGGATACATTTCCCAACAACACATACAAGCTGTGTGTCCCTCCTCACATACCATCTGTGTCATATCTACACTACAATGCAATACCCTTGGCTTATAGGTTATGCTTAGGCGCCACCTAAATGCCAAAACTAAAAAGTGGACCTACAGATTGGGTAAGGATGTGCAAATAGCCCCCACCCACTTAATAACCCATTCTCTGTTTATCTTCCCCCCGAACCTCTGCTTTTGCAAATAGCCTGGAAAGATAAATAGAGGCATTCACTACCTAGTACCTATAGGAATTATGGAGAGGACGGAAAACTGAATGTTTGTGTGAACTACAAATATACAAAAAATAATTTCCTCTACAAAGACAAATTTCTACTTTAATTGTATTTTGAGACGCTCTTATGTCACACTCAAAGTATTAAAAACTCTTGAGGAATTATGTAGTCTGAGCTCAGTATCTTCTCTAATAAGTCTATCTCTGACTTTGTATAAACAATTGGACAAGTTGAAAAAAATAGAAAAATCCAATCAGGCTTCACCCCGCTAGTATCAATAGGTGAGCCACATGCGACTTTCTCCTAGTTGAATTGTTCTTGCCCGAACAAGCTTGCATAGAGGGCAGAAAAACATAAAATGTGCCTTATTCTCCACACCCTTATTACATTTGCACCCACACGAGTCATGAACCAATTTGCTCCACTTGCTTGTTTTATTTTTCAATGAGAGCATGTAGAGACTGAGTTTCGCTATTAACCAATACGCGTTTCGTAGTGTGACCCATAATACATAGGGATCACAAATTCTGTTAGATTTCACAATTGCATGGCTTTGGACCATCGGCTTTGCTAACTCCTGTTCTACTCTTTGGCTACTATACAATTCCTAGAAAATGCATTTTGAGTAAGGATTTTTTAGTTTGAATTAGGCAATCGCGAATTTTCAAACCAATTCTCCAATCTCAGGATAGTCAGTTGTTTTTAACATATCCAAGCCACATATCATTCTTGGAAGGACACCAATGCACTGCTAATTAGCTTTGTGAAAGCTACAGTACCAAAGCTATTTGACCATATGGCCTCGTGCTGTCCTACATGCTCTTCTCAGGACTTTTATTTTTCCACATTTTTTAAAGATATTGGTCCCTGTTTGCTCCAGAACCTTGCATCATTATCAATGTGTACGTTTCCTCTGGATCTGTCCTCCACAAGCTTAAGATGGCAGTAGTGTCAGGGATACTTCCCTGTTGAATCGTTGGAGGCTGTACCCATGGCAACCGTCTCCCTGTTGGAGCCATTGACGTCATTTCCATCCGGCACGTCACATACTAGGTGCAACTGGAGTTGCAGTCTAGTTGTTTCTTTTTGAGCCCTTGGTCCTATTGTAGCTTTTGGGTAAGTGTTCCTCTGGTGCGTCTCAACATTGAAGGTTCCTGCTACGGACACTCCATGCCAGCTCTGCCCTGTGTTCCCTCTTTGTTCTCTGGACTTCCCTTGTCTCTTCTTGCTTCAGTCTTTTCTGTCATCCCTACCAGTTCCTCTAGATCTCTCCTGGCTCCCCACCTTTTATTTCCTGTTGCTGACGCCCACTCTTTGTACCATTCTTCACTTGTTTACTCTGCTAAGCAGTAACTTTCATCCTCCTGAAGATCGGCTGCCTCTGCAACATTACCAGAAGGTTTTTCCCCTCTTGGGGTTTTCCATCCCCTCAGATGGCTCTCCAGGGGTTACCCTGTACTCTGATGGTTCCATTCCCAGAGGGCAGAGTGGCTTCTGACCATTGCTGGTTCCTGCTACGGACACCCCCTGTCAGCCCTGCCCTGTGGTCCCTCTTCGTTCCAAGGACCTTCCTTGTCTCTTCTTGCTTCAACCTTCTCTGTCATCCCCAGTTCCTGTGGCTCTGTCCTGGATCTCCCCTTTATTAGCAAGCTAAGGCTGAGCCCTGACAAGTAGTTACTCCCTCAATTAAGAAACCTGGTCTAGATCCCAATGATATATCTAGCTTTCACCCCACTTTCCCAGCTCCCATATTTGGCTAAGCTAATGGAATGCCTTGGTATTTCCGAGCTCCAGAATCTTGTGGAGGACTTTGCTCTTCTGGATGATTTTCGGGCTGGTTTCCATCCTGGCTGCAGTACAAAATCGGTGGTCGAATCCATTCTGGATCACCCACGACTGATTGTGGATGGAGGTGGTGTTGCGGTTTTCATACATTTAGACCTATCTGCAGCTGAAGAACATCCCACTCTTCGGGGTCATCCATTCAATCTTGCAATTATAGGTGCAGTACTAATATGCCTTCAGTCCTTGTTATCGTGCTATCTTCAAACTGTGGCCATCTGTCCCTTTGAATCCGATCCGGCACCTGCCAACTGCGTGACTTTCCCGTCTTCACGTATGCAAATATTAGCCAGATGGTTCTTTGGCTGTATGATAGCCTAGAAGCTACTCATCATTTCGGCTCTTGCATGGAAGGAGTGGAACTTTTAATGGATGAGAACCGGCTTAAATTTAAACAGACTACTAATGCCACAACACAATTTGCGCCAGTTGAGACTGAGTTTGTTTATTAATCACGAGTAGTGTCCATTAGTGTAGCATCCGTGCTACACGAGAGGAACACTGCCTGACCAAAGAGACCTGCCTGACTACATCATGGTTCCCTGCGCCGGACTCCCGTGCTGGTGGAGCAAGCACGAGTTCCCAGCTCAAGGTCTGGAACCAGAACGCTAGTTGAACCACAACATCTCCCATGCCGCGGCAGGGTTGGGAGGCCTCCCTCCTCTTTCCTAGTTTCATATACTAAAGTTCTGTTGAACCTTAATAATTATAATAAAATCATTCTTTATCAATCCTGCGTAGCATCCACTTCATAAACCTCGATACTACAATTAGTGACACGTGTTTCGGCCCATGGCCTTCTTCACAGCCGGACATATACTAATTTAGTAGAATCCTACCACTGGGCATAATCCCCGTACTTAAATTTAATGCAACTAAATCTGTGTTATCTGGCAGTTCATAAAACTATTATTTGCTCATTCATAACAGTAAAACTAGTAGGTTTGATTTCTGGCCATTGGCTCTTGGTACTTACCCATTGCCCGTAAGCTGTGTTCACAATTTAGAGATTACAGTCAGCTCTGGACTGACCTTAGACCAACTAGGAAACCCGGTCACCCGCTAATGCTTTTTCTATCAGCACACAATGCTCTGTTTTTTTGATTTCTTCTCTTTTTCCAATAAAGTGGAGCTGGTAATTGCTTTCATCCCAAGGCATCTACATTTTTGCAATACGATTAATCTGTGCTTATCAGCAATGAACCTGCAGAAACTGTAGATTATACAGAATGCTACCACTCTGCTGGTATTGTTAACGGCATGTAGGTTACACATCTCTCCGATTTGGCGCTGCCTGTATTGCCTGCAAGTAAGGCAGCAAATACAATTCTGCGACTCTGTTTGGTCCATAAAACCTTGTACAAACGTGGCCCAAAATGTCTCCAAACACGTTCCCTATATTCCCAGTGTATCTCTGAGATCACTTCATCACCATAAAGTCACAATTTGCTCTCAGGGGTATGGGCTCTTTCTTGGCAGTAGCATCCAGATTATGAAATTCTTTACCATTCAAGCTTCATAATACTAAAAACCATCTACTATTTCGAAGAGAGTTGAAAATGTTTCTTTTCCCAATAAAGAACCTATTTAGACTGGCACTCACCACCATTATTAAGTACCCTGATCACCAAGATGCCCCTTTGGGGCTGATAGCGGCACTTTACAAAATACTATTACATTACATTATATTACATATATTGAGAGCACAAATTCTGGAAAGTGATTTACAGTGGCAATGCTGGGATATATTGTGGGAGGGGCATCATCTAAGTGATGCTCAGTATGAATGCTGACATATTGTGGATATAGTATTGTGAAAGAGATGTACAGTGGAAATGCTGTCATATTGTGGGAGAAGCTGGATAAAAGTGACTTACAGTAGCAAAGCTGGCATATAATGTAAATGCAGCTTCAACAAAGTAGTTTACAGTAACAATTACATAATATATTAAGGGTGTAGCTTCATTTAGGTGATTTACAGTGGCAATGTGAGCATATATTGTGGCAAGGCACCAGGAAAGGTATTTACAGTGGCAATGTTTGGATACATTATGGCTGTGACATCATCTAAATAATGTAATGCATAAACAATAGCATAAATCGCAGACACAGCCCGATAAACATGCATTACAGTGCAATACTGGCTTAAACCACAGGTGCAGCTGCATGAAAGCAATTTACAGCAGCAATTCTGGAATATATTGTGGACACAGCTTCATGTAAGGGATTTACAGAAACAATGACAACATATTGTAGGTGCAGCTTAATCAACGTGATTTACATTGGCAACACTGGTATACATTTTGGGCACAGCTTCATGAAAATGATTTACAGTAACAATGCAGGTAAATGTTGTGGGCACTTCTTCATGAAAGTGATTAACAGTGGTAATACTGACATATATTGCGGGTGCAGCATCATTGACATGCAATGCAAGAATATACTTTGAGACAGCTTTATGAACATGATTTACAATGGCAATGCTTATATGTACTGTGGGAACAGCTTCATGAAAACAATTCACCATGGTAACACAGGCATATATTGTGAGTGGAACATCATGATATGATATGGCATTTGTAACGCGCCTATACACAAGTGTTTCAAGGCGCGACGAGGCAGGGAGGGGGGAACAAGGGGAGACAGACAAACGATCCTACTAGGCCAGGTGTCATTCAGATCGCGCAAGTGCATGAGTAAGGGGGACGGGAAAAGTGCTAGGGGGAAAGGGAGAGGGGAAAGTGCAGTACAAAGTGATTAGTAAAATACAAGATAAATAATAAGGGCCAGCTGGTGGAAAGTGCAGGATAAGTGCAGACAAGTGCTGGGAAGGGGGACTGTAAGGATACAGAGACAGTCCCGCAGTGCAGGGGTTGCCAGGGAGGCAGTGAAGGGGAGAGTGGCTGGGCCAAGGGCCGAGATTGGTGAGTGGCCCAGTTGCTGATTCAGTACAGTTTCAGTGATTTAGCAGGGGAGAGGGGGAGAGAAAGCAGAAGCAAAGAGGAAGGTTTAGAGGTGCTTCCGGAACCGGAGATGGTTCTCCTCAAGTTTCAGGTAGGCAGGAAGGCTGTTCCAGAGGGAGGCCCCTGCTGCGGAGAGAGATCTACCCCCAACTCGTTGCTTGGAGAAGCGGCTGACCCTGAGGGAGTTGGAGGCGGATGAGCGAAGAGCTCGAGAAGGAAGATATTTAGGAAGAGAGAGTGGAAGGTATTTTGGCCCAAAGCCCCAGAAGGCCTTGTGGACAATGCAGAGGGTTTTGAACTTAATCCTCGCAGCCACAGGGAGCCAGTGTAGCGGTTTCAGTCCTGGAGAGATACTGAAGTTGTTTGCAGTATGAATGCTGTCATATATTGTAAGTGCAGCAATATGAAAGTGATTTATAATGGCAATACTGTCATACATTGTGGAAGCAGCTTGATGAAACTGATTTACAGACAAAGTTCTGGCATACCATGTAGATATACCTTCATTAAATTGTTTTATAGTGACAATGCGATCATAAAGTATTTGTTGAGTTTCTGGAAAGAGATTTATAGCAGAATTATTGGTATATATTGTGGGCACATCAACATGCAATTGAGTTACATTGACAATGCCAGCATAGTTTGTGGGAGAAGCATCATAGAAGTGATTTGCTCTGGCAGTGCTGGCATACAATGTGGTTGCAGCATCAGGAAAGTCATTTTCAATGACATTGCTGGTATATATTGTGGATGCATAAAAGGGATTTATAGTCGCAATGCTAGCATACATTATATGTGCAGCTTCACTAAAGTGGTTTACAGCGAGAGTCCAGGAATATATTGTGAATGGTGCTTCAGTAGCAATTCTGTCACATATTGTGTGCACAACATCATGAAAGTGACATACCATGACAATGCTGGTATATGTTGTGGGTACAGCATTGTTAACATGTTATTCAGTGGAAATGCAAGTATACATTTTCAAACAGCTTCATGAGCGTTGTGTGCACTGCAAATGCTAGAATATGTTGTGGGTACAGACAAACATTTTGTTAAATTCTACTGTTGTACTGTTGGCGACCTTTATTATGTGTTGCCCTACAGGATCACTTTTAATTGTATGCCTTTTACCCCAGTTTTCTCATAAAGTGTGGCATACAATGTATTTGTATTTATTTATTTATATTTACATGCAGGGAAGAACAATGCTCTTTTGATCAAAAAAGAACATGCAATAGATATCAGATTTGATGGAAAGCAAAGAGCTTCTTACAATGGGGTGAGTTCAGGTGACATTCTCACCATGCTGTGGAGGGGAGTAAATGGAACAGTCACCAGGGACAATACATGGGTGGACATATATAGATTAAGGACAATGAACATTAAACATTTGGAAATGCAGGCAAGTGGTATGGCCATCTGTGTTAGGTACGTGACCATGATGGATGAAGTGCTAGAGTGGAGGCAGAGAAAGTGAGGGTCAGAATCAGGTTAGAGGCGGCGAAGAAAATGTTAGCTTGAAAGCAGTTGAGAGTTAGGTTAAGAGGGTAACTCAGAGGCGAGGAGGTAGGCTTTCAGTTTGGTACTGAACAAATCTGCGTGGACTGTTTCTCTTATGTCATGAAGATGAGAATTCCATGTAAGTGAAACAAGAAGAGAGAAAGAGTGGAAGTGAGAGGAAGCACAGGGAGGGTGAGGGACCACAAGGATAATTGAGGATGCAGAGCCGAGATTACGAGAAGGCTTTGTGAGAAACCTACTGGTATTCTCCCATTAAGACCCTGCATGTCCTCTATTCATGTGGCCAGCGGGTGAGGGGGGCATTGCTCTTGGATCCCAACACTGGGGGTGGACGAGAGAGGGAGGATCACCTGGGTAGGGGAATCCGGGGTTGACTTTGTGAGAATACCCCCAGGCGAGATAAGATATTCAGATGGTGTGATAGAAGAGGAGGAGGAAGTCCCGGACGCCTTCATGGGATACATTGATTCCCGTCACCCTAATCCAGGTCGCATTTCCCTAATTCCAATCCAGTCATCCATGACCCAAGGGGGAGGAAGGAAAGAGGCATTGCCTAAGGTGTGGAAGGAAGAAAAAACAACTAAAATAAAGACAGATGCCTAACATTAATATCCATTCATCCTCTACCAATTTAGATCACAGGTAATACCATCAGGACTCATGTTTGTATAATCAACCATCAAAAATATGGACGGGGCAACCATCCCCTTAAGGGAAAACCAGCCTACATGATTTCGCTATGCCATTGTCAATTCCCTGATAGAGAAGTGGGAAATAGATATATCCTCCAAAACCCTTCCATCACCCCCTCCCCATTTTCAACCATTACTGGGACAAGGAGGAGGCAAACGGAAGCAGTAAAAATGACCCATAGAAACAACACAGAGAAAGTAAGGAAAACCTACTCTACACACCTGAATCCTATTGACTGTTTTTTCAACTATAAAAGGTGTGGTTTTTCACAAGGAGGCGAGCGAGCTGGAGATGCTGTCCGGATCCGAGAAGCCATGGAGCAGAGAGAAACAGTGTATATCAGGAGAACGGCATGCAGAGGCGCTGGCCCAGTGTTTGTGAGGGGCTGCAACGTGGCTAGAGCGCATGCCTCCAGGGAGCAGGAGCAAAGCAGCGTGTATTCTGCTGGTGGCGTTCAACAGAATGCTCATTTCCTTGGGACGTGTGCCGGTCCCAAGGGTGTCTGAAGGGCAGGTGGTGTGACCCTGACCTCAAACCTGTGTATCCGGAAGGACCGCTTGTTAACATGATGCTGCCCAGTGAGTGAGAGAGAGAAACTCAGGAGCGTGCATTTGACTGAAGCAGAGCGGGAGAAAGACACTGTTTTAAAGCAGCACGAAGCAGAAAGTGACATAAAGTGTATGAACGACAGAAAAGTATAACAGATTATCGGAATAAGAGAAATAGAGAGAAGCAAGTTATGCTAGTGGCACGGATGAGAAAGAAGGAAGTTGCGCCAGCGGCACAGAAGAAAAGTGAAGTGAAAGAAATACGTGTGAACAATGCAAAGAAGGAAAAGTGGAATAAAGATTTTTAAAGTGTGCAGGAAGCACAAGAAAGAAACAGACAAGTGCAAGGGTGCACATTAAGGGGAAAGAAAGTATGTACGGTGTGCAAGAGGCACGACAGGAAAGCAAAGGAAGGTGTACGAGTGTACCATGGAAAAAGGAACAGAAAAGAGAAGGTTGAAGTGTGCACGCGAAAGGAGCAAAGGAGAACACAAAGGGGTGCCTGTCTCACAGCTTGCAGAGCTGGATGGATGGAGGAGGATAGGTATGGTGATGCCTTACCTTAGATATGGTGAGTGATGGCAACACATGTAAAAATGTTCTCCCTCCCTCAAAAACCCCTAGATTACTTAGGACATCCTCGTTCTGTATGGTCACCTACACTACATTGTTTTACTCTAGTTTTTCAGAGTTATAAATCCCCCTCCACTAAAAATATTCTCCAGCCACCACTGACCTTGAATCCTATAGAATGCCGGTGACCGCTCTGGAGTCACCTACCGTGGCACCGAATGCTGGCTCGGCCACTGCCCTCTCCTGTGGTGCTCTGATAGAAAGTCTGGCTTGGGCCACTCTGTCTTCAGAGCTGTTAGTCCGGAATATGGCACAATAAAGACAGGCACAGGTGAACGCTTCAAGCTACTTTCTTTATTATATGTATTTATTTTATTTCTTGTTACGTGCCACATGCCCATGGGCCTCAGGGCCTTACTACTCTATGCCTCCTCTAGAGTGCTTAGGCATGTGAACATGCCAACCATGTATGCATTAGGATCTTTGTTATAATATGAGTGAGTCGGTGAGTGTGACCATTTATAAAGCACACCCTGCTAAACTGATTTGCCTCTTGGCACTCGTCTTCACAGACCAATGGAGCGCAGGACTGCTGCTCCTAGAGGCCCTGTAACTAGCTAGTGTGTTAGTAGGTGGGCTTTTGAGGGTACATGTACCAGCTCGTTTACTTGACACAGTGAATCACAATGAACAATTCATTATTTAAACCCACCTCACTTTCCAACCTGCAAGTACGGACCATTTAGAAATTGGTAAACCCCAGTGTATGTGTTCGCTACACCCCTTTTCTTTCTCCCTACGCCTGTGCAACAGCTCTCGAGTCTAAAGGACTTTACATCCGTCCATGTGCGCCGGTGTATCCCGTGTGCCGGTGTATCCCGTGTGCCGGTGTATCCCGTGTGCCGGTGTATCCTGTGTGCCCGTGTATCCCGTGTGCCCGTGTATCCCGTGTGCCGGTGTATCCCGTGTGCCCGTGTATCCCGTGTGCCCGTGTATCCCGTGTGCCGGTGTAGCCTGTGTGCCGGTGTATCCTGTGTGCCGGTGTATCCTGTGTGCCGGTGCATCCCGTGTGCCGGTGCATCCCGTGTGCCGGTGTAGCCTGTGTGCCGGTGTATCCTGTGTGCCGGTGTAGCCCAGGAATGTTGGCAGGAGCTTAACCTGCTGCTCATGTTCTCCTGACACATCCAGAGACATCCGCTATCCCTTCCGGAGAGGATTTTTCTCTACCTAACAACCAGCTTGTTGTTGCATTAAGAACATTGCTCTGGATTGATTACTATTCCGGCTTCTTGACCGATATGTAACACGTGTCATCGGGAAATTATCAATTGTTCCTTGTTAATGTACCTGTAACAACTTATTAAGCTCAAGCGCCCAGATACCTCAGGGTGAGGTGCGCTCTACAAATGATAAACGAAACGAAACTAAACTGCCCTACTGATGAAGGTGGCCATGGAATCAGTGATCGAAGTGAGCGGGAATGGTCAGGAGCGGTGTTCCACTACTTTCACTTTTTACTGTTAACAGCTCCACTACTTTTTGCAACCATTTTCACCATTCCGGAACTGTTCTGTGTAAAGATAAAGCACACTTCTCCATTTAACCAGTTACAGCTAAACTGAAATCTGTCCCAACGCAATTGGCTGTCAACCAGCATGAGTGCAACGCTTGAAAAATATGTTGCGTGTTTCTCCCTTCCTGCCTACTCTGTCCCCCCACCGGAGTCACAGCTCTGCTACTTTTTTGGTACACTTCTATCACTGCATGGAATCTATATGTCTGAAAAGCCAATTATTCCATTGAAATGGAGAAGCTCATTTCTCACAGCTGAGCTCCAGCACAGTATTGTTTCTTTGGGATTGTCAACATCAATCAAGACAGAATATTCAAAGAGCAACATGGCCAGCACTAGAGCCTGATGACATTTTGGCCAAAATCCATTACGAGTAGTGCCTTGTTATAACACCCTCGTCAAAGGGTTATTAGAAATGGTTGCCAGGGGCACTCGAGGGGAGCATGTGAATGATGAATGAGAGCAGCAATATGGAACAAGCTTTGCAGAGGAAATGGGGCACGTCTAGACCTGGCCAAGCGGTGTCTGGCTCTCAACTAGCCCGAATGACTGGCATTTCTGGGTGGTTGGGGCTTGTACGAATCACGGGGGGTCTTATAGACCAATGTAAAAGTATTTCCATAGCAGGCAGACCCTTACAAGGCAGGGCGTGTCTTTTCATTGGTTGCCGTGTATGAAATAGAAGAAAGACTTTCTTTCACTGTCCCCAAGAATGTAGTTCTAATATGAAGACCTTGAAGAAGCACTGCCTTCTCCTAGCTGTTTAAAAGTAGACACACACCGTTAGTTCTCCATTTAGTGCATGTCAAGCCCTCACTCACTCTGTGAACATAATGGGAAACAACTTTCTTCTATGTGCAAGCACGTAGCTTGTAGAAGGCGTGCTTTATTTTATGTTGGCATTTTGTGCATCATGTTTACCTCAAATGCATATGGTGCAAACATAGCACACCAAACGTTAGCAAAGTTCTGCATGAAAAGGCAGGCAACATCACCCGTCAAACATTGACTACAAAGGTGATACAAGACAACACACATCACACACAAGAGCAACCCGCAACACAAAATCTCAGAAAAATACAAACACAGTTAAGAACAGGACAAAACAGAAATAAAATATTTGGTCTGAGAGAGACGTTTATAAAGCTTTTGTGCTCTTGAGTAGTTGTGGGGCTTGGTACAAATTAATGACAAGACAGACCAGCCCCTGATATATACATGCTAAGCATTCATGGGTGTGCATGGGTCAGGTGAGAATGCCTTTCGAGGCCTGCTCTCCCCAGCTGGGTCTTAAATAAATAACAATGTAAACACAAAGCCCTGTACTGCTGAGGCCCTGGCATCATAATGAAAAGCTGTTTGTGGGAATCGCTCAGAGTTTCTGGCTGGATTCTGGATCCTCGCATGATCTGTTGCATGAATATCGGGGAGCCAAAGGGAATTTAGCAGGTAATGCACACATATGTCCAGGTCACATGTGAAAACAATGTCCCATCTCTAGCATGTCCCCTTTCCTCTTGTATGCTCTGTTCTCATGACCAAAGGTCTAATGCAAATTGATCAGTGGAAGACATGACTCTTCAATGGCGCAATGACGTCGAAAATAGCACCCTGTTAGTTACCAAAACCTTTCAATAATGAAACAGGTTGTTTTCATTTGAATTTATGAAAGCAACCCAATTTTCTTGCCATAGTGCTGTTCAGATCTGAAAGTCAAGGCAGGTGGGACTTCTGGGCTTGGGCTTTGCATCAGGAAGCCTTGTTTCTGAGAGGCATTTTAAGCTCATTTTCTAAAGTGGAAGAAGGGATTGCATGAGTGCAGATCCCACCTGGAAGATGGGCCTCAGTGCATGAGTGTCATTCACAATAAGTTCCTAAACTGATCTTCGGCCTTGCACCCAGTCATCACCTCACACCCACCTTGAGATCTTTGCTCTGATTGCTGTACAGGCTTCGCCGTGGTGTGCTATATGGGCCTGGCCAAGGTACCTCCAGCATAAAGTAGGCAAGTACCGCCTTCGCAGGCCCACGAGATGGGCCTCATCTAGGACCCGGGTCTTCGGCAGCCACGGCTGGGGCCGTTCTCTGGTACAATCTGCATTCCCACCACAGATGAGAAAAAGCCATCTTCACTTGAGCAAGGGACTCAAGACTCATCTTCAAGGAAACCTTGCATCCTGAGGTCGGGCTGCCTGACATAATCGGCTCTCCTTCCCTGTTCAGACTGACCCTAGAGTAGAACCCCTGCCTGGTTTCTAGTGCTGGCCCACCATAGCACATCCCCTCCAGGATTTGCCCCCTTTGACAAGAGTTCTTCCACTGTACCTGCTTTTGCTTTGGTGCCTCTGGTCAGACGCTTTGTACCCAATTGTAGCAGGCCACTGACCCCTAACACATAGTTTCTAGGGTTTTCCATATTGTTTTCTGCTGCATTGCAGGTTCCTATGTTTTGAACTGTTGTCTGTGTCCCGTTGTTCATTTGCATTGTGGGCGCTCAGGCTGTGCCCTCCATGCACTTACCGTCTGCCCTTCCCTGTGCCACCTACCTGTTCTGAATGTTGCAAGGCTGTGAATATCAGAACTCTTCACCCACTTCTCCCCCTCCTGTGGCGCCACCAGATACCTACATTCACAGCTAATGCCTTAATCAACTATAAATAAATAAATAATACTATCATGGCCCATATCATTAATAACCTCTGCTGATATCTCAATTGATTGCTTTTTGCACATTGAACAAATACATCTTCATCGCACCCGACCACAGGGCCTCGCACCAAAATAAAATATATTCAAGTAGACATAACCATGCTTGTGTATCTGAAGGAAACCATGAAAGGTTGGATGCTAAAGCAAATGGTGGAGTACATGTGAAAAAAATGAGGTTTCCCCAGGCCTTGCAGAAAGACAAAAAAAAGGCTTACAAGGAGTGCATTACTCACAGCTCCTAAAGCTGCTAACACATGCTTTCGGGCGAACCAAAACCTTATTTGAGAGAAAGCGGTACCGCCCTCCCGATAACACAAGCCACTATCAAATGACAAACGTGAGTTCCTTGTGCAATACATTGGCCACAGAGCAACCAAAACAAGGCAGGAAACTCGATGCAGGACTGCTGCTGCTAATGCCGCTCCTAAGCTCCAGGCCAAGAAGCACTGCCTTCGACCCACCTGTTTACGGACAAGCCGCTAAGGCTAGTGTGTGTGTGTGTGTGTTGAGTCTCATTGCTCTACATGTCAGGTCTTACTTCACAGTCCGGGTTAGCCCATAGCCCCTGGTAGTCAATAGTCCCCATTTTAAGGACTGTGTTCCTCTTGTACAGTATTTACATCTATTAAGATAGCAAGGAGGGCTTTGGCAATAAACTCTGTATGTGAGCAGGTGTGGCTGGCTGGGCAATCGCTTGTCTGGGTGTCCTGGTTGTGTGTACATGGGGTTTAAAAAGCGCAAGCCCAGCCGGGAAGCAAAGGAGGGCTGTGCATAGAGGAGGCAACCAAGGAGTTACAAGTAAGGGTGTGGGAGTAGCAGAGGAACCAGCATGGGTCTCCAGAAGGGAATAACTGGGGATTGGGTGGGGCGATCAGTGATCACTGTCTCACATTGGAACAATAACACCAAGAGCAGACACAAAACACAGGCATAGTAGAGCAGCGATGGGACAGCACCGACGGGACGTGGATAAACCTACGTGCGCCATTTTCGTATCTGACAGAGTTAACATACACATATACATCTACTTACAGGAAATATGGGAGGATGGGGGTTCTGGGGGCAAGAGAAGGGCAGCTGACAACACGGGTGCTTATTCAAGTGTGAGGGGGATACCTTTACCAGGCAATTCTGAAACCTGATGAAGTGAGGCGTGTCTGCTATCGGGGGGTAGAGTAGTTCCAGGGGTATGTGGTGAAGGAGCAAACGAAATTGAAAGGAGGAAGAGGTGATTTACTCTTGGAAAAGCACCCCTAGATCGATCCCAGCTTAAAGCTAAATACCACAAGGCCTCACAGCAAGGGTCTGCAACCCGCGGCTCGACGGAGATGTAAGGGTATGACACCCATGGTCCCTCCCCAATGACTATGTGACTGTAGTCCCAAACATCTGGAGCATGGGAGGTTGATGACCCCTGCAATATGAGACGGCAGCCCTTAATCCTGTTTATCGACCCCCTCAGGCCCACTTCTTTATATCTCCCAGCCCAAGCATGGCTTGGCCTGAAGCACTGAAAGAACCTTCTGCCCAAGAAGGTCTTACTTGGTGCCCTGGCTGGCGCTTCTGTACTTCTCAGTAGGGTTTGGTAGGTACGGCCTTAAAGTACACCTGAAGATTTCAAGCTCATCGGAGAGGCATAGTGGTTTGGCAAAGTAGTCTTTCCTTCTAAAGACCACGTTTTCCAGTGCACCCCGCCCAGATATTGCCCAGTGCCCATCAAGTGTGGCGTGCTCTGCCCCACGCTTCAGTTTTCCATCAGTGGGGCTATGACATCTGCCATCCACTCAAGGAACTGCACTGTGGAATGAATGCCTGAGGGTGTTGCTAGGTCTGGAAAAGGTCTGGGGCTATGCTAATTTTGGGACTGTCGGCACCGGGGGCTAGCTAGACTTTTTGGTTGTAACCGCTGAACTTCTATCCGGGGCTACAACCAAAAGACCCGGGGCTATTGCCCTCTCAATCCCCCCCAACAAAGCCTCTGCTGAAAGTATGCATGGTCAGTCACCTTCTGAAACGAAACACTTTGAAGACTGAACCCCTATTGATAATGTAGTCTACTTTCCGGTCTGATGGGAGATAGGCATCAAAATAGTCCCAAACAGTTACTACCCGTTCAGCAATGCTAGACCACATACACTAAATAAGAAAGGCTCACTCATCAACGCTCCCATCAGCCCCTCTCCAGTGCTCTCCGTCTTCGCAGATAAGGGACCGGAGGCCAAGCCATCACCTAATATGCAGTCAGATAAGGACTCTCTGTCTCTCTACTGGGACTGGGCTCCACCAACAGCCGGACACTTTGCTGCTGCACCTCGTCGAACTGTCGCCCGATCAGGCGATCACCGCGGCCGACTAATCGAGCTCCAATTCCCTTATCAGCTCCTGGAAGGCTAGCCCTCGGAAATGGCTGCATGGCAACATGTAGCCACCCCAAGCCCCCCCAAATAAGGACATTCTTATAAATAGCAACTTATTTTGCTGATTGTTGAGTTTGAGAACATGCTGCCTGCCCTAGATCTGTCTGGCGTGCTTATGGGGATGCCTTTTTGGCGATTCCCCAAGAGAGCTCTCCACCTGCTTCAGTAAGATCAGCACTCTGCGGCAAAACCCAATTTAGGAAGAATGACTCCGAGTTACAAAACACTGCGACTGTATGAAAATATGCTGACTGCCAACAGACAACTCCACTGCTTATGTTAACTTCTGACCCTATTTGATCATGCTATTGCGAAGCTTGTCTATGGTAGGGTTCTGCTCTGGAATGAGTAGTCCAACCCAGTCCGTTATTTCCGATTCTCAATGACAATGAATATTTATGAGAAGGGATTACGTACATTCCAGAGCAGCCTATGGGTGTATTTTGTTGGCCCGAGAGGCATTGCTAGGTGGGGGGGCTGACGGGGCTAAAGCCCCAGCTCTTTTGTTTGTAGTCCTGGATAGAAGTTCAGGCGTTACAACCAAAAAGGCTAGCTAGCCTCAAGTCCAGACAGTCTCAAAATTAGCATAGCCCCGGATCTTTTCCACACCTAGCAACACCCGTGCCTGAAACCGTGACTCCATCTTCCCATTTCGTGGGCCAACAAGTCCAGCCTTAAACTTTGCTGCCAGAGGGCATAAATCGAGGGTAGACGAGGGTGGACAGACAGCATCTGCCCTTTTTTCAGATGGCAGACGCTGTAGCCCCTCTGTATCTTTGCAGTTTCAAGTAAAACCAAGTTACTCTGCACATTTTCATTGAATCTTATCAAGTTAGCATGTGTCCGCAAACAGGCCGATCAGTCGAGTAACTTTGTGGAAAATGTTTGGGGGACATGACATCTAAAGGAAAGTGTCCCTTGCCAAAAGAGGAGGAGAAAAGTATGTGCTAAGAAAATTGTGGGGGACATAAACGCCCTTGTCCCCCCTAAAATCACACCACAGGCCGATTCTGGGGACTCGAACCCCGGTCGCCAGGGCAGATACGTCCCCACTAGACCATCAGAGGATAACATCTGCGGATGCCTGAAGGTGAATATCTCACATTGGGCCTTTGCTCTCCAGGGGACATTTTGGTAAAGATTATTCGGTTTAAAACGTGCATACATTTTTATAATTTTCCAACACCATTGTAAGAAACACCATCTCCTGGGAATGTTTTCTGTGTTGATATTATGAAATAAAAATTGCCATTTGCCCCGTGCACTTTGTTCGATTATGCAAAGCCAACTGAATGAAACGTGCAGACTTCACTTTGATAAGTTAATTTCTGATGACATCACTTCCCACTGTGTATGCTAATGAGCCGCACCACTTTTTTATTTTAGGACTTGTGCCCTGGCTGCTAGCAAAGAGACGCCAGAAAGCAGGCTGTCCCTAGCTGGGCCCAGTAGCTGTGAAATAACCTAAAAGCCGCACTTTTCAACTTTAATGCATGTAACAGAATGAAAAGGAACCCCCGCTTGTCATTTTATATGAACTGTAATCATCTTGTCTATATAATGGGGGTCATTACGACCCAGGCAGTAAGGGGTCAACGGCGCACGTAAAGGTGCCGAAGCCATGAATGCCTTACCACTTCATTACGAGTCTGCTCGCGGGAACCCGCTAAGGACGTCTGCTCAGACCAGACGTCCTTAGCGGGTCCCGCAAGCAGACCAGGGTGCTAACAACGGGCCTGTTTTTAACGGGCCCATTGTTAGCACCCTACCCATTCCTATTGAGCCCTATGGGGGCTCGAATGGGAATGGGGATGTGCTGGGGTCAGCTTTCCTGAATGGGTAAATACCGGGCCCTCCAAGTTTGGAATGGCCCGGTAATTCCCCATTCAAGGAACCCGGACCCGGTACCCGGTAAGGGGGTAGCCATGCCGCTAATAGCGGCATGGTTACCTCCTACCGTGTAATGACCCCTAATGTCACTAAATTGTCGCAGATTTGGTTGAACCTTGGCTTTCGAAGTTGGTGGGCGCCTTGAGCCCCTCGGCAGAATCTCGGACAGCCCGCACAGGGTAATAGGGCAATGCCCAAAGGTCTGGTGCACCTGGCTAGTGTTGGCCACTTTGATATGATATGAACGGTTATTTATAACGTGCTTAATACCCAGAGGTTTCTAAGTGCGGACCGAGGGATCGAACCTGTGTTGCTCCGTGTCGTCTTGCTTCCAAGGCAAGCACGTTGCCTCTGAGCTATCCTCCTGAGTTTTGTGGGCCAGATTGAGGAGTTAGTGCACTGTGGAGCTACTAGTATTGACCAATGGTTTTGACCAAATGTGCAAAACAATGCAGAATATTTGATCACCAATGTGCATGCACGTGCTACTCAAACAGCGTGAGGCAAGAAGTAATTAAAAGCGGTTTGCGATGATGGTCTACTCGATATTGGTGGTTGGGTCTATTTTTGCCCCAGTTTGGCCCTTCCATGGCACATGATACATGCGCATGTAAAAGTAACACGATTAAACCAATAAAAATGAATTAAATAGACTGCTTGTCCCCATAAGGCTCCTGGCGTATGTTAGGGAGGAGGAAGGTACTCACGGCCCAGGAGTGTACCCCTTCCCTATGCTCCTCCAGCATTCGGAAGCCATACAAAGTCATTCCTGCAGCTTGGACTCAGACGTCACTAGAGACAAAATGGCAGACTTTGTTACAAGCACTATGGACACACTTGAAAAGGATGAAAAGCCATTACCAGAAAATACACAGGAAAGGTCTGGGCCAAGAGTTAAACACCTCTTCCTCCCTCTCTCCACCCTGAACGGGAACTCTTTCATTTAAGAAACAAATAGTGCCGACGACAACCCATCAGAGGTCCGCAAACAAAACCTGCATAGCCAGCAAAAATACTGCGGCATCGCTTGACTAGAAAAATGGAGATGCAGTGAGTTAGCATCTTTCCCTATAGAGACCAGCAGAGAGGAATCTAAGAAGAAATCTGTGTCAGCTCCTTGTAGAAGCCTTGCCACTGGATTAGCAATTAGAAGAAAGTCTGAGCTAAGAAAGTGATGACCATCTGAAGTCGGCACCACCCCGTTAACATAATTTTGTATCTCTTTGTAAATCCCTTCTGTGATATCATGAATGTCCTCATGGGCTGTACAAGGGGAGTGCAGGGGGGCGCTGAGTCATCACTACCCAAACCTGCTGAATGTCAAGGTTTTTTTTGCGATAAATCTGACCATTGTAACTCATAACTAATGTTTTTCATTGAATTTCAAGGGTTTTGTTATGCTATATTTATTTCAGGGCACACTGACCATGGCCTTTGTACGGGGCCACTGTACATGTTGCACCAATCATTTTAAAAGAGGGCAAGGCCAATGGTGCCAGCCTACCAGCTGAGGGCGGAACGCCCCTCACTAGTACCTAAACAGATCCCACCAGCCGTGGACTATGTCCGTGGCCGTCAGACTCGGGGCCCAATGTCCATGGTACCGCAATTATTAAAAAAGACAGAGGGCCTTAGCCGCTGGCCTCAGGGTCCACTGGGCGTAACCTTCAACCATCTCCACTGTAAATGTTTCTCCAATTATTTAAAAGACCCCTATCCCCCGTCCTAGCAGATCAGACCCCACTTCTGTGCAGAATAAGAAGACGTTGGCCAAGCCCCAGAGATAAGTTAATCACATGGCTCCAACGATGCCATCCTCCATTCCCGCGAAAAAATAATTCCCGGGTAAATGCAGAGTCTGCTGATTCCCGCTGCAACCCATAATCAGCCGATTTCCGCAATAACATGAAAACGCTGAAATATGTAAAAGGCTTCCCGTCCTCACTGACACTCACCATGTGCCCCCTTTCTCCTTTCTTGGTCCCCGCAATTCACCTCCCTTGTACATTTCCTACCTAACCCTCTCCCATTTCTCCCTTTTACTATGTAGTTCATATGACTCATATTCTTTTCCACGCGACGGTATCGCAGTAACCTCATGAGAGTCCTGCAGGAATCTGCAATCAGACAGAAACGTGATTTCCCAAAACGGGCTCCCCAGTTCACCCCTGACTCCCTGCACTACCCAGATGGCCCTCTTTTCCCTCCCTACATGTAGCCCTACACAATCCACCCCTTTTCCAATCGAAATAATATTTTGGGCACTTTTCTTTTTCAGGTTCCATGCAATTAACATTAATATCATTAATATGCACATCTATACACATATATATATATCTATGCATCAAATCCATGGATTCCTATGGAATCCGCCTGCTTTTATCACCGGATAAAGGCATACGGAATCCATAAGAATCTATTTTAAATGCTAGCTGCAAAGGATAGTTTGCAGGCACTATTTACATTTTTTTTAAAACAAAGAAAAAATGAGGAGTAGATGCAATTTCACCTGTTTTTTCCTTTGACTTGTAAAGTCTGTTGTGTAGGTGTTTCGACTTGCAAGCAGGTGAAGCAACAGCAAGTACCTACTAACGTCTATGGGAAAATGAATGGGACTGAGCCGGAAACAGCGTTTTGTGTTTGCTTCCTGACTACCTTTTCCACCTTTGAATGAATTTTCCACACAATTCCCATTTTGGAGGGGCCCAGGCAAAACGTTGGTTTTTTTTTCCATTACGTTTTTATTTGCATTTGAACAACAACATTTTCCGACAAAACATTCCCCCCACCCCCTTTGGCAAATGTCATCCAAATCCATCCAGCGAGTCAAAAGTTATTAGAAATAGACATTTGGAGAAAAGTCTAGGTAAACAGGTTTCACTACATATATGCATATAGTTTCAACAATTGTCTGCCCCCCTATAAATGCCTTGAGACTGACCATACACACCCTTCGTCGAATAACAGGTTTCTGCGAAGAAGACCAATAATATTAATAACATGTTAGCATCAGGCTTCACCTCTTATGTCCAGCAAAAACATTAACGTGTTACTACTAGCCTTTACATTTCCATACAAAAAAGCAAAAGCTATCATTGGCAAAGTCAACAGTTTCTGTCTTTTCAACCGCCAGACATGTTCCCACTATTCAGACATGATATGATATGGCATTTATAACGCGCCTATACACAAAAGTTTCAAGGCGCGTACACATGTTTTTAACATTACCACTTTTATATATTAGAGTTTTCTACAAAGGATCGATATTAACATGCAACCACTTTACATAGAAAAACAATACTTGCATGTCCTAACAAAAGAAAAACAAAATAAGGCAAGCTAATTACTTTAATTCAGGGATGTGTGCCGAGATGCTGCAATGCTTAGAAATTATGATTTTCCTATAAATATCTGAAAGGGAACATCAGCATTTTATTAGAGGAATGGCGGTTCATGTTATTTGCAGGACGCAGTGGTCGAGGGCGTACCCGTTACACATTGCCGCCCTTCTCGATTGCACAGCAAGTGTTCCTTGGAAACAGTATGTGCCTGAGCAGCCTGGTCCTGGCGGCCCCTCTCTGGCCGGCTCACTGGAGGTTCCTGCCACTGTTGGCCTTCCTTGGGGCTCTTCTGAAGCTCCTGCTATTTTTACACACCTGCTGCTCAAACCTCTGGACACAACCAAAAACCTCCTTTTTTGTCAGCCATCATCATCTGGTGGTGAGGAACGTTTTACGTGGCAAGGCGAGTAATCTGACCTTGTCACGAGGGGATAAGAAGCCCTCTCAGCTTGGGGTGGAAGGCCTACCAGGGTGGAAGCAAGAGCCATTCCTACCACAGAAGGAGATGGTGGAAGTTGAGAGGGCCCCAATGTCTGTCCCCTCCCCAAATGCCTATTTATATATCAACAGCGCCGACTTGCAACTCCCCATGCCTCTCGAGAGCCATGCCGGCCAGTTTCTCTCTTTTTTGTAGCACCAGAAGTGAGGCAGCAAAGTATGGAAAGACCGCCCGCAGGGCTGCAGTTCACCAGCGCCATATGCTAGAAGCCAGTGAAAGAAGGAATAGAGAGCCTTAGCCAGTCATTCAGCGCACCGCTCCACAGCACCAGGGCACGTGGAACACTAACAACTGCACCAGACCTAACAAAACCATCACAACACAGACTTACCACAGAGCGGCTTTTGTCTAACTATTCTTCACCTACCTTGGGGATTACTGAAATGTGTCCCCCTAACACAAACTAGGACACTGCAATGTGGGCCACTCTTGTTGCAGTACAGCAGCCTGTGCTGAGAAAGGGTGGGGTTAACCCATTATTTGCAAACTTCCATGACTGTAACACCCCCATGACGGGGAAGATAAAAGCAAACCAATGGGAGCAAGAGGGGGGGGGTGATACGAGACGTGGCAGGAAACAAGAAGGTCGTGGTTGTTCGGGTGAGGTCAGAGAAGGAGGACATGGTGGATGGACTAAGAGACAAGCAGGACGGAACACAGTGGATTGGAGTATGTCGAGGGGATTTGGAGAGCAGGTGAGATATTGGTTGGTGAGAGCAAGTGGTAGTGTGTTATGATTGTCCATGGAAGGTGGCTGAGTGAGAGTTTTAGAAGGAGTGTAGTGAGTGGAAAGTGAGTGTGAGGGTGAAAGGAGGGTGGCTAAATGGAAGGTGTGGTAGAGTGGTAGATGTGTGGAGGTGGGAGAGTAGTAGAGAGGAGGAGAGAGTAGTGGTAGTGTGAAGGAAGGGGCAGTAGAGGAGAAGGGAGAGTAGTAGAGTGGAAGAGGCAGTCTCAGTGTGGGGACAGAGGAGGTAGAAGTAGGATGAGCCAGGCAATGGGTGTCATGACTTTAGGCAAACTCCCACTGGCGTTCCCCAAAATACATCCATTTGTGCAATGTTAACCCAGTGGCAGCTGGTGAATTCTTTTAAGTGGAGGGGCATAAATATTTCTTCCAGATATGCCATAGCGACCGAGCATAGCGAGGGAACCGGTACCAATCAGGGTGGTTTGGGGGGATTCTCCTCTGAGATTTTTTTTTTAAATAATGGGTTAAAATGGTACATTTTAAAGCACACTTTAAAAAAAATTGGGCAAAAAGCCAATCAGTTTGCAATTGATTTTGTAGGGTAACCCATCCAATAGATGCAAGTCACCAACAGTAGACAGAAGCATTTCTCCAACACATTTTCAATGTGTGCCAGTACAAAACATTTTCACACTGCCTGTTCCCATACATTTCCATGCTGACTGCACCATTATACCCTACTATTCCCATATAAGAACATACACATGTTTTCTATGTGCATAATGCCGGTAATGATACTATAAGAAAACATGTCCACGTTTGTTCTGCCAATATATGGCAGTATCCCCAAATAAGAACATACTCTAGTTGGCTTTACAATTAAAAGTGCATGCCACCGTATGAAAACATATCCAAACTGGCTGCACAAAAATGCCATCTAGCGCCATAATAACACTTATCATGATTGCTTGATCAAAGATGCAGAGTACAAAATGTCATGCCACAGTAATAAATGGCTAAACTGGCTGCATTAAAATGCCAGTCTAGCTACATAAGCACACTTATTATGCTTGCTTTATCATCCATGGCCAGTAAAAAATGCCATGCCTGCCCCCTGGTCCACTGGTACCTCACACTCAAATATAACCACATTAATAATTAATGTGATTATGTGTGAGAGTGAGGCGCTGGGGGAACAGGGGGCAGATGTGTGTCAGTCGTCAGGGTCCCAGGGTACAGCCATGGCATTTTTTTACTGGCCAGAGATGCCCAGTAAAAACTGCCATGCCTGCCCCCTGGGGCCCCAAGAACCTTGCAGGCACACAATCAATTGTGTTCATGTGAAGTGCTTGGTGGGCAGGCATGGCCTTTTGTACTGGGCATCTATCAAAGATGCCTATTAATAAATGGCATGCCCTCCCGCTGGGCTCTCCAACACCTCAAATGCACAGATCATCTATATTGTTTGCATGAGAGGCACTAGGAATCCCAGTACTGGGCTGGCATTCTTTACAGGGCATATCTGGTAAACAGTGCCGTGCCTGCTCCCTGAACCCCAGTGCCTCGCATGCACAAGATGAATGTGATTGTGGGTATATGAGATGCTGGGGGGCACATGTGTCAGGCAGGGTATTTTCTACTGGACATCTTATCAACGATGCCCAGCAAAAGAAATAGCATGCCTGCCCCGGATCCCCAGCTTCTCACACACACACATAATCAATGTGGTTTTGTACGTATGCCAGGCGCTGGGCTTGCAGGGGGCCGGGATGGTATTTTTTACTGGACATCTATCATAGATATCCAGTAAAAAAAAGACCATGCCTGTCCGTTGGGCCCCCTAGCATCTCACACGCACACAATCAATGTGCTTGTGTGTATGCGAGGCGTTGGGAGGCACAGGAGTCGGGCATGGCATTTTTTTATAGGACATCTATCAATGATGTCCAATTAAAGAAATACCATCCCTGTCCCCTGTGCCCTGCAGCGCCTCACAGACACACTCAATCAATATGATTATGTGTGTATGCGAGGCCCTGGGGCGCCCAGGGAGAAAGCATGTTGGTTTTTACTGGACATCTACGGTAGAAGTCCAGTAAAAAAAATACTATCCCTGTCCCCTGGGCCCCACAGCATCTAACACACGCACACAATCAACGTGATTATGTGTGGCCCAGGAGGTACGCATGGTATTTCTTTTTTTTAAGACATCTATGGTAGATGTCCAGTCAAAAAATACCATCCCTATCCCTTGGGTCCGACAGTGCCTCACAGATGCACACAACCAACATGATTAGGCGCCTATGTAAGGCGCTGAGGGGCTCACGGGAAAAGCATGGTCATTTTTACATCTCTGTCCCCTGGGCCCCACAGCGCCTCAGAAGGAGAGCTGATTTTGACCAGTGGGGAAGGGGATTGTGCAACAAAGGCATTTTCAAACTGACTTCTTTGTACAACCCTCCTACCCCTGACTTGCCAAAATCAGCTCCACGGACCCGCAAAAACACACACACACATTCATTCGACATTCGCACAGCAAGCATTGGAACAATGACACAAGCACCCATCTTAATACACTCACTCATAATACAAGCATACATGTATCTATACACATATTTAAATAATAAATTAACATAAGCCTACCTTCTGCCCCGTCCCTGAAGTTTCCTCCCAGTGCTCCAGCTCCTGCATAGCATGAACAGCAATCTGGAAGCAAGAGCTTCCTGGTTCCTGCACATGCACGCCTGAGCGTGGGTGATGAAATGCTGCACTCCGGCCTGCTCTGTCTGTATGTGCAAGGAGGAGCAACTGTCCCCCATCGCACATGCAGACATGCAGCACCCCATCCGGCATTTCTAATGAGCTATGCAAGGCTGGGGAAGCAAAACGTCCCCAGCCATGCATGGCTATTTGAGCATTGGCGGCTAGGAAACTGAAGTGTCAAAGTTAAACCATGTTTCCCTTTGACAGTCCAGCCAGCCCAGTAGTGCTCCTTCTGCTTGAAAAAGCAGATGAGGGAGTGCTCAGTGTTTTACTGGGCGGGCTTCTTGTCCCTTCCATAATGGGTGAGTGGGTTGTGGTTCAACAGCCCCTCGCCCATTATGGACGAATCAGCCCTGTGTGAACCGCATAGTCTTTGTTTGCGCACTTGCCCTTGGAGGGCAGTTCCCTTTCTGTCAATTTTCAGTTCAGCCGGAACATTCTGGTGACTATTCTCCTTTGACCGGCCTTAAACATGTCTGGTTTGGCTTCCTCCCTGTGAGATGTGCTTTCATGGGACATGGTGCACCATGTGGGTGTCCTGTTTGAGTTCATACCCAGTTTTTGGGGACAATTCCAGGCTATGAGTTGTCTTCTGCCTTCTAGCAGTCAAAGTCAGGACAGCCGTGGCTGATCCACCAGAGGCAGACCAGACCCATCTGACCAATAGGAGGCCACGCATGGCACCATCCCCCACTACATTGGCCTGTGAGGCTCAGCCGTGGCAGCCATTCATATGGAGCTTTTCGGTGCCTTCTCTGCATAAGGCGGGATGGCCTTGCAGGCCCTAGGCTCAAGGCGCATGTGCAAGGATATGCCAGAGTCCACCTTCTGGGACTTTCACTATTGGTCGGCTTAACATGCGACATCCTCTGAGCTCTGCATGCATTGGCTGTGCAAATACATTGAACCTCTGGTCTTGCCATTAAATGGGAATGTTCCTATGAATTTACAGAGGCTTGTGTTATTTTCTTGCTTCGGTCTGCCCCAGTGACTATGCTCAAGTGGAATCAGGTAATATTTTCGCCACCAAAAATATCGCCGTACAAATGGTCGTTGGGAACGGCCATAGGCGATATTTTTGGTGTCGAAAATATTAGGTGCGGGGGTTGCGGGGGTCTCCCCCGCACATAAAAAAATGCTGCTGGGGTTGCGGGGGTGTTGTCAAGCACTCCACTCACTCTCCCTTCTGTTCTTCTAGGGTTCCCATTTCCCGCCCCCGTACCTTCATTTCCCCCCCGTCCTCTGGCCCGGTTCCGGGACTCGCATGTGCTTTCCTCGAATCCCCAGGTGCCACGGCGCCAAGTGCCGCAGCGCAATGTACGGCATGCTGCTTGCTCACGGAGACGCCCGCTCCATTGGCGTCTTCCCTGGCGCTTGCGAGACCGGCTTCTTCCGCGTCACATGACCACCGCCTCCCGCTCGCGTGTTTCCAAGCTACGCTCACTGATGCGGTCGCGGCTCATGTGACCGGGAGGAAATAGCAGCGCTAGTATTTAAACGGCTGCATCGTAGGGCTTCGGTGCTTCACAGCTGTTCTCTTGGACTTCTGTACGGCGCTATTCTTGTCTTTTGTCACTTCTGGATTTTGGACTTGGATTTCACTACGGACTGCTATCTGATTACCCTTGGCTCTGGTTTCTACTTCCTGGATTCATTGCTACGACCACAGACTGCCTCTCGGATTTCTATCCACTACGTTCCGCCTTCATTGTGCGGATTCTGGTACCCAGGGGCCTGGCTCTTGCAACACTGCTGGGATCGCTACACTGCTGAAGGAACAGCCTTGTTGGGTCTCGGAACCTCCCCTATAGGTACAACTGATTCTCCACGGACACCTCTTGCTAAGACCGCTCCACTTATTTGTTGATTGGTTGTTGATGCTGTTTTGGCTTGATACTTAACCGGTGTTTCCCTTACAGTGGTTCGGGGTTCCACGAGTTCCGCAGTTCCGGAAGAACATCTCCCACCTGTGGCTTCAAAGGTTGTACAGAGAGTGACTTTGATTCTCTCTGTGCGGCACTTGTGGACAGAGGACTCTTCGACTACACGACAGTCAAGACACAACAGGTGTCCCCCGCAGGGTCCATGTGTTATTTTCGCCACAAAAATATGGCGAAATTTTTGTATGGCGATATTTTCGTGGCAAAAATATCACATGGAACCGTTGCCTTGTGGCCAGAGGTACACTTGGTTCAGAAGTGTTTATAACTTGAGAATTTATTTGATAGCTGCAATTAACCCATTACTTTTCAGGCAGATGCTTTTGCAGAAAGAAAGGGGCTACCATAAATCACCTTGTTGTAGGAAGAATTTACATAAAGAGAAACTGAATTGCCTAATTACGCATTACTTTTCGGACAGCTGTTTTTGCGGGCAGAAATTACTCTTTTAAATTATCTGTCATTTGTGACAAAAATGTAGATAACCGAGAGAAAACGCTGAAAGTCATGGTACTGACATATTTGCATCCTTCCACAAACAACAGAAAAATGTACCACGCCCATATGTACTTTCTACGCCCATATTAGTTCCTCAAACCAGGGGCTTTCACCACAATCACCTGACAATATGAAAT
Source organism: Ambystoma mexicanum (assembly GCF_040938575.1). Taxonomy (NCBI): domain Eukaryota; kingdom Metazoa; phylum Chordata; class Amphibia; order Caudata; family Ambystomatidae; genus Ambystoma; species Ambystoma mexicanum. Next base: position 333,087,284 of record NC_090924.1, on the reverse strand, counting down.
GAGAGATTAGGTGATTGAAGACAGTTCAAGTGGTTGCCTTTTGCCATCAGGCAGTCGTCGTAATGTATGTAAACAAGCAACAGATTCTCTGGAAATGGCCACAAAATGTAAGAAGCTCTTCCAGGAGGCTTCCAACTAACTTCCGATACCATCAATTTCAAGGAACGAAAACCCAATCTTGTCAGATTAGCCCAGTGGTCTGCAGTTCTCCAGATGTTTTGGACTGCATCTCCCATGATCTCTTTACATTGCCTGTGCTGGCTACAGCCGATGGAAATTGTAGCCAAAAGCATCTGCATTGCCAAATGTTGTAGACCCCTGGACTAGACCTAACGAGTTAACTTTATTGTTCAGAATGCCCCTCCAATATTGACATTTCCTGCCTGACTCGCATAGGCGTTGCTCTCCAGATGTTTTGGACTACAACTTCTATCCACCCTAGCCAGCAGTGTCAATGGTGAGGTATCATGGGAGTTGCAGTCCAAAACATCAGACAGGCCATTGTCCTATTGTCTAGCCATATAAAGTGTTACAAAAAGCCTAGACTGCCTAGTCCTAGCCATACTTATCAAACAGTAAACTGAATTACAGTTGGATTAGAGGCAAGCTTGATTTTGAAGATGCCTACCAATGTGAACACCAGTTGCGTAATGGTTCCCTGCTTCCCCGTTGTTTCTTATGCAATCAGGGTCGGCATTGGGGCCTTTCTACTTTTTCATTTCAAAGGGGCCTCAAGCAAAAAGGGGGCCCCCAGCCACTGGCCCCATATTGCCAATCAGCAGTCTTATAACAGGCATCATCGTTCTGGGGCTATAAATGTGCATTTTGCAATGCTCGCCGAACAAGCTGCATGTGCTCGAGTCCACCAGCTGTCATATCCATCGGGTATACTGAAGTGTTATCACCTCGTTTCCTTTTAAACACTGGTTCTTCCACATCAGCCACTTGTTGACAAAGAAGGATTCATAGCTTTTCAGTGGCATTTAGTATTTCGGCTCCCTGCTGGCAGGCCATCCCTTGTTAATCGGCAGCTATTAACCCCTGCCTGCATTTATTTGTCTCTATTATAATGTATGCACCCCACAAGTGCCTCAGACTATTTCCTGTCAGAAGCAAGGGGCTGGGGGGGCAACAATCATGTTGAAATGGGGTGCCACGCATCTTCAGCAGGGCCTGTATACATTTGTACCAACTTCAAACAACACGCAACCGAGCACCACTTACCAAGGGATTCATTGATTCTTCGAAGCTCGAAGAGGTTATCATCATTTGCTTCAGGAGACACTCTTTATCCAGAATCGGCCCAGAAACTCGAAGGGAGGGGGCTGGGTTTCAGAACGCAGGGGGATCAGAAAGCAGCCTGTTGAGGCGCGCTCAGCTGTTTCCAGACGATAATAATGTCGCAAAATTGCGCGTGGGTGAGGCCCGTACCCTTCCACCTCACAGAGGCACTCCCGGGAACACAGCAGATAACTGCGGGCAGGGTGACCCGCAGGCCTCGCGCGGGAGGAGAGCGCGCGCACACACACACCGGGGATACTACTGCACATTGATTGTCTCTCAGGGTTTTAATAACTCCGACCATTAGAAAGAGGCGCGCGGGCGAAGAGGTCCTCACAGCTGTGCCGCCTCTTGGCGAATTTAGTAGAGTCAAACAGAAAGCAAATTAAGGCTTTTTGTGAAGAGAATCTCGGAACGCATGCAAATATATGCCTCGTTTACAGGGAAACAATCATCACGTTTGCCTCTTTTTTCTGTTTTTACACAAAAGGGGGACCCTGGGGAGCACGCCGTGTGCGTTGCTACTTGCTCCCCAGGGAGATTTTGGGCTCTGCACCCGGCCAGTGAGCCGGGCCGGGGATAGAGTGCCCCACAGGTATTTATATGGGTGCCATAGAAGGTTCAGGAAAATGTGGCAGTTAACGCCGTTCGGTGTTGCCTGGACCTTTACTGGCACCACAAATGAGGTGGCAGCCCTGGCAGCACATGGGAGCGGTAAGTAGGGGTGTCCCAGCGAAGGGAGGGGTTTGTTAGTATGTAGGGTAGGGGAGGGCGTAATAATATTTGTTGTCTGTAGTGTGGGGTTCTAAGGGGCTCGAGGTGGGCAGGGATATTAAAAAAAAGGAAAAAAGTATGTATTTAAAAAAAATAGAACATATATATGTTACGTTATGTTACGTTTATATAGCACCTTATGTATCATTGGTATGATCTCAAAGCGCTGGTAGGTTGAACTCCCTCGGGAACCGTAGTTCAAGTCGAGAGAGAGAGAGAGAAAAAAAAAGAACCGGACATGTGTGCAGCTGGTGTGGCAATTGTATGATATCTGCTTCTTAGCGGTAGGTGTGGTAGCTGGGAGGTCAGGAATATATATATAAAAAGGGGGGAACAATGTCATTGTTGGGCTAAGTGGGGGGGTTGGATGAACAGCAACCTTACCTTCCCAGTTCCGCTGGGTGTGCGGGATGCTCCAGGCCACAACTGCCCTGTTTTCTAAAGGTTCTGAAAGGGGAGAGGGTGGTAGCACTCGCGCCTCGGCTTCACGGCTGTGGCAGGGTCGCAGCCAGGAGGAGTGGGCTGGGGCACTGCAGGGCTGTGGCCGTGTGCTCTCCGGTTTCCATCCAGAGGGTTGGAGCGGTGAGCTTGCCTGGGGCTACGTTTAGAGGGTAGACTGCTTTGCACATCACGCACCACCAGGGGGCAGTGCAGTGCGTGGCCCTCGGCTTCTGCAGCATTTCTGGGTCAGTAGATAGGGTGGCTATAGGGGTTTTGGGAGGTGTGGCCCCCACAGTGTACCATTGAAAGGGAGAGTGCGGTGTGGAGAGTGGGCCGCCATGGTGTGGGGAGAGACTTTGGGCGGCTTCCCCCCCAGCGACGGTGCAACAGTGATGGAGTTCGCAATGAGTGGGGAGAGATTGTGGACGGTTTCTGCCCAGCGGCGGTGCAGCGGCAATTGAGTGGACGCTCCTCGCTGCGACGGTTTGGACGAAGAGGTGAGCAGGAGTTGAACTGCAGGTGCATTGGTGTTTGGGGAGGGGAAGGATACAGTGGGTGGTGTCAAGGTGATGATGGAGGTGTATTTGGTGGGTAAAGGATGCAATTAAATAAATATAATAAAAGAATAATGGAAATTAAATAATAAATTCGAACGAAGAGTGGACATCCCAGGTTGGAACAGGACTGGGCAGTTAATAATACTAATAAAAAGAAATGGCATTGGAGAACCTGAGGGCCAGGAAGGTGGATGAAAAGGATGATGAGGATGAAGAGAGTGACAGTTGGCGATGAGCCGGGGCCAGGGGAGGAGGTTATGACATAAGTCATTTATAAAGTGCCTGTACACAAGTGTTTCTAGGCGCGACAGGACACAGGAGGGACGACAGAGGGAGGACAAAACAACGATCTTACAAAGCCTTGTGTCATTCAGATTGTGCAAGTGCAAGATGCACAGTGCATGGGGGAGAGAGAGGGGAAGTGCCAGGGGGAAAGAAAGGGGAAGTGCAATCAGAGCTGAATGTGCTGAGTAAGTGTAGCCAGGGCAACGCGGCTCTGGGAAAGTGCAAGGAAGCAGGGGACTCTAGGGTTCCAGATACAGCTCCTAGTGTGCAGTAGGCCGGGAGGTAGTACAGGGGCTACTAGTCAAGGGGGGGGGCTGGTACCCATGTGAATCTGGGAGTAGCCAGGCAGCCAGTCAGCGCAGCGGACAGTTTGGTCAGCAGGGATAAGCGAGAAAGAAAGCAGAAAGGTAGAGGAAGGTATTGAGCCGTTTCCGTAACTTTAGGTGGTTCGGCTCAATTTTGAGAGGGGCAGAGAAGCCATTCCAGAGGGAGGAAACTGCAGAGGAGAGAAATCTACCCCCCCCCCCACTCTCAGCCTGGCAAAGAGTCTGACCCTCAGAGATTTGGAGGTGGGTGAGCGAAGGGCTCGAGAACGAAGGCTCGAGAAGGAAGGAAGCTGAAGATAGGTTGGGTTCTATTTTAAAGTGAAGACAGGGATTTGGTGGGGTGATTGGTTGAGGGAGGGAAGTGTGCCTTAGTTAAGATGAAATAGGGGGTGACCTACTCTAGTGTTAGGGGGCAGAGGTATCGGGTCCAGGCCCGGGATATAGCGAGGAGCGTGGGTGTTTTGGTTGTATGGCACCTCTGGACCTTGTGGTTTAGGAACTAGTTAATACTGCAGGCACGGCCCATGTTATTGGTTGCCCCAACTGGGACAGGGCTGGGGCAGAAGGCAGCCAGCAATCTTCAGTAGAGGGTTTGCAGCAGGAGGGGTAGCGGTGACCAGCTGGGTGGGGTGCCTGCAAGAACGAATAGTGGGGATAGGAACATATTGTGGTTAAGAAGTTGGTGGGTTTGGGTGAACGGCAACAGAGTAATAATTTTATCATACCTCTGTTAGTTCTGTTGGCTTAAGCAGATGTTTGGTAGGTTGACAGTTAAGTTTGGTAATAGTTAAGAAGGGTGAATGCTGGTCAACAAAGAAGTTTAGACTAATGAGGAACTCAGATGATCGGGGATGCAGAGAATGTCAGTTTAACTGGAAAAGTTTGGAGAGGGAGAAGGAGAGGTGAATGTGAGGGAACAAACCTTGTAGAGGTGTGGAGTTATATATTCTTTTCACAGGGATGAGAGGATGACTTCAAAAAAAAGGAGAAAAGGTCAAATGAAAGGAACCGAAGGGCTCAAGTATGTTTAAAAAAAAAAATGGAGTACATAAGGGGCTATATCTGAGGATATGTGCGCTGATGAAGGGGCGGAAACAGAGCGGCACACCAGGTGTTGAAGTGGGCAATGGTGCTATGTGAAATAGCAGAGTGCATGTTTTCAACTGCATGGATGGGGGTGCACGGACGGCCCCTGGTACAATGGGGGAACAGTGATAGCATGGAACATTTGCGAGGGCAAGCAAGGGGGCACATTGGCTAAGAAGGAGGGATGCTGTGTTCCTGCTTGCAGAGGGAACTAAACTGCAAGGACAGAGGGTCCTGGTGCAATGGGGGGGGCACAGCAGGTGAGGTGTCTTGCAAAGAGCGGGGGAGGAAGTATTTACAAGGATGAACACGGGGGCACATTGACAAATGAGGAGGGTGTTGGAGGTACTTCGGGGGTGTTGAGAGGGAATTAAACTGCATGGACGGAGGGTGCAGGTACAACCCCTGGTACAGTGGGGGAGCAATGATGAGGAACCCAAGTTATTTGACCGAATGAAAAATTATCGAGGCTGAAATATCCGAAAACAAAGTGCTCGAATGACCAAATGTTCGAACACTTTGTTTTTGGACATTTCAGCCCCGATAATTTGTTAAAACACACATTCTCTCACACACACACACACACACAACACACCCATAACACCCCCCACCCACACCCCCAGCATAAAGAAACCCCACTTACCTTCACCTTCACGCTGGTTCCTGCAGCGCCAGTTCCCTTTCACTTCTGTGATTGGGAACTGGCGCTGCAGGGTCCTTTTCTTTTCTTGTTTTTTTTTTTATTTTTATTTTTTTCACGGACGGCTGCAGGGGTGTCCACCGCATCCCCCGCTCACTATACCATAAAGTATAGTGAGCGGCCCGTTTATTTATTTATTTTTTCACGGACGGCTGCAGGGGTGTCCCCCGCAGCCCCCGCTCACTATACCATAAGGTATATTGAGCGGGGCAATGCGGGGGACACCCCAGCAGCCCCCGTTTTTTTTTTTAATGCTACCACCAGAGGATCAAACTTTTGGTGTTCGATCCTTTGGTGGTAGCATTTTTAGAACTTTTGGTTGTTTCAACCTTTTTTTTCGGTCATTTCCACCTAAACCATGATGAGGGGTGCATGGCAAGGAGCAGGGGAGCAATTATTATGGTTGGGTGGAGTATAGGGGAGTACTCATGCAGATGTATATTGGTTGGGAGATGGCCATGAGATGCTGTTCAATATGCTGGCCCCTAAGCAAATGTGGCTGGGATTGGTCTAGGGTTTCAAGGTATTACAGTGATTGGCAAGGAAGAGGAGGGGAGACAGTTTGCTGTGGAGTGATGAATATGGGAAAGGAAAGGGATTAGTTGCGGCAACAGTTGGGGGGTCCTTGAGGAGAGAGCATACGGTTGATAGAGGAGACCGTGTGTGATGTCCTCTATAATACCTACTGCATTGACAACCTATTACATGCCAGAGCTCTTAGTTGGCAAAAAATAAATAAATAATACAGAGAGCATCGGTGGGGGCTCGGGTTTTCGGAAAAAAATAGTATGATGGCTGCAGTGAGCTCGTGGGCAGGTGGTATCAGGGAGAAGGGAGTAAATGAGCATGTGGAATAAGGACAAGAGGGTGTGGCTCTAAAATAAATAAATACATACAAAATAAATAAATAAATTAGGTAAAAGGGTCCAACGTCCAATAGGCAAGGGCCTATTAGGGCTCTGAGAAAGTGTTTGCGGGGCAGCTAGTGGGGTAAATGGGTCCAAAGTAGAGAAAGGGGTTTGGTGAAAAGGCGGGGGTTAGCAGGTTAGAGGGGGAGAGGTTGGTTGAGGTGGAGTGAACAAGGTTCGGGCGTTGGGTCCAAGGGGGTTGTGCATCATAAGGGTGCTGGTGCAGAGTTTTGACGGTTTAATTGCGGGAGGTTTGGGACAGTGAAATTGGTTTAAATAAAAATAATTATTAACTCAATAAATAAAGAGGGAAAATAGGTTCTTTGATTGCAATGGTGAAGGGAGGGGCAGTATTGTGCCATGTTATGAAAAGAAACATTGGGAAGACACGTAAAGAATAAGAAAAGGTTTGGTTATCAGATATGGGGTGGGAGAAAAGGTGGTAAGGAGTTGGGTTGTGAGAGCATGAGCAGCACAGGAAACGTTACAGGGGTGTGGGGGATTTACAAGAGGGGCTATTTGGTCAGCGAGGAAGAAGAGCAGGGTTATTGGAGTGCAAGGAAATATTGGGGGCGAAAGGAATTGCGAGGAGTATTGTGACGAGCGTTAGGTAGGGGAAGAGGAGGAGTAACAGAGTGCAGTAAGGTGGTATACATTCAATTACGTTTGGTGCTTAATTTGTCTTTTCTTTCACAGATGCGGCAGGGGGCAGTGTTCTGAAGAAGAGAATAAAGGACCGGTTAAGCTATGTAGGGTGTCTATTAATGTAGGGGTATAAAGGTTTTAGTGCAGTTTGGGGGTGGTGTTCTCCCAGGTGAATTTATGTTGGTGGGGATGGAAAGGGATGATGGCTATTATGAATGTGTATAGAGGTTGGGTGGCCATGGCGGTGGAAGAACAATTTTACATATGAAGTTACAGAAGTGGTTTGGCCATCAATGATGGGTTTGGGTAGGAACGCTATTAATGTGAAGAGGAAAGAGCAGAGAAATGTTAGGGTGACATTGGAAGCAATTTGAAGGGATGGTTTTGGAGTTAAAGGAAGGAGGGAAAATTAAAGAGGAAGGAGAAGTTAAAGAATGGTTCTTTCAGTTTGGGTATTTTAGATTTAGGAGTTGGGTTGGGGAATGTCAATAAATAATCAATAAATAAAAAAGAAGGTGTCTTGAATAATTGAGCAAAGATTTAAATGGGAAGATAATAGGGGATGGGGCCGAAAGACCACCTCTGGGGAGGGTTTTTCTGGTGCCGGGGACACGGTTGGTTAAATGATGGTTAGTTGAAGCTGAAGGATTATTATGATTATTATGACAGTAAGGAGGGTGGTTAGTGCTGTTTGGATGGACAGGCTAGCCTTGCTCCTCCTCCAAGAGGAGAAGAGGTAGGGAAGAAAGACGGGCAGTGGCTCAGGGAGGGGATATGAATAAAGTTTGGAAAGATGTGGGAGAGTTGAAGGGGGAAGGAACATCTGAAGGGAGGGAATGGGGGGGGGCGGAAGTGGGTTTACCTACATGTTAACGTTTTGTTTAGTCTGTAAGTCCGAGGGTCCAGGTTAGCGTAGTTTGTAAGCCGTGGCCTGCCACATTAAAGCAACCTTTTCCACTAACGACGAGTCTGGGTATTTTGTGCAGTTTGGCCCAAATGAGGTGCCTCGTGTCCCCAATGGCGCAGAGGGTGGATGCAACCTGGTGCACATGAGGAGGCATGCTAACTAGGCTGGGGGAAAACTCAAAATGCCGGGTGGGTGCTCTGGGCCCTGGGTCTCAGTCAGAGACCCCAAAGTCAGACCTGCACTCTGCACGCTTGATGCCTTGAATGCCCTAAAATCTGGGCCCTTGCACAGCTGGGAGAATTCTTAATTTGGCTCCCCTAGAGTTGATTATTTCCCTGAAATGCTAAAGGCAAGTATGTTCGTCCTGATAATTGCCTTTCCTTTTGGGTCCCTTTGCTTCTGAGTCATGAGAGGAAAGCAAGAGCGGGATGTACCATTTGTGATGATGACTCCCTATGTTCTTAAATGGGATGCTCCAAGGGTTTTCCAGGAATTGACCGCACCTAATAGATTTCACCAGTAGAGGTCCTCCCTTTGGTTGCTCCCAAGATCTGAAAGAACAGCATAAAGATGACTCCTTTTTTCAAAAGTCTAGTTTGTTTCATTAGATGTATTGTATTGTATGTCATGTTGTGTTATGGTGCTGGGATTCTCACTGCGCACTGCTGTCATTTGCATGGCCTCTGGGCACTCTGGCAGTTATGAAAGAGAGGGGGTGGGTTACGTTAGTGGCACACGAGTGAAAAGAAAAGATAGCTTTGATTTTCTGAAGGGGCATCCAGATTGTGTACAAAACACAAAAACTTGACAAAGGCCATGTTAACTGGAAGGCCACAACAACTGATTCATGAAGGAGTTTGTCTATACAATTCCTCAATGCCCCCCTGAAGGTCCTCATTGCAGCAGTTGGAGAGAAGCAATAACAATTACTGGACTGGTTCCTTACTCTAATCCTTCAGGTTGTTCCCGAGAGGCAGCAACATCCAGACAAGAATAAGGAAATACAAATACCACAACCCCCTGGGCCCAATAGTTAAGACCCAACCTGGAACAGAAGGAATGGACTGTTTACCCAAATGAAAATGGATTGCACTTCGGCATTCAGAAGCGGAATGGGAGACCAAACATCTACTACACAGCGCCCAGGCATGAGCTGGAAACAGCAAAGAATGACACAGCTCTACAGGAGACCAAGGAACCCAGCCCAAAGTGTTTGTGGGCACACACATACTGGAGCAAGGAGGGAAACAGATGATGCACTCTTCACATGGGTGGCAGGAGGAAAATGGAGACTGATAAGGGTGCAGGGCTAAGGGCCTTTATGAAGAACTCCTGGGAAAGTCTGGCACAGAAGGGGGGGGGGGTGATGCGAGGAGTTGGGATTAGAGAAGCTAGAGGTTGGCCCAGGGAAGCAGATGACTCAGGTAGCCAGTAGGCACGGAGAGAACATTCTATGCAAAGTAGGGCATGGATATAAAAGACCAGCAGGATCATTTAGTAGTGAGGGGTGTTTGGCTGAGGTCGGAGGAAGACCACCGGACTACCAAGGAGAGTGCAGCAGGTGGAGAAAGACTTGGAGGAGACTTTTGGTGTGTTTGTAGAGAGTGAAGGTAAGGTGTTAGGATTGAGAAGGTGGCACCAATGTGCTTGTGTTTGAGTGTGTGAGTGGAGTGCTTGATTGAAGATAGTTTTGAAGAGAAGAGGAGAGTAGGCAGGACGAGACCTCTCACTTGTCCTTCAGGAAAGCCCTCAAAACGATGCTCTTCAATTGAGCCCTTCCAGCCCCACGCCAATGCATTTCTTAACTGCCAACTGCTGCCAACTGTCTAGTAAATGTTTCTCTGTAACCGAGACCACAGACTTGCAGGCTTCCTGTCTTTTTTGCCTTTGTTGTTGTTTCCTGTATTCACATGCCCCCTGTAACCAAGCAAGTCCTGCCTGAACAGCGCCACAATGCCCAAGGGCTGCTTTGTGTGCTTTATAAATGTAAATAAAAAAATAAATAAAATGTGTGTGTGTGTGAAAGAGAGGGAAGTAGGAGGCAGAAAGGGGAAGGAGATAGAGGCAGGAGTAAGAGGGAAGAGAGAAGCAAAAGAGAAGAGGGGAGGCAGAGAGAGAGAGAGAGAGAGAGAGAGAGAGAGAGAGGGAGGTGGAGAGGGAGAGAGAGAGAGAAAAGACGGGCAAGAGCGAGGAAATGTTGAAAGAAGGTCATCAGGAGGAAGGATCCTGGACAATCAGACTACCCCGATTGGTCACTTGGAAATCTGCCGTTATTGTGTCAAATATTTGCACTCTTTGCACTCTTTGTTAGCATCCAATAAATAATGCAGACATTTCAAAACATATGTTCTATTTTACTATTTTCCTTCAAACAGTGCAAACACGGTTCCAGCAAATGACTCGATGTGGCTTTGGAAGGTCTCTGCTGCATTGCTATTTGTCAAACAATGCTAAAGCCACATTTGTGCATGTCAATATTATGATCTTGCTTGCGGTCTGCCACCACACCGCTGAGCTAACACCCTCCCAATGTCTGCAGTGCCTTGCTGTTTGCCCTCACACGATGAACACTTCCAACACTGGCCTAGTCCTAGAGATTTGGTCAATGTTAGAAGAGGATAAGGTTTTTGACAGTTGTATATTGTCGAGGGCAAATACAGAGCACTGTCCAAAAAGGTTACGGGCAGGCACTTGTGATCTCCTGGCAGCCCTCTGCAATCTGCACCTCAATTACCAATAAACAACTCCCAAACTACCACATTGCATCTATATACCTATACATGTAAATGGCACTGCCAGGCTACCGCAAAGTTTGCCCCTATGCCCCTGGCCTCAAGCATGAAAAGTCTACTGCGTCCATTGCAGTGAGTGATGTGTTTTAATATATGTTTGGTGCTAGAGGAGTATTGCTACAAGGGTTTATATGTGCATCTGTACGGAATATTCTAGGTTGCTAGCAGGTGCACATTTATAGATGGGTGCTCGCTGGTATTGTAGAGGAGCAGGTGGATATGTCATCCCTAGCTCCCGCCCCCTCACCTCCGTCGTACTGGAATAGCAGCAGAGGAGCCGTATGGGGGACACCAGGTATGAGAGACAATACGCACTCAGAAAACCGTATCGAATGTACCCTCGCATAGAAAGAGTGGAAGGATGTCGGCGCACACCATTGGCACATAGAGCTGTAAGTGAAATCTGACGAGGGCAGAGTGACGTCACAAACAAAAGATACTGAGACGTACTGAAGCGATATGCAAATACTTAAATAAAGATAACTGAAGTTACAAGATAAACATGTAATTGAATATGAAGAAATCTTATTTGCAAAGAAGATAAAGGAACCAGCTGACTAATAAGTGCATATACGTAGAAACGCACGGTAGACGAGACATATAGAGGCTTGCAGCAAAAGAAAACATAACATGGCCTGGGCGGCCACCGGTGAAAAACAGCAGGTATTCCCTGCATCTAAATACCTGCAATTCCCCCCATAGAGTCCTATGGAACTCCATCGAATCGGGAATGACGGCCGTCGCCGGTACCTGGAATATCAAGCACTGGTAATGGTAGGTCTGTTTCCCAGTATCCGGACGGAATTACCAACGGGATACTGGGAAACGTATAATTAGAGCCAAAAATCTGGACTCACAATTTTCCAGGACCCCTGTTATCACATTTGCTGAGGAACACTCCAATTTTGTATACTGTGCTCTAGTAACTTGAAGTGTCTCGTTTGCTAGATGGAATTACCAATAATGATCTCAGACCCAAATAACCGGACAGACTATGGCAAAGTACTACTTTATTATCAGCATAAAATAAAGTAGGGCAATGAGGAAAAACAACAAGCTTTAGTCAAAAAAATCAAACCCACAGTTGATTATACAAAAGATTTATACCTTGATATGCATCATCTATGACGTCATCATACATGGCACACCAAATGAGAGCTCAATATAACATGGGTGAAAGTGGTTCCCTTGCCCTGTCAAACCACAGCAAATGAGCAAATATGAGCTCACCACGGCTGGACACCATGCTAATGGCAGGAGTGTGTGGTATGAATCCCACTGACTTTACAAAGCCTGGCACCATGGGTGAAAGTAGTTCCCTTGATGTGTCAAACCACACCAGATGGCAAAATAAGAGCTTACCCAACTCGGGTGAAGTAGTTGGTGTACCCAGGTGTCTCAGCGGGTACCACAATTGTCACACACCACTGGGCAAATTAGCAATGGCTCTTTCTAATGGATTTGGAAGCCAAATGCCTGTGCATGGCTCCCTGCACTAAAAAGGCATAAAGGAGCAAACAGGCCCTTAAATAGTGCAGGGCGCACAATTATGACGTTATCCTGGAGGACCCGCAGTATCACTATGACAACGCGTTGCTGTGGCCTATCTCGGCAACCTCCCTCCATAGCCCTAGACCTGGGAAGAGGTCCCATAGGAGCCTTTTATGGTGACGTCATCCCTCAGAGGATTTCTCTGGGGTCCCTCTCCCTCATGAGCCTCTCACCCTGCATTCAGGCCTGCATGGGGGAAACAGAAGGAGGCAGTGGAGTGAGCTTTGTTAGGTGGGGCATGACATCTAAATGAAAGGGGCCCCTGCCAAATGAGTGGGACAAAATGGTGTGCCACAAAAGTTGGGGGGACAAACCCCCTCCCCCTCCTAAAATGACACCCATGGGGGCGTGGGAGGTGGGGGGCTTACTTTACGGTGCGGTTCCCCTTTAAGACCCCACTGGATCCCAATAACCTGTCACGCGCGCTATGTGCCTTGCACAGCATTTGCAGCTGCTATTAAACAGAATGATTATTTAAAAATTAATCACCACGTCGCTGCTCGGGCTTCCTGCTAAGAGCACACACGCAGCTCCCACCCCCCCTCCCCCACCCGCGCCCCGTTCACCTCCCCACTCCCCGGCCGCCCACTCGGGGCTCTGCCAGTTCCGCCTGAGGCAGCTCCAGTGCCGGGCACCGCGAGGCTGCAGGGCGCAATCTTCCCACATCTTCAGTGCTATTAAATTCGATAATGGCGGCTTCCGCGCCAGAGATGATGAAGTGCAGCCGGGGTAATAATACCAGAGCGGGGCGCTGGCAGCAGCTATGACGTAATACAACCACCGCACCAAGCGGGAACGCGTCCTGTGGAGCATCGAGGGTGGCATTGATCTCCTGCCAATAGGCCGCGAGACAGCGTTTTGTTAGCACGGGCACGAAATGCTCTCCAAAAATGGATTAATACTTATGCACAACACACGCATGTTCTGTGTTTAAAGATAAACGTATGCAAATGTGTGTGTTTTAGCATTCGTCAAATGATATACAAAAAACTCTCCAAAGTTGTGCGCAGTTGGTTGCCTGATTGAGAGGGTATCGTTTGTTTATCACCTAGGCATTTGCTTTTGCCCCTTAGCCTAAATAAGGCTAAGCATGTGGAAAAACAACGCAACAATTGGTGGTGCTTTCCCCTTTGTCCCAAGTACAAAACACAATCGTCGGTGCATATAATGCGAATGTAGCAGGCCAAGGCGACATCGGTAGCATTATATGGCACACGGAACTGGGACCCTGGTTGTGACGAATCAACTTCCGGGGCACCAGTGGTCCAGAGATGAATATCGGTTTCTAAACCGTCAATAAACCCCACACCTCTAGTACCCCAGAATGGACCCAAACAGATTTGAATACAAATAAATTATAAGACCTCCTTGTCCAATTTTGGTAACGTGGACGGAACGGCAGGCTTATCTCTGCAAGGTCGTGAATCGTTGGTTAGTTGCAACACAGCGAACAATACAATTATTACCCAATGATAAAAGGGACTGTCCAGGCAAGGCTGTATAAAAATAAATACTTTATTATTACTACAACCAGGGCTTTAAGTGGGCTGGGGCTAGCTGGGGCCGAGCCTCAGCAGGCTCAGAAATCTCATTCTGAGGTGGGGCTCTGCCAGGGCTCACTAATCTCCCCTGGCAGCCCCGGCCGCTAGAGGACAAGGCTTTTTTTCTAACGCCTGAAGCTCTCGCTCATGTGCGAGAGCATCAGATTTAAGAAAAAAATGCCTTTCATCCATAATGGTGGCGCCTGCACCTGAGAGGTATCCCTTCAAGCAAGAGATGCCTGTGGGCCGGCACCACCATTATGGAGAGAAACGTGATGCCCCTGGAAGCAGAGGCCTTTTTTTCCAAATCCTGAAGCAGGCCGTTTTTTTTCAAAATACTAAAGCTCCCGCGAATGAGGAGGAGCTTCAGGATTTGGAAGAAAAGGCCTCTGCTTCCAGTGGCCTCACCTTTTCAGCCTAAATGGTGACGCTGCCCCTCTCCAGCTGGCGAGGGGCAGCACCACCATTAAGGCTGAAAAGGCGAAGCGCTGTCTGCTGCCAGGCAAGCCTTTAGAAAACAAATGCAGAGATCAGCACCCTCACCCCAGGGGTACTCTACAAAAGGCTGCCTGGCAGCCGTGCCTGTAGCCCATTGAGCCAGGCTTGTCAACGGCCCACATGCGACCCCCCACCGTTAGGCCACGCCCCCCTGATGAGCCCCGGCTCATTTTTCAGTCCATTTTAAGGCACTGTCAAGAGACAATTCTAGCACACTACAATGATAACCCACACTGTAAAGGAACACAGAGGACAGTCAGTTTCACAAAGGAAAGGGATGCACTCTGGATACTGACAGGAGAGTAGTTGGTAAAGTAATCAGTCTTATAGTTCAAGATTATTTGGTTCCAGCACCAAAGGGGCAAAGGGTCGTAACTGTCTCTAGGGGCCTTCAAAGAAGGACCAGGTGGGCAGAACCACAATGTACCTGTATGCTGAAGAAGTTCTTGGTGCTCGACAACATCGAGGACGTTGCAGGGCGCTTTGCAGCCCATGAGACAGAGTTACCGGTGGGAGACACCTGTGGGTACCAAGCAGCAGGCAGTTCGGCAAAGCGAGGCTGAATGGACGTCTGCACGCTGTCCGGCGCGGTGGCTCGGGGCCAAGAATCGCTGTCTCTGTGCTGCTTGGCAGATCTGGAATAGTGGTTGAGGCGTCTCTGATGGCTCCGGTGACTGCGGCGTGACAACAGTCAGCTGTGTGGCCAGATGCGTTTTGAGGACTCGACTGTCTCGAAATTGTCCTTACAAAGATGGACGCTGGATGATGCTTGTTTGGCACTCCTCCTAGCTTCTTCGCAGGGCTTGTGTCCTTTCAAGGTGGACGGCCCAAAGCTCAGGAGGGTGTTAGCAGGCAATTGCCTTGTCTTGGGTCCAGAGACTCTCTGGCACTTCCCACCTAGGAAGCTTGCTGTCAGAACCTAGCAGGGCACTCTGTGCTGGCTGGGTACCGGTTCTGGAGCTGCTGGATGGATCCTCTGACTCTGGTATCTCCCTCTGTTCCCTGCGAGATGTTTAGGGGAGGATCTTACTTCCCTCTTGGAACTCCTGGCCTTCCTTCACTGGCGGAAGATGTAAGGTAGACTGTACCTTCAGCTTGTGTCTAAATGAGTCCTTCTTACTCCTTGCAAAGTCTTCAGATGATCTGATCAGTGAGGGGCAAAGGCCTTTTTAAATCCAAATGGGGCCCCAATGATTGGTGCAGGCTAAGCCCACCTTATTGAACCAATCTTGGGTTCCCACCAACAATCTTCAGTGATGCTTCAGGTCAGAATCAGGGAGCTTGGCAGCAGACAGGGGAAGGATGACAGCATATACTTCTAAGTCCCACCCATCTTCCTGTCTGCTGTATATCAAGTGTCTCACTAATTAACTGAGCCCTATGCAGCACTTGGTCACAGCATGGGCAACCTTTGAAGTAGGAGGTTGCAGGCAGACTTTCGTCTCCTACAATTCACATACTTCTCGCTCTGAAAGGAGTGGTTCCAGACAGGACATTCACTGCCCTTTCATACCAAGGAGGGGTGTTAGTACCAAGTTGACACGTTGCATTACAAAGAGGTGTTGGTCTCTGGTCTCCATTGTCACTTCCTGCACCAAGACCTTCGTTGAGGCCTGCTAATTAACATTCTTCAGTATTTGCTGCCACCAACAAGGTGTAACAATGGAGATGCAAATCCATGGGGCCTTGAAATGCTAATCAGGATGCCCACGGCCAGAGGCTTTTGATGTACCCACAGCTGTCAGGTGTCAGCTACACATGACAGGGGAGGGCGATGCTGATAAGCTGTGTCCTCTCTGAGTACATGACAATTTTTCTGCTCTGCGGTGAGCGTGGAAAATATGTTGCGGGAATGGCCCCACATATTTTCCAAAGGTTGATCTCCCATCATTCATTCTTTTTAAGTAAATAAAATTCAAAAAGCCCCGACTGGCTCACTCTCCCTGAGCGGATGGTCGAATTCCTCACACTGGTAACATCGCCCGGCTAAAAACTGGCTGAGAACACATTTCGTAAAAGATAAGCCACCCTTCCTCGGCTCCGGCATTGCAGCACATCTTCAATTTGGCCTAACGCATCTAGAGGACCACGGCGCATTAGCAGCAGCCTCATTATTTTTTTAATGTTTTAATTAACAAGAAAGCATGCTTGTCCAAGTTGTTGTTGGACCAGTTATTAAAATCCAGTTAGGCAACCGGGATCCCCTGGCTGAAGCGCGCAACAGAAATATGTATACGCAGTGAGGGATTAACCATATAGTTACTTTCAGATAATTTAACGAAAGCCAAGAACATTACATTTCTTCACAACCCAGCTTTACAGCTACTGCTTGCCAGAGAAAAGACCACATTATGCATGCCGCTTAATCAAGAAATAATGGCAACACCGCCGCCAACCGAGTTCCAACCGGATTTGACGCTGAGCCATTCATTGCGTGACCGGTTTCTAATCACCAGACCTAGGTTTGATTGCCTGCCAATACATTCCACGTCCGCAATGTGGGGCGCCGAAAGCGCAAGAAGCGCAGCCTCCTGCTGTCCATTCTGTTGTGATGCTCCAGAAACATCATTCCATGGTTTATTCTTGTGTCAAAAATTAGGAAGTGTTACGAGAGAGACTCATCTGACAAAATGTAAGGTCTTATCAACCAGCTTCATCTGTCTTCTCTCTGCTAATGCCCGGTGCGGTCCTGGGCTTCCAAGAGGTATTATGACAATTAGAAATCAGCACCTGCCCGCAAGAGAAATGCGTACACACGTGTGATGTATGTGGTGCCAACACAATGTACCCACCGACCCCCTTCCCCTCCCCGCGGATGAGTTTTAGTGGGAATTTAGGCACGTTTCATCATTGTTCTATCCACAGGCCATTAACGATTTTATTTATTTATTCACTTGTATTGATTATTTTATGAAATTGTGATAATCTTACAATAGCATTCTACTATCAATGTTTGGAATTGACTCTTGGCTTTACGGATTCTTTCTTGGCCATAATCTGTTTTTTAATTTTATTTTAATTGTTTTGCATTTTTGTGGATCAATTCAATCAGAATAAAGCCCTTGACGAGTGGTGCAACTGAGGATGGGTAGTCACGTGATGTACCCCCCCTGTGGCGAGACCGTTTGCTGTGTAAGGCGTCAGTACTTCATGGCGAGCCCTAAAGGTGGATTTGTGTCCAGTGATGTGTGGTCATGACTGGGTTTCATTGGCCCAGTCCCCTCTATGCTTACAGGGGGCCACCCGCCCAGGACCCCTGCTCTACCCCCTATGGCATCCTCCCATGCTTGCAATAACAGCGCGTGCTGTGCATGTGTAACCTTCCTCACTGGTGCTCATATCCCATCTCCTGAGACGGGGCCCTAACTGTCCCCACTCACCTGCACCCTCTACGTCCCCGAGAGATGTGTTCACAGCCCCCTTTTCCCTTCACAGCCACTGTGTTCAAGGCTCCGCTCTGTGCACTTGTCCTCACCTCACAATAGCAGAGTGTTCTCACCTTCACATCCATAGAGTAAGGGGAGGCATCCTTACTCCTCCACATGACCCCGGAAAACTAAGTCCTTTCGAAAGCCCCGGCTTACCCCTCTTTATCCCTTTTTGACTCATCACACTTTGTATCTTCCCCACCTCATCTGCCTCTTGTTGTATTCCTCCTTTTATTCCCTGAACCCACGACTTCCCCAGTCGAAGCTTGGTGTCACCAACAGTCATTCCCAGTGGGGCCCCAGCTTCAGCGTACCTTCTACCGACTCTTGCGCTCTGCCCTCTCAACCCTTCGGTAGCTTCTCTATGCAGTGGGACAGTATGCCAGCGCGCAACGCACAGGTGGGCCTCGAGGCGGCAGTCCGGGGCCTTTGTCCAGCTCGCCACACCTCCAAGGACTTCACTGGCCTGCAGACACCCTTTGTTCGGAGCCTCATGGGTCCTTGGCTACAGTTCTGTCCGTGAACCTCTCGGCCCCTACAGTGATACCACTCATCCTGGAAGTTATTGGGGTCCCACTTTTTCCGCATGCCCAATCCATCTTTCCCATTGCATCACCTGCATACCCTCAATGCATAGCCAACTCTTGGCTCTGAGATACTTCAGTCCATTGGCCTGACCCTATCCAGCCTGCAGGAAGTCTTCTCATAGGGAAGATTTGACATTACCATCTGGTATTATTTATTTATTTTATTTATTTATTCTTTGCTTGCCAGCCGCTGAAACTCTCTAGAACTCTTGCGCACATCTGAAGGCCATCCCACATCCATAACTCCCATCTCCGCCGCACACTTCAGATACCTTGAACCTAATAAAGAGGGGGTTGCTTTTAAGGTCTTCTCTTTAGTTCTCCTGATTTACCCTGTCTAGCTCTATCGAACAACTGCTACATACACTCCTACTTACAGGCAGGGGTCAAGTCCTAAAATAAAAACTGGATAGGGGGGGCTTATTAACATGCCAACTGAATGTGTTGTCACCAGAAAATAGCACATCAAGGTGCCCTCTGAAAAAAGTGGGGGCACTTCTGAAAAAAGTGATGGGACGCCGTCCAACCGCGTACACCCTCGACTTGAGCCCTGCCTACACGTCCAGTCTACCTTGTGATATTTTTCCCTGAAGTTTGTTAACCAAGTCTGTTCCATTTTGTTCACCCATTCTTCCTAACGTATTCTCCTCCCACAGACTATGGGCTAGTTGTACATGCTGGGCGGGATCACGATCCGCTCACCCGCGGACAAGGATTTGGCGCGTTAAAACAATGATGGCAGTGATTCTCGCACAGCATAAAAGCCAAATTACATAACATATTCCAGTGAACTTTACCTAAATATGAGGCTCACTTCCCCAAATATCAAGCTCCCCAGTAAGGTATCAATGTCATTACTTCTTGGACTCAACCAGTCGGTGACGCTGGCGGCTCTCCAGGTGCAGCACGTGCAGCATGTGCTGCACCTTTCATTTGGGCACCAGAGCTATATTTTGAGCGTGCTATTGGCCCAAATAGATGCCCAAAATATGGCCACAATAGAAGCAACAGTGTCGCCCCTCACTGCCACCAGGGTGTTTCATAATGACCGGATGACGAAGGCAAACAGTGTGTCCCATGGGCACCAATGCCCCTGGTATGCCCATGCACCCAGGGCCTCTTTTGTGTGATAACCTATTTTAGCTCCAAATGTTCACATAGGAAAAGGGTTGAGCTTGCTGAAAAGGTGTAATACGGGGCCAGTGGGAACATTATTTCCAGGGCCTCTTTTGGTTTCCAGTCCACCCCTGAATGCACGGCTGGTCCCTTAACAAGGGCTTGGCAATGACTTAACACCACCCTGTTATTAGGGGTGTTGACGAGGAGAGGAAATTACTGACGGGCCCATTGGTCAGTACTCACCCTCGAAAACTAGTAATACAAGATAGCTGCACCATGCGAGGACAGAGTGCAGGATTCACATACTCCAGCAAGATTCAATGACCAAGACTCAGAAAATTGGCAAAGGGAAGTCCGTTTAATGATACATACATCAGCTAAAGGAAATCAGCAGTATCAGAAACACCTGTGTCACCGCGACATCCCCGAACTACAGTCAAACAGCCTCTTTTATGGGCAAAATTCATCATCATTGACGTCTAATTCTACAAAAAATCATCACGCAATATAATTGGTTGGGAAAGGTACCTTAAGTATAGCTGCTATATCTGTATATGGAAATAAAGCGAGTGGATTGGATAACTCTTATCGGGTGGGCGTCTATGCCCATCCCTCTACAACACACGTGATTGACGTCACCACAAGTACGACGTCT
Organism: Ambystoma mexicanum; assembly: GCF_040938575.1. Taxonomy (NCBI): domain Eukaryota; kingdom Metazoa; phylum Chordata; class Amphibia; order Caudata; family Ambystomatidae; genus Ambystoma; species Ambystoma mexicanum. Next base: position 333,067,203 of record NC_090924.1, on the reverse strand, counting down.
TATTGGTTACAAGGTAGTTTTAGGCTCTAGGGTTGGAACCTGCCAGTGCTGAGCTCCAGTTATATTGATCATGAGCAAGATCACAGGAGTAATTGTAGGGGTTTAGCCCAAGTCCCTGTTTGGTTGGATAAGAAAAATGGTGGTCTCCTGGTTATCTCGCTTGGAAGTTAGTGAAGTAATTACTGTGACACTTTATTCCATACGAATTGGTTCGTTTTTATTAGTGGTGGTTGTACTTGCATTGAGTTTTACATACTCATAGTTGTTTTTGAGAAACACTGTTTCAACCTAGATAAGCAAGTTAGGTCAGCCGACACGTGTTTCGACCCGTACGGTCTTTCTCAAGGCATTTAATTCTGGTGTGTGCCCTCTGTGGGGTTCTGTTGGAATGTGGACTGTCCCTACGGCAGTCCAGGCTCCTGTTGGGCCCTGAGTGCTTCTCTGTAGTCCTCGGCGGCGGTGCGCTGCTGCTTATTGGTTACAGTGTCTGTAGGACCCTAGATTACATGGCCCATTTTGATTGGGCAAGTTACACCCCGAAACATAAATCTCCATTTTAATTAGCAGCATGCAGAATAGACACCCAGGTGCCTAGTGTCCCAAGATTCACCCTTCCTCCCTTCCATCAATCAGTGTTTTAGGGCTATGTGTCAATTAGTTGGCTGGGTATGGCCTCGGATCTGTCGTCTCTTATCAGGAAAAGTTATGGCATCCTCGGGTTCTGGATGACATCAGGCGGTGGTACATCTGTCGCGCTCTGAAACACTTGTGTACGAGCGCGATAGAAATAAAATATCAATCAATCAATCAATCTTCGCGCCCGTCTGGTCACGTGTTAGTTCACCATGAATCTGCTTCAGTTTCCAACCTTTTGTGCATTTAATTCCGTGTTCGCTTGGCCACCTCCATGGGCCTCTCTTATCTTGACCTTCACGGGCGGGCTAGTATGCTCTGTAGTTGGAGTCTCGTGAGCTCATGCTCACCTCCCCTTCTCTGGTCAGTCTCGATTTCCCCGGCATGAGCCTCTTTGCTGAGTTTCGAAACTTGGCCTGTCAGGCCTTACGCCGTCTGGGTACATTTCTGCTTTCACAATTGGAGTCGCACGTGTACATTGTGCTGTGTTGAGGTAGATATATGGTTGGCGTTTGCCGCTCTATTCTTCTACTAAGCATAGTAGGCAGTCTCGATTTCTTAGTATCTTGCGTTTCAAGCTTATTTACACACGTTCAACAGGGCGGTTGCTTCCATCTTGTCTCGTGGCACCATTCTCTTATGTTTTACCAGTATCTCCCCCCTGTATCCGTTATAATTATCCTTGTAGTTACTAGTACTGGCATACGTGCTATCAGTAGCCAATTCTGTTTGTTCTCGGGGCTGCTCAGGCCCTTGGTTTATTTCCATTGGCCTTCCATTAAGGCTTTAGGGGTCTCCTCGTGGACCGTGTGCAGGTATTCCTCATTTCGCATCAGCGGCTGGTACGGCGGTCTGATAGGGTAGCGTGCTGCCCAGGGTTGTCGTGTTATGGCTGCTTCAACCGGTACCGATCTCCTTATATACACGGGGCAGAGTCCCAGCGCGGCTCTCTGTTGGCTTATTTGCCCCTCATACGTCACGTACCTCGGCGAGTACTTTACTGGCAACTCGCAATGGGGGTCAGGGGTGCAGGTCATATCTGGGACCTCCTCTACAGGGCCAATGGGCATTTGCATCTGAAAGTCACCAGGAGAGCTCCAGTGAACTACCAAGTCTATGCCTTCTTCCAAGGCGATTAAAGTGAGTCAAGTAAATCTTTTAAACCTCAGTGTATGTCCATAAGGTCTGCTATGGAGTAGGAGGCTCATCTGGCCTGCATTACTTTGCCTTCTGGCATTTGTAGCCTTCCATCCAAGATGTGTAAAGTAAAGGCTAAATCATGCTCTTTTCGCTTCATAGGTGGATATACAAACTGTCAAGTGCACTTTCCAGTCAATCGCTGCAAAACAGTAGTTTTGCTGTTCTGGAACCCAAAACTTGAAATATGTATACCATTCAGAAATCAGAAGCCACATTTTGCATAAAGTGAAAATGACAATGCATGGTACCGCCAGCTTCAGTACTTACATGCTGGTAGGTCCTCCGCATGCAACTGTGAACTTTTAAACAACAGAGTTCAAAAGAGACGCATGAAAAACAGGGGTCACCACATTTACACCTCACTTTTGCACTCTGTTTTGCAAAAGTGTTAATGCCATTTGCAGTCAACCTTTGCAATGGACTCCTATGGAATCCGCCGTTTTTAGGAGGTGTTAAAAATAGGCAGATGCCATTGGTTTTACACCAGCAGAAAAATCTTGCGCTGCTGTAAAACCAAGTTGTTTTGTGGGCGGCAAGTGGGAAGGAAACATATTTCACATGATGTCTCACATTCCACACTCCATGTGCCAACACTAAACCCCCTAGGCATCACACTAACCCACCACCGATACACCAGCTCAACTCTCCACACTCGCCTTACAAACCCCTCTGCCAGGTGCCACAGACAACCACACAAAGATGTTGTATTACCTGAAGCTTACATTGATGGCTGCACCGGACAACATGCAAATAATGTGACACGTATAAACCACGCAGAGAACTACCTTTTCAGATCTGCACACAATGCAACAAAGCAATCTTCCCCTGCTCCTTCTACTCCACGTGCCCTTTACCCCACCCCCTGCTTTTGCAGATCGTGAAGCACCAAAGGCAGGGACGCCCTTTCACCAAAATGCCTGGGATAGCGGAAGTGTAAAAACATGACCCTTGACCTCTGATGACATCACAGGAAGTGATGACATTTGACCCCACCCCAAAGTGGCATCACAGGAAGCGATGGAACACAACCTCTGCTGCGGTCCGTCCTCTGGTGACCGGACTGACTGGCGAGTGCATATACCCTCCTATCAAATCCATTGATATGGGACTCAGGCAGTCCTGGCGCTACAGTACCACAAATGTAGGTGACAGCCAGGGGTGGGGGGGGCGACATAATACCAAGACATTTTGGTATAATCAAAGAGGGACATTTTACAAATAGTGTGAGCTGAATGACTTCTAGGGGCACCCAATGCTTGCGGGTAAGACTCAGTGTGGCTCATTTTCCCAGTCCTGTATTGGTAAAGTGAGGGGTAAATCCCAGGCGTACAGCTTGTGTGGGTTTATGGACAATGCATCGAATTCCTTGCATCGACATGCATTCGCATCGAATTTTTTCCATCTAAAAAATGTGCACCGAATGCATTTTTCCCCCAACCCCTGTTTTTTACCCTTTATGCTGCACCTAAACAAAAATTAACCCTTTACCTCCAAAAATATGCATTCGATGGCCATTTTTTTAGATGAAATAAATGTGATGGAATGGCATTAGATGCAATGACCAGATACCCTTGATTGCCTCCCTTCACGGATCCGGGACAGTGTGTCTCCCATTCTGCAGGTGGAGAGTGAGCTTTTGGATAGAGATAAACATGGGAACTCCCACTCGGATAATATTTTCCTGGGAAAATGAACCTAGCACCCAGCCCCCCTTGTCAGTCCTTTATCAGGGCAGGCACTGTATTTAGAATCAAGGTGCAAGATGACCAGGAATGAAGCAGATCCCCATTCAGAACAACATCTTCATGTCATGTTACTAGGATGTTATACTGCCAGGTCACAGCATTAGGAGTTTCTGAGGGCCCAGGCTTGCCCGTGGAGGGCTGTGCCTGTGCTAGGGGTATCCAGACCTTAGTCTGCTGGAGGAGAGAAAAGAGCGAGGAGAAGATAAGAGGATGGGAAAGTGGGAAATAGAAGCTGCAAACACCGGTGGGCGATGCATAAAGGCGTGTGGTGTGTGTCGCCAACAACATTCATTGAAAAGGGATGCATGGCCGGGCTGGAAGAGGCAGTGTTGGGCAGGAAGAGGCAGTGCTGGGCTGGAAGAGGCAGTGCTGGGCAGGGAAAGGCAGTGCTGGGCACAAAGAGGCAGTGTTGGGCAGGAAGAGGCAGTGGTGGGCTGGAAGAGGCAGTGTTGGGCAGGAAGAGGCAGTGGTGGGCTGGAAGAGGCAGTGCTGGGAAGGGAAAGGCAGTGCTGGGCACGAAGAGGCAGTGTTGGGCAGGAAGAGGCAGTGCTGGGCTGGAAGAAGCAGTGCTGGGCTGGGAAAGGCAGTGCTCGGCAGGAAGAGGCAGTGTTGGGCAGGAAGAGGCAGTGTTGGGCAGGAGGAGGCAGTGTTGGGCAGATCTGTTCTGCCTCCTCAATCTCTGCATCCAATAAATGTCATATTTTACCTTGGCTTATTTTACACAAGTACGAATAAACAGTATTTTACTTTTTTTTTAAATTATTCTTGTAATACAAACTTTCTTAATAGCTAGCAATTCTCGCAAATGAACAGCAACCCGTCTGTGGTACATGCCCTATTCGCAGCTGGCAGTTCTATGGCAGAGCGCGTCTTTGTGGCAGGTGATGCCAGTGCCACGAGTCTGGGCGCATCACCTCGGTTGTGCAGGTGGTATCAGGGGCCAGGCACATCTGTACCTGTGACCACCCGTTTTTCTTTGTTGGGACTATTTGCCTGATTTTGAGAAGTAAAATGGCCGCCTGCACTGCGTATCTGCAACCCCAGGGCCAAGGTAGAGTAGACCTGGGCACAGGAACGCTGCACGACCTTGGCATAGGAGCTCTTGGTATGGGTAAGTGGAATCTGACACAGAATCCAGGGGCCCCAGACCAAGAGCGCCAGTGACAGGGCCAAGGGTTCAAGTGCCTGAGATAGTAGACGCTACACACAGGGCTCTGGGTAGAGGAGCCCGGGGTGCAAGATTGCTAGGGACAGGATGCCCAGGGTACAGGGCATCAGCCGAGATCCCGCGTACATGAGCCCTAGGCCACAGTGACCCCAAGCGCAGGAGACCTAGTAACGGGGAGTCATGCACAGTTCACATCGATCCCATGGTGCACTAGTTCCATGGTATTTCGCAAATGTCCGACAAAGTCATCCATTTCCTATCCGAGCTCACACTTAATGTTCTTGGAATGAAATACATCCTCAGCTAGAACAGAAGATTTACGAGCGAAAACATTTACAAAGGTTAAAATTATCATTTAGATCCAGGTGTCAGCGGGCTGGAACATTGTTGCGACCAAACGTGTGCAAAGGTACACGGCTGAAGGCGCGAGATGGAGCGAGCTACAGGGGGGAGAGTTCCTGAGGAATCTCGATACCTGACATTACGTAGCCTGCAGCATGGGCGCCAGTGGGTGAGGACGGTTCCTGTAGATCAGGCACAGAAATGTGCTCTCCCGCCACCAAGGTCTGTAGACTAGCGAGGGACGGAAACTCGCACTCAGTGCAGCGCTATCCTGCCTACACCTGGACGCACACATGCACACTCACTCATATACACACACCCATACACACACGCACATTCACCCATACATACAAATACACGCGCACACACACACCCCAAAAGTCTTTCCGTAGCAAAATTGGTTCATTACAAAGTTAAAAACAGCTACAAAAGCTTAGCTTTATTGCTTTATTGCATCTGGATATTAACACTCGGGGCACAAAACGGACAAACCGACACTGGGAAGATCTTAACCCTCCAACATGAAAGATTCTCAAATCTTATTTTTATAAGGCCCTTAACTTGTGCCTGAAAGAGGAGAATCAAACAGCATAACTGGATAATGTGAACAGCCCTCCACCTGCTGCCAGCTCTTGGATCCCCATGGAGATTGCGCGATATACAAATCCACAAACAGTGCGCACACAGGTGATGGCACATATGAATGCACACAGATATGGGCACATGCACACTGTGACACCCATACACACAAGTACTAGCCTTATATTTACCTTCAAAGTAAATATTTCCTAAGAGCATTAAAGAAACTTTCACAAGACATCAGTTTCACTTATCACGTCAGTTCCCTGTTTCCTGGATTCTCCCACACTTCAATAAGCTGGGGACCCCTCTTCTGTGAAACGTGTTTACACCCACTCAAGACGCATCCCGGCTCCGCCATTTAGAGATGGCTTTACTCTCTCCGCACCCAGGACTATGGTTCAGAAGAGCTCCTAAGTGCTAGCTGGTCATCCAATTCCACCCCTCCTGAAAGCTTCTAAGGCTTTGCTCTTCCTTTAGGCCAACAGTTATGAAGAACGATGAGTACATGTGTTTTGTCATGCAGGTCTAGAGGTCAGAAAGGTTGCCAACACTCTCTTCACCAAGACCTACAGTTCTAAACATCTGCAACGGTGTGTTTCTTCACCCAAGCATCCTGTTTAAAAGGCTGAGCACTTGGCGCTTCATGCCAAACTACAGTTCACAAGCACACCACCACAATAGATGGTAGACTGATGTGCCTCCAATGTAGGGTGACCAGATTTAAAAAAGTTACAAAACCAGGACAGGGGACTAACATAAAAGTAGGACTGACTCTTGAAAGTGGCTCTCAAGGCACTACACTTCAGTAGCGTTTGGAGGAGAAGGTGGTTTAAGTGTTACTGTTCAAAGAAACGCATATTCTAATTACATTTTTACAAACTAACACTATCTTAAGTTGTAGAATGCAGCATTTCTTCTCTGCGAGTTTGTGCAATCCTGCCGGCCAGCTGTGAAGACCGACTACCAAAAACCGGGACCACTGCAGTTTCCGAAGGAAACATAATCTTGCGAAAGGGGGACAGAGCACCAAATACTGGGACAGTCCCGGGAAAAACCGGGGCGTCTGGTCACCCTACTCCAAGTCAGCGGGGATTCCAATCCATCATCTTTCAGCTCATCTGTGCCCTTACAGAAGTGGGTAACACATATCTGAATCAGTCTTAACAATACCTTCAAATGGAATGAGTCCCACTGTAAATGCTAGGCCATGTCCCCCTTCATCCCCCTCTTCCCCCCCTCCAGCACTGAAGCATCTCCAGACATGTTCCTGGTATGTTGAGCTTCCCCACTCCCCAATGGGCTTCCGCTTCAGCCCACAGGCACAATGCACTCAGCCGCCCTCTCCACCCTCTACCCATAGCCCTCTCAAATACAGAGGCTTCCTTAGAGAACAACAGATGATGGATGGAAATGTTTTAGCCAACACCTTTTAACACCATCGCCATTCCATCCATCGAAACCCGCAGAATGTTCGGTTTAACCATCTAAGCGCGGCTCACTGACAGAAACTACAGCACGCGATGCCGCTTGCAGCGCCCGGAGATGGCAGCGTCATTATGAAGAAGTTCCGCGTTTGGACTGTAGTTAGCGTGAAGCTTTTCTGAATATCGATCTCCTGCCTCCTCTTACAAGGAGATGGTTTATCACCAAATGTGAAACTGAGATTTACTAAATTTCCCCGGGGAGCGCTCACTCAGGTCAGATTCACCGGTAGCTGTCGGGCGTTCTCGTCCAAGGGCATAAGATTGATTAGAAGGTCTGAAGGCGAGGCATCCGCTCCAAACCCGGAAGCAGTAGACGGCTGCAACATTGAACAGTGGCAGACTGATGGATTTTTCCAGCGCATGCTGGGGACTGGAATACATGCTCTACTTTGCCTTCTCGGCTTTTGCTATAACAGGACTAACAAAGAGGTCTTCCGTTGGACCGAGTCTTGCTCCTCCCGAGACCTGCCAGCACCCCTTAAAGATTGGCTTCTGATGATGAGCACTAACACCCATGGGAAGGTGACCACGACAATGGGTGCACCCCTTCATTTCCAAGAATTGACCAATCCTTCTTTAGTTTTCGACAGTAAGAATTGGCTCTTTGACAAAGATTCTTCAACCTTCCTCAGACTGCCTCTGTTGGCACCCACTTATATTGCCTATTGTATATATTCTTTGTATAATATTTGTGAAATTCCTTTTTATGCAAATAATGTAACCATTGTGCTATGTATGCATCCTTTATGCAACTTGTATTCAAAAACCTTTGTAAAAAGCGCCCAGATACCTCTGGGTGAGGAGCGCTATACAAATAAATAAACAATCAAACCAACAAATGACAAAGGGTATGGTAGAACAAAGTGAGCTCATACTTTGACCGAGGTTTTGGGAAATTCCGAGATCATAGTTCCTATCCCATTGTAGGACACACTCCGGCCCTGTGGCTACAGGAGCCCTGCGAGGAGCAGGATGTGGAATGTACCATGATTAACTGAAGTCTGGCATGGAGTGGGTAGGGGACTGCCAGTGGTGAACAGGAAGGTCATGTCGGAGTAAAGTTAAATGACCCACTGCTCGGCAACCTTGGACTTCTATGTGTAGTGCCCGCACACCTATACTTGTCTTGTGTTTACATGGGGTCAACGTTTCCGAGTCACTGCAACCCTCTATCCCAGATGCAAGATCATTCCCATACTGTGTCTACTTCCATCAGCCCAAGAGTGACCATTCCAGAAGGCCAGCCTGTGCGTCCTACGCAGAAGTCCTCCAGCCCCAGAATCTTCAATTCCTTCAGTCTCAACCCATCGCTTCCCGAAGAACTGGTATCCACCACTTGTGTTGACCCCTCTGATGATCGTGTGATGGGCTTCCCTGTGTACACCTTGCCCGAAGGAGGTGTGGGTTTCTTCTTTACTTGAGGTTTCAACAATTCTTTTCTGTCTTGTGTAGCTGTGCGAATTGTGGCTGCCTCCATTTCAGCCGTAGAGTAGCCTCTCTCCAAAAACCTGTCTCCCATGTCTTTCACTGCTTTTTCATAATCAGAAGGGTCACTGACTATTCTTTTTACCCTTAGCATCTGGCTATAGGGGAGGTTTTCGATTAAGCTTGGTTGGTGAAAACTGAGTCTTTGCAAAAGGTTATTGCGATCAGTACTCTTTCTGAAAATCTTTGTTTGGTACTCATGGTCTGTGATCCTTATTTCCACATCCAAAAAATGTATCTTTTCTCTAGAGTACTCATGTGTGAATTGTATTCTGGGATCGATACTGTTTAAGTAATTGAAAAATTCTAGCAATTCTGTTTCAGTGCTTGTCCAGATGCCAAAAACATCATCAATGTATTTGATCCACAACCCTAGGTTGTTATTCCAATTGATGTTTTTAAGTACAAATTCGGTTTCAAATTTATGCATAAATGCATTGGCATATGAGGGTGCCATGGTAGCCCCCATTGCTGTGCCAGCTACTTGAAGGAAAAATGAATTTTTGTATTGGAAATAGGAGTTGTTACCGATAAATTCAAGAAGCGCCATTATGAACTCTTTCTGTGCTGGAATGTCTTCTTCTTGCAAAAGTAACCATTCTACTTCTAGCGGGAAGATGAAGCCAAAGAAAAGAAAGCTAAATAAGGTGTCTGTCCACATATATAGAGTTCTTTGTGGCAGCTGGGCTTTTTTCAAGAACCTAACTGATAATAATGATGTGTTATTTATATAGCGCCTTTATCCAAAGCGCTTTACACAGCCATATTTGCATATAATATCACCCAACTGAAATTGGTACTCATTTATCGCCTCAGAAGGATGAAAGGCTGAATTGGCCTTGCCGGGATTTGCACCTGCGACCTGCAGATCACGCTCAGATCGCAGCAGCGAGCGCTCAACCCGCGGCGCTATCTTACCAGCTGATGGCACCGCTTACCGCTGAGCTATCTTACAGGTGATGATACCAATTCCACATGCTAGTGATCCTTATTGAATGTATTAATCTCTCCGGACGAGTCCTATGTTTTTTTTCTTCATGGCGAATTCAGGAATGACTACCTCTTTCCTAACAGTTCTTGCAATGTGCCTGGTTGGAGGTTCCTTGTAAGGCCAGGTTACACCTCCGCTCTGTTCTCCTGGTTTATGTTCATTTTCTGTCTGTGTCTTTAATGAAATGTTGACAGTCCCTTCCAGGGCCTGCATAATATTTTTTATTTAACATTTTGTGAGGTTTGTGCGTGTCATTGTGGTAATGCAGTCCAGAGACAAATATACCTTCTCCTATGAGTGTAAATTGTGCATTGACAGACCTCTTTACCTTGGGCTAGCTCAGCCTGTCCAAAATCCACATTTCGGATTGCAAATCATTATGAAGAGTTACAACATACACCTGCCTTAACTGGATGTTTAAAAAAAAAAAGAGTAGTGTTGTACTTTGAATTACGTTTTTCATTTGATTTAAATGTTAAAAACAAGTTCACGACGAGGAGGAGCTTCTACGCGGAAATCCAGTGCATGGCAAGCAACATAAGGTCATGGTCAGGCAAGCGTTTGGCTCACTGGTAAATACAAAGGGCTTCGTGAAGTTTGTGTATGAGAGAGTTCAGTGATAATCCCCCAAATTATGGCAGATGTGTTCTCGGTTGTCACTCTAAAGTTCAATAAAGCCTACATTGTATCTGCAGTGGGTAACACATGCTTGGGAAATGTCCTTCTATGATGCAATGTTTCCTGTCAGAGTTGCTGCATAATGACTGGATATCTGCCGATGTCCTCTCTTACCATTACAAATGTACAGTGTCATGGTCCACAACCTGCGTGCAAGAGAAAAACGTGCCTTGGATTTGTTAGGAGTGAGGAATGCCAACTCCCCCCTGATTCAGGGGGAAGGACAAGCCTCTCTGATTGTGGACATCTATCTCTGAGGAGAATCTGCTTCTTCCCCAGCAGCAATTGAGTCCTGCCTATTGGCAGATTCTGCCTCATTCCTGAGATGATTTTGTACCTGCTATGGACTATTAGTCCCGGCGAGAGTCAAGCAGAATGCAATACGCGTTCTGATTGGCTCTCACCAGGTCGTTACCCGGCCGAGAATCTTTTGATTCTCGGCCGGGATTCCAGCTGCCTTGTCCTCAGTGGGGGGCGTGGCAGCCCCTCAACCAATGAGGAGGCTCGAAGCGGGGCCATCCCCGCTCCGAGCTTCCCCACGGCTGAGAGGCTGCCTTCGCCCCCCCACTGGGGTCTCGGGTAATGCTTTTTTTCCCCCTTTCCGCCCTTCTCCCTGCCCTCCCCACCCCACTTACCTTCTTGCTCCTTCGTCCCCGGTGGGGGACAATGGCAGCCTCACACAGCTGGAGGCTTCCATCGTCCCCTGCCGGGGAAACAGGTACGTTTTAAAAATAACTTTTTTTCTTCCCCTCCTGCCCCCCAAACCCACTTACGTTCTGCTCCTTTTTTCGGGAGCGGAAGCGCTGGGAACACGTCTGTTCCCAGCGCGTCCGCTCCCGATGGCCGCCATGGAAAGGGAAAACGGACTCCGTTTTCCATCTCCCGGCGGCCATTTTCTTGGTCATCTCTTTATTTTATTTTTTTTCTCTTGCTAATATGACTTCTGAACAGTCACATCCATCCAGATCTACTCCAGCTGTTGAGGCTGCCCCAGAGGACAAAGCCGTAGACCCCACACAGCAGCAAAGCACACGCAAAAGCCAGTGGGGCCTATGTTGTATGCAGAGCAGCCAATCCAGCGCATAGCTCCACATACACATGCACTAGACCAGTGGTGCACAACATGTGGCGCTCTAAATCACATGAGTTTAATGATGAAGTGTTGCAGTTTGTGCGCTTGGATCATGATGCATGCAGTTCGACATCCATTCAAAAACAATGTCAGTCCCATAGTGCAAATAAATCAAAGTGCTGATGCCGTTAAAAGGCTATGTTTCACAAGTGATAAAAAGTGCACCTTAAAACTCATGTTTTTTTGCTCAACTGCAATGTGTGCACTAAGGCCTCTAGCGCCTGCCCGTTGCCATCGATGGTTCGGCCCACTGTATGGGACTTGTGTGGTACATTCGGCCCTCCAGCGAAACAAGCTGTGCACCCTTGCACTAGAAGACCTTCATACATACTGTCCGGTTCCTCCTCGCCCCGGGGCATTACCTCAAATGGTAATGCCCCTTCTCTGAGGGGCTTATTGCTATTAGTACCCCGTCCCGTAAGTCTGGGGTACTAAAAGCATTGTTGTCTCTGTTCCAAAACGCACCTGAACAGGATATATATATTTTTTTTTAAATGGCCACCCGGGAAGGAAAAAAAATCTGTTTTCCCTTTCCATGGCGCCCATGCTGGGTTCCTTGAGCTATAGAGGAAGCTGCCAGTCGCTATTCCCGGCACAGGGCAGTCTGGGTTCCCGCCACCCCAAAACACAAATAGAGAGAAGGCTTACACAATGACAGCATGATGGCATACCTAACTGCTGGGAAAAGTACATCGGCGGGATGAGACAGGAACATATTTATATAGAACTGCCTGGGCTGCTAACAGAGTGATTAAATTATCAACTCGTTTGTGTCATGGAGCCAAAGACGACATTAAGCGAATAATTGAGAAGCCGGGAGGTGGCAGCTAAAGCAGGACCGAAGGGACATTTGTGTGTCCACTCTACCAATCGTGGTCGGGTGCTTTATGGGGCATTAACATTATTTATGGCCCTGGGTGAGGAAAGTACACATTCATTGCAGCATAAATCCCCCTTCTCGGAAGCCTGCGGACATTTCCTTCAATATCTCTCTGGAAGCCACCAAAGGGATGGATATGAAATGCCCAGAGCCCAGATTCGTCCACAGAGGCCGTCTTTCAAATGCCCGCCATTGGGCCAGAGGGAAGGCGGCCAGGATTAATTCTATTACTGAGCTGATGCCCTATGGCACGTCGCTGGGATGGATGGCGTGACAGTGCTCTGGAAACGTAATGTGACGGATTCGAAAGCACATGGGCAACATCGCATTGCAATATTAAATAGCCAAACACGTCAATCAACACAAAGACCACCCCCCAACAACAACTGACCTTAATTTGCTTACTTGCCAGATGCCAAGGACCCAGCAGCCCTCTCCCTGCATATAACAGACCCAGAGCTTTGGACTGCACAGTTCCACCTCACCAGACATCATGGCCACCTATTCATTCCTATTCCTCCATGGCACTCATGGACACAACCGCAGACCTCAAGATGACATCTCTCTGGACCTCACTTCTCTGGACTTCCTGGGCACTCCTCTCAAGACCTCAAGGGCACGCCACTCATGACCATAGGGAAAGCCTCTATAGACCTCAAGGGCTAGCCTCTTGAGACCTCAAGGGCATGAATCTCGAGACCTCAAGGACAGAGACCTCAAGGGCCTGCCTCTCGAGACCTCAAGGGCAAGCCTCGCGAAACCTCAAGGGCATTCATCTTGAGACCTGAAGGGCACGCCTCTCGAGGCCTCAGGGGAACGCTTCTCAAGACCTCAAGGGAACACCTCTCGAGACCTCAAGGGCATGCCTCTCGAGAGCTAAAGGGAGCGCTTCTAAAGTCATGAAGTGCAAGCTACTAGAGGCCTCAAGGGCAAGCCTCTCATTACCTCAAGGGCACGTCTCTCTCTCTTCAGAGCCACTATTCCCTGGACTGGACAGTCTCACTTCTCACTGAACCTATGGAGCCACTTCTCTGCCAACCAAAGAGACTGTGCTTTGTTTATTTATTTTATTTTATTATTTGTAACGCGCCACAGCCCAGGTTAGAGCCAACAATTGCCCGGGCAATCAGGGCACAGCTCTGTTTAGATAAAAAAGGACCAATCTGTCGAAGCAGTCTGAGGTAGTATGACCTGCTGGAAAGAGTGCTACTAACATAGGGCTTCATAGTCAGATGTACATCTAAGTATACCCCCAAAGGTTTAACTTTATCAGCTACCTCAATGCAAGCACCAGCGATGTCAAAACTACTATAGTAAAGGCCCCCTTTTTTCAAACGAGAAGAAGTCCCCACTAAAAGCAGCTCCATATTCGTGTCATTCAATGCCAGGGAACTATGTGCCATCCGACCTGGGATGAGTGTGTACGTTTGATTGATTAATTCCACATCTGCAGCATAGTCGCCTGAAATAGGCAGAACGATTAGCATATCAACAGCAAAGTTTGTGTACATGATGCCTTTTTCATCAAGAAGGTTAATTAAAGGGTTAGTGAAAAGATGGTATAAGGTGGACGTGAGACAAGAACCCTGAGGTCCCCCACATTTTATTTCCACAGAGTCAGCAGAATCCACATTACTAAAAGCCCTAACTAGCCGGTCTGACAGGAAGGAATGAGTCCAGGCTGCTGCCTCGGGGGAGAAATTAGCACCTTTCTGGAGCCTCTCAACCAATAAGTCGTGGTATACTAGATCAAAGGTGGGCGAAAGGTCCAGAAGAAGAAGAAGAGCAACTCCCCCTTAATCCATGATTTTGAGTAGACTAGATTTCAGTCTAGCAGCCCGGTCTCAGTACCATATACAGACCTAAAACCAGACTGCCTTATACCCAGCAAGCCACATTTCTCAAGATGTTTCTGTAGCTGTAGATAAGCTAATCTATCCAAGATCCTGAGCAGAAATGGCACATTAGGAATAGACCCATAATTAGTGGGTTCTGATGGATCAACAGATGACTTCTTCAGCAAGGGAGTGATCCAAGCCTCTGTAATTGAGCATGGGGCATTGCCCAAGCTGAAAGAAGAGTTAATAAACTGGGTCAACAAAGGGATGACAACAGGGGCACAATCTTTAACAGTTCCCGTGGGACAGCAGTCAGCCTTACATATGGTAGGTTTGAGGGCTGCAAGCATTTATGCTATATCCTCCTCAGTCACTGGCAAGAAAGTAAAAGACTCACTGGAGACATTCCAGGATGAGGAACAAACTAGAGGCACAACAGAGTGGACTTATCCTCAATGTCAGATTGTACATAAAGAATTGTACCCATAAGGGCATCTTGGTGGCGTTACACCACACCGAATACTTTTGTATTAATGCTGTCTCCGAATTTTAGATAAATCATCTGAGTCACTACGAGTTTCTGGAATCGTAGACTCAAAGAAGTTATTTTTTCAGCTGAAATGATGGCTTCTTTATATGCCTTGGCCAATGATGACTAGGAGTCTGCATTACTCGCAGTTGATAATCTTTTCCAGAGCCCTCACGCTTTTCTACTCGCTTTCTTAAGGGTATTAAGATGTTCAGAAAACCACCGGTTCTTAGGTGCAGAGATGGTAACCATGGGAGACTTGCAGGTGCAAGAGTGTTGACTGCAGATTGTAGCAAAAGATGATAAAGTCAGCAAGCTGCTGAGGTGTGGACAGTTTAGGTAGCTTAAAAGATGGAGTACGAAAAGGCGGCATCATGGAGGTTTCACTAAGGTTACCAAGATTACGCATATTAACCCATTTTGTTTTATAGAAAGACATTTTTTATTCACTGTCTACTCATTCTATCAGAAACAAAACAGAGTGGTACATAACAGAGGGGACAATAGCACTGGAAAACACCAAAAAGTTTAAATAAATATATAAAGGGTAGTGAGGTAAGGGGTTAGAATGGGTCGGGATGGGGTTGAGGTGGCTTTAAAGGGGTGTAAAAAGGGGGTTTGGTGGGGTGTCCCCCAAATTAAAACAAAAACAAAATATCTGTCTTTATCAGTGTTTTGTCCATGGTGAAATGTACCACTCTGTAAAGGTTGTCCGTAAGGTCACATACCCATTTGTTCTTGGTATTCTTTCTAAGCATTGCAAAGGAAACACACGAGTGATCAGACCAGGAGCAGGGCGTAATAACTGGTGTAGAAATACAAACATTATATGTTCCTATCCAATCCAGTGTATTACCCCTCCCTGTGAGAAGGACCAAGGGGGGGGAGAACATAAACACATGGGTAGCGAGGGATTACACCAGCGCTGTGGCAGATGTATCAGAAGCACTGCCAAGCCAGTGTTTGAAGTCACAAACCAGTAAAGCACTGGAGGTTTGTTTCAATAACGTAAGAAGAGTTTTCGAAATCTATGACTCAGAGGACGGCATCACATTGGGTGGGCGATATAGTATTGGAAGATTACAAGTGGTACCGGGGTCAAGTGCCATTTTTAAGTGCAGCAGTTTGCACTCATCTAGACTTTCTATTGCAGTCTCGTGTATATTCAGGAGGCCCGGGGATATAGCTGCTACCCCTAACCTCCTCTTGCCTCAGGCCTGTCCTTCCTGATAATCCGATAACCTGTTGGAGTTGCTAAGGCTAAATATGGCCCTACAACATCATGTGGCCAGGTCTCTGTCACAAATAAAATGTCAACAGCTTTCAAATTAACCCAGTAGTCCTCTGGCTAACCTACCAACCCCAAAGCATGGCTACTACATCCTAAACTCCTTTCTCCTTATTTGAAAGAAAGTTCCCCCAGATAGAAATACTGGCTACATTCAAGAATAATGCATGATAACTTCAACAACCACATTTTGTACTAGCTAAATACGCAGAAATTAGCAATTTACAGCACATCTCCATCCCTGCTCTATGCCCTACTGCACAGCATCTGCAACCCGCACTCCAAGGCCCACAGGTGTATTAGTCAGTGGGTTAGTAGGTCAAACATGGTAGGGAACTGGGATTGAGATGTGCTCTGCACAGGCTCACCCCGTCACCAGTGTGCAAACCTGCTCCCACCCTTTTCTTCACAAACCAGAAGGCGCAACACTCATTTGCTCATGCAGTGCTGCCCCACAAGTCTGAATGCATCCTGGGTGGAATATGGAAGCTGCCTTCACCCCTCGCAGAGCCCATTGCTACCCTACTGCCAAGCTGCTTTGATCGAACCGTCTAACTTAACTAGAGAAAACTGAAGGGAGCGAGGACCAGAGTGCCATTGTCATGAAGGGAGCACTTATGGGGCCTTTTAATACCAATAAAACAGCTGTTTAAAGGCTTGCCCAAAAACTCCACCACGCTCTCCCTTCACCTGCCCAATAACTTACATTTCATGTTTTTGTTTTTTCGCCTTTTCTCTTTTTTGTATACATTTTTTATATGTTATAACCAGGCCTCCAGATAAGGTGCGTACTAGGCCTTTCTACGCATGAAAATCTTGCAAATACAACAACTTTGTTATTTTCCTGTGTACATTTACACACAAGTTTAGAGCAGAGGGCAGAGCAATGGTCAGGTTACTCGACAGAAACCAGAAGGATTCTTTTGATTTTTATCTACATAGATGTAATTACAAGCCATGGATAAACGCCTCTGAAACCGAATGTATTTCTCTGAACCTTTCAAAAAAAGAAACTGCACACTGTGATAAAAGGAATGGCTTATTTCCATTCCGCTTCTGCTGTGTTGCTACTCATGGAGCAAACAGAAGCACTGTGCATACTTATTTTCCTAAAATTTTAGAATTGTAAAATTGATCAGATGGAAAACTAAATTGAAATTGAGAATTCATATTTTGAACAAATTATGCTTATTTTCCAGGGAAAGCAACCCAGTATTGCACAATTGTAGCTTTCAGAGTTCCTGTGCTGTGTGCATAATCATGCGCAGGCAGATCATTTTTACACATGTAATTTAATGTATGCTCTAATTATAAAAACAGTGTGTAAAATGATGACTATGCACGCTTTAGTTTACATCCATTCAACCTTGCAGTCAAGGGGGTACATTACTATAAATGGTCAGTGGCAGAAGAGTCTTTGCTCAAGGGTGAGTGATTGTCATTACACCAATCACAGGTGTTGTAGCATCTCAAATCTTCAAAACTATAATTAAAACATCCAAAACCGGACTCTCCAGGAAGCGCGCGCACTTTTCAAAAACACACAAATTAAAGTTACATTGGTAATTGAAATAGAAACTCATCAAAACTGGTCCCTGTTATTATCCAGATAACTATTTAACTTTATGTGGTGCTTCATTCATGGTTCGTCCAACATCTAGGCACTGTGATTATTACACCTCAGTCGATACTCAGTTAACCGACCTCTGAAGTATGCTAGCCAATAAGATAGCTCAGCCATTCGAGCACCTGTTGTTGCGATCTGTGCCTGATCTGTAGGTTGCAGGTTCAAATCCCGGCAAAGCCAACTCATCCTTTCAAGGTTAATAAAGGGGTAGCGACTTTGGTTTGGTGATAATTGTAATAAATATGTTCTATGTACAACGCTTCGCCAAAATCGCTATATAAATAACCATTTGAGATTAGATGTAAAGTTTAGCATGATGTCCTTGCTTCTCTGCACTGTTGTGTCATAACATTGGCATACCATTAGGTAGTAATAGCTCCAAGAAACAAGGGCTTTCATTAAACATCAAAATACAATTCTTCTCAAAACACACAATACAATTCATGTTTGCTTTACTATGTAATTGGCAAGGTTTTTGTGTTTTAAACATTTATATATATATAGGAGAGATCAAATGGCCAGACCTTAGAGAAATAATGAAAGGTTTATTCTGTCACAATGCAAAAAGTTGCCGCATAGTAATGATTTCCATACAATTTTTGCACATGTTGGCTGGATGTCACATACATTTTACTCTCTTACAAAGAAGAAAAGTAATGTTTACTCTCTTAAAATCGCATTTAATATCAGAGTTTAAAAATAGGGTGTAAAATACTCTCACCTCAAACTCTTATCTGGAGCACTGGTTATAACTAAACATTTGGTCTGTAAGTGTATTTAGATTCAAGCCATTTAAAAAATATATATATTGTTTGATTGAACAAAATTCAACCTTTCAATGTTAGTTTATACATAGAATTTGATTATTGAGTTAATTTAACACATTGATTCCTTCTACAATACATGTCACTATATACAAATTCATTTCTAAAATCACACCTATACAAGCATGTAGAGAACATAAAACAGCTTATAAAACTTTTGACTGGACTTACTAAAACCAATAAAAACATTGTGACGTGTACATTTACATTAATGCCTTATAAAACCACTAAAAAGATTTCATTTAAACAGTATAAAATTTCATATTATCAGATGTTACATTATTGTGAAATATTAATAACCCTTTGATTTTATACATAAAGAAGAGTTCTTAAGATTAAGTATATCTTTGGTAGGAAATCATGTTTTAAACATAAATTGTTCCTTATTCTTTAGCTGTTCAATTCTGCTTCATGTAATAGATGTGTGTGAATAGCTTCTTTGGAATCCATCCGTTCTGCTTCCCATTCCCATTGTCCTCCTCGTTTAGTTCAAGAGATTCTAAGTATTGAATGGTGGCTATTCTCACTGAGGTCATATTTCTGCAAATTCATTTGTGATTCAAGCAATAGCCGCCCATGTGAGTGGGATTACCAGGAGAGAATAGCCAGGAGAGATACAGAGACCCCGGAAGACACTGCCGCCAGGTAGGCATAGAACTTACAAGAAAGGGGCACTGCCACCCTCTCAAATAGAGGCAGTCTTGTCAATAGTCTGCTTCGTGAGTTTAACCAATCAGCGGGCCAAACAAGTACCATTCGACATGCACAAAATGCACAAAGAATCGAAATGCCCCGATACAGAGTGCAATTCTGCAACCATCAGTTCCATCATAGAGTGAGGTGAGCAACTTGATCCCGAGGGTAGGGTTCAGAACTGCTACGCTGTCCGGGACCAGGCCAGAAAATGAGGCCACCCTAACACAAGGCATTCAATCCTCAATTAAGCGGTACCGTCTATAAACAGGGGTCTGCAGCCTGCAGCTCTCCAGGTATTTTGGACTGGGAGCAGCATGACCTCTCCCCATTGACCGTGCTGGCTAGTCCCAAAAGTCTGGAGAGCCAAAATGTGCCTATAAGCAAAAGGGCAATGCCACATTGCACCACTGGATTCTGCAAGGACACAACGCTGAAAGGCCCTTCGTGTTCAGGCTTCTGAAGCACACTGTCAAGGTCCCGGGGCGTGTTCCTTGAACCCCCTCTCACAGGCTCGAATCGGGTCTGGGAATGTCAGGCTTAAGCTGGTAGAGTCCGAAATATCATGCTGCCCCTGAATTTACAGGCTTCATCATCATTATCATTAGTTTATTAACATACATCGATCTATATAACAGGAAATACAAGCAGGAAAAGCACGTGTACAAATGCTATAATATGATACAAGAATGCATCCGATTAATTTTCATTATTTACAATATCAATCATAAGAATACATTATATATATTTTTTTAATACATATTGCAATAATTAAAGCATATGACTACATACATCTATCCGCTAAAAAGCCTACATTTAAATATCTGACGGATTTGTATTTATTATTATTTTCTTTGTAAAGCGCTCACACAGCCCGCAGGCATCAAGGCGCTGTTACAGGAATTGTTTTTTTTTTTAGTTGCGTATTTGTATTTTTTGTGTCTTAGTTATAACGTGCTTAAATACCCAGAGGATTCCAAGCGTGGACCCGGGGATCGAACCTGTGTTGCTTTGTGCCATCTTGCTTCCAAGGCGAGCACGTTGCCGCTGAGCTATCCTCCCGGGACGATTTTTCCAGCACTATTTTGAAAAAACGTGATACACGTATGCAGGACTTGTGAGTCTGTGATGGTGAGCAATGTTCTTTCTGTGTCCTGCTAGCCAGTTGGCGCCAGTCTTCTCAGCAATGTTGCAGGCCACTGTTTCCTCTCTGCAGCATAGCATACCAGGGATAGAAGACGAGAGACTGAGCTCTGGTCTCCTGGACTCCCGGGCCACACGGGCACACTCCCTGCTGTTCAGGTGACACTACTGGCCACTGAGCTGTCACCTTATCGAGCTGTAGCTGATCCGCACAGCTCAGTAATGCAGCCGCTAAGCGCTACAGACTTGCAAACATGTTCCCCGCTATCGTTGCATTGGGAGCCTGTATGCATCCGTGCTATTTCTTTTTATGGGAAGAACCTAAAGACCCTACTCTTCAAAGAACAACCCGCCAATTGCTGATCGTAACCCTCAACCCTACTTCACCCCCTCTCAACCTCCCTCTTTTCGTCTACCCCTCCTACCCGGTGCGTCTGCCTCTGATACCCCTGCGCCCCATCTGTAACCAGCTAGGAGCCTCCAGGATGGAAAGCACCCCCTTACTTCCCAGCACACTTTATAAATCCCACACACACATGCCTACACAATGCAGTCGGCATGCAAATGTGATGCCTTTTTTGGATACAATTTTTTGTTTTGGCAATTAGGTAGCCACCTATAAGCCAACACTTTTGCATCAGATGGCATATGAGGAGGGACATACCGCATGCAGGGGTTGTTTGGTTATTTACCCACCCATTGACTGCCCATGGCCATGCTAATCCCTATGGCCATTCCCACCCACTTCCTGCCCCTCCCCGCCCAAAGCGCATCCTCCTAGAATCTCTTTCAGCTTTTTTACGCCTTAGCATCCAACGTTGAGCTCGAAGCAGAAGCAGATTTAATGGTCGCCAGGCGGACAAACGGCGAGTGGGCCCCTGCGCCCTGCCCCACCCCGTTCCTTCCAGTCTCTCTCTGAGACAGAGGACACAAGGCCCTTTCTGCTGTGACTTCAGCCAGTGGCGTCACTATGGGGGTGCGGTGGGTGCCTTAGCCATCATTAGGGTTCCTTCCGACAATGGAAGGCAGGAGGAGCCAAGTGGATGACTCCATGAGGTGCCACACCGAGCCACCTCCCCCCCAACCCTCCTCATATCCTGGGGGCCACCCTCTTCCGTCCTGGATGGCCATCATCGCATCTCACGTTGTCACGTGCAGGTCAAGCTTTTATTATTAACAAAGGACTTCAAACATTATATTACCACTGATAGCAAAGCCTGCTGGGGAGGCCCAGCTGCGTCCAGTTACTCAGACCCCTAGACACAGGTAACTGTAAGAAAGACAACTTTATTTTAAAAAAAGTAGCTTGTGTCCCTAAAGTTCGCCATTGTGCATTCCTGCCCACCCTAAGCTCCACCTCCTTGACCCGCCCACCTAGGGCCCTGTGTCAGGTGCTGCCCACGGGGCCCTTTGTCTTAAATCTGCCACTGGCTCGAAGTGCCTGCCAGTGTTTGTATCAAAGTAGTCTCCTGAAAGATAATACCATTAGAAAGTGCCGTTCCCATGACCACACAAAAGCCAAACTATTAACTGTTGCCATTACCAATGTTTCTTTGGGAGAGTGGGGCTGGTGGGGAGGAGTGCCAAAGTGCAATTTAAACAGTCTGCGACCATGAACTTGGATATTGGAGTTTCCCTTCAGCTGGCGCACAGTGCAAGGAGGAGAGCCTTACACAAACCATCTGCCCGTATTCTATACGCTCCTCGCATTGCCGTGCGTATGACAGCAGAGCTATACCTAGAGCAGCGGGCCCGCGCTCAGCTGGCGCTTAGAGTATACACATCTCGGGGGCGCGCCCGCAGGAACCTCCAGAATCATCTTAACATGCCATGCCTGCTACCGGCCGCCTGGCAGGGGTTCGGGTTATCTGGGCACGCCCCGCGGATGGTTTCTTAGAAAGAGCTTCTCGCAGAAGCATCCTGCGATATTCGCATGCCAGTCATGGGCTGAAGCGCACAGAAGCAGCCCGGGGTGCCCCCCGATGCGGGTGGGCAGCCGCCACCCGCGCTTCTTTGCGCCGCGGCAGTCTCCCCCTCTCATCCCAGCCCCTGCCTGCATTATTCATGGCCTGGGCTGCCTTGCGGCGCGGCGCTGGAGCAGGTGCCCGGCCCCTTCGTTAGCTGCGGCGCTGGTGCCAGCAGCCCCCCCCCCCCCAGCCAGGCAACTTTTAATAAGCACCCGCGCTTCCGCGGCCCGGCAGCGGCTAGTGATCCAGCGCTAATTACTTCTCGGCAAGAGGCACCGGGCCTGGTGATGCTTCAGAGCCGCTCAGAGATGATCAAAGCGGGGGGGGGCGTCCCTGGGTGCAATGCGTTTCAACACGAGCTGCCCCGCAGACTCCAAGTGGATGACTCCATGAGGTGCCAAGGCTCGGCAAAGGCCCTGCGTCACCATCTAGTGATGTCAATGCGCCCCCAACCTGTGCCATTCACTCTGATTATCAGGCTGGCTTGCTCCTCTGCACCAAATGGGGTCACTTCCGGATCCTACTCCTTCTACTTGTGTGGTCTCACCGACTCACCATGGACGTGCACTCCTGGCCCAGGCACACAACAGCTCTATGTGGAGTTCACACTGACTGAGTTGTGAAGCAGGCTGAGATGGAGCAGCATACAGCATACATACAGGGAACAGATGTGAAGCAGGCCCAGGTGGAGCAGCATACAGAGCCTACAGGGGACAGATGTGAAGCAGGCCCAGGTGGAGCAGCATACAGAGCCTACAGGGGACAGATGTGAAGCAGGCCCAGGTGGAGCAGCATACAGAGCCTACAGGGGACAGATGTGAAGCAGGCCCAGGTGGAGCAGCATACAGAGCCTACAGGGGACAGATGTGAAGCAGGCCCAGGTGGAGCAGCATACAGAGTCTACAGGAGGCAGATGTGAAGCAGGCCCAGGTGGAGCAGCATACAGAGTCTACAGGGGACAGATGTGAAGCGGCCCCCAGGTGGAGCAGCATACAGAGTCTACAGGAGGCAGATGTGAAGCAGGCCCAGGTGGAGCAGCATACAGAGTCTACAGGGGACAGATGTGAAGCAGGCCCAGGTGGAGCAGCATACAGAGTCTACAGGAGGCAGATGTGAAGCAGGCCCAGGTGGAGGAGCATACAGAGTCTACAGGGGACAGATGTGAAGCAGGCCCAGGTGGAGCAGCATACAGAGCCTACAGGGGACAGATGTGAAGCAGGCCCAGGTGGAGCAGCATACAGAGCCTACAGGGGACAGATGTGAAGCAGGCCCAGGTGGAGCAGCATACAGAGCCTACAGGGGACAGGTGTGAAGCAGGCCCAGGTGGAGCAGCATACAGAGCCTACAGGGGACAGGTGTGAAGCAGGCCCAGGTGGAGCAGCATACAGAGTCTACAGGGGACAGGTGTGAATCAGGCCCAGGTGGAGCAGCATACAGAGTCTACAGGGGACAGATGTGAAGCAGGCCCAGGTGGAGCAGCATATGCAGTCTACAGGGGACAGATGTGAAGCGGGCCCAGGTGGAGTAGCATACACAGTCTACACGGCACAGATGTGAAGCGGTCCCAGGTGGAGCAGCATACGCAGTCTACAGGGGACAGATGTGTTTGCCTTGCAGCTTCTGAGCATGAAATACCATTGTTAAGAACATCACAAGCATAAAAGCAAGAGTGCAGGGATTGAGCGGGAAACAGCTAAGCCTTTACTAGTTTCCGGCATTTTTAAAGTTCTGCTCCATTTTTAGCCAACTGGACATAGGAGACAGAGGAAGGGAGTTCCAATGTGGTCCTGTCTGATAGCAAACATGCTACCACCTAACCAGGCTCGATTGTGTCTTGGAATCTGCAACAGGCTAATGTTTGAAGATCCAAAACTGCAGGGTGGAAAAAAAAACACTTGTATGTATTGACTAAAAAATGAGCGTCTATTGACATATAGTGCTTTACAGTCAAGACACAGTCTAGCCTCATCACAAGTTGGGCGTTAACCCTTAAATGCAGGGGTAACGCTATTACCGCTGCATTCAAGGGTCTGCCCAATCACAAGTCTGGCAGCATTTACCTCCATCTCCAATGGACCCAATGGGAAATGGGGAATTACAGTTACCGCCCAACCCTTGATCCGGCGCTAACAGCGCTGGAACGTTGACGGTAACACTATTAGCGCAGGTGATAATGCGGGTGGTAATACCGCCGGGTTACCACCCAACTCAGTGATGAGGCCCTATATTGTACTTTATTTGGCAGGCAATGAATGTGCTGTGAAAGGCGGGGAGACACGTGGTCTCTTGGTCCAAGATTACAAAGGCGCCTGACCGCAAGATGTGTTCACTCACTAGAGGTTTTTTTATTAACAAAGGGTCCACTTAAGAAAAATCATGGCATGTTTTGGGGATCCTTTCTCTTTCTCAAATGAACTGCAATGGTGAACAAAAGAATGCAACAAATAAATCACGTACACAATATGCTTAAACTGTATACAGTATTTGTTCATTATTCATGTTGCCGTCCACCATATCAGACATCAAATTGCACCTCAATATAACACAAGCATGGTGAGCACAGTGTGCACAGGTCGGAAAACGACACCAGAGTACCAGCATGCATGCCAAGGCAATGCACACATGATGCCACTGCACCATAAACTGTGATACTGACATCACTCTGTGCATTCCACCGTTGCCGACAGCAACGAAATACCCACTTTAAAACAATGTATGTGTAAAACTACACCATAATGCAAATTACATTTGATCTGACTCAATGCAACATAGAACAAATGGCAAAGCAAAATATGAAGTCGAGAATCAAAATGACAAAATGGCTGTATCTCCCAAACGCCATTTGCTGTTAGATGAAATTCACCCACAGCAATCAGGCATAGTTCAGAACTTAATTCTGATGTGATGAAATCCCCAAAGATTGAATGAAATGAAAACAAACCAATAGGTACAGTCTGTGAGGAATTCGACCATCTGCACAGTGGGTGTGCTCTCCTCTGAGCTTTTTGGAAATTTTAAATGAAATTGAATGATGATAGATCCCCATCCAGGAAATGTGTTGGGCTAATCTCTACACATTTTCCTATACTCACTGCACAACATACGCATAGATTTGTGTACTCTGGGTGGACAAAGCCCACAGAGACGCAGTCCCCGCTGTCATATTTAGTAGGGATATGACAGCCAGGAGTACACTATGTCATCTCAGAAGGGGGAGGGACAAACCTTCCCCCTGCCATGGCCGGCCTAATTAACTAACAAAGGCCCCATGGATCCACTGTGTCCTTTTGTTAAGCCCTGTAGCTGGTGGCAGAATGTGCATACTAATCAGAGCTTAATTCAAACAGGCCCACATGGGGCATGGCTGCAGAGGATAACAAAGGAGACAGGAAACTCCAACACCCTTTTATAGGCACTGTGTCAACCTGATTCCAGCTCTGCCCTCAGTATCTGTTGACCGTGAAATGTCATGTCTGGGACTGCATGTTTGCAGTAGTCATCTCCGCAGGGAAAACCCATTCAGAAGGTACGAATATGTGGATTGACGGCCCCAGAAAGTGTGGTCTCCCACAGCCTCAAGGGAGCCCTGCAGCGATAATCTGGAACCACAGAAACCCTTTGATCCACAACAGACAGGAAGGTGGGTGGGACTTAGTATCACATTTTTCACTCCTTTACCTTTTCTGTTGCAAAGCACCCTGCTTATGACCTCGCACATACAGGAGATTGTTGGTGGGGACACAGGATTGTTTCATTATGGTAGGCCTAGCCTACACCAATCCATGTGGTCCATTTGGCTTTAAAAGAGGGCTGAGCCCCTCTTTTGGCAGATCATCTGAAGGCTTCACCAGAAGAAGGAAGAACTCATCATTGGACTCTGGCTGAAGGTGCAGTCTGCCTTACATCTTAGGCCAGTGAAGGAAGGCCAGGTCCTCCAATAGGGAAGCAACACCCCACCCCTAAACATCACCCAGGGAACACAGGAAACAGAGGGTGATACCGAATCCAGAGGACCCTCCAGCAGCTCATGAACCGGTATCCAGAGAGCACACAGCGTGCCTTGCTAGGTGGGGAGTGTCAGATAGTATCTGACCCAAACAAAGGACAAGGGAGCCGCCTGCAACACTCTCCTCAGCTTAAGGCCATCTGCCTCAAAGGACTACACAAACCCAGTGAAGAAGCTAGGAGGAGTGCCTCTAAAAGCATCTACTGATGTCTACCTTAAAGGACATTTTCGAGTCAATCAAGCCCCTCGAGCTGCAACTGACTGCACCGCAGACTGTTGTTAAGCCGCAGTCGCTAAAGTTGTCTGTGATGCCTCTACCAGTGCTTCAGAACCCCTGACCAGCACAGAGACAACGATTTCTGACCCCCAGCCGCCAAGTAGGACAGCCTGCAGGCATCCATCCAGCTTCACTCACTCAACTGACCACTGCCTGATACCTGCAGCTGTCTCCCATCTTGAACTCTGTCACAGACACTGCAAATCACCCTGAAACTGACTCACCCTGTCAAACACCAAGAACTCCTACAGCACAAGGTACATTGTGGCTCTATCTCCCCGGCCCTTCTCCAAAGGCCTATAGTAACATTTTACAACCCATTGCTCCCTTTGTGTTGAAACCAAGGATCCTTGAACTATTGCAATAATTTACTGTACCCACTACCCTCCTGTCAGTATCTAGAGTGCATCCCTTTTCCTTCTTTGAAACTGTCTGTCCTCTGCATTCCCTTGCAGGGTGGGTTGTATTTCGCAGTGTGCTAGAACTGTCTGTTGTGATAATAATAAAGTAGATATTTTTATATAACCTTGACTGGACAGTCCCTTTTATCATTGGGTAATCATTGTATTTTCTCTATGTTATAAATAACCAACAATCTACAACCTTTCAGAGATAAGCCTGCAGTTCTGTCAACGTTACCAAAATTGGACAAGGAGGTTTAGAATGTCCTTGTGTTTCCAATCTGTTCGGATGCCTTCT
Source organism: Ambystoma mexicanum (assembly GCF_040938575.1). Taxonomy (NCBI): domain Eukaryota; kingdom Metazoa; phylum Chordata; class Amphibia; order Caudata; family Ambystomatidae; genus Ambystoma; species Ambystoma mexicanum. The sequence continues at coordinate 333,039,992 of NC_090924.1, read as the reverse complement.
TTGTACTAGAGCTGTGGGGCTGATTAATGGTTTAGAAACTGAGGTTCATCCCTGGACCACCGGTGCCCCGGATCTTGATTTGTCACAATGACCACAGGCTTTTCTGAGGTGTGTCGAAGTCTTGAAGGTAGTACAACCTGCAGACCAGTTTTCAGAAATCTCAGTGTGTCCCGTGTCGGGTGCGATGGAATCCACTGATCCTGGCTTTTAGGCTCACAGCATATTTCATTCTGGTACATGTATACTTTACATTTATAAAGTGTACAGGTAAGTGAAATGACGTGCCTAAAATATCAGGATTCACAGAGCATGATCTCTCAGCTCTGATACAGGCCCATTTTAAGAAGCAAGAGTGTGAATTAAATAGTTGTGTTAGTTGAGAAAAGTGGACAGCGATTTCTCTGCATAACAAGCTTTAGAATGATCCTATTCAGTAGTGACCTCACGTGCCGACTGCTTTCTGGTTACAAAAGGCATGGCATTTAGTTCTGCAGTTGAGTGGTTTCATGCCCTGGAGCAGGGACACGTGTGTGTAGTGCTCTACAGAGATCTTTGTGCAACCCACATGAGTAGGCTTACATTCTGCAGGCCAATCTGTGGCTTCCATTCTCACACAGTAATGCAATGAGTGCCATTGAACTGGATGTTAGTAGCATCCGAGGTTGTATTATAGAAACCTTTCACCATTGCAGGTGCAATTTTGCATCATATTACCACTAGAGAAGGAAGTGCCCTAGTGCAAACATGCATTTATTCAATTCATTTTGCACCAGGGCAATTTCTGCCTTAGTGCTAATACGGAGCAGTGTTATCATTAGGATAAACGTTGCCCTCCCCCCGGCGCAAACATTAATTGAAAGAATACATACTTGTACTTTGTTATACCAGTGATATGACTGTGCAAAATTGCACATGCATCGGTGCAAAGTTTCTGTAGCGAGGCCCCTGTAATGTAGAATGCTGCGAAGCTACTGGCGTGCAGTGGGCTGCAGTGTAGTTGGTACCTTGCACCAGGTAGCCTCTAGTCTGGTGTTGTCAGAGTGGGGCGTTGGAGACCAAGGAAACAGCTGGCTCCGCTACCACCTCAGTTGTGGGACCACACATTGGGAGATTCCCATAGTGTGCGCCCAGCAGCTGCCATGCTTGAAACTCCCGTCTGTGCTGCGGTTGTAGAAGAGATGGCCTGCTGCTGGAGTCAGTGTGATAAAGGGGGGATATGAGGCAGACTGTGGAGCATGTGGTGTAGGTCTGGGGTCGGTCGTCAAAGATGTCGACTGACTGGGGATAGTATCCTACCTCTCAACTTTCCCACAGTTAGTGGGTGCACCTCCATAAACCTTTGAACGAGCTTTCACTCACCCTGGCTCAGGCGAACCACACCGTGCAGATAATTTGACTTCAGCCCTCCGCGCACACCTGCCAAAATACTGATGTGGTGCTTTAGGCCCTCTCCCACCCCCAAAGCTGTCATGATGATGGTCCATGTGATCAAATACAAGTTTCCGGGTGACTTCCCCCCAGCATCTTAAGAATGGACCGGAAAGCCCTTTTTACCACATCACAAAGCCATGTGGTCCATATGGCTTTGTGCAATGTGTTGTGTGCTTATGTTAAGGGATTCGAACTGTGCTGCATTTGCAATGGGAAGCTTACATGCAGCGCCAGTTACTTATCACATACGTACATCCTTCCAAGACAATTACACAGTCACAAAATGAAGCTCCTTTTAAATGGTTATGTTTGAATCCACAATGTCTTCCAGTTTGACCCCCAATAAAATGATTTGCTGTTTTTGTGGAAATTCACATTTTCTTAACATCATTCATAATGCAAGCTAGAAGGCTGTGCCAAACAATGACTATAGGCAGGTGATGGTATCACATAGTTGTGTGCCTTTAAGAAAGACTAGTAAAATAAAGGGGCCATTTTCAGGCTTACCTCAATTGTATTGTGTTACTTATAAACTCCTATCCGGGATGTATAAAATTAACCTATAAGCAAACTCTTTTTTCTTCTATAAAATGTGTATATTACCAGGGTTATATAGTTTGTGATTTGTGCACTTTCGAGTAATTTTTTTAAAGAAATATAAGTGTAGCTTCCGAAAGCTAAAACTTAAGCAATTGCAGCAACTAGAGTTCAGAATTTATGTGGTCAAGTGCTTAAATTGTAATTTGTTAAAATCACGGTTCCAGCCCTTATAGAAAGTGTGTGATCCTTGGAAATAAGGCAGCCTCAATGTGCCTTGTCTGTAAAAATTGAAAGTGTCTAGAAGTGGTTCGGTTGACACACTGGACTCTATTTGAAAAAAAGGACACACTTGTGGTTTATTTAAGCAATAATGCCACATTTTGCAGGCATTTCAAGGTGGTAACAGCCCTCGGCCTAAGTTAAAAGTCCAAAGAAAGCGAGGGCATTTTACGAGGACCAAGTGGTGTAACCACCTGATAACAGTGCAAGGAGGGGTAATTATTGCTCTAAAAAATGTTCCACCAAATAAAGGTAGAAAATTTGGTTTAAACGAGGAGAGACAAAGGAGAAACATTGTAATCTTGGGACCAAGCCCCTGCAGCAGGCATTATTGCCCTCTGCCAATGCATTGACTGCAATGGAACTACCGATATTCCAATATTCTAAAAGAATATCAGGTTGCTTCATGTATAATAACAATAGTTATCCGTCAAACATTGCACACCACAAAGGCATGTATTTGTTCGCTTTGTCATGGCAACACCAATTCGAAACTGGGCCTGCTGCGCACAGTTAAGTGAAATCAATGATATCTCACATTTTTCAGAGGCACATTTGTTTTGGATGTATGTATATTGTCAAATAAACGCATATTTGGTATTTTTACCATCCACCCTTATTGGTTCGTATCCCCAAGTATTTGGAACCTCTTCCGTGGCCTCCCCAACCCAGGAAAGATTATTAATAGATGTGAGGCAAGTCATTACTCTATATTGGTGAATGCCTGACAGGGTACCAACACCAGAGCCTGCTATCTAAAGATGGCGGGTGGCAGGTCAGGGGTACCAAGGAAGGTTGCAGTTGCCAGTTTGCAGTGTACCCCAGAAACACTTTCTGCGATGCCAGGGGGGGTTAGTGGGCCCAAAGGTTTCTTGCATGCCCGGCTATCGAAGCAGACGTGAACGCCACGGCATCAGAAGTTAGAGGCCCGCCTCTGGAGTCCCCTGGCTGCGCACGCGCCTGGCTGGAGCGCGAGGCCTCGTGTTTACTTTCAGATCAGCGCGCAGGTTATGATGAACATCTGTTGCACCTGCGGGCTGAGGTGAACACGTTACGGCCGCGCCGACGTCAAAGGCTGCATTGCGCAGAGATAAAGCGAGGACAGGACTTCCCTCCGGCCCTCGGTTATGTGCGGATTCCAGTTTCCAGGGGACCTCAGGTTCACCGAGCAGGGAGGGACCTCACCCTCACAACAGAGCTACTACGCCTTATTGCCGGCTCCACGGACACCCCAGAAGGCCGGGGTAGCCGAGCAAGCCGCCCACTCACTCACTAATGAGATGCCTTCATATAACTTGCAAACCACAGGTGGGAATCCAAGCAGACCTGACTCGACCATTTACCCTTTCAAGATGGATTAACTGAGTAGTACAATTGATTTTAAATAATAGGAGGGAACCTCCATTATCTACAGCACTACGGAGCTCAAACTGTGGCAGCAAGTGGTACATTATTATTATTGCGTATTTTAGGTTGCTTCTGAGCCTTTTCGTTCTTGTGCACATCGGAGCCAACTTTTTGCTATGGGGCGAAAAAATTCCCACACCGGGCGAAGGGATGAAGCCATAACCATCCCCAGGTAGAAACAACCCATTCTGAAGCACATGTTGCAGTAAGAATTGGCAAAAGAAAGATAGAATTTACAGGCAAGTCCAAACATAACATTTCAGCAACAGTGACCTAACCAGCTGAGCTGTCTTTTATTTATGTATTACATTTGTAGCGCGCACTACAGCCCAAAGGCATCGTTGTGCTTTTGGATCCCCACCTTCCCCCTACTACTTCTGCGCCTGCCAAAAGCGCACACTAGTCAGTGCTGTTGTTTGGGTTCGTTGTTGGTTGCCCCTATAAAAACATGCAAAATATCCACAGGGGCAAAATGCCGTGCCTGCCCCCGTGGTTCAAGGAGTACGGGGTCAACTGCCCCTTTTGCCCCTGTGCTTGTACACATGTTCCTTTGGTGGTTTTGGGGAAGAGAGAGTGCGGCGGTGATACTGTACCTCGTGCTGCGCTACCCGTGCACCCCGCACCATTGATGTCCACAGCCATCTCCCCAGGATGCCGGAACAGATCCCCCACTCACGTTTCACCAACGTCAAATCACATGGAATGAATCAGGGTAAACAATAATTCTGAACAATACTAAGCTGTACATAATATGGCAGAGCTCTGATACATTAAAAAAAATGTACTAGGCTCTTATACCACACATCATGCGGGAGTCCAGCCTCTAAGCTCGGGGCTGGGTATCGAACCCATGCTGCTCAGTGTTGTCTTGCTTTCAAGACAAGCATCTTGCCCCTAAGCTATTCTCCTGTAAACTTGTCCTCCTCACATCACCTCTCTGGTGCCGTTCATTTGTGTGCCACTGGCCTGTTTATGCAGGGCCAAGAAGGGTGAGAGGTCCCAACTACACTCTCCTACCTCACGATCCACACACAAAAGCATCATTAAAGCAGTGACTGGGAATTCCACTGTGTGGAGGTTAATGTTGCCAATGGAGCAGGGTAATGAAAGGTATGAGTGTTGTCGCAGGAAATCGTTCCCATATAATCACTCTGCTTTTGCAGACTGAAGAAGCAGTGGTGCCCGGAGTCCCTGTCCTGTGGATCTGACTGAGGGGTTGGGGTTCTGGTCGGAGGATGTTCAGAGGCATCTAACTGGAGGGGGGGGAGGCTGGACCCTCAGGTAAAGGGGAATGGGTGACTACCTGTCTGGCGAAATCCAGGCCCATTCCCCCATCCAGGGCATGGGAAGGGTATCAAGTGATAAAGTCTCAAACGAAAATGTCGCCAAAGGGTGATATTAACCCAAATTTGCACTATGGAAAAAATCAAGCACTTTCCCCAAATATTCTAGGACTGGAGTTTTTAATAATAAGTAACACCAGTCGTAGAATATGTTATGAAATGTCTTTTAGCAAGCAGGAAAAACAATTGCCTGGTAGGCGACATTTTCCCTTCGACTTTATCACAGAGAACCATGGGGGTCAGACACCTTGCCATATTTTACATTGGAGGTGATACTACAGCCTGGACGGTTTCCATACTTGTGTGAATGGCAGGTCAGACGCTCACACAATGATTGATGAGGCTTCATCTGACGCCATTGAACTGCATCCGCGTGTGAGCATGTGGCTGCAGCAACGATGTGCGGATGCACATTACGTACAATTCGGTCATGTGCAGTGGGGATTCCATGTGATGAGGGTGATTAGTGGCAATGATGCATGTAACTGCAATTCAGAAAGGGTGGCCTGCTAATCAATCCTCCCATTCCTAACCTCCATGCAAAAAGCACAGAATCTATGTGTGCTTTGTTGCATCAGTCCCCTGATCTGCAGCTCCTGCTCTCCAGTGGCACAGTGGAGGTTCAGAAGTCACAGGTACCCTGTTTGACTGCTGCTGTGACAGCCCAGTCACTGCAGTGCAGAGGTTGCATTTAAGTCTGCACCTCTGTTCCAAAACTATTCTGGTAGCATTTTAATCTTTAAACATGACGTCAAATCCCAGATTGTGGTATGGTGAGCAGTAGCGCGCATAACTATAAGAAGCCACATCTGATTCGTATCATACATGTTTCAACACTGTGAGCCCAGGCCGGCTGTGGACAGATGTTGGGTATTCTGGTCAGACAGTGTGCCCCCGCCAGACAGCAGGACAAGAGACTTAAAGACTGTGCCTCTCCTTTGATCCTTTGTGAGGTCAGGTGGCACCTCTCTCCAGCAAATCAACAAGAGCAGTGATCCTCCGTAAATGCAAACATTTAAACAGACAAATTGGAAATAATCAACATGATCAATTTAATGTGTACATTATTGACACATTTAGAAACATATGTACCATGTTTACTCTAATAATGTAAATAACTATCAATCAAATGAACTGTATTATCAATACAATTGCCTGTTTTTCCTTTCAATGCATCTTTATGTCAGGGTTCCTCACCACTCACCGGTAAGAAAGAGAGTCAGGGTGTTTAGGGCAGGGGCTTCATTAAGTCTGTGGGTAGTAATGGTATGTCTTTGTAGTACACAATGCAATTCCTTAACTCTCTTTGTAGGAAACTGGCATGGTCCCAACACAAGATGGAGACAGTGATGCCCAGCACTTATCGGCTTTGGGCTGCTGAGAGGTAGTTTGGAATCTTGTTTAGGATTCTAAACTGCCTTTCGTTCAACTTGTTCTCAGAGCAGATGACAGCAGTTTGAGCTCCAGGAACTTAAACCACAGAAAGCAGCCCAAAGAAATGCCAAAGTCGTTGCCAGTGTAAGCAGCTACTAAGAGACTTCAGAAGGAAGACTAAGATACGTTTTGGAAGAAGCTGTTATAAGTCTAGTAAAAGTTTAGAACGTTATTCAGATAAGGAACCTGATGTAAATATTGTAGCAGTTTTGTGAGCAGTTGGCAAGATAGTGACAAGTTGTCGTGTTTGAACTGTGCATTGTGAGAGGATCGATTACAAAATACAAACTGTTCATTACCAGGAGCACAATGCACATGTAACGTTACTAATAAACACACAGAAGTGAATCAGTAAATCCTTGTAAGTGTGCACGTGAAAGCTGCCTTAGACTTGAATCACGTTTGAACTGTGTGAGGAATCTTTGCACCAAAAGCCTTTTCCGAGTAAAGGACCTTGCAACAAGCTTACATGACACCTTTACCCGGAAGCCTCTTCCTGAGGAGAAACAGACGTTTGTCTTCTGAAAGCAGTGTTCCGGAGCAGCACATGAGTCCCAAGGCTAATTTTCCATTTGGAAGATAATTTATCACGCAGTTCCGACTTGGAGACTCATCAGAAGCAGGGCACGGGGTTGCATGCAGCGTGAGAATGGAGGTGAAAGATTTTTTTAAAGTTAAATAGATATTTTTGGGAAAATACTTTCCAGTTTAATCACTATAAGCATAAGGTTTTCAGTTTTAAAAGTTAGGAAACACAAAGAAAACAAAAGAGAAGGAAGCACGTTTGGAAAACTAGAAGAAGACCAGTGCAAGTTGCAAAAAGGTTGTGAGGAGAGTTGTGAAGCACCACTTCATGAAGTTTAGCAGCAACACAATTTCTTTCAATATGAGCCTGTCAGCATTAAGGCTACAGGTACTGGGAAATTGCAGGGTGAATTCACATTGTTGTTAGTAAGCCAGTGGGTGAGAAAAGTATTAATTTCTATGTCAGAAGAAAAATTGCCCTTTGAGAGAAGGTTCAAGGAAGCAAGGGCGAAAGCAGAAGCCTGTGTTTGTCATTTTATCCACTTCCCCTTTCTCCTTGGGTTTGCCGGGCCAGCAATTGTAAACACAAATTGTTTGGTGAGCGAGCCTAGGGGGTCTGCTGGGCTCATCATCCACTCCTGCTGGAAAAAAGAGCTGGGACCTGACATTCACATATGGATGTGTGTAAAGGTTGTGTAGTGTGTCCAGTAGGTTGTTAGGTCACGGTTTATATAGATAACACATTTTTAGATACCACACTTTTGGATACCACATAGTTTATGATTACTTGTGTCTGTATTGTTTTCATAAGACATGAAATTGTTATCCTCATGCTTTTTCATGCCACTACAAATCTGACATCAACATATGGTGTACATTAAATTGATCATGTTGCTTCTTATTTCTCATTAGTTTTTTCAAACATGCGCATTTACGGAGGGTCTCCACTTTTGTTGATATGTGGAATTCCCATGAGATCCACAGGGTTCAGTAACATTGGAACTCCCTCATGGTTGTGTTGCACCTCTCTACAGCAAGACACACCCCCAGCAAGAGCTGTCCTGAGAAACAGGAATCAAAGGGCACATCCTAAACAAAAGGACTAGCCTCACACCAGGGTATTATATAGAAAAGGGCCCTTAATGTTATGGGTCTGGGAAGTGGGCAGAGTTAGTGTACAGAGGAACTCATCATAAGTGGGGTGGGGTCCACCATCTTGTTTCTCTCTATACCCTTCCTTCCTTCCTTCCTTCCTTCCTTCCTTCCTTCCTTCCTTCCTTCCTTCCTTCCTTCCTTCCTTCCTTCCTTCCTTCCTTCCTTCCTTCCTTCCTTCCTTCCTTCCTTCCTTCCTTCCTTCCTTCCTTCCTTCCTTCCTTCCTTCCTTCCTTCCTTCCTTCCTTCCTTCCTTCCTTCCTTCCTTCCTTCCTTCCTTCCTTCCTTCCTTCCTTCCTTCCTTCCTTCCCTCCCTCCCTCCCTCCCTCTGGGTATGATGTAAGAAAGCAAAGACCACTTGTCACAAAAACAGGGCTTGGCCCCTTAAAGCAGGCTTGCTTTTGCCCAATTACCTGTAGACTTGTGCCTATAAAAGAGGGGGGTTCCCAAGTCTCCTTTGATTCATCTTTGGACTTCAAGACTTCGCGAAGAATTCATGTGAGCCCTGCCGGGAGAGCAGTCCTTTCCAGAGACCTCCATTTGTGAGGTGAAGGACTTGCCTTCACCAAGGCAGAGGCAAGATCTGCTACCTAACCATCCCTAGGGCACATTGGGGGCAACATGTTGCTGGATCAAGACCTTCCTATCTACACCGGTACCAAGGTCCTCAATGGAGGTTGAAGGCACTGCAGGTGTTTGCAGCCTGCTTTGTGCTTGGAGAAATGTTTAACAAGGACCTATCTTGTCCCTGCACCCCAGGATTCTTACTCACAGCAACCTGAGAGACAAATCAGCCAGGAACCCTATTGTTAACTGTCGAAATGCTTCTTGTTGCGATTCAAAACATTTAGACACATTCAAATCAACAGGACACTCCATTGCTTGCTTTGGCAATCTTCTGATCTTTGAGATGCGTTGCACATTCGAAACAATTCATTGCTGCACCGCACCAGCTCAGTGGGTGGTTGCCTCGACACAATCAAGAAGCTCATTGCTGCACTTGCACTGTTTGAGCTGCCTTTTGAACTGCTATTATCTTCTTCGCCGATCTAGTACAAAGTCCAACCAACCCTGGTGTTCTCCTTGAACAGCACCTCTTGAACATTGCATCAAACTGCCTCATCTTGAACTGCGCATCCAGTCCCCAGCATCTTTGCAGTTGAGTCATCCATCTACTTCCAAAACCACTCTAGTGGCCCTCACGATCCACAGTCTTCAAGCACTGCTTTGAACTGCAGCAAACTTCAGTTAAATCCCAACTCGATGCTTGCTCCCCGTCCCATGCACTGCAACCACCACATTGAAGCCTGGTTTGAACCACTTGCACAACACTCAGAAGCCTGGTTCAATGCTGTTAAACAGCCAAGAACAGCACAAAGGTATTATTGGCTGCTAACTGTCCCTCTGATCCATCCTTGGGCCCTAGAGACTAGTTAGGTTACTGTGAATCCCATTTCTCACACAAGAGCATGTCCTTTTACAAACAATGTGGTTATTGATTGCTTTATTACCCAGATTGCTGCAGCTTTCTATCTTTGCATATTATGTGTTCTTTGCAGAGGAGTGTTTTTTTTGTAGTCTATTGTATTTAGTTCTTTTTGGATATGGTGGATTTAATTAAAGTATCTATATTTCATAGAACCCTGATTGGACGTACTTTGTTTTAGACTGTTGTACTTTGCTGTTTGGGTTGCTACTGGTTCACTTCCACACCCCTTTGGATATTATGGCCTGTGTATGGCCTGCCCTCTGCCCACGTTACCACAAAAGACAAAGGAGGTATGTCTCTTCCCTGTGCCTGTTTCACCTTTATGATTGGGATCACTATTTTTTTGTAGATGTGTGAGGGCTGTAAGCGGTTTAGCCACTACTCATCCTTGTTCCTCTGTGGGGCAGAAGTCATTTTGTCACAGTATAGTTTGTGGTATGCCTTCCAGTACCAGTTGCTTGTTATCCTCTTTAGAAGTGCAGAACAAGTGGCAAAAGGCAAATTTTAAAAAAAGTACTGCATAAACTACTTGTGCCACACACGGGGCAACTAGAGATTGCTGCATTACAAGGTGTTTGGTGCTCACTCGGAAGGGCTTTTGACATGGTCTATAGCAAGTGTTGTTGGGTACATTTACCAGCCCAGCAGAAATCCCCTGCATCACCAAACTGCGCTTAGCAGTCACAAAAATAATGGCTACTTGTGTCTGCTGAGCACATATTCCCTGCATCACCATACTGCATTTTCAGCAGTTAAAAGCAGAATGGCTGCACTCTGTCTGCTGTGCACATATGGTGCGAAAGTGAACATAACACCCCAAGAATGGCTGCAGTTTGTTTCGTCATGTGAATCCAACAAGGGAAATTCAAAGGCAGCCTGGCTCAGCGCTCCTATGCTGCCAGCTATAAACTTCAAACTGAAAAAGAAAATGTTCTGCGTTTCATCCTTAAACATCACACAAGTTTGGTTTCAGTAAAACACAACCATGCACATCTATATTCAGGCTGAACATCGTCAAAGGAGGGCCATTCCTCCCTGAACAGCATTGTTGTGTCAAGTAAAATCTGTGAAGAGCAGAGAAATTCATTTCAATCCGCACAGCCCGCGCTCGCTTTTGCAACAAATTAACACACGTCAAGCTCTTCAAAAGAATCTATCTCTCTCCCTTTGCTTGGTTTCAGTTTAAAGAACCAATTTCTTGAACATATCGCTGTGTACAGAAATCGACCACAGCTATGAAAGCTTCAGAAAACAAAATGCAAGGAAAAACGCATTTTGTTACATAAACATACAAATAAAATGAACCCATGTTACTTTGCCTTCCAGAGAAATGAAATGACATTATGGAAACTAAATGGGAAGGAATACTGCCAAATGCCCAGAAGCACAACTGTACATTTGGGTAAGAAAAGCTGCAAACATATAAGTATTTTTAAATCTGTGTCATTTTAGTTTCTTCACAAAAAGAACTTCAACAGCCTAACTGAGGTAGGCATTCCTGTTAAACCAGTTTGGCTCAAAGGCCAAATGTCGCACCTCCCGTGATTTGATACTGCCAGGGCAGGGACCCTGCTCTTTGTGCTGATAGGTGTGATAATTACAGGGTGCCTCAGACTACATGGCAGAGATGGTCTCAAAAACAAAGGGGGATGCCAACCCATGCGTTTGCCTCAGAAGTGTGAAATTCCCTGCATTCAAACTGAAGGACTTCAAATGAGAAACCATGGCAACCTCTGTGCAAAGCTGACTAAGGAAAGACATTTGGCTGGGGGTTCGAAAGACTGCCCACTTTTGTGGAAAAAAGCTGTCCCATTTGATTAAAAGACTTTTTATACTAAGACATGTATTTCTGTAATATGAAGAAGCAGTAATGTGAACTTATGACAAGTTTAATGTAATACCTGTGCCATTAAAAGTAGACTATGTGGGTTATCCTAGCATGTGGGAGATGCAAATGGCATTAAAGTGGCATTTCTGAGGAAAGCGTACATGACACAGATATAACATTTAATGGAAATATGCCCAACATTGATAGGCTTCGGTGTATCCATTTGTAGAATTTTAGGTGAAATATTTTCTTTAGAACTGTCGAAAGATTGCCAGAAGGACAAAACAGCATCGTACAGACTTGGGATTTGGAATGGCATAGTCCTTGTAAAATATGGGGTCTGCCTATCTGATTTTCAGGAGGATAACAATTGTAAATACAAGCGTTTTGCTCCATAACTGATTTTGGCAAAAGTAACTTTGGTAAAACAGAGCACATTGTAAAAACACCCACATTAAAACTGATGCCACTTCCCTGGGTCCAATCTGCTTACAGGGAGGCGGCGACATCCCCGGCCTGACCTATCCCATCTTAGAGGTATATTCAGGTTATTTCCTCCCACATAGTAAAAATCCTCTGATGTCATCCTGCTAATAAAAAGAGGAGGCATAGAGAGAGTCAGGACAGGCCATTAACCCAAAAGTTGCATACACTGTTCAGTAGCCTTGTCTTTTGTCCAACCCTAGAAAAATTCCTATAAATACCCTAGTAACTTCCTAAATTGTCAGAATCCTGTGTGTATCTTGTCCTTGGAAGAATCCATATTAGTCTCCATGTGTTAGCATAATTCTTTACAAATCAGTCAGTCGGTCGTGTAAGTCCTTAGTAATATTTTGAATAAATGAATTAATTTCCCATAGTGATGAATGCAGTGTGGATAGGTTAACCTTGCAAATTAACCTCCCCACGTACCGTGTCTTTCTTTTATCATTTAGCCAATAAAACATAGTTGCCATAGAACAAATCCTTTTGCTAACAAAACCGAGTATGCCTGTGAAAGTGTTTCCCTTTTAAAATCTGATTTTCCTTTCCTGTAAAGAATCCCATACTGTCACCCATCAAGAGTCACCCTTTCACTTTAGCATCATACCTGCTATGAGCCTTGGTACCTTATCAGTAAAACCTAGTTCCGATTTTGACTGTTAGCTCATCTTCTAAGTTGTTTGTTTTAAACCTGTGAAAACCAAAGAATGGCAATGTTATCACATGTGATTTTTGCAGCACTGTTTTCCTTTGCAAAGTCAATTTTCTGACCTGTATTTATGTAGTAGTAGTTCCCTGCGTTGTAGCTGGGAAGTTTTCCTGTCTCTTTAGTCTAGCCACACAAATTCCTGTCTTATCTATTCAACCGCACATGTAAAATAACTACCCTGTGAATTCTGAGTGCCATTTTGCTCATTTTTGAAGGGTTTTCAATCCGATTTTGTCCTCCCATTCAGGGGTGGTACGTCGGATTTAAAATCTGATTTGTGCCTCGTATACCTGACTCCTTGCTACTCCTCTCCATCCACATGAAACTTATTTAAAAGGGCTTTGGGGGAGTGTTGCAGGGGGAATGCATATCAGTGGGGCCATCTAAAGGCATTACCAAAATGTTATCTTGCTTTCATCCAGTTCTGCATTGATGTGTCTGATGTTAGAAAGTTAAATTAAGGGTATTCTATCATTTTGCTGTGTAATTATCTCCACATTGGTGATTGCTGCCCTATTTTGAACCTGTTTTGATTTTATTCCTATTTAAAAATAAATATACATTTCATTATTACACACCGGCATGGTTCATGGTCCATTGCGACACAGGGTGTACGTCAAATGGGGGGTGTGAGACGGGTTGGCTGCCTTCTCAAAAACAGCATCTGAATTTAACTTGAAAGCGTTTTTATTTTACGCTGCATCCCTGGCCAGTAGAAATAGTCCTGGTCTGGAGTGTATTGTGTCTTTAAATCCGTGACAGTGTCTCAGTGTCAAATTTCCCAATGCAGCATCTCGGGGGTTTGAACCTGCAGCTCTCCAAATGTTTTGAACTACAACCTCCATGATACCCCACCATTAGTTTTGCTGGCTAGACCTGATTGGAATCACAGTCTAAAACATCTGGAGGGCCAAAGGTTGCAGACCCCTGGTCTAGGATATAGTGTACATGCATACTTGCCAACCTGACTCTGTCCTGTCTGTATGTGCTTATCCAGTCCTGGCTTTTCCTTTGCATTCTGGGACTTGTAGTTCCACAATTCGCATTAAAAAATGCGCACTACAAGTCCCAGAATGGAAAGAAAAAGACAGAATTGGATAAGCACCTACAAACTGAACGGGTCATGTTAGCAAGTAGGGTGCATGCTCTCACCTGTAATACAAGTTTACAGGTTATGATGGAAATCCCATTGGGTATGCTTTAGAAGTTCTGGGGGTGTACTCTTTGAGCTGCATGCCACTGCACTTATTTGCTGCCCATTGGGCCATTACGAAGCAGGGCCAACCGTATGAAAAGAGGTATTCCATCTAGGACTCCTAGCCCACGTCTTCCATTGTTTATCTAAGAACAACAAGCAACCAGTTCTGCCTCTTTAGTCTTCATTGGTGAGGTACAGCCTAAGTGCATGTGACAAGCAACCATGACGGTCCACAACTGATCGTTTTTGGTGCCAGTCTGCTCTAGGAAAAGACTAGCGGCATCGAAAGGTTTCCATTGGGTGCGGTGGGCACAACACTGGCAGATGGTTCAGTTCTCAGTGTGCCCACTACACATCCTACAAATTGCAGCAGCCTATGCAATGCATTGCTGGGCCTGATAATTACTGCCACAATAGGAGACGTGCATTTTTACTCGCACCGTGATCCCAATACATCAACAGTTTCAGAGGACTAATGGTGAGGGTATTGAAAACACTGCAGGCCAAATGAGTTTCCACTTGTGGGTAAAATGACCTGCAAGATAGGACTTTCCCAATTAATTTGACCACTCGCACACTTTGGCTCTTATTCATACAAGTGTTTTATAATGGCATAATCCCATAGGAAAACATTCTGTGAATCAGGCCCTTTATATGTAGTAAATCTAGTCTCCTGAATATTTTTTTTGTTAATTAATCCTGTCACTTGCATACATGTATAGCATATTGAATCTGATGCCATCGGCATTTCTTGACCCTGCTCAGCTGGTTACCTGCATAGCAATAGTCACAGGTCATCCATCCGCCAGTGTAGCTCCAAAACACAATAGTCTGAGGGGTTGCGTAGCTCCATTTTAGGCACATGTACCCTGGCAAAGCGATTGAGATGTTATTCTGGCACTCTAAAAGGGCTATTTCTTGTGATATTTGAGTATGCACATATGTGTTGCAGCGCATTATACAGAATTCATCCTCTAGGTCAAGGCTCTGCAACTTTGGTCTCTTAAGATGTTTTGGACTACAACTTCCATCAGTCTTAGCTAGCATATTCAATTGTTAGGGCTCATGGGAGTTGTAGTCCAAGACATCGGGAGAGCTACAGGTTGAAGACTCCTGATCTAAGCGCTTTAGAATTACATGCATTTTGAAGCAATACTTGTGTCCATTCTCTGGGTTTTTAGGTTTCTGTGCATCCTCTTCTAAGAGATTTCACATTTTTGTATGTACTGCACTACAAGGGTGAGGCATTTAATTAGAATTATATGCTCTAGATATTTGAACAATCACTTTCACTAATAATAACATATATTTCTAATCTAGCGCTTCATGATCGTGCCCCCTGATTTTAAGTGCTGCAATATTCATTCATCATCAAATGTATTTGTACTCAATTTATCAGCTCTGACGAATCAACTTCCGGGGCACCAGTAGTACAGGGATGAATATCGGTTTTTAAACCATCAATCAGCCCCCCATCTCTAGTACACCAGAAGGGATTCGAACCGATTGGAAACACGAGCAAATTGTAAACCTCCTTGTCCAATTTTGGTAACGTGGATGTAACGGCAGGCTTATCTCCAAAAGGTTGTGGATCGTTGGTTAGATGCAGCACAGCGAAAATACAACCATTACCCAATGATAAAAGGGACTGTCAAGTCACGGTTGTATAAAAATATCTACTTTACTATTATCACAAATGACAGTTCTAGCAACACTACAAGATACAGCACACTCTGTAAAGGAATGCAGAGGACAGACCGTTTCAAAGAAGGAAAAGTGATGCACTCTGGATACTGACAGAGTGGTATACCGACTACCCTCCTGTAAATAATCACTACAGTTCAAGGTTACTTGGCTTCAGCACAAATGGAGCAATGGGTCTTAAAATGTCTTCAATGGGCTTCAGAGAAGGACCAGGGGGACATAACCACAATTTACCTTGTGCTGTGGGTGTTCTTGGTGCTCAGTGGGGTTGAGTCAGCTTCAGTGAGCCCCGAAAGGCTTCTGTGACAGAGTTCAAGACGGGAGTCAGCTGTGGGTATCAGGCGGCAAGACAGTTCGGCGAGAGAAACTGGACGAACGGCTGCAGGCTGGCCTGTACGGCGGCTCTGGGTCAGGAATTGTTGTCTCAGTGCTGGTCGGCGGTTCTGAAGCACTGATCGAGACATCTCAGATGTCTTTAGGCGATTGTGGTGTAACAACAGTCAGCGTTGCAGTCAGTTGCAGCTCAAGGAACTCGACTGACCCCAAAAAATGTCCTTTAAGGTGGATGTCGGTATATGCTCCTCGAGGCACTTCACTGGGCTTGTGTCATCCTTTAAGGAGGATGGCCCAAAGCTGAGGAATGCATTGCAGGCAGTTGCCTTGTCCCAGGTTTCGGGTTCAGAGACCTTCTGCCACTTCCTACCTTAGAAGCTTGCTGCAGAGCCAAGCAAGGCACGTTGTGAGCTGGCTGGGTACCGGTTCTAGAGTGGCTAGATGGTCCTCTGGATTCAGTATCACCCTCTGTTCCCTGGGATATGTTTAGGGAAGGGATCAAACTTTCCTCTTTCGAGGTCGTGGTCTTCCTTCACTGGCGAAAGATGTAAGGCAGACTATACCTTCAGCCAGGATCCAATGATGAGTTCTTCTTACTACTCCTTGCAAAGTCTTCAGATGATCTTCGAAAAGAGTGGCTCAGCCATCTTTTAAAGCCAAATGGGCCACAGGCTAACTAAAACCAAAAGAGTGATGGGTAGAAGGTTTTGAATTAATTAATTTGAACCACTGGCATTGCTCTGGGAAACCTTCCACAACACTGTTTTTTCAGCCCGTCTGCTCCATTGCAAAAGGGGTC
Source organism: Ambystoma mexicanum (assembly GCF_040938575.1). Classification (NCBI taxonomy): domain Eukaryota; kingdom Metazoa; phylum Chordata; class Amphibia; order Caudata; family Ambystomatidae; genus Ambystoma; species Ambystoma mexicanum. The sequence goes on along the minus strand of NC_090924.1, from coordinate 333,023,338 downwards.
CGGCCAAATGCAAATCAGTCAGGTACTGCCACCGATGGGAGCAGCCCTGCCATGAACGGCTAGGCCAGGTCCCCTCTGCATGGAAACACAAGCTACCCAGGCATGTTTCGGCCATGTTGGCTAAGCCTACCTTAATGAACCAATCCTGGGTCCACACCAACAATCTCCTGTATGTATGAGGTCATAACCGAAGTGCTTTGCAACAGAAAAGGTGAAGGGTTGAAAACATGTAATACTAAGTGCCACCCATCTGCCTGTCTGTGATAGATAAAATGGTCTCTCTGGTTAATTGAGCTCACTGTGGTTCCTTGAAGCTCCAGTGAGACCAGACTCTCTGATTCCTGCAAACCACATTATTGTGCCTTATGAATGGGGTCCCCTTGTGGGACGGACTACTGTAAACACGCAGTCCCAGACAGGACAGTTCATTGCTATCGATACTGTGGGCGGGACCTGGCTTCAGGTTGACACAGTTGCATATGAAAGGTTGTTGGTGTTTCCAGTCTCCTTCGTTACCTCTGCAGTTAGGCCCCATTTGGCTTGTTTGAGTTACCCTCTAATTGGTATGCAAATCGCTGCCACCAGCTGCAGGGCCCAAACAAAAGAACAGGACGATCCATGGAGCCTTTGTTAGTTTATCAGGCCGGCCATGTCGGGGTAAGGTTTGGTACTCCCCCTTTCCAGAGATGCATCGGGTACTCCTGGCTGTCACCTCAAAACTAAGTATGACAGGGTGGACTGCGCCTGTAGGCTGTGTTCACCAAGAGTACATGGGTCTATGCGTTTGTCGTGCAGTGAGCAGGGAAACATGTATGTGGATTAGCCCCACGCATTTTCCAGAGGTAGGTCTACCATCATTCAATTTCATTAAAAAAGCACAGGCGAGCGCACACCCACCATGTGTATGGTCGAATTCCTCACATCAGCCAAAGAAGGATGGTCTTAGTCTGTCCCGCCAACATTCAATCTTAAGAAATGCAAGCTTCACCCTTGTCAGAGGTGAGTGCTTAACTCGTGAGCCATGCACACACTATCTAGGCCATATGCCTGTGCTAAGAACATCTGCAGGAGAGAGTATTGTGAGCAAAGGTATGCAAACATCCTTGATCCTTCCCTTAAACAGCAAGGACATGTTCGCCAAGAGTCAAATCCCAGATCATACATAGTACATATATGCAGGTAACCCCATTCCAAACACCCCTCCTGCAATGTTATTCGTCATCCTACTTTTACTTTATGCATTTAACCAACCATGTTGAAGACCCTATACATACATTTCCCTCTCCACTTCAAAATCAGTCCCTTCTCCTTACACCATCCGGCGATTCTTAAAGCAATCTGAATTTTCCGAACGACAACCTTTGGTGCTGTACAAAGCGGCAAAAATAAACATCTGGATAGCAGCAAAGCAGCGTCAGGATTATTTGCATGCAAGATTACACCCTGCCAATATTCCTATCATTTGATTGAACCCTTATTCGAATGCTTCCTCTCTATACAGGCAATACCACGTGATCAGCTGAGACCGCGCTATGTGGCACAGTTGGCTGATCCACGCATGCGCGGTCACTTCTGATTCAATGATCATAAAAGTGAGAGCGATGTTAGCTGGAGGGAGCGCTTGCACTCATTCTGTTCTAGTCCGGCCCATTCACTGAGGTACCAAGCCACTCCTTCCTGATGTTGACCCCCTTGCTCGATAACTCATCACCGGATTGCAAATTAGACCTTTTCATCCTGCAGTCAATAACAGAATAACAGAGATTATTGACTGCATGCCAAGCTTTCTGATTGGTTTAGAGGCAGAGAGGCGGTCAATAATCAGTGGTCGAAGTGGGCGGGAGCGGTGCTCCCAGGGCCGGCCTTATAACAGGGCAGGCTGGGCGACCGCCCGGGGTGCCATAGCCCCCCAGGGCAACATTAGCACCCCAGTGTGCCATTTCGGGGGAGCCTTTCAAGGGCTACCCTGAGCTGGCAGGGTGGGAGAAGTGTCCTTTTGAAATTAAAGGCACTCGCAGTAGCGAGCGCATTTAACAACAATAGGGTGTTGGCACCCTGTTAACATAATTACCTCCCCACTACGACGCGGGAGCGGGTCGGTTTTTGTTAGAATAGGGTGCTGATGCTTGCATCAGCACCCGATTCAAGTGATTAACTCCCTGCTCCGGCGCGGGGGTGGGTAGATAATCATCTTAACAGGGTGCAGCAGCACCCTACTATTGTTAAATGCGACCGCGGCCTTCTCCCACCACCAAAAAGAAACTTCTGGCGCCTCCAAACCCCACCCCCCCAAATTGACCAGTGGAGCGGGGCAGGGGGCGCCAAATTGTTATTTTTTTCTGCCCAGGGCGCTGCCGCCACGAAGGCTGGCACTGGGAGCTCCTCTACTTTTCAACAGTACGTTTTACTGTTCCTATGCTTTTATTTGAAAAATAAACCGTTCCAGAATGGTTTCGTTTTCAAATAAAACTGTAGGAAGCAGTTGAAACCTGCACTTCAGTGCACCCACTGAACGTTCCCTTAAAGAGCAGGCGCGTGTGTTTAGGGGTTTGTATCGTGTGTGGGAGGGGGTGTGGCAATGGGGTTTGTGGGAAGCCAATAGGGAACATAGTTCCACTAGTTCTTTTCCTACACTTCTATCACTGTCAACAATGACTTACATGTGCTAATAGGTGTTATTCCCTAACTTTATGGCGCTCATTTTTTTGGTTTCCGAATAAACAGAGGCCTACATGTTGCACAGAGAGCTCTACTGTTGACGCTGAACGCAATAAGCTCTCCCAGTATCTGATTGGCTAGCCCTAAGAGAAGGATCGCTTACATTTTAATAAAAGGGAGTCAATGATTGGATTAGTCGTAAAGAACAAAGCTCGGTGTGGCGCTCGATTGTCTGCAGGCATTTTGGCGTTTGCGTTTCTATTTTGCACATCGCCACTTAACTGCAGTTGTCAATAGTACTCCCCAATCCTCTAGATGTCATTTGACTTTCCAATCAAGGCTTGTTAGGAGGAAGACATTCCACAATGTGGCTGCTGTACTGCACGTGGCCGAGCGCCGACTGCGAGGGGACACACACGGGGTCTGATTTACACAAATGGGAAAGGCCCGCTGAAAAGATTTGAGTTCCAGAGCGCGTTATGCTGCTGGCTTTTGCTATAGTGCAGCCTTTGCCCTTTTCGCGCCTTTTTGGTTCATGAAGTTATGAATGCAAAATGGCGTGCTTTTGGGCGGGTCAGTGGGAGCAGAGGGACGAGAGCCGAGACTGATGCCATTAGATGGTATGTCTGCCTCAGGCCTTTCTTTGATCATGGGCTGAACACAGGTGTTGCTAGTGGTCAACACAGGCCAGCATCCGTTGTGGGCCAGCGGGTTAGAGTGGAGTGCGCGCAGTGATGTGCCAAGGGTGAGTGACAATGGTGTGCATATGTGTGATGCTTGTATGGAGACAGGGAGGCTGGGAGAAGGTGGTACTGTAGAATTTGGTGGGCGTCAGATGGGGCAGGGGGTTGAGAGTTCGTTCTCAGCCGTCGATTAAAGTGTGCATTATTATCATCATTGCTGCACAGCTGATGTCCTCAGAAACTCCTCATGCAACCCTAGCAGCCCCCTGCACGGCTATCCCACTCACGAGAAACAAGTCCACCTCGGCACTGCCTCAAACCCCTCTGGGTAACTTCACGTGCACTGCTGGGCTGTGCAAGGCCTCGACATAAAGACAAATGCATAACGACACTCCCTTGATTATGTTCAGTCACCTTAAAGCCCGTTCCTTGTAAATGAGTTTGCTATCAATGTCACTACCACTTACAAACGACGCTCTACCTTCAAATCAATCCCAGTGCATTCGCGCCATACTCCTGCTTCCCATATTTGACTATAGTAAGAAAATATGCCACTCTACAAAGATGCATCCTCCATCTTGAATTGGGCAACTATACATGGTTCGATGGTGAATACTCGCTTTAAAGGAATGAGTCTATTGTATTCACCATTCATTCTTACTTTCTTTTCCCCCTGTGTCTTCACTCACCTGTTGCTCTGAGGTCCCCCCAAAGAAGTGCTCTTTCTCAAATAATTCACCCCACAACCAGGAACCTCAACACAAGGAGCAGTTGCGGCCATGCACTCCCCCACAGGGAAACACCTACTTTTCGGTTTCAAGGATTACGAGCGAAAGCAAAGGTTACGGTTGTATGACGTCACTATATATGCCCTTGCGCGTTAAAGCGAGATGCTTAAACTTGATCCATTCCCTGATCTGGAGTCAGTGTAGCCCGTGGAGTTTTGCAAGCCCTTCTGGGTGAAGATTACTACCATGGGTTGGGCTCAGGGATGGCGTCACAGCCTTTCAAACTTTTCAAATGAAAGGGTCCTCGAGCCTCAGGGGGACCCTCCAACACTGCACCCATATTGCCAGTCAGTAGCCTAATAACACAGCAGCATATTCCTTTACATATTACTTACGCTATGGGGCTTACAGTGTGCGCTTTGCAGTGCTCGCATTACAAGGTGCCTTTGCTGAAGCCCGTCAGGTCTTCACTTCCATTGGGGATAACAGAAGTGTTATCATCTCGTTGCCTTTTAGCGCTGGTTCCTCCATATCAGCCACTTGCTTACACAGAAGGATTCATAGCCTGAGTCATAGCTATTAAGCGGCCGTTCAGTGTTTCAGCTCCCTGCTGGCTCGCTGGCTCGTGATAATTGGCGTCTATTAACCTTATCTTTATCCCCATGATAATGAATACTCCTCACAGGTGCCTCAGACTGATTTCCGCTCTAAGCAAAGGCGGCCCCCAACCATCATGTTAAAACAGGCCCCTGCACCCTTTCAGCCGGATCTGGTTGGGCTTGTGCACCTTGTGACCTCTAGTTCTGCAGAAAAGGGGTTACATAGAAGGCAATAACGAAGGCCTTGCTTCAACCAACAGGGACTGGAAAAGGTGTTAAATAGATGACAGGCCTTCACTTTTGTCACTATCATGAGTGCACTAGTGAACACGGAGTCATTCTCACTCAGTGCCTCCTTATTTACTCTTTCGCACTCCTGGATGTGCCTAAGATTGGTCACATCCTCAGTGTGAACAAAAGAAGCTTGAGGCACACTTGTGAAAATTTCCGCATACATGCCTCCAGCAGCTGGGAACTTGGCTAGCCCTTTAAGTCAAATAGCTGGATGGAGCAGTTTAAGGGACTGGTAGGGTCCCTTCCCAACCACCTGCAGGTCCGAGGTGCCAGAGGCGTTGCTAAGGGTGGGGAGGAAGGGCAGTGCTCTATAGACTGTAGCCCCAGGTAGAAGTTCAGGGGCTACAACCAAAAGTCTAGCTAGCCCCGAGTCCCGACATTAGCATAGCCCCAGATCTTTTCCAGACCTAGCAACACCCCTGCCAGGCACTCGTCCAATTCAAGTGCACCACCAGAGCAAGACATTCATGTGAAAACAATGAAAACACATTCTCAGTCGGTTGTAATTCTCTTGGCACCCCTGGCATTCATGATTGAATGGGTAAACGTACCTGAGGCAGGGTCGGGGCAGCCATCTGTTAAGGTATTTCCTACATCAACTGGGCCTATTGTTATGCCATCAGCCTGGTCTGAAGTCCGATTGCCACTCCCAGAAACAAGGTTTTCACACATTGGCACACCACTGGGGCAGAGGAAAGTCTTTTGTTCTGGCCTGCAAGTGCTACTTACTAGTCATCTCCTGGTGAACACTTTTGGTGTGTAGAGAGACAAAAAACATTATGGCAGGAAGTGCAAGTTTACAGAGCTTGCACCAACACAAACACACACTTTATATCCCCCCTGTAGAGTAAAGGACCTTCTATAAGTCGTGTGCCAAGTCTCGCAGTAACGACCGCGAGATTTTTTGAGCGGAGCTTCCCGCTCATGGCATTACGAGCGAGGCAAGCTATGGAGAGGCAGGCTGCCCAACGCTCTCCCCTGCAATATCCTGATCAGGGGCAATTACTTATCCTAAATACAGGAACTGCCAGCAGGACTAGATTAACCATAGCACCTATGGCTGCAATGTTTGCCGAGGGATAATTGGTGGATAAAGTCAGAGTGAAGTGTGTCGAGTTAATAAAGGAACACTAACTAACTCTCCTGCCTGGTGTGATCATTTGCACGGCCACAACACCCCTCACCCCTTTTTCCCCACCTTTCTCTTATCCACTCTCATGCCCACTCTCTTCCTGCATATTGTGGTATGCAGTGCCGGGATGGTTACACTTGAGCCTCGCAGTGAGAGGAGCATGTATATTACTATTGAGAAGGGGAATGTCTCCACGCAATAACACTGCGGATGGATCGACGCAAACTCTAGGATTGCACTGAGCACTGTATGAGCTGTCAAATGACACAGGGAGGCGATGGCAGAGGGTCAAGGGGAGGTGATCTTTAGCTGAAAAGCACTATTGAACAAGCTGGTATCAGGGAGGTGTGGTCATTGAGAATTGTGCAGTGCATACTACAAATATACTGTCCTTCCATTCTGCAACAAGACGTCCTCTAATGTTCAAAAACAGAAATGCAGCAGCAACAGTCTGTTTCTCATAAAAAACAATAATAAATATACTACTAACAATACAATGAAAAACAGCAGATGATAGATAAAAACAACAAACAAAAACTAAGGACTGCAAATATTCACCAGTGCTTATTTCCAACACCAAAAACAATGAACATATACGAAAACAAAATGCAATAATAATCAAGGGGATGAATCAAAACATTGCATAATTAACAAATAAACACCTTAGGTGTTAAATGTGCTATTTAGTGAAGTGAACACAATCAAAACAACAATAGAGGAGTGGATCGAAACTTGGCACCCAACTGGTTTAGGGGTTACTAGGTTGATGGGGCATTTACCCAGTTGAGGAGGTGTACACCAGGTCCAAACCCTAGTCCCTGGTCTACCAATGGCACACCAGGTAGAGATGATCAACCACGCACCCAGCACGGCTACATTAGACGCTTAGGGTGAACGCTTCACGGGGATTGCCCATAGACTCTGGTCAATACCTTTGGCAACCCTTGTCATCCCATTGTCCCGTGGGGCCCAAGTCAGAGAGATATAAGACACGCAGAGGAGACTGGGCTTATTATGATATTTAATGAGCGCGGACCTGGCTTTGAGATGCAACAGAGCGCTTTACGGAGGTATACACCAATACAGATACATAGCACAGCACTTTACCGGTGTGTACAGCATCACAGATGCATAACGGAGCGCTTTTCAGTGGTAACAACAGAACAGATATGCAGCAGGGAGTAGGATACAGAGGGGAAGAGAGGAGAGGTGCAGCTGTATGGGGTGACAGGGAGGAGAGGGTCGATGTGATGGCCTAGGTATTGAGGAGGAGAGTGGGCACACTGCACATGGATGCAGCACTGAAGAGGAAGGTTTCTGAGATCAGTGCTCCTTAGCCCTTGCTGCCCGTCTCCCCAAGTGCCACAGATATATAAGGATGGCCCACTGTGTGAAATGTCACCTCCCCTAAGAGCTTCAGACATCTTTCATGGCATGTTTCTGGGTGCAGCTTAAGTGCTAACAGGACCTAGCAGAAGTGACAAGTGTACCGGGCATCTTCCAACCCAGAGGAAGGAGAAGGCACCTGGTCGAGCAGGGTTTTGAACGCACCAGTAGAGCGGAGTAGATGTTAGGTCAAGCCCTTCCACGGCCCCAGCACAAAGTCATTCCGGATTCAGAGATCACCCATGAAAATAGCACAATCTCTACCCAAAGGGACTCTAGGCCCGAGGACTTGAAGCACTGGGAAAGATGTACAAGAATTCAACAAGTATTTTTTTAAGATGGCGAAGCCAGGCAAGTTCAGACCTCAGACAAAGGGACAGTCTCGCTAGAACACAGTAGCAGTAGACATCAGGTGCTTATTCTAAGCTTTCAGCAACCACGTTGATACATTCTGCACCCCTGTCCTCCACACCCATCCAAGGGCCATGCCACCTGACATTCTGCTTCTCAGCCCTGGCCCTGCTCTAATGCAATGTCTGCCCTCCCACCCCCCCATACACCCACACATTGGCACTCTATAGGTCATTGCATCTAATGCCATTCCATCTAATGCCATTTCATTGATTTTTTCCATCTAAAAAATGTGCATCAAATGCATGTTTTGGGGGAGGGGTAAAGGGTTAATTTTTGTCCAGGAGGATTTTAAAGGGTAAAAAACGGGGGTTTGAAAAAGACAAAAAAAATGCATTTGATGCACATTTTTGTAGATGGAAAAAATGTGATGCAAATGCATTTAGATGCAAGGAATTCAATGCAATGACCATAAACCCCCTTCTATGTTTCATGTATGTGCTATTCTGCCTTATACCCATATGCTCTGATTCCAGAACAGCATCCTCGAGTACAATTGCAGATAATAAAAAATGCATCAGAATAGAGAAGCTGTGCCAATAGCTTCTGCAAACCTAGTACGGGAATATCCCACCCCTGCATCCTTCTCAAGCAATGGCGATTGGGAATGACTTCTCCTGAACAGCTTATGTGGTGATCAGTGTCTAACTGGTGTCCAGCCCTCTCTGTCCACTCTGTCCATCTGCTTTCGCTTCTGCGTTCTGGCTCTAATCTGCATCCTTCTGGCTCCTGTCCTGAACGTCCATCCCTCTCTTTGCCCTTGGAGGCATGGCATATGTAGGGTAGCATGTTACAAAACTCCACTAAATAAATAGAGGAATATTGAGCTGGAGATGAAGCATAGAGTCCAAGCTAGCTTGCGGGAACTCGCCAAGTGAACTGGCTTTGGTATCCTGCCAAAACGCTCGTGTTTACATCAGACAACCAATGAAAAAGCCAGCCATTCACTCACGCACCCTCTGCAGAGGCTCCACCACTCCTTAGGAAATGTGGCCAAAGAGATAAAAGAGGGACATCACAGGGCAGCACACAAGGCCGTCATCTTCCCTTAGGACACAAACAGTTATAGAGCTGAACCATGACTCATGTCACTTCAGCTCCTTAGTCACAGATAAGGGGGTTCGGTCCTAGTGGGGCTTCGGTGTGGGCGCAGAGCGGCATGCTGCACTTAGATCTTTGCCTGGTGTACAATGTGCAGATGAAAGGGATGTCTTCACTGAAGGGGCGGTCTAGCACTGGTTGTATCACATGCTAGGCAGCAGCTGTGAGGAATTTGACCATCCGCACCGCGGGTGTGCACTCGCCTGGACTTTTTTGATATTTTTTAATAAATGGAATGATGGAAGATCAAACTCAGAAAATGTGTGGGGCTAATCCGCACACATTTCCCTATGCTCACTGCACGACAAACCCATAGACCTGCATACTCTGGGGGACACCACCTACAGGCACAGTTCTCCCTGTCACTTATAGTTGGAATGCGAGCAGCTAGGAGTGCATGAAAGCATCTCAAGAGGAGGAGGGCAACACCTTCCTTCAGCCATGGCCAGCCTAATTAACTATGAAAGGCTCCATTGATCGGCCCTGCCCATAATCAATCTGCTGGTGGTAGCGCATACTGATGAGGGTTAATTGAAGAAGGTGTGCGAGAGGCCTCATCGCAGAGCTGGCAAAGGGGACAGGAAACCCAACACCTTTTCGATATGCATCTGTGTCAACATAAAGTCACCTCCCACCCCTTAGTATGAAGGGCAGTGAATATCATGTCTGGGACAACTGTTTACAGTAGGCAACCCCTGCGGTGGGACCCCCTTTCAGAGGGAAGAAGTATGTGATTTGATGAAGACAGAAAATCTGTTGTCACCATAATTTCAAGGGAGACTTGCGCTTTGATCAGGGACCACAGAGAGCTCCATTAATCAGAGAGAAGCCTTGATCCGCAACAGATCTGAAGATGGGTGCGCCTTAGTAGCACATGTTTTCATCCATTTACCTTTCCTGTTGCAAATCACTCTGGTTCTGACCTCATGCATAAGAGAGGATTGTTGGTGGGGACCCAGGATTGGATCATTAAGGTAGGCTTAGCCTGCACCAATCACTGGGGCTCATTTGGCTTTAAAAGAGTGATGAGCCTCTCTCTTAGCAGATCATCTGAAGACTTTGCAAGGAGTAACAAGAAGGACTCATTTGGACCCCGGCTGAAGGTACAGTCTGCCTTAAAGCTTCCGCCAGTGTAGGAAGGCCAGGATTTCCAAGAGGGAAGCAAGACCCCTCCCCTAAACATCTGCCAGGGATCAGAGGGAGATACTGAAACCAGGAGGACCTTCTAACAGCTTCCGACCCGGTACCCAGCCAGCCCACAGCGTGCCCTGCTAGGCTATGCAAGTAAGCTTCCTAGGTGGGACATGCCAGAGAGTCTTTGAACGGAAAAAAGGACATGGCCGTTGCCTGCAACACTCTCCTCAGCTTTGGGCCGTCCACCTTAAAAGATGACACAAGCCCAGCGAAGAAGCTAGTAGGAATGCACCGACAAGCATTAACCATCGTCCACATTTTATGACATTTTCGAGGCAGTCGAACCCTTGAGCTGCAACCGACTGCACCTCTGACTGTTGTCAAGCCGCAGTCGCTCACGCCGTCCCAGATGCCTCGACCAGTGCTTCAGTCCTGACAAGCAGTGCTGAGACAATGATTCCTGACCCCGAGTTGCTGTGTAGGCCAACCTGCACCCCACCGTCCAACCTCGCTTGCCAAACTGCCACTTCCTGTTACCTGCAGCCATCACCCATCTTGAACTCTGCTGCAGAAGTGCCCTTAAACCGACTCAACGATGTCGAGCACCAAGAACATCTACAAGCACAAGGTACATTGTGGTTCTGTCCCACTGGTCCTTATCTGAAGACCCCTAGTGGCATGTTACGACCCATTGCTCCCTAAGACCAAGTATCCTTGAACATTGTGATTAATTGGTTCACGGACTACCCTCCTGTCAGTATCCAGAGTGCATCCCCTTACCTTCTTGAAACTGTCTGTTCTCTATATTCCTTTATAGGGTGGGGTGTATTTTGTAGTGTGCTAGAACTGTCTGTTGTGATAATAATAAAGTAGGTATTGTTATACAACCTTGACTGTACAGTCCCTTTTATCATTGTGTAATAATTGTATTTTCACTGTGTTGCAAGTAACCAATGATCCATGACCATGCAGAGATAAGCCTACCGTTCAGTCCACGTTACCAAAATTGGACAAGGAGGTTTATAATTTGCTTGTGTTTCCAATCGGTTCGAATCCCTTATGGTGTACTAGAAGTGTGGAGCTGATTGATGGTTAAGAAACCGATATTCACCCCTGAACCACTGATGCCCCAGAAGTTAATTTGTCACATTGGTGACAAGCGCTCGGTTCAGTTGGAGCCTTGCACACAGCTTAGTCAACCAACAAAATAAGTACTGTTGCAGGTAACGTTTAGACACTGCTAAGCATTGTGCATTATTAGTTTTTATATTTGTCATTGATAAATTGTTTGTATTGCTTGCGTTTTGTACAATTTGTTTACTTATTTCCTTTGTGACTAATATGAGTTGGAGTTTAGGCAGTACTGTGTATTCGTTTCTGCCCCTACACATGTCTGATATTTGTTGTGCAGTATGTGTATATGTGGGGTTATTTAATTAGCTGCATACACCATGTTTCTGTAGGTTTAACTTTTGATACAGTGGTTAATAAAATTATGTGTTTAATCAAATGTGGTTGAAGAGCAAATGTGGTTGGTCTGGTGTGACATGAGGCCTTGAGCACTTTTTGTATATGATTACATGCAATAGCCTGGAAGATCAAGGCCACACCAGGCACCCTTTATTTTATGGATACCAGTGGGCATGGTAGACATCACACTGATTCTGCTAACAGGGAACAATAAAACGTACAGGCGATTTTCATAAAGCGGGCCAAGCCCATGCTTTGACAATGCCGTATGAATCACAATTTGACGAAGTTTCCAAGGACAAGTCAATTCATTTTGTCATGGATGGAGAGTTTTTCGCTGAACACTCTTTAACACGTGTGTGGTTCAGGTTCTTTATGCTCTCTTTGCCGAACAAATGTGGCCTGAATTAGTTGTGAATACCTTTGCTGTATTTTTACGCAACCCATGCCGCATGCAACTGCCGACTTTCGCTTGGTACAAGATCTCTCTAAGACCCATCAGTTCCAAAACACCTTATGGGGCTTCCTGAGTTTTTCACAGGAATGAAACTGAGCAGTTCTAGGTCATTTTCCATGGTACTTGTATTTAGTGTAGTTCACTGCAGCCAAGTGGTGTGGCCTCTTCATAGGAAGAATAAGTGAAAGGTTTTTACGGACTGGGTTGCTTGTCGCGATGATAGGGGTGAGCAACTTGTAGATCCAGGTTAAGAGATGAATTTCTGTTAATTGTTAAATGGTCAACTGTTACATGAGATTAAATGTACACAACGATATTGCATGGTAATGGTGCAGATATTGTGATTTGCATACTATCAGAAATACTCCTTTTTAAAAAAGATTAAAAAATTGGAACTGTGAAGAAGAAAAGATAAAAGAAAAAACGTTTTTTACTGTTGAAATATGAAAAATAAAATACTATTTTTTGATACAATACAGTAAGGTTCAACCAAATATGGACTTGGGGAAGCAAGGGACCGAGTGAACATTGTGTATTGTTTAAGAGTTCTGTTTATAGAGGGCTGTTCACTATCGGTCATAGGAAATATTACCTCTAGTCTCTCTTAAGTTTATTGTGAGTTTGTACGGCTGCTAAGTCGTGAGACACACTAAGTTGTGCTAATACATCTGTTGTGTGGGACCACCCATGCCCGAGTTACAATAGGGGCTACAAGACATAGGCTAAAACATGGCCGCTGAGAAGTGTAAAAGTTATGATGATGAATACGTCATCGAATTACTGAGTAATTCAACACTGTTTGGAGGAGAATTGGGAGATACATCTAGCCTGACCAGCTGGGACGAATTGACCCAGATGAAAAAGAGGCTGATTAGATCTGGATTACATGGGAGTATAATGCTAGAGTATTTAAAGAACAGCATATTACCGATGGGACTTGTAGTAAGAAACGAGCCAAGGATTTTTCTGGAAAATAAAGAGTTTCTACTACAGTGGAGCTACATTGGCAATAAATGTGGTAGAGACTGGGTAATAATAATTGATACTCCTAAACAAACTACAGAGAAGATAACGATAGACCTAAACAAATTGGAAGAGGAGATTAGAAAAATTGTGCCTATAGAACAATATAAAAAAAGAGTAGATGATCTACTGAGTGATATGAAGGCATTTAAAGAAGATTTGACAAAAGAACGAATCAGGCGTCTTAAAAAGGATATACAGCAGTTAACCCATGAGAAAGCTTTTCCTTATGTACAGGATGACTACTTCATAAAAGAACAGGAAGAACAAACACAGAAACAGGGCAATTCCAAAAGACGAGTTAGATTCAGAGGAACCTCCTACAGCTCCAGTGAAGACAGTACGGGGGATGGCAATAACACAGGAAGAAGGGGTCGTGCCCAAAACCAAAACTTAGGCAGAAGGGGCCCTAGGAGAGGAGGTGGTACAAGACGGAACAGTAATAGAGGACACCCGGTTGGACAACATTTTTTAGAACAGGACCAACAGGAATGGGACCCAGACCAACGAGTAATGACCCGCAGCATGAAGACACTGTGGTAAATTTATCAAATTACGAACTCACCCCAGAAGAGACCAAGGCCCTTAATAAAGGCCTAGGGTTTGTCACTACTAACATACACAATCGTTTCCAATTCCGAGAAGAATTCTCTGAGTTTATGAGAAAAGTCCATCTGAAACAATTTTTCTCAGACAAAAGTGATAACAGTGAATCATATAGTGGCCTACATAGGAAATCTGAATACTGTCCTCCATCGCAAAAACATACGGCTGAAGCACGAGTTTTTGAAAGTAGGGTGATCCAAGAAGTCACCGCTTTGGAAGATCAAACTAAGACAGAGAAAACATTTAAAAACCTCACCCAGGCAGAAAAAAACACCCTGAACACATTACTTTTCAACGACCAGATAGTAATCAGAAAAGCAGTTAAGGGTGGAGCCACGGTTATCCTGAACAGAAAGGACTATATAGACGAGTGTATGAATCAACTGGGCGACAGCAACAACTATCAGAAATTGGCTGAAAACCCTATGCTCAAATTGGAAAAACGAATCCATCAAAAGGTAACAAAAGCGGAAGAAAGAAGATGGATAACGAAAAAAGAAGCTGTGTTTCTAGTTGTCGATAAACCAAGGACTCCACAATTCTGCATACTCCCCAAGATACATAAATCTCTGACTAGACCACCAGGGAGACCGATTGTGTCGGGATGTGATTCAATTTTGGAGCCACTCTCTAAATTTGCAGATTACTTTATGCAACCAATGGTGAGGAAGATGGCCTGGTTTGTAAAAGATACAACACAGATAATAAACAAGATGGAAGGTAGACCTTTTGACAGCAAATCTGAGATGTTGATCAGCCTAGACGTAATAGCTCTGTATACAAATATACCACAGAGAGCATCGCTTGAGGTATTGGAAGAAAGATTATTAACATAAATGATGAATACCAACACTCCAGTGTCTTTCATTATGTGGTGTGCCGAGATGTCACTTATGGAAAGCTATTTTCATTTTAATGGTTCATTCTTCAAACAAATACAGGGCACGGCCATGGGAGCCACCCTAGCCCCAAGTATTGCGAACCTGTATATGGAAGCCTTTGAGAAACACTGCATCTATAACGAGACTAATCCATACAAGAAGAACATATTGGTATGGAGGAGGTATATAGATGACGTGTTGATCATCTGGAGGGGTGATGAAGATGAGGCAACCAGTTTCTTCGATTGGATTAACCATCAAAACCAACATTTAAGATTCACGGAAAGCACAAGCAAGGTAGAGATTAACTATCTGGATATTACCATCAAGGTGGATCCAGCAAGGGGAGAACTCTTTGTGAAACCATATAAAAAATCCACGGATCACAATACTTTGTTGCACTATACAAGTTTCCATTCGTGGCACACGCGTGACAACCTGCCCTTTGGTCAGTTCATTCGACTAAAAAAGAACAGCACTAATAGTGCAGATTATAGAGAAGGAGCACGAAAATTGAGGTCGAACCTACACGAAAGAGGCTACCCGGCTAAATTGACAAAAAAAGCAATGAAAAGGGCACATAATAACAACAGAGAAGCCATTCTCGAGCAAAACCCAAGAGAGAAAAATAAAGACAACTTAGTGTTTGTCAACACGTTTAGTAATCTATCTAATAGAATTCAAAAAATAATCCACCATAATTGGGGGATTCTTGAGAAAGGCGAAGTACCTCTGCAGAGACCGTTGATGGCATTCCGACGAAGTAGATCTATAAAAGATCAGTTTATGCGGAATGATGTTACTAAACAGATCAAACCACAAATGACACTAACAGAGACCTGGGGGATGCGAGCCCCAGAAGCGCATTACCCATGTGGATCGTGTACCTGTTGCCAACAGACAAAAAAACCCATGGAAATCGATCTAGGTCTAAAGAACCCTTGGAAGCAGAAAGTTCTGACTAAGTGAAACTCGGTGTTTGTTGTATATGTCATCTGGTGCCCCTGTAATAAGATATATATAGGGAAGACGGAAAGACAAATTAAAATCCGTATCACAGAGCATAAAAGCTGCAAAAGAAATAGAGTCCATTCGGCTCCCCTTGTGGGACATTTCATTGAAATGATACACAAAGTAGAGGAACTAAGATGGTCTGTGGTCTATGTGGTTAGACCGACGAACGATTTGAACCTTGACAGGAGAAAGTTAGCACAGAAAGAAAAAGAATTAATTTTTCTCACAAAAAGTACAGAATTGGGACTGAACGAGAAGAGTGAATAAATAAAATCAACTCTGGCCTGTGCTGTTTTATGTACAACCTCTCTAGGATGACTGTGAAGAAAAAACGACCAAGAGTAAGGTCCAACAGGAAGTAGGAAACAGTCAATGTGGTATAGCCAGTTTTGTAAGGGAACCCTAAAATCCACTCCCATGGGTCCCCCATCCATATTCAAATGACTCAATCAGGAATATCAGTACTGGTTGTTTGTCGAGCACATACCCCCGTGAATATCATACAATCACAACTACAATGTGGGGAAATGCCGTGGCGCGGTGTTGGTGACCCGCCAGTCAAATAACAAATGACATTAACCATCGAGTTGAAACGATGTTAAGCGAACGTTAAGAAAAAATGAGCGGCGTAGGATGTTTGGACATTAAAAACTAAACCAACGATACTTACGTAGCGGGAAATATGTGTTAGCCAATGCCGATAGAGTTTTGGCTGCCGACTTCAATAGAAACCATGAGGTTTCCCCGTGCGGTGGGATGATGTAGCGACCACATTTGGCTGGGCTAAGTGGGGGCCGAAGGCAAGATAGGTTATGACATAGTCTTTAAAGAGAAAGAGACCATTAAGGTGCTGCCTCCCGATCACGTGACTAACTGGTCATGTGGGGGGCGAAATCCAATAAAAAGCGAGAGAACGTAATGAGAACAGGTAGAAACGGACACCAGGCAGAGATAGGAGTGTGACTTGAGAGAGAGGACAGCCACATGTGAGCAGCGGCTGTAACCCCGTACGAGGCGGCAAAGGCAAGCTCGTTAAAGGTAAGAGCATAAAGCCTTTTGGCGATATCCCCACTCTAATTTTAAATGAACAGCGGTACGAAGAAGAATCACGATCGAGTACCTGATGTGCCTCTCTCCATTCTAGAAAACGATATATAGAGTCGTCCCATCCCACGTGAGAAAATTTAGAAGCTTTATCTAAATGAGGAGCGGCACGGGATAAAGTCAACTATTAAATAGAACAGGAATCCACAAAGTAATCACGCTAGGTCAGTATAAAGATATGCAGGGTATTTTTGAGCACAATGAACTGACAAATAGAATAAACATTAAGCCAGGCTACGCCAATTGGTTCACCTGTGACTTTGTCTTAAATAGGAATGCCTCCCAGTGATCGCAGATAGTGGTATCCAGTTGAGAGCCAAGCACACCCCAACATCAGACAGACTTTAACTAGGAGGAGGATTGTAAATCGAGGGGGACCCCCCAAGAAGACACATAAGAAAAGTCAGCCTGTAGAAGGTAAAGCAAATTCATAGACATACTTGGACAACTTAACTGTACCGCATGATTGGGTTAATTGATTATAAAGTTGTGAAATACTCAGTGTCGTAGTTAAAGATTAGACCTGAAGTGATAACAGCATGGGTGTGGTCTTGAAGGACCTAGTTGCAGATAGGGGTGGAGGTGTGAAGATATAACAGATGTAAAGAAGGTGATGGTCTAAGTAATGACACCCTTCCGCTGATGATTGACACATAGCAGGTTGTGCATAATATAAATGTCGACCGGGATATTATCTCGAATACTAAATTTCGATTATCCCACACTTGCTTCCCACAGTGTATTCGTTTTGAAGGTTGGACCCTAAAGAAAAGTGCGATGGGATCTCATTGAAAGCTAACCCCGCAAGAAATTAAGTCTACAAGAAGACTGATACGATTGTGAATTTAATTGAATGTTGTATAAATTTTACCCCTGAAGAATTTCCTTGTCAATAGTGTGTAAGTGTGTAAGGAATGAAACATGTCGGGTATGGTATGGATGTGGTATGAAAGTAAGCATGATTTTTAGGAAGAATAAGTGAAAGGTTTTTACGGACTGGGTTGCTTGTCTCGACGATAGGAGTGAGCAACTTGTAGATCCAGGTTAAGAGATTAATTTTTGTTAATTGTTAAATGGTCAACTGTTACATGAGATTAAATGTACATAACGATATTGCATGGTAATGGTGCAGATATTGTGATTTGCATACTATCAGAAATACTCCTTTTTAAAAAAGATTAAAAAATTGGAACTGTGAAGAAGAAAAGATAAAAGAAAAAATGTTTTTTTACTGTTGAAATATGAAAAATAAAATACTATTTTTTGATACAATGTGGTGTAGTATGAGAATTTAATGGCTATTAACCTCATACAGTAAGGTTCAACCAAATATGGACTTGGGGAAGCAAGGGACCGAGTGAACATTGTGTATTGTTTAAGAGTTCTGTTTATAGAGGGCTGTTCACTATCGGTCATAGGAAATATTACCTCTAGTCTCTCTTAAGTTTATTGTGGCCTCTTCATAACCTGCATTAAAACCGTACCTGTCCTTTTAGATCACTAGTGATAGAAATAAAATATCAACATCAATATCAAATACTACAGCCTATGGAAAAGTTCTGAGAAGGGGCGATTTCCAATCCCAGGACACGCTATATTTTGTACTTATCTAACTGCAGCATCAAAATGAGAAATGTGGCTCAACAAAAGGACAGGGCGGATCCATGTAGCCTTTGTTAGTTAATTAAGCTGGCTATGGCAGGGGGAGGGTTTGGCCCTCCCCCTTCTGAGATGACATAGTGTACTCCTGGCTGTCATATCCCAACTAAATATGACAGGGAGGACTGCGTTGCAAGGCTTTGTCCACCAAGACTACACAGGTCCATGTGTATGTCGTGCAGTGAACATAGGGAATTAGTGCCTATTAGCCCCACACATTTTCAGGAGGTTAATCTACCACCATTCACACCTTCCCTGTGGATAGTCGAATTCCTCACGCTAGCGTTGTAACAAGATGAGCTTAAAAAACAATTCAGCCGGTGCAGAGAGAGTGCCATCATTTCACCAAAACCACTGAATGAAAAGTCCCTGGCAACAGCACTGAAGCTTAATCTGGCCTTACAAGCCGTGACAGTCAAAAATGGCACTGAGCAGAGAGGCAGCAGACAAACATGTGCACGGCAGATCCAATTTAGGATTTTCATGTTGGGATGCCGGTGTAGGGTGACCAGATAAAAAACGCCACATGCCATAGACATAGAAGTAGGACTAATGTAAATACAAATAAAACCGTAGTCCTACTTCTATGTCACTGGTCTGTTGCGTGGCCGGAGAGTGGGTGTGCCCACAGACACACTCCTCTCATTGGAGGAGATTGCCGGGAAGCCGAAGTAGGAGGAAATGGAGCAGTGAACAGCATTTCACGCCCCCATTGACGCAGGAAGAGTCGCTCCAGGACCCGATTTTGGGATTTTGAAATCGGGTCCCGGCAAAAACCGGGACGGTAGACACCCAACATGTGAACCCGGGATGGGGTTTCTAAAATGAAAAACTCCCAGGAGCCCGGGACAGAGGGTGATTTCCGGGGACTGTCCTGGAAAAACTGCGACGTCTGCGTGTTTCCGGCTGCTTCCTGGTTCCAGGAATCAGTGGCAGGCTACAGTTGAATGGGGAATAATGACACAAAGAAGAGGCTGCACGGCCCCTGCGCCGAAAGCGCAGGATTGCGCAGCTGGAGGGAACACCAGAAAGGAAGAAGGAAATATAACATATCGCTGAATCATAAATATGTATAACCCAAGAAGTGACAGGCTGGCTCAGACATTTTCCAACTCTGGGATAGTGTTTCGAGGAGACTACATTTGCATAATGAAGCCCTGTAATGGGGAAGCCGGAGGCAATACGGAGGTATACAAAACGCCATCAGGGAGGCTGAGTGTGAGAGGAATACCGGAGGCGCCGCACGGGTTGCACACGACTGCGAGGTTGTCTAGCAGTCGAAGGGCACAGGCCAGCCACCAATTAAGCCTTGGGAGGAAACAGAACCAGGAGGGAAGGGATGAACAAGGGAAAAGACATTTTGTACTCTGTGTCCTTCATCTTCCGACATTAACAGCAGCACTTCAGCAGTGGTGTAACACAAAATGTGGGGACCGCCCTGCAAGCCATTCTGAGGGGGCCCCCACAACTCAGTAACAAATCACGGGTTGCGCCACACTCTGGGCCGGCCTAGATTATCACGCTTGCGCAATACGCACAAATGTGCTGTTGAAGGGGTATGGCACACACTGCACTAGGAGAAAGATGTAAATATGTGTTTTAACACAATATACAGCACACTTTCAGAGAAAAATTGGCTAAAAGGCCAGAGTGTTTGCAATGGTTTTGTAGGGTAACACCAATCCAATACATGCAAGTCACCAACAGTGCACAGGAACAGTAATGCTTTGCTATTAAAAATGCCATGCCACAATGAAAACATGTCCAACTGGCTGCACAATGTAGACCAGTGTAGACACGTAATGACATTACAGTAAAGCATGCTAGGCCACATTTAGACATAACTAGACTGGTTGCACCAAAATGCCAGTCAAAGCAATAACACTCATCAAGAAGAGAACACACGTTCAAGTCTGCGTCTCTGTGGCCTCTAACAACATGTCCAAACTCTTTAAAATCTGCAAGTAACTGGTCAATCCTGTTGCGGCCTTTACCTCTCCTGTTCCCTCCCAGGCCCTCTGTATGGCTCTGTTCTCTCACTTCTCTCTGAAAACTCAGGACATCCTGTCCCCCATCTCCTCTTTCTCTCCCTCTTCCTCTCTTGGGCCCCCTTTGTCCATCTCTACTTCTATTCCTCCTTTCTCCTCTTTCTCTCGGACAATACCTGATGAGGTTTCAAGACAAGTCCGATCTATGAAAGTGTTGTCCAAACAGGTGCTCCCGCGCTCCTCTAGAACCACCAAGGACCATAATGACGCACTCGTTTCAGCCTTGGCTGATTTTGGTAATCACTCTTTCACCCCTGGAACGTTCCCCTGTCCCCTTAAGCACTCCCTTGTGCACCCACTCCTCAAGAAGCTGTCTGCCTTTCCTGCCTGTCTGCCCAAACTATCGCCCAATCCCCATCACTGCGTTCCTGGGCAAACTGTTGGAAAAAACTGGTCATCTTCTAGCTTACTTTCCACACTGAATCGGTTGGTTGTCTCCATTATCATCAGTCTGGCTTCAGAGCTGCCAGAGGCACGGAAACTGTTCTCCTGAATATCCGTGAAGATCTGCTCTCTAACCTTGATTCCAGCATTGCTTCTGTCCTCATCTTCCTTGATATTTCCTCTGCTTTCAACACAGTCAACCACGCCATCCTGATCAACCGACTCCATGAGAACCTGGGCATCACGGATCAGGCCAGAGGCAACTTGGTCCCTTTCTCTCCACCATATCTCTCTATACCTGTGGCGTTCCACAGGACTCCATCCTCTCACTCTGGTATTTCAACTTCGTCTTGGTCCTTTTGGCCCACCTGATCTCTACCTTCTCCTCTTATGCAGATGACACTCAGCTTTCCTTCAGGCTCCCTTCAGACTCCTTCCCTCCTCATTCCTGACTGTCTATCCTCGATTCAGGATTGGTGCGCATCCACCGATCTCTCCCTTAATGCCAGTAAGATGGAGATCCTTCTCAGTGGGACCCCTGTCCCTGCTTTCCCTCTCACACTCTGGCCGCCGCCTTGGGCCCTCTTCGCCTTCCTGCGAGGCAAACAATGTTGTTGTCATCTTTGAATCCACTCTCTCTTTCTCTCCTCCCATCTCGGACATCGCCAAGAAGTCCCACTACCAGCTGCTCCTCCTCAAAGGGACTCTTCCCTTTCTCACTTTGCCCCAGAAGCTCACTTTCTCCAGAGCCCTGGTTCTCTCTAGGCTGGATTACTGCAACAGCCTCTTTCTCAACCTGCCTTTCTCTACTCTCTGCCCTCTGCAGCTAATCCAGAATAGGACTGTAAGGCTTATCCTTGGCCTCAAGCACAGGGATATCTCTCCAGCCCTGAAATCTCTCCACTCAGTCCCGGTTGCTGCAAGGATCAAGTTCAAGACTCTTTGCATTGTCTACCAAGCTTTCTGGGCCCAGGTCCACATTACACCCTAAGCTCTCTTCCAAAATGCTTTCCTTCTCAAGCCCTTTGCTCAGCTACCTCCAGCTCTCTAAGGGTTAGATTCTTCCACAGGCAGAGAGTGGGGGCAAGGGGGGAGGGGGAGGTAGATCTCTCTCATATGCAGGTGCCTCCCTCAGGAAAGGCATCCCTGCCCCTCTCAAACTTGAGCCAGACCACCTGAAGATCCAGAAGCAGCTCAGAACGTTCCTCTTCCCCTCTGCTTTCTCTCTCTTTCTTCCCTGCTGGCCTACCTGACCTACCTGTCTGCTGTACCGACTGGTCGCTTGGCTACTCTCAGAGTCTCACTGGGTAACAGGCTCTTTCTTGATCAGTCACCCCTGCACTGCCTCTGTACCTACCACGCACTTAGGGGCTGTAACTTGCACTACCCATAGCCGCACTACCCTGGCTGCACATACTCAGAGCATTGCTGCCCTGTTTTTCCCTACCCTCTCCCCTGCACTCCCCCCCCCCTCCCTTTCCCCTTCCACTTCTCATTCTCGCACCTGCACGATCTGAATGATAAGGCCTAGTAAGATCGTTTGTCTTGTCCTCCCTCCATCTTCCCTCCTGTGTCTTGTCGCGTCTAGAAACACTTGTGTACAGGCGCGTTATAAATGACTGATTTAATTTGATCACAGATGCCCAGAAAAATATGCAATGCCCCAGTAAGAAACGACTAGTCTGGCAGCACCGAAATGCCAATCTAGCCAGGTAATTACACTTAGCAGGTCTGCTTTATCAGAAATGCCCAGTTATTAAAAAAAAAAAGTCATACCAAACTGAGGAATGACTAGACTGGCTACACCAAAATGCATCTCTAGCCACTAATACCACATATCATGCCTGCTTAGCCTGGACATGGACAACCATTATGATTTGTCGCACAATCCCGCCCCCCCACACATTTAAGTGTGCACCCTTTCACCATACAGGCACACACACCCAGGCACCCACCCATACATTTAAGTGTGCACCCTTTCACCATACACTCACACAGGCAGCCACCCATACATTTAAGTGTGCACCCTTTCACCATACACTCACACAGGCAGCCACCTATACATTTAAGTGTGCACTCTTTCACCATACACTCACACGCACCCATCATGGGGTTGAGGGGAGCCCTATTACTTCAAAAAGAAATTGTTTCTTTTTGAAGTCACTTTGACTTCATAAAGAAATTATTTCCGTTAAGGACCTAACCATAACGGAAATAATTTCTTTGTGAATGCAGAGTGACTTCAAAAAGATACTGGGGCTCATTACGAGTTCGGCGGTAGCCGTGCCGGTAAAACCGGCAGGCTGCTGCCGGACCCATAGTGATTTACTAGCGCCAGATTTGCCAGAATTACAAGGGCATTACAGCCCCGGCGGTCCGGTAATTCAGTAAATCCCAATTCCCGTGGATAGGACTCCATGGGAATGGGGACTGCGGAAAAACACCAGCACCATGTCGTAATGGTGCCGGTGTTAGCGTGCATCTCTGCGGGCGGGTGCCATTCCACCCACCAGGTCAGACTTGGCGGGCGGGACGGCATCCACCCGCAGAGCTCGTAGTTTTGCTGGTCCGGAAAACGGTGTCGGTACGGTTCTACCAGCACCGTTAATTCCGGATTGGCAAACCTGTAATGAGGGCCACTGTTTCTTTTAGAAGTACTGGGGCTTTCCCACCCCATGACATGGAGGCCTCCAGCTGAGGGTCTTCCATTGCATGGGGTGGGGATCCCTCGGACTTCAAAAAGAACATTTATTTTTGTAGTCACTCTGCCTTCATAATGACATTATTTCTGTTACAGAAATAATGTCTTCATGAATGCAAAGTGAAATCAAAAAGAAAATGTTTGTTTTGTGAAAAAAAATATTTTCCATTTTTTATTTCTCCAAGTGCAGCCCCCTCCCAGGATATGCGCTGGTGGGGCCCCCCGCAACGCAGGGACTGTGGCGGTACCCGATATGCCAGTGCACCTCGGGGCCCTGGGGCAGAGCAAAGACGGAAGGAATGGTAGGAGCAGCCGTCTACCGCCACAGCACTGACGCCACCACCAGTGCATGCTGGGGACACTGTGCGCCATTCTGTACGTTCAGGCGTCAGTGAATGACAGTGCACCTGTGTGAACAATACTACCCAGGAGGATTCATCAAAGAAGAGGACAAATGTACTTCAACCGGAAGTAACCTGCCACTGGTCCAAGCAGGGCTCCACATGAGACTCTGAAGTGGGAGTATTTTACTCCCGGTTGTTTTAAATTGGGAGAAAATGGATTCTTTAGGCAGTCGAACGGTAAATCCCGTGTTTAGCCATGCAAATTATATTAACTGTGAAACCAATATATATTTAGTAATCCATACTTCTTTGCACATTAAAATATACATTTCACCTCTTCAGATCAAGCAGTAATTTGAAACCTTCGTCCTGTGGAGCTGGTACCAGGGGTCCAAACCTACTAGTGCAGCTGTTTGGATGGAAGCATTGGGGTGGAGCCTGTGCCCTATTTTTTTTGCTGGGAGTATTTTTACTGCCTATTTTTTCTTGCCACTATTTCCCTGCTTTTCGGAAATAAAAGTGTCTGGTACCCCGCTAATCTGCAGGGCTGGGTCGAGCGTCTCAGGCCCAAGGATTAATATTTTGTGTTTTGTCAGCCTAAAAGCAAGTCCTTTCAGACCCAAGATGGGGAGCAGCACATAATCCAAGAAACTGAATCTTGCCACGCCTTAACACCAGACACTGTACACCTCCCTTGCAGTCAAGAATCCACACAACCAATCGCTGAGCTAATTCATCAAAAACATGCAGAGTTATTGGAACCATGGAAAGAGACCTTGTAATCTGGAATGAAAAATGCTGCTTCACCCCCAACGCAAAATAATAATCTACACAAATCGTCAATTTCCTCTTTTCATACAAAACAAAAACATTGCTGCAATGATGGAAAATGGTCTGGTGCTAAACAAAGAAAAAACTGAGCTGATGATAACAGGCCCAAGCAATAAAATAAAGAAACTGGATGAAGACTATAACCACTTTTTAATAGCTGGCTGTGATATAGAAACCAAAAAGAAAGTGAAGCCCCTCGGCGTTGCCCTCGATCAGAATTGAAACATGAAAGCACACAAAGGCAGCCTGATGTCCTCTAAGGCATATCATATTAAATTGCTGGCCCAACCTAGACGCTACATTTCCCAAACCAAATGGGAGACTGTTGCTAGGGCTATTGTTGGTTTTAACATTGACTATTGTAGTAGTCTTTTAATTGGAGTAGCCAAGATTGATATCTCTCGACTTCAGACACTGCAAAATACTATGGTTAGAACTACTGTTGGCCTTAAAAAGAGAGACCATTGACCTCATTACGAGGTAGGAGGTAGCCATGGTGCTATTAGCACCCCCTTGCCGCATACCAGATCCGGGTTCTTGGAATGGGTACTTACCGGGTCATTCCAACCTTGGAGGACCCGGTAAGTCCCCATTCTGAGAACCTTTCCCCATTCCCATTGAGCCCAAATAGGGCTCAATGGGAATGGGGAAGTAGCTAATAACGGTACCGCAATTTGCGGTACCGTTATTAGCTCTGAAGTCCCTTAGCGGGTCCCGTCCTTAACACCTGGTCAGACCAGGCGTAAAGGAAGGGACCCGCTAAGGGACCTCGGAATATGGCGGTAAGGGATTACCGGCACCCTTACCGGTGCCGGTAATCCCTTACCTCCTACCTCTGTCGGAGGCTAGGCGGGGACTGCATAGCTTCCTGTTGCTGCTAGGATTCAGTTTCGGCTGCTAACTATTATTCATAAATGCTTAAAGGGATTGGGCCGGCCTTTTTTAATGAAATCCAGTGCTAGAACGTTGAGGTCAAATAACTCAAACCAGCTACACATTTCCAAATGCAATTTCACCCAGGTCATTAAATGCGCGTTCTTCATGGCAGCTCCTAAAGCATGGAATGATATCCCACCCGGCCTTAGAGATATTGACTCAATAGCAATATTTAGGAAAAGGATCAAGACATTGCTCTTCAAGTCGTATACTGCTAGTTTGTCTCTGTTCTGCGCATGATCTTTGTCTGTTTGTTGCAGCCTCACGCCTCCGGGTTTTATGTTGCGCTATACAAGTGAATAAAGTAAAGTTAAATCAGTGTGAGATCTGAGGATTGCTCACTTTTGCTGATGACAAACCTTCCAGTAATGAGATAAAAAAAAAATTGAAAACCAGGGCGATGTGCAAAAATCTCTCAGATACTCAGAGATCGGCAGACACCACCCTGAGAACCTGGATAAAGTACACAAGAAAGAGAGGCAGTCGGGTGGAGGTAAATGGAATCCCCTTTTTTTCACTTTGAATGGTTCCTGCTACAGCCACCAAATTGTCATGTTCACTGTAGAGTGCTGAGGTGATGAACTGGACTAAATACTTCATGCCAAACAGTCCATACAAAGGCAAAAGACCTGCCTATTGCGGGGATGCCAGGTTGGGCAGGCAGAGGGGAGGACGGGGGGGGGCAAGAGTGGTCGGTGGTGCCAATGGGCGCCAGCAAGAACTGGTCTTGGCAAAGGGGGGGGCAGGTCGACTTTGTGGGTTTTGGCTAGGGAGCGGGGCGCAGGGGCGCAAAAATCCCACATAAAGGGAGGTCAGAGAGTGAAGGAAGCAATGGTCTCTGCCTCACCTTGGGAGGTTTGCGCTGCCGTGCTCAGGATGCCTGTGCCCATGCCACCTCGACCACCTGCCGCCTCATCGTACCTTTTCCAAATGGCTAGGGGAGGTGGCGGAGGACCTTGTGGACACTGAGATCCCCTTATGGGGGACTCCGGAGCTTGAATAGTGTTTAGGGGAGGGCACAGGATGATCATACTGTTTGAACAGCCAGTGGGGGAGGGCTTGGGGTGGGATCAGGGGGCATTTTGAGCTGATGACGTAAGGTCTGCCTCCTGGTATCGCCCCCCTGAGAAAGGCATGGTGGGGAGGGGACATGAGCCTCACCACCACGCACCGCCCTCAGGGCGGGGAATCCTGGTCCGCCTGGACCACCTGTCAGTTTTTTATATGATGCGTTGCGTTGTTGTGAGGTGTTTTATGGGACCAAGTCACATTTTTGAGTTGCTTTACATCTGCCCTGGCACTGCCCCCCCTGCAAAGCCCACTGTTTGTGTGTGTGGGGGTCAGTTTACGTGCAGAATAATGCCTTGCCAAAGGAAGCAGAGAGCACTGAATGCTGTGGAGTGCATGCTCCCCCAATCCAACACATAGGGTGGTGGTGCACTGCAGCTGTGAAGGCATTTGTTTAGCTTTCGCTTCTTTAAAAAATGACCTGTCCTGTCCTGTTGATTTGTACCACACACCACTGCCATTTTCATGGTCTCCGGGCGCTGTGGTGGATCTTTAAGAGAGGGTTAGGGGGTTGATTGGTTAGGATGAGTGCGGGAAAAGTAAATTTTGTGTTGATGGCTCAAACTGGAAGAACGCTGAATGCTGCGTGCTTCACAGCTTTCTAGGTGTGATGTGTTAGGAGATTTGAGGGGTTTGGGTCCAGAGAGGAAACCTCATGCTTGCAGTGTGGGTGTGCATTGCCTCAGTGCTGCATGTATCAGTTGTGTTTGGAGGTGTATGGTTGTGTAGCTTGTACTCTGGGAAGAGAGTCTTTAAAGGCTGTTCGCGAGTAGATACTTTACGTTGGGGACATTGAGGGTTAGTCAGCAGGGGCGGCGATTTGTCTTGCAGGTTTCCGTATCAGGTGCCACTTCCTGACCCCACCATTGCTTGCGTTGTGGTGACAGCTGAGGGGATTAGTTGTGGTTGGAGCGAGATAATGTCCTGTGTTGCGTTTTTGACATTAAAGAGAAGCTGGTGGAGTTCTCGTGGCAATGCCAAGAGATAGTGCTGCGTCCCAGCCGTTGGCATCATTTCCCATGTGCCATGAGTTGCTTTGGAACCAGACGGTGGGGAGCGTATGTCTGTGTGGGGCAGTTGGTCGCGTAGCGGGTGCTGTTTCCACTGCTTGTCCAGTGTAGACTAGCTTCTGTTTATTAGGCATTGAAAAGCCAGGTTTTTCAATGTGTACTGGATTTCAAGTGATCCTTTGGATTACTCTTGTTAGCATGTTGCAAAGTTTAGCCAACATGGAAAACAAGCCGGATCCGCTGTCTCTTTCTCTACAGAATCTTCTGGTTTTTATTTGCTTACAGTCTCTGGATCTAACTTGCATACATGTGCATAAAATGGCACTAGCCGACAAATAGGGAATGCCCGGTTAAATACCTATACAAAACGCCAAACTATTGGCTTTTGTCAATGTTTGTTTGACCACAGTATGGAATAAGCGTTTGGGTTTTCAGTGTTCACAATGACCAAAATCTCATGAACTCCCTCAGCTCTCTGTAGGTCTGGCCTGATTAAGTGCCTCGGAATGAATGGGAGCCGGCCACTTTACCACAGAAATGTTTCCACAGTAAAGAGGCGTGCCTCCTGATTTTGAAAATAAATTAGGGTGACAGGGGTGTCCCCGTGCATTGCAAGGAAGGGGTGACAACCACCTGCTTCCAAGCAGTACAGGAGGAGGGAGGACACGGGAGCAGAAAAAGGGGTTGCAGAATGAAGGCCCAGGAGATAGTGACTAATTATAAATGAGGTAGAGCTCGAGTTACCAGGTTATACTTTCAATCGTGGCTATTTGCAACCAATTTTCATAAAAACCAACAACAAATGTATTAAGTTTACACAAGTGGTAAACAAAAGCATTAAATCACTGTACATTCAATTACACCTAAGTGCTAATCACAAAGTAAAGACAAAAAAAATTCAAATAGGAATATATCAAAACCAACGAATGAGTGAAGTTACAGGAAGAAAATGGTTGATGCAGAGCGCATTCGCATTGCATACATTCCTCAATGAATTGACATATAAAGTCGTTTTGAGTCTCTGTAGAGTTCCAGAGCTTTTAAAGTCTCGGCATGTTTCTGTTCTTCGGAATTGAATAATGAACATTCATCAGGAAGGTAGAAGTAGATCAGATTATTCCTATCTCAGCAAAATCGACTGGAGAGGGAGTTAAAACAAGTACAACCTTGAAAGGGTCATGTGGGGGCGAACAACTTCTTAGTGTGGTTGTCGGGGGGAGGGGGCTTAATAGTAGTCCCACGTTGCAAACTGTATGGTTTAGTCTGCAGCTTCAGGGTATAGAGTAATGTTTGTACTGCTATCTGGAGTGGCGTTCGAGCCACGTGTGTGGATGTAAGACTAGATCACAAGGTGAGTAGCCTTGGTTGGGATCGTCTGGTAGAGCAGCTATCATAGCCAGTCAAATGGCAGCCTCGAAAACAAATATGCCTGAAGCTGAAGTCCTAAGGACAGGATGAATCTCATAGTGGCTGCGGAGCGGTGCTGAAAAGGCTGGCGTTCGTTCCTCGGCACAAGTGCTTCGCAAATCGCAGCCATCGATGGAGGTTAATCGCGGATCCGCAGGTAGTCCACAGCGCAGGAGATAGTGACCATAATAAGAGTGGACATAATAGAGACAGCGCTGGTCAATGGGCCGGCTCTTGCCAGGTCCGACAGCCGGCAACAGATGTCTCCGCGGATCTCGGACCCGGCCTGCTTCAGCCCAGACAAGGCTTTACCAAGCCCCCAGCAGCTTCGCCGAGGGAAGCTGGGGGCTCGGTGATCTAATCTGCTCTGTGCTCCTTTCCCCAGCCATCATTTGCGGGCTTGCAGGTACTATTTGCTAAGCCTGTTTCTTGCTTCTTGCCTGAAAGAGACACCACAGGAATCAACAGGCCATGACTACGGCTGGGGGCCGTCAATGTTAAAAGCAGGCTTTCCTCATGCTGGGCAGACTACTGTCTTCCAAATCTGTATCTTATCCTTCCACAGGAAAAAAAAAAGAAGTCATTTCCAAACTCAAAAATGCTGCATAAACTTGCAGCCACTAGATGTATTTGAAATGTGTTTCTTTTTTTGTTGGACTACCACAAAAAGACCCTGTACTTTTTATGCCCCTTGAGTTTTATCGCAGGATATATGTATAAAGATGTTATATGCTTGTCAAAATGCTTAATCACAAATAAATGCTTCTGTTGTGCTGATAGCAGTTATCAGGAAATTAAACTTTGGGGTCATGGGTGCCAACTTTTGATTTTCACTACGAGGCAGAAATACCTCTGCCCTTTATATAAGCAAGTGACCAGCCCAACCCATGCTCTGGCCAAGCACATTTTATAGCACTTGTTTTTTAATAAGGAATTGCAAAACTTCATACAATTAACAACCAGTTTTGAATATAGAACAACTCAGCAATGGTCTCTCAACCTGCTGAGCTACCTGGTAACCTTCTACTGTAGGGTGTGTCTATGGATCCCCTAATGTACTAAAAATCACTACATTACCAAAAGTACTTGGGTGCACCACTGCCATGGAAGTGCTGGAAAGTGGAATTGATGTACAGCGTGGAGTTTGGAAAGAAGCCGCATGAAAGACATTTCACCATTTTAAAATTATTATTTTGAACATATCCTTTGAGAGGAGTTCAACTGCCAACTACGCTCCCTTGGAACTCTGTCCCTCCTCCAAACTCTACCTCCACCCCGCCCCAGTGGGATCCCCCTTTCCATGTTTTCCATTTCCAGCACTGAATGGAGGTAACAACACCAGGGCCTTTCCCGCAGCGTATAAGGTGACAGGAGAATGCATAGGGGCACTTTACTGCAGGTATTCAAACTTCTTGATGCTGCCCGCCCCCCGTCCCCCGAGTAAAAATGTTGTTGGGAGGGGGCCTGCGGGGAGGGCAGATGCCATATCTGCTTATTTTTTCTAGAAAAAGCAGTTACTGTACTCAGTTTTTTTAAGAGCGCTGTGCTCCCCACCCACCACTTGCACCCTTTGGGCCCCACAGTTGGAAGACCACTGCTTTACTGTGGACACCTGGTCCTTGAGGGCATTAAGGCCAGCGAGGCAGGGCGGTATACATGGCCATGTTGACTAGTTCGTCATTTGGGCCCAAACATCACAAACACGTCCCAGCCGAGGTGCTAATGCATGCGGGCTGCCACAGATAGCGCGCCCGTTTACACCATGGGTGCGACCCACAGTCAGCAGGTGTCCTTGAAATCAATGTACACCATGGGTGCGACCCACAGTCAGCAGGTGCCCTTGAAATCAATGTACGCCATGGGTGTGACCCACAGTCAGCAGGTGTCCTTGAAATCAATGTACGCCATGGGTGTGACCCACAGTCAGCAGGTGCCCTTGATATCAATGTACGCCATGGGTGCGACCCACAGTCAGCAGGTGCCCTTGAAACCAATGTACGACATGGGTGGCACCCACAGTCAGCAGGTGCCCTTGATATCAATGTACGCCATGGGTAGCACCCACAGTCAGCAGGTGCCCTTGATATCAATTCATGCCATGGGCAGCACACACAGTCAGCAGGTGCCCTTGCTATCAATGTATGACATGGGTGGCACCCACAGTCAGCAGGTGCCCTTGAAACCAATGTACGACATGGGTGTGACCCACAGTCAGCAGGTGCCCTTGATATCAATGTACACCATGGGTGCGACCCACAGTCAGCAGGTGTCCTTGAAATCAATGTACGCCATGGGTGTGACCCAAAGTCATCAGGTGCCCTTGATATCAATGTACGCCATGGGTGCGACCCACAGTCAGCAGGTGCCCTTGATATCAATGTACGGCATGGGTGCGACCCACAGTCAGCAGGTGCCCTTGATATCAATATACGCCATGGGTAGCACCCACAGTCAGCAGGTGCCCTTGATATCAATGTACGCCATGGGTAGCACACACAGTCAGCAGGTGCCCTTGCTATCAATGTACGACATGGGTGGCACCCACAGTCAGCAGGTGCCCTTGAAATCAATGTACGATATGGGTGGCACCCACAGTCAGCAGGTGCCCTTGATATCAATGTACGCCATGGCTGCGACCCACAGTCAGCAGGTGCCCTTTATATCAATGTACGACATGGGTGGCACCCACAGTCAGCAGGTGCCCTTGATATCAATGTACGCCATGGGTGCGACCCAGAGTCAGCAGGTGCCCTTTACATCAATGTACGACATGGGTGGCACCCACAGTCAGCAGGTGCCCTTGAAATCAATGTACGCCATGGGTGTGACCCACAGTCAGCAGGTGCCCTTGATATCAATGTACGCCATGGGTAGCACCCACAGTCAGCAGGTGCCCTTGATATCAATGTACGCCATGGGTGCGACCCACAGTCAGCGGGTGCCCTTGATATCAATGTACGCTATGGGTAGCACCCACAGTCAGCAGGTGCCCCTGATATCAATGTACGCCATGGGTGTGACCCACAGTCAGCGGGTGCCCTTGATATCAATGTACGCCATGAGTAGCACCCACAGTCAGCAGGTGCCCTTGATATCAATGTACGCCATTGGTGCGACCCACAGTCAGCAGGTGCCCTTGATATCAATGTACGCCATGAGTAGCACCCACAGTCAGCAGGTGCCCTTGATATCAATGTACGCCATGGGTGCGATCCACAGTCAGCAGATGCCCTTGATATCAATGTACGCCATGAGTAGCACCCACAGTCAGCAGGTGCCCTTGATATCAATGCACGCCATGGGTGCGACCCACAGTCAGCAGGTGCCCTTGAAATCAATGTACGCCATGGGTAGCACCCACAGTCAGCAGGTGCCCTTGATATCAATTTATGCCATGGGTGCGACCCACAGTCAGCAGGTGCCCTTTATATCAATGTACGACAAGGGTAGCACCCACAGTCAGCAGGTGCCCTTGAAATCAATGTACACCATGGGTGCGACCCACAGTCAGCAGGTGCCCTTGGTATCAATGTATGCTATGGGTGCAACCCACAGTCAGCAGGTGCCCTTGATATCAATGTACGCCATGGGTGCGAACCACAGTCAGCAGGTGCCCGTGATATCAATGTACACCATGGGTAGCACCCACAGTCAGCAGGTGCCCCTGATATCAATGTACGCCATGGGTGCGACCCACAGTCAGCAGGTGCCCTTGATATCAATGTACGCCATGAGTAGCACCCACAGTCAGCAGGTGCCCTTGAAATCAATGTACGTCATGGGTGCGACCCACAGTCAGCAGGTGCCCTTGATATCAATGTACGCCATGAGTAGCACCCACAGTCAGCAGGTGCCCTTGAAATCAATGTTCGCCATGGGTGTGACCCACAGTCAGCAGGTGCCCTTGATATCAATGTACGCCATGGGTGTGACCCACAGTCAGCAGTTCCCCTTGATATCAATGTACGCCATGGGTAGCACCCACAGTCAGCAGGTGCCCTTGAAATCAATGTATGCCATGGGTGCGACCCACAGTCAGCAGTTGCCCTTGAAATCAATGTACGACATGGGTAGCATCCACAGTCAGCAGGTGCCCTTGATATCAATGTGCACCATGGGTGCGACCCACAGTCAGCAGGTGCCCTTGATATCAATGTACGCCATGGGTGCAACCCACAGTCAGCAGGTGCCCTTGATATCAATGTACGCCATGGGTAGCACCCACAGTCAGCAGGTGCCCTTGATATCAATGCATGCCATGGGTGTGACCCACCGTCAGCAAGTGCCCTTGCTATCAATGTACGCCATGGGTGTGACCCACAGTCAACAGCTGCCCTTGAAATCAATGTACGACATGGGTGGCACCCACGGTCAGCAGGTGCCCTTGAAATCAATGTACGCAATGGGTGAGACCCACAGTCAGCAGGTGCCCTTGATATCAATTCATGCCATGGGTGCGACCCACAGTCAGCAGGTGCCCTTGCTGTCAATGTACGACATGGGTGGCACCCACAGTCAGCAGGTGCCCTTGAAATCAATGTACGCCATGGGTAGCACCCACAGTCAGCAGGTGCCCTTGATATCAATGTACGCCATGGGTGCGACCCACAGTCAGCAGGTGCCCTTTATATCAATGTATGACATGGGTGGCACCCACCGTCAGCAGGTGCCCTTGAAATCAATGTACGCCATGGGTGTGACCCACAGTCAGCAGGTGCCCTTGATATCAATGTACGCTATGGTTGCAACCTACAGTCAGCAGGTGCCCTTGATATCAATGTACGCTATGGGTAGCACCCACAGTCAACAGGTGCCCTTGATATCAATGTACGCCATTGGTGCGAACCACAGTCAGCAGGTGCCTGTGATATCAATGTACACCATGGGTAGCACCCACAGTCAGCAGGTGCCCCTGATATCAATGTACGCCATGGTTGCGACCCACAGTCAGCAGGTGCCCTTGATATCAATGTACGCCATGAGTAGCACCCACAGTCAGCAGGTGCCCTTGAAATCAATGTACGTCATGGGTGCGACCCACAGTCAGCAGGTGCCCTTGATATCAATGTACGCCATGAGTAGCACCCACAGTCAGCAGGTGCCCTTGAAATCAATGTTCGCCATGGGTGTGACCCACAGTCAGCAGGTGCCCTTGATATCAATGTCCGCCATGGGTAGCACCCACAGTCAGCAGGTGCCCATGAAATCAAGGTACGCCATGGGTAGCACCCACAGTCAGCAGGTGCCCTTGAAATTAATGTACGCCATGGGTGCGACCCACAGTCAGCAGGTGCCCTTGAAATCAATGTTCGCCATGGGTGTGACCCACAGTCAGCAGGTGCCCTTGATATCAATGTACGCCATGGGTGTGACCCACAGTCAGCAGTTGCCCTTGATATCAATGTACGCCATGGGTAGCACCCACAGTCAGCAGGTGCCCTTGAAATCAATGTCCGCCATGGGTAGCACCCACAGTCAGCAGGTGCCCATGAAATCAAGGTACGCCATGGGTAGCACCCACAGTCAGCAGGTGCCCTTGATATCAATGCACGCCATGGGTGTGACCCACCGTCAGCAAGTGCCCTTGCTATCAATGTACACCATGGGTGTGGCCCACAGTCAGCAGGTGCCCTTGGTATCAATGTACGCCATGGGTAGCACCCACAGTCAGCAGGTGCCCTTGAAATCAATGTATGCCATGGGTGCGACCCACAGTCAGCAGGTGCCCTTGATATCAATGTACGCCATGGGTAGCACCCACAGTCAGCAGGTGCCCTTGAAATCAATGTACGCCATGGGTGCGACCCACAGTCAGCAGGTGCCCTTGAAATCAATGTACGCCATGGGTGTGACCCACAGTCACCAGGTGCCCTTGATATCAATGTACGCCATGGGTAGCACCCACAGTCAGCAGGTGCCCTTGAAATCCATGTACGCCATGGGTAGCACCCACAGTCAGCAGGTGCCCTTGATATCAATGTACGCCATGGGTGCGACCCACAGCCAGCAGGTGCCCTTGATATCAATGTACGCCATGGGTGCGACCCACAGTCAGCAGGTGCCCTTGCTATCAATGTATGCCATGGGTGCGACCCACAGTCAGCAGGTGCCCTTGAAATCAATGTACACCATGGGTAGCACCCACAGTCAGCAGGTGCCCTTGATATCAATGTGCGCCATGGGTGCGACTCACAGTCAGCAAGTGCCCTTGATATCAATGTACGCCATGGGTGCGATCCACAGTCAGCAGGTGCCCTTGATATCAATTCACGCCATGGGTAGTCTCCACAGTCAGCAGGTGCCCTTGATATCAATTTACGCCACGGGTGCAACCCACAGTTAGCAGGTGCCCTTGATATAAATGTACGCCATGGGTAGCACCCACAGTCAGCAGGTGCCCTTGATATCAATGTACGCCATGGGTGTGACCCACAGTCAGCAGGTGTCCTTGATATCAATGTACGCCATGAGTAGCACCCACAGTCAGCAGGTGCCCTTGAAATCCATGTACGCCATGGGTAGCACCCACAGTCAGCAGGTGCCCTTGAAATCAATGTACGCCATGGGTGTGACCCACAGTCAGCAGGTGTCCTTGATATCAATGTACGCCATGGATGCGACCCACAGTCAGCAGGTGCCCTTGAAATCAATGTACGCCATGGGTGCGACCCACAGTCAGCAGGTGCCCCTGATATCAATGTACACCATGGGTGCGACCCACAGTCAGCAGGTGCCCTTGATATCAATTCATGCCATGGGTGCGACCCACAGTCAGCAGGTGCCCTTGAAATCAATGTACGCCATGGGTGCGACCCACAGCCAGCAGGTGCCCTTGATATCAATTCAAGCCATGGGTGCGACCCACAGTCAGCAGGTGCCCCTGATATCAATTCACGCCATGGGTAGCATTTACGCCATGGGTAGCACCCACAGTCAGCAGGTGCCCTTGATATCAATTCACGCCATTGGTAGCATTTACGCCATGGGTAGCACCGACAGTAAGCAGGTGCCCTTGATATCAATGTACGCCATGGGTGCGACCCACAGTCAGCAGGTGCCCTTGATATCAATCTACGCCATAGGTAGCACCCACAGTCAGCAGGTGCCCTTGATATCAATGTACGCCATGGGTGCGACCCACAGTCAGCAGGTGCCCTTGAAATCAATGTTCGCCATGGGTGTGACCCACAGTCAGCAGGTGCCCTTGATATCAATGTACGCCATGGGTGTGACCCACAGTCAGCAGTTGCCCTTGATATCAATGTACGCCATGGGTAGCACCCACAGTCAGCAGGTGCCCTTGAAATCAATGTCCGCCATGGGTAGCACCCACAGTCAGCAGGTGCCCATGAAATCAAGGTACGCCATGGGTAGCACCCACAGTCAGCAGGTGCCCTTGATATCAATGCACGCCATGGGTGTGACCCACCGTCAGCAAGTGCCCTTGCTATCAATGTACACCATGGGTGTGGCCCACAGTCAGCAGGTGCCCTTGGTATCAATGTACGCCATGGGTAGCACCCACAGTCAGCAGGTGCCCTTGAAATCAATGTATGCCATGGGTGCGACCCACAGTCAGCAGGTGCCCTTGATATCAATGTACGCCATGGGTAGCACCCACAGTCAGCAGGTGCCCTTGAAATCAATGTACGCCATGGGTGCGACCCACAGTCAGCAGGTGCCCTTGAAATCAATGTACGCCATGGGTGTGACCCACAGTCACCAGGTGCCCTTGATATCAATGTACGCCATGGGTAGCACCCACAGTCAGCAGGTGCCCTTGAAATCCATGTACGCCATGGGTAGCACCCACAGTCAGCAGGTGCCCTTGATATCAATGTACGCCATGGGTGCGACCCACAGCCAGCAGGTGCCCTTGATATCAATGTACGCCATGGGTGCGACCCACAGTCAGCAGGTGCCCTTGCTATCAATGTATGCCATGGGTGCGACCCACAGTCAGCAGGTGCCCTTGAAATCAATGTACACCATGGGTAGCACCCACAGTCAGCAGGTGCCCTTGATATCAATGTGCGCCATGGGTGCGACTCACAGTCAGCAAGTGCCCTTGATATCAATGTACGCCATGGGTGCGATCCACAGTCAGCAGGTGCCCTTGATATCAATTCACGCCATGGGTAGTCTCCACAGTCAGCAGGTGCCCTTGATATCAATTTACGCCACGGGTGCAACCCACAGTTAGCAGGTGCCCTTGATATAAATGTACGCCATGGGTAGCACCCACAGTCAGCAGGTGCCCTTGATATCAATGTACGCCATGGGTGTGACCCACAGTCAGCAGGTGTCCTTGATATCAATGTACGCCATGAGTAGCACCCACAGTCAGCAGGTGCCCTTGAAATCCATGTACGCCATGGGTAGCACCCACAGTCAGCAGGTGCCCTTGAAATCAATGTACGCCATGGGTGTGACCCACAGTCAGCAGGTGTCCTTGATATCAATGTACGCCATGGATGCGACCCACAGTCAGCAGGTGCCCTTGAAATCAATGTACGCCATGGGTGCGACCCACAGTCAGCAGGTGCCCCTGATATCAATGTACACCATGGGTGCGACCCACAGTCAGCAGGTGCCCTTGATATCAATTCATGCCATGGGTGCGACCCACAGTCAGCAGGTGCCCTTGAAATCAATGTACGCCATGGGTGCGACCCACAGCCAGCAGGTGCCCTTGATATCAATTCAAGCCATGGGTGCGACCCACAGTCAGCAGGTGCCCCTGATATCAATTCACGCCATGGGTAGCATTTACGCCATGGGTAGCACCCACAGTCAGCAGGTGCCCTTGATATCAATTCACGCCATTGGTAGCATTTACGCCATGGGTAGCACCGACAGTAAGCAGGTGCCCTTGATATCAATGTACGCCATGGGTGCGACCCACAGTCAGCAGGTGCCCTTGATATCAATCTACGCCATAGGTAGCACCCACAGTCAGCAGGTGCCCTTGATATCAATGTACGCCATGGGTGCGACCCACAGTCAGCAGGTGCCCTTGATATCAATCAGGCACCTGCATGAAATGATGTGCCTTGGAGGCTGACGGCCACCTTTGCCAGGACTGAGCACTGGGACGGAGCCAAAGCAATCCTGCCCACACCAATGCCCGTCCCCAGCCATGAGACATCCAGTGCTGTACCCACACTGCAGTCACTAAATGGAGCTGCCAGTCCCTCCTTCCTTACAAGAAGCTGCTGAGCAACTCTCGTCCTTTGCATGTTCTCACACGCTCTGTTTCTCTCCATCGTTCACAGTGGTTGGTATCTCTCTCACCTGCTCATCGTCTCTCTTCTCGTTCCTAATATTCGGAGTTTCTTCCCTTAGCGTGCACTGTGCCATTTTAGTTGGTGGCTCTACTCCTTCATAACATTATCACCCATTCTATGTTGGTTGACCAACATATTGTTCAACAACCTATTCACTGTCTCCAATCCTGCGACGAGCATTGTTCTCTGGAATCCTAATGCAGTGTCTCCATTCCCAGACTCGCTACATTCCTCATGTAGTGTCTCCCTTTCTAGCCTCTCTGAAGAACTCTTGCAGTGTCTCCCTTTCTAGCCTCTCTGAAGAACTCATGCAGTGTCTTACTTTCTAGCCTCTCTGAAGAACTCGTGCAATGTCTCCCTTTCTGGAGTACACGTTTTCCACAGGCAGAGTCTGTGTCTATCCTTCCTGAATTCCTCAAGCACTGTCTCCCTTACAGACTGTCTGAAGAACTCATGCAGTGTCTTCCTTTCTAGGCTCTCTGAAGAACTCATGCAGTGTGTCCCATTCTAGCCTCTCTGAAGAACTCATGCAGTGTCTCCCTTTCTAGCCTCTCTGAAGAACTCATGCAGTGTCTCCCTTTCTAGTCTCTCTGCAGAACTCAAGCAGCGTTTCCCTTCCAGACCGTCTGAAGTCTTCATGCAGTGCCCTTTCCAGACTTCCTGCAGGCAGTCCTCAGGCAGTCTCTCTCTATCCAGACTGTCTGCAGTCCTTATGAAATGTCTCCCTTTCCGGACTTGCACCACTCCACATGTAGGTCTCCCTTTCTGGACTACGTTTTCCACAGGCAGAGTCTGTGTCTATCCTTCCTGAATTCCTCAAGCACTGTCTCCCTTACAGACTGTCTGAAGAACTCATGCAGTGTATCCCTTTCTAGCCTCTCTGAAGAACCCATGCAGTGTCTCCCTTTCTAGCCGTTCTGAAGAACTCATGCAGCGTCTCACTTTCTAGCCTCTCTGAAGAACCCATGCAGTGTCTCCCTTTCTAGCCGGTCTGAAGAACTCATGCAGTGTCTCCCTTTCTAGCCTCTCTGAAGAACTCATGCAGTGTCTCCCTTTCTAGCCTCACTGAAGAACTCATGCAGTGTATCCCTTTCTAGCCTCTCTGAAGAACTCATGCAGTGTCTCCCTTTCTAGCCGGTCTGAAGAACTCATGCAGTGTCTCCCTTTCTAGCCTCTCTGAAGAACCATGCAGGGTCTCCCTTTCTAGCCTCTCTGAAGAACTCATGCAGTGTCTCCCTTTCTAGCCTCACTGAAGAACTCATGCAGTCTCTCCCTTTTTAGCCTCTCTGAAGAACTCATGCAGTGTCTCCCTTTCTGGACTACATGTTTTCCGCAGGCAGAGTGTGTCTATCCTTCCTGAATTCCTCAAGCACTGTCTCCCTTACAGACTGTCTGAAGAACTCATGCAGTGTATCCCTTTCTAGCCTCTCTGAAGAACTCATGCAGTGTCTCCCTTTCTAGCCGGTCTGAAGAACTCATGCAGGGTCTCACTTTCTAGCCTCTCTGAAGAACTCATGCAGTGTATCCCTTTCTAGCCGGTCTGAAGAACTCATGCAGTGTCTCCCTTTCTAGCCTCTCCGAAGAACTGATGCAGTGTCTCCCTTTCTAGCCTCTCTGAAGAACTCGTGCAGGGTCTCCCTTGCTAGCCTCTCTGAAGAACTGATGCAGTGTCTCCCTTTCTAGCCTCTCTGAAGAACTCATGCAGTGTCTCCCTTTCTAGCCTCTCTGAAGAACTCATGCAGTGTCTCCCTTTCTAGCCTCTCTGAAGAACTCATGCAGTGTCTCCCTTTCTAGTCTCTCTGCAGAACTCAAGCAGCGTTTCCCTTCCAGACCGTCTGAAGTCTTCATGCAGTGCCCTTTCCAGACTTCCTGCAGGCAGTCCTCAGGCAGTCTCTCTCTATCCAGACTGTCTGCAGTCCTTATGAAATGTCTCCCTTTCCGGACTTGCACCACTCCACATGTAGGTGCTTGTTTTCCAGACTCTCTGCATTGCATATGCAGTGTCCCCCTTTTCGGACCCTCTGCATTCCTCAAGCAGAGTCCTCCTTTGCTACATTTTCCTCCAGCAGTGTCACCCTTAAAGTCTGTCTGCTGTCCTCCTGCAGGGTCTCCCTTCCCAGACTTGGTTCATTGATCATGCAGTCTCTCCCTTTTTGCAGGATGTCTGTATTCCCCGTGCTGCGTCTCCCTTTCCAGGATGTCTTAATTCCTGCTCCAGTGTCTCCAATTCCAGACTGTCTGTGGTCTTCATTCGGTGTCTCTCTTTCCAGGCTCACAAGATTGGCCATGCAGTGTCTCCCTTTGAAGGCTGTCTGAAGTCCTCATGCAGTGTCTCCCTTTCAAGGCTCGTTGCAGTCCTCGTGCAGTGTCTCCCTACCCAGACTTGGTTCATTGCTCATGTAGTGTCTCCCTTTTCAAGATGTCTACAGTTCTCGTGCAAAAGCATAGATGCTTTTCAGGATGTCTGCAGTCCTCGTGCAATGTCTCCCTTTCCAGACTGCCTGCATTCCTCGTGCAGTGTCCCCTTTTCCAGGATGTCTTAATTCCCTGTGCAGAGTCTCCTATTC
Organism: Ambystoma mexicanum; assembly: GCF_040938575.1. Lineage (NCBI taxonomy): Eukaryota > Metazoa > Chordata > Amphibia > Caudata > Ambystomatidae > Ambystoma > Ambystoma mexicanum. Next base: position 332,982,415 of record NC_090924.1, on the reverse strand, counting down.
TAGACTGCCGGTGGTCTTCATTCAGTGTCTCTCTTTCCAGGCTCACTACATTGTTAATGCAGTGTCTCCCTTTGCAGGCTGTCTGAAATCCTCGTGCAGTGTCTCCCTTTCAATACTCGTTGCAGTCCTCGTGCAATGTCTCCCTTTCCAGACTGCCTGCATTCCTCATGCAGTGTCTCCTTTTCCAGGATGTCTTAATTCTTTGTGCAGTGTCTCCCATTCCAGACTGCCTGCATTCCTCATGCAACGTCTCCTCTTCCAGGATTTCTTAATTTCTTGTCCGGTGTCTCCAATTGCAAACTGTCTGCATTCCTCGTGCAGTGTCTCCTTTTCCAGGATGTCTTAATTCCTTGTGCAGTGTCTCCCATTCCAGACTGTCTGCGGTCTTCGTTCAGTGTCTCCCTTTCCAGGCTCACAACAGTGCTCAAGCAGTGCCTGCCTCACAAACTGTCTGCAGTCCTCGTGGAGGGTCTCTCATTTGGCAGCAACCCTCTCTTCAGTTCAGGGCTGTAATTAGGCCTTTGCAAGGACCAGGTCTAGAGTGTAAAGTGTCTGGTGGGCTATCGGTACTAAGCAGAGTGTTCATTTATTTATTTATTGATTCAAATTTGTAGAGCGCGCAACAGCCCGAGGGCATCGTGGCGCTTGTTACAGTGCATGTCACCCCGTATCCTTGCAATCAGCTGATCAGCAAATCACAGCCCACATGTCATGTATATATTCAGAATGGAAAGTACCCAATCAGCCAGAGAGCTTGAGTACTTGCCTCATGCATAGATGCTAAATGTCTCCAGGAAGCACCATGTTATAATGAGGACAGAATGCAGAAAAGGGAAGGCGTGATTAATGATATGAACCTGTTTGATTTCGTATTTTGCACACAACCCCAGAAAGATAGATTCGCTTCCTTATGCGTGTAATTATCTCACCCGAATGCAGGTCCGGAAACCTGCAATAAGTCCTTAGAGAACCAGCGCCGATCCAGTAGACTTGTTTCCCTGTGTGCGTGCGTGTGTGCGGTTACGCAGACGAGACCGGAGAAACGGGTGCCTTTCTTTCCATGCCCACGCACGAGGAAAAGTGACTGGTCCGTTGCACCGCGGGTGCCAATGAGCTGCCAAGATGCTTCACCCAGCGGGACCCAGAGTTTACAGCATAGATACACCATGGTCGGTCCCAGTTCTTGACCCAGCCTGTTTTCATCATGACCTCTGGGGCACTTCCGGTTTTGGAGCTGCTTCCCTTGCTGTTTGGCCTAGTTGGTCTTCCTGAGACCTGCCTGGCCCTCCCACGACCTGTCTTGTTGCTTTTATAACCAGTGGAGCCAAGAGGTTGGTGACCGTTACCCATATTGTGCTTCCCCAATCACCACTAAAACATTGTGTAAGTGTTTGGCAATTAAAGGTTGTGGCTTTTTATTGCACATTATGTAATATTACACAACATAATAATAATAATAATCATAATAACCATATAATACATAATGTACACTTTTGGGCACAAGGTCCAGAGTTGTGCCCCCTGGCCCGTGCCGCCTTCTTCTTCCAACGTCGGCGTGGGCACCATTCGTTGCCCTGTACTTCTCTTCTTCTCCCTTTTTCCCCTTCTTTTTTTGGGTGGGTGGGTTTTTGGGAACAAGAAAAGCCTTCTGAGTACGGAGATTACTTGGGGTGCTCCGTACGGAGTACCAAAGGACTGTGTTTCTTGCTGCCCAGGAAGCCCCTTATATCTTAGCAGCTTTGCCCTAGGCTATGCATGTTTGTGGGGCCTTTGCCGTGCCCCCGGCCCGCTGGAGCCATCTACAGTTAGCACCTCATGGTGACCATTGTTGGTCACCTGCGACTTCCTGACTCCCTGATCTTTTGGGTGCGGCAATTGCTAATGTGCCTTGGCATCGTGATATGGCCCGCATCCTGCCTGGCCCCGTGTAGCTGGGTGAGAGGGGAGGGGGCTGGGGCTAACCCTGTGTCTGCAGCACATGTTCTGCCCCTTTCACTCCCCCTGTGTCCTCCTTGCCCGCCAGGTTACTTGTCTGTGCTCTCAAGCTGCGGTGTGCCCCCTCTGCAGCGCTGCCTAGATGTCCTGTCCATGGGCTTCCTTTACTCGCTCTAGTGACAATGATTAACAATAATCCAGTCAAACACCTCCAGAAAATGAAGATCTATTCATCAATGTCTTTCTTTGGTAATGTCAGTCACATTACTCTCTGTGATCAGGGACGGACTGGGGCATAACATTGTCTTGGGCGCTAATTAAAAAGTGGCCCACAGTTTCAAATGGCAATTCATTCTTTTTGTGACACTGTTTGGATAGTACCCAAGGGGGAGTTTTTTTTGATAGAATGTGATGCAAATTGTGCATTTTAAAGAATATGTATTCAGCAAAACTGGTCATAACTACTGGCTGCATAGGAAAGTATGTCACTAAACTGTCTCACATTGGCCAAAAAAAGGCCCACGTTGACCAAAAAAATGGGCTCACGCTAGCATTTTGCGTTTTTGGTTCGGGAATTGCCCTATAGGCCAGTCCGAGCCTGTCTGTGATCCATCCGCGCTGATATGACTGCTAACCACACCAAGCTGAAAACTGAGTTCCTGCCTTGAGATAGGGGCGCGTTTTGAGTCACTGGTGTCCCCCGGGATTTGGCCAACATCCAGGGATTGCTTCCATTAGCCATATTGGGGCAGGAGTCTCTAAGCCGCTATCAAAACGGTCTATAAATCCTGCATTGTTTTGCCCAATCAGCGCAGGCATGGTGGCAGGGGCCCCAATAAGGATCAACGGGCTACTCCTTCAAACTAAAAAAAGAAAGCGCCACTGTACCTCTATTTATTTAGCATTTGTAAGGCACTTATTCATCAAGTAAATTGTGTTTCAAAGCGTCCACGTGGGAATGAGAGGCAAACATAACAATGAAGAGAAAGAAAGAGGCGGTCCTACTAGGCCGTGTGAGCATTCAGTACATGCAAGTGCAGGTTAAAGGTCAGGCATTCTGCCCAGTAAAATGCTAAGGCAACAGACTGGCCTGCGCATGAGTACTCAGGGAGACTGGACTAGCACACCGCGGCCCAAGGTCTGTAAACATGCACTTACTGAGAACTGGCCGGATGCACTCATTGCCTTGGGCTTCAAAGCCACCGTCTTCCTCTGGCCTCGTCGAGATGAAAGTCTCTCGGGTCAAAACACTAACAATGAAGGCGGTTTATTTTCAGTTTTCGAGAGGCTGCCAGAGCTAATGAACTTCCTTTCTGTGCCACGTTCCTGCTGCTCGGCCTTCATCCGCCCTGGTCTGCAAGTGGCCGCCTGTCGCTATAACCCCCTCTGCGCAACTGGAGTGCTGGTGCGACGGACGGCGGCGGCGTGCGTCAAGATATCTCTGTTCGCATCCAGCCAGCGACATCCGGCCAGTGCTCACGCGCATTATGGCCAACATGGCTGTTAGAGAAATCAGGAGAATCCAATGCAAGAAAGGGGAGGGGTGCTTGATTCATGAAAAGAAAAACACCGAGTGTTTGCTCCACTCCAAAGAAAAATGACAAGGTTAGGTTCACTTGACAACGATACAACCATGGCAATGCAGCCGCAACACTGTCAGATGCCTATGAACAGGCAGGTTAATGCTATAGCATCCTGCTCAGCAAACCACTCCAAACGTATTAATGCAGTGAGACCGTTTATATCCCAACAAAACTGCCTCACCATCGCCAGGGTAATAATCGGATCCAGACTGGACTACTGTAATGCCCTTCTTGTAGGAACTTCAGGTAAAAACCTCGCCAAACTTCAACTAGTTCAAAACAACGCTCTTAGAGCCGCCACAGGCCTATCACGTAGGGATCATATCTCAGGGCTCAGGAGGCAGGTCCAATGGTTACCAGTCAAGGAAAGGATCATTTTCAAAATCCTTGCTTTGACGGACAAGTGTCTCCACGATCACCCCCCCCCTTGTCCAAAGGATTTCCAAACCCCTTGCTTCCAGGCCAGCCAGAATGCCATATTCTAATATGATAACTTTTCCCAAAATACGCAAAGCTCGTGCTGGCGGCACCAGCTTCCCAACTATGGTGGCCACCTACGGCGGCCACCTACTAGAATGCCCTCCCTCCTCAAATCAGGGTAATTGACTCTCATGCGGCCTTTCGCAAGGCCATCAAAACCAGGCTCTTTGTATGACACAGCATGTATTTATCATGTATCTAACTGTATTTGTAACTAAGTAACCTGGTATGTATCTATATATAACCATGTACCTTGCACTAAGACTACTTCTTATGGGCGGCATTCATGTAACCCTGAATCAAGCCTTCTTATGTTCCTCTTATAGCGCCTCGATGCCTGTGGGCTCTAGAATTCTAAATAAATAATTTAAAAGATGTGCTATGCCAGAGGCGTTGCTAGGTGGGGGCTGAGGTGGCTATAGCCCCGGGTCTTTTGGTTGTAGCCCCAGATAGAAGCTCAGGGGTTACAACCAAAAATGATAGCTAGCCCTCAGTCCTGACAGTCCCAAAATTAGCATAGCCCCAGATCTTTTCCAGACCTAGCAACACCCCTGCGCTATCCTACGTGCGGATTGCAGACTGTGAACCACTCATGGTCTGAAAATGTTGAAATAATTAATATGATTTGCAAGACTGATCTGACCCTTCAAGTGATCGCATCCATTTGACTCAGGACCCAGGATCCAGGACACGCGGATCTCATCTAAGTGAGGGGGTATGTAAGACTGATATGATCCTTCAAGTTAACGCATCCATGTGACTCTCAACCCAGGATCCAGGACACACCGATCTTATCTAAGGGAGGGAGTATGTAAAACTGATCTCAACCATCAAGTGAACGCATCCGTTTGTCCCTCTACCCAGGATCCAGGACACGCCAATCTCATCTAAGGGAGGGAGTATGTAAGACTGATCACAACCATCAAGTGAACGCATCCGTGTGACTCTCTACCCAGGATCTCGGATACTCCGTTCTCATCTAAGGGATGGAGTATGCAAGACTGATCTCAACCTTCAAGTGAATGCATCCGTTTTCGGTCGACCCAGGATACGCCGATCTCATCTAAGGGAGGGAGTATGTAAGACTGATCTCAACCTTCAAGTGAACGCAACCGTTTGACTGTCTACCCAGGATACGCCGATCTCATCTAAGTGCGGGATTACAAGACTTCTCTGCATAGTATCGAAACTCCTTCGGAGACCATGGAAGGCAAAATACAGGACTACAGATGAAATCCTCACAGCTAATGAAACATTGATCAAGTGAGAAGTTCTGGGGGCAAAGCTCAAGAAGCATTGATTAAATAACGTTCACTCTGGGATCTACCTTCTCTTCTGTGGTGAAGAAAGCAATCCATCAACTTCAAGAACTACAAAATGATTATTCATTCATTCGTTCAAATAAACCCCCACCACTCAACCACAAGCAACCTTGGCCAGGACTCGTTTCTCCGCAGCTGTAGACATTGCACAGATTCAGAGGAAGTATTTGGCAGGTGCAGACAAGGTGAAGAAAAAACGAATCGAGAGAGATCTTCCACAGTCTCCTCAAAAGACGTTGGCATCTAATGAATGATAAAGAGCTGACATGTAGCCTCTCTGTGTTCGCATGTAAGAGGGATCAGAACGTGGAACAACGTTGGTTCACACATGCGGAGAACCAGAAGCAGTGACACTCACAAAACAGTGGGGCCTTTTTTTTGGCCATTGTCCTTCAGGCCAGTTGACAAGAGAAACAAAGTAATTCATATTCTGTGGATTAAGCCAAAAACGTTGTTTCCATTTATATTGTTACAGCTGCAACGTCCTTAATGTCTTTGCAGACTTATCTTTGTAGGCCACATCTGAAGGTAAATAAATATCAGTGTTGGAGAAAACAGCCCTAGAATATGCGCAGGTGCACCAAGAATCACTCTGACAAAGCATTCCAATTCAACGGGCACAATACTGGGTTCATAGAAATGAAAGGTCCTGATGAAGACGTGGAGCGGCACAGACGCCATCTTCTTAGATGGTCATCGTTTCAAACCCAGTGTTAATCAGAGCAACTAGCGCCATACTCCAAGGCGGATCGTTTTAAATGGTTACGTTGCTCCTGCTTAGATTCTGATACTGGCACACATTTTTTGATTCCTTAAAAACATTTCTGGGAGGACAAAACCTTTCATCAATATGGCTCTTGCATTCTTGTTTGTTGGATAATTTCTGTGCGATAATATGCTGCACAGATGCACTCACTAATGTACAATATTCACTACATAATCAGTCTCCTGCACTCGCATACTCTCCCGACAACGTCACAGCACCCAGCCACAAGCCAGCTAGCTATGGGTCGCAAGCAGGGACTTGGCCACCGCTACCTACCTTCGTATTGGCTAAAATGCACACACGCATTCTAAACTCCTCTGACGAATCTCCCATAGCTTGGCCTTTGGTCCGCAGAGGGCGCTTGCCTACAGCGCTTTGAGGCCATACCAGTGGGAAAAGGTGTTATACAAATAACAAATTACATTACATTACAAAATATAAGAACAATAAAGAAAACATAGCAAAATGGCGCATACCAAGTGAGGATGTTATACCTCCCTGAGAGTGTCCAAATCACCCCCTGGGGTCCCCGATCGATGGAATAAACCTCTCAGAGGCGGACACTGTTCTGCAGGCAGGACTGGCCGTGATCGCCAATTTCTGCTCTGGCAAAGAGGCTCCGGTTTGCATGTGTAATGCACTCTAACATAAACCATCAACAATGTCAGCGGAAGGGTCACACTCTCTTCCCCAGCGAAGGCACTGGAACCTGGCACAGTGAAAAAACAGGGTCACACATAGGGGTAAACATTGCTATGGTGGTAAAATGCAGACATGCCTCTCAAGGCTGGCCTGTCTCTTTTCAAACAAGCTGAGAACACACACACACACACACCTCTGCAAAAACCATAACAGTTCCCTGCTTCTCTTCAAAATATGTAATGTACTGTAGCCATGAATGAAGTACTCCAGCAAGGTCGCTAGCTATAGCTGGGTCTGTGGCTCAATGGACTAATGCATCCACTACAGGGTCCTGTGTTTGATCTCATGGTCACAAGTTCGAATCCTGGCAGGTATATTCAGCCTTTCCTCCTTATGAGATAGATAAAATGAGTGCCATTAAATTGGGTAACAATGAACACCTGTTATCTGTCAATAACGCCAAGAAACTCCTCTGGCGATCTATGAACGTGTGCTCTACAAATACACTTGTTAAGTCACAAGCACACAGGCTTTCAAAGTTGGTTAACCCCCCAAAGTACCACAATGTGTGTTCCACAGATTGTGGACTGATTACTCAATGAGATATCCAAGAAAATTGATGTTTCATTTATCAACAGAAATTGTAAACTTCTTTTAATTCAACACATTTTCGTCAAGATGTAAATAATACGTCTTTATTCTAATGTGGTATCATTATAACCAGTGATTGGGTTCTTAGGTAAGGTACGTTTAACCACCAGTTTAACTCATAATTACAAAGATCTTTTTTCTTGGATCCTAAAATTGTGCTTGGCAGCATTGCCACAGAATCACACTACATATTGACCATTAGCTTAGCAAATGAGGCACAGCTACGGGTGACTTCCAATAGCCATCCTTCGTGAGCGGGCATTCAAGGTCCTCTCCATGGCCAACAATGCAGCCGCCCTTTGGACGTCATTCCCAGGGAGCGCAATCAAGGCGCCAGGGCCAGTCGGGATACGCGTCATTCAGGATGCATCGCTGCACTGGCTGTGCTTGTTATCCACCGTCATATCCTCGCTACCAGCTTTGATGAGCGACTACACGGGAGTTTACACTAGTTGTGCTTGCGTGCTAAAAACGGTGGTGCATAGTCTCCAAACAGGAAATTCAGCATATTACGTCTAATGCAGACAGTTGGTATTATACAGAGGAAAGGTCATTGTCTCGGGAGGATAGCTCAGGGGCAACAGGCTCGTCTTGGAAGCAAGAGGATGCGAAGCAACACAGGTTCGATTCCCAGGTCCGTGCTGAGAAACCTCTAGGTATTGAGCGCGTTATGAGCAACCCATTACATTACATACAAAATGATCATGTCTGTCCATGGATAAACCATCTAAAATCGAAGGTTTATCCAGGATCCTACAAGCCGGGGGCACATCCTCTTTTTTTAATAATAAGTTTGCAGATTACTAGAGAGGCTTTCTGCAGGGGTGGGGTCACAGGTCAACAACTGACTAGAGTTTTGTGTAACAACCCTTAATATCGGCAAAACATAACATCTGAAAATATCCTCTTCTCTATGTTGGAAAGTATTGATAATATTGTGTACCTTTAACAGCTGTGCAAATCCTTGCCATCAGCGTGTCCCAAATAATGTCCGACAAAATAGCTCTTGGAAGGTGGCAACTGCATTGGTTGCCCTGGGTTTAGATAGGCCTTGGCTCGGGCAATAACTCCCCGAACCTCGAGCAAAGCACTGTCTCCCGAGCTGGATTCTGATCACCCTCAACATCCACTGCCATCCCCCGGGTATTTGCACATCAAAATATTGGGCTCCCAGAAAGCATCCACAAAAGAAAAGAAAATAATTCTAAATTTGTAATATTATCATTAGTGATTCCGCTCATTAGTCTGGCGGGAGGGGGGGGCACGATGTTCAGCTGCCATCATTGGGGAAAACATCCCATGGGATCAAGCAGAACCCCCAAGAAGGACTCCAGTTTGGCTCATACTTCCACAAGTACTAAGTCCCCAGTAAACACTTAATAAGCGTTGCGTCACGGAGGCACCGGCAGCAGCAGATTGGGCTGATGAGTTGCCTGGGGAAGATGGCACGCCAACATGATGTACAAGAATTGGTCGTGGTCTGACGTGGAGCTAGGGGTTATGACACAGGTGACTAAACTGGCCTGTTCTATACTATCTGAAGGTTAACAGGGCGCTTAGGCAGCAGGCAAAAATGCTGAAGGAACAGGGGGCCCCCTGCCCAATGTGGACCCATGTGCACACAGTTTTCTGCTTTACTTCACAGTAAGATAGCTGAGTGAGTTCAGCGCTCACCTCCGACATCTGAGTTGAACCTGCAGTCATAGGTCTGACCGCGCCAAGACTGGCTAAGCCTTTCTTTTTTTCGAAGTGGATACACTGAGATGATGAAACTTGCAAATAAGAAGACCAATTATTATAGGGTGGGGGATCTGGCAGGAATCTAATGAAGGGTCCTGCTTGCCTCATTGCTTTGCTGCCTATCCAACAGCTGCCATTCACCTTGACTTTCTCTCTGCGGATTTTGCAGCTGCTCTCTTGGTTTCCCCTCCTCCCTCATTGGCCAGGGAAATGTGTTTTGTGGATTCGTCTTTTGGGCGGATACTCAGGAATATGTACCCTGCAGTGGAGTAACTTTGCTGAAAATGTTGGGGGGACATGACATCTGAAGAAAAGGTGCCCCAGCCAAATGAATGGGGACAAAATGGTGTCCCATGAAAGTTGGGGGGACAAACACCCCTGTGCCCCCCTAAAATTACGCCCATGGTACCCTGATATCTTCATACTCTTCCCCTCCGCGTATCACCCAATCCCACTAGATTGGACTTGAGGAAGTGCTAGCTCCCCTGACACAGAAAAACGCTTTGTTCTCTGATTGGCAGCCAGTCGTTGCTGGGGATTCCCTTCCTGCCTGGAGTTTAACTTCCTGTCTGGAGTTTCACTTCCTACTTTTAGATCAGATAAGTGCTTCTTCCATTGCAGTACGTTAGCGGTTACCGACTAGCCTTCCGCGGTTTGCGGATCTGACACAAGGGCTAACATCACGTGTTTGGGCCATTGATTGCATCCTTCACGTAAAAAAAAAAGTTGTTTTTTTTACTCCTAGATTCAAAACTAAGCACTCTATGCTAATGGGGTGGTTCTAAATGCACACTCAGTACAAATAAGCAATTATTCAATATATCCCAACCTGGATCCTGAATGCTTTCAAGACCTAGGTGCAATAAATGCGACGTGGTCTGCGCTTCTTTTCTAGAATCTCTCTTTATCATTCTTGAATGGGAATATGCATTATTATTTCAAAGACTTTATGTAGGGCCAACTAAACCAAAAATGTACCTTTAATATTTTGCAATTTAACAACAGAAACATGAAATACAAATGTCTGTAGAGGGCAGAGAAGTCCGGCATAATATGCCATTTTGCCATCAATTCCCCAAACACGATCGATTATTGCCGATCAGATATAGGCACCCCTACAGGGAGGGATTGCCCGGAGCCTGACGGGCCCAGGCCGGAAGGCCAGAAAGTGCAGCGTGACTGAGGTCCAAGAGAGATTTTATATAAGAGCCTGAATTATTTGTGTTTAGTCTGCAGCTGGGATTAGATGACACATTTTCTGCAGCATCAATAGTTGACAATTGGCAGAAGGAGTAATGTTCTCTGACTGTGAAGCCAGTGCTCACAGCCAAGTCCGAGATCCTGCCTGCCTGCCTGCCTGCGCCAGCTTTGCCAGCCAAGTGTGTATTGGCGGCTGCTAAGATTGGAGCCAGATCAGCAGGAAGTCGGTTGTGGTGAAGTCTAGTTGTTGGTGGCAGAATTGGGTCCACCACACCGAAATGGTTTGTAGCCATTGCCACCGGTGCTGGCTACCCCAGCGAGAGAGACGAGCCGGCCCAGCGTGACAGCAGCAGAATAACATTCATGATTGAATGGAGAAATCCCACCCCCACCTTAACTATTACCCTTCCCCCACCCCACACCTATATTTTAGTAAAATGTCTTACATTTCGAAAAAAAAATCAGTAAAACAAAAATCGGTAATTTCTCCATTCGTTTTTTTAAATTCGATCATTTCTACAGGTACCTTCAGGGAGATGCTGCGTTGCTTGACAAGGTCACTCAGCTGGTGACCTCATTAGGCAGAAAAAACATGGGGTCCATGATAGATTTGTGGGGCACCTGAAAGGGAGTGCAATCGCCTTTCCATAAATTGATTGACTACACAGGAGGCAAATTAGTCCAAAAACATACCTCCAAAATCTCCACACCCCATAGTTCTCAGAGACCAGTGGTCCATTGCATCAAAGGCTGTCCAGCAGTACAGGGAAACTCGCAGACTGCCCCCATCAGGTGGTCGCAGGAAACCATCTAGCATCCGGGGCATGCCGGTTTCAGTGCTGCAGCCGCCTCGAGCCCGGCAGTGGTATCACTGCAATCTATGACCTTCGGTGACCATTGGTGACAGCTGGAAAACCAGTGCTGCCAGAACACAGCAGGGCCAGAGTGATTTCCTGGGAAAATTAAGCATGCGTTAAACAGTCAGTGACAATCCCTTGAGCTCTAACGGCACTTACCACCTGACCCCGCGTTGTGGATACAACTAGAAGCATAGATTTAACCCCTGGCTCTGGAAGACCAACCCTTGCATTGAGTTGAGGTCTAGGCCAGCACGCTGTTAACTCACGACTGGAGCATCTAAAGCAGGATGGTCCAAAACCATGACTTGACTGGCCAACGATACAACGACAACACTTGTATATCAGTAGATAAACTAATGATAAATAATAATCAATTACAAAAAGGTGACAACAAGAGAAAGATACATTCAACGAACCTTCTAATAGACTAAGACTCTCGAATATAGAGGACATTACTCAGGTCTCGGGAGGATAGCTCAGGGGCTACGTGCTCGCCTTGGAAGAAAGACGTTGCGGAGCAACACAGGTTCGATCCCCGATCCACGCTTAAAAACCTCTGGGTATTAAATGCGCTATAAATAACCTATCATATCATATCATACTCTAGAGTTATTTACGTGACGAGGTCCACATACTCTCTAGAGAATGTCCACTGTGACACCACCTCAAAGCTTAACCCTTATCCCTGAAGCACGCTTCCTTAAATCAATAATCCATTCTTCATCTTGATGTCTCCGAGTGTCCTTGCTCTTTCTCAGACTAATGGTCTTACCGCCTGAAAACATGTTTCGCTACCCGAATCATTCCTCCTCTGTGACGTTTCCAGGGCTAAATCTTCAAGCAAAGACGAGTAGAAAACCTCGTTCCGTGGTAGCAACGCAAAATCATGTTCTTGTCAGCAGAGAGCATGATTAGAGAAGAACCTTTGAGAGATGGGCCGTGAAGGGGCTGCGTCTGCGCAGCCTACGCCCCAGTGATACTTCCGAATCATGGGGCAGATCGCCGCTCATAGTGTTTGCGCGCATGCATTTCTGCGCGTTACTGTTATTAAGGTGCAATCCTTTAGCAGTCTGGATCCTGTGGCACTCCAGAGGACAACGCCTCCCATGCTCCCTCTCCATTGACTCAGCTGGCGAGGGCGGATGGGAGTTGTCCAAAACAACTGGCAAGCCAAAGGTTGCAGACCCTTAGGGTGGTGGAAAAAGCATTGCAGTGGGATATGATAGGTTATTTATAACGCACTTAATACCCAGAGGTTTCTAAGCGCGGACCCGGGGAGCGAACCTGTGTTGCTCCGTGTCGTCTTGCTTTCAACAATGCCCTGCGTGCATCATAGTTAGATGGAGATACTCTACGAACCAAAGTGATGGTCTACAATAATTACATGGTATTCCAGGCCTTAATTAGCCAGTAAATCAGGCCATTGACAGGTGGCAGCAAATGAGATTCAGGGGCTATATCAGGACCCCCATTCCGGGAAGGTCACACATTCCCTCCCTCGCTGCCCTTAAGATGTAACATATGTTTGCATCCTACACTCTGGCGAAACTTTGAACTAGAAACTCTCCTTCTATATATGAAAGTTCCAAAGTCGCCATGTTGTGCTCGATGCACATAAAACAATACCACATTTCAAGATAAGCGCACAGCACCTCTTGCCACCACCCTGGGGTCGTTTTAGCCACATCTCTAAACGTCTTAAGCATAAGAAAGGATGCTCCTTGCCAGAATGAGCCAATAGTCGCCTGCTCTGCCAGAACCACACAATCACTGGGCAGACGCAGAGGTACATGTCAACGAGTGTTCATGGCGTGTCCCTGCGCGACATTCCATGGCCGGTCTTGTGGAGTAACGTCACCAATGTTCAGAGTTCTGTAGGCAAGTGTCGCTGCACAGCATAGGCAAAATCTGACAAAGGATGCCCTATGGTGCACACCTGTGCAAGACCGGGAAGGAGAATTTGGCCAGGCACAACCCTACACACTGAGAGGGGAGGCATTGTTTGTTTGTTTCTTTCTTTCTTTATTTATAGTGCGCACCAGACCCGGAGGTATCAGGGCGCAGAGACACAGATATTTTAAGCTTACAAAGTTGCATAAGTTACATAAGGTTTGCAAGCCTGAATTAAATTCATACAGAAAACTCTGACTAGTAATTCATGCTGCCCTTAAGGAAAATGCATACAGACAGCCTTATAATCAACGGCAGGTCACACAAAACAACGCGCTACGAGCCGCCTTAAATATTCCCAAGAGAGAGTGCATATCCGAAGCAAGACGCAAAGCACGCTGGCTACCCGCTCAGGACAGAATTAGATATAAAACAATGGCAATGACCCACAAAGGCCTGGCCAATATTGCATCAGAATACCTTTCCAACATACTCACATCCTCCCAAAGGACCAAACCCACACGAGCCTCTGCGGCCCACCTCCTCACAGTGCCTAAATTCCACAGAGCCACAGCCGAGGGCTGCAGTTTCCCAGTAGTAGCAGCAAAAGAATGGAACACCCTCCCGCTAGCCATCAGAGCGGACCTCTCCCATCTATCCTGCCGCAGAAAGCTCAAATCCTGGCTGCTTTCCCTCAGTCGCTATCAAGGCTTCTCTCCGTAGCACGCGGCCTCTCTAGGCCGCCTTGACACTCCACAGACATTGTAAATCGTGTACATTATTTTTAACCCTGCATAACTGTATCTCTTTGCCACTATTGTATTTGTACATACTGTAACTTATAGAAACCATGTACAATTGTATTTCCATGCCACCTTTTGTACCTGTATTACACGCCTGTCGAGCGCCCAGATACCCACGGGTTCGGCGCGCTCTACAAATGCCAAATAAAATAAATAAATGGACATTTAATTACAGAATGCCTCCTAAAGTTGGGAAAGATGAAGGCAGCAGAAGTGGAGTAGAGTAGGGGTAGCCATCTGTATCCCCTCACTCCATTCATCCCATGGAGAAAGGATAGGCAACCTGTGGCTCTCCAGATGTTTGGCCTACAACTCCCATCAATCATAGCCAATATGGCCAGTGGTGAGAGATCATGGGAGCTGCGGGCCAAAGCATCGGGAGAGTTGCAGATTGCCTACCCCTGACACAGATCAAGGGAAGACCCATTCACACATAAACACCTGTCTCTTTGTGAGATGTGAACCTTCCAGGCCCCCAACAGAGCCGCAAGTCTTAACGCCCAACCTTTCACCCTCTTCTCCATCTTCTGCTTCTCCTCGCTGCCATCTACCCCATATCGGCCTCTCAGAAGAAGGCATCCAGCCCAGGAAGGCGACGCTGAGAAACATTCCAAGGGCTTTGCCATTTGTTCCAGGGTGGAAGGACACTAAGAATCCAACAGTTCAAACCCCCACCCAATGACTCCCACATCCCCAATAAGTACTTTATTCAGATTCTTCCCAAAGGGTGCACAATCAGCTCAATGGGTAAGAGTTCCAATGACCTTAATGGACCCATTCCCAAGCCTCACTGTAAGCGCAGACCATGTACTGGGCTCCACCTGCCGGAGACCTAAAAGCAAGGGGGAATGCCCCTGGCATGTGTGCAACTTATGAATTAGGAGTGGATGGATGCACGCAGGGAATTTGGATTTCTAACGAGTCCGCGTGTGCAGACTCGCGCTTGTCATTCTCATCTCGACCACATATCCCACGTTCCTCCCCCCACCTGCATCATAGAAAGGGGGGCCTGCCTCCCTTCAGTCCTGCCACTACACTCCCAAATCCCCACTTGCCATGTTGGTTTCCGCGGCCGCGCCCACGTGAATTATGCATGATCCTGGGCCATGCTTGCCAGTGCAGTGAGCGGACATGCTGCGACCCAGGAGGAGTATTAGCATCGCAGGGGTGTGGCTGATTTTGAATTCTGCCTCCCATGCCCAAATCAATCATGTGTTCAATACTATTGCATCCAATCACTGTAATCGCCCGCCTCTCCATCCAACCAAGCAGCACCAAGTCAGTAGTGCAGTCCCTCAGCCGCCTGAAGCCTCCCTCAAATACCCAGAGTTTCACACTCTGGATCAGGGCCTTGCTTAAACCCAATGACCATCCTGGACATTGATAGAATCTTTCACCAGAGGTTTCAGCTGAAGGGTTTACCCGTGACACAGATTGCAAGTAGAATTAACCATCAACCAGTGGCCCTCGTCACACCAATTGGGGAGAGTGCTAAGAGCCAGGACAGCAGTTCCGTGACAGGACATTTCTAAAGAGCAGCGAGGACGGCTCCATTCTGATCATACTGTAGAAGGCCCGCCTCTTACCCGGAAGTCAATGCCGACGGTCGAGATGAAGCTGCCAGCCAGGAATGCGCCGTCCTTAAACCGCACCAGCAGGCAGGTCTTCCCCACACCAGAGTCTCCGACCAGCATCACCTGAAACGGAAGCGGAAGGTGTGAGTGTGCTACAGCGGCCGCAGCAACAGGGGACTAATGGCCACCAGCAGGCGGAGCAGTGGTTACCCAGCAAGCAAAAGAGGACAAAAACGTCTCAACACATTTTACATCTTTCACAAATACAAAAACAGGGTGTCTTTGTTAACATCCCTACACATTTCACATGGCAGCGAGTCCAGTCCGCTTCATGCATCTTGCCGCAGACATCATTAGAGCGACGTTTTCCTTGAAAGTAACACTTCTCCAAGGAAAGATGTGGCACCATAATTAACCTCAAGATAGCTTTCATCAAACAGCCCGACTAGCTCAAGTGCTAATTGTCTCATCTCGCAGTCATTTGACATTGGTCGCAACCATTTCCTCCAGGTTTCAAGATACATACACAAATGTGACGTGTCGCGCGACTGCCAATCCTGCAGACTTACAGGGACAGAGTAATTCACCCAGGATAGCATGAACACCACAAAGCCACCAGCTGATGCGCTTATAGAGGGGTATCAGAAGAAACGAGGTACACACAACAGCAATCTGCATGCACCCCTGCACCACAGACACAAGAGGCTCCCATAGGGTGACCAGACGTCCCGGTTTTCATGGGACAGTCAGGGGAAATCACCCTCCGCCCAGGGGTGCTAGGAGTTTTTTGATTTTATAAACCCCGTCCCGGGTTTCCAAATGTGGGTGGCTACAGTCCTGGTTTTTGCTGGGACCCGATTTAAAAATCCCGAAATTGGGTCCAGCCGCAACTCTTCCTGCGCTAATGGGGCATGAATGCTTTTCACGCCTCATTTCCTCCCCTTTCCTCTCCCGGTGTTCTCCTCCAATGAGAGGAGTGTGCCTGTGAGCACACCTCCACCCTGGCCGCCGCAACAGACCAGCAACATAGAAGTAGGACTAAATTTGTATTTGTATTTACTCTACCTACTTCTATGTCTATGGCCTGTCCCGATTTTTAAACATTTTTTTTAAAATCTGGTTACCCTATCCCATCTGGACACAAATGTCACTATGCCAGTGGTGGGCTACTTCGACCCTCCGGAGGTTTTTGCCTTTGGGCAACATAGTCAATAGGGCGGTATCCTGAGAGTTGTGGGCCGGAGTGTCTGGTGATCTGTGGTTTGCCCTCCACTGCTCCAGCCTTTGACAAGGAGCGCCTAGAAACAGACCCCCACACACAGTACCTCGGTACTTCCGGTCCTCACATATCAACACAATAGCAAAGCTAGCTTGTATTTTCCCTCTGTTCCCACTAACCCAACGTACCGCCACCCGCTCAGACCAGGTGAGTTACCATGCAAATGGCAGCGGTGTGCTGTATAAATCACAGTAACGAACTTAATTTACCAATTTTTCAAGGGGAACACCCACTTTTAAGCTTCACTTACATAATGTTTTCCCCTCTACTTCAAATACAAATGAGCAAATAATTAGCAAACACCCACAAATATTTCTTACATTTTTACTTCCAGATAGTTGAAAATTGCATACTGTTTGTGTTCAATTCTAACTTAACACAGAAAAATGTCTTGTTTTATCTCAACTGTAAGTACATATTGTTTATATAATAACATTACAATGGAAGCCGTATTACTCTCGGGTCCACTTGCTTATTAAAATGGATTTCCAAAGCATAAAGTTGAAAACATCTTTCCTCAGCTACGTCTCATTACAGACCAAGCCTCGGAGCACTTTCGGAGTCATTTTTATCAGTGTTGTCCTGAAGAAGGCTGCTGATACCTCAACTTTCTACTGAAACATGTTGGCAATCTTTGGCCCACCTGGGTAGGATGCAGAAGTTAGCTGGCATGCAGTTGGAAATGGCCCCTGTTTTGGAAAAATATGCTCTTCTGTATGCTTGCAACTCAGTTGTTTACATCCTTAGATGGACAGCAACTAGGCTACACACCTTTAAGAACGGTGGCTGTGCTTCTTTTTACACATGTGTAGGTGACTGTGAAATGAATGATGGCGTATGTTGTACTTGTCTTTTGTATCCTTGCTGCTGGGTTGTTTTGTGTTGAAGTGCCCGATTTGGATTCAAAACTGCATTAGTCACTGCACGCACAGCCTTTAGGCTAGAAGATCGTGCATTTCAAGAGAAAGAAAAAAAATGCATTTGGGACAGATGGTTGCTTAAGGTATTCAGTCAAATTTAGAAAATGTATTTTGTTTAATCGGATCATATAGGACGACTCGGTAAGTATGAATAGCTGATTCGTTTAAGATACCACATGGCTGAAGTCTCTCTATATGTTGTGCTCCACGTGTGTTGCAGGTGTAACATCACTTTCAAGGCAGGATGCCAAACTTACCTGTTTTAAATATATGTGATGCCTGAACTTGCAGTGCTAAAAGGAGCAAGGAAATGCAGAACAAGCAAAACATGTATTTCTAAACACTGCACACAATTCTAAATCCAAAAGGGAGGACTTATCATTTCTGTAAACATGTGTTCGCCCACAACTCTCCTTAAATCTGAATATTTAAACCTGCCTGGAAGATATAGGGTTAGATGTTCGTGCCCATGGTGCGTCCTGTCACTCTGTGGCTACGACTTTACGGTCCCTCTTAATAGAGCCATTATTTATGTTTTCCCGGAGACAGTCCAATTGTTTGTCCAAGTATGATCATCTTACAGGGGTCTGCATCCTGTGGATCGACAGATGTTTTGGACTACGACTCCCGCGATACCTTATCATCGACTTTGACGACTGGGGCTGATGGGAGTTGTAGTCTACAACATCCGGAGAGCCAAAGATGTCAGACCGCTGATTGATGCTATGCATTTTTTAATTGTTAAATATGGCTATGCTGGTGAGTTTAGGAGTGGGTCCTTTGCGTATTGCCCAGAAATAAGGCCACGCTCATAAACATGTTGGTCCGCATTAGGACTGTGTAGTCCATATAGAGAGTCCACAACATTGCATATTACCACATGCTTCCTAGCAGGGGCGTTGCTAGGGGGGGGATAAGGGGGCTATAGCCCCTGATCTTTTGGTTGTAGCCCCAGATAGAATCTCAGGAGCTACAGCCAAAAGACTAGCTAGCCCCCAGTCCCAACAGTTCCGACATCAATTTAGCCCCGGGTCGTTTCCAGACCTAGCAACTCCCCTGCTTCCTAGTGAAAACATTGCCGCCTCATACGTGGAGTTGGGAAAGGTCATGAAACAGGATATGCAAGAACATCATCAAGGCCAAGCACCCATGTCAGGAAAATGCCATAAGTGGTGGCTTCAATATCTGATCAAGGCAAGGTGAGTTATCCAGAGGAAATCAGTAACACTCTACATTTCTGAAAGTCTCAAGTAATGATGAATGGCGTGTGTGGTGTAAATATCATTGCACTAGTTGTGTCTGTTTCCTTTACCCATAATTCCATAAGACTCCACGTGTTTACATCCGAAATCCACCAAAATGCATTGGTGACAGTACAAAATAAAGGCATTTCATGTTCTCAAAGCCGTTCCACTAATTATAGCCTCTCACAAGTCCTGTTTCTGTCATGGCACGTTGCAAAATGGCAGCCATGTCAAGCTTGGTTTTGTGAATGTATACAGCATGCCGATGGGGCACAACCATGGCAGGTTAGTGCAGCAGGCATTGGTTTACTGACGATCGTGCGCAAAGGAGGCCCTTATGGACCTGGCGCTTGCACTGTCACTAAGGACTACCACGAGCCCCACATGAGGCCAGCAGTATAGATGGAGTATTCTTAGTTGCAGTGGCCATGGGAATCCGGCCACACTTAGTGGGCAAATGAGCCTGATGCAGGAATTTTATCAGAAAAGCCAGAATGCAGAGACATTTTGTGGGGGTACCTCATTGTTAGAGGGTCCACAGCACTTCTCTTTGACCCTGGAACTATGACAGATCAACAGACAAACCACCTAGCCTAGCTTCTCAGGAAGGTGATGCGGGATGATTCTTAAGTACTGTGTAGTCCCCAAGCACCCACAAAGGAATGTCCGCACACTGTATCGGTTAAAACACAGTCTTTATATAATTAATATTCAAGGTTATATACAATATCACGATAACTCACTTTGTACTCGGTTATCTATAATGGCAAATATACAGTTCTACGTGGGAACACATTTACTATTATATCTCTTTAAAGTGCATCAACTGTACGGTTAAAATGGCACACACGTCGAGTCGTAAAGGAAACCAACAGTAGTGAGAAAAGGAAAGCAGTTGATACGAACAATTGGCAGAAATACTGGTCACTACCATTAAACACAGCTCTGGGCATCGTGTAGAATAAAGACACAAGCCCAGTCCATATATTGTTCACAATAGACTTCCCAATAGTTTTGCAACCCCAAAGTACCTGGCCTTGTAGCGTTCCTCGTTGGGGAATCGACGGTCCTTCTTGAGTGTCCTTCCTTTAAGGCAAGAGTCACGGGTCATCGAACATCTGACAGAGAACAGGGTGAGCTACGACGGTGAAGTGGCAGCTTCGTTCCTAGCACTGCTCGTTGACGGGGAAGGGTAAACGTCCTGCAAGGAAGAGGTGTGCGGGGCACCTCGGTGTCGATAATTATGGACAGCAAAGAGTTTGAAGAACTGTGGCCCAGCAAGGGTGTCGAGTCGTCGGCGTCTCTGTGGTCTTTGGGTGGCAGGAAACCCACCGGCGGATGCGCCTCGGCACGTCGACGGTCAGGCCTTCTCCAGCAGGATACAGCGGCGACGATGCGTACGAGAGCGTCCTTGGATCAAATGAAGTTCTTAGGCAAACAGGAGCTCGGCGGCTCTGGTCGGCGACAGCGGTCGTCAACAGTGGCGGACAACAGTCCGGGCGCTTCTCTTTGAGATTCCGCAGCAGTCCCCGTCTCCGATCGGCAGCCTGTCGAAGGTCTGTCTACCAGGGAGCTTTGGCAAAGATCAGCTGGTGCACGATGGTCCCTCGTAGCTCGGGAAGAGGGCGCCTTACCAGGTCCTCTCTGGGTCAGTCCTTGTAGACACAGCAGCTTTCAGATTGTGAAGGAGAGCAACAGCAATTCTTCTCGTCCATCGGGGCTTCAAGGTCAAGCTTCACTCCAGTTACTTGTCGTAGTGGACTTCAGCTTCTGAACATGATTCCTAGCAGTGAGAAGTCCCCAGATATACTGTTGATCTCCCATTCATTCCGCTGGGTCATACTCAAGCATCCAATCACGTCGAAGGGTATTCATGCCGTCAGGCAGCCAATCAGGCATACAGTGCATTCAAGCCATTCACTTCTCTCCAGACACTCACATTAAGTTATGTGTATTGGGACAAGTACCCAGCCATTCAACCCTCCACACTGCATTCATACCGGTTTCGGGCAGGGCTGTCTCAGTCATTGTGTCAACCACCAGATACTAGACACCCACAACATAGAATGCGTATTCGTCACACACTCCATTCACCCAGGTGCCACCCACAGGCGTACCCACAACATGCGGTCGTTGGGAAGGATCCAGACAGTCTGGTCAGCACTTCCCCACACTACCATATACGGAACTTCCACCCAACAGCCAGTCAGGGGGAAGGGACAGAGTCAGGCCTTCCCGAAACTTCGGGAAGATCAAGGTAACAGGCAATGGAAGGCAAGAGGCCATGGGGGCCATTTTGTCTCCATCATGAATCTACCAATTCCAATGACAGGGCCTGGGCATCCCAAAATGGAGGACGCTCAGGGCACCAGTCAATTCAGCACGGAGCTGCCACCAGCCCGTCCCCTGCTCTGTGGGTCACACACAGGTGCCCAAAAACATACACTAGGGGCACAGGGTTGCACCCCTACCCATGGGGGCCATAAGGGTATCCCATGGGTCTGTTCACCAAAACCAAAGGAGAGAGCTGCGCCGCCAGGAGTCCCACATGAACTCCTGCGCGGAAAACACGACAGAACAAATGATAAAAAGCAGTAAAGGACAAGGATACGGAGGCCCTTTCCCTCTGATGCATTTCCAGCATCACACCATGTAGGCTGATGTCATAGCTGACGTGCATCGAGGTATAAAGCTTTTTTGTGTAACAGAAATGTATTTGAGAGTGAATGAGCTGCAATCTATTTGTTCACCAGGGTTTCCTACTTTATTTGAGCTGATAATAAAGTACTATTTTGCCATATTCTTTGAGTCTGTCTGGTTATTTGGGTACTGCACAGTGGCTACTGCACAGGAGTTCTTGTCCCCTTGAGGGGAGACACTCCTAGTGAGGACCTGCTTTGCAAATGCATAGGAAGGGTTTTGCTGAGCGGGCTCATCTCCCCAGCCTCAAAGGGGTCGGCTCCCACCAGGGAAGAATGGACAAAACCTCCAGATTCGTCACACATTCCGAAAAAGAGGAATGTCCAATCAAGGTTCTATGCAAATATATACTTTAATCAAACACACCATGTACAATAATAACTAACTAGAAAATACTGTAAAAGCCCAGCTCTGTACAATGAACACAGAGGGGGTCATTACAAGGTTGCCGGTCCGGAAACAACAGTACCGATAAGCTTACCAGTACTGTTGTTTCCGGACCGGCAAACTACGAGTTCTGCGAGCAGGTGCCTTTCTGCCAGCCAGGTCTGATCTGGCGGGCGGAAAGGCACCCGCTCGCAGACCTTGACGGATGCACCGGCACCATTCATGAATGGTGCCGGTGCATCTCTTTCCTCCCCATTCCCATTGAGTCCAATGGGAATTACTGGGACCGCCGGGGCTGTAAAGCCCCGGTAAGTCCCCATTGCCCGGCGCCAGAAATAAAAATGACTCAGGCGGCAGCCGTGCTGTTTTTACCATCACAGCTACCGCCATACTCATGATGAGGCCCGGAATATGCAAAGGTAGAAAAGAGGCAGCACTCTGGGTGATGAGACGGGGAGAAAAGGCAATGGAGACCACAATATTCAAAGGATATGCTATTGAGGTTGCAAAAGGGATAACAATGACCTATCCAGTCTCTAGGACCCAAAGACAGACCAAGGGGGAAGCCACTAGTCAATAATACCATTGCAAAGGTCTGGATGGTTTGATGTCATCAACCAGGTTTTTCGGCGTCTATTGTGGGTTCTCTTCAGTTTGAAGATGCGGAAGGCACGGCCGTCCAGCGGCAAGCTGCCATCAAGTCAGGGTTGAATGGAAGATGGCTGTGATCTCTAAGAGTCTAATAGAGTTCTGCAGATTAGGCAGTCACCAGGTTCAGTCAGTAGTCTAGGTTCGATGGCGGCAAGGTGGTACCATGATGTGCAGGCAAGTCGATTCAATGCAGTGACTCATAGGTTGCCCGTTCAGGAGACACATAGGTCAGGCCAATTGACTTACAGGAGAGTCAATGAAGACATGGGAGCTTTGAATGGTGACTCGAGAAATACAAGGCAGCAGTACTGGTTGGTTCAAGTTGAGGCCACAACACATTTCAGCCTGCATGATACAGCGGCGAATGGAGTAGACCATGCAAACGGTGTGTCAAAGAACATTGAACGCCAAAGGAACATTGTAGGGTCCTGATAGTTCACTTGGTGTTGATCATGCTTGAATCATGGCTCGCAGTGGGTCGACATCAAAAGCAGGTATCTCAGCTTTCAGGCTTCCAGGTTCTGTGAGTCCCACTACAGGGTCTCAAAGTCCAACGTTAGTCCTTTTTCAGGCTCCAAAACACAGCGGAGGCTTGCACAAACCTTCAGGGGTCCTGCGACACTGTGAGGTAGCTGGCCGAGATGCAGTTTTGGTCCAGCAGCAGAGGTTACCCCAAAGGTTGCTGGGGGTGGTTAGGGGACAGAGCTCGCCTTGAAACACCTGCCTACACCTCACAATTGGAGGACACTGGAAATAAAAACTCTCCCAGCAGGGTCCAATGAAAATCTTCTTTCAGGATTGCAGTCCAAAGGATGATTCCCAGAAGTGGTGTGAGACCCCCTCTTTTAAAGGCGAAAGTCCACAGGTTTCTGGATTGAAGCTAGCCTGCTTTAGGGGTCCAGTACCCACTCTTGAAAAGACTGGACTTTGCCCTTCTGTCATCATACCCAAAGTGGTTTGCACCAGATTAAGTGCAGGGGACACAGAGAGAGAGAGAGAGAGAGAGAGAGAGAGAGAGAGAGAGAGAGAGAGAGAGAGAGAGAGACGCACACCTGCACATTTAGAAATGCAGCACCCTGATATGAGGCCAACCACTTTGTGAATGGGTGTGCCTTGTGGTTTCTGTTCCCATGCCAACAACCTGTGGGGTGGCTGTACTGGGTAAAAGGATCTTACCTTACAAAGGAACACAGAGAGGCAATGCCCCAAGGCTAAAGTCCTGCCAGTGAGCAGGGGAAGCCTTGTCTTGAATGTAAACAAATAACCCTTGCACAGCTGAACTTGGCCCACAGCGCTGACATAAGTGTCACATTAAATTGAATGTGGCTGAAATAATTATATGTAGTGCCATGCCTTAACTCAGGTACAGCTTTATTTTCAAGTGTAACATGCCACCATCAGGTGCTGCTTATGATCATCCTAATTTAGGTACAGGGGGCCTGTCTTCCATGCAGCCAAATACACACAATGCGTTTGGCATTGAGTTTAGGAAAGGGGAGCCCGATTAGCAGGTTTCCCTTTCAGAGATGGAATGACCTGCATCATTGAATTATTTATTACAAATCAAAAAAGCCAGGGATTTTACAGCCTTGCCAGATGGCAATGCATCACAATATGTGACATTAAACCATAAAGGAGACGTGTCAACAACCTACTGAGTCAACTAACTACCCATCCTCGGCCGCTCTGTTTGTGGACAGGCAGCAAAGTCCCAGTGGCAGCTCCTTAGTGCCCAATCCAGCCTGGCAGAGGGCCAGTAAAGGAAGCAAAGAGAACCTGTGGGGCAAAGTCCCAGTGGCAGCTCCTTAGTGCCCAATCCAGCCTGGCAGAGGGCCAGTAAAGGAAGCAAAGAGAACCCGTGGGGTGACCGCAAAGTGCCACGAGAGATGAATGGACTATAATGGGCATCTGGCTGGTACATGCGTCCAGGGTTGGCATTAAAGTGCAGGCTGCCTTGGTGTTGGCACTAAACACAGGCACAGGGGTCGACTGGCCATTACTCAGCTCATGCATTCGCCTGATTGGCTGGCAGCATCAAAGGCCCATGGATGCGTCCCAGTGTGTGGGCACTGCCCTCCCCCTTCCCTCTCAAGCGATAGGAAGCGTCAACAGAGGCAAGGCAGTTAGAAAGCACGCAGTAGCACAACTACCTTATGGCCATCAGGGTAAACACTAGTCATCTGCCTCTGTAGGGTCCATGCAGGACAGATAGCTCAGATCATTAGGCGCGTGTTGCTCGGATCCGTGCCTATACTGCTGAGAACGTGTTCGAATCCAGGGCCAAATCATGTTTGTCTGATTTTGACAACATGTGTCACATTAAAATAGCTGATATTAAGAAAAGTGCACAAGAACATCAAGCCATGCACTGCTGGCACTGCCATGCTACCAATGGGCCTAGACGTCTTCTTATTGTTGCCAGTGCTTGGGAGCACAGAACCGGTGGCAATGTTGTGTGTGGAGAGGCGCAGAATGGACCACTAGAGTCCCTTTCTGTCGGTATCATGCCATCAACGTGCATCCCATTACTGCCTGTACCAACATGTCAAATTTCCAAAGCCCCGTTTCGCTGCATATGTATGTGTGATGGGGGGGGGGTAAAGTTAAAGATACATGTAGGGTGTATGGGAGGGCCCAACCCCCGCATCCCCCCTGCAGTAAAACAAGTCTAGATTTTCGAATGCCCAGTGAAAAATGCACAGTGATGACACAGATCCTTTCTGCCCAGGCTCTGTTGGCCTCCCAGTCGCCGCCTACACAGGGCACCCTGTTGGGAGGGGGTGTGGGCTGCATGCTCCTTGGGCATTCGGCTGATGATGAGCTTGCCAAGTAAGGGGGTTCAGTGGGGCAAGGAAGAGCCCTCGTTTTGCTTCCACATGTTGGCCCATGGTCTTACTGTGTTTCTGAAGATGGTTTGATGTCTGTGCTCGCCTTTCTTGCATGCAACAAGGCTCACGGTCAGTCTGCAGGGCTACTACCAATGCAAAACGCAAAGTAGCCGGGTGGTGAATTCCCCGGGGGCCACAATGGGGCATTCATGGCCAAGCGACTGCCCTCCAGCCCAAAGTTGGGGCAGCTGATATGCAACAGCCGAAGCAGGAGCTGGCAATCCTAAGAAATAACACAATCTGACGTAGAAGGAATTTCACTTAGAAGGGATCATTTGGATGTGATCTCCTGGACACTGGTCTGAATGAAATTGGTGCTTTGGTTAAACATGAACCATCATATAACTGGTCTACTAGCGGATCCCTTGTCTAGCGCCAGGAACCAGCAGTGTGACCTTTCTCACACATCATGCATGTGTCCGTAGTCGTCTCTGCATCTTTTGGGGCCGTTTCAGGTGGGGGGGGGGGCAGGGTCTATGCTAGGCAATTAGCTGCCTCTGCAACAGTTGGAGTGCCTTGAAGCCTTCGTCCCTTTGCAGCACTAGAGGTCAAGGGGCACGGAAGTCCCAGGCTTATGATGCTTTTCCCTCCAGCCAAGCAAAAGCGGAACTCTTCAGGGAAGCAGAGCAGATATCACACTTATCCAGTTCTAGCATCGTCCTCCTGAGATGTTCATGGTTCCGTTTTAACTGCCAAATCTCTCTGTTC
This sequence comes from Ambystoma mexicanum, assembly GCF_040938575.1. NCBI lineage: Eukaryota > Metazoa > Chordata > Amphibia > Caudata > Ambystomatidae > Ambystoma > Ambystoma mexicanum. The sequence goes on along the minus strand of NC_090924.1, from coordinate 332,956,192 downwards.
CGGTTCCTTCTATCGATCAAGCCATAGTAGGTTCACAAATATGAGCTTAACCAACCCCTGAGAGGGTAGTGTGCCTGAGCCTCCTGGCTAAAGTTTGCTCAACGTGTCCTTTCCCAGTAGGTGAGCACATATGTCCCTGGGGCATTCAGCATCAGCAGGCCCCTCAATGGTACCTCCCACGAGCTCCTGTCTGGTTCCTAAATAATGCAACACCCCACTGATGCATGGCTCCTTCTAAGGGGTTGATCTTCTTGCTCCCGCTGCTCCGGAGAACTTGGCAGACCTTAAGAAATCTGCCCTGGGTCTATAATGTGATGGATGGAAGGTTCCACTGGCAATGCTCAGGGCCACATTGCATGCTACTGTTTTTTAGCCGTCCTGTCATTGCAGAAGGGGACCAGCCATCTACAAGTCACTCGGCCAATGCCACCAATGGGAGCAGTCCAGCCCAAACGTCAAGGTCATGTCCCATCTGTGTGGAAACCCGAGCAACCCCAGACGTGTTTCAGCCTCGTCGGGCCTCATCAGGGAGGTGCAGCTCGGTTCCATATGGGGCCGTGAGCAAAAGGGAGACAAACTATAACCAAAAGTGCCAGACGTCATCAAGCCACACAGAGTAACACCTTGCGTACCTCTAGGTCCTTTCGGCCTTCTCACCCCCACACGCCACCCCACCCGCCTATAGGCCCACATACACAGGACCAGAGAGACCATCCACTGTATCTTCATGGTGATCATAGGCAGGACACAAGTAGGGGGGAACACGTGGGTGGATGGCGTCCATCACCCACGTGTTCAGATGGTGGAGGCCACCCCCTTTATGGTTTGTAGGAACTTAAAAAAAAAAAACTTTTGGCCCAACTTGAAGTGCAGTTATGTTATGTGGCATTTATAAAGTGCCTTATATATCATTGGTATGACCTCACAGCGCTGTTAGGTTGAACGTCCTCGGGAACCGTAGTTCAAGTCAGTAGAGAGAGATAGTGTCGTATGGTGCATTGGTGCACCGGATATGTGTGCAGCTGGTGCAGTTGTTGGATGAAAGCTGCTGGCTGGGATTGAAACCCAGGTCCACGGCTGTAAGGCCAGACACTTAACCACCCGGTTCTCATATCATGCAGCAGTAAAATGCCTCATGTTTGCATTCTGCCATTCAGGACATGTTTTCTTACAGATACTTAAATATAAAAGGTGCACACCTTTTATACTAAACCAGCAATGTTATAGGAAAATATGTTCTCTTGACAAATTGTTATTGTTCCAGTGCACTTCCTTCGGTACAGAAAGACGAATTCAATGAAATGTGCATATTGCACTCTAGTGGCATCACTTCCTGTGATGTCACTTCCCATAGCGTATGTCAGAGCCCCCCCCAACTTTGAATAGGATGAATGCAGTTTCTTGCCTCTACTCTCCCTACTTCCATCGCATCATGAGTTTCTTTTGCCTTTTGATGTGCAGTGTGCTTGACGATAAGCCCCCCAGCCTCGCTATGGTTTGCTTGTCTTCGTGTAGCCCAGGCTGCACAGGTCCATGGTGTATTATTGCTAAGGATGGAGCCGACCCCTGGAGCCGACGGAAGCTCTTCCGCGACAGCGGCGCAGCACTTAAATCCTTTAGCGCGGCTTTCGAGGCGCACGCGCAGCACATAAATCCTTTAGCGCGGCTCTCGAGGCGCAGCACTTTAATGCTTTAGCGCGGCTCTCGAAAGAGTTTACGCAACCTTCACATTTCAATTCCCTTCAGCCAGGAGCGAGAATCTGTGAAAAACAAGCGCATGGCAGTGCACGCTGGGGTCTGACTGATGACTGTGAAATGTAATTCTGGCGCACGACTGATTCATGACAGAAAGGTGCGTTAAGAGGCTGGGGAATGGACTGGGCTACGCGGGCGCGTTGCACTTTAAGATTCTGCGGCTTTAAAGCGTTTCAGGCCCAGCACGGAAGCTGGAAGCATAGCCCTGTGGCCCACATGATCCGTTTAGATTGCAAGTGGCCTCTGCTCTGCTGGACGTGCCACAGCCATGCGGCCTACCACACCTGATGCAATATCGGGGTCAGAGGAATAGACATAACCACTCATGAAGAGATGGTGGTGGGTACTGCAAAGCAGTTATCTCCAGCCTGTGGCTCTCCAGATGTTTTGGACTACAAATACCTTCGACCCTACCCAGGGGCGGAGCCTGACTCAAAGTTAGGTGGCTGGGGCTGGCTGACTTTTATGAAAGCTGCTAGTGAGTGAGGCCATTACACCCATTGCGCTGCTGCTCTGCCTCCTCCCCTTGAGCCCAGGAGGCTGGATTGATATTACACCTTCCTTTGGTCCAATAGATGCATCTTACATCCCAATTCAATGGGCCTCATTACACGGTAGGCGGTAAGGGTTTACCGGTACCGGTATTTTACCGGTACCGGTAAATCCTTACCGCCTTACTACGAGGTCCCTTTGCGGGTTGGGGAATTTAACGCCTGCGTTAAAAACCAACCCGCAAAGGGACCAGTGGAGCTAATTACGGTACCGCAATTTGCGGTACCATAATTAGCGCCTTCCCTATTCCCATAGAGCCCTATGGGGCAAAAATGGGAATGGGGAAGGGCAATGGTGGAAGGGGGAATTACCGCCCCGCCAACCTTGGAATGGGGCGGTAATTCCCCTTTCCACCAAGGCGGTGCCGGTATATTACCGGCATGAACCATGGCACTACCGCCTTCCGTGTAATGAGGCCCAATGACTATTCCGTTTCACAAAGCTTTGCCAATCACTGCAGGCTTGGCCCATCTAAAAGCAGAGTCCAGCAGTTAATTTTTATTTATTTCCATTTTTAAAGCGCTCACACAGCCCATGGGCATCGAGGAGCTGTTATAAAAATTGTTTTTTTTTATTGCGTATTGTCTTAGTTGCGTATTTATTACACGCTTAAATACCCAGAGGTTTCTATGTGCGGACCCGGGGATCGAACCTGCGTTGCTTCATGTTGTCTTGCTTCCAAGGCGAACACGTTACCGCTGAGCTATCCTCCCGGGAGCCTCTGGCTTCAGCACAGTGGGTGTATGGATATTGCCTGGCCAGGCTTGTGTCCCCTGCCTTGCTACCTTTGCTGCTGCGGCTTTGTTAATGTGAGTAAAGAGGAGTTAATGCACAGCACTCCCAGGTGAGACATATACAGGCTGCTGCTCTTACATCCTTTGTTATCGGATCCCTGGGCAGGCCTCTACAACACAGTGCTGCCTTCTGCCTCAATGTGGGGGGGCTTCAGTCCTCCCTAGCCAGGGGCTGGTCACGCCCATCACCTGACCCAGCAGAATCAATTGTAAAGGACCATGGGAGTAGTAGTCCAATGCATCTGGAGAGCCACAGGTTGCAGACCCCTGGTCTAAAACATTGGGAACTTTTTGGAAACTCGTAAGGATCACTCAAATTGGATATGTCTGGCATCTGTGAAATCGGACAGATAAGCTGTCCGGTACATCGGATGGACGATTTGCTCAGACCATACGGTAATTGACTCTAAATAGGGATAACGCATGTATCTCCCAAGAAATGGGGCTTCAGCCTTCGCAGATTCTGTGTAAATCCTAAGGATCGATTCAGCTGCACACAGAGAGACACCCAATCAGAGCTTCTGAATCAGCTTTGAGAAAGTGTGGGATGTGATGTAGCCCCAATAAAATTCTAGGGGATGACTAATGCATCTGTAAAATCTGTGAAAATCTTAAGAGCACCGCCAATTACAAAAGAAAATCACTTAAAATCATGTACACTTTTTTTAGGACAAAAGTTGTACTATCTGATTAAAACAGAGGATAGTTGAGGTTCCAGTATTGGTTTGGTTTATGTATTTCTAATGTGCACCTCACCCGTAGGTATCTGGGTGCATTACAGGATGATGAAGATTTCTTAGTTACACAGGCAAAGATAAACTGTACAATAACATATCTTCATTACATAGGTACAAATAGACTATACAATCAGATATCTGACAAGATTTCGGCACACACATTCTGCACTGTTTAATGGGTAAGGCTGCTGTGTAAGCTCTCTGAAATCTGTGAAGAACATATGGATCATGACAGTTTGAAACATCCAAAATGTAGGGATTCAGTCTATGACACCTACACAATAGATGCTCCCTTTTCCAGGTGCATGTATAAGGCAACTGTATCTCCAAGAGTGAGTCCTGCTCTCCAGGGGATCTGTAGAGTCAACAATCACTCTGTATCAGAGCCCGTAACCTGAGGTATGGCTCAGCAGTCCAAGCCAGAGACTGTAACCATTGCACTAAGGCGGTCATTTCAGAGGTGAACCCTAAGCCTGTGAGATATATCTAACCGGAGCGGGCAACTCCTCCGGTCTAAATTGAGATTGGCGGTCTGCAACCTTTGGCTTTTCAGAAGTTTTGGACTACAATCCCCATCAGCTCTAGCCATCATGAGAGACCCTGTGAATTGCAGTTCAAAACACTAAAGAGCCACAGCTTGAAGACCCCCCATGTCTAGATGATGTGTGCAAGCTGACAAGGAGCAACACGGTGCATGCGCGAGCTTACATGGTCACACATTTAATGTGAAAAACAGCTCCATAGACCAAGACTGAGAGCACAGGATCTGTCTTCCCTATGGTGGAGGTTGGCTATGGAGGCCGGGGGCATTAAAATTAGTTTTTGTGTGTGAGAGCTCACTTGAAAGAAGATTTGTGTCACCAATGTGAAGCTGGAACCAGCAGTGTCCATTTCATCTGAGACCAGCACCCTTCTAAGACATGTGCTACCAGAGGGATGATCCTGCGGTCTAAGGACTGAAGATGGAAGTGGAGCACTAACAAGAGGACGTCGCGTGTCTAAGACTTTTTTGCACATCTAAGTGGCCCTTCGTCATAATCACTATCATCACACAGGAGCAAAATGCCAAGCATACAAGCCATAAAGATGCCACACTCCAAAATATTTCAATGAGCTATGACACAAGCAGAGATGCCTGGTCCCAAACAATTTTACGTAACACCTCTCTCCAACATGTAAGTTGTGCAGGTATTTTCTGCTTGAAATGATGAAAAGATAAATCACACGAGAAGCCTACGTTTCATCTAATGAAGAACAGCAACTCCCCAGGGGACAAGTAGGTTTTCCTCAGATCGCGGCAGTGTGAGTACGCAAACCAGCACTGAAACAGTCATAAGCCCAGAATTGATTTTCTTTGGAATAACGCTAAAAAGAACATCAAGAGACAGTCACGCAAATCTAAACTGTGATTCACGGCATAACATAAAATAAAGAAAATAGAAAAACAGAAGAATGATCATATTTTAAAAAGCTTGAAATACTACTATCATAAAAGATTTCCAATATTCTATCAGATCTGAATTCTGGAGCTCCTAATAGTTCCTGGAGTGGATTCTGGATCCTCTGTTAATGATAAGGAAAGGCTTCCGAAGCATCTGAATAGCATAAAAGGATCACTGGAGTTATATTTTCTGCGACCTCTGCAAAGGGGGTTGTTAGGAGGCAGATTTATACGACATCCATAGCTTATACTCTGCCCTTGATCCAATATTGCATAGGCGAGAAACGTTACTCACTAAAACAACCATACCATGCTTATCACAGGCAGGTACAGGAAGGCATAGAGGCAATCTAAGCTGAAGATGGGAAAATAAGTCTAGTTTACATTGAACCAGTAACAAGGGCAAGCAGTAGACACAAGGCAAATATGCAGCACTCCACATGAAGAACAGGTACACTAGGTCAAAAAAGCATTTATACATGAAGAATATTAACATGGCATCCACAAGACATGAAGAACACTAACAGAACCAATGTATAAGCTGAATGCAACACAAACGGCACACAAGTATAGCTCACTAACAGAAACCAGAGTGTAATAGGGCAGCCATCTTCTTTAAAATGGATGCGGCAGCATGCTTTTAAATAGACGAAGGCCTCAACTTTGAGAGAACTCGAAAGGCTAAATCCACAGAAATACAGAGCTGTGCAGAGCTCGTACATTAGCTGGTAATTACTGCCAAGGTTAGAATGAGACAGGGAGGATGGGAACAGCAGAATGAAGGCACAAGATAGCAATTCCCAAGACGCAAGCAGGATACTCCTCAATTAATTAAAGGTTTGAACGAAATACAACCAGTCTTTATTTACTAGGTGTAGTAAAATAGCAAGCCAACAAACTCCGTAAACAATAACTCGAGAGTTTCCCTGGTGGAAACAGTAAACATGACACACATATTAAAATTAGCTAAAAACCTAATAAATAGGAGCTAATTCCATCTCATTCATGGGCCTTTAGAGGAGGAGCCAAGTACCTCTAACGGAAGTTCCGTCCGTATTCTGCCTATACGTTGGCAACTGGAAATTGGGACAGGCGCAAAGCTGATAATGGCATCTATATCGCAAAGTTCTTGAAACAAAGTATCCATTGAGAAAACTCTATATGTATCCGCAGAGAAAATATGGTCTTCTGAAGGAAATTCCGGAAGAAGTATGAAAATGAATGAAAGAGGATTGCTGATGTCACATGAAGCAGACGTGACGCAGCCAGAATAGATGCGAATGAAGAAAGAATAGAGACCTTATAGAACCTGATGACGAAGTAGCGAAGTGAGCAACATTTCGGGAGCGAAATGAAGATTGCATGTGCAGAGAAGCACTGAAGAAAATGCAAAACCATTTTACAAATGTACAGATGCAGCAACGCAAGTAGACGAAGCAATCATAAGGCTGGCTACGTAGTGAGTAGATTGCAGGTGATGTGCCAATGTGTGTGTGTGTGTGTATATATATATATATATATATATATATATATATATATATATATATATATATATATATATAATCTGGAAGTTCCACAATGCATTTTAGCAAACTTGGACCCCGTAAATGAAAAGGGCTGGAAGTGTGGCGCAGCAGAATAAGAATAGCTGACGGCAAAGGAAGATTCGAGAAAGGCTTGCCTAACCCAGTGTCAAGAGTCGCGGCTGCCGAGATCCTTGTTATGTACTCGAGAGCATACAATAATGTGGGATGTAAGCTGGGTTCCTGTTTGAGGTATAATGAAAACCACTGAGGGTGCCAAGATTTCTTCATTTAATAGTATTAAATACAAGGAAGAGCGAAAAACAAACGTGCTCTCCAGTCACATGGTCAGATGAAAATAGACTTTGGGGCGAGCTACACTGAGACCAGAAGATAAGGCCATGCCACACTCCCCTTCATTCTCAGGCACAGTGAGCCTCTGCAAGGCCGAGTTCAAATAACTAATTGAATGGCAGACTGCAGGAGTGATGATGGATGTTGGGCTAATTGGGTGGGGAGGCAATACCAGGCTGACCCCCCCAGCACCTGGGGTACCAGCTTGCATGCTGCTAGCAAGTGAAATATTCCAGAAGGGTGTAAGCGTGCCAGACAATAATAGAGGGCCACGTATTAAGGAGCCCTATAGTTTGAGAAAGCAATAGTATGTTGTGTATTAGTCTGACACAGAAGATGACTTGCACTTGGGATGGGCTTAATTGTCCAACTGATCTTAGAGACCCAATCACGTCCCTGTATCCCATAGAAAGTATATGTATATGTTCCCCATTGACCAACTACAACCCCTAGTAGGTTCACTTATGATGAATTTGTTGTATAAAAGAATGTTTTTTATTATATGTTTTCGAGAACTTGTTGAGCGAGCTGTGCGTGTCCATTGATGCCCGTTGTACTCCCTGTTTTAAAGAATTGTTATTAAAACAGCTTTGATTTTTGTCAACTTCTTGAGTCTGTCTGATTATTGATGTTTGAGTAAGATCTGCATCCCCATCCATCTCAGATATTGTTAACTCGTCTTAAAGGACCCATTCCTCTGGTTCAGTCCTCTAACACGTAACCTATAAATGGAGAACACTGGCTATTTATTAAGAACCTGAATAAGATAGGACACCTGCAAGACTCCCTAAACGTACACACAGACATATGCCACCTTGCAAGGTCAAGTATAAAGTGATTGCCCGGTCTCATGGCCTGAGGATGAGGGATGGTATCTTAGCCAAACGAACAAAGGACAGCCCATGGGGCTCTCTCCCCGTTAACCCCATCTGGCTCATATCGTGACGATCTGTCAAGTGTACAAGGTTGGTTTGCATAATGCAAACCTATCAAAATCTGTAGTACCGGGCCAAATCATATGCCAAACAACGCCTTAACAAACAGATGATGTATTTTACCTTTATCAAAATAAAGGTGGCATCAGGTAGAGCCATCAGATAGTTCTAGTCCAATTAAATGTTTAACCCCTATCTGATCTATATTTAAGTATACCTATTAACCAATCCCTGATCCTGTAGGTTTCTGTAACTGTGATTAGGTTATGATGTTAGTGATGACACTTTCTTAATACTTTAACAACTGTTTTGTGTTTGCTCTCCGAGAGCCGCAAGACTTAAATGTGTGCATGCTGTCCCTTTTTTTTTTATTTGGATGATAATAAAGCTGGGTTTTGCCGTGCACTTTGTCCATTTCGTCATTGAGTCTGGTTTGGATTGATTCCATTTTCTCTAGCATACTTGGGACTTTTGGGCCAGCCTTAACAGGGTCTTACAGTTTTTACCCCAAAATATGTTAGCCTGTTAATCTTTTGTAGTCTGCTATTTTCCAGTCAAATCCATGTTACAGTCTATTTTAATTTTCCACATTTCTGTAAGCATTTTTCTTTTTGTTGTTGTCTTCCATGGCGTGTGTTGCTTCTAAGTCCTTACACAGGAAATGACATAAGAGGAGGAGAGTAAGCGCAGTCTGTATATCCATTAAATTAACACACGGCAAAATACATTGGTGGCTTCTCTTTTAATTTATACCAAATTTACTTATTGACTAATCCAACCAAACCAACAGTTGTAGAAGTACAAGAATAAATACAGGTGGCTCTACTGATATTATTATCACTAACACCAATGTCAGTAGGTGGTTTACTCATATTAGCTGTATTAGTAGTACTTTAGGAACAAAAGCATTGCTAGCTAATAGTATTACTACTGAGATTATACTACTAGTACAAGTAGTAATAGTAGTAGTAGTGCTGCCAGGAATCTTGGTCATAGTAGGGTTACTATTAGTACTGCTATTACTACTATGAGCAGTAGTATCAGTATTAGTACTACTTCTAGCACCATAGGTAGCACTACTACTAAACATCAGAAGTACTACTGGTGGTATAATTACTATGACTATTCCTGGCAGGTAGTACTTGTGTAGTACCAGTTGCAGTAGTACAGGTAGTAGTGCTAATATATCTTCTTGTAGTAGCCAGTATTGGTAATAGTAATACTGCTAAAAGTAGTAGTGCCAATACTTTCAAGCGTCTAAGAACCTGTTATTTTAGTAGTATTAATACAACCAATAGTAGTAGTAGTACTGTTGGTAGAATGTATGCGACTGCTACTAATAGTGCTGCTACTTTATTTAGGCTAGAATTTCTACTGCACCCAATGGTAGTAGTACTGGTAGCAATTCTATTGCCACTAAAAGTACTAGAACTAGTAGCATCAGCAACATTGCTGCTACTGGTATTTTTTACAACTGCTGGTAGTAGTGGTACTTCTGTTGGTAGCCATGCTATCACTACTACTAGTAAGCTTGCGTGGCAAGGCCCCGTCATATCTTATTGCTAGGATAAAAAAGAAACCCATTGGTCGTTTATTACGATCGAATTGTAATATTTCTTTGGTCGAACCCCTGTCTATTCTGAAGAGATTTGGAGGAGCTGGTTTCAACTCCTGGGTTCCTGCCCTATGGAACTCCATGCCAAAATATCTGGCTGACAGTAGTTCATTAGCTGTTTTTAAGAAACAACTAAACACTTTCTTGTTTGATATAGGTCATGGGTAATTCTCCCTCTCCTTATGTTACTGATATTCATTCCTACATTGCCACCTATGTGTAACATCACATAGTTCTTCCTTCTTGCTGGCTTGTAGGATGATTATTGCCCTCCTATCATGTCTTTCTTGAATTTTATGTTTCTGTTGTCTGTTTTTCCCCTCTCCTGTGTGTGCCCTGAGGCCTTAGGGTTAGTAGTGCAACACAAGAACATAGATAGATAGATAGATAGATAGATAGATAGATAGATAGATAGATAGATAGATAGATAGATAGATAGATAGATAGATAGATAGATATAAATATTATCACTACTACTTATGGTACTAATAATGTTGGTGGGGCAGGATACGTAGCTTTGTTATGTTATGAGTGTTTTCAGCGCACATGTTTAGTACTAGGGCATCTTGGTGCTGTCGAAAAACATAGGCACAACAATAACGTTCATTCCAAAGCCCAGGAAATAAACACAGGGCCTCATTACAAGTTTGCTGGTCTGGGAACTACTGTACCGGTAAGCTTGCTGGTACTGTAGTTCCCGGACCGGCAAACTACGAGTTGTGCTTGCGGGTGCCTTTCTGCCCGCCAAGTCTGACCTGGCAGGCTGAGGGGCACCCGCGAGCACAGCATGTCGGATGCACCGGCACCATTCTGAATGGTGCCGTTGCATCCGACCTCCCAATTCCCTTTGATTCCTATGTGGAGCATTCCGTTCCGGCGCCCGCGAATGGGCAATTACCGGGTCTGGCAGGGCCGTAATTACCCAGTTATTGCCCATTTGCGGGTGCCAGAAATTTTTTGGAAGTTTGGCGGCAGCCTGCCGGTTTTACCAGCAAGGCTACCGCCAATCTTATAATGAGGCCCATAGAGACTTAAAAAGATGAATGTTACGTTTTGTACCGATGCTCAGTAGTCTTGGTTTGGTTTGGAAGACAACAAGAAGAGTATCCCAAAATGTGAAGGCTACAAGTGGAAAAGTATGGAGCCAGACTTTTCTTCCAATATTTTGGGATCTCAAGCAGGTGGATTGAGTGCAGAGAGTCCGTCAAGAGCAGTAACGGTGGATCCTTTTCACAAAAAATATATTCATAGATATGTATATATTTGTAAAGTAAGCACATGAATATAAAAATCTCTATGGGCCTCATTATGAGGTTGGCGGTAACCTGCCAGTGCTACCGGCGGGTTGCCGTCGACCTTGTAACACCGTTTCTGCCCTCTGATATCCTGGTGCCATCGGAATGTCAGGAGGCGGGAACTGTAAATCCCATAGGGCAAGAATTCCGGAGCCTCTGTTCACCAAGTGATTTGAACCCTTTGTTGATATAAAGACTGAATTCTGAAGACTCTTAATCCCAGAAAGGGATTCCAGAGTTTTTATTAATATGACAAAATGATTCTCTCTTCTGATATCACTGAGGGTTTCTTGAGCAACCATCAACATGAGAGTAGAATTCTAGACCCTCTCTTAATATACAGAAGAGTTTCTGTAGTATCTGGTAATATATGGATGAATTTCTGGTGCATATGTAAATATTAGAAATGTATTCTGGTACATCTAATAATATTAAGGAAAGGTTATAAAGCACATCTTAATATCAAGGAGAGGATCTAATGCAAATGTTAATATAGCCTTATAGACCAAGGGAGGAGTCGTTATCGCAAATTAATGACTCGCTAGCAAGTTGTGGCTCAAGGCACAGCCAAGGGCTATAAGTTGGTGAAAGGTCATTATTCCAAGCAATAACGACGACTTTCTACGTCTATAAGGCTATTCGCACATGTGGCTAATTGCTATAAACATTTTGGAGTTGTGGTGGTGAAGTAAAACATGTAGGCTCAACAATGAGTAAAGCACACAAAACAGGTTATTAAATGCAATATGTTTTTATTTTTGAATATTTAAAAAACCTTGTCTTTATAAGGTAAGCATTTTATTTGCAAACTTGGTTGAACTAGTATAGTTTCTGAAGGAGTATGCATTGGGTACAATTTTAAAGTGATCAGGTTTTCTTCAAAAAAGTGGAAGCGTATCACAATTTAGCTTTCACTTTGGTGTGTTGTTTGGTTGGAATGTCCTATTGAACTAAGTCTTGCTGAATGCAGACACATGCTTTCTGTTGTTTCCCTGGCTGCTTCTGAAGTCAGAATGTCAGGGATGTAGTCAATACGAGTAGGTATTGACTGACTGTATTTCAAACATTCTGATTGGTTTAAGGGAGGTCAACAACAATTTCCATGTGATAATATTAGGTATGGAATCTGGGAAGTTTATAAAAATCATGAAGCAATTCAGTCACATCTGTTTTTTCAGGCAAGTATTAAGCCTTTAGTTTAGTTTAGTTTATTTATTTTGTCAATGTTACAATGTTATCCTTCTTGAACCTTGTCAATATATATCATGAAACTATTCTAGGGTCTATGTTAATGTCCAATGAGGTTTTTTGTAACATAAGTTAAGACCACAGAGGTAATTGAGGGGCTCTTTCAATATTACATATATATGCAGAAGCATCCATTTAAAATAGGTAGGGGTACCGGAAAATGTTCATTGTTTTGTGTGTTCTTTTTTATTATGTTTGATTTGAAAAACAAATCTTTCACTTAACAAATAAAATCACATTCAAATTTCATCAGAAAAAGAAAGAAAAGAAATCTTCAATTCAGTTAAAACATCAATAACACATAAAACCATAACCAACCATTTTAAATGAAAAATGTAGTATTCAATTCATATGTAGTTTTAAGAATTATATTTAATTTTAATTAATCGCAAAATATTTCATTTAAAAATCTGATCGTAGCTAGCATTAAAGACAGTTGCTCTCCATTTAAAGGTTTTGTCCACCGGTCTTCTGGAGATAAAATTCTACAATGCTTTATGACATTTTCTAAGCTAAGTTGTCTCCAATCCACAAGTCCGGGACAATTTACCAAAATACTTCAGGGTTTCAAGTGTATCTGAACATTTACAAAATCTACAATTTTGATATTTTCTTCAATTCACAACCGGGGCACCAAGAACCTTGTGGGTGGGATATAACTTGAAACGAAATCTCAGGAATTGGCCTCTTCATTTTAGATTAGGAAATTTAAAAAGGTTTTTTGGTAGCATATTAAAAGGTTTCTCTTAAAATGATAAACTGATGTATGCCAATTACAATCATTACCCGTCGCATTCCAATCAAATCTCCAGGAATGTTAATATTAAATATGAAATCTGTAGCTCTTTATTAACAGAAAAGGATTCCTGAGCTTCTTTCAATAGGAGAGAGTGGCTCTTGATGCTCTCATAAAATTATGAAATGTTTCTAGAATTTGGTATTACCTTAAATGTATTCTACAAGCTTGCTACTTGCTGAAAAAAAAGTATCCTGGAACTTTTATTGTTATCAAGAAATTGTACTGCAGTCTTCCATAATCAGAAAGGGAATCTGAACTCTAAGACAATGGGGGTCATTCCGAGTTTGGAGGCAGCCATGGTGCTAATTGCACCATGGCTGCCTCCAAACTCGGGTCCGGGTCCGGGTAGTTTCGAAAACCATTCCCCATTCCCATTTGAGCCCCCATAGGCTCAATGGGAAGGGGGAAGGAGCTAATAACGGGCCCGCAAATTGCGGGCCCGTTATTAGCTCCATGGTCCCTTAACGGGTCCCGCTAAGGGCGGCTGGTAAAACCAGCCGGCCCTAGTGGGACCCGCTAAGGGACCTTGGAATGCGGCGGTCTGGGGTTAACGGCACTGGCATCCTTACCGGTGCCGTTAACCCCCTACCGCCATACTCGGAATGGTCCCCAATGGCTGTAGGATATCCAGAGGTGGCCGCTCTCAATGACTTGATATGGTGAAAAGCGGGCAGCCTGCTTCCTTCAAGGAAGGAAGGGAGGAGGTGATTGGATATAGCTGCTGCTGCTCTCTGGTTCTCCCGGTGTGCTTCCAATCACATTCTAACAAGCAACTCAAGGGAGGGGAAGATGGCGGATGGTAGGGGAGATGTTGGTGACTGGAAAAGTTGAGAAAGAACATTTTGGACAAAAGGGAATAAATTGTTTTTTCTATATAAAGAAACAGCAGGTACTCCTAAAAGGCTGCAAAGGTATGCTACAGGGAGAAGAAGCAGGTGTCAAAGGTAATGATAGGAATAAATGGAAACATGGGGTGAAGAGGAGAAAGAGGGTGAAAAGGAAGTGTAGAGGCTGGGAAAGTATGAAAAAGTGGATGATGAAATACAGGGTAAAGTGTGAGAAAGATAGATTTGGGGAGGATAAGCACTGTGTAGGGATATACAGAGAGAGAGAATGAGAAGGGTATTGAGGGGGGGGAGTGAGAGAGAGAAGGAGAGAGAGAGAGAGAGAGAGAGAGAGAGAGAGAGAGAGAGAGAGAGAGAGAGAGAGAGAGAGAGAGAGAGATCGTATCCTATGTAACTAAGATATTGTCTGTAACAAGCGCCACAATGCCCCCGGGCTGACGTGCGCTCTACAAATCTGAATAAATGAGAGAGAGAGAGAGAGAGAGAGAGAGAGAGAGAAGGGGAGAGGATGGGAAATGAGAGAAAGAGGAGAAGCGGGAGGAAGAGAAGGAGAGAGAATGAGGGGGGTAGATGGAGAGAGAGAAGGATGGTGAGAGAGCGAGAGGAGGAGAAGGAGAGGTTAAGAGGGGGAAAGAGAGGGAGACGAGGGGGAAAGGGAGGAATAGGAGAGGGAAAGAGGGGGAGTGGGAGGGGAGAGAGAGTGTGTGAAAATAGCATCATAGAGAGAGGAAGGGTGGAAGAAAAAGGGAAGGAGATTGCGAGTGGAAGATGGGATTGGATTTAAGGAACTGAAAAGGGAGAAGGGGATAAGAAGGGAAATATATCCGGGATTCAAAAGGGTTGAGGCTGGGGCAGAGAGGTGCCGAGAGATTGCAAGCAAGAGAAGCAGGAGCAATGGGCTGCGAGGAACACGGAAGTCAGCGATGGGCAGTTTCCAACCGCAGAGAGACACCGAAAACAGAGAGGAAGGAGAAGGCAGACAGACATGCAAAGCACTACATTTAAAACATGGAGAATAACTAGGCAGGGGATTGGGGCATATCGCACCTTGAAAGTGAGAGCTTCCACCATCAGAAAGAGCATATATCATTGATTCGATTTGTGATAATGGTCCTAGATCCGTCGTCCCTTGACCTAATGGAGACAGCATCTCATCCCTGGGGACTACCGGCACCCCTCCTAGCACTGATGCAGCCAAACAGCATATTACGGAAACCCAAATCTCTGGAGACCATTTCAATAACGGTGTGCCACCTGCACCCTTGAACCCTGGACCACCAGCATCCTTAACCCCTGATCTCCCCGCAAGGACTCACTACATCCCTAAACCACAGAGACGTTATGTACGGCATCTACGACCCCAGAGGAACCCTGCATCTGAGGACCGCTGCCACCCTCACACCTGTGGATCTGCTTCATCCCTCAGGACTGCCCTCATTGCAAGTGGTCCATGCATCTTTCAAGAGACCTGCACTCCCTGAATCTGGGGAATACCTGCAACACTGTCTCCTGTGACCCACATGGCTTCCTGGAGACAGTCGGCATCCCATACCCCTAAAAACCAATGGCATCCATGACCTCCTGAAGGTGACATACATCCCTGAACCCCTATGGATAACCGGCCTCACTAACCACAAGGACAACCTGCACCACTGAGGACCACCTACATCTCACCAGCACTACAGCTATGACTTCCTGCATCCCTGAGGACCACCCGCATCTCACCTACACTACATCTATGACTTCTTGCATCCATGAAGACCACCCACATGCCAGCTGCACTACATCTATGACTTCCTGCATACATGAGGACCACCCACATCCCAGCTGCACTACATCTATGACTTCAAGAATCTAAGAAGACCACCCGCATCCCATCTGCACTACATCTATGGCTTCCTGCATCCCTGAGGACCACCTACATCCCATGCATCTATAGCTCCCTGCATCCCTGGGGCCATACGCATCCCACCTGCACTAGATCTATGACTTCCTGCATCTCTGAGGACCACCCACATCTGACCTCCACTACATCTATGACTTCCTGCATCTCTGAGGACCACCCACATCCCACCTGCACTACATCTATGACTTCATGCATCTCTGAGGACCACCCACATCCCACCTGCACTACATCTATGACTTTGAGCATCTAAGAGGACCACCCGCATCCCACCTGCACTACATCTATCACCTTGACCATCTAAGAGGACCACCCGCATCCCACCTGCACTACATCTATGGCTTCCTGCATCCCTGAGGACCACCTGCATACCATACATCTATGGCTCCCTGAGGACCATACACATCCCACCTGCACTACATCTTTGGCTCCCTGCATCCCTGAGGACCACCCACATCCCACCTGCACCACATCTATGACATCCTGCATCTCTGAGGACCACCCGCATCCCACCTGCACTACATCTATGACTTCATGCATCTCTGAGGACCACCCACATCCCACCTGCACTACATCGATGATTTTGAGCATCTAAGAGGACCACCCGCATCCCACCTGCACTACCTACATCTATCACTTTGACCATCTGAGAGGACCACCTGCATCCCACCTGCACTACATCTATGGCTTCCTGCATCCCTGAGGACCACCTGTGTCCCACCTGCACTACATTTATGACATTCTGCATCTCCGAGGACCACCAGCATCCCATTTGCTCCACATCTATGACTTCCTGCATCTCTGGGGACAACCCGCATCCCACCTGCACTACATCTATGGCTTCCTGCACCACTGAGGACCACATGCATTCCACCTGCACTCCATCTATGACTTCCTGCATCTCTGAAGACCACCCGCCTCCCACCTGCACTACATCTATGGCTTCCTGCATCTCTGAGGACCACCAGCATCCCACCTGCACCACATCTATGGCTTCCTGCACCACTGAGGACCACATGCATCCCACCTACACTACATCTATGACTTCCTGCATCTCTGGGGACCACCCGCATCCCACCTGCACTACATCTATGACATCCTGCATCTCTGAGGACCACCTGCATCCCAACAGCACTACATCTATGACATCCTGCATATTTGACCACCACGTGGATCTGTTAAAACCAACTCCATCAACTTCCAGACCAAGGAGGGACGTCTGCCCTCACCAACTATCTCAGCACGCGGGGTGCGCACATGGTGCCCACCCAGGGGCACCAAGTACGGGGGGCTCCGGGGCCCGGACACCCCCTGACAAAATCAAGTCGGGGCTGAGACCCCCCGGGCCGGAGAGAAGTGATGCAGTATCGATGGCCCTTTCCATCGATACTGCATCACTTCTCTCCGGCCGGGTAAAAGCGTGAAAATGTCCAATTAAGCCCTTCCCTCTAGGACTCACATTGGTGTATGGTCCTGGAGGGGAGGGCTTAGGGGCTACCGGAAGCTTCTGTGTTTTGCTTCCGGTTCGCCCATGTTTAAGGCAGGAGCGGCAGGAGCAGCAGACACTATTCCAGCCAGCGAAACAGAGAGCAGCACTTTCGTCGGAAAACAGCAGGGAAGTTATTTTTTTTTATTTTTTCATTTGCCATTTTCAAAATGCCTCACGCCTGTCCCGCCAGTCTGCTAGAATCTGTATTTTCGAAATAATTCATTTGATTTTATTCGGCAGTGCAGAGTCAGCGCCAGCATTTGTCTTTTCCTCTGGCATGCCAACTGTTGGGACTGTGACTCTTATATCTTTTAAAAATGCATCTCACCTCGCGAGGATTAGTGACCTAGAATAGTGTGTGTGTGGGAGGTCGGGGGTCATGAAGTCAGGCATTGTGTAGTTATGGGTAACCTTGACCCAAGACCTATATATCCCAATGTAAAGTGACACTTCCTACAATCACCCCTCCCAACCCGCACCCCCCCAAACAGAAGACACAACCAAGTAAAAGTGCAACCCACCAAGGGATGCACATAGCTAGTCTGGTCAGGTTCCCTGCAGCACCACCAGCACCACCAGAGAAACCAGCTGGCAAGGTCAAGGGTGGCAGGCCAGCAGTTCTGGGCATGCTTGGCAAACTCCCTGCCATCCTGCCTCCCTGAGTCAAGCTAGTCCTCCGGATTTCCCACATTTATGCCAGACATCCCCAGCTGAAGAGTGGTGGTAGACTCGCCATTGGTGATCCCAGCCCATGCCATGTGAAGGGAGAGAGGTGTAGGGTAACCTCTGGGCTGTAAGTGGCAGCTTCTTGCACTGGGTTTCGATTAGACGAATCCAGGCCCAGCAGAATCTGGGGCTTTGCCTCTAATTATGCAAGAAGTCATGGCTCCCTTCTGCCAAGCTCTGCACCAAGGGGCCAATGTTTAGAGCAGTCAATATGCAGGGATTCGTGGCATGTTCATGCCAGACCTGGAACTATTGATGGGCAAGTCCCCTGAGCAACAGATATTTATTTATTGTGTTTATGTATTTATTGTGCATTTGTAAGGCACTTCAAAATCAGTAATGTGTGTTTCAAAGCACCCACAGGGCAAAGGGGAGGGAACATGGGAGCAAAGGCATAGAACAGACTGATGAGCAGGAAAGGGGCAGTCCTACCAGGCATTGGCGCATTCAGAATGTGCAAGTGTAGGCATGAGAGCAGGGAGAGGGAAGGGGGGGGAAGTGCTAGGAATTCCACAGAGGGAAGCGCCAGGGGGTGAGTTGAGTGCAGCAGTAAGTGACTGGCAGAGATCACTTGTTAGAGAGTGATCACCTGCCAATAATGAGTGCTGACCTGTGAGAACACAAGCCAGTGTGTGCCCGAAGGCAAGTGCTGGGATGGGGCGGAAGGCTCAGGGCGAATAGCGGAAAGGCCGGGACCCAGAAGGGCACATAAGGTCCCAAGCCACTAATCTCAGCGACTGTGGGCTATTAGCACAGGAGTAAGAGGGGGAGGACGAGGTGAAGAGGAAAGTCTTTTGGAGCTTCCGGAATTTGAGGAGATCCGGCTCAAGACAGAGAGGAAGGGGAGGCTGTTCCAGAGGAGGGAGCCAGCCGAGGAGAGAGATCTGCACCCACTCGCTGCTTAGAGAAGTGCCTGTTACACAGTTACAGCAGGAGGATCTAAGGGTCTGGAAGGAAACTATTTAGTGAGTGCAAGTTCTAGATAGATTGGACCTCAGCCCCAGACAGCCTTATGGAAGATGCAGAGGGATTTGAATTTGATCCTTGCAGCAACCGGGAGCCAGTGGAGAGATTTTAGGACTGGAAAGATATGGTCCCTGGGTTTTAGGCCAAGAATAAGTCTTCCAGCCCTATTCTGGACAAGCTGGATGGGACAGAGAGAGGAAGAGGGTAGACTAAGGAAGAGGCTGTTGCATCAGTCCAACCTTGAGAGTACCAGAGCTCTAGAAACATTCCTCTTCTGAGGAAAAGTGAGGAAAGGAAGGATACCTCTGAGGAGGTGGAGTTGGAAGTGGGCCTCCCTGGCAAAGTCCAAGATAAGAGGCAGGAAAGAGAGAGAGGAGTGTAAGGTGACTCCAAGGTTTCTGGTTTCATATGCAGGAGGAGGGGTGGGGCTCAAACAGGGTGGCCAGAATGAAGTGAAGAAAGAGGAAGTGTGAGTCCCAATAGGAAGGATCTCAGTCTTGATGCCATTGAGGCAGAGATAGTTGGAAGCACACCAGGACTGTATGGCAGATAGACAGTTAGGAATGGTAGAGGAAGTGGGGCGAGCATCAGAAGGAAGTTTTGAAGAAGAGTTTGGTGTCATCTGCATAACACTGGAAGTGAGGGGATAAAGTGGTGATAAGGTGTGCAAGCAGAGAAAGATAGACGTTAAAGAGCCAGGGTGAGAGGTTGGAGCCCTGGGGGACACCACAGGTGGAGAATGGAGGTAGGAGAGGAGAAAGAGCCCAGGATAACCTGGGAGGGATGGTCAGCCAATCCAGTGCCCACTCTGAGATACCAAAGGTATCATGGAGCCGTTTTATGAGGATGAAGTGGTTGACCATATCAAATGCAGAGGAAAGATCGAGTAGAATGAGGACAGAGGGACAGTTAGTGACAAGAGATGTCAGCAGTTCTTCGCAGGTGTTTCTGAAAAGCATTTTCCATACCTCTGGATGCTCGGAGTCCAGATTAATGGTCATTTAGGCAACCAACAAGCTCAGTGTGCTGGCCAATTGGCAGAGAACCAGCTTCTCCAGAAGATTCCCAAGAAAGGGAGTGATAGAGATGGAATGGTAGTTAGACGGACATGAGGGGTCGGCAGAAAGGCTTTTTCAGGAGGTGCACACAAGAGAGTGCTTGAGGGAAGAGGGGAAGACCCAGTAGCAAGAGAGTGGTTGCATAAATCAGTAAGCGCAGGTTTCAGGGTAGCCATGTCATTCAGATGAATTTTTGAGGGCAGCACATGGATTGCATTTAGATTAATGTTTAGGGTAGCCAATGTATTTTGTTTAGATTATTTCTTTAGGGAAGGGAATGCATTGCATTTAGATCAATTTTGAGGGTAGCCAATGCATTGCTTTTAAACAAATTTGTGAAGGTAGCCAATTCATTACATTTAAATGAATTTGTGAGGGTAGCCAAAGTATTGCATTTAGATGAATTTTGAAGGTACCCAATGCATTGCATTTAGATGATTGTTTGAGGGTAGCCAATGTATTTCGTTCAGTTGATTTCTTTAGGGTAGCCAATCTATTGTATGTAAATGAATTTTGAGGGTAGCCAATGCATAGCAATTAGATGATTGTTTAATGGTAGCCAATGTATTGCATTTCGATGAATTTTGAAGGTAGCCAATGCAATGCATTCGGCGCATCAAAACCTACCTGAGAGCTACAATGGGCCAAGCTAGATTAAATGCTGTTGCTTTGCTACATGGACACAAAGATGAAACTCCCCATCTGGATGTTGAGGCCATTGCAGATGAATTTATCCAACGAACTGTTGTCCATAAAAATACATTTAGCCTGGGGAAGGTGCTGCATTGAAAACAGTTCACCTGTTCTCCTGGCTGGCCAATCTACAGCAGCACTATTCTAAGTTTGATTTGTTGATGTTTTATGGCACCACACACGTCTTGCTTGGTAGTTTTTAATCGAGAAACGTATTTACTTCTCGTTTCCCTTGATTGGGAACTTTTTTTTGGTGGTGGTGGTGGTACTCCACCTTGCAGCTGTACCTTCTGTGCAGCAAGCATTTCATTCTCCCATCCTAGTTGTGTTGCTCTGCCTTTTGAGGGAGGGCTACTACAACCTGGATGATTATCGAGGGGTGGAGTCGGGCAGTGATGGTCTACTGGAATGCAATTCGAAGGCTTAAATCTCCTTCTTAGTTGACTTTAGTATATGCAGTACATGCTAGCCAATGTTTCCACCGTTCTGCGCTGCGCGCGACCCCACCCCCACTGCGTGTCGTTGCACCAAGTTGGCGACTACATGCAAATTTACGGTCATATAACTGCCAGTGATGTCACTTCCTGTGTTTGGGCCGCGGGAAATTCATAAATCGGCTCCACTGTGCCCACCATGAATACCCACGATCCCAGCACCCTGGGTACTACTACCAGAACCCAGGGAGTTTAACCACTATTCCAGCACCAGGGGGAAACGGCGGAAAACCTCTATACGAGAGTGCAAACGCGTGTCAGCGAAAGTTCGACTAACGTCTGGCAACAGGTCAAGGGTCGCACTCGTCAGCCCTACGAATGTGGCACCCACTCTGTTGCGCAGTGGCCCTCGCCACTATGCACTGGGGATGCGATATCCGGCTCGCAGTCCTTTGCCAGCGGGAGACAGCACCCACCCACCGCCTGCATCTCCTGGGACACAGCACTGCTCCCGCACACGCACCCCCAGCCTGCAGGCGACAAGTTTCATCTCCCAAATTTCGGCTCTCGTGTGGTCCCTCCGGGGATGGCCCCTGGCACCACAGAGTCGGGCACGATGATGAGAACGGGTCCAGAAATATAGACCCCGGCGCTCTGGGAAGAATGGAGACTCAGTGGGGCGAAGGCCTCGCCTGGAGAAGGGGATGCTGAGGAGAGCAGGACCCGGAGAGACACCTGGACAGTTTCCTGCAAACTAATTACAAGGGGCGGGTGGGGGGGGTGCAGGCTCCACGGGCTAGGGGGGCGGAAGGGAGGGGGGGTTAGCTCGTAGGAGAGATGTCACTGCAGGGCCATTCCTGGGGGGATACCTCAGTGTAGTGTCAGGAAGTAAGCTTTGCAGGGGGCGTGCCTCTGCGAGAGGTTGCGCCGGGGTCCTGGGAAGGGGCAGAGTGAGAGGCTGTACACCGGGCTCGGTTTGAAGGAGGCATTAACATATTAAGAACCCCAAATGGAAGAGGCGTTGCTAGGGAAATACGAGGCAGTATAAGAGGGAGGGCTATTGGGCGAATAAAGCACACCCAAGCGAGCCACCAGTGAGAGGAAGGAAGAGCCGTGTGCGAGTGGACCGTTCTTGTGAACGAACGAACGAACGAACGAACGAATGAATGAATGAATGAATGAACGAATGCCACAATAGTAAGAATAGCAGCACGTGGACATTAGGGGGAAAGGCCCTTCTAAACGGTAAATAATTGGCGAATAACGGCACGTGGCAGAATTCCGCACGGAGGATAATAGCAGGTGTGAAGTGGGCATTACTGGACGAATAATGCCCCGCGAGAAAGGAGCTACCTGCCGCACTCACCTTAAAGGCGATGTCGTAGAACTCCCCGCTGTTGCTGAGGGAGGGTCTCCCGGGCATCACCACTCCGTTGGTGCCCTCGGAGCCGGGGCTGCCGCCCTTGCCGCTCCCGGCTCTGCCATTCTCCTTGTGCGGGACGCTGCAGGGGGAGGCCGGCGACCCCGAGCCACCTTTGCCCCTCTGGCTCTTTTTGCGGGACATGAGCGCGGGCAGCCGGCTCCTGGAGCCTCCCCCTGCCCGCCCCGCTCCTGCCTCCGCTGCTGGCAGGATCCGTCCGCTCACGGGCGCCCCTGCGCCCGGCTCCCGATCCCGTCTCTCTCCCCTGCGGCCGCTGCACCGGGCTAGGCTCTACGAGGCGGAGAGTACCAGCGCACCATCCTCCGCCGCAGACCGGTGTACCGGGTCCGGCCTCGGTGTCAGCTTGGGCAGGACACCTGTGTGGATCCCGTGCTGCTGCCCGCCTGGGGTTATGCTGAGCGATATCTCCGCTCTGGATTTACACAAGCTGCTATGGGCTTTACTGTTCACAGAGCACTGACAGCTACCGCCTCCTGCCACCTCTCCCGGACCCCTTTACTCTCAGGGTAAGCGGCAGCAGCGAGGCATGTGACAGGCAGGGCACCAGCCACTCCGCTAGCTTAGATAATGTCAACGGCGTCACCCGGCAGCCAATGGGTGGCGGGCAAGGGAGGGGTTATGCAAATTTACAGCAGACAACAGATACCAGATGCTTCAGGTGCAATGTCTGTTTAGGGCAACTGTGTGGAAAGGAACACACACCCTCTAGCTGGAACGACTGCTCTAGGGTGTGAGGCAGTGAGTAAAAATGAGAGGGGTTGGAAAGCGAGTGTGTCAAGTACGAGCAAAGGGGCTGTGTGAGTAAATGCATAATAACCAGACGCCACCAAGATAGCTCAGCAAGTTAAGCCCTTGCCAACATTGTTTCAGAATGCAAGGCGTAGCATTTAATCCTAGCAGGGCCAGCAAGACCAGTCTTCCGAGGAATTGGGTACCTCATTTGCTGTATTGGACTTGTGTATAAACATGTGATGTTGTCAATGTTTGGTATGTAGTGCGTGAATCAATGAATAGCAGCGGAGTAGTGGAGAGCACGGGGAGGAATGCATAAGATAAACATTGGTAGTGAAAGAATAAGAGGCGCGTGAGGTAGTGAATGACAGGAGAAAGTAGAGGTAAGGGAGAATCCCAGGGATGCCATTTCACCAAAAGGCCAGCGGTAGTAGAAGTGACATCACACGGCCCTTGACCTCCAATGACATCACAAGAAGTAATGTCATTGGACCCCACCCCGAAATGACATCACGGGAAGCGGTGGCACACAACCTTTCACCCCTTGACAAAACGCGAGCTGGCATCATATAGCATTGTTCCTAAGTACACGACAAAAAATATGATTACGATATCACTGCAATGTGAAGTACATTTCATACAGGAATGGATCACCATATGTAGCGTTAATATGAGTGTGTATTGGCCCATATTACCAAATTACTGTGAATGCAAGCAAACGTCCATGACCAAATGATAAGGATATGTTATTATATAGCAGTTGAAGAGGAAGTGTCGAGTATCGTCCCCACTCCAGTTGCCCCCCTCCCAGTGCCTATTGAGTTCACACCAAAGTATGTGATGTATGAAGAACAATTGACTCAACAATGAGTAGCACATGGGCTCTGCCCAGTTCCTATCAGCATGACAGCACCTATTAATATACCGACACCTAAGAAAATCTGGACAGTAAGGTATCCATTAAAGAAGCCATACCTACATTCTAAACAATATGACGGTTGTTTGAATAAAATACCCAAAGAAGCAAAGAAGATAATGAAGGAAGATGAATGGTGTCAAGGCTACCGCCAAATTTGTAATGAGGTCCAGTGAGTGCCACGTTTTATTAGTTTTAAAACCATTAATACTGAGAAGAAGCTCAAAACGTGGTCTCCAGTCACGTGACCTAGATGGAAATAGACTTGGGCAGACGACCTTGACACAAGAAGATGAGAGCATGCTCACACTCCCTTTTTATTCCCTGGAGTTGTAAGGCTTGCAAGGCCATGTTGAAAAGGCTAACTGAATGACAGAAAGTAAGAGTGATGATAGATGTTGGGCTAATTGGGTGGGAAGCCATGGTCAAGCCCAACCCACCAACATCTGTGGTACAAGCTTGCGTGCTGCTAGCAAGTGGAATATTCCAGAAGGGTACAAGCGTGCCAACCAAGTATAGAGGGCCACGTATCAAAGAGCCCTATAGTTTGTGAACCAACAAATCCTTGTGTATTTGATGACAATGAGGATGACTTGCACTAGAGGAGGGCTTAGTTGCCCACCTGACAATAGAGACCCAATCACAACCCCAAACCTCATAGAAAGTACATGTAGATGTTTCCCATTATACAACCACAATCCAGTTTAGGTTTTACAGTTTGCCACGTCAGTGATGACAACGTTTTACCATAAAAGCTTGTTTTCTTATGTAATTCCTTGAGATCTTGCCATGAGACGTCAGTTGATGTCCGTTATACTCCCTGTTTTAGAGAATTGTTAATAAAACAGCGTACCTTTTGCCAACTTCCTGAGTCGATCTTTTTATTGATGTTTGAGTAACTTCTGCATCCACATCCATCCTATAAGAGTGCCACCTCGTCTTAGATTGCCTACAGGTTCAAGTGGTAGCGGGTCGGATGGTTAGCTAAAGATCTGTCGATTTAGTAGACTCAAGATTTTCGGATAATCCGATACTATCGGCCATGTAGCTGGAAGGACACAAAGTTTCCTGCAGAGAGCGGCTGAAATAGTCAAGCTTGCAAGTAAAGAAGATACAGATGGGACATGCCCCACTTTGACGAAATCCCTCCTGGTTTCCACAGCGGCTGAGTGGACTGAAGGCAACAGTGGCCGGATTGAAGGGGGGAGACGATACAGAGGGCCTAAAGCTGAAACACGAATGGTGAGTAGGCTAAGAAGAGTGGCAAACTCTGGGGATGGGATTGTGGTAATATAAGGTAACGGGGGTTGTTTTAGTGTGTGATGAAGAACGTCAAAGATATATGATAAAGAGTTAAAATGAGACGTATAGCTTCAGAAAGCCTGGGGGTCCTCGCTCAAGCGGCGTGGAAGGTATTGTCTTAAAATCCAAGTAGATAATAATAGGCGGCACACAGGCAGGTCTGTGAGAGAAGACAATTGAAACTCCATCCGAGTGTTTTAGAGGCTAAGTGAAAAGAGGTGTCATGACATGCATGTGAAAGTCGACTAAGTTTGTCTGTGAATTTTAGGTTTTAAAGAAGTGTTGGGAGAAACAGCAAGGATAGGCTGTGTTGAATAGAGGTAAAAAGATGTTATCTATCTTGGGTCATTGTTGGCGCAGACCGCAGGGTAGATTGAAATCATTGAGAAGTAAAGGCTTGAGCGGAAAGTGTGGAGCACGCTCATATTTGTTGTTTTTCTGAAATGTATTGTGTGTAAACGCTGGTATGTATAGACAGTCAATTGAGACTTGTTAAAATGGGAGAAGTCACACCACTGCTGCACATGTGCAAAACCTTGCCAAAACACATGCCCAAGATCAAACAGTACAGTGCAGATGGGGTAAAGGGCACTGGAGATAAGATGTTCATGCCGTGGCCACAAGGGGGATCACTGTCAAAAGCAGTATTACACCACATGACCACATACTTGCACTCAGCGTTCACAGGAAAGAAGTTACAGAAAAGGTTAGCAATTTTAGAGCTCTGAAAAATGTATCAGGACAAGCGAGAGGATCCGCCGCCTGAGGATTGGATACTTAACAAGAACAAGGAGAAGGGTGTTGAGGCTTCTGCTCCCCCTACTCTGTCGGAAGTAAACAGCGATAGTACGGAAGGTATAGAACTATATCCATTGAGAGAACTGAAGGCAACAACAGGGTATAGTAATCCGATATATGAGCCACGTGCATATAGCAGTGGTGACAGTTCAGAAGAAAGTGAGAGAAAGGAAGAAATCTTTAAGGCCTTACAAAACAAGGAGGAGAAAAATGAACAATCAAACGTGACCACTGATATAGAACGA
Organism: Ambystoma mexicanum; assembly: GCF_040938575.1. NCBI lineage: Eukaryota > Metazoa > Chordata > Amphibia > Caudata > Ambystomatidae > Ambystoma > Ambystoma mexicanum. The sequence continues at coordinate 332,929,596 of NC_090924.1, read as the reverse complement.
GAGATTAAAAGATGGAAAGGAGAAAAGGATAAAGCTGATGAGATAACACTCGTACAGAACAAATGGATGGGTGGACAGCTACTGCTTAAATTTGATGTGAAAAGCATTGATGAAGTCAGGCGAGGGAAAGACCAAGCCGAACAAGATAAAAAAAGACAGAAAATGAGAAAGAAGGTTGAGGGAAGATGAGAATAAAAGAAAGAATAGACAGTGCTGCGAACAAATGTATCAGGAAGAACAGCAAAGAATGGAAGAAAGGGCGGAGGAACAAAGAAAGTACAACAATAGGCAGAGAGCACTCACTTGAAGAACAGGATAGGCTAGAAAGAAGGAGAAGAGGAAGAATAGAAATTAAGAGATAAAAGGATATGGAGACGAAGGGAAGAAGAAGAGCGAAGGGCAAGCGAAATAAGTAAGGAGAAAAGACTAGAGGAAAGAGTTTGATGGGAAGCAGAGAAATGAAGAGAATTAGACAAAGAAATGGAATGAAAAAAGAGACAAAGGGAAAGTGACATTGAGCATATTCGAAAGGTGCTATTGGAACCATGTCCAGCGATATCATGGAGCTATATAGACAAGTTTCTCCTGCCAAAGAGAGCAACAGCAGAACCACTTGGAATAAACCTAGGGGAGTTTGCTCTATTAAAGGAGGCAATGCCAGGACCATCTAGGGCAAACCTAGATGAGAGTTTTGAGATAGGAAGCATCAGAGACAGGATCAATAAAGTTTATCAGGAGATGAGGACAAAAGGTGAATCGGGAAACAGGGGAAAGGAAGATCAATCTATAAATGCTCAGTCGCGAAGCAAAGAAGGAAGCCTGTTTAGTCTCGAACATAGAGCCTTGTCATTAGACAGGCTGACTTTGAACAGAGATGAAAGGGAGGGGAGGTATACTAATTCGAGAGAACCAGCTTCGAGAGAGCCAGTTTTCTCGAAGCTGGACTACTGTAACAGCCTCTATCTAAATCGTCCTGCCTCTACTCTCCACCCTTTGCAACTCATCCAGAACAGGACTGCGAGACTTGTCCTTGGTCTCAAACCCAGGGACCGTATCTCTCCAGGACTGAAATCTCTGCACTGGCTCCCAGTGGCTGCGAGGATTAAGTTCAAAACCCTCTGCATTGTCCACAAGGCCTTCTGGGGCCTTGGGCCAAAATACCTTCAACTCTCTCTTCCTAAATATCTTCTTTCTCGAGCTCTTCGCTCATCCGCCTCTAACTCCCTCAGGGTCAGTCGCTTCTCCAAGCAACAAGTTGGCGGCAGATCTCTCTCCGCAGCAGGGGCCTCCCTCTGAAACAGCCTTCCTGCCTCCCTGAAACTTGAGGAGAACCATCTCCGGTTCCAGAAGCACCTCAAAACCTTCCTCTTTGCCTCCGCTTTCTCTCCCCCTCTCCCCTGCTAAAATCACTGAACCTGCACTGAATCTGCAACTGGGCCACTCACCGATCTCGGTCCTTGACCCAGCCACTCTTCTCTGCACTGCCTACCTGCACTACGGGACTGTCTCTGTTTCCTACAGCCCCTTCTCCCGGCACTTACCTTGCACTTGCCACCAACTGGCCCTATTATTTATCTTGTATTCTACTAACCATGTACTGCATTTTCCCCTCTCCCCTTCCCCTTGCACTTTTCCCATTCCCCTCTACCCTTGCACTTGCGCGATCTGAATGACACCTGGCCTAGTAGGATCGTTATCTGTCTCCCCTTGTCCCCCCCCCGCCTCGTCGCCCCTTGAAACACTTGTGTATATGCACATTACAAATGCCATATCATATCATATCAATTGGGGACTAGCTATGTCAGACGAAGAAAGGGAAACCTTTTGTGAGGAGGAGGGAGAAGACGCATGTGGTCCTGAGGGATGTTCGCTGTTAGACAAGGAAGTGAGATGGTCTGATCTGGAACAACTAAAGAATAGGTTGCCAGATCCTACAGCATATCCCGAGCTCCCTAAAGGACAAGCATATAGTGAGAGAGGAGAATCGCCACCATACGAGAGCAGATTATGGTCATTTCCAGGAAGAAGGCGATGCAGAATCATTGCCCCTGCTATGGATAAGAGACAATGGGAGCCGAGTTTGGAATTGGGTTTTCGCAGTTCCCCCTGTTGGAGAAAGGAGGGGCCAGACCACAGTATATCCCTTGGCCCCAAATGGACAAGGACAATTTAAGATGTAAACTTCCCAGCTTAATGGCAGACATGTGAAAATGGATTTGTGAACTACAAGAAATGACAGGAGGAAATACTCTAGCCATAGGGTACATTAAGGGTCTCCTAGCAGCCCTTTCTGGGGAAAGGGCTGATGACATTTGGACACGAGCAGGTTATTCTAGTGTCATGGCACAGAATACAGCTCATGATGGAGCGCTTTTCAATAAGTGTAGGGCAGACTTGTGGAGAGTGCTGAGGGTGCAGTATCCTGACACCTCAGATATGGGTGCAATTATGGCAATTATTGCACGTAAAATGCAAGAAGGGGAAGATCCGCTTGTTTACATTCAAAGCATTCAGGAACGGTGGACCTTGGAAAGCCTTGGGAGAATTCAGTGGTGGTATTTTACCACATTTTATGTCAAGGACAGCCACAGCAAGTGCAAAGGTAGCTCAAGAAATTAGTGGGTATGGAAGCAAGACCGTGGGCAGAAATACAGTCGACTATAGTGCATCATTGTCGACTGCTGCAAGATAAGAAACAGGAAGAAGCTAGGAAACTTGAAGAAGCCAAGCTAGTTCAGAAGAAAGGGTCAAAATACTCTTTAGAAGGGGCTGTTTTGACAAGCGGAGAAGGGCTGGGAATACAGCAACCTATGGGCTGTATCGCAGGTAAATAATCAATGACAGACGGATCAAAGAGGAAATGGATTTGTGCAAAGAGGCCTAGGAATGGGGTTCAGAGCAAGGGGTGGTTTTCAAAGTAATCAAAATAGTTTTCAGAATGTGCAAAGTGACAACCAGAATATGCAAGCAGGGCAAATTAAAAGGGCGCTTATTATATGTTGGGCATGTGGCATGACAGGCCACATTGCGCACATGTGTGGAAGTCAAGGGTATGTACCGAATGGGCAATTTTCAAGAGGGGGGACAGTTTAACCCCTGCCACATAGCCCTCAAGTTAGAAATGGGTTTGCACAAGATCAGACAGTGTATCAACAGCAAGCGCCGCAAATGCAACAAGCACAACAATTACAGCAAGCACCATTGAGTCCGCCGCAAGGACAGTCACAACACACACCCATGCAAATACAGCAGAACACAAACACGGGACAGCTAATGAGACCTAGAGTGGGGGGTGCTACTGTGATGGGAGGGAGTCCTTTCATAGGTACTGGGATGAGTATATATCCACAATAGGACAGCTCACAAGGTGACTTGATGTGTTCAGTACTATCGGTAACACCAGACCCCCATGAGGAACCGAGGGTTAAGGCATCTATAGGAGGCAAATCGTTTTCTTTTTTTGTAGACACGGGAACAACTCGCTCATTTATACGGGAGGGAACATTTCCTTTATCAGGAAATGCCATGAATGCTCAAGGCTTCTATGGGGCTACAAGTAGAGTTCCTTTTACTGATGAATTACACATTTCTGTGGGAGAATGTGACATGTCTGTGCCTCTATTGTATTCACGGCACACACCATTCAATATTTTGGGGCGAAATTTAATGACAAAGCTTAACACGCTGATTTTGTTTACTGATGATGGCATTGTGTGTTCCACTCCTGGGATACACTATTTGAATGTGGGCAAATTTATAATGGAATTTACAGGGCATATGGCTCTGTGAAGAGTGGCACTCAAACGTGAAGTCTTTCTGTATGGGATATGCATTTTGTTAACATGGGTGCCTGGTTTAGTGGGAAAGACTATGAAAATACCCTATAAGTTTCTGTTTAGACCGCACATACCTATGGACAAATAGGGGGGACGAGTCATTCCTCTAGAACTTGTTGCAGCCGTATTAAGAGGGAATTGGCTATGCTCGAAGGATGGGATGAGGGCAGGCCATGGAGAACAGTCATTGCCGTTGGGGAAGGGTATAGATTGACTGATGGCACAGATGAGGAGTTGTTTAATGCCGATCCAGCAGATGATGAGTTAATATTTGAAATTAATATTATTTATTGGATTAGAATAGAGAAGAGAGAGGTCCCGACAGCGAATGATGATAGTGCGACAACGTCCAGAATATTTTGAAGAGGATTTAGAAAAAGTGCTAATCTCGTTATGGACTACAGGCCCCTATGATGCAGGCTTATTGAAGGGGGTAGGAGAAGTTCAGATTAAACTAAAGCCAGGAGCAATTTTACCTCGAGCAAGGCATTACCCCATGTCTGGAGAGGCAGATGAAAGTAATTTTAAGACTATTTCCGCATTAATGGAACAGGGTATCCTAGTGACGCCAGAGTCACCGTGCAGTACTGCAGTGTATCCTGTGAAAAAGCAGAAATGTGGTTTGTGGCATTTAATCCAGGATATGAGGCCGATTAACCAGATTGTAGAGGCAGATATTACTCTAGTTCCAAATCCTGCGATGATACCATGTAGTACTATGTAATCTTTGATTTGCTCGATGATTCATGTCCCACAAGCCCTCGTTTGGAGAGGTCGAAAATGTCGAAGGGGGTACATAGTGATGGTTCGATGTTAGCCTGGTTCATCGGCAAGGAGGGATTCAATACTTCAATAGGAAAAGCTTGAATTTCATATTGTGTCATTTGATCTATTTTCTTGACATCTAGGTGGGTTGAGTTCTTGGTTTGCATTTGTTTCGTTGTCTGTTGTAATTGTGGGGTCACTTGTGAATGTTTTTTTGCTTTATCCTCTATCTTTTTTTAGTGATTGTTGATACTGTCTCCATTAGGTTTTGTTTATCTACTCGATCCACTCTTGCCAGTTCAGCTACGCGGGTTAGCCATGTGCTGGATGTTTCAGCTTCGTATTTCAGACGCTCCTGAATGGTTCCTATGAAGGCTTCAAAATGAGTTTGTTTATTCATGATCATGGCTAAGAGGGTCCATGGTCTGTTGTATCGACCATGGATTCTTGGATTTTTAAGAATGGAATCATAGCTGTTGATAATACTGCTACTAGTGTATTCTGGAGGTCGAGCATTGTAGTTGGAAGTCTTTCTGGAATCTCAGGTGAATTACTTGAGGGTTCAGATTCCGTGCCCGGAGAGAAGGACTCAATATCTTGTGCTTTAGGATTAGTTGATGAATCATGGGTGATTTTGGAGATTCTTTCAAAGAAGAATAAGTTATTTTAGGTACAATGGGCATGGATGTATTGATCTTTTTAATTTTATTAGGATTAAGGACGCCGCTAAAGACTTCAGTTTTTTTCTCTTGAGAGTCCATGATCGCATCTATCTCTGTGATATCAAGAGAAAGACGCACAATGCGAACAGACAAAGGTTTGCTGCACTCGTCATTAATGGGGTCAACAGGGTAATATGTTGACTGCCAATGATGTTTGGCTGCTCTTGCTCTTTCTTGGTGGGATGGTGTGAAGCACGAGTCCTCATAGGTAGGTTTCTGCATTATTTTATTCAAAGATTGAGATTGTACTCATAGCGGTGAAGATGTTTTGGAGTAGTCAAGTGCTATTCGATCAGGGGGGACATTTACAGTAGATTTAGATAAGATGGACGGCATAATCTGCTGATTCTTTGAGTCAGATAGTGTTGTAGAGATAGGTTTGATTGATAACTGAGGAATTGGGTTGGAAATATTTTGGATCGAAGAAGCCTTTGGTTGGGCTGGATGCAGCGAAATCTGGGATCAAGAGGCTGAGGTGTTTTTTTACTGATAGCTCGTTTCCCGATTTCAGTAAATATTCCGATGTGGAAGGAGCTTGGTCATTTGAGTTGCCTTTTGGTAGAGTTGGATCCGTATACGGTAATACAGGAGACTTGTCTTCTTTATTTAATTTCAGTATAGAACATTCAGCACTTGTGGGTTCTATCTTTTTTTCATCTCTAGGTTTAGCATTGTACGTGGGTTTTCCGTACGTCTCTTGTTGAGTTACGCTTTTATTCAGTAGGGCTACAGATTCTTCTAGTTTCCCCTGTAGACGCGTACAGGGTTTTGTGAATTCCATTAGTAGATTGTAGTGGGAGGAGTATGGGTGATCTTTTAAACAATGTTCTACAAAATGTAAAACAGTATACTGAGTTGAATAGCACTTACCACAGATCCCACTGGATCCAGCCGGAAACAGCTGAAACAGCAGCGCCCTTTACTCCAGCGGGCTTCACGCCGCAAGGGTCGCGCTGTTCTGCCTTTATCCGGGACTTCCTGGAGGAGTGGCTCAATGTGGTCACGTGACTCCGGTCATGTGACAAATCAGGAAACACGACGAGAAAAGCCCTGCTCGCTTCAACTGCTGACGACTGATGTGAATCGGACTGATGCGAATCGGAGCGGGGTCTTGAGGGTCAGAGCACACAAGTCTTAAGCAGGCAGGCAGGCGCACAGTATACCAGGCGCACAGCTGAAACAGCAGCGCCCTTTACACCAGCACGCTTCAGTCTGCACTCTGCTACAATTGGCGAAAAGAACTCTCCATCACGAGTCGCACTATGCAAAACTACCTCAGATCCAGCTCCTCATTCTTCTGGCCACTTGGTCTCACTCCTTGCCTACCCTTTACATATCCAACCTGGCCAGTATGTATTAGTAGCGGTAGTATTTGATTCTTCGCCAAGTATCAATTAAATGGTTGGTTCTCAGGAACTGGGGAAATCCCTCTCTTGCCAGGCAAGATGGTGGGAATGGGCCCTGTCTCATTCAATCTCAATCCATATCAGGGTCGGGTATGATGTTTAAATCTCCCCCACATATTTACAAACCCGCTGTTAGGAAAGATTTCATAATTGTATGTCATTTTACCTCCATGTGTCAACCCCTAAACGTTTTGCTGCTGTTTTACACCATTAACTAAACTTTGCCAGTGAAGCACAGCCCTCAGCTGCACTCCTCTGGGCTTTCGCTCACTTTTTAAGGGGAAACTGACATGCCCTTAAGACAGTCAGCACTGGGAGACGTTGTTTCCTTTAGTCCTTTTCTCATGTTGCAGCTTTTGTGCAACATGTAACAAGTGTGCAATGTAACTTACCTTACAGCACACTTGGGTCTCTAGTAATTCCAAAGGCCCTAGAAACTCTCGCTGGAATTTTTATGAACTGTGCAGATGTCATGTGTCATGGAAAGGACTGGTGGCAGCTATCGTTTTCATGTATTTTTAACCCTTTCTTGCCATATAAACCGTGCTTACTATGCTTGGCACGGATAGGTGGCCTGGCTCCAAAACGGCCATGCCACGAGGTTCTTTGTCCTGTCCTTTGGCCATCTTGCCCCTTCACCCTCCCCAGGTCGAGTCGACCCGGGTCAGTCCTTATTTGGTCATGCACTTTCCCGCGAAGCCCAATGCTTTTGCGGGCTTCTGCATGCCTTGTGTGTGTGTGCCTCCAGGATGTGGGCTGGGATGTCTGTTCCCAATACATATCCTGGGTGCCGGAGAGTCTGGAGTGTCCTGAATGCCTGGGACCACTGTGGTCCATGATTGGTCCACGTATGGAGTGAGTGTTTGTGAGCAGATCTTCCATTGGGTCCTCTCCGCTTTGGCGCGAAGGGAACTTAGGATAAGATGAGGCTGAAAACGCCACTACCATGTCGATCTCCTGTCGAGTTCACACCGAATGAGGGATAAGGAGCCAAGTATCCTGCAACAAGAAGCCGAGTCAAGGAACCGCTGGTGACCCGCTGGAAGGTTTGGCACCCAGAACCCGCTGTCTTCCCGTGGGACCTTCTGCATCTGATCGTCCTAGAAGGCCTGCGAAGACTCTTCGACCCATTGGAATAGTGGGATCAACTATTCTCGGCACCTTCAACAAACCCTGCAAGTAAGCCTCTTCGGAAGTGTCCCTGGGCCAACCAGTGGGCTGACCAGCTTACACGGGACGTTTGCTCTGTTACCGCCGCCGTTTTGAGGAGGCCCTCGAAACTTGGTATACTGCTTGCTCTGTGTCCACGGCATCCTCACACCAAATTCCGAACACTTGGCATTCCCAGGTCTGAAGTGAGACGAGTACGCCCGGACCGGAGTAAACACAGTTACTGTGTTGCCCTGCTGTGGCAACAACCTGTGCAAGTTCGCTGCATTTGTGACGCCCTTGCCCCTGAAGTCTGCTGCAGTGGAATTGGGCTGATTCCTCCACCAAGAGCGGGGAAATCACCACTGTCCCATTTGGGGATCCTTGCTGCATCTCAGAAACTACACGGTGTCGAGACGTCCTGATTGTCGCATTCGAACCTGCCAGCGAAGTGGATTGTACTGGCGAAGTGTGGGTCTGCCTGTGTCGGGGACCGGTGAGTAGTCCTTACCCCAACCGGTGGCCCCTAGCGCAGGAGCCCATTCTTACGCACAAAGTGGCCCCTGATGGCTCCTTTCCTTTCCACAGCTATTACGAAATAGCGCCTCCATCCCGCACTCTCAATCTGCCTCTGCCCTCAAGTGGAGGTCCTGCTTGAATAGTGGGAACTTGTTCTTCATCGCCTTATCCACCTTCCTGAGCTGCTAGCGACCCTTGAAGAGACCCTATTTTGTCCATTGGCACCAGTGCGTGCAGGTACTATTGAGCAGAAGACTCCTCTCTTCGTAGGGCTTGGACTGCCTCATAGTTAGGTGTATTCTGAATGTCGAACTGGGTCTAAAGATTACTTGCACTGCCTGTTTTCCTCCCCATCTAGGTGGTCTACATATTTCGTGCTCTTAACCCCTTAGACCTCGTTGGTCTTGTATATATATTGTGTTGATTATGATGTATTGGTTTACTTTAGTGTTACTGTAATTCTTTGCTATGGTCAATGTTACAAAGCCCTTGTAATAAATGTGTCTATATTTTTAATATAACATCTCTCTGGAGTAATTTGTAAGTGTCCTTTCTTTGTGTGCTCATTGAGGTCTTTCAGTCACCCTCACCCCTCTTGAGACTTAGGGCCTCATCACGACTTTGGCGGTAACCCTTAAATCCGGCGGTCGCGCTATTACCGCCGGATTTAAGGGTCCGCCAAATCAGGACTTCAGCGGATTTCGCTCCAGCTCTTGACTGGGGGTAAATCCACCGGCGGTAAGAGCGCACATTTTCCCCATTGAGCCCAATGGGGAATGGGGCATTCCCGAATGGGCTCAATGGGGAATTACATTACCGTCGAACTTGTGATCCAGCGCTATTAGCGCCGGGGAGTTCGGCGGTAGGGCTAATACCGCCGGCGGTAATACCGCCAGCGTTACCGCCAAAGTCGTGATCAGGCCCTTAGTCTTGACTGCCTGCCATAGCTACCCTGATTGGTCTGGCTTGTCCAGGGGTTACCCTGTTCCACGAAACTAGGTTGGCCTCCTGACCCTCTTCCCCTTCTGGTCAGAGTTCAGAAATCCGTCTTAACACCCGCTTTCCAACCTTCAAGGAAGTCAAAAAGGGTAATGCAAAAACTTTATTGATTTTGAGTGGGTGCATAGGCTGAGCAGAGGGTTACAGCTCGGGACCTCACTCTTTCATTCAATGCAATGTACCTCCCGTCTTCGTCTCTTTGTACCTGCGTTATTTGGAGGTCTACGGATTTCTTATATATTACTCCAACTCCTCCCTTTTTATGTTGGCTAGACACCCATAATGCCCCTCCTATTTCTCTACTCACCACTCTAAATTACTTACAGTGTACACATTTTGTTTCCTGGATTAACAATATATCTAAGTTGGAAAGCTTGAAATCCCTTGCTAACATGGAGCGCTTGTGCAGTGAATTCAAACCCTTCACGTTAAGGGGCCTAAACTTTATATCAGTAACGACTACCATGACTTATCCTTTGTTTGCTTGTGTCCCCGGTTAAAGGATCTATGTGTTGAGTGATAATAGTAGATAGAATGTCATATCCATAGTTCTTGTCCATGTTCTGCTGTGTCTGTGTAAATGCTAAGGCGTTGACATGAACTATGTGGCCCCCCAGATGTGCATCCCATCCCCCCGAACCCATCTCCCCCAATGAAAAGGGCCACCTTTGACACTCCTCTTTTCCACTGAGACGCCCTTAAGTAAGAAGGTCCACACATCAGGGACCCCTCACCAACCAATAAACGATATAGTCACATTTATCAACTTAATGGCAGAAACAAACCGCAACTGTAATCTAACCTGATGCAGACCCAGCTCAACATAACACAACAAACCTTCTTTACCCAATTGGGCTCAACAGTTAAATCGTGTTTCTTCACCGATCGACATGGCACAGCTGAAAAGTGCACGATTAAAGGAGTAACCTTTATAAGTACGGCGATACATCCATGTCTCTAAGATTCTTCGTTGAGTGTCGCGTCTTCATGGCGTGTTATACCGCTTGAACTTCCTGGTGCCTGCCTGGGGCACGTTCTTTCTTCGGGGAAGAGGTTGTGTCCTTGTATGTTGGACCTCTAGGCATACAGGTTTTGTCTCAATCTATTCCTTTCAAGCCGGATTGAAGGCTCTCCAAGACCTCTCAAGCTTCTTTTTCTGATGTGACTCGAAACCCCTCGCCGTCATACTCGAAGTTTAGTGAAAATGGGAAGCACCACCGGTATCGAATTTCATGCTCCTGCAGCAGGTCCTTAATGGGCTGCAACCTTTCCTCTTGACAAGCGTTGTTGCAGACAGATCTTGGAATATTCTAATATTGGATCCTTCAAAGTCAATGGGTTCCTTCTCTCTTGCCTTTTGCAGAATGTCTTGTTTCGGCCTAAAATAATGACATTTGGCTAGGACCGATCTCGGGCCATTCACTGGACCCCCAGCCCTGCGTATTCTATCAAATTCAAAATTGACTGACTCAGTGGGGTTAAGCAATGCTGCAATCAGGGCCTTTACCCGACTCCAACACTGATGGGGTTTCTCCCTGCTTCTAACTAAGGCCCATAAAACGAATGTTCGATCTCCATTCTCGGTTCTCCAGATCGTCCAACTTCATTCAGTTCTACATCACTTTGCTCCAAGTCTAGGAACCTTGCTTCGCTGTTCATTGCCACGAGATCGACTGACAACGGATTATTCTCCAAGGCCTCTATACGGTTGTCAACTTTTACCATTCTGGTTTGCAGGTTGGTGACCTTCTCAGTTAACCTGGATTTAATAGATCGGATTTCTCCCAGGAGGATTCATATGTCAGCTTTGGTCGCACTATCGTGATCCTCCCCTAGAATGTCCAGCTGACTCGCTCCCTGCTCCAGTTCCATGGTTGTTGACTCATGGTGAAACCTGCGCAACTTCAGTGATGTGTGCAGATCCAGGGTGGATGTAGTGACAAGCATAGATTTTTCCCTGCTGGGTTGGTGGTAGTGGTGGCCTATTCACTGGCTGATGCATGCTCTGTCAAATCGCTGTGTCCCCATCTCAAGCCAGGATGTCTATGATAGTGCTCTCACTCTGAACTCTTTTGACCACCACTTGCTTAAAAGTTGCCACGCTGGTTGGCTGACTACATTATGGAAGGGGTGTGGTCAGGTCATGACCATATTTGTGGCTTTCCCATCTTCAAAGGTCCTCTCTGCAATGTGTGAAGACAATTTGCTTAGAACTGAGGCAGGTTCAGTCCTTCTTGTTTGCTCACAATCAGTTACTGCAATGTGATGCAGTTCCCTATTGTGTAAGGCTGTGTCACTGCTTAAGGGATCAGCCTAATTGTCCCTGCTGCCTATCCCACAGGTGTTTCCCTGTCATGTGGGGCTGTGTCTTTGCCTCCTACAGTTTGTTTAATGCTTCCAGCCGCATACACCAGATGCATTGGAATGAGCCTCTGCTAAAGGCTATATTCCCTCATTATGCAAGACTGTGTCACTGCTTCTTGCAGTCCAGCTAAATCTTTAGGCTTCACTTGTCTGCGTCATTACTTGTAGAACTGATTGACTGTTTAAAGTAACAGTAGCTGGCGCAAGCCTTCCTTACTGGCTGCGAGGCTTGATGGGCTAGGCTCCGACACGGACCGGCAAGCTACGCTGTCAGCTCCCTCACTGGTGCTTTATCCCTCACTGGCGGCCGGCGGATCGCAACTCCTCATTTGTGTCCTCATGGGATGGGCATCTCCCCTCCTTGCCAGGAGCCGGAAGTCCAAGGCCCTCTCTCCGTGTCTCTTGGGGGAGGCTATGTCTCCCACTGGTGGCTGGTGATGCGGATCTCTCTTGTTATGCTTCGACAGCGGCCGCCATGTTTTCTTCACTGTATGACAGTGTTTAGATCTGCTGGGCAGTGTTCGGATGCAATAAGAACTTGGCAATGCTCACAATTTAACTTTAGCTTCTCCATAGGTTCGTGTTTAGTTTTCGCCTGTGTCAAAGCCTGCCATTTTTGAAACGATCTGCCATTGTTTGGCGAGGAGGACATCGGCTCAAGCAGCTATAACGTCTGCACCCCCTGGTGGTCTCCCAATAAGTTGGATTTTAATCAATCTGGCTTTCGCAAGGGACCAAGTACAGCTCTGAATTGCCTGCTGTTACAACCTTTGAAGAATCAGGTATTCCAATCAAAGCGTACAATTAATATCTCCTTTCTCAATATTTCCAAGGCATTTGATTGTGTGGATTGGAATAGGCTTTGGGGGATGCTTAGGTTATGGGGTGGTCCTGAGGCCTTGCTTCAGATGCTAGAACTCCTGCAAGATATTAGAATCAAGGTCTGGTTGGACAAAAAGGGAATTTATTCGTGGTGGATCTCTGTGGATCGTTGTTTGCATCAGGGATGTGTACTAGCCCATTTTCTTTTAAACTTATACATCTTTGGAATCAGGGCAGCATTGGAGGGTCCAGGGGTTAATCCCCGAGGTTGGGACATGTGTAAATTCAGTACCTCTTATATGTTGGTGGCCTTGTGTTACTTGACCACACTGCAGTAGGACTACAGAAGTCTCTGGTGCGGCCACAGAACTTCTTTAGGGACCTTGGGCTGGACATCAGCGTGACCAAATCTATAATTTTGATTCTTAACCGCAGAAAGATCTTGTTGGGTAGGTCTAATTTTGAATGGTATATTGATGGTAAGAAGATGCAGGTGGTCACTTACATTAACTAGCTTGGCATTGTTATTAGATCAAATCGATCAGTGTCCTCTGCAATTGAGGCATTGAGACAGGATGCTATTGCCTGCACTTAAACTATATAACCAGGTCTTAGTTCTGAAATTACCCTCTTGGGTAAGACCCTGTTATTACTGATCACTAACTTGTGACCTTCCTTGGCCTCTGCAGTTTCACTCCTCGATCCTACCTCGTTTTCCCTGTTCCTCGCTGCCTCTTCTTTTTTCATGCTTACTGGCTGCCTCCTGCTGTGTTATTGTTTGCTGGTCCCGCTCGCTGTTTGTTTTTGTTTTTGGTACAGTTCTGTTGTCCAGTCCTTTATTAGAATTCTGCTGTCAGTTCCTGCTGTACCTTTCTCTTCGTCAACCTTTTTTGGCATTCTCCTCTGGATTCCTCATTTAGTTCTGGCTTTTCTCATGCACAGTTCTACCCTTGCAAAATCCACACCAGCTTATTTCTTCTTGTTCTACCTGGGAAGGTTTACCCTTTGCCATCCCATCCCTCCACTGGTCTTCCATTGTTACTGGAATTACTGTCACTGTGTTGTCCAAGAAGAAAAACATTGAGCCAAAGGTTTTTTACGCGTTGAACTTTTTCCATTCATTTGGCATTTTTGGGAGGGAGTCTCATGCCATTGCTGGGTAGTCAGCTGGCATAGTGGCTTCTCCCAGAGAACGACCATACCTCTAGGAAGAAAGATGTTCATCAAGAAAGAAATGAACACCATCTCCCAAGGAAGAATCACCTAATCCCTCCAGCTGTGAAGACTCCTGTGAGGAAGACACTTTCATTGGTGTCAGGTAGGCAATATAGCCATCCCTTCTTTAAAGTCAATTTAATCTTGTCGATCCTTTCTCTGAGGGGCCGTTGAGTCTCACACATAGCCCGTTTGCTTGCAGGTGATACGCAGAAGAAAACCTGTGCTTTATACTCAATAGAAGTCCTATTTGTTCAAATGACTAATTGACAAAATGGGCCCATTATCGGATCGTAGTACTTTGCACACATCTCACCTCGGAAAGACTCCATGCTCTAGAAACTTCGCTGTGCAAGTGGCATCAGGGTGTGCACACGGACCAGCTTCAATCCACCTAGAGTAGGGGCACACCACCACTAATAAATACCTGTATCCATTACATGTCTGCAGCATATCGACATTGTTGATATTTAAATGCTAAAATGGCCCATTCGGTTGAGGTATTACTCCTGTAATTGTTCTCAGTGTATGCCCAGCAGTAAACATTTGACACACGATGCAATTCACCATGAGCTATGCAATGTGTTCCAGTAGATTAGGAACGAACCAGTCTTCTGCAATAGTGGCAGCAAGACTTTCTCTGGTTACATGCACAGGGTAATGCAGTTGTTCAAGTGCGACTTTCAATAATGCCACCAGCATCACCGGCTTTCCAGTGCTTTCCTGTCACCATAATGCTTCTGTAGGGATAAAGAACACCCCCTTCATTTCCATAGCTCTTGCTCTTCTTGTAGTGCTCTTCCCTGAATCTCTATTATGTGCGTCATTTATAGCATATTATACCCCTCTAATACTAACATGCTTCTAGTTGAACTTTCCTTAATATTTTCACTGTCAAAACCTGAAATATCTGGTGAATATGCAACCCATTTGGCTTCTATGTCTCTGGCTTAATTTCCCCGAGAGATAAAGTCTGTTTGTTTAGTATGGACTGCACATTTTAAGACCGATATGGCTACTGGGAGTTGTAGTGCCCTAATGAGCCTGTCCAATAAGGACGTGTGTTGTACTGTAGAGCCATCTGCGCAGAGATAGCCCCTTCTTTTCCAACGTGACAGCCCTGCATGTACAATTGATGTCACATAGGTAGAGTCACTGTACACCATCGCTTCCTGTCCTTCATGTTTCACAAACGCGACAGTAAGCGCAACTAATTCTGCTGCTTGCGCTGAAAAGTGAGACAGTAGTCTTGTACTTCTCACTACTTCAAATTCATCATTTGGTCTGTGTTTTACCACTGCAGAGCCTGAATGCCTCTCCCCACTAGTCGGGTACATTTTCAAAGAACTGTCAATAAAAAGAACCTCCTCTCCCCACACCAAAGCATTCTCTTTCACACAGGGTATATAATAATAGAATTAAACATAATTTGCACAGTCATGCACATGATCACCTTCTCCTACTGGTTCAGCTACAAACGTGGCTGGGTCCACTATTTTACATCTTACGATTTGAATCGCTGGATTGGAAATCTTAACTTCGTAAACTGATCTCTTTGGGGCATTAACGTGCCCTTGGGTTTCTCTAAACTGGCAAATAAGGCATGCTCAACATAAAGAGTCACATAACAGCCCATGATAATACTTGTGAACTTCTCAATTGCAAATGCAGCAGCAGCTAAAGACTGTTTGCACAGGAAATGTCCTCTCATAACTGGGTCTAAAAGCCTGCTGTAGTACGCCAACGGTGTGTTCCCCAATGTTGTCCTTTGTGTGAGAACTGCTGTCATTATTGCCCCATTAGTGTGTGAAAAGAAATAAAATGACTTGCTATAGTTGTGAATCCCTAAAACTGGAGCTTTACAAATTGCTCTTTTCAACTCCTCAAATCCTTTCTCCATTTCTTCAGTCCATTCTATCTTTTCCTTACCAAATTGTGCTTTCTTTAACGCTTCCAAAAGAGACTTGGTATATGTGCTGTAGTCAAATACCCAGGCTCTGCAGTAATTGCACAAGCCCAGAAATGGCTGCATTATTCTCACTGTGTTCAGTTTTGGTGTTTTCATAATTGCCTCAGCCATTTCAGGTGTCACCTTCTTTCCTTCATGTGAAATGAACTGACCTATGTACAACACCTGTTCCTGGCAATACTGTAATTTCTCTTTGTCCACCTTATAGCCTTTGTCTTCAAAATAGTAATTAGTTGGACAGAGTCTTGCCTACATTCATCCTCTGTTGCACTACAAATCAATATGTCATCTATGTATTGTATCACCGCACTTTTAAGATCGACATTGCCTAGATCCATCTGTAGGGCCCCTTTAAAGATCGATGGGGACTCACAATACCCTTGAGGGAGATGAATATGTTTTAGTCTTTTTTGTCTGAACATAAAGGAAGTCAGGTCTTGCAAGTCCTAATGCAACGGGATCGAGAAAAACACATTTTTCAAATCGATCACCGTAAAATACTGAGCTTCAACTGGGATACTACACAATATTGTTGCAGGATTAGGAACTAATGGAAACTATGCTTCTACAATCTGATTAAGAGGCCTAAGGTCCTGGATAAATCTCCACGAACCCCCTATAGATTTTTTAATCGGATACACTATGGTATTGCACAATGATTTTGATGGCACTAGGATACCCTGAGTCATCAGTGCTGAAATAGTCTGGAATATGTCCTCATCAGCTTCTTGCAACATGGGGTACTGTTTTGCTCAGGGTAAAATTGCTCCTGGTTTAAGCTTTATTTTAACCTCCCCTATTCCCTTGTATAGACCTACGTAACAGGTGCCCGTGGTCCACAGGACACTTGGCACCTTTTCTGGAAAAATTATGGTCTTTGCCGCATTATCACCATTCGCTGTGGGATTTCTTTTTTCTCGATCCTTATCCAATATGTGATGCTCATAAAGAACACCACTTCATCATCGATATGTTGTTCTCTGAACATATCTTCATTTGTTATGTCAGTCAATCATTACGCCTCTTCAAGAGCTATCACTGTTCTCCATGATCTACCATCGTCATCCACTCCTTCAAGCATAGCAATCTTGCCTCGTACTGTAGCTGCTTCCAGTTCAATAGGAATAGTCTGCCCTTCTTCCTCATCCAGATGTATTTGTGGTCTAAATAGAAATTCATCAGGTATCCTCACAATCTTCCCTACTAGCTCAGGGAGCTTACTCCATATAGGAAGACTTCCGGATCTACCGGGATGCCACGCAGAGACACTTGCCCTGTGAACACCAGTATTAACTCTCTGATGTTTAAATAGTGTATTCCTGGAGTCGAGCACACTATTCCCTGATCCGTAAATGAAATCTTCATGTTAGGTTTTGTCATCAAATCTCTTCCTAGAATGTTAACTGGTGTCTGTTATGAATATAATAAAGGAATGGACATATCACATTCCTCTATAGAAACTGGTAACTTATCAGTAAAAGGAACTAAATTTGTAGCTCCAGAGAACCCTTGATCATTCATGGCAATCCCTGACATTGGATTTACAAGCAAAGAAAATGATTTGCCCCCTATCGTCACATCGACCCTTGGTTCCTCTTGGGGATCTGATGTCACAGATAGTACTGAACACATCAAGTCACCCTCTGAGCTATCCCATTGAGGGTATACGCTCATCCCTGTGAAAGGGTTTTGTCCTACCACAGTAACACCCCCTATCCTAGGTGTGAGTGTGTGCCCCGTATTCACCTTTTTCTGTGTTTGCATAGGTACTTGTTGCTACTGTCCTTGTGGTGGGTACATTTGTACTTGACCCTGCTTTTGTATCTGCAGCAACCTGTGCCTTATAGGATGTGTGTTCCTGGGCAAAGCCCTCTCTTGTTTGTGTACTTTATGGTGTGGGTAAGCTGTCACGCCTCTTGAAAACTGCCCATTCTGTACACTCCCTCGGCTCCTGCATGCGCGTACATAGTGCCCTGTTATTCGACAATTCCAACACACCTTATCTTCCCTGTGCATTCGAAATCCTCCCTGGTTGTTCTGAAATCCACCTCCTCTTCCCCTAAAACCTATGCATTTGCCTCGTGGTACAAACCCATACCCCCTTGATTCATTGGGTGTGAATTTTTCACCTGTGATATTTCCATTGCCTCTTGCATTCCCACTCCTTCTCCTCTTGTCAATACCATGCCTTCTAGGGCAAATTTCGATACATTTTTCTGAACTAATTTGGCTTCCTCAATTTTTCTATTCTCATTCTTCTTTTTGTTCTTCTCTTGTAATAACCAACAATGATGCACAATTGTTAACAGTATCTCAGCCCATGGTTTCGCTTCCATCCCCATTTGTTTTTTCATTTGTCTCTGCACTGGTTCTGGCAATCCCTAACATAAAACATGATAAAATAGTGCCACTGTCTTTTCCTAGGGTTCACGAGATTTAAGCTGTCATTTCTCCTGAATATCTTGAATATAAGCAATAGGGTCTTCACCCTCCTTTATTTTTCGTGTCATAATTACACCCATATCTGATGTGTCTTGATATTGTACCCTGAGAGCCCTCCAAACATCTGCCCTGCAATTATTAAATGGCGCTCTGTCATGTGCAGTGTTTTGTGCTGTCACACATGTGTACCCTGCCCACCTCGATATGTCATCAGCCCTTTTCCCAAGAATGGCTGCTAGTAGACCTTTTATGTCTCCTATGGCAAGCTTGTTTCCTCCTGTCATTTTTTCTAATTCATATATTTATTTATTTATTTATTTAATATGCATATAACAATTACAGTTTTACATATAAAACACATAAGATCACGACATTTTCCCAGAAGATACTATACATCACACGTCTTTGTCAATCACAGGTTAAAATATCACTATAAAAACATCAGTACACCATTTGATAGTTCTGTTAAAATCTCTAAAATCTTCAGATAAAACTTCATTAAGTAAAAAATGTAATTCATATCATTTCCGGCCATAAGAATCAACCACATTTTGGACATATTGCACTTATATGTATTATTATTATATTTCATTATATATTTCCTGCGTATTTCATCAAGGCTTTCACATTCACATATTATGTGATGGGCTGTTTCCAATGAATTTATCCCACATAGTCTACAATATCTAACGTCCTTATGAATACCATTTTTTGTGCCTAGTATTACTAATATATTACAGATATTGAATTTAAACTTTAAATACCAACAAAGCATGTTGCTCTCTGGAAATGCATACTGATAGGTGGATTTGCCTTCTCTGGACATCAGATGATTTAAGAATGGACCACTGTTTACTTTTTCTCCCAGGTTTACTGTCATCTGTTCATAGTCTAGTTCACAGATGAATCTTTTTAATTTCTGCTTAATCTGCGCAATAGAGAACAGCAACCAGCCATCATTATCATTTTTTTTCCACTTATCATAAACCTTTCTCCACCTATTTAAGGTAATAAAATTCATTTTGGTGGTTGAACTACCATATTGTTCCATAACCTTTATCACAAATGTACCATTGGTAAATCGGTTAAATTTCACATATAGCATAGCCACCATTAATTCAATACGACTATTCACACTGATCAGTCCACATTCCAGCAGAATATATTTGTTTGAAAGGTTTTTGGGCATCCTCAACAATATCCTCAGCACTTTGGCATCAAATGTCTTCAACTCTTTCTTAAAACAGCTTCCCCATAATTCGGCACCATAGAGAAGTTTCCTTGGTCACCGATAAATTTGCTTAGCGCCATGGTGGCTATCATACATTTTCGCTTTGTTTCACACCAGTGTTTTTTCCAGTTAAGCTTATTATCTATAACCATATTCATTCACAACCTCAAGCTGTCTCTTTTCAATCATCCATTTTGTTTTTTTGATTTCTAATCAGATGTTTGGAGTCAAACTTCATTACTTTTGTTTTTTCAGTGTTAATGACCAAGTCATTCTCCTTTGCAAACTTTACTAATTCGTCCAGTTTTACTTGGAGGCCCTTTGGTGTATAGTCAATTAAGACAAGGTCATCAGCGTACCCTAACCAACAAGCTTAACTGTACCAATCTTGATATCAAATGTCTGACTATTACTAGCCTCATTTAGAAAGTCTGCCCAGTATAGGTTGAATAGGTTGGCCGCTAATGTGCAGCCTTGTTTAACTCCACGTATGGTGGGTATGGCTTCAGATAATCTCCCTTCTAGGTCAAGGCGAACTCGAACCGAGGTAGCGGTATAAAGCAGTTGTATCATATATAATAACCCAGGCGGTATTCCCCAGTTTTTAAGCTTGGCTGATAGTTTACTCTGAGTTATGGTATCAAATGCTGCTGAAAAGTCTATAAAACCAACATATACAGACAGCCCACATACCTTGCGTGAGTATTCTAGGGCAGTTACTAGATTTACAATGTTATGTGTTGTAGATGATCCTGCTCTAAAGCCAGATTGATTATCAGGCAGAACTCCACATTTGGTAATCCATTGATTTAGATCAATTAGCAGAATCTTAGCAAATAACATAGCCAACATCCTGTAGTTAGCAGGATCTTTACGTGGGCCTTTCTTGTATATAGGCAATATTATACTTTTCTTCCATGACTCTGGCAGTTTACCTTGTCTCCCATCCACTGAAATATAGTGAGTAGAACCCTACCCCGTATTTCTGGGGCCTTCTGTAACAATGCGTTACAAGTGCTATCTGGTCCAGCTGCTCTTGACTTGGGCAGTTTTCTTATTATGTTTACCAATGAAGTTAGAGTCGTTGTACAGTTCCATATCATAGCAATGTTCACATTCCCATTTTCTTCGCTTATTAGCGTTCTCAAGGTACTTTTAACAAAGATGACCCCTCCACTTTCTGGCACACAGTTAATAGGGAGAGAGATTTCTTTTTTACAGTTTATAATATCCCGCATATCTTTACTATTTCTATTTTTCGAAGCATGTGCCAATTCCAACCACGTTTCTTCGTGTTTCTTTTTCTGGTAGTTTTTCAGCCAAAACTTATACTGCCTTTTAAGTATCTGTATCCTATAAGTTGCATTTATAGCCCTCTCCTTTATACATTTTTGAATACCATCTCTGAGCCTTTTCTTTTCCTATGATGTACCAGATTCAATTTTTCTCTCATGGTTCTGTGAGTTCTTTTTTCCATGACCGAAGTTTTTATGTTTTCATTCATAGAGTCAAAGTCACTAAGCATTTGATTCATATTGTCAAGAGAGCTATTTTCAAATTTGCTGATAACGTTTTCCAATAGATGTTCAGCAATCTCATTCCCTTTCTCTATATTTCAGGGGTTCCATTTTATACGATTTCCCGCCTCATTTACCTCTATATCTCCATTCATTTGGTATTCATTGATATCTACATGTTTGTCTATAAGACAGAGATACAGAGGCAAGTGATCGCTTTCTTCCCTACACCCAACTGCCATATCACTTATTAACATTCTTGCTTTTTTATTTACAATCACATAGTCAATAGTGCTTATACTATTTCCACATATACGAGTAGATACAGTGTACCCTAGGGTATTACCGTTCAATATATATAACTGATGTTTATTAAGTAGGGAAATCCATTCTTTTACTTCCCTTTTTAGAGGATCTATCTTGACTGGTTCAGACTTAAGTTCGGCATTGATATATTCAGACTCAAACCTAAGCTTAGTGTTTAGGTCTCCAACTATAATAACTGGTAGTTTGTTTCCAAATTATACTAGTACTTTAGTTAGTGTAAGTATATTTTCCCTATTATATTTTCCCCCAGGCGGATTATATACATTTACCAGAATGAATGTATCTATTGTTGGCAAAGTACATATCACGGTTACCACTAAAATCATCTTAGTAGATACTTCATGTTTGATCCCGCTCCACAGTGATTTAATAGAGACCATTAATCCTCCCTTCGGACGCCCTCTAATACCTTGTGTTGCAGTACTGACATGATTGCTTCGTCCATCAATTTCACAATCAGTTACCAGCCACGTTTCCTGGAGGGCCACTATTCTGAATTGAGCAATATTCGCAAGCAGACCGTCTTCACTAGTATAGTGTGCATTCCCTCGAGTATTCCAGTACACTATTACCTCTAGATCAGAGGTCGCCAAATGGTCGATCGCGGGCGACTAGTAGCTCGCCTGAGCCTTTTCAGTCGCCCGCACTGTAAATACCAAAAAAAAAACGCTTGCCTAAGTTATATTATTTAATGGTGCGTTTTGTTCAGGATCCGTACCCTGGTCCTCCCAATTGCAGGGCGGACAGCTTAGCTGCTTTGCCACTTGAAGCTGCTTGTAAATCCACTGACAGATGTCAGTATCACGTTCTGCTTCTACAGGCCGCCTGTAGTACCACAGATGGCCTTGTGCGCCCCCACTACACTGTCTTATTTATTTATTTATATTTGTAGAGCGCACTACAGCCCACAGGCATCGCGGCGCTATAGCAGTACTCAAAGAAGGCTCGCTTAAGGGTTACAGTGAAGCCGCCCAGGTAGATAGACTTAGTGACGATACAATGCATGGTATAGGGTTACATACATATTTAGATCATGGTACATTGCGGGGATTGCGGTTGCACAATGCAAGTCATACAAAGAGACTGGTTTTGATGGCCTTGCGGAAGGCTGCATGGGAGTCAATAGTCCTAATGTGAGGGGGGAGTGAGTTCCAGTGGGTGGCTGCCATAGTTGGGAAACTGGTGCCGCCAGCCCGGACTTTGCGTGTCCTAGGAATAGCAATCAAGTTGGAGTAGGGGGTTCTGGTGGGCCTGGAGGAAGGGGGTTTAGAGATTCTCTGTGCCAGGTAGGGGGGTGCCTGATCATGAAGGCACTTGTGTGTCAAGGCAAGGGTTTTGAATATGATCCTTTCTTTGACTGGTAGCCAGTGGACCTGCCTTCTGAGTGCAGAGATATGATCCCTACGTGAGATTCCAGTAGCGGCCCTGAGAGCATTGTTCTGAACAATTTGTAGTTTAGCAAGATTCTTGGCTGAGGTGCCTACCAGGAGGGCATTACAGTAGTCCAATCTGGATCCGATTATGGCCCTGGCAATGGTAAGGCAATTTTGTTGTGACAGGAAGGGTCTTATTGTGTTGATGAGTTTGGAGTGGTAGGCAGAGGTGGATGCAATGGCGTTGACCTGTCTGTCCATAGATAGGTTAGGTTCCAGGTATACACCCAGTGTTTTAATTGATTGTGAGACAGTGATAGGGATGTCATCAATGGTGAAGGAGGAGTATAGTTGGTCAAGTTTGTTCAGGGTGGAGGGGGAGCCTACCAGTAGAAGCTCGGTCTTCTCACTGTTGAGACAGAGCCAATTTTCTGCCATCCAGGATTGGATAGTCGCATAGATGGAGTTGAGGGTGTTAGTGTCAGATTGGTAATCACCCGTGAGGGGGATGAGCACCTGGGTGTCATCTGCATAGTTAGTATATGAGATTCCCAGGGCATCCAGGATTTTGAATAGTGGCCTGGTGAAGAGGTTGTATAGAGTGGGGGCAATACAGGAGCCTTGTGGAACCCCGCATTTGATGGTGCTGGGGGTTGCACAGGAGGAGTCAGAGAAAACCCTCATTGCTCTGTCTTGCAGAAATGAAGTAATCCATTTGCAGGCCTTGGTGGAAAAGTTTGCTGCTGTGGAAAGGTGGTGGCACAGGGTCTTGTGATCAACTAGATCAAACGCAGCAGAGAGGTCTTTCTTAAGCAAGCTGCTTTTGTTTGCCGGAGATGTTGGAGGGGCTGGGGCAGGATCAGAATCATTGTGACCACGCAATGAAAATATCACAGTAGCACTGCCGCTCACCAGGAAATGTTCAAAATAATATTTTTAAAATGGTGCCATTTCTTTCATGTGGCTTCTTTCCAAATTCCACACTGTACATTTCCACTTTAAATCACTTCCATGACACAGGTACACCCACTTTTAGTACATTAAGCGATCCATAGACACGCTGTACAGTAGAAGCCTACTAGGGTAGCTCAGCAGGTTGACAGACAGATGCTGAGATGTTAAATATTCACAACTACAGGTTGTTAATCGTATCACTTTTTGCAATGCCTTATAAGAAAAAGTGCTATAAAATGTGTTTGGCCAGGGTATGGGTTGTGCTGGTTACTTGCTTATATTCAGGGCAGAAGTGGGGATATTTCTGCCCCTGTAGTGAAAATCAAAAGTTGGCATCCATGAACCCACAGTTTAATTTCCTAAAAACTGCTGTCAGCATACAGAAGCATTTATTTGTGATTAACCAGTTTGACAAGCATATAACATCTTCATAAATATAACTTGTGCTAAAACACAGAGGGGCACACAAATAACAGAGTATGTGTGGTGTCTGACAAAAAAAACATTTCAAAGAAAACTCATGAACGCAAGCAGCATTTTTCAATTTAGTAATTCCTTTTGTTTTTTTATGGAAGTGTGAAATGCACATTTGGGAAACAATAGTGTGCCTAGCATGTAGAAAGCCTGCATAAAACCCAAAGGAAGAGGCACAGAAATTACAGGATATTTGTGTGGTAGTCCAACAAATATCTGTCTTCTTGAGACAGCTACTAATAAATCAAAATGCAACAAAGAGGTTTTTGAAGTTCTTAATATAATGGTGAAGGCATATGTTATTCCATCTGTTTAAGGAGGGGAAATAATCGGGCCAAAAAAATATTGGTAAAAATTCTGAGGTTTATAAATATCCCCATCCTGATATTGCCCGCTAGTAGCTCTCCACTGTTGGCCTCCACTACAAGTAGCTCTAGCTAACATAAAGGTTGGAGACCCCTGCTCTAGATCATCAGGAGCAAGTTTCAAAGTGGGGTTTGAAAGCAATGGGGAGCCATTGCCAATAGCCATCAGGAATCTTTGTATCAGACGGTGGGTTTGAATTCGCTTTCGCTACATTCTTTTGATTTGATTTGGTCACCCATTGTTCATTACACATTTTCTCTCTCTTATTTTCAACTTGTTTAATTCGTTTCACTTCGTATTTTTCCCTGGGAATTAGTTTTTCCTTACATGTATAGCCAATTTTCTCAAAATGGTCTTTTTGGCTCAATATAAACTTGTGTATTGTCTTTTCATGGCACCATACATTAGTGATAATCCGGGTTGGGCTTACCACTTGATCTATTATTTTTAGGTCATCAGAGACAATCATCCTCAATGGAATGATTGCAGCACACAATCTGAGTGTTTGTTGTCTATTGAGCACAAACATTTCACTAGGGTCTATCTTTTTGATTTGGAGGGCCCGGATCATATTATTCATTTCATCACGAGCCTCTTCATTCAATGCAGTACACCCATTTATTCTTTTTTCTACTTTTGGTAATCTATTCTTGGGCTGCTCTTTACCCCTCAGCCCTTAATTCCTACTGTGCTTTCATAGAGTTTGTGTACATCACTCAATATATCATCAGCATACTCCTGTTTTGTCTGCTTTTTCTTTTTTGGGCATGTTATCTTCTTTAAAGGGCTCTGGCGGTCCGTAATGGGTTTATCTAATTGGGACTGTGAGGGTTTCATGAAAACGTCTCTGATGTCAGTATCGGTCTCATTAACTTTCTTTTGTTTATTCAGTATCTTCCTCTTACTACCATTTGGTCGGTGCTCATGTATTTCAACATTATGATTGCCTACAAAATTCAGCTCTTTGTATATAGATTTCACTTTCGATTCTGTAGGTTTTCTCATGTCGTTAGCTGACTTATCATCTGATTTCCTAGGTTCAAATTCGATTATACATCCGTTCTTAATCATTTTTGTCTTTTTAGTACTATACATTGCTGCTTGTCCATATTTATTTTTCTTTTTTCTAGCTTGTAGCTTTCTTGTGTATTTTTCATAATTTAGCTTTTCCAGTTTCTCTTTATCACACATACCCTTTTTACTTGGCGATTTATATTCTGACACATTATACTCATTCTTTTTTTCACCAGTCTTACTCGGTCTTATCTGATCATTTATTGCATAGTCATACTCTGTTTCTCTTACGGTATTCACACCTTTGTCGCTCGTATTTTTCTTGTTTCTTTTACTGAGATCACATAATAGCAGTGAATGCATCGCTAGCTTGTCTTCTATAGACTCACATCTTTCTATAATAGTAATTAAGGCATTTTCTAAAGCTTGAAATAGTTCTTCTGTGTTCATACTTCCAAAGCTTGTTTCATCTAATGATTCAATTGTTATGACCTCAGGCTTTTCCACAATTGGTCTCTCAGGGGTCTGATTATCAATTGCTAAACAGGCTTTTCTTATGACTATTAGTCCTGAATTTGCATCAATTTCAAACCTTTCTCCTACATTTAACAATTCACCCACCTGTTTTTCCACATACGGTTCTGTCCCCCCAACACTCGTGGGGCACGGACAAGTATTATCATAATAGGATTGTACATTGTCTTCACATGAACCTAGTCCAGTTGGTTTCACTATCTGTGATAGCAATTTACTACCAATGCATGGAAAGGCAACTGTTAACTCATCCATAATTTCCAGTGCTGAGCATTCAATCTCTTTTGGTGTCTTAGTTTGCTCACTCTTTAAAATCATTTTATTTCCAGAACTCTCTATTTTATGGAAAAATGTCGTCATTTTGGCCAATTTACGTTCAGTTAATAGACCTGGTTGTGATATGATTCTCCTTTTACAAGCACGATTGGGCTTGCTCATTTGTTTACTGGTATCTGGCTTAAAATCACCCATTTTCCTTTGGGTGTTATTTACAGAGCGTAATTGCATTTAAAACAACACTTACACACTTCCTTAATGCAAATCATAATCTACAACTCGTATTCTTAAAATTGGCTATGTCACGAACCTTATGAACAACCTACTTTAGTATAGGCTCTAAGGTTCAACCCCACAGCATGGCACCAGGTGCCACGCACCGCGAACCACGAACAGCAAACAGCACACTTCCGTGCACTTACTGGTGCGCGCGCGTGGTGCGCTGCATGCTGGGATTATCACTTGGCACGGGGGAAGCGGAGGGGAGGGGCCACCTGACGCAGGCCAATCCTTCACTCTAAAAAATAAAAGAAGAATAAAAAACTACCATTAGGATCATGCGTGTAAACGCTAAGCATATCCAATCTGACAAAGGGTCGGGGGAGATACAAAAAAGTAGGCGTATCCAATCTGACAAGAAGTCTGGGGAGATACAAAAAAAGATGACATATCCAATCCAACTAGTGAGACTGAAAACACTCATCTATAGTTACATCAAAGTCAGGCAATGTCCGGGTGTTGCTGCTAATGACTTCCTCCGTTTACTTGCGGCTCATGAGCAGAGTACTCGTATCTTGTAGCAGCCTGCAAATAGGTCCAAGGTCCAAAGTCCAGACAGAGTTTATGCCAGCAAACAGCACACTTCCGTGCACTTACTGGTGCAGATACATAACTACAGCAAGAAGTATACACGCTCGGGACCGATGCGTCAGGAGTTCATGCCGAAATCATTTGAAGTGAACGTAATATCATATATTCGTATATCCATTTCCGTAATATCATAATTCGTATATCCATTTCCCAGCCCCCGAAGTCAAACTAGGGAGCTTGCATTTTAAGTTGTCCTTATCCATCTGCGGGCATGGAATGTATTGTGGTCTTGCTCCCCCTTCTCTAACAATGGGAACTGCGAGAACCCCATCCTGTAGTCGGATCCCAATATTAGTTTATCAATGCAGGGTTTATCGTGCCTAACTGCCTTCTTGCTGGTAGTGACCTTAACCTGCTTACATACGGTTGAGACTCTCCCTTCTCACCACATGATCATCTTTGGGGGAGCTCAGGATATATGGGATCTTTCTTTAGGATGTTCTTGGTCTGACCATCTTACTTCCTTATCCATCTGTTGGCTTCCCGGGGAGGCGCACGCACCCTCTCCCTTTGCCTCACGACCTGAATTTCTTTCCTCGTCTCACATTTCCAGACCCCAATTAGTGTGACTATCATCCCCTCTCGCCTGTATCTAGATTTAATCTTCTCAAAGACAGTGCTCAGCGTTCATCACTAAACATGTTTTCCTCTTCAGTTCGTAGTTGAGATACCGGGGATCGATTACCACTCCCTCGAGTTCCATACTCGCTATCCTGTCTTAGTTGCTGATATATTTTATTGATTCTTTCTCCAATGCCTTCCACATCAAATCTTTCTTCCGCTAGTGCTACTCTAGGTGTTTCTAGCGTTATCTCCTTTATTGGGAAAATCTCCCTTACTCTGTCCCATCTTATTTCTTTACTGCCTCATTTGCTCCTTCAGGATGAGACTGGCATCCAGACCTCACTGCCTCCTAGTCTGTTTTATTTCTTTGTCCACTTCCCTTTGCTTTCTTGCATCCCTTCTAGCCTTCCTATCCCTATCGCGCTTTGTCTATTGTCATACTTTCTTTATTCCTCTTCCCACTTTTTGTCTTTTTCCTGTTCCTCCCTGTATATCTCTTCCGGTTGATCGCTAATTTTCCTTCCTTGCTCATCCTCCCTCAATCTCCTTTCTTGTTCCCTGTCCTTCTTTTCTTGCTCGTCCTTATCTTTTCTTTGCCTAACCTCCTCGATGCTTTTCCCATCTAACTTAAGTAATATCTGTCCTCCCATCCATTTGTTCTGTACGAGCGTTACCTCGTCAGCCCTATCCTTTTCTCCCTTCCATTGCTTAATTTCCCGGTCTACATATGTTGATATATTCGACCTCTCACCTTTTTCTTCCTTATCTCGTATAGACTTACTGACATCTTCCTTTCTTTTACTTTCTTCTGGACTGTCATCACTACTATAAGCGGGGGTTCATATGTCGGGTTTCTATACCCGCTGCTGCTTTCAGTTCCTTTAAAGGGTAAACTCCAATCTCTTCTGTAGTTACACACTTAATCGCGGACAAGGTAAGAGGAGCTGAGGGCTCAATGCCCTCTCCCTTATGCTGATTAAGCATCCACTCCTCCGGTGGCGGGTCCTCCCTCTCCTCCTGGTACATTTTCCAAAGTTCCAAAATTGCCAGCCTTTTCTCTAATTTCTTTCCCTGTATGCAGCGTGCATGTATGTGGTCATGTAATGCATTGCAATACCGCCTTTGACAATGATCCCCTTTGTGGCCAAGGCATGAACATTTTATCAGCTGTGCCCTTTACCCATTCTGCACTGTACTGTTTGAGCTTGGGCACGTGGTTTGGCAGTGTCTTTACAAAGGTGCAGGAGACTGTTGATACTTACCAGATCGTTAAATAAACCTTTTCTTCGATCTTAAATCATCACCTTTAATTTGCTTTAAAACACCAAATATGAGCAAGCACCATCAATCACCGCTCAATCCTCTTTCATTCCAAAATCTTTCTGTATTTTGATTAGCGCCAATCATTTACTACACCTTAACTTCAAACACTGTCACTTTCTACTTTTTACAGTTCAATCACTTCTTCATACTTCACACAACAAATAACACTTAAAATAACCACACGCTACACATTAAGAACCACCCTGGTCACCTTCCCTTCATTATTAACCATTTATAATAAGGGGTATAATTGTCTCGCCTCTACTTATTTTACCCTATACAGGGTTTAAGACGTCACCTTTCGTGGTCCTGACCGCATGTACATCCTTTTCATTAATACTCCCGTTGGAGTTTGAGACGTCTTCTTCTAATTCCCTTGAACTAGGAGTGCTTAGGTGTTTCTTTATCCTCACAAGATTTCCTGTTACTCAAAATATCACAATCCCGCCACTTTATTTTGCCATTTCCCTTAGTCTACTTACATTTGTTAATCAACTCGAGGCCTTGGGTATCGACTGCTCCTTCAATCCGACCACTACGCCTTCCGTCCGCAGAACGCCAATGGAAACCAAGCAGGGATTTCTTCAAAGAGGGATCTGCCCGCCGTCTCTATTCTTCTTGCAAGTTTATTTGTATCGCCTGCTCTCCACAGGAAACTCTGCGATCTTTCATCTAATGGCAGAGGATGCCCGAACGTCCGAAATACTGGAGCCAAGCTGGTTTGGATCTTTAAACCATCTGCACTGCTACCACATGAGCATGCATATGGCCCTGAGGAACGTGCACATGGAATGAATGGAATTAATTCTGAGTCCAAATAACGTAAGCAACTCAGGAAGATGGCAAAGTACTGTTTTATTAACAATGTATCTAAAACAGGGAGGTTACATCGAACATCAATGGACGTATGCTCAGTCTCTCAATGATTTCCACACAAAATATGGTCCTTATATTAAATAATGCTTCAGAGTGATGTCAGACTACATGGCACTAGTGAAAACGCTATCAAGGGTCGGGATTGGTTAAGGGAAACCTCTAAGTATACATTTCTATAGGAGCTAGGATTGCTATTGGCTGCCAGTTATCAGGTGGACAATTTATGCCTACCTCTAAAAACATGTCATTTCAGAAACATTGAATACACAGTTTGGCAATGGTTTTCAAACTATAATGTCCTTTGTTATATGGACTAATATAATTGATTTGCATGCTTGTGCCATGGCTGGAACATTCAGTTCATTTAGCAGCACGTAAACCCAGACCCATGTGCAAGGATTTAGGACATGAAACGACCTCACCACCCAATCAACCCAAGATTTCTCATTGCCCATGCCTTCTGCCATGAAATTGTCTTTGGACTTAGCCTTGCAGAGTATCCTTGTCTTGAGAATGCACAGGAGTTAGGGCACTCGCTATTGTGTCTGGAAATCCAAGTTCAAACTCTATTTCCATCATTGGCTCACGTGACAGGATACCACGATTTGGTCCATTTTGCAGATTTTAAATGCTCTAAATGAATTAAAGCTTGCCATCCTTTTTGTTCTTTCTTGCACCTTAACATGAGAAGGTTCATCCTCCACATACTCGTTCTTCTTCAGAATAGATATCTGACCTTGCTTCTTGAATCTTGACTCCAGGCCAGGCAGCCTCGCCATGCAGCCAGGAGCCTATTATTCTTGCTGTGACACAATTTTCCATTCCTGCTTCATGGGTTCTGACTTACTTAATTTATGATACCAATGTCCATTTTCTGTAAAATGGCGCTTCACCTGCATTCTATTCACTACTCATAGCTGGCTTTTATGATGATTTAATCTACTTTGCGTTTTAGCGTCTGTACATTTATTGAACGTTTGTTCTCTGAACCACTTCATGCACGTGCAATCTTCTTCTTTCACACTTGAGAGTTCACTTGATCCTTACTTCTTCATCAGCCCCCTAGGATCCATACACCATCTTCAACCAGCGTCTCAAGACGTTGTGCACACTTTTTTATGATGTCAATAGCTCTTCTTCTTTGCTCCTTTTCATATTCCTTCAGGGAGTTCCTCCTGCAGGTTATTGTCACTTCTGGGGTAAATTCGGTAGGGCTGTCTCAACGGGTATCTTCTTTCAAACACTCGCTTCGGTATTGATATTATGGCTAGTGTCAGGCACAGTACGATCTCATGTCTCCAATACAGGAGGGTTAGGGGGTTGGGATTGCCTGCAGATGTACACAGCTGCTCCTCTACA
This sequence comes from Ambystoma mexicanum, assembly GCF_040938575.1. NCBI lineage: Eukaryota > Metazoa > Chordata > Amphibia > Caudata > Ambystomatidae > Ambystoma > Ambystoma mexicanum. The sequence goes on along the minus strand of NC_090924.1, from coordinate 332,898,330 downwards.
ACAGGGAATTGAAGGCAATGGTTTTCAACTGTTGTTCACAAAGCAGGTGTTGCTTCATGGGTGAAATATGCAGGGAGGGAAAGTATGCGTGGGAGGGCCAGCTTATGGGCCGTTGGGGAACAGGCAGGGACGGGGAGGTTCCAGGGGTTTCCCCTTTTTCCACCTCCAGGGGTTGCATCCCGGTACAGGTGTCTCACTCTGACTCTCTGAGTCCCTGTAGACCCCAGCACGTGACTTCAACAAAATCTCCATCCTGGAGCTCATTAACAACTTTAGCCTCAAATGCTTCAACCAAGCAGACAGTACCCAAATCATCTATAAAAGTAGTACATGGGACAACTCATGTCAAATAAACCAGAATATGATGCTTGCTTCACGCTTGCTTCAATGATGACAAATCCACTCAAAGTTAACCCAACCAAAATCAAAATGATTTGCTGCACCACAACAACAATTGCAAAGTCAATCGCCTTGCCTCAAGAAATGGGAACCTACCCACAGAAAACTTCAACATTCAAAATCGTTGGTCTCATCATGGACAGCACCTTCACAATAGAACCCCTGGGTAAAAGCCCTCAAAGCTGTTTCTTACAATTCTGAATTATCCAGCTGAGCATGCCATACTTGGTCTTTCTGCTGAGAACCATGGCAATCATGGCCATAATACTATCCAGGCTAGGTTATACCAACAGCTTATGCTTGGGCCTCCTGGAATGGCTACTAAGGCAACTACAATGTGCCCGAAATGCTGCAGCCAGACTTCTGCTGATGTGCCAATGGCAGGAACACAGCACACAGGACCTCTGAATGCTCCACTAACTCCTGGTCAAACATAAGTTACAATTTAAGACCATCTGTATCTCCCACTGAGTCTTCCATAGCAGGGACCCAGAACCCATTAAGCACATTCGCCGACTGCGCGCCAACCAAAATGCTTGGATCCAGCAATGCGGCCTCAGGAGCATTGCCAAGTTTCTTCCACAAATGTTAGAGGACATTCCTTCCCGTTTCTTCAACCAAGATTTTGAAATCCAATTCGTGTGTTGCTGTACGAAACTCATGGTGGCAACAGTAAAGACAGACACAAGTGATCACAGTTCAAGGGTGTTTATTGACCATTATAATGGGTGAGAAAAATGCCTAATCTAAGCCTAAATCTAAGATGGGAGCAAGCTACGACCATCAAATAATGATAAGGCAGTCCTGGTGGCATCTTGACAAATAGAAAGGGCCTATACTAAAAAAAAAACTATTGCCAATTCCTTACAGCTAACTTACAAAATGAGTGTGGGAAAATGTTTACCAGAAAAGCAAGAAGTGTTCACAAAATGAAAGTCAGGGTGGTAAGGCTGAGTCTCCTTTCTCCACGTTTGAAGCATGCGACAAGGCGGGACTCTCGAGCACAGCACACTCCTGGGCCTCGTCAGCACAAGGTTCACAGTTCAAGTTCTGTGATATCACAACCTTCAGAGGTTAAGTCTCTTTCTTGCTAAAGACTCTTGCCTTAGAAGGCTGGCTGATTCACGATGCAAAACAAACAAACAAACAAAAGGTTTCTCTGGTACTGTGGTACCTTGGGCAATTGCTCTTCGCCCCTTGGATCTCCCTCCGCTGTGCACGGATCCTTCTTGCAACTTGGACCTCCCTCCATCGGGTTCACTTCAGCCTTTCAAATATTTGCTCATATGATTCAAAATGTCTTTTTAAACAATTTCCCCACTGTGGACAACCCTCGAGCGGGTTTACTCTTGTCGACACAATGTTCACTGGTGTATTACCCTTGATGCATCTTAATCAAATAAACAAAAGTTCTCTTGGTGATCTTTCACCTTGGGCGATTGCCTCTCACCCCTAGGATCTCCCTCCCATGGGCTCAGATCCTCTTTGCGACTTGGACCTCCCTCCGTCGGGTTTCACTACAGCCTTTCTTTATCACAGTTCATGTACTCTTAACACAGTTCATGTATTACTCAAGTTCACCAGAAAGCGTTGGTTCCCTTTCTCCTAGCTTTCTTTCGGCATCCCTCAGTCGGGTTCACACTTGCCTTATTCCACAATTCACAATGTTATTGAAAAGCAGGGTTCCCTTCCCCTAGCTTTCCTCTGGCAACGGGTCAGAGATTTTCGATTGTATAAAGGATTTGACATAACCCTTATATGACCACTCTGTTGCCTCACGCCACTCTTTTCCTAGGGCTTCTGGTTCTTGTAGTTTCAATGAATAGGTCCTGGTCAGAGTCTATCGAATGAGCGGCCACGTGGTGCCGGATCCCTCTGCACCTGGACTTCAATTGGGCTTTCTATACAATTCAACCTCATACACAAGTTCTTTGTCTTTCAGTTTCCTTGTGTTCAGAAATGTTGCCACTTGCACCTTTGGGCTCAACACAGTTCAGTTTACTATCAGTTTACTCTGACTCACCGGCTGTGCTGAACCCGTTGGCTTGTTTGTTCTCTGGAGTCAAGGATAGTACCACGTTAGCCAGCTTGCCTCTATGCCTGCATTATCAAAGTGGGAGGCCCCGTGTAGCATTGATGTCTGCTGCTTCGCTTTCCCTTTCAGTGGCTTTGCGGTTCTGAGGTGAAAAGGGCATGGTCAACTCCCACTGTGTCGTCCTTCCAGGTCTCACCACTTTCCTTTTCCATTTGAACTGCCGGATTGGTGTAGCTGTTTGTTCAGCCTTGCTCGAAGCATGCTTTTGTGATCCGTCTTTTATCCCCGTGGGGAAGGTAAAGGCCTGTCAGATGTGCATGATTATTGTCAATTGCCTGACTGCCTCACCCGTCCATTGGGGCATGTCGGGTAAACGGCTCTGCTGTTAGTCTGTTGTTTGTTATCGTGTAAGAAAGTGTTTGTGTGGGAAAAGGGGGTGGGGGTAGAGCTTCTAAATATGCTACGGGGTAGGAGAATTTGGAAGGGTGGGTTTGGTAGGGTTTATGAAATTAATAGGGGGGCAGTGGTTTTTTGTCAAAGTAGACTGGGAATTTGTGAAATAATAATCAGAGGGACGTGGAGAAAACTGACTGGGAGTATTCTGATACACAACGGGAAAACAGGGATTATGGGAGATGTAGTTTCCCATGATAACATTGTTCCGGTTCCTACTGGGTTTCATAGACAAGGAAGGGTGTTGGATTTTGATAAGGGAGAGTGCCTGCAGGGGTGGGGTTTACTTTGGAATAGCCTAATAAGGCCTCCAGGACTTCATCCTTCTCCCTGGTGTAATACCGCACCTCACTTGGGGCATTTCCCTGAGCACAACCCCGGGTTCCCCCTTCCAGGTGATCCTCCCTCTCTCGACTGCCCCCAGGGTTGGAATCAGAGATGTCTTTATGGGAGGGCAAAAGGGGCACTTGCCCAGGGCCCCCACCTTGGAGGACGTAAATAGCACATGCCAGGAGATTTTATGGCATGCTGCTGAGGCGCTAAACCTATTGACTGTCTGTTTTGACAAGTACATTGTGCCTTGATCAATTAATCATGTTATGCTTTCTGTGTTCACTGTGGAATACATAGTTTGTGGGTTCCGTATGGCACAACTTCTGTAGCATACTTTCCTTCCTCTGGGAATTGCGTTGATCATGTGCAATAGCAAAAGTTGAAATCCATATTGATAAACTGAGTGCCATAATGGTTCGGAAGTTAGCTCTGTGTGTTAAGCACTCATTGGAGAGATATGTGTTCATCGGAAAGATTAGAAGAGCACATTCCAGCAAGGCTGGCTGCACCTTTCCTGTTTCTGAAGTTTATAAACATACCTGCATATGTACTTGGTTTTTCAGGATAAAAGGTGCTATTATCAGTAATGTTCCTGCACCAGATAGGGGTTGCTATCAAAACTAACATGTCATTTGTATGGTGAAGGTCTAGAAATTGGTTTGTTTAGATGGGGCATTCTAAAACCTAGGCAATCCCCTCCAAAGATGAGCATAAACTATTAGCGCAAGTGGTGAATAAGTATCCAAATTCAAGACTGTGGAACCAAAGTGAACATGCTTGTATCCTGGCTTTGCCAGCAGATGATAGTGATCCTGGTCAAATCATATATCTCTTGAATTACTGTGACGTCTTCTGTGAGGTTTGCCTTCTTGTATGCTGGTGGCATCGTTTAGCTCATTACTTGATATTTCTTATGTAGGTCATTTGAGTGGAAGGGGTGGTAGACAGGAGCCAGTGGACTAGATGTTGTAGGCCTTGGGCAAGCATATTTTAAGGTCTGCTCGTTAGACACAAAAAAGTTTAGCTTTTTCTATAAAAGTCAAAGGTTTTTTTGCACGTTTATGAATGACAATTTCACGAGCCATTGTTGTGGAAGTTTTTCAAGCTTAAAAGTACAAAAGACATACCTAGATTAAATCTGTTAAATCTCATCGTTTGGTATGCTGGTACTTAGATACTTGCCTTGATTATGGAGAGATTGAAGCTAGATATGTTCCCATTTTACGTAACACCCTTCTGTAATATTTTGGTTTTTAAAATGGTCAGGTTTGGAATTGTGATTTGTGTACTTTGCAAGTCAATTTTATAAAATGAGAAGATCGTTTTAGTACATGGTAAGAGTTGGAAAAGAAAGTGTTCAAATGCAGAAATTGCATAGTTGGAACAAATCCCAGCTACACCCCTTAAGCAATGTGTGATCCTGGGCATCTCATTTAATCTGTTATTTCCTAACCCCTGAGAATTGCCAGTCCCTAAACCTTTCGAAATGGTCAGCCCTTCAGAGTGATTTCCTTCTCAGGGTATCATCTTCATAAAAGCCTCACTTATGATTTCACTGGCTCCAGGGTTGCTTCCACTGTAATAGTGAGCATAGATACACCTTGATCTCTAATGGCAACACTATTTGACAACCATGTCCCACTTCTAATCTCAGTCTGTCTGGATAGAGACACCTTCCTGGTAGCTTCTAATCTGCATTCACTATCCATGCTATGTGTAGCTTTCTCCTTCCTTATAATTGGTCTACTGTATCCATGCTTGAGGACTGTTGCATTCTCTGAGGCAACTAATGTGAGTTATCTGCCTATTCTGGGTTACATGTACCTTTAACATACAGTCCTGCATTAATACTACAGGCTGCATTGATAAAAAAAAATCATGTTTCTATACTAGAAGAGAAGTAACCTCTTCGTAGATTGCTAATGTTGCCCTTCAAATGCTACTTGTTTATCATTCTTTTTTTTCCTCAAAAAAAATATAAATATATATATTTTAATTGTATTAATTCATTTAACAATTTACATAAACAATAAAACATAATACAATAATATAAATGTAAATGTAATACATATACAATTGCAACATAATAGCCTAATTTTAAAAAGAGCAGCAGAGAAAGATAGAAATCCAGGTGAACAAGAAAGCAAAAGAAAAGAGAGAAGAGGAGAGAGAGAAAAAAAACAAGGGGAATATAAAATCAAGAGAAAATAAGAATCATAGAATGCGAATAAATAGCCAAGCATAAAGATCATTAAACACACCCCAAATCATTTCATATTTATCGAGTTGATCCTTGCCATTAAAGGATATTTTCTCTGTCCTAGACAAAAGAGACAGACTCTGCAACCAATCATCAACATTAGGGGAAGTGTCACTTTTCCAGAATTACAGAATTTGCTTCTTAGCTAGTAGAAGAGTTCTATATGCCCAGAACATTTTTTTACTAGACAATACAATATTTAAAGCTTTTAAACCTAACACACCAAGAAGCGGATCTCTAGGCAGCGATAAATCCATAACCAGTTCCATTCTCTGATAGCACCATCCCAGAATAGTCATATCTTTCCACATAATCACAACGTAAGGAGCGTGGTGCCCACCCCTCTTTTACAATTCCAACAAACATCGACATTACACAACTTGCACAATCTCATCCTCCATGGAGACCAGTATAGATAGTGATTAATTATTTGTTGAGTGTACCTCAGGCCTAAGTCTACGTTGTATTTACCTGGACCTGTACATATGCAGTTCCATTCAATATCTGACAACGAGTAACCCAGATCTGAATCCTAATTCCCTCTACCACATTGCAATGTTAATTGAGATGTAGAAGGTGCAATCAATGTACACAAAAGTAGATGCAGACAAGAGCATTGTCTTGGAGAGAAGTAATATTGCAGGTGTTGTGTGCATTGTAGCATTCAATGATAAAAAAAAGTACATCAAAAAGTTCCTGTAATGCATTATAACAAGGAAACTCAGTTGCTTTCAGCTTAAATTTAAAGCACTGGAATTCAAAATCAACCATATTCTGACCATCATGCACCTGTCCAATTCACCAGATACCTGCCCTTTGCCATGAAGTCCACAATATAACTGTTATTCTGCTTCACAGCCTGCTTTTTCCATAGACTAGAATCTGCACACAGTAAATATTTCTCATCCCGAACCTCATTACATTTATGCCATTCTTTCACAACATGGTTTATAAAAGGTGGAGTTGCACCAACCAACAAAATTTTGTCCATGAACAAAAGAACATCTAGGGGGGTGGGCGAAATAGTTTTTCTCAATTTTAATCAAACCTGCACAGTTAACTTGATCAGCTGGCAACCAATGGTGTAATATGCGTAACGTAAATGCAGTATGATAACATTTTATGTCGGGATAAACAAAACCACCCAAATGCACAGATTTATGAAGGACATCCTTTGGGATTCCTGCATGGCCTCCTTCCCCCAGATACATTTATTCATGAACCTATTCATACTCAACAATGGATTTTTTCAGAGTGGCAAAGGGAGCATACTAAAAACATATTATAATTTTGGAAGAAGGGACATCTTCACCTCATTTACTTTACCCCATAAGGACTATTTTAACTTCTCCAATTTACAGCAGAGTCCATCTATTTCCGTAATTTTCAGGTGGATGGTACATGTAAGTGAAGATTCAATATCTCTGTTTACATGAGTACCCAAATAATTAAGAACCGAATCAGACCACATTTCCCGTGTCTGAGTCTTTGGAGTCTTTGTAACATTAATTTTATAATTAGAGAATCTACCATGTTCATCATTCTTATTAGAGCAAGAATGAAGGGTAAGGGGACTTAAAGGGAGTAAACATGCATATTTTGAATGCTGCGAGGCAGTATATCAACCTATAGGTTATGATCACGGTGGGGGGTGCCACCATATATTCTTGATCACTTAATTCCTTTGGTTTGTTGGAGGTGGGCCCCAAGATGTCCATGCCCAGGGCCCCAAAAATGCTTAGGATGGCCCTGGTTGGGATCTGAGAGTGCCAGTCCTTCCCTGGCCCCCTGATAAGGGATTCTCTAGGTCTGCTTGGGAGAATACCCTCAGGTTTCTTACATAGTTCACACAAAGGATGACCACCCTAGTGACCAGAAAATTCTCCAAAACCTAGTGTGACGAACCTTTGCATGTCATCCCTTCTCCTGTAGGGGGATAATCTTCCCATGAGGCCAGGGAGGGGAGGCTGCTTACCAATAGTCCCCATGGGGGTGGTACTCAGCAGGTAGATCTCACGGGGAGGGAAACCCCATGTGGTACAAGGGACAACACCTTGGGAGAAACACAGAACAATTCCCTTACACCCCAACCTCCCTCACCCTGTTACCCTGCACAGGACATAATAACCACACACACTTCCATGTATGTCTGCAGAATAAATAATGTCACTTCCGCAAGAAACACTGAGACAAGGAAGAAGATTGAATACAAGGATTAATATAGAACTGGGGTGAGGAAGAAGTACTGAGTAATGTAGAATAATCCACTGAACCACTATGAACGCACTAGTCAATTTGAGTCAAGCAAACCAAAACGGAACATAAAAAGGGAAGAAGCACTTGATGAGGAGAGAGGCCCTACCAGAAGGAAGCAGGAGATTCGAATCCTGCAAGCAGTAGAGAAGACAGGACGCTGACGGTACCAGGAGCGAGATGCTTACCCACTAGTAGAGGTGTTCTCGGGGCATCCATCGCAGATGAACACCCGAGAGGAGCAGAAGCCTGATCCTCCAGCCAGACAGGATGCCTGGAGCACGTGGAGAAGCTGAGACATGCAGCACAGAGGCTGGGAGTCAGCGGGGAACTGTTGCAGTATCTGGAAGCCGCGGAGGGAAGTGGAGAAGGCTCAAAGCACCCACAAACAACCAAATACTACTGATAAGCTCTCCAGAGAGGTTGGGGAGAATGGGTGGCTAAAAGAAGGGAGAATCAAAAAGGCGTGTCTCGGACCCGCACCCACAACCCAATCAAGGCCTCCAAAAGCAATCTTATCTTCATAGTCACAGTACCTAGCAGGATAGTGTTCCAGGCTGGCTGTGACCAACAAAGTAGTAGTAGTGAAGCGAGAAGAAGAACAATTAAAAAATACAGAAAAAGGCGAGTCTGGGATTCGCACCCATATGAAGAGAGAGCCAAAGCAATCTTCATAGTCACAGTACATGGCAGGATAGTGTACCAGGCTGGCTGTGACCAACAAAGTAGCAGTAGTGAAGCGAGAAGAAGAATAATTAAAAAATACAGAAAAGGCGAGTCTGGGATTTGCAACAATTTGAAGAGAGAGCCAAAGTAATCTTCATAGTCACAGTTCCTGGCAGGATAGTATACCAGGTTGGCTGTGACCAACGAAGTAGTAGTAAAACGAAAAAACTGCAATTAAAGTGCGTTAAAGGCAAAAGCCTGGGACACACTCACATATAAAGAGAGAGCCAAAGCACTCTTCATAGTCACAGTACCTGGCAGGACGGTGTACCAGGTTAACTGTGAAACCAATGAGAAGACAAGAGGAATCTTTATAGTCACAGTGTCTGGGAGAAACAAGAGCCAGGTTGACTGTGAATTATACTGGCAAGAAACTAAGGGAAAGGAAGCATCCTCCCTAGTAATTTGTAGACATGCAGCACAGAGGCTGGGAGTCAGCGGGGAACTGTTGCAGTATCTGGAAGCCGCGGAGGGAAGTGGAGAAGGCTCAAAGCACCCACAAACAACCAAATACTACTGATAAGCTCTCCAGAGAGGTTGGGGAGAATGGGTGGCTAAAAGAAGGGAAAATCAAAAAGGCGTGTCTCGGACCCGCACCCACAACCCAATCAAGGCCTCCAAAAGCAATCTTATCTTCATAGTCACAGTACCTAGCAGGATAGTGTTCCAGGCTGGCTGTGACCAACAAAGTAGTAATAGTGAAGCGAGAAGAAGAACAATTAAAAAATACAGAAAAAGGCGAGTCTGGGATTCGCACCCATATGAAGAGAGAGCCAAAGCAATCTTCATAGTCACAGTACATGGCAGGATAGTGTACCAGGCTGGCTGTGACCAACAAAGTAGCAGTAGTGAAGCGAGAAGAAGAATAATTAAAAAATACAGAAAATGTGAGTCTGGGATTCGCACCCATATGAAGAGAGAGCCAAAGCAATCTTCATAGTCACAGTATATGGCAGGATAGAATACCAGGCTAGCTGTGACCAACAAAGTAGTAGTAGTGAAGCGAGAAGAAGAACAATTAAAAAATACAGAAAAGGCGAGTCTGGGATTTGCAACAATTTGAAGAGAGAGCCAAAGTAATCTTCATAGTCACAGTTCCTGGCAGGATAGTATACCAGGTTGGCTGTGACCAACGAAGTAGTAGTAAAACGAAAAAACTGCAATTAAAGTGCGTTAAAGGCAAAAGCCTGGGACACACTCACATATAAAGAAAGAGCCGAAGCACTCTTCATAGTCACAGTACCTGGCAGGACGGTGTACCAGGTTAACTGTGAAACCAATGAGAAGACAAGAGGAATCTTTATAGTCACAGTGTCTAGGAGAAACAAGAGCCAGGTTGACTGTGAATTATACTGGCAAGAAACTAAGGGAAAGGAAGCATCCTCCCTAGTAATTTGTACATACAAGACGAAGGCAAGAAAACTGAGATATTACCTCAACATTTGGATGAGACAGGAGAGGAAACCAGGGGGAAGGAAATCAAAGCCCCTTGTTGTTGTGTTGTGGACACGTTTGGAACACTGAAAGAAGGAAGACCCTCAGGAGACTTTGAGAGGGGGAGACAACCTGGGGAGTAAGGTTGTCCTTCCTTTTGGGGTTTATTTGTGGCACCATTTTGGAACTTTGTTTTGCAATCTGAAAAAGAACTTTGAGGCTAAAGAAGATCCCCTTTTCACATTTGTCAAGAGACAGATGAATAGGTCATTCATGGCAACTGCCCTGTAACTGCCCTGCCCCTGCCCCTGCCCCAATATAATTGTAAAGGGGAGAAACACTATGCACTAAGGTGACCATACCGACCTTATCCCAGACAGACACAGGAAGAAATCAACCTGATGTAACAAGAGATGGTGAGAATAAGCAAACTCACAGTTAAATACACGTGCATGCAACAGACACAAAGTAAATCTGTACCCACCATGAAGAAACGCAGACACTAGGTCACACGTGCATTTATACCTGAAGAATATTGCTTGCAAACACAAAGACACGAAAGCAATGTATACACTGAAATGCAACACAAATGAGATACATATATAGCCCACTAATATAGAAATGCAACAGTAATGGGCAGCCATCTTGTTCAAAATGGAAGCCGTAGCAGACATTAAAATGAATGGAAGTCTTCAAGGCAGTGAAACTCAAACTGCTGAATTCACAGAAATACAGATTCATGCGGGTCACTGTACAGTCCCTTCCAAGGTAACTGAAAGATTAGGGAGGACATGGACGGTTCAGAAAAGAACATGAGATAACAATTCTCAAGGCATAAGGATTTATTCCTCTAAGATTAATTAAGGAACAACTAGCCTTTGAACACCAGTTGCAGAATAATTAGAAGCTAAAACCTCATAGGGAACAGATCGACTACGTCTGTAGTGGTCACGAAGGTAATAACACTTGCACTCAAAGTAGCTAAAATCATAGTAAATTCAGGGTGAAATAATTTAGACCACCGTCCTCTCACATGTGACCCATAATTCAAGAACACTGTCCATTCATTAGCCCCAGACACAGATAAACACCTGCATTGACTCCCCACATTTTCGCAGATGTACATTGCCATGCAAAGCCGTCTACAAAGGGGTTACTCTGGTGCATGGCCTAGGAATAAGGTATGTGATCTTCTTTAATTGAATAAAAGCAGTTCATCAACCCTCCACCCCCTACACCCATTTTTGGTCCATGTATTGATGACCTGTCAGTTATTCATGGTTGGTCAGTAAGATGCCAACCAATGAAAACTCACCGTGTTATGCTGCTCAGTACAAGTGCACTAACCAAAGAACTACTTTAAAGAGGACATGCATTCTCTATTATCAATTTAGAGGTGGTCCGAGGTGGAGCCATCAGAAATACAATAGCCAATTAAAGAACTAACCCATATACAATGTGTACATAATCTGTTCCCTTAACCAATCCCTCAACCCCGTATGTTTTTGTAACCAAGATTGTGATGTGAGGTCAATTATGACATATTTTCTGTTTTTAAACCATTGTCATGCCTGGGAGAGGCTGAAAGTTCCAAGAGTGTATTGCGTGTATGCTCTCCCTGATTTATGTGGATTTTTACCATTCCGCTTAAACTGGGGTTTCCCAGAACATCATTACATATGATAGTAGGTCGGATGGTTCGCCGAGGCACACGGACCGTCGAAATTCCATGCTGTGCCCTGAAGACCATGAAGTGACCTGTGGAGACCTGTGAATTACGCATGACTTGAGAAGGTCGAAAACAGCCACCTTGGAGAAAATACAGTCCGATCCCCGCCATGCGCCCCATAGGGCGAAAGGCGGCTGGCTGATTGATGGAAGTTTGATGCTGGACATCTTGAGGAACTGTGACATGATAAAAGATTGATTATAGTGGAACGCACTAAACCTTGTACAAGGTATTCATGGTGAGATTCCCAGGGACAAGGTCACAGAAGAGTGAGTTGAAACCCCCTTTCTGGGGTATGATAAGAGGAGAAGATTGATTACCTCACCTGCTGATGAGAAAACCGTATGTTCATGTATCTAGTGATTGCTGGTGCCAGCAGAATGGTGTAAAGTGGTTTGGTTTTGTGTGAAAGTGAAGTTTTGTGCATAGTGGTGCATATTGTGGTAGTCGTCAAGTTGTGGTTTGGACCAAAAGGGCTTGGTCCGGGGCATGGGCAACGTTTGTGGTACCTGACCAGGTAGTTGTAACGTAGAAGATGTTGGGATGAGACATAAAAGTGGTGGAAATAGAGGGACATTTTGACGGAGGGAGAGTGTGAAAGAGGGGTGAATGGGCAGTAAGCAGAACTAGAACAGAGGCTTGGTAAGTATTGGTAGACTAAAATGTGACGTGTAATCATGGGAGAGACTCCCCTTATGCATTTATGTAAAGCATTAGCCCAGTAAAAGGACACAATTGACAAGTACGATGCCTACCACAACTACCATGCCTCACGCACACTGCAGGCAAGATGTTTATGCCTTGGCCGCAGTAAGGTACTCTTGCGAGATCAGTACTACAACACATGATAGCATAATTGAAGACATCACAAAAACGATTAGCGATTCCAGAACTGTGGAAAGTGTATGGGGATGAGACAGAGGAGTCACCCTTGAGAGAGTAGATGCTTAATCAGCATGAAGGGTAGAGCACAGTGCCCTCGGCGCCTCCTCCTCTTCTCCGAAGCACAATATTTTTGGGTAAGATGTTTTGTCTTCCAGTGTGTACTCTGCAAACTATTTCTAATTCTGATTCACAATAAAAAAGAAGGTTTGAAAAGCTATTTTTAAGTCCATTGTTTTTGGAGGACGCGAACGCCTCTTTCTATGACCCACAGAGTAACTTTCCGAAGGCAACGGCTGACTCAGATACCAGAGAAGTGGCTTAGAATTGCCACTCAAGCTAATTGCAAAAGGCTTCCACCTGCCATCAGAAGGTGCCTAGCAAAAGATCCGGCATCTTCTTTATTTGGGTTGTTTGTTAATCGCCCTTTACTGGTGTGTTTCCTCTGCAGGAATTGGTTTTTGCTTCGGAGACTTTTTGGGCGTGTGATCTGCAGAATGTTCATGATATGGTGCTGGAGAACCGTAAGTATTCCAAGGAAGCTCTGGCGTCACATGCAGATGTTTCCCCGAGCTTTGCTTCAATGTATTCTCTGGGTGGCAAGGATTGGTTGCCTGCACAGTTTTTGTCTGCTCTCTTTTTTGCCAGTTAGGCTTTCTGCTCACTTTTGTAGCCCTCTTACAGAATATTCATCTGGTTGCACTCTTTCTATGGAAGGTTTGTAAAATTCATCCAGTTTTGCCACATTTCCCAGATGGAACCACTGGCACCTGATCCTTTGGATTGTTCCCTTGAACCTGGATCTCGTGATTCACTGTTGGGTTAGGGAGAGCTGGAGGTTTCTGAGTCCTGTGTTGCTCGGGGTCAGTTGCACTACTCGGTTCCTGTAAAAGATTATCTTGATAGCGATCGATCCTGGTGTGATGGTCAGGTGACCATGGAAATGAGAGGAGCATGGCCGTGAAGGCTCATATGACCATGCCAATAAAAGGACAGGAAAAACCTGCCAATTGTCTTCCCTCCAGTACCTGTCAACAGGCTGAACGTGTCTTTCTTTTTGTCCCTCAGCTCTGAGGCAGGCCAGGCTGGCCCTGGACATCACACTGGTGACGAGGCGGCAATACCGCCAGCGTCACTGCAGCACGGTGCAGCGCCAAAGGCCCGGATTCACCTGGACTCCTCCCTGAGTCGTGCCTGTGTACCACTCCTTCGTAAAGCTTGCACAACACCGTCAGGAGCCCACCAATGGTGCACTTCACGACTTTCATCCCTTTCCACATCATCAAGATCTACTCTACTTAAAGACAGCGCTCTATGCATGTATGTTAATGCGTCACCTGACACTCCTCCGGTTTGCCTCGATAAAGATCCTTCAACTTCCTCTTGGGTTTTATTCCCATCTTTATCTCTCATTTGTCTATATACATCCCCAATCCTCTTCCCTATGTTTTCTGCTTCATGCTCATCAGCCCATGTCTGTATTCTCTGTATCCCTTGCAGCTCCCTGCGGGGCTGTAGTGACCCTCTCTCTTCCTCAAATCTTTCTCATGCTTCAATCGGCACTATACTTCGATTAAATAGAAGAGATCTATCTCATCATCCTTTAATCCCCTACTTCGATTCATCTCATCTTCTCAACACTCTTTTCTCTTTTCACTTCTTGCCTTTTTTGCAACCTGCATTCTCTGTATTTCTGTCTCTTCTCGCCTCTTCACTTCTAGTCTCTCTTTTTTTTCTTTCCTCGTACCTTCTTCGTTCTTCCTTTTGCTTCCTCTCGTTTTCTTTCTCTTCTTTGTATGCTCTCTCATGTTCTCTTTCTTTCTTTTCCTGCTCTTCTCTTTCTTCCCTTTCTCGAACCCATCAATGCCCTTATCATTTAACTTAAGTAATATTTGTCCTCCCATCCATTCATTCTCTACTATTGTTACTCCCTTAGCCTTATGTTTCACTTTCCTTTGTCTCCTTGCTTTTTCCTCTATCTCCATCTGTCTGGCCTTTCTCTCCTCACGCTTTTTTACTTTCATTGCATGTTGACATATATTTGCGTTCTCTACTTTTGCTCTTGGATTAACACACCCATCCCTGCTTTCAATTCTTTTAAAGCATAAAATCCCTTTTCCTCAGTATATGTGCTCTTGTTTTCAGAAGGGGAAAGAGGAGTTTTTTCAAGAGTGGAAAGAAGAGCCGAAGGCGTGATATCCTCCTTCTTATTTATTTATTAAATATTTTTATAAAGCGGCACACGCCCGTGCGTCTGAGAGCGCACAAATAAAGTAAATAAATGAACACAGAGAAATCAGCGGGGAGAAGCCAGAGTTGCTGATTAAGCATCTGCTCCTTCTCAGGTGGATCTTCTTTCTCGCTCTGATACATTTTCCACAACGCTAAAACCAAAGCCAATCATTTCTGTAACTTCTTCTCCTTGTATGTAGCATGCAAATATGTTGTCATATTTCGCAATACTGTTTTTGACAACAAACCCTCTTGAGGTCACGGCATGAGTGTTTAATTAATCGTGCCTCTAGCCCACTCCGTGTGATACTGCCTTATCTTGGGTGTATATCTCAGCAGTGTCCCGCGTAGCTGTAGACGAGGGGTGTCCCTATGATGACAAGTCGATCTCGACTGTCAATACTTACCAGATCTTTTGCTCTTTTTATTTATTTAATCAAGTATACCACACTGATTAATTTGAGCAGGCCCCATTAATCTCAGCTTATTACCAATGAAAATATTTTTAAACTATTTTAAACCACTTTAAATATCTATGCAATGATGTTTTTTGTTCCTTTGTTTACACTTTCTATCAATTTTAACCGTTTTGTTGTTTTATTAGTGAGATATTAAGAGTCTTGTCTTGATTTTTTGCTATCGTTTTAAATCTCCTAATCTAGACATAATAAAAGTTTTATACTCACATATTTATAACCCCATACACATGTGCACTTTTAAATTTCCTGCGTACGCCTTCCTTTACTATCTTAAGTAAATGTATCTCATCTCACTTTTTACCTTATTTTGGCGTTTGATAAGCACTCTTCTTTTTGGCCTTGCCTCAGGAATCCTTAAATTATACACTTATTTGGGGTTTTAGTGCGTACCTTCTGCCACTCTTGGAACCAGGAATCTTCTTTCTGATCCCCAAAAATTCTGTTACTTCTATACATATATTTCACAATACAGCCCCTCCCCTTATTTTTGCCACCTTTGATATTCTACTTACATCCGTGGCTCAGCTCGAGTCTCTCAACATCAACTCTTCCCTCAATCGACCAGTTCGTCTTCAGTCCGCGGGGCACCTGTTGGGACCGGACAGGATTTTCGTCAAAGGGACATCTGCCGACCGATACTTCTTACACGTGTGTATTTGCGCACCGATATCATAGGAAGCTTCATGGTCTTCTGGCAAATGGGGAGACAATCGAGAGTCTGAGAGTCTGGATCTGGGCCTCGGTCGATTAGACAGAACCATCCACACCGCAACCAAAATGTGATCTAGAACCTTGAAGCATCTCATGTGCTAGATGGAATTACCAATAATGATCTTGGACTCAAACACCGGACAGACTCAAAGAATATGGCAAAGTACTAGGCAATCTGGCAGATAACAGGCAGTAATTCACGCACTCACACCCAAGTGTAATCATACAAAAGTTTTATACCTCGATATGCGTCATCTATGACATCATCCTACATGGCAAACTAAAACCTATTGAACGGAGGGATTGGTTAAAGCAACAAATGTACCTATAGTATATTTAAGTGTTAATACCTTAATTGACTGGCCTTTATCTTGTGGGCATGCCTTGAGCCACCTCGTAATACATATAATACTGATTATAGCGGGGGGAAAATGGCAGCGGGTTTGTCTTTGCAAAATTGTATAGCATGTTGCTACATAGACTCTCTGAATGGTTGGCATGCTTTACCAACCTTGGACTTTTGGCTCGTTAGCAGCACGCATGCTAAACAAAACTCAGGTGCTGCAAGCAACGTCAGAGTACTCCCCACTTTCCAATTGGTCCATCGTCTCTCATCGGGCATGCCCCAAGCCAAGGCTTCTCCTTTGTAGTTGACCTTGAAGCCTGTTCTCTGGTCTGGGACATTCAAGGGCATGTGGGCATACCATTATCTTCATTTGGGCTTAATGAATAGCCCTTGATTTCAACTTCTGAATCACGTGTGAGGAGACCACAACTTTGTCCATCTCAACCTTTTTTTTTTACTGCTATTTGATTTAATTGATTTGGGTGTCATTACCCTTCTTGGCCTCTGGAGACTTGCTCACTCCATCTTACAAAGGTTTTCAGCATCTTTGCTTGTCTAATACTTGCCTCTTGCAGATGTTTTCTCCTTTGCTTAATCTAAGAGAAATATATCTTACATACATGGCTTATCCTTTTGACTCCCCTTCTGATTGATTTTAATATGAATATGATGTCTATCTTTCCATCATTTCCGCTCTAGCCATGTTATGTTCCTCTGCAGCAAGCTTCTATATATCTCATCTACCTTGCATTTCGGCATATATACACTTATTAGTCAGCAGGTTACTTTTCTTCTTTGCATATACAATTTCTTCATATTCGATTACACGTTTCTCTTGTTATTTCAGTTACATCTTTATTCGTTGAGTATTTGCATATCGTTTCAGTGATTCTCTGTATTTGTCCTCTATGACGTCACTCTGCTCTAGTCAGATTTCAATTATAGCCCCGGGAGAATAGCTCAGGGACAACATGCTCACCTTCGAAGCAAGACGATGCGTAGCAACAAAGATTCGATCTCCGGGTCCGTGCTTATAAACCTCTGAGCATTATGTGTGTTATAAATAACCAATTATAATTATAGCTCTGTGATGTCCAATGGTGTGTGCAGACATCCTTCCACCCTTTGAGTGCCAGGGTACATATGATATGGTTGCCTGAGTGCATATCGTCTCTCATACACTCAATGCGGTATTGGAATAATACCTGGTGTCCCACATAGGGCTCTTCTCCTACTGTTCCAGTATGATAGAGGTGAGGGGGCGGGAGCTAGGGTAACATGTCCATCTGCTCCTCTACACTGTTTTTCAAATGTTCTCAGGGAATAGGCCCAAATGAGCAAATGGGTTCCATCTGCCGCTCAATCACATTGTATCACATAGTCGAAAGGAATCCACCTTTATTGACCATTTCTTCAAGAAAGCTTACTACTGACTATATCTCCCACAGAAAAACGAACTATCACTATGTGTGGCGAATTTGCCCAGGGGTGGTGGTGGTGTGCTACCTAACTAGGAAAGGGCTAGAAGAGAATAACTAACTCTAATTGTATATTTTCACAACCATAACATCCAATTTGTGTATTATTGCAATCTTTTTTATTCCTACAGGCTAGGGGCAGAATTTTTCACCAACCAGAAAGCGGCAGGGGATTTCTTTGTGTATGTCTGGGAAAAAATGTTAAAAAATGTTTCTTTCAAATCACTCTATACCTGTGATAAAGCCAGAACAAGTGCAGAGTTAATTCCTATTTTAATCGCTCCCCCTCATTTGTTCCTAATATAGGGGCTAATTCCTCAATTAAAAAATTCAAGTAAAAGAAGAGAATTTTAAATTAGACTCTTCTCAAAAGCAGGGCTATCTATTTGTGGTCCTGAAGAATGTGACTTGAAAACAAATGCTTTTTCGTCACTGAAACCAGTCTACCGACTTGACAAGGGGATATCGTTAAATAGATGATAACGTATATAACGATATCCCATCGTCAAGTCGGTAGACCGGTTTCAGCGACAAAAAAGCGCTTGTTTTCAAGTCACATTCTTCAGGACCACAAATAGATCTTATTTAAATTAACTTATATATACTCCCTGAGTATTTTTGAAACACCTGGAGTTTTCTTAATTGTGATTTAGTAAATACTTCCAGTATATTTTTTATTTTGCTTCATTATCATCTCTTGTATCCTGCACGCGTCTATTTACTGTCTTACTTGGGCACTGGTCGGGCACTCTTGTTAACCTCATCTAGCCCACGGGTCAAGGACACACCTACTTTATGTAGATGTTTATTAGCTGCGCAAAAGTTGCATCCGTTGCCGTTATATTCTTTTTTACACATTGGATCAAAAGTCATGATTCCTGAATCTTTTTAGATTGACAGGTTACATACAAAAACCAAATAGCAGTAGAACCCAAGACAATGTCAGACTATCACTAATAAAAACCTAATGGGCAAAATGAGTCTTATTAAACAGACTGCACAGCCTTGATAAAGACCACCTAGGTTGAAACATGTGTCGCTTTACAAACGTTGCACACACAAAAAATGAACTGTGCAGTTTATTATACAGCAACAGGAATGTGTCTTCATCGGTATTCTCGAGGGACAGCCACTTGGTCTTTATGAATGTTCATATGGGTCGACCCCTTTAACAGAGTTGAAGGAAGCTTGCCATGTGAACACAGGTGTAAATCGAAAAGGTGATACATGGTTTCCTTTTCTCCATATTGTTTTGTAACCTTGTTCTCAAAGTTGTATGACACAGGACTCAATGCAAAGGAATGCGTAGAAGGGGCGCCATTCCGCATCAATGCTACTATGATATATTTTCGAATGTATGAGCCCCTGCTATGTTACAATATAGTAATAAAATGTAAAGTAGAAAAATTGGTGGTGTTCCGTTGGTTAACGTCCAGGCTCCGGTTCCGTGCAACAGGGGGATGGGTGCCCTCCATAAACAGACTGGTTGTCAGTGAAGTGAGGATGGGTGAGGACCTGATGTCTGGGTCCAAAGCATCTCGGAGGAAGGGGCCCTGGACTCAGATAGCTAAACCTCTAAGATTCTTGTGATTCATCAGGCTAAGGCAGCCGCTTTGGCGAAACATGAATGGAGACTCCAGCTCGCAGTATAACCGGGAATCAATTTTAATACGTATTTGTATCCCGCAAAAGCAGTGCATATCATACACAGTGTTTTGAATTTGATAATTTGCTCCAATCGGACTTGGCGGAGTAATGTGGTTTGATCTTCTGAAATGGAGGTGGAGTCTGATCTTGCCAGGAGCTGCCTCGTTTGTCCACGTGCTGTCATCATGTGGCCAGGTGCAGCTTCACACACCTCCACTGTATCACCATATAGCATATAAGGTTGCGCTGGAAGTGGACGAGGGTGGGTGTGGATTACATGGTAAAGCATGGTTGTAGATCCAGGTGGCGGTGAATGCCTCTACTGTGGATGTGAACGAGTGCGGCGGTGAACCGAGGTGGTAGTTGCAGATGGGGGTGATCATGGAGGGAGATAGGGACTGGTGAAAGAGGGTGCTGGTGGACAGCGGAGAGGGATGTGAAGGAGCATTTAGGCGGAGGGCTGTGGTGATCAGCAATCAATAAAAAAATGTTTTAAAGTTCCTTGTATATTCCGCCAAATCTCTAAGTCAGATTGGCTTAAATGTACAGATACCCGATGTTCTGTCTTACAGTATAACTCTGGCAAAATCTCCTTCAAGAACCATACATGTCCAGGGTTGCTTGAGCTGGCTCGGGTGGACCTTTGGGTATCTCCAAAGGCAGGAATTAAGAGAAGGCTAGGCAACAGGAACAGGTGCAGAGATATATATATATATATATATATATATATATATATAGAGAGAGAGAGAGAGAGAGAGAGAGAGAGAGAGAGAGAGAGAGAGAGAGAGAGAGAGAGAGAGTCCGCGCGCGCTTGTGTGTGTGTTTCAAGTTATGTTATGTTTTGGTGTATTTCTAGGGGGCATTATCACTTCAAGAAGTCTCCTGGTGCTGACGAAAGTAAGCTCTGAACATACTTACCTGATATCACTAAGACAAAAGATTAGCTTCTGTTTTTTGAAAAAGTATATGTTTCCAGAGCTTTCCAAAATGTAGGACGGCCCCGTATCATTCTGCGGTGAACCAGGATACAATTCCCTAACTGTGCTGCTATGTATGAGAAGACCTTGCCTCCCAGTCCCGCTCAATGGAATGCAGTTGGGAGTAGATGCTGGTATTCTCTAAGTGCAATGTGTGTGTCGGTGTCGGTCGGTAGGGTAGGACCGTTGATTTAATACATTCAGGACCGCTGGTATGGATGCCATGTAAACCACGCATACGGTCTTAATCTCAAATCAAGCTGCCACTGGCTGTCAATGCAGGGCAACCAGTGCCACTGAGATGAGATCAGATTGTTGACATCTTAACTGTAATTGGACAGCAAAGTTGGGTATTCTCTGCTGACGTTGCAGCAGGTATTTGGGAAGTCCCAAATATGCATTGTTTGCATAGTCACCTACTGGCATAGCTGATGTTAGTGTGAAGTGTACTCTCCATAGGAATTAAGATATGCAAATATGTGTGCCACTGACACAAAGCTTAAAATAGAATTGCTCCCAAATGACTGACCTTGTTAGATAGGCGTGGACCAGATCCCAGTTCCAGGAGTCAAGTGTGGGTGGGCCAGATAGGATGTGGGCCCCTATGTGCGGGATTTCTGTCTTGCGTGGGTTCAAAGTCAAAGCTGCGAATCGGCATAATTATACATTTGTATCCTCAAAATCGAAATCAGCGGAGCAAGCTAAATATGAACAAGTGATGGAGAGGGGATCAAGGCCTGCGGCACGCCGGATTAAAGATCACATAGAGCGGAGACAAAAGGCGGGATAATCACCCGTGGATAAGACTAGCGGAAGTGGGTAATTATGAGGATTCATAGAAGGCCCACAGAATCAATCATGCATGATGCATGCCTGGCCTGTGGCTGCATCTCGTTCTTGAACATTGCTAAAAAGAATAGCTTTGAGGTACAAACAACTACAATATATCTGAGGTCTGCAACATTTGGCTCTCCAGTGGTTTTGGACTACGACTCCCATTAGCCCTACCCAGCGAAGTCCATTGGGGAGGCTAACGTGGGTCGTAGAAAAGCTTCTGAAGAGCCGCAGGTTGAGGACCTGCGCAACATCTGGAGTTCCTTGAAGACATCTACCAATGAACATGCCGAAGAACTGGGGTACAGAAAGTCACCCATTAAATGTGCATGATGCATCCTTTCATCCTTCTGAGGCCACTTCCAAGAGAACCACTGATGTAGGACATTTTACAATAAGTGGAGCTCGTGAACAGCAACTAATAATCCAAGAATGGCTTGTAGGACTGGGGAATGTTAGCAGACGGATAGTATTGCGCTGTTATTCTAAAACACAAACAAGGAAAAGAAAACATGAAGTTAATTATCTAGTTGCTACATAGGATTAATATGTAACAACTAGATAATTAACTAAATGTTTTCTTTTTCTTGTTTGTGTTTTTTCTACTTATTGTTTTTGCTTTTGTTTTTGCTTCTGTTACTTGTCCTTTGTTTTATGCATAACCATCTGAAATTCCTTTTGTTTCTTGGATGGTTTTGGAATGAACTATTATAACTTTATTGTAATGTGTTTGTTTACTAATGTTGGTATCAATTATTGGAATACGTTACCTCATTGGCATGTAAACTTGGTGCCACCCGGTTTGTCTTGACCTGGTGTTTTCTGTGTATATAAAAAAAAATGTGATTTCTGATATAACATGATATAAAATACCACAGCCTCACAGGAAGAGCAGTTCCTCGAAACACGTGCCAGACTGACTCAGAATTAAACTCAATCTTTGCGACCAAGCATTAAATAGAATTTTGACATATGTGAAGTGTGAAAGTATCATTGTTTGTATTGGTTACTTAAAGGTGGTGGTTTGAGCAGTAAAGCCCGCAAATCGTTACATTCACCTGCTGCGACTTGTCCCTGGACTATATGTACACCTAATTTGGTACATTACCTGATTGTATGAGCGCTTGGGTTTCCAGTCTTTTTCTGCTCCCTTGTCCTACTGTTTTCGTAAAAACACCCGTTGAAAAAACAACTGTCGATGAAATGACGTTGCACTGTCTGCCACATGTGCCTGGTTTTCCACCAGAACATATTTTTATGCTGTCTACAAACCAATGGATTCTTATGGAAACCATCTGATTTTAACCCTTGGTAAAAGCAGGCAGATACCATAGGAATCTGCTGTAAATGCCTCCCACAATTCTGTATTGTGGAAGGCATTGACACTTTTGTGAATACATTGTTGGAAAAATAAGGTGCAGAGGTGATTTTGCCTGTTTTACACCTTACTTTTCTACTATGTGGTGTAATACGTTGGAACTTGCATGAGGGGGACCCTTTGCACAGAAGAGGCCATCTCCGGTGCAATCACCATTTTTCCTAAAATGAATGCACCTCCAGCCCCCGCCGACTGGCTGATAGGGCAGTAGGCCCATGGCCAAACCAAAAACACAAAATGCTGTAAGAATATGACCTAGATCCATCTGTAGGACACTGTTAAAGATCGATGGGGACTCACAGTACCCTTGAGACGGCTTAGTATGTTTCAGTCATTTTTGGTGGAATATAAATGAAGTCAAGTCTTGCGATTCCTTGTGTAACAGGAGTGAGAAAAATGCATTTTTCAAATCGATAACTGTAAAATATTGGTCTTCCACCAGGATACTGCATAATATTGTTGCCAGATTAGGAACTAAAGGACACATCTTCAATCTGATTAAGAGGTCTCATATCCTGGATAAGTCTCCACGACCCCCCTTTAGATTTCTTAATTGGATACACCTTGGTATTACACAATGATTGTGATGGAACCGGAATCCCCTGATTCATCAGTGCTGAAATGGTCTGAAATATACCCTCATCAGCTTCTCGAGACATGGGGTACTGTTTTGCTCGAGGTAAAATCGCTCCTGGCTTAAGCTTTATTTTAACCTCTCCAATCCCCTTCTATAAACCTACACCATAAGGACCTGTGGTCCATAAGGCACTTGACACCTTTTCAAGATCCTCCTGAAAAAATGCTGGTCTTTGCTGAATTATCGCCATTCACTGTGGGACTTCCCTTTTCTCTATCCTTATCCAGTATGCAATGCTCATGAAGAACGCCACTTCATCATCACTTTGGTCTTCCCCGAACATATCATCATCAGTTATGTCAATCAATCTGTACCTTTCCTCAAGAGCTCTCACTGTACTCAATGGTCTACCCCCATTGTCTATTCCTTCGAGAATTGCCATTTCCCTTCGTACTATGGCTGCTTCCAACTCTATGGGAATAATTTGTCCAGCTTCCCCATCCATAGGCATTTGTGGTCTAAACAGAAACTCATCAGGTATTCTCACAATCTTTCCCACGAGGCCAAGTAGCCATGTCAGTAAGATGCTCACTCCATATAGAAAAACCTCTAGATCTACCGGAACGCCTCACAGAGCCACTTATCCTGTTAATGTCAGTATGAACTTTCCCACATTTAAATAGTGTATTCCTGGAGTGGAGCACACTATTCCTTGATCAGGAAAGGAAATCTTCATGTTAAGTTTCATCATTAAATCTCTTCCCAAAATATTAACCAGTGTCTGTTGTGAATATAACAAGGGAACGGACATGTCACATTCTCCTATGGAGATTGGTGATATATCAGTAAAAGGAACTTGACTTGTACCTCGAGAGAACCCTTGAGCATTCATGGCAATACCTGACATTGGATATTTTCCCTCTTGTATACACAGACAAGTTGCTCCAGTATCTACAAGAAAAGAAAAGGATTTGCTCCTATTGTCACATCAACCCTTGATTCCTCATGAGGGTCTGGTGTCACAGATAGTACTGAACACATCAAGTCACCCTCTGAGCTGTCCTATTGTGGATACAGGCTCATTCTCGTCCCTGTGAAAGCATTTTCAACTACCACAGTGACACCTCATATTCTGGTTGTCAATACTTGTCCTGTGTTTGCATTTTGCTGTGTCTGCATAGGGGCTTGTTGCGACTGCCCTTGTGGCGGATTCATTTGTACTTGTCTCTGCTGTGGTACCTGTTGTACTCACGGTGCTTGTGTCTGATAAGATATGTGATACTGGGCAAACCCTTCTCTCGTCTGTGTGCTATATGGTGGAAGGTAAGCTGTCCCCCTCCAGAGAACTGGCCAATGTGTACATTCCCTTGGCTCCAACATACATGTGCAATATGTCCTGTCATCCCACAATTCTTGAGAAACTCTCCTATTAGTCCCTCCTTGGTTATATTCTCCCTTAGCTTTCTGGTTCTCATTCTGTGTACTTTGAAACCCACCTTTTACTATTTTGAAATCCTGCTCCTCTTCATCTATAACCCATACCTCTGCCTCGTGGTTGAAACCCATATCCATCGGGCGCAGATTAATCACCTGCGATGAACCAATTGCTTCCCGCATTCTCAATCCTTCTCCGCTTGTCAATCCTGCCCCTTCGATGGCAAATTTTAAAAAGAAATTCGGAACAAATTTGGCTTCCTCTATTTTTCCATTCTCATCTTTTCTTTTCTCTTGTAATAACCGACAATGGTGTACTATTGTCAGCTGTATCTCAGCCCATGGCCTCGCTTCCATCCCTACTTGTTTTTTCATCTGCCTCTGTACTGGTTCAGGCAACTCCTGCCATAAAATATGGTAACATAATACCACTGTCTTTTCCCACGGCTCGCAAGTTTCAAGTTGCCATTCCTCCTGAATATCATGAATATAAGCAATAGGGTCTTCATCTTCCTTCACCCAGCGTGTCATAATTGCACCCATATCTGATGTGTCAGGATGCTGTATCCTGAGTGCCTTCCAAACATCTGCTCTACAATGATTAAATGGTACCCCATCATGCATGGTTTTTTCGTGCTGTCACACTTGAATATTCTGCTCTCCTCCATATGTCATCAGCCCTCTCTCCAAGAATGGCTACCTTGGGACCTTTTATGCCCCCTATGGCCTATGGCCAACATATTTCCTCCAGCCATTTTCTCTAATTCGTATATCCATTTCCCAGCACCCGAAGTCAAACTAGGGAGCTTACATTTTAAGTTATTCTTGTCTATCTGTGGCCATGGAATATACTGCGGTCTTGCTCCCCTTTTTATAACATGGGAAACTGCCTAAACCCCATCCTATAGTCGGATCCCACCATTAGACTATCGATGGCAGCGATAATCATCCCTGTCTGTTCTCACTATGTGATCGTCCTCGGGAACACTCAGGATATGCTATGGGATCTGGTGTTCTATCTTTAGGTTGTTCCAAATCCGAAGCGCTCCCTCTTTCTGCCCCAAGACTGGTCTCTCTTTCCTCGTCTGACATATCTAGTCCCCAACTAGTGTGACTTTCATCCCCTTCACCCTTATCCAAGTTCAGTCTGCTCAAAGACAATGCTTGACTTTCATCACTGAACAGGTTTCCCTCCTCACTTCATGAATGAGGTACTGTGGATCAATCACTTTTCCCTCCAGTTCCGTACTCGATACTTCACCTTAACTGTTGATAAACCTTATTGATCCTTTCTCCAATGCTTTCTGCATCAGATCTTTCTTCTTCTAACACTACTCTGGATACTGCTGGCGTTACTTCTTTTATCAGAAGAATCTCTTCCACTTTGTCCCATTGTATTTCTGGGCTTGGCCTCATTTGTTCTTCATGAAAGAGACTGATGTTGAGACCTTGCTGTCTCCTTTTCTGTTCTATTGCTTCATCTACTTCCTTTCAGTTTCTTGTATTCCTTCTAATTCTTCCTTCCTCTTGCCTTTCTTCTT
Organism: Ambystoma mexicanum; assembly: GCF_040938575.1. NCBI lineage: Eukaryota > Metazoa > Chordata > Amphibia > Caudata > Ambystomatidae > Ambystoma > Ambystoma mexicanum. The sequence continues at coordinate 332,872,192 of NC_090924.1, read as the reverse complement.
CTCCTCTCCTTACTCCGTCCCTTCTTTCCTCTTCTTCCCTTCGTCTCTGTAATCTTTTTTCCCTTAATCTTTGTGCTTCTTCCTCCTGTCTCTTTCTTTCCTTTTTATCCCTTTCTTCTATCGTTCTTTGTCTATTGTCCACTTTCTTTGTTCTTCTGCCCATTCTTCTATTTTCTCTTGCACTTCCTGATATATCTGCTCTCGTCGCTCCCTGCTTTTCCTTTGCTGCTCATCTTCTTACAATCTCTTCTCTCGTTCTTTATCTTTTCTTTCGTGTTTGTTCTTATCTTCTCTTTGCCTAACTTCCTCAATCCTATTCCCATCTATCTTAAGTAATATCTGTCCTCCCATTCATTCATGTTGTACAAGCGCTATCTAGTCTTCCTTATCCTTCTCTCTTTTCCATCTCTTAATCTCCCTGCCTATTTCTGTCGACAAATGTCACTGCTCACTCTTTTCTTCCTTGTCTTGTGTGATCTTATATATCTCTTCCTTTCTCTTATTCTCCTCCGGACTATCATCACAACCATAAGCAGAGGGTTCATATATCGGATTACTATACCCCGTCGCTGCTCTCAATTCCTTTAAAGGATACAAGCCTATTTCTTCTGTAGCAACACCCTTTGTTTCTGGTGAAGTAAGGGGAGCTGAGGGCTTGACGCCTTCCTCCTTATGCTAATTTAGCATCCACTCCTCAGGTGGCAGGTCTTCTCTTGATACATCTTTGAGAGCTCTAAAATCACTAATCTTGTCCATAATGTCTTACCTGTGTATGCAGTGTGCATGTATGTGGTCATGTGTTGCAGTACCGCTTTTGACATTGATCCCCCTTGTGGCCACGGCATGAACATTTTATTTGCCATGCCTTTTACCCATTGCGCACCATACTGTTCGAGCCTGGGCATATGCTTTGGTAGTGTCTTGCATAGGTGCATGAGGGGAGTATCCCCCATAATGACAAGTCTCACTTCACTGTCGATACTTACCACATTGTTAAATAAACCCTATACTTTGGCTTAAATCACCACTTTTCAATGTTTTCAAAACAACAAATATGAACAAGCACCATCAATCGCTGCTCAAGCCTCTTTGTCTATTCTCTTGATTGGCACCAATCGCTTCGCTATACTCAATCACTGTTGCTCCTCAACTTTTTCAATTTTTTACAATCTCTATCGCTCTTTGATAGTTCTACTCAACAAACAACATTCAGACTAGTAAAACAATACATATTCGGTTCACTTAGCAGCACGTAAACTCAGACCCAGGTGCAAGGAGATGGGGCCTGACTCTACCGCCCCACCCAATTAGCCCAGCATCTCTCATCACCCAAGCCTTCTGCCATGTAGATTGTATTTGAACTTGGCCTTGTAAAGTTTCCTTGTCTCTGGGAAAACATGGGAGTGTGGGCACTCCCTATCGTTGTTCTAGGAAACCAAGTTCGACTCTATTTTCATCCTGGCCTCACCTGACAGGAGACCATCATTTGGTCCATTTTGAAGCTTTTAAATGTCTTAAATGAATTAAACTTGGCACTCTTGGTGTTCTGTCTTTGCACCTTAACAAGTGATGATTCATCCTATGTACATTCGCTCCTTTCCAACATATTCTTGCAGAGATACTGTTTTTCTCTTCCCTCTTCATGGGTCCTGCCTTACTAAAATTCATGATAGTGATGTTCAGCTCCTATACAATGGCAGCTCCGCCTGCATTCTATTTGCTACATATGGCCATATGATGACTTAGGGCCTCATTACATGGATGGTGGTGAACCATGGTGCTATTAGCACAATGGTTCATGCCGGTAAAATACCGGCACCGCCTTGGTGGAAAGGGGAATTACCGCCCTATTCCAAGGTTGGCGGGACGGTAATTCCCCCTTCCACCATTGCCCTTCCCCATTCCCATTTTTGCCCCATAGGGCTCTATGGGAATGGGGAAGGCACTAATTACGGTACCGCAACTTGCGGTACCGTAATTAGCTCCCTGGTCCCTTTGCGGGTTGGTTTTTAACGCCTGCAAAAAGCAGGCGTTAAATTCCCCAACCCGCAAAGGGACCTCGTAGTAAGGCGGTAAGGATTTACCGGTACCGGTAAAATACCGGTACCGGTAAACCCTTACCGCCATCCGTGTAATGAGGCCCTAAGTCTAACTTGCGTTTCAGCATCTGTACAATTATTGAACGATTGATTCACTTCAGTACTTTGTGCATGTGTAATCTTCTTTATCATATTAAAAAGTTCACTTGACTCTTTATTTCGTCATTAGTTTCTGTAGGATCCATACATCCTCTTCAGCCAATATCCTGAGACGTTGTTCATACTCTCTTATGACGTCACAGACTTCTTTCTTTGCTCTTTTTCATATTCCTTCAGGGAGTTCCTCCCTCAGATTATTGTCCCTTCAGGGATACATTTGATAGCGTTGTCTCAATGGGTACCTCCTTTTGAATATACGCTGCAGTATTGGCACAACTGCTGGCGTCAAACACGGCACAATCTCAGGCTGCCAACATATAGGAGGTTGGGGGGCGGGGATTTCCTACAGAGGCATGCGCCTGCTCCTCTACACATGGCTTTCAAAAAGCATAGTCACATGGGCGGAATCACTGATACGCCTAATCTTTTCGGTGCAAGTTCTGAGGAGCTCTCTTAGTGGAAGCAATCGTCCCACAGCGCTAAAACAACAGAACATCATTGGGACCTTTACTATCCGCGTGCACCATCATCAGCAGCAGCATCATCTACAACACCGCCCCTCAGCCTCCTACAGACTTCCTCTTCAAACCTATCCTTATCAACTAACAACATCCACATTTCTCATGCGCTTCCAACGACAGCCTCCTCCACCATTGCAACCTACACTCAATCCACAATCTCCACTACCAATGAGCGAATACATTTGTCAGATCCTTGAATAACCCAAATTTTCAAGGTATTTAGACTTTGCTGAACTTAAGAAGCGCAGGTGTTAGATGTGGGATGACTTAATGTCAGTTTCCAGAAGATTCAAGTTTCTTCATGCAGCGAGTTCAAAGGTCAGTGGTTTTTCCTGCCGATGGATACTAAAATGACGCAAGCGCGGCCAGCACGCATGACTATTGCCTTACAGGTGGCAGCTGGTTTCCAATAGAAAGCAAAACGAATTCTTTGCTTTCTGCTGCTGAAAAGGGTACCCCTTAAAAAGCAAACATGCGCAGCAAATACATAATGCTGTGTTTCCCAGGTACAAATCTGCAATGAAAGAATAACAGTGCAATACTATCCGCCTGCTAACACTCGCCAGCCCTACAAGCCTTTCTTGGATTATTAGTTGCCGTTCACGAGCTCCACTTATTGTAAAATGTCCTACATCAGTGGTTCTCTTGGAAGTAGCCTCAGAAGGATGAAAGCATGCCTCATGCACATGTAATGGGTGACTTTCTGTACCCCCGGTTCTTTGGCATGTTCATTGGTAGATGTCTTCAAGGAACAACTAGACAATTAACTTCATGTTTTCTTTTTCTTGTTGGTGATTTTTGTTTTCTCTACTTTTTTTTGCTTCTGTTATTTGTCCTTTGGTTTATGCAGAACCATCTGAAATGTCTTTTGTTTCCTTTGATGGTTTTGGAATGAACTATCATAACTTTATTCTAATGTGTTTTTTTACTAATTTTGGTATCAATTATTAGAATATGCTAACTCATTAGCATGTAACCTTGGTGCCACCCGGTTTGTCCTGACCTGGTGCTTTCTGTGTATATAAAACATGTTTTTGATTTGTGATGTAGCATGATATATAATACCACAGCCTCAGAAGAAGAGCAGTTGCTCGAAACACGTGTCAAGCTGTCTCGGAATTGAACTCTATCTTTACGACCAAGGATTGAATAAGAATGTGGACATTTGCGCAGCGTGAATGTATCGTTGTTTGTATTTTTTACAAAAACAATTTGCTTAAAAAACTCATCGCAATTATGGGGGGTGGGAAAGGGCAGATAATGGGTTTGGGGGGGTTAGGAACAGTTGAAAATAGGTGGGGGAAGGAGGACTTGGGGAGGGAACCCTCCAAAATAAATAAAAAAATGTTGAAGACTTTTTTCAGCAAAATGTATTCATAAAAACAGCCATCGTAAAAATGCCTGTCGATGATATGACATAGCACCGTGGCAGACTGAGCGAGAAGATCTGGTGGATGGGTTAAGTCTGCTCTGCTTTCCAGCTCCGCCTTCTCAATAGAATTACATCCTGCAGAAGGGAAAAAGGGGCAGAAAATGTTTACCGCCATTTTTTACTGCCACTTGTTCTAGTCTGTGGGATCCCAAAAATATCCCCCAGGGACACCAGTGTTGGCTTATAAAATGGCAGGTGAGAGTTTCAGACAGAGATTGCATGTGCGCATGGCAAAGGGAAAGACAGCTATGGTAGCGTAATAGTAGTGTGTGTGCAAGCAGAAAATGTGTGGGTGTGACTGTGGTGCAGGTGTTTATGTCAGGCTCTCTAAAAACACAGTCGCTGGGACAGACCTGTGTGCCAGGAAATCCATGTACAAAAGTGCAAAATGATTGGCGACGCAGGAGAATCCGAGGGAAAAACGAATAATGCGCACACAGGGGCAGCCAAAGCAGTTACCAAGCCGTAAGGTGAGACCACAATCAGCAATCAGAAAGCAGCACACAACACAAAGATGCACTGGGCAATTAGAGAAATTATTAAAACAGCAGTATGTAGTTCAAACGCAACACCAGAACACGCATTTAGTACAGAATTATATCTGTGGGTATCTTTTAGAAAAACATGTAACACAAGTTATTTAAGCATGTACTTAGTCTCCATACTTGAAGGAATTTTCCCAAACTATATTAAAACTTCTTTGCTTCGGCCAGATCCTCCTCTTCATCTTCATCTTCTGACTTTGTTGAGTCCTTACAGTATTCCTGTTCTCCGGCTTTAGGCCCACCTCTCACTTTATTCTCCTCCCTATGGTCTGCCAATCGTCACATGGCAAAATGGATGTGTACATAGAGGTTTTCTGTTTCCACTTGACTTTGCTCTTTATAGTCATTGCACATGAGCTAAGCACTTAATAGGTTTGAAGCCCGATATTTCTCCATTCTCCGTACAGAGGTCTTTGAGATTCAAGACAGCACCCAATGTCTTAACAACTTTTTACGATCTGCATCTGGGGAGAGAGTAGAGGATGGTTTGGCAACACTCAGTAGACACTTGTCAATGGCGAATCTTTGAGAAAGTTGGCAAGAGACTCACGCACTGCAATACAAACAGTCTTATCATCTCTAGTGGCGGTCCCAAACACGTGGTGCCCCTGAGGTAACGCCAATCAGTGTCCTAGTTACGCCATGATTTCAGTGCTCTCACTTAGTGCCTTCACCCAATCGCCCCGGGAAAAGTTTATCTGGGGGAGCATTCATTTTAGGTCTGACTGCCAGAATCATCCAAAATGACAGAATAAATTACCGAATGGGAGATTTGGCAGAAAAGTTCGACCAACTTCCCCAGTCGGTGGTAGGGGCTGCGGGGGTGTCCCCCACACCCTTGCTCACTATATTGTGAGTGGGGCTTGCGGGGGTGACCTCTGCAGCAGGTCCCCAATATTTTTTTAAAAAGGAAAGGTCCCTGCAGCGCCGGTTCCCGATCACGGAAGTAAAAGGGACCAGGCGTCACGGGGATACAGTGAGTCGGTGGCACACAGCGAAGTGTGCCACCGCAAGGTAAGTAGGGGGAGTGTGGGTGGGGTCAGGGCCAAGTTGGAAATATTCAGGGGAGAAAAGACTGAAGGTTATTTCGAAAAAAATAATCTTCCGTCTTTTTTCCCTCTAACTTTTCCATCACAGCCTTTCAAACCGGACCCCTGACTGCCACCCTCATGCTCAGCATGCCATAGACAGAATCGTGGTTGCATCTCCCTGAGGCCATTTCTGGTGCGTGCTGAACACACAAAAGACATCATCCATAAACTTTATACGTTTCAAGATTTTCTTCTGTGACCAGAGAACTTAAGAATCCCTCACTGGTAATCTACTACTAACTATTATTCAACGTAGACAACTAGCACAAACCAGTATCTCCAAGTGTCCATCATCCCTCAGAGATGGCTGGAAGCGAAAGCAAGCAAAGCGTGTTAGTTTGCGCCAACTCCCGTAGTTCTTACGGGAACGTGCCTGATATGTGAAAGAAAGAGCGGCTTGAGGCCAGCTTTTGCCAAACATGGCTGGCCTCAGTGAGGGCCCCACATGCAGGCCGGCTTTGTGAACAGAGCGCCAGATCTTGATGTGGAGTGCTTTGGACAGCGTGTTATCTAAATCCCTCCAATAGGTGCCAACTTCCGCTCCAGTGTTAATTGATGCTCCTTCAGTCGCAATGGAAGAGACATTTTGGAAAATAATCTTGGTGGCAGTGAGTCCAATGATGCCCACTCATCCCTTTTTCGATGGCTGGCATGAAGCCTGTGACCCACGAATCATTGTCTCTTCTGCTCCCAAGAAGTATTGCTTTTCTTCTGCTGACATGGGAACCACTTTGGCAAACGTACACATTTCGTCTATATGTGTCCTGTGTACTGGCCCTTTGCAACATAGTGACAAGGATAGTCTGTGCTCACACAACTTCTTCCAGGCGCCCTCGTGGTCACCCTCTATGATGCACTAGACAAAATCATGATGACCATTTGACCTCGTATTCTGAAGATCAATACGTAAATCATGTATTGGCTTTAGTGAATTGAAAAAAAATGCCTTGCAAAACTGGCTAACAACAGCACGCGCAGGAAAGGAATGTCCACTCAAGGTGAGCTTTTTGGCGTCTCCATACACTCCCATCTTGTCGGGCAATTTTTGGGGTACCTAGTGATTCATTTGGCCATGGCGCTGGCCTGAAGTGCCTCCACCCTGGGGTGAGAAGAGATGGGATAGACCTTAGCATCTTGGGCATGGTACTCAGTTGCCAAACAACTATATAGGATATCTAACTGATCAATTGTCCCTTTTTCTGTGGCTATGGCAGGCATGTTGGAGGTTATCAAACAGATCCTTGCTGTGATTTGGTTCTTGGAGCAAGTAATTCATTAAACGTAGTGGCATCCTTTTGAGTGTCTATCAGAGAAACATGTCTTCTGCCCCTTAATCCCTCCACTCTCCCATGAGGTTGATGGTCTTGTGACTGCAGGAGTGATGATGTGTGTATTCTCTGACGATGGCAAAGCATGACCAATGCTCTGAACCTCTGCATTCTCCAGGTTGCTGTGAAACTCCTCCCTTACCCAAACGTCCCCAGAACGGCTGCGCTCCTGGAGGTCATTATGTCCTGTAGGACTGTCACCAGTTCCTCGTCCATCTCTAATGACAGACTGCCTGATCTCCACTGTGGTTGTATCTCGACCATCTCTAATGACAGACTGCCTGATCTCTGGCATCTGCGGTATGTCGACCATCTCTAATGGCAGACTGCCTGATCTCCAGTGTGGCAGTGTCTCGACCATCTCTATTGACAGACTGCCTGATCTCCAGAGTGGCGGTATCTCGACCATCTCTATTGACAGACTGCCTGTCACAAGTCTCTCCCTTTCTCGCCTGTTTTTCTGGTATGCTAGAGAGCTTCTTTGATGACTTCTTTCGTGCAGTCCGGGATTTGTATAAACCCGTGTGCTGGTCTTCGGATTCCAGCGTGAGGGTAATAATCCAACTCCAGGATACGTTCAGATGTCCAGGATGGAAACCAGGAAGAAGAGCTCGGAGGCACGGAACGCTGTGACCCAAGCGTGGACAAAATCCAGGAAAGCTCAAAGTAAGTTGAGGAAGGGAAGGATGGGAGTAGGATTCAAGGAACCAGGAAACAGGATTCAGAAGAAAGCACTGAGCGAACTCCGGCAACACACGTCCAACTACAACGAGCGGTAGCGTTGAGACATGCAGAGCCGCGGGGCATGTCTGTTTAGTAAAACGTAGAGCGTGGAGCGCAGGGACTGGTATGTTGCGTTCCGCATCAAGCGGCCATGTCGGGAGGATCACTGCATTCAGTCCTCTTTGGGTCAGGGACCACAACGTCCAGAAGGGACGTAGGCGACGGTTCATGACAGTATGCCTCCTCTGAAGCCCAGCTCCTCCGGGTTTGCCTGGATGGACAAGATGGTATCTTCGAATCAGCCTGGGATCATTCATGTTTGACACAGGTTCCCAGGTGCAATCACTGGGAGGATACCCTTTCCACTCGAACAAGTATTGTAGTTGACCATGTCGGTACCTAGAGTCGCAAATTCTGGAGACCTCGTATTCTAGTTGCTCATCTACAATCACTGGGGTGGATCTTGGAGCAGTTCGGAACGGTTGAACGTATGGTTTTAACAAAGAAGTGTGGAGGACTGGATGGATCCTTTTCCATGATTCTGGCAGTTGGAATTGAAAGGCCACTGGATTGATGATTTCTTTTATAGAAAAGGGCCCGTAATACCTGGGAGCCAATTATTCGGTCGTAGGTGACAAGGAAGGAGTTTCGAGGATAACCAGACCTTGTCGCCTATTGAATAGGAAGGTCCAGGTCTTCTTTTGGAGTCAGCATAGTGCTTAACATCTCTTCGGGCCCTTTCCAGGTGTTCCTTGCTTCTTTGTGCACATTAATTAGTGTTTCAATCCAGGAATCAACCGCAGGAACTGGGGTAGAGTGTGGAAGAATGGACAATAGGACTGAAGGGTGAAATCCTTGACTACAGAAGAAGGGACTGGGTTTGATAGCTGAATGATCCGAGTTGTTGTATGCAAATTCAGCCACAGGTATTAAAAGTGGCCAATCATCCTGGACCTTGCTGGCAAAACAGCGAAGATATTGTTCCAGGGTTTGGTTTACTCATTCAGTAGCTCCATTGGTCTGTGGGTGATAGCCCAAAGACAAGGCATGTTGGATTCCCAGTATACGACATATCTGTCTCCAGAACTGGGATATGTACTGGGGACCTCGGTCAGAAATGATTTTGGAAGGTAGCCCATGAAGCTGGAATATGTGTTCCAGGAATATCCCAGCAAGTTCAGATGACGATGGTAGTTTGTACAAAGGCGTAAAATGAGCCATATGAGTGAACAAATCAATGGTAACCATTATAGTTGTGTAGCCCCTGGAAGAAGGTAATTCCACTATAAAATCCGTGGCAATGATTTCCCAGGGTCTTGTTGGTACTGCTGGTTGGAGCAGGAGCCTGCCGGCCTTTTATTGTCATGTTTGTTCTGACTGCAGACTGAACAAGACTGGACATGGTTCTTGATATCATCCTTCATCCTCGGCCACCAAAACTATCTTTGTATTAGATGGAGGGTGTTGGTGATGCCACAGTGTCCTGAATGGAAGGTATCATGACATATCCTTGTGATCTTTTGTCTCAGTCCAGGAGTAGGGATGACCAGCCAGTTGTCCTTGAATAGGTATCCGTCCTTTGTTTTGAGATTCTATCGATTGTTACTCTTAAACTCCTTCCAGGGTTCAGAGGACTGAGTTTGGATTTGTATATCTTCCAGGAGGTTAATTGCTTGAGCAACAAATATTGTGTGGGGAAACATTTTAGGAAAGGTCCGGTCCTCAAGGGGTTCATAATCAGGACGTCTGGATAAGGCATCAGCTGTAATGTTTTGTGTTCCAGGGAAATGATGGATTTGAAACTGGTATTGGGCAAAAAAGAAGGCCCAACAGGCTTGTCGACTGTTTCTGCATTCTAGGGATTGTAGGACTTGAAGATTCCGATTGTCCATCCGGACTTGTACCGGGTGTTTGGCTCCTAGAAGGAGATGACGCCAATCAGTGAAGGCTTGGCGAATGGCTAACAATTCCTTCTCCAGGACGGAGTAATGCGTTTCACTGGGAGTAAAGGTGCGGGAGAGATAGGCAATGGGATGTTCCATCTTGTCGCCAAATTCCTGTTTCAGAACTGCTCCTATGGCATAGTTGGAGGCATCAGTTTCAACAAGAAAAGGTCGATCAATGGCGGGTTGAACCAGGATGGGAGCTTGTGTGAACTCCGACTTCAACCGCTGAAACGCTGATTCTTGGGATGAGGTCCACTGAAAGGGGGTGTCTTTCTTTAACAATGTAACAATAGGGTGCACGATCTCAGAAAATGCTGGTATGAATTCCCTGTAGAAATTAGCTAGTCCCAGGAAGGCTTGAATCTGTTTTCCAGTGGTCGGAACAGGCCAAGATAGAATGGAATCAACCTTTGAGAAGTCCATTCCAATCCCCTTTGGGCTAAGAACGAATCCAAGATAATGAACCGTAGATACATGGAAAATACACTTTTCGGGTTTGGCCAGGAGCTTATGTTCACGTAGTCGTTGTAAAACTGCCCTTACATGCTCTTCATGTTTCAAATGGTCCTTGGAATAGATCAGTATGTCGCCAGATAAACTATGACAAAGCGGAACAGCATATCAGAGAACACTCGATCCATAAAACGTTGGAAGACTGCTGGGGCATTAGCAAGTCCAAAGGGCATAACCATGTATTCAAAATGGCCGAAAGGTGTTCTAAAGGCTGTTTTCCATTTGTCACCTTCCTTTATACTTATAAGATGGTAGGCACCTCTGAGATCTAGTTTGGTGAAGATAACTGCACCTCTGACTGCTTCCAGGATGTCTGAGATGAGGGGCAAAGGGTAACGGTCCTTGAGAGTGCATTGGTTAAGGCCACGGCAATCCAGACATGGCCTGAGCTCCTTGGAATCCTTCATGGGAACAAAAAATAGAGATGCGCCCGCTGGGGATTTGGATGGTCGAATAGTTCCATTTTCCAAGTTGGTATCTAGGTATTCTCCGGAGGGCCCTTTTTTCAGGTTCTGACAAAATAAACATTCTTCCGAAAGGGATTACGGCTGAAGGTTCAGTATCGATAGCACAATCTTCCGGTCTATGGGGTGGAAGAGCTTGAACAATGGCTGTCGAAAATACATCTGTGCAAGCCTGGTAGGCCCTGGGAATCTGGATGATGTTAGAGACAGTGACTGGAATTTGCTGAGTTTCTTGATAGTCTTCAGAAGACTTTGGTAAGGTGTCTGGGAACAAACAGTGGGACATACAATGTTCTGAGCCAAGAAACAAGGAGCCGGCTGTCCAATTGATGTAAGGGTTATGCTTCTGTAACCAGGGCATACCAAGAACCATTGGATAGTGGGCAGATCTTATGATGTCAAATTTAATTCTCTCTTGGTGATGGTTAATAGAAAGAAGAACCTATTTGGTTTGAAGGGTGATGGGTCCTGAAGACAAGGGTCTCCCATCTATAGCTTCAACAGGTTGCATAGTTTCTCGAGTTTCGTGTGGAATGTTGTGACTAGTGACCCAATCATGATCTATGAATATACCCATGGCTCTGCAATCCACTAGTGACAGGATGGGGTAACATTCTTTCTTGGAAGGCGATAGAAAGGCCTGTAGAATCGCAAGATTATTTTGTCCAGGAGAGTTCAAGGAAGGAATTGATGTGGAGCAGACACCATTCTCCCGAAGCTGTGCCCCATCTAGGATCGGGAGCTGGCGTTTCCCGAACGCCGTGGAGGAGCGATAGGACACTCTCTCACGAGGTGTTTATCGGAGGCACAATACATGCACAGACCAGTGTGAATCCGGCGCATCCTTTCTTGTAGGGTAATGGGTCCACAGAAGGCCCCCAGCTGCATGGGTCTGGATCCGAGGTCGGAGAGACTGTGGGCTCTGGTCTGGAAGAATGGTCTGTGGCAGCCCTTTGGAATGTTGACTTAGACTTCTTTTTCTCTGCCTTTCTTTCCTGGATTCAAAAGTCAATTTGCAAGGAAAGGTCCAGGAGGGCCTGAAAAGAGTTTGGGCGAGCTACCCTGGCTAACTCGTCCTTTATTTCTTCATTCAAGCCTCTTCGAAAGAGGGTGAAGCTGGCCTCTTGAGACCAATCAGCTTCCTTCACAAGTTGTTTGAAGCGGGTTACATAGGTAAGCATATCCTGGGACCCTTGTTAAAATTCAAGTAGACGTTCTTGAGCGCTGTAAACCTGCTCTGGACGATCAAACATGGCTTTTAGGGCTTCCACAAACCCATCATAATCATCTAGGAGGGCATCGCCCGAATTAACTAGGGGGGTTGCCCAGGTCAAGGCATTCCCAGTGAGGTGCGAGATCATAAACCCCACCTTTGCTCTAGGGGTGGAAAAGTAGTAGGGCTTGAAGGTGAAGTGTACCAAACATCAATCAAGGAAGGCACAAAGGGTCTTTGCAGAACCATCATATTTGTCCACTATTCCTCCCAGTAACACACTTTCCTTAGCTGCAGAGTCACGGGACAAGACTAGCTGCTTTAAAGCAGCATTCTTTGCCTTAAGGTTTTGGACTTCTGTGGTTAGATCCTGCATGCCTCGCATGAGGTCTTGAACCGCGGCTTCCATCTCTGTATCTGTATCGCTTTTTAGGCGTCTCAATCTGTCACAAGTCTCTCCCCTTCTCACCTGTTTTTCTTGTATGCTCGGAAGCTTCTTTGATGACTTTTTTCGCACGGTCCGGGATTTGTATAAACCCGGGTGCTGGTCTTCGGATTACAGCGTGAGGGTAACAATCCAACTCCAGGATACGTTCAGATGTCCAGGAAACCAGGAAGAAACAATGGCCGAGCTCAGAGGCACGGAACGCCTTGACCCAAGCACAGACAAAATCCAGGAAAGCTCAAGGTAAGTTGAGGAAGGGAAGGATAGGAGTAGGATTCAAGGAACCCGGAAACAGGATTCAGAAGAAAGCCCCGAGCGAACTCCGGCAACACACGTCCAACTACAGCGAGCGGTAGCGTTGAGACACACAGAGCCGCGGGGGCATGTCTGTTTAGTAGAACGTAGAGCGTGGAGCGCAAGGACTGGTAAATTGCGTTCCGCATCAAGCAGCCATGTTGGGAGGATCACTGCATTCAGTCCTCTATGGGTCAGGGACCACGAAGTCCAGAAGGGACGTAGGCGATGGTTCATGTCACTGCCTGATCTCCAGTGTCTGCTGTATCTCGACCATCTCTAATGACAGACTGCCTCATCTCCAGTGTCTGCGGACAGACTGCCTGCTCCCCGGCACCTGCGGTATCTCGACCATCTCTAATGACAGACTTCCTGATCTCCAGTATGTTGGTATCTCGACCATCTCTAATGACAGACTTCCTGATCTCTGGCCTCTGTGGTATCTCGACCATGTCTAATGACAGACTGCCTGATCTCCAGTGTGGCGGTATCACGACCATCTCTAATGACAGACTGCCTTATCTCCAGTGTCTGCGGTATCTCGACCATCTCTATTGACAGACTGCCTGATCTCCAGTGTGGCGTTATTTCGACCATCTCCAATGGCAGACTGCCTGATCTCCGCTGTCTGCGGTATCTCAACCATCTCTAATGACAGACTGCCTGATCTCCAGCATCTGCGGTATCTCGACCATCTCTAATGACAGACTGCCTGATCTCCAGTGTGGCGGTATCTCGACCATCTCTAATGACAGACTACCTGATCTCCACTGTGGTGGTATCTCGACCATCTCTAATGACAGACTGCCTGATCTCCGGAATCTGCGGTATCTCGACAATCTCTAATGACAGACTGCCTGATCTCCAGTGTGGCGGTATCTCGATCATCTCTAATGACAGACTGCCTGATCTCCACTGTGGTGGTGTCTCGACCATCTCTAATGACAGACTGCCTGATCTCCGGCATCTGCGGTATCTCGACCATCTCTAATGACAGACTGCCTGATCTCCACTGTGGTGGTGTCTCGATCATCTCTAATGACAGACTGCCTGATCTCCACTGTGGCGGTATCTCGACCATCTCTAATGACAAGACTGCCTGATCTCCACTGTGGTGGTATCTCGACCATCTCTAATTACAGACTGCCTGATCTCCACTGTGGTGGTATCTCGACCATCTCTAATGACAGACTGCCTGATTTCCGGCATCTGCGCCGGACCTTGACTTGACAACGAGCCATTCCATGAGGACTCGCTGTCCCCTTCCTCTCAGCGCTTATTGAATGTTAATGTCTTTATGGAAGAGAAACACCTGATTCAATTACACACTTGTATTTTCATTAATGAATCCTCAATGTTGACTGAAATAATTATTTGTATGGAGACCTTTACGAAGGACACCGCACATTTAAAATAAATCATATTAATGTGGGTTTTAGTTGCTGACCTTTTTATAAGCAGGCAGCACATTTCACATTATTGCAAGCAGGTCCACATCCAATCCCATGCCTCGGTTAGGTTACCACAGAGGGCAGTGGTGGCTTATGCAGATTGTTGGATGGATCACAAAGGGAGAAATAAGATAATAATGACGGGGAAGTAGGAAGATAGTTTTTAGAAAGCATTAGGTTCCTTTCTCTAAAGTTTGGATGCAATGCTCATGCAAACATTTTTCTCCTCATTATGCACCTGTGTAGACAGAAAAGGCTTAATTAAGGCTGTGTAGAGGCTGTAGGCATAACTCTAATGTTGCTTTTTGTTGCAGACGGTTGCTCATATATTTTTCACTCTTACTAAAACTGTATTCTTTATAATTTGACTACCAGGCTTACCAAACAAAGGCCACTTTTTTGTCAATGCATTGTGGAAAATTTAGTAAACAAAATATACCTACATATTGCACTATGTTTCATCCATTCTGTCCCTGTCAGACAATTCCGTACTATATTGCCTCTAACTGAAAATGTGACGATGTGTTTGCTTTTTTATGTTACACGTATGTAAAACAGAACTCATTAAAGGATCCTTAACAGATGGAGGCAGCACTGGGAAGCTATGCGTGCAGCATTTGGCTTGCAAAGGGAGACATTTTACAACCTTCATAACATCTACTTGCAAGTAAATCTGTCCATATCCTGCCATTTTATCATCCAGTTCAGCCTCCTAAATATGAAATAGCAGAAAATAGGATAACTTGTGCTTGCTTAAACTTTCCTCTGCAGCTCTCCATGCATTTAATGTTTAATGGCGCCATTCCAATGTGGCGCAAATCTTATAGTAGCCGGATGTCAGTTAGTTGAGAGTGAATTGAAGCAGTGCACTGTTTTTTCCCCCAGAATCCTTCAGGCATTGGTATCAAAAGAGGACAGGGCAGATGAATACATCATTTTATGATAAGGAGACTGTTTCATGGCCATGAAGAAGAGACACACAGTATGTGTGGCAGTCAAGAGAGATAGCCAGGGAGAGACTGCGGGTAAGGAGAGGGGTGGGACAGGGACTCATGAGAGCCCCACCTTTACAGGTGAGACAGAAAGCATTAACCAAGAAAAGTGTCTAAGACTAAAGACACTCCCGTCCCCTGCACACCATAAAAGCGGATACAGAATCAGTCAAATGTATTTGCAATTTTTACTTGACTATGATAAATATTTACAAAGACAAACAGTTAAACAAAACTGATTAGGTCCAGAAACCTCTGGTTAACATTTAAATATCAAAAAATCAAGAGAGATTCAGACAGGCCAGCATGAGACAACAGAATATACAAATACAATATTCTTGTGATGAACTGAAAAGGAGTATCCAAATGCAAAATTCATGTGATGGACTGGAAGGCTCTATGTGTTTCGGGGAACATCCCCTTCTTCAGGAGCAAAAAAATCTGTAATTATTTATTTTAGGAGACCATCAGTTTAAGAGTTTCAACATATCATTCACAACATACACAGAAAAATCATATTTTACAGAAGCCCCATGTCAGGGCCTGTATTCCTCCCCAGCACCCGGAATTCATTAAGGTTTCAATTTAGTAGTTATTATATGCTCGTCAATATTGGTGTGCACCTATTGAATTCTCCTTTGAGAGAGAAAGCATTGCCAGAGAAAGTTTGGATATTGGGGGCTGATCAGTGGAGGCAAAGAGAAATTAAACGAAAGAAGGGCCCTAAGCGCAATGGGCAGAGTTTGAAAAAAGACCCCTGAGCACAGGAGACTAGGGGCCTGGGCACAGAGTGGCACGTATGGAACATGTGCAAAAGGGCAAATTGAGGAATGAGATGAGATATAAACAGAGCAGAAAGCACAGTGAGAAAGGAAGGGGGCTTGGGTACAAGATGAGCACACAGAGCAACAGTTTTGAGCGTGGGGGCAGAGCATGCTCCAACCACATGGCTGCCAGGACTATACTGCACTGATGATCCCAAATAAGGGTGAAAGTGGGTATGTAGTTGTCTGGCAGCCTTGAGAAATGTCTGCCTTGGGTTTAAAGTAGCACTGCCCTCTAAGACAAAGACAATTTCCTGGAGAAAAGGCTTGCATTTAGGTTCATTTGCCAGACCCTCCAGCTTATAGCGATTTTGCGATCCCGCAAAATGCCGCGAAAACGGCCGTTTTGTGCAAAAACAGCATCTTTAAAAAAAAAATTTCTTTTTTTTTACTTTTTCTTTTTTTAAGTAATCTGCAAAAATTACTGTTTTAAGAAAAATTACACTCAGGGTGCCAGGTTCTCAACTTTTTTTTTTTTCACACAAGAAATGAAATGCGCCAACACATCTCATCACTTGCACCCCAAAAATGTGCAGCCCAATCCACAAGGGACACTTAAATGGGCACATTTTATATGCGCGCCCATTCAGATGGCCTTTTTCACCTCCTTGATCATGCATTTCTTTTAAGGTATGTACCGCTGCTGTGTCGCTTGCATTTCTGTTCCTCAAACAGGATAAAAATGCATTTTTTGGGTCACATTTTAGAGCGGCAGGCACCTGGAGGGCCTGTCCCTGTGAAAGGCGCTGGGAGCTTGCAGAACACTGTCGGGAGAGCGATTCTATTCAAAGTACTGGCCATTTTGATGACAAAAATCTATCGAATGTTACAATTTGACCTATTTCGTCCAGTACTATTCAATCGGTTTTTATAAATACTGAACATGTGTTGCGGGGGTGTCACCCGCTCCCATGTTCAGTATTTTTGGTCTAGGGTGGTTGCAGAAGTGTTTTCCCCTTTTTCCTCAAAATTTGAGGTGGGGAAAGAAAAAAAGAAGATAACAAAAAAAGGACCCTGTGGAGTCGGATCCGACCCGCATTAAAGGGACGGATCTGGCACCGCAGGGTTGCACGGGAAGCGGCAGCGACCAAGCAGTTAATTAGGGGAGGGGGTAGGGTGGTGGTGAAAGGTATATTTTGGCTTGTTTGGCTGAAGAGCAAATCAATTCGCAGCGAAATTGACTATGGTCAATTCCGCCGCAAATAATTACACTTCGGTCAAACAACCCAGAAAACCATTCAAGGCAGCTAGTCAGCGCACAATTTGCGCTACAGCTCAAGGCTGTGGAAATGCGCCGGTCACTTTTGAGAATAAGGTGACCTGCTCATTTCCAAAAATGGGTTGTCTAAAAATAGCATATCCTCCGTTCTTTTTTTAAATGCCCCATTATTTGAGGAACTTGGTCAAAATGTACATTTAAAATTTTTACAAAAAATGGTTACACTATGAGAGAGAGGGAGAGTGATTGGTGAGATGTGAAGTGATGGGCAAGAAAGCAGAGAGCAGTGGGTCAGAGGAGGAAGCGCTGCACAAGAGAGCAGAGGAAGCAGTGATGCGGTGGGCCAGAAATCTGAGAGCGAGCAGTGGTACAGAAAGTAGAGGGAGTGTGTGGTCAGTGAGCTAGAAAGCAGAGAGGAAGCGGTTGGTCAGAAAGAGGCAGTGAGCTGCAGATTGGGAAAAAGGATGAGGGAAGTGTGCGATAGAATGGGAGAAAGGATGCAAGATGCAGAAGCAGCACAAAAGAATGAGGGACTGTACATTGCGGGAGGAATTGTAGAGTGTAAGGTGTGAGTTGGGGGTATGATTTGGAGTGTGGCAGGGGCTGGGCAGTGCAAATTGTGACTTGACAGTGTGACAGCACGTGAGTATTTGTATGACAGAGTGAGAGGTTAAGGAATGCAATTTGTGATGGAGAGTTGGTGAGATGTGTGTTGGTGAGAGAGGTGTGTGGGTGTTTGGGGGATTGGAGAACATAGAAGGGGAATATTTTCAGCATTACAATTGATAATGATCAATTTAGTTAATACTATTAAATAGGCATGAACATTTAATCAGAAATGTAGCCAAATCAAACACTGTTCTGCCAAGCCAGAGACATCTGGGACTCTTCCTATTAAATGAATACAAAAGATACATAATAATGATACCCTGGCTCTCTTGTAGCCTTGCACTCTGCCTATTTCCTGCAATGTGCCAATCTTACACCCTCCAGTTAATACAAAATGTCCCGCAAAAATGCAGCAATAAATAAAGGTTTGTGCCGCAAAATTTGCCATTTCATGCCGCTAAATTTGCCATTTCATGCCGCAAAATCCTGGAAGGTCTGATTTGCATACCCACAATGCCTTGCTGAAGTGGCTCAGAACTGGAGGTGAACTTCTAGCAATGGCTACTAGGTGGCGCTGTGGAATGAATGACTTGGCTCAAATGGACTATCCTATTTTCCCATTTCAGGTGAAAGCGTTTTTTCCAAGCCTTTTTGACCCGCCTCCCCATAACTTTCTTGGTGGAAGAGCCAATCCATGAATGTAATCAGCAGATTGGAAGACAATGCAGAGAAAATTAAACTGAAGGTGTAGGTCAAAGGGCAGCCATCCAGGAGATAAAGCTTGGTAGAAATAGACTCACAAGGAGCAAGACAGAACAGTAAGCAGAGTGGAAAACTGAACGAAGAGGAATCAGCCGATAGGACATCCTAGTAATAAAACAGAGTGATAGTCTAGATGAGAACAAATTAGAGACCAGATATTTAGTAGCTTGAAAGGTGAGACACGAGCCAGCTTTACATTCATTAAAAAGGTGAAAACTCCAGGACCGAGCAGCGCTATCCACATGGGTACCAAATGAGAGCGAAAAATCAAAGATCAGCCCAAGATTGCGGCCGGAATTACAAAGAGGGAGTAGCAGAGTAGAAGAGGGGGCGGTGAAGCAAAGAGAGAATAGGAGGCAGGCAATGAGTAGACACCCAAGACTGGATTGAGGTGCGACAGGCAGAAGGAATAGAGTGGAGAGAGGGAACGAAGAAGAAAGAAAGAAACATCTGGGGGTCCTCGTCCATATAATAAATGGGTTCCGTTTGTTCACGGCCGTATTCTGCGTATTGCTTATAAAGCACTGGGGTGTCTGCGTGGTGGCAGGCCGAGCATGTGGTTGCTCCAGGGTGCTCAGTCCTGTGCCCTGCTCTATCCCCCTGAGCCTCAGTGCCCGAGATGGCAAGGCATGCTCCAGCAAGGACTTCTGCCGGCTTACCCTCTACTGGGCGGCTACTATTCTTCTACTACACTCCAGGCTCGAGTCCTAAAATCAAAGTGGGGGGACTCTGATGCACACACTGGGAAGTGGCGCTACAGGAACTGAACAGATTCTAAAATGAAATATGCAAATTCCATTCAAATTGTCTCTCACAGTTGAAGAAAGTGCACAGACCAATCAAGGGTTTGCTCGGGAGGGTAGCTCAGGGGCAACGTGCTTGCATTGGAAACAAGACTACACGGAGCAACACAGGTTCGATCCCCGGTCGGCGTTTAGAAACCTCTGGGTAAGCGCATTATAAATAACATATATCATATCAAGAGAACATATTTTCTTATTACATTGCAGGCTAATTATAAAAAGGTACATCTTTTAGATCTAAGAATCTCTAACAAAACACATCCCGTCGAGCAGAATGTGAATACATGACATGTTAGTGTTGCGTTCCGCTCCTCCTCTCCCCTGTACAATTCGGCTAAATGTGGTGTGCCGAGAAAGAAAGGTGTAAAAGCCTCGCGCAAATGAACGGCGTCCACCCTTTCAAAGAAGTGCCTTCTTCCTGCTCTAAAGCCTTTTGAGCCATGTCCACATGCTGCAATGCCTGTTTCAGACAGCCACACTAACGAGCCAACATCGGTGCACCAGAGGATGTGTCTTATTCACATATTTTCTATGCAATGGCATCACCAACTAGTGGCACTGGTGCGCTGTCCATCCGGAGAGTGTGCAGACACCGGATGTCACAGCGCCGGATATTCTGTTGCGCACGTGGGGGGCCCAAAGGGTGCCAGGCGCTCCCGCGCGCAGCTGAGTTTTCCCTGGAAAACAAGCGGAGTGACGCTCTCTGTGCAAATATCATTAGCCTGTTAATGACACATTCTTTTCAGCAGGAAATAAGTGGCAGTGACAGGTGGCTATATTAACCCTTTGCGCGGTTGCTCCAGCCCCCCGGGCCTTATCTCTGCACTGTTCACTGAATGTATTAGGAAGGAGACTGGAGTCCCCACTGTCCGTCAAAAGCACCCGCATCCCAGAGCCGGAGGCCCAGCCGGGGCACCGAAGTGGATACAAGCCAAACCACCAAGCGTGCTCTTTTCTGCACCCCAAGCAAGCATTTAGAGAAATGCACATAAAGGAGAGCAATGTCCACTAAAAGACTGCCCTGTGTGCGCCATTGTCCTTTTAACTAGCATTAGCTGACATCATTTATAACATGAGAGACATTGCTGAGACCTATAGCTTGAGTGGATGCCGTCTGTCATATAGTACCAGATGCCCCTGACGGCACCGATGATCTTTTTACCAGAAAGCGATAACAACTTCACTGCACTGAGAGACATCACTCTCAGCGGAAGTAGATTACAGCCAGAGGGAGCACCCCTTCTCTTCCCTACGAAACGCCACTCACAACGCTGATTGTGATGCATAGAACACCAGCCTGCAGGCTGAAAGCAGAAGTGGGAAGGGCACGCTGTTCTGCACTGCTATGAAATGTACAGCCAGACAGAAAATGGCTGCCATCACTCCTAGGCATAGAGCGGAGCTCAGGGCTGCAGCATGGCTGCAACAGCTGAAGTGGAAGCTGGGAGAGTGAATGCAGCAGGTGTGGGTGTCGGGCACTCTCCTGAGGGCATCATCTTGAGGGCTGCGGCATGGGTGCAACAGATGAAGTGGAAGCTGGGAGAGTGAATGCAGCAGGTGTGGGTGTCGGGCACTCTCCTGAGGGCATCATCTTGAGGGCTGCGGCATGGGTGCAACAGCTGAAGTGGAAGCTGGGAGAGTGAATGCAGCATGTGTGGGTGTTGGGCACTCTCCTGAGGGCATCATCTTGAGGGCTGCGGCATGGGTGCAACAGCTGAAGTGGAAGCTGGGAGAGTGAATGCAGCCAGTGTGGGTGTTGGGCACTCTCCTGAGGGCATCATCTTGAGGGCTGCGGCATGGGTGCAACAGCTGAAGTGGAAGCTGGGAGAATGAATGCAGCCAGTGTGGGTGTTGGGCACCCTCTTAAGGGCATCATCTTGAGATCTGTGGCATAGGTGAATGCAGCATGTGTTGGGCACTCTGCTGAGGGCATCATCTTGAGGGCTGCGGCATGGGTGTAACAGCTGAAGTGGAAGCTGGGAGAGTCAATGCAGCATGTGTGGGTGTTGGGCACTCTGCTGAGGGCATCATCTTGAGGGCTGCAGCATGTCTGGGTGTTTCTCACTCTGCTGAGGGCATCATCTTGAGGGCTGCGGCAGGGGTGTAACAGCTGAAGTGGAAGCTGGGAGAGTCAATGCAGCATGTGTGGGTGTTGGGCACTCTGCTGAGGGCATCATCTTGAGGGCTGCAGCATGTCTGGGTGTTTCTCACTCTGCTGAGGGCATCATCTTGAGGGCTGCGGCAGGGGTGTAACAGATGAAGTGGAAGCTGGGAGAGTCAATGCAGCATGTGTGGGTGTTGGGCACTCTGCTGAGGGCATCATCTTGAGGGCTGCGGCAGGGGTGTAACAGCTGAAGTGGAAGCTGGGAGAGTCAATGCAGCATGTGTGGGTGTTGGGCACTCTGCTGAGGGCATCATCTTGAGGTACCGCCACAGTATCCAGAACCCTTCGTTACAGTGAATTTCCTGATCGATTTCCCAGTTACAGCTGGGTAACATGGAGGTGGGACGCGGTGTCTTGGCGATTGCACGGGGCCTGATTCATAGATTTGCACTGCAGCATATCAAGATATCTTTGTTTCACACACTTGACAAGTACATCTGAGCTATCGTTTTGGGATGTGAGCATCTTTTGTGAAGATAATAAAAGTGAGACCATTTAGTAAACCTACTGATACCAACGCGTTACTAAATTATGACATCTTCCGCCGTAACAGTTTCAGGAGGACTGACTTTGAAAATGTAGATAAAAATCTCAACAAAAAAACTACAGACCAAGAGATGCCCTAAAAACGTATAAGAGCAGCCAGGAAAAAAGACCACCAACATTCCCAGAGAAGTGGTATTGGAACTACAATCTAGGGATGGCCAGGAGGAGAGATTAGCCTGCGCAACTACATATTCCAATTTATCTTACAAAATCAGAAAAAGCATAAATGAACACTGGCAGCTTTAAAAGAATGGACCCCTTGCACTTCCACCCCCTGGGTGTGCATTCAAAAGAAGCCGCAACCTAAAGGATATGGTAGTCAGATCCTATAGTATAAGATAATCCACTAGTAGAGACCCCACTCTTCCAGAAATATGGGGACTGCAACCACCCACTGGACTTGTGCCATTCAGTATCTGCAGGTCATGTGAGTATGCCAAGCGTACCAAAACCATTCATATTGGGTTTAAAAGAACAACGCAATTTAACTAATTGAAATTCTGCTATGGCAATTTACTACATATAGTGTCCGTGCTCTAAAAGCTACACAGGCATGACAACAAGAAATGTGAAGACCCGCGTTTCAGTGCACAGAAGCTGCATACAGACCAGAAATATCAATGCCCCTCTAGTGTCTCATTTTCTAGACGCTCACCAAACACCAGATGATATTGTTTGGACTGTCCTACTCAAATTTAGAGATATAACATCTTTAGAACGGTGGGAACAAAGGCTCATTTTGTTACCCAATAACCACAATAAGAGGGCTGAATGAGGCAATAAGGTGGATATTAGATTTTGAAGATTCCAACTGTGTCATGCATACTCTTAGCGTGTTGTGAGCTTCTCCCCTTTCATATTAAGGTTGAGACGCTAGCTTGTTAAATTATACCATAATTTGCTAATATCATTTGAGCTCAGTATCCATTCCAAGATGGCTGCTCTAATATCGCTCAGGCACTTCCGGATGGTTATAACATCATTCATCATCATTCATCTGGACCGGAACTCTACCCAAGTGGGAAAAGGGGGGTTGTGGTCATATTTAGGACAGGTCTTCAAATCTCTATGGTTCCTTTGGCTCATAAATTGAGGATGGAAGCGCTATTAGTGCACTTCACTATATCAGCATCTATTTCCTGGCATTTTGTGGTGAGACATCGCCTGCCAGGCCCCTACACTGCATTTCTTAATTCCTTTCTGGAATTTATAGCGGCACTCCAGGCAAAGTTCATGAACCTGGTGGTATTAAGAGACTTTAATATGAGGTTCAATACCCCTCTGGCTCCTGTATTAGTCCAATGCTGTGAGGCTATGCTGGACTTGGGCCTACAGCAATTTGTATGCAAACCAACTCATGTTCAGGGTGGCATACTGGATCTAATTTCTGCACCCGTAGACAGTACTTCCAGCGTTACAGGAAAACGGGTGCTATGGGCTGAACATAATCTTATCTCGTTTAGGATATTAGGGCCACTGGTACCTGCCAAACCGCCTCCGGCAACTTTCTGGAAAAGAAATTGGCACCTTGTGGATCATTGGCTGGTATCATCCCTAATTCAGGATAAATGTAGGGATGCAGCAGCAATTAACCTGTGCTCCCTTTCTAATATTCTGGGGGAGGTGGTCAGAAAGCAGCATTTCAGCAGCTGACCATAGTATATTGTCAAGATATTCAGCTTACTAAACACATTTTCTTTACCCAAAAGGTTGAGCGGGTTCTCAACCAGTCTAAAGAACTTTTTAGTGTAGTAAAGTCATTTTCTTTTTTTTTTCTTTTCTTTTTTTTAATTAAGATTTATGGTTCATATATATATATATATAAACCTTTATCTTTCCATCCAAAAGTCATAAATACAAGAACAAAAAACAAAGAAATGTTTTTCATACCATCCCTGAACATCTGACCTTTCCCGATAAAACCAGCATTTTGTCACTTAGGGACGATTTGAAAGTATGCCCCCCTCCTCTCATTTCTCATCTTAAAACTTGCTTTTCATTGACCCCCCTCTCCCAGGGTTTCTTTTAAAAACAGAATAGTGGCAATTAACAATGGGCAGGATTCTCTCGCTGTGATCCAAGACCAATAGCTTCAGCGTCTTCCATATATCTACCATCAATAAGATGCATTTCCCAATATATCTTGTGCGCCTCAACAGAACAATATGTTTTAATGTGTCTGAATTATCCGGCAGATTGCAGAACCTGCATCTGGAATTCGGGGCCTGACCACATAGTTTCAGGAGTTGTCTTGTCGGTAGAATGTTAAATCGAAATCTCATGAACTGCGTTCTATACCGTCCAGATGGAAAGTGTTTCAGGTATTTGGGCAGGGAGTCATCTGCCTTTGTATCGTTGTTCAGATGGATTTGACTAAGGTATCATCCACTAGCCCTCAAGGTCCCAATCCATTCATATTGTTTCAAGAGTTTTTTTTTACTTTCCCGGGTTGTTTCAAAGGGTGTACAAAGAAGTACCCAAAGATTCTACCAGGGCTGAGCATGTTTTCCCCATTGGTCTGAGAGCTTGTCATATCTCAAATTTTTGTTTCTGCCTTAGAATTGAGTAAGCCATAAGTGTTGGCTCTTAAATGCATTTTCTAAATAAGGCTAGCGACTTCCAAACTGAGCTGGCTTATATCGATGCCAGTCCCAGCTCATATCTAATCACTGCTATTGAGACGTTTTGGGGCAACCTCAGTATCTTCCTCCAAAAAAAAGCTTCCAGTTTGCCCCAAATTTCCCATGGGGTAAACGTGCACGCCTCAGTTCCATAGGTCAAACAAGCCACAACCTTTGTTTTGTAAAAGGACACTATCAGTAGGATGGAAAATCTGCAATGTTCCCTGTAGATCAAATGGACCCTGAGCTGTCAAGGCTTTATTTTAATTTTCATTTCTTGCTGGCGTGAAGGTGCTGCCCAGCTGAAGTTTATCCGTATGCCGAGATATACTTCTAAGGTGACCTGGGATAGAAACTAATTCCCTGAGTGCCATTTAAAACTTATTTTCTGTCTACCCTTGCTAGAGGAGAACACTAGAATGTTTGTTTTGGCAATATTTATTTCTAGGCCATTCCTTTCCATGTATTTTTGTAAGTCTGTTAACGCTCTCTGTAGGCCTATGGGTGGTTGGTCCATCGTCTGCGTATACAATGCGTGATATTTTTTGGTCATTGATCTGTGGAGGGAATGTGTTTACCTGATTTTCGCTGGTTCTTAGGTCTGCTAAAAAAGTTAAATAAAGTAGTCACTAAAGGGCATACCTGTTTTAGTCCTTGATATGTAGGAATTTCTTTTGTTCGGGTTCCCAGATCATTCAATCTAATTTGGAGTCTAGTAGAGGAATAAAGGGCTTTTTTAGGTTCCAATAGCTCTCTAGGGCAATTATCGGCCTCCAAGGTCCTGTCCACCATGTCAAACTGTTTTCTCAGGTCTACAAAAGCGAGATGTATTTTAGATTGCGTTGTTAAGTCACTCCCTTTCAGGAAATTTATCAAAAACAAATTTAGCTGGGTCTCAACCGGGACGAACTAGATTATCGCAGGTCAAAGCCATTGGTTTCTTCGATCCACTTCCTCAGGGGTTTTAGCAGCAGGGCCGCGAAGAGTTTCCCTAACACATCCAGCAGGGCGATAGGACGGTAGTTTGACGCATTGGTCCTATCGCCCTTTTTGAAGATTGGGATGATAATGACCTTTCTTCACGAATCAGGGATAAGCCCTGATTTCATTATCTGAGTGAAGAGATCATAAATAAATGACAGCCAAGCCTCTCTATGGTTCTTTATCATTGAATGTGTTAGTCCATCTGGACCAGGGTCGTTTGATGCATTGGCTTTCATTATTAGGAGCTCTAGATCAAGCCTATCCATAGGGATAGTCCATGGTTGGTTCACCTCATTCCTGATTTCCGTTGGAAGACAGGGTTCCATCCCATAAAGTTCTTTATAAAAAATTACACAAAGCCTCCTCAGTCACCACGTTGATTAAGGCAGATCGATTAGAGATAGTTAGCTTATTTAGCCAATGCCAGATCTGTCTGATGTCTTTCTTTGCTAAAGCCCTAAGCATGGCTTCTGCGTCTTTTTGAAGTAGTACTGCTTTATAACCACGCAACCAGTTTCTATATCTGATTTTTCTCTTTTTCAATAGTATGAAGCAGGCATTTATTTCCAGCTTCCTTATCAGTTTCAGGTCTCTATTGAGCAGGTTTATTTTTCTGTCTGATATTTCCATATTTCAAGCGGCTGTGAATCGGGTGCAAACTTCCTCCCACTTTGACTGGCCTGGAGAATTCTAACAACAATGGTGCATAGTTTATGTCAGCTCCTTGATCTCATTGGGCCTCATTACGCAGTAGGTGGTAAGGGATTACCGGCACCGGTAAGGGCAGCAGTGCCGGTAATCCCTTACGACCCCAGCGTGTCCCTTCCTTAACGCCTGGTTTTACCAGGTATTAAGGACGGGACACGTTAAGGGACTTCACAGCTAATAACGGTACCGCAAATTGAGGTACCATTATTAGCTCCATTCCCATTCCCATTGAGCCCTATTTCGGGAACCCAGACCCGGAAAGTGGTAAGGGGGCAGCCATGGTGTTAATAGCACCATAGCTACCTCCTACCGCGTAATGAGGCCCATTACCCTTCTGCAATGCTGTAATATCTTGGAATCTCAGTCTTACATTGGTTCTTGTGTTGATGGCCGCCACTCTCGGTCCCCATCTTTCCTCTCTCCTATTATTCCTTTTCCCCATGTCAACCTCAGAAGGGCATGGTTGCTGGTTTGTTTTGATACAATCTCCATTAGCTGTATGTCTCCCAGTATATTTGGAGAAACAAAAATGTATCTAGAATCGAGGAACGGCCATTTGACCACGTCACTTTTGCTGGCTGGTCACCCTTCGTTTGGCCACTAAGCAGGTAGAGATCTCTAGAATAGATTGTATTGAGCCATGCTGCGACACGTTGCATTCGTCCCTTCAAATACACCTCTTCTTCATCAATTATTCTCCCCATTTCATCAATACATGGAATATTTAGGTCTCCTCCCAGAATGACAAATGTGTCCTCGTGCATTCCAGAAACGAGGTCAAAGGCTTTGGTTATCTCATGTATCAAAGTATCTGTTTTTATCATCAGGGGGTTCCAGTAGACATTTATTAATAAACCCCATGTGGTTTGTTGGGCCACCCCATTTTTTATTGTAACATGTACCATCAGGAGGAAGGGATTTGGATTACTTCCATACCAGTACAGTTCTTTATTAATGTTAAAAGGTCAGCTGCAGGTCTACCCTTCCCACTACTATAGGCCGGATTCAAATGAGAGGAGTAGCCATCTGGGTTTGGGGGAGCCCTCAGCCATGTCTCTTGGAGGCATATAATGTCCACATTCACCCTAGCGATGTCCTTATCCGATAATAAATGTCTATGTCCCCTGGTGTTCCAGGAGCCAAATGTCCATACCTTATTTTGTTGTTATTGAGTATGTCTATGTAAGACAGTGGTAATTCCGTCATTTGTAGTTGTCTATGCATCTTTATAGTATTTGTCATTTTCATTAACTACTCATTTTTCTCCTGAGGTTCTTCCATCCCAGGCTTAGCGTGACTCCCTCTCTGATTTTTTCCATAGTAAGGTGGTTGATATTCAGAAGAATATAACTACTGATAAGATACTTAGGGCTGCTCTTCGCTCTGTGGTAGCTGTTGATTAATCTATAAGGGTGTGGTCCTAGTTCCCTGAATTTTCTGAGGCTGAGCTCCTGCAGGCAGTTGACCAACTTAAATGGGCGGCCCCCTCAGACCTTATTTCTCTGCCCACCCTAAAAGCAATCATGCCTTGCATGATCACTTGTGTTACCGAAGCTGTGAATGTGTCTTATCAGACAGGTTCGATTCCAACTGAACTGAAACAGGTGACTGTCATCCCTCTCCTGAAGAAACCTTCCCTGAATCCTTCGGTGTTGGCTAACATTCGTCCCATCTCACTTATTTGCTTCTTCATGAAACTGCTTGAATCTCTAGTAGCTCCTCCTCTCTCCTTCTTGGAAACCTCTAAATTCTTTGATTCCTTTCAGTCAGGGTTCCGGCCGGAGTGGGGCACAGAGAGTGTGCTGGTGTCAGTGGTCGATGATCTGACCATGGTGGTGGACCAGGGTGGAGTGGGGGTCCTGATTTTGCTAGATCTGTCAGCGATCTTTGACACGGTCAAACATTCCATCCTGCTATCCCGCCTAGTAGCAGCAGGCCTCTCAGGCCACGTCCTGGCCTGGTTTACTTCATTCCTGACAGAGAGGAGCCAGTCACTTTCTCTATCTCATTTTCTTTCTTCTGCTTGTGCACTATCCTGTGGTGTTCCTTAGGGCTCTACCTTGTCCCCCATGCTTCTTAATATCTATGTTCAGCGACTGGTTTGCCTCATCTGCTCTCATGGCTTTCTTTGCTATTCCTACGCTAACGACACTCAGATTCTAGTCCGACTAGATCTGGACCAGGATGTGGCATCTCTGGGATTACGCAAATGTCTGTCCGCAGTGGGGAGGTGGATGGGTGCGAGCTGGCTCAAGCTGAATGGGGACAAGACGGAGGTCATGGTGCTGGGAGCCCCTTCTGGTGCTGCTCTATGGACATCCTCATTCTGGCCTTCCACTCTTGGTAATCTTCCTATCCCGGTGAAGGTGGTCAGGAATCTTGGGATTTCTCTGTCATTGTCTCTGTCGAGGACCCCGCAAGTGAGCGCAGTGTGTAAACCGGACACCTTCTTCTTGGAGCGCTCTGAAAAGTTCTACCTTTTATGCCTAATCAATTGCGTAGCATCTCTAATTACCAGTCGTATTGATTACTGTAACGTGCTCTATTTGACTCAACCGGTTGGCTCCATACATCACCTGCAGTTGCTGCAAAACATAGCGGCTCGAGTGGCTACTAATTCCCCTTATGCAGCCTATATTATCCCTGTGCTTTGTGCTCTCCATTGGCTCCCAGTGGCCCAGGGGATTACACTGAAATCTATGTGCTTGGTCCATTGGGCCTTTTACCGTCAAGGGGCTGAATATCTGCAAAATCAATTCCGCTCATATATTCCAGGATGATTACTTTGCTCTGGGAATGCCAATCTGGTGGCAATTCCTAAAGTTCGACTCCCCGAGTGGGAGGACATGCCTTCTCTTACGCAGCTGGAAAGCTGTGGAATGCCCTCCCATGCGACCTCAGAGGTACAGTCAACCATCTTCAGTTCAGGCGTGCCCTGAAAACCTTGCTGTTTTAACTGTTTTAACTGTCAGCGGTGTATAGGAGGAGCCAAATGCCTCTACCGGAAGTCCTGTCGCTATTTTAGCTATATGTTGGTGACAAGCACAACACCTGTAATGATGCCCATAACACAAAAAGCCTTTGAGGCAAGGTATCCATTGAGAAAGCCATTCTTTATGTATCCGCAGAGAGCTGACCGTCTCTTGAGGGAGATCCCTGAAGAACATGTAAAGACGGATGGAAGAGGAGACTGGTGACGTCACATGAAGCAAAGGTGATGCGCCAAGAAGAGATGCCAATAGAGAAGGTGAATAGACCATATAGAATCTGATGACGAAGTAGAGTATCGAGGGATCCCTTTACGTGCTAAATAAAGATTGAACATGCAAAGAGCAAGGAAGAAAATGCAAGCCGTTTCATAATTGTACAGATGCTGTAACGCAAGTATACTAAGTATTCATGAAGGCTGGCTATACGTAGTGAATGGCCTGCAGGCGATGCCGCCATTAAATAGAATCTGGATGTTCCTCGTCATGTTTTTAGCAAACTTAGACCCCATGAACAGAAGGGCTGAAAGTGTGGCGCAGTAGAATGAGAACAGCTGACGATGGAGGAAGAATTGGGAAGGCTTGTCTGGCCCAGTGTCAAGGGTTGAGGCAGCCAAGAAACTGGTTATCTATTGTAGAACGATACAATGAATGTGAGGTGAGACAAGCTCCTGTTAAGGTGCGATGGAAAGACAATGCGTGCCAAGTTTAGTCATTTTAATACACTGTCTCCTGTCACATGGTGTAGATGGAAATAGACTTTGGGCAACCTACGCAGAAACATGAAGATAAGAGCATGCTCACACCCCATTCTATTCACAGGAGCAGTGATACTTTGCAAGGACAAGTTCAAAGACTACTCTAATGGCAGATGACTTGAGTGATGATGGATGATGGGCTAATTGGGTGGGGAGGCATGGTCAAGTTCAGCCCACCAGCATCTGTGGTACCACCTTGCGTGCTGCTAACAAGTGGAATATTCCAGAAGGGTAGAAGCGTGCCAACCAATTGTAGAGTGCCACGTAGCGAAGAGCCCTATAGTTTGAGACCCAATGAAACGTTGCGTATTTTATGACACCGAAGATGACTTCCACTAGGGGTGGACATAGATGTCCACCTAACTGTAAAGACCCAATTACAATCCTATCCCCCATAGAAAGTATACCAAGATGTTCCCCGTTGACCTACCACAATCCAACTTAGGTTTTCTTAATTTGCCACGTAGTATGATGTCACTGATGATGAGCTTTTATTATATAAATGTGTTTTTTATGCAATTCGCTGAGAGCGAGCTGTGAGACGTCCGTTGATGTCTGTTGCACTCTCTGTTTTAGATAATTGTTAATAAAACAGCTAAATTTGCCAACTTCCTGAGTTGGTCTTATCATTGGTGTATGAGTAACTTCTGCATCCCCATCCATCCCATAGAGCGCTACCTCGCTTAAAAGGCCTACGGGTTCAGTGGGGAGGTTGTTTGCTTGGAATTCCTGCACCAAGATGCCTTTGAGTGAATGTGTGTGATATAAATTATATAACATAACATAACATCCCTGCTGTCAGATCACTAAAAATTAGCCAGCATTATTCACAGCCGGTCACATGACCGCCTGTTTCTTTCAATAGGAACACTTCCGGGGATACAATTCAGCATTCGCCGGAAGTATCTTTCCATCGATAAAAAGCACACATTGCTGGGACAAACAAGTTACGTGTGCCTCCAGCTTAGGATTGTGAGCCCCCAAATAGGTATAACAGGGTCATATACCACGCGCCGCCATTCAACATGTGCCAGCACACAGTTAGCTAGGCACATGCTACAAAAAGCCGTGCTTGCGAAACACACTGAATGAGCCAGCACCATTCAGAGCCAGTTGCATGACCACCTGTTAGAGTTAAATTTAAACCATAGTGGTAACACATATAATCTGCCAATATCAGTTGAGCTCAGTATTCATTCCAAGATGGTGGCACAATGTATTTTCCATTAGACTACTAAACATGAGCTGACATTATTCATATCTGGTCACATGACCACCTATTCCTCTCAAGTCTCATGGGACAAACAAGTAAGTTAGGTGTTTCTCCAGATTTGGGTCATCAGCCCCCATATAGACATAACAGGATTAAAAACCACGCACCTCCACTAACACAGCGAGCGAGGCACGTGCCATTAACAGACGCGTTTGGGATATATACGCGAGACAGAATGCATGAAAGCTCACATTGTGTTTGTACGATATGATATGATATGTCATTTATAACGCACCTGTAAACAAGTGTTTCTAGGCACGACAAGACAAGGAGGGGAAGACAGAGGGAGGACAAGACAAATATTCCTACTAGGCCTTGTGTCATTCAGATTGTGCAAGTGCAACAGCGCAAAAAGTGCAGAGGAAGAGAGAGGGGGGAAGTGCCAAGGAGAGGGATAGGGCAAGTGCAATCAGGGCAGCGTTGCTCTGAGTGAGTGCAGCCAGCGCAGCGCGGCTCTCGTTAAGTACAAGGAGGCAGGGGACTGTAGAGGTTAAAGTTACAGTCACTAAGTGCACGGTAGGCCCAGAGGCAGTGCATGGGAGACTGATCATGGAGGAGCCAGAGAGAGAGAGAGAGAGAGTGAGAGAGAGGGAAAGCAGAGGAGAAAAGGAAGGTTTTGAGCAGCTTCCGGAACTTCAGGTGGTGAGGCCCAGGTTTGAGAGGTGCAGGGAGGCCATTCCAGAGGGAGGCAACTGCAGAGGAGAGAGATCTACCCCCTACACTCTGCCAGGAGCAGCGTCTGACCCTCAGCGAGTTGGAGGGAGCTGAGCGAAGGGCTCGAGAAGGAAGGTATTTTTGAAGAGTGACTTGGATGTAGTAGGAGCCCTGGCCCCAGAAAGCCTTGTGGACAATGCAGAGGGTTTTCAAATTGATCCAGTCACCAGGAGCCAGTGGAGAGATTTCAGGGCTGTAGAGATACGGTCCCTGGGCTTGAGGCCAAGGATAAGTCTTCCAGTCCTGTTCTCGATTAGTTGCAGAGGGTGGAGAGCAGCAGAAGGCAGATTGAGAAAGAGGCTGTGGCAGCAGTCCAGCCTACAGAGAACCATGGCTCTGGAGACAGTGAGCTTCTAGGGTAAAATAAGAAAAGGAAGAATACCTCTGAAGAGGTGTAGCTGGTAGCGGGCCTTCTTGGCAAGGTCTGTGGTGTGGAACAGAAGGAGAGAGTGGAATCGAAGATGACACCAAGGTTGTTTGCCTTACAGGGAGGCCAGAGTGAGAGAGGGAAAGAGTGGGAGCATTGGTCCCAATGAGAAGGATCTCTGTTTTACTGGCATTAAGACAGAGATCTTTGGAGGTGCACCAATCCTGAATTGTGGATAGACAGTCAAGAATGAGCGAGAGGGGAGAGGAGGCTGAGGGTATCCTGAAACAGAGCTGAGTGTCAGCCGCATACCACTGAATGTTAGATAAGAAGGTAGAGATCAGGTGGACCAAAGGGGTCAGGTAGACATTGAAGAGACAGGGTGCGAGGATAGAGCCCTGGGGAACACCACATATGGAGAGAGAGGTGGTGGAGATAAAGGACCCAAGTTAGACCTGGGACGGTCGGTCCAGAAGCAAGTAGGTCAATCACTCCATGGCCTGATCCGTGATGCCCATCTTCTCGTGGAGTAAATTGATCAGGCTGGCGTGATTGACCATGTCAAAAGCAGAGGAAAGGTCCAGGAGCATGAGGAAAGTAGGAAGGCTAGAATCAAAATTAGAGAGCAGATCTTCACGGGTGTTCAGGAGAGCAGTTCCGTGCCTCTGGCTGCTCTGTAGCCAGACTGATTGTCATGGAGACAACCAGCAGATTCATTGTGAAGAGTAAGCTGGAAGATGACCAGCTTTTCCAGGAGTTTGCCCAGGAAAGGACTGATAGAGATTGGATGATAATATACCGGACAGGTAGGGTTTGCAGAAGGCTTTTTAAAGAGGGGGTACTTAAGGGAGTGCTTGAGGAGAGAGGGGAAGGAACCAGTGGTGAAAGAGTGATTGCAGAGCGAGGGTGTCAATGTGGTCCTTGATGGATCTGGAGGAGCAGTGGTGCACCTGTTTGGATGACACTTTCATAGATCGTACTTGTCTAGAAACATCATCAGGAGAGAGAGGAGAAAGGAGGAGAAGGAGAAGCGGCCAGAGGGGGGCCGAGAGAGGTAGAAGAAGAGACAGCAGAGATCGAGGACAGGATGTCCTGGGTTTTATTGGTGAAGTGAGAAGCCATGGCCGTACTGAGGGCCTCAGAGTGAACAGGAGAGGTAGAGACTGCAGAAAGATTAGCCAGCTCCTTGCAGATTTTAAAGAGTTCGGCCCTGTTGTTAGAGGCTGCAGAGACACAGGCTTGGATGTGAACTCTCTTCTTGGACAGAACAGAAAGTCTGTATTGCCTTTGGAGCAGGCAGTGGGACAGTTTTTCAGAGGGAGCGCCCGAAGCCCTCCACTTCCTCTCAGCCATCCTGCACTTGCATTTCAGGGTGGCGATGTCAGAGTCATACCAAGAGTTGCACTTGGAGGTAGTCTTCACATGGATTCTCATAACAGTGGGAAGGATGTCCAGAGCGTTGGAGATAAAAAAAGATGCAGGATAGAGAGGGCTGTGTCGGAGTGTGAGTCAGCCGCAGGAGTAGCAGAGAAAGTAGAGGCAAAGGCATCCACTGACATACTCTTCATGGCCCAGATGACCGAGAAGGTAGGTGACAGTGCTGGGGCAGGCTTTGCCTGAGGGACAGAGAGTTTCAGGTGAGAGGAAAGCAGAAAGTGGTCAGTCCAAGATAGAGGAGTGGTGAGAGGGTTAGAGAGGGGAAAGATGAGAACACCCAGGGTGTGTCTGGCAGAGTGTGTCGGAGCAGAGGGTAGAATGGAAAGATAGTGTCTCAGAGGTTGCAGAAGAGCCTAGTGGAGGGATTAGAAGCATCCAGGTGGATGTTGAAGTCTCAGAGGGGGAGAAGGTGAGAGGTAGAGGCAAGGAAAGAGGAGGACAGCTCAGCCCACTCTTAGTGGAAGAGGGCAACCTGGCCAGGTAAGCTGTAGAGGTTTGCCGCGGTCAGAGTGCGGCCTGGGGAGATAGAGAGCCTGCCAACCAGGCATTCAAAGGAGGAGTAAGCCTGCATAGGAATGGCAGAGGCAGGGGCCCACTCTGGAAAGACCAGTGTTCCTCCACCTCCGGATCGGTTGGTTCTGGGCTTTGAGAGGATCTTGTAGCCATCAGGGAGGAGAGTGTCAAAACTCGTGACAGAGCTGGCCGTGAACCAAGTCTCTGTGAGAGTGAGGACATCCAGGTCAAGTTCTTCGAGGAGATGTCAGAGGAGTGTTTGGCAGCAGAGTGAGAGTTGAGAGTAGCGACGTGGCGCAGGTTGCCACATTTGAAGGGTTTCCAGGGTGGGGTACAGGCTTAAGGTACACCCGGTGGAAGTGGTAGAAGGGACAGAGAGAGGGGAGGGGTGGTAACAGAAGGTGGGTGAGTAGCCAGAGAAGAGGAGGGAGGTGCCAGAGAGGCAGCAGATTCAGGAGGTTTCAGAGGAGCTAGAGAGGTGGTAGTAGGAGCTAGCAGCGAAGGAAGGAGGTTGATAAGACAGGGGAGATACCTATCGAAAAGGAGATTGGGCTGAGGGCCCTGGACCAATATGGTGCCATTCAGATAGACATTAATGATGGTCTTGGAGGAGTGGCAGGAGGCCAAGAAGACCTCCCACCGAGTGCCACCATTAATGGGAGAGGAAGAGATAGAAAAGAGAACTGAGACCATATGAGGGATCCGTAGGTCTGGTGCGGGAACGACAAAGAGGATGTCAGTGAAAGTCTGTCTGGAGGAAGCATATACATGTAAAAAATATGCACTTATTAGGTGGCCATAAAACTGTTTATTAATTCATCTGCAGCAGAGATAAATTTCCACAGCTAATTCTACTTAAATATATCCATTACAAATGTTGCTTTACATCATGCCACTAGCAAGCGCCCCAGGATTTGTTTTCCAATACCAATCTTTAGATTGGTCTAAAGGTCATCATAAAAAAAATCCCCCTGAGGAATGTTCACAATCAAATGAACAGAAACATGTTCGGTAGAAAGAAGCAGCAGTACATGGTTCTTTATGCCGTGCAATATTTCTGAAAACTGGCAATTGGCAACTAGAGAATATGGTTTTAGGTTATGTCTCTATGTCACTTTTTTGGTGAGGTGATGGGTATTTCAAACTCATGTTGTTGAAGTTTGTGATTTATATAGCGTATCTGATTTGTTGATAAATATGCTTTGTATCATTCACAGCATAGTCACTGTTTGCATTGTCTCAATTTTTGTGGTGTTGTATATGTGTGCTAATAACTAAAGGCAAAGTGGCGCCACCCTGTTGGTGGCCGCTGTGTGTTTCTCTTTACGAAATAGTTATGTAAATTGGTTTTAATTACAATTGATTAATCACTCATGAAATAATAAAGAAAAATATATTTTTGTTTGAAATTGGTGGATTTATGCTATTGATTGCTGTGTTTCTTTCCATTTGGTGCTAACAATGAGAGGGGATATGTTGTTGTATGTATAGTGAGACAGTACCCAGGACATCCCCTCCTAATCTCGGTCTTTCCATTTCAAGTTTTTAATGGCATATCAGGATATGCCATGAGCATCCTAGATTGGCTCGTGCTACCTGATTCATAAACCTGAAACTAGAGCAAATCTGGAGCTGCCTGGAGCATCTGTGAGATGCCCATGAGCAATTTATTGTGAATCAAATGTGCACATGAGCATTTCTGTATATTCCCAAATTTTGACAATGATGCTAGAGATTTATCGACTCAATGGGAAGATAAGTTAAATAATCCATGGATTAACATGATCAAAATTATGATTGATCCTACAACAAGGGCACATAATTAAATAGAACAAAAATCGGAAAACTTCATATAGAAATAGAAGACCTTGTCAAGCCAGAGTCCACTAAGAATAATTATAACCCCCTAGATCACAAGTTAAGACAATATCAAGATGAAATCAAGCTCAATAAATACAATTGTTGTTAAAGAAAAGGGAGACTTTAGGGAAGGAAGAGTTTACACATTTCAACCAAACTATGACACACCTTAAAATAGAAACAACTCAAGAGACAGTACCCCTTACTACATCGTCCCAGAGTTCAGGCCCAGAAAGCAGAAACTGTGATTAAGAAGACAGCACAAGAACATCTAACCAAGCAGCAGATACCTCTATTACAAATGATTTATTTGCCAAAATGAAGTGATGCAGAAATGACAACAGATTCAAAATAACTTAGCAAGTTAACTTTGAAGAAGCAAGAAGACGAGATATCAAAATATGCACAGAACCAGAGGAAAAAATGACTGCTAATGAAGTATTTTTGGATCTGTCAATAATCAAGGTTGTGGCTACTTGGATTTTCTCCTACTTGGTATTCGCTTGTGGAACTGCATGAACCAGAAGCCTGCTGGTGGTGACTTTGGGCAATTAGCGTGTGAGCTTCCCACCACCTTCAATATAAAAACAGGGAAGCACCTGTGCCCCAGAACCTTGAAGCATCTTCTTTGTGCTAGATGGAATTAGCAGTAATTATGCCAGACCAAATAATTCGACAGACCAAAGGCAGATGGTAAAATACTGCTTTGATCTCAATGAAAGAAAGCACAGCAATATGACAGCTATCAAAATAGATGCTCAATGTTCGCCCATACGTTTGCTTGCACAGAGTTTATATACTTTTACATACGTCATTTATGACGTCATCCTACATGGCATTTCATAAAAACGTAATGCTGCGAGGGATTGATTTAGGGGAAAATGTCTATCTATAGAATTATATAAGAGTTAATATCTCATTGGCTGCCCCTTGTCTGTTGGACATGCCCTGAGCTACATCTACGTCCGTCACATACTCATTTTAGCTGTAAATATGGCAGCAGGCTAATAACTGTAACATTGAATATGAAAGTGTGTGGCAGGCCTTTTGATTGGTTGGCAATCTTATCCAATCTTGAACTTTTGGCTTGTTTTAGCAGCACGCGGACTGAACGAAACCTAGGTGTTCAAGCTGCATCGACTTGTTCTCTGTTTACCCAATTAGTCCATCGTATGTCAACGACCTGATCCTTAGCCACTGTCTATCGTTTGAAGTTGACCTCATAGTCTGATCACTGTTCTAGAACATTCAAGGGAGTGTGAGGACACCACTATCTTACTTGAAGCTCTAATGATTAGCCTTTGTTTTCAACTTCTGAGTCACGTATTACGAGACCATGATTTTGTCCACTCCAGCCTCTCAATTACTGCTATTTGATTTAATTAAACAGGGTGCCATTACCCTCTCTGGCCTTTAGAGACTTGCTCACTCCACCTCACATATGCTTTTGCCTTCATGATTGTTCAATACCTGTCATCAGCAAATGTCCTTGTCCTACTAATCCTAACAGAAATATGTCTTAAGCACATGGTCTGTTCATTTGGCTCCCTTTGTGCCTTGCACCCATCGCTTGAAATAGCTTCCTTGACTTCAGGCCAACGTACTCCTTTTGTCTGCACATGAAAACCGCTTCTTTATTAATTCGTCAATTTGCAATCCTACGTTCATATTTTGAGGTAGCTGGGTTGATTCTTTAACACAGGCCATCGTCCATTTTCTTCATATGGTCGTCCTACACGTTATATACATATACCTCTTTTTAGCAAGCCTCTATATGCTTTCTTTCTACCTTGCATTACAGCGTATTTACAATTATTGGTCAGCAAGTTACTTCATCTTCTGATTTGCACAGTCACTTCATTTTTAGGTACATGTTTCTCTTCATGTTTCAGTTACATCGTCAGTCTTAAGTATTTTCATATCATTTCAGCATAGGTTTATATATCTTCTTCTGGACATCATTCTGTTGTCGGCAGCCTTTTACTCAGTGTTCATCCATGATTCCCATAGCCGTATTTTGGCACTTTGGCAGTGGGCATCCTTCCTGGTGACTTCCTTCCACTGTCTCAACAAGAGTGTATCTCCTGAATGGCTGTCTGAGTGCATATCATCTTTCATACAATCGACGCGGTATGGACATGTTGCATAAACTCATACATGGGTTCCCAATTGTAGTTCTTTATCTGCCACTCCAATGTCACGGTGGTGAGGGGGTGGGGAGTAGAGAAGAGGCATCCATCTGCTCCTCTACACGCTGAAGCAGTACTGTTGTGGCATCTTTGATTTTCTCCTACCTGGTACTTGCTTGTGAAACTGCACTTGGGGATTGTATTCCTTACAGTCCCCCTTCCAGCACTTGACACCTACTGTCTACACTTCCTTTGCAGTTGCCACTTGCTGGCAGTTACTTTTACTTATTTTTATTTATCTATTCCCATGTACTGCACCGTCCCTACCCCCCATACCACGCACTTGCGTGATCTGAATGACACCTGGCCTAGTAGTATCGCTGTCTGTCCTCCCATGTTCCCCCTCCCTTGCCTCGTCGCGCCTTGAAACACTTGTGTGTAGGCGCGTTATGAATGCTGTATCATATCATATCATATCATAACCAGAATTCAGCTTGTGGTGACTGCTGGAAATTAGCCTTTGAGTCGCCCACTACCTTCAATATAAAAAAGTGAAGCGCAGACGTGGCGATTCAGCAGCGTGACACACCGTGCACGCCACGCACGAAGCATGTCACCATCAGGCAAAAAGGCAATGGAGGGCACAAGAGGAAGTCGTGTGACTGAAGAACTTGGAAACAGTCAAGCCTTTTCAAATACAGACCAGGGGGAAGCTGCCATGGTGGAAGTGGTTCAACATTCCCTGGTTTCGGGATGCAGATATCCCATTAGGCATCCGCGTACATGTCCATCCAAGGTTATGGAGGCATTATCGAAGACACACTCAGATAGAGGTAGAGGTAAAATCATGAACTTCTTTTCAGTTGATGGGAAAGAGAAACAATTAAGGAGACAGGTGACACCGTTGGATTTCTACTTCTTCATTAGCCTGGG
This sequence comes from Ambystoma mexicanum, assembly GCF_040938575.1. Lineage (NCBI taxonomy): Eukaryota > Metazoa > Chordata > Amphibia > Caudata > Ambystomatidae > Ambystoma > Ambystoma mexicanum. The sequence continues at coordinate 332,832,825 of NC_090924.1, read as the reverse complement.
TGCTAACTTGACTGATAGCTTAGAGAAACTCCTAAGCCTAGTGGATGATGGTGGGGATAACATTGCGTGCAATCACTCCACTATGACAGTATCCTTACCCTCGCACGTGATGGGTGAAGTGCATCAAGCAGAAATGATAAATGAGGATTTTGAACACTTGCTGGTTGGTATCGATTCCAATATCAAAGAGGAACTGCCAATAGCTTTTAATGTTACTAAAGTCCTTATAGATGTGCACAGGACTCTGGGAACTAACTCAACTACAGATATTGCAGGGGATGTTTTATCATCATCACAAGAGTTATAACTGGAGCCTGATGCACTGTCAGAGACACTGACCTCCCAGCAAGGACAAAATAAGATAATAAACAACATCAGTATAATCAACAAACCATTACCTACACCATATGAGGATGATAAGAAACAGTTACTAGACAATAATCCAGAGCAGGAGTTATACTCTACTCTAGAGACGATTCCTGGGTTAGTGGCCAGGAGAGTGAGACATCCATAACACAATATCAGGCCTTGGAACAACTATTAACAGTAGTTGTGTTGACAAATGCGATAGTATAGAGCTAAAGCTTAACACTCACGCTGAAGAATTAACATATCTAAAAATGATTATGCACATGAGTTAATTAGCAAATAAGTACATGTAACGAACTAAGGGAGAAATGTATTATCCTAGAAGATGAACTTGAAACCCATCGCAGTCTAATGGGGGAGCTCACGCAGAAGCTCTATAATTGAAGCCTGTTTGCAAAAAACAGGACATGTTCAATTTACAAATATTTGCAATGGTGAGGTAATGGGAAATCGATCAATAATTGATGATTCAATAAATGAGGGGGTATACATTATTAATAAAAGGGGGGGGGGTGAAACTGTGCAAAAGGTATTCAGTCCACCAAGCTAGTAACATAGCTAAGTAACAAGTGGTGATATTTCAGTTGTGGACCAAGTACGGGACAGCACAGTGCCTGCTTCAAATATTGTGTTCAGGTCTAGCGACATTTTAGATTTTGTTAGGAGGCTTGATGAAGACTTATTTAGGCGACGTTATGGAAGAAGGTGGGTACAAATTCCGGACATAAAACAGAGACCACTAAAGTTAACTGGAAATGATGAAGCAGTCAAAGGGCTATTAATAGTGACAACTTCAAAGAGTGATTGTAACAGGGATGAGTGTGAAGAAAAAGCGTAGTAATAGTGAGGATTCAGATCTTGAGGGATTTTGGCAATGGACCCCTAAATCTTTTCAGGAATAGCTTTCAAAAAAGCTCTGACACCTATACAGTGTTGTACTTATGGAATACTAGAGGAGTTGCCCACTTCTGGGTGAAGAGTGTATTTGTATTTGTTTATTATTTGTATCGCGCATCTAACCCTGAGGTAACTGGGCGCTTGAAAAACTTAACATGTTGCAAAAACATACTTACATAAAAGGCATACATAGGACATTGGCAGAAGGTCGACCGGGGTTACAGAGAGGTCTGGCCTTCCCATAAATACAGTTAAAGGACATGTTCATCGGAGCACTTACAGAGCAATAAATACAGTTAAGCACATGAGTGTGTTAACAAAAGTGAACCCGGCAGAGGGATGTCCGCAGTGAACTGTTAAAAAGACATTAAGACTCATGAATACAAGAAAAGCCATAGTGAACCCGATGGAGGGAGGCTGATGATCAAAAGGGATCTGTGCCCGGAAGAGGGGGATACAGAGGTGAAAAGGCATCACCCAACGTGCCAGCAGAAAGGAACCTTCATTTGTTGTTTTTAACACATCAGATCAGCCGAGGCAAAAGACTTTTTATAGAAAAAAGACTTAACCACCAAAGGTCCTGATACCTGAGGGCGGAACTGTAGTCTCGTGCTGGGAAAGCTTGAGCATGTGTTGTGCTCCAGAGACCGGCCTTGTCCCGTGCACAAAACGTGGTGAAGGGAGACCCTGACTACTGCATCCTGACTTATCATTTATGAACACTTCTTTCTTTCTTGTGAACCCTATCCCACTCTCTTTTTGGCATTTAGTTGTGAGGATTGGCAATATTTTTTTATTTTAGTATAGCCCCTTTTTATTTGACCAGACACCACTAGGCCTGCCTTAATTATCATTTGATGGTTGTAGCTTGCTCCCATCTTAGCTTTAGGTATAGTTTAGGCATTTTTCCAAAATGCACATTCAGTTTAATAAACACCCTTGAACTGTGATAACTTGTGTCTGTCTTTACTGTTGCCACCATGAGTTCCTTACAATGCCCACAATGGACCAAAGGTTGCTAGGGATGGGTATATGCTCTGGCGGTTGGTTGGTAACCAAGCGGTTTTTACTTGTCACTTAGTTTAAATGGTCTAGAAATTCCACTCTGACTGATTACTCTACATCCTTTGTCAACGTCTCCTGTCTTACTCTTGAGACAACTAAAAGGGTGGCCAAGGCGGCAGGGTGCCTCCCCTGTCTAGGTGATCTGGGTCAACAGTTTTATGGGGAGCATCACCTGGTCACCCGCCATTAGTCCCTGTTGTATGGCAAGGAACAGTCAGAGGACGCATCCTTGCAAATCTGCTCCAGAAATGTAAGAGCCTGATGGTTCGCCTAGCCAGACCAAAAGCCTCCAAGAGAAAAAGAAAAAAACACAAACTCATTGACATTCTGGTTTGTTGACAAGATCATTTTAAAACCCTAACTGTTACTGTTGCCAACAATCCCGTGGTAAAGAATAATACATTTCAGTGGCCCAGAGAAATTTTCTGAGCCTATGAGTCCCACAAGTGATACAATGTTGCCAATTCAATGTTAAGCAGCAGTAATTCCACACCTGAAATATACATTTTAACAATACATTGTCAAATGGCACAGTTTTCACTTGCCTGTGATTCAAAGTTGCAATTTTACTGAAGACAAGCATTCCTTCCACAGGCAGAAGAATTAAAGAGACTTGTAAAGAGTTTACAGCACCAGTTTCAAATGCTGGGGAAGCAAGAGAGCAGTGCCTTTCCCGGGCAGTACTCTGAAGTAAAAGGAAAGGAGAAGTGGATTCCAAGATGGCAACAAGCCAAAAGAAGGCTTGGTCTGGCTCTGTCAACCCAGAGTAAACTCAAGTGAGACTATTAAGTGCAGTCATTCACAGCCTCTCAACAGTTCCTGAACACAGGTGCAGGCTGTCACAAAGAGTCCAGTCCAGGGGGAGAGAAAGCAGAGCTATAAAACCCCACAAGCACCGTCTGGCAGTGTGGGTGATTGGAAAGAGATGGCCAATGTTTTGAGCAAGAGATGGAGACAGAAGAGATGTTTGGCAGTGATTGGCATATACATAGGAGATTGGAGGAGACATTTGGGAGGCGGTTTGAGGCCAGGAAAGGGAGAACTGGGGGTGGATTAAGAGCTGGGAGGCTAGTTCCCAGGCGGCTAGGTGGGTCCAGGCAAGGGAGAAATGGGGGTGGATAAAGACTAGGTGAGGCCAGACCAGGAAGTGCCAAATCTGTATGAAGACCCAGGAGGCTTGCCAAGAACTTTGCAGCTGGAAAGTAGTGAGGAAGAGGTTGGTGGCAGTAGGGGTGAGGTTGGTAACAATATGAGAATTACATTTAATTTAGAAGAGAGACACTGGAGGTTCCAAAATAGACATGAGATAATGCCGATTATGTGGAGCCTCAAGTTTAGAAAGTATTAAAAACCTGCTTATTATGTGTGACGCTTTGGTGAAACTGCGCAGGAAACATGTGTTAGCTGTGGGTTGTAATGAAAGGCCTCAAACTAACAGAACTGAAGTGCCACATGGAAAAGGCCTACCTGTCATTACCAAAGGAAAATTGGCATTTTTTAAATTCACACATGTAGATAAATTCAAGGGTCCCTTTCACATGAAAAACAGGATTTTTAAACACTGATACAAAAATGGCTTTGCATGTGTGTTTGCAGTTTAAATGTCAAAACTGTACCCCTGCTAACCTAACAATTTCAAGGAAAAGACATGGTTAGTGTTGACAAAAAAATAATGTATATTATGTTTTGCATGCAGAATATCAGCAAACATTTGAAAAGAAAAGCCCACTTTGTTTCCATGTTTCCATGAAACAGTTCCTTAGGCCCAAGGCAGAGCCTGTTTGCTTCATGTGAAACAAATGTCACAAAGAACTCCCCGCACGGAAAGCCAGGTTTACATCCCCCAGCTATTTTACAACTACAATAAAGTGTGGCTGCTAAGAGGTGTTGAAAACAGACTTTGTCTAGGCTTGGTGTCTTTGAAAGGGTTCTGTGCAGAGACATGTGGCCCTCGTGGATGCATGAACATAAGAAGCAAGTGGGAAAACGGGGGTTACAATTAAGGGAGGCTGAAACTCCAACTTCAAAAAGCAAGCTTCAAACACAAAGAGACTAATAAACAAAACTCTGGTTACAGGCTGGCCCAGTGAGAACAAATGGCTTGGAGGCAGGGGAGTTGCCATTTGTCCACTATTAATTTAAAAGGACTATTATAACTTAGGCCTTTTTCTCACCAACCATCAGTCGTACTTATTACATGTATGTGTCATTTTTGGTGATATAAAATGGATTACTGTAAATGAATCGAATTAGAAATGTTCGAGGAAGAAAAAACAAAAGTCATTTGAACAAAAATGACTTTTGGTTTTCATTCCCCCAAACATTTCTGATAACCTGCTTCCCCCACCCTCCTACTTACCTGTGGGCAGCACACCTCCTTTTGTGCCACCGTCTCGTGCATCTCTCTGAACGTCGGTTCCTGGCACTTCCATGCATGGGAACAGTGTTGCAGGGTACTTTTTTATTTTTTTATTTTCCTAACTATTATATCCCTGATGCCTGTATAGTGAACAAGGATGCAGGGGATACCCCTGCAACCTTGCTCCCCTTGTTCACTATAAAGGCACTGAATGGTACATTTATTCAGAATTTTCAGCTGTTCATTATTTTCATACAGCCAAAATTCGAACAAATTTACCATTTGTTTTTTTGTTTCGATCAAATCTGCAGATACCATATACAATTCATCCACCTACGACTCAGGGAACTGTAATGGCAATCTAAAATGGGTTTCTGGCTGATCTGAAAATGTTCCAAATTTGGGAGTTGGTGAACGGGTGGAGGGTGAAATTAGGAATATGGGGATAAAATTGCATGTTTCTAACGGTTATGATTTTTGTGAAAACAGCAGAAAATTGCCAAACAGCCGTGCAAAAAGATGCAGACCTGGCTGTGATCTTATTTGATTTCTCGTAATTAGCTAAATTGGAAAATATATATATTATGGCAGTTGCAAGTAAAATTATCAAGTCTTGCCACATAACTAGATTTTTGACAACATTTTACATGAGGACAAATGGGGATTACAAATGAAGCTGCCATATGTCTTCTCCAGACTGCTCCAGACTCTTAAATCAATCCATAGGCAGGAGTTGGGAAGAAAGAGAAGGGAAACTGTCCAATTCTATTGGCAAGAATGCTTCTAGGCTACTCCGCTGCTATATTAAGGGGATGCACTATGAAAAAGGGACATAGCTGCTGTAATTTACCATCAGGGAGAGCTGCTGAAACTTAATATCTGACAGCTGCAAGGAAACACCAGAGGAGTGTGCTGAGAGTGCATCTGGCTGGATCTGTCTATTTCAGGGAAGGCCTAAAAGCTGACTGGGTCCTAGAGTGGAGAGCTGGGGACCATCCTTGAGAGTGAAGTGACCAGACCTGTGCCCTATCTTTTCCGACGGTCCTGACATGCAGCTGGCTTTCTTGAACTTTAAACAGAGGCTTTCTATGTAAGTAGAAAACCACATAGAAAGGGAAACCAAAAGGTGGGGGAGTCTGCTTGCCTTAAATCCTTTCCCTTTATAGTGGGTGGGGAAGGGGGGAAACTGTGTAGATCCTTAGCCTATTTAACTTAAAAAATATTAACTTAATGAATTCCCTTTGGCAGAACACTATGGGGTGATTTTTGTTAAAATTCGAAATTAACAAAGTGCACTTCCCAGTGTGCGCTGAAAAACTATAGCCTATAATTTAGTTGGGTAATCCTTTATGTCCTGTTGACCCTGCTTTCTTTAAAGTAGAGGGGAGTCTTTGTTCTGAAATCAGTCCAATCTTTTTGTCCAAGTTCCCCTAACACAAGCCTTTAAGTGGGGGTGGGGGCTGAAAATCCTAAATTTTCAGATCATCTCTAGTTTTTACCATCCAGCTTCCCCATCACAGGCCTTTCATTGGAGGGGGTCTGAAATCCAAAATTCCCCAAACATCCCAATTCGTTCAACCAACTTCCGCAACACAGGCCCTTAAGTGGAGGGGGTTCTGAAATCCCAAATTCTTCCATTACCCTAATTTTTCTGTCAGACTTCCCCAACTCAGACCAAAGTGGGGGGGGGGTCTAAAAGCAAACTGCTAAATCATCCTGCCTTTCTTTTTAAATCAAAAGTGTGGGTAAAATCATAATTGCCAAATGCAAATGTCCAAATCTGAAAAAACAAACGGCTAGCCTTTTAAGCATGCAGGAAAATCGAAACTGCACAGTACTGCATTTTTTAAATTGTGCTAATTATTTCTTGAAGTGAAATTTGTAGAAAGTAAAGAATTGTGATTTGTGTTCTTTTCAACTCACTTGTATGATGTATTTATGTTGAGAGAAGTTTATTATGTTGTGCCATGGATAAAGTGGTCTTTGACATTTCAGTGTGAGTTTCGTAACATCTAATTCAAATAAATATAAATATATTTCCTGTACACCGGCCTGGTTCTTGGCTCATTGGTAGCTCGGGGGGGGGGGGCATCCAAGGGTATTAGATGAATTGGAGCCAGGTCTGAATGAAATAATCCATTAAACAGTTTGCTGCGTGACACCTTGAGTGGGGAGGGAAGGAACTCCCAGTGTTGAGGGTGGCCTCTCAATAAACCTTTACATAGCGTAAGGGGAGCGGTTTGCCCCGAGTCACTGTGACTTAATGAAATTGGATCAATGTATCACAACATTTTATATTCCCACTATGACAATTTTCGATGTAATAAGTTGTTGATTTTAAGAGGTTTTTAAACAACAGGGTGACAAGTGTGTATATGATTTAAATTATGATAATGCATTTGTATAAAAAGTTAATGTTTTTCTATGTTGTTGTTTTTTTGTTTATTTGTATAAGAAGTCATTGTTTTTTGTAACTGTAATATAATAAATAAAAAAAAGGTAGAAGAATGTCAGGAGGTAGATGGTAATAGTTCGGAAGAGGCTTGTGAAGACAGCAAAGAGCTCTGTGAAGGCTATCGGGGGAGGGTGGCAGAGAAGGACAGGAAGTTGGTGCAATTGCAATGACAAATGATAGCGTAGACCTGGAGTTGCTCAAAATTAGAATGAGGAAATTGGAGTACATGAGAAGGAGGAAGTGGGTGAATATCAGAAGGTTGGAGACTATTGGAAGGTGTTAGGTAGGAGGTGGAGAGGTGTTCAGACATTGGCAGCATTTAAAGAGGAAATTGGAGACGAGAGATAGACAGTGTGGTGGTTGGGGTAGATAAGAAGGAAACAATAGCATGCTCAAAAGTGATAGGAGGAAGTAACGAAGCGAGCTAGGTTCATCACAAGCTAGTTTAAGAGGTTAAGGAGGAGGTTAAAGGACACCAGGAGAAGGTCGAGGAACCAACAATCCCAAACACAATCCTATCAGGAAGGTTCCCGTCATTCCGGCTGCCCAACTTCAGGTTTCCTAGGTGGGAGGAGGAACAAGCACACAGAAGGAGCAAACATTGGGTTCAGAGAGCACAAGGAGGGGACCGAGACCCAAGCCTCAGAATCAAGAGATAGGCAGGCCCAGGAGACTCCTCCTCCGTGTCTCTGCTAGATTCTAGGAGACCAGCAGCCACAAGAAGCAGACAAGCCTCAGATCTACCTCTGTCTCCTGGAATGGACCCAACTAAATTGTCAGGCTGGGGCAGTCCTACCTGGTGGCTTTAAGAAGAAGAGTATGTGAACGGCCAAAACCTGAGACTAGGACTGAGACTGAGAGAAGGGTTGGAGAAGCCCTCAATGCCCACAATGCGTGGGTTGAGGAACCCCTGGAAATCTGCAACAGAGGCCTAAGGCAACCTGGTCCTGGGAAAATCAGAGACCTTTGGTTGAGCACTTGATTTTCCCCCAAGGACCCTTCCCTTCCTTAAGTTCCCAAGACACTCCTGGGGCACTGAAGAAATAATTCATCCTGATTATTTTAATTGGTAAAGGCCCATTTGTTTGTTTGTTTGGCATCCTTTGTAAACCTATCATCAATAGAAATGTTTAAAAAGAAAGGTTTGGTCTGGCTGGACAATTGATCCCATCACCTTGCATGACACTCCCCATATATCCACAGTCACCAGTATTTTACTTAGCCTTCTCTCTGTCATGTTCCTCTGATTTCATTTTTTTGGTTAACCTGGGACAGGAAATCAGCCACAACATTCTTGCCTCTCGGTAGGTACTCAATCGTCTTGTGAGGGAGCCATTAACAGCCTTTTTGTGCTAAACCCTGTAATAACTTGAAAGCTGAAGTACACCCGAGCCAGCGGGTAAGTTATTAAGTAGGTTTATTGTAGTTCAATTGCCAGGAACAAACATTGGCATGTCCTTTCCAAGTCAGCATACTTCCAACTGCCAAGGATAGAATCCCCTTCAGACAACAACACACCAACACTCCACTCACACTGACCTCACCACATTCCATGAACAGTGATGTCATCACCTCAGCTACCAAGATACATTACAACAAACCCCTACAGCAGTGGCCTGTGTTTGTCCCAAATCCTGTTCAGCAAATCCCAAATGAGTATTTTGAAGCACTTCAGGCAACAACAGACAGCCTATGCCCTTACTCTATGGTACTGTCGTTTTACTGCCCCGTCTGTGCAAAAAAAGCAAAGAGGATAGCTATTTTACATTTGAACAGTAGGTGTGCAGTTGGTTTCTCCTTTAAGTGATATAAATTTCAATAAAATCTTCTGACTGAGCAAATTTGGCATTTTCCTTGATGAATATTCGCTTGTGCTATGATTTTGCTACTGAACCCTCATATGAATTTCTCATAACATTCGACAAGTCTTGAAAAAGGACCAGAGTTAGTCCTTGTTGTTCCAATTTACCACCTCCAACATAGTGTCAACCGATGCAGAAAAAGGATTGAGGGTGGAAAAGAGGCTCACAGGAGTTATAGTTGCTAACATTTGGTCTATGTTAGGAAAGGGATGGGAGTCAATTGTAATTGGTTATTTATAACGCGCTTAATACCCAAAGTTTCTAAACGCAGACCCGGGATCGAACTTGTGTTGCTCCAAGTCGCCTTGTTTCCAAGGCGAGCGTGTTGCCCCTGAGCTATCCTCCCTTGACTAGCCCTGCCCCTGAGTTATCCCCCAGAGACTGGCCCCGAGAGTCAACCTCTATATAGGCATGTGAAGTCACTTTAGTCTACTCAAATCCTTATGGGGGAATTGGATTTTCGTATAATCACTACACAGCTGCCTGATCTGAGTATTCTATCGGCTTTACTGTCAGTTTCTTGCCATCATTCCCCTCACACCCTACAGGTGCAGGCCTAACCTTATGTGCACTGGTCTGTGGGCTCCTCTCGAGTACAATGATGTGCTTTAGTAGGCTGATGATTTCTGAGAATACTTCTGGGTAATCTTTCCTGAAGTCAGATATCTTGTGAATCTCGCTGTCACAAATGCTTGTATCTTTTACGCTGTTGTATCATCCCACCCAACTCATGAGGACCTGTCTTCACCACATCAGATCTTTAAAGGGCCTCTCCTTGAAAATGACTCTCACCCACTCATATCCTGATATGTGAATGGGACTTTTTTCATAACCTCTGGGTTTGACCGGTGTTTTTCACAGGGGTTCTGTCCTCCCCTTGAAGACATCTATGAACATATGTTGTCAATTACTGTATTAGGGAAGCCAGAGTCCAGGAGCATGTTAATGCCCACGCTATTTACTATGGCATAGCCCCATGATCCTCCTCGTGTTGTGGCTGTAATTGCTACCTCGGAATCTTGTTTCTTACCTTCCATTAGTTAATTATCAGTAATGGCCAATAGCGCTCTGGTTCCTCCTCTTCTGATTCTCCTTCTTCTTCGACTGACTTGCCACACACTGATCCTGTAATTCCTCCTTCACATGCAGGTGAAGTGTCCCCTAACACCGGACCCTAGGTGCTCACCCCTAACTGTAGTGTCTTGCCTTTCCTCATTATTGTGTCTGTCACAGCCACGTTTATTATACTGGGGGTTGGGATTCATTTTCACTTTGTGTTGTCCGCAGGGATGTCATTTGGGGGTTGCCAGGGGGCGCACCTGTGACCCCTGAGGTCTCCCTTGCTTCCCCTGTGTTCTCCCTTGCGACCTCTAAAAAAAAGAAACATTAATATTATTCTTATTTTTTGATTGAAGCTCTTGGACTCTGGGCCGCATCATGTGGTTCTTTGTTTCTGGAGTGGCTGGCTTTCTTGTTCGGGCCTCTTAAAAAAAAACAGGGGGTTCCACAGGCGTAACACTGTGAGCAGTGACCCTAGATAAGATGGATAAGGAATGACAAATAATTTGTCTTCCTGAAATTCTATATAATATTTGCTAGACTCATTAAAGGTGTATTTCAGGCACACTGCAGGGGGGGAGTCACTGATTTAGTCTGTTCTCAAACACCTCAAATTCATAATGCAGACAAAAACTTCCAAAAAGCATTAAGAGTAGAATAAGCATCCATTTTGGACTATGTATTTTGCTTTGTGCAAGCTGCAGTTATAGCATGTTTTTTCTTCCTGCCGTTGTCTCTGTTATGATCATGCCAAGACATTCCATCTCTGTGTTCTCGGTCACTTGACAAAATCCTTGTGCCTAAAAGCTTGTGTACAGTCTAGAAATCTTTGACCATAGCACATTAAGTGACCCTTGAATTCATTGTGCCACAATTTATGTTTTGTTGTAATGTGTCTATCCTTCCTACCTCCATGGCATGCTGTTCAGGATGTTTGTGTGCATGCATGAGGTAAGAAGTGCCCAGAGTATGGGATGTCATGTGAGTGCGCTGCGTTGCCTGCCCTACTCTAAATTCTTTAATACACAGTTATGAACCCTCCCAATGGTATGTATTTTGCCAACCTCTTAAGTCTGAAAAATAGATCCACGCAGGCTTGACATGCGGCCAACTTTGCACCAGACCTGCAGCTGTACTGGCCTGCTGTTAAATCTCAGTTACCCGTTTATTGGAATCCACTACAGAGAGGTAGTTGCTTTCTGACTTTGAGAACATTCAGACATGTAAAATTACTCATGTTACTATAGCTGGTACGCTAGCTAGAGCAGGTAATATAGCTCAGTGGGTTAAGCGCTTGCTGCTGTGATGTGTGTGTGGTCTGCAAGTTGCAGGTTCATATCCCAGCAAGGTCAACTCAGCCTTTCAGCCTTCTGAGGTTGATAAATGAGTACCAACACAGGTTGGGGGATATGATATGTGTATTTGTTCTATAAAAATTGTTTAAGCGTAAGTGCTATATAATTACACATCATTATCATTTGGCTTTGAACGTCTACTTGCATTCAGAGTAATTTGGTAATATGGGCCTATACACATTGATATTAAAGATACATATGGTGATCCCTTCTTGTATGAAATGTATATCACATTACAGTGATATTGTAACCATATTTTTCATAGTGTACTTAGGAACACTGCTATGTGAGGCCATTTCCTGTTTTGTCAAGCGGAGAAAGCTTGTGTTCCATCACTTCCCATGATGTCACTTCGGGGTGAGGTCAAATAACATCACTTCCTGTGATGTCACCAGAGGTCAAGGGTCACGTGATGTCACTTCCGCTACCCCAGGCATTTTGGTGAAATGGCGTTCCAGGTTGTCCCCCTCTCCTAGGTCTGCCTTGTGTCCTTCAGTGAATGGCCAGGATTCTGTCTCTTCTTTGGTTTGTCATGGCTGCAATGCCCCATGTATCCACAGTATCCTATGATCAGACCACGCTCATGTCCATTATCTCCATGTTTCAGTCTGTACCATAGCAATCTTTAGGCTCTTTTCCCATTCCGGATGACCCGGCTATAATGACCACTTCCACAGCTTCCTACAAGCTGGGGTTTTAAGCAGAATGAGCTGGTCTCACAGGCATCCATCCGACATACCTGTAAACCGACATGAGGAGATTAAAACCCTGAGTGCAGAAATGCAAGTGTCCACTCCTTCCCCCTTGAGTTTTTTGTAGTAGAACATGTAGCGCTCCAAGGTCATATTGATGTTATTGCCAAAGTGTGCCTTCAGTTTATTGTTTGTACTTGGAGGCACAATTAAGCGAGTCTGGCAAGGGATGGAGGATAAATAACAGCATACATGCCCAGTCAATGGAACAGGGCCACATCCTTGTGTGTGCCACTGAACCTGTTCTACAAGGTTGCTCTCAAATAGACTTGGAAAGCTCTTAGGGAGAATTCTCAGGAATGTGCTAATTCCCTTCTACCTTAGAGACCCCCAGCTCTTTTGCTGAACTTTGTGACTTGTAATTATTATCCTGCAGAGAGTGAGACCTTTTTCCCACTCTCTTGTGTATTTTTCATTGATTTGAACACAGTGTTTCTTTTGGTTTTGGAGACTGACAAACTCCATATGCATCACCTTTGCATTGTGACATACAGCACCTTCAGTGCAGTGGCACAGGGAAGTCTCTTAGATTTCCCAAAGCTTTAAATACCTTCTCTTGGATAAACTACTGTTTCCAAGAACAGTGAAGTGAAATTGACTTTACTTACATTTGTAACTTTATAGACCCAGCACACACTATCTTACCCTAGGGCGCTGGAGGGGTTACTTAGTATCCCCTTTGTCTAGTTTCTCATGTAACAGTTTTATGTTATCCTTCTACAGTTAATGGCTGGTGGCAGTGATTTACTTTTTACTACCATTGAGTGTTTCTACCGCGGGCTGCAATTGCAGCTGCAGTAAAGCACCCATGGGCGCCCATTTTGTCAAAATGGCCCGTCTTTTTTTTCCCCATTTCTTGTTGGAAAGGTCCTTTTTTGTGATTTACTCTGCGCGCCAAACCAGGTTTGGTCCCTTTGTTTTATCTTTGGTGGGTTTCACTGCTGAACCCGCCTCTGGCTCCAGCGTGTCTGGCAGGGCAGGAAGTGAGGGAGGTGCCCGAAACTCCCTGTGCGTAATCCCCTTGGTTACAGGAATGCACCCAAAGGTGATTGGCCGGCTGGCTGTCCTTGGAGGACAGTCACCCTGCTGTGTGAGTGACAGCTAGGCTATGAATGAATGGGAGAAACCTGCATAAAAGGCAAGGTCTTTTGCTTGGAAGGCAGAGTCGACCACTGGATGAAGGAATCGGAATAAGAACTTGGAAGAGACGCCTGATGCAACTTCTGGACCATTGGTTTGCCCAGTGAAGCACTGGTGCAGTGCCGAAGCTCGGAATTCACCTCAACTAGAGAAGCCCCGTGAAGGACGACTTCTCCCCTTGGGTTGGTGGGACCAATCAACCCCAAAGAGAACCCGTCTGGACATCCTCTCAGAGCTGGCTGTACTTCCACTGCTGCTGCAGGAACCGATTGCCAGGGAGAAGAACACCAGGATCGAGTGCATCATTTTTAAGTCAGACCCGAGCTCCAGGAAGATCCTCCGGACTCCCATGAAGCAGGACTGACCAAGCCTGAGCCACCTCAACAGAGTGCTGGACCCCAGATGCGAGGAAAGTCCATAAGGTATCCGAGAACCAGGGTGGTGCTATTCGCGAGAAGCTGAAACCGCGAAGTGCCGCTGATCTGAAGTTTGCGCATTGCTGCCGCCGACCTTCAAACCGTAGTGCAGGAGTCCCCAGACATCCTCCCTCTTGTCCCAATGACTGAGACCCAGGAACAACAGGATCTGCCATACTACAACTGGAACAGAAGCCAGCTGGAACCAATTTCTTCAGACCTAAGGTACTGTAAAGTAACTGGTACTTAACTCTTGTTGTGTAGCCTTGCTAGCTCTCAGTTGAGACTTGTCTTGTTGCTCTTATGCAGAGTTGCTTGCAGCTTTGCCCCTCACAAGCCTCCCAGCTTGTGGCCCAACAGTGAGTTAATTTTCCACAAAGACTTCTAAAACACTGTGCAAGACTTTTTACTTTCCTGCAAGAAGTGCTTCAGCTCACTTAGACTTTTGCTCAATTAACATTGGCGGTCCTGCCTCCCTGAAAGACTCTTCTAACCTCTGACTTTGTGCTTTAACTATCCTTCAACAAAAGTCACACATTCTGTAACTTGTGTAGCTGGGAAAGGGTTAATTTACTTTGCATTGGGCGGGGTTCAAAAGTACTTACCTGCTTAAGAATATTTTGTAACCATTGTTTTATTCCCTCATCTTTTCATTTTGACACTAACCTCTGTATTGCTGTAAATGTGCAAGTGACATATCAGTGTCCACAATGTCCTAGTTATAAGTCACCCCAGGGTGTAGGAAGTGCCTGTGTGCCATCCGAAAAGGATATCCACTGATTTAAAGAAAGTGAGAGTGTGTGTTTTTGAAGCATATTTTTGTGTTACATATATTTGCTCCCTTCTAAAGAAGGATTATTCAACTGACTGTTGGGTGTAAGTGTTTATTTGATCACCTGTCACTGTGAATCTCTGTGTTACAACCCTACAGCTCACATTGGCCCCTCTTGAGATAAGCCTGGCTGCTCAGTCACTCTACCAACTTGTGTAGTACATGCTTATACCATAGGTTGGGTTAACTATTGCCAGGAGGACAAGGCTGGTGCAGTCTCCCACAGGGTACTGCATACAATCTTGCCTAACAAAAGCATTGAGCCATACTTCCCTAGGATCTACTAAAAACAGTGCTGGTGTTACAAGCTTCTACAAGGCATGGCGCATCCTGGGGTGTGTTTTCCACAATGTCTGTTTCGGCCTTCATGAGGGTACCCACTAACAGTGATGCCACTATGTCTATGCAGTGGCACCTAAGGTAGGGCATTGGGGGACACCGGCCTCCCCCAAAAAATGTTGTGCCTCCCCTTGTGCACCCCCGCACCCCACCGGGCAGTAGGTGTGGGCCTGGGTCGCTAGGCTGGCTGCCCCTCTATGGAGAAAGCTAGCACAGAACAGAAGGGGAATGCACTTCTGGGATGATGCCTCGGGACCAACACCATGAGGCCGTTCAACCAGCGCTGCCCACCGCCACTCGAAGTGGCTTGTTTGGGAGGGGGTGTTGCTATGGCCTGGATGGTGTTGGGCTTCTGTTGTGGGGAGTGGGAGAAAGGGGCCAGGTATGGGGCCTGTGGTCTGGGTGGTGGCGGACATGTGCTATGGGGGCGTGGGAGGCAGGATACTAGTTATCGGGCTTGTGCTTTGAGGCATGGAGTGGCAGAATACCAGGTATGGGGCTTGCCCCCTGGGTGGTGACGGTGTTGGGTGATTTGAGCTTGGTCTTGTGGAGCTCTAACCTACATATGGTGACTCTGCCAATCATAAAATGGCATTATTGGTGCATTTGAAGCTGCACTTGGCCTATCATTGCAGTCCCTGCAAGGCTATACATTACGTGTGCTGATGGACCAGGCATATGCTGGCATTATCAGAAATCGCAGTCATCCCAATTGTGTAAAGTAGCCTATCCTTGCTATTAGACCATTTGTGTTAGTCGGCCATATCTCGCAGTTAGTCTGTGTAAGGTAGCCATATTTTGCATTTAGCCTAATAGCGAAAGGTAGCCTTACCTTGCTTTTAACCCATTTGTGTTAGTCAGCCATTTCCCGCAGTTAGACTAATTGAGTGAGGTAGCCATATTTTGCATTTAGCCTAATAGTGTAAGGTATTTTTGCAAAGGTAGCGGGCGCCCCTCTCTCGAAAGAACAGACTTGATAACCTGTTCAGTGGTTATTAACCACTTGAGAGTTCGCAGCCACTGCTTTTACTCACTGTGCCTTTCACAGATGGGAAATATCCATTTGCATATCAGTCTTTGTCCTGCCCAGGGGCAGTCCAGCACCGAAATGCAATGGCAATTCCAACCTGAACGAGAGTACCACCAGCAACCCCATACACGTGTTTCACCCTTGTTGGGGATCATCAGTGAGGTGAAGCTGATGCCTCTCTAAGCACAGTGAGAGGGAGACCACGTCTGGTTGCCCCCAGGAGACCTAGGGTTACCAATCCCAGGTTCCTTGAAAAATAGTTTTGCAAAGGTAGCGGGCGCCCCTCTCTCGAAAGAACAGACTTGATAACCTGTTCAGTGGTTATTAACCACTTGAGAGTTCGCAGCCACTGCTTTTACTCACTGTGCCTTTCACAGATGGGAAATATCCATTTGCATATCAGTCTTTGTCCTGCCCAGGGGCAGTCCAGCACCGAAATGCAATGGCAATTCCAACCTGAACGAGAGTACCACCAGCAACCCCATACACGTGTTTCACCCTTGTTGGGGATCATCAGTGAGGTGAAGCTGATGCCTCTCTAAGCACAGTGAGAGAGAGACCACGTCTGGTTGCCCCCAGGAGACCTAGGGTTACCAATCCCAGGTTCCTTGAAAAATAGTTTTGCAAAGGTAGCGGGCGCCCCTCTCTCGAAAGAACAGACTTGATAACCTGTTCAGTGGTTATTAACCACTTGAGAGTTCGCAGCCACTGCTTTTACTCACTGTGCCTTTCACAGATGGGAAATATCCATTTGCATATCAGTCTTTGTCCTGCCCAGGGGCAGTCCAGCACCGAAATGCAATGGCAATTCCAACCTGAACGAGAGTACCACCAGCAACCCCATACACGTGTTTCACCCTTGTTGGGGATCATCAGTGAGGTGAAGCTGATGCCTCTCTAAGCACAGTGAGAGGGAGACCACGTCTGGTTGCCCCCAGGAGACCTAGGGTTACCAATCCCAGGTTCCTTGAAAAATAGTTTTGCAAAGGTAGCGGGCGCCCCTCTCTCGAAAGAACAGACTTGATAACCTGTTCAGTGGTTATTAACCACTTGAGAGTTCGCAGCCACTGCTTTTACTCACTGTGCCTTTCACAGATGGGAAATATCCATTTGCATATCAGTCTTTGTCCTGTCCAGGGGCAGTCCAGCACCGAAATGCAATGGCAATTCCAACCTGAACGAGAGTACCACCAGCAACCCCATACACGTGTTTCACCCTTGTTGGGGATCATCAGTGAGGTGAAGCTGATGCCTCTCTAAGCACAGTGAGAGGGAGACCACGTCTGGTTGCCCCCAGGAGACCTAGGGTTACCAATCCCAGGTTCCTTGAAAAATAGTTTTGCAAAGGTAGCGGGCGCCCCTCTCTCGAAAGAACAGACTTGATAACCTGTTCAGTGGTTATTAACCACTTGAGAGTTCGCAGCCACTGCTTTTACTCACTGTGCCTTTCACAGATGGGAAATATCCATTTGCATATCAGTCTTTGTCCTGTCCAGGGGCAGTCCAGCACCGAAATGCAATGGCAATTCCAACCTGAACGAGAGTACCACCAGCAACCCCATACACGTGTTTCACCCTTGTTGGGGATCATCAGTGAGGTGAAGCTGATGCCTTACCTTGCTTTTAGCCCATTTGTGTTAATCAGCCATATCTTGCATTCAGCCCATTTGTGCATGGTACATAAATGGAACTCAGGATGAAGACATTGGGGGTCATTCCGAGGTTGGAGGTAAGGGATTACCGGTGCCTGTAAGGGCACCGATGGCGGTAATCCCTTACCTCCGTATTCCGAGTTCCCTTTGCGGGTCCCTCTTTACCTCCTGCTTTTAGCAGGAGTAAATTACGGGACCCGCAAAGTGACCTTGGAGTAAATTACGGCACCGTAATTTACGGTGCCGTAATTACCTCCTTCCCCATTCCCATTGAGCCCTATGGGGGCAGAAATGGGGATGGGGAAGGGCTATGGTGAACGGGGAATTACCGGTCCATCCAACCTTGGAATGGACCAGTAATTACTCCATTCACCATGCCGGTATTCCATGGAGTAAATAGCTCCATGGTTGCCAACCATGGAGCTATTTACTCCATGGTGTAGTCCAACCTCAGAATGAGGCCCAATGGCCTCATGGCCCTCATTCCGAGTTAGGACTACACCATGGAGTAAATAGCTCCATGGTTGGCAACCATGGAGATATTTACTCCATGGAATACCGGCATGGTGAATGGAGTAATTACTGGTCCATTCCAAGGTTGGATGGACCGGTAATTCCCCATTCACCATAGCCCTTCCCCATCCCCATTTCTGCCCCCATAGGGCTCAATGGGAATGGGGAAGGAGGTAATTACGGCACCGTAAATTACGGTGCCGTAATTTACTCCAAGGTCACTTTGCGGGTCCCGTAATTTACTCCTGCTAAAAGCAGGAGGTAAAGATGGACCCGCAAAGGGAACTCGGAATACGGAGGTAAGGGATTACAGCCATCGGTGCCCTTACAGGTGCCGGTAATCCCTTACCTCCAACCTCGGAATGAGGCCCATTGTTGTTTGTGCAGCTAACCCATCTCTCCTCTAGCACACAGCACCTTTCCAACTTAGCAGAAAGCAGCGGCTCACTCCACACAGTCTGCCCTCACATATAACATGAATTCTATTGCACATCACCTCTGCCATAAGAATGAAGCTACTTTTAACATCAAAAACTTGAACTGTAGCTTCCCACATTACTCTCTATCTCCGCCCCGTTAGTCCATAACATACCTTTGTTGAGCTCATACACACACCATTTAGACCTGGGTGACTATCAGGGTCTCGGCCACCCTCGCATAACTTTAATGGCTGAAATGGACACACGCATAGTAGCACCCCCCAAATTCTCACAAACCTTGGGACTCCGGTCCCTCCGAGGGAATTCAACTAAAAGCACGTTGGTACCATAATTGTGGAGAAAGGTGCTATCACAAATGACAAAATGAATGAAAATGAATGAATGAATTATTGGTAGATTTGATATTGCACTTACATCAGCACATGTCACCGAGGGGCAGGCTTAGGCAAGGCTGGCTGTCATGCCACTCTTGGA
Organism: Ambystoma mexicanum; assembly: GCF_040938575.1. Lineage (NCBI taxonomy): Eukaryota > Metazoa > Chordata > Amphibia > Caudata > Ambystomatidae > Ambystoma > Ambystoma mexicanum. Next base: position 332,813,816 of record NC_090924.1, on the reverse strand, counting down.
ACTGGCATTATGCTGACTGTGATTAAATAGAGTGGTTTGAAACTGACAGGCTATGCTTGACTGGCAACTGGCACATTGAGTGGAACATTGCCATGTTTATTAGCAACTCAGGTCACCCTGGGTTGATAGCACTCTGTACCATTTGGGCAACACTAAGGTATACTTTGAAGTAACCTGGCATTTTGGTGGTAACACCTTTCATCTATTCCTTTTATATGTGGGGACTTCCAAATCCAACACTGTGTACTGCATGATATCCTGGCACAATATTAAAACTGGTGTCAATATACTGACCTATGATGCATGGTTGGCATTGTACTTACAGTTGACACCCTGGCATCAGAAGCATTGCTTATGAATACTTATTTTTTGTCCAACTTTCCCAGAACATTGTGCTGTAGAAATGCACCATGTTTACCATTCACATGCCCCGTTTATGGGTGACCTGCCTACTTTTGCTTGTGGCCCCTTTTATGTTTTGGGGAAGCAAGTGACCCTGTGAATACATTATATTGTACTATTTTATTAGAGGGCTGTTCACAAGTGGTCCATTAAAATATTTCCTCTAGTCTCTCGGGAGTGTGTTAGTAGGCTCCTTTTATGCCCCACCCGTGCATTCGATTCCTGGAGATGGCACTATTCATTACGACCCAGGCGGTAAGTTACCGCCTTGGTCGTACCTTTACCACCATGGCGTAAACTACGTTTACGCCATGGTGGTTGGCGGACTTACCGGCCCATTCCGAGGTGAGTGGGGCGGTAAGTCCCCATTAACCCATTTACCCTTCCCCATTCCCATTTTTGCCCCATAGGGCATAATGGGAGTGGGGAAGGCGTTAATTACGCCACCGTAAATTACGGTGGCGTAATTAACAAGGTCCCTTAGCGCCATGGATTTTAACACCTGCTAAAAGCAGGTGTTAAAACCTCCATGGCGCTAAGGGACCTCGGAATCAGGCGGTAAGGGTCGGCGCTGTTTACGCCGCCGTAAACCCCTTACCGCCTGGGTCCTAATGAGGCCCTAATGTAGTCATGCCTGGTTAATCGCATGGCGGTGTCTACGCTGCCGCTCTTCCCTTATGCAGTTTCCAGCGAAGAGGGTAAAATCCTAAATGACGCAATTAACAAGTTTGGCCTGAAAATACCAGAGAGTCTCTGGTTGGGCTCTGGTGAGTGTAAGATCCATGTCCTTCCTTTCTGCAGCGTTTGTGAGATTCACTCTTGCCTGCCTGCAGCAACTCAGGTGCCCAGGAAAGCACTTCCCAACACCCCTGCAGTGATGTGTGGTGGCTCAGTGCTGGCGTATGAGGGTACCCAGCTCTGACGCAATGACGTCTACTGGAGGGAGGTTCTACAACGCATGGCTCACGGTAAGGAGGTGCTGCTTGGTTTTTACAAACAGTCTCTACTGGGGTCCAGGAGCAAAGGCACACTCCTTTCCAAAGTGATGGTTGGCCGAGCACCCTCTCACATGTTTCATGCTATAACTCGCACTTGCTTGACTGGCTCTTGCCCAACATTTTCTCTGCCGTGGTACTCACAGTGCTTGTGTTCTTGGTGTTACAACATGCCACCACCGCCATAGAACTGCAGCACATTGCTTCTGCTAGTGCCCATGTCATTGTCATCAAAAGGCATAGCAATCATTCTATTGGCAGGTATTGCCATCAAAAGCCTAGAGACTCACTCCATTGGCCCTCATTACGACCCTGGCGGATTTTTTCCGCCATCGGCGGACTTTTCCGCCATGGCGCAAAGTCCCTTTACGCCATGGCGGATGGCGGACTTACCGCCCCATTCCGAGGTCGGCGGGGCGGTAAGTCCCCATTGACCCATTTACCCTTCCCCATTCCCATTTCGGCCCCATAGGGTATAATGGGAGTGGGGAAGGAGTTAATTACGCCACCGTAAATTACGGTGGCGTAATTAACACCAAGGTCCCAGAGCGCCATGGATTTTTCCGCCCGCAAAAAGCGGGCGGAAAAATGACCATGGCGCTCCGGGAACTCGTAGTTGGCGGTAAGGGGTCGGCGCAGCTAACGCTGGCGCAGACCCCTTAGCGCCAGGGTCGTAATGAGGCCCATTGTTAAATTATTTATTTATGTATTTATATTCTGGGAGGAGCAATGCTCTTTTGATCACAAAAGTACATACAATAGATACGAAATATGATTTGACTGGAAGCAGTGGAATTCTTACAATGGGGTGAGTTTCAGTTGCATTCTGGCCAGGTTGTGGAGGGGAGTAAATGCAACAGTCACTGGGGACAATACATGGCTGGATTTACATAGATTACAGACAATCAACATTATGGCGTTAGCACCCCATTCCAAGGGCTGGAACCGGGGGTAATGGCGCAGCCTATCACAAGGGCATTGGGAAGTTACCCCCTGTTCCAGCACTTGGAACGGGGTGCTAGTGCCATTAGCACCCCGGGTTACTAATGCGGTAACCCGGGGTGCTAAAAAAAAGGGAATTTCATTCATTGAACGGGACGCCGTGCGCCTCCTGTTCAATGAATGAAAATCCTATGCTAAGATGGAAGCCATGGTTGTGGAAGGCAGGGCTTCATGCAGAGCCCCCCTTCCATTACCATAGTGGCCTGGAACAGTGAGAGGCAAAGAAGCTGTTGCGGCCACAGCGGGCTCCACTGCTGCAACAATGAGGTAAGTGGGGCAGAGGAGGGCGGGTGGGAATAGTTACAACAAAAAAATTATTCACAGGTGGGTGCAGGGGGGGCGGGAGATGGCAGCCAGCTGCGGGGGAAGCAGCCTGCGGGTTCCATGGAATGCAGACTGAGATCAGAGATTTCAGCCCACGATCCGCAAACCTGATTGCCTGCTCTCCCCGCCCCAGGTGCTAATAGGCATTTTTAAGTGCAGGTAGGTGGTATGGCCAACTGTCTAAGGGATGTGACCATGATGGATGAAGGCGGATGAGAGGTAGGTGAAGAGGGTAACTAGGAGATGAGGAAGTAGGCTTTTCGTTTGGTTTTGAAAAATTCAATGTGGATTGGTTCTCGGATGTCCATGGAAAGAGAATTCCGTGCAAGTGGAGCAAGAAGAGAGAAACAACAAAAGTGAGAGGAAGCACCGGGAGGGTGGGGTACCACATGGGTAGTCGAAGTGCCAGAGCAGAGATTACAAGAAGGCTTGTAGAGGTGGATTTAGGAAGATACAGTGGTGCCTTACCATGGATAGATTTATGAGCCAGGAATAGAAATTTAATCAGGCCATATTTTGCATCGTCCAACATCCAGCCTGGTGATGTTATGAAAAAATAGGTGTGAAGTGGGGGAGTTCAAAGATCGTGCTGGTAGCGAAGTTAATGATCTTGTCCAGAAGGTGGAAAGCATAGTTGGGGAGACCAAACAGGATGCTAGCAGTCCAGTTTAGAGAAGACAAGAGTGGTTAAGAGATGCATGGAAGTGTTGAAAAGGATGGAGGCGTTTAATGTTCCAAATATTTAGGCGGTTGAGGCGAGCCACCGTAGCAGTTCATGAGATGAAAGTAGAGAGGTTCTGAGAAGGGTCATAGATGACGCCCAGGTTTCTAGTTGAAGAAGAGTAGGGGAGGGTGTCAGGTGGAAACTGGATAGGCAGGGGAAGAGATGAGAGAGAGCATTTGGAAGTGAAGAAGAGCACATCTGTTTTGGTAGATTTTAACATTAGCAAGTGTGAGGCCATCCAATTTTTAATGGCAGAGAGACAGGTGGAAATTTTGAGAGGGAGAGATCAGAGGGGTAGTTCAGGAAAGGCGAAGAAGAATTGGGTGTCGTCTGCCAAGAGTTGGTTTGAGAATCCAAAGTAGGAGATTAGTGCCCCAAGAACAGTGGTGTAGAGTGTAAAGAGGAGAGGAACCAAGACAGAGCCTTGTGGAACACCAACAGTTAGAGGAGTGAGTTGAGTGGTGTTGTTGTTCCAGGAGAGAGAGAAATGGTGAGGTGCAAGGTAGGATTCAATCCAGGTAAGGGCTCAATCTTGAATCCCAAGAAAACAGAGATTATTAAAGAGATCAGAGCAGTGGCGGCTGGTACATTTTTTACCTGGGGGGTTGAAATATTTCTCCCCGATATGGCACAGCGAGCGAGCGTAGCGAGGGAGCCCAAACTAATGAAGGAGGGCTGGGGGGTTGTCCCATGAAGCAATTCTTTTAAATAATGGGTTGAAAATGGTGCATTTTAGAGCACACTTTTTAGAAAAATTGGGTAAAAAGACAAAGTTTGCAATTGTTTTTGAAGGGTAACTCATGAAATAGATGCAAGTTACCAACAGTGCACAGGAGCATTTCTGCAACACATTTTCATGATGCATTTTCGTGCAATATGTGCCAGCATAAAACATTTTCACACTGGCTGTGCCCATACATTTCCATGCTGACTGCACCATTGTACCCCTATTATTCCCATATAAGAACATACTAATGTTTGCTTTGTGCATAATGCCAGTAATGATACTATAAGAAAACATGTCCATGTTTGTTCTGCCAGTATATGGATATATCCCCACATAAGAACATTCTCCAGTTGGTTTTACCATTATAAATGCATGTCACAGTATGAAGACATGTCCAAACTGCTGCACTAAAATGCCAGTCAAGCTACATAATATCACTTATCCAGCTTGCTTTATCAAAGATGCTAAATACAAAATGTCATACCTCAATAAGAAATGGCTAGACTGGTTGCATGAAAATGCCAGTCTTGCTTTGCAATAACACGTATCATACTTGCTTTACAAAAGATGCTCAGTAAAAATGTCATACTGTGTTTTGAATGGAATGGTGTCTTAGATAAGCTCGTAAAATAGCGCAGTGAGTTGAGCATGTGCTGCTTCTAATCTAGTCTGCAGGTCACAGGTTCAGATTTCAGGAACATAGCTTGTTGGGTTAATGTACTTACACAAGGGATGTCTGTAACGGCAGGTCACAGGTTTGAATGTCACGGGCTATATATGTGTGTGTACTGCAGCAATGTGTATGTAGGTTGCAGGTTCCAAGGTCATTGGGAGGATTCAGAGGATTGTGTGCTGCCACGCTGCAGTACTGAGTGTATAGCTTGCAGGATACATGTTCCAGTTCCAGTAAAATAGCTCAATGGGCTTATGTGTCTCCCACAGACAGGTGGTTCCAGTTTTAGTGAATTAGGTCAGGGGTAGCTGGACGGTGCATGTAACCTACAGATTAGGTATTTTAATCCTTGTAGGGCCAACTCCAAACCTCCACCCTTATAATGTCGACAAAAAGTGTACTTTTGAATTTTGAGCAGTAAACTCCTTTTACTGACTCCAGGAACAGGATCTTACTGCTCAAAATTCAAGTACTGACTTGGATGCCCCATGTACGAGCACATCTTGTACATGCAAGCTACCTGTAGTCTTTTCTTAAAGGTGCCCACCTTTCCGACCTTTAAGAAGGCTGTGCTTTGTTTCTCTGTTGCTTTCCCCACAAGAGGCAAACGGCATGAGAGGGTTGTAAAAATGCGCAGTAAAGAGCAACATGTTCCAAATCACAATTGAAATCATTTGAGGAGGCAGACTGTTGAGTGTGAAAACAAAGTGATCTCCTTAAAAATGTTCAAATGTGCCTAATGATAAGAAAAGTGAAATACAGTACATGAAGAGGCATCGGTTCTCACCCTCTGTAAAACCATAAGCCCCCCCTGTGATGGCGTGTTTTGAAGTCCATCAAGCGGAATGCTTGACCTCACCTCGCTGCACAGAGGACGACAGCATCCGTTTAAAAAACATGGGTGTTCATTCCATGCTACGTGTGAAAAAAGAGAACATGTTTTAACTTTCAAAATGAAGGCCGCTTCATACTGTCTGTGGAGAGGTAAGTAAACAAACTGGTGGCAATGTTTCCCTTCAATTGAAAAGACAGTCCTCCTGAGAGGCAGGATAAATCATTTGCAGTAATCTTGTCAAGGGGGATTTATTATTTCAGTGTAACAGGGGCATGATCACTTGAACTTCAGCTACAGCGGTGGCTGATAGTCTAGCAACTGCTATGATATGATATGGCATTTATAACGCGTCTATACACAAGTGTTTCAAGGCGCTATCAATCACACTCATGTGGCCACTTACTGCACAAGAGGTGATGTGGGTGGCCTGGCCTGAGCCTTCCTTGGCACTGTTGAAAATAGCGCCCGTGGGTGGCCCGAGGGCCTACGGCTGCTTGAAGCTGCGGATATTCATCATTCCATTTTACAAGTTGTAAAGCGGAACGAATATTAGCAGCTTTAAGAAGATACAGCCCAGGCTGCTTAAAGTTGCTGATATTCATTCGGCTTTAGCTGTAACGTGACACTGTCACTCCATCAGTATTCCAGACTAACTCGATTATTTTCAGATCAAGGGGAGGCCAAGTGACCAGTGCCACTAAATATTTGGCCTTCCCTTGATCAGAAAATAATCGGGTCAGTCTGCACTAGCAGAAGACCAGGCGGGTAGGCCCTGCATCAACGCTCGGCTGGGCTGTCTCACCCAAGGGCTAGGAATCGGATACTGCGACCTCCAACAACTAGGCCCTGAATTCCCCAGGGCAGGCAGGAAGTATTTAAAGGCCAGGCTAAACTGCAAGTCAAGTACGTTTACTGTAACTTAACTTTACCTTACCAGCGGTCTGGAGTAGTTTCCAAGGTAGGCCCGTGCACGTGGGTCTTGGCCTCTGCTGTTCGCATATCTCTGCTGGGTAGCTCTTCCACTCAACTGGACACCGGCACGATTCAAGACGAAGTGAAGGTGGCACGCACCGTGCACCCATCGTCCCTCCCGCACTCAGTGTCATTGGCTGGCAAACAGCAAATGACATTCGGTTGCTATACACCAACTGTCTGTAAGCAAAGTCAGGTCAGAGAACATGATAATGATACTGACACTGGTGCGCTGTTTGCGTACATAATAATGCTGGCGGAGCCACCCCTGTAGCGCCCCGCCAGCCTCCTAATTGTGATGGGGTTACGTAAAGTGCGTGGAACTACAAGCTCCACGCACTCTACACAGAAAAAAGTTGCCTAAAATGGGGAGCGCCATTGTGGCAGCCGTCCAATGAAGACGCAACAAGAGTGGCTGCAGATAATTATTTATTTTTTATTTACAGTATGGATTCACCGTGCTGCACACTATTTCCCAAATGATGCAGAACAGATTTCAGAAGAACCTCTGAATCTGTTCTGCCCAACTTGGTACACTGTTTGCACACTCCCACTCCCTAGGTGAGGGGGGTGGCGCCCCCCTGCCCTATGAAAGTGGCCACCACTGGATCAGAGTGATTGACAGTGTCAAAGGCAGTGGACAGAACAAGACGAATTAGAAAGAACATAGCTTGAAGTGCTAAGCAGAGGCAATTATGTTGCAACATTTATGAGAGCAGTTTTCATGAGTTACAGGAGCGAAAACCTGATTGTAGGGTGTCTCGAAGGTTGTGGATGTCTGAGAAATTTGTAAGATGGTTGAACACAACCCCATCAAGCTCTTTGTAGTAGTGTGGAAGGCGAGACACAGGCTGAAAGTTAGCTTTTTTTTAGGAGAGGGATGACTGTGGCCATTTTGAAAAAAGAGAGAAAGCAAACAGAGTCCAAGTACAGGTTGAAGAGTTAATTAAGGTGAGTGGCTAATAAGTTATACTAGATGAGGAGCAAAAGGATCTGATGGGGCACAGGAGGGGTTAGCCTTCATCAGTAGAAATAGGGCTTCTTCAGTATTAGCGTGACTAAAGTGGGAGATACAGGCAGGGGATGATGGTAGAGTAGGCAGAGTGTGGAATGTGGGAGGAAGGAGTGTGAGGAAGGTCAGGAGAGAGTCTGTAATTGTTGACATTGTTGACATTTTTGCAGCAAAGTATCCAGCTAGGTCATAGCTGTGAGAGTGGAATTGATGGTCATAGGTTTAGAAGGAGTGTGTTTAGAATGCTCTTTAGCCGGCAAGGATGGTTGGAGTGAGAGTCAATGAGGGTGAGGTCTAATTCAATTTTTGCTCTATCATAGAAGGACTTCAGAGAGCTCAGGACAGAGATGTAGAGTTTTAGGTCCTCATGCAAGTGGGTATGCTTTCAGTTGCGCAGCAGCCGTTGCATGTCTGCGGAGACAGTGTGGTTGAGGATGCTGAGACTTTGAGGTTCAAGTTAGCAGTGGGACGTGAGAGGGGAATGAGTAATATAGTAGGGATTAGAAGCTGGAGAAGGCAGTGTTAGTGGAAAAGGCCTCAGCTGCGTGCAATAGCACCGGAAGCATTCTGAATGCCAGACGGGATTACCACATTAATGACCTCAGGCCCAAATTACCAGACAGAAATTGGCAAAATACTACTTTATTAAAGTTCAATAAAGTAGGGAAACCTGGCCAACAAACAGATTGTAGCTCATACAATCTCAACACATTTCAATGACACAAAAGGCTTTATATCTCAATGTACGTCAGCTATGACTTCATCCTACGTGGCAAACAGTAAAAGCCTAGCGGGTGGAGGGATTGGTTATGGGAACATATATTCCTATAGTTCATATAAGTGTTTATCATCATTGGCTGCCCCTTATCCGGTAGATATGCCTTAAATAGCCTCTGACTACGTAAAATACCGATACTAGCATAATACCGGCAGGGGATAGGCTTCTGCAACAATATATGGTCCATCATTACGTAGACCCTTATGATTGGTTGGCTCTCTCTTCTAACCTTGGACATTCAGCTTGTTAGCAGCACGTAAGCAACAAAACCCAGGTGCAAGGGAACAACATCACACGACTGCCTTTCTTGGCTAATTAGCCCACCATCTCTCGTCAGTTAGGCCCTAAGCCAAGGCTTCCTCTTTGTAGTTGACCTTGCTGGCCGTCTCTTTTCCTCAGAACTTTAAAGGGAGTGAAGGTACATTGCTATCTACGTCTGGAGCTTTATGAATAGATCTTGTCTTATGGTCTTGCACCACATGTGAAGAGACCATGATTTTGTCCATTTCATCCTTCTTTTTAGTGCTATTTGATTCAATTATATTGCATGCTATTACTCCTCTTGGCCGCTGGAGACTGTGTTTCTCCACCTTGCATGTGCTTTCTGCATCTTTGATTGTTCAATACTTGGCACTCATGATTATTCACTCCTTTACTTAATCTGAAAGAAATATGTCTTATGTACATGGCTTATCCTCTTTGACTCCTTTCATTCCTTACAGTTGCTTTTTGCTGTGGCATCCTTGACCCTGAGTCAGGGAAATGCCCTTTGATCTTGCACAAACCTGTATTCCAGAGCCTGTCAGCTCTACAGCCTCGGTCTCTCTCCTCAAGATTTCTTGCTTACTATTATACGATCCTGACGTCCATTTTCTCAACATGGCTGCTTTACTCGTGTTATATTTCCTACCATCAACAAGCTTCTACGTCATCTTATCTACCTTGCGTTTCTGCGTATATATATCTACTGCATCTCTTGTCACTTGTCTACTAAGTGTATATGGTTTTCTTCATATTCGAATACATGTTTACGTCGTTACTTCAGTTACATCTTCATTCTTCAGACATCCATTCATCAGGTTTAGTGCGCCCACATGTCTGCTCTCTTTTGTGGTGTCACTTCTCTTCGGTCAGACTTTACTTATAGTTCTATATCAAGTGGTGTCTGCAAGCTCATGTCTACCGCCTCAATTTGAGGGTACATTCGATACGGTTGTCTGAGTACATAACATCTCTCAGACCTTCAATGTGGTATTGGGATGATACCAGGTGTCATGCACAGTGCTCGCTTGCTGTTCTTCCAATATGTCAGAGGTGAGGGGGTGGGCTCTATGTATTATGTGTACATCTGCCTCTCTACAGGTTTGAAGGAGGCGAGTGAGGGCTGCAGGTTCAAGCAAAAGGGAGGAATGGTAGAAGGTTTACATTTCCTTTTAGCAATAGTTGAGGCAGGTGCTGAGGAGATGTCAGAAGGTGGAAAGGAGGTGGTGGTGGAAACAGACAGGGATGGTGCGACAGTAGTATTAGTGGTAGAGAGGTTGAGATGAATAAGAGATCCAAAGAACTGCCCCCGGTGTGGGTCGGTAGGTTATGGATAGAGTAGAGAGTATGAATGCTAAGAAAAGACTGAAGTTCAGATTTTGGAGAAGCGGTTGGAAAGGGAAGGTTAAAGTCACCTAAGTGTCATAAACTATACGCAATAACATGCAGAGAGCCACTGACCTGAGCAAATGGCAATTCCTTGCAGACAGGAAAACTCCCCTGAGAACTTTACTACCCTCCACCCAGTTGTTACCAGAAACGGAGGAGAGCAAAATCCCCAGGGAAACCCTCTGGGGCAGAAAACCCTGTGCAGGATTTGAGAGTGAAGGGAAGTGTCGACTCTTTGATCTTCAAATTCTTGGACTTGAAAGCACTGGACTGGATACTGGGCTGGACCCCTTCAATAGCAGATATCCTGACACAGTATACAGGTAAGAGAGCAGATAAGTAGAGATTCAGGGAGAGAGATAATAGAGACAAACTAAGAGCAGTGGTTTGCACCTGTAACTAGATGATTGCAATTCCTTATTCAGTTTGTGGAAGAGGCGTGTGTGAAGCTGGATATTTCCCCAGAACTGGTTTAGCCTCCTATGGAAGCAACAGAGGGAGAATAGGTAAATGGTTCCCTGATAACTATACGTTTCTTTTCCTTTCTCTTAGCACCTGCTTGATAATGAATGTGGCCGACAGCCAGCATCCAGGTTGTGAACGAGTGGATGGTACATGAAGGAGCGGAACTCCTCTTGCGATCAGACAGGGGGAAAAGAAAGATAAGTTCTTCCATACAAGTCCGATTGGTACAGATGTAGATCTAAAAGAAGTCGTTCCTACCGTGATTCCGAGTTCCCAAGAATCAATAGAAAGGTGCAGGTGAGTGTTGACTTCTGGGCCTGGGGCACTGAGAATGCAAGCGGGAACGAACGATGAGAGCGTGCGAGGACAGGGAGCAGGCGTAACCGTAGATGAAACATGTAAGGATATTGGACCAAGAGTACTCCTAGTTGGCGTGCTTATGAATCGTCTGGCAAAAGAGTAGCGACGCACTGGGACACTGGAGCAGGTTGCATACAAGCAGTCACATGACTGCACATAGGCGGGGCCAAAGCTGCAGCAGAAACAGGCAGACTCGCACTCCCAGCACGGAACTTCCCGGCGGCTATCTTGGAATATGCCAAAACTCCAACGGAATGAAACCGGCCACAGCGCCACCAAGACCAGCGGCCAGAATGAGATGTGACACTAAAAGAATGAGGAAATGTTTAGTGGAAAGAGAATCAAGGAGTTACCCGGGTTCATCAAAGAAAGGTCCAGTGGGACCAGGAGGGAGATAGATGCAGGTGATGTGAGTGAGTGAGGCAAAGCAATAGTAGAGATGGTGACATGAAAGGATGTAGAAGAGGATGTGGCATTGGGCATTTGTGAGGCATTGAGGCAGGAATAGAGTAGATGTCCAACAGCTCCACTTCAGCCAGCCAGACAAGGAGAGTGAATGAAGAATAGTTTGTAGACATGTAGGGCCACCAGAGTGGCAGTGTTATATGGAGAAATTCAGGTTTCAGTGATAGCAAGGAGGTCGAGAGGAGGAGGGCTGGCATGAAAGTATTCAGTGATATAAGATGTTTTGTTGCAAACAGACTTAGCATTCCGGAGTGCAATGTTCAGTTCATCTGCTAAGGAAGAGAAGAGCTGTTAGTTTCATAGGAAGAGAGGTAAGGTGGATAGGTGTTAGGGCAGGTAAGGTTAGCTTGTTGGCTTGGTTTGTTGGAAGTAGGTGGTGCAAGAGCGATGGAGTAGTTGGAGTTTTGAAATGTCAGTTCTAAGATAGGGATAGGAAATGAGGAAGTTGTAGCGTGATTGGAGGAAGCTTAGGGAGAGGTGAGTAGGATGAATAGCAGGAGTGAATGCATTATAGGTGAGTGCTGCAGACTGCAGAGATAGCACAGTAATTAGCAAGCTAGGGGTACTCACAGGTGCAGCAGAGAGGAACGCAAAGGCTCAGGGGCTGAAAAGCAAAAAGGCTGGTCAACGGTTGGTCTTCATGTTTCACTGTTCTGCCCTTAACTGGGACGCCCCTGGCTGGACGCCTCCTGAGAATTCAGAAGTGATGACAAACACTCTTGTCATCTGATTGTCTAGTCCATCAATGGATGGTCTCTCTGATTGTATCCCTGGTGTTGCTGGGATGAGGTGATTTCATCCTGGTTGGTGTTCCGAGAGGAGTCTCTTGTGGACTCAGCTGGGGATTGAGCCGACTCAATTTTGTATTGCTTTGAAATACCCTAAAAACATTTGGTTCCCACGCCATAACCAGACGTTGCCCTAAAATGCCCAATGATTCACGCTGTTGCCAGGTATTGAAATCATATTCCAATAGATACATAGAGAGCTTTCCTTTACTCTCCAAATATAAATGCATTACCAGAGCAGTCCAGATTATCTTTAGAATATTGTAGCACATGCAGGGTCCAGAGCATCATGAGAAAAGCAATTTGGCATACAAACCCCCAACTACACATTGAGTCTGTAAAAATACAAAATACTCCCTGCAGAGATACCTACGCGCCACTTAAGAGCATAGACTGACCCTTCCAACATACAGACAAAAACATTTGAAGGAAAAGGCTCTCAATCAGGAGCCCGCGGCTCTGGAACACACCCTGACTGGATTTAAGGCTAGAATCCAACCCACAGAGCTTCAGGAAAGCTGCAATAGTCCTTGCTTTTCAGCAAAGCATTTCCTCTTTTTGCTCATCCTTTGCATTTAACCACTCATCCACAGGGAAGACTGGGACATAGAATCGGTACAGGTACCAATGAAAATGTGTCACACATTACAATTTGATACATTTAAGAATAGGTTGTTTCTTCTCTCTGAGTCATTTGTACTGGAAATCAAGATAACACAACATTTGTATCACAGAAAAGATAATTCAAATATAAATGTTTGACCTATGTCCTTCTAATGCACAGCTGAACCTCACTGGTTGGTTATTTTCAAGCTCATGAGTGCACTTCAACCTGCAACTTTGCCATTGATGAACCCACGCGCTAACCTCTGGGCCTATCGTCAAAAAGCCTAGTGTAGTCAATTAAAGTCTGGGGGCTCAGGTGGGTAGAAGCAAGTTTCTTTATTTAGGCCTTAGTCCATAAGTTACAGGTAAAGGGGGAGGAGAAGGCCCACCAGTCCCCACCACCAAGGTAGCTCTTCGACATGTCGCTCCTGGAACCTCTTGGAAGGAACTTTCCATAATAAGCATGCATTCCATCTCTCAATCATGACATCACAGCAACAGGGCTAACACACACACTGGGAAGGGATCCAAGACACTACACATAGCTTTTTGCGTTATGACATAGCAGTCAAAAGCGTGATGGATGAAGATGGATCTGGGAACTAGTTATGACACTTCGGATAAACCTAGGTGGTGCTCTCACCTTGTCATTTGTACATGAAATAAGGATAATACAATATTTTTTTATAACAGCACAAAAACATTAACAACTACACCTTTTAACAATCTCCTCTCAATGCACACCTCATGCTACTAGGTTGAGTATTTTCAAGCCCATGATTGGACTTGAACCTGCAACCAAACCAGTGATAAAGTCGCACTCTAACGATATCAGGTAATAATGTCCCCATACATAATGTCCCCATACATAGTATCACCCGGACAAGCCATTGGCAACCTTATATATGTTGACATTATGGGGGTAATTCATAGAGGCGCACGCGGCTGGCGCATAGTGTGCACGTGCGGCAGCTGCGGCAGCTGCGCCAGCCTTTTGGGCCAAAATCCATTTTCAAGCACAGCGTATTCATGGATTCTAACATCCATAACATTCCGTGGCGCAGAGTGGCGCAGCGAACCTGCAGCAGCGCCAGTTACGCCCCCAACCCCGCCCCGTGCGCCATGAACAGCACACAAATTCCGTACATGGCGCACAGGCCAGTGGACCAGCATACAGCCCCCAACCACGAAAATGTCTGTAAAACTCCCCTCGCACCCCTCTGAATACAAAAACCCTGCATGCAGCACGTGCGAGCGGGGTACGTGTATTTCATGGGGTGCGCGTGAAGAATCACATGCGACAGGCCTTGTGCGAGCGTGGTACATGTATTTCAGGGGTGCGCGTGGAGAATCACACGCGACAGGCCCTGTGCGAGCGGGGTACGTGTATTTCGGGGGTGCGCGTGGAGAATCACACGTGATAGGCCCTGTGCGAGTGGGGTACGTGTATTTCGGGGGTGCGCGTGGAGAATCACATGCGACAGGCCTTGTGCGAGCGGGGTAAGGCCCTGTGCGAGCGGGGTACGTGTATTTCAGGGGTGCGCGTGGAGAATCACATGCGGCAGGCCTTGTGCGAGCGGGGTACATGTGCGAACGGGGTATGTGTATTCTGAGGGGTGCGCAGGGAGTTCCAAACGTGATTTTGCAGTGTGTGTCCTCCCAGGTGTGCCCTGTACCCCCTCCCCAGCCCCTACAGCCAGCCCACACCACAGGGGATCACTCTGCACCCTTGGTCATGTCCCATAGACAGCCCATCCACCCTGGCCATGCCCCCCAGCCAGCCCACATGTCACCATGCACCAGTGAGCACTGAGTCATGTCCCCCTGTACCCTCACTCACCCTGCATTGACGGGCACCTGTCAGCAGGCCCTGAAACATGTCCCCCTGCACACCCACCCACCCTGCATTGACGGGCACCTGCCAGCAGGCCCCGACTCATGTCCCCCTGCACCCCCACCCACCCTGCATTGACGGGCACCTGCCAACAGGCCCCCGACACATGTCCCCACCCAACATGTCATAAAGATGCACATTCATGGGCCTCATGTCCACCAAAATCTCACTGCACGCCGCCCCAGTCCTGATGCACAATCAAGTTTCCCATCCACCCCACACGGAAAGGCCTATTTCTTGTCACAAACCAAAAGTCAACTATGCACATCAACACATGTCCGTCACACACACTGTGTGCCAGTGATTGTGCAAACCCACATCGTGACATGCAGTAAACCAATGAGCGAATACCACACATGGAAGTAAGAAATCAAAATGTAACGTGCAGAAAATTAAGTAAATGGAATCAAAGCATGAAAATAATATTAATAAAAAAAGAAGAATTCATGTCCCAGAAATAAAATCAAAATAATGAAGTCACAATCCAAAGTCATCCAAAATAAAGTCAGTGAAAACTCCTTGTCCACCAAAGCAAATCCAAAGGGAACAGAAATTTCAAAATCCATTGATCCTTGGCGAAGTAAAATACATTTTTGCAGAAGTCCACAGTCCAACTATGTACAGAGACTGAAACCAGGGTCCATGAGCCCAACTAATGAAATGAAACCTATAAAAAAAACTACCTAACTAAGAATTATATACAAAAACGTGGGGCATTGTCCAAGCGTCCCAAAATAAAAAAAGAAGAGAAAGGAAACCTGACACTAACTAACTAACTATATACAATGGCGGCGGGCAAGTCCTACGGCTCACTCTGTGATGTTGTGGGCCAGGGCATCATCGAACTCCATGTCTATCTCCTGGAGGCGGGCCTCGGCCCTGGCCCCGAGGTCTCACAGGGATGCATCCATGGCCTGTTCCAACTCCCTGCGAGTTGCCTCGAGGCATTCAGCCCGCCTCAACGCCCGACGCATGGAGAACTCCGCCCTGACCATGCTGAGCTGCGCCTCTTCTGCCCGCCGCTGCTCCGCATCTATACGCTGGCCCAACCGCACCCACATGGAAGACACACCCATTCGAGGGTCCTCCTGTCCTCTGACCGATGCCTGCCCCTCTGATGTTGATGGCCCAAGCCATCATTGCTCCCACCTAGAGCCTGCTGCTGCTGCTGTCCATGTGCCCTGTCCGATGATGCCTGCACATCCTCCATCTGCTGGTCTCCAGTTGTTGGGGTGTTCACCCCTGCTGGACCGCCGACTCCCGACTGTGGCAGGGATGGGATCTCCACCAAGCTGGCTGTGTTGGTCAGACCAGATCCACAGGGGGCCCTGGTGGAATCTGGGCCAGAAGGCGGCAGGGAGAACGACTGGCGCATAGTCTCCACAGAGGAGGAGAGGTCTGCCAGAGTGCGCGACACATGTAGGAACCCACCGACCATGGCCCCTCCCAACTGTGCCACACAGCTCTTCGTGATGGCGTGCGTGCTCCCCCCAGGAAGCACGCACGTCATCATGAATGACATGCGTGCGCAACGCGATACCAATCAGGACAGAGCCCATGCGGTCATGGGACTCCTCTTCCGCAGGTAGTGGAGAGCCAGATGACGTGGGCCTCCCCCCTACCTGTGGACGGGCCTGGGACGGGGCATCCCTGCTGGTGCATGGTGGTGCAGTCACAGGGTCAGGGACAGTGACATGCACAGGCTCCTCCGCGGTGACCTGTGCTGCCTCCTGACCCTGGCCCTGGACTGCACCACTTGCACCAGTGGTACTACCCCCACTAGGCCCCATGTACGGCTCAGTAGCGGGCTCCTCCTCCTCTGTGGAGACCACCATCTGGATGTCTCCACACCGCCTTCCGCCATTGCAACCCCTGGGGGGGCTCACCCGGCCCTTCCGCTACAGCCGTAGTGGCAGACGCGGCACCAGTCCCCTCGCTCCTGGATGATGGCAATTCCTGGGAGGGTGGCTGGGCCTTGCGTCGGCGCCCGGTGGAGGCATCCCTGCCGCTTAGCTCCACAGCGCCGTCTCCGCCCTCTTCTTCACTCGACGCTGCGTAGAGGGAGATATAGAACACAAGCGTCAGTGTACCTTACAATAGTCCGCTAGACAGAGAGCAATTACACATGAGTGGCACTGTCAAACGTCACTTCCATCCTGTCCCTCCACAACACATGGGTCAATGCACGCAACACACTTGCAGAAACAAGCACGGCGCATGCAATCAACATCAGCATCCATGTACAAGGCCCTCTATGGACATAAATGTTGCCTTTAAACTCACATGCATCATGGCTCATATTGATCCCATGCACACACATCACCGGAGGGTCATGCATCATGGCTCGTACACCACAGACATAGTGGATACAAGGGTGACCAGACTGCATAAGTGAATCTACACATCGTCACGGACATGTGTCATGCATCCATGGCGTTTCAAAGTCACACATACGCTTCTCAGACACACAGACATGTACACCAGACATGTACATGAGAGCAGCACCCATCTCTCACCCCCATCCATGTCCAAGAACAGGGACAGGCACGCATTCATGTGTGCATTCCGCTTGCTGCTCCCCATGTTGCATTGGAACACATACACCATCCATGTGGTTCACACATTACTGGTCTCATATGCATTACCATGATGTCCCTGCACACACACATCCATACATGGCCTATGTCACACATACAGCCAAGTAGCTGACTACCAGCACACTGCAACATGCCCTGTTTCACACAGCAATGCATGGCCACCTACCGTCAACTCCAGACGGGTCTTCATCCGAAGGATCTGGGCGTGGAGCGCTGGGTTTATGCGTTCCAGGACCCTCATCTGGAGGTTGGTCAGGCTGACCCGGAACCACTCTGTATCCTATGCCATCGTGAGGTGCCGGGCCTTGTTGAAGGTCCTGGACATGAAGTCCTCCCAGCGTTTCCGGATGTGCTTGATGTCACGGGTTGCCACCCCCTCCGCTTTGATGGCAACCAGTACGTCTTCCCAGATCCTCTCCCGTCCTTCCTTGTTGGCGTGCGATGGTGTGAAGAGGGCATCATAATGCCCCAGAACTTGCTCCACCAGGACACCAACTTCCTTCTCACTGAAGCTGGTGGCCCTCTGCCTCTCTGGCTGGGGGTCGCCAGTGGTCTTGGATGGTGTTTGCCCCTACATGGCGACTCCCGAGGCAGGTGTGGGTGGGCAACTGGGTCCTGGGGCTGGCCTGTGGAGCGATGGTATCCCAGTCGGGAGTCTTCTGTTCCAGCAGGGGTGGACACAGCAACTGGACCACTGCAGATGGCTGACGTGCAGGCACCAAATAGCATGGCACGTGGGCAACAGGCAGCAGCAGATGGCAAGTGGGAGCATGCTCGGAGCTCTTGGGGACAGGAAAATGCCCTTTTGGGCAGGAGCGTGGTCTTCCGTGTGTTTTCGCATGGCCAGCTTGATACGGAGTGATTTGGCACGTGAAAAAAGTGCACGTCAGCGTGTAATTCGAGGAAAGGCCCTTAGCGCGTAAGCGCATCTGGAACGTATCGCGCACGAGCGTTTCCCTCAACATGGGTGCATAGTGAATCAGCACGTGAAAAAACCACACGTCCGTGTGTGAATGTGTGTAATTCGAGGAAAGGGCCTAAGTGCATAAGTGACGTGACGCGCACAGGCGTTTCCCTCAGCACGGGTTAAAGGTGAGCTGTACGTGCCTTTCGTGGAGACCGACGTGTGTGTTGCTACTTCGTGTTGTTTCGTGCGCCATTAAAACTTCACAGCTGATCAAGGACGTATCTCTTCTTTTGGCGGGGGTATTGGCTATGCATGTTTTTCATCATCGCGCTAGTCTGACGGTGAGTCGCGCACACTATTTTTTCCACTGCGGGTGCCCCTGTGTATCGCGTACCCGTTTTCGAGGTCATAGTAGCCTGCGTGTCCCATGCGTATGCGTTTCTTGTGTTCCTGGGTACCACCGCGTACTGCTGGAGGTTAATTCCATGCACGTAGGCTGCAGGGGTTACGTACACGGTTTCACTGCAGTTTTGGGGTGCCTGAGCGTTGCGTGACCCGTCACTTCCTCACCGGGGTCACATACAGCCTTGCAGGTGCATGGGTGCTGTTAACATCTTGCATCCCACCCCCTGCACCCCAATTGCCCAGGACAATTGTGGTGTACACCTCCCATTGGCACTCCTCCATCTGTGCCATGGTTGGGAGGCCACCAAAGATGAGGGGCGCCTCAGCTGGGCGTACTCCTCGTGGCAGGCGTGGTCAGGGACGTGGCCGGTGTGACCAGGGAGTAGGGGGACTCCAGGGTGTCCAGGGTGGCGGCAGAGGGGGAAGAGGCAGGGGTGCGCCACTTGGGCACAATGTTGTGCCATGTGTCAGTGCAGTCATGCCACCACCCCCTGTGGTTCCGGGAGATGCAGCTTCTGCATCTGGCACTGGCGCCCATGTGACCCCGCAGTCCGTTTCATCGACTGCCACAGGCCCAAGGGTAGTGGTAGCTGCAGGTGCAGCTGTGGACACCACCACGCATGCTCAGGGTCTGCCAGCGTAGGCTGCGTTGGCACTTGAAGAGTCCATGGAAGATTTCCAACAGGGCAGGAGGCAAACCGTAGGTGCATGCAGGGCTGCCTTGACCAAGACACGTGTCCCTGGGGCAGTAATGTCATCTGCTGCCCCGACCAGCCGGATGTTGGCAAGTGCAGGGGCAGATGCAGCCAACAACACCCCGGTTGTGAGTCTACCAACCAGGACAGTTGTGGTCAATGACCCTGCCACAGCGGATGTTGCTGCACAGGATCCATTAGAGGGCACCACGCTGCCACTGACGCGAGTCAGGCCTTTGGTCGTCCTTCCACCTGCCACTCCCTTGGCTCAATCCACCGTTGCCACTGGTCATACTGATCAGGGCGGCATTTCCCAGCCAGGGTCTGCGCCACTATCCAAGAGGAGGAAGGTTGCACCTGCAGCACAGGCTGGGACCCCACACACAGCCACGACCTCCTGCACGTCAAGGAAGAAGCCTTTCTGTGCGCAGGAACTGGACTTCCTCGTGGACTACGTGCGGGACCACAACCGTGACATGCTAGTGGGGCCTAATTGTCAAACTACGGCTGCCTACCGTGATACCCACCGGAAGCAAGTTGCGGAACATGTGAGTGCATTCGGCCATGAGGTGCGCACGGCGCAAGAGTGCAAAAAGCGTTGGAATGACCTCAAACGCAGCGCTAAGGCTAAGCGTGCCTCAAATTACAACATGACTCTGGTGACTGGCAGTGGGCCGACACCTGAGGAGGAAGACCTCACTCCGCATTAGTCACTCGTTGCGGAGTTCATACCACCTGAATCGGTCGAAGGAGTGGGAGAGATGCCGGACTTTGATGCCCAGTCCAGTGAGTGTTGCTGCATGTTTGTCGAGGACATGTGTGTTTTACTTGTGCGATGTGTTGTGCATGACTGCCACTACATGTCATGTGTACATGGTTCTGATGTGCAAGTAATGCAATGCTTCATTGATGCATGGCAGCTCTGCAGGATGGTGGACATGTGGAGCAGACGGGGACTGTCCGCATCACCAATGTTGCACCCTACTCACATGCTGGTCACCAGGATGCCCCTCCGGTCCATGTTCCAGCTCACTGGCCCTTCTGCATGTAGCCTGGGGTGTCCTTCCTCTCAGCCCTGGGACTATGTCATATCATGACTGACGTGCATGTGTCCTCTGCCTGCATGCGGGTACTCCACCTAGGCATGTTCCCTTGCCCCTCCACCCCCCCTCTGAACCCCAATTTTACCTTTGCACTGGTCTGCATCAATTTTGCCGTAAAGCACTTGCTGTAACGCTCACCTGGTTCCCACGGAGGCGCGGCGTCGAAGGCGCAGAACTCTGAAGATGGACAGGAAGGGCCCCTCTATTCTGGCTTCCCTGGCTCGTTGGATACCCTCCTTAGGGTTTGGAAGGATGAGCTCTCCATCCTGCTTCTGATGCAGGGGCGCGTTGAAACCCAGTTACTTCACTGGATTGAGGATTGATGGGAGTTCAGGTAAGCTTGACTGTTCAGGTAAGGCGCTGTAAAAGTTCTGTTCAAAAGTTCAAGCTTAATAATAATGTTCGTTGTCTAATTGCAGCAAGCGCTAATGCTTATGTCTTTTTCCCCTTAGGGGCCGGGGTTCGGAGTGCCGGAGATATGGCGCCGACCCGAAGTGAAACAGTTCTGGATGAGCGCTCAGGTAATGTCTTTGCATTCGCTCATTCAATGTCTTTGGCCCTCATTACGACCCTGGCGGAGTGGGTTTGCGCCAGCGTTATTCGCGGCGGACCCGTCCGCCCTACTACGAGTTCCCGTAGCGCCATGGAACGTTTTCCGCCTGGTTTTTCCGGGCGGAGAAATCCATGGCGCTACGGGACCTTGATGTTAATTACGCCACCGTATTTTGCGGTGGCGCAATTAACGCCTTCCCCACTCCCATTATACCCTATGGGGCAAAAATGGGAATGGGGAAGGGTAAAATGGGGAATGGGGATTTACCGCCCCGCCAAGGTCGGCATGGGGCGGAAAATCCGCCAACCTCCATGGCGCTATCGGCAGCTCTCCGCCGTGCTCCGCGGTGCATTTAGCACCGCGATTTCCGCCAGGGTCGTAATGAGGGCCTTTGTCTTTTTTCCCCATAGGGGCCGGGGTCCGGAGATGCCAGGAAGCGGCAGGACCCGAAATGCAGTGGAAATAATCCAACAGGTAAGACTTAAAAGGAAACTGAGCTTTCCTTATTCCTTTTCTCCCTCTCACCTTTGTTCTTGTCTTTTTTCCTCTAGGCGCCGGGGCGTAGCTGAATCCGGAAGATCGCTGCTGAAGTTGGAAGCGCCTTGCAAAGGTGAGTAAAATGCAGCGCTGCAGCGATCGAAACGAAATGCCTTTAAAATGATGTCTTCCTTTTCTGGGCCGTTGGAGAAATGACTCCGGGATGCAGATTTAGCAGGTAAGGGCTTTTCTTCTCCTATTCTCTTCCTTTCTCCCCTTGCAGGTGTTCCAGGGTGCTGGCAGGCGTGGCTGAAGTCAGGATGCAGGAGCTGACACGGTGAGCGTCCAGCTGCTAGGTGCAGAACAACGCGAAGCATGTGTGGCTGTTCGGGTGGGGTTTAAATAGCCTTGGAAGAAGTTCCTGGTATGTATCCTTCCACCAATCAGGTATGTATCCTTCCCCGACCACACCCGGGTGGTGAAGTAGTCCTACAGGTTAAGTAGTCCCATTCAGGCCTCAAGAGGGCCTGGATGAAGCAGCAAGGTCTGCATCAGGTAAGTGTGCACCCAAGCACTTAAACACATATCCTCTTCTATGAGCCTGGCGCCTAAGGCGCCAGGACTGAGTCCAAAGGGCCCCAACTTGGGCCCGCTGAGACTTCCCTGGGGAAAATGATGTCTGCCTCTGGGGTTGCTGGGCCCGGCCTGGCTCCTTAGAGGTAGGCATCATGACAGTACCCCCCCTCAAGGCCCCTCCCAAGGTCTTTTCCTCCGGGGGTTTTGGTTTGTGCGGGAATCTTCGATGGAATCTTTGAATTAATCGTGGTGCGTGAACATAGTTACTGGGTTCCCAAGATCTTTCCTGAGGTCCATATCCTTTCCAATCAACAAGATAGAAGAGTTTCGACTTAACTATCTTGGAATCTAAAATGTCTTTCACTTCGAATTCTAATTCTCCATCAATTTGGACAGGGCC
Organism: Ambystoma mexicanum; assembly: GCF_040938575.1. Classification (NCBI taxonomy): domain Eukaryota; kingdom Metazoa; phylum Chordata; class Amphibia; order Caudata; family Ambystomatidae; genus Ambystoma; species Ambystoma mexicanum. Next base: position 332,791,431 of record NC_090924.1, on the reverse strand, counting down.
TGGGGGCTCAGACAGTCTCGTTCCAGGTTGTACTGGTTTTAGAAGAGATGCGTGAAAAACGGGATGAATCCGCATGTTGGATGGTAAATCGAGTTTAAAGGCCACTGGGTTGATAATAGCTTTGATGGGGTAAGGCCCAATGAATCTGGGATTAAAAGTTCGCTGACCCTTGAGGGGTAGATGTTTAGTTGCTAGCCATACCTGATCTCTACTTGGTAAGGAGGAGTTTTACTTCGGTGCAAATCAGCGTTTTCTTTATACTTTTTCTTGGCTTGCTGTAAGTGGGTTGTAGCTTCTTTGAAGGCTTGGGTTATTGTGGAATGTAGGTGATTTACTGCAGGCATCTCCAGGGTCAGAGGTGGATCTAGGTCAGAGGTCCGAGGATGGTGACCATACAGGGTATAAAAAGGAGTCTGTCCGGTTCCAGAATGCACTGAATTGTTGTATGCATATTCTGCAATCCAAAGGATGTCCTTCCAATTCAACTCGGATTGGTGTAACATGCACCGCAGATATTGCTCGAGAGTCTGATTGGTTCTCTCAGTTTGTCCGTCGGTCTGGGGGTGGTGGCTGGTGGATAACCGCACGTCTATTTGTGCTAGTTGGCAACATTTTTTCCAAAAGTGGGAGATAAATTGACTTCCACGGTCTGAGACTAATATGGAAGGGAAACCATGTAACCGCACTATATTTTCCATAAATTCCTTGGCCAAGGTGGAAGCTGACGGCAATCCTTTTAAAGGGATAAAATGGGCCATTTTGGAGAATAGATCCACTATTACGAGAATCGTGTTGTAACCACCACAAGGAGGCAGGTCAGTTATAAAGTCCATTGACAAGGTGTGCCAAGGTGCTGGTGGAATGTCCAAAGGTTGAAGTAGGCCGGCTGGCCTTTTCTTTTGACTCTTATTTTGGGCACAGATTCCGCAAGACAACACAAATGACTTTATGTCTTTTCTCCAAGAAGGCCACCAGAAGTGGCGTTTGATCTTTTCTTCTGTTTTCGCGATACCGGGGTGTCCTTCCATTAATGATTCATGATGACGGGTAATGACAAGTTCCTGCAATTCTTTACTTGGCAGAAATAACCGCTCTTGGAAGTAGGGTAAATCATCCTTAACGGTGTAGTGAGGACCCTTTTGACTCCATTCCAGTAAGGCAGAAGAGTCAAAAAGCTGTTTTACTTGAGCTTGGATGTCCTCAATGGTTTGCAATGAAGTCAAGCCCAGAATTCTTTGTTCCGGTATGATTGGCACAGGTTCTAAACTCGAATTGGGTTCTTCCATGCCTATCCGGGATAAGGCATCTGCCTTACCATTCTTGCAGCCAGGGCGATAGGTAATTACAAAATCAAATTCCGCAAAGAATAAAGCCCATCGGAGTTGTCGCGAAGATTGAGCTTTGGCCGTCTTTAAATACTGCAAATTTCTGTGGTCCGTAATTACGGTGATGGTGTGTATTGCACCGAGAAGATAGTGACGCCAAGCCTTGAAAGCTGATTTAATAGCCAGTAGTTATTTGTCGGTAATTGCGTAATTGAGTTCAGGTGGAGAGAATTTTCTGGACCAAAAGGCTACAGGGTGTAGTTGGTTAGTTTCTGGGTCTCTTTGCGACAGGACAGCTCCCATGGCCGAACTGGATGCATCGGTTTCCACGATGTAAGGGAGATCTGGGCGTGGGTGCTTCAATACAGGTGCAGAGGTGAATTTGGTTTTCAGGTCCTGAAAGGCTTGTTCAGCCTCAAGAGTCCATTCAAAGCGTTTGTTTTTCTTTAGGAGAGCTGTGATGGGTTGAACAGTTCGAGAAAATTCCGGGATGAACCTTCGATAGAAATTGGCAAAGCCAAGCATGCTTTGCACTCCCTTCACAGAGCTAGGAGATGGCCATTTGAGAATGGCGTCCACTTTCCGCGAGTCCATTCGGATTCCTTGAGGTGTCAGGATGAATCCGAGAAACTCCACTTCTGTGGTATGAAAAACGCATTTTTCGAGCTTGGCAAATAATTTGTGCTGGCGCAATTTCTCAAGAACTGCCCTAACATGGTTTCTGTGATCAGATTCTGAGGAGGAATACACCAGGATGTCGTCAATATAAACGATGACACAAACATCGATAAGTTCCCGAAGAACATCATTCATGAAGTACTGAAAGGCGGCAGGTGCGTTGCACAAACCGAAGGGCATTACTTGATATTCGAAGAGCCCAAATTTGGTGCGGAATGCAGTCTTCCACTCGTCGCCCTCTTTTATACGTACCAGGTGGTAAGCTCCTCAGAGATCTAGCTTGGTGTACACACGAGCATCTTTTACTTGGTCGATAAGCTCAGGTATCAGGGGCAAAGGGTAACGATTCTTAATCGTTATCTGATTTAGGGCGCGGTAGTCAATACAGGCCCTAAGGTCTCCTTCCTTTTTAGGTACGAAGAACAAAGCGGAAGAGACTGGTGACTTTGATGGGCGAATGAAACCATTGGCCAGGTATTGATCCAAATACTGGCGCAAATGCAGGTTCTCAGGTTCAGTAAGAGCATAAATCCTACTACAAGGTAGTTGTGCATTGGGTACCAAGTCGATTTGGCAATCGTAAGATCGATGGGGAGGTAAGGTGTTAGCCTGCTCTTTCTGAAAAACGTCTTGGAATTCTTGGTATTCAGATGGTAGCTGTACAGGGGTGGAAGTTACAGAGGCTAGACCCATAGCTGGATTCCTTGGGTAACAGGTTGGTTCACAATCAGGAAAAGTTATCTTCTTTGCTCGCCAGTCTATTCTCGGATTATGTGTTTCTAACCAAGGGATTCCAAGAAGTACTTGAAATTGTGGGGCCTTGATCACATCAAACACGATTGCTTCCCGATGTCCGTCCTGACCCACCAGAGTGATTTCAACTGTGGAATGCGTTACAGGCCCTGAGGCTATTTCGGTTCCATCAACTGTAGTAATTACATCTTGGGCTACTTTCGGGCGGAGAGGAAGCTTAATCCTGGAAGCCAATTCACGGTCTATGTAATTTCCAATAGCTCCACTGTCTATGTATGCTTTTATAGCATGCAACTGCTGAGGCTGTTTTGGGTTCACAAGCACCATTGGCATGACAAAATGCGAGGTCAAAGAGTTTGTTTTCAAGCTCGGCAAGCGGACCCCTACGCTTGTCGGGCTAGGTCGTTTCCCGAAACAGGTGTCAAAAACTCGTTATCAGTGGCTCCAACCACCTTCTTGGGTGGTTTAACTGGACAACTTTGAAGACAGTGACCGTAAGTTCCGCAATACAGACAAAGTTGCATTTGTCGCCTTCTCTCTCGTTCCTTCTGCGTTAATGGTCCTTTAACACTGCCAATTTGCATAGGTTCGGAAACGTCAGTACTCTTGGAGTTAACGTGGGTCTTGATAGGTACTCTGGTTTCATACTTGAGCCGATCTGCTTTTCTATTTTGAAGTCTGTGATCAAGTTGAACCACTAAGTCTATGTAGTCTGCGCAGGCCTGGGGTGGATCTACTATCTGAGCTATAACATCTTTAAGCTCTCCGCGCAGGCCTCGATGAAACAATGTGATCCTTTTATTTTCAGGCCATCCGGTTTCCACAACTAGTCTATTAAAGGTGGCGATATAGGACAAAAGATCCTGATTACCTTGTCGTAAGGATAGCAGTTCGTTGTCAAGGGCCTGTCCCTGCGAGTGTCGAGCGAACAATCTTTCCATGCTGGCCTGGAAGCCCTGGAAATCCCGGAGAATGGGATCATCCTGATTTACCAATGGAATAGACCAATCGGCAGCGCAGCCACTGAGGTAAGATAGTACAAAGGCTACTTTGGTCTGGTCGTTGGGGAAGGCCCCGGGCCTGCATAAAAAGTGTAAACGGCATTGGTTCATAAAAACGGCATATTTCTTGGGATACCCCGCAAAACGTTCCAGCGGGGCCAAAGGCATGTGTCCAGGTAGATTGATTTGTACCGGGTTATTCGAACCCATTGTTGTAGAAATATCTCCGGAAACAGGTAAAGGAGTGTGCTCTGCCTGGCCCTGCAATAACCTTTTGGCCAGATCATCAGTTCTTTCCTTGGATAGGATTAGTTCCCTTCTGAGAGCATTAGTCTCCTGGCGGGCTGAGTGCACTTCTGCCCGTAATTCCCCTAAAAGATGGGCCAGCTGATCTGTCTCGGAAGTCTCCATAGAGCCCAGGTGGGAAATTGTGGTAAGGCTTCGCGTTCTGTAACGCTCACCTGGTTCCCACGGAGGCGCGGCGTCGAAGGCGCAGAACTCTGAAGATGGACAGGAAGGGCCCCTCTATTCTGGCTTCCCTGGCTCATTGGATACCCTCCTTAGGGTTTGGAAGGATGAGCTCTCCATCCTGCTTCTGATGCAGGGGCGCGTTGAAACCCAGTTACTTCACTGGATTGAGGATTGATGGGAGTTCAGGTAAGCTTGACTGTTCAGGTAAGGCGCTGTAAAAGTTCTGTTCAAAAGTTCAAGCTTAATAATAATGTGCGTTGTCTAATTGCAGCACGCGCTAATGCTTATGTCTTTTTCCCCTTAGGGGCCGGGGTTCGGAGTGCCGGAGATATGGCGCCGACCCGAAGTGAAACAGTTCTGGATGAGCGCTCAGGTAATGTCTTTGCATTCGCTCATTCAATGTCTTTGTCTTTTTTCCCCATAGGGGCCGGGGTCCGGAGATGCCAGGAAGCGGCAGGACCCGAAATGCAGTGGGAATAATCCAACAGGTAAGACTTAAAAGGAAACTGAGCTTTCCTTATTCCTTTTCTCCCTCTCACCTTTGTTCTTGTCTTTTTTCCTCTAGGCGCCGGGGCGTAGCTGAATCCGGAAGATCGCTGCTGAAGATGGAAGCGCTTTGCAAAGGTGAGTAAAATGCAGCGCTGCAGCGATCGAAACGAAATGCCTTTAAAATGATGTCTTCCTTTTCAGGGCCGTTGGAGAAATGACTCCGGGATGCAGATTTAGCAGGTAAGGGCTTTTCTTCTCCTATTCTCTTCCTTTCTCCCCTTGCAGGTGTTCCAGGGTGCTGGCAGGCGTGGCTGAAGTCAGGATGCAGGAGCTGACACGGTGAGCGTCCAGCTGCTAGGTGCAGAACAACGCGAAGCATGTGTGGCTGTTCGGGTGGGGTTTAAATAGCCTTGGAAGAAGTTCCTGGTATGTATCCTTCCACCAATCAGGTATGTATCCTTCCCCGACCACACCTGGGTGGTGAAGTAGTCCTACAGGTTAAGTAGTCCCATTCAGGCCTCAAGAGGGCCTGATGAAGCAGCAAGGTCTGCATCAGGTAAGTGTGCACCCAAGCACTTAAACACATATCCTCTTCTATGAGCCTGGCGCCTAAGGCGCCAGGACTGGGGTCCGCTAGGAGCCTGGCGCCTAAGGCGCCAGGACTGAGTCCAAAGGGCCCCGACTTGGGCCCGCTGAGACTTCCCTGGGGAAAATGATGTCTGCCTCTGGGGTTGCTGGGCCCGGCCTGGCTCCTTAGAGGTAGGCATCATGACACTTGCCTCTTCCTGCGTCCTGTGTACATGCTAACTTCCACCAGCCAACCTGCCAGACATATGATGTGGGGTACATCCTTTGTACTTGATGCAGGGTGTCTCACTTGGACTGTGCAGATGTCAGATGCTCCACAGGGACATGAGTGCCCATTCATGCTCCATGTGCATTCCATGCATGCCCCTATGTGTCCTTGACTGGATGATCATTGTAGTACGTGTCCAGGTTGACCTACATTGCATGGCATTTCATCAGCCTTCCCATGGCCACTGTGGCTCAGACCTGCGCCCCACACATGTTTAGGGTGTGACAGTCTGTGTGGGTCACAGGCCTCAGCCTGTTTCAGGCCCAATGACTTTGTCCAACTGGTGTAGTGTCTTCTTCACACGTGGGTGTACTCCTGAGGGTTCATCATGTGTCCTGCTTACTGTCCCATCATCGTCTGCTGTGTTGTCACTTGACTCAGATGATGCAATTGATGCTAGTCAACACTGTCTGTCAATACACAGGTCCATGGTCATCCTTTTGATACCATGCAACGCATCCCTGCATTTCCACATAGGGTGAGGGGTGGTTTGCTTGTAGCCATGCAACCCATTGCATGCACATTGCACGTGATGCCTGAAGTTGACCTTGCACTGCCTTCACATTTTCTGATACACATCATGAAGTACTTGTACATGTAGATAGTGAGTAACGTACAAATTTGCTGCACTGCATCAACCCACTTCTGAGCGGTATAACACCCTTCTACATGCCTAATCACAGAAGCAATGTCTAGTTGACCCAGCATGCATGGCAGGTTCTCTTTTGTGTGTGACATGTCTGCTTGATGTGTTGGCTGTCTGTGTGATGTCTATGTGTGTGTGTTGTGTGCTTCTAACATGTGTAGTGACCTTTTTTCTCTCTACTTTTCAGATGATGATGCAATGAAGCCAGAGGATGGTGTTGTCATGCCAGGCACAGGGTTGTTATCACTACAGCAACCCGGCACAAGTGGGGGTCGTGGGGTGGTAGGCCACGAAAACCCACATGTGCTACAGACCATCTTGTCTTTGGCTGGCAATGAGTCCAGCCCTGATGACCACTCTGACGTCCATGTCGAGTTGGATTTGCATCAGGTCCATATGTCAGGGGTGAGTGATTCTGATGTGGACACTCCTCTGTCCGCGACACCTGTACTGAGGGGTCAGACAGTGGTGGAACCTCCGCCTGTGGTGGATCGGGACGCAGGGTCACCCTCCACACCAGTCGCTGATGTGCCTGGGCCATCACGTCGACGGGGGCATGGAGTCGTGCAGCCGCGGGCGGTGCCAACCCAACGAGGATGGCCGGTCCTTGGGTCCCACAGGTGTCAAGCCCAGCAACGCAGTGGCCGCGCGCAACCACGGTATACTGAGTGGGAGCAAGACATGACTGCCAATTCTGAATGCCAGGGGGCAGCAATGGAGAACATCGCTGTGAGCATGGAGCATGTGGCCCAATCCATGCTCCCCCTGCTAGGCAGGTGCTTTTCCAGCAGCAGTCAGCACGGTCCATGGCGCACTCGCTCAGGCTGGGCATGGCAGCCTCAGACAGGGCACGCCAGGCTGAAACGTCTCTGCGTCAAGCAATTGCACACATGGATGCCCTGAGGGCTGAGTATGAGTCCCTCAGATGCACTCTGGGTGTCCTCTTGATGTCCCAGAGACACGGTCAGAGGAGAGGTTTGAGCAGCTTGAGCGTACCATCTCGGCTGAGCTATGTGCTTGCCGGGAGGTGCATCAGTTGTCCAGCCTGGCCTTCCAGGAAGAACTCTGTGTTACATGTGTTACCTTTCAAGAGGAAGCACGCGTATCATGGGAGGTTCTGCATGTAGACCTACGTGTCATCGCCGCACAGAACCAGGCTCACCCGTCCGGCAGACTTTCTGCCGACGAGGGATAAGCTGTGGCTAGGCGTGGTCAGGCTCCTATGCCATGTCCTCCTTTTCAGGAAGAGCCAGACTCGGACGACGAGGTATCTCCCACATAGGTCGGGCTGTGCAGGCGTTGAGCCCATGGAGGTTTTTTTTTTCATCAACATCATCGCATGTGGGTGTTGAGCTGCACCCGGTACCTCCCCCCCTGGGACGTATGTGGCCATTTTTGATTTTTCTTTTAGTTTAGTTAGTTAACTTTCAATTTGATAGTTAGTTTAATTAGGTAATGTAGGTTTTTCATAGTTAGTGTAATTAGTTAATATAGTTTAAAATTGCTTGTCTATTGTGCTTTCATGTGATGGTGTGGTGCTTTGTGGCTTTTGAAAGCATCCACTGTCTGTTTCAGCTGGTCCCTTCAAGCTTGTCTCGTATATGTGTTTGCAGCTTGGGTTCCTGACTCACATATGCCACTCCTGCTTCCCTTATCCAGGGGCTCACAAGGATGGTTCTGTGTTACAGCCTATTACACAAGGGCTTTGGACTGTCATATCTGTGGCATGTCTGCTACTGTACTACTTGTGTTAACACCCCTAGTGGGGATCATAGGGGTGATATTGACCACAGTTCTTCCTTTCCTAGATGGGTGGTTTCATGATTCATGTGAACATTAATTGCTATACATTGTGTAGTATGTTTCTTATCTTTACTGTACATGTGCTTGATGCAATTCATGCTGTAGACAGTGGCTACCACACTTTGCCTGTGAAAGTTGCACTGATGGTGTGATTTCTGATGTACGTCTCTGACATGGTCCAGTCATGACATGCCTGAAGAGACACACACAGGGGAATTTCAAGCATTAATCATGTGTTTTCTGCCCTTTCTGCAGGGGGATGGGCCTCCAGACCACCTTTCCCAGCAGACATGGCCCATTGGACGTCTGGAAGCTGGGCACGTTCGGTGGTGCAAACATGCACATGTGTGCGCATGCAGAGCCACAGGGATTGCGCTCATACATCCAAATGAACTTTCCCCCACTGCACACAACCTTGTTCCCCTCCCTACCCAACCCCAACAAATGCCCAGCTCCATCCCTGGATCTCAGGCCCACCCGTGTCTGGTCCTGTCTCGTGAACGAGGGCTAGGACCCCGCGGGGTGTCACCGGACTAACGGTGACCTAACTAAGCGTAGTGCTATGGGGTTCAAGGGATGTCTCCCAGGAGCTCCCACTTATCTGGATGGGATTATAGCTTCTAGCGGATCTTGCAAACATGTACTTTCTGCAACACATTCCCCGTAGGCTCTGGTTAATACTATATTCAAGTCCCAGTGTCATGTGTTATGTCACGAGAGATGACCCGGCTGCGTGCTACTTATCTTCTGCGGCTCCCGTCTGGATACCCGGCTCTTGTGGGTGGCCCAGCATGTCCAGCCATTCCATAGCATCCGGCGGCGTCTCGAAAAACAAGGTTTTATTCTTGTAGAACACTTTCAGTTTGACCGGATAAAGCAACATGTATTTCTGGCCAGCCTCTTTCAACCTTCTTTTCACCGTTCCAAAGTTCATCCTACTGTGTTATACGTGTAAGGTATAGTCTGGGTATACTGTGATTTTCGCCGGCCCCCTTTTGATCGTTCCTCCCTTCCGGAAGAATTTGAGTATCTTCTCCCGGTAATTTAGAATCTTTGCAATCAGCGGCCGCGGTGGGGCTCCCGGGGGCGGTCTCTTCGCCAAGGCCCTATGCGCCCTTTCAACTGCAAACCCTTGGGTCAGTGCTCCGCCGGTTATTTCCTGCAGAAGCATGGATTCCACATATTCTATGGGGTTAGGCCCCTCCATTCCTTCAGGCAGTCCAACAATACGGATGTGTTTGCGTCTAGCGCGCCCTTCTGCCTCCTCAGCTCTGCTTTCCAGGTTACCCACACGCTGCACAAGGGCATGGAGTTCCGATCCGTGGGTGGTGCATGCCGCCATGTTTGGGGCCATCTCCTTCTCCAAGATTCCAGTGCGCTCTGCGAGCGTCCTCACGTCCTGTCTCAACAAATTGACTTCTTCCTGGACCGCTCCGATTTTAAGATCCAATCCCACCTTTAGTTCATTCATTGCTTGGCCCAGTTTGGTCTCCCAGGCAACTTTCAGGTCCGCGATCGCTGCTAGCACCTCCTGGATTGTGCCCGATGTCTCCTCTGCCGCCGTGGCAGTATTGTCTTTGCTCTTGCCCCCTTCTGCCCCTGAGGGTGTCTTGGCGTAGGCATCCAGCGTGGGCTGTTTGGTCCTGGGTCTGATGATTTTGTTAGACATTATGCAGTGCGGTCCGGGTGTGGGCCAGCCACGCCACCCTACACGCAACAGTCAATGTGGCGCCGGGCCACTCGTGGCGTTTGGGGCTGTGTCCCCTCCCGGGCCTGTGGCCATGCAGTGCCCCTCTGCCGTCCCCTGCCGTCCCCCGCCGTGTCTCATGCAATGGCCGGCGGTCAGGTGCCCTCACTGACCCCGTGCTCCTACACTCTGGCGCGCCGCTGGCGCCGAGGCCGCTCAGCCCACAGGCCCACCCCAAGTGCTCTCCTCGGCTACTCAGCTACAGGGGCTACCTTATACTTCCCTAGGGCCCATCAAGTGCTCTGGGATGAGTCTCTTCCTCAATCCTTCCCCCGCAGCCTTAGTGGATTCCATCGGTGCCACATTGTTCGGGGGGCAAATCTGATACCTCCCAGCTGTCTGTTGCACTATAAGGATGGGCTGTGTCCTCCCACGTATTTTGCGTCCGCTTGGCTTTGCTCCGCCGACCCCCCAGTGTTTAGGCAATTCCTCAGACTCCACTTCTTTTTACGCTGGGGCCAGTCCAGGTTCTACCTCCTCCAGGCCCACAGATGTGTCCTTGGCACCACTGGCCCACCCAATGCTGACCCTAGCTCTGTTTTGCCCTGCTCCTCAATAGTGGGAGCTCCCAGAGCTCAGTTCTTGTTAGGGCAGCCTATTCTTTTGAGCCTGTATGCATGGCCCTCAGGCTACAGCGCCACAATGCGCCCGGAACGTTCATCGTTCATTTCACTACATGTATCCATTGTCTTCCTCGTGCTTTCCCGATGCCCGAAGCGCCGTGCGGGGGAGCCGCATTCTGCAGCGCTTCACGGGGCTTCCTCAGCCCCTCTCCGCCTGTGTTGTTTGTCCCCTCTGCATCCGGGGGGGCTCCTCCGGTGTGCTCCGGGCCACCGAGGCCCTTCCAGTCCCCCGCCGGGGCATTAGTTTGCCCTGTGGGGCTGGTGCACCGCCCGTATGGGTAAATGTATATGCACGGCGGGCCGATGCCCGCCGCCGCCTCGCGGAGTGCCCGGCTCCTGCTGTGCCACCCGGCACCAGCCCTGCAGCCCTCTGTCCGGTTCAGGCGTACCGGGCTCTGACCGGGGACCGTCCTCTGCTCCCTCGATGGCCCGCTCGGCACCTCCTCAGCTGGAGCTCCAGTGCCTCCCGGCAAGCCCGGCGTGAGCCGCCTTCCAGCGCCGTGTGTGTTGGAGGCGATGCCACCAAGGCCACCTGCCTCTGCCTTCCGCCCTGCCCTGATGGCGGTACAGGTCGTAGCCCCCTGCCGCCCACGTAGACGCAGGAGCTCCTCATTCGGCCCGACCGGCCACTCTGAGCAACTCCCCAGCACAGAGCATGCACCACAGGGCCCGCACAGACCACGAAGCCGCAGCGGGTCCCTTCCCGACACCATCCACCGCCGCTCGCCGCTGCGCTGTAGTGGTCAGTTTATGACCCTTTGTTGGCAGTCTGCCATTTTGGTCATCCTCACATGTCGGGTGCCGACTTTCCTTTCATGGCTGCGGCTCTCCTCACGTTCGTCCGTTCAGCATCGCACTTCGGTCGGCAGAGACACTGGAACTTCGTACATCATAGGGCGTGCTGCCAGTCCATTTTGTCGCCCGCTTTCCCCAAATATTAACAGGATCAGTGCTGAATCAACTGGAGCTCCGGAGAAGAGAGACCCTTCACGTAGCCATCTAGCCACGCCCACCCATACATCCAAAAGAAGCTGACGTGTTTCAAGGAACTCCAGGCAAGGTGAGCAGCACAAAGGGGCCACACCGCAGCCAACCTTCCACCAGGCCAGTTGCACATGCATGCTAAGTAGCACCACTGATGGTGAGCTTGGACAGATATTGGTGTTGAAGCGCACAGTACAGCTAAGATGCGTTGGTGGACTAATGGCTAGTTGATGGCAAAGTTGTCAGGGGCACATGCAGGGGCAGTGGCACATATCCTCCGGTCCACCATGGTCCATTGAGGCAGTTGTATTAGCCATGTAGCATTCCAAGACAGGGAAAGAAGCAGCTCACAGGGACAGACAGCGAGGGACAGACTGGTGTGCAGTGCATTTCATTTTCATGTTGAAATTGACACATACACTACCTACTTTATTTGGGTTATACTGGAACACGACTTGTACTGAAGTCGTACCTTGCTAAATGCGTCTGGCTGCTTACCCAGGGAACATTGGATGTTATGTGAATCTTGACACATTGGTCTTCCATTTGCCACGCACCCACCGGCGCCTGACTTACTGCATTGACTATGTATGAACCATCACGGGGTGAATCTTACGTATGGGTACGAAGCACCACACTAGATTGTTTGTTTGTAGAGTAGTTTGTTACTTTGGGGCATGTATGGTGGTGTGTGTGTGTGTGTTATGGGCACGCACAGATTAGTGACTCTGGCTCTCTTTGCAGCATTGAACTGCTCCTGTTACCGGACCTGTGAGTGCGCAGGCAGGAGGCCAGCACTCACCCCAGAGACAAGTTTCTCTTTGACTTCCATTTGAGTAATTTGGTACTATGTGCATGATGTACACGTTTGGTCTGATTGTGTATGTGTTAATGTGATTAGTATATTTTTGTACATTCCCTACTTTCCCTTGTCAATCCTACTCCCCTCTCCTGCCCCTCATTCCGGTTATCCAGAATACCAATGCCTGTCCCGACTACATATCCCCGACCCTCCTTCCCCACCAGGGTCTCAGAGACCTGTGTAAGTTTGACCTTGCAGGCACCCAGACCACAGTGGGGGTGGTTGGTTCGTGCCACTCCTGCGCCTGTACACGGAAGCTGTGACAGTACACATCAGTTTGTGGTGCATCATTGTATATTATGTACCAAACATGGTACACATCCTGTTGTGACATTGTTTTACTGTGCTATGTTGGTTGTTCCATCATTGTGCTAGTACTTGTGCTTTGTGATGTACTGCTACTTCAAGTCATCTACTGGAGACTCTTCTGGTGTATTTTGCTGCCTTCAGGCTTTGTGCTTGGCTTGTGTGTTTGCCTGCTTTGAGTTCTCTTTGATTTGGTATTTTTGCAAGTCAAGATGGCCTCTGAGGGTGCTGGACACTTTTTACACGCAAGGTGGAAGATGGAGACAAAGGGGAAGGGTGATCCTGTGGCCAGGTAGACTTCAAGGATGAAGGCTACATACCCCAGGCGCAGTTGTTCAGTGGGTCATGGGGATATGTGAGGGAGGGGGGTATTTTGTTGATGGACAGTTGCCTTGCCCCACAGTTTGATGGGCACCCTGACATTGTAATTGTGGTATCCTATGTACATGATATATTCTGCTGATCAATGCCTGTTCCTGTGTTGTGTTTACCTTTCAGGCGTGAGGGGATAGTTGTGGTTTGACATGCTGGGGTGTACACATGGGCAATGTTCACATGTGATGTGTAGAGGACACCGATGGTCACTTGATTGCACATGCATGTATTGAGTGCATGTCCCTACTGACACACACACTCGCACTGTGATCCACAACATGTTCAACCACCCTTCCATGTCCACATGTGCACTCAGTTTGCCTTCTGGGGCCCAATGTGTCCCTGCAGCACATGATCTATGACCATTTGTGGATCCAGTACATGTGTGATTTGTTTTTTTATTCAGTTTGTCGTTTTCATGTGATGCTCAGGGTGTGCGTCACACACAATGGCTGGTCACTATGCTGTGTGCTGAGCAGTGTGTTGCAGGAGATGGACACAGCACATGGATTATGCAGTGTTGATTTTGCCGTGCACAATGTGCATGTAAACAGGCATTCATTGTTATGTTCAAGCAACAACTGTTGGTATGCATTTGGGTATGACTTGCTTTGTGTGGAAGGTTGTTGGTCAGTCATTTCATCTGATTCCATGTCATGCATCATTGTCTGACGCCACTTAGCATTTTTCACATGTCAATGTGTACATTATTGGTACTGTGTTGGTGTTTTGCTATTGCTTGCCCTGTCATGTTGTGGTTTTGGAGGCTTTGGGTGACATACCAGTGATTGTCATGACCTGTTTTGCAGGTCTGTGTAATACACACCTTGCATGTGTACCTTTTGGTCACACAGGATTGGTTAGGTTTGAGTAGCTAGGGATGCATACAATATGGCACTTCCATGGCAACATTCTCAGGGTGGTAAGGTTGTGACAGTTGACTGTCTCTTTGTCATCATCGATTGTCACCTGGTATGTGCCAGGCCTGTGTGCACTCCGCAGGGGTGGGAGTTTAGGTGAAAAATGTGGCCACAAGCTGGGTCCGGGCTGCCTCGCCACGTGCGCTATCCCCTCCCATGGACAGCGCCTGTGCCTTTGGTTGGGGATGTGGGGGCACCACCATGTCCACCGGTACGCCCTGCCGTGTTCTAACATTGTGCAGGACACATGCTGCCACAATGATCCTGCACACTACTGGGGGTGCATAGAGTAGCTGCCCGCCAGAGCGGTCAAGGGAGCGGAAGAATGACTTGAGCACTCCGAATGTGTGCTCCACTATGCTCCCTGGTTGCAATATGGGCAGTGTTGTATCTTACCTGGGGTGGTGTGGTGGGGTTCCGTATTAGCGTCATCATGTGGTTGCTCAGAGGGTAGGCACTGTCACCTGGAGAGGTGATAATGGTTGTGATTATTGGGGTTTGTGTATTTATGTGTGACATGCATGCATGTGCACAGGCATTTGTACTCACCTAGGAGCCATGTTTCGCCATGCTGCCCAGCTTCCAGGGCCCAGCTCAGGGCGGACATTCTGTATATGAAACTGTCATGGGTGGAGCCAGGGTAGTTTGCATAGACAGAGGTGATGATTCCCTTGGAATCGCATACCACCTGCACATTGATGGAATGCCAGTGCTTGCGGTTTCGGTAGATGGGCTCAGTGGCCCTAGGTGGATGTAGGGCCACATGGGTGCAATCTATGGCACCAAGCACTTTGGGGAAGTGTGCCACCCTGTAAAAGTCCTGGACAACGGCCTGCCTTTCTGCGGGTGTTCAGGGCATGTATATGTGCCTGCGGACTGAGGGGCGCGCAGTCATGATTGCCAACACCTGGTGTAGGCAGCGTGACTGCGTGGCCTGTGAGACCCCCCCCCACTATGGCAGTAGTCCGCTGAAATGACCCAGTGGCCAAAAAATGCAGGACATTGAGCCCCTTCTGCAAGGGGCTCAATGCTTGGGAGCAGAGGGTGGGGAATGTAAGGTCATCTTCCCACTCCCTGACCAGCTCTAGGATGATATGAGGTGGAAACCTATACCTGCCGTAGACCTGGTCGTCAGGCATCCCAAACAGGCTAGTGTGGGGGGGAAAAATGCGGGCCCTGGCTATTCTCCTCCTCCTGCGGTGTCCCACAATCAGTGCTGCGACAAATGGGGCATTCATCGTAGCGGTATATACGTGTTTGTTGTTTGTGCGCACTTTTATAATGTGCGCGGGGACGCTTACGCCTGCCTTCCTGTGGCGGACGTGTTGACGCCTGTGTGCGTCTTTTAGCGTGCGCTTGTTTCCCGTATTCAAATCCATGAATATGAGTTGTTCGCGTGCGTGTGGGCGTTCCGTGTATTTCCCTGCAGTACTTCCCCAGTTACGCCTTCTTTTTCACGCGTTGTTCCCCATTCCGCGCGTTACGCCTCGTGTCCCGCCCCCTTTTTGGTGTGTGCGCGGACATTGTGCGCTGTCCCCGTGCGCACCGCACACGGCGTTCGGGTTGTTGCAATGACATGTGCGCCCGTGTGCGCCACGCACAGATTTGGCGCACAACCAGTGGAAAACACGCGCAGCGCCTTTCTTCAATCACACGCGTGCACGTGCGCTTGCTTTCTCACGCTTGCGCCACCTTGCGCCAGCTTGCGCTGGGATTTTCGGCGCACGTTTTTTCCATGAATCGGCCCCTATGTATGGGGACGTTTGCGGGCCTGTCCCCCGCATGTTCTATGTAATAATGTCTCAGCAAAAAACGGGGACATTTTTCTCAGGAGACATTTTTGCGGGAACATTATTACATGGAACCACTCTAACATCATCTCAGCTGTTAGGGCCTCAGTTCCAAAAGGATAGCTTCTTGCATAATGATATAGCCAATGTCTCGGGAGGATAGCTCAGAGGCAACGTGCTCGCATTGGAAGCAAAACAACAAAGAGCAAAACAGGTTCGATCTCCGGATCCGCGCTTAGAAACCTCTGGGTAAACGCATTATAAATAACCTATGATGTCATATCACAGCTGTTAATGGGGTAATGGATGAAAATGCATCTAAGAACTAGCAATGCTTGCTGGGATAACCAAGCTCTTTCTGGGTCATTCATAAATGATATATTATTTGTAAAACAGTAAAAAAACATTAAAATAAGATATTTCCTCTCAACCTTCAAGCCAATGAGTGAACCTGAATCTTTAACCTTGCAAGAAAGGAAATGGGCAATAAGAAGCGAAAACACAAAGATGAATTCTGAAATATGCGGTCACCTTTTTGACACATTATTTGCCAAAAGGACCTCGGTGAAGGTGTAAAACAGAAAGAAGGTGAGCTGGAGGGAGGCGTGAAAACATGGAACGCACTGAACCTACAATAGTGACGTAATAATGTCACGTCCGTGTTTTTCTCAGAGGAATCCCCTGGGTTCCTACAGAACGTTAGAAAGAAAGCAGCCAAGTAGCGACTGCAGTAGATGAAGCCGGAGCACTGCAGCAAGGTCATTATAATGGGCTGAAAACAGAGATTAGGGCACATGGATATAGCCAGATACCAGAGAAAATGGAGGGATGCGTGGCTTGTTTGAGGTCACCTGGTTCAGGCAAAGTCCATAAACCAGAGGCTACAGACGCATTTTCCTAAGCTACTCTATGAAAAGCACTAGATGCCAAGCCAGGTCAATCAACAGGTGGTATTATCTGAGGGCTGCCTACTTGCACCTGCTTCCTTGCTGCTAACCACTCTTCGCTGGAAATGTTTCACTGGCAGGCGTCTAGCGCTGCCTAATGACCAAAACCAAAAATCAAGCATTGATGAAACAGGAGCGCCTTTTGCTTTTGTACGCAGAAGCCATTCTCGGTGTTAGAGGCACAGAGTTAAGTGTTGCAGAGGGAAGGAGCATAGGGAGATGAGACAGGCCATAAGGGGCACAGGGAAAGCTACAGATGGAAGGCAGGGACACAGGAGACATGGGTTGCAAGATAAAAGGGGTGGGGCAAGTACCGCCAGGGGAAGGGCCATTGGAGAAAAGACTCATGCACTGCCACCCAGGTCAAAATTCGTTCCAAGCCAATGTCGTCCTTGTCCCAAACCAGCGCTGTTTGTTGGGGCAGGCAATGCTTGTGGCTGCACAGGGCACAGGTTCTTTGAAGGCCCAGGATCAGCTATTGTCAGTCAGCGCCTGCACCCCGATACCTACTTCCGGGTTTAGGCTGAAAGAACTATGTTTATCTTTTTGGTCACCGCGTATTTCACATACACAGAAACAGGATGGCCTGGGATCTGCCACATATGGTTATTTTTACACGTCTTTGCTATATCAGAATATTTCAACAGGAAGGTACCACAGACAGGCTCTTCATAATACTGGGGCTGCTTATCTGAAGGCTAAATGGGAGCAATATAAACCAACCAGGTGCCTGTGTTCATCTTCACAGGTGTTACTCAAAACTCCACCTTATCAAAGAGCCTGGATAGGGGCCTGTTCCTTTTGGGTTCTACCCTGTGCAACGCGCTTTGTTAGTTTTGAGGTTCTGGGCCAAATAAGTTCACCGAGTCACGGGTAAGATTTAAGGGTCTTTATTAAGTTGACACAAAAAGGTAAGTCAATTACATAAACAGGTTAGGTACATTGGTAGGGGAAGATCCACCGGCCCCCTTGTTCCTTCAGCCCCAGGTCCCAACTGAATTCTTTAGAACCTAGCAGCACGCTCCGCACATAACGTTCCATCCAAACATTCTACAAGCACAATAGCACACAAACCACATTAGGCAGCAAGACTTAAGACTTAACACACTTCCTGCCTCTATGCGCGAGATTGGAGGCTGCCCTCATTTCCGAAAAAAGCGCTGAAAGCTCATCTCTTTTAATGATCTTTTATGATGTTGTGGCACCCCAGGGTTGCCCTTCTCTTCAGTGCCTTGATGCCTTCGGGCTATAGTCCCTGCTTTACAAGTTCTGCACATTACATCACATTAAATTACAGGTAAATAGTGCAGATACAGAAGTAAGGGGGCTATTTGGGAGTGAATATGGTTCGTGAGATGTCTCTAAAGTGCAAATGTATTGTTATCCGAGGTTTGCATAACAAGCTTCATGCTGCTTGAAACAATGATCACAAGCATATGTCCTTATCATACACTTTTCTTTCTCTGTGCACTGTCCTTAAGCCCACATGATACAGTTGTAACATCCAGATGTGTTTAGGCTCCCATGAATGTTCAACTAGAGGTGCGAAGACATGTGGTCGGCTGCTACATTACAGTTTGGGCTGGAATAACCATTTTAACCAAAGTGTATAAAACTGGACAAACCGTATATTGTCACTGTACCTAACCTGCCAAAATGGTGAGTCCATAGAAGTGATTCCATTATTACACTATGCTATGACAAAAAGGCCCACTCGTGGTTTACTAGACTAAAGGTTACCGTTGACAAAGCAGACAATGATTGCGTGCGGCTGGTGAAAGGGTGGACTTCCTTGCAACGTGTTCACCATACAAAAACATATCTGTGTTTTCAAATGTGTGCGCCATCCTGAGGAGGTTACAGTTGATGTAGTCGAGTACTGAGGGGACTTTCACTCAATTAAAAGAGAAGAAAACTGACAGGCCATAAAGCGACTCTAGTTATACTTTCAATTCCGAGGGAAGTGTCCCAAAACATAGATTACGCCGCAGCAATAAACGCTTCTGCAGCAGAACAATCGTCGAGGGAGTGCTTTAGGCAACCAATATATACATGAGAAAATGAAAGTGAATTATTTTTCCAATATTGTTGTCTACTTTGCCCTATCTACTTATTACTTTTTAGTACTTTAATTACACGCAAATGAAACTAGTTTTTGTATCCATGTTAATGGTTTTGAAATATATGGGTGGGTTTGCAGCGCAAGGTACGTGGCATGAAGGTTCATTCGAACGGGTGTTCTATCGCCCAAACACAGCCATTTTAGGGTCAGGCATGGCCTGGTCTGCTCATGCTCTGCCATTGCGTGTCAAGGTAATGCTCCATGCACAGGTGCAGCCGTCAGATGTCTCGGTGCAATCTCAGAGCATAGGAAGGCAAGGGAGGGAATTGCAGAAGCAGAGCCGGGGGCCAAACTCTGCAGTCGGAAAAGTCAGGGCCGGAGCACATCTGCCTAATCTCCCCGAACCTGACTGCTTCCATCTTCCCTTCCTGCAATCCTTTTTCCATATCTTGCTAGTGATACCCTAAATATGATATCCTTCTTATTGTATCCATATTGTCACCTCCTGTGCATGGACAGTTGTCTTTTGTTTGACAAGCAAGGATTGCATAATACATACATATGGGCGTATGATGTCATCACTGCGAACTGGGAATTGCAGAAAACAGAAATATCGAATCTCAACATTTGTTTTATTTATTTTTTGGATTTGTAGAGTGCACTACAACCCACAGGCATCGAGGCGCTAAGATGCTAATTTCTCCGCAATTATATGTGGGGGCGGTTAGGGTTATACAAAATATAAGGGAAGAATGGCGGTGCTGCAGGGAGTCTCCCCTGGCATATCATTTTGGGGAATTGTGCTGGAAAAAAAATCTACATTTATTTTCGTTTTCAGCCAAAAAAAACGTGTTAACATAGATCCCATATGGCCATATACTTTCCTTATAAGTGGCTCTGAACTCCCGCGTCTTGATACAACCATCACAAGTCCAAGAGCCAGGTGTCCAGGGGCAGCCTCATAAGGACACAGTTCGCCATTATACATGTGGGTGAGGCCTTGTCCCTAACTGCAGACGTCCTAGGTGTGGCCTATTATGGCCCTGAACTACCATCACATAAGGTTAGGCCGCGCTACCAGCTGTCGCATTCACAAACATAGTTGTGCCTTGCCTGGACATGTATTGCCATCCTGTAGCTGTGGAAATGGCAGTCAACACATGTGGACCCCTGACAGCCTTCACAAATCTTTCACATATATGACACTTCAGTTTACTGTGGGTTTTCTGTATTTTTCATTTTACCAATGTATTGCGTGACTTTTCATTTTTTTCCCCAAATGTATTTTTCATCTTGCACTGTATGTGACTGTATATTTCCTTTCCCTTACCTATGAATCTACACAGACTTGCCCCTGACTACAGTTCCTGTGCTTGTGTTTGTATTACCAGCACATGCATGTTTCCCTGTATTTTATTTCTGTTTATGTCGAGCCCTGACTGGATTTCCTGTGCTTGTGGCTGATTTCTGCCAAGTGCTTGCGTGTTCTCCTGTGTTTGTATTTTGCTCATGATAGAAGCCTGGGCAGTATAGCCTGAACCTCCTTGCCATTTTGTTACTTCACGCCGGAATCTCTATTTGGTTACTGCATTGATGCGTCACTGTACTTGGTTTCGACATTGTCTTCTCACTGCATTTTGTGCTTTTGCTTTATGATCTCTGTAGTTGTTTGGCTCCTGGCACACTGAACATTTCCCGCCTTTTACCCTGTGTTCCTGCACTGCATGGATAGCAGAGATTGGGCCTTATTTCAAGGTTGGCGGTAACCCGCCCATCTGACCGGCGGGTTGCCGCCAACCCTGTAACTCTGAATTCAGCGCCTGACTTCCTGGTACCAATGGGTCATTACAAGACCCGGCAGCGCGGGAATTCAGGCGCCGGATTTTGTAACTCCCCATTCCCATAGAGTCCATCAGGACTCTATGGGAGTGGGCAGATGGAAGCGACGGCACCATTGCTAACAGTGCCAGCACTTCCGTGAAGAATCTGCCTGCCGGGGACGCAGCGCCCGACAGGATCAGACCTGTCAGGCGCAGCAGCCCCGGCAGGCAGACTCATAGTGTGGCGCTCCAGAAACCAGGGTGCCAGTAAGCCTACCGGCACCCTGGAGTCGACCGCCACACTTGTAGTGAGGCCAATTGTGTCTTTAGTGTGTGTGTGTATGTGTGA
The DNA here is from genome assembly GCF_040938575.1 of Ambystoma mexicanum. Lineage (NCBI taxonomy): Eukaryota > Metazoa > Chordata > Amphibia > Caudata > Ambystomatidae > Ambystoma > Ambystoma mexicanum. Next base: position 332,770,624 of record NC_090924.1, on the reverse strand, counting down.
CCCTGCCTTGCTATGTGTTCCTGTGTTGAGTTCCTGCTATTATGTTTAGTCTTTGGTTCTTCCACTCTGTGTCCGCTGCACTGCGTGTATCTGTGTATGTAAGTATGGGTTGTGGAACTGCAAAGGAACTCCATCCCCTCCAAGCCGAGAAGCCAATTCCCCCTGTTGCGCTCATCATGGGAGTGGGTGTGGGTGGGCTCTGGAGGGGGGACAACAGTCTCTAAAACTTGTGTAGTGAGGGATTCAGGGCTCCTTTTTTGGTTGCTGGTGGTGGTGTGAGGAGCTGCAGAGACCCTTTAGTAGGTACTCTTCTCCCTGTCTGCCCTTCTCCTTCTCCCATTTCACTCCCCTTGTTCCCCTTTCTCATCAACCTGCTCTTTTTTTCCAACAGTTGGCCTGCCAGCCCCCTCTGCCTCTGCCCCTGTTTTCCCTCTCTCTCTCTCTTTCTCTCTCTCTCTCTCTCTCTCTCTCTCTCTCTTTCTCGTTTTCTCTCTCTCTGTTACTCTCTTTCTGGTCTTTTGGTTGCACCAGGCCCAAGTCCCCCCTTCTCTCAGCCCCCTCTCTCTTCCTATTTTCACCCCGCATGGCTCTGCCTTTTGACCGTGCAGGTCTATTGCCTGTCTATTGGCTGCTCAGGGCCCAAATCCCTCCCCCCTTCTCTTGGGTCCCTTTCTCTCCCTCTTTTCACACGTGCACAGCTCTGACTTTTGACCGCACAGGTCTGTTGGCTGTCTTTCGGCCGCTCTGGTCCCAAGTCTCTCCCCCCTCTCTCAGCCCTCACCCTCTCTACCACCCCCTTTTCTCCCCTCTACCACTATCTCCCCACCTGATATTTTCCCCATCGCTACCCACTCTCTCTCTCTCATCGGATGCCAGCTGCCAATTCTTTCTTCTCTCTCTCCTCTTCCCAGTCTCTCTCGCCCTCTCTTCTCCTTCCCACTAGCCTCCCCACTTTGCTTTTCCTTCTCAAACCCTTCCCTTCTTCCCTTAGTGTCCCTTCCCCCCACTCTGCATCCAAGCGTACTCCACAGGCCCCCTGGTCCCATGAAAGTGGATGGGCTCAGCCTGTATGCCTGCCGTTGAGGCTCTGCCTTGTGCCTGCAGCCCGGTGCAGACAATCATCCGTGTCCAGTGTGCCTGATGTACTCTGCCGGCAATAAGTCTACTTCTCTGCCAATAAAAAATCAGTTCCTGGTTTCTGACCTGAACAAAGACTTTGGTGCAGTCATTGGTGTTCCAACTCCTTGGTGAGGCCTGCCTGTTATCGTCAGAGGGTGGACCCAGTCCGCCTGCATACACAATGCACTCTCACTGGCTCTGTGTATCCCTGGCCCAAAATTGTGGCCTGTGGTCTCTCACATGGTCTTCCCTATTTTGCCCTGCCTCACAAGTCCACATAGCCAGGTGATGCCTCATGGCCAACTAGTCATCGTACGCCCATGTGAGGTCTTGCAGGTCTACGTGTGGCCTCGTACAGCCATGCACTGCTATCATGCACCTAGGCGAGGCCCTGTGTCATCTGCATCCATCATAGGCCCAGGTGCAGCATCATTTGCTCACAGACTGCCATTATAAACAAACCACCCTGAGCTGAGCTGATGCCTCACGCCCTACTAAATTAATCATAGACTAGGTAACATAGCTGAGCACAGTAAATACTGCACAACGACTGTCCCTGGTCATGGAGTTGCGAGCCGGTAGGTGTTCACAGTTGCAGTTCAGGTGCAGGATTTAAAAACATTAAAAGGACATTCAGTTTGGCTCCGACTTTGCACCACTTTTGGCCACGATGCAGGGACAAGAATGCAGCTCAATGGCTGTTGCATGCATCCAATACAGAAAGTGGATCCCCTACCTCCTAATTAAATGTGGTGGAAGGGAGAAGGAGTGGGTTAAATGCAGCAGCTAGAGGGGAAAAAAACAACCCTTCGGGGGGTTAAAATAAAATTGCAAAGTTGCTTCTAGAGACACACGGAAAGGAGACAAGACAAAGTCCAGAACAGGAGCCAATGCAGTTTTCACAAAACAGGCAAGATATGCTCTATCCAGCCGACTCCAGAGAGCATTCAAACAAACCACATTTTGAACCATCTGAAGACACTGCAAAAGATAGGCTGGATAGGCATTCCCACAGTCTAGTTTAGAGAAAATAATGTCCAAGTCTAGTGGCACACAGCCATTCAAAGGGGGGAAAGGTAGAACTTTACGAAGGATCTTCAGGTGGAAAAATAGATATAAAAAACCGCAGCAACCTGTGAAGCCACAGACAACGCACTATCATTGTAAAGTGCATGGTTTTGCCTGGAGGAGGGGGTTGAGGGCAGAAACCCACCAAAGGAGGACGAAAGGTTTGGTTTCAATAATCGCTGGAGAAGCCAACAATTAGTACTACCATCTTTTCTGGGTTAAGCTTTAGGACTTCTCTACTAATCCAGGCACAAGAACAGAGGTCCGGCTTATTGCTGCTTGTCACCTTCCAGACTTTACTAAAATATGTGTATCGTCAGCATAAGAATAACACTGAAAACCATGATCTTGAATCAGTTTTATTAAAGTGTGTTTATAAATATTAAAAAGAAGAGAAAATATGGTTGAACACTCCAACGAGTCAACCGTGTCAGTAAATCTGACACAGCACCTAAGTGTACAGCTCTTATAAAGTCATCGAGGACTGATGGAAGTACAAGTATGGTCACCCTGGCAAATCTAAAGACAGATCGTTGGTCATCTAAAAATGTGCAGATTCTACAAAGGCCTGCAATTGCTCCCCAACTACCTCCTCTGCCAATTTACCTCCAAACGGAAGTAAAGAAACAGAGCAAACATGTCCCTGATCAGAAGGTCCAAGAGTAGGCTTCTGCAGAAGTGGTTAACAATAGTCTGTTTAAAGGTGAAAGGCACAATCCCAGTCTTGAAGTTGCCATTACCTATATGAATCAGAGAAAGTGCACGTATATGTTGTGTTATGTCATGTTGTGTTGTGCTGTGTTGTGTTATGTTATGCTGTTTGAATGTGTACTGTGCACAGCCGTCATGTGCATGGTCTCCAGGCATTCTAGTGGATCTGGAAGAGATTGGGCAGGTTTGGTTAGTTGGACCGAGGGGGAAAGGCAAGATAATAGTGCTTTTGTGTTGAGGTTGCAGATTGTGAGTACCCTGAGCTCCACCTGTTTATAAGGTTTCTAGGTGTGACGTGAGGGAGGCATCGAAGGCTTCGTGTACAAAGGGGCGGCCAGAGATGTACGTTTGTGATTTTTGTAGTCTGGGAAGAGGGTCTTTTTATTTAAAGCCGTGGGAAAGTGGTTGATTTATATATATGTGTGGAAAATAAGGTGGAGAGAAATTGAGGGGTGGTCAAAAGGTGGAGAGTGTTCTTTAGGTTTTTCAGGGCTTTCAAATTATTGGTATTGCTGTCGGTTATGTTATGGCAAGAGGTGATTGGCTTTACTGGTTGATACTTGAAGATGTGCTGTGTTGAGGTTTTGATATTCTTGGCGGCAGGGTAAGTGTTCTTTTTGGGGTTCTGTTGTGCCTGGATGTGGTTTCTTTGCTGTTGTATTAGTTTCCCGAGTGCTATGCCATGTGTTCTAGGCAGAAGTTTGGGGCAATTATGCTGTTCCCTTAGAGTGTGTCTGTGCATGATTGTCATATAGAGGAGAGTCATTTTCACTGCTTGACGGGTGTAGGTTGAACTTTAGTTCTGTTAAGCATTGAAGAGACAGATTTTTAGACTTTTCCTGAATTTCAAGGGGTCCTTTAGGGTGCAGATTTCCCTTGGTAGTGTGTTCCAGTGTTTGGCCACCAAAGTGGAAAAGGAGAGGTAGGGCATAACTGTCATGCACACTCATCCACGGGGGCATTCAGGGACTCACATCAGGCCACACGGCTCACCCATGCTTACTCGCTCTATTCATAAAGACTTACATCAGGGACCTGTTTCTTCAGTTTGGGGTGGGCATAGACAATACGGGAACACATCCCAACGCTGGTCTGGTAAATGGAAACTTCCATGGCACGTGTACACGCGGGTAAGCAAAGGCGTTCCCATGTCATTACAACTCAAAGAAAAAGAAGGACCAAACAGGGAGCGCCGTCTCGGACTTTGGCCACGCCTATTGACACGCCTCAGTGTTTATGCTTCCCTAGCAACAAACAACGGCACCCGGCACGTGATACACACATCCAGATCACGTGACGCGGTTCTTGCCGAAACACCTTATATCAGCTGTGCTCCCGCTATACTACGCTTCTCAGCTGATCTTTTCGGCATTTGGCGTTCGTGTTGCTCGATCTGATCTTTTTGTGTATTTGACTACGGAACACGCTCTTGGACTCCTTTTCCTTAACCCTTGATTACCTCGCTTACAGATTCGACCTTGGAACGTTCTACAGACTGCCTTGGGACTCTCCTTTTGCTATAGACTCTACAGATTTCTGACTCGCTAGCAAGTAATCACCAAGTTTTTTCAACGCTACGTGTTTGTCAACAAAGGTGCTTCCGGTGGGACTATCTAACATTCAGTTCTGCCATTTGGGGTTTCAACACCTCTCTGCTTACCCCACTGAGGGAACAGGTACCCACTCTGCTACTCACACTAGGTGACCTCCTAGTAGATCACATATTCCTACATCTCCTGGTAGGTGACACCTTCATTATCACTGATATTGTACACTCATACTGTATTGCATTCTACTAACAACCCATTCCATTTCAGCAGCAATCCGGAGGACCTGTTGTTCAGGTTCCTGTTCCTGCACCTGTGGCCCTAATCCTCAAACAGCGAGTATATTATATCTCGCTGTTGGTTGCTTGGGGGCGGAGGTATTCATATTCTTTGCGACTCTCAAGCCTTTACAGAACGTGACAATAGCCCGCCATTTAGAGCGGAGATGGTATAAGCACTTTTAGACTGTTGCGTTGGCTTGGTGTTCCAGCCTCAGTCAGGGGTCCATCAATATGTGATAGGTTCTTAATCACTTTAGATGGTTTAAGGCACTTACCTATTTCAAAAGGCTATGGTAGCAGTGTTTCATGTGTGGCATGAGGTTAGATTACCATTATTTCTGTTTTGTCTGGGTTGAGTTTTGGGTAATTGGCCGTCTTCCATTAATTTATTCGCGTGAGGTAGTTGCTGAGGGTTGTGCTGGAGTTTCTGCCATCTGTCAATTTGGACATGATTTGCATGTCATACACATAGTTGTAGCAGGTGAACCCATAAGACATTCTGATTTTCAACTAAGGGATCGTACAGATTTTAATGAGGAGCAGGGCAAGGCTTGAACCAAGACTGACTCGAGGGCTTGAACTGAAAGGGGGGAGCCAGGTGATTTCTGTTCTGTCCATTAACACCAATCTCTTCCAGTGTAGAGTAGTGTTGTGGAGTCCGGTTTCTTCAAGCCTTCTAATTAGTGTACTGTGGTTAACTGTGTTGAAGGTTGCAGAGTAGTCACGGGTTACAAGTGCTGAAGAAATGGAAACAGCACCCCATCATAACTGCCGAACTTCACCTATTCACTCGTAATGTCATCCATGTCATTGCATTGACTTATTTTGCTTCACTCTGCATAGCTGATGAAGCCCCAGCAACACGTAGGTGAAATTACTGTACTGTTCCCCACCTGCTCTATTGATCCTAGCTTGTTGGGCTTGTCCTTCAAAACCTGCGACCTGCATACCTGCTATGATTATGACAAATATTCCACTGTAACTTCCGGATTTACTTACCTATGCTTTCGCAATACACCCACCTATGTAATTGCTCGGACTCTTTTTGCTTCACCCTGCATAGCTGATGTAGCCCCTACAACACGAGGTGAGGCTTTTCCAGTGCACACTTAGGCGAAATTACTGTATACTGTTCCCCACCTGCTTAAATGACCCTAGCTGGCGGGGCTTGTCCTGCTAAACATGCAAACCTATGTTTATGACAAACACTCTAACTACCTGACCTACCTTGTACTTCTAATGTAACCATGTATTCTGCAACCACTCACCAACTGTAACTAGTGCCTAGATACCTCAGGGCTTTACGCACTGCTATAAATGTAAAATATAAATAAATAAATGTAGTGCCTCTCATGAGTCTGAAACCAACTTGTGAGCAATCTAGTAAGTAGTTAGACTCTACATACTCCAAGATGTGTCTCTATATATAGCTCTCTAGAATTTATGCTTGGTAAGGTATGTTTGAGAAAGGATGAACGTTGGAAGGGTCTTCTCAGTCTCCAATGGTGTTTTTTAGAAGTAGTTTGACATAGGCAGTCTTGAAAACATTTGATACAATTCCCGTTTCAAGTGAGCCGTTTATTAATTTGCAAAAGTAGGAAGCTGGTGTTTCCTTGTTGTTAAGGATCTGTTTGGAGATGTTTGGAGGGCAGAGTCAGTCAGGGAGCTGGCTTTGTTGCTAGGTGTTCACCAATTCTTTTGTCTGGTTTGGATATTGCTTTAAAGCTGTTCCTTGGTGAGGGTGAAGGCTGAATGTATGTGATTGAATGGGCGTTAAATGTTGCTTCCAGTTCCGTTCCTTATTGCTGCGTTGATGGCTTTCTGTATGTGTATTACTTTGCTTCTGAAATGGTTGGTGATACCATCACATGGCTTTTGGGTAGTTGAAGGCTCTTTGCTGCAGGAAGCAGGGTTTCTCATCTCATTCATGATTTGCTAAAGGTATTTCTCCAGATGTGTTGCAAAAGCCATCCCAACCATCAGCCATTCGTGGAAAAGGTATTGGAAGGTGCAAAAAGAAAGGATGAAAAAGAATCAGGAATCATTACCATTAACCCTCCACCTGGGGGTTGTGGGCGGATTAGGTGATTTTATGACCCAAAGGTATCAATAAAGCTAGGACAGAGGCTGGCATGTCTGCAAACTTTTCTTTTCAAACATAACTTATTTCTCAAAAATATGTGGCAACAGAGGTGCGATGGCATATTCTGTAAACCCCCCTGCCCCCTTAGTGCATGCCTTTTTTCATCCCTGTGTATTGTTTGTTGTTTTCCCACTTTATAAAAGCAAGGTTAAAAGCTCCAAAATGCAATATTGGCTGATCATTTTATACATCACATGAGACAGCGGGACATCTCGGTACACTGCCCACAACACAAAAATCTACAACAGAAGTCTTCTAATCAGTGTTTGACACAGGCATGCATTGTGTTGTTATGCAAGTGTGAATAAAAATGTGCAATCCCACAAAATGGTGGACATTTTGTTTTTCTGTCAACAAAACTGACATTGCAGACTAGCCAGCACTGGTACGGTTAAGAACAGTTTTACTTTGTGCATGCATTTTCTTTGAAGTAGGCACCGATTGAGAAGCGAACTCGGGGCTTTGAAATGCTAATGGTCCCATCCTAGTGACCTCTGAGTTGTATTGTATTGTATTGTATTCGTCATTTATATAGCCCCCTTTTCCCCATTTGTATGGCCTCAATGCGCTTGACCACAGTCCATGTGCAGGAGGTTCTAAGAGTTTAAATTAAAGATGTTTGTGTGCATTTTTCCCGGGTTAGGACTTAGGTGGGCTGGCTAGGCTCCAGTAAGCATCCCGTAGGTCAGGCATGTGGGGGGGGGGGGGGGTGCTGTTGGTGGTTTAGGATAGAGTTCTAGTGCTGAAGATTCAATGTGTGCCCAGCTAGACCAAATATCTTTTTGTTGGTTTTCGCTGTATACTAATGGCAGAGGCGATCAGGTACGTCAGGGGTTTCAGTGTGGATGGCTATGTGTGCTGCTAGACCGGAATAGCATAGCCATAGCTGCATTCCCGGGTGCATGAATGGGTAGCCGTGCCGTGCCTGTGGCCTGTGTGCACAGACGTGCTGTAAGGTATATGTACCGTAGGCTTGACTGGAGTTCGACTGCAGTGTTCTTTTTCTTGGTCCAGTGCAATTGGCTGGTCTCGCTATTCGCGGTCTCCCTGCAATGAAGGTCTGAGCAGTGGAAGAGGGGCCGGAAGGATGATGGGCTGGGGGTTGAGGGGAGGGTGATAGTTTGTTACTGTGTGCCTCTGTGAACGCTGCCGGCATCAGTGGGATATTGGTGTGTAGGAGTATTGTTGTATATGAGTCAACGTTTCTGTGCACCTATCGAGGGCGTAGCGTGAGGTACGGTTTCAAGTGGTGGGAGGGAAAAGCCAGGTTTTGAGGGCCTTTCTGAATGCCAGGTGATTGTCAATATTGCGGATATGCAGGGGTAGAGAGTTCCAGATGATCAGCGCTTGGACGGAGAAAGTGGATCCGCCGAGTCTGGAGGAGTTGTACTGTGGGACTACTAGAAGAGATGCTGTGCCAGATCTGAGAGTCCTTGAGGGGTGGTAGCGGGTAACTTTGTCTTGAAGGAATTCTGGCCCTGTGTTGTGGATGGCCCGTGGGTGATGTTCATGGATTTAAAGGTAGTGATTCAGCCAATAGGGAGCCAAAGGAGGCCTCTCAGTGTAGAGCTGATGTGTTCTCTGAGAGGTAGATTATAGAGCAGGCGGGCAGCAGCGTTTTGGATTCTTTGCAGTTTCCTTAGATGAAATGCTGGTGTGCCTATTAGCCTTGACAGGGAATCTCACTAGCCACACTCTGAGCTCGGCACGTGTGCCTGCTGTGGCTGCCTAATGAAAGAAATGCTAAATGTGTGGCATAAAAGAGACATAGGGTCTGGGCAAAAACACGAGGCCCTGCTGGGACACTACCTTAAAATCACTTTGTTAAAAGCCCTGCACCAGTGCTTCTCCCTTTTTCTGAACTTTCAGGCACAAGAATGTGTGCCACAGAATATAGTGAATGTCAACACAGAAGACAATGCACTGGAGAGCATGCGTGCCATTTCACCCACACATTAAGGGCAGGTATAACATTGCCCTCCCAGTGCTGTAGAAGATGAAGAGATTTTTCCAAAGCACAGCATCTAATTTGCTGTCCCACAGTGCAGCCCCCAGACCCTGCACCCGAGTTGCTGCGCCAGCCTCCTTCCTAGCGTCCAAACGCTCTGTTCTTGGCTGCCCCTATCCGAGAGTGTGCGCCTGGCAGAGCAGCCACAGCGCAGCGCCACCCAACCTGGAGACCATCTGCCAGCACACACTGTACAGTACGTTCCCGCCAACAAAAAAGGAAGAAGGACAGAACACAGTGTAATGACCTGGAGACTGAGCCAACAACAAAAGACGGCAGTGCACCTGCGCACGTGCTTCACGAGGCGAAGGAAGAAGGCTACTGGGCTCTACAAATAACACCAGTGTCCTGGGTAAAGCCACCCTCTCTCTATCCGCTCTATCCCCACCTATACTTCCTTCCACACCTCCTTGAAATCACTCCTTCATTCCTCTCCCTGACAACTTTTTCACTCTCACCTTTCTCTCTCTCCCCCTTTACCCCATCTTAGTTCTCTTTACCTTCCCCCTTCACTCCTAAGTCTTTCTTTCGTCCTACTGTCTCACTTTTCTCCTTACTCCCTATTCCTCTTCCTTCCTCTCCCACTCCCTCCTCTTCTTCATCCTAGTATGTAAATTGTCCTACTTACAGTTTTAATGGTTTGATTCATACATATTGTTATTTGCTTCTCCTGTTTTATGTTCGATGTATTCTGTTGTTATACTGTAAAGCGCTTTGGATTAAAACTCTATATAAATAAAATAAATGCAAATATTGCCAAGTAGTGGTATGCAGGCTTTATCGTGAAGCCAAAACTAACACTACCATACACTGCCGAGCATTGCAAATGTGCAGGTATCTGAAACAGTAACGCAACACAAATTGAAGGCAGCCCCTGCAAAAAGCAGTGGTCGGGCCCTGAGATTTCTATCTCCCTGAGACAAGGGCAGTTCTTGGACTCTATTGTTCTCCACTGGCAGGGTGCGACGTGACAACATCATAACTAATTTGGGCCATGCTCTTTTGGTTTATAATGTCACTCATAGTCCCCTGGTGTACCTCACCTTTCCCGAAATACACTTTTGCAGAATTTGTTGCCACATCTTTAGTGTTGGTGCCTGGCCACCTACAAATCTATGCATTCTGTGTAGCTTCCGTAGGAAGCCATTATTAATGTGTTTCCAAAATGCTGCCTTCGACTATGATGTCAACCAGTGAACCGTGGTACTCATTCCACAGCATTGGGATACAGCTTTTTTTCTGGCCCCTCCACTCTTCTCATCCCCTTTGACCCAAGGGAGGAGGAACATTCACAGATCCCTTGACTAAATGTCCAGTGAGGCCCCCAAAAGTGCCCCAATGTCTATTACGTCATTGTTACAGAGCTGTGGATCAGGTGCTGGCAAACGATCCACTCAATCATTAGGGGGCGGAAAGACAGCACAGTAAAGAGGACAGGCTTATGACTTCGGCATTGTCGGGGGACCCACACCAGGAAGGAGGGGGTGGAGAAGCTGAGGGGTGATCAGCTGGCAAGGAATGTACTTTGCACCTGTTGGGATCAGAGGAAACAAGAGCACGGTAGTGTGCAATATCACCTGGAGTGTTTCAAGTGCCAGATGGGATTACCAATCAATGATCTCAGGCCCAAATAACCAGACTCAAAGAATATGGAAAAATAATACTTTATTCTCAGCTCAATAAAGTAGGGAAACCTGGTGAACGAACAGATTGTAGCTCACACACTCTCGTATACATTTCCATTACGCAAAAGGCTTTATACCTCAATGTACGTCAGCTATGACATCATCCTATGTGGCAAATAGTAAAAACCTATCGAACAGAGGGATTAGTTGAGGGAACATACATATCTATAGTTTGTTTAGGTGTTAGTAACATGATTGGCTGCCCCTTATCTGGTAGCCACGCCTTGAACTACCCCTAACTACGTATAATACAGATAATAGCAGAACAACAGCAGTGGATTGGCTTCTACAACAATGTATAGTCTGTCATTATATAGGCCCTCATGATTGGTTGGCATTCTCTTCCAACTTTGGACATTCGTCTTGTTAGCAGCACATAAGCAAAACAAAACCCAGGTGCGAGAAACAACATCAGACAACTGACCACTTGGCCAATTAGCCTACCATCTCTCATCAGTTAGGCCATAAGCCAAGGCGTCTTCTTTGTAGTTGACCTTGCTGACTGTTCTCTTCCTCTGAACTTTATAGGGAGTGAAGGTATATTGCTATCTTCGTCTGGACCTTTATGAATAGGCCTTGTTTCCTGGCATTGCACCTCGTGTGAGAAGACCATGTTTTTGTCCCTCCTGCCCTTCTATTTAGTGCTATTTCATTCAATTATACTGGGTGCTATTACTCCTCTTGGCCTCTGGAGACTTGGTTGCTCCATTTTGCATATGCTTTCTGCATCTTTGATTGTTCAATACTTGGCACTTGCAAACGTTCACTCCTTTGCTTAATCTAAGAGAAATATATTGTGCGCATGTAGCTTATCCTCTTCAACTCCTTTTGGTCTTGCAGTTGCTTCTTGCTGCGGCCAAGCCAAGCAAATATTCTTTGTTCTTGCACAGAGCTGTATTCCAGCACCTGTCAGATCTGCAGCCTTGTTCTCTCTCCTTCATGTTTATCGCTTACTATTCATACAGAGTCGACGTCGATTTTCTCATCATGGCTGTTTTACCAGTGTTATATTTTCTACTGCAGCAAGCATCTATATATCTCATCTACCTTCCATTTCTCCGAATATAGATCTACTGCATCTCTTCTCACTTATCTTCTCAGCTTATATGATTTCTTTGTTTTTGTGTAAATGTTCACTTTGTTACTTCAGTCACATCTTCATTCTTTAAGTATTCGTATATCGTTTCGGTGTGTCCTTGTACCTTCTTTTATGACATCGCTTTACACTTGTCACATTTCACTTATAACACTTCTAAGTTCAATGGTGTCTGCAGACATCCTTCTACCATGTCAGTTGAAGGGTACATTTGACCGAGTTGTTGCGCATAACATCTCTCATATCTTCGATGCAGTATTGGGATGATACCTGATGTCACGCACAGTGTCTTCTTGTTCTTCCAATATGACGGAGGGGAGCACTATAGATGATGTGTACATCTGCCTCTCTGCAGTAGAGAGGAGTGGGGGGTATACGACCAGGTATTTTTAGGTATTTTTTTATGGTTGTGGGGGTGGGAGGGGAACAGGGTGGGGCAAACATGAAACAATATAGCCCAGTTACTCTTCTAAAATTCTGGATGTAGTGTAGCGTGTGATGACATTTCTCGTATCATGAGATGTTTTACAGCACCATTCATTGATAAACAGTGAGATTCGATTCAGGAAGAGTTCTCTAAAAAAAAAACACTCTGGATCCTGACAACCTGGGTAACTATTGGCCCATTACCCATCTTTCCTTCATAGGTAAGATCATTGAGAAAACAGGTAGCTGCGCAACTGCAGGAACACATGGACACCAACAATCTCTTCCAAATCTACCAAGCTGTATGCAGCACAGAGACGGCAACCATACAGGTGGTTGACAATGCCCTCAACATCCTTGATGACAGCCACCCTTGCCTCCTGGTTCTACGTGACCTATCAGGCGCTTTCGATGCAGTAGACCACCAGGCACTCACTGACACCCTACATTGGTGCATAGGGATCAGCAACCTAGCCCTATGCTTCTTCAAGTCGTACCTCGCCAACCGCCAGCAGTTTGTTCAGATGAACTCCTCCAGATTGTCAATGCTACCCGTCACCTGTGGAGTTCTACAGGGTTCCATCCTCTCCCAAGTTGTCTTCAATATACACATGGAGCCGCTGAGAGCCCTCCTAGCAACACACAACATACCCATGCACCAATACGCCGATGACACACAGCTAAACCTCAAGATGGACTCCATCAAGGAGATTCACAGGCTCAAAACCTGCCTCTCACTGATCCTGTCTTGGATGTCCAGTGCACACTTGAAGCTCAATCCCTCCAAGACCGAATTCCTACTCCTCACCAACAACACCGAACACCTAGACATACCTGGCTATCAACCATGAACCCTGAGGGCTTCACACCTGAGCTCACCTCCTGTGCCAAGTACCTCGAGTTCAACATCAACAAACACCTTTCCTTCAAGACACACATAGCTATGAAAACTCAGACGGTTTGGTATCAGCTCTCCCTCCTGCTGAAAGTCAAGCCCTTCCTCCCCGAGACAGCTTTAGATCCACTGTTCAAGCATTGGTGCTATCCCACTTGGATGGGGGAAATACCCTCCTCTAAGGCCTCCCATCGTCCTCCCTTGTGCCCCTGAGAAGCGTGCTAGACACAGCTGCACGCCTCATCAAGGGTCTACGCAGATACAACCATATCACTGGACATCGTTCGCCCCTCTCCTCCCTGCCAACCTGTCCACCTGTACCCCTCCTCTGTGTCCCTCTGTATCCTACCCCCGCTGTACATTTGTTCTGTTGTTACCTTTGAAAGGGCTCTGTTATGCATGTGGCTGTTATACCCCTCTGTAAAGAGCTCTGTTGCTTCTCAAAGTTCAATAAATACAATAATAATAATAATATTAATAATCAATAGGAGAATTTTTACACATCCTTTTCACTGATAGCCAGAGCAGGGTGACATTTCAAAACTCTAAGAGACATCACGTATATCTTAAATGTAGCTTGAGATGAAACAGTGCATATTTTAGTTTAGAGTTTTGTGGTACCTTTTTCCGGCCCTGTTTCCAAGCAAGGGTGTCTGCCTCACCCACTCCGGCTGAAGGGCAGTCCCCATGGGAGCCAACCCCCACCAACAGGCCAGACGATTAGGGAGAGGGTGCTTCACTGGTAGAATAAAATTGCAATTAACTGTAGATGGGCTAAAGCCAGAGCTCTTGCCTTATTAACTGGGCACAGACACCAAGATGGATTTTATAGGGATCCCAACAGGGACCCCTCTTTATTTACAAAAACACTTAAACTTTGATCCCCTTCCTAACATCCACCTCACATGAATACCATCTAAATGGGGATCCACTCCATCAGCCCACCCGTCCTTGGAGGGGCTCTGTGACCATGGTGAGACTGACGCAACCTACCTAATTCCTGGTACCACCCACTGAAGCATGAGGCCAGAGGATGGCCTCTGTGGGTGATCCCATCTCCCTAGGTGGACTCAGGCAGGCTGCCACGTCCTCCCGCTAGCTCACGCCAGGATACCTCCCCTCTACTTACATATATATATATACATAACACATACAACCTGCAAAACATTGCCTACATACATGTCCCTGTTTAATGTCCTCCCCACACTACATTCCACCACTTAACATATAATAAATACTTACATAAATACATTAATGTACATTATAAAAACAATGACATACTACATATAAACATTATGTCACAATGGGGTTGACGGCTGCCTTTACAGTACTTTTAGTACTGAACATTTTGATGGCGTCTCGAGACATGTCCTCTGACGTATAAGGGGGGCCTGGCCCCACTGTTCTTTCTTCTGGGGGACCCACTATGTGGGGACACACAACTCACATCGCATGGCCCATGCCTTTTTTATGTTTGGGTGCCCCCTGCCCGAGTGGGGGCCTACCCTTTTCACCGCCACAGCCTGTGGCCTTCTGTCACTCTTCAGGGTGGTTCCCATAGGCTGGGTGGGCACCCACACTGACATGCATGACCCAGAGCCACTTAACATGCTTCTGGGCGGCCCCATTGGTGTGGGGGCCGCCAGCAGCAGCGCTGTGCCCCGGTCGCCATCTTTACTTCAGGCAGCGAACCCCTTGGTGTGGGGACGCCACCATGGTCATCACAGCACCTACAGCCTTCTACACTTCCCGGCACGCCCCCTCTGCGTTGCGTCACAGAGATGCAGTTCACAGGCTGCCAGAGCTTCACCCGGGGTGCCTCACCGTGACAGCCCAGGACTTTCAGCAGCCACAGCACCAATAGGGAGTTATTTTTTGTCTCCTTTCTACGTTACATTTTCTTTATTCTTCTCTCCTTTTCTTCTACTCCTTCTCATCGGCTGTCTTTTTTTTACATCCTCTTTGGATTCTCAACTCCTTGGTGTCTGTGTCTTCATTTTCAGATTTTGTCACAGGTTGCTGTTTATTTTCATGGGAAGGTTTTCTATAGCAGTGATAAAAAAAATGTTCAGTGCAACTATTGCTTTCATATCTTTTCTTTAATAGCGTTGAAATACACAATCTATTCTACTTCAAGTAAATACAGAAATCAATTTTAGCAGCAGCTTTATTAGGGAAGTAAGGACACAGCAACTTTGCGGCGGATAATGGAGGGCAGCAGCTTTAACAGAGGAGAAGTATTGTGTCTGTTTACCGCCATTTGCTGAAGGGCACTTAATTTGGACTGCGTCATTTTAAAACGTGTGGTGCAGCACAGCAAGGAGTGAAATCAGGGTGCCTTGCTTTACTGCTCACATAGATTTTAGTAAGGTTTTCTGGACTTGATTGGGCTCATGCTTCCCACTCCACCTGTAAAATGTCTCTGTTTTAAACCAGCAATTTCATGTGTGATCATAACAAATGCATTTGTCCATTTGTACCTATAGCCAATAAGCCATTTTTTGCTCATTCTTCCATTACCCTTTATTTCCCTTCTCAGAAAAAGAGCTGGAATGAGACAGTTGTTTTTCAAAATGGCAAACTTGGCCGCAGTTTTATTTTCACACAAAAGAATCACTGCACACATTTAGTGAAATTCAGTCTGTAAGTGTGGCGCTGCTCCGTGTCCAATCCACCTGCTTCCCCCTATTCCTTTGCACCAAGTCCATCGTAGGCCCAACTCTCCCAACCCTTTGTGCCTGAGCCTACCCTGCCTCTTCAGGTGTCCGTGGGCGGGGAGATCGCTGTTTCTTTTGGGGGAAGCTGAGCCCTTGTTGTTACCACCAGATGCTGCTGCCGTTAGGCACCCAAGAGGCAATGGTCCGAGAAGAGCCAAGACCCTTCCGGCTTCCTCCTGGCTCATTCGTAGTCTGTTTTTTGTGCTTGGTCGCCCAAACGCTGCCACGCCACTTGGTGGGTTACCGCCCACCGTGGCTCCCCTCTCTCCTGCTTCCTTTTATAGCTCCAATAGCTTTGCACATATATTCCAGTAGAAGAGCTCCATTCCCATTGCCGACAGATGACCACCATCTTTCAAAAACTATTCACGGGATTGAGTTAATCAGCCCATGCCTGCTCTGTGAAACACATCTCCCAGAGCTTAGTGCACTTTGTGCCCCATTTTGTTGTCAAATTTCCCATGCCCCCGCTGGCCAATGCACTTGCTCCTTTGTATATTCAACCAGGGGCTTGACTTTTGACCATGTTGTGCCTGGTCTGGGGAACCTTCAGCCCCTATCACCTTTCCTTGCCTGCACTCAACCACCGGCTCCTAGTTTAGCCCCTCTGTGAGGTCACTTTTTCCGACATACTCCACCCATGGACATTCTTCTACCCTTGTATTAGACTAATGCTCCCCCACCACCTTAACCTTGCTCTGCCTGCCCTTGCAGCAGTTACCAACTGGGGGAGCGCCGTTGTTGACGGGCGAAGCTGACTTTTTAGTCCCTTGTTAGAATTGCACCTCTGCATTCTTTCCCCCTTGTCTCAGCCCAGATTCCATTCTTACTTGTCATGTACACACAACCTCCCAACTTTCAAAAGAGAGGCTCCCCCTTTCCATTTCACTTTATCATGTAAGGCCCATCTCCCCACCCAGGGTTAACTGGATACCCTAGGTATACACTGTGCTGGGTTACTTATAACCTGTTTAATGCCCAGAAGTTTCCCAGAGCAGACCCGGTGCTTGAACCTGAGCTGCTACGTGCCCTCTTGCTCTCCAAGCGAGATAATTCAGCATTTATATAGGGCTACGAACCCTCATGCTTCCCATCGCTGCCTATTATTACTGAAAGGCTGAGTTTGGCCTGCCAGGATCCGAACCTGTGTCAGTAGGTTCTGCACAGAAGTCAAAGCGAGTGCTTACTCCTATTAAGCAGTTCTACTTAGTAGCCGGCATCCCGTGAAAGCACGTGACCAAGAGACCCTACGGGTGTACCACACCTGACCAATAATATTACCCAGGCAACTATTATTTCCTGCTAAGCCCATGCCACTGCTGACTGTAACCGTGACACAGTTATACCCTGTGGGTACTGCAAGCCCCCCAAAGGCGTTTTCTGTTTCCTTAGAATTTGAGAGCGTTATTTAATTATATAGAGCATAATTCCACACTGCTCCCTCTTCAAAGCACAATGAAAATAATTCAGGAGAAGTAAAATGTGTATGCAACTGACCTTTAAAGCCACAACAATTAAAATAGATGTAAAGGCTTGACATCTAGGGATTTTTGTAGTCGTTCTCTGATTAGTCTGCGAGGAAAGGCAGCTTGGTATCTAAAACCGGTCAAAGCGATGTCTGCTTATCTCCTTGCCCAAATAATGGCTCCCCTGCCTATCATTTCAGTGTTACTATACATTTCGGCAGGCTTTACATCACCTGTGCTCCAACTATCTAGTACAAGGTTTCAAGAACAAGAGTGCACTCGCAGACATGACGTCCCAGATCACCGTGGAAACATCAATCAAACAAAAATGACTCTAAAATGCATCCATATGGGCTGATCGTTCCCAATAAACATGCACCAAGGCAGTAGTTAGATGTGAGACCAAAAACAAAAGGCAGTCCCCCAGCAAGGTTTTTTGCAGAAATTGCATGCAACCGCTTGGCAGTTATCCCCATCAAATGTATGCCAACCATTGAAGCTGCTCCACAACTTGTAGCATTTGGCATCTCCATCTCCTCCTGTGGGGATCCACAGTGTGCTTATTTTAATTGCATCGGCCTTTCCCATCAGGCTCCACAGTCAACCAAGGACGACAACTCGTAAGCACCATGCCCTCACCCGTACCTGGTGCCTATCTCTCCTTTGAACATTCTCTGAATCGCGTCGTAATTCGCACCACCTGTACCCTGAACAAATCGTTAATTTGGAGCCATGTTTCCACTTCCTGTTTGTCATAGTGTTCTTATTTTAATTTGCATCAACCTTGTCCCAAAAGGCCACCCGGCCGCCCTTGCACAACCACTTATATGCACAATGCCCTCTCCCTTAACCGGAGTACTGCCGCCATTGTCACAACATGCCTATTGTTACTATAAAAGTTATCTTGAGTGCCTGCAATTTGTACAACCCTGTACCCTGAACGATTGTTAATTCGGATCCCGGTTGCACATGCCTAACTGTCAAGTCGTGCTTCCTGAAACCAAGGCCCCTGCCGCCTACAACCGCGCATCCCTTAGAAAAACGAGAAATCGCCTTCACCTGTCTGTTGCATCAATTATGCACTGCCTGCCAGGGCCGTGGTCTGGCGCCGAATCCACTTCAACATTCCCCTTCTTCGAGCACGTGGCTGTAACATACCTGCAAATAATCACCTTTGGTATGGCCTAACCGCCTTTGTAAGCAAACTGCCCCAGGGATTTGTAAACGCATTATTCGGTGCTGTGCGCCAGCACTGAAGCCCAAAAGAAAACTGGCCAGATTTGTAACAGCCGACCAAGTTAGAGAATGTAAGTATGCAAAGGACAAACCTCAATTCCTGCTCATCATTCCAAAACATTTTCAATGAACACGTGGCAACAACAGAGCAATCAACGGTACAACTCAAATGAAAACAACACTTCCGGTTCGCTAGCGCGGTAGTACTTCCTTCCGTCTAGGCTGCCTTGACACTGATGCCCAGACTGCTTTTAGTCTGACTGTGTGTTGCATAGCTAGTCCCCCACAGCACTCTGTGTGCTGCACGTCTGCCTCACCCCAAGTTGCCTTATCCAAAGCGGCTATTTCAACTGTCCCTGCTCTAGTGTAGTTTGCCTGGACGCCAGGCTGCTTGATTATTCCTACCATGATGCAATTTCAACTGCGGCTGCAACCCTTTAGAACTGGTAAACCAGTTATTCAGAAACTAGGCTCTCAGGAACGAATCATCCATGTCCGTTTCTCTAACAGAGAAATCGCTATACCTTTAATAAACTGTAACACTACAACTTGTTCGATCAACTACTCCCTTTCTTAGTTTTGCTGTATTCTACATATATAGAAATCCTAAAGCACTTTCGTCAATCAATATTTGGTGCATCTTCTACCAACGCACTCCGGGAAACCTAAAATGGTAGTTGTAACATTCCAGCGGAAGACGCCTGCAGACTTGCTGTGTCGACTTAAGGATTGCTTTTGTTAGCCAGGCATTTGGTCTGCAGTGATGTTAGAATGCATTTATCAAAGGCAGCTCAACTAATTCAAAACTCTGTTCTTGACACTGTTTCCTTTAATTATTTGGCCTGTCTGTATTTATTTCGTTTCCCTTGAATTGTTGCCCTTGTACCAGTAAATCAGCCCTTCACAGACACATTCCTCACAACTAGGGGTTTTATTTACTACTGGTGCGGTGACTATGTGATCCTGCCTGCAAGACAATGCTACATACTGTAGAGCACTGTGTACCTTTTTGAGGGAGCCTGTAAACTCTAATGGCTCATAGGTTAATCTAAAGAATTGCTTTCCGCAGCCCTGTTCTCCCTCATTCTTGATGTCCCCTTCTTCCTTCCCAAACCTGATCAGCCTAAAGGTTCCCTGGTCCCAGCGTGTTCCCCCGCTCTTCCTCTTGGATCCTTTTGCGGCAGCCCTAAGGCACACACCCCGCCCGGCAGGACAGCAGCAGCTGCTTCGTTTCACCCACAATCGTCCGGGTTGCTCCCTGAATGTCAACCCGTTCCATTTGTATTAATGCAGTTCAAGTCTGGCACTTTGTTTCCTACTATATCACCCATTATGGCCTGGCTTGAACTGCTGGCCCCCTGCCTCACATAAACGGTGGGCACTATTCTACCTGCTCTCGGCGCTGATAGCCCATGATCACACCATAACTTTGCCAAGCGACGCATTCCCCTTAACTCCTCCTTTCTCCCTCCTTAAGGCAAACCCCTTCTATGCCTAAACTGGAGCCTCGTCACCATCTGATGAAAGCGCGCCTTTCGTTACTCGTCGCCGGTACGTCCACTTGCCCGGTGTTGCAAAAGGGGAGTGGACGGTTTGGCCCAATCTTAGCTGCTTTGGCCGCCTTCCGCCCGACTAGCATTATCGTCTGCAATTCTAAGATGATGGGAAAACAATTAGAATTTATATAGCGCTACGAACCGTCAGGCATCTAAGCACTGCTTACACCCACGGTGTGTGGTGCTCATTTATTGTTTGGCGCTGGCGGCATTGGAACCTGCGTTTCCGTTCTCCACTCAAAGTTAAATCATGCCGCGAACGGCCGCCAAATAATTGATCCTGTGTGAGGTTGTCTGCACCGCAGCAGCCACTAAGGGACCGGTCTATCCCTCACCTAGACTGCCCCAATGGCATCCCCTTCGGGGCCCGCACAGCGTGCTATATTTGTAAATCTAGACTGCCCCTCGCGCACCCCCGGCACAGAATATAAACAATTTGGCACTACCGCAAGCCATGTTAACTAAACAAGGCACCCCCTTGCCTGAAATATTCACCTCATTCCTTCCTTCTCCCAACGCTCCTTCATCCGCCAAACGCCTGTAGACCGTAACCTTCCCTGCACTGGAACTCGTCTAGGTCCCGAACCGAAAACACCAGCTCGAACCCCATTCCGAACGAAAAGCAGGAACCAGGAAAACGAAAACCTTCTCCTCTGTCAGTGGGGCGGGCGTCCTACTGCAGGGGCTGGATGCTACCTGCTGTAGTAGGACACCCGCTCATTATAAAGGGCTTCCCCCGCCCCTTTCCATTGTTCGCCCCCTTCGCAGGCTTTTTGGAGTCTTTGGCGCTGTTTTGCACCTGAGCCCTCCCCTCACCCAGGGGGAGGGGGACGAGCGGTAGCAGAGGACCCTGCAAGGGTTACCGGGCCGCCTCCTCCATTTTTCTTTGTTTCTTTTCCGTTAACAGCTTCATTTCATGTAAAAGGGTACTCGCATGCCCGGGACCACCAGTGCTGACATTTAGGTGCCGCTGGTCCCCTGCATTTAATTTGAAGCACTCCCAAAGCGGAGTGTAAAAGTGAAGAGTAAAGGAAGGCAAAATCGCCTTTACTATTTACTTTTACTCTCCCTTTTGGGATCAATAATACACTGCCTGCAAATACGCTTTGGAGGTGGCGTTCTATAATGGATTTCAATGAACACCTCATGCAGGTGTAAAAACAGATGCTCTTCCGAGATGGAGGAGAAAACCAGAGCGGAGATGCAATCTCCACTTTGCTCTATACTCCTCTGCCTTGGACAGGCAGGCAAATGTGCTGAGGAGTAAAAGCAGAGCGTAAAAGCATTTTACCCTTTACTTTTTGCTCTCCAGCACACTACAAAATGACACCCTAGCTCCTGTAAGACCGACAGGATCCTAAGAAACCCCCCTGCAGTGCTAAAAGCAGGCCGATTTCATAGGAATCCCTTTATAATTGCCATCTGCAAAGCGTATTTGCAGGCGGCATTTACATTTTTACAAGAAAGAGTAAAAGTGAAGGGTAAAGACATATTTACTTTTCACCTTTGACCTCTGCCTTATGAATGTTGAACATTGCATGCAGGGTACCCAACAGCATGTAAGTGCTTATATCTATATCGGGGGCCCTGCATGCAAATAGCCTTTATTTTTAAATGACCTTGTTTAGAATTCATTTTGACAGAGGAGCAAAATGACCTGGAGCGTAATGAACAGGCAGCGACAAGCAGCCCCACTTTATGACACATCTCAGTTGCATGCAGGGGACCACCAATGTTAACGTGCTGGCTGCACCCCTGCATGCAATTCTGACCACCCAGGAGGCTGAGGGAGCAGTGAAAGGAAAAAAGCAGGCACTTTTACTCTTTCATTTTCCTTTGCATCTCTGGGAGATGTAAACACAGGCTGCAAATTACGATTTTCAGGTGGCGTTTACTAATGGATTCCTATAGAAACTGCCTAGTTTTGAGCAGGTGCTAAACGAGGTGGATTCCATAGGAATCTATTTGTTTTAGGCCTGCATGAAAACCCCATGCCGGAATGATTCTAAGTGTCCACCGAAGACGGAGGTAGTGAGCATGGCAGAGCTCTCATCTCCGCTCTGTGCCCCTCCCCTGCCTTATGTGAGCACGAAAATAGGGCAGAGTAGGAGGTATAAATGCATTACGCTTCACAATAATGTACTGTTTACCCTGTGTTTTATGTTCCAGGCCCTTTTCATTCATTAGATTCAATGCACTGAACCGTGGCACGATGTGTGACGTCAGCTCCGCCTCTTACCACAGGTCCGTGCATGAGCCAGCATCTTCACCCACAGCTAATTTTGATGTGGGTGCAGAGGCCTAAATCCCTCTGGATTATACTTCCATTTTACACCGGTAAAATGCAAGGGGATTCCATAGGGTTAATAACAACGTCTGCTAGGCAAGTAAATGGCAGCTGATGTTACCGCTTGCTTTCTGTTAGCGGAGTCAAAAGGAACTGATTTTGCTCCAGCGTTGTATTTGGTGGCGGGGAGCCATTACATGTAAACGCACATGTACACGGCTCCCCGCGGACACATTTTGGTCATTTGCACGGCAGAGTGCAAATGTGCAGGGCAAAAGGCGGTGTAGGCACGTGCCTGCTGCCTTTTGCCCTGCACATTTGCACTCCGCCGTGCAGATGAGTAAATGCTGCCTACCATATCCACATGGTAGGCAGCATTCCATTGTAATTGTAAACGCATGGCAGGCAGCATGTACAATGGACCCCTATGGAGCCGACCTGGTTTATGCTGGAGCATAAAGCAGGTGGGCTCCACTGGGATCTCCAGCATTTGCAGCAACATGAAAATGCACGCCGGCACACACACTGGAACCTTGTATAGCAGAGAGGAAGGGAGGCGGCGGAAATGCAAGTTATGTTCTGCTCATCCTCCCCACCGTAAAATGTGCTCCCTAGTTAATTACCCCAACCTCCTGCATTTGTCTCAGGTTAGCTATAGTGTCACCAGTTTAGATTTCATACAATTTTACGACTGGATTCCCATGCCTTTTTTACACCCCTGATAGAAAACAATCACAATTGCACAAAGGGGGCCGGGGGACAGGAATCAAGTGCTGTGATCGTCTCCATGCAATTTGCCTCTCGTTTAAATGAGGGCATATGTCCGCTTTCAGCAATTAACTTTTAAGCAGCCTGGGAGGAGATTGTGAATGTAATCAGAAGCAACCCTCACACAGAACATATTAAATTATAACAAGCATCAGATGACATCTTGAGCTGTAGAGACTTCAGACATATCATTTATTAATGGAAATGTGAGCTTATTTTAAGCCATACGAGATATTACTCATAGTAATTCATATTAAATCCTGAGATCCAGAGGCTCTGTCGGATCAGCGTATATGGTCCTACTTAATCTGGAACGTATAACACCAAAACAGCCTGTGCTTTCCCCCTCAGTCTTGGAAGAGCACAACATTTTACGCCTGCATAAGATTTTCATACAGGTGAAATGAATAGATCCCTATGGAATCCCCTCAGAATAGCACCTGCTATTGAACAGGTAGATTCCTTAGGAATCCACTAGTAAACTCTGCCTGCAAAGCAAAATTTGATGACAGTGGGGGTCATTAGAAGTGTGGTGGTATCCCATGGGAAATTCCGGTGGGATACCAACAAACAGTATTACCGTTCCTGCTGCCTAATATCCCGCCATTACCGGGATATTACAGGCAGTGGGAATACCAGTAATTCCCCATTCATTTTACTTTTTAATTTTGTTTAAAGCGCAGACTTTGCTTGAAAGCGGCAGAGCACTGCACCAAGTGTGGGTATGCAGCATTTGGGCGGGCATCTTTTAACAGTAGCGCAGTACTGTGAGGTCTGTGCATCGGTATGCGCGTCCACTGGAATTAGTCCTTGGTCAGGTGTTGTTGAAAGAGCCATGTTTTGAGAGATTTGTGAAATTGGAGAATTGTGAGGGCCTTCCGAGCCGACACCGGGATCGATTTCCAAAGGGTGGGTGCATGACAAGAATTGTTTCCATTCCATGGAGTCCCAATGGGGGGGATGCAAGAATGTTGGTGGAGGGATTTTCACAGGGGTTCCCAAATCAGGGTGCCGGGGTTCACACCCCCGCCGGTTCCCAAGAAGCAGAGATCTGCCCGGTCACAACCAGCGATACTAATGGAAAAAGTAGCAAAGAAAATCAAATTGGGGAGATTTGCTGGGCCATTCACTTCACCCCCCTTGAAAGGTCTGGTGGGCTTCCGCTGGGCATTGCCCCAAAGAAGGAGCTAGGAAAATATCGGCAGATTCATAATCTATCATTTCCCATGGGTGCGCCAGTGAATGACACCATTAATGTTAAATGTTAATGTTAAAGGATATTTGTACCGTGCACTATCACCACCGGAGTGGTCCCCTGGCGCTCTGGCGGCTCTGAAAAGGGGAAGAGGGGGTGAGTTAGTGGGAGTAAGCTGGAAAAGTGCAAGAGATCAGTGATGTGCTGTTGGCAGCCTCAGCCCGGTGGGTCTGTTGGCTGGGCTTGGGGTGTTTTACAGTCAGTAGTCGTCGTGTGCTATTGTGCGGGTCTATGTGTGGTTTGTTTTGTTGTTGCAGTGTAGTGAAGTTTGTAGGGATTGTTGTGTTTTAGGCTTGTGGCTGTGTTTGGATAGAGTTTGAGAGGTGTATGCAGAGGGTTGAAATTGTTAGTGGATTGGTTACTTGGCATTGCTGTCCTTGCAATTATGCCTAGGTGTGATGCCCGCTATCATTCACTATTCCATCTGAGTGTGGCACTTGCTAATCTTCAATATCCTATCTAGATGCGAGGCAGGCCACTGATCACGTTTCCATCCAAGTGTGGCACCTGGTAACATTCACAGTTTCATCCAAGTGTGGCATGTGCCAACATTCACAATCCTATCTAGATGCAAAGCAGACTAAAGTTAAGAATTCCATCTAAGTGTGGCACATGTTAACATTTGACTTTGCTGTGGCACGGCTACGGCGGATAGGAAAGGGGGCAGTGTTAGCAAAAGCAGACATTGAGGCCGACTTCCAGCTATCATCTGCTGGGTTTTCAGTTGGAGGGGGAATATTATCATGACAAGTGCTTGCCCATGGGGGGCTCTATCTCGGGTGCTCTATCTCGTGTGCTTACTTCGAGACATTCAACGCATTTTTGGAATGGGTAACACAGAGGGAATGCAAAGGGGCTCAGGTCTTCCATTATTTGGATGATTTCCTTTTTGTGGGGAAAGGGGACATAGATGAGTGTGCTAGGGTGCTAAAAGCTTTGCAGAAGGTGGCAGAAGAAATGAGGGTTCCACTGGCAGCAGGTAAGAAGGAGGGTCCTACCACCTCTGTTTGTTTCTTGGGGATTGAAATAGACTGAGAGGCTGGTGAATGTCGCCTCCCGGAGGACAAAGTACGGGACTTAAGGGAGGCGTTGGCCGCCTGCCTGGAGGCTAAAATGGTGACATTGGAGCAACTACTGAGTTTGGTGGGGCAGCTGAATTTCGTGCTCAGAATATTTCTCATGGAGAAGCCATTCTCTCTGGAAATCGCAGGGGCAATGTCAGGGCTGACGAATACCCATCACCACACCAGGTTGTCAAAAAAGCAGAAACAGAACCTGCTGGTCTAGGACCATTTTTTAAAGGATTTTAACGGGGTGCAGGTCTGGCTGACAGAAGTGAAGAGCAGTGGTCAGCTGGGCCTATTTACGGACGCAGCAGGAAGTGTGGGTTTCGGGGCCATCCTGGGGAACAAACGGTGCGGCGGCGATAGCCGGACAGCTGGAAGAATGAGGGACTATGCTGGAGCATAACCATTTTGGATCTTTTTCTAATAATAGTAGCAATAACGATCTGGGGAGAGGAATGGAAGGGTAGGGATGTGGTGTTTTGGTCAGACAGCATGTCGGTAGTCTGCTCAGTTAACAGCCAGAGGACAGCTTGTCATACAGTGTTGAGGTTGCTGAAGAGGTTGGTGTTGCTGTGTCTAAAAGCCAATATGCACATCCAGACAAAAACATGTTCCAGGCATCCTTAACAATGCGGCTGATGCTTTGTCCCATTTTAAACTACTGGAGCTCCAGCGGTGGCTACCAAGACCCGACCCCCCGATACTATGGGAGCTTGTTGCCCAGAGTTAGCATCATTGATAGAGGTTTCGGTCTCAAAAAAGACAAAAAGGGCATTCGAAAGAGCATTTATGGAATTCAGGGAATTTTGTGGGGCTCATGGTCTGAATGACATATTTTATAGAGTTGCAATGATCAAATTCCTGAGTCAGCTGTGAGCAGAGGGGAAAGAGTTTGGGTGGCAAGAACAAAGATGGCTGCCATCAGGTTTTTTGCAGATTTGCAAGGTAGGTCGCCAGCATCCGCCGACTTCACCATAAAGACGGCCTTAACTGGTTGGAAACGGGCGGCAGTACCAGAGGGGGATAGTAGGAGTCCCCTAGACCTGGAAAATCTGGCAGAAATGGTACAGGTGGTAGAGGGGAAATATTTGCACAGATGACTGGGAAGTGGCACTGATCAGGGTGGCATTCTTTGGTGCATTCAGGTTTGGGGAGGTAGTGGAAGCATCCACATCCAACCTGATAGGGGGGTTGTCAAGGGATGACCTTTCATTTGAGGGGAGTGTCTTGGCCCACATATGGTTGTGAAAGTCATAAATGGATCAGGAAGGGAAGGGTATCAGGGAGACATTGACCATCCATCCAATGGTAGATATCTGCCCAGTAGGGCAGCTGCAGGTATATTTGAGGTACAGAGGGGAGCAGGGGAGCCCACTGGTTTTACACAGGGACATGTCTTGCCTACTCAGGTACCAGTTCCGGAAGATCATGGACAAATCACTGGAAAAAGTGGGACTCGGGGGGGATGGGATTTGCCCCACACTCTTTCAGAATTGAGGCAGCCACCACGGCTGCAGGGTACAGGTGCGAAGAAAGACAGAGTAAAGCAATTGGGTGCTGGAAATCACACACCTAGAAGGGCTACATCAGACCACATCTCCTGTGCTAAATGACTGGCTCCAGGGGCAAGAGAGGACTCGGGGGAGGACAGGCATTGCAAAAATGTATAAATGTTGGCAAAGTGCCATGATATGTCTAACATACTTGGCCTCATTATAAGGTTGCCGGTCCGGTAACAACAGTACCAGTAATCTTGCAAGTACCATTGTTACCGGACCGGCAAACTACAAGTTCTGCTCGTGGGTGCCTTACCACCCGCCAGGTCTGACCTGGCGGGCATACCGGCACCCGCAGGCAGACCTCGACAGATGCACCGTCACCATTCATGAATGGTGCCGGTGCATCCGGCCTCCCCATTCCCTTTGAGTCCATTGGCACTCAAATGGGAATGGGGACTAATGTTTTCTGGTGCCCAGGAATGGGCAATTACGGGGTCCGCCAGGGCTGTAATGCACCTGTAATTGCCCATTCCAGGGCGCCAGATAATTTATGACTCCGGCGTCAGCCATGCCGGTATTTACCGACACGGCTACCGCCAATGTCATAATGAGCATAATGAGTCCCACTGTCTTTTTTGTCACTTGGAGCAGGAACATGGCGAAATTGGAAGTGTGGGTCATAGGACACTCATTCAAAAGAAGGATGGAACGGATAGTGTGGGAGCGCCAGGGTGTGCTGTCTGACAGGACAGCGTTTGACAACCACCGGATTAGTTGTGGGGGTCTACAAGTATCCCATGTGCCTTCATTGGTGAAAGGTCAAATGAAGAGAGGGCTGCCAAGCCCTGCATTAGTGACTTAACATATAGAGGGAAACGATCTGATGAAATTGGGCAGGAATGACCTGATCATACACTTGTATGCCCGGGGCATTGCTCGCCTGGTCGCAGTTCATTCCAAGACTGAACTTGGGGTGTGCGAGGCTGGCACGCCCGTTGAACATGTCTGCACGAAAACTGAACATCGAACTGAAATGGCTGGCCGTGTGCCATGCCTACAGATAGTCAGGAACGGCCTGCTGGGGGGACAGGGGCTTGTCACCAAGATGGGGTGCATCTATCCCAGCACAGAACTGAGCTATTTTTACAGAACTATTTGGCCATTATAAGAACATTGGTGCAGATGGGGGGGTCACGGACTGACGGGTCCGCACCCCTGTGGCGGGTGTGGAAGGGCCATGGGGACACTGAGATCCCATTCCCAAGGACTCCGGAGCTGGAATGGGGCACAGCTATCAGAGGCTCCTGGCACACGATGGGGGGCGGCGGGGCCGGGGGTCAGCTGGGCCCTATGAAAAAGGGGCATGGTGGGGAGTGGACAGGGCCTCATCACAATGTGTCGCCCCTGGGGGGGGCGGGGAACCATGGTCCGCCTGGTACACTTGCCAGTAGAACAAATGCGTAATGATTGTTGATAATTATTGTGTTTTATGGATTTTTGGTGTTGATTTATGTTTACTGTGGTATTAAGCAATTCATTCAAATTGAGAGTCATGTGTGTTCACACTTCCTCTGGTTATGCCCCCCTGCTCGGCCAGGGGGAAAGGGCAAAGGGCAGCACACGCGCTTATACGCCTCCTTTTGCCCTTTACATTTGCACTCTGCAGTGCAAATGACGAACATTTGGTGGCAGGGAGCCGCATACATTGTAGTGTTATTGTAAGGGCTCCCCGCCGCCAAATTACATTTTTAAAGAAAATGAGCCCCAAAGAATCACTCCATCACATTCACATTCACCCACGTGCGCACACACATACATTAAAACTGAAAGGCTCACTATTAGAATCACCCTCACAATCACTCTCTCTCTCTTACTCACAATCACTCTCACCTTCACTGTCACACTTGCACTCAGTCCGACACTCACACTCATGTAATGATATGTTATGCCATTGTATGTCAAGTCGTGATATGCCACAGCATCACCTGATGTAACATTCCTTGGACGATTGACATTCACAGTAAGGTTCCACTTTGGCATTTCCAGTGAGCTGTTCATTTGAGATTCCCCTTAAAGTTGACATTCCCAGTAACTTTCAGTTTGACTTGCCCAGTAAAGTCCCAGTTTACATAATTTCAGTATACTGAGCTGAAGAATTACACCAATGGTTGCAGACACCATGCAGAGCTACCTCCCATTGTAGAAACCCAGCGTGTGCAGCTCAACCAGAAAAGACACATACATATCCCTAAACCCGCACAGAACATCAACAGGTGACAAACTCAGAGGCAAACCCAGTAAAGTGCTCTCCTCTGACAAAGGTTTGGAGCCCAGCACAGGTATCTCAGCTCGTCATCCTATGGAGGTCGATACATTGAGTACCATTAAACTGGAAAACAACATAAGCTATTGCAGAATTTGAAGCAAGTGGAATTTTACATGAAGCGCTATATAAAACAAGCAATGGGTTCGAGAGATAGCTCAATACATCATTCATGGTGTCGCCCCTCCCCTGCCTCTATATCGTAAGAGCGAGAAGATTACGTAGTTCATGAAGTCTGCCCCCCCTCCACCTCTATACCGCAAATATGAGAAACGCTATGCACTGAGTCAATCAAACCGACCATATCCTGAAACATATAAGAAGAAATAAACCTGCAAACTCAAAATGAAATGAACATGCTGTAACTGAAGATGATGAAAGCAAGTGACCTCACTGCCGAACTGACACACGAAGATGTAATAGACATGAAGCAGATATGCACCCACCATGAAGAAACACTGCCATTAGGTAAAACGTGCATTTAGACATGAAGAATACTACCTGCATCGTGTAGACATGAAGAACATAAAATAATCAATGTATACGCTGAAACGATACACGAATGATATACATAGACATCTTGTTAAACATAGAAATACAATGATAACCAGTGGCCATCTTCAATAAAATGGATGGCGAAGACACGTTAGAGTGAATGGGAAGCCCTGAAGAAGTCTCGAAGCTGCAGGGAGATTTGACTTGGTTATTGTGGAAATGGGAGGTCTGCATGGCTTCGAAGAGAACAGAAGATAATAATTCCCAAGCATAAGACATATTTCACTTAGATTAAGTCGAGAACAAACAACCTTTAAAAGCCAGGTGCCCATTAATTTAAAGTTTAATACTGCACTAGTAGTGAATCGACCAAGTCTCCAGTGGCCAAAAAGAGTCATGACATCTGCATCAATATGAGCTAAAATCCTAGTAAAAGTAGGATAATTCGAAACGTGGTCTCCTCACACGTGACCTATAATTGGAAGACAGTGCTATTCATTAACTCCAGACACAGATACAAGCCTGCCTTCACTCCCCACAAATTCTCAGAAATAGAGGTGCCAGCCACGGCCAAGTTCAAAGCTAGATACCATGGCCTGTGGCCTGGGAAATAAGTTAGGGTGTCTCATTTAATTGGAAGAAGCAGTTCCTGGATGTCGCTCCCCTACCACTATTTTTGCTCATGTGCTGATGAAGTGGGAGGTACTTAAAGTTGGCAAGACCAATGCCAACCAAACACAACTCTCAAAATGATGCCCCCCTGTAACTGTTGCAGCGGCCAATTACCTGTTGGTAAAATGATTTCCTTACCTTTATCAAATTTGGGATGGTCTAAGGTGCGGCCATCAGATAATCATATCCAATGAAAAGACTAACCCATATATAAACTATGTGTAGGCAATTCCCCTAACCAAACCCTCAATCCCATAGGTTTTTGCAACTAAGATTGTAATATGAAGTCAGTTAAAACGTGATGTTTTGTATTGAATTGACAGAGAGCTTTTGAGACTTGTGCGCTTATTGCTGTCCCTGCTTCATATGGATTGTTAATAAAGCAGACTTTGCCATCTACTATTTTTACGTCATTGGGTGCACAATTTGCCGGCCTGTCCTGATTGCGCTAGAGTCGTTAGGCGTCCCATTACATAGGCAATGGCAATAGTTTGTGCTTTTCTATAGGCATGGTAAAGGCACTTGTCAGTCACTGGCATAGCGGTATTAACTGCCCATTGATGGTAGCAGATGAGAAAATGGTGCGAGTACTTGGGCATCTAATAACAGTGCCTGGCAAATGCCTAATACTTACGCAAAAGCCAAAACTGTTGAATTTGCCAATGCTTGTTTTTAACAGGACTTCAGTGAAAGACACACATATTACTTATAAATCGAGTGGCTGACGGCAGACCTGGATAAGAGATTTGGATTACACCAGCAGCAGGTTTACAGCTCCAATTAAGTCTTTCATTCTCAGAAAACTGCTTTTAGAAACATTGTCAGGCCCTTTGAGTGCAAAGTTTGATGGTAAGGCTTGATTAAAGCAAACTTCATGAGTTCCCATAAGCCAGTGTTTTGATCGGGGAAGGGCAAGAACTGGGTGGGAATGGCCATAGGGATTAGCATGGTCAGGAGCAGTCAATGGGTTGGCAGATAGCCAAACAACACGACGAGCTTCATGTCCCATCTCATATGCTATTTCTCCCCATATGTACTCTAGTGCAATAGTTTCAGTTTATAGGTGTTGCAAACACCACCTAATATCCCAAACTAAACAGATATTGTTATTTTGAGGAAATCATGACATGCTGTAACTATTGAATCTTTGCTGTAATTGTGTCCTGCATGGGCTGCACAACAGTTTCTGGTTGTGCAGCAGCAGTGCCTGAATCTACATTATGTTCCCTGAATTTCGTGCTTGATGAGTCTTTGTTTTGAGGGTGTTTCTTTTTTCCCTCCTTTTCTATGTTTTCCTTACACAAATCACTGCAATAATCAGACTTTTTACTATCAGGCAGTAGACTCTTTTTGGTTCACAAAAGTAAACTAGGTGTTTGGCGTTGGAAAAGATGTGTGAAATGTACCCAGGATCGCAGTGGCCCATGTGCCACTCAGCCCGTGGCCGGGCCGAAATCATGTGTAGTCCCTGGGGGCCTGTTTCTGCCCACGCCTGGGCCAGTTTGAAAAAAATAAAAATATTTTTGAAACAAAAAAAGCACCCAAAACGGCATAATTCATCAAAGCAAGGTAACAGTGTTACCTTGCTTTGATGATTGATTTGCATGAATGATGTGTGCATCATAAATTATGATGCATGCATCATTCACATGCTGCTGCAGCATGCGGCAAACTTTGCACCAGACCTGCAGATTAACCTAACTGGTCTACTGTTAAATCTCAGTTACCAGTTTAATGGTATCAACTACAGAATAATTGCTCATTTTACTATAGCCGATATGATAGCTCAGTGGGTTGAGCGCTCGCTGCTGCAATGTGTGTGTGTGTGATCTGCAGGTTCGAATCCCAGCAAGGCCATCTCAGCCTTTCATCCTTCTGAGGTTGATAAATGAGTACCAACACAGGTTGGGTGATATTGTGTGCATATTCGTTCTATAAAAAAGAGCTTGAGCATAAGTGCTATGCAATAACATATTATCAATTGCCCTTGGTCGTCTGCTTGCATTCACAGTAATTTGACAATATGGATCTATACACACAGATATTAATGATGTATATTGTGATCCATTCTTGTATGAAATGTATATCACATTAGCGAAATCATACCATATTTCTCGTAGTGTACTTAGGAACAATGCTATTTGATACCACTTCCTGTTTTGTCAAGGGGTGAAAGGTCGTGTTTCATCGCTTCCCGGGATGTCACTTTCGGGTGGGGTCAAATGACATCACTTCCGGTGATGTCATCAGAGGTCAAGGGTCGTGAGGCGAGGGGTGGCCACTTTTTGATGCGAGTAGTGGGCCTATTTCTTGTCCCAGTCCGACCCTCAATGTACTTGCTGACCCTGGACGTATTGCTCATTAAAATGTTGGGAGCTGTGTAACCTGAAACCTGGGGTTCCCCTTCAGTGGCACTTCTGTTTAGCAGACCCCTCAATGCATTCTTTTCTGCTGTTAAGGTTTGCACAGTGAGCGACAAGGGATTTAAGATCCAGTAGGAAAAATATCCAGTACATAATCCGTTATATTTCAAAAGTACTGTGTGTCAAACATAGGGACGTGGCTATCACATACGTAGAAAATGCACTTTCATAGGTAGAACCTGGGGAACCTACATGTACTCCCTGAAGGAAGTGCTGAGCTCCTTTCCAAAACTTATCCCGGCCCTTTTTAAAGGAGGAGGTCGTAAAAGCATGAGTAAAAAGCATGGGTAAACCTTCAACGCCTGCTTATTAGGAACCACTCAATTTTCCGGGATTTGCATGTTAGAGCGGTGTCGGATCCTATTGGGTGGATCTGCCTCCCCATCCACTCCGCCATACACATCCACTAGGGTCTGTGCCTTCATCAGATTTTGATATGTATGGGTGGAGACGCTATGGATTCCCGTGAAGTTCCGCCAGCTATTTGCACCTGCTAAAAGCTGGCAGATTCAATAGGAAACCATGTAAAAGTCTCTGGCTAGGCACGTACATGGCAGGAGGCATGTGTGATGCCATGCACTAAGTGTGAACATGCACACCAGTTGGACTACTGTGCGTTGTTTGCACTTTGAAGTGCAAACAGTCATTGGGGTTCATATTCGAGTTCCTCGTAATTCGGCAATGGGGGCCTGTTACGTTTAAACTTTCACATGCATGATTCCCCGCTGTCAAATTCTCCTCAATTGCATGTGCCAGAGGGAGAGCAAAAAGTTGTGATACATGCTTGTTCAATGCTCTTTTGCACTCTGCGTGCAAATGAAGTAAACACTGCGTGCCACGTGCTCATAGACAGCGTTTACAATGATCCCCATGGTGTCTGCTTGCTTTTTGCACCTGCAAAAGAAAAGAGAAAATTTGGGTGGCGGTGGAGGGAACTGAAAAAAGAAAAGGGTGGATGAGAGAAGATGGTGCCGCGTAGCAGAGTGTAAGTGATTTCAATCCAGCACTCCAACTAAGTCAATGCCTAGTATGGGATGCCCAATGGAAACCCTTATTTATATATTTTCATGTCAAAAGTTCTTTTAATTCTGGATGATGTACCCTTATATAGCCCCCCTCTCTTTGAATCCCCCCGGTCTCACTGAACCAAGAAGAAGGTTGTTTTGCAAAGTTAAAAGATTTATTTGAAGAATTGAACAATATATATCACACTTTTATATATATAGGAATAATATCTGAATATCGCACTTATCAATATGAACAATGATCAGCAATGGGTAATATTACAATATCAACAATCTCTTTAATCAATTAGGAGTAGGAATAGGAAGAATAAGGTAGCAGAGAATATTTTGTGTGGGTTGAATGAAATGCAGTGATATGAAAGAACGCAACACAGAAATAAACTTGATATGAATTTAACCAAAGACAAGGTGATCACTCTTTCCCCCTGTTATTACTCACTCCCCCCAATATGCAATATGAATAGATGGAATGAGGGCACGTAGGTTTCAGGAATAACAATCAACAATTGCAATTTCAATCCCGATTCCCCCCATCAAGCTTAGAGAAAACAGTAATGATTTAAACAGGTCAATTGCTTTTAAATGTGGTTTGAATTGAATGGGAAAATGCTAAAAGGATTTTAATTCGCTAAATTAGGATTCAGCACTAGTGAGAGTTGCTCTGGATTGGGTCAGGTAAACACTAGCAATGGTTGTAGAATGATTAGCAGATGGAAAACGAAATTCAGAAGTTGAAATCAAGAAATAGCTGTTTTTACATGTGGTGAAATTTAGCCAAATGCAAATTCGCAGCAACTTTTCTGCATGCGGGAAATGCGATTACGGAACAACTATAAGGAATTGGAATGTTCATTTGAAAGCTGAGGATGTTAGCTTCAAAATGACATTTAAATATCCCTCCTAGCATGTACGGTTCAAATGTTACAGAGGTTTTAGTAGAAGTCGATTTTTCTCAAAATGACTCAAGATTTCTAATGAAATTGCGCTTTGAATTACAAACAGTTTGGCTTACACTAACAATTATCACAGGATTAGATGGATGAGAAATGATTCAGAATGGACAAACGAGATTCTACAATGCAGTATGGATATGTTGGAATGGGTTGGATGGATTACTTTAAACTAAGAGATGACTATGGACAGTTCTACACTAAATACTCACAACTCTGGTTTTGGAATGGAATGGGCCCGTCAAAGATCTGGTCAAGGGTTTGGATTTCACTCGCCACCGGACAGGATCAGGGCACCGGGACTCTGCTCTCAGCAAGGCAC
Organism: Ambystoma mexicanum; assembly: GCF_040938575.1. Classification (NCBI taxonomy): domain Eukaryota; kingdom Metazoa; phylum Chordata; class Amphibia; order Caudata; family Ambystomatidae; genus Ambystoma; species Ambystoma mexicanum. Next base: position 332,735,584 of record NC_090924.1, on the reverse strand, counting down.
TCTGGTCTGCACGGCCTCTTGGACTGGATCTGACGGGTTCTGGGACAGCTCTGCTGGTCTGATCTGGATCTTGGGTTCTAGCAAAGGTTGTTGGCCAGAAGCAGCAAACAGCTCAGCCAGGCTGTTAAATGGGTTAGGTTAGGCCCCGTGGAAGTTTAGGGGCTAAATCAGGTTGCAAGATTTTTAAAGGCCTGCTGAAAAGGGGTCAGCTTTTTGGATTGGCCTCTGCTTCAGGGTTATAGAGTCTGGTTCTAGAGTCTGGATCTGGAGTCTGGTTCTGGAGTCTGGATTTTCCTGCAGGCTGCTTTGCCAGTGGATCAGTTGATGAGTGAAAGTGTGTGTTTTTTTTCCTGTCCTCAGCAGTCTCTATTTATCCATTTTTCAAAGTGGGTGGGGAGGTTGATTGTCTATGCCCAACCCTCTAAGGATCTGATAGGTCAGAGACTTCCCTGTCCCCTGATTTGAGAAAGGAACAGTGTGTCATGAGGTGTCATCATGTGTCAGAGTGATGCTGCCATTTACAATCTAGGGAAGAACTTCCCCTTTGCTTTTATCCAGAAAATCTATTTTTCCCAAAAAAACATATTTTCAATATGCACAACTTATTAATAATACATATACACATCACAGATTGCCTAATGTACCTTTCTGTCAAAATCTTATCTTCCTACGAGTTTTGGTTCATAAATGACAATTTGTCACGCTTTTGGTTGGTTACACATTTTCGCATCTGTACGATTTTTTACACATACATGCACATACTCTCTGGGCATATTCCTGTAATTTTTTATGTTCCTAGCATAATCACAATAGCTACAATATTAAACATTTTGTGGTTCAGTCTCTGAATGTCGCATAGATTCCAGATTAGTTTTAAAGTGTGAGTGAATTTTTCATTTTAATAATCTCTAAGTTTCATATTTTTGTCAGCTCGGTACAATATTTAATAAGTCTTTTCCTTAAACATATATTTAGTCCAATTTCAAATCCACATTTTCAGTCTGGCCCGCCTCCAAAGCTTGGCTGAGTCAGAGAGTCACATGGCTTGTATTCCTGCCAGGGCAGTTGATGTCAGTCACACCCGAATTAGCATTTCCCTTCACTTCAAGGACTCCATTGTCTCTTTCCCAGAACCTCATGCCAGAGTGCCCCTCCCATTTCCTTTCACACTTGCCTGTCAGATACTCAGCAGAGCACAGGAGAAAAGATTCCTTTGTTTAGGGAGGAGGTGTGGAATGTGTTTGAAGCTCAGTGTGGGAAACCTCTTCGAAGTTTAGCTGAATCAGGTTACCTTATAGTCCATTTTAACATTGTTCCTTGTGCAAAATTACAGTTACAAATTTAAAATAAGCAAACATATCTTCAATTCCAGTCTTTTTCAACATGAACATCAATGTGTGGCACCGTATATTGCATTTGATGGAAGTCCCTTCCTTGGCATATTTAGCTTTTTGAGACACAAGTTTCTCCTGTCAGATTTAGAGATTGCCAGCGTCTGACAGAGGCGAGTAACGGTATTGCACCCATTTTTGACAGATTTCTTTCCAGCAACCATCTTCAAAAGTGGACTTTGTTCAGATAACATATACTTCTGCTGACATTATATTTATTTGAATTATTGAAGTAGAATGATGTTCAACACCCAACAGGAGGTTGGATCTTTTGGGTGGTTGTGAGCCATGATTTTTGCACATTTGACAACCAAGAAAAAATGGATTTTCATACAGCTCTGTGTTTCTTTTGCAATCAGCCTTGCTCTGTGGGCAGCCAATGGTGGGTTTTGGCAGTGGTCTCCCGTGTTACCACTGACATAAGCAAAAGTGGATGGCGGCCTATTTTTCAAATTGTTACTGCGCCATTCTGGGTGATTTTAGCGAGCTGAATGCTTTCCAGTGGCCATTCTGATGTTCCTGATGCAAGCAATGCACAGTAATGTTGCAGGGCCTGTACTAGTGGGGGAAAACATCCCACAAGCCCCCCTCTTGCGATTGGCCGTTGATCGCCCATCAATGGGAATTCGCAAGACTGGGATGTCAGTTTCATCTCTTCTGATTCCACAAATGGCAAAGTTCATCGTCTTTTCCTCCGTCAAAGGTGGATCGATCGGTTCTCCTCGCCAGTCCTGATGTGAGTATTGAGCGATACTCCGGACCCCTCAGATCTTTGCTCCCGGTCCCTGGGTAGTCCTCCTTGGTTTCCGTCTCCATGGTTTATCAATCCTAGGATGACAAAGCAAAAACATATTCGTAGACATTTCCCCACCACTATTAATGTAGTGGGGTGGACACATACATTTGATAAATCAGGACACATTTGTATTATTGTATTTTATAGACTACATATGGAATATTTTAGAGTTGGAATTTTATGGATCTGGAGTGACCCCCTCTGGGGTTCCAGAAGACTCCTCCAGTTGCTGCAGAGTGTGCCTAGGACGGCAACACTTTAGTTGATTAATATGGACCCACTTGTCTTCCCGCCCAGCCAAACTGCCTTTGGGGATGCAAATTTTGTAGGCGACTGGTGAGATTTTGTCTACAATTTCAAAAGAACCCCTCCAGGTAGGCAAACATTTTCGCTGTTTGGCCTGGTTCCTTTGGAAATTGTATAAGTAGACCTGGTCTCCTACATTGTATTCTTTTCTGGTAGTCTTTAAGTCATAGTGGGTCTTCATGCTGTCGGCTGATCTTTCTAGATTTCGCTGAGCATAGGCAAAAGCATGTTGAAGGTGTTTTCTTAGATTTTCAACATACTCATGAGTTGTGGAGGCATTGATCAATGTCTGCTCTTGGGTTCTGTAGAGCAGATGCTGGGGAAGCACCATCCTGCGTCCAGTCATCAGCTCAAACGGCAACATTTTAGTTGCAGATGAAGGGGTAGATCTGATGGCCATTAGGACAAGAGGTAATCGAATATCCCAACTTGGCCCAGAATCTGCCACAAACTTTTTTAATATGCTCACAATTGTTTTATTATATCTCTCTACAGCACCACTAGAGGCTTTCCGGTAAGCAATATGTAGCTTCCTTTTAACCCCAAGTATCTCCCACATCTTTGTCATTACTTCGCTGGTGAAATGGCTACCTCTGTCTCTCGATCCTTTGGGGTAGTACAAAACGCGAAAAGATGTGGTTGATCATCAGGGCAGCTGCTGTTTCTGCCTTGCAGTTTGGGGCCGCGAGACATTCCACCCATTTAGTAAACAAGCATGTCACGGTCAACATGTACTTGTTTCCCCTAGAGGAGCGAATCACGGGCCCGATAAAGTCGACTTGCAAATCTGACCATGGCAGTGTCATCCCCCTCTTTTGGAGAGGCGCACGGTGTGTGAGGGATGTTGGCTGAAATTGTGCACACACAAGACACCCCTCCAAGTATTGGTCGACGTCCTGTCCCATGTGTGGCCAGTAGGCAACCTCTCTTAAGATTTCAAGTGTTGTATGAAACCCCCTATGACCGGCTGTGGCCGCATCATGGGCGTGACTTAACATCAGGCTTCAGAATGAGGTAGAAACCACCCGCTGATCATGCCAGCTAGGGATTTCCTCACCAACAAACCGTCTTGGATTCTGAACATTTTTGGACATTTCATCAACACTCTGAGGTCCTCTTTCCCTATGTAATCGGTATCCGTCAGGGGAAAGTTCTCAGGGTCCTCAACGTGTTGATAAAACTCACCAATTATTGGATCCCCTTTTTGAGCCGTAATCAAATCAGCATCTGGGGTCTCCTTACTCCATTGTGCAGCTGAAAGATCATTGTGAGCATTTGTCTGGGACCTAGTGATAGCAGTGACCTGGATTACCCCAATAGGGACTCGATCTCAATTAGATCCCCTTGGATGGCCCCGGTTTTGGCCAGCTGATCAGCTAAGTCATTTCCAGTTTTGTCTGGTCCCTCTACTTTGGAATGACCCTTGATCTTTTTCCAGTAGATGGTCATCCCCTTCGAGGTGACCAGATCATCAATATTTTGGATTAACTTCCCATGTTTCAAGGGTTTGTTATTAGCACATAACATGCCTCTGGTTCTCCAGTTAACCAGGTGTTCCACAAACCCGTTCCGTACATAATCCGAATCTGTGATTATGACCAGTTCGGGGAGTTAATGTTGGACAGCAGTGTGGATGGCTTGATGCACAGCCATCAACTCTGCCACTTGACTACTTCGGGGACCAATCTTGTACCCAGCGGCCACAAGTTTTTTTTTTTTCCCGTTGTTGTCAACGTGGTAAGGGCATCCATCCACATAGACAGTGGACATTCCCTCACACTTGTCTTCTTCAAAGACTTTGTTTGGGGAATTGAGGTATGCCTCCATGTTTTCCTTCATTTTTAGACTCTCGTCCTCGAGACAGTTTTCTCTGACACAATCATGCAAGTCAGCCAGACCTTGCGCGAGGGGACTCTTCTTGTTTTGGGCATATCTGACCTCCACAGGAAAGCCTTGCATCTACAGAATCCAGGAAGTAATTCGGGAATTACTCACATTTCCGGCCCGGATTCTGTCACTTTGGAGATATTGCAGAGGCTGGTGTGGAGTCTCCACTATGATGTGTTCCCCCTGGATAAACGGACGGTAATTCTTCAATGCCCACACCGTTGCCAGGAGTGCCTTCTCACAATCGTTGAATTTTTCCTCCACAGAGGATAAAGTTTTACTCGCATAGGAGATTACTTTATTGACCTTGTCATGCTTTTGGTATAATACTGCAGTCAAGCATGTATTAGAGAACCCTGTCTCCAAAAAGAACTCCTTGTTTCTGACAGGGTAGGCTAGGCAAGGCGCTTGTGAGAGGCTTCTTTTGGGTTGTCTTACAACCTCGGCTCGTTCTGGACCCCATTCGCACTTGACCCCCCTTCACAAGATGAATCAGGGGTCTGGTGATCTCTGTGTAGCCCTCAATGAACTTCCTACTATAATTAGTCAGTCCAAGTAGGCTCCTTAGTTCCTGCAGAGTTGTGGGGTCTTTCAATTTCTGGAGTGCTGCCACTTTTTTTTCCTGGGGATCCTGAGGAGTAATCTCATGCCCCAAGAAATGTACACGGGTTCTACACCACTGTGCCTTTTGAAAGGAAAGTTTTGCTCCGGCGGCCCTCAACTGTGTCAGAACATAACGGACCTCCGCTATGTGTGCCTCCACAGTTGAGCTTTTGATGAGAACATCATCTACATAGGCCAGGTTACCCCTCTCACCCAGGTCGGGCATGGCCTTATGTAGGAAAATGTTGAATTCATTGCTGGAGTTGATGTATCCGAAGGGAGTCCGGGTCCATGTGTACTGCTGGCCCCCAAAGGTAAAAGCCAGCTTGTATTGGGCCTCCCTACTGACAGGTACAGTCCAGTATCCATTGGTCAGGTCTATTGCAGGGAATAATCAATACGTAGAAAGATAGGACACTGGTTTTTTGACAACAGCTATTCACTCATCACAAACTACAGATGTTTAGTACAAAATGTCAATTTTAATATAGTCTTATAAAAATCAAGAACATAATACATATAAAAAACATCATCAGACACTCTAAAAAGGTACACATATCTAACAGGGCACAAAACATATAACAATTTCTAAAATATAGAGATATCAATCATATCAATCTATGTACAAACCTATGCTGTAATTCCTTATCAAAATAGGGGTTGTGATCCTGATGGATCACTCACAGTTTTTCTTCCTCAGTCTAATGTTCAATTTAGATTGGGACAATCCCTAGATGGAATATTCAATACTATCATACAATTTAGTATTATTTCTTAATTGAGAACTCGACATATTTCAGTGCTCCTAATTATTGTAGGGACTTTCTTCAGGAGTGGTCAGGGTAATTGTATTTAGAGTAAGGACAGTTGGCCTGGAATCTTCTAGTTTGGAAGATTCATTTAGTGGAAGAGCATTAGCTGTTGACAAAACCATAAAAAAGAATCAGTAATATCCATTGTACTCTTTGGGCACAGATGAATGTGTCAAGAGGAGTTCAGGAGCAATAAAGTTACCTGGACTTCCTAGTGTAGGTGCTCTCTTGTTTTTCAGTAGAAAAGGTCCACAACTGTTGGACGTAGTTTCTTAATAAAAGGGAAGGTATTCCTCTTTTACCTGTAACACATAAGGATATGTTTACAAGAGAGTCTAGAGATCAGTCTTTCATGTTTTGAGTTGAGCTAGACAGATTCATTTAGTCAGGCGTTGGAAGGCTGTAGAAATTCTATATGTAGTGTTCCGTTTATGGCGAGTTCGATAGTCCATACAGTTCATAAGCATTTCTACATTGTTGTGAATAGCACTCACACTGGTAAGCAAAACTGTGGCTTACCTCGTGTGCAGTCTGATATTATGAGGCTGCGGTCAGATTAACTTGCGGGTTGGCATCTGTGCACAGTTTATCAATTGCGTGGCGTTATGTCGTTGCGTGTTGGAATATGCAGGAAGCCGGTAAATATCCCGGCACGGTTGGTTCAAACTGCTGTTGAGAAAAAGTAAACACGCAGTTTGAATGGGGCTTGTATTTATTACAAAAATCGGCTAGTATTCTTAGTTGACTCTATGAGTGCGGGCTGAGACAGTTGTTATGCTTGTGCCATCTCTAGTTCTCTGCTAAGAAAGTTTTAAACCTTCATTTATGATAAGTGAATGATCGTATTATTCCCCATGTAAAAGGAGTAGTTACTGCGCTTCCATGCAAGTTGTGTCTTTATTAAACAGTCTTTTTACCTGTTGGTTCCGCTATATTGCGTAGGGAGTGTTCTTATTATGGTGCCTCATCTGGCTTCTTCTTCTTGTTAATTGCTCTGATCCGGGTTTTTTGAGGTAAGAGCACCGTGAATCTTCTGTGAATCCACCGAAAAAACGGCAGGAGCAGCCGCCATGTTAGGAAGGCCTAATATAGATAGCTGGTAGTCCTTTTTTAGTGTTTAGAGAAATTAAAGCAACACTCACCTTATGTACCGCGGTAAGGATGCTATTCCTGTTATAACTATACAGTTGAAAGTTATCAGAGAATTAGTTTCCTTAAGTGAAAGTTTGAGTCAATAGATTATACTTTCAGCCATTCTATAGATTCATTATGACCTTTTTTGTCACTTTGAGTTAAGTAAATTAGTCTCTGTTCTTTTTCTAGAAGTATTTTGCTCTTAATATCATGATCCCTGCCTTGGATCATTAATAATAGTGTCCAGCGAAAATCTTCTAAACCGTGTTTTGCTTCAGTGAAGTGTTTCACTAGCGGTGCATTAGGGACTTTGTTTTTAAGGCAGCTTTTGTGTTCCAACATTCTTACTTTCGCTTTTCTATTGGTTTTTCCTATGTAGTGCTTGTTACATGGACAAGTTATCATGTATACAACATAGTCTGTGTTACAGTTCGTCATTTGTTTCTGTTGCCATGGTGTGGGAAGCCCAATGTCAATTTCCTTAGTTTTTTTAGTTAGTTTACACATAGCACAATTGCTGCATGGGTAGTGTCCGACTATTGGTTTTAATCCCCATGTTGCCGTTAGACTATTTATTTTTGCTGGTTTTTCTTTAAGTTTGCTACTGCTAACTCTGTTGCCTATTGTGGTGGACTTTTTATGGGCAAACATGGGTGGCGGAATTTCCCGCTTTCAAAGATGTTCCATTGCTTCTTTATGATGTGGCTGATCTTTAGACTTAGGTTAGAAAAAGTGTTGACACATACTAGCCGATCTGTTATTGGTTGTTTAATCTTGTCCTCAAGGAGGGCCTCCCTGTTATTGTTGGATGCTCTTTTAGCAGATTTTTTTACTAGTTTTTTTGGGTATCCTCTGTGTTTCAATTTAGCAGTTAGATTTTTTACTTCTGCTTCAAATGCTGGTTTTTGGCTGCTGTTCCTTTTTAATCGCAAAAACTGTCCATACAGGAGATTATCTCTGAGGTGTTTTACGTGGTGACTGTCGTAGTGTAACAGGGAATTCCTCTCTGTTTTTTTGTGGTAAGGTTTTACTAGTAGGTGGCCGTTTTCGTGAAAGATGGTTAAATCGAGAAAATCTATAGAAAGCTTTTGAATATTGATGGTGAACTTCAGATGTCGATTACAATTGTTAAGCCAGATTAGAAACTCTTCTGCTTTTTCTATGGTTCCTTTCCATACCTTCAGAACATCATCAATATATCTGGCCCATGATTGAATGTGTTCTTCAAATGGATTAGTCGTGTATATGAACTGTTTTTCAAAAAATTCGACAAATAGGTTCGCCAAACTCAGAGCCATGGTGGCTCCCATGGCCGTGCCTTCAATTAGTTGAAAAAATGTTCCTTGGAACTCAAAGTAATTGCGTGTAAGGGCTACTTCAATGCACCAAAGAATGAAGGAACTGGGTAATGGGTCATCATCTAACCTATTGAGGAGAATTTCACTAATAGTTTCTAGAGTAGCTTGCTGTGGAATATTGGTGTAGAGAGAAACTATATCTAAACCGATTAGGTATGAGTTTTCTGGATTGTATGGTAGGTTCTCATATCTTTTATTACATCTTTTGTATCTTTTAAAAAAGATTTCATTTTTACCACATATCCTTTGAGATAGTGATCCGCATATTTAGAAAGGGGTTCTAAAATAGAATTAATCCCTGAGACGATTGGTCATCCTGGAGGTTTCGTCAAAGTCTTGTGAATTTTAGGTAGACAATAGAATTTGGGTATTGTAGGTTCCAGGTTATTAAGGAAGGACCACTCTTGTTTACTAATCCAGCATCTTTCTAATGCCTGGGTGGCTTTTGTTTCAATCAGGTTTTGTAGATCTTTGGTCGGGTCACTAGTCAGTCTTTTGTAGTGGTTTTTCATTTTCCAGTTGTTTACAGCATTCTTCAATATAATCTCTCTCATCTAGCATAACAATTGCTCCGCCTTTGTCTGCTCTCTTGAAAATAATTTTCTCATTAATAGCTAATGATTCCATGGCTTTTCTTTCCTCAGTTGTCAAATTGTGATACATTGGTAAGTTTTGTTTTTCTAACTTTATGACTTCTGCCAGAACTCTTTTTTCAAAAAGTATTGATTCCGGTGAATAGGTATAAGTAGGTGGGCAAAAAGTAGAAGGGTTTTTTAGACCTGAGTGGTTGATACTAGTTGGGTCTCTAATCGTATCTGTTTGGGTAGAAAAGAATTCTTTAAGTCTAATTTTACGCATAAATTTGAAAAAATCGGTGCAGAACTGGAAAGGATCTTGTTTATTGGATATCACATAGCCGAGGCCTTTTTCAAGAAGTTGTTTTTCCAAACTAGTAGGTATGTAGGTGTAACAAGAGAGCACCTACACTAGGAAGTCCAGGTAACTTTATTGATCCCGAACTCCTCTTGACACTTTCATCTGTGCCCAAAAAATACAATGGATATTACTGATTCTTTTTTATGGTTCTGTCAACAGCTAAAGCTCTTCCACTGAATAAATCTTCAAAACTAGAAGATTCCAGACCAACTGTCCTTACTTGTCACGCTCACCTGATTCCCACGGAGGCGCTGGTCTGGCTTCGAGTGGTGATGAAGCGCAGGACTCTGAAGATGGCCTCACTGGTTCGCAGGAATATTCCCCTGTGCGTGAAAAGGGAGTATTACCTACTGACGGAACAATGCTCAAGTCTCCCACTCCCTTCCAACCCTCCACGATACCCTTCCTTGATTTCCCCGTGAAGTCTCACCTTAGGGTCTGGAAGTATGAGTTCTCCATCCTGCTTCTGATGCAGGGGCGCGTTGAAACCCAGTTACTTCACTGGATTGAGGTTTGATGGGAGTTCAAATAAGCTTGACTATTCAGGTAAGGCGCTGTAAGAGTTCTGTAGCAAGTTCAAAAGTTCAAGCTTAATAATAATGTTCTTTGTCTTATTGCAGCAAGCGCTAACGCTTATGTCTTTTTCCCCTTAGGGGCCGGAGTTCGGAATGCCAGAGATATGGCGCCGACCCGAAGTGAAACGTGCAGTTCCAGTAAATGACAGGTAAGTTCTGGATGAGCGTTCGGGTAATGTCTTTGCATTCGCTCATTCAATGTCTTTGTCTTTTTTCCCCATAGGGGCCGGGGTCCGGAATGCCAGGATGCGGCAGGACCCGAAATGAAATGGGAATGACCCAACAGGTAAGTCTTAGAAGGAAACTGAGCTTTTCCTATTCCCTTCCTTCTCTCACCTTGTGTTCTTGTCTTTTTCTCTCTAGGCTCTGGGAAGTGGCTGCGGATCCGGACGATCGCTGCTGAAGATGGAAATGCCCTGGAAAGGTGAGTGAAATGCAGCGCTGCACCGATCGAAGCGAAATGCTTTTAAATGATGTCTTCCCTTTCAGGATCGTTGGTGTGAAGTCTCCGTGATGCTGCTTTAGCAGATAAGGTCTTCTTTCTCTCCAATTCTCTCTTAGCAGGTGACCCAGGATGCTGACAGGCGTGGCTGAAGTCCAGATGCAGGAGCTGACACGGTGAACGTCCAGCTGCGAGGAGCAGAACAACGCAAAGCGTGAGTTGCTGATCGGGCGTGGTTTAAATAGCTTTGGAAGAAGTTCCAGGTATCCTTCCACCCATCAGGTATGTATCCTTCCCCGACCACACCCAGGGGAAAGTAATTCCACAGGTAAAGTAGTTCCATTCAGGCCTCAAGAGGGCCTGGATGTAGCAGCATGGTCTGCATCAGGTAAGTGCACCTTAAAACACTTTAACACATGTCTAGCTTTATGAGCCTGGCGCCTTAGGCGCCAGGACAGGGGTCCAACATGAGCCTGGCGCCTAAGGCGCCAGGACTGTGTCCAAAGGGCCCCAGCTTGGGCCCGCTGGCACTCCCTGGGGGAAATGATGCCTGCCTCTGGGGTTGCTGGGTCGAACCCGGATCCTTGGAGGCAGGCATCATGACAGTACCCCCCTCAAGGCCCATCCCAAGGTTGTTCCCTCCGGGGGTCTTGGCTTGTTCGGAAATCTCCGGTGGAACCTTTGTATTAATCAAGGTGCGTGAACATGGTTAGTAGGCTCCCATCATCTCTCCTGAGGTCCATATCCCTTCCAGTCAACAAGATAGAAGAGTTTGGACTTTAACACCTTGGAGTCTAAAATGTCTTTAACTTCGAATTCTAATTCCCCTTCAATTTGAACTGGGTCTGGAGGCTTGGACAGTCGGGTCCCTGGTTGTACTAGCTTCAAAAGTGATGCATGAAAAACTGGATGAATACGCATGTTAGACGGTAAATCCAGTTTAAAGGCCACGGGATTGATTATAGCCTTGATGGGATAAGGTCCTATGAATCTGGGATTGAAGGTTCGTGGGCCCTTGAGGGGTAAATGTTTCGTTGCTAGCCATACCTGATCTCCAACTTGGTAAGGAGGAGTTTTACTTCGGTGCAAATCAGCGTTTTCTTTATACTTTTTCTTGGCTTGCTGTAAATGAGTTGCAGCTTCTTTGAAGGCTTGGGTTATTGTGGAATGCAGATGATTTACTGCGGGCATTTCCAGGGTCAGAGGTGGATCTAGATCAGAGGTCCGAGGATGGTGACCATACAAAGTATAAAAAGGAGTTTGTCCGGTTCCAGAATGCACTGAATTGTTGTATGCATATTCTGCGATCCAAAGGATGTCTTTCCAATTTAACTCGGATTGGTGTAACATGCACCGAAGATATTGCTCGAGAGTCTGATTGGTTCTCTCGGTTTGTCCGTCGGTCTGGGGCTGGTGGCTGGTGGATAGCCGCACATCTATTTGTGCTAGTTGGCAACACTTCTTCCAAAAATGGGAGATAAATTGACTTCCACGATCGGAGACTAATATGGAAGGGAAACCATGTATGCGAACTATATTCTCCAGAAATTCCTTGGCCAAGGTGGAAGCTGAAGGCAAACCTTTTAAAGGGATAAAATGGGCCATTTTGGAGAATAGATCCACAATTACAAGAATAGTGTTGTAACCAGCACAAGGAGGCAGGTCAGTTATAAAGTCCATTGACAAGGTGTGCCATGGTGCCGGTGGAATATCCAAAGGTTGAAGTAGGCCGGCTGGCCTTTTCTTTTGACCCTTGTTTTGGGCACAAATTCCGCAAGACAATACAAAAGACTTTATGTCTTTTCTCCAAGAAGGCCACCAGAAGTGGCGTTTGATTTTTTCCTCCGTTTTAGCGATACCAGGGTGTCCTTCCATTAATGATTCATGATGATGGGCAATAACAAGTTCTTGCAATTCTTTACTAGGCAGAAACAACGGCTCCTGGAAGGTTACCAGTCAAATGGTCGAAAACATTTGGTCGACAGACAATTTGGTCGACACCATTTGGTCGAATGCCAAATGGTCGAATTTTTTTTTTTTTTTTTTTTTACCCGGGGGGGTCCCCCCCCAACCCCCTTTTTTTTCTTTTTTATTTTTTTTCCCCACACGAAAACCCACAAAACACATATATATATAAAAAAAAAAAATTCGACCATTTGGCATTCGACCAAATTGCGTCGACCAAATTGCAGTCGACCAAATTGCAGTCGACCAGTTGACTGGACACCCTCCTGGAAGTAGGGTAAGTCATTCTTAACGGTGTAATGAGGACCCTTTTGACTCCATTCCAGTAAGGCTGAAGAGTCTAGAAGTTGTTTTACTTGCGTTCGGATGTCCTCAATAGTTTGCAATGAAGTTAGGCCTAAGATTCTTTGTTCAGGTATGATTGGCACAGGTTCTAAACTCGAATTGGATTCTTCCATGCCAATCCGGGATAAGGCGTCCGCTTTACCATTCTTGCAGCCAGGGCGATAGGTAATTACAAAATCAAATTACGCAAAGAATAGAGCCCATCGGAGTTGTCGTGAAGATTGAGCCTTGGCCGTCTTTAAATACTGTAAATTTCTGTGGTCCGTAATTACGGTGATGGTGTGTCTTGCCCCGAGAAGGTAGTGACGCCAAACCTTGAAAGCAGATTTAATAGCTAGTAACTCTTTGTCGGTAATTGCGTAGTTGATTTCAGGAGCAGAACATTTCCTGGACCAAAAGGCCACAGGGTGTAGTTGGTTAGTTTCTGGGTCTCTTTGCGACAGGACAGCTCCCATGGCCGAACTGGATGCGTCGGTTTCCACAATGTAAGGGAGATCTGGGTGCGGGTGCTTCAATATAGGTGCAGAGGTGAATTTGGTTTTTAGGTCCTGAAAGGCTTGTCCGGCCTCAAGAGTCCATTCAAAGCATTTGTTTTTCTTTAGGAGAGCTGTGATGGGTTGGACTGTTCGGGAAAATTCCGGGATGAATCTTCGATAGAAATTGGCGAAGCCGAGCATGCTCTGAACTCCCTTCACCGAGCTAGGAGATGGCCATTTGAGGATGGCGTCCACCTTTCGCGAGTCCATTCGGACTCCTTGGGGTGTCAGGATGAATCCGAGAAACTCCACTTCTGTGGTATGAAAAACACATTTTTCGAGCTTTGCAAATAGTCTGTGCTGGCGCAATTTCTCAAGAACTGCCCTGACATGTTTTCTGTGATCGGATTCTGAAGAGGAGTACACCAGGATGTCGTCGATATAAACAATGACACAGACGTCGATAAATTCCCGAAGAACATCATTCATAAAGTACTGAAAGGCGGCAGGTGCATTGCACAAACCGAAGGGCATCACCTGATATTCGAAGAGCCCAAATTTGGTGCGGAATGCAGTCTTCCATTCGTCGCCTTCTTTTATATGCAACAGGTGATAAGCTCCTCGGAGATCTAACTTGGTGTACACACAAGCGTCTTTCACCTGGTCGATAAGCTCAGGGATCAGGGGCAGAGGATAACAATTCTTAATCGTTATTTGATTTAGGGCGCGATAGTCTATACATGTTCTAAGGTCGCCCTCTTTTTTCGGCACGAAGAACAGAGCTGAGGAGACAGGAGACTTGGACGGGCGAATAAAACCATTGGCTAGATACTGATCTAAATACTGACGCAAATGTAGGTTCTCAGGTTCCGTAAGAGCATAAATCCTACTACAAGGTAGTTGAGCATTGGGTACCAGATCGATTTGGCAATCATAAGACCGATGGGGAGGTAAGATAGTATAAAGGCTACCTTGGTCTGGTCGTTAGGGAAGGCCCCGTGTCTGCATAGAAAGTGTAAACGACATTGGTTCATAAAGACGGCATATTTCTTGGGATCCCCCGCAAAACGTTCAGGCGGGGCCAAAGGCATGTGTCCGGGTAGATTGATTTGTACCGGGTTATCCAAACCCATTGATGTGGAAGTATCTCCGTAATTAGGTAAAGGAGTGTGCCCTGCCTGGGCCTGCAATAACCTTTTGGCCAGGTCATCTGTTCTTTCCTTGGATAGGATCAGTTCTCTTTTGAGAGCGTTAGTCTCCTGGCGGGCTGAGTGCACTTCTGCCCGTAATTCCCGCAAAAGCTGGGCTAGCTGATCTGTCTCGGAAGTCTCCATAGCGCCCGGGTGGGAAATTGTAGGTAGGCTTCGCGTTCTGTCACGCTCACCTGATTCCCACGGAGGCGCTGGTCTGGCTTCGAGTGCTGATGAAGCGCAGGACTCTGAAGATGGCCTCACTGGTTCGCAGGAATATTCCCCTGTGCGTGAAAAGGGAGTATTACCTACTGACGGAACAATGCTCAAGTCTCCCACTCCCTTCCAACCCTCCAGGATACCCTTCCTTGATTTCCCCGTGAAGTCTCACCTTAGGGTCTGGAAGGATGAGTTCTCCATCCTGCGTCTGATGCAGGGGCGCGTTGAAACCCAGTTACTTCACTGGATTGAGGTTTGATGGGAGTTCAAATAAGCTTGACTATTCAGGTAAGGCGCTGTAAGAGTTCTGTAGCAAGTTCAAAAGTTCAAGCTTAATAATAATGTTCTTTGTCTTATTGCAGCAAGCGCTAACGCTTATGTCTTTTTCCCCTTAGGGGCCGGGGTTCGGAATGCCGGAGATATGGTGCCGACCCGAAGTGAAGCGTGCAGTTCCAGTAAATGACAGGTAAGTTCTGGATGAGCGTTCGGGTAATGTCTTTGCATTCGCTCATTCAATGTCTTTGTCTTTTTTCCCCATAGGGGCCGGGGTCCGGAATGCCAGGATGCGGCAGGACCCGAAATGAAATGGGAATGACCCAACAGGTAAATCTTAGAAGGAAACTGAGCTTTTCCTATTCCCTTCCTTCTCTCACCTTGTGTTCTTGTCTTTTTCTCTCTAGGCTCTGGGAAGTGGCTGCGGATCCGGACGATCGCTGCTGAAGATGGAAATGCCCTGGAAAGGTGAGTGAAATGCAGCGCTGCACCGATCGAAGCGAAATGCTTTTTAAATGATGTCTTCCCTTTCAGGATCGTCGGTGTGAAGTCTCCGTGATGCTGCTTTAGCAGGTAAGGTCTTCTTTCTCTCCAATTCTCTCTTAGCAGGTGACCCAGGATGCTGACAGGCGTGGCTGAAGTCCAGATGCAGGAGCTGACACGGTGAGCGTCCAGCTGCGAGGAGCAGAACAACGCGAAGCGTGAGTTGCTGATCGGGCGTGGTTTAAATAGCTTTGGAAGAAGTTCCAGTTATCCTTCCACCCATCAGGTATGTATCCTTCCCCGACCACACCCAGGGGAAAGTAGTTTCACAGGTAAAGTAGTTCCATTCAGGCCTCGAGAGGGCCTGGATGTAGCAGCATGGTCTGCATCAGGTAAGTGCACCTTAAAACACTTGAACACATGTCTAGCTTTATGAGCCTGGCGCCTAAGGCGCCAGGACAGGGGTCCAACATGAGCCTGGCGCCTAAGGCGCCAGGACTGTGTCCAAAGGGCCCCAGCTTGGGCCCGCTGGCACTTCCCTGGGGGAAATGATGCCTGCCTCTGGGGTTGCTGGGTCGAACCTGGCTCCTTGGAGGCAGGCATCATGACATTACTCTAAATACAATTGCCCTGACCACTCCTGAAGAAAGTCTCTACAATAATTAGGAGGACTGAAACATGTCGAGTTCTCAATTAACAAGAAGAAGAAGCCAGATGAGGCACCATAATAAGAACACTCCCTACGCAATATAGCGGAACCAACAGGTAAAAAGACTGTTTAATAAAGACACAACTTGCATGGAAGCGCAGTAACTACTCCTTTTACATGGGGATTTTCGCTGGACACTATTATTAATGATCCAAGGCAGGGATCATGATATTAAGAGCAAAATACTTCTAGAAAAAGAACAGAGACTAATTTACTTAACTCAAAGTGACAAAAAAGGTCATAATGAATCTATAGAATGGCTGAAAGTATAATCTATTGACTCAAACTTTCACTTAAGGAAACTAATTCTCTGATAACTTTCAACTGTATAGTTATAACAGGAATAGCATCCTTACCGCGGTACATAAGGTGAGTGTTGCTTTAATTTCTCTAAACACTAAAAAAGGACTACCAGCTATCTATATTAGGCCTTCCTAACATGGCGGCTGCTCCTGCCGTTTTTTCGGTGGATTCACAGAAGATTCACAGTGCTCTTACCTCAAAAAACCCGGATCAGAGCAATTAACAAGAAGAAGAAGCCAGATGAGGCACCATAATAAGAACACTCCCTACGCAATATAGCGGAACCAACAGGTAAAAAGACTGTTTAATAAAGACACAACTTGCATGGAAGCGCAGTAACTACTCCTTTTACATGGGGAATAATACGATCATTCACTTATCATAAATGAAGGTTTAAAACTTTCTTAGCAGAGAACTAGAGATGGCACAAGCATAACAACTGTCTCAGCCCGCACTCATAGAGTCAACTAAGAATACTAGCCGATTTTTGTAATAAATACAAGCCCCATTCAAACTGCGTGTTTACTTTTTCTCAACAGCAGTTTGAACCAACCGTGCCGGGATATTTACCGGCTTCCTGCATATTCCAACACGCAACGACATAACGCCACGCAATTGATAAACTGTGCACAGATGCCAACCCACAAGTTAATCTGACCGCAGCCTCATAATATCAGACTGCACACGAGGTAAGCCACAGTTTTGCTTACCAGTGTGAGTGCTATTCACAACAATGTAGAAATGCTTATGAACTGTATGGACTATCGAACTCGCCATAAACGGAACACTACATATAGAATTTCTACAGCCTTCCAACGCCTGACTAAATGAATCTGTCTAGCTCAACTCAAAACATGAAAGACTGATCTCTAGACTCTCTTGTAAACATATCCTTATGTGTTACAGGTAAAAGAGGAATACCTTCCCTTTTATTAAGAAACTACGTCCAACAGTTGTGGACCTTTTCTACTGAAAAACAAGAGAGCACCTACACTAGGAAGTCTAGGTAACTTTATTGCTCCTGAACTCCTCTTGACACATTCATCTGTGCCCAAAGAGTACAATGGATATTACTGATTCTTTTTTATGGTTTTGTCAACAGCTAATGCTCTTCCACTGAATAAATCTTCCAAACTAGAAGATTCCAGACCAACTGTCCTTACTCTAAATACAATTACCCTGACCACTCCTGAAGAAAGTCCCTACAATAATTAGGAGCACTGAAACATGTCGAGTTCTCAATTAAGAAATAATACTAAATTGTATGATAGTTTTGAATATTCCATCTAGGGATTGTCCCAATCTAAATTGAACATTAGACTGAGGAAGAAAAACTGTGAGTGATCCATCAGGATCACAACCCCTATTTTGATAAGGAATTACAGCATAGGTTTGTACATAGATTGATATGATTGATATCTCTATATTTTAGAAATTGTTATATGTTTTGTGCCCTGTTACATATATGTACCTTTTTAGAGTGTCTGATGATGTTTTTTATATGTATTGTGTTCTTGATTTTTATAAGACTATATTAAAATTGACAATTTGTACTAAACATATGTAGTTTGTGATGAGTGAATAGCTGTTGACAAAAAACCAGTGTCCTACCTTTCTATGTATTGATTAGCCTTGTTTCCCAAATTAAGGTAGGACGCCGCCTTGAGCGGTATTTGGGATCTCTCTACTGTTTTTTCATCTATTGCAGTGAATACCTGTGACCCCTGGATCTGGGCCAGCCCTTGGTCAATGTAGGGAAAGGCCATCGGGAAGTATTGACCCGTTTGTTCAGCTCCCTTAGGTCGGCGCAGAGTCTCCACTGGCCGTTTGGATTCAATATCCCCAGCACCTGACTATTGAAGGTGCTGTGGACTGGACGGATTATCCCACGGGACTCTAGGTTCCTAATTATTTCAGTAAGGGACTCCATTGATGTGAGAGGCAAGCGATACTGCTTCACAAACACTGGAGTCATGCCAGGGTCCGTGGGAATTGTTGTTGTGTGGATGTCGGTGCGACCACAGTCATATGAGTCCACCGCAAAGAGATCTTGAAAATCCAAGAACATTTGTTTCAACTTTTGCTTCTGCTCCAGAGTCTCACAGGCATCAGCTAGGCTGACTCTCTCTTCAACCATCTGCCTGAAGCCTGGAAAGACATCTGGTTTCGCTATCTCAGCGGCGTCCTCCAGCTGGGTGGAGAAGTCCCTGGTCAGAGTGCTGATTTGGACTGGAGGCTTTAGGTGGGAAAGGCAGCCCTCATGGACCTGGAAAATCACCTCATCCCTCCTGAAGTCACAAGTCACATGTTCCTTACCATAAGGGCAAGAAGTGTACACCAGGAACTTCCCCCCATGCCGGGTACAGATCCTGTCTGGTGTTGTGTTGTCATCACTGTCACTGTCAAAGCAGTCCTTGGGGATTGGTCCTAACAGTTAATTTCCCAAATCAATGGAAAAATGTCGGTCATCAACCGCCATTCCAATAATGGTGTCTGCGGCTAGAGTGATACTCTTTAAGTCACTGTTATACACCTCTATTGGAATGGTGGCATGTTCTATATTGAGTAGGGGTGTTGGGTTTACCCCCAACCCTTGCTGATGGAAATAAGCATTCAGATGAATATAAGCATCAGGGTTTTTCAATTTCTGTCCTCTTTTAACTTTCACTTTCAGGGAGAATTGTCGGGTCCTTTCTGGGATGGTGACTTCCTCTACAATCTGAATTTCAACTGCATAAGGCAGCAGTTGAGCTGACCTAAATGCTTTCTCTGGGTCCCCAAAGCCCATGGGATTATCCGCTAATCGGGACCAAACTTTGAAGTTTATTATGTCCAAACTAATGGCAAAGCGATTGAGAATGTCACTGCCTAAGTAAAAGGTGGCAGTGACGTCTCGCACGACCCAGCAATTATGGACTATGCTCTTGCTGTCAATGGAGATTTTGAGCATACACCTGCTTGGCAGGAGATGTTTGGAATTGGGTGTTTCAGATCCATTTCCCATTTGTCTATCAGTCTAAATGTGGGAAAGGCTGGATCTTTAGGGAGTTGGCGGAACATGGCTTCGCTGATGAAGCTCTTACCGTTGTTCACACACACTCGGGCGAGAACAGAGTCTTTCCCTTCATTTAACTGAACAGGGATGAACAACTGCTCTCCAATTTGCTGAATATCAGCCAGGCTCTGAGCTGATTTCTCATCTTTCTGGACTATAGGAGTGGGAATGTCTGATTGTGTATTGGTAAAGAATTTCAGAGTGTTTCCTTCCAGTGTGGAATACCACCTTAGACTGGAAGGAAGGTTAATTTTCAGAAATATAGAGGACCCCCCCCCATCACCAGTTTGCTGTCCTACTGCTATTACTGTCACATCTGGAATTTGGTTGTTTTGGAAGTGAAATTCTACTTGGTCAGATTTTTGTTCAACCATGTGGCATGTGCCATTTAAACTAACATGGTTGACACTCTGTTTTAACTTTATTGGTCGGCTAGTCTGGGTCCAGAGGACCTTGTTTACACAATCTATTAGGGGTGACAACCTTTGCAGGCGGTCATTCCCTAATAAACAAGGGGTGCCCTCTAGAGTCACAACTATGACCGGGTGCTTCACCTTGTGTCGCCCAATTTTAATGTCCAAATCCGCAGTCCCCTCGACGGGAATTTCCTTCTCGTCAAAGTTCTGAAGTTGTCCAGGAAGAGAGGTGAGAGGAATTTGATAATTCTCTCCCCTTCCTGAATCCAGTTCATCAAAGGCCTTTTTGGACGGAAAGGTAGCTTGGGATCCTGTGTCCACCAGTGCCAAAATTGTACCCTACCCCTGTACTTGAACCGGGGCATAGTATCTTCCCTCCTTCTCCGCAAAGGGGCACAGATAATGCACATTTTTGGACCACTGGTGGGCTAGTTTTTTAGTTTTGGACATTGAGAGAGAAGAGATTTGAGCAGAATTCGGTGGGGAGTCTTGGGAATCTGAAAAGAAAAGGTGGCAACTAGAGATGGGAGAAGTTTTGAGTTCCCCTGGTTCCGGTTCTGGGCCGCCCCCCCTTTTTGGAGGCAGTCACCAGAATGGGTTTGAACCAGGGGATTTTCGTGTTGTTGGTTCTGGGATGGGATGATGGGCGGCGCTAGATCCGTCCCCACATCTACCCAGTCTGGATTTGAATCCTTTGGCACCCATTTTTCTTTGGGAGGAGTTCCCAAATCCCTGAAGGAGAAGATCCTTTTTCCCAGGATCCTCTGAGGATCCCTCTCCTTCAAATTGAAAGATCTGTACCTCCTCCACAAAGTGGGTCTGTTTGGGTTCTTTGTTTCTCCTATCCCCCCTCTGATCCTTGGGTGGCAGACTTTCAGGGGCAGGAGGATTTGGTTCTGGTTCCTGGGTTTCCTGGGGCTTTTGACAAGTGGGGAAGGAAGCTTCCTCCACAGCTTTACACCCCCCTTCCCCTTGTGCCTCCTCCCTGGGAACCGGTGGGTTGTCGGGGTGCTGTTCTGGAGCACCAGGTCCAGAGTTGGAGGCATTCTGTGCCGGCATGCCCATCTGAGGGTTCTGTTGAGCCCTCAGCATGCGACCCAGATCCTGTGCCATGTTTTGGACCTGGCGCTCTAGCTGTGAAACCCGCTCAGGCTGATACGGGGTTCTCATTTCTCCCCTGGGCTGATCCCGGGAAGGGTAGCTTTCCTTTCTCTGGTAATACCCCGGGTTGGGAATATTTGGGTAACCCTCCACCCTTGGCCTCCCCTCTCCCGGATTAGGTTGTCTGGGCTCAGGAAATTGGGGAAAGAAGGATGGATGATTTTGGGGTTGGAAGTTTTGTGGATACCTGGGGAAAACGTTCTGCCCAGGATTTGGGGAATTTTTTCCCTCCTGGGGGAAGTGAGGAGAGAAGGTCCCTGGGTTAGGTGCTGCTTGGTTGGATCCCCCCCCCTTGGGCTGGAGGAGTCCACACATCCCTTGTAGCGGGGACTAATATAGTCAGGGGAGTGAGGGATCCCATTTGTGGGACTACCTCCTTGGCTCCCTGTCTGTGACTGGCCCGAGGGCCTTCTGGGCTTGGGATTATTCTGCTGTGCAGGCAGGTTTTTAGGCCCCCCATCTCCAAATCCAAAATAGGGGCAACCTTTACCTCTGCCACCTTAGCAGAAGCAGGGGTGTTGGTTGGTTTGTGGCTTTTTTCAGCATTCTTGTTTTCTATGGGCTTTTGCACCTCATAGATTCGGGTGGCCTGTTCAATGACCCAGTATAGTGATCTTTTCTCATGAAAATCTCTCATTAGCTGGGTCATGATGTACTTTGGTAGAGCATAGAAAAAAGTATTAACAAATTCTTTGCTGTCCGTGCGCACCCTTCTGGTAGTCTGCGCAAAGGCACACTTTAACTCCTGCACAAATTCTTGTGGGGCCTGATCCTCCCCTCATTGCAAGTTGTAGGCTGCCTTGCAAGCCTCTTGGAGATTTCTGTGAACAGAAAAATGCTTCAAGATGGCCGCCCTATAGGTGGACCATCTAGAATGATTTTGGTCCTCCAGCCCCGCAAAGAAACTGGAGTATTCTGGTGAGAATGTCCATTTCACATACTGAATGCAGCTACTACTGTCTTTCAAATGGAAAGTTTCCATCATCTGCTCAAAGAGCTCTAAGTGCTCCCAAACAGAATACTTAGCGTTCTTATGATAAGGCGTGATGACGCTCCTTATTGCCTTGATCTGTTTTAAGGGGTCCTTAAGCAAGGCCCTTTTTACCTTATTGGCCTTCTTGGTTCGGTTAACCCTGGTCCAATCATCCTCTGACTCAGAGGCACTGCTCCCAGAGGTGCCCGTCTGGTCTCCTAGATTCTCCCAGATTCTGCGAGCCTGGGAATGGCTGGCAGAATGTGGGGACCTAGTCTCCTGCGTCCTGGGGCGCTCAGAGGAATCTTCTGATAACTCCTTGCTCCCAAGATTTGATGGGTACCCCCCCCCCCCACACACTGTCCTAGCTGGGCAGAGGTTTTCAGGATGCCCTTAGTGGGCCTACTCTCCTGGAGTTCCCCACTAAATTTCACTGTACTTGGGTACCCATACCCAGATGCCTGCCCCTCCATTCCTAGGAGGTGCTGGTCTATGAGTCCCATACTTCTGACTGGATAGTAATCTGCCATCCCGTGGCCCTGGGCTCATGTGCGCCAGTGGACATGGGGGTGGCAGAGTCCAGGGACTGGGAGAGATGAAGGCCTCTGGTCCTAGGGTTCCTGAGTTTATGCTCAGGTGTTTCCCTTTCCCAGCGAACCTCATCTCTATCAGCCCCTGCTCCCTGTTGCCATGCAAGAGCCTGAGCTTTCTGTTCCTCAATCAAGGCCTTACTAGTCTCTATCAGTCTCTCTTGCATGGCTACCTGCCTGTGGAGCCTATCATTTTTCTGACAGAGAGCCTCATTTTCCCTCTGTGCTTCCTGGTTTGTCTTTGAGTACTGGGCCAGTCTTTGATGCAGGAGGGTTACCTCCTGAGTCCCATCCCTACTGGCCTGCTCCTTTCTTGCCAGAGCATCTTCCACCCTCCCGGCGTGCTCTAACAATCTGTCATGCTCTTTTTGGAGGTCACCCAGTCCCTGGAGGGCCAGGTGATTTTCTTCCAGTTTCCCTTTAAAGTGACAGACTTCCTGGCCTAAGCTGTCCCGTTCCTGAGCAAGAGCCTGCCTCTGTGCCACCAGGTCGTCCCTCTGTCTTTGAAGCGCACCAGCTTTCTGGCGCTCTTCATCAAACTCTGCCTGGGTGTCCAGGTCTTTCAGAATTAATTTGTTGCTCTCTGCCTTCTCTCTATCTAGGTGGCTTTGCAGGGTGACTACCTGCTCTGCAAATACCCTGTTGAAATCCAGTTGTTGCTCCAGCTTTTTCTGGCTCGGCAGTAGAGAGTCAACACTTTCTTGGTACTCCTTCTGCAAGGCCAGAATTCTGGTATCCTGTTCTGCCTTTTCCTGTTGCAGGATAACCATATCCTCTTTTATTTTAACTATATACTGCCTGCTTTCATTTTCTGACTCCTGGCTCCTCTGCAGCCTCTGCTCAGAAGAGTCCAGATCAGATTGGGCCTTTTCTAACGCCATCAGTTGCCTACTTGCCAGATCTTGGCCTTCAGCATATTTGTCCTGTATGGCTCCCATGGATAAATATAGATATGCCGCTATCTTGGCAATCTTATTTTGCTCATCCTTGGCCTTAGGAGCCATATATAGTTCACTCAGGGCTACATGTAAGGGACCCTGATCTCTCCTGTTGGAGTGATCTGTTGTGTAATTGCCTGCAACCACACATTCTGATCCTGCTCAGTCCACTCACCTCTCACAAATAACTTATGTAAAAGGTGTTCTCTAGCTATCTTGATGTCTACCCATGTTGCCTTTTTGGAAATATTAATTTCCTTCCTGACTTACAGAAGTTTATTTTATCTTTGCAGAACAGACAGTTTCCTTAGAGCGTTCCCTTTTGAGGGGTACTTCTACAGTGTAACACAGTGTGGTAGCCCAACAGGGTTTATGTATCCTATTAGTTAGCACACTGTATTAAGCTGCACAATCTCTAATCCAGAAATCCCGTGCACGAGCCCCCAATCTGTAAGTGATTTCAATCCAGCACTACAACTAAGTCAATGCCTAGTATGGGATGCCCAATGGAAACCCTTATTTATATATTTTTATGTCAAAAGTTCCTTTAATTCTGGATGATGTACCCTAATATAAAGCCCCTCTCTCTGAATCTCCCCGGTCTCACTGAACCAAGAAGGTTGTTTTGCAAAGTTAAAAGATTTATTTGAAGAACTGAACAATATATATCACACTTTTATATATAGGAATAATATCTGAATATCGCACTTATGAATATGAACAATGATCAGCAATGGATAATATTACAATATCAACAATCTCTTTAATCAATTAGGAGTAGGAATAGGAAGAATAAGGTAGCAGAGAATACTTTGCGTGGGTTGAATGAAATGCAGTGATATGAAAGAACGCAACACAAAAATAAACTTGATATGAATTTAACCAAAGACAAGGTGATCACTCTTTCCCCCTGTTATTACTCACTCCCCCCAATATGCAATATGCAATATGAATAGATGGAATGAGGGCACAGAGGTTTCAGGAATAACAATCAACAATTGCAGTTTCAATCCCGATTCCCCCCCAGCAAGTTTAGAGAAAACAGTAATGATTTAAACAGGTCAATTGCTTTTAAATGTGGTTTGAATTGAATGGGAAAATGCCAAAAGGATTTTAATTTGCTAAATTAGGATTCAGCACTAGTGAGAGTTGCTCTGAATTGGGTCAGGTAAACACTAGCAATGATTGTAGAATGATTAGCAGATGGAAAACGAAATTCAGAAGTTGAAATCAAGAAATAGCAAATTCGCTGCAACTTTTCCGCGTGCAGGAAACACGATTATGGAAAAACTATAAGGAATAGGAATGTTCATTTGGAAGCTGAGGATGTTAGCTTCAAAATGACATTTAAATATCGTTTCTAGCACGTACGGTTCAAAAGTTACAGAGGGTTTAGTAGAAGTCGATTTTTCTCAAAAGGACTCAAGATTTCTAATGAAATTGTGCTTTGAATTACAAACAGTTTGGCTTACACTAACAATGATCACAGGATTAGATGGATGAGAAAGGATTCAGAATGGACAAAAGAGATTCTACAATGCAGTCTGGATATGTTGGAATGGGTTGGATGGATTACTTTAAACTAAGAGATGACTATGGACAGTTCTACGCTAAATACTCACAACTCTGGTTTTGGAATGGAATGGGCCCGTCAAAGATCTGGTCAAGGGTTTGGACTTCACTCGTCACCGGACAGGATCAGGGCACCGGAACTCTGCTCTCAGCAAGGCACTCTGGTTTGCACAGCGTCTTGGACTGGATCTGACGGGTTCTGGGACAGCTCTGCTAGACTGATCTGGATCTTGGGTTCTAGCAAACAGAAGCAGCAAACAGCTCAGCCAGGCTGTTGAATGGGTTAGGCTAGGCCCCATGGAAGTTTAGGGGCTAAATCAGGTTGCAAGATTTGTAAAGGCCTGCTGAAAAGGGGTCAGCTTTTTGGATTGGCCTCTGCTTCAGGGTTATAGAGTCTGGTTCTAGAGTCTGGATCTGGAGTCTGGTTCTGGAGTCTGGATCTTCCTGCATGGTGCTTCGCCAGTGGATCAGTTGATGAATGAAAGTGTGTGTTTTTTTCCTGTCCTCAGCAGTCCCTATTTATCCATTTTCCAAGGTGGTTGGGGAGGCTGATTGTCTATGCCCAGCCCTCTAAGGATCTGATAGGTCAGAGACTTCCCTGTCCCCTGATTTGAGAAAGGAACAGTGTGTCATGAGGTGTCATCATGTGTCAGAGTGATACTGCCATTTACAATCTAGGGAAGAACCTCCCCTTTGCTTTTACCCAGAAAATCTATTTTTCCCAAAAAAACATATTTTCAATATGCACGACTTGTTAATAATACATATACACATCACAGATTGCCTAAGGTACCTTTCTGTCAAAATCTTATCTTCCTACGAGTTTTGGTTCATAAATGACAATTTTTTGCGCTTTTGGTTGGTTACACATTTTCGGATCTGTACAATTTTTTACACATACATGCACATACCCTCTGGGCATATTCCTGTAATTTTCCATGTTCCTAGCATAATCACAATAGCTACAATATTAAAAATGTTGTGGTTCAGTCTCTGAATGTCGCACAGATTCCAGATTAGTTTTAAACTGTGAGTGAATTTTTCATTTTAGTAATCTCTAAGTTTCGTATTTTTGTCAGCTCGGTACAATATTTTATAAGTCTTTTCCTTAAACATATATTTAGTCCAATTTCAAATCCACATTTTCAGTCTGGCCCGCCTCCAAAGCCTGACTGAGTCAGAGAGTCACATGGCTTGTCTTCCTGCCAGGGCAGTTGATGTCAGTCACACCCGAATTAGCATTTCCATTCAGTTCAAGGACTCCTTTGTCTCTTTCCCAGAGCCACGTGCCAGAGTGCCCCTCCCATTTCCTTTCACACTTGCCTGTCAGATACTCAGCAGAGCACAGGAGAAAAGATTCCTTTGTTTAGGGAGGAGGTGTGGAATGTGTTTGAAGCTCAGAGTGGGAAACCTCTTGGAAGTTTAGCTGAATCAGGTTACCTTATAGTCCATTTTAACATTGTTCCTTGTGCAAAATTACAGTTACAAATTTAAAATAAGCAAACATATCTTCAATTCCAGTCTTTTTCAACATGAACATCAACGTGTGGCACCCTATATTGCATTTGATGGAAGTCCCTTCCTTGGCATATTTAGCTTTTTGAGACACAAGTTTCTCCTGTCAGATTTAGAGATTGCCAGCGTCTGACAGAGGCGAGTAACGGTATTGCACCCATTTTTGGCAGATTTCTTTCCAGCAACCATCTTCAAAAGTGGACTTTGTTCAGATAACATATACTTCTGCTGACATTATATTTATTTGGATTATTGAAGTAGAATGATGTTCAACACCCAACAGGAGGTTGGATCTTTTGGGTGGTTGTGAGCCATGATTTTTGCACATTTGACAACCAAGAAAAAACGGATTTTCACACAGCTCTGTGTTTCTTTTGCAATCAGCCTTGCTCTGTGGGCCGCCAATGGTGGGTTTTGGCAGTGGTCTCCTGTGTTACCACTGACATAGGCAAAAGTGGATGGCGGCCTATTTTTCAGATTGTTACTGCACCATTCTGGGTGATTTTAGCGAGCAGAATGCTTTCCAGTGGCCATTCTGATGTTCCTGATGCAAGCAATGCACAGTAATGTTGCAGGGCCTGGACTAGTGGGGGAAAACATCCCACCAGAGGAAGCAGCCTCCAGGTTCCATGGAACACGGGCAGATAATAGCAATTTCAGCCTGCGATCCAAGGATACTGATTGGCTTCTCCCCCCACCCCAGGTGCTAATAGAGGAATGAAGTTCACCAAGAAGTGCTGCATGCTGAAGACTGAGGTTCATGGTTCCTAGAGACAATAGAGGAATGCAATGTATCAAGAATGAGTACCACAGCACCATTTTCTTTCATCTGCTGATGCTGGTGATTGGGCAAAATGTGGGCATTACCAGTCCGACAAAGTGCACCACATCCCTCAATTTTATTTGCTTTTCTGCGACTGGCTGCCATCGAAAGGGAGAAGGGACTTCATTTAGTCCCTTCTCTCCGTTCCCTGGTGGCCATCTTCTTTCTTTACTTTTTTTTCTTCACTTTTTCATGACAACCATGGAAAGGGTGAAGGGACTATGTGTAGTCCCGTCTCCCCGTTCCATGGCGGCCACCTTCTTTGTTTACTTTTTTCTTCTCTTTGAATGCCCACCATGGAAAGGGAGAAGGGAGAACGTGTTTTTTCCCTTTCCATGGTGGCCATCTTTTTGTTTTCTTCTTTTTTTCAGTTGCTAAATGCCAAAGGTGATTCACAACTTAAAAAAAGACACTATTAGTACCAGGCCTGTGACTATGTGCCCCGGGGCATTACCTGAAGTTCTAATGCCTCCTCAGCTCAGGGATTATTGCTTAAGTGCTGCATGCTGGAGCCTGAAGTTCATGGTTCCCAGAGACAATAGAGTAATGCAATTTTGCACCCAGTGGTGTGAGCCAACCAATCAGGTAGCTGGAACAGCAGGAGAGACTACAAATCCCCGCCCACTTTTCCATCCACCCAAGGCCTTTCACCAGGTGGCGCAATTTGTATTTTTATTTTTTAACGTGGAGCGGCAACAGGGAGTCTCTAATCACATAAGGTTCATGATAATGTTCCCAACATTGCAAGTAAGATCTATGACAATTTGCACAAAAGGACATGTTTACGAAATTAAAAATGATTAAAATAGTTGGAATAGTTGTGACAGTATCTGTGTCTCCAGTGAAGATGTGGCCAGGCGCTGTTTTATTTTTTTTACAAACGTGTACCCTAACTACAATCAAGCACTTTCCCCAAATATTTTAGGAGTGGAATTTAGAATAGTAAATAACAACAATCCTGGAATATGTTAGGAAGGCATTTTATGAGTCAAAACCAGCTGGAAGTGTTTTTGCAGCCGACATTTTCGCATAGAACCGCTATGATCATAAGTAAATCTTGTACGCAATGGCACATGGTGCCTGAGGATAGTGCAATGATTCAACTAATAATAATAATAATTATAATAATAAAAATAATAATAGCAATATTTCCTCTAAACTAATGGCAATAGTAATTCGTCATTTAGCCACTTCTCTCCCAGCTTCATCTTGTAATAATGGGTCTCCAAATTGGCGCCTGTTAAAAACCAAGCAATGGGCTTGGCTGACCTTGATTTGGGAGATTTTGATAAATGTAGGTACGGGTTATCTTCCTCCTCTAACTGGGCAAGGAGTGTGGGATGGGTCTGCAGCAACACCAGTATATGCAGTAGGAGGCACGTGTGCTGCTGGACACAGACACGCAATGTCTACGAGCCAATCTCTCACCATGTCTCCCATCTGACATTACATGAACAAAGCCCAGGTGGGCGAAACATTGGCACGTGCTGTCTAATCAGTCATTGTAGGACATGTATATGTAGGATATATGTATATTAGAATATGGATATCACCACTGGTCTTAGTCATGTAATTTGATTTCATATAATTTTGAACCACTGCACACAAGTTTCTGGTTCCTTTCTTTTTGTTGTTGCACACTTGACATAGGGCAACATCGCATTGCATTCTGGTACCTGAAGTCCTGCAATGATAATTAACCAAGTAAATCTACATATTCCAGGCTCAGATTCCAGTGTAAGTTAAACAGCTCAGATCTTGAGATATCTGTTTCAATTCTGGAAGGTTCTAGCGTAAAGAAAATGTTAAAGTTAATCTTAAAATACAACCTTGTAGGTTGCCAGTTCCGTCCAATCATGGCCTTCCCATACCCCATAGACCTAGTTATGGAGAAATAAGGTCACAAACGTCAGAGTCATGAGGTGGTTCTTAACACTTCAATCCATCACCTTCACGATGGAACACAAAGAAGTAAAGCTCAAGTCGAAAGTCGACTTTCCTAGTTGCTGTTGGGGGCTGCCTCCAATCTCCGGGGGCAGCCCTCTGATGCTGTCGGGATCACCCGAAGGTCTGGGACACGTCGGCGGGCAGCCGGCGTGTCTCACGCAGTCATCTGCCAATCACTAGTATTGATGTGCGCTTGCCGTTGCCGGGCTCAAGTAGCTGTCGATGGGTGCCTGGCGTTCTCCCTGCCCAGGGGCGCACGAGCACTCCAGGTGGAGCCGCAACCCCAGGGATTAGCACACGTGTGACTTGTGGAGTTGCACTGCCCGTTTCCCCGGGCCCTTCCAAAGTCTCTCCCACCCTGGTTGATTTCACCGGGGCCACTTGGTCTCTCTTGCCCAGGGCGCACGAGCACTCCGGATCGGAGCCGCTACCCTCAGGCTCAGTGCAACTGTGGCCTGCAAGAGGGGTTGACGTGATATTATCCTCGCCCCTCCTCTGAGTTGCCTGGCCAGGTCCAGGGTCCACCTGTGACAGAGGTGCAGAGGGATTACCCTCTTCTTATTGTCCTTTGCCCTTCCCAGGCTGATCACCGCTGCGACCCGGGTACTGGAATCCTCTTCCCTTGGGCCCCGCAGGCTATGTGGGAGGTGGCTGCTCCCCCTTGCTTTTATTATTGGCCCGGACGCTGATGGGCCTCCCTTTTCTTTGTGTGGGCCACGACGTGATGAGGCCCCACCCCTTTTTGCACCGCGAGGAAATGAAACCCCTCACTGCTTCCTCTTTGTTTTGTTTTTTTGTTTTTTTTTGACAAATGAACCGTTTTCACCCTTCGGCAGCCCGGGCTGAGTCAATCGCGCTCCCCGGTCTGATGGGGGACGCTGCCGCGAGTCGGATCTTCAGGCCCGCCCCCTTCCATTGTTCGGGAGCTTGGCCCACGCTGGGGCCGGGCCCCCGCTGTCCCAGGCACGGGCCTTCACAGGCTCCGCCCCTTTACCTTCGTTGGCAGCCCGGGCTCCTTCCGGCCCCCACCGCGGGCCGAACACCCACACGGCCGCCGACTGCAGCCGTGTGCGCGGGTCCCCTCTCCGCCCACCACCGAGACTAGCTGGTGGGCGCGACCTACGTCGCCAGTGTTGGGGGCTGCCTCCAATCTCCGGGGGCAGCCCTCTGATGCTGTCGGGATCACCCGAAGGTCTGGGACACGTCGGCGGGCAGCCGGCGTGTCTCACGCAGGTAATCACCCTGCGGCGCCCGGGGTCACCGGGCGCACGAACTACCGTGCGGGGGTGTCACCCCCTGACTCCAGCGGTCGCGGCCCCGAGGGCACTTGGGCCGCGCCACACTCACAAGGCCACGACCACCTGGCAGGCCCACACCACACAAGAAACACAGACACGAGTTGCCACTTCCGGGGGCTCTGCTGCTCTGCCCTCGCATCGCCAGCAGAGCCCCTTTTATTAAAGGAGCACGTGAGCGTCATGACACAGTCACGGCGCTCACGTTGCCCAAACAACTAGAACCCCAAACAACAGTTGCCATCCTCTGCCATTAAGGAGCAGACTTGGGGGGGGCCGGCAGATTCAAAGGTGGGGGTATGTTATAAATATCCATAACATATCCCTACCGATGAGACCCAGATGAAAGCAAACATCTTCAAACCTGCACCTCTAAACTCACTTTTATAGCCGAGACAAAAAAGTATGTTTAGTTTGAAATGTATACAACTTTACAGACAAAAAAAATGCTTGTTTAAAGCAATAAATGTGCTCTTAGTTTTTGTGCTATTTTTGAAGATGAACTAGAACAGAGACTATGGTTGTTAGTCGAAGTCAAATACCTTAGCAAACCAACCAATCAAAACTGAACTACCTAGCAAGACGATCGGGTAACACAGCATGCATGAATGTAGCATTTAAGCAAAATAAAATAAATGCTTTGTTCCAACTCTTATAAGGACATATGACATGGACCCGAGCAAGTAAATGAAGGCCTACATTCTACTCTCACAGATCCTTCTAATCAAGCAATCTACCTGTGCCAAACCAATCAATACAAGAGAAAGGAAAAACACAGAATGTGCAGCTGCGGCCAGCTAACTGCTGAATAATGCATGCAGCACAGAGAGTGTGACATTCAAAGGAGCCCTACCATTATACGCTGTACGCTGTACACTTTCCAAGTTATGCTTGCTTTTTAGAACCCATCAAGAGAGCATGTTCTCTTTTTCCGTGTGCTTTTGATGGACTATGGGCTCATCACGAGTTTGCCGATAACCCGCCGGTTGTACCAGGATATTACGGGTGCTGGCAATGGCGATACGTTCCCATTCCATGGAATCCTATAGGACTTTGCCTCCCAGCAGCTCTGTATGCTGGTGGTTCACTGCCGCTACTGGCAAACTCGTAGTGTGCCGGTACAGTAACAATTACCAGCAATTTTTGGGGCATTTTTACCAAACAGGCACACTCGTAATGAGGCAGTTGCTTTAAAGTCCTGGTTTATTTCCATTCTGGTTCTTGAGGCTTTTTTTCCACTGTGATTATGGGACCACATATCCCTGAATGCAAAGATCAAAACAATCAGGACTGGATGAGAAACTGACATTGGACATGTGACAGCTCAAGACTTCTGTTCTTTTTATCAGTTATATCTGACGCTGGCCCTCCAGAGTGCTACTAGGGTGGTTAATAATAACATAACAACATAACAGCTATCTCTTGTCGAAGTACCTGATCTGCATTGAGTCCCGGTTTTGTATTGTGGTACTGGTAGTTTTGCTCTTACTAGAATCCAAGGAAATGAGAAGTCAGCACCTCACAAGGAAGGAGCAGGAACTATTAAACCAGGCTTTCATTTAAGCAGTGCCTAAAAAGAAACAAAAAAAACTCAAAATGGATTAGTACACCTAAATGCCACCCGCAGGGTTGGGAGATCAAATGCTTGAGAGACACAGAGCGGATTTTAAAACCAATTTAGAAGGCAGAAGCCAGCAGACCCAGGGATCGCATACTCAAGCATTTTCACGATAACCAGACAACCTGATAAAACAAATTCAGTCTTAGATATTCTAGATATAAAGGGTAAATTAAACGCCCAAAAAAGAGGGCTGAAATCGCCATGCTGCAGCGGAGCAGCCCTGGCTGAGCCCTTACCGAGCTGTGCAGCAGAATCCAGTGGTTGAGTTGAGTGCAGCTCGAACCTAGTTTTTGAAGTGAACCATTGGAAGTGCAAGATCCAGTCAGGCGTTCTACTAGATCCACGGGGAAACGTGGGGAAAGTTGCTTTTGGCTGCTTCATATCACACGTGACCTATTAGGATGGTTCTAAACGGCGTATTTGGGGTTCAGGTTTTCCAGGAGACCAACATCATGGGTCCTGAAGGAAGTAGTGCTGGAACGTGCAGATGTCTGTTTCAGGAATCCCAGCAGAATGGCACAGAGCACGGCCAAAGATATGTAGTGCTGGAAAATGCAGGTTTGGGTTCACGCCCTTTCTGTGGAGCGGAGCATTGCATCATGGTGGATCTAATCCTGAAAAGTGAAGATTCCGGATCCAGGTCTTCCATCAGAGCAGCACTGTGGGGGCTGTAACTTTGCTATCAGAGTCCACAAGATCAACAAGAGACAAAAAGAGGGTGTATTATGCACTGCACTGGGATGGGAATACGGCCGAGGCAAACCAAGGCTTCAAAAACATTGTCAAAGTCCAAAGGAAAACAGGAAAAAAGTGTAGGAGCAGTTTAATGTAAAGACCGTGGTCCTGAGTCCAAACATTTGACTACATATCAGATCACTGTCCAGCTGAACCCTCCTGCAGGATGCCCACCGCTTGCAAGGTGACAGGGCTTCAAGAACCAATTGTGGTGGCGGCTAGCATGTAGAGTCCCTCAAGGACGGTGGTTGCTCACCTTGCTGATGACGGTCTATGTCTTCCTTGCCTGTCCTGGAATGATAATCAGGCTGCTGTGACCGAGTCCCCTGCCAAGGGTAGTCTGGCCTCCAGGGGTCAGAGAGACCCCCTGGAACAGCTTCTTCTGGAAGAACCACGTACTCTGTAGCAATTTGACTTGGGGTCTTTCCTGGTGTTTCTGGATGCATTAGAAGTATTGTGCCAGGCTAGCCTCTAAGTCTGCCCGCTTCTATCCCTCGGTTTTGCTTTGGGGCCTTTGACATGACCCCTATCAGTCTTTGGCCACAGGTCCACAAGGCTGCTGACTCTCTCTGCTCTGCTGCCATGACTTCTTTGCAGCTCCTGCCCCACTGCTACAGCCTTACACCATTCAGACCCGCTCTCAAGCATTGGCCCTCTGTTCTCAGCCTATGTTGGTAACTCTCAATCGTCTTCACTCTGTCCACCTGCACCTCTTTCTACTTCCACCAACCCTCTTCCAAGGAATTCCTCCATCTTCCTTCTCTTATTCTCCTCTCTTCCTCAAGCTTCTCTGGCCCACCGGTAAAACCTTCCCTCTCCTTCACTTATCACCATCCTTCACTATCCACCTGACACAACTCTACCCTGTCTCCTTTGCTCCTGCAGCTTCACTTAGCTCCTTTGCCCTTTTTATACCTACCTCCTGTCACTAATTAGGGCACTAAAGGCTGTGGGGGAGACACCTGTGATCGGATAGCAGCCTTGCCAGCAGATTGCAGGAGGGATACGCTTCCCACCCCCTCCCGTGTGTTAATACTATCATCTGTTTTACTGATTGTCAGCCCATGGCTCTATGGGCTGAAGATGGAAATTGGTTTGGGGAATTACCATTTTGGAGTCCATCGGGCCGCCATGGCGGCTGCCAGACTCTGCGATGCTACCTCCTTAGCATGCGTATCTCCTGTCTGCCCTGGCATGCTGCTGGTCTTTGTGTGTAATTCCATTCCCCATTTGCCCTTCTGCTGTGGAACCCAGGAAAACCTGGGAATGTGGTCACATTGCAAATTGTGATCAATGCTTCCATCCCTCCTTTCGCTCCAAAGCCTGGTGTTGCATTCACAATCTCTTCCAGCAAACTGTGGGCATCCTGGGTACTCAGAAATATTGAAGTCTTCTCTTTCCCCTGGTAGGAGAGGTTATGAGGGGCCCTAATCATGAGATCTAGAATAAGAAAGAAACCCTGAAGGACCCCGTGAATACGTCCTCTGGGGTTGGTATCACTTAGCAGGTGGCTTCCCTTGGGCCTCCGGAGTCCCCCTTGCTCCACTTTCTAGCTTCACCAACGGGGATTCATAACTTTTGGCCACCTTTCCATCTGGCTCCCTCAAGTCTCCTCTTTAATGGGGAGGAGGTTCAGACTCGGAAATTCAATATTCAACTGGAGCTTTCCTTCTTTGTGTTCCCCGTGAAGGTGAAAGGTTGAAGGGCTAAGAACCACCTCTTTAGTCTGGAGTTTGTGTTTGTTACTTCTCGCTAACCAGGTAAACAGCGCATGCCCCTGTGATTAGCCAGAACTGGCAACCTCTTCAGTGTTATTTTAAAGCCTCATTTTCCCATATGGTGGGCCAGAACACTAATTTGGTGGTGCATAGCTGTGTTCCCTCCCAGATGAAATTTCGTAGGATCATCAGTCAGGACGACTTTCCTGAATGTTTTGGGCTGCCAGATAAAGATGCTTTGTGAGATCTTCCCAGATCCTACCGTGGATGACGATGTCATCGATGTACACCCTTGCAATCTCCTGGTGTGGATCTATAAGGAAATCCTCAATGTCATTGAAATGTGGCTGGTGTGCCAATAAATCCAAAGAGAAGCATAATAAAGTGGAATAGCCCCTCTAGAGTTGATAATGGCGTCTTCTCTTTATCCTCCAATGCCAGGGGAATTGACAGGCACACTGTCACCAATGTCAATATCATATCTACACCATGGGGTGAGGCCCAGTGCCAGTGAGGACAGAGGGGCTATGTGATGCTGGAAATGCCTTATGGAGGCACAGGGCCTCCTAGTCCTTGTCCTACCACTTCTCTGTGTGTGGTTTCCTTATGTTTTCTGCCACAGAGATCCAGCCTGGACCTCCGGCAGTACAACTCTCCATTTTATCTTTTGGTGAACAACACCCTTGGGATACCCTTATGCTACCCATGGGTGGGGGTACACCCTTGCACCCCTTATGTGTTCTTTTTTGGGAAACTCTGTGTTACCCACAGAGCAGGGTATGGGCTGGTGGCAGCTACATGCTGACTTGGCAGTGGTTCTGAGTGTCCTCCATTATTGAGGCTTCCAGACCCTGCCATAGGAATCAATGCGCTTTGAAACACTATTTACTTGATGTATAAGCACCTTAAAAATGCACATTAAAATAAATAAAAAGTAAATAAAATAAATGTGCAAGTATCGCATTGAGAGATCCAGGGAGAAGAGAGATGTGGATGAGCCAATGTTCCCCATCATCTCGTATACGCACGACACTGGGTAATTATCAAATTCCGATATTTAAGTGATCTTCCTGAAGTGAATACTAAAATTCTAACTTCGATCTAGTTTTGCCCACCAGTAGAATTGGGGAGGACCACTGACTTTGGGAGTGCTCATTATACCCCAAATTGAGCCTTTTCTGAATTTTGTCATGAATAATCTGGCATTGAGCTTCATTGAGCCTATAAGGCCTCCGGTATATGGATTTCCCTGATATGATGTGAATATGTGGGAAAAATTCAGTTTGTTCATGAGCTAGACGAAAAGGAATTGAGCTTATGGCCCTTAATAGGTAGCGCGTCATGCCGTAGGTGGGAAGCAGAGTAACTCTTTACACCAAATAATCAAACTAACTCAGGAAGGTGGCAAAGTTAGTTTACTGTTTTAATACCAATTGTCTAAAACAGGGAGTTACAACAGACATCAACAGACGTCGCACAGCATATCTCTCAAAGCAATTCATAAATAACAACACCTTTATAATAGAAATTCATCATACGTGACGTCATACTACGTGGCAAATAAACGGAAACCTTCGGGGGATTGTGGTTGGCTCAAGGGGAACATCTAAGTATACTTTCTGTAAGGGAATGGGTAGTGATTGGGTCTCTGTAGTCAGGTGCACAGCTCATGCCCACCCCTTGTGCAAGTCATCTTCATCAATTATTAGCTAGACTGCACGCCATTGGCTATCAAACTATAAGGCTCTTCGTTATAAGGCCTTCTACAATTGGCTGGCATGCTTGCGCCCTTCTGGAACATATGATTCACTAGCAGCACGTAAGTTCATACCCCAGGTGTCAGGCGGTGGACTTGACTGTGTCTCCCCACCCAATTAGCCCAACATCTCTCATCACCATGCCTTCTGCCATAAAGATTGTCTTTGAACTTGGCATTGCTTTGTATTCTTGTCTCCGGGAATATAAGGGAGTGTGAGCATGCGCTATCTTGGTTCTGGACGGCATGCCCTACTTCTATTTCCATCCTCAGCTCACGTGACAGGAGACTGCAATTCGGCCTCTTTTCCAGCATTTAATTGTATTAAATGAATAAACCTGGCACTCATGGCGTCCTTTCTTTGCACCTTAAAAAGGAATGATTCAGCGTCTCACCGTTCTTCAAGGATAGATAACCAGTCTTTGGCAGCTCCCAGTCTTGACACTAGACCAGACAGCCTTTCTCGATCCTTCCATGCTCTTAGCTACTTGTTTGCTGCGACACAGATTCAGCCTTCTTCCTGGGCTTGAACTTACTATAATTGTGACACTGTTGTCCAGCATCTTTATAATGGCGGCACCGCCTGCAGTCTATTCACTACATATAGCCAGCTTCTAAGATCACTTAGACTACTTGCGTTGCTGCATCTGCATTTTCTGCAGTGCTCTACATACGTGCAATCTATGTCTCACATATGAAAGTTTACTCGACTCTTTACTTCGTCATCAGTTTCTATAAGATCCATACATTCTTCTCCTTCAGCCATTCTTCTCAGTGTGTTATGCTTGCTTCTTGTGATGTCAGCAACTTATTTTTCTCTTATTTTCATATTCCTTCAGGGATTCTCCTCCAAGAGATTATCATCTCTTCGGGGATATATCTGATTCTCAGCGGAAAAATAACAACTGCTGGTGTCAAACATGGCACTATTTCAGGCTCCCAGCACACAGCTAGTAGGGTGGTGGGACTTCCTGCAGGAGCAGTTGGCTGCTCCTCTACAGAATACCAAGTCCAGAAAGCCTTGGGGTAGGTATGACCACAGCCCATCATGCAGCCCTTGTTCGGTGGATGAAGATTCCTCCCATTTTTTCACCCCTGTAACAGCAGAGCCTTCTCCATCGTCCCTCCATTCCTTACACCAGTTAAAATGGTATATTTGTGAATGCTTCCAGTGGTCAATGGACAATAAATGTGTACACAGTCATTCAGATTAGTTACGACAACTGAGATTCAATAGGGCCCATGCCATCTGGCCAGCAGATTTTGTTCTCATGCAGGACAAAGCACTAATGGCTTTCTGCTTGCCTCAGGCTTGTTTAAGATGTTGAGTGACCAACTCACAGACTGAGGTAATACAATCACTCGTTCATTGAACAAACTAAGCTGTGATCACTGTTGGGGTTTTCCGAGGCCCCCAAGCCTTCCTTCTGAACATCTAATATGTTGTAGAGTTCTAACCTGTAGACCACCTTGAAGAGTGAAAATCATATTGATTCAAGAATCCAAGGATGCTTGATGGGCTACAAAGGAAAAGAGAACCCACAGTAGCAGATTGAAGGTCTTGCCATCTTCTGCCATAGGATTGCATAGCAAGTTCTTTAAGGTTTGATTGAATCACTCCTCTAAGTCTGAGGTTTGTGCAGAATATTCAGATTTGTAGGGTGGCCTATATTGCCCCCATACGTTTGGCTGTGAAGGTGGTTCCTGGATCAGTAACGAATCCCTTCGGGAACCCCATCCAAGTGAAGAAGGGAACCAGATGTTTAAGTATCTGCTGGGTTGCATTGTTCCAGATTGAGAGGGTTCTGGATAGTGGATGTCCTAATCCATTATGACTAACGTGTATCAGTTTCCCACCAAGGATACATATAGGGGTCCCATAAGATTCAGGCTTAACTGGGGGAAAGGTGCGTCTATGATCGACAGATGATGGAGGGGGACCTACCGAGAGACACTATGACAAATGAGACGTATCTCACAATAGCATTGAAGCAGCCAATACATTCCTGGCCAGTAAGTTCTTGTGGCACATAATCTTGTGTTTTGGCAATGCCCTGCTGTCAGATGGAAATGGGCAATCTGCTGTCATGTTTATGGAAGGGAATGGCAACTAACAGTTCATACCAAGTGGTCCCATTACCCTTTGCATTATTCTTTATGCAATATAACAAGCCACCATTCTCCATGTAAAATGGTGCCTGTGTTTTAGCTCCTTCTTCTACTGGGACCATGTCTTGGCTAAGCCCCTTGCAGATTGGGAGTTATTTTGTTACGCTGCTGCAAAATCAGGAGACATCTCCAGATCAACTATAGGGGTTGGAAGGGCCTGGACCTCTGTTTGTGGATTGGTTGATTCAAACCCTCCCTCTCCTTGCTGGGGAGTGGCTTAACTCATTGGCTTATAATATTCTAACATCTCAGGGTTTATATAGGTCTAGTAATGATCTGTGCAATTGCACTGCTGCGTTGGACTAGAAAGGGGTGGTTAGACTGATTAATCATCAACACCATCACAGCCCCCTGTAATCGCAGTCAATCAACCCAGACCTTATGTCACTACTGCAACTAATCTGGGCTTAGGGGTGTTTCTACCATGGGTGCCCCATGGCCTGTGGATCTTTTAATTGGTTGAGACCACTATCTCCTGCCAGTATCACAGTACATGTCTGCTCTTTATAGATCAAACCCGGTGGCCTCTGGTGCGGGCCTGTAAGAAAGCTGAGCTTTGTTGGATGAGGGCCACGTTAAGCGAGGAGGCGCCACCCTGAATTGGACCCTTGGCTCGGTTTCCATTGCGCCCAATCATAGCAGCATCTTTCACA
Source organism: Ambystoma mexicanum (assembly GCF_040938575.1). NCBI lineage: Eukaryota > Metazoa > Chordata > Amphibia > Caudata > Ambystomatidae > Ambystoma > Ambystoma mexicanum. Next base: position 332,696,444 of record NC_090924.1, on the reverse strand, counting down.
GACTGAGGGATCAACAAAGGACGCATTCATTGTGAATGCAGTGCAAATAGAGGGATTGTTACAAGCAGCACTCAGGTGGGACTAAGGCTAAGGAAAGCCAAGACTTCCACATAATAGTGCAGGAGACATAAGGAAAACACAAACAGATGCAGGAACAGTTTGTGTAAGGACTGTGGCCATGAGCCCACATTTCTACTATACATCAGTTCTTGTCAGGAGAACTCAGTCTGACTACAATGTACTCACTCACTGTTCTCAAGGCTTCAGGGTTCCAAGAACCCCTCCTGGTAACTGCTCACAGATGATGGTCCTCACAGGACAACACCTGTCTATTTCTTCCTCGGCATTCCAGGGTCAATCATCAGGGTGCAGTCCCTGTGACACACCCAACCAAGGGTGGTGTGCAACCTGGAGGACAGTGAAAGCTCCTGGATCAGTGTCTTCAGAAACCCCCTCTGCCTCTGTATACATTTAGATTAGGTTATTGTGTGGTCTTTCTGCTTGTACCAGAATCCAGAATATGGCTCCCAGCCACAATCTAACTCCCTTCTATCTCTTAGTTTTGCATAGGTCAACTGGCATGATCCCTATCGATGTGTTTAGCATTCAGAAACAAATTGAAGACTCACCTATTTGAGTAAGCCAATTTCATCAGAACAGCTAGGCAGTTATTGGTTTAGTGTTTGGTTGTGCCAAGTGTCTTGTGCATTTGTTATGAGTCTCGTCTGTTACTAGTTGTGTCTCTATGTTGCACCCCGATGCTTGCGTGATTTCGGCGCATTACAAATAAATAAATAAATCTGTAGACTAAGATTCACAGGACTGTCTACTCTCTCCACCCTGGCTAAGGCCCAGCTAGCCCCACGTGTCTAACCTTATTCAGCTCAGACCCCTTCTCAAGCGTTGACTCTCAGGCTTTGGACAGGGTTGGTAACTTTCACTTGACCTCTCTGTCCACCATCACCTCCTCGTTCCTCCTTCAACCCTTCTCTGATAGCTTCCTCCTTCTCTTGCTCCCTACAATCCTCCTTGAGCCTAGTGCCTTTCTTCTCTTTCCTCTGTTTTCCTAATCGTTCCCTCCTTCAACACCTACCCTCCTTTTCTCTTTCCTCGTTTCTCCACTCCCCATCTCACTCTTTCAGCTCAACTTCATTCTGACTCATTCCAGCTGCCTTTCATACCTCTCTCCTGTGACTAATTCGACCACCAAAGACTGCAGGGGAGACACATGGTTAGATTGAAGAGACTGGACATCATGCACTGAGTCCCCCAATTAAGGAGCATGTAAACCAGGGATGTTGCTCTGGTATCATTTATTCAAGATAACAGAAGGTCGCAGACTTCATCTAAGGCACTGTATAATTCTTACTCATCAAAACATCCCCATTGATACTAAAACATGTTGACCTCTCAGACAGATGGGGGCTGATGATGTTAAGTGTAGCACAGAGGCACTCAGCTCTAAGTGGAGGTCGGACGAACTCTGGCAGACACACACTTCAGTTTCCATTAATTCACCCAGTGTTCGAAGCAAATCAGAGTTCAGAAATTAACGGGGAAGCGGGCCAAATGATGCCAGCTATTAGGCCGGGGAGAGATGAATAGTCTGTAAACTGAAAAGGAGAAGTGGTCTAAGGCTAGATGAAAATAAAAATACTTTGGAACGGATTGGCATCCACAACACAACTTTACTCTACCAGGTCTACAACTCCCCAGTCTTAATGAAACTCTAGCTACGATGAGTTGAAACGCGGCAGGTTTGAGCCGGCAATTGGTCTGGATAGGCGATGATTCTGCAGATGTTATCGGTGTGAATTAAATGTGGGTCGCTATCAATGTCCCAGGGAAAAGATTATCAGCATTTTTAAAACCGGCCTTAAAGGTTCCAAAGTGTAGCCAGAAAGGGGAGTTAGTACATTTGGTAAACAATCAGGTCTCTGGTTGGTTATGCCTTCTATCTGGCATATCAGCAGTCAAACGTATTTGTGATTACATTTGTAATGGACTTAATACCGTAAGTAGAGAAACTGAGCCCAGAGTTTATATTTTTAAACGGGAACATTCCTGCTGGGAATCAAAATGAAGGAATGCTACATGACAGAAGATATCTGGAATAAGCTGCATAAGGATTTCCTAAGTACTAATTTCAAGTTATGTGAGACTTTAATGCCTAGCTCCTAGAAGATGCCAATTTTTCTGATAATTTTGGACCCTGTGATGAAGACAAGTCCCATGCTGTGTGTCTGAAACCTCATCTGGGGTGATCAGCGAGGCCAGGTACCCCCCCTCAAGTTAGAGGATGATGGGCCCAGAGAAGGAAAGAATGGATAACCAAGAGGTCAGCTTGGCTTATCTCCTTCCATGAGGAAGGGGAAAGTCACATAATTCAACACATCAGGGGCAAGAGGGACACTGCCCCTTTAGAGAACATGGGCCAGGGCTTGGGGGGAGAGGAATGCCCAGTCAGAGAGAATAGACTTCCCCGAGAACATTCCATCCAATCATCCAAATAACACTGATGCCGCTATGTGCTTTTCTCAGGAACCAAGCTCCATTACACAGTCTGTGCACACTCTCCCCCACACAGTTTGCGGAGACCACTGCACACGCCTAGGGCATGCTGAGGGTTTCTACACTAGCTGTGCACAGCGCCCACTCAGAAATGGCACAGACCACATTTTCCCATGCAACTACCACTAAGAGCTCGGATGGGACATTTACACAAACTGAAACTTTTTTTGTCAAATTCGACCTAGGCTACTTGCGCCTATGAACCCCTCCTAATATTCTCAATGTCAATGACACAAATGCACTTCAAACAATCTTATTTTTTAGAACAAAACATTTTTTCTTTATGTTGTTCTATTTTCAGATATCCAAAATAACAGCCAACACATGTTTCGGCTACCTCGTGGCCTTCCTCAGGGCCTACGTGGACCGTGTTCTTAATTAGTGAATCCAGTTCCTTCAAAATAGTTAGACAGGTAGTGCTTCCTTGCACTCTGGTAATTCCCATGTATTTATCTCATCAGTCTTTATCCTATTGTCGCACAGCTATATGGTATGTGGCCTTTATGGATGTAAACATTTCTTCTTAATCAATTATTAGAAGATTAATGTAAACTCCCTAATTGGGCAGTTACAATTGGCCTCTTCCAAAGAGTTTTATCACTATTCCGATGACAATATCTTCATTGCTGACAGGTTAAGGTCAGCTCCCTGATGGGTTTGCTCGCGGCGTACCGCACAGCTTATATTTTTGCTTGAAGCTGCGCGGAACTCCACGAAGTGGCCAACACACGTGTTGGCTGTTATATGTATTTGTATCATTGACATTACAAATATTAGGAGAGGTTCATGGGCACAAGGAGCCTGCGTCGAATTTGACTTATAATATTTCTTGTGTTCAAGGGCTGAGGTCCCAAACTGCTCTAGGAAAGTGCAGGCCCAACCCCAGAGCATTAAAAAAGTTACAAAAGTAAAAAGAGTGACTAACACTCCTGAACTTTATATTTGTGGGTGTGAGCTCAAACCAGAATTAGCCAAAATGTAGTAGTTTGAAACATTTTATGTGACTGGGTTGGGAAGCTTGCATCGGCTGAACACCCAAAATAGAAACTGGAGGGTAACCCACTCCATGAGTCCAATCCATGATTAAAAAAAGCATTGAGTTGGCCTGCCAGCGTGGGGACTTGGAAGCAGCTTATCTGCCAAGCAGCTTGGCTAAACAGCAGGAGGGAAGCAATTGCAAAACCACACCTTCCACACCTTTCCATGAATGCGAGCTTCTCACACACATGGAGGGATGCTTGGTGCAAGACACAGTGAAGGCAGGTGGGCAGACCAGCTGCCTAGAAATGCCACTCCCAAACTCCAAGATGGTGGAAAGCCCTTTAATAAGTTTGGGCCAACCTGCCTACCGTACAGTACTTTCAGCTGAACTGGTTTCAGCCAGCCAAGCCCCCCTAATCACAGGACACAGGTGCAGGCCCTAACTGGGAGCATCACCTGTGTGGGCTTTTATAGGAGACACAACCTCAGTCTATTGATGTGGGTGTTTCAGTCAGATTCTGGCAGCTGATGTGAGCGACTTGAAGAGTGTTAAGGAAGGAGTTTGGTAGGCATTGGAGGACAGTAAGAGAAAGAACCTGGAGACCAGAGGGGGCAAGGAGGTGGCAAGACAATACCAGGTGGGGAGGTGGAAGAGAGGTGTCAAGAGGAGGTGGCAAAAGAACATCAGGTGGAGGAGGTGGATGGCAAGTGGCAGGAGGAGGTGCCAAGCGGAAATCAGGTGGAGGGGGTAAAAGTGAAATGGCAGGAGTGAGTGGCAAAAGAACATCAGGTGGAGGGGGTGGATGGCAAGTGGCAGGAGGAGGTGCCAAGAGGAAATCAGGTGAAGGAGGTGGATGGCAAGTGGCAGGAGGAGGTGCCAAGAGGAAATCAGGTGGAGGGGGTAAAAGTGAAATGGCAGGAGTGAGTGGCAAAAGAACATCAGGTGAAGGAGGTGGATGGCAAGTGGCAGGAGGAGGTGCCAAGAGGAAATCAGGTGGAGGGGGTGGATGGCAAGTGGCAGGAGGAGGTGCCAAGAGGAAATCAGGTGGAGGGGGTAAAAGTGAAATGGCAGGAGTGAGTGGCAAAAAAACATCTTAAGGAAAACAGTGGTGTTGCAGAGGAGCAAAGAAGGGGTGAATAAGGTGAGTGAGACATTCAAAGGTCTAAGAGAGAAAACACAAAGTATGGTTGGGGTTCAAAGGAGCGACAGGGGGGCTAGGGAGCCGGAAATTATGAATGAGGTCTTCAGCATGCAGGAGCAGAGGGACAAGGGCCTGTGGTGCACTTTGGGAAGTTCAGAGTCAGCCCCCTCGATGGAAGACCATAAATCCAGCTGAGAATTCCAGATTACCGTGAAATGATGGGAAAAAATGACCTACTGAGAAATGACCACATTTTTGGGGATCAATTTCTTTTTTGTAATAATGTGGGGGAGACCCCCGCTCTCCCTCACTTACCCCTACCTTGACCTATCCTCTTACCCCACTCTACATCTATGTTTTATAAAAATGAACAAAAAATACCTAACGAATTCGACCAAAATAATTAGGTAATTTCTCATTAGGTATTTTTGCATTCGATCATTTCTGCAGATGCCGAGAAGTTCTGCAACTTTATCCAAGAGCTAGAGGAGAATAACAGGACACCGAGAAGCAGGGCACTTGCAACCCCTGGAAAGCCGGCAATGAGAGACTTGAAGTGATACAATAGACTGCAAAGGACTGGCCTATATCACAGGTGTGAGTACTGGACTATTCCTACCCCCACTCGGCTATGTGACAACCACTCTGTGAATATTTAGGGCCCCAAATAAAGTGGTACTAGAAGACAAAAGGGAATAACTGAGCTCACACCTACCTGCTCTCCTGTATCATTTAGATGGACTGCTCGAATGCTATGGTTGAGGGGCTATCACTGCAGTTCTAACATGTACAAATCATGTCATCAACTACTGGTCACATATGCACAAAGTCATAGTAGAAACATATAATGACCACCACACATGGGCATGCATGTTGAAGAGACCTATACAAAGATTGCATCACTACAGCACTGTAGTCCGTTATTATGTTGCGACATCGCAATGACTGCTGTTTGAGCCAGCACACAGCAACATTCCAGTTTACACTGCAGCATTTAATTAAATCTGTGAAATCTTGTAAAATAGCTTTCTGTGACACTTTACAGGTATACATTGATATGTTAATGGAAGTATGTTTACTTCATGTTTACCCACGAGAGCAAGGACATATCCATTGTTATTACCTATTTCAAAGCGTTTTATTCTAAAATTTCAAACAGATTCTACATCAATTATATGCAGCAGCAACTGGAAGATGTCTTCCATTATAGTAAGCAAGAGGCAAGTTATTAAAGAGAATGAGGGAGAGAGAGAGATAGAGAGAGAGAGAGAGAGAGAGAGAGAGAGAGAGAGAGAGTGAGAGAGAGAGAGAGAGAGAGAGAGAGAGAGAGAGAGAGAGAGAAAGATAGAGAAGGGGGAGACAGACAGAAAAAGAGAGAGAGAGAGAGAGGCAGTGTGTGTCTCAGAATGCCATCTATAGGGGTGTGCCCTCATGAGCCTTTTACATTTGTGCTATGGAAATTGATGGTGAGTTTATCGCTTAGAAAGTTGGAACCACTAAACAAATCCCACGTTCAAAATGCTCCATGCTGAAAAGTATAGTTCTCACACACGTACCTTGGTAGGCCCTGTCTATTGATGCGCCAACAGCTGCAGTGCGACCTGGCAACACGGCAGCTGCAGAGTAACATGTTCCTGGCCTGTTGTAGCCCAATTAATTCCAGCAGCTATGGGCTGCCTTTTAAAGCACTGGATGTCATGAACTACAGAACACATCCCTTTTGGACTTCCTGGTCCTTGTCACAACAGGGCTTGTACTCCATAATACTCCCAACATGGTTGTCCAGCGTGAAACCCCTTTCTCGCTCCACGCGCTGGATGTAATGTATTCTATTAATAGACCACGCCTTCTGCGGCTCCGCGCGTCTCAATGCTATTGCAAAGTAGCGATCCGACCTGTGTCCCGTAGCTCGCGGTGTTGTTTCCTTGTACCTGTCTATCTACCCGTTCCTTGCCCCTTCCTTTCCTCCTATTTCCTGGACTCGTGTGCTAGTTGCACCTTTCCCGAACTCCTGGACCCGCGTCCCAGAAACTGAACGCACTCTGGAGTCGGAAGAGACTCAGGCAGCCTTGTTCAAAACCAGGTCTGTCCGCAAGAAGGCAGCGACCAAGGACTCCAGCAAAGAACGGACCCAGGTGAGAAGGGGGGAACTCCTTGACAGTTTGAGACGCCACCCGACCGAACTCGATAGCGACATGGAAGCCGCTGTTCAGGACCTGATGCGTGGCATGCAAGAACTATCAACCGAGGTCCAAAATCTAAAGGCGGAAAACGCTGCACTCAAACAATTGGTCCTATCCTGGGATTCGGCCACAAAAGAAAGTGTCTTGTTGGGCGGCATTGTTGACAAACACGATGGGTCGGCAAAAACCCTCCGTGGATTCCTGGATTCATGTTTGGTCCACTTTACATTTAAGCCTTATTACGTTTCGACTCCCAGGGCTAAGGTGGGGTTCATAATTTCCCACCTTTCCGGGAATGCCTTAACCTGGGCTACACCCCTCGTTAACTCCGGCAATGCCCTCCTAGATGACTATGATGGGTTCATACAGGCCCTTAAAAACATGTTTGATCGCCCTGAGCAGGTCTTTAGTGCCCAGGAACGTCTGTTAGACTTTCAGCAGGGTTCCCAGGATATGTTCACATATGTGACCCGATTCAAACAATTGGCCAAGGAAGCTGATTGGTCCTCTGAGGCGAGTTTCACCCTGTTCAGGAGAGGACTGAAAGATGAGATTAAGTATGAGTTGGCCAGAGTGGCTCGACCAAACTCATTCCAGGCACTAATGGACCTTGCCATGCAAATAGACTTCCGTATCCAGGAAAGAAAGGCTGAAAAGAAGAAATCCAGGGGACATCCTTCCAAGGTGTCCTTTGAGAGCACCGTCAGAACGTACACAAATCCAGGCTCAGTCACAGAACCAGAACCCATGCAGGTAGGAGCCTTCTGTGGACCCATATCCCCGCAAGAAAGGATGAGAAGGATTCATACGGGGTTGTGTATGTACTGTGCTTCGGATGAACATTTGGTTAGAGAATGTCCTCCAGAGCCCACTCGGCATTCAGGAAACGCCAGCTCCCAATCCTAGATGGAGCAGAGCTTTGGGAGAGAGATGTTTGCTCTACATCAATTCCATAATTGAACTCTCCTGGACAAAACAAATTGGTCATACTACAGGCATTTCTATCACCCTCCAAGAGCAAGACCTATCCCATTTTGGCCTTGGTAGACTGCGGAGCAATGGTGATCTTCATTGATCATGATTGGGTTGCTAGTCTCCAGATTCCGTACGAGACACGAAGTACCTTGCAGCCTGTGGAAGCCATTGACGGAAGACCCCTCACTTCAGGGCCCATAAGACTGCAAACCAAGGAGATCCAGCTCTCAATAAATCACCATCAAGAGCTGATTAGGTTCGACATCATTAAGTCAGCCCACTACCCCATGGTATTGGGTATGCCCTGGTTACAAAAACATAATCTGTATATCAACTGGACAGCAGGATCACTATTCCTAGGCTCAGAGTTTTGCATGTCTCACTGCCTGTTCCTGGAACCTTCATTAACACCCCCTAAGGAACCGCCTAAAGACCAAGAAGCACCACTCGTGGTTTCCAATATCATACAAGTCCCTGAGGCCTACCAAGGATATGCGGATGTGTTTTCGACTGCCATAGTCCAGGCCTTACCCCCACACAGGCCTGAAGACTGCGCAATAGAAACAGAACCCTCAGCAGTGATTCCCTTTGGTAGGATGTTCATCCTTTCTGAGCCCGAGAAAAAGGCCCTCAAAGAATACCTGGATACCAACCTTGAAAATGGCACCATAAGACCTTCAAAATCTCCAGCAGGTGCTTTGTTATTCTTTGTTCCCAAAAAGGATACCCAGGAACTCAGACCCTGCCTCGATTATCGTGGCCTAAATCAATGCATCCTAAAAGACCGATACCCACTACCATTGATTTCATATATCATGGAAGCCGTAAGAGGCGCAGAAATATTCACCAAGTTGGACCTCCGGGGTGCCTATCATTTGATCAGTATCCGGGAAGGAGTCGAGTGGAAAACCGCCTTTAGAACACCCTTTGGCCATTACGAATACCTGGTCATGCCCTTTGGACTAGCTAATGCCCCGGCAGTCTTCCAACGTTTTACAGATAGGGTGTTCTCTGACATGTTGTTCCTCTTCGTCATTGTATATCTGGATGACATATTGATCTTTTCCAAAGACCCTCAAAAGCATGAAGAACACGTAAAGGCAGTACTACAAAGATTCTGTGAACACCAACTCTTGGCCAAACCCAAAAAATGCTTGTTTCACATTACCTCTGTTCACTATCTAGGATTTATCCTTAGCCCAGAGGGAATTGGTATGGACCCTTCAAAGGTAAAGGCCATTCTGGCATGGCCTGCTCCCACATCCGTGAAACAAGTTCAATCCTTCCTGGGACTTGCCAGTTTCTACCGAAAGTTCATATCCACCTTTTCCGAGATTGTTCAACCGATCGTTGCTCTCTTAAAGAAGGACACCCCTTTTATCTGGTCCACACAGCAAGACACAGCATTCCAGCGTTTGAAGACCGAGTTTACACAAGCTCCTATCTTAGCCCAACCCGACATAAGCCGACCATTTCTAGTGGAAACGGATGCCTCTAATTACGCCATAGGAGCAGTGTTGAAACAGAAATTAGAAGATAAACTGGAACACCCCATTGCTTATCTTTGACAAACCCTGACTCCGAGTGAAACACACTACTCTGTCCTGGAAAAGGAATTTGTAGCCATCCGCCAACCCTTCACTGAATGGCGGCATCTACTTCTGGGAGCTAGACATCCAGTCCAAGTCCGTACGGACCATCGGAATCTTCAGATTCTAAAGTCATTGGAATGTAGAAATAGACGTCAGGCGCGTTGGGACTACTTTTATGCCCAGTACCAGTTCCACATCACTCATGTCCCTGGATCACAAAATCTGATTGCTGACGCCTTGTCTCGACGTCCTGACTACGTAACCACTGAAGATAAGGCATATCCTAAGATGTTTTCCCCCACGATCTTCGTAGCTCAAGCAGTCAACCTCCTGGAAGAAATCCGAGTGCAAACCCAATCCTCTGAGTTATGGAAGGATATGTCAAAGAAAAATCAATGGAATCTAAGAGCCAAGGAAGGATATTTATTCAAGGACAATGCACTGCTCATTCCTACACAGAAATAACAACAGAAAAACAATAAACCTCTGTCGTGACACACTTCACTCCGGGCATCGTGGCATTACCAATACCCTCCGGTTTATACAGAGACAGTTCTTGTGGCCTAAGATGAAGACTGACGTACAGCACTACATCCAAGCTTGCGTTGTCTGTGCTCAAAATAAGCATGATAACAAGAGACCGGCGGATCTTCTACTGCAACCAACACTGCCAACTAGGCCATGGGAATTCATCGCTACAGACTTCCTTGTGGAACTACCATCATTTCGAGGATACACTACTATCATGGTTACCATAGACTTGTTCACTCATATGGCTCATTTTACTCCCCTCAGTAAACTACCATCCTCCTCCGAGCTAGCTGGAATTTTTCTGGAACACATATTCCGTCTGCACGGACTTCCTACCAAGATCATATCTAATAGAGGACCTCAATACGTCTCACAATTCTGGAAACATCTCTATCGAATTCTGGGAATTCAACGTGCCCTCTCTTCAGGGTATCACCCCCAAACCAACGGAGCCACAGAACGTGCGAATCAGACCCTAGAACAGTATCTTCGATGTTTCGCCACCAAGGTCCAGGATGACTGGTCACTCCTGATTCCCGTTGCTGAATTCGCCTACAACAACTCCGAACATTCTGCGCTCAAAAACAGTCCTTTTTATTGTAGTCAAGGGTTCCATCCATCGGTTTTACCCTCTGTTCTTCCTCATTCTACACCGGTACCTACTGTTGACTCCTGGATCGAAACCCTCATCAACATACACCAGGAGGCCAAGGAATACTTAGGGAAGGGCAGATCACAGACCAAGAGGTATGCAGATTCCAAAAGAAGACCAGGCCCCTCTTATGCAGTCGGTGACCAAGTATGGTTGTCATCAAAATTACTACCCCGACATCTAAGACCAAACAAATTGGACCCCGGTACTATGGTCCATTTCCCATCAAGGAAATTATTAACCCAGTCTCATACCGGATCAAACTACCAGAGTCCTGGAAGAAAATTCATCCAGTTTTTCATACCTCTTTATTGAACCCCTACATTCCATCCTGTAGACCTCCTCCTCTGCTGGTCGACAACCAACTGGAATATGAGGTATCCCGGATTTGCGATTCCAGGTATAAACGGGGCCAGCTTCAATACCTGGTTGAATGGAAAGGATACCCTCCTAGTGAAAGAACCTGGGAACCTATTTCTAATATCAAGGCTCCTCGGTTGCTCAGACGATTTCACCTCATACACCCGGGCAAACCAGGAGGAAAGGGTCTTCAGAGGAGGCATGCTGTCATGAACTACAGAACACGTCCGTTTTGGACTTCCTGGTCCTTGTCACAAAGGGGCTTGCACTCCATAATACTTCCAACATGGTCGTCCAGTATGAAACCCCTTTCTCGCTCCACACGCTGGACATAACGTATTCTATTAATAGACCACGCCTTCCGTGGCTCCGCGCGGCTCAATGCTATTGCAAAGTAGCGATCCGACGTGTGTCCCGTAGCTCACAGTATTGTTTCCTTGTACCTGTCTATCTACCCGTTCCTTGTCCCTTCCTTTCCTCCTATTTCCTGGACTCGTGTGCTAGTTGCACCTTTCCTAGTTTCCCGGATTCCTGGACCCGCGTCCCGGAAACTGAACGCACTCTGGAGTCGGAAGAGACTCAGGCAGCCTTGTTCAAAACCAGGCCTGTCCGCAAGAAGGCAGCGACCAAGGACTCCAGCAAAAAACGGACCCAGGTGAGAAGGGGGGAACTCCTTGACACTGGAACCCATGTCCAAAAAACCTTTTACTGCATAAACTTGCTTTGCCTAAAGTTAAGTGCCAAGGCTATATCCGGTTTGATTTGGTGGCCATTGAGGAAATGCAGCTAGTATTGCCAAAACCTTATGTGATGTCATCTATTATTTCTCCTAGGTTTCCACTAGCCCTGCAGGGCAGAACCATTTATGTATTGTGCCTGGCCTGGGAGTTTCACTCACAACATATGGTGAGCCTTGTCCAGGATGCTGCTTGTTCTCTGTTGGTAAGCTGTAGCAGATTTCCCAGGAGAGCAGGGCATACCTCCTGCAGGGGTGTGGTGAGGGTTGGAAGCTTTAAAGGGGCATCTGCACCACAATGGGGACCTCACACCAGGGAGAAAAGTACTAGAGTATCTTATAACAGCAGCAGGCAGGGGACAGAGAGAAGGACAGTTTAGTTGGAGAGGACCTTGACACTGGGGATGAGGCAAGCCATCTTGGATTTTCTAGGACCCTACTTCCTTCCTGTGTGCCTCCCCCCTCCCCACCCCCAACATCATTCAGATAAGGCACTCTGGGAGATTACCTTACAGGGAACATCCCTTATTTCAACAGTTCCGATTGGCTTCTTACACAAGGCCTGTAATGGACTAATCAGCTGTGGCAAAGTGGCTATATGAAGGGGTGAGACCATCTCCCCCTTATTGAATCATTGTTGGGACTCTTCTTGGAGCATCACCTGGCAGAACCATCTTGAAGAATCATCTTGAAACTATATTGAAGAAGATTTCATTGAAAACCTTTTCAGGTAAAAACTTCCCAAAGTTCCAATTCATTGAGTGAAGGATTTCCTAGGAGGATGCAGACCCTCGGCCTAACCACTTCAGGGGGACATTTAAAGTTACCTGCTGGGGGAAAGCCTAACTGCAACCGGACACTGGTACCCAGGCCTGCTGAAGTGGCAAGCCCTGTAAGTGTCTGGGGAAACCTTCCTGGTCCTACAGGCAGAACACGGGCGCACCTTTCCTCAGAGACCCAGTGAAGGACCACACGGCACACTAATGACCGCAATAAGCTGTTTCTATCTCTCTCTGCATTTTTGGAACTGCAAGGTCCCCAAATGGCTTAGAGTCACTGCAATGACTCAACGTAGCTGCCTTTGACACTCTGCCACTTTGGAGCTGCTTCGAGCACCTTCGAGCTACGGTCACCCTGAACATCACCGCCTTTTCCAAACCTCCTCGAGCCGTGCGTTGTGCACACAGTTTTGACAAATGCAGTTGAGACAGCTCACTGCTATAGCTGAATCCACCACTTCTAATCCCATCAAGACCCTGCTGAGTCTTAGAGCTGTGCTGACCTGAACATCACCTACCTGGCACAAGCTTCTGGACCTTTTGGTGATTGTTGAATTTCACCACCTTGTTGCACCCCACCGAGAATGCTCCCCAACTTGAACCCAACATGAAGTATGAGAAAGCTTCCAGAAACTCAACTTGACACTGTTGAGACGTGTAGAAAATAAGAAGGCATATAGAAGGTTCCATGTGATAAAGTCGCTGCAAAAATTGCTGTTTAAAAAATAATCCTGGCAAAAAGACTGTGGTTAGGCCCCCGCAATCCATGTAATGTATGCGGGGGACACCCCCGCAAACCCTGGATCCATTATACCACACAAAGGGAGAGGGAGACACCCCCGCAAACCTGTGCTCCCCTTGTGTTGTATAATGGAAACACATTTACTGGGTCACACCACAGCATTTTTGCCGCGATTCTTTGTAAAAACTGCAACTGTTTCTGCAACCATATTACTGGATACCATATGGAATTGGTTCTCTCTCCATGGCCTTTTTCTATGGGCTCTATTTAAGACCCCACCTTATGCCTGAAAGAAATATAATTGAACTTCTTTGGCTTTTCTATGACCTTATTTACTACATGTAGCCCTTTTCTCCCAAACTCTGCATTCTCTGAAGATGGAGAGAGCATCATCTACCACTAGGATGTAGCCTCTGTGCTACATTTGAATCTGAAGCCAGATTGATGAGTGTGTAGGAGGTTGTTGGTGTTCATTTGTGCTTGAAGTTGATTGGTTAAAGCTCTTTCGAGGATCTTGCCTAGGAAAGGAACACAGGTGATGGTCAATAGTCATTGAGGTCATCAGGGATATTTGTTGTTTTTATTCCCCTTGTGCCTTGAAATTATTCCTTGAAGTAGCACCCTTGATCCCAAGCTAAGATGCTCCTCTCCATCCGTCACACAAAGCTGTTTTTCCAGTGTTTCCTGACTCTGCAGCCCTGGTCTTCCTCTGAGGTAGTTTGATTGGTTTCGGCTTCCATATTTCCATGATATCCGCCCTTGCCACGTTATGTTTTCTTCTGCAGCAAACCTCTACAGAGAGAGAGAGAGAGAGAGAGAGAGAGAGAGAGTGTGTGTGTGTGTGTGTGTGTTTACTTGATCTTCTTTGCATATATGATTTCTTCATTTCAATTACATTTTTCCCTTGTTACTTTAGTTTCATCCTTATTCTTAAAGTATTTGCATATCATTTCAGTACGTCTCAGTATCTTTTCTTCATGATGTCACTCTGCCCTTATTAGATTTTACTTATAGCTCTATGATGTCCAATGGTGTGTGCCGACATCCTCACACTCTTTCAGTGTGAGGGCATATTCAGTACGGTTGTCTGAGTGCATATCGTCTCTCATACACTCTATGCGGTATTGGGATGATACCTGGTGTCCCACATAGGGCTCTTCTCCTGCTATTCCAGTATGAAGGAGGTGAAGCTGCGGAAGCTAGGGATGACGTGCTCCCCTGCTCCTCTACAGCGTTGGCTGAGGAGAACTGAGACCCTTCGGAGAATGGTTTGCAGACAGGCTGGAGAAAGCAGCCCATTCAGAGAGTAATGAGAAGGCCTTATATGGGGAAAATGGTTTCCAGACAGGCAGCAGAAAGGACCATTTTCACTACTTGTCATTTGGAGGTTGCAATTAATGGGCCAGTAATAAGTCTGCCATACAGACTATTAAAATTGGCTAGAAATACCATTACATAGTAACCTCTAATCCAGCAACTAAATATGGGATTGGCCTAGATTAGGAGGGAAATCAAATAACTCAATCAGGGCAGCAGACAAATAATGTACAGTGTAAAGATTAAATAGAATAGGTGCCAATACATAAGCCAGCCTCAAACCTCCAGATGTATCCACATCCTTCATCACCCAAAGCTCCATATCCAGCCTCGACTAAGCCTGAGTGTACACATACAATGCTATCAGCATCTTTTATGATCAGGTCTCTAGACCCCAAGCCTTATGTGTTTTGGGGTCATTTCAGTGCTGCAGGGGCCCCTCTGGCTAAATGCAGAAGTGTGCAGGTATCCGCAGACATTGATTGACCAGCTCTTCTACCCACTTAGTTAATTCCACTAAGGGGGTTTTAGCTAGAATCTTGCCAGGAACATCCAGAAATGCAATTAATTGATCATTTCCTGGCACAGTCCTGACCCTTTGTTGTGGATAATAATCAACAGACTGTGTGCACATCAGTGCAGGATAAGACCTGTCCTCCCTGCTTCCACAAACACTGAGGGTAAGTTCCGTGCACACCTACCTAAGGACATCGGCAAGGCATTATAAAGGCATCTGGTATTGGTGGTCATGACAGCTTCAGACCCTTAGACAGTTTAAATATCCCCTCTACTAGGGGTTACAATTCCAGGTTGCAAGCTACTAGCCAGGCCTAAAAGGTCACTCTCCTCCTCAATTCTCTACATACACACAGCATTTCAAGAGTCCATTATCACTCAACATTGCCTAATGGCGAGGGCAGATTTTGATCCCTCCCCTGTAGAGTAGATTTCCAGCTCTATTATGGGTTGAACAAGACCAGGCTGGGATCAGGGTGGATGAATGACCACCTGCCTCAAAAGTGATGAATGCTGGCACATGCCAGCCGCATGCTTCCTTCTCCCTCTGCCCATGGTGGCTTTATTTCACGGTTCACTCACCTACTCTTGTTCATGATTTCTTATTTATATAGCACCTTAAGCCAAAGCGCTTTACAGAGAACATATTTACATACATGTATCATCCCAACTGAAGTTGGTACTCATTTATCGACCTCGGAAGGACGAACGTTTGAGTTGGACTTGGCCGGGATTCATATCTGCGTCCTGCAGATCACACATAGATCGCAGTAGGGAGTGCTGAACCCGCTGGGCTATTTTTACCGGCTATTGTTAACAATGTTCGCTGAGAGAACAAATAAAGTGAAACTAATCAACGGGAAACGTGCAGTATTTCAGATGATTGTAAACACGTACTGTGGCTACATACAGCCTGGCACGCATATGTGTCAGGGCATTGGCAGCCTAGGGTAACTAGGAGAAGGCCATCATGAACACGCCTGAAATCAAAGTTTAGCCAATTCGGCGAGCTATAGATGAGCACTGCTCTTTTCCTCTTTATTTTGTACAACCCACCCATGACAAATATGGCATGCATATATTTGAACAAAACATAAAGGTAATAATGGATGAAATGAGCACCAACAATTAAGTGACTTAAGTGCTGCAACATCACATGTTGCAGAAAAAACGATACTGTACATTTTAATACATATTGAGTATTTGACACGTGTTTATCCACTGTTCGGAAAAAGTGTGTTATCCTCTTTCTGGCAGGGCCTGCAGTGTTCATGAGGAGGCTGTAAAGGATTACTGTGTGCATTTCTATGTATTTGGATGTTGTTCTGAAATGTTCTTTTTAGTGGCGAGTAGCATTACAGCCAATGTTCTGTGCCTTTTTGCTCGGGTGTTCTTTATATTTTAATGTTATGCAGTTGCTGTTTGATCAGTGACCCCCTTTGCCATGGCCTGCTCTCAATACAGAAGCAGAGTACCCAGGCAATGGTCTTTTGTCTGTCCCCATAATAAGAACCTATCAAGAGCCATCAAGAGCAGTCACCGCACAGTAGATCGGCCAGCCTCTGATCCCCTACCTCATAAGTGTGTCGATTTCTGCTCTCGAGGTGCGTGATTGCAGCCCAAAGGTGGGTGGGTGATTTCTGGTGTCATCCTGGTGTCAACTTCGCAGATACCAGTTATTGGATGGGCACACTGATTGGTTAGAAGCCTTGCATTCTGATATTCTCTGAACAATGGGAAGAAGCAAGTATTGGAATTGGTTATTTATAACGCGCTTAATAGCCAGAGGTTTTCTAAGCATGGACCCGAGGATCAAACCTGTGTTGCTCGTTGTCTTGTTTCCAAGGTGAGCGCGTTGCCCCAGAGCTATCCTATTGTAATCCGGATTAGAATCCCACACTTCTGAACACGTTGATGGCCTTTGTGACTGTACTGTACCTTTACAGGATCCAATTTTATTTATTTATTTATTGGACATTTGTATGGCACCTATACACAGGTGTTTCCAGGCGCCACAAGACAAAGGGGTGTGGGGGGGGGGGCATGGGAAATCATAAAAATACAACAGAGGACGGTTATATTGGCTTTGTGACAATCCTACTGTGCAAGTGCATGGCAATTGCTGGCATGTGCCCTTCTGTTCTGTGCATGAGGGACCATGCGGTGTGCAAACATCAGAATGCAGATAAGTAGCAATGCTCTTTTACTTTGTTCTGGTGCATTGCACACACACACCACTGTTTCACATTTCACATTTCTGATCTGTAGCATATTTTTCCATTACCTGACAGGCCTGTGACGATATAGCAAGTGCGTCATTTTAAGTTGCAGCTCATCTTTTGGTCAACTATCCCTTCCCCAACATGAAAGGTACTGGCCACCTTTGAGCGCTTAGGTTTTCATCACAAGTAGACATGACTGCCTCCCCTTCAAAGTGTTTAGCCACACCT
The DNA here is from genome assembly GCF_040938575.1 of Ambystoma mexicanum. NCBI lineage: Eukaryota > Metazoa > Chordata > Amphibia > Caudata > Ambystomatidae > Ambystoma > Ambystoma mexicanum. The sequence goes on along the minus strand of NC_090924.1, from coordinate 332,678,917 downwards.
TCAAGCAGGGGTGGTGCTCGATCTAGAATAGGTCTGGGGCTACACTAATGTTGAGACTGTCGGGACTCGGGGCTGGCTAGCCTTTTGGTTGTAGCTCCTGGGCTTCTATCCCGGGCTATAGCCCCCTCATCCTCCCTAGCAACGTCTCTGCCCTCAAGGTTACCGCTACCTCAATATAATATGTGAACTTTGCGATGGTATTATAGCATGCGGTCACTGCAAATTCACTGTGTAGCTTTTAGAGATTAAAGACATTTCAACCTGAGACCTTTACGGAAGATTCATGGCCAAGCATAGTGCAGTGTTTCAAAAGTGACTCTGGTTACTTTACCAAAATCTGGCTCGTTAGTGCTCTGTACAACCTTCGGCCAGACTATGTATGTGAAATGTGTATGTATTAACTATCTGTATGCTGCTCGTTCTCTCTGTTGTAAAGTCAAGCAAAATAAATAAAGGAAAAACAAAAATGTTTCACGTGCCTTTGGCAGCCTCTAGAAACTGGCGAAGGTGCAGTCAGATGTTCCAGCCTCATTGCAAAGGCCTTCTTAAGTTCATTCCCACCTGCAGGTCCTGCGCTCTTTCCCTCCTACTTTGCAAATATTGTCAGAAAATGCTATTTCGCCTTGCAACTAAAGTTTTTTATATTTAGGATGAGAAAAGAGCAGTGCTCTGGTGGAGAGGTGGAAACCCAGCTCCCATGGCTGCTGCTCCGTTTCCAAATTCCAGAGTCTGGGAGTGTGTGCTGTGGTCACAATGCATGTACAAGTGCAGATGATCTTCTAAACAGAGTGCAGTATGTCAGTAGAAACTGTGCGCTAACATTGGGATGCAAATTCAGTGTTACGGCTACTGGCTGGTAGATAAGGGACAGGGCAGTGTTTTTTTGTATCAGGTGACACACTTTGGAAAACGTGGATGTGTTGAATGAATTGTTTAAAAGCCATATAAAGCCGTATGACAATGGGGAATTAGGTCTGCATGTGCAATAGATGGCTTAATGCTACGCTGGGTAGATATTGCTGCAAAGGACACAGTCATACGTGATTACAAAGCGCCATCACAAGCACTGTACTTCACCTCCAGCGACTGGTCCGTTCACATCAACGCCCAATTATTCCATACTGAGATGGCAACATTCTTTACTTTTCGGATTTTTCCAATTTGCACTAAGATTGCATCTATATTAAATTCTAACCCCATTTCCTCCTCTTCTGGGGCCTAATTTCTTTATCAGCTGAATAACCGCCCCACTAACTCTTATTTCACATTTCTGGATTCCTTTGCTTCTTGTGAGGGGCTTAGTAGTCCAGTAACTTCTGCACCCCATCTCGATCCTTACCTCAATGAGCTATTGAAGAGCCTGTGGCCCAGTCGGTATGCAGTCTTTCCATCGAAAAAGTTTCCAACAAAACCTTTTCCATCCAACGTTTTCCAATGAAAAGGTTTCCATTGAATGCATATATGTGTGGAGCAAAGGGTTAATTTTTTTGTTTGAGGTGGGTTTTTAAGGGTAAAAAACAGGGGTTTGCGGGGGACCCCCGCCCACAAAAAAAAATATGCGGGCACCCCCGCCCCAAAAAAATGCAAAAAAATGCATTTGATGGACAAAATGTCATTGGAAAACTTTCGTTGCATTTTACTTTTGTTGACCCAGTTTCAGTTGCCAATCAAACATCCACTCTACAGCTGCTGGCAGAAAGCTGAACGAGCGAGGGCACAGTTACTCCTCAATCACAACATTGTATTGAGGAGGTGGGCCTATTGCATTCATTTCAGTCAGGGTTTTGCCTGCATTGGGGGCAGAGACCACTAGCCTTGGTGTATGGGAACAGGTCCTTCGGTTAAAAGATTCCAGCAAACCCACCGCTTCTATCTTACTCGAACTGTCAACTGTTCTTATACCATTCACCATAAGGTGTTATATTGACTGTGTGGAGTCACAGGTTGGAGGGAGTATACCAGGTCTTACCTGGATTAGGTCCTTTCTCTAAGATCGGGTGCAGCAGGCGCTGGCCCGGTGATATGGAGCGGAGCTTCTGCGTTCCTTAGGGCTCCTCCCTCTCCACTGCCTCCTCTGACTCTATTCACCAATCACCCAGACGACTTTGCATTGCACATGCAGGCAGACGACACCCAGAGACTGCGCCACATTGGCATTGACTTAAGGGACAGTACCGGAATCAGGGACTGTGTGTTGAGGGTTCACTCTAGGATGCAAGACAGCAGTCATTACCACAACACCAGTAAGTTAAAGGTCTTGCTGTGCGGCCAGGGACCTAGTCGAAATCGGCTCCTCTTCATCGGCCAACTGAGTTGGCGTCTAACCTTCCTTCATACTTCCTAATAATGCAGTGGCTAATAGTTCTCACTGTCACCTCTGTCCCTTTGCTACTGCTCACTGTGCTATCCCCATCCAGGCACCTCTTCTCCTTAGGCTCCCATGGTAACAGAGCCTATATGGGTATCATAGAGCAGTTGGTTTTACAATTACAACTGGTTCGCAACAGAGCCATTTGTCTCATATTCCATCTGCTTGGCTCAGGCCATATTGTTCTTGGCAAATCACATCTGGGTTGGCTGACAGTACCTCTGCAGATCAAGGCTAAAACGTGCTCCTTCCCATTGAAATCCATCGGCCATCCGGGTCCCACATAACTGTCTTCCTTGGCTATGCCCCGCCTATCAGGGAGGGTGCTCTCTAAACACCCTTAGGTTAGTCACTTTTCCTACCAAATGAAAAGCAGCTGGGGGCCGGGGGGTCTAGTTCAGACCTGTGGCATTCAGACTTTGCGCACTGTCCTTCCAGACATCAGGTGCGTGTCCTCCTGGAAGTGATTTCTAGAGCAGTGATAAAACTCTTGGTCGAGATAGGCTAAACATTCTGTCACTCCCACTTGTCCCTCCTCAGGTGGCAGCCTGTCTTGATTGAGCACTGCTGATTATGTTGGTGATTCATTGATTACTCATGGTTGTGCTGTCTGATCTTGTCATGTTTGTGGTTTTATGCAGCACTTTTCAGCAGTTCACATATTGTGTGTTTTTACAGTACACATTTGAAATAAACTAATCTATATATGAAAGTCTGAACCATCTGCATAAGAGCTTGGACCTGATTGTCGTATTACAGGATAGTTGGGCATCACAGCTGCTCTGTAATCAGTTATTACGCTTCAGTTGGAACGTCACAATGCCAGCTGCTTGACCCAGCAGAGAGCAGATTTTCAGCTGTCGGTGTAACCCTTTAATCCGCTGCACGCATTTCAAATTCATTGCTTGTTAAATAGTTTTCTGTGACACTTTTCAGCCATTCATTGACAAGGTACTGTTTAAGGTACAATGCTTAATTTGTTCACTGCTGGACTTCATTAAATGTGAGCAACAATTTGGTATTTATAACGTGCCGTTTCACAAGTGTTTCTATTTATTTATATAGCGCTCCTAACCCATGGGTATGTGGGCGTGGATTTACAGGTTACATTTGAGGTGCAGGTGGTTTCATTTTCAGTTAGAAAGGTACATACAGTCGTACAAGGGGGCAGGTTATAATACAGCACAGAAGTATAAATACAGTGAAGGAGATACAGTTATGATACAAGGCGTACCATAATTGCTATACAAGGGCACCCTGAGTTTCTTGCATATGTCAATACTCGGATACTACGGCGCCACAAGACAAATGAGGGGAGACAGAGAGATGACAAGACAACGATCTTACTAGGCCTGGTGACATTCAGATCGTGCAAGTGCAACAAGAAAGTGCAGGCGAGCGGGTCAGGGAAGTGCAGTCAGGACAACAGGGCTCTGAGCAAGTGCGAGGACGGCAGAGGACTACACGCATGCAATCCCCGACCAGAGTGCTGGGTGGGTCAGAAGGCAATGCTGGGTGACTGGTCGAAGGGGCCGGGGGGGGGGCGTGGCACCCTGGGTGAGTCTGAGGGCAACCATGCCACCAGTCAGGGCGAGCAGACAGGTAGATTAGCAGAGGAGAGGGAGAGAGAAGGAAGAAGAGGAGAGGAAGGTCTTGAGCAGCTTCCGGAAACGTGCATGATCCTAGTCTCCGGTGATGGCCCGCCTATCTAAAACAGGAGACAGCTAGAAAGCTCACCCTAGTTGCACAAATTAGACTATGTTGTTTATTCATCAATTCCCAGAGGTGGATCAATGGTGTGTATTAAAAATGTACCACTGGGGTGAGTCGTCAAAGTTTATCTGTGACTCAGCCAGGTCTGTATCTATAAATACTGGGGAACTAAAGAATTCAATGTTCCGAAGTGAACCTATCTATCACCTACTCCAATAAGTGTGCAAAAGAATGCAAAAAATAATCATAAAAACGTAGGACCACCCTACCTGGGGGTACCCAATATTTCTGTTTTGGGGTAAAGATATGAATATTCAAGATTTTACTCCCATCTGAACAGTCAACTGGTTTCAGCAGAGCATGTTTTTTCTGCATGTAGGGAGGTGATGAGCGTGTTAGGTGGGTGACATTCATCACCGCCCTACATGCAGAAGGAGCACGTCATTACTAATGCACCTGCAGGTTTCTAGAATTGAACTGCGATGAGAGTGTTCTCTCCCCTTTTCTCTTCCCTCCAGAAAATAGGTTGCAGTAAGAGCATGACGCTGCCCGATTTCGGGGGTGGGCGGCTTTGAGTCCAGAAGAAGGTGGCACAGTGATCTAGTTCAGCTGAAACCGGTTGACTGTTCAGATGGGAGTAACATTTTGAATGTTCATATATTGACCCGAAAAAAAGAAATATTGGATACCCCCAGGAATGGTGGTCCTACGTTTTTATGATCCTTTTTTGCACACTAATTGGAGTAGGTGGTGGATAGCTTCCCTTCGGAACATTTCATTCTTCAGTTCCCCAGTATTTTTTGATACGGACCCGGCCGAGCCACGAACAAAGTTTGATGACTCACCTGGGATGCAAGTTTTGAATACACACTATCGATCCACCTGAGGGGTTCAGCCATTGATGAATAAACAACATAGTCTCATTTGTGGTGCTAGGGTGAGCTTCCTTGCTGTCCCCTGTCTCAGTGGGCGGTCCATCACCGGAGACTAGCTAGGGTCATGCACGTCATGAGGGGTCAGCAGACTTTCCTGTAGGGTGAGATAGTGACTCATTTAGAGCGCATTCTTTAGTAAGAAGGATTATTTCTCGGTTTGTCATAATTCCCTATTTTAAAGCACAAAATGAAAAGGTTTTTCTGCTACATTTTGTTAAACTGCTTAAACTATTTCCCTGCAACACATTAGGAGCTGTGATCCAAACAGATTCGACATTGGTTATATGGACCAGCAAAGGGAAGATCTGCTTTATTAGATTAAGCAAGAGGACTGGCATTATTAGGACTGTATTTATTTATTCAAGTAGCAAAGCATAGTATAATAATCACATCAAACAGTGGAGAACTGCAAGGCAAGAACGGTATATAACTCTATCATCAATCCTCCTTAACGAGTAAAAGAAAAGAAAAGGGGTGCATAGTAACATGTCAGCTTAGCCATACACCTCCAGAAAAGAGCTCCATCTCACCTGAAACCTGTCTGAATCCCCTCTGCTTCTGTATATGGCTCTCTCAAAGGTTGAGAAGATTAGCAGATCCTGTAGCCAATCCTCGACGTGCAGACAGTTTGCTGACTTCCAGGCACGAAGGACCATTTTCTTTGCCTGCATGCACCCCCTGACCAGCCAAGCTTTGCTTGATTTGTGCAACTTTTGTATCACTTTATCATCACCCAAGGTAAAAAAGGAACCCTTCATGGGTATTTCAGTTTCCAGTGCCAAATTCATTCTGTCGCGACTCTCCTTTCGAGAATTTGTTGGTCTTGTGGCAGAACCAGATCAGGGGACTCAATGTTCCCTTTTCTTTTTCACACTGCCTGCAGGTATCATTGTCCAGTAAATTCCTCCTATGTTTTCTCTCCTGTGTCCAGTGTGCTCAGTGCAACAGTTTGATCTGGCTGACCCTCAGGCTCCAGTCTAGTGATGCTAGTTTTCTGTTATTATTACATCTCTTCCAGCTTCCAAGTCTCAAGATTGCTCCCAACTCTCCGACCCACACTGACAAAGTCCTTGTATCGTCTTCACCAGTTGTCGCCAGAATCCTGTAGCTGCCGAATAAGCGGTAGACATACACCCTACCATTTGTGACCAGACCTCATTTTCAGAAGGTAGGCAAGATGGATGTCCAATACATTTACTCAAGATTCCTCTCAATTATCTATAGTCCATATAAATCCTGCAGATCACGACACAGGCATCATTGGTTACAGGGGATTCAATTCCCCTTCGCCCAGAGGTCTCTGGCATAAGGAATACCCCCCAGAAAAAAATGAGGCAGGAATAAGTACTTCCCCACAGATGTGCATCTAGGGTTTTGCCACAACGATGCCTTCAAGGAGGTGTAGTGTGAGGCTTAAAATTAAATGCCTGAGTTGTAGAATGCCAGCTCTCCCTTAGAAAATCTGTGAGCGGGTTCTTTTCTGCTTCACTCTGGGTTCCAACTGTGAAGTGTGATGATTAGGCAGATATTGTCACTTCTCCTCAAGGGGGAGCCTTTTTCCATGAGACTAGGGAGGTGTGGCTGCTACCCAATAGTCCCCATAAGGGTGTTTTAATGTGGGAGGACCTCATGGGAAGAGACTCCCCCTCTGGAGATAAGGATGATCACCTAGGGTACAACCCGATGCCCAATGTCACACCCCAACCTTCCCTTAACTCCTTCCCCCTCCATTCCAAACCACTTCCTTGAGAGTGAATCTATGTATTTCTGTAGTGTAGTAGAAACAGCCAAAACAGTAATTACCAGGATGAAGAAGAGCGCAGAATGCATGAAGATTACTAACGGTGCTAATACTGCTAGGAGGTTGCCCCGAGGATGCATGAAGATCAAACTATCAAAAACAACAAAGCACTTTGACAATCCGCTAGGGCGGGACTGGCAACAAAGTATAAGAAGAGAAAGACTGAAGATTTTGTCAAGCCGAGCCTCGAATAGGCAGCAGGTGTGGAAGCCATCTAGAGCGGGAGTTTCAAATCCTGTCGGCTGAGCGGGGATGCCGAACATCGGAGGACGCAGGTGAATCGATGAGGGAGTTCTCCATGGGTCCAGCTGGAGCAGGAAGAGAGAGTGGAGCAGTCCAGTAGAGTGCGGAGCCACCGCAGTGCTGCAGAAGCAGAGAAGAGAAGCCCGGAGAGACGCACCCAAGTCCCAGGAAGCCCTGTGGCGTGCTGAAGTCCCAAAGAAGGTAACGGGAGGTACAAGAGACCCAGAGGAGACATGGGAAGGAAGAAAGGCAGGCTTGAGTGGCTTTCGCTGACCCTGTAGTAACAATCAAACTATTAGGAAGGGTGGGCCGAGCATCCAAGGAGAACTTCCTCAACACAGTGGCAGCAATAAGCCCACTGACCACCAGAGAAGGGTCTGGGACCCCAACACAAGTTGTGCTCCAGGACCCCCAACCGGCCCATAGAGTCGAGGTTTGCCCAGAAGCACTTTAAGGCAAGATAGCAGCACCCATGAGATGGATGGGGGTGCAGATTTAATACTCCAACACCAATCAATAAGGACAACTCAACGGTTTGGCAAAGGGAGTCCGTTTAATGACAAGTACAAAAAACGGGGAGTCATGAATATCAGCAATGGTGCGATCTTCCTTCTCGCTTCTACTCCAATGAACTTCATAAAAATCCTAACATTTATACTAAAAACTCATCATCCTTGACGTGTAACACTCAAAAGTTGACATGCAATTCTATTGGTTAGGAAAAGGTAACTTTACTATAGGTACTATATCTGTATATGGTAATGGAGTGAGGAGATTGGAAAAACACTGTCAGGTGGGCATCTAAGCCCTTCCTAAAAAAATTACTACTGCAGACGTCAATAAAGTACGACATCCCATTGGTTCTACTAACTATAGGACCCTAGATTACTTGTTCCACTGTGATTGGGTTGGCACCAAGCCCATGCATACTTTTTCACTTTGCTTAGCAGCACGCAGAATGGTCGGCCAGGTGCAGGGTGCCCCTCAATTCACCCGGCCCTCCTTCAATCAATCATCACTTTAGTGGCTATGTGTCAATTATTTCGCTGTGGTTGGCCTTGAGACTGCATCTTCTGCCTAGATATCTTCTCCTGGCTCACAGCCATGGGTATGTGTGGGGGGTCTTGCTCTGTTCGTTCGGCTGGTCACGTGATTCAGACACTGTGGATTTGCCTTTTCCTCAACAATTCCTGTATTTCATTTTATGTTCACCCACCACCTGCCTTCTCCTTCTTATCTTGCCCCTTCAAAGCAATATATTCTGGTCCTTGCTTCAGTTGATTGTAGCTACTGCTCATTAATTTTGATGGATACGACCTTGGTTCTCTAGGCACGAGTTGCCTCTGCTGAGTTTTGTTTCTGCCACTCAGCTCCTGATTCTGTTGAATGTGAATGGTCTTAGTGATTTTTGTTGATTCTGCTTTTGTGCAAAGTGGAAGTATACTTCATATAAAGTGCTTTATTTGAGGTAGATATATACATGGCGCTTGCTGCACTATCTTTCTACTAAGCATAGCAAGCCGCACGAGTTTCTTAGCTTTCTTGCAGTTCCAAGCATATGTACAGGTGTAAACTGGTCAAATATCTTTGCAATGCTTACAGCGCTTCTTACATTTGACATCGCCTTCACACTCTAAGTTGACGATATCCTTGTTCATGGCATTTCGTCTCTTTATGTCATTGTCTGGTCGTCATTTCTTCTACATGTGAGTCAGGTTTAGGTTCTTGTGACATCATCATTCGTCTTCCATTAGGAACTTTTTGGTTTCTTCAGGGACTGTACTCAGGCGATTTTCGGTCCGTCTCATTTGTTGATATGGCTTTCTCAAATGGTACCTTACTGTCCATGGTTTCCTCTGTACTGGTACTTCAATAGGCATCGTTCTTCTGATAGGTACTGGACAGGGCCCCACCGCGGCTCTCTGCTGCTTTATTTGCTCATCATACGTCACATATCACGGTGTGAATGTTCCTGGTACTTCAAAATGGACGGTTGGAGTGTGGGCTGCATTTGGGACCTCCTCTACAGTGTGCATCGAGCATCCGAGGAGAACTTCCTCATCGCAGAGGCAGCAACAATTACATTGACCACCGGAGAAGGTCTGGGACCCTAACACAAATGGATCAAGCATCCAGGGAGAACTTTCTCATCGGAGTGACAGCAACAAGCCCACTGACCACTACAGAAGGGTCTGGGACCCCAGCATAAGCGTACTAAGCATCTGAGGAAAGCATCCTCATTGCAGTGACAGGAAAAGGTCTGCTGAGACCCGAGAAGGATTTGGGACTTTGCTAATTCCATGAGAAAGTGGTGAAAGAAATATCAAGTTGAGAGATACGCAAAAGAACTCTAAAACCTCAGGAGAATGCAGTAATTCTCCTGGTGAAGAAACTGAAAGCCCTTTTGATACACTTAAGAATCACCAGGGGAAAGGAGTAATTCCCCCTGGCTTTTTTGTGAACTATATTGGCATGTGCGGACCAATACCAGGAGAAGGGAGTATTTCTCCTGGTTCCGAAAGTTGACTGGTGCAACGATTTGTTGGAACCACAAGCCAGGAGTAGGGAGTCATTCCCGCTTGCATCCTTTTGCCCAAGAATATTTCTGCGAATAGCACCCACATACCAGGAGAAGGGAGTCATTCTCCCGCCGAAGGAACTTGCTGTTGGCTTATTCTTTGGCTTTAGTGTAAGGGATAGAAGAAGGTTGTGAGACAGGACTGTAGAGTTTCATTTCGATGGACATTGTGACAGATCCTTTAGTATTAGTTTGAGGCAGAGAAACCCCTCTTAGAATATAGGGATAGTGAGAGGTTCTTTTTTTGATCAACACAGTTTTTTACCACTTGCGTCAGCATCCTTCTTCAACACCCTTACAGAGGTCAGATTCATTTCCACCTAAACCCATGCATCAGCATCAGGACCTCAACATTCTGTTAATATGTCTGACAGAGAACGCTAAGTGATACTTCAAAACATTTGGGACATTAATACCCCCTGAGCTGTTCGGCAGCTACAGCTCCGTAGCACTAACCTTGGTGGCTTGCCTTCCCAGAGGAATCGTTGCATTGTGTCATCGATCTCTTTAAAAAGACCTTTTGGTGGTCTAAAAGGGAGCATAGACAGGATGTAGTTAAATCTGGGTGCTACATGTATTGTAATACTGTTGAATTCCCCCCACAGGGAGAGTTTAGGAGCGACCATCTATGGATATCCAATTTAATTTTAGACAGCAATGTTGAGAAATGAATCTGCATGTGCTCTTGCACATTTCAGGAAATCCATATTCCCAGATATTTCCTTTTGGTGGGTCACCATATAAAATTCCATTGATCAAACATATGCTTCATACATGATGGTGAAAATAGTAACATTTTTGATGTACTGCAATTTACTTTGTAGCCAGAAAATTTTGGGAAACGTTTCTATTATATCTATAAGGGAAGCCATGCGTGAATCAGGGTCTTGCATCACCACAAACAGGTCGACTGCATATAACCAGATCTTACCAGACTCTCCACCATAGCCATATCCTTGGATATCTCTATTCTTCCTTAACATAGTAGCCAGGGGTTCTATTGCGATAATGATTAGCAGCGGGGAGAGAGAGAGGGCACCCTTGGTACCCCATTGGAGGTTATATTTTCTCAAGATCAGGCCATTGGTAAGAACACTAGCTGAAGGATCCAGGTAAAGAAGATTCACCCACTGCCGGAACACAGGTCGGAATCCTACATTTTGTAGGGTCATAAAGAGGTATCCCCATTCAATCTGATCTTACGCGTTCTCAGCATCCAAAGAAACTGCAGCCGTAGGAGTGGTGGCTCGGTGTCCTCGTTCTAATGCTAGCAGTAGCTTCCTCATATTGTCTCGCTTTTACAGAGCCAACCTGGTTTTCATGGATTAATTTGGGTATCACTTTTCTAGTTGCTTCGACAGAACATTGGCCAGAAGTTTGCATTCTGTGTCAATAAGACCGATTGATCGGTAATTTGCACAACTCGTTGGTGAGTTCTTTTTCTTTAAGGGAACAGTTATCAGGGCAAGAAGGAGCTTGCCTCAACATAATCGGTAAGGGGGAGGATTATGGGCCTCATTACGAATCAGGCGTTAAGGGGTTAACGGCACCGTAAACGGCACCAACCCTTAACGCCTGATTACAAGGTCCGTCAGCGCCATGGTGATATTAACGCCTGCTTTTTGCAGGCGTTAAAATCCATGGCGCTAAGGGACCATGGTGCTAATTACGCCACCGTAATTTACGGTGGCGTAATTAGCGCCTTCCCCACTCCCATTATGCCCTATGGGGCAAAAATGGGAATGGGGAAGGGTAAAATGGGAAATGGGGATTTACCGCCCCACTCACCTTGGAATGGGGCGGTAAATCCGCCATCCACCATGGTGTAAACATAGTTTACACCATGGTGGTAAGGGTACGACCCAGGCGGTAACTTACCGCCTGGGTCGTAATGAGGCCCATGGCAGAGTCAGAAAGACTATGGTAGAAATTGGCTGGTAAGCCATCCATTGCTGGTATTTGTTTTGTGTTAAGACACAGAATGGCAAAGCAAATTTCTTCCAATGAAATTGCATCTTCCAGAGTGTTTGCAGCTTCTGCTTTGATGTTAGGTAAGTGAACTCGACTAAGAAGAGCCTCTATGTCCAAAAGTTCACATTTGACTTCTGATCTTTATAGGCTGTCATAGAATTTCCAGAACTCATCTTTGATCCCCCCTGATGTCACAGTGAGAGTGCGTGTGTCATCTCTCATAGCAGCAACAGCTCTTCCACTCGCCTCCACCTTAAGTCTATAAGCCCCTTGTTCAAAGCAGTTTACTCTGCACCGAAACATGGCGTATTCCACTTTATCTAAGATGATTTTATTCAACTCATACTTTGTCTTCCTAAGTTCTGCCTGGAGGGTCAGGTCCTGCGTGGCTGCATATTGTTGTTCAATAGTTTTTGCTTCTTTGGATAAACATTCCATTTCCTTTTCTCTCAATTTCCTGTGGCATCCAGTCAAATTCATTATCAAACCTATCATGTAAAATTGGGCCTCATTAAAAGTATGCCAGTCCAGTAACAATGGTGCCGGTAAGGTATCGGCCCCATTGTTACCGGACCGGCACACTCTGAGTTCTGTGAGCCCGCCAGGTCTGACCAGGCCCGCGAGCACAGCTCATAGTATGGCGGTACGGTAGCAACGGTGCCGGTAAGGTATCGGCACCATTGTTACCGGACCGGCACACTCTGAGTTCTGTGAGCCCACCAGGTCTGACCAGACCCGCGAGCACAGCTCATAGTATGGCGGTACGGTAGCAACGGTGCCGGTAAGGTATCGGCACCATTGTTACCGGACCGGCACACTCTGAGTTCTGTGAGCCCGCCAGGTCTGACCAGGCCCGCGAGCACAGCTCATAGTATGGCGGTACGGTAGCAACGGTGCCGGTAAGGTATCGGCCCCATTGTTACCGGACCGGCACACTCTGAGTTCTGTGAGCCCGCCAGGTCTGACCAGGCCCGCGAGCACAGCTCATAGTATGGCGGTACGGTAGCAACGGTGCCGGTAAGGTATCGGCACCATTGTTACCGGACTGGCACACTCTGAGTTCTGTGAGCCCACCAGGTCTGACCAGACCCGCGAGCACAGCTCATAGTATGGCGGTACGGTAGCAACGGTGCCGGTAAGGTATCGGCACCATTGTTACCGGACCGGCACACTCTGAGTTCTGTGAGCCCACCAGGTCTGACCAGACCCGCGAGCACAGCTCATAGTGTGGCGGTACGGTAGCAACGGTGCCGGTAAGGTATCGGCACCATTGTTACCGGACCGGCACACTCTGAGTTCTGTGAGCCCGCCAGGTCTGACCAGGCCCGCGAGCACAGCTCATAGTATGGCGGTATGGTAGCAACGGTGCCGGTAGCTTACCGGCACCGTTGTTGCCGTATCGCCATACTCATAATGAGGCCCAATGAATAGAAACTGTAACCTCTTCCTGCACCTTAGATGAGGTGAGTGGTCTTTTATGGGGTCCACAGCATTGTTAAAATCACCACCCAAAACAATCAAATTTGTATCACAATTTTGCATGCGTTGTGCATGTCTTCAAGTCATAGAAGAAGTAGGAGTCATCAGAATTAGGGGCGTCAACACAACACAATAGCACCTCAGCGTCTTGTATTTTCCCTTTGCCCGACACAATTCTTCGCACTTGAAATGATATCAGTGGCAGGTTTTTCCTTAATCGGATGGATACGCCCACCCCCCTGTACCCCCCTAACCTCCCCCCCCCGCCCTCATACCATAAGTAGAGTGGATAGTCTGGCCCACCTAGTTACATCTTATCTTCTCTGCTTCCACATCAGTAAGGTGAGTCTCCTGGAGCAAGGCAATATCACAGCACATCGATTGCAGACAGGACAGAACCTGGTTGCGGTTGATGGGGTCATTTCACACGGGTAGTATAGCTCAGGGGCAAGGTGCGCGCCCGAGGCATAGCGCACGCACTGCGTATTATCTCACGGCCAAGCATCCCTCAGAGCACCTATTAGCTCATAACTAGAGAAATAGATATCTCTTATGTGATGCGTCGCTTTCCATCTGGGGTGGCATGCCACTTACAATAAGAAACATAATTCACAATAACTGCTCATTTAGAACCAGTATCCGGGAAGATCTCCCACGTTCCAGGGAGCCTCCTCCACAATACCTGTTCACTTATAATTAGTGTCAGCTGAGCCTAAGAGACATGGTTTACAGAAGCGAGTAATTTCTAATCAGCCTGCCATGAATTCTCTGGCACCATGTGAGACAGCGCTGACAGAGCCCATTAACTTGTACCTGGCAGAAGAAAGCTTGCACCGCCAGACATCATCCCCGGTGCTTATTAGATGATAGGCTGTGTCAGATCAGATCTCTTGATATTACTCATAGCGGCTCTTCGATTGGAGGAAACTGAGCGGGATCATGATAGCGCTATACGAATATGCAATGGCAAATAAGAAACAAAAAGAGGAGGGCTTATAGCAGGTAGCTAATGCTAACAGCCTCATTCTGTATGCCTCAGTAAAAGAGGATGAAACAGTCTGACCGCCAGACAATTCAATCCGATCGCCAACGCATTCCGTCCGATCCCCAGCGCGTTCCGTTCGACCGTCAGCGCATTCTGTCCAATCGCCAGCGTGTTCCGTTTGACCGCCAGCGTGTTCCATTTGACCGCCAGTGCATTCCGTCCGATCGCCAACGCATTCCGTCCGATCCCCAGCGCGTTCCGTTCGACCGTCAGCGCATTCTGTCCAATCGCCAGCGTGTTCCGTTTGACCGCCAGCGTGTTCCATTTGACCGCCAGTGCATTCCGTCCGATCGCCAGCGCATTCCGTCCGACCGCCAGCGCATTTCGTTCGACCGCCAGCGCATTCCGTCCGACCGCCAGCGCATTCTGTGCGACCGCCAGCGCACAGCGCATTCAAGCCGTTGGACAATTCCACTTTAATTCTGATCTTTTCCTCATGGGTGTGAACGGCAACTTGGGCCCGTCTCAGTTTCCAGTTGTTAAGAGTCAGACAGAATCACCGCTCCATGCATGGATGGCAGAGATCACCAATGGCGACCAACAGGGCGAACATATCAGCCATCATTGACCGTTGATTTATATGGACTAGGCCTGATTTTTACTTTCCCAGCGAAAGCAAGCAGAGTCTGTGGAAATCAAGTCACTCTGCTGGGATCAGAATGCTGATCCCCAGGGATGGCCCGGAGGATTCCTCATAAGGTTCAGAAACCCTGAGCGGGCGGGCAGGCAGTCAGATTCGGAGTTCTGGGTAGATGCTACTGCACCATGTAAGGACTCCCCAAAGGTCTGCATCAGAATGGGGAGGAAGCATGGAAATGCTTCTGCGACCATAAGGAGGAGGGCTTTCAGGGAATGATTTAAAGCAAGTAGCAAAAGGAATGCAGATAATGCACAAAGAACCACTTCCTATCTACAGAAGCAGTAACCTGCTGAACCGCCAACCTGCGTTAAGTTTAAGAAACATGCCTTTGAAAAACTATTGGGTACACAGGTTCATACATACACCAGCTACCTGTTGTCTTATGTAGAGCGCAACTAAGCACTGTCCGGCATCTAGGAAGGAGGGGGAGGGGGGAAGAAATCCATACCAGAGCTCCATTTGGACAGCAAAGTGTTGACTGTTTGTCTGAACAGGGGCCGAGGCTCCAGTTGGCGGTCCTCCTCCAGATTTGCGTTCCAAAGTCCAGCTGTGCTAACTTGGAAAGAGCTCCTGTAATCTCTCCGGCATTTAAGGCAAGGTATCAAAGTAAGCTGCTTGTTGCGTGAGCGCAGTTCCCAGGTCAGGGAACACTATTTAGCTTTCTCTGGTAAGTAGTTAGGTGCTGGTCCATGAAGGGCTTTGTGGGCCCATACTAAAGCCTGAAGTGTTGCCCTCATTGTGATAGGAAGACAGGGAAGTGTTTTCGAGACAGGCGTGATCAATTCTCATCTAAACGCATTGGTAGCCACATTGCCGACAAAGTTGAGTAAACAGTGCAGGCGTGGTAAAGTCTTCTCGAATGCACCTAAGAATAGTGCATTGCAGTTGCCAATCGTGGCGCCAGGAAGGGCACAAGCAATCGTGGCGCAGTTGTCATCAGACAGGGAGGTTCTAATTTAGCTAAGTAGCATTACATAGTAAAGTAGGTTTTACCACAGCCCGACTTGCCGTCTCATGGATAAGATGGAGTCAAGAGACACCCGCAGGCTCTTTCTGTGCTTTTGGGTGAGATTACAATAGGGATCTGGCCATAGATTTGTTCCATTTTAGATTGAAGAGAATTAGCAGCGAGTAGCAATGTCTCAGCCGTTCTTTGGTTCAGGCTGAGACAGCCTTCCCACATCCTACATTCAACCTTGTGAATCAGCTCGTTTACACCGTCACAGTTTTCCTTGTGATTTAACTTCAGGTCAAGGGCAATGTGTGTGCCCTTAGCACAGCTGTGAAGCAAAGCTCATTGCTGATGGACTGGATCATCCAAGGGATTCACATCTGCCTAATAACCAAAGTGCCAGATGTGAGCCATGTGGGACTCCACAATCTGCACTGATAATCAGCGATGTTAAAGACTCTTTTGTCTCCAGGCTGTCTGCTACTGGCAAAGAATAGGTTCATCATTGTACACCCTCCGCCGCCACTCCGGTCAGTCCGCTCAAGCATCCAAGCAGAATGAAGCTGTCAAGAGTGTCAAAAGCAGCCGGCAAGCCCAAGAGCATCAAAATAAGGCACTGCCAGTGTCCAAGATCTTTAACAGATTGTCATTGATGTCGTGTAATGCTGGTCCAGTGTCTATATGGGATCTGAGCCCTCCTTGCAATCCCCAAGGTGCCTGTGCTCCCCCACTTGCTCTTGAAACTGACCAAATGTGGATGTATCCAGCAATTTGACCAATTGGCATTGGTGATAGGTCTATACCTCTCAGGGACAGAGGGCTCTAATGATTACTTGTTGAGAAGGAGTTACACGCGCTTGTTTAAGGCCTTGGGGAATCTCACCATCCCAGAAGGATGAATTGATTAGATCCAGGACCAAACACGTCCTTCTCCTAGCGCATGCCTTTGCTACTTAGGCATGATACCGAACGTCTAGGCCAGTTTTGGGGTGTCGCCTTTTTTTAATTATGTGTATAGTTTGTACAAGGATCACAGCCTAAACTTGAAATCAGGGCAGTGAACTGTCCCCTCATTTGCTGTGTTGAGATCAGGGGATATATTATCTTTGTTCAGAAACGAAGAAATTAAGCCTCTAAAGCGGTTACTGGCGCCCTTACATTTCAGTAAGTGTATATTGGTTGAACATAAAAATATAAAGTGCTATGTTAGGCTGCTAATTCAAACTTACAGATCACCCTAGTGCTGACCAGGGTATAAGTAACAAAAACAGGACAAAAGACTGCTGTAATGTTTTGAATTGCGCCTTTTAATTAGATACAACACATTCACTGAATTAATGTTTTTCCATTCAGTTGGTTTGCTTTGTTGCAACTCATGCACTGAATCAACATTTTCATTCAGTTATGCTTAGTTTAAAGTGTCTTTTTTTTGAGTAAATGTTTGCCTTTACTTCAAAGTTCCTCTTCCTTAATGAATCCTCTTTGGTACTGTTAGTACTGTTTTTTAATTTTGCTGTAAGTTTCCTCTTTCTTGAAGAATCTTTTCTTCCTTAATAGATCCTCTTTAGTACTTTTGGTGATATTTGTACTTTTGCTACAAAGTTTCTCTTTCTTAAATAGTCTTTTTCTTAAAGAATCCTCGTTATCTTTGGCCAGGCTCTGGCACTTGTTGCTTGCTAGAAGGTAGCAATTGTGCCTTTCAACAATAGCAGTAGCTTATTACAAGGCTGTCCACTCGTCTGTTTATTACAGGATTGGTGAAATTGACTCAGAATGTGAAAATCTCCCTTTGGCAAGTTATATAGCGTTTGCAACCTGATGTTACACGGGTGATGGGGATCGACACAGAAAAATGCCAGACAAAGAATGTGATCAACAAATATTTATACGGGAGCATGTACCAAGTGTGGCCAAAACAACTGGTACAGCCTGAACTAAGCTAAAGGTGTCAGGAAGTGGTTGCTCAAAGATGTAGGGGAGGGGGAAAGCATCTCCAGCGGTAGCGTCTCTCAGGTCGTACAGATAGCCTCCAAACAAAGGCACTTCCACTTCTCAGAAAACCTATGGCCGGGTCCCTAGGAGCCAGAGCCAATTCACATATTCCAATAAGCGTAGAGGTCCAGACTTTAGGGTTTCCCAAACCCTTCTACTTTTACTCTGGGGAGTCTCTCCCTCAGTCTCAGTTCCAAAATGGATTCTTTTGGTGCATACTGCAGGTAGGTTTCATAAGTGGCGGGTCTTTCAGCAAGAATTAGAGCCACAGGAAGACAACAGCCTTCCCCAGAGTCTAGATGGTTTTCCTACTAATCCTATCACCATCTTCCTTTTACCCTAGGGTCCCCTTCCTGCCACCTTCACCAGTCTCTCTCGCATTGATGTCACACCAAGAGTCTAGGTTCCCCAACATATGGCAGTAAGCAGTTATTTCCCTTTATGATTCCACTCAATGATGTCTCGGGATTGCCCTCCTTCTCTTCCTCACTCCTAACTTGCCACCTCCCTCCTCCCATGCAAAGTCTTCCTTCTCCTCAGCAATCTCCCACTCCTTCTCCCCCACCTCTCCCTGCAGCCCCTTCCCCTTTGGTGTTCCTCTAGTGCACCGTTTCAGTTCATCCTGTCAACTCCTCCTTCAACGCCTTGGCATTCTGCCTGTTTGTATCTCTCTGCCCTTTAGTTCTTTGCCCATCTTGAGGTTTCTACACTCCCCCCGCTTGTTTTCAAAAACGTGTGCAGGTTCTGTATCTCTCTCCCCTTTCTTATTCACCCCTCATCAATGGTCTCTCATTCCAACCATCTGTTCTTCTTCCCACCTTCTTCACCCCTTTCCGTCCCATCTTTCCTTTGGCTTCTCTCACTCCCAACATAGTTCCAGCCCGATTCTATCTCCTTCCTGCTAAGAATCTGTGAGTTTTTCTGTTCCCAACCATCTGGGCTATTCCTCTCCCAGTTCCCTGGGTCTTTCCTATCCCAGCTTCCTGAGTTCCCCACTCAGCCTTAGGTCTCTTGATCCAGCTCCCTCACCAGCCCATCCTCCGTCTACTTCCACAGTGCCAACAGAATGATTTCCACCTCCAAACCCCACAGGCTTCTGTCCCAGGTCCTGCTGTTTACAGTGCATTGCCCCCCCTTCCATCCGCTCTCTAGTGTAAGGGGAGTTAGGTGTGCAAGCTTGGAGTGGTGAGCTTAAGATTTGTTTTTCTTTATCTAGGACTGGGCAGGTGGTTGGAGTCTGCTGGACCGCAGATTCCAGAGCTGCATCGGCCATCTTGGAGTTTCTTACTTCCTGTTCCCCTTTAGGTTGCTAGGATAGGGATTGGCTTGAGGATAGGGTACCCGCTCTGATGTGGGATTTAGGCTGGCTAGTCTCCCCCAGACGGTCCTCTCAATGGTGGGTACACCCTGGCCCTGCCCCGCGGCGCGCTCCCTTGGATTATGTGTTACCTTTAGGAGAGTGCAGGCCTTGTGCTGTGTCTGGGTATCTGTCTCCCAAGTCTCCTATCCTGGTTCACGCCCTGCTCTTTTCCCATGCAGCTTCCTATGGGATTCCCCCATCTCCTGTGCTCGCTGGTGAGGCTGGATCCAAGGGATCGCCACTCCTCAATTCTCCTTGCAGGGGCAGCGGCAGTGTGGCAAGCGCCTGCCGCCTTTCGGTGGCATGGTGAAGGCAACCAGGAGACCAGCCGCACATCACCCCTGGGTCCAACATCATATGGCTTGTGGGAGCACCTGGGCCCCTTGGCGACCCCACCATCTGCCAGACAGGTTAGGCAGGGGACTTTGTCATGATAACTAAGAGAGGGCCTTTCTTGCCTCAATGATGGCTACTTTGTAGGTATTGCGCCTAGATTTGAATAGTGTGCAGTTGGTGCAGCAATTGTCCTTGCGTCAGTTTACATCAATGCGCTGGGTCCCACCCTCTTCTCTCAGTCTTCCAGTGCACCAGCAAGTTATGCTGGATGCAGTGCTGAAAAAACAATATTACGGTTCAAGGTCTTTCAATTAATCATCACAATACATTGTGGGTGTTGTACTGCTAAAAAGTACTTATTCTGATTCCGAGTCTTGCAATGGACCAGTACGGTCATTTTGGAGATCTCCTTTTTAAAATAAAATCTGGATCACATCAAATAACGCAGATAAATGATGAAGACATCTTGGTGGAAATGACCTTAACTGCCCAGTCTCGAATGACGAACTGTTCGACCCTCTCCTGGACACAGTAACATCACCCAACACACTTGCATACGTATCTCAGAACTCACCGTACTTCACTCAGTAACCCGACCCCTCATGACTACATTTACCACAATGCACCTGCCTCAGACATTAAGATGGTGAAGCGCGAAGCGGTGCATGAACGCCATTCAGTCACTACCGGCACTTTGAACCTTTCGAGCCCATTATTTACAAATAATGGATGTTCCAGTCATGAAGGGACACAGGAGTTTTACCCACTGCCTCCTGCATGCGGCGCGCCCATAAGCTTTTTCTACAAGCACCTGTATAAATTAGACTCCCTAACATTGGAATCAGAAGGCACCCACTGGCGCCTCCTCTGGATGTGCAATCTTCAGCGCCCTCATTTGCTGCATCACTATACACCTACTAGACTAACCTACCTGTCCTGGCTCCTGCAAACTTAAATCTGACAACAGCCATTTCAGAAAGTATTGCAAATTGAAAGATTGCCCCTTTCAGGGCCGCTCACACCAGTGTGAACTTGTAAGGCAAGACAGGTTATGACTTCCGGACACTTCACAGACTCCACCAAGTCGCTAGCATTGATATCATTAAACGATGTTGTTAATGCTCATACACCTGAAGAATGTTCTCAATGAGTAGAACAGAAACATGTTGGGTTGTTTTTAGAGAGGTTTAACATTAGATGTTAGATATACTGCCTTTGGTGGTTGCAGTAACGGAGGTACAAGTGGTGGTTGATACCCTGCCTCATGCAACTGGCTTTTTTGTTTATTTATGTTTTTGATGACTAGTATATGGTTTAGGACCATGTCACTGGGTGTGGTGTTGGGTACTACTTTGTTCATTTTTCAGTTCCTACAAAATAGGTCATTTATATGTAGCAGTAAAGTGGTACACTTGGCCTTCCCTTAGCCACACCCTACAGTGAGGGGATTTCGTGTGTTTCTATGAACCACAGAATGAACCATGAGAGCTGCAGCTTGCCCAGACTGCAGCTGTCATGATGCCCTTCTATCGTCTACCCAGATGCCCATCCACCCAGAACATCGTTAGGTGTGTATTATGGGATGGGCTCAGGGCACAGGGGAAGAAGGAATGGCTGGAGAATAGCTGGCACATTCAGAGAAGACTGCTGGTGGCATCAAGATTTTGGAGTGTCTTGGCAAAAAGTGTCTTTCTCCTCCTGCCTCCCCACCTGGTCACACAGACTCTTTCCTGAAAACAGACACACTGAACAACCAATAAGAATGCATCCGTCGTCTGCGGGTCTGCTTACTGGCCCTCCAGAGCACTATGTGTCATGTTTTTCTGATATAATATTTCACGCTGTCTTCAGCCAGACCCAAAAATGAAGTGACCACCCTATGACTCCAAATCAGGAATGTCCTTTGTTCTCCGGCAACCCAGCAACCCCTGCCTCCTTCATCTAAATTCAAAAGTGGGAGCTAGAAGCATCCCAGTGCGCCCAAGGGAAGCAAGTCTGAATGGTCAGTGAGGCGTCTAAGAACGCATGGAAGGAGGTGAGGTACAGCAGGACACATGTAGAGAGAGATGCAGACACAAACATGACATACACCATATTAACAAAAGCACACATGAAATGCATGGAAATTACGGTGGTACAAACAAGAGTGTCACCCCTGTAACCGTACATCTATGAAAGGGCATTACAGCTTGTTAAAGCATTTAAAGTCTTTCTCGTGAGTGGTGTACCCTCTTCAACCTCTTGCTCCGTTTGATGGTCCAGTTTGGGAGCAGCAGCACTCTTTAAGCTTCAGGCTGACCAGGGTGGTAGTGGGGGTAGAATTCTCCCTGAAAATCCCCCTCCCCTCTTGGGATATGGGAGCTCAGGTCTTATCAGGGTGAAATAAAAGGAAGTGTCTTGGCAGTCTCTCAGCATCAACGACCTCTGCCATATCTCTCCCAATAATGACTCTTGGGCCTTTCACCTTTTTAGTCACAATTTCCTCCGGGGAACTTTTTCATCCTCAGTTCCTCGTGGGTACTTCAGTACCCATCTCCTTTAACGTCTAAAACTGTCATGAAGAAAATAAAAAATGACTACCCTAAAATATAACCCAGAGGTGCCTGTTGCAGACACATATGTAAATGTTACTTCGAGAGAAAAAATGTCTGACGTTCTGATCTTCTCTCATGACCCGGCTTTCTGGCAGTCTTTCATGCTGACCAAACTTTCAAATGGTAGGACCCTACAGATTTATGCAGGTACCAGATGGAGCATTCGGCTTGGGCCGGGTACAAGCAGTTGCCAGTCCTCTTCCCTCTCCTTGGCTCGTCCCCCTTCCCCATTCGCGTGCCTGTTTTCACCACCTCGAGGCCTCCTCCTAGGTTTTGGCCATGCAGCCTCCAGTCCTTCTGCTCAGGCGAGAACATTCTAAAGGCCAGAAACGACTTATTGGTAAACAGGTTCAATGCAAATGCAAAATCTATGACCTACTTGAGGAGTATGACATTGACTTCATTGGCCTGACCGAGACCTGGTTCTCCTCCATCTATAAGGCCACTGCTGATAAATTGCTTCCTGATGGATTTAAGATCATTGTAAACAACAAAGTGCGTAGGATGAGTGGTGGTGCCGCTCTAATCTTTTCTTCTGCCTTCCTCACCACTAAGATTGTAACAATTAACACCCAATTCTCCGATTGCTTGACCTGCAAGTGCCTCCTGGACTCTTAACACCTGCAACACCATCATCAGCCCTTTGTGGTCAAAGGGGTCATGGGATTCCCCAGACTAGTGGATTCTGGACCTGGAGAAGGTATTTGGCGGATCCCCAGACCCCGCTCACTGGGCGCTCACACTATGGCAAAAGCACTCACACACCAACAGCCTTCAGAGACAATCACTGTGAGGGATCAAAGATAGACACTGGAAGGGGAGTCTTAAAAATAACTGCACAGGAGGAGATTTTCAACCCCTTATTCAGACCCAAACAGCCAGTATGGGAACGGATGCCTTTCACTTTAATGGAAAAGAGTGTAATTCCCCCGAGATCACCAGCAAGGGTTTTAATACATTGTTTCCTTTGGGACAGCTATCAAAGAATTAATTCTAAGAATTAAACCACAGCAACCTACAAATTGTCACATGCCAAACAAAATTAGTGACACAAAGCGTGCATTTTCTTCGCGCGGGAATTTCAAAATAAATGTCCCTTTGTCACCTACTTCTGCTCATCTCGCAGCATATACAAAGTTTCTTTTTCTCTGCACTGAACGCATTCCATTGACACTAAACAACTCCCCTGGCTTCGTAAAGACTTCCCTGGTGAGGGATTCACATGCTGCAGAGGCAGAGTGACCCTGTCTAAAGCAGGCGCGGCCAGCAGAGCTCACATGGGATGGAAAGGCGATCTGCCACATGTCCATAGTAGTTCTCAAAACCAAGAGGCTGTCAGGCCTTGATATAGCCTTAGGCCAATCCCCTATAACCACACATGACCATAGGTAGATGGACCAATTACAAGCCAACCCAGTCCACATTACACAGGTGCAGTCTATGTCCCCAGCCTCCAAAGGGGAGGAGAAACTGGGATATAAAAGCCAGCCTGCTTAGTCTATGGGTGTGGCGTGTCCAACAAGGAATTGGAGGGAGGTGTTTAGAGAAGATTGGCATACAAGAGATTTATTGAGAAGAGATCTATTAGGTAGAGGTGGCAGGAGATAGGAGGGAGGAATTTCCATTGCAAAAGGAAGGTTGTCATCAAGAGAGCTGTACTGGCGGTGGAATGTGGTCAACAAGGGAGAGTTATACTAGAAGATGAGGCTTGTGCTCAGCAGCTAATAGTAATAGATGAGGAGAGGTAGCATCTGGAGGGGGAGATATTGGAGGAGTCTTACCATCTGGAGAGAGTGGCATTAGACGAGGCGGCGGAAGGCGATCGTCAGGAGAATAGAAGCACCGAGCTCCGGGAGAGAAGGAGGTTGGAGTTGTGTCTTCTAGTTAGAGGAGCAGATAAATCTGCACTGCCTGGGATGGAGTGAGGAAACAGGCGCGCCAACTAGCTGATCAACTAGCTGATAAGATCGGCCAAAGTCAGTATAAATGCAGAAGAGAGGGACAAAAGACTATGACAAATGTGAGCAGGAGAGTGCCCCAGAGACCAAGACCCAAGTGCAGGGAGGTGGTCAGGCTGCAGAAACCTACCCAAATGCACACCTCGGCCCTGAGGGGAGTGGACCAATGGGGAGGAAGATCCACTTCTGCCTTAAACTGCTGGAGGAAAACCTGACACTTTGCAAAAGCTGTATTGCTTGTGCCTCAATGGGACTTTGCTACGGACACTACAGGAGCACCACCCACTCACTACTCTGCTTTCCTTGTTCCGACCACTCCCTCCTCCCTTCCTTCCTTGACCTCCCTGCCTACAGTCTCCTCCCCCACCCTGCCAGTCTCCTCTGTCATTCAACCAATGAAGCGTGTGTCAGTCCCTGCCTTTGCTTCTTCCTTCATCCCTCCTCCATCCCCTGCTCTGAACTCTCCCCCTAACTCTGCCCTATCTAACGTCCATCTCTCTATCACTAACACTCTGGACATCCATGCCCCTGTCATGAGGATTCGCATGAAGTCTGCATCTTAATGCAATTCTTGGTACAACTCAGACTTAGCTGCTTTGAAGCGTAAGTGCAAAGCGGCAGAGCGGAAGTGGCATTCGTCTAGCTCATCTCCTGACAAACTGGCCTGCAGCCTTTTCCAAAGGTAATACTGACTCTCCGTCTGCTCCAAGAAAAGACCTCATATCCAAGCTCGCATCTCTGGAGCCACTAACTACACAGGTGAACTCTTTAAAATTGGCAAGGAATTCACCAATCCTGCCGCAGTGTCCTCCTCTCCCCCTCCCTCCAGGCCTTATGCTCCGCACTGGCCTCCCACTTTTCCTCAAAAACTATTGAGATCCTGTCCTCTCTATCATCTGCTTCCTACCCTCACAGTCCCCCTTCTTAAACCTCTTTGGACCCCCTGCCCCATCGTCTACCACAGGCTCTTTCCCATAACCCCTCAAGTGCTCCCTTGTGCACCCTCTCCTAAAACAGCTGTCTGCTGACCCCTCATGCCCGGCAAACTATTGACCTATCTATATCACCGCTTTCTTGGGCAAACTCATGGAGAAGCTGGTCATCCCCCAACTGACCCTTCACACCGAAATGGCTGGCTGCCTCCATGATCTGGTTTCAGGGCAATCAGATGCACAGAAACTGCTCTCCTGAACACCTGACAAGACCTACTCTCTAATCTGGACTCTAACTCTCCTTCTGTTCTGATCCTCCTCAATCTCTCCTCTGCTTTTGACACTGTCAACCACTCCATCCTCATAAACCGTCTCTGTGATACCCTAGGCATCATGGACAGGGCACTGGTGTGGCTTACCTCTTTCCTCTTTAACAGACACTCCCAAGTTAAAATGGGTCCTTTTCTCTCCCCCACCTTACTATCTACCTGCGGCGTCCCTCAGGGTTCTATCCTATTGCCATTACTTTTCTTTGACTCTTTCATAATTTACCATTGAGGAGATCAACCTCTGTTTTGATTATATAAAGAAAAATTTCTGTTGAAACTACATTATTTATTTATTTATTTATTTCATTTGTTACACGCCCAGACTCTGGGGTATCACGGCTTTGTTACAGACAGCTTAGAAATTGGTCATACAATTGTACAGTGTGCATAAGACATTTTTACAACAAACAGAAGATTATATAATACACTCACAAACATTATTTACAGTTAGATCCGGTGTGCTTCGTGCTAATATTGGTTGAATAACCAAGTTTTTAGCAGTTTTTTAAAACCGGAGCGCAAGGTCTCTTTTTTGATAGTGATAGGGAGGGAGTTCCAGTGTTTGGGTGCTAAGGTCTGGAAGCTGCTACCCCCCGCTCTGGTATTTTTATACCGGGGAGACACTAAGAGTAAATTATCGTTAGACCTTAGAGTTCTAGGGGTTTCTTTTTTTCTGAAAGGTGTTGTTGAGGTAGATCGGGGCTTTTTTGGCAAGATACTTGTGTGCGATGCAGAGAATTTTCAAAATAATTCTGGCTTTGATAGGTAACCAGTGGGCCTCCTTCCTTATCTTGGTAATATGCTCAAACTTTTTTTTATCCCTAAAGCTGCTCTTAAGGCTTTGTTTTGAATCAATTGCAGTTTGCTGAGGTTGGTGTTAGAGGTCCCTAGCAAAAAAACATTGCAATAATCCAACTTGGACAGTACTAAGGCCCTGGCCAGGGTGAGACAATTGGTCGGAGTCAGAAATTGTCTTCTTAATGCTATGAGTTTGGATGTGTATGCTGAGGTGGAGGAGAGCGTACTAATATGTTTAGACATGGTTAGGTTGGCATCTAGGTATACACCTAATGTTTTTACTTGCTAGAGTACTGGAATTAGAGTGCCGTCAATATTGATCGAGGAGTAGTCCGGGTGGAGGGCAGCTATTTTGGAAGAGGAGCTCACGATGAGAACTTCAGTCTTCTCATCGTTAAGGCAAAGACTATTTAGCGCCATCCAGTTTTGAATAATGGCATACATTTTGTTAATGGTCATGGTGTCTTGGTCATAGTTTCCTGAAATGGGTATGAGGATCTGGGTGTCATCTGCAAAGTTAGTGTAGATGACACCCATATCGTCTAATGCCGAGAAGAGGAGTTTAGTATAGGCATTATAAAGAGTGGGAGAGAGACATGATCCTTGCGGTACTCCAATGGGGACTGGGATGGGATTGGCGGCTTCTCTGCCTATGGCAACTCTAGAAGTGTGTTCGGCAAGAAAGGATTTCACCCGCATAGTGGCATCGTTAGAGAAGTGGAAATCATTGGCTAATGAGGTGCACAGTTTGTCATGGTCCACGCAGTGAAATGCGATGGACAGGTCTCACAGCAGGAGAATGCAAAGTTTCCCTGAGTCTCTGATAGTGTCCATTTGGATTTTGAGATCCAGGAGGGCCATTTTCGTGCTATGATTGGGTCTGAAGCCTGAGTTTCTGGTTCCGAGTAGCTAGTTCTGTTTCAGATGGGCTTGCATTTGTGTGTAAGCTATTTTATCTATGAGTAAGAATGGGACCGTTGTTATTGGACGATAATCGGTAGGTACTGTAGGGTCCAGAGATGTTTTCTTTAGAAGTAGGGCATTGATGCGTTAGCCTCCATGTGCTTCCCACTAGAGACTCCATGACAGTAGGCATACCTTGGACACATCTTGCCTTCCCACGAGACGCTCTAAGACATCGTTGCCATCGTTCTGTCCTAGATCTGACCACTCACTGCTGTTTACATGGTAGTAGTTGACCCTGGCACGTCCTGCTGTGCAATTCCTCTTGCTTAATCCAATGAAAGGCATCTCTACTACTGCCTCTGTGGCCTCCATCTTTGTTCCTAGGGTAGTAGAGGTGTAACAGTATAACGGTATACCGTTATAGATACCGTGAACAGCTTAATTGAACTATAATAACCGTCACATTGTTGATACCGGTATACCATTTTAAGGCCTGCAGCTATTAAGTGAGCTTTTCAATCTGATTTGGAAAGGTTGCAGCAAAGCAAGTGCTGCACATTCTGGATCTTGCACTGTGGGATGTGGCGTTTGGCAGACAAGAGCATAGGGAAAGTGAGGCCACATTAGTAAATGCAGCTTTGATGCTGTGATCGCTCCTTCTCTGTGATCAGTAGAGTCGGCTTAAAGATCAGCCGATTTGTAGTTTTCCCACCAATTTTCAAAAATTGGGAACTACACATCCCAGAATCCAAAGGGGGAATGAAATGGATGCCCTTCTGATGCATGTCCACAAAAAACTTTAGCTCTGTAGAGTGTATAAACACTGAGCGTATCAGTGCTTTGTGCTAGTATATAAACTGCTCCCCCTGTCCTCTGAGTAGATTTACACATTGGCACTAGAGTTGTTGCTTCGCTTGATCCTTCACCTGCCTTCTGTATATGGCACTGGACTCAAGCAGGCAGGACAGATTCTACATTCAATTTGAAGTATCCAAAGCAATGGGGGTGAGATATTTCTCAGGTCTATCCTCGATTTGTGACACCACCCATGAAAGCATTCCTCCGTCTCACCTCACATGACAAGGGTCCTAATGCGCTCAGACCTGGGGAAAATGGTATCGATGGGGCTGTGGTGATGTGGTGGTCTAGGCATATTTGTGCCGATAAGTATTTGAACTTTGTCATTTTCAAAAGTTTTTTGTGCGACTGGGCCTCATTACACGTTAGGCGGTAAGGGTTTACAGGTACCGGTAAGGGCACCAGTACCGGTAAACCCTTACCGCCTTACTACGAGTTCCCTTTGCGGGACCCGACTTTAACGGCTGGTTCTACCAGCCGTTAAAGTAGGGTGCCGCAAAGGGACATTGGAGCTAATTACGGTACCGCAATTTGCGGTACCGTAATTAGCGCCTTCCCCATTCCCATTATGCCCTATGGGGGCAAAAATGGGAATGGGGAAGTGCCTTGGTGAATGGGGAATTACCGCCCCCGCTCACCTTGGAGTAGGGCAGTAATTCCTCCATCCACCAAGGCGGACACGGTAAAATACCAGCGGCAACCATGGCGCTAATAGCGCCATGGTTACCGCCTACCGTGTAATGAGGCCCACTATCTTTAAGAAGGTAAATGAACATGTATTGCAAGAATCAAGAAAGAAATCAACAGCGCCCACTGAACGCTGTCCTGTTAGGATTACATGGTCAGTGGTGACTCCAACATCAGACCTTTATAATACACCAGGCAGATGGTAAACCAGCTATAGTGATTTCATCAATATGCAACCTTTCGGTGAGTGTGTTTGGCAATGACATTTTGACAAAAGAAACACAATGACATGGGATTTCAGACCTCACATGTGTGACTGTTCTCCCTTTAATGGGATAAAGCGTTATCAAAACAAACTTTTATGACTGATCGCAGCGAGGGGTCATGATGCCCATGCCAAGTGGTTCCAAAATAAT
This sequence comes from Ambystoma mexicanum, assembly GCF_040938575.1. Lineage (NCBI taxonomy): Eukaryota > Metazoa > Chordata > Amphibia > Caudata > Ambystomatidae > Ambystoma > Ambystoma mexicanum. The sequence continues at coordinate 332,650,026 of NC_090924.1, read as the reverse complement.
GCCTGTCGAGGCCGATTTTCATAGCGATGACCTGTGACTGAGCAGCAAGTTCATCGCTCAAAATGTGCATTTGAACACTTCCACTAGACACTCTTTCATTCAAAACGATCAACGAGCGAGCGCCATGAAAGACCAAATCTGCAGCCGCCTTAGATTCCTGGAGGATCAGCTAAAAATGTGCAGAGACAAGTTTCAAAATGCTGACAATTTATGACCTTTTAGAAAATATTTGTTAAGATTAGTTAACTCCACCTGCTATACGGCGATAACCATGATATACTGTCATTTCGCAAGAAGGTTATCATACCACCATAAAACCAATACCATGACACCCCTATAGAGTAGTCTCTGATCCTCTGGCAGTCTCCCAAGGCACGCTGCTAGCCGACTTCCACAACACGCTCCATGTCACCCTGGGCATCCTTGCTCCCAATCTCTGGGGGGAGAACTCCCCTTCCGTGCCCATTGAAATGCAACCGGAGGGTTGACTCTGATCCCGCGATTATGTAGGAACGGAGGTCTAATAAGCTGCTGCTACTAATACAAGTCTATTGAGTAAATACTTGCAGACCTTTTCCAAGCAAGTGGATATCACGCGTCCGTCAGGCACAAGAAAGAGTCCTGTCTCCACAAACTCATTAACAAAGCAACAGAAAAATCAGCAGAGGTGTTCAGGGTTTACAGACAAATAAGGGTCTGATGCCTGCTCCCCTGCACTCCTGACAACCTGTCCTCCTTCTCTGTGGATAAGATCATACACTTTCAGGCAACCATAATCCGACCATCCTATTGGCCCCCTCTGTCATTGCAGTAGCCTTGGCCGTCTCCTTCTCCTCCTTTGAGGCAGTCTCACATGCTCATGTTGTGACCACCATAAATAAAAGGAAGGCCTTGGCTGAACAAGATTTCCCCTGCACAGTTCCCGCAATTAAAAACAGCATTCCTAGTCCGGCCCCCTCTTATGCCGCTCTGTTTAGCAGCTTGCTCCACTCTGGTATTCTTCCTTAGGATCTGAGAACAAATGCATGCATTCTTCCAGTTTTAGAAAACCTTTTGACGGTCCTGCAATTGTTGCAAACTATTGCCCTGCTGCCATCACTCCTTTTATTGCCAAAATCCCTGAAAGGATGGCCACCCCAAGCTCTTCACCTCCAGTGACGCAAATTGTTGCATGTCACCCCTGTAGGAAGACATGGTATCTCCCAGTGTGTGTTCCTTGGTCACATGGTTACCATGTGACCAAGTTAATAAAATGTACGAGCTGCTTCCGGCTCGTCAGTCTTACCATCAAGAGGCTCCGGTGTTGTTCTTGTTGCACCATGCTGGTGCCACACCGCATGAGCTGGGGCCAAGGACGGGGCCCAGCACGAGGACGGTGCCCCTGCTGGGCAATGCCGTCCCTGGGTGATCCCAAGGCCATGTGACCATGGCCACTGGTGTGACCTCGGCCTGGGTGCCCCCAGAGGCGGGGCCGTTGTATGCTGGGTGCCCCCAGCCACATTTGGGCCTCCAGTGACCTGGAGCGTGTGGAGTGATCCCCACTGCATCATCCGCGACATGATCGCCGCACAACGGAACCCCGTTGGGTGCTCCGACATGAGTATGGGGCCTGACAGGTGACCCTCAGCAGGTCCGCAACAATGGCGACGAGGATAATGAGCTCCCAGGCCCCCAGTGTGCAAAATGCGGTATCGGCGGCACGAAAATGGAAGCGGCTGTTGGCCGCGTGAAGAGGAGCTCCTGCCCCCCCTGCCACCAAGAGAGGAGCTGTCTGCCCCTCCCAACCCCGTGTAGAGGAGGTCGCATGCATGTGGGAGGCTGCATCGGCGCATGAGCTGCTGCCCCCTCCCCCACCGTGGAGGCGGCCTCCGCTGCAGAGCTGGAGGTGGCGGTGCTTAGCCCCCCCACCCCGTGAGGAGGACCAATGCCCCGCGGCTCCTGCCGCATGGATACCCTGAGTGGCTGTCTGCCGCGTGAAGGAGAAGGTCTGCGCCTCCCCATCCCATCGTCGTGAGGGAGAAACGGTGACGGGAGTGGCGCTGGCTGAAGGGGCTGCTGCCTCTCTCCCCAGGGAGGGAGAGGAATGATGGGGTGGTGTTGGCCGCAAAGGCGGGCATGCTTGCAGCCCAGGCCGCAAGGGGATACCCGGCGGACCCCAGCCACAATGAAGAGGAGCTGCCCCTCCCCCACCAGAGCGGCTATACACGCGGCGCCTGCCGTGAGGGGACCGTCCCCTGGGGGGAGGACGGCCGGGTGGCTTTGGCTGCAGATGTGGGGAGGCGGAGCCTGCCCCCCCCAACACCACCTGGGCCCGCAAGGACCGAAATGTGCTCTGGACCGGAGCGAGAAAAAAAAAAAGAGAGTGGCGGGCCTAAATCTAACTGGGCCCGCAAGAAGGAAATGAGGCAGGCCCAAGTCCAGCTGGTGCCCGCAAGGCAAAAGCGGAAGGAAGTAGAGCCCTGCGACAGGCCCGAATGACAACAAAGGGAAGGGGCGTGGCCCAAGAGACCCGGGCCGAAAGAAATAAAAATAGGAAATCGGTATCGGCCGCCTGAGCTGCTGCTGCCCCTCCCCCCACCCACCTGAGATACAGACAAACACGGCGGGCCCATCACCACCCGGCCCGCGGTATGGAAAAAAAAAAAGAGGAAAATGCACAAGGAAAAGAGCAAACAAAGAGTACAAGCGCACAGTGGGGCTGGGTGTGGGAGCAGTGGCCTACCAACTGGCAATGACAGGAAGGCAAAATGCCCTGCGGCCTGCAGCAACATGACTGAGGGCCAGGATAAGGGTGCGGCTCACCAGCCCACATGGTACGTCAATGTGGAGACACGAGACGACGACCCACAGCACCATTGGTCTCATCCTTGCAGAGTCTCTTGTTGTCACCAGGAGGACCCAGGGAGGGTAGCGGCTCCATCAGGAGTGCTTGTGCGCCCTCAGGGTCACCTAACTATCTGAACCAAGCCACGTGTCGATACAAGTATAGACGCCATCACCTGTGTCCCCTTGTCAGCGTCCCCTGGCGTTTCTAGGTGCCGTGGTGTCGGCCCCGGAGCAGTGCAATCATCTGGACACCACTACCACCCTGCCACGAGGTTTGCCCTCCAGACTGTGGACTAGGCCGATGTGGCCCCTGGGCCTCCACAGGCGCGGCTTTGCCGGTTTTTGACTCTGGTGAAGGTTGGTGAAGACAAGAACTGTTTTCCTGCAACTCCACGAGTGCGGAGGATGGACATTGTCTCCGACATCCCCATGAAGACCGGGACCCGGCAGACCTGGACGCCTGTTTAAAGTGGCCCAGTCAATGGGAAATATAAAGCGGTAAACATCTGTATATGTGGAGTGCGTTATGGGGTGCCAGGAGCCTTTGTTGGTGCCATTTAGTGATATGAGACCCACTCACCCAGGTTAATAAAGGGTGCATATGTGTGGATGTTATGGTCTATAGAGTTAGTGTGTGAAGTGTATTATGGTGTTCCATTTCTTTCGTTATGGAAAAGGAGGAGTGTTGCATGTCACCCCTGTAGGGAGACATGGTATCTTCCAGTGTGTGTTCCTTGGTCACATGGTTCCCCAAGTGACCAAGTTAATAAAATGTACGAGCTGCTTCCGGCTGACAGTCTTACCATGAAGAGGCTCCGGTGTTGTTCTTGTGCACCATGCTGGTGCCACACCGCATGAGCTGGGCCCAAGGACGGGGCCCAGCACGAGGATGGTGGCCCTGCTAGGCAACGCCATCCCTGGGTGATCCCAAGGCCATGTGACCATGGCCATTGGTGCGACCCCGGCCTGGGTGCCCCCAGAGCCGGGGCCGTCGTATGCTGAGTGCCCCCAGCCACGTGTGGGCCTCCAGTGAACTGGAGCGCATGGTGTGATCCCCACTGCGTCATCCGCGGCGTGATCGCTGCACAACGGAACCCCGTCGGGTGCTCCTGACATGAGTATGGGGCCAGCCCGGTGACCCGCAGCATGCCCCCCCCAACACAAATGGCCGGCTTCACAACCAAGAGTCGGGTTCCTGCCCCCCTGAGAATGGATTCAGCTGGACAGTAGTTGCCCGGCTGGCCTGATCCTCCAAGACGTGTCTTCTGCCTCCGATACAGGCAACCTTGCCACCCTCCATCAACAACTTGATCCCTCGTCAGGGGTAAGGCCCTGGAATGACTCTCCTCCTTTCTCCTCAGCATGGAGTCTCAGGTCAGTCTGGCACTTTCGTATCTCCTCCCACTATCTCTTAAAATACTGTCTCTCGGGGCTCTACTCACCTGCCTGAGCTTTTCAACACCTCACTAGCAGACCTCATGTTATCCTTGGCTTGCACCTTTCAGCCCTATGCTGATGACTGGCAAATTGTTATCGCTTCCGGGTTCTCGGGTGTCGAAGAATGGGGGTTTAAGAGCAATGCTTGTCTTACTGCAGCCAAGACTACGCTAATCGTCTTCGGTTCTTGCATGTCTCCCCTCTTACCTATTGCTTGGCTGCCTTCCATGGGCAGTCCCATTGGAATCAATGGGAAACTGCCATAGTCCCCTGTGGCGGATTGCTGCATGCTGGAATGTAGCGTGCATTGCTGCTTTTTTGTGTAGAAAAGTGTACCTCAGTACTCGAGCATGCATAAATGAAGAGCATCAGCAGCAACACTCTTAGTTGAGCGCAGCTATAAAAGATGTGGTATTCGGTATTCGGTAACATTGCATGTGTCACCACTACCACCAACGTCGTAATCACCCGCAAAGTTTTGATGCACTTTGAGTTCTTTAAAAAAATGTTTTTTTTATCAAATATGTTCCTACGAAAACAGTTTATCATGGAATACGACAGTTTACAAATGTTCATGTTTATTTATTGCTGCTAAACATCAAACGTCTCTATCATTCAAAGGACAACGCCATATAGCTTAAATTCGACCGCTTTTCTGTCTGATCTTAGCCAAGTTGACTCTGTGATCCAAAACGCCAATAACTTGTCCTTGCCTGCCACCTTGTGATAATTTTCGAAATTACATCAAGTAACTTCAGAAATGTTCACGCAGACACATGAATTTAGGGCCGCCGGGTTTCAAAATTGTGTTATGCTGATCCCTCCATGAATAAAATGTTGTTCACTGAGCTACCCCAATTGCCGGAATACCTGATATTTCCTACTAAAAGGAGGCCCCATCCTTCATTTTAATAGAGCCTCGTTTCAACCTTGGACCGCCATTGTGTCCCGTTAGGAAGGCCAGCCCTACAGTTTGAAGACCACACATCTTAGCCCAAATTAACCCTGGTGCATAAAGTTTATTTGCAGAAACACCCCTATTCACAAAGCCCCCAACCCCAACCATCCTTCCCACCTGCCCCGTTGGAGATACATTTTGCAACTACACCACTAGAAGCCCATGCAGGCCAAGGGCGCGGTGTTGTGTGACGCAGGGCCGCAGGAGACGCTGGCCATTTGATTCTTGGCACGGTGTGCTACGTTCACGCTTCGGATCCTTTAAGAGCAGAGGATTGGACCCTCTACAGCAAAGCCTGCACAGGCCAAGGGTGCAGTGTTGTGTGATGCAGGGCCGCAGGAGACGCTGGCCATTTGATACGTAGTGTGACCTCCCAGCGCCACTATCGCGCATGCGTGGGCCTCGTTCCGGCCACGCATGCGCAGTTCGAATAAACCGCGCCCGTGCGGCAGTTCCCGCCGGGACGCGTACAGACCACCAGCGCGTCCCGTGTCCTCCTTTACTGCGTGTGTGTGTGAGTGCATGCGTGCATGAAGGTTCCCCGAGGCACGGGGGACCCTACAACAACTGGCGACGAGGGGGAATATCGCCACGGCGACGTTTGCATGAACGCACGGCAAGCGTAGAATAGGCAGTGCTACGTGTCGTAGCGAGACACGGACCCGACGCGAATAATCCCGTGATGCTTGTGCAGCAGTAGCGGCCTGAAAAGGTGCTCGTGCGCCGCTGCACAAATACTACAATCAATTTTTGGAATGTTGGTTGTTCCCTATAACCCAGGGCCGACCTTTTTCTCCGTACAACTGACACTTCCAGGAAAGAAACCCAAGACAAGACACAGTGGGCAACCATCTGGCAGCAGCTTCAACAACACAAGAGAGCCCCCCAAGTAAGGTTTGCGGCCTCTGTTACACCAGGAGGTGCCTGTGCGACCTGAAACCTTGGCAGACAGCGATGGGGAGGCAGGAACTGCGACAGGTACAATGATGCCACAACAAGGGTCTCTGTTACCAATGCAAGAGTTTGATGTGTCTGGGCCCCCATCCAAATTGTGGCCTAGGTGGTTGCTTTGGATTAAGAAACTCGAGATGTACTTTACAGCAACTGGCATCACCGATGATGATGCGAAGAGGGCCACGCTGCTATACTCTGCGGGGCTAGACGTCTTACGTATTTTCGAATCATGCAACCTACAGGTGGTTACGTACAGCACTGTCAAGACTGCGATAGAGAACCATTTCATACCTCTCTCAAATGTTGACTACGAGAGGTTTTTGTTTTGTGGCGAGAAGCAGAGAGGAGAATCCCTTGATCAGTTCTGCGCCAGGTTGAGGTTGATGGCCACCATGTGTCGGTGGGACAATGATGAGTCAATGATACGGAACCAAGTCATCCAGGGCTGTAGCTCCGGAAAGTTAAGAAGGCAAGTGCTGAGGGAACCGGGGTGGACTCTGATGCAAATCCTGGACAGTGGCAGAATATATGAGCTGGCGGAATTGAGAGGCGCCAAAATGGACGCTGCAAGGCATCCAGGCATGTCCGAAGATGCATTTGCCGTAAGTAACCGACCCGGAATAAAGGACAAGTGGGGGCAAAGAAGACAAGAGACTCGTCATCCTCCCGAGTCGGGGTCAATATGTCCGTCTTGTGGGTACGACCTACCCCACGCAGAAGAATGCCCAGCCGTGTCGAGGTCTTGCGGCCGGTGCGGCAAGCCGGGGCACTATGCCCGGATGTGTCGTGCTCCAGCTCCCATTTCTGTGCCGAGGGGCCCAGCAAGGAGTAGTGGTAGTGGATCCAGAAGGCAAAGGAGCATTGTGGCACTTGAACAAGAAATGCAGCGGCTGCAGCTGGCCGAAGAGGAAGAGGAGGACGAGGAAGAGATGTTCTTCATCTCAAACCTGGCCTCTGGGGCTAGAAAGAAGAGACAGCCCAAATGCATGGTGGACATTCAAGGTGTGCTGACACAGGTCTTGATTGATACAGGCGCCTCAGTATGTGTGTTGGCCGAGGACCATTATCAGAAGTTGCCAGGTCCTCCCCCACTAGACAGTTCGGCAGCAAAAATATTCACCTTTGGAGGGGATGCCCCACTGCCCATCAAGGGGGTGTTTGTCACACCAGTCGCCAAGGGAGACCGAATCATTAGGGCACGATTTATTGTCACGGACGTGAGTCCCCATTCGTTACTGAGCTGTGCAGCGTCAGAAGCCCTCGACTTGGTGCATTTTGCATTGGAGGTGTATCAAGTAGACATTGAGAGCCTGCTCGACAAGTATGCGGGCATCTTTGAAGGGGTGGGGAAGTTGAAGGCGCCCCCGATAAGGCTACACATTGACGACACCATCAGACCAGTTGCCCTCAAGCATAGGCGGATCCCGTTTCATCTCAGGGAGAAGGTCGAGGAAGAGCTGAAGTCGCTCATCAGCATGGATATTATTGAAAGGGTGGAGGGACCCACACCCTGGGTTTCACCTATAGTGGTCGCTCCGAAACCAAAGCAGCCAGGAGCGGTAAGGATCTGCGTTGATATGCGCCTCCCTAATGCCACAATTAAGAGGGAGAGACATTTAACGCCACCACTGGACGACATTGTGGGGGAACTGCAAGGGGCACGTGTGTTCTCAAAGCTGGATCTACGGGCCGGCTATCACCAACTGGAACTCCACCCGGACTCCAGATTTATTACAACCTTCACAACCCACGAAGGCCTCTACCAATTTAAGCGCCTGAGCTTCTGCTTCTCGTCGGCTGCTGAAGTTTTTCAGAACACTATTAGGGGAGCGCTAGCCGGCCTTCAAGGCGGTATAAACATGAGTGACGACATCTTAGTGTTCGCAGACTCTGAGGCAGAACACCTAAGAAGGTTGGAAGGTACTCTGAGGAGGTTGGAAGAACTGGGTCTCACTTTACATCGCCAAAAATGCGAATTCTTTAAAGACCAGATAGGGTTTTTCGGCTTCATCTTTCAGGCTGCAGGAGTGTCACCAGACCCGGCAAAGGTCAGAGATATAAAGGAGGCAGCGGCACCACAATCCCCCATGGAGGTAAGGAGCTTCTTGGGGATGGTGACGTATTGTGGGCGTTTTATCAGGGGACTAGCTTCGATGGCGGAACCTCTCAGGGCTCTGACAAGAAACGACGCGGTGTGGAAATGGGAGTCCCGAGAACAAGAGGCATTTCAAACCCTCAAGAATGCTTTGTCGGATGGAGACACCATGGCGTACTTCAACCCGGCCGTCGAGTCAGAAGGGGTAGTAGATGCAAGCCCCATTGGTGTAGGTGCGGTGTTGCTGCAACCGGATGAGCGCGGCGAGATGAGACCCATTGCCTATGCCAGCAAAGCACTTTCTAGTACAGAGATGAGATACTCACAGATAGAAAGGGAAGCACTAGCCATCCTATGGGGCTGTCGGCACTTTCGCCTGTACATTTTGGGCAAGCTGGTTGTGGTGGCCTTAATGGAATATGGGGTAAAGCTTGTACATAGGCCTGGGACCAATAACCCCGGAGACTATTTGTCGCGTCACCCTAACAAAGAGAACGCAGAAGTAGACAATGGGGAAGTGGACTGCAAGGGTCTGCTATGTCAAGTGGTAGAAGGTGCACTTCCCATGGCGTTATCGAGACTCACCGTAGCGACAGAGTCCTCCAATGATGAAGTCTTCGGCATCATCAAGGCAGCAGTGAGAAGCGGGGACTGGAGAGAAGTGCTGCGGAACAACTCAAGGCGCCAGGAGGAAGCACAGAAGGACTTACAAGCGCTCTGGAGGGTGAGAGATGAGTTGTCGATTTCCGACGATGGACTGATTCTCAGGGGCCAGCCGATCGTCATCCCGAGGGAGCTAAGGCTGCGTGTGCTGGAGCTGGCACACATTGGACACCAGGGTGTCGTCAAGACGAAGGCTAGGTTAAGGCCCAAAGTCTGGTTTCCCGATCTGGAGGCGAGAGTTGAAAGCTTTGTGAAGAGATGTCTGGTCTGCCAGGCAGCGACACCGGGTGACAAAGCTTCACCCATTAGCTCGATGGAACGTAGTGAGAAGCCGTGGGGTACGGTCCATGTGGACTTTGGTTCGACAGGTCGAGGCATGTACTTTTTGGTGGCTGTCGATCAATGGTCACGGTACCCGGAGGTAGAGGTGGTTGAGTCAACGGCGACTGAGTTCACCATGGCGGCGTTGGACAAAATGTTCGCTGCGCATGGATTCCCGGATACCATTTGCTCAGACAATGGACCACCGTTTACTGGCAGCCAGTTTGCGCAGTATCTACGAGAGAGGGGGATACAACATAGAAGAGTCTCCCCGCTATGGCCGCGAGCCAATGGCGAAGCCGAAAGGATGATGAGAACGCTCAACAAGGTAATGCGGATCTCGGCCAGCAGAGGTGAGGATCTTGTCAAAAGAGTTGTGGAATTTCTTTGAGTGTATCGCTCAACTCCCCATCAGTCCACAGGGGTTGCCCCAGCTGAGGCGCTCTTCGGGCGGTGCCCGAGGGGGATGTTACCAGAAACGGAGGACAGGAGGCCGGGGTCATAGACAATGATAAAGTTTGTGAAGAACGAGCGGTGCGCAACCGGAAGGAGAGTGAACACAGAGGATTACAAGAAAAGGAAGTGAGAGTTGGGGACTCAGTACTAGTCAAGAATCGACATCCGGAAGGAAAGTTGTCCTTACCGTTTGAACCACGCCCATGGAAAGTGACTCATGTGAAGGGCACGATGGTGACCGCAGCCAGTGAACGGGGTACCGTTACCCGCAATCGATCCTTTTTCTAGAAAGTGGATGTCCCGGCGGAAACTCAGGTCTTGAATGACCCTTCGGGCCAGGAAGGAACATCTGACGCCCAGGAGGGCGTCTCGTCATCGGATCCTGGACCCGCACCAGAGGCGGACCGCCCCTTGCCTACGGTCACATCGAGATATCCTGTTCGTGGGAGCAGGAGACCTCCAGCTCATCTTAAAAACTATGTCCTGGACTCAGGGGACTGAGCGAGGAGTGACTTACACTTGTGGTCACCGTTTATCATGGTCATGTTACTGTTTTGTTTCACTATAAGGGTTCCATTCACTCAAGGTTTGTTTTGTTCTGTTGTTAGAAAAAAGAAGGGATGTGACGTCCCAGCGCCACTAGCGCGCATGCGTGGGCCTCGTTCCCGGCCACGCATGCGCAGTTCGAATAAACCGCGCCCGTGCGGCAGTTCCCGCCGGAACGCGTACAGACCACCAGCGCGTCCCGTGTCCTCCTTTACTGCCGGTGTGTGTGTGAGTGCATGCGTGCATGAAGGTTGCCCGAGGCACGGGGGACCCTACAACACGTAGCACTTTGTGCTATGTCCACGATTCAGATCCTTTAAGAGCTGAGGATCGGACCCTGTGTGGCAAAGCCCGCGCAAGCCAAGGGCACAGTGTTGTATGACGCAGGTGTTTGGTGACAAAGGGGTAAAGCGCAGAGTGCGAATATGCTGTGCAGCAGTCAAGCATCGACGTCCAAAAGGTGCGGGAAGTGGGAGCAGCCACTACTGCCCCCTATTAAATTACCCGGCCTTTGCGCATACTTCCACCTAACCGTCTGACATAACGTACTCTGTCTCTGGGCAATCTTAGGCTTTACCCTATAGTGTTTAGCTGTACTTTATGTTTTGGGTCCCTCTATAGGTCCCCTCAATTGTGGTTACTGTTTATTGTGAACTGTGCCACTCTAGGCTCTCTCCCACTCTCTAGGTCCCACCCTTGTGGTTACAGTTGCACTCTTATCTGTGTCCCACTAGGCTCTCTCCCACTCTCTAGGTACCACCCACTCTGGTTGCTATTGCACTGTTGTGAGTCATTTTCTGCTCCACCGTGTGTTCCTTACTATGTGACCCTCGCCCTGTCGCCCACTCTGCGCATCCTGCATTTTGCGGCACAGGGGTGTGTGTCTCTCCTTCTCTCTTTCACTCCCTCCTCCTCCTTTTTCTCTTAACACCCTATATGGTGCTTTTCGTTTCTCCCAGCTTCTCTAACTGCTACTCTATCTCCTGTCCTATCCTCACTAAATCTGGAAAGAAGAAGTTCAAGAGGGACATCCTGGTCTCCAACCCAGGCCTCCCTATCGCCGATACCTACACCAGTACTTCCCCAAGGCAGACTCTCACCGACATCCTCTTTGTCATTCCCTGACCAGACCTATGGACGCCTCATATGGTCTCAGTTCTCTTTTCTATTTCTTCCTCTCCGGTTAATGGTGGCACTCGGTGGGAGTCCTCTTAGCCCACTTCCACTCCTCCAAGACCATCATTACTGTCTATCTGAATGGCACCGTCTTGTTTCAGGGCCTCCTGTGTCTTATCAACTTCCTTCCTTCGCCTGCTAGTCCTACTAGCACCTCTCTGGCTCCTCTGCTACCTCCTTCATCTGTTGCCTCTCTGGCACCTCCCTCCTCCTCTCTGGCTACTCTCCCACCTCCTGTTACTACCTCTGCCCTCTCTCTGGCTCCTCTACTACTTCCACTGGGTGTACCTCAAGCCTGTACCCCACCCTGGAAAACTTTCAAATGTGGCAACCTGCTCCATGACGCTACTCTTAACTCTCACTCTGCTGTCTAACATTTCTCTGACATCTGCCAACTCCTCGTAGAACTTGACCTGGATGTCCTCGCTCTCACTGAGACGTGGTTCACAGCCAGATCTGTCATGAGTTTTGACACTCTCCTCCCTAATGGCTAAAAGATCCTCTGTGAACCAAGAATCAAGTGACCCGGAGGTGGAGTAGCTCTGATCTTTCCGGAGTGGGTCCCTGTTTCTGTCATTCCTACGCAGACCTACACCTCCTTTGAATGGAGGGACTTTCTCTCCTGAACAACTGCAGTGTTAAGAACAGCTGATGCCGGCACTCGGCAGCCCTACATTCTCCTCGTGGACTGATCCATCTGTGGCTTCCTTGTTTGGGGTGAGCTTATGCTGTCCCAGAAGTGGTGCACTTTTGCCGTGGCTAATGCTGTTAATTAACATCTGGGCAGAAAGCAGCATTCTGCCAGCATTTGTGTGAATTATTAGCTTCTGCCCCAACCTTATTTAAAGAAAGAAAAGGAAAATCGAATTCATTTGTTACAGCCTTCTGCAGTTTATGGCCTTCCTAAGATGTCCACCCTCTCTGCAGCCCTCTGGAGACACCCTGTGGCCTGAGTCTGCTCCCCTCCCATTGGCTGGCTAGCTTGTCGCCAGCCAGTTAAGCAACCAGGAGGCAGGAGCCGGCCCTTTCCAGCTAAGGTGATCGTATCGGTGGCCCTGTCTGTTCGTGTCCGGTCATGGCAGGTCTCTGGGTGTCACTCTGTTCTTACCACCTTCAACTGGCACCTTTTCTCCTGTGATGCAATCCAGGCACTACGTGATGACACCGTCAGCTTTCACGTAAGTGTGGACTTCCTCTCTGCTCCCTGCACCATTCGCTGAACTGTTGTGCCCCTCCTGACTGTCTTTCTTCTAATACCCATCTCCAGAAGGCACCTTCCCTTCTCCTCCAGTCTCAAATCACCAATCAGTCACACCCACTTCATTCTTGGACTTCTACCTCAATCCCTCAGGCCCCCCTACAGTTGTGCTACTATACAAGTTATTCCCTCAAAGAAAACCGTTTTTAATCTGTGTGCGCATCGCGATTGTCTGCTGCTCTTTAAAACCATTTTGGACTGTGTGCACATCCTGCCTTTCAAGAGAATGTGCTGACAAGTTACCCCTCTCCCCCTCTGTTCTCTGTCTTATCTGCTAACGGTTCCCCTACACTCATTATCACTGCCCTTTCCTACCTGTGACATTTCCTGCAGATACCTGTTCAGGCTTCCTGGTCCTACTCTCCCACAACTACAGCCTAAGATGCTCCACCACTTTGAATACTCCAACCACGCTCCTCCGACCTGTGTCCTCCCTCCTCTTGCCATACCTTGAGGAGTATTGATGGTGTTTTGTTGGCTGCTTCGTCTTTACTTAACTCACTCCCTCTGCCTCGCCAGTCACTCACATTGCAGATCTGAAACTTCACTCTGCTATCACTCCTTATCTACATAGCTACTGTGCCATCTCATTACTGCTGCACTGCAATTCTTTGTGTCATCCTACATTGCATTTGTCTGTTAGTGTAAAAATCGTATTAGGTGTGCCCTCATCTTTCATTGTTTTGTTGTACTCTTAACACCCACTTATTTGTATTTGTATTTATTTTATTTATATTGCGCACCTGGCCCAAGGGCATCTGGGCGCATTTCTTAGGGAGGGGTAACAAGGGAGGTACATAAAGTAGTAGTGAATTTACAATAATATCAATAGTGCAACGCTGAAATCAAATTTACAACATTTTACAAAATTGACACTTTTGCAGGGGGTTAATATAGCTGAAAGGGAACACATATTTGCAAGGAGGCACAGTTACTAGCATAGAAAATGTAATTACAAGCGGAAATGCAGGCAAGCAGTTAATGGTGGATGTGTAACAGACTTACATAGAAGATGTGTTGTGGTCCTGCTCGATGAGCCAAGATTTGATTTTATTCTTAAGTCTAGGGTGAGATGGTTCAGCTCTGAGTGTAGAGGGTAATGTGTTCCAGAGTTTAGCAGCGAGGACTGGGAAGCTGGATCCCCCTGCTTTCTGGAACTTGAATCTAGGTATTTCCAAATAATGAGCTTGAGAAGATCTTAAGGGTCTGTTGGGAGTATGGGCAGTGAAGCGGTTGGCAAGGTAGATGGGTGCCTAGTTTGATTTGTATTTGTGAGTGATTGTGAGAGTTTTGAGTGATATTCTGGAGACAATAGGGAGCCTGTGTAGACTCTGACGCGTGTCAGAAATGTGAGATTTCCTGGAAATGTTAAGGGCAGCCCTTATAGCATTGTTGAGTGTATTGATGTTTCTTTGGCTGGTACCTAAGTATAAGGCGTACAGTAATCAATGTTTGCCTTGACAAGGGTTCTGGCGAGGATAATGCATTTAAGGGCAGTTAAAAATGGTCTGCAAGCTGTTATCAGCTTGCAGGTGTAGGCCGATGCAGATACAACAGCATTGGTTTGTCTTCTGAGTGATAAAGTGGAGTCAAGGGAGATACCTAATGTTTTTGTATCGTTGGAGACATTGATAGTATTTCCGCCGATGGTAAAGGATTTGAAGGTAGGGTTCAGTTTACTGAGTCTAGTGTGAGAACCTAAGATGAGTAGCTCGGTTTTCTCATAGTTTAGGCACAGTCCATGATGTGCCATTCAGGCCTGGATGACCGGGTAAACATCATTCAGTGCTTTAGTGTCAATAGTATGGTTGCCTGTGATAGGGATGAGTATCTGGGTGTCATCGGTATAATTGGTATAGATGACACCCAGATAGTCGAGAATATCAAAAAGGGGCTTCGTAAATACATTGTAGAGTGTTTGAGAAACACAAGAGCCTTGTGTAACTCCACACAGGACTGGTGATGGTTCAGCAGAAGCGGTCGGTGAGAAGACATGCATAGTTCTGTTTGCTAAACATGATCTGATCCAGGAGGTGGCCTCATCTGAGAAGTGGGCAGCAGTTTTAAGATGTTGGCACAGAATTTGATGGTTGACCAAGTCGAAGGCTGGCGATAGGTCGAGTAGTAGAAGTAGGGCCAATTTGCCTTTGTCTCTTAAATCCTCAATTTGTGTTTTTAGGTCAATAAGGGCAGTTTCTGTTCCGTGTCTAGGACGGAAGCCCGATTGACGGAGGCCGAGAAAGTAGTTAGATTCAAGGTAAGCCTGAATTTGTAGATAGGTTGCCCTGTCCAAAATTATTAGGAGGAAGGGTACCGTGGTAATGGGTCTATAAATGGCCGGGTTACTTGGATCAAGAGTGGGTTTTTTAATTGAGGGTATAACCCAGGCATCCTTGAGGTTGTCAGGTACAGTCCCAGATTTAAAGGAGGCGTTTATGAAGGCAGTGATAAAGGGGACAAGCTTGTGAGCCGCATCTTTGATAATAGGTGCTAGACACGAGTCGCCTGGTGTCTAGTCAAAGGATCGAATCTTAAGGGTCGACAGGTCAAAGGATCGACACCAAAGGGTCGACAGGTCAAAGGATCGAATTTTTTTTTTATTATATATATTTTTTTAGGTTTTCGTTTAGGGAAAAAAAAGTGGTTTTTAGAAAAAAAAGGGGGTGAGGGGGACCCCCCCAAAAAAAAAAAAATATGTGAACAAACAAAATAAATATTCGATCCTTTGACCTGCTGACCCTTTGGTGTCGATCCTTTGACCTGTCGACCCTTTCACTGTCGATCCTTTGACTGGCAACCGAGTAGCCTTGACAGCTGGAAGGTTTGAGCTTTTTGATGATGTTCTCTACTTCCCATGTGGCGAGTGGTGAGAAAATGAATGGTTTGACAGGATGGGTTGAAGTTGTGGTATTAAATACAGAGTTGAATGCCGTATCTGGTGATAACGTGCATTTATTAATGTTGATTTTTGTTTGTAGAGATGCAACTTTATTGAGGAGAGCTTTCTGGATGTTAATGCACCAGGAGGCATCTGTGTTGCACTGGTCTAATGGAGCAATAGGTGACTCAAGTTAAAGTGCTCTTTGGTATTAGATTTGGCCAACAGGATGTGATTGTTGTAAGTATCTTTTTTGGTGCCAAATATAGCTTCTTTATAGGTCGATGATGCAGTGATCAGGGCACTTTTATTGTCATCAGATGGAATACTTTTCCAATGCGCCTCTGTGTTTCTATTTGCTTTGCGGAGGTCTCTAAAATGAGGTTTAAACCATGAATTCAGATGAGGGCCTGGTTTTGGTTTGCGTAATTTTAATGGTGCAATGGTATTTAAAGCTTTTAGGATAGTACAGTTGTACGTGTCGACCAAGACTGTAGGGTCGTGGTTAGATAGTGACATTTTGTTAAGAAGGGGGTGATTAAGGGGAGCAGTTTCTCCTTAGTAATGTCCTTCTTATTACAAGTGGGGATGGCAGGTGCTATGTTTGTTTTGACAATTACCTGGGAGGATTTGATGGTGAAAATTATTTTGTGGTGGTCAGACCACAGGTTAGGTGTTACTGACGAAAGGTTAATTGTGCAGTCCAAGTCTGTTAACCAGTCAAGGGTTCTACCCTTAATATGAGTGGGTTCCTGGATGTGGTGGGTGAAGCATAGGTCCGTTAGGGAATTGGCAAGGTCAAGGGCAACAGTGCCATTTGGGTCTTGGAGGCCAAGGTTGAAGTCACTGAGTAAAATAATTTGTGAATTTGGTTTAGTATTGGTAGCAATGATAGTGGATATATCCTCCAAGAAGGTAGAGATGGGTCCTGGTGGCCTATAAATGAGGTGCATTGAAGCTGTATGGTTAGGCGAGATAGTTAGTTTGACTGATAGAAGTTCAGCGGAGAGGATTTGCGAATATGTTGTGGATCTGAGCCCAAGGGAGCTTTTGAAGATTATTGCAATGCCACCGCCTTTAGATTGATTAGTATTCCTGTCACATCTGATAATGGCATAGTTGTCTGGTATAGCCTGGGATAGGGCGGGGCCAGATACAGCATGAAGCCACATTTCTGTAATGGCAAGGAAGTCCAAGTCTTCCGTTGTGATGAAATCGGCGATGTCATGGGCGTGAGCTGGAAGTGTCCTAGCATTAATTAAGGCACCTTTGATAGGCAGAGTTTTGGAGCTGGTAGAGCTACTGTCATATCTACTTAGGATGATGTTTTGATCAGAGGTCATGGTGTTGGTAGCTAGGGTCACATTAGTAGGGAGATCCTGGAGGGATAATCGTTTGCTATTAGTGCGTAAGTGTGGGTGGTAGAATCTAGAGCCTAGTCTCAGATTTTTGAGGGGTGAGGCACAAGGTTGGTTAGGTGTTGGTTTGGTTGCAAAATGTTGTAGCTAAAGGGCGGGTGAATTCAGGTATGGATTGGTGTCCGACATGATGATTGTGGTAGTGAACACTGGATTGTATACATGTAGTCCGGGCGTGTATGATAGTAGTCAGTGGTGGAGAAAAGATGTAGGGATGGTAGAGAGGCCTGAGCTAACTGAGTTGCAGACTGTTAAAGGTAGTGATGAGAGTAAGCCAAGTGGCGAATAGTATGTGCAATAACGGGATAGGCGTAAAGAAAGACCGAGTAGGTTTACACATTGTGATTTGAAATATAGACGAGAGGGTGCACAGGAGGAGAGGCAGGAGGGGAGGTGATGCGGTTGATGTTTGGTAGACTTAGCCAACTGTGTATCAGGTTTAGAGATGTGCACTGCAGGACCCACACCCCCACCCCCTCTCGCTTTCCCTCTGGCTCTCACTACCTCCTCGAGCTCCAAGATGGCACTCTCCATCTCCCCAATCTACTCCAACTGCTACACCATCACCTTTCTTCCCTCTCTCATAAAATCTGGACGGAAAAAACATAAAAATGACATCCTTGCTGCAAACCCTGACTCCCAATTGCAGACACTTATGTCAGTGTATCCTCAAGAGAAATTTTCACTGACATCCTCTTCTCTGTCCCATCTCCTGACGCATGGATCCCTCACCTCACTGCCACCCCCACCCCTACTCTTCCACCACTCCCATTAACGGTGGCAGCAAGTGGGAAGTCCTCCTTACAGGTTTCTTCTCATCTCGCTGCTGCATCAATGTCTATCTCTTGAGCACAGTACTGGTTCAAGACCCTCAGGCCAACCTCCTTCTCTTTGACCGAATCCTAACATCTCTTATCAATTTCCTTCTTTCCCCTGTCTCTCCCCCTGCTACCCTCTCTGCTCCACCAGTTCTGACAGATGTTCCACGCCCATCTCTCTGCCTCAAAAAACCTTCAAAGGCAGCAATTGTCTCCACTTGGCGACCCTCACCACATGCTCATCCATCAAACAGTCTGCTGACATCTGCCTGCTTCTTGAAGACACTGACCTGGACATACTATACTGGCACTCACTGAGACTTGGTTTAATGCCAGCTCATTAACTTCCTTCGACTCACTCCTACCAGACGGCTTTAAGATCACCTCAAAGCCTCAAATCCACCGTACTGGCGGAGGGGTTGCCTTAATCTTCCCTGAGTGGATTCCTTCTTCCATCCTACCCACTCAGTTTGTTCCTCCTTTGAGAGCCTAGTATACAAATTGGTCATCTCTCCTTCCACCACCTTGCCATTGCTACTACCTACCGGCCCCTGGCACTTCTTCTCTGTTTCTTTCTGAGTTGGTGGTCCTCTGTTCCTCCCTACTCTCTACCACTTCTAACATACTACTACTAGGAGACTTCAACTTCCACCTGGACTCCCCTTGCACAACAACCACCCTCTTCACTGGCCTCTGTGCCTCCCTGTCCCTCTCCATTCTTCTCACTGGCCCTACCCATTCTGCTGGACACATGCTAGATGCCATCATCAACTCCAACCTCACTCTCTCTTCTCCCCTGGTCACCCCCCTCTACTGGTCTGACCACTCTCTCCTCACCTCTCATCTGGGTCCATATGGCCCTATAACAACTCCTCATATAGCTCTGCCAACCTCGTTCATGAACATCTGTCCGATGAAATGAGTGTCAGCAGCTGCCTTCTCTTCCACCTTCATTCCCCCTTGCCCACCCAACCCAAACTCTTCCACTGATTCTGCCCTCAGCAACCTCTATCTCTCCATTACCAACACCCTTCACATCCTTCCCCCAGTCATGAGGATTCGCCTGAATCCTGCCTCCAAGCGTAACACCTGGTACTACTCTGAACTTGCATACCAAAAACGTAAGTGCACAGCTGCCAAGCCGAAGTGGCACACTTCAGGTTCACCCTCTGACAAACTGGCCCACTGACTGGTCCAGAGACACTACAAACTCTCCATATACACCAAAAAGAGAGCCACATTCAGGCACGAGTGTCCAATGTATCTAACAACACGGCTGAACTCTTCAGAATCTGCAGGGAACTTGCCATCCCGTCCGCAGTATCCTCTGACCCTATTCCCTCCCAGGACCTTTGTAATGCACTCTCATTTCATTTGAAAAACCCAGGACATACTGAACAGCCTTGCCACGCACTCCTCCAAACCAACTTCCCCCTCTGCCCCCTCCTACCACTCACCCTCCTCCTTCCTCCTTCTCCTCCTTTGCTCCTGTCTCCCCTGCAAAGAAAACGCTCCTACCTGGACTTTCTTTGTTTTACATCTGGGCAGAAATAGGAGATTTTGGTGACTTGATCTCAGATTTCTGTAGCTAGGTTTTTCCATTATATGCTTTTGTAGGTAGGACGGCATAGTCCCCATTCGACACTTAAAGGTCATAACCAGTAACCTGAAGGAAATTCGGGCCTCCACTGGAAGGCAGTGAAGAGCCCGACGTGATTCCGTTACATGGGAGTGAGACGAGAGAAAAGAGGACCCTGTGGTGCGGTTTCACATCCATGCAAGTGCAGGGAACCGGCATCGCAAGGAGATGTAGGAGACATTGGCACACAAGGAGGTGTGCCGCCCACAGGTAAGTAAGTGGGGTCAGAGAAGGGCGTTGTCCAAAATGTCTGGGGGCGATAAAACCAAAAACTTATTTTCGGTAAAATAACTTTGGTTTTTTGCTCCTTCAGACATTTCATATTCAGATTAATTCACAGTAATCCAGCCACTCCAATCTCAGTCCTATTGCTTTTCAACTAATCAGCACCACTACAAAGCCCACCCCACTATGCACCTTCCCGCATAACCACCAAAGGCATGCCATACCTGGCCCACCTAGTTGACCACAGCCTTTGAGTCACCTCACTGCTGAGCCACCCTGCTCCACCTTGTACTCTCCCTGGGTACCCCAGCCCTGATCTCTCTGCTCGCACCCCACTGACAAAGTGCTTAAGACTTTTGTGCACATCTGTATAGTAACTTCTGCTACTCCTTTGCGCCAGATTATACAAATGTACAATAGATTACCAACACACAAAACGCAACCCTGTCTGGGCCACAACAGGCTGCGATGCACATATTCACCTGTACCTATGCCCCCCAAGGTCCATTACAACTGTAAGCGCCACCTGGTGTACCTCTACAAATCAAATGCAACCTGGCCTGGTTCCCAGCTAGAAAGAGGCGCCTAGCAGTAAGCTCCCAGTATGGCCTACCCTATACCGTTCAACCCCTTACCACCCCAGGTGGCTATGAAAAGGAACCATCTAAATGTAGCCCCCTCCCCCACTTTACCGCTTGACCTACAGGGTAACACCTTGCAGGACATTGAGCTGAACACTGCTGTCATCCTAACCCACACCTTAGCAACTCCTCCTCTCATGACATCCAAAAACCTTCACGACATGCTGCCCTCCAGGTGACCCAGGCGCTACATCCAGCGCAACCCAAAACAATCAAGAGGATTCCTCACAAGAACATTTTAACTTGCCTCCTGGCACTTCTCCTGCCCGCCCTCAGGCACACTTTCGCATGAACACTACCCTTCTAACTGCCCCTTCACTAAAATGCGCCTTTGTGAATGCCAGATCTATCTCTGCCCACCCCCTTAGCATCGCTGACCTCATCACCTCCAACAATCTCGACCTTCTAGCAATTGCAGAAGCCTGGCTTCATGCTGCCTCAGGCCCCTCCCTATCGCTAGCATTACCTCATAACTACTCCATCTATCGTAAAGACAGAACTAACACCAGAGCTGGAGGTGTTGCCCTTATAACCAGAACCTCTCTTTCTATCAGAGAATTAGAAAACACTGACTTTCCATCTGGTGAACTCCTCACCACCAAACTCAACCTTTCCCACTCATTCACGGTATCCATCCATGTTGTTTACTGTGCACCTGACCCCATCCTCACTTTTGAGGAACACATCCTACACCTCCTCTGCAGCTCTAAAACCTCATCCAAAGCCATCATCCTTGGTGATTTTAACTTAGGCCTTGATGACCAAGACTTGGACGCACTTTCCCATGCCAGTTCTCTCAAAGCTCTAGGCTTTGTACAATGTATCATCAGTCCCACACAATCCAAAAGTCGAATTCTGGACGGGCTTGCTGATCTGAACTGCAACGTTGACATCATCTCCAATCAGCCTTGCCCCTGGACGGACCACAACATCATCTAATTAACACTTCCTGTGTCTAACTCCCTCCAATGGCCCTGCCAATCCCTTCCACAGACACATGTAGCATAAAACACATTACCAACGTCGTTATCCTCCCACTACTGGATGACCTACTCCATGCAGACACTCTCAGCAGCGACCCGACTACCTTGGTCGGCCAATATAATGCCTCACTCACTCCGGCCATCAATTTGGTGGTCCCACTCACCTTGCAGAAAGCTAAACCTATTGCACAAATCAATATATGGTTCTCTCCTTACCTTAAAGCCCACTGCCTATCAAAACACCAGGCGGAAAACAAATGGACACGCTCTCCCACTGAGCCCAGTAAAGCCAGCTTCTTGCAGGCAGCTAGGGTCTACAAATGTGCTACTTTGCAAGAAAAAAATAACTTGTATAATACAAGAATTGAGAAAGCAAAATCCAGCACCAGGCAGCTCTTTGTCATTATGCGCGAGCTTGACTCTCCCCTCGCCCGCTCCCTCTGACTGTCTCGAGGGCTCCACTTGGTGTACAAACATCCAAAATGCCCTACTACTTAAGATCAAATCACTCCAAAAAAGATCTGCAACAAAAATAATCCATTGGTAGGCTTGCACTGATGACCTCCCCGACTGAACCCCAATCCCCCATGCTAAACTTCAGATTTAAACCTATTACAGAATTAAAGGCAATCCAGATTGTCAAAGTCTTAAACCTTCCTGCTAATAGGGAGATATCTGCCCAGCTGCAGTCATCAAGGAATGTGCAGAACCACTGGCACCTTTCATTGCCACCTGGATTAATGCCTCCTTCACTTTCTGTTCTATGCCTTAAACCCTCATGGATGCTTGGGTCCTTCCGTTACTAAGAAAACCTACCCTAGACTCTAATATCCCCAACAAATACCACACCATCACCACTGCCCCCTTTCTCTTGAAAATCTTGGATTGAGCGGCCTAAATTCAGATCCAGCACCACTTGGAATCCAATAACTTCTTGGGCCTGTGCCAATCTGACTTCCGCCCAGGACATGGCACAGAATCGGTGTTGCTGGGCTTAAAAAAAACAATTGGATGAAATCAAGAATGCTGGTAACTCAGCCCTCCTCCTGCTGCTGGACCTCTCGGCTGTTTTTAACTTGGTGGACCATCATATCCTCCATAGTCACTTTGCATCAGCAGCCCACTTCTCGACAGATGCCAAACCTGGATCTCGTCCTTCCTTTCAGAGAAGTCAATGAGAGATTTTTCAACTAATGCCACAGCCCCACCAGCACCTGTCACTTGCAGTGTCCCGCAGCGCTCATGTATGTGTTTCCCCAATTCTCAACAACATTTTCACAAAAAAACCTTTTTGACCGCCTTGACGACAAAGGAATTTCCTATACAAATGATGCGGATGGCACGTAGACCCTTCCCCTCTCTGGGGTTTATAATACTGACAGTAGCAACTTGCAATTAATCTATCATACCATCAAGGCCTGCATGGCGACACACCTCCTCTGTCTGAATGACAAAAAGACGTAAATCACGGTGGTCGGATCCCCCATCTCACTCTCCAAACTGAAACAATGCTACAAATCATTCACCAGTTAGGGTATCACAATACAGGTTTCCAGTAATGTCAAGACCTTGGGTGTCTACCTCAAGGTTATCCTGTCACTATCTTGGCAGGTCACTGCAATTGCTTTGTCTGCCGCATACAACTAACTGTAAGCTAATTAACACTTGCAGACCTTTCCTTTCAGTGGAAAACTGTGTTACCATTGCCAGATCCCTCATAGGTTCAAGACAGGACTATTGCAATGCCTTATTTGCAGGGACTTAACAAAGTAACATTAACAAATTACAAATTATTCAAAATAATGCTCTCAGAGCTGCACTCAATATCCCCAAGAGAGAGTACATTTCAGCTGCAAGAAACAGTGTACACTGGCCACCGATCCACAAACGCATCATCTTTAAATCCGTAGCTATTACTCACAAATGCCTTACCAACAGTGCCCCAAGATATCCCTCCCAGAAATATGTCAAATCACAATCCACCAGACCCACCCACTCCTCTTACGCTCACCAACTTTCCGTCCCAAGCTACAAGGTGAAAAGAGCGGGGGATCTAGCTTTCCAGCTTCAGCCTCCAAGACTTGGAACTTTCTACCACCATTTCTCAGAGCTGAACAATCCTACTGGACATTTTGGAAACATTTCAAGACTCTACCTTCTTCTGCGAATTCACCAATCGCCTGTGCTCTGCTTTTCTCTAACATGTCCCGTTACACTTCATGTGTAAATATGCTATCTTGACTGCCTTGTTGCTATGTAGCAGCACTCTTGTGAACCAGTTAGCGTGTCTGCCATGCCTGATTGTACCAGCGCCTTACTGCCCAAGGGTTTGGTGCGCATAATACGTGTATAAATAAATAAATAGACATGAATGCAGGGTGTTACAGCCTTCCCTCTCAATTCCCCGTACTGCTTCAGATTTGGCAGCATAGCTCCCTTCTGCCATATGGCGTTCTACAGCAGCCATACAATGGCAATAGCCAATGGCTTCTAGATCACGAGGCAATGTTCTCGGTATTCTTCACTATACAACCTCTCACATCTCGATTTTACAAGTATTGTCCAAGCCTAAGGAGTCAGTGGAGAATTAGAGATCAGGCGTTAACAATATAGCAGATGTTTCGCTCTGTTCTCTCATTCACCCAGCTCTGAGGCAATGTCACCTAGGTCAAGACATGGCCATCTTTAGGAAGGAGGGCTCCTCCGCTTCCAGCCTATACCGCCTCCAGTTGATTCGGGCTCTGGTGCCCTGTTAGGATGCCCCTCCTGGCCTTGAGACACAGTCAGAGACTGACTTTCTCAGTTTCAACCTATGCAAGATTATTTGGGCGAGAAGCTATTAACATGTCTCTATTGGGACAGGCCTTTGCCTATGGAAATTAATCGCCAATATCACAGATGATTCCTACGAAGGAATTCAGTTCTTTCTTGGTATTAGGTACGGGTACCACAGCCGCCACGTTGCCTGTTTGAGGTTTCACTACCCCACCACCACCCACAAAACCCAGCTATTTTACCACGGATCCGTCCAATGTTCAATTAGCAGGGTTGACTGTAAGTACTACACGACTTAGGGTTTGGAGGAATAAGTAGAGGTGCCATAGATACTTTAACCAGTTCTTACTATGACTTACTATGTCATCAGAATGGGCCCTAGCAAACTCAAGATGGGGTATCAGCTAATGACCCGTCAGATGCTGAAACATGACAGGGGTGCCATCAAGTCTACGCAGGAGTTCCATAAAATGAAAAAGACCCTCCAGGCTATAACTCCAATGAGTTATTCACGACTGAAGATTGATGCAAAGGGTCTCATTCCGACCCTGGCGGTAAGGGGTTAACGGTGCTGGTAAGGGTGCCAGTGCCATTAACCCCTTACCGCTGCATTACGAGGTCCTTTAGCAGGTCCTGCTAAGGGCAGCTGGTTTTACCAGGCGCCCTTAGTGGGAGCCGCTTAAGGACCAGGGAGCTAATAACGGGCCCGTTATTAACAGGCCCATTATTAGCTCCCTTCCCATTCACATTGAGCCCTAAGGGGGCTCGAATGGGAATGGGTATTTTGAATGAGGAATTACTGGGTCCTCCAAGGTTGGAATGGCCCGGAAATTCCTCATTCAAGGAACCCGGATCCAGTATGCGGTATGGGTGTAGCCATGGCGCTAATAGCACAATGGCTACCTCCATACTCGTAATGACCCCCAAAATCTTCTTGTGTTACCAGGTTTTGAGGCTAGTACATTGGGAGATGAACACTCACTGTGGACTCTCTTAATTACTCCTGTCTGCAGCAGTTTTGATCTCTTAGTACCTTTCTCCTTGCCTGCAGAATGTGAAAGAGTAATCAGTGGAATCATCTTCCTAGAGAGTGCCTTAATGTGATGGAAACAAGTGGTAGCCTTCCTTGGACCTCCCAGAAGACATCCATAAAGTATTCCAGAATGTCATGAGGGCATCTCGGTTGGAGTCCAAGCATCCACGGGAATCGCCAAAGGCTTTATCCCAGGGTCATTGTAAAGAAGGTTTAAACTGTGTGCCATGGCCTTTAGGGGAGGGTTAAAATTAGGTTTCCGCATATTCAGCCATTCACAGGATAAACCTGCTCCTTCTTTTCACAATCTGGGGACTCACTTGATAATTAAATTTCCCAAAGGAATCCAATTCCACTGGGCTAGTAAGTTGTTCTCTGTAAAAGCTAGTAGGACCTTGTCTGGGGTCTGATTAAGAGTTTGGCGACAAATGGATGGTAAACCTGACAATTTACCGCAATAAACATTTGCCATTCCAGCCACTCAGTCCTGTCACAAAATAAAAATTATTTGCCAAATAAACATCCTAAAAGGTTTTGACAAAGCGCGGGCTCATGGAAGAGGTCCGGCAGGGGCAGGCGGAAAGGCGAACAACTAGAAATTGGTCAAATACAGGATCTAGAATCAAAACCGGACTGTTGACTTGAGCATAAACATAAATGACGCTCTGACACCCAGAAATAACAGAATGATCTACAATGAAAAGCCAAGAAAAATACAAAAAGTAACAAACAATCCAGCAATAAAGTTGGCAAATATCTAACATGACAAGCCACACAGTAGACTATCCCTCACTGTTACTTTTATGTGATCTCCACAAAACAAAACTTGGTTGCCTCACTATGGGTCATGAATGTCTAGGGAGCGGGAAACTGGAAATCCACTGAATGCTTAAATGTTGACCAATGAATAAAAGAATTCTCTGAACTTGAAAATTGGTAACAAGTAATCACTTTGACAAGCAAAATAGAAGCCCCCAAAAGCAGCTAGAACCAAACCTTGAAATCTGTGTTTGAAACATGTTTGGGGTTGTAGTGTTATTGTGCAATTCTCTCTCTCTCACCTGTTGTGGAGCACTTGTTATGGGGCCCTGAAAATATCACAATTTCGACTTTTTACTACTTGTTACTTTCCTCTATGATCTGTTTTAAAAGGCTCCCTTTCAGTGTATAACGACATGATATGAAACAAAACATTATAATTTAAAAAATAAATTTAGGAGAGAAACAACTATGAAGGAGAGCAAAGGGCAATTCCATAGATCTGAGAACAAGTTGACAAAGGACTATCACCAGTGAAAGGATTTTGGAGGTTATTCCAACAGACTTTTTTGGCCAAAGTTGTTTACTGTTACCACCACAAAGTGGTCTTAAATAATCCCAGTATTTGGCGTCCAAAGAACTACATGGGGATTTTGACAGATTTATCATTAGCTGTAATTTTGGTGTGGTCAATATGCTGATTTTTGGTTGTAAATTAGAGGATTTACCTCCAGCTACATATTTACGGCAAATCCTCCACTTCACCTCCAAAGCCAGAAAATGGCAGTGCGATAAAACTGGCGGTAATTCCCTTAGTACTAAAAAAGTGGCAGTAACAGAATTCCCTCCTAAAATGTGCTGCACTGCCTAATGAGGGGATAAATACTTCGAAAGAGGAAATCACAGAGAAATTGATCATCTTTATATATAAAGCTGAATGGATGTATGTGTGTATGTTTGTCTGGCTATACAAATCCACGCCGTTGAACCCACGTCTACCAACATTTGCATTATTTACTCTTTTGTCTGGGGCAAGATCGTAGTTTATGTTTGGATTCAAAAATTCGTATATGCAAAAAAAATGTTGTATGTGTGTGTGTATGTTTGTCCGGCTATACAAATTCACACCGTTGAACCCACTGCTACCACATTTTGCATGGATTTCTATTTTGTCTGGGGCAAGATTGTACTCTATGTTTGGATGCAAAAAACATACTCCGTAGACACCGTCATTTACTGATGCTCAACCCGATTTACTACAGCAGGTACTAGAAGGAGGGAACATTTGAAAAAGTGTCTGAAGCAAAATGTTCGATATGTTTGTTATTCCTTTAAAGTTTATTACTACTGTATACAGTTCGAGAGTGTTTATTAAAGCATTTTTAAAGGGAATAAAAAAAGAAGAATGTTATAATTTTTTTATCATGCCACTCTAAATATAGAAAATGGCAAGGTTACAGTTTACTTAAGTTCATTTACGAGAAGAGAGCACAATCAATCAATCTTTCTTGGACTTTTTCTCAAATGTGCTGAAGCCATTGAGTGACTGAAACATGCCGCACAAAAAACGCACATCATTTGGAAAAGCTCCATCCGATGCAAAGCGAAAATCAATATCAAGAGCTTCTGAAACACAACAACAAACTGCAGCACGACTTGCCGACCAGAGGACAAGAGCAACTTTCCCCAGTGCAAATGAGATGCCAGAGAAAACTGAAGCAAGACTTGCTGACATGAGGACAAGAGCAACATCCTCCAGAGCACATGAAACACCAGAGCAAACTGAAGCAAGACTTGTTGACAAGAGGACAAGAGCAGCATCCTCCAGGGCAAATGAGACACCACTTGGTCAGGACACGGGCAACGCCGGGTACCCCAGCTATGATATTATAAGAATTAAATGTGATTACCCAAAATTATTATAACTCGGATAAAGGAACTGGGAGAAAAAATAAAGCAGCCAGAGAGCTAGACAAATGCAAAAATCAGTGTATTCAGAAAGAACGAGAACTCTGTAAATGCAGTTAATTTCAACCCATCTCATTAGTCAACGCCAACCTTAAACGATAAACTAAAATCTTATCAAAACGGTAACATTTGGAAGAAGGTGGCCGCATCTTGAGGCAACCGGATGTTCCTCCCCTCCTCCACTTCCCTTTCTTGCAGCTGGAGTTGACACAGGCCAGTATATAATACATCCATTTTCTTGATACAATGGTGAACAAGAGAATGCATTAATGGGGGAGACCGAGCAAAAGCAAGCAATCCTCTCCAGAAGCCTCTGCAATTGCATTTTCCCCCAAAGAGTTGCTCATTGTCCTTGAAATGTATTGGCCAGTGAATTACAGAGCTGGGCAACTCGTGTCAATTACAGCAGCATTTTGGCACGTGCATGTGAGGTTCTGGGCACAAGGTGCATTTACGCAGGGAAGGGGGAGGAGGGTTGAAAAGTCTAAAGCAGCAAAAAGAATTGTCAGCTGTTCCAGGGGCTGGCGGACGAATAGGGCATCCTCTCTGCCAGCATGGGGAAAACATTAAGGGGCGGATTCATGGAATATTTGTGCACCGAAATCGGTAGCGCAAGCGAGAAGAATCCAGCGCACGCGTGCGAATCGCAAGCAAGCGATTCATGGAAGTCTATGCGTGTGTTTTTCCAGGGAGCTGCGTTGAAACCGCGCGTGGAGCATACGGGCACACACGTCACTGCGACGTCCCGAACGCTGTGCACATCGCGCAGAGCGAAAGCGCACAACATGTAGTGCACACACCAAAAAGGGAGCGGAACATGCAGAATTGGGAACAAAGCGAGAAAATGAGGGCGTAACTGGGGAAGTATTGCTGGGAAATACATGGAACACCCACACGCTCGCGAACAACAGGTATTCATGGAATGGAATAGGGGGAACCCACGCACACCAAAAGACACGCAGAGAAGTAAACACGTCCGCCACACAAAGGCAGGTGGAAGCGTCCCCACGCAGTATAAAAGTGCGCACAAACAACAAACACTTATATACAGCTACGATGAATGTCCCATTTCTCGCAGCAGTGATCGTGGGACACAGCAGGAGGAAGAGAATAGCCATGCCCTGCATTTTTTTGCCCAGGACCAGCCTTTTTGGGATGCCTGGTGACGAAGTCTATGGCAGGTATAGGTTTCCACCTCATATCATCCTAGACCTGGTCACTGAGTGGGAGGATGAGCTCACATCACCCACCTTGTGCTCCCAAGCACTGAGCCCCTTGGAAAAGGTGCTCAATGTCCTGCATTGTTTGGCCACTGGGTAATTTCAGCTGACAACTTTCATAGTTGGGGTTGTCTCACAGGCCACGCAGTCACACTGCCTACACCAGGTGTTGGCAATCATGACTGCGCGCTCCTCAGTCCGCAGGCACACATACATGCCCAGAACACCCGGAGAAAGGCAGGCCGTAGTCTAGGACTTTTACAGGGTGGCACACTTCGCAAAGTGCTCGATGCCATAGATTGCACCCATGTGGCCCTATGTCCACCTGAGGCCACTGAGAACATATACTGCAACCGCAAGCACTGGCATTCCATCAACGTACAGGTTGCATGCGATGCCCATGGAATCATTACCTCTATCTATGCAAACTATCCTGAGTCTACCCATGACAGTTTCATATACAGAATGTCCGCCCTGAGCCGGGACCTGGAAGCTGGTAAGCATAGCGACACATGGCTCATTGGCGAGTACAAATGTGTGTGCACATGCATGCATGTCACACACAGACAAATACACAAACCCAACTAATGACAACCATCCTCACCTCCCCAGGAGACAGTGCCTACCCTCTGAACACCCACATGATGACACCAATACGGAACCCCTCCACACCACCCCAGGTAAGATACAATGCAGCCCATATTGCAGCCAGGGGCATAGTGGAGCGCACATTCAGAGTGCTCAAGTCACGCTTCCACTCCCTTGACTGATCTGGTGGGCAGCTACTATATGCACCCCAGTAGTGTGCAGGATCATTGTGGCAGCATGTGTCCTGCACAAGGTTGCAACACAGTGGGGCGTACCGGTGGACATGCTGGTGCCCCCACATCCCCAACCACAGGCACTGCTCATGGGAGGGGAAAGGGCACGTGGCGAGGCAGCCCGGACCCAGCTTGTGGCCACCTTTTTCACCTAAACTCCCACCCCTGAGGAGTGCACACAGGCCTGGCACATAACAGGTGACAATCGATGATGACAAAGAGACAGTCAACTGTCACAACCTTACCACCCTGAGAATGTTTCCACGGAAGTGCTACATTGTGTGCATCCATAGCTACTTAAACATAACCAATCCGGTGTGACCAAAAGGAACACATGCAAGGTGCATATCACACCACCCCCCTGCAAAACAGGCCATGAAAATCACTGGTATGTCACCCAAACCCTCCCAACCCCCATCATCCTCGTCGGCCACACCATGACATGGTGTACAGGAGGGCGGAGCGTCCTCTGACGGGCCCATAGGTCAGAGCTCACCATCTAGTACCTGTAAGACAAGATAGCTGCACCAAGAGGAGGTTGGGGTGCAGGACTCACTTACTCCAACACAATTCAATAAGGACAAACCGATAGTTTGGCAAAGGGAAGTCCGTTTAATGACAAGTACAAAAAACGGGGAAACACATGGTAATCAACAGAGTCGCGATCGCCTGTCTCTGTCTCGCTTCAACTTCCAAATTCTTCATTCAGACAGCAACTTTTTATGGGCAAAATTCATCATCATTTGACTTGTAAAACTCATAGGTTTGTCATGCAATTCTATTGGTCGGAAAGGTAACTTAAACGGATGGTTCGCCCAAAATGTTTTATTTCAAAAATAGATAGGCAATATTAAAGAAAATCGATTGGCAATTTTTTTTCTCCAAGTCCCTATGTAAAATTTTGAGCAAATCAAGCTCAAAGAAAGCACATGGGGGCATCCATTTTGTGAAATGGATGCCCGCCGCTGTGCTCGCTTTGGCTTTTGCGGCACTTCATTATTTGGTCCATTGTGAATGGGTGGGTTACACCCCTAGGCATAAATCTCCACTTTAATTAGCAGCATGAAGAATGGACACCCAGATGCAGAGTGCCCCAAGATTCACCCTGCCTCCCTTCCATCAATGAGTACCTTTAGGGCTATGGGTCAATTAGTTAGCTGAGGATGGCCTCATAATTGTAGCTTCTTATCAGGAAAAGTTATGGCATCCTGGGTTCTGGGTGACATCAGACTTTGGTACCTCTTTGCCCTTGGCTGGTCACGTGTCTGTTCACCGTGAATCCGCTTCATTTTCCTGTTATTCGCGTATTTGATTCGTCCTTAGCATCGGCACCTGCCTGGGGCCTCTGTATCTCGACCTTTACTGGCTGGCTGGTATGCTCTGAAGTTTCGATTCTCTGAGGCTGCAGCTCTCCTCCCTTCTTTAGGTTGACCTCGAATTCCCAGGCGTTGAGCTGCTTCTTACTGAGTTTCGATTCCGCTTTTCCCTCAGGCTTTGGCTGGAATATGAATCTTGGCCTTGCTAGACCTCTGCAGCCTGGGCTTAATTCTCCTTTCACAAAATGGAGTCGCACTTGTATAGTGTGCTTTTATTGAGGTAGATATATAGTTGGCGAATGCCGCTCTATTCTTCTACTAAGCATTGCAAGCAGTTCTGTTTACTTAGCTTCTTGCGTTTCAAGCCTATTTACAAGCGTTAGCTGGTTGAAGACTTCCATCTCGTTTCGTAGCTACGTTTCCTTGTGTCTCTTTATGTATCAACATCGTTTCTTATTACATGTCCATTACATCTTTATTCTTTGTATTTCGCCCTTGTGGGTCATCTTTCGTTCATCGTTTATGTTCACATGTACGTCATGTCTGGGCTCTTATGTCATCACCATTCACCTTCCATTAAGGCTCTGTGGGTCTCTTCGGGGACAGTCTGTAGGTAGTCTTGATTGCGTGTCAGCTACTGGTACGGTTGTCTGAGAAGGTACCGTGCAGCCCATGGCTGTCTCGTTATAGGCATTTCAGCCGGTATTGCTCTTCTGATGGGCATCGGGCATAGGCCCAGTATAACTCTTTGTTGGTTCAATTGCTCCTCGTACGTCACATATTTTTTTTAGTATATTCCTGGTACCTCAAAATGGGGGGCAGGGGTGCAGGCCATGTCTGGGACCTCCTCTACACTCCCCCCTCTGGTCGGTTCATCGACCACTCTGCTTCCTCCTTTGGATTCATCTTCCTTGGTTCTTCTGTATCTTGTTTGCCGTCTTCAGGACTTGTACAAGATGGTGTGAACGTGCGTATCTTTGGAGTCCATATCTTTATCACACTTTTCAAACTTCCTGCTGTTCTTACATGTTCGTCTTTGTTCCAGGTCATTAGCTGGCATTGTCCATTTGGGCTGCAGTAGATCCATTTTCCTTCATACTTTCTTCGTTTCCTGGGATACGTAAACTTTGTTCCTTCTGGCGCAAATTCGCTGGCCTTTACAAAGTCTCTTATTTATTCATCTGTCAGGTCTCTCAGCTTCCATCCTGGTTCGTCATCGATCATGATCTTCATCCCGATGGCTTCCTTCGCAGTTTTCTGTCACTGTGAGATGATTATCTTGATAACACAAAATCCTAGTAGTATCATCAATAGCAGGGCTCCCAGAAACTTGAATATATCCGCCATCCATTGTGGGACCCATGAGAATAGTGTTCCAAATAAGCTGTCATCATCCACTTCGTCAGTTTCGTTGATCATCTGGTTCTGTAGGTTTGTCAGCATACTTATGGCTTCTGTTAAAGTTCCATTTTCTTCATCATGCGATGGTATAAATGTGCAACATGATTCTCCGATTTTTGCGCAAACATCTCCATCCATCGCGGTGATCATGTCTAGTACATATCTGTTCTGGAGGGTCATCAAACGGATTGCTCTCAATTCTTCTTTGATCACGTTGAATCCTTTTATGGTAGTGTTGATGGTCTGCAATGACTCCCATCTGGTTATCTGCAACCATTTCGTATTTACTCCGACTTGGATGTATGGCAGGAAAATCGTTGTGTATACTGATGAAGTGAGGCTAAACAGCCTGTGTTCATATGGGATTGAATTAAATGCTTCTTCTGATTTGGCAGAAAAGTAATTCTCTCTCTTCATTCGGGATACCAGTTCCACAGACCTCCTCTTCCTTAGGTGAGCATCTGCTTTCGGAAAACTGTCAATATTCAGGTCACTTTTCGGGATCACTAGTGCAGGAACATGGACATTCACTATTGTGCATATTCCTCCCCAGTTTTTCGGCAGTCTTATGTATGCTTTGGATCCGCATGCCCAATAATGATCCATGATTACTGCATACCAGTATGTGTACCATTCCTGGAGCGTCGAAGACTCGTCCATAGTTCTGATTCCCTCCCATCTTCCTTGTGCTGTTATTTCTGAAACAGAACTTTGGGTTTTCTAGTGGCACTATCTGCAAAGGTCCTCCTCTGTCTTCGACCCATGTGAGTAGTTTTGCAGGTTTTGGCCATAATGGCTTACATCCGTTCCGCACTATGTTGATGGTAGGTTTGTATTGACCAATGACCATCCAGGCCCTGCAGATCACTACCCCTTTCTCCCATCCGTCTGGTGAAAGCACTGTCCCCCAAATCTGCATTTGGCCTCTGTTCTTCCAACTTCAAGCCTCCTCTGGAGTTTTTCCTTGGACATTTAGCTTCTGATTCACTTCCCATCTAATTCCATCCCCTTTTACTCCAGGGTTCTCGTACCTGATTACATGATTCTTAGTATGAGCTTTGTTTCTTGTCTTTATGTCTTGAACATAATCATCCTAATCAGGATCAGTTGCTTCAGTTGCCCATTTCAGGGAGGCATCACTGCCCATGAACTGGCCTCTGGTCTTGCATATTGCTACGTGCGACATACAGTGTGCTGTCTGGACATCAATTTCTACAGCCACAATGATTTTGGATTTTCCCATGCTGTATGGTAGAAGTGCACAGACGAAGCATTCTCCTTCAGCTTTTCTTCTTCCGACCTCCTTCATGTGTTGGTACCAAATGTTGTTACCCAGATGTGCTGTGCTATCCAGGTAGTCATTCAAATCATTGTTATCTTTCTGTGGGCTTCTCTTTATTCTTAGTGTCTTTCTGTAGTTTGCTATAACTATATCTTTAAATGTGTCTGTGGTGCTTTTCCATGCTGGGGGTCTCTCAATCATGCTTGTCGGAGGAGCAGGCTTCATTACCTGTATCGCTGTGGTGGGAGAAGGTTTTGTGTTTCTCTTCTTCTCCTCTTGTATTCTCTCGTAGAGCTTCTTTAACCACCACCTGTGTACCGTCTGTCCAACGTGTGGCCACATCGTGGGCCTAGTGCTTGTAGGAACTGATGTGCTTGCTGCGGTAGTCACTGTGGTTCTATTTTTCAGTTCCTCATGCAGTTTCTTCACTCTAACTATAAATGGGAACAAATGGTCAATCAGCATTTGTGTCTTTGCAGTGAATTCTTGTGTAGCTGTCGCTGTCTTCTTGAGTGCTTTGGTTACATCTTCTTTAGTTGGCCTTTCGCTTGCTTCCTCTTGGTTACTTAAACTATTTTCTGGAACTGGTTGTTCGGTAGGAAGTCTCTTACTTTATGTTGCCATCGTTCGAGGTTCTGTAACCATTGACACTTGCCCTTGTTCGTGTGCATTCAGTGTGTGTGTGTGCTTGTAGTGGTCAGTGCTATATTTTCATTCATTCCGCGCTGACCCTGTCTCCAGCTTTTCTCTTCATTTGTTTCCTCAAATGTGTATGACTCACTGCTAATTACATTCAATTTTAGTTTGTTTACTTTACCATCAGGTTGTCTTGGAACCGGAATGACTATATAGGGTATGGGTGCTTTCGTAGGATTCGTACTTACATTATCTGGTGGGTGCACTGAAATTGGAGCGCTTTGTGCACCAATAAAGAATGCAGTTCTGATTGTTAGTGACAGAAAAACAATGATAAATACTATGCATATGCACATTATTGATCTATATGAAAGCTAGCAGCATTTCCTTCCAGGGAAGTGGGGGTGCCCCTCTGTTGGCGGTAGGACCAAGTTGCTGTTCTGGGACCCCATTTCAATCATATCAATTGTTAAAGTTCTATAAAGTTCTATTCTTTTCATTTACTCCATTATTGTCTTTCAGAAAGTTTGTAACAAAAAGTGTTGAGTGCTTCTCAAGTGTCCCCCCTCTTGCGGGTGACGACGGTAGTCTCTGGTTATGGGATACAGTTCCCTTGCTAGACTATGGAAAAAAGGTTAGGCTAACATCTTTGGCAAGTCACATTCATTATGCATATCTAAAATAGGTGAGTTCCCAGTTCACCTCGCGAACCTGCTTCGGTCCTGGTGATATGCTGGTACCTGTTAAATGTGACAGGGAAAGCTTGGTACCAATCGGAAATCAAACCCAAATTAGAGACAAAATTAAGGAGAAATAAGGATAAAAATAACGTGAACAATAAAATGAAAAAATGAAAAACACAAAAGGGTGAAGTTCTCGTTTCTGCTCTTCTCGATCTGTCCCACGGCGGTAAGATGAAGAACTGTGCCTCTGTCTCCTCGATCTGTACCATGGCGGTAAGATGAAGAACTGTGTCTCTGTCTCATGGATCTGTCCCACGGCGGTAAGATGAAGAGCTGTTTCTCTGTCTCCTCGATCTGTCCCACGGCGGAATGTTTCACCGGAATCTCCTCAGGTACTCTCACTGGAAGTTGGATAGCTCCACCTGGAGCATGATTCCATGGACGAGTGTGTCCATATGTGCGACATTAGCTGGCTCTCTGAGGAAGGTGATGACGTCAACCTCTGTAGGCCTTCCTACTATTTCTGGATAGTCAGTGACTAGACGAAACAGGACATTATGTGCCAGTCATCTGTCCTCGGGTGACAGGGACATTTGTCCTGCTTGACTGGTTTCTGGATCACAGGCCTTTCTTTTGACGTGAACAGTCTCTGCACTTTCCTGCTGCGTGGATTGCGACCAAGTAGTTTAGCTGATCCACAGTTGGTTCAAGTGTTCACTGTTTCTTGGATCCCTGATGTACGTGAGGGTATCCGTTGTTCTCCCGACAAGTCCTGGACATTCCTCTATGATGCGAAAGAAAAGCGTGTATGTCAGTTCATCGATGATCACTTGTGGTGGAAGCATTTGTGTCCTTATTACTGTATTCGGGCAACTCAGCGAGGGCTTCCGCGATGACAGTCAGTAGTTGCCAGATTACCTTCTTATTAGCAGGATCTTGTATAAAGTCTGTGACACTGGAGACTCTTCCTACGAGTGACGGGTATGAAATTACCACTAGCTCAAAGTAGGTCAATACATCCCATGTGAGATTTCTTCCTTGAGATAACATGTAGTCTGTGAAAGAATGTCTCGATATTGGCTGCTTCAGGACACTGTTTTGAAAAGTCTTTTGCTCAGAGTCTTTGTTTTTCAGCAATGCTCAAGGATGACGTGATTCAAAAGTTTGTGTGATCAGTGTGTTGTGGCTTGAATGCACAATTCTCTTATTTTCCCTGCGACTATGATGTACAGAGTTTCCATTTTAAACCCTCGTCCCCTTTTCGTTCTTCTTCACCCTGGAACTATAATGCACAGAGTGTTCGTATTATGTCCTTATTCCCCCTTTTTCCCTGTGGAAAATGTCCCTGTTTTTAAGCCACAACTTGCGCAGGAGTTCCTTTTCTGGTCTTTGCTGCTTATGCGTCCTTCTTCCTCGTCATGGATCTCATCTGCACATGCTGAGTTTCTTCCCCGTTGTCTGTGGTTTCTTCGTGGTGAGGTGCAACTGGAGGGCTCTCCCTGATATATGGTTTAATGTCATTTAGGAAGAGCCATGCCCTCCTGCCCTGCAGCTTGACGGCTGAAGGAGTGCAGTCCTCCACGATGAAAGGGCCATTGAATCTTGGCTCGTCCCACCTTTTCCTCGTATGGTTCCTTATCAATATTGCATCACCAGGGAAGACGAGGGGCGCACATAGACTTTGAACTGTGTCTGTTTCAGCACCTCCTGTTGTGTTTTTGTGCTGTGTTGCACCCTTTTCGCCATCGCTGCAGTTGGCCAGAAATGACAGAGAGGTTGGATGTCATGCAGTTCAAATACTCCTGCATTTCGGTCCCCAAGACCTCTCTAGTTGGCTGGGCATCATATCTAGCTCTATCTTGGGGGTATAAGGGGGTCCTCAATCTCCTGCCCGTGACTATCTCGTGCGGCGTGAGATGATGGTCGGAGCCTGGCTGGTTCCGAAGTGCATACAATTCCAGTGGTAGACAGTGCAGCCATCCCTTTTTTAGAGTGAGTTTCAACTTGCCTATCCTCTCTTTTAACAAGCCGTTGAGCCTCTAACATATACCATTACCCTCTGGATGATACGCCGACGAGAACTTGTGCTTTATACCAAGCAGCAAGCTGATCTGTTCAAATATTACATTAACAAAGTGAGCCCCGTTATCTGACCTCATTACCTCGCACACCCTCCATCTAGGGAACACTTCCCTCACCAGGAATTTAGCAACACAGGTTGGGTCTGGGTGTGTACAGGGTCCTGCTTCTATCCATCTAGAGAATGGACACACCACTACAATTAAGTACCTGTACCCATTGCACACTTGAATCATGTCAACATAGTCAATATGTAAGTGCTGAAAAGGCCCATTTGGCCAGGGGATGATTCCTCTCACTACTTTTAATATGTGTCCAGCGGTGAATTGCTGGCAGATTATGCAGTTCACCATAAAGAATGCAACATGCCCTGCTAAATTCGGTACAAACCAGTCTTCTGCGAGCGTTGCAGCTAGATTTTCTTTTGCCATATGGAAAGGGTAATGTAATTGTTCCAGTGCTATCTTTAGTAGGGCTACAGGCATTACTGGTTTACCAGTGCTGTCTTGCCTCCACAATCCATCTGAGGGGTTTAAAGAACACCCTCTATGCTTCCAAAGGGTCTTTTTGTCCTGTGGTGCCTCCCCTTGAAGCTCCAGCAATTGAGTTTGCCCCATATTACTATAGGCCTCTGGTGTGGCTTGTGCGACCATCATACGCTCATGGGTGCGTGCCACCTCCATGTCCATGATTGTTTCACTCTTGGATGCCATACGCTTGGCTTCCGTGTCCGCTTCATGGTTTCCGCGTGACACGAAATCCGGCCCTTTGGTGTGGGCGGCGCATTTCATGACCGCTATGCCCACTGGGAGCTGTAGTGCCTTTATCAGCCTGTCCTATAAGGCTGCATGTTGCCCTGGCATGCCGTCTGCTCGGAGGTAGCCCCCCCTCTTCCAGCGCGCTAGTCCTGCATGCACTGTGGATATCACATAGGCGGAGTCGCTGTACACCGTTACTTCCTGGTCTGCATGATTCTCAATGGCAAGTATCAACGCCAATAATTCTGCAGCCTGTGCTGAATAATGAGATGGTATTCGTGCACTAACAAGTACTTGAAACTCTCCATTCGCTAGGTGTTTTACCACGGCCACGCCTGTGTATCTTTGTCCATCCTCTTGGTCGATTCTCGATGAACCGTAAATGAACACGATCTCTCCACTTGCCAAGGCATTTTCTTTCATCCTTGGGATTTCATCATGGAATTCCTCATAATTTGCACAGTCATGTATCGGCTCTCCTTCAGTGACTGGTTCTGCGATGAACGTGGCTGGGTTCACTGTCGTACATCGAACTATTTTGATCGATGGATTTGATATAATCACCTCATAGGCAGAGGCCCT
This sequence comes from Ambystoma mexicanum, assembly GCF_040938575.1. Classification (NCBI taxonomy): domain Eukaryota; kingdom Metazoa; phylum Chordata; class Amphibia; order Caudata; family Ambystomatidae; genus Ambystoma; species Ambystoma mexicanum. The sequence goes on along the minus strand of NC_090924.1, from coordinate 332,611,421 downwards.
TTGAGATGTCAGTGTACCTTTCGGTTTCTCTAATATGGCAAATAATGAGTGCTCGGCGTATAACGTCATGGGTTATCCCATTACAATAGTTGTCGCCTGTTCCATGGCGAACGTTGCAGCAGCTAAACTTTGTTCGCAAGGGAAGTGGCCTCTCATGACTGGGTCCAGGTTCCCACTGTAGTATGCCAGGGGCTTATACCCCAACGAGGTTCTTTGGGCGAGCACTGCCGTCATTACTCTGCCATATGTGTGAGAGAACAGGTATAATTCCTCTGCATAATTAGGAATCCCGAGAACTGGGGCTGTGCAAATTGCTCTCTTGATTTCAGTAAACCCTTTGGTCATAGCCTCAGTCCATTCAATTTTTTCCCTTGTCGCCTGGGCCTTCTTTAGGGCCTGGAGCAAGGGCTTGGTATACGAGCTGTAGTCGAAGACCCATGCTCTAACATAATTGCACAGGCCTAGGAAGCTCTGCATTTGTTTTAACGTGAGCGGCTTTGCCATGTTCATGATGGCTTCAGCCCTTTCCGGGGTTACCTTTTTTCCCTCATGTGAGATTAGCTGGCCTATGTATAGCACCTCTTGTTGACAGTATTGTAACTTTTCCTTGTCAACCTTATATCCTTTCTCAGCCAGTATAGTCAGTAGCTGGATAGAGTCGCGCCTGCAGTGCTCTTCAGTGATGTTGCAGATCAGAATGTCATCTACATACTGCAAAACAACACTGTCTACCGCAATATTGCTTAGGTCCATTTGCAGGACTCTATTGAAAATGGACAGGGACTCACAATACCCCTGGGATAATCTCATACTTTTTAGATGCATCTGTCTGAAAGTGAATGACGTCAGATCTTGCGAGTCGCGGTGCAGCGGGATTGAGAAAAAAGCATTATTCAAGTCAATCACCGTGAAATATTTTGCCTCGCTCGGTATGTTACACAGGATCGTAGATGGATTAGGGACTAGAGGGAACTCGGCTTCGACTATGTCGTTTAATGCTCTTAAATCTTGGATTAAACGCCTAAACCCTCCCTTCGATTTTTTGACAGGGTAAATCACTGTGTTACAAGGTGATTCTGACGTCACTAGGATGCCCTGTTCCATCACAGTGGAAATTGTCTTTGCGATCCCTTCATCCGCTTCTCTGGACATGGGATATTGTCGTGCTCTGGGTAAAATTGCTCCTAGTTTCAGTTTAATTTTCATTTCTCCTGCCCCTTTCAGGAGGCCTACGTCGTAGGGTCCTGTAGTCCATACTAAGACAGGCACCTGGGCCATATCGTTATCAAAGTATGCAGGGCGGATCAGCGCCATCATCATTCTCTGAGGCACGTCTCGTTTGATCATTTTGACCCAAAATATGAGACTCACTTCCACCCTAGTCTCTTCTAGGTCAGGGCGTTCTTCGAAACAGATCATCATCGGTGACATCAGTCACTCGATACCCTTCTTCAATGGCGATAATTGCGCACCATTGTCTGCCTTTGTCATCATACCCTTCGACCACTGCTGCTTTCCCTCGCACTGCGGCAGTATGTATCATTAAGGGAAATACTTGTCCCTCTTCTTCATGCATAGGTATTCTTGGTCTGAATAGGAACTCATCAGGGGTTCTCATAGTTTTATCTGCGAGGCCTGACAATCCCGCCATGAGCACACGCACACCATACGCGAAGACTTCTGGCTCTAATGGTATAGCTCTCATCGCTATGTGTCTGGACTATGCTCTGATTACTTTGCACACATTTGAATAATGCATTCCTGGAGTGGAGCATACTATGCCATCCTCCGTAATCAAAATTGTCATATTCAACTTTGTCATTAAGTCCCGACCCAAAATGTTTTCTGGGGTCTGGCATGAATATTATAAGGGTACATTCATCTCACAATCCCCTACAGAGACTGGGAGATTGTCCGTAAAGGGAGCTCTACTGTGAGCTCCTGTGAAACTCTGAGTAGCTATGGCCAGGCCGGACAAGGAAAACTTGCCTTCTCGTATACACAAGCGCGTTGCACCCGTGTCAACTAAGAAGGAATATTCTTTCCCCCTATGATGACATTTACCCTTGGTTCCATGTTAGGGTCTGGTGTCACTGATAGGATAGAGCATATCAGAGTTCCCTGTGAGCTGTCCTATTGTATATATAAGTTCGGTCCACTATACACTTGTGGATTTCCTCCATTTCCAGGGTTGACTCCGCCTCCGGGGTTTGTTCCCTGTGTTATTTGCGGTGGTGCCTGTTGAGATTGTCCCTGTGGCAAGTTCCCCATGTTCGAGGGTTGTACCCCTTGCTGCGCACCTTGCTATACGCCCGGTGCCGGTTGCTGCACTGTGTGATTCTGTGCACCGCCCTGTTGTGGGAAGGCAGGCTGGTTCACCATGCCTGTTCCCATTCCTTGTCCATTTTGCCATGCGCCTTGGTTTCTGTATGCGCGTGCCACATGTCCTCTCATTCCGCACAGCCAACACACTGGCGGTGGTCGGGCCATCTGTCCATTTGGCATATCTGGACTGCCCATCTGCATTGTTTTTAAAACCCTCTTGATTGTCCTGGAAACCTCCCGGATTACTTTGAAACCTTCCCTGATTACTCTGCCATCCTCTTCCTCTAAATCCCCTTCCCGTCATGGTAAAATCCAGCGTTACCCTGGTTATTCTGCGAGGGGTTAGTCGCTTGTCGTGCACTTGACTCAGCTGGGCTTGTCAACATAGCTCCTTCGAGAGCATATTTTGAGAGTTTCTTTTGCACCAGCTTCGCTTCCTCACCCTTACGAGTTTGCTCCTTTTTTCGATTCTTCTCTTGCAACAATCTACAGTAGTGTGCAATTGTCGACTGTATTTCGGCCCATGGTTTAGCTTCTAAACCTACCAATTTCATGAGCTGTTTTTGCACCCGTTCAGGCAACCCTTGGCACAATATATGGTAGAATACAGGTAGAGATTTCGTCCAAGTTTCATGCGTTTCGAGCACCATGCGTCTTGAAAATTCTGGATATAAATCAACGGATTCTCTGACTCTTTCATTTTTCGAGTCATTATAGCTCCCATATCGGAAGTGTCTGGGTACAGCACTCGCAGCGCTTCCCATACTGCTGCTCTACAATTATTGAATGGTACTCCGTCATGGGTAGTGTTAATTATGGTTACCCCAGGGTACCCAGCCTGCTTCCACACATTGTCTGCTCTCTCACCAAGTATGGCGATTAGGAGACCCTTAATGTCCCCTATAGTTAACATGAAACCCCCTGCCATTTTTTCTAACTCGTGTATCCACTTCCCAGCTCCCGATGTCAGCATTGGGAGCTTGTTTTTCAGCTTCTCTCGATCCATGTGGGGCTATGGAATATATTGTGGTCTTGCTCCCCCCTTTTCTAGCAGCGGGAATTGAAATGCGCAGTCTTCCTTCTCCTTCCCCATAGCTCTCCTGTCTATCGCTGGGGTAGCACTCCCACATCGCCGTCTACCTAGCAATGCCCTCAATCTGTCTACATAGGCAGGTGCTGGCACCCCCCTCTGACCACGGGGTATACCCTCCTGTCAGCCAGGCTGCACGTCGGACTCTGATGCCCGGACTCGCTAGCGTCTGACCATCATACCCCTTGGTCCCTTGGGAGCCGCTTCTCGCGCCGTCTCCCTTCTTCGTGTGTCTCGTCCTCCATCTCCCCACCGGAGTCGGACTCTGACTGTTCCCAATTTTCGCAACTCGTTGCATCTTCTTCGTTCTTACCAATCTCCAGCCTATCTAGGGACAGTCCCCTGCTCCCACTACTTCGTTTGACATCCTCAGTGTCGTGCAGCTGAGTGCTTTCCAAGCACTCGTCTTCCCTTCCCGCTTGGGAAATCTGTGCCAGCTCCATTTCATCGTATATTTTATCAATCCTTTCCCCGATGCTTCTGGTGTCGAAGTCATCTTCAATATTTGCCCCACTCATGCCTGGTACTGAATCGTATGCAGGAAAGAATTCTTCGATGTCTTCCCATTCTACAACAGGATTGGGTTTTTTAACTTCCCGCTCCAAATATTCAAGATCCCGTGCCCGCTGTCTACCTTTGCGTTCTATATCATCATCGACTTGCTTGCGCTTCCTCGCTTCTTCTCTAGTCTTATCTTCTTCCCTTCTTCTTTCATTTCTACATTCCTTTGCCCTTTTAACTTCCTCATCTTCCCGTCTCTTTATTCTCTTTTCACATACTCTTTGCTCTTCTTCCAACCTTTGCTGATTCTGTCTATACTGGTCATAGGCTGCCTTCTGTTTGCGATCAAGCTGTTTCTCTTGCTCTTCGCAATATAGATGTTCTCGTCTCAGCCTATCCTTCCTTTTTATCTTTTCGTCCCTCATTACCTTCTCCTTTTCTCTCTCCCTTCTTTGCATCTCATCAGACTTCTCTCTCGGTCTCACATAATCACTTCCTTTACCATCGAGTTTCAACAATATCTGTCCTCCCATCCATTCGTCTTTTGCAAAGGCTATCTCATCAGTTCTGCCTTCGCTTCCTTTCCATTTCTTTCCCTTTCTCTCCTTAACGAGAGATGCACTAATCTGTGCCTCGTCCTTCCTTTCATCATCGTGTCTCTCCTTGTCCCTCGGGACTACGGAGGTAAAATTAATTTCTTGCTCCTTCTCCTTGATTTCATCACTACTGTACGTAGGTGACTCATACGCGGGGTTGCTATACCCGGTGGCTCCCTTAAACTCCCTTAACGGGTAGAGTCCCTCTGACTTACTCCCCTCAATCTCTGGCTCAGGCGGGGCTGGTGGCGCGGTAGGCGTCTCACCCCCCTCCGTGCATACGTTTAGTATCCAGTCTGCAGGAGGCTCTTCCTCCTTTGGCTGTTCGAACATTTTCCACAGTTCTAGAACAGCAAGACGTTTCTCTAGTTTCTTGCATGTGTATGTGGCATGTAGATAAGTCGTCATATGCTTGTTTGTTTGTTTGTATATTTATTTGATATTGCGCACCAAACCCTTGGCGCAGCAGAGGTCAAGACAATTTAAGCTTAGTTACAGAATTTGTACAAAGAATCATATAATATACAAAATAGTTGGAAAATAGGTGCTGCCAGGATAGTTACAATGGCATACGGAAGGAAGCACGCTAAGAGACATGTAGCAGAGACAACAGTGCAAGGTACCGAGAGGTAAGCTAAAGGTCATTCGTTCGTAGCCATTTAATTACATTGAACTAAATTTGGGATACGGTTGTTCCTTTCTGAGGTCATGCGGTAATGCATTCCAGGTTTGTGCTGCAATAACTGGGAAGCTAGATCCTCCAGCTGTAACACGTTTAAATCTAGGCATTTCCAAGGTGTGGGCATTGGCTGCTCTCGTTGGGCGTGTGGACGATCTGTTTATCCTTTCAGCAAGGTAGGGTGGGACTAAGTTGTTTAAGCATTTGGAGGTGAGGGAGGCTGTTTTTAGGAGTATCCTGTCAGATATTTTTAGCCAATGAACCTCTCTTCTAGCATCTAAGATGTGTTCTCTCATAGGGATATTCAGAGCTGCTTTTAGAGCATTATTTTGCATTCTTTGTATTTTGTCGATGATATTTTTGTTGGCACCTGAGTAGAGAGCATTACAGTAATGCTCTCTACTCAGTAGTCTAATCTCGACATTACGAGGGCATTAACCAGGGCGATGCAACTCGAGGTAGAGACGAATGGTCTACATGCTCGGATAAGCTTACAGGTGTAAGCGGTGGAGGATGCAAGTGAATTGACTTGTTTCTTGAGCGAAAGAGTGGCATCAAGATAGAAGCCAAGTGTCTTGACCACTGGCATCACCTTGATGAGATTGTTGTCGATATTGAAGGCGGTATAGCTGGGGCTAAGTTTTTTTAGGTTAGTTTCAGAGCCTAGGATTAGTATCTCGGTTTTATCGTCATTCAGGCAGAGGCCATGAGATGCCATTCATGCCTGAATGAGGAGGTATACTCTGTTTACTAAGGCTATGTCCTCCAAAAAGTTGCCCGAAAGGGGGATAAGGATCTGGGTATCATCTGCATAATTTGTGTAGGTGATACCCAGTCTGTCCAATTTGTCAAACAGAGGCTTAGTAAAGAAGTTGTACATAGTAGGTGGACACAGGATCCTTGCGGTACTCCGCAGGCGATTTGAATTGGGTCAGCAGCCGTTAATGGGGAAAAGACTTGCATTGTCCTGTTAGCCAGGAAGGATTGGACCCAGGCTATGGCTTCCCCTGAAAAGTGCGCCGCCGACCTAAGGTGGTTGCATAAGACTGCATGATCCACTAGGTCAAACGCTGCAGAGAGGTCCAGGAGAAGTAGCATAGCTGTTTGTCCCTTATCCTTCAACTCGTCAATTTGAGTCTTAGGGTCTAGCAGGGCAGTTTCCATTCCATGGAATGGGCGGAAGCCAGACTGTCGTGAACCTAATAGATGATTAGCTTCTAGGTATTCCTGAATTTGAATATATGCTACTCTATCAATAATTTTAAGTAGAAAGGGGACAGTGGTAATGGGTCTGTAGTTCGTAGGGATGGTGGGGTCTAGTGTTTGCTTTTTAAGCAGGGGGAGGACCCAAGATTCTTTGAGGTTATTGGGTACTGAATTGGTTTTAAAGGAAGCGTTTATGAGCTTGGAGATAAACGGGGCAAGGTCTCTAGCAGCATCCTTTATAATTTGTGCCGGGCAGCTGTCGCCCTTGCAGTTTGAAGGTTTTAACGAGAGAATCATTTTTTCCGTGTCAAGGATGGAGATTTCTTTAAAGGTAAATGGAGTAGTTGTGTTTCACCCTGTGTCAGGGGATGGTTGCTGCTCGGAGGGGGGCAGAGAGGCCATTTTAATTGCTATTTTCTGTTGGAGTGTGGTGATTTTATTTAGGAGGGCTTTTTGAATTGCGGTGCACCATGGCTTATCCTTGGGGACAGTGTCTGCTGGTGGAATTGGGGCTTCCATTTCTCGGAGGATGGAAAACAGTTCCTTAGTATTAGAGCTAGCTTTTGCAATTCTATCGTTGAATATGTTTTTTTTGTGTTGGTTATTTCTTTTTTATATTGTTTGGAGAGTTCTGTTAATTTAGCCTTATTGACAGTTGTCGGGGAGTGGCGCCAGATAGTTTGCAGTTTTCTTTTCTGTAATCTTAACTCTTTAAGTTGAGGTGTGAACCATGCGTTGAGCTGTAAGACGGCTTTAGATAAAGACCCGTTCTGTGGCCACAGCATAAACATTTTGTGGGCGGTACCCTTAACCCACTCTGTGCTGTATTTTTTAAGCTTGGGTGCATGTTTGGGCAACTGCTTGCACAAATGGGCAAGTGGGGTTATCTCTTCCATACTTGAATTTCGTTACCAACAATATTTTATGCACTTTTCACACGTCCAGCAGTATGAGCAAGCACCAAATACACAAGCTCCAATCCAATCTTTCCCGCCAAAATTCTATATAATCGATTTACTCAAGAACATCATCCATTGGCGATTCCCTCTAAGTTACGGAATCGCGTAAAGCCCAAACTTAATTTCAAACAATCAATGATACAGTTCTTTACATTTGACATATAACAGGACACGCATGACAGACAGACATATGACAGACCAGATGGACACCAGGTGGACACACATATACCTGCCTTCTAATCAATACCCCGACATGGGGTTTAAACGAACCCCATTAGTGCTGTCTTTAATCGTCACCATAGCCTAATCGTCCCCCATTATGTGGGCTCTGAGTTCACGTTTCTTCTGACCGCTGTATTAAAGCGCAGGAACAAGGCGAATCCTCTTACTTTTTTCTCTCGGGTGCCCTCCCGGTAACTTACTTTTTCCTCTCGGGTGTCCTCCCGGTAACCTACTTTTTCTCTCGGGTGTCCTCCCGGCAACCACTTTTTTTCTCTCGGGTGTCTATCCCGGTAACCTACTTTTTCTCTATTATACTCGAGTCATTAACCCCTTATATATATACAGTCTTCTCTACTTCTGACTATTTTTATTTTTTCTCCGCCACCCTCCGTTACCTTTTCCTTACTTGTTCTAATGCCTACAAGACATTTGCCAAAGTAATGAGTTTATTGTTTCACTCACCGCTCGCATCCTTTCCTCTCTGGAACTTCGGGATCACCGCCCCTCCTTTTTCCTGCCTCTTGCGGTCTTTTCCTCCGATCCGCTGCCCGTGGGAATGAGAAGGGTTATGCTTTGAAAGGCAGGTTCCTTCAGACCCACTGCAGATTTTATGGACTTACACTATCATTGTCCATGGGAAGCTTCTCAGTCTACTCAGCCGAATGGCGAAGGACTTGTGATATTGCCGAAGGCCTAGAGTTACTTCGTGCCGTTGGTCTATGGGTGTCTTAGTATTAATTAATCAATAGTTGATGGTGGAACCATCCTCACGCTACCAAGTTTACAGGAGAGTGGAGCGTCCTCTGACGGGCCCATAGGTCCGAGGTCACCCTCTAGTACCTGTAAGACAAGATAGCTGCACCAAGAGGAGGTTGGGGTGCAGGATTCACTTACTCTAACACAATTCAATAAGGACAACTCAATAGTTTGGCAAAGGGAAGTCCATTTAATGACAAATACAAAAAACGGGGAAACACATGGTAATCAACAGAGTCGCGATCGCCTATCTCGCTTCAACTTCCAAATTCTTCATTCAGACAGCAACTTTTATGGGCAAAATTTGTCATCATTTGACGTGTAAAACTCATACGTTTGTCATGCAATTCTATTGGTCGGAAAGGTAACTTAAGTATAGGTGCTATATCTGTATATGGGTATAACTAGGGGGTTGTCCTTCCCTCTATGATTCAAAGGAATGAACCACTGATTTAAAGTGCAAACGGATTTAGACCATTATGGATGCCCGTCCAATTCTGGCAACCTTTGTTAGAAACAGCATACTCGCTGCTGGTAAACTCACGTCTCTTACACATGTGAAAATTGTCAGCTTTTTATTATTCATTGGCTGATGCTTTTTTCTTTTTTCACAATATTTAAGTATTTATATATACACATGATAGTACATGATAACAGTTTGACAGTTGTAATGAACACACAAATGATTGTATAAAAGAGTTCAATGAAGCATGTTAACAGATCATTTGTAATTTTAAACCATCACATAGTATATTTGGCAAACAGTTTGTTAGTAAGTGCAATGTGCCATATGATTAGGTACAGCAAACATGGAAATTAGGGGAGACAATGGTTGTAGGTCTCCTATGCCCGGCTGAGATCTGACCTCATATTTGGTCCTGCGTCTGAGTAGAATGTTAGAAATATGAGTGCGGCATAGAGAGCAGCCCATGAAGGTACTGGGTCTATATGTTGCTGACGTTTCGGCAGGGTGGTCTTCTGGGGCCAGAGAGAGTCAGGAAACTCTGTGTAGGGGAGACAAAGAGAGTAAACAGAGTTGGGAGATAATGTTAAACCCGCACTGAGTTGCTGAAATAGGTCATTAAGGAGTAGCTAAATACTGAGAACATATCCTGTCTAGTTCCAGGAGGCGACTCAACTCACCACTGTTCGTGCTGTGAGTAGAAGTGGATGGATCAGAGATGTTTCCTCGCAGGGCCAGCGAGAAAAAGTAGGATGCGCCACAATGGGTGACGGTTATGAAGGCTGCCGCAATGTGGGTGGGAGATTTGGGGTGGGTATGTACTGGCCCCCTATTGATGCAGCTGGGGTTCCATCAAGTCCATGGTGACACGAGCCTGAAGTGGACAAGAAAAGAGGAGAGGGGGCACTCAAATTACCGGGTGCCTAGAGGAATGGATAAGGGTGAATATATAAAAGAAGGGTAGTGTCCGCATAGGAGGTGCTGAATTTACCTGAAGATACTGTGTAAGTAAAGCCAAATGCTGGATGAGGACTGGAACACTGTGAGCTTGGAGTGCGGTCATCAGTACTGGATGGCAAAATTAAGTACCGTCTGGTTTGCCCAGAATAGGGATAAAACGGGAAAGGAAAGGGTCCGTGGGTGAGGAACCTGTCAATCAGAGCGAGGGTAAGCCAGAGAGATGTTGAGCAATGCCGTGGGTGCTTACCTCCGAAAGTCTGGGCGAGCAGGAGCAGTACTAGCATCAAGAAATGGCGCCTGTGCTGGCTCTGGAAGAAAGAGCTGCTCAAGTAGGCTGTAGTGCGTACCGCCTGAGCGCATGCGCACAGCGATAGTGTCTCGTCTGTATCAGGGCAGGGATCAGTGTCTTGAGGCGGCCATGCGCGTGGTCCAAGGAGTAGTGGCTCCCTGCGGCTGATTCTCCATGAGACCCTCGACATGGGTCATAGAATGGAGAGTGCGTACGGAGAGCCGTATCTAGGACAACTCAATAGTTTGGCAAAGGGAGGTCCGTTTAATGACAAGTACAAAAAACGGGGAAACACATGGTAGTCAACAGTGTCGCGATCGCCTGTCTCGCTTCAACTTCCAAATTCTTCATTCAGACAGCAACTTTTATGGGCAAAATTCATCATCATTTGACGTGTAAAACTCATAAGTTTGTCATGCAATTCTATTAGTCGGAAAGGTAACTTAAGTATAGGTGCTATATCTGTATATGGTAACAGAGCATGCGGATTGGATGACTCTTATCGGGTGGGCGTGTACGCCCATCCCACTACATCACTCATGAGAGACGTCATTACAACTATGACGTCTTATTGGTTCTACAAGCTATAGCACCCTAGATTATTTGGTCCATTGTGATTGGGTGGGTTACACCCCTAGGCATAAATTTCCACTTTAATTAGCAGCATGCAGAAAGGACACCCAGTTGCGGAGTGCCCCAAGATTGACCCTGCCTCCCTTCCATCAATCAGTACCTTTAGGGCTATGTGTCAATTAGTTGGCTGAGGATGGCCTCGAAACTGTAGCTTCTAATCAGGAAAGGTTATGGCATCCTGGGTTCTGGGTGACATCAGACGTAGGTACCTCTTTGCCCTTGGCTGGTCACGTGTCTGTTCACTGTGAATCTGCTTCATTTTCCTGTTATTCACATATTTGATTCTTCCTTAGCATCGCCACCTGCCTGGGGCCTCTTTATCTCGACCTTCACTGGCTGGCTGGTATGCTCTGAAGTTTCGATTCTCTGAGTTTGCAGCTCTCCTCCCTTCCTTAGGTTGACCACGAATTCCCAGGCGTTGAGCTGCTTCGTACTGAGTTTCGATTCCGCTCTTCCCTTTGGCTTTGGCTGGTATATGAATCTTGGCCTTGCTAGCCCTCTGCAGCCTGGGCTTAATTCTGCTTTTACAAAATGGAGCCGCACTTGTATAGTGTGCTTTTATTGAGGTAAATATATAGTTGGCGCATGCCGCCCTAGTCTTCTACTAAGCATTGCAAGCAGTTCCGTTTACTTAGCTTCTTGCGTTTCAAGCTTATTTACAAGCGTTAGCTGGTTGAAGACTTCCATCTCGTTTCGTAGCTACGTTTCCTGACGTCTCTTTATGTATCAACATTGTTTCTTCTTACATGTCCATTACGTCTTTATTCTTTGTATTTCGCCCTTGTGTGTCATCTTTCGTTCGTTGTTTATGTTCATCTGTACGTCATATCTGGGCTCTTATGTCTTCACCATTCACCTTCCATTAAGGCTCTGTGGGTCTCTTGGGGGACAGTCTGTAGGTAGTGTTCATTTCGTGTCAGCTGCTGGTACGGTTGTCTGAGAGGGTACCGTGCAGCCCATGGCTGTCTGGTTATAGGCATTTTAGCATGTATTGCTCTTCTAATGGGCATCGGGCATAGGCCCAGTATAGCTCTTTGTTGGTTCAATTGCTCCTCGTGCGTCACGTATTTTGGTGAGTATATTCCTGGTACCTTGAAATGGGCAGGCAGGGGTGCAGGCCATGTCTGGGACCTCCTCTACACTCCCCCCTCTGGTCGGTTCATCGACCACTTCTGCTTCCTCCTTTGAATTCATCTTCCTTGGTTCTTATGTATCTTGTTCGTCGTCTTCAGGACTTGTACAAGATGGTGTGAACGTGCGTATCTTTGGAGTCCATATCTTTATCACACCTTTCAAACTTCCTGCTGTTCTTACATGTTCGTCTTTGTTCCAGGACATTAGCTGGCATTGTCCATTTGGGCTGCAATAGATCCATTTTCCTTCATACTTTCTTCATTTCCTGGGAAACGTAAACTTTGTTCCTTCTGGTGCACATTCGCTGGCCTTTACAAAGTCTCAGGGTGCAGGCCATGTCTGGGACCTCCTCTACAATGGCATGCAACAGCAAAAGAGCAAACCAAAAGCACAACATGTGACAAATTAGATACGAAGTACCACGTGATAAATGGAAAGAGGCCTGAGACAATCACACCTGACATGGAATCAGATAGAATGACTGACCAACAACCTCCCACACATACAAAGCCATACACAAATGCATACCACCAGTGGTACCATCAACAAAAGACAGAATGCCTGTTGGCATGCACATTGCACAAGCCAAATACACAAATCCCAAAACCGTGTGCTGTGTGTGTCCCTGCAACACACCGCTCAGCACACAGCACAGTGAGCGGCCATTGTGTTGGGGATACACCTTGAGCATCATATAAAAAGGACAAGCAACAAAAATAACCCAGTGGCGCATGTACACAATCCCCAAATGGTAAGTGATCATGCACTGCGGGGACACAGCTTGGCAGAGAAGGCAATCTGTGTGCACGTGTGGTCATGGAAGGGTGGTTGTATGTGTGGTGGTGCATTGTATAAGTGTGTGTGTGTCAGTAGGGACATGCACTCAATACATGCATGTGAAATGAAGTTACCCTCAGTGTCCTCTACACATCACATGTGAACATTGCCCATGTGGACACCCCAGTGTGTCAAACCACATCAATCCCCTGACACCTGAAAAGTAAACCCAACACAGGAACGGGATGTCGCAGTGACGTGTGCGCCCGTGTGTGCCATGTTTCAGCGCAGCTCCCTGGAAAAACACACGCACAGACTTCCATGAATCGCTTGCGTGCGATTCTTACGTGTGCGCTGGATTTTTCTCGCTTGCGCCATCGATTTCGGCGCACAATTATTCCATGAATCGCCCCTCAATCTCTACACGCTCTGCGGGGTACCAAACAGAGACCTTCGAGTGACCACTCTGTATCTGGTACCTAACTGGGTTTCATGAAGTTCAATTGCACACAAGTTCTTTGTTCATACAATGTTGCCGCTTTCAACCTGGAGCATAATACAGTCCAATCTGCTATCGGTTTCTCCCGACTCACCGGCTGTGCTCAACTCCTTGGCGTTGCTTTACTGTCAGAGTCAAGGACAGTACCACATTGGCAATCGTTTCTACCTGCCTTGCCTATCAATGCGGGAGGGCCCTGTGTACCTTTGACACACGCTACATAGTTTGCGAACTGTCATTCCTGGTCTTATGTTTCTTTTCCTTGAGGCTTCCTGAAAGTCACGATCCTCATGGGAAAAAGACATGGGCAACTCCCTCCTTGTCATCCTCTGTGGTATTGCCGCCTTTCTCCTCGGTTTAAACTACCATCCCGGAATAGCTGCTTCCTCGTGCGTTTGGCCTTGCTCAGAGTGCGCTTTCGTGCTCCGCCTTTTATCCGTGTGGAGAAGTGTGATGGAAGTCAGGTGTGTGTAGTCATCAGTAATTACCTGGCTCTGCCTGACCTTTGTGTTGGGACATGTCAGGTATACGGCTCTGGTGTTAGTCCGTTGTCGCTTACGATGAACTGTCCGTGAGAAAGTGTTTGTGTCTGGAAAAGGGGGTCGCGGGTTGAATTGCTAAGTATCGCATCTGGTAGGATAGGGAAAAGGTGTCATAAGGAAGGGGATACCACGTCTCACAATTCGGGTGTCCTACTTCCACTCCCTGAAGACCCCCCATACAGGTGATCCTCCCGCATTGGTCCACCTCCAGGAACTGGACCCAATAGCGATGGCCGTGTCCTGGCCACTGGGATGACAGATCCCTAGGCATAGTGGGTGAGACACCATCGGGTTTATCACACACCACTGGCATTGATTGCAAACAATGAAATCTTTATCCCTGAGCTCGAAGCGGCACGTTTACCAAGGGAACATTGCAAAGCTTATAATAAGGACCATCAAAGACTCTTCCCCCAATCTATCAACTCTTTCAAACTCTCCTCCCACCCTTGTTCACGCAGTCCTTTTCTAATACGTTCCACTCAATGGCAAGTAAGTCAACGAAAGGCAATGGGGCAGTGTAGCCATTTTTTTGCAGGGGATTGTTAATGTAGTTGTAAGAATGGGCACACAGTTACAGTCCTCTTTGAGAGGCATAGTAGAGGCCAATTGGTTGAGCCAGGCTAAAGTTAAGCTGTTTACTCCCTGTTAGTGCAACATAAAATGTACTTTGAGAGCATGCGCCTCATTACGGGTCCGCGGTAACCCTGCCTGTGCTGCCGGTGGGTTTCCGCCGGACCGGTAAAATATTTCTGGCGCCTGATTTCCCGGTGCCACCGGGCTATTGCAAGTCCAGCAGCCGGGAAGTTAGGCGCCGGTAATTTTGTTAATCCCCATTCCCATTGAATCCATAGGACTCTATGGGAGTGGAGACATCGAAGCACCGGCACCACTGTTAACGGTGCCAGTGCTTTGTCATGGCTTTGCCTACCGTGAGCGATGTGCCCGGCAGGGTTAGACCTGTGATATGCCGGTCCGGAAACAAGGGTGCCAGTGAGTTTACCACCACCCTTATTTACAGACCGGCAAACTCAGCATGAGGCCTCATGTCTTTTAGTAGGGTAATGGTCAGCATTAGGCATGTGAAACTATTTTGGAAAAGTTCAGTATATTACATTCTCTGCCCCTCCTGCACATCTGGCAAGCATGTTGTGGTGGTGTGGTTAGTTTGCGGTGTTAGCTACATCATCGTAATTTGACGGCAGGCCAAAGAAAGGGAGTGAATCCGGGATCTCACATTTCTTCCCACATCATTCAGAGAGGGTAAGGTAGGGTCATTCTTGGCTTTAAGAAAAATTGCTGCCATTCCAAACATGCTTAGACATTGAGTCAGGGGCAAGTCAAAATGTCAAAAATCTATTTAACAAAGTGGCATCGCAGTGGTTCTCTCGTAGGAGTTATTTATGAGGTCGCAGAAGCTATTTGGATTGCAGAGGTGTGACAGGCAGGCGAGCTGAAGGCTAATTTGGCTGGTCAATCTTTGCGAAGAAAGGGGAGGGCGGCCTCAGTGCTGTCTTCCCAAAACGAGGCTGTTTGTGGCATAGCTGAATTCTAAAGGGGAAGGAGGGCTCAGCAGAATGGCATTACTCCAGGGGCATGGTTAGGCTTGGGCTCTGTTCAAAGAGAAGTGGCCAGGGCACAGCTTGTGTGATGTCACTACTTTTACTTCATTCGAGATTAATATCTTGTGATATCAATTTATTCAGTGTCAGGGGGGAAGAAGAAACTGTGACGTCAATTCATCTAACCCTATGATTTTGGTAAAGCGGTGACAGAGAAAGAACCATGTTGCAGTTAGAAGGCTGTGATCCGTGAGACACATCTTTTACTGTGAGCTCCAAACAGACAGATTTGGGCAGAGTTCTCCAACCTGCGTTGCTCCAGACGTTTTGGACTATGACTCCCATGATCCCTCACCATTAACCACACTGGCTACGGATGATGGGAGTTGTAGTCCAAAACATGCTGGAGAGCCAAAGGTTGCAGAATTATGCATATCGCTCGTGATATCTGGGCAGACAGAGTGGACCACTGTGGTGCTCTATGATTGCTTGAAATATAGTCTCATTTCCCAGTTTGACTTCTGTTATCTCAAAGGTGTACGGAAATGTGTGTCACAATGCAAATCATTTAGACAAAGCTGGTTGATGCTCTGCATCGTCATCCATATTTCTGTGGCACCGTCACACAAAAGAACCTTCTGCTGGCAAAGCATGAACATGCACATTCGCAATGCAGAGAGATCAGGTGGACGCTCCCCTGCAAGATACTTTCAACAACAGGGTGTTAAAAAGAACAGCGAGAGCTCATTGTTATCGCGGTAACACTTTATCTAGGTCAAAAACTTGTTAGGAAAGTCACGTGGAGAGTGCCACTGCAGGCTCTGCTCAGTATCACTCCAATAGAGAATTTAAAGCTGCAGACATTACAAATGCCTGGATGACAACTTTAAAGTGCCATTAGCCCCCCCGCCACACCAGCTCAGGTGAGTCATTCAAGGGCTTCCCCCCGAGCTGGCATAGTTGGAGAAGGCGCGGCAGGCGCCCTTTTGTTATGAAATGCGCCCGCAGTGGCTGGTCGCATTTAATAACAATAGGGTGCTGATGCTTTGCATCAGCAGCCTATTCAGCTGATTACCTCCCCGCTCTGACATGGGAGCGAGGCAGTTTTCATTGG
The DNA here is from genome assembly GCF_040938575.1 of Ambystoma mexicanum. NCBI lineage: Eukaryota > Metazoa > Chordata > Amphibia > Caudata > Ambystomatidae > Ambystoma > Ambystoma mexicanum. The sequence goes on along the minus strand of NC_090924.1, from coordinate 332,595,114 downwards.
AATAGGGTGATTAACTCCCTGCCAGACACCGCAACGGGGAGTTAGAAAAGAAATGGCGCTCCTCCCTTCCATCCCCATTGACGAGGGGCATGTGGGGAGATGAGGGGTGCCACATTTTATTTAAGCAGCCTGGGGTGCTGCCGCCGCTAAGGCTGGACGTGGCCACAACAACTATTGGTGCATGCATAGCAGGACCGTCAGCGCGAACATCGACATACCCGGTTGACGCCCCAATTCATCATGCATGTGCGTCAGCAACGCACGCAATCTTTATGGCGGTGTTGACCAAGCCCGCCCCCATGTGCAGAAGGTCCCACTAGACATGAAAAGTTGCAGGTAGCCATTTTGACTTTGACGTCACGTTCAAATGAGCCAGGCAAACTGTAAACTCCGCTGTGTGCATCACACAACTCCTGCAACCTGGCCCCTGGTTGTGAATGGCCTTTCACCCCTAAAAATGTGCAACTTGAATATGGGCGAAATATGCACGGTTCGTATAGGAGAACTATATAATACACACTTGCATAACTTGCTAAGCGTTTATACAACTCACACACACAAAAAACTGAGTGCCCACATGACGTAGCAGAACAGTAATCTCACTCTTTTTGCATATTCCAAATGAGATTATCAAAGTGTACAAACATATACAATGCAAATGAGCTATACGTCCGCAGGAAGGTTTGCCGATTCACAAAGGTTAAAAAGTTGCATAAACTAATTTACCTTGCTCCACAGTGGAGGTTTATTTTTTTATTTTATTTATTTATTGTTTGCTTGTTAGGTGCTTATACAGGAAGTAAATACTGTTTCAAAGTGCCCACAGGGCAACAGGGAGGGGACAAGGGTGTGAGAAACAATTAAAATACATAAAAAAAATATTAAATACAGTGGGGGGACAAACCTACTATGCCTTGTGAGTGTTCAGAACGTGTAAGTGCAGAAGGGAGAGGGTATGGGATATGTGCTGGGGTACACATGGGTGAGCAACAGGTGAAGTGCAATGTAAGGTAAGTGCGAGCCTCCAGGGTGGACGGTGAGCCAAGGCAAGTGCTATGGATAGACAGAAGCTGGGGGCGATTTGGTATTGGAGCTCAGGGCCCCGAGGATGCATAAGGGTCATGAACACCAAACAACCAACTGTGAGATTAGTAGATGAGAAAGGGAGGGAAGGAGGAGGTAAAGAGGAAAGTCTTTAGGATCTTCCAGAATTTAAGAAAGTCCTGCCCAGGCTGAAGAGGGATTGGGAGGCTGTTCCAAAGAAGGGAGCCAGCTGAGGAAAGCGATCGACCTACTGCCCCCTGTTTAACAAAACGCTTTACACACAAAGAGTTGGGGCCAGAGGAGCGCAGAGGTCTAGAGGGGGAACATTTAGTAAGAGAGAGTTGCAGATAGTGTGGTACCCAGCCCCAGACAGCCTTGTGGATGATACAGAGGGATTTGAATTCAATCTGTGAAGCAACCGGGAGCCAGTGAAGACTTTTTAGGGCAGGAGGGATGCATCCCTGGGCTTGAGGCCAAGGATAGGTCTTGCTGCCCTATCCTGGTTTAGCTGGAGATTTCGCAGAATGGAAAAAGGTAGATTCAGAAGGAGGCTATTGCAATAGTCAAGCCTAGAGAGAACCAGTGCTCGGGTAACATTGACCTTCTGGGAGAAGTTGAGAAAAGGTAGAATTCCTTTGGCAAGGAAAGGCTGAAAGTGAGACTTCTTGGCAATGTCCTGAGTGTGAGGGAGGAAGGAAAGAGAGGAGTCGAAGATCACTTAGAGGTTTCTGGCTTCAGGAGAGGGAGTTGGGGGAGAGCCCATAGAAGAAGGCCAGAGTGAGGGAAAGAAGTTGGGAGTAGAGGTGCCAATAGGAAGGATCTCCGTTTTGCTGGCATTGATGCAGAGATCGTTGGAAGTGCACCAGGCCTGGATGGCAGGAAGGCAATTAGGGATTATGGAAAGTGCAAGAGGGTCAGCAGTAAGTTTGAAGAAAAGTTTTGTGTCATCAGTATAACACTGGACGTTGGGAAAGAAGGAGGAGATGAGGAGTGCCAGCTGAATAAGGTAGATGTTAAAGAGCCAAGGCGAGAGGATAGAGCCCAGGGGACACCACAGGTGGAGAAGTAAGTCAGAGAGGAGAAGATGCCCACGATGACTTGGGAGAAGTGGTAAATTAGGAAGGAGGTCAGCCAGTCCAGGGCACACTCCGAGATAACAAGGGTGTCTTGGAGCCTTTGCATGAAGATGGAGTGGTTGACCGTGTCAAATGCTGCAGAGATATCAAGAAGGATGAGGACAGCAAGGGAGTTGGATTCCAGGGATACGAGCAGTTCTTCACGGGTGTTCCGAAGAGCACGGAATCCAGATTGATGATTGTGGAGACCACCACCAAGTTCAGTGTGAGAGTTGAGTTGGGACAGGGCCCATTTCTCCAGCTTTTTCCCCAGGAAGGGGAGGATGGAGATAGGGCTGTAGTTGGCTGGACAGGTAGGGTCTGCTGATGGTTTTTTAAGGAGGGGGCGCACAAGGGAATGCTTGAGGAAGGAGGGGAAAGAACCAGTAGCAAAGGAGTGGTTACAAAGATCAGCAAGTGCAGGGGCAAGAGAGCCAATGTTGTCCTTGATGGTTCTGGATGAGCAAGGGGAAACCTGTTTGGAAGAGACCTTCATAGAGCGGGCAACTCTGGTGACTTCTTCCGGTGAGACAAGGGCGAAGGTGGAGGGTGAGTGGGCAAGGGAGGCCAGGGGGTGAGGGATGGCTTGGGAGATTGAGTGACAAGGCTGTTCAGAATGTCCTGAGATTTGGTGGTTAAGTGAGTTGCGAGTGCATTGCAGAGGGCCAGAGAATTAATAGGGGACGAGGATACTGCAGAAGGGCTGGCTAGTTCCCTTCAGATTTTGAACAGTTCAGCCGTTTTGTTGGAAGCACCAGATGCCCGTGCTCGAATGTGGGCCCTTTTCTTGGCACGGATAGAAAGTCTGTATTGCCTTTTGGGCAGGCGGCAGACCAGTTTGTCAGAGGATGAGCCTGAGGTTTGCCACTTCCGTTCCACAGCTCTGCACTTCCGTTTCAGGTCTGCAAGTTCGGAGTCGTACCAAGTGTTGCACTTAGGGGCGGGTTTCAAGCGGATCCTCATGACTGGGGCAAGAATGTCAAAAGTGTTGTTGAGAGCAGTCTGAGTTGGGAATACAAGGGGGATAAAGTTGTAAGTGAAGGCAGCAGCTGACACTCGTTTCATCGGACGGCTGTTCATGAACGAGGTAGGCAGGGCTTTTGGACGAGCGGTCACAAGGCCATAGGGACCCAGGTGGGACGAGAGAAGAGAGTGGTCAGACCAAGAGAGAGGGGTGACCAGGGGAGATGAGAGAGGGAGAATGTCATGGTCAGTGTCTTCAAGAAGGAGGCAAATGTCAGCAGAGTGATTGTTGGCTGAGCGGGCGTTAAGAGTCACCAGGTAGAAGCGATCTATGTCTTTGAAAGTTTTCTGAAGTGGAGTACAGGGGCGTGGTACTTCAGTCAGAGGTGGGGGGACAGAGGAGGAAGTAGGGGGAGAGGCAGGAGAAGGAATAAATGTAATGAGGCATGGCAGGATCCGGTCAAAGAGAAGGAGGTTGACCTGAGGACCCTGAACGAGAATAGTGCTAGTGTGGTAGACATGAATAATACAGCGTGATGAGAAGAAACCCGCCAAGAGGTCTTCCCACTTGGTGCCACCATTAGTGGGAGAAGATGAGAAAGGGGAGAGCGTAGAGATGAGATGAGAAGTCCATAGGTCTGGCAAGGGGTCAGAGAAGAGGATATTCTCTGGAAGATGCACTGAGATAGGTGTCTGCGATGAGAAGGCCAGGATGTGCACCCAGGATGTCTTTTTTGTTCTTTTATCATCTAGAGCTTGTGAGGGAGGGAGGATAGGTGATAGTGTAGCAGTTAGAAAAGATTGGAGGGATGGAGAGTGCCATCTCATTGGCAATGGGCAACAACCGTACCAACAAAAATGCTTACAAAAATGTTGAAAATAACATCTATAGGAGTGTTTTTGGACTGGAAACTAGGTATAAGAAAACACATTGATGCTTAGGAACTATGTTTTGTTTTGTAAACACTAGGTGCCCCCTTAGTTGTTTCAGTACCATCATGCTTCAGAAAGAATGGCATAGTGGTGGCATTTCGTAGCAGGACTGATGTGCATTGCTTTTAAATGTGACAGTGCCATGAATTTTCTGAGGTGCTACCATGCTGATATGTGTTGGCATTCTCAGAAGAGACCCAAAGGACCCAATTACCTGGAACAATGCCACAATCTGTATCTTGAACAATGGCGGGTATGTGAGAAGCCTATATTGCTGTATAAAATCTCCCTCAAATGTCCAACACTGCTGCAGATCTACCAGCCTTTCAATGGAACCTGGCCATTTATAAATCTGCTTCTGCCTGGATCGCCTCCTACTTGGAAGGTCGATCCATCAAAACCTCTTGGAACTCATAAACCTCTGGCCACACGCCTCTCCCTGTCAGCGTCCCCCACGGATCAGTCCTTGGACCTCTGCTATTCACCCTCTATACCGCTGTTTTCGGAAGACTTATGTCATCCTTTGACTTTCACCATCCCCTTTTTGCTGATGACACTCAAATATGTTCTTCCTTTCCCACCTTCACCCGAGCCATCTCGGAATGGATTACCAACTGTCTCAACTACAAACCGTCATTGGATTTCTCTCCGTTGCCTCATGCTGAACTCTTCAAAAACAGAAATCATCTTTCACCTAGCTTCCAATCCCCTCCCTACAGTCGCCTCTCCTATCTCAATCGTTCCTGACCTTCCTACTCCCTTGCCCAAGGCCCATTACCATGGGATCCTCTTTGATAGCGACCTCCGACTGGAACAGTTCACCACTACTAGTGCCTCTGTTGTTCGTATTAACCTCCTCAGCATCAGACAATTTACCCTTTTCTTACTAACAAACCTGTCAGCAAACTTGACTACTCCTCATGCCTACTCCTTTGCCTTCCACTCAACTCTTTCCTGCTACTAGCCAAAATCCTCAACTTTGCTCTCTTGCACTCTTTACAACCTGCCCAGATCCTCTCCCACTTCTACCTATCAAAAATATGCTGGTTGGCTCTCCATGCACAACCACTCCCTTTTCAAGTTCCTTCTTCTAGTCTACAAAGGTGTGAATGATCTTTCTCCTCAGTACCTGTCTTATTGTATCTCTGTTTACTCACCATCGTGTTCTTCCTGATCCTACTCTGTATTCAACCTTACTGTCTCATATCCTCCTCGTGCCTCCTCTTGTTTCCTTTCTTTCTCCCTACTCAACCCACTCCACTGGAAGCCACTGCCCATCACAATCAAAGCTTGACCAACTGTGGATCTCTTCAAAGCTTGGCTTACGTTTCACTTACTTGCTAAAGAGGAAGCTTCCCTACTCTCTACCCCATCCTCCTTACCTGTCCCCACCACTCTATCTGTCATGAACCATTGAACTTGCCCCTTCTGGGCTTCCTGGTCCCTGTCACGCCGGGCCTTACACTCCATAATACTACCAACATGGCTGCAAGCTCAGCACGCTGCTCGCCAGTCTTCACGTTCTACGCAGCGTCCTCTATAAAGAAGCCAAACCCCTGCGGCCCTGCGCGTCTCAACGCTGCTGCTAGCTGTGATCGGACGTGTGTTCCCAACTCCTCTAGCGCTACTTGCTATTTCCTGGCTCCTGGATTCCCTTCTTTCGACATCTTCCTTCTTTCTACTTCCCAGAATCTCTGTGCCGCTTCCGCGCGCCCCCAATACCTTCTTCTCCTGGAGTTTCCCGTGATCCTGGACATCGAAGCTGAGCGTAATCTGGAAGCCGAGGACGGCCGAGCGGGCTTATTTAAGTCCCGAACCACACGAAAGAAGACTCCACCCAAGGAGGACATCAGGCAACATAGACAGGTGAGAAGGGGGGAAACCTGTGACAGATTGAGACGCCACCTGACCGAAGTCGATACAGACATGGAGGCGGCCATCCAGGATCTTATGCGTGGCATGCAAGAACTATCGACCGAAGTACAGAACTTGAAAGCGGAGAATGCCGCGCTGAAACAATTGGTACTCTCACGCGACTCTGCCTCAAGGGACAGCGTGGTATTGGGCGGCATTGTTGACAAATATGAGGGCTGTGCAAAAACCCTCCGAGGATTCCTGGATTCTTGTTTGGTCCACTTCACCTTTAAACCTTATTATTTTTCCACCCCCAGGGCTAAAGTGGGCTTTATTATTTCTCCCCTCTCCGGGAATGCCTTAGCCTGGGCCACACCATTAGTTAACACCGGAGATTCTCTTTTGGATGATTATGATGGATTCATTCAAGCACTAAAAACTATGTTTGACCGCCCTGAACAGGTCTTTGGTGCTCAAGAACGTTTACTTGATTTCCAGCAAGGCTCTCAGGACATGCTCACCTACGTAACTCGATTCAAGCAATTGGCTAAAGAAGCGGGTTGGCCTTCTGAAGCTTGCTTCACCCTCTTTCGAAGTGGGCTAAATGAAGATGTTAAGGACAAATTAGCCAGGGTAGCACGTCCTAGTTCTTACCAGGCACTTATGGATCTTGCTCTACAGATTTATTTCCGAATCCAGGAAAGAAAGGCAGAGAAAAGGAAGACCAAGTCAACCATCCAAAAAAATCCTCTTGCAAGCCCTTCAAAATCCGAAGACTCTCCTGCTCCTAAAAATGAACCCAAACCCATGCAGCTAGGGGCCTTCCGTGGACCCATATACCCTCAAGAAAGGCTGAGAAGGATCCATACTGGCTTATGCATGTACTGTGCCTCGGACAAGCATTAGTCAGAGAATGTCCCTTAGCCCCTCCACGGCGTTCGGGAAACGCCAGCTCCCGATCCTAGATGGAGCTCAGTTTTGGGAGAGAGATGCAGGCTCCACATCTATACCATCCTTGAACTCTCCTGGACAAAACTCCCTGGTAGTCTTACAGGCTTTTCTATCGTCATCTGAGAAGGAATCCAACCCCATTCTGGCACTAGTGGACTGTGGGGCCATGGGAATATTCATAGATCAGGAATAGGTCCTTAAACACCATATTCCTTATGAATCCCGGAACGTCCAGCAACCAATGGAAGCAATTGATGGAAGACCTCTTTCTTCTGGACCCATAACCCTTCAGACTAAGGAAATTGAGCTTGCTATAAACCATCATCGAGAAAGGATAAAGTTTGACATCATAAAATCTGCCCATTACCCAATGGTTTTGGGAATGCCCTGGCTGCAGAAACACAACCCATACATCAGTTGGACAGCTGGTTCCCTGTTCTTAGGTTCCGAGTTTTGTATGTCCCATTGTCTGCTCCAGGATCCTTCACCGACTACATCAGAAGAACATTCAACAACTCAGCAAGATCCTCTTATGGTCTCCAACATCATCCAGGTTCCTAAAACCTACCAGGAATACGCCAATGTGTTCTCTTCTGCTATTGTCCAAGCCCTGCCACCCCATAGGCCGGAGGACTGTGTTATTGAGACTGAACCTTCAGCCGTGATTCCCTTTGGCAGGATGTTCATCCTGTCTGAACCAGAGAAAAAGGCCCTTCGTGAATACCTAGATACTAACCTAAAAAATGGCACCATACGCCCATCCAAGTCTCCGGCTGGAGCTTCATTATTCTTTGTTCCTAAAAAAGACACCAAGGAACTCAGACCTTGTCTTGATTATCGAGGTCTTAATCAGTGCACCCTTAAGGATCGTTATCCATTACCCTTGATCTCGGATATCCTGGAAGCCGTAAGAGGAGCCGTAATATTCACCAAATTGGATCTTAGGGGTGCTTATCACTTGATTCGTATTAGAGAAGGTGATGAATGGAAGACAGCCTTCAGAACACCCTTCGGTCATTCCGAATACTTGGTCATGCCCTTTGGACTCTCTAATGCTCCGGCAATCTTCCAACGCTTCATGGACCAGGTGTTTTCGGATATGCTATTCCTTTTCATCATTGTCTACTTGGACGATATTTTGATATTCTCTAAGGATCCTCTCAAGCATGAAGAACATGTTAAATCAGTGTTACAATGGCTACGTGAACACAAGCTTCTAGCAAAACCCGAGGAATGCCTTTTTCATGTTTCCACTGTTCACTATCTAGGATTTGTCCTTAGTCCAGATGGCATAGGCATGGATCAATCCAAGGATAAAGCCATACTATCTTGGCCAACTCCGACCTCCGTAAAACAGATCGAATCTTTCCTGGGCTTGGCCAATTTCTATCAGAAGTTTATACCATCCTTCTCCGAGATTGTTCAACCGATCATCTCCTTGTTGAAAAAAGATACTCCCTATCGATGGACCCCAGCCCAGGAGAAGGCTTTCCAACGCCTAAAAACAGAATTTACACAAGCCCCCATCCTGGTTCAACCTGATATAAATCGACCATTCTTAGTGGAAACAGATGCCTCTAACTATGCCATCGGAGCAGTTCTGAAACAGGAACTAGGTGACGGGCTGGAACATCCTATTGCCTATCTTTCACGGACATTGACCTCCAGTGAAACTCATTACTCAGTCTTAGAAAAGGAACTTCTAGCCATCGCCAAGCCTTCACCGAGTGGCGTCATTTACTTCTAGGAGCTAAACATCCTGTCCAGGTTCGGACGGACCATCGAAATCTCCAAGTGTTACAGGCCCTGGAATGCAGGAACAGCCGTCAGGCCCGTTGGGCGTTCTTCTTTGCTCAATACCACTTCCAAATTCGCCATGTTCCGGGAACACAAAACGTAATTACTGACGCCTTGTCTCGGCACCCTGACTATGAACCTCCTGATGACCGAGCATTTCCCAAGATGTTTCCCCACACAATAATTGTAGCTCGGGCGACCAGCCTCCTAGATGAAGTCCGCAGTCAGACTCAATCCTCGGAACTCTGGAAAGGTATCTCGGACAGGAACCAGTGGAAACTGAAGACCAAAGATGGATACTTGTTCAAAGACAATGCCTTGGTCATCCCAACACAAAAACTACAGTAAAGGATAATAAATCTCTGTCACGATACTCTTTACTCCGGGCACCGTGGTATTACCAATACCCTGCGATTAATACAAACGCAATTTTGGTGGCCTGGACTGAAAACTGATGTACAAAGGTATATCCAGGCATGCTCTGTCTGTAATCAAAACAAACATGACAATAAGAGACCAGCGGGTTTATTGCAGCAACCTTCACTTCCAACAAGGCCTTGGGAATTCATAGCAACAGATTTCATTGTGGAATTACCACCTTCCAGGGGATGCACAACCATCATGGTCACCATTGATTTGTTCACCCATGTGGCCCATTTTACACCTCTGTTTAAACTACCGTCCTCGTCAGAACTTGCTGGAATTTTCCTGGAACACATTTTCCGACTGCATGGACTCCCTTCCAAGATCATATCAGACAGAGGGCCCCAATACATTTCCCAGTTCTGGAAACATCTTTGCCAAATACTAGGAATCCAACGGGCTCTTTCCTCGGGATATCATCCCCAAACCAACGGAGCCACAGAGCGAGTAAACCAAACCTTGGCACAATACCTCCGTTGCTTCGCTACCAAGGTCCAGGACGATTGGTACCTCTTAATACCAGTGGCAGAATTCGCCTATAATAATTCGGACCACTCTGCTATTAAGACTAGTCCTTTTTTCTGTAGCCAAGGATTCCACCCTTCGGTTCTACCCTCCATCCTTCCTCATCCTACACCAGTTCCAACAGTCGATTCCTGGATTGAAATGCTCATTAATGTCCAAAGAGAAGCCAAAGAACAATTAGAAAAGGCCAGGACCCAGACCAAACTGTATGCGCATTCCAAACGAAGACCTAGCCCCTCCTACACAATAGGGGATAAGGTTTGGCTGTCCTCGAAACTACTACCACAGCATTTGCGAGCAAATAAATTGGCTCCTCTATATTATGGGCCATTCCTTATAAAGGAAATCATCAACCCAGTGGCCTACCGACTCAAGCTTCCAGACTCCTGGAAGAAAATCCACCCAGTCTTTCACACGTCCTTAATAAAGCCATGTGTTCAGACCTCTCGAACTAACCTTCGGCCCAAACCAGTAATCATCAATGACCAACTGGAGTATGAGGTCTCAAGGATTTGCGATTCTAGATATAGACGTGGCAAACTCCAGTACCTAGTGGGATGGAAAGGATATCCCCTAGTGAACGCACTTGGGAACCTATCTCAAATCTAAATACCCCAGACTACTCAGAAGGTTCCATCTCATACACCCGGGCAAACCCGGTGGAACGAGTTTCCGGAGGAGGCATGCTGTCATGAACCATCAAACTCGCCCCTTCTGGGCTTCCTGGTCCCTATCACGCCGGGCTTTACACTCCATAATACTAGCAACGTGGCGGCAAGCTCAGCACACTGCTCGCCAGTCTTCACGTTCTACACAGCGTCCTCTATAAAGAAGCCACACCCCTGCGGCCCTGCGCGTCTCAACGCTGCTGCTAGCTGTGATCGGACGTGTGTTCCCAACTCCTCTAGCGCTACTTGCTATTTCCTGGCTCCTGGATTCCTTTCTTTCGACTTCTTCCTTCTTTCTACTTCCCAGAATCTCTGTGCCGCTTCCGCGTGCCCCCAATACCTTCTTCTCCTGGAGTTTCCCGTGATCCTGGACATCGAAGCTGAGCGTAATCTGGAAGCCGAGGACGGCCAAGCAGGCTTATTTAAGTCCCGAACCATACGAAAGAAGACTCCACCCAAGGAGGACATCAGGCAACATAGACAGGTGAGAAGGGGGGAAACCTGTGACACTATCCAGTGATGTTGAATAATTGCATAATTATATTTATATAGTTCTCTTTAATTCGATGAACTTGCCCCCTTTGGGTTATTGTTGCCTTTGTAAGTCACCTGTTTTCTTATATCATTCATTTCTGTTTGCTTTCGCTTTGTCCCTGGTTTGAGTCCCACTTGTTTATAAATTGGCTCACTATGGGTCCTCATATTTATGCTACTGTGCAGGCACCCTTCTTTGGAATGCCTCCACTATTTGTAAAAGTGTTATTGTAAGTCATTTCTGATCGAATTTGGCATCCCTGGTCTTTACATAAATACAAATACGAATACAGGGCAGGCGTTTTCGTTGGCCAGTATGCCCGAGCCACAACCAATCAGAAGTCAGGGAGGCGTTGCATGTTGATAAAACTGACCAAGTCCTACAGGCTTAACAAAATGGTTCCATCTCTAGTGGGACAAAGCCCACGCTTCTCGCAAAGTCTGCTATTTTTTAATGGAACACCAAAGTATGTCTGCTATACTCGTCAGGATTGCTACACTTTTAAAGTAGATAGTATCGTGACTTCTCATAAAGCCTGGCATACCTGTAATAAGAAAGTATGAAGGCACAGCATGTGCTGGCAGGACATGCCATTGCACAGCCCCGCCCGCCCTCCCACCTTTCATCATAGTGGAACGCATCCCTTTCTGCTTTTGCTTCAACCTGCCCGCGGCTTATACGCGTACCCTGACCAGGGGACCTTCAAACCCCCTAGAGAAGGAGGGAAGCAGTTGCCAACTTAGATATTCTGTGAGGTCATCTAAATAGAGGTTAAATAACAAGGGTGCCAAAATGCACCCTTGTTTAAGGACCATGTGTGCTGTAATAGCTCTGGTCAGGGTTCCGGTCTGATCTACCCTCACCTTGACACTAGCGTCTTGGTAAAGCAGCATGATTATATTCAACAGGCCGGTAGGCAGACCCCAGTTGTGCAATTTCTTATAGACTATACTCCTATACACAGAGTCAAATGCTGCACTGAAGTCTATGTAAGCCACGTAGATATTTTTATCTAAGATGTACTAAGATCTGTCCACTATTGTGATCAAGGAGAATATATTATCTAACCTTGAGTATGTCTTCCGGAAACCTGTTGGGTTAAAAGGAAGTGGATGACTTTGTTCTGCCCAACTTGACAATTTCTCCAGAATTAATCTGGCAAACACCTTTGCCAGGGTATCAAGCATCGCAAGTATGCAATACTTTTTTGGATCTGATATGTCATCCCGCTTAAACACTGGTACAAGGATACTTTTTTGCCAAGAGACAGGCATCCTGTTGTTTCTCCCAATGTACTTAAAAATTGGGGTCAGTCTCCTGCCCCAAAACAAAGGGTTCTGCTTCATACAAGCATTGCACAACCCATCTGGGCCAGGAGAACAGGAGCTTTTACAGGCACAGATATAAGTGAGCAGAAGTGGTGATCAGAGCATTGAGGAAAACTGGATCGCTGCGCTGATCTGATCCTGTAGGTTGGTATATGTCCTTCTGACATTCACTGGTTTTCCCTTGGGACAATGCTCCAGTAGTCCCGTATTGTCAAGTAAAGGAGAAAGGGCTGGGGTTCACCCTGTTGCTTGTGGCGCTGGACTTGATATATCTTAACCATTTATGGTAGTACGTAAGGCCTGAAAGAATGATGAGAGAATGGTGAGTCTACTGTTGGTAATTATTAGCAGCTCTCCCCTTCCCTCATAGTGCATCCACTTTATATACCAGTGATGCCAAAAATTATCGTGCCTTTGATTGGTTCTTCACATTCCTCTCCAACCCCCAACCCTTCCCCTATATAAGGAATGTTTCAGAAGTCTAGAACAATATTGCAACTCCCCTTTGAAATTCCCTTTTTTTCTTATGTCAAATTTAGCCAGAAAGTAACTATATGGCAAAACTTTGTAATTTACGAGTAACTGCCATAATGTATACATATGCCGCTTCAGCTAATCATGGGGAATTCAATAAAACGACAGCTGGGTCCGCACCATGTTTCAAGGGCATATGGCAATTTTCTGCCATTTATATAAAAAGCATATTAGTTATGAACATGCAATTTACTCTCCAAATACCTAATTTTACCCTCCAACAGCACGCCAATTCTTAAATACGGGACATGTTCAGAGCCACCAGAAACACATTTTGACTTGCCATTACAATTCCCTAAGTCGCATGTGGACACATTTTATTTCAACAAATTGCCTTGAAATTATCTTAAAAATGACACATAAATGGATGCAGTGTGACGTGTGGTTGCTGAGAAAATGCATCAGTTAGTATAGTCCATTTAAACTAATGGGAAATCTTCATATGTATGCAAATCATCTCTCCTTTCTTCCAGCCATTTGCCATTCGGTTGTTTTAAGTTGGTAGGCTGCCGGTCATAAATACTTGGGATGCATCAGCTACACAGAGAGCTCCCGCTGTAGATAATGAGGTAGGTCGGCCCTGTGATCTCAAAACGCCCTGCTGACATCTGGGATCCTGTCCTGTTATCTGATGTGGACCACCATTTTGATCTGAAAACCTTCGGTTTTCTTGTATTTTGTTTCAGAGTTCAGCTTCCCTTGATTGCAGCCTCTCCCCACATTCCAGTCACGCACTGGCTAGGCCATTTGCCCTGCACAGAAATGAGCCTTCAGAGACAACAGGCCTGGGGAAAGTTTGTTTTCAACACCAAGTGCCAGGCTATTATGCAAGTCTATGCAAAAAGGCTGAGCATATTCGTCCTTGGCACTTAAGGGGTTAAGGGCAGACTGCAGTTGTGACTAGCTGAGATGCAAGAGCCAGCCATTCAGTGGGGGAAGCCATTTTCGAATTCTGCCCAGAGACACACTGATTGTCCTTGGCTGAAATGAACTCACATATTGCATTTCCTAACATCAGCCTTTATTATTCAAAAACTGTGTATTTCACTGATCAGGGTTCACTTTGCTTTTGCATTGGCCGATTTATTCTTTCTTTTCACACAGCACTGATTTTTAGATAGGACGGCTGCAAGTGCAGGGTGGTTTATTTTTGTCATTAATAGAACATATTTGTAGTTATCTGCTGTTAGTTTTTATGCTGAACAGTGGATCTGAGTTTTCACAGTGCACCGCCTTTTGATGGGTGGCAGTTTCAGTGAAAATGGTACATTTATCTCTCAGCCAGTAATGTGATGCGCCTTTCCAATCTGCACTCGGATTACATTTTTTCCTTCAGCTTTTGCTGGATTTTGATGTATCCTGGGCCATGTAGTAAGACAAGGAGCAGGAACCAGACTGACCCAGGTAAGTAGAAACAGAACAGGATGCTTTATTCTTCTTGGATACAGGTTATCAGCATAGAGGTGGGAGAGAAGGTAACATTCATCCACTCTGGTCCCTGTCTTAACTCCAAGTCCCCAACTGACATTCCAGGCCTCCAGGGTTCTACATATCTCACGGCATTCTCACAGGCCTCACCTTGCAAACACTCAGACTCATACATTCTAGTCATTATACATCCCCTTCCTTAACCCTTTAAGTGCCAAGGGCGAGGTATCTCGTCCTTGGCAGTGCATACGCAGTGCCAAGGACGAGATAGCTCGTCCTTTTCAGCACTTTGTTTTGAGCGATCCCTGCAATGCAGGGATCGCTCAAAACTGTAATCCAACCCCCGGGCTATGTGAGGGGGAGGTCCCCCCTCACTGCCAGGGGGCTGGATTACCTTCAGTTTCACGTCGGCGTGCGTTACGCACGTCGGCGTGAAACTGAAAGTAAATTCCCAGCAGCAGCCATTTTCGGCTGCTGCGGGGAAGAGAGAAGGTAAGAGACCTTCTTGTTCCGCCTCGATCTCCGGCTGTATTTCAAGCCGGAGATCGTGGCGGGTATCGTTGGAAAGGGGAGATTCTGCCCTTTACAACGATACCCATTGTGTGGCATTGCTACCCGCGGATCGGGCGCAGGGTGCACGATCCGCGGGCAGCAATGCCACCGAATCAATACAGATCCGTTTGTGACGCGGGGGGGGGCTGCTTACTAGGTAAGCGGCCCCCTCCCCCCGTGGCCCCAAAGCATGGGGCCACAGCGCCTGAGACACCTGGGGGCAGATGATCACTGCCCCCAAGGGTGAAAAGGGAGGGAAAAAAAATCGAGGGAAGGTGGGAGGGGGTTTGGGGCCCTGGGGCCCACTAGACCACCAGGGATATGGCAAAAAGTGGTGTCCTTGGAAAGGGGAGGTTCTCCCCTTTCCAAGGACACCACATATATGAGGCATTGCTGGCCACGGATCGGCGCAGAGCGCTCGATCCGTGACCAGCAACCCACTAGACCACCATGGATCCGTTTGTGAAGTGGGGGGAAGGGGGCTGCTTCAAGTAAGCAGCCCTCTCCCCCCTCCCGGCCCCCAAAGCATGGGGGCACATGCATGTGAACCCTGGGGCAGATGGCTGACCATCTGCCCCAAGGGAATGTAAAAAAAAAGGAAATATGAAATGATGGGAAAAGGGGGTGGGGCAAGGGGTGGGCATGGGGGGGCACTAGCCACCATGGATTTTTTACTGAATGAAAGGGGGGTGCCCCCCCAACCGAAGTAGAAAGGGGGGCACCCCTTGTAACCCTCCCTGGGGGCAGATATCTGCTCCTAAGAAGGGGCATCTGACCCCAGGGAGGGATGCATGAGGTGCCCCCCCTATCTGCCTACAGGGAGGGTTGCATGAGGTGGGGCCCTCCATTTGGGGTGGGGGGTTGAGGGCCACCCCCCGTTGCAATACATCATTCGCTGCCAATTTAGGGTGCCCCTCAGCCCCCCCTAAAAAGCAGCCTATGATTTTGTATTATTTTTTTTGTTTACCCAACTTCGCTTGGTGCAGATGGCCACATTAGTGTGGCAATCTGCCCCCAGGGTGCCCAATCCCTACTGCCCCATTGGGGGTCCTGCCCCACCTTTTGTGGTGGCCCTCTCCCCCCACCCCAAATGGGTGGGGGGGACACCTCATGCAGCCCTCCCTGAGCCTCCTAGGAAGGGCTGCATGATGTGCCCCCCCTCCGTTCGGTGTGGGTGAGAAGAGGGCCACCACAAATGGTGGGACACGCCCCCCAATAGATGGGGAGGGTTGCAGGAGGTGGGGCCCTCCATTTGGGTGGGAGGGGGGTGAGGGCCACCTCCGTTGCAGTACATCATTCTCTGCCAATTTAGGGTGCCCCTCAGCCCCCCTAAAAAGCAGCCTATGATTTTGTATTATTTTTTTTGTTTACCCAACTTCGCTTGGTGCAGATGGCCACAATAGTGTGCCAATCTGCCCCAGGGTGCCCAAGCCCTACTGCCCCATGCATTGGGGCATGTCCTCTGTGGATTCCCATGGGTGTCCTCTTTTGGAAAATGCATGGGGTTCCCTGTTTTCCTTGCTGGCTTCGACGCCCTAGGCCCAAATTTGTAGGTTGCCCACATGAACAAAATGGGCAGTGGCGAAAGGCTTGGGGTTACCAGTGGGTTACCCTTTTCCTTTTGCGCCCCCGGTAGGTGAACCCACATATGTGAGGTACCATTTTCATCGGGACATCTGTAGGAACGCGGGACGGTAGGCCATGTGCTGTTGGGGGCGTGTTTCGATGGGTGAGCCGAGCGAAATGTGCGGAAAATGCGTTTTTTTCCCACATTTCGGACTTTGCGGGGGTGTCTGGGTAATAAATTCTGGGGCGATGTGCGCAAATCATACCTCTGCGGATTCCCACGAGTGTCCTCTTTTCGGAAATGCATGGGGTTCCCTGTTTTCCCCGGTGGCTCGGACACCCGAGACCCATATCTGTATGTTGCGCCAGTCAGCAGAGCGTCTCAAATTCCGGTCAGAAAATAGACTTGGGGTTACTTGTGTTTTAGGCTTTCCCCTTGGCGGCCAGGTAGGTGCACCCACACATGTAAGGTACCGTTTTCATCGGGACACCTGTGGGAACGCGGGACGGTAATCCATGTGCTGTTGGGGGCATGTTTCGATGGGTGAGCCGAGCGAAATGTGCGGAAAATGCGTTTATTTTCTTACATTTCGGACTTTGCAGGGGTGTCTGGGTAATAAATTCTGGGGCGATTTGGGCATATCATACCTCTGCGGATTCCCACGGGTGTCCTCTTTTCGGAAATACATGGGGTTCCCTGTTTTCCCCAGTGGCTTGGACACCCGAGGCCCATATTTGTATGTTGTGCCGGTCGGCAGAGCGTCTCAAATTCCAGTCAGAAAACAGACTTGGGGTTACTTGTGTTTTAGGCTTTCCCCTTGGCGGCCAGGTAGGTGCACCCACACATGTGAGGTACCGTTTTTATCGGGACACCTGTGGGAACCGAGACGGTAGGCCATGTGTTGTGTTTGTGTGGTTTTCATAACGTTTTGACCCATTTGCTGGTGGCCTTTGTCACACAACCCTTTCATTTCCCAAATGTGACCTACATTTAGTCGCTGCTTTAGGCACCATACACTTTTGTAACCTGCACAAGTCACCTACCCTTGAAAAGGTCTGCCCGTGCACTTTCAAAAAATGTATGCTTGCTGTTCCTCACCACATTGGTTTTCCCGATTTACACATGCTAAGTGCGTCTGTTCAGGCCGTGAGCGTACAACTTCTGTGTACCATGGCTCAGTGTTTGGCTTGTGGTATTGCTTGTTTTGTAAAACACTAAAAAAAATGTGTGCTCTCCTAACTGCAAGAGTCGGGGGAATGTAGCGGAGCATTGCTTTTCTCAAAATTCATAGAAGCCATTGCCGTACCAAGCCAACCATGTCCAACACATACCTTTTTTTCGGTCATTTTCCTGCTTTTCCCCCAATCGATGGCAGTTTCCCCAACCTAGTTGTTGCCTGACCTACGCAAATCACCCCTTCCTAAACTTGGAATTTTGTCTACTTTTCAGAAATATATGCCTTTCCGTCCTCCAATTCGGCTTTCCTACCCTTTTCCTCCATTCCGTCCATGCATGTCCAATTGGCAAAAATGGCCAAAATTGCCTACCTCTCACAAAACGGTTGATAACCACATCAAAATAATTTTTTTCCATTTCCACTTAACCTGTTCTTGAAAGCCAGGAAATTGGGGAACTCAGCACAGCAAACCATTTGCTCCTAGCTCTTACAAGGAAAAAACCACAGGCTTCTTTGTCCATCATTTTATTGGCATTTTTTGAAAAGACCCAAGATTTTCGCCCTTTTTGCTTATTTTCTCTCACCCCCCTACAGCAACCTAGGATTCCTGGGTGGCGTTACGACCGCCTACATGTGGGAAAAAAAGGAGCCAAATTTGGCCGAGATATCTCATGTAACAAAAAAGTTACAAGCCATTGAATGGCCACATACCGAAATCACCAAAAAAGGCCCTGGCACTGGGGAGAAATACCCATGGCACTTAAAGGGTTAAAACAACAATTGTGAAGGACACTATTTCACATGCCAGGGCAAACAACCACAACAAAACGAAAACTCCTTCTACCCTGTCCTGCCATGCCAGGGTCGCCATAATGCCACTACCGAGCACAAGCTTGCCACACAAGGACATTAAAAAAACCTACAAACTCAAAAATCACAAAGAAACTGAAACTCCTTCCGCCAGGTACTACCACTCCCTGGCCACAGGCCACAGGTCTGCCACACCTGAGTACTAACCTAACCCCACCACCGGGGCTAAACTCAGCGGTCAAAACGGCATCCTAGGCATCCATCTCAACTAAACTAAAACCCACAACATCCACAACAATCTACACCTCATACCTTCCCTCAGAAGAATACATATAAAAGAATGAAAATGGATAGAAAGGTAACTTACAAAACAAAGAACACACTGAACAAATTATTCAGAACCACACAGACATGGTGCGAAGATACAAAGACCATGTGTGAGGCTCACAAGCGTACTGTGCAAACTAAATAATAATTTGGCATTTATATAGCGCTACAAACACTCAGGTATCTGAGCGCTGCTTATTATTACCCACGGTGTGTGGTGCTCATTTATCAACCTCAGAAGGATGAAAGGCTGAGTTTTTTTTAACAAATTCAAACACAAGTTGAGGTGTCTAATAAACTCTTCCCATTGTATAAACCTGCAACACAGCAGAGTCTGGTATGTAGCAGATGCCACCGCATAACTATCACTAAAACACTTCAAATACACTGGTAGTACCTTGTGCGCCAAGTGGGAACTCTAATCCCTCTCCTCAAAAAAATTGAATTCTAATCCAACTTTTAATTAACCAATCAGCAACACAAACCCCAACTCTGCTCTTCATCAACTATGTGGGTCTCTCTGAACAAACATACGACTCATCATACAACTTCATTGGATGCTCCCATACATATGCATGGCCTCTATGATCAATGTGACACACGTAACTACTTCTAACTTGGATGCTCTCACAATATGCATCTCAAGTTCACCTCTAGTGAATCATCAAAATCTGACACTAACCCTAACTTGGATGCTCTCACAATATGCATCTCAAGTTCACCTCTAGTGAATCATACATTTCTGACACTATAAACACTTGATTTTCCAGTGGGCAACACACCTGGCCACTTGAACCTAATGTACATTTCATAACCTAAATGCACACCTCCACTATAGTTTGTCACTCATCACGCACACCATAACTGGATACATTTCATATTCCTTAATATACAGTTTTATGCCTTTCTTTCCTAAAACTTCATGCACTTTTCTACCTAAACATACACCTAAGTATTGAGTTCAATAAAACATATTCTCTACATTATTGGGAATTAACACAGACCACTGGACAGAGCAGTGTTGATCAGGCACTGCTCCGTCAGTGTGCATAATGTGTCACAAAAATATATAATTGAACGTACAAAATACTATAATTCCCACATTAGCACATGATCAAAAATCACATTTCCCAATTTTAAATGCATGTAGAAAAACACTTTCCCAAATACTGTGCAAATAAATCACATCATCTAATTATGTCTCATGTCCATGAATAATTCGTAACCTAAAACTGCACACTAAATATTTAATTAGCTACTCATTAGCACTCTCCTAGCAAACGAATTCCACTGCAGACTCACTGCAATTATAAAACTTAAACACAACCTCATAGGGGCAACTCCTTGTACACGACCACATAAAACTGGCTCGCAATACACACGCGTCTATGTTTTAAATGCCCCACTGATTCCTCAAAATCTGTAAACTGCAACTGTACGATAATAATAACCCCCGATTCCCCAGGAAGCTGCATGGTCGTATCAAAACAAAACATGCATTTAAACAGGCGAGGCACCGTTACTGTAAACGTGCAGCAAACTCTTTCTGTGGCCGTCGCCATAACCACGTGTGTACTGTTCATCCTCCGTTAGTTACTGTTACTCCTGCCGATCAGCCGGCATTGTAAACACACAAAAAAAACCTCCAGTCGGCAATTTGAGTAACAACTCCTTCCTCCAATCCGGCCGTCTATACCGGATTACACGGATATAGGACATAAACATATTTTCTCAAGCGTTGAATTGCTTTACAACCGTAGGATTATTACGCTTTAAAGTTCCTCCGAGCTCCTTAATTGTTCTGCCTTTGCTCTTTTACTGTTACTGTTCTGCTGCTTTATTACTCGCATGTCAATTTCATTTAGTGCCAACGTTACAAAGTGTGATCGCGAAATGTCACCAGGGTAGACCGAAATGCGTGTCATAATCCTGCTACTTGGAACAAATGCTGGTACTCGGAACAAATGCTACTACTCGGAACAAATGCTCTCTTCTTCTGGGTAGTCGTCACGCATTCTACATGGACATAGGGCCTTTCTTCAACTCGGTTTCCTCCGAACTTGGAGAAAGAGATCATGGCGCCAGGTCTTTTCTCTGCATTCCAGCCCCAGGCATGGCTGGAACGCAGGGCCTGCACGGCGCACGCGACACAGCCAGCCCTGTTGACCCTCTCCATGGCCCCCAAGCTGTCCACTCATTTTGTTTTCAAATTCTTGTCGGTACCTTTGCAGCCTCGCTTTCAATGGACTACAAGTGCCACAATGCCGCATTTCTTAATAGTGCAACATCACTCCACCCAGCAGCAGACTATGGCCTCACGACATTCACAGACAGAGTGTACCTTATTCTGGTTGTTTGTATGGGCGCACTCCTGTCCAGCCACTTCCATGTGGCAAAACTACTGCGTCCTACTCCTCTCCTGGACTTCACACATCACAGACACCTCAAGGTTTCTCATCCTTTGGTCAGAGCTCTGCCTCCATGGATTTTGCACTCCTCTCATGAACTGTCTTCTGTATTAAGCTTCTTCTCACGAGCTCCTCCAACATCTTCACTCTTCACTCTCCCCCTCTCTTC
Source organism: Ambystoma mexicanum (assembly GCF_040938575.1). Lineage (NCBI taxonomy): Eukaryota > Metazoa > Chordata > Amphibia > Caudata > Ambystomatidae > Ambystoma > Ambystoma mexicanum. The sequence goes on along the minus strand of NC_090924.1, from coordinate 332,574,006 downwards.
ATGGTTCTTTTCCGGACACCTTGTCACCAGAAATATGTATCCTGGGTCATGTAGTAAGACAAGGAGCAGGAACCAGACTGACCCAGGTAAGTAAAAAAAGAACAGGATGCTTTATTCTTCTTGGTTACAGGTTATCAGCACAGAGGCATGAGAGAAGGTAACATGCATCCACTCTGGACCCTGTCTTTACTCCAAGTCCCCAAATGACATTCCCGGAACTTCCAGGCCTCCAGGGTTCCACATACCTCACAGCATTCTCACAGGCCTCACCTTGCAAACACTCAGACTCATACATTCTAGTCACTACAGATTTCAACTGCAGAAAGACACCCAGATAGTCTGCCTAAAGATGCCCATTTTCAGGATGAAGGTTTTTGAATGCTGGCAGGTAACTTTTCCAGTGGGCCCTTCAATTCTGTTGATTTGAGGCCTTTGATTAAACCCCCACAGAACATTTGTTGTAGAGGTCTACTAAGAAGTGAAAGTGGCCCTACTAACCTTATAACCCACCCGAATAAAGCTGTGCTGATAGGTCATAACATTGAGGCTGCTACTTCTGAATGGAAATGAACCAGAGCAGTAGATAAGATAACCTCCTCTGGTTGGCCAACAATTTGTAAGTCTTCAGAGACTATTAGCGGAAGGGGCAGAATCAAGCACTTAAGATCTAAAATTGCATGTCTATTAAGGATGCATTGCTTGAGGGAACAGAAAAGGCTTTCTATTTTAACCACCCCACCCAAGGAATTTTCACCCCCTCTTGAACTCAGGGGAGGGTTAACAAGAGGCCAAACTTCCTGATCACTGCAACTCGGCAGCAGCCCTTTTCTTCCACTATGCCTATCTTCTAGGTTTAAAGGAAAGTTTGAATTAATTTTGGAGTTAGAAACAAATTCAACATTGACCCCATGTGCATTAGGTCATACCCCGCCCATATTCTGTACCAGGCTATCCGGTTCAACAAGTAGGTTTTCAGTCCCATCCAAGTCAATGCTATTCTTGCCTGGTGGTGAACATTCTTAGTAATGTGGCCTTTTGTCTTTGTAATCCCTTTTACCAGGAAGTTTGAAGTAAACACCAACTCTGGACATGAAGGTGTGAGGAAATCTTTATTGATTTCAGAGATACAGGGTTGCAGCCATTCACCTTTATCAGCAGCTTCCAACTCTCTCATTGAAGACACACCCTTCTTTGAGCTCTTGGCCATTCTGAAGCCCTCTGTGACATCAACAGGGCATGTAGGATTCTACACATAGGTAAGCAACTATGTACAAGAATGACCCTTTAACTATATACAATATATAACACAGTTCCTGAAATCTGGTCGCGAGGTATACAGCGACTCCACCCGGTATCTTCCTACCTCCATCATTCATCCACTTAAGCAGGGAGGAGGATTTACAGCTTTTTCTTTCCTATTTTTGTGATTCCTGGGAGATAAGGGTGGTTCAAAAATTCTAATTACCACTGATGTTTTTCGCCCCACTCTTTTTGAGTATTACATCATGTTCAGATTTGTTCCTCACAGGTTGCCATCAATTTCTCTCTACGCTTCTTGATCTTGGCTCTTTTAAGTTTATTCGGCCTGGACTTCTTCAGTTTCATTTGCTTATTATAGTCGATAATCCAGCAGTCTAATTGATCCTCGTGCTTTGTAACTTCCTGTATGGAATTCTCACCCAACAGAAGGAAGGGGGTCGTTTCTCGGACTGCTTTCTGATTGTACATCAGTCTCCCTTCTTAAACTTGCTTCAGCAGTCGGAACCCATTCATCTTCATCCATACGTATGTCTTCTGATATATTAGAGGCCATATTGGAAGTCAGGGCTTTCATTCCCAAATGCCTAGAAATATCCTGCAGCATTTTGGTATGCTCCGTGAGAATATGAATTGAGGAATCACTGCCTCTTACTGGAGAAGTAAGGAAAAAGCACAGTGCCTGCAGTTTAAGCGCGGGTCATAAGGAGTTATTAACCTTTGCATGTGCATCTCCAATGATCTCCTCACCATTATTTTGGTCAGATATGCTTAAAGGCGAAGATCCTTCAATGCCACACATGCTTCAGAAAGATTTGTTGCTAAGGTCATATGGCTCCTGGTCCAGAAATACCTATATGTAAAAAAAGGTTCTGCTTCTCTCCATATATAGTGGAGTTCAAGGTTGGTTTGATTTTGTTGACAAAATTCAGTCCCTGGCTGGAGCCACCTCGTTATGGATCTGAATATTAGATTCCTGTAATATTTTAGAGACTGTTGTAATAGCTCGATTCCTCAAACTCAACAAATGCACCGATTTAGAATGAGGTAGTGCGTCCCCAATATTTGGCACATTCCACACGAGTTCGATAACTGGAGTAGGCGCTAAGCAGCCTGAATCCTCAAAATCAGTATTGAAGCCAAAATAATAGAGCCTGTCAGCTTAGTGCCTAAACAAGCCATTGAGGCGCGTAACTGTTCTCCAAGACTTTGGCAGGGGGCATACTGCATAGCATTGGGGAAAAGCCTTGCAATTTTTTTAGACGTCAATTTCACATTTGCGCACTTCGCCACTAATGCTCGATTAAATGATGGACTGCACAATACGTATAGACCCACAGGTGTATACCAACGCTCATAGCATTACGTAATTATTTTTGTTATAATAGCGACCTCCTTGCATAGAAACCCCACATAATTTTAATTCACGAAATATTCTTTATTTTATATCATACATAAACATCTAATGAAAAAACAGTGCATAAAAAAATACTTACATCCATTAAAAAGTACATAGGTTGAATCTCTAATAACAATTATATATTTGAAACAACAACACACTTCGCAACCAACAGCAACCCATACTGTACTGCATACAACCCACATCATTCATTCACATTCATAATCCACTTATACTGTGCAAGATGTGCAAAGTAAACTATCAAAAAGAAAAACAAGGGTCTTTCCCCTCGACCCCACATTGATATTTACACAATCAATGCACCCCTTCAATACACTATAGGCACATATCAATACTCTAATTTTGATACAAACATTCTCCCGCTGTCATGATTCCTGCTCCTCATGTCCCCAGCCCTCCAAGATGTCAAGCTGGAGCCAGGCCACAATCACCTACATGGCTCTCAAGGGCCTCTCCATCCCTCCAAAGACCCACTTGGAGTCAGACGTGGCACTTGTGGCACCAGACTCACTCACTCCCATAGGATAACATTGGGGATTGGACTTGTAGTGCATTGATGGAGACAAGGTGGATGCCCCCACATATTTCGGTTCCCAGAACTGCATGTGCAGTCTAGTCTTTTGGGTGTGGTTCAGCCCAGAGACACCTGGGATACCCAGAGACTATTTCAGCCACACCCAGGCTGAGAAACATGCTTTGTGTTTTCTGAACCTGCAGCATCACACTGTCATGATGCCTACCTCCAAGGAGCCAGGTCCGACCCAGCGACCCCAGAGGCAGGCATCATTTCCCCCAGGGGAGTGCCAGCCGGCCCAAGCTGGGGCCCTTTGGACGCAGTCCTGGCGCCTTAGGCTCCAGGCTCATGTTGGACCTCTGTCCTGGCGCCTTAGGCGCCAGGCTCATAAAGCTAGACATGTGTTCAAGTGTTTTAATGTGCACTTACCTGATGCAGACCATGCTGCCACATCCAGGCCCTCTTGAGGCCTGAATGGAACTACTTTACCTGTGGGACTACTTTCCACCCGGGTGTGGTCGGGGAAGGATACATACCTGATCGGAGGAAGGATACACACTTGGGACTTCTTCCAAAGCTATTTAAACCACACCCGATCAGCAACTCACGCTTCACGTTGTTCTGCTCCTCGCAGCTGGACGCTCACCGTGTCAGCTCCTGAATCTGGACTTCAGCCACGCCTGTCAGCATCCTGGGTCACCTGCAAAGGGAGACAAGAGACCTTACCAGCTAAATCTGCACCACGGAGACATCACCGACGATCCTGAAAGGGAAGACAATATTTTTAAAAGCATTTCGTTACGATCGCTGCAGCGCTGCATTTCACTCACCTTTCCTGGGTTCCTCCATTTTCAGCAGCGATCATCCGGATACACAGCCACTTCCCAGAGCCTAGAGAAAAAGACAAGAATAAGAGGTGAGAGAAGGAAGGGAATAAGACTTACCTGTTGGGTCATTCCCATTTCATTTCGGGTCTTGCCGCTTCCAGGCATTTTCCGGACCCCGGCCCCTATGGGGAAAAAAGACAAAGACATTGAATGAGCGTATGCAAAGACAGTTCCCGAGCGCTCATCCAGAACTAACCTGCCATTTACTGGAACTGGAACTGCACGTTTCACTTCGGGTTGGTGCCATATCTCCGGCATTCCGAACCCCGGCCCTTAAGGGGAAAAAAGACATAAGCATTAGCGCTTGCTGCAAAAAGACAATGAACATTATTATTAAGCTTGGACTTTTGAACTTGCAACAGAACTTTTACAGAGCCTTACCTGAATAGTCAAGCTTACCTGAACTCCCATCAATCCTCAATCCAGTGAAGTAACTGGGTTTCAACGCGCCCCTGCATCAGATGCAGGATGGAGAGCTCATCCTTCCTGACCCTAAGGTGAGACTTCACGGGGAATCGTGGAAGGGTATCGTGGAGGGTTGGAAGAGAGTGGGAGGCTTGAGCATAACTCAGTCAGTAGGTAATACTCCCTTTTCACGCACAGGGGAATATTCCTGCGAGCCGGAGAAGCCAGAGTAGAGGGCCCTTCCTGTCCATCTTCAGAGTCCTGCGCTTCACCATTGAAGAAGCATCAGCACTCAAAGCCAGACCTGCGCCTCCGTGGGAATCAGGTGAGCGTTACAGACACTCACCGTGTTCGGATCGGTCTCCATTAGGCCTGCATCTTTCTTCTGCGCTCAGCTCCTGCAAGAACAAGAACACTGTTAGGAACAGCCTTACCATGCGGCGCTTCTGCCCATCATTCATCGCTTCTTCTGTTCTGCGGGCATCTTCGGCGGTGTCATTCCCATCGTGGCACGCCACTTCCTAAGGGAAAAGAACAGAAAAAAGGCATTAGTAAGCATTCAGCAAATCTTCGCTTATTTTTAAAGACTGTACGAGGTTCAAATGCTTACCTGAGTCCCAGCCGCTCTGGGGGAACTCTGTCTCCGGAACTTCTCATCCATCTGAAAGAGGGAAAAGACACTCCAGGTTAGCATGGAAACATCTAGAGGCGCCGCATACCGCGCTTACTTACCGCATTTCTTCTTCATAACCGGCATCCATGCTGAAAACGTTCCGGCACCTAAAAGACACAGAAAAAGAACTCCGTTCAATACAAATACCAAAGGGTCACATCGCGCTCTCACTCACCTTCAGCGCTACTTATCTCAGCAGCACGTCGCCATCCCTGGACGCCGGCCATCATCTAAGGAAGGAAAGGAACAAAGTTAGAGAACTGTTCAAAAGACTCATTATAATTACCTGTCGGACTCTTGCCAGTGAAGTAACTAGGCAGCAACGAGCCCGCATCAAATCAACGCGCCCCTGCGCTGAAAGCAGGACGGGGAGCACACTTTCCAAGAAAACAAGGTGAGCTGTGGATCAAAGGGAAGGGTTGGATCCCGGGGAAGAAGGGGTTCAAGCACACAGATACAATAGGGAGTTAAACTCTACCAATCCTGTGTTTCAGGCCCAGTCTCCAGTCGAGTAGACTCCAGGGAAGGGTTTGAGGTCGTAAGAGGTCAGAACACGCTGAGTGACGTTCCTGTGGATACCAAGTGAGCGTTACACCCTCGAAGTCAGGATGACTGCGCCAACTTTATGTAGTCCAATGCAACTTTAGGCAACATGGTGTCGACTTGAGTTTCGGCTTGGTACTGTTCGTGGTTTCTGTACCCAAGGCATCTTCAGGACATACAAAACCCCATTTGGGGTCATATTGGTGTGTGCTGCTGATTGTCAGTTTGGATGTCTAGATGAACAAAAGAGAAAGACAAAATGAGAAGATGGGGAGAGAATGAACAAAAGAAGTAAGGGATGAAGGGAACAGAAAGAAAGGGGCACCGGGGATGAAGAGAAAAAAACAAGAGAAAAAAGACAATGAAAGTGGATAGTTAAGAACCACTACTAGACATCTAGCTGTTATTCATTTACTTGGGGTCTAAGACCCATTACTATGTCACACTGCCAATTATCAATCTCTATGAATATTAAAACATTAAAAACAATGTGTTTGAGAAAAATTAGAGGGGGGAAACCAAAATAAAATTGCAAAAGCTTCAGATCGCTGCGGTGTCAATACCACCTCCCCATGGCCTCAAAGAAATTCTTTCAACATCCACCACTTCTGGGCTTGAAATGTCTTGAAATCCCCCCTGTAATATGGACGTCTGAATGATATAAACTGTCCAGCAAAGTACCAGAGGGCCTAATGTTTCAGTTTGCCATTATCTTGAGCCAATATCCTCAAGGCACATACCATGGAACACATTCATGTTGTTAGTTGTGGGGAGCAATTTCCCATTAAGAAAGATTCCCAAAAGGTGCACCCTTTTACCACCCTTCTAGACTTAATTGGTCCCCACGTACCTTAATGTTGTGGTTTACACAGGCAGACACTACGTGCTGACTGCTGCTCACAGTTCGTGCCTGGCTCCTGAGAAGTGGTGAGCTTAGTATTTCGATTCTTCAGTTTAAGCTATCCAAGAATCTCATGCATCTTGGGCAGTTAAGGACTGCATGTTCTGAAAAGGGGACCTTGAATTAAATAAAATGTCCATGGGTAAATTAATCAAATATAATTACTTTGGCCTCAGCCTATAAAGAATCATTCAATCACTGTGGAATAATCCCAGGATGGCCCTCAATCATTCTTCACACCGTAAAAAGACCAGGCTCATGAGCCTGCCAGTTGACCTTGATCTCATCGAACTAAGCCAACAGTCATACTCAAGGGCATGTACTAGGCTCTCCCCATGAGAAAAAGACTGCAATTTGTCCCAAAAATCATTCCATACGGACGCAATGTCCCAGATAGCAAAAATACAAATGTTTACCTTGTAGCTAAGTGGTGTCATTCCCACAACAATAACTGCCTCACCACCGCTGAATCTCGTAGAGGCATATCAACCATCCAAAAGCGACCATAGCCATCTAAAAGAAAGGATTTCAAGACCTAATGCTTAATGTGACACCACCAACAATGGTGTGTGGGGGCACGTGCCCGTCAATTGGGATGCCACAGAGAATGCCTAGGGGCGACAACAAGGCTGGTTGTTATCCCCCCAGGTTCCCCTAGAGGCTCTGTCTATTGATGTCCACAAAACAGAGCTAATCAGGAACGAGCATAAGGGATGTCTCGTCACATTTTAATCTACATATTGGGGTCTCGCGATGCCCATACAACCCTCGAATCATCACAGTAGTGGCGGCTGTGTCATAGTTGCTAGGGAGATTTGTATTGGTCCGATCCCCGAGAGGGAGGCATTGATTGGGGGACAACAAAGCCGGTTGTTATCCCCCAATCAAAAACCAAGTTGAATTCCAAAAATCAGTCTCATCAATAGCAAAACATATCAAATAAGGCGCTCCACTTAGCACGCTCATTTACTGATATGGGTGTGCCGGGAAAAACACTCTCATCCCTAAACACTTAATACGGTACACTTGCTTACCTAAGGATATCTTACAAGTCTTCCCACAGACCTCCGGAGGGCGCTGCTTTTGCTGTGTGGAGTGTGTGAGTCTCTCCACGTATACTCTTGTATCCAAAATATTTCCCTGGTTGGTGTCCGCCCCATTGAAATTGGGCGGAAGCAGCCAAAAATCCCTGCAGGATTACGTGAAACGTGGGCATGACCATTGTACTTTGTCTGCGCTGCCCACAAGTGACTCTGGGGCCGGCCAACCATGGCCGCCATGTTGGAGGGGGATCTATGCATGGTACTCACTACCTAGACATGCCATTGTCCTGGAAAATGTGAAATGCCTTTTGCAATCGCGTGAACCCAACAATGACGCTGGGTATAGATTCATGCATTCCCTGCAATTCTACCCATATCATGGGTGAATTATTTATCTTTGTTTTGACATTTATGTGTGTCAAAAAGATACAAGCTTTAAGTGTAATGATGGGCCTTTACTTAAATTCCTAAAACTGTAAGAATGTGTATCGGGATAACCTGTGCCGGTTACCCCGATAAGAGTTAAAGTTCACCGCAGTTTGTTCGGTCCATGGTCCACCAGCTTGCATCGCTGTGTTAATAGGAGCCATTATGCTCCTCTCCATATTCTCCATTCTTTCGGATGACGGCATGACAGCGATTCGCTTTGTGCACTTCACACGCGATACGCTCATCGCTGTTGCATTGCTGGCTCGCCGCTACGGTCTCATGCTTTTTTTTAAGGAGTTCAAAGGGCTATTCCTGCACCGCAATAACCGCGCTGGACTTCTGGGATTTGGAGTTTTTCAGGTAAGCGAGCACACATAGAACACACACCAGTCTCTACCAAAGAGTATAGCAAGACTCTTTTAAAGAGGCACACCCTTTTAAGAAATATACCTTATATTACATAACAATCAAGTTGTTTCCCTTTAGTGTAATGTTTTATGTTCTTGTACTAAGAAAAAAAGATATATGGTTCTCGCACTATCCTCAATAAACAGTCCACGTTGCTTTTGTTCATATCACATGCCAAGTCCATACCTTTAGCAGATATTCCAATCTCATAACGCACACAGTGTACCATTGAACAGAAATCTTTCAGTAAAGGGCACTGGCTAAACTCCAATACATTGTGATGCACAAGTCAATAGTCCTGTCGATCTCATTGACTTTGCAAAGGTCTATACAAAATCTACATGTTCCATCAGACTTGGCAGCCAGGCCCACCAGTGATGTCCAGGATGCCAAGCTGCACTATGTTGTAATGAAGCAAACCCTCTCCCTTTACACTTCTTACACACTACGGTGGCAGCAGGATATTCTTTCGACCCTGGCAAATGTCCACGCCAAACACAACTCTTCCACAAATCCTTCGAAGCAAACGTCCCCTTGGTGTCCTTGTCCCTGTTTTTGGAATCTTCACTCCTGCGGGGTAATACTGCATGCATGACCTCTGCCTTGTCTGTCATTTCCTTCACGCTCTTTCTAGATTCTTCCACGGCCCAAGCTATTTCCATCACTTTCTCCAAGGGTGGATCCTTCTCTATCCACAGTCTTTCCCTGACCCTGGAGTTGCTTGTCCGCATCATAATCTGATCACGGATATATCCGTCTATCACACCCGTGAACTTGCACGTGGCTATTAAAGTACGAAGAACAGTTATGTAAGAGTCGAAGCCCTCGCCAGATCCTTGTGCCCTTGAGAAAAAATGGTACCTTTCTAGTACCACGCTGGCCCTCTTTCCAAAACGCCCCTCCAATTTGCAGAGGGCGGTTTCATATGCAAGCACGACACCTTGAGTAGCATCGCCCCCTTCACCATTCTCAGGGGAGGAGCAAATACACTGGATCCAGGCAGATGTCTGAAGATCCTGAGGCCCTCAGTACCCAGGCAATTCAGTAGAGCGCTTCCTTATCGTCATCTGAGAGTTTTGCCCCTCCAGGAGATCTAAGATACACTTTGAACGTGTCCACCCATAACTCCCAAGCAATGGCTGGTTCCCCAGGATTGGGTAGGAAGGCAGGGGGAGGTCGCGCATTGCTGTGCTCTATTGTTGAAGGCCAATGGGAGTTGCAATTTGAGGTGAGATCCTTCCAACTATAGTTCAAGCAGGAGTGCCGAATGTCATATATTTGAAATGTTGAAAGGAAATAAAAATAAATAAACTGTGGGCCAGTAGGAGCACTTTGGCAGAGGTTCTCCTGGTTCCTGTGGGAATAGTAAAACCAGTTACTTAAAGCCCCTACCAAGGGTTTATATTTCCTCCCAAACTCAATTGTGAGTAGTCACTTGAGACCACAATTGTTCCACCAACCTCTAAGGGTTAAAGTCCCTCTTCATCACGAGCAGAATTGATACGGAAGACACTTGCAAAACCAGCAAGGGTTAATGCTTCCACGAACGTCTTTGCAGTTGCTTTTAAGTCCGCCCTTCCCTGACACTCGATTGCAGCCAGTGGACTGATTGGAGGACAGGTTTCCCAGTTGGATCACACTCCTCCCCCTCCCTTAGGGCTTGCGATGACGTGGGCATGGAGACGCTAGTTGGGAGGAGGGGAACTGCGCACGGCCAAACGCTTCTTGGCTACCTCACCTGTAGCTCTGGTGGCAGCACACGAAACACTGGCGCCATGCTCTACCCGGACTGGGGAGCACAGGCCGTCCTGCAAAGGTGAATGCCGAGCCCCTGGACGTAGTTGCTCACACCGGCGCGCGCTCTACCCGGACTGGGGAGCACAGGCCTGCCTGCAGAGGAGAAAGCCGGGCCCTTGGACATAGTTGCTCACACCGGCGAGTGACCCACGGCTCTGGCATAGGAGGAGCCACCTTCCGAGCACTGCCTCCCAACACTGGGCAACCGCAGGGACGGCACGGCAGAGAGTGTCGCTGATCTTTCACGACGTGGAAACACCGACACAAGGGGAAAGCTGGACAGTAACCGCTGGGCGAGCTACAAGGTGCGTGGGTCAGGTAGGTTGATCACTCGTCGCCAGTATTGTAATGAAGCAAACACAGCAGAGTGGAGGCAAACCTGTTTATTGATCAACCTGTATCCAGCGGTGCTCTGCCTTCCACACAGTCTCCCTTCAACTGGCCGAAGCCGGAATCTCGCATACCTCCCGTAAGTAAACAAGCATGGAACGGCAGGATGTGGATTCTGGAGTCTAGCATATATTACAACACACTAGACCTACTGTGGTGAATCATATGGATCTCCCGGGTGGTGTCTAAATATGGAAGACAAAGCCACTGACTCTTCATGGTGTATCCACAAACACATCTTTAAAATGGGCCAGATCATGTCTCAAATCCTTCACTTGGTTACCCTTCAAGTTCTCAGGAATCATCTTCATTGGGTTGGTTGTCAGATCCGACACTGTATAAACCTCTGTGCCAGCCATCACAGTGGGATCTCTAAGAACTTTCCGAACCTTGAGCCAGGTTATGTGATAGGCATGTGACATCTTTTGGCTGTCTCCCTGTTGCACAGAGCTGGGCTAGCCACTCAACACATTCACGACTCAATCGGCCCCATCCCTCCTCACCAGGAGTTTGTTCACCAATGTGGGTAAGAGAACCTACACTCTATCTCCCATGCAAAACCTCCGTAAGAGAGCCTGACAATCATACAGTTGCTTTTATTTCTCTCTGCTTTCTTGCAGGTCTGGATGTACTAGGTCTCTCAAGAATCCCATCTATTTTGTAGCAGCCTGCGCAGACTTCAAAAAATGTGCCCAGATGCACTAACCTCTGCCCGGTACATTAAATGTGTTCTGCATGTGACAAATACATTTCAATCAATCAATCAATCAATCAATCAATCAAATCAGTACTCTGCCTCATCTCATCCTGTTTCTCCTATCCCTACATTAGCATGTCAAGGATAGCTAAGGGTTCTTGTCCATTAACCAGTTCAAACAGGAAGAACCCTGCGGAAGCTTGTGGTAATTTCCTTAGTGCAAATATGGCCAAAGGAAGAAGGTTGTTCCAATTCCTGGTATCTTCAACCACTAACATTTCTCACAAGATTCTTTTAAATCAGACTGTCTCCCAACTAGGTAATTCTTTGGAGGCCTATAGATGGGGGCTCCGTAACAGGTGTTCAGAGGTATCAATCATTAACATAGTATTTAAATAAGTCATTAAAGGATAGTTCCGGGACTTTTTTTTTATTGTCCCTACGGGTCGGCCATGTGTTTGTAAGCATAAATCGGTAGATCGTAGGAAACTTTCCTATGGACCTTACCCGACTTTTCGCCCATTATCGCACTCGAAATCAGCCTCCATTTTGTGATAATCCTATCATTCCGCCGCATCGACCTGGCTCACCTGCCTTTGCGGCACTAAATCAAATCCCCCGCCCCTGAAACAGACTTTATCAAAACATTCATATTCCCCGCCTCTATCCGTGACGTGACTGAGCTGCGTAGGCAAACGCGCCCAGGCGTCTTCTACGCGACTCCACACAGACCCCGGAAATCAACACAGATCAGCTCACAATACAGCGCACCACAATTCGGAATATGAAACTGTACTTTGAAATCAAACCGCAAGATTGTAAATGTGGTAAAGTACATTTATTTGACATCAAATGTTTAGAGAATATTCAGCGATTTGCATTTTTATTTGCTCATGTTCCAAAAAGTTCGTATTGAGGAACGCGATGGTCCTTTGCTGTACACAGGGTCTTAGAGCATCTCACAATACAGCACCACAATTCGGAATGTGAAACCGTGGTTTAAAAGCAAACGGCAAGATTGTACATTTGGCAAAGTACGTTTATTGGACATCAAATGTTTAGAGAATATTCAGCGATTTGCATTTTTCTTTGCTCTCGATCCAAATTAGTTCGTCTTGAGGGAAGCGATGTTCGTGTGCAGTACACAGGGTGTTGGTTTACGATAAAAATAAGCTCTTCTGTCGCACTGATAATCGCATGGCTGTTCCAACAACGAGGCACTAGGCCACCACAACGGTAGGTATGTTGCATCTAACCGTTAGTACCGCGTAAGGGCATACTTGTACTTGGCGATCGTCCCATAAAATGGTCAGGGTGGTAACGTTGTTCACGCGGAGAAGCAACTGGCGGCTGTAGAAGCCGTCCGCCGGTGTCTGGTACTCGTGACACAGACAGTAGTGAATGATGTACCTAAAAACATAAAAAATGAAATTAGTCTCACCATCAGATCCTTATTAAAATTATTCATTTCATAGCGAGGACAGCGCTACTGGGTGTACACAAGTGTTTAAAGGCGTGGCGAGGCATGGAGGGGGGGGGGGAGTGGAGTACAAGGTAAGTAGCATAAAATAATAAATAAATAGGGCCAGCTGGTGGCAAGTGCAAGGTAAGTGCAGAACAAGTGCTGGGAAGGGGGGGCTGTAGGATACTGAGACAGTCCCCCAGTGCAGGGGTTGACAGGGAGGCAGTGCAGGTGGAGAGTGGAAGGGCCCAGGACCGAGGTCGCAGACAGTGGACCAGTTGTAGCAGGGGAGAGGGAGAGAGAAAGCAGAAGCAAAGAGGAAGGTTTTGAGGTGCTTCAGTAAAAGCAGATGTTTCTCCTCCAGATAGTGCGCGGTAGAAAACACTATGCCACATAGAACGAACAAGTACAACTGAACCCGTCTTTAAAGCCACTGTATAGTAATGAAATTGCGGTATAAACTCATCAAAAGTTACTTACATTATATTTGCATTTTCCATTGTGTCTCTGTGTAGGGCAGACCCGAAACACCACTCCTTCTTTGCCGACGTTACTTCTTCTAATGAACGTGGCTCATCGTTTCGTTTCTGAAATTTTATTCATTATCTTTTCTTAGTCTTTCAGGATGGTCCCGGCCTGTCAAGGTCAAATCACAATAGAACCTTATATTGGGTCGTGGGCCGTTCCGCCACCCGAGCAAAACATCAAAGCAGCTGACCTTCACTTTGAGCGAGCACACATTTCTAGTTAGCTCCAGTTAGTGTAAGGGCATCTTGTCTGCGTGCCTTTTTTTTTATTGTCCCTATGGGTCGGCCATGTGTTTGTAATACGGAAACATTCTATAATTTTTGTAAAAATGATTTATATTACTGTTTGGTTTAATTGCAATGGGCCTGCAACATGAGGAGACTCGAGAGAACAGACAATCGAATTACAATCATTTAAACCGTGATGTGTATTTCTCAATGAGCTCTGCTTTAGGTGGACATGGAACAGAGGCAATGTTGGGTGGCAATGCAGTTGTCCCCTGCATAGGTTCGTTCACCACTCCATGTATGTGCCTATCGAGGACATCTACGATAAGTCTCTCAATAAACTCATATTGCATATCCTCAAACACTGGTTTGATCACCCATTGTTTACTTCTTTTAGTGAAGGCCTTATTGTAGCGAAGCGTCCCTAAAGTTCCGGTCGTCCTACTTTGTTGACGGCCAACATTATGGTTATGTGCCAAGACCGCTAGAAGAGTCCAATTTATCATGCCTTCCATGCCAAAATGCAATCTTTTGGGCCTGTACTTTAGGCACATATTGTGGAACACCTCCAAATCTCCTGTGTGGCAGAATTCCGTGAGTCCCCTCAAATCTCTTGTTATAGTTTTATCAAATACAATCTTTTCAATGGCCTTGTGAGTGGGTGATGAAGGAATCAACCACTTCTTCTTCCGTGCCTCCTCTGTGGACAAATGGCCATGTTCACATTTGTGGAAATGCTCATTTGTCGACCATCGATGTACGTTGCTACAGTGCAACATTACTGACCGCCATTTTTCCAGTAGAATTTCCAACGACCCTTCACATGTTTTTGAGCTCCACCAAAGATGGTTGCTGATTGACTTGGACCACTGTGAAATACCTTGCATATCTTTTTTTTTCCTGCAGCCGACAATTTTTTATTGATTGATTTTGCAAGATGCCAAACGTCAAATTGGTGATTTATATTTTTGTACTGTTCTCTCATTGTCTTGGCAATTGAAACGTGTCTGTCCGTGGCTATCAGGTCGATCACCATTCCCCGCGATTGTAGTTCTTGCAATGATGCTACAAAGCCAACTTTCTCCATGGCCACTGAGGATGTACTTTGTGACACCTGCACGACCACCGAACTCACAATTTTCTTACTTTCCATGTCCTGAAAGTGGTAGGTGCAGTACTTGGCTGAAAATCCTGGACTGTCGCATTGTCCATCACCGGCTAGCCTGAAGCGTTTGCCCGCGAATGTACTTTCCATTGACATTTTTTCCATTCTCCAAGCTTCGCTGATGGCTGGAAATAGATAATCGGTTTGGTATTTGTAGAACTGACTTTTCGCAATGAAATGGATTCCCACAAACTGAAAGAAATACTGTAACTTTTTAAAACTTGAACCACTAAAAAGTGCGGCCGCTGCACAAAGTAGATTGCCTGCTGGCAGTTGCCCCAGCATGGGTTGTGCAGACCATGCGAACGGATGATATTGTGTACAGGTGGCATGTATTTTAAGGTTAGTGCCTCGAATTGCACGAGTCACATTAATCAATGGCTCCCCACATACTTCCCCACCAACCCAATGCCCACATTTCATCATCATAATAATATCCATCAAACAGCTATCGAATACAATGAATTTGGCCTCTTTCCTTATACTGTCACTCTGCATCCCAGCTGGTTCGGCCTGTAACGTTGAGGACATGTCACTCGCATGAAAGGTACAATCTCTGATATCGTCTTCCGCTATGCTGAGTGATATTGATGGTGTTTCATTGTCGTCCACTTCATTCTCTTCCATTGCAACATCTGTTCCTTGTCCGGAGATGGGAGAAAAAAACAATGTCTTCAACTTTCGCGTGCTCTTATTTTTTGCGGGTGTGGATTCTGTGAATTGATCTACGACTGCATCCAAACTACCAGGAGGACATTCACTATCAATGGCTGGTGGTGGTATAGCTCCGTTGTCAATCACTTGATATTCTTCCCATTGGCACGATGCATCTCCAGTCTCAAGTCCCTGCCAAAAGGTTTGACAAGCAACATCTCTCGTTCGCTTCACTGTCTGTGTAGATCTAGTTCTTACACCCACTCGCAACTAGAGGACAGATTAGAAAAGGGATGTTCAGTTTAAACACAACTTACAGTATTGAACTATTGACAGTGAAAGACAACATAATATAGTGAACAGGACACTAACCTTCTTTTGCTTTCTTTTCTTTGAAACTTTCTTTCCTCGAACTTCAACATCTGGACGCTGTTGCTCCGACTCGTGTGTGCATGTCTCCACTTCCTCTCGCGCTGCAACGACTATACTTTCATGATAAGCACATCCATCACTCACTGAGGCTCCATCGACTCGCTGAAACATAGAACTTTCATTAGTATGTATAATAATATTGAAAACACAAAATGTACTTGGGGACCAATACCCATACGTACATCTCAATAGCAAAACACGAATGAACGCATTGTGTAGAACATTCAAACGACAATAGTTCACGCATTGTTGATCTAGTTAGATTGAACTGTCAAGATCCATACCTCGGGCTCCGCATAGACTTCCATTGATGATATTATTGAAGATGACGCTTCAGCAACTCCCTGAAACACAGTAATTGCATTAGTATGGTTTTCTATTTTGTTTAAAAGAACATAAACTTTCTGCAGGCGTCAACGGCTCATCTAAATAGACCTGCACAAATGATCAGTTGTCTAAAATAAATAATGGATATCTAAATATGATTCGATTTGCTCCATCGTTGGAAGTGTCACCACCCAGAGATCTGCATCAACTACTAGGGGTGATGTTCTTGTTGAAGAAGCTCCGTCAGCTCCCTGAAACATAGTACTTGCGTTAATAAAGAAGGAAGTATAGCGGATGTAATCACGTCATTTGATCTCGCATGATTGATCTGTCAGTATCCATACCTCGAAATGCATAAGAACATCAAGGGACGCTGTAACTGCGGTGCACACTTCTGCAAGCTGTTGCGCCGACCCGTAACTGCATGCTCCCCCTTCCTCTTGGACTAATGCTCCATCGACTCCCTGAAACATAGGACTTTCATTAGTAATGAACACAATATTGAAAAAAGAAGACACATAGGAGGGCGACGACAGAAGGACATACCAATGGCTAAAAACGAAAGAAACATTGTGTGTAACAATCACGCTACAAGAATGCAAGATCTGATGATCTCCATCGATGGAACTGTCCGGAAACGTACCTCGAGCATCTGAGTGACATCTACGGTTGTCGTCAATGCGTTGGACTCCTCAGCATCTCCCTGAAAGACAGTACTTGCATTATTTTGGATAACAATAATTATAACTGAAAACAAAGACTAGAGGACGAGTACTGTGGTGTACCATTAGGTAAAATAATTACACGATCAATTAAAACTATTGATTTACATGCCTAAAACAAGTCAGTGGGCCTCATTACGACCCTTGCGGAAATGGAAAAATGATGGCGGAAATGCAATACCGCCATCGAACACCGCTCGTTGCGATCATGACCCGTCACCGTAAAGTACGATGCCATTAGCGACACCGCAGTGAACGGCAACGCTAACTGCACCAAGTACGCGCACGCGCGCCTTGCAAAACCGGAATCACCGCCATGGCGCAACGGTACGCGAATTCTGACCCTAGCGGACATGTACTGAACGCCATCAAGCACGTCGTAAAGTACCATTCCGCCATGGCGAGAAATACGGCAACGCGAACCAACCGTAAATGGCCCACTGAGTGCCTGTACTCCACTCCCTGGCCTCATTGCACAACTCCTGGCAGGCGCAATGTACACACACTATGCAACCAGTGAAATCCACTATTCACCCATGCATGCCAACGTAGAAAAGCATGCAGGGGCTCAAAGCGCCCCGTGAGTGGGCATCCATGTACGGCATGTCACCATAGCCGTACTGACGCAGCACAGGCATGTGAAGGTACAACACATCAAAATGAAAATCAAGAACACATGACACAAAACAACAGTAGTCCCCCATCGCTTGCCACCAGCGCAAGGCAACATCCACAACAGCATCCTGAGGGGGATTGCACCAGCCCTGTACTCATGCCAGTAAACAAACCAACCATCAGCAGAAGCATGTACCACACAAGTCAACTCAGAAGGCGGAACACAAAGCAGATCATCATGCAATACATACCGCCACAAAGCGAAAATCGCCACATCACCTGCAAAGAACAACGCAACACGACAAATATCGGAATACAATTTAAATGCACATCCAAATGACAAAGGCCCCACATCAATTTGCAAAATCCCACCAAAACAACCATCATCACCGAGGGCTGCATCTGCAATAATTGACCGGCTTCCACTTGTGTGACGCCCTGTACCATCATGGCACACAGGGCTTACATCAACGTTCCAAAAGGCAACATGGAAGCGGCAAGAACCGCAGGTCCGTCCCATGAGGCAGGCACTAGTCGAGCTGAAAGGCCGAAATGTTGCACCTAGCCACCAGTACAGCGTAAGGGCATGTGGCCCATTGGCGATCGTCCCATATGATCGAAATGGTGCTCCACTGATTCACCCGAAGCTGCAGGAGTCGAGAGTAAAAACCATCTGGAGGAGTGGCGTAGAGATGGCATCTGCAATAGGGCAGGAGATACCTGTCACCCAAAAGAAACACAAATCAACCGATTGCATTACGGGACTCATGATGCATTACAATCTTCATTCAACACACCAAATCCACACCCATATGCATGCTAGCCCACTCCAAAGGAATATACACACCCCTAATCCAGTATCGAATCACAACGAAACCAATCGAGCTAAATACACCATTGGCAACGTCGGTTACTGTGCATGCGTCCGTCAAGATAGAACCCATGACATGGGATTAGTAACGTGCCTAGACACAAGTGTATGAAGGCGCGTCGAGACAGGGAGGATCCGACAAGGGCAGAGAGACGTATGTCCCACTATGGCAGCCTTGCATCACATAACGCAGGGGAAGGGGAGTGAACCAAGAAACCCATGTACATGGCAGACCCTAAACGGATTCATCAGTCCATGCATCCACACATCATTCCCTCATCCCGCAATGAAAACGCATGAATATTCACTCACATAATATGTGAAACTTCCATCGCGTCTGTGCGTAATGCAGTCCGCAAAAACCACTGTGCCCCTGGCCGGATCTGTAGTGTTGTGAAGCAAGATGGATTTGGGAACGTCCTGCCTTATCGTCCACTACGCTATTGCGCATCCCATTCAATTCATATCATTCATTGCCTGCTCGTTATGGGCCATGTCCCAAGGACATTCTACAATAGAACGTTACATTTCCAGCCAGACCTGTGGGCGTATCCTCGCCGCTACTTCAAAACCAAAAATGCTGGCCTTCGAATTCCTCACTTGCAACATTACGTCGAAAAGGCTTCTGTGAACGCTTGCATTCACAATTACATCAATGTAGTGCGGCTGTGTGTCATGATGCTAACTGGCTGCAATCACAAATGGGACGCCACGCCCGTCGGTGAAGTACGTTACTGTGCTGCATGAGGCTCGGCCATCGATCGAGCCCTACATACCACTGACTCTTCACAGGTATGTAAGCGGCTGCAATCATAGCATGTGTAACAATGGGAGCATAGCATGAAAATCAGTCAAAGTACATCACACTGCCATCGGGATTTGATACATGATTCCAATCCCAAGATGCCATGCGGCCAAATGCAGCCTTACGTGCGGGCCGTGCTCGACCAGAAGGGATTGCATCTGCCACAGATTCATTCAATCAGCACAGGTGGAGGCCATACAGGCCGACAGCACATATATTGCAGACCCAAACCCCTCCCACAACCACTCCCACTCCAAAATGCTACCGGCAGGACTAGCGATGTTGGGCCTGGGGTACCAGATAGCACTGCAAGTGCTACAACTACAAGAAGACGACGAACAACAACAGGTACAACAACCGGGCGCACAGGGGAGACGGAGGAGGAGGAGGAGGAGGAGGGCAAGGCAGGGTCAGCAAGGCCCACAAGCACTGCCACCACCACCACGCAGGCGGCCCGCAATCCCACGCCTCCGAGCCGATCCGTTCAACCTCACTGCTGAGCAGATCCACACCCTCTACCGTTTGGACCGGGACACCATAATCGCCATTGTGGACATGACACATGCTGACCTCGTGAGCATGATAGATAGCCCAACCGCCATCCCACCCCTACTGAAGGTGGTGTCTGCACTCCACTTCCTGGCCACAGGCACCTACCAGCACACAGTGGGACAGTTGCATGGCATTTCACAGCCACTGTTCTCACGGACACTCTTCCAAGTGCACGATGCCCTCCTGAAGCACGCCGACGACCACATCACACTACCACGCACGTACCAGGAGATTACCAACGCTAAAGTGGGATTCCATGCACTTGGCGGCATCCCGGGTTGCATTGGTGCCATCGACTGCACCCATGTTGAATTGGTTGTCCCACATGCCATGGAGGTCCAGTACCGCAACCGGAAACAATTTCATTCAATCAATGTGCAAATGGTGTGTGACTCCAACAAGATATTTACGCATTGTTGTGCCAGATTTCCAGGATCTACCCATGATTCTATGGTCCTGAGGAACACAAGAATACCACGCTACATGGAGCGACACGCAGGGCACAGATCCTGGCTACTCGGTGAGTCTCATTTCATGCATGACATCGTGGCCCATTTGATGCGTCAATGACCTTGCAGGGGGGGGGGGGGGCTACTTAGCACTATCATTCCACTGACACCCTTTATTCGTCTCATACAGGTGATGCCGGGTATCCACTGAAGAGATGGCTCCTTACACCAATCCGGAACCCACAGAACGAGCATGAGGAGGACTACAACCATGCCCACTCACGTACCCGTGTGGTCATTGAACAGGCATTCGGCCTACTGAAGGCTCGTTTCCGCAGCCTCAGCAGGTCTGGCGGGGCACTCATATACAGCCATGAGAAGGTTTCTAAGATGGTCATGGCATGTGTCATGCTGCACAACATGTGCATACGTAGGAATGTGCCCATGCCCCCTGACGCTGTACTGCATGCACCTGAAGATGATGATGATGATGAGGGTGGGGATGTGGAGGCACCTCAAGGAGTCCATGAGGCACAGGATGCACGTGCAATCCGACAGAGCATCATAGATGCATGCTTCTAGCAACCACGCATGGTGCCTATTACACGGAAAGGGGACCTGTGGCACTGTGTGTGTGTAGTACAGGCACATTGTGGACTGTACGCCTATGAAGGCCTCGTACGCAAATATCAATGTCCACACATGTCATTGGATGATAATGAGGTGCTGTATTGTTAATGTGATTTGATTTATACACCCTATGGACCCGCCACCCAGTGAAGCCCAACACACCCCCTCCACCCTACTACCTCCCCCCCCAACACCAGTGTCCAAATATGCATGCTGTCCGTGGGTAGACGCTATTGCAAGCCCCCTCTACGGGTATCAGGGGCACCCCTGCCCGTGGAGCGCAGGTTCCTGCCAGATCTGCGTTGGGGGCTGCCCTGGACGGAACTTGCCACGGATGAGGTCTCTGCCTGCTCGCGTCCATGCATGTCTCTGAGGGTTTGTGAGAGCTCCGAGAGCACACGGCGCACAGCAGCAAGTTCAGCACAGACGTCTTTGGACGTCGCATGCAGTTCCCCCCTCAGGCTCTCGGTGCTTTTCTCCATTTGTGCTCTCAGGCTCTCGGTGCTTCTCTCCATTTCTCCCCTGAGGCTCTCACTACTTTTCTCTATTTGTGCCCTGAGTGTCTCGGTGGATGTTTCCATGGCTGCCCTGGAACCCCCGCATTCATTTGCATGGTCCTTGAGTAGCGTGGACGCTTCCTGCTGTTGCTCGATCAGCAGGTCGAGGGACTGTTGCCTCTGCTGGGCCATGGACATTTGCGGTGGTGTGACAGGGGGGCTGCTCAACACATGTTGCCTTGGCACAGGACTTGTGGGGGTTGGCCAGTCGTCGTCTTCAGGGTGCCCCTGCGTGGTTTCGTCATGGTGTAGGGGATGGGACATGCAGGGGGATTGGGAAAGGTCATGGATGGTACCTACGTCGCCAGCACTGTTTTCCGTGTCGGAGCATGCTGGCATGACAGCTGTGTCCCCTATGGTGCTGCTACCACCAGAGGCGGTGCCATCAGATACGTTCTTTGGGGGGACCTGTGGTGCTGGGGTTGTGGACTTGCTGGCTGCTGGGGTGCCTGTTGCAGTCCCCTCCAGTGTGCTGCCACTTGATTCCTGCTGCTGCCGTGTCTTGATCCTTGCACCTGAGGTGGAGGCTCTTGGGACGTTGGTCCTGGCCCTCTTTGCAGGCGTGCTGGTAGGGGTGTCCTGCAGCTCGTCGTTGGTATCGGACCCTGTGGTGGAGTAAAGAGGGGCGAGCGTTAGTTATGGGTCTGTCGGATTTGGAATGGCAACGTATCAAATGCATTGGGGTGGTACATGAGGCTGATTTGGGACTGGGCCTTGGAGGTGGTCTCATTTTCGTGTGGATTGAGGATGCATTCATTTGGCTGCCTGCAGTTAGGGGGTGCATGCTGCACATGTAGGGGTTGTTTATGGCTTCTTGATTGATTTGTTTGTTCATTCTGACTTTTAGAGGGCGCTGTCAGGGCTAAGTATGTATTGCACTATGGGGTCACATGGTACTGCACATGTTCGTGGTTTGTGGATTTCGCATTGTTTCTCTTGGCCAACCTACCTGATTCTCCGGATGTCGGCACTCCTTTCTCCATCCCTCCGACTCCCTCTATGCTCTCCATTCCTATGGTGGAGGCGCAGATTTCCTCCCAGGGGGTCAACTTGATGGGCGACTCTGAACCCCCCCCGGTAGCTGTGGCGATGTTCCTGTTCGCAGAAAGTATGCTGCGTACGCGGATCCGCAGGTCGTCCCACCGCTTGCGACATTGCTGTGGCGTGCGGGGTGTTGTCCCCACCGCACTTACGCGCTGTGCCACCAGGACCCATATGGCCTTCTTGTTGGCAAGGGCCGTCCTGGTCATTTGACTGGAGAAGACGACGGCGGAATTTTCCTGTAGGGTCTCGGTGAGCACGGTCAGTTCCTCTCGGGAGAAGTGTACCTGCCGCTTGCGGTCACACGCTTTCTTGGCTACCTTTCCCATATTTATTTTTTTAACTGGGGTTGCTAACGGGTTGGGATGTGTGTCAGGGTCGGATTTTTTATGGTTGTGTTGGGATTCGGATTTTATAGTTGTGCGGCGTGCTGTTTCCCGTTCCGGCCACATGCTTTTACTTCCGTTTCCGTATATTTACGGTGGCCGTAATTTGCGGTGCACGCTCGTTACGGTGACCGCTCATTACGGTGACCGCTAAGATGGGTGGCGGTATTGCACCTGGTGCAGCGTACGGCGGCGGTAAGGGCCGTTTTGGGGTCATTTCCGCCATCGCAGCCTTTCGGATTCCGCCATGGCGTAATGCTCGTGCCCGATGGGTCGTGATTGGCCGCACTTTGCTCCTTCGTGCAATGGCGGAAACGCTATTTACGCTGTTGCGGTCCGGTCAGTCAATTTCCGCAAGGGTCGTAATGAGGGCCAGTGTCAGAATAGCTAAGTAAGATTACCCGATAGGCGCTTGAAGTGGCTGATGACTGCAATAACGACACGGATGGAGAATCTTCAGCCTTCATATTGAGTGGATACATAAATGGGGAAATTATTGTTAGCTAATGCTACACACTACCGCAATGCCGAGAGATAAATACGTAAACTTGACTCACCAGTGGAGGGATGTGGACGAATAGAGTGGGAATAGCGGTTGAGAGCAATTTTCGCCTCGCTCGCGGTGTTTTCGTCCTTATTAGCAATGATGTGGAGTACATGTCTGGGCTAAAGTGCCTGCTGCAGATGCGGTATCGATCACCCCTCTTGTCCGCAAAGACTTCTAGGACTCTACTTTCTATCTCAGAGGCTGGATATCCGCAATATCGGACCCATTCTCTTATCTGATCTATTGTCTTAGGGAAAACATGCATTATAGTACCTTCAGATTTGTTATGGGTCTTCGAAGGGCAACCGCCAATGGAACAGGCAGGCATTATGGAAAGTTCTGAAAAGTAAAGATCAACAATTCTCTATGAATACCAATGTGTTAAAACATTAAATGACACATAAAAGGTTCAATGCAAGGTCCGTTTTGGTTCTTGGAACTATACACGTTATTCACATGCGGATAAGTATTTCAATAACTTTCAAAAAATAGAAAAAGTAATTTGACTAAACTCAGAACATGTGACTAGTTCCTTGCATGTACTGTCGTGAACGAAAAGAAAACATGGATGCAATTTGATGACTACTAGCAAATAGATATAAATTAAAAAATTGGACGCAAAATGATTATGGTACATGGACTTACCTTGACGAACAAACAGTTAGATGCAGGGATCAGAGTAGTTTCTTGTCGTAGAACAGGGAGCAGTTCACAGGTTGCAAACTGACGAGTTTGCTCAAAGTGGTCACGGAAGTTCACAGAGACGAAGAGCAGATAACCAGAACCTTCACGGGTTGACTAGCAAAGCGCAAAGAAGTTCTCATTAGAAATATGAAGTGGGTTATAAAGAATTCGAAACAGGGGTGTGTTTGTGAATGAATGACGTGTATATGTCGTGGCATTATGCGGTCTGCAGGGGGCCGTCCAGCGTGAGCGGGGATGCTTGGCAGGAGACACGGGGTCTGGAGGTAGACTTAGGAACAACAACCCATGCTCTATAGACCACTTTGAAGTGTACATGGTCTTTGGCACCTCTTGGCCTTTATCGCTCCCTGACAGCTCCACTTGCCAGCACAAGTACCCCGGTGCGAACTGCCTTTGATAGGGCGGGGGGTGGATCGGGGCGGTGGTCGTGCAGACAAGACACAGGAAGACTCGTGAATGGAGACACACTTATGTGGATTGCAGGGGGCCGTCCAGCGTGAGGGGGGATGCTTGGCAGGAGACACGGGGTCTGGAGGTAGACATGGGAACAACAACCCATGCTCTATAGACCACTTTGAAGTGTACATGGTCTTTGGCACCTCTTGGCCTTTATCGCTCCCTGACAGCTCCACTTGCCAGCACAAGTACCCCGGTGCGAACTGCCTTTGATAGGGCGGGGGGTGGATCGGGGCGGTGGTCGTGCAGACAAGACCCGTTTGCCGCAGGGCCTCACCAAGGAGAGGCCATCTAACTGAATGTAAGAGGATGGCTGCAGGATCTACTACATGGAATGCAGGGGGGTGAGTTTATAAATACCTCACCCTCCCAGGAGAATATACACTAGATTCATTTAAAAAATCAAAACAACCATTGTTAAAATATATGTTGGGCTTTATTTTAGATTTTAATTAAACATAAATAATAAACATTACACATTGTAAAGTTGAGGTTGCAGCACATCGAGGGAAAATCAGCGGTATTGTCCACTGTCACTGGGGAAATGTTGTCTAATGGCAAGTACCGCACAGGCAGGTATTACTCTCCGAACGCGGTGTCCGAGCCTCCCGTGAAGCCACCAAGTGAAGCAACGATAGGCCACCAGCCTGTACCACCTGTGAAAAAAAAAGATGCAAACTGTATTAAACTGACCAAACTTTCTTATCAATGTCGATTCAGGTAACACATGTCATTTTTCTTAGAAAAAAATTATATCTAGAAAATGCACTATATGGAACAAATTTACATGCGTTCGAATGATATGTAAATGTAATTTTATATGTGGGAGACGACCATGAAATAGTGGTGGCATCACTGACATCACAAACAGAGTATACTTACTCGTTACTCGGATTACGCGGACGAACAGTGCCGCGAAGTTCGTGCATAAGCACCATCATCATCCTCAACACGGTCCGTGAGAGGCAGGCTTCCCTGAACTCTGGCAGCTCGGTGATGCATTGCGGACTTTGCTCGCCTTCCTGCAGACTTTGCTCGCTTTCCGAAATGTAGGCCAAGCACCCGGAATTTTCACGGCAGCAGCAGTTCTCCTCCTCAGTTGGCATTAGCTCGCACCGATTGCACGTGCACCAGGTGGAGACGCCGTCCATGCGACATGGTCCAGGCTCTTCATCCGTTGACTGGTCCTCCCAACTGCCGTCCGAATCCCCATCGTTTTCGCGTGCTTGACTTTCCAGTAGTTCTTCCTCGGTGTACTCGGGCTCGTACATATACGGCATTATTGTGGCCATTGTGCGGTAAAGATAGTAAAATAATTTACAGAGATGGTACAGGTGTTCACACGGGCTACAAGCGGCGAAGGTAGCTGACCAGAGCACTGAAACGAGTCACAGAATACTCAAAGTAACACAGAGAGAGGAATGGAATCGAAAATCTGCTGCTGTGTGTTGTGAAACGGTCTGTTTATACTTATTGGGGAAAGAGGCGTCCTGCCATTTCCATGGCAACACGTCAATAGCTGAGGCGCAGCGATTGTTGACACGAGACGTGCTTGAAATGGGCAGTACGCGTCTGCTGATGTCAGGCTCAGGGGCGGGGGATTTGATTTAGTGCCGCAAAGGCAGGTGAGCCAGGTCGATGCGGCGGAATGATAGGATTATCACAAAATGGAGGCTGATTTCGAGTGCGATAATGGGCGAAAAGTCGGGTAAGGTCCATAGGAAAGTTTCCTACGATCTACCGATTTATGCTTACAAACACATGGCCGACCCGTAGGGACAATAAAAAAAAAGTCCCGGAACTATCCTTTAATTTGGACATGAATGTGGACATGAGTGAGTTAGGTGGAACTTGGTAGAAACAGGGAACAGAGTGCTTGATCATTTATTGAGTGGTGTTATTGTGGAGGAAGAATGCTTCAGGGTATCGGATGGTATAGTCCACGATTACTAGGATATTTCTTTTACTCACATTGGAAGGGTTTAAGGGTTCCAAAATATCCATGCCGTAATCGGAAAAACGGGATATCAATAATAAGTAGGTGTTGTAGAGCTTGGGCCACATTTAAACAAGTGTCTTTTGCCAGATGGTCCACTCATGTCAAAACTCATTTACTTGCTGATCAATACCAGGCCAAAAAAACTACTAAGAACATGGGCCTGGGTTTTTTGAAGAACCTTGATGTCCTGTGGTTAGGTGCGATTGAACCAACTCTAAGACTGTTCTTTCAAATGGCTGTGGGACTAATAACTGGCACCAGGTCTGCCTGTCCTCTTCACGATAGTCACGGCTTGATAAAGTAGACCCTTTCTCCCCACAAAGAAGGGGCAAGTCCTGCTTCTGCATTGCTCTATTGAATTTGCTTGGTTACAAGTGGACTGGAGAGAAGAATTGTTATATTGAGCTAGTGTGAATTCAGGACGAAGGTGCTTGGCGTGAGTGAGATTAATTTTCGGGCGATGCTCAGGACTAGGGTGTTTTGACACAAACACCTTTTTCCCCTCGCTCTCGCTCCCTTTCTTCCTACTCTGAGACTTCCTGCACAAAAGGGCCATGCTCACTCTTCTTGCTCAGGGGACTTAATCATCTTCTGGAATATTTCAAACACCTTGTGATTTTGGTGACATGGCCTCACTGGCCAGCAATTGTTCCTGCACCACTGTCCTAAAATGTCACTGTACCATACAGGCGCAAGCAAGGAAACCTGTCAAAAGGATTCATGTTTAACCCTGATTTGTTCATCAAGGTGATTTTGTGCAAGAAACATAATCACTATTTCAAAGTGACTCAAACCTTGTCCATGCAGTGACCTGACAGAGTGTGCCTTCCAGATTGAGGCCACTTTATAGGGAGCAATGGTTCATAAACTCCAGCCTCAGGCAACTCTTCAACCCGAGAGGGACAAGCAGTGCTTAATTGCTAGGTGCTGAGCTCCAACTCATTTTGAAACAGGGGCTGAGCACAGGCACTCCTGTCAGTCAAGGTTGCCTTCATTCTGATGTTGATTTTAATTTTTTTTTTTGTATTTATAGTGCACACCGGGCAAAGTGAATCACACCTGTGCGTAGATGGATCAAGATAACCAAAGATAAGTTGAGGCAAGTGTTAGCAGATCAAGGATCTGCAGAAAGACACTTTGGAATCTCAAAGAGGATAGAAACCAGTAATGTGTTCCACAAGTTAGGGCCATAGAAAGAAAAGCGTCTTTAACCTCCAGTTTTGCAAATAGAGCACAATATCATCAAAAGACACCTGGTCTAGGAGCACAGCGATCCAGTACGCTGAAACCAACTATTTGGTGTACAGGAAGCGAGTGCAGCGATCTCCGAAAGGAAGAAATATGTGATGTTTTAGGTGTATTACAAACTAATGGCACTTCCACATTCTGAACCTTCTGCGGGCGATTCAATTGAATCCCTGGATATCCCGTCTATAGAGAATTGTCATAGGCTGAGTTTTAAGTTAATGAGTTTTAAGTTAATCAAAGCTCCCACAACCTCTGCATGGCTGTAGTTGGAAAGAAAAGGGGGGGATACGCTGGACTGAGCACAGTGTAAATAAAGTAGCCCTCCAATACTTGGGTCTCCATACTCAAATCAGATTGCCAGAAATTCCTGGATAGTTAGATGGTTAACCTTTTCTGTATGCTAGGTAGGGAGACAAAACGGAGTGGGAAGGGAAGGTGTTTGGATCTTAACAAAAAGACAGGCGACCAAGGAGTATCACCTCAGTTTTAGAGGCACTCAACTTGGGGCTACAGCTTTCATGCAATGAATCAGTTCAACAAAAGAGGGGAAAGAGGGAACCCTGTGTCACCCCACAGATCAACAGAAAAGGAGAAGAAGTAAATGGCCCCTATTTCACAGTCTCTGAACGATGAGAAATAAAGAAACAAAACCATCCTAGGGTCTCTGTCACAATAAGTATCAGAGCCGTCCATCCCACTTCCCTCCTCCGACTCCTCACCTGTTGAACTGGAATCTGTGGTGTATCTGGGGGCTTCTCTGTATTGATAGAGGCTCGATGCAGAATCTCTTCCGCGGTGAGAAGCCACAGCGGCCACCGGTGAGCTGTGGCCACTGCGGCCCCGTCACCGAAGGTGGGCGAACAGGGGAAAAAGCCAATGGCGGAAAAAAAAGCTTTGCTGATGTTGACATGCTGGTGGTCGCCTCGGTGGAGTCCGGAAGCCTGAAGCAGTCTGGACCGGTCAAACTGAGTGTACCCAGATGGGTCAGGGCACTGGAAATTGGAGGAGCCGGATGGGCCAAGGAGAAGAGAAGAATGAAAGGAAAAATGGTTTGCAAGGGAGAGCCTGGATGGAAGGCGGACATAGAAGAAGGAGTCCACAGAGAGCATCGTGGAAAGAGCCACGTTGCTTGGCAGAAGCAAGCTAGACCGGGAAGGTAAAGGGAACCCTGAGAGGGCGAGAGAGAGAAAACAGAACCGATAGAAGAAATCACTCGTGTATAGCAAAGAGGTAGCTCAGATGTTGCAACGCTCCGACAGCCGGGGAAATCCAGAAGTAATACTTCCCCGCTATGAGTGACGTTGCCACGCAGAAACGTGAGAAAGACTAGACCGCCACCTCTGCAAGGGCAAGGAAACGTGTGGCAATCTAATGGCCACTCCAACGGAACCGCCGTCACAACCTCCATGCGGTCGGGCGCATGACAGTCTCTTCAGCCATACCAGTCAAAAGTTAGAATCAGGAGACCAGAATGCTATAATCAACCATATTGAAGTCTGATAAAAAGTCAAACATCACCAAAAGGGAGAGCTGACCATTCATGCCCATCACCCCAGATGGTAAATAAGCTCATTGTCCCACATTTGTCTTGACACCCAGATTGCAAGGTGTTTAGCGTGTTGAGTGTTCCGGAAAACCCTGTAATTGAGAGTTAACAATCTTTTCCAGAATCTTGGCATCCAAAGAAGCCCAGGAATTGTGTGGAAGTTATTCAACGTCTCAGGTTAGAGACCAAGGTCTGCTTCAAGACCATGGGCACCATTTCTTGCTTAAAATAGTGATACATCGAATTGGCAAGAGGAGTTGCCAAGATGGAGGCTTGTTATTGGGCAACTGGTGCTGAAAGAGGATGGGTGGGATTCCTGGTAGGTTTTAGAGAACACAGAAGAGGAATACTCGAGTGGCTGGTGAAAGGGAAAGCTCCAGGCCCAGAGAATCCGTTTCTACTGTGGGAAGCAGCAGGGGATCCAAAAACCTAGTTTACATTTTTGTCGAAATGCTTGACATAAAGAAATTGTTGAAATGATGGGCCAACTCCTGTGAAGGGTTAGGAGAACAGGATGCACATTGGAGACTGGAGAAAGAATTTACAAAAGTGAACAGTTTTCTTGGTTCATTACGAGCTTGATCGATCGTAGCCTATACGTTGGCTTTAAAGATACTCCTTTTGAGAGAGTTTGCATCTGCACGTGAGGACAGGGACATCGTTTTGGGGTCTCCCTTGTCACCCCTGTGGCCTCCCTTGCAACCCCCCATTTTTAGGGGTAGCAAGTGGGCTGTGGCCAGCGCTATGTGGCCCTTTGTTTCTGGAGTGGCTGGCATTCTTGTTCAGGCATCTTAAAAAAACAGTGAGTTCCACAATTGTAACACTTTGAGCAGTGGCCCTAAAAAAAGAAAGAATAGGAATAACATATAATTTGTCTTTCTGGAATGTTATACAATAATTGCTGGCCTCACAAAAGGTTTATTTCAGGCACACTTCAGGGGGTGAGTCACAGATTTAGGGCTTCATTCCGACTCAGGCGTTAAGGGGTTTACGGTGCCCCCTTAACGCCTGATTACAAGGTTCCCTTTGCGGGATGGCTGTTTAACGCCTGCTTTTTGCAGGCGTTAAAAGCCATGACGCAAAGGGACCTTGGCGATAATTACGGCACCGTAATTTACGGTGCCGTTATTTTCGCCTTTCCCCATTCCCATTATGCCCTATGGGGCAAAAATGGGAATGGGGAAGGGGCCATTGGTGAATGGGGAATTACCGCCCCACTCACCTTGGAATGGGGCGGTAATTCCGCCATCCACCATGGCGGAATTGCAACCTTAGCGGCATGGACCATGGTGCTAATAGCACCATGGTCCTCCGCCAAGGTTGTAATGAGGCCCTGGGCTATTAGCTCCATGGCTGCCTCCAAAACCCTACCGACTCCGCCCTGGTGAATGGAGCAATTACTGGTCCATTCCAAGGTTGGCGGGACCGGTAATTCCCCATTCACCAGGGCCCTTCCCCTTTCCCATTTGAGCCCCCATAGGGCTCAATGGGAATGGGGAAGACGCTAATAACGGTACCGCAATTAGCAGTACCGTTATTAGCTCCAGAGTCCCTTTGCTGGTCCCGTCCTTAACGCCTGGAAAAACCAGGCATTAAGGGAGGACCCGCAAAGGGAACTCGTAGTAGGGCGGTAAGGTATTACCGGCACTGGTGCACTTACCGGTGCCGGTAATCCCTTACCGCCCACCTCGTAATGAGGCCCATTGATGTTAAGACATTCCATCTGGGTCTCCTCAGTCACTTGACAAAATCCTTGTGCCTAAAAGCTTGTGTACAGTGTAGAACTGTTTGACCATAGCACATAAAATGATTTCATTGTGCCACAATTAATGCGTTGTTGTAATGTGTCAATCTTTCCTATCTCCATGACATGCTGTTCAGGATGTTTGTTTGCATGTATGTGGTATGCCGTGTGAATGTGTTGCTTTCCCTTCGCTACTCTAAGTTCTTTAATACACAGTTATAGACCCATTCAATGGTATGTATTTTGCCAACCTCTGGAGCCTGAAAAGTAGATCCACGCAGGCTTGACATGTGGCCAACTTTGCACTACACCTGCAGATGAAATGGCCTGCTGTTAAATCTCACCGGTTTAAAAGTATTCACTACAGTCTAATTTGATTTCTGACTTTGAGAACATTCAGACATGTGATTGTTCATTTTACTGTAGCTGGTAAGATAGATCAGTGGGTTGAGTGCTCGCTGCTGCGATGTGTCTAGTTATCTGCAGTTTGCAGGTTTGAATCCCAGCTAGACCACCTCAGCCTTTCATCCTTCTGAGGTTCATAAATGAGTACCAACACAGGTTGGATGATATTGTATGTACATTTTTTCTAAATAAAGCGCAGAAGTGCTATATAATAAATCATTATCATTTGGCCTTGGACGCCTGCTTGCATTCACAGTACGTTAGTAACATGAGCCTATACACACTGACATTAATGATACATATGGTGATCCATTCTTGTATGAAATGTATATCACATTACAGTGATATCATAACCACATCTTTCGTAGTTTACTTAGGAAATATGCTATGTGATGTCACCTCCTGTTTTGTCAAGGGGTGAAAGGTTGTGTCCTGCCACCTGTGATTATCACCTTGGGGTGGGGTCAAATGACATTGCTTCCTGTGATGTCATCAGAGGTGAAGGGTCATGTGATGTCACTTCCACTACCCCTGGCATTTTGGTGAAATGACGTCCATGTGTGAGGGTGTAAAATAGGCACTTGCAACTACCCAGTGACTTCTGATATTTGCATATTGGCAAAGTTTCTGTGGAGGTTAGCAGCGTGGGCCTCTCATATTTCCCCTTCAACCTTGAGGCCTGAGTCTAACGTACTAAATACTGCATGGCTGTGCAGGACCTATGCTTCGACTATGGCTACTTAATGTCTGCAAAATGGTGTCTGCTTACATACACGCACTATGGGCCTCATTACGACCCAGGCAGAACACCATGGTGCTAATAGCACCATGGTTCATGCCCGTAACTTACCGACTCCGCCATGGAGAAAGGGGGAATTACCACCCCATTACAAGGTTGGCGGGGCGGTAATTCCCTCTTCCTCCATGGCCCTTCCCCATTCCCATTTTTGCCCCATAGGGCATAATGGGAATGGGGAAGGCGGTAATTACGGTACCGTAATTAGCACCAAGGTCCCTTTGCGGGTCCATTCCTTAACGGCTGGTGGGAACCCGCAAAGGGACCTCGTAATCAGGCGCTAAGGGATTACCGGTACGGGTACCCTTACCGGTACCAGTAATCCCTTAGTGCCAGGGTCGTAATGAGGCCCTATGTCTAAAGATCTAAATTGCGTGCAATATTATGCTATTATGCTCATGTGGGGGCCTTTAGGACAGTTACAGTTCTCCTAATGGGGCTGTCCTCACCCTAGAGCGCCTAGGGGGTGGGATGGGTTTGCTCCCTTCCCAACATCTGTTCTCCTCGTTTGCAATCAGTGACATATCCCCACCTAATATTCAGTTTCAGTTTCTCTTACCTTTTCCGTTTGTTGCGGTTTGTATCCCTTGGATTTTTCCAGCGCGTTTGCCTACTTGTTAACAGGTAGCTATGGTAACTCTGTATTCAGTCTTTGTTTTAGGGTCCTTTTTTCTAAACTTACCACTCGTGCAGTGTTGTTGATGCGGGTTGCTATGGTGTGAGCAACCAAAGGGTGTCTCGCTATCTAGACCCGGGAATCTCTTGCTCAGGTGGCCAGGGCACGGCCTTCGCCTTTGGATCCAGACCCTGGGGCTGGACAAGTGAGGGAGGATCACCTCGGTGAGTGCAGGGCTGGTCTTACAACAGATGGCACCCCAGGCGGGAAGCATCGTTGGTGCCCCCCCTCCTCACTCGACCTGTGATCTCATGCATGTGTCATGAGCTGAGCAGCGGGAGTGGGGACTATGAGTTAACAAAATTGTCAATGCTGGCAACTGCTGAATTTCATGAACCTCTGAAAACAGCAATAAGAGAGTCAAACCAGAACAGGCCCCGTTATGGTAGTCTGCTTTTGCTCTTAATTTCTAGTAACAATGGCCAGTTTGCTGCTGTGACTCAGGTCAGAGAATCGACAATTTCAGATCTACACTAATGTCATTCGTATGACCTCAAACATTTAGCCACTCTTAAAAGGCGATGAACTGGTCTTGAACAGTGTTACTCAAACCTCCAAGAACAAGCACCAGCAACATACCCACCGATAGCTGTACAAGCCCCTCTATCTCAGCATTAAAATACATGCATTTATGCAATATGTATGGCATCAAATATTTCACAGGAAGTTAAATATATTTAGGCGGGACACACGTAAACAATATCACTACTCCATGTGAGTGGTAAAGTCTACTTTAAACATATGCAGAGAGTTGACATGCATGTAAAATTCAACATAGCTCCCAATGTTAATCTTGGAGAGGTGGCGTTCTAAAATTATGACATTACAATGTGGACTTTACATTGAAACACACTGCAGTGCATTACCGCGGCACAGAAATGGCAGTTTGAGCGTTGGGGTTTGTTTCGCTCATGCTCGTGAACTCTCACAATTCTTAAATGTTTCCTTTGTGATCACTCATTTTAGCTCCCGACAGCACCATGAAACTGTGAGATCGCAAAGAAAAACGATGTTTACCATGCCAACATAAAAACAAAAACAATCAAATTCTTAAAGGGTGGAAGGCAACCTTTTCTTGGGACTAGTTAAGTTTACTTTTTGCAAATTACTAGTCGCGTACTGCATGAATAACAGCGGCCCTTGCACATTGTGCAGTGTATAGGCGAATTTCATTTCAAGGGACTTGGAGTACTGCGGGTATCAGGGGAAGCATCTCCAGTGTACCCCAAGCGCAGTGCGCTTTGCCCTCCACCCTCAGCCCAAATCCTTGCAGCCCTGTGCTTTTTCACATTCTCCATTATGGTAAAGAACATTGTTCCGAGCTTGGGAGAGAAATGGATTATGCAGAAGGAGCTGCCTCCCCAGAGTGTGTTTAGCTGCTGGTGTATCAAATACAGAAATGGGTGGCATCAAGACTCAGAGCCCCACGCTCTGAAACACCTTTTGCGCACTGGTTGGTCACATGACAGAAAGTGTGTGCAGGTGATTCCCCAACACTTGAACCATTATTTAGAGACCTGGCTTTGATTAATGTAGCGTTATCTAGTCATGGCCATTTCCCAGCGTTTGTGTTAAAGGAGATCGGAAGCTGCACCGTGCGGGGTATTTTAAAGGCCATGAATTGATGCTTCAGCATGTCGCCCCCAATGGAACAAAGAAAGTGAAGCATGCATCCTGCAAGTCTGGGTATTTGCATTATACGGAAGACGGGCCAACCGTCCACGGAGACGTTTCTACTGTAGTTGCTGAGTCGCTTTCCCAAGCCAGCTGCTGTGCAGACTTCGCTCAGCTTTTGGTACAGCGCCTGCATCCATCCTTCACACCATCATTCACAAGGTGCGTTTGTGTAGGTGTTTGTTTATCTCGTTAGACTAGCGTGATTGCTATTCCAAACAAAAGAAGCACAACGACAAAGAAGAGTATAAGACAAGTCTGAGCGAACAGTGAAATGTATGAAACTCTTGCACTAAAATAAAGTCAGCAGTGCATGCCCAGGAAAGAGGGAACGACGAACAATATGCTCGGGAGTGGGAACTAGGGGGCGTAGTAAGCTCCAAACGGGCCCACGTGTGGTACTGGCCCTCAGCGCCTCGCCCTCAAAGTGATTTTGGCCTGGCCTTGGGCCGAATGGCCGACGGACGGACCAATCAAACCCCGCTGGAACTTGCAACTGTCTAAGATCTGCTGACGGTGACACTCTGCCCAGGTTTTCTGAGACCCGGCCTTTCGATCTCCTGAGGAGAGTCCACCACCAGTGCTCGCTTCCTTTTTCATGACTACTTGAGCCTTGACAAAAGTGTCTAGCTTTGTGGCTTCCAGAGGCCGTTCTTGGTTGACCCAGTCATCTCCACAATACCATTATAAAAATAATAAAACACCTATGCAGCAATAGGCCTCACCTGCGAGGATGGGAGCAGGAGGAAAGAAGTGTGCTTGCCTCGGCAGGCTGGAGTTACTGCCGGACTTCCTAAAACAAGGCCCAATCAGCGAGGGCAGGATGTGGCAACTGTTTGTATTTGCTGATTCTGCTGCTGCTTAACAGTGTGTGCTTGTGATGGGAAGAACTTCAGGATTTAGAGGCCCAATCGCTCCTCTTTTCTGTAATGGCCGGTGCCGACAACACCAGCCAGCCCAAATCGATCCATACTTCAGTGTCAGTGCGCGCCCATAGCCTGGAGGAGGGCACACCGCATGTGCGCCCATGGGCTTGGCTGGCGCCAGCGGCACTGGCGCCACCCGGGGGAAGGTAATAAAGCAATAAATGTTGATAATGTATTTGCCAATTGCCCTGCCCTGCTTGAGGGCCGAGGCCAGGCCCGTTTCCTGGCCTGGACGAGGCGGGCAACTGCCTGGGGCGCAATAGCCCCAGGGGGTGCAATTGCCCCGGGGGGTGCAATTGCCCCAGTCCCTGGAGCCTCTGGAGAGGATGGAATTCCCCAGTTTGTGGGGCGGCGCATTGACGTGGGGAAAGTTCCGCAGGTCAGGTGCTGGTGCTGCCCCTTCCGACAGTAATGTCACATAGTACAAAAGTACTACGTGACATTACAGAAGTCAGAGGCTCCCTCTGACCACTTTCGCGCCACTTGGGGTGGGGCGCATAAGCACACCAATAAAAACACTTTCGGTCCCCCTGCAGCTAAGACCAGCCTCTTCCATCACAATGCCGGCAGGAAACTGCTAATGGTGGCCCATTAGTCACTAAATGGTTTTGTGCTGGCATTGAGATGGGAGGGGAGGTGCACTGGGCTGTGGGGGAGTGGGCGTGCCTTGCAGGGACGCACCGTTGGTCCCGACACGGTACAAAGGGAGATCCATTTGGGCCCATGGTGCGTCCCTGCAAGCCCAGAAAATGGCCAAAATAATAGTTTAAAGCAGCGCTATTTCTTTCATGCCGCTTCTTTTCCAAACTATATATCAATTACACTTTAAACCACTTCCATGGCACTGGTGATGAGTTACTTCACTATGCAGATAATAGTTTTGACCAGTGTTGCTGAGTAAATATTCTTTAAGCCATGAACCGGTTTATTTATTTATTTATGCAATGTTTGTCGGGTACATGAAGACAGATAGATTATTTATTTATGCAATGTTTGTCGGATACCTGTATCCGACAAACATTGCATAAATAAATAAATATGCAGGTACCCGACAAACATTGCATGAATAAATAAATAATCCTGCTCCATGTATCCTTACAACAGTCAAGACTTTACTGTATCAAAGCATACACTTGACTCCCATTCAAATAATGTTAAAGTGATTATTTATTGGGTTCTGGTGTCTCATTGTCATTGCCCTTTTGGCTTAGGTTGCCTCCAAACCCCCTTCAGCATCTTGTGTTCTTTGTTGGTTGTATATACTGCATCCTATGCCATGTTCATGGTCTCTTGGTGTGCCCAGTCCGCATTATCTGCAGCCTAAGTGGGACTGGGGCATAAAATTGTCTTGGGCACCAGTGAAAAAGTGGCCCACCGTTGCAAATGGCAATTCATTCCTTGTGTGATGGACTGTTTGACTTTGGGTAGGAGTTCCTTAATGGTGTAGTTTGGGAATGGCGCGCAGGGTGCAGTGGGAGTGGTGCGCGGGGGCGCATTCCTAGTGTTTCGCCCTAGGCACCAAATGGACTAGAAACTGCCATGGCCGAGGCCACAGCCTGCAGCAGTGCCAGTGGGAGAATACACGTGTAACACGTTTGTTTCCTAACATTATAAAAATGAACAGGCACATTAATTTGTATAATGTTAGGAAACAAACGTGTTACATGTGTATTCTAGCAATGGCACTGTGGACTGCTGGTGCAGCGCCCCCTGGAGGCTGACTGACGTCAGGCAGCCGCCTGGGCTGCCTGATGCAAAGACCGGCCCTGGGTGAGTGGTCCTCTGGGAGCGGGGTGAAACATCCGACGGCAAGATGCGGTATCCCCTCTTCACAAGACATCCCTACCCAACACTTCCTCCACCTTTATAGGTTTTTGTAGGTGTTATCCCATTGCCCTCCCCCGATTCCAACAGGTACCCACATTAAAGGGAGGTGTAGGAGAACAAACACAACACCCTACATCTCACAACAACAAAATTGTTCCTCTTACTACAACTCCCACAATTCCTACCTCTGCTCTTGAAATCCCATTTACCAAACCACTGGGAGGAAGAAGAGGGGAGAGGGAGCTATGAAGATTACTCATATAAACCAATGCACATGGGATTCCTATGGG
Organism: Ambystoma mexicanum; assembly: GCF_040938575.1. Taxonomy (NCBI): domain Eukaryota; kingdom Metazoa; phylum Chordata; class Amphibia; order Caudata; family Ambystomatidae; genus Ambystoma; species Ambystoma mexicanum. Next base: position 332,536,380 of record NC_090924.1, on the reverse strand, counting down.
CAGTCGCAATTATGTCGCGGTAATGAGGTCAGGCAAGGTCATGCCTCCCTTTACAATCATTCCCACCTGAAACCAGGGGCAGCTGGGTGTTACCTAGCAGTGCCCACACCACAGCTCCTCCACTGGGCAAAACAGGAAATCCCAGGCCTTTGAGGGGCAGGTGGCGAGACCCTAACCTCAAAAAGTTATCTCCTTTACTTCCTGCAGCTCCCAAAACCCCAGAATGCTGTATAGGGCTGCTGACGAAGTGGGAACGAAATAAGAAAAATGCATTCTGGGACATGAAGTCCAAAGACTTTAAAACTTTGCAAATCAAGAGGGGTCCAAGCCCGACTGAGGGAGACTGTAAAGATTGGAGTGGGGTATCTGTACTCCTGCCCTCGATATGGCAGAATAGAAGCACAGAGCACCCTAGCCAGGATTCTCTATATGGTAGAATTGACGAGCAACCAAGGCTTAAGCTCTGAAGAGGTGATGCAGGCTGGTTCTTAAGTACAGTGTAGTCCCCAAGCCCCTCACAAAGGAATGCCCACACACTATGTTATGTGCTAACACAGTTCTTTATATATAAATAAGGTTCAAGATATATACATCAATTAATAACACACTTTGTACTCTGGCAATTCTAATATGGCAAATATATACAATGTCTATGTGGTATCACACTTCGCTATTGACTCCTTTAAAATGCATCAACTGCTAACAGTCAAAATGGCATACAAATTATACAGTAATGGGTAACAGCATAGATCCTAGGAAGGAAGGCGAGTTAGTTTAAACAATGGCAGAATAGTTCTCTTGCTACTAGGACACAGTTCTGGGTGAGGATCCCCGCACCTGGGCAACCTGTAATAAAGAGTATTAACAAGCCCAGTCCATTTATGTTTAAATAGTCTTGTTTCCTGGATATGATATGATATGGCATTTGTAACGTGCCTATACACAAGTGTTTCAAGGCGCAACGAGGCAAGGAAGGGGGAACAGAAGAAGGACAGAGACAGCAATCTTACTAGGCCAAGTGACATTGAGATCGTGCAAATGCAGGGGAGGGGGAGAGGGAAGGGAAAAGGGTCAGGGGAAAGGGGAGGGGGCAGTACTGTACATGGGATCAAAACAATAACAAGAAGTGTGGCCAGCAGGTGGGAGATGCAAGGGTAAGTGCAGACAGCAGGTGTCCAAAAGTGCAGGTAGGGGACTGTAGGGTTACAGATACAGACCCAAGTGCAAGGGCTGTAGGGAGGCAGTGCGGATGTGCAACTGGGCGGGTGGGGACCTGGGCCTAAAATCAGAGGGTAGCCAGGTGACCAGTACAGTATCAGACAGGAAATCAGCAGGGGAGAGGTTAGAATGTTGAACTACCTCAATGTACCTGAGTTAGAAGAGTGTCTTTGACGGTTCCTCAGCGGATCCCTCGAGAGTGGTCTCCCTTTAAAGCAGGAGCCACAGAGTGTCGAGATTCCTCAAAGAAATGTGAACACTTGTGTTAAGACTGCAGCTTCGACCTTTGTGGTGCTTGTCAACTATTGATTGTGGGAGCCCTGCGAAGATGAGGCGTGTGGTCCACCTTGATGCAAAGAATTTAGTGCTGCAAAGAAGGGTCGGTGAAGAACGTAGCTCCGACAGCGGGTGTCGGGTGTAGGCGTTGACGATCAGGACTCAACCACGGCTAGATTTCAGATCTTCACTTGTCAGCATCTTTGTGGACTTTGGGTGGCTGGAAACCCACTGGCGGACTCCTCAGTCATCAACGACCTCGACTTTCTCCGGCGAGGCAAAGCAGTCGACAGTGATGGCAAGGGAGCCCTTTGTTTAGTGTTCTTAGACAAAGTGGAGCAGTGCAGCTCCAGTCGTCAAGCAGCACAGTGTCAAGCTATCCCTGCTTCTGGGCAACACGACTCGATGTGCTTCCAGCGGTTACGTAAATCCTCCGAACCCCAGTCGGCGCCGATGGACTTCGATGGCCTCAGTGTCCTGGTGTTTTACTTCAAGACTTCTCGGCGGATCCCGTCTCCAGTCGACAGCTTTTAGGGAGTGGCTTCCAGGGTGCATCGATGAAGATCCTCTTCTGCACAATGTTCCCTCGTAGTTCAGGGAGAGGTCTCCTAGCCAGGTCCTCTCTTGGATCAGTCCTTGACAGACTCGACAGCTTTTATATTTCGTCGACGGAAAGCAGCAGCAAACCTTCTTCTTCCAGCTGGGCTTCAAGGATAATCAGCGTTAAGTTTCAACTTCAGCTTCTGAACAAATTGGGAAGTGAGAGGTCCCCAGATATACACACCTGTCCCTCATTCACTCTGCTGAGCCAAGCTCAATCAGCCAATCAGACAGAAGGACATTCAGGGAGGCAGCCAATCAGTCTCACATGCATTCAGGCTATTCACTTCCACCCAGACACCCATAACAAGGAATGTGGATTGGGGCAAGCACCCAGCCTTTCAGCACACCACACTGCATTCATGTCAGTTTTAGGCAGGGCTGTCTCATTCATTGGGCCTCATTAGGACCCTGGCGGAGAGGGTGTTACGCCAGCGTAGTGCATGGCGTACCTCTCCGCCATACTACGAGTTCCCGTAGCGCCATGGCGGCCTTTTCCGCCTGGTTTTACCAGGCGGAGAAAACCATGGCGCTACGGGACCTCGTTGTTAATTACGCCACCGTATTTTACGGTGGCGTAATTAACTCCTTCCCCACTCCCATTATACCCTATGGGGCAAAAATGGGAATGGGGAAGGGCAGAATGGGGATTGGGGATTTACCGCTCCGCCGAGGTCGGAATGGGGCGGTAAATCCGCCAACCCCCATGGCGCTATCGGCGGCTTTCCGCCATGCTTCGCGGTGCATTTAGCACCGCGAAGTCCGCCTGGGTCCTAATGAGGCCCATTGTGTCATACACACGGAAACCAGACACCCATAACATTGAATGCATATTGGTCACACACTCTATTCACACAGGTCCCACCCCAAGGGTGTACCCACAACATACAATTACTGGGAAGGCTGCAGCCAGTCTGGCCTGGACTTCCCCACAATACCATGTATGGTTCTCCCACCCAACAGCCAGTCATGGGAAAGGACAGAGTCAGGGCTTCTCAGGACTTTGGGAAAATAAGGTAACAGGCAATAGAAACCAAGAGGCCACGGGGTCCATCTTGCCTTCTATCAGGAATCCATTGATTCCTATGGCAGGGCCTGGGTATCCCAAAATGGAGGATACTCAGAGCGCCTGTCAAATTCTGCATGGAGCTGCCACCAGCCCATAACCTGCTCTGTGAGCCGCACAAAGGTGCACAAAAACATACACTAGGGGTACAGGTTTGTACCCCCACCCATGGATGCCAAAAGGGTATCCTAAGGGTCTCTGTTCACCATGACCAAAAAGAGGAAGGGCTACACTACCAGGAGTCCCAACTGGACTCCTCTGCGGAAAACATCACAGAACACACATAATAAAGGAGTACAGGACAAGGACATAGAGGCCCTGTCCCTCCAATGCCTTTCCAGCATCCCAGAGACCCGTAAGAGGACAGAGCGAAAGAGAACAGAGTGGTCCGACATAGCCACAGTGCCCAGTCGAAAGTCTCTGTTGAGCAAGTATTGATGTTAGCCTAAAGCATATGAACTGTGTTTGGTTTCAAGGCAAGAGAAGCCTAAGGAAAGTGAATCACGTTGAGTTGCAAAGTGAGAGGTCCGATCCAGACTGAGGGCGACTTGGGATAAACTGTGAGTGATTGAGAGGTTCGAGCCCGGCAGAGCGAGCCCTATGTGAACTGTTAAAGCTTTGAGAGGTCCGAGTCCAATGCAGGGAGACCTACGTGAACTTTTTGTTGAACTGTGAACTTTTTGTTGAACTGTGAACTTTTTGTTGAAGTGTGAAAGAACTTTTGGAATGCTATTTCTTGTGAAGATAGATTAATGAGGGACACTCTTTATGCACTCAATTATGATACATATGTTCACTGTTGTCCTGGAGATTGATTTTCTAATCTCGCTGCACTGCACTTGTGATATTAACGTGTTTCCATGGATCCCTGTTCTTTATTTACTTTTAACAGACCTTTTCTATAGAGTTTGGTTACAGTGATCGATCAATTCACTGGCATGAGGTTCTGCTATTCTAAGCAACATCATAGATACTTCATTTTCAAGAGCCAAATCTAGATGTTTATATTTGTAATGGGAATAACCCTTTCTCGAGGTTTCAGTGAGCGGTGGTCTGTGCTGGAGCATTTGTGATTGTGGCTGCATTAATTGGCAAAAGCCTTTCCTTGCAATTGGAGCTTTTCTGCTACGGTGTCTATTGGAGAGACTTAAATGCTGAAATCAATGTTGTTTTGTTTGCCAACCTGCTTTTTGGAAAGTGTGTGATTCAGTCTGCCTTCAAAGGCGCTGTCACACCACGAATTGTAATTGGTTATTTATAACACGCTTAATACCCAGAGGTTTCCAAGCGCGGACCCGGAGATCAAACCTGTGTTGCTCCCCGTCGTCTTACTTCCAAGTCGGGCATGTTGCCCCTGAGCTATCCTCCTGGCCCTTCTTCTTGATTTACGATTGTAATCACTGCAAAATGCGGCAAAGTGCAGTCTAGCAGTCTGGTTCCTGGAAGAGACCGGGTACGTTTTACCGCTTGAACTTTCTTCCCTGATTATTGGTGTGTTAATAGCTCGTTTTCATATTGAGATTACAGCATGTGTTTAAGTCTGCGCAGCAGTAGGGAGCCTGACTTCCATTCAGTTTTCAGATATTGGTGAACGGCTTGAATAAGGTACAGGGACCAGAAAGTGAATTTATGGTGGCCTGTCAGCAGCCCTGGCAGAGGGAGCAGAAAAATAGTAGTGATTTCTCCAGGAACCCCATTTAACGCTTGAATCAATGTGTCCATCAGAGGACCAAGCCATTTTGAATATAAGTAATATTCTGGCTATTTTGCATGATATCCCAGCCCTGCGTATCATCACAGCTCATGATATTGACATAGTAGATTTTTTCATAGATACCAGAACTCATATAGTGACCTTGGATTTTCATTCCAAATTGGTATGATCTCCTAATACCAGAACTCATATAGTGACCTTGGATTTTCATTCCAAATTGGTATGATCTCCGATCCTCGATAAAGGGGTTTTGATTTGTATTCATTTGTTCATGGAAGTATTCAGGAGTGAATAGGAATCTTATCAGTAAACCCTGCCACTTATTGACAATTTCTTGTACTATGGGAAAGGACCCAGTGAGGAGGGTTACAATGATAGATTCTGTTGCTCCGAGGATTGGCCCTGCCTGGCCGGGTCCCTATCATCATCACATTCTAATGTGGATGTTCGGCAGCCAGGTTTTTAGCATCATCTCTTGGAATACTAGAGGGATCCACCACCTAATTAATGGTCAAAACATGTGTGCCGAATGAAGAGATAATTAAGTAAAGGAAGAATTAGCACTAGACGGTTTTGAAATTAAGATTCAAGGAGCCGTTTGTGGCAAAAAAGGAAGGCTGGAGGGGGGTCAGTTAGTTGCAGTAAACTTGAGTTGGTCAGAGAAGTAAAAGGTATGGGACCATTCGTTGATAGGTAGTTTGGCAGTCCAAGTATCTTCTGAAGGGAAAATATCCTCTATTGGTTAATGTTTACTGTAACTACTTGGAAAACCAACAAGAGGTCATCAATGGAAAATTAGCCAATATATTTTGGAATTGGTATCAGAGCGGTAAAAATGGGATCATCCTTCTCGCGGGAGATTTTAATATAGATTGCTTATGAAAGGTCGGGAGAAAACATACTAATATTAATTTGTGTGGGTGTCAAAGCATGAACCATTGTGTGCTACGGAAAGCCTAGGGCCGTTTTTTTAAGACAAGGAATCTGACTATAGTGAATACCAAGTTCAAAGGGGAATGGGCAGCACAGCTTACTTAGCATTGAGACGCTCATTCATCTAGAATTGATTTCATTATGGTATCCGAGAGTTTATCTTATGAAGGTGTTCATTTTGATATATGCACTGGAATGCCAAGTGATCACCAAAGAGTGTGTGCTAACTATTTGGATGAACGTTGTAGAGAGCTGCAATGCGTGGTCCCCGGCCTTGAGGTGTAAAATTGGAAAAATAGGCTTATATTGACGCCTGATATTATAAATAATTTCAATGCAAATATAAAAATATTAATTGAATAATCTACCGATTGAAATCAGACAGGATCGCTACCCTCTACAAATACCTTGCATTTATTAAAAGTGTGTTGCTTTATGAAAAGCCTTTCTTGAATAATAAAGTTTCTCTGCCTTGGTTATAGAATAAGGAAGTCCATGATTCTAAAAAAATACTCAAAGCAAGTACAAAAAGGATTGGCAACAGCTATACAGATGTGGTGGAATTGGAGCTGTTATTCCAGAAGGTTAAGATCAAGTAAAGGCACTGCGCTTTGACATCAATCAGAAAAAAGGAGAAGTTGTGCTGTCTAGTATTCAAAATAAACTAAACTATTGGAGGTTTGTAAACTTTACAAACAAATTCCAGTTAAATTGTCAGACTAACCCCTTTGCAGAGAATATGTGGGCAAGTCATTTTGAAGATTTATAAGCCGCTCCATTAAATAGGAAAGAGGGAAACCCAGGCGTAGGAGTCTGGGAATAAATAATGAGGACATTGAGGTGCTAATTAAAAAGGCTAGCATGTCTCGGGCCCCGGGACTGAACAGTCTTTGTAATAAAGTCTTTGAAGGGGACCTGACCTGAGCGTCTGGGCTGAAGTACTACATTTATTATTTAAGTCAGTGATGCATGAACAAAGGATGCCACCTTCCTGGAAATCAGCCTACATTGTCCCTATCTTTCAGAAACTGAATAAGTGTGACCCCATCACCTAAAGGCCTATAGCTCGGCTAGAGGCAAATTGTAAGGTCTTTGCATCACTAGCTTTAAAATAGCTTTAAAAGTGGGCATCTCAAAACAAGATCTTACAGCCGATTCGGTTGGGTTTCGGTCAGGGGTGAGGACTTCTTTGGCAGCGCTGGTAATTCATTGTCTGCAAAAACACTCCTGGGAGCAAAAGGCTCTCCTATCTATTTTGCAAGTATAGACTGCTAGGGAGAATTTTCATTTTAGTGCTAAATTCCTCCCACCTTAGAGACCCCCTGCTCTTTTGCTGGACTTTAGGACTTTTTAATTTTAGACCTGGAATGAGTGAGCCCTTTTTATCACTCTCTCATGTGTTTTGACCTGATTTGGATTATGTTTTTCCCTTTGTTTTTGGAGTCTGACAAACTCCATAGGCATCTACTCTTTTATGGTGACACACAGTGCAGTGTCACAGAGAAATCCTTTAGATTTCTCATAAGGTTTAAATTCTTGTGTGAACTACCATTCCCAAGAATAGTTAAGTGAAATTGACTTTACTTACCTTTTCTCTTTATAGCTCCTGCACACACCATTTTATGTGGAGTGCTGAGGGGGTTACTTAATAGCCTCTTATCCTACATACTCATGTAACATTTTGTATGTTACCCTCACAACTTTAAATGGCTGGTGGCAGTGGTTTAATTTAATTGCCACTGTGCTTTTCTACAAGAAGCTGAATCCCCAGCTGCAATATAGCACCCATGGGTGACCATTTTGTCAAAATGGCCCGGTCTTCTTTTTTCACCATTTTCTGTTTGTGAGGTCTTTCTTGGGTTTTACTCTGCGTGCCAAGCTACGTTTGAGCCCTTTGTTCATTCTGCCTTTGGCAGACTTCAGTACTGAATCCCGCCTCTCGCTCCAGTGTGTCTGGAAGGGCAGGAAGGGAGGGAGGTTCCCGAAACTTAACTGTCCTTTGTCTTTAGAAATGCCTGAATGCACCCAGTCCTTTTTGGCTGGCAAGCTGTCCTTGCACTGTTTGAGTGACAACTAGGCTGTGCATGAATGGGAGAAACCTGCTTAAAAGGTGAGGGTTTCAGGATTGAAGACAGAGAGGCCACTCGGAAGAACACCCTGATAAAGAAACCGTGAACAAAGCTTGATGCATCCTCCTGGACCTTTGAATTGCCTGGTGAAGCCCTACTGCTGTGCTGAAACTCCTTTTTCTAGTCGACAACAGAAGCTCCGAAATGGACGACTTCTTCCCTTGGGTCAGTGGGACCAACTAACCTCCGAGAAAAACTCCACTGGACCATCTTCCCGACTGGCTGTACTTCTTTGCTGCTGCAGGAACGAAGTGCCAGGGGTCGAGAAATCCATAGTCGAATGCAATGTCTGTAATCCAGCCAGAAGCTCCAGGAATCTCCCCAGAAGCCTCCAGAAGCAGGACAACCAGAGTTCGAGTCCCCTCACCAGAGTGCAACACACACTAAAGAAGTGAAGGAAGCCCAACCGGTATCCATGATCCGCGGTGGCGCTGTTTACTGAGCGCTGAAAACGCAAACTGCCGCTGACCTGAAAAGAGCCTGTGGCTGCCGCCGGCCTCCGAATTACTGCTGCAGGAGTCCTCCAGGCGTCCTATCGCTTGTCCCCACGACTGAGGCCCAGGAACCCCGGATCTGCATCGCTGCAACCAGACAGAAGCCAGCTGGACCACTTCTTCACTCTTCTCAGTTGAGACTTGCAGTAGCTACTTTGCGAGAGTTGATTTCAGCTCTACTTTGGGCAAGAGACTTTGCTATCTAAGAAGTGCCTCAGCTTCATAGACTGTGCTCCAATTGACTTTGGCTGTCCTGGCTCCCTGCAGTGTCTTCTAGGGATACTTACTGTCCCTCATTGGTGATAACTTGGTTTTTAACTATTATTGCTGGGAAATATTTTTATCTAGACTTCATTGGAAGATTTAAGGTGCTCACATGCTCTGAGAACCTTTTTAACCATTTTCCTTCCCTAAACATTTCCTTTTTGCAAAACCTCAGAATCTACAAAGTGTACTAGTGATATACAAATGCCATTACTGTCCTAGTTAGTGAAGTCACCTCCGGGTGTATGAAGTGTGTAAGAAGCATCTCTAAACTGTATCTACTAGCTTGGTGTTAATTCTGGTTTTTAAAGTGTATTTGATTGTTACATATATTGCCCTGTTTAAAGAATGCTTATTTAAAAAATACTGTTAAATAAATAATTATTTATAACATAAACCTTCAGTGTATCGCTTGGATTAGATAAAGTCAACCGGGGTACTCTATGGAAAAAACTGGGAAATGTGGGTTATCCCGAGTAGGCTTTTAAACATTATAATATCTTTATATTAAGGCTAAGGCTAAATCTGGCAGGAGAAGTTTAACAGGCCTCTCCCATTCATAGAGGGCTCCGACAAGGAGGCATCCTTGCAACTTACCTTTTTAATCTGTATCTTGCAGATTTAGGTGAGGCGCTGCAGGGTGCTTCCTTTGTCCCACACAAGATTAAGGGCACTCAAATGATATGGATGATGTATGTAGATGATATCGTTCTTTTTGACTGCACTCGTGTGGGATTGCAATTATTACTTACGGCTTTTGAGACCTACACCAGAGAAAATGATTTGATAATAAATTCAGATAAAACATAGGTGTTGAGATTTTCTGCGGATAAGCAAAAATAAAAGCATTGTTTGTGGGTTATCAGGCCGAAAATTAGAGATAGTAAATGAAATAAAATAGCTGGGATTGAAAGTATACTCACAGCCCAGTAAGACTGCCTTATCTAAGCATATGAAGGAAAAGGGAAGGTTATTACTCTCACAAATGAAGTACTTCAATAAAAGATTCAGCATATTTTCGTTGATAGCTATTTTCTTTAAATTGTATGAAGGGAAAATAATGCAATCATGTATTTACGGTTTAGAAACCCACCACCAATTGTTTAATTTTGATTTCTCTCCAATTGAAGGTCTGTTCTGGAAGGGAATTTTATCGTTGCTGAAATCAATTCTGTGCGAGCCAGGAATTGTATCCAGGAACACGAGAGGTCTGTGGAAGCGGCTCTTGATTTGTAAAAATATATTGGAACATCCGGTGGACGCCGTACATGAGATTTTTCAATCAAGAAAGAGGACACCTGAAATGTTTTATTTCAAAGAATGTGCAGAGCTATTGTGTGAAAAGGGGCTCGATTTTGATGTGGCTATCAAGGACTTACTTATGTATAAAAGGTCTTTGTGGAGGGAGGACTGCTGTAAAACGTGTGTGGATCTGGGGTACAAAAGATTTCCGGATCTAGTGAATAATCATTGGAAACCGTGGGAGGAAGCTCCTTATCATTTGAGATTTCCAACATGGAAATTCGGGAGTGCGACTTTGCACTTCCGATTGAATCTGCTACTCACGAGGGAGGTTGGAAAGATCCGGAGGAAACCAGAAGGTGTGAGTTCCATGTGTCGTTAATGTGGTAAAGAAATAGAAACTTTAAAACATTTAGTACTGTATTGTGAGATATGCGAAAATCATCGTAGGATATGCTCTGAACGATTTGTGAAAGAGTTGAGACACCCCCTTGTGAATTCCTATGGAATCATTTAATTAACTCCACCTCATTTGCACTTATAAATAACATTTTAAATGAGAGTAAAGCTAGTACAGAGACTGAAACTTTCTATGATGAATTGTCTGCCTTTTTAAGGTGATTTTATTGATGGTGTTTGTAGTTTGTTTTATTCTCTTTATTTTGTAATTTTGGGGGTTTTGTGTAAATAAGAATTACGTCATTGTATAAGATATGTACTAATTGGGATGGGTGCAATATTCATAAGATTTATATATATGTATGGTTTATTTTAAAACTATGTACACAATAATAAAAAAGGGCATGTTTTTCAGGCTATCATCCAGCCCTCTTTTTTCTTATGCTGGGTACGGAATCGTCAGTAAGCCGTGCATTGGAAAGCTATTTAGATAATGCCATGAGATTAAGGAAAACTCTTTTTGAATCTTTTGACCTGTGATGTTTTACGTTTACTGTAATTACTGTATTATTTATTTGATCTATCATTATTAGGATGAATTTGTATATTAATATTAAATTGTACTATGCAGATGGAAAACATGTCGCATTAGTATTCTATACAATATGAGTATGATTTGTAATGGTTGGATTTATTATCTGTAATTTTATGCAGTATTTTCACTCCGAAATAAAGAATTTGAATGAACCAATGAATGAATGAATGAATGAATGATACTACATGTCCTGTGACAAATATAGTTGGAAGGAGAGCGTTTGCAGACACCAACTCAGATTACTTTTGTGACAAGGTCACATCAGGGAGAAACGGGACCCCTCTCAACCTTGAGATCAATGGGAGCCAGTAGGGGTGTTGGAACTGGTAGGTTATTACATAAAAGCCCAGCCGGCATAGAGTAAATGAAAGTTGCTTGTCTGAGGTCAGGTGGATGGTGTACTGTACCAAGAGGCTAGACAGAGGGCAGATATTCAAGTGCAGTGGCTGTATTCTGAGTGGGTGTAGGTGAGATAGTGTGTGTCCGAGTGGGGGGTACTTGTTGAGTGTGGTATGGATAAGGGGTCAGAAAGGTGAGAGAGAGAAATACTACTGGTGAAACTTTGTAGTAGGACCAGGCTATTTATTTGTATCTGCTTGGGACTTGTGGTTTAGCACTTACTTTTAACTTGTTTTAGCTTTGCCTTAAAGGTCCTTTTTAGAAACTTCATCGCGCTGCACTCACTTCCTTAACATTTAACTGGAAGTGTGTCTACTATCTCTATAGCAGCTGCGTCACTACCCCACGTGGTTTCCAGTGCATATTTGCCGGGTGGAGCGAACGCACAGCAGACTTGCATGAAAGGCTCACCTGCAGCACGTCAAAGGCACACTTAAGGCACGCTCGTCTGTGGTCATCCGTGACGAGACAGGGCGTCAGGGCCAAGACCACTGGTTTGATTCCGGGACTATCATCAACTGGAGTCTGTCCCAGGAGGATATTTTGCAGGTTGCCCCTGCCTCCACCGAATTTCCAACTGGTTTTGTGCGAGGTGAAATGCTGTCTCTGCCTCCTACCTCTAGTTTTGTCAACTCCCATCTGAAGTGTGGCCTAATTAATGCTCATTCTTGGACAGCACATTTTCCTGAGTGCCACAAGCTTCTTTGCGAATATGTTCCAGATATCTTATGTATAACAGAAACTTAGGTAGGTGTCTCCTCAGACCACATAGTGGTTCAGCTCCTCACCCCGGGGTTTAACATACTCCACTTGGATCGGGCATCCGTGCACCCTGGAGGGGGGGTTGCCAGGATGTTTCGGTCCAAGCTTACTGGTACCCTTCTTGCATTAGATCATATCATAAGAATGGAAGCCATCCTAGTTCCCCTTGTTCTCTCCCCCACTGCCCTGTCCACATTCTGCTTGTTTATCGTCCCCTGGCTCTAACCCTAAGTTCCCTGAACTATTTGCTGAATTGGTCTCTGGCCTTCAACTCTGCTTTTCAAACTTATGGGTATTGGGTGACTTTAATCTTAGACATAAAGAGCTACCTAATGCACCAGGAAACAGTCTTATCCCCACAATGTGTGATCTGGCTCTTCTGCAATTGGTGAACAGTCCCACTCATAAAATGGGCAATATTTTTAATTTGATCTTTGCATCGGAGCTATGTACCACCACCTTTACTCCCTGTCCTGTGACCGACCTGATTTGACAATTGTTTGATTCCATTTGTGTGGAAACCTTTTTTCAAATACCGCCAGGCCTAATATTTCCTCGGTAGCACATCACAGGTGGCGCACTGTCTCCCCTGTTGAGATTGCTGCTTTACTGTTTGCTCACTGTGATGCTTATCCTTTAGTAGATCTGGACTGCATCTCTCTAGCCAATTTGGCCTCGGCAGAGTCTCTTGCCCCTCTTAACCGTTTCGAAGACCAGAGCTTGTCGCTCCGAGTCTTGGTTTGATTACCCCATTCAAGCACTCCATCTCAAGAGGAGGCAAGCTGAAGGGAGGTGGCAGTCCACCCATAGCCCCAGGACAGGCTCCTTCCCTTTACTTTAAGGCTGTCTGTTAAGCTAAATGAACCTATTTCTCTTCTCAAATTGAGGGCTCCCTTAACAGTTTTGTACCTTCTCTCTCTTCCATCCATGCTGAGGCTGTTGCCCCTTCTCAGGCTCTCTGTGATTCTTTTGCACATTCTTTTTGTGGAAACAATTGACATCATCCGCAAACAGAGATGCTTTTCTGGTGTGCAATTGGAGCAGACTCCTCCTACTTTTCAGGCTCCGGAGCCTGGTGACCCGTGGTCATCTTTCCCAGTTTTCTTCTGCTCAGGACATTATGACAGCTACATCCAAGCTTAGGTATGCTTCTCTTAGCAATGCAATCCCTCTTTACGTGATAGAAAAAATGCCCTCCATTGCTCCTCTCATCACCCAGGCCATTAATCATTCTTTCAGCATGGCCACTATTCCAGTTAGCTTAACGCACGCGTTGGTTATTCGCCTCTTGACAAAACCCTTGTTGGATGCTTCAATCTTAAACCATTTCCACCCCTCTCTCTCTGCTCCCTTTTCTGTCTAAATTTCTTGAATCCCTGGTGGTCCCATGTCTTAGTTAATTTCTGAAAAGCTCCTCCTTCTTTGATGGCTCTCAGTCCAGCTTTCGCCCTAGACACCGGACTGAGAGACTGTTTGTCCCCACTGTGGACGACCTTATGCACCTCCAGGGCAGCATGGGAACTCTCATTTTACTTGATTGCTCCACCACCGTTGACACGTTTAACCACTTAGTCCTGTTGAAGTGCCTTATGCAGGCAGGCACTGCAGGCACTGTCCTTGCCTGTTTCGGCCCATTCCTTTCTGACCGGACTCAGTCACCCCTCTCCCCCCCACCCTTTTGGTCTGTCTCTGCTCCTCTCACTTGTGGTGTACCCCAAGGGACTGCCATCTCACCCATTTTGTTTAACATCAACATTCACCCTCTGGCCAAACTCATCTCATCCCACAGCTTCGTTGGTACTCTTACGCCGATGAAACCCTGTACTATTGGACCTTTCCCTGCTGCTGTTGCTATGGTAAAAGACCTTGGTGTCAGGATCACAGCCACCCTCTCTTCTGATAAGCAGATTGGTGCAGTATGCCAACAGGGCCACTTGCTGGCTAAAATCCTGAGTAAGGTTCTTCCCTTCATACTCGCGCAGCTTAGGCCTCTGGTGGTGGCTTCCCCAGTGCTGTCCGCTCTGAACTACTGCAAGGCCTTGCATCTGGGGCAACCTGCTGATCTTATTTAACAATGTCAGGTTCTTCAGAATTTGGTGACCAGGGTGGCCACATCTGCTCCCTGTTTTTCTCATGTCACTCCCATTCTGCGCCACCTGAACTGGCCCCGGGTCAACACGCTGATTTCCTTTAAGTCTATCTGTCTGGTCCACCTGGTGTATTATGCTCCAGAAGCAGAGTATCTGCAACAGAAATGTGTTCATTGTGCCCGCACCCAAGCACTGAGGCCGACTCACATGTGCTTAGTTGTTGTCCCCCTGGCTCGGTATATTCGGATCGGCTGCCAAGCTTTTTCTACCGTGGTCGCCAGGTTGGGGAATTCTCTCCCTCCCTTTCTCTGTGTTATCAAGGACCATCTCTCCTATAGGAGGGCTTTGAACCCCCATTTGTTTTGATCCCTGGCTGTTCTGTTTTGCCTCCCTTTGCTGTGTCTAGCACCAAGATGCTCCTGGGCGAATGTCGTGATTTATAAATTCTAAATTAAATCAATGAGAGAGGGACAGAAGTGCAGGGGAATTAGCGAGGGGGTTAGGATGAGTGGAAGTGTTACAGAGAGGGTATTGTAGGAGAGAGGTCAGAGAGCGCAAAGCGGTAGTGGGAGTAGTGGTAAGGATGCAGTAAATCAGGAGAGAGGTAGTTGGAATTAAGTGATCTCGCCCCCAAATCTCCTGAACCACCTTTGGTTGGTTTGTGCTCCTTCGCTCAGCTTGCACACACTGGCATATTTGTGGGAAATATTTACACCCCTCCAATTAAAAGAATTCAACAGCCGACAATGGGTAAGTGACTAGTGGGTGAATGGGTATGAATGTGTGTGTGCAAGGCTAGGGTCCAGTCAAGAAGCATTGGAGCATGGACATTTTCATACGTTTTACTGGTATTTTTGGCAAAGACAACTTGATGAATGTTAGCACAAAATGGAAGGTTTTGAGTGGGGGTTTGTAGCACAATGGGGCAGGCAAACAGGGCAGTTACTTTCATTAGCATGGCATTTTGTACTCACATAAGATGCAAGTCAAATATGATATGTGTTTGGATGGCAGTGCATGCTTTACTGGTGTTGAAGGCAAAGGCAACATGATGAGTGTTCTTACATGTTGGGTGGAGGTATACATGCATCCAAACAAGGAAATGGTTTCTTACTGGCATTTTCAGGCAGAGCCAACTTGATGTGTGTTATTATGTAGCTAGGTTGGCATTTTGGTGCAGCCAGTCTAGCCATTTCTTACTGTGGCATGACATTTCTTCTGAGCATATATGATAAAGCAAGCATGATAATTGTTCTTAAGTGTCTAGACTGGCCTACATTGGAGTCAGTTTGGACATGTTTTCTTGTTGGGGCATTGTATTTTAAACAGCACAGCGAACAGGAGCAGGATGTTATGTGGGGGAACTGGCATATATTGGCAGAGCCAGCTTTGACATGTTTTCTGATAATATCATATGACCTTTTTTTGTTTTTCGCCTACCCGTCTTTCCAATGTGTGCTAGTCACAGCAGGTTTTCAGGCAGAGTACTGCAAGTACTCCCCTTTTTGGAGTTGGGGTAAGGATGCAGCACTAAAATGGCAATGCAGATGCCCTCCATTCGTAAGTGAATTTACAGGTTTTCAATGTAAGTAATCCGGTTTTGTAACACACCAAACCTCTACAGACCACGTATGGTAGGATATGTACATGGAATTGAAAAATTATACGATACTTGATTAAACCTGTGAGAGAGCAATACTAGTAATTTGTAGAAATAAGAACTTGAAAAGTTTTGTTCCTCTTCTGTTATGCAAACACTTAGAAGAGATACAGGAATATGATCAGCTATCGGTATTTGCAGAGGCGCTAATCAAACACATTTTCCACTTAGCTCTAGGTTCTGAAGTAAACAAAATAAATATTGGAGATGTCTGGCTGTTTTTTACAGAAATAATGGGGTGCATATAACAACCGCAAACAGTACATCACAACACAACACATCCTACTGAGAGTTTACCCCGAAGGTAACTTGTTGAATCAGTTAAGAATGCAAAAGGTGACTTCCCAAATCATTGAAGACTGTGTTTTGTGTACCATCGACCATAAGAACATAAGTGCTGTGGTGAAATATTCTTCCTTTCTCTTTCTATCCTAGCGTTCCCCTATCCCTATAACTGCCAAGCCGCCCCTGTCCCCCCAGAATGTGACATTACACCACACATCCACTACACCATGCATTTTGGTGAAATGGCATCCCTGGTGGCTCTCAGTTCACTTTGATAATGGTTAATTGACAACCTCAAGCCCGGTGAATAGCACACATAGATTATCATTCAGAGAGAAAATAGAGTTCCTTCATGTGTTCCAACATCTTGTCAATTGTTTTATTTAACAAATGTATTCACTTAATTTCATGTATCCACGACATGCTTCGGAACAACCATGTCCCTTTGTCAAGTAGTCTAAAATTAGAAACAAAAGATAAAACAAGGTCGATATAAACACTTCACTGTATCAAGGCAGTCTACCCATTTTAAGAAACAAACACCGAAATGTAATAGTTAACTAAAAGCGATCAGAACAACGAAGGATTTTGCTCCCTAGAAGTTGGGAACATTTCTGGCCATTAGGCCTGTGCATCTGTTCAAGTACAGACACTTTGGGAAACTTTAAATAGTCTCTGTTCGTACCAAGCCACCATTCCACATGGACCCTGAAAGCAACCTAGTCACATATCCCATTGAGCCATAATCAAACGTTGCAGTCATTGTTTTCATAAAGGCCAAATGGGAGTTGTCTTTGAAGACTCTGAAAAGGAAGTGCCAAGTATCATCCGCACTCCAGCCACCCCCTTTGAAATGCCAGGTACGTTCACGCCAACATATGTGACGTATGGAGAACAGATAAACCAGCAGAGAGCCGCAGTTGGGCTCTGCCCAGTGCCTATCAGACTAACATTGAAGTTTTTTGAAGTACTGACACCTAAGAAAACTTGGACATTAAGGTACCCATTGAGAAAACCATATCTACAGCCAAGACATAATGACGGTTGTCAGAATGTAATACCGGAAGAAGCCAAGAAGATACTAAAAGACGAATGTTGACATCATGAGACATCGGACGGACGCATATATAGAAGACATAATGACCTGAGAATATTGACAAGGAGATGAGATACCATGGATAAGTGACATCATGAACATACGATGAAGAAATTGATGTCAAGAAGCAGAAACTTATGCCATATGCATGATGAAGATATTATATTAAGTTAGTTTAAACGTGTACAGATGCAAGAAACCGCAAGGAGCAAAGAAATCCTGAAGCTTGCTTATGCTTAGTAGTAAAAGAGATTGCGGCAAGCGCCACCTGTACATCTACCTCAAAAGCACTTTATAGATGAGTGTAAATCTACTACGGACATGAGCAGAATTGAACAAAGGTTACTAAAGGTCTCAAGAGAAGAGTGCTGCAGCAAACAAATTGAGAATTAAGATGGAGAGAAACCCAGCTGAAGGTAACCATGCCAAGAAGCCAAGGTCGTATCGGGCTTTAATAGGCCAACAGTGGATACAATTAAAGAGAAAAAGAACAGAGTATCCTGTTCAGAAAGGTCAAGATAAGCCACAGATGGTAGAAGACTGGCAGAATTAAATCAAATACACGAAAATGCATGAAGAAGAGGCCAATTTCATGGTGTCTGAAGCACGTGACAAGGCAGGCAGGAACGGATGAGACTTTCACACTTACGCATGAACCCCTGCCATACCCATATGCCTTAATTTTCTCAGACCAAGAGCAGACTCGAGGCCAAACTACAAAGAAATAATTGATACATGACCACTGAGGTGATGAATGATTGTAACATAATTGGAGGGAAGCTGGGGGTGCAGACTAACTCCCTGCACCGGGCTGGCTATTCTGCATGCTGCTAAGCGCAAATGGAAAAGTATGAGTGGGGTTGATGCCAAACCAATCATAGTGGACCGTGTAATCTACGGTCCTATAGTTAGTAGAAGCAATAAGACGTCGTACTTTTAGCAACGTTTACAGTGGCCATTTTGAAGGAAGGGCTTAGTTGGCCCACCTGACATTGTTTATCCAATCCCCTCTCCCTGTTACCATATACAGATATAGTACCTATGTTAAAGTTACCTTCCTATAACCAATCACGTTGCATGTTAGGTTTTTAAAGATTGCGCATCAATGATGACGAGTTTTTGGTATAAATATTGTGGTTTTCTGAAATTAATTGGAGTTTAAGCGAGAAGGAAGATCGAGTGGTTGCTGGTGTTCCTTGAACTCCCCGTTTTTGCACTTGTCATTAAACGGACTCCCGATGCCAAACTATTGAGTTGTCATTATTATTTGGTGCAAGAGTACGAATCTTGCATCCCCATCTGTCTCAAGGGTGCTGCCGCTCATCTTAAAGGGCTGTTTGGAGACCCCCAGTCTTATGGGCCGGCTGGGGTCCATCCAGTTCAACTATATATCCAAAATGCCGCTCTCTGTCTCTGAGGTCATTCTCTATTTCCATTCACCCTACAGATTAGGGGGATTGTTTCCAATGCTCTAGATCTTAGCTGAGTAATTGGATAGCTCATCATGTTAAAGCCTCTGGCTACTGCAGATTTAACCGCGGCTGTTCTTATATCGGATTTATATTTGATGATTCTTTGTCTCAATAGTCTGGCTGTTTCTCCAACATGCTGCATCATCATGTCCAATTCCTCCACCTAGTGTGACAAAGCTTCGAATGCCCAGTCTCCAAGTGCTCTAGAACACTGCAGCAAGACTGGTAGCTGGTAGGACAGCCTTGCACTTCATGTCAACGCTGCCGATGGGACATATCTCAGTAAGTTAAGTGCTTGCTGCTGATAAATTGTTTAACAGCGAATTCTGTTAGTTATAAAACCGCAAATCAACAAACACTGAGATGGCAAGTGCTATATAAAAAAACAAGCTAT
Organism: Ambystoma mexicanum; assembly: GCF_040938575.1. Lineage (NCBI taxonomy): Eukaryota > Metazoa > Chordata > Amphibia > Caudata > Ambystomatidae > Ambystoma > Ambystoma mexicanum. Next base: position 332,517,292 of record NC_090924.1, on the reverse strand, counting down.
TAGAATCGCTCTGGCGTCCCCTCAATACCGAAATCACATTCAAGACTCCATGTGTCACTACAAATATCCTGACAATGGCACATAAAACCCTGGGGAATAAATGATACCACACAAACCCCTGTGTGTGTCCTACTCTCATCCCGTTATCTCCATTCCCCCGAATTCTCTATTGCTCAAAAGAGACCTCCAATAATCCCAGCCTTGCAGAGGGCTCGCCATGACCACCCCCACTAAAGCCAACACAGTTTACATGGGTACTGTCTGCAAAGTCCCCATGGGTCCCACGGGGGGATTATTTCTGGGCACGGCCCCCTGAGATCCCACGTCCCCTGCGGTGCTCGCCTGCAAATAAGTGAGGTGGCTGCTGAAGGCAATCAGTTTGCCTTCAGCAGAAAATATAAAATCCATCTTGCCTTAAACCCCACGCACACTCTCTCCTCTTGCCAAGAAGTGCCTAGAGGTGACTGAGCTTGCACAGCTGTGCTATTATTCATTCATTGCCCAGGATCAAAGCTTATACCAACAGGATTTTGGCAACGAGTTTTATAGGGTACACAATGTATTAACTTTCTGAGAATAGATTCAGTATCTACTCGTGATATAGGCGGTTCGGTACATTATATGTTTATTGCTTAGGTACACAAAAAGGAATTTACAAGGGATGAGAGATTCTGTTTAAGTGCTGTTTTAAGGATGACACAGTGATTTTGTATTTTAATACAGCGTGTACATTGATTAAAACCAAACACACACTTCATGAATAATAAAATGATTTTATTTAAATGCACAAATCTGTCAGTGCATACAATGTAGACTTTGAAACTTCGTATGTATACAGATAAGCAAATACGTTTAATTCACAGGCATAAGATTCAATAAAAAAGAACATTTATGTTCGTTTTCATAATGCACAATTATAAGACTACATCTAGTGCCAGTTATGCCCATTCATAAAACGCATAATCAGAAGACCTCGCAAGGCCCACGTTGCTAAAATGTACTATGGACCGTTCCTACGATGTTCGTGAGTTCCTTAAATGTTTGCTGAAAAGGTATAAAATGCGCACCTTTAAGCATTTATAAAATGCATAGCTCTTTTGTTAATACTATCTTATTCTATGCTGTTCTGCTATGATATAGCATGTTATGCTACGTTCTCTCAGCCTATGGTATGCTGTTGCATGCTGCGCTATGTTATGTTGTAGTATGTTATGCTTGCTCGTGCCATCTATGCTTTGTCGTGCTGTTATCTCCTCCTGTGCTGTGTTATGTAATCCTATGCTATGCTACGTTATTTTAACTCATGGTAGTTCGTGTCATCAGTCTCCTCGTGCAGAAACCCCTGCATGGATCCAGCAACATTCCGAGGATGTATACGGATGGACCTTTTCACAATTGATCGCGGGAATATTGACCTTTTCACAATTGATTGTGAAATGAAGGTCAGTTAGGACATATGTGCGGGGGAAATCCCCCGCAACGCCACTCAATCCAAAAAACTTTACACTTGCACAGGGACCTGAATGGACAAATCCTCTGTGTAGAATGGTGAATATGATCCTAAAAATTAGAGGAATGGTAAACGGCAAAAAATAAAAGTAGTGGAACACTGCTCCCGACCGTTCCCGCTAACTTCGATCACTGACAAAAGTACAACACCCTAACCCTAATGTTGGCCTACATTGCAACTAAAACCAGGCAATTGCCAGCCCTCCACAATCACCCTAACCTTATCCCTAGCCCATACCCTAGCTATGACCACAAATCGTATTCTAACCCTAAATGTTAGGTTTTCTCTAATCCTAACCATTCAGCACTCTAACGCATTGTGCTTGCACGTGGCACAGTACAAAACACTGAATAGACCAACAGGAAATGAACAGTACCCCTTAATCCAACCCCCTCAGAAGCTCTCCATAACCTCCATAGCCCTTACCCTAACTTTAACCCAAATCCTTGCTCGCATGCTAACTCTAGCCTCGCCCTAACCCCAACTCTCCACTAACACCCAGGTGTATCCTAACCCATGTCATGTCCCCCTCCCTAACTTCCCTAATCTAATCCCTTTCCCCAACTCCAACCAAACCCTCAATGTAATATAACTCTAGCTACCCCCAAACCTCTGCCCTCACCACAACACTTACAATAATCCTTACTCAACACTAACACCCTCCCAAACCGAAACATCACCAGCCGCCCACAAACTCCCTGACCAGGAGCCTTACACTAGCCTTACCGAAACCTCTAACCTAACACTAGCACCTACCCTAATATTAAACCAGGCAATCACATGCCCCCCCGACAACCTCCTTAACCCTAACGGTTACCCTCAGAGCACTGCAGTTTGCACTACTTTCTAGTTGCATTTTTGTACAGCGTTTTGCTTGGCGACTTTTTTTTTCACTCTCAAGGTATTTTCACCACAATTTTTTCACTGACTATATTTTCACTAAACAGGTGAGTTAGCACATTTTGGCTGTTATTGTGTGTGCGGTGTGAGGCCTTCTGGAGACACAGGCGCCCATTTCTAGGATAAACGACCAGGGATTCTGGCCTCTGCGCTCTTGCCTGAAGAACACCTGTCAGGTGCTGGTCTAGCCGTTGTCTTTTCCTGACGGGTCAAAGTTAGCGTGACATCTGAGATTGCTCTCAACCTGCCACCCGCCCCCAGCATATTAACAAAGCAGAGCTGGCGATCTGTATTTTTCATTCCCTGAGGTACATACTCTACAACTCTCGGTGATAATAAAATATACAACTGTGAGGGTCCATAACTTGCACAGAGTTGGTTAAGATGATGAGAAATGAGAAGCCTTATCACGCGCACACAAAAAGTGCTGTCTGGGATGTTGAACGCTGTTGGGCAGAGTGTAGTAACTTGAATGTCTGAGTCTGACTGTATGCAGGGGGAGGCCTGTGAGAATGCTGTGTGGGATGTGGAGTGCTGGAGGCCTGGGCGTTCTAAGGATGTCAGTTGTGGACTTGGAGTGAAGGCAGGGTCCAGAGTGGATGCTATGTACCTTCTCTCCCACCTGTAAATAAGAAGAATAAAGCATTCGTGCTTCATTTGCAACTTACCTGGGTCAGTCTGGTTCCTGTTCCTTGTATTTTACCTGACTCAGGATACATCACAGAGTCTCAAAAAGTAGCACAAATGAAATGGGTGCAGAAAAGAGCCTCGTTTCATATGTGCGCCTTTTAAAAATGTGCAGGTCGCCTTATTCTGGTGACCTGTGCATTTTAGAAGGTGCTGGACAGTGGCGCAAAGATGCGCAGTCCAGCGCATCTGCATACATTCGTGTTGGGAGCGCACTCCGGACACTAATGTCTGACAGGTTCCCAACAGCATTGTGGCAGGGAGCACATTTCACTGAGACGGGCCATTAAGGCTGTCTCAGTAAAATGACAACAAATTATGAGAGCCGCGGTTTAATCAGCGGCCGTCAAACTGCAAAACAAATAAGAGCAGGGTCAGAAACTACACTGCTCTGATTTGCGCCTCCCCTGTGCCTGTTTAATAAAAGCACAGGGGGCGACCAAATGTATGCGCATTTTAAAGAGCATAGCCTGTGAGAATTCGTGGCGCTCTTTACAGTGCTCAGAAACACCCCCTTCTTTGTCCAATGCGCAAAGGTGGGAAGAAGTCATATGAAGATGCGCCAATTCCATGTCTTTTGTGAATTGGGCAGTCTGAGAATCTGGACCGATGACAATCGGCACAGGAAAGAAAACACAGCATCTCAGCATTTTTACTCAGGATGTCCAGCAGATGGCGGTCTAGCATAAGAGAGAGATAACATACTTTTTCGACTAAAAGTGTAGGCAAACCATAGGACCGCAATGTTGCCGTTTTTCCAATATCTTTTTTTATATTAAAGGAGCGAGATCCTACTTCTCAAATCCTCGTAAATACGTTTTTTGGAAACTGCAGATAGATACTCCTTGTGGCGTGGCCCCTTTAAGGGCAAGCACGCGACGGAGTGACGTTCACTCCGTCGCGTGCCATATAAATAAAGGGGCGTCGCCCGGCGGCAGCAGAGCCACCGGGGAGCCCACACGAACAGCATCGGTCTCCGTGTGTCTCTGTGTGCACGGGAGTGTGGGGGGCTCACGGGGGCGGCGGGATCGCCCGCTAACAATGGCGACGAAGTCGGATCGATCCCTGGGCAGGTGGCAACGTTTTCGAGATGCGCAGATGATCGCGTGTGAGCGCATCCGTGAATGTTGGCCGCGGAGAGGGGAGAGACACGCGTGGCCGGCGGCCATTTTGACTACAAGGCCTCGGAAACTCACGGCTTCATAACGAAGCATCTGTGAGAGATCCGGACCAAATTTTTGGAGATTCCAGTGGCGGACAGTCACTGCTTGCAACACGTGCTGGTGGAAATGCAAGTCATTTGCATTTTCACTGTTTTTCATCGAGTTTAAGGGTGGAGCTACCTGGAGGCCTACTGGATGCACACTGGGGCCTACCCTGCTCGATTCTTGGATTCTTCAATCCTACACCGGCTGAAGTCTGGAACCTGGTGGTCCTACATTTGCCTGGAAAACCCTCGAACCTGGACATCATCTGAATCACCTGAGGGGCTGGGATCCTCATCAAGGTACTGGTTGTGTTTGGTGTCCAAGTTGCGGCCCCATCACGGGGTGCCTGTGCGCTTTACACCATGGATCAAGGTGCAGCGGCCGCCGTGGCCCAACAGCAGGCTGCTGCTCCAGCCCAACCCCCGCCTGCCCTTCCACCAAGACCATTGCAGAGACCTCCCGGTACCCTACAGCCGATGCCAGAGTTTGATGTCTCGGGCACGCCATCAAGCCTGGGACAGAGGTGGAAGATGTGGATGGATAGGCTGGAAATGTACTTCAGGGCCACGATGGAGACGAGTGACGACAGTAAGTTGGCCACTCTCCTGTATTCTGCAGGCCCTGCTGTGCACGAGATCTTCTTGTCCTTGCAACCAGCGGATGGGTCTTTTGATGCCGCCAAAACTGCGCTCCACAATCACTTCCTGCCCATGGCCAATGTGGATTACGAACGGTTCCTAATGGGCAACACCAGACAGAAAGATGACGAGACTTTGGATGTGTTTTATGGGCGGCTGCGCAGGCTGGCGGCACCTTGTGCTTGGAATGACCCTGATGATATGATTCGCAACCACCTCATTCAGGGCTGTTCCTCTGGTAAGCTGAGGCGTCAAATCCTGCGCGAGCCTGGTATAACACTACCCCGCATCCTAGAACTGGGGAGGTGCCACGAGGTGTCGGAGCTGCGGGCATCAAGGATGGAAGCGGGTGTGCGCCCTGGTAGGGTGGAAGAGGTATGCGCAGTCGGAAGAGGTCGCGGATCAAGACGCCCCATGAATACTCAAAGTCCACGGCCCCAAGTGGCGCAGTCCTCGTGCCTAAAATGTGGATATGACCTCCCGCACCCAGCAGACTGTCCAGCAGCGGGAGTGAAGTGTGGACGATGTGGGGGCACAGACCATTTTGCAAGAGTGTGCAGATCGACGGTCCCGAAAATGGTCCCCAGGGGACCTGTCCGGGCTGGCTCTTTCCGCCCCCAGAGAACATCCAACGTTGCCCAGGTGGACTAGGCCGACGATGGCCCCCCTCAAGAAGGTGAGGAGGAAGAAGAAGATGAAGAGAATTTTTTCTTCGTGTCATGCGTAAGAATGCTGAAATCGCACTCCAAGAGACAGCCGAGATGCGACGTACTCGTCAATGGGGATTCAGTACCCATGTTGGTGGACACGGGGGCGTCCGTGAACGTGATGGCCAGGCAACACTATGATGCAATGCAGGCACCACCACCGCTGACGGCACCGAGAGCGCGCATTTTCACATTTGGAGGCAACCATCCAATCCCACTGGATGGTGTGTTTGTGGCTGACACTCAATATGGCAACTCAGGCATTCGGGCAAGGTTTTACGTCATGCCGGTGAGCACCAACACGCTCCTCTGCTGCGCAGCTGCTGAAGCTTTGGGGATTGTGACATTCGCATACAACGTATATCTTGACGACATCCAGGAGCTCCTGGAGAAGCACACATCCCTCTTTGAAGGCATTGGACAGTTAGTGGGGGAACCAGTCCGCTTGCACATTGATGAGTCCATACAACCGGTGGCTCTGAAGCACCGGCGCATACCGTTTCACCTCAGGGATCTGGTAGACCAGGAATTGGACAACCTTGTCCAGCTGGACGTAATTGAGAAGGTGGAAGGCCCCACTCCTTGGGTCTCACCCATTGTCGTCGCACGGAAGCCCAAACAACCAGATGCAGTAAGGATTTGTGTCGACATGCGCCTGCCCAACAAGGCGATCAAAAGAGAGAGACACCTAACCCCCACCATGGACGACATCATTGCAGAATTACAGGGGGCGAGATTCTTCTCCAAGCTGGACTTGAGGGCAGGATATCATCAGGTGGTTCTGCACCCTGAGTCCCGATACATCACCTCCTTCACCACCCATCGGGGCCTGTATCGGTATAAGAGGCTGAGTTTTGGAGTGTCCTCTGCAGCGGAAGTTTTTCAAAACATCATAAGAGGGGCATTAGCAGATCTGGATGGGGTCATCAACATCAGTGACGACATCTTAGTACACTCCAAGTCAGAGGCAGAACACATGGCCCGCCTTGCAAAGACATTTGAGCGCCTCCGTCTCTTGGGACTCACCTTACACAAAGAGAAATGCGAATTCCTCAGGACAACAATCGAGTTCTTTGGGTTCGTGTTTAAAGCGGATGGGGTGTCACCCGACCCCCGTAAGGTGAAGGACATTAGAGAGGCCCGCCCACCTGAAAACGTCGCTGAGGTGAGGAGCTTTTTGGGCATGGTCACTTATTGTGGCCGCTTCATCAGGAATCTAGCGTCCCGTTCTGAGCCTCTAAGATCTTTAACCAAGAAAGACTCCGTGTGGCAGTGGGGGCCCCTCGAGCAGGCGGCATTTGATGACATCCGGGGTGCCCTAGCGGCAGAAGACACCATGGCGTTCTTTGACCCTAGCCTGCAGACGGAAATAGTCGTGGACGCCAGTCCCTATGGTCTGGGGGCGGTCCTCACTCAAGTGGGGCGCGAGCAGGAAGTTCGGCCAATAGCCTATGCGAGCAAGGCACTCTCGGACACTGAACAACGCTACTCGCAAATCGAGAGGGAGGCCCTGGCGGTGTTGTGGGGTTGCAGGCATTTTCGCCTATACATTCTAGGGCGTCCTGTGACTGTCATCACTGACCACAAACCACTGCTACCCATCATGGCAGGCTCCTCCTCCAGACCACCAGTAAGGATAGAGCGCTGGATGCTTGCCCTGCTTGAATACGGCGTGTCGCTGGTGTATCGGCCTGGTGTAAGCAACGCTGCAGACTATCTGTCACGTCACCCATGTGGGGATGCCTGGGCGTCTGTGTCCGCGGAGGAGGCTGATGAACACGTTCGTCTCGTCGTTGAGTCTGCCACCCCCAACTCCATGCAGGTGGAGGAGCTGGAGCTGGCGTCGAATGATGACGAGTGCTTTGCCATTCTAAGACTGGCCATGCAACAAGGTGCGTGGAAGACGGTGCTTGAAGCGCTTGACCGTCGAACATGCGAAGCCAGGGTGGCACTGGAACAGCTCTGGAAGGTGCGGGAAGAACTTGCATTCTCGGAATCGGGACTCCTGCTGAGAGGCGACAGAATAGTGGTGCCACAGACGAAGATCCCACAGATAATCGCTCTCGCCCACCAGGGCCATCAAGGGGCGCCCAAAACAAAGGCTCGGCTTCGCCAGAAGGTGTGGTTCCCGGAGCTAGAGCGGAGGGTAGAAGAGTTTGTGGCCTCGTGTCGGTGGTGTCAGGCCGCATCCCCAGCCCAGCGGGACCCATCCATTGAGACAATGCCTAGGGGAACCAAGCCATGGGAAGTAGTGCATGCTGACTTCGGCTCTACATCTAGAGGGACGCACTTCCTAGTGATGGTCGACGAGTGGTCGCGATACCCGGAGGTGGAATTTGTGGAGTCGCTGGCGTTTGGTGACGTGGTGATCGCCGTGGAAAAGATCTTCGCCACCCATGGCCTTCCATCGGTTGTGTGCACTGACAATGGCGCACCGTATCAGGGTGAGAGCTTTGCTGAACTCTTAAAGAACTATGGCATTCAGCACAGGAAGGTCACACCCCTCTGGCCCAGGGCAAATGGGGAGGCCGAGCGCATGATGCGCACCCTTAACAAGGTGTTCCGGATCGCCCAAGGCAAGGGTGAATGTCTGCAGAGGGCCCTGTATGTATTCCTACGGGGATACAGAACCACTCCCCATTCATCGACGGGAGTAGCACCGGCGGAGGCCCTCTTCCAGAGGTGCCCTCGGGATGTCGTACCTGAGGTAGGGGCCCGAGAGCCCGCCATCATTGACAATGAGCAGGTGGAGGAAGATCGGCTGGCAAGAACTCGGGCGGAGAACATGAGAAGAGGTCTGAAGCCACCCAACATTGCCCCAGGGGATGAGGCATTAGTGAGGAACCGTCATCCGCAGGGCAAGCTCTCCCTCACATACGAGCCCGCCCCCCTGGATGTTGTAGCGGTGAAGGGGTCTATGGTGACTGCATCAGATGGGACATCGTCGGTGACCAGAAATGCCAGTTTCTTTAGGAGACTGGGTGACCCGGGAGCGAATCGAGTAGAGGCTGGCGAAGAACTACCCGACGATAGTGGAGGAGATGTCCCCACCATGGACTCGCCTGTTCGCGGAAGAACCGACTCAAGTACTCCGGTAAGGGACAGTGGCAGGAGGTACCCCCTGAGAACAGGGCGTGGGAAACCTGCCCACCTGAGTGACTATGTGACGGACTGATCTGGGGTCATGTTGGCGATGGGTCGCCGGACTGTGTGAAGGCACCACTGGGGATCCAGGGTGGTTGCCAATAAATGGGGGATTCCTAATGTGTGTGCTGTAAAGTAGTGATTGGTCAGTTTTGTGTGCTGTAGAACGTAGAACAATTGTATCCTCCTTTGTGTTTGTTGTTATGGAAAAGGAGGAGTGTGGCGTGGCCCCTTTAAGGGCAAGCACGCGACGGAGTGACGTTCACTCCGTCGCGTGCCATATAAATAAAGGGGCGTCGCCCGGCGGCAGCAGAGCCACCGGGGAGCCCACACGAACAGCATCGGTCTCCGTGTGTCTCTGTGTGCACAGGGGTGTGGGGGGCTCACGGGGGCGGCGGGATCGCCCGCTAACACTCCTGTCAAATGATGATCGGTTTGATTTTTAGTTCAGATTTTGGTTTTGTTTAGTTACGTTCAGTTTAGCTTTGACTAACATTAGTTCAGCTATAGTCTAGTTAAGATTTACTTTAGTTAACTCATGTTTCCAGAATAATGGGACTTCAACAGTTCCTGCATATGGCGGCAGCCAGCTTGGACTTTCTTATTGGCTGACAGAAGGTCATGTGACCTTCTTCCTCCCTCTGTATTTAGTTCACCTGTCTGAGCACTTGCAGTCAAGGACCAAAAGCAGAAAATGGTGACTCCATTGTGCTTCCTCCTCTGTGGGACTGATAGGGCCAGAAAGAGCCTAGAGCTGGACACACTTCAACACAACAGGCCCAAGCGAAGAAAAAGGTCACAATCACTGCTTCCTGCAGCTCTACACTTATTTTCTGCCATTAAGCGCCGCCCCAGTGTACTTGACTGCTAATTAAAAAGGTTTGGTACTTGCCCTCTGCTGTTCTCATGTCGCAGTGCCCCAGCATACATCCTGTGCCCCTCCTCCCCACGCTTTCCCTACACCTAACCAGCGAATTAGATGCACACCCCCACAGAGTCCTCGCACTGCTCCTCTCTCCTCCCCCTTCCCACCCTATTATAAGCATCCTCCCCATGACAACCCTCTGGTCGCTCAACCTACACTAAATCCCACCTCATCAATCCCCTCTTATCTTCCTCAAGGAGCACCCCATCTTCCCTCCGCCTAATCCTCCTGCTCCACTGAACTCACGCTGGAATGCCCAAATGCTATGGAACAAAATCCCCTCTCTTTCTTGCCACTTTGACTCCCACAACCCCCATCGAAGGGGAATTGGCAGCACTGAAAAAAATGTGTCCTTCCCATGCATCACCCTGGCACTCGTGCAGCCTTGCACACTGACTCTAATAATGTTGTGTACTCCGCAGCTACTATGTAAGAAAGGTGGTGGGGTTAGCCGCTTGATCAACAAAGCCAGCCCATCTACCCCCCCAGTCCACATTGGCATTCCTCCCTATTCTGTTGGACACATGTCTTGTCAACTGGTGGCACCAACCACTCTTACTGTTGCAACTATATGAAATCCTTCCTTTGTTTGATGTTTTCTCTTCCCTTTTAGCATGAGCACTAAATCGTTATGTGATTTTACAACCCCTTGTCACAGGCCTCAATGGGCCTCATTACGAGGAATGCGGTAGAGTGATAACGGCGCCGGTAGAGCTGCCAGTGCCGTTACTCTACCGCCCCATTAAGAGGTCTGCTTGCGGGTCCCGCTAAGGAAGTCTGGTGAAACCAGGCGTCATTGGCGGGACCCGCTAGCAGACCAGGATGCTAACAACGGGCCCATCATTAACAGGTCGGAATGGCCCGGTAATTCCCTATTTCTGGAAACCGGACCCGGTAACCGATATGGGGGTAGCCATGCTGCTAAAAGTGGAATGGCTACCTCCATACTCGTAATAAGGCCTAATGTCTATGACTGAAAGTGATCCAGGGCTTCAAGCCAGTCTAAGAAGTCCAAGCTGGAAGGTCCCATATCCAGATTGAAAAGACTCTTTTGACTCCTTTGACTGGCAACCTCTGAAAGAGAGCATCATAGCTTAACTTAATTAAGTGACCAAGCTAAAAGAATTTCGGCAGTGGTTTGAAATCAGGTGATGGGTGAGATGCCCCAGATGACAGTGGAAAAACACTGCCAAACTACTCCAACAGTAGCAGTAAGAAGTTCTGAACTTGTGGGCTAAGTAACTGTGCCCCCCCCAACCCAGGTCTTCTTGTTATCAACTCATTCAACTGTGGCAGAGCTTTCACTTGGCCGTGCACAGCCAAAACTGTCAGTTTAAAGCTAGGTACTTTCACGTCAAAATATATACCGGGGATTTTTGTTTAAGGAAAAATCAAATGCCACTGATAGCAAGCCACACAATATGCAAATTGATTCAGGATAAAAGGAACTTTGTGATCACTTTTGTAGAGAAGTCTATAAAGAGCGAACCAAGAGGAGTCCTGAGAAATAAAGTCTCAGCTTGGCTACATCCTAAAGTCGGGAATGGGACTATAAGTTCAGATGACCTGAAAGTTCTTTATAGGGCACAGATTGATGAATGGTGCCCTTCTAACGACAGAGACTGTATTGTTGTGGGCTGTGGCAAAAGTAATATTGCTGTGTTCCTGAGCACATGTGAGAGCCTGAGAAACAGTGGCGGAGCTGGGTGGGGGGAAGAGGGGCTCTCGTTCAACCTGGTGCCCAGTGCACCCCCCCTCCTTTGCTCCTGCTAGACCTGAGCTTGGCTTGTCGCTTGCCTCGTGCCATTAATATCAATGCACCCCGGCGCACACGGCGCATGCATGTCACTCGTAGCACACACTCTCAATATCAGACAGCGCGGGGTGTTAAGTATTTCAATCAGGCGCTACACCCTGGTTTCAGCCTAGTATGCAGCACACAGCTGAAATGCTTATTTTATTATGTCTATACGTTCAATATGCTGCGTGATGTCCCACTCATATCACACCTCTTCTCAAATACCCCAGGTCACAATGGACCATGAATCAGGCTGGTTGGTAAAGGTAATATTTATTTATTTATTAAAAATTCAATCAAACATATGCTTTTAATAGGGAGATGCAATCACCAATTTGGTGACAATAACAAATAAGAAAATATGCAAAGCACTTAAATTCACTCTTTAGCAACACAAAACACCAGAGAAAAGAATACCTTTGGCTTGTTTGGAAAGATGGCATTTAGGTTAAGATTCCCCCCTGAAAAATTCCTCAACCCACAAATAAACAGTTCTAAATAGATATAAGGAAGCAGCAGGTAATCAGGAATCGGGAATAATAGACAGAATTTGAATCTAACCTTCCCTCCCCAAACAAGAGAGAAAAACGGATTTGAAATCTTGCACTTTAAAATGACATTCGGAAATGGCTGGGTAAAACAATGAATGTGTGCAAAAATTCTTAAATCAGTACAAATCTCTATGGGAGTAACATTGGAAAGATACTAACAATTATGAGCTATAGTTTGAGCAAAAGCAAACACTTTGAATCTGAATGGAATGCTGATAATAATTTAGATCAAAAATCACACGTGTAAAACTCTGCAAAAACGTGGATTCCCACCTAAAATTAACCAAACGGTTTTTGGGTTTGGATGTAGATATAGGTCTTAGGTATAATCCAGAGTTGAAAGGAAGTCTCTAGCTATTAAACTGATGAAGATATGCAAGGTTGAATGAGAGGCGTTTTACAAAAATCGGGTAGTGAAAACAGAAAAGAAACTCAGTTTGGACAAGAAAATATTTACTATAGTTTGACTCTGTGACTAGAGCATTCCAGCTAGAATACCAAGGAGGGACAAAGTAAGCTCTGGAGTTGATTCATGACTTCAACACCAAATCCCCAGTGCTCGCCCCGGCAGAACCAGTCAGATCACTCGAAGTAGGATGGATAACTTAAGATTTACACAAGACAAAAAGTACTAAAGAAATGACGCTTAGCAAGATAAATCAAAGACAGGATTGCGATAAGGATTCTGACAATCTTACAAGTTATTAAGGGAAGGATAGAATAGTTTAGAGATTGGCATGGGACAAGACAAGGCAAGGTATGCTATAGTTTCTATGATTCCTATTAATACTTACAGTCCACTTTAATTTAGGATTTTGGACCGTCAAGGGTTCTGGTCATCACACGGATCGGGTCTTAACAAGTACAGCTGGGCAACTCGGGCGGGACAGGATCATCTGGACTGTTCTGGTCCCTGGACTGCACTGGTTACTGGAGACTGGAGATCAGTGGGATGGCGAGTTTGGAGCAGGCCTACATTTAGAAGCAGCAAGCCAGACTGTATCAGAATGCTTCCCTGGGGTTTGTGGGAATTTTATAGAGTTTGAGGCCTAGCTGAAAAATGGTTCAAGCCTTGGCTTTGCAATGAAATCTGGAATCAGGATCAAGTAGGATGAAGAAATCAGGAACAGGACGCGACGCAGGAAATCAGGAAGAAAATCAGGAATCAGTGTGTTTGTGTGTTGTCAGGTGCCCTTATTTATCATGCCAAATGACATCACTAAAGTAAATGAGAGGGGCAGGCTTACTATCCACACCCATAATGCTAGGATTGGGCAAGAGCATAGTTTCCGCCATGCTCTTTGCTGATTGGATCACAGAAGAGGATGTCATGTTTGTGGTGTTACTTTTACAATGTCTAGAAGCCTCCCCTAGCTCCTAGAACCAAACTCTCATTTTACCACAAATAAATCTTTATACAGTGATACCCTCTGAGAAAATCAGATAAACACGTTACATATTTTGTGGGTCATATGTCAATCCAAACCCCAAGTCTGTGGGACCTGGTTTAGCCTTTCTGCTACATTTTGGCAATTTTAACCATGAAAGATTTGGCCTAAAATTTCCCAGTTTTGTACATACATGTGCATTTACCTCCGGGATGTGTGCACAAAATGTTATGTGTGCAATATCAATACTTTCCCCACAATCTGGGATTCTTTACAACTTATGTTCCTTATGCAGTAATGGGTTCTACCATGTCTTCAAAGTAGAGCATAAAATTAGATTTAAAACTACAACTTTTCATATTTTTCCTCATTGTTGCTGCAACGTTAAATGTCTTTAAAGTTCAGTGACAAATAGGCTTTTTGAACCAAAAGGAAGTCTATTGTCACTTAGCAGTTTTTTTCTTCTTCCCCAACTGCAAGCAAATGTCAATTCATTTGAAGCAGGATAAGGGGCCTCTTTTTTTTGGATTGCAGTTTCCTGTCCTTCACACTTGACAGGTGAGAGTCTTAGCCTGCTATTGGCTCCGCCTTGGGCAAAGACAAATGTCTGATGCAACTTGGAAAGTCCCATTGTCCTGGATATTCAAAGCCTAGCAATTAGCCTTTCCTGTGCCAGCAGTTTATGAGGTGTCACCCTTTCTCAGGGCTAGCAACTGGCAAAGCAAGTTTTCCTTTTTTTGTATATAGTTTGCCAACTCAGCCTGGGTTTTAGCTTTGATTTCTCCTTTTTTCCTTTTAAATCATAACTTTAAACCTATAAAATTAAAACCGTTTATAAGTGTATTTTTAGCAGTAACAAATCCTTTTACATTTCTAAGTAATCAAGCCTTTACACAACAATGTACTTTTAAACTAGGAGATTTTGCCCCTTCAGTCAGGAAAACGCCCATTTTACTATTTCCTTAAATTCGGTTTTCATCTCCAGCAAATATACACTTTGTGCAGTTTATAGTTCTTGTCTTTAGTGCTGGAATTGTTTTGCAGCATGGATACAGTTACAGGCATCTATTTAGAGTTTTTCTCTGGGCAGTTGATCCTTGATACTGTTGCAAAGAAATAGCTGTGTTTCTCGTGAAAAATGAAAACAGAGCCCCGGGTTCTCTGAGCCACAATGAATGATCCTAGGCATTGCAGGTCCTTTATGATACAGTGGTTTATGAGAAAATTATGAATTTAGCGACAATCAGCACTTTTAGGTCTCTCCAGGTAAAATGTTGCAGAGCACACTGGCACATTCACGCAGTGAGTACTCTGTTTCACCCCACCTGAAATGTGTGTGGCAGGGTGTGCAGCCATTTTCTGGTTGTGACAAAAACACAGTTTAAAGATCCTGATGCGCCCAGGAGTCAGCACAGCCATTTTGTGCTGTTTCTTGCACCACTGCAGTGAAGTAATGTAACATAGCACAGCTGATTGGGTCAAAATATCCCACAGGGGGAGTGAACGAGCCTGGGATGAGGTCGCTCAGACAAGGTTCCGACCTGTGTCTCCTTCTCACAAATGTGTAGGTGTCTGTCAATATTAGCATAGGCTTGCAAGTTGCGGCAGCGGGCACCTGCCAATAAATGTGATTGTGATTTGTGTGAACATGAAGTCATGAACACAATGAATGCAGTACACTGAGACTGAGCTCAGCTGCCAAGCACACACTACAGTAGGTGGGGAGCTGAGGGCAGCAGCTGCACATGAATCTTTAAGGTGGGGACTCTGAGGAGTCTCACTTTCTGTTTGCCCAGTGTTTGCTGTCATACAGGCAGGCAGTCAGTCGTGGCCACCTGTGTGCTGATGTGCAATGCATGATGTACGGGAACGGAATACGAGTCTCTGTCGTCAGACATAAATTATAAGCAGCGTAGCCTGCCCGTTGAAGGGTGTGTGGTGGGGCCCCGATGATGTGGCACTGCAGGGTAGGCCTGCTGTGTGCCAATGATGTAACAGTTCGCACCAGGCTAGTGGTTGTTGATGCTATGTCCAATGTCTACTCTGTGTGGCTGACTGCGTGGTGCGGTCCAACATAAATTATAATCAGCCCGACCTGATAAAGGATGTGTGGTGACATGGGTGGTGGGGGGTGGCCACCCATGTTATAAACAGTTTGCACCACACTGGTGGCTGTTTGATGCTGTGTCCACTAAAGACGTCACGTGTGCCTCATAGCCTGGTCCGGACCGTCATGTCTGATATAATTTATAAGCAGCCTGATGAAGGATGTGTGGTGGGGCGGATTGGCGGTGCGGGTGGGGTGGCACTGGCTGCAGGCCTGTGTGCCTGGTTTTGTGCCATGATGTTATGACTGTTAGCGCACTGCGCTTGTGGCTGTTGAGTTTTATGCTGTGTCCAGTCCACCTTGTAAAGACGTGTGCCTGGAGTGTGTACTGTACAACAGATTGATGATGCCCATGGTGTGCATGTGAGTGACACTGACACTGGCCTTAGGAGAGCATGCGTGCAGTCAGTGTAAGGGTGATTCGTGCTGCACAGCCCCTCTCGCCAATTATCCGGCACAGATTTACCCCTGATATGTTTCCCACTCTAACTCTTACTGTTGTAGTAAAGAGATTCCCTTGACTTATATTGTGTTTAGAGAATGGCACACCGACCTATTGGGTGATAATTGTATGTAAATATGTTCAATGTACAATGTTTTGGCGAAAGCGCTATATAAATGACAAATGTTAAATGCACTATGCCCCTCATGCAGGCAGAGGAGAGAGCTCCTGGGATGCCTAACAGTAGCCTGACCGACCTGTCCTTTGTTTTTTCGCATTCTGATAATCACAAACTGCAATTACACTATGCAGAACAAAACCATCATGTACCCAACTGCAAACAAATTAGGTCTGGGTTCCATCCATCCAGTTCAATGCACTAAAACTGATGCAATCTGTGGCTGTCCGCTGCCCTGGGCCGTGGGAGGAATGGCAATTCATTCCTTTTGTGAAAGACTATTTGAGTAGTACCCAAGTGGGAAGTTTTTGATCAAATATGATGAAAATTGTGCATTTTAAAGTATATTCATTCAGTAATACTGGTCAAAACTACTAGCTGCAGCATGGTGAAGTAATTTATCATACTGGCCCACAAATAAGTACCCCACTTTGACCCAAAAAAACTGTCCCACACTGGCGTTTTGCATTTTTGGTTCGGGCAGTGCCCTATTGCCCTAATGCCCTATGACCCAGGACCACCCCACATCAAACCAACTTTGCCTGAGAGTCCGTTTTCCTTATTTACCATGTAAATTGAATTGAAATTCGTGAAATGCATTAGCATGAAACATGAAATATCATCTGTCTGCGCCCCACGGGCAATGGCTCAATAATGAATTTAACATTGTGTTTAGCTCATCGCAGATAAAAGTTGGCATAACCGAGTACACTCTGTACTCCCTTTATGGATGTCGGAGAGGGCCAGTTAAGGATAGTGTCTACCTTGCGCGTGTCCATGCGTACGCCCCGTGATGTGAGAATAAAGCCTAGGAAGTCTACCCCTGTCACATGAAAGAAGCATTTCTCCAATTTGGCATATAGCCGGTGTTGCCACAGTTTCTCCAAAACTGCCAGGACAGGGTTGACGTGGTGGTCGAATAGATAAGAATGTCATCGATATAGACAAGAGCGCAGACGTCCAACAGTTCGCGGAGCACGTCATTCATGAAAAATTGGAACGCCGCTGGGGCATTTCATAGTCCAAAGGGCATAACCTGATATTCATAAAGGCCATATTTCGTGCGAAAGGCCATCTTCCACTCGTCTCCTTTTTTGACTCTTACTAGATGGTAGGCCCCTCGTAAGTCTAGTTTTGTATATATCTGAGCGTTTTTGACTTGATCCAAGAGCTCAGGGATAAGCGGTAACGGGTACAGTTTTTTTACAATGATCTGTTTAAGTGCTCTATAGTCAATGCAAGTTCTCAGGTCTCCCTCCTTTTTAGGCACAAAAAAGAGGGGCAAGGATGCAGGGGACTTGGACAGACGAATGAAGCCATTTGCCAGATACTGATCAAAGTAGGTTTTTAGATGCTGGTTTTCCTGGTCTGTTAGGGCATAAATCCGGCTGCAGGGAACTCGGGCTCCAGGTACTAGATCAATTTGGCAGTCATACGGTCTGTGCGGAGGTATGGTGTTTGCTTGCTCTTTTTGAAAGACATCTTGGTAATCCAGGTATTCAGGTGGTAGTGAACTGGTGAGGCCCAGTATGCTTTCTTTCTTTGACGAACCTGGGTTGGTAAGACCTTTTAATGAGAATCCCTTGCTATAACAGGTGTCGGCACAGTCTTGGGGAAAGGTCAGAACTCGTTTACACCAGTCAATCCTGGGATTGTGGGTCTCCAGCCAGGGTATTCCCAATATCATCTGGAACTGAGGAGCGCCGATGAGATCGAAGGTGATGTCCTCTTGGTGACCGTCCTGAAACAGAAGCATGACCTTCTCGGTGTAATGCGTCACTGGGCCGGATGATAGCTGAGATCCATCAATTGCTGTGACGTTTTCTGAAACGTGCTTCTGTCGGAGCGAAAGGCCTAATCGGGTAGCCAGATCTTGGTCCATGTAATTTCCCACAGCCCCACTGTCAATGTATGCCTCCAAGGCATGTATTTTCGACGGTTGCTTGTGGTTTACCAGGAGCAGAGGGATCACTAGATGTGAGGTCTCTATAAGTTCCTTTTCACCGTTTGACAAGTGGACCCCTATGCTTGTCGGGCGTTGGAGTTTCCCGAGTCCTGTTCTTCTTCTTCACCTTGTCAGTTGCTCCAACTGCTTTCCTGGGTGGTTTCACCGGGCATTCTCTGAGATATTGACCTGCCTTACCACAGTACAAACAAAGATGATTCTGTCTCCTTTTCTCCCTTGCTGCCTTGGTGAGTGGGCTCTGCAAGCCTCCGATTTGCATTGGCTCGGACTGATCGTTGTGATTTGGTTCGATTCTCACGGCGTCGCACGTAGACCAACCGCCCCTCGGCCCCCTTGGACCGATCCATCTTCCGATCTTGCAATCTGTGATCGAGCTGCACTGTCATGTCGATGTATTGTAACACTCAACTGGTATCCACAGGGACGTCTCTCAGCCTGTTCTGACCTCTTACAACCTCGAACCCTTCCCTGGAGGCTATTCGACTGGAGACTGGGC
This sequence comes from Ambystoma mexicanum, assembly GCF_040938575.1. Taxonomy (NCBI): domain Eukaryota; kingdom Metazoa; phylum Chordata; class Amphibia; order Caudata; family Ambystomatidae; genus Ambystoma; species Ambystoma mexicanum. The sequence goes on along the minus strand of NC_090924.1, from coordinate 332,498,647 downwards.
CTGAAACACAAGATTGGTAGAGTTTAACTCCCTATTGTCTCTGTGTGCTTGAACCCCTTCTTCCCCGGGGTCCAACCCTTCCCTTTGATCCACAGTTCACCTTGTTTTCTTGGATAGTGTGCTCTCCGTCCTGCTTTCAGCGCATGGGCGCGTTGATTGATGCGGGCTCGTTGCTGCCTAGTTACTTCACTGACATGAGTCCGACAGGTAAGTATAATGAGTCTTTTGACCAGTTCTCTAACTTCGTTCCTTTCCTTCCTTAGATGATGGCGGCGTGCTGCTGAGATGAGTAGCGCTGAAGGTGAGTGAGAGCGCGATGCGCGATGCACCCCTTTCGTATGTGCATTGAACTGAGTTCTTTTTCTGTGTCTTTTAGGTGCCACGACGTTTTCAGTGTGGATGCTGGTTATGAAGAACAAATGCGGTGGGTAAGCGCGGTATGCAGCGCCTCTAGATGTTTCCACGCTAACCTGAAGTGTCTTTTCCCTCTTGCAGATGGATGAGAAGTTCCGGAGACAGAGTTCCCCCAGAGCGGCTGGGATTCAGCTAAGAGTTTGAAGCTCATACAGTATTTAAAAATAAGCGAAGATTTGCAGAATGCTTACTAATGCCTTTTTTCTTTTCCCTTTTCCTTAGGAAGCGGCGTTCCGGGATGGGAATGACACAGCCGAAGATGCCCGCAGAACAGAAGGAGCGATGAATGATGGGCAGAAGCGCTGCAAGGTAAGGCTGTTCCTAACGGTGTTCTTGTTCTTGCAGGAGCTGAGCACAGAAGAAAGATGCAGGCCTACTGGAGACCGATACGAACACGGTGAGTGTCACGCTGCAGGTGCAGAAAACGCAAAGCATGTTTCTCAGCCTGGGTGTGGCTTAAATAGTCTCTGGGTATCCCAGGTGTCTCTGGGCTGAACCACACCCAAAAGACTAGACCGCACGTGCAGTTCTGGGAACCGAAATATGTGGGGGCATCCATCTTGTCCCCATCAATGCAATACAAGTCCAATCCCCAATGTTATCCTATGGGAGTGAGTGGGTCTGGTGCCACAAGCGCCAAGTCTGACTCCAAGTGGGTCTTTGGAGGTATGGAGAGGCCCTTGAGGGCCATGTAGGTGATCGTGGCCTGGCTCCAGCCGGACATCTTGGAGGGCTGGGGACATGAGGGGCAGGAATCATGACATGTATTCAGCACATCTTTCCGGGGGATTTACTACTTGGGCTAATACGTCCTTAAGTTCCCCTTGCAAGCCTCGGTAAAAGAGCCTAGTTCTTTTCTCCTCTGGCCTGTTAGTTTGTGCTATCAGACGATTGAAGGAAGCAATATATGTTAGTAGGTCTTGATTACCCTGCCGCAGTGATAACAGGTCATTGTGCTTCTGGCAGGGGCGCTTGTATGATCTGGACCGAGTCCCTTCACTGGTCCCTTGCACGTGGTAGTCCAGTCCTGCTGCGACTAAGCCACTATACTTCAGGTAAGTGTTCCTGTTTGCCTTTGTCTTTCCTCGTCTGCTTTTATTGTATTGTAAAGTTTGTTGGTTTTACCAGGCGTTAAGGACGGGACACACAAAGGGATAACGGGGTCGATAACGGTACCGCAATTTGCGGTACCGTTATTGCCGCCTTCCCCCTTCCCATTGAGCCCTATGGGGGCTCAAATGGGAATGGGGAATGGCTCTGGTGAATGGGGAATTACCGGTCCCGCCGACCTCGGACTGGACCGGTAATTACTCCCTTCACCAGACCGGAGTCGGACCGATTTTGGAGGCAGCCATGGCGCTAATAGCGCCATGGGTGCCTCCAAACTCGGAATGAGGGTCTTTCAAATGTAGCCTTCCTAAGTATCGAAAGAGACCTGTCTGACTCTGTGGACATTGATAACGTAATTCAGACATTTGGTTCAATGAAACCCTGCAGAAAGGCTTTGTAGCGCAGATGATCCATAGGTTTATTGTTGAGGCAGAGGGCTCTTGGTCCTAATCTGTGATCGCAAAACATCTTCAAGCACATTAGTCTTTCGTTGCCTACCGCCACATGGGACACAAGCTCATCCTCACTTTGCATTTGAAGGAACAGTTTCATCCTCATTACTTGCATATGTTTCTGTCTATTTATTGAGCCATTGTTATGCAACAAGCATTTTATATCAGGGATATTTATTTCCATCTCAAATGTTTGGACACACGTTGGCTTTTTGGTACTTAGAAATGTTTAGAAAAGATATTGCACTGGCGCACTCAGGGAATGCTGCTATGAGAAAGTATTTGTATTATCAGGGTATTTTATTTTAAACACATATGTCTGGACAAATGATGGTCTGTTTGTGTCTGAGAATCTAGGAACATTATTAAAACATGTTTCCATTGCAGTCTGTGGTTTTGTATTGTTTGACCTGGTTAACACCAGCCTCGTATGGTATATTAGTTGCTTGTGAATGTTTGTTGCATTGTTGTTTTTTACCTTGCAGATGGATCCGATTCAGATCTCGAGATTTCATGTCAAATTCAATTTTAATTGAACATTCCCTCCATAACAAATATGTGGTGTTTAACTGATAATAGATGTGGTTTGTAGAAGTGTATGGTTTTATAAATTAAATATATATCAGGTAAAACACCCTGCCAGTTTTTCCTTGAATATTAAGCATTCCAATTAGCAGTTAGTGGACAGTGAAGGAGAAAAATAATGCTGAAAGATGCAAATTATAGTAATTGTTTGAATTTATAATTGAACACCAAGTAAATGCTGCAACATATAGACATAACACACAAAAAAGTATACCTCCCCATCAACAGTCCCTAGTTATACCCGCATAATTAAGGAAGTGGTAGTGATCCCAGGCCTCTGACCCCCTGACCCCTCTCTGACCTGACCGACGCGCCGAGCCCCTCTGAGGAGCACCTTCCCCCCAGCACCAAACCATTGCTGAGAAATATGTCACTTGACTTCAATCTGAGAATTGTGTCACACTATTCTTAACTAGCAAAACTAAGGGGGTCATTACGAGATTCGATTTACCGGCATGGAGGCAATACCGGGTAGCACTGACGCCACTAACAGCGGCTGATTACAAGTATGCGTGCATGCGCGTAGCAGCATGCTGGTATCGACATTACCGGCATGCCGAAAAAGACCCAAAAACATCCCTTAGCGGCATCATGGAAAGCGCTGCCACCTCTTCCGTCTCCGTCCACCCCTAAATAACGGGTCCTGCATTACCGGGCCCGGCATTACCGGGCCCACTAATACCGACACCGGAGGTAACGTCATCGTGCCGTAATGGAAAAATGGCATGGCAGCCATCTTGAAAAGCACAATCCATTGCCATCCTCGGGATACAGGACCTGGAGCCTCACACCATCAGTCACATCAGCGTCTACACCACCAGCACTATGCCAAAGGCCATAAAGAAAAGGGGCATCCCGGCAGCGGAGGGAGCGGTTCTCTGAGGATGAACTCAACATGCTGGCGACACTCTGGCAGAGAATGCATACGTGGTGTTTGCCTCACACCTCAAGAGAGCTGCACAGCTCAAAAAGAAAGAGGAATGGGAGCTAGTGGCCCAGAAAATCAGTGCAGTTGGCACCACCCCCCCCCGCACTGTAAAGGACGTTAAACGCTGGGACAACCTACGCCTCCGAGTGTGCAATATCTTGTCTGCTAATCGGAGCCAGGGTCTGGCTACTGGCGGTGGGTCCAACTCACCCATTAAAAATACCCGCTGGGAAGAAACCTGCGCCAACACCATTGGAATGGAGTACATAGAAGGAGTGGAAGATATGGAACGCAGAGCGTCATCATCGGCAGATGGAGGTGAGTGTCCAAAGAAAACACTGAAATGCAAAGTATGATGTTGGTCCACCAATGTGACCGTGCCATGAGGCAATGCATGGGCCATCACACACACATGGACACAACCCTGCCTAGATGCTGTCCCCAGCACCGTCACATTCACATGCATGCAGCATGCCAATGCCATACCTGAGACACACATCATAAACAGAGAAACGGCATGTGTCACACTGCACGCAGTCCACAACACAAAGGCATGTCACACAGCATACACCACCTCACACCTGAACCTAACGTATGCCTGAATAACCCCACTATATGGCAAACAACCTGTATGCCACAAATGTAAGACAGCAAGTCATCAAATGTGTACAACTGCACTAATATCATTGTATGCATGATGCATGTACAACTATCACTGATGCCGTCCCTCTTTCGGTCACCCAGAGGCCATGATAGACAGCGATGCACAGGACTCTGCAGCACAGGCCACCACTCCATCGAAGAGGGCCAGGTTCAGGGAAGACACTAACAGGCCTTCCACGTCCAAGGGCACAGGCAAAGCGCATCAGCCACTGAGGGCAAAGGCAACACAGGATGGCAGGGAACAGGGGCGTCAAAGGACAGCCATTACACCAACAGTGCCAACACCTGTGGAATCCACTGCAGTCGAGCCAGTGGCAGATGGGACCCTGTCTGCAGCTAACAGCTCTGAGGTTTCCCTTGCGACCTCTAAAAAAAAAAAAAAAATGGAAAAAAATAAATCTTGTTTTTTTTGTAATGCAAGCTCCTGGGCTGTGGCCAGCACCGTGTGGCTCTTTACTTCTGGAGTGGCTGGCTTTCTTGTTCAGACCCCTTAAAAAAAAAAGAAAAAGAAGAACAGGTGTGCCAAAAGTAACACTTTCAGCACTGACCATAAGAAAGAATAGGAATACCAACTAATGCGTCTTTCTGGAATTCTATACAATAATTGCTAGACTCATTAAAGGTTTATTTCAGGCACACTTCAGGGGGTGAATCACTGATTTAGTCTGTTCTTAAATGCCTCAACTCAGCCTTTCATCCTTCTTAGGTCGATAAATGAGTACCAAAACAGGTTGGGTGATATTGGGTGTATATTTTTTCTATATAAAGCGCTTAAGCGTAAGCGCATTATAATAACATCATTATCATTTGGTCATGGACGTCTGCTTGCATTCACAGTAATTTGGTAATATGGGCCTACACACACTGATCTTAACGATACATATGGCGATCCATTCTTGTATGAAATGTGCATCACATTATAGTGATATTGTAACCATATTTTTCATAGTGTACAATGCTATGTGATGCCATTTCCTGTTTTGTCAACGGGTGAAAGGTTGTGTTCTATCGCTTCCCACGATATCACTTCAGGGTGGGGTCACTTCCTCTGATGTCATCAGGGAGTCAAGGGTAGTGTGATGTCACTTCTGCTACCCCTGGCATTTTGGTGAAATGACGGCCCTGTAACTGCTTGGTAGGGGAGGCAGCTGCCACAGCGCCACAGAGTGGCAATGATGAACAATCCCAAGGCGGGGTATGTGTCCCTGAGGAGGAGAACCACTCCATGGAAGTTGGTGGCACGCCCAGCCCCGCCCAAATACCCCAGTACACCCCAATTAGCTCACCCGATGGCACCTCCCACGTCCAGTCTGGAGGAGAGGCAGAACCAGAGGCCTGGAGCCCCACACAGGACCCACCTGAATTGGGCCTCTTGCCAGATGTACCATCCACCTCCACAGGGGTCCGGGACTGGGAGTTCAGGATGGCACAAATGGAGGCGCTGCAGCAGGAGCTGACCGGGCTTGTAAAACAATAGTCTCTGATGGTGATGTGACGAGGAAGGAGGCCCGAGAGAACACTGCGGCCATGAAAGGGGCCATAGAGTCGAGCACCTTAAAGATCTGTGAGGAGCTGTCGGCAGTGAGGAAGGTCCTTCCCAGGATTGCGGATGACTTGGAGGCTCAGCATCCTGCCCCGATAGTAGAGCATGCGCCCACAGGGTCATCGTCAAGCTCCACACAGACGAGCCCCCTGCGCAGGTCTGTGCGCACCATGCGGCGCCCCAACCTGCCGCCCCCGGAGTCAGACACAGGACATTAGTAGCAGGGTCAGCCTGCATGTGCAGAGTTATGCATACTCGAGTGGCATAGCATTGCATGCCATGTGTGGGGGAGTTGTGGGGGGAGGGGTTGGGGGTGTGTGTGAGTTGGAGAGTCTGAGCACTTGTTACTTATTTCCTGTTAAATACACCTGTTGTGTACCAAAAGAAATCACTTGACTGGACATTCTTTATTGTGTATGTGTGATTTATTGGTTTATAGTGCATAGTGTCCATGTACCCCCACACCCAGTGCCCTGAGTCCCACATTCATGGCACCCTCTGCAACCATGTGTCTTAGAAATATTGGCCTATCACAGACTGGCGCACAGCACGTCCCTCCTGTGCATCGCCACCTGGATGATGTGCAACCCCATCTTCTTCATCTTCATCCTCACCTGGTGGTTGCTGTTCAATGTCAGGGGGCAGAGGCACATTCCGTCGGATGCACATGTTGTGCTACATGACACATGCCATGATGATCTTGGTCACCTTCTCATACCTGTACAGGAGTGTCCCACCCGACCTGCTAAGGCAGCGAAAACTTGCCTTCAACAGGCCAAAGGTCTGCTCGATCACCTCACGGGTACGGGTATGGGCACGATTGTAGTCCTCTTTGTGCCTGTTCTGCAGGTTCCGGACAGGGCTGAGGAGCCACAGCTTCAAGGGATAGCCACTATCACCTGCATGGGTGCAAAATCAGGTATGTTTAAGTCAATTCCTGTAAGACACCTGTACTCATCACACATGCCTGCAGATATTTGTTGTTCACATGCACATGTCCCTGGATGTATGCATGCATTTTACCTTACCATAATGTGTGCTGTCCCATGGTCTAATGGTGTTGGTTGCATCATCCAGATGATACAGGGTGTCCACTCCCTTGCTGGTGTTCATGCACTGTGGATGCATACCGCTGTGTTTGATATCATAATGTGATGTGTAGTGATTAGTATGATTTTATTACTAGCAGCATTGGCACAAGTCTCAGCATGATTTCTCATTCAGCGCATTTTATTCCCATGGTGACATGCAGCGCTACTGTGGTGGTGGCCCTGTGACAAGCAGTGTATTCCCTTGGTGGGATTGATTTGTGCACACTCATGGATGCTTGTCCTGTGTTGTGTTTTCCTGCTGACGTTTACATTGTGCATACTCACAGCATGTTGCTGGATTGTGTTACAGAGGGTGAGGTCTGATGATGTACAGTGGACGTGTTGTGGGATGTGGGCTGGTTGAAAGTCAGGCATATTGTCATTGGTGTGCAGCTTCCGTCACTACTATGGGGTTTGGTTGTCATGTTCAGTTTGGGATGCTTTGGGGCGCAGTGTTTTGCAGTATGGACATTGTGCAGTCACCACACCAATGGCACCAGGGTGGTGTGTGCATCTGAACCTCCATTACACTGCCATGTGCCTGTCATGCAACTTACCATACAGCCAGGCACGTCGTCCTGCATGTCGCTCCATGTAGCGTGGAGTTCCGCAGGACCATTGAGTCATGAGTTGATCCGGGAAATCGGGCACAACAATGTGTGATGATCTTGCTGGAGTCACATACCATCTGTACATTGATGTAGTGATATAGTTTACGATTGCGGTACAACACCTCGGTGGCATGCAGGACCACCAATTCCACATCGGTGCAGTCAAGGGCACCAATACAATTTGGCATGCCTGCCAGTGCATGGAAGCCAACTTTTGTGTCAAAGATCTCCTGGGCAGTCGGCGGTAGGGATATGTAGTCGCTTGAGTGCTTCATGAGGGCATCCAGCACTTGGTTCAGCATGCGTGTAAATAAGGGTTGTGATATGGCATGCATCTGCCCCACTGTGTGCCGGTAGGTGCCGTGGCCAAGAAGTGGAGCACAGACACTACCTTCAGTAGAGGGGGGGGATGGCGGTGCAGATTTCAATCAGGCTGACAATGTTGTTGTGTATCATGTCCACAATGGTGGTGATGGTGTCCCGGTCCAGGCGGTACAGGGTGTGGATCTGCTCAGGGGTTAGGTTGAATGGACTGGCTCTGATGCGAGGGATTGGAGGGCCTGTGTTGCTTATCTTTTACATTTCCTTTTTATGTTCTTTTGTTTTTTTTGTTAAAAAATGTTTTATCATTGATTTTTTTTTGGACTAGTGTAAATACTGTAAGTAATAGTTTCTGATGCTTGCGGTCCAGTATTAATTTATGTTATATGTTTTTTCTGTGAGCGCTCTGTTGTCTCCAGGCTTGCAGCACTATATAATTCAAAAATAAAACAAATTCACAGTAGCCAAATTACGTTTGTGTGCCGACCCACAAATGGCAAATGCAGTGGGCTCCAAGGCGGAAGCGGCACTATCCAGTGTCGGAAATGTAGCACTCCAAGACATCATGTGCCGGCTGGTACAAGCTAGCATTCTGTTATTGTTTCCTTTATCTTCTGTTATCACTCAGTAACTTCAGACTTTTTAATGAAAACTTTTAAAAGGAAATAGGAAAATATTTTAAAAGGTTACCCAGAGGTGTTAATTTAACCAGTGTAATTACCACGGCCGAGGTGGAAAAAGCAGGACATCATGGCATTGCAGGGAAGAAATTGTCGCTTTCTTGGGTCTTGGGATTGTGAAGGGGACCATCTGTTCAGTTTCCTTCCATCTGCAGCAAAATGTCAAGTAGGACAAGTTGTCCCTCCATGTATAGCCCTCCCGAATTGGTCATCAGATAAACGAATGCACTACCACTAATAAATCACAAATGTCCCCAAAGGCCAATCCACAGTTCTTGCTTTCTCCACTACCCAAATGGATCAGTCAATTACTGCAGTAGCAAGCCAGGTGGCATGATGCAAGACTGCAGATAGGCTAGATATGTCAGGAGACAGGTTGTCAATCTTGGATGTTACTCTATGCACTGCCAGTTTCTCATTAGCTTGGTCTGGCTTCCAGGTGAGTTCCCAATTCTCAAACTTTTACAAAGGTTCTGCCATTTGTCTAATGTGACAGAAAGCATTGCTCATCAAAATAAGTAAGCAGGATGTAGAGGAGCAGGTGTGGATTTGAGCAAATTCTGTGCTTGCAGCCTGGAACGTCTACAAGTGCCAGTCACTTTATTGCCATTTTCCTCAGTTTGAAAAAGCAATCATCCTTATAATTGGGGGGCAAATAAACATTCATGTCAATGTTTGTGAGATGTGAGTTTTTTCTGCAAGTGCCATCAAAACAGAACTTGCTGATGAGCCTGATCTGGAATGTCACCATGGCTGGCAATGCAATGGAAAGGGGTGTTGCTTTTTCAGATGTCCAGGATGTCCTCAATGAGCAGTTGCTGAGAACTCTTGATGAATTGCAACACCTTGTCTTGTTCAGAGAACTCATGGAATAGTCTAGGATTCCTCCAGAACTATGGCAATGTTGACGGTTGGGATGGACAACAGCTGAGACTAATAAGGGCAGGCACCTGGTTTAAAGGCCTTGCTCTACCCAGGTAAGTAAACGTTTGTAAAACACAAATGAGCAATTTTATAGAACCCGAAAGAGAAAAACACTAAATCCTGACAGTCACGAACCACAAAATTGGTGACGATGACTGCTACTTTGATTCTGATTTAATACATAAGAAGCAAGTGATGTATACACGTAGGTGAAACTTAGGATACTCGATAAAATACATAGAACACACATGGCATAGTACATGGATACAACGCCCAAATATCACTGTTTGGGTCAATCTTTTCAGCAATTACATTCTCTACGTTCTCCTGTGGGGGATAACATGAGCAGTGTTAGAGTAATTGCAGTACACGACGTGCAGGTATGTTGAATTGTGTAACAGTGGAAATTCTTAACACAGAAAAACGGGTCAACACAACTGTGGTTCTGGGCCGAAACACAGTTGTGTTGACCCGTTTTGCTCAGAAAAAGACTGGCAGAATTGGGAGGGACAGGAATTGAGGCCCACTCAACTGCCACCATCCATCTCAAGGGTAGGACAGGCTCTGGATTTCTCCCTTTTAGGCTTCCCACCCCAACTGAGAGCGGTTCCCGTCCCACCTTCACAAGGCCAGCCCACTGGCTTTGTCAGAGTAGTCATTTTTTTGTTTAAGGGAATTTAGAATGCATTGTTGTCAAGAAGTGGTTTTCACTTAATAGAAGGTCACTAGAAATACGTCTCAGAAGTTCCTGACACATATGTTTAAGGCACAAGAGTGAAGAGCTTTTATTAAAACCATCACTGATGACCAGGGAACTAAGGGCGGTGATAAGCTTCAAAAGAGGTGGGCATTTCAGATCTCCTACAAACGTAAAAACAACCCAGACAAAAAAGCTGACTTGATAGAGAGACCATATTTAGACAATCTGACCCTTCCTACATCAACCATAGAACAGCAAGAACTATTAGTGGCCCGTCATGATATTAAGGAAGTTCTAGAGGTGATAAAAACTGAACACAAATAAAAGTCCAGGTCTTGGAGGCTTCAATGGCAGTATTTTACTAAACTCTAGCTCCCATCCTCACTGCCCTGATAGTAAAGATTTTCTATTCATTTAAAGGGGGATGAGAGCTTCTTAAATTGATGCTTAAAGCTTAAGTAATAGTACTTCTAAAGCCAAGCAAAGGTCCAAAGCAGTGCAGATCTTACAAGAGGTTTGCCTCAATAATACTGATGAGAAAATGTATATTTGTATTCTGGCCAATAGACTATAGCAGTTGATTCTTTGCATAGGTGACCCTAACCAATCAGGGTGTATTGATCAGGGAAGCACGTTTGACTATATTCCCTCAATATTGCATTTAGTTGATAAGGCCACCCCAACCCTAGTTCCATTCTTATTTTTGGCTTTGGATGCTGAAAAAGCATTTGACAGAGTGGACTGGGGTTTTCTGAAGCCCACCAGTCAAAAATATAATGTTGGTCCATACATGAATAATATGATTTTAGCAAATTATAAAAGCACAAAGGTGAAGAATGGAGTTAACAGGGAACCAACACACAAAATAGCTTGATGTATGGGCTCCTGTCAGATTGGTAGTTAGTAGGTGCTCCAAAGGCTACCTGTTGGTTTGAGTTTGCACCCTGCTCTGTTCCCTACACCCTGTGTCTGGTTAATATGCTTGTCACTATGGCCGGCCAGCAGTTCTTACGGCTCTTGGAGGAGCCTGTCGGCATTAGACCCTTAATGGACTGTGGAGCTTGGGGATCCCACGAGCATCACCTCTGGGGTCTACATCACAGAGCGAGAGGTGTCGCTCACCTCCCAGGATCACGCAAGTCTCATCATAGGGCCTTCAACATGTAAGCTCATCAAATAGCTCCCTCCTGGATATGTGCAGGGATTATTACCATATACAAGAATGATGGCCAGAGTGATGCAGAAAATTATCACTCTATATCCCTGATGGACAGCACTGGTCACATGTTCGGGAAAATGCTATTTGTCCACTTAGAACATTGGGTACAGGAAGAATACCCAAGATTGCTAGCACCATGTAGGCGTTCATCATGGAGAAGGGACGGTGATGAAAGGGCCACACCTGACACTTTTCCACATGTAGTATGTGGAACTATGTAAGGGAAGCCTGTGGCTGGGTTTTGTTGATGTTAAAAATGTTTTTGATTCCATCTGGAGAGATATGTATATATTATTATTATTATTATGGAGAGTATAAGCTCTTCATAATAACACTACAGAAGGGATGGGGTTTAATCCTACAGTAGAGGTCCCCAAATACTTCCATATGGGAAAAAGGGTAAGTCATATGAGTGTGTTATCTAAATTCCTTCAAACTTAACTGAAATTATGCTAATGACTCGGTACAGAGGGTAGGTTCAGACCCTCTCAAAATGGTGAGATCAAACTTGTACTCATACTCTTTGCTGAAGATGTAGCTTCATTATCAAGCACCAGAAGGGGCTTTATAAGATGGCTGGCAATGTTTGAATACATTGTCAATTCAAATGGTTAGTTATAAATAGTATACAAACCAAACATATTGTATGATTACACAAAAGCCACTTAAGCGCAAGGTTGCTGTTGGTGGGTTACATCTTTAGTGTGTCCCTGGTGTCCGGGGTCAGTAATGTGAGGCGGACAACTCCTTGTAGTTTTCTACATGTTAGATATTTTATTAATAACAAAAAGTGCAAATAAACCCTTGGTAAACCTACTCTACCAGGGAGTTCCCTGTCTAGTGTATGTTCTAAGGGGATTTCTCCTAGCATACATACAACTGGCCCCTCACACTAAGCAACAAACATTCAAAGTAAATCAAAAACAACATAAATAAGTGATAACCAAACAACCAGTGACATGAATGACCTTCGCCTGTCCTGCGTAGATCCCTTTCCCAGGAGTGTCTAAAGTCAATCTCTCCAGGTGTCTTGAATCAGTTCTTGAGAGTTCCAAAAGAAATAAAGGTTCACCCAAACAAAATTCCACTGGTAACAGTTCTTTAGCTTTCTCTTGAAAAGTTCCCCTTCTAATTCCAGTAAAGAACACAGCACCAATGGTAATCCTGGATATCCTCTTTCCAGGATGGTACTGCCACAGTTCAGAGGCAAAAGGACCACTTCTGCTTCAACAACTGGCCATGTGTTTATAACCTCTGTAGTGTTGTTGGTATAATTTGTCAGGATGCTTCTCCTTAGGGTGTTGCTTTCCTCTTGACAACTCCCCTCGACTACTATATCTGTGAAGGCAGGCTCCTTTGCTCCCCAGTATACCACTCCTTCAACCTCCTTTAATGCAACATTCACTGACCGTATTATAGTCAACCACAAGTCTGATAGTTCTGCTTCAACTTGGTACTTTATGAATGTTAGGCAATTTAAATACAAGATTCTTTGAGCGCCACAGGTAGGCAAAACACTCTTCTTTCCTATGTTATCAGGAAAGGGCATTCTCTTTGCCTCTTCTGTCTGTCTTACTGTCACCAATATAATCTTCCTTTCCTTCCAGACTGCTTCTCTCTCACCTTCAACAGTCTCAGCATTACAGATTGTTGACAAAATCTTCGAAAAAGCACCCAGCTCCCTTCCCCCAGCTTCATTCACACCTTAATGGTCCAGTAGTTACTCTGAAGCTGAACTGCCACTCTTCCAGCTTTGGATAACCTTGTCATGCTTATATCCGAGGACACTGGGCATTTCACAACTTTAACAACTTCTGAATATAGGTGGTTAGATTTTAATAGGGCTGGTTTCCCTATAGAAAGGATTCGCCTACTGTTTGCAACTTCTACATTTATAGAATATTTGTTCCGTATATTTCCAGATTCAAGCTTTACAAGAGAAACAGATTTAGGTACACATGGCCAGGACCCTTGTTCTATCCAAGGTTGACTACTGTAATGCCCTCTATCTAGGTACTAATCTCCGCAACTTAAATAAGCTACAAATTGTCCAAAACAATGCGATCAGAGCGGCCCTTAACATTCCTAGGCGCCAGCATATATCTGACACCAGGCGCAACCTGCACTGGCTCTCTATCCCACAGCGCATCTCCTTGAAGTCCTTGGCTCTCACACACAAATGCCTCCACAACCAAGCCCCTCGCTACCTGGCTAACAGATTCTCTTTCCACAATTCCACCAGACCTCGCAGAGCGGCCCAAGCCAACTGCCTTGTCATCCCGCGCTTTAATCTCCTAAGATCTGGTGGAACCAGCTTCCCCATCCTGGCAGCCAAACTTTGGAACTCACTCCCCAATGACCTTAGAGCAGAACCTTCCTTCCTGAAATTCAAATATCTTACCAAAGCATGGCTATCCGCCCAAGACTGCTAACATCAGCTGACTGCCCTACTTGCACTTTGACCTACTCGGCATCCCTTATTAACTATCCTGTAAATCACTGCCTTATCGATATTCATTTGAATGTATATGTTGTAAATTTTGTATATCTTCCTGTAATAATCTTGTAATACTCTGTCACATTGCCTTGTCATGCTTTCATCTTGTTGTAACTAAGTTAAGCGCCCGGATGCCCCTGGGCCTGGTGCGCTATAGAAATAAATAAAATACTAAAAATACTAAAAAATGAGCACTCTTTGATAAAGATTTTAAACTATAAAGAACTGTAAGGACTTCAATTCTTTTTCATTAGCACGGAGTGGTACTTTGACTCTGGATGGGAATAACAGTTGTCCACATGCAACCTCTCTTTGTTGTAATATGCCTTATAACAGGTTGCAAAAGTCAATTTAAAACTTCCGAGTGATTTAACAAAGCATTCCCCTTCTTAAATGGAGACATGTGACTATTTCGTTAAAGTTATACAGTTCAACAATAGAAAAAGGAAAACGGTTTGTTGCATTAGATATGTGCGTGATACATTTCAATTGTTATTGAGATTTTTCAAAGCAACAAACAACTTCTACTCCTATTCTTACGCGAGTTATAATTTAGCTGGTAACAGTTACCGGCAAGGGTTTTTCAGTGAGCTTGAACACAGAGCTTCACTCACCAGCTCTGGGAACACTGCAGTTGCGGGCTACTTCCACTTCCTGACTTCTCATCCTTCTACTACTGCTTTAGGCTCTCTTTAGATCCACATCCCTCTTCAGCATGGGATTTTCCAGTCCGGCCTCGACCACAGGGAGTCTCCACTCCACTGACCCTCGGCTTGCTTCTGCACACAAGCCTCGGGTTGCAGCCTGATGCCGGCTCTGCAATTACAGCCACTAGGCACACCTAGGAAGACCTTCAATCGTGGCACATCTCTCTCAGGCAGGGTTCGTGAACACAGGACCAAATCAGAACCTGCAGGTCAAATCTGCTTTTCTCTCATCCCGGTGTCCCTTAAGTGATCACACTTCCTCATGAACTGCCAGCCTCATGCTGTTCTCCTTCTTCTGCTACTAATGCCAGCCTTCCAGCTCCTGTTCCAGCTCTTTCTCCAGCTCCTTCTCCAGCTCTCTCCTACCTCCCCTTCCTACTGCAGCCTTTTATGCCTCACAGCTGGGGCAATTGATTTTAGGTGCAGGTCCTTAATGTTAATTGCCTGACCCTGAAAAGGCTGTTAGGCCCATTTTTTGTCCATTACGTCTAGATGCCTCTTCAGCCCTCTTCCTCGTCTTAGTCCTGGTGGGATTCTGAGACATGTAGTTCATTTTAGTAAAATTGGATTTTACACTCATGCATTCTAAACCTACTCCTGATTTCCCACATCTTGGACTTCGGTACACAAGGGCGTTCCCACCGCTAGCGCATTGAGACTATAATAATGGTAAAAGGTTCTACATAAATTACAACTACAATACAATACAATGCAATACAAGTTTGAACATCAAAGTGTATCCCATGGGTCGAACATCTTAAGTTAATAATGTGCCTGTTATGTAGGGGTTCATTTTTGAAGTCCTGTGTATTGGGCAGTGGGGGACCACCTACGTGTAAAGATGCAGGTAGGTCGATCCTCACTGTTGAATTTTGGTCATTTGAACCGCAGAGGGCAAAAGTGTAGGACAAAAGGCGGCTTACAAGCATGTACACCACCATATGACCTACACTTTTGCACTCTGCCACGCAAATTCAGTAAACGCCAACATTGTTTGAATTGTAAATTAAACCGTGTTCCATTAATTAAATGCAACAATCCAACTACGAGTGGCATTTTTTAAATGAGCTTTTTAGTGAAGTTTTATTTATGTTTGTGGCCTAGAGGTGGCTCATTTCATTCAGACCCTAGTGTCTCACGTTCATTTTGGATTGGTCTCTTGATCCACCAACGCTCCACCCGATCTCACCCAAACACCTTTCAATCTCCTCTGTGCTGGCTGGACTTTTTTAGCCCAACCTCCCACCTTCCAAAATGCCTCCTGGCTCCCTTTGGTCCCTCTGGTGACATGTTCACCTTGGCGAATCTCTTGCTAAGCTATCCGTGGAAGGCTTCAAAAAGGCTTTTAGCACCAACCCCCTTTTTAATTCTCATTTTCCAGGCTTCTCATGTTCCTTGTAGTTTTCTTGCTGTGCTTGTAGGTTTTGCTTCCAATTCTGTTTGCAGAGGATTTCTTTGCCTCTCTGGCTTCGCTGCAGTCTCTTCTCACTCTCAGTTCATTTTCTGCTGCCCTTCCTGAGGTCCTTCTGGGCCTGGTAGGTCAGGAATTCGGTTCCTCATCTCTTTTTGACAAGAAAAATCCCAGATCATTCTATTTCGGTTCTTGATTCAATCCCCCTGGTTCCAATCTGGGTTTCCTTTTCTGCACATAGGTGCCTTCTGGGAGATGTTGCCCTGAAAACTACAAAAGAGAACTCTAACCAGAAAAGAGTTGACAGGCATTTTGGAAGGGACAGCAGTACCAGCAGACATCTGCAAACCAAAATGGGGGGCAGGGACCGGGGCAGCCAAAACTCACTCACTCCACCTCTTGGCTTGGCTAGGATCAGCTCTAACATCTATGGTCCTGTGGCTGAAATTGGGGCCATCTTGGAGCGGGTCCAAAGCTTGTGGCCCGTTGTTCGGCATGCTGGGTACCCGAGTCATCACCAGGCTCCAGGATTGCCCCATCATGCCCTGGGTCTAACTCCATAATCTATGGTGCTGCAGTACAACCTGGTGGCCATCTTGGTATGGGTTTAGCAATCCCAATTCGTAATTTAATCGCATGAATAAATCCCAAAGGCTATGTGGGGCACTCAAGTCATTAATAGAGGGGCTTAACTTCCCAAATACCCACATCATAAGTATCTAGAGTCTGTGTGTATCTAAACACGTTTTGTGTGCAGAGGTTGTAAATAGTAACCTCTTGGTTGACTTCCTCATCTCAAAATGAAACATAGTCGGGACGTATTCACTTCACATGGTGCAGGCAATACCCAAAGAGGAAAGCCGAATCCGGGTAATGCGATCTCACGTCTGGCCACAATCAAGAGTATTGATATTAATGAACCGCGTAGAATCCCGTGCTGGGATAGAAGAGAGACAGTGTGGGTTAGAAGGAGCCGGCGAGTTAATTTATTAACTTAACAGGATCCGACTCTGAATGATGTAAAGGTAAGGATTACACCCGTTTGAGCCTCCTCAACTGCTGCACTATGCCGCACTATGGGATTAACATTAACAGTAGCCCTCTCATTTCAGATCTGACAAAGGGCCATAAGAATTATTTCAAAGAGCTGACAATCCGTCGGCACTACAGACCAATAGAAAAGGAGAGACAATCTCCTCATTGGAGACATTGCTACAAACAGTAAAAAGGTATGTTAACTGAGGAGTCAGTGCGCGTGTTTGAGCCTGGCTCATTGCCATTAGAGATACCCACTTAGCAGTCCATATTTTCATCTTGTATTGGAGGTGGAGTGAGCATGAGAGTTAATAGTTGTTGAACCCCGAGGCCACAGTGATTGCTGGAGCCTACCCCACAGGTATTTACACCAAATGAAGGTCATGAGCAGGGGGGGGGGAGGAATGACCCAACCACGCTTACTTGATTATACTAAGCAGCATTTGATGCCAATAGTACCCCATTTTATCTTGTTGTAGAGTGGCAGAGAAAAAGCCTGCACTGGTAGCAAGTCAGTTCAGACTGGTTCAGAAGTGACATTAAGACCAAGCTCCTGAAGAAAGTTTGCCACTATCGGGTTGGATAACTGAAACATGTTGAGCATGAGAATAGGGAGGATATTATATCAATTTAAAGTCCCCCCCCTATCACCCATTTGTATTTGTGCCGGTAAGGGATCTGCACCGTTCATACCAGGGTGTTTAGAATATGAAAGAGTCACTTATGTCTTTTGGTGTTTGATTTTAGAAGATATGTGAATTTGGTATATTGATGAATTGTATGAGTGATTCTATCTGAACTATTATGCGTTTAATTGATTTTGAATAAAACTGTATTTTGTAGGATTTTTTTAATGAATTGGACAATTCAGCTAGAATAAAAGTTTGTATTTGTAATAATTTTTTAACGAATTGTGCACAGGTCACTGTCTTGAAAGCTTATAAATACCATTTGGTTTTGATGGTTTCTCTAGACTAGAAAAAACAGGTGTTAGTCCCACTTGAGTGTTTTGAAATCATTCAACCCATCCGGGTATATGTAGGATGCCACACACCTCTGCAGTTGGAGGAGTGACCTGGAGTCTCTTGTTTGTTTGAATTGTGTATGTGTGGAGTTCAGATATTCTCCAGTGATTGGAAGCATTTGAATTGGCTCGTGAGATCAATAATGTTGACCAACAGGATTGGGCTACGTGGTTGCTAAGGAGAGTACCTCAAACTTATGACTGCATTCTGAAGTTGAGTGTGGGTGACAGTCGTCACCATGAGTGTATGAAAGCTGCTTTGATTGTCAAGTTTGACAAGACACATGGCCAGTACTTTACGAGGTTCAGAGATTATAAGAAGAGAAAGAATATGGGCCTCATTACGAGTTTGGAGGTAACCATGCCTTTTTTAGTGGCAGGGCTACCCCAAACTGGTGTCCGGATCCCGGTCCCGCAAAAGGGGACTTACCGGGTCATTCTGACCTTGGAGGGCCCGGTTATTCCCTTTTGCGGGACCCAGACCCGGTACGTCCCCTTTGCCATTTGAGCCCCCCTAGGGCTCAATCGGAATGGGGAGGATGCTAACAGGCCCGTTAACGACAGGCCCGTTGTTAGCATCCTGTTCTGCTAGCCGGTCCCGCTCTGCACATCTGGTCTCACCAGGCATACACAGCGGGACCCGCTGCAGAACTCGTAATGTGGCGGCCTGGTATGAACGGTGCAGATCCCTTACCGGCACCGTTCATACCGTGGCCACCACAGTTGTAATGAAGCCCTATGTCTTGAGTTGATTGGGTGACTGCTGCATATATGTATATGATGGGGTGGATTAATGGTTACAAAGTGAAGTCTTTTGTTGAACTGTTCACCTCTTATTTTTTAATACTATTCTGAGGCTTGTTCACCAGAGCTGTGTCAGTACATTGCTGACCACAATATCTTTGACTCATTTAAGTTGGCCAAGTTAGTTGGCAAGTGGGTCTCCCATAGGGTGTCCCCTAAGGATCCCAGTGGGAAGGACAAGGGCAAAGAAAAAGGGACCTCTCCGAAGGCTGAGGAGTCCACGAAGCAGCCACATTCAAGCAAACCTAAACATTCTCCCTCTAAGGTCCACAAACCTAGCAGGGATAAGTGCCATGGGGGTGGACCTAAGAGTAGTGGTTCTCCTGCTTCAGAGCAGTCTCCCAGTGGTTCCAACTCAGTTTCCCACATTCCTGGCACCTGTTGGGAGAGTGGGGTCCAGGACCACAAGAAGGGTGACCCCAAGTGTAAGAGTAAGGTACTTGGTGTCTAGGCTGTCAGCCTGACTTACCCTATGTCTAAGGTAGAGGCTACTGTTCTCCCCACCTCTCCAGGAATCACCTTTGGTGCTCCTGCAGAGATTTCCTTGGTGTGCTTTGGGGGATAGGGACAGTACTCAGAAGTACTGGCTACTACCTACAGAATACCTGCAGACATTTGAGAAGTGTCCTCATTAATTGGTAGCCTTCCACTGGTTTGAGAGACACTGAGGCTAGCAGGACAGTGCTTGAAAAGTCACTGGGCCTCATTATAAGTTTGCCGGTCCGGGAACTATGGTACTGGTAAGCTTGCCGGTACCGTAGTTCCCGGACCAGCAAACTACGATTTCTGCTCGTGGTTGCCATTGCGGCCACCAGGGCTGGCCTGGCGGCCGTAACGGCACCCGCGAGCACAGCAGGTTGAATGCACCAGCACAGTTTATAAAGGGTGCCGGTGCATCCGACCTCCCCATTCCCATATGGGGCTCAATGGAAATGGAGATAATTCCGTTCCAGTGCACACCAAAGGGCAATTACCGGGTTCGGCAGGGCTGTAATGACCCGGTAATTGCATATTCACAGGCGCCAGAAATTTCAGGAAGTTTGGCGGCAGCTTGCTGGTTTTACAGACAAGGCTACCCCCAAACTTCTAATGAGGCCCACTGTTCAAGCCAGAGGACTATGCAGGTGCTCCTCTGGCCTCCCAAACTTTCCCCTATAGCCTTAGTCACCAACCAGATTGATGACAAGAAAGCCAGGCTTCCTGTCCTGGTACAGGATAATGTGCCTGCCAGCATGCTGTTGGGTAATGACCTAGTTGAGTTGGGATTGATTTCTGACGGGTTACCCCTGACCGCTTCTGCAGTCACTAGGTCGCAGGCCACACAGGGTCTGACTGATAGTTACCCAAGCCAAAGGGGAAACCCACGGCAAAGAGGAAGAAGACCACCTCTGAGAAGGGGGAACCTTCTCTACCTGCTGCTTCAGCACCACCCACTGTGGTCCCAACCCCTGAGGGACTATGCCTAGTGGTGACCCTTAACTCAATTCCTGAGGGAGAAGATTCAGAGGACCCTCCTCAGGGAGAGGTACTCCCCCAGAGGATCACCTTGACCTTCAATGCCTGTTGGCGGGAGGTGGGCCATATAGGGAAGATTTCTGCAAGGGTCAGAGAGAGTGTTACTATCTTCAGGGTCTAATAAAGCAGGCCCATGCCCAGTGTAGGGGAGGCATGGTATCACAAGTATGACACTGACACAATAGGTACAATTTGTAAAACCTTTATTGAAGTTTCTGGGGTTGGAAAACTCCTACTTTGCCGCATAACTACGATGGGAGTAGTCTCGACCATCAAACTATAAACAAAATAGTCCTAGTGGAGTCCATCAAATCAAAATGGCTTATGCTAACAAAACCTAATGCCTGCCCCATCTCTTGTACAAAAAGTGTATAAAGGAGAAATGTATGTAAAGGAAAAGAATAAATGTGGCTGAATCAGCTCTCCTCTCCACGTTAGACCACACGGAGTAAGGCGCACTGTGGTTCGCGTTTTCAACACAATAAACAGTTCCAAAACATGGATAGAGGCACTCCTGGCCTTCCACGTTAAAGTCCCTCTTTCCAGACTTCCAAATAATGTTCCAACTAAAATTTCACATAGGCCCCCCTCAGTCAGGCTCAGACCTCTTCAAAAGACAGTTCATGTGGGTCCCCTTCTGTCGGGCTCAAACCTTCCACAACAAAGTTCACATAGGTCCCCCTTCCGTCGGGCTCAGACCTCTTCATAACACAGTTCAACAAGACTTGCAAGGGGGGGCTCCCTTCGCCAAGCTTATTATACTTTGGGTCTCCTTCAGTCGGGCTCAGACCGCTTTCGGATTTCGAAGTCTTTCGAATGTGCGTGGCTTTCTTTACAGACCTCTGCAGGTCCACTTTGACTAACAGAACATTATTCAAATTTCACTCTCCCCTTCTCTAGATGTTCATTTTGCTTACTTCACTTTTGCAGTTCATTCGCCTTATTGTTACAAACAATCCACCTTTCACATAGACTTTCGAGTGGGCCACTTCCTTTTGCCGGACCACTCCGTTACTCAGTATTGCAGAATTCACAGCTGTCCTTACTTCAAAGTTCATTCACAGGTCTGTCTGCCTTTTATTCGCGTCTCATCCATGCGCATGTAGCCTTCTCTTGCGATATAATGTTGCCACTTCAAACTTTCTTTAACACACACCGGTCACTCAGGTTGCTTGCCAACTTACCAGCTGTGTGTGTTTCTTTCTTGGTTTTACGATTTCCAATTCAAGAGTCAAGGTACGTACCACAGGCTTGGTTTGGCCACACCTCACCAACTCTGCCGTTCACCCAGGAGGGTCGCTGGTGTCCTTGGAACACAATGCAGCCATCTGACATGGGTTCGGACCTTCTCCACATGTCTTTTGCTGCCTGTCGGAGGCAATGACCTCCAGTAGGGAACTCTCAGGGTTTTTGACATGCTCTCATCCCTTGGTCCATCCCTCTGCTCTAGTAGGTTTGCCTTCACCCCGGAGGTTCTGCTCGCACTCGTGTTCCGCCTTGCTCAGAATTAGTCTCTAGGCTCTGCCTTTCATCCGTGTGACGAGAGATAATTGGTAACAGGTGTATGTGCTTAAAGTCAAGTGCCCGACTTTGCCTGACCCGATTAACGGGACATGTCCATTATGATGTATGAGAGTTAGTCTTGTTACTCTCAGTCACCCTCTTCCTCTGCCCAGTGTTTATGTAAAAAGAGAGTTGGAGGGGGAGTTGGGATGTCAGAGAATCGTAAAATAGGATGGGTTAGATGAACAAAAAAAAGGAGGGAATACTGCGTCTCACCATCGGCTGCCTCACCCCCACTACCCGGAACCCACTCACCCAGGTGATCCTGCCGCACTCGTCCACCCCGAGGGTCTGGATCCAAAGGTGATGGCCGTGCCCTGGCCACCTGGATGACAAGTTCCCGAGGACTAGAGGGTGAGACACCTTTTGGTTTCTCCACACCAGGCACAAGGTATAATGCCTATGTTCTTTGAGATTTATAGGAAGGGTGAGCTGCTTTACAGCGACTCCCCAGAGTCTGAACCTGGTGCAGTCAAGAGGTTAGTTGTACCCAAGGTCTACAGGCCCCTATTTTTGTAGCTGGCACATGAGGTGATCTTGGCTTTAAGAAGACCAAGCAAAGGCTCCCAGACCACTTTAATTGGCCCAGGATGGGAGTAGAAGTGGAAGCCCACTACAAGACTTGCCCACTTGTCAGTTGTCTGGCAAGACTGGAGGCAGTGTCATTTCACCACTGCAGCATTTTCCAGTGGTTGGCCCACCATTTGTGAGGGGGGGCATCGGCATTCTTGGTTCCATAGGCCCTCCTACATCAGGTGGGCACAAGTTCATCCTTCGGACCATAACAGCCAAGGCGGTTGCCAGGGCTCTCCTGGGTATTTTCACCAGAGTTGGTTTTCCTAAAGAAGTGATTTCTGATAGAGTAATCAACTTCAGGTCTAGTTACATGCAAGCTATGTGGAAGGAATGTGGTGTAACATACACGTTCTCTACATCCTACCACCTAGACCAATGGTCTGGTTGAGAGGTTTAACAAAACTCTTACAGGCATGGTGTGTGCTTTGGAAGATCCATTAAGGAGGAAATGGGATCTCCCAGTACCATGACTGCTGTTTTCCTATAGAGAGGTGCCTCGAGAGGGTTTTGGTTTCAGCCCCTTTGGGCTCCTCTTTAAACATCCAGTGAGGGAGGGGCCTTGCCTTAAAGAAGGCTTGGAAGCTACACCTCCAGTTCCTCCCAAGCAAGTGGGTGCTATGTGTTGGGACTCAGGAGGAGGATGGCACAGATGGTGGGCCAGGCATCAGCAAATTTTAAGGCCAGCCAAGAACTGATCAAGTACTGGCATGACCTTAAAGGATCACAAGTGGACTAGACTTCTAACCAGGAGATCCTTGTCATTGAGCCCAGCAAGCCTAGTGCTTTGACAGATAAGTGGGCTGGGCCCTTCAGAGTCATCTCCTGAAAGGTGAAGTCAACTATCTAGTTGACATAGGTATTCTGGGGTCGCCCCTCAAGTCTTCCGTGTCAACAGGCTCAAGCCATTCCACAGAAGAGAGGATGTTGCATGCCTCTCGCTAGCTTCAGAGCAAGAAGAGGAGACGAGTGAGCCCTTCCTGATTTTCTGCATGGCAACCCTCAGGATGGCTCAGTGGAGGGAGTGAATCTCTCTCCAGCTCTGACATCAGAGCAGCCAAGGGCCTGTAGGGTGTTTCTACAACAGTATGCCCCTCTGTTTTCACTGACACTAGGCCTCACCCCATGCCGTAGGCATGATATTGAAACTGGTGACAGTGTAGCTGTCAAAAGCAGATGCTATAAGATGTCAGATACTGTCAAGAACCACATCCAGGCAGATGTCGCCATGATGTTGGACTTTGGTGTCATTGAACCCTCAACCAGTCCATGGTCCAGTCCAGTGGTTCTTGTCCCCAAAGCAAATTCCCAGGCAGGTACCAAGGATTGGAGCTTCTTTGTGGACTACAGAGGAGTCAGTGCAGTTACCGAGATGGATGCACATTCATTGCCCAGGGCTGATGAGCTTGTGGACAGTATAGGATGCTGCCAAGTTTTTTAGCACCTTTAACCTGACATCAGGCTATTGACAAATAGCTCTGACTGACCAGGCCACAGAGAAAATAGCTTTCTCATTACCTGAGTACCAGTTTAGAGTCATGCCTTTTGGGTTGAAGAATGTCCCTACCAACTTCCAAAGGTTGGTCAAACATGCTCTCAGTGGACTGGAGGCCTTCTGTGTGGCCTACCTGGACGACATATATGTCTAGAGTTCCGCCCGGGAAGAGCATATGACACACTTGGATAAGGAGTTACAGGCTTTGAAAAGGGCTAACCTCACTATCAAGGCAGCCAAGTGGAAGGTAGCCAAGGGTAAGGTTACCTACCTTGGTTATGAGGTAGGAGGGGGCAAATCCAACCTCTCCCTAGTAAAGTACAAGCTGTACAGGGCTGGTGGGAGACTCCCTCTACTCAAACCCAGGTGAGAGCATTTTTCGGACCTCACTGGGTACTGCAGGAACTTCATGGCAGACTATGGCACCATAGCTGCCCCTCTGACAGCTCTGCCATCACCCAAACAGCCTAAGAAGGTTCATTGGAGTAAAGACTGTCAGAGGGGCCTTTGATGGCTTGAAAGAAAGCCTGTGCAGGGCACCTGTGTTGTTTTCTCCTGACAATAGCAACCCCTTTATTGTACAAAATGATGCCAGTGACACAGGAATTGGAGCTTTCTTGTCCCAGTTGGATGACAAAGGGAGAGAGCACCCCATCAGTTTCCTCATTAGGCAACCCAAGGGTAGAGAACTTAGGTGGCCCACTGTTGAAAAGGAGTGCTTGAGCATAATCTGTGCACTTAGGCATTGTAGACCTTACATTTCTGGGTCTGCCTTCAATGTCCAAACTGACCATAAACCCTTAAAGTGGCTTATGCAGATGAAGGATGAAAACCCCAAACTGCAAGGGATAGACTTCACTATTGAGCATAGACCAGGGAAGAGTCATGAAAATGCAGATGGCCTTTCCAGAAGGTATATTGGCCATCTGGATGATGGTGACCGTCTTGTGGGAAATCAGTCACCCTATGCTCACTCTGGGGGGGGGAGTAAATGTGATGTTGGAAATGCCTTTTGGAGGGACAGGGACTCCTAGTCCTTGTCCTACCACTTCAGTCTGTGTTTTCCATATGTTTTCTGCCACTGAGGTCCAGCCTGGACCTCTGGCAGTGCAGCTCTTCATTTTACCTTTTGGTTAACAACACCCATGGGATACCATTATGGCACCCATGGGTGGGAGTACAAGCTTGTACCCCTTGTCGATGTTTTTGGGTATGTGTGTTGCCCACCGAGCAGAGTATTGGCGGGTAGCAACTACATGCTGACTTGACAGTGGCTCTTGCTAAAATAATCAATGGGTTCCTACATAAAGGCAAGATGGCCCCTGTAGCCTCTTGGTTTCTATTGCCTTTACCCCTTGTTTCCCAAAGTCCTGGGAAGCCCTGACTCTGCCCCTTCCCCTGATTGCCTGTTGGGTGGAAGGACCATATATGGCTCTAGGGCTGCCTCCTGCCAGACTGGAGCCTTCCCAATGACTGTGTCTTGTGGGAACACCAATCGGGTGGGACCTGTATGAATGGAGTATGAAGTCAACTCACATTCTGTGTTGTGGGTGTGTGGTTTTGGTTGTATGACAATGCCTGGGCCAGCCCTGACTGAAACTGGAGTGAATGCAGTGTAGTGCTCTGAAAGGCTGGGTGTTCCCTACAATCCACATTCTGTGTTATAGGTGTTTGGTTTTGGGTGATAGGCCTGCCTGTGAGCCTGATTGGTTGCCTACCTGCATACATCCATGTGTGTTATTGGCTGCCTCAGCATGATTGAATGGGGAACAAATGTGTATAAATAAAGACCCCTCACTCACCAATTTGTTCAGAAGCTAATCTTGAAACTAATATCCAGACGCTGAAGTCGAAGCTGAACCAGGAAGTTGAAGCAAAAAACTGTTCCCTGGAGCTTAGCTGGAGGATTTAACTGAAATCCAAAAGCTGCTGTGTTCTTCCAAGTACTGTTCCAAGAGAGGATCTGGACTAGTGACCGAACCCTGAGATATGAGAGACCATCGTGTAACGGCTGCTCTTCATCCGAAGTAGCGTGGAAGCCAGTCCTGTGTACCTAAGAACAACAAAGGCTGTCCCCACAGGAAAATAGACTATAGGTTATGTAGTTTGAGAATTTACTACCACCTCACTTACTCCAAAAACGGAGAAAATGCAAATTATTACAAAACAAGGGGATCGCTACTGCCTGGATGTTCTAGTCGCTGTCTCAGGTAGAGTCCCAACCTAAATTATTTGCTCAACCCAATATCACATACATGTTAATTACAATCATACATTTGAATTGACCATTCTCACCATTTTATCAAATTCATTAAACATAGAACCTGATAATAGAAAAATAAATTCACAATTTATTGCAAAAGATATAATTTTTTTCACAAACTCAAATTTACATGTATTTCATAAAAGAAAATAACATAGTTATACAAAGGTAACAACAGAAAAATTAAAGAAATATGTGGAAAAAACAGAACAGAAAAAAACACAAAAAAGGAAAAACCAAAGAGAAGGAACAATCCACATGAGGGCTTCCTACAAGTGAAAATATTGATACACAGGGATTGCTTCCCATTGTCTTCTGCAGGTCTCTTCGTACCCAAGGGAAACCTCAGGTTCTATCGAAATGATAGTTCATTTACCTGAGAACGATGTCTCACTTATATTTAGACTCTACTTCAGTTAAAAGAGCCAAGATAGTCCCACTTAAGTGTTAATGTCCAATTACATTTGTGGAACTATTCATTTCATGTGCGGACAGTATCTCACTGTTCTTACAGCTCTACTAAGGGTCTATGTATCCTGCCTGTCTGGATGTATACATGCATATCCGACCTAGTTAGAAAATCAAGCTGGCGTGGTGGACTACGTTTCGGCGTGTGGATCAAATTAACCGCCTTCCTCAGGACCAGAAAAGTCAGATATGTAAGAGCAAACCCCCTGAGAAAAGAAAAGAAAATCAGAAAAGAAATCTATCACAATAAAAAACTTGTTTGTGGTGAGTGTGTCTATTTCTCCAACTTTTGCCCATCAACCACTGTGCAAATGAAGAAGAAAGGGGGGGGAGAAGAAGTAGACTGAAACGGTGAAAAAAGGGAGAGAGAAACGAAAAGCTCACATCCTTAGTGGAGATGAAGACTATATAAGGAGGACAGCTCTCAAAGCTCAGATATTGCCAGATGATTTTTAGATGTAGGGAGAGGATGAACCCGTGTCACACATCATGGATAAGTGAGCAATGGCTAAGGTGGAACAGTACAGGTCTGTTGGGGAACACATTTTAATTGCCGTTCCCAGTCTTATTGCAGCCTATGTGGGGCACAATATAGGAGCAAGAGTAATAAAAAAGCAAACCTAGGTAAATAGATCTTTAGGATCAAACTCATAAGTGCTGCATAAAAATATGAATGTAAATATGAACAAATGTATATCAGTGAACCCACTCGCACTTTGTTGGTCAAGGCTATACATATCAGAGACGAGAGTGTTGCTCCTCGTCCTCATATTCAGTGGTGACAGCCTACTACCGGCTGGCACCACTAAGTACACTCACAGTAACTTAAAGAGATACTTGCATAGCCTTCAGTTGAATAAAATGCATGTGAGAAGAGAAAAAGAGTCCCAGGGCTCCTAAAAACACAGGGTGCACCCATGCGTGCGTGTTCTGCAGATAATCGCATGCTGGCCTACGTCTGTAAAGGAGAAAATACCTTCAGCGTCTGTTGGGCACCGAGAGGGTAGATGGAGTTCACATGGAGGCCATCAAGTATGCAGCGGCTAGAGTGTTTAAATCATAAGGCAACAACGAGAGACGTGTTGTGGGGGTAGCACTATCCAAAGACCGCTGAAACAAAGCAAAAAAAGGGCACGGGGGGGTGAAAAAGATTTTCATTTTTTGCTTACAGATCAAAATTACTCTAGCCGCGTTTCAAACACGTCAGCAACAAAGGACAAGGTGGCTTGTATAAAATGTGCCTTGTGTGGTAAATACCATCTGGTTCTCGTTGATACTGGGGAGCGCACTCATGCGTTTACGGAAAAGGGTGCCAGAAACACAGCATCTGCGAGAACGAAGAGGCCAGAGTTAACGAACACTGTCTCACATTTATTTGCGGCAGGAGCCGCATATGAGCAAGCGCTTCTGTTCGCGTACTCGCCAATTACCGTGATGTACTAAAGCGGAGGGCGTGTAGAACGTCTCTTTCCTGTTGACCAGAATCACTATGGCAACAGGATCATCTTCTTCTTCTTCTTCAAATTATCGAATGCGTGGGCGGACCCACGCAGGCGCTTCCCCATCGAAAAGGATTATGTGCACCTACCCCACCGATCTTACACACAGCCCTCACATTCTCATAACTCCTCCCACCGCCCTGTCTGCCCCACAAAATCCAGCAGCACACTGCCCCTCTCCCTGCCTCTCACCCCGACTCCTCCCAGCAAAGCCTTCCCACTCAGTTCAGCCACTCCCAGCGCAGACAACCAAACCCTCATCAACTCTCTCTCCTCAACATGCCTCTCACACGCAAGCAGAAAATGTCCCACAGTCTCAGGCACCCCACACACCGCACAGTCCCTCGACTCACGCTTCCCCACTCGAAACAGACTGTCATTCAGCCCCACATGCCCTATCTTCAACCGGTTCAGCATCACCTCCTCCCTCATCCTCCATTCCAGTTTCCCTGCATCCACCTTCACAGACACTTTCTCACGAACACCAAACATCCACCTGCCCCTCACCCCACTCTCCCACCTCTCCTGCCACTCATCCATAACCCGCTTCACCACCACAGCCTTCACCTCATCCACACTCAAAGGTATCCTCACATCAACTGCACCTCTCCTCATACCCGCACCCGCACCCACCGCCAAATCCACCAACTCATTACCCAAAATCCCACTGTGACTGGGGACCCACGCCAACTCCAGATCCATCCCCCCACGCACACACCGATCAATCTTCCTCATGATGTCCAAAATCACACCCTTCCTATCACCTCCCCTGCCACAATCGCCTGCAACCCACTCAATGAATCCGAAAACACCACCAACTTCTCAAACCCCAACTCGCACACCCTATCAATCGCCAATGCAATCGCCACCAACTCAGCCGTACAAATCGACACGTCATTCGTCAGTCGCCCCACTTTGTACTTCCCAGTGCTTTCCAGATAAAACGCCATACCCACTCTCCCAGACACAGGATCCATCAAACCATCCGTGAACACCTTACACCCTTCCTTCCCTGCCACATACGCCTGACCCAAAGCCTTGATCTCACCCCGCAAACCCC
Organism: Ambystoma mexicanum; assembly: GCF_040938575.1. Lineage (NCBI taxonomy): Eukaryota > Metazoa > Chordata > Amphibia > Caudata > Ambystomatidae > Ambystoma > Ambystoma mexicanum. The sequence goes on along the minus strand of NC_090924.1, from coordinate 332,469,492 downwards.
GCTTCTTCAACACCACACTCGCCAACTCCAAACACACCTTTGGAGACCCCATCATCCACATCGGCCATCTCACCAAATCCGTACCCATCACAGCCAACAACCCGCCCACACCCCACTGTACCCCCCTTCTCCCACATCTGAAACCCCAAAGTGCCCCCTTCCTCCTTCACTGGTCCCTATAATAGTCAAACCTCCAATTATACAGCAAACATTCACGCACCGGGTGAGCCACACTCTTCGCACTGCACTTCACCCACCACCTCATATTCAACGCATCCCTCCTCAACCCCAACGGCATCTCCCCCACAAGCCCCTGAACCGCATTCACTGGAGAGGACCTCATCACACCCGAACACACCCTCAATGCCCTCGCCTGCACCCTATCCAACCGCAGCTTCTGACTCGCCATGAAACCCACTGCCACATGACATCCAAAATCCATCACACTCAAAATCAACCCCTTATACAACATTCGTAAACACTTCTGCTGCGCACCCCACTCTTTCCCAGACACCGCCCGCAACAAATTCAACCTACGATTACACTTATCCACCACACAATCCACCTGCAAATTCCAGTTCAACTTCCCATCCAAAATCACCCCCAAGTACCGAAACTCTTCCACGCTCTTCACCCTCACACCTTTGAAAACCGAATCCAACTCCTGCTGCCCTCTTCTCCTCGAGAAAACCATACTCACACCTTTATCCACAGACACCGAAAAGCCCCATTTCCCACACCACTCCTCCATACGCACTATCGCAGCTTGCAGCCGACTCTGCACCAACAACAAACTCCGCCCTCTTACCCATACCACACCATCATCTGCGAAGAAATCCACCTGACACCCGATACCCCCCAAAGCCCGAATCAACCCATCCACCATCACATTAAACAGCATCGCACTAATCACACTCCCCTGCGGCATCCCATTCTCCATCTTCCAAACCTCAGACATCACCCCCCTCACTCTCACCTGAAAGGTGCTATCAGCCAAAAACGCCCTAATCCACCGAAACATCCTCCCCTTCACACCCATCTCCAACAGTCTCACCAACAACCCACTCCTCCACACCATATCATACGCCTTCTCCAAATCCAAAAAGAACGCCCCCACCAGCTCCCCATCACACAACGCCTCCTCCACACCAATCACCAACCTCACTAACGGATCTGCCACCGACCGATTCCTCCTGAACCCACTCTGAAAATCACTCAAACACCCATTCGACTCCAAATAAAACCCCAATCGCTCAACCACCATCCGTTCCATAACCTTACACAGCACAACAGTCAGCGCAATCGGCCTATACGACTTACACTCTGTCGGGACCTTGCCACCGTTCAAAATCGCCACCACAATCGCTCTCTTCCACAACCTCGGCAAAACTCCACTCTTCCAGATCTCATTGAACAGTGCCAACACCTCCAACTTACATTCCACTGGCAACTTCTCCAAAAATACATAGATGACCCCATCCACCCCTGGACTAAACCACTTCCCCTTCCGAATCGCCCCATCCAACTCCACCATAGAAAACGGAACCTGATACTGCTCTTCCCAAGGCCCAACATCCGCCAACAACTCCTGCATCTCCTCCTCAACCACACCCATACCTAGCCTCACCACCTCTGGGAAGTTCCCTGAACTGTGCACCCCCGCAAAATACTCCTCCAACAAATTCGCCTTCTCCCCATCCTCACTGACCACCTCCACCCCTTTCAACAACACAGACATACCACCCTGCGGCCTCATCAACCCGGACATCCGCTTAAACTGCTTCCAAACCTCACCCACACCAGAATTACTCCCCAGGGACCCACAATAGCCACTCCAATATCCACGCTTCCTTTCCCTAATCACCCTCTGCACCACCGCCTTAGCCTTCTTATATGGCAACAAATCCTCCAACATTCCCGATCTCACCGCCCTGGCCCTAGCCTTCTTACACGCCGCCACAGCCCGTGAACATTCCACCGACCACCAAGGATCATTGACCTTCCCACCCTTCCCCTTCACAATCTCCGGAACTGGCACCACTGACGCCGCTCTCATTCCCTGCACCAGATGCTCATTCCATTCATCCACGCCCCCATCCCTACCCCGAGGAACAATCAATTCCCGACACAATCCCTTATACAACTCCCAATTAGCCTTCCTAAAATTGAACCGACTCCCAAGCATCCGGGACCTGACCCCTACCTCACCCCTCACAGTCACCAAAATGCCAGAATGATCGCTCCCCATATCCCCATCATCCAACCGCGTGCCCGAACCATCATTCAGCAAAAACAGACACAATTCATCCGCCATGCGCTCCAACAGTTCCCCATTCGCATCAGTCCGGTCACTACCCCACAACGTATTGGCACTGTTGAAATCACCACACAAAACGCAAGGTCGCACATGTCCCCTTATCACTCCAGACAGCACACCCACCTCCACCACCTCACACGGATTATAATAATTCAACACCAATACTTCCGATCCCCCTACCCGAATCCCCGCCTGATAGCCTCCACTGCTCCATCCACCACAATCTCCCTTGCAACCAACCCCTTCTGAACTGCCAGAGCCACACCCCCTCACCCGCCCAGCCTATCCTTACGAAACAACTCAAAACCCAGAATCACAAACCTCAAATCACCTCTTAACCACGTCTCCTGGATACAAACCACATCAACATTCAATTCCCCACACAACACCGCTTTCAACTCCTGCCCATTCCTCAACAAACTCCTCGCGTTCCACTGCAAAATCCTCAGGCTGACACCCCACTCTGAAAGTACTTTAGCAACCATCCTGAACACATCCTGTTCCAACACATCCACAACACTCAAAAATCTCCTCCCCGCTTCCACCACTCCTTTCATAAAATCCGACACACTGACAGACAAATTCCCGTGAACTAGCTCCAATACACTCACCATAAAGCACATAAACTCAGTTTTCAGGACAACCACCATTTCTACTCCTTTCACCTCACCCACCATACTCTTTCTTCCCACAGCCTCATCCACCACCGGATCTCTCCCACACACCTCACTCACTACCCGTACCGGTTTCACCTTTGCCACAGCCTCCGCATAAGATAAACCTTCCGCCGCCCTCACCTGCACCACCTCTCTCGCCACCCTGTGGCTCTCACACCCCCTAAACGCAGTAGAGTGCCCCCCCTACAATTCACACACTTCTCCGGGGCCTCCACCATGCATTCCTTAATATCGTGATCTCCACCACACCTCCCACAGTGCCTCTCATTCCTGCATACTCTCGCCACATGTCCAAACTGCTGACACTTATAACACCTCAAAGGCAACGCTACATAAACTTTCACACAAAACCTCTGGTAACCCAACTCCACCACCTCCGGGCACTCCGCCCTCGCAAACCTCACTGCCACAGTCGTAGACACCACATCCCCATGTGCATCTCTCCTCCCCAACCTCCACTCCTCCACCACCCCCCATCCGCCAGCTGCTCCTCCACCTAAGACATATTCACAGACACCGGCACTCCATACAGTACCCCCTTACACGACACACCACTTTGATCGAACACTGGCACCGCATGCCTACCCAGACAACGCACCTCCAGAATCTTAGCCTTACTACCAGCATCCATCCCCTCCACCAACAACCGCCCCCCAGCCACCACTAGCACCCGAGTGACATCTCCCACAGCCGCCTTCACCCATCCAGCAATCACCATCGGATTCTCCCCCAGAAACGTCTTCACACGACTATCAGGCTTCAACACCACCTTCCACACACTGTCACACTGCATCTGCTCCACCCCAGACAACCGCTCCCTGAGGCCCCCCAGCCCCTCCAAAACGTACTTTTCCTGGGTCTCCGACCCAGTGTTGCCCCGGTCCAGCCCCCCCTCCATCATCCCTCTGTGTAGACCTGCTGCGATGCCGCCCCTCACTTCCCTCCTTCCCCCCTCCACAGATGTAGATTTCACAGTCAGCGTCCTCCCCCTCTTTGCCCCCTCCTCCACTCCCCCTTCTTTTCAGCCTTCCCACTCCCCTTTGCCATCCTCACCACCTCCTCCAAGCACACTCACCCCCTGCACCCGCCTAGAGAGTCAGCTCCGCCTCCTCGAGCCCAGCACCCTCCACCCAGACACCGCTCCGCCCTGCCTGAGTCCACCTCCTTATCTGATGAAACACTGCTCTCTCCCTCTCGCGTCTGCGCACAGCCAGCCACGAGCCACTTCCAGCAACTCCGTGTCTAACCCGGCAACAGGATCAGTAAGTCGGCAGGGAGATATGTAGAAAACAGCACTATTTGGTAGCACTGGCCCAATGAGGGAACTGCAGGTTTAAAATGGGAGAGAATCATAGGGCCCATGTAGCCAAAGGAGGGAAAAGCCAAGGAGCCTTCCACTGTGTAGAATTTGAACCTCTGCGGTTCAAGGCAAACTCCCAATGGGGGCAACCAAGTCTACAGATACTGTCTGAGTGCTCATCAGAGGACAGTGCATGTAGGCCCTTGTCAAGGATCAAGCTCCAGCCGTAAAATGTCAGAGAGAAGCTAAAGCTAAATGTTGGTAGTGTTACGGGGGTAATAGATACAATAGTGTTTCTTCATTAAGGCCCCTTTGGCTGTCCAGCATTCTCAAGTGGTGGATCCATCTCGATTCCTTGTTATTCAATGTTCGCAGTATGTTGAAACAGTTTTTGACAGTATCAATGACCCAACCATTTCATATCATCCGGAGAAGATGCAAAAGCACCATAATGTGAAACCATTGGTGCTAGATGGTTCTTACACCTAATCCTTGAACGGTGTTCATTGATTCTGGTGTGGACTGGTCTAGTGGTTTGTCCCACGTACCTCAGTCTGCACAGACATTCGATGCAATATACATTAGCAGTTTTGCAGTTTGATAGAAAATGTACGTCCCATACTCTGTCCTCAATCTGGAAACAAGACATTTTCTTTGTGAAAAGGCAAGCTCGACATGAACCACATGGGAAATGGCCTGTCAGTGGTTGAAGAACTTGGTGGCTGGTATTGGGTTTATTTTTGCTTGACGAATGAATAAGTCCTGTGTGCCTGCCATCCGAAGAAGGGGTCTTCGTGAGTCCAGAAGAGTAGTGCCTGGACGTCTTGATCCAAAGAAATCCATTGGTGTTGCCCAGGGTCCACCATAGTGTTTGTGACCGCTGGAAGCCAGGTTGCTGAGTATCGCCCAGAAGAGAGCATACCCTGACACAGTGCTGCTTGACACCCACATCTACGAAAGTTCCAAATGATTGAAGTGTCCTTCAAGGGACACCCCTGCTGGAGAAGTTCCAGGGTTGCTTTGTGCAGAGGAGTGTCCACCAGTGGGTTTCTCACCACCAGGATCCGAAGAAGACATCCTAAGGATCTAGACTTGGTGATGGTTAGCAGTTCAGTTCAGTAGTCGAGTCCAGGGTTCCAGAAGCCATCCAGAGTTTGGTGCTGCGACTGTAGCACTGACAAAACCAAAAGTCAGTAAATCGCAAAATCCTGAAACCCGACACCTATTTCTGCCACTGCACCCATCACCACAGAAAGTAATCCAAGGCCAGTCTTATCTTCTTCAGCTAGGTCTTGTTGAGGTCCACAGCAAGTTTCACCTTCATGGGACATCCACTGCCGGAGTAACGACCCACCAATGGAGACCACAGCGAAGACCGAAACTGCTGCCTTTCCGACATTGCTTGGGTCCTTCTTTTCTCTTGACCTCGACATGCCAGTGACTCCTTCTTCCAGCCGGTGCCCGTCCTTGAGGGGTCTCGTCGAGTAAAGCCAAGAAACTTCACATCTTCGCCTACCAAGGCAACCAAGGTACTCTGACAAGGAAGAGCATCTTCCAACCTCAGGAATAATCAAGGGGTCCAGATTCATCTTGGATCTTGTTCCCTGTGGCATCTCAGGTACTTTAGGGTGGTGGGACCTGTACAAAGAAAAGCAGAGCCCTATTGAACATTCATGGACTGGGCTGTAATAGACAAGATAAAGTACACCTTAACTTTTCCCAGGTTGCCCAGGTGGGAGGATCCTCACACAGACTTGCATATCTAATCTAAAGAAAGCATTCTGCCAATGTTCCTAAACTAACCTGTCTTTCTACATTCATCTATGAAGTTACACCTTGCTTAAAAATGCTTATGCTTTTTTAAAAATGTCAGCAGTAGGTGCATTTTTAATGAATCTAATTATTTTGTTTTGTGCTTGTTCCCGCACCCTCTTGTCTTGTTGCGCCTCGAAACACATTGGGCCTCATTAGGAGGTGGGTGGTAAGGGATTACCGGCACCGGGAAGGGCACCGGTGCCGGTAATACCTTACCGCCCTACTACGAGTTCCCTTTGCGGGTCCTTCCTTAACGCCTGGAGGGCAACCCCTGGCAAAAGGGTATTATCACCTTCCCCATTCCCATTGAGCCCTATGGGGAATGGCCCTGGTGAATGGGGAATTACCGGTCCCTCCGACCTCGGAATGGACCGGTAATTGCTCCATTCACCAGGGCGGAGTCGGAAGGGTTTTGGAGGCAGCCATGGAGCTAGTAGCTCCATGGCTGCCTCCAACCTCGAAATGAGGCCCATTGTGTATAGGTGCATTATAAACACCCTATAAATAAATAAATAAAATATACCACATAGAGTATATATATATATATATATATATATATATATATATATATATATATATATATTGTTGCCATTATTAGGATAGTGTTGCCTGAGCACACAGTGTATCATTTATAGGCATGCATTTATCTGAACTTTATTTTATATAAAAGAGCTGTGTTATCGCATGACATAGTGTGTGGACATTCCTTTGAGGCGGGCTCGGGGATTCACTGTACTTAAGAACCAGCCTGCATCACCTCCTGAGAGTCTCAGCCTTGGTTGCTCGTCCATTGCTATGCTTAGAGTGCCTTTGCTGGGGAGCTCTGTGCCTCTGCCCCAACCATATAATTGGCAGAAGTACGGACACCCCCCACCAGTCTTTACAATAGTGTACTAGCCAAAATCTGGAGGGAGGCAATTCCTGTTCTTTTGAACATTCAAGGTGTTTTTCTCCTTCCTGTGATTAAGTCACTTTTGACACCCCTCCATTTGAGCTTGAAGGTGCTCCGGGGTCCCGATATTGCTGTGCCATATGCACCCTGAAGATACTGAATAGGGGGCTTCCTGTGAGTCCCTCCTCCTGTCCCAGATCATTATGCCTTATGTCAATAACAGTAAAAGTTGTAAAAAGCCTTAGCAGTTACCACTTAGATAGAGGGAGCCTTTTCACTGACCCTGTTCAAATTTCCATTTTGTGCTTCGTAATGTACAGGATTTTTCCTTTGAGACCCGTTTTAAAGCTGCTGCTGCCTGCTTTGGTATTTCTATTCGCGAGGGCAGCACTCTCATTTGTTCTGACGTGCTGTACATCACCAAAGGCACTCACGGTGCCTCTTGGTCACTGCACTCCCTTGCTGAACCAACAGAAAGTCGCAGTCCCAAGCCGCAGAGCCGCAAAAATGGAACTTCACTTCCCTGTATCTCAACATGGCAGAGGGGCCTTTTAAACCCTCAGATGCTGTCAGACCTCCCGATAAATGGTAAAATGGTAGGTAGACACTGATAGGGTTTAATAGGAGAGACCAAGTGCACAAGAGAGAACAAGTAAAAATGACTAATAACCAATCAAAACCTTTATTAGTTAATGAAACTAATCAAGAATACTACAAAATAGCTCAGGTTGTTTCAGTAGGGGGAAAAGCTGCTGACCAGGAGCAAGAGCAAAGAAGAGGAGACCGTACCCTGGGGAGTTGTTGCGGGGAAACCCACGCCAAATCTGTATGCCATCCGTGCTTGTAGATGCAAGAGGACTTAGACGAAGCCTGGAAACATATGAAAAGAAAACGACAAATCTCATGGAAGCCGGAGGCTAAGGAGGGCAACCCCTGGCAAAAGGGTAAGAATTTCACAGCATGACAAAATCCCTGAGGAGGGGGGGCGACATACTTGCTGGTAGGAATGGGTTGAAATGCATTGCCGTTGACCCAGTAGGGTGACCCGCAGCTAGTGAGTCTATCTATGCCTAACAATTAGCTCATAACAAGGAGGAAGAAGGGCCTGCTAGCAGGAGAGTGACAAGAAGCATTAAGGACCTTGTAACCCTAGGACTGAGATTAGCAAGAAGCAAGCTGGGTGCCTTATCCCTAGGATTGAGTGGTCACCGAGTGAGTGGGAAGCTATATCCCAAGGAGCAGGCAACCATAAAGAGTGAGCAGGGAGATATGTGTCTAGAACTGAGTGGCCAGGAATCAAGCAATGCACTCTATCTCTAAGACTGTAAACCTGAACCAAGAAAAGAGATGGGCCTGGTATTCCTGGGAATGGTTACTAGATTAAAAGGAGCCGTGAAGACCAGATCTTCCATAGGTGAACCCTTTAAACACGTTGGGCCAGATTCTCCAACCTTTATTTGGTGCAATTAATGAGATTTGGTGGCACATCTCATCAATTGCACCAAAGAAAGGGCACCCAATTACAAAAAATCATCTGAAATGTGTGCATCTTAAATGCTCACATTCAGCTGCCCTTTTAGGCAAATAAGTGATTGTTTTTGCATATTTCAATGTGCATTCTCAATCCACAAATGGGATTCACTTTGAAACGTGCAAAAATCAAAGACATTCCCAAGAGCATGTTTGGACTAGGCGCAGGGGAAGGTGCAATGCATCCGATGGTCATTTCTGAACCTTTCATGCATAAAGTGGGAGAGCAGTGGTGTTAACAACTGCCCTCAAATTTTCATTTCTATGATTCAAACAAGGATATAAATGCATTTTTTGTTACCACACTTCACAGTGACTGGCCCTTTTAGGTGCCGTCGCTGTGAAATGCTCTCCCAGAGCATATGTGATTTCTGGCAGCTTCGAATACATTAGTGGCGGGAGCATGCTCCGGACACTAATATATTCAAGAGTGCTTGCCAGCACATCTTTGAGCTACTATTCAGCCCTGCGCGGAAATGCAGAGGTCTCCTTTGAGAATTAGGTGACCTACACATTTCTGCAGTGAGTGCAAATGAAAAGAAGTGCATCCTCATTTACTTATACGTTTGAAATGAGCCTCTGCAAAAGCTGGAGCGGACGGCTAGAAGCCAAATGGCTACCTGATTACCCTGCTGCCAGGAGCAAAATCTACTGAGCGTCCCAGGGAACCGTGCAAGCCCCGAATGCCTCGACTAAGCATTACCCAGGTGTTTACCCCCAGCTCTGAGCCGGACTTTCGATTGTGCAGAGCATTAAATGCAGCAGTAACACCGTTACCGCCGGATTTAAGGGCTACCACCCAACTCGTGATGAGGCCCCTTATTTCTAAAATGATGCTTGCTTCTCTGGTCATGTTGTCCAATGATTATCATAACACTCAATAATGGGCTTAGATAAGGGGGCATCACATTCCAAGGGCTCATATAATCCCCAGGCTACTAACCCACTGTTATTCGAGTTCCTGTCATCAGACCACTCCAGCCGCCAAGGTGCCATTGTTTAGCAGCCTCAAGGCTAGACCAATGTCTCCAAGAGGTCCTCTCCATCACCAGTCCATGGTAGAACCAAAGGAGATATAGTCTGTCAGATGCCATGAAATTGCCAGATCTAAATAGAGGCAGTAGCAGCAGAATAATAGTAGTATTTGGGTTAAGAATTATTTATTGAGTTCAAAACTCAAGACATCTAGAGTACTGTCTACTTTTGTTTCGTCAGTTAAAGTATGAAACCTTCTTCAGCAACCTTAAGTAGGCAGAGCTCTCAGGTTTCCTGTGGCCATGTGTGAGAATGCCATACAGTCCAAAATCCCTACTCATCTACCCATTTCCACAGCTACAATACATCAATGAAATGATGTTCTAATCTGGCAACAAGAGCCATGTCCAACCCCAATGTGTCTTTGTCCCATCCATACCCACAGCACCTCCAACATATCGGAGAGGGTATTTGTTACGGAAGTAGGCTCAGACATACTACTGAGTGTTATGCTTCTGAAGCACTCAATTTAACTGCAGGGGTATGACCTCAACCTCAAATTCCAACCTGGGACAGACAATCCCACTGACTACCGGTCCTGACACCAACCAGTCACTACATGAAGCCAGCAAAGCTAAGAGGAAGAAAGAACACATACAAATACTGGTTGAATTCTGCAAGCCTTGGGTAATTAAAATGACTGAGACATCATTACATTAGAAAGAGAGCTATCCAAATTGGCAAAATGACTTCTATAAAGCACCAACCCCTCAGACTCACCTGAATGATTGATGGAAACATACAACTGCGCTCTGACTAATATGCTGGATGAAGTTGCTCCCATGACTAAGAAATCCGTACGAGTGTTTCAACCTTAAGAAATGGTTTGCACCCGACCTGTCAAACTTAAAAGAGGTGCTGAGCAAACGTGGTTAAAACACCCCTCAGCCTTTAATAAAAACAACTGGAAATCCCTCGAAGCATCATACAAATCTAAAATCATAGCTCCCAAGAAGAACTTCTTCAATGCAGAAATTGCAGGGGCAAAAAACAACTTGAAGAAACTCTTTCTTAGAGATTCTGAAACTCCTAGAAAAACCAAAAGCTTTAGCACACCCTGTTCACCCAACAAACCAAGATTGCAACAACATTCAGCAGCCATTTCCTAATAAAAATCACTCTAGCTCGTAACAAAATTCAGAAAGACTTGGAAAATGGCGCAATCAATCAAAGCCTGCCTGCGCCTATACGCAAGCAACATGAAGACCTACCTCACTTCACTTTCAGGCATGTAACCAGTTTGGAGATAGATTCGACCCTGTCCTCCATGCACCCAACCTCTTGCAGAGAAAACATCATCCCAGGAAAATGTATTCTGGACAACACAGGGATTTTCACGCCTTTTCTCTCTAGACTGGTAAATGTGTCTTTCGACTACAGTGAAGTTCCAGAGACCATTAAAGCTTTTTCTGTTACTCCATTGATGAAGAAGGCAAGTCTGGACCAAAAGATGAGAAAAATGTTAGACCAATCACTAGCAGCAACTTCCTGCTGAAGGTGTTGGACAAATTGGCTGCTAACCAACTTCAAGCTCACTTTGAATCTGCCTATATCTTCCACGGCAAACAATTGGGTTTCAGAGCAAATCATAGTACGGAGACCGCACTGCTTGACCTGCAGACTAATATGCTTGAGATAGTGGACGAAGGGAAAACCGGCCTCCTTGTCCTTCACGACATGTCAGCGGCTTTCGATTTGCTTGATCATGACTGGTTGATCCACACCCTCTCAGGCTCAGCAAACTGTTCCCCACCATTATCTAGTTGGGTTAAATCTTTCCTGGTGGGCAGACTATCATCGGTCTGCTGGGAAGGTGTCTCCTCTACACCTGCCCCCATCTCCTGTGGGTCCCCCATGGTGCCTGTATTTCACCCACACTTTTTAAACTATACATCAGACCACTCTGCCACCTGTTAGAGACTTATGGGGTCCCTTTTACGAATTACGCTGAGGACACCCAGCTGATTCTGGAAATCACTGGGGATTATGAATAGGATACCAAGACTCTGAACGCCATTTATGGACTCATCGAACAGTGGATGATGGAAAATTGGCTCTGTCTGAATGGAGCAAAAACTGAATTCCTACTGTTTGGCAGCCTTGGGGCTAGAGCTAAGTTGGGGAAAGAATACTCGCACTTGAGCATCAAGGAGTGCCCTATAGCAGGAGCAGAAAAGATTAAGACTCTGGGGGGTCTTCCTAAACTCGACACTGGATTCTGAGTCCCAGACTAGTTACATCTCTAAAAATTGCAACTACTACCTAAGACTTCTCAGAAATATTAAGCCCTTCATTTCAGAAGACAACTGTGCCTCAATCAGTCAAGCCATCATTCTCTCCTGCCTCGACTACTGTAACTCACTGCTGATAGGGGCCAGTAAAAAGCGTCTGCATCGGCTCCAAATTGTCCAAAATGATGCAGTTCGTATCATCAAGGGCAGCCCCAAATGGGATCACATTTCATTTAGGAGGAAATGACAATACTGGCTCCCTATTTCAGCCCGTATCCACTTTAAAGTTGCAACGTTAGTGCACAAGTGTTTATACGGAAAGGCACCAGCGTACCTGAAGAGCCGCATCACTCAATACCTACCCACTTCTGGGGTCCGACCTGCAAATTCAGGAACAATTAACAAGGACAGATTCAAAAGGGTGGGTGGTCTAGGGAAGGCCTTCTGAGCCTAGGGAAAGCTGCACTGATATGGAACTCTCTCCCGAGCACTCTCAGGTTGGACATCAATGTGAAAACCTTTAGGGCCTCGCTAAAAACTATTCTCTTTAAATAAGTTGCTGGTTCATAGTCAGGGATGACACAGCCTCTTGCTATATACTGATATCAATACATCCTTCTTGTATAATGTTCTATTGTGTTTATCTGGCGCCCAGATGCCTGTGGGTTTACCGCGCAGTACAAATAAATAAATAAAAACCAGAATAGTAATCCTCCCAGTCCACAAAGGGTTGCAAGGCCTTTTAAAGCCAAAAGCCAGGCTCACAGAAAGGTCTAGTGCCCCAGAATCGACAACAAATTTGAAGAAGCCATAGTCAAATGTGTCCAGTAATAAGCCCCAGGAAACCAGTGACTCACCCCTGCACATTAGTCCATTATATCATGAAAATAATCCATGGGACAAAGTGCGCTCTGGTTTCTGTTCACTACCCGATGGAAGCTACTTGCTTTTTTTGGTTGATGTTTTTTCATTGTATCCTGAAGTTGCACTCCTGCATTTCTCATCTGTTGATACAGTTCTAACCAAACTAGAGAACTTTATTATGACCCATTGCATACAATGTGAATAAAAGACAGACAAGGGACTGCTGTTACAATCCAAAGAAGTCTGTGATTATACAGAACATGTTGGGATCCATCACCCCAACCTAGCCCCCGAGCTGATCCCATCGCCATGACCATCACCACACAATCCCCGTAACCGCCTGCAAACCTCAACAATAGATACATTGAATCCTGACACTCCCGCTACAATAACTGCATGAGCGAGCCGTGGTGACCAAAAGAACCTAACAGTAACATTTGGGACAACATGTTATGAACCGACTCACCAGAGGTTGCACAGGGAACAATGAAAGTTCAGTGCATACCCATGCGCAGCAACACTCCTCACTAAAATGGAGGTGGTGTCACCCTATGGGCTGGAACCATCTACAGGAATCTTCTGTAGTTGGACCTCAAGAACTTCTTATGGACGCTGTTTTCAAGGATGCAAGTAGGAATGTTGTCGAGTAATGGGGCTGAGCAGCGTCGGATTGGGTCGTCGGCCAATCGGCCCGTGGCCGATGCAAAATCATGGCCGGAGACCTGGGGGCCGGTTCCTGAAGCCCACGTGGGCCGGTTTCAGCCCAGGCGTGGGCTTCACACTTCAAGAACCAGCCCCCAGGGCCTCGGCCTCGCCGGGCGGATGCAAGTTGCAAAGGATCTGTAAGTAAATAACTTACAGATCCTTTGCAATTGCAGCCCCGCCGCCGGCCCGTCGCAGATGCAGAGAAAGGTAACACTGAAGTGTTACCTTTCTTTGATAAATGCAGCGGGCCGGTGGCTAACTGCCTTGGCCCACGACACCCTGGCGCCAGCAGCAGTCAGTGCTACAAAACACTGGGAGGGAGCGGCAGGGCTGGGCGGGACTGCCGCAGCCCGGCCTGCTCCCTCCCAGTGATTTGTAACAGACTCTGCTCGCCTCTCCGCCGCACACCGCCACTGCCGCCGGGCCGCCGGCACCATAGGTTGCAACTTGCAGCAGTGAGCTGCTTTCATCGGAATTATTTCTGTGTCCGCTTCGCTCCACTCAGGACTCAGGAGGCATAGAGTGCCTGCCTGGGACCCCACGGGGGAAGACCACCAATCCCAATGGTACGGTAGGCCGGATCTCCCTCCATAACCGTGACTATGTATTTTGCTTTTTGCAAGTTGCAGTAATAGCATGTTTTTTCTGCCGTTGTCTCTGTTACGATCATACAAGACATTCCATCTCTGTATCCTCAGTCACTTGACAAAATCCTTGTGCCTAAAAGCTTGTGTACAGTGTACAAATATTTGACCATAGCATCACATGTTTGCATTATGCAGGCACCGTGGGTGCTTCTTTGTATCCAGTGTGTTTGGGGTTCAGTTTTACTGGTGGGTGTGCACGCAAACGCAGTCATGGGGGGGTTTGCTGGGAAGGGGGGGGTTGCTGGCGTGTAAAATAAAAAAGTGTTTTTGTCCAAAGAAAGGCCTTGATTCTGGCTGGATGTAATTGGTCTTACGTGAGGGTGTTGGAATGGGGGAGTTTTAAACATTAAACGTATGCAAAGCTTTCTGTGGGGCATGGTAGCCTAGTTATGTGCTAATTAATGGTCCCGTCCCTCGGATGTAGCCGTGATGTATAGGCTACCAGTTTGAGTCGACACTAAGGAAGATCGATCCGGTAGGTGGAACTCTTGAGGGGGGACACGGGATGGCTTGCAGTGCAAGACCAGACTGCTTAGTTAGCCATGCTGGGGGGGCGCCTTGAGTTGCCTCATGGCCCTAACTGGCATTCATTCCAACCTGGCATCCGAAACCTCCTCTCCTCACCCCCCCAAAATACGGGTAACTGTTGTGGTCCTAATGCTTGCATGTGTGTATGTGCGAATCGCCCTGGGCTAGCTTGGGAGATTAGCACTGCATTGTACGTGTTAGAGTGGCTGCTCCACAATGCTTGGCATAGACGGATGTGGCAGGATACAGGCCTAAGGCTTAGGGGGCCAGCAGAAGGGTTTAGTATAGGGAATTGTCGCCAATCTGCTGCAAGCAGGGACAGTAACCTCCTCCCCTTCTCCCAGCATTCTCCCACTCAGTGCCGGGAAGCCCCGCTAAGGCGCGTGCTAACAGCACCAGGTTTACCCCACCCCCGGAACTACAAATAAAATAATGCATTGGGGGGACACTCCAGCTAACTTCACCTGCCTGACGCAAAACATTTCAACCATTTGGGCTGAAAAAAAAAACACAGTGTTACATCTTGGAGTATAAATTGTGGTGGTGAAGGCAGGAAAGGAGACGAAAGCAATAACTGCTTACATAGCCATACTGTGGTTTACTCTATTTCAGTCAAAGGCAAATCAATACAATGCAGCTATAGACTGCACAATTATGACTTTGAATCATTTGCTACGATTGTGCACAACACTTACACTTTCATTCTGTAGATTGGTAAAGTGTGTTGGAGTGTGGAAGCATTAAGAACTATCAGGAACAGCCAATGGGATTCAGGTGTTACTGTGGTATAGAATTAGAAAAGGTCCCTGTTAGGCTATAGCAGCACCACCACCATTTTAGGGATTTGCCTGGTCTTCTATTAGAATGGCCATGAAGGGGTTCTAAATGTGCTGGAATAAACTTCCATGGGTGACATATGAGAAGGGTTCCAACTCTCTTTTCCTGTCCTCTGTTTTCAGATACACTCCCAACAGAACCCAAAACCACACTTAACCACAACCGCACAACACTGGAGCTATGGCAATACTCAAAGTATTGGGTAGTTCATTAGGGCGCAACTGGTGTGGGATAGCACATCAAGTGGCTTACCATTGACTTCATTGTGCCACAATGAATGCTTTGTTGTAATGTGGCTATTTTTCCCATCTCCCTGGCATGCTGTTCAGAATGTTTGTTTGCATGTATGAGGTAATGAGTGCTCAGAGTATTCAATGTCCTATGAGTACACTGCTTTCCCTATTATGCCAACCTCTGAAGCCTGAAAAGTAGATGCACGCATGCATGAAATGCAGCCAAATTTGCACCAGACATGCAGATGAGCTAAACTGGTCTGCTGTTAAATCTGTTACCAGTTTAATGGTATCCACACTCCAGAATAATTGCTCATTTTACTCTAGCTTATTTGATAGCTCAGTGGGTTGAGTGCTCGCTGCTGCGATGTGTGTGTGATCTGCAGGTTGCAGGTTCGAACCATCTCAGCCTTTCATCCTTCTGAGGTCGATACATGAGTACCAACACAGGTTAGGTGATATTGTATGCATATTGGTTCTATAAAAAAGAGCTTAAGCGTAAGTGCTATACAATAACATATTATCATTTGGCCTTGGACGTCTGCTTGCTTTCACAGTAATTTGACAATATGGATCTATACAGACAGATATTAATGGTACATATGGTGATCCATTCTTGTATGAAATGTATATCACATTAGTGAAATCATAACCATATTTTTCGTAGTGTACTTAGAAGCAATGCTATTTGATGCCACTTCCTGTTTTGTCAAGGGGTGAAAGGTCGTGTTCATGCTACTCCTGCTCGGAGCTGTGGACCCTGTCACAGAACTGTATGCAAAGTTATGTTATTTTATGTGTTGTAATGTAACAGACACATGAACCCTCCATAAGTAGCATTTTTTGTAAAGTCATGAATTGACGCAATTCACGGATGATGGTTTGAGGGCCACTTTTTTTGAGGCGAGGGGTGGGCCACTTTTTTGAAATGAGGGGTGGGCCACTTTTTCTTGGGTGTCCGGGCCTATTTCTTGTCCCAGTCCGACCCTGGGGCTGAGGAAACAAGAAAGGCCCTTTTAGTGTCTGATCCCCCTTGAACTCACTCCACCATAGATCAACTAAGATAGGTAGTTCTGGTTCATAACACCACTACTGTAGGCAGTTCATGATCGGTAACACGAGTTTACTTGAGGTTCAGAAGGACACAGACCAATCTAGATAAAAGCTGTGGACGCAGGAAAAAGGGGGAAAGCAGGAGGAAAAAAACAAAGTTCCTCCCCTTCATAACAATAAGGAAAGAATAGTATATTGTTGAAGTAATGCCTCAGGAAGCCATATGCAGGGGCAGGGGTTCTGGAGACTTACACACAGGATAGGCCTGGCTCCAAACGACATTCATCCATAGTTAGCATAACAAATGTTCTGAGAACAAGGGCAGAAAGGGTTAAGCAGTGTGGCCACATATGCCAGAAGCAGCCGCCTAAGCAAACCGGAGCAGAGCGAAGAGGAAATGTAGACAGGGCACCGGGGACATCAGTAGTGGTGACCCTGTATGTCAGAAGCAGTCGTTGGGACAATTGTGTGGCAAGAGCCCGCAGGTAAGTAAGAGTTAAGTAGAGGAGAGCTCGGTTTCTGGCACACAGGCATCAGTGGGAGTGGGCTGGAGTACATAGATAATGGTATGATGCCACTGGTGATAGCTAGCTGGAGCGAGTCCATCGCATGGTGCAGGACTCTGTAGACAGGGGCCAGCATGTTGGAGGATTCAAGCACCTACTCGTGAGGCCCTATGAGTCTGCCCGAGCGAAGGCATGTCAGCGGCACGCCGGCTTTGGTACCGCTCCGGCCCATGTGTGTGCATATAGAAGCACCCCCACTGAAGTACAGGGCTTGCTTGAGTGTTGAGCATGGAATTACCAAATCAGTCTAGACGCTTCTATGGATCCAAGACCATTCTTCAGGGCTCCAGTCTTTCTAAAATAACAGATATTCCACAACTTGTCCCTTGCATCTGGAGTCTAGAATATGTCGCACGATTCTGGTGCCAGAATCACATACTGGGGATAACAGGGTCAGATGCTGACGATGTGAGGACAGAGCGTGTTTCAAAAGGGACACATGAAACATAGGGCGAATATGCCAGTTTTTATAAAGAGATTTTTATAGCTAGTGGGGGGAACTACTTGTATAATGCAGAAGGGTCCTAGAAAACGAGGCTTACATTTTATTTGTGGGTCTGCAGTAAATTCATGTGTATAGACAGGAGCCATGGCAAGTCAGGGATCTTGTAAGTAGGTGCTAGCTTTCTTTTCCTACATGCATATTCTTTATACCTTTCCTTCACTTTTCTTAAATTGGTCTGTGCTTCATTATGTACATGCAGCAATCATTTGGCTACTGGATTTGCCGATGGGACTCAACTAGAAGAATGAGTCTGTGTTGGCAAAGGTTTAGGGTGAACACTGTTTAGGCAAAAAAGGGGTCATACCAATGGAGGCATGATGCTAGTGGTTAAAGGTCAACTCAGTTATCTTGGGCATGATTGATGTAACAATGCAGGCATTTCTCAATAACCTGGTTCACCTGTTCTGTTTGCACATCAGTTTGTGGATGGAATGCAGTACTTGACAACCCAACAGTTTATCTAAGGTTGCCAGAATTTTGCTGAAAGCTGAGGTCTACAATCTGTTTTTATTTCATCTGGAAGTGCATGCAGGCATAGAACATGCTGAGAAGAAATGGACTGCTATGTTTTCTGCCCAAGGAAGGGTGTTGAATTCCCCAAAAAGTCCCTTTTTTGTGTATGCATGTATGATAGCCCAGATGACTGTCTCTGTGGTGATCTTCCCCCAAGGTCGAAAGACTTCTTCAAGGGGCTGTAATAAGCCTGCTGGGGTTTGTACATGGTGTTTCTGCTGAACGCACGCATTTCTGAATCTACTCCAGAAAGTCCTTATTCATACATGGCCACCAGAACCACCGTTGCATCATCTCGCAAGTTCGTTTAACTCCATGTTGGCCTCCTAGAGAAGAATCATTACACCAGTGTCGAAGTTCAATGCATACCTCTTCCTTCAAACATAGAGTCGACCCCAGTCAGTCAATAATCCGCCAAGGGTAGGTTTCAGGTCAGGCTATCATTGCAACAACTGTAGCACTTGAAGATATTGCCAGGAGACCTTCATTCTTTTTCTAGGGTAACTGTCTGGTTTACTATAGGAGTGACCTCTGGTTGGATTATTGGTAAGGGTTACAGTTGATTGTTAACATCGGAGTAGTGTCGAGATAGCGCATCTGCCTTGTCGTGCAACTTGATATGATGTACGACAAGGTGTAAGTTAAAACCTGCAAAAAATAACAACCAGCGAACATGACGAGTGGTCATGCACTTAGCCTCTTTTAAAAAAAGTCAGATTTTTATGGTCGCTGGGGACTTCTGTGGGGTGTAGTGTATCCTCCAAATAAGGCTGCCAATGCCTGAAAGCTTCCTTCATTGCCAACAACTGCTTTTTGTATATGGGGTAGTTACATTCTGTCAGAATCAAATGCTTTGAAAAATATGCAAAAGGTTGTAAGTAACCATCTACCCACTTTTGCGAGAGAATGCCTTCCAGTGCAGTATTGGAGGTGTCTGCTTCCACGATGAAGGGTCTGGCAGCACCAGAGTTGAGCAGAATGCTTCTTTGAAGAGGTTGAAAGCCTATTTTGTCACTGGTGTCTACAGAAAGAGGACTTTCTTGGGGAGATGTGTTAGAGGCTGGGTCATTGTTGGAAAATTCTGAATTAAATGTTGGTAGAAGTTGGCGAAATCTAGGAATTGCCGCACCTCCATTACTGTTTCTGCTTGTAGCCACTCCAACACTGTGTGTACCTTTTACTGGTCCATCTGTGCTCCACTAGGCATGAGGATGTAACCTAGAAATTCTATTTTGTGGACCTGTTGCAAGACCTCATGCACATGATGCTTGTGTTCTTGTAGGTCGGAGGAATAGATTAAGATGCCACCCAGATATACTGCTAGGTGTACATCACAGATGTTGTGAAAGACATCCAAATACATGATGGAAAGCTACAGATGCGTCAAATTAGTCAAATGGCATTTCCTGCAATTCATAATGACCCAATTAGGTTTAAATTATGTTTTCCAGTGATTACCTTTTGTAGGTCACCTAACGAAAAGACCGATTTTTTCCAGTTGATTTTAGGCAGCCTACAAAAAAGCGAAAAGACGATATTGCTTCACCCACACCCTCTCCTGCAAGACTAGTTCAAAATCAGGGGCTTTCACCCCCTGAATCCTCTGCCTCAGCCCCCACTACCTCCCTCCCCCCAAGACTCCCCCAAGCCAAACACACACAAACTCGCAACACACACACACAAACACGCAACACACAGTCAATCCACTTACCCGTACTCCCCAACAGCGCTTTCAGGTCCTGTCGTGCTTGTCAGCCCCTGTGTGCAATTGTGTGTGGCAGGGGTGTGACAGTTTGATTTAGAAAGACAGCTATGTGCCGTCACAGAGTGGTCTTTTTCTAAATCGTTTTATTTTTTTATCGTTTCTTTGAAAACTACTTTTCCACTTAAGACCAAATCCTGACCAGCTTATCAGCTGCTCGTAAATCCAATTTCATGAACCAATGTGCATGTGCATACTACATCAATAAGGTTCGGTATGAAGGGGAGTGAATATTGTTTTTTATAATCCATGCAAGGACATAAATCAACTGTCTTTTTTTTAATGAAAAATATTGGGGCTCCGGCTGGTGAGATGGAATGCTGAATGAAACCCTTCTCTAGGGTATCGTCGATATATTATTTCAAGATAGCTTCTTCCCATGTTACGAGTGAACATATCCAGCCATCTGGGATTGGCGGTTCCATGTAATAATGTCCCCACAAAAATATCGCCATGCAAAAATATCGCCGAAAAATGGCAGTTTTTTGTGGGGACATTATTGCATGGAACATGCGGGGGACACCCCTGCAACTCCCAAACCCTTTTTTTATTTTTTTTGGCTGCCCCTATCCCCATATATATGGTCACCCATATAACATCGCCACAACCTTTTCCCGGCGATATTATGTACGGCGACCATATACAATACAATACAATTTACCAACAAAAAAAATGTGATTTTTCTTTTAAATTGATTTTTGTTCCAAATGGGGGGTTCCCCCCCCCCAAACACCCTTTTTTCAAAAAAATGTTCGTGTTTTACAATTTTGTTTTTACTCCTGGAACCCAAAATAAACATACAATTAAAAAAGAAAACATTAGATTTTTTTTTCGACTTTTTTTTTCTTGAGATTATGTCTTTCGACAAATTGTTTCGACTTTTTGACTGCAAACCGTAGTTAGCATGTCAAACGCTCTGAGGACAAGGGCAGAAAGAGTTAAGCAATGTGGCCAACAGGAGAGGAGGTGGCTGTATCTGCCAGAAGTGGCTGCCTGATTAAAGCAGAGCATAGTGAAGATGAAATGCAGAACGAGGCGCCAGGAACATCAGTGGCAGCAACCACGTATGACAGGAGCAGTCGTCCGTACCGGAATGAAGCAAGTGTTGATGAGGAGAGGAAATTACTGACGGGCCCATTGGTCAGTACTCACCCTCGAAAACTAGTAATGCATGATAGCTGCACCATGTGAGGACAGAGTGCAGAATTCACATACTCCAGCAAGATTCAATAATCAGGACTCAGTAAATTGGCAAAGGGAAGTCAGTTTAATGATAAATACATCAGCAGGTGGAAATCAGCAGCATCACGACCACCTGCCTCACCCTGACTTCCTCGAACTTTAGTCAAACAGCCTCTTTTATGGGCAAAATCCATCATCATTGACGTCTAATTCTACAAAAAATCATCATGCAATATAATTGGTTGGGAAAGGTAACTTAAGTTTAGGTGCTATATCTGTATATGGAAATAACGCAAGTGGATTGGATAACTCTTATCGGGTGGGCGTCTACGCCCTTCCCTCTACAACACACGTGATTGACGTCACTACAAGTACGACGTCTCATTGGTTAAAGTGTCTATAGGACCCTAGATTACATGGTCCCTCGTGATTGGATAAGTTAAACCCCTAAACATCAATCTCCATTTTAATTAGCAGCATGCAGAGTAGACACCCAGGTGCCTAGTGTCCCAAGATTCACCCTTCCTCCCTTCCATCAATCCGTGTTTTAGGGCTATGTCTCAATTAGTTGGCTGGGTATGGCCTCGGATCTGTAGTCTCTTATCAGGAAAAGTTATGGCACCCTCTGGTTCTGGATGAAATCAGGCGGTGGTACATCTTCGCGCCTGTCTGGTCACGTGCTGTTCCACCGTGAATCTGCTTCAGTTTCCAACCTTTTGCGCATTTAATTCTGTGTGCCCTTGGCCATCTGCATGGGCCTCTCTTATCTTGACCTTCACGGGTCGGCTGGTGTTCTCTGTAGTTGGAGTCTCGTGAGCTCATGCTCACCTCCCCTTCTCTACACGGGGCAGAGTCCCAGTGCGGCTCTCTGTTGGTTCATTTGCTCCTCATACGTCACGTACCTCGGCGAGTACCTTACTGGCAACTCGCAATGGGGGGCAGGGGTGCAGGTCATATCTGGGACCTCCTCTACACTCCCCCCTCTGGTCGGTTCATCGGCCACTCCTACTTCCTCCTTTATATTCAGTTTCTTTGAATCCTCAGATTCTTGCTCATCGTCTCCTGGGTTTATACAAGAAGGCGTGAAAGTATGCAATTTTGTTGTCCATATCTTTATCACCCCTTTCAAGCTTCCTCCTGTTCTCACATGCTCATCTTTGTTCCAGGTCATCAACTGGCATTGTCCATTTGGACTGCAGTAAATCCATTTGCCTTCGTACCTTCTTCGTTTCTTGGGATAAGTGAATTTTGTTCCTTCTGGTGCAAATTCACTGGCCTTCACAAAGTCCTTCATCTCCTCATCTGTCAGGTCTCTGGGCTTCCAGCCTGGCTCGACATCGACCATGATTTTCATCCCAATGGACTTCTTTGCCGTTTCTGGCATTGTGTGATGATTATCTTGATTAAACAGAATCCTAGCAGCACCATTGCCAGCAAGGCTCCCAGAAACTTGAATATATCAGCCATCCATTGCGGGACCCATGAGAATAGGTTCCCAAACCAGCTGTCATCGTCCACTTCATCTGCCTCATTGGTCATCTGGTTTTTCAGGGTTGTTAACATGTCTATGGCCTCTGAGAGGGTTCCATTTTCTTCCACGTGTGATGGTATAAATGTGCAACATGATTCTCCAATTTTTGCGCGAACACCTCCATCCATTGCAGTGATCATGTCAAGCACATATCTGTTCTGGAGGGTCATCAGTCTGACTGCTGTCAGTTCTTCCTTGATTGCGTTGAACCCTTTTATGGTGGTATTGATGGTCTGCAGTAACTCCCATCTCGTTATCTGCAACCACTTGGTATTTGCACCAACTTGGATGTGCGGCAAAATTATTGTTGTAAATACGGATGAAGTTAGGCTAAACAGCCTGTGTTCGTAGGGAATGGCATAAAATGCATACTCTGATTTGGCGGAGAAGTAATTCTCCCTCTTCATCCTTGACATTAGGTCCACAGACCGCCTTTTCCTCAGGTGAGCATTGGCTTTCTGGAAACTGTCCAAATTCAGTTCTTTTTTGGGATCACTAGTGCAGGAACGTGGACGTTCACCAGTGTGCATATGCCTCCCCAGTTCCTCTGTAGTCTTATGTAGGCTTTGGATCCACATGCCCAATAGTGGTCATACAGGACTGCGGTCCCTTGCGACATCCCTGGGGCTTCGTATATTCGCCCGCAGTTTTGATTCTCCCCCATTTTCCTTATGCCATTACTTCTAAAGCTCAGTTTCGGGTTTTCCAGCGGTACTATTTGCAGGGGGCCTCCTCTGTCTTCGACCCACGTTATCAGCTTTACCAATTTCGGCCAGAGTGGTTTACATAGTCGTTGAGAGTTTTCTATGGCTTCTTGGCAGGCCCCAAGGACCATCCAAGCTCGGCAGATTACAACTCCTTCTTCCCAACCGTCGGGGGAAACTACTGATCCCCAGATCTGCATTTGGCCTTGGTTCTTCCATATTTGAGTTTCTTCTGCCGTTTTCCCTTGGACGTTCAGTCTTGAGTTTATTTCCCACCTTATTCCTGATCCTTTGACATCAGGGTTCTCATATCTAATCACATGATTCTTGGGGTGCGCCCTGTTTCTTGTTTTGATGTCCTGGACATATCCGTCTTCATCAGGGTAGTCCTTTTCGTTGGCCCTCCCCATGAATTGTCCTCGGGTGTTACACATTGCCACATGTGACATGCAGTGTGCTGTGGGGACATCTATTTCTACAGCCACAAAGATTTTGGACTTGCCCATGCTGTACGGCAGGAGTGCACAGACAAAACATTCTCGTTCTGATGGCCTTCGTCCAACTTCCTTCATGTGCGGGTACCATATGTTATTTCCAAGATGGGCCATGCTGTCCAAGTAATCGTTTAACTCGTTATCGGTTTCATATGGACTTCTCTTGATCCTTAGCGTTTTTCTGTAGTTGGCTATCACTATGTCTCTGAATGCGTCTGTACTGCTCTTTCGTTCAGGTAGACTCTCGGGTGTTATCCTTGGAGGGGCAGGTTTCATTTCCTGCACTGCAGTAATAGGGGGAGGTTTTGCGCTTCTTTTCCTTCCCTCCTGCATTCTTTTGTAGACCTCCTCCCGCCACATGTGTCACGACTCGCAGGGATCACAACAGGTTTCCCAGTCCCCCCTCTACGGTGCCTAACCCCTCCCGATCTCATGCCCAGCTCCGGGATTTACCAGTATGCTCCTCTTTTAGGTTGCCACCACATGGTCCCCAGCGTTTTGCAACCCGCCCGCTAAGGCGCCCACTTCACTGGCGTCTCCCATGGAGATTGAGGGATCGACTCCGTGCAGCGGCACTTCCGCATTCCAGGAATGCTTCACGTTCCCAAGACATGGCTGTTGGTCACGTAACCCGGAAGGTACGCACGCGTACGGCACCAGATCACGTGACCGGAGGCTGCGGGTCACGTGTCCGGATGGGGAGCGAAGCGCCAGTATTCAAACGGCCGCGTCGGTGCAACCGGCGCTTCACAGCTGTTTAAATCCTTGGACACTGTTCGGCGCTACGTACCTGATTTCTTGAATACCCGGATACCGACCTTGGACTGCTTCACGGAATTGCTTTTGGATCTCCTTGGCTTTGTCTTTTGGAACTACCGGCCACGAACCACGGACTGCTTTTGGACTTCATCCTCTTTATCCCTGGCACTACGATCACTGGTCCTTGTTCTGAACTTTGACAACGGGTGGGCCCGTTCCATCTCAAGTACGTTTGACCTTCTGGCAATACTTCCCTGATAGGGAGGATTCTGGAGAATCCCGGAACAACCCCATAGGTATACCGGAGTACCTCACCGCTCCACTGGGTAAGACTGTTCCAACTTGTTATTGTATTGACTAGTGGTGGTTGTTGGGCGCATAACTTAACCAGTGCTTTCTTTGCAGTGGTCTGGGGTTTCTGAGGGTCTGCGGTTCCGGAGGAAGAAGATCTCCCACCTGTGGCCTCAAGGGTTGCACAGGGATTCTTTTTGCTCCTCCCTGTGCGGCACTTGTGGACAGAGGTCTCTCCTGACTACACGACAGTCAAGTCACAACAGACTGTGAAGCCAACCTGTCGTGTAGTCATGCAGGGGGCCGCAGATGAATCCCTGGCTGCTATGGTACAAGCCATAACCGTGTTACGTACTGATATGGCCGCAGCCACCACTGCCATACACCAGCGCCTGCACAATATCCAAAGCACCACATATCCCTTGGCTCCCGATACTGAATTCGGGGACATCCCATCGACTTCACAGCCCACGCCTCCTCCTGTCCCGCCATCCCAGGGTCCCATACCAGTGTTACTACCGTCCCCCTTTCCCTTGGCGGCTCCCGAAAGGTTTCATGGGGACCCCAGTAAGTTCAGGACCTTCTTGAACCAG
Organism: Ambystoma mexicanum; assembly: GCF_040938575.1. Taxonomy (NCBI): domain Eukaryota; kingdom Metazoa; phylum Chordata; class Amphibia; order Caudata; family Ambystomatidae; genus Ambystoma; species Ambystoma mexicanum. Next base: position 332,443,928 of record NC_090924.1, on the reverse strand, counting down.
TGTAAACTACACTTCCTGTGCAGACCCCGGGCTTTTCCAGTCTCCACCACTAAGGCTGCCTTTACACTCTCCCAGTTAGCTGGTACAGCTGCAGCTTGGGACAATCCCCTCCTGGATGAGGACAACCCTGCCCTTTATGACTTCGACCTATTGATTACGGAAATGTCAAGAGTGTTCGACACTCGTTATAAGGTACAGTCCCGTGATTTAGAACTCCTGGACCTGGGGCAAGGGAAAGGCTCCTTGATCGAGTATATTACTAGATTCAATCAGTTGGTAGCAGAAACCTCTTGGCCTGAAAACAAGAGGGCCGTTGTGTTCTACAAGGGCCTGAGCAATGCCATGAAGGATGCTCTTGCTGTTGTTCCTTCGCTACCCACCGCATTCCAAGACATAGTGGACTTAGCCTTACAGGTAGATGCCCGGCGTTCAGAACGAAGAGCCGAGGCAGGTTTTCCTCCACTGCCCGGTGCCTCAGCTAACCCCAATACCACTCCTGAACCCATGCAGATAGGGGGCATACAGAGCCTGATCACACCAGCAGAACGAGAGCGTAGAAGAACAGACAACGCCTGTTTTTATTGCGGGCTCACAGGGCACTATATCAAGGAATGTCCCTGCAGACCAAAACTCAAGTTCTCGGGTTTTCGGACCGCTCGACCCTAGACACGGGGGCTGGGTCGAGCACCTCTGGTCTTACCCTGAACGCCACACCTGCTTTCGGTCACATCAGGCCGATCCATGTACAAGCAGTTATCCAGCCCACGCCCGGAATCTCACACCCTGTTACCATTATCATAGACTCTGGGGCCCTTGGGAACTTCATCGACATCACCTTGGCGCATTCCCTGAACCTACCACTCCTGGCCAAACCCTTGCCTGAACCGGTACATGCGGTTGACGGCACCGCCTTGATATCCGGACCTATCAAACAACAAACGGCCCCGATGCTCGTGACAATCCAGTCAATCCACACTGAAACCTTGAGCTTCGATCTCATCGCGATGCCCCAGTTCGGTCTTATATTGGGTATACCCTGGCTCCAGGAGCACAACCCGTTGATAGACTGGAAGGCTGGATTAGTATACTTTGAGTCCGATCTATGTCAGCATTTCTGCCTTCCCACCAACATCGGGGACGCTACACCCGCTCAAGCTCTGGGTTCCATTGCTCACTTGACCATCAGGGACGCCACAGCCTCGGGTTCCCCGGTAGAGCACTACACAGTCGGCCTGGTTTCCACATCTGTACCGGCCCAGTACCAAGACTACACGGGAGTATTCGATCAGGGTTCATCAGAAGCACTCCCGCCTCATCGCCCATATGATTGCCCGATAGATCTGCTACCTGACAGCGTCATTCCCACGGGTCGGATCTACTCCCTTTCCCCCGCTGAAGATGTGGTTTTGAAAGAATATATTCAAAAGGCCCTCTGCTTAGGTCATATCCGCCCCTCCACTTCTGCAGCTGCTAGTCCCATTTTTTTTGTCCCCAAAAAAGAGGGCGATCTACGTCCATGCGTAGACTACAGACGGATTAATGCCATCACAGTGAAAAATAGGTATCCCATACCCTTGATCACGCCCCTGCTCGACTGTCTCTCCCACGCCTCCATCTTCACCAAATTGGACCTGCGTGGGGCTTACAACCTGGTTCGTGTACGCCCGGGCGATGAGTGGAAAACCGCCTTTTGCACCCGCTACGGGTTGTATGAATACACAGTAATGCCCTTAGGTTTATGCAACGCTCCGGCCAAGTTCCAGAGGTTCATGAATGACATTTTCTCCGATATCCTGGACGTGTTCGTTGTGGTATATTTAGACGACATACTGATCTTTTCTCGAAACCTGAGTGAACATGTACAGCACGTACGCGAAGTGCTCTCTCGCTTACAGGATCACTCTCTCTTCGCCAAACCAGAAAAGTGTCTGTTCCATACTGACTCCGTGGAGTTCCTTGGTTTCTCTATCACTCCTGGGGGGCTGGCCATCAACGCTTCCAAGGTACGGGCCGTGTTGGATTGGCCTGTTCCAAAAAACCTGAAAGCACTGCAATCTTTTCTTGGCTTCGCTAACTTTTACAGGCGCTTTATTTCGGGCTTTTCTTCTCTATTGGCTCCTCTCACTTCTTTGACCAGCCCCCGCACTCCTTTCTCATGGGCGGACACACATCAACATGCCTTCGAGGCCTTGAAAACAGCATTTACCACTGCACCCGTTCTACAGCATCCAGACCAAGAGTTGCCTTTCATTGTGGAGGCTGACGCTTCCTCCTTTGCTCTAGGCGCGGTTTTGTCACAGATATGCCCCTCCTCTGGCCGACTTCACCCTGTGGCCTTTCACTCCCGCAAGTTCACTGACGCCGAATCCCACTATACGGTGACTGAAAAGGAGCTCTTAGCAGTCATGGACGCTTTTCGTGTTTGGAGGCATCATCTATTGGGTGCTAAGCACCAGGTCACTGTGTACTCCGACCATCAAAACTTGCAAGATCTCCGCCTCCCTGAAATGTGTCAACAGCAGGCAGGTCCGGTGGCACTTGTTCTTTGTTGCCTTCGATTTCGTTATCAAGCACCGTTCTGGCTCAGCTCACGGAAAGGCTGACGCCCTGTCTCGTTCCCCTGGGGGCGTGGCTTTACCTGTTTACCCCGACACTCTCCTGGACTATGGCAAGGTAGTGTGTCTATGCACCCCATCCCTGCCCTTGCTCGATGCTATACGAAAGTGGGTTATCTTACACCCCGATCAGCTATCCGAATGGGATCCCGTGTACCATGACGGCCTGCCCTTTGTATCGGATAGGTTGTTCCTGCCCACTATGGATACTCGCAACATGGCGCTCGAATGGTCCCACGATGCCCCTGTGCACGGACACCCTGGTCAATCCTGTACCTTGGCATTACTCAAACAATGGTGCTGGTGGCCTTCCATGAGGAAAGATGTAGAGCGTTACGTTAACACATGCGCAATTTGTGCACGTTGCAAACATCGTAGGGGTCGCGCTGTGGGTCTCCTTCTCCCGTTGCCTGTTCCCCCCAGGCCCTGGCACACCGTGACCATGGACTTCATCACGGATCTACCTCGGGTCCAGGGCTTTGACACTCTGTGGGTGGTTATTGATTCGTTTTCCAAGATGGCCCGCTTTGTTCCCTGTAAAGGAATACCCACTGCCCCTGCCATGGCCAAGCTCTTCTTTGTTCACGTCTTTTGTCTCTTTGGGCTTCCGTCGGTCATCGTCTCGGATAGGGGTTCTCAGTTCACGTCTCGCTTTTGGTGTTCAATGGCCAAATTGCTCGGTATAGACGTACGCTTCTCGTCGGCTTACCACCCTGAAACGGATGGTCAAACCGAGAGGCTTAATCAGACCGTTGAGCAGTATTTGCGTTGTTTGACCCTGCAGCAACAGGCGTCTTGGTTGCGAGTGGTGCATCTCGCGGAATTCGCATATAACAATTCTGTCCACTCTTCCACTGGTTTCTCCCCTTTTTATGTACTTTACGGTCAGCATCCCTGTGTCCTACCTATTCCTGATTTGTCCTCCACTGCTAACCCGGCCGCGGCTGCCTGTGTCAGGGACCTGGCCTCCATCCATGCCCAGACCTCGACCCATCTCCTCGAGGCCCAGGCATCCATGAAGGCGCAGGCCGATAAGCGGCAGGTGTTGGCCCCGCCGTATGCCGTAGGGTCACGCGTCTGGCTGTCCACTCGACACCTGCGGTTGGTGGGGTGTACGAAACTCCTGCCTCGGTTTGTTGGTCCTTATCTGGTGTCCCGGGTTCTCAATCCTGTAGCTTATCAGCTGGCTCTCCCGAGGTCCTGGCGGATTCACCCTGTTTTCCATGTCTCCCTTCTCAAGCCCTGTCCTGCTCCCATGCGGCTTCGTGCCCCCCCCCGGCACCGGTCTCCCTGGTTTCCCCTGACGTGTATGAGGTCTCTGCGGTCCTGGGTTCCCGGGTCTTTAGGGGTTCCCTTCAGTATCTGGTGGACTGGTCGGGCTATGGCCCTGAGGAGCGGTCTTGGGTTCCTGCCGTGGACATCCACGCCCCCCGTCTGGTGGCCCGGTTCCGTCGGGACAACCCTGCCTGCCCACAGGGTCATGGGCCTTTGGGGGGGCTCCGTCACAACTCGCAGGGATCACAACAGGTTTCCCAGCCCCCCCTCTACGGTGCCTAACCCCTCCCGATCTCATGCCCAGCTCCGGGATTTACCAGTATCCTCCTTGTTTAGGTTGCCACCACATGGTCCCCAGCGTTTTGCAACCCGCCCGCTACGGCGCCCGCTTCACTGGCGTCTCCCATGGAGATTGAGGGATCGACTCCGTGCAGCCGCACTTCCGCATTCCAGGAATACTTCACGTTCCCAAGACATGGCTGTTGGTCACGTGACCCGGAAGGTACGCACGCGTGTGGCAGCAGATCATGTGACCGGAGGCTGCAGATCACGTGTCCAGATGGGGAGCGAAGCGCCAGTATTTAAACGGCCGCGTTGGTGCAACCGGCGCTTCACAGCTGTTTAAATCCTTGGACACTGTTCGGTGCTACGTACCTGATTTCTTGAATACCCGGATACCGACCTTGGACTGCTTCACGAAATTGCTTTTGGATCTCCTTGGCTTTGTCTTTTGGAACTACCGGCCACGAACCACGGACTGCTTTTGGACTTCATCCTCTTTATCCCTGGCACTACGATCACTGGTCCTTGTTCTGAACTTTGACAACGGGTGGGCCTGTTCCATCTCAAGTACGTTTGACCTTCTGGCAATACTTCCCTGATAGGGAGGATTCTGGAGAATCCCGGAACAACCCCATAGGTATACCGGAGTACCTCACCGCTCCACTGGGTAAGACTGTTCCAACTTGTTATTGTATTGACTAGTGGTGGTTGTTGGGCGCATAACTTAACCGGTGCTTTCTTTGCAGTGGTCCGGGTTTCTGAGGGTCTGCGGTTCCGGAGGAAGAGGATCTCCCACCTGTGGCCTCAAGGGTTGCACAGGGAGTCTTTTTGCTGCTCCCTGTGCGGCACTTGTGGACAGAGGTCTCTCCTGACTACACGACAGTCAAGTCACAACAACATGTGACTTATCATCCTTCCAACACGTGGCTGTGTCGTAGGCTCGACAGTTACTTCTGGCGTTGGAGCTGGCGTACTTGCTATTACAGTTGTGGTGGTTGTCCTGCTCAGCTCCTCATGGAGCTTTTTTGCTCTAAGTATGAGTGGAAACACATACTCAACTACTGCATGTGTTTTCCCAGTGAGTTCTTTCGTTGCTTCCTCTGTTCTATTGAGTGATTTTGCTATTTCACTTTGGTTTGGTTTCTAACGTTGCTCCCTGCTTTCTGGAGCTGCTTGTTCCACAGGTGATTTCTCTCTTTCAGTTGGTTTGGCCTGCGGTTTCATAGCCATTGACACTTGCCCTTGTTCGTGTGCACTCAGTGTATGGGTGCGTGTCGTGGACAGTGCTATGTTATCATTCATCCGTGCTGACCCTGTCTCCAGCCTTTCTCACCATTCTTTACTTCAAGTGTATACGTGTTACTGCTAATTACATTCAACTGTAAATCGTTTGCTTTATCATCAGTTTTTCTTGGAACAGGGGTGACAATATAAGGTCTGGGTGCTTTTGTGGGCCCCAGATGTTCATTACCTGGTGGATGCACAGACATTGGGATGCTTCGTGCACCAATAAAAAATGCAGGTCTAATAGGTAACGATAGAAATACTACAATAATCACAATGCATATACATATGACGGCCTTGAAAGACAGCTTACAGCATCTCCTTCTAGGAAACCGGGGGCGCCCTTCCACTGGCGATACAACAAGTTTACTGTTTTAGGTCCCCATTTCAACCAAGTCCATAGTCAATAGTTTATTTTTCTCCTTATTCTGATCTCGTCGCTCTAAGTTCAGTAAACACTAAAGTGACAAGTGCAGTTCAGTGTCCCCCCTCTTGCAGTGATTATGATGATAAGTCTCTGAGTATGGTGTACAGTTCCCTTGCCAGACTATGGGAAAAGGTTAGACTATCGTTTTCAGAACATCATAATTATCCTGTATTTGTATGGCCAACGTATTCCCAGGGCACTCTTCTAACTTGCCTTGGCCCTGGGGACATACAGGAATTTGTTCGCAGTGACACCATGAAAGGATGTATTCGTTACACATCACGCAAAATAAAATATTGAAAAAATACATATGAACATATGAGAAGGTAGGAAAAAATAAGAAAAGATTGAAAAGGGTAAATCCGGCAGTGAAGTTCATGTCTCTGTTCCTTTCACTTGGTATTTTGAGGTCGAGTTGGTGAACAGTTTCTCTCTCCCCCATTTACTCCACTGTGGAACGATGATGCAAAAATAGAAAAAATAAGAAAAATAGGAAAAGAGGTTCAAGATGTCATTGTCCTTGTTTCCGCCTTTTTGGTCCGTTCTACGTAGGAAACAAGAAGAACTGTGTCTTTGTTTCCTTGCTCTGTCCCCGGCTGGGGGATGATGGAAAGTTTATCTTGGATGTCCCTCCTTCTAAGGCTCTTCTTATCAGTGGATGTGCATAACTGCTTCTTAGTTGTGATGCAATAGCCCTCAGGAGCCGATTAAATTGGGCATTTTTTGCTGGATCATTAAGAAAAGCGGCCACATCAATGTCGTGGGGTCTGCCCACTAGTTCTGGAAAGTTTTCAATGAGATGAAAGAAAACACAAAATGCATACCGACTGTCTTTGGGTGTTAACGACATTTGCTCTGACTCTTTGGCTCTTAGGTCACAGGCCTTTCATGCAGTGTGATCAGTCTTTGCCTCCTCGATCCGTCCCTCGCCGAATAGTCTCAAAGGAATCTCCTTAGGAATTCTCGCTGGAGGTTGGACAGTTCCACTTGGAGCATAATGCCATCGAGAAGGGTCTTCATGTGTGGGAAATTGACTTTGTTTTGCTGGGTCCCGATCACGAGTCTTTTTGTTGTCGCAAACAGGTCTTGCACTTTCCTGCTGCGTGGTCTGCTACCACATTGTTCAGTTTACTCCATTTTTGATTCAGGATGTGATTATTTCGGGGATCTCTGATGAAGGTCAGGGTATCAGTGGTCCTCCCGACAAGTTCTGGGCATTCCTCAATGATTCGAAGGAATAAAATGTAGGTAACTTTGTCAATAACTGCTTGAGGCGGGAGCATTAGTCTTTTGTTCACTGTGCTCGGGCAACTCGGCGAAGACCTCTGCGATGACAGTCATTAGTTGCCTGATTACCTTCTTATTTTCTGGATCTTGAATATATTCTGTGACGCTTGTTTCTCTCCCTATGAGTGACGGATAGGACAGTACTACTAGCTGAAAATAGGTGAGCACATCCCACTTGAGACTTCTGCTGGGGTGAACCATATGTCCGTGAACAAAGTCTTGATATTGGATTCTTCAGGATACCAGTTTTAGTTTACAAGAGTGTCCTGTTTTTACAGTTTATCAGAGTCTGAGAGTTTGTGTTCAATGCTTTGTGGCTCAACGTGATCAAGCTATCAGTGTCACTGCAGGTTCAGAGTATGCAACTTTTTCCTTTACCCTGCGAGTTCGGCTGCACTTTGCATTCGTTCAAAGGTCTTGTACCTCATTCAGTGCCTGGAGGAGAAGTTCAGTGTACAGCCACAATTTTCACAGCGAGTTCCTTAGTTTATGTTTTCTGCTCGTGCGTCCTTCTTCCTCGCCATAGACCTTGTCTGCACATGCTGCGGTCCTTCCACATTGTCTGTGGGTTCCCCGGCAGTAGATGCAGTAGGAGTGCTCTCTCGTATAAAGGGTTTTATGTCGTTCAGTAAGATCCAGGCTCTTCTGCCCACAAGCTTGACAGCGGACGGGGTGCAGTCCTCTACGATGAAGGGGCTGTTAAACCTCGGCTCGTCCCATTTCTTTCTCGTAAAGCTTTTTACCAGAACTCTGTCTCCAGGGAAGACGAGGAGTGCACCAAGGCTGAGAGCTGCGCCTGCATCAGCACTATCTGCAGTGGTTCGTGCTGTGCTGCCCCCTTTCTGCCGTCGCTGCAGCTGGCCTGAAATGACAGTGGCGCTGGATGTGAGACAGTCCAGGTAAGCTTTCATCTCTTCTCCCAGAACCTCCCTAGTTGACTGGGCATCATATCTAGCTCTGTCTCGGGTGGTAAGGGGAGTCCTCATCCTTCTCCCAGTAACTATTTTGTGCGGCGTAAGATGATGGTCGGAGCCTGGTTGGTTCCGAAGAGCATACAATGCCAGTGGTAGACAGTGCACCCATCCCTTTCTTAATGTGGGCTTCAACTTGGCTATCCTTTCCTTAAGCAAGCCGTTGATCCGTTCACATATCCCATTTCCCTCTGGATGATACGCCGACGAGAACTTGTGCTTTATACCAAGCAACAAGCTAATCTGTTCGAACACTGCGTTCACGAAAATGAGGTCCATTGTCTGATCTCATAACCTCGCACACCCCCCATCTAGGGAAGTCCTCCCTCACCAGGATTTTAGCAGCACAGGTGGCATTGGGGTGTGTACAGGGACCTGCTTCCAACCATCTGGAAAAGTGACACACCACCACAATTAAATACCTATACCCATTACACACCTGAATCATATCGACATAATCAATATGCAGGTGCCGGAAAGGTCCACTTGGTCTGGAGATGACTCCACTCACTACTTTTAATGTGTGCCCAGAGGTGAATTGTTGGCAGACAATGCAATTTACCACAAAGAATGCAACATGCTCTGCTAAATTCGGTGTAAACCAGTCTTCGGCAAGCGTTGCGGCAAGATTTTCTCTTGTCATGTGAATGGGGTAATGAGGCTGTTCTAATGCTACATTTAGAAGGGCGACAGGCATTACTGATTTACCAGTGCTGTCTTGCCTCCACAATCCATATGAGGGGTTTAAAGAACACCCTTGACGCTTCCACAGATTTTTCTCCTCCTGAGGTGCCTCCCCCTGAAGCTCCATTAACTGAGACTGCCCCATATTACTATAGGCTTCTGGTGTGGCTCGCGCCACCATCATACGTTCATGGGTACATACCACATCAATGTCCATGATTGTTTCAGCTTTGGATGCCATGCGCTTGGCTTCCATGTCCGCTTCATGGTTTCCACGTGACACAAAATCTGTCCCTTTGGAATGAGCAGCGCATTTTACGACCGCTATGCCCACTGGGAGCTGTAGTGCTTTTATCAGCCTGTCCAGTAAGGCCACGTGCTGCACTGGCGTGCCGTCCGCTCGGAGCTAGCCCCTCCTTTTCCAGCGTGCCAGTCCTGCGTGCACTGTTGACGTCACATAGGCGGAGTCACTGTACACTGTTACTTCCTGGTCCGCGTGATTCTCAATGGCGAGTATCAATGCCACTAGTTCTGCAGCCTGTGCCGAATAGTGAGATGGCATTCGTGCACTGACAAGTAATTGGAACTCTCCATTCGCCATGTGTTTGATCACGGCCATGCCTGTATACCTTTGCCCATCATCTTGGTCAATTCTTAATGACCCGTCAATAAAGACGATCTCTCCACTTGGCAGGGCATTTTCCTTGACCCTGGGGATCTCATCATAGTATTCTTCATAGTTCGCACAGTCATACACAGGTTCTCCCTCTGTGACTGGCTCAGCAATAAACATAGCAGGGTTCACCGTTTTGCATCGCACTATTTTGATTGATGGATTGGAGATAATCACCTTGTAGGCTGATGCTCTCTGAGATGTCAGCGTACCCTTTGGCTTCTCTAGTATGGCGAATAATGAGTGCTCAACATATAGGGTCATGGAGCACCCCATCACAATGGATGACGCCTTTTCAATGGCGAACGCGGCGGCAGCTAAATTTTGTTCGCACGGGAAATGGCCTTTCATGACCGGGTCCAAACTTCCACTGTATTATGCTAGGGGTTTATATCCCAGTGAGGTTCGCTGCGTGAGTACTGCAGTCATAAAATCGCCATCAGTATGAGAAAACAGATAGAATTCCCCAGCATAATTAGGAATCCCGAGGACTGGGGCCTTATAAATTGCCCCCTTGAGTTCTGTAAACCCTTTCTCTGTCGCTTCATTCCATTCAATTTCTTCTCTCGTCTCCTGAGCCTTTTTAAGGGCCTGCAACAAGGGCTTGGTATACAAGCTGTAGTCAAAGATCCATGCTCTGACATAGTTGCACAGGCCTAGGAAGCTTTGCATTTGCTTTACTGTGCGCGGCTTGGCCGTGTTCATGATAGCCTCAGCCCTTTCTGGGGTTACCTTTTTCCCCTCATGTGAGATCAGTTGCCCTGTGTACAGCACCTCCTGTTGGCAGTATGGCAACTTGTCCATGTCCACTTTGTACCCCTTCTCAGCCAATATAGTCAATAGCTGGACAGAGTCGTGTCGGCATTGCTCTTCAGTGATGCTGCAGATTAGAATATCATCCACATACTGCAAAACAACACTTTCCACTGCAATATTGCTTAGGTCCATTTGCAGGACTCTGTTGAAAATAGATGGAGACTTGCAATACCCCTGTAGCAGCCTCGTACTTTTCAGGCGCATTTGTCTGAAAGTAAATGACGTCAGGTCTTGTGAGTCACTGTGTAATGGAATAGAGAAGAATTCATTCTTCAAATCGATCACTGTGAAGTATTTCACTTCAGTGGGTATATTGCACAAAATTGTGGATGGATTAGGGACTAGAGGGAACTCGGCTTCGACTATGTCATTCAATGCTCGTAAATCCTGGATTAAACTCCAGGATCCCCCTTTAGATTTCTTGACAGGGTAAATCACCATGTTGCATGGTGATTCTGACGTCACCAGGATGCCCTGTTCCATCATGGCAGAGATTGTCTTTGCAATCCCTTTATCTGCTTCCCTGGACATGGGATACTGTCGTGCTCCTGGTTTCAATTTAATTTTTACTTCTCCAGCCCCCTTCAGGAGACCTACATCATAGGGCCCTGTAGTCCATACTTTGGCTGGCAGTAGAGCCATATCGTCATTGAAATATTCCGGGCGTACCAGCGCTAACATCATCCTCTGCAGCACCTCCCGCTTGATCATTTTGACCCAAAATATGAGACTCACTTCCACCCGTGTCTCTTCTAGGTCAGGGTGTTCTTCGAACAGATCGTCGTCACTCTATACCCTTCTTCGATGGCGACAATCGCACACCAAGGTCTGCCCTCGTCGTCACATCCTTCAACTAATACTACCTTTCCTCGCACCGCGGCAGATTGTATCATTAAGGGAAATACTTGTCCCTCCTCTTCGTGCATGGGTATTATTGGCCTGAATAGAAACTCATCCGGGGTTCTCATAGTTTTGTCTGCGAAGCCTGGCAGTCCCGCCATAAGCACTCGCATGCCATATGCGACCACTTCTGGTTCCAGTGGTATAGCTCTCATGGCTGCATGTCCAGAGTATGCTCTGATCATTTCGCACACATTTGAATAATGCATTCCTGGAGTGGAGCATACTATGCCATCCTCAGTGAACGAGATGGTCATACTCAACTTTGTCATCAAGTCCCGACCCATGATATTCACCGGGGACTGACGAAAATACAATAAGGGTACATTCATGTCGCACTCTCCCACTCAGACTGGAAGTGCATCAGTAAAGGGAACTCTGCTATGAGCTCCAGTAAAACTCTGGGTATCTATGGCCTCGCCGGACAAGGCGAACCTTCCATCTCGTATGCACGAGTGCGTTGCACCCATGTCAATTAAGAATGAATATTCCTTCCCCCCCTATGGTGACATTTACCCGGTGCGTTCTGGATACCATTTTGGACATTCTGTAAACCTCCTTGGCTACCTCTAAATCCTCCCTGATTGCTCTGCCATCCTCTTCCTCCAAATCCCCTTCCTCTCGGGTAATATCCCGCATTACCCTGATTGTTTTGTGGCGGGTGAGAGGCACGTTGTGCACTCGATTCAGCTGGACTTGTTAGCATGGCTCCCTCAAGAGCATACTTTGAGAGCTTCCTTTGCACTAGCTTCGCCTCCTCTCCCTTACGCGTTGCCTCTTTCTTCTGATTCTTTTCTTGCAACAGTCTACAGTAATGAGCAATCGTCAACTGGATTTCGGCCCATGGTTTAGCTTCTATTCCTACCAATTCTTTTAGCTGTTTTTGCACCGGTTCTGGTAACCCTTGGCACAGTATATGATAGAATACAGGGATAGATTTCGTCCAAGACTCATGCGTTTCGAGCACCCACGCGTCTTGAAAATTCTGGATATAAAGCAAAGGATCCTCTGACTCCTTCATTTTTTGAGTCATTATAGCTCCCATATCAGATGTGTCTGGATATAGCGTACGCAGCACTTTCCACACTGCTGCTCTACAGTTGTTAAATGGCGCTCCGTCATGAGAGGTGTTAGTTATGGTTACCCTGGGGTATCCTGCCCTTTTCCACACGTCGTCTGCTCTTTCACCAAGTATAGCAATAAGAAAACCCTTGATGTCCCCTATGGCTAGAGTGACGCCCCCTGTCATTTTCTCTAGCTCATGTATCCACTTTCCGGCTCCCGATGTCAGCATTGGAAACTTATTTTTAAGATTCTCTCGGTCCATGTGTGGCCATGGAATATATTGTACAGGTTATCATGCCATGTTCTTTCTAGAGAGGAGCGCCTGCTACCTTTTTTGAAATATTTACAAGGAACTTGGGCTTGGTCACCCTGAGTTACCTGAGGGCAACCAGACGTGGACTCCCTGCTCACTGTGCTCAGAGAGACACAGCTTCACCTCACTGATGAGGCCCAACAAGGCTGAAACACGTGTATCGGGTTGCTGTAGGTACTCTTGTTCAGAAAGGAATTGCCATAGCATTTCGGTGCTGGACTGCCCATGTGGGTGGGACAAAGACTGATATGCAAATGGATATTTCCCATCTGTGAAAGGTACAGTGAGCAAAAAGCGTGTGCTGCAAACTCTCATCCCAGAACAGGTTATCATGCTATGTTCTTTCTGGAGAGGAGCGCCTGCTACCTTTTTTGAAATATGGAATATATTGTGGTCTTGCTCCCCCCTTTTCTAGCAACGGGAATTGGAATGCGCAATCCTCCTTTTCCTTCTCTATACCTCCTCGGTCTCGGCGTTCCCGCCTTGCCTTCTACCTGGCAATGCCCTTAACCTTTCTGTATAGGCAGGTGCCGACGCCCCCCTCTGACCGTGGGGTTTCTCTTCATGTCGGCTGGACCATCCAGCGGGCTTCGGTGTCCTATTTATGGACCCGCTAGCATCTGACCATCGTATCTCTCGGTTCCCTGGGGGTCGCTTTTCACACCGCCTCCTTTCGGCATACGCCACTTCCTCCGCTTCCCCATCGGAGTCTGTGTTACACCCTTTCTGCGATGGCAAGTCCGGCGTCATTGGTCTCTGTGTGGAGATGTGTTCCTAGGTAATTCCAATAGGGCAAAAGGGAACGTTTTAACAGTCTAGTCATTCCATGTTGCCGGCAGAAGCACGTGACTGATCACCTGACGTCTCTTAAGGGATGCGGAACACTGCTTCGAGGAGTCACTACTGATGAATGTGATGCTCCGTAAGTTCAAAAGAACCTATCCTGGCATTCTCAGTCTTTACAAGCTATCTGACTCACCTTTCTAATCCTCATTCTTTCTCCTATAGAATTGAGTCCCATCTCAAGCTTCCCGCCTTTGTCCCCTCTGTGATTCCCGTGATTTCTCCCGTTCGTTCGAGCCGGGGACTAAGTCTCACTCCCGATCCGATTCAGAACCAGAGTCCGCTTTGCGGAAGTAAGTCCCGATCTTTGTTTCATTTTCCCGTTCCTTCTTTACTTGGGGCTATCACTAATCATTCTTCCCTTGGCAGTGAATTCGTCCCCCTTCGGATTCCAACACTCTCAGCCACCCGTATTGCCCGAGGCAAAGGGTTTACTTCTAGTCATCTCAGTTAATAGTAAGCGCTCTCCCTCTTCTAGATCATCATTCTCACACTCTCTCCTTCTCCCACTTACCTGTAATTTTCTCATCCTGTAGGACTCCTCCCTCACTCTCCGACTTGAGAGGAGTTTGCATTCTAAGAAGATCAGTTCAAGACCTCCCGAGTCGCCCTTCCAAGAAGACCGTTCTCAGACGCCCAGGGTTTTTTTCCCCAGAGGGTTTCCCTGGGGTTCATGCTACCCTTCGCTGGTTTCTATTTCCCAGTGTTAGAGGGGGCAGGGACTTCCAGGTGATCCTTTCATTCTGCAGTTGATGCTTCCGTCAAGTTAAGGCTCGATCAGGTTAGTGTCTATTCCAATTTGTTCTCTTGTTGGAAATCTAGATAAATCATACCGTGTTGAATTTTCATCAGTTATAACAGTCTGATTCCGAGTACTCCCAATTTGCACAACTTCTCACATCATCTTCGTTCTGCCCAACTTCTAGTCTATGTAGGGAACGTCCCCTACTCCCACTACTTTGGGTTACATCCTCTGTTCCATATAGCTGAGTGCTCTCTAAGCGCTCATCTTCCCTTCCCTCTTGGGAGATTCGTTCCAGTCCCATCTCATTGTATATTTTGTCAATCGCTTCCCCGATGCTTCTGGTGTCGGAGTCATCATCAATAACTGTCCCGCTTGTACCTGGTACCGCATCGCGTGCAGGGAAGAACTCTTCTATGTCTTCCCAGTCTACAACAGGATTGGGTTTTTTCACTTCCCGTTGCAGGTATTCTAAATCTCGCGCCCTTTGCCTGTGTTTACGTTCTGCTTCCTCATCCATTTCTCTTCACTTCCTCTCTAGCCTTATTTACTTCCCTCATCCGTTCATTCCTACGCTCCCTTGCCCTTCTACTTTCCTCCTCTTCTTTCTTCCTCCAACTTTAGCATGTTCTGCCTGTACTTTTCATAGGCTGCATATTGCGTGCGACTGAGTGGTTTACCTTGCTCTTTGCAATATAGTTGTTCTCGCCTCAACCTATCCTTCTTTCTTGCGCTCTTATTTCTTATGTCCACTTCTTTTTCCCTTTCCTTTCTTGGCGCTTCATCAGACGGTTCACTCGGCCTTGCACCATCACTTCCTTTTCCATCTAACTTCAACAGTATCTGCCCTCCCATCCATTCGTCCTTTGTAAATGTTAACTCATCGGTTCCTTTCTGCTTTTTTCCCTCTCTCTCTCTATCGAGAGGTGCACTTGTTTGTGACTGCTCCTTCCTTTCCTCACCTCGCCTCTCTTTTTCCCATGGGATTGTGGAGGCCGAGTCAATTTCCTGTTCCTTCTCTTTTGTCTCGTTACTCCTACACGCAGGTGACTCATATGCAGGGTTGCTATAACCTGTGGCTGCCTTAAGTTCTCTTAGTGGGTAAAGACCCTCCGACTTACTTCCCTCAACAACTGGTTCCGGTGGGGCAGGTGGCGCGGTAGGCGTCTCACCCCCCTCCGTAATACATTTAATATCCAGTCTGCGGGGGGTTCTTCTTCTTTTGCTTGTTCAAACATTTTCCAAAGCTCGAGAACAGCAAGTCGTTTTTTGAGCTTCTTCCCGCTATATGTGGCATGTAGGAAGGTGGACATGTGCTGTAAAACAGCTTTTGACAATGACCCATTTTGGGGCCACGGCATAAACATTTTATTTGCGGTGCCCTTAACCCACTCCTGGCTATATTTCTTCAATTTTGTTGCATGCTTTGGCAACTGCTTGCACAAATGTGCAAGTGGGGTAACTTCTTCCATTCTTAATTTTGTCACCAACAATGTTCATACAGTTTTTCAACTTTACGCTATTATGAGCAAGCACCACATACGCGAGCTCCAATCCAATTTTCCCGCAAAATTTTATACCAACAGTTTTACTCAAAGCACATCAATTCAGTGGCGATTCCCTCTCATTTACAGAATTGCGTGAAGCAAAAATACATTGCCATCAATTAATAACAATAATTCCACATTCAGCATACACAGGACATATAGGACAGACGCTTGACAGACTAGACGGACACCAGCTGGTCATACGTATACCTGCCTTCTAATTATTACCCCGTCATGGGATTTGAATGAACCCCATTCTTCCATCGTTAAGGGTAAGCATAGCCTAATGCCCCCTCTCTGTGGTCTCTGGGTTCACGTTCCTTCTGACCACGCAGGAACAAGGCGAATTTTACCGTTTTCTCTCGGGTGCCGCCCCGGTATTCCTTACTGTTTTTTTTCTCGGGTGCCCCCCCGGTATTCCTTACGGTTTTTTTCTCGGGTGAATTCCCCCTCCCGCCCTCCCCGGTATTCCTTACAGTTTTTTTTTTCAGGTGTCCCCCTGGTATTTTTCCCAATTATTTCCGGTGCCCGGGTTTTTACCCTCTATATCTCTACAGTCTTTCCTACTTTTAACTGTATTAATCTTCTCCACCACCCTCCATTACCTTTCCCCTTCTTACTCTAAGGCCTATAAAACCTTTGCCAGGCTAACGAGTTTCGTTGTTTTCACTCACCGATCACTTCTTTTCCTCTCTGGAACTTCAGGATCACCGCCGCTTCATCTTTCTGCTTTTATGGTTTTCGTCCGATCTGCTGCCCGTGGGAATGAGAAGGGTTATGCTTGGAAAGGCGGGTTCCTTCAGACCCACTGCAGATTTTTTGGGAATAATTACACTATCATTGTCCACGAGGAGCTTCTCAGCTTACTCAGCCGGAATAGTGAAAGGACTCGTGATGTAACCGAAGGCCCAGAGTTACTTCGTGCCGTCGGTGTAAAGGTGTCTTATACTATATCAATCGATAATCTATAATCGATGGCCGAAACCATCCTCACGCTACCAAGTGTTGACGAGGAGAGGAAATTACTGACGGGCCCATTGGTCAGTACTCACCCTCGAAAACTAGTAATGCATGATAGCTGCACCATGTAAGGACAGAGTGCAGGATTCACATACTCCACCAAGATTCAATAATCAGGACTCAGTAAATTGGCAAAGGGAAGTCTGTTTAATGATACCTACATCAGCAGGTGGAAATCAGCAGCATCACAACCACCTGCCTCACCCCGACTTCCTCGAACTTTAGTCAAACAGCCTCTTTTATGGGCAAAATCCGTCATCATTGACGTCTAATTCTACAAAAAAATCATCATGCAATATAATTGGTTGGGAAAGGTAACTTAAGTATAGGTGCTATATCTGTATATGGAAATAACGCAAGTGGATTGGATAACTCTTATCGGGTGGGCGTCTACGCCCTTCCCTCTACAACACACGTGATTGACGTCACTACAAGTACAACGTCTCATTGGTCACAGTGTCTATAGGACCCTAGATTACATGGTCCCTTGTGATTGGGCAAGTTACACCCCTAAACATAAATCTCCATTTTAATTAGCAGCATGCAGAGTAGACACCCAGGTGCCTAGTGTCCCAAGATTCACCCTTCCTCCCTTCCATCAATCAGTGTTTTAGGGCTATGTGTCAATTAGTTGGCTGGGTATGGCCTCGGATTTGTAGTCTCTTATCAGGAAAAGTTATGGCACCCTCTGGTTCTGGATGAC
Source organism: Ambystoma mexicanum (assembly GCF_040938575.1). NCBI lineage: Eukaryota > Metazoa > Chordata > Amphibia > Caudata > Ambystomatidae > Ambystoma > Ambystoma mexicanum. Next base: position 332,426,481 of record NC_090924.1, on the reverse strand, counting down.
ATCAGGCGGTGGTACATCTTCGCGCCTGTCTGGTCACGTGCTGGTCCACTGTGAATCTGCTTCAGTTTCCAACCTTTTGTGCATTTAATTCTGTGTGCGCTTGGCCACCTGCATGGGCCTCTCTTATCTTGACTTTTACGGGCGGGCTGGTATTCTCTGTAGTTGGAGTCTCGTGAGCTCATGCTCACCTCCCCTTCTCTTGTTCACCTCGATCTCCCCGGCATAAGCCTCATTTTGTTGAGTTTCGATTCCGCTCCGTCTCTGGTCTTTGCTGGGTTTCTAAACTCGGCCTGTCAGGCCTTTGGCCGCCTGGGTACATTTCTGCTTTCACAAAATGGAGTCGCACGTGTACATTGTGCAGTATTGAAGTAGATATATGGTTGCCGCTTGCCGCTCTATTCTTCTACTTAGCATTGTAGGCAGTATTGATTTCTTAGCATCTTTCGTTTCAAGCTTATTTACACACATTCAACAGGGCGGTTGCTTCCATCTTGTCTCATGGCACCATTCTATTACGTTTTAACAGTGTCTCTCCCCTGCATCCATTATCATTATCCTTGCAGTTACTATTACTGGCATACGTGCTTTCAGTAGCCAATTCTGTTTGTTCTCGGGGCTGCTCGGGCCCTTGGTTTATTTTCATTGGCCTTCCATTAAGGCTTTAGGGGTCTCCTTGTGGACCGTGTGCAGGTATTCCTCACTTCGCATCTGAGGCTGGTAAGGCTGTCTGATAGGGTACCGTACTGCCCAGGGTTGTCGCGTTATGACTGCTTCAACCGGTACTGATCTCCTTATGTACACGGGGCAGAGTCCCAGTGCGGCTCTCTTTTGGTTCATTTGCTCCTCATACGTCACATACCTCGGCGAGTACCTTACTGGCAACTCGCAATGGGGGCAGGGGTGCAGGTCATATCTGGGACCTCCTCTACACAATTACTCACCAGTCAAGAGGTAAGGTGGGAGTAAACGGTGTTGTGGCACAGAGGCACCAGTGGGAGAAGTCTACAGTAGATCTGTGGCACGAAGGGACTGGTGAGAGTGGGCTGGAGCAAGTCTGTGGCATAGATGGGGCTCTGTAATCAGGAGTGAGTGCATTGCAAGATGCGAGCACTCACTCCTGCAAACCATATAAATCCGTCTGGGTGGAAGCACGTCTGTGACACTCAGTCATGGCGCAAATTTCAGAGTGTGTGCATGACATAACATGCTTGTCAAAGAAACAGTCAGCCGAAGAGAAATCAAGTCTACCGTTTGAAGCGCCACCCCTCACCATCACCCACAGGCAAGGAACCCTAGTGACAGCACAAGGCAAAGATGGCCTAGTCAGCAGAAATGCAGCCCACTCCAATCGGCTAGAAGAACAATTGTGGTAATAATTGAGCCGGGGACAACCACCAAGGAGAACTGAGATGCTGAAGACCTGCCTCTAGAACTGACAATTTAAGACAATTACAAAACTCAACAGGCCCAACAACCAGCAACCATGGGCCTAGTAGCAACTGTGAACGGAGAATAGCAGAGGGGCAACACGCTGGTCTTGGAAGCAAGACCACGCAGAGAAACAGAGGTTCGAATCCCGGATCCGCCCTTACAAACCGAACTCGGGTATGGTATTAAGCATGTTATAAAAAACTATTAAATAAACTATTAAATAAATAAATAGAAAGCTATGGCATGAGCATCGTCCTCCTGGGAGACTGATTGACTAGGACCTCAGCCAGCAGGTACATGTGGTGTTCACTAGAACGATTGCATGTGATGGTTAGATTACTATGATTGCCATACAGTTATGTTTTGGGAGGGATGTTGTGTTTAGAGCCTCAACATTGCCCCATGAAGCTACCATAGGAGCAAAAAAGGTGCCCTACCCCTTACAGGCACTTGAGCATGAGTGGGAGGCAGGTACATCACTACTCTTGAGTAAAAAACATACATCTCAATTCAGACACATTTGCCAGGTGTTATCCCACCTGCAATCAGTTTGCAAAGTCCACTACACGCCAAAAACAAAACCAGATGTTTTCACCCTCCCCGGGTACACAAAAGGTTGTGAGCTATGAAATAAGTACCCTTGCTACCCCCACACGCGAGTGGGAAAATCAGTAAAGGCACCACGCAAACCTGATGTCTCTGTTAGATTTGTTGCATGATGGGACACCGCTCAGCAGGCGCACTGTCAATCAAAGAAATCACACGGGGACTGCATCAGGGCCTTTGAACCTTTTTAAATGATAGGGGCCTCAAGCATCAGTGGGCCTCCAACAACTGCCCCCATATTGCCAGTCAGCAGTAATGCTGGGAAACAAGCAAACGTCGGGAATGGTTGGTCCCACCACTCCCAGGGTCAAAGCACCACCAAAGGCCTTCTGAAGATCACCAGCCAGACAGGGCTCCATCAGGACTACAGCAAATGTTGGTTGCCAAGCCTTCTTAGGACGGGTCCACGGTCATCACAGCTGGGCAGGCTCTTTGGCTCCTTGCAGGATTTCTCCAGGATCTCCGAGGCATGGCTGCAGGTCTCCTCTTCTTATCCAGAAACTCAGGTGAGACATACACTCAGCCCACCCAATGGAAGATTTGCCCCTCACACACCCCAGTAGCAGTGGTCCAATCAGGACCACTGATGTTGAAACTCATGCATACTCCCTGACATACAGAAACCAGTTTGTGGAGTGAAACTAGACAGTCCTAGCCCACGTTCTGGGAACACACACACATGGCCCTGCACTAGCCTTGGAAAACTAAGGCTTTCTATGTGTTCCTCTTCACTTTTTCTTTCAGTTTTTATTTTTTTCCTCACCATCCCTACATTTCCGACACTATTTTTCTTTGTTGACCCCCTCTCCCGCCTTCCAGCACCCTTCCAGTCCTTTCTCCACCAGGCCCTCCTATCTGCAGCCCAATTAGTCAGTGGGCCACACCACATGACCGCTTGTGCTCGGACTAGCAAGCCCCTCTCTGCATGCATCGGGGTGCTGTGAGCCATTGGCAGTACCATCACTGGTATGAACGGTTTATGTGTTCCTCTTCCACTTTTTGTATATGTTTTTATTTTTTCCTCACCATCCCTACCTTTCTGATGCTATTTTTCTTTGTTGACCACCCTCCCACCGCCCAGCCCCCTTCCAGTCCTTCCTCCACCCAGCCCTCCAATCTGGAGCCAGATAGTTCCATGGGGTGCACCACATGACACGTAGTGCTCTGACTACCGAGCCCCTCTCTCCATGCATCCGAGCGCTGTGAGCCATTTGCAGTACCATCACTGGTAAGAACAGCTGTTTTTTATGAGTTCCTCTTCCACTTTTCATTTCTGTTTTTATTTTTTCCTTTCCATCCCTACCTTTCCATCTCTATTTTTCTTTATTGAACCCTCTGCTACCTCCCAGCACCCTTCCAGTCCTTACTCCACCCGGCCCTCCCAACTGGAGCCGGATAGGTCCATAGGCCGCACCATGTGAACAGTAGTGCCTCATTTCAGAGTCCTGACCAGGACAGCCGTGCCCAGGCAAAGGGCAGCTCTCTGCTGGGCAGCTCCCATTCCCTGTTTGCCCCTGTTCGCGGACATCATACAGCAACAACCAGGTAAGATGGTAGAGGCAGGGAGCACAGCCATCCCCATGCTCTGGTGATACCCTGCCACTCCCACATTAGTACCACCTGCTCTTAACCCTGTTGATTTGCATTGTGCTCTTTAGTTTGGCCATTGTATTGTAAATACATTTCATTTTAAAGTTTTGTCAGTTAGCCAATATATTGTGACTAGAAGAATTGTAAAGTCTATCACATGCATTGCACTTAGAAGAATTATGATATGATATATCATTTATAAAGCACCTGTACACAAGTGTTTCTAGGCGTGAATTGTGTAGTCTATCACATGTATTGCAATTGTGAAGGATAGCCATATATTACACTTAGAAGAAATGTGAAGTCTATCACGTTATTCCACTTAGTAGAATTGTGAAGGTTAGCCCATGTTCCACACTCAGAATAATTGTGCAAGTTGGCCAATTATCACACTTAGGAGATATATAGGTTAGCCCATGCATCACACTTAGAAGAATTGTGTAGGTTATCCAATATATTACACTTAGAAGAATTGTGAAGGTTAGACCGTGTATCCCACTTAGAAGAAGTGTAAAGGTTAGCCAATATGTTGCACTTAAAAAAAACTGTGAAGGATAGCCTATATGCCGCACTTAGAAGAATGGTGAAGGTGCGACTATATATCACACTTATAAAAATTGTGTAGGTTATCCTACGTATTGCACTTAGAATAACTGTGAAACAGCCATTATGTTGCACTTAAAGGAATCTGGCAACGCTGGAGATTACCATGGAGATGTGGCTTTTCCGCTGCCCGTGTTCCGGGTAGTCACGTGACACAACGTCTACGCGCAATACGCGTACAGTGACGCCTCCTTTCCTCTTCAAATACGAGTGCCAGAGAAGTAAACGCTGCTTCTAATTAGCGTTACTACTGCAATTCCTTTGATCCAGAATCACTCTTACACTCTGAACTCGGAACGTTCCATTGACCTCTCTACTGGATTACCCTTTTGATTTGACATACCATCCCGGCTTGCTGCATCCTTGCAGCAGCTTTTTCGGCGGCTGCTTGCCATCACTCCTCGCTGCCTTCGTTCCTTCAGGCAAGCCATTCTGCCGGCACGCCGCTCCCTGGAGCGGTTTCCTCAACAGCTGTTCCGCCTACCTGCTGAGAACTCACGCTGCCTTCATTTCATAAGGTAAGCCTTCTTGCTGGCCCTCTTCCCTTTACCCGACCACCACTCAGCCTACAACATTCCACGTTTGAGCAGTTGCTGTTTAGGGGGAATACATGAACGCATGAACAGTCCTTCTTGACCATCTCCTATCATACTGGACCCATTGTGGGGACATCTGCGTTTGGAACTTTTCCAGCAGCTGTGCACTTCGTGAACGCTCTCCTGCAGTGGACCATCCCGACTCTAGTTTGCGACCCTCGTGCCGTTCGGGGTAGTATTCCTTTACTAACCTTCCTGTTTGTTATTTTTTCCTCCCATTGGTTAGTACTTTCGCTACCCGAAAGAACACCTGTTGGGTAAGCCTTTAGTCATTTAGTTTGTTTTCTTGATAATCATTAGACTACCATTCTTACCTGTCTCTCCTTATTTTTAGTCCTCTTGTTTTCCGACTACCCATCCTATATTGCCTTCGAGTCCTATCAAACCTTTACCAGGTATTTTTTGTTGGTTTGCTCTTGAATTCACACAGTTGTCTCCAAGCCAGTGACATAATATTGTGCTTTGTTTTTTACAGCCTGGGTTTGGCGGTGTGGTTCTCCCTGCTCTTTTGGTTAATTGATTCCTCTGACTGTTTTGTTATTCCAGCAGAGGGGTACATTGCCTTAAAGAGGTCCTCGCGTTGAGGTGGTCTGATTCTGGATCGTACCTTTGTACACTCCATCTTAGACTGAAAACTTTCCGGAGCTGCTCCCTCTTCGGTTATCCCAAGGTCGAGCAACGCCCCGACCAGTTCAGCAACTGGTGAGTAACAGAATTAGAAGCCCTGAAAGAACATGGAACCTGATCAGCCCATACAGCCGGTTGATCCCATGGCAGAAATCCTGCACCACCTTGCGGGATTGAGAATGGAAATGGCTACCATGAAAGCCGAATTCCAGCATAGGATTAATGAGATCCAATCACTTATATCTGCTCCTCCTGGGCAAGAAGGAGGAGCTGGGGCCCCCTCCGGCTCGGGTTTTCCTATATCTGCTCCAGAGCCTCCGTCCATTGTCCTCTCCTCCCAGTTCCCGCTGGCCCCTCCTGAACGGTTTATGGGGGATCCGAAACATTATCGGACCTTCATTAACCAGTGCAAATTACACTTTTTGTGTCGTCCTACCTCCTTTCCAACTTCAACCACTAAGGCAGCTTTCGTCCTTTCACACTTAGGAGGGACGGCCGCCTCTTGGGCTAATCCATTGCTGAAATCGAACAGTCATGTTCTTTACAATTGTGATGCCCTCCTGACCGCTATGAGTCGGGTCTTTGATACCCGTTACACCTCACAAGCTTCCGATCTTGAATTACTCAAATTGAGACAAGGGTCCACACCTTTGCTTGCCTATCTGGCCCGTTTCAACCAACTAGCTGCAGAAACAAATTGGCCTGAAGAAAAGAAATCTGCAGTTTTCTATCAGGGCCTCTCCGAGGAACTAAAGGACACATTGTCTACTGTACCAGTGGTGCCCAGCGCCTTTAATGAACTATTAGACATGGTTCTTCAGATAGATGCCAGAAGAGCGGAACGCAAGGGAGAAAAGCGACCCAGCATTCCGCTTTCTGTCCCAGACATCCCCACTGCGGGGGTTCCCACCCCGGAACCTATGCAGATTGGAGCCGTACGAGGGCCGCTCACTCCAGCACAACGTGAACACCGCCGTACACACAATTTGTGTATGTACTGCGGTTCCTCAGAACACTTGTTGCCAGACTGTTCCAAGAAACCAAAGAAGAAGGCGGGAAACGCCAAATCCAGACAGTAAATGGGGTCCATACGTCGGGGAAGTCGGTTTTGGACTCCCTCTGTTCCTCCCAAACCCAGACTACCTTAATCAAGCTGCCCGTCACCTTCACAGGTGCCTTGAAAAATCCTGTTCCGATTTCAGTGGTGATCGATTCCGGAGCCACCGGTAACTATATCGATCACAGTTTTGCGACCTCCGCTGGAATAGCATTAACTAAAAAATCACATCTGGAAAATGTCAGTGCAGTCGATGGATCAGCACTCGTTTCAGGATTGGTGGTTCAACAGACGATACCGATTAACATGACCACGGCCGAAGGCCATACAGAAGAAATATGCTTTGACCTTATCCAAGCCCCTGCCTACAGAGTAATCTTGGGCATCCCGTGGCTTAAACTACACAACCCGCTGATAGATTGGTCCTTAGGCCTGGTTCAGTTTCCATCTGTTTTTTGTAACAGCACTTGTTTCTCCTCATTGGGCATTGTTGACGACAATCCAAGCCTGTTTTTTCAGGTTTGTCCGCTCATATAGGGGCAATCTCCAAGACATCCGTCCCCCCGGTCCCAATCGAATATACGCAGTTTCTCGATGTGTTTGACAAATGCAAGGCGGAGACATTGCCTCCACATCGTATCTATGATTGCCCCATCGATCTGGTACCAGGGGCCAAGATACCTTCGGGGAGAATTTACTCATTGTCCATTAAGGAGGACCAGGTCCTTAAAGAATATCTGGACAAAGCACTTGCTACAGGGTTTATACGCTCATCTAAGTCCCCTGCAGCATCTCCCTTATTTTTTGTTCCCAAAAAAGAAGGGGACCTACGCCCTTGCATCGACTATAGAGCACTGAACGAGGTAACAGTAAAGAACCAATACCCTTTACCATTGATTTCCACTCTTATTGACCAATTGGGCAACTCCGGCGTGTTTACCAAACTGGACCTTCGAGGGGCCTACAACCTCGTCCGTATTAGAGACGGGGATGAATGGAAGACTGCATTCAAAACCCGATTTGGTCTATTTGAGTACCTAGTGATGCCGTTCGGGCTCTGTAACGCCCCTGCCACCTTTCAGGCATTTATGAATGACGTGTTTCATGACATCCAAGACCAGTTTGTTGTGGTTTACCTCTATGACATACTCATTTACTCTGCCTCGATGGCAGAGCATGTTCAACACGTTTCCATGGTTCTACAGAGACTAAGAGAAAACCATCTATATGCCAAGGCCGAAAAATGTGTCTTTCACTCCTCCGAGGTTGAATTTTTGGGCTTTAACATCACCAACCAAGGTATCAAGATGAGCCAGTCCAAAGTCAAGGCAGTCTTAGATTGGCCTATCCCGAAGACAGTCAAGGAACTTCAATCGTTTCTTGGCTTTGCTAATTTTTACCGACGTTTTATCCACTCATTTTCGGCTCTTACTGCTCCACTGACGGCCCTGACTAGTTCAAAGGTCCGTTTCATGTGGAATGACGATGCTCAGTCAGCCTTTGAGTCTCTGAAGGAGGTTTTCACCTCAGCTCCTTTATTACAACATCCCAATCAGGACATACCTTTCTTTGTTGAAGCAGATGCATCAGGGTATGCCATAGGCGCCATTCTCTCTCAACCCTGTTCCCTCACAGGGGTAATACATCCTGTTGCCTTCTTTTCTCGGAAACTATCCACCTATGAGAGAAATTACCCTATCATGGAACGAGAACTGCTAGCCATTAAAGATGCTTTCGTGGAATGGCGACACCATCTCTTAGGCGCCAAACATGTGGTTACTGTCTACTCAGACCACAGGAGCTTGTTGGCTTCCAAAACCATGAAGTGCCTTACCGCCCGACAAGCTCGGTGGCACTTGTTTTTCTCCAATTTCAGTTCATCATCACTTACCGCCCGGCACGCCAGAATGTCCCTGCGGACGCCTTGTCGAGGCAGTCGTCCGATGATAAAACGGTTTCCATGAATCCGGCGCCGTTACTGGGGGAAAAGGTGATATGTGGGTGCACTGTCCAGCCTTCTCTACGTTCCATCATTGAGGATTGGGTGAGTTCCAACCCACTCGAAGTAACATCACTCAACTTGGACGTCCAAGGGGGGCTTCCTTTCATCCAAGGGCGTGTTTACATACCTCCTGGCCCTGCCCGTTTTCACGCCCTGTGCTGGGCTCATGACTCAGTGGTGGCGTCACATCCTGGCCACCAAAAGACGGTAGAGTCCCTTCGCCGGTGGTCTTGGTGGTCATCCATGTCCAGAGATGCCATGGATTACATCTCTGCTTGCGCCGTTTGCGCTCAATGCAAATCTTCTAGAACCAAACCTGTGGGTCTTCTACAGCCCCTACCAGTACCATACAAACCATGGCAAATGATATCCATGGATTTTGTGGTAGAGCTTCCAGCCATCAACGGAATGAATACTATTCTGGTTGTAATTGATTACTTTACCAAGTATGCGGTATTCATTCCCTGTGCCGGTCTTCCTAATGCCCCTACTTTGGCTGAGTTGGTCCGTATACATAAGTAGAAACAAAAGACGAGGATCCAAAATTAGGAACCCTCCCGTCCCCTGCACTCTATCATAAGTCCATCAATTGATGGTTCAGCAATTTTAAATGCATTTGTTGTAGTTAATTAATAATATTCTGATCAAGTTAGTAGTAAGACTGAACACTCAGTGATTTTGTAAAAAAACCCAAAAACAGGGGGAGGTTTTTAATTAATGTCACAGTAAATTCACCATACAGATTTGAAGTGAAAAAGCCAAAATGACTGTCTACAAAAAAACATGAAAACAGTAAACAATGATAGTCCATTTATACAATTCGTGGCTGACGCGTTTCGGGATATTCATCCCTTCTTCTTGAGCCTATTGGGTTTGGACTGCAAAACCTAAACAGACATGAAAAACAACATTTAAACAAACATAATATACGCATGTAAAGTGCTAAACATAGTGGTCCTTATTGAACCCACATCGAATTCACATATATAGGTATATCCTAACTGGAGTAGTTCAAATGTAACTATCTGAGGTATTCATAAACGTTACTCCCCAATAAGGGGTACCCACTGTGGCCAGTGCACCAGGAACAAATCCATGTTCTATATCAGGAAATAATCAAAGGAATAGAGGTGATTACCCATCTGTGAGAAACATCTCCAAGGAGTGTGTGCCAAAAAAGTAGAGTTGCCGCATACCTTAAGTATAGTGGAGGTGAGGCGTAAGAAAACCCTCAAAGTTTGGTGAACTCGTGTTTCTCAGTTCTACCCGCCAGGCGGTGGAGAAAACCCTCGTCTCAGGCGTGCAAGATGCCTATACATGCACTGCACTGCTTGCCCGGAAATATTCATATGTCCCAAAATATCCTCGGGAACCAAAATCTAAAGTGCTCGGCTGTAAACATGAAAGAAGCAAACAATTCAGAATGCTCCCCAGTGGAAAGAGGGGATCTAATGGATCGTAGTTTGAAATAGGTAAGGCGCCATTGATATCCTGTTGTATTTACCTCTGCCAAGTAGTTTCAATGAAGCTATACAAATATTTCCGGGCAAGCAGTGCATCCGCACGTGTAACTCCCGTTTTAACTTGCAGATTGTAAGGTAAGCGAGAGCTCTACATATGCTTCCATTGTTTTTTCACGCCCGTTATGCACTTATGGACCTAATTCATTTCTGCTCATCTCTATTCATAAGGGACTGTTGTCCCTTTATTTCTTTGTTGTTAGCGTTTTCTGTGAACAAACTTTAAATATAATAATTGTTTTTGACCAATTACATGTGTAATGAATATCCAAACTCTTAGAACCGCTTTATTTATGTCTCTTGTATAGGCATCTTGCACGCCTGAGACGAGGGTTTTCTCCACCGCCTGGCGGGTAGAACTGAGAAACACGAGTTCACCAAACTTTGAGGGTTTTCTTACGCCTCACCTCCACTATACTTAAGGTATGTCGCAACTCTACTTTTTTGGCACACACTCCTTGGAGATGTTTCTCACAGATGGGTAATCACCTCTATTCCTTTGATTATTTCCTGATATAGAACATGGATTTGTTCCTGGTGCACTGGCCACAGTGGGTACCCCTTATTGGGGAGTAACGTTTATGAATACCTCAGATAGTTACATTTGAACTACTCCAGTTAGGATATACCTATATATGTGAATTCGATGTGGGTTCAATAAGGACCACTATGTTTAGCACTTTACATGCGTATATTATGTTTGTTTAAATGTTGTTTTTCATGTCTGTTTAGGTTTTGCAGTCCAAACCCAATAGGCTCAAGAAGAAGGGATGAATATCCCAAAACGCGTCAGCCACGAATTGTATAAATGGACTATCATTGTTTACTGTTTTCATGTTTTTTTGTAGACAGTCATTTTGGCTTTTTCACTTCAAATCTGTATGGTGAATTTACTGTGACATTAATTAAAAACCTCCCCCTGTTTTTGGGTTTTTTTACAAAATCACTGAGTGTTCAGTCTTACTACTAACTTGATCAGAATATTATTAATTAACTACAACAAATGCATTTAAAATTGCTGAACCATCAATTGATGGATTTATGATAGAGTGCAGGGGACGGGAGGGTTCCTAATTTTGGATCCTCGTCTTTTGTTTCTACTTATATCGTTATTGTGATCCTGTGCCAGGTTCACGTTTCCTCCCCCGCACCTCAAAAAAATATGTATACTTCTACACATTATTGAATAAATCAATCTCTAATTTTAGAATACCAGGGAGTGCTTCTACTGATCTACCCCTTTGGTGCGTATACATGTCTTTCAACAATTTGGTTTGCCTTCTATCATTGTTTCTGACAGAGGAACCCAGTTTACCTCACAATTCTGGAGGGCTCTTACATCTTCTCTCCTTATAGATGACCGATTTTCCTCGGCTTTCCATCCACAAACGGATGGGCAGACAGAACGCCTTAACGCTACTATGGAACAATATCTGAGGTGCCTATGTCTCCAGTTTCAGTTTTCTTGGTTAACCGCCTTACCACTAGCTCAGTTTGCATACAACAATTCATTACATACCGCCACAGGGGTGTCTCCTTTCTTTGCCTTATATGGTTTCCACCCGCGATCCTTACCTTTGGATCCGTCATTGCCCATAGACAACCCTGCGGCTTTGGCTAGTGTTAGGGACATGGATCAGCTACATCGAGATGTCCGGTTGCACTTGCTACGATCTCAGGTTAGCGCTAAGAAGTCCGCGGATGCATACCGAACCCCGGTATATTCCCCGGGCATGAAGGTGTGGTTGTCGACTCGCAACTTGAAGATCCCGGGAAAAAGATCCCTCCTACCTAAATATGTTGGCCCATATGACATCACTGCGGTCGTCAATCCTGTGGCAGTTCGGTTATACCTACCATCTGCATGGCGAATCCATCCGGTGTTTCATGTGGCACTTGTTAACCCTGACTCCCGGCTACTCGTCTGTCTCGACGCCCGTTCAGGTTGACGGGCGGGAGGAATTTGAGGTTTCTGCCATCCTTGATGTTAAGGTATCCAGAGGGTCGCTCTACTATTTGGTGGATTGAAAGGGTTATGGGCCGGAGGACCGCACGTGGGAACCCTTGTCTAATATTCACTCACCTGCATTGATGCGTGCGTCCATGCTGCCAGGGGGTTGCCGTGGCCTTTGCGGGTGGATACTGTTATGAACCGCCGCCGCGTTCCCCGTCTCCAAGCATCTCCGATCTGGCAACGCTGGAGATTACCATGGAGACGTGGCTTTTCTGCTGCCCGTGTTCCGGGTAGTCACGTGACACAACGTCTACGCGCAATACGCGTACAGTGACGCCTCCTTTCCTCTTCAAATACGAGTGCCAGAGAAGTAAACGCTGCTTCTAATTAGCGTTACTACTGCAATTCCTTTGATCCAGAATCACTCTTACACTCTGAACTCGGAACGTTCCATTGACCTCTCTACTGGATTACCCTTTTGATTTGACGTACCATCCCGTCTTGCTGCATCCTTGCAGCAGCTTTTTCGGCGGCTGCTTGCCATCACTCCTCGCTGCCTTCGTTCCTTCAGGCAAGCCATTCTGCCGGCACGCCGCTCCTTGGAGCGGTTTCCTCAACAGCTGTTCCGCCTACCTGCTGCGAACTCACGCTGCCTTCATTTCATAAGGTAAGCCTTCTTGCTGGCCCTCTTCCCTTTACCCGACCACCACTCAGCCTACAACATTCCACGTTTGAGCAATTGCTGTTTAGGGGGAATACATGAACGCATGAACAGTCCTTCTTGACCATCTCCTATCATACTGGACCCATTGTGGGGACATCTGCGTTTGGAACTTTTCCAGCAGCTGTGCACTTCGTGAACGCTCTCCTGCAGTGCACCATCCCGACTCTAGTTTGCGACCCTCGTGCCGTTCGGGGTAGTATTCCTTTACTAACCTTCCTGTTTGTTATTTTTTCCTCCCGTTGGTTAGTACTTTCGCTACCCGAAAGAACACCTGTTAGGTAAGCCTTTAGTCATTTAGTTTGTTTTCTTGATAATCATTAGACTACCATTCTTACCTGTCTCTCCTTATTTTCAGTCCTCTTGTTTTCCGACTACCCATCCTATATTGCCTTCGAGTCCTATCAAACCTTTACCAGGTATTGTTTGTTGGTCTGCTCTTGAATTCACACAGTTGTCTCCAAGCCAGTGACATAATATTGTGCTTTGTTTTTTACAGCCTGGGTTTGGCGGTGTGGTTCTCCCCGCTCTTTTGGTTAATTGATTCCTCTGACTGTTTTGTTATTCCAGCAGAGGGGTACATTGCCTTAAAGAGGTCCTCGCGTTGAGGTGGTCTGGTTTTGGATCGTACCTTTGTACACTCCAGCTTAGACTGAAAACTTTCCGGAGCTGCTCCCTCTTCGGTTATCCCAAGGTCGAGCAACGCCCGACCAGTTCAGCAACTGGTGAGTAACAGCCAATATGCACTGCATGTAGAAGAATTGTGTAGGTTAACCGATTTACTGCACTTAGCGCCTGTAGAATCTAGCCAGGCTCAACCTGGGTGAGTTGGAGTGTAGCCAACGTGTCTAGTCTAGGTAACTGTTAGAATTAGCCAATGTTTTGAACCTTGTCACTCCATGCATATGGAATTCTAGCCAAAGGCACGGCCCCCAAAATGCACGCAGCTGCCATCATAAACCACTCGAAGACTCTTCGCACAAAACCTCTGCCATAAGAATGCAGGTTCTATTCACCACAAAAATGTGATAGGTAGCTGCACACATAATGACTATTCTGTTCTCGCATACCCTCTCTAGATTATTTCTCACCACCCATCCACATGCCAGCTCAACATGGGTGGCTAGCAGGGACTTGGGCACCACTTCATATCTTTGCATTGGCCAATATGCACACATGCATACCTGCGCCTTCTCGAATTTCTCATACCTGGTCTCTGGTTGCGCGTTGTGACCATACTAATGGTGAAAGGCGCTATACAAATGGCACACTCCTACTACTATGTTCTGGGGCTTACAGTGTGCACTTAGCAGGGCTGGCCTTTCAAGCTTCTTTTGATGGCTTCCTCTGGCCATCCCTTCCATTGGGGAAAACAAAGTGTTATCATCTTATTGCCTTTCAACACTGGGTCCTCCATGCCAGCCACTTGCTCACAATGCTGAAGGATTCTGAGCTATTCAGCAGGAATTCAAAGGTTTCCACTCACTGCTGGCTCGCTGTTGCATGATGATTGGCGGCTATTAACCTTATCTTTATATCCTTTATAATGCATTCTCCCCACGAGGGCCTCAGACTGTATTCCACTCTAAGCAAGTGGAGGGCCCTCCAACCATCATGTTGAAATTGGCCCCCACACATCTTCCGCCGGGCCTGCGCACACAATAGCCTTGAAGGAGACACACACAAACATGAGCTCGAGCTGCTGACAGAACACAACGTGCAAGCATTTTATATAATGCAAATGCATGCACGGCGTTGCACTGTCCTGTATTGTTTCTGAAATGAAAATGAATAACCGCGCCCACGCGGGCAACCAACAAATAAGCCGTTTAATCGTTCTTAAGTTTTCCAATCATGCTGTCACTTTAAGTCGGAGATCCAGAAATGAGAGCGTGGGAGTAAAACAGAACTGAACAGGGAGCCACACATCAACTCCCCTTCGCCTCCCGACTCCCACACGCACCACTATTCCTTTTTCCTAACTCTGATACGTTCCCTCTTTTTTTCTGGGCTCGGCTTCCTGCACTTTCTGCGGCTCGCCCCCTCTCTGCCAACGATAACACGAAACGCTGAAGCAGGACCTCTCACAGGTGCTTTCGTTAGGCGCGAGCCAAAAACACCCACTCCTCTCTCTCTCTCGCGCTCGTGGATCTTGCCACCCGGCTCGATCCGGTTTCTTCTGGCGGCCACAGTGCAGTAGAGCGGTGAAGTCATGGCTGCGCTGCTTCAGGTCTGCCAAGGCCCTGCTGGCCAGCCACCGCACCGCGGCACCTTATTAATCCTCGCTCAAGACAGCATTAAGGAAACGCAGCAGCGGTTGGGGCAGAAAAACACATTCTTGGCGCGCGCTGCGGCGGAATAGCGCGCGGCGGCAGCTCTTCTCGTCAGCTCCCCTCTCCCCCCCGTTCTGAGATCATCAAACGTTACCACGCGCACTTCGGTTCGGAGGACTCGCACGTGACACGGAACCGCTTGGCTTTACTGTGTGCGCTGTACAATACCACAACAACATATATGTCAGGAAAAGGCAGGGGACTATCGTGGCGGAGGGATCCTGCTTCGTAAATGAAAGCGTATGTGTAGTACACACACTTTTTGGAGAAGGCGGGTGAGTGTTAGAGTTATGAGTGTGACAATTCCATTTGGAACAAAGATCAAGAAAAAAGGGACATACTTTGGCGTGTTTCGGGCAGGACATGAGAGAGAACAATCTCCAAAGAGGGGGCACTTTCCATTAATAAAAGACATATTCGACATCCTATTACCAGGGGTGTTGCTAGGTCTGGAAAAAATCAGGGGCTAAGCTAATGTCAGGATGGGCGGGATTTGGGGCCAGCTATAGCCTTTTGGTTGTAGTCCTTCAGCTTCTATCTGGGGCTACAACCAAAGGACCAGGGGTATAGCCCCCTCAGCCCCCCCCTTAGCAATGCCTCTGCCTTTTACCAGTTGCATGTGGTAAAGTCCTACAAAATGACACCCCTGGGTCTTCTTTTCCATAGACTTTTCTATGATTTCACCTTGTGTGGTACATAGTCAGATGATATGTCAGTTTTGCTAATTCTGTTGAGCATTTAACACACTGCATTTACATAAGAGGTTAAACAATGCATTTAGGACAATTCCTTGAGACATACTGAGGTACATTGTGGGTTGTACCAGGAAAAGAGTTTAATGTCTTTGGCGCAAAATTCCTGTGGACACAGTAAAGTGAGGGAAAGCTGGGTTATTTAGGGGAAAGAAGATGAGGCCTACTTGGCACAAATCGCTACCAGTAAGTGAGCCAAAATAATTTCTATAGCATGGTCTCACTGAGCAACCATTTTAGTGTCAGCCATATTCCTATTGATAGTATTGACCTATACTTTTTAGGGTTAGGCATTCAAGAGCAGATTACACGCAGAATGACACAGAGCAGAAAGGTTGAGGTCTTAAAAATATCCATAAGGGATCAGCGTCTCATCCCTAAACCCGGACCTCAAACCCTCACCAGAAGCTTACCCACCTAACCTCACCCCAACACCTCACCCATTCAACCTCTTCTGAGCACTTCACATCACCACAGTCACCGTCCAAGCTCAGCCACGCACTCTGCCTCTCTTCACCCACCAAACCTCTCCTACCTCACCACATTAACCATCCAACCTCACCGGACCACTGGACCGCAATGCACCACCCCAATCTCAATCCATAACCTCAACCATACCCCACCTCATTCGCCCAAACTAACACTAACACCAACACCCAGCCTCGCCCTACCACCTCACTCCACCCCTCAATCCACCACATTACATCACATCACCCACTAGCCCAACCTCATCCCACCATTGCACATGACCCCATCTGTACACACATCCCCCTACAACATCAACCCAATTACCTCACCACACACTTATCGCACCCATCCAAACTAACCACCTGACCTCAACCCATCCTTTCACCCCACCACCTAGCCTTAACCCACCCACTAAGCCAAACTCACCCACCACTTCATTCCACCCACCCCACATCACGTTACCACACTACATCACCTCACCCATCACCTCACTTGAGTTCACTGAAGCAGCCCAAAAACCCATCCAACCTCTCAATCCCACCCCACCACCTCTTCCCGCTCACCCAGTACACCGCCAATCTCATCACTTCACCCACCTACCTCCTCACCCTTCACACCCGAGCCAATCCCACCTCACAACCCACCACTACGCCAACCTCTTTTTACCCACACCAACCATCCAACCTAACCATACCCTACCACCTGGCCTTCCCCCACCGGCCCATTCAACCTCAGCCTTCAACTTCACTCAACCACCTCAGCCACCCAAACTCAGACAACCACGCCCCCCCCCCCAACACCCAGGGTCATCACCGCACCTGCTCACACCAACTGACTACCAAATCTGAGTCCACCATTTCAGGCCAGAGCCTTATCCAACATCAACCACCAACTTAACCTCACAAAACAACTGCACGACCCTCTACCCACACCATGTATCCACCTAATATCACTTCACCAGTTCACAGCAACCTTAGCTCACCCCAGCAGCCAATGCTCAACCCAGAAGCCTTCCAGCCCATCAATATAGCTCACGACAGCAACCCACCACTCACTGTAGCTTCTTCTAAGCTCACAGAAGATCACCCAGCTACTCCATGCTACCAGCCTACACCCACATTATCTCACCCCAGGAACTCCCACCATAGCTAACCCCAGACACTCCCATCCTACCAACACACCCAAGGTACACCAACAAACCCCATTTTAAAGGACACGTTTCGTTTTATTTTAATGGGATTGTTTATTGGGATTTTGGAAGTTGGGCCTCGCGGTGGCATGGAGTTTGCTACATTGGGAGGTGGCATGCTCAGCACTCAGAACGAGACGCCTGACAAGGCTTGGGGGGGGGTCATCGGTGGTGGTTGGCCATTTACGCGCGCACATGGGGCAGCTGGGGTTCGGTTCGTGGGTTATTTCGGGTGGGTTACTTGCCTTTCATGGGGGTTTGTTTCTTGCCTCGCAGGGTCGTTGCGTGAGGAGTTATGGTTAGGGCGCTCCGCGGTAGGGCTAAAGGAGGGGGGGGGGGTCAGGGGCTAGGTCAAGGTGATGGGGTACTTGGGCAATGTATAGAAATGTATGCGGCAGTACCGCGTGGGGCCTTCTTTGATGACTGTAATGTAGCCATTGTGCCACCGATGGCTGTTACTTACGTTAATATGCAGGCACGCTTTGCATTCTGGGATATGTAGTTTTTGTTTAAGCCTCAGGTTTGTGGGCCTACAGCACCCAGCAAGTAATGCTTTTAACTCAAGCCGGTCAAGTGGCACAGCGAGTAGAGCGCTCGCTTTGACATCGGTGCAGAGCCTGCTGACGCAGGTTCGAATCCCGGCAGGACCAAACTCAGCCTTTCATCCTTCAGAGGTCGACACCGTGGGTAATGATAAGCAGCGCTCGGATACCCGAGGGTTCGTAGCGCGGTATAAATGCCAAATTATTATTATTTGCGGGTTAGCGGCTTTTATTATTTGCAGGGTTAGCTGCTTGCCGTCCAGGTCCCACAGCTGCTGGTGAACTCTGACTTGTTCCGGCGAACGAGCATGTTCTATTTTAATGCACGGCATACATTTCTGGGGTTTGCTGGTGTGGCACCACGAGGGGAATGGTGGTGGCACTTTCGCAGTAGGGAACGTTTTGATATTTTGCAGCATTTCATAAGGAGAGGGGGCACGCTTTGATAAGGAAGCTAAGCTCCCGTTCACATTGTAGTGCTTCATCAGTCGGTGTGGCTCGAACTGGTATCACCGTAGGGCGGCTACTTAAAGGTGGGGGTTCAAGCCTGCAAGGTTTGAAATGAGCACCACACACCGGGGTAATAATAAACAGGATACCTGAGGGTTCGCAGCGCTATATAAAATGCAAAATTATTATTAACATTTTCGGAATGGTTGTAGTTACGGGGCATCACAGACTGATGGTTTATGACCCTGGCTGAACAGGCTCCCACTAATGACAAGGCTATTAGAGTACAGCGCGCAATTAAGGTATATGGGTTTCTGTATGTTCATTGAGCCACACAGCAAGTGACACTGTGCCTCTTTCTGGGTCTGCCATGGGCGCGTTTTTTAAGGTCCGGTTCAAGGTTGAAGATCAGAGAACTTTTTTGTGTGCAACAGTAGTACAGCAGCGATAAGGCCCGCCAAGGGGTCACAAGGCAAATGGCAGGACGGTTGTGCGCCGGGGTCCGTTGGTGCGCTTCCGGCCGGGGTGGGGGGGGTGTTTGGATTCCCAAGGGGCATGGTGGCTGTGGCCACAGCGCCGACCATTAGGGATAATTCGCTTGCAATCTATAGTGGGATGGTCGCGTTTCAAATGTTTTGTTGCATAAGGGGGGGGGGGATGTTCATACCTCGGGATCGTGCTGTTTATACGGTTTTGCAAGGCTAAGATTACCAATGTCATATGGGTTAGTGGGTAAAGGAGGCTATTTGCGTCCTGCGGTGTGCTCAAAGTAGGCGTTGCGTTCATTCGGACATACCTTTCGTCGGCATTGCAGATCCAACGTACTTAACAGGCACTTAATCAAAAACACGGCATGGCAGTTTCACTTAGAAAGGAGAGGTGGAGCGTTGGTCAGTAAAAAAAAAAATAAAATAAAAAAAAAAAAATAGTAGCTGCTTTCGGTTTCGTCACTTTCAGCAGAGCTCGCAGCCATCAATTTTGTCACAATCATCTTTGTAGATGTGGCGGAGGGCGCAAAAAACGGGCTGCATGGGGACCGACTGAGGGCACTTACTGCGGGCGCATCACAAATGGGTTTGAAAGTGTTGAGAACAGAGAT
This sequence comes from Ambystoma mexicanum, assembly GCF_040938575.1. Lineage (NCBI taxonomy): Eukaryota > Metazoa > Chordata > Amphibia > Caudata > Ambystomatidae > Ambystoma > Ambystoma mexicanum. The sequence goes on along the minus strand of NC_090924.1, from coordinate 332,406,941 downwards.
TATTATTAAGGACGTTCCAAGGACGTTCACTGCACAATCTCGCTTTTTCGCTACTTACCAGTGTCCCTTAAGGTTGGGAGTTTTACAATGTTCACAGGGTTCAAGGAGTAAGATTAACCTACAAACAGATACAGGAAGAGAGCGTTTGGTTAGAACAATTGGCAACTTGGGTACGCCTACAGATGCCCATGAGAGCGTAGTGGCGCATGGTTTTGCATGACTAGCTGTGGTTAAAACAGAGCATTTTGGGCTGGGTGCCGGGCAAACCACCCCGCTCCGGGATGGGCAAGTGATGGAGCGGCACAGGCGCAACCTCCGCCACGGGCTTTAGAAGTGGGATGGCCAACAGCGCGGTTTAAGCTAGGGCGAAGGAAGGGTGCGCAAGCCGGATCCCCCTCTCTCTCTTGCAGGAGAGGGGTGCTCTGGCAGGCGTGGGAAGGGGGGCAAACGGAGGGGGCGCTAGGAGGGGGCTGATAACGCGCACGGTGACAGGGGGGTTGCAAGGAAGAGGGGGTGGGTGAGGGAGAGCAGACACGGGGGGGTGGAAGAATGGGACAGGATTCTTAGCATACGGAAATGAGATGACATGGGTAAATCAGTCTATCAAATCAATAGTCATTAAGACATTGCCTAGACAGATGCAACAACAGAAGTAATCAAAAGGCTTACAAATGAGGGCCCACAAGGAAGGGGGTGGATCATACCTAGGCAGACTTGGAGGGGGGCACATTCCCAAGGAGGCATTGAGGAGTCCAGGCGAAAATTGAGTATAAAACTAGGAAAATTCCTGATCAGCAGGGGCTTTGGATGGGTCAAGCACGCATTGATCAGCTTGAAAACTCCGGGTTGTTTTGGGGAAGACAAGGTCCACTTATCGGAAGTGGGGGTAAGGGTGATGGTGTACAACTTAAAAGACGCCCTAGAAGGCATGGGCTGCAGATGAGCTGCCGGCGGAGGCCATTCGGGGAGGGGGCACGAGTCGGCTCTGATTGGGCTTTGTCAACGATGGAAGGCCTTTAAAAGGTCCGAAACGCTGCCTCCCTAACCGTGGCTGGGTGGGGCCTCCGGTAAGGGAACTGAACGGTCAAGGGACGTGTTCCGAGGGCAGGACACCCTGCAGTCATGTGGGAGCAGAGTGCAGGCCGGAAAAAGGGTGAGGCCTGATGAAAACCTGCAGGTATGGTTGGCGGCATTCAGAGTCATGGAGCAGATAATAACGGAGAAGGACCACAACCAGGGGCCAGCCCTTCAACACTACAGAGAATGCGTGGTGGAGGAACACAAAGCGGGGGGGCACGTTTGGCTGAGGAACGACCTAAGGTTTAGGAAAAGCCTGGAGTGTGACCACGGCTTGAGATGGGAGCACAAGCAGGGGGGGGTTTAGTGGCTAGGAGAAGGGGGGTCAAACCGGACTGACAATAGAAGGGGCAGACGACAGGGAGGTCAAGGCACGAACAATCGAAGGTATGGGGCCTACAGGAAAATTCCCTTTTAAGGGGCACAAGGGCTCAGCCGGAACTCAGTTCTATCAGCAATCATTACTAGATGGGAATGTAGACAATAATAATGGTCAAAAAATAAATAAGAGATTTTACAAAAGTGCATTACTTATCGTAGTGGGCGTGGTTCGCCAAACTGGGGAAATTCCTAATCAGCAGGGGCTTTGGGTGGGTCAAGCATGCCTGGATTAGTTTGAAAACTGCGGGTTGCTTCGGGGAGGAAAAGTTCACTTATCCGAAGTGGGGGTAAGGGCGATGGTGTACAACCTAAAGGATGCTCTGCAGGGGATGGGCTGCAATTGAACAGCGGTGGGGGGGGGTAGGGGTGAGTGTCGATTTGGGTTTTTTGCGAATAAAGGAAGCCTTTAGGGGCCCGAAACGCCCCCCCCCACCTAAATCTGGGAGGGGGGGCCTCCATTTATGGAACGGAACGGTCAAGGGAAGACCTCTTTCGGCACGCCGCTGCCAGGCCAGTTGGCCCTCCTGCACATGTAAGCTGCAAACAGGAGGAGCACCAGCGGGGAAGGCTGCGACACAAGTCATCACGCCACCGGTTGTCAGCCGGAGGGCCTGCGTGCCTGTTGCGGACGGAGTGAAAGGGGTGAAAGGCGCATGGATAGTTTAACCGGGGATTCCTGAGCTAAGGGGACCAGGTGCATGAGGGGGAACTCACTACGGCCGGTGGCCCGCTGTGAGTCATGGCGGTGACACCGGTCGCAGCGACTGGTCTTTGGCAGACAAGCCCAGCGGATGTTACCTGGTGTTCCCATTAGAAAGTACTGGCGGAGACCACAAGGGGAACTGCACAGCCATCAGTTTATTAAGAACGGCACCCAGGAGTATTAGACTCAGGGGAGGCCCACGTTAATGGGGAGGTTTAGGGGGCTTGGAAGACCTTTCCAACTCCAAAAGTGGGTGGGGGAAATGGGAAGTGCATCGTTGGAAACTGAAAATTGCAAAGCATCAATGAAGTCAGCAAGGGGGGGGTGAATCGAAAGTTTGCACTGTAAACGGGGCTCCGGCAAGTACGTTGGTAACTGAGGGGAAGGGTGGGGCCCTGGGAGATAGGGGGGGGCTCAAGAGAAGGGGGCCCTTTGGGATTGGCACCCTTTGGGATTGGCAGCTTAAGGAGATCAAAAGGAAACCTGGGGGGAGGGCCTTGGAGTGCGGGGGCTAGGGGCCAGGAGGAGCAGGGGGGTTAGTTGGGGTGGACCCCCCCGAAGCGAAAGGCGGGGGAAGAGGAGGGGGATAAGAAGGATGCTGGGGCTCTGGGAGATAGGTATGCGCTTGATGGATGGGGCTCTCTAGAACAGGAGGGCGCGATGGGGGCCGGAGGGGATGGGACAACTAAGGCGGCGGGGAGAGCTCGGGCTGATCGGGGTCTTGGCTGAAAGGGGGAGAGGGGCTCCCTGGCAGGATGGGCTGGAGGAAGACTTGTTTGGGGAGAGAAAGTTAACTATGATCAATAAGCCAACCCGGGGAAACGGGAAGAGAGAATCCAGGGGAAAGGGAGCAAGAAGGGGAAAAGAAGACCGGAACGCATCCTTTAGAAGGAGCCTAAGCGGAAATGAAGAATGGAAAGAAATTAAAGCACGAAATAAAAATTGCACTTAAATAGCGTTGGGGAAAGAAATGAAAAGAAAAATTGCAAAATAAAGAAATGGCCAAAGGGTAGAGAGGGACTGCTGAGGAAGGGACTGGGCGCCCGCGTCGGGTCCCCCAAGGACCCGAGGGGGCGGGGGGGGAAAGTTGCTTGCTCTCAGAGTAGAAAATCCTGAGCGTGAACGGAACACCTGTAAGCTAACTCCTGACTTTATGTGTAATAAAGTTTGCTGTGGCAATTTTTCTCCCACTCATCCTACTGGTCTCTGCCTATCCTTTGGGTGGATGGGGGTTGGGTTGCTTTGGGAGGAGGGTAGTTGGGAAGGAGTGAGAGTCGGAATGTGGAATGAGAGCTGGGGGGTGGGGGGGTTATTGGGAGCAGCATGGGCGGCCACTGTGCCACCCCACTGAGGGTGTCGGCGCTAAGGCAGGGGACTATCGTGGCGGAGGGATCCTGCTTCGTAAATGAAAGCGTATGTGTAGTACACACACTTTTTGGAGAAGGCGGGTGAGTGTTATAGTTATGAGTGTGACAATTCCATTTGGACCAAAGATCAAGAAAAAAGGGACATACTTTGGCGTGTTTCGGGCAGGACATGAGAGAGAACAATCTCCAAAGAGGGGGCACTTTCCATTAATAAAAGACATATTCGACATCCTATTACCAGGGGTGTTGCTAGGTCTGGAAAAAATCAGGGGCTAAGCTAATGTCAGGATGGGCGAGATTTGGGGCCAGCTATAGCCTTTTGGTTGTAGTCCTTCAGCTTCTATCTGGGGCTACAACCAAAGGACCAGGGGTATAGCCCCCTCAGCCCCCCCCCCTTAGCAATGCCTCTGCCTTTTACCAGTTGCATGTGGTAAAGTCCTACAAAATGACACCCCTGGGTCTTCTTTTCCATAGACTTTTCTATGATTTCACCTTGTGTGGTACATAGTCAGATGATATGTCAGTTTTGCTAATTCTGTTGAGCATTTAACACACTGCATTTACATAAGAGGTTAAACAATGCATTTAGGACAATTCTTTGAGACATACTGAGGTACATTGTGGTTTGTACCAGGAAAAGAGTTTAATGTCTTTGGCGCAAAATTCCTGTGGACACGGTAAAGTGAGGGAAAGCTGGGTTATTTAGGGGAAAGAAGATGAGGCCTACTTGGCACAAATCGCTACCAGTAAGTGAGCCAAAATAATTTCTATAGCATGGTCTCACTGAGCAACCATTTTAGTGTCAGCCATATTCCTATTGATAGTATTGACCTATACTTTTTAGGGTTAGGCATTCAAGAGCGGATTACACGCAGAATGACACAGAGCAGAAAGGTTGAGGTCTTAAAAATATCCATAAGGGATCAGCGTCTCATCCCTAAACCCGGACCTCAAACCCTCACCAGAAGCTTACCCACCTAACCTCACCCCAACACCTCACCCATTCAACCTCTTCTGAGCACTTCACATCACCACAGTCACCATCCAAGCTCAGCCACGCACTCTGCCTCTCTTCACCCACCAAACCTCTCCTACCTCACCACATTAACCATCCAACCTCACCGGACCACTGGACCGCAATGCACCACCCCAATCTCAATCCATAACCTCAACCATACCCCACCTCATTCGCCCAAACTAACACCAACACCCAGCCTCGCCCTACCACCTCACTCCACCCCTCAATCCACCACATTACATCACATCACCCACCAGCCCAACCTCATCCCACCATTGCACATGACCCCATCTGTACACACATCCCCCTACAACATCAACCCAATTACCTCACCACACACTTATCGCACCCATCCAAACTCACCACCCGACCTCAACCCACCCTTTCACCCCACCACCTAGCCTTAACCCACCCACTAAGCCAAACTCACCCACCACTTCATTCCACCCACCCCACATCACGTTACCACACTACATCACCTCACCCATCACCTCACTTGAGTTCACTGAAGCAGCCCAAAAACCCATCCAACCTCTCAATCCCACCCCACCACCTCTTCCCGCTCACCCAGTACACCGCCAATCTCATCACTTCACCCACCTACCTCCTCACCCTTCACACCCGAGCCAATCCCACCTCACAACCCACCACCCAACCTCACCCACCACTACGCCAACCTCTTTTTACCCACACCAACCATCCAACCTAACCATACCCTACCACCTGGCCTTCCCCCACCGGCCCATTCAACCTCAGCCTTCAACTTCACTCAACCACCTCAGCCACCCAAACTCAGACAACCACGTCCCCCCCAACACCCAGGGTCATCACTGCACCTGCTCACACCAACTGACTACCAAATCTGAGTCCACCATTTCAGGCCAGAGCCTTATCCAACATCAACCACCAACTTAACCTCACAAAACAACTGCACGACCCTCTACCCACACCATGTATCCACCTAATATCACTTCACCAGTTCACAGCAACCTTAGCTCACCCCAGCAACCAATGCTCAACCCAGAAGCCTTGCAGCCCATCAATATAGCTCACGACAGCAACCGACCACTCACTGTAGCTTCTTCTAAGCTCACAGAAGATCACCCAGCTACTCCATGCTACCAGCCTACACCCACATTATCTCACCCCAGGAACTCCCACCATAGCTAACCCCAGACACTCCTATCCTACCAACACACCCAAGGTACACCAACAACCCCCACTGTGCTAACACACCCCAGCAAACTACCCACCCACTCTAGTTCATCCCAGCTACATCAAGCTCACTGGAACTACTCCTTACACTGCCATTTGCCTACCCTAGCTCATCTTAGCCACTTCCCTCGCACACACCCACCCTTATCACCCTACAAACACCCCCACACACCTTAATTCACCCCATCAGCAACTACTTACCCATCTCAACTCAACTGAGAACTTCCCACCCACACGGCCTAACTCACAAATCCTGGTCGGCATAAGAAACAACGGCTAGCAAATGGGTTACATACCTGTGCCTATTACGGCAGGGGTTGTGGAGTGCCGGACAAATGCATATCTTTTCAATACATTTACTGTTGGCGAGGCAGACCCACCAGCTACAATGACATGCGGGGAGCTTACTCTTACAAATCACACAGAGACGGTGTTGGGTTGACGGAGGATCTCTGCCACGCATGTGGCGACCCAACGCCCTTTATTCAATGAAGTGCTGTGATGTCACACGCATGACTGTGCCTGTGAAGTGGGGGTATCCTCTCGCCAGCCACAACAGTTGGCTCGGCCAATACTTTATTTTTTTTATTTCTTGTGGACATTTGCTCTCAAACATCCTGTGGTGGAAATTCAGGAGAATGCAAATTGCAATTACCTGATGAGCTAACAAATGTCAATAAAATGTAGTGGCCTTGACTTTGGAAAAAGCCTATAATATCCTTAAATTTCCATATGGTGGATTTCAATTCCTTTTACAGAAATTTCGTCCTGACAGATTAGCTGTAGAGGTGTGGACCTTTTGCTGACTTTTCGCCATTCTACAGTACCAGCAGCCTCTTGTGCTATTTGAGGATGCTTACTGAGCATCAGGAAGCAGGAAGTACCCGTGGAATATTGCTTCATCGATACTTCAAAACATGCACAGCACAAATTATTGGGTAATTAGCAGTGAGATGAGCTTGTGCGCTTCTCAGCGACAAATTCACACATACTAACCAAATACTTGCTCACTCCAACTTGCAGCTAATAAAAAACCGTCTAATCAGAAACGTAACAATGCCACTGCAGAGACGTAGGCAGGGTAGGGCCTGAGGGGCAACGCCCACCCAAAATCTGTAAATGCCCCTCAGCAGCGCTGTGTGGGTATTTACAGATATTTTTGTCAGTGCAGTGGGCCCAACTACATTAGCATCAGGCCCCATTTGCTAGACAATCCTGGCTACGCCTCTGTGCCACTGGATCTGAAATGTGTATTCACACCAGTCTTAAAAATCAGCTGCACACTTGTGTAAAAAATGACTAACAACAGATGACTGTCTCCAACACTCTTTCCAGTACTCCCCATATACATGAATCATTGTCCATCATGCAGGGAACCTCACCCAGTGGCGCATTTGCGAGGGGGGGCACATTTCGACTGCCTGGGGGCCTCCACAGGGTTTAATCCGTCACTGCCCTCACCCGCCCCATAGGCCTTTACCCCAAATCTCGTGTTGTTCACCTGCTGACGGTCACTGGTGAGTAGAAACAGCTAGCCAAATCTATGGTGTCAGCCCCTGCATAGCCACGTCTCAGGGAATTGTATGATTGGACAGAAAAAAAAGGTCAGACCGTACAAAAGTCAGAAAAACACCAAAAGTTCAAACTTTTGGTGGTAGCATTGTAGGTAAGTATAAAAAAAAAAGACTGCGGGCTCTCCCCGCAACACCCCGCTCACTATACTGTGTGGTATAGTGAGCGGGGTGTTGCAGGGGACACCCCAGTCGCACACCCGGAAAAGAAAACAGGGGCTGCTTGGTGTCCCCTGCAGCTCCCGAAAAAAAAGAAAAGAAAAGGACCCTGCAGCTCCGGTTCCCGATCATGGAAGTGAAAGGGAACTGGCGGTGCACGGACTCAGCGTGTAAAAAAGGTAAATAAGGTTTGTTTATGTTGGGAGTGTGGGTGGGGGTGTGTTGTCGGTATGTTGTGGGTGTGGGTGAGTTGTGGGTATGTAGGGGTTTGGAATGCACGTTTGCATGGGAAATGTGCGCACCTTTTGTGGTTTGCACATTTCCCATGCACTCACGGAAAAATCACGCAGATCCCGTCTCAGAGCTATCGTGTTAAAGGTAGGAAGAGGGCTAGAAAGAAATACGTGTGCAGCAATAGCACTTATCTACCTGCAGGGTATCACATAAGACCTGGTATCTGTGTTAACGGCCTAAACTGTTAGAACCACCAAACAACGACTTCACTCACTAGCAGTTCTTCCCATGCAAATAATTCCAAACACCACACACAATACCACAAACATAATTTTTATTCTTAAGAAAACACACCCTTTATGTCTTACACCACAACCATCAATTCTAACTTACATATATCACGCTCATGGTTTATATATGCCACACAAACAGAGGGGAGATTAGAAACATCTCAGGTTGTGCCATGTTAGGTGTGGAATGTTCAACCACTCTAGCTTTTGGGGTCTCGTACCTTAGTATTCTGGTACCTACAGTCATTGTTTACTGTGGAAAAACAAAACTTCAAATGCATGTTCTGCAGTGCAGAAAGGCCGGGACTAGCAGAACATCTCCATCCTGTCAGGGGACAACTTGAGAGCTCTGTTGCAGCACATTTTTGAAAATTGTGTGTCAATTAACAGCACTGTCAGTGGGTTATAAATTATTCCCACTTCTTCAAGACTATTAGGATTATTGTAGTTCAATTTGGTTTGAATCACTTCATTCAATATTACTGTGTCTTTGTTCAGGTGAAATCCATTTGAACAAATAGGTGTGTGTGGTTTGAACTAGAATGGACTGATTCAAACCAAACTGAACAAATTGAACTACAATAATCCTCAGCCACCTCTTCTCCCTCTCTCATCTCTGACTGTCTGTCCGCCATCCAGGAGTGGTGTGCCGCCAATGATCTCTGCCTTAATGCTAGTAAGATTGAGATTCTCCTAATCGGCACACTCACTCAATCCTTTCCTGTCACTCTCTGGCCGCCCTCTCTTGGCCCTCTTCGTGCTCCCACCTGTCAGGCTAAAAACCTCGAGGTCATCTTCGACTTCACACTCTCCTTCTCTCCCCACATCTCTGACATCTCTAAGAATTTACACTACCAGCTGCACCTCCTTCGAGGTATTCTTCCTTTCCCCTCCTTCCCTCAGAAGCTCACTGTCTCCAGAGCTCTGGTTCTTTCTAGGCTGGACTACTGCAACAGCCTCTTTCTAAATCTACCTGCTTCTACTCTCGGCCCTCTGCAGCTCATTCAGAACAGGACTGCAAGACTTGTCCTTGGCCTCAAGCCCAGGGATCGTATCTCTCCAGGACTGAAATCTCTGCACTGGCTCCCAGTGGCTGCGAGAATTAAGTTCAAAATCACTTTGCATTGTCCACAAGCCCTTCTGGGGCCTGGGGCCTCAATACCCTCAACTCTTTCTTCCTAAATATATTGCTTCTCGAGCTCTTCGCTCATCCACCTCCAACTCCCTAAGGGTCTTTCGCTTCTCCAAGCAACAAGTTAGTGGTAGATCTCTTCGGCTGGAGCCTCCCTCTGGAACAGCCTCCCTGCCTCACTGAAACTTGAGGAGAATCATCTTCAGTTCCGGAAGCACCTCAAAACTCTTTGGTTCTGCTTTTTCTCCTCCTCTCCCCTGCTGAATTCCTGGCTTAAACTGCACTGGTTACCTGGCCACCCTCTGATATTGGGCCCAGGTCCCCTACCCTACCAGTCGCACATCTGCACTGCCTTCCTGGAAACCCCCGCACTTGGGGATTGTTTCTGTATCCCTACAGTCCCACTACCTGCACTTGACACCGGATGTCTGCACTTGCCGCCAGTTGCCGTACTTTTACTTATTGTTATTTATTCTATTATCCCATGTACTGCACTTGCCACCAGATGGCCGTACTTTTACTTACTGTTATTTATTCTATTATCCCATGTACTGCACTATCCCCTCCCCCTTCTCCCCTGCACTTTCCCCTTTTCCCCTTCCCATGCACTTGCGCGATCTGAATGACACCTGGCCTAGTAGGATCGTTGTCTCTGTCTTTCCTCTGTTCCCCCTCCCTTACCTCGTCGCGCCTTGAAACACTTGTGTATAGGCACGTTATAAATGCCATTTCATATCATATCATACGATACATTACTAGTGCTACCTCAGGTTCCTAAAGTGATCCGGCTTGCGCTGGTAAGTATCAACACCCTATGGCTACCATAGGGTGTTGATGCTTACAGTTACAGTTACCCTCCTTCCTTCTCTCACCGCCCTAACCTTCTCTACCCCCCTACTGCCAACCACTCTGCCCTCATAAACACTGTCTCTGGAACGCCAGATCCATCTGTAATAAAACTGCAGCTACTCTTGACTTGTTCTTTCGCCTTAACTTTCATTTTCTCTGCCTAAGTGAAACTTGGATTCCCCCTCAAAACACCTCTGTCCCTGCCTCCTTAACGACCTACTCTTCCTCCTTCATCCACACCCCCCACCCCTCTGGCCATGGTGGAGGCGTTGGTCTCCTTTACCACCCCAAATACATCTCCTCCTCTTCCTCTCCAACTTCCCTTCTTTCCCTTCTTTTGAATTCCTCTACAAATCCTTCTCCTCCCCCCCACCCTATTTCCTTCCTGGTCATCTATCGTCCCCCTGGCCCTCTCTCTTCCTTCTATGAAGACCTTGATCACCTCCTCTCGCTCATCTCTCCCTCCCCCTCTCCTCTATCTGTACTTGGCGACTTTAATATTCATCTTCCTTCTCCCCCTCATTCTTCTCCCCTCTACTCCATCCTTGACTCCTACCTCCTCTCCCCCCTCCCTTCATCCCCTACTCACTCCTATGGCTCCACCCTTGACCTCATCTTCAATTCTTCCTATTCCTCTTCCCCCGTCTCTTCTCTTCCTGTTTATCTCTCTGACCATGCCTTACTCTCATTCTCCCTCTCTCCTCCCTCACACTCCACTACTACTAATCCCTCCCCTCCAATCTTCTCACATCGGGACCTTTGTGACTTCAATGCTACCCTCTTCTCTGACACCTGCTCTTCTTCTCTTCCATCTCTCCAAGACATTGCTTTACTCTCTGCAGATGATGCCCTATCTTCCCTTTCCTCTTCTATCTCCACTGCCCTTGATCAACTCTACCCCCTTTCTCTCTTCCGTCCTACCCGGAAACCTTCTCAACCCTGGCTTACTTCCCATCTCCGGCGCCTTCTCAGGAGATTAGAGAGACTCTGGCTCAAAACTCCCTCGCTTTCTAATCAAACCTCTTACTTCTCTTACCACGCACTTTACAACTCTTGTCTTGCAGCGTCCAAATCCTCCTACTATTCCAACCTTCTCCAGTCTCAAGCCTCCCAACCTCGTCGGATTTTTCAAACTCTCTCTCGTCTTCTCTCTCCTCCTACTCCCGATCCCTCTTCCAATTCCACACTTTCTCCTTTGGACTTTGCCAACTTCTTCTCTTGCAAAATCCTCACCCTCCGGCAAAAAAATAACTCCCTTTCTGACTCCCCCCTCTCCTACCTCTTCCGTTATGTCCATCTTCTCACCTGTTTCCTCTTCTGAAGTCTCCTCCCTTCTATCCAAAGCCCACCCCACATCTGCCCCCTCTGATCCTCTCCCCTCCGTTCTTATCCCCAAGATCTACCCTCTTCTTATCCCTTACCTCACCACTTTCTTCAACTCCTGCCTATCCTCATTAATCTCTCCCTCTGCCTTCAAACATGCAGCGATTATTCCTATTCTAAAGAAACCCTCTGCCGATCCACTTCTCACTGCTAACTACAGACCTATCTCTCTTCTACCTTTCCTTTCTAAGCTACTTGAGCGCCTTGCCTACTCTCATCCTTTGTCACTACTTCCTCCCTTCCAATCTGGCTTCCGTCCCAAACATTCCACCGAAACTGCTCTCACCTCTATCCTTAACTCCCTCCTCTCTGCTCGACATGCCAAGCAATCCTCTATCCTTATCCTCCTTGATCTCTCCGCAGCTTTTGACACTGTCGATCATCCATTCCTCCTCCACACTCATTCCTCCTTCGGGTTTAAAGGCAAGGTTCTAAAATGGCTATCCTCTTACCTCTCCTCCCGTTCCTTCGCAGTTTCATGGGGTGGCCAGACCTCTCCTTCATTCCCTCTTATTTACGGTGTTCCTCAAGGCTCTGTACTTGGTCCTTTCCTCTTCTCTCTCTACACCTCCCTCATTGCCCCTGTTATCTCCTCGTTTGGCATCTCCCACCATTTCTATGCTGGCGATACTCAACTCTTTCTCTCTTTTACCTCCTTCTCAACTGACTTTCACCTTAAGCTCTCCTCTTGCCTCACTGCTATCAAGAACTGGATGTCCTCCCGCTTTCTCTCTCTTAACACCGATAAAACCGAAGTCCTTTTCTTCCCCTCCAATTCTCTTCCCCATCTCTCTTCTCCCGCTTTCATTCACTTTCCTCCCTCTAATCTCCCAATCTCTCCCCACGCTCGTAACTTAGGCGTTCTCTTTGACTCCTCTCTCACCTTCTCGCAACACATTTCACTTGCCTCTCGCACCTGCAGATACCACCTCTATAATATTCGCAAAATCCGTCCCTCCCTCACTTTCCACGCTTCCAAACTCCTAATCTCCTCTCTCGTCTTTTCCCGCCTCTTCTACTGCTCTTCTTTACTCTTTGGTCTTCCTGCATCTCAGCTTGCCCCTCTTAAATCCATTTACTACTCTGCTGTTCGTACCCTTTGTCTACTCACTACCCGTGATTCCATCTCTTCCTCACTCTCTTACCTTGGCTGGCTACCTTTCCACTCACAGCAAAAATTCAACTTTCTCTGCCTTGTCTTCAAATCCCTCCATGGTCTTGCTCCTCCTTATTTCTCCTCCCTTCTCTCCTTCTACTCCCCTTCCCGCTCCCTTCATTCTGCTTTGATTGTTTGTTTATTTATTTGTATGGCGCACCTTACCCAGGGGCAACAGGGCGCAGGCAAAAAGATAATTCGAAGCTTACAATGTTACAGAAATATACAGTTGAAGTAAAATAAAAATATTCAAGGATTACAGGAATAAGAAATATACAAATCTTCATACATAAAAAATCAATATCTCTACAGGAGAGACATATACAGATGTGTACAGGGCTGTTAGAGGCGAGGGCAAGGCCGCAAACAAGGGTATCAATATCTATACATAGGTATAGAAAGTGCAACTAAATACAGGGGTTATTGGAGTTCAGGTGACTGATGAGGTGCCTTCTAAAGTGCAAATATGGTTGATCAGCTCTTAGGTTGTGTGGCAAAGAGTTCCAAAGTGTGGCAGCTTTCACCGGGAAACTGTTGCCACCAATGGTGGAGAGTTTTAATCTGGGAATTATCAGACAGTTGGAATTGATAGTTCTTGTTTGTCTGATGGAAGACTTTCTCTTTACCTTGTCCATCAGATAACTAGGGGCGGCATTGTTGAGGGCTTTATGGGTTAGGGAGGCCAACTTTAGTTTGATTTTGTTGTCTGTGGAGAGCCATTTGTGTTGGCGTCTGGTGGTGGAGATATGATCTCTCTTATTAATGCCAAGGGCAGCTCTCAAGGCATTATTTTGTAGGATTTGTAGCCTGTGAATAATGGCTTTGTTAGCACCTCTATAAAGGGCATTACAATAATCGAGCCTGGATAGTATGAGTGCTCTTGCCAGGATCATACAGCTGTCATTGGATAGGAATGGTCTGCCTGCTCTTATTAATTTGCAAGTATACGCAGTGGTAGATGCTAGTGAGTTGACCTGTTTAGTGAATGACATAGTGGCATCCAGATAAAAGCCGAGGGTTTTTACTTCCCTGGATACTTTGATAAAATTACCATCTATGTTAAATTCGGCATATTCAAGGCCTAGTTTGTTGATATTAGCAGGGGTACCCAAGATGATGAGCTCTGTCTTGTCATCATTCAGGCATAGACCATGAGATGCCATCCATGCCTGAATGATGAGATATACCCTATTCACCAACTCTCTGTCCTTACTGTGATCCCCTGAAAGTGGGAGGAGAATCTGAGTGTCATCTGCATAGTTAGTGTAGGTGACACCCAGATGGTCCAGATCGTCGAACAGGGGTTTGGTGAAGATGTTGTATAGTGTGGGGGAGACGCATGAGCCCTGCGGGACTCCGCAGGTAATAGGAGAGGGGTCTGCTGCTGCTGAAGGGGAGAAGACTCTCATTGTTCTCTCACTCAGAAAGGATTCAATCCATCTGATAGCTTCTGGTAAGAAATGAGCAGCTGAATCAAGGTGTCTGCAGAGGACCTTGTGGTCGACGAGGTTGAATGCCGCGGAGAGGTCGAGTAGGAGGAGGAGTGCTGTCTTACCCTTGTCCCTCAGATCATCAATTTGGGTTTTCAGATCAATGAGGGTTGTTTCCGTGCCGTGTAATGGGCGGAAACCTGATTGTCTGGAGCCTAGTAATTTGTGTAGTTCTAGGTATTTTTGAATCTGGACATAGGCCACTTTGTCCAAGATTTTCAGTAGGAAGGGTACCGTGGTGATGGGTCGGTAGTTGGTGGGGATGAGAGGATCAAGCGTCTGCTTTTTGAGGAGGGGGAGCACCCAGGATTGTTTTAAGTTGGAAGGGATACTGCCTGAGGAAAAAGAGGTGTTTATGAGTTTGGAGATAAAGGGCAACAGGTCTCTGGCTGCGTCCTTGATTATGTGTGCAGGGCAGATGTCGCCTTTACAGTTTGAGGGTTTAAGAGAAAGAATGATTTTCTCAACCTCCAGGGTGGTGGTTTTAGAGAAGGTGAATGGGTTAGTGTGTGTACTTGGTAAGGCATTGGGCGAAGAAGTGGGAGAGTTAGTGAGGTTTAGGAGTCTTTTTTTAGTTGAATTTTGTTTTGTAGGGTGTTTATTTTATTTGCTAGTGCCTGTTGGATGTCTGTGCACCAAGTCTGGTCCTTGGTGCAGGTGTCGGGTGTGGCAATGGGTGACTCAAGTTCCTTCAGTATGGAGAAGAGCTCCTTCATACTTGAGTTGGAGTTGGCAATGCGGTTGTTATAGGAATTCCATTTAGCTAAGCAGATTTCAGCTTTGTAATGACGAGAAATCGTGTCAAGGATGGCTTTCTTTTCACTGGAGGGGCATAGTTTCCAATCAGCTTCACATTTTCGCTTTTTTAGGTGGAGGGCTTTGAGTTCAGGTGTGTACCATTTATTTAAATGGGTTTTTGGCTTGCTGGTGCGAAGTTTGAGTGGGGCAATTTTGTCCATGGTAGTTAACATGATTTTATTATATTCGTGAACTAGTGTGTTGGGATCTAGATTGTCTGGCAATGCGTTTAGGGTTGGAAGGATGGCTGGGATGATTTTTTCTACTGAAATATGTTTCTTGTTTCTTGTGAGGCAGGGTGGTGCTAGTGACACGGTTGTGGTAGGTGGTCTAGAGGTCAGTAGGTTAAATGCTGACCATTAACTTCTCACTGTCCCTCCATCCCCCTGCGCTTCCTCCCGTTTCCGCTCCTTCCAACTCCTTGCTCCTCTGCACTGGAACTCTAACCCTCTCACAATCCGTTCTACCACAACCTTCTCTTCATTTCGCACTTCCCTTAAATCCCTCCTCCTCCATTCCCCTCCCTGAAATCTCCCCCCCTGCCATCTCCTCTTTCCCTCCCCCTCCCCGATTCCTCTTCCCCTCTCCTGCTCACTCTCCCTTCCAGCTTCCCTCCAATCCATCACCACCCCCTCCTCCCCCACACCTAGGCCCACCTCCCCCCCCTCCCTTCAGTTAATTGGTCTTTCCACTGTTTTACTGAATGATTCATGATGTAAATTTTTGCTCCTACTG
Source organism: Ambystoma mexicanum (assembly GCF_040938575.1). Classification (NCBI taxonomy): domain Eukaryota; kingdom Metazoa; phylum Chordata; class Amphibia; order Caudata; family Ambystomatidae; genus Ambystoma; species Ambystoma mexicanum. The sequence goes on along the minus strand of NC_090924.1, from coordinate 332,391,383 downwards.
TTATTGGTTATCGTTATCTTGTATTTTGTTGTTCCATTGTACAGCGCCTTGGTGCAAAGAGCTCTATAAATATATAAATCAATCAATCAATGATTAAAGCTGTACAACTGAGCTATTTGTTTCTTGTTTGGCTGCACTTGGTCTGTCTGGCCCCCCACCTGTAAGAATCCTATTAAACAATTGCAAAACCACAACTATACCCCTATTATGCCAAGATTCATTCACACTACCAACAATATCCTCTGTTGTAGTAATCTCATATTTTATTCACATTTTCTCTCATTTTTTCCTATACAATCGATGCTCTACATGTGCATCATCTACAGTACATGCCTCCTATGCAATTGACACCCTAGATACACAACATCTACAATGCATGCCAACACGTGTTTCGCTGAGAGGTCACAAACACTTCAATGTAAACAACAGTACGCCATACACACGTACTTATCACAGCACAATGTGCATCATGTGCATAGATAGATGAACTAACATATGTGTTGCATTTGGAAGGAAACTAACGAGTGCAGTACAAAACGCTAAGCAACCAATAATTCACCTGAATTCTCCGAATACTTACCCTGCTTGGCCCTTAAGGCACCGAACTGCCCGGCAGGTTCTACTGCCTCTCTTCCAAGGAACTTGCCATGCGTTTACCATGCCACCCATGTTCTTGTATTTGTATTTGTATTTATTTGTAAAGCGCGGCCGAGCCCTGGGGCAGCTGGGCGCTGAATCTTACATGTTGCACAGGCATACAAGCAATCTTACAAGTTATGCATACATAGAGATATACAAACAATCCAAGCGGTTATATTACAATTTGAATAAAAATACATATATACATAGGCAATGGCAGTTGTCTATTTGACCAAAGGCAGCAATAATACAGATTCTACATATATACATATTCAACTTTATACAGTTATACATGGTATACAGTTAATGACTACCATGCCAGTTAGTATACGGGCAGGTCAAGTGTGGTCAGCCAGGCTTTGGCCTTGGTCTTGAAAGCTAGGAACGAGGGTTCAGCTCTAAAAGGGTTGGGAAGTGAGTTCCATAGTTTTGCCGCCAGAACTGGGAAGCTGTTCCCTCCAGATCTTTGTAGCTTGAAGCAGGGGATAGAGAGACAGTTGGCCTGTGCAGTTATGAGTGGTCTATTGGTGGTGTGATAGGCAAATCTGCAGGCCAGATAGTTGGGAGCCTGATTGGCAAGGCATTTATGTGTCAGAGCAAGTGCTTTAAGTGACACTGTTTGTGATACTGGGAGCCAATGGAGACTTCGCCTGGTATCGGATATGTGGTGGTTCTTAGGGATATGTAACGCTGCTCTATTGGCGTTATTTTGGATAATTGTAAACATCACAAGGGTCCTGGCCAGGGTGGTGCAATTGGCTGGTGTGAGGAAAGGCCGAAATTCTGTGATGAGCTTGCAGGTGTACGCAGCGGCTGAGGATACCACGTTGGTTTGTTGGGAGAGGGTGGAATCTAGATAGATGCCTAGAGCCTTGGCGTCTTTTGAAACTTTAAAATGATGTTGCCATCTATGTTAAAGGATTTGAAGGATGGGTCTAGTTTATTAAGTCTCTGATGAGAACCCAGAATGAGGAGCTCTGTCTTTTCGTCATTGAGACAGAGTTCATGTTGGGCCATCCAAGCTTGAATGACTTGGTATATAGTGTTTACAGCTTGTGTGTCTACTGTGTGATCATCTGTAATGGGGATGAGTATCTGAAAGTCATCTGCGTAATTCGTGTAGGTGACACCCAGATAGTCCAAAATATCGAACAATGGTTTTGTAAACACATTGTATAGTGTGGGTGAAACACATGATCCTTGTGGTACCCCACAGGGGACTGGTGAAGGTTCTGCGGCCGCAGTGGCTGAGAAGACCCTCATGGATCTGTTTTCCAGGAAGGAGCTGATCCACACAGTGGCTTTGTCAGAAAAGTGGGAAGCTAGTTCGAGGTGACGACAGAGGATTTGATGGTTTACCAAGTCAAATGTTGCAGATAAATCAAGGAGGAGTAGGAGGGCCAGCTTACCCTTGTCTTTTAGATCTTCGATCTGGGTTTTTAAATCGATGAGTGCTGTTTCAGTTCCGTGACGTGGACGGAAGCCAGATTGTCTGAGGCCTCAGAGTTTATTGGTTTCCAAATAGTCTTGGATCTCCAGGTAGGCAGCACGGTCCAAGATTTTTAACAGGAAAGGCACAGTAGTGATAGACCTGTAGCTTGTCAGTATGGTTGCATCCAACCTGCTCTAACATTGTTACGCCTCATGTAACCAGTAAGCAATGCCGTAACCTGTAACTAAGTCACTCTGTTGTAACAGCGCCTCAATGACCTTGGGCTGCCAGTGTGCTTTATAAATAAAAATAAATAAAATAAATAAATAAAGATGGGACTAAGTTGCTAACTTTGCAAATGTCAGGTGATGCGAAATATAAAAGATTTGAAGAAGGGTTAGTTCAGGTACCATCATTTAATGTTAAAATTAGCCTGGAAGATGATCACTAGAGGCCACATGGAAGTGTTTGGGGCACCTAAGCTAAACACGTGTTGGCATGCATTTTAGACGTTCTGTATCTAGGGTGTCAGTTGTATAGGAGGCATGTATTGCAGAAGATGTGCACATAAAGCATCGATTGTATAGGAAACAATTTGAAAAAATGTGCGATTACTACGACAGGATATTGTTGGTTGTGTGAATGAATCTTGGCACAATAGGGGTATTGTTGTGGTTTTGCAACTACATTACTGCTCTTATTCACTTCCATATAATATAATTTTAATATCACATGGACCCAAATAAGAACACATAAAAACAATATAAAATCAAAAGCAATGGACAGAAAATAGAAAAGTTTACAAAAGTTCGAGCCAGATTAAGCCAACCAGTACGCTTTATCTATTCTATTCAAGCGTCATTAATCGGGGCGCAAAGGTTTTCAATTTATTAGAGCTAAAAAATGTTTGAATCATTGAAACTGATTTGAGTCGCGATTGTTTAGACAGGTTCGAATAACATTTTAGTCAGTTTGCCCCTATCTGTTGCAGCAGAAGTTTAGAAGCAGCACATACTTTGAGGGAGGGAGACATCCCAAACTTTAATTTAAATGTAAAGTACAAACAAGTTCATACTGCACTAGGAAATGGCTGTGGGATGTTTGCCATAAATACATTTGTTTAAGAGAGAAATGTGCACATAATACATTTGCTTCTACAGATTTTTAGATCATGTATGTTACTGTGTCAGTCACACCTGTATCTAAATGGGACTAATGCATATTAATATCAAATCTGCAGTAGGTATATGCAAAGAGAATTTTGATGATCAGTTTGCATAGAAATATATATTGTGGCTAAACCTGTTCACTTTGTAAAGCGTGTGCCCCCGTTCAGGACAAATGGTGGCACCCTTGTGGTGGCAGTAATTGAACGTACTCACCTGTTTCAGGGCTCAAAATTAAGATTGGATAAGCAGGAGCTAAAAGCAGCTCTTGGCAACTAGCATTAACCAGTGGCCAGTAGCTAGCTCTGGGGAACAAGGAGCTAGTAGATAGCGTCTGCAAATTTAACTTCGACATAAAATAGAACTATATAATTGTGTCCATTATGTATAACCCCTTATGCTTAACAGGAGTTAAATAACTTCCAGCTCCCCTCAATTTCGAACCCTGCTGTTTATGTACTCCTCCAACTTTCCTTTATGAAAGCACAGCCGCCTATGGCGGCCATGTTGACCTGATCCTATTGCGTATAACTGCATTGCCGTATGTCGTCGTACACATGCCTTAAGTGTATCATATTCTAGGTGTTCGCTTCTACACTACCCACATCAAACGTTTCTGTATGACACCAGCAAGCGTGTTTTAGAACACTGCCTCGCTAGGCGAGTCAGCTTCAGCAGGTAGAATTTGCAACATTAGGCGGACAGACACTGCCTGAGCCATATGAGAACCATAGGCATAAAAGAGACCGCTTAGCTGTGAGAAATGTAACTGACTCTGTATGATGCGTGTTGCAATGTTTACTCTTCTACGTGTGAGAAGCGCACCAAGCGTCTGCGTGAGAAGCTTGTATTGCATGTTATTGCAAGTATACTTTTGCTACTGTACGATTCCTGTTCCACCCGATTCCATAGAAGAACCTGTGTGCCTTACTGTATAAAAGCCCTGTAAGCCCGGGAAGTGGGGTTGCTGAGCCGTATACCGTTTGCTCATTGGTTTCGTGTCCTGTCTTGTGGACTATCTGCATGCTGCTTCACTGACTGCCAGTAAAGATGCTTTCCAATCTACTTGAAGAGTCTGCGGTTCATTTGCCTGACCGATTGGTGCTGTGAGTCAGGTTCCCACCGATCAGTCTGGATAAAGAAGCCAGGAAGCGGCGGGCCACTGCAGTAATAAAGTAACCACAGTAATAAAGTAACTAACATATAAGCAGGGCCCAACACTGAATCAGAATTAAGGAAAATGAACAATAAAACCGGTTAGAGTTGAGAACTGCAAGATAGGCTCTTAGTTATGTGAACCTTGTATGAATGTGCAGAACAAATTCTAGATGAGAGCCCAGGTGTCTTGTCCTGTTCAATCCCTTCCTCACCTAAACCATACATGTGCAACTGCATTGCGGGAAAAAAAACATTGTTTCTCTCTCCCACTATCCTAGTACAGGAGCTGTAAAAGGCTTTGCTTTCCTCCGTGTGTGTCTTGTCCTCAACACTTCCCAACCCCTGACTCTGTGAGCTAGACTGCTCTCTACTTTCCTGGGGTGGACTGGCCTATAGGCAACTCTGGAGATTTATCGGTAGGCCTCTGCACCCTGGGCCTCTTTTGTGTGGTATTTCCAAATTTTATCTTAATAAAAGGGTTGGTCTTGCTGAAAATATGTAACATGGGGCCACTTTCAAAATTATTTCCAGGGCCTCTTTTGGTTCCCAGTCCACCCCTGGTACTTTGGTAGCATACTGGGGGCGTACACCGTGACAGACTGCCTCGGCTTGAAACACAGTTACTAGCATATAGATTTCACCAACACCGACGTGTGTTCTGACATTTCTGTAACGGAGGAATAGAGCTCTGTTGATTCTACCCGATCCTAAGTAGTTAGCATGAGCCGGAAAGGCTCCACCAGCCCCGAGCGTGGTAGCACTTGACACTGACGGAGGTCAGCACGGACCTGGTTCCGCAATGAGCCATACCATGTGTCCCCTGGTGATAATAGGTCCTAGTCAGTCTAGAGAAGTGCTTTTTCCGCCTAAGGGAAGTCCAGCTCACTTCATCTACATTCACTACTCTCCCAAAACATGTAAGTTCCTAAACAAGTGGCACTACTTTACTAGAGAAGACCACCCTAGACAGTTCCCTCGGAAAACCACATTTTACCTAGATAAGATGGTAGCACTACAAAAAGCTCTAGAATGGAAAGGAACAAAGGTGCACCTGCAACAGTGGGATAGTTACCAGGATTGGTACTCCCAAACCAAGAGATTATCAGAACCAAAACGAGAGCACTCACTCAGACATCTAGGACAAGCTACAAGAGCAAGTCAAGACACTAAAGATAGAGTATGTCAATTTACAGTGATTCTATTTCAACATTATAAGATTTACAGTGCCACAATTGCGCCAACATTTTAGAATCTGTGACTTCACACAACCCTTAATCCCTCGCTTCCATAATATTGCATCACCTCGGTGTTTACCTCATTAGGAGGCAGTCTGTTGTGTTTAAAACAATATATACCGAAACCTGGATGCATTCGCAGTAACTGAAAATAGACACAAACTTAGTGACATACTGAAACTAGTGTAAACTGAAAGCTTAGCGACTATATAAATCAGTAGTCTGGTTGGTTAAATACCAGGCACCGCAGAGCAGCCCAGGGAAGACAGGGAACGCAATTGCTAGCCCTCTCTATGCCCAATGGTACTGATAGGTCTTAGCATGCCAACTATACAATATTTACACAACCGACGAAAGAGCCACGTAATATACAAGCTTCTATACGGTGTGCTCTCCCAATGACAAACAAAATAGGGCTGCAACCATTGTGCTTCAGTCTCTGTGGTTGGCCGAGAAAAAGGGAGACTGTGTATTAGTATGAACATAAAGCTTCTGCTATATGTATTTAGTATAAAGCTTCTGCTATATGTATTTGGTATAAAGCTTCTGCTATATGTATTTGGCAATAGCTTGCCCTTTCGTCTCCTCGTGCCAGCTAAAATTGCTTTTAAATACTGATTTGGATTTAATTTTGTTCATACCCACCACTTGGAACATTCCCAGAATGCTTAACATGTATTTTCTAGAATGCTTAATATGTGGCTGTAACTATGTGTTAGGCACCAACCTGCTTTGGTGGGCGGATACGACAATGGGGAGATGCAACCATGGGCATAGCGAGCACAAGAGGAACACGGGTGCAAAGATAGCAGTAGCAGGTGCAAAAACAATGCAAGTAAGCAGAACTGTACAAATGACAGGAATTCACCTCAGAACTGCAGGATAATTCAGGAACAAGGCAACAAGACAAAGTGGTGCAGAAGGGGTTCGATGCCCGGTCCTGTGCTTAGAGGCTGGCTTCCAGGCATGAAGCGTGGTATAAAAAACAACATGGTTTGTAAGTTTGGGATCAGACTTGCATCTACAACTTGCAGAGTTTGTTTAACAGAACCACCCACTTAGACCTCAACGCAAATGTGTGTTTACTAATCAGTATTGTCAGAGACTTCGTAGGAAATGGCATCACACAATCTTTAACCAACCGCGGGAGGAAAACTCAGGGGCAGCATGCTCGCCTTGGAAGCAAGACGACATGGAGCACCACAGGATCCATCCCCAACCTCTAGGTATTAAGCGCACTATAAATAACCTATCATATCATACCTGTAATCACAGGAAGTGACATTACCAGAAGTGAATACACAAAATAAATGTAAATATTGAAACAAACCTCACGTTTTCATGAATACATATAATTTACAAAACATCCCATTAAAAATGTTCTTCTGTTACTCCGAATAATTCCCAAAAATATATAAATGGCTAAAACATAATTGCTACAGCACTTTCTATGCATACATATTACTTCAGGTTTCCATTTTGGATTATTTATTATCTTCCGATGCATTCTGAGAAGGAGTGGATGACATCCCTTCTGCCTGTCCCCATCACCTGCAACGTTTCTCCCTCTCTGTGTTGGGCTGCTTATATTATTGTGCTCAACAATCAAGACATTTAGAGGAGAGGAAAGGGAGACAATGCCAAACTATATTTGGTAAAGTTATGGTAGGGTAAATACAGATTTTCCATACTAGCGTTACAGAAAGTCGTGATTCTATTAAAGATACAGGGGTCAAGGATTATGTCCAACTCTAATCTTTACTTCTCGAGCAGCATTGTTCAAAATGTAACAAAAACACTATCCAAGAAAAAAAACAACATCCAAGATACCAGAGTGTTCATGTAGTTTGAACTTAATTTAACTTCACGTGATGTGCCCAACCAATCACGCTCCTTCACACCCTTGACCGCCTCTTCTTTACTGAACATCGTCCCCTTTCTTGTGCTGCCTCCGCGATAATGAACTATGCGCCCCAACTGGTAGACGCTGCAACTTTTATTGACGCGTAGACTGCTTTCTCAAGAGCCTGCCGACTTGACCTCTGTACCTGTAGGGAAAACATAAAAAAGGCAACCAATGAATGGAAACTAGCCACAGGGCGGGAAATCGCAATCTAGGTATTTGTCATGCTGCCGCCTGATCTGATCATGCATTCTGCCCACATGTGTCCTCATACTTCGTGATTGCTCGGGTGGGATAATGCTTTGTTTCCATGTCTTTAATGGAATCATGACTTTCTGTAACATTAGAATGAAAAATCTGTATTTTATGTCAAGACTGAAGACTCGGGTTATGCTCCTTTAAAGCTTACTTACCACCTACGAGGACACCATCGATTGGTCTAAAATACAAATTATTAAAAACTGACTTGTTCGTCTAGTCTGCTGCCTTCATGATGTCTTCTAGTTGAGCCCCTATGCTAAACGCTTTGGATGGCATATCGCCTATAACTGAGTGGGCGCCGTATGCCCCCACTTAGATGCCTGCTTGCTGCTTTCACCAGCAAACCCACCTGGCTAGTGTTGCCGAAGAGACTGCATCAAAGGTTTTCCGCAAGGCGATCAATAGCTGCGATTCCTCAAGCAGCCTAAACTGCTCCATCATGGCTTTGTCAGCATCTGAATGTGCAAAGCTGCGGCTGCTCTGGGAATGATGGGTATGTCACTAATCTGATCCCTGTCTTGGTTCTCTTGGTAACGTAAAAAATCACTCCCGAAGGAGAAAAGCTTCTATTGACCTCTAAGGTCTGAAGCCATTTTGGGACATGACATCTGAAGCCCTTTTGCAAGAATTGAGACATCGTAAGGTAGCATGTTTGGGTGATAGTGCTTAACATGACAGGGCTCCGTTCTCTGGCCAGGACTGAAACAACTTGAGAACTACATTGACGTCCCACAGACGGGAGTACTGAGGTGCTGGAGGCTTCAGTAATCTTAGACCTTTAAGTAACCTGCACACTAAAGGATGTTCACCAACTGGAAGCCCTTCCACGCGAGCGTGTCCTGCTGATATAGCTGAATGAGCTGCATTGATTGTCCTGTAAGCTTTGCCCTGCACCGCCATGGTGGGCAGGAAATTCACCACATGCATTACATCCGTTCTAGCGGGATGCATGTCCCTAGCCAGGCACCAGCTATGCCACTTCCCCCAAGCAATTCTGCAAGCTTTCATCGTACTCGGAGCCTAGGACTCTTCAATGAATTGTTCAGCTTCTCCCGAAAGGCCTGGTTCTCTGGAAATCGTCCATGCTATCAGCCCCATGTTGCCCCGCGCACCAACAGGTGCAGCTTGCCTGCTGGGCCCCACAACATCGCCTTGTCACGAGGCAGCTCATTGGGAAATGGGAAACTCGCAGGACATCTCCAGGCGGCTTGGGAACCAGGCTTGATCTTTCCAGTCCGGTGCAATGAGCACTAGCCTTTCTTCCTACCCCTTTGCCTGTACCAGCGCCCTTGCTATCATGACAAAAGGTGGGAAGGCGTATTCCATGTCGAGCCCCCTCTCCGAAGGAAGGCGTCTGTCACTGTTGCCTCTGGGTCTGGCCTCCAGCGGAAGAAATGTGGGAGTTCATTCTGAACACAAAAAGGTCCGTCCACCAGGGTCCCCACTGGCCCATGATCTTGAGAAATACTTGTGTGTCCAGCTACCAATCACAAGAGTCCCTGAGGTATCTCGAGTTCCAGTCTGCGACCCGATTCTGCAGCCCCAGAAGATATTCCGCTGTCACACTGATATTGTTCTGTAGGCACAAGTGTCAGAAGTCTTCTGCTAGCTCTGCCAGCATTCTGGATTTCATCCTGCCTAGGCGGTTGATATACCAGACAGCAGATATTGTCCATCTTGTGCAGTACACAACATTGCGCTCTGTTATGAGACCAACATCCCACCGCAAAGGAGCCCGCCAACAGTTCCAGGAAATTGATATGCAAACTGAACTCTTTCTCTGACCATTTGCCCCCGGTAGTCATCTCCCCGCAATGCATACCCCAGCCCCAACGACTAGTGTCTGATTCTATGACTAAGTCCGAGGAGGATCCAAAGATTGCTCTTTCTTCCAGGCTTCCATGTGGTAAAACCAACAGGACAATTCTGTCCTCGCTTCCCATATGAGAGTCCCCTCCCGAGGTGCTGGATCTCTAGGTGTTGGAATTTGCGGTAGTGGAGTAGACCTGGAAAAATCACCTGGATTAACAATGTGAGCAAGCCCAGTAACCTTGCCAACTCCCTTAAAGAGATCAACTCCTTCATCAGGCACACCTTGATCTGTTTCATGATCATATTAACCTTTGCCAGGGGTAGACTGAGAGTCCTCTGGACTGAATTCACAATGAATCACAGAAACTCCACCGATTGAGCTGGAGCAATATCCAATTTCTCCCAATTCATCAGGAATCCCAGTTCTTACAATGAAGTGGTTGTAATCGCCACTCCTTCCTGCAAAATTGCCTGTCTTGACACATCAGGCACACGTCGTCCAGACTATGAACAATATACCTTGCTCCCTCAGCCTGCTGGTTTCAAACGTTTGGTGAAACACCACAGGGCTGATGCTAGCCTGAAGGGGAGGCAAGTGAGCTCCCGCCTCTGGCCTAGCCATAGAAAATGCAGGATGCTGTCATAGTCCTGTGTGATGGGCCACTGAGAGATAGGCATCTTCAGATCTATCCGTGCTAACCAATCTCCTTTCTGGAGGATGTCTTGCATGAAACGATTCCCCTCCATCTTGAAGAGTGTGTACACCAGAAAAGCGTTCAGCGCCCTGAGGTTTATAACTGGTCGCAGATGAGCATCCGTTTTACCAAGAACATGTTGTTCACAAAGCTCGTGGGATTGGCGGCTTCGGGGGCGATGGCTTGCTTGTGGCTTGCTTGTGCCATAGCTGCACGATCTTTAAGCCTAGAAGCCTCTCAACCTTTTTGGAAAAGACTATCGGCTTTGTTACTCGTTCTTGCGCAGGTTCTTGATAGAAATCCAAGCAGAGCCCCTGGATGGTGTCTATCAACCATGTGTCACTGGTGAGCAGAGACGTCTTTATGGGAGAACCCCATCCTGGGATCTTTGGAGGGGGCCTCCACCTGGGATCCTTAGATGGGTGCCCTGTCCACCTTAGCCCTCTTCAGGAAAAAGTGGAGGTTTTGGTGTGTGCGCACTTCTCAGATCTCATCTGTCTGCAAAGTTGGAGCACATTTCACATAGCAGAGCCTAGGCCGGCTTTAGTTTAAGCAAAGCAGCCTACGTTGGCACTGGTCTGGCCTCCGTGAGCTTGATCCAGCCAATGAAGAAAAATTAGCGAAAACTGATATTAAATGGTCCAGTGAAAGTCTGTTTCGTGTTTGGTATCATTTATATCGCAAGCTGTGATGCACTAAATAACATATTTTATACATGATCGGTTGGAAATGCCATGTCGGCTTTAGTATTCATATTGGGCCTTTCCATATTCAGGTTTATGTTATGAAGCTCATTGTTAAAGTTTTAGAACACGTTCAACCATTTGTCCAGAAACATTTTCTGCCATACTATTCTTCTCTTTGTGTCACTGCATAGCGTGTCAGGGGCCCCTATTGGGGTGAGTGGTAACATGGTGCTTTCCGTTTTCCGTTACATGCTGACTGCGTTTATTCTCTAAAACTCTTTATTTGGCTGTACGTGTACTGGTTTCATGTAACATCCATGCACACTGCTACTTGGGACATCTCATCATTCTTTGTAGTTGTAAATCATGGAGGTGAATCACAAAGCTGGGTCTTTCAAGTTTGTGAATTGATGTCCTGGGGCGTTTATATTGTTCTCGTGGTTTGTATTTTTGCTTGTTATCTACTCGGAACAAGCATGGGGAGGGTTTGCAATAAAAATGAAACTCTTGGTAGGGAGCTCCTTAGTTTTGGCTATTAGGCAGTTTTGTATGCACTGCCCATAAGGCAGAACTATTGGCATGGCAAGTGGGCACACAAGACAGATGGGATGTGATGAGGAACACAGCCTGTGGGTCTTATTGGTCACTGAATTCCCATGCCTATTCTAGTCTCTATGGTCATTAGCAACAACATCCTGACCCACCACACCCAAAACAGTCCCTCACCTGGGAACGCTTTGAATGAGCTCTGTGCTTTTTAGAGGACGCATTGTTATTTCTAAGCAGCCTTCTAACAGGTAATGGCTTCATCAGAGCTGTAAACAACTCCTCCCGCAATAAACATGTGTTAATCAACTGTATCTTCAGCCACTTGATTTATAAGAAATATATGTGTTATTCCATGTGTTCCCTGCACTGAATGCCCATTAAAACAAGCATTGACAAAGCCAAAACATTTCACTCTTGAAAAGGCATAAGACATTTTCCAGGCACTGCCTTAATATGCTCAAGTACTAACACCATTTGCCAGCTGTTGTCATCTATGGCCAGGTATCAAAATTATAGTAGCATCAGGAAAATCCCCAATATATACAATACCTGTCTCTGGGATGATTTTGAGAAGGTACACAAGGGAAGCTAAGCATGGTTCTGGATGGGAGGGGTGCAGGATTCTGGCGTGGGAGAGTTGCACGGGTCACTAACAGGTGTCGAGGGGTGGGTGGGCGGGCTGATAAAGAGGGAAAGATGGCCTGGGACAATGGCAGGACAAAAAGAATGACTTGCCCACAGGGGAGGCTCCGGTGGCCAGGAGAGAACAGGGCCCACGTTCCTGGCCACCTGATTGTCCAGTGCCTAATGCAGAGAAAGTGGTTGTTTTCTGCTTGACATGACTGTCCACACAATCTGGGTTGAAAGCCTAGGGAAAGAGAGTTCACAAATGCACTTAGCGACTTTACCTGTGTATCCTGAATGCACAGAAGAGCCAGACTGGCAGTCGCAAAATTTGACAGGCACATTCTGCGTGAACCAAAATAAGCCAGTAAGCGTGACATAGGCTTTGGTAGCACAGAGCTGTTTACTACATCAATCACTTATCCAACAATGACATAAAGTTTAGTCACTTCAAAGGATGTTTTGGTGCACATTTTGTCGTTGAACCTAACAATTGTCAATCGATATCTGTAAGATGCAATTTTCGCTTGCTACATTTGAGTGTCCTCCCTTCTGCCTTCCAAATAAAACTGTGTTGCATCCATTATCTGACTGCCTCAGCACCTGCGCGCCCAACCACTGCAAATGTTGTTTTCTTGTTGATGGTTTCTGCTGAACCTAAAGCGGCAGGCTGACACTAGCCTTTTCACATTTTAGCTGTCGGGGCTGGCATAGCAATCACGAGACAAATGTTTAGCACTCATAGAGGCTACAAACCACTAATGCCAGACACAAATTCAAAAGCAAACAAGCAAAGCCTGCAGTTGACCTTTGTGTAGCCAAGGGATAGGCAAGTGCCAGGCTCTACCACAATGGTGCTACTGGTTATAAGAAGGCAATTGCTAGTAAATGTTTTCAGTACCTGGGCATATGATGGCAATGCCTATCAAGTGCCTATCTAAAGTCTATACCAGAGCCAAAACTGCTATCTTTGCCATTGCTAGTTTTTTAAATATAAAACAATGGTATCCCCATAAAAGCCAACAGCTTGCTGTCAGTGCACGGTTGAGCTAGCCCCAAGAGATCCCAGGGGAGGGTGTATGTTGGGCGGGTAGGTAGGTTGTGGGTAGGAATGGCATGGCAATTGGTGGTCATTGGGTGGGTAAAAATCGAAATACCAGGAGAGGGTGTGTGTTCTCTCTTCTAATCCCATCAACCCTCCTATCCGTACTCCTATGCCAGTAGTCTGGGCTTATGGGTGCTCCAAAGCACCACTTAATAACCAAAATAAAAAAAGCATCCACCTCTAAATTCTAGACTCCCTAAATCTGATATACAGGGTACAGGTTGATGGAACAGGTGGGTGGTTGGTATCCACCCACTTTTTTCAGAGAGGGGACACAGTTTGCTTGGTGTGTTTTTTGAGGAATTAAACGTTTTTTTGCTGCACCCACTTAGTTGAAGTAAACAGTTTGAAGGCCAGAATTCAAACACAGGTCGTGTGGCCGCGAGGCTAGACAGTTAGCCATAAGACCACACACATTTCTCATGTGTAATGTTTATATTTTATTAACAGCTAGATAATCGATTCAAGGTCTAGATGAGTATCTGTTGAATTTCGCTTGAAGCATGTAATCCCCTCATTTTGCAGATTGGGAGGGGGCATGGATTTCGGGGTGGGGGGCATGGGTTTTGAGTGGGTTGTCATGGGGGGCATGTGTTTCGGGAAGGTTGGTGGGGGAACATTGGTTTCAGGGGAGGGCGCAAGGCTGCCTGTGCCCTCGGCCCCAAAAACTGTTAAGATGGCCCTACTGGTGAGCTCTCTCCACTTCGCTATGCACTGCACAATTCTTCCTCCGACTGGAGGAGCTCCTGTGCATGCTGGCTTGTTGCGCGGCACGGGTCGCGCTCTCATCTGTATTGGCAGGCTGCTGCTTCCTGACGTACCTTCAACCTCGCCTTCTACCTCTGCCCCCCGAGAAAGGAAGAAAAGGTTGGGCTTTCGATCATCCTGTTCCCGCCAGTTGACTCTGCTAGCAGCGGGCCTGTAGAATGAGGGGTGGCTGGCGGAGCGGCTCCTGCCTCTGCTAGCCCTCCCAAAAATTCCACTATCGAGCACTTTCACGAGAATTGGAGGTGTGGTATCTAAGCCTTTGGTGTGGATTGACCTCGCTTCTCTAGCTATCATTGTTCAACTTCTGGCCAAAAGGGTGGAGTAATTCACATATAAGTACAAATGCTTCACTGCTTTGTCAAGCCCACACAAATAATTTTTAAAGACCTTCTTCCAGCTGCACAATTTCCTTATAACAATTCTGTTAATTCTGCTATACAAGTGGGAGTTTTTGTGTCTTTACAATCTTCCTTATCGTGATTCACCAGATGTAAGTTCACCCTCAACAATTTAGACCCACTTTTGGGTCTTTTATACAAGATTGTCAACAGACCCATTCTTTGATTGCTGACTGACAATCTCAGTTAATCAAAAGAAGGTGTGAAAAAGGCCATTGGTGTGTCTCCTTTCATGTAGTTCGTTTTCTGCATGCCTCTCTCCTCGCTATTGTGGCCGTTTTTAATGGAGAATACCATCAGTCTGGTCTCTGTACTCTCGGTTACCTGCTACTTGGAGGATACATCCAGTATTTAATGGGTCTGTGGTGAATGCTTCGTATAGGGGCCTTTTTCTTGTGCACACACCAGTCCTCCTATGCTGTCTGTCTTTTAGTCATGAGCAGACAGGAGTCTCCAAAACATGCTTGGTTTTGTCAGTGCTACGTAGAGTATTTGTTTCACTGGACTTCTTTTGACAGGTCATGGAAGCTTGCTCCATTTGTTCGTACTACTATCCTATTTCCAAACAAACCGAGAACCAAGTGGGAGAAGGCTGGCTTTGCAAGGGGCTAGGTCCATCTGGGATGATTCTGGTGGCTTGAATCAACAAGACCGGCAATGGCGCTGCATGGCAACATATAGGAAAAGGATCAGCTTGGCTATCAAAGAACCAGTGTTCTAGTGCTGTAGAAAGAAACGGAAGGCATTTGGGGTATCAGAGTTTCTTTGCCAATAGGGATCTTGAGTGACATCTATGCCCTTGCTTGTCCGATGGACCTGGAAGATAGCTTTTGGGTGTCCTCCATAGAAACAGAAAGAAGGCGATGATGATTTCACACACTACCATATGTCTTTCACCATCTATCTATACCAAACAGTTGTAGGACGACTGACACATTATTATGCCTATAGTCGCAATCCTGTTTTATTTTACGAATGCCTTTTTCCTGTCAAAGGAGTACAGTATACGCGGCTTGTAGTAGGTTGGAGATACATTAAAATGCTTCTAGTTGTGCACATCGTTGCTGCCATACTCGTCCATTTTTCTGCTTTTTCATCTTTTGGTGCTTAATCAGAGTCCTTATTTTTCTGTGTTGCTGTTTACCATTGGCTTTCTCTCTTTTTGAGAACTATTCTGTGGGTATTCTTCTGCATACTGTGTAAATCTTTGAGTGGGCAGTGTGCCTTCAGGATGGGGTTATCCTCCTTTCCTACAAAATACTAAAAAAGTGATGACTTTGTGAGGGAAGCATTTCTATGTTCCTTTTCTAAAGCCACCCGGTGTACTCCCACCATGAGCAGTCCTTTTATACAGTACTTTCAGTTTGTACATTGCATATCATGCAATAATATGACATGGCAGATCATTATATAGTCTTACATGACATTCCATGTCATTACATAATATGTCATGCCAAATTCAGGCATATCATGACATGAACTTCTGTAGCTACTTTATTCTTGTTAAAAAAAGGGATCAAGATTGACTCAATTCTGGGGTTAGAATCTGTACAACAAATCTAGTATCCTACCAGGTACTTCACTTCCTTTAGGACAATGGTCCCCAGGCCTTCCCTCTCTCCCTCAGTTCAAGACCACCTTCCCAATCGAGTTAAACAATCACCCACAGTATCTGGGATTATAGAGGACCCCAAAAATGTCTTTCTAGGCTCTGTATCTTTCTTGACTGGTGGAGGGGTTCTCAAGGGTTTGTGTTGGTCCTCCATGCCTCTACTATTAGGTACCAACACCATAGGTCATCCAACGTGAGTCAGTTGTTAGACATTGCATGAACAGTTGGATACAAGGTACTTCAAACGTTACCCTCCACTTTGGTCTCTAACATACACTGTCTCGATTTACGGATGGACCAGAGATCACCTCCCCCAGTCTCTCATATTCAACTTATCTCTGGCCCTTGATTGGGCCCCTCTCTGCCAGTTTAGTAGTATCTTCTTATCTGGGTCTTAAAGAGCTCTACTTCCTTTTCCGTTCTTCCAGTAATTGCTCCACTTCTCTCCTTCTTGTCTTCACCTCTCTCCACTGGTTGTCTATGGTATCCAGTGATATTATCGAATACAGAACAACGAAAAACAATTTCATCGAAACCAAAAGAGCGAAAGACCACCAGATATTTATGAAAAGATATGTATGGGGGTGGGGTAAGAAATTAAAACTGATGGGGAGGTGGTTGGGGTTATAAACCTAGCGAAACCGTGGGCTGTTTTTGTTTCATCGAAAATGTTTTTGTTAAAAATATTTCCGATAAAAACACATGGAACCGCTGTCTATCTGCTTCCTCCTCTCTTTCTCTTCTCTGCCAACTCCTCATTTCCCCTCTCCTCTTTATTCTCTTCCATATTCCTTCTACCTCCTCCCCTTCAATGTTTCCCCTCCACCTCCTTTCCTCCCTCTCTCTCGTTGTTTCACATCCTCCTCCTCTCCTTCCTCTCTCTTTCTATATATGCTCCTCCTCTTCAGTTTCTGTTCTTTGCTTTGCTCTGACCTTCGCCTACTCAAACGTTCTCTCTATTCACCTCTCTCCATGTTCTCCAACAGTATCCTAACTCTCACACTCCACTCTTGGTTTGCCCACTTTTTCATATTCTAACTGTGAAAGTAATTGTGCTTGTGTGTCGGAGATTCATGGCAGCTGTATTTTAATCAGTAGTGGGACTTTGGATTGGTGCGACCAGACTGCAACTACCCTATGTGTATTCCCTTGTGCTGTGGACTGGACCACCAAGGGAATGTAAGGACTATCTGCCATCTTGGTGTCAGGCAACCGTTTCTTCATTGCTTTCCGAATCCTGGAAGGCACTACCGGGGAATGCTACTGCGGAATTCCTCTGTATTTGTGATCTCCTGCCTCAATGAAATGATCACAAGCTCCCCTTTCTAAGTGAAAGGTTGACTCTAGGTGCTTCCCACAAGCTAGGTTTGCACACTTCTTTTCCCATTCATCTGGCATTCCCTGATATTGATATGTTGTTCGGTGAGAACCATGACCACGGACCCGCAAGCAGCATTACTTATTTTCCAAAGGTTTCTACTCTCTGCCTGTATGCCATATTTCATTCTATAATGCGGGAGTCTCGGGTGGGGGCAGGGGGGCAATTTTATTCAGAAGGCTAGTGATGGGAAGGATCCCTGTGTACCACCTCAAGGGCTTGCATCGTGGTGCAGGTTGAGACCCCTGTGCCTAAGGGTCACCCAATTCCCATTGCGTAGCCTCTCAAATGTGCCCTAATCATAAATATAATGACATATTAAGACATGCCATGTCATGGTAGGTAGCATGTTGGATCTGGGGTAATGGAGACAATCCAACATCATCAACAGCTTCCATACTTCCAGGGTTCTCGTGAGCACACCCTGCGCCCATCAAACAGCCACTCACTATTCATGTTTCACTACACAATATGCATAGACCACCCTAGAGCACTACTGACTCACCATTGTCACCCTATTTCATCACCAAAACGTCTTGCGAGTCCTGCACCCACAAGATGTAGGCATCCAAGCAGAACCAAACATTTGCCTATCCTCCTTCTGGAATTAGACCGTGTCTGTGGTGCCTTCTCCTTGACAATGATCTCCATCAATTATCCACCACCGGTTCCCACGTCACGGTCCCTCCATTTACGGTATACTGCTGAGTATACTGCTGAGTCCTCACGTGGCAGGGGACTGGCTTCTGATGGGACGAAAGTCATTTCATGACAGGACAGATCATACGATATGTCATGGTAAATCGTGCTTTTGATGGGAAAATGAAAGTGACACCTCCCTACATGTATAGTATTTTTGACTAAAAACGAGGCAGAACATGGATTTTAAAAAGTACATCTGGTGACATAGGAGCCCACTGGCAACTGCAGGAACATACATAATTAAAAACAAGACAGAACTTGATACTAAACATGAAACGAGGTAAATAATTCAATCAGTAGGATATGGACAATTATGTCCAGACTGAGACAAATATTGCTTGCCCCCTTCTCCACTAACATGCCCAAAATGAAGTAGATTTCATTTATGAATAGTAATAGCGGTAGAAGTGTGCAGAAAAAAGTAGTGGCACTGTGGTCTTGGCAGGGTAAAGGATAGGCGGAAGCGTAGTGCAACATGTGACAAGTGTTGCAGCCGGGCCATACCAGTAGTCTAAGTGACTAGTAACTAAGGCTCATATTACAACTTTACACTTGCACAGGAACATTAATGGACAACCCCTCTCTCTAGAATGGTGAATATGGTCTTAAAAAGTAGATGAATGGTAAGCAGAAAAAAATAAAATTAGTGGAGCACCGCTCCCGACCGTACCCGCTCACTTCGATCTCTCATTCCTGGTCTCTGGTTCCATTTAACAAACTAGTGAATTTTTTAAGTTGTGGTTGAGTTTCAGTTTAATTTAACAAATTGGGAAAAGGTGCCTGTGGCAATGGTTTGTACAATGAAACAAAGGATTATCAAAGTGCTTTCCTGGGATATTAACTCTTCTGCTCATCCTAATTTGAACCCTTCCAGGTCTCATCCAACCTCGCTTTATTGGTCTCTGGGACTCGGAGTCATTTATAAATATCGGGAAAATCAAAACTGCAAGTCCCTGGGACTGGGATCTTGTACTGCTATGTTCATGATCGGAAAACTAAACTGCTATAAACCATACCAAGGGCCTAGCTTGCAGCGCCATCGATGCGGACGCTCTCCTAATGGCATCTGCATGAAGCCCAGGGTTTAAGAGAATTTCGGAGCTCCCCCCTCCTTGTTGTGGTCCATATGTCCAGGACAGAGTGTGGGAAGCTGTGAGGGACGATTGAGGCGACCTGGAAGGCGGGACCTTGCCCGGACGCTGAGTTTTGAACGGGCTGCCGCGGGGCCCTGCCTGCCATGTTGAATATATATCATGGCGCTGAGGAACGCTTAGATGACCTGCCTTATATCAACCTCCCACAGGCAAGTGGCAGGCAAATTGAAAACTTCACCGAAGGCATGGTCCGGACCGAGGCGAGAGCCTGCTCCTCTTTCTTCCCCCTTCACGCTCCTCCCCCAGTGAGCGCCAGAGCTCAGCAACAGCATTGAGTGGGGCGAAAACGGGACCAGAGATCGGAGCCTTCAGGGTGAGCAACCGTTCCCCTTCAGATCAGCTGGGAGCGGGCGGCTGGCGAATGAAACAATGTCCCTCTCTGAATTTTGGAATGTTGAATGACAGAAGGAGATAACAGCAGTCAGGTACGCAGAGCAGTTGCCCCCTTCAACAACAGATTGCTCTATTTCTCTTATGCCTGGGAAACTCCATGGGGGCTTGGCATGTAATACGCAGTCTCCTGCTTGGAGTACATTCGGTTGGATTCTTCAACCAGCCCTCTTTGAAGCCACTTAAGACCCTACAGCCACCTAGTTCCAGGGCCCCCTGATCACTTTGGCCGGCTGGAAATCAAGGTGGTCACCATATACTGCCCAGCTACGGCACCAGCCGGGTGAGGGCTCCCTGCGACGTGAACCAACATGTCTAAACAATCCAAATCCCAGAAAAACACGGATATATCCACAATGCTATTGCATCCCGAAAAGGGGAAAAAGGCAGACCTGGCAAAATCTCTGTCTCAGACCCAAGATCGCCCTACTGGTCAGCTGGCCACTAAGGAGGACATCCAATCTTTTATCCTGGACATCAAATCTGAGTTTCGAAACTGCATGTCCGAGATCTCCACCAAATTAGAGCCATTAGACTAGAACGCAGTGGTAGTAGAACAAAGATTGAAGGAAACGGAGGACCATGTCCTGGACCACTCACCCACACTGATGGACATACAGCAACAAATTCAAACCCTGGAGAGAAGGAGTGAGATGTTGGAGTATAAGCAGGAGGACATGGAGAACAGGGCCTGAAGGAATAACTTACGCATTAGAGGAGTGCCCTTATTGGTCCCAGACCAAGCCCTGAGTGAATATGTAGGAGATTTCGTTCAAGATCTATTGCCACATCTTTACAAATCAATGCTCCTAATGGATCGCACTCACAGATTGCGTATTGCAGGGGTTCAGTACCAGATTCTCCTCACGATTTTATTACTCAGATCCATTTCTTTACTACTAAGCAGGAAATTCTACCCGTGGTTCGCATCCAAGATGAATTGACGTTTCAAGGCTCAGTCCTACAGGTTTTTCAGGACTTAGCGACTGTCACAATTCAAAAATGCAGCACTCTCCAGCCACTGACCTTATTTTTGCTGGACCAGAACATCAAATACTGCTGGCTTTACGTTCAAGGGGACATTCCATATGATTGCCAGCTCGGAGGATGTAGAGGGGATCCTGAGCTCCTCTCCACCAAACTTGGTTCCTTTGAGGGGGTGAAGGGAGCGATAAACTAAAGATGAAGCAAACCACCTGTTTGAGGGTACACAAAGGTCACAATCCAGGGAAACCCCCACCACATACCTGAATCATGGCAACGCTCCATATGGAGCTTCCCGGCATATGTAAATTAGTAACTAATACAGAAGAGGCGCCGTACAACGTTGAGTTAATGATGGGCTTCATGCGGCCCATGCCCGGCCTCAAGTGAGATGTCACCTGATGGTTGTTGGGGCGATCTGCCCTACAGTTTTGAGTTCTTTTTTGTGGTTCTGTTTTTTTGTTGGTTCAGTTAAAACTTTGGTTGGGACATGGCGTTGGATACTTTCTAACTCATGATGGCGAATGAAAGTCACCTGTCCTCCTCCCCCTCTATAGAAGACATCATCCTGGGAGATTCTACATTAGCTCATCAGAATTTGGGCTTTGTGTCACTAAACATTAAAAGGTTGAACTCTTGCGATGTTTGAGAAACTTCAATGGGTCAGTGATCTTTCTGCAAGAGACCCACCTACTCCCTTCGGATTTTATTCCAACTGAGCAGAGACTTCCCTAAACAACTCCTGACCTCTAGGGGAGAAAAGACGTGAGGAACGGTGATCTTACTGGCGAAAGGCATCTTGTTCAAGGAGCTGGACACCATATGAAACCCAGAAAGTTGATATATTGGAGTGAAAGGTATGTTATCAGGGCAGATGTACTCCCTAGTCTCGATCTATGCCCCCAATGAGGGACAGGACCAATTCTTCAGAGATCTAGAAGCCATAATCCTTCCCTTCTTGGAGGGTCAGGTCATTATTGGGGGAGACTTTAACAGGGTCCCTCAACTAGAGACGTCAAGATTGCCTTAAATATTCTCAATTTTTTCAAGTCCTTGGGGGTGGTGGACTCTTGAAGAGTGTTACACCCAGGTGAACAAGACTTTACCTTTTTCTCTCATGTCCACCGCTCCTCTTCCTAATCTTACTATCCCCCGACTCATGCCATTTATTTACATGGTGTCCATTGCAGGTTAGAAACTGGGATCAAGCCACCCAGGCCTCAGTGGTGACTGTATGACCCAGTCCTAAATGACATGACCCTTAGGGGTGGGTTAGCTAAAGCAATACGGGACTATTTCCGGGAAAACCCTAACAAACACACGTCGCCAGCTACGACATGTGATGCCATGAAGGCAGTTTTTAGGGGAGTCTTAATAGAACAGCCACACTGCGGCTTACCATAAGAGGAAAAAACAGGCTCGAGCCCAACTAGAACAGGAAATCTTGGAGAATGAGGGAAAATACAAGAATGGTTGGTCCCTAAACTTCACCAAGCCCTTCGTATTGCCCGAAACAAGCTACGCTGAAGAGACAGTTCGCTCCCTTTTAATGACGAAACAAGGTTATTATGTCAAAAGCAATAAGGACAACCAATTCTTGGCAAGGAAGTTAGCCCAATTTAAAAAGCGCAATACTGTTATAGGCCTAAAAAAACAGCAATGGATGACGCCTGCAGTTGGCAAAATCCCATCTGATGGAAACGATGGCAGCACCAGCCTGGTCCCTCCAGGGTCAAAAGAGGTTTACTGAAGGAACTGCTTTGCCACACCTTCCTCAGGAGGACAAAGAAGCCTTAGAATCACCAATTCAGCTAGAAGAAGTGGACACAGTAATTAGACCCCTGAAATCTAGAGCCCAGGGCCCCGATGAGTTCACAACTAAATTTTACAAACTCTTTAGAAGCCAATTGTTGTCCCCATTGACAGCCCTCTTCAATTCTTTCAGAGAAGTGGGAAATATAACCCCCTCTATGCAGACCTCCACCACTATCCCGCTGTTAAAACCCAGGAAAGATCAGAAGGATTGCGCCTCTTAAAGGCCAATCTCTCTGTTAAACATTGATGCAAATATCTATTGTAAAGTTTAGGCAAATTACTTTGCTCCACTTCTCTCAGCATTGATTGATGTTGACCAAACAGGTTTCGTTCTGGGGAGAAAAACTGTGGACAATACTAGGTGCGCCCTGAATTTGATAGAGACAACAACAGCAGACCAGGGAAAATGGGCCCTTGTGGCACTAGATGCCACTAAGGCATTTGATAAGGTAGATTGGGCCTTCATGCAATCAACCTTTCAGGCATTCCAATTTGGTCGCTACTTCCGTAGAATGATTTTGACCAATTACATATACCTGAACACTCTACTCCGGGTAAATCAGAAACAAACATCCCCTGTCCGCCTCACATGTGGGGCACGACAAGGATGCCCTCTCTTCCCCTCTCTTATTTGCCCTAATTTTGGAGCCCCTGGCTCAACGTATACGTAGTAATCCGGCAGTCAAAGGGATCATGATTCGGGGTTCTCAACACAAGGTATCTCTGTATGCTGACGATGTTCTACTTACAAAAACCAATATCTGGCCCCTCTTGAAGTGGCCCTTCAAGAGCTTCAGTCTTTTGACAAAGTAACTGGTTTTAAAACGAATTATGAGAAATCAGTGGCATTGGGGTTGGGGCTGTCCTCACAGGAATTTCTCTCCTTTCAATCCCTGTGTCCAGTCCGGTGGGACACCAAATCCTTTGAATACTTGGGGGTTTGGATCACGGCCTCACCTAAAGACTTATTTGCAGCTAATCCCCCCCCCCTCTTTAAGACGCTAGAAACGGATCTGGAGGAATGGGCGACTCAGGAGATCTCTTTGATAGGTTGCATTACTGCAGTTAAAATAAATGTACTCCCTCGCCTACTTTATTTCCGTTCGTCCCTTCCTGTGGAAATCTTGAAAAAAGTACTTGACTGCCTTCCGCTGAAAACCTTGGGGTTCATTTGGCAGGGCAAGAAGGCTAGGATCCCTAGGAAGGTGATCATGGAAGGTTCCTGGTTGAGTGGGCTCGGGGGTTCCATATTTACACAAATACTCTGAGGCGGCGCAGATCTTACATCTACTAACATGGATGCCCCCTGCTCTCCTACCAAAATGGGTTGACATTGAACATTCCAGACTCCCGCTCCCTCTTTGTTTTCTGCTTTTTGTCCCCCATATGACACAAAAGCAACAGAAAACCCTGCTCTCTTCCTCAAAAGTCAAATTAAAGTCATGTGATGGGGCTCTGAGACAGAAAAAGATCTCTAGAGGCATGGGTTCACACTCCCCAATCTTTCATAAGCCTGCCTTTTCCCCTGAGACTCTCCTTTCGGGGGCCCCAATTGAAGAGATATATCCTAAATCCGCGGAAAGTGCAAAGCTAATTACACAACTATTGCTGGCTGCACACATTACGATTGCTCGTCGCTGGAAATCTCCAGAGGGGTCGGATCTATCTCTCTGGTGGATTAAAGTATGGGACATTTTGGTGGCAGAAAAAGTTACTGCGGCAAAGGAGGGAAAACATCAATTTATGAATATGTGGGCTCCTGTTGGACTATGATCAGATTTTCCCAGCTTTAACATTGAAACCCATTTTGGCAAAACTTTATCTGCGGTCTTCTGACACCATGTTGTGTATGGACTACTTGGGAAGAAGATATATGTGGGAAACGGGTTGTTCCATCCATCCGAAAATGTGCAAGTTGTATTATCTGTACTGAATAATTTTGTCTGTAGTTGCCTTTCACAATGCAATTTTTCCATGTGTCCAACCGATTGATAAAAACAGTTGTTAAATAAACAACAATAAAGCATACCACAAAACCACGACTGGATAGATAGATAACCCGTGTGGCATAGTGCAACTTGAGAGCTCTGCGGTGGAGGGACACCAAAAGCTGGCGATGAAGGTCAACACATAAATAATGGCAATCTGAGAAACTATCTGTCAGGATAAAGCCAATATCTGCACTAAATTATTACAATGTACTGGAAAATGCAAGCCCAGTGTGGGACCGAGGTGGCAAACGAATTTGGTTACTATAGAACGAAATTATGATATAACAACGTGTCCTGCATTAGGTAAAGGCTGTGTCTAGAATATAAAGAACAAAGGAGAATAATAAATTATCATTTAAGAATTTATGAATAAGCAGCATGTTCTAGCTTAAGTATCTACTTTAGTTTCTATGTTGGAATCGTAGCTGCCATCCACGTCCTGTTATTTTAGCCACACAACCTTGGTAAATTATGTGATCGTATTGGTATTTATTGAGCGCACATACACCAAAGGTAGCTTGGCGCTAAACCTAGGAGAACGATCAACTGGGTGTACATAAAAGAGAAAACTAAAACAGAAACGTTTTTAAAGAGCGATGAAAGGAGATGATCTTCAGTAACACAGAGAGCTAAGGGAAGAGCACTGCACAACTTTGCAGCTGCAACGGAGCAGGCCCGGCCACCAATGCAGGACCTTCGAATGCGAGGCACAAAGATGAGTAGGCTGTTTTGTGAACAAAGAGGACAACCCAGGGTGTACCAATGGCATTTACTTCGAAGATATTCGGCGATGGTTCCGTAAAACGACCAGTGCACCAGTCACAGGGATTTAAAATGCATCGTTTTACCAACCGGGAGCCAATGAAGCTGGTGCAAAATGGGGGAGATATGTGATGCAAAGGGAGGACGAACCACTGTTCTTGCAGCTGAATTCTGCAAGCGCTGAAGTCAATGGGACAAATTCAGGGGTTAAGTCCTAAAAAAAAAGATGGTGAAACTCATTAACATACCAATTGAATTTGGTGTGACCAGAAATTAGCATATCAAGTTGCCCTCTGAAAAAAGTCAGGGGACACCGTCCACCAGCGTGTACCCACGACTTGAGTCCTGGTCAAAAAGCCAGATTGTATGATTTGTTCTGAAATAATAAAGTGATCCAAAAAAAAAAAGCCCATCTCATAACCAGCGAAGCAACAAATGGGGCATAGAACTAAGAAGGAATAAAAGGGAGAACTCAATGGAGTATCCTGAGTTTAAGATGTCCCTTTTGCCATACCAACGCTACCCGGACCTACATAGAAAGTCAGACTGACCGTTTAGCCCCAAGGTTCACCATTTGAACTGGTGTGGGAAGGGGACCAAGAACCAGCGGCCAGTAGTCCAGAGTCCAAAGAGAGAACAGAAGAAGGGCTCAACGCCTATACCTATGTCTTGTCCCCATTCAACTTTAGCCAGTTGTCGGCCATCTAACCCCACAACGGATTGTAGTGGGAATTGGAATTGTGCTTTCCCTGTTAGGGTTATGGTCTTACAATTACACGCATGTCTAATTATTCGTTTACTGGGTTTTTATAACTCGGCACAAACAAATGTTTGTAACAGCATCGTGCATCGCACAAGTCATAGAATTCACCATTTCTCAGTTCCTGGCCTGCCCCACGCTTAAAAAACCTATCTGAAACGTTACAGCGAGATATTTCTGTGCCTTTCCTTAATCTTATTTCATAATTCGAAAGTGAAATTTCTGAATGCTAGGGAGTTTCCTAAAGCGCAGGGATGGTGGTCGCCAGCCTCGGCCTCTCACAATCTTTACGTGTGTACCTTGGCTGCCGCCCTCTTTAATGCTACCGGAGGGGGTTTGTAACATCTATCAGCCGTTTTAGTTCAAACTCTCTTCGAAGAAACGTCTAGTTCCAACCCTCCCATAAAAGCTCTGTGACAACACTGTTGTGTTAAGCCACCAGAGGGCGGGAACGCTCCATTATACCAGCACTCGAAGGCACCAGGAATAGGACAGACTAGTTATTCTCAGGAGAGAACTCATTATCCCCCCAAAAAGCGTATTATATTTTCTGATTTATTATTGTTTCATGTGAACCTTTCCTATAAACATGTTTCCAGAGTCCATGGATGGTTGCCTTTTCTTTGGTCGCCACGTTTTATGGCGAAAAGGGCTGGAGCCCCACCAATAATATTGTATGTGGGTGCGGCTGTCTGGAATGCCTAGGTCAGGTATGTTAGCCCCTATGTCACAGGCCTAATTTAGAAGATCTTAACTCCCCCCTCCTCACCTATTGTTTCTCCCTCTACCTGGAGTTTTTGGGGCGCCATCAAAGGCATTGCATCTGGTTCATATCCAAGACAACCAGGAATTCAGCAAGGGGACAAGGGAGGAGGGAGGAGACTATTGGGACTACCATCCGTAATCTATGCATGATCCCATAGTCCCCTCCCTCGTCCTCGAAATATGGACATACTAGCGGTACCACCCGGCATTCCACGGGTCTACAGATGACATGCAAGTGGGGGACTGCTATAGATTTGTGTATGTTTTATTGTGTCATAACTTCCCATTTTTGAAAAGTCACCAAATCAGCAATCTCCCAAAATCGCCTATACTGAAAGCACATGGCCGGACCCCGCACTGTGCAGGGGCGAATGAGTGGGGTTGGTCAGATTTCACTATTGTCAGTACACCCCAGACTGGTATGCGGACCTTGGCCCAAAATTACAGCCCACCAACTGTTGTGGGGCTGGAGCCAACAATCGCAAAATCGTCAATCTCCCGAAATCGCCTATACTGATCGCCTATACTGTGCAGGACGAATGGGTGGGGTTGGTCAAATGTCACAATCGCCAGTACACCCCAGACTGGTAGGCCGACCTTGTGTCCTAACTTCCAATTATTGGAAAAGTCGTCAAATCAGCAATCTCCCAAAATCACCTATACTAAAAGCACAGGCCCAGACCCTGTACTGTGTAGGGCGAATGGGTGGGGTTGGTCAAATTTTACTATCACAGTACACCAGAGAATGGTATGCCGACCCTGGGCAAGATCTCAGCCCACCAGCTGGTATGGGGCTGGAGCCAACTCCGAACATACAAACACACTTTCACAAATATATAGAGATATATCAGGCACTGCTGCCTCATTTTACAAAAACACTGATTCAAATTAAATGTGACACACATGAATTTATTACCAAATAGCAAATTCAGGAGGGTGCATTTTGAGCCAAAAGGATTCACAGCACTCACATTCACCACGTGCAACATGTCCACTTGCAAATTGTAGTGGGTCATGACCGTGGAGGGAAAACAACATCCAGCAGCCTTGCAAATGTCAATAAGTGGAACTCCAAGAGCTTCTGCTCAAGAGGTAGCCACACTTCTGGTTGACCAACCATGCACAATCAAAGTGAGGGGCACACCTGCCATTGCCTCGCAAGTCTTGGCATTCCAGATAGGTTGGAGGCACCGCTCTCTTAACATTCAGGTACCCTAATCTCTTGTCCTCCAGACCTGAACCGGAAGGCACCAAAACTGACAGGATAACTTCCTGATCTAAATTAGACTGGAAACATATTTTACGGAGAAGAATGCCCACATGTCTTCCACTGTCATGTGGCAGGAGAATTCAGAAATATGAAGCGCAACAAGACTAAGCAGCCAAATCATCCAACCTTCTGACGGAAGAGATCACAAGTAAAAACAGAGTTTTGATGGAACAAGATCCACATCACAATAAAAAGTTCAAAATGATGTGCTTGTAGTGTATCGAGAACAATTGGGATATGTGAGAAACCAGAGGGTTTCTCGCCTGCTAGTCTCCGAGGATCTCTCTCTCAGGTGGCCAGGGCATGGCCATTACCTTTGGAACCAGACCCTGGGGGTGGGATCATTGCAGGATGATCACCTGGGTGAGGGGTCTTTCGGGAGTGGGGGTGAGACACGGTATTCCCCCCTTTTTTGTTGTTCTTCCCCATCCTGTTTTTTAGGATTCTCAGAGGTCCCAACTCCCCCCATCCCCTTTTTACACAAACACTGGGCAGAGGAAGACGGTGACTGAGAGTAACAAGACCAACTCACATACATCATGCTGGACATGTCCTGTTAATCGGATTAGGCAAAGTCAGGCACTTCACTTCAAGTGCCTACACCTGATCCCAATTAGCTCTCCTCACACGGATAAAAGGCAGAACCGAAAGACCCACTCTGAGCAAGGTGGAACACGAGTATGAGCAGAACTTCTGAGGTAAAGGCAAACCTACAGGAGCTGAGTGACGGACCAAGAGATGAGAGCAGCAGGTTGGAAACCCCAAGAGTTCCCTACTGGAGGTTGTTGCCTCTGACAGGCCGCGAAATACAAGTGGAGATGGCCAGAGTCTACAAGTGAAGACTGCATTGTGTTCCAAGGACACCAGCGACCCTCCCGGGTTAACGGCAGAGTTGGGAAGGCGAGACCAAGCCTGTGGTACTAACCTTGACTCATGAATTGGACACCATAAAATCAAGAAAGAAACACACACAGCCGGCGACCTGAGAGACTAGTGTGTGTTAAAGAAAGTTTGAAGTGCCAACATTATATCGCAAGTGAAGGCTGCACGCGTGTAGTTGAGACACAAAGAAAGGCAGACGTGTGAATTAACTTTGAAGTAAAAGACAGCTGTGGAATCAGCGATACTGAGTAAAAGAGTGGTCTGGCGAAAGGAAGTAGCCCACTCAAAAGTCTCTGTGAAAGGTGCATTGTTTGAAACGATAAAACAAATGAAGTGCAAAAGCAATGTAAGCAGAATCTGAGCCTGGCTGAGGGAGACCCGAAGTGAAATAAGCTTGGGGAAGGGAGCCCCTTTGCACGTTTTGTTGAAACTTTGTGTTTCTAAAGGTCTGAGCCTGGCAGAGGGGGACCCCTGTGAACTGTGTTTGAAGAGGTCTGAGCCCAACAGAGGGGGCTTACGTGAACTTTGTGTTGAAATATTATTTGAAGATCTGAAAGAGAGACTTTAACGTGGAAGGCCAGGCGGGCCTTGATCCACGTTTTGGAACTGTTTATTGTGCTGAGAACCCAAGCCAGAGTGTGTCATCTTGCCTACAAGGACTGCCTTACTCTGTGGGGTCTAACGTGAGGAGCAGAGCTAGTTCAACCGCCTTTATTAATTTCAACACTGATTTTTCCTTTGCATACATTTACAGTACTCTGGGATCTGGGTCAGTGGGCGAAAGCTTTCTTCACGGGGATAAGTAGATGGGAGGGGGATATTGTAGAATCATGGGAGGCAGTCTTTGGAGTTACACGCGGATCCTCCCGATTCTAAAATAGGGGTTTACAACCTTTGGCAAACAAGATGCCTTGGTGTACAACTACCATCAGCCCTACTCAGAATAGTCAATGGCGAGGCATCATGGGAGTCATAGTCCGAACCATCTGGGGTGCCGAAGGTTGCAGACCTCTGTTCTATAATAAGAAAATGGTTCTCACCCCACGATTGTGGTGCAAAACTGGTAGTGTATCCCTATACGGATTGTTTTATTGATTCACAAGATTGTGGGTCTCTGAAAGCAATGTTTTAAAATCCCCCTGCTCTAACCTGGATTAATTGGTTATGAGATAATTCCACCTATCACCAGTGGAGTCTTCTGGAACCCCATCATGAGTAATCACAAAAGCTTGCAATTGTCTGGATTTAGTGGTGGTAACAGTATTCAGTTCGGCAGTGTTGGCACTGTTAATACCGTCAAACTCGTAACGAGGCATGTTGTGTCCAAAAGGTTTAATTGATTTGAATTGAGTTTTATAAGAAATCTCTCCTTTCTTTTGCTGAAGCTATGTGAAATTGCAAGAGACTGTTACAATTCTGAAGGCTTAAAACCTAGTATAGGATAGCAAACAGTGGTCCTAATTCCCAGTTTGCCGGTGGCCTGGTGTGAAATCTGCCAGGATACCGGCAAACTCACCTACCATTTCCACCGTCTGATATCCCAGTAATAACAGGATATTACAGCGGCGGACCTACTGGTAAATCCCCATTCTCTGGAGTACCGTAGGACTCCATGTGGGGATTTTCCGCTATTATTTTGCTTAATGCCGGTCCGATAGCACAGCGAGTAGAGCGCTCGCTTTGACATCTGTGCAGAGCTTGCCGACGCAGGTTCAAATCCCGGCAGGGCCAAATTCAACCTTTCATCCTTCCGAGGTCGATAAATGAGCACCACACACCATGGGTAATAATAAGCAGCGCTCAGATACCTGAGGGTTCGTAGTGCTACATAAATGCTAAATTATTATTATTATTATTATTATTATTAATGCCAGTGGGGGCTTGAGTGACCTCCAGCTCTGGGATGGAGGTAAGTCTGGTTACCCCCACCAGCATACTTGTACTCTGATGGTTCAGTAAAGTGCTGCTATACGTAAATACCAGCATTCTTTTTACCAGACTGGCAGGGTCATAATGAGGCCCTGTGTCTAGCACTGTTCCCAGCCCCACCAGCAATCCTGGGAATTTAACAGCAGTGCATTGCTGGTTTATATGGTTCCCAAATGTTCTTAGCACAAGCTGGAAAGACTGGTGAATGTGCAGTAGTGGAGGGGGCTTAATTGACCAAAGTTAAGGTGCTTGCTGCCACACATGGCAATACGTAATACGATCGTTCCTCTCCCTGCAACTCGAGAGAGACCCACAAAGAGGAAAATGAATCCATTTAGGCCATGTAATTACAGATGGGGAGCCTTGGCCAAATAAACCCTCAGAATGATTGATAAGCAAACGTGTCATTACAATTGTTGAAGTAATAGAACGCAGCTATTACTACACACGCTTAATCAAGCTCAATAACCATGTTGCCCAAGGTGAGTCCGCCCTCTTCCCTGGTATTCATTTCTTTCATTTTAATTTCCATTTTGCTTAAAAGAGTTTCAGCTGAAGGGCAAGTTTGCAATTTGTAAGGTATATATGACAGCTCATTTTATTTGATATATGTAATGAATTAAACAGCAAGTGGTGCAGAATATAACGTTTTTAATATAATGTATGGTCAATGGAACCCTGTGTGCTAAATTACATCTACACACATAAATATAGAATATACATATATAGGCGTAAAAGAGTGAAGGTTACTCACTCTTGGATGGAGTAGACCGAGTGAATGGAGTAGATGGAATAGATGAACTGGAATAGAAAGAATGGATGAAGTGGATAGAATGGATGAATTGGATAGAATAGATTAATTGGATAGGGTGGATGGAACAGATAGAATGGATGTAATGGATAGAGTGGATGGAACAGATGGAATGGATAGAGCAAATGGAATAGATTAATGGATAGAGTGGATGGAATAGATGGAATGGGTAGAGAGAATGGAATAGGTGGAATGGATGGAATTGGATAGAGTAGATGAAATATGTGGAATAGATGGAATGGAGAGAGTGGATGGAATAAATGGAGTGGATGAAGTAGAAGGAATGGACGGAGTGCACAGAATGAATGGGGCAGATGGAATGAGGAGAAGTCGATGGAATTCGCCCCACGCGTATACCATTGTGCACCCTTCCCCCTTTCCCCATGCTGTTGCTATATATCTGTATCCCCCCTATATATACCACATATCGCCCCATGTCTCTAAGTGATAGTTTGTCTTTATGTTCCCATCATCCTGTTCTCGTGCCTGGTCTCGGGCGTTCTAAAGATAACCACCACACCACATCACTACTCTTACTCTCTACTATACACCATCACTCAACTAGAACATGGCTATACCCCTGATTAATTCCGCCTAGCTTTCCACATACTAATACAACCTCATCAACACCTCATCACTGTAATAAAACGCAGCTAGCCGAGCACATTCTGGCATAGTTGCTCACATATGCGTCCTTCAGGCCTAGCGCAGCCAGAACCCAGTCTGATGTCTACCCACCAGACTGCACACATCCAATTGACACCTCCAGCACCACACTGTAATAACTTGCTAACTGAAGTAACACCCGGACCAGCAGGTAAGTTATCTGTAGGTTTTATTAAGTATATGCAAGGAAGACATCGGCACGTCCCTTCATGCCAGCTTAGATCTCCAACTGTAAGTGATAGAACCTGTATTCAGAACATAACATCCCAACACTCCATACTCACTGACATCACTACATTCCACCATCAGTGATGTCACCCACACTAAGAGACACACTACAACAAACACCTAAATGCTAGGATGCAGCTACCACCCGGCAATTACACCAGCTGCACACTTATCTGGTTCACCCATGCACCCTATGACACTATATCTCTCTTCTGACCAGAACTACGGTTCCCGAGGGCGTTCAATCTACCAGCGCTTTGAGGTCATACCAATGATCTATAGAGCACTATATAAATGCCAAATAACATAACATAACATAAAAATAGCCGGCAATGCAAACATTGAGGTACACTCAGTACTTATTGGCTCTTTCTGTGACGTAAAGTACATCACAAGACTCACTATTTTGCATGGCGCTGCGCTACCTATATTTGAGTTCTGTGAAGTAGTGCTGAAGTGTACATTCTTGTACGTTAGCAGAGCTTGATTTGGATGTACTCAGTCTCACCGAGAGTTGGTTCATGTCCAGCTCTGTCACGGCTTTCAACACTATCCTTCCCGATGGCTACAAAATCCTCTCCAAACCCGAACCAACCGTTCCGGTGGGGGTGTAGCCTTGATTTTCCCAGAGTGGATCCCTGCTTCTATCATTCCTAGGCAGGACTACTCCTCTTTTGAATGCCTGGTCTGCAGGCTCTCTATCTCTCCTGGCCTCTCTCTCACTGTGGCCACTATCTAAAGGCCACCTGGCCAGGTCACCCTCTTCCTCTGTGAGTGGGCTCCTCGCTCCTTGCATCTACCTCTCAACTTCTCCTCACCCACCTGGATGCTACCAGCCCTTCTCCTAGACTCTTTCGCAACCTCTAGGATTCTCTCTCTCTATAGTTTTCCCTCTGGCCCAACTAAGTCAGCAGGATGTTCTGATCTCCTCAGACCTCCCCTTCTCTAACCCTCTCACCACTCCTCCCTCTTGGAGGGATCACTTTCTCCTTTCTTCCCACCTCTCTCTCTCTTCCCCACAGGGCAAGCTGACTCCAGCACTGCCACCTACCTTTTCGGTTATCTGACCCATGAAGCGTGTGTCAGTTGAGGCTTTTGCCACTACTTTGTCTCCTCCTCCTGCACCTTTGGCTGACTCACACCCTGAAACATCCCTCTCCAACCTTCATCTCTCTATCTCTAACACTCTGGATGTCCTTGCCCCTGTCATGAGGCTCCTCTTGAATCCCAAATCCAAGTGCAACTATTGGTACGATTCTGAACTTGCTGCCCTTAAACGTAAGTGTAGGCCGGCAGAGAGGAACTGGAGGGCATCGGGCGCACCCCCTAACAAACAGGCCTGCTACCTGCTCCAAAGGCAGTACAGACTTTTATGTCCTCTCTAAGAAGAGAGCCTACAGCCAAGCCTGCATCTCTGCAGTATCTAACAACTCGGCTGAACTTTTCAAAATCTGCAATGAACTGGTCAATCCTGCTGTACTGTCTACCTCTTCTGTTCCCTCCCAGGCCCTCTGCATGGCTTCGGCCTCTCATTTCAATACTAAAACTCAGGACATCCTGGATCTAGAGCCCTTTAGATAGCACACATGCAAAGGATGGGATGCAGAATAACTCTGACACCAAATAATCGAACCAACTCAGGGAGATGGCAAAATGTTTATGTTTTAATATCAATTGTCTAAAACAGGGAGTTACAATGGACATCAACGGACATTCGCTCAAGTCTCTCGTACATTTCACAAAAAATCACAATTATATAGTAAAAATGTGTCATATGTGATGTCATACTATGTGGCAAATAAAAACCTACAAGGGATTGTGATACGCTCAAGGGGAACATCTAAGTATACATTCTATACTGGGTGGGATTGTGATTGGGTGCCTACTGTCGGGTGGACAATTTGTGCCTACCTCTAGTGCAAGTGATCTTCAACATTATTAAGTACGCAATATATAATTGGCTCTCAAACCATAAGCCCATTTGTTATATGGCCCTCTACAATTGGTTGGCACACTCGTGCCATGTCTGGAACATTCGGTTCACTTAGCAGCATGTAAGCTCATGCCCAGGTGCCAGGAGGTGGACATGACTTTACCTACCCACCCAATCAATCAGCCCAATTAGCTCAACGTCTCTCATCACCCATGCCTTCTGCCATGAAGATTGTTTTTGAACTTGTCCTTGCAGTGTTTTTTTGTCTGTGAGAAAATGTCATGCATTCTGGACATATTACCTCTGGACCTGGAAAACCATCTTCACGCAGAACGGGTTATGCTCATAGAACTGCTAGACCGTTCTATTCTAAATGGAGGTTGTTTGATGTACTGCGGGAAAACAACGTTTACATTATTCACGTCGTTGAATTCACGTGATTCAGGGTAGTCACGTGTGTTACTGCAGTACGTTCATATGCAGCGTGGAGACGTTGCTCGCTGCTTCTGATTGAACCAATATGGCGTTTGGTAGCTGAACCCTTCATCTGCGTCCTCGCATCTTGTCAGTTACTTCCTTGGCTTTCTTCGGTGTGTTTCTTCCACATGCAAACTCCTGGAGCTGGCTTTCCTTTACACTCGAGTTTTGGCAGCACTGTCTGCGTGCACTTCAGTCGCGTGTATACTCACACGCGGGTTCTTGATATCTTCGCATGCTGCTTTCCTGATTGCGTGTAAATTGCTGCGTGTTAATTCCCACGCAGACGCTGGAACTCTCCAAGCGCGGCTGTCGTGGCTGGGCTGCGTGTACTTTGTTCACGGGTAAAACCCCACGTGGACTCTGGAACTCTTCTGTCTGCGTGCACTTCTGTTTGCTCGTAAAATCACACTCGGTCTACTCTACTCTTTATACGCTGTGGTCTTGGTTGCGTGTACTTTTGTTGCGTGTAAATCAGTACGCTTTTCTACTATACTTGCAAGCGCGGCTGTTCAGGCTGCGTGAACGTTTGCTGCGTGTAAATCTGCACAAGGTTTTTTGAACTCTTTGAAACGTGTAACTTCACACGCATCCCTGGCACCTGTGAAGAGATAACAGGTGGACTCAATTCATTTCTGTTCTACGTGGGAAAGGAAGTATTATCAACAAATGTTTATTTGAAGGTGATTGTGCACAGAACTTTGGACGCTATCCTGTGGTGCACCAACCCGGTATCTAGCGTGAGCCTCGTGCCGTTTGGGATAAGTCTCCCTTACTAATCTCCCATCCTTTGTCGTTGTTTCAATTCCTGGATTTCTTCTGAGACTTGTTGGTGGAGATTCCAGTTCTAAGCCTACAGGTTAGTGTTGTAATTAGTGCTATTGCTGTGCTATCAGTGAGAGTTTAGTTTGGACAACTTCTCATGATGCTTTATTTATCCTAGGCTGACTTCCTTTAATGCTCCCACGCCCTTTCCAGTGATCCCTCTCTCTGCCTGTTTTACTAGTCAGAGAGTTGTATCATTTGGAAGGTCTAATTTGACTTCACTACTATCAAGCCGTGTGAATTCAAGGATCCGGAAGAGCCCTACCAATTGTATCCTTTTTGGTTACTGTATCCTTTTCATAAAATACCTTGGTGATTTATGACAGAAAATAAGGGAGTGTGGACATGCACTATCGCTTGTTCTAGAACTCCAAGTCCAAGCCCAACTCTATGCCCATCCTTGGCTCAAGTGACAGGAGTTAACCAAACAGAGGGGGGCATAAGTTGCAAGTTACCAGGGAGATGCCCGTCTAATAATGACCTGTGTGCACAGGCGGCCCCAGATGGCCTAATAATTCGAATAAAACCTAGAATATTGTTAGACCAGATCCAATTCCGTAAGGATTGGAGCTTTATTGCCAACAAGCACACCAGAGATTGGCTGATTTTAATAATTAACACAGCTAAAACTGTGTCCACAAAATTGATGACTGAAATTGAACCAAAAATCAACCTGATAAAATCAACAGAAATCCTGGTCAGTTTCAAGAAAAAATTGGAAGACCTAGATATCCTGATGAAAGAATTTGAAGAACTTAATCTCAACAAAAAAATCCTCAAACTAAAAAAAGACATCACAGCATATACACAGGTGACCTATCCTTACATATTGGATAACTATTATGACAATCCGCAACAAAATACAGCACAGAAAACATCTTACAAAAACAAGAGAGGCTGGCAGCCGAGACAAATCAAGAGATGGAATACGCTTGCTCTTTGGAGTTTCTCGAGTGGAAGCTCAGATGAAGACAATAGACCAGGTACCTCAAGAGAGCATGAGCGGAATAACTCCCGAAACCATGAAGAATCAGGGGAAAGGAGGGTCCAATTTCAGGACAACTCCAATCAGAGGGGACATAACGCAAATAGTAAAGCTTTTTTATACCGAGACCAAAGAGGAGGAGGCGGAGGCAGAGGACAAGACGTAGGATCCCCCAGGATCATGAGGAGCAGGGGCAAAGGACTCCAACAACAACAGAACTATTAGTGATGAATCTCTCCAAATTCACACTCTCCACTGCCGAGGTTAAGGTGTTGCAAAAAGGCCTCAGTTTTGTGCCCACAGTGGAAAAGGATGCCTTTCAAACCCTGCTAAATTGATGAGGAATATCCGATTTGCCAACATTTTGGTAGCTTAGATTTAAATCACAATGAAGGACGGGAAACAGATGTAACCGGATTACATCCTAAATCTACGTTTTACCCTCAGAATATTTCTGTGAAATCAATAACCTTTGAAAAGGCTAACCTGAAATAATTGGAAAGCATTGAAAGGGGAGACCAAGCTAGATTTCAGAACATATCGAAAGAAGAACGGAATGCCCTCCCCAATCTGAGTAACACTAAGGAAACAATAATCTAACAGACAAATAAAGGTGGGGCAATTGTCATGGCCACAGGCCCCAGAACACAAAAACCACACCATCTAGTGATGGGGGCAATGGGTCACTTGACTCACTTATGTCCCTTTGGGACCCATAAACACAGGGGCCCTGGCTGGACTCAGTCCTAGCTCCTTTGGCGCTAGGCTCATATAGAGATGTGAGCAGGAACACTTTATTTCAGTGCAGGAGTGCTTTTATTTTACAAGAACTTTCCAGGAGCTGATACATCCTCATGTGCTGATTCATCTGGTGTGGCTCCCTAGGTCTGGTCTTCATGTGCTGACTCATTGGGTGCGGCAGGGTGTGGCAGGCAGGCTGAACCTGGTGGGCGTGGCTTCAGAAGCTCAACTATATAAGCTGCTCCATCCTTAAGGCCGGTGCTTCGTGATACTGTGCACTCATGTGCAACGTGACGCTCGCCGCCGCTTGGACCTATTTACTTACCTTTACCAGGCGTTCTCCTGCATACTCACCTCCAGGAAACCAGTGCTTCATTGCTTCATCTGCAGACTCATCTCCTGACATACAGTGATCTTGATCCCGACGACGCAGCACCGTGCTCCGCATCCACAAACTCGGACCGTGTGAAGAAGAATAAAGACAAGGCTAGAGCATCCGTCCTAGGGCTGCGCCGCATTTGAACCCAGCGCTCCCCCTAGTTAACAACTTACCAGTTAGTGCACTGCTGCAGCTTCGTTCCTCGTTCCCTCTGGCTGCCGCCTCAAGCTCCCCAGCTTCTGCCGGGCCGACAACAACACCAAAAGAGACGAAAGCAAAAGAGCAAACATCAAAAGTGGAACGGACAGCAATACAAGACAACAAACTTTACAATACAACAATAACAGACGAGGAAAGACAAAGGCAAACAGGAACACTTACCTGAAGTATAGTGGCTTAGTCACAGCAGGACTGGACTACCACTTGCAAGAGACCAGTGAAGGAACTCAGTCCAGATCATACAAGCGCCCCTGCCAGAAGCAGCCGGATGGTGTGCTCGCCAAAACTAATCAACAGGTGAACTTTCCAGGAACAGCGGGTACCACGGTTTGGGAGAAGGGGTCTGGAAGGGGATCTGGCGCACAAGCTGGCATACTCACGCCCCCTATTCTCCTCCACGCAGGAGCAGTCCCGAGCAGCATGACCTATTATCACTAGTCACCACATAAGCGCAGAGGGCGAAGTCGGACCCAAGCAACCTCACCACTGTGAGGGCTGCAACCGTGCCTCAACGCCTCTGCAGAGACCAGAGAGCGTAGCAGCGATTGTCGTAATGAACATCGCTGATTATGACCAAATGGTGACCTCACTCCTGGATAATGGACAACACTACAAAGTCCTCCCCGGGGACCCAATGGATACACTCCATGCCGTTATCACAGGCATTGTGGAAGAGGCAGCATGCGAAGGGTACATCAGTGCAAAAGAACCTGCCTTTCTAAGTCCAAAATTTCCAAAAATGCCTGTGTTCTATGCTTTGCCAAAAGTTCACAGGGGGATCCTTTCTCCTCCGGGACGGCCCATTGTGGCTGGGATTGAATCTATCCTAGAGCCTTTGTTGGAATTTGTAGACTTTTTTCTGAGACCTGAAATTCCCAAAATGAGATCTTACCCGAAGGACACGACAAGCATTTTGAACATGCTCAAGAATGTCTCTTTTGACCCAAAGACACAGTTTCTAGTTACTCTAGACATAGAAGCCCTATACACTAATATTCTTCAGGCTGAAACACTGCAAATTGCAGAGAAAGTCCTTCTTGAGCTGACTCCCCCATCGGAAATTCCACCTCAGTTCATTGTACAACTTGCGAGATAGCACTTACCAATAACATTTTTCTGTATAAGGACACATTTTTTCAACAATGTTCAGGCGCAGCAAGGGGGGGGACTTTTTCCCTTCTTTGGCTAATTTATATGTCGCCGAGTTCGAAGAGACCCACATATACCAAGCATCAATTATAGGTCACACTTTGGACCAGGTATATTGACGACATTTTGGCAATCTTTACAGGAACTCAGTCCTCGTTTAGAGAATTTTTGACCTGGCTCAAGTCGAGGAACAGATATCTTATGTTCACGCACGACATGTCAAAAGACACTATACACTTCCTTGATGTGGAGATAACAGCGAATTCAGGAAAACTGGCTACTACGGTCTTTAGAAAACCAACGGATTGCAATTCATTATTAGAGTGCTCCAGTTTCCATCTGATAAACCGCTGTGAGAACGCTCCTGCGATACAGGAGAAACTGCTGCAGCCTCCAGGAATATGATATGCAGTCCAAAATGTTGACAGATCGATTGATTGAAGGAGGCTATCCAAAAAAGACAAAGTTGCCAGAAAATGGGCCAGAATCCCGCGCGACATAACCTTGTAACAGAAACAACCACCGCAAGGCCCAAAGATTATAACAGCAGTTTTCAGCAACTCCAATAAAATCAACTGCATCAAGAGGGAAATGATCAAACTTTGGCCTATACTGAAGGTAGGTCCCGTGTGTCATGCCTGCGCCAAGTTCGCATACATTGGTGATCAATATGGACCTTATTTCCCATTTGCGAGACTTTGGTGCTTTTCTATTTTTCCCAACAAACTACACTTACCACAATGCCCTTGGCTATAACCATATATTCCTGGCCATTCCTATTTGTCATCATCGGAACTACAATCCCCAGAAGCCTTAGGGATTTGCTCTGCTTCCACCAGCTCAGGAACAGAGAGGGAGGTGGCCGATTGTCTGCAGGTGTGCTGAGCCAGGTGCAACCAATTAGCCTGCCTCTGTGCTGGGCAGGGCGTTATAAAAGCTGCTGCCTGCAGGGGCTCACTCTCTTGCATTAAGAGTCCTTCCGGCACCTTTTTGCTTCGAGCTACGGATCTTGTATGCGGTTCCTCCTTACTCCGGCTTTTGATCCAGTGCCCTGCCGGGCTCTCTGCTTTGCAGCCGATCACGCTCTGCTGACTTCCAGCCTCCTCCAGTGCCCTGCCGGGCTCTTTACATTGCAGCCGATCACGCTCTGCTGTTTTCCAACCTCCTCCAGTGCCCTGCCGGGCTCTCTACATTGCAGCTGATCACGCTCTGCTGCTTTCCAGCCTCCGCCTTTGCCCTTCCAGGCTTCTGCCTTGCAGCGATCATGCCTCACTCCGGCTGCCTACAGTCCTTGTCCTTTGGGCTCCCTGCTCTGCAGCCTGCCTCACTCCGGCTGCCTACAGCCCTTGTCCTCTGGGCTCCCTACCTTGCAGCTTACAGTCCTCTGCAGCCTTCTACAGTCAGAGGCCCTGCTCCTCTGGGCTTACTCCTTGCTGCCGGTCCTTCTGGCTCCTTGCCGCGCAGCCCGCTTCTCTCCGCTGCCAACAGCCCTTGTACTCGGGCCTTCCTACCTTGCAGCCGATCACGCTCCGCTGCTTGCTACCTACAGCCTTTGTCCGCTGGGTTCTCAGCCTAGCAGCCCTCTACAGTCCTCTACAGCCTTCTACAGTCAGCGGCCCTGCTCCCCTGGGCTCACTCCTTGCTGCCTGGTCCTTCTGGGTTCCTTGCCGTGCAGCCTGCTTTACTCTGCTGCCCTAAGCCTTTTCCCTCTGGGTTCCCTACCTTACAGCCCTGCTCCTGTGGGCTTGCTCATTGCTTTCCTGCTCCTCTGAGCTCTCAACCTTGTTCCTTACTGTCCTCTGCTATTCAATCCTGTCACACGACTTTCCCTTCATTTCCTTCTGCTAGTTTGCTATCGACTTCCTTTTTCCTGGATTTGTCTGTTAGTATCTTCTCTTGTACTGTTTGTAGACCCTTCTGTACAAATCTTGTCTGTTGGTTTCCGTCAGGCAACCTCTGCCCCTTCCCTTGTCTCGTTTCTATGTTACAGACACCCATAGCTGTTGTTCCAAGTCAGGAGCAAACAGCGAGGGCCTCTGTTATAGCAAACTGTGCAGAAGGCTAGAGTTTTTCCTAAGGTCAGTGGAATACTCTCTTCCTATATCTGCATACACCCCTAGAGGGAATCCATTCTGTTGTACCTTATTCCTTGCTACACTTGCCTACTCTTCGTTCTCATTAC
Source organism: Ambystoma mexicanum (assembly GCF_040938575.1). Lineage (NCBI taxonomy): Eukaryota > Metazoa > Chordata > Amphibia > Caudata > Ambystomatidae > Ambystoma > Ambystoma mexicanum. The sequence continues at coordinate 332,349,963 of NC_090924.1, read as the reverse complement.
TTTTGCTGTGTGTGTACTTATCTGTCCACCTTACTTCGGCACAACCACCCAAACCCTTCCTGGGTGTCCTGTGCCACTCTTAACAGGGTGTCATCTTGTGACACCGTGACTCTGCCAACACCCTGATTTGCCATTAAAAAAAAGAAGGAATCTACGTGATACACTAATACATTTGTATCTACCACCGGACGGGGTTAAAAATCAACCAACTCTATGGCATTCCACAGCACCACTTGGTCATTCACCCTGTGGCCATTGTAACGTGTTTGCACTGACTAAATGCACAAGGACTTTAGAACTAGGGCTAAGAACCCCCTGGAAGCAAAATTTCTTTACTAACTGCAATACATCCAATGTCATCTACATGATAAAATGCCCTTGCGATCTGATGTACATTGGTATGACAAGTAGACCAATAAAGAAACGCATACAGGAACACATGTCATGTATCAGAACCAAACGGAAAAATGCCCTATTGGTTGATCACTTCACGATGATGAAACATCAGGCACAAGAAATATAATGGAACATTATTGAGAGTCAACTGCCCCCGAAGAGGGGGAGACATGGCCACCTTGCTACTCAAATGGGAGCAGAAGTGGGTCTTTCACCTAAAAACAGACCAACATGGCCTCAACGAGGACATACCTTGGCAATCGTTGGCATTAAAACCTAAATTGTACATTTCCCACACTACTGCACTGATGGCACTATTTTAGCTATTAGATTTCATCTATTAATCCTGCATCAGCTGTAAGCTATGACCTTGCTCGTTTTTTGTCCTTTGATTCACGATCTTGGGGTTTTCTATACTATATTTTATTCTATCCCACTCATAATTCGGCTTGATGGACCCACGTTGTGAGATTGGATATGATTGACCTTTAAAATTAATAGCCATAACATTCCTATTAGACGGCAGTACTGTACACCATCCTATCTGCCTGACCTCTGTTTGGTCTGTCCCATATAGATCATCATTGGCACAGCCTGTCTTCCTGGTAGCGTTTCGGCATACTATTACGCCGTGCCTGAATCACACGTGACGCGAGACACGTGATGTAGACCGAGACGGGTACTTTTGTTTACTCGGTCCGGCATAAATTACCTGTTACAATGCTGCATGAAAATCAACTCTGACTGAATGCTGATGCAGCGATTTTCTAGTGTGGATTAGTTCCAACCCGGGGAGTAATTGTCCCCATATGCAGCATGAAACCGTCAAAAAGTTGTATTTGCGGTACTAACCCGCGCTCTTTCCAGTAAGTTGGTTCAAGCATGACCCTTTTCCCTTCCTATATAAATACTCAAGAGATTGAGACCTAACCGGCTCCATCATGCCGAGCCAAAACTATATATATTGTGCAACATCTTGTCATAGGTGTAAGGTACACGCCAAAGGACTACCATTGAAAACAGCAATGTTTATAATTTTGTTTCAGATAGATAGTGCCCACCTTGAACGCGCTCGGCATCTTCCGAGAAGGAAAACTACTTAATTGTTGTCGGTAACAACAGAGGGGAAACCATCAACAGGTTAGTTTTGAAATTTTGCCTGTATTGTGCCTGTACCGTGTGAGATCTACGCCAGTATATACTATACCAGCGTTAGCAGAAGCTGTTAAAAACTGAATTTTTAACCTCTGTGGTTAATGTAATGGACAACGTTATGAGCTAATATGTGTGCTTATCCTTATTGTCAATCAACATTGTACTTTATCAATTTAACTGAATATCTCCACACAATTTCTAAGGAATGTGTCCTTTGATTACCAGCAATTGAGTATTTAGAAGAATGGCATATAATCACATTGCCTATTCTAAGACAATATATTGGAAGTTATAGCTTTAAGGTGACCGTGGTCTATCTTTTTATCCCCTAGGTTTCCTCACAAACTAATCCAGTTCATGGCACTTGTGAAAAGTGATAAAGTATAAACCACTTGTTCCTCTCTCTTTCTTTGTTCCACCTGGTCTTGATACATATGATTGTACCAGCTTTTTAAATGAAGACTGTCCTGATGAAAGTGGCCTGATACACACCAATGCCACTGAAACCGGTCGACGGCTGTTGCTACACTCAGGAGGCATAATTTGGCCTACCAGTAAGTCTGAGCAACCTTTTTACCTTTCCCAGACTACGCCTAGCCAATATACCTGAAGACGGAGAGTGGGGATTGTCTTGTCTTCGTGTCTTTTGTGGTTCTTTGTGTCTTTTTAACCCAAGCTCACCAGGGTTAGCCAGATAGTCTGTAGGCCATTAAATTACTAAATATCCTATTGGATGTCTGCTTTTGTGACCCTGGGTGTGTTTTTTTAACATCCTATCTCTTCCAAATGCATACATATGCAATGGAAGAGTGTGGTTAAGGAAGAACAAGGTTGAATGTATTTACACACTATAGAAGTTGTTGGTTAATTTCTTATACTGTCCCTATTAGATAAGCGGCACATCAGCGCTACCTAGGTTTGATATTAGACCAGGCAGGGAGTAGTAAGAAAATTGCTCTATCCTTTCTGTCTTCTGCCACAGCCTTGTTCATTTCTTTCTTACCACTGAGGTCTCTGGATCTAGTACAATGCTGTAACTGAATTGTGATACAGATGTGTTGTGCCCGGTTTTTTGTGTTATCACGTGACAGGAGACCATGCTTTGGTCTGTTTTACAGTAATTACATGTCTTAAATTAATAAAACTTGGCAGACTTGATGTTGTTTCTTCGCACCTTAAAAAGAGATGATTCAGCTTTTCATGTTCACTGCCTTGAAAATAGATAACCGGCCTTGGCTTGCTTCAACTTTGATATCAGGCCAGACAGTTCTCCCATTGAAGTCCACTATCTCAGCTAATTCTTTGCTGCGACACAGTTCTCGGCCTTTCCTCTTCATGGTTCTGAGCTTACTAGTTCATGACACTGATGTCCAGATTCTATACAATGGCGGCTCCACCTGCAGTCTATTCACTACTTATAGCCAGCTTCTAAGATCACTTAATCTACTTGCGTTGCTGCATCTGTATAGTTATTGAACGGCTTGCTTTTTCTGCAGTACATCACAAACATGCGATCTTCTTTTCGCATATGAAGGTTTACTCAATTCTTAACTTCGTCATCAGTTTCAATAGGGTCCATACATTCTCTTCAGCGCCTTCTTAGTATATCATGCTTGTCTCTTCTGATGTCACTAGCCCTTCTTTCGCTCTTTCTCATGTTCCTTCAGGGAGTTCTTCCCTTAGACTATCATCTCTTTGGGAACACATTTGATAAGGCGTTCTCAGAGGGTATCTTCTTTCGAATATTCTTCATGGTATGGTCACAAATGCTGGTGTCAGGCACGGCATGATCTCAGGCTCCCAAGATACCGTAAGTAGGGGGTGGGACTTCTGCAGTGGCGTTCAGTTGCTACTCTACAATCCTGTCCACCCTCTCTTCCTCTACCACCTCTTACTCGTCCTCTACCAGTCCTGACCTATCTGAGGCCGTCTATCCTCCTCCTTTCTCCTCCTTTCCCCTGTTTACTCCTGACAATGTTTCTAGACAAGTCTGATCTATGAAGGTCTTGTCAAAGCAGGTTCTTCCCTGATATGATCTGATAGGTTATTTATAATGTGCTTAATACCCAGAGGTTTCTGCTCATCCAGAACCATCAAAGACCACATTGACGCCCATGCTCCAGCCTTGACCGATTTCTGCAATCACTTCTTTGCCACTGGAACTTTCCCCTCACCCTTAAGCACTCTCTTGTGCAACCCCTTTTAAAGAAGCCCTCAGCCGATCCTTCTTCTCTGGCTAACTATCGCTCGATCTCCATCACTCCTTTCCTGGGCAAACTCTTGGAAAAGCTGTCCATCTCCCAGCTTAACTACATACTGAATCTGTTTGTTGCCTCCATGGCTTCAGAGCTGCCAGAAGCATGGAAACTGCTCTCCTGAACACCTCTGAAGACTTGCTCTCTAATCTTCTTTCTAATCTCCCTTCTGTCCTCATTCTCCTCGATCTATCCTCTGCTTTTGCAACATTTTTGGTATTACGGATCAGGCCTTGGCCTGGTTGACCTCCTTTCTCACGACCAACCCTCTCAGGTACAACTGGGGTCTTTCCTCTCTTCTATCTCACTCTCTACTTGTGGTGTTCCCCAGGGGTTTAACCGCTCTCCCTTGCTCTTCAACCACTACCGGGCACCTCTTGCCCACCACATCACTACTTTCTGCTCCAATTTTCAATGTTATGCGGATGACACTCAGCTCTCTTTCAGGTTCCCCTCGGCCACCTCTGCTTCTTCTCTTATACCACACTGTCTGGTCACAATTCAGAAATGGTGTGCCGCCAATGATCTCTGCGTTAATGCCAGTAAGACTGACATCCTCCTCATAGGGACACCCGCTCCATCCTTTCCTCTCTCTGGCTGCCCACACTGGGCCCTCTTCCTGCTCCTTCCTGTGAGGCTAAGAACCTTGGTGTCATCTTCGACTCCACCCTCTCCTTCTCTCCTCACATCTATGACATCTCTAAGAAGTCAAACTATCAGCTGCAACTCCTCAGAGGTATTCTTCCTATTCTCACTTTCCCCCAGAAGCTCACTATCTCCAGACCTTTGGTCCTCACTAGGCTGGACTATTGCAACAGCCGCTTTCTAAATCTTCCTGCCTCTACTCTTTGACCGTTACAACTTATCCAGAACAGGACTGTGAGACTTGTCCTTGGCTTCAAGCCCAGAGATCGTATCTCTCCAGCTCTGAAATCTCTTCCTCATGGATGCACGGATCAACTTCAAGATCCTCTGCATCGTCCATAAGGCTTTCTGGGCCTGGGACCACTCTACCTCCAACTTTCTCTTCCAAAACCTCTTCTTTTTCTCGAGCTCTTCGCTCCTCCACCTCCAACTCTCAGAGGGTCAGATGCTTCTCCAACAGAGCATTCGGGGCACATCTATCTCCTCGGCTAGGCCCTTCCTTTGGAACAGCCTCTATGCCTCTCTGAAACTTGAACAGAACCACCTCTGGTTCCGGAAGCAACTCAAGACCTTCCTTTTTGCTTCCGCTTTCTCTCTTCCTGTACTCTGCTGATGCACCTGCCTGCTCCGCGCACTGGTCACCCTCTAAACTCAGGCTCAGGCTCATGGCTCATGCAAGTCTAGTTGCCCTCACACTGCCTCCGGGCTCCCCAGCACTTAATGGTCTGTATCTGCAACCCTACTGTCCCTTTTCTCTGCACTTATGAGCCACCCGCTAGCTGCACTTGTGGGTTAAGTGTACTTCCCTCTTGAGCTCCCAAACTGGCACTTCGACCCTTCAATCTTCCACGCATTTGCACGATCTGGCTGACACAAGGCCTTGTAAGATTGATGTTTTGTCCTCCCTTCGTTTCCCCCTCCTTTTCTTGTCGCACCTAGAAACAACTGTATACAGGCGCGTTATAAATGCCACATCATATCATGTCATTAGTAGCGTTATCGACTTTCGTTGTACTAGAAGAAATAGTCCTGCTTGAACGGATTCAATAAAACTCGGTATCAACGGTCTTCGGGTCTTCATGACTCGGAGTTCACCAAATCACTGAGGTTGTGCAATAATCTGACCGAAAACAGAGGGCCTGGAGTGGATGGCCATCACACCAGAACTCTTAACAACAATCTTTAGTGCTGGTGATTTCTAGCGTAAATACTGCCCATGCAAGAATCATTTTTGTTTTTATTTCTAGTATAGCCAGGCCCTCAATGTGTATTTTTTTATATCTTTAAAGAGGCCGACCTGGGAGAGAAATACACATGTTGTTCTATTTCTGGTACAACGATCCCTTAGCTAAAGAAAATATCTCTGTTTCCCCTTTCCAGTACCATCCAGTTTTGTGGTAGAAATGGTATTCTCTAGCACCGGATCATCTGCTTCTAGCACACTAGTAAGTGTAGTAATGACTAGGCATGCTGGAGCACGCAAAGCTGATACTGAACCCAAGAGTGCTGGGGAACTCGGTGCAGAATAGTGGAGTCACCGAGCGGCGATAGAGTGGCGGTGTGAACAGTGGGGCCAGGGCAGTTACACATTGAGCTAGGCGTCTCAGAAATAGCAGATAACGATTACTGCTGTAAACAAACTGTGGGGGCAGCCTATGCAGAAAGAGAAGCGAGACTTGTACGGAGGGGGACATAGTGGTGAATACAGACAGCAGCATGACTTTCCCCCAACCCTTGCTCCTAAATAAGCTCATAGAAACCGAGGAGCATGGGCATGAGATGAGACCGCCCAGATCCTTTCATCTGGTCCATCACCCTTGAACATTATAACCTTACAGATGAGGTAGGGGTCATTATCGCAGGATAATGACCCGACACCAATTTATGAACTGAGGCAAAGGGTCTATAAGGCTATTAGCACATAGTAGCGGTAGCAATACATGATTGGATGGCGAAGTAAAAAAAGATTACAGTGTAAGTGAGTAACTAGACAAACTCAAGAACTAAATTAAATATGATTTTATTTTGTAGCATTTAAATAACATGGTTGGCTTCATAAAGTAAACAACTTTAATTGCAACTTGGTTGAACTGGATCAGGTTTAACATGAGAATGCATGTGCAATGTAAAAGTAAATGGTTTCACTATAAGATAGTGAAAACTTTTTCCAATGTATTATTTTTCTCTTTCATGTATTAAATAGCATGTTGCAACCTCAAAAAGACTGTCATCTCAGAGAGTCAAGGTCTTGCTGAAAAAGATCTTGCCTGGAAATTGCATTGTTGTTTCCCTGTCTGCTTCTGAAGATGTTCAGCACACAGTTATTACCAGTAGTTATTGGCTGCACTCTAAACATTCTGATTGGCTGAGAGGAGGTGAATAATGATATGCATGTGCTAATAAATAATACAGCCTGTGACTGATATACTCTGAGTCCAAAATTTGTTTGATCTAAAATGCATTGCTATTGCTATTGGGAGCAAGAGGAGGAGGCACTTCAAATCAGAGTGGTTTGGGTGGTACTTCAGCTCTTGGCACCCTGATCTCCCCTTAAGGCTTATCAACTCTTCACTGACAACACTCAGTTCTTCTTTTCCTTATCCGATGAGCTGTTGTCAAAATAGATATTGGATGGTGTCTCACTCGCTCATGCTGAACTCCACTAACACTGAAGTTCTCTACTTCAAAGCGGAACAAGCTATCTCTTCCTCTCCCTCTCTTCTTCTCTTCTCTCCTAACTACCTTCCTTATTCTGCTTCCGCTCGTAACCTTGGTGTCATCTTTGACCCATCTCACAACATCTCGCTCTTCATCTCCATATCTGCCACAGCACCAGACACAACCTCCTCAATATCAGCAAAATCAGTCATCTTCTACCTTTCAAAACTGCTAAACAGATAATATCTTCCTTAGTCCTTTCTAGATCTGACTACTGTGCCAGTCTCCTCTATGGCCTTCCCAAGTATGCTTTATCACCTCTGGGCAAAGTTCTCAACTTCACGGTTCCCACACTTTTCAACCTTTGTTGCTTTACCTCTACCTCCTCTGCCCATCACCAGATTAATGACGATCTATGAAGCAAAGAGCTAAGTATAAACTTCTTCTCATCATCTTTAAAACTATCTATGGACTTGCCCCACCTTACCTATCTGCTCATCTCACACCCTACTCTGCCCCTCGCTCGTTCTGATCATCCTCAGCTCACCTCTTTGCCAATACCATGGGAGGATAGCTCAGGGGCAACATGCTCGCCTTGGAAGCAAGACGACATGGAGCAACACATGTTCGATCACTAGGTCCGTGCTTAGAAACCTCTGGTTATTAAGTGCGCTATAAATAACCTATCATATCATATCATAGTCAACCTCCATGTGCTCCCTTTCATTTCCGCTCTCTCCCTCTCCTTGCTCCCCTACTCTGGAATGCTATTCATCTCCCTCTCCATACTACAACTCTACCACTATTTAAATCCATCCTGAAAGCCCTCGTCCTTTCTGAACAACCTGTTTCCTAGCCCTCTATACGCTACTCCATCAGTCTGTTTCCCTCTCCCCCTACCCTAATGGGCAACCCTACAGCACTTTTCTGTCACCCGTTAATTTAGCACTTCCCCCGCCATTCCGTTCCTATATTATTCTGTCCTGAATATGGTGTGTTTCCCCTGCAGTACCTGGTCTTCAAGTCACATTCTCTCACCCCATTGTCAAGGACGCATGTTCTCCACTCTGTTATCAAAGTGAAATTCTGTACGTGTTTTTGTGCCAAAATGCTTTGCTTTCCTCTGGTTTCTAAAAATAAATAAATAACGCTGGCTTCCATCGCCTGATGTGTATCACATCATGTAGGTGGAAGCAGGAGCTGTATTGTTACTAGATCGAAAAGCCTTTTTGTATTCAAAAACACCCTAGAATACATCCAGGATATTGGCGGAAGAAGGTGCCCAATTTTATGATATTATAGCCCCGAGAACCTTTGCTTAGAGACCTCTTTAAGCGCTTTATAAATAACCTATCATATCATATCATTAACAGATGTCTTATTTCGATTTAAGCAGCATATTTCCTTCGAAGATTTGTTGTAGTGCTTTCTCTTGTGCCGCTATGGCAACTGTCAAATGGGTATTTGTAGCAGGAAAATTGGGTCAAGGTAAAACGTGTGGGTGATTCTCAAGGGTGCTTTCTATAGAGTTTAGAAGGGCTCATGAGTTGTGAATGAATGGGATGGATTCTGTGAAGGAACTCCTTGGTGCTCAATCATTGTACCACTGATCTGAGCATTCAGTGTTTGCATGGTCCTTTCAGATCGCCAATTCAGAGTTCCGTTGGGAAATTATGACAAGGCCAAGTCCAAGCACCAATGTTTTCCAGAAACTTTAAATCAATCACCAGTATTGGTGACGGAACTAGGGAGTCCAGGAAAGTACGGGACAGTTAGTTTGCTGCCACGGCTTTAGAATAGGGAATGAAAGCATCCATTTCCATGACTACATATCCCACAATCTAGATATCTGCAACATTCTGAAGCAGGTAAGTCCCCTGCCTGCAATAACATCACTGTGTCTATTTAACAGTAATTTCTTATTCTTAACTTTAAGATAAGAAAGTGATTGGTTTGTGCTGTATCATGAACATTGTATTTCTGTGTATTAGTTGATGAGGGTGGGGGAAGATCGCCTACAAGGGACCAGACCCGCACTCACTATCCATGTTAATACTTCGAGAACCCAGCAAGTGAGTAGAATGTATACCTTCTATTTCACCATATGCCTCCTTGGATGTAAGTGTCTGTTTTAACTGTAATGAAATCTTATGCAGTTTTTATTGATTTGGTCGTCTTGCAGGCGTGACTCCCAGAATGCTGTGGTTTACTTCAATGACCTTTGAACAAACGAGATATTGTATAGGCAACAATTATCAGTTTTTCAACTTTGGTGGTGTAAAAAGCGGGAGTTCATGGTAAACGATACCTGCGGGCATGGTACGCAGCATTTACAATTACACACTCCCTGAAATGCTGGCACGCTCTCAAGAGGGTTTCATTTCAATTTGGAAGTTCTCAATTGAAATTAAACCCTGCCTGACATGTAAGTATGTTAGTGAGGGTTTAATTGTAAGGGTGAGCGCAGCTTGCCATGAAATCATCTAAGCAGCGCTCACAATTAAAAGTACACGCTACATGGCATGCAAACATGCCAGGCAGCATTTACTCACTTTGCAAAGCGGAGTGCAAAAGTGCAGAGCAAATGGTGGCATACACACATGTACCCTGCTTTTTACCCTGCACTTTTGCACCCTCCCGTTCAAATGATGAAAATGTGGTGCCGTGGAGCCGTTTACGTTGCAGTGCAAATGTATCTGATCTCTGCAGTCAAATTACGATTTAACCAGCATTAGCCCCCACGTTATTTAGAAGGATTTTGAAAATGAGTGCCAGAGTGTCCCAATAGCTTAACTGTGGGGATACTGATCATCCCAAGGGTTCCCTAAACTAGTATACAACCTCAGTGATATGGCTCCCAGCATTATTCTTCATTCAAACTCACAGTACCCCCAATGTAGCCTCCTGTTTGCTCATTGTCAGTCAGTCTCAGTCCTAGGGATATAGCAGGATGATCGCTTCTTGCCAATCTAAGCCCTCGGGTTATAGTGCCCTTCCTGCTTCTTGGCACTTCTACAAGCAAATAAATGCTTTCCTCTCTTGCTTGCGGTAATTGTCAGGTCTTGATGTTCAAACCCTCTTAGCTGCGGTGCTCCCCCCTGTCCAACATCAACACCCTCCTAACAGCAACTACCCCCCCCCCGTTAGTTTTTCTGTCAGCCTTTGATATTCTCACCCTCCAGCTAAGGGATGCCCTCCTGGCTTCACTTTCTTACAATAATAGTCTGAGACACTCTGCGTCTCCCCTGGGCTAGTTAAGCAGCTTACAAACCTTGTTCAAGCCTTCTTGCAGCCACTGGACCAAGTGACTTTAAGGGTCGGGTCTGGGTGTTCCCAGAAACAACTCTGTGGGCCAGAGTGTCGTCCTCCTCCTCCTCTTTCTCCTCTACCTTCTCAACTTGCACTACTTGTTGTTATACTCCACCACCCAGTCTGTCGTGGTCTGTGACGGTACAACTTTGTTTCATCGCCTGCTGTTTCATCGCCAGGCTTTTAAACGTGCACATTGCATCGTATGTGCTCATCGAATTTTTTAGGGGGGGTGGGAAAGGGCAAATAAGGGTTTGGGCGGGTGGGCAATAGTAAAAAATAAGTGTGGGTGGGGGGTTTGGCCCCCCCCCCAAAAAAAAAGAACATTAGCACATTCAATGGAATGTGCACGTTTAAAAGCCTGGCGATGTAAAAGCAGGCGATGAAATCACATGGAACCGTCTGTGACAACTATTTATTTATTTATTGAGCATTTGTTAGGTGCCCATACACAACTAACTGCTTTTAGCTCTTCTGTGGTACACTTGCTTACCTGGCAAGGTTTTTGATAGTATATTTCCTGGTTTCTCTTCCCTGCCCAAGTCTGATGGTTATCCCCTTTCCTTTCTCAGTATTTCCTCCTTTCTAATAAGCCTTGTCAGCTGTGCCACATGTTTAGCAAATAGTTACATTGACAAAACAGTCTTTATATCTCCCCTAGTTGTCAAGATGGAGTCCAGAACAGTCTAGCTCTGAAAGACAGTTGAATGGTTTGCATTGTTTTTGTAATCAAGGGGCTCTCAAGGCCATCTTTCTATATCTCATCTAGAGACGGGCGTTCTTTCCCTAACCCTGTCATCCCTCATGGCTGCAAGAGATCGGTAGCCCCTACTATCTAAAAAACCTGTCTTGCTAAGTGTGATGGCCTAAAGGCAATATACCTAATCTACTCAAGACTCGACCAGGGAAGAATAAAGGTGGTCCCTTCTGTAAAGTCCCCAATGTGATGTAGGTTATGGGTTTGTGCCTCTCAGACACTCAGCTCCACTTGGCCTTATCCTTACACGCCTGATTACTCCCTGTGAATAGCTGTTCCTCTCTTTATCATCTACCTCCACTCTCCGATATGACTCCCTACTACTCTCACTCTCTCCTCCGCACTACCTGTACTCTCCCCTATCTACTATTACTGTTCTCACCTCTCCACTACTACTGGCCTTTCCCAGGGGATGTGTTACAATGATGAAAACATTCAAAAGGGGGTCTTAAGTGTTGCCCCTTTTTTGTATGCGGAACCGCCGGTCTCGGGCAGGGCAGCACGCAACAGTCAATGTTTCGGTTTGAATGAGGACTTCCCGGGTTGTCAAGGATGCCAGTTTGTTGAGGATGCTGGTCCACGGCCCCAATGAAGGTCAGCATAATGTCCTTTAGCGTGTGAGTCCCACAGGACAATCCACACCCACCCTTTCCGCTGGCATTGTACTGGTGTGGGTCACTGTTTTAGAGTGGACAGATATGGTTGGAGCGCTCCGCTCTCTGACTCGCTGTATCTTCCAGCTGAAGTGGGTCACGTAGTGGCTTGCTTCATCCCAGCTACTGAACAGTTTGCTTTGCCTCTTGCTCACTCAGATTTGTCCGTCTCTTGTGGTTTGCTGGCTGTGCCATTAAGACTGCTAGTATTGGAGCTCCTACAAGACAAAGAGAAAGACACTGGTGAGAAGGGTGCTGTGTAGGCATGAGGTGACAGGTAGTGGTATTTCTGTCAAGCAGACAGGCACCAGGGGAGGGACTGAGACTGGGGCCCACCCAACTCCCATTCCCCACCTCTGGGGTAGGACTTGCTCTAGCATTAACTCTGGTAGTCCTCCCACCCTAAGCTGAGAGCTGTCCCATCCACACCTGACATAGAAAGATCTCTTTCTCCTGTCACACACCTCCACTCTTTCCTCCGGGTCCCCCTTACCACCAGAAGGCGCAGGGATAAAAAGTCAGCATTGGCTTGTTTAGAGCTGGCTTGGTGCACTATCACAGTAGATTATGGCTGGCGAGAGACAGGAACAATCTCAAAATTTCAGAGCTGGCATTGTTCTGGGCTATCCACACCAAGGGAGCATGAACTGTTATTAGCTTGAATTTCCTTCCTGCCAGATAGAACCTTAAGCTGTGAATGGCCGACTTAATGGCCAGGCACACTAGTTTTAACACCGGATATTTCTTCTCTCTTGGAAAAAGCTTGAGGCTAATGAACAAAATTGGATTGTTTTCCCCGTCATGGATTTGGGAGAGGATTTCTCCCAGTCCTACAGAATATGCATCAGTCTGTATCAGGATTTCCTGTGCGAAGTCTGGCATGATTAAGACTGTGCTTTTACAGAGTGTGCTCTTCAGGTTCTCGAGGCCAGATGAGCTTCTTGGTCCCAGTGTACAGGGTTGGGTTGAGCCTTAGTCAGCGTGTTTGTCAAGGGGACTGCCAACTCGAACTGTTGGGGCTAGATCTCTGCTAATACCCCATCAGGTCTAAAAAAAAAGTGCACATTTCTTTTTTGGTGACGGGCCATTTCAAATTTTGTATTGCCTGTATTTAGCTGTTTTGGGGCATGCAACAAATCGAGGGATTAACTCACTTCCCCCAAGGGGGAGCCCCTTCCTGTGGGGCTAGGGAGGTGAGCCTGCTATGCAACATTTCCCCTAGGGTGGCAGTAAGAGGGAACTCACAGGGAGAGACCCCCCTCTTGGGGATAAGGACTCCCTTTCCAGTGCAGAACTCATTATCCTCCACAACCCAATAACACATCATTAACTGACAGACCACTAGATTCCTCTTACGTATGTTATTGTGATATAATGACAGAGGAAAAGTATCAGCTTTTTACTGTAAAGAGTAAGAAGAATAAAGAATACTTGTCTGTCAATCACTGACATGAAGAAGCCAAGAAGAATTATGATGAACGCGGCCCAAACACAAAGAAAGGACTTTCCTGTGAAGCCAGCCAAGCCCTAGCAGGGTACATGTAATTTTACCCACCACAATTACAGAGTGGTACATTTCATCACGGGCAAAACACTGAAAAACAACTAATTCTTTTTTGGGTTTTTTATTGGGGGGTCCCCCCCAAACTACCTGATTTTCTACCCTTATAATGCCACCCCAACTCCATCCCGACCCATTTGAACCCTTTACCCCACTTTGCTTTATATATTTATTTAATCTTTTCTGTGTTATTGTCTGCTCTGTTATGTACCACTCTGTAATGTTTGCAATAAAAGGACTGGATTCCGCCCCAGCACTGTGCCATAAAAAGAGGAGGGCCAGGAGAACAAGGAAGTGAGACCCGGGAGATCCAAACTAGCCAGATTGTGGAGGGTGGGAGTGCAGTAAAGTTGCTGTTTCACACTTAAAGTACCAGCAGTCCGCAGTATATCCGACAGACTGGAGGAAGCCTTTCAAAGTCCCAGGAGGGATGCATGGGCATGTCCAGAGCGAAGCCCTAACATTGGCATGCCAGAGAGGCGAGATGCCAGGGAACGAGAACCAAAATAGAGAACCAAAGCAGAAAGGTGGTGGCGTAGAAGGGAAGCAGGTAAAAAAAACTTTCATCGCTGATACCACCATTGGACACTGAAGTGTGTCGGAAGAGTGGCCAGAGGAAAGATGGTGAGCAGTTCAGAGCGAACACAAAGAGGAAAGAGAGAATTCTGACCCGGTGACGTAGTCACCCTTCCACCACAGGTAGCAGGGAGAGTGAGAGACCTGGGTAACGAGGCGCAAATGTAAAAATTAAAGGACACATTATAAATGTATAGGTGGTGCCAACCCCTCCCCCCTCAACTGAGTATAGATAACATGATAGGCAGATCAAATGGTTCTATTATTGCAGAAATCAGGATTATAGGGCCTTTATTTAAGGTAAAAATTGCACATGGCACTGCACATATTTGGGTTAGGATGACCCAGGAAATGAAGGGTGCTTTAAATATCACATACATGCCATAAGTGTATAAAGAGATATCATGAATAAGGGATACAAAATGAAAGATGTGTAAATAAATAAATAATAGGTCCCTGAAGAATTAATACAGTGTCAGACAAAAATATATTTCAAAACGGATAACTCAAGTACAAAATGGTGTCCAGTTCTAAGCCAAGTGTGAAAAACTATGATTCATGCCAAGAGTTGTCAGGCAAGCAACAGAGGCTGACACATTAGATATAGTCTTTGGCAGCATCTTGCAGTGAGATAATTGGGTTTGTTAGGTTAAAATGGAACTTGGCAGGAAGAGCAGACAAGATTAATGATGAAGCCAGATAAAGCAACAGAAATTTGGATACATGTGTCTATGTTTTTAATGAAGCAGGGCTCAATGTGTGTCATGCAGACCATTGTGTGAGACCAGCTGGATTAGTTGGCAGCATAAAATAGAGCATATCCATTTCTCCACAGTATAAAGCACTAACTAACTTGGCAGGACCTCGAAAATCAGATAAAGAGTAGACACTGATATGATGAAGGCGTTTTTGGTAAAAGTTAAGAACTGTCATAGTCATGTCTAGCCAAATCTAAAATTAGCTTATCGGTTTTGTGCATCAGCGAAACTTTTGGATGCCAGCTATGCTAATGTGGGCTTGGTGTACACCAGATAAGCCATCACATGATATTGAAGGGATGTTTTTTTATCTGCCTAAGGGGGCCTATCAGAAGCATACTCTGACCAAGGTAGTCATTTGCATAAGAATGTTGCATCATCCAAATAGCCTATTTAAGCAGGTTGAAGGCAAAATGTTTGAGTGTGTCCAGAGCGTGTCTTGTAACCCCAGCTAGAGCGTGTCTTGTAACCCCAGCTAATAAAGACTGCTGAGAACCTTTGTGGCGCCTGATTTTCTCTTGTCTCTCTCTCTCTCTGAGGAATGTTCATGATTGCCTGGTGTTTGATGGAGGATGGAGACCAGGGCCCTCATTTCATACCCTATAAGCAAACTGAATATAATGATTGGAGAAATCCCCCCCTCATCCCAGTGACAGATATCACAGTCAGAAGGGTTGAAATATTCAAGAGTTCATCATACTCCTCCTAGTGAATGGCGGAACCACGAGAAATGTGAGGCACACTCAGGGACTCATCAAACTCGTCCCAGTGAAAGGTGGGATTATCAGAGGAGTGAAACTCATTCAGAGACTTATCATAATCATCCCAGTGAATGGCAAGATCAAAAGAGGAACAAGAGTCAAAGAGTGACTTTACCTAGATATCTCAGTGTGGAGAGAGCAAACCAAAAAAGAGCGGGTTGGGCCAAAACCCTGTGCATGAATAATAAAGAAGGGAGAGGATTGTGAAGTGGAATGCACATTGAGAACCCCAGACAATCACCAGAGAGAACCCCTAAGGTAGTCTTAGAAATCCAGGGAAATGGGACGCAAGGGCCTGGGAAAGCCCAGTGAAAGAACTGAAGAGTTTGTTGCGAGAAATAGCAAGAGACTATTTAAAAATGTCATATCGAAGAAAGCTTTGACCAGAAGCCAAGCAGGAGAAGGCAGTCACTCTCCTGGTTCTTTTGTTTGTAGTAATAGTGGTAGGGTTAGTTAGACTAATCTCTGACGGAGGATAGACTTTTCATTTGGACTTTAATCCGGATGATGATCCCCTTAGTTTAGTTGTCAGTTAAGGAAACCTTGAGGATAAGGAAAGGTAGGCCTTTTCTTTATTCTTTTGGAAATAAACCATTTGAAAAAGGCTTCTGATTCCAAGACGACGGCCGGCAGAGGAGGACGTACGTAGGTGTCTCTCCCTACCAGGCCACGCCAGAAAGCAATTGCAATAAAGAGATAGGTAGTGGACTCACACCCCATGAACGCAGGAATTAAGAGAAGCAGTGGACACCATCAAGCGTGACCTGCGATTCCCAGAATTAAGAATTTCGCCAGTAGTTTGAAGATCCGGAGATGCACAGACGGCTCAACAGTTACATCCTCAAGTGCACCACAAATAGGAAAGAATGCAAGGAGTATGGGGATCATAGAGGAGGAGTTTGGCTGCTGCACCACTTGCTACAGTAACAGGGAAAAGGAGAGGAGGCATACAAACCTTGCAGCAGGGGACCCGCTTGCACAGCGCCACTCTGGTACCAGACACGCATTTGGAGACCATTACACACGCGAACATCCGGGGCCCAAAGCAGTCCCGGAACACAATAGAGCTCAAATATTGTCGGCCCAGCCACAGTGAAGTACCGGAACAATGGAGACAGCAAGACAGCAACAGGGCAAGTTAAACACCCGCGTCTTGATGCACACAGCGTCGAGAAAACAGGGAAAAGAGAAACAAATTGGCGCCACGTAAGAGGGACGAACCACTGCACACCACTTTATGGTGTAAGGCAATACAGGTGGCAAGGGAACCCAGCAGGAACTCAACAGGAGATACTACATGTAGGCGGTAAAAAACCCAACAAGACTATAATGGGACCGCTACTGGCTGAAGATTTAACAACACAGAGAACAAACACTCGCCGCCGACCAATGAGAGACCCAGGAACAATAAGACAACTGCAGGTGAGAGGATCAATAGAGGCTTCTATTATCCAAACATAGTGTTGACCCCGGTCCATCTCGAAACCCATAGACCCCCCCCAAAATCGCTTCAACGGTCATGGAATTTGGTGTGCAAGTGGAGCTATAAAAACAGGAGGGGGACCCGGCAGGAGACAAACCAGAAGACAAGAGGGAGGGGGTAATGAAATCAAACACCGGAACCAACAGGAGTTGAGAAAGGGAAAACTGGATGCAGATCATGCTGGAGCAGAGTGGAAAGAAGAGACAGTAAAAGACAGAAGGAGGAGGATCATAGAGCAAGTGCCGGAATCAGCACCGGGCATAGAAGAAGGGGGAACCGACAGCAAACACTCATTGCACAATTATAGGCTCATTGTGCAACCATATAAGGCGGGACCACCACTAGTGATTCAGTTCTTGTTGGCCTGGAGACCAGGTAAAAGCGGACCAACGGGGAGGAAAGCAGAACACGTAATATCACAAAGACAGCATATGTGTCCAACTCTAGAATGAAAGCAATGGCCCTAGCACAACAAACCCCCCAAGGGAAGCAATCCAAGAACTTTAAACAGCTGTGGAGCCTGGACATACAATGTCAACAAGAAGCAGGGAGTCCAGTAGAGGTCCACCCTCCCAGGAGCAGCAGGTGGAGGGGGCGAAAGCTATGACTAAGGATGACATGCAAGGCTGGTTCAAGTAATTTCAAGGCCAATTCTTAATCTCCTTCCAAGAACAATTCCAAGCATTGAAAGAAGACATGAAACAATCACTTCAGGAAGTGAAGATATATATGGCAAAATTGGAGGAAAGAACAGACACCCTGGAAAAAATGGTAGAACACATTCAAGACGACACACAAAAGACAGATGAGGCAATAGAGCATCTATCTCGCCTCTCCAACAATTTATAAATCCAATCTGAAGATTTGGAAAATCGATCACGTAGATCCAATATCAGAATAAAAATCCTCCCTGAATCAGTTGATGTCAAGGACTTGGTCAGCTCGGTCCAACAACTATTTGCGCAAGTACTGGCGTAGGACCCAGAAAAGCCAGTTCAGATGGACAGAGTACATTGAGTGGGCCCAAGGAGAACAATGGAGCCGGGTTCAGGACCAAGGGATGCATTAGTAGCAATAACGTCATATGGGCAAAAAGAACAGATACTGAGAAAGGCGAGAACAGCGGGGCAATTGAGAGTGAATGGAGAAGAAGTACTGCTGTATCAGGACCTCGCACAAACCACACTTCATAAGAGAAGACGAATGGGAACAATAGTGAAGTAGCTAAAAAAAAAAACAAGTCAGATATAAGTGGACATTCCTATTCGGACATCTGTTTACATGGGAGGGGCGGCAACATAGGATCACGACGTGCGAAGAAGGGGAACGGATCTTGAACCTCCTACAGGAAGAAGAATATGACTGAGAACCGACACATGGGTGAATGAAGGGCCCAGGAAAACCAGGATGGTGCAGGACAGTGGGAAAAATGGGTAGAGGGGGATGTAAGACATGAACAGAGGGGGCGATGAGAGCCAAAAAAGACAAGGAATCCAGAGGCCAGAACAAGGAAAGAAGGTGGAGGAAAATGGCTTTGAAAGGATTACTGCAACACAGATGATTCTCCTTCAGGTAAGTTTAGTTTATTTCAGACGGGCCCACCAGAGCCAACATCCTCAACCGTCAACCGCTGATACCTGTTGACCCTCTTAACCAATCCATTTGCCCTTGGATGATAAAGAATTATGGATAATAAACTGATATTCCAACAGCTAGGATTTGAAGTAACTACTACTGAAGAAACAAAAAACACAGAAACGAAAAAACAAATGACGACGCCAATGCAAGGGCAATTTAATTATAAAGAATACGATGAATAATAATGCTGAAGACCCACTGAATAAGTCACCTGAGCATGATAGAACGAGAAGAACGAAAGAGAGTGATGGAAGCGTGGGAAAACGATACCAAAACCGGCATGAGATATAATGCAGTATGGATTATGGAGACAACTGGATGACGCAATACCAGAAGATCAAGAAATGTGTAAACAACGAAGATAACAACCAAATAAAGAGAAGACACCAACTACCTCGCTGTGTTCATGGAACACCCGGGGACAGAGACACTTATTCGGTACAACAGACCAGCACCTACACACTTCCGACCTAATCTGTATACAAGAATCTTGGTTAACAGAGCAACCGATGAATCCTGCTATCCAAAGGAAAAAAGGACATCCCTCCGTGGGACTCATAACTATGATTAAAAATGGACGAAACATCAACATGATCGAATCTGAAAATTTTAACCCCTGAGCACAAATAACGATAATTAAACATAATAGCAAATACCCTGAGACAGTGGGGTTGATGATACACACCCCGAAAGAAGAAACATGGGGCTTAATGAATGTGTACTGGAACCCAACAGGAGTAACAGAGGAAAACTTCATAGACACCGTATTCTCAGCAATTGACCAAGCAAAAGAAAAATATATAGAGTTCATAATATGCAGAGATCTAAATATCCATCTTTTCGATATCAATGGTATGGAAATTGATGAACGTAATCTACTGCCCCGGGCCAAAAGCTGGAATAAGGAAGTAGCAAACAGAAACATACAAAGGTCGGATAGCTACGACACAACTACAGGCCGGCTGATGGAAACCTGGGCAAGAGGAAATTCAATTGCCACAATTGATTACATCTTCATGACGCAAGGCATAGATGATGAAATCTGCTACAATCGAAACATCAACTCTGATAACAGCAATCATTATATAATGGTAAGAGCATGGAAAACAGAACAACAAATCAATGAAAAAATGGCATTACAACAAATTGAGAGAAACAATGGAAGGAACAGACTAAGGATCGGACAAAATATGATAATCTACCAAACAGAATGATTAGATCGACATTAGATGATCCACAAAAAGTCAACTACGAATGGTTGCTTTACCCATTCAAACATCAGAATAGAACAAACCAGGAACAAACTCCAAGAAACTATCTTCATGCCTATAATGTGAAAGTAATAACAAAAAAGAATGAACTGAGGCTAAAGATAAAATTGATAACAAAACAAAATGTGAGTGATAAATATAAACAAATCAAATTGGCAAAACAGCAACACAAAAATTGGATGAGGAATAATAGAAATGTAATCATGCAAGTAGATGCAGAGAAGATGCTGCAAACCCTGAAGAACAGGAACACGAGACAACTATGGTCTGTACTACATGGCCAAACCCATACGCAAGATGCGATGATTGCCGATGTACCTGAGGCGAGTTGGGCGGTATATTTTACAGAGCTTTATGGGAAACGCCAACCCCAGAAAGAAAATATACAGACACTGAAGAACACCACATGGCAATGGGAATGGGAGCCAGAGGATATACAGAAAGCAATACAGACCCTAAATGTCTCGAGAGCCCCTGGACCAGACGGCTTGTCAAACATGATAATTAAACGAAACCCAGTGGCATGGGGATCAATATGCGACAGCATATGTAAGTTAATACAGAAGACCAAGACGATTCCAACAACATGGCACCAAGCCACTATAGTACCAATATCAAGCAAGGGTTAACTAAGGAACCGAGAAATTACCGACCCCTGGCATTATTGGACCCTTTAGGGAAGATTTGCGCGAAACTGCTGCTAGAGAATTTGAATACCTGGGCAACAAAAGAAAAGCAATATTCCATCAGACCAACAGGTTTCGTGAAAACAATAGGAACCAACATCAACCTATTTTTACAAAGAACACAGATACACGCCGCATTCGTGGACTTAAAATTAGCCTTTGAGTCTGTAAACAGGAACTGGCTATGGGAAAAACTAGATTCATTGACCTGTCCGAGTAACATAATTGAACCGATCAAACTATTGTACGAAAACACCACTATAAGAATTAGAATGTCCAGGGACGGAACACTCCCAGAGCATATCGAGACATGGAATGGCCTGAAACAAGGCTGCCATCTGGCTGCCACCCTCTTTCACCTATACACGGCAGATCTTGAAGCAAATATATACACGCCACTAATGAATCCACCAAAAATAAACAACACAGCAATATTGTGCATCATGTATGCTGACGATATAGTAATATTGGCGAAAAAACCCACAGGACTACAGATTGTGCTCCAGAAATTAGAAGAATACATGAGGAAAAATCAGTTAGAATTAAACACTCAGAAAACAAAAATCATGCCCCTAATGAAACAAGCCAAAAACAAAGGACCATCGATCTCCTTCCACACTGGAAAGGAAAAAGTGGAGCAAGTGAAGAAGATAAAATATCTAGGGGTATGGATATCGCAATCTCCAAATGAGAAAGAATGGTCACAACATCTTAAAGCCAAAGTCCTATCATTAGCGCACCAGGCCAAAATACTCCATCGGAAATATGGAAAATTCTCTGTGACCCCAGTCATCACACTCTACAAACAAAAAGTAACGGCAATTCTAACATATGGAGCAGAAGAAATGATAAACATTGATAATTCCATCTGGACACAACCAGAGATAAGTTTCTGGAGGAAAGTATTAAATCTACCTATATTGCTTCCTATGCCTCGCATCCGAGCAGAACTTGCCCTCCAGTCGTTGGCATCCATTGTTGATTGGAAACAATTCGATCTATATCGGAAAATTATGAGCGAATCATACGCGCCACCACTTGAAATACTAAGAAGCAAAAAAGATGGAAGCAACGAACAAGCTCTGGAAGTCTGGAAAAGATTGATCGAAGCAAAAAGAGATGCACGAGGCATCTCCTTAGAGATGCTGTTGAAAAGACCACAAAAAGCAAAGAAGAGAGTTATAGATAACGATTGGATACATACGAATAAGATCAAAGCCAAGTATCATCATGATATACCATGCAAATTAGATGTTAGATCTATCAACCAATTGCCAACGTACCTGGAGATATTTCCATCATCCAAGATCAGAGATAAGTTTATGAGACTAAGGTTAAATATTTTACCAACGAGAAATAATGGCAGCAAGGAAACAAATTCCCGGAACGGAAAAACACTGCCGATTTTGTAAAGATAGAGCAGTAACTGAGAGTCTCCACCACATCATTATGATATGTCCTGCGCTATCCGAAAAAAGAAATCTATCTAGTGGATGGTTTATGAACAACCAAATCTCACTTTTGCCTGATGATCGATAGGCATCACTGGTTGCAGGAAAAGAGAAAAAAACAATATTTGCCCTGACATCCTTTTGGAATAATATAATGGAGAACAGACAAATTGGATGAGGAAGAACATGGCCTATGAGATAAAAGAGAACCAACAGAAAGCAACATCGAAGAAAGACAAATATGAGAGACGTTTGCGAAAATGAGACCAATTAGAAAGATAAATGTATAATATGTTAATAAGATGAAAGGTTTGAATTGTAAACCAAAATATTTTTAATAAACCAAAAACAAAATAAAACTGCTGTTCTAATGTGTTTAATGCCATATCCCGCTAAGAATGTCCTCATAAACTAGGAAACAAACTGCACACCATTGTCAGACACTAATTCAAAAGGACAACCCTCCCTGAGAAATACTTTTTCTAAGAAAGAAACTAAATCTGTAGCCGTCACTTCCATGGTTGCTTCCCACTCCACCCATTTGGAATGAAAATCAACAAGAAGAAAAATGTATTTGAACCCGTCACCTAAACCCGCCACAGGTCCCAAAATATCCACAGCCAGTTTCTGCCACGGTTGAACTGGCACAGAATTAGGAATCAAAGGTACTTGTTGCACAACCTTATTTTTATCACTCAGATGACATGCATTACAATTTTTTACAAATTCTTCAGCCATCCTATCCATCCTGGCCCACCAGTAACTATGTCTCACTCTCCTCTTGGTAGCTCCTTCACCAATATGGCCTTGATGTGCCAGTTCTAACAAACCTACTCTCCCCCCTTCTGGTGGAACAATGCAGCTCCCCCTTCTCAGGCTGCTTCCCACCATACTCAACTATTCTCTGACTTCCCACCAGGTCTCAAACTTCTTTTCAAGAACCTCCTTGTCAGGCCACCTGTCCACAGTCCACTGCTTAATAAGTTTAAGATCTTGATCTACAAACTCAGATTGTTCTCATTCCCTTCTGTCCACGCTTACTAGCTCGGCAACAGCACACTCTTCACAATCCTGAGTTTGTACTGGTTGACCCTGTTCCACAGGCATTCTTGACAGACAATCTGCCATCAAGTTCTTTTTTCCCGGCAGGTAGCTAACATCAAAATTGTACAACTGAAGACCAAGACCCCACCTGCTTATCCTTGGAGAACCCACAGCCCATCTGCCTCTATCAAACAACTGTATGAAGGCTGTGTGGTCTGACCACATAATTAACCTTCTTCCCCACAGAAAGTATTTAAAATGATTGACAGCCCAGAACATGGCCAACGCTTCTCACTCTATAACTGAATAACTCTCCTCAGCTCCTTTGAGGGTCCTGGAGGCAAACGCTATAACTCTCTTCACCTTGTTGGTATCATACTGTACTAAAGTGGCTCCTAAGCCCAACATGCTGGCGTCAACCACTAGTACAGTCCGGTCATTGGTATTAAATTTCCCAATGGAAGGAGCTTGTACAATTCCTTTTTTAATCTTTTTAAATGCTTCTTCACATTGCGTAGACCACTGAAACTTCACCCCCTTTCTCAATAAAGCCCTTATAGGAGTGGATATGCTAGCAAAATCCTTCACAAACTTATGGTAATACTCTGCTAACCCACGAAATGACCTAACTTGAGCCTTATCCGAAGGACATGGAGCTCTCTCAGTAGCATCCATGAGACTCAATTTAGGTTTGATACCTTGACTCGACGCAACATGACCTAGGTACTCAACACTGTCTACAGACAGTTTACATTTGCTCCTCCTTAGTGTTAGATCCCATCCTCATCACGAATGAAAGGATTACTGCAACACAGATGATTCTCCTTCAGGTAAGTTTAGTTTATTGCAGACGGGCCCACCACAGCCAACATCCCCAACAGTCTACCGCTGATCGCTGTGTTCCAGTTTCACAAGCCTCGTAGAACTTTCAACATAGCTTGTGAAACTGGAACGCAAGGCAAAAGTAAACAAACACAGGTTACTACAGGCTTCTATTGGGTCTCCTTCTTCTGACCTACCACAGGCAACACCTGCCCATTTCTCACTTGCAGGCCAAGGTACTTGACGGATGAATTGCTAAGTGGCATTTCATGGGATTCACCACGAAGCAGGCTTTCTGAGTTGATCGCAGACTTTGATCATGCTTTTTTTGTGATCTTCCCAGTAGGAGCTGTAAATAACTACATTGTCCAAGTCGGCCCCAGCAAACCTTCGACAGGAAGTCAAGGGTCAATCCATTAAGCATTAAAAGGTTTCAGGTTCCACATAAGGGCTAAATGGCAAGACAATAAATGGAAAGAGCCCTTCCGGGGCGAAGAAGGCCATCTTCCATCTCTCCTCTTCACCCAGGGGGACCTGCCATTACCCCTTTGTCAGCCCCAGCATGGACATATGTACTGTGCTGCTCCTAGGGTCTGCTCTAGCTCATCAATTCAGGGCATGGAGTAGGCATCAAACCTGGACATTTTGTTCAGCCTTCTAAAGTAAATGCAAAACCTCCAACTGTTGTCAGGTTTGGGCACCAGCACAATGGGGGTGTACCTCTCCACGACTCCTAGGACCAGCATAATATTTACTTATTTTCTGATGCTTCTCTTGCATGCTTCAATTAGATGATAATGATAAGGTTTTAACCTGATGACTCTCCCAGGAGGTGTTATGATTTTATGCACCACCCCTCTCACACATCCAGCATTTGTTGAAAACACACCTGGGTATCTCCCTAGCAACTTTTCCAGTTCTTTGTGCAAGATGTGGGGAGACCAGGTGGTATGGTTAACCCATGAACTAGACTTGATAGCCATGTCTCTTTGGTGTTATTTTCATGAACTATCAAGTGTTCAGGGTGTTGCTGTTCTCTTTGCAAGGCTTCGAATTATTAATATGATATAGCTGCCATGGCTTCCTTCTGTCCACCTGCTGGACTTTGTATGTTACGTTTGCAACTACTTCAGTGATGAAATATGCCCATGCTACCTGGCGTATAGTTTGTTTTGTGTGGTGGGAATCAGTACCATGACTTTGTCTCTCCCTCAAAAGGTGTGTAGAGTGATGTTTTTATTGTAGGCCTTCTACTGGCGAGCCTGAGCCACTTGTAGATGTTCCTTGACCAGCATCTATACCTTCTCCATCTATTCCCTCTTGTTTTGGATCATCATTCGGTTGGCCTGCCAACTTCCGGGTCCCTCCCTTTCTTCCCTTAGGATGTCCAGCACTTCTCTCGAATTTCTGCTATATACAAGTTTGAAGGGGGACAACCCCATGGAGGGCTGGGGGGTCTTTCTCAACACAGGCAGGACCCAAGGAATTAAATAGTCCCAATTATTTCCATCTTCTGCAACCAAACTCCTTATGGGAACCCTAAGGATTTTATTAAAGTGCTCCAGAAGCCCATCTGTTTGAGGGTGATATACGGATTTGCTCCAGGTCTTGATTTTCATGACGTCTTTAATTTCCCTCATCAATCGCGACCTGAAACTGCTTCCTTCATCAGAGAAGATTTTGGTTGAGAAACAAACTCTATTGAAGAATGGTATAAACACCTTGAGGATTGCCTTGGTCATGTTACTTCTTAAGGGAAAGGCTTCCATGTGGCGTAGTTAAGGATCACCAAAGATGTTCATGTTTTCGGCCCTTGAGAGTTTCAGTGGCACCTTGATGTTCATGCCTATCCGCTAGAATGGGACATCAATGATGGGGAGGGGCTGCAGATGAGCCCCTTGCACCTCATCTGGCAATGTCTTTTGGCAGATAGGGCATGTTGCACAAAACTGTTCAACTTGGTTGTATACCCAGTGCCAGGAAATTCGGCTGAGGAAGGTCTTCAGTGTCTTCTCTAGTTTTAGGTGCCAGCTGACAGGTTGGATTGAGCCAATTCCATCACTGCTTTCCAGAATTGCTTTGGGACCAGGAGTTGGTATTATACCCCTTGGGTTTATATCAACTCTGTAGATGAGTCCCTTCCTGCCGATTAAATGGGGAGTTTTCAGAGTTCAGGTCTCAGCATTGTGGGCTGCATTCTTGTGGGTTTGTTCCAAAAGCAGATCCATTTTCTTGGCTTCAGTGAATTCCTCTGATGCGGGCCTGGAAACTCCTTGTATCTGTGAGTCATCTTGTTGGGCCTTGGATATCTCTACAAACCTGGCTTTGTTGGTCTCATCTAAGTCGTCCACCTCTTTAATTTCTAGTACTAAGATCTTCTCACAGACCAGTTGAGCTAATGGTTGGCCAGGTTTTATGACATAAGAAAGGTTCCGAGGTTAAAGAGGACCACCTTTACTTCCCCATGGTAGTCCCCATCAATGACTCCAGCACCAACATCTAAGGAATGTTTATGGGCCAGTCCCGATTTTGCTGCAACCCATCCATGAATTGCTTCTGGCACTTCCACCCTCAACCAGTCTTAACCAGGGCCTTGCCTCGGAGTGAAACCACCACCCCCTCGTCTCCATGCAGATCACATCCATTGGGCCCAAAGATTGGCTCTTGTAGGGATTCAGGGCGTCTTCGTCAGGTGTACTATCCTCAACATCTAGCCTGGCGGTGGCCGACTTTTATTCATTTATTTATTTGATTTATTTCTCGAGCGCTTCAACAAGGCCCATAGGTTTAAAAGCGCTAGGACAGACTAACTCACACAGAACATAAGAAGGAAAATCGGAATCAGTAGCAGGAGAAAATCATTCAAAGAAAATGGTTTTCAGTTTTTTGTTTAAACGTTAACAAAGAGGAAGAAGTCCTCAGATCAGGGGGGAGTGAATTCCAAAGCTGTGATGCTGTTACCGGGAAGCACCCTTCTTTCACCAGGGATAGTCTTGATTTAGGAGTTTGCAGTAGTCCTGAGTTGTTAGATCTTAGAATGTGCCTATCAGGAAGCCAGTCAAACTGATCAGCAAGATAGGTAGGGCTTTTTCCATATAGGCAGGCATGGGAGATGCAAAGTCCGAAACATGATCCTTTTCCCAAGAGGAAGCCAGTGTAGAGATCTCCTTGCTGCCAAGACATGAACGGACCTTTTCAGACCCAGGACTACCATAACCGCATTGTTTTGAACAACTTGTAGGCGGTTATGTTTGCCCTCTCCCACGCCTTGCAGGAGACTAGCATAGTAGTCAAAGCGACGGACGATAAGGGCCCTAGTCAGCATGGTACAGCTAGATGGATTGAGGTATGGTCTAATTTGATCCAGGAGCTTAATCTAATATGACGAGCCTGACACAAGGCTGCTGATAGGGGCCCTCATGGTAAGTTCTTGTTCAATAATTACTCCCAAGGTCTTAACTTTTGTTAAGATTGGTAGCAAACAGTCAGCAATTTGGGAAGAGGAGTAGGCCTGATTAAGTCTGTGCAGTTTGGGAGCAGTTCCGACAATCATGATTTCTTTTTCTGGCATTATTCAATACCGGGTTGTTGTGCAGCATTCAAGAATAAGTGTGATTGTATAAAGTGTTGATAGTCTCAGTATGTAGGGAGTGATTGCCAGTGAGTGGAATGAGACACTGAGTATCGCCTGCGTAATTTGCATAGGTTATGCTTTTCGCATCCAATAGCTCGAATCGTGGGAGTGTGAAGAGATTTAATAAAGTTAGGGACACGCACAATCCCTGTGGCACGCCGCACGCCAGAATATGGCCCTCCGACAAGGCATCTTCATAGAAACCTTGGCCATTCCATTGGACAGAAAGGATGACACCCAGCTAGCAGATACCTTTGAAAAGAAGGCACAATCCTGCAGTCTGTCTGCTAAAATGGAGTAATCCACCAGGTCAAAAGCCGCAGTCAGATCCAGAAGCATCAGCAGAGCGGTTTTTCCCCTTGTCCAAGTATTGCAAGATATTCGCTTTTAAATCTAGAAGAGTGGATTCTGTGCAATGTGCACTTCTAAAACCTGATTGTTTGGGCCTGATTGTTTGGGCCGCAAGATGTTGTGCAGACTTAAAAAGCCTTGAATTTGACAATAAGCAATCTTGTCCAGAATCTTCAGAAGAAATGGGGAGTTTGTAATGGGTGGATAGTTACGTGCCATACTAGGATGCAATGACAGCTTTTTCAGGATGGGTGAGATCCAAGCATGTTTGATGGCTGCTGGGCCCAAATTCTCTCTGAAAGAAGAGGCGACAAATTTAGTGATAAGAGGGGTGAGGAGAGTAGCGCATGATTTAACCACCGACGCTGGACATATATCACCTCTGCAGTTTGTTGGCTTAATCTCAATCAGGGTATCAAAGACAACAGCTTTCGTCACTTCCGCAAATTCAAAGAGATGTGGCATACAGGACCATTCCCGCAAGAAATCAGGATATTTTTCAGTGAGTCCAAATTATTCGCAATGTCACTTTTAATCTTATGAATTGTATCTGAAATATAATTCTGAATATGAGTGCACCTTCTGTCTGTATCGGGGGCTGGATGACACAACATGTCACATATGGCCTCAAGAACACACCAACTCTAAAATACATTTCAAGTGTTTTTATTGTCTTTGCAATAAACGGTTCTGTAAGGCCCTCTCCATCACATTTAGAGACAAGTGTTTCCTCCCTGGTCCCTATTGTAGCGGAAGTGGAGACAAGTGGTGTTTTTTGCAGTGAGATATTGGAGACACTGTGCCTTTAACCGGACTATTCAGCATATGCAGCGGCAGAACAAAAGGGCCTCCATTCCGCGAAGCAGGGCAAAGTGGAGACAAGTTGTGTTTGGTGGTGAGATATTGGAGACACTGTCTTTAGCCTACCTACCCAGCATACAGAGAGGCAGAATAAAGGGTCGTCATTCCGCGAAGCAGAGCGAAGTGGAGGCAAGTGGTGCTTGGCAGTGAGATATTGGAGACACTGTGACTTTCACCTGACTACCCAGCATACGGAGCGGCAGAACAAAAGGATTGTCATTCCGCAAAGTGGGGCTAAGTGGAGACAAGTGGTGTTTGGCGGTGAGATATTGGAGACACTGTGCCTTTAACCTGCCTACCCAGCATACAGAGCGGCAGAACAAAAGGGTTGTCATTCTGCCGAACGAAGTGGAGACAAGTGGTGTTTGGTGGTGAGATATTGGAGACACTGTGCCTTTAACCTGAATACCTAGCATATGGAGCAGCAGAACAAAAGGCCTGTTATTCAGCGACACAGAGCGAAGTGGAGACAAGTGGTGTTTGGCGGTGAGATATTGGAGACACTGCATTTAACCTGACTACCCAGCCTTCGGAGCAGCAGAAATAAAAGGGTCATCATTCCGTGAAGCAGAGCGAAGTGCAGACAAGTGGTGTTTGTCAGTGAGATATTGGAGACACTTTGCCTTTAACCGGGCTAACCAGCGTACAGAGCGGCAGAACAAAAGTGTCGTCATTCCACGAAGCGAAGCAGAGACAAGTGGTGTTTGGCTGTGTTTGTCGGGATCCTACGGTCTGGTGAAGAGTCTGTTTACTGGAACCTGCAGTGTTTGGTCGTTTGTGGTCTCGTCTCCTACTGCATCTCCACTTGAGGCTCAGTGCTGTGTTGTTCTATATCCATACCCCAGGTCGGGGGAAAAGCAGAACTGTGGTCAGAGAGGCTACAGCATACGGCTAGTATCTTGTTAACACCTTGTTAATCCCTTTACTAACTGTGCTAGGGCTGAATTGAAAGGCAATTAAGACTGCCTCCATAGTCTTTCCCAGTCCTCAGATTCCGCTCATGGAGGTGAAAGGAAGTCATGCCATCGACATATGGCTTGAGAAATGGAGTGGGAAATTCGAGAGGAAGTGCTGCACATCAGCTTCACATAGGGAGCAGAATGGACCATCTACAAACGGGGGCAAGGGTGCATGGTGAATCTACCTCTCTGGCTCCTATAAGGAATAAAAGCGAATAAGCAAGAAATCTTATTTGGGGATAGTGGGATTGTCCTCGAACACATGGTGCCTGCAATATCCAATACCTCGACTAACATAGGAAATCGACACGAGTGCCAGTCGGCTCCTCCGGTTTTGTCGTCGAGTATATTTTTTTTGCTTTCATGCCTCTACACCAATTCAGGCTGAAAACTATTCTAAAGCCCCTTTCAACTGTCTGCAACCAGTGGTGAATCAGATGCCATTACCCACTTCTGTCAATAAAGGTGGAGAGGGCACATCCATACGGCCTGTAATGAAACCTCTGGTTTTTGTATTTGGAACTGTGACTACGGAACAAGCTTTGATACATAATGACTGCTTGGACAAAACTGTTTGTGCTGCAATGCTCCCTAGCGTTTCCAGGGGAGACGAGGGACCTGAACCACAGGACATAGAAGTACTTGAAGATTCCTTCCAGAAGTTACTCTCGGCAAACAAAAGCATTTTGAAAGACATTACTGATATGGAAATGATGTCTATGGATGATATTATGGTGCCTAACGCAGAACAAGTCAAAGGGGAGGATAAGACGGTCCATTTGGCTGATAACAAAATAAGAGGCAGGGTGGGCATCTCACCTAAGGTGTTCCTGTCCGAGGTGGAGCCGAAAGAGGGTGCCCCACTCTCTATATCCTCAGTGGCAAATGAAGAACAATGAAATTGAAGGCACTGCTGTGCGGAGGCCATTCCTATATAAGGGGGCAAAAGAAAGTGATGTGGTCAACTGCCACTTGAGTGGTCAGCAGAACAAAATAGGTCAGGATTTGGAACTGGTATCCATGGATGGGGTGATATGGTAGCGCCTTGTCTACACAAATGTGATAACCTATGTGACAACCAGCGTGAGAATATTTGTACTGGGCCTCTCAATGAAGGGATACCAAGGACTAAAAGCCCAGTGCTGCAACATGAAGGTTCACAGGCCTTGAATTCTGCAATGGATCCGTTTCTACCGTTAATTACAGATCTACATATCAGCCTAAATTTGGCTTTTAAAACTCTTGCGGATGCACAGGAAAATATGGGGGGTGTTCTGTTGGGCCAACAATAGGCCTTCAATATTCTAAATGAACGAATAATGTCACTGGAAGGTTTTGTGAAAGTAGTACAGAGCACAATCAATGTATCAGGGCATAGGAAGGCAACCAGTACAAACTTTGCCCAAGGAATTACAAATCTGGAAGAAAATGTGTCCTTCATTTTGGAAGTAGTAAGGAAAAAAGATGAAAATGATGAGAAGAACCAAAATAGACATAATGTTGCGATTGCTGAGGGATTGTGTCTCAATGAGCCCCGGGACATGCATAATAAGAGCGTATTGCTGTATGTGTCTACAGGTGGCACTGTGGGCGGTATGTCTTTTATTCCTTCTAGCCGCAGCAAGATTGGAGAAGGAGGAGGGAAATAATGGTCTCTGCGCCCAAATTGAAGTGACAAATGAGGGGAGTGAATGTTATGAGATTCATGGCACAAGGGTAACATCTGTAGGAGTAGACAAACTAGGGGCAAAGGTAAAAATAGGAATAAAATCTAAAAATATACCATCACCTAAGGTACAGGGACACAACACTTTGATTAAAGGGATTAGGTGTTTACCAGGAATGAATGAGATCATAGATCTTAATATAGAAGCTGAATGTGAAAGGGATATGGATTAGCATATGGTGGATTCGGGGGAAGTACAATTAGAGATTAATCAAAGTGGGACTGCGAAAAGAATGAAGCTAACCCCAAATCCCCCTATACCGCCTGGTCCAAGAACTAAAAGCATACAGAAGCCATTGAGCAGCCGGGATATGGGGACAGACCCCTGTCCTAATGGTATGATTAATGAGAAATGTACTTTGAATAATAAAATGATGGCAAAAATATTCACAGCAGTGATTCCTGGTTCTGGGAAGAGAACAGGATGTGGTTACGCTACGCTCCAATCAAAAAATATCTTACTTTGTAACCATGGATCTAAAGAGAAAGCCTCCAATGAAGTTTTGGATGCTGTGGCTGTTATGAATGTTAATGATGATGTTGTTTCTATAAGTGGGCACAATGAGGTTGATGGTGGTTTGCGGGATGAGGAGGGTACTGAAAAGGCCACCCCTAATGGGGTCACTGACCCACCGATTCGAGGCAGTGCCCCTGCTACTATCACTGAGACCATGCTGGCCAACGATTGTCATTGCCAATCCCAAATTCTAGGATGGTGCCTTAGCAAAGTGTATTTTGGGCAGAGAGATCTGAATAGGACAACATTTTTTGACATTTTTCAAAAGATCCCAATTCTTTGTTCTCTTGTTTCTGTGGAAATTGATTGAATGACCTTCCCCAGAGTAAAGAACAATAGTGTGGTCTCATATTTTGAATCTGAGATAGTGTCCAATATGATATGGGAACAGAGAGAAAATCTTATGACTCTGGGTTATAAAATATATGTAATCATGTCCCAGGCGGAAGTTGACCGAGTAGCCGCACTGAAGAAGATGTGATTACATATGGTAGAGTATAAGGCTGCAAGCAAAAAGGTCTGCCGGAAACATAGGAACTTGGTTAAGTCACTCAAAGCTGAGGTCTACTTGAGAGATAATCGAACGATGTTGAATATTATCTGTAAAGATAATGAGGGGACATTCTGAGATGTGGTCAATCAGAAGGCTGGAAATAGAAGTGTCCTTATGGATGCCCCTATTCTAAAGTCGGAATGGGTGGATTTCTATGCAAACACATATGCCCTTAAGGCTCCCTTTAGTGATTTGATTGATCCAACCCCAGGACCTATATGTGAGGGAGTCTGTCCATGGACGGATGAGGATATAGCGTGGGCCATTGAGAAATGAAAACACTCCCGGGCTGTTGGTCCAGATGGATTACCTCCTGTTGTGTTAAAAAAAAATCCTGAACTTTGGACTTGGGTACTAAAACCTCTGTTTGACTACATGTTTAAGAAGCATGTAATTCCCTGTACTTGGACTGAATCCATAACGATACCAATTTTCAACAAGGGCGATGTGCGCAATCCTAAAAATTATAGACCAATTGCACTGAATGACGCCACAAGTAATGTGTTTGCGCTTTTGCTATTAAGAGATCTGAATCAGTGTCTGAATTGCACTAATGCCCTTTCCAAATTCTAGGTTGGGTTCAGGAAAGGTATGAGTACTACTCTTAATGCAACTCTCCTTGCCCACCTACTATATGATACCAAAGGCAAAAACAAGGGTAATATGTGCATGGTTTTGTTGGACATGACAAGCGCATTTCATTGTGTGGTAAGATATATCATGTGGACAAAACTGCTAAAGCTGAATGGATCGATGAAATTGGTACAGCTGGTGGCATTATTGCACAGATATACCTCGGTACAGATACGACTAAATAGTGAGGGAGCACTGTCTAGAAAAATAACAACGAAAATAGGACTAAAACAGGGCTGTATTCTAGCACTGATCCTATTTAATCTATATGTCAATGATGTGCAATTATTGTGGAATGTGTGTAATACATTTGCAGCGAGGTTAGGCCAACTAGGAAAACATTGGCTGGCATTTTCAGACAGTTTTTTTTATTGTTGATAGAACTGCTCGGGGTCTACAAGAAAAGTTCAATTGGTTTGATCATTGTGCAAGGGCAAACAATCTGCATCCGAATGGATCCAAATCAAACATAGTTATTTTTACTAATTCGCCTACGCCAAAGATCATGAGTTGGACATTGAGCAATGAACGATTGGAACGAGTACCTGCCCTAAAATATTTGGGATATAATCTTTCTAATACAGGGTCAAGGGAGATGTGGAATAAGACACTAGATGGAAAACTATGCATATTGTCGTCACAAATTAAATATCTTTTTAATCGTGTCTGTACATTTTCCATTTTACATATTCTCAAATTTTACACTATGAAAATTGAACCAGTTCTTCTGTATGGCTTAGACATGTGTCTGATGGATTTGGGTACGCTGCTGAATACCATATATGGGAAACTCTGGAATGAGGTGCTTGGTCTTTCATTGAGTATTACGAATGCAATTATTCTTCATGAACAATGTCTGGTATCTCTTGGTACTCGTGTTAGGACTACCTCAAACGCCTGGCCCATATGGCATAAGTGGAGGAGAAAAACATCCTTATGGCATGTTAGGATATTCAAGATGGCGCTGAGTTGCTACTCTGTGTGTTTCCAAATGTAACTCTGTAGTCTATTCGAAGATGATGCTCAAGAGTCAGGAGTCTCCTTTGCATTCTATTTAACTAATGCGAGCTGCCAGGTAAGCGCATCGCTTCTTGTCTCTTAGAGCCAATGCTGACTTTGCTGCATCCTTGCTGCTGAGTCTAATATTGCTACTTGTTTTCCTATCTTGCCCCGTGCACGTTTCCTCTGTGCTCTTGCACTCTCCCCATTTTACCCTTCTCTCCCTCTTCACTCTATCTTCTATCCTGCTGCTTCTATACTCTGAGGCGTTAATTCGCTTCCTCCTGGTCCTCCTGGCTACCTACCGCAATTCTGTTCCCCCGCCTTTGGAACAGTGTGATTGCCCACGGCAGCCGCTCCTGATTTTCAGTGTTGTTTGGACTCTTCGCTCCCACGGCTGCCCTCTGTCACCTGCGAGGGCCACATGTAGCATCAGCAAAGAAGGATTCTATTATCCTGCGGCTGCCTTTTGCCACCCGCGACTATCTCACCTTCAATCCAGCATTGTTTGTCTTCATTGCTACACGGCTATACATGGTCACTCGCAGACGCTGTGTGTTCCTTGGATTGTACACCAGCTAAGGATCTTTACTCCACCTGTGGCCACGATAAGAACAAGCATCAGAGATTACAGATTGTATCTGGCCTTGCTAGAAACACCTTCCTAGAGAAGATCTACAATCAAACAGGGTGTTTCCCCTTCATTGGGGTTTTTTCCTATCTTGGGGCTTGGCCCTTTATGTTCCCTTTGCCACCCTTGTTCCTACAAGGCTCATAGGAGTCCGAGAGGGATAGTCCTTCTTACGCCATTTCTGCTACCAACTGACCTGACTACACAAGACCACAGGTCTGTCTACTTTCTAATACCTGACAAGAGTGTAGATGTTATAGTAAGTGACGGCTGCAAAAAAAAGAAAAAAAGAAAGATGGACTCACAGATGCAACAGGTTCTATCAGCATTGCAAAACCTCACTCAGGAGGTTTAACTTCTCAAGAATGAAAATGCGACCTTACGGCAGATGGTCGCTTCTGCTCCTTCAAAGACAGAATTACTTCCATTGCCTTCACTTGAGGTGAAGTTTGATGGTAACCCCAAAAGATTTAAGAAGTTCCTAGAGGTGTGTATAGTGCATTCTTTCCTACAGACCGATCAAAGGACAGCTTCATGGTCTATGATCTTACAAGAGGGGCTCTTGCATGGGCTACTCAATTGGTAGTAATGAACAACCACATCCTGGATTCCTATCCAGCATTTGCCAACAGTATTCAAGCTATGTTTGGACGTCAAGAGTTGACTATTTCCGCTTAAGAACAGTTTATCGAGATCCGGCAAGGAACGTCTGATGTCCTGACCTATATAACCAATTTCAAATATTTAGCTGCAGAAACAGCTTGGCCGGATGACACCCTGACCACTCTTTTTAGGCGCGTATTGTCCGAAGATGTCAAGGATGAACTATCCAGGGTACCGAGTCCTCCTAATCTTAAGCATATGATATCCTTGGTTCTACAATTGGATTTTCGACAGCAGGAATGGAATGCCGAAAGACGTAAGCATCGGTTACCGAGGAATCCGGAGAAGGCACAGCCTAGGTTGCATTTGACTTTGCAAGAAGAACCTATGCAATTAGGACTAGTACAAGGCCCTGTGACCACTGATGAACGAAACCGCAGGAAGAACCTTGAACTGTGTATGTATTACGGTTCAGACAAACACCAACTAAAAGACTGTCCCCTGGCTCCCCCAAGACAGTCGGGGAAACGCCAAACCTCAGTCGTGACACGGCTAGAGGGGGAGTTCTTTGGTCCCAAGCAAAAGTCACTCAAGATAAGGCAATGCTGGTTCTCAAAGTCAATTTACCGAAACACAACAAAGTTATTTTGGATGTTCCAGCACTCGTGGATTGCGTAGCGGCTGGTAACTTTCTCGACGACTGTTGGGCACAAGGCCATACCATTCGGCATCAGCCCATGACGGTTCCCATACCGGTGGAAGGAGTGGATGGCACACCCTTGTCTTCTGGGCCCATTAAGGAACAAACCAAAGACCTACACATGCGCATACCATCACATTCAGAAGTGATATATTTTGACCTTATCAAAGCAGCCAATTATCTTGGGACTCCCTTGGCTCGGCCAACATTACCCTTACATTAAATGGACCGCAGGTTCCATGTCCTTAGGTTGTGAATACTCTTCCTCCCACTGCTTGCAAGAAGGTTCCATAGGATTCTGGATGCAGTAAGGCAATCTAGACGACAAAGCCATAGATCAGCTACAGACCCTTCCAACTGAATATCACGAATAAAACCATGTGTTACAGGAGGAACAATACAAGTCATTTCCCTCGCAAAAACAAGGATTGTTCCATCGATCTAATACCCAATCATTCGATTCCATTTGGTCGTATTTACATTCTCTCAAGCCCTGAAAAAAGAAGCACTGCAGTCCTATCTCCAAGCAAATTTGCAACACAGATTAATTATTGAATCCAAGTCCCCGGCAGGAGCCTCGCTATTTTTCATCCCCTAGAAGGGGACCTCTGAACTACGACCCTACATCGATTACAGAGGCCTAAATAAAATCACTGTGAAGGACAAGTACCCTCTTCCACTTATCCCTGATATCCTTGAAGTGGTCAGAGGGGCGTCCATTTTCACTAAATGTGACCTAAGAGGCGCTTATCATCTCCTCCGGATTCACAGTGGTGATGCATGGAAGACTGCATTCCGCACTCCCTCTGGCCACCACAAATACTGTGTAATTCCCTTCGGATTAGCAAATGCCCCTGCCGTTTTCAAAGATTTATGGACCATCTTTTTTCAGATGTCATATTTCACTCAGTAGTCATATATTTAGATGACATTTTGTTTTTTTCCAAATCACTCCTTGAACAACGAGCTCATGTCTCAGAAGTACTCTCACGTCTATCCAGAAATCATCTGTCAGCCAAATTGGAAACATTTCTGTTTCATCAGCCCTCAGTTTCCTACCTACGATATATTTTGTCAGTAGAAGGGACTGCAATGGATCCGTCCAAGATCAAGGCGATTCTACGATGGAAGGAACCCACTTCCATTAAAGACATACAGAGATTTTTAGGTTTTGCAAACTTTTATAGGAAGTTCATTCCAAATTTTTCTATGTGGATTTTACCATTAACATCACTACTTAAAAAGAAGGTTATTTTTCATTGGAATGAAAATGCTCATGCTGCCTTCCAGGATCTTAGAAATTGTTTACACAAGCCCTGATCTTATGACTACCTGATCAAAACAAACCTTTCTTTCTGGAGACAGATGCCTCTAATGAAGCTCTTGGAGCACTCCTTAAACAGGAATGGAATGAACAAGAACATCCAGTGGCCTATTACTCCTATACCTTGAAATCATCCGAATGAAACTACACAGTCCTAGAAAAGGAGCTTCTAGCAATAAAGAAGGTCTGTTGGGAATGGTGGCATGTGTTGTTGGGTTCTAGTCATCAAGTAACTGTACGTACAAACCATCGTAATCTAAGAGTTCTTCAACAAAAGGAATGTCAGAACGGTAGGCAACCTGGTGGTAGTATTTCTCTTCTCAGTACGATCTCTTCTTCACTTACCTTCCTGGAACTGAGAACCAAATGGCGGATGCCCTATCCCGCATGGACGTCTCAGGAGAAAAGACACCTTTACAGGAAAAGATACTACCCAATGCTTCTTTCCTCTGTATGGTTACCACTTCCCAACAAGATATCCATAAAGCCACGGATCTCAATGACCCAAATACTCTGCAAATCCTCCAACATTATGGATTGACCCAAGAAGACGGACTACTCTTCAAGGGTAACCTGTTGTACGTTCCGACCAGTTGTCTGCAACAAAGGGTGTTACATCTATGCCATGACGTAAAAGCGGCAGGTCACTGAGCAATACGGGTGACATTGGAGAAGGTACTAAGGCACTTCTGGTGGCCAGATCTTCGAAAGCAACTCATCACCTATGTCTCTTCCTGCCAAACGTGTCGACAAGTCAAGGCACCTTGTAGGCCTCCCCTGGGAAAACTAATACAATCTGCCCTTCCGTCAACCTTGGCAACACATCAGCAGTGACTTCATAGTGGACCTTCCACTGTCAAACAATAATACTACCATCATGGTAACAGTAGACTCACTCACTAAGTTGGCTCATTTCACTGCTCTTCCGCAGGTCCGTCAGCCCCACATATGGCAAAGGTGTTTTTACATACCCTATTCAAGCTGCATGGGCTACCCTACACCATACTCTCAGACCGTGGACCTCAATTCACATCCACCTATTGGAAACTTATCTATAAGAGTCTAGGAATCAAGAGAGCTTTAACATCAGGATATCATCCTCAGTCCATTAGGCAAACAGAGAGACTAAATCAGAGCTTAGAGCAGTTCCTAAGGTGTTTTACATCTGCCTCATATGCCAACTGGCTGAATTACTTCCATATGCAGAATTTGCCTACAGAAACTCACTACACACTTCCATTGTAGTCAGTCCTTTTCTCTGTACATATGGTTTTCATCCCAGTTTTGTTCCTAACCTCAAGACATGTGAGACTAAGTCTCCTTCTGTGGATCAACTCATAGATCAGATTCAAAACAGCCATGCTACTGCACTACAAGCACTGTCAGAAGCCACATCAGTCAGTAAGAAACAAGTTGATAAACATTGTCTTCAGCCACCTCCGTCACACGTAGGTAACCTTGTATGGCTCTCTTCACAATGCGTAATCCCTTCCAAATTGACACCTCGTTACTTTGGCCCATTCAAGATAACTGAGCTGGAGCGCCCTGTGGCGTTCAGATTGGAACTACCCAATTCCTGGTCCAGAATACATCCAGTGTTCCATGTCTCACAATTAAAGCCTCACATACCGGATCCCTTCAACAGTAGAAAGACTTACGCCCCAGCACTAGTGCATACACCATCCGGGCCAGAATATGAAGTCCTTCTGTGGTTCTCGTTTACATTGTGGTTGCTTACAATATCTATTGGACTGGAAGGGATACAGTCCCGCTGAGCGCACCTGGGAGCCAGCATCTTCTGTTCATGCTCCAAGACTAATGAGACATTTTAAACGGTTGCATCCATATAAACCTGGACCCTGCGCCCTTGGGAGGGGGCATACTATTAGGACCACCTCAAACACCTGGGACATATGGCATGAGTGGAGGACGAAAAGACATCCTTATGGCATATTAGGATATCCAAGATGGTGCCAAGTTGGTACTCTGTGTGTTTCCACGTGTAACTCTCTAGTCTATTCCAAGATGGCGATCGAGAGTCAGGAGACTCCTTTAGATTCTATTTAACTAATGCGAGCTGCCAGGTAAGCACGTCGCTTCTTGTCTCTTCGAGCTAATGCTGACTTCGCTGCATCTTTGTCTAATATTACTTCTTGTTTTCATATCGTGCCGTCGCACACGTCTCATCCGTGCTCTTGCACTCTCCCCATTTTACCCTTCTCTCCCTCTTCTCTCTATCTTCCATCCTGCTACTTCTATCCTCTGAGGTGTTACTTCACCTTCTCCTGGCTACCTACTGCAATTCTGGTGTGGTTGCCCGTGGCTTGCACTCCTGATTTCCAGTGTTGTTTGGACTCTTCGCTTCCATGGCTGCTCTCTGTCACCTGCGAGGGCCGCACATAACATCATCAAAGAAGGATCCTATTATCCTGTGGCTGCCTTTTGCCACCCGCGGCTATCTCACCTTCAATCCAGCAATGTTTGTCTTCATTGCTACATGGCTCTACATGGTCATTCGCAGACGCTGTGTGTTCCTTGGATTGTACACCAGGTAAGGATCTTTACTCCACCTGTGGCCATGATAAGAAAAAGCATCTGAGATTACAGATTGTATCTGGCCTTGCTGGAAACACCTTCCTAGAGAAGATCTACAATCAAGCAGGGTTTTTCCTCCTTCATTGGGGTTTTTTCCCTATCTTGGGGCTTGGCCCTTTCTGTTCCCTTTGTCACCTTTGTTCCTACAGGGCTCATATGAGTCAGAGAGGGACAATACTTCTCACTGAATTTTTGCTTCCAATGGACCTGACCACACAGTCTACTTTCTTATACCTGACAAGAGTGTAGTTGTAATAATTCTGTTACGCTCACCTGACTCCCACGGAGGCGCTGGCCTGGTTCGCGCTGCTGTGACCGCTTCTAAGGTGATGCGCAGGGTTCGGAAGACGGACTGGACCGGGCTCCCAAATCTGGCTTGCCTGGCTCGCAGAAGTATCCTTCTGTAGGCGAAAATAGGGGATTAACTGTCTGCAGGGTAATGCAATCGGCC
Organism: Ambystoma mexicanum; assembly: GCF_040938575.1. Lineage (NCBI taxonomy): Eukaryota > Metazoa > Chordata > Amphibia > Caudata > Ambystomatidae > Ambystoma > Ambystoma mexicanum. Next base: position 332,309,547 of record NC_090924.1, on the reverse strand, counting down.
TCCCACTTTCCCCTCTCACCCTCCTCGAAACCCTTCTGTGATTTCTCATAGAGTCTCACCTTAGGGTCTGGAAGGACGAGCTCTCCATCCTGCTTCTGATGCAGGGGCGCGTTGGTATCCATTTACTTCACTGGATTTTCGGATTGGTGAGAACCAAACTTGCTTGGCTTCCAGGTAAGTTTTTTGATAAGAGGTTCCCCTTGTGTCCATGCATTAATGTACTAATGCTAGTGTCTTTTTCCCCATAGGGGCCGGGGTACGGAATGCCGGGGAACAGGCACCGACCCGAGATGAGAGGTGAAATCCTTGTAGAAATCAGGTAAGTCTTTAATGAGCGTTTTTTGGTAATGTCTTTTCATTCGCTCATTAACGCTGATGTCTCTTTTTCCCCTTAGGGGCCGGGGTCCGGAAATGCCAGGATGCGGCGCGGACCCGAAATGAAGAGGGAATTAATCAACAGGTAAGTCTTAACATGGAGATTTAGCTTTCCTTATTCCCTTCTCTCTCTCACCTTTTGTTCTGGTCTTTTTCTCCCTAGGCGCTGGGGCGTGACTGCGAATCCGGATGATCAAATGCCAAAATTGTCGTTTCACCTTTTCCTCTGTCTTGGCAATACCGGGGTGTCCCTCTATTAATGTATCATGATAATCGGAAATAACTAGTTTGTGTAATTCCTTATGTGGCAGGAATAAGCGTCCTTGGAAATAAGGTAAACCATTATCTATGGTAAAGTCTGATCCCTTTTGTATCCATTCCTGTAAGGTTGTAGGGTCCAGGAGTTGTTTCACTCTGGCTTAAATGTCTTCAAGCGTCTGTAACAAAGTCATGCCTAGAATCCTCTGTTCGGGAATTATTGGTACTGGTTCTGAGTTTGTATCAGATTCTCCCATTCCAATTCGGGATAAGGCGTCTGCTTTGCCATTCTTGCAGCCAGGTCGATAGGTAATCACAAATCAAATTCAGCGAAAAACAAAGCCCATCGGAGCTGTTGTGATGACTGAGCCTTGGCGGTTTTCAAATGCTGTAAATTCCGGTGATCAGTGATCACTGTGATGGTATGTCGAGCGCCAAGCAGATAATGCCGCCAGGCTTTAAAAGCAGACTTAATGGCTAACAGTTCTTTGTCCGTGATTGCATAATTAACCTCGGGTGCCGAGAATTTTCTGGACCAAAATGCTACGGGATGCAGTTGGTTGGTTTCGGGATCTCTTTGGGACAGGACAGCTCCCATGGCTAGGCTGGATGCGTCAGTCTCGACGACATAAGGGAGATCTGGACGCCGGTGTTTCAATATAGGTGCAGAGGTAAACTTAGCTTTTAAATCCTGAAAGGCCTGCTCGGCTTCTTCAGACCATTCAAAACGTTTATTTTTCCTCAAGGGTGCAGTAATGGGTTGCACCACGCGTGAAAATTCCGGGATAAACCTGCGATAGAAATTGGCAAAGCCGAGCATGCTTTGAACCCCTTTTACAGAGCTAGGTGATGGCCATTTGAGGATGGCATCCACTTTTCTTGAGTCCATTCGGACTCCTTTGGGTGTCAGGATGAAACCTAGAAACTCGACTTCTGTGGTATGGAAAACACATTTCTCCAATTTAGCAAATAGTTTGTGTTGGCGCAGTTTTTCAAGTACTGCCCTGACGTGTTTTCTGTGATCAGGTTCTGAAGAGGAGTACACCAGAATGTCATTGATATATACGACAACACAAACATCGATGAGTTCCCGAAGGACATCATTCATGAAGTATTGGAAGGCAGCCGGCGCGTTACACAATCCGAAAGGCATCACCTGGTACTCGAATAATCCGTATTTAGTACGGAAGGCAGTTTTCCATTCGTCGCCTTCTTTAACTCGTACCAGATGATAAGCCCCCCGGAGATCTAACTTGGTGTATATGCAAGCGTCCTTCACCTGGTCAAGGAGTTCAGGGATCAGAGGCAGAGGATAATGGTTTTTAACCGTTATCTGGTTCAATGCGCGGTAATCGATACAAGCTCTAAGGTCGCCTTCTTTTTTGGGCACGAAGAACAAAGCTGAGGATGCCGGGGACTTTGACGGGCGAATAAAACCATTAGCTAGGTATTGATCCAAATATTGTCTCAAATGCAGATTCTCAGGTTCGGTAAGGGCATAAATCCTGCTACAAAGGGGTTGTGCACTGGGCACCAGATCGATTTGGCAATCGTATGATCTGTGAGGAGGTAACGTGTTGGCCTGTTCCTTTTGGAAGACGTCCTGAAAGTCTTGGTATTCCGGAAGTAGTTGCATGGAGGCAGAGGTTACAGATGCTAGATTAATCTTCAGGTTTTCTGGGTAGCAGGTTTGTGTACAATCCGGGAAGGTTATTCTCTTAGCTCGCCAATCAATTCGAGGATTATGTGTCTTTAACCAATGGATTCCAAGAATAACCTGAAACTGTGGAGCCTTGATTACATCAAACACAACACCCTCCCAATGGCCGTCGGGACCAATAAGAGTCACCTCAGTAGTGGAATGTGTTACCGGTCCAGAGGCAATTTCAGTTCCATCGACTGTGGTGATGACATCTTTGCTGGTTTTAGGACGGAGAGGGAGGTTAATCCTAGAGACCAATTCACGATCCACATAGTTTCCAATAACCCCACTATCGATGTATGCCTTTATTGCATGCAACCGCTTAGGCTGTTCTGGATCTACGAGACCCATTGGCACAATGAAATGCGAGGTCTGAGAGTTAGTTTTCAAGCTCGGCAAGCGGACCCCTACACTTGTCGGGCGGAGTAATTTCCCGAAACAGAGTCTTCATGGTTTTTATCAGCGGCTCCTACCGCCTTTCGGGGCGGTTTTGCCGGGCAATCTCGTAGAAAGTGTCCAGAATTCCCACAATAAAGACATAATTTTAACTGCCGCCTCCTTTCACGTTGCTTTTGAGTTAAGGGTCCTTTAACCCCTTCAATTTGCATAGGCTCAGAGACATCAACTCCCTTGGGATTAGCATGGGTCTTGACCAACACCCGGGTCTCAAACCTGGACCGATCTGCTTTTCTGTTTTGAAGTCTGTGATCCAATTGGACCACTAAGTCTATATACTCTGTGCATTCTTGGGGCGGATTTACAACTTGGGCCAAGACATCTTTAAGTTCTCCGCGAAGGCCTCGATAAAACAACGTGACTCTTTTATCCTCTGGCCATCCCGTTTCCACAATTAGTCTATTAAAGGTTGCAATATAGGATAGGAGGTCCTGATTGCCCTGTCGCAGGGATAGAAGTTCGTCATCCAGAGCCTGCCCCTGAGAGTGTCGAGCAAATAACCTTTCCATGCTTGCTTGAAACCTTTGAAAATCACGGAGAATCGGGTCATCTTGAGTAACCAGTGGAACTGACCAATCGGCAGCGCAGCCGCTGAGATATGACAATACAAAGGTCTGCATAGGAATGAATACGGCGAATCGTTTGGGGTCCCCAGCAAAGCGTTCGGGTGGGGCCAGCGGCATGTTTCCAGGTAGATTAATCTGCACATGGTTACTGGAAACCACAGGAGCGGGGTTCCCTCTGGAACCGGGTAGAGGAGTTTTCCCAGCTTGACCTTGCAAAAGTTGTCTGGCCAGGTCATCAGTTCTTTCCTTTGATATTATTAATTCCCTCCTGAGGGCATTAGTCTCTTGACGAGCGGCATGTACTTCGGCCCGTAATTCCCCCAGTAATTGGGCCAACTGATCAGTCTCAGAACTTTCCATAGCGCCTGGGTGGGAATTTGTAGGAAGGCTTTGCGTTCTGTTACGCTCACTTGACTCCCACGGAGGCGCTGGCCTGGTTCGCGCTGCTGTGACCTCTTCTAAGGTGATGCTCAGGGTTCGGAAGACGGACTGGACTGGGCTCCCAAATCTGTCTTGCCTGGCTCGCAGAAGTATCCTTCTGTAGGCGAAGGGGATTAACTGTCTGCGGGGTAATGCAATCGGCCCTTCTGTGATTTCTCGTAGCGTCTCACCTTAGGGTCTGGAAGGACGAGCTCTCCATCCTGCTTCTGATGCAGGGGCGCGTTGGTATCCAGTTACTTCACTGGATTTTCGGATTGGTGAGAACCAAACTTGCTTGGCTTCCAGGTAAGTTTTTTTGATAAGAGGTTCCCCTTGTGTCCATGCATTAATGTACTAAAGCTATTGTCTTTTTCCCCATAGGGGCCGGGGTACGGAATGCCGGGGAACAGGCACCGGCCCGAGATGAGAGGTGAAATCCTTGTAGAAATCAGGTAAGTCTTTAATGAGCGTTTTTTTGGTAATGTCTTTTCATTCGCTCATTAACGCTGATGTCTCTTTTTCCCCTTATGGGCCGGGGTCCGGAAATGCCAGGATGCGGCGCGGACCCGAAATGAAGAGGGAATGAATCAACAGGTAAGTCTTAACATGGAGATTTAGCTTTCCTTATTCCCATCTCTCTCTCACCTTTTGTTCTGGTCTTTTTCTCCCTAGGCGCTGGGGCGTGACTGCGAATCCGGATGATCGCTGCTGAACATGGAGGCGCCCTGTAAAGGTGAGTGGAATGCGGCGCTGCAGCGATCGACGCGATGAGCTTTTAAATTAAAGTCTTCCTTTTCAGGATTGTCGGCGAGATGTCTCTGGGATGCGGATTTAGCAGGTAAGGACTTTTCCTTCTTCTGTCCTCTTCTTCTCTTCCTTTGCAGGTGATCCAGGATGCTGGCAGGCGTGGCAGAAGTCAGGATGCAGGAGCAGACACGGTGAGCGTCCAGCTGCTAGATGCAGAACAACGCGAAGTACGTGTGGCTGTTCGTTTGGGGTTTAAATAGCCTTGGAAGAACTTCCAGGTATGTATCCTTCCTCCAATCAGGTATGTATCCTTCCCCGACCACGCACGGATGGTAAATTAGTCCCACAGGTAAAGTAGTTCCTTTCAGGCCTCAAGGAGGCCGGGATCCTGCAGCATGGTCTACATCAGGTAAGTGCACCCAAGCACTCCCATAATGAGCCTGGCGCCTATGGCGTCAGGACTGATGTCTTTTATGAGCCTGGCGCCATAGGCGCAGGACACTGTCCAAAGGGCACCTATATGGGGTTGCTGGGTCCGTCCTTGGGGACTGGATGTCCGCTTTCGGAGACGCAGGGCTTGAACCGGCTCCCCGGGAGCGGGCATCATGACAAATTCATTCTCTATGGAGACAACTGACGAACTATGCTAGGATCATCTCCCCAATGGTAAATTCTATGTATTGGAATATGAGCATAATTATGAGAGAGGGCACTTTGGAATCTGTTAAATCCTTTAAGGCTAGTATGCTGGATCTTCTGATGGCAATTGAAGCATCAGAAGAAGAGCTTGTGCACCGTCCAGGGAGTGTTAATAGGAACCCTTTTAACTATGATTGGTCGATTACTATTGATAAGATCAGCACCTATTCCATTTATGTGGAGAATACTAGTTTCCCCATTAATGGGAATCACTTCTGATGTATTTTAAACAATGCCCATGTAATAAGGTGCAGGCTTTAAATATGTGCTTTAGATTACACCAGGTACACGCGGGTGAAAGAATCAAACATAGGAAATCCCAACAGGCACTATGCACCTTTACATGTAGATTTTGCACAACTGACATGCCACAAGAAACGTGAAGGCACTGGGTCACATCTGCCTGTATTTTAATATATCGAGTTTATGATTTTTTAGAGCTCCTATTGAAGTAGGATCAAAGTATGCAATTATTTTATTCCGGTCAAGATTGATGTGGAGTGAAAATGTGTCATTAATAATCGCACTGTAATATTTTCTTAATGTAATAATGGATCAATTGTTATGAATATGGAAGGAATAATATGAGTGAGCATGCTTTATGAGGGAGAGATTGATGTAAGATTTATTTTATCAATATTTGTTTAATTAATTTTTGTGAATGTGTATTGTAATCACCGCTGTGAATATTTAGCATGTTTTATATTTTCCTACATGTTATTTCTGTGTATATGTGTAAAGGTTTAATTGAAACCACAAATAAAAACATCCCTATTGTAGTTGCATTTTTGAAGGGACTTACTAATGTGCTGCCTCCAGTCCCTTTCATTGTACCAATGTGGGACCTGAACCTTGTACTGAAATACATACTTCATGGGTGCACCTTTTGAGCAATTACATTCATGTCCTCTAAGGATGTTAACCCTCAAAACTGTTTTCTTAGGGGCCATTATATCTGCACGTAGATTCAGCGAATTACAGGCTCTTTCATGTAAGCCTCCTTTTACCACCTTTTACAAGGAGAAGGTTGTTTTGAGGATCCGTCCTACCTTTCTACCTAACTCAAAAAATGGTACTTCATACTTTCTACCCGCTACTGCATCCCTACAAGGAAGAAGAGAGGCTACATCATCTTGATCCTAGGAGGGCCTTGAGTTTTTACATCTCCAGGTTGGCTAAACTGAGACAAGACAACCAACATTTTGTGCTTTACACGGGTCATAGATTAGGACTAGCAGTGATCAAGCAAACCTTGTCCCACTGGATTATACTATGTTTCTGATGTTTGTTAATCTGCTTAGAATCACATGCTGTGCATAGGTCCGACATCCAGTGGTCACTGCGGAGTATTGCATTTTGTTTTTCGTAGTCGAAAAGGGGACGTCGACAAGGCGTGTCTGTAACACTATCCCTATAGTGACGTGTGTTGTACCCACAATCCCTCACGCGTCGAGGTCCCTCAGATTGTTTTTTTCCGCCCAGCTACTGGTCGCCTTTAGGCGGAGCTCCTCGAGAGACATTGCAGATTTCATCTCCTCGACCTTTGGTCATTTTCCTATATTAATATAGAACATATCGATCCCCCCCTCGACGCTGTTGTGAAGCTGTCTCCGCCGAGCAAGATCTTCGACGGAGGGGACGAGCGGAGGAGATCCTTCGGCGTTGCCGAACACGTGGCCTGGCCTCGCAGGCCAAATACAGTAGGGAGAGTGGGGGTCGTGGGACATCTCTAATTCTTTTCTGAGAATGCCTTTCCTTTTCCCCTTCCTTTCCCTTGGGGTGGTTATCACGTTTTATTGCCTCGGCTATGGAGAGGACACCCTTTAGGTTTTGCCCGCTTTGCAAGGGCAAGTTTACTTGGAAGGACAAGCATTCACGGTGTAACCGCTGCTTGCCCCTCGATCACAAGGAGGAAGGTTGCACGGCTTGTCGGCTTCTTAAGCCGAAGACTCTAAAAGACCGTAGGGTCAAGAGGTGGGCGGCCTACGCTATGTCGAAGGCCGACGCTCCACCCACCATCGCTACCTCCGACAGTGACGAGGAACGTGATACCACGACCTCCGCTACGGAAGTCGAAAACCCCCTAGAGAGCGCACACGCGCTTCGTCGTCTGTCCCCGGCCCCGACGGGCTCGGCTCACGCCCTGCTTATGGGGATGAACACCCCGGCGACATTGACGCACACAAGACCACAAATAAGCACACAACCCATGGCTCTTCTTTGCCGAAGGCAAAGAGAGCATCAGCGCCCAAGGAGACGCAGGTTTCACCGGCGGCCTCCTCGGACCGTTCGGGTTCAAAGCCCCTCTCGCAACCGCAGCCGCGACCAGCGACTGGGCTTTCGGCAAATAAGGGCGCCGCCCCCAAATCGTCAGCCGGAGCGCATCAGCAGAAAGCGCATGCCGCCGTAGAGCGTTCGACACCCATAACGTCGAAACCACAGCTCTCCGCTGACAAACGAGTCGCTGAGAGCTTGGCGAGGATCGTGGTAGCCGACGCCCACAAGCGTACGCCGAAAGACACGTCGAGCGCTACGCAAAGGTCGAAAGACACGCCGAAAACACAGGGATGATCTCCTTCAGTCGAAGGGATTCCCAGCACACCTGAAGGCTTTTCGGAGGGCGACGGGACACTTTCCTCGACGTTGTGGGAGAGGTCGAGCCGTTTTCAGCTACAAGACACCAATTTTCCCCCGCTAGACCGCTCAGGGGTACCCCATGAAACCATGGAAAGGCTCCATCTCTGCATGGAAAGAATGGAGAGGTTTATGAATGCCCAAAACCCTCCCACTCCAAAGAGAATAAGAGAAGGGCCTCAGGAGGACCCCAGGGCAAAAATTCCAAGATTAGTCAATCCCCACCAGGACACAGCCTTAGACTTCCATAGTGTGTATGACCTCACTGGGGAAGAACATTATTTTGAGGAGGAGGATGATTTTATGGACGAGGAATAGGGACAGAACCAGGAGGAAGGTCTGGAAGACAGCCCAGACTTGGTAGGAGAAGGCTTCGGAGAAAATCCAGAAGAAGGACCTTCTCACCCCTGGCAATCCCCATCAATATATTCCGACACTGATGTCCTGAACCTAAATCCTCCTGACAATTCACCTGTTAGAAACACGTCTCCCATTGACGATCAACCCACATTTAATGCCCTGTTGCGCAGAGCAGCAGCACACTTCGAACTGGACACTGGGGAGCTCTCCCCTGAATTAGACTTTGTAGAAAGGGTAATTAAGGAGAAACCCCCGGTCAGTCAGACAATTCCCCTCCTCGCTTCGGTGAAGAGAAGAATCATCCCTTCGCTGTCCACACCCGCACTAATCAGAGGGGTCAATCCTAGAATTGAAAAACTTTTCACTCCTTCACCCTCAGACCCGCTGTACATCAGGGGACATTCCATTCCGGATTCCCTGGTAGTAACCAACACAAGAAAGAGGGCAGGGGTACCACTTTCCACCAGTGAGGCACCACCTGACAAGGCGGGCAAGCGGTTATATGCCCTTGCAAAAAGAGTTACATCCTCGGCCGCCTTTTCGGCAAGAATTGCCAACAACAATTCTTTGCTCGCTAGCTATGCGGACGCGCAGTGGGCCAAACTGCGCAAAGACGCCGAAGAAGCGCCGGAACCATTACGTACACGCCTGCTTTCAACTATTGGCGAAGGAACCCAGGTCAACCAGAGTATTGTAAAGAGCTCTCTGGATGCGGCAGAAACTGCGGGACGTTCCCTAGTTCAGGGAATAGTCCTAAAACGACACGTATGGCTGCGCAACTCAGGGTTCAAGCCAGAGACACAGGCGTCTTTAATAAATAAACCTGTTGAAGACTCAAACCTCTTCGGGAAAGCGGTGGATGAGGCTCTGGAGATGGCTAAAAAAGAGTTCGATACTATCAAAACTCTTGACCAAATCTCTAAGCCCTCTACCAGGCGCGGCTATGGCAACAAACGCTTTTTTCGTGGCCAACGCCAACAACAAAACCAGCAGCAACAGTACCCTGCCACCAATTTCCAGACCAATAGTGGCCAGTACAGCCAAAGAGGACAGCGCCGGGGCAAAGGAAGAGGGCGAGGGTCCACCCCCAGAGGTTCCCAAGCCCCTAACAACACCAAGTGACGCGAAGATTCGCGTCCCCTCCCATGCAACACCGGTCGGGGGCCGGATAACATCCTTTCTTCCAGCATGGGAGGGTATAACGTCAGACCGCTGGGTACTTTCCACCGTAGCCCACGGATACTGCATCGAATTCAACAGTTCCCCAACATACAAACCCCCGAGGGGACGACGCATGTCACCGGAACATCTTGCCATCCTTCTACAAGAAGTACAACAACTGCTGGAAAAAGGAGCCATAGAGGTCGTGCCTCTATCTCAGGTAACGGAAGGTATTTATTCAGTGTACTTCCTTGTACCCAAAAAGGATCTAACCATGCGACCTGTATTAGATCTGCGCCCAGCGAACAAGTTCATCAAACCCCAAAAGTTTCGTATGGTGACCCTACAGGAAGTAATCCCACTGCTATCACAGGGAGATTACATGACAACATTGGACATGAAAGATGCATACTTTCATATTTTAATGTTGCCAGCGCACAGAAAATACCTCCGGTTCATGATAGAGGGCAAACACTACCAGTTCAGAGTGCTACCCTTCGGCATAGCATCAGCACCAAGGGTATTCACGAAGGTACTGGCAGTGGCAGCGGCCCACCTGCGCAGGTTGTCCATCCCAGTTTACCCTTACCTCGACGAATGTCTCATAACAGGGGATTCTTACGAAACATGCTTCTCCAATACCCAAAAGACTGTAGACCTTTTGTTCCAGTTGGGCTTCTCCATCAACGAAAAGAAGTCCAGCCTAGACCCCAGCCAAATCAAACAATTCCTAGGGGCTCTAATTCAAACAAAGGACGGCCTCGTCTTCCCCTCCAAAGAGAGGGTCCAAAACATGTTGTTTCAGATCCCTCAATATGTGACCGGTCGAGAGGTGACGGTACGCAAAGCAATGCGCTTGCTAGGCATGATGGCGTCGTGTATTTATTTGGTACCTTACGCGCGCCTACGGATGCGCCGAATGCAGGAGTGGCTCAACAGCCAGTGGTGTCAGGCCAGAGGACTATGGGACGACCTAGTGATGGTCTCGCAGGCCTTAGTTCTCTCGCTACGGTGGTGGACAAAAGAAAACCTAGAAAAAGGGAAACCCTTTGCCACACCCGCGGCGGAAGCCACTCTAACCACAGACGCATCCCTCACAGGATGGGGGGCTCACCTATCCCATCAAACTGCTCACGGGGAGTGGACTCCGAAAGTAGCATCCAAACACATCAATCTTCTGGAGCTACTAGCGGTGTTCAAGGCGCTAAAAGCCTTCAAGGAACACCTACAAGGCAGGACAGTGATGGTCCTTACAGACAGCACCACAGCCATGTATTACATCAACAAACAGGGGGGAACCCACTCTCCAGGACTGTCCAAACTGGCCCAAAACATATGGAAGTGGGCTCTCAAACAGAATATGTTCCTTCTGTCACAACATGTACCAGGGGAACTCAATCTGCTGGCAGTCAAACTCAGCAGAGATTTCCCCCTGCCCGAAGAGTACGAATGGCGACTGCACGAAGACATCGTCTTCGACGTCTTCACGCAATGGGGGTTCCCAGAAATAGACCTGTTCGCAACCCTGGAGAACTCACAATGCCAAAGTTACGCCTCCAGGTACCCCCAGAACCAATCCAAGGGGAACGGTCTGTCGATTCAATGGTCAGGGAGATTTGTTTACGCTTTTCCCCCGACTCCCCTTCTCAACAAGGTAGTGCACAAGATGCACCAGGAACAAGTAACCATGATACTGGTGGCTCCAATGTGGGCCCGACAGCCATGGTTCGCTCACTTGATGGAGATGTCTCTATCTCCCCCAGTGAAACTCCCCTGCCCGTACAACATGCTGTCACAAGACAGGGGCAGGACTCTGCTTCCATGCCCCCAGAACATGAACTTAGCAGCCTGGCTCCTGAGATCATAGAATTTGGACATCTACAGCTCCCGCAGAGATGCATGGGCATCCTCAGGGAAGCCAGAAAACCTAACACTCGCCACTGCTATTCTAGCAAATGGAAGAGATTTGTCATTTGGTGCAGAGGAAAGAGCATCAACCCAATTGACTGCTCTCCCACACATATTATTCTATACCTGACCCATTTATTGGATTCAGGTCTAGTGTTCAATTCCATTAAAGTCCACCTAGCGGCACTTTCTGCATACACCACTTCCCAACTCAAAGTGTCGTGGTGGAAGATCCCTGTTATAAAGGCCTTCATGGAGGGAGTAAAGAGAATAGACCCCCCGATAGCTGACCCAGCTCCCGGATGGGACCTTAACGTGGTACTTGCCAAACTCATGGGCTCACCATTTGAACCCATGCACAAAGCATCTCTTAAAGACCTCACTCTTAAGACTGCTTTTCTAATAGCTATCACCTCCATCAGGAGAGTAAGTGAACTACAGGCTCTTTCTGTTCTAGACCCCTTTGTTACAGTTCACAAAGATAAAGTGGTTCTACGCACTCACCCAAGGTTTGCTCCAAAATTCATCTCAAAATTCCACGAAAACCAGTCTATAGAACTACCAGCGTTCTTTCAAAATCCTTCCAACTTGGGAGAAAGGACTCTGCACACACTAGATGTCCGCAGGGCGGTCATGTTCTACATGGAAAGAACCAGACCACTGAGGAAGACTAATCAGTTCTTCGTCTCGGTGGCAGCAGGAAGAGAAGGGGGTGCAGTTTCAAAGTCCACTATTTCTAGATGGATTGTTCAATGCATCACTCTCTGCTATACTCTTGCTAAGAGAGAACTGCCCTTTAGGCCAAGAGCACATTCTACTCGAGGCACGGGGGCGTCCATAGCATTCATTGCAAATGTTCCCCTTGAGTCCATCTGCAAAGCGGCTACCTGGAGTTCTGTGCACACCTTTACAAAACACTACTGTCTAGATGCACACTCTAGATCTGACTCCCAGGTGGGACAGGCAGTATTAAGACATCTTTTCTCTACTGTTCCTTCTCATAACCCACCACCAACTCTGGGTACTGCTCGCTAGTCTATGCACAGCATGTGATTCTAAGCAGATTAACAAACATCAGAAGACAATGCATTACTTACCGTAAAAGCATTTCTGATGGTTGTATCTGCTTAGATTCACATGCGCCCACCCTTCCTCCCCGCTTGGATGGAAGGAACATAGACATCTTTCTATATTTCTCTCTTTTCTGTACTCACTCACGTCTAGAAGGCTCCCTCAGGGCAGAAAAATACAAACAGAGGGACCTCGACGCGTGAGGGATTGTGGGTACAAGACACGTCACTATAGGGATAGTGTTACAGACACGCCTTGTCGACGTCCCCTTTTCGACTACGAAAAACAAAATGCAATACTCCGCAGTGACCACTGGATGTCGGACCTATGCACAGCATGTGAATCTAAGCAGATACAACCATCAGAAATGCTTTTACGGTAAGTAATGAATTGTCATATCAGAATGCCGCAATTTACCGGATAAAGACGTGTCAACAGGAATTGCGACCTGCCTTGCTCTAGAAACCTTTCTCCGAAAGGAGCTCTGGGAGATGCGTTCGTAGTGGACTGTGAGTTTCCACTCCTGTACGCATTTCCTCCAGTCCCTGTCATTCCTCACTTCCTCAGGAGGTTGAGGAAGTTTAGGAAAAACATGATCCTGATTACTTCTGATTGGACCAGAGAATGTGATACCCAGACCTTCTGGACATGTCCATCTGCCCCCCAATTTGTCTTCCCCAAAGAGAGGATCTACTCTCACAAGAGGGAGATTGCATTCTCCATCCAGAGATCAGGACTCTCAACCTTCACGCCTGGTTTCTGAAAGGTTGAGATACAAGGATTGGGACCTTCCAGAAGACGTAGTGTAAGTGTTGCATTCAGCTAGAAGGCCAGCAACAAAGTCTCTGTACTGCTGCTGTTGAAATACGTTTTTCAGATGGTACTGAGCTAAGAATGGATCTTTCACTTGCGACACACCAGTGGTGTTGTCCTTTTTGCTTAATTAGGCCCATCAGGGACTTCAGGTTGCCACTGTAAAAAAGGCTATCTGACATTGCTTTCTATTTTTAAGGGCTTGCCAGGTCAGGGATCCCATTTTAAAATCCCCATTGCAGTTACATTTTTTAAGGGACTTACTAATGTGCTGCCACCTGTCCCTTTCATTGTACCAATGTGGGACCTGAACCTTGTATTGAAATTCCTCATGGGTGCTCCTTTTGAGCAATTACATTCATGTCCTCTAAGAATGTTAACCCTCAAAACTGTTTTCTTAACGGCCATTACATCGGCACATAGAGTCAGTGAATTACGGGCACTTTCATGTAAGCCTCCTTTTACAAGGAGAAGGTTGTTTTGAGGATCCTTCCTACCTTTCTACCTAAGGTAGTTTCTGAATTTCACCTAACTTGAAAAATGTTACTTCCTACTTTCTACCCACCACCGCATCCCTACAAAGAGGAAGAGAGGCTACATCAACTTGCTTCTAGGACGGCCTCGAGTTTTTACATCTCCAGGTTGGCTAAACTGAGACAAGACTACCAACTTTTTGTGGGTTACATGGGTCATAAATTGGGACTATCGGTGACAAGCAAACCTAATCCTGCTGGATTATACTATGTATATCAGAATACTACAATTTAGTGGGTAAAGGCGTTCCTACTGGCTTACAAGTGCACTCAACTAGGGGTGTGGCACTTCATCGGCTTTGCAGAGAGGAGTACCGGTACAGGACATCTGGGCTGCTGCTACTTGGTCCTCTCTGCATACATTTACAAAATATTATTGCCTGGACTCTGCGTCGGGACAGGAGGCAAAATATGGGAAGACTGTTTTACACAGCGTTAATGGAAAATACATTCTTGTTCCCAACTCCGACATCATACTGCTTTGGAAGTGTATCAAATATGAGGAACACGTGGGAGGACACAATCCATTTGAAGAACAAATTACTTACCACTGCTAATGTTCTTTCGATTGGATGTTCCTTCCACGTATTCCTCATTGCTCCTCCCATTCTGCCCTTCAGTAGAATATCCGTGTATTACACCTTCCTCCTGTTTATAATCTGGCCTTTTTGACCTTGTTAATATCTGTGCTCTTGAAGAGAGGAAAAACTAGAACTGAGGTAACGGGTGCAGTGCATGCTCTATATATATATATATATATATATATATATATATATATATATATATATACAGACGGTGACATCATACTCAAGGATGGACGGAGGCCATCGAGGGGCACGGGTCGACGAAGATGCACAGCGCCCTCTACTGGGAGAAATAATTTTCTGAAGCAGCTAGCCCTGGAAGGCAATATCAAAGATGAGGAATACGTGGGAGTAATGTCCAATCGAAAGAACATTACCTGGAGTAAGTGATTTGTTAATCTCGATGTTAATAATATTGTCTCATCCTATATCGATTTTGAAAATATATCAATACAGCGCCAAAACTCTATATATTGCCCAGCCCTAACCCTACTATCTGAAAAACCTGTCTAGCTAAGTGTGATGGCCTAAAGGCAACATGCCTAATCTACCCAAGACTCTCGCAGGGAACAATTGAGGTGATCCCTCTTCCATCGTCTCCAGTGTAATGTAGGGTATGGGTTTGTGTCTCAGCCAATCAGGCCCTGTTGGTCTTATCCTTACACACCTGACTATTCACCTCCCTAGTACTAGCTGTCACTCTCCCTTAACTCCTTTTACTCTCCTCCCTCCACCTCCCACAGTCACTCCTCTCTCGCCCTGACAATTCTGCATCTGTCCCTCTGATGTTCCTCTATTATCTCCTTCCATCTTTCAATATTACTCCCTGCCACTCCCGCTCTCTCCTCCCCAATGCTTCTACTCTCTCCTCACTACTACTCTGCTCCCCTCTACACACTACTATTCTCCTCTGCACACTACTACTCTCACTCCAGCCACACCTTTTCTCTCAGTCACCCTCCTTTCACTTCCCAAGTCATATTTCCTTTCACTCCCTACTCTCCTTAAATCAGTCGCACACTTACGCACATTTCGCACACATGCAAACCCTCAAACCCAAGTTCCACCCCTTCCGACCAGCCAATATCTCACCTTGGACACTCCTTACATAATTCTTCTCCATACTCCTCTACTATTTCCTTCCTCTGCCTGGTCTTTTCATCCTCCTGCTTCTCTCTTTTTTTTTTTAATTATTTTTTTATTAACTTGACAGCACAACAAAGAACAGCAGAGGGAGCCACATGGCACCAGCGCAAGAACAAGCAGTGCGAGTATTAAATACAAATGAATAAAATATGACATATTGGTAAAAGGCAGATTACAAGTTATTGCATATACACCTTAACAGGTCATTGACTAAGGGGAACCACCTGGGGAAACAGAGGGAGAAGTTGATGGTGAGGCCAAGGCAGAGATAAAGTCTTGGAATCTCGGCCAAATATCCCTAGGCCTGGAGCACGAACACTGCATCGCACCCCAGGACTGCTCGGTGTCGTGAGCCCATGTGACCGATCTAAGCCATTGCGTATAGGTAGGGGCTCTAGGACGGAGCCAACATAGTAATATACAGCGGACTGCCAGCAGCATGCAGAGGCCTGCCAGTTTCTTAGAGTCACGAGGCAACTGGGGGAAATCGTGGAAGAAGCAGTGCAGTGGGGTAGGTGTTATCGGGTGTTCCAGAATGTCGGACAATGTATAGCAAATGTCTAGCCAAAATTGGGATAGGCGGGGGCAGAGCAACAACATGTGTATGTAGGTAGCCTGGTCTGCGCCACACCTGGGACAGGAGGGGGGGTGAGCATCAATCATGCGATGGAGTCTCATGGGTGTATGATGATATCTGTGCAAGATTTTAGACTGGATAAGTTTAAATTTGGTGTTGTAGGAGACCTCGTGAGTACGGGCGCACATCCGACCCCACCTCTCATCAGTGATCTCAGAGCCGAAGTCCTCCTCCCACCTGCGCCGCAGCTCGGCGAAGTGGGGGGCCGCTCTGGTTTGCAATAAGGAGTAAAGTCTAGACACCTTGCCCTTGAAGGAGAGATAGGAGCAGAGCTCCTCCACTATAGGTTCATCAGAGGGAAAGGCGGGGAAAAGCGGGTATTTGGACTTAAGATGTCCACGGAGTGACGAGTACTGCAGCCACACCGAAGGTCGACGCCTAAGGGAGGGAGGAAGGTCAGACCATTCTATAAAGTTACCCTGTTCAAAGCCATCGCGCAGAGACAAGAAGCCAGCAGCGGCCCAGCAAGTGACCACTGAAAGTGGAACGTGCGGAACATCGGGCAGGAAGTTCCACAGTGGGAGATCCCCGTGGAAAGGATAGGGGATGTCGACCATGGACCAGAATTTGGACAAGGCCAGAGACGTACTGGCTACAGGATTTGCAGAGTTTGAGTCAGGGGCAATCGGTTGGAGGACCAGGGAGCCGAGCACACGGTCACAGACAGTGAGCTTCTCGAGACGAACATGTGGGGGGGATCAGTGTTATTGAACCAGAATGCAGCAAACTGTGATTGGGCCACCACCCAGTATCTGACAAACTCGGGTGCGCTGAAGCCGCCCAACGCCTTAGGGGTGGATAGTGTGGAAAGTTTGAGGCGGACGGCCCCGGAGTGCCAGAGGAAGGTATTACATATGCGGCGCAGTGTTCGAAAGAAAGTGTCCCCTGGCAATAGAGGCTCCTGCTTCTCTCTTGACCTCACCCAAACATCACACCTTCCTGCTTACCGTGCCCCCTTTTATCCATCTCCTTCCCTCTCCATTGGCTTTTTCTCTTACCTGCTTCACTGGGCCAGCCAATGTCTGTCCTTTGCCCAGAGGAGGTATTACAATAATGAAAACATGCAAAAGGGGTCTTAAGCCCCACCTCTTTTTGGTAAGTGGGACCACCAGTCAATGTTTCAGTGAGGACTTCCTGGGTGGTCAAGAATGCTGGTTTGTTGAGGGCACTGCTTCATGGCCCCCCTGCAGGTGAGCGTAATGTCCTTAAGCGGATGAGTCCTGCATGATGAGCCAGGCCCTGCCTCGCACTGGTGTTGTGCTTGAGCAGCTTTCTGTCTCTGAGCGGGCAGATCTGGTAAGAGCCCTCCAATCTTCCAGCAAAGACTGGTCACATAGCAGCTTGCTTCATCGCAGCTGTTGCATGGTTTTCTCTGCCTCTTGTCCGCTCGGCCTGGTCTCTCTCTTGTGCCTCGCTGGCTATTTCATTAAGACTGATGATAGTGGAGATCTTACACAACAAAGGGAAAGAGACTGATCAGAAGGGTGCTGTTCAAGCATTGGGTGATAGGTTGGGGTACTTAAGTCAAGCAAATAGGCACTGGGGGGCGGGATATGGGGAGGGAGAAAAGACTGGGTTCCTCATAACTCGCATGCCCTGTCTCTGTGGTAGGACTGACTCTGGCGTAAACCCTGGTAGGCCGCCATCCCAGGCTGAGAGGGGTCCTTATCCCACCTGGCATGGTGAGATCTCCGGCTCTGTGAGCAGTCTGGAAGCTGTCATTGCTTCTCCCTTGAATATGTCATTTCATCTACTGCTGGGGCCCTGATCTATTGGGCAGCAGGGCGATATGATGGGTTAGGCTGTCTCTCTGGTTGTCTTCCTGGGAGCAGATTTTGCTTCTTTAACTCTGCTCAGGTTTCTGTATTGTCTCTTTGGCGGCAGGTGGCACATTGCACAATAAACGAAGTCAGGCGCAGAGCTAAAAACAGCCCTGGAAAGTATTTCCAAGCCAATCTACCATTGCAATGAGCAAGACTGGATCCCTGAGAGCAGAATGGGGATTGGCTGCGCCCCCCAAAGTAATTTGAGAACAAAATGGTGCAAATTGAAGCACTATGTATACAAAAACAAATCGTATATTTCACGGACAGTTCAGGTGGAGAAATAAGGAAACATTGCCATTCTTTATGGTCTGTCAAAATTCTAAGGTACGGTATTCCTCTCTAACACCAAAAATGATGTGCCGGAAAACACTTGGATAAATAGCGGGCATACTTGGATGCATAGCAGGCATACTTGGATGCATAGCAGGCATACTTGGGTGCATAGCAGACATACTTGAGTGCATAGCAGGTATACTTGGATGCATATCGGGCATATACATTTGGCCCACAAGAGAAGCTGTGCTTAGTTCAGAGCTGGTGAAGGGTTCCCCGCTCTGAAAAAATGCCCACTGAGCCTTCTTCTGATGCCAGGAGATGTGGCAGCACATATTATCCGACAATGTTCGTCCTGGATAATAATGGAGCGTCAGAATTGATGCTATTACATGGCAGGGTGCTGTCCTCATGAAGCAAGTTATACTGTATGAGTGCTGCTCAAGCAGTCCAGTGTGCTGCTAATTATATTAGAGGAGCACTCAAATATTCAGGGGTCCTGCTATTGATGCCCACTTGTCCCAGACTTCCCGAGGTGATCCCGGAAGGATCAACCAACACCCTTTGGAAACACTGGGTCCTCTAGCCCAAGCTTAGGATACAAGAGGGATACGCGGCATGGCACTTCTGAACCAGAGACATCTTAATGGGCGGGCATGGGGGGCCACTGCCAGAGTCCTCACCCGGGGAGCGGCCCCCACCTAGCTGCTAATGCAAAGAAGCTAGTGCATATTATTTTGAACAAAACGGAAATTATACATGCCACGGTAATGTCCAGCGGGCTGGTGAGTCTTTGTCCTGATGCCTGTCTGTTGTTAATTAAGGTCTGATGTGATGGATTAATCATGTAATGCATTCTGTGTTCTATGAACTACATACAGTTTTGCATTAACTACCATACACTGAAGCAGCGTTTTGATCTTTCTTTGTGCAATATATTGATGACGTTCGATAACCAAAGTTGAAATGCACATTGATTTACTGGTGTGCTAGAGAAGATGGCGTGTGTGTTAAGTACTTGTTACGGAGATCTGTGTTTGTATGCAAGATCACAATTCCAGTTCCCGTTCAGCAAATTTCACCTTTCCTCTTTCTGAAGTTCATCAACTTGAGCCCATCAACTTGGGGATATTAACGCATAATATGGTACATAGAGGTAACACAGAACCCATGTGGCGCAGGTCTAAAGCTCGGTTCCTCCAAACGAGTGCTGTAAAAACTGGGAAACGCCTTCCCATGATGGGCACAGTGCGTTAGGAGACGTGGTACGATTGCAATATTTGCAGCAGTGGAGCTACTGTGTTGAGGCTTTGTGCAAGCATTTCCACCTGATGACTGTGTTCATGCCCAGACCATCCTACCTCATTTTATAGTACAGTGCTGTCTTCTGGGAAACATTTCGCCATCTCGCATTCAGGTGGCCTTTTCTAGACCATTGCCTGCTCTCTCTTTTCAGGTAGGCGATTTCACTGGAAGGGGTCCTAGATAGGAGCACGCTGATCATAGGCATCTGAAAATCTTATTTTCAGGGACACTTGTTTGACACAAAGTGGTTTGCTTTTTCAACCATTTCAGATTTCTTCTTATCATGAATCGTGATTTGCCAGTGTGTATCAAAAAGTGGTTAAAGGCAGGTGACATTATCACATACTTTCCATTGTTTGTTGTATTGAAGACTTTAAAATACAATAGTAAATTCAAGATGAGATCTTTTAGCCACAAATGCATTTGTTTTCTGGTACTTGCACAATCCTTTTTTGCATAATGTTTCATACAGATTTTCTTTTAATGATCATGTTGATTTTTCATGTGATTTGTGCACCAGATCAAGTCAACAAAGCAGGATATTATTTTGACTTAATGTTCTGTTGCAAGTCATGCAATTCCTACGAGTTCTCTCCCGAAATATCTTAATTTTATTACAAATTGTTATTTATTATTAGATCGCAATCCTTCCACTTTACAAGATTAACTTTTTATCATCATAAAATATTGTTTTTTCCTTTTTATGTAGTGTGTGTAATTTTGTAAACCAAATCACAAAACAAAACAAAATAAGGGACATTAGATGGATGGTCATTTGTGTTGACTCATAAGTAAATGTATTGATGGACAAAATAAGGATATTATTTTTAGTTCATAAAAGTCAGACATTACCAAATGACTGTGCCTTCTTGTATGACAAGACCTAAGAAACAATGTGGTCCAGGGTCAGACTGGGCTCACATTCCAGCTTCACCACTTAACCAAAGTGTGTAACCCTGGGGAACTCGTTTAATCTCATAATGACAAAACTGTCAAAAAATGCACCTCATAGTCCCTACAAATAACGATTACCTAAGAGTACATTTAATGTCTCATTGCATCTAGAAACTGACCTTTGAAGCATGTCCTATTAAATGGAGCTTAAACCATTTGTTTACTGGTTTGTTGTTTATTTGTAACGCGCACCTAACCCTGAGGTAACTGGGTGCTTGAGCTTATGACATAGTTACAGATGCATACAGTATAATACAGAAAGCAGTGCTAGCCTACCAGGGGTTACAGGTTTAGCAGGCTAGCATATTAATACAGATAAGTGCCGAGAGTTGTCGCTGGTAGTTACATTATGGTCGACAGTGCAGGAAGTAAGAGGCCATCAAAACAGTGTGACAGGGTTATTTCGGGTAAGGATAAGCCAGTGGCCTGTTAGTGTTTATTCTCAGACGGCCAGTTCTTCACCTTGGCTCTCAAGGACCAGAAGGATTGTTCAGCTCTGATCGTAGGTTGGAGGGGATTCGGTTGCAAATGTGGGCCTCGTCACTACATGTAAAATACAGGGAAGCCCTAAATGCCAGGATGGTGGGTCTTCTGCCCCATGGTGTAACCACGGGAAACGATTGCTAGGCTCTTTTGACCTTTCTCGTGTTTGGGGAAATCCTATTGTTGCAAATGACGAGTAAATCAAAGATGTTGGTAAAATCAGCCCACTTGGCCAGATGTGAGGATCTCATTGCCATTAATTGCAGAACATCTGGCAGAGGTGGGCAGGTTCCAGAAAAAGCCACATAGGGCCTGTTTTTCAATGGGATTCCACCATTGTAAAAAGCATTTGTAAATCGGACTCTTAGTCGTATATCAGGACGACTAGGATTCAAAAGAGGCCTGGAATATTTTGTTTTCAAAGTGGGCCCCTTTTACAATGTCAGTGCAAGCGAACGTAGCACTCTCAAACGGCAGTTCGTCCCCAATAAAAGTTGGAAAATATTTGTCCAAATGGTGCCTTGACAAACACATTTGTCCATATTTAGGGTTTTAAAAACTAGTATAACACCAAGAAAAACGGAACATAAAAACACCTATTCTTTAAGAGTGAGGAAAAAGCTACTGGAAGGCGTCTTTTGAATCCTAGTCTACCCTTAGTCATGTCCTGATAAGAGAATAAGGGCCTGATTTTACAGGGGTGCAATTCCGGTGAAAAACGCTCTGTAAATCAGGCTCCATGTGGCTTTTGCTGCTAGCTGCCCATCTCTGCCAGTTCCTTGTTGTGGCCCTGAGGAAAGTGGCGACGCCTGGCTCTTGGTGGCAATGACGAGCGGTGAGTTGGTAATGGCAGTCTAACCCCTGGCAAGTCGGCGAAGGTCGGAGCGGCCTCTTTTTTTCTGTCACAAAACGGTTCGTGTCTTTTTTTTTCTTCTTTTTCCCTGTTCCTGTTGCCTGGGCCAGGAATCCCCCCAGTGTTTCCAGTGGGAACTGCAGCACTTTGAAGAGAAAAAACGCACACACGGGCAAACTCTACTTGGAAAGTTAACGGAGGGAAGAAGCAGAGAGGACAGACCGGACACAAGGGGCACTGGGGGCAGAGGGACGCCGGTCTGGGGGGCTGCAGAGCAAGGGGTCATGCCAGGCAGCAGCGGGTGAGAGATGCCTCCTGGAGCTGGGCAGTTGCCTGCACCGGGGGAACATGGCGCCCATTTCCTGCCCTGCCTGCTGTTGCTCCTCTGCCTGCTTCTGCTGGGGGGCGCCCGCGGATGCCAGCCCTGCCCGCCCAACTGCACCTGTGACCCGGCGGGCGGCTGCAACCTCAACTGCTCGGGGGCGCTGCTTCTCGGGCCCCGGGGGCTCCTGCTGGAGGAGCTCGGGGTGCCTCCCGAGGTCACCCGACTGTAAGTATCTCAGGGCCCCTGCCTTGGTGCGTGGAGGGGAGAGGGGTTGTGGGCCGTGGATGGGTATATATCGCTGCGTGTGTGTGTAGCGGAGGGATTTTTTTTAAACCTTTGTCACCGTGGCGTAAGTGGGCGCTTGTAGAGCTGTGTATGGGTTCGTCGGGATAGCCTAGCACATCTGTACGAGGAAGCGGGTGGGTCTACATCACGGCGTAGGCATCCTGTAATGACTGGGGCTGTGAATGGACCGGTTATGCGGTTGCCTGTAATTGTGTTTATACAGCGCTTTGTGTGTTTGGGGACTCTTTTGGCGCCGGGTTTGCTAACTTTTAGGGTTGAGCACATTCAAGATCTTAATGTGGCCCCCGTACTGGCTTTTGTACTCGAGGCGCTGCGGGGCTGAGGGCCTTTGGCCAGGGCTGTACTGGAGAAGGCGATGTCGTGGGTCAGGGATGACGGCAGGCGTCAGCCCCGTCGTTTGATGTCACATAGATAGCCGGGTGTGCGTGGACCCCGCTGGCACAGCAGTAGGTGCTGCTGTAGAGTCCTGCTGATGTGTTTTGGGTGAGCGCTGTGCTTGCCCTACACTACACCGGGATTGCTGGCGGTGTTCTAGCTGTGCGGCCTCAGTGCACCCCGCCACTGAGTCTTAGGTGTATATTCCCTTGTATCCGTTTTTGGATAGTCTGCTTTGCCGTTCTCTGCTCGGGGAGGGGAGTTCTTTTGCATGCCTGAGTTGGCTGATGGATTTTGAGCTCGTGCACAGAAGTGGCGAGATGGGAAAATCAGACTGTGGGGCTGGTGCGAAGGGGTTGCTGCGTTTGTCGGCTCATCGAGTCGTCGGGCGCTCTGCCATTCAAATTGTTAATGCTACTTTCAATACAGAGACAACACCCCCCTTCTTTGCACCCAAGGCCAAGGTTTAGCGCATACTACTCGACCGCTCCCCTCTCCCGGTGTCCTGGACTCGTCATAAAGCCCGCATGAAGGTGTCCACAGCCAACGGTGTTAACCCCAACAAACCAAACCACCGCTCGTTATTTTTAGCATACAATTGTGTGACTTCAGCAAGAAACAAATCAGCATATTTCTAAATAAAAAAAAATCGCCTCCCACCGAGCCCTTCACGTGCTCGCAAATCCTGATCGGATAGGATCCTGCTGCGAAGTTTCCGGCCCCGCTTCAAAGAGCGGATTGTAAGAATTTCAGGAACCGTCTCTTAGGAACATGGTCCGTTCTAACTGTTCACTGTGCTTTTTTGCCCTTTGCGGTGGTCGTGTGCTTGTTGGGGTTCTGTTTGTGTATTGCGTGACCGTAGCGCCCAGAAGCCGCTTACAAGTGGCTTTATGGCCCTTTTAAATGGCCGACGCAAATTCACTCGGCGGGCGGGATTTCAATGAAAGGTCCTCCCCATTCAAACTTTATATATTTTGCGGGAGTGCGATTCGTTCTTTCCTCCCTTTTCTCTCTCTATATATGTATATATATGTGTGTATGTAGCAAGGGATATGCATGTAGGAAGGGGATGACGAAGAGGCGGGCCAGACAGAAGGCAGAGTGCGTTAGGTATTAAAAAAAAAGCTGTATGGGTTCTACAGGTTCGAATTCCTCCCTCCTCGTGAGGTCAAGTCATTGATATACATTACATTCGCTAATAACTCTTCCTGCGTTTAGAATTGGTAGGAATCCTGTTATTAATAGTATGATGCTTTGTATTGCTGGCTTCCACTAGGTACGTTAGCCACATTCCTCGTGTTTTTATACTTAGCTGCCTTTGATATGATAGGTTATTTATAACACGCCTAATACCCGGAGGCTTCTAAGCTCGGACACGGGGATCGAACCCGTGTCGTCCTGCTTCAAAGGCGAGCCCCAGTCTCTGATCTTGGCAAATTACCCGCTCTCCTCGTTTCCCATGCCCACCAACACTGCTGCCTCCCCTTCGAAGCAAGGGTGGGCGAGGAGGCGCTTTGGAAATGCGGACCGCGCTTCTTGTACATATACAGACGAGTCCCCGAATAGTCTAGCACTGGCTTAAGATGAGCCCTGTTTTCGCGTGGACCCCTAAGGCGAACTTTCAGAGTGGCAGGTGTGTAGACACAGCGCACAGTGCTCAGTGTGGCCACGGGGCTCCAACACGGACTGATTTGATTGTCCCTGTCCCTTAGTAGCACAACTGCGGTTGTCAGAACCGTGCCTTTTTTCTGGCACTGCTTTAGCGCGCTGCAGTGTCGCATAGCTCTCAGAAGGCAGCTTATTAGCGCTTTATAAAACAACGAAGCAAATACAATGTGGGGACATTGGAGTATACTGTCCTAAAATGAAGTTGTGGATAGATTCCTAGCTAAGTGGCCCTTGCTGGTCAACAGTCCTTTCGAACTGAAACACACAGTGGGCCTGATTCATGGAATTTTTTTGCACGGTGCAAAAGTGACTTTGCACTGCCAACAGACACCCCAATTCATGTAACAGTGCAAAGTGTCTCTTTGCCTTGCAAAGTCACTTTGCACTGTAACAATACACTTTGCACTGCTCCATGAATCAGGGTGTCGGCAGTGCAAAGTCACTTTTTAGCAATGCAAAGTCACTTTTCACCGTGCAAAAAAATTCCATGAATCGGGCACAGTGTCGTTTTTGATTGGGAAACAATGGAATTCGACAAACGGAAATTTGGACAGAGGAACGGACATTGTGTTTTTTTCCTCACAAATCAATTTCATGCCGCCATCTTAAGATTCCTTCTATCTAGCTCCCCACCGCCACTTCCTGTTCAAGATTAGATTCTGTGTTGATGTAGTGCTATTTGCCAAATTCCGGCCCTTTCCAGGTGCTTTAATAAGGGAGGCTGCGGGTGGAGATTGCACAGAGAGAGATCTGTGTGGCCCGAGTATCGCTGTGCCATCTTTACGCCCATAACACACATGCAAAGGATCCTGGGGTGCAGGGTGTACAGAATAAAACACATTATTGACACAGCAGTGGCAGTGGTGGTGCAGTGCCGGTGCCATGACCACTAGTCGAAGGATGTCTGCTTATGGGCGGGTGCATGACACATGGCGGCAAGATAAACACGTCTTCACATACTCAGACCCCAGTCTGCAAGGAAACCCTCACATTCCAGGCATCCCACAGTGAGGCCACCTCAGAGGCAGATGTGCGCAGGGTCGGACTGGGGTGTAACATTGTCTCGGGCACCAATGACAAAGTGGCCCGCAGTTGCAAAGGGCAATTCATTCCTTTTGAGACAGACTGAGTATTAAGCAAGGGGAACTTGTTGGATAAAATGTGATGCAAACTGTGCAATTTAAAGAATGTGTACCGAGCAACAATGGTCAAAACTACTAGCCGCCTGGTTAAGTAACTCAACAAACTGGGCCACATTGGCCCAAAAAGTGACGCACTTTGACCCAAAAAACAGGCCTGCACCAGCATTTTTCGTTTTTGGTTCAGTCGTTGCCCTATAGGCCAGTCCGAGCCTAGATGTGCGCTTTCCTAAGCATAACGTAGCTGTGCTGCTTGAATAGACCGTGGCACACGGGCAAAAATACTGTGTAGAATGTTCAGGGCTCGTGTGTTTATTTATTTATTTTATTTTATTGGATATTTGTAAGGCGCATACACAACTAATGGTGTTTCAAGGACCCACAAGACAAAAGATATTCGTATCGTGCAAGTGCAACAACAAGAAGTGCAAGGGGGTGCCGTTCTGCGCAAAATGCTAAAGTGCTAGGGTGGGAAGGGAAGTGCAAGGTAAGAGAAGAGAGTGGAAGTGAAAGGGAGAGGTACGGGGGGCACAGGGGCTAGGTGAGTGCTAAGGGGAGCCTGGGATGGCAAGTACCAGGTATTGCAGGGGGTGAGGGTCCACATGCTAAGTGCGAGGAGGGGGTGGACTGGTTGGGGGCTGGTCACCAGTAGAACTCAGAGGGAATCAGGCAGCCAGTCACTGCAGCAGATGGGGGTTTTAGCAGGGGAGAGAGAAGGAAGAAGAGAAAAGGAGGGTCTTGAGGAACTTCCAGAACTTAAGGAGATCCGTCTCAAGCCTGAGACCAAAACCCAGTCGAGTAAAACATTAATATATAAAGCAACATTAAATCAAAATACCAGTTTCCAATCCCTCAGTTCTTTTGGAGAAAATCTCTGATTCCTATGAATTAAATTTAATAAATCATTCTAATGACTTTAGTCATTCTGAAGACTTTACTATAATAATATGCTGAGAAGGTAAAACGATGAATTCTTGGGGGATGCAAGGAGATTAAGATCGGCAGACTCTGTAGGTCCTTGGCAGCGATTGCTGCAGTTCGCCCGCTCCGATGCCAGCAGTGGCTCGGGGAAGACTACCAGGCGATAGAGGTGGGCACTCTGCAGACTCTGTGTCCATTGGTGTGAAAGCCTTCATGCATGTGGTACACTCTCCCGTGAGCCGAAGCCGCCTCTCGCCGGGAACCGATCAGAGCGCAAGGAATGTTCTTCCTCCCTAGGGTGCTTGGTGGATACACCTCTGCTGTGGGCTCCAGGGTTCCTGGGGGAGGACTAGTGCTGGCCTATGCTTGCCATCCTTGGCAGCCTTGGGCGAAGCAAGTCCAGGAGGAGATTGAGAGAGGGAGGATAGCGAAGGACTAAAGGAAGAGTCTGCAAAGCTAGGCCATCACGTCGCCCGCCGCTCGCCTCACCGGTGCAGCTGAACCCCTCCTCTGTGCCCTTCTGTATCCTACCCCCATTGTATATCTGTTCTGTTGTTACCTCTGAAAAGCGCTCCGGTATGCATCCGTACTGGTGCATACTTCTGTAAAGCGCTCCATTGCTTCTCGAAGCTAGGTCTGCGCTCAATAAATACCATAAGAATAATAAAACACTTGTGTATACTGTACAGAAACTTCATTCGCAATATTAAGCCTTCCAAATTCCCACAAGACCCTATGTGCAGAAGCCTGCTTGTTTCCCTGGGACTGGCCTGCAGTGACCTGTAGTGTGCCAGCATCTGTCCAGGAGGACCCTCAGCCCCCAAGGGGCTTCAAGATCAGACCCTACATGAGAACTCTGCACCCGGGGCATCAGCTTCTTCAGTCTGCCCGCGGCCCTTCCCCAGTGCACCTAACTTTGCGGTCAGACTCAAACCCTTACCAAAATTTGAATATAAAGTTGGCATGCAGCCCTTCTGTGGTTACTTGATTGGTGGCCCTCCAGATGTTTTGCTCACCATCTCCCATAGTTCATAGCATAGCCACCCTTAACTATGCTGAAGGATCTTGGGAGCTGTATGCCAAAACTTCTGGAGTGTCACCTAATGAGTAGCCCCAAATTACTAAAAAAAAGTGTATTTCCGGTTGGATTGTCAATGATCTGTGGCCTTTAACTCTACCCCCCAAACCTCCTGATCACTTTAATATAGAGGGCCACTAAACATGTGTGGGCCGTCATGTCAACGTTTAGCTTTCTGTGCAAGATTTTTATAGCTAGGTAATGGCACAAGTCCCATCCTAAAGCCTGTTAGGCCCGTCGTAGACCAACCTTCAAACTTGGCTAATGCCGACATCAAACTTTAAGCCCATACAATAATACATAACTACAACTCCAAGCCTACCAGGAGTACGCATTGGGTCGCTTTGTTGCACTTATTCTGCAAAACGGCTGCAAAGATTTTCTTTTTTACTCAGTTCCTCTTGTCCACCTATTGCAAAAGAATAGCCAACGTCGGAAAGGGCAGTTTTCAGGGACATGACTTGGGAGGGATTGCGAAAGATTGTCCAGTGAATTTCAGATTCTGGAACATTCCATGCAAGAAGCTGAACCAGGGAGGTGCGGTTAGACAATAGGTTAAGTAGTTTGCTGTGGAAAATGTAAGAAAATATTTGAATAATTTTCCACCGTGGATGGGTTATTCCTGGTGATATTTGTAGTTTAGCTCCGCATAGGGAGGCACGTGTGTGTTGTGCGTGACCTCCTTCCTCCACCGGCAGACCACAGGAGGCAGAGCCTTCTCTCTGCGCTGCTTGGTTAGTTTTTTAAGTATAAAGTGACAAAGCTGTCTGTCTTTTCCGAATTTTTTCCAATTTGTTTTTGCGATTTGAAGACGTCGTCTTGAAATCATTACTGCAAGAACAACTGCCCTGACCCACATGTTTATGATTTAATAAGATGTTTTCAATAATAGAAGAAAAAAAATGTTGCGGGGGCAATGGCGCGGCCAGCTAGCTTTGGCTCCAAGGCCTTCCCTTCCCTGGTTTAATGTGGAACAGAAATGCGTTTTATTTTTGAAATGTATTGTTCTGCAGCCTGCTCTTCGAGGAGTGCCCTAAAAAAGTATAGTCTTCTAAAAATAGTTATTAGCCACTGTTAATCCAACATTTGGGTTATTTTGAGCAAATCATTGTATTTCAAAGTTTCACGTTATCTTGTCCTGTTCCATTTGGGAGATTGTTGTGCAGGCCTAGTTTTGCTTTGCATTCTGGGACTTGTAGTCCTGGATTTTTCCATTCTTTTTTTATTTGCGCATGGTATGTCATAAATGAAACCTCTCACGCTGATTTAAGCATACAAGCACTAGATAACATATAAATACACCAATTCATCACTATATATAAGCAATACAAAATGAAATCACTATAGCATGAATATAACATAAAATGATTCCCTTACACTAAAAATATGTTCTTTAGCGAGCAGCAATTCAAACTGTAGCCAATAATTAACGAAATCAATCTGTTAATTTGTCCGGGAGGATAGGTCAGCGGCAACGTTGGAAACACGGCGACACGGAGCAACACAGGTTCGATCCCCGTGTCCGGTTTAGATTAAGCCATTACAAATGTCACATCAATGCCCAATTTAAAGTAAACATCTCAGTGTTAAAGCAGATTATACACAGAACGTCTAAAAGCAGCATGACAGTTTACTGACCACTCGACAATCTAAATAAAAATGCCTTAAAGCTTGCACTGCATCATCCTGCAGTTTCCAAGGACTACCCAGCCCAGGTTCAATCCAGTATGCAGTTGGTTTATTCTAAATGACACGATAAGCCTTCTGCGTTTTCTCTCTGGAACATTCTTATACAGTTGTCTTTGCGCATGTGGTGGGAAGGCTTTCCACTAGTCTCAGAATACAAACATAAAAACAGGACTCCTCTCCCTAATCGAAAGGGCCTAATCGAATGGGCATGTGTGTCGTATTCAGATTGTAAACATATGTAATGTACATTTGTAAAAGTAACGGTACACCTGCCTTCTGTCGGTGGCCCAGTTGCATCCCTCCTCTCCCCAGCCCACAAGCCATGCTCTTATATCCTATGTTTGATAAGCTCCTGGTTTCTGAAGTGCCCGGTGGCTGCACTTTATCAAATACAACGGTGGTAAAAAATGGCAAGAGTCAAATCATATGAAAATACAATTGGTGTGAGCCTGGTAAACGGAAGTTAACCTCGCGTAACTTATGTTTCGTCGTGTTGCGCTGAAATACAGGTGTGTTGCGTCTACATTGGGGTTCTTTACCCCTAGTCATAACTTGGTAAGGTGGCGGAGCGCATGTTTTGCATGGAGATTGGTAGGAGCACCAGTCACACAGGGGGACAAATCCATAGGGAGTGGTGATGGTCCACCGGTGCTTGCATTGACGGTGGCAGGGGGGGGGGGGGGTCGCATTTCCCACGGACTATGGCCCGAGCAGGAGCACGGAGAAAAGTGATACAATTATAGACTACGAACACCATTAGTCCCGTAAGGGGACCAGCCGGGACTTACTTGTCTGACTGCATTTGTTTGCATTGCAGCCAAACCAACAAGCCCCGATGAGGTGGTGAGAGAATACCGTGGGTCGTATCAATATGGTACCCCTAACCCTGGAAGGTCTCATGCCCTGAGAAGGGCTGGGTCGTGAGAAGCCTTATAGGCCCATACGGCCAAAACTATGGTTGCCATTGTTGAATGGATCATGATTATAACAACACAATCTGTTGTATTAAATTAATTGTGTAAAGAAATATGCTGTATTGCAATATTTTGAAATTCACGGTATAACGTCCTTTCATCGCCAGTAATTACAACGTCTGGTTTTTAAACGTGTACAGAATTACGAAATTGGTAATCAGATATTTTAGCGGGGTGGCAAAGGGCAGATAATGGGTTGGGGAGTAGGGAATAGGTCAAAAACAGGTGGGGGAGGTGGGGCTTGAGGCGGGGAAACCCCCCAAAAGAACAAAAAAAATCAATGACCATTTTCGTAATTCTGTACAAGTTTAGAAACCAGGTGTTGGAATTAATGCCGATGAAAGAACATAGAACTAAAATGACGTAGCGACCACAAATTGTAGAGTGTGCACGTGAGAGAAAATATTGGCACACAAGTTCAGCTATATCAGTGCTGAGTGATAACCCATAGTATCACCTCTTTGTTCATCATTCCTCTGTTTGTGGATTTGGTCTATTAGGTTTCATGTGTGTGATGTTAGAGTGCTGAGGATGTGATGTATGTGTTGTGACTGTGTATGTATGTTGTGGTAATTCAGTTTTGTGTTGGATTAGATAGGGTTAAACTACAGAGGAACAGTTCTCTGTGGAATAGATTTCGATTGTATGAATATTTATATATGTGGAAAGAAATAGACACTTTTAGCAAGTTCTGGCGGTCTTCTGATTACAGTTGGTGTTTAAATGTAAAATGGTCATTGCCATTAACCACTTTTGTTGAAAAAATCAACTTCTTTGTTCGAGACTCTTCTTGTTTTGTGCATCTGTTTGATTCCTACTGAGTACTGACCTAAAATAAAATTGTGGGAATACCTCATTTTTTGGGTGAGTGCCGAGCGTTTGATGAGCGCACACTGTGAACTGCTTAACCTGTAGTACAGGTGCTGCCTGGGGAGGAAGTAAAAGGGTCGCTGTACTATGATGTCATCACTGTGCGCCCAAAAATGATATCCAGGCAATACTGCACTACATTACAGCAGCAAAATGGTCTCCGTTTTACCATACCCTAGGATCTGGAATTGTAAAAAAGCAACTGCTATTATGCCACCGCTGCCTCTGTAAAGCCATTCACAGATAGTAGTCATTTTTGCATTAGTCTGTTTTTCAATTGCTTCTTTTTTCATCCCATGCTTTCCACGATATTGCAGATATTCAAAGTTTGGGGGCGTTGTCTGTGGTGTGGCAGTTCTGCAATCCACCACAGTATGCCGTGAATCCTGTAGACGTTTTCTGAAGAGCACTTCATACTATCGCCTTGATATGTTAATTATAACCAGAGGTTTCTAAGCGCGGACCCGGTGATCGAACCTGTGTTGCTCCGTGATGTGTTGCTTCCAAGGCGAGCACGTTGCTGCTGAGCTATCCTCCCGAGACGCGAATAAGCGCATGCTCTAGAATGCGCTAATTTCTGGAAGGTGTGTTGCCGCTTTTGTCTATTTTGCAGTAATTGTGGGCCTTTTCTTAACATTTTCCATGTGATTTTATGGTAAAACAAGAGCGCTAACCAATCAGGTTAACTTCCTTACTTGGGCTGTGCAGCGTCCCTCAGCTTCACTGTTTCCTGATGGTTCCATGTAATAATGTCCCATCAAAAATGTCACCTGACAAAAAAGTCGCAGTTTTTTGCTGAGACATTATTACATTGAACCTGCGGGGGACAATACCTGCAACCCCTAAATTATCAAAAGGGGAGCAGGGAACATCCCCGCAACCCGTCCCCATACATAATGTCACCATATATAATGTCGTCAATGGCTTTTCAGGGTGACATTATGCACGGGGACATTATGTATGGGGACATTATTACCTGATATCGTCCTGACTATGTTTTGGAATACCTAAGAGACAAAAGAGTTAGTAAAAGCCCACACATACTCTCTCTCCCCCGCCACCCCTACTCTCTTTCTCTCTCATCATTTATGGGTCAGCAAAAGTTTGCACTGGCGACCCTCGTATCCTCAAATATACTCTCGAGGTGCTCATATTTAATATGGACTGCCTCCTGAATCTTTAGTGCCCACAAAGATGCTTTGGCTTTTGTGAACTCCAGCAATCTCGTAGGAATCAGCAAAGAACTGATGGCTACACCAGGGCCGTTGGCAGGGTTGTGTGGCCATCACCTGTCTCTTCCTGGAGGTAGTAGATGCTGTGGGCATGGGGGCTGAGTGATGTTCGACACATGGATACACAGGGAATTCCCCAAACCATCCCAGCTTAACCCAGGCCTAAGGCAAAAGACTATCACATGCGCAGAGACATACATTTCTCTGGCCCTTTGCAGTACTTCAGGTACTGCAAATACGTCATTGCACTAGCGGCCCTGTACGTAGCGTCCTGTTTGGCACCCTAATTGGAGGAGAACATTTGAAAGTCTTGCTGACACTGTTGAACCGAGCCACGGGATGCCCAAGGCTTTGGGCACAAAGCCAGTGCGGGCACGGACAGGCCAAGAGAGTGCGCTAAGGTGGTCTGCTCAGCAGTGTATCCTGAATGCGCTCATGACATCTAAGATGGTGACTAGGCCTGAAACTGGCATGGTTCATTTTACCACACACCAGCGCTGAGGCATGTTGCAAGCAGGTGGCGTCCATACAGGGAAACCGTTGCACTAGTCTCTTGACAGCCACCACAAATGCACACAGGCGCCTCTTCTCCTGAGTAGGACGGCCTAATGAGAGGAGCAAGACTCTTATGAAAGGAGAGGTGAGTTGACATATGTGTGGGCGTGAGGAGTTGGATGGCGAGCTACAGAGATTGCTGCAGGTGGAGATAAGCTGCGGAAAAGAAACAGAGAAACGGATGCAAGACAGAGACAAGGAAAAAGGGGGAGAGAGTAGGAGGCTGAGGGAAGCAGGAGGAACGAGAATATGGAGGCTAGGAGGGCAGCAGTGATTATGAGGAGGTGGGGAAGAGGGGAGAGGGGCATTGGAATAGTTTAGGAGAGGTGGAGAGAATAACCAAGTAGAAGGGTAGGGGCGGAGGAGACAAGGGCTGTAAAAAAACATCAGAAAGGATGAGGTTGGAAAGAGAAATGAGGCGGTTGCAGGAGACACACCAACGAGGTTGGAATGGGCTCGGAGGGGGATACCAGAGAGAAAGAGAGGCAGTTCGAGATACTCAGTAGGAGGAGAGGAAGAAGAAGGCCAGATAGGAGGGAAGGAAAGACAAGGGGGAGGTTGCAAGGGATTCGAAAGAGAAAAGGAGTCAGAGGACCCAGGTGGATCCTTTAGGCTTGAGACCCTTTCTACCCATTGAGGACCCAGGGTCCTAAATCCTTGACGCTGAGGCAGTGAGGTTGCGAGGGAGCAGAAATAAAGCCTCTAAGTCATTTCAGCTCAGGTTTTCGCTGTCCCTATACTGCTCCAGGTTTCAACCTTGTGCGTACCTAGCGGGCAAGTGCACATAGCCCAGAGACCCAGGAGCAGGCGTCTTGTTGGCATCACAGAGAAGGAGCAGATGACCAGCGTTCACCAATCATTGAAGGAGACAGGAAAGAAGCGCGAGGCACACTCAAAACCAGCAGGAAGGGAAGTGGCTGTAGATAAAGCATCTTCCCAGGGAGGAGAACGGAATTGGGATTTTCCGGCTAATGGCTGACATTCTTAGGGAGACGCTATCGTGCTGTGGTCCCAATCTCCTGTTAATAGCCCCCCTATTAAATATTTGTTTCAATATGCCTGTGTGTGTCTGGTGGTAGATGGAGCTCACCAGGGCTTCCAGCAGGGGGGTGGAATACAAAAAATATATACTTTTCCAAGGTACAAAAAGTATAAGAAATCTATACTTGCCAATCGCCGTGAAATACGCTCCCAACAACCCCGTGGGCGCCGGGGGCCTGCCACCCATTAGTGCCAGGAGCAGTCAGTCCCCTGACACCAATCTATATGGCAGCGGAGTGGCCAGCGCATCCTGTGCATTGGCGCTGTGCCCCCAGACATGTACCGATCCCTTTATTTCTCAAGCGACTGCAAGCATAAAGGCGCAGCCTCTGAGCTTTTTTTTTATTAGCGCCTGTTTTCTTAGAATCTTGCCTTACATGCTGTAAATAGAGTGCATTAAGCTAAACGGTCTTGTACTGACTTTTTAATAGGGGTTTCCAATGAGATTTGTGATAATGTAAATCGTTTTTTGTTTTTAAATAATTGCGAAAAAAATACGTGCATGTTACAGGATGTATGGTGTTATCATTGTGAAGGCTTCCCTGTGCTGAATGTTCTATGGGTATGTATATATATATATATGTGCCCTGAAGTGTTTTCACTATGCTCTGAAACTCATTTTTTGTGTCAACATGAAGTATCGCGTGGTTTAGAGTTGTGTGAAGGCCTCAAAATGTACACCTGGCACCAGCCATTGGCTACTGATAACCGACACTTGGCAAGTAAGAAATGGCGTGCTATGTGCATGTGGAGAACTGGGGCTTTTTTTTATGCCTGGCTGGTAGCTTTCAGCTTCAAATTGTGCACCTCTGATTGGGTGTAGTATGAATTATTTTACATGTTTTGAGAAGCTTAGATTATGATTTGAAATGGGAATGCGGGTTTAAAGTGTCATCATTTATTTATCTTGTGTGCAGATGCATTTGTATCGTATTATGCACCTAAGATCAGTCATCAAACTTACACACAGATTAATCATTGTACCTTTCTTGATTGATTAAACGGCAACCTCACTGCTTGATGTTGTAGCTCCAGGCTGACAGAGCCTGTATGTAAATAATCATGGGCCTGTACGCAACTATGATGCTGTGACACAAGCCGCTGACGCTAAAGTGCTACTGATAAGCTGAAACGGTTGCATTTGAGTACAGCTAGGAGAGGGAAGACATGTGAGGAGGGACACACACGGCTTGAGCCTTTCTAATCCATATGTCAATTCCCACTCACTACCTGCCCCTCCCTGTCCAAAACCCATCCTCCTGAGATCGCCTTGAACTAGCTCTATCAAGCAGTAACATCAAACGTTGACCGCCCAGTGTTATTTCTTAGCAGCCTGCTGAGAGTGAATGGCTTAGTTGCAATTGTAAATGAACTACTGGTGTAATAAAAATGCCTTAACCAAGTGTGCCTTCAGAGACCTGATTTATTTCTGTCCCCTGCATTGGAGTCCTGTTAAAAACAAGCATTACCAAGGCCACAGTGTTGGCCTGTTTTTCGGTATTTCACAGGCATGTGCCAGACATTGCTATCATATACCCTGGTAATCACACAATTTTCTAGCTGTTGCCATCTTATGGCCGGGTGCTACTGCTACCATTAGTGCCTGGCAAATGCCGAGTTCATGCCTACAAAAAAGCCAAAACTGTTAGCTTTGCCCGTGCCTTTTCTCTTTGACGGTTCTTTCTTTCGGTCTGCCCAAGCCTCAGGTGTGGATTTGTGTTTTCTCTCCCCTGAAAGTCCTGGCTTCTTCCGCGGTTTCCGGTTCCATGCTGGTTGACCACACCTATGCTTCCCACACCAGAGTCACATTTCACCTCCCCTTTCTCTCTCTCTCCTTTTACACTGAATATTTTTCGCGCTCCTCTCTCCCGTCCTCCCAGACTTCCCTTTCACGTTCCCCTTGCTCGGTAGCCAGGCCGTGAAAAGCACTGTGACTTCATTATTGTCGCCTTAGCTCGCGGTTGTGACATATGTTCTAAATGTGTGCTGGTGATATGCGTGTGACCTTTACTCCAGAAAACTATATTGATCAAGTTAAGATTCCCTTATGTTTTTTTTATAAAAAGGTTATGCATCAGAAGGTTATGTTTGGATAATGCAGGCAGCAAGGCCGACTTCTAATAAACCGACATGGCTAGCAGGAGGAATCGATCCATATTACATACACGCCAACATTATCCGTACCATTCAGGAGACACGAGTCCAGTCCTCGGTTTAATTTACATTCTAGGACTTGTAGTCTTGGGTGTATAATGGGAAACCACCAGGACTACAAGTCACAGAATGCAAAGTTAAAACCAGGCCTGGACTAGCATCCCCCGAATTAAACAGATAATTGCGACATGTGTGATGATATTGTTTTATGGACCCAGGACATGTAAGATATTGCTTTATGTCCCATTATTGATGTTTAGTATTTTTAAGAAGTGAATATTTTTTATTAAACAGTAACTTTTAGTGTTATGCATTTGTTATGACCCTTTTCAATTAAAAGTGCGTCATATAGAAGATGGCGGTAGAAAAGATTTTGCCCAGCGTGGTTTACGTCCGCCATCAGGTGAAGGCGGGGATATACAGTGAACTGCACCAGACGACGACAACAACAACGTCTTTGGGTTACTGGTAATTCGGGTATGGGTGTGGCAGAGTTAGAACACAGTGTCAAGAGATACCGCACACCTCAACATGGAGGATTTGTTAGAAAATCTGACTGAAGGCCTCAAGAAAAGCGATTGTTCAAATGTCCAGGGGGCAGGGGTTGCCATGGCAGGAAGACCTGCCCGAATCTGGAGAAGGTGCATTGGAATTTCTGGGGCAGTGAAGCATTGGAAGAGTTTGCGATCTAATGGGTCGGCTGAGTGATATGCGATATGATAGGTTATTTATAACGCGCTTAATACCCAGCAGACCTGGGGATCGAACCTATGGTGCTCAGTGTCTTGTTTCCAAGGCGAGCACGTTGCCCCTGAGCTATCCTCCCAAGTGTAGATAGTTGGTGTCAAGTAGGGACAGGCAAGACCCTGGACAGATTTGACTGAGAACATCGGCTATGTAGACATAGATATGTGGCCTAGCGCAAACCAGCCGGCTTAATGGCTGTGGCTGATGAGTGCAGGGTTTTGAACAAGGTGCACGTCCCAAATACCAGGACTCTTTTGAAAGACTGGAAGGAGTAGGGATCAGGCAAGTGCAATGGTCGGCTTTGCGAAGGGCGCTCACATTGATGAAGGCTTGGACTGTGTTTAACATGAGTTGGGCCCGATCTGGCAGATCATTTGGTGCTTTTTGAGGCGAAGACGTTTTGGAGCCTCATTACGCTGTCCAAATGGGCCAGAATATTGCTGGCATGGAGGTGTGGAGTGGAGAAATCGGACAAAGGAATGAGCAAGATGACATGATGGTTTTAGGGGCTGTTGAGGAAGTAAAATTGATGATCTCATAGAAATATAAGGCGTGCTCAAGGTCTTCCTAGCAAAGTGATGGGCGAGAGTCTGTTTGTAATGCATGTTGCGAGTGAGTTGGTGTGGTAGGTAGGCGAAGGAGACAAAGAGTTAGTCATAAACAATGGGGTGATTTTCAAATCCAAAAGAGGAAAAGATGACCTCAAGGGCCAGATTTATGGAAATGTGCGCAGGATTCCAGCAAGGGCCGTGCGCCGAGAAGGACACGGCGCGAGCCTGCACACAATAAAAAATGTGTACCCTGCGTATTCATGGAATTTACTGTGCAAAGTAACCTTATTTGCAAGTCACGCCCGGAACGCCCCTGACATGCCCCCCCGCAAAGCATAAACAGCCAGAATAGATACCTTTGCATGCTCTCCTCGGTGCCAATACCTGCACCCTTCAAACAGTGGGTGGGGTCCCCCGCAAGCAGGTCTGCATCTCGGAATTGACAAACAATATTTTGCACGCCATTTGGCACGCAAGTTCCCTATTTTCCATGCAAATATTTCCATGAAGCGGTCCCAAGGGCGTTGTTGCACAGTGAGAAGGAAAAGGATCAAGGCCAAAGCTCTGAGAAACCTATCCAGTTAAGGGTGATGGCAAAGGTAGTTGGATCACCATGAGATTGTGTTTGTCACTTTGTGAGATAAGAGTAAAGCCAGGAGATTAATACTGTAATTGTGGTATTCGGGGGAGGAGATCATACTTTTCATGGGTCTGTCATGGTCCGCAATTTGTAAATTGGCTGGGAATGGGCAGTCTCAGTCAAGATATTTTTGCAGAAGCCAGATTCAAGGGGGTTGTATTTTTTAGTTTGATTTATTATAGTGTATTACAGTTAATTTCACACTGTCACAATCAATAATTTACAATATCACAAAATTACTAATGCATCAATTACAAATACGCAATATTACAAATATAACATTACAAATATAAAATTGATAGTGTGACTTATCTAAAGAATATAACACTGAGTAGATGCCCAAATGCATAAGATGCTAAAACATTTTGTCTATGATTAGACTATACACTTCTACCCTCAGCAACATTATTTCAAGGAATCATACTTCTGGGAACCATTAGCTTTCCTTCAATGATCATCCAGAGATTGGTTGGTGCTATAAGAAGTGAAACCTGCCTCTCTGTAACACACCTCCACCAAAATTCTCCCATTAAAATCATTTGCCAATGATGGACGAATTTCCCAAGATGAATACTATGGACCTTTTCTAAATCTGTGCACTGCATTAATAAGTGGTGTGACATTTCCGGCCAGGTTGTATCCCTGCATTATCTACGGAACACCTTCTCCTTAGTAATATCTCATCTTGGTGCAAGGACTGTTAAAGTGGGTGCACATTCTACAGTGCTTAGGAGATGGAAATGTAAGATTAGAGGGTTGCAGCAACGTTTGTCCTATAGGGTACATATTATAAGTATTAAATGATTTTTTAATACATGAGCATAATTGTTGGGCCAATCCAAAAATGTTGCTTTCTTCCTTGATGAGTTTACCAGTTCAGTGAAATCCAAAGTTTTGTCCAAGTTCCAATCGATTTTCTTGAAAAAAGATGTATGTATGATAACACATTTACTAGTGGGTGGGTATTACATGAGAGGTGAGCCACTCCAAATGGTGGCTTGTAACATTATGTAAAGTCAGCGTTGCAAGCACTCTGATTACCTCAGGTGCCAGGTGATAATTACCAGTAATCTTCGTTACTACACCAAGTCCTAGTCTTCGTTTATCCCAGTCCTTAATCATTGAGTGTATGTCACCATGCAGACAGGACCTATAGTCTCTTAAAATGACAAATGAAATAACTCCTACACCTTACTGAAGGGTAGAAATACTTCTGCTCTTCACAACCACTCCAGTATTTTAGCAAACACCATTAGAGCTAGCTCACTGTCCCTCCTACAGCCAGGGGTTGGGGGTTGGAGGGTCCTGTGGACTAGGACTGGGATAAGGAAAATTGGGGTTCATTGTGAGGAAGACTGCCATCATGTAATCTAGGCATTGGTCCTTATTTCTCCCATACCTTAGCCATTGAAGACCCGACCAGCAATAAAATAAATATTGAGCAGGAAAAAACAATCATGCTAAACCAGTGAAAAGTGCAAGCGCACAAACCAGCAAGACTAGCTGAAATCAAGAACCTCATTCCCGAAAGAGAGAACTGCTAGTTTGAATACAAAATAACCTCTCTGGTTCTGCCCATCTGGCAGGCAGCGGTGTAAATGTCGGACATGGAAACTCTGTTCACTGCAGCCAAAGATGCAGAAATTCCCCTTGTTGAACAACTCTGCACCCCACCATGCAGATGAACCTGCATGCAATGGCCTAAGCCATTGAGATGGTAGAGTGAGTCTATCAGTCCAGAGTTGGAGCAAAGCTCAATATGGCCTGATGTGAACAAAATAAACACAGACTCAACAGACCTGACTGAGTGATACACTTCAGAATACACTGACCGTACCCCCCTCACATATAGCAAATGCACAGATATATCAGCCACTGGGAACGTGGGATGAATATGAACGGGCCGGAATATATCTTGATTATGACAGAAGTTAGACAGACCCTCAGGGCATAACAAAGGGAAAGACCTAAGAACAAGCCACTGGGGAAGACGCTGAAAGTAAGGATAAGTAGGCAAGAGCACCCAGCTCGCCCAATATAATGGCACAAGTAGCAGCTATAAGGAAAAGTCCCTTAAGCAAATCATGTTTTAAAGGAATCTCACTGTAGGATTTGAAGGGAGGAGACTGCAAAACCATAAGAACCAAGGAAAGATCCCAAGTGGGAAAAGACAGTGAATCTTGAGCTTAGCAATCTCAAATCCCTTTAAAGCAGGGTTTGGGAGGGCGCAAGCATAACGTTT
Source organism: Ambystoma mexicanum (assembly GCF_040938575.1). Classification (NCBI taxonomy): domain Eukaryota; kingdom Metazoa; phylum Chordata; class Amphibia; order Caudata; family Ambystomatidae; genus Ambystoma; species Ambystoma mexicanum. The sequence continues at coordinate 332,269,276 of NC_090924.1, read as the reverse complement.
AATTTGACCAAGATCAGCTCAGGGTGCAGTGAAGTCCCCGATGGCAGCAAACTGACACTTCACAAGGTGCTTTCCTCTCAGGAGAGAAGACAACTGGAAGGTGATGGTACTTAATATTTCCTCCAAGTATACAGGCTTACTCACAATGCTCCAGATAAGATTTGGAAATGGGAGTATTTTGCTCCCTATTTTTTAAAGTTGGGAGTAAAATTATGTTTTAGGGAGTAACATTGGAAGTCGAATTGTCAATGAGGGTATCTTATAAGTGAGTACAAACATGTTTTAACTGGAAAACGGAAATATTTTTGTAATAATTATTTATTTTAACCTAATTATTCATGCACATTAAAAGATACATGTTTACTTCTTCTGATCAGGCAGTTATGATAGCAGTTTCCTCCTGTGGTGCTACGTGCACTACTGGTCCAAACATATTCCTGTAGCTGTGTGGGTGTAAGCAGGGGCACAAGGTCATATTTGTCTATTTTTGTGGGAGTATTTTTATTCCATATTTTTATTTTTTGGGAGTATTTGCCAATTTTAAACCCACGCTTCTAAAGGAAGAAAGTGTATGCAGACTTTTGGATAGAAAAGGGACCTGGCGGTCTGAAGACAGGGTCAGAGTGGCAATAGTCTCTGCAGCAATGTTCAATGGCAAAGTACATGCCTTTTACAAGGGTAGGGTGTTGTGTCTTAAATGCCACTAGTGTCTATAAAACCACGCCACAGGGACAGAACCATTACTGATACATTTCACTCATATTCTTTGGCCTCAACAGTGTCTATGTAGGAGTGTGGGAGCTTTCTGAGGTGATGATTCGGCATCTGGTTGGTGAGCAGATAGACTGGGTCCAGCATACAGTGCAGTTCAACCAGCGGCAACAAATGGTCTTTTGTGTTGAGTTAGGGAAGGGTTTTGCTCCCTCCATGGAGATTCTTATCTTCACCTCAATGGCTGAGGGCTTTGGGTAGACTGATACCCCAATAGGGCTCCAGCCTGAACCTTTTTCTGATTTCCAAAGATGATTCAGTTAAGGTTTTCACCCCTCTTATATAGCCAATCAATCAATAAGTCTTCTTTTCGGCAGATGGCGCCTTGAAATATTCACAATGAAACAATAAAAAGGTCTTGTACACATAGTCTGAGAAGTCATAAAACAAAAATCACAGCAAATAAAAACAGGATATGGGGTGTGTCATGTCCACATATTAAATCGGCTGAGCGTCCCTATTATCTGGACATAAAAAGTGGTTAATGACCAGAAATGCAAATGTTTGAGGTAGAAATTCCAATAACCATCAATTCTAATACAAGGAACTCCACATAAAATACATTAGGTACAGGATTAGACACAGCATTTCTAATGCTGAAATACAATCTATAAGTGCAAATTGCGACCCCAGCTAGTGTGCAATAGTGCAAAGGAAGGGGAAACAAGGTATAATAGCTAGAACATATACAATCTATAAGTGTAAATTGCAACCCCAGCTAGTGTGCAATAGTGCAAAGGAAGGGCAAACAAGGTACATTTGCTAGAACATATACAATATATAAGTGCAAATTGCGACCCCAGCTAGTGTGCAATAGTGCAAAGTAAGGGCAAACAAGGTACATTAGCTAGAATTTACTTTGTACAATATATTTCAAATACAATGCAGTTGCCGAGGTAAAAACACTGTAAAGGGCATTAAATAATGGGTTTAGCTCGAGGTACAGGAGTACATGGTGCATTAGTTAGATGTTGCTGTATACAGGTTATTACCAATAAAGTGAAATCACCAGAATAGTAAGTGGCATATTGAGGAGGGGAAAGTACTCATTATATCTAAAACTCAGATAAAATGCCTAAGTGCAAATGTCCTCCCAGGTTAGTATGCATAGTAAAGGAAAAATGTATATATATATTTTCAGCAGTGCAGGGAGTAGTTGAACAGTTTCCAATTCCGGCCTAATTGATTTTAGGTAGATTATTTTGAACAGAGCTGGTATTCATTCGTTTGGTTCTTCTTATCCAAGCCCTGCTTGAACCCAGGGCGAAGGCGACTCTCCCCTCCAAACACAAAAGTAGGAAGGTGAGAGCAGGTCCAAAGTGCCTTATCCCGCAGTCTCTGAGGATACCCGTCAGCCAACTCTTCCTAATATCTGTGTAGATGGGGCAGAAAAAAATAAAATGTGCCACGTTCTCTACAAGACCACAAACACAGCAGTAATTGGCTCCCGCCTTCATTATTATGCGCGTACTGCCAATGGCAGAGCATTTAATCTGGCTCTGGTGAGCAGAGTCCTTTACTGCTGAATTGTCACAAAGGTGAGGTACCCTGGCAGATCCATCCTAGGTGCAAAAGGGAGATATGTTCTAACCTGACAGATGACCATCATTTCATCTTCCCTTTTGTCTAAAAAGAACTACTCAAACTTGGTTTTCACAGTCCTTTTGGGTATCTTAGCTATCCAGCTGGTCTAAAAGTGACTTGATATAAGAGAACCCATCAACCTTGCTCCAGCTGGTAATAGTCAAAATGTTAGTGACTGGGAGCTTTGTTCAGGTATCCCTGCTAGCCTACCAGAGGCTGTGCCAAAATAGGATTGGTCTAGATCGAATCATGCCCATTAGGTACGACATAACAGTCTCCAAATGGGTTGCATAAACCGAAGGGGAGTGTGGTACAGATAATCTTCTAAAAAAACATTCTCTGCCGCCTGAAGGCAGTCTAAATTGGCATAGTCCCATATATCGCACCTGTATGTTCCAGCCTCCACTGCTTTACCTCTATATATAGTCAACATATGCTCCATGGAGTGATTCCTGCTGTTTTTGGCACATCTGAAAATACCCCCAGAGAACTGTCTGATTTCTGCCATTGATTTGGCTGCATGGTCCTCCCAGGTCAATTTGGTGTCAAGTCTCAGGCCGAGGTAATCAAAATGATTGCACACTCGCAATTGATCCCCATCTAAACAGATTCTAGGTTTGGTCTTCTTTTTTCCTGAGGTGCACACTATTAAAACATTCCTTTGATTAACTCTGAGCCCCATGTCTGACTCAGTATACCTGTCGACCATATGTTGAAGTGATTTGTGTGTAGTTGCCAAGAGAACCGTGTTGTCTGCATAGCTCCGAACTAGAAGTTTCTTGCCACCACACCTTGGAATGTCTGCCTTTAAGACAAGCAGATGCTCTTCCAATCAATTAGTGTACAGAATAAAGAGAAGGGGGGCCAGAACACACCCTTGCCGGACCCCATTTCTCTTTCCTTATTTAGTCAATTTGCTGCAGCACAGTGGTTAATTTCAAACATTCTGTAAATTGCCAAACCAGGCTGCTGTGACAGAAGTCTTTGTCTTCTGGTGTTATACTGAGAGTGCTTTGTCTGCAGGAAATGGGGATGGGGCACAGGAAGTGTGGCACCCTAAGAGAGTCCAATATGGTGGCACCCCTCTTTTGTTGTTAATTTCTCTCCTGGGCCACCCTACTTCCCTAGTTTGCCCTGCATCAAAGTTACTGCAATCATTCTTTTGGATTGACTCTCCTATTGTGCTGGCTGTGTTCCTTTTTGAAGCAGTGACTCCCACTTGACCCAGCGAGGACTCAACCTGTTCTCCTGAGAAGATGCAAGGCCTTCTCAATCATGAACCAATTAATTCTCTGGGGATGTCCTAACATCCTGTTGTGAAAGGATCCCGCCCCAGACAGGCTGATATATACAACTGTGACGTTTGGCAGGAGTCACTGGGAAGCCAGTTGGATAAAGAGACATCAAATGGATTGTGGCAATATAGAAATGCATCTCTCAATAAACCCATATGATAAATCAGTTATAGCTTGATGTTTATTTTAATCAAAATTCCCCCGTGCCTAGAGGGAGTGCAGTTATACATAATTGAAAACACCGTGTTTACTTTCAAAGAGATTCTGATTTGTATTCCAAAAAAGGCTAATGTGATTTTTTGCATCGCTTACTGCACATGCCAATAAGTAATCCTTCTGAGGGCACGTTCTCGAAGAAGGCATTGGTGTCCTCGCCTCTTTTGTAGCAGATTTGATAACACAATTGGGTTTACACTTTGTAGTGAGCAAGTCGTCTGGAGAACATTTGAAAGTTCCATCCCACTGCTGCTAAAGAGGAATTCAGATTTAGCAGACTGCCAGGAAGGTGCATTTTACACTGTTGCTGAAATACAGGGAAGTTGCTTGTGTGTCAATAGGCAGGGTTCAACAAAGAGACCACATGTGCACTAAACCTTTTAATATGAAAGTATCATCTGATTAGATTATCTGCATCATTTTGTATTAAAAAAATTAAAAAAAAGCCCAGGCTAACATACCCTCACAGATGACATTCCGACACACTGAAAACCTTAGTGATTGCCTGCACCCTCTGGGAGAACATTAGAATATTTGGCAATATATATAATCATAACGAGATAAGAGAAGGATTAAGAAACATTACTCACACAATAGGCAAAAGCATGTGTAAGAAAGCAACTGGTTGCGGCCTCTGTCACTACTACAACTATCAGTTTCCCAACCACACATAGCACAAAACAACCTGCTCCACTGTTCTGTGTCTGACATCTACTGAGTAACATTTGTCATCATCCAAGACGACGCGTTGGCTATGCCGTTCCATGGTCTTCTACAATCAACTATCATTTTTATAAATGTCAATTCACCATGCAGCATTGCGAGGCGTATACTCCGGTAAGAGACAATAGCGCTGGACGCACTAAAAGCTCTCTCAGGGTTCACACTCACGGGGGAGGGCTTAGCGATTCAACAGCAACTTGCACAGGTGTTGCAGGCCAGAAAGCTTGCTGTAACAATATTGTAATGGCCCATAGTCCCTTCCCACAGGCAAAGTGTCCAGAGGATAGGCATTAAGCATCAGCACAGCTGGTGGTCCGCTTTTGTTCGTATTGAGGATCTGCTCTGTATTCAAGATGTCTCAGTCACTGAGGAGGTTGTCTCACTGATTCTCGTCCACTATATTATGTGCTGCGTTCACAGTTGACAAACAGCTTTCAACAAGTGTTATTGATGTACTGGCTGAAAATGCAGTCAATCTTTGACTTAATGTTCCCTGAGTAGAAGGCAACTTCTGGGCTGGATGGTGTTCTACCTGCTTCCCGTGGTGTTCTTTCTCCATCTGATCTTGCACGTGCTGCACCAAACTCATCATTGCACATTTGCACAGGATCTCCTTGTGCTTGCTGCGAGTCCTCCCCCAATAATGCATATGAAAAAGGCCATTTGAACTTTGAAATGTGGGTCCATAAAGGAAGTCAACTGGTCCGCGATGTTACCTTTAAATCCAGCTTCCCCCGAATCGCCATGCAAAGCTGAAAATATGTCCTATACCAGCTGTGCTGCATTGGCATCACCTGCAAAGGCATGTGCCTTCGCCACATTGGTCAGAGTGATATTAAGCTGGTACACCAGAGGGAGAACTTCACTTTGGGATGAATTGTGATGACTAACTCAGTTGCTGTCCTCAGAAAAAGCTTGTGGTGTAGAGCAGACAACTGGCAGCAGCTGCCGCTGACATGGTGTTAATTCCCCATACAGAGCAATGCTATGAACGTTGAAGTAATCTGTCATGGCACTGCTTATATAACATGTCCTCCATATGCAAAGTAGAGTTTGAACAGGTGGCCACTAAGGTCTTTAGGTTGTGCAATGGCAACATGTGGCACACCTGCCATTGCTGCAGTGCATTGTTTTTCATGGTGACCCCTGCTGAAATGGGAGCTGATCCTCTGGATCAAAGTGACCATTTCATTCACATGCTCACTATTGCTGATCTACCTTGTGACCAGGAGATGACAACCATGAGCAAAGCAGGGGATGTGCATTGTCTTGCTAATGTATAAGGCAGCAAGGACATCTGATTCATTGACAGCTGCAACAAAGTCCAGATGCAGACTATGAAGCTTTAGCCATTGTGCCCCACCTCCTCCCAGATGCCCTCTCCCCTTAGACTTCTGCCCTGAAACCCTGGCATGCACAACTTGCCTGGTGCTTAATTGCATACACCTGCTGCCTCCTTCAATTACTCTGGGACCCCTCTTGACTGATGAAGGAAAGGCCTCTCAGTGAGCTGTGACGGCTATGTAGTCAGTGCTTTGGCCACTGGTCTACATGGCCATGGCGAAGTGGACATTTTGTCACATAGACTGCTCTGCACATCGCCACTTGTCCCAAGCTTCCTTTGAGACGATTGCGGCTTGTTGAAGTGCACTGTGTCTTCCTCCTGCCGAACTAGTTTGACTGCCTCATTGCCATCTCGACCACATTAAAATCACATTGAAAGCACCAAGAAGCCAGTCTTAACACTGTGGAGCCTACAGAAGAAGAATACAACGTTTGTGCACTCCAGGCCCTGTACCAAAAAGCCTGACATACACAAAAGCTTGTGTCCCGAAGCACTGAGCTACCGGGACAGTGCTGCTGTCAGCAAGTCCGTTTTCCAAGTTGATGACTGTGACGTCATCAACAGAAAAACAACCTCAACTGACAGCTGCACTGCACGGCGCCGGGCCGCGTAAGAAAGGTGGGTTTATTTTCTTTTAAAAAAGACACGATTAGCACCCGTGTAGGAAAAGGTGCTAAGTGGTGAAGGAGGAGCACAGAAGGGAAGGGCTGCTGGCCACCCAGGCTACTCGGAACGCGTGCTTGTCCGAGAGAATACAGCCTGTGTTCCAAGGAACCTGATTGGACAATGCGCCCTCTCAGGGTGCTAATGACCATGTGTATAAAGCCCAGTTGACATGGCTATTGATAAGCTTGAGGGTTAAGATGATAGCTCATTATGTGAAGCACTTGTTGCAGAGATTTCTGTTCATCTGCCAGATCTGAAATCCAAATCCTGGAATACTTTTTGAGACTGATAAACTTGAGTATATAAAATGTGGTAATATAAACACCTACAGTTTTGCAAAACAATGAACCTGCACCAGAAAACACTAGTTATGATAGTTATGAAAACTAATAAAGCATCAATATGGTGCAGGTCTGGAGCTTGGTCCCCCAAACGAACTTTTTTTTTTTTTTTTGTGTTTGGTTTATACAAACCTTTACAATCATTAAAAATAAGAATTAAAACATCCAGCACAATAACAATTTAACAATGAGTTTAAAACATACATGAGATTTGTAAGGGTAATATTTCCATACCGCAGTTTGTGCTTAATACATCAAATTCCAATTCTTATATCGAAAGTGTAGTAAATTCATTTAGTTTTACTTCAATAATTGACAATAATTCTATCAATTTCAAGTTAAATGACAAACTATTACTGCACATACAACGGTTCCAAAGTGCTTCCATACTAGTGTCTGTTTGGAACTGAGCCTTTAAATTGAACATTTTTTTACGGGATGGTGAGAAGAAGGGACACACGATGACCATATGTTTAAGTGTTTCATCTGCTTCCAAAGCTTCACAAAAACGGCATAGAGTGGAAAAGCCGGTCTGAGATGATGTATTCCAATTTTTTATTTTGGATAGAGTTCGAAATTGATTCAAACGAAAGCGAATTAGAAGTTTTCTGCCCACCGCAGAGGGAAATTGAGTCAAATAAAATGCACGATCACCCCACTTTCTACGAAATTGGTTATATTCAGAATACGATGGGTAAGTTCCCATTTTATCTGTAAGCTTACACCAAAAGTAGAGTTCATATTTTTTTTTTTTAGCAGGAAGCAGCAAGGTCATACTTTCGGGGGTTTCATCAATAGCATGTAAAATTGCATTTAATTTGTTTGTGAATACTTTGAGTGAGTGAATACTTGAATTTTCAAGTAATTTATTCAAATTAACATATAAGGAGTTTGCCGGAGGGTCCAGCATTTTAATATAGTTTTTTATATTTCGCCAATTTCTTTTTACAGATAGAGGCAACAGATTGATTTTGTGACAAATAAAGACATTTGGTATGGACTGAGCTAAACCCAGGGCATACTTCTACATTTTTCCCTTCATTGTATCAAGAAAAGAATCAATTTCATATAAACATATATCCAAAGGGTATAATAAGCAGGGTTCAACTTTGAGTAAGTAAAAATGAATAAGAGGTAATAAAGAAAATAAGCAATATTTATGGAATATGATTTTCATCTGAGCGGCTAAAGTTTTGGCTTTATTGTTAAGAAATGTTTGCCACATGCTTAAAGAATAAGAATCCATCAGTGGATAGCCCAAATAGCGGATGGATGAGGTGTAGCAAAGTTCGACTCCTTGCAAGAGCCATGAAAATTTGTTTACTTTGCATCGCCCATCATAGAAGGTAAGAATTGAAGATTTAGTTGGATTAACTATGAGATTCAGATTATGAGCGAATTTAGCAAATAGATCGAGTTTATTCTGAAGGCCAAACGGGGTGCGATCAAAAAAGAGAAGATCGTCTGCAAAACCGATCCAATCAAGCCTAAGTGCACCCAACTTAGCTGGAAATACATGCTGATCTTTCCAAAGAGAGTCAATCCCATATAGATATAAGTTGAATAGGACTGCCGCCATATTGCATCCTTGCTTAACACCAATTTCAGTGCTGATTGAATTGGTTAAGGCACCATTACGATTTAAGCGAATTCGATAAGAGGTCTTGAGGTGCAACATAGCGATCAGTGCAACCAAAGAATAAGGGATTCCCATTTCGATCAGTTTGGCCCAGAGAATTTCTCGAATTACGCTGTCAAATGCAGCTGTCAGATCCAGACTGGCCATATACACAGGCCCCAAGTGTGCATTTTTCGTCTGTGCATAGAGATGCGCAAGAATTGTTGCATTCAAAGGACAGCCAATGAACTTTCTAAAACCCACCTGGAATATTGAGAGCAAGTTATTACGTGTGATATACATTTGAAGCTCCTGCAGGAGTAAAAGAGAGAAGATTTTGGATGAAGCATCAGTAAGTGCAATGGGGCGATAATTGCATGGCAATTCAGGGGGGCCTTTTTTATAAATAGGTATTATGTTTGCTGAGTGCCATGTTGAAGGAACTTCTCCGGTTTGTAAGATCAAATCAAACCGGATCTTTAAGATGTATGCCCAAAAAAGGGGATCCGATTTATAAACACACGGAGGGAGCCCATCTGGACCTGGTGCTTTTGAGTTGTTAAGTTTATTGATTACACCAATGATGTCATTAACCGTCCATCCAGTTCTTGTATTACGAATGAACATTGGATAATGGTTTTTGACAAAAGAAAAACGGTCGGGCAATTTAAATTTTTGTGTTATAAAGTTAGTCCACGCATCAGCAGAAATTACGCATTGCGGATCAGATTGTTGGCCTGATTTTAAAGAGCGTAGTAGTGACCAAGATTGCCTTGTATTATATTTTAATAGGTGATACATCATATTTTGATTATCAGCAATGTACATGGAAATTTTCAGAAATTTAATTCTGTTTTTGTAGACTTGTTTTATTCGATTTAGCGCAATTGACCTGCAAAGGGAGGGAGACATAGATCTCATGATCTCCCTGATTTTTTTGTACTTCTCTTTTTTTGAGTCAGCAACCAACTTATTGAATTTATGTATGTGGTTTGCATTAGATTCGATTGTGGAGCATTTAGACAAGGCAATTTTTGTTAGGTGGAATTGAATACGTTTCATATTAAGCTCTTCAACTTTACGTAAAGAGAGATAACAATCACGAAGGTCACTAGAGATGAGCGGATCCGCCGCAATCATTTGCAACAGTTTGCAACACACTTTCGGATTCCATCGTATAGATAATAGATGTCGATCAGATTCAAGTAAAGTTAAGCTAGGCATAGCGTCAAAACGAGCAGTAAGTAGTTGAATAGATAGGGAAATTAACATATGATCCCCAAGTTCAGGGTCAGAAATAATAACCAATTTGATAGAAGAATATAAACATGTTGATACAAAGAAAAAATCAATCAGAGATTTAGAGTTACCCCTGTGCCAAGAGAAGTTAAATGGATTTAGTAATACAGGAGCTGGTTGAATGTCCCATTCCAAAAAAAAATTAAGCCAAGTTTGTCCATTTCGTACAGAATTAGGAGAATGGCTAGGAATCAGATTCCTTTTGGTTAATGATAAATCATAACATAGTGCATTAAAATCACCACCAACAATAATGAAGAGCATAATGCTTTAGTTCGGACAGCTAATTAGATAGCCAAATTCAAGGGAATGGAGTCAGATCCCGCCTTTGCCACTGTACAATAATGTGATCATGGACAGATCATATTACCTCACTGTATAGTGCAACATAGCCTTTGGTGAAAGGGCTGCCTTCTTACATCCTGGTGACATTGTTTAGCCCATTGCCTTCTCTTTCTTTACATTTAGGCCACTAGAATGGGAGTGGTCCTCAAGGGGACGCAGCCACTCAAATGCTAAATGGTAAAATTCTCATCTTCGCATCATGTCTAACAATATGCAAGTCTAAGTCAAATAATGACTACATGCAGGTAAACTTATCAAATCATTTCTTTTGCTTGGTATGTTATCAAATACAGCAGGGAAACCCTAGAGGAGATCTGTTAGGCTCACATCAATTAATAGTCTGATATTTTCAGGCTCCCTTTTATGATGCAGAAAGCAAAGCTTTAGTCATTCTCCATCTGCATAGCATATTTCTATGCAGATTTTTTTGAACATATTGCCGTGTTATTGTATCATGTGATTTGTGTATTTTGAAAGTCGGGTCTACAAACTGGGTTTTATTTTCAGTTCATTAAAGTAAAACATTTACAAACAATTGCACCTTCCCCTATTATGAGAAATGGTAAACAATGCAATCAAGTGCTGAATTTGCAGACCAGGCTCAAATCCCAGCTTCACTGTTTAACCATCCTGGGCAACTCATTTAATCTCATAGTGCTTAACCTGTCAAAATTGACATCCCTAATATTTCAAAATGGTCAGCCCCTAAATGTAATTTAGTTCTCTGGATGCCCTCTTCGAAAAATCCTTATTCATGGTTTAATTAGCTATATTGCTTCATATATAATATTTATACCCAGGTCTGGGGGCTCCAGCCAATCAGATGGCTTGGAATGCAGCTTGAACTGCTGGTACAAGCCTGCGTTGAAAGCCGCCTGACGGCCGGCTCCCCCTGCTGTCATCTTTCCCCTACCCTCCGTCACTCTGTTTTCTTTTCTCCCCTCCCCACTTGCTTTTTTCGGCAGCTTCATGGCCGCAAGAGACGTTACCCCCGTTCTGGCATCTGGAACGGCGGATTAACGCCACAATATCGATCAATAAACATGGCACTTCCCGGTTTGTTTCTTGCCTCACTCATGACACACCACTTGAAATCATGTACCTCATCTAATCTCAGTCTATACTTGGTTACTTACTCTTCCTGCTAACTTCTGGTTTGTCTCCTCCCTCAGTCTATGCTATTGTATGTATGCATTCTTCTTGGCGTCGAATCCGTCTATTGTATCCCGGCTTGAACACTTGCACATTCTGTGGGGCTGCTGTTCTGATTCTGTGTCCTGCATCTATACTACAGTTCGTATGTATACCTTTCTAATGGCGGCTATTGTTAAATTCTGTCCTGTAGCTATGCTAGAACACAAGTGCCCTTATTGTGTAATCAACTGTTGTCCTTGAAATGCCACTCGTTTATTAGCCTCTTTCCAGCACGGATGAAGGGGATAAAGGGACTTCAAGGGAGTTCCCATGCTTATTTTAATCGCTTCCAGGGCGTATTGTAATAACTTCCAGAGCAACATATCAAGCTATTTCTTTTTCTTCTTCCTTTTTGTCCATCTGGATGGCAAGCTTTCATTGTTTTTAGAAGAACGTGCTAGGAGAAATGCAATCTAATGTTAAAGGTTTTATTCTGTCAGAGTGTTTCCTTGAGTTTTAAACCATAAAACATTGTAATTAAAAAACATATCAAGCTATGGGTTGCAATTGTGACAAAGGAGGTTTGGGAGCAGAAGCGACCAGAGACACTTGGATAAGTTCTTTTTTTTTGGGTTAAGGGGTTCCCAAAGTTGTCTCTGTGCAGGGCCCAAAAACCCTTTAAGATCACCATGCCCTGTTTGCTTTCTGCTTTTCTTGCAGCCTCTGTGAATTCTACCCCAGGTGTCCTAAGAAAAGTGACAAGCATACCACAGGAACAACTAGGGGCACCAGCACCGGTGTTCAGTGACCCCCCCCCCATATTACATTGCTTTGAGTATATGCACTGAAAGAGCAGTGGGTTCTGCTGCTCAAGAGTTAAGGTACATTGACAGCAATTTGTTTCCTTGGGCCATATTAGAAGTGGGGGTGCAGGGCAGAATGGAGGTGCTTCAGTAGAGCTGTGTTGCTGTCCCTAAGTCTGGAACAGTGACATGTGATATAATTTATGGGGTGCTAGCAGAGCCGTTTTTAGGACCCAAGACTGGGAATAGTGGAGGGTATTATAAAGTAAGGGGGCTGCGGCGGGTTATTCGAGTTAGGATTAAGGTGCAAAGGCCGAGCTGGGTTTGGGTTGAGTGATTGTACTTTAAAATGGGGTTGAAATGGCAGAGCTGCAGTTCCACACTCCCCTGCTCAGACGCATAGGCACTAGTGACATGTCTGGCACGCATGGCCTGCATTCATAACTCTGAAAGCTGTGTTTACACTAACGAGCGTGGCCAACAACGGCACGTGCTTCCCCCCCGAGTGATCCCGGCGCACCCTTCCCCCACTTCCTGGACCCGCGGAAATGACTTCATCCATTTAGACTGCCTCATTTCTCCCTCACGTTTGAGCCAAGAACTGTCTACTTGCTGTGGGATATTTTGGGAGATATTTCTGGATTAGTCATTGAATAATGTGTAATGTTCAGGCTCACGAAGAGACAAGACAGCTGCGATGATTCGGAACAAGAGTTTGTATACAGCTCTGCATGGCTAGGCTAGCCATAGCTTAGGTGTCACTTTTCCCCGTTAAGCTGCTCTCAACCGACCCCTCGGCAACTACCCCCTGGGGAAACTTCCCCTTCACCTTTTGGAACTGCAACACACACTTCTATACCTTTAAATTGGTGGCCTAGATGCAACACGCTGCCTTATCCCCATTTAAACATATATATATTTTATTCACTTCATCGTTATGAAATGGTTGTACCAGCTCGGCAGTCTTCTGGTGCATCTGTGCCTCTTCCTTTCTTTGTCATTCTCCCTGTTGACTCCCTGCCGGAGTCTCAACAGCTCGCCCACACAGCGCTGATTGTAGCGGCAATAAGACGCAGACAGAGAGCTGTTATCAACATGCGTCTTTATTGATCCGCCGGTGAGGCATCTGTTTACTCAGTTGAGGTGGGGTGGCGGGACAGGAAATCTGCTGGGTTCTCTTCCTTCCCTGGTCGGAGTATTATGCAAAATTGGTAGTCTTTAAGGCGTATCCCCCATCTCGCAGTCCGAGGTGGCATCTTTGCTTTTCGGTTCACAAATATTAATAAAAGCACATGGTGGTCTGTTACTACCGTGGATTATTTCCCATACAGGAATAAATGGAAGTGTTCACAGGCCCACACCACTGCCAGTCCTTCCTTTTCAACCTGTGAATATGTCTGCTTAGTGAGCAAAAGACTCCTACTGGCCTATGACACAATGTGTCTTTTGACGGGTGCTTCCGGGTCAATCTGAGCCAGGATGGCTCCCAGTCCCACGGGGCTGGCATCCACCATGAGTTTCGTCTCTGGCCGGGTTGATGTATGCCATGTTCCCTGCAGACAGACTGCATCTCTGCATGGCTTCAAATGCTTCCTGACACTCCTCCGATCACTCAAACATCACTTCTTTTCATGTAAGCATCTATAGCGGCTCACTCACAGATGCAAAATCCTGTACGTATCTCGTGCAATATCTCGCAAGGCCTAGAAAAGAATGCAGCTTGGATAGGTTTGACGGGTGTTTGGCATTTGTGAGCGCAGCCACTTTCTCAGTCCGCTTCATCCCTTGCGTTGAGACGATGGGGAGTTATAACGACCCTGGAGGTAGCCATGCCGCTATTTGCGGCATGGCTACTCCCATTCCGGGTACCGTGTCCGAGTTCCCTGAATGGGGAATTACTGGGCCTTTCCGACCTTGGAGGGCCCAGTATTTCCCCATTTAGGGAACCCGGACCCGGTATATCCCCATTCCCATTCGAGCCCCCATAGGGCTCAATGAAAATGGGGATGATGCTAACAACGGGCCCGTCAATTACGGGCCAGCTGTTAGCACCCTGGTCCGCTCGCGGGAGAAGCCTGGAAAAACCAGGCGTCCTTAGCGGGTCCCGCGAGGAGACCTCGTAATGGGGCGGTAGGGGTTTAACGGGCCGGCAGCTCTACCGGCCCCGTTAAACCCCTACCGCATTCCTTGTAATGAGGCCTGATGTGTCTTAAAAATAATCAATACACCTTCCAAAACGCACACTTTTCCTTCTTCAGGGTGAGATTTGCGGCTTCCAATGCCATTCACACTCTTGCTATAGGGTACCGTTGTGTTGGTCTTGGTCTTTTCCGAACACTAGAATATTGCCACTGTAATTTAGACAATTTAGTATGTGCTTGATGACATTGTAAATTCCGTATTGATACATTTTAGTGGTCGAGGACACTCCAAAACTTAACCTCTTAAATCTAAACAGCCCTAAGTGGGTGATGAAGGTGGTTATGTATCTTGATTCTTTGCTTAACTCAAATGGATGATAACCCTTGATGAGGTCTAGTTTGGAGAAGACCTGATCCCCATTTAGCAAATGTATCATGTCCGTTATCCTTGGGGCCTGATGTAGCTCTCTCGGGATGGCTTCATTGGGTCTCTGCATGTCGACATAGATTCTAATGTTGTACGATCCTTTCTTGGTGACTGGGACTATGGGCGAGGCCACGGGGTGGGGCCATCTGCCGGTTCAATAATGTAATAAGTGATGCAGCTCATCTTCTACCTGCTTCTGAATGTTTATTGGGATCCCCCTGTAGTGTTGAGCTACTGGGTGCAACTCAGGGTTGTTATGCAGGCTTATTTGTCTGTTCTTTAGTTTCCTGAGTCCCTTGAATAATTTGGGAAATAACTGTTCCATTTTGTCTGGTGCATCGATGTACTTGTGGGCCATGAGTCGATACAGTATGTGGATAAGCCCCAAGACCAGAGCAGCTCTGAAACTGAGTATGCACCCACTTACAGCCGCGGCTTCCAGCACATACAGACAGTACCTTGGATTGACCCTTGTACTTGAATTCTTCCATGAAGTACCCTTTGCATGGTAATGGCGTCCTGGACCTGTACGGGTATAGGTGTACTTTTGCTGGCTTAAGTCTTGGGGCCTTCTGGATATTTCCATACACTTCTTCACTGATGACATGTACAGTAGCTCCCATGTCTATGAGGAATTCCTCTGACAGACCTTGAATCTGTAGCGGTAGTACAGGGCTGTGCTCCTTTGCAGTGGGATTTCTCAGCGCATACAAGTATCCTTTCCTTTTCGTCTCTTCCTGGGTAGATTGCCTGTTCTTTTGCTTTCTCCGGACCTCTTCAGCCGACGAACCACTGGATCCGCAGTCTGAGGTGGATTGTTCTACTAAGTATCTCACATACCTCTTGGGCTTCCATTGTGATCTTGACCTTGAAGATCGACGGGTGTGCCACTCTGGTGCCAGTTTGTCCTCTCTGCGACTCTCCTCTCCGCTCCTTCTGACGTCTGTGAGGGGAGTCATATAGTGTTGGCGGTTTAATTTGCATTCTGGCCACCTTCCCTTTTGTCCTGGCCGACTCCACTTGTGTGCTCTCGCTTCTTGACTGACCATGTGATATGCGACAGACTGCATTAAAATGTCCTTTCCCTCCACAAGCAGTGCACTGCTGTCCCAAAGCCGGGCACGTGCCTACATGTGGATATTTGTATCCACAGCGCTAGTAAAAAGGGTTATTGTTTTGTTGAGACATTGACTGTGTGGTTATCTTGTGAATGGTCTCCGCTGAAGGCATCGATACCTTGAAATTTCCCATTGCCTCCACTTGTTGTTCCAGAGCAGTGTCAGATCTGGCTAGCTTCAAAATCTCATCAAGGGATCGTTGTTTCTGTAGAAGACGTTTGCCGAACACGGGGTACTCTCAGCCAGCAATGATTTGGGACCTTAGGACCTCTTTATTCGAGTAATTATTGAACTCCCAATGGTTCATCCTCACACGTAGCCGCATAACAAAGGCATCCATCGACTCCCCTTTGTAGTGTTTGGTGTTGTGGAATACGTGGCACTCATAGTCAACATTAGTGTGAGGAGTGAAATATTCGGTGATGGCGCCCCTGAGGCCTTTGTATGTGTCTGGGGTGTTGGCCGGAATTTCATCTACTATATCCCTCACAATTGGCACAATTCCTAGGTGTAAAAGGTTGTGCTTCTTGTCATCCACCAGGGGCCCAATCGCTCTCAAGTATACTTCAAAGTCTCTCATTCATATTTTCCATCGGAGCCCCAAGGTGCTGGTTTCTGTCAGGTCAAAATGGTCCAGTGGCTGCATGACCAGGTTCCCTTGCATTTTCGGGGGTAGGCCCCCTTGCTGCGTGAGAGGTGGGGTTGCAGGCGCTGCCGCTTGGTCTTGATTGGTCATGGCTAGGTTGTCCGATCGCTTGTCAGCCGTGACTTCGAGTTGTCCACCGTCCATATTTTAGCCCTACCGTTTCCCTTGACCAGTTATGTGTCACAAAGTCAGGCATTGGGACTGGTGCTCTATTCCAAAATTAGCCCTTCCTTCGCCAGCATGGATAGGAGGGGGCGCGTGCATGAACCCCAGACCAGGTTGTTGGGTATGGATCACCTTCACTTCTCTCCTTGACCTCAATGTCATTCACAATTGTCGCAGCCTGCGTGTGATCCTCCACTTTGCCAGCATCAGTGCAGTGAATCAGAACTCAGCAGCGTTTCCTCAGGCCCCCCAGCCTCCTCACCAGTGGCCAAAACAGTCTGTAAACACTTGCCAGGGTGCTTCAGCGTACTTGTGCTGCCTCGCCGTATCCCAGAGCGGGACCTAAAGCCCTCCGGCGCTCCTCTGCGATTATCACGGCATACCCGCACAGCATGCGCAGTACTCGCGGGCACCCACCAGCTCGTCGCCAGTGTTGACTCCATGTCGGAGTCTCAACAGCTTGCCCACACGGCGCTTTTTGCTGCGGACACAGAGCTGTTATCAACATGCATCTTTATTCCTTGCCGTAACCAAACAAAACTGAACTTCCCATTACTCTACTCCCCTTTTGGCCACCCCGCTCCCCGTGCCTTCTGGCGCCCATCCCTCACGTGATATCTCATGTGAGATATTACACTTCCTTAATCAAGTTTCTCATTCCTTCCGCCTTCTACAGGACGCTCACTCCCAAGCTACCAGGGGTGGAACTTGTTTCGCTCGTTCATTACTACTCACTACTTCTCTGACTACCCCCTTCCAAACTAGCTTTCCCCTTCCATCTAGATGACAATCCTTGCCTTTTCCACTCTTCCACTTGATAACCCTATTGGGATTCCACACACAGTCGTTCTTCAACGGTACAGCATTCCGTTAAACCCTAGTCACTTATCAGTTTGGAAAACGTGGACCTTCCTTTTTTTTCTTTTACCTTGGTTCCCCACTTAACTTTTACATTGGCCTAAGCTAGTATGTTCTTAGGCTCGAGCTTACCAAAGTGTTTGTCATAATGCCTTTTGTATTTTTTTGAAGCACTTCTAGATGACTCAATTTCTTTTTGATTTCTTTATTGCGATATGGCTTAAATCACATCTTTTGCAAAATAACAATTACAATTAGAACCAATTCATCCCTGGACGGGGCTACTGGTAGAAGAGAGGGTTTGGTGCGCCAGTGAGCGGTGTGCGCTGCCCCAGGTGCCCGTTTTCTGGATGCTGGTCGCGGGCCCAGGGAACTTCTCCCCCCTGGATGCGTTTACCCACTAATAGGGGCCTTGGTGTAGCGCTCACGCTGGGCTTTGATCCAAACTGCTGGTAGACGCCAGAGTCCCCGGGTCGTCTGGGTTGGAACTGAGGGAGAGCAGGAAGACCTGCTGAGAGGTGCTGCACTGGCATGTCTTTAGAAAAAACATGTTTTTTCTTTTTTTGGTCCCTGCCTCTATGGATTGGAGGGTGCCCGGGGTGCTGGAGGCCTCTGCGCTTTGTGTCAAGACTTCACTGGTTTCTTGAGCAGACTAGTTGGATTGGTGGCAACCCTCTTCCTACATTGGGGCCCAGCGCCGAGTTCACCCCTTTGGCTGTCCCACCATCATGACAATCGCACTTGCTGCCCGTAGCGGTCCACGGAACAGATAAGGGATCCTCACCTCAGTCCGCACTCCCTTAGGAACTGGGTGAAAGATGAGCAAAAAGAGCAAAGCTCTGCATAAGTGCTGTATACCCCTGTGGGACCTCTCGACTAGATTGAATCTTGCTGGTACTGGAAGCCCCCACTGCACCCTCAGACTTATACCATGGTCAAGAATAAGGCCAAGAAGGCAACCACGCAGCACAAAATGGACCAATACAAAGTGACCGCCCCAGTGGTCTTTCGATCTCCTCCCTCGGGGGATACAGTGTTGGACATGGACACCCCTTGCGCTACCCTGTCACTAGCTGATGTCATGAGCGCCATTGCGGACTCCAGAAACACTAACACATGGAGGGGAAGATTGATGGGCTCAGCTCCGACGTTTTGTTGCTCTGTCATGACTTGCACAAACCTGCGTTTAGAATGGGTGAAGTGGAAAAGCGAATCTCAGACTCTGAAGCGCTCTGTGCAGTGGAGCCTCGGTTGTCCACAGTCACCCAAAAAATGAAGGCCCTGGAAGACAGAATTGAGGATGGCGAGGGATGCTTGCAGAGGAACAACCTCCAGATTCTGGGCCTGCCTGAATGGAACTCTACCTGGAAATCTGGCTTACTGACTTCATGCAGCCTAAGACCCACTCGAACTTCTTCCCCATTGAAAGGGCGTTCCTTAACTACCGGGATCGGGATGCCCTGCTTCAAATGGCTCGAGTGAAGGGTCCCGTAACATACAACGGCGCCAAGATTTCCTTTTTTCCTGACTACTCCAGTGAGATCCTTTAATGCGGTCAGAAGGCGTCTTCATGGACATGGGGTCAAATTCACCCTATTCTTTCCAGCGCTCCTCGAAATGCATCATAATTGAACGATTCAGACATTTTCGGATCCCCAGGCCACGTGGACATGGACGGGGACCCTGGGAGGCGCAAACAAAAAGGAACCCTTGTGGAAATACCTGACCAAGCACGACCTCTCAACGTGCCAAGATCTCCATCGCATGTGGCCCCTCCCCCGGCGGACACCTCGCAGTGATCGTGGCATGCAGACTGAAACCCTTAGCGCTGCAGGAACTTTTTGTCCCAGCACTGGAGGAAGGGGTAGCTCTTGGATGTTGCCTGTTGGCACAGAGGCGAGCTGGTCGCACTGGCCGATATGGCGAGGACAGCCCCCTCTTGTTTTGTTCTGTTTCTTTTCCTCTTTCTTCTTTCTTCTTTCCTCCTTAACTGGTTCTTCTTTCTTCCTGTGGTTCTGGCTTGTGGGATCTCTTGGACATAGTGTTTTCTCTCTCTCTTATTGTTAGATTGGTGACTACTTGGTAACATGTCTTGGCGACAGGTACTCCGTGTTGGGGTGAAGTATGGGGGTGGGGGTCGAAATGTTTTTTACACAACATGCACTGGTGACATAAGGATGCAATTCTCTGTTGACGTTAGGGCACAGTGTGGTGGGGAATGTACCTCAGGTGTACCTGGGACACAGGCTTCACTCCCTGACACATGTTCTCTCACTGACGAGATAGGGACCGATAGCCTGAGCAGCAAGCTTACGATAATGTCATGTAACGTGAATGGCTTGTGCTCTCGAATCAAACAGGGCATGGTCCTCCAATTTCTGAATAGGTATTGTCTGGATGTGGCTCTCCTCCTCGAAACACACTTGACAGGCACGGACTGCAACTTTTTCAGGTGCATCAACTATCGAGGCGGGACACACGCAGGCTTCTCTGTGGGCACCCGAGGGGTACTGGTACTCATCCACAAACGGTTGCCTTTTAGGCTTCTCTCTACCACAAACAAGGCTGAGGTATGTTTGTTCTTGTTGTTGGGGAACTATGGGGAACTACTGTTGGTATCCTGGCCGATTATGCACCCGATACCTGTGTCCACTGTCAGTGGACCTCCTGGACACCCTTCAGAGGTTACTACTCTCCCATCACCCTGCGTTGTGGATAGTGAGAGGTGATTTTTATTAAAACATATTTTATTGGCATTTAACTAGAAAGCAACATTCCCCCTCCAACCCATTCCCCCCTTGACAGAAACAGTGGTCTCATTTCTTCCAACATCTCTGGTAGACTAAGGGATTACACAAGCTTACATAATGTCCAATATCCTCAAATTGTGTGGGCACCACTGGTATACATAATCCCCTTTGAGGAAGTCCAGAACCATGGCCCAATCTTGTTGAAATGTACAGGCTTCCCCTTGCAAGTTATATGTCATCCATTCCATTGCCATGAAACCCCACAGTTTAAACAACCAGTCTCTTATTGTTGGCAGCCTACTTTGTTCCCAACATTTCGCAATTACTAGCTATGCCGCTATTACCATTAACATGAAGGCATTACTAGGTGCCCTAAAGGGTAGGTGGACTCCTGCATCGACTATCCCACACATCCATTCCTTTGGTGTCAATTTGGCATCAGTAGTTATCATTGTCTTTATTTGGGCCGTGACATCTTCCCAAAATACCCCCATGGCCAGGCACTCCCACCAGATATGATTCCAGTCCCCTCTCATACCACAGTCCCTCCAGCAATTCTCTGTGGTCGCCGGGTACATTTTATGCAACCTTTCTGGGGTATAGTGCCACTGGACCATCATTTTATACCAAGCTTCCCGGATATGAATCAATCTCGTCAACTTTGGGATATTTGCCCACTGGTGTTTCCAATGTTCTCTTGGAATAACAATCCTCAATGTCTTTTCCCATCTATGCATATATCCCCATGTTTGGCCCGAGTTCCCTTCCATCAGAATTGAGTACAGCTTAGGCACCAACTGTTTATCCCCAGCATGTGTAGTAATCAATTTGTCAAACGTCGTATGTTCTCTCCCCGCAGCACCCCCCCCTCCGAGCTAGCCATCCAATGCCGCATCTGATAATATTCCACTCTATCCTTTTCAGATAGCCCCATACTCTGTTTACATTCTATGAAAGTGCGAATCTCTGACCCCTGCATCATATCCGCAGTTTCGTACACCCCACCTTTCCGACATTGTCTAAACGCTCCTTGTATAGTCCCTGGCTGGAATTGCAGATTCTCAAATAGCAGGATGACGCGAGAAGAGCTTTTGGACAGAAATCCGTTCTCAAGTAGGCAGTCCCACATATCACACACCACTGCCAATACCTGGCTTCTCTGTGTATTCTGGAGTGTATCTCGCTTATGTAGCCAGAGGACCCCCTCCAGCGAGCATTCCACCACCGCCCTGTCCATCCTTGACCATGGTTTAGAGAAATGTCTTGTAAACCATTCCCTTAGTCCGCTCAATTGTGCAGCCTCATAGTACTTAATAAAGTTCAGGAGTCCAACCCTCCCCCCTTTGTCTCTAGGAACCATCAATACGTGCAATGCTACCTTCTGTGTTGTATTTCACCATAGAAATCTCAAGACCATTTTATTCAGTGTCTTGAAAAATAACCTTGGGACAGGTATTGGGAGCGCCTGGAAGTAAAAGAGCACCCTTCGTAGCGTTACCATCTTAATGGTCGTGACTCTACCCAGCCATGAGATACGAAGTGGGGACCGTTTTCCCAAATCTTCCTTCAACTGTTGAAGTAATCTCGGATAGTTGTTATCGTACATCTGCGGGATCGCATTAGCTATATTAACCCCTAAATATCCAATGCTATACCCTGCCAGCGCAAACAGAGAATATAAAGATAGAGCTTCCCTATGTGTCTGCGAAAGCACCTCTTCCAACAGCTCTGACTTTCCCATGTTCACCTTAAGTATCGCTGCCAGTTCTATTTCTGTCAATTCCGCCAACAGTGCCGGTATTGACGTCTTGGGGTCTGTCAATATTATCAGCATGTCATCCGCGAAGGCGGCTATCTTATGTTCCTTCCCCCAAAAGGGATGCCCTGTATCAACGACCGCTGTTTGAGTTTGACCAAGAATGGTTCTAAGTACATTACATAAAGCAATGGTGACAAAGGACACCCCTGCATTGTACCTCAACCTATTTCTATTTGACGTGACAACTGTTTGTTAACCGATAAGCGCATCATGGGAGCCTTATAGTTTGCCTGTACCATCTGTATGAACTTTGCCCCCATCCCCATGCGCTCCATGGTTGCAAACAAGCGCCACTCCACCTGGTCAAAGGCCTTTTCAGCATCTAGCGACACCAGTATTGATGGGATCTGCTTTGCGTTAACCTTTTCTGTCTAATGAATAATTATCCCAGGTCTGTCTCTCCATAATGAAACAGAATTGATCCATTTCAATTAAGTCCAGAAGGAGAGGCACCAGCCTTGCCGCCAGGACCCCTGTGTATACCTTTGCATCTATATTAATTAATGCTATAGGCCGGTACGACCCGTATCTGGACAAACCCTTGACTGGTTTCCCAAACACCACCACTTTCGCTTCTGTCATAGACGTTGCTACCCCTCCTTTAGCCCCCAACCAGTTAAATAGCCCTGTCAGTCTTGGGGTCAATTTCTTTACATATTCTTGTAAAATGCTGCAGAGAACCTGTCAGGACCCGGAGCTTTATTCGTGGGTAATGCCCTGATAACTGCCTCCACCTCCTCTTCCCTTATGTCCCTTTCCAGCCCTTCCCTATCCATAGGCGTTAACTTACGCATTGATATGTATAAAATATATTGCTCTACTGTCCGTGGGTCCGGGTGCCCCGATGTATATAATGATTCATAACATTTAGCAAATTCCTCTGTTATGGCCTCCGCCTCTGTGTTAATCAAACCATCGGGCTGTACAATATGCTGGGCCTGGACCATCCTAGCCGCCTCTGATACCTTCAATTGCCGAACCAGCAGCGTGTCCACTCTGTTGGCTTGCAGATAATACCTTTGCTTGTTTTCTAACAAAGCTCTCCCTATTCTATGGGTGCAAAGTAGGTCTAACTGACTCCGGACCTCCTTTAGTTTTTTATGCAATACTCTCGTCCGATGTTTAGCTATATCATATTGGATATCCCTTAATTGAGCCTCCAGATCTTTTTCCATAACTATTCGCTGTATCTCCCTGTAAGCAGGTAGCACAATATGAGTTCCTCATGCATCACTGCCTTGAAGGCATCCTATACCCCCTCCGGTGAGACCTCTTGATTATCATTAGCCCGAAAATACCCCAATCACCTCTGCCACTCATCGTCATTCAACTCCTCTCCGGGGAACGTCCAAGCCCACAACCCACTTCACGGTCCCCGTGGCTCAATCGCCACCAGCAGTGGGGCATGATCCGGTAACGATATTTACCCAAGCTCCATTTCCCTCACCTCTCCCATCAGCCTAGCCGATACCCACACATAATCTATTCTTGACAGGTATTGATAGACATGCGAGAAACACGTATAACCCTGCTCCACTCCCCTCCTGATCCGCCAGACATCTCGTAATGTCAAATTATCAAAGCTGTCCTTCAACTCCTGTGACGGGGGTACTGATCCCCTGCCCGCACTCCTATCCTTGTCAGGATCCCCCACCAAATTGAAATCTGCAGCGAGTAGGATCTCATCCTCTACAAGGGCTCTCCAGTTTTGTTACCACTCCCGCAAAAAATTGTTCTGGCCAGAATTGGGTGCATTTATTGTTGCCAGGGTAACTAGTTTATGACCCAACTGTACTATTACAAAGAGATACCTCCCTTCACCATCCACCTGAATCGTATCCCTACCGCATTGGATTGGAAAACATGGGAGAACTGCTGCATCTCATAACAAATGTGTCTACCTTCTTTAAGTGTGTTTCTTTTAACATAATAACGTCCACCTTTTCCCTTCTCACCGGGGCTTCCACCTTTTTACGCTTCACAGGGGAATTTAACCCCCTCACATTATATGATAAAACTTTGAATGTAAAACTTGGTGCTATCTTCTATCTCTGCCTATAAAAATCCCATATTCGAAGGGATTGTGTCCTCCGACGTATTCCTTATCTTTGATAATTCGTCTCCAGCCTGCTGGCCTCGGAAATTTTTTCTCTGTAGAGGGCGCTGCGCGTCGACGTCCGTCGAGTCGATGTCCCTCGACAGCCACCGTATCGGCGCCGACGTCACCATGCCCATAAATAGCCACGTGCGGCGTCCGTTGCTCAGTTCCGTTTTGCCGCGCTTCGTGAGGCCTCGGAATATCGTTGCTCAGTTCAGTCAGATAAACCTCTTATATTTACTCGATAAAACCAACTTGTTCTCGATGGCTTCTTCATCCGAACCGACGACTCTGCAGTCTGGCTTCAAAAAATGTCAAGACTGCGGAAAGAAAATGTCGATAACAGATCCTCACAGGATCTGCTTGTGGTGCTTGGGAGTCAAGCACCATTGTTCGGAGTGTGAGGACTGCGTGTCCATGACGGCGAAAGCCTTGAAGGAGCGCAAGGTGAAGCTCGAGAGAGGTAAGTCAGTCAAAACCTCCTCGAAAGTTTCTTCGGCCGAGTCGAGGCATTTGTCTCCTTGCCGTCGAAAGCATTCCCATTCTAGGTCTCGACGTAGCTCCCACCACTCGTCGAGATCTAGACACTCAAAGAAGAGACGTCGAAGATCCCCTTCCTCGTCATCTTCTGTTTCCCCAGAAAGGGTCTCCTGTCCCACAAAACACAGCTCTCAGGCTGAGTTGGAGGAATTCAGGAAGAAAATGCTAAGCGTCTTCGAGAAAGCGGCCTCGACCCCCTCAAAGACAGCTGAGGGTGTAAAAACCCAAAAAATCGAAACACCGCAAGTCGTTGCACCCAGTGAAAGTGTCCACCCGAGAGCACCACAGGCCATCGGGTAAGAAGGCACCATCTTTGACGCCGTCGTCGAAGATCCCTTTGACTCATGGATCGGCGCCATCGACACCGTTGTCGAAGGGTTCTTCGACGCATCGGTCGATCGAATCGACGCCATCGTCGACGCCGACAAAAGAGAAAACCACGGCTACTTCACAGCCAACGGTTATACCAATAGCCTCCGGCACGACGCTGAGAACGTCGTCGGCATCCTCGAGTAGGATCCCAATCCTCTCGAGTTCTTCGAGGCCTCTTCCAGTTTTCCCGACGCCTTTCTTGGCGCCTTCGAAGCCTTTCACATCGGCGTCGACGACATCGACGTTTTCCCACCCAATAATGACGAGTGTGGCTCCTTCTGCATTAGAAATGGGTTTTACACCAATTCCGAGGTCAGAGTACCCCAGATTATCTTCAATCTATGAAGAAGGGGAGGATTCTGACCAGGAAAGACCCTTCGGGCTGCAGAGGACCACACCACCTGTTTCAGAGGATTTTACCTCTGAGGAAAGAAGGTTGAAAGACCTACAGGAATCATTACATGAGGCAAGTGGGCTGGACACTTCCCCAGAAGTGGAATTTGTCAAACCAGACCCAGGGGAACATGCCGAAACCCCCTACAGAACCCTGATGGCAAGGATTATTGAATTCATGGGTTGGTCTGCGCCTTCACCTGTTTTTCAACAGGATGACCTTACAGACATACTAGACAAAGGTCCACAGGAGGATCCTGTGGTCCCATTCCATGCAGCCTTAAAAAGGAAGATTTCATCAAATTGGGAAACTCCTGAGGTTATCCCTGCAGTCAATAAAAGATTGTCAGCCAAGTATAGGGTAGCTGCGGCTGACCCTGAATATTTATCAAAACACCCGACTCCAGAGAGCCTGGTGGTTCAAGCGGCAACTTCATCAAGCCGCAGATCCGCTTACCCTACT
Organism: Ambystoma mexicanum; assembly: GCF_040938575.1. Classification (NCBI taxonomy): domain Eukaryota; kingdom Metazoa; phylum Chordata; class Amphibia; order Caudata; family Ambystomatidae; genus Ambystoma; species Ambystoma mexicanum. The sequence goes on along the minus strand of NC_090924.1, from coordinate 332,243,346 downwards.
GTCCCACAGGATAGAGATGACAAAAGGTACGATACTATGGCAAAAAGAAGTCTTTTCTGCTTGTAGTATGGCGTTGAAGTCCATCAACGCCACTTGTACGCTCGCCAGGTTCAGTCACACACTGTGGGAGTGTGCTTCATCAGCGGCTGACTGCATACCGGAAGGAGAGGAAAGGTAAGCCTTCCTTAACATCATTAAAGATGGCAAAGATGCCATGTGCAAATCTCTTCAAACTGGCATCGATTCCGCTGACAGTATCAGCAGGGCCATGGCGGCAAGTACTACAATCCGCAGGCATGCGTGGTTGCGAAAGTCTGGCTTTGCTCCAGATGTACAGGCCAGACTTTTGAATATGCCCTTTGACGGCTCTTCTTTATTCGGTAAAAAGGCTGATGACAGTCTGGAAAAGTTGCAAACATCTAAAGCAGCAGCAAAATCCTTAGGAGCTGCAATCCGCCAAACTCCTTTTCGCCCCTCAGGAACCTCTGGGAGAGGAAAGTCCTTTTGCTATTATTCCGCATTCGGGAAAGGCAGAGGACAGCCGGCTCAAAGAGGCCAAAGGAGATCCACCCGAGGTGGACGGGTCAAAAGTACTAAGGCCACAGTAGCAGCAGGTGCCTCTTTACCCTCGGCATCTGCATCAGCCGCCCCCAAACTACTCTGAGGTCTTTCCACACAAAACACCTGTAGGGGGCAGGTTAACTCACCATCTGACGGAATGGCAAGCTATTACATCAGATGCTTGGGCATTGGAGACAGTTGCCCAGGGTTACTGCCTACCCTTTCTACACATCCCTCAGAGTCATCCACCGGGGCACAGCTCTCTAAAAGTTCCAGATCCCCTCCTCTTGCAGGAAATTGTAGACCTGCTAGAGAAAGGTGCCATAGAACCAGTACCTGTAGTGGAGAGGACCAAGAGCTGGTACTCCCCCTACTTTCTTATACCGAAGAAGGACGGAGGACTGAGACCCATCTTGGACTTACGAGAATTGAACAAGTTCCTCAGGAAGGACAAGTTCAAGATGGTAACTCTCTCTCAGATCCTTCAGGCCCTCCAATTCCAGGACTGGCTGGTATCTCTGGACCTCCAGGATGCTTATTTCCATGTACCAATCCATCTCAAACACAGGAGATACCTGAGGTTCGCAATTGGCGGCTCTCATTATCAATTTCGAGTTCTGCCATTTGGGCTGACCTCCGCCCCGAGGGTCTTCACCAAGCTAACGTCGGTAGTGGCTGCAATTCTAAGGAGGGAAGGGATCCACGTCTACCCCTACCTGGACGATTGGCTGATCAGAGCTGTATCTTCGGAACAAGCTCAGATCCAGCTAGATTATGTCTGCCACTTCCTTCACAAACTGGGCTTCTCCCTCAATTTAAAGAAGTCACAGATGATACCATCACAGAGACTCCATTTCATAGGAGCGGTCCGGGACACTTCCCTGGGAAAAGCCTCGCCACTAGAGGTGAGGGCTCAGGATATTCTGCAGATGGTCAACAAGTTTCAAAATGCCCAACATCTCCCAGCCTTCGACTTTTTGAGGTTGCTAGGCCTCAAGGCATCCTGCATCTTCCTTGTGCCAGAGGCTCACCTGAGAATGAGATCTCTCCAGTGGCCACTAAGGTCCTAGTGGTCACAATACTCAGGAAGAATGACAGATCTCCTCCGGATACCGGATAAGGTAGCCCACGACCTTGAATGGTGGTGTCATACACAACAAACCAGTCCCGCCACCATGCACCTTTTCAGATACACCAGCACACACGGTTACTGTCCCCGGGTTGCAGCCCACCTCCCGAGACATCTCCTTACCTAGGGTGCGAGGGAGTCGCCATCGTCAACGAGGGCGGGCAGTGCGGAAAGTCCGACCCGGTTTGTTGCCTCGTTTCCATTGGCAACTCCCATGGAGACTGCGTTCGGGTTGGAACACCCGATTGCGGTTACTTCCTGGTTCCGCGGTGCTCTCCCGATCACGTGCCCAGAGTTCCGCTCACGTGATCGGGAGCCGGCGCACATAAAACCGGGAAGTTCGAGTTTACTCACCGCTTCACAGCTGTTTCACGACTCTGTTCGGCAATTGCAGCATTCACGTTACCTTGATACTTCGGATGTGGACCTGGGCTTATGAATCACGGACTGGCTTGCTTACTCCTCGGATCTTGTCGCTCGGATATTGGTACATTGGACACTCGGCTTTGATTAAAGGATTGTTTTTGGATTGCCCTTTCTTGACTCTACGATTTTCGGCCACTGGCGCTACATGGTTAACTCAAGTGCCCATTAAGTTACCGTCAGGCTACAGGTACAGCCGGCAACTACCATCTGGGACACGGCTGACACGGCTGTCCGGATCTACGGCGCTCCCTCGCACCAGATCCCCGACACCCCAGTATCATCCCTGTTGGGTTTAGGTAAGAGATTCTTACACACTTCTTCATATCACAGTACTGTGTTTGCCTGTGCTAACCTTACCTTCCATTTAACAGCCTCCGGGGTCCTGGGCGTCATCAGATCCGGCGAACCAACAAACCACCTGTGGCCTCAAAGCTCGCACAGGGAGTTTATTCACTCATCCCTGTGGGTGATTTGTGGACAGAGGTCCATTACTCTTCACTACGCGGCAAGTCACGACAGGTGGGCCTATCCAGAGAACATCTTGAAAGGAGAACTGTTTTGGCAACCACGGCCGGAGATAACTGTAGTCACAGATGCCTCACTCACGGGGTGGGGAGCCCATACCAACGACTTGACCATCAGCGGTCGTTGGTCTCCATCGGAGTCCAGACTACACATCAACCTATTGGAGCTGAGAGCGATCATACTAGCGCTGAAAGCTTTCCTGCCATCAGTACAGGGGAGAAATGTCCTGATAATGACGGACAACACGGTGGCCATGCACTACCTCAACAAAAGAGGAGGCGTTGGGTCACTGCCACTGTGCAGAGAGGCAATGCAGCTCTGGTTTTGGGCAATTCAGGAAGGAATCTCTCTATCGGCAGTCCACCTAGCCGGAGAGAAGAACTTGACAGCGGACGCTCTGAGCAGGCAGAGCACAGTCTCCCACGAGTGGGAGGTAGCTCAGGAAGTCCTTCAAGAGATCTTCGCCCTTTGGGGAACCCCTCAGGTGGATCTGTTCGCCACCAGCACCAACAGGAAGTGCGATCTGTTCTGTTCAAGGGAATTTCCCCTGAGAGGAGCTCTAGGGGACGCGTTCGTAGTGGACTGGGAGTTCCCACTCCTTTACGCGTTTCAACCAGTCCCCGTTATTCCTCAAATGATCAGGAGGTTAGGAAGATTCCGGAAAACCATGATCCTAATTGCCCCGGACTAGGCCAGGAGAACGTGGTACCCGGACCTTCTAGATATGTCCATCTGTCCTCCCATCCGTCTTCCACTCAAAGGGAATCTTCTCTCACAGAAGGGAGGTCAGGTTCTCCATCCAGACATCAGAACCCTTCAACCTTCACGCTTGGCTTCTGAAAGGGTGAGGTACAAGGATTGGGACCTCCCTGATGACGTCATGGAGGTGTTGCTTTTGGCCAGAAGGCCAGCAACAAAGTCTTTACACCGCTGCCGTTGGAACAAATTTTGCAGCTGGTGTAGAGAAGAGAATATCGACCCTTTTTCATGTGGTACACCAACAGTGTTATCGTTTCTACTATACTTGGCAAACTCAGGCCTTCAAGTTGGCACTGTAAAAGGCTATCTCGCAGCACTATCAATCTTCAAGCGCACAGCGGAGGAACCATCGCATTTCAAACTACCCCTAGTAATACAATTTCTCAAGGGATTAACTAATGTTTATCCTCCAAGAATATTCCAAGTTCCCTTATGGGACTTAAATTTAGTCTTAAATTTCCTAATGGGTACTCCCTTCAAACCACTCCACTCTTGTTCGCTGAGATTTCTCACTCTTAAAACTGTCCTATTGGTAGCACTAACATCTGCTAGGAGGGTGAACGAATTACAAGCTCTTTCTTGTAAACCCCCCCATACAATTTTCCATAAGGACAAAGTTGTCCTACAGGTGAAGCCTAATTTCCACCCAAAGGTGGTTTCTGAATTTCACATCACTCAGAAAATTACCTTACCTTCGTTCTACCCTCCTCCCCATCCGGGGAAAGAGGAAGAAAGGCTACATAGGCTGGACCCAAGGCAAGCTCTAAGCTTTTACATCAGCAGACTGGCTAGGATTAGGCAAGCAGACCAACTGTTTGTAGGATACTCAGGTCACAAGTTGGGACTACCCATAACAAAACAGACCATTTCCAGGTGGATTATTTTGGCCATTCTGGAATGTTACAAACTGGCAGGGAAAGAGCCACCCCAAAATCTTAGGGCTCGTTCAACCAGGGGTATCGCAGCCTCTTCGGCCCTCCAAAGAAGGGTACCGGTCCGAGACATATGTGCGGCTACCACATGGTCGTCTGCACATACATTCACAAAATTGAACAACCTGGATTCCTCCACTAGTCAAGAGACCAGATTTGGCAAAGCCGTATTACATTCGGTTCATTCCTAAAAGGGATACATGACATTATTACTCCCACCTCCTTTACATGCCACTGCTATGGGAGTCTATCAAAGATAAGGAATACGTCGGAGGACACAATCCCTTCGAAGAACAAGTTACTTCTTATCTTGTAACGTTCTTTCGATGGGATGTTCCACCGACGTATTCCTTATCGCCCCTCCCATCCATCCCCGCAGTAATACTTCCCTTGTGGTTGCAGCTTACGCTCCTTCAAGGTCAATAACCAATTCAGGCATGACTTATTTTATGCTACAAAACGGAACTGAGCAACGGACGCCGCGCGTGGCTATTTATGGGCATGGTGACGTCGGCGCCGATACAGTGGCTGTCGAGGGGCATCGACTCGGCGGACATCGACGCGCAGCGCCCTCTACAGAGAAAAAATTTCCGAGGCCAGCAAGCTGGAGACGAATTATCAAAGATAAGGAATACGTCGGAGGAATATCCCATCGAAAGAACGTTACAAGGTAAGAAGTAACTTGTTCTTCCCAGTTAGATCCCCCACCCACCTGCTTCTGTCCCTTTATCTCTCCCTTACCACCCTCCCAAATCCCCCACCCAACTCCCCCTAGAAAGCATCTCAGGACCAGGCCAAAGATCCTACGATTCCTTCGGGGACCAACCCCAAAGCTTTGGCCCATGAACATACCTGATGTGACCCCTATTGGAAGGTATCCTAAAACCTCCCCCCCAATTCCAAAACAGAGCTCACCAGAAGCCCACTCCAGGCTGAACAATCAGTATCAGCCCCCTCTATAACCCTGCACTCCCCCCTCCTTCACTCGGCTTACCTCCTTCCTTCTGCACGCCATCGCCCTTATCCCCCTCCCCTCTTTCTCCCAGTCCTTTACCCAACTGACCTTTCAATCTTACCCCGCTACCTCCCATCCTCCCCTGCACCATAGACCAGATCCACTCTTGCTGCCCACGTAGGGCAGAGGACCTTGATCGTCTCTCACCATGTCCATCCTCTTTCTCCAAATTCAACGCAGCCAAGCCCTCTGTACACGTTGTGATGTGATGTAGCTGTCCCTCCACCATAAAAAGCACTCCAAATGGAAATGTCCACTTATAGGGGATATGCTTTGCAATAAGAGCATGCGTCACTTGACCCATGTCTCTCCGCTTTTCTGGTGTTATCAAAGCCAGGTCCTGAAACAGCTGTACCTGTGCCCCATTCACTGTGATATTCCCTTTAGTTCTCGCTGCGCGCAGGATGTTCTCCTTCATACCATACAAGGTGAGGGCAACCAACACATCTCTCGGTCTCATTCCCGGCTCCCTTCTCCTGGGTCCCACTCTATGTACTCGATCAGTCCCGAAATCTTCTGGCTGAATGAACATCCATAAATAAATTCCCAAAGCCACACCCCCACTTCCGTACTTCTTATCGGCCAACGCCCAGGCGGTTTATTCTCAAATCCCTTTGTGTGCGCTTTACACTTTTTCCGCTGGTATTTCCTTTCATTAGATCTTCTCCCCACTCAACAATAGTCACCCTCATGAGGTATCAACACATGGGGGCCTGACCACACTCTTGCACACTAAAATGTCCTCCAGGGCCCCTGCCTCCTTACTGCTTCATTCAGCGGGGGAGCTTCTATCCTGCCTCAGAGCCTCCCCTCTGCTGCACGCTCCAGGTTGCTCCACTTGTCTCCTCCCGGCACTGGGATCCCCAAGTTTTTCGGCCCATCCTTCGTCTCCCGTCACAGTGTCACTCCCTGTGCTGCGAATTTCACACAGGAAGTGGAAGGACCACTCCCTGAATCCAACTTGTTCCCAGCTAGGCAACTCTCCCTCACAGAGGTATTCTCCCATTAAGTCTTTCCATGCCGCCGGGGCCCCTGAATCTGTGCTCCCGCTCCCCTGCACTGCCCGAGGAGGGGCCTCGTCCACAGCTATACCTCCGCTTTCGATGGCTCCTTACTTCGCCCTCTCATGTACCACTACTTGGAGCGGTCTGCTGCTCTTCCAAAGGGGTGGGGCGCCTATAATCACCTGTGAGGGTCGCCACAATGTTGCTGCTACTGCTGGGCACCTCTCAATTGCCCAGCCTGCATCCGTAACTCAGATGCACAGCCTGCATCATTTTGACCTCGAACGAAGCTGAGGATAGGACTTCCTCATTCTCCGGCTCCCATTATGGAATTGTGGGAGGTGATTTTAATGATGTCAAGGACCAGACCATTGGCCATACTCATCTTCGGGTCAGGGACCCTGCTGCTCCCACCAAATTACGCATTTTCACTACTGCGTTAGACCTGTGCGACCCGTGGAGGGCGGTTAATGGACAGGCTAGGGGCTACTCCTTTCATTCCAGGGAGCACGCTTCCATGTCCAGTATAGATTACTTTTTCCTTCCAAATTTATAAGGCAGTGCTGAGAGGAGAAATTATCTCCCTGGTCTCAGCAAAACCTAAGGCCCAGTCGCAGCAGGAACGGGAGGCTGAAATGGCAGCCTCGAACCTAGAGGAAAACTTTCTCAAATCTGATTCCCCTGCCTCTCATAGATTACTGGTGGTGGCCAGATAGACACTGTGAAATATCCAACTAGATAGCGCCAGGCAAGCCCATGAGGATAGGCTGAGTAGGATCTGTGACGCTGGGGATAAGGCTGGGAAAATGTTGGCCTGGCTGGAGCGGCGTAACAAGGGGAATAGACATGTCAGGGACATTTTGGACGAGAATGGGGAACCACACACAGAGGACCCTGAAATTGCCGAATGCTTCGCACAATACTACAAAGCTCTTTTTCGTGCCCCTGAGTGACACAGATGGGTTGGTTCCGACCTGTTGGGTGACATCACGGTCCCCGCCTCTCTGAGGAGCACTCAGTAGGAAGCAGAGATCACTGAAGAGTAGATTGCGGATGCACTCTCTCCACTCCAGTCTGGGAATGCTCTGTGCCCAAATGGGTTCCCGGTGGAGGTGTGCAAGAGGTTGGGCAGCCAGACGACTAAATCTGTTCCTGCACAGTAGCGAAGTGTGTGCTCTGCCATTGGACCTGAGGCAGTCTACTATTGTGGTTATCCTGAAAAAGGACAAACCCCCTAATATGTGCTCCTCCAACCACCCTATCCCTCTCATAAACAGGGAAACAAAGATACTGGCTAAGGTACTCCCCAACTGGGTGTGACGGGTGATCACCACACTGGTACATCCCGATCAGTGTGGTTTCTTGCTGGATAAATCCAACCGTATGAATATCAGCCTTCTCCACCTGGTAATGGACAGTGCCTCAGTTTTTCTGGATCCCCTGGCACGTCTTACCATAGACTTTGAAAAGGCATTTGACTCTGTCCTGTGGAAGCACCTGTGGGGAGTACTGACCGGGATGGGCTTTGGGGAGCAATTCATATGTTGGGTCAAGCTCTTATACATAACCCCTGTGGCTGGGGGTGAGGGTAAACGGGGTAGTATCCAGGACCTTTCCCCTGGAGCAGGGGACCCGGCAGGGCTGCCCACTCTCTCTGCTCACAATTGCGGTGGAACCGCTGGCTATACAGCTACGCGCAGATCGGACTTGTGAGGGTTTCCGTTGGCCTACTGGATACAAGGACAAGATCTCCCTCTATGCAGATGATCTTTTAATATTTCTGGGGAACCCGAGGGTCTCTAGTCCTGTAGTAACTGCCGTTCTCTGGGATAGCGAAGGAGCCACCGGGCTCAGGGTCAACTGTCACAAGTCTGTCTTGTTTCCAGTGAAAGGGGGCGACCTGGCGAATCCACCTGATTTCGCGCACCATGTCTCACGCGTAGGATTCAAATATTTGGGGGTTCATATTGGTCTTGATCTGCTCAACTTTCTATCTTTCAGTTTATATCCCATGACCGAGTGGTTCCTACAAGATGTGAAGCACTGGCAGACCCTCCCAATAACGCTTCTGGGGAAAGCAGCACTATTCAAGATGCTCATGTTACCTAGGTATCTATATGTCCTCCAGAATGACCCCCTGCTGGTGCCCCAGCTAGAGTTTTCTAAAATAGACTCAGCCCTTAGGAACTGGCTGTGGGGAGGGAAGCAGCCCAGGATTGCTACAGCACTCAGTATGGCAGGGGAGCATAGGCCTACCAAATATAGTGCACTACTACTGGGCCGCCCAAATGGTGGCGGTTAACGACTGGTTATATGGCGACCGGCAGCTGCCCCATGTCACGGCTGAACGGGCATGGATGGGTGGCGTCGCGCTGATCCAAATACTGTATGGGGCTGGTAATGACCCAGCTTGCCAAGGGTAACCTCTCATGTTGTCTGGGTTTGGCGAGCAGCGCTAGAGGGTATTGGATGGGGCGGGAGACCGGCGCCTGCCCACCCTTTGTGTCGGAACTCATTTCTGTCCAAAATAAATAAGATTGGCATGGTGGGGAGATGGGCCTGTGGTGGTATTCTCACCTTAAACCATGTGCTGGATGAGGGGGGCCTGGTCTCCTTCCCAAAATTGCAAAACACATATGACAGACGGCTTTCATTACATCCAAATTACTTTTGCGCTACACGCCCAATTCCCGGATCTGCATGCTGTCCCAACCTGCTCTCCTTTAGAGGCCAATATTGTGATACAGCAGATAGACAGGAAAGTTACCTCGACCATGTATCAATACATATCTTCCTTCTCGTCACTGGAATTGCTTGAATTGCAGCATAAGCGGGAGGTGGAGGTGGGGGTTATGGACCCAGAGGACTGGATGGAGGCCCTGATGTCCCCAAGGTAGGTAGCGATCTCCTCTAGATTTCATTGGTCTAGCTCAAAATACTGCACCAAATGTACTATTTGCGCACATTGCTATTTAAATGTGATCAGGCGGCCCATCACTGCTGTCTGAGATGAGACCGTGCTGATGGTACTTTTTTCCATACAATATGGGAATGCTGGAGGGTAAACCGCTTTTGGGGATGGGTTCTGGACAAGTTGAGGGTGGTGGGAGATCTGGTACCTGCCAAGCCCAAGATTTTGTTGCTGGGGATCTAGGGTGCTCACTGCCATGGTCGCTAAGACAAGCTGCTGATATCTACTGCGCTCATTCTGGCCAAAAGAAATATAGCCATGATGTGGAGCAGGCCGGAAGCGCCCAAGTATAGCAAATGGGTATCAGGTATGGGCATATGTAAGTCATAGGAAGGATAATATACAACGCACGGGGTTGCCCGGCTAAATTCCAGAAGATATGGCACAAATGGGAGGAAGGCGTGTGATGGAGCTCTTCTCAACTTGCCCGTGGTCCGATCATCACACCATCACCTTTGCCATCCCCATCAGCAAACGGCTCGGCTCCTGTCACTCTGTGAAACTAGAAGCCCTACCCTGCTGCACAATAAAATCTCAGCTAGGACTGCTTTGCACCCCTCTCTCAGACTTCAAGGTCCTGCCCAACATTGTAACTAACTCAGAGGCCCTTGTCAATCTCTACAACAACACTGTAACTCAGGCAGTCAACACCTTTGAGCTGCCAAAAAAGCACAAAGCCAAATCCGCTCTAAAAAAAGAACGCTTGTTTCACCCCCGAGTTCCTTGCTTCCTGCGCTAAGAAATGCACTGCCGAAATTGCATGGAGAATAGACCCCTACTTGACCCCCAAAGCTCAGTTCACCTCCCTTGCCAAAGACTACAAAAGAGCGACACATACATACCGCCAAGCCAATAGATACAATGCGAGAATAGATAATGCACAGTCCAACACCCGTGAACTCTTCACGATCCTGCGCGAACTCGAGTCACCAGTCAGCCCTACCCCAGACCTCATTGTTGACGACACTTGGTGTACTAAAGTGCAGAAAGCCCTCATGGAAAAAATCTTCTCCCTACAAAAGAAAATCCATGCCAAGCAACTGGCCATTCATGCCAAACCACCACCAGCCACCTCCACGCCTATCACGGCCTCCACCAGGTTCAGTGCACTGCAACAAATAAAAAAATACAATAAATAAATATTTAAACATTTTAAACATTTTTAGATATGTTTAAAATGGCATTTAAAAAATGTAAAACTGCAATACTTAATGCATTTTTATGTGAATTCAAAATTTGATGCCGAAAATAATCTGTTAGAAAACACATCCTCCATCACGTTTCGTAAACATTTATTTTCTCATAGGCACTAAAGTTATGCAATCATTCATCAAATGTTTTAAACTTTTCAACTTTTATCTGACAAAATCTGCATAATCTCATAGTTCGGAGTTCACCAGATCTTGCACCAATAACTTCATTAGTTAAAAATAAATTCAATCTGAATCTTAAAAAATGTGCTGTAAAAACTTGAGAGGGATTTTTAATTACATACAAGGGTAACGTGTTAAAAGCTCTAATATCATGGGTAAAATGATCATATAACTTATAATTAAAAATCCTCACACGATTGTCCGTCCAATCCACTCAATATGGTGTCAGTATTTCTCTAAAGTTTGTACTCTTTATTTGCCCACGCAGGGTTCAGGAGTGCATTGGCTTCCCTCCTTTGCATGAGTCTTAATGGAGAAAGTAACGTACATGCATTGGAGGCAGTCTTCATGTGCCCTCAACGTATCTCAAGCAGCTGTTAGCACTGCAATATTGTAGAAAATCGCTTGTTCAATTGTGCCAGCCTCTACCATATTAAGTCTTTCAACCATCTTGTTGCTCTTGGATGACAGCTGTACAATTCCACTTTCCTTCCTTACTACTACTGTATTTCCTTACTACATTGCAATTAAACTGGGGAATATTTTCAGTGATGACCTCCTATGGGTATGCTTCTCTCCTTCAAGGAATTCCAATACTTCTTCACCCGTCACTTTCTCAACTAACCTGACCTTCGGCCCCTTACTTTGGTGATTAATCTTACTAATGCAAATGTCTTCCTCTGCCAAATCACTTTGTATTGCATTAGCTGATCGATGCCCAGAGGCTGAGCACCTGGGAACCTATGGGGGTTGTGACAGTTGTCTTATTAGCTTGGCAGCATTGATGCACAGCCAGCATCACTCTCACACTATGCTATACTTTGGCATGCATGCCTAGCAACCACTAACTCTCCCCACACCTTGCTTTTGTTCACTGTGCTACCTTGGTGCCCCTCATGTGCAACGTGAGTGAATTTAGACTTCAACCTCTCTGGCAGCACTAAAAGTCAGCCCCCACTTGGCAATTCCTCTTTGATTTTCCAAAAGCCTCTGCATTTTCCCTCAACTTGTTTCTTCTCTGGTCAAACATTCTTTGACAACTCCCAGACCTTAACCAAACCATTGTCACTATCAGCTGCTTGCACCTACTCTGCTTTCTGAATGACTACATCAACCATCTTGATGCTCACAGTCACACATTCTTGCTCTTCCGTTCTTTCCGACTTCTCTATCATCCAGGGGGCATTCTCAATAAAAAGTCAACCACACAGTTTTGTTTACCTGGGACATGAACCACTACATTCCTATTCTGGGAGGTGTCTTGAACATTGCCCTCACAGTCAAGACTTCCACTGAACGTTTGTGGTCAGTTTATATAGTTACTTTCCGGATGCAAATGTATTTTCTTTAATATTTAGTGCCCCACACAGAGGTTAGCCTCTCTCTTTCTACGATAGAGTAATGCGCCTCTGGCTGTGCTCTGCTCTGAATGCACAAAATTCAATCCTCTCCACTCCCTCGTTCATTGAAACAAGACTGTACCCACACCTTTATCACTTGCATCAATCATGATAATCGCTGAGGCACAGATGTTGTACCGTCACAGGGGTATGCTCTGCAGATTTTGTCTTCTAATCTCACCATCACCCAACGGCATTCCTCACTTTACTCAAAGACTGCATTCTTTTTCATATTCATTCTCAAGGGGTAAATAATCTCTGCAAACATTATGAGGAACTTGCTACATAATTCTCTTAAAAGGAGGATTGATTATAGCTCCTTATCAGCTGGAGCCAGGAAATTGTTAATGGCTTACACCAATACTTTCTTTGATCTGTTACCATTCCTGTTTAACAAGTGCCCCAAGTTCTCTACTTCTTTAACTTTCATCTTACATTTCATGGGTTCCATTTTTAGTCCCTTATCCTCTGTAATACTGCTTCCAATCATGCTCCCACTTTCCTTTCCGTAAACCAGAATATCATGTTGGTGCACAAGTATGCCCTTGAGCTCCCTCAATAAATGCATCATTACCCTAGAAAATGCCACCACCACTGAAGCAAGTAGTGACATATGCCAAATTGGGGAATAAACATTATCAGGAATCTCTTCTCCACCACAAGTCGGATATGGTCATAAGCAGCTGATAGGTCATACATCGGAAACATATCAGCTCCTTTATTGTTATTGAACATCTCTGCAATCACTGGCTTAGGGAACTTATCTAGTACATGTTCCTATCGAGGTCAACACAAATCCTGATTTTACCATACCTTTTGCGGGCTACAAAATGGGGCTAAGCCACTCATTTAACTCCACAGACTCAATTATTCCTTCTGGTTTTTTCTTTGTCTCCTATTTCTCACTGTGTCCCTTTTCTCTGCTAGTTGAGACTTTTTCTTCACCACGCTGATTAGGCAGTTCTTCCTGTTCATCTCTTTTTTCACTCCTTTATTGCATTAGCAAACCTATTTGTGTGTTTCACATTTTTAATAAGTGCAATGTTCTCTTCTAGAGTGAGGTTAGAAACCCTCTGTAGTCTCCCTTGAACTACATTGTTGTTCATATGTATTATTATCTGGTCTTTTATCAAATCAGCTGGTCCTTCTCTGGTACCAAAGTGGCATACAGGCAGCCGACACTGGGGACCCCATAATCATCCTATTTTCCCCTTCTTGTTTTCTCAAGTGAAAGGTATATCTGGTGATGGCTACATTTGTTTTCGAAAGTACTACCTGTGTAGCTGTTTAATGGCTTTCCCGCAGTCATCAAGGTTTCCTTCCCCGTCTTCAAGGAGTAGTATCTCTCAGTATTTTGTTTGTCCTCCTAGCCTTAGGGAATAGTGTAATTATGTATTTTTCGTTGGTGGCATAAGCTTCTATTATCAATTGGTCTAAGTTAATTAATATTCAAAAAACCTCCTCGGTAACAAAGTGTTTTACAAATCAATGATCATAGAATATTCATAGATGTACTCATTTACCTCAACACATTCAGCTCTCAAAATGTTGACTTGCCACTAGCCATTCTCTAGTGATAATTGACCCATGGCGAGTAAGAAATGGTGTGTTGTGTAAATACAGAAAATTAAGGGGGCGAGTGATTTTCTGTGCATAGTTAGTACCTTGTAACTTGACATTTTAGCCCCTTAGTCACATTTATCAATATAATTTCCTAATTACAGATTATACTAAAAACTATTAATAAAATCATACACCTCATTGATAAATTCAGCAATCAGGTTTCCGTTCCTCTTCCACATTAATAATCTCATCTGTGGATCTTACTTTGTAAATGTGTCACTCATGTCAACAAATAAAGCAGTGTGAACTTTTTCAGATGAGGCAACATATACAAATATATACATTGTTAACAATAATGAGGAACATGTTTCTGTTACGCTTTTCAAGTTTGGAACTGTCTTCAGGAGATAAGCGTTGTGTTCTTATCTGCAGGGGGAAAATGTTACAAGGGTACAGACATGGGGCCTTTGACATCTGTAAACAACACAATGTATATCAGCCTAAACAACCTTTCTTAATACATATTACCTGAACATATTCATGTCGCTGCATTTTCAAAAATGTATCTACTCATTGACTTTATCTATGGAAAATGTACAAAGGTTTTAAATCATTGCAGTGGAAAGTATATTGTTAAAAGTCCTAGAGGTGACTACTATAGTGACGATACCAAGACATTCAAATGATCTGAAGGCTTAACCCTGGCGTGATGGTGGTGTATCAAAAGAGAGCTCATCTTTTTCCCATTGAACAATGCTTTGTGAATCAGGCCCTCTGAACAGTGATAACCTTCTTACATACTTGGCTCAGTATGAGACATAGTTTCTGATTTTACTCTACCAGGAAATGTTCCCAGCATAAAAGAACCAGAGAAGACTATCACTCGCTCTTGCTTCCCTGCATTCAATATACAAATATACTCATAATGTTTAAATTCTTACCGTGATATTTCAAGGGTTCTAGGATAGCTTATAAATAGTGAAATGTTAACCACCACGTGCTGTTTAACATGACATGTCTTTCCTTTTTAAAGTGTGTGCTGTCATCCACCTAAGCATGATGACGTCTCTCGCATAAGCGTCATGACGATATCACGTGTGTCGGCCATGTAGGGCATTAAACAAAATAATGTTCACATATGGGAATGTAAGAAAAGTTTCCAAACCTTCTATTGGGGGGCATGTTTTTTTATATGTATGTATTCCAGCTATGGGTGAGCAAAAGTAACCTATTATTTCACTGAATTATAAACACTTATGTCACAGTTGGCTGTAAGAACACACCAACTCTCGAAGGCGGTTCAAGGGTTTTTACTAAGGTTCAAATCAGGACTCACTAAAGGCAGTCCCTCTCTCTCTCATTTCCCGTGGGCTCTTCCCTACCTAGTCCAAGTTTCCCTAAATCCCAAATTGGTCATTATAGATTGGTAACCCCTGATATCTATCATCTGGCTGGCTAATAGTGGGGCCTAAAGACACCATCTTATTATCCATTTGAATTGTTGTGCCATTTAAACATTATGTCATCCCTCGCATTAGCGTGCTGATTTCATCTGGTTTGCATTGGCCATTATGGAGCCTGCATCTGATTTTATGTATGCCGTTTCCACTCTATTTATTTAGAATAAACCTGAGGAAGCTTTCCTGCTTCTCATAATGACCATTTACTATCAAAGAAGAAAGATAATTATTTCTCATAAGGCATACAACAGAAGACTCCAGTCTGTGGCTCCCCCAATGTTCTGGACTATGATTCCCATGATCCTGCAGTATCACACAAATCAAGGACAGGTACATGGTCATTAAGTCTCATATTTAATTATCAAAGACTATTATTGTGTTCTCTATATCTCACCCTGGCCAGAAGAACACCCTGTCCCTCCGGGGTGTTCTCACCCTTGGTTGCAATGGTGTGCCGCCTATCTAACAGGATAGGAAGGAGGGATATGCTAGCCCTATCACTACAATAAGACATGTGTTCTTAGTAAAAAGCTTTATCTCTTCCTGCATGGGCATTTGATTATGTAAATTGCATTGTTGGTTCTGCAATGTGTGAATTCATTTTGTGTCCACCATATAGGTAAAACCTATGACTATTTATTTGCGACGTGTGTCAAACCGCATATTCCACACATGCCACATGGAAAATTGCCCCATTCGGGTAATATACCCCATTGTTCTGTTGTGCTAATCTGCGCGTGGATCTTCGCTCTAGTGTCATTTTTCATCACCGTAGCCTTAGTATTCTCGCTCCTCTTTAAAGAGAAGATAGGTCGATTGAGATGTTTGTTAGGCTAGTGAAAAATGTTTCCGTTTTTATTTATATTGTTCTTTGTTTAATAAGAAGGTTTAGTGAATGAGTTCAGACATACTGTTGTCTTCTTTAGTCTCTTTTTCTCTGTGTTCTAGACGAGCCCCACACTTGTTTGTAAATGCTCTTGTAGCTGCATATCGTACTATTTGCTTTAGATAGATGGGCTTTGCAATGTATCTATCGTTCATGTGCCTCCCTCGTACTGCTCTTTTCTTTAATTGAAGACCTTTTATGAAAGGTAAATGTTCTCTCGTATGTCTCGGGTGATGGTTTTACCCTCTAATTTGCCTTCCTCATAACATATTCGAATATCAAGCAAATGTATAGTTAGTTTGTCAGTAGCGGGTGTGAAACTCTAAAATCAATTTTTGTTATTAATTCACAGCAAAAACGTGTCGGCCTCTGCCTTGGCGCCCTCCCACAAACAGATGTTGTGTATGAAACATTTCCATATTTTTATATTGCTTTTTTCGGGGCTAGAAGCCACCTAAATTACATATTTTCCCAAAACTCGATTTATGTACATTTTCAAATTAGGTGCCATGGAGCACACACGAGGCTTCCCTCTACTTGTTGATGCACCATGCCCATGAATTGGAAAACTTGTATTTATTTATTCATTTTATTTATGTATATAGCGCTAAAGTCCATGGGCATCAAAGCGCTCTGACATAGAAAAGACAGCAACAACACATAAAAGCATACAATACATCATTCTGACAAATCCAGCATATCAGAAGGCAGGCTCACATAAAGTAGTGTGGCTAAGTAAAGGATTCAGAAAAAAGGTAAGGTTTCAAATTGTCTTAAAAGATGTGACAATGGGGTCAAGCCTTGCACACGTTGGTAGTGCGTTCCATAAAGTGGGTGCAAGGAATTGAAAAGATCTGCCACCCGCACGGATACGCTTAATGCGGTTATGAGTTAGTAGTTGCTGCTAACTGCCGTGCAATGAGCGGGATGGCTTGTACCATTGCAGCGGAGCTTTGAGGTAATCTGGTGCTTCATTTTACAAGCATTTGTGTGTAATAGTTAGGGCCTTAAACTTAATCCGCTGTGCAACAGGCAGCCAGTGGAGTTTTTTCAGTCCAGGCGAGATGTGGGATCTTCTAGCAACTCTGGCCACAATCCTAGCGGCTGAGTTCTGCATCACCTGAAGTCTAGCAACATCATAAACTGGTGCCCCGACCAGCAGGGCGTTGCCATAATCTACCTTACTCCCATTGATGGTCCTGGTGATGGTAGCGGCATTGGAGCCCGACATGAAGGGCTTAAACTGACGAAGCAGACCAAGGTAGTAATGGCAGGCACCAACCCTGGAAGAAACATGAGCGCTCATGTTCATATCAGAGTTTAGGTAAATGCCTAACGATTTGGCCTTCCTCATTATCGGGATGCGGTAAGTGCCCAATAGCATAAAATCTATGCACTTCCCAATTTCTTAATAGTGTTTTAAGCGGCCAGTAATAGTAGTTCAGTTTTCTGGTCATTCAAACAAAGCCAATTGTCTCTCATCCAAATGCTGACACCATTAAAGGTGTTATTGACTTGGCTAGTATCTGTGGCCATGTCACCAGAAAACGTGAACAGCAGTTCAGTGTTGTCAGCATAGTCTTGGAAGTAAATAATTTTATTACACAGCCGGCCGTGAAGTGGCCTAATATGAAGATTAAATAGCAATGGGGACATACATTCTCCCTGAGGGAATCCTTGCATGATCGAATAAGCCTTTGACGAACTCTGGCCCATCACTACTGAGGCAGACCCACCTCACAGGAAAGAATTAATCCAGGTTGAAGCTAGCCGGCTGAGGTTGAGGTCTTTGGCAAAACGCGACATAAGAATGTCATGGACTAACACATCAAAAGCAACAGAGGTCTAAAAACATCAGCAGCCAGGCTTTGCCTTCGTCCAAAATGTCAAGTAGGCTTGACTGAACACACAGGATAAAATCCTGACTGGTAAGTCCCTAGTAGAAAAGTGCTGTAGTTGCAGATGTACCGCTTTGTCTCCGATATTTTATAGAAATCCGACTTTGGTAATTGGACGGTAGTTGGCTGGGTCAAAGGGGTCAAGGGAAGCCTCTTTTATGATAGGTGTGTTGCTAATCTCTTTCAACAAACTTGGTATGAGGCTGGTGGAGAAGGTTGAAGTAATTGCATGCACTAGGCACAGGGAACAGTCTTCAATCATTTTACCGTGTGCAATTTGTGGCTTTGAGCTCTCAAAAAATGGTTTCCACTTCCTCAGTGGATACAGGCAGAAAATAAGATGGTGGGATTGATTATGTACAGTTCTCAGAGTTCCTACAGGATTAGAGGAGACCTCAGAGGGTGATTGAGTTGATATTTTGGTCTTGATAATGTTCCTGATCTTAAGAATTGTGTGCTCAAAATGATCCATGAGCTTGTTACATCAGTCAGGTGAAGCAGGCAGACTGGTAGTGATAGCATGCCCTTTCTGGAGGGTACGCCGCAAGCTAAGCTGCTCTTTGCTTGAATTCGCAGCTAGCGAGATTTGGTAGTTATATGCCTCCTTCTTGGAGGTTACTAAAGCCGACCTGTATTGGCTCTGTGCTAGGACCCACTCCTGCTTATGTTCTATGAGAGCAGATCTATGCCATTTTCTCTCGGCTCGCCGCATGGTCTTGCGTAGACTTTTTACAGTGGGGCTGTCCATAGCAAGATGTCGCTGTATTCAGACCGTTTTTACCTTGAGTGGTGAAACGATGCCCAGTGCAGCTTTTAAAGATGGTACGCCCCTTAGTTGGGAGGAATGTAGTTCTGCAAGAATAGCTATGCAGTGTAGGGCCTCTTTATCATTGGGGCGCAACAAGTTAAGCTTGAGGGCCATTTCTATGCACCATAAAATGAACGAATTTGGTACTGGGTCCGTGTCTTCTCTGGACCAAAGGCGTTCCTCCAGCACTTCTAAAGATGCTGCTTGGAGGATTTCAGTGTAGCAGGAAACTATACCCAATCCTAGAAGTAAACAGCAGTCCACCTTCTATTCCTTAACTTCTAGTGCCTGTATTACATGTGTAGTGTCTCCGAGGAAAAGTTGCCTTTTCCTTACGAAAGGTGCCATATAGTGATCCACAAACTTCAATAAAGGTTCCAGCTCTCACGTACTGCACAACCCCTTCGGATGTGCTATGTAACTGTTATATTTGAATACATTTACTGTGTGGAAAATAAGTATTGTGTGTTGTTTTATGCTACCATGTACTTTCCTTCCACCCAGCTCCTGTCTTAAGAATAGCCTTAGCTGCTCTCCTAGTCTTATGTAGAGTCAAGCAATATACAGGCTTCCTGATCTCTAGAGATCGGGACAAGGAAAAATGTTCTAACAATGAGAGGGTGCCATACGGGCCCTAAAGAAAATAATCACATTTTGTCCTGTTGCAAGAGGTGAGGCAGTAGCAGACTGGAATGCGCCAAAAGCAGCCTGCAATTGTCTTTTCAGACCACATTTAGGTTGTTGGAGTGGTGCAGTCTATGATATGATAGGTTATTTATAACGCGCTTAATACCCAGAGGTTTCAAAGCGCAGATCTGGGGATCGAACCTGTGTTGCTCTGTGTCGTCTTGCTTTCAAGGCAAGCACTTTGCCCCTAAGCTATCCTCCTGAGACTATATCATCAAGCGACCATTCCAGAAGATATAAATGCAGCTGGCCAACAGGGTAGTGTCCCAATAAATTTCAATAGCCACTCTGCTTTAGGGTGCGGTGGTTTCAAACCATTATTGCACCCGAGGCGGCATTATGTGACCTGCCAACTGGAATTCCGATTGCAAAAATACAGGAATACAGGGTTAGTCCCTCGGCGTGCAGGGGCATGGGCTCGGAATGCTCTCCAACCAGACCTGGGAGCAGACGGAAACCGCCTGCTTCCAGATGAAGAGGGACTGCATGGGATCCGCTGACTGAGGAACACCAGAGGAGTCCTGCCTCACAGGTGCATTCCAACTGTCCTAGTGCTACAGCAGCATTCCCCTGTTCCTTACCTGCACTAGCTACCCTTACTTGCCAGGCATCCCCTGCCACTCAGAAGCAGACATTCAACACGTGTAGCAGGGAAGCCTCCATTCTTCAGAAAGACTTCCCCACCATGAGCCCTGTAGGTGTAAACTCTCTGCAGAATCCATCACATCCACATGTACTCAGAAACCCGCCAGGCAGACAGTTACACAAGCAAGTGGCCTGAACTGTCTGAAAGGGGTTATGCAGATCCAGGCAGCACAATGAGAGAGGCGCCGCTCTGGAACAGGTGTGCATGCAGGCGCTTACTCGACAAGCAACCAGTAGCACAGCGCTAAGCGGCGTTCGTACCTTTTTGGCAATGAGGCACCTATCTCTTTTAATTTTAATTTTAAAAGCTCATGTTTTTGTACTTCCAAAAGGCAGTGTGCTCAGGAGGCCAACACTGAACACAGGGGGCCTCCACACTGGAGAGGACCGCCACTATGACTATGCCTCACCTGTAGCAATGGTACATAAGTTCAAAACCCTCTGCATTGTCCACAAGGCCTTCTGGGGCCAGGGGCCTCAATACCTTCAACTTTCTCTTCCTAAATATCTTCCTTCTCAAGCTCTTCGCTCATCCGCCTGCAACTCCCTCAGGGTCAGTCGGTGTTGCAGGAGTTAGTGGTAGATCTCCTTCAGCTGGTGCCCCCCTCTGGAACAGCCTCCCTGCAACTTGAGGAGAACCATCTCCGGTACCGGAAGCACCTCAAAACCTTCCTCTTTGCTTCTGCTTTCTCTGCGCCTCTCCCCTGCTGAACTCCTGGCTGAAACTGCACTGGTTACCTGGCCACCCTCTGATCTCTGGCCTAGGTCCCCTCCCCTGCCATTTGCACACCTGCACTGTCTCCCTGGCAAACCCTGCACTTGGGGACTGTTTTCTGTATCCTTACAGTCTCCCACCAGCACGGATATCTAATGTCTGCACTTACCCTTGCACTTGCCACCAGCTGGCCGTACTTCTCTTATTGTTTTTATTTATTCTATTTATCCCATGTACTGCACTGTCGCAAACCCACACTTTTCACCTTCCACCTCCCCATGCACTTGCAAGATCTGAATGACACCTGGCCTAGTAGGATCGTTGTCCGTCTTCCCTCTGTTGCCCCTCCCTTGCAAACACTTGTGTATAGGCGCGTTATAAATGCCATATCATATCATAGACAAAGGGTTACAGCATATCAATCGATGCCCAGCTGTACAAGTGTATTGCATGCTCTCCAAGTCCAAATCGCTACTTGATATTACTGCACATTTGATTTTTAAATTCTTTTACAAAATATCTACCTACTGTTGAAGAAAATAATATTTTACCAAGCTTCCAAGTTGTATTTAATGTTTTTTCTAACAACAACCATTTTTTTCATAGTGGAATTTTTCCTTAAAAAGTAGATTACCGTTATTATTTCTACACTCCATGATTTCTGGGCATAAATGCTTCGTTGATACAGTCCCAGCTGCTGAGTTCTGAAGCAAATTGGCAGTTCTTTCCCCTTCTCCAGGTTTTCTGAATTAAAAGTTGGTCTCCGTGGAAAAAAGGGGGGGGAAGAGCTAGAGTTGTTAAAGGTGATGAAGAGAGAGACCACTTTTCCAATAATTCAGGAGTCAGCAAATGGTACAATTTAACTTCCATTTTACTTAAAATATTTTTTGAGGATTGTTGTAGGCAGTTGTGGAGTTTGTTCTCAAAGCGAAAAATGTTGGCAACCCGTATTGCCTAAGAGCGCAGTTTATACAGTCTCGCTCGATGGTGCCGTAATTTTATCTGCTTTTATTCACCTAAACATCCCTGGACTAAACCACAAACAGACTGCTATGAACAGGGATAACGTGCCGTGGTACTTGCCTATCTGCGCCCTTTGGTGGTTAAAGAGTGAGGAGATTTGCTTAAATGTGACAGCTGCGAGTTCACAATCCTATTTTCGGGTGTACTTTGCCAGGGATTTTATTTTATTTATTTATTTATTTATTCATTCACATTTGTATATCGCACTTGCAGCCCGGGGGCATCGAGGCGCTGTTAAAGGGATTTTATAGGAAATTTGATTAAAAGGAACAGGGCGACCAGAGGTCTCTTGGTTACAGAAACAAACTATATGACGTGCAGATGTTAACAGAGTTAATACAAATGATTATCAAAAGAGTTACATACAGAAGAGTAATACATGCTGAGGTTTACAGGTTGATGGTGGATATTTTCAGTCAAACAAAGAGTTTGGTTTTGTTAGCTTTACGGAAATCTTGGTGGGACTCGATCATTCGCAGGTGGGTGGGTAATGCGTTCCAGTGGGTGGCGGCCAGGGTAGGAAAGCTGGATTCCCCCTGCGCGGACTTTGGATTTCTTGGACGATGCACAGCCGTTGGATTCGCTTTCCATATTAAGAAAGTGGAGAAAGCTAAAGAACGGATGTGGCTTTTAATCTGAAGAGGCCTGGCGAGAGGAAATCCAATTGTGAATGATTGGCCATACGCTGGATAGGTTTTGTCATGGAATGCGCACACAAAGGGGGAAAAAAACACTGCAAAACTGAGCAGAAAAGGAATGGACGCTCATCAAAAGTCAAGGAGCAGAAATAGAAAATATTCACGGGGCGCTTATTTTGAAAGTGTAATGTCCCTCAAACAATATGCCCTTATAAGACTCTTTCAAATTAGAGCTACACAGCAGTGGCGTGGCCAGGAATCAAATTTAGGAGGGGCACAGAGGGGGCCAAAGACAAAGGTGGGGGTGCGCCTATGAAAGGTAATGTGTGACTTCACAAGCACTGCTGCAGAGAGCCTTTTGTGCACACCAACTACCCACACCCCACTGCACCCTCCCCTCCCATCAGAATGCAGGCACAAAACCATTCAGTGACTAATGTCCCATCATTAACAGTTTTGTGTGCTACATTCTGATGGGAGGGGCTGCAAACTGCTCTGCTTGGAGGCAAAATGAGTCTTTGCCATGTGATCTGCAAACATTTGCCTTAGTGAGTTTCACAAATGACCACAAACAGAGAACACAGTCACTGCTCGCCTTGGGTAGGGGGAGGGCACAAAGTGGGGCGCGGGGGGTGCAGTAATGCAGCGCTCTATGGTAATACTGCCACATTTGACCCACACCGCCCCATTCATAATGAGACCCACTACACCTGCAGTCTGTAGTTGCCTTTATACTTAAAAATCAATTTCTACAAAAGTGGTTCCTGTTTGTTTTTTTTTTAACTTGTTTATTTTTGGTTAGCACACAGGAAAACAAAATTTGCTTATACATTCAGCACTTTTTAGCAGCATTAACACATAGTTGAATATCCCCCCAATACCCGTTACCACCCTTTAGTTCGGTCTGCCTCTTGTGGACTGTCTCTTTTCCCATTAAGTTCGATCCCCGACTTCTCATCCCCTGTCCTATCTTACACCAAAGAGTCTTCCACCTCTATCCCCGAGCTTCCGTCTCCGTGTCCTGATCCTGGCTGTCTCCCGGGGCCTGCTCCCCTGCCAAACCAGCCTGTTCCCCGTCTGCAGCCCGCTGGGCATTTGCCACCAGACTTGGTTTGTATGTCAGCGCTGGGAAGTGCAGGTCGTAGTCTATCACCGGAGACCAAATGCTCGTGAAGCGGTGGAGGCGGCCTCCATTTGCCGCCATGATCTTCTCAGCGATGAAAATGTCCCAGATTTTCAATCACCACAGCACCGTTAGGGGGCCCTCCGGGGACTTCCACGTCCGGGCAATTGTGATTTTCGCGGCCAAGAGCAATTGTCTGATGAGGGCCGCAAGCGCACCTGATCTTGGGTAAATGCCTGGAATCGGGGACCCCAGCAGGAGTGGTTCCGGTTCTAGTGGCAGGGTGATCTGGGTAATGTCTGCGATGGTAGCGATGCATTGGGTCCAAAAAACTGTCACCTTCGGGCACGTCCACCACATGTGTAGGTAGGAGCCTGGCGAGCCGCAGCGGCGCCAGCACTGTGGGTCCAGCGACTGATTGAAGTGGTGTAGTTGAAGCGGTGGGAAATACCATCTCAGGAGAAGTTTATGCGCACATTCCCGATTGGTAATGCAGAAAGAGGATGAGTGTGTGCGTGACCAGATATCGGTCCAGGCCTGATCCTGGATTGGATGCCCTAGATCTCTTTCCCACTGCAACATATAAGTTGCTCTGGCAGATAATAGGTTCACCTGGAGTAGTCGATGCAGCGTCGAGATGCGCCCTCGGGCAGGAGGGTCTGCCACAGTTAATTCCAGGGCGTCGAGGTGTCGGGTAGCAGCCATACGAGTCTGGGGGTGTGAGCACCAGTGTCTGATTTGGCAGTAAGAGATCCTGTTGTTTTTTTAACAATGCAATAACTCAAAGAATCATTTCTAAACATATAAAGAAATACTTTTATTTATGGGACATCGAAGTGTCACAAAAAAAAATAACAATCAATTTATCCAACAGCTACAAAGACACATATATCCAATATACATTCTAGAGTGCAATAGTGAGTATAGTCTAGAATACACCAATAAAGGGCTAGTGCTTCACAAAGAGACGCAAACTTACAAATATTTTGTTAAAAAGATTCTATATTCAATTTTCCAATTCATCAAGCATTAATCATCTGTTCCCAATTTAGGTTATACATTCTCTAAACCGTGTTGGGCTTAATCGGTCAACGTCACCACAACGTTTCAGCAAGTTTTCCGTTTTTATTGCGCCTTCATCAGGACCTTTTAAATTCTCATATTTGTCCTAAAGTTGTCGACAATGTATGATTATTCAGGGCACATTCGATAAATCACACTGACACGCACGCACGTGCGCGCTTCTTTGAACAGTTATGACGTAGTGCTTATTGACATGGTTGCCATGCTACCTGTTATTTCTAAGTCATTCTATGGGCTATTTGATTATTACTGGAAAATTGGCAATGGGTCTATATTAAGAGAATGCGCTCCGATTCCTCCGATAAGCATCTTGAAACGGGCAGTGACGGGACATTGCAAACATTATGACAATGTCCCTGGCGTGTTGGTGAGGGTGGGGACAGGATATGTGGTCCTTGATGATGGGACAAGGTGGAGTAAGAGAAGGGTTGTGGTGCTAGGGAATACCGCTGTGTCACCATCGGATCAGTGCGGTTCTGATTTTGGTTCGCAGTGAAGTGATTTCCCTGTGGGACAGCATGTGGCTGGAGCTACGGGGGAGATGGTGGCGGGACGCAATCAGGTGTCTGCTGGGGACAGTCATGAGGATGGAGCGAATGTGATGCCTGAAGAGTGCGCTCCCCGGGCATCTGGTAGGAATGGCGGGCGCCCGTCGAGGGTGCTTGTGCCTCCTCTAAGAATGAAGGATTATGTGTGGGAGGGCGCCAGTGAGTAATGCGTGCGTGTGTTTGGGTTCTTTTCCTCAGCGTGTGGGTATGATGTATCTGTTACATTGTTTTTCTTCTTCTGCACATATGAGGTCATCTTAGTTAATTAGTGCAATTAGAGTTGTGTTGTTTCAATTGGTCTTTTTGTGTTTTCCTTGATATGTTCTAAGGAGTGTCGAGGTGTGTCATGATGTGTGCACTCTGGAATGCCGTCTTGCGTCGCTGCGCAGTCGGCATTCCAGGTGCAGTTAACGGTCGTCAGTGGGGCAAGGTGGCGGTGTGGCCACAAGGTCTGTCTCGTTTAATAAAGGATCCTACATACCTTCATTACGGTTTCCTGCGATTATATCAGACATACTGTCAAAATACGCACGCGGGAGAAATCAACAACTTGTGAGATCTCTGCCATGTGTGAAAACATGTTGGGATGAATAGGCACACTCAAAACATTGCTTAATTACACCGGTCGTTTTGATAATCCCATGAATGGGAAAAAGTGCCCACATCAGAACTGTCAGGAGGGAAAATCACAGAAAGTACTAGAAAATGATGAACTTCTCGGTCCCCTTGGTAACCCCGACAAACATTGTGAGATGTGGGCCGGGATCGGTGGCAGAAAGCAGTAACGTGTCACAGATACTAAGAAAACACTGGCGGATTCAAAGAACTTCTCACAGCCCCATAAAAGTGCAGCTGAGCTAAAACTGGAGAAGCCGAGCGAAAATAGCCCTTTCCTGCGAGTGTTCCCATGAATCACACAGTCTGACTTTCATTGCGCCTTTCCCAGATGTGTCTGGCCGATTGCTGTGCTCCGCACGCCCAGACTCGCAAAATACATACAGTCATAGCACACTCCCGCTGACAGTACTTGCAGAACACGCACAATGGGGTGCACATGCACATACAGACGGATATGCAGGCACACCACAAACATGCACTCTGCGCATAGCCTCTGGTACACTCTCACACATAGCAAAAAAGAAAGGTGATGGCTGGAATGTTTTGAATTAATCATAACCACGGGCAAAGCTCTGGGCAACCCTCCAGACCAATGTTTTTCAGGCTGCCAAGCCATTACAGAAGGGGAAAATCCATATGCAAATCAGGCTTGGTACCCAAAAGGGGCAGTCCAGTCCGAACTGCTAGGTCACATCCCTTCTGCACGAGACCACAAGCATCCCCAGACATGTTTCAGCCTTGTTGGGCGTCATCCGTGAGGAGTAGCTTGGGTCTCTAGGCCCGGCAGACTCAGGACCCACGTCTGGGCATACCCGTCCCACTCAGGGTGACTTTAGCAAAACAGAAAGGTGATGGCTGGAAGGTTTTGAATTAATCATAACCACGGGCAAAGCTCTGGGCAACCCTCCAGACCATTGTTTTTCAGCCTGCCAAGCCATTACAGAAGGGGAAAAACCATATGCATATCAGGCTTGATCCTACCCCAAAAGGGGCAGTCCAGCCCGAACTGCTAGATCACATCCCTTCTGCACGAGACCACAAGCATCCCCAGAAACATTGCAGCCTTGTTGGGCGTCATCAGTGAGGAGTAGCTTGGGTCTATAGGCCCGGCAGACTCGGGACCAAGTCTGGGCATACCCGTCCCACTCAGGGTGACTTTAGCAAAACAGAAAGGTGATGGCTGCAAGGTTTTGAATTAATCATAACCACGGGCAAAGCTCTGGGCAACCCTCCAGACCATCGTTTTTCAGCCTGCCAAGCCATTACAGAAGGGGAAAAACCATATGCAAATCAGGCTTGGTCCTACCCCAAAAGGGGCAGTCGAGCCCAAACTGCTAGGTCACATCCCTTCTGCACGAGACCACAAGCATCCCCAGACATGTTTCAGCCTTGTTGGGCATCATCAGTGAAGAGTAGCTTGGAGAGAGGCATTTCTTAGAGAGGTACGGCTAAACCCTACTGATGACGTTCAACCAGACCGAAACACGTGTCTGGGGTTGCTGTTGGTACTCTTGTTCAGAGGAGAATTGCCTAGCATTTTGGTGCTGGACTGCCCCAGGCCAGGACAAAGACTGATATGTTTAGGATATTTCTCCTCTGTGAAAGATAGTGAGCTAATGACTCTGGGTAAGGCTCTTGTAACCAGGACTCATGTCTGGCAGAGAGTCTCCCAGGACCCCCCTTGTTTTTTACACTCTCACACATAGACACTCAGACGTACACTCCACACTTTGATGATGTACACGCTCACACTGATTGTGACACATGTGCTGCCAGGCATATATAAGCAAACACTGTTTAAGAAACATAAAACACATCCAGAATGCTACAACACAACTCTATACATGCACCAAAGCTGTCACACGCCCTGACTGGCACCTTCACACACGAACACACATTCAAGATGACACTCTTACAGATAAGAGACCAACACACCACATCAGAAACTTCACTCACCCAATCAGAAACCCAGTCCCCACACTGGAACTCCCACAACACGCACACACATACTTGTACTCAAACACACAATCTAGCCCGGATACACAATTTCGCGGACACAAGTCACATACACAATCTCACAAATCACTCCCACACTGCCTCCTACACGAATGCATGCACACACACACTGCTTTATTGTCCTTTCTCCTGCCCCACACGGAACACACACATAGTAGCCATCAGGGGTCGACTGGCCTATAGGGAAGAGTGGGGATTTCCTGGTAGGCCTCTGCACTCTGCGCCTCTTGTGTGGTACCCTATTTTATTTCCACATTTTCTCGTAGGAAAAGGGTTGGGCTTGCTGACAATGTGTAATCTGGGGCCACTTTGAACATTTGTTCCAGGGCCTCTGTTGTTTCCCAGTCCACCGCTGGTAGCCATGCTCACACGTGCTGACACACAAACACAATCTCTCTCCTGACACACCCCGAAATAGAACGCACTGTCTCTGACTCCCTCATACACTCAGTCATATAAGAACTCGGGTTCCCCCCCACACAAACACGGACACTGGGGGCCGGCTTTGCTTTCCACGCTCGGGTCTGACAGAGGCCCCTCTGTGCTCCTCGCCGCGAACAGAGGATCTGCTCCTGAGGTGCTGGCTGAGCCATAACGCCGCTGCGCCAGATGTGGGACATGCCGTATTTCCCAGCTCAAGGGGCCCGAGCATGTTTCCTCTGCATTCCTAGAGCAATCCGCCCAAGGCTGGCGCCGGAAAGTAAGGGAGCTGTGAAAGAAAGAAGAAACAAAAAGAAAGCAATAGCCGGGGGGAGGAGGTTAGAGAAAAAATGGAAGCAAGAACAGAAAAACGCTGGAGTTCATTGTAACTGTACTGTAGTGTCGTTGTAACTTCACTGAATATTCAAGAAATGCGCCTAGATACCCATGGGTTGGGTGCGCTATATAAATGCAGAAATAAATAAATAAAAGGCATCTGAGTTATAGATGTTAAGTAAAGTGGTCCTGTTTAGCGCTTTCCTGATGTGTGTAGGCCATGGAGAGGAAGAGAGGAATGGATTAAGTCACTGAGGGGTCAGGGGCTGCATGAAGACTAAGAGAAGTCTAGAGATTTTGAAAATGAGAGTGAGATGGATAAATAAATATAAAAAGAGTGGCATGAGGAGGACGCGGAACGGCACCAAAGTACAGGTTTAAATGGAGATGGATGGAGGGAAGGAATGTGCTGTAGGTGAACACTTGGCTACAGTAAAAGAGTCGCCAGAATTGGCAATGCCAACAGTTTGGGCTTTTGTTCAGGCAAGGGAAAGGTTCTTGCCAGGCACATAGTGGTATTATCTGGCCATTGATGGTAGCAGGTGCAAAATGGTGCGAATAGCTGGGCATCTAAGAACAGTGCCTGGCAATGCCTAATACTTAATACACAAGCCAAAACTGCTGGCTTTGCCAATGCTTGTTTTTATCAGGATTTCAGTGGAGGACCCGCAAAGTGCTTATAAATCGAGTGGTTGAAGGCAGCCGTGGTTAAGACATTTTTATTACACCAGTAGTGGGATTATGACTCCAATTAAGTCATCAACTCTCAGAAGACTGCTTTGAGAAAACATTGGCAGGCACTTCCAGTGCAAAGTTCGATGGTAAGCCTTGATTAAAGCGAGCTCAAAGATCTCCATGAGGAGGTGTTTTGGCCAGAGAGGGGTAGGAACTGGGTGGGAATGGCCATGGGCAGTCAATGGGTGGGAAAATAACCAAACACCTACAAGCTGTGTGTCCCTCCTCATATGCCATTTCTCCCTATCTGTACTCCAATGGAATCGTTTCAATTTATAGGCAACACCTAATAGCCCTAACTAAAAAAAGGAAGCTTTACCATAGATAAACGGGTGGATGGATTTATATAGAGTTACACAAATAAAAAGGTGGTAGGAAGAGACGCAGCGGTATAATTATGTGGAGAGCGCAAGGCAGGCAGTGAGATTTCTACTTATTTGCCAGTGTTCTCTTCGTTGCCACATTCCGGTTACAGGCTGCAAACAGGTGAATTCAACCGGGGGGCTGGCGGACAAGAGGGGAAGAAAAGGAGGCGTAAAAAACAAGTGGGGGCTGAAGCCATTTCAATAGGGTAGTTCTCTGATACAGAGGCAAGTAAACCGGAGTCGGACTGGGACATTAAATCGGTCCAGGAACTAATGAAAATGTGTCCCACAATCACACATTACAATTTGCTGTACAAAAAACATTAACAATTAAATATTTAATTTATTTCCTCCAAATGCACAGCTGAATCTGCCAGGTTGAGAATGCTCATGCCTATGCATGAAATTGTACCTGCATTTCACGCCCTGAAACACTTGTGTATGGGCGTGATATCAATAAACTATATCACATCATATCATTGCCATTGGCAACCCAGACCTCAATCTGTGAGCTGCTGGCTCTCCACTATGCAAGCACAGCAATCCAAATTCGGCTTAACATAGGTGCCTCTCTCTGGATTATTTGTAAATGAAAGAATGTTAAAACAATCGTTTTATAACCGTAACAAAAAAAGAAAAACTAAAATGCGTAACTATTTCCTCCACGTGCACAGCTCAACTGACCAGGTTGAGTGTTTTCAATCCAATGAGTGGATGTGTACTGTCAAACTTCCCCGTGGTAAGCCCATGCTCTAATGTCTCAGCTCCTGGGTCTCCAATCAGGAAGTGCAGCTGGCTGTATTATGACTTAGCTGTCAAAGGTATAATGGATGAGGATGTATCTGAGAACTAGCAATGACCTTTTGGGATAAACATGGGTGCTGCTCTCTCTCAAGAGTCATTAGTAATGGAAATGAAGATAAAACATTATTTTTGTAAGAGTACAAACATGTAATGTTGAGCTATGTTCTTCCAATGTACAGCAGAACATAGGTTGAATACTTTAAAGCCCATGAGTGGACTTGAACCTACAACCTCATGATTGGTAAAACCACGCTCTAGCCACTGGGCAACAGTCATTTGGGAATCTTAGTAATGCTGGTTGGGATAAACATAGTTGCTGCTCTCCCAGGGACCTTTGTAAATTAAATAATGATAAAACAATATTTTTATAAATGTACACAAAACATTAAGAATTCAAACTTAAACCTGTTTCCTCCCAACCTACCATGTTGTGTATTTTCAAGCCAATGCGTGGACTTGAACCTGCAACCTTAGCAGTGGTAAACCCATGCTCTAGCAGCTCAGCTCCCGGTTCTTCCTTTAGAAAGCTAAGCGTTTTTTATTAGCACATAGCTGTCAAAGGTGAGATGGGTGAAGATGCTTATGAGAACTAGCAATACTGGTTGGGATAAACATAGTTGCTGCTCTCTCTCAGGGTCATCTGTAATGGAAATAAAGCTACAACAATATTTTTATAACAGTATGCAACACATTTAAAACTAAAACTTGTATTTCCTCCCAACTCCTATCTTAATCTATAGGTTGAGTATTTTCAAGCCAACGAGTGGATTTGATCATGCAATCGTGCCACTGCTCACTGCACACTAACATCTGAGCTACTGAGTCTACCTTCAGCAAGTGCAGCTTTTTGCATTATGACATAGCATTCAAAGATATAACGGAGATGCACTTGGGAACTAGCCAGGGCCAGACTGGGACCTACATTGGTCCAGTCACCAATGAAAATGTGGCCCACAATCACAGACTCTTTGTGTTCTGCCCAAGAGAATGTTTTTTGGTTGACTATGTGGCAAATAATGCATTTGAAAGCATATTTGCTTAGCAAGATTGATTAAAACGAGTGTATTAACTTATGAAACTGCCCACTATGACCCATACTAGAATTCCGGGCTAGTCCTTTGAACGTTGCCCTATAGGCCAGTCCGAGCCTGATAAAAGATCCCGACTTCCTGGGAATTGAAAGCTTGCCATGATGGGTGTCCAAATTCATCCAAGAAGACAGTGCTTAAAAAGGCAGCCACACACACATCTCTGGAATTAGACAAGGGACGAGACACACTAGATGCAGGCTGTCTCTCACTAGGGAATTCAATCTGCGCTTTAAAGAGCTATATCGGACCCCTTTTGGGATGGGCAAGCAGCAGAAGAAAGCATGCGTTCCTTAGGCAATCAATCTGTTCTGTGGCTCATTTATATAATGTTCTCTCTCTCTCTACCTGCTTCTGGGAGCTTTTTTTGGTTTGTTGCTACAGCCGTATTGGAATATCCACCAAAGAACACCTTCAAGTGCTGCAGGAGACGGTATTCTGTGATGTTTTTATTGTTGCAGAAAATGAAATCCTTGTTTCAACGGCTAGAACATGTATTTTCTGCTGACTGCAAACACTTAAGAGAAGTCCTACATTCTTTAGAAGATCAGCGTATTCTGTGGCGCTGAATCCATCAGTACAAGTGCATGTTGGAGAAAGCACACTAGACGACCCAAACTGTTTTTCAGGGCGCGTCTGTGTCCCTGTGCTTCTCTCTGTTTTAGAAATTCTCTGTATGGTTCTCCATCCTGCAAAACGTCTAGCTGAGTGCCCACCCGTTATACGCACGTCTGGCTGACTGGTCGAGCCTGCAAGGCTTTACTATTGTAATGATCACTTGCCTGTTTGATGCGTTTGCCTAAGTGCATGTCCCATCTGGCTGTCTGCTCTTTAGCTAAGTGGACATCCTCATATGGACATTACCTCCTGGCTAACATTTACATTTTAGTTTCGACCTACAATCTCCTTCAAGGCCAATATCATTATTGACATGGTTTCAAAGTAAGTGAGCACAAACCTCCCAGAGGCTCCACTGCGTGTAACAGGGCATTGAATGCTGCCATACTTCTATTTATTTCCTTTTTTTGTAAAGCGTTCAGAGTAGAAAATGGATCCAAACAAGACCGAGCCCAACAACGGCAAAGTTTATCTTGCTGGAGCACCGTTCTGTCCTCCCCCCAAGCCCCAAACCATCCATCCAGGCTAGGCTAGCCCCGGAAAACCCAAGATCTATCCATCAACAAAGTGGCAAGAGATTTGGGAACACAAGAAAGAATGTTTAATGTATGTGCTTTGTACAGAAACAGCCAGCACATCACCAACGGTGTATATGTCTTGAAATGTACAGACATTCTTTTTTGTTACGGTGAGTATTGTGATAAATGAAAAGCGCAGTCAGGCCAACTTCCAGTACTTGCTCAAAAGGGTTTCTTGCTGAATCACTATAACAGGAATATTTAAAATGTAAAATTGTGGGCACTCATATGTCACTAAAATGCTCGTTGCTTTCCTTGGAGAAATAGGGTTTGGGCCACGCCCCTCAGCCCCGCCCACATACCCCCCTGGCAAGGGGTAGGGGCTTCCCAGAGTAAACGTTCTTTTCCATTTCCAGCACTGAAAGCGCTCAGCTCCAGAAGGCTACAGTGTGAGTTGTACACAGACCAGTAGGCGCATGCGGTCCATGGGAACACACAAGAGAGAGAGCACCAGAGAAGAGCCCGACCACCAACTATAACTTGCATTAAAAAAATGTCCGACATAGATTTCATGCGCTCAGGGGAACACATCTTGTGATGGGGGGAAACATCTACACACTCTGAGAAGGAGGCTGAATCCAAAAGCACCAAAACCAGTAAGAAGACCAGAATAGTAGAGCAAGCGCCCTAATGAATTGGCAGTTCCGGGTGTTAAAATCGCGGCAAAAATGGCCGTTTACACAAAAAATTGTGCCAAAAAGGCTGTGGTTTTGCCGCCGCAATCCATGTAAAAGAAGCAGTGGACACCCCCGCAACTCCCAGGCCCATTATACCATTTAAGTGGGGTGGGGGACATCCCCGCAACCCCCGCTCCTCTTAAATGGTATAACAGGGTACACCTTTACCAGGTCAAACCACAGCATTTATGCCGCAATTTTTTGCAAAGGTGACATTTTTGCCACAATTTTATTACTGCATAGCGAATTAGCAACAGAAGCAGAACTTTTTGAAGAGAGTCTGATCACAATAACAGAGAAGAGGATCAGCACCTTGCAAGACCTCTCCATTTGGGGCTGCTGCACTGTGGCTATGAGCTAGCGGAAACAAAACAGAGCCTGGAGCTGAACTGAAAAGTACCATAATGTGACCGAGAAGGTATTCTGAATCCTGATCAAGCCAAGAGGCAGGATTAGCCTCTGTGGAGCGTCGGTGAATCCTGATAAAGCAAAATGTCAGGAAAAGGATCCTTGAAGTGAATTTAAATCCTCATGAAGACAAGAGGCAGCCAAAGTCTTTATGTAGTACCTGCAAATCCTGACAAAGTCATGGGGCAGGAGAGGAATGTGTGAAACGCTTGTGAATTTGGATTAAGACGGCAGGCAAAGCCTCTGAAATGCTTATGGCTCCGAATAAGCCAAAGGTTCAGAAGAAAGGCTACAGTTTGCTGATAAGCCTCTCCGAGGATATCATTACTGAGGCGTACAGAGGTTGTGGACAAACCTTTGAAAGACTCCCACTTCCAAGGAGTTCTGTGGGGTGCATTTAAAGGCCCTAGACAGAAGTCCCTCTCACTTGAACAGCAGAGTTTAAACACTACCACCAAAAACGGCCTTGCTGTGTTTTTATTTAATCTGAATGACACAAATTTCAACACTACAACCAAAAACGGTGTTTGCTCTCCCTTGCACATGAACAGCAGCCCTTTAAACACTGCAAACAAAAAACGGCTTGGCTTTTCTTTTGTTCACGTTAAATTAAAGAACCATGTGGAAGGGGGCCTACCCCTCATTATAAACGGACCAACAGCAAATGCAAAAGAATCCTGTGACCTGCAAGACAGGATTTAAACATTAAAAGAAAAAAAACGGCCTGCACACGTGTAAAAAAGAAAAATGGCTTTAAAAAGCCAAAGCGGAAAAAGATAGCACTGCTCTCACAGAGAAATGTCAGGGGAATATGATGGGGGGAGCGGTGGGGGGTTGACCTAAGCGAATTCAGATTATGTTCCAACCTACAAAACTCCAGTCACCCTTGAATAGACCCTTACTACAGGAAAAAACACTTCTGGCCTGAAGGCAGGAACTCATGATGACAAAGCCCCACTTCCCGATGAATATCACCCATATCCTATAACCATCCCGCAATAAAATGTGATGCGTCTGAGGACGTCATAATGTCTGCTCAGCCAGACTTGAAGGCAAGAGCTCATAGAGTTCAAAGAAAGCAAAGTGTGGCTAAAGCTTGACCAGGAGGTGTAAGCCTTCCTTGCACCCACCTCAAAAAACAAGCTGCAAAGTTCAAAGGGTCTAATAAAATCTCTGGTAACAGGCTGAGACCAGAGGAAGACAGATGGTCTTGGGGGAGGAAGCGGCCCTCCCACAGGTGGAACAAGACACTCCCAATTTACATTAAAAGACTGATTTCATTTTAGGCATTTTCACAGCAATCTGAATAAGAATCAATTTCATTTTATGCTATTTTTGTCCTGTAATTTCCAGTCGGTTTTAAAGAGACTAATTGCATTTTCCTAAGACTTTGGGGACTGAAATGGCCAGTTAAGACTAGTTTCGGGCTGATCGGAACATGGGACAATTATGAGATTTGATGAAAAGGTGGAAATTGAAATTAGAAACATGTTGATCATTTGCAAATTCTTAACTTTTGTACATTTTATTAAAAGGACAAACATGTGCCTAATGGCCATGCTACATTATATGGATTTGACGATTGGCTTCCATAATTTCTCATGACCAGCTAAAACTGCATATCTGTTTCATATGGCGGTGGCTAGTATAAGTATGAAGTTATGATACATAACTATTTTTTGCCAAAAAGCTGAGCTGAGAACAAAGCAGTGTAATAAATGCAAACAGGCAGATGGTGCTCTCTTCCCTTGAATCAATCATGCCATGGGGCGGAAAGAGGAATGGTAAACTGTCCTATCCGAGCGGCAGGGAAAATTACAGAGTACTTTCCCTAGATAAAGTAAAGTTTGTGATGTAATTTGTGCTATATATGGGAGACTGTACTAGGTTGGACAGAGACCAAAATCTGGGGAGACAGGAAAAGGAGGACGGAGAGAAGGTGGCTGACCCTTACCATCCCTGAGAGTGCAGTGACCAGACCCCTTGCCATAGCTGTCCAGAGTTTCCTGAGATCCAGATGGCTGTCCTGAATGCTAAACCAAGGCTTGCTTTGTAAGTAGCAGATAACCCCAGTCCTAAATTGCATAAGCCCTTCATATTTGTAGCATTGCATCCAATATTTCCCCCATTGAAATCCCCATTGAAACCCCCAAATTGCCAGTGTAATTCAGTCATCTTCCCATAGAAGAATCTATTGTTAGCCTGCGTATGTTAGCATCTCTCATTTAAAAATCTCTCAGTTGTCTGTGTAAATCCTTAGTATTTTATTTTTAAGTAAATCAATTAATTTTCCTATTTGAAATTCACGGTGCAAGATTGTTGCCATTCAAAACCAACCATCTTGTCCCTGGTGTTGTATTTAATTATTATAGTAATGAAAGTGTTGCCTCAAAATAATTAGTCTGCTTGTAACAGAAAACCGAATTTGTGTATTGTGTGCCTTACCAAACAAACTCCCATTTGCATCTGTACTATTAAACCCTAAACCGTTATTGCATTGTGAGCAATCCCTTTTAGCTAGAAGTCTACCTGTAATGTGCCTCAGTCCTTGTTTATTTGTTTATTTATTTATTTATTTGTAATACGCTCCTCACCTGAAGGTATCTGGGCACGACATGAATATACAGTTTCGTTATGTACAGAGTATGTTGAATTGCATTTTTTTTTTACTCGAAAAAAACACATACTGGTTGCGCTCCTGGTATGCACGGTTTAATTACACATGTATTGTTTTTCAATAATTGATTTCCAGTTAATCAGGCACTGGTGTATTTATTGTTCATATATATTTTTTCAAATTGTTTCATCAATCTCGCAATTGCATTAATTTTCATGCAGTTTCCTCCCATATATTATCTAGTTTGTTCCATGTATTTTTTATTTTCTCTCAACACGTGTTTCCCCACAGTGCTTAACCGTGGTTCTTCGGGAGGGATACCTTTTATTCTGAAGTTTTCCTCTTAATGTGACTTATCAATATTCATCTTAATTTTTGGCTTCATATTTGGTCTTTTCCTAGGTGTAGAGGTAGTGCATTCCAGTAAAGGTCAGCCTGGACTGGGACACTGTTCCCCCCAGCTCTTTCCAGGTTAAATCTGGGCATCATTAAACAGTAAGATTGGGCAGCTATGGTGGGGCGAGATGAAGATTTTCTGCTGATTTTTTTTCTTTGAGGTACAAAGTGGCAGCATTGTTTAGACATTTGTGGGTGATTGAGACTCATTTGAATAGAATCCTATCTTTGATGGGAAGCCATTTGGATTCTCTTCTGGCCGCCGAGATGTGTTTTCTTTTAGGGATGCTAAGAGCAGATCTCAGAGCATTGTTTTGAAGGATTTGTAACTTGTTGGTGATTTGTTTGCTGGCTCCAGCATACAGACAGGGCATTACAGTAGTCGAGTTTTGACATAATTAGGGCTCTCGCTAGGGTGGTAGTGTTCTTAGTGGATAAGTAAGGTTTGCAGGCATGTATAAGCTTACAAGTGTATGCTGTGGCGGATGAGGTGGCGTTGACTTGTTTCCCCATGTTCAGTGTGAAGTCTAGGTAGAAGCCTAGAGTTTTAGTCTCTTTAGCCACTTTGATGGTAATGCCATAAATAATAAATGCAGAGTATTTTGCATTGAGTTGGGCTGGAGCACTTAGGAATAGGATTTCTGTCTTTTCGTCATTCAGGCATAATCCATTGGGCCGCCATCCATGCCTGAGTGATTTGGTAGGTATTGTTCAGGCGGGCTAGATCTCGGTAGTAGTCGCCTGATAGAGGGAGTAGTTGTCATGCTTCCCCAATGGAAATTGTGGCATTCATGGAGACGCCATTGAATGGGTCGTTACGTTCTTGCAACGTTCCGCAGTGCGCGGTCTAGTGCTTTTTCAAGATGGCCGCCCACTCCTTATACTGGAGACGGTGCTGGCGTTCTTCGCGTTGCACCTTCGGTTCTTTCTCCGTGCTGCCAACGCTAGTGTATTTTCATTCTGTGAGCTAACGCTCCGCGTTATTTGCTTCTGACTTTCTCTCCCGCGACCGTCCCTTCGGTTGCTGCTCTGTCTTCATTACTTTCAACTACCTTGTTCTTACCTGTTTTTCTCCTGTTCCGCTCTCCTTCGTCCGTACACCCCGTGTATCGGAACTTCCTCTTCAGCTCCAGCTTCCTCGCTTCTTACCTTCTTGCCTCCCCTGACTATTCCGTTGGTTATATCCCCCGGCTGCTACCTCGTTGTCGGCTAAGGAGTGCGTCTGATTCCTCGAGGCTTCTCGTCCGGAACCCAGGCACTACACAAAGAGGGAAGTAGGTCTCCTTCCAAATCCCGCAATCCAGCAATCCCGCAAACCAGCAAGCCAGCAATCCCGCAAACCAGCAAGCCAGCAATCCCGCAAACCAGCAAGCCAGCAATCCCGCAAACCAGCAAGCCGGCAATCCAGAAATCCAGCAATTCAGCACAGGGTTTTTGCCGGGAGGCTTTTTTCCCTGTTGGAGGACGGTCTCCCTGCGGAGCCTCGCTCTCTGGGGGATTCTCTCCCCAACAGCGTGGCTTCCAGTGGAGACCGACCTTATTTACACGAGAAAAAGAAGACTAAAGAGCCTAAGGAAACACGCAGGAGAAGAAGGGCTACTCTACAGGAAGACGCCCACGAAGGCAAAGGTGAGGAGGAAGGGAGGAAGGATTTGGGTAGTTTTGACAGCGTGCAACGCCAGGAAGTATCAATGGCTTCGCTTGAACAATATCAAGAGCTAGTAGGGGCTATACAAAGTTTGACTGCAGAAGTACAGACACTTAAGAACGAAAACCAGATCCTACCATCAACTGGACAGCCAATACCATTCATTTCAAGTCCTCTTTCTGTGCCGAGAGCTGTTTTCAAGGACTTATTTCTCCACCTCGATTAGATTCTGCACAGTCCTTGTCAGCAGCCTCTATTCACCCGATTCCGTCTCATTACTTGGAGTTCAGGGAAGTGTTTCTAGATCATCAGCCACATCTCCTTCCTCCTCACAGAAATGGAGATTGTGCCATTGAGACTGTACCAGGAGCACAAATCCCTTTTGGGCGGATGTTTCCTCTATCTTTGCCGGAACGTCAGGCTCTCAAAGAATACTTAGACAGTAACCTTCATAATGGACTCATTCAGGAATCGAAATCCCCAGCTGGAGCTTCATTGTTTTTCATCTCCAAAAAAGGAACCTCCGAACTTAGACCGTGCATTGACTATCGTGGTCTTAACCACGTAACAATCAAAGACCGGTATCCGATGCCTCTTATTAAGGAGGTCTTACAGGCAGTACAAGGAGCCACCATTTTTACAAAGCTGGACCTGAGGGGAGCGTACCATTTACTCAGGATCCGGGCTGGTGACGAGTGGAAGACCGCTTTTCGGACACCCTTAGGTCATTTTGAGTATAAGGTAATGCCTTTTGGGTTAGTAAACGCTCCTGCCATTTTTCAGCGTTTTATCGACAAGTTATTTTCGGATCTTCTCTTCTCCACTGTAGTGGTATACTTGGATGACATATTGGTGTATTCGAACTCGCCCAAAGAACATCACCATCATGTAAGGGAGGTGCTTCAAAGACTCCTGCAGAACCAATTATTTGTGAAACCAGAGAAGTGTATTTTTGACTCCTCTTCAGTGTCCTATCTTGGCTTTATCTTGACTAAGGAAGGAATACGTATGGATCCCGGGAAGATAAAAGCCATCTTACAATGGCCTACACCCAAGAACGTCAAGGACATTCAGCGGTTCTTGGGGTTAGCCAACTTTTACAGGCAATTCATTTCGAGATTTTCCAACATGGTACTTCCTATCACAGCCCTACTGAAGAAGGGAGTGGCATTCAACTGGTCTCCCGGAGCTGATCAGGCATTCTTGTCATTGAAGCAAGCCTTTACGTCTGCTCCCATATTAATACAACCGAACCAAGCACATCCTTTCATAATAGAGGCTGACGCTTCTGACGGAGCGATAGGTGCAGTACTGCTACAAAGGCATACAGACGACAAAGAACATCCAGTGGCTTATCTATCACGCACTCTTACCCCCAGTGAACGGAACTACTCAGTGATAGAACGGGAACTGTTGGCTATCAAATTAGCCTGTGAAGAGTGGCGGCACCTGTTACAAGGAGCTGTTCATCAATTTACTGTTCGTACAGACCACAGAAACCTGAAGATACTCCAACAAATGGAATGCAGAAATGCTAGGCATGCCAGATGGGCATATTTTTTCTCCCAATTCGATTTCACTATTTCTTACATCCCGGGAAAAGAAAACGTTCTGGCTGATGCTTTATCCCGAAGCCAAGGTATGGAGGTTGAATCAACGAGGAGATCTGAAAGAATACTGTCGAACAATTCTTTTCGGATCATTGCCAATACCTTTCTCAATGCTACCAGAGACAGTCTCACCCACAATAAACCTTCCCAGGCATTAGGAGGGCAGTTACAAGAAAGATCTGGATTATACTTCCGAAAACAAGCTTTATATCTTCCCGACAAAGAACTGCAGACTCTTGTTTTGTCCTGGTGTCATGACACTCCATTGGCAGGGCACAAGGGCCAGAAAGCTACCCAGGATCTGGTTTCGCGATATTTCTGGTGGCCCAATTGCAATAGCGATGTCAAGACGTATGTCGCTACTTGCCCTATTTGCGCCATCAGTAAACACCAAACGTCTCGCCCGCTTGGTCTACTTCAACAAGAACCAATACCATCTCAACCGTGGACTCATATTTCGATCGATTTTGTGGTCGATCTTCCGTCCTCCCAAGGGAAGACTGCCATCATGGTTACGGTGGATTC
This sequence comes from Ambystoma mexicanum, assembly GCF_040938575.1. NCBI lineage: Eukaryota > Metazoa > Chordata > Amphibia > Caudata > Ambystomatidae > Ambystoma > Ambystoma mexicanum. The sequence continues at coordinate 332,202,715 of NC_090924.1, read as the reverse complement.
TCTCAGCAAATTGGCTCATTTCACATCCTTAAAAGGAATACCTTCGGCTCCGGAAACAGCCAGAGTCTTTTTTAGAGACATAGTAAAACTTCATGGCCTTCCTCAGACAGTGGTGTCCGACAGGGGCTCCCAGTTTACCTCGCTTTTCTGGACCTCGTTATGTAAACAGTTGGGTATTCAGAGGGCCCTTTCATCCGGCTTTCACCCCCAGAGCAATGGACAGACTGAGCGATTGAATCAAACTATGGAACAGTACCTACGTTGTTTCTGTAGCCAGCGACAGGAAGATTGGAATCTCTATCTCCCATCTGCAGAATTTGCATACAATAATACCCGCCACACGGCCATCAGAATGAGTCCGTTTTTTTGTACATATGGATATCACCCTCGCCATATGTCGGTAGGACTACCTGAACCTTCAAGATTGCCCTCTATTGAATTTTTAGTTCAATCACTTAAGGAAACCCATCAGCTCGCCGGTAATACATTATCGGCTAGCCGCAAGGAGTACAAGAGATGGGCTGACAAGAAAAGACTTCCTAATCCACCCTGGAGAGAAGGGTCCAAGGTATGGTTGGCTACAAAGTTTCTACCCCGGTGGGTTCACTCTGGGAAATTCGCGCCAAAATATATCGGACCCTACAAGATCAAGAAAAGGATCAACCCAGTGGCTTTCCAGTTAGAACTTCCCACTCAACTACGTCGAGTTCATCCGGTGTTCCATTCCTCATTGCTCAAGGAATACCGTCCAGATCCTTACCGAAGAAGAACCACCCGACTCACATATAACAAGCCCAGTGAACCTGAGGAGTATGAGGTCTCTTATCTAGTGGATTCCCGTTACTTCAAGGGAGAGCTCCAATACTTGGTCCATTGGAAGGGTTACTCTATTGAACAACGCACTTGGGAACCCCACCATCATATACATGCTCCCATGCTAGTTCGGAAGTTTCATCGTCTCCACCCAGGGAAACCGGGAGGCCCCCCGGTGAGAAGGAGGCATACTGTCATGCTTCCCCAATGGAAATTGTGGCATTCATGGAGACGCCATTGAATGGGTCGTTACGTTCTTGCAACGTTCCGCAGTGCGCGGTCTAGTGCTTTTTCAAGATGGCCGCCCACTCCTTATACTGGAGACGGTGCTGGCGTTCTTCGCGTTGCACCTTCGGTTCTTTCTCCGTGCTGCCAACGCTAGTGTATTTTCATTCTGTGAGCTAACGCTCCGCGTTATTTGCTTCTGACTTTCTCTCCCGCGACCGTCCCTTCGGTTGCTGCTCTGTCTTCATTACTTTCAACTACCTTGTTCTTACCTGTTTTTCTCCTGTTCCGCTCTCCTTCGTCCGTACACCCCGTGTATCGGAACTTCCTCTTCAGCTCCAGCTTCCTCGCTTCTTACCTTCTTGCCTCCCCTGACTATTCCGTTGGTTATATCCCCCGGCTGCTACCTCGTTGTCGGCTAAGGAGTGCGTCTGATTCCTCGAGGCTTCTCGTCCGGAACCCAGGCACTACACAAAGAGGGAAGTAGGTCTCCTTCCAAATCCCGCAAACCAGCAAGCCAGCAATCCCGCAAACCAGCAAGCCAGCAATCCCGCAAACCAGCAAGCCAGCAATCCCGCAAACCAGCAAGCCGGCAATCCAGAAATCCAGCAATTCAGCACAGGGTTTTTGCCGGGAGGCTTTTTTCCCTGTTGGAGGACGGTCTCCCTGCGGAGCCTCGCTCTCTGGGGGATTCTCTCCCCAACAGCGTGGCTTCCAGTGGAGACCGACCTTATTTACACGAGAAAAAGAAGACTAAAGAGCCTAAGGAAACACGCAGGAGAAGAAGGGCTACTCTACAGGAAGACGCCCACGAAGGCAAAGGTGAGGAGGAAGGGAGGAAGGATTTGGGTAGTTTTGACAGTAGTATCTGGGTATCATCTGCATAGTTGGTGTAGATGAGCCCCAGAAGGTCCAGTTTGTCGAATAGCGGTTTAGTGAATATATTGTACATGGTGGGGGACACGCACAATCCCTGAGGGACACCGCATGTGATTGGGGAGGGGTCAGCGGAAGCTGACTGAGAGAAGACCCTCATAGACCTGTTGTCCATTCAGTGGCTTCATGTGAGAAGTTGGCTGCAGAATACAGGTGCTTGCAGAGAATAGTGTGGTCGACCAAGTTGAAGGCGGCTGACAGGTCAAGTAGGAGGAGCAGGGCGCATTGCCTTCTGTCCTTGAGTAGGTCAATTTGCATTTTCAAGTCAATCAGAGCGGTTTCAGTCCCATGAAGTGGTCTGAAGCCAGATTGTCTGAGTCCTAGGAGCTTATTTGTTTCCAAATAGTGCTGAATCTGTACGTAGGCCACTTTACCTAAAATTCTAAGGAGGAATGGGACCGTAGTAATTGCCCTATAGTTAATGGGGATGGTTGGGTCTAGTGAGGCTTTCTTTAGCAAGGGTAAGACCCAGGCGTCCTTCATGTTAGCTGGGACTTTGCATGTACAAAATTAAGCGTTTATTAATTTAGTGATGAATGGGATGAGGTATCTGGCAGCTTCTTTAATTATTCTTTAATTATTAGGGGAGGGCAGATGTCGCCTTGGCATCTGGAAGGCTTGAGAGATGTGATGATTTTTTCCACCTCTATGGTTGCCACTTGTGAGAGTTTTAATTCAGGAATGCAATTCAATTGAGGTTTTGCCGGTTCTGGGACACAGACCGGTTTGGCAATAATTAGCCTTCTGGCTATGATCTTTTTTTTGAAGGGTGTTTATTTTGTTAGACAGAGCATTTTGAATGTATGTGCACCATATTTTATCCTTAGTACAAGGATCTTCTGGGGCTATGGGGGATTCCAGTTCCCTTAGGATTGTGAAGAGTTCCTTGGTGCTGGAACTGGCTTTGTATTTACTTGCTACTTTGGTTAAGTTGAGTTTTTCTTTGGACGGGAGATTCAGCGCGCAGGATTTGTAACTGGGGGGGTGAACCAGGTGTTGAGATGGGCTTTGGGTTAGCCTTTACGCAGTTTGAGAGGCGTGATGGTGTCTGGCGCAAGGGTCATGGAGGCGTTGTACATTTCAACTAGTTCGTCTGGGTCCACTCATTCTGATGCAGTGTTCAGGGTAGGTAATAGGAGAGGCATGAGCTTGTCAGTAGTTATATTTTGTTTGCTCCCCGTAGAGAGGGGTGGCGCTATCTGATTGGTTTTGATTTCTACTCATTTGGTCGGAGTGGTGAAGGAGATGAAAAAGTGATTTGTCCAAGTTAAGGGCAGGATATATGACCCAGGATAGATGATATGGCGGTCTCTGAATTAAGGTCAGCTACCCAGTCAAGAGATCTACCTTTCTTGTGGGTTGGTTGATTTACTCTTTGAGTAAGGTCCAGTTCGGATAAGACATTGGATAGTGTCTTGGCTTGTGTATCATTAGGGTCATGAAAGCCCAAATTGAAATCACCTAGCAGTAGGATTTGGGATGAGGGCTTCGTGTTGTCTGAAAGTAGCGTCATGACGTCTCCTTCGAAGGAACCAATCGGGCCAGGGGTTATATACATCAAATGAATTTTAAGGGTGTATGTTTGAACATGGGAAGTTTGACTGTAAGTAGTTCACAGGACTTAAGATTGGGCGAGGGGGTGCTCTGATCCCTATGCTAGATTTGGCGATAATGGCGATGCCACCTCCTTTGGATGAGACTCTGTCAGCTCTCACAATGATGAAGTTGTCAGGTACGGCCAGCGCAAGGGAGGGTCCTGCTGCCTCCTGTAGCCAGGTCTCGGATACAGCCAGGAAGTCTAGGTGTCCTGTGGTGATTAGATTGGCTATATCTGTGGCATGGGCCACCAGCGATCTGGTATTCATTAGCACACCTTTTAGCTGAGGGATACTAACGTCCGCGGGGTTGGTTCGACTTTTTTCTTGAAGAACTCTATTTTTCCTGGGTGTCTTTGAGATTGCAAAATTTGTTAAGTTGGGAGTACAAAGTTTGTCTTCCGGGTTAGATTGTAGGGCAAAGGTTATTGTTAAGTCTGGAGTAGAAAGACCAAAGAGAGGTAGAGCTGCTACTGACCAGGTTCATCCCCAATTTTTGTCAATAAATGAAACAGCTATATCATGGTATTGGGAATCCTGGTGTATGGGTACTAGTGGATGAAATCCGTAAGTCTATAACCCATGGGATTGTCCATAAAGAAAAAAAGGGGGTTCAACAAGGAAACTCACATACAACAAAGGCTGTGAATATATGTGGTTTGTGTTTGAAACAAAGAACATTCAAAGAAAAAAACATTTATAAACAACATACATATGGCAAAATCCAATAGTCTTAGCATAAATAAATAATGAAATCAGAAATTAAAGTTTTGCTTCAGTACACAGGTAAATTTGGAGTACTGAACATACACCGTACGGGCTCTTTAGGTGCTTGCTAAATGAAAAGTACAAAACATAACCCATAAGGGAGAGGTACACAAATGATTCTAAGTGTACAACATAACCCATGTGTAACACATGTGGAAATCTCAGATAGCTTGTGTTCAATAAAATAGCTTGTATTCAAGAAAGCATCGCATCTTGCAGGTGCCAAAACGTGTTATGTTGGGAGTGCAAGGTTTGTCTTCCGGGTTAGATTGTAGGGCAAGGGTATTGTTAAGTCTGGAGTAGAGCCTGGTATTTCTGACTTTCAGGGATCAAGGTTAGTTAGGAGTGGGTTTCTTGGCATTAGATTAATCCATTGTGCTGGCGTTAGGGTTGCTACTGTATCCCAATTGGTGTTGGTGTTGACATTGGAGGCCTTGGGGTTTTTACATAGTTCAGGTAAGAATGTCGTGGGTCTGATGTTGAGGAGGTATGATTTAATGTTTAGGGAAGGTAGGAATTTCGAAGGTTTAATCCCTAGTGTTGGCGGTAGGGTCATATTGGCTGTGACTTTGGAAAGCTCTAAGGTAGAGTGATAGGTCAGGTGATGGCGAGCCTGAACTAGGGTGAACAGTAACTAGGAGCTAGGAGGAGGCAGGCAACATACAGGTTGTGGTCAGGAGATATAAACAGGGCTGTTTCCCATACTACTGTGCTAGGAGGGCCGTCCCACAATCAGTGGTGAGCTTTGAATGGCATTATAAAACCTAGAAATAGCCATAGAATGCAGCAATGCACTAAGCAGATGCGGGGCTCACCATATATTACAGTAATACAGTGGCTCAATGGGAGGCACACTATGGAATATAGCTATGCAATGGGCGAATGCAGGCCTCATCATGCTGTACAGCAATGCAGGGAATAAATGCAAGGGTCACCAAGGAATACAGCAATGCAATACGCGAATGCTGGGCTCATCATACAGTACAGCAATGTGGGGGCTCAATGCGAGGCTCACCAAGGAGACAGCAGAGCAGTAGGCAGGTAAGGGTTCACAATTGGCAAATGCAGGAGCAGTCGCGCAACTATACCAGTCAGTTAGGCCGGGGTTGGATATGGCAAGATGCGGTATAAAGGGTGCCGCTAGTAGCTCAGTAATAACACTTCTTGAGGCACAGTAGATCGTTCAGAAGTGGCACAGGTGAAGTAAAAAGGGCTGTTTGGGCTGGGCAAGGAACTTGGTGTGACGCATCGCTGTACGCTGGACAGTGGCGTTGGAATAAGGAATGCCATTTTGGAAAGGCACACAGCCGTGCTGGAGGGGTAGATCGGATCAGACTAGATCGGAAGTGAGTTATGCAGAACCACAAGGTGACGATGGGGTAGGAGCATCGGTTGGAGAACGTGGGACCGCAAAATTGAGTGTAGTATTGTTGCAGTCAGATTTCTCTGAATTGCAAGAAGATGGGGCAGACGGTGAAGTAAAGTGGGCGTAGTACAGAAGGTAGTGCAGTATAAATGCTGTATACAAATTTCTCAGGTACGTGACAGGGGAGGTAGGGATTTGGAGCATCCCTTACCCTGCTCAGAGTGTGTTGGTCAAGGCTGCTTCTGTGTCCCTCCCGGCACAGACAGGCATGGACAGGGTGGCCTTGTTCTAAGGGCCTTAGTCGTGTGGGGCTGGCTTCCGCCTCCGGTCCCACGCGATTGGTGTAATATGCGTGCTGAGTGGGGTTGCTAGGCAACCGAAAATAAACAAAAACAACACTCATCGGGCGGCGGCCATCTTAAGGCACAGGGCCGTGCCTTGTCATTGAAAACCGATTTTCCTATTGTAAGCTAAACCCCTTCCCTGACCTGCCTGTCTTTGTAAACCCAGTGTACACAAATTTCCATTTGCCCCTGTATTTTTCCCTTTTGCATTTGCTTTCTTCCAAAACTGATTTTCCCATTTGATTTATACTGGTGTGCTGATTAGTGTCTCTAAACTTTCCCTATCTCCTAAAGTGTAAACAATTCCAATTTCCTTTCATTCTGTCCCCTTTTAGTTGTGAGTAAGAATCAAAATCTCATTCTGCCATTTTGCTCCAAAAACAGGTTTTTACTTTCTTTGCTGGCTTCCCATTTGGGAATCCAATTTTCTCACTTTATCCCTACTCCTTGCCACTGCCTTCCATTCAAAGGAATCAAGTTTATTTGATGTTTGGGGGTGAGTGTTGCAGGGGTGAGTGCTAAAACTGTGCCGCTATCACTTTCAACCTGATGGTATTTTCCTGTTTTGTCATTAAAACAAAAGCAAGTGTAACAGTCTATTTCAACCTGATTGTATTTTCCGGTTTGTCATTATAACAAAAGTGAGTGTAACAGCCCATTTCCACTTGGTCACTCTAGATAGGATATTGCATTGGTGTTGCCACAATTTTGGTGGCTGCTCTATATTGATTATTTTCTTTTTCATTAAATAATAAATTAATAAATATCTTATTGATACACACTGGCCTGGTTTCTAGTCCATTGTGACACCGGGTTTTTGTGGAGGTTGGGTGCAAGAAGGGTTGGAGGCCTACTCAAAAAAGAATGAAGGTTATTAAAAAAAAAGTGCGTTATTGTGCGCCACATCCATTGTAGGGGAAGGAGTTGTTCCCTAGTTGGCTGCCGTGTAATAAAACCGTGACAGTACAAAGGATTCTCTGAACTCTCTAACAGACTGTTATGGCTCGATAAGTACTACAAACGTTTCTGATAAGTCTCAGAGAGTGTCAATATGAAGGAGTAGACCATATACTGCTGACTCTAAGACTTCCAACCCTCAGAAGCAGTAAAAAAAAAAGGTCAACAACAAGCTTCTGAGAGGCTGTCAAATACAGGGGAGTACAGAGGTTGATCACTAGCTTCTGAGAGACTGGCAATCCTCAAAAGGGGTACACTGCTTCATGATCCCTGCGAAACCGTATACGCCTGTGTATGTATGTGCTGGGTTTGCCATAGCATAAACCATATCTGTAAAATAACTGATCATTCTATAAGAAGGGGATGCAGTCATGCAGTATGATATGATTTGATATGATATGGCATTTGTAACACGCATATACACAAGTGTTTCAAGGCACGACGAGGCAAGGAAGGGGGAAGAGAGGGAGGACAGAGAATGATCTTACTAGGCCAGGTGACACTGAGATCACGCAAGTGCGGGGGAGGGGAAAAGTGCCAGGGGAAAGGGGAGGAGGCAGTGCTTGCTGTACATGGGATCAAAACAATACTAACAGTACCATGATATGGATGCAATTAGAAGGATAGATTATCAAAATGCTGATGGTGAGAGGGGCCAGATACAGTTACAGGAAGGGGATACTGGTTAGGGAGGGAAAGGCGGACATAATTTTGATTTGTTAGTTGATCTGCAGCTGTGCTCCCACTTTTTCCCCGCGTTCAATTTCCCACAATCGGAATGTACCAACTACTCTGGGGTGTTCCTGCGAATGCAACCACAGTTTACTTCCTTACCGTCTTCTGTTAAGACACAAGGCAAAGTGTCCCACACTTTTCTATGCCAGTGTGTCGTGGCTTCACAAAGCGCTGTGAATATAATTTTTCTGTTTCCCCCTGCAGGATTTTATGCTTCTGATTGTGGTCACTTATTTCATTTTTCAGTACATTTTTGCTGGATAACATCGGGAGAAAAATATTGAGACCAAAGAAAAACGTACTGTGTGGCGAGGTCAACTTAATCAATAAATGGGTGTCCAGTTGTAATGCTAAAGTGCTGAGCAGCAGCGTGGCAACTAAGTGAGAAGGCTTTTACAGGTGTGCGAAAGTGCAGATTACAGGGTCAACTGATGAATGACTAATGCTACTGGGACAGGAAATTGAACATGCCCTCGCGTTTTAGCACAGGTCGGAACCACTCGAGCACTAGCTTGTTTGCCGGTGTACTTTTAAACAAAAAATACAGTTAGAAACAAGCAGAACTGCTCACTAGACACAGGCGTTTGCAACAGCAGGACACACCACCTAGATCTGGATAGGCCGCAACAGCAGTAGCACAGCCCGTGCGTTATTGTGCAGAAATACAGCTGACAACAATTGAAAACACAGGTCTCACACCTAAGGACAAAACCCTAAAATTAGGATAAACCGCAACAGGGGTGGACTGGCCTAAGGGGAACTCTGAAGGTTTTCCGGTAGGCCTGTGCACCCTGGCCCACTTTTCTGTGGTATTTCCAAATTTTCACAGAGGAACAGGATTGGGTTTGCTGAAAATGTGCAATATGGGGCCACTTTGAAAATTATTTCCAGGGCCTCTTTTTATTCCCAGTCCATCCCTGAACCGCAACAACATCAGCAGCCTCCGCGATTTAAAACTGTAATTGCCTTACCGGTGAAGCGCATATTTATTTATTTTCATTTTTGTAAAGCGCTGCACACCCATGAGCCTCAGAGCACACTTATATCTCACCAGCACCATGATTCTTCGCATCGCCATCCACCAAAGGGACTTTAAAGTGCTCTTCTGGATAGATAGCTAGCTCTGCGTGGGGAAATTGTGTCGCCTAGTCACAAAGGTATAAACATTGCCACTTGCAAAGTGTCGTTTTTTGTGCAGTAAGAGTTGCAAACACTTGAAAATAAAATGAGTTTGCTCCAAAACGGACTCCTAGATAGGTGTGTGTCAGAGGGTGTAAGCATGAGAGTTATCAGTTAGTCACCAAATAAAGTCTCACACATAACAAGTCGCAAAAGATCAACTGAGATTTGTATTGCCGATGTCTGTGGGTGGGGAGAACTTGAGGCTAGCAGGATTTAGTAAACCTTTTCTCATTAGCACGGGAACATTCTAGCACCTTGTCAGGTATTTGGGCTGTGTGAAGGCAGGCTCTTTCAGTTTCTTCTTATGTGAGTATCTAAGCACATAGGTTCTGGTCCTGCTCATGAAAGAGGGGCGTAAGGGCAAGAGAGGAGGCGGACGATTTGGGGCGCCACTGTAATATCTCTGCAGATCGAACACCATCATATAAAAGAGTTTACAGTATCAGGAATCTGGTATTTGCCTTTTTTTCCTCCAAATTATGCAAGGTGAATTTATACCCATGGAAGTGACTGTGGCAGGCTGTGTCTGGTCTGGATGGAGCTGGGACTAGTTTAATTTCATGGCTAATGTCTACACTCAAATGTCTTTTATTCTACAGTTTTTCTTATTTTACAATTATTTGTATACATGCCATTGTCAGGGCTCATGAACATGTCATTGAAATAGAGTAAATATTCATCAGCGCCTAGATCAAGTCTGTAAAAGCTCTATAGAAGTGTAATTATATGTATTGATGAGGTTCAAGGGTGTGCACGTGCAAGGGAGAAAGTGACTGTGAGCACACATGCGAAGGAGATGGAAAGAGGTAGAGAAACAGAGAAAGGTGTTGTGTTCAGTGTCCAGTCATAATTTCGAAAACATAATTTCGAAAGTAAAAAAAGTCGAATCAAAAATGTCGAAAAAAAAAATGTTGAATTGTTTTTTTTTCGATATTTTTTTTGGCTCTAGTTTCTGTGAAAAAAATAGGTAAAAATAAAAAAAAGGGGGTTTCCGGGGGAACCCCCCCATTTCGAAAAAAAACGTCATTAAAAAAAAAAATCGACATTTTTTTTTCGACGTTTTTTTTTCGACTTTTTGACTTTCGAATATTTTGTATTCGAAATTATGTCTATGAACCGTTGTGTTCTTGTTCATAGCTGTGCTTCCTCCGGTATGCGTATGTATGGAGTTTGGAGTGTTAGTGAGAATGTGGAATGAGAGGCTCGTGAGAAGCGAGAGTACGGTTGAGAGAGAGCGTCGATGCGGAGGAAGCGCAGGGTCGTTGATGAGAATAAAGCCTTTGAACTTACCTATGGGCACGATCCAATTATTTGCAAAGTACCACAAAAGGCAGAGAGAGTGGCCTCTGTGTGCATCTGGTAACTGTGGTAAACACAGAGTTGTAATAGTAACTGATACACAGCGATTCAAATTGCATCACAATGCCACATTCCAGCCCTGAGAGCGTGTCTTGGAGGGAGTCTTTCCAAGAAGTGAAATCGCAGGACCGCCTCTTCGTGGAAAGCGGCCTGGATTCCTCGGTGGATTAATCATTACACCTAGTTAGATGTACTCAGACCGAGTGTTTATCCGCACCCCCCCCCCATTCTGCAAACATTCTCAGGACCCAGGTGATGTCACACCTTTGCTCCGTCCGTGTATAGTCACCAGGTGCTGCCGGTGGGGAAGAGGTCAACGATGCCATATTAGCGCTATAAAGTCTGGAAACATCCTTGAGTCCCCAAGGCACCAAGAGGGTATCCCAGGGAATGCATTTATGCAGTTAAATTCTTCATGACCTCACTACCTATTTTGCTTCACATACACTTCCGGTCTTTATTTTACTTTGCTCTCCGTTTCCTTCTCCTTATCCTATCCCACTCACATAAATTAGGGCCTAGCGCACATTCTGCCTGCCTCTCTCCGTCGCTTAATGCGTGAATGAATGCATGGGTGTGACACTTGGGCCCTCATTTTAGGCTAGTAAAGGTGAACATTCCTACTAATAAACACACTCTGGGTGTACAGTTTTTCAGGTCCACTCTAAATCCATTAACAGGACATGCTTACTTACCTATGACTCATGAGGTGTCCATGGTATTTAGCAAGGTTTTCCTCGGGGTGTAGCACACTACGCACCAGATTTCACCATGATTCAAGGAGACAGCCGTTCTAGGTTTCAGGAGTGCTACACTCACAGCAGCCTCCATGTTAGGCAGATTTCTTTTAGCCCCCTGTGTTCAGGGTATGAGATTATGCACTCAATTAGGCAACTAAGCCCTCCTTCAAGCTGGCACGACAACATTGGGGTGCATTGCAATATTACTAGGAATAATATTCGTCGATACAATGCCCCACCTCCTCGTGCAGGAGCCGTCGAGGTGCAGCACCAAAGCTCCAGGGAAGCGAAGGTTCTTTGAGCCGTTGACTCAGTTGTGACCGCAGGAAGAGAGCACCGCACAGGGCGCCTCGGATAAAAGTCAGGTACTCGGATGTAAGAGGCGCTAGACCGTCAGATGCAGTCCTAGAAGAATGCAGTCTGGCAGAGCTTCAGCATGGCCCCTCTTCTCTTTGCAGCAATTCGTCTTTGCTGCACACATGGGACATGCACAGCATGAGAAAAAAACACAACAATGGATGGACGGCCACTGCACATGGAGACGTGGGCCAGTACTCTGGTTTTCAGTACTCCTGCTGACCTGTTTGCCAGGTTACAGGTATGGCCAAAAAAAGAGGAAGTGGGTAAACACAGGTCATTTCCCCATTACGAATAGTTCCGACAAGCTGTAAGGAAGTAACCTTTCCCCATATATGCCAAAGTTCTCTGCAGGCAGGGGTGGTAGGCTGCCATCTGCTGATGTGATTGTAAATCGCAAAACTGCCCTTAAGCACATCTTATTTTGGCTATGTTCTGCCCATCAACCACCTTCGTGGGTCTTGAGTCACTCTGTATCGCTTGTAGGGTTCAAAACTGGCGGGATCTGGTAACTATATATATGGCATGCTTGGAGCCTAGGAAAGCCTGGCTAGCATGACCCCAGTAGCTGCTGCCCCGCATTACCGTACCTGTGGGACAGTAGTAACTTTGTGTGCTCGGGAATATGTATACAGAAGGATTAGGACACATCTAGAAGACAAAGCATACCAGGGCCAATTTAATGCACACAAAGGATAGCTGCATTCTCGTGTGGAAGTTTAATATGCGTCACACCAGCAGGGCAGTTTCTAGTCCATTTGGTGCCCAGGGCAAAACACTAGGACTGCGCTCCCCCCAGACCCCATCCCGCGCGCCACTCCAGCCGCACCCTGGCTGCCACTCCGAAACTACACCATTAAGGGACTCCTAACCAAAGTCAAACAGTCTGTCGCACAAGCAATGAATTGCCATTTGCAATGGTGGGCCACTTTTGCATTGGTGACCAAGACAATTTTATGCCCCAGTCCCACTTAGGCTGCAGATAATAAGGACTGGGCACACCAAGAGACCATGAATATGGCATAGGATGCAGTATATACAACCAACAAAGAAAACAAGATGCTGAAGGGTTTTGGAGGCAACCTAAGCCAAAAGGGCAATGACAAAGAGACACCTGAACCCAATAAACAATCACTTTAAAATTCTTTGAATGGGAAACAAGTGTATGCTTTGATACAGTAAAGTCTGACTGTTGACTTGTTATAAGGATACATGGACCCAGATTATTTATTTACTCATGCAATGTTTGTCGGGTACCTGTATATTTATTTATGCAATGTTTGTTGATACAGGTATCTGACAAACATTGAATAAATAAATAAACAGGGTCTCGGCAACACTGGTCAAAACTATTATCAGCATAAGGAAGTAACTCATCACCACTGCCATGGAAGTGGTTTGAAGTGTAATTGATATATAGTTTGGAAAAGAAGCAGCTGAAAGAAATAGCGCTGCTTTAAACTATTATTTTGGGCATTTCCTGGGCATGCAGGGACACAGCTTGGGCCCAAACAAATCTGTGTTTGTACCATGTCTGGGCCCACGGTGCGTCCCTGCAAAGCCAAGACCCTTCTGTTATCCCCCACTATTCGAGGAAGAAATGAATAAATACTTAAAGAGAAACAAGGGCATACAGCTAAAGGTTTTTAAGCGCTTTTTATGCTGCAATAGTGCCACTTGTATGAATGTGAGTCAGAGAGTGTGAAGTGTTAACTTTCACACCTGCGGAGAGGCAAAGCTGCCTACAATGCACACCCATACCCCACACCCCACCTCCACTCCCATCACAATGCCAGCACAAAACCATTCAGTGACTAATGGCCCATTTCCTGCAGGGGGAACTGAAGTGGTCTTATTGTTGTGCTTATGCCCCCACCCCATCCCACCCAATTGTCGGGAAAGGGCTCGAGGGAACCTCTCCCTGTCAGAAGAGGCAGCGCCAGGAACTCTCCCCACGGCAATCGTGCCACCCGACAAACTGGGGAATTTCATCCCCTTAAGCCTGGAGGGGCTCCAGGGATTGTGGCAATTGCGCCCTCTAGGCAATTGCGCCCTGTGCAGCCGCCCACCTGGGCCAAGAAACAGGCCTGCAAACCAGCTTCTCATTCACTCAAGGTACCTCCTCCTTACTGGGGGATGCCCGATATGTAGGGGTTGCCAGCAGTTTCTGTACATCAAATCCTTTGGTCACTCCGTACAGGGACTGTACAAATCGAAACTCCTGCAAGCACACTGCACTCATGTCTTCATCTAGTGCCAAGTAAGGCCCATTTTCAGGAGAGCTTGCACATGATCAGCCCCCCCTCCGCTTCCGATCATTGGCTGTGGGTCTTATGCAATGGAGCAGAATCTGACTCTTAATGACGCTCAGTAGCCCTAAAGACTGAATGAAGTTGGCACTTGCGAAACATGTTTTTTCTGTCCTGGAACCTTTCAGTCTCTGTAATTTTGTTTGTTTTCTTTTAAATTGGAAAACCTACTTTTATTGGAAAAAGGAAAACATTACAGGAGTAATGATATTTCTAAGAGACATGAACGCCTGCACAATGTGCAATCTTAAAGAGACAACCCATAAAATCATCAACCGCGCAAGTTGTTTTTATGTATGAAACTCAAATTTATTTTGAGATCCATGCAAGATCTGACAGAGAATGATGTTGGTTGTCCAAAGCTAGAGGATGTGAACTATATACATACAGCACATACCAGTGTGTTGAAGGGAATGCAAACATCCCCGTTCACCAGCAGGGGGGAGAAAAAAGGGGGTTGGTCAATTTAGCAGTAATCCCCAGGTAACAGTACCTCCTCACTTTCCATACACCACCCTCAAGCCATTTCCCTTCCAGGCAACGTCACAGGAAGAGGGTGTCCACAAGGATGACCCCTTTAAAGGTGGGAGGGGGGAGAGGGAGGGCAGCCACACCCATCCTCTTTAGCGGGCCTGAACATCGCCCTGAACAATTCGCCCGGCAGTGAACTTTTCACCCGAAAGTAATAAATTAAAGGGCTGATTCACAGAGCGTTTTTCTATGAGATTGGGCCATTATAAAACGCTTCTGTGAATCAGGCCCTAAGTAAAAGGTTGGACATAGGTGCACACTTATAGTTCATAGAAAATTGTTAAACAATTCAAGAATTAACTTTAATAATTTTTAGGTGGGGGGGTGGGGGGGACTGGAGTCATGGTACAAAACCCTGACACTGAACAATGAAAAGGAAGATGATTCAACCTGTGAATCCTCCCGTCCCCTGCACACTTTCAAATGTTTGGACAAGTCCAATACTGTTATTTAAACAATGGTGTAGAAAAAAATAGTAATATAGATTCTGTTTGTGAAAAATGTAAACAAACACAGTTGTGTAAGGCAAAAGATATTTATATCAAAGCAATGTAGTCCAACATGTTTTTTTCCCAAACAAGATTATTTACAAAACGAAGAAACAAGACAGTATCAATAGGTGAGACCACATTTGAAGAAATAGTGAAGTCAAAATCAATTAGTGACGCGTTTCGAGGATGATCTCTTCTTCTTATGGCCAGAGTTGGACTCTTAATGCAAAAGAAAAAACATTGGTTCAAAAACTCTTTTGTTGACACAATTTTCATTCTTTATATACTATACTTTGTAAATTAAACTGTAATATCAGTTTTCCATATTGTGCCTGACGCGATCCTTATCATCGGGTTCTTGCTCAAATGCTAAACTAGTGCCCTGCACTTTGTTCCCTGGAGTGCCTCCACATGTCTTTTATTTTAACATGCGCATTAATTGTAGGTAAGGCAGCCAGCTCATTTGTCTGACGTCTACACACTGACATATGATATTTTTTTGATAACAAGCTTAATACCCAAAGGTTTCTGAGCGCGGACCCAGGGATCGAACCTGTGTTGCTCCATGTCGTCTTACTTCCAAGGCGAGCACGTTGCCCCTGAGCTATCCTCCCATGACACATAGATGGTATACAAGCAGTGTCTTAGTGGTATGTCCCACGGTACACGTTAGAAATAGGGGATAGTCCGTTGTGCCCCTGCCCGCTATCCTGGCAGTAGCTAAAAGGTAGAATATGGGAGCTCAGACCCATGGCTTTCAGTTAATTATTGTGCAAGTGCAACTAGCAGCTCAAACGCCGGAATCGCGTGCTAAGGGGGGATGGGCACTGACAATTGAACTCGGAAGTCACTGTGGAGGGGTGCTGAGACACGCCGCCCAGTTCTCCCATGCCAGTAGAGAGTATTTGGGATGGGCTAATCACTGGACCATGCTGCCCAGCGCATGCTGTGAACTGCCACGCTCCAGTGAGCACAGGGTCTTTCTTTAGACACTTATTACTAGAAGGCTGGAGCTGGGCCAGCCAGGTATGGCCTTGCTGCCAGTCAGACAATCTCTCCCTGGAAACATCGCTGTATTTACTCGGGGTGTGTCACGCATGGCACTGCGAGGCAGCTTCAAGGTGCTAAAAGGGCACTTTGCAAAATACAGTACGTATAGGTTTAGTTTGCTGGGTAAGTGTAGCACTTACCTCGCAAGGTATACCTCTGCAATACATTCCTCACATAGGTACTTCCAGACCCTGTTACTGATTTTAGCATGCTTCTGTCTCAAAGTTCTCAGAAGGCAGAATGCTACCGCTTGTAACAAGGGGACATGGTCTAAGTGGGTGGGCAGAGAGAGAGAGAGGGGGATAGTGGGAGCCAAGCTAATCACCAGCTCTGAACCCTGCATGCATCAGGGTGCACCAAAATAATTGATAGCAGTGTGCCCGCCTCCTTTTGTTTCTTTGTGAGAGGTACTAACCCCCCCAGGCAGGCCATTAACTCAACATAGCTCTGTGCTTAAAAGGCTACCTGCAAAGTCAGGCTGCTCCATTTTTCCTAATTCGAGTTAATCAGAAGCTCTGACTCTGCAGGCAGCCCTTTAGCCATGCGGCTCTGTTGGGCTAAAGGGCTGCCGGTGTTGCTTGGTGCCTCTAAGGTTAGTCAGCAGGAACCCAGCAGAGCCACAGCTTTGAAGCACTTGTTGACGACTCCCAGGGCTCTGCCCGGCTAGCCCCGGCCCACTTAAAGCCCTGAGCTCCTCCTTAAATATAAGTTGGTCCCACGACATATTTGTGTGCTGGGTCTCGTGTGTCCCTCATTGTGTGGCCTTTCACCTGTAGAAGTGTGATGCCGCAGGCTAGTTCTTTTTAATAGTCTAAAGTGTGGTAGGTCATTGGGTCCTTTTTGGTGTGAAGTGTCAGACTACAGTCCAGATACCCCAGACGGCGACACCATTTTACAAACTAGTGACAAGTATCGGCACGCAGACACCACTGCTGTAGTAACTAGCACAGTATAAAAAACTAAAAGCTTTCGCATGTAGCCCGGCTGTTCATTGATTCAGAGCTTTGTTTGCAAAGCAGAACATATTCATGATATGTGTTCCTGAATAGTAAAAAAAGATGGGCGAGGCGCGCACTCCAATTCCTGGCCAATATACTACCTGAACAAAGAAAAATAATAAATGGGTTAAATCCCAAAGTGTCCAATTCACTGGGTTAGTTCCCAATTGTCCCAACACTCTTCAGGGAGGCTGTGTTGCCTTTCACTTCAGGTGAATCCAATTAAATTGCTAATGCAGTCTCTAAGAATTATGGGAGCTGTAGTGAAATCATTAGTTCATTTCAGGTGACCAAGGAAAGACTCCCCTCCAGGAGCACACATCTTACCCTTAGCAGGGGGAGGGGGGAAAACCCTCCCCCTGGGACACGAAAGCGCTAGGAGGAGGAGAACAGCAGCCCAAATGCAGCACAAGGGATCCAGCCCTGTGAATATTTGAAGGAGGAGAACAGCAGTACCAATGCAGCATAAGGGATCTAACACTGTGAATATTTTTGCAACAATTGGGATCCAACCCTGTGAATATTTTTGCAACAATTGGGATCTAACCCAGTGAATTGGACACTTTGGGATTTAACCCATTTATTATTTTTCTTTTTTCAGGTAGTATATTGGCCAGGAATTGGAGTGTGCGCCTCACCCGTCTTTTTTTACACGTGTTCCTGAATAGGTAGCAAGTGTTTCGGTGCCATTTTAGCATTGTTCTCTTTTTCGACCTGTATTCATTTCGCTTCTTCCTTGCGTTTTTATTTATTTCAGGTATTTCGTGTGGTGCCAGTATGTATACCCATTTGCTGCATTCCCTAGTTAAATGTCAGTAAACCTTAAGATGGTTAAACAAGGGAGGGGAGCCCCCCTACTGAGAACGAACAGGGTTCAAATAACTTGGTCTATGGAATTTCTTCCACACATATCGGCCTACAACCACTTTTTAGCTCACTGCACAATTCACAGAGGAAACAAATTACTATTTGCATATCAGTCTGGTCCCACCCACAAGGGCAGTCCAACACTGAATTGCTAGGTAATTCTCCTCTGAACAATATACCATCAGCAACCGCAGACACGTGTTTCGGCCTTGTTGGGCCTCCTTGGTGAGGTGAAGTAGCTGAACCTTAAAATGGGTCATGCCATATCCATTTGAGTGGTATGGGTTATTTGATATTTGCCTACACATGACCAGTGGGGGAAAAACACAGAAATCTATTGGTGAAATAAAAAAACTAAAATGAATACAGACCAACGGGCACCAATAAGACCATTTGTGAGAGAGCGCACCAGCCCACTAAAAAGGGGAAGGATTTAAGGCAAGCATATTCCCCCACATTTGGTTTCAATTGTCTCAATTCTGCTTACATTGAACGCCTGTGTTTAAAGTCCAGGAAAGCCAGTTGCATTTCAGGACACCTTTGGAGGACAGGGCAGGGGTCTGGTCACTCCACTCTCAAGAATGGTCCCCAGCTCTTCATCATAGGACCCAGTCGGCTTTTAGGCCTCCCCAGCAATAGACAGCTCCACCCAGATACAATCTCAGCAACCTCTTCCAGTGTTTCCTTGTGGTTGTCAGATGGTAATTTTCCACAACCCTTCTTTTTTCCTCATAATGCAACCACTTTAAATACCAGTGATGACACCATCAAGATTTCAATTCTGGGTGATGCCCTGCAAGAATTCTCACAGCCAGGATTGGACAGTTACCCTTCTCTCTACCCCCAAGTCCAGCCTCTCTCTAAGGATTGGTTTAGGAGTCTGGAGCAGACATATGGCAATTCCCATTTGCAATCCCCTTTTGTTTTCTTGTCAACTTTTGGCAAACATCTAGTTATGTGTCAAAAATGTTGTGATTTACTAGTTACTACCGTAATATATACATATTCCATTTCAGCGAATCATGAGGAATTTAATAAAAACAGCCGGGTCTGCACCATGTTGCATGCCGTTTGTCAATGTTCTGCAGTTTTTACAAAAAGCATACTAGTTAATTAATTAAGTCCACACATTCCTAATTCTACCCTCCACCAGCATGCCAATTTTCAAATTCGAGACATGTTCAGTACAGCCAGGAACACCTTTTAGATGGCCATTAAAATTCATCCACCCGCGATTTAGGGAATTGTATTTCACAAAAATTGCCTGGAAATTATGTAAAAAATGACATGAAAATGAAGGCAGTACGACTTATGGTTGCTAAGAAAAATGTCAAAATTATAATCCTCTTTTTAAATTAATAGCAAATCTTCATGTTATGCAAGTGTAGCTTTCTGGTCTCCAGGCCATTTGCCACTCTGGGTCAGCCTGTGACCAGAGTTTTTTTTGTTATTAGTGTCTTTGTTGTTTGAAGTGTAGGCTGCAGATCGTAAATATCTGGGATGCACCACCAACACATAGATCCCCCTCCCCACATTCCAGTCATGCACTGGCTAAAACATTGGACCTGCACAGAACTGCTCTCATGGACAGCAGGTCCTGGGATACTTGGTTTTCAACATCCTTCGGGCATGCCACATTTGATTGCAGTTGTAAATAGTGGGGATGCAAGCCAGGCTTTCAGTGGGGGAGTACTTTGTGAATTTTGCCCAGAGACCCACCCTTTTTCCTTGGCAGAAAGGAACTCACATATTGCATTTTCTAACATAAGCCTTTATTCTTTGACATACAGTGTTTTACTGATCAGGGTTCACTTTACTTTTGCACTGAAAGTACAGGGCTGTTTTTTCAGTCATTAATAACAGTACACTTATAATTATCTGCTGTTAGTTTTTCTGCTGGAAAGTGAGTCTGAATTGTCACAGTGCACCACCTTTTGATGGTTGGCATTTTCAGTAAAAATGCTGTATTTATTTCTCAGCCAGTAACATGATGTGCTTTTCCAATCTGTTCTGTTGTTTGTGGCCTTTGATTCACCCCAAAGGCAATGGCCGTTTAGGAGGGCTGTGGTGCACCTAATCCCCGGGAATCTGCCCCACACTACCTGCAAGGTTGCTAAGGCTTTTAGCACCAATGAGGGTGAGGGGGCGTAGTTGACCAAAAGAAGGGAAGAATCTTTTTTTCTGAAACACCAACATCCCCTGTGTTGTTCTTCAGGAAACCGTAAAATGCTGAGGGAGACCCAAGAAGGGAAGCTGCGTATGATGGCATGGGCTAGGCCGTTTAATGCAGTGACATCAGGAGAGGGGAGAAATAAGCCCCAGTATCCGTTACAGGAGGAAAGCCACAGTGGCGGTGGAGAGAAGTGCCTAAAGATATCCGCAAAGCCACCCGCTGTGCCATCCGTGACCAGACATCCATGGAAAGTAAATAACCTCTGAATGCTTTCATGATACTTAACGCTGAACAGTGCATTTAAAACTGGTGTGAAAGATCATTGTAATGCACGGGGACATTGATAGATATTTTTCAGCAAATATTGTTGGCTGGGGATATGCCTACAGACACCTTTATATGAGACCAAGCAAGGGCAGTGTGTGAAATAGAGGGGAGCTATTTAGCTCCTGCGTGTAGCTTTGAAGAGCCTGGTAAGCTTGACACAGCTACCAGGAGCTACTTTTGGCACTCCAGGCCAACTGATGCAGAACAAAAACAAACATATGTGGATATATCTCTGTGCATTTGGGACAATCTATAAATACACAACAGGAAACATCTACACAACATTTAAAGCATAAGGGGTCATGAATAATGGACACAATGATATTTTTGTATATTATGTGGAAGTTAGAGTTGTGGAACGGTATGCACTAGCTCCTTGTCCCGCAGTGGTAACTCCTGGTCACCGGTCAATTCTGGATAGCCTGGAGCTGCTATTAGCTCATTTTTATCCAATCTTAATTTCAATCCCTGAAGGGTTTTGTATACAGAGTGAAACTACATGGGCTGTTGCTGTGTGCTGTTAAGTGTTACTTGTCTGTCTAGCCCCATCACTTTTACAGACGTTTCAGGAACTTAAAGGAGAGTTCCGGGACTTTTTTTTTATTGTCCCTACGGGTCGGCCATGTGTTTGTAAGCATAAATCGGTAGATCGTAGGAAACTTTCCTATGGACCTTACCCGACTTTTCGCCCCTTATCGCACTCGAAATCAGCCTCCATTTTGTGATAATCCTATCATTCCGCCGCATCGACCTGGCTCACCTGCCTTTGCGGCACTAAATCAAATCCCCCGCCCCTGAGCCTGACATCAGCAGACGCGTACTGCCCATTTCAAGCACGTCTCGTGTCAACAATCGCTGCGCCTCAGCTATTGACGTGTTGCCATGGAAATGGCAGGACGCCTCTTTCCCCAATAAGTATAAACAGACCGTTTCACAACATACAGCAGCAGATTTTCGATTCCATTCCTCTCTCTGTGTTACTTTGAGTATTCTGTGACTCGTTTCAGTGCTCTGGTCAGCTACCTTCGCCGCTTGTAGCCCGTGTGAACAGATACCAGTACCACCGCTATAAATTATTTTACTATCTTTACCGCACAATGGCCACAATAATGCCGTATATGTACGAGCCCGAGTACACCGAGGAAGAACTACTGGAAAGGCAAGCACGCGAAAACGATGGGGATTCGGACGGCAGTTGGGAGGACCAGTCAACGGATGAAGAGCCTGGACCATGTCGCATGGACGGCGTCTCCACCTGGTGCACGTGCAATCGGTGCGAGCTAATGCCAACTGAGGAGGAGAACTGCTGCTGCCGTGAAAATTCCGGGTGCTTGGCCTACATTTCGGAAAGCGAGCAAAGTCAGCAGGAAGGCGAGCAAAGTCCGCAATGCATCACCGAGCTGCCAGAGTTCAGGGAAGCCTGCCTCTCACGGACAGTGTTGAGGATGATGATGGTGCTTATGCACGAACTTCGTGGCACTGTTCGTCCGCGTAATCCGAGTAACGAGTAAGTATACTCTGTTTGTGATGTCAGTGATGCCACCACTATTTCATGGTCGTCTCCCACATATAAAATTACATTTACATATCATTGGAACGCATGTAAATTGGTTCCATATAGTGCATTTTCTAGATATAATTTTTTTCTAAGAAAAATGACATGTGTTACCTGAATCGACATTGATAAGAAAGTTTGGTCAGTTTAATACAGTTTGCATCTTTTTTTTTCACAGGTGGTACAGGCTGGTGGCCTATCGTTGCTTCACTTGGTGGCTTCACGGGAGGCTCGGACACCGCGTTCGGAGAGTAATACCTGCCTGTGCGGTACTTGCCATTAGACAACATTTCCCCAGTGACAGTGGACAATACCGCGGATTTTCCCTCGATGTGCTGCAACCTCAACTTTACAATGTGTAATGTTTATTATTTATGTTTAATTAAAATCTAAAATAAAGCCCAACATATATTTTAACAATGGTTGTTTTGATTTTTTAAATGAATCTAGTGTATATTCTCCTGGGAGGGTGAGGTATTTATAAACTCACCCCCCTGCCTTCCATGTAGTAGATCCTGCAGCCATCCTCTTACATTCAGTTAGATGGCCTCTCCTTGGTGAGGCCCTGCGGCAAACGGGTCTTGTCTGCACGACCACCGCCCCGATCCACCCCCCGCCCTATCAAAGGCAGTTCGCACCGGGGTACTTGAGCTGCTGGCAAGTGGAGCTGTCAGGGAGCGATAAAGGCCAAGAGGTGCCAAAGACCATGTACACTTCAAAGTGGTCTATAGAGCATGGGTTTGTTGTTCCCATGTCTACCTCCAGACCCCGTGTCTCCTGCCAAGCATCCCCCTCACGCTGGACGGCCCCCTGCAATCCACATAAGTGTGTCTCCATTCACGAGTCTTCCTGTGTCTTGTCTGCACGACCACCGCCCCGATCCACCCCCCGCCCTATCAAAGGCAGTTCGCACCGGGGTACTTGAGCTGCTGGCAAGTGGAGCTGTCAGGGAGCGATAAAGGCCAAGAGGTGCCAAAGACCATGTACACTTCAAAGTGGTCTATAGAGCATGGGTTTGTTGTTCCCATGTCTACCTCCAGACCCCGTGTCTCCTGCCAAGCATCCCCCTCACGCTGGACGGCCCCCTGCAATCCACATAATGCCACGACATATACACGTCATTCATTCACAAACACACCCCTGGTTCGAATTCTTTATAACCCACCTCATATTTCTAATGAGAACTTCTTTGCGCTTTGCTAGTCAACCCGTGAAGGTGCTGGTTATCTGCTCTTCGTCTCTGTGAACTTCCGTGACCACTTTGAGCAAACTCGTCAGTTTGCAACCTGTGAACTGCTCCCTGTTCTACGACAAGAAACTACTCTGATCCCTGCATCTAACTGTTTGTTCGTCAAGGTAAGTCCATGTACCATAATCATTTTGCGTCCAATTTTTTAATTTATATCTATTTGCTAGTAGTCATCAAATTGCATCCATGTTTTCTTTTCGTTCACGACAGTACATGCAAGGAACTAGTCACATGTTCTGAGTTTAGTCAAATTACTTTTTCTATTTTTTGAAAGTTATTGAAATACTTATCCGCATGTGAATAACGTGTATAGTTCCAAGAACCAAAACGGACCTTGCATTGAACCTTTTATGTGTCATTTACTGTTTTAACACATTGGTATTCATAGAGAATTGTTGATCTTTACTTTTCAGAACTTTCCATAATGCCTGCCTGTTCCATTGGCGGTTGCCCTTCGAAGACCCATAACAAATCTGAAGGTACTATAATGCATGTTTTCCCTAAGACAATAGATCAGATAAGAGGATGGGTCCGATATTGCGGATATCCAGCCTCTGAGCTAGAAAGTAGAGTCCTAGAAGTCTTTGCGGACAAGAGGGGTGATCGATACCGCATCTGCAGCAGGCACTTTAGCCCAGACATGTACTCCACATCATTGCTAATAAAGAAGAAAACACCGCGAGCGAGGCGAAAATTGCTCTCAACCGCTATTCCCACTCTATTCGTCCACATGCCTCCACTGGTGAGTCAAGTTTACGGATCTAGTTCTCGGCCTTGCGGTAGTGTGTAGCAGTAGCTAACAATAATTTCCCCATTTATGTATCCACTCAATATGAAGGCGGAAGATTCTCCATCCGTGTCGTTATTGCAGTCATCAGCCACTTCAAGCGCCTATCGGGTAATCTTACTTAGCTATTCTGACACTGACTTGTTTTAGGCATGTAAATCAATAGTTTTAATTGATCGTGTAATTATTTTACCTAATGGTACACCCTTGTACTCGTCCTCTAGTCTTTGTTTTCAGTTATAATTATTGTTATCCAAAATAATGCAAGTACTGTCTTTCAGGGAGATGCTGAGGAGTCCAACGCATTGACGACAACCGTAGATGTCACTCAGATGCTCGAGGTACGTTTCTTTCGTTTTTAGCCATTGATATGTCCTTCTGTCGTCGCCCTCCTATTTGTCTTCTTTTTTCAATATTGTGTTCATTACTAATGAAAGTCCTATGTTTCAGGGAGTCGATGGAGCATTAGTCCAAGTAGAAGGGGGAGCATGCAGTTACGGGTCGGCGCAACAGCTTGCAGAAGTGTGCACCGCAGTTACATCGTCCCTTGATGTTCTTATGCATTTCGAGGTATGGATACTGACAGTTCGATCAAGCGAAATCATATGACGTGATTACATCCGCTATACTTCCTTCTTTATTAACGCAAGTACTATGTTTCAGGGAGATGACGGAGCTTCTTCTACAAGAACATCACCCCTAGTAGTTGATGCAGATCTCTGGGTGGTGACACTTCCAACGATCGAGCAAATCGAATCATATTTACATATCCATTATTTATTTTAGACAACTGATCATTTGTGCAGGTCTATTTAGATGAGCCGTTGACGCCTGCTCAAAGTTTATGTTCTTTTTAACAAAATAGAAAAGCATACTAATGCAATTACTGTGTTTCAGGGAGTTGCTGAAGCGTCATCTTCAATAATATCATCAATGGAAGTCTATGCGGAGCCCGAGGTATGGATCTTGACAGTTCAATCTAACTAGATCAACAATGCGTGAACTATTGTCGTTTGAATGTTCTACACAATGCGTTCATTCGTGTTTTGCTATTGAGATGTACGTATGGGTATTGGTCCCCAAGTACATTTTGTGTTTTCAATATTATTATACATACTAATGAAAGTTCTATGTTTCAGGGAGTCGATGGAGCCTCAGTGAGTGATGGATGTGCTTATCATGAAAATATAGTCGTTGCAGCGCGAGAGGAAGTGGAGACATGCACACACGAGTCGGAGCAACAGCGTCCAGATGTTGAAGTTCGAGGCAAGAAAGTTTCAAAGAAAAGAAAGCAAAAGAAGGTTAGTGTCCTGTTCACTATATTATGTTGTCTTTCACTGTCAATAGTTCAATACTGTAAGTTGTGTTTAAACTGAACATCCCTTTTCTAATCTGTCCTCTAGTTGCGAGTGGGTGTAAGAACTAAATCTACACAGACAGTGAAGCGAACGAGAGATGTTGCTTGTCAAACCTTTTGGCAGGGACTTGAGACTGGAGATGCATCGTGCCAATGGGAAGAATATGAAGTGATTGACAACGGAGCTATACCACCACCAGCCATTGATAGTGAATGTCCTCCTGGTAGTTTGGATGCAGTCGGAGATCAATTCACAGAATCCACACCCGCAAAAAATAAGAGCGCGCGAAAGTTGAAGACATTGTTTTTTTCTCCCATCTCCGGACAAGGAACAGATGTTGCAATGGAAGAGAATGACGTGGACGACAATGAAACACCATCAATATCACTCAGCATAGCGGAAGACGATATCAGAGATTGTACCTTTCATGCGAGTGACATGTCCTCAACGTTACAGGCCGAACCAGCTGGGATGCAGAGTGAAAGTATAAGGAAAGAGGCCAAATTCATTGTATTCGATAGCTGTTTGATGGATATTATTATGATGATGAAATGTGGGCATTCGGTTGGTGGGGAAGTATGTGGGGAGCCATTGATTAATGTGACTCGTGCAATTCGAGGCACTAACCTTAAAATACATGCCACCTGTACACAATATCATCCGTTCGCATGGTCTGCACAACCCATGCTGGGGCAACTGCCAGCAGGCAATCTACTTTGTGCAGCGGCCGCACTTTTTAGTGGTTCAAGTTTTAAAAAGTTACAGTATTTCTTTCAGTTTGTGGGAATCCATTTCATTGCGAAAAGTCAGTTCTACAAATACCAAACCGATTATCTATTTCCAGCCATCAGCGAAGCTTGGAGAATGGAAAAAATGTCAATGGAAAGTACATTCGCGGGCAAACGCTTCAGGCTAGCCGGTGATGGACAGTGCGACAGCCCAGGATTTTCAGCCAAGTACTGCACCTACCACTTTCAGGACATGGAAAGTAAGAAAATTGTGAGTTCGGTGGTCGTGCAGGTGTCACAAAGTACATCCTCAGTGGCCATGGAGAAAGTTGGCTTTGTAGCATCATTGCAAGAACTACAATCGCGGGGAATGGTGATCGACCTGATAGCCACGGACAGACACGTTTCAATTGCCAAGACAATGAGAGAACAGTACAAAAATATAAATCACCAATTTGACGTTTGGCATCTTGCAAAATCAATCAATAAAAAATTGTCTGCTGCAGGTAAAAAAAAAGAATTGCAAGGTATTTCACAGTGGTCCAAGTCAATCAGCAACCATCTTTGGTGGAGCTCAAAAACATGTGAAGGGTCGTTGGAAATTCTACTGGAAAAATGGCGGTCAGTAATGTTGCACTGTAGCAACGTACATCGATGGTCGACAAATGAGCATTTCCACAAATGTGAACATGGCCATTTGTCCACAGAGGAGGCACGGAAGAAGAAGTGGTTGATTCCTTCATCACCCACTCACAAAGCCATTGAAAAGATTGTATTTGATAAAACTATAACAAAAGCTTTGAGGGGACTCACGGAATTCTGCCACACAGGAGATTTGGAGGTGTTCCACAATATGTGCCTCAAGTACAGGCCCAAAAGATTGCATTTTGGCATGGAAGGCATGATAAATCGGACTCTTTTAGCGGTCTTGGCACATAACCATAATGTTGGCCGTCAACAAAGTAGGACGACCGGAACTTTAGGGACGCTTCGCTACAATAAGGCCTTCACTAAAAGAAGTAAACAATGGGTGATCAAACCAGTGTTTGAGGATATGCAATATGAGTTTATTGAGAGACTTATCGTAGATGTCCTCGATAGGCACATACATGGAGTGGTGAACGAACCTATGCAGGGGACAACTGCATTGCCACCCAACATTGCCTCTGTTCCATGTCCACCTAAAGCAGAGCTCATTGAGAAATACACATCACGGTTTAAATGATTGTAATTTGATTGTCTGTTCTCTCGAGTCTCCTCATGTTGCAGGCCCATTGCAATTAAACCAAACAGTAATATAAATCATTTTTACAAAAATTATAGAATGTTTCCGTATTGCAAAAACATGGCCGACCCATAGGGACAATAAAAAAAAAGGCACGCAGACAAGATGTCCCTAAAACTAACTGCAGCTAACTAGAAATGTGTGCTCGCTCAAAGTGAAGGTCAGCTGCTTTGATGTTTTGCTCGGGTGGCGGAACGGCCCACGACCCAATATAAGGTTCTATTGTGATTTGACCTTGACAGGCCGGGACCATCCTGAAAGACTAAGAAAAGATAATGAATAAAATTTCAGAAACGAAACGATGAGCCACGTTCATTAGAAGAAGTAACGTCGGCAAAGAAGGAGTGGTGTTTCGGGTCTGCCCTACACAGAGACACAATGGAAAATGCAAATATAATGTAAGTAACTTTTGATGAGTTTATACCGCAATTTCATTACTATACAGTGGCTTTAAAGACGGGTTCAGTTGTACTTGTTCGTTCTATGTGGCATATTGTTTTCTACCGCGCACTATCTTGAGGAGAAACATCTGCTTTTACTGAAGCACCTCAAAACCTTCCTCTTTGCTTCTGCTTTCTCTCTCCCTCTCCCCTGCTACAACTGGTCCACTGTCTGCGACCTCAGTCCTGGGCCCTTCCACTCTCCACCTGCACTCCCCCCCCCCTCCATGCCTCGCCACGCCTTTAAACACTTGTGTACACCCAGTAGCGCTGTCCTCGCTATGAAATGAATAATTTTAATAAGGATCTGATGGTGAGACTAATTTCATTTTTTATGTTTTTAGGTACATCATTCACTACTGTCTGTGTCACGAGTACCAGACACCGGCGGACGGCTTCTACAGCCGCCAGTTGCTTCTCCGCGTGAACAACGTTACCACCCTGACCATTTTATGGGACGATCGCCAAGTACAAGTATGCCCTTACGCGGTACTAACGGTTAGATGCAACATACCTACCATTGTGGTGGCCTAGCGCCTCGTTGTTGGAACAGCCATGCGATTATCAGTGCGACAGAAGAGCTTATTTTTATCGTAAACCAACACCCTGTGTACTGCACACGAACATCGCTTCCCTCAAGACGAACTAATTTGGATCGAGAGCAAAGAAAAATGCAAATCGCTGAATATTCTCTAAACATTTGATGTCCAATAAACGTACTTTGCCAAATGTACAATCTTGCCGTTTGCTTTTAAACCACGGTTTCACATTCCGAATTGTGGTGCTGTATTGTGAGATGCTCTAAGACCCTGTGTACAGCAAAGGACCATCGCGTTCCTCAATACGAACTTTTTGGAACATGAGCAAATAAAAATGCAAATCGCTGAATATTCTCTAAACATTTGATGTCAAATAAATGTACTTTACCACATTTACAATCTTGCGGTTTGATTTCAAAGTACAGTTTCATATTCCGAATTGTGGTGCGCTGTATTGTGAGCTGATCTGTGTTGATTTCCGGGGTCTGTGTGGAGTCGCGTAGAAGACGCCTGGGCGCGTTTGCCTACGCAGCACAGTCACGTCACGGATAGAGGCGGGGAATATGAATGTTTTGATAAAGTCTGTTTCAGGGGCGGGGGATTTGATTTAGTGCCGCAAAGGCAGGTGAGCCAGGTCGATGCGGCGGAATGATAGGATTATCACAAAATGGAGGCTGATTTCGAGTGCGATAAGGGGCGAAAAGTCGGGTAAGGTCCATAGGAAAGTTTCCTACGATCTACCGATTTATGCTTACAAACACATGGCCGACCCGTAGGGACAATAAAAAAAAAGTCCCGGAACTCTCCTTTAAGATGACTCAACATAAGGGTTCACACAATGGGACTTGTAAAACTGTAGGTGGCTTCTTATTGGTTGCCCACCATCAAAGTGCTGTCTTCATCTGGGGTGAGTGGAAGTGATGGTAGTATTTCTTTGTGAAGCATCGCCTGTAATTACCAGAAATCCCCTTTTTAATTAGTTTATTATTCTAATGTAATATGTTTTTCAACAATTAACTCTATGTTTCTCGTTGATATTCTTGGAGCGATGGCATTGCTAAGGATTGATGGTCAGAGGGAGTGTGAAGCAAATCTACACTTTGCTAATTTAGGCAAAGTTAGCAACCATCTTTGAATATCTTGGAGGTATTCACCCAGCAGGTTGAATTCATTTTCTCTGTTTGCAGATTTCTGATGTTTGTTTGAAGCTCATGTTTGAAGATATTTTTGGAGTGGTTCGATTTAAGCATTGAATAAGATGACTGACACAGAGGAAGCAGATGGTGCTCTGAAAAGAAAATAGGTGGTATTTGGCAGTTATTAGTTTGGTTTACCTTTCCAGATCCACTTGTTTATTATTGTATTGAGTTGCGGCCATGGTTCGATACTCTGTTGGCTTGTATGTCTGTTTTACGACCTATTTTTTGCAACTCCCTTTACTTGTTTTTTTTTCTGAACGAGAGACTACTTCGAACAGCCTATTTGTCCCTTCCCTTCCTTTCCCATCCTCTTTTTCGCCTTTTTAAAACAATGTTCCATACTTTTACTCACTCTGCTTGCCTTTCCATGCCAACAATGTTTATATATATATTGGTATAGACATTTGTTTAGTATTGAGTCGAAGAAATGGGTTTCTTACTTTAGGCAACACCAGAGTATTTTGTGGTCTCCTCCTGTAGCAAATGGTAGCAAAGTCACCATTTCCAGAGAGTAGAAATGGTTGCTGCAGGCATTGCACTTTCTGTGCTGTGTCCTAGTCTACATGTAGATTTTATGGGTTCTAGTACATTTTATTGTCTAAATACTCTTGGAATTATTATAGTAAGAATCTTTCTGGGATTTTGTGATTCGATAGCTGACAATAGGGTGATATGTAGTTAGTCTTGCCCCATTTTCCCTTTTTTGTTTTTATCACTGATCAGGCTCTGGCCTGGCTGAACTCTTTTCTCTCTGATTGACCCTCCCAGGTACAACTTGGGTCCTTCCTATCTTCTATCTCCCTCTCCACATGTGGTGTCCCCCAGGGGTCTAACCTCTCACCCTGGCTTTTCAACCAACACCTGGCAACTCTCGCCTACTGCATCTCCATTTTCTGCTCAACTTTCCAGTGTTATGCTGACCGACACCCAACTCATTTTCAGGCTTCCTTCAGCCTCCTCCTCTCATTCCCTCATCTCTGATTGTCTAATCGCCATTCAAAATCGGTGTGCCTCCAACGATCTATGTCTAAATGCCAACAAGACCGAGATCCTACTTATTGGTACACCATCTCCATACTTTCCTCTCACTCTCTGGCCGGCCTCCCTTGGCCCTCCTCCTACCCCCACCTTTGCTGCTAAGATCCTCTGGGTTATCTTTGACTCTACACTTTCCTTCTCCGCACACATCTCTGACGTCTCCAAAAAGTCAAACCTTTTATTGCACCTCCTTAGAGTTACTCTGCCTTTCCTCTCCTTCCCTCGAAAGCTCACTGTCTCCCAAGCTCTGGTTCTCTCCAGACTGGATTACTTAAAACAGCCTCTTTCTAAATCTACCTGCCTCCACTCTGCCCTTTACAACTAATCCAGAACAGGACTGTGAGACTTGTCCTTTGCCTCAAGCCCTGGGATTGTATCTCTCCAGCCCTGAAATCCCTTCATTGTCTCCCTTTTGATACGAGGATTAGATTTAAAACCCTCTGCATTGTCCACAAGGCTTTCTGGGGCCTGGGTCCAAAATACCTTCAACTATCCCTTCGTAAATACCTCCCCTCTCGAGCTCTTCGCTCCTCTACTTCTAACTCCCTCAGGGTTAGTCGTTTTGCAAAGAAACGAGCTGGGGGTAGGTAGATCTCTGTCTTTGGCTGGTGCCTCCCTTTGGAACAGCCACCCGGCCACCTTGAAACTTGAGGACAACCATCTCCGGTTCCGGAAGCATCTCAAGACCTTCCTCTTTGCCTCTGCCGTTGCCCCCCTTGCCCCCTGTTGATCTGTTTCTTCTCTTGGCATTGTGCACCTGGCCACCCTCTGTCATTCGAGCCCAGGTTCGTGTTCACCCTGCCACCCTCCTGCGCTGCCTCCAGGCCACCCTCTGCACTAGGGTTCTGTATCTGTACCCATACAGACCCCTCCAACTTTTCTTCTGCACTTATCAGATATAACTTATCTGACTAACTTTCACCTGCCACTTGCTGGCTGCACTACCATGGTTTATCGCCCTTATTTATTTATGTAATTTAATATTTATTCTGTTTTCTCTCCTCTGCTCTGCACTTTCCACTCCCCGCCTTCCATGCACTTTCTCCTTTTTCCCTTTTCAATGCACTTGCGTTTTCTTAAATGCCACTGGCCCTAGTAAGATCGCTTGAAAAAATGTTTTCTTTTTTGTTCTCCCTTGTACCCCTCCCTTTTTGCCTGGTCGCGCTCTGAAATACTTGTGTACGAGCGCGATATAAATATAATATAATTTCATATTTGCTCTCCCTATTTCTATTTATATTCCTTCGCCTGTTGCCTGTCTTCCTACATTGTTCCATAGCTAGGGGGGAAGTAATATGTTACTTTCTACTAAATCGCTAAACTTAAAATATTGTCTGTCCCTCTAGCATTCTGTCTCTTTTCTCATCCCTCACTTTCTCTTTTCAGTCCTTCATTTTATCTCTTAATTCCTTCCTTTCCCTCTCTATTCTCTACTGCCCTCTGACTGTCACATTCTCTATCTTTGCCAGTGTGTTACTATCCCTTTCCCAGCATCTCTCTCTCTCTCTCTCTCTCTCTCTTTCTCTCTCTCTCTCTCCCTCTCTCTTTTTCTCTCCCTCTCTTGTTCTCCCCTTCCCTCTCTTCTTCTGGGTTTGACATTTTCTATACATCTCGTTTCTTGTATATTCTAACGATTTGAGAATAGAAATGCAGCTGAGAAATCTATTTTCAAAAAACCTTGTTCTAGTTCAGTCAGGATACCTGATTAGGCCCTAGTGGAAGAGGTAGATAGACTTTATGCGTTGTGGAGCAAGTGCAGAACTGTCCCGCTCCATGTTACCCAGGGAATCCTCACATAAAGCACAAATGTGCTCTTCATGCACCGCCATGCATGATTTGGTCTGGCTAATCCTTCCCTTTATAATAATTTAAACATGACTTTTCCACAGCTGTTTGCCAATGGGTCTTTTCTTGGCGTGTCAGCTTTAGCTCCTGGAGGACCATGATCCAGTTACAGAATCAGTCTGGTATGTACAGATGCTTCAACAGGAGAGTGGAAGAACCGGCCGCCTGGGTCTTAGGCAGTCTTCAAGCCTGTCTGCCTCAAGGTGCTCAGCCCCCATGTAAATCCAGGGCCACATTACATATATGTTTTTAAGGCAATTTTGTATCTGTACAGACAAATGTTTACATTGACTGACCAGTTAAAAAATAACATTGCACCTAGTGACCGGTGCATTGACGACAATTCCACCAATTGGTTGTTGCGAATGTCTGTGCTAAATTGCCTGGCATCAGCGCAATAATGGCCAACACAGCCGCTGTTTTTCTTACCATGTCCCATCAGCCCACACTTAGATATTTGCCTAAGCCCTCTCCTTAACAATTAACAACAATGATTTAAATAGCAATCACAGGCATGCAACAGGGCTGACTTAGCTGGTTAAGAGGAAGTGATGAGGTTTGGTTTGGAGAGACCGAGAGAGGTTGTTCCACTGTTGAGGTTCCTTGTCGCTGACACGTCCACCAGCTTTCATGGATCATTTGAATCTAGGAATACTGAGGGAGCGGCCAAGCAAAGATTGTAGATGCCTACCAGGCTGAATGGTGCCTGACAGATTTTACCACACAGGTATGGAGGAGCTGCGAAACACAGCTGTTTTTAGAGGAGGCAGAGTGTTATACAAATACACGTTCTTGTTTTAATTGCGTTGTTACGAGCTACTGATCACCCAAAGTTTGTTAGCATCCGAGCAGCTTCCTAAAGCTTTAGACAGAGTGGAAACGAGAGACATGAATGTAAAGCTGGGTGTCATTGGCATATAACTAGCAAGAGACACGCCTTTCAGAAAAAGGAGCATATTTAAAGCTTAAGGAGAAAGGAGCTAGAAGGGGAGCCAAGGGAACACCACAGAAAGGTGTATATGGCGGGGATGAGGTGGGGGGGGGGGACAGAGGGGTGACGGCAATATGAGTTGCGATTGGATGAGGAAGACTTAAAGCGGTAAGGGCAGATAGAGAGAGAAATGCCACAGAGACAAAATGACGTATCAGAACACTGTTGTCTACTGAGAGCTGCGGAGGGGCCCATTTCACAGACATTCATTCCCTTATGCACTGTATGCAGAGCTTTGAGCCACATAGGGCCTCATTACGAGTTTGCTGGTACAGTAACAACGGTACCGGTAAACTTGCCGGGACCGTTGTTACCGTACCGGCAAACTACGAGTTCTGCTCGCGGGTGCCTTTACAGCCACCAGGTATAACCTGGTGGCTGTACCGGCACCCGCGAGCTGTACATGACGGTAGCACTGGTACCGGTGCTACCACCTTCTCCATTCCCAATGTATGGAGCTCAATGGGAATGGGGAAGAATTTTTTCCGGCACCCAGAAATGGGCAATTACCGGGTCCGGCAAGGCCGTAATGACCCGGTAATTGCCCTTTTCTGGGCGCCAGAAAAAAATTAATACCGGCGGCAGCAGTGCTTGTACTACAGGCACGGCTACCCCTAGCCTCGTAACGATGCGCATAGACAGTAGGGGCCGCAGTAGCTAGATTGGATGTATACTAATTGACCTTTTCCCAATGGACCTCGGGAGAATTGACCTCATTAAAAAGGTCTTCTAATTCTTATATTATAAGGGAGGCTAGAGCTAAAGAGGTCTTGTTATTGTTGGCATGAGAGAAAGTTCTTACAAATTTCTGTAGAAGGCTTGCTTAGGAGGGAAAAGGAACTTGTGATATTCGTTTGAGCTTTTTTGTTGTTGGCCCATTGTCCTCTTTAGAATGTTTTTTGTTATGTGAATTCTGATTTTAATGCTTTGATCTCTTCCGAGAACCAAAGAGACTGTCTGTCTTTGGCTTTGCGTGTATTTTCAGGGGTCACCAAGTCGTAGGTATATGAGGCTAGTGCATCATAGTAGGAGTCAAGGGATTTCCAGTAAGGAATGAGAACTGGTGAGGGAGCAAGGAAAGGAGTGATCTTGTCACAGGTGAGGGTTCTGACAAAGCCCAAGAGATGGGAACCCAGAAACCCCAGTGTCTTAGCACTAGGGCGACATGAAGGAAAAGGGGAAATCAGAAGGTGGTGGTATAATCAGATAACTGAATGGACCTGTCGCACTCTGACCTCCAGGAATTCATTCCCTAGTCTTTTTTTGTTTGACCTCTGCTATGCAGTGGCCCCATGATGCAGAGGGAGGAGTTAAGAATATCACACATAGTCATTAGATTCTTTGCACTAGGATTTCCTGGTTATCTGGTGGTTTGATGTATTGATGATTTGAAGCCTCCTGAAACAATAAGGTGGTCAATGGAAACACAGTGATGTAAACAAGGGACTTGAGCTGGGGTATATTGGTGCTGGTCACATAGGGTGGTATGTAGCCTAAAATCCAGGAAACAAGGTTCTGGGGCAAATGTTGCAATTTATTTACCATAAGCACACCGAGTGGGGGTGCTGGCCAATCAGGAGGCTCAGCATTCCGGGCTGTACTGTATGGTACAAGCCTGCGTTCCGAGC
The DNA here is from genome assembly GCF_040938575.1 of Ambystoma mexicanum. NCBI lineage: Eukaryota > Metazoa > Chordata > Amphibia > Caudata > Ambystomatidae > Ambystoma > Ambystoma mexicanum. Next base: position 332,167,950 of record NC_090924.1, on the reverse strand, counting down.
TGCCTGGGCAGCCAGCGCCCCCTTCCCTATCGTTCCCCGCCCCAACTTCACCAATTAGCACCCATGTAATTTCAGCACGGGTGCCAATGGTGACTTTCTTTTGTAACAAAAGAAAAAAGCAAGCTTAACTTTCTTGCACGGGCTGGCACCACACAGTGCTGCTCTCGGTAGGTCCGTTTTCATGTTCATGACATCACAGCCATGAAACTGGAAAAGGGACTTTCAGACAGCAGCGCCAGGCCACGCAATAAAAGTACCTTTTAAAAAAAATAAAAGCCACCATTAGCACCCATGCAGAGAACTACACAGGTGCTAATGGTGATATTCCCCTCGTGGTGTGCCAACCCTTTCATTAATGGCACTGCCACCTTCGTTAAGGGACCCTCACCACGCTCAGGCCCTTAACTTCTGTGGCGGGCCGTTACCTACAGGGTCGGCCCGCCACCTTGGGGCATATCGCCTCAGTAGTTCTGCACCATCCACTCCTGTAGACACATTAAGCCGGTAGAAAGGGAGAGAGTTGTTCACAATTCATGCTACTCTTCCGCTTTACCATCTGTTCTAGTAAAGTAGAGAAAGGAATTGTTGGCAAGTAAAAGGGTAGTTGGGAACTAGTAAAGAGGACTCTGAGAACATGGTTCAGTGAGAGCTGAAAAACAAAGTTCATGGTCTAAAACGAGGTTGTGAATGAATTGGGTGCTGTGGGCATCAAATTTACTCTTAATCAAGCAGCCTTCAACGCTGCCAGATGGAGAGGATCTTGGATCGGACTTTCTTTCCAATTTTCCAAAGCTGATTGCCCTAGGAAAACATCCAAGCAAGATGACGTGCTTCTACAATGAAACATTTGGGCCTTTGGTGTCTCAACTACTTAAAAACATCTACTGTTGTTGTCTCCTTCAGGAGATATTGAGTCTTAAAACAAGTGAGATTGTAATCAGTTCTCATCTAAAAGTGACACTGTTTCCCATTAAAGGACAGACTTCAAGAGATGCTCTGTCCTACATGTAAGGTCTGCCTCAGCCATATGATATTGTTTCCTCCTATTATCTAGCTCCGAATTGTTTGTCTCTTCCTGTTAATGCTGCATCTATCACACAGGCATGGAGTGGTTTTCTCGTTGTAGGATTGTTGCTCCATCCAACCGTCAAGATCGGGAGTGCTGTTGTGATTTTCGTCCCAACTGATGTTATTTCCTTGTATGATTTGTTGTTGCTTTCTGGTGATGTTGTGGTCTCTTAACAGTCACAACCTGAACATGTTGTAGCCACCTTTTAGCGCAGCTTCTTTCAACAGAACAATACCACAATGTGTATCTCTTCACATAGCATTGTTAGGTTGTCCAGGTACAGCCTGCAGCAGGTGTTTCCTATGAGCGATCCTATATTCTTGTACACGCGGGGGTTGGATGCCTTGCATCATTATAGACAAATTATATCGCTTTGTTGGTGCCTGAAGAAATGACTGTGCATCTCAATGCCATGCAGCTTTTATGCACTTTCAATAGTGCAGCTTTTACAAGCATGATATTCCCTCATTAAATTTACAAAATTGTCTAGAGGCATTTGATTGTTGACAACGTGCAAACTATCATTTAAATGCTCCTGCCACAGTACAAGAAGACATTCTCATTCTAGGTGGAAACACTTTGGACATATCAGAACATTTGAGATTTCGAATGATTAAAAACCCCGAATCCATATGATTTGTATTTGGGTTTGGCTGGGGAGGGAAAGATACACATGCTTTCGGGGGTAGGGGTGTACAGTTGAACACTGGTTTAAGAAGATGAATCATATTTTGTCATGATGCAAAGGGACGTGTACATCCACCCCACATCGTTATTTGGGTGGTCTTCAGTTGAGGCCTCCATAATCACCAAGGAACTGTTGGGTTAGGGAGGAGGGCGGGGCCAGAGGATCATGTGGGTGAAGGAACTGGCAGTTGGCCATGTTGATAGATTAAAATAAAGATGTATATTCCCCATCTCCGTGAGCGCGTAATTCCTGGCTCCTTCCTCACTGCCATCGCGCCGCTCAGCTCAGTGAGTCTATAGTTTTGGAAAACGATTCTGTGCAAATCTCCATTTAAATCAAAAGTTCTCTATAAGAAAAGACTTTGGAAGTGGGAGAATGCTGTTGGATCCACTCAACCCTTACTTGGTGGCATACAACAAATCTCTCAAGGCGGTGACCAGTCTGATATTTGCTTGTTCAATCCCGATATGTGAGGTAGAACTTTGCTGCCTGTGTCAGTGTGGATAGCCACATTAGGACAAATGACATTCACTTGGCAAACTAGCACAGTAGTAATCATTTATATATATGGTGGCCGGCTTGATTGATCAGATTAAATAATATATACACCATCCTCTATCATGCAAAATGTGTACTGACCAAGCTAGAGGAACGAAATGAGGGCGGTTTGCTGCATGGTCAACCTGTGTTTAGGAACGTTTTGTACAGTGGAGTGACGCTGCAACAGTTTGACAGCAACACAGGAGAAAACTCTCCCCCCATGTGTTCCCAAAAGCAACTGACCAGATCGGAACATTGGGGACAGAGGTCTTCCCAGAGCATGGAATTAAAAGGAACATAGAACATGCAGGACTGCGAAGGACAGAAGACGCAGGTTACAACACAACCCTCTTCCCCCTAACACAGTGGCAATGAGGAGGCAGTGGGTAACATTAATTAAACCCTCATTACTTTGGGAGCCTGCCCCTTGTTTAATTTCCCTCTTGTTCAAACTGACGTGCCCCAGGCTCTGATACACCCTAAGAACCACCTGATAATGCAGGGTTGTTGTTAGATGATTGCAACACACTCGTCTCACGAAGAGCATGCACATTGACTACCATGTTCTTGATCCACACGCACCAGGACGGAGGACCCCCTCACCTTCTGCACCTGCGATGGGTCACTGAAGGCTTGCTTAAGAGTTGCTTTACGTTTATCATACAGCCTCTTACTAGAACTTTGGCTGAACTCCACTGTTTCATTTTGGTTTTAATGCTATTATTTTATGTTATTTGTACTGTGAACGTTACTTATATGTTTAATAATATGTTAAACCTTAATGTTGATATTTCCAACTTTAGTAGACTTTACTTTTCAGTTAGATAGTAATCAACATTTTTTTAAAAAAGTCTCAATTTTATTGCTATACTTAAATAAAAGGTGATTACTTACCATTTATAGTAAGTCTTGAGTGTTTACAGTATTCTTAAGGTTTGTATTTCGAACATTTTTGGCCTTTACTTTCCATAAACCGTAACATTAACTTAAAAAAGAAATGAACTGATGTATGTGCATTTCTTTCAGTTACTACATAGATGCATGTTTGCATATTATGGGGGTGGGTACTGTGTGGCATATGGAATGAGATATGGAGCAATGGCCATTTGTTTGACAATTAATTACTAGAAATATCAAAACTTGTTAGATGTGTTTTCCTGTGGTATGTTCATGAATCATGTTAACTTTACGAAACAAGATTCAAAGCTACGGCCATTTGTTTGGCAATGAACAACTACAAACTATGAAGCTATTGGCTTTTCCAATGCTTATTTCATCCATTTTTACAGAGTAATTGTTGGTAAAGTATTTTATTTGTCAATGCTTGTTATTTTATACGTTTTTACACAAGTGATTGGGCATAGTTATTGAAGCTACAACCAGTTGTTATTGAACAGTACAAACAGCAAAAGATTTGACTTTGCTAATGATTGTTATTTCGTCATTTTTGCACATGTAATTGTGCTGGGAAATTTAGGAATGGACCATTTTCTTGTCAATGAACAACTACCAGCAGCAAAGATATTAGTGTTGGCAGTGTTTGCTATTTAATACATTTTGACAGAGCAACTAGTCGCAAAATATTGGCTTTGACAATGCTTGTTATTTTGTGCATTTTTGCATGAGTTGGTCATAGCAATTGATGCTATGCCCATGTGCTTGTTAACCAGCAAGTACAAACAGAAGACATTTTGGCTTTGCTAATGCTTGTATTTTGTAAATTTGTACATGTGATTGTTCCTAGTAACGCAAGGTATAACCATTTATTTGTCAGAAAAACTACCAACAGCAAAATGAGTGGCTTTGACAGTGCTTGTTATTTCATATATTTTTAGACGTATGATTGCTCATAGTAATTAAAAGTGTGACTATTTGTTTGTAAGTGAAGAAATACAACCCCCAAATAAATGGCTTTGTCAATGCTTGTTTATTTCGTCAATTTTTAGACAGTGATTACTTGCATTAAATGAAGCTACAATCATTTGTTTGTCAGTGAACTGCAATCGGCAAAGCTATTGGCTTTGCCAATTTCCCTTTTTCCTATATTTTTACATGAGTGATTGCTTGTAGTAGTTGAAGCTTTGACAATTTATTTTTCATTGAACTACAAACGGTAATGCTATTAGCTTTGCCAGTGCTTATTTCTTACATTTTTACATGTGACTTGTCATAGTAATTGGAGGAACAAAAATGTGTTTGTTAATAATAAACTACAAATGCTAAGCCTATTGGCTTTACCAATGCTTATTATTTTGTCTATTTTTACATAGTGATTGGTCATAGTAGTTGAACCTATGACCATTTGTTTGTCAATGCACAAGTGCAATTGGCAAAACTGTTATCTTTTACCATGCTAGTTTTCTTCATATTATGCAAGTGATTGGTAGTAGTAAGTGAAGCTAGAACCACCAGTTTGTCAATGAACAACTACAAACGGTAATGTGTTATCTTTGGCAGAGCTTGTTATTTCGTACATGTTTGCACATGTGATTGCTGGTAGCAATTGAACATACGACCATGTATCAATGAACATCTACAAATGCCATACCCATTTACTTTGCCAATGCGTATTTCGTACATTTTATACAGTAATTGGTAAAAGTAATTGAAGCTATGAACACTTGTCAATGAACTACAAACGTAAAAAGTATTGGGCATTGCCAATGCTTGTTTGCATTTTGACAAAAGTGATAGCTTGCTAATGCTTCTTTCAAAAAATCCAAAGGGAGCCCCAGGAAACACTAGGACATTCCAGTGTTCTAATCTAGCCCTCAACCCAACCTCTATAGATACTGTATACAAAAGGAGGGGCAGATAATAGAGTTATGGCAGTGTCAATATAGTTAAACAAGAGTAAAATTTGTTTTCATTATATACAACATTCTAATAAACAATCACATATGAATCTAAAAAATGGAACAATAAATATCCAATAGTTCATCTGGAATTTTTTGCAAGGGATAAAGTGCAAAGTGTGCCAAAAAGCATAAGTCTAAATATTGTATCATATCTATATAAAATTTCAGTCACTCCACATCTAGTTGTGCTAGTTAGACAGAAAAAGCTATCTAATTGGCTTATTGTTTGACTTGAGGCATTTTTCGTAGATCCCTTCTTCTGGTAAACGGTGGTTCTATTGGAAAAAAGAATTCTAGGTAATTTACAGATATCTAAAAACCACTACTCAGCATGTCTCTGTTCAAATGCTAGTAAGCCGAACATTCTTCAGGAGTGTTTCTTAGTCCTGATCTCTTTACTGTAAATTTCCAGTTTTTCAAAAATGTCTATTCATAAAACTATCACAATTTCTCTTTTTTAGACTGTGTTTCCTTTTCTTTTTAAGAACTGCCGGCAGACTTTCTTGACACTGCAATAAAACCATTTAAAAAGCCATTATTTCAGTTAGCTTTTAGTCCAACCCTTTTAGTCCTTATCCTGGTAATAATATTTACCTTATAAGGCAGATTGTTTTGGCAACTTTTGGATCCTGGTGAGTGTTCGACAATTTTTGGATCCTGGTGAGTGTTCCCAAATCAACTGCTTAGCTGTAAGGATATATTTCCTATAAATATACACAAAAATTGAAGTGTATTTTATTAACCCAATACCTACATTTTACCACTGATCATATACACGAACACAGAGTATTCTTAAGAAGGTTCTTTTTTACTTCCCAATCTCACCTGGTATCTTGCTATTAGGGCGCTTCCATTTTTTGTGTCCATTTGTCTCTTTTATTTGCCAAAAAGCCTGCATGCTTATGCTTGCTCCAGCATATGATTTCACAGAAGCGATTGCTCATAATAATTGAAGCTTAGACAATTTGTTTATTTTAAAGAACAACAAAAAAAAAGGAAATCCATCGGGTTTGCCAATGCTTGTTGTTTTATACAATTTTACATAAGTGATTGGTCGTAATAAATGAAGCTACAACCACTTCTTTTTCAATAAACAAGTTGAACGGAAAAACATTTGGCTGTGGCAATGCTGGTTAAGTACATTTTCACATGAGTGGTCATAAGAATTGAAGCTACAAGCATTTGTTTGTCAATGAGCAACTGCACTCGGCAAAACTATTGTATTTGCCAATGCTTAATCTTTTGTACCTTTTTACACGAGTGATGGATGCGACTTTGCAAGCATTTGTTTATCAGTGAACAACTGCAAAGGGTAAAACTGTTGGCTTTGACAATGCTTAATCTTTCGTACCTTTTTACACGAGTGATGGATGGGTCATAATAACTGACTTTGCAAGCATTTGTTTATCAGTGAACAACTGTACGTGGTAAAACTATTGGCTTTGACAATGCTTCTTAATGTATACATGTTTACCACAAATGATTCCTCATAGTAATTGTATTCTGAATTGTACGTCACAGAGTACATTGAGAAGTGAATGTTGTTGTCGTATACATTTTAAGGTGTTTTGCATAAATATTTTGTAACATTTGTACATTGTTCACATAAAAAATATAGTCGCATTTGTGTTTTCCCTGGAGTTCAGAACTCCTGTTTGGTGTGTGCATTTTCCAAACATGTTGTACTAAAAGAAAGGTAAGGTTCACATTTGTGGACAAGAAAATATAAAATTGACAATTTTGAGAAATGTTCTGAAAATCAATTTTCCTTATGAAGATCCCCATTCTAAGAAACTGAAAAAAAGTACTTCTTTCAGCATCTCGTAATGTTTGAAGCTATGCCTGGATCTTGACCAAATTTGGCATACTTGATCATTTGCTTGTCAAATCTGGTGAAGGTTCATCAATGGGTTTAAAAATGATAGGGACACGCATTTTTTCATTTTCCTATGTAGCCTGAACTATAGAGCTGTGACGGCGGCTCAATAATGTACATACATACAGGGCAGGAACTGGGTTGTAACAAGTTTATGGATGGAGTACAGCTCTGGAAATGTTGGTCTGGTGGGGGCGCTGCTCCATGGAGGGTTGAAGCCCAAACCCCTGGCCAGCAGTTTCCAAGATCTGCTCACGGGGCTCTTTTGTGACCCATAAGGGACTCGCAGGAAGCAAGAGGGACAGAGTGATTAAGGAGCTCTGTGCAGAGAAAATCCCAAGCCTCGTATCCATAGACTTGTATTGTCCAATGAGCGTATATGCCTTGTACTTTACAGACATGTTTCTGTAAGGGTGAATATTGCTCATATGAAATGAGCAGAGAGTTCAGTTTGCCTTACTTTCTCGAAAGGGTTTAATGCTTGAATCACTATCATAGACATATTTCAAATATAGAATGATGTTCTCATTCGTATATTCCCGAAATGCTCTGTGCTTTTATGCAGGTGGCCAGGACCCAGCCCATCTTGCAGAGGCTCCCAGCTGCACTTGATTTGGTTCCTTGAGGATATCTGGTACTGTTTGACCTGGGCTGGGGCACTGTCCCCTCAATCCCGACCACATCACTCTGGTCCCCACAGAAAAGTGGGGGGTAGGGTGGGAGGTCGCAGTCTTATGGCCCGATGCATGGAATATTTGCCCAGTTCAAAGTGAATTTGCACTGCTGAAAAGTGACTTTGCACTGCGGACACAAACCCTAATTCAAGGAACCATGCAAAGTGTATTTTTGCAGTGCAAAGTCCAGGCAAAGTCAGCGCATATTCATTTTTGCAGTACAATATGACTTTGCACTGCAAACATACGCTTTGCACAGTTCCATGAATCGGGGTTTGTGTCGGTAGTGCAAAGTCACTTTTCAGTAGTGCAAAGTCCCTTTGAACCGGGCAAATATTCCATTAATCGGTCCCTAGATGTCTATTTCCACCACTTCTTCTGGCTAAGGATGTCTATTCAAGCTCTGCCCCTTAAGCACAGTGCCCATGCGCGCACCATGGCTCTGCTCTACCCACCCACACTGCCTGCCTATTTTAGGACATCTATTGCAACCCCAAGAATCGACAGAGCTGCAGGAGCCGCCCAGCATGCCACAGAGACATCCAGAATGGCCATTGTCATGGAGACCTGTAGGACTCAACCGGCGTTTGATAGCGATGGTACATCTAGCAGCTAATGTCATAAGTTGATACATCTTTGTGCTGGCACAAACAGGCCGTTTTTGGTGTTGTTTAACTACCCGTCTTTCACACTATTGTTGTGTCTGTAAACAAAAAAAGGACGAGGTTTTAACAAGCGTTTGCTTACACTTGCATTGGCTCGGGTGCTAAAATGGATGAGATGTGATTCTCAAATAGTTTCTTATGCAATGTGCACAGCCCATTCTGGTGCTCAAGTGGCCAGAAAACGCAGCAACGTTTCTTGGTTTTGGTAGTTCGACGCAGTGCCTGGGGCCTGCAATGAAGACTCTTGGGACTTTATAAATGCTTCAAATGGGGGGTGGGTATTGTCTCATACCATTTTTGCTTTTGGCGCCAGTGCTACATTACAGTACTGGTATTGGACAGCTGAAATACAGAAAAAGGTGTTAAACATTTTGATATGTGCACAGCATTGGATCTCTGTAGTATCAAAATGCTTTTATAATGAAAGACCAGAATTTCAATCGGAGCTGATCGGCATCCCGGGATTTTGTGGTAACAAAAACGACGCCTTTTTCCAAGACTGCTATCCCATCTGGTGATCGTGTGTATGAAAATAGATTGCCTACTAGCGATGTGATGAGGTCGCCTGATTCCAGTTTACACCCCTCCCACCCCCAGCCCCCTGTTTAGCTTGTGATTAAAAACGAGTTTCTTGTTTATGGGAATCTGTGATTGCCAGTGTCTTCTGTATCTAGGTTTCCTATTGATGACTTCTTCCCGGAGTGGATTGGCTGCTTCTCTCATTTTCTTCTCCTAATGTGTCCTTGTTGCTGGAGTTAGATTATGTTTCTGTAAATCATATACTTCTGTTTTTTTCCTGAAGCCCCAGGTGGATGGAAACTTCTGTGGTGCAATCTTCTACCGCATAGGGATACACGGTTTTTAGCTTAGAATTACTGAGATCCTTCTTTAGTTTCTTTTTGCAGTCATCTGCGATAAATTCTTTGAATTCCAATGAACCATTTGAAAATCAGATTAAAGACATTTTAACAGCTCGCCCAATACATGTGCATGTAAACACTAATTAAGGCATGTGTGTAATGCAACCGAAGGAAGACATTCCTTGCTATCCAAGAGGCATTCAAAGGACCACAGAACTTGACATCATCTTGACGTCATCAGTAAGGGGATACGGGACGAGAGAGAAATAAATCTTTGTTGAGAAGTCAGTAAAGAAAATGTCAAAAATATAACTTTTCCAGCAGAGTTGTACAATCGTTTCTAGTCCCGTCGGTCAGATCCTCTCGTCCATTTTGGTTTCCAAAGCTGTGGTCGGCGCTTCTCGAACAACAGACCTGGGAGAAGAACAGACACAGAAGCAATGTCTTTGGCACAGAAATTGAACTATATAGGCCAGCTGATAAGTCTTTTGTTTATAATTATTTGTATTTTGTTGAGAGGCATATTCCATTGATGAACTGAGTTTACAAGGTACAATTTAAAAAAAAATGTATAAAGCAATGTAAAATGGTCGTATATAGCACCTTTCTGTCACTGCTGTTGTCCTCACTGCATATGGCTCTGTAAGAAAAGTGGGGGAGGTGTTAAAGAAGAGATTAGGTGTCTGTAGTTTCCATTTAGATGGTTGCTCATTTGTAAGTGTGTGGAAGCATGCTCGCGTAAGCATACGGATGGCCTTCAGAGGAGGTAGAAAACTATTTAATATGGCAACCTGGGATTCTTGCAGTTTTATGAAACAGACTATTACTGTTGTCATTTCAGTGTGCTGCAGACCCAGCAAGAGATAGGGCAACGTCCACTTTAGTCCATTCTAGGCACCAATCCAACAACCACAGTACAGGGCATGCAAGGAGGTAACAGCTATGTAGGATATTCCTGGGTTTAATATGATAATGCTCTGAGCTGCTGATTTGTCCTATCTTGAGTTGTGCTGCATTGTGTTGTTTTATGTTGTGTGTTGCAGCGTTATCTCATTTATGTTATGGGAGGTTCCGTTTGTTGTGTAGAAGATAGAGTGTGATTCAGTACCTTGCTGGTGTGCTGTGATCCTGACAATGCCTGGCAGTCCAGGACCGGCTGCGTGAGAACATAGAAAAGCAGGCACATTGCCCCCCAAAAGATAACTTGCCAAAAGATCAGGAGACACTGTATGAAGGGACTACCCTACAGGGAATGGAAAAAGTCACAAGTACTTGTAAACAGCTAGTCCTATAAGCCTGTGTTGACCCCCTTCTGGACTGCAGGCATTTGGCAATACTCATCTTTGATTTGGAATGCACGTGCTTATCACTTGTTTCCCAATGTGATGTTAGCAGGGAGCACAACGACAACCTGTACAAGTGTCGCAGGAGCACCTATCGTTGTGACTCTCAGCAGAGGTGTGGTGATTATGGACATCACATTGAGATTAGTCTTTTGTATTGCTATTACTAGCATTTGCTAATAATGGTATATATCTCGGGGGGGTCATTAACGCCTGGGATAATGACCCTTGGCCAACTTATGACCCTCGGCTTTGCCACAGGTCATAACTTGTGGGTGGCATATTATCCCACGATAATTACCCCTCCCTCAGTCTGTAGTGCTATATTCAGCCTTGGTTCCACTCTAATGTACTTAGTACAATCACATAAATAGCATCCAAGATTTGAGAACATTTAGGAATGAGACTTTGTGCCAGAAAGTGGGATTTTTATGTTTTTTCCACATTGATTTTAACATGATCAAAGTAAATTTTAGGCGGGAAAAGTTACAATTTTGTACAATAACATTTTGGGCTGAAAATGTGTGAGTCTCCCTCCAAGATAGGAAGAGTTGGTCAGTATGGTTGCACAAAAGGCAAATAATCAAAAATATAGAGTAAAACTACTCCCCACAAAGAAACAAACAGGCCCACGAGAACCATCTCCCCGCTGCCACTCAGATAGGTCTTGCTGTAACAGTGTTTGATCTGAGGAGGAACCTTAAGGTAAAACTAGACATTCACCTTCGAAACCCCCGTCCCTTCTCTCTATTGTTGTAACAATGGCGTTGGCTTTATGGCGGCGCTTATTTGCTTGAATTACTATGTGCAAAGAAGTATGCATACATATATTTTAGAGATCAAATACTCTTCTACTTGCCTACAAATGCACTGATTGGGAATGGGCATTTTCTCACTGTAGCCTGGTGTCTCTATGGATTCCTGCATTGTACCTTCTCGGCATAATTTTCCCTTGAAACCTATAACTCTGCTCCCAAGTTCAAATAATACCTCTACAAAATCTTACCTGGACCCCTGGTTGCAATGACTGTTCTAACACTGCCCAGGGACAGTGCAATAGTCTAAGTGACTAGTAACTAAGGGTCCTATTACAACTTTACACTTGCACAGGACATGACGGGACAAATCCTCTATACAGAATGGTAAATATGTTCGTAAAAAGCACTGGAATGGTAAACAGAAAAAAATAAAAGTAATGGAACACCACTAACGACCGTTCCCGCTCACTTCGATCACTGCCTTTAAAGAACCCCAAAAGCAGGAGTTATTTGTAAACATAATGATGCTGTCACTCAAGGCTTCCACGGGCAGGTGTCAAGTAAATCACAGCTGTAAAGCTGGCACTTTGCATCAAGGTTCGGTTGGCCCTGTTTTCCAGCAATAGAAGATGAAGAAGAAAAAAGAACATGCAAACAGAAAAAGAAATAATGTAGGTCAGTCTCACGCGATGACATCATGGGCCAATTGCAGAACGCACTCACAGCCAAGCTATGACAGACTCCCGCGTGGAAATTTAGCTTGCTTCTTTTTTTCGCTCCTTACTTTTCCATTGCCATATTAGGCTATTTGCGTTATAGTCTGAGCCTCTGGGCTTTGGAAAGTGTTCGCTGGCTGGTGGAAGTAGAGCATTTCGAGGCCAGTGTTGGGTAGAGACACTGGTGTCGCGGGAATCTCGCACTTCACCCTGCCTCATTGGAGCTTGATCGCGCACACCCTGCGTCCCCACTACTCGGTGTGTGACTGGAGCCAGTTCTCAATACTGTCCCCACTCTGTCTCGCTTTTGTGTTCTGCGAGTCAGCCTTGTCATCCTACCTCACTGCATATGGCCCCCTTTCCCTTTTAATGTCTGCCTCTCTGGAATAGGGACCCTTTCCTCACCTTTCAGGCTCGGTGCCTCTCGCTGCATCCGGGTGACTCTCTGGCTCCCTCTAAGCTTGTGTCACTGGAGCCGGGCACCACTCACTGCGGCTGCAACCGTCTCACTGCAGCTGGGTCGCCGATTTGCTGTGTAACGTGTAACTACACCTGAGGGGTGACTAAGGGAAAAATGACTTCTCTTGTTATTAAGTCGCCAATTCTTTGAAAACAAACCTGACACCAAGTCGAACACCACTGAACTTCTGCTGTCGCATTTTATACTCTAGCAAAACACGAGAGGTGATGACTGGAAGGTTTTGAATTAATCTGAACTTCTGGAATTGCTCTGGGCAACCCTCTTGACCATCGTTCTTCACCTGCCGAGCCATTACAGAAGTGGAAAGACCATATGCAAATCAGGCCTGGTCCCACCCCAAAAGGAGCTGGCCAACTCAAACTACTAGGTCACTTCTCTTCTGCACGAAACCACAAGCATGTTTCAGCCTTGTTGGGCCTCATCAGTGAGGAGTAGCTTGGGTCTCTAGGCCCGGCATACTCAGGACCCACATCTGGGCATACCCGTCCCACTCGGCGTGACTATGGCAAAACACAAGAGGTGATGGCTGAAAAGTTTAGAATTAATCACAACACAACCTCTGGCATTGCTCTGGGCAACCCTCCAGACTATTGTTCTTCGCCTTCCAAGCCATTACAGAAGGGGAAGAGCATATGCAAATCAGGCTTGGACCCAAGCATATTATACTCTGGCATATGGTTCAATTGCCCCAATAAGGGCAATAAACGATTAGTGTCTGGCTACACTGCCTTGAGTTCAGAAGAGGGGGAGAGACACTGGGGGCTTTGGTGCTGGCACCAGACGCCTATTAGCACCTTTTGTTGGGTCCTGGGTCCCCTCCCTCTCAGGCTCCTCTGTGAGTCCTGCATCAGGAGAGGACAGGAGGTGAAGGGGAGGGGTGGTGTGCCTTATGGTCACTCCCCCCTTCCTCCTCTGTATGCCATGAGCAACTCCCCAAGCTTAAGGAGCTAGAGGAGGATCCTTTTCACCAGGATGCATGTCTCACTTACTGCATCTGGGTTTCTCCCACTACAGCAGAGTCTCATTTGGGCTGGGCTCCCATTCCAACAGCTTGCTCTTTATAACTGAACCTGAAACTGTGACTCTCTCTTAGGGGGCAGATGCCTCTCCCTCACTGGAACTGGCACCTTTCACTCTGCCTCACAGGTGAAGGATTCCTCTCAACCTCCCTTGAACTCTCACAAGTGAGGGGTCTCTCTGAGGGTCTCTCTGGCTGCAGCCAAGTCACTTTTACCGCATCTTGGTTTGATTCAATGTCATGGTGGCGGGAAAGGGAATTTGATTTGATGTATGGTGTGGGGAGATGGCTCTAATGCTGGGTGCAGACAGGGAGTGAGTGCGCTTTGGGCAGCAGCATAAGTATCATTTTCTTTGGGCACTGACAGGCAGCATGAACGAGGGGCAGTGCAGCATATATTGCTGCGAAAGGCCTAATTATATTCTTTTTGCACAATTATGATTAGTTACTATTAGTTCAAACTCCTATTCTATCCCTATCATTTAAACACAAATCCTAATCTAAGAAAAATAGTTATTTCTAAAACCCAGGAGAATGACTCCCTTCTCCTGGGTGTGAATCTCTTATGGTTCAGCTTTCTCAAGCTCAGGAAATGTTTCCAGGTTCACAAAGGAAAAGATCCCAAGTGCAAAAAGAAACAAAGTTCCACAATTTCCAAGTGGGGCAATGAGAATGACTCCCTTTTCCTAGTGTGATCCCCTGTTCTTGGTAAGCCTCCCACAGGCTATCTGATCTTCAACTTCTTTAACAATATTCGTAGCTGCCTCCAAGTGCTTCTTCAGCTCTCTATTCTTTCTGTCTTGGGACGATGAAGAGGTTCCCTGACTCCTCTTGGATTCTCCAGTACTACACTCTTGTGGAACTAGCCAGGAAATTGTCTTACAAAGCGCTTCACTACTTTCTCTACTTCTTCTACTTCTTCTTCTGTTTCTCGATTCAGAGTGTCAATCTTTCCTGGCCCCCTCCTGGACTTATCCTTATTCCCGTTACCTTCTCTCAGGGAATGCTTCACCGGTTTGCCAGGGTTTGCAGATTTGTTCTTCCACTTTCTACTTCTACTTCTGCTTCTCTTCCTAGGCCTGCTTGTCTTCGTGGCCATGTACTGCTGGCAGTCTCAGAACAGGTTTTCAGACCTCATGATCCACCTGCTACAGGTCATGCCACCACCACAGTTTCCCGAGTCCGGTTTAAGGGACCATAGTGACCTTTAAGACCCCTTTCTATACCTTCCAAAGACAAATCCTTGAACAATTGACATTGCTGCAAATTCTCTTGCCTGAACATCCCTGCTTATCAACCCAGAGTGAGATCTTTGAACAATAATCCAGAAGTGCTTCCACCTACAAACGATTAAATACATTCTACCATTCCTCTCATTCACACACACAACACTGGCCATCATATTGCTAATCATGTGCAGAATCGATTATGCTAACAGCATACCTTTGAATGCCAGACTACCTACTATGGAAACTGCAATGAATACAAAAGGGGGAAGTCAGACTACTCCTTAAACTTGCCAGACGAGATTACATCACACCAGCACTTTGGATGCTTCATTTGCTCCAGGTCAAGGAAAGAATCACTTTCAAAACAATGTGCATAACGCACAGAGCAGTACACGGCCAGGGAGCAGAATTTATTCAAAAGAAACTTTACATCTACAAACCAACCAGAACCCTGAGATCCTGCAACAACATCCGACTAGAAGCCAAACAATACACAAAGAAAAAAATGGGTGGATCCGCTTTCTCCTGCTTAGCCGCAAAACTATGGAACTCCCTTCCAAGGGAAATAAGAACTATGGAGGACCAAAAAAAATTCAGAAAACCGCAACTGAACGTAGCCTGCACACCTCGTAACCAGTAAAGTACTGAAAAAGGAAAAGTAGACAACCAAGAATAGAGGAGCAAAGGACAAGATTAGGAAGAGAACACGTAATCTGACACTGCACCCCCTCCCCCCAACAGATCCCCGCTCCAACAAAAAAGTCCAGGGAAGGATACTCAGGGGAAACTGGAGGAAGCAAAATCAAGGCAGGGAAACCCTCAGCATACCGTACACCCATTGAGGTCCGACTAGTGAATGAAAATAATGCACCAGACCCTCCCAATTGATAATACTCAACGCCCGTAGGGTATCGAGGGAGACGATTAAGCATTCCCAGCGGGTCTCTCTTAGACCGTTGAACACATCACCAAGCTAGAGATAGGGCTTGTACTGAGGAAACAGACATCCTAACGAACTCAGGTCTAACTTAGGAATCATGACCCCTGAGGTGACAATTCAGGTAAAACCCAGAAAACGCAACTAGGTGGGAAGACAAAGATCACGAGTACCACTGGTCACAGAGTTAGATGAATTGCAGGGATAGGAAGTGTGACACACCTATACTGACATAAGGGGTAGGAAATGTGATGCACTTAGATGGATTTTCAGGTGGGGGTGACACATTCAGATTGATCCCTGGGGTGGGAGGTGTGACGCACTTGGATAGATGTCAGGGGTGGGAGTTATGAT
The DNA here is from genome assembly GCF_040938575.1 of Ambystoma mexicanum. Taxonomy (NCBI): domain Eukaryota; kingdom Metazoa; phylum Chordata; class Amphibia; order Caudata; family Ambystomatidae; genus Ambystoma; species Ambystoma mexicanum. The sequence continues at coordinate 332,151,884 of NC_090924.1, read as the reverse complement.
ACACTTCGGTGAACCTGGGGGCTGGGAGATATGATGCACTTGGATGGATTTTCAGGCACGGGAGGTGGTACGCACTTGGACCGACTCCTGGGGTCGAAGGAGTGGAGCACTTGGGTGGATTTTCAGGGGTCGGGGGGCACCCTAGATGGATTGATGGAGTAGGAGTTGTGGTGCACTTTGGTTGATTTCGGGATTGGGAGGGGTGGAGCACTTTGATAGATTTCCAGGACTCTCACCAATAATCTGTACTAATAAACTCACCCCTCTGCATACACCTCTCAAACTCTGGTCTTAACACAAGCAGACCTCCACAGCACCTCAGTCCACATGTACTTCACAACACCACAGCAACAAAACAGACCACACATAATCTCCCACAGCAGCACATGGTGGACAACTTCTGAAAATCACATTTATCCTCAGGTAATGGTGTTTCCGAACTGAAGCTGCCAACAGCACATCACAGCTTGCTTGCTGTTCTCCCACTCAACAATACCAACCACCCACCCTCCCTCCTTGCATTACACATCAGCCCGAGTGCCTGGAGACCACACAAGTGGTACTGGTGCGTGGTATAAAAACCTTTAACATTAACATCACTGATGGTTTAGTAGTAGTGTGGGGCTGAGAAGGCAGTTAAGACACTTTTCATGACGGTATTCCTGCAGAGCAGTAATCATTTGGTCAAAGACCACGCTGACATATATTGTTGCATATAACAGGCCTCAGAACGTTCTTTAAGTACGTGCTTCTAGAAAGTGGGGCCAGCTCTTTGGAATATGTAATTGTGACAGATCTTGTGATATTCTCTGGGCACTGGCAACATGAAAGGAGAACCAGCACTGGTGTATTTTATTTTCTACACATGCCTCGTGATTTTTCATGGAGACATGCGATATGGAAATGTGTTTGACATTAGCAGTGCTGGCATACATTGTGACAATCCCTCATGGTTTGTTTTGGGCACAGCCAGCACCAAAATGTCTTGCAAGATACTCATATATACTGTTGGTGACATAATATCTGTTTAAGTATTCAAATATTGCACTATAGAATTAACTGTACAATTGATGGCTTTTACCCAATTTTTAAGATAAGTTTTTAGTAAAAAGTTACTTTTGGACACATTATTTATAATAGGTTTGTCAGGATGAAGAGATCGCTTTGGCCAGTGAAAGGAAAATATTTACACCACACTCCACTTCACAATATTCACCAACCACCACTGGCTGGGTCCCTCCCGATGAGGCTGGAACTAGGACGCTTGCACTACAGCTGGATCCCTCTTATTGGACTGAGCCTCTCTCACTACAGCAGAGTCTCTCTCACTAAACCTGCCCATGTCATCATGCTATCCAAAATATGAGAAAAATGAAGAGTAAGATTTTGCACAAGGAAGGTGGTTTGTATTTTCCCACATTCACTTGCTTTGGAGGTATAGTACATTTTAGTGGCTGAAATTTGTAAGAAATTGAAAACTCTAGAGTTTCCTGCAAAAATCAGTTGAGTTGGTCAGTATGTCCCCCACTCTGTCTCGCTAGAGCGAGGCATCTCAGCCTGCCTCATTGGAGCTATGGATAACTCTTATCATCATACCGGACTGTAGCAGAGTCCATCAAATGGTTTCTGTTGCCTTCATTGCAGCCGCTTAATTGTGGCATCCTGCATTTAAATGCGTGGAAAGCTGGTGGAATTGGATCAGGTACAACTGACCATTTCACTGTGTTTCTTCGCTGCATTTGTCACGGGGAAGGACAAGCCCCCATAAACCTCTTTTATGAACACCATTACCCTGAAATCTAATTAAAAATATACCCTTACCCCCAACTCCTCCAAGAAATGCTGGTAAAAGGCTGTTTACCAAATGCAGTGATCGGCCACAGTGAGTTGGGCAGGTGCCGTTGTAAGATAGTGTGTATGAGGTCAGCTGTGTGTGCATGGGTGTTCCAAGAGTAACAGTGGAGATGGGAGATTATCTACTACTCGGCAGTTGTCTATAATAGATTCCCTTATTGGTTCCTGTTTACTGTGCCTGTAACTTCAATAAAGCCCTCAATGTATACTTCGTCCTATCTGGTTCCTGCTTAGCCTACCCCACCTCCTATCACTCTTTCACTTAGCTTCTGGAATGCTGAATCCTCAGCTACAAGCCTTCCTTCATCAGACCACTTATGACCCTCAAATTTCACTTCTTGCTATCAGAGGAACCTGCATCTCCCCTTATGACTCTGCTACACTAGCAGCTCTCCACACTGACTTTGCTACCTTCTTCCACTTTCCCCAACCTGTTAGGAAGGGTGGCAGTGTGAGGTTTCTTATCAATGAGGCCCTCCACTTTTTTTTTATTCAAACCGTTGTTTTATTAGTTTGGTCAACAAACTTTTACAACATTTTTTGTATATTTCGTAATTCTTTGCAATTATGTTTTGCATATGATTTCAACTTTTCATTTAATTTCTTTACAATTGATTATGAGTATACGAGTCATTTAGTTACTATCTTAACAAAAAACTGTTAAGAATAATAAATAACATTAGTGCAGTTCATTACTGCATATGATCTTCTTTTTAAAAAACAATAATATTTATCACAATGGGTATACCATTCCAGTTAGACCCTGTTTAGGAAAACGTCTTTGGCAAATTCTGTACTCTGCATAACACATTTAGACAGACACACGTTAGTAAATGTACAGTTGCCAATATGAAAACATACAAATATAGAAACAAAGCGAAAATCTCCACTCAATGATATACAGACAGTTTATGTACTGACAATTAAAATAACAATATTATTTCAGCCATTCCAAGCTTTGATACATGGTTTCAAGTTTCAGATTAATGATTGTTAAAAATCTACAAAGCGACAGGATAAGTCTTATACTGTTACCCCACATGCAAGCTAACCAAAGCCACACTATTTTGAATAAATTCATGCCTACTCTTTCTGTATCAAATATTTGTAGGCGGGTTTCCTCAAAATATGGACAGAAAATACTAGGTGTTTGGTTGATTCAATCTGCGCCTCGTCATTACAGAACCTACAGCCCAATTGACTAGCAAGTTTTAGAAATGAATGCCAGCATCCAATTCTTTCAAGGGTCAGCAGTTGATTTGATTTGAATCGGAGATACATTTCTCTAGCTTTATTACAGGGAAATTGAATTATATAAGGTTTATTCGGTAATCTTGTAGTGCTAAATTTTTCTGCCTCTTTTAATAAGTTGAATTCAGACATTCCATTTAAGGTCTTACACCAATCGTGATCAAATATACGAAGTTTAACATGTATTAGTCTGAATTCCAAATCTGATGGTTTAAGTGCAATTTCAGCAAGTAAGGAAACCATGTGATCATAATATTTTGTAATAGACGTAAGGGAGGAAGCAATCAGCATCTGGGCCAGATCCTCATATAAGCAATTAGTTGGAGGATATAACATTTTGGCTAAGTTTGACAATAGCCGCCAGTTATAGCGCGCAGACAAAGCTGTAAATCCAAGTTCCTGCCTCAATACTATGTTGGGGATAGACTTAGCTAAGCGCAGAGCCCCCTTCCATAACTGTCCTTGAAGTTGATCAAGGAACCTATCAATGTCTACAAGGCACATGTCTAGGGAAAACAGAAGTACTGATTCAACTTTAAGAATATAAAATTGAATTAATGGGATTAGTGACAATTTACAGTACTTCACATAAACCATTCGCATTTGGGTTGCAAGGGGAGCTGCTTTTTTGTTCAATGTCTCTTTCCACATTGCCAAAGAATTTGAGTCTGAGATTGTATAGCCAAGATATCGAATCGAAGGGACTATAGCAATTGGAAAATCATCAATAGTCCATTTATATGGAGAATACTTCCTCTTGAGATTCCTGAATACCACAATGTTTGATTTTTCTACATTGCAATGAAGATTATGGTTGCTACAGTAAGAGGCGAATAGTGACAATTTGGCTTGAAGACCCCTAGGGGTGCGATCAAAGATCACGATATCATCGGCAAAAGCTAGCCAATGGATTTTTAAATGACCAAGTCTCGCCGGATAAGAGATCTGCTTAGCCCAGATGTCATTTATACCACATAAATATAGATTGAAGGGGGTGGCTGCTAAATTGCATCCCTGCTTCACACCAATATCGATAGTAATGGCATTAGTGGTTGCACCCGCATTGTTGACTCTTACATGATAAGAGATGTTTGAATGGAGTTTAGAAATTAAATGTATGATATAAAGAGGTATGTTCATGGATGCCATTTTTTTCCCAAAGCAGTGCACGTATCACGCAGTCAAAAGCGGATGTAAGATCTATTGATGCCATATACATGGGACCAGAATTCTGTACTTTTGCTAGAAGATGGGCCATTATTGTTGCATTAAGTGCAGTCCCCATCCTAGCCTGAAACCCAATTTGGAACCGTAAAAGCATTTTGAGCTGTCCGATCACAGTGTGTAGCTCGCAAAGCAGTAGAATGGCAAAAACTTTAGCGGCAGTATCAATTAGGGCAATAGGTCGGAAGTTAGAAGGGTCAGATCTTAAGCCCTTTTTATATATAGGAACAATAGTGGAAGATAACCAGGAAAATAAATCCAGTCATTAAGATGTTATCAAGTTCTTTTTTAAGAATCTGAGCCCACATTTCTGGATTTCGTTTGAGGACACAGGAAGGAATGCCATCTGGGCCAGATGCTCTGGAGTAGTTCAGTGCGTGTATCGTATTTTCAATATCAAGTACGGACCATAACGGGAAGGAACGGATTACCGAACCAGTATTCTTTAAACCAATATAAGCAAACACTACAGGGAGGGAGAACTTTTTTTCAAAAAATGCCTTCCAGGAGTCTGCAGATATCATTGATGCCTGGTCTGTTGGTGGTGCGGTTGAACCCGCCCTGAGCATAGCCCATGTAGATCGTCTGTCTTTGTGACAAAGTGTGGCAAACATTTTTTGATTATTCAAGTTATACATGATCTGTTTGTGGTTTCTGCATTTATTGCGATATGTATTAAGAATGATTTTCTTTTTCCTCAGAAATTCCTCCCATGGAAGAGAAGCATTTCTAAGTTCGCGCAGAGCCGTGTTCTTGATTTTTTTAGCTACAGAAATTGTGTTAGTATTGGAGTCTTGTGATAAAGGCAAAAGAACATTACACCTCCCTCGCAAAAGATTGTTACATTAGTTATAATGTTAGATAACCTGCAGAGTTCAGCTTGCGCAGAACAGTGATAGTGAGGGAATCTGTAGTGATTCGAGAGTTGTGTAGTAATCATGTATTCATTTTATCACAAAGTTTTGTAGACCAGCGAATTGAGAAACCGGGACGATCCCCTTCCAGAAAAGACTGTTGCTGATCATTACCAAGCATGGCCACATTGACCTCTAGATTCATCTGGATTATGAAATGGTCACTACAACCAGGATCGTAAATAGCAATTTTACTAGATATTTGCTGTAAGTTCGCTGAAATAGCAAAATAGTCAATACAGGAAGAGGCCATACCCCTCCTCCATGTATGATAACCATCACTAGCATCGAAAGGAAGAAAATCAAGTTCCCAAGGTGCTAAATAGTCTTGCCATAATTGACCTCTATAGCTCGCTTGATATTGACCATCAGTAATAACGTTGTGCATATTCAATTTTAAGCAGTAGGTATTAAAATCTCCTCCCAACAGTATTCCACAAGTTGGATATAATGCTATAACTTCATCAAAAAGATTATCAAGCTCTTGGAAGACAGTTGTTATTTTAAGTAGTGCCGGATTGTGATAGAGAGAGACAATGAGCAAGGGATCATACTGTTTATCATTTAGTGTAACCAACAAGGCCAGTGTTGCCAAGGATTTATATTCTGCCAGAATATGTATTTTTAAATTGGTATTTACACAGATAGCTATACCGCCATATGGCCTCCCAGAAAGGCCTCGTTTAGCTTTAATTTGGTAGACAGTATATCCAGGCAACAAAAGGTTGTGCTCACACATAGTTTCCCGGCATAACATAATATCACATCTAATGCCTAAGTGCACATGATTGATCCATGTAAACAAGTTTCTAAAACCACACGAATTCCATGACAAAATGGATAAGGCCAAAGGCTGGTTACTGGGGAATGTTGTCCATGGCTGGGTTTAAGGTAGTGACTAAAACAGATAGCCAAGACCAGTCCTTGCTAATATTTGATAGTCCTGCAAGCTGAGCGATTACAACCACGTTAATGCCACCCTCTGGATCGCCTAAATGTGTCTTTGGAGAATTTGGAGTGATGACCGGAATTGGAGTTTCATTAAAACAGATCGCATCATCGATAGAGTCAAAAAGATGCGGCATAAGGCCAATAAATCGTAATTCTTCCATGTATTGCATCAGCAAGTTAGTGATGGTGACTGATTGCACTTTGCACACCATACGATAATTCTGAATTGGTGGCAAACTGACCCACTCAATGTCAGCCGTATTCAGTGTGCGTAATTCTGGAATTCTGCTAAATGCTTGCAACAAGGCAGAACGATTAAGGCGTTTAATTCCACTTTTATCCGAAATAATTTCCCAACCTATGATAGTCGTACTTGCTCGTTACGCCCATACCATCATCTTCCCCCCCTTTGATGCTTTGGAGATTGGGACCATTGACCTTTCTTAGAGTTCTCCAGTGTAGAACCCTGCGTATTGGGGAAGTTGCTAGCAGACTAAGGACAATTTTCAATATTTTGCAGGTGGGACGGCACATCAATAGGTACCGAAACCAATCGGGGTGCGTCGTTGCCAAGATTCAAATTACTGGTGGTTGATGTCATATCCACCGCCTTCCCTGCTTGGACAGTTTTATTCTCAAGGGGTTTGAAAAAGTTGGATACATGACTTTGAGAAGAGGGCTGTGATTTTCCTTATGTATTCAGATGAGTTGTTGGGGAAGGAACATGGCCATAACCGCCCAAATTTTCGACCGCCCTAGAGGTTTTTTTGGGAATGGTTACACAAGGGCCAAAGCCACCTTTAAGAGCAGTCTGTTCATCTGGGCTAAGATGTTGCAGGGCATTTTTGGATTCTACGGACAGTTCCTCCAAATTAATACCTTTTTGTTCACTGGTATCTGACTGACCGTCAATATTCATAGAAGTTGTGTACTCATTAGACTTGGAGCTTTTTTAAATTTTTTTATTGATTTATTTTGTTCAGCAGTGCCTGGGCAAGGCACTTGTGCTGCAATCTTCCAGTCAACTTTTCTTTTTAAGGCTAGAAAGAAAAGTCTTTTTTCCTTCCTCGAGGTAAAATTATGCCCTGCACCTGTTGAGGGGACTTCGGTAGGTGCGGTAGCAGTGCTGGCAGTAATAGAATCGGTTTGAACATTTGCGTCCAACAGTTTTGTTAGGGCTGAGGGACTATCAGGGTGGAAACTTTGACAATCTTCGATGTTGCCTGAGAGAGATCCCACCTTCTGTTCGTCAGGTTCAGGTTGTAAGAAAAATAAAACCTGTTCTAATTTCTCAGCATGTAGAGCGACCTCCTGGCATAGTTGTGCGTGAATAAGAATATGAGAAGATGTTTCAGCCAGTGGAGCAACTACAGTCTGGGCAAATGATTGATGAAATGTGTAGATGACACGAGGTGCCTCCTGATTCGGTATTTCATGGACAGCAGCTGATATAACATCTGTTTGCGTAGTCACAGAAGCATAACAAGGCGCAGTCGCTTTCAGAGGCGGCTGATCACCAGGTTCACGTCTGAGATTATCTGCAAATATACATCCCTCCAATTTATTGATTTTTAGAAGAATCTGAGTCAAGGAGGACTTGCAATCTCTGATCTCATAATGCGTGTATTCATGTCCTCTATCTAATAAATGCAATATCCTTGTTAGTACAGGATACGAGGCTTCCGGTGATTGCATGTCCTCAGATAGCTCCAATAAATCAAAACTCAAAGGATGATTCAGGTGTTTTTTGGTAGGTGAAAATGCAAGACCTAGTGCAGGATCCAAAGCCGCAGTTGGGTTTGAAGTTGGAGAAGAAGGACAATAACTAGAGTAGGGAAGATTCTGAGAGTTCATTTTGCGAACCTCTAATACAGGGGGGATATTGAAATCATCAGAGTCAACTGTTTCCTTGCAATGAATATGCACATCGGCTCCCTTACAACTTGGAAGTGTGACAGGAGTAGAGGGACCTACCGAGAGCCGTACCCGTTTTTCAAGTGCAGCAAGCACGACTGGAGCGAGAATAGAATTCTCAGAAGGAGAAGAGGCTAATTCCTCATTTGGACGGTTATCTGCAGAAAGTGGATCGTCCATGCGCATGCTAAGGAAGCTCTTGCGCGCGGGCTTTAAGGCAACATTAACATTGCTTGAAGTGGAAGTGCTAGGCGGAGAGGCATTACTGTCCGCTGCAGCCGCTTGCGCACGTGCATAGGAAAAGGCTATCTCATGGCGTACCAAATCCTGATCAGTAGTAGGGCCCCACATTGCAGACAAACAAGATACCTTACTGGGAATAGGCACAGTGTCATTACCAACACGCTTAGACAGCGCCATTCGTTTCCTTAGTTGTGTTTTGGTCGTATTTGCTTTTTTTAGAACAGGTGAGGTGAAGGCACGACCACTGCGAAGGCTAGATACCATTTATGATCTGTTCGCTACAATCAACCAAAAGCAGCCTTTAAACCACAAAGAATGCAACGAATTTTAGAACACAGTGTTAGTACAGAATCACAATCTTTCATTAAGCAGGACCCACCTCCTCATCCTCTCATCCTAACAGCCCAACAGCCCAACAGCCACTTGCATGGCCACTTCGATGCGCGTGCGCGATGCGCGTTGTTCTGATGTTTTGTAGGAAGTGAGGCAATGTCGGGGGCTGGAGGAGGCGGGAGGGTGGCAGGACCAATCACCAGATTGGCTGAGGGAGAAAAAGAAGAGAAAAAGCTGTTACACTTGGGAAATGTGTAACAGTGTGTGAACTAAACAGAACACTGCGGCGAAGCCGCGGCTAGTATTTGAGCACAAGTGGCTCAAAGTAATATAAACCACTTGTTCATTACTTGAATTAAGTCCAATGCTGCTGGAGTTTCGCCGGCAAGAAACTTCCTCTTGCAGACGGCGCGAGCAGCGAGGCAGTAGTTTGTCAGGTCCGAGCAGTTCACTGTGGAGCAGAGTTTCGGGGCAGCCCAACAGCCACTTGCATGGCCACTTCGATGCGCATTTGCCTCTCTGCCTCGTCTGACACCACCTATTCCTCTTTTGAATATACTACTATTCAACTCCTCCCTCCTCCTGCTCTCACTGTTCTGGCTCTCTATCTAACCCCTGGTCCTCTCAACTCCTTCTATAATCTGAACCACTTCCTGTCGACATAGCCATGATCATGCTGGGGACTTCAACTTTCCCAAGCCCTCTGCAGCCACCTACCTATAACTTAACTCCTACCATGACCAGCCTACCTACTCTGGTGTTAACTCTCTTGAGCTTGTCTTTCTCTCTACTTGGCTCTGCTCGTCAGACCACTCCATTGACCCCTTTCCCTCTGATCACTCCATTGTTCATTTAATATATTGGTCTCTACTCATCTCCTCCCGTCTCCAATGAATGAGAGGCTTTTCCGTTAGGACTCTTTGCCCCTTACTTTGAAGATGTGATGATGTCTCTGCTACCACTTTCCCCTATTCATGCCTCTTCCATTGACTGTGCTTTCTCTGACTTCCAATTTACATGTATGACTCCATTTGAGCAAAACTATCTGGCTCACACATTCGCGCCGTCCCATCCCACTCTTCAGCCTCGGATCACCTCTGAAATTCAGACCCTCAAAATAAACCTGCGCCGTGACCTATGATACTGGTGAACATTCTAGCCTACAAAATTCCCTTCCTGTCCTAAGCTCTGGACTGGGCTATGCCAAATCCTCCTACTTCACAAACCTAATCTCCTCACTTTGCAATAACCCCAGCAAACTTTAATCTATCCTCCCATCTTTGCTCACACCTCCCAATCCAATATCCAACATGTCCTCCCTTTCTACTAATGACTTTTCTCCCTACATTTCCTCTAAAATCTGTGACTCCCACAGTCCTCTACTCTCTCCCTTCCTATCCCTCCTTCTGTACACCACTTCCCCCTACCACTTCTACTCTAGACTATTTCTCCCCTATCTCCCTTATTGTATTAGCACTCATCCTTTGCAGTGCCAGTCCATCTTGTGCTCCTATTGACCCTTTTACTCCCCACATGGTCAAAGACTTAGTATCAATCACCTCTCTTTCTCTCTCACAGCTCTTGCACCTCTCTCCCCCCGCTGGCCTCTTCCCTGCCTCCTTCAAATCTGCAACTGTCTAACCCTTACTGAAGAAACCTTCTGCTGACCCAAACATCTCAGCAAACTATGACCCAGTTTCTCTCCTTCATCATTAGTCAAAAGTCCTTCTTTCTTCTGTACAAATCCTTTTGGACCTTTCTGTCGCTTTCGACCACTTATCTCCTCCTCGCTCTCCAGGACATAGGATTTCTCAAATCTGCTCTGGCCTGGATCACCTCCTACATGGAAAGTCGATCCTTTACAATCTCTTGGAACTCACAATACTTAGATGCCACCCCTATCCCTGTAAGCACCCCCCAAGGGTCAGTGCTTGGACCTCTGCTCTTCATCCTCTTTACACCTGCTGTAAGAAGGCTTATCTCATCCTTTGGCTTTCACTATCAACTTTTTGCTGATGGCACTGAGATGGGTTTCTCCTTTCCTTCCTTCACACAAGCCACCTTGGAATGGATAACTGTCTCACTGCAATTCATCACTGGATTGCTCTCCGCTAACTCTTACTGAACTAAAACGGAAGTCATCTTTCTCCTGGCTTTCAATGCCATCCCTACTCTTCCCTCTCTTTCTCCTTCCCACCTGACCTTCTTGCTCCTCAATCCAAGTCTTGAAATCCTGCAGGTACTCTTTGATAATTACTACTACTGCCTCTTCTTCTCTACTGACCTTCTCATCATTTGGAGAATTCATCCTTTTCTTACTAACCACTCTACAAAAACTCTAATCTCCACTCTTGTGCTCAGCAAACTTGGCTACTGCTCAAGCCTACTCATTGGCCTTCCTTTCTACTCCTTCCTCTCTCTAGATAAAGTCCTCAACTGTGCTACTTGCACTCTCTACAACCCACCCAGATCCTCACCCACTTCTACCTACCAACAGCATGCTGGTTGACTCTCCATGCACAACCGCTCTTTTTGCAGTTTCTTCTCCTAATCTACTAACAGTCTTACTCCTCAATACCTGACTGAATGTATCTCAGTTTACTAAACATCTCATTCTCTCCAATCCGCCTCTGCACTCAACCTCACTTTCTCATACACTCCTTGTGCCACCTCTCCCTATTTCACCCTACTCCCCCCGCTCTACTGGAACCCACTGCCCATAACAATCAAGGGCAGCCCAACTGATTATCTCTTTAAAACTTGGTTTAGACTTCACTTACTTTGTAAAGCGGGAGGGGCCACGCCCTCCTCTCCCTCATCCTTACCTAACCCACCACTGCCTCTAGTGGCACTTAATAATGTAATTTTGTATATTTATATAATACGCTGCTTTAGTTTGAAGCACATGCTCCCTTAGGTTGATGTTACCTTTGTAAGTCACCGGTTTTCTTATATATATTTGTTTCTTTTTGTTTTGTTCCTGGTATATGTCCCACTTGTTTACACCCTCATAAACTGGCTCACCCCTTGTTCTCATCTTTGTGGTATTGTACAAGGCCTCTTCATGGGACTGCCTCCTCCATCTGTAAATGTGTTCTTCTTGTAAGTCATTTCTGGTCGAAATTAATATCCCTTTTCTTCAAATAAATACAAGTAGATATGAATACAACTTACCTGACAGATAATCACTTCACTCATTTACTTGAGCTGGGCAGGGGCATCCCACAAGTTACCTGACAGGTAGTCACTTAATACTTTTACTGGAGCTGGGCAGAGGCCATTTTACTATGCGGTTGGGTTCCTACTTACTGGATTGTGTCTATGTCCCTCAACCCCCTCTCTGCAGCTGGCCCGCCTCCTCGGCGTGGAGACCTTCCTCGGCGAAGAAGACGTTTTTCCCATTACTGTTTTGTCAGCGCTCCAGCTACCAGAAGGGTCTGAGCAGAAAGCATCGAGTTCTTTCTTTTTTTCCTGACTGGAAACAGATTGTTCCACGGATGACATAATGCGGGATGACATCAGTCATTGGCGCGAGTGCCGGACGAAGCGTTTTAACGGTTTATGTGTGTCTCGCGGAGAGACGCAGCGGGGGCGGGGCTACTGTCGGAGTACCGGAGCCTACAGGCCGCCCTTCCATCTGTCGAATGCATCGTTCCAGGCCTGTCGGAACTATTGTATCCTGGCTCTGGCATTGGAATCTATCAAACTGCGCAAGTTGTGTTTTCCCCTTTATTGTTCTGGTGACGGCTTATGACAGGAATCCCTAATAGCCTGTGTGCCTCTCTGCACAAATCGCACACAAATAATTCAGTATTTACAGTATCTTCTTGTGCCCCCTTGCATTAAGAGGACGTTTTATGTCTGTACTGCTGCCTACAATAAGCAATTTCCATGAATATCTTTGTGTTTACAGTGTGTTAATAGTTTACAGTATGTGTGCAAGTTTAAGCCAAGCATGCGGTATAAATAGCGTTTACAGTCTGCCCGTCTTAAGTACATTGTGCAAAGTTCAGTGTTCACAGCCTGTGTGTCGCGTGGCGAGCACCAAGGACATGTTTTGTCATGTAAAGTGGTCTTGCTGCATCACGGCTTCTGACGTTTGTAAATCGGCACGGTGTATGGCCATTTTGGCTGTATAATGTACACTCTGGACGTGATACGGATAGTGTACACTGTAATACTATCAGTCTACTATGTGTCAGCCATGGCTTTAAGTGGGTCGTGTCTATGTCCCGGGCAAATTTGACGATGAACCTTACTTAACACGTGTCTCTAGTTTCAGCCTGAGTGTGGCGCTGATAGTGGGAGCCCAAAGCTGCGGATTTCCCTGCTCTGTGTCTGTTGTCTCCCTTGCCACGCAAGCCTCCAGGGCACCATTAGCCCTCTGCCACGCCAGCTCGGGGGAGTCTTTCAAGGAGCTCCCCCTGAGCTGGCATAGTGGGAGAAGGCGCAGAAGGCGCCCTATTGTTATTAAATGCACCAAGAAAGCATCAGCACCCTATTTATTGAGATGATCACCTCCCTGCTCCGACGAATAAGCAAGGTGGTTTTCGTTAGAAAAGGGTGCTCAAGCATTAGCATGAGCAGAGCAGGAGGTTAAGAAAACAAATTGCCCCTACCCAGCATTGGCCAGGGTGACGAGGGGACGCCCTCTTTTTCTTAAACCCACCTGGGGCGCTGCCGCCGCATAGTCCGGCACTTCCCCCAACAGATGTACATACTAAACAATAACTATGCAAAATGGCCTAATTGAGTTTTAGCAGTATAACACTCATATCAGCCATTCAGCAATTTCATTTTTTTGTTTTGGATACAGTAAAACGAGGGGTTCATGCTGTGCCCTCTTGCCCCGCCTCTTCTGACCATGGAACGGTGTAGGAGGAGCTGAGAAATTTGGAACCAGAAGACTTCGGTTCCATTCCCAGCTCCTTCACGTTACAACAACCGTGTGATCCTGGGCAAATTATCTCATCACTGTGCCACAATCCTTTTACTAAATGCTACTTTAATACTACGCAACTGGCATTCTGTTCTTCCTGCATTTGTTTTAGGGGTGGTTCCTATTGCAGTGAACAAATACGTCTGTCTCCTGTGGGCACACTTAAGGCCTGATTTAAATACATGTTTTCCATGGGGCTTTCCCATGTTAAAACACTTTGGTAAATCAGGCCCTTAGAGTGGCATTTTGTGATGAGAAATATGAATGTGCATTGTCAGTGGTTCCAAACTCTGAAAATTATGCACTGTTAGAGCCATTGCAATCATAACGTTTAACACAGTTCTAAATAATAACAATGAAATGCATGGGCCATGTCCCATTCATAGGGTTTGAAGGACCCCGACCCGTTTTATCCCACTTAAAGGACTTGTATTAGCACATATTGAGCACATAATGCAAAGTTTAACATGTTGACAGTGTCATGTGTATACTGAGCACCATGTTTACAGCTTGCCTGGGTTTATGTTAATGGTAAATGTATTTATATCGTGCACCGTCAAAAACAGAGTTGGTCCCCAGGTGCTCATGCAGATCCGTAACAAGATGGTGGAGGGGTGGGGGATTAGGTTAGTCGGGTGAAGAGGGAGTAGGAAAGTAAGAAGAGTGTTCTGCTGTTGGCAGCTTCAGTTCGGTTTTCACTGTGCGCTGAGCTTTGGTGTAAGTATTGGATCGGAGTGAGACAGTGTGTGCTGTTGAGGCAGTTTATATTGCAGTGTGGTGAAGTCTGTGCGGTTTACTGTGCAAGAGATGGTTGTGCGAGTTTCGGGTGAATTAGGTAAGCAGAGATTAGAATTTGGGTTAGTGGGTTGTATATCCTGGTTCTCGCCGGTCTTGTTCTATTTAGGTGCAAACCTGTGGGTACGCTTAGTAGCTGGTTATATTTCTTGGCCATCTAAACCGTGGTTACCAGACATTTGGTCGAAAAGAATTGGTCGACCAGACAAATGGTCGAACCAATTTGGTCGAAAACCAAAAGGTCGAATTTTTTTATTTTTTATTTTCACCCCTTTTTTTGGGGGGGGGGGGCCCCCAACCCCCTTTTTTTTCTAAAAACCCATTTTTGTAAAAAACGAAAACCCGAAAAATAAATATATAATTAAAAAAAAAATTCGACCATTTGGTTTTCGACCAAATTGCGTTGACCAAATGTCATTCGACCAGTTTTAGGTGGACCAAATGGCTGGACACCCTAAACCGTTAGATTAGATGTGCTTTCCTGGTAGTGTTGTATGGATCTTAGGTAGGTGGGCTGGTTTTGTCTAGTCTTCCCCTTCTGGTGTTGGTGCTGTGTATTGGCCGCCCCCTTTATTCCCTCGCTGTCTAATCGGCCGTGGTCTGCTGGGTTTGGGATTTTTTACATTGATCGCATTATACAACTCGTGCAATGTTTACGGCTGCCTTGGCATCGGCAGACACTTAAAACACGATACAAATATTACGCTGTTCATAGGCTGCCTCTGATCTGGGTATTATAAGCACTTTATCAAAATCATACTTATTAAAACGTTTATGACAAACATACAGAAATTTTATTAATGCTTGATTTTTCATTGCCCTACTATTTCTTTCTTTTATCCTGGAAAGCGGAGACGTTTGCTAGTGAAATTATGCAGTGTTATAGTCCTTGTATAGTGCTTAATCCCACTTTCAGGCTGTTTCAGAACGCTGAAGGGGAAAGGGAAAGGGAAGTGGGGGTGGAGGTGGGTAGTAGAGAAAGAAGGCAGGGAGGAGGGGTATGGAGGGTGGTAGAGAAATCGGTAGAGGTGGGCTTCAAAAATAAACTGTCTGTCTGGCACTGAGTTAGTTTAGTTTGTGAGCAAAGTAAAACAAGTGACCAGGACAGCATAGTCCCAGGCATGGAGCTCACCACGCCCCCCCACCCCTTGATCAACGGTGTCATTGGCCTGGTCCTCCGTTTCCCCCGGTTGTCGCCGCAATGGATGCTTTTGCCTGGGAGCACTGGTGGCTCTCAACAATTTAAAAAGGCGCATCACCGAGGTGGGTTTATGAAATTGGGGTCCCGGCTTCTCTCTTTGTAGGTGAGTCTAAAATGTGCCACACATCTGATTTTGCAGTTTACATTGAATAGCATTTCAAAAACATATTTAGACTATCATACAGGTCAATGGACAAACTACTACTTCCCAAATCTGTATTTATGTACATTTATTGCATTTAGTTCTGGTTGTTAGAACAGCATGCTATCTGTTAGTCTCAATGTTATCGAAAGTTGCCCGTGTGGGTCGAGGTTCCTCAACAATGTACATCAGCACTCTCCCCTTTTAAGTTAGGTGTGCCTAAACAACATTCTAAGCCTTGTCCAAATAATATATGCTGGCATTGCCACTATAAAATCATCATGAGAATTGCCTCAACAACACATTCATGTTCATGCTGCTGAGCATACTATTCATAGAGAGGGAAGAGAGTGGTAAAGCGATGGATAGAGACAGTAAGTGATGGAGTGATTGCCCATGCTGCATGGAGATATAAAGGGCCTGATTAACAACGTTTTCCTATGGGTTTGCACCATCATAAAACTCTTCTGTGAATCAGGCCCATAGAGTACCAGGGGAACATAGCTGTCATGTGGCTCCATGTCGTGCAAAACACTTTCAGATAGTCCTGGATTTAAACATTACATACTGGGATTTTGTATTATTAGAGGCGTGTTACTTAAACACAAGGGACTCTGGGAGACTTATCAGTTGTATGATAATTGGCAAACTACGACTATCTGTGGTCACCCATGTACTACCACAGTTTGCATGTGATATGTACCATAGTTACGTGAAAACATTATTACAAATTAAATCTTATTGGTGGCTTCATTTTTAGGTTCTTATTTGAAACAAAATGTGGGCACGTTATTTACTCACCAAATCATTTGGTTAACTAAACTGTAATGGAAAAGCAAAACAAATCAGAATGAAAGAAAAGAAAAGAGAAGCCGAAAGTAGGCCCTGCAAGGTTATACGGCTATTCTTACTTTTAATTCAGGAGCATATTTTTCAAGGGCTGAGCACATTTTTGAAAGTTCAGTGTTTCTCTGATGCGGCCCAGAATTAGTGTGAGAAAACATCCCCTCAGACATTACCTCCAACTCCATTTATCCTTGTACCAGTCTTTACTTGTTGAGGAGTGCTGCTACTCTGCACTGGTAGAGGCTGCTTTTAGTACCGGGAGGAACGTAGGATACTGAGGGGACAAGTCCATATCAAATGACACCAGGTCAATGGCAGATGTACATTTTTTCATTAGTGGTGCGTTTATATTTCCCCAGAAATAGCTTGAGCGGCTGAGCGTAGCGAGAGAGCTCAAACTAGTGTGGGGGGGATGCAGAGGGTTCTCCCCCTGAGAAACTTCTTTAACTAATGGGTTGAAACAGAACATTTTGCAGCACAGGTTTTGCTAAAAACTGGACAAAAACACATAAAATTGGTTCTGTGAAGAGAGTCCCTTCCTATCAATGATTGCCAGATCACAAACAGTACACAGGTGCAGTGTACAACATTTTAACAATACATTTGGCCACAATATAAACCAGCGCTGCCAATGTGGAGCACTTTTTCATTGTTCCTATGTCTGATATATGCCAGCATTACCCTTTAAAATATGTTTCCATGTTGCCTGTCACCAATAATGTGTCAGTATTGACAATGTAAAGCACTTTAATGATGGTGTCCTTTCCACATGTCAGCACTGCGACTGTAAAACACATGTTCATGCCGACTGTGTCTATGATATATACCAGCCTTGCCCTGCACGTTTTGCGGCTGCCTGTGCCCAAACAGATGCCAGTTTTACCACTATTAAAAAACACACAATGGTACCCAGAATTTTTGCCAGGATGTCACTGTAAATCCCATTCATGGGACGGCCCTTAGAATCATCACACACACACACACTCACATGAATTCAAACTCTCTTGTGGAAAAAACATGTAAGCACACAAACACACACATACTGCATTCACACCATGCATGCACACAAACACTTTTTTTCCTCTTTTTTAAACTTACTTTTTCAACATGGTGTTACCAGCTTCCTCTGGTGCAAGGCAACAGCTAATCCAACCAGTAGGGCAGGCTGCAGGGTCTGCAGCATGGGGCAAGGTGGATGGGTGTTTATAAAATTATAACAGCACCTAAGCCAGAGATATTCACAGGGAGGTGGGTACAGGGGATGGACGCTGGCAGGTATTTACAAAAAATAAATCGATAAAGATAAAAGTAGCACTTCAGCAGTTGGGTTTTGATGTGCCACCATCAATCGCGGCTCACCTTTGGGCTCCAGCTCAATGTACAGGACCAGGGGTTTGGGAAAGGCAGTGGGCATGCCACGAAGATCAACTGACCTTGTAACAATGCTTGTGTTGCATGCATTAAATAGTGGGTCTGGAATGAGTCTTCTGTTTAAAATCAAAATAGGGGAATTTCCCACCTAACTAAATACATTCTTATATAGTGCAACACTAACCCAGAGGTCTCAGGGCGCTTACATAACAAACAACAGCAAGACATAAACAAGCGAAAGTGATAAGGGTGTAAGTGCAGTCACTATACATAGTAACAGAAGAAACCATTTCAGGGATATCAGGAGGTTTGTTGTTTGTTATTTATTATTCAGGCTAGGTGTCAAAAAGGGGTGTCTTAAGATGTTTCCTGAACTGCTGCAGTGTCGCACATTGTTTTATTTGCAGGGGGATTGAATTCCAGATTTTGGGCGCCCACGCATTAAAGCATGCTCCACCCAATTTCTTCAAGGTCATACGTGGTTGACTCAGTAACATCTGGTTATTTGATCACAGAGTCCGCTTTGATGTGGCTTTTTTAATTCTTGGTATAAGGTATTCAGGTGCATCACTCAAAAGGCATTTAAACACAATAACCGACCCTTTAAGATGAAGTTGTTGCTCTATGGAAAGCCAGTGTAGTTTTCTCCGGTATTCCGTGATATGAGTTTGACGACTCAGCCCACAGACAGCTCGAACCGCGCCATTTTGTATGACCTAAAGTGCTAATATTGCCCTTGGTTGTTCCCACGAGGATGCTATTGCAGTAGTCTAACTTGGTGTTAACTATAGCTGCTGCAATTGAAGCTCTATTCTGTTCTGACAGGTAAGGACGAATTTGCCACAAAAGATTTAAAAAGTAAGCACATGATGATTTAAGATAGGATACATGCTTCTGGAAAGAAAGGTGGTTGTCAAAAAACACTCCCAGGGTCTTAACATAATCACATACAGGGATAGTGTTACCATTTATCACAAAAGCTTTGCATCTAAGTTCTTCAATCTATGAGGTGTACTGACAATAAGCAGCTCTGTCTTTTTATCATTGAGAGCTAAAGAATTTAGGGTCATCCATTCCTGGATTGCCCCAAATATCTCATTGATAGTAGCCAGATCCTCCTCGTAGATACCAGATAGTTTAAAAACGATCTGGGTATCGTCGGCATAGCTGGCAAATTTTATGCCCATAGATTTAAGGAGATCGCACAGGCATTTGATATATTGAATAGCAGCGGGGACAAACATGATCCCTGGGTGACACCACAAGTGGCAGAAACCTTCTGGGACTGTGAGGGTCCCTTAGCAACACACGCAGTTCTAGGACCGAGGAAGGATTTTAACCAAGATACTGCTTCTGGAGAGAGACCTCCGAACACAGGCTGCTAGGAAGAGACTGTTCCCCCTTCTATTTGCGGGAGGTGATCTGGGTGACTGGTTCATGGATGAGAGAGTGTCCTAAGATGCTAGTCCTTGGCGGGAACATATGGCGGCGTGCCTGTCGGATGATGGGTGACCCCTTGCCGTGTAAGCCCCAGTTACCTCTGGTCACCCTGGCAAAGGAAGACGGGCAGCTGAGAGCTATTATCCGGACATATTGGGAGTCAGTGGGGTTGATTACTATGGGCGACATCTGGCAGGATGGGACTCTGATGGAGTTCGATGAACTGGAGGCAGGGTCGGGACTACACAGGGGTCAATATGTAACATATCATAGGGTGGTCCGGGAGGTCCGGAGCACGTGGCCCGAAACTACTTTGGCCGATGAACCGGATGCCACGCTGGAAACAATGTACGACGCATCAGAGGGTGGGCACGAGGTCTCTAGGTTGTACGAGATGTTGATGACAAAGGTTGGGAAGGATTTGGGGCACCTGAGACTGGAGTGGGAAGCGGAGATGGGGGCCCTGATGTTGGATGGGATGTGGGAGCGCGCCCTGGGGTACCATAAAAAGGTATCGAGGAACGCCAGGTTCAAGCAGATACAGCTCTATATTACGCACAGGGCATATATGACCCCCCTTAGAATTTCCAAATTTCTGGATAGTGGGCGGCAGGCGTGCCCCAAGTGTAACGAAGAGAATGCGGACATGATACACATGTTCTGGGCGTGCCCAGTGATTGCAACCTACTGGGGTGAAGTGGCGCAGAGGCTGGCAGGGAGGGGTATCACGCTTAAGGTGGATTCGGTTTGGGCTTGTCTGCTGGGAGGGTATCCCAGGGCGCGTAAGCTTCGACATGTTGAGAAACTTAAAGATCTGGCCTATGTGCTTGCCAAACGTAGGATAGCCATGGGGTGGAAGAAATGTCGTAAGCCGCGAGTGGAGGTCTGGTGGCGCGATCTCCAAAAATGGGCAGATGCCGAAACGACACTGTGGCAAGACGGCAGTATGGCAGGGGATGAGGAAGAAATAGGCTCTCTCACGGCATGGAAGTTATTGTTAACTGAGCTGTTTGGTGCGGGATCGGCCTCGGCTGGACTTGTGAGCGATGAGGCCCCACCGCACGGAACGGACACTGAAGGCGGACACTCTACAGGCTCATAGGGGGGAGGGATGGGGATTGCAGTGCCTTATTTTTTGTTTGTTTGGTTTTGTTGTTTGATGTGTTTTATTTATGTTTTGTTTTAATGTTGTTTGGTTGAGATAAAATAAAAATATATTTAAAAAAAAAAAAAGATACTGCTTCTGGAGAGCATAGAACTATTTTTTTAGGGCTGTCTGCTAGTAAATCATGACCGACCAAGTCGAAAGCAGAAGACGGGTCCAACAAAAGCAATAATGAAGACCTTCCTTCTTCTGTAATTTCTGTTAGGTTGGTTTTCAAATCCAACAGAGCTGTCTCGGTTCCATGATTAGTTCGGAAACCGGACTGTTCGTTTCGCCAAGATGTTATTTGTCTCAACAAATGCTTGAAGTTGTGTATAAGCTGTTTTGTCAAGAATTTTAAGTATGAACGGCACATTTGTAATGGAGCGGTAGTTTTCCACTACGAGGGGGTCTAGATGATCCTTTTTTAACAATGGGGTAATCCAAGCTTTCTTGATAGCAGTCAGAACCTGTGCCTCAGAGAAAGAACGATTAACAAGTTCTGTGACCCATGGGGTTAGTGTGCTTGCGAATTTCTGAAAGAGAGTAGTGGGGAAAATATTGCCTTTGCAGGACGTTGGCTTGAGCCCTTCTATGATCTCTAAAACCTCTTGTTCTGTCATTTTAGTAAAGGAGAAAATATTTGTACTCTGAGCAGAGTCATCCGAGCTTGAGATCACTGTATCCTCTGCTAAGCATTGTGATTCAATTGTTTTCTTAATACGCATTTGATGTTGCTGGGTTTTCTGACAAAAACTGTCCAATATGTCCTGACACCAGCCATTGTCTATGCTAAGCCTAGGTTCAACAATAGGATGTTTAAGTTCTTTGAGGATTGTAAAGAGTTCCTTAGATTTCAACGAGGCTCTTTCAATTCTAGTATTAAGAGATTGACATTTAGCTTCAAGTGTCAGATCCTCATACTCCTTGACTGATCATTTGTATGCAGTCAGTGTAAGAGGAGAGGGATGATTTTGCCATCGATGTTCAGATTTTCTCTTATTCTTTCTGGCCGAAATTAACTCTGTAGAAAAGCGTAGTTTGTAACCTTTCTGTTTCTTATTCTTAAAAGGGCGAAGAGTGGCAAGAATGGCAAATGTTTTATTAGTCACACCCCTAAAGGCAGCAGTACATTCCACTAGAGATAATCCACCAGCTAGAGGTGGTAATAAAGGTCGTACAGTAGATTGAAAGGCTTCAGATGTAATGTTTTTTAAATTGCGCATTTCCCTGTGTAGCATTGTTTCTCTCGGCATAGTGTCAAGTTTTATTGACAGATTAAAGTGCACCAAGAAATGGTCAGACCAGGGACATGTTTCTAAATTCTGTAGAGTTAAGGCCTGGTTTTTGGAGAGTATCATATCAAGTGTGTTCCCTGCTTTCTGTGTCGGTTTGTTTACTACAAGTTGTAAAAAGCCAAGAGATGACAGTGTTTGTAATAGGGTGTTACTCACCAGTAGCTGAACAGGTCGGGGCGTTGCTCAACCTTGGGATATCAACGAAGAGGGAGCTGCTCCGGTAAGTGTTCAGTCTAAGCTGGAATGTACCATTGGTACAAACCAGAACCAGACTTCCTCAACTCCAGGACTTCTTTAAGACAACTTTCCCCCTTGTTGTTCAAAATTACAATCAGAGGGATCGGTTACCCAAAAGAGCGGGGATATCCACACCGCCAAACCAAGGCTGTAGGAATAAAACAAAAGCACGGTTATACGTCAGGATAATTGACACCACTGTTTTATTCAAATCCAGGCAAAAGGAAATACCTGACGAAGGGCTTGGTAGGACTCTATGGCAACTATGGGCGTTAGTCAGGGACCTAAGAATACTAGGAATAAAGAAAAGGATAAATGAAACTATTATCCTACTAATACCCAAAGAGTAATACAAGAATCATCAAAGGCTTACCCAATCAGTATTTAGGCAGAGTTAGAGAAAATCAACGGTGGGACAAAATAACAAATAGGAAGGTTGGTATAGGGAACTAACCCGAACGGCACAAGGCTCGCAGCTAGTTCCGGGATGGTGCACTATTTCAGGAAAGCGTTCTAAGTGCACAGTTGATGTCCGAGTTTCCAAATTGAAGGAGTCTCAAAAGCACAATAATTCCCAGGGAAGAATGATGATGGTCACGGTGGCAGAACACAGACAGTTCAACAGTTCAAACGTTCCCCATTAACACATGAACAGGAGACTTACGCGAAGGAGATCTGCATCAAGCGATGTCTGAAGGGAAGTCCAGATCTTCCGGAGCAGGCTGAAAGCTGTGTAATACTTAGCAACACGTAAGTTGTAGTCTCAGCGTTATTTACCCAAACAGCAGTGGCAGTAAGCCTGGAGGATAACGTTCGCTGAGAAATGCAGGGGCTCGGCAGGCAGGTGGGACAGCTGCTGAAGGAATCGCTGTGAAGCGATGGAGCCGCAGGCCGACAGGACGGCTTGCCGGGAGTTCGTTCAACAATCCAAGGGATAGGACAAGAGAGTAGTCGAATAACGTACCGAATTCAGAAATGGAAAAGGCCTGGAAAAATAGTCAAACTTACAAAGAAACGCTAATTAGAAGCAGTGTTTCAGACTCTGGCACTCGTATTTAAATGCGTGGGCGGAGTCCGTTTTGCCATACGCGTGGTACGCGTAGCTGCCGTGTCATGTGATTACCAGGAACGCGGGCAGCAGAGAGACAACGTCTCCATGGTAACCTCCAGTGTTGCCAGAATGGAGATTCTTGGAAGCGAGAAGCATGGCGGAAAGCCGAACCGCGGCGTTTCATAACATAGGGATTGCACTTCCAGGTCCTACAAATTATTGGCCCATAAGTTGAAGTCCCCAAGGATGGTAACTGCGGAATTAGTTTTACACGAGCCTCCTATAAAGGCAAGCAGTTGTTCCTCAAAGAGAGGAGGGCTTTGCGGCGGCCTATATAGGATTATTACGCTTAATGAATGTAATGAATCAATATTCAATTTAAGTTGAAGTGCCTTATATGAATCAAGGTGTGGGGGTGTGGAAATATACAAATCTAGCGTTTGTCTAAAGATCATAGCCACACCACCCCCTCGCCCTGTCTTGCGATCAGTATGCAGGCCTCTATAGCCATCTGGTGTTGCAAGTGATATAGTGTGTAAGGCTGCATCATGGAGCCATGTCTCAGTTAGAATAAAAATGTCAAAGTTATTCTCTGTGATGCAGTCACAGATTTCAATGGGATGCATCACCATAGAGCGTGTATTCAGAAGTCCACATTTAATAGTAGTGTGGTTTTCATCTAGAAACAGTGGTGATATATCTTGAATTTATGGGGCATTTTCTATAAAATTCAATATAGCTGGAGTTGCTACAGGATTTAGGTCTATGCTTTTTACATATGCACTAGTCAAAGCAGGTGAGTGAGTTAAATCACGCCCCTCCCGATTTCCAGCAAAGAGCGGGTCATTACGAGTGTTTGCAAAGCTTAACTCATCTGCCTGTAATCGAATGTTCTTCGATTCCTCTGTATAGAGGAGACGAGGTCATACTGGTTCTTTTTTAACATTTGCATTTTAACGACAAGGTCCCCAAGTCATATTGTGGCAAATGTTAAAAAATAAAGAGAAGGGGCTGAGCAGAGCATTCACCGGAAATGAACCGGCTCCTACGCACCGCCTGACATGAAATTAAATAAACACAATGACTACAGGACCTATGGGAAATGTAGTTTGCGTCAATTACACGGCCCATGGGGAGCAGACAAAGTCGTGGGAATGCAAAATTAGCTAAAAAGGGTACAAATAAAGTTCACAGCGTTAGCGGTGACACAATTATTAGCAGCACGAGTGATTAAGATCTAATAAGTAAAAATATTCGAACTACACTGATAACCTGGGGATTGGTTGGATAGGTGGCTAGTGGGTTCCACCAGAACTTGACAATTTGCTAGCTTGGAGACCCAATAACAGTATCTCCACTGAAATTCTAAAATAAAAGAAGGATACAACTTTGGAAAAAACTTTGAATCATTCGTTTCAAAACCAAGAAAGTTGATAAGGACAGTTAAATAAGAGTGATAAGAGTGGCTTAGGGTGCACCATTCAAAAACACTTTGTTGACGTATGCACATAGAAAATAGTGCATAGCAACAGCAAGTGGAATGATGAAGTGCTAAGGAGACTAGCAGATGGGTGATAGACTGTGTCCCTCAATGTACGACAGGCAGGCGCAATTAACAAACGGCCTTATGGAATTGGCTTTGATAAGAGGTTGGATTAGTAAAATGATTGCAATGGTAAAAACAGATTTCAACAAACAAAAGCAATGTAAAATCAGATAAAACCAAGCAAAGGAAACGCCATTCGTTTTTGCTTGTGCGCTTGTTCATTGGATTTTACGATAAAATCACACATTTGTGATGGCTCCAAAAAGAAGGGGCCCAGTTCAAAGAATATACAAGCTGAAGTGCCAGTCATCACATGACTATTATTGCATGACCTTTTAGCCTCTGCTGCCTGATTAAATAGTGTTAGATTTTACATAAGCAACTGAGTCACAAAGCCTGTGGCTTACACAGCGTGCTACCGAAGCCCATAAAATGCTTTTCATCTGATATCTTCAATAATGTTAACACGTACCTCCAAATCTCATTTGCAAGAGTAGTCAATATCACACAGAGAATTGTAACCTCTAACATTCCGCATTTGAGGGGCTAAGTACCACTCTGAAATACAATATAGGCATACATGATATGAGACCATGTGCAGGAGGGCAGGTACTGGTTAATATCTATTGTTAGCAGCATGATGGACTATTGTGCCGTACCAAGACCCAGCACCAGTTTACCGGCCATGCCTATGTAAGAGAGAATGAAGATTGCCAAAGCGCGTAGCGCAGGAAGTCTTGATTCTATTAAAGGCACGGAGGCGAGCATTATGCTTTATCTTCTTTAATTCTGCTTAACAACAGCTTTTTAAATCTTCATATTTTCTTCTAATATATAGTTTCCTTTTTTTTTTTTTAAAGGTGCCCAACTGGCACAAAAAACAAAGAAATAACAAAATAAACTTGAAACCAAACAGAAGTGTATCAACTACATCTCCCATGCGTCTCTGGCCTCCTAGTAGTCCTAGCCCCAATCCTGTCCTCCAATGAGGTGTTCTCCTCTAGTATAAGTGTCCATCTGACTAGGTGCCTTCTTCTTCTTTTGCCTGTCTTCGAACTTCTTAACCTTAACAACAGTCTAATAAGAGTCTCATAATTGAACTCGCTGTCTTCTCTATCCTGTGCGATTCTTAGATCCTCCATGCTGATCTGCTAGCTGGTTATTCTCGAGGATTCTTCTGGTCCTCCCCTATATGGAAAGATATCCCAAGTGTAAGGGAGGGGAATTCGCTGCAAACCACATAACAGTTATGCATTCAGCACCAATAGCTTCTGATATAATGCTTAAAACAGCTAAGCTACTGTACAGGTCTCTCCTGTCCAGACACCTACATTATTGTGTACACCCGAATCCCTCTTGGGAGGGATAATGCTCGCCTCCATGTCTTTAATAGAATCAAGACTTCCTGTGCTATGCGCTTTGGCAATCTTCATTCTATGACAAGATCGGAGGCACGCATGATGCTTGTTCAAAGCTTTGTACCACTGCTGCTGCAATATTCGGCACTGGCTTAAAATAGCAAGTTCTGAAAACTGAATCACCAGACCAGTCTGTCGCCTTCATGATCTCCTGCATTGGAACTCCTGCTGCAAAAGCTCCGGAAGCCATGGCTCCTCTGGTCGAGTGAGCCCCGAATACAGAAATATCTATGCCTGTGATGTCCATTACCTCCTTCACCCATCTTGCAATAGTAGCTGTGGCAACTGCCTTGTACGGTTTTCTGCGCTATCAAGAGCTGAGTTACATTTCTAGGTCTTATGTCCGCTGTCGCTGCCTCATATGCCTTTATGCATTGCGCTACGCAGAACTTGCTATTGTCGGGAAAGTAGGGATAGGTAATAATCCTGGAGTTGGTTTTAGTGCACTGTGCTAAGTTAAACGCCACTCCCTCCGGATAGAAAATCTTCCTATCGATCTCCAGTGCTTTGACATCTGACACCCTTCTACAAGAAACCAGACATAGCAAGACAGCTTTCCTGAGAGCTGTCTTTTTGATAAGAGGTCATTTCTCGGCCATTGTTCGAATAGATGGAGTATCTTATTAACATCCCAGAGGGATGAGTATCTCGGCCTTGGCGGCTTGCTTACTTTTATCCCTTTTAGGAGTCTGGTTACCGCCGGGTGCTCTCCTACTGGGACACCGTCTACTAAATCGTGTCCCGCTGAAATGGCCGATCTGTACACTCCTATAGTTCTGAAGGCTTTCCCTTCAGAGATCAGAGATGCTAAAAAGTTTACCACCTGAACTATAGGGGCTGAAATGGGAGAAAAACCCCTCCCCCTGCACCATGAATCCCAGGCCTGCCATGCGGAATTATAGCTCCGGATTGTGGATGGGGCCCATGACACCTTGATAAGCTCTGTAGCCTCCTCTGAAAGTCCTGGCAAGCACCATCTGCGCCTGAAACTCTGCAGGCTAAGAGGGTCAGTATCTGATCCTGAATCAGCGGGTGAGGAGCTCCTGCTGGATCTAATAGAAGATCCGGCCTGTGAGAAATCCTCTGGGGGAAATCTGTGGAAAGTTCCATCAGAACTGTAAACCAAGCTTGCAATCTCCATTCCGGTGTCACTATGACAATTTTGGCTTTGTCTCTGCGCACCTTTGCTAGTTTCCTCGCCAGCATCGCGAAGGGGGGGGGAGCGTAATGTGTGTGACCCCTCGAGTAGTGCAGGAAAGTATCCGTGCCTATTGCTCCTGGGTCCAGCCTCCAGCTGAGGTATCTGGGTAGCTATGAATTCAGCCTCGAGGCGAAGAGATCTGTATGTAGCGGTCCCCATCTCTGGTGTAACTCTTTGAAGGCTGACCTGTGTAGAGTCCAGTCGCTGGAGTTTATTAAGTTTTGGGACTTCGAGGGGATTGGGTCCTCCGACGTATTCCATATCTATGATAGGTAATCACCACATCTGTGCTGCTTTGGAAAATCTTTCGGCGTCTGCGTCCTGTGTCGATGACGTCGATACGCTGTCCTCAAGGGCCTCCGTCGAGCCGACGTCACTGGATGTTATAAGTAGGATGCCCGACGCCCGTAGCCTCAGTTCCGTTTTGTCCGCGAACGTGTTTGCTTTGGAGATCTCGGCGTACCTCGGTTCTTCTGAGTTCTGTTCTTTCGGTTCTTCGAACCTGTTCGTTGTGAAGATTATCATGATGTCTTTGGCTTCTTCCACCTCGCGGCTGGGTTTTAAGAAGTGTGGGGACTGCGGGTCCAAGATGTCGTTGACGGACTCGCACGACGCCTGCCTCGGTGAGGACCACGACACGGATGATTGTGTTGACTGCCAGTCGCTTACGTCAAAGGCCTTGCGGGAGTGTAAGAAGAAGCTTTCTGTCGGTAAGGTGGCCAAGCCTTGGAAGTCGAGATCCACTGGGCTTCTCGACTGACGATTCGAGGGGCGATTATCCGCATCGTCGTTGTCGGTCCGGGGGGTCGCGGTCCCGTAGTAGGTCCTGCCATTCCTCTGCCTCTTCGAGGCACTCACGGAAGCGCCGTCATCGGTTGCCTTCCCTGTCCTCATCCAAGTCTAAAAATGTTTTTGTCCCTTTTTCTTGGCCCCCATTCCAGCTTCTGGATTACATTTCTGAGCTGGAAGAAGGGTCTGAGGAAGAAGGTTTGGTGCCTGTTGAGGTACCTGATGAGAATGTGTCTGGTCATAGCCAGTTTTAAGACTTGCGTCAGTCATTGCACGACGCCAGTGGTTTGGACACCTCTCCGGAGCTGGAGTTCAGTAGGCCTGAGCCTGGCACCCACGGCGAGTCCTCGTACCGGCGCCTTATGTCGAGGGTAACGGAATACTTGTGGTGGTCTGCATCACCAGTGGATTTTCTGCAGGATGACCTGACGGATATAATTGATCAAGGTCCACCAACTGACCCGGTGCTGCCATTTCATATGGCCCTGCAGAGAAGGGTGGCAGTGGCTTGGACTGCTCCGGAGAGTCTCCCGCCAGTGAGCAAGTCTTTGCTGAATAAATATCGTCCAGCCAGTAGCGACCCCAGCTACTTGACTACTTACCCCACTCCGGAGAGTTTGGTGGTCCAGGCGGCTACGGCCCCAGTGAAACAGGCGTTGTACACTACCATCCCTCCTGATAGGGACGACAAAATGTTTTGATGGCTGGGTGAAGAAAGTGTTTTCTTCAGGAAGTATGGCTTTACAGGCAGCCAACTCTGTGTGTGCTTTAGCACGTTTCGCTCATACTCTGTGGAATTGTGTCTCGTTGGCGGCTGAACACATTCCCAAAGGGGAGGAACGGGATGGCTTTCTTGCTCTTGTTCAGGATGGCAAGGATGCCATGTGTGAATCCATTCGGTCGTGTCTGAGCGTGGCAGATTGCGTCAGCCGGTCCATGGTGGCGAGCACCGTAATGCTCAGATTTGCGTGGTTGCGGAAGTCGGGGTTTGCTCCTGATGTACAAGCCCGCTCCTCAACATGCCCTTTGATGGTGAACATCTTTTTGGCAGCAAGGCTGATGAGAGCCTTGAGAGGTTGCAGACCTCCAAAGCTGCAGCAAAGTCGTTGAGCGCTGCAGTTTACCAACCTCCGCCTTTTCGTCCTAGGGGACAACAATAGTATTACTCATCCTTTGGTAGATCGAGAGGAGCTGCAAGTCAAAAAGGCCACCGTAGGAGTACCACAGGTGGAAAACAAGGTACTCGAGGAGCCAAGGCCGCTCGGGCAGTTGCCTCTTTACCCTCAGGGACTGCTGCAGCCGCTTCAGCTCAGTCATGAGGCCATGTCCCATGGTTCGCCGGTTGGGGGAAGGCTGGTGCAGCATCTTGTAGAATGGCGTGCCATTACTTCAGGGGTGTGGGTTCTGGAGCTCATAGCCCACGGCTACTGTCTTCCTTTCTGGCAGAAGCCTCACGACAATCCACCAGTGAATCTCTCTTTGAAGAGTCCGGATCCGCTCCTTGCGCAAGAAATCAAATCCCTGCTGTAGAAAGGCGCCATAGAACGGGTGCCTGTAGCGGAGAGGAACAAGGGATGGTATTTCCCTTATTTTGTGATTTCCAAGAAGGACGGGGGATTGAGACCCATCATGGACTTGCGCACTTTGAACAAGCTCCTCAGGAAGGACAAGTTCAAGATGGTTACTCTTTCTCAAGTCCTCCAGGCGCTTCAACTGCAGGACTGATTGGTGTCTCTCGACCTCAAGGATGCTTACTTTCATGTGCCGATCCATCCCAAGCACAAGAAGTACCTGAGGTTCACGGTTGGCGACTCGCACTTTCAGTTTCGGGTCATGCCATTCGGATTGACCTCCGCCCGAGGGTTTTCACCAAGCTCATGGTGGTGGTGGCAGCGTATCTCAGGAAAGGGGGGATTCACGTCTACCCCTACCTGGACGATTGGTTGATCAGGGCGCATTATCCCAAGCAAGTCCTGGATCATCTGTCCGTCATCTGCAACTCCCTTCACAAGCTGGGCTTCTCCCTCAAATTAAAGAAGTCCCACTTGACGCCAACTCAGCGGCTCCAGTACATCAGAGCAGTGCTCGACACGTCCCTGGGCCAGTGTTTCCCTCCCCAGGTGAGGGCTCATCACATTCAGCAGATGGTGCACCAGTTTCAACATGCCCAGAGTCTCCCGGCATTCGAGTTCTTGAGGTTGCTCGGCCTCATGGCATCCTGCATTCTTCTGGTGCCGGAGGCCAGTTTGCGGATGAGATCTCTGCAATGGGCTCTCAAGATGCAGTGGTCACAGTCCTCCGGCCGGATGTCGGACCCCGTTCAGGTGCCGCCTCGGTCGCCCAGGACCTTCTGTGGTGGGTCGTCGAAGGCAATCTGATGCGGGGGCTTCATTTTGGCTACCCTGACCGGAGGTGACGATCGTGACGGACGCATCCCTCATGGGATGGGGAGCTCATGCCAACGAGTTGACAGTCAGCGGTCGTTGGTCTCCATTGGAGTCCAGACTCCATATCAATCTGTTGGAGCTGAGGGCCATCAGGCTTGCCCTGAAGGCTTTTCTGCCGACTGTGCGAGGGAAGAGTGTCCTGATTCTGATGGACAACACAGTGGCCATGCACTACCTCAACAAAAAGGGGGGGCAGGGTCACTTCCTCTGTGCAAGGAGGCGATGCAGCTCTGGTTCTGGGTCATCCAGCAGGAAGTTTCGATCTCTGCAGTTCATCTGGCCGGAGACGAAAACGAAACGGCAGACGCTCTGAGCAGGCAGAGCGTGATCTCCCATGAGTGGGAGCTGGCTCAGGAGATTCTCCTGGAGATCTTTGCCCTTTGGGGGACCCCACAAGTGGATCTCTTCGCCTCCAGTGTCAACCGGAAGTGCGAAAGGTTCTGCTCGCAGGAATTTCCTCCAAGAGGAGCCTTAGGAGACGCGTTTGTGGTGGAGTGGTCCTTCCCACTGCTGTTTGCGTTTCCGCCAGTCCCCGTCATCCCACAAGTGCTGCAGAGCTTACGAAGGTTCGGTTCCCGGATGATCCTCATTGCTCCGGCATGGGCCCGGAGAACGTGGTACCCGGACCTTCTCGACTTGTCCATCTGCCCTCCACGCCGTCTTCCCTACCGAGACGATCTGCTCTCATGGGAGGGGGGGTCAGGTTCTTCATCCAGAGGTCAGATCCCTCAACCTTCACGCTTGGCTTCTGAAAAGCTGAGCTATAAGGATTGGACCTCCCTGAAGACGTGATGGAGGTGTTGCTTTCCGGCAGACGGCCTGCAACAAAGTCCCTGTACCGTTGCCGTTGGAGAAAGTTCTGCGACTGGTGCAGGGTTAAGAATGTGGATCCTTTTTCATGTGATATTCCTGTGGTTCTGTCTTTTTTGCTTTCTTTAGCTCACAAGGGCCTGCAAGTGGGTACCATTAAAGGTTACCTGGCGGCGCTGTCCATATTTAAGTGGTCGTCTGAGGGGTGTTCTTATTTCAAGATTCCTTTAATTTCTCAGTTTCTCAAAGGGCTCACTAATGTGTGTCCACCGTCACCTATCCAGGTGCCCAGTTATGATTTGAACCTTGTTCTGAAATTCCTAATGGGTGCTCCATTTGAGCCTTTACATTCTTGTCCTTTGAGACTGTTAACCCTTAAAACTGTGTTTTTAGTTGCGGTCACTTCCGCTCACAGAGTGAGTGAGTTGCAGGCACTTTATGTTAAGCCACCCTTCACAGTGTTTCATAAGGACAGGGTTGTCCTTAGAGTTCGTCCTTCCTTTCTTCCGAAAGATGTCTCCGAATTTCATTTAAGCCAGAAGGTCATTCTTCCGGCATTTTATCCTCCTCCACATCCTGGTAAGGAAGAGGAGAGGCTCCATAGGTTGGATCCTAGGAAAGCTTTAAGTTTCTACATTTCACGCATGTGCCGGGTCAGAGTGGACAATCAGCTCTTTATAGGTTAAGCTGGAAGGCATTTGGGACAAGCTGCTACTAAGCAGACTTTGTCTAGATAGATTATCTTGGAAATTTCTGAATGTTACCGCTTGGCGGGTAAGAACTAGGGGTATTGCTGCCTCTACTGCCCTGCAGAGGGGTGTTCCTATTCGTAACATCTGTGAAGCAGCCACTTGGGCTTTGGTCCATACTTTTGTACGACACTACTCCCTCGACTCTATCCATGGTCAGGATCTGGCCTTTGGCAAGGCGGTCCTTTACTCTGAAATTTGATTGGGCATTCTAAATTTCTATATTCTAAATTCTTTTCCCTCCTCCATACGTTGGTACTGCTTTGGGAGTCTGTCATAGATCTGGAATACGTCAGAGGACACAATCCCCTCGAAGAACAAGTTACTCTCTTACCTGGTAATGTTCTTTCGATGGGATGGTCCGACGACGTATTCCAGATCGCTCCCTCTTTACCTGCCCCGCTACAGAATTTCTTATGCGATTGCAGCTTACGTTTCCGCAAGGCTTTCTGTAGTCATTCTGGCAGAAGATTGGTGCCACACGTTCTGAGGAAAAAAGTACAACTGAGGCTCCGGGCGTCGGGCGTCCTACTTATAACATCCATTGACATCGGCTCGACTGAGGCACTCGAGGACAGCGTATCGACGTCTTTGATGCAGGACGCAGACGCCAAAAGAATTTCTGAAGCAGCACAGCTGTGGTGATTACCTGTCATAGATATGGAATACGTCGTTGGACCATCCCATCGAGAGAACGTTACCAGGTAAGAGAGTCATTTGTTCTTCCATTCTGCCACTGTATTCCTCACTCCCAGAAGATATTCGGCCCTGACTTCTATCTCTCTCTCTAGACAGGAGTGCCAGAAGTCCTTGGCTAGCTGCGCTAGCATCTTGGATCTCGTGCCTCCCAGCTTGTTGATATACCTGACCGCCGATATGTTGTCCATCAGCAGGAGGATGCAACATCTCACTCTGTCTTTCGTGAAGGCTCTGACTGCAAAAGAGCCCGCTAGGAGCTCTAGGCAGTTGATGTGCAGGGCTAGCTCTTCCTACGACCATTTTCCCCCTGTCTCTGGGTGTCCGCACCTGGTTCCCCATCCTGATCTGCTGGCGTCTGATTCTATGGTGAGCTCTGGAAGGTCTCCAAATATGGCACGGCCGTTCCAAGCCTCCATATTGTGAAGCCACCATCTGAGCTCTGTTTTGCTGTCCTCGTCCAATGGCACTAACCAATGGTCTCTCAAGCCCTTCTGTAAGTACCTGATCTTGAGCCTCTGTAGGGCTCGATAATGTAAAGGACCGGGGAAGATTGCCTGGATGGAGGCTGCAAATAGTCCAACTTTCCTTGCTAGATTCCGAAGCGATATAACCGGCTTCCTCAGAGCCGTCCTCGGGTCCTTCTTTATTGCTCTTATCTTGGCCGTCAGGAGCTCTAA
Organism: Ambystoma mexicanum; assembly: GCF_040938575.1. Classification (NCBI taxonomy): domain Eukaryota; kingdom Metazoa; phylum Chordata; class Amphibia; order Caudata; family Ambystomatidae; genus Ambystoma; species Ambystoma mexicanum. The sequence continues at coordinate 332,118,400 of NC_090924.1, read as the reverse complement.
TGTGGCCTTCTTGGTGTCTATTGTGAAGCCTAGAAATTCTGTCCTTCCGGATGGAGTCAGTACTGATTTCTCGGTGCTGATGAGAAATCCTAGCCCTGATATAAGAGATGTTGCCCATTGTACCTGGCTCTGCAATCTCTCCTTGTCCTCTGCAATGAACAGTATGTCGTCTGGGTAGATGATCATCCAAATCCCCTGGCTCCTCAGGGCTGTTCTAGCAGCCTGAAAAGCTTGGTAAAGGCCCAGGGTGCTGAGGCGAGGCTGAAAGGAAGAGTTTTGAATTGCCAAATCTCCCTCTCCCACTCGAACTGTAAATAGGGCCGAAACTGGGGTGGTGTGGGTATTGTGAGGCAGGCGTCCTTGAAATCTAGACCCGCTAACCAATCGTTTTTCCTGAGAAGGTCTGAGAGCAGATGGATTCCTTCCATCTTGAAATGTCTGTTTATCAACCAGCTTTTTAGCTCCTTTGGGTTGATAACCGGACCTCCCTTGCCCTTTCGATGTACGAGAAACATGTTGCTGAGGAAACCTGTACAGTGGAGTTGAGCTCTCTCTATGGCCTGTTTGCGCACTAGCTCCCGAATCTCTGCATCTAGTAGATTCTTCTCTGCTAAAGGGATATGCATGCGATGTGGGCTGCTAGTTGCTCTGGCTCTGCAATGAATTCTAGGTGGAATCCCTGCGCTGTCTGTAGCACCCAAGCGTCTGATGAAAGCTTGCGCCAATTGTGCGTGAAAAGCAGGGTTCTCCCGCCTACTGGGGGGTATACAACTGACTTCTCTCTCATCTGTGCTGTTGTTCTGCCTGTAGTATCCTCTGCTTCGGCATCCCCTGAATCCTCTACTTCTATTGCGTCTTTCTGCCGGGATTCCCAGTACTGGGCTCTCGGGCCCTGAGGTCTCCTTTTGGAGTTGTATCGGCCGGCCCCTGCAAAAACCTGACTGGGAAATACTTTTCTTATGGAAGACTGGGCTTTCTCAAGCGCTGTGTAAGTTCCCACAAACGTATTCATTTCCTTGATGAAAGTGTCGCCAAATAGTAGGCCAAGCACTCCCTCACCAGCTTCGTACGATGCTAGGTCTCCCAGCTTGCTATCAATCTTTAACACCATCAGTCTTCTCCTCTCTGCAGAGATTGTGCTATTTGTGTCTCTAAGCAAGCAGACGGCCCTCTGAGCCCATCTTGGTAGAATGGAGGGGTCCACCGGCTCACCCGTGTCCTTGGCCCTCTCCGCCAGGTCCATGATCTTAGCAATGGGTCCTGTAAGGTCAAGTATCTTGTCTTGACAAGACTTCCATGCTCTATCCATGCCCCTCCGAGCATCCTTGTTAGCTTTCGTAACGAAAGTCAGCATCTTTGGATCCATTTCTGGGCTGGGGTCTCTGCTACTTTGCCTGAGAGTTCAGGTCTTGGGCATTCTGCTCTAAGGCGAAATCTGGTCTCCTTCTCCAGTGGTCTCCTGATCTTTTGTGACATATAGATGGCCACTCTCGGAGATGGGGTCCACTCTGTGGATCTGGGGTGTCTGATTGCCTCAGGCTCAAACATGTCTGATGTGTCCTTATCTGGGGTACTCTCCACTAAGCTGGCTTTGCTTACTGGCTTTCTACTCTCCTCTTTGTCGAGGCTGTTGGCTTCCTCCTGTCCTTCCTCTTGGTCGTATTCCTCTGAGAAAGAGAGAGCGTCCCCTATATTATCTGCCCCTGGGGTAGGGGGTTAGAGGCTGGGCACAGCTGATGTTTTTGATAAAAATGCATCTATAAGCCTCCTGGGGCCTTTCATTCTTCCCCATTTCTGAGCCGGGGGCGGGGGAGGGGGGGTAGAAGAGTGTTTCCTCTTCCGGGCAGCTTTACACCCCCTTAAGGTATTTTCTAGAGGCTGTCTAGTGGAGGTCCCCTCACCTGGGTCATCTTGCGTGCCAGCTGGTGCCCAATATCTCCTCCAGGACCTGTAGTCTATCCTGTATAGGCTGCACTACCTGTGCCACTGCCTTTACTAGAGAGTCTCCCAGCACTCTCTTAAAGCTTTGTGAGAGGTTTATCTCCTCCTCCAGGAACTCGGGCTCCTGGTCGGTATAATCATACCAGTACTCCACTGGTCTGTCAGAGGCCATCTCTGTGAATTTATGGTAGGGAGGAGCAGCTGCAGGCCTTGTAGCTCTGCTGGATTGACCTGTATACACAGCAATTTCAGGTCAAGAGTTTCCTCGTAACAGTGTTAACTATATGTAATAATTCTTTTCTTTTTTTTTTTAAACCCTAATCTGGGTTCAGCCTCCGTAAATCTGAGGAAACGCTTTGAAATCGTGAGGAGAATGCTTTATTCCGCCACGTTGCTTGCTTCTTTTCTGTTCGCGAGTTAAACGTTACTAAAGCGGAGCCTACCGCGCATGTTCGGGCTCCCGTAACGCACAAAGACATCCCTGTCAGGCCAGCAAACTCCCTCAGGACGCAGGAACGTCCGCGCTCATGTGGAAATCTCTCCGGCCCTAGTGCAAGCGAGATCGCCTGCGGGCTTGGCTACAACAGAATGAAAAATCCGAAATATCAATCGCGTTCAGAGTTGTTTAAATATAATTTAAATATATATAATTTAAATATATATACAGCCTACGCTGCCTAAATTTTAAATATCTAAATTCCTAGCATATTCGCTGTGCGCTCAGCGGCAATTACGCTGCGAAGTATGAACGTTTTCTCATGCTGAGTCAATAAAACAGTGATAAGAATAAATGGGTACGTAGCTGTCAAAAGCCGCAAAAAAAAGAAGAGGAAGGCACCTAGTCAGATGGACACTTATACTAGAGGAGAACACCTCATTGGAGGACAGGATTGAGGCTAGGACTACTAGGAGGCCAGAGGGTCATGGGAGATGTAGTTGATACACTTCTGTTTGGTTTCAAGTTTATTTTGTAGTTTCTTTGTTTTTTGTGCCAGTTGGGCACCTTTTAAAAAAAAAAAGGAAACTATATTAGAAGAAAATATGAAGATTTAAAAAGCTGTTGTTAAGCAGAATTAAAGAAGATAAAACATAATGCTCACCTCCGGTCTTGTCATAGAATCAACATTCCGGTCTACTTGCTAGTTATGACCGATGCAAGGAAGATCGTGTAGTGTAACGATCATATGCCCATTTCTGGCTGGCATACATCTGAGCAGTGTTCATGCCATATCATTTACCTTCAGGACAACTAAAGTAGCTGCTCTGGCCCATACTTAATACCAGAGCTTATATTCCAACCATACCCGAATCCTCCAACCAATCACGGACCCCCATTTACAAAAGAAGACTTCCATTAAAGAGATGGCTATGATGGCCAGGGGAAGATTATTTCATTGTAGTGGGACAAGTAGAGAAAAGGAGCGACATCAGGAGGCGGCAAGAGGACGGGAGATTGATAGGTTGTAAAAAGATACCAGGAAGGGAAAGTTTGAGAGAAAAGTGAGATGCACTCAGCAAGGTAGTGTGGAGCACAAACGTGGATGGATTTATAGACTAGTAGTAGGACTTTAAAGAGAGACCAATTTTGCATGGAGTGCCATCCAGCATGGTGAAGGTGAACAGTGGTGGAGAAGGATCTGAGCCGGTTGAAAAGGGTAAGGTTGTATATTTAATGTATCATAATACAAGTGATCATATACATCCGTAAACCAGCACATTCAGGTTTTATTCGATCATACATAGACATAATGAATTAAGATATACTGGTGGCAGTCCTAAAATGCAGTGATAATTTCATTGTGCACCAATGGTCCACCTTCTGACCAACCCCAGGTAATAACGCACCAATTCATGCTTGCATCCAGCGGCTCCTCGTCCAGTGATCCAACTGCCCGTCCATTCTTTAAAATCGTATATGCTGGTGATTAATTGTGTCCAACTCCTATGCCCCACAACTACATTATGCGGCTCAATGTGGACTCAAATCAGAGTTTGCAATAGATCCCACACCTCATGCCATACACTATTGCGGCCAGCCTTTGCTATTGCTACATGTCTGTCTAATCAGTCTCCAATATTCATTTCAGCTTTAATGAACCTCCTGAGATCCTTAAGCCAACAGGCCAGGAGGGGACCCCTCAGAGATTTCCATGCCACTGCAATGCCTCCTTTGGCCACAATCAGGCCAGAGGAAAGTACCTTATTAAGCATCTTAGTCCTTTACCTTTCCCACAATTAAGTAAACCCAGTAAGCATAACTTTACTGATGCCTGAATCTGTATCATAGTGAGCTCACCCAGTGTATCTATCACTTGGTTCCAGAGTCGTTTAACCTTTTTGCAGTCCCACCACATATGTAAATATGAACCAGTATGTTTCTTACATCGTCAGCAGCTTCGCCTCGACCTTGCACAATTTTTACAATTAATGATTGGAGTTATGAATGCCCTCATAATACATTTATATTATATTATATCCATTGGAAACAAGTGTCTCTGGAGACCTATTTTGCATGAAGTAAAACCATGGCCCACTCAACATCAGTGATCAGCTCCTCCAGGTCATTCCCCCATTTACCCCACCATCTTTTCTAGTTGTCATCTCTGCGGCATAGATCTCAGTTATACGTTTAACCCCCTCGTCAGCCATTTTAGTGCAACATTAATGTCACGCATCTTAGGCCGCAAGGGAAACCCATTCCACAAAGTTAACGGCTTAGCACTGGAGTAGAGACAAGGATTTGAGCTGTGTGGTGCGTAGTGTGTGGGTGGTTGAGTCAGGCTGTGCTGGCAGTGGCCATGATTAACTGGCAGAGTTTCGAGTTGCTGTCAAAGAGAACTCCAAAGTTTTTTGCCATGGGTGAGGGAGTCAGGATTTTAGGGGGAAAGAGATTGGAGAGTGGGGTAAGCGCTTGTAGCAAGGAGAACAACGGCTTCCATCTTTGAAGTGTGTAGCATGGCACCAGTTAGGCAGTGGGTTTTGTGTTTGGAGATTGCAGGGGTGAAGAAGAAGAATATGGGCATAGTCAGTGACTAGATAATCATGAAATGAAAAGGAGGGCATTAATTTGCTGAGGGAGGATGTGTATAGGGAGAAGAGGAGTGTGCCTTGGACTGATCGTTGAGTATCAATCACAGGAAGGGCAGGGGTGTAGAATTCCTATAGCCCCACTCCCATCACTTTTTGTCAGGACCAACATAATGTCATAGACATATTGTCCCCTGGGGAAGTAGACAGTGGATACAGTCTGTGTATGTTTTTTGTACTTTAAAAATACACGTTCTATTATTCAGGCCTATTAGGCGGAGCTGCTTAGCTGGATTAAGAGCATCCTGGGAACGTGCCCCTCCCTTCACCCCATGGAGATCCTTCTGGGTGCCCCCAAGCCCGAGGGTGAGACGTTTCCCTTCTCTAGAGTGACGGGAGCTATGTTGAGAGCTGGTAGAATGGCCCTTGCACAGAAATGGAAAAGTCCTCACGCTCTGACGAAGACAGAATGGTTTCATAAACTTTTGACAATCTTTACGTACGAGAAACTTGCGGCGATCACCAATGATAACATGTCTTCTTTCTTACAGGAATGGACGATTGTGCTGTTAAATGCGGACTGTGAAGCCCTAAGGCTCTAATTTTCTCGAGCTAGGGGTTGGGTTTGAAGATGGGAGAGGGTGGCCAGTATCTACGTATGCTTCGTGCATTTGGGTGTTTTCCTGGGACCTTACTGATGGGGATGGGTTGTAGAAAAGTCTTACCTTGTTCAATACCTCTGCTCTAACTTCGTGCACGTTTTGTTTCTTGCTTATTGAATCCTGTGTAGCTCTCTGTTTGGGGGGGAGTAGGTTTTGGGGTGGTGGGTCGTGGGGGCGGGGGAAATGTGGAATAAAGTGTTTTATTTGTTGGGAATGTTTTGTGAATGTTGATATTTGAAATGCTTAATAAATACAAAGTGGAAAAAAAGAAATACACGTTCTGAACTATTGTGCACCTGGGAGCACCATGGCGACCAAGAATGTGTTCGTCAGTCGGCTGCATTGCTCCAGCAAATGTGTATTGGTTGCATTGTGGTAGTAGAGTTATTTTGCTAGAGTAGTTGAGATTGTCAAAGGTCTCCACCTTTCAAAATTGCAATTAGTCCTCTTTGACATTGAAATGTTGGTCCAACTGCAGTTGTCTATTAAAATTGCACTGAAATCTGATCTTGGAGGGCCACAGCATGAAAACGCCTGTTTTTGGACTAAGAACGAGTGGGGCATTTAAGGGAATGAGGAAGGATGAACATAGGTCAGGAGTGCCAAAATCCTAGAGAAGAGGTATAGATTTATCACAGTTTATTGGCAGTGAGTATATCATTCATGTGGCGAAAATTAGGCAATTCTATTTTTGTGCATGTAAATGTGCTGCCATTTGCTTAGAGAATTCATGCCAATTAACTGCACATTATCTGAAGTAGTGGTCATGCTAAACCCCTGTAACAGATCGGTTATATTGTAAAGCTTCTTTCATCTTTGTGCTGACCCGATCCTTCTAATTTTTTCAGCTGCAAGACCAAAGTACCACGTTCTCAGTTTTGGCACTGCGAATCAGAACTTCCAAATTGACCTTAAAGCTTAATTCACCTCTTCCTCACTCCTCCCACATCCACCAAAGTGAAGTGCGAATGCACCCACCTAATATCCTCAAACTGCAGACAAATGCATGCATGTGCTAGAAAATGCGATTTGGAAACGTACATTTGATGGTTTTGGTTAAAAAAAGAATGCTTTGTTTTCTATTTTCAGCATAAAGTACGTTATTGTGCTATCCAACTCATATGTACATTTGTTTTCCCTATGGTAGGCCCTACTTTTTAATATTTAAGTACAAAGCCACACCCTGCAATAGAATACGTTTGAGTAAATTCAATATGGAACAGAGACACAACATGCTATTTTATATTTAATAACTGTCAAATATACCATATAGAGACATGCTGTGCTGCATTAATTTCTAAGCATGCATCTGTATGGTATGACAAAGGAGAAGAAGGACCTGCATGAAGGAGGAGGTGGAGACTGGATGGAGGAGGGCTGGGGCGGAGGAGAGGTACTGAATTACAATGTATCCCATTCTAAAAGCTCACATACTGTGAAATATTTTGGCTAAATTGGCTTTGGCAGCTTTCAGCCCAAACTAATATTTTCAAGCTCTAACTAAAAGATCTCTGCCCTTAAAAATTGTCAAGCTGCGATTTTCGAATCTATTGAACTCAAGCTCACATTTCCCAAACTTTTAACCAGTAACTTTTTTACCTGTATGAAGGCGTGTTCTTAACAGGCTTCAATAGGCCTATGTAGGTGTGCATAAAAGTTAGAACGGTTCGGAATTCTGATCATTTACAATTGAGAAAACGTTGAATTCGAAGTTCTTGTGATTTGTGCTTCGAAGCACAATACCAACGATTCCAAATTCAAACATCTGAACACATTTGAATTCCTGAACGTAACCGCAAAGCGCAACGCTAGGCTCATAAAGATTTTTTAAATTCGGAAATAGTACCCCCTTGGCACAGGTGCTGAAGTATTCAGGTAAGAAAACTATTTTCAAAGGATGTCGGTGCATACACCTGCAGCATGGGTTCTTATTATGTGGCCCTCCAGATGCTTTGGGATTCAATTCCCAACATCACTAGTAGCCATCATAGTCAATGGTAAAGGATGATGGGAGATGTAGTCCTAAACACCTTGGTGGCCACATAAGGAGAACCATGACCTATAGAGTCAGGTTTTGGCAGTGCTTTTTCCAAACAAATAGAAGACTGGGGGGTTTCTTATGAACAGATGTTAGATGGGGTCATGGGGTTTTACACTGTGCTTCCCTGCCATTTGGATGGTTTTGTTGCACTGTGGGATCTGCAAGGGACTAGGGTAGAGTTTGGTTAGTGCAGACACTGGGAACATTCTAGATAGCTTTGCTGTGATGTTGGTGTTTGCAGGTAGAAAGACCATTGTTCTGCTTGCAGCAATGTTTTCAGGTAATTTGTGCTGTGGACGTTTGAAAGACCTGTATCTAGAAGTGTGACCATAGTGGGAGAATGGGATGGTTGGAACTGCACTAGTGGGAAAAGCGTAGAGTTCTGCTGTTTCTTAGTCTGTGTTGCGAGGCAGTGTTCAGTTCCTGTGTGTGGGTAACTTAATGACGTTTAAAGTAAAATATGGAGAGTTTCAGCACGTCAAAGCTTATCCATTTACAAGGACTAGAAAACAATTTTTTCTTGCTAATCAATGAAGAAATGCGCTCCCACGTGTGCCAGCCTGCCCCAGAGCTGATTTTAGAGCCTCTCTTAAGTTGAGCGTCACTCACGGTGCCAACAGTCGAGGATGCTGGCTCATTTCCTTGCCTGCTTATATACACGTCCTTCCGCTGCCCACCTAGCTGCATTCCGTTTGCCCCTGGTGTGCTTTTGGCAATGCTGTAGCTGGTTCCTTTATGCCAGTTTAAAACCAGGTTGCATCTGCTCTTTCTGGATCAGCGGGCCGTGTCAAAGACTCGAGTTTGGCTTCGTATTCCCCGGCTTAGGACGCCGTTCCCATTTCCTGGGAACGGGCGTCCGGCCAGGGTCGGCCTAAACAAGATCCAAAATTTAAAACGATCCCATGCGCGGGTGGGCCTTTGAAGCCCACTGCCAGGAAGCGCCAAGTCTGTTCTTCATATTCCGCTCTGTTGCTGCGAACCCTCCATCGTGTAAACAGCCACCATGGCGAGGGAACCCGGAGGAGGAAGGATAGCTTTGAGTTCAGATTCCCCAGAAACTGGCTTTCGGGGTACTTTGCAACATTCCAATACTTCCAAGCGAGGATTTCAAAAATGCACACAATTTGCAAAAGCATTGACGTTTTAGGCTTTGAATGTTTTTCTATCATTTTTGAAGTGCATTGGATTGCTTGTGGAAGCAGCATTTACTAGATACATGTACTGTACCCTGCCGCTGCAGATCAGCATGGACTAGCGGTTACATGTCTTTATACCGGGATATTGTATATCCAATGCCCATATATTTTAAAACATATACCTTGAAAACCTTAATATTGAATTTTGTTTGTATTTTTTATTTTTGTTGGTATTTTTTTGTGGTGGAGGGGTCCCCCCAAGCCCCTGTTTCCGACCCCTAAAAACCCACCCCGGCCGTTTCCCCCCAAAAAATTTAAGCCTTAACACCACCATAAATATATTCGATATAAGGGTTTTCAGTGTACATGTTTAGATATAGGATTGATCCGGTATACAATTTTCGATATAAACTGTATACCGGAATTTGTGTCTAGTCTGATCGTCGAGCAAATGGTTTACCAAGGAGGCAGATTCACCCCTAACGGGTGAGACGTACACATTTTGAGGTCGGACTGCACATTCAATCCATCCATGTCGAATCTGAAACCTTGAAGCATGACTAGAACAGTGCATAGAGATGTGGTTCTGCTCATATCTTCTCTGTGTGTAGAGGAGCTGTTGAGAGGAAGACCTCCTGCCACATGGGTAGCCCTCCTGCCAGTGCCAACGCTTTAATTTAGGTGCATGCCTTTCTTCCCATCAGGTCTAGGAGCTCAGGGGCCCAGTGGAGCTGCCTGTGCCATATACTGCTTAACAATCACTTTTCAATAACATCACAAGCAACCCTTGACATGTTTCGGTCACCTTTTGGGGGGCTGAAAAGGGACTGATTTGCTTCTGGCTGGTCGGCTTCAGTAGTGCTGCAGACAGGCTAATGGAAACATTTACGAAAGGTTGCACAGAGCCAGAATGCCAGAGGTTGTGATTAATTCAAAACCTTTCACCCATTACTTTTTGGTTTTAGTCTGTCTCCTTAAGTGAGGAAGGATGTTTACAAATATGGGTCCATGGCTTGCTTGTTGCTCCATAGAAAACCACGCTGCCCGCCAATGGCTGGACACAAGTAGGATGGCGGATTTCAGAGGTTGGTTGTGGTTCCTTTGTAAATGAACGTGATCGAGTAGTTTCGGCCCGACTGCTCTCGTTTGGTGGCAGTAACAACAACGATTTGCACATTGCTGGTATGCTGTTGCACAGACAGGCTACAAATACTGTGTTTTTGAAGGTTGCCCAGAGCAATACCAGCGGTTAAGATTAAATCCAAAAGCCCCCTTCATCACTTTTTGAATTTAGTGCAATTTGTTTATAATGTGCCTATGGTGATAGATTGGTGATATTTTATTCATATTACATTATTGTGGGTATTTGAATCAATTTCACTAATACAATTCAGTAACGTATTGGCTGTGTAAGGTTATATCACTCCTCTTCCTGTGTTGCAATCCAACATGTAAAATAGTTATCTCACCTGAGGATTTTGAAAAAGCGTGCACATTGTCTATGCATTTTTTGTGTCTGTTAGCTAGGTAATCGCAATTCCGGGCCTCGAGGGCCGGAAACATGTTGGATTTTTAGGACACCCTGTTTAATATTCACAAGATGAATTTGCATACAATGCTAAATGCATGCACATTTTTTTGCATTAATATTAATGAGGGTTATCCTGAAAATCCATCAGGATTCCGACCCTGGAGGCCGGAGTTGGACAACCGTGATCTAGACTATTGAGAATGGGGGATACATATTTGCATTGGAAAAGGAGGCACCTGGTAGCCAGACGCTTGGTCATTGTTCTTAGAGTTGGCCTCGTGTGTTATTTGCCTGAAATGCTAATGAAATTGAAAAAACCAAACTATGCAGTATTAAAAAACGTTCTAGAGTGGTTACAATGTGACATTTTTTGCAGGTTGTAAATTGGGTTGAGTCAGTTTGATCGAGTGGAACGTGTGTACATTTTTCAGAGGCTTGTGGATCTGCTTAGATCACATGCTATGCATAGGCTGACATCTAGTGGTAGCCGCAGAGTATTACATTATTTGTTTTTGAAACTGGAAAAGCGAGGGCGTGCCAGTAATACTATCCCTCGTGTGACATCCCCTGTACCCAAGGTCCTTCACACATCGAGGTCCCTCAGATTGTTTATTTCTGCCATCATAGTCGGACATAAGTATTCTGGTTAACGCCTTTAGTTTTATAAGTTTCAATTTAGACTTCTTTCTTTCCTTTTCAACGGCCGTACCACTGGCAGATTTTCGGCAACGGCATTCAAGGACAGGTTCTTCATCGACAACTACTTCACCCGTCTCGACGAACTTTGTGGCCTTTCACAGTAGGGAGAGTGCGGGGAGGGCACAACTTCTTTCTTTAGAGAATGCCTATTTCCCTATTCTTCCCTTTCCATCACCAAGCTGCCATCTTTCTATACTATGGAAAACACACCATTGAAATTTTGCCCTTCCTGTAAAAGGAAGTTTCCCTGGAAGGACTCACCCAGGGTGTGTAACCTCTGCCTCCCCAGGCACCATTCCAAAAAGTATTGCAAGTTCTGCAGACTTTTTTGACCCAAGACACTAAAGGACGGGAAGACTAAGCGCTTGGTCCATCACACCATGCAGGTAGAGGCCACCATGGAGGTGGAGGGAGCCTCCAGCAATGGCAGCGTCGGCGTCCTAAGTGACGCCGAGTGCGTTCGGGGCCTGTCGGTTTCCTGTGTGCGAACCCCCGACTCCAACAGGCAGGCCAGCTGTTCGGGTATAGAGACAACACCCGGCGGCTAGAGCACCAACACTGCACGCCACACAAAACACATCCCTGATGGCCGAAAGTCGACTGCATCGTCGACCAATAAGCCGCACGCAGTGTCGAAGGGAAAGTCCGAAAGGTCCCTGTCCTCTGGGCCATCGTGATCGTGTTTTCCACATGACAGGCACCCAAAACACACGCCAAAGTCTGTTTCCGACACCGTGAGAAAAACAGACAAATCCTCGGGTACCGGCGAACGTGTGTCGAAAGACGCTTGACGGCCCTTTCCAATAATTCCAAGATGAGAGAACTGTCCCACACACTCTCCTCAAGTCTAAAACATCAAAGCACACTACATCTTCAACGCCCCTTCCCTCTAAATCCCCTATTTCAAAGTATAAGGAACACTCTGCCCCTAGTGACACCCTTTCAGGGGCAATGCTCACAAACAATCCTCTACATCAGATGCTTACTCTACCCCTGTACCCACACGTTTTCCGAGCTCCACCCAATGGACCCCTGAACAATTTGATAGAGTAATGAAGAGAATGTCAAGCTTTGTTGATTGTCTTGATCAATACCCTGATTAACTGTCCAGCCTCCAAGGGCCCTCTCAAGGGGGGGCAGCTAAAGACCAGCCTGCCACCAAAAGGCCTCGTCTGGACACTTCCCAAACTAGTACCTCACAAAAATTACCTGACAAGCTATACTACATTGACACTTCAGGCTTGCAGGAGCAAGGTTCAATAGCAGACCAATGGGATCATGGGGACCTAGATGACACACACCAATATTATGATGACGATGATGATGATGATCTCTACATCATACAATCTCCGGATCATCATGACCAACACATGGCTGACTCCCTTGTGGATAATCAGCTGCGGTATAATGAGCTCCTCTTAAAAGGTGCCGAACATTTTAGAATTGAAACCCAAGAGGCACAAGTTGACAAAGACTTTGTTGAGGACATCCTTGGGGAAAAGAGGTCTGCAGCTCAGTTTATACCACTCCTGCAGTCCATCCAGAGGCACACTCAGCCTTCATTACTTTCCCCCAACCTTACGAAGGCAGTTAACTCCCATATTGAAAAGATGTTCAGACCAGCCCCTCTGAACCACTGTACAGCGGGTCAATTAAAGTCTGACTCTCTTGTCGTAACTACCACAAGAAAGCGAGCGGGCACACCCTTAGCCTCTGCTGGATCCCCTCCTGACAAGGAGAGCAAGAAAATATATACACTGGGCAGGAAAGTAGCTTGCTCGGCTGCATACCAAGTAAGGCTAGCCAAGCACACCACGCTCTTGGCAAGTTATAATTGCCAAAAATGGGACGAAATCTCACAACAAATCGACTCTGTCCCAGAGCCCTTTAAAACACAGCTTTTAAAAACAGTGGCTGAGGGTAAGCAGTTGATAAATTGCATCCTGAAGAATAATCTGGATCCAGTGGATAGCACAGGCTGTATAGTAGTTGAGGGAACCCTCATTAAGCCCCATGCATGTTTACAACAATCCAGCTTAAAACTGGAAACTCAAGCCACCCTGCTAAATATGCCGATTGAAGCAAACACCTTAATTGGGAAAGCAGTCGAGGATGCACTAAAAAGTGCTTTAGAGGAGTATGACACCCTCAAGTCCCTGGGACAGCTCACGGATAAACCTTTTGTGCAAAGAGGCGCATTTAATACATGCTGTTTTCGAGGACAAAATTCCCAGCGGTCCTCTAACTATAACCAGGGCAGACAAGCTTCTTCTTGGGGTTCCTCGCAAAGGGCAATCCTCCCATCAAAATGTTCAAAGGGGGCACAGAAGGTCGAGGAGTAGAGGCAGATCCTCCTCCACCAGAGGCTCCACCCCACCAAAGCAATGACCACGTGCTCCAGGTCACCTCCCATGCTTCTCTAGTAGGAGGTTGCATTTGTAATTTTTCCTACGTATGGGTGGGGATCACGTCAGGCAAGTGGGTACTTTTCACTGTAGTGGGAGGTTATTGCATAGAACGTATACAGACACCACCCAACCACCCGCCAAAACAAAGACAGAAAAACACAGGAGGAACAGCGCAATCTGCTGGAAGAGGTCAAAGCACTGCTAGAAATGGACGTCATAGAAATCTTCCCAGCAAACCAGGTAAACAAGGGTATCTATTCAATGTACTTCCTTGTTCCAAAGAAAGACATAAAAATGCGCCCTGTCCTAGACCTGCACCCTGCAAACACATATGTCAAGCCACAACATTTTTGTATGACAACCCTACAAGAAGTAATCCCACTGCTAAAACAAGGGGACTACATGGCAACATTGGACATGAAAGATGCACACTTTCATATTTCAGTGTTCCCAGCGCACAGAAAATTCCTGCGCTTCAAGATAGCAAATCAACACTTCCAATTGAAGGTACTACCTTTCGGCATAGCCTCCGCTCCAAGGGTATTCACTAAGGTATTGGCGTTAGTGGTGACGCATTTACACAATCAATCCAAGTGTACCCATATCTGGACTGGCTGATAACAGGGGATTCTCCCCAAATTTGAAAGCAAAATACCCAAAGAACCATGAACCTTCTGTTCTAATTGGGTTTCCCAATTAATGAGATAAAATCATGCCTTGTTCCAAGCCAAACCAAACAGTTCCTAGGGGCTATCTTAGACAGAACAGGGCCTAGTCTTCCACACAAACGAATGTGTTGTAAACATACTGCTGCAAATACCTCATTATCTGGCCGGTCGCCAAATAAAAAAAAATGCAAGGCAATGCGCCTGCTCACGAAGATGGCTTCATGCATTTATCTGGTTCCACACGCACGGTTGCGCATGCGCCCAATGCAGGAGTGGTTAGCAAAACAGTGGTCTTAGGCAAGCAGTAAGTGGGATGATCTAGTGGTTGTTTCGCTAACCCTAGTAGAAGCACTTCACCGGTGGTCAAAGGAAAATCTGTTAAAAGGGAAACGCTTTCACAATCATCCAGTACAAACAGTAATTACAACAGACTCCTAGCTCTCTGATTGGGGAGTCCATTACCTGCACCACACAGTGCAAGGCCTGTAGCCATAAATCACAGCCCAAAACCACATTAACCTTCTAGAACTACTAGCGATGGCCAAAGCCCTGCAAGCTTTCCAACTGCATCTAACAGGCCAAACAGTGCAAGTTCTCACAGACCGCATCACAGCCATGTGCTACATAAATAAGCAGGGAGGCACACACTCTCCAAGTCTGTCCAGGCTATCCCCGAAAATGTGGAAGTGGGGACTCAAGCGGAACATGTTCCTGGTGTCTCAGCATGTTCCAGCGTAACTCAATTCCTGAGCAAAGTCTCTAAGCAGAGATCCTCAACCTGAGGAACACGAATGGCAACTCACCAGAGGAATTCTAGACAATGTCTTCTCCCTCTGGGGTTATTGATGTATCCCTGAGCCAGTGATGACAGGGAGCAGGAACCAGGCTGACTCAGGTTAGTGCAAAAGGAAACAGGCTTTATTCTTCTTGGTTACATAGCATAGTCATTAAAGGTAGGAGAGTAGGAGATAAGCCTCTGCCCTGGTTCCTAGTCCATCTCCCAGTCCCAACCGTCACTCACTAGAATCCTCAGGCCCCCCAAACTCCAAGCTCCACTTAAACATTCTAGGAGGCCCTTGCACACACTCAGCCATTCAATACAGTCATACCAGGATACCAGCCATTCATCACAGTCATACCAGGATACCACACATCCCCCTCCTTAACAAACAAACAGAAATCAGAATACTCTCACCATCATGTTAGGATCACAATCAAAAGAAACCAAACACTTTCTACCCCGGCCTGCCACACCGGGGTCTCAGTGCTGCCACCACCAAGCGCATACCTTGCCACATGGACAATCAAATCTAAACTACCATCCTAACCCTCCTAACCTACCACCTTTTGCCAGAACTGCCACTCCTGGCCTCAAGCCTGCCACACTTGAGCACTAACCCTGTCTCAACGAGACCAACATACCTTCCAACATATAGTGTAGCCAAAACGTACACAATTGGCCTGAAAAAATCCTAACATGCTAGCATCAACAAAACCAACAGTATCCAAAACAAACACTCTTCAGCACCTATCCCTTCTCCCCTAAAGAAAACACAGAAAAGGATGAAAATGAAAGCAAGAGACTAACTGGACAAAGACCACATAAACCACAAAACGCAACCATAGAAAGGAAGAAAAATGGTGGGAAAACCCAAACACGGTTAAAACCATGCAAAATAGCAGTAACACAACCGTTACAAAGATGGAATAAACTGTGTGCATAGGATGAAAAAAATGCTGGAATTCTTATTAAAGCCAACTTCCACAGCTCCCAGTAAAATGTAATAAACTTTGATGTTAAAAATTTTAACAATTCAAATTTGTCAGTGCGTGGTTAAACTGGTCCTCCACCGACCACAACTACAACCCAAAAGAATTTAACCACAGTCAAAAAGTCTAACACTGACCTACAAACTGTGTGCCACTCCAAAAACCTATTAGACATAAAAATCAACTGGCGTGCAAACAACAGAGCTCAACCTTGCACCGCCTGGCACTACAGACAACTTCTAGGAGTCAATTTACTCCTAACCAAAAAAAACACCACTATGTACGGTCACCTTAAATGCACATATCTACAAAAATGGGCCTCCTGCCCAAAACTCCCATGCAAATGCAAAGGCATGACCACAAACTCCAAAATGGGCCCCGTGCTCTGGTGTCTACTTATCTACCCTGCTGAAGGGTTAACCTCTACTGGAGCACTACTACAAAAAGTGTCCAAACTCCAAAAAAAATAAATCCTGAGGTTACTACAAAAAGTTTTTCGAGATAAAGGCAAACACACCTGGCCGGCATGTGAAAGCCTCCCCAACAAAATACATGTAACTCCCAACACATGTATAACAACCACTCCACTACAAACGTGTAGCCATTCACACGTGCACAACAATCATGCTGACATCTTTCCTCATGTGCACACCCATATGTCACATGCTCACAATTACTACAACCTTGCACTCAATTGCAAATTCAAAATTTCTAGTCCACACAACACATATATTCTACCATATATGCATTAACATTTTTTACATTTTCTAAATTTGGATGTGTTGCAGCACCAGCCATGGTGGTGATCAGTCACCATGCTGGAGTCGCAAGAGAAATCAGTATAACCTTTGAAGTGATTAAGATGAACTCCTGACATAAACACATGTATCATTCTAACATCCCTGTCATACTGATTAGAATCTACTGCAAGACATTGTGGACATTTCAGAAATTTGAACCGAAATTACTAATTATGCTTCTTGTGTACAAAAAACAGCATCATTTCTTAAACCAGTTCTAAAATGGATGTGCTGCTACCTAAAAATACATGCTGCATCCCGACATGCATTCACTTCCCCAATTTGTTCCCTTAACTTCAAAAGTCCACAAACTCGCATAGATTTCAATACTAAAATGTATCATTATTCTCAACATTTGTAAATAAATAGCATTAGTCATGAACCTACAGTCATGAACGTCCTCCTGAAAACAAAATTATTAATGAAAGTCCTCCTTAAAATAAACATGTTCAATAATATTTCAGAATTGCTTCGAGAAAAAAAAACGTGATCTGCAATTACTCAGCATTTACTTCACTACCAATTTAGCAAATCAACACGGAAATGCTCTATTCTTCCACAACTCACACTGCTTCTGAGATGCCGGGCGTGAGTGTTTAAATAAGCAACATACAATTTGTTCTCCACGAACTAATTGTTCTCCACAATGCCTTGGCGAAGAAAAAAAAAACACAGTACCTCGTAAAAGCATCTCTCCAAATACTCCACTACTGATTTCATCCATGAAGCAAACGTCAAATACCTCGCACACTAGCATTTCTCCAATCCACACAGTAAGTTAGTATGAGTACCTCTTTAACAGTCCATAACAGACTTGTTTCCTTGCATCGAGTGTTTATATAGAAATGGTTCCAAAACACGATCCTTTAACCCTTTTAGGTAAAGTACACTCTACGACTCTGGGTGAACCTTTTTAGTTCATTTATTGGATTCTCTTCATGACGAATGACTCACGGTTCACAGCCCTTCCTTTGATGTTGGCCGTGGTACGCTCTTCCGAAGCAATAACAATGGCACTTCCCGGTACATCATCACGCACCGCCACGCCTCTAGGACCTCTCTTCAGATGCAGGCCTCATCTTCAAACCACGCAGCTCCGGAGCTCCGAAAATGGAAAAACAGATGGTGTAGGCATTTCTCATGCATTCCAGCCAGCGGCACGGCTGGAATGCAGGGGCTCAAATGGGCGCGCGCCACCCACGGCCCCCAAGGACCCTCCAGAAGAAGAAAAAAAAACACCAATATATTTTTTTTTTTTCTTTTCATGTTGATTTAGAAAGTTCCTCACGGACTTCAGGTCCCAGAAACCCTTGCAACGCCGCTCGGATCCACAGTAAATCTCCGGGCCAAACTCCAATGGCAAACTGCATCTGTCAGTGAGTCCTGTTTGATGCCATACAACAGGCTGCTCCATGGCCTCCTGGCATAAAATGGCAAAACTCCTGCTGCCAATATTCCTCAGCTACTCCAGTACCCATCCTCATGCCAAAGTCTTCATGTATGGGTTACCAATACCTGATGCCCCAGCCATTGCCAGGATTACTTCATCTTCCGATGTCAAGACAGGTACACGGCATCAGGATTCTCCTCTTCAGTACTCCTTCACTCCTTCACTCTCCATACCATACTCCAGGTTCAAAATCCTTGTCGCCAAATGATGTATCCCTGAGCTAGTGATGACGGAGCAGGAACCAGGCTGACTCAGGTTAGTGTAAAAGGAAACAGGCTTTATTCTTCTTGGTTACATAGCATAGTCATTAAAGGTAGGAGAGTAGGAGATAAGCCTCTGCTCTGGTTCCTAGTCCATCTCCCAGTCCCAACCGTCACTCACTAGAATCCTCAGGCCCCCCACACTCCAAGCTCCACTTAAACATTCTAGGAGGCCCTTGCACACACTCAGCCATTCAATACAGGCATACCAGGATACCAGCCATTCATCACAGTCATACCAGGATACCACAGTTATCCTTCTTTAGACTTGTTTGCCACAAGCCTAAACACACAATGCCCAGACTTTGCATCCAGGTTTCCCCAACCCAGATCCAAGGGGAATGCCCTGTGGATGAGCTGGTCAGGGAAATATGCTTATGCTTTTCCGTCAACACCGCTCCTGCGCAGGATAGTGCACAAGATGCACCAGGAACAAGTAACTCTAATCCTGTTTGCTGCTATGTGGGCGAGACAACCTTGGTGTCTGCATCTGCTCAAACTAGCGATGTGTGAACCAATCAAGCTCCCATGCCCCCACAACATGTTCTCCCAACACAGGGGGACAACATTCCACCCACATCCTCAGTCTATGAACTTGACAGCTTGGCACCTGAAGTCATAGGGTTTGGGCATTTAAAGTTACCTCAAAGGTGTATGGAAATCCTAAAGGAGGCACGCACACCTTACACCAGGCACTGCTACTTCTACAAATGGAAAAGATTTGTAATATGGTGCAAATCAAAGGATGTAAACTCTACGAATGTACTCATTCACACATTCTTCACTACGTGCTCCACTTACTAGACTTTGGCCTAGTAGTTGACTCCATCAAGGTTCACCTAGCGGCTTTGTCCACATATACCACTTCACAAAACAAGGTGTCCTGGTGGAAAATCCCTGTTGTTAAGTGTTTCATGGAGGGAGTAAAGAGACTTTACCCCCCTTCCATTTCCAACCCGCCTCCAGGTTGGGATCTCAGTGTGGTACTCTCAAAGCTCATGGGTCCTCCCTTTGAGCCTATGCACAAATCCAGCCTCACACACCTAACATACATAACAGCTTTTCTGGTAGCCATCACCTCCATAAGAAGAGTTAGTGCGCTACAAGCTTTGTCAGTGCAAGATCCTTTCATTGTTATCCACAAAGACAAGTTGGTACTGAGAACAAACCCTAGGTTTTCACCTGAATTCATATCCAAGTTCCATGTTAACCAATCCATTGAACTACCTGCTTTCTTTTAAAATCCTTCATACTCAGCTGAAAAAAACCTCTATACACTGGATGTAAGGAGGGCAATTTGGTACTATGTAAACAAGACAAAACTGCTAAGAAAAACAGATCATCTGTTTGTCTCCATAGCTCCTGGCAGGGAAGGTGATCACATTTAAAAAAATGCCATCTCCAGATGGATAGTGAAATGCATACAGCTCTGCTATTCCACATCAAGGAAAACTCTGCTTTTCACACCAAGAGCTCACTCTACCAAAGGTACAGGAGCTACCATGACTTTTATTGCAAACGTCCCTCTAGACACCATTTGCAAAGCAGCTACATAGAGTTCCATACATACCTTTACTCAGCATACCTGCATTAACAAACATTCTAAAGCAGATTCACAGATGGGACAAGCAGCACTAAAACATCTATTTACTAAAGTACCTTCTCACAGCCCACCTCCTTCTCCTGATACTGCTCGCTATCTTATGCATAGCATGTGATCCAAGCAGATCTACAAGCCTCAGAAGGTATACATTACTCACCGTAATCGTATTTCTGATGCTTGTATCTACTCGAATTCACATGTGCACGCCCTTCCTCCCCTCTTGGAGTAGAAGGTGCATAGATGTTTTCTGGCTTTATCACTTCTTATCTGCTTTATTACATCTGTACTCGCGCTACACTTCATGCTACCTCATGTCAGAAACAACACAATCTGAGGGACCTTGATGCGTGAAGGACCATGGCTACAGGGGACTCACTAGGGATAGTATTACTGACATGCCCTGTCAACGTTCCTTTTCGAGTTTCGAAAACAAATAATGAGCATGTCAATCTAAGCAGATACAAGCATCAGAAATATGATTGCAGTGAGTAATGTATATATATATATATATATATGAAAATATATTAGAAAAAGTCGCTGAAATTCATCAGCACATGGCAGCACTCCTCCATAAATACCAAAAAAGACTAATTGAAATCCAGAAGGTCTATGTTAAGTGTCCTTTATTCAGCACATGATGGACAGAGAAAAAGCAGAGAAAAAAGAAACAACTACGCGTTTCACCCTGGCGGGCTTTATCAGATTGTTGTAATTTGAGAGTTTTCGGACATTTAAAGGGATCCGACTTGTTTAGAGCACCTTGGTCATTTGCAAGTACTGCAGCAACTACTTGTTACTTGTATGTTGCCGAATGTGGCTGCCATATTGGGCGTATACTGCTACTCTTTGTATTGTAGGAGTTAGCACTCGTATTTAGATCGCTGTTGAAATATATATGCCCCATGTTGATAGACGTGTTGTTTAAAATGTCTAGTTTCTACAAGTGATACCTATGTATGCCACAGCCTCAGGAATATTACTTTTTGCTCATATGTATCCCGGACTTGTTTGCTGCATGTGCAGAACATGCAGTCACCACATGAGGTGTGCGGTGTGTTAGAACATATTAGGTTGACTAAAGCTAAACACACCAGTGCTTGAGAGGTCCGCCAATATTCAACATACAGCGCTATAAGGTGCATAGTGCTATCTTTGATATTTCGCAAGCATATTTTTCGGTCAATGCCTGACGTGTAGACAGAGACAAAAATAGAATAAAATGCATAGGACTTTTGTTAGGTGTACGGTGTGTTAGAACATATTAGGTTAAATAGAGCTAAACACACCCGTGTTTGAAAGGTCATCCAATATTCAACATGCAGTACTATAAAGTGCGTAGTGCTGTCTTCGATATTTCGCATGCATATTTTTCGGTCAATGCCTGACGTGCAGACAGAGACAAAAATAGAATAAAATGCATAGTGCTTTTGGTAGACACTTGGTGTCGAGACATGCTGGAAGTGATAGCCTGCTGATGTGTAACATGGAGCCCTGTAAAGTGCATAATGCTCCATTATATATTTCACACAGAATGATAAAGGAATACCCAATATATGGCACAGAGTATTATAAAGTGCATAATGCTGCATAAGGGATTACTCAAGGTAAATGGAGAAAGCTCCTGTTCTGCAACATAAGACCTAATAAAGTGCTTGGTGCTACATTCTGAGTTTGCCACCGCTTTATACGGAGGTGCCTGATATAAATCATAGAGCGTTGTAAAGTGCATAGTGCTACATTGGACCCTGCTTACAGATGATGTTAAGTGCTTAGTGATGCATTGGGCATTACTTCCAGATGCATAAGAGGTCATTTAGTGTGCAGCTTCATGCATTGTAAAGTGCATAGTGCTGTGTGTCCGTACGTCTATCTGTATGTGGAGATCATACACAAAGGTATGCATGGTGCATCCAATTGATGTAGCTTCACCTATGGCCTGAAGTGCATGATACATTGCATCCAATTATTTATGCAATGAAATAAAGTGCATGCTGTAATGTATAAACATTAGAGATCATAAAATGTATAAAGTGCATAGTGCGTGCCTGAGCTTCAAACTGAATTTTAGAACATTATAGTTCACTGATAGATAAAAGAAATCTCCCTATAGAGTGCTCAATCTTTGGTCATATGAATACATAATGCATGTATGTCAATTTCTGAGTAATCAAATAGCACGAACTAGCTACATGTCCGGCATGTTGCATAATACCTATGAATATTCATGACATGCTCCATGTTGAAAGCAAGAGTAACATACAAGTCCTCATAATATCATGAAACCCTCGGTTAAAACACTACAGCAGTAAAATAGAAGTTTGACTGTGATGAAGAAAGTGGGAATTAGTGAATCTGGATAACATCACATGATATATCTATAAAACATGATCATGAGAGATATTAGAAGAATTATGATCGTTGGGGACACAAACCAGTGCTTATTATCACGATGCAGCATTAGGACAGATGGAAATCGTTGGGGCATAATTCATAGATATCTGGACTGAAAACTTATGCTTTGAGATGTTTCAGTCGCCCACAAATGTATAGACTTGCTCATCTTTGTTATGTCCTCCTGGGGTTTTTGTGTTATAGTCAATGATGTATCTACTTTCTAGTTGCCTCAATCTTCGCTCTCGATCACCTCCCCTTGGATGCTGGGGTACTAGGTCAATCCCAAAATATTGGAAGGAAGAGATATCCCTTGCATGTTTGTCGCATAAGTGTTTTGCAAGAGGATATGTTGGATCATGGTTTTTAATAGCTCTCAGATGTTGGAGTATGCAAACCTTAACTTCCAATTTGGTGCTCCCAATATACCAAAGGTCACAGCCGCATTTGTCAAAGTATATATGAAAAACCAATTTGCATTGACTTTTCTCCAAATTCTATTGCTAGTAACTTTTGATTTGCTGTACAGTTAGGGATAACATTGTCCACAAAGACATTTCTGGCACATGCCTATCCAAAGTAGACTTTTTGGGGAAAATTTGTGAACCGTTTCAAAAGATATTACAAAAACAAATAAAAGCTGTTTTCGGCTTTCTCCCATTCATTTTCCCATTGAAGAAAAGGGTCTTTCTGAGAACACCTGTAGCACGTATTGTGATGGACGGGTTTGCACCAAAGAAGAAACAACTTGGGCATAAGGCGCTGTAGAATGCCTCTTTAGTTTGGGCTATTCGGTGATGCTTTAGCGCCACCTATAAACAGAAATTATTGCATCATAGTGCTGATAGGGAGAAATGGCAAATGAAGAGGGACACAAAGCTTGTAGGTGTTTGGTTATTTGCCCACTCATTGACTGCCCATGGCCATGCGTGTCCCTATGGCCATTCTGAACCAGTTCCTGCCTCATTCCACCCAAAACACTTCCTTATGGGATCCCTTTGAGCTTGCTTTAATCAAGGCTTAACATCAAACTTTGCACTCAAAGAGCATGCCAGTGTTTTTTCAAAGCAGTCTTCTGAGAGTTATTGACTTAATTGGGGTTGTAAAAGCACTACTGATGTAATATAAATGTCTTAACCAAGGTCTGCTTTCAGCTACTTGATTTATAAGCACTATGTGTGTCCCTCACAGAAGTCCCATTAAAAACAAGTATTGGCAAAGCAAACAATTTTGGCTTGTGTATAAGTATTAGGAATTTGCCAAGCACTGCTAGTAGATACCCAGGTATTCGCATAATGTTGCACCTGCTACCAACAATAGCCAGTAAATACCACTACGGCATTGGTGTGCCAGGCAAGAGCCTTTCCCTGCCTACTCAAAAGCCCAAACTGTTGGCATTGCTAATGCATGTTTTGGTCTGGGGTTAAAGCTGTGCAGTAGTTTCTTTAAAAATTGATGGAGGAGGAGGTGCCCCCTGGGCCCAAAAGACTTTCAGAAATGAAAAGCCGCCTCCCTTCCACCACCAACCCCCCCCCCCATGGCAAATGGCTTCTGCGGTGATCCCAAGAGAAGTCGATAAAGAAAGTGCTCAAAATTATATTTAGTGGGGGGATGAATTGATTTATTTTAGTGTAAGGGTGGGGATGGGGAGATGTCACTGGGACAGTTACGGGTGGGCTGTGGAGCCCGTTTGTGCCAGACCATTTTTGTCTTCCTGGGGAAATTCCACAAAATGTATCACCCAAGCTAGGAAATGAAAAGGGGTAATAGGAGAAAGTAAGGGAGTATTTGCACAAGGGGGGCCTAGTACGAGGAGGGCGGCTCATGGAGAGTTGCAGTGGGGATGGAGAATGTTTTCTCATTCCTGCTGGAAACTGCAATCTCGCACTAAAATCGATGCATACAGTTTTGCTGTGATTTCATGGTAATTTAGCAGTGCATTTACACAAGAACAAAGGGAGGGTCCCAAAAAAACTCTTTTCGAAATGTATGCTAAAACACAAAGTGGGTCATTTTGCAATTTTCTTTCACATTGAATGCAGTGCACCACAAAGGTCAGTACTTATTTATTTATTTATTTATTTGTATGTATGTATAAAGCGTGCAGCGTCCCTGAGGCATTGTGGCACTGTTACAGGATATTCACTTAGATACAGATTACATAAACAGACTCATCATAAAGCGTTACAAAGGGAAACAAACAATCATGCAGTATGAGTGTTCCATGGTTACAGGGGAACATCTTCAAGTACAATCAAGTTGAAAAGCTTGGTTTTCAGCACCTTTCTGAACGCCATGAGAGAGGTTTCCTTTCTGAGTTTGAGTGGAAGTGAGTTCCAGGATTTTGGTGCTAACACTTCAAAGCTAGCACCCCGGCTTTGGCTCTGATGAAGGCAGGGACTGAAAGTTGGCGTGCTTATTGGTCAGGTTTTGGTCTGTGAGATGGCACCTGATGTATTCTTTCTGCTAGGTAAGAGTGCGCAGAATGAGATAGGAATCTGTGTGTGATGGTAAGGGCCTTGAACAGTATGCGCTCTTTGATCGGGAGCCAGTGGGCGTCTCGTCTAGCCTGAGAGATATGCTCTCTCCTAGGGATACGTAGAGCCGCTCTGAGAGCATTATTTTGCGTGATTTGCAGTTTAAGCTTTTTGGATGATGAACCGAAGAGAAGGACATTACAGTAATCCAACTTTGCACCAATGGTGACTCTAGCAATGTTGAGACCATTTTTGGCCGATAGGTGAAGTGCTGTTGTGGCAGCCCTGCTGGCAATTGCAAACATTTACAAAACAGAGTTTAAAAAGGTAGTGTAAAACCAGGCAACATTGCTGCTACTCTTCATTTTTACTCTATTTTAAGAACAATGTAAAGGCTGCTTGCAAATTATGCTCTTCTGACAGTATTTCTATGGAATCTGCATGCTATCATCCCATGACAAAACAGGTGAATATCATAGAAATCCATGTGTGTAACGCCTGCATGAAAATATATGGCTGCAGTTTCCCAGAGTGTAACAGGGATATCGTCCTAGGTTGGTGGGGTCTAATAATTTAATTGTGAGGGGGGATATGTACCTCAGCTGTAGCCCTGGGCCACTGACCAATGGCCTATTGTCTTTTTGCCTAATTTTTATACGGACAGTCCATGGCCAGTGGGTTCTGATTAGTTACTAGGCAGGGGGATATGGGCCACGGGCGTAGGCTGACGTGACGGACCATGGCCAAAGCCTGCTGCCTTTTTCAGTAATTGGTGCAACATAGACAGTGGCAGTGGCATAACAAAATCCTTGTAGTTCAGTGATAAAAACGTTAGTTAGGATATAGTTAAGATGATCTGATGTATCACAACAAAACATATGAAATTCAGCAGGTATAAGAAGTGATGACCATCTTATCTCGTGCCCCACTGCCCGCCAGTTGCACCTACATGAGATCACAGCAGGGAACAACAATGAGATAAAACATGACATCCTTGGGACATCAACAGGGGAGACTCAAGTGTTAATATGATAATCACTTCCCACACCAGCCACATTTCGTGGGTTATGTTGTTTTTAATCAGATTATCTTAACTCTGGCAAAACCTTTTTCAATTCGAGGGTGCCTTCAACTTAACATCATAACCTTCCCCACCCCCATGAAAACTCTGCAAGTACTAAAAACAAGTGCAAAATACATGCCTCCCCACTAAATGTGCCATTGATTCCAATGAACTGCCACGTTCTCCCTGAAGTCCATAGTATGAAATTGGATGTCCAGAGCTTTGGTGGTATTGGTTTGTGAGAGAAAGTGGTACTTGTGTGTGAAGGTACATGGGGAGTGAGTGAGAGGGGTGTGAGAAGCTGAGTGAAAGAGTAGGAGAAAGTGAGTGAGGATAAGAAGTTTTGATAAGAGGATGAAAGGGGGCTTCATTTAAAAGAGATTGGAATGGGAGTAGTGGACAGGAGAAGTGAGTGGAGATGACAGAGGAGAGGGGTGTGGAGAAGACTGAGATGGTTAGTAGGGAGAGAGTACCAAAGGGAGAGAAAGAGGCAGAGAGTAGGAGGGATTCGTATGAACATTGGAGGGACAGAAAGCGTGAGAGAGAGGGAGAGAAAGTAGAGGGTGGAGGAAGGAGGTAGTGATATAGTAGGAGGAGGGAAAGAGAAGGAGGGACAATCGAAGGGAGGAACATGTGGGCATGAAAGAGGAAGACTAAATGAAAGGTAGCTATTGAGAAAGGCACCACATGTGAGACTTCAAATGTTTGTGGGGAATTTAAATAGTTTTAACCTAGAAGAGCCCTGGAGGTGGAGAGAGAGAGAGAGAGAGAGAGAGAAGGCCGAGGCCTTTAGGCTATCATTTCAGTTAGTAAACTAGAGAGTATGGGGTTACCAATCTCTAGTTATCAGCGAAAGGGGCCAGGGAAGCCTATGCTACGGCGGTATGAAGCCCATTGGATTAGAGAGGGACAGTCTTTAGGTTGTCCTTTTGCCCTCGCATACCCCCCAGCCTCATTTGAGTTCTGTAAAATAAAAACCCTTTCACCATCTTCTATAGCATTGGTATGCCTAAGGCCATTTGTGACAACACACTAAAACAAGACTTTGAACACACGGCTAGCCTTGCAAATTGACAGAAATGTTTAACTACAGCTATTTGGGAAGTGGAAGGATTCTGCACAGTATATTAGTGCCTATAGTCAGTATGGTGATAGGTGGGCATGGTGTCAGTTTGTTTTAATGGATAACAGTATACATTTGTTTGCACAGAAATATACATCTAGAGCACTGGATAGATAGGTTTTCAAGTGTAGGTCTTGATAGGGAAGGCTTAACCTTGCCCCCTTTTTCATCACCATATTACAAGAAACTAGGCTCAGGATAGCAAAATAAGCTGTTAGCAGTTACATTAAATTCAGGAGCTTTTCCAGGATGATGAAGGCTCAACTCACAAAGGCCAATGCCTGACCGCTGATATGAGGGGCTTAAAAGGTTTGGCTCCCTAATAGGGGTATGTGTAATTCAGATTAAGGATACTTTCATCTGCGAAGGTCTTCTTCCAGCCAGAGTCCTCTGGAACTATTTAAGCCACTTGTTTCCAACTGCTTCTGTTTGCAGATACGTTGATTAAGATACCTTGTGAATTTGTCAAGAGTAACGGGGCATGCTTGCGAACACCTATCCAGTAAGGCTTATATTAATGGTTCCCGGTACTTGGTGTGCTGTGAAGGGACTCTGGTTTGTGACACGTCGTAGGAATCCGTCCATTCTCCCCTGTGAGGCTAAGGAGGTGAGCCCACTCCACAACACCCTCCCAAGGGGTAGAGGCAAGCGGGACCCCACTGGGAGAGACTTCCCCTGTAGGGATAAGGCCTCCCGTTCCTACGAGGAACTCCTTAAAGAACAGCCCAACATTACTTCTTTAGGTATACCATGCTAAGACGAATATGAAGAGAGAACAAGTATATGTTATTGTCAGCAGGAAACTGTGATTATCCCTTTAAATGTAAAACTCCTTTTAACTGAGACGAGGAGGATGGAGCAGCGAAAAGAGAGGCCACAGCAGGCAGAGCGAGAGATGCAGAGGTATGCCGTGGAAGTCCCACAGCTATGTAATCCCTGATAGGGGAGAATACTAGGAACTCAGAGAAGCCTGCGAGTTGCAAAACTGCATGCATACCGAAGCCTGAGAGCTGGACGCGCAGTGCTGTGTACGTTGGAGAGAGGGAGGAACGAAGAGTGGTGGCATGATCACGAAGATCTTGTGGCAGAACAGCGGTCCCAGAAACTAAGCCGATACCACTATGCAGTTGGAACCGCGTACCATTTCGGTATCTGAAACACCAGACACCCATCCTAAAGGAAGATACAGAGTACGAAGAAGCACTGAGGGAATAAAATAAGCCAGACAGGCGGAGAAGACCAATCCCAAGAAGAGAGAAACCCCAGTGACGTTATCTCTGAGAGTAAAAGGTAATGTTGAAAACAGGAGACCCGGGAGGGAGACAGAGAATCGTTATGCTACAACTCATACTTGTCCCAGTCAAGATAACAAGAGTATAACCTTGAAAGAAAGAGAAGCGAATGAGATTCGTTATGGTACTACTCAGACTTGTCCTGGCCAAGATAATGAGATTATAAGATTGAAAGCAACAGAAGTAAATACAAATCGTTATGGTACTACTAATACTCATCCCAGTCAAGATAACGAGTCTCTAACATTAGAAGCAAGAGAAGGGAGAATCGTTATGGGACTACTCATACTTGTTCCAGTCAAGATAAGAAGAGTCTACCCCTAAAAGTGAGAGAAGAAGATGAGCATCGTTATAGGAATACTCATACTTGTCTCAGTCAAATTCAAGAAAGTATATTCAAGAAAGACATCATGGATATAAGAGAAAAGCCTGCAGAGAAGGTAAAACTGATATATAGGTCCAAAGACAGATTCGGCAGAAGGTATGAACGTTGTGAATTACACAGAAGAAAAGAGACTCTCAAGAGATATCATTGAAATGGTGGGATAAGTTTACCCTGGGAAAAGGAAGAATAACTCTTTGTAGTAAAAGTAAAGAAGAGAGGAACAAACAAACGGAAACCATTAACTAGGGAGAAGATATCAATCTAAGGTCAAAGGTACCTCCTTTTGACAACAATCGAAAGGATAATAAAGTGTTAAACTAACTGTACGAACTGATCAAAGAAGTCACAAGCGACTATTTGAAAATCAACTATTGAACAGAGGTTTGCCAGAAGGAAAAATCAGGAGAAGGCTGTCATTCTCCTGACTTTAGTTGTTGAGACAGTGGGAGGGTCATTTAGGCGTAGTTTGGGCAGTCGACAGAATCTTTTAAGACATTCACTGATGACTGATGTGCACCTTAGCTATTTTGTGCGTTGGGGAATATTCCATAGATGTAGGGAGAGATAGACATTATCTTTTTCTTTAATAAATACACACTTGAAATCTCTTATAAGAGTCTGCGTCCTTCTTCTGACCCGCTACAGGTACTACCTAAACAGATATGCAAATGCTAATGGCTGTCTTGCGCAGGCCCACATAACATATGTCTGAACAATTTTTGGCAAGGAAGGTCATTTTACTCTTTATTGTCAAAGATGGTAATTTAACTAGTTAAATATTGCCCTAGGTTTCCATCCTTCGGTTTAGAGATTAGGAACTCAGAATTCAGAATTGTAGGGTTTGGTGCCCCCCTCTTCCATGAGAGATTTATTTTGCTAGAAGGAAATGTGACAATTATGTTCTTAGGTATGGAAAACCTTATCTGAAGCAGATCTCTCTGGTTCCCCATCTCCTAAGGAGCCACTGATGGATTCCCATCATGAGGAATGATTGATCAAATCTATTCTACAGTACCAAAGACCCTGCACACTCATTACAAGTCTGTTGGTATTCTCCAAGGTGCCACTGGTGAATACCTTAGTGTTTAAAAAAAGATTTATGACAGTGCCCATTTAAGAAAGAAACGTGGAGGGAATGACAAAGGGGGAATAGCTATTCGGAGAAGATCATTCTTGACATGTGTGCCCTCCGTATGTGAGGCATCAGGCAGGGATCATATGATGGTACTACTTCATAGATGGGAAACACGGGATGCATGTTTTTGATAATAGAGATCAGTTCTGTAGAGTACTTTCTGCAATTCTTCTTCCCAAAGGGCAATTCTATCCCTTTTTCTAATAGTTTGAGTTAATAGTACCTGGCGTTTCCAAGATGGACGCAAAGGCGAGTCCTGTCGACCTTTCAACTAATTCTGCATCTAAAGGAATACATCATGCTCCTGTATTTTGTCTGTTACTGTGAACATATATTATATTTCTGTGTGTTTTGTGTGTTTCATTCTAAGGCACTTGTAGATAACTTTGCAAATACCTCTCTCATTGATGCGTTTTGTTGGTTTTGTGGCCTTTACATATTACCCACATTAAACCCAATGTACCCCTTTTAATCTGTGTGTGTGAAGCAAGGGTGGGTTGAGCTTGTCCTCTTTTTTCAGTGAACTTTTTAAGGTTAGAATGGTAATGCACCTCTGCAACATCAAAAATAATCACAATTGCATTCCGTTGAAACATATGCAAGATAGATTATTTTAGAAAGTTCTTAAAATGAATTACAATATCTGGTATTCATATTCCGACATATACATGAGCTGTAACGGGTAATCTGGCCATTCTTTAGCCAGAGCTGAGGAATTGAACAAAAGGAAAACGTGTAGGGTAGGTTAGCACATAGCAGTGTTCGAACTAAGCGGCAGTGGTGGTGCTCCCTACTTTAGAAAAAAAACAGTTCACTGTTCCTATGCTTTTAATTTAAAAAGAAACAGTTCCGGAATGGTTTCGTTTAAAAATAAAAGTGTAAGAAGAAGTTGAAACTTGCCCTTCGGTGCACTGCACTGAACATTCCCTTCCCTTCGGTGCACTGCACTGAACATTCCCTTTCAACAGCAGGTGTTTGGGAGTTTGGATTGCACGTGGAAGGGGCCGTGCAATGGGGCTTGAGGGCAGCAGGGAAGTTCCACTGCTTCTTTTCGTACACTTCGACCACTGGCACATACGGTAACGTACATAGTAGCGAGTTTGTAGAAAGCACCTTGCGAAATGGGCTCCTGTACACTCACTGAGAACGCCCACTCAGCACAACATATTAGTCACCGGAGGAAACAGCGTGCTGATAATTCACTTTTTGGTAGGTCTCGCTCTTATTCAAGTATGAATATCGGGTGTTTATCGTAAGCTATACTACACAAAGATCAAATGTGTCCTCAATGTAAACAACTCAGGATAAACCCAGATCACATGAAAGCAAATCCAAGAGTAGCTGTCAAAGATGAAAGTAGACGGCTCCCCACCACAACTGTTCACAATGCCACTTATCCACAGATCTTTCACAGAAGACTAGTCCCAGGTCAATGGGTTTGGCCAAACCCTGCACCAGCTTCATTTTGAGAGTGTTCAGAGTTCAATGAAGTTCACTGACTGGGAGCCAAACCCGTTTTTTTGCAAAATCCTAAACGCAGTAGCGAATTAAGTGCCTCCTGCTGTGTCTGTGGCCTACACTGATAACTGTAATATTTCTTGGATGTCTGCATACAAGGGAGATTAGTGTTTTCTGCCTGAAGGTCGTGTATTTGTATGTCCACTCTTGGTTGAGCGTTGGGGCTTTGGCAGGAGGGCGATTGTGTTTTTAATGAGGCACTACCCTTTGGTGGTCTGCCTCCACTGTAGGCCTAAGCCGCATGGCCCTGTAGAGGGGCTCCATTGAAAATCTTGATATGAAAATATGCTTCTGCTCTCAGCGTTCTCTCCAGAACCTTAGGACTATAGCGATAGGGTAGTGGTTCAGCACCATATGGAGTCACTATGCTGTCTCGAGCAATACGCATTGGATTCGCGATTGAGGGGTAAGAGCCTGGGGTATTTAGCATTTCCACAACTACTCACAGGTCCCTCTATAGTGCATCTTAGGTGCAATAGTAATGCAATGGAATGCAAGGATGGCCCCCTGACAGGAATTACAATGGTGACTGCGTTGCTGAAATACAAGGGCCCAGCTTATAGGTGGCTCCAGTGTTTTCCAGTTGCAGCACACTCGCTTTGTGCCTGGTGCACACAGGGACTTTGTACCCCATTTTTGAGAAACAGTCATTACCAAAAGCAGCACAGTGTTGGGAACAGCACTGCAAATTTCATGTAGCTACGGGTGCAATAACATATACAATCGGGTACTTTGGCAAATAAACCATCCGAACATATTGAGCTTATTAAAAAATAACCCAAGGACAAAAGGATACAGGGAACTACAAAATGATTGAGCACCTGTTTAGAAAACACACAACTCACTGTCACACACAGCCACACACCTGAATGAATCACATGACGCATATTCGGCCACTGCATGCGTAGCTATTATTGTATCCGGTGGGTTCAATGGTCGCTTTCTTGTGTTTTTATTTTTCGCAATTTAAATCTTTGCTCTTCTAATCGTAATATTTGTAAATTGCGCTAACATTTTCTTGAGCCTCAGTTGTTACTTATAAATAAGATGATTTCATATTCTTGTTTTTTTATTTCCAGTGGTTTTGCTAATGCCCTTGTTTTCTTCCTTTGGTAAACAATGGAGTAATTTCAATGATCAGATGTGGGGTTACAAACATCGTTTTGTTCAGTAAGAGCCCTGAACCTTCCCTGGCAAGGTCTAAAGTCGCTTGTTTGGACTGGTCATTGGTAATAGCCCGAATCCGTTCACTCTGAGGTTCTTCCTGAGGAATCTCCTTTAAGTAATCGGGCAACAATGAAGAGTTGATCTCTGCATCCATAGATCTAAAACGGTCCTGACTAGAGAGCTTACTTTGACCTAACATATAGCCTTCTGAAAACAAGACTTTAGACTTCACAGTGTTTTAGTAATCCTCTTTTTAGGTTATCGTTTATATTTTCTTAAAGACGAACCAATGAATTAAGGACAGAGTTTAATGCTGAGATCGTAGGTAGAGGAGCCTAACAAAGCCTGTTGCTGAAAGCCACCAATGAAAAGAGGTGAGAATAGTGCAGGTGTGGTAAGTTGCAATAATCAACTCTCCTCGTTGACAACTTGGAATAATATCAGAGATTGCAGTATTCTCTGGACCGGTTACAGTCACTGCAAGATGTATGTCCTTTTGGTTGTAACTCTGACGCAGGTTCAAAAACATTTTCAAGATTTCATCGTCTGGAATTTTCATAGAGCTCAGTGTCCCAGCCTCTGTAAATGTTTGGAGTTTTTTAGGTTAAAGGTCACAGTCTCAGGACAATGAGAAGGTTGCTTCTAAATAGGAGAGATGGGTAGCTCCTTGCCTTTTTTTGCAAAGAAAACTGTACATTTGGAAACTCAGCTGTTCTCTGCCAGTTTTTATTGAGAATAGACATCTAGCTTAGACAAGCAATATTCAATGAATCAACAGCAATTGCAGGAGCAAGTTGAAAGCCGGTATTCGAGACCCCCAACTTTGCCACCTCAGATGTATTATCCATCGCAATCATTGCCCGAGCCTCGTTGTAATCAACCATTCCTGGAGCGGATTCAGCAGCGGATGGAGGATCAGAATCTGAAATAAGAGTAGCCAGAATAGCGGACTCCGCCTCCCTGGTAGCCGGTGGACCTGTTTTGCTACACATCTCATACATTTTGATTTAGGTTGGTCAAATAAATGTTCTGTTTAAAAAGAACTGAAATCTCTGATTGTATTGAGGGTAGCAATCTCGGTTGTTGACTCTGAAGCGTAGGGTGATAGGCTGTTTAAGGGCTATTGATAACAGCAAAAACCCTAGGATAAAGAGTTTACGCATGGTGACTCCCCTTTCACTAACATACAGACCAGGTACAGCTTGGGAAGCCGTATTGCAGTAGGGTTTGAAATTTTGATTGGATAAGCAGGAGCTACAGCCAGCTCCTATTTAAACAGCAGTAGCTGGTCACCAGAAGCTACCACTGGGCAACAAGGAGATGGTAAATAGCGTTATGCAAACCTAACTTCCACATGAAATGCAAACGTAATTGTATCCATTATTTATGAACCTTATGTTAGGTGTTAATGTCATACAGATGTGTCCTAATGTTTATTTATAGATTGTCCCAAATGCACAGAGTTAAATTCACATAGTTGTGCTTGTTCGGCATCAGTTGTCTTGGGGACCCAAAAGTCTCTCTTGGTAACTGTTGGTTTGACTAAAAGCAAGAACTAAATAGCTCCCAGCTCCCCTCAATTTCGAACGCTGTTGCAGGCTTTCATGAGACTCACAACCAGGTCACAAGTGGGTAGCAGTAGTTCAGGGTTGCCTTCACACATATGAATGTGCGCACATACAAATGGTAGAGTATTGCCAAAAGCAGGGGAAGCTAGCACTCACATACATGTGCAGCATCATCAAGCAAGCTTCCATTACACATATGCAAAGGATTGGTCATCGGCAGTGTGGAGTTTTTCTTTGACATAGACAATGGGCCTCATTACAAGCCTGCTGGTCTGGAAACAATGGTGGCGGTAAACCCGCTGCCACCATTGTTTCCGGACCGGTAGTTTACGAATTCTGCAGGCGGGAGGTGTCGCTCCCGCCAGGTCTGACCTGGGGGGAGTAACGACACCCGCCGGCAGACGGAAATGGAAACACCGGCTCCGTCATAGACGGAACCAGTATTTCCATTGTCCCCATCCCCATGGAGTTCTATCGGACTCCATGGGAATGAGGATTAACGGAATTCTGCCTCCGGAATTACCGGGTCCCCAGGGTTATAATGCCCCTGTGATTCCGGCAATCACGGAGGTGGTAATTCACTACGAGTCCGGCGGCAGCCTGACGGTTTTTCCGGCACGGCTACGGCCGGACTCGTAATGAAGCCCAATAACTCATTTTCGCCCCTGTATAGCTAACAGATAATCTCTGCGGTTTGACCCTAACGTGAACCCAATTGGGCAAGTTGTCTCCCCTACAAAATCTGACTAGAGTTTGAATGACTTGCTGCGCCTTTGCCCATCACTGAGCCTGGTGCTCCTCCTCTAAGCGGTGTGGAGATTGACTGATGGATGTAGGAGTTTGTGCATGATGCTTCGCTGTTGAGAAACACTGACTAGATAATGCCAATAATCATCATAATCTCTGTTTTTTTTTGTATTTTCCTTAAGGGATCTGTCACATAACGAGATCACTTACCTGGATGATTTTGAGCCATGGACATCATTGGAGCATCTGTGAGTATGAAGCGGAGGCTCTGAGTAAAGTCTCTTGCAAGTGTACACGTTATCTTGCTGAAAGCTCTATATGACGCCACACAACAAACAGAACAGCCAAGCCTCAATCGCAACTAAACTGTCATGAATGGCCATACCTGATCAAAAATAGTCATGCAGTCCTACCTGGAGAGTCATCATTTTCGTTATTATTATCATATACACCATTGTTTTTCTACATAAAAATGTGAAATGAGCTTGGTATCTTCACCTGGCACCAAGTACACATACAATTCATGTGTGTATGATATTTCCCTGCATCCCCCATTAGAAAATACACCATACCCATTTGGCATATTAGGCCAATTAATTGACTTGTGCCTCAATGGCAAGCCTGAAGAATGATGTAGTAGGTAGAATAGTTTCGATTGTATGGGTGGGAGGGGGTCCCCATTCCTCTGTCTTCAAAGTGAAGGAGGTAGTGCAGCATTACCTGCCTTTTGATAATGTGCAGAATGCCGTTAGGGCAACTGCTGCTTTCACTGTCAAAAGAGGACTGGCTTCCTGTTTATATCTGTCTCCTGCTAAAGTATTTCCAGCTTACTTTTGGAAGAGCTTTACTTGGGGCAGCCACTCGCCCAGGCATTTAAAGCAAAGGGTTCTTGCAAATATCTTTTTCCTTTTCCATTCTTTGTTCCTGGTTAGCCCCTGTTTGCCACTGTGTGCCACAAAACATGACACAAATAAAGCACACAAACAACAATCAAATCAAACTCCCCATAGTACTCCAATGAAACAAATAGTTGCACACATGCTTTCTGCTTAACTGCCACTCTGCACTTGGTCGTACACATTAAATTAATGAACTCATCAGCACACACTCCCCAGCCATACTGTTCCTTACAGAAACATGACTAAAACCCCAACACCACACCCGTTATCCCTGACATGCTTCCACTGCACTCTCTTCCAACACATAGACCAGCCAGATAAATAAGGTGGTGGCATTGCCACTCTACATAAAGATTAACTCATATTCAGCAATCACACACACACCCACACACACCTATACACATTTGTTGCCCCCTCTCTCTCTCTTACTCTTCTCCATCACACCCAATACCCCATCTTTGTCCACCTCTTTCTCACCCCAACACACAATCCCAACTTCCACACTGACCAGACTGACTTCAACTAACAACCACAGCTCCCCTGCATCAATGTCTACCTTGGCAACTTCAACCCTGATAGTTCCCATCCCGACAGCAACACCATACTAAAGATTATCCTCACTGCACTCACCCCCTATGACCTCACACAACTGGCAACACCATGGGCATTTTCATTTTAAGCAAAAACCATGTCTTTCTGAAAAATCGAATTTGAGTGTCATGTCGGACCACTTTGCAATCCCTTTCCCAATCACTCTACCACACATGATCCTCCACCTGCCACACATCTGCCTTGTCCCCATTCAGACAAATCAACACAGACACAGCCTTTCCATCCGTCATACCACCCCGCCTCCCCCAAACACACATCCCTCCATTCTCCTCAACAATGAAAACGCCATCAACACACAAGCACTCAACCAAATGACTTCCCTCAAAACTCAAAAGACCTGAGCCACCACCATCAACCATGGTTCAACAGTTACCCCTCTCTATCAAGCAGGAAGCCAGATGCCTAGAAAGACCCTTTCAAAAGAAGCCATGCCCGCCACCAGAATGCCACTCAAACACTACTGCAACAAATACAAAATAGCCATATGCAATGCCAAAGCTACCCATAACTCCAAGAACTCCAATCCACTACCAATTGAACACAGAAATTATTCAACATTGTGAGATCCCTCTCCGAGGCACCATCCACACCTTCCACACCCCATCCACTGCAGAATGCAACTCCCTTAAGGACTACTTAAACTCCAAAATAAAAAATATCAGGCAATCCCTCTCCTCTGCTCTCCCACTCACACCCCCTCTCCCAAACATACCAACACATGCAACACCTTCCACCCCATCAACAGACACACTCATTGCATCTCATCAACCCTACAACCAAAACAAAATCTGCACAAATCTTAGGTGATGCATGCCCATCTCAAACCACATCCAATTGCATTACCACCCCCGCTCCCCACTTGCTCCACATAATCAACTCATGTCCCTTATATGGCACCACACCACTGCACTAGAAAACTGGAAAAATCTCACCCCTCCTTAAAAGAACATCTCTCGACCCCCACGCTCCTTGAAAATTACCAGCATGTCACTATCCTGCCATAACTCGCCAGAATCATGGAATGCTTTCCCACTAACCAACTGCAACAACATATCACCACAAACAACCAACTCAAACCCTTCCAATATTGCTTTTGACCTGGACACAGCACCGAGACCACTACATTTCACATCCTCAATGACCTCCACAACATCATTGTCAAAGGACACACAACACTACTCATAATTCTTGATCTCTCAGTAGCCTTCAACATCATCAACCACACCACTCTACTCGACATCCTAGCCGAGAGGATGAAACTCTCAGGCATCGCCCTCGACTGGTTAACCTCCTTCCTTACTAACAGAACACACTTTTATCTCCATGCCCCCCCTTTTGATCCAACCCTAGCTCCAAAAAACAGAACGTTGATTTCCACCAATACAGAGACAACATGAAATGTACTTCAATATCTCATCCCCCTTCACACCCTCAAAAGGTCTCTCTCATCTATCACCACCTGTATGGCCACCTACTTCTTTAAGTTCAACCCTACCAAACAGAGTTGTACCTCCTCATCTTCCCCCCCAGACATAAACCCAAACTCATCCCCTGGATCAAAGAACTCGTCCCGGACAACCCACACATATCCCTCTCCACACCTGTCAAGTCTCTTGGCTTCACCATCAACCCCCACCTTTCCTTCACATATCGCATAGCTGATGTCCCCAAAATATGCAACCTACAACATACAACATATGCAACCTACAACCTACAACTACACCTCCTACGAAAGATCAGACAAATCCGTCCTCCTGATTACTTTCACACTGCAATCCTTGCACTGCATTGCCTCCCTGCAACAGACCACCTGTCCTCCACTAGGCCATATCTCACCCAGAAGTCCACATTTTCTTGACTATAACCCACATGCTCTACTAGACATCATCTTCTATATTAGAACACCTCACATTCAGTAGTCCACATCTCCCCCAATCCTCTACCTCTACATTACACTTTTTGTTATGTCACTGGCGGGGACAAAAAGAGAGCTGTGCCCGAAAGCATGTAATGACAGATGTTGAGAATTCTGAATCTATGGAAAAACATTGTTCAAAAACATTGTTAATGTTAAAAGGTAAGCCTAATTTCCCCATTGTTTTTTTCTTACAGAGATATAAGCAACAACCAGATTTCTACATTAAAAGATGGATTATTTGATCATTTATTTAATTTAAGTGAAATGTAAGTACTAACAAAGTAGATGGGGAAATTGTCACATGAAAAGATGGAGCGAACATTCTGTAGGTGTGCATGCCTTTATCTTTATTTCAATCTGTGCAGTCTTTATATGCTTTGTAGAAAAAAGGAGAATTTTGTGGTTTTAAAACTAATCTACCAAATTCATTTAGATTGAGCTTGCTCAATATTGAGCTGTGTGGTTTTATATTGTTAGCCACAAATTATCAAGAATATGTATAGCGATATTTATTTTTTAAATAAAGGAGCGAGAATGTAGACATCCATACAACTGGAGAGGCAGGTGCAGTGGGTGTGGGGTGGGAGGAGCAACACATGGGTTATTGGTGCATAGAGGGGGTAGTTGTGGAAGGGAGACACCGGCATGAAAAGTGTGTCCACCTCTGTTCAAAGCTTAAACATTCACAATTACCACCAGATCTAGTTGTTTTACATTGCCATTAGTTGTTAAGGAATCCTCAAAATAACGCAGCCATTGCCTCCAGTTCAAAAGCTTTGTGGCTTTTAAATTCAATGCGACTACTCAGAGCACATTGAGCACTCTTAGTTGTTAGAAGCAATGCACATTCTTTGTATATGTGGACTGTAGACCCAGGTGTACCAGAGACATGCATTGGAACTTGTATTTTGCATTATTTGTCCAGTCTTTAACTACTTACTGCCTCTTTGCCTTTATCGCTGTAGAAACCTAAGCTGGAACCCATTCCTTTGTGACTGCAAACTGTCCTGGTTACCCAGCTGGCTGGAAGAAAAACAGATCACAGTCCTTCAACCCTCAGATACCAGATGTCACCACCCGCCCCACCTTTCCGGATTGCCACTCCTCAATGTTTCCTTCTCCAATGCCTCATGTGGTAAGGAATATTGATCACAACAGTGCCACCAGGCATGAGTGACTTTTTACCATACATTCACAAAAGGGCTTGGTCAATTTTTGAATATTTTTAATTTTAAACAGAATTGCTCTTTTGAAATGTTGAATGTTTTAAGTTTTCCCTTTGCCATAAGGTATAGAAAAGGGGTTGGAGTGTGTTAATCATAAAAAAACAAGGAGATACAAATGGTCACTTCAAGCAGTTTTGCAAATAAGCACACCTGACTTCTACAGGAAAAAAATGCAAATTGGCCAAGTTGATTCCAAATCCTGTCCCCGAAAATTAACACTGAATTTCTTTGTTTGGCATTTTAAGAATATTTTGCATATCCTGAAGAAAGGTTTATCACATTCAAATGTTGTTCTTTGCCATCCAAAATGTTTGTGATAGCATCACGCACATGAAAACATACCTTTTTTGAACTACATTTGTGGTTGCTATATTCGACTCGTGCCATGTTAAAATCTGTTGTATGCTAACACTGTTTTCCAGCCTCCTCGCCGCAATCCCTATTTTGGCTCAGATGCTACAAACCATAAGCAGTGAAATGGGATGTAGTGCCTGAAACTATGGGTCTGCATGACAGCCCCTTGTCCCTGACCAATGAGTTTATCACTATCGGT
The DNA here is from genome assembly GCF_040938575.1 of Ambystoma mexicanum. Lineage (NCBI taxonomy): Eukaryota > Metazoa > Chordata > Amphibia > Caudata > Ambystomatidae > Ambystoma > Ambystoma mexicanum. Next base: position 332,078,330 of record NC_090924.1, on the reverse strand, counting down.
CTTTCTAGAGGTGCCAGTCAATATGGAAAGCCTTTGGTTGCCCTGTAGGCCATTCTGCCTATGCCTTTACGGGACATTTTCACTGAACTACGTGCCAGTGAAGATGGCATCAATGCACGTCTCCAATTGATACAAATCTGTCTCTCAACATAATAGTCAGTTGCTCTGTTTAGCCCTGACCCACTGCTTGTCATGCCCACAGAAATAGTCTACACTTTCAATCTGGTATTGCAAACAAACAGCTGAAATGAAGTAAGCCAGTAATATATTGTCTTTCGAAGGGATTGTGTCCTCCAACCTATTCCTTATCTTAGATATCTCTTTCCAGCTTTGCTGGCCTCGGACATTTTTTCTCTCTAGAGGGCGCTGCGCATCAACGTCCGCCGAGTCGATGTCCCTCGACAGCCGCCGTATCAACGTCAACGTCATCCTGCCTATAAAGGCCGCGCGCAGCGTCCGTTGCTCAGTTCCGTTTTTCCATGCTTACTCAGTGCCTCGGAATATCGTTGCTCAGTTTCGTAGAGAATTAATCCAATTTCCTCGAGATATTCGATCCATACTCGATGGCTTCCTCGTCTGAACCGACGACCCCTCGGTGCGGCTTTAAAAAATGCCGAGACTGTGGAAAAAAGATGTCGCTGACTGACCCTCACAGAGTCTGTCTGTGGTGTTTGGGAGCTGAACACCATTGTTCGGAGTGCGAGGACAGTATGTCCATGACAGCTAAGGCCCTGAAGGAGCATAGGGGGAAGCTGGAAAAAGATAAGACTTCTAAAGCTTCTTCTTCCGCGACGAAGTCGAGACATTCGTCTCCTCGTCACCATTCACGCTCCATGTCTCGAAGCGGGTCCCATCACTCCTCGAGATCGAAGCACTCGAAAAGGAGACACCGAAGATCCCCTTCTTCGTCCTCCTCTTCCTCTGTTTCACCTAAGAGAATCCCTTGCCCCACGAAACATAGTTCCCAGGCTGAATGGAAGGAATTCCGAAAAAATCTGATGAGCGTCTTCGAGAAAGCGGCCTCAACCCCCTCGAAGACTGCCGAGAGCGATGCTCTGGTCGAAAGACCCAAAGGTCCAAAACGCCGCGAGTCGCAGTACCCGGCGAAGGAAGCTTCTCGAGCGCGTCACGAACCCTCGAGTAAAGCAAAGACCTCGAATCCTTCTTCGAAGGTTCCGTCGACGCCATCGACGAAGGTTCCGTCGACGCCGAGGTCGGTGTCTTCGACGCTGTTGTCGAAGTGACCTTCGACACACGGGTCTGTCGACTCGACGCCATCCTCAACACCGGCGTCGACGCCAAGGAAAGTCACGGTTGCGGCGCACCCAGTGGCTATTCCCAGGTCTTCGATGACGATGTCGTCGAGATTGTTGACATCCTCAAGCAGAATTCCAATTCTATCGAGGACCTCGAGGCCTCCACCTTTGTTTTTGACGCCACGTTCGAAGCATTCGACGTCGGCATCGACGACATCGACGTTTTTTCGAGGCCGATTACAACAAGTTTGGCACCCTCTGCCTTGGAGATGGGTTTCACACCCTTTGTGAGTTCAGACCAATTGAGAACAATGTCCTCAATTATGGAAGAGGGAGAACTATCTGACCAAGAAGAGACATTTGAGTTGCAGGGATCTGCAACCCCAGTTCAAGGGGAGTTATCCTCAGAGGAACGCAGATTAAAGGAACTCCATGATTCCTTACATGAGGCAAGTGGTTTAGACACTTCCCCAGAGGTGGAGTACGCTAGGCCAGACCCGGGGGAGCATGCTGAAACCCCTTATAGAGCCTTAATGGCCAGGATCACAGAATTTATGGGGAGGTCAACACCTTCACAGGCTTTCCAACAGGATGACCTCACGGATATACTTGATAAAGGTCCACAGGAGGATCCTGTAGAACCTTTTCATAAAGCTCTTCAAAGGAAAATCATGACGAACTGGGAAACCCCATATGTCGTCCCGGCAGTAAATAAAAAACTGTCTACTAAATACAGGGTATCTTCTGCAGACCCAGAGTTTTTGTCCAGACACCCATCCCCAGAAAGTCTGGTGGTACAGGCAGAATCTTCTACTGACATCAAGACTGCTTACCCTACCGTCCCACAGGACAGGGACGATAAAAAATATGATGCTATGGCTAAAAAAGTCTTTTCGGCATGTAGCATGGCGTTAAAATCTATTAATGCTACTTGCACCCTTGCTAGATTTAGCCATACACTGTGGGAGTGTGCTTCTACAGCGGCTGACTGCATCCCGGAGGGAGAAAAAAGGGAGGCGTTCCTAAATATCATAAAGGACGGTAAAGACGCTATGTGCGAATCCCTCCAGACGGGCATTGATTCGGCTGACAGTATCAGCAGAGCAATGGCGGCAAGTACAACAACCAGGAGATTTGCTTGGTTGAGAAAGTCTGGTTTTGCCCCAGATGTGCAAGCCAGGCTCTTGAACATGCCATTTGATGGCTCTTCCTTGTTTGGGAAAAAGGCGGATGGCAGTTTAGAAAAACTGCAAACATCAAAGGCAGCAGCAAAATCCCTAGGTGCTGCAATCCGTCAGACACCTTTTCGTCCCATAGGAACCTCTGCGAGAGGCAAGTCCTTTCGCTTCTACTCCGCATTCGGAAGAGGTAGAGGACGACCGGCTCCAAGGGGACAAAGAAGAACTACCCGAGGTGGACGGGGTAGGTATTCAAAAGCCACAGCAACAGCAGGTGCCTCTTTACCATCGGCATCTGCATCAGCCGCCCCAAAACCACTCTGAGGACTTCCCTCACAAGACACCTGTAGGAGGCAGGTTAACTCAACATCTGGCGGAATGGCAGGCTATCACGTCAGATGCTTGGGCATTGGAGACAGTTGCACAAGGTTACTGCCTGCCTCTCCTACGCATACCTCAGAGTCATCCACCAGGTATCAGCTCTCAAAAAGCTCCAGATCCGCTCCTCTTGCAGGAAATTTTAGACCTGCTAGAGAAAGGTGCCATAGAACCGGTACCTGTAGCGGAGAGGAACAAGGGCTGGTACCCCCCTTACTTTCTCATTCCAAAGAAAGACGGAGGACTGAGACCCATCTTGGACTTGCGAGAATTGAACAAATTCCTCAGGAAAGACAAATTCAAGATGGTAACTCTTTCTCAGATCCTTCAGGCCCTTCAGTTACAAGACTGGTTGGTATCTCTGGACCTTCAGGACGCTTATTTCCATGTGCCAATCCATCTCAAACACAGGAAATACCTGAGGTTCGCAATTGGCAACCCTCATTATCAATTTCGAGTGCTGCCATTTGGGCTGACCTCCGCCCCGAGGGTCTTCACCAAGTTAATGTCGGTAGTGGCTGCAAGTCTAAGGAGGGAAGGGATTCACGTCTACCCCTACCTGGACGATTGGTTGATCAGAGCTGTATCTTCGGAACAAGCTCAGATCCAGCTAGATCATGTTTGCCACTCCCTTCACAGACTGGGCTTCTCCCTCAATTTAAAGAAGTCACAAATGATACCATCGCAGAGACTCCAGTTCATCGGAGCAATCCTGGACACTTCCCTGGGAAAAGCCTCGCCACCAGAGGTGAGGGCTCAAGATATTCTACAGATGGTTACCAAGTTTCAAAATGCCCAACGTCTCCCAGCCTTCGACTTTTTGAGGTTACTAGGCCTCATGGCATCCTGCATTTTCCTAGTGCCAGAGGCTCGCCTGAGAATGAGATCCCTCCAGTGGGCACTGAGAACTCAGTGGTCACAATTCTCAGGGAGAATGACAGATCTTCTTCAGGTTCCCGACAGGGTGGCTCGAGACCTTCAGTGGTGGGCCTGTCAGGAGAACATTCTGAAAGGAGAGCAGTTTTGGCAACCCTGGCCGGAGATAACAGTAGTCACGGATGCCTCACTCATGGGGTGGGGAGCCCACGCCAACGACTTGACCATCAGCGGTCGTTGGTCTCCATCGGAGTCCAGACTACATATCAACCTGTTAGAGCTGAGGGCCATCAGACTTGCGCTGAAGGCTTTTCTGCCATCTGTACAAGGAAAGAATGTCCTGATAATGACGGACAACACAGTGGCCATGCATTACCTCAACGAAAGAGGAGGCGTAGGATCACTACCTCTGTGCAGAGAGGCGATGCAGCTCTGGTTTTGGGCAATCCAAGAAGGAATCTCTCTATCGGCAGTTCACCTAGCCGGAGAGAAGAACTTGACAGCGGACGCTCTGAGCAGGCAGAGCACAGTCTCCCACGAGTGGGAACTAGCTCAGGAAGTCCTTCAAGAGATCTTCGCCCTTTGGGGAACCCCTCAGGTGGATCTGTTCGCCACCAGTGTCAACAGGAAATGCAATCTGTTCTGTTCAAGGGAATTTCCCCCGAGAGGAGCTCTGGGAGACGCGTTCATAGTGGACTGGGAGTTTCCGCTCCTGTACGCGTTTCCACCGGTCCCTGTCATTCCTCAAATGATCAGGAGGTTGAGAAGATTCCGGAAAACCATGATCCTAATTGCCCCGGATTGGGCCAGGAGAACGTGGTACCCGGACCTTCCAGACTTGTCCATCTGCCCTCCAATTCGACTTCCACTCAGAGAGAATCTGCTCTCACAGAAGGGAGGTCAGGTTCTCGATCCAGACATCAAAACCCTCAACCTTCACGCTTGGCTTCTGAAAGGCTGAGGTACAAGGATTGGGACCTCCCTGATGATGTTATGGAGGTGTTGCTTTCGGCAAGAAGGCCAGCAACAAAATCTTTATACGGCTGCCGTTGGAACAGATTTTGCAGCTGGTGTAGGGAAAAGAATATCGATCCCTTTTCATGTGGTACACCAATGGTTTCGAATTCAGGCCTTCAAGTTGGCACCATCAAGGGCTATCTCGCAGCGCTATCCATCTTTAAGCGCACTGCGGAAGAACCATCCTATTTCAAGTTACCCTTGGTAATACAGTTTCTAAAGGGGTTAACTAACGTTTATCCCCCAAGACCATTCCAGGTTCCCCTATGGGATTTAAATTTAGTCCTAACTTTCCTGATGGGCACACCTTTCGAACCACTCCACTCTTGTTCGTTAAGATTTCTTACCCTTAAGTTTTATTAGTAGCACTTACATCTGCTAGAAGGGTGAGCGAGTTACAAGCTCTTTCTTGTAAACCCCCTCATACAATCTTTCACAAAGACAAAGTTGCTCTGCAAGTGAAGCCTAATTTCCTCCCAAAGGTGGTTTCTGAATTTCATATCACACAGAAGATTACCCTTCCATCTTTCTATCCTCCTCCCCATCCGGGGAAAGAGGAAGAGAGGTTACACAGGCTGGACCCAAGAAGGGCTTTAAGTTTTTACATTAGTAGACTGGCTAGGATAAGACAAGCAGACCAGCTGTTTGTAGGCTATGCAGGTCACAAGCTGGGGTTGCCGATAACTAAGCAGACCATTTCCAGATGGATCATTTTAGCCATTTTGGAATGTTATAAACTGGCAGGAAAAGAGCCCCCTCAAAATCTTAGGGCTCATTCGACCAGAGGTATCGCAGCTTCATCGGCCCTCAAAAGAGGAGTGCCGGTTAGAGACATATCTGCGGCTGCCACATGGTCGTCCGTCCATACCTTTACACGTTTTTACAACTTGGATTCCTCCTCCATTCAAGAGACTAGGTTTGGAAGGGCAGTATTGCACTCTATTCAGCAATAAGAGGAAGCATGAAGTCAGTACTCCCACCTCCAATAACAGAATACTGCTATGGGAGCCTATCTAAGATAAGGAATACGTCGGAGGACACAATCCCTTCGTAGAACAAGTTACTTCTTACCTTGTAACGTTCTTTCGATGAGATGTTCCTCCAACGTATTCCTTATCGACCCTCCCATCCATCCCCGCAGTACTACTTCCCTTGTTGTTGCAGCTTACGCTCCTTCAGGGTGATTAGTCTAGTCCAGAAAGAATTATTGTGGGCTACAAAACGGAACTGAGCTACGGACGCTTTTGTTTAACCTTTACACTAATTCACTTTTTAGTTTTTTAGAGAAGGTCTCACCCCTGACGTGCCTCAGCTGGGCTCCAGGAGAATAGCAGTCCTCAAATATGCAGAAGATGTTGTACATTTGTTAGAATGCTGACCGCTCTACAGATCCTCGCAGATCAGGCCAGTGATATGATTGGTTATGATATGATATGATAGGTTATTTATAACACGCTTAATACCCAGAGGTTTCTAAGCACGACCAGGGGATCGAACCTGTGTTGCTCTGTGTTGTCTTGCTTTCAATGCGAGCACGTTGCCCCTGAGCTATCCTCCCGAGACCCTCAGCTATCCTCCTGAAAATGCAAAAACATTCAGTGCAATATGCATCTCAAAAGTAAAAATGGGGTTGAGGGAGATATTCTGTAATGGCCAGCGCCTGCCCAATACCAAACATTTGACTATTTAGGTGTTACATTTTTATAACAAAGCGAGTTGGGATGACCACCTCCTTAAACTAGTAAGTAAGATGAAACAGAGCATTGGGTCTATCTATGGGTTTGCGAGAAACACTTAGGCTCATGTTGCCCAAAATCGTAACTTGACAGCGAGAGCTGTTATCTTCACACTGTAACGTAACCCGCTTCTCGCCGCCACATATTCAACATTGCACTGCAGAGAGCAAATGTAAAGGGCAAAAGGCAGCGTTGAAGCGTGTACGCCGCCTTTTGGCCATCACATTTGCACTCTGCAGTGCAAAGTGAGTAAACGCTGCCTGGCATGCTCAGGCAGCGTTTACTTTTGTTTGTGAGGACCGGTTGTCATGCTTGCATGGCCCTACCCGACATGCTTCTGTACAATGGATCCCTATGGAGTCCATCTGCATTATGCTGGTGCATAACACAGGCAGCCCCCATAGGGAACTCCAGCATTTGCACCAGTTTGAAAAACTATGCCAGCGCAGATGCAGGAGCATTTGTATGGCAGAGAGGAAGGGAGCGGCGGCAATGCAATTTGCATTCCACCCCTCTCCGACATACACATATTTGAAAATGAGCCATGGTGTGATTGCAAGGCTTTAAAGCCTTGCTCAAGCCTTACATTTACACCTTGCAGTCACGTTCCAGCTGAATGGATAATGAGCCCCTTAGTGTAAGTCTTCAATTCATTTACTGATCTATAGAGAAAAAGTGGTCCCAACGGGGTACTATGGAGGAGAGATCTGGGCTTCATGCGTTCCATAGAAGTGCAGAAGGTACAACAACATTCTTTTATGTGCAAACTGCTGGGGGTCCCATCTACGAGATCTACATGAATTGCTAATTCTGAACTTGGCCTAGACTATTTAATAGACCAGCTTTAAGGAAACTGTAATGTGTGATCCCGTGCCTTGGCTAGTTTTCGCTCAGTCTTTATCATCCTTGGGTAACAGGCAGGTAGCCTATCAAAATAGAGCAGGGTGTTGTAACAACGATTGACCTTCCTCCTGATAGCATCCTACTTAGAGCAACAATTCCACAGGTACCGAAGGCTGAGCCAAAAGGTCGAAAGGAATGCTATAGGCTCACTCCCAAGCTTCAAACAAAAGAAAACACGAATTAGAGTTGGATCACCTGGGAGTGATTTCTTATTTTTGCCCATGCGGTTTCTCTAATGCCCTTTTTTCCTCCTTTGATAAAAACATTGAGTAATTAAAATTATCAGATGTGGAGTTACAAACATTGTTTTTGCTCAGTCAGAGCATGTATTTTTTATTTATAGCAGTGCACAAAACCCTCAGGCATCTAGGCGCTAGTTACAGTAAGTGCGAAGTGACATTCAACAAAGTGTAAGACCACGCATACGGGGGGCTACTGTGAAAGTACAGGTATGCATGCAAGACAGAGTTAAAGTAGGTGCACAGTCTGGCAAAGCCACGCCTCATGGTATGGGGGCTACATCAGGTGTACAGATACGCAAAGACAAAATAGGGTAGGTGCACAGTCTAGCAAAGCCACGCCTCATGTTACAGGGGGCTACATCAGGTGTGCAATAGGTATAAAAAGTGGGTTACAGGCTTGAAAGAGTACATGGGCTGCACAAGGATGTTCGGTCATGTTAGATGGTGCAATTGCAGCGCGGTGCCGATGGGTCATAGTAGGTATGTTACAGACACAAAATGTTCCAGGTACAGCTTGAGGAAGCAGTACAAGGCTTCAAATGTATAGTCAGGTAGGTTGCAGGAGCAATACATAAGCAGCGCCAGGCCTGCCAGTCATACAAAATACAAAGGCAGCGCAGGGCTATGCGTTAGTCAAGTGGTTACACATTATGTACAAGTGCAGCGCAAGGTTGGAAGGTAAAGTCTGGTAGTATGTGGGCGAGATAGAAGTAATGGAGCAGTAGAGCAAGTCCTCACAAGGTTCAGACGTGCATTCTCCAGTAAAGCCTCAGCCATAGATAATGGGGGCCACGTCGGAGGTACGAAATACAGGCACAAGAGGGTAAAGGAAATAGTAAAGCAAGTAATGTATATGTTCAAGAATAATACACCGCAGCGCCACAAAACACAGGTACTGGGGCCACAGTGATAAACATTAGGAGAAAGTGGGAGAGTTATGAGTTTAATTGCTAGGGGTGAGGTGGTAATGGCTAACAGCTATGGCAAGTCGAGTGAGTGGAATTGAAATCGGAAACAGGCTCAAAGTGCAGAAAACAGATGCAAAAAAAGTACCTTAGTAGATAGAGGTGCCCCATTTGCTCCAGACAGGCATCCTAGACCTTGCAAGGAGACCTTGGTGAGGGGCCTGCTCAGCCTGCCGGCAAGCTCCATGCCTCAGTATTGGTTGGGCCAGTGCCGATTCATCTTTGCTGAAACGTGCTGGTGGAGGTGGGAGCCTCTGGAAGGGGACCATGGTGGCCATCTTCAAACAGAGCAAATGCTCCAGGGTACCTGTGAATGGCCCGGCAGGGCTACTGAAAGAAAGATCTCCGGTGTTGGGATGCCACAAGTGATATATGAAGTGCAGTGGTAGCGCTGCTAGTAAGCACCTTCCAGGTGCTGCATCAGATGAAAAAGCCCAGATGGGTGTCTTAGGCCTTGCAAGGAGGCCTGCTGAGGAGCCAGCTCAGCCTGCTGGTGAGCTCCATGCTGCGGTATTGGTTGGGCCGGTGTGCAATCATCTTTGCAGAAACGTGCTGATGGAGGTGGGAGCCTCCGGAAGGAGATCATGGTGGCCATCTTCGATTGTCACAAATGCTCTGGAGTACCTGTGAATGGCTAGGCAGGGCTGCTGAAAGCAAGATCTCTGGTGTTGGGATGCCGCACGTGGTATGTGAAGCACAGTGGTAGCGCTGCCAGAAAGCACCTTCCAGGTGCTGCATCAGATGGAAAAGCACCTCAAGAGTCAGAAGGAGGAACAAGAACAGGAGTTCACATAAAGAAACAAAAAAGGGAATACAGCGAGTGTTGAGATCTGACCCGTACGGCACAAGGGCACAAATAAATAAGGCGAAGGAGCAGAAAGATAAACAAAAGTTAAATGGAGATAATCTACCCCGAACGGAATAGGGGTGCAGCTTAGTCCCAAAATCCAGTAACAGCAAAGCCAGAAGAGTAACCCAGGATCCAAGGCAATAAAATCCAAAGTACCATACAGGAAATCCAAAGGAGAATGCAAAATTTAATCCAGAGACAGGCCAGAGATCCAAAACACCAGATAAGCAGAGTTCTAATGCACCAAAGCCAGAAGGAACTGGGACGCATTACGGGATCTCGTCACTTCTCCCCACAGGGGAGCCCATCCCTCTGAGGCTAGGGAGGTGAACCGCTACACAACAGTCCCACTAGGGGTGGCGGCAAGCTGGACCTCACAGGGAGAGACTCCCCTACTGGGGATAAGGACTCCTGTTCCGTGAAGGAACTCCCTACAACACTTTTTCCTGGACCACCTTTAACATCAGGGCTTCATATGACTCCAGCAAAACAAGCCACTGTTTGTTATTATAACATAACCTCCAATGTTTGACATGTGGAAAATACTGTGTGTGATGAAGAACAACCGAGCGATAGTAATTGATCATGCGCGATTGAGGAAGGACTAAGCGTGTCTGCTGGCGAGGACCCAGCCGAATAACAATATAAAAAGTGAAGAAGGACTAAGAAAAGAGAATCCTGAAACCCGGGAGTTTCAAATCGGCTTAGGTTGAGAAGCTGTAGGAGAGCAGAAAAACCTCCATCGGGCAGAACCAGCTTGCTGGAAGAAGCTGGTGGCGTGGATAGATGAAGGCGCCAAGCCGTGCAGAGGACATCGGTCCCAAGGAAAGGAAGAAAGACAAAGCAGTGGTGTGATCCAAAGAGGGTGGACTGTGCAGTCCTTGAACTATGTTGATACCGCTACAGCATGAACCATGCAGTGCCGTGAGTCCGAAGAAGCAGAAACGAGGAACAATCAAGCCAAGGACGTTCAGGCTCTGGTGTCGCCCCAACCCGATTCATGGACCCGGTGACGCCTACCCTTGCAGAGCAAGGAAAAGGGAACACGGGAGACCCGGGAGGGAACACGGGAAGAGTGAAGAGTACATGGGGACTACCCATACTCATCCCAGTACATTGTCAAGATTACCGAAGAGTGAAGAGTACACAGGGACCGCTCATACTCGTCCCAGTACATTGCCAAGATTACAGAAGGGTACAGTGCACAGGGACTAGACATACTCGTCTCAGTACATTATCAAGGGCTGTAAATCAACAGGAGCTAAGCTGTGAAATAGCATCAACAGGAAGTTTGTTAAACATTAGGACTGGGGCACCAAAGGGTAGAAGAGCCCTCTTCATGAACTAAACCAGTTAGTACAAGAAATTGCCAAGAACTATTTGAATATCATCTACTGAGACTGGGAAAGCCTATCCAGAACAAGGGAGTCATTCTGCAGGACTTTAAGTTGTTTTCTCATAGTGCTAGGGACAGAACAGCTTTGCTTTGGGACGGAGGACAGACTGATTCCTTTTGTACCTTGCTATTGACAACAAGGAGATTAGTTAGTTTTGTTAGGTAGGTCAGACCATAGAGTTAGACATAGTAAGGCCTTTTGTTTCTTTATTTTAATAAATCACTGTTACAATGCCAGAACCTGGTTTACCTTCTTCTTCTGATCTACCAAAGAACATACTAAGCACTCCAAGTTCAAACCCACAGGTTATAACAAGGAATACAGGAACAAGTTCATGGATAACAGGGTAAACAACAGAAAAGCTACTCACAGGAAGGATTGAGAAGCAGTTTCTGTTTTTTTTTTACGGCTCCATTATTCGCAGGACGCGTGCTTTTGCGGGACGTGTGACGTCATTCTGTAACGTCCACAGTGCAGAAAATGGATACCAGGAAATGGAGTGCCCGGCGGTAATCCGGGCACCCTGATATTAGGCCTACGTACCTAGTTTGATCATCCTGATAGCATTACACTTAGCATCAAAAGAATATACAAGGCAACGATGTTGAAAATCATAGAAGGAATGTTGTTTTACAAATACTGAACAAGTGCTTCCATTTGCTAAAGTGCCTGATTAAGGGCCATGCTGATTATCTTGGATTAGTTTTTTAACTATCCATCTTGGATTTGTTTTTAAAAGATCACACAGTGGCATTATTAGTTGGATGAGATTTCACATTCTCCAATTGGCTCATATTAAGGCCATTTTGTAGGAGCATCAGACACAATTGAGATGTCTTTGTGCGGAGTGGCGTGCGAGTGGCTTTCTGTGGCCAGTGCAACTTGGAAGTTGGAAACTTGCTAGCAGTCTCTCCACAGTGTCTGCTGTTTTCCAGACAGGGAGGTGCTTTCAAAAACGCCGAAAACAGACCGCAGTGGCGTGCGAGTGGCACTCTGTGCAGTCCTTGCCGACTGAATTGCCGTGTTTTATGTTGACGAGCTTTGAGAGAGGCTCATTGGTAAGCGGTCCATTGGAGGATGTTGTCTACTCTGCCAAGAACAATATATTGTGTGAACCAAAACCACCTTGCCCAAGAAGTATCCCCCAAAAAACTCTGCACTCTATTTTGGCAAGTCCTAATATTTCTTCCACCTGCAAACAGGTTAGTTTCCATGCAGCGTTTCCAGTTTCTACTCTGAAACCGCATTGCTTGCAACAGATATGTCCTCATTCTGCTCCACCGGCAATCCAGCGACGTATTCCGCAAGCTTATGCCTTTGTTTTTGGTTCTCATCAGGTCCATTCCTTCATATTCAAGGAATCTTTGGGTAAAGAGGATGGAATGAATCAGAAGATCTACAACTTGGGTAAAGAGGTGCTGGAAGAGGGCATACAGGATATTTTGCCTCATAGTTCTAACAAGGATTCATTTATGAACTTTCTGACAAAGAATCGGGGCATCCTACAGGATATCACTGATTTGGAATTGCTGTCCGGGTGTGAACAGAACAGGACAGCTATTTCAACTACCTTGGCCCCCAAAGTGGGGAATGGAGGGTTGGGATTAGTTGAGGTCAGGTCCCCCGGCTCATTGCTTTGTAAACAGGCTGTTGAGCCGCAGCCTTCCAACGGTTGGTTGATGAGCTCCTGTCTTCCATACGGCCTGTTGATGTACCCATGAGTGAAGGAAATGACTGTGCCATGCCTCTTGAGGGACAGGAGGAGTTTGTGGCTATGGGCTCTCCATCCAACCCCCTAAGTAAGGGGGCATTTGTGTGGACGGTGTAACGATAGTCAAGGAACAACCACAGCAACATCAATTCAGAACAAAAATATGGCTTGCCAGACGACAGCTGGGTTCCCATTCGGCCAAGTACCGATGCGTGAAGCCGAACACTCCCCAGTTACATCATTTCAGACAGGGGATTTTTGGAATAAACCCTCACCAGTTGTGTCATCGGGGCACATGGAAGCCCACATTTGGGGGAAATGTTCTCCAAAAGTCAACAAAGATTGACTGCGCTGTATGATCAACAAGAACTGGTCTCCGGTGCTGTAAGGTCCAATACTGTGACTTTGAATGCGATAACGAGAAATTGTCATTTTTGGAGGGATTTTTGAGGGGGCTTTCTAGCAGAGTCCACTGATTCGGTTTTTCATTTCCTTTCCCCGAGAAATCAGGTTGAGAGGGGGCATTGGATACTATGGTGAATGTGACACCCCCAAGGGCCTTAGAGGGGGGTCAGGGTGGCATGGACGCTCCCAACCTCAATATAAGGGAGTCCCTGGATTCGCCCTCACCCCTGGTGGATTCTATGGCAACTTCAATCTTGCGTTGATGATGAGGGCTCAGTCCTAGAAGATCTTAACAGTGGGTGAGGAAAGGGTAATTCGAGAGGACTCCTTTACAGTTCCTGTAGAGATTGACTATTTTTCCCCTTCCAGGGATCAAATGAGCAAGTGGATAGAGATTAGTGCTTCTCCTCCAGATACCGCTATATTAGGTGAGGATTGTGCTATTGTACAAGGTCCCTCTCAGGATGATGCAGAGCCTTTTTCTCCTCCCCTGACCAACAGCCATATGAGCAGGAAAACAAAGAAGACAGCAAATAAGAGGAGAAATATTAAAAATCAGCTTGCTCTCAAATCTAGACCAGCTAATGTTTACAAAAAGCATGTGAACCTATTGTCGACAATGGTTAGCATTATCGGTTTAAATGTTGAGGCTAAAGACTGTCCGGCCTTGGAAAGAGAAGCATTTACTACATCAAACATCCAGGTGGGAGGCTTACATAAACAGAGAAAAATGTGTAAGGATGGCAGATCGTCCCACTAGTCTCAGTGTACTGCGAAAAAAGAAGGGTATTGATCCTATTACTTGCGATTCTAATGAGGATAACCCGCTGTCTACAATCAATTGTAAGCCCTCTAAGGGCCTATTATGATCTTTGCTTCCTGAGCAAATTGAGCTATTGGCCAGAGGTCAGCAGTCTAAAATTACTTATTTTTGGCCGGCTATGACCGTCAATGCCAAATCTACTAATTTATTTATTTATTTATTTTATTTATTTGTATTGCGCCGGTAGCTCTCGAGCTTCGGGGCGCAGAGACAAGAACACGAAAGACAGATGACAAACAAAATACACGTAGCACAAGATATTAGAGCTGCATATTTAACTGGTCAAGTTGTGTTATGTATGTTACTTAAAGATGTGGGTTTTCAGTTGTTTACAAAAGCGTTGGTAGTTGGCTTCCATCCTTATCTGGCCAGAGAGGTTGTTCCAAAGGCCTGCTACGGTTATAGGGAAGGATTTACCCACCCCGTTTTTGAGTCTGAAAGGAGTTGCCACAATCAGTCCTTGTTTGGCTGATCTTAGCTCTCAGGCAGGCTTGTATGGAATGATTTTAGTTTTCAGATATGCAGGAGCTTTACCAAAAATACATCTATGTGTGAGCGTGGGGGACTTCAATTGGACTCTCTCTTCAATTTTCAGCCAGTAAAGTTCTTTCCTGGCTTCGCTGATATGCTGATTCCTACTTTTTTTCTTAATGATTCTCACTGCATTGTTTTGCAGGACTTGGTAGCTGTGGTAGCAATTTTTGTTAGATCCTAGTATTAAGGCGTTACCATAGTCTAGGCGAGATAAGATGGTAGCTCTTGCGACCGTGCCGCTGTTTTCCTCAGATAGGTAAGGTCTTATGGCTTTCAGTAAGCGGAGGTGGTAAGAGCACGTTTTTTTAACTTAGAGGGTTTGGGCATCTGATCCCAGGGATGCTTCTACCATCATCCCCAAGGTTTTGACCTTGTTTAGGACCTTAATGTGCGTATTTTTGATGGTGAAGGTGTTGTATGCAGGATGGAGCTTAGATCTAACTAGATTGGAACCAAATACCATGAGCTCTGTTTTGTTGCCGTTTAGGCACATCCAATTTTGGTCCATCCATTGCTCTACCGCTTTATAAACTAGGCTTAGTTTTTTGTTGTCCTTTTGATGGTCTCAACTTTCAGTTACCAGCCGAGTGTCATCAGCGTAATTGGTAAAGAAGGTGTTGATGTTACCGAGGACAATACAGAGAAACCTAAGGTATAGGTTAAACAGGAGTGGGGACATGCTGGCGCCCTGTGGAACTCCACATGTGATTTCTTTTTCTATAGAGAATAGATTTCCCCAGTGAACTCTAGATGTTCTGTTTTGAGGGAAAGACATGATCCAGCTTATTGCTTCATCTGAGCAGCTTTCTGTTTTTTTTAGAGCTGTCTTAAGTAAGTTGTGATCTAATACGTCGAAGGCAGCACTCAGGTCCAAGAGTACGAGCAACCCGGCTTTCCCCTGATCAATGATGTTGAGCATCTTAGTCTGTAGATCCAGCATAGCTGTTTCTGTGCTATGCGCTGGTCGAAAACCAGACTGTTGGTGGTGGAAGAGTTCTTGGCTTTCTACATGTTCTAGGAGCTGTGTGGTGGCAATATTGTCCATGATTTTTAGTATAAAGTTGCAGTTGGTTATGGGCCTTAGATTGTTTGGGTCCCTTTGGTCTAGGTTAGGTTTTATAACAAGGGGAGTGACTGTTACCCTTTCTATACTTTTAGGTACGATTTGATCGCGGAAAGATGTATTTATCACTTTGGTTAAGGCTGGTGCAAAGATGTCAGGGTGGTCTAGGATGATGTTGGCCGGGAGTATGTTTCCCGCGCAAGTGGTGGGTTTCATGGATGCCCGAGCTTTTATCATGCCATTGGCAGTAATGGGCTTGAACCTAAATTGGGTCGTCTGGTGGGTACGTTCCTCTGGTACGTCTTGAGTGGATGAATTGTTGGCTGCTTGGGATTTGGCTATAATATCCCTGGCCTTTTTGATCTTGTTAAAAAATGCTATCTGGGTTGCGTCACATTCTTCTTGGGTGGGCAAGAAGGTGGGGGTGATGCCTTTTGGTTTATCAATAGATTTCAATATATTGAAGCGTTTGCTGGTGGAATTAGCTGCTGCTGAAATGCTTGTACGACTAAACATTCACATGTGTCTTCTCCCTGTGTGGGTCTGGTCAATGAGCTGGCAAGTGGGGACCAATTTGTCCCACTGGCAACGACATCTGTAGTGATGCCCTCTGAGAATCTACCCTGGCTCATTCATCATCTACCATGGCCTGAAGTCAAGTAAACCTTCGGTTAATTCCGATACAAGCAACCTCGACGGAGGCTATGAGTGATCAGCCAATCTTGACGGACCCCTCTGTGATTTGTTCATCTAAAATCATAGGTTGGGAGGTTAACAAAGAGAGGCATGGTACTATGTCAGTGAATAGGTCAAGGGTCTTGGAATTATTTACTCTTATCCCAACTTTTAGATCTTTACATTCTGGGATCATTGAATTCATTTCCCTTCACTTGGCTTCTAACAATTGCATGGTGTCACATTTCTATTCTGAAAAAATTGTAGCAAACCTGGGTTGGGGTCAAAGGGCTATATTCCATGGTTTGGGTTATGACTAGTGTGAACAAAAGTCTAGTGAGGTAGCAAAATTGTTTTTGACACTGCCTCCTATGGTCCCTGAATTACCCCCTTCCTTGGATGCTATTATATCACGAGTCTTAGCCTCCATACAGTAAGAGCTACCTATTATTTCCAGGACAAAGGAGGGTCAAAATTGGTCCTGGGCAGAGTCTGCTATAAAGACCTTTGCGTCCCTTAAGACAGGACTGAACCAACCATAGACTTTGTGAAATTAGGATAATCTCTTGGAATGTTTGTGGTTTAACAAACTTTTGGCATTCGTGGCAGAGTTATTTGGACATACACAATGGCAACATTCTTTTAGTACAGGAGACTATGTATGTGGGCAATTTTCTTCTGGAGTGTTACTTTTTCCAGCCTGCCTACGTGTGTGGCATCGGGTAGACCTAGCGGTGGCATTGCCATAGCAAAAGATATCAAGCTGCACATTACCGCTTCTTTGTGATATGCTGGGGAGGATATTCTGGCTGTGCACAACAACTTTCCTGATGCTGTTGGAGAGGTTTGGTTGGTTAACGTGTACTGGAACCCTGCCAAATACTCTATGGGAGATTTCAATTCTCTTCTGACTCAGATTCTTGATGCCTGCCTGATAGAGGGACACCAGCATGCCATTATCATTGGGGGCGACTTTAATGCACAATGCGTGCATGGGCAGGGGTATAATCTACTATCATGCACTCTGCAAGTCTCCTCCAAAAGTCTCACAAGGGTGTTGGCATGGGATACCTTCATGTCCAATTGGAACTTGCACCAACTGGAGGTTAGCCCAACGGCATGTCAACCTTTCTATACTTGGCATAGGGGTTCCTCGGTATCCTAGATTGATTATCTTCTGTCTCCTCTACTCTTAAACATAAGTGAAATGGACTTTCTTTCTAGGATTTGGGAGTAAGTGACCATTTGATGATCTACCTTAAGTTGAAGGCATCGGTCTACAATCACAATGTCTGTCGTATGCTGGTTCCGGTGGGACCACACAGAAAGGGCCTAACCTGTCGCTGGGTACGCAGTATGTATGGGAGATTAGTTCAATATCTTTTCCAGGATGACAGGTTGAGGTGGGAAGATGCTTGTGATGTGGGTGGGCTGTCCCTTGGACCAAGCCGTCTACCTTTGGATACCTGTATTATTGAAAGCATCAAGAAGGTATCCTTTGAGACGGAAATTCGAGGAAAAAATGTTTTCGAATGGATTGTGTCCTCCCACGTATTCCTCATTTTAGATATTCGTATCGTCAGCTTTGCTGCTTTGGAAAAATAAATTCCACACCAGAGGGAGATGTGCTCGATGTCATGGCGTCGACGTCCCTTGAGGGCTGCCACAGAGTGTTGACGTCATCCGTAGTATAAAAGGCTCGAGCCGCGCCCGTTGGCTTCAGTTCCGTTTTTCTGAAAGCCTTTGCTTCGTGTGTACGAAAACGGCACTTCAGTCTTTCAAGATGTCTTCTTCAACTAATCCTTCCACCCATACAACTGGCTTTAAAAGGTGCCAGAAGTGTGGGAAGAAAATGTCTATTACTAACCCCCATCGAGTTTGTCTCTGGTGCCTCGGTCCGGACCATCGAGTTGACGAGTGTGGTTCCTGTCAGGCTATGACAAACAAAGCTCTCAAGGAACAAAGAGGTAAATTGGCGGTGGGGGAGGAATCTTTGAAAGCCTCTTCGGAGAAAAATAGGGGCTCTGCAGAGACCAGGGAAAAGTCCCAATGTAAATCGAAGAAATCTAGGTCGAGGAGTTGGTCAAGAAAATCTTTGTCTTCTTCTTTGAAGAAGGCGAAGAAGAGGCATCGTCGATCTTTCTCTTCCTCTTCCTCGTCGTCCTCTGATACAGGGGTTACCACCTGTCCATCAAAACATGATTCACCTAAAAAATGGGAGGCTTTTATAGCCTCGATTATGCGAATCTTCGAGAACGTAGCCCAGACCCCCTCAAAGGAATCGCATGAAGACCATGCCCCAGCTCATTCTAAACATGACAGAGGAAGGTCAGAGACTAGACGCTCTAATTCTGGCGAAAAATCGTCGAGGGTGTCGTCGAGAGAAACCTTTCCGACACCTCATAAGAAGAGCAAGACAGGCCTAGCGGTGCATAAATCGAAGGCTACGCCATACAAAATGGCGTTGGATGACAAACCGTCATCGAAGTCTATGTCGAAGGTCTCCTCGACGCATCTGTCGAAGCCTTACTCAACGCAAGTGTCGAAGGTAGCGTCGACACCTTCCTCAACGGCACTTACATCTAAGGCTTCTTCTATGTTATCGAAGCCAGCATCGACAGTATCGACGCCATCAATGCCTTTTTCGAGGGCAACATTGATTCCGGCACCAATATCGATGCCTTTGGCGAAACCAAGATCAGTGCCTTCACAAACCACGGGTAAAAATGTTCACCCTGTGCCAAGAAAATACTTTTTCAGGTCTATGTCCTCTATTTATGAGGAACAATCCTCTGAAGAGGAGATTTCCCCTTTTGGGGTAAAATATGGCACAAGAGATGTCTTAGAAGAATTAATTGACCCTCACTCCAAAATGTCTGACCTCAATGACTGACTGAAAACAGCGAGTGGTATAGACACATCACCTGAGTTAGCATTCGATAAGCCTGGGAAGCCTGTGGGGGTGAAAGGGCGCGGGTGTTTTGCTGCGAATTGGGAGCCCTGGAGCCTGGAGTCTGCTCTTGCTGTCTGCCCCTCAAGCCCCACCCCCTCCTGGATACTGCTGCAGCTACTCCCCGCTAGGGTGGAAGCCCGCGGGGTGAAAAGGTGCGGGTGTTTTGCTGCGAATTGGGAGCACTGGAGCCTGGAGTCTGCTCTTGCTGTCTGCCCCTCAAGCTTCATCCCCTCCTGGATATTGCTGCAGCTACTCCCCTCTAGGGTGGAAGCCCCCAGGGGGTGAAAGGACGCAGGTGTTTTGCCGCGAATTGGGAGCCCTGGTGCCTGGAGTCTGCTCTTGCTGTCTGCCCCTCAAGCTCCGCCCCCTCCTGTATATTGCTCTAGCTACTCACCGCTAGGGTGGAAGCCTGCGGGGGTTAAAGGGCGCGGGTGTTTGCTCCCCCCTGGCAGTTCGCGGCCCGCACGGATGGAGGGAGCACTAAATCCCATGCACATTGCCTGCCCACTCAGTTGACACCCAACAGTGGGAGCTTGGAGGCTGGAGTCTGAACCGAGCCGCTGTACGCTGTATGGAAGCCGCTGCTGCCTGCAAAGGAGGTAACTCAGGAGATAACCTCCCCACCCCCTGCTGTCATTTCTGGTCCATTTTGTGAATATTCCCTGGGGGCCATTATGCTGGACCATCCTGCTGAAGACACTGGGGAAACCCATGCTCCCACACCCCTTGTGTTCTACGGCCCCGATCCTGGCCCGGGTCCAGCTCTAGGACCAAGAGCAAAATCAGGCTTCTAAAAAGGAGCTCGATATTGGGACCCAAAGTTGCTCCAACTGCTCATGGCGTGCAAGGAACCGTTCATGAGCTCATAGCACCCACAGCCTTCGGGGATGCTCACCTGTTGATCAAAGAAATCTCCCAATTCCTGGGCAGCCACAGGGCAGCGGACCTTTCCATTCCTGTACCGAACTTGCCTGCTGCAGTTCCCGAGCGCCAGCCAATTACCCCTGTTGCTGTGGCGAATGCTGCTTGCGTAACCCCCGTCTGCCCTCCCGCTCAAACTGCACAGCCATTACGAAGGTCTATGGAAGGCCTCCCATCTGCCCCTGACCGCCAGCCCCCCCCCAGGGCCATGGGGAGTGAGGGAGCACTTGCAGCTGACTCTGTATCCGACCCCCAGCCTTGCGCCTCCCTCCGAGCTTAACCTCCAGAAAACAAATATGAATGAGGGGCCATTTGCCAAGCTTCCACAATCCATTCTAGAGCAAAAGGGGCCCCTGCACCCAGAGGCCCCAGCTAGGTTGGCACCCTTAAGAGTTTACCCTTTCCCTGCCAAGTACGGCAGACCGTTGGAAAATAGGACCATATCAATGCAAAGAGTTCCCAAACCGCTCTCAAGGCGCCCGGAATCAAGGGAGGCACTCATGAACAAAACCCTACACTGGATGAGAACCACGGGGGGTGCTCTTTTTTGACAAAGGACCATATTCTTAACTGCGTCAGAATCTCTAAACGGGGGGAAGAGGACTCTGTTGCATTAAAACTCTGTGACTATGTAGTGGCCCTGGACATATTGAAAGCCTACAAGACCCGTCCCCATGACTCTAATAGTGTAATTGAACTGTCTTTTTACCCCGGGGGTCTTGGGCTTCCAGGATCAGTGTTGACAGGTGGAAATGCTATCCCCCTCGGGGGTAGAAGGTCTAATTGGTTCTTTCGTAACCAGTCTCAACAACAACAGGCTTCTGCCCAAACCTGTATGACTAGCTGAGGGTAGCTGTAGGACTCAGGCCCTCTGAGAACATTTTTCCAACACTGTCTCCTTTCTTGTCTGTTTCTCACTGGTGGAAATAATTTGTACTGTATATTTGTGATTGTTATGTATACTTTGATGGCTATCAGCCGAATAGAATTATGTTGATTGATTGATAAGCCTGACCCTGCTCATCATGCAGACTCTGCATATAGAAATATTATGAACAGGGTGGTTGAGTTCATGGGGTGGAACAGAAATGCACCCACTTATGAACAGGATGACATGATGGACATCCTCAGTCAAGGTCCTCAAAGGGATCCTTTTCTTCCTTTTCACATAGCACTTCAAAGGAAGGTTATGGCCGCATGGGAAACCCCAGAATCTGGACCAGCAGTGAACAAAAATGTCACTTGGCTATACAGACCTTCTTCTTCGGACCCTGACTATTTAACTAAGCATGCTACACCTGAGAGCTTAGTAGTCCAGGCGACTACATCCACTAGACAATCTGCATACCCTTCTATTCCCCCAGATAGGGATGATAAAATAATAGAGGCCTGGTCGCGAAAGATTTTTTCTTCGAGCAGTATGGCTTTAAAGTCAACAAATGTGACTTGCACCCTTGCAAGATTCACATACACCCTGTGGGATTGTATAAGTGCAGCGGCTGAACACATTCCAGAGGGCGAGGAGCGAGCCGGCTTCCTTGCAATTGCGAAAGATGGAAAGGTGGCTATGGGGGAATAGCTTCAGTCACGACTGGACACTGCTGACAGCATCAGCAGGTCCATGGTGTCTAGCACAGTGCTAGGCAGGTTTGCGTGGCTGAGAAAGTCGGGCTTTACATCGGATGTTCAGGCAAGACTTCTTAATATGCCATTTGACGGCTTGAAGTTGTTCGGGAGCAAGGCGGATGAAAGCTTGGAGAAGCTGCAGACCTCCAAGGCGGCATCAAAGTCACTTAGCGCCTCCATATGACAACCCCAGCAAGACTCCTACTCAGGCTCATCTTCTTGGAGGGGCCCTCCTTTTCGTTTTTTTTCCTCATTTGGAAGAGGAAAAGGACAGGCCAGGCGGACAAAGAAAATGTCCTTGGGTGGACGAGGAAAGGGTGCTAGATCAATCCCAGCAGCAGCATCTGTCCCCTCAGCCGCTGCTGCAGCCGCCGCAAAGCCACTCTGAGGCCTTGACCTACAAGACCCCAGTGGGAGGCAGGATCACTCAGCATCTGAACGTATGGCGGGGCATTATGTCAGATGCTTGGGCACTGGAAACAGAGCTGAAGGTTACTGCCTTCCTTTTCAAATAAGGCCTCAAAACCATCCAGCGGGATACAACTCTGTCAAAATTCCAGATCCGCTCCTGTTGCAGGAAATTTTAACCCTGCGAGAGAAAGGTGCCATAGAACATGTACCTGTAGTGGAGAGGAACAAAGGTTGGTATTCTCCATACTTCCTCATCCCAAAGAAGGACAGAGGATTGAGACCCATCTTGGCCTTAAGAAACTTGAACGAGTTCCTTCGGAAGGACAAGGTAACCCTTTCTCGGATCCTTCAGGCTCTCTAGCTACAGGACTGGCTCATATCATTGGACCTTCAGGATGCTTACTTTCATGTGCCGATCCATCCCAAGCACAGAAAGTACCTGAGGTTCGCGATTGGCAGTTCTCACTATCAGTTTAGAGTTCTGCCATTCGGGTTGACCTCCTCCCCAAGGGTTTTCACCAAGCTGATGGCGGTAGTGGCAGCGAGTCTCAGGAGAGGTGGGATTCATGTCTACCCTTAACTGGACGACTGGTTAATCAGGGCACTTTCACCCGAACAGGCCCAGAAACATCTGAGCATGACCTGCCACTTCTTACACAGACTGGGCTTCTCCCTCAATTACAAGAAGTCCCATATGATATCATTCCAAAGACTCCAATTCATCGGAGCAGTCCTGGATACTTCCTCGGGCAAAGCCTCGCCTCCGAAGGTGAGAGCTCTTCACATTCTGCAGATGGTAACAAAGTTCCATAATGCCCAGCATCTACCGGCCTTTGATTTTCTGAGGTTGCTCGGCCTCATGGCATCCTGCATTTTTCTGGTGCCAGAGGCCAAATTGAGAACGAGATCCCTTCAATGGGCCCTCAGGACTCAATGGTCCCAATTTTTGGGGAATATGTCAGATCTTTTGCAAGTTCCGGCCAGAGTGGCTCAAGATCTGCTATGGTGGGCTTGCAAGGACAATATTCTCAAGGGAGAATCTTTTTGGCAACCACGGCCAGAGATAACAGTAGTGACAGATGCCTCACTCACGGGTTGGGGAGCCCACACCAACAATCTGAAAATCAGCGGTCGTTGGTCTCCATCGGAGTCCAAACTACATATCAACCTTTTGGAGCTGAGGGCAATCAGACTAGTGCTGAAGGCCTTTCTGCCCTCTGTACGGGGAAAGAATGTCCTAATAATGACGGACAACACAGTGGCCATGTACTACCTCAACAAGAGAGAAGGGGCGTAGGGTCACTACCACTGTGCAGAGAGGCAATGCAGCTCTGGTTCTGGGCAATACAAGAAGGAATCTCTCTGTCGGCAATTCACCTACCCGGAGAGCAGAATACAGCGGCGGACGCTCTCAGCAGGCAGAGCACAGTGTCCCACGAGTGGGAACTAGCTCGGGAAGTCCTACAAGAGATCTTCACCCTGTGGGGAACCCCGCAAGTGGATCTGTTCGTGTCCAGTGTCAACAGGAAGTGCGAACTGTACTGCTCAAAGGAATTTCCTCCATGAGGAGCTCTTGGGGACGCGTTCGTAGTGGACTCGGAATTTCCACTCCTAGACGCGTTTCCTCCAGTCCCTGTGATTCCTCATGTAATCAGGAGGTTGAGAAAGTTCAGGAAAACCATGATCCCAATTGCCCCGGACTGGGCCAGGAGGACATGGTACCCGGACCTTCTGGACTTGTCCATCTGCCCTCCAATGCGTCTTACACTAAGAGAGGATCTTCTCTCACAAGAGGAAGGTCGGGTTCTCCATCCAGAGGTCAAGACACTCAGCCTTCATGCGTGGTTTCTGAGAGGTTGAGATATAAGGATTGGGACCTCCCGGACGGCGTAATGGAGATTTTGCTTTCGGCCAGAAGGCCAGCAACAAAATCTTTGTACCAGTGTCGTCGGAACAAGTTCAGTAACTGGTGCAAAGATAAGAATGTGGATCCTTTTCTATGTGGTACACATATGGTACTTTCTTTTCTGTTACATTTGGCCTATCGAGGCCTCCATATTGGTAAATAAAAGGATACTTGGCTGCACTTTCTATTTTTAACCGCTCCTCAGAAGAGGTATCTTACTTTAAAATTCCAGTGATTGTTCAATTTTTAAAGGGTCTCACTAATGTGTACCCTGCAGTCCCTTTTCTAGTCCTTGTTTGGGATCTAAATTTAGTACTAAAATGTCTTACATGCATTCCTATCGAGCCTTTGCATTCTTGTCCGCTAAGGCTTCTCACTTTGAAGACAATCCTACTAGTGGCTATTACATCAGCCCGCAGGGTGAGTAAGTTACAGGCCCTCTCTTGTAAGCCTCCTCACACCATATTTCATATAGACAAAGTTATACTTCAAGTCAAACCTTCATTTCTACCGAAAATAGTCTCTGACTTTGACTTGTCTCAGAAGATCACTTTGCCATCTTTCTATCCTACCCCTCATGTAAGTAAGGAGGAAGAAAGACTTCACAGGCTGGACCCAAAGTGGGCTCTCAGCTTATACATTTCTAGACTGGCAAAATGTAGGCAAAGTGACCAACTTTTCATTGGATACACCGGCCACAAATTGGGCCTGACAGTAACGAAACAGACCTTATCCAGATGGATAATTCTAGCAATTGGAGAGTGTTAAAGAATGGCAAGTAAAGAACCTCCAGATGGGCTAAGAGCTCATTCTACTTTTTCTTTCTCCAAAGCAGCAAATCTGACCATATGAATATCTAAAATGAGGGATACGTGGCAGGAACATCCAATCGAAAGAAAGTTACAGTTGGTAAGTAACTTGTTCATCCCTACCTCTTTGACCCCACAGTTAAGGCTTAAAAGGGGCCTAAACGACAGACTATAAGGTAATCAATGGGTCACAGCCTTTCTATGGAGGAGTTCCTTAGATTTAAGAATCAGGATTGTCAATGACATAGAAATTTGGTTAAATCTCTAAGGTACAGTCTTTTTCTAAAGGATCATCAATCTATGCAGGGGACCCTTTTGGTCATGTATTAACAAGAATACGGAGGTAGTCTCTGGTTCTGAGGGTCATGTTATACAGGAAAATACTTGGGTGACCTTTTATCTTAAAAAATGTAGTACCCCGGTAGAGTTTCCTTATTCTTCAGAGTTGCTGGACAAGCACGTCGATGATGGGGCCGTGTCCATGGGAACTTAAGCCATCTACGGTCCTCAGCCCGATTGTCTTCCACCTTTTTTGATTAAAAGGGATCCGGTTGCCTGGGCCCATTTTTTCAAACCCCATTTTGATGTCATCTATGATTCGCATATACTCCCCGCTTCCTGGGCCCAGTCTATTATTCTCCTCATCTATAAAAAAGGGTGACCCCAATGACCCGGTAAATTATAGGCATATTGCCCTGCCCTGATAGATTTGTCCAGCAAAGTTTTTTCTATTCTGCTTTTAAGAGATTTGAATACCTTCCTGGGTAAATCCAATACTCTATCCCATTTTCAAGTGGGATTTCGACAACAAAAGGGCACTTCTCTCAATGTTACTCTGCTGAAACACCTGCTGTACAGTGTAAAGACCTCCCAGGGTGGTAATGTTTACATGGCCTGCCTGGATTTGTCATCGGCTTTCGATTGTGTGCTCTGGTCGCAGTTGTGGGATAAATTGCTGAGGCTCAATGTACTGCGGAAACTAGTTCAGCTAATTGATTTGCTATTTCAAAACCCAACACTTAGAATTCGGCTGAGCATCAAAGGTGTTGTCTTTAGGCTGATTCAACTTGGGGCTTAGACAAGGGTGCACCCTGGCACCGATGTTATTTAATCTTTACTTATGCAATATCCTGGATCTATGGCACACATATGATGTAATATCGGTAAACCTGGGCCATTTGAGACTTCATTGGTTGGCCTTCACCGACGATAACGTCATATTTGATAGGACTCCACATGGTCTCCAATTGAAGCTCAATATCTTTTATTCTTATACTCTAATGAATCATTTGGTGGCTAATAGTCTAAGTTATAGGTGGTGTTATTTCCAGCAAAATCAAGCCAAAAACTATGTGGTGGTCTTTGGGGACAAAAAAGGGTCGAGTTAGTGTTGTCTCTCTGCTACTTGGGTTACAATCTGACCAATTCATCATCTATAAATATGTGGAGAGCTATGTTGAAAGACAAAATGGCACCTTTGCTTTCCCATATGAAGCGGATTCTCAGAAAACTGTGCAGATTTTCCATTCTTCCTGCTATAAAATACTATCTGGGAAATATTGAGCCAGTGCTCTTATACTCTTTGGACATGGCTTCTGTAACTCTGGGTCCTTGTTTAGATTCTATGCAGGGGTTTCTTTGAAAGAGTGTGTTCGGGCTTTCTGGCTGTATTCCTAATGCAATCATTCACCACAAACTAAATTTGATTTCTTTAAATGCCAGACTTCAGTGGAAACAGCTATCAATTTCCCTCAAATGTGTGTCTCATCCACCCAATTCCCTCTTATAGACATGCATCAGATGGTGACAAACTGTTCTGTAAAATCTGTAACCTTATTTAGGGATAAAATGCGTTGTCTGTTTGAGTGAATTGGTTCATCTGAGTTGGAACTGTCTGGCAGTCCTGAGGCAGTCAAATCAAACTTGTTTAGAGATGACTGGAGAATGACTCTGGAATCTTTGTCATCATATACATCTTACCAGGAGTATGCTAGGTTTTCTCGTAGGATGGGTTATTTGGTGGGATATCTCAAATGTTTCCCTTGCAATACGGCACGAAATACATATCCCTGATTCAAAGTAAATCAAATTCCCACATGGGAGAAGGATAAAAAACTGGTGTATGGAAGCTTCTGAAGATGAACCGATTTTGACTTGTCGTTTTTCCAATTGAACCAATAATATGGAAACTTTAAAACATTGGGTTATGGATTGCCATTCTCTAAGTCCGAGTAGATCTATTTCCTTCTCTACGGAATTGAATGTTTTTTCCTCGGAATACTCCAAGGAGTTGCTCTGGTCCCGACTTATGTGGTGCGAGAATCTATCTCTAATCCTTTCGCTTGTTAGCTTTTTAAATTCTATTGATCTTACTTAGATGTATTTTATTTGCAAGGAAATGATGTATGCTGCGTGACATATGTTTATTTTCTTTTTTACTGTACTAATTTGTGTGAGGTTTTCTGCAAACCAAACAACAATAAAAAAGAAAAAGTTGTCTTTTGTGCGTGTTGCTGCAAACCTTGGTACATTTTTCCTTGTTGTGTCTTCTATATTTTACTGCAAGGAAAATATTGTGGTTCCAATTTTGTGTGTTTCGGGCACTTTGGGTATTAGGGGCTCACTTTGCATGCTTTACTAACATCGAATGATCCATTTTGCAATCTATAGATTGGCTTCTTGTGCATTAGTTGAATGTCAGATTAGTACAAGACTGTTTTCTTGTTCTTTTATTGAATGTCGATAGTAAATAGTTGTCTTGGTGCTTGGAGGTGTTTAGCTTTATGTTTGATCGATCTCTGTAAATACGCTCTGATACTTACATTTTTTTATTAATTTTGCTCTTTGTTAATCTGATGTTTTATTTTTGTATCTTTGAATATATTTTATATCTGAAATAAAGAGTGAATGAATGGCTGAATGATGTCCCAGTTACGGAGAAGCCCTCTTCAATGTTGCTATTGGTGATTGTGCTCACTATCTTAATAAAGAGCAGGGTCGCTACTTTAATACTGCTGTTGCTGCTTAGGACTTACTATTGTACGTTTGAGGCTGTAATGCAGTCTGCTAGCTTCTGCCAATGCCTTTCTATTTGTCTCTTGTTTCCCAGATGCTGACTACATCGCCTGCCTGTTGAACAACCGTACAGAAACCCATGCTGTTGTTAGCCTGTCTCCACGGTCTGCTGGGAACACCACTCAGGAATCCTGTGCCGCCCACTGCTTCACCGGTAACTGGACACACGGCGCACTGGACCATCATGGACGGTGCTTGTGTGGTAACCAGCTGTCCCCCGAGACCTCCCTTGGCTGTTTGCCGATGTGCACTGAGGTCTCACCATCAAAGCACTGTGGCCCATCCCTCATCCCAACTGTCTTCCCGTCGCAACTGGTTGTCCTTTTGGAGCCACTTCACAACCCTTACACCGTCCTGGAGACCATCACGCTGAGCGTAAGTGTGATTCTCTCCTCTGGCAACCTCCAATGGGATTTCGGCGATGGCACAGTGATTTCCAACACCACCATGGTTGTGGCCTTCCACCAGTATATTCTGCCTGGGCACTACAATGTGACAGTCTCTCTGTTTGTTGCGAGTAAGGTTGTCTCAGCACAGACCGTGGTGGACGTAGAGGCTCCGCCAGACTGGGTTGACCTGCAATGCCCCTCACCAGTGATGGTCAACACCAGCTTGGACATCAGCATCAAGATTTTAGGAGGCAGCGTCTTGTCAGCTGTGTACAGCATCACCAACGAACAGGGCGAGAGAGGTGAGCCTGAGTTAAGAAAAGGTACCATAGGGCAGTTTTAGGAGACTGTACAAAATTACAGTGGTCGGAAAATGAGGGAGGAGCGGGTTAATGACCAATGTGTAACCACTGTCTTCGTAATGTGCTGACGTATTAAAAAAAACATGGTGCTGGTTCACTTATGAAAAAGTTGTTTGCTCTATATTTTTTTAAAACGTTTGGTTTCATACTAAGGGCCTGATTCACAGAGCGATATCCTATGGGATTGCACCATTATAAAAGGCATCTGTGATTCAGGCCCTAAATGGTGTTTATTTTCTCTTTAGTTTCTTCAATTAAAACCACGCCCCAAATCCCCCCTCTGGCCCTCCCGAACTACTGTCGGCTCTGACCCCGAAAAGGCACTCGCTTACCATGCAGAGCCTTCCAATATCCCCCTCTATAAACAAAATGTTTTCTTTTAAAATGTCTTTTTGTTCTTTACTGCACCTGCTTTTTTTCTATTTCAAACCAGGGAAGTTTTTGCCTTCTGACTTCAAGCGTTAATATCAATTCCTCAGCCCATACCCGTTGAAGTAGCACTAAAAAGGTCTGTTTTGACAGCAAAAACATAGCGTTTTTGATGCAGGCTTTTTGCAAGTTTAGCACTCTTTAAGATAGACTACAAACATACAGGTTCAAATTGTTTGCCTCAGCAATAATCAGGATTGTTTTTCTGTAAGTTGGCCAATTAACTGGACACCCCCTTGCATGTAGGTGTAAGGAAGAGGCAGTGGTTGAAGGTGTTCAGAAGGTAATGTATTATCTGTGCAGTTTCAGTGCACCATGGGTCAACTAGCACTTTAGCTTCACTCACTCAGGACTGACTGCAGGAAGGAGGCGTGCACTGTGCTGTGACTATGGGCCTCAATCTGGTATTGTCAACCTGCTGAAGAGTAGCCTTCAGTTAGGGATTCGGGATATGCCCAGTGAATGTGTACGAAGGAAATGTACATACAATGAATTTGAACATTTCCCAATTACTTTTTCCTTTGCTGAAAGCCAAGTGGATTTTGCTATTCGGTGGTTCGGCGAGCCGCCGAAGATTATAAAAAAAGGGACGCTTTGACTTTTTGCACTGCTAACTGGAAAGTTTCTGCCCCTTTTTCGTTTTTGTAAATATATATATATATATATTATCAAACTAGAAGAAACAAAGTACACATGCAATGTTTCAGCTACTTTTAAAACCAATTAGCATGATTTGTGCACCCTAATCCCCAAGAGTAACTTCTAACTCATATACTTAATTTCTCTAGTCTAGTAATACTTTGTAAAGTAATGATTACTTTAAAAAAGTAACTAGACTGTTTTTATGAATCTGCTAGCATCATGTTCCTTTAGATTGAGAAGCATGCTTTATTGGTGATTTTAAACCGGAGTGAAGGCCATTATTGCTGAAATTTAACTCTGACACGTTTATCTTTCAAAATGTATTTAAGTACAGGCTTTTTTAATGTTTTAATGCAGTTTATGTTTATGGTATGCGTGAAGAGTTGGCTTCTGCAAGGGTGTAAAAGCCTGAGCTTGTTTGATTTTTATTGATGATGCAGGCAATTCTGTCACTGAAAAGGGGGGCCACTAATAGAACTCTCCTTTCACAATTCTCAAGGCCAAAAGCATAGCGGACTCATGTACCTTTTGATGTGGCCAATCTCATGTTATCTTCAGCACCTGCTCAGCACTGGCAGCAGGGCAGGTTCAAAGGTCACATATGCATTCCTGACAGCTGTTAGAACACAAATTTCCAACAGTCAGAGTTGGCCTTTATATCCACTCCACCTCTGACTCAAAACATGATTGTGTGCCATGGTCAGCCTGATGACATGTAAAACTGTAAATATAAGCCTTGTTTGATTATGATGTGATAGCTACTGAGGTCACCAAATTATACAGCCACAGCCTTTGGACATCATACTAGTATCAGCTTTGTGAGCAGTGCTCTTCAGTCAACCTTTTACAATAAGTAGGACTCTGAAAGGGTATGATCTTCCTGCCCCATGGAAATAATGGTTCTGGCTAACTGAAACATGAAGGAATCCCTCTGTTGGTTCACCCTCGGCAAGTGGTAGTGTTGGTTCGGCCCTTTCCTATTCTGGGGTTAGTCAAGATTTCCTCTTCCACAATTTCCCTCCCCCGAGGAAATACAAACTATAGTAATCTGGCCCCTTGGACTCTTGTGGACCCTCAGGAAATCGCTCCATAGATCACAGGGCCCGCGTGAACTTTCATCTGCCTTATTTGATTTGATGGGCATAATGGTCCCAAAAGTCTATAAGGGTTATTCCATCTCTGCTCCCTGAAGAAGAATCATAGAAAACCAGAAAACAAATTGTTCATCCCAAGCAAAGTCTCTGGTACATGTGGTCACTATGCCACACTCAGCCTTTAAATAAACTGAACTTCCTTTCTACGAATAGTCTTTCTGGGTCTTTCCTCTGCATCACGCACCATCTCCTGATGACACCAGGTTCCCACGAGTGGGGTCCTGTCTTTTGTTGGGATTTTAAAAGTGGGGAAAAGCATCCTTAAGATTAAGCAGGCACTAAAACCTTCTTGCAGCAGTGTCCATAGTGTCTTCACAGTTTCTGTCAGAGGTGAGGTAGGCTAGGAGGATCGCTGCATGCATGTGCAGGTGGTACACTGCTCCTCTACACCCGCAAATTGATAATTTGATACTGTCATCCATTCCCTCCTTAGTCAAACTGGCGCTCACTAATTCCTGGAAACCATCTCTAGGCACAGGCCCTGACCCCCTGACTATCTGTCAACCAACCTCCTCCCCTTTACACAACAACTTGTTCCTCCTTGTTCCTCCCACTATTTTTGGACAGTGGGTTGACTGGCGTTCTCTCACGCTCTGTCTGAGGCTGGCCTTACTTCTCCATTGACCTCCCCATACTTAACTTCTCCTATGGTCAACTTCTCCTTTCTTTGAGCTTCTACTGCCTGCTACGGTGGTGCCCAGCACTAGCCCGCTCTGTACTCTTTCTTCCTTATCCCTCGTCTGCTCCAAGCTCTGCTTGCTACTCTAGACCTGAGCATTCTTCTGCAGCCTCTCTTCTCCTACTTCATGTTCATTTTCTGCTTGATGTTCTCCTCATCCACTGTCATCTACCTTCCTTCTGTTCTCTGTGCTGCCTTCCAACTCCTTTACTGTCCAATCTCCCTGCACCTCAAACTCTCTCCCAACTTCCTCTTTTGAATGGATTGTGTCCTCCCACATATTCCTCATCTTTGATAAACTCCGATATCCTGCTTGCAGCTCAGAAACATTTTACAGCAGAGGGTCGCCATTGCATCGTTTTCGCCAACCTCCTGTCCCTCGACGGCCTCTCTCTGCTCTCAAGTATGACGTTGGTGTCAGTATAAATAGCACGCACTGCACCCATTGCCTCAGTTCTGCTTTTCTGCACAGCTTGCTTGAAACGGTTCACTCTCCTCAGTGTTCATCTTTACAGGGCACTTCGAATTACTCAATGATGTCCACGTCTACCCCGAAAACAGGATTCAAAAGATGTACTGATTCTGGCTCCAAGATGTTGATAACAGATCTGCATAGAGTATGTCTTCGGTATTTGGGAAAGGGCCATAAAGTCGATGACTGCATCTCATGTCAATCGATGACAGTGAAAGGCGTTAAAAGAGAGGATGGGGGAAACTCGTTCTGGGCAGGCCTGCCCCCAAATCCTCTTTCGACCACTCCGTCGAAGGTTACATTTTCGAGGTCGATCCAAGAAACACAGCAAACATGCAAAGCGTTCCCGGTCAAGGTCTTGTCACTCTTCATTGTCCTCGTCGATGAAGTCCAGAAAGAGATGCCATTGTTCTTGATAGACCTCTTCAGATTCCACGCCCAAGGGAAAACGGATAAGCTTTCCTAAAAAACAGCTTCTAAAGCCGAGATGGAAGAATTTCCGACAGAAAATGTTGGAGGTATTTGCAAAGGCGGCAACATCTACCCCTTTGGAGGAGTCAAAAAAGACATCCGACACCATTGCGCCACGTCAGGCCGACAGGGTGTCGACAAAAAAGACTGTTCCTGCGCCAAAGTGCCCGGACAGAAAGGTGTCGAAGGTCCCTTCAGCGGCAATTGTGGACTCAATGCCTCAAGTTAAGACTCCGTCTTCACTCCAGTCTGTCCCTTCGAAGGTGTCGACGTTGTCGAAACCTTCGACATCATCATCCAGCTCATCAAAGGTTTTTACACCACAAACAAAGAAATACTTCTTTAAGTCTATGAGGTGGAGGAAGAGGAGTAAAGCCATGAATTCGGGTTTGGCCTGGATAATGTCACACCTGGGGCTCCAGAAGAGCTCATCTCAGAAGAATCTAAGATGAGGGACCTGGTTGACACACTTAGGGACCCTAGTGGGCTGGACATTTCTCCTGAGGAGGAATTTGGTACACCTGGGGGATTTGGGCATGCTGATGCATCATACAGATCTGTAATGTCAAAGGTCATAGATTAGATTATCTTGGATGGGGTAGAGCTGCTGTGGAGTTTGAACATAATGATTTAATTTACATCCTGGATAAGGGTCCGCCAAAGGATCCCATACTCCCATTGCATACAGCAGTCAAGAATAGAGTTCTGGAAAATGGGAGGAAACCATATTCCATCCCTGCAGTGAATAAAGAGCTCACCCAAATATATAGGCCTTTCTCTATTGACCTGGAGTTTCTCTACAAACATCCAAGCCCGGAGAGCTTTGTGGTACAGGCAGCCACCTCTACCGCCAAGGGGGCGGCATACCCCACCATTCCGCCAGACAGAGATGATAAAAACTGTGAGTCACTCCATGGCTGCCAGTACTGTTCTGAGATTTGCTTGTTTGAGAAAGTCAGGTTTTGCACCTGATGTGCAGTGTATACTTTGAGATATGCCCTTCGAGGGCTCACAACTTTTTGGTTTCAGCGTGGATGAAAGTCTAGAGAAGCTGCAAACCTGTAAGACTGCCGCTAAATCTCTCAGTGCTGCAATTCGGTAGCCACAACAGGGTTGATCATCTTCTTCTTCCTCTCAAGGTTGGAAGTAGGCATTTTGACATGACAGTGAACTCTTTTTAGTTCCTCAGACATTCTGACAGATTCCGTGATTCCTTACTAGAGGTAGGGAAATCCCTCTTAGGGTTAGGGAGATAGGTTTCATCTATACTTTTTCCTGAATAAAAGTATTTGCCAATCAACATGCCACCATTGTGTCAGACTCGTATGTCTGCACCCTTAAAAGCTCCATTCCCATGATTCTTTTGGAATGTAGCAATTGCTGCCGAATGACGGGCTAATATCAGATTACATTTGGAAATGTGTTGATCCCACAAGCAATTGCGGCTCATCATAAGTAATCACACATTTCAACTTGTCGGATCTCAATTGAATCAATGTTCTCATTATTTGTGTTGAGCTTTGTTTTACATTATTCATTAAGCCTAAATAACTGTTTCTTTAAACCCTGCATGGTTTTTGAAAATAAAACTGTCATTTGCAAACAAAATAATAGATTTTTTTTTGCTGTTGCTAGGATGATGGCATCAGGTGGGCACAGATAAACTATAGTTTATCAAATCATTATTAAACAAAAAAAGGATGGAGCAAGAACACATCGTTGCCTAAGGATATATCTTCTTTTCATCCTTTATTATGTTTTTATAAGTGTGCATTCTCCAGCATGGGATCTGGCATGGATGTTTGTCTAATCGTTCGAGCAGAGGTCGACTACTGGCAGCCTGAACCAGCTGTCAGCAAAAATCACACTACATCGCGGATCTTTCATCGAGTTTCGAGAAAGACCAGGCTTGGGCCTACTTCGCGCCTTTCCATCATGATCGAGGAGAAAAGATGCTTCTTCAAACTCTGGCCAAAATGTGGATTGAGGCACGTGCACTTAAAAGATCGACACCATAAATGTCTGTATTGCCAGCATCCGGACCATGATGAGGAGGGATGCAAGGTCTGCTGTGGATTTTAAAAAAAGACAAAGAAGGACGCTACAGAGAGTGCCGACCACACCGGGACAGGCTGCCAGCGTGGCTCAAATTGGGCAAGGCCTCTGACTCTGCTTCCGGGCTTGGTCATGCTTCCCTCAGGACCGGCCGGTCCCAAGAATAAACTCCCTCAGAAAAGAGGTTGAGATCCTTTGAGGACACTCCGCCAAAAGAAGGCAAGGTTGCACGTCGTTGATCCCACTGGGTTTGCCGCTTCTGCGGGTCCCAGCTCGGGAAGGACAACCACTTCTATGGCAAGCCTACCAGTGAGGGGCGCTCACTCTAAGAGAAAGTCCTTCACTCCTTCAAAACTCTGCTTACCATCGGCCATGAAGGAGAGATACAAAGGTGGCCCTTCGCTGTCCCCCTCAGTGCATGACCACGTTGATGAAGGCTCCTGCTACCACCCCATCGACGACCACTACTTCTTCATCAAAAGGGGGACTGGCCATGAAGGTGGTGCCCACAGTTATGGAGATGGCTGCCTCCAGGGTGTCCCTACCGCCATGGCGGGAAGTGGCTGCCGTGGCTCAGGCGAAGGCCCCTGGAATGGGGACAGCAGCCGATCCTCCTCAGAAGTCTCCAGAGAGGGGAAAGAGTATGGAACCATGGGCTACCCCATTGAGACCGGCACAGATTTATACAAGCTCCGATGAGGGTGACAACAATCTGCCTGAAGACTATTATTCGGACCACAAAGGGGGTCCGGGAACCGTGTCTGTAGGTGGGTTACCACGCGGCATGCCTGGTCCTCCACCTCGCCAGAAAGGCACACCAGTCCGGAGCCTCCACCTCTCATTCCTTCCATGCATCAGCCCAGAGACATGTCTTCGGACATTCTGACCACGCTGCACACGCTTGTATCAGTAGTGGGAAGTGGCAGGCACGGATCCGGCAGCTACGGCAACGGACA
Source organism: Ambystoma mexicanum (assembly GCF_040938575.1). NCBI lineage: Eukaryota > Metazoa > Chordata > Amphibia > Caudata > Ambystomatidae > Ambystoma > Ambystoma mexicanum. The sequence goes on along the minus strand of NC_090924.1, from coordinate 332,043,011 downwards.
CCAACAAAGCTGATGACTTCGTACCAGCTGAGAGGGACCCAGTGGGTGCGGATGAACCGCACAGGGCCTCTCTGCTGGATGAGGTCGGCTCCTTCCACGCGATCATGTCCTGGGCCTCTTAACCTTTCCAAATGGCGCCGGAGGAGAGGAAAAAATATAGGATTCCTTTACCAGCGTTGTGAGTCCAGACGGAAGACCATCATGTCCGTCCCCTTGCTAGACGATATGTGGGATGAGGTCCTAGCCCTAATGTAGAATCTGAGCACCGCCCCACCCAAGCAGGGTAGGCTCGAGAAGAAATACAGAGTTCCGGACTTGGCCCCCAAGTGCCTGAGGTTACAGCCTTCACCTGACTCTATGGTCTCAGCCTCAGCCAGGAAACAAACCTGTCGTCCTCGTCCATGGTGTCTCTGGACCGGGAGGGGGAGAGGAGGAGAAGCTGGAGACTTTGGGGAAAAGGATAATCTATACTGCTTCTAACACCATTACGGCCGCTAATACCTTGTCCCTTTTGTCCCGCTATGATTGGGAACCATGGTATAAACTGGTCCCTATTTTGGGCGTCTTACCTGAAGACAAGAAGGTAGAAGCTCTGGGGCTGTTCCAGGAGGGAGAAGTAGCCTCTTACCACGCCATCACAGTGGCGGTGGGCATTGCGGACACCGGGTTCCATCAAATGGGCAACAGAGTGTCTCTTTGTCGGCAAGGATGGCTAAAAGCCACCAATTCCAGACCAGATGTTCAGTCCTAAGTCATTTGATGGAGAGAACCTATTATAGCCGGTCAGATAGCACAGCGAGTTGAGCGTTTGTTCTGACATCCGTGCGCAGCAGGTTCGAATCCCGGCAGGGCCAACTCAGCCTTTCATCCTTCTGAGGTCGATAAATTGAGTACCACGCAGTGGGACAATAATAACAACTGTAATTGCAGCGCTTAGATACCTGCGGGTTTGTAGTGCTATATAAAAACTAGTTATTGTTATTATTATAACTCCATCAACGAGTCTCTGCACATCATCAAGACTGACATGGAAATGGCACGTTCACTGGGTACCCTGCAGCAATGTCGTTCATCCCTCTTTTCGTTCCTCGAGAGGAAAGCCCAGAAAGTCCTCCAAGGGATATACCACCCCTTATCGGCAGCCTTCCTACTCCATGACTCAAAAGGGACTACAGTGGTCGCTCACAGGCATACGGCAGTGGAGGACAGCATTGGTGCCGACCGCAGGGCAGCGCTCCAACCCCAAAACAGGCCTGAACCGTTACCATGTCATAAAAACTATCAATAAATAACTTATGAAATTTTAATTAATAAAAAATAACGTTTCTTTTCTTTTTTCATGCGGCGGGGGTCCCCCCAAACTCTGTTTCCCTGTGCTAAAAAACCCACCCCAAATCCCTCCCCTCAAGATGTAACCCTTTGCCTCACCGCCACATATATTTTCTTTACAAAATGTGGTATTTGTTAATTATTTTGAATTTGTTATAATTGTCATTCGTTATGAATTTTTTGTTATATTAACTATATATCCCTGAACCTGCCATGGACTCGGACCCCCACTTGTGCACCCGAGTGTTCTACATCCGGAAGCAGGACGGGACGCGCTCTCTGGCTCTCTCCAGGGAGGCCCAGGATCTGTGGCACTGGGCCATTCGTCAGGACATGTTTCTCGTCCCTTTTCACCTGGCAGGCAGCAAGAACGGGAGGATAGCTCAGCGGCAGCGTGCGCGTCTTGGAAGCAAGACGACACAAAGCAACAACAGGATCGATCCCCGGGTCCGCGCTTAGAAACCTCTGGGTGTTTAAGCGCATTATAAATACGTAACTAAGACATAAGAAAACACAATTACGCAACTAAGAAAAACAAACAATTCCTGTAACAGCGCCTCAATGCCTGCGGGCTGTGTGAGCGCTTTATAAATGTTAAATAAATAAATAAACACCATTGCCGACTCACTCAGCAGGGAGCTACATTCTTGCCACGAGTGGGAGCTTTGCCAGGACCAAGTGGATCTTCTATTCCACGAATGGGGTCAACTTCAAATTGACCTTTTTCGCGACGGGGACGAATTCCAAGTGTCAGAAGCTCGCCAGCAGGTTCCCACAGCTGGGGAGCATGGGGGATGCATTCTCGTTCCTGTGGGAGGGACTTTTCCTATACGCTTTTCCTCCATTCCCAATCCTGCTATGAGTGATTAACACACAGGATGATACTCGTCGCTTTGGCGTGGCTGCGACAAATCTGCTATCCAGACCTGCTACGTCTGTCGGCGGCTCCGTCCATCAGGATGCCACTACTTCCCGATTTTCTCTACAGAGAGGGAGGGGCGATTCTGCAGCATAACCCAGCGTCGCTGAACCTCATGGCCTGGCTCCTGCAACCCTAGAATTCGGACATTACTGACCAAGGCCAGAGCCTCTTCAACCTTGACGTGTTACAGCCATAAGTGGAAACGTTTCTCTGTGTGGGGCCTGCCTCTGAAGATTACCCCTCTGCATTTCACAGCCCTGCAGCTCATACCATACTTGCTTTACTTGTTCAAGGCTGGACTGGCTCACGCCTCTATCAAGGTGCACCTGGCCGAGCATATTACCAGTTAAACCGGGTAGGCCTTCCCTGTGGTCGCACAGACTCGTCAAGGAGTGCCTCAAAGTCCTCCTCAAGACTTTTCCACCAGTGAAGGCTCCTGCCCCAGCTTGGTAACTCAATGTGATCTTGACTAAACTCATGGGGGCCGCCCTTTGAGATGATTCATCAAGCCCCACTCAAGTTTCTCTCATGGAAGACGGCCAGGTAGGTCGGGGAGATCCAGGCCCTGTCTTGCAACCAGTCGTATTTGTCCTTCCACGCTTCAAGGATGGTACAGCATACATGTGCCACCTTTATGCCGAAGGTGCCATCGAGTTCCACCTCAACGAGCCTTTAGTGTTGCCTGTCTTCTTCCCAAATATTTTGTCGCCAACAGAGAGGGCCTTGCATTCGCTGGACATTGCTCGTTGAAGCTTTACGTGGCATGCACAAAGGGGTTTCTGAAAACTTCTCAATTTTGGACCTATGAATCATGGAAAGGAGGCTTCCATCATCTTCAGATGGCTCTCCAGCTGCATCAGGCACAGTCATCGGCTGGCTAACTGACCGGCTGAGAGCCCATTCCACCAGAGCCGTTGAAACAGCGATGGCGTTTATCTGTGGTGTGCTGCCGCTCGACATCTGCAGGGCTGCTACGTGGAGGTCCACGCACACGTTCACAAGGTTCTACTGGATCGACAGGGATTCCAGGGAGGAGTCCCGGGTCAGCCAAGCGGTGCTACGCAACCTGTTCACTTGAGGTGAGTCTGTTCCAGGGGTGAGTGTTTTTACTTCTGTTGAGCCTTGCCACGTCCTGTGGCTGTGTATGTATACTGCTATGTGATCTTTATTCATGAGCATGTGAATCCATGCCAGACCCCTTGTTGGAGAAGGAACTAGTAACTTACCTGTAACTCCTGTTCTCCAGCATGGGTCTGGCATGGTGAATACATGCGAACCCTCCCACCTTCCCCTCCGTGGCTCTTCTTGGTTCATACTGCCACTTTATCTGCTACCCAATCTGAAGATGGCCTCCAGGGGTGGAGTTTAGGGAGAGGTCTGTCATTGGACAGGGGCAGTATAACCCAAAGGAAAGTAATTGGCTTAAAGGAGAAATACAGTTTTCAAACTAAAGGGAAACTGTTTTTATTTATACCAAGGATTCCCATTCTGACGATGGAATATTCATGAGCATGTGAATCCATGCCAGACCCATGCTGGAGAACAGGAGTTACAGGTAAGTAACTTGTTTCTTTTTTCACTCCGTTTCTTTGTATCCAAACTCCCCAAATCTTTCAGACATCTTACAAGATTTCTTTTTGCCTCAGTACATTCCTTGTCATACCACACATCTTTCTTTACAGTTTTCCTTGTAATTTCTCTTTTTGGCTTTGTAGGGAATGGTTGCAATTCTAACAGTTTTCCTTTTCATTTCTCTTTTTGGCCTTGTATGGAATGGTTGTAATTCTAACATTATTCCATTATACAACGAAAACAAACATTAGTGGAGACCCCAGCGCCCTTCCTAATTTTGGTAATGGGTTTAATTGTTGGATTATCCAAGGAATCCCATTTTAGATGTTTTTTTTGTATTGCCAGTTAACTGCATCACATTGTGTCTACTTGAAACTTAAACATTAGATTTAAAAATATGTATCAATTCCAAGATCCATGGATAATGATCGCTCTCACAACTGGGGATAACTGAAAAACTTTTAGTTAGGGACCATGCTGCTATATTTATCAATACATAATCAATATGGCTACTGTGGTAAGTCAGACCAAAATGATGGGTATCCCCTTCATCGTGGGCATCAGGGAAATAACCGTTAAGTAAACACAAGGGGTGACGCCTCACAGAACTATAATTTCTTTCAACTATTTCATGTTCAGGACTCAAGACAGTAATGAAAAAATGCAATGGGTCAGTGTAAGCTGTTAATTCATTATAAAAACTGTGTGTTTTATTTTAAGATATGCATTTAAAATGTCAAGAATGAATTACAAATCCTTCTGAATTTCTTCTAAACAATTCATATTTCTAAAACCACCTTTTCAATACATATACAATTACAAAAAGCATACTTGTATTATAATGTGCAAAAGAAGAAGAGCATACTTGTGCAAATACACATATGAAAACATATTAGCTATTGTCTTGCTGCAAATTGTAGACTGAAAATCTATACCATTCTTTATCACAACCCCAACTCATTTCAAGTGTAAATCCATCTTCCGTCTTGGCTTGGTCTGGCTGGTGCGTGACTCTCACCCAATTGTTTTTCCATTCCTTTCTCTGTGGTTCAGGCCTCAGCCTACAGTTACAGTTGAAAAGCAAGGTCTATGTAAATCTCTGTAGAAGACGACTCCAGACCCTCTCATCAAGGTTCTACTTAGCTCAAAATGTTTTGCCTTTAGTTGCAATATTTGTTCTTGTAGTTCAGTAAGTTGTAGTTCAGTCACTTGTGTGTCACAACAGGATTTGAACCTCTGGTTCTGTGGTCTCTCCTGCTAAACCCTCCAGGGTATTTCTATATTTCTTATCTGGTTAGGTTTCTTGGTCCAGCCTGGACCTTCTGATTCTGTTGCATGTTACAGGTATTGTGATTCTCAACCCTACATGGGTCGCACAGTTTCTCAGCCCTGGCAGGGCTCTCTGGTCTTCAGACCGTCAGATTATCTTGGGTCTCTTACCCCCCTGTGGGGATAAAGGTTCATCTGTCCAGGTTATTTCAGTCTCTCTTATCCTCTTCTAGCTCTTTTTTGACTATCCGACCTAACTGCTCATAGGCGTAGTACAATGCTCTCACCCCCTCTAGAGGTACTGGGTCTCTCAACTTGTCATGGGATATTCATGCTGTGATTGTCAACCCTCTGTGGGTCTTTCAATTCCTCAGCCTTGGCTGGGCACCCTGCTACTTAAGATCATCTGGTTCCCATTGTTCTTTTACCCACTAGTGAGGTCTTGGCTACAAGTTCACCTCTCCAGGGTATTTTCAATCTTTCTGTTGGCCCTGCATAGTCTATCCGGTCTAACTGGTAGTAAGTGTAGTACATTGTCCTCACCCCTTCTATCCTCACTGAATGCATGCTTGCAATAATGTTCTCACCCCTTCCAGAGGTACTGGGTCTCTCACCCTGCCGTGGGCTATTAGGGTATGCATGATATAAAGTCCTCACCCCATATCGGAGTGCCTCTGAGTTTCAGCACCCTCCTCCCATTCCTTTGTAATGGCCGCATACCTATGTTTTGGTGGCATTGTTATTCAAATTAGGCTGTGGCTGTGGAGATGCACCTGTGTGGTCATCGGCTCTCTAGCATCGGCCCCTTGGTTCTGCGTTGTTGCTTGGGTGCACTGTGTCTCCGGTGGCTCGTTCTCTCGCTTCAGGAGACCTAGGATCGTTGGCGCTCTGCCAGGATCGGCAGTGTTCCATGGGCTCTGGTATTCCTCTGACCACTACATTTTTGATGTGGTCCTGCCTCCAGGATCGACCCACCCAGTGTTACACCATTAAATCCTGCTGTTCGCTGGCTGACTCATGCTCACTCTCTCCCTGCAGGTATGGTCTTTAGGCGGTAATATCCTACTTGCCCTGTCCCTTAGGGAGTATATTGGGTAGCAGTGCCACCTCCCTAATCCCACAGGGAGTGGCTTCCTTGTTGAGAATGGACAAATTCCCTGTATTTGTCACACTACTTTAACCAGAACTGCAGAAAGTTGGTTTTGCTGGACTGTCATCTTGGAATCTACTGTTACATTCTCCTCATCCTGTATCCCATCCATTAAAAAAAAAAAGTTTAAAACTTGAGGTCAAAATACCCTATTACAAAAATTTGATATTTGCCTACACATTTCAGAAGAATTTTAATAATGTGCTTTGTTTTTTTGAAAAGTTAACATTCCAATACCTCTGGAGGGGTGAATATGAACATTAATCATATATTTCTTTGTTGTCTTGATCTCCCTCCTTCCCAACTGGTTGGAGCTGCCTGCATCCGCAGGAGAGTTGGTAAAATCTGGCTCAAAAAGATATTTGCCCCTTTAAGAACTTTAACATGATGGGACTATATTGAGTGCGTGCGTCCTTCCATGCGCCAGTCCTTCCTTTCAACTCTACGTCACCAACTGCCCACACCCAGTTCCAATCATCATGCCTACGTCCAATGCCTGGGGATCTATTACCCAGTGAGTTTGTGTGTCTTCTGTAGTGGAATTCACACGAGGTCTCTGCGTTGTCGTCTACTTTTCATGTCACAGCTGGGCCAAAGGCAGACTGAAGGCGACCAAAGACTTTGCAAGGACCAGGAAGGAGGCCAACAGCGGTAAGAGGGAGACAGTACCTGCAGGTGGGATACGTGTTTCGGCACCAGCCCTTGTTACCCAAGTGAAGACTGCCACCCTAGTTCTGGGGTCTGTTCTGAGGTCTTGACATGACTGTTTAGGGGGAAACCTTGGGCGCTTACACCTTCAAGTACCTCTATTTGGGAAAACGTTAGTACATTTTGGTGGGAAAATGTTAGTACCTCCAGGTGGGAAAGTATGATACCCCACAGTGCCAGAAGATTTGTTCACTCCAGACATAATCACTACCGTACCGGGATAGAGCTTTTCTGCCTCATAAATCAACCATATAGGCAAGATTAGCCATAAAGAGGCGAACACCTCAATGGTTACATCGGTATCGACTGGTTCCCCTGTGACTGCATTGGTACCCATCTCGGCTACTGCAGTTGAATCTTCTAGCAAGGAAATCTTCTAAGGACAGGGGAGCGATAGCGGCGTCGGTACCGGAAAGATAGAATGAGCATATCAGCCTCATTTCGGACTCTGAGGATTTAGATCCGTCAAATTATTTCACAATGCCACCTGGGGAACTTTCTGGCACTCCAGTGATGCCTAAGATGCCAGAATATTTCCCTAATTTTCTCCTAAGATTGAGGAGACTTTGCTGGTACTTACTCAATTGGCTCTGCAATTGTTATTGACTAATATACAGGTACCCAGATCTGTTGTGTTCAACATTTAAAATCCCGCTGACCAATCATCTAGGATTGATTTGTCTACATCTCCTTTGAGACATGCTGACCGAACCTTTTCTGGAAGTCTTAGCTCAACATATTAAGGATAGGAGCGGGTCTCCTGAACCTCCTCAAGGAGCGGATCCCACAGTGCCACTCCATTGCCAACACCATCTACAGTTGAAGGAGAGGGTGCTGCCCCTTCTAACAAGAAACAGTAGGCGTTGAATGGCACGGATTCAGAGTCCGATGACGACAAGTCATCTGTTTCTCCTACAAACATTGTCCATGACATCGTGACAAAGGCCATGCGGGCCTTAAAGACAAACCTTAGAATGCAGAGGTTTTTGGGAAACTGCCTCCTCAACAGACCAAGTCTCCATTGCCTATGGAGTTGTCTTTCATGGAACAGGCTTTCAGTCATTGGGGTAAACCACATTCTGATCTTCATGTGTCCAAAGCTTTGGATGCTAAGTACAAGGTCCCTAAAGCGGAACCCTTTGTTCTGATGGGAAATCTACCTGCACAGTCTTCTGTGGTCTCTGCAGCTTTAGGTTCTAAGGATAAAGGTCCTGCAGCTTCTCCTGCATCAGTGCTGGATAAAATGCTTAGGCCTGGGAGGCACAAGATATAAATGATTATACCAATGCTTCGCTACAATTCAGGCAGGTCAATACGACTACGGTTTTATCTAGTTTTAATATCTTGAATTGGGAAAACCTGAATCATTTTACAGAGTTGCTCCCACATGAAGCTGCAGATGAATTTCCCTTCTGGGTCTCAGAAGATAGAGAGGCTGCGATACAACTATTTCAGGTGGTCAAAGATCTAACAGACACTACAGCAAGCGCTGTAACAAGTGCGGTGTGCATGCTTAGACATGCATATTTATCAGCTACGTCCTTGCATCAGGATATTCAAGACAAAGTGTTAGACCTTTCATTTGATGGTAAAACATCATTTGCTCCTTCGACTGATGAAGTTCTTCAAAAATACAAAGACAGTGTTACAGAGGCAAAATCTCTCAGTTCCATCTCAGAGAAACAAGCGTACAACCAAACCTTTAGATCTTTTAAGCCACATTCTCAGGCTAATAATGGTTCAGTCTCTACTAATAAACCTTACTATTCTTCAATTAAGAAGAGAGGACACAGTCAAAAGGCGAAGTCAGGGGTCACCTTCCTGTCTTCTACCTCTCAGCATCAGAAGAAGTCTGTTTGACTTTCATCTGGGGATGTACAAACCATCTGCTCCAATCTGCATCAAGGAGCATCCCCCGGTAGCAGGAAGGATTGCAAAGTTCCTACATTGATGGGATAACATCACACAAGAGGATTGGGCATTGAACATCATTCGCCAAGGTTACTCTTTGACCCTTCCTGCTACACCACCATCTTCCCCACCAAAGAATCATCTCCAGAACTTCTCAAAGGGGGTTGGGGGGGCGATAGAATTGGTTCCAAAAAAAGAAATAGGGTGGGTGTTCTGCTCCCACTATTTTTTTAATTCTAATAAAGACAGGTGGGATACATCCGATATTAGATCTTTCAGATCTGAACCAATTTCTGCTAGTGAAAACTTTTCACATGGTAACTGTAGATCCTAGTAGCACTCCAGCACAATGACTAGATGGAATCCCTAGATCTTCAAGATGCGTATTTTCACATACCCATTTTGACGGAACTCCATCAATACCTGAGGTTTACCATAGGTAAGTTGCATTTCACCTGTCTCCCATTCTAGCTGAATTCGGCTCCGAGGTTGTTGGGTGCTGTAGCAGCTCACCTTTGGTTGAGAAAGGTTCATCTCTATCCATACCTGGGTTATTGACTGATAAAAGCCAAATCCCAGAAGGAAGTGGTGCAGAAGGTGCAGCTTACATGCAACACGTTGCATGAGCTAGGCTTCTCAATGAATGTGGCCAAGTCAAAATGAATCCCATCTCAAAGGATTCAATTAATTGGAGCAGTAATAGATAATACTCTAAAAAAAAGTATTTTCTGCCTCTATACAGGGTAGCAGCGATTAAGTAATTGTAGTTTTCATGACACATCGGTCTCTGTCAGCTTGGTGGTACCAAAGGCTCTTGGAGCTGATGGTATCTTCCATCCATCTAGTACCCTTCGCACGATTTCAGATGAGAACTATTCAGTGGCATCTTGCCAGCAACTGGAATCAGCTGTCAGAGTCTCCAAGCATGGAGGTTCCAGTACCGAGCCACATTCAAGAATACCTGCCCTGGTGGAACAAACCCTGCATCATCAAACTGTAATAACAACTGACTCGGAATACGGATTAGGAGCCCATTGTCAGGAATTGACAGCATATGGTCTTTGGTCAAAACAGGAAAGGAGAGCATACATGTTTTGGAGACGAGAGCAATTTTGTATGCCCTAAAGAATAATTTCTTCCCTCTGGTCAGGGGGGACAGGTGATAAAGATTGTTATGGACTATACCACACCGATGTTTTATGTGAACAAACAAGGGAGAAATCGCTCCTGCCCTCTTTGTGTTCTCGCAGTAAAATGATGATATTGGACCAGGTAAAACCACATTTTTCTGATAGCACCCCAGTACAATGCCCTATGCCCTCTTTTTGCATCGAGGGAGGGTCAGGGACATCACTCTTTGTGCGATGCCCAACAGCTACACTGGTCGAACACATGACGCTGTATGCATTTCCTCCACTTCCCCTGATACGCAAGACGTTGATGAAATTCAAAATGATCCAAAACTCAACAATGATCCTCATAGTCCCATTCTGGCCACATCAGATTTTTTTTCCAGATTTTCTGGATCTTGCAGGGTCAGGGTGTATACATCTACCAATTCCGGAAGATCTTCTGCTTCCGGAAGAGCTGACCTTCGCGCATTTACTTTTATCTGAACAGAATCTAAGGGGTTTTAAAAAAATGTTTTTATTATTTTATAACACACCAAACAGTACAAATATTTAGGACTTCCGTGTTTAAGTTTCACAACATAGCATTACAGAATACACTCTTCTGTCCTTCTCCCTCCCACCCCATTAATTCGAACCCCTGTGTCCATGTCATCAGCCTGTTCATCTTCAGGCGGGTCTATTGCCATTATCTCTTCCATGTCATCATCACTGTAATCGGCCAGGTAGGGGCCCGCCATTGAAGCCATCAGTTGCCTCCATTCTATTAGGGGTCCCACCTCCTCCTCCCCTCCCCTGCTGACCGCTTCGAACCAAGCAGCCGTTTCCGCCTCTGCCCACTTCATGAGGTCAGCCCACCACAACTCTATCCTAGGCCTATGGGCTGCCTTCCAGCACATTGCAATTCTCCATTTGGCCAGGATGTAGGCCAGGTCTTTCATCTTACTAATGTGCCTCAGATTACGTGGTCTAGGAAAGCCCCCAAGCATGCATGCCCAAGCTGACTCCACCTCCAGCGTAATGCCTTTTCCTGTCAAGCGTATCTTCAGTTTTGTCCAAAACCTTCCCACCTCCGGGCAAGCCCAGAACATGTGTAGCATCCCAGCTTCCTCCTCCCCGCACGTAGGGCATCTCTGTGACAACTGGCGACCAAACCTGGCAATTTTACTGGGGGTCAAGTATGCTCTATGTGGGACATATAGTTGGATCTGCTGGAGCCTAGCGTTCCGGGACACCTTCTTATGATACCTTTGGGCTCTATCCCATAGCCCATCCGACATGGGTTCTCCCACCTCTTCTTCCCAAACTCGCCTCAGTTGGAGCAATTCCTTCGCCACCTTGGACCCCAGTAGCTCATATATGCGGGATATCTCATGCCCACCCTCCGAGATGTCATACATCGTCTCAATGGTGGCATCAGGTTGGTCTGCAAGCACTGCCGCCGGCCACCTTTCTCGCACTCGTTTAACGATTCTGGAATAGGCAATGTGTTGACCTTTATGCACCCCTTTGTCCTCTATTAGCTGCACGGAGAATAGAGCTGGTTATCCCACAATCTGCCATGCCCTGTGCCACACCTCCCAGCCAAGCACCAACAGCCTTGCCATTCCTAGTACCTTTGTTTTAGATAACCACACTGTCTCTCTATGGAAGTAGGGAGCAGGATCCATACATAACAGCCTGGTTTCAGCCGTTTCTTCTTCAGACAGCCACCTGGCCACATATTGCAGCTGTCCCGCCAAATAATATAACTCAAAATTCGGCAGGTTTTTGCCTCCCCTGTCACATGAATTCTGTAATTTCCAGAGGGCCACCCTGTTCCTGGAGTTATGCCATATGAAACCCCTGCACAGGCTGTGGAGACTGGCGAAGAAGCGCCTAGGGATCACATACGGGATATTTACAAAAAAATGTAACAGTCTGGCAGGACTACCATCTTAATCAGAGCAGCTCTCCCCATCATGGCCAGGGGTAGCCTGGACCAAAATCCCATGCTATTTTTAATGCTTTCAACTGCCTTTTCCGTGTTGTGTTTGTGTTCTTCTCCTGTCATGTGGTATATGTCAATTCCAAGATATCGGAACGTCTCGGTTCGCCAGGGTATTGGCAATACAGGCAAGCTCTCTGGTAGGGCACGTCTATATCCCCCCAGGGGGAACATGCTGGATTTCCTGGGGTTTACCGCTATGTCGGAGAGGGTAGAGTATCGTTCCATCACCTCCAGGATGTATTATATGTTCTCCTCTGGGAAGCGCAGATACAAGAGTATATCATTGGCATATAATGATATAAGATGTGAACCACCAGCAGTGTGGATCCCTATCCCTCCATATTGTTGTCTAAGACAGACGGCCAATGGTTCCAACGCAAGAATATACAACATAGGCAACCAGGGGCAGCCCTGTCTAGTGCCCCTGCTAAATTGCCATTTATCTGAGATAGTGGTGCCCGTTTTGACCCTTGCATTTGGGTAGCTGTATAGCATTTCGACCCACCTAAGATACCCCGGCCCCATTCCATATTCCATATTCTCTCAAAGTCGCTAGCAGCCAGGGCCATCGTACTGAGTCGAAAGCCTTAACCGCATCCAGCGAGACAATTGCCAGTTCACCCGGGTCCTTCTCTGTTTGATCAATAATATGGTGCAGTCTCCTATGATTATCAGTTATATTCCTGCCAGGGACGTAGCCCGTTTGGTCAGGGTGTATCAGTCTGCCAATGATACGCTTAAGCCTGTTTTCCAGCACTGCCGTGAGGATTTTGCTGTCCTGGTTAAGCATCGATAGGGTCTATATGACCCGCAGTCTGTGCCAGGCTTACCCGGTTTTAAAAACGGGATGATCACCGCCTCCCGTAGGGACTCTGGCAACCTGCCGTGCTCAAACACCTCGTTAAGCATAGCCAGCAGCGGGGGAAGCAACTCTTGTTTATAGGTTTTGTAGAATTCACTTGGGAGCCCATCTGACCCCGGAGCTTTACATGTGGGGAGGTGCTGAATCACTGTCTCTAGTTCTTCTGAGGTGATTGGGGCATCCAGGTCTGCCCGTTCTAGATCATCTAAGGTGGGCAAGCCTATGTCTTCTGGTGTTTCCTGGATTTCTTGGTCCCTCTCTTCACCTGGGTCCTCATAAAGACGTTTATAATATCTAAGGAACTCTTCATTTACTCTCTCTTGGGTATCCAGGATATGGCCTGCCCCCCCTCTAATTTCCCTGATCACCGGCTGTGATGCTTCGCTCTCATATAGCCAGGCCAGCAATCTGCCTGGCTTGTCTCCCCCTGCATGCTGCCTCTCCACATATATCTTATAGCTTAATTTACATAATCTGTCCCAGTGCTCACTGCTAGCTTGTAGCAGTCTCGTCCTGACCCCATCCTCCCAAGAGGTGCCTCCCCGGCGCATTATGTCTTCCAACTCCCTCTCCGTTTCTTGCAGCTCTCGTTCTATGCCCCCCTGGAGCCCTCTGGATTTTGATATGGCTACGCCCCGCACCACCACTTTAAATGCCTCCCACACAGTTCCATAGATAAAACACTTCCGGTATTAATATCGAAGTACTCAGTGATCGCCTCCCTCAGATCCTCCCGGAATCCCGAGTACTGCAGGGCCTCAGCTCTGAGTTTCCACGTCGGGATTCGTGCTCTAGGGGGTTGGTGTCGCTACTCTAGGACCGGGGGGGGGGGGTGGCCCGAAAGCACTCTGGCCTTATATTCCGCGCCCCTCAACTCGCCTACCAACTCGGCAGCAGCAAACACATAATCCAGCCTCGTGTGCAGGTCATGTGGTGCCGCATAGTGTGAGTACTGCCTGTCTGCAACTGCCTCCATACATCTACGAGTTCAAAATCTCTCAGTAGGGCCTGTGACACCTTTGCAGCCGGGGTGGGTTTGTCTAGTTTACCATCTGATCTGTCCATCTTAGGATTCAGTGTACAATTAAAGTCCCTGCCCCATAGGATCGTGCCACCTAATAGGGGGCTAATTTTGCCATATAGGGTCCGAAAATAAGCCGCTGTATCTTGGTTAGAGGCGTATACATTTATAATGCTCACTTCCCGGTTTTCCAACATCCCCCGCACTACTATCGTTCTGCCTTCTGGGTCCCCCGTAGACTGAAGCAATTGAAATGGTATATGAGGTGCTACCCATGTGATAACTCCTCTTCCGTAAGCTGAGTATGTGGCTCCCGCAATGCTCCCCCTCCACTTTCTCTTGACCACCTCCAGTTTCTCCCTGGTAAGGTGGGTCTCCTGTAATAGTGCTTTGTCGATCCTCATCCTTCTTAGGTACATAATTACTTTATTGCGCTTCAAGTAGCTATTGAGGCCCCTCACATTCCAGGTGACCACTCTAAGGCAACCCGATGCCATTTATACAATATCCTGCCTCCCCTCTCAGCGTCCCATCCCGCCTAATATAACTCTCAATTTGGCTTGTTCCCCACCCTCTCCCAACAAACTCCCCCTCCCCCCTTTCCCAACAACAAACCACAACACACCACCCCTTCTGTCCCCCCACCCCACCCAGCCCCAACAAATGCCCAGCTCCATTTCTGGATCTCAGGCGACCCTGCATTTGGTCCTGCCTCGGAATGCCGAGGGCAGGAACCCGGCAGGGTGTCACCAGGCTACCGGTGACCTAACTAAGCTTCTCCTTATGGCGGTATGAGGACTGGCTCCGTAAGGCTCCCACGCTGTTATCAAAGATCTCGGTGCTAACGGATCATACACACTTATACCCCTGGCCATGCACGCCCATAGGCTACGTCTTATACTATAATCAAGTCCGATTGTCTTAGGCTGTGACACCCTTGGTGCCACAGACTCATATTACTTATCTTCTCCTTCTCCTTCTCCCGTCTGGATGCCCGACTCTTGGGGGCAGCTCTGCGTGTCGAGCCATCCCATGGCGTCTTCTGGGGTTTCGAAAAACCAGGTTCTGTTCTTGTGGAACACCTTCAGCTTTGCTGGGTAGAGCAGCATATACTTGTGGCCTGCTTCACGCAATATTCTCTTCACAGTCCCAAAGTTCATGCGACTACGCTGTACCCGCAGGGTGTAATCTGGGTATGCGGTTATGTTTGCCAACCCCCTTTGTATTGTTCCACCCTTCCGAAAGTGTTCAAGGATTTTTTCTCGATCTCGGTAGTTCAGGATCTTGGCGATCACTGGCCTAGCGGGGGTTCCCGGCGGCGCCCTTCTCATCAGGTCCCTATGCACCCTTTCCACCGCAAACCCCTGGGTCAACACTCCTCCGGTTATCTCCTGCAGCAGCATAGATTCAATGAACTCCGTAGGGTTGGGTCCCTCAGCTCCCTCCAGCAAACCAACAATGCGGATGTTATTCCTCCGGCCGCGTCCTTCCGCCTCCTCTGCCCTACTTTCCATGTTACCCACGCGTTGCACTAGGGCGTGAAGTCCCGGTTTATGAGTTGCACAGTCCGCTTTGTTCGGGGCCACCTCTTTTTCTAAGTTCCCTGTGCGTTCTGCCAGCGACCTGACATCTTGCCGGAGAAGATTCACCTCCTCTTGTACCGCCTCAACTTTGAGCTCTAGTGCCGCTTTCAATTCAGTCATAGCCAGTCCCAGTTTGGACTCCCAGGCCACTTTCAGCAATTGCAGCAAGGATCTCCTGGTTCATGCCCATAGTGACTGCGCCCCCAACGGGGGGTTTGTCTTTACTCCTGGCTCCTTCTGCACCCGGTGATGTTCTGGCGTATTCGTCAAGCGTGGGTTGCTTGCCCTTTGTTCTTAGAGGTTTGTTGGACATTGTGTCGTGCCAGAAACGTGTAGGCGAGCCCCGCCGCTTGCGGCTACCGGCCCCAGCGAGTTTAGACTGCTATTGGTGGGCCACGTAAGGGGTGTCTTAAAGCTGCTTGTTTGCTCCAGGAGTGGGCTGTGTCCTCCCACGTAATAATGTATGTTTATTCAGACCTCTCGAACCCTGAGCTCCAGCCCCAGTTAGTCCAGACCTTTGGGCTTCCCCCCAGAGCTTGCGGAGCCCACCCAGTGTTTTGCTGGCCCAGCATGCGTCACCTCAGGACCCCACAGGATACTGTCGCTTCTTGCCCAATGGTGGTCACATTTCACGGACAAACTGTGTTGTAGGTACCCTCGAGCCCCCAGACCAGGCCTTGAAGGTCGCCTTGTCATCCCACGTGGTAATACAGGCTATTCTGATCACTCAAAGCTGGAGCCCCGTCCCAGCGGCTCTATTTGCATGCGTGCCTACTGTGGCGTAAAATGCGGGGGCCACAGCACTGTGCTATGGCCATCAATGTCACCAGGCGCTGGAGGCAAAACCATTAGCCCCATCCAGACGCCTGGCACTTAGTGTCACCGGCCCCAGTGCGGCATGTTTGTGTCAATGGGCTGTGGCTCTTGTGTCCCCCACCCAGCCGGAGCAATCCAAAAGAAAAATACAGTTCTGCAGCCGTGTGTGCAGCAGTGTTTCGGGCTCGTTTCCTCCAGATCGGTTCACAGCTGCAGGCGCTTGTGCTGCCCCACTTGCGGGTGTCCATGGGGGACCAGCTGCGCTCTGTTTGCCGAGCGCTGCACCCACCTCGTCGGGCCCCCCGCCGCCGAGCGTGGCCCAAGCTACCAGGCGTCTGCAGGCTCCCCAGTGGCGTCGCCAAACACTGCTCGCTCCTTCAGAGCCAGTCCCAGCTATCTTTGCTGCCCGTGCATCCGCCGCCGTGGCGGCACAGGGCAAGCGTCACCACCCGCAGCGCGCCAGCCAGGGCCTCCCCGAAGGCCGGCGTCACCCACTGCGTCCGCGCATCTCAGGGCCACAACACCTCGGGGGGGCCCCCGTCCAATCACCAACGGCACTGCCAACTAACCAGCGCCGGACACGGAGCTGTGATCTCTCCGTCGTCCCACGCCCAGATGCCGCCGTAGGCCGGGGGCAATCCACCTCTGCTTCGCACCGCGTCCAACTGACAGTGATATCCGCGACCTCGCTCTTCAACACACCTCGCGGGCTCCGGTGCCAACACCCTGACACAGCAGGGTCCTATCCGGCCAGCAAGGGTCCTCCCCTGCTGGCGTACACGCCGAGCTCCACCCGCCCCTCCAGGACACGATGGGCACGGTCTCAGCTGCGCCTGGTCTGCCGCCTCTCCCCCAACGCGGCGGCCAGATTATATGGCCCTTTGTGTGCCATCCGACATTTTGGTTAGCCCCGAAACACGGGCATCACTATTCTTCCGACGTCTGTTCCACACCCGTTCAGCGACAGATCGGGCCCTTATTATGCTCCAATTGTGCCCCAAATATTCATGTTTCCTTGGGTGTGCGGCAGGCACATGCAGCACAGGTAAAGCACGTACATGTCCCAGAATCAATGTTGGATCCGCGGGAGCCCTCGCAGAACGCGTCCACTCAAGCAGCCATGTAGCCACGCCCCCAGTCTAAGGGTTATGACAGCTTCCAGGAAGGCATCCACAAGGAAGCAATACTGGAGCAAATGGTTGCATTTTTGGCATGGGGCTTTGGATCACAATTTAACCCTTTGAAAGCATTGGTAGATTATGTAGTAGATTATGTAATGTCTTTTATGTCTTTTCTGCTATCAACAGGAGTGAAGGTTGACACTTGCAAACATTATTTTTCAGTTGTAGGTGCCTATTTGAACAGAGAACAAACATATTTTTCTTTATCAAACAAGGCAATTCAGAGGCATTTTGAAGGCCTCCTTCGTTTGCATCCACCTATTCGAGATCCTCCACCTCTTTTTGAACCTATGGCTTCTTTCGATTTGGATCTCTTAACATGGAAGATGCATTTTTATGTAGTAGCCATTAGTTCAGCACAGATAGCAGGAGAGCTTCAGGCTTTGTCCACAAAGGAACCGTATCTGATTTTTCATAGGGATACGCTAGTCCTTCATACAGTATCCTCCTTTTTACCTAGAGTAGTTTTGGAATTTCATCTAAATCAAGAAATGTTCCTTCCGGTCTTTCATCTCAGACCACATTCTTCACCAGCCGAAGAGGCCGGAGAGGCCTTGCATAATTTGGACGTGTCATGGGCTCTTAAATGTTATTTAGAAAGAACCAAACCATTCAGAAAAAAAGACCAACTCTTTGTCACTTATGGTGGCCTCCCTCCTGGGAATAAAACTACAAAAGCTTCAATTGCCAGGTGGGCTGTCTCTTGTATTGAAACAGTTATCAATGTGAGGGGGCTTTCATCTCCGCAGAGATTTCGGACCCACTCCACAATAGCCAAGGCAGCATCAGTAGCCTTTCTTAGGCACGTCCCCATTGCAGACATTTGCAGGGCTACTACTTGGGCTACTCCACTTGCTTTTTGCAAGCGTTATGCTTTAGAAAGGTGCTTTACAATTAATGTGCTTGAATCTCTTATATGCTGTCTCCTCCACCCTAACTATTTTTGAGGCTTTTTGGTTTGGCCCCAACCAGTTGAAGGAGGGCGAGCAGGACGACAGAGAAATGAAAGAATTACCTTCATGTTGATTCATGTTCTCTTAGTCCTTGCTCTCCCTCCTTCACAACACCCAACCAGCCATCCCCAGTAAAGTCATATCCTCGATCACAACCGCCAGTAGGCTAAACCAGAAAAAACTGAAAGGAACTGGATGTGGCCAGTTGGTGACGTAGGAGTGAAGAGAGGGACTGACGCGCAGAGGGTCGCACACGTGCAATATAGTCCCATCATGTTGAAGTTCTTAAAGGGGCAGCTATCTTTTTGAGCCAGCTTTTTCTGACCCGCCTCCGAATGCAGGCATTCCCAACCAGTTGTGAAGGAGGGAGAGCAAGGACTAAGAGAACCAGAATCACCATGAAGGTAATTTTTTTCATATTTTAAATACAGGATTAATTTCAATTAATAAATACTGGATATCTGGGTATTCTGCCTAGCTGTATTCAGCCAGAACATTTAAAGTAGAGTCAAACGAGACAAGGTTCCACCCCGGTCTACTTACATTTCCCTTAAGTGCAAAGATGTTATTGGAAGCTTAACCCTGAATGCTGAAAAGTATGGCAACCCATGATTCCTTGAAACAGAGAATCCTATGTTGTCTAGTAAAACCCCACCCCAGGTTTGTTAAAGATTCTTCCTTAAGCCAGCAATATTCCAAGATAGAATCTTCATACCATTGTGTTCATCATTGTCAATACTCTTTGCTTGTAAGACGGGATTACCATTTAAGACCACTTGCTCATCTGACTCGGTTACAAAAATCGTATCCAATCTTCCCATGTCATTTCTATGATATGATATAATATGATATTTTATTTACATCGCACTCATACACAAGTGTTTCAGTGCGCGACCAAGCAAAGGGAGGGGAACAAAGGAGAAACAAAAACAATGATCTTACTAGGGCCAGTGACATTAAGAACGCGCAAGTGCATGGAAAAAAGGAAAAGGGGAGAGTGCGTGGAAGGGGGAGAGGTGGAAAGTGCAGAACAAAGGAGAGAAACAGAATAAATAATAAGTGCAATAAATAAATAAAAAAGGCAGTGAAAAGTGGTAGTGCTTCCAGAAAGTGCATGTTTAGTCAGATAGGGTATATCTGATAATTGCAGAGAAAAATGTGGGACTGTATGGATACAGATAGAGATCCCAGTGCAATTGGTGGCCCGGAGGCAGTGCAGGAGGGAGGCAGGGTGAGCAAGTACCTGGGTCCGAAGCACAGTTGGTGGCCAGGTGCACAGTGCCAAGAGAGAAAAACTGATCAGCAGGGGAGAAGAGGGACAAAGGCAGAAGCAAAGAGGAAGGTCTTGAGGTGCTGCCGGAACCAGAGATGGTTCTCCTCAAGTTTCAAGGTGACCTGGATGCTGTTCCAAAGGGAGGCCCCAGCCGAAGACAGAGATCTGCCCCCAGCTTGTTTCTTTGAAAAACGACTGACCTTGAGGGAGTTAGAAGTAGAGGAGTGAAGGGCTCGAGAGGGGAGGTATTTACGGAGGGATAGTAGAAGTTATTTTGGACCCAGGACCCAGAAAGCCTTGTGGACAATACAGAGGGTTTTAAATGTAATCCTTGCATCCACTGGGAGCCAAAGAAGGGATTTCAGAGCTGTGGAGATACGATCCCAGGGCTTGAGGCCAAGGACAAGTCTTGCAGTCCTGTTCTGGATTATTTGTAGGGGCGGAGGGCAGAGGCAGGTAGATTTAGAAAGAGGCTGTTACAGTAGTCCAACCTAGAGAGAACCAGAGCTTGGGAGACATTGAGCTTCTGGGGGAAGGAGAGGAAAGGCAGAATACCTCTAAGGAGGTGCAGTAAGAAGTTTGACTTTTTAGAGACGTCAGAGATGTGCGCGGAAAAGGAAAGTGTGGAGTCAAAGATGACCCGAGATTCTTAGCCTCGCATGTAGGGGTAGGAGGAGGGCCAAGGGAGGCCAGCCAGAGAGTGAGGGTAAAGGATGGTGAAAGTGTACCAATGAGGAGGATCTCAGTCTTGTTGGCATTTAGGCAAAGATTGGTGGCGACACACCAATTTTGAATGGCGATTAGGCAATCAGAAATGAGGGAAGGAGAGGAGGCGTCTGAGGGAAGTCTGAAAATGAGTTGGGTGTCATCAGCATAGCACTGGAAGTTTGAGCAGAAAATGGAAATGCAGTAGGTAAGAGTTTCCAGATATTGGTTGAAAAGCCAGGGCAAGAGGTTAGACCCTTGGGGAACACCACAGGTAGAGAGGGCAAACGAGGATTGGACGGACCCAAGTTGTACCTGGGAGGGTCGATCAGAAAGGAAAGCGGTCAGCCCGGCCAGAGCCTGATCGGTGATATGCAGGTTGTCATGGAGACGATTGAGCAGGATGGTATGGTTGATCGTGTCGAAAGCAGAGGAGAGATCAGGTAGGATGGGGAGGGAGGGAATGTTAGAGTCAAGGTTGTAGAGCAGGACTTCATGGATGTTCAGGCTAGCAGTTTCCATGCTTCTGGCAGCTCTGAACCCAGATTGGTGGTCATGGAGAGAGCCAACAGAGTCGGAATTAAGGTTAAGCTGGGGGATGGCCAGCTTTTCCAGGAGCTTCCCCAAAAAGGGAGTAATGGAAATTAGGTGATAGTTAGCCAGACAGGATGGATCAGCTGTGGGTTTCTTGAGGAGAGGATGCACAAGGGAGTGCTTCAGAGGGGAGGGGAAAGATCCAGAGGCAAAAGAATGGTTACAGAAATCGGCAAGGGCTTTTCATATTCTAGACCCCTTCTTCCTGTTAACATCTGTGTTATTTGAACTACAGCTTGCACAGTCCCTAATATTATTTATGTGCCGAAGAGTTCTACTCTGTATTCTCTTTCTCCTAAATGGGTCTCAACAGTGATCAGCAATTGATGGCTGAAATGCTCTGAGCACCCTAACGTAGGCCCATTTGGAGTATATGTCCTATATTCTAAGTGGTGGGCAGTCATAATTTCGAAAAAAAAATGTCGACAGACAAAAATGTCGACAAAAAAATGTCGGAAAAAAAAATGTCGACTTTCGTTTTTTTTAATTATATATTTATTTTAGGGGTTCGGGAGTTAAAAAAAAAGGGAAAAATTAAAAAAAAAATTAAAAAGGGGGTTGGGGGGGAACCCCCCATTTAAAAAAAAAATGCATTGAAAAAAAAAGTCGACATTTTTTTTCGACATTTTTTTTCGAAATTTTGACTTTCGACATTTTTGTTGTCGAAATTATCACTATAAACCATTCTAAGGCTAGTAAACAAGAAGCCAAAGAATCATTGAGCAATTCAATCCCAATATAATCCCGGCAAGGGTCAGTCGATGAGGAAAAGCGAGTGCAGTTAATAATTTTACTTGTACTTCACAGCATCCTCACTTATAGCGTATCCAATGGATACATTTATTATTCAATGTGTCACCCACTTCACCAAAACCTTTTTCCAGCAAAGCAGAGGTTTCAGCTTACCCATCCATGCCCCAGTATGTATCTGTGCAGATAACTTAATGATCAGTCCATTCCTCAAACAGATGCTCGCTGAAGTTTCTTTTCCTTTTTAGGAACCTCCGGGCAGAGGCACAATACTATAAGCCTGGACCAGGCAAAGGAGTCAGCAGCCATGACCACAATAGGAAACAGCACTCGCTGTAGCAGAACACAGCCTTTGTATGGTACCGAGAGTAGCAAAATGAGACTTGCAGCGAATCCCGGAGGACTCAAGGTCATAACTACAACCCCACTAGTCCACCAGTGACTCAAAGGAGCAAATACATCATTGATGCCCAAACTTAGCGCAACACCAGCCCGCAATACAAACTGGAACTTTGCTCCCTTTATATCGCCATGCTCGAGGAGTGCAAGCGAACATGGGAAAAGTGGATGCTGCTTAGCCCCGTTTTGAAGACTTTCCCTTACACATGCCAGGGGAGGGAAGATAGAACAGGATTGGCTAGGGAAAGACAGGGCAGCAGGAGGGATATTTAATCAGGAAACAGGAAGTGTGGGTTATCTGGGTGTGGTCAGTAGTGGAGGTGGACCAAGAGACCAGCAGCAGGAAGGAGGGCGCAGTGACTTGTGTATAAGACTTGTGCAGGTATTGGTTTAGGAGTGAAAGCGGTTTAGAGGTTTCAGTATGCGTGTTTGTGTGGCGACTGAGTAGAGTAAGTTAGTGTAAGGAGTGAATGTGAAGTGGTTGGTACAGAGTAGAAGAGGGGTGTTTGAATAGTTTGGTGGGAGGAGAGTATTGGGAAAGTATGAGGCTAGTAGCCGCAGAAGGAGTGTAGTATGGGAGGAGGAGAATAGGAGTGGGAGAAGGAGAGTAGTAGTACAAGAAGGAGAGTTGTTGTGGGAGAAGGAGAGTATTAGTGGTAGGAGGGGAGCAGAGAGGTGGAGGAGTGGTGAGATCAAAGAGTGGAGGTGACAGTTGGGAGGAGTGCAACATCAAAGAGACAGGAGAGCAGTAGGTGGAGTTAGGTGGACTATGAGACAGTAAAAGTAGAAGGAAGAAGGAAGTATGGGCATGAGTGAAGAAGTTCGAATCCAACTGAGTAAGTGCTCGGCACTTCCCAACTCCCAGTAGAACACTAACATCTGGATAGAGTAGGGACAGCTAGTAAGTCCCTGAGGGAGTTTAGCGATTCATCGACTTAGGGCTTATTATAAATAATAAAAACAAACAAACAAAACAAAGACATCTGTAGCCTGAAGTATTCACTAGACAGCAGGGGTTTCCGGTCAGTAGTATTAACCCAGGGGCACGGAAACATGGGATAGGAAGGAGATCCCAAAGTAGATGAGAGCAAGGGATGTCCCTAGGGCCCACAAACTAAAATTAAAACCCTTGAACCGTCCTTGGGTCTCACGGTAATTTGTGTGCCATCTCTTACACATGGTGTCAGAAGTGGGATAAGTTAGATCCCCCGATACAGAGGTCGAATCACTCCAAAGGAAGGGATAAGCCATCAGAGACCACACACTGCTTGGTTACAATCTATTCCAGACTTTGGGACAAAAAGGTCTCCAACATAGGAATAAAATGATCTTCTGTGACGAATCGCAGGAATTCATCCCTTCTCCCCAAGGGGCAATGCCCCCATGAGGCTAGGGAGGTGAGCCTGCTCTGCAATACTCTCCCTACGGCTAGGGGCAAGTGGGACCTCATCAGGAGAGACTCCCCTTTTGGGGACAAAGACTCCCTTTCTGATGAGCAACTCCCTAGAAAACGTCTTAATAATAAATCTGAGAATGTTTACTGTGGAACCAGGTATGAGGAAGAAACCAATATCTGCTATTGTCATTCAGAAGCCGTAAATATCTCTTTAATTGGAATATGCAATTCCACTGGGATGAGGAGGCCAAGCAAGACCGATAGAGAAGGACCTGAGCATACGTTTGGGAAGTCCGAAGCATACGACACACATAACAAGGGAGGAGACTGGCCAATGAAAAGACATGCGAGTTAAAAAACAGGGCTATTGCTGGTTACTGTGAGAGAAGCAGAAGTTCCGCCTATTATCTGGAAGAGAGAAGGGAAGGAGAATCTGACATACAGCATCTTTCCTGGAAGAGCAAAGAAGAATTTGACGTGCATCGTTTTACCTGAAGAAGAGATGATTGGACATGTGTCATCCTGTGTCTGAAAGGGAAAAGCAGACAGAGGCAAAGCGCTCCTGGAGCACCGACACAAAAAGAGATACAGATGGTGGTGACGTGACCACGAAAGACTCGTGATGGACCAGGAGTCTCCCAAACAATGCTGAAACCACCCTGCAGCCAAATCATTTAACGGAACAGTACGGGAAGTTCCTTATGACCATCCTCGACAAGGGAATGCGCCTTAAATGAGTTAAGGGAGAGAAACCTTAGAATACAGAGGAGCAATCCCGAGCCACAAGAAGCCCCATTGACGTTGCCCCTAGAGTTCCTAGGTAAGGGAGAGAATGGGAGACCCAGGAGGGAAAGTAAAAATCATTATGGGACTAATCCTACTCGTTCAAGTCACAGTAAAGAGACTGTGATACTTAAACCAAAAGGAGTGAGTGAGAATCAGTATAGGACCAATCATACCCATCCCAGTCAGAATGAAGAGACTGTAATAATTAAATCCAAAAAAGTGAATGAAAATCGTTATGAGACCAGTCTTACTCGTCTCAGTCAAGAAAAAGAAATCCAAAAAGTGGAACCTCAAGAAATGAATAAGAATCGCTACTTGAATATTCAGTCTTATTTGAGTAAAATGCAAGAAAGTAAAATAGAAGGAGCGACTTGTAAATGGTGGAACAGTGTATCGCCAGAAGAGAGAAGTACAAATATCTGTAGAAAGAATCAAGAGGAGAATAATAGAACCCAAAAGGATAATCCTCCAAGAAAGGCAAAGCCAAGCAAAGTTGTATACAAAATGTCTTTAGTTGTTAGTATAGTAGTAGGGTCAGTTAGGTTCGTTTTGGATGGTGGACAGTTTCTGTGAAGACATTCACTGATGACTGACGAGCACCTTAGCTAGTTGTGTTAGGTAGGGAGGCCTTATAGCATAGGGTAAGTTAGGCCTTTTTTCTTTTCTTTAATAAATCTAAAAGTGAAATGGCTAATCAGAGTCTGCATCATTCTTCTGACGTGCCACACTTCCTTAAGTTTGGATACCAGACCAGAGGAGAAAAAGAAACTGAAATAAAATAAAGACAGCTAACTAACTAGGTCAGAGCACTCCATTTGGGGGAAAATCCATCCAAACAAAAGGGTTAGATCAGGGATTGTTAGATCAACAAGAGAAATCTGGGAAAAGACAAGCGTGGGAAGCAGGGCCCCATCATCTGAAAGCCGAGTACCTACCTTCCCGGAGGCAACACCTTTGGACATTGTAGAAACCCTGTCGGCTGGGGTGAGGAAGAAAAAAGACCCCTCACCAGAAACTAACACTGAGAGATCTTGAACTGAAGAAAATGGAAGGGAGGCCTATTGCAGGTGTTAGTCGAGGGCCAGTTATATATTAGACAGCAACTACAGGAGACGACTGCCTTACAGATATTGATGGCAGAGAGACAGGACAGCCACTGGTATCCCCGACTATGCTAAAGAAGCTTGAGACAGACGAGGATCTAGCAGCCTTCTTCTTTATTGCAATGAACTCTACCTGGGAGCCAGTAAATATGTGCTCAATAAACTACAAACATTGCAAAATAATGCTCTCAGATCAGCCCTGAGCACCTCAAGGAGAGCTCACATATCTGAAACAAGTAGATAATATAAATGGCTGTCAATCAAGGACAAGGGTCAACTCAAAACTATGTCCCTCACGTACAAAGCACTAAATCATGCGTGCGCCCACCCCGCTGTGCCTAACAGAAACGTTTAAATTAAATCCTGCTACCCGAGCCACCAGGTCATCTAATACACTCTGCCTAATAGTCCCAAAATACAGATTACAAAAATCTGGTAGGATCAGCTTCCCAGTCATGGCTGCCCAGCTGTGGAACTCGCTCCCTCTATCCTTAAAAAAATCCAATTCATTTTCTAACTTCAGAAGCAACTCCATCAAATGGCTAACCGAGTAATATTAACTTAATACTTCCCTCAACCACTCGCCCACTACTATACCACCAATCTGCACGAACCTATGACTGCAAAACGTGAATAACTTAGTATCTTTACTATTGTTTAGGCTGTAATTATGTAATTATTTAATTATTATTTTTTGCCTCTGTAAATTCTTTATGTCATGTAACCCAATGCACCCAGATACCCCCGGTTAAGGCGTACTATAGAAATAAATAAAACAAACAAACAAACAACATATCTTCTCACAATGAAATATTTTCTTAACATTCCTACCTCTTTTTGTAACTCCTTGCAGTGACTGCAATGTCCTTCTGTGATTTCCATGCTATTATGCACGGTACTTTTAGTTAGGCTAACTGCTAAGTCAAAATGGGATTTAGGTAGTGGGGACTGAATCAAAACGTTTTCCATCTCTGACAGTGCTTTATTATATACTTGTGTTTTTGCTGGTTCATATTGTTTTTCTACTTCTTCTATAGTGTCGCCATCACTCTTCCTATAACGTGCAAGCACCTCAAACCTGTTAGCCACTGTGACAATTAATACAACCACAGCCTCATTGTGCATTTCTACAGGAATATTTACATGTTTACCATAAACTGAACTCTCCAGTTCTTGGGATCTCATATAGTGCAAGATGGTCCTTTAGTTCCCTTGACATCAGCCCCATGTTGCTCTTATTTTCTACAACAACACCTGCAATCCCATCTTCCTGTGCTGCAATTTTCTTAAATGTTAAAGTGGTTTGGACCAGATTTCTTGCTGGTGCCTAAATAATAGTTAAATGGTCTTCCACTGCACAGTTAGAAACATGTCGTTTATATGTAGGTGAAGTTACTTGCTTGGCACCAGTGTCAAGGGACACCAAAAGTGATTCAATGTATAAGGGCATTTGCTTCTTCAATCAGTACCATTACTATAGTTGATCTCTTTGGTGCATGCAAGTGTCTATTAGCCTTTCTTTTTCCCATTTTTAAACGATGTTCAAAGCAGTAAAAAAATGTATGTAATGAAAAAATAAAGGTGCTTAAAATGGTCAACCTATATACATCATACAGATATTTTAAATAAAAACCTAAAATCCAAGCAATCTGCACAATTCATTGAAATACCCCCATACAGTTACATATACATGTAAATCATACATAAGCAATAACCAATAAACCTAAAACTTTATTTGAACCCGTAACTTCTGATTTTAACTATTCCAATAGAACAAAATAGGCTAAAATAGCTTTGCCCTACAATGCCTCTGAGCTTGCAAGACTCCGTTCGAAACTCTCAGCATTTCTCATCCCTGTACTTTTCCCAGGTTAGCTGAAGAGATCTCCAAGCTTACAAGCACCTGGTTGAGCATTATAAGGTCACTTCATACTTTATTCAGTTGCTTCCATCATTCTGGAACAACTCTCCCAAATAACTTCAAAACTTTCAATGTTTCACGGCATCAAGTAATGATACAGAGGTGGCACAACAAAGAAAAGTGATTTATGCCGGTCTATGAAATGGGTGCAAGTTACAAATTGCAGTTATAGCGGGGCTTGAAAGATCTTGGGCCCAGTCTGCAGTAGTCAAACAGCTTGCACCAATGAACCAACTACCTCTCTTAGCTAGGTTACGGTTCTCCACCTGCCAATAACAATTATTAGCCGGCACTCCCCAATCCTCCAGCACTCCAAAAGGATCTTAATGCAGATCTTCTGGAAGAAGGGGACGGTAAAGGAGGAAGAAGGTTAGAGGAAGGGGCGACCACCCAACTTACCTAGACGGCCTGCTCCTGCTGGCGAGCACCTGGAGCTTTAAATGTTTATATGCTGCTGCTGGCTGCGTGTCCCCCCAGACTGCCTGCTTGCACTGCCACACATGCTACACTTGTAATTTTGTCAAAACTATTTGCCTGTCGATTAGCATATAATAGTATCAATAACCACCATGAAATGACCTCACTTTTGCCATTCTAACCATGATTCAAAGTGATGCTTAACCCATAACCAGTCTGCATGGTCATTTCTGCTATCGGAAACATCACTTGTAGCACCTATTAAGTTATAAAAGCATTTAAGGCTATATTTTATACCATAGGAAGCATTACTCACAAAACGGCCATCTGTCATAGCCTTTGCCATCAGAGACATCGCTTACACACCCTGTTAACCTACACTACACGAGAGATGTGATGTTTGCAATGTGAGAAGCATCATTCCCTAAGCCTGAAAACACCTCTCAAGAAACATCATTAACTGTACATAAAGCTTGTGGCCATAATTTGAAATGGCCTCTATACATATTGCTTCCAATGACCTTAATGATTCCAGTAGTAGTTTAGAAAAGTTCAAGAATGTATTGTCATTTTTTAGCACTTGTTCAAAACTGGATTACAGGAGCACCAAACTAAGGGGATTCCCAAATCTAATCCTTAGCCTCTCTCAGGCTCCCTCCTCCCTAGCCCAAACTTCCTTGTTCCTCAGATGGTCGTACGTTAGGATTAGAGCAAGGTAACCCCCCCTCCTATCTCTCTTCTGGTATAGGAATCAGGGCCTGAAGGTCTCAGCCTTCTCTGTCTCACTCCCTCCGGGAGTTTCCTAACAGCAGCCTGTTTTGGTTCCACCAAAGGTAATGTTGGTCACGAGTGCCTTCTTTTTTTCTCTTGTTTCCACACTCAACTTCACTCTCTTTCCCTCTCCTCTCCCTATTCTTTCTCTCTCAAAACGTACTAGTCTTTTCCCTACTCTCTTCTTCTCCCGGCTCCCCTTTTCACCTGTTCCCTCTTCTCTCTCTTGCCCATATTACTCTCATCTCGCTCTCTCGCACTCTCATACTTCTTCTGTCTCCCCTTTGCTCCCGTTCTCACCCCTCTTTTCCATCCACTCTCTACTTCCTCCTGTTCTCCCTTCTCTCTCTTCTTTCCCTCCCTCTGGTCCTCCTCGCCCTTTTCTATACCCTCTATCTATACCTCCAATGTTCCTCACTCTCCTCCTTGATCCCTCCCTCATACTAATCCCCTCTATTCTCCAACCTCTCCCCCTCTATACCAGGCTCCTCTCACTTTCACTCTTGCTTCCACTCTTTCACTCACTTTTTCTCAGACCCAATCCTTCCTTCGAGTCTCACTCTACTCTTACTCTCTTCTACCTTCCCCTTTCTCTCTCTGTCTGTCTGTCTGTCTCTCTCTCTCACATTACTGCACTTGCTCCCACAACCGTCACTCCACTCTCTCACACGCAATACCACACATGCACTCTATTTCACAGTCTCCAACACACCCCAGCACTCTGCTCCAGCTTCTGTACTCTGCCTGGTCTTTTGGTCTGCAACCTCTCCTCCAGACCTCATCGAAGCACCTCTCATCGATCCATTACCCTGCAGGTATTAAATACCCAGGCCTTCCTTTCTGACCGCTTCCTTTCCCTTCCCTTAGTCTCTGTCTGCACCTAACCTCTCAAACCAATTGCTTGCTTCCTTTTCCCTGGGGATGGGGTCAGCAGGTCCCATCTTTTTAAGAACCCTCTTTAACCCTGCCCCTTTTTCCTTCTTAGGTGTTTGCAGGCTTGCCTTGTACCGTTGTTTTTACCCAGGGGTTCAGGGATTGGGACCCTCCCAACTCCCTCATCCCCCCCCCTCTGGGGCAGGCTCAGCTCTCGCATATACCCTGTTAGGTCGCCTGCCCCAGTTTGGAAAGGAGCCCTTTCCTCCCTCATAGGGTCAAGTCCCTGATCCTGTTACAATATACTATAAGAGACATCCCTGACATCACCTTTTAACTTCTACCCAGCAGAGTTATCAGTTTGTCCCATCTGACACATTACTCCTAGATGCTATTTAAATGTAACCTAGTTGAAATGTTATTTCTTAGACTGTAGGAGATTTTACAATGAATGTTTCTTCTCTCCATGTGCCAGTTGCTCCAATGTGTCCTGTAGGCGGCTCCTTCTTCCCAGGAAACGATCACTGCTATCGGCTAATCGTGGATAAGGCTGACTGGTTCGATGCTCAGAGGTTCTGCCAAGATAATGGTAATGGGGATCTGGCAGTTGTGAGCAGCACTGAGGTCCTGGACTTCCTAGTCTCTGACATCATCAGGTAAATAACCATGCAGTCTCTTCCCTGCATGAGTTGGTTTTGTTTGTTTGGGGATATCTGTTACTCAGGGAAGGGGATACAAACACACCCTAATGAGGGAATGCCTGAGCAAAGATTAATTTTTAAAACCAGCCGTCGGAGAGTTCTGAGAGGCCACCCTATTCAGTGAACAGGGTGCTTGACATTTAGATCTAGCTGTCAGGGACTGTCATTACCATTTCATGGCACACTGCTAGTCCCTGTGGTGGCAATGGACCCGGAAAGCTAAACTGAGATGAGCAATCTAGCCTTCCTCCAACATGTTGATGGGACTTTTGGGGCGCCTTGTGAAAAGCTCATTTCTGCATCGCTGTGCACTGCCCAGGTTCGTTTCAGCCTTTTCTCCATGATCCTGCTGCAATTGGTGCTCCCATGATGAGTTCACCGTCTTTCTGTTCCTTCTTACCCTTACTCTCTATCTGTCAGTCATGTCTTGCTGCTCTTGTCGTTTCGCCATACCGTTCTTCTATAGACTCCGCTACGAATTCTTGGACTCTGAAGCTTGGTTTTCCAGGTCCTTTGCAGCAGTATTTTGCAAGTCCAATTGCATGTCTTGGATCAAGATTTTGTTTACCCTTTTTGGTTTTTCTCCTGTACTGGTAATCTTACCTGGGTCCGGTGTAATACAACTGTCCCCTGCACTCTATTGGTCACACTGGCTTCCAGGATATACCTCTACCTCTTTTCCTGCCCGAAGATTCTGAAGAAAGTGAGGACCCAGACCAGACACTAGACAAACTCTATCAAGGTAACCTGGGCTGCGCAGTAAGGCAGACTTCAGGATATATAGGGGAAGTGTAATAGTACAGTAGTACCCACAGAACACTCAAATAAATAAAGAAACACTGAAGTACATGCATCTATCACTTTATTAGGTTTTCCATCTCTGTTGCTAACACACACTATACCTATGGAGTAGCAGAACATTGGTGTGATGTTCTTTTAACCATAAGATGTTAAATTAATGTATATTTTTATGTCGAACCATGGGCGTGTGATCCTCGTTTCTATCTGCATGCCTCTGCACAGTAGCATGCCGTCGTTCATCCAGGCCCCCTTCAAACAAACTGTAAATTGTGGGAACAATTTGTGAAAACATGAAAAAGTTATTAAGAAAAGAATTTTGGCCTAGTCTCCTTCATTTTCCAGTAGAGAAAAAGTGCATCGATTGAACACCTGTAGCGTGAAAACTGCTGGACAGATGTGTACCAAATAAGAAAAAACGTGGGCACAAAATGTCTCAGATGTTTCTTTTGCTGGTTTAGGGTAAACCCGTCCAGAAGTTTATGAAATATTTGATGTCAATGGGGGTGCCCCCTGCTCCTAAAAAACGTATATGTATCTCTCATAGTGCTTTGCACCAGAGAGGCTGAGAGGCTTTTCAGAAATGAAGTATTACTATTTTATTTTGCTCAATGCAAGATATTCCTGTGGTATTATTGAGGGAAGCTGAAAAGTAAAAGTGCTCAAATGCTATTTGGAGGAGTTAAAGGGTCTGCAATCACATCAGGCTACATGTGGGTTGGGGAAGAGGACAAAATGTGAAGTGGAGGGTTTGGGGGTGGGCTGGGGACCCAGTTATGGGTAGCACATTTTAGGCTTATCGTGGGAATCCTAAGAGATTCTCACGAGATTACAGCAGTAACGTCGCAAGATGCCCTCAGAAAAGAAACTACATCATACGAACCGAAGAGTGATACAGGGTAATGGGAGAGGGTCAGGGACGGAAAAGGCAATTGAGTGGGGTGGGGGTACCATGAAAAGAGGAAGGGGCGCATGAGTGCCTCTAAGGATGGGGAAGATTTGATAATTCGTAAGTGTTTTTACTGTTATCACGGGAATCGGCACACCGCTACTTTACAGCAGGACTCGGCATAATAGAAAATGATTCCTGTGAAATTAAGGCGGGACTAGGAGGTGGAAAAACAAATATACTCCTACGTTAGGTCCCCTTTCCACCATACTTGTGGCGTTCCCGTGGTGCGGAGATGGGATCAGAACCTTAGCAAGCGCTCTGCGCTTTTAGAGCGCATTGATGGATCAGGTGCGCATAGCGCGACCGTGCCCACAACCCTGCCTGTCGCACTCTATTGAATGGGTTGGACGCCTAACGCAGCTTTCCTTTTTTTTCCTATTTCTTCAGCCTGTTTTCTGTGTCAGCTATAATCCTTTGCTTCTTCTCCTACTTCCTTCCTGTTTTATGGCGGGTAAATCAGGGTTCTCCAAGTGCGCCAGGTGTCACTGGTCATTATCTGTGGTGAACCCTCACACTCTTTGTCTAGAGTGTTTGGGCCTGATTCATCGCTGCAATGCCTGTGCGCTCTGTGACACATTTTCCTTCAAGCCCCTCAGGAGTCGACTGATGCAGTGGAAAGGCATCTTCCAAACGTAGCCCCTGGAGCACCTCAAATCCTATGAAAAGTCCAAGAGGGTAGGTCATTATGTTCTTGGGCACCCCAACCAGGCAACTCCTTCCCGGGGATCGACCGAAGCGGGAGAGTCATCCAGGGCCTTTTGCATTTAGCCAGCATGTTTACAGGGGTTTGCGCTGAGGTGTCTGAGGAGACTCCTACTGGTACCATCTCTGAGGACCTGGCAGTGTCTAGAACTGGGCTCCAGCCTGTGAGAACATCGGTTTCTGAAAAAGCTTCTACCAGGTACTCTGTTCCCAAGGGCGACCCGCCTTCTATCGGACATGGTTCCGAGGCCTCCTCCGGGAAGGCTTGTACCAGGGACCTTTTCTCCGAGGGAGTTTTGTCTCGTAACAAAATACATTCCGAGGCCTCATCCTCTGATCTTACCAGGCAAAATCCAGAGGGCCTGCAGGCCTAGTAAGCCCCACACCTCAGATCTCCTCAGGGGGCAACGTGGCCTGTTCAGTGCCCCAGGGCATACCCCATCCTTGACAGGCCATGGCTCAACGCAGATCCTCTGTTGCAGTTGCTGTATCAGATTCAGGACAGGCACCAGATGATGCATCCCCAGTCACGCCAGGACACACACCGGGTGGCGCAGATAGAATTCTGCCTTCACTGCCGCAGGACCCCTTTAGGCTCCCACCATTTTCACCACGTGTCGTATGGTCACCCAGTGTCAGAGGGTACACTGCACCGCTGATCTCAGTGCCTATCAGCAATTGGGCCCCTATAGTCTCGCTGGGTCCCTCCACTCCAGGTCTCTCGTTAGAAGACTGGTTCTTTAACACATTTCAGGTACTCATGTATTCAGGACCTATCAGCCTCAGCTGGTTGAATTGCCTGCTCAACCTATACTACCTCAGTCTGGGCCTTCACAAACCCTGCCAAAGCCTGCTCCGGGTTACAATGCTCGGTGCAACCGCTCCTCCCTTACTGAAGGAGCCTTTGCCTCCTTTACCTGTTCTGCTGCCTGGCCTGCCAGATGAGGACATGGCAGACAATCAGGGCCATGCTACTGAGCACGGTGAGGAAATACCCATGTCTTTCAAGGCCTTTCATGACCGGGTACAAGGCCTTATGGAGTACATGGCAATCCCAATTCCGGAAACCTCACAGGTGGACCAGCGGGTGTTGTCTTTGGTCCAATCCAAATCAACCACAGACAGGTCCAGTATTCATCTGCAACCGGACATGTTGGAGGAATCCCAGAAGATTTGGCAAATACCAGCATCAGTCCAACCGGTGGCAAAAAGGGTGGACATGAGGTATAGGCCCGTCGCGTCGGAGAAGCTCTGTCTAATGGGCCGGTCTGAAGCTCATTCCACGGTAGTGGCTGCAAAAACTACAATTTGCTCCTTCCATCAGACCATCAGGCGGGTTTCCGCTCAGGCTTGAATGAATATGGCCAAGTTGCACAAGACCTCATAGAAGCCAGTTATCATCATCTTGATACAGATGCAAAGAGGTATGGCCATAGTTGTGTCTATTAGGCGGCAAGTGCTTTTGAAAGCCAACAAGTTCCAGACAGATGTCCAGTAACAGCCTATGGACCTTCTGTTTGACGGGATGGAGCTCTTCAATTCGGATATAGATGAAGAGCTGAACAACAACAAAAAAAGTGCACAAACTGCAACATCTTTTGCATGGGGCTTGGTCATTGCCACCAAGCATGGGTCTTTGGGCCTCCAACAATTCAGGATGATTCAGAGGCTTCATCTACTGCTGTAACAAACTGTAAAAGAACTGAGCGTGCCCCGTAAAAAGCAGGCACGTCAGTCCACACTGGGATTTTTTTCACAGCCCTCCCCCACCCCAGAGCCAAAGCAGTCCAATTGATGCAAGGATGCAGGTCCACAGCATACCAGTGGGAGGTCGAGTGTGGCATCATCTTGTACAGTGGAGGTCCATAACCTGCGACAACTGGGCCCTTTCTGTGATCCACAAGGGCTACCGTCTCACTCTACCCCCAACCCCACATCACCCCCACACTCTCTCAAAAATGCTCAGATGCTCTTTTACAGGAGATTTCAAAACTTCTCCTCATGATAACCATAGGCTTTTATTCAAGGATCCCCACCATTCCAAAGAAGAATAAAGGCTGGTCTGCAGACAATTGAGACCTGAACATTGCTCTTGTTGCACCTATACAGCTCTCAGCCCATCGACAAAGAAACGAGAGATGTACATCGCTCATGACCCCCTTCTCCTCTTCACCGATGATGTATCGCAGGTGTGAGAGACGCTATTCAGTCAACCATCCAGACCATATCCTGATGGCATCACAGAAGAGACAAGCCTGCATTCTATAGAGCAAGTCGACTGATTGCAGCCACATAGAGCTGATTATGTAACGACTGACATCATGACATAGATGCGTTAGACATGAAGCACGTATGCATTCCTGTACGAAGCTATGCAGGCATTTTAGTTTATTGCTGGTAGACAAGAAGAATATGTTTATGACCCACATAGTTAGAGACAGCCACATACACCTTTCGCTATGCAGAAAACCACAAGGCGCATAAGAATGCATAGGGACAGCTTGCTGAAGCTTAATGCAACTAGCAGGGACAGCAATGCAAATAAAGATGGATAACAGTGGTACATTGGAGTGAATGGAAGAAGGATGAGCCAGCTGAAGCTAATAGGGTAGGTTTCCAGCACGTGCACCGATACCCAAGGACACAGAGGGATGGAACACTCCCAGATAAGCAGAAACCACAGAGTAACTTCAAGAAGTCAAATCAGAAAATCCTCTTGGTTACAGAGAGAAGAGAGCCATTTTGTAGTCCCTACGTGACCTGAACCTGCTAAACAGTGCCTATTCATTCGAGCTAAGTAGAGATTACTGTTCCCACCAGACTGAATGCAGGGAGAAACATATGTAGCATAGGTTCAAAGACAAATGTTCTGTCTCACGGCACAGGAGATCGTATAAGGTAACTTATTGGGAATGCGCAGCACCACCGGAGTCGTTCCCACCACCTTGAGTGTTGTACTTGGCCTTGCACCTGTCCAGGATTCCAAGGTTGAGAAGACCCTGTCTGTCCAATCCCTATTCACCTACCCCGATGAGTGTATACAACGTTGCAGCGGCCAACCACCTTTCACTAATCTGTAACTTTTTATTTGATACTTTTGGAGATGGTCTCAGGAGGAGCCACCAGATATGGTTACCCAATGGGTGCACTAATACATATAGAAAAGTTTATGTAGCTCATCTTACTAACCTATCCTGAGTCATATTACGTTTTCTGGGATGTACCTGCATTTTGTGACATCACTTGTGAACAAAACCAGCTGAAAACCGCCTAGACACTGAGAGTGAGAGTGAAGAATGTTAAGTTGTTCATGCTGCAATCACTGTCAATTGAACGCGTAATAAAGACAGTTGAACTTTGCTCTATGACTGGGTCTTCCATTCTTGGTGCAGGGGATTTCCAGGAACCAGTTCCTCTTGCCTGTACATCGGGACGATGCTAATAGTCCTCTGACCGCTTTTACACAATGCTTTCAACCTTTTCTTACCACAATAAAAATTCAAAATGATCACGCCTGCACTCATTCAGTCAGGCAATTGGCTGGTAGCTGTGGATTTCCAGGACACCAATTTGCATGTCCCTATTTGGCCCCCTCACCGCCGTTACCTGTGGTTTTCCGTAGGCCAAGACCATTACCAATACAAAATTCTGCCCTTCGGCCTGAGCTTGGCCCAGAGGCTGTTCACCAAGCTGATGGCGGTTGTGGTAGTATTCCTCTGCCTGAAAGGCATACGCCTGTATCCCTACCTGAGCGACTGATTAATCAGGACCCAGTCTCCAGCACATACATCTCTACAACTTCTGTACCTTCTGGATCTGATGCATGCCCTGGGACTGCCAGTCAACAAGAAAAATTCCACGCTAATCCCCTCTCAGAGACTAGATTACATAGGCTTCATCTGGGACTCAGAAAGGAGCATGGTCTTTCCTACAGAGGAGAGGATTTGCTATGTGCTGGAAATAACCTTTCTTTTCCTCTAACATGCTCAGACCACAGCTTGGTGGTTCCTGCTCTTGATTGGCCTGGTGGCAGCGTGCATCCTGCTGGGGCCTATCGTCAGGCTCAGGATGCATTGGACACAATAGCCTCTTTAGTCTCAATTGGCAGAACCATTGACAGTCCCGGTGTCCATTCCAGTGTGGCTGCATCTGGACCTGCTGTGGTAAACTGACACCGCCAATATGCACATTGCAGTGACCTTTCAAGATCCTCCACATCAGCGTACAATCATGAAGGACTCCCTGCTGTCAGGGTGGGGAGCAACCCTAGAGGACCTACAGATCCAAGACAAAAGGAACCGCCAAAAGATAAACTTCTTGGAGCTGAAGACAGTGTTCTTCACTCTCCAGGCTTTTCTACCAATTATAGTGGGCTTGAGGGACCTCAGTCTGGTGGATAATGTGGTCACAATGTTTTGTATAAACAAGCTGGGAGGCACCAAGTCAACAAAGC
This sequence comes from Ambystoma mexicanum, assembly GCF_040938575.1. Taxonomy (NCBI): domain Eukaryota; kingdom Metazoa; phylum Chordata; class Amphibia; order Caudata; family Ambystomatidae; genus Ambystoma; species Ambystoma mexicanum. Next base: position 332,006,020 of record NC_090924.1, on the reverse strand, counting down.
TGTGTGCTCTGGCCATCCAGCTTTGGGAATGGGCTCTGAGTCATAACATTTTGGTACAGGAGCCCATCTAGCAGGAGCAGAGAATGTGTAGTCAGACAAGCTGAGCAGAAGGTCAGCGGCCAATCGCGAATGGGAGCTCAATGCTCAAGTCCCCAGGGAGTGATTTTCTGCAAAGGGCCACCCTCCAGTGGACTAGTTCACAAAACAGTGGAACGGCACTTGTCCCCATTTCGCCTCATGGAAGGGAAGAGGGAGACATTCATTGGGGGACGTGTTGTCGATATCATGGAGATATGGATCAATCTGTTTGTTTATGCTTTTTCTTGTCTTCCTCTGATCCCGAGAGTATTACAAAAGTTCAGAACATCTAGGGAGACGGAGCTGCTCCACATTTTCCCCAGAGGCATTGCTTCTTAGATCTGCTGCTCATGACAGATGGACCTGCTCTCCCTCTCCCCCGTTTTATCCAAATCTTCATCACCAGCAAGAGGGCAAGGTGGTTCATCCCGGCCCTCAATTGCTGTCAGGCAGCTAAAGTGAGGTGGAATGTTTCATGCATTTTCCATGCAAATGAGGTTCAATGCAATGAGCCACCTCAAGCTCTGAATACACACTTAACTATGGCAAAGAACACAGAAGTAGCCTTTCAGCACCACCTGCCCCAAGAGGCTAGCTGCAAAGCAGCAACTTGGGCATCCCCATCAAGCATTATGTAATGGGTTCTTGCCCCATAGTGGATGCATTATTCAGGTAGGCAGTACTAAGAAACATTTTTGCTACAGTTTAGTGCAATCCTCCCGGGTTAAAGAGTAGTGCTTGGTACTTGCCCCTTAGTATGGAGTTATGGGGATGTACATAGGAGTAAGGAGATATTACTCACCATAGTCCTATGTCCCCTTTCCTCCATACGCTCACCCTCCATCCCCCTATAACTGTGTAGCTAGATCCTACCAGTACTCTCAGCAGATCAAGGGATTGAGCAGAAGCAGCGTTAGAGGTGGGGTTGTGGGCACGGTCACGCTATGCACACGTGGTCCACCCGCACTCTCTCTAAAATTTAAAGAGGAAGCACTCTGTGCTTGCTAAGTCTCCATCACCGCTCCACGGGAACACCCATAAATATGGAGGACAAGGGACGTAGGACTACAGTGAGTATCTTTTCCTTTTTACAACTTCAGAGATCACATCTACTAGACAAGGGGAAAGAGGTATTTGGGAGCAATGATATGATATGGCATTTATAACATGCCTATACACAAGTGATTCAATGTGCGACACGGCAATGGAGGGGGAACAGAGGGAAGATAGAGACAGCGATCCTACTCGGCCGAGTGTCATTCAGATTGCGCAAGTGCAGGGGAAGGGGAGGGGACAGTGCAGTACAAGGGGTAATAGAATAATAAAATAAGAGAAGTAGGGCCAGCTGGTGGCAAGTGTGAACATAAGTCAGCCAATCCAGTGCCCAGTCCATGATGCTAAAGGTATCATGTAACCATTTAATGAGGATACAATGGTTGACCGTGTGAAAGGCGAAGGATACATCAAGGAGCACTATCCTCAATTGTACTACAATCATAAATAGCATAAACACTTAATTTATATAATTCCACTATATTACAAATACTGTATACTCCTCCTACAGTACCTACACAATTACTATACACATATTACTATAGTGTGTGTGCCCAGTGGCACAATACACCTTAAAATAACAAAACTCACCCAGAACCCCCTGCCATCCAAATCATGTCCTCGAACACCACAATTGACTGTGGTCTCGGCGGCATCTGCACACCCCTTTTTCACCTATAAAAACAGCTCCAAAACATCTTTATTCCACTCCTCCATCCTTTCCAGGCCCTCTTTCAGCCACCAAATAACCCAAAATGGGTTGCCAGGGAGGCAGTGCAGGTGTGTAACTGGCGGGGGAGGAGGACCTGGACCCGAGATCAGATTGTGGCCAGGTAACCAGTACAGTTTAAGACAGGAATTCAGTAGGGGAGAGGAGGAGAGCAAGCAGAAGCAAAGAGGAAGGTTTTAAGGTGCTTCCGGAATCGGAGATGTTTCTCCTCAAGTTTCAGGGAGGCAGGGAGGCTGTTCCAGAGGGAGTCTCCAGCCGAGGAAAGAGATCGACCACCAACTCGTTGCTTGGAGAAGCGACTGAAACAATTGATGCAACATGTACAATTGCATGGCCAGGGCTTATGGACAGTGAGCCCACCTGCTAAATTCTTAAAATGTGGGTCAACATGGATAGTGGGAACGGCTAAAGGCCATGGCTAGTGGATCCTGATGCCTCGAGATAAGACCCTGTGTGTTTTTACAAACATTTGGGGCAAAATGGACAGTTGCTGCCTGAAGGCCTGTGGACCCTGAGGTTATTAAAGGGTTATGAGCCTCGGCAGGTAGGCACGGGCAACTAGCCTTGGACAATGGCTGTAGACTGTGGCCTTCCCCCTTTTGAAAATGTATGTGCAGCATGTACAGTGGCAGTGGCTGATGGCCATGGCTAGTGGGCCCCGAAGTAAATATATGGTAACAAAACCCTTGAAATTTGCTGAAAAAAATGTTGTTTAAGCGACAGTTAAGATAAGCTGATTTATCGTAACAAAACCCTTGAAATTCAGTGGGTGTGGAACGTGATGACTATCTTAACTCAGCGCCCCCACACCCAACCCCTCTTGGCAAAACCCATGAGCATATACATGATATAGCAGAAGAGATTCACAATTACATAGAAAATGAAATCATGGGGTACATCTACAGGGGGGACACAGAGTTAAGATGGTCATTATTTCCCACACCCACTGAATTTGAAGGGTTTTGTTGCGATAAATCAGCTCACTATAGCTGTTTCTTAACTAATGTTTTTTTCAGTTAACCTTACAGGGCCTGCGGTAGCAGCCCTGTAATTATGGTTAAGTTGCTAAACTCATAGAAAGAGCACCTTTTGAGCAGCTTATAACTTTGCCCCCCCCAGGACGAATACTCACCAAACTTTGCAAAAAAAGTATATGGCCCAATCGCAATGATTCTGCGAAGTCTGGTGCAGTTTCGTCCAGGGTGGCAAAGTTATAGGGGGGGGTTCCCAAAACATGTGGAAATCCTCATAGATGCAATGGAAAAAAGGTTTTGCTCGCGCCTACAACCCAAACCGCTGGATGGATTTTGGTGTAAATCCTTCCAGTAGTTTTTTAAAAAATTGCAAAAAGTAGGCCAAGACAAATTTGTGATATCTGGGTCCGACTCACTTTCCTATTCATACGCGCCTGCTGATTGGATGGTGAATACGTCTGCATTATAGTCAGTGAAAACAGTTGTGTGATGGCTTATAACTTTGGCTCCACTCAATGAACTGCATGAAAGTTTACAGTATCATTATAGACCTGGCCCCTAATAGTTCTGCAAAGGTTGATGCTGTTTCACCAAGAGGGGGCAATATTATAAAGGCTTGTACATTTGGTGCCGTTGGACGAATCTGCACAAAAGTTTGCAAACATCCTTCAGACCCAAAGTTGAATGTTTTTGCAAGGTTTGGTGACGGTTTATCAAGAGGGAGCAAAATTAGAGCGTGGGTCGCATTGTTTTTAGATGGCTTATAACTTTGGTGCTGTTTGACAAATCTGCAAAACCCTATGCAGAAAGATTATAGACCTAACCTTGAATGTTTGTGCAACCTTTGAATTAATTTTGTGCAGTGGGGGCTAAGTTATACGACAATTTTTGTACATACATTTTGAAATGTTTCAAAAAATAAAACATGGACAGATTTGCAGCAAACTCGTGCAAGGAGCATTGGCAAGGACCCGAAAGCATGGTTCCTCCAGTGTATCCGTGTTTTCTTTTTTGAAAAGTGTCATAATGTAGTTACACAAAATTGTGAAATACATTTGGTGACTGAGGTATATATATATACATATATATATAGCCTGTTGCCAAGGCCATGAGGGACCGGCAATGGGGTTAAAGTGGGCATGGCCACCAGGGACCGGCCATGTGGTAATGTTTTTTTAAATCGAGATAGGTTTGAATGGGAGAAAAAAAATCTGCTTGTGGCTAGAGTGCTGGACGGGATTGCAGCAAACATACGCGAGGAGCATAAGCAAGGACCGCAAAGCATAGTTTTTCAAAACTGTCCTGTGTTTTATTTTTTCCAAAGTGTCAAAATGTAAGTACAAAAAAAAGGGATATAACTTTGGTTCCTGGACAGTGGGCCTGACCCATGGCAAGGATGAATGCCTACTCTGATTAACTTATTGGGGATGCATGTGGAAATAGTCACTCACTTTAAATGCTGTATGAATTTGTGCAATGCAGACACATCTAAAGTATCCAATCAATAGTCCTGAGACAATTTTATTTTTCAAATTGTTGTCATATATCTATTGTGTCTTTTATATAAGATAGTAATCAATGGACACGAGGTTTTAAGTACCAAACAATGTATTGTGATATTTGATCTGTTACAGAGACTATACCACTACCATTGGTCTAGCCTGCAGAAAGTCTGTGAAATGTTTATGTGCCTTGGGCAAAACATAGGTAGCAGGCATGCAAGGTAGCTGAACTGTTAAATGATTTATTTCTTCTCTTGTTAAATGCGTTTGGGAGTCCACTCGCAAGGTTTGTCCCTGATTAAGATTTTACAATTTTCCAATCGGTTCCCTTGTAATAGCATATACTTGTGTCACCTGAATGTATTTTATGTATAGTGGCATATCATCCCAATTCATGAGGACCACATTTTCACTAGCCTGCTAGTTCTATTATTAGGGCAGGATCCAGTTCTATGCACTCAGTGCCATTCTCTGAGATGTCACATTATAGACAACGTATGGTGTATTGGTTTTCCACAAATGTCAATTTTTTTAAATCTCTGCTCTCATTAATTCAAACACATATAAATATTACAGGGCCTGTGGCAGTGGCCCTGTAGTTATGGTTGCCTAGAGTCCAAACCGCTGGACAGATTTTCGCCAAATTTACTCAAGGAGCAAAGGCTTGGTCCCAAAAGTGTGCTTTTGTAAATTTGGCGTAGATCTGTCCAAAAAGTAGGTAAAAGAAATGTGTGATATCTGGGTCTGGTCCGCAGACTCACTTCCTGATTCGGAGTCCGCGGATACTGCTGGGCCAATCAAGGGTCGGCGTGCTGATCATGGACATCGTACGCACTTGCTGATTGGATGGTGAAAAACGTGAGATTCATCATATTTTTTTAAACGGTCTCCATGTTGTATCTGCTGTCAGCGACCTGTGTCCGCGGATAGCGAAATGGGGGGAAAAAGTCTGGAAAACACATACAGGGTTATTTGGTGGCTGAAAGAGGGCCTGGAAAGGGTGGAGGAGTGGAATAAAGATGTTTTGGAGCTGTTTTTATAGGTGAAAAAGCGGTGTGCAGATGCCGCCGAGACCACAGTCAATTGTGGTGTTCGCGGACATGATTTGGATGGCAGGGGGTTCTGGGTGAGTTTTGTTATTTTAAGGTGTATTGTGCGTACTTGTTATATGGTTTAATTATATTGTGGTGTCTGTGGCCATTCCCCAAAGAATCTGGCCACTGGCCACACACACTATAGTAATATGTGTATAGTAATTGTGTAGGTACTGTAGGAGGAGTATACAGTATTTGTAATATAGTGGAATTATATAAATTAAGTGTTTATGCTATTTATGATTGTAGTACAATTGAGGATAGTGCTCCTTGATGTCTCCTCCGCCTTTCACACGGTCAACCATTGTATCCTCATTAAGTGGTTACATGATACCTTTTGCATCATGGACTGGGCACTGGACTGGCGGACTTGTGTTCCTCACTAACCCCCCTTCCCAGCTGCAACTGGTCCATTTGTACTCCACCACCTCACTGTCTACCTGCAGATTACCCTAAGCTTCTATCCTATTATCGTGGCTCTTCAATATCTATTTCGTCCCACTGGCTCACCTGATGTCCTTCTTCTTTTCTCATTTCCTGTGTTAAGTTAATGACACAGAGCTTTCCTTAAACTTCCCTCAACACATTTCTTCTCGTTTTTTATCCCTGATTGTTTGATGCCATTGAGGCATTGTGTGCGTCTAAGAATCTCTGTGTCAATGCCAGTAAGAGGGATATCTTTCTTATTGTGACACTTGTGCCCTGTTTTTCTTCTACCCTCTGGTCACCCTCTTTTGACCCTCTACTTTCACCATCCTGTAAGGCCTAAACCTTGGGGTCATCTTTACATTCTCTCTTTCCTTTAGTCCTTGCATTTTGAAGCTTGTAAAGAAAGCCCAACTTCAGCTTCACCTCCTTATAGGCATTCTACCGTTCCTCACCTTCCCCCAGAAGCTCAGTGTCTCTAGAGCCCTGGTCCTCTATAGGCTAGACTATTGCAACAACCTCTTCCTTAACCTGCCTCTTTGTTGTCAACGCCCCCTAATCTAAAATAGGGCTGCAAGACTTATCTTTGGCCTCAAGCCCAGGGATCGTATCGCTGCAGCCCTAAAATGTGTACATTGGCTCCTGATGGTTGCAAGGATGAAATTCAAGATGCTCTGTATCATTGACAAGGTTTTCTGGGGCCTGGGCCTACAATATCTCCAACTTTTTCTCCCTAAATACAGCCCTCCTAGAGCCCTCTGCGCCTGTAAATCCATTCTCTGCTTGGCAAACGCTTTTTGAAACAGAGAGCAGGAGGCATGTCTCTCTCTTTCGGCGGTGTCTCTGTTTGGAACAGCCTTCCTGCTCCTCTTACACGTCAGCTGGACTTCCTTAAGATTTGGAAACTTTTAAAAACTCTGCTTTCCATTTCCTGTTTTATTTAATCCCTTCCCTGCTAACTTATACCACTGTGACTGAGACTGGTGGCCTGGTCCCTCATGAACCTCACAGGTACCAGGCCCTATATCTAGTTGACACCAATACACCCCGCCCCCTTCAGTACTGCCCTTGCGGGTCTACCGCCTGGCGGCTGTGTATTCTACCCTTGGGACTCCTCTGCCCCAACAGTTAGCCAGACCTTGGCATCTCTTGGCACTTTCCTTCTGGGCTCCTATCAGCACTTGGCAATCTCTACTTCCCTTTCCATTCATGCACTTCTCTTACTGCCAATAAATATGTGCATTTATAGCAGCAGTGTGTACAATTATTTTGGATAAGCAATGAAAATGAAGATGCAAAAGATGTCTAGAACATTCTTAAGTGGCAGTTGGTGTGTGGAAGTTTAATGTGGTGATAGGGTTATATGTAGAGTTTTCTGAACTAATTGGTGTATAGATGTGTGACTGTATGAAAGCAGGCAATCCGGGAGTGTTACAAACATGATATGATATATATGATAAGTCATTTATAATGCGTCTGTATACAAGCGTTTCTAGGCGCGACAAGACAAGAAAGGGAGGACAGAAGGGGGACAAAAACAACAATTTTACTAGGCCTTGTGTCATTCAGATCGCGCAAGTGCTGGGGGCAAGGGGGGTGGGAGAGTGCAAAGTTACTCGTAAGTGCTGCCGGGAGGTGGCTCACAAGTGCAGAGAGCCGGGAGACTGTAGGGTTGCAGATACAGTCCCTTATGTGGTTGGGAGGTCTGGAGGCTGTGCAAGGGCAACTGGTCGTGCAAGTGCCTGGCCCCGTAAGTTCAGTGGGTGGACAGGTGACCAGTATGAGCAGCAGACTGGGACATCAGCAAGGGAGAGGGAGAGAGAAAGAAGAGAAAGGAAGGTCTTGAGTTGCTTCTGGAACGTATGGTGGTCCTGGCCAAGTTTGAGAGAGGCACGGAGGCTGTTCCAGAGGGAGACCACAGCCAAGGACAGAGATCTACCCCCCAATCTCTGCCTGGAAAAGAGTCTGACCCTCAGAGAGTTGGAGGTGGATGAGCAAAGGGCCGAGAACGAAGATGCTTAGGAAGAGAACGTTGGATGTACTGTGTTAGGTTAAGGGGTTGGAGCTTGGAAGAACTGTGGATCTCTGCATTTCAAAGAGAAATATTCTTTAGTATTTCCGCCTGCTATTATATTTCCTGCTGCCTGTGAATGGGGTTCCAGTGGGACAGAGCTCCTGCCGGCCCCAGGGTTTATGGTTGTACGAGTTTGGGGTTGGAACCCGGTTTTCCAGTGGCGTTGGATCTGCTTAATACCAGATCCAGCACCACTGGAAAACCGGGTTCCATGCCCGAAACTTGAATGTATTGTGGCCCCCTACCCCTGGCCCCAGAAAAACTTCTGGACGATGCAGAGAGTCTTGAACTTGATCCTCACAGCCACAGGGAGCCAGTGGAGAGATTTCAGAGCTGGAGTGATACGATCCCTGGGCTTGAGGCCAAGGACAAGTCTTGCAGTCCTTTTCTGGATTAATTGCAAATGGCAAAGAGTAGTGGCACAAAGATTTAGAAAGAGGCTGTTGCAGTAGTCCAGCTTAGAGAGGGCCAGGGCTCTGGAGACAGTGAGCTTCTGGGGGAAAGTGAGATAAGGAAGAATACCTCTGATGAGGTGCAGCTGAAAGTGTGTCTTCTTAGAGACATCAGAGATGTGAGGAGAGTAGAAGAGAGTGGAGTCGAAAATGACACCAAGGTTCTTATCCTCAAAGGAAAGTGCAGGTAAAGGGCCCAGAGTAGGTGGCCAGAGTGAGAGAAGGCAGATGGGAGCAAATGTCCCAATGAGGAGGATCTCAGTCTTATTGGCATTAAGGCAGAGATCGTTGGAGGCACACCATTCCTGAATTGCGGAAAGACAGTCCGGTCTGAGAGAGGGAGCAGAAAGGCTGATGGGAACATGAAGGAGAGCTGGGTGTCAGAAAAAGGTTGATTATTGATGCACACCTCAAATTAAATGGCAATGAAACATACATTTAAGAGATGCTGTAGATTAATTTTAGGTGCGGGGGAGGAACTGAGGCCATGGCACAAGACCCCTACAAACAAGAGACAATTGGAATGAGGATTCAACAAGGGAACCCTCCCGTCTCCTGCACACTTTAGGATGTTTGGACTAAGTCCACTACTGTTTTCTCATATTAATACAAAAAACATATAAACCAAAGAGTTCAGTTGTGTGTTTTTATAGCAAAAGTTTATATCTAAAGTGTCAAATACACAATATTTCAAAAGGAGAAACAGTTACAAATTCAAGAAGCAAAGCAGTGCAATAGTAGGTCACAATAAATTTGAAACAATGGTGAAATCCAGTTCATGTGGTGAGGGGTTTCGAGGATACTTTCCTCTTCTTCATATGGCCAAAATTGAATTCTTCATACAAAAGGAAAAAAACAAAGGGGAGAACGTTTGTACAAGTTTTTTATACCTTGAGGTAATTCATTAAACTCATGCTGTACATTTCAGTCTCACCTGTGAGCCAGAACAGACTATATTGTCTGAGAAATTGTAATTAATCTAGTACCACAAGGGCACATTCATTCCCAGTTAAATTCAGGGTGAGGGGATGAGAAGAGGTTCAGAGAGACGTTTCTAGTCCAGTGCAAGAGAAGTCGTCATTCAAAAGTGTTTAGAAAGAATGTAGGTAGGTAATGGAGCCATATAGGACAAGATATAAGAAAGTATAATTACCAGTAAGCAAAGTGTTCGAGGGCATTGGGTGCAGATAGAGATCCTTGGTGGTGAATCAAGCGATGTGTAGATCCTCCACGGGAAATATAGTTTGCTGTAGTCAAGAGGAAGACACAGCTGCAACAAAAATGAGGAGCAACTGAGTAGAAATCAAACTATGATGAAAGGTAAGTTCAACCCTAGGCACTAGAAGAAATGTAGTACCTGTGGAGTGTACAAGAGGAGTGACAAGTGCTGGAGAAAATATTCGAACGGCGTGGAAGCCTGATATATTCAGGGTTAATTCACGTTAAACACTGTGTAACTTCTGTTCATCAAGAGTCTGCAAAGCACTCTAGAGAATACGATATAAGTGTGAGCTTGAGAGGAATACTAAAACAACATATATTGATACAATACTATCCACAACTAAGCTGATGAAAAAAATACCTTGTGGTATACGCTTAGCAGTTATGGTGCGCGAGCTGTCAGGCACAGCGTGCTGGCAATGCGCTTTCTTCAGTGGGCGGTTTGTAAGGATAGGAACTCAGGCAAAACAAATGCAGTGCACTTGTGCACTACGAGTCTCAATGCGCAGATGATGATCTGTGAATAAGTGTAACAGAGAATTAACCCGGATCGAGGTTAAGAAAGTACTTAAACTAGAAATCTCAATGGGATAGACAATGCCTGGTAACGTGCGCTTACCTGCACAATAGGAGACCAATCGCAAAGACAACTGCCGCCGGTCAATGCGTCCTAGCAGCTATGGGAACGGCGTCCAATGTGGAAGAAAAATGTTGGCGAATGTAAAGATAGAGAACGGACTAAAGCAGTCACCTAAAGGATCGGCCATCTTAGAATGGAGTAAGAAGTCATCCGGTGAGCACGCCGAGGTAAACCACAATGTGTCAAGAGGAGTGAAAGTATATGTGGAATAAATAATAAAATTGATGAAAATAAAGATAAATAATAAAAGGGAAAATAGAAAAAGTATGAAGAGAAAATGTAAACAATACTAATGAGAAATCCTGCAGAGTCAGCAAAAAGAGACTATTCAATGGAGAAGTAGACAGATTAGGAGGTGCCACTGAAATACAGAAACGTCCAAACATCCTAAAGTGTGCAGGGGACGGGAGGGTTCCCTTGTTGAATCCTCATTCCAATTGTCTCTTGGAGAGCTGGGTGTCATCGGTATAACACTGAACGTTAGTACAGAAGGTAAAGGTGCGATGGGCTAGAGGTGCCAGGAAATGGTTAAAGAGCCAGGGAGAGAGGTTAGACCTGTGGGTAACACCACAAGTAGAGAGGGAGATAGTAGAGAGGAAAGACCCAAGTTGGACCTGGGAGGTTCGATCTGTGAGAAAGGAGGTCAACCAGGCTAGGGCGTGAACAGAGATACCGAGGTTGTCAGAGGGACGATTGAGCAGGTTGGCGTGGTTGACCCTGTCGAAAGCAGAGGATAGATCAAGGAGAATGAGGACAGAAGGAAGGTTAGGGTCAAGAGTGGAGAGCAAGTCTTCACAGGTGTTCAGGAGAGCAGTTACCGAGATTCTGGCTGCTCTGAAGCCAGACTGGTGGTCATGGAGACAACCAACGGTTTCAGTATGTAGATTAAGCTGCGAGATGGACAGCTTTTCTAGGAGTTTGCCCTCAAAGGAGTGATGGAGATCGGGTGATAGTTTGGCGTAGAGGAAGGATTGGCAGAGGATGTCTTAAGAAGGGGGTGCACAAGGGAGTGCTTAAGGGAGGAGGGGAAGGTTCCAGTGGCAAAAGAGTGATTGTAGAAATCGGTCAAGGCTGAAGCAAGGGTGCCGATGTGGTCCTTAATGGTTCTGGAGGAGCAGGGGTGCACCTGCTTTGACGAGACTTTCATAGATCGGACCTGTCTAGAAACATTGTCAGGAGTGAACAGGGGGAAGGAGGAGATCTGGCCGGAGAGGGACCTGACATGGTAGAGGGAGAGGAAGAGGAGGTAGAGGAAGAGGAGAGAGTGGACAGAATGTCCTGAGTTTTAGTGGTGAAATGAGATGCTAGAGCCGCGCAAAGGGCCTGGGAGGGAACTGGCGAGGTGGAGACTGCAGCAGCAGGATTGGCCAGCTCGTTGCAAATTTTGAAAAGTTCAACCGAGTTGTTGGAGGCTGCTAAGACGCGGGCTTGTATGTTGGCTCTCTTCTTAGAAAGGACAGAGTCTGTATTGCCTTTGGAGCAGGCGGCAGGCCAGTTTGTCAGAGTATGAGCTTGATGCCCTCCTCTTCCTCTCAGCCATCCTACAGTTGCGCCTAAGGGTGGCGAGGTTGGAATCGTACCAAGAGTTGCACTTGGATGCAGGCTTCAAACGGATCCTCATGACAGGGGCAGGGACATAAAGAGTGTTAGAGATCGAGAGATGAAGGTTGGAAAGTGCTGTGTCGGAGTGTGAGTCAGCCAAAGGTGTAGGAGGAGGAGAGAAAGTAGCGGCGTAAGCTTTTACTGACAAACGCTTCATGGGCCGGATGACCGAAAAGGGGGATGGCAGTGCTGGGGTTCGGCTTAACCTGAGGGGCAGAGAGCGACAGATGAGAGGAGAGAAGAAAGTGGTCAGTCGAAGAGAGAGGAGTGGTGAGAGGGTTGGAGAGGGGGAGGTCTGATGAGATAAGAACATCCAGGGTGTGCTCTGCAGTGTGAGTCTGGCCAGAGGGAAGGATAGAGAGAGAGAGTCACAGAGGTTGCGAAAGAGACCAGAGGAGGAGCTAGCATCCTCCAAGTGGATTTTAAGGTCTCTGAGGAGGAGAAGTTGAGAGGTAGAGCAAGGAGGGAGGAGGAGAAGTCAGCCCACTCGGAAAGGAAGAGGGTGACCTGGCCAGGTTGCTTGTAGATTGTGGCCACAGTGAGTGAGAGACCATAAGAGATAGAGAGCCTGCCGAACAGGTTTCAAAGGAGAAGTAGGCCTGCATAGGAATGACAGAAGCAGGGATCCACTCTAGGAAAATCAGGGCTACTCCCCCTTCAGGAAGGTTGGTTCTGGGTTCGGAGAGGATCTTGTAGCTATCAGGGAGGAGACTGTCATAACTCGTGACAGAGCTGGCCGTGAACCAAGTCTCAGTGATACTGAGTACATCCAAATCAAGCTCTTCGAGGAGACGACAAGTGTCTGAGGAGTGTTTGATAGCGGAGCGAGAGTTAAGAGTAGCGACTTGGAGCAGATTGCCACCTTTGCAAGACTTCCGTGGAGGGGTACCGACATGAGTTCGCCCTGCAGAAAAGTTAGAGGTGCCCGAGAATGGGCAGAGGTGGAAGAAGGAGATGGCAGGGTAGTCCGAGAAGAAGTGGGTGCCGGAGAGGTGGCTGGGGAGAAGAAGGCAGTTCGGCCAGAGAAGCAGCAGAGAGTGCCAGAGAGGTGGGGAGGAAGGCGGCAGCAGAGTGACCAAAGAAGCAGCAGAGGGTTCCAGAGAGGTGGCGGAGGAGGGAGGCTGCAGAGCGGCCAAAGAAGCAGCCAAAGGTGCCAGAGAGGTGACGGAGGAAGGAGGCGACAGAGGAGCCAGAGAGGGGTAGGTAGGAGTAGCAGGAGAAAGAAGGAAGTTGATAAGATGTGGGAAGCGTCTATCGAAAAGGAGGAGATTGGCCTGAGGGCCCTGGACCAAGACGGTGCCATTTAAGTAGACATTAATGATTTTCTTGGAGGAGTGGAAGGGGGCAAGGAGGGCCTCCCACTGGGTGCCACCATTAATGGGAGAAAGGAGAGAGAACAGAAAACATATGGGGGGTCCATTGGCCTGGAGAGGGAATGACAGAGGATGCCGGTGAGGCTCTGTCTAGAGGAAGCACTGGTGTAGGTATCAGCGATAGGGAGGCCGGGGTTGGAGACCAGGATGTCCCTTTTGAGCTTCTTCCTACCAGACTTACAGACTTAGTGAGGATAGGATATTCGATAGAATAGCAGTTAGAGAAGATAGGGGAGACAGAGAGCACTATAGAGGGTGCAGGCGGAGAGTAAGGAGAGAGCGGCAGCCCAAGCAGGAGGGGGGGTCACACGCTAGGGGCAAACAGGAGGGAAGCACACAGGGTGTCACACACAAAAGAGGGGGCAACAAGTACACCACATAACAAGAACACTATTAGGGATTGAATGGCATCCACAACCTCCAAAACTGATATAATTTATTCAAGCTCAGTGACCTTTGCAGATGGGAGAACCAGGAAAGCTACTGAGGCCAAGTAGTCATTCAATCTACCTTCCCCCGGCAGGGATGCAGAGACGCATCAGCGTGGTACTGATGGAGCAAAGTTAATTTATCGTCTTCCATAAGGAGGAGTGCACCCTTGGCTTCCCGCAGGGCTTGGACATTATTCAGAGGTCTACATTTAGCCAGCTTATGGACCAAGATCTTATTGCCCTTGTTCCCTTTGGTTTAATACTATTGTTTGACTTTAAGCAAGGCGTGGGACGTGTGGTCCGCCAGATGGGCATTAAGCTTGGCTATAGCTATATTCAGCCGTTGCCTCGTCCTGAGGGAGCCTGACTGCTTGTGCGCCTCCTCCCTAAGCCGTACCTCCTCCTCTAAGTTATTCCGGAGTCGGGCCCTGGTTTTCAAGTACAATGCAGACAGGCTCATGACCACCCCCCTAATCACTGCCTTCATGTCGTCCCAAGCGGTACTCAAGGACACATCCTCTGTGAGGTTATTTTTGAAGTGGTTAGAAATACTTGACCCAATCTCCTGTCACATGAAACCGTCCCTCAGTATCGGACCATAGAACCGCTAAGGCCTCCGGGTCGGGGTGAGAGCACTGAGACAGTGAGAGAGAGTGTGACCAGGCCGTGGTCGGAGATGAAGACAACATGAATGGACCCATTAGGGATGAAGGGAGCAAGGGAAGAAGAAGCCAGCAGTAGGTCAACACAGGAATACCCCATGTGGACATGCAAGTAGTGTGTGTAGTCCCTCACAGAAGGGTTATGCAGTCTCCAAATGTCTACTACTCGTAATTCCTGAAAAAATGTCATGAGGGTGAGTGAGTTTCTAAAATCAGCTCTAGTAGCCGGTAGCGTCTTGTCTGTGCTAGGGTTGGGGGAAACATTGAAATCTCCACCAATGACTAGGGAACCCTCAGTGAATGGGAGCAGCTTTGGAAGAGCCTGCAGGAAGAGGTCCTGTCGATGAATAGGGGAGTAAAGCGCTGTGCATGTAAAGGTGTTACCCATATATGACCTCTTGACCCCCAAGTACCTCACGTTGGGGTCGCCATAAAATCGCGGTTTTGAGGAAGGGCAGTGATTTATCAAATAAAATGGCCACCTCTCTTCTCTTACCCCCGCTTGACGCGAAGAAGCCTGGCGAGAAGTGAGCATGTGTGATTTCACCCTCGTCAGCCTGCAAGAGGTGGGTCTCCTGTTGGAAGACCACCGACGGAGAGAGGTCTATTCATTTGCCCATTATAGACTTACATTTGATAGGCCAATTTAAGCCCTGGATGTTCCAAGTGATCATTGACAGTGAACAATCCTGCAGATAATTAACCATACTACCCATAGAAACGGTGTGTCAACCCCAAGATGCCGACATCTGCCAGCCAATTTTATTCACCTCACTTCTTCCCCACCCGCCTACCACAGGGAATAATTCTTGTGGGTCATCAAAGTGAACAATAGTGCTAGTCGTTATACAACCAAAACAGGGAATTAGGCAACCTGCAACATGGAGAAACATGACATTAAAACCT
Organism: Ambystoma mexicanum; assembly: GCF_040938575.1. NCBI lineage: Eukaryota > Metazoa > Chordata > Amphibia > Caudata > Ambystomatidae > Ambystoma > Ambystoma mexicanum. The sequence goes on along the minus strand of NC_090924.1, from coordinate 331,990,802 downwards.
CTAACGAGAACCATCTGAGCTGGCAAGCCAGGTTAACTAGAGATATTAGTGGCAAGGCTTCCAGAGCCAGATATTGTGTGTTAAAGCCAAAGGTGGGGTAGAGCACTTGAAAGCCCCAGGCTGGCTTAGAAAAATGTAACCCCACAGTGGGGTAAAAACACTGATAGCCCAAGCTGGGTTAAGAGAAACTGAGCCCCAAGGCAGGGAAGTGAAGCTGAAAGCCCATGGCGGGCTGAGAATAATCAAACCCCTGTGTGGGGTAGCCAAGCTGGACTGAAGAAAGCCGAATCCCAGGTCGGGGTGAGAATGTGGAATGCCAAGAGGAGGCTAGTCAAAGTTACGAGCCACAACAGAAGGGGAACAAATGCTGAGCGCAAGCCGGACACAGGAATACCAAAACCTGAGGTGGGGTGGAAAGTCGGAACCCCGTCCTGAGCTCCACAAGTAAGAGACACTGGGCCTCATTACGAGTCACCCGGTATGGAAATAACGGTGGCGGTAAACCCGCCGCCACTCTTGTTTCCATACCCGGTGATCTCGAGTTCTGCAGGCAGCAGGTGTCATTCCCGCCAGGTCTGACCTGGCGTGTTTAACACCACCCGCCTGCTGGCGGATGTGGAAAAACCGGCACCATCACGAGATGGTGCCAGTGTTTCCACTTCCCCATTCCCATTGAGTCCTATGGGACTCAATGGAAATGGGGATTTACCAAATTCCGCCTCTGGAATTCCCGGGTCACCGGGGTCGTAATGCCCCGGTAATTCCGGGAATCACAGAGGCGGAATTATAATACGAGTCCGGCGGTAACCTCCCGGAATTTCAGGCACGCTTACAGCCGGACTCGTAATGAGGCCCACTGTATCTATTGAGAGAAACTTTACAGTCTAAGCGACATTGAGAATACGAACATCAAATGTGCAGAAGGGCCGGAGCCCTAGTGAACAGACCTCACCAAGGAAGGTGCATCAGAAGCCTATGTTTATTTTTATTTATTTTTTTGTGGTAGGGTCAAAGTTTAGGCAAGTATCATATTTTTTTTGACAGGGGGCTGTTTCTGTTGTGTTATAGGAGACATCCTGAAGAGCACCTGTTTACACCTTTTTGTTGTAGAATAGGTTCCAGATCCCGAGACTTAGGGATAGCATAGGTCTTGTTTTGATGAAGTAATAAACCTAATGCCTCCTTGTCCGTCTCCTAATTCTGATCTACCACAATACTCTGCCCACCAATGACAATAATCTGCACCATTCATACAGGTAAGGGCTGTCCAATCATGACAGACTCAAACCCCACATCTACCCAGCAGGAGCCTTCCCTTTGCAGGGAATGCAGATTACGACAATACCATTTCCTCCCCCATACCCGGCAGGTCGCACACACTCAGAGAGTAAATGAGATGCTGTCAAAAATAAACATGTAAGCGTATGCACTGAAAAAAAGAGTAGAACTTAATGTACTGCCACCTGCCCGTACTAAGCGCATCAAAACATTAACAAAACTGTTGCTAGAAGAATTGATACATAGCACTCTTCAGTACTTCACTGTATGGTGATGTGTTCTACACTAAAACATTAAAGGAATCTCACACAGGGGACAAAGTCCCCCTTAACTGGTAACCCCCTTAATTGGTGACCTTTGCCCCCGAAATAAGAGAGTTGAGCAAGGAAAGTAGAGCAAAAAAGACTTTACTCCCCTCCAAATGTCACTACAGGTTTCAAGCCAGAGCAAATAGCCGGGGGTTCCATTGGTGTCAATGGAAGGAAAGTTGCAAAAGGAAAAATCATTCCTAATAGACTGCATTAGAAAAAAGCATCCGATGATCCACCTTTTTGGTACCCTGAAATAGCAACTCCCTTATCATCTTAGTCTGTGTGATCATTTCACACACATCACTAGTCATATCACTTACTCAACTCTTAGGATTGTTCATTTTAAGTGAGTTTATGTATGGCCAGGGTTGACCCAATTATGTACAGGCAATTTTTCAGGACATCCAGCCCCCACGCGATTCAGAAGTTTAGACGTTTACCTAAAACACTGTGATAATCAGTTATCAATGGGAATTGGAATAATTCAAGCACATAGTGTTGCAGGGAGAGCATGTCACAGATCGGCTCTTACTTCACCCAGCCTGTGGTCAGCCCTACTTTTTCACTTACTGGACAAAAGACAGAAAAACCCAGAATGTTCCCTATTGTAACAGAATGCTATCTGGGATGGTGGAATAGCCCAATTTTCTTTTTTCTTTTTTTTAGAAATAAATGATGTAATGTAATATGGCATTTGTATAGCACATTTTCCCATTGGTATGGTGTCAGAGGGCCTCATTACATGGATGGCGGTAAGGGATTACCGGCACCGGTAAGGGCACCGGTGCCGGTAATCCCTTACCGCCCTATTACGAGGTCCCTTTGCTGGTCCCTACCTTAACGGCTGGTTATACCAGCCGTTAAGGAACAAAACAAAATCTCAGCAAAAGCAGCCATTTTACAACCTACTACTGAAAGTATTCCCAGTTATGAAGAGGATAGCCCACACTATAAAAGCCCTGATTCAGTCAAAAAACGATTACTGCAACAGTCTAGTGTTAAATATTGTGACAAATCAAGGGAATTTGTCCCTTCTACTCAAGGGGGAGCCTCCCTGTGAGGCTAGAGAGTTGAGCCCACTCTGCAACACTCTCCCTAGGTGTCGAGGCAAGTGGGACCTCACTGGGAGAGACTACCCCTTAGGGGACAAGGACTCCTGCTCCTGTGAGAAACTCCCAAAGCCAAGCCATATAATAGCATATATGGGACTGTCTCCCATATCCAATAGTTCACATTTTCAAGACTTGAAGAAGGAACAAGACAAAATATGCTATCCACAAGAGAAAAGAGCAGCTGGCTCTTTAACTGAAAAGCCTAGATCCAATGAGACGAGTGGATTTAAAGAAGATTGTTTATTAACTTCGGGGAGCAATGAGGGGCTGAAGAGAGAGGATTGCATGGTGAAGCAGGGGAGGTCCCCTGGTAATGTTATGCGGTGCCCACAAAGTCCAAAGTTGCTGGAAGCCGGCAGCCGAGACACAAGCAGTGTGGAAACTGAAGGAGATGAAACTCTGACCCAAGCGCAGCCGGAGTAGTGGGGGTACTGACACCACGAGACTACAATGGTGGGCAGGCGGTTTGGGTAATGACGTAGAGGCCGGGAGGAGACTGCTAGAGCTGACACAGTAATCTAGTGAGGAATAGCGATGGTGGTAGAGAGGAGGAGCTGCATCAGGCAAAGACGCCGGCAAAGAGATGAAGCAAAAAGAGAGAACGCCCAGAGAGGCCCGAACCGTATGCAACCCCGAGACATTCCCACCTGAACGAGAAGGTAACAGAGAATGGGAAGCATTGCTGGAATCATTATAAGAAAGTTGGAACTCGTCCCTGTAGAAATGAGAAAAGTGAGAAAGTAAATCTGAAATACTTGAACTGCGTGGTTAGAGGAAAGAGAAGCCTAACCCACCGTAAAAGGGAACCTAATAGAGTTGAAAGAGAAAAGGAGTTGTTGCTAGACGTGAGTGGTCTTGAGGACCGACAGAGAATAATAACTAATCCTAAACAGGACAGTAAGAGAACTGTAAAAGTTTGAAACACATTTCAAAGGAAGTTAGAAAGGCGGGGTGGCCTTTATGATAAACAGCGTATGAAAAAGTACAACCTCATCCTGGAAAGAAGTGAAGATGAACCATATGTGTGAGAAAGAAAGAGAATCACAACTCACCCTAAATGAGAACCCAATAGAGTTGAAGGAGAAAAGGAGTTGATGCTAAACGTAAACTGCCTAAATGACAGAGAGATGATAATAACTAATTCTAAAAGGGAGATTGAGAGAGAACTGTAAGAGAGCTTGAAACAAACTTCACAGAAAATGAGAAAGGCTGGGAAGCCTTGAGGATAAACGACTTATAAGAAAGTACAATATTATCCTGGAAAAAAGGGAAGACCAACCCTCTGTGTGAAGTGAATGAGTGGTATATAAGAACGACAGAAGACAAGGAGCAAAAGACCCAAGAAGCCTTCACAAAAAATACTGGCAAGAGAGTACAGAGGCGAGAGAGGGGAAATATACTGACAGGAGAAATAGGAATCCCATAGAATCGTATAGTTTGCCTGCATAGGCAAACCCTTTCAAGATTAACCTAACCGACTAGACTCAAGGAAAGTAATTGCATCAAAGAAAGGGAACAGCAAGAACCCGTTGAGAGAGTTGTATGAGCTAATACGAGGAGTCACAAAAGACCATATGAAAATTATATATTAAACTGGAGTTTAAAAGACTAAAGAGAACACCTTGCAGGAGAAGAGAGACATGCTCCTGCCCTTATTATTTTTTTGGTTCAACTTAGTGGTAGGGTCAGATAGCATTCGTTTTTGGTCAGTGGGCTCATTCTTTTAGAACATTTCAAGACGACTGATGCGCACTGTAGTTAGTAAAGTAGGAACGGAACACCCCATAGTAATAGGGATAATTAGATTTTCATTGTATCATTTAATAAAGTAATTCTAAAGACGCCCTCCGAGAGTCTGAGTCCTTTTTCTGATCCGCCATATATGGTGGTGGGATCGGAACAGCTCGATATAGAGTTGGCCCACGTACAGAAATCCACCGACCTGAACTCAAAGAAAACATTTGCGATGGAGTCCACCCACTCCCCAGAAAAACTAGGACCTCATCATCCCGATTGTCCAGAGTTCTATCATCACTCGAAACACGCCTGAAGGAGGTTTCGTCTCACCTTCAAAACCCTAACTTCCAAGGCCATCCTACTGGAAAACGGTAGAGGGGAACAATTATCAACTCTTCAGTCCCCATGACTACTGGATCCCTGGGAGAGATAAGGTCACGATTTCTTTAGACCTTCGGGTAACTGTCCCTCCAGTTCAGTAGTATATGTGACCCTGCCTGCAAAACCTTGGCGGATAGTCGTGCTGAGCATATTACCTATTTTTCCTTGTGAGTGAGAGTTGAAGTTCATCCTTCTGAATTACTCTCACGACTCCATTCAGATCCAGAGGAAAGAGTTTGTAGCGTATCTGATATATGAGGTCCTTCTGGAAAATGCATCAAACCCGGGAGAATGGAGAGAGAGGTGTGGAGAACCCTGGGAATTGACAACCTAGGGAAATCCTCTGGAAATGTCATTCAACCCACACAGGGTTGGAGAGTGAGAAAGACCCTAACCCTAATAAACTCATGACAGGATGTACCACCTCTCGGGGAAACTTCGGGCCCTCTAATTTCCAAGTACCAAGTGAAACCCGTTTCCAAATAGAGAAATAAAATCCTAAGAGTCTCAAGTCCACCCCTTTTCTGTCTTCCCACCAAAATCATTTTTCGGTACAAACCAAAGAGGTGGAAGAACAAATTAAGTCTGAGAAAACGTTACACTGTTCAGAAGGGTTTGAGATATCCAAGCAACTGGAGCAGGTAGAACTGCAGGAGATTCCCTGAGATAGTGAACCACATATTAACACTCCCAATAGAAAAAACAAGGAGAGTAATGTAATTCCACCTTTACCACTATCTCTGACCTATGGGCGTGCATTCTATTTGTGCAGAAAGTGCAGACATCCCACAAGATGCTGTACCCTCAATTTATTTGTCTCCTCCAACTTTACCCTCCAGACATAGTCCCAAGAAAATGCAGGCAACCCAGATTAAAACTCTGAGGCTGTCGTTTGCCATAATTCAGTGTCTGAAAGGGTGGGCTGCTAATCAAAACCCCCCTTATTAATGCTCCATGATGAAACCATATTGCACTCATGTCCCTTGGTATGATTGTCTCCTGGCATTGCCAGCAACTGCCCTGCAGTGGCAACAGGACAGGTTCAAAGGTCACATGTGCATTCCTGACAGGCGAGGTGGCGTGTTAATCTGTCTGCACCTCTGAATAGTTGTTTACCCTATTCAGCCTATTCAGTGTAGTGGTAACTTAAACTGTAAGTATAAGCCATGTCTGAGTGTGAATCATTTGCTACAGGGATCACATCACACAATTATACAGCCACATCACTTGAATGTCCTATTAGTGTCAGCTTGGTGAAATGATTCAGTCATGAAAGGGCTGGTGTGTAATAGCTCTCTGGCCTGGGTGTCTCACAACAACCATGAAGTGAAACCGTGCCTAGGAAGCTGCTCCTTTGATTCCCCTGAGGGAGCCTGACATCTTCCTCAGAGACCCAGGAAACCGCCACGCGAGGTCCCCTGTGAACACAGGGAAAGACAACCCTGATACGTAATGTAAGCAGTCAGATATAGTGCCTACCCCTGTTGGTTGTCTCACTGAGCTTTTTTCTGTAGGAGAAAAGTGAGGGTGAGGTTCATTAATGGGACAGTGGGAAAGGGAGATGCAAATCCTGTGATGATGATGGGTGCAGGTCGGAAGTACCCTGTTCCTGAGTGCCAATCTGCTTTCTATGGGTTTGGCGCAAAGAAAGAGAGAGTTTAGTTGTGGCTCGGTCATCCTGTGGTGGCCTTCTGTGGGCAGGTTTGTGTGTGTAGCGTAAGGTGGTTGGAGTCCTTAGAGAGGGGTTGTTTAGTAAGGGGAAGGCAGAAGTAGGATTTACAAGGCAAAACAACCTGCAACCCTGCACTCCTACCCCTGGCCATTTGCAGCCGGTCCATTTTCTGTTTCTGTAGCTCCCAATGCCACGTCTCTCTCTCCCTCCCTGACTCAAATAGATACATTGTACCCGGTTGAGAGATAAAACCAGCATCTGCGAATTGGCAGATGAGAGAGAGGGCCAGTGTACAATGTTCGCACAGATGTACCTAATAGTGTTTGGGTGATTTGCTGACAGCCCACAACTTTGCAGGCCAAGGCTTTATATGCGGAAGCTGTCATGTCAGGGCAGCCGCCTTTTCCTGACATGGCTTCTTCAGGTCAGTGTGCATGTTGGCCGTTATCCCTGCATCGCTGCTTCCAAGTCTACCTGTGGTTTCTCGCGTGAATCCTGCTGCAATAAACCCTTTGTAAGACTTTGACCGCAGCCGTGGTGTGACAACGCAGTGCGATTGCTCAGCCTTTCTCAGTGCGAGCTTCAGCACCAAAATCCCCTATTCTGTGTCTGGGGGTGTAGGTGGACTAAGTTACAAGTCCGGGAATGGGTGAGAGTGTCTTGCAGAACTTGCTTCCAAGGTCCACATCAAGGAACAGGATGCTTTCCACAACCCCAGCATCCTTCTCACCCTAGATCACAGCTTCTCACGTGTGCTTTTGTCACACTTATCAAATGCCCACCCTAATTGTCAGTGGGGAGATACTTATTTGCACCATGTATTTGTAAAGTCATGTATTGGAATCAAAATTAGCACAAGCAGCAGTGAGGTGAATGTCATGCTGACCATGCCTTCCTGATGCACACGTTAGAATCAACCAGGCCACATTTGGTGGGACGCTCATAGATTGCAATTTCTGTGTATGAGTTTCAGCTCCTGACTCCTGTATTTCAACTTAGCCTGGGGGATGCAGATTGCTCGTGTTCCAAGGCTGATAATGAGTGCCAGGCCATAGGATCGTGCATATCCTGCCTCCAGTGTCAGTGTTGTGGAGCGGCTGATTTTCCCCAGCACTCTGGGTCCATCTCACCCCTGACTCTTCCATCTCATGTGTGACTTTGTCACAGTTGCCAAACTCCTGCAGTAAAATCTGGATGGTCAGTGGGGTGATACTTCATTTCCACATGTATTCCCAGTCGCATGCATTAGAATCCAAAAGAGGCAAGACAAGCATGTTTCCCATGCCTTCCTAATGCATCCTTAAGATTTGACGAGGGCATGGTTGGTGGGTTGTGAAGCATAGTCAATATGATGATGGCCTTCATAAGTAGTGGCCAGTGTATTTTCTTCTGGGGACTATAGTTTTGTGTGTTGGACAGAAGTCATAGTTGTGTATTTGCTGCATGAAAGACTGAGACAACTGAAGAGGAAAATACGAGAATCTCCGAATGACAATCAGAGATGTGAGGAGAGTAGGAGAGAGTGGAGTCGAAAATGACACCAAGGTTCTTATCCTCAAAGGAAATTGCAGGTAAAGGGCCCAGAGTAGGTGGCCAGAGTGAGAGAAGGCAGATGGGAGCAAATGTCCCAATGAGGAGGATCTCCGTCTTATTGGCATTAAGGCAGAGATCGTTGGAGGCACACCATTCCTGAATTGCGGAAAGACAGTCCGGTCTGAGAGAGGGAGCAGAAAGGCTGATGGGAACATGAAGGAGAGCTGGGTGTCAGAAAAAGGTTGATTATTGATGCACACCTCAAATTAAATGGCAATGAAACATACATTTAAGAGATGCTGTAGATTAATTTTAGGTGCGGGGGAGGAACTGAGGCCATGGCACAAGACCCCTACAAACAAGAGACAATTGGAATGAGGATTCAACAAGGGAACCCTCCCGTCTCCTGCACACTTTAGGATGTTTGGACTAAGTCCACTACTGTTTTCTCATATTAATACAAAAAACATATAAACCAAAGAGTTCAGTTGTGTGTTTTTATAGCAAAAGTTTATATCTAAAGTGTCAAATACACAATATTTCAAAAGGAGAAACATTTACAAATTCAAGAAGCAAAGCAGTGCAATAGTAGGTCACAATAAATTTGAAACAATGGTGAAATCCAGTTCATGTGGTGAGGGGTTTCGAGGATACTTTCCTCTTCTTCATATGGCCAAAATTGAATTCTTCATACAAAAGGAAAAAAACAAAGGGGAGAACGTTTGTACAAGTTTTTTATACCTTGAGGTAATTCATTAAACTCATGCTGTACATTTCAGTCTCACCTGTGAGCCAGAACAGACTACATTGTCAGAGAAATTGTAATTAATCTAGTACCACAAGGGCACATTCATTCCCAGTTAAATTCAGGGTGAGGGGATGAGAAGAGGTTCAGAGAGACGTTTCTAGTCCAGTGCAAGAGAAGTCGTCATTCAAAAGTGTTTAGAAAGAATGTAGGTAGGTAATGGAGCCATATAGGACAAGATATAAGAAAGTATAATTACCAGTAAGCAAAGTGTTCGAGGGCATTGGGTGCAGATAGAGATCCTTGGTGGTGAATCAAGCGATGTGTAGATCCTCCACGGGAAATATAGTTTGCTGTAGTTAAGAGGAAGACACAGCTGCAACAAAAATGAGGAGCAACTGAGTAGAAATCAAACTATGATGAAAGGTAAGTTCAACCCTAGGCACTAGAAGAAATGTAGTACCTGTGGAGTGTACAAGAGGAGTGACAAGTGCTGGAGAAAATATTCGAACGGCGTGGAAGCCTGATATATTCAGGGTTAATTCACGTTAAACACTGTGTAACTTCTGTTCCACGTTCATCAAGAGTCTGCAAAGCACTCTAGAGAATACGATATAAGTGTGAGCTTGAGAGGAATACTAAAACAACATATATTGATACAATACTATCCACAACTAAAGTGTTAGCTGATGAAAAAAATACCTTGTGGTATACGCTTAGCAGTTATGGTGCGCGAGCTGTCAGGCACAGCGTGCTGGCAATGCGCTTTCTTCAGTGGGCGGTTTGTAAGGATAGGAACTCAGGCAAAACAAATGCAGTGCACTTGTGCACTACGAGTCTCAATGCGCAGATGATGATCTGTGAATAAGTGTAACAGAGAATTAACCCGGATCGAGGTTAAGAAAGTACTTAAACTAGAAATCTCAATGGGATAGACAATGCCTGGTAACGTGCGCTTACCTGCACAATAGGAGACCAATCGCAAAGACAGCTGCCGCCGGTCAATGCGTCCTAGCAGCTATGGGAACGGCGTCCAACGTGGAAGAAAAAGGTTGGCGAATGTAAAGATAGAGAACGGACTAAAGCAGTCACCTAAAGGATCGGCCATCTTAGAATGGAGTAAGAAGTCATCCGGTGAGCACGCCGAGGTAAACCACAATGTGTCAAGAGGAGTGAAAGTATATGTGGAATAAATAATAAAATTGATGAAAATAAAGATAAATAATAAAAGGGAAAATAGAAAAAGTATGAAGAGAAAATGTAAACAATACTAATGAGAAATCCTGCAGAGTCAGCAAAAAGAGACTATTCAATGGAGAAGTAGACAGATTAGGAGGTGCCACTGAAATACAGAAACGTCCAAACATCCTAAAGTGTGCAGGGGACGGGAGGGTTCCCTTGTTGAATCCTCATTCCAATTGTCTCTTGGAGAGCTGGGTGTCATCGGTATAACACTGAACGTTAGTACAGAAGGTAAAGGTGCGATGGGCTAGAGGTGCCAGGAAATGGTTAAAGAGCCAGGGAGAGAGGTTAGACCTGTGGGTAACACCACAAGTAGAGAGGGAGATAGTAGAGAGGAAAGACCCAAGTTGGACCTGGGAGGTTCGATCTGTGAGAAAGGAGGTCAACCAGGCTAGGGCGTGAACAGAGATACCGAGGTTGTCAGAGGGACGATTGAGCAGGTTGGCGTGGTTGACCCTGTCGAAAGCAGAGGATAGATCAAGGAGAATGAGGACAGAAGGAAGGTTAGGGTCAAGAGTGGAGAGCAAGTCTTCACAGGTGTTCAGGAGAGCAGTTACCGAGATTCTGGCTGCTCTGAAGCCAGACTGGTGGTCATGGAGACAACCAACGGTTTCAGTATGTAGATTAAGCTGCGAGATGGACAGCTTTTCTAGGAGTTTGCCCTCAAAGGAGTGATGGAGATCGGGTGATAGTTTGGCGTAGAGGAAGGATTGGCAGAGGATGTCTTAAGAAGGGGGTGCACAAGGGAGTGCTTAAGGGAGGAGGGGAAGGTTCCAGTGGCAAAAGAGTGATTGTAGAAATCGGTCAAGGCTGAAGCAAGGGTGCCGATGTGGTCCTTAATGGTTCTGGAGGAGCAGGGGTGCACCTGCTTTGACGAGACTTCCATAGATCGGACCTGTCTAGAAACATTGTCAGGAGTGAACAGGGGGAAGGAGGAGATCTGGCCGGAGAGGGACCTGACATGGTAGAGGGAGAGGAAGAGGAGGTAGAGGAAGAGGAGAGAGTGGACAGAATGTCCTGAGTTTTAGTGGTGAAATGAGATGCTAGAGCCGCGCAAAGGGCCTGGGAGGGAACTGGCGAGGTGGAGACTGCAGCAGCAGGATTGGCCAGCTCGTTGCAGATTTTGAAAAGTTCAACCGAGTTGTTGGAGGCTGCTAAGACGCGGGCTTGTATGTTGGCTCTCTTCTTAGAAAGGACAGAGTCTGTATTGCCTTTGGAGCAGGCGGCAGGCCAGTTTGTCAGAGTATGAGCTTGATGCCCTCCTCTTCCTCTCAGCCATCCTACAGTTGCGCCTAAGGGTGGCGAGGTTGGAATCGTACCAAGAGTTGCACTTGGATGCAGGCTTCAAACGGATCCTCATGACAGGGGCAGGGACATAAAGAGTGTTAGAGATCGAGAGATGAAGGTTGGAAAGTGCTGTGTCGGAGTGTGAGTCAGCCAAAGGTGTAGGAGGAGGAGAGAAAGTAGCGGCGTAAGCTTTTACTGACAAATGCTTCATGGGCCGGATGACCGAAAAGGGGGATGGCAGTGCTGGGGTTCGGCTTAACCTGAGGGGCAGAGAGCGACAGATGAGAGGAGAGAAGAAAGTGGTCAGTCGAAGAGAGAGGAGTGGTGAGAGGGTTGGAGAGGGGGAGGTCTGATGAGATAAGAACATCCAGGGTGTGCTCTGCAGTGTGAGTCTGGCCAGAGGGAAGGATAGAGAGAGAGAGTCACAGAGGTTGCGAAAGAGACCAGAGGAGGAGCTAGCATCATCCAAGTGGATTTTAAGGCCTCTGAGGAGGAGAAGTTGAGAGGTAGAGCAAGGAGGGAGGAGGAGAAGTCAGTCCACTCGGAAAGGAAGAGGGTGACCTGGCCAGGTTGCTTGTAGATTGTGGCCACAGTGAGTGAGAGACCAGAAGAGATAGAGAGCCTGCCGAACAGGTTTCAAAGGAGAAGTAGGCCTGCATAGGAATGACAGAAGCAGGGATCCACTCTAGGAAAATCAGGGCTACTCCCCCTTCAGGATGGTTGGTTCTGGGTTCGGAGAGGATCTTGTAGCTATCAGGGAGGAGACTGTCATAACTCGTGACAGAGCTGGCCGTGAACCAAGTCTCAGTGATACTGAGTACATCCAAATCAAGCTCTTCGAGGAGACGACAAGAGTCTGAGGAGTGTTTGATAGCGGAGCGAGAGTTAAGAGTAGCGACTTGGAGCAGATTGCCACCTTTGCAAGACTTCCGTGGAGGGGTACCGACATGAGTTCGCCCTGCAGAAAAGTTAGAGGTGCCCGAGAATGGGCAGAGGTGGAAGAAGGAGATGGCAGGGTAGTCCGAGAAGAAGTGGGTGCCGGAGAGGTGGCTGGGGAGGAGAAGGCAGTTCGGCCAGAGAAGCAGCAGAGAGTGCCAGAGAGGTGGGGAGGAAGGCGGCGGCAGAGTGACCAAAGAAGCAGCAGAGGGTTCCAGAGAGGTGGCGGAGGAGGGAGGCTGCAGAGCGGCCAAAGAAGCAGCCAAAGGTGCCAGAGAGGTGACGGAGGAAGGAGGCGACAGAGGAGCCAGAGAGGGGTAGGTAGGAGTAGCAGGAGAAAGAAGGAAGTTGATAAGATGTGGGAAGCGTCTATCGAAAAGGAGGAGATTGGCCTGAGGGCCCTGGACCAAGACGGTGCCATTTAAGTAGACATTAATGATTTTCTTGGAGGAGTGGAAGGGGGCAAGGAGGGCCTCCCACTGGGTGCCACCATTAATGGGAGAGGAGGAAAAAGGAGAGAGAACAGAAAACATATGGGGGGTCCATTGGCCTGGAGAGGGAATGACAGAGGATGCCGGTGAGGCTCTGTCTAGAGGAAGCACTGGTGTAGGTATCAGCGATAGGGAGGCCGGGGTTGGAGACCAGGATGTCCCTTTTGAGCTTCTTCCTACCAGACTTACAGACTTAGTGAGGATAGGATATTCGATAGAATAGCAGTTAGAGAAGATAGGGGAGACAGAGAGCACTATAGAGGGTGCAGGCGGAGAGTAAGGAGAGAGCGGCAGCCCAAGCAGGAGGGGGGGTCACACGCTAGGGGCAAACAGAAGGGAAGCACACAGGGTGTCACACACAAAAGAGGGGGCAACAAGTACACCACATAACAAGAACACTATTAGAGATTGAATGGCATCCACAACCTCCAAAACTGATATAATTTATTCAAGCTCGGTGACCTTTGCAGATGGGAGAACCAGGAAAGCTACTGAGGCCAAGTAGTCATTCAATCTACCTTCCCCCGGCAGGGATGCAGAGACGCATCAGCGTGGTACTGATGGAGCAAAGTTAATTTATCGTCTTCCATAAGGAGGAGTGCACCCTTGGCATCCCGCAGGGCTTGGACATTATTCAGAGGTCTACATTTAGCCAGCTTATGGACCAAGATCTTATTGCCCTTGTTCCCTTTGGTTTAATACTATTGTTTGACTTTAAGCAAGGCGTGGGACGTGTGGTCCGCCAGATGGGCATTAAGCTTGGCTATAGCTATATTCAGCCGTTGCCTCGTCCTGAGGGAGCCAGACTGCTTGTGCGCCTCCTCCCTAAGCCGTACCTCCTCCTCTAAGTTATTCCGGAGTCGGGCCCTGGTTTTCAAGTACAATGCAGACAGGCTCATGACCACCCCCCTAATCACTGCCTTCATGTCGTCCCAAGCGGTACTCAAGGACACATCCTCTGTGAGGTTATTTTTGAAGTGGTTAGAAATACTTGACCCAATCTCCTGTCACATGAAACCGTCCCTCAGTATCGGACCATAGAACGGCTAAGGCCTCCGGGTCGGGGTGAGAGCACTGAGACAGTGAGAGAGAGTGTGACCAGGCCGTGGTCGGAGATGAAGACAACATGAATGGACCCATTAGGGATGAAGGGAGCAAGGGAAGAAGAAGCCAGCAGTAGGTCAACACAGGAATACCCCATGTGGACATGCAAGTAGTGTGTGTAGTCCCTCACAGAAGGGTTATGCAGTCTCCAAATGTCTACTACTCGTAATTCCTGAAAAAATGTCATGAGGGTGAGTGAGTTTCTAAAATCAGCTCTAGTAGCCGGTAGCGTCTTGTCTGTGCTAGGGTTGGGGGAAACATTGAAATCTCCACCAATGACTAGGGAACCCTCAGTGAATGGGAGCAGCTTTGGAAGAGCCTGCAGGAAGAGGTCCTGTCGATGAATAGGGGAGTAAAGCGCTGTGCATGTAAAGGTGTTACCCATATATGACCTCTTGACCCCCAAGTACCTCACGTTGGGGTCGCCATAAAATCGCGGTTTTGAGGAAGGGCAGTGATTTATCAAATAAAATGGCCACCTCTCTTCTCTTACCCCCGCTTGACGCGAAGAAGCCTGGCGAGAAGTGAGCATGTGTGATTTCACCCTCGTCAGCCTGCAAGAGGTGGGTCTCCTGTTGGAAGACCACCGACGGAGAGAGGTCTATTCATTTACCCATTATAGACTTACATTTGATAGGCCAATTTAAGCCCTGGATGTTCCAAGTGATCATTGACAGTGAACAATCCTGCAGATAATTAACCATACTACCCATAGAAACGGTGTGTCAACCCCAAGATGCCGACATCTGCCAGCCAATTTTATTCACCTCACTTCTTCCCCACCCGCCTACCACAGGGAATAATTCTTGTGGGTCATCAAAGTGAACAATAGTGCTAGTCGTTATACAACCAAAACAGGGAATTAGGCAACCTGCAACATGGAGAAACATGACATTAAAACCTCTAACGAGAACCATCTGAGCTGGCAAGCCAGGTTAACTAGAGATATTAGTGGCAAGGCTTCCAGAGCCAGATATTGTGTGTTAAAGCCAAAGGTGGGGTAGAGCACTTGAAAGCCCCAGGCTGGCTTAGAAAAATGTAACCCCACAGTGGGGTAAAAACACTGATAGCCCAAGCTGGGTTAAGAGAAACTGAGCCCCAAGGCAGGGAAGTGAAGCTGAAAGCCCATGGCGGGCTGAGAATAATCAAACCCCTGTGTGGGGTAGCCAAGCTGGACTGAAGAAAGCCGAATCCCAGGTCGGGGTGAGAATGTGGAATGCCAAGAGGAGGCTAGTCAAAGTTACGAGCCACAACAGAAGGGGAACAAATGCTGAGCGCAAGCCGGACACAGGAATACCAAAACCTGAGGTGGGGTGGAAAGTCGGAACCCCGTCCTGAGCTCCACAAGTAAGAGACACTGGGCCTCATTACGAGTCACCCGGTATGGAAATAACGGTGGCGGTAAACTCGCCGCCACTCTTGTTTCCATACCCGGTGATCTCGAGTTCTGCAGGCAGCAGGTGTCATTCCCGCCAGGTCTGACCTGGCGTGTTTAACACCACCCGCCTGCTGGCGGATGTGGAAAAACCGGCACCATCACGAGATGGTGCCAGTGTTTCCACTTCCCCATTCCCATTGAGTCCTATGGGACTCAATGCAAATGGGGATTTACCAAATTCCGCCTCTGGAATTCCCGGGTCACCGGGGTCGTAATGCCCCGGTAATTCCGGGAATCACAGAGGCGGAATTATAATACGAGTCCGGCGGTAACCTCCCGGAATTTCAGGCACGGTTACAGCCGGACTCGTAATGAGGCCCACTGTATCTATTGAGAGAAACTTTACAGTCTAAGCGACATTGAGAATACGAACATCAAATGTGCAGAAGGGCCGGAGCCCTAGTGAACAGACCTCACCAAGGAAGGTGCATCAGAAGCCTATGTTTATTTTTATTTATTTTTTTGTGGTAGGGTCAAAGTTTAGGCAAGTATCATATTTTTTTTGACAGGGGGCTGTTTCTGTTGTGTTATAGGAGACATCCTGAAGAGCACCTGTTTACACCTTTTTGTTGTAGAATAGGTTCCAGATCCCGAGACTTAGGAATAGCATAGGTCTTGTTTTGATGAAGTAATAAACCTAATGCCTCCTTGTCCGTCTCCTAATTCTGATCTACCACAATACTCTGCCCACCAATGACAATAATCTGCACCATTCATACAGGTAAGGGCTGTCCAATCATGACAGACTCAAACCCCACATCTACCCAGCAGGAGCCTTCCCTTTGCAGGGAATGCAGATTACGACAATACCATTTCCTCCCCCATACCCGGCAGGTCGCACACACTCAGAGAGTAAATGAGATGCTGTCAAAAATAAACATGTAAGCGTATGCACTGAAAAAAAGAGTAGAACTTAATGTACTGCCACCTGCCCGTACTAAGCGCATCAAAACATTAACAAAACTGTTGCTAGAAGAATTGATACATAGCACTCTTCAGTACTTCACTGTATGGTGATGTGTTCTACACTAAAACATTAAAGGAATCTCACACAGGGGACAAAGTCGCCCTTAACTGGTAACCCCCTTAATTGGTGACCTTTGCCCCCGAAATAAGAGAGTTGAGCAAGGAAAGTAGAGCAAAAAAGACTTTACTCCCCTCCAAATGTCACTACAGGTTTCAAGCCAGAGCAAATAGCCAGGGGTTCCATTGGTGTCAATGGAAGGAAAGTTGCAAAAGGAAAAATCATTCCTAATAGACTGCATTAGAAAAAAGCATCCGATGATCCACCTTTTTGGTACCCTGAAATAGCAACTCCCTTATCATCTTAGTCTGTGTGATCATTTCACACACATCACTAGTCATATCACTTACTCAACTCTTAGGATTGTTCATTTTAAGTGAGTTTATGTATGGCCAGGGTTGACCCAATCATGTACAGGCAATTTTTCAGGACATCCAGCCCTCACGCGATTCAGAAGTTTAGACGTTTACCTAAAACACTGTGATAATCAGTTATCAATGGGAATTGGAATAATTCAAGCACATAGTGTTGCAGGGAGAGCATGTCACAGATCGGCTCTTACTTCACCCAGCCTGTGGTCAGCCCTACTTTTTCACTTACTGGACAAAAGACAGAAAAACCCAGAATGTTCCCTATTGTAACAGAATGCTATCTGGGATGGTGGAATAGCCCAATTTTCTTTTTTCTTTTTTTTAGAAATAAATGATGTAATGTAATATGGCATTTGTATAGCACATTTTCCCATTGGTATGGTGTCAGAGGGCCTCATTACATGGATGGCAGTAAGGGATTACCGGCACCGGTAAGGGCACCGGTGCCGGTAATCCCTTACCGCCCTATTACGAGGTCCCTTTGCTGGTCCCTACCTTAACGGCTGGTTATACCAGCCGTTAAGGAACAAAACAAAATCTCAGCAAAAGCAGCCATTTTACAACCTACTACTGAAAGTATTCCCAGTTATGAAGAGGATAGCCCACACTATAAAAGCCCTGATTCAGTCAAAAAACGATTACTGCAACAGTCTAATGTTAAATATTGTGACAAATCAAGGGAATTTGTCCCTTCTACTCAAGGGGGAGCCTCCCTGTGAGGCTAGAGAGTTGAGCCCACTCCGCAACACTCTCCCTAGGTGTCGAGGCAAGTGGGACCTCACTGGGAGAGACTACCCCTTAGGGGACAAGGACTCCTGCTCCTGTGAGAAACTCCCAAAGCCAAGCCATATAATAGCATATATGGGACTGTCTCCCATATCCAATAGTTCACATTTTCAAGACTTGAAGAAGGAACAAGACAAAATATGCTATCCACAAGAGAAAAGAGCAGCTGGCTCTTTAACTGAAAAGCCTAGATCCAATGAGACGAGTGGATTTAAAGAAGATTGTTTATTAACTTCGGGGAGCAATGAGGGGCTGAAGAGAGAGAATTGCATGGTGAAGCAGGGGAGGTCCCCTGGTAATGTTATGCGGTGCCCACAAAGTCCAAAGTTGCTGGAAGCCGGCAGCCGAGACACGAGCAGTGTGGAAACTGAAGGAGATGAAACCCTGACCCAAGCGCAGCCGGAGTAGTGGTGGTGCCGACACCACGAGACTACAATGGTGGGCAGGCGGTTTGGGTAATGACGTAGAGGCCGGGAGGAGACTGCTAGAGCTGACACAGTAATCTAGTGAGGAATAGCGATGGTGGTAGAGAGGAGGAGCTGCATCAGGCAAAGACGCCGGCAAAGAGATGAAGCAAAAAGAGAGAACGCCCAGAGAGGCCCGAACCGTATGCAACCCCGAGACATTCCCACCTGAACGAGAAGGTAACAGAGAATGGGAAGCATTGCTGGAATCATTATAAGAAAGTTGGAACTCGTCCCTGTAGAAATGAGAAAAGTGAGAAAGTAAATCTGAAATACTTGAACTGCGTGGTTAGAGGAAAGAGAAGCCTAACCCACCGTAAAAGGGAACCTAATAGAGTTGAAAGAGAAAAGGAGTTGTTGCTAGACGTGAGTGGTCTTGAGGACTGACAGAGAATAATAACTAATCCTAAACAGGACAGTAAGAGAACTGTAAAAGTTTGAAACACATTTCAAAGGAAGTTAGAAAGGCGGGGTGGCCTTTATGATAAACAGCGTATGAAAAAGTACAACCTCATCCTGGAAAGAAGTGAAGATGAACCATATGTGTGAGAAAGAAAGAGAATCACAACTCACCCTAAATGGGAACCCAATAGAGTTGAAGGAGAAAAGGAGTTGATGCTAAACGTAAACTGCCTAAATGACAGAGAGATGATAATAACTAATTCTAAAAGGGAGATTGAGAGAGAACTGTAAGAGAGCTTGAAACAAACTTCACAGAAAATGAGAAAGGCTGGGAAGCCTTGAGGATAAACGACTTATAAGAAAGTACAATATTATCCTGGAAAAAAGGGAAGACTAACCCTCTGTGTGAAGTGAATGAGTGGTATATAAGAACGACAGAAGACAAGGAGCAAAAGACCCAAGAAGCCTTCACAAAAAATACTGGCAAGAGAGTACAGAGGCGAGAGAGGGGAAATATACTGACAGGAGAAATAGGAATCCCATAGAATCGTATAGTTTGCCTGCATAGGCAAACCCTTTCAAGATTAACCTAACCGACTAGACTCAAGGAAAGTAATTGCATCAAAGAAAGGGAACAGCAAGAACCCGTTGAGAGAGTTGTATGAGCTAATACGAGGAGTCACAAAAGACCATATGAAAATTATATATTAAACTGGAGTTTAAAAGACTAAAGAGAACACCTTGCAGGAGAAGAGAGACATGCTCCTGCCCTTATTATTTTTTTGGTTCAACTTAGTGGTAGGGTCAGATAGCATTCGTTTTTAGTCAGTGGGCTCATTCTTTTAGAACATTTCAAGACGACTGATGCGCACTGTAGTTAGTAAAGTAGGAACGGAACACCCCATAGTAATAGGGAGAATTAGATTTTCATTGTATCATTTAATAAAGTAATTCTAAAGACGCCCTCCGAGAGTCTGAGTCCTTTTTCTGATCCGCCAAATATGGTGGTGGGATCGGAACAGCTCGATATAGAGTTGGCCCACGTACAGAAATCCACCGACCTGAACTCAAAGAAAACATTTGCGATGGAGTCCACCCACTCCCCAGAAAAACTAGGACCTCATCATCCCGATTGTCCAGAGTTCTATCATCACTCGAAACACGCCTGAAGGAGGTTTCGTCTCACCTTCAAAACCCTAACTTCCAAGGCCATCCTACTGGAAAACGGTAGAGGGGAACAATTATCAACTCTTCAGTCCCCATGACTACTGGATCCCTGGGAGAGATAAGGTCACGATTTCTTTAGACCTTCGGGTAACTGTCCCTCCAGTTCAGTAGTATATGTGACCCTGCCTGCAAAACCTTGGCGGATAGTCGTGCTGAGCATATTACCTATTTTTCCTTGTGAGTGAGAGTTGAAGTTCATCCTTCTGAATTACTCTCACGACTCCATTCAGATCCAGAGGAAAGAGTTTGTAGCGTATCTGATATATGAGGTCCTTCTGGAAAATGCATCAAACCCGGGAGAATGGAGAGAGAGGTGTGGAGAACCCTGGGAATTGACAACCTAGGGAAATCCTCTGGAAATGTCATTCAACCCACACAGGGTTGGAGAGTGAGAAAGACCCTAACCCTAATAAACTCATGACAGGATGTACCACCTCTCGGGGAAACTTCGGGCCCTCTAATTTCCAAGTACCAAGTGAAACCCGTTTCCAAATAGAGAAATAAAATCCTAAGAGTCTCAAGTCCACCCCTTTTCTGTCTTCCCACCAAAATCATTTTTCGGTACAAACCAAAGAGGTGGAAGAACAAATTAAGTCTGAGAAAACGTTACACTGTTCAGAAGGGTTTGAGATATCCAAGCAACTGGAGCAGGTAGAACTGCAGGAGATTCCCTGAGATAGTGAACCACATATTAACACTCCCAATAGAAAAAACAAGGAGAGTCATGTAATTCCACCTTTACCACTATCTCTGACCTATGGGCGTGCATTCTATTTGTGCAGAAAGTGCAGACATCCCACAAGATGCTGTACCCTCAATTTATTTGTCTCCTCCAACTTTACCCTCCAGACATAGTCCCAAGAAAATGCAGGCAACCCAGATTAAAACTCTGAGGCTGTCGTTTGCCATAATTCAGTGTCTGAAAGGGTGGGCTGCTAATCAAAACCCCCCTTATTAATGCTCCATGATGAAACCATATTGCACTCATGTCCCTTGGTATGATTGTCTCCTGGCATTGCCAGCAACTGCCCTGCAGTGGCAACAGGACAGGTTCAAAGGTCACATGTGCATTCCTGACAGGCGAGGTGGCGTGTTAATCTGTCTGCACCTCTGAATAGTTGTTTACCCTATTCAGCCTATTCAGTGTAGTGGTAACTTAAACTGTAAGTATAAGCCATGTCTGAGTGTGAATCATTTGCTACAGGGATCACATCACACAATTATACAGCCACATCACTTGAATGTCCTATTAGTGTCAGCTTGGTGAAATGATTCAGTCATGAAAGGGCTGGTGTGTAATAGCTCTCTGGCCTGGGTGTCTCACAACAACCATGAAGTGAAACCGTGCCTAGGAAGCTGCTCCTTTGATTCCCCTGAGGGAGCCTGACATCTTCCTCAGAGACCCAGGAAACCGCCACGCGAGGTCCCCTGTGAACACAGGGAAAGACAACCCTGATACGTAATGTAAGCAGTCAGATATAGTGCCTACCCCTGTTGGTTGTCTCACTGAGCTTGGTTCTGTAGGAGAAAAGTGAGGGTGAGGTTCATTAATGGGACAGTGGGAAAGGGAGATGCAAATCCTGTGATGTTGATGGGTGCAGGTCGGAAGTACCCTGTTCCTGAGTGCCAATCTGCTTTCTATGGGTTTGGCGCAAAGAAAGAGAGAGTTTAGTTGTGGCTCGGTCATCCTGTGGTGGCCTTCTGTGGGCAGGTTTGTGTGTGTAGCGTAAGGTGGTTGGAGTCCTTAGAGAGGGGTTGTTTAGTAAGGGGAAGGCAGAAGTAGGATTTACAAGGCAAAACAACCTGCAACCCTGCACTCCTACCCCTGGCCATTTGCAGCCGGTCCATTTTCTGTTTCTGTAGCTCCCAATGCCACGTCTCTCTCTCCCTCCCTGACTCAAATAGATACATTGTACCCGGTTGAGAGATAAAACCAGCATCTGCGAATTGGCAGATGAGAGAGAGGGCCAGTGTGCAATGTTCGCACAGATGTACCTAATAGTGTTTGGGTGATTTGCTGACAGCCCACAACTTTGCAGGCCAAGGCTTTATATGCGGAAGCTGTCATGTCAGGGCAGCCGCCTTTTCCTGACATGGCTTCTTCAGGTCAGTGTGCATGTTGGCCGTTATCCCTGCATCGCTGCTTCCAAGTCTACCTGTTTCTCGCGTGAATCCTGCTGCAATAAACCCTTTGTAAGACTTTGACCGCAGCCGTGGTGTGACAACGCAGTGCGATTGCTCAGCCTTTCTCAGTGCGAGCTTCAGCACCAAAATCCCCTATTCTGTGTCTGGGGGTGTAGGTGGACTAAGTTACAAGTCCGGGAATGGGTGAGAGTGTCTTGCAGAACTTGCTTCCAAGGTCCACATCAAGGAACAGGATGCTTTCCACAACCCCAGCATCCTTCTCACCCTAGATCACAGCTTCTCACGTGTGCTTTTGTCATACTTATCAAATGCCCACCCTAATTGTCAGTGGGGAGATACTTATTTGCACCATGTATTTGTAAAGTCATGTATTGGAATCAAAATTAGCACAAGCAGCAGTGAGGTGAATGTCATGCTGACCATGCCTTCCTGATGCACACGTTAGAATCAACCAGGCCACATTTGGTGGGACGCTCATAGATTGCAATTTCTGTGTATGAGTTTCAGCTCCTGACTCCTGTATTTCAACTTAGCCTGGGGGATGCAGATTGCTCGTGTTCCAAGGCTGATAATGAGTGCCAGGCCATAGGATCGTGCATATCCTGCCTCCAGTGTCAGTGTTGTGGAGCGGCTGATTTTCCCCAGCACTCTGGGTCCATCTCACCCCTGACTCTTCCATCTCATGTGTGACTTTGTCACAGTTGCCAAACTCCTGCAGTAAAATCTGGATGGTCAGTGGGGTGATACTTCATTTCCACATGTATTCCCAGTCGCATGCATTAGAATCCAAAAGAGGCAAGACAAGCATGTTTCCCATGCCTTCCTAATGCATCCTTAAGATTTGACGAGGGCATGGTTGGTGGGTTGTGAAGCATAGTCAATATGATGATGGCCTTCATAAGTAGTGGCCAGTGTATTTTCTTCTGGGGACTATAGTTTTGTGTGTTGGACAGAAGTCATAGTTGTGTATTTGCTGCATGAAAGACTGAGACAACTGAAGAGGTAAATACGAGAATCTCCGAATGACAAATGCACTTGGACTTCAGACCACACTGTGGTCTTTCCGCATCTTCTGGACCGCCAAGGCAGGGTTTCACGGGCGATATATTTTTACATTGGAGAATATGTTTTTGCATGAGCTGAGGTCTCTTTTGTTGAGA
This sequence comes from Ambystoma mexicanum, assembly GCF_040938575.1. Classification (NCBI taxonomy): domain Eukaryota; kingdom Metazoa; phylum Chordata; class Amphibia; order Caudata; family Ambystomatidae; genus Ambystoma; species Ambystoma mexicanum. The sequence goes on along the minus strand of NC_090924.1, from coordinate 331,967,956 downwards.
GGAGGCATAGTCTAGCTGTGGTAAGCTGCATTCCGCACTTGCACTGTGTTCTTTTCCTATGCCCATCCTGTTCCTCGGAGCCCACAGTGGTGACTTGACGAGTACCACCCTAGCTGAGAGGATAATAAACTGACCGAGTCCCGACCCAACTCAATACAAGATAACACTGTAATGCCGGTGGTAGCAGCTCTCTGCACCAAGAAAGAGCCACCCCAGCTTCACATGACATGAGGAAAGTGCAGAACACTGCAGAGTGGCTGGAATTTAACTGGATGTGCTGGTAGAGGGGGAGTGGAGCCCAAGGAGGAGAAACCTTTCCAGGTTAACAAAGGTAAGGCAGGCAGGATGAATGGAAAAGAGAACAAGAAGAAACAGAACCACACAGGAAGCTGGAACAAAAGGGAAACATGTTTTCAACAGCATGTAAAGAACTGATAGCTGAAGTAACAGGCCAAAAAAACTCAGAGCGAGTTTGAGAATTGTAGCTCTTCCCCTGCTATCATACCATTTGTGTATTCAGATGAAGGCTGAACTTCACTGTCATGGTCTCCAAGGCAATGTCCAGGATGTGTTGCTAATTAAATGCTCTGAAGTGAGGCAGTGGTCCGCTGGATGTTGTGCACAAGATCGGGTGTGTTTGCGCATTATAATTAACAAAGTAAAGTAAAGTATCTTTTACTCCAGTTTCTCTGATGTGAGATCTTTACACACTTTCACTAGGCACATATGTTTTATCTGTAACTAAATATCACAGCCTCTACTTTCAGGAGCAATCTTCCACCCAAAAAGGCATAGTATATTCCCTTTAGCAGATTACATAATGTCTCTTTTTACCCCGTCTTTCCCCTGTCATCCAGTCATCGTCTGTCTACATGTTTAGATTCCCATGGGTTCATGAACTGTCATGCCTGTGTCCGGTTGTCCATCAACAGCTGCACAACTACGGACTACGGGCATTCCCATGTCTACATCAGGAACTCCCAACCCTTCCGTGCTATCAAGCCACACGGCCTTCAGAACTGCAAAGCCATTCTACAGAATGTTTGGAAGGCTGCCTGGGAAGTGCCGTCATTATCACGTCCGAATAAACGCATGCTGACAACATTTCTAGAATTCATGCCTATCTGCTTTGCTTAGATGTGTTCACTCGCAGTTATCACGTGATATGTTTGTTACGCTTTGCGTGTGTGTCACATGATACGTATTTAAAGCAGCAGTTCCAGGCATTCGGCGCTTCTGATCGTTCTACGTTGGCGTTCCGGAGTTTGAAGTTGCCTTTCCGCGGCTTCAGTTTCCCTCCTTCCGTCAGCGTTGTTTATTCCTCTCGCTCCAGTACCGCTAAGCAGCTTCTTCTGCGGTCCAGCGGAGCATTTACTTTTCCTGCTGCGTTTCAGCCCGGAGCCACTTGTTCACCCGGCTCCCGCTTGCCATCGCTATCCTTCACGGCAGGAAATATCAGACGGCACCCGACTGATTTCTTCAACTCCTTGCAGAGTCGCCAACTGTCCCCTACGGCGGCATCCAAGATCCGCTTCGGGTTTTCCTGGGCTATAAAACATTCGTTAGATGGAATTGACTACCTACTACAGCTTCTCAGGAGCCGTCACTCATTTCCCACAACGGCGTCTGACTTCCTGCTTCAGCTTCCCTGCTGTTCATGAGGCGAACTACCTACTCCAGTTCCAGTTCAGGTGGGGACAACTGTTGTGTTAGTTTACCTATTTCCTGTTATCTATTTAATATAGAAGCAACTTCCCAGTTTCCATATTAAAAGTACTGTGAGGGTATTTTCTGCTCACCATCTGAATACCTCTTATAAGGGCATACTATCCAATTATCTGGAACATTACCCACATCATTCCTTCCTCTGAGATTTCGATGGAGAGTTGTGCATTGGACTAATGGACGCTATCCTGATATGCACCAACCCGATTCTAGTGTGGCCCTCGTTCCGCTCGGGTTAGCTTCCTCTACTAACTTCCCTCTTTGTCGTTGTACCTTTTGGAACTATTTGCTGATCTTTTGAAATCAACTAGTGGCTGTCCTGATCAACAGGTTAGTGTAAATTGGATGGACGCTTAATGTCATTTATAGCAGTTCAGGTCCTTATGTAATTCCTTTGTATCAACAGCATGGTGTCATTGTTCCACACTTCACACACGCCCTTTCCACTAATAGCTCTCTCTCACTGTTTATCTTACAAGTCAGAGAGTGACATTAGTTGGAAGGTATCACTTGACGACTTCGTGCCACGTCAGATCAAGGATCTCAGGACATCTTCGAGTGTATCCTTTTTTGTTACCTACCTGTATCCTTTTATTGGTGTTACTGGCAATCATATCATAACAGAATCAGAAGCCAAAAAGAATGGAGGGAACCGACCCTCTATCTGTTCTCACTCAGCTGGTAGCTGATTTGAGACAGGAGATGATTACTGCACAGGATATCTTGCGCTATTGCATGGATGTGTTGCAAGATGCAATGCATACATCCCCTCAAGGGGCTGCCAATGCCGCTCCTGTTGCCTCAACTTCAGGAATCAATGCATCCTAAAGGGAATCGGCCCAGGTGCTGATGCCTACCCAGTTCCCTCTGGCTCCGCCAGAGAGGTTCACAGGAGACCCCAAATCTTATCGCACATTTGTGAATCAATGTCGTCTCCATTTTCTTTGCAGGCCCAGTTCCTTCCCGGACCTGACTACCAAAGCAGCTTTTGTACTGTCACACTTAGGGGGCACTGCGGCTGCTTGGGCGAACCCCTTGTTAGAATCCAACAGTCCGTTATTGTATGACTGTGATGAATTATTGCGAGCTATGAGTAAAGTGTTCGATATGAGATATGCAACCCAGGCCACAGATTTGGAACTGTTGAATTTACAACAAGGTAACCAGTCATTGTTGACATATCTTGCGCGGTTCAATCAGCTGACCACAGAAACCCAGTGGCCGGAATACAAAAAGACTGCCGTCTTCTATAGGGGACTGTCCGAGTAGCTGAAAGACGTATTGGCAACGGTTCCTTTAGTACCGTCTGGTTTTTCAGAATTGCTGGATCTCGTTTTGCAAATCGATGCACGAAGGTCAGCTAGAAAGGGTGAAAAGAAACCCAACTTGTCTGTCCTGAGTCGTCCTGTAGTTACTCAGACCGCCTCCAATGATCCTGAGCCCATGCAAATAGGTGCTATTCGCGGTCAGTTGTCCGCCGCTGAACGAGAAAACAGACGCAAGAACAACCTGTGCATGTACTGTGGCTCTGCGGACCATCTACTGGTTTTGTGTCCCAAGAAACCAGCCAGGAAGGCGGGAAACGCCAAAGCTCGGCAGTAGTGGGGGTCCCTATGTCGAGTGCCAAACGCGACTCCGCCTCCATAGCAATAACAGTGACATTAAGTTATCAAGGTAACACCATACAGACCAAGGCTATGGTAGACTCCGGGGCAACCAATAGCTACGTTGACATCACCTTTGCCAAACAATTAGCCATTCCTATGGTCACCAAATCCATCCCTGAATCCGTCAATACGGTTGATGGTTCAGCTTTGTCTTCTGGACTGGTAACTGAAGAAACAGTACCACTCAAAGTGTCGTTAGCAAACGGTCACACAGAGAATATGGTCTTTGAGGTCATATCGGCACCTCAATACCCGTTGATACGAGGTCTAACATGGCTTAAACTACACAATCCTATTATAGATTGGGTCACTGGCCATATTCAATATCCCTCAGATTACTGCAATGACAATTGTTTCCCGGATTCTGATGGGATTCACGGCACGCCGGTTTTGGCTCTTCTCGATGGAATCCCGCAAATATGTGCACTTGTGCCTACTAAACCGGCGTTACCCAAGGAATATAGTGATTACGCAGATGTGTTTGACAAAGGCAAGGCGGAAATATTGCCAACCCTTAGGCAATACGACTGCCCTATTGAACTGGTTGCTGGAGCTAAAACCCCTACCAGTCGGGTTTATTCACTCACTCAACAGGAAGATGCAGTCCTGAAAGAATACATTGATAAAGCACTCAAGACCGGCTTTATATGTCCTTCCCACTCTCTGGCAGTGTCCCCTCTATTTTTCGTTCCGAAAAAAGAAGGAGACCTTAGGCCATGCATCGATTACAGGGCACTCAATGCCGTAACAGTCAAGAATCAATACCCACTACCTTTGAATAATGTCTTGTTGGATCAGTTGGGTTCATCTGCCATTTTTTCCTAACTGGACTTCTTGTACGCATCAGGGAGGGTGACGAGTGGAAGACTGCCTATAATACCCAGTATGGTTTATATGAGTACTTTTGGGTTGTGTAACGCCCCGCAACCTTTCAGTATTTTATGAATGACATCTTTAGAGAGTATATTGATCAGTTCATGGTTGTCTACCTAGATGACATTTTTATATATTCAGTATCCATGCAAGAACATGTGATACATGTATCTAAAGTACTCCAAAGGTTGAGAGAGAACCGTCTTTTTGTGAAGGCAGAAAAATGCATTTTCCACACGCAAGAAGTGGAATTCCTGGGTTATGACATCACCAGTCAAGGAGTGCGGATGAGCCATTCTAAAGTAAAAGCCAACCTAGACTGGACATGACCTGACTCCATCAAATCCCTGCAATCCTTCCTTGGATTCGGACATTTTTATAGACGGTTTATCCATTCTTTCTCTGAGATGGTAGCACCACTCACAGCACTAACAAGTCCTAAAATTCCATTTCATTGGACGCAAGAAGCTCAGGTGGCATTTGATCTACTCAAAGAAGCATTTACCACTGCTCCCGTCTTACAACACCCTGATCCTGATCTACCTTACATTGTAGAGGCAGATGCTTCTAGTTTGGCCATAGGTGCTATCCTTTCACAGAAATGCACTGACACTGTGGTGGAACATCCTTTGGCATTTTTTTCACATAAATTGGCTCCTTATGAAAGGAACTATACTGTAATTGAGAAAGAATTGTTGGCTATCAAGGATGCGTTTCTGACATGGCGGCATCATCTTCTTGGGGCAAAACATCCAGTGTCGGTATATTCAGACCACCGTAATCTACAAGCCATCAAAACCATGAAATGCCTTACTGCAAGACAAGCTCGATGGCACTCATTTTTTCCCCAATTTGACTTCCGCATTACTTACCGACCCTCCAGAGACCATACCAAAGCAGACGCCCTATCACGCCTGCACTCTGATGTTGACATTGTGGAGAACAAGAAACCACTGTTATTGGCGGATAATGTGATTTGTAGTTGTTCCGCTCAACCTTCATTGAAACAAAAGATACTAGAATGGGTTGCACATCATACTCAGGAAGTACACGATCTCAATCTGGAAATCAGGGGGGGTCTTCCCTACATGAATGGACTTCTGTATCTTCCTACTGATGAAACCCGTAACAAAGCCTTACATTGGGGTCACGATTCACTAATAGCGGCCCATCCAGGTCAGAAAAAAACACTGGAATCACTCCAAAGGTGGTGTTGGTGGCCTAAGATGGCAAGGGAAGTCGTGGATTACGTCTCTTCCTGTGCTATATGCGCACAATGTAAGGATTCTCCAAAAAAGCCTATGGGATTACTGCGCCAGTTACCAGTGCCGCATAAACCATGGTACATGGTGTCCATGAACTTTGTAGTCGAATTACCTTCCATCCATGGATTCGACACAATATGGGTGGTAATCGACTATTTTACCAAAATGGCGTTGTTCATTCCTTGTCAGGGCATTCCCACTGCCAGTGTTTTGGCAGACCTGTTACTAAAACGTCTTCCGGTTCTTTGGTTTACCATCCATCGTGGTCACCGACAGAGGGTCGCAATTTACATCCCGTTTTTGGACAGCGTTAACCTCTGCTCTGCTCATCGAGGATCGCATGTCCAATGCCTGCCATCCTCAGACGGATGGCCAGACAGAACGGGTTAACAGAACTATGGAACAGTACCTCCGTTGCCTCTCTTTACAGTATCAAGCTACCTAGCATTCGATGTTGCCAGCAGCAGAGTTTGCATATAATAACTCGTTGCATTCATCGACAGGTACATCTCCGTTCTATGCTTTATATGGACAACATCCTAGAACCATTCCAGTGGAATTGGAGCTCCCTAGCGATGTGCCTTGAGCGGCCGACAAGTTGAAGGCACTATCCACACTACACACTAGGATAAAAAAACAACTTGTTAACGCACAAACTCGCTCCAAGTACTATGCAGACCAACGGTGTGCAGCTGCCCCGCTTTATAAAACAGCCGAGTCGGCTTGGTTATCTACTAAAAATCTTAAGATACCTGGAAAAAAGAAACTCCTGCCCCGTTTTATTGGACTGTACAAAATCACTCAATTGATCAATCCTGTGGTGGTTCGTCTGGGGTTTCCCACTCGCTGGTGGGTTCATCGGTCTTCCATGTGTCCTTGGTTAAGCCCTGTTCATTCAAGACTCGGTTGCCCGTTTAGCCTATAGCAGTCTCTGTTAAGGGTAATGATGAGTATGAGGTCAGGATACTGGATATGAAAATGCGTGTAGGTGTCCCGCATTACCTCATTGATTGGAAGGGTTACAGCCCTGAGGATCGGTCCTGGGAACCGTTATCTAACATATATGCTCCTGTACTACTGCGTCGTTTTCATGCCGCCCGATGGGTGCGGCGCTCTTTGGGGGATGGCACTGCCATGCCTGTGTCCGGTTGTCCATCAACAGCTGGCACAACTACAGGCATTCCCATGTCTACATCAGGAACTCCCAAACCTTCAGTGCTATCAAGCCACACGGCATTCAGAACTGAGAGGCCATTATACACGCAATGGAGACTGTTTGGAAGGCTGTCTGGGAAGCGCCGTCATTAAAGGGCATATCACGTCCAAATAAACGCATGCTGAGAACATTTCTAGAATGCATGCGTATCTGCTTTGCTTAGATGTGTTCACTCGCAGTTATCACGTGATATGTTTGTTACGCTTTGCGCGTGTGTCACGTGATATGTATTTAAAGCAGCAGTTCCGGGCATTCAACGCTTCTGATCGTTCTACGTTGGCGTTCCGGGGTTTGAAGTTGCCTTTCCGCGGCTTCAGTTTTCCTCCTTCCTTCGGCGTTGTTTATTCTTCTCGCTCCAGTACCGCTAAGCAGCTTCTTCTGCGGTCCAGCGGAGCATTTACTTTTCCTGCTGCGTTTCAGCCCGGAGCTACTTGTTGTTCACTCGGCTCCCGCTTGCCGTCGCTATCCTTCATGGCAGGAAATATCAGATGGCACCCGACGGATTTCTTCAGCTCCTTGCAGAGTCGGCAACTGTCCCCTACGGCAGCATCCAAGATCCACTTCGGTTTTTCCTGGGCTATAAAACATTCTTTAGACGGAGTTGACTACCTACTACAGCTACTTGGGAACCGTCACTAATTTCCCACGACGGCGTCTTACTTCCTGCTTCAGCTTCCCTGCTGTTCATGAGGCGAACTACCTACTCCAGTTCCAGTTCAGGTGGGGACAACTGTTGTGTTAGTTTACCTATTTCCTGTTATCTATTTAATATAGAAGCAACTTCCCAGTTTCCATATTAAAAGTACTGTGAGGGTATTTTCTGCTCACCATCTGAATACTTCTTATAAGGGCATTCTATTCAATTATCTGGAACATTACCCACATCATTCCTTCCTCTGAGATTTCGATGGAGAGTTGTGCATTGGACTAATGGACGCTATCCTGATATGCACCAACCCGATTGTAGTGTGGCCCCCGTTCTGCTCGGGTTAGCTTCCTCTACTAACTTCCCTCCTTGTCGTTGTACCTTTTGGGACTATTTGCTGATCTTTTGGAATCTACTAGTGGCTGTCCTGATGAACAGGTTAGTGTAAACTGGATGGACGCTTAATGTCATTTATAGCAATTCGGGTCCTTATGTAATTCCTTTGTATCAACAGCCTGGTGTCATTGTTCCACACTTCACACACGCCCTTTCCACTAATAGCTCTCTCAGACTGTTTATTTTACAAGTCAGAGAGTGACATTATTTGGAAGGTAACACTTGACGACTTCGTGCCACGTCAGATCAAGGATCTCAGGGCATCTTCGAGTGTATCCTTTTTGGTTACCTATCTATATCCTTTTATTGGTGTTACTGGCAACCATATCATAACATGTACATTCTGATGTTCAGAGGTAGCATCTTATGGGAAAATGCAGTGGTCTTGTGAGGAAATCTGTGTTCTGGGTTGTGGAGAGATACTCTTGGAATGGAATAGGTGTGATCTGTTGAGAGATACTGCGGACTTCTGAGACTAGGTGTGGTCTGAACTGGCTGTCTCCAGATTGTGCTTCCCTTCTTTTCACATTCCATGTTCTATTTACTTGGCAGCCAAAGAGGACACAGCTGCTAATGGCAACCAGAAACACAAATAAGAACACTGAGTAGTGTGATTCTGGTCCAGCTTGCTGGTAGCACAGTTCCTGCCTTTTTTTTCTTTAGTCCTTGATCCCAGAACACGTTTGTATCCTTGCTCCCCTCCACATACCATGTGGTATAACTCAAGCAGATGTTTGCTCATTCTGCCCTCAAAGCCAGCAGCAACATTGAATTCATTTTCTAGGATATGTGTCCAAATATGCATTCACTTGGCAGTGGTGAATGGGAGACAGCCTTATTTAAGACGTGACTCTTGTAAGTGAAAGAGGTCAATGCAGGGTTGATGTTTTCCCCACGGCGCGATAGTTAGTTCTTGTCAACACTTGCAGATGCAGATCTTGGCAGCACATGCTTGGAACCTGGCCAATGAGCAGCCGGCAAAAATTGACCAGCTGTGTGTGACATCCTCTTCCCAGTCCGGCCCTCGCAGCCTAACCCAGGACGTCTTTGACCAAGATGTTCAGATTTTGCAGTCGGGTTTCTGGAAAGGATAAACACCTGGTTCCTGGTTCAACTCTAGGTGTAAAGGTCTAGCACTGCTGTCTCAACAACAGGTGCCTTGCACGTTGGGGATGCTAGCATGCTAAGGGGATCTATGCCATTCATGCTTTGTGCTGAGAGGGTCTTTCTAGCTAGACATATTTTACTTCTAAGTTTCATTCAGATGTCTAAACTGTTTTGGGGGAAAGGTTTAACATTAGGCTGCTCTCTTGTGGGTGCAAAAATGAGGCATTGCAAGACACGTGTTGGTGTACCCTGGCAACGATTCCCCACCTTCACATGTGTACACTTTTGTTCTAAGTAATCTCAAGCCAGTCTTTTAATGATTGATGGTTAGCATAGTCTGACCCTACCTCCCACTTAGGCCAGAATTCAGACATCAGCAATTCATTTCTTTGGTTGGGCCAGCCACTGTATCAAGTTTCCAGAAACAAACAGTATGCCTAGGGTTGTGAACAGCTTTCCATCCCCTGCAAAAGATTCTGATTAACTTTGCATTGTGACTGTCAGTCCCACCCTCCCCAGTTTAAAGTCCCATTCTGGCTGTGGACGCTAAGGTGGATTGGGTGGAATTTGTAATTGTGGAAGATTTGGACTGCTAAGCAATAGAAGGCTCTAGAGTGGGGGAGGCTAGTTCTCAAAAGATTCTCAGTTGGATGTCCAATCCTGTTGTTGCCCACTTTCTAGTTAGAATATTATAATTCTGCTGCTGTCAACCTGCAAGACTTTCCTTCAGTGCTATGCTGCTAATGACATTCAAGCTGGAACAGTGCGTCTGTGTCGGGGAACCTCAAGGCAGGTTTATATCTGTGGGAAGGGAGTATGTTCATGTGGGAGCAGTTGTCCTGAGGAAAGATTTATCATTTGATAGGGAGAGCATGAGATGTTCTTCATGGGGATGGTGATCAGTGTTGTATGAAGGGGTATGGGCTAGAGGAGGATGTGTGTTCTGAAAGGCGAATGCATGGTCTAAAGATGTAATCCATGTGCTCTTTTGGAAAGAGGTGTGGCCTGCTGGCATGGTGTGTGGTCGGTTTAGTGAGAGAAGTTGTGGTTGATCAAAAAGGATAGGTGTTTTTAATCCAACAAGTTTCAAAACTTTTTTTAGCTTAAAGAACAATAAGAGCAATAAAGCCAGAAAAACATTTATAAAGACCATTAAATGTAAAAATAACACCCCCAAAGACTATTTCTCCTGCATCTGCACCGTATCCATCTATGGTGTAAATGCCATATCGAAAGCATGCACACTTCCTGTCAATGTAAACCAAACCATTGCAACACGCCTGAGCAGGTCAGACATGAAAGATCTTTGTCTTGGGCTAGTAAATGTATTAACAATAGCAAGTTTCTAACAAAAGACATTTTGGTGTGTTGTAGGTTTGCTGGCAATCTCTCGAGTGCCATAACATCCCACAGCTTAACTCGGCCATATGTTTAACTATGGGGACTCCTCCTTTCTGTAGAATGCTCCAATAGCCAACTTAGCCATTGGAAAAATAGAGGTGATCAGTTGACCCATGGAGCATATAAAGACTATGGGCCTCATTACACGGTAGGCGGTAAGGGTTTACCGGTACCGGTATCTTACCGGTACCGGTAAACCCTTACCGCCTTACTACGAGGTCCCTTTGCGGGTTGGAGAATTTAATGCCTGCTTTTTGCAGGCGTTAAAAACCAACACGCAAAGGGACCAGGGAGCTAATTACGGTACCGCAATTTGCGGTGCCGTAATTAGCACCTTCCCCATTCCCATTATGCCCTATGGGGCAAAAATGGGAATGGGGAAGGGCAATGGGGAAAGGGCGAATTACCGCCCCACCAACCTTGGAATAGGGCGGTAATTCCCCTTTCCACCAAGGCGGTGCCGGTTTTTTACCAGCATGGACCAAGGTGCTAATAGCTAATAGCACCTTGGTCCACCGCCGTCCATGTAATGAGGCCCTATACATCCTTAACTGGCATAACTAGAAATATCACCCATGGATCCCATGGACAGTCTTTCCCCACCACACACCCCAAGCAAACATTAAAACTCCCCTTCACTAACGTGTGTTCCTCAGAGATTGCAGGGGAGCCACAAAGCAATTCCTGGCATCCCCCTTCAACATATGCGTAACCTTGTAGTTTGCATCCCCTGACCACATCACAATAGCTTAGCACATCAGCTTATACGAGGGAGGAGGAGAACCAAATGTTACCACAGTTTCCTTTTCCAAACAGGTTATACAACCAGTGGTGGTCCTCCACTGATGAAACCATTTGACATTCCCTGAATCAACGTATTAAGAACTAACAAGATCCATTACCCTCAACTTAACTATTGTTTTTCTTATTCCCGGCAACCTGTCTCCTACCCGTGCATGCAATTGGATTCCTGTTGGACATTAATCATGAATTGTGATGCTGCTGGGAAGATATCAACCATGTTATCTCCTGGGGTATTCCTACCCTTTTATCATCAAACTTTCCCCCTCCCCCACTGTTTTTAGTATTATTGTTGATCTTTTAAAACACTAAACATTTGTGTTGGTTTATACATTGTGGTTGGGTCTCTAACATATCTGGTTAGGAACTGACCGCATCTCCATGTCGCAGGAATGTTAATTCTTCTAAAATAAAGGTTTTCCAGACTTTGTGAAGCCAATCCCATTTGGAGGGCAGCTTACTTATATCTCTGGTCTAATGCCATTTTTCCTGTAGTTAGGAGAGCCCTAGTCAGTCTGGAGTTCCTTATCTCATCCTCTTCCACAAGTGAGGCGCGAGCGGCAAAGAACCTGAATCCATAGGTAGGGTTACTGCCCCAATTTCTTTGAACCAACTGAGCTATTATCTCCAGTAAACCTTAGCAGTAGGGCAGCTCCACCACATATGAAAATAATCTGCTGCTTCTCAACAAGCCCGAGGGCAGTCACTTTTAACCGAGGGAAAAATGTTTGCCAGCCTTAGCAGATTTTGATGTGTAATATCCTATAAGACAAAACCAATGCATGCCTGGAGTGTTGGCCTCCAAATGCGGCTTTTACATATGTTTCTCCAGGGATCAAATGACAGGGCCGACCCCAAGTCCCACTCCCAGGCCACTTTACAATTTAGTGTTTTGCCCATTTTCTGAGCTACTAAACATGTGTATAGTTTAGAGATTGTTCCTGTCATAGAACCCTCACACAACACTAATCTTTCAAACTCAGTCAATTATCAGCTTATTTTGTCCCTCCAAGAGGCCCAGGTTAATATCCCCTTTCTCCCTTATATAGTGAAAGATTCCTATTTTCCTGCCTATTTCCTTTTGTATCTGAACCAGCTGTTTGAAAAGCCCTTTCAAAAGGATTGTGTCCTCCCATGTATTCTTCATCTTTGATATATTCGTAAGTCTGCTTGCAGCTTCGGAAAGCTTTTTCCCATATTAGTGGGCGTTGTGCATCGTCGACTCATGATCTTCGACAGCCTCCGTTCTGTACTAATAAAAATGGTACATAAAAAATGCTGATGCAATAAATGACCTTATTGTCTCTATGAACTTGGACATCCTTTTTATAACTGAGTCCTGGTTCAATGACGCCTCTGCTGCTCATTTTCATCTTCTGGTGCAGGAGAATTTTCAAATTAAGTGAGAGTGTGCAAGGGGAAGGAGTAGTGGCCATTATTGTTCGATCCTGCTTGGAGCTGCTGAATTTTCAAGTTTTAACTTGGGATACACAGTCCCAACTTTTAAGCTGCATATTATATATATCTCACAACTGTTCCTTTCATTTGGTGTTGTGTTATAGACCCCCAGGCAAAATCGGCTCTTTTTTTTACAAGGGCTTGAAAGCTATCTGGGAGGTGAAGCCCTACATTACCAAAATATAATTATTTTGGGCGATTTCAATATCTGGTGTAATATATCTGATAATCCAGAATACTTGCGGTTTAAGGATATTATGTTCTCTCATGATTTTTCCCTACTGACTGAATCTGTATCCCATTTGGGGGGTCACTGTCTGGGCACAGTAATGTTTAGAGGGAAGACAGTATACCACCACGAGAACATACCAGTCATATGGTCGGATCATTTTGTGGTCATATTTGCCATGCCACAGGAGTTAAAACCAATCTGGTTTTAGATCAGGTCATGGGACTGAGGCGGCACTTTTATCAGTTTGGGATGACATTCTAAAGGCAGCCGATGAGGGTGAAATCAGCATATTATTCATGCTGGACCTCTCGCTGCCTTTGATACAGTAGACTTTGAGATCCTTATCTCAAGACTCTCTGCAATGGCCCAGGTCTCTATCGCATCATTGAAATGGTTTACTTCCTTTCTAAATAACTGATCTCAGCAGGTTAAACTGGATACTTTTATCTCTGATTCTCTAGCAGTTAAATATGGAGTCCCCCAGGGTTCTTCTTCATGGTCACTGCTGCTTTTTAACATTTATATTCACCCTCTGCTGGATATTTCTGCAGAATTTGGATTACTCTATCAGTCCTATGCTGACGATACACAGATCTACGGGCGGCTAAATGAACGTATGGAAAGCTTGCATGTGCCAGTAAAATTAAGAGCTGGATGGTTGCCAACAAGCTCCAGCTCAACCCAATCAAAAAAAAAAGTAATTTTGTTTGGTCACAAGAAAAACAGGCAAAAACTCTATCCTACTTACCCTGTCCAGAGTTATTTGAGGTTTCCACATCATTTGCTACAAAAGTTTAAAAAAAACTCAGATGTATCTGGGAGGCAAACCTAAACTGCAATTTCCAGGTCAACGACAGTGAAATCTGTATATTACCAACTTAGATTGTTAAAACCCCTGTTACCATTGATTTCACCCAAAGATTGTCCCCTGGTTGTCGGCACCCTGGTTAATTCCAGTCTCAACTATTGTAATGCTCTTTTAATGGCAGTTCCAAAGAAGCAAATCCAGCGTTTGCAGGTTGGGCTGATTTTCTCATTGCCACGCCGCTCACACATTTCTCAACCTCGGAGGAACCTTCACTGGTTGCCCGTACAACAGAGGGTGTTGTTTAAGACCCTCTGCTTGATTTTTAGGTGCATCCAAGGGCCTGCCCCGAGATACCTTGTGTCAAAAATATCAGTCTATCACCAGGAACACTGTCTTCGGTCATCATGACAACAGTTATTGGTGGATCCTCACTCAGATTCTGTGACATGGGGCGATAGACGTTTTTCCTGTGCAGGGCCAAGAGCTTAGAATGCTTTACCCTATGAACTCTGTAATACTCAGTCCTTGTTTGACTTCAGGAACAAATTGAAAACCTGTCTTTTTAACTAAAATAGTAGACAATGCTGGCTTTCTGGTTCTGTGCTTTTACTACAACTGTGCCAAGATGCAATCTTTTTTGTCCAGTTCCCCTGTGGATATACACTCTACATATGTAAAATACAAATACAAATACGATGTTGGCACTAGAATAATTAGCTTGCAGGCACCCTTTGCCTCAGTTCGTTTTTTCCACATGATCAGCATGCTTCGGACGGTTAATCACCTCAGTGATTTTTCACTGCGTTGTCCAGTGTCTCGAAGGTTTTCGACCATGTCTACACTGAAAACTGTTTTTAAAATGTGTTCCCATTGTGGGACTAAAATGTCCATTACGGACCCACATCGGATTTCCGTTTGGTGTTTGGGAGTTGGCCATAAAGTCGAAGACTGCGGTCCCTGTCAGTCGATGACTGTGAAGGCCTTGAGGGAGAGGAAGGGGAGCTCACCGCAGGTAGGCTCCTTTCTAAATCTTCTTCATCTTCCCCTTCCAAAAGGAGGTTGTCGGACTAATACAGGGAGAGTTCCCCTGTGAAGAAGTGTTCCAAACATAAGCGCTCAAGATCTAGATTTCGTCACTCGTTCTCGCATAAAAAAAGAAAGAAACGTTGCCATAACTTGCGATCGTGTTCGACAGACTTCTCATCTGACAGAAAGCGGGTAAGCTTTCCCAGCAAGTCAGCATCTCGAGCTGACTGGGAGAATTTTCGTCTACAGATGCTGGAGATGTTTAACAAGGCGGCTCCAACTGCACCATCAGAGGAACCCTAGAAGGCTTTGGACCCCACTGCGCCTAGTAAGGCAGTCAGGGCATCTTCAGAGACCGCTACTCGCGCGGCTATGAGCCTGGGCAGTAAGTCTCCTCGACTTCCGTTTGGCTCCTCATAGAGTGAATCCAAAACCTTCCTCCTCGAATCCTTTGAAGGAGCAGGCACCAGGTCCGTCAAGGCCAGTGTTGCCGTCAAAGCCGTCAACACCCCAGGCTCCATCAACACACTCAAAGTCTTCGAAGGATTCTTTGTAGTCTTTCAAGCCTTTACCAAAGCCAGACTTCTTCAGGTCCATGGGGGCGGTTTTTGAGGTAGAGGAGGAAGAGAGAAATGTGCCTTTTGGCTTAGAGTTCAGTGCCCCTAATGTGACTGAAGAATAAATCTTAGAGGAATGCAGAATGCAAAATCTTGTGGACACTCTGAGAGATGCTAGTGGCTTGGACACCTCATCAGAAACAGATTTTGCTACTCCAGATTCTGCTGGACATGCTGACCCTTCCTATCATCACAGAGTATCTATGCTGGAGCAGACCAGCGGCTATCTTTGAGAAGGATGATCTCGCAGACATCCTGGATTGAGATCCCCTAAGGGAGCCTGTGTTGCCTTTTCACACAGCTTTAAGAACCGGGTATATAAAACTGGTTGAAACCAGATACTACACCAGCTGTTAACAAAGATCTGGCAAGGAAATACAGACCTGCCACAATTGATCCAAGTTTTCTTTCAAAACACCCCATCCCGGAGAGCCTGGTGGTTCAGGCAGCCACTTCAACCTCTAAAGCAGCAGCCTATACAACCATCCCTCTAGACAGGGATGATAAGAGGTTTGACACCTTGGGGAAGAGAGTGTTCTCGGCAGGCAGTATGGCCTTGAAGGCCATTAATGCGACTTGTACTCTTGCCAAGTACACGTATTCCTTGTGGGTTGTAGCGGCTTTGGCAGTGGAACACATCCATAAAGGGGCGGAGAGAGATGTGTTTTGTAACCTTGTTCAAGATACCATGTGCCAGTCTCTCCAGTTTGGATTAGTTTCCTCAGACTGCGCAAGCAGAGCCATGGCAGCAAGTACTGTCACCAGGTGATGTGCATGACTGAGAAACTCAGGTTTTGCTCCTGACCCCCAGTCAACACTATTGGACATGCCATTGGATGTCTCCCAGCTTTTCAGCTCCAATGCTGGCGAGAGCATGGAGGCATCCAAGGCGGCAGCTATGTCACTGGGAGCAGTGATACACCAGACTCCACAATCGCACAGGTCTTCACATAATTGGAGGGGCAGCCTTTTCCTTTCTATTTCCTTTCTATTCCTCAATTGCAGGGGGAAGAGGCCAGTTCGCACAGAGAGGTCAGAGAAGAGCTCCTCATTGCTCACGAGGATGAGGAGGTAAGGCTCCTCTCTCAACCTCTACTTCTTTGCCCTCTGCCTCAGCAACAGCCCCAAAGCCCCTTTGAGTCCTTGGTTCACAGGACTGTGGTTCGGGGCAGGCTGACTCAGCATTTAGAGAGTTGGCAAGGCATAATAACTGGTGCTTGGGCACTGCAGACAGTGGCTCATGGCTACTGCCTCCCTTTCCTAAAAAGACCTCCTTGAAAGATCTGGATCTGCTCCTCCTGCAGGATATTCTCAACCCGCTTGAGAAAGGTGTGATAGAGTCAGTGCCTGAAGCAGAGAGGAATCAAGGTTGGTACTCTCCTTATTTTCTAATCCTCAAGAAGGATGGAGGACTGCGACCAATCTTGGGCTTGAGACGCTTGAACAAGTTCCTTAGTAAGTACAAGTTCAAGATGGTTGTCCTTTTGCATATCCCTCAGGCCCTTCGACTTCAGGATTAGTTGGTATCACTGGACCTTCAGGATGCTCATTGTCATCTGCCAATCCATCCCAAGCATAGTAAGTACCTGAGGTTCGCCATTGGCGGGTTCTCATTTTCAATTTTAGGTTCTGCCTTTCGGGCTAACCTCTGCCTCATCTTGAGAGGTGTTTGTCCAAATCCACCTGTTGTGTCTTGTTGATAAAATGGTTTGAATCTTATACTGCCTCATGTTCTGTTGGTCCCTTCATCACCCCTGAGATATATGTTCCGGAGTTCTCTTGGTGCTGGCAACTATTGGGGGATAGTAGCAGAGTATCTCCTGATTGTAGTTTTCCCATGGGGCATGCCCTGTAAGTGGGTTTGATCTTACCACATTTCCCGACACCTACATTGTGACAGATATATGCCTGTCGATTGTGGGATTTTCTGTGTGGAATTTCATGGGTGGTTTGGTCTGTTCACCTGCCCCAACACTCTTCTGTATGGGTATCTCTGGTGTCCATTTAAGTTTTAATGGTTAGAAGGGTGAGTGTTAAGGTGGAGGGTAATGCTCATGTGGAAGGAGGTATTGATGTGGCTGTGGAGGGTGATACAGCTGTGGAGGGCGAAGAGGTTGTGGAGAGTGATATGGCTGCCTACATTGATGTGGCTGCGGAAAGTGATATGGTTGTGGAGGGTGATGTGGCTGTATATTGGTTGGGTGTTAAAACCTGCCAACACCCATATGTGTAAAGGTCATATTAGTCTGTTGGGGTGGTAAGAGTAAAGAGGGGGAACTGTTAAGGGTTGCAAAGATGTAGTCAAAAGGGTCAGGAGGATAAGTGCGATGTGGCTTTGGAGGGAGATGTGGCCACAGAGGTTGATGCGTCTAGGGACAGAGATGCAGTAGTGGAGGGTGATGCAATAGCGTAGAGTGTTGTAGCAGTGAAAGTAAGTGTATGCGCCTGTGGACAGTGAGGTGGTTTTGGAGGGTCATGCGAGTGGGGGTGATGTGGGTCTAGAACATGATTTCTTTTATTGTGCATTTGTAAGTCCCTTTATACAGCAGAATTGTGTTTCAAAGCGCCACAAGGCTAACAGGAAGGGAACCGGGGAAATAATAACAATGGCAAAAACATTAAATATACATTTGTGGTCCTGCTAGGCCTTGTGGCATCCGGCTTTAGTGGATGATGTGGCTGAAGTGGAGGGCTACGGGTAATTGTAGGGTGAACTTATGTTATGATAGATTTATAGATTGCATTTATGCCATTTAAGTTGCTTTGAGATGCAAGTAGGCAATGTGGATGCAGATATGGAAGTGAAAGGTGAGGCAAAGGGTAATGCGACTGGTGGGTGGTGTGGCTGTGGACGGTAATGTAAAGTGCAGCTGCATCCACCTCTCACCGTGGTAAACAAAAATAAATGAGCTATGTTGCATCCTTTCCTCGTGTTATGCAAGGAGGATCATTTCAATAATTTCCACATAGCATTTGTTTGGGTTGAAGAGCAGGTATTGATTCATGGAATTATTTGCGTGTAAAACGCAATTCTGCCCGCAAATCCATGTTTGACGAATGGGGATTCGTGGGCAGAATGGCACGCAAATCCCCGTTTTATACGCAAATAATTCCATGAATCAGGGCTGTGAAAATTTATATTTTTGATCCACATGTTATAGGGCGAGATGTGGAATTTTGAACCAGGAGATCTGGTTTCCAATCAAGGCTTCCACACATCATCATCATTTTGTGATGATGGGCAAATCACCTTATATCTCAGTGCCTCAATCCACTCGTCTGTCAATTGGAAGTCCATAAAATAGTTCCAACTATAGGATTTAAGTGCTAAAATCTAGAAAGAAAATATAAATTCTCTTCTGCCTCTAAGTGTCCACAGGCATATTCAGCTTGCATTATCGAACTATGCTCACATCTCTTCACTTATAGGGTAAGATATACAGAACAAGATTTGTATCAAAGAATGCGAAAAGACAAAGGTGCAAACACCTGAACGGGCCTCATGTTGGGCTGCTGATAGCATGTAGCTTAACAAAAGACAGAATAATTAGGATAAGACCATGCACATTTCTCCTTAGGCCATTAGACCATGCACATTTCTCCTTAGGCCGCACCCCTTTCATTACACTGTAGTGGACAACCACCACTTTCAAACTGCAAGACGGAGTGACTGCTTGCTCTTTTACAACCCAAAATCAGCGGTCAACCTGCGAGTTCAGGAATGATACCAAACTAGCCTCTACCTTTTTGCTTTTCAACACTTCCCAAAATTGTATACAGTAGCCAAATTGTATGATGTTTAATTAAAAAAACAAATTTTAAAAAACTACAAGTTCAGTGTCTTGTTAATGCTTTGCTGCCTTACAGTAGTTCTCTCATGAGGAATAGTTTGACTCAAATTTCCCTGAAATATCTCAGAACCACCCCCAAAACGACATACACTCCAAGTCTCTGTGACATGCGTACGTACACACATTGAGAACAAGCATCTCATTAGATGGTGAATATAATATGAAACCTAGGCCCTACACGTTCTCCGCCATGAGCTTGTCATCCTCACGTCTCGCTGGCTTCATTTGGCAGCTGCGTGTGTTGGAAAAGTATTGCATCACTCTGGAGAACCCTGTGGCGGAGGCAGGAAGAAGGCATCATTTAGAGCTTTTGCACTTCCAGTAAGTATCATGTGACTCCAGCCTAAAAACATGTACTAGAGGATCTTAACAGCAACTTTCAGATATTAGGGATGGACTACAGATTAATCCTTTTTGGATCGAATGATCCAGATCATTGCTTGAAATGGCGAAGAAAGAAGTGTAGATATTTGCTCTCTGGATAAGCGAGTGAAAGAAAGGAGTAGAGAATCAGAAAAGGCTAGTTTTACAGGATGAGCCCTTGGTCCAGATCCCTCAGTGTGCCACGTGCTGAACTTGGTGCTTTATTGCCATATTCACCCCAGGCAGACATCCTGACCGCATCGGGCACCATCACCCCTTATCAGTGAAGCCATCATGCACTAGTTATGAGTGAAAAACACTGCATGAGGCACAACTACT
The DNA here is from genome assembly GCF_040938575.1 of Ambystoma mexicanum. Lineage (NCBI taxonomy): Eukaryota > Metazoa > Chordata > Amphibia > Caudata > Ambystomatidae > Ambystoma > Ambystoma mexicanum. The sequence continues at coordinate 331,948,165 of NC_090924.1, read as the reverse complement.
AGGCAGAGTCCCCCGGCCCCTCATTGGGCACAAACATCTCGTCGGGTACAGTTTCACCATCTATCAATCACAAACACCACATCAAGCACAGTCTGTCCACCACACACAATCTATGCCCACCAACTCAGTCGCTCCTCCATCGAGCAGATTGGAGAGTCTACATCCTTTTTAAATTGGATCTTTTCATCTATCTTTTTACTTCAACGTGGTATTGTCAATTCCCCCTTAGAACTGTGGCCCCTTGAATACTGTCAGCTTGGACCTTTGACACAACCAGAGCAAACAAAAAGCCAAGAAAGATATCTCATACTTTTCCAAACTGGTTCTCATCTTTTCTTCATAACCATTCCTCTGTAAAGGAAGTTACGAGTTTGAGATAATGATAACTGCGTTGTCTTAAACAATACAATTCCAATAAAGATCCAGTGGATTTGCTCCAGCTCAAAATGAGGCAGGTGCTCTGTTTACAATCCTTGGTTGTGAACCATTATCCTCATGGCAATCTGCTTTGAGGCCAAACATCAGTCCCTCAAACAAACTAACCACCCGCTTTTTCTGACCCTTAATCCTAGCAAGAACTAACCTTGAGGCTGTTCAGTTCACAGAGCTCTGCTACACAAGTCAATTCATTCAATCAAACTGCAACATGTTAGAGGCAGTTTCCTGCCCAGCAGAGCATATAGTAAAACAAACCATACAAACGCAATGGTTGCAAAGGTGTTACCAGCCTTGCAGAGATTACAATAACAAAAGCCATGCAGACACGGGTGGAGGGAAGGGTTCTATATTTGTTACCATGCGAATTTGATAGGTGTGCCTGAGCAGCACCGGAAACATTGCTATGATATGAGCCAATGGAAAATTAAGATTGCCCGATAAGTTTGAGGCCTTCAAAATGTTTGTTGATTCCACACCACAAACCTTCCATTCATTGCTCCTTGCTCTGTGTTTTTGCAGCGGCCTCACTGTCTGGATCCGGTTTAATGATTCACTGAGTTCTGATGCTGTACCTGGAGGCGATGGCTTTGATTTGGAAAGTTGCCAGAACTGGTTGCCAGGGGAGCCACATCCTTCCATGGCAAATCGCTGTGTACGTATGGGGCCAAAGTCTCAGTGCAACACTGACCTATGCTCATCGAAGGAGAACTTTGTCTGCGAATACAAACCCGAAGGTAAGAATGATGCCTATATTTTGTGAACTCCCAGGCTGCATGGATTTATAATTTGACTATCTGCTGGAACCAATATATATATTGCCCAAGTGATATGGAACCAGATACCTCCCTTATGATATTGTAACACTAACACATGGGCTGTCATGTGCCCCATGTGATTCCATAGAACCACCCATGCAAGTTTATTGTATCTTATGTCGCTTTATTTTCCCTGCACTGTGTCATGCCAAAATCAACTGTGACAGAATGCCCTGTGTAATGGTGTGATATGATTAGCTATTTTGGATTTTTAGAGATGAAATGATGTAGTTAATTCCATTTTTGAAAGGGAGTTTGCTCAATAAGACCCCCTCCCCTTTGATAATGCTTCATGCCAAAATCCTAGTGCATTCAAGTGCCTTTGCTCAAAGTCTACATTTTCTAACTTTCCTTTACAGAGGTGGCTCTGTGGGGTATTTAATTAGTTGATTGCATTGTCAGTTTGTATTAAACTTCCTATTTGTCTAGAACCTTAGTTGGACAGTCTTTTATTTTGGTACCACTGTACTATTGTTGCTTGTGTTGCAACTGCATCAGCTCACATCCCTCCTGAACAGTACACCCTGCCCTCAGCCCGTGTCGCCAATAGAGGTTAAGGGGGTGTACCTGTCAGGCTGTGCCTTTTGCAGCTTTATGATTGGGATCACTGCTGGTTCAGTAGTAGTGCGGGCTGAATAGGTGCTTTAGTCACTACTCGTGCCTGTACACCTGCATAGCATTAGTCATTTCATCACACCAATTGATAAATGACTAGTACAATGCTTGTATCATATCCTTCATCATGCTAGTGTGACACAAACTATTGCAGAGCTGGAGATGGTTGTAAATGTAAGTGCAGCCGATATGCAGTGCCCTTACTCTAGTCAAGACCGGGAAACTCATGTTTCCTCCTCAGGTGTGGCAGTACGTATAGAAAGGTGGTTTGCAGGATCCCGCAAATCTCCAAGTGAGATTCGGATTGGTTTGTCAAAATGTTCTTACAGCCCAAATCTCCTTCAAGATCCATGAATCTACAGGGGATGCTTGTGTTGGTGCCTTTTTAGAGCAGAGAGCTGAGGTAAGAACAGAATGAAAGGGCAGCTTCAATGAGAGCAGGAATGGAGAGAAGGATTGGGGAAAGGGAGAGGTGTGGTGAGGTAGCCTTATAACTTTAGATGTTGCAATGTTTTATATTTTGTAAGCTCTAGTTTTATCCCCACTTCAGTCTTGTAACTTTAAAACAGCCTAGTATTCAGTAGCTTTGATTCTTTTCTTTTATTTTGAGAAAAGCTGACATGTTTCATGGTACATCACATGTATATGTGAATATGCTAGTTGCTTTGGGGAAATGCATACTTTCAAGAACCATTCTGAACATTTATTTAGGTTATGCACAGTTGATCCCTTTTAGCACATTCACATTTAAATTAGCATTTCAAAACGTTCATGTATCATGCATGTGTCGTACTCCCATGCCAGATTGCGAGTCTTCCTATGAATGTTACTGGTATGTGCTGCCATATAACATTGAAATTGAAATATGTGATGCACTTTCGTATAGCATGAGATTCTAGCAAGGATTGTGATGCGATATTATATTTATTGTATTTAGATTATTTAGATTATTATAACAATATCAGATTTACATTAAAATGAATGGTAATTTATTTGTTTTCAATAATGCCCTACATTGCAATTTATTTATTTATTTATATAGTGCCTATACACAGGTGAAGTGCTTCAAAGTGCTTCAAGGTGGGAGGGTAACAAGGGAATACAGTAATCATTCTTAGGCCTTGAAGATTTCGAAAGATCTAAACAGAAAAACTAGAATACTAGGCCTGATGACATTTCTCCCAGTGCAAGTGCATGAAGTGGTATATTTGAGATCAAGCTCGGGAGTGGGAGATGGAAAACGGTGGGGGGGGTTGACAGGACAGACAAACAAATTGGTCCTAGTACATTTTGGTCATGCATACGTACAGACAGAGGTGCAGAGACGGGGGAGTCTGTTGGGGGGACAAAGAGTCCGATCCAACAGGACCCTGTGTTAAGTGCAGAGAGGTTGGTTGCCACGCTCAAGGTGCGTAAGTTGAAAATGCAGTAATGTTGAACAAAATGCAGCGGAACGGAGGCAAGTGCAAAAGACTGGAAAGGGAGCCTGGGACCTATAGGCTCTGGAGGTGAACCAGGCAAACAGTCGGCAACAATTTTACAGAGTTATGGAGGAGAAGGAGGGTGGAGGGAAAAGAAAGGAGGTTATCAGGGGAGAGGGAAAGAGAAGGAGGAAGAGAAAAGGAAGGTCTTGAGGATTTTCCAGACCTTAAGGTGCTCAGGCTCAAGACGGAGAGAGGCAGGGAGGCTGTTCCAGAGGGAAGCACCTGCAGAGGATAAAGATCTACCCCAAAATCTCTGTTTGTGAAAGCGGCTCACCTGCAGAGAGTTGGAGAAGGTTGAGCGGAGGACTCTAGCGGGAGAGTATTTAGGAAGAGAGCATTGTAGATAGTGCAGACCCCGGCCCCAGAAAGCCTTGTGGATTATGCAGAGGGTCTTGAACTTGATCCTTCCAGCCAAGGGGAGCCAGTGAAGGGATTTCAGCACCGGAGAGATGCTGTCCCAGGACTTGAGGCCAAGAATAAGTCTAGCGGTTCTGTTCTGCATGTGTTGGAGAGGATGGAGAGTAGAAGGAGGAAGATTGAGAAAGAGTCTGTTGCAATAGTCCAGCCTAGAGAGAACCAGGGCTCTCAAGGTGATGAGCCTCTAGGGGAAAGTGAGAAAAGGTAGAATACCTCTGAGGAGGTGCAGTTGGTAGTGGGATTTTTGGAGATTTCTGAAATGTGAGAAGAGAAGGAGAGACTGGAGTCGAAGATGACCCCAATGTTTTTTGCCTCATTAGTAGGTGAGGGTGCAGGGCTAATGGAGGCAGGCCAGTGAAAAAGTGGGAAGGTGAGTAGGGGTCCCAATGAGGACCATCTCTGTCTTACTGGCATTCAGGCATAGATCGTTAGCAGCACACCAAGCCTGAATTGCGGATAGACAGTCAGGGGTGAGCGAAGATGAGGCAGAGGGTAGCCTAAAAGAGAGCTGCGTGTCACCCGCATAACACTGAAAGTAGAGGTAAAGGTAGAGATCCTGTGGGCCAAAGGGGCCATGTAGATATTGAAGAACCAGGGGGGAAGGTTAGCTCCCTGGGGGACACCACACGTAGAGAGAGTGGTAGAGGAGAGAAAAGACCCGAGTTCCACCTGTGAGGGCTGATCAGAGTGAAAAGAAAACGAGCCATGCCAGGGCCTGATCTGTGATGCCCAGGGTATCACAGAGATGGATGATCAGGATGTTGTGGTTTACCTATCAAAAGCAGAAGAGAGGTTGAGAAGAATGAGGACAGAGGAAGAGTTGGGGTCAAGATTTGAGAGCAGGTCTTCACAGGTGTTCAGAAGAGCAGTTTTCGTGCCTCTGCGTGCTCTAATGCCAGACTGATGGTCATGGAGACAACGAACAGATTCAGCATGGAGGGTAAATTGAGTGATAGCCAGCTTCTCCAGGAGTTTTCAGAGGAAAGGGGAATTTTCCCAATCAAATCATTGCTTTAAAGAGCTAGGAAAAGATTAGGGGAAGCTGGAGGGAAGGCCAGGAGGCATTCACAGGTAAATTCTGTGTCTGCTTTCCTGACCCTGGCTTGAAGGAACAGAGAGTGGGAGGTACTAGGATGAGGTGTAGAGGGAAAGGTCAGGAGACATTCATAGCTAAACTCGTTGCACTTACCAGATGCTTACTAGGTGTAAAGTATAGAGTTAAACATTAGCTGTGGTGGAGAGGGAATGTCAGGGGACATTGACAACTAAACCCAGTGCCCCCATTGCATATTCTGACTAGGAGGAAAGATGAGAGGGGGAGAGCCGGGTGAGTCGAAGAGGGAAATCTCAGGGGAGAGTCACAACTAAACCTGGATGCCACATTCTGCAACCTAACGAGAGAGACAGAAATTGGTAGAGGATAGATGGCAAGAGTGTATTAAATTCTTATAGAGGTAGTACAGGAATTATGTACAGGGTCTTGGTCCAACCATATAGGAAGAAACAGTCATATAAGTCCATGTCGTGTTGTGCGATTACGCAGCAGGTTTTAGGAAACATTGGGGGTAGAAACCCAAGTCTCTGATCCACGCTCGAAGTTGTTAGGGTACATACTAGATTTCCTAATTCCTAATACAAGCAGGAGATGCAGACCCATTCCAGAACATACACGAAAAGTACATATGGCATGGTATCATTCCAGATAAGCTATGATCGCCATGTTGGGATTTTAGCAGGGGCCTGGGGCACAGTGGAGGCGAAGGAGAGCCAGCGAGCAGGCAAAGTGGCAGATACCCTTAGCCAACTTGCCTTCTCTGGCATTCTAGGCGAGTATGCCCTGATCTAGGGAGTAAAAAGTGTATCAAGAGCTGGTCACAAGTGCCTCATGCTCCAATCCAGGCGATCTCGGGGTATAGGGGTTGCTAGGATGATATTGGCTAACCAATAAATTGATAGGGGGGATGCTGCTTTCTTGGCTGATGCAAGGGCCGTGTTCCAGGTCTTGCAGGTTTACTGGCATGGTTACAACTACACACTTCTTTCCTGGTCACAGCACTTCTGGACTGGATGCTTGACCTGGCCATGAGGGCATCATCCCCTGATGTGGGCGAACTTTGGCAGATCTGGGACAAAAGTGAGATCAAATGATATCAGTTCTGGTGCAGAAGGAGGACTCTAGACTTGATAATTTAGAAAAAGCGTGCATGGGACGGGCTCATGTGAATAAGAGTATTTGATGTGATGGATCATGAAAAGAAATTCACGACCTTCCCTCTTACTCCATCTGCCTGGCATGACCGCTGCAGAGAGATGAGCGGTAAACTCCACAACCAAATGGAAAAAGATGAAAGGAAGTGATAAGGATATTCAAGCGAGAATAGACGCAATGTCCCAGAAGTTAGAACTGTTCGATTTAGCAGAGCTCCTGCTGAAGGGGACATAAAGGGACCTTGGCCCTCCTTGGTAGAAACTGGAAGGAGCCAATGCAAGGGCCCGATGAGTGTAATGCTTTCAGGAGTGGCCGACTATAAGAATAGGAGCAGATGAGGAGTTTTCTATATGAGACTGGTGTGGGTGAAGGGATAGACTTCCACAGATACATTAGTAAATACTATGGTGAGTTTGAGCCGTTTGAGTAGAGCATGTCAGTGAGGTAGGCAGTGTACTTGAAGGGATGTTTGACTGGGGATGTTGCAAAAAGGGATATTATGCTGTCCTTTTGTTTCTCTCTTATATCCCATTTCCTCCCCTTCCCTGCACCCATGGGCGTAATTTTAGGGGGGGGCAGGGGTGTTTGTCCCCCCCAATTTTCATGGCACACCATTTTGTCCCCATTCATTTGGCTGGGGCACCTTTTCTTCAGATGTCATGTCCCCCCAACATTTTCAGCAAAGTTACTCCACTGCCTGCACCTTGCTTTGATGATTAGTGTTTCATTGCTATCTGGCAAAATTTAAAAATGAACAAGCGTTTGTTTGTCAAGAGGTGAGGTATCTTTAAGAAAAGGAAAGTTTCCAATACAGAGTTTAAAATTTAGAGTAGCGCGTCGTGTTGTGCTTTCGTAAATGATTGAAACAGAAACATTTTGATGTTGACAAACGTCAGTAGAATATTGCGATGCCAAGGAAGGCTGGCGGTGAGAGGCAAAACATGGCAGATTAAAATATCGCATAAACACACATGGCAAGTGTGTGTAAGATGTAAGTTAACATTGCAGATATTTGCTTAAGGCAATACTCGTTTTCACTCGTAATGCATTTCCTGAGATCAGGATGAGAGGGTGATCATAGGAAACTCGCCCTGAGTGTTCTGAGCCCTGCTCTTCTGTTGATGGCTTCCTCCGTTTGTTTCAGAGATCCATTGGAATGCAGAATACTTCCTGTCCGGAAATCCCATCTTTGGTACCCAGGATATTTCACGGAACTTGACACGTGCAGACAGTGTATCCACCCCCGTGGAAGCTGTAGAGGTACAACTGATTACTAGGGAGGGTGGGGCGGAGGGTAGGGGGTTATCGGCAATCTGAGTGTTCACACCCAGGCACTTTTCCCTAATATCTATCATCTAATGCATTCCACTTGTGATTAATTTCATCTTTTTCGCAGTTCAGAAAACCCAACTGGTTTTTATTATGCGATGTTTTGACAAGTCAAACTCTTCTAATTGTGTGTGGCCTTGAATGAGTAAAATAATGTCAGCTTGTGAGGGTGGCTGAACGGCACGAGTGTGTTGTGAGGATACGGGGCATAAAATGAGTGTGAGGGTAACGGAATGGCACCAGGGCAGTGTGCGGGTGGCTCAATAGCATGAGTGCAGTGTGAGGGTAGCTGAATGGCATGAGTGCATCCTGAGGGTGAGGGGCGTGCGTGCAGTGTGGGGGGGCTGAATGACAGGAGTGTGCTGTGAGGATATGGGGCATGAGGGTGTCCGAATGGCATGGGGGCAATGTGAGGATTGCTGAATATCACAAATGAGTTGTGAGGATGGCTGAATGGCATGAGTGTAGTGTGAGGGCAAAGAGCATGAGTGCAGTGTGAGGGTGCCGAATAGCACCAGTGTGCTGTGAGGTTAATAGCACGAGGGCAGTGTGAGGGTGCCGAATGGCATGAGTGTGTTGTGAGGGGCATGAGTGCAATGTTAGGGTGGTTGATTGACTTCAGTGTGTTGTGAGCGTGTTCAATTAGCACGAGGGCAGTATGAGGGTGGCTGAATGTCATGAGTGCACTGTGAGGTTGAACGGCATGGGAGTTCAATGTCAGTATGGCTGAATGGCAGGAGTGTGCTGTGAGGGCAATGCGAGGGTGCCTAAACGGCATGGGCGAGGGGCATGAGGGAAGTACTCTGGAGTAGATATTGTTACCCTAACATGTGTGCCAGAGTCTACGCGGCTACCGTTGCTTGGGTGGGCAGATGATCCCCTGTGTGCAAGCAGTTCCATTATGTGTGGGCGTGTCTGTGGAATATGCAAATGTCATTCAATGTGTCATTCAAAATTGAAGAAAGTTCACAGGAACAATAAGCAATTTCCTTTAATAAGGTAAGAGAACAGATTGTCCTACAACATTGCTGGCTAAGTATAAAAGGTGTGCAGCTTTTATACCTAAGAATTGTGTAACAGAACAGCTTCATGGCAAGAGATGTGTATGATCTTATGGCTAAGTGCATGGCCTCACATCGGTGTAACTGCAATACCCGCCGTGGCACATCAAGCGGGGCAGCCTAATTTGTTTTTCTTTTATTTATTCTCGAAAATACCAGGGGTGTCGTCCGCCCTCTGCGAAATGTGAGGAGGTGGCACACACTGACATGGTTATCTTCTGCAAATGTCACACACCCTTGTGCAAATCGGCACTCTATTAAGCGGGAGGATAGCTCAGCAGCAACGTGTTCGCCTTGGAAGCAAGACACACGAAACTACACAGGTTCCATCCCCGGTCTGCGCTTAGAATATTTAAGCGTGTTATAAATATGCAACTAAGAAAAAAAAAATTAAGCAAAAACAAGCAATTCCTGTAACAGCGCCTCGATGCCCGTGTGCTTTGTTAACGCTTTAAAAATGCAAAAATAAAAATAAATGCCCGCCATAATTTGAAGACAGCCTGTAAATGTGCCACATGGACAAGAGATCTAAGTTCATGATAAACTTACCTAACTGTCGCTCAGAAAGTGCGAGGGCGATTTTGAAATAGGCAGAAATATCAACTTCCAAATCGCCGTCGTGCCAAATGAACGGTGCGGAGTTGGCCATCACTGTGCCCGAAGGGCTCCCACGGCAAAGGGACACACCGTGTTGAATCTATTTAAGATTTAGACGCTGCATAGTCTGTCATCTAGTGGTTGAGCCCAGCTATAACACATTGTTTACTATACCTTAATGTAGGTGTTGATAGGGGCGGATGGTGATATGACCTATTTGTGCGCTTCTCACCCACAAGTATCCTTTTAAGTCGCCCATTGTGTAGCCAGGAAATCATGACAGGGTGGGCCTGGACCGTAAACACAAGGGCCTAAGGTAGGGGTCCATGGTTGCTGTGCTGCTGCCTGTCAGAGTGGTAGGCTGAGCCCTACGGAAAAGGGGGTGGGAAGTAATGTTTCCCTTCTATATTGCCCACCACTGAGCCTTTGCTAAACCACTTCTGGGAGGTCTGTGACCTGTCAATGAGGCGAAGAACAGACAGTGGTTGTGGCGTCTGCCTCCTATTGCGGATCCTTTTGAGTGCCCCCACACCCTAAGCATATCGTAATCTGCGGAATTTTCTGTTTGTCCTCTTATTTCTTCAGCCCACCACATCCTCGTGAGTCCTCATTGTCTGAGAGTAAAGCAAAACAAAAATGTGATGGCTGGAAGGTCTTGAATTAATCATAACCACGGGCATAGCTCTGGGCAACCCTCCAGACCATCGTTTTTCAGCCTGCCAAGCCATTACAGAAGGGGAAAACCATATGCAAATCAGGCTTAGTCCTACCCCAAAAGGGGCAGTCCAGCCCGAACTGCTAGGTCACATCCCTCTGCACAAGACCACAAGCATCCCCAGGCACGTTTCAGCCTTGTTGGGTATCATCAGTGAGGAGTAGCTTGGGTTTCTAGGCCGGGCAGACTCAGGACCCACGTCTGGGCATAGCTATCCCACTCTAGGTGACTTTAGCAAAACAAAAAGGTGATGGCTGGAAGGTTTTGCATTCATCATAACCACAGGCATAGCTCTGGGCAACCCTCCAGTCCATCGTTTTTCAACCTGCCAAGCCATTACAGAAGGGGAAAAACCATATGCAAATCAGGCTTGGTCCTACCCCAAAAGGGGCAGTCTAGCCCGAACTGCTAGGTCACATCCAAAACATGTCTGGGGTTACTTGTGTTTCTGTGCAGAGGGGACCTGGCCTAGCAGTTCGGGCAGGGCTGCTCCCATAAGTGGCAGAACCTGACTGAAAACATATGGCTGGACCCCTTTTGCAATGGCGCAGACGGGCTAAAAACGGTAGTGTGGAAGGTTTCCGATAGCAATGCCAGTGGTTCAGATTAATTCAAGACCTTCCACCCATCACTTTTTTGGTCTCATTGTCTGAGACACCATTCTTTGTCTTATCATTCAAACTCTGTGCATTCCATTCCCTGAAATCCTTTCCTTTCCAGCCTGTCTCTTAATCCAAGGACATCCAAATATTGACAAAATGTTGTTAATCAACACTTTACGCTGTCTGAGTCAATTTCTGTCCTGTCATCACTGTTTCAGGCTCTGCCCAGACTTCCACCCTCCCATTTATCATATCACCAGAGCACACTATCCCCATATACTCAGCATGAGAAAAGGTCCTTGAATTGCCACCGAGACCTATTATGTCCATATCTCTACAAATGGAAGCACATTAGACCCAGCGTTATGTCTGGCTTTTACTCTACCCACCACTCAGGAATAATCTGCATTTGATCTATTTGGTAACTACATGACAAACATTTGTCTCTGGAGGATAGCTCAGGGGCAACGTGCTCGCCTTGGAAGCAAGATGTCATGGAGCACCACAGGTTCGATAACCTATCATATCATAACTCTACTCAGAGTCTCTGCCATTCAACGGAAACCCTTTTCAGAAATGAATGTACTATGTGTTTACACTTTGATCGTCCTCTTTTCAACCCCAAGTGCTTTTCTCTTGAATTAGGACCTCTTTCCCCCAAACAAATGGTTGTTTTTGAAACCATATTTACTAGGCAACTGAGATATTTCAGTGTTGTTGTGTTTCCATCTTTTCTCCAGCATTGGATCTTTCATGGATTCACATGCTTAGAATATTCCCTGTCGTCAGGCTGGGAATCCTCGGTAAGTTATATAGACATTTTCCATAGGAAAACTTCCGACACTTTTGTGTCCTATCTCTGTCGTTTTGGGCCGCGTACGCCGGCGCCACTAGGACGTAGAGGTATAAATAGCCCCGCCCCCGCAGCTCCCTCAGATTTCAACCGTCTTCCAAAGTAGTGGGATTACCTCAAGTATCTACTATTTTATTAGGTTGTGCGTTCTTCTTCGACTGTTTCTTTTCGAAGAATGTCTGGAAAGGCGTTATTTCGTCCGTGTGCTACATGCGGTCTTAAGAAAGTGTATGAAGGAGACGGGCATATGGAATGTATTTACTGTCTTCACCCTCATCATAGGGCGGACACGTGTGAGATCTGTCAGGGCTTCTCACAAAAGACCCTAAAAGACCGCAACAGACGCCTGGTTACTTGGCTCAATGACGGAGCGGGTGCGTACCCGGCATCGGAGGTAGGCTCTACAGCCTTGAGATTTAAGTCTTCTGTGCCCCCTCGTCGATCACTGTCATCGGAGCCTCTGGCGAAGAAATCACGTTCATCTGAAAAACGCCCCTCGGAGAAACATCCTGCGAGGTCCTCCTCTTCACATAAGGCTTTGTCTTCTTCCTCCTCACCTAAAAAGGAGAGAAAAGACCCATCAAAATCCTCCTCAGGAGACCGTCATAAGTCTACCTCGAGTCGAGAGTCCTCGTCCCACAAGTCGAGTTAAAAAACGGCGGGAACGCCTCAAGACCCTGTGCCACAGACTTCATCGACGACGGTCCGATCGTCGACGCCTGCTTTGTCTTCGGCGACGGCTCTTCCTACGGTTATTTCGTCAGGTCAAACAGCGGCTATGGAAAAGATGTCATCGTTGACGGTGGCCCCGTCGGTGGGATGGCAACCAGAGGTTTTCGATCCGATCCTGCCTGAGGCCTTGCTGTAACCAGAAGCGGCTTTCTCCATCTCGTTGGCGGAGGATGACCGTGGTCCGGTCGCACATCCAACCGATCTGGGATTACAACCAACTGGTTCGGTGTCGCTCTCGAGTGGAAGTGCCATTCCTGTTACCTCTTCCTTACTGAATCCCCAGACAGTTCTGTCCCTGGAGGTGTTGAACACGTTACAGAAGCTGTTGGAGCGGTTGGACACATGGTTACCTCAGCCTAGTGTCCCGACAGTGTTACAGGCTTCGCCAGTCGTCGACGAGCCAGGCCCGGCTCCTCGCCCTCCATCCAGAATTACTACCACTTACCCGGTTGATGAAGATCGTTCTCGTCCACAGGAAGAAGGAGAACTGTCAGAGTCGGAACGTGAAGGGTCGGGTTCAGACATCTCGTTATCCCCCTCAAGGGACCCTACAGGGGACTCTGAAGCGGAGATGGAAACTCCAAAGAGTCCGGCGCATCCATCACCACCTGATGACATGGGTGCTTTCCATGCCATGATGGGTAAGGCATGTGCGGAGTTTGGCCTAGTCCCAGAAGAAGAGAAAAAATATTGTTTTCTTTTCGATCATATGGGCAAGAGAAGAAAGTCGATATTTGCTATCCCCATTTTAGACCATGTCTGGCAGGAGGGACTAAAAACCATGCGTCATCCTTTTTCGGAACCGGCAATAAAAGATCGATTGGAAAAGAAATTCAAGGCTCCGGAATCGACTCCCAAGTGCTTGACGTCTCAACCTTTGCCGGAATCGGTGCTATCCGCCGCGGCAGCCAGAAAGGCAAGGGCCCTCATTACAACCCAGGCTTCAAGGGGTTAACAGCGCCGTAAAAGGTGGCGGCGCCGTTAAACCCTTAACGCCTGATTACGAGGTCCCTTTGCGGGTGGCACTTTAACGCATGTTTTTAGCAGGCGTTAAAAAACCAACCCGCAAAGGGACCTAGGAGCTAATTACGGCACCGTAATTCACGGTGCCGTAATTAGCGCCTTCCCCAGTCCCATTGAGCCCTATGGGGCAAAAATGGGAATGGGGAAGGGCCATGGCGGCATGGGGAATTACCGCCCGCCAACCTCGGAATGGGGCGGTAATTCCCCATTCCGCCATGGCGGAGTCGGTAAGTTACCAGCATGGACCATGGTGCTATTAGCACCATGGTCCAACGCCTGGGTCGTAATGAGGGCCAAGGTCTCAACACAAATGCACGACCCCGCCAGACAACGAAGCCAGGAGGCAAGATGCTTTTGGCAAGAAAGTGCTATCGGTTCGAGCGACTACAGTAAAAGCAGCCAACTCCCTGGCTATTATGGCCAGGTATGATAGAGAGATGTGGCATCGGCTGGCTCCTATCTTGGACCATCTGCCTGAAGAACACAGGAAGTCTGCCATGCTGCTCGTACGTGAGGGAGAAGAGGCTTCCAATCATTCCATTAACATTGCTGTCGACCTGGCGGAATCAGGCTTTAAGCAAATCAACAATGGCGTATTGTTACGAAGGCAAGCCTGGCTTAAGTGCACGACGTTCAGACCAGAGGTACAATATAAGGTAATGGATATGCCATGCAAAGCAGAACACCTGTTTGGGAAGAAAGTGGATGAGGCCTTGAAGGGCATGAACGAAGATTCTGACACGGCTCGTTCCCTTGGAGCCCTTCAGAGTGGTAGGAATTTTCGTTCCTTTCGTCCTTTCAGAGGAGCATCAGGTAACTCCCGGTTTGGATCATCTAGAGGCCGAGGTTTCAGCAGACCCTCCTACTCTTCCCAAGGCTACAGACGTGCAGCCCAAGCTACTCGTAAAGGCAAAGATTACCAAACCTCCAGACGACGAGGCGCCTACTCCTCGTCGACGAAGGATAAACAGGCCAAAAGCCAGCAATGACAACTTTCAGGACGTCCTGGGGGGCAGAGTGCCTCATCACGTCGACGAGTGGGCGCGCATAACAGACCAATGGGCTTTGGACACAATACATCTGGGCCATTCTCTACAGTTCAAGGACAAGCCACCATGCATTCCACCGGTGTTCTCGGCCGGCCCCACCTTCAAATACTAATGCAAGAGGTGGCGCTTATGCTGCAGAAAGGTCCCGGTGGCAGAAAGAGGACAGGGAGTGTACTCCCGTTACTTTGTCGTCAAGAAACCCAATGGAAAATGGCGTCCCATTCTAGATCTACGAGCTCTCAACAAACTGCTCAAGAATCTAAAATTCAAGATGCTTACACTCCAAGAGGTGATCCGATCGATACAACCGGGAGATTATTTGTCGTCGCTAGACCTTCAGGACGCATACTTCCATATCCCGATGCGTCAACGACACAAAAGATTTCTACGGTTCGTCGTCGGACGAACCCACTATCAGTTCAAGGTCCTCCCGTTCGAACTGAAATCGTCTCCCAGGACGTTCACGAAATGTCTAGCTCCAGTAGCAGCCTGGTTAAGGAAAGAAGGTCATCATGTGTACCCTTATCTGGACGATTGGCTAGTGAGGGGATTGTCTCCGGAAAGGGCACAGGAAAGTCTGAATGCCACCATGTGCCTCCTACAACGTTTGGGCTTCGCAACAAACTTCGAAAAGTCCTCCTTATCGCCATCAAGGACCTTGGTCTTTCTGGGGGCGGAGTTCCAGACGCAGTCAGGACTGGTAAAGCCATCCATCGAAAGGGTTCTGAAACTACAGGAAAAAGCATCGGATTGGAAAGTCGACACCAGAGTGTCAGTGCGAAGGTATATGTCCCTACTGGGGACCATGTTGTCCTGCATACCCTTAATCAACAATTGTCGTCTCTTCATGAGGCCGATTCAGGAATTCTTGGCGGATCGATGGGCACAGAGTCAAGGGCGTTGGTCGGACAAATTGACCATCAACAGCAAGCTCGTGCAGGCGCTTCAATGGTGGAAAGTTTCCATAAATCTGACAAAGGGAATGCCCTTGCTGGAACCGGTGCTCCAGATGACAGTGGTGACGGATGCTTCTCTAACTGGATGGGGAGCTCATCTGGATTCCCTACAGGTTCAGGGTTGTTGGTCATCGGAGGAGTCCGGCCTTCACATCAATGTGCTGGAGTTAAGGGCGGTGCGTTGGGCCCTGAAATCCTTTCTTCCACGGATAAAGGGATCAGTTGTACGGATCATGACAGACAACACAACAACAATGTTTTATCTAAGAAAGCAGGGAGGAACTCGCTCCAGAACTCTGTCGACCGAAGCCCAGGAGATCTGGCATTGGGCCCTTCAGCAGAAGATATATCTTTTGGCGTTCCACTTGCCAGGAGTAAAAAATGTGCAAGCAGACTCTCTCAGCAGGGAGATGAATCGACTACACGAATGGGAACTGAACGACCAACAACTACACCGTGTCTTCGAGAAATGGGGTCGTCCGGCCCTCGATCTCTTTGCGACGAGAGACAACAGGAAATGCCCACAATACACGAGCAGGTGGCCACAGCAAGGCTCACTAGGGGAAGCGTTCTCTTTCCCGTGGATGGACAAGTTTCTGTATGGCTTTCCGCCGTTTCCGCTCATACGTTGGACGCTGCAATGGATCCAAAGATATCCATGTCGGGTGATCCTGGTGGCCCCGTACTGGTCCAGACAAGTGTGGTTCTCCGATCTACTCCATCTTTCAGCGGCAGAATCAATGAGGTTCCAGAAAATCCCGAACCTTCTGTCTCAAGAAAAAGGGGTTGTTTGGCATCACGACCCGGACAGGCTCAGTCTGACAGCCTGGCTCCTGATTTCTCCGAGTTTGGTACGTTAGCGATTCCAGCGGACTGTCGTCGCATTTTGCAAGCTGCGAGGGCGCCGTCCACGAACGCTTCATATTCATACAAATGGAAGAGATTCTGCATATGGTGCGCAGGTCAACCAGGTTTGGTTCCGCTTAATATCACAACGGAACAGCTTCTACCATACTGGCTACTCCTAGCTCAAAAAGGCTTGTCTGTTTCATCCATAAAAGTGCATCTGGCTGCCATTTCGAGATTTACTCGGAAGAGACATTCAACTCTGTTATTTAGTGACCGGCTGATTAAACATTTCCTCAAAGGATTGTTCCGAACCTTTCCTCCCACGAAAGAGTTTCCTCCAATCTGGAGTCTTAACCTGGTCTGGCAGCGCTGATGAAAGCCCCTTTTGAGCCGATGTCATCGTCATCATTGACATTTTTGTCGTGGAAATTGGCTTTTCTGGTGGCTATTACTTCGGCTCGACGACTGTCAGAAATACAAGCTTTAGTGATCGATCCACCGTACTTGAGGTTTTTCAATAATAAAGGCGTGTTGGCTACTAATCCTCATTTCATCCCTAAAGTGCCTACCATGTTCCATAAGCACTCTTCTATAGTGCTGCTGACGTTTTTTCCAACACCTTCGTCGGTTGCGGAGAAGACTCTCCATACATTGGACGTGAAAAGAGCTTTAAAATTTTACCTCCATCGCACTCTAAGCTTCAGAGACACGAGACAACTATTTGTGGCTTATGGCCCTTCGGCTAAAGGTAAACCAATCTCAAAACAAGGACTAGCCCGATGGGTGTCGTCTGCTATTTCTTTTTGTCACTCAAAAGCCGAAAAACCGCTGGAAAAGCGTCCAAGGGCCCATTCGATCCACTTCTTCGTCGACGGCATTGTGGTCCGGAATTCCGCTGGGGGATATCTGTCAGGCGGCTTCATGGTCGGTACCACACACGTTTACCCAGCATTATTGCCTCGAACAGCAACATGCTGAGGATACACAGATGGGTCGTGCAGTCCTACAGCACCTGTTTCAATAAGGTAAGCCCCAATTAAGGGATTACATCCTTCGGCTAATGTACTTTAAAGTGTTGTGTTTTCACTGTTAACATACTATAATGTGATGTTTTGCCATGATAAATATGCATTATGGTTATTGTGATATTGGTTTGCATACACACCTCCAATGTTGGGGGATACTGCTATACAATCTATTCTAAGCATGTGAATCCATGAAAGATCCAATGCTGGAGAAGGGAATAGTTTCTTACCTGTAACTCCATTTCTCCAGCATTGGTATCTTTCATGGATTCACATGCGCTCGCCAGCCTCCCCTACGCATGCAAACCAGAGATCCCCCCATACTACTTTGGGGGCCGAAATCTGAGGGAGCCGCGGGGGCGGGGCTATTTATACCTCTAGGTTCCAGTGGCGCTGGCGTACGCGGCCCAAAACAACGTAGATAGGACACAAAAGTGTCGGAAGTTTTCTTATGGAAAATGTCTATATAACTTACCGAGGATTCCCAGCCAGACGACGGGGAATGTTCTAAGCATGTGAATCCATGAAAGATACCAATGCTGGAGAAATGGAGTTACAGGTAAGAAACTATTCCCTTTTTCTCCTCTGTTGGCATGTTTTGATCCTGACTCCTTCCTTAATAGTTTTGGAGTTCAGACATTTTGTCACTGTGGATAGCCTCCTCTTAGTCAACACCCCATCAGTGACCTTGTCCCCACAAATTGAGTGAATAAAGAATAAAGCTGCTGCTGCATAACTTCAACATCACTTTCGAATAAGGCCTCTCTGGAAAGATTTTGCACATTTTTGAAAATCAAGTCCTTCCACTAAATGAAGCGAATTTCAAAACACTGGGAGGAAAGCTGAAGAAACTGGGGGGTGTTGCCCCTCGCCAGGAAATAACAACAAAAAAGAAACGCCATCAAACAGCCCTAAAATCAAGCATCACAAAACTTAAAGAAGGGGGACAGAAAGCAAAGGAGCAGCGATATAACGACATTCGAAAATAAGTGTCCAAATGAAAGGATCACAAAAGCATAAATGATATAAACAACATTATTCTGAGAGATGAAATTAAGAAGTCATAATTGAGAGAAGTGGGTGTCTTATAGAGTGTCACCTGGAACTGAGCAGGAGGTCATCGCACCGACTATATCTTGAGAACATGGCATGCTGCGATTTTCTTTGTTTACAATGAAGGAAGATAAACTCACGCTGAACTAAAAGGGACTCTGTGAGGAATAGTTTTGATGTGGGTGGAGGGGGAAGTGTCATATAATGTACCTACGAAGACCCTATCGCCACCAGTAAATGTAAAGCCATGCAATCTTGGTGCTTTTTCTGCATGGAGCTGGAGGACATCGCACAAAGTCAGCAACCGCCTCCTTTTGTTACCCCTCAAAACAAGGCAGAATCCATTGAGGGTCATGTAGCTGTCGCCGGACATGCACAGAGATGGCAGGCTTCGTTTAGGATTGGCTTTAGAAATGTTTGTAAAAGCGCAGGGTTTTCCAGGAAGAATTGACACGCACCCGTGAAGTCATTCCATGGAGAGGATTGCTTATGCCGAAGTGCACATAATGAGGCCCACACGAAGCCCACTGAATATTGAAGTAAAATCTGTTGTTTGTATACTAACATTGCAGAAAGAGACATGGCAGGCTTCAGTGTTATTTATGCATCTACTCTGTGGGTAAGTTATTCACAGGATGGATGAAGCACATTGACAATGCACTAGTTATGTGTGCTTGCCCCAATTTATCAATGGTGAACCCCATTTGTTGGGCCCTATAGAGTTAATCAAGTTAGTGCCCCTCTATTTGCAATGGCTGACTACTGTCCCCATCTGTATCCTATCAGTGTGCTTTCTTTTGAGAATTTGATGCTGAAAATATTGTACAACTTTCTCATCTGTAAAGGAGAAATGCACACACAATGGACCTCTGAGTTTCGAAAAAAGAAATACATCTATAATAAGAGGCTGGTGAGATCTGTCTAGTGCTTGTGAGAAAAGCCATTGTTGCAGGTGTCAAAGCTTTAATCCAGACGGACTGCAAGCCTTAAATTACATTTCTTTTTTCTTTTACAGGGAAAAGATCAGTGATTTTATGTTAATTGTACAGGCGTTTTATAAGCCGCATAACGTGTCGGGGTTGGTGTGAATTGCGGACATGTTCAAAAACTGGGCATGCTTCTAGAAAAAGTTAGATTTTCCCTGGATAGCAGTGTTATGTACGAACTTTGCAACATAAACCCTGCTTACCGCAAAAGTAATTTCTGCGCATACGTGCCAGACAAGAGAAATCCAATATGGCTGACCAGCTTTTTGTAGCTGCGATCCAGAGGACACGCAAACCCATATATGGCGGTGATTGCCATATATAAAAAATTCTTAGTAATGCAGTGGTGAGGGAGTTTGGAGAGAGGGAATAAGTGAGCTTGGCAATAGTTGGAGAACTCAGAGGCAGAGGACCAGAGGAGGTTGGAGGTGGCTGATAGTCAGGGAGCAGGAAGAGTAGGTGGTGAAAGTAGTAGCCAAGGAAC
This sequence comes from Ambystoma mexicanum, assembly GCF_040938575.1. Taxonomy (NCBI): domain Eukaryota; kingdom Metazoa; phylum Chordata; class Amphibia; order Caudata; family Ambystomatidae; genus Ambystoma; species Ambystoma mexicanum. The sequence continues at coordinate 331,928,873 of NC_090924.1, read as the reverse complement.
AGGAGGGCCAAGTAAGACCCGAGAAGAACAAGTTGGTGAAAGAATAAACAATGGAGCAGGAAGAGGGGTTAACACCTGAGGGGCAGCAAAAGGAGGAGCTTGAGGAGAAATGAAGACTTGAGGAGGATGTGACTAGAGTGGGGTGACATGCACCCAAGTAAACTGGTTGTGTGAAAGAGAAGAGAGCAGGTAGGAGCACATGCAGGGACTTCCAAGTAGGAGGATCAGAGACAGTGATAGAGGGGAAGTCCAAGTAGGTCCCGTGGGATTGAGCATATGTTGAGTCGATGAGTGGGATTGGTTTGGGAGCTATAGACTCAGGACAGAGAATGTGCAGAGAGCCAAAAGAGCAACCCAAAAACCCTCTGAGGGTACCTCGCCTCTGGGGGAAACAGTGGGGTATTTGGACCTGCTGTGCTGCCCCGCTCTGTGACAGGAGCTGAATCCATTGTGTCAAACATTAAACATCTGAGAAGAAACAAAAGTGTGAGCAGGAGAATGAGGACAAGTTTACGCGGACTGTAAGTGACACTGGGGAAAGACCTGGAGAGACCTGTTGAGAGACACTGGCATTGACTTTCGTAAAAAAAGAGACCTTTGAGTTTGCTAACTGCTATCCTGACCCTTCATTTGGATTTTTGAGTCGGCACAACATTTGTGTTAATAAATCTAACGTGTCATGAATTTTTGTGAAGGCCCTTTGGCCTCGTGGCACAGATGACAATAAAGACTTGTGAGTTAGCTTTGTGCCATCTTCTTTGTTGCTCAGCAATCGCGCGAGCCAATCACACTTCACATTATAGGAAGCTCAAGCTTACAAGTGGATCGATCATTACAAGGCAGTCTTTACATCTACCTTTTGTCCCCAGGATCAACTTGAAGTGCTGCAGGTATGCATTTCAGATTGGCAATGGTCAGGATTCCCTGTGGAATGCCTCCTTGCTGGGAACAATTAACATACTCTAAGTTCCATGGTTAATCCCCATGTTTTGCTGCCCTCAAATGGACACATGTGATTCTTTGTGATGAGGGATGGAAATATGCTTTTCTGGAAACTAGTCACAACTTCTACTTTCCAGTGGATATTGTCTCGCATTGCCCATTGATGTAACATAAATAGGTGCAAATTGATGTCTGTTTCCATTGACTTCCAAAACTATATTGATTTTCCGCAGACATTGAAGGCCACCCTATTGCACACTCAACATACATTCTGTAAAGTCTTCAAGTTAAGTCTGTGTCAGGCCCGACAGCCCTGGACACATGATTTATCTATTTATTTACATTGATTTAAATATGAACTGCAGTCCGAAACAAGGTACACGAGAAAGCGTACATGTAAAAGATTAGGGCAAGCAAAAAGGGACGGAATGTTAAGTCTCTCTTGAAAGTGTTGGGCACTTGTGTTGCCAGAAGATATGTCTTGATTTTGATTTTTCTGGTTTTGGTCGTGGTAGTTTGTAGCCTTTCTGGCTGTAGACAATGTTCGAGCTCCTTGTTATATGGTAAAGCTATAGCCACTCAGAAAGATACTTATGAGCCTACTGCCAATACATTTTGTGTCTGAGACAGATTATCTTCAATAGAATTATTATTTCTGTGGTTAACCACTTTAAAGATTTTAGCATTGAAGAGATAGTTCTGTTTCTGTAATCCGGAAAGCAAACGGTCCACCCAGTTTTGGGGCAATTGCAACTGCTTGATAGTGCATTTTAAAAGACCTATATACACATTGTTACAGTGATCTAGTTCATGTGAACAAATTCGACTTTGTTTTTCAGTCCCAAGAATGTGAAGATTTTTCGCAGAATGTGAATTTGGAGGTAAATGATTAGTTAATTCATTGATATATTGGAAAAAGTATAGTTGGGAGTTAAACAAAGCCTAGGACCATATCTGAGAGCGTCAGATAGGTGTCAGGGCTTTTTTCCGGCCATTTAAATGGAATGTGTTTGGAGGAAATAAAAGAATGTGTTTGTATGGAATAATACTTAGGTTGATGATTGTTGTTTTTCCGGCATTAAAGCATGGTTTGTTGGATACCTTACAATTTTCTACTGCTATTAAGAATTCTGGAAGAGGGCTATTTTAATTTATGTTGACTTTGGTCCTGAACCCAAGTTGATGTCAGAATAGAGTTCGAAAGTGTTCATTTAGAAGTCACTGATGCATGCTGAAAAGGCATTAAAGAGTCAAGGAGCTAAAGAATTAATCTTGTGCCGCTTCCTCCACAATGTGCTGTTGTTATCTTTAAGCATGAGTTCTCCAGTTGATGTTTGGAGCATGGTGCCAGAGTCTAAATTGACATGAATTTCATAGTGCTTGTGATTAGTGATTATTGTCAGAAGCGGCCGACTATCGTGTACTGGGTACTGGTCAGAACGGTGCAGCTTGGCGCTCATGCTTGCGTTGTACAGGCCTTTTCTCTAGCCTGTTGGTTCACTGCTGCTGCTGCTGTTGTGGAGTGCTCAGAAGCTCCGAAGCCCTGAGCCCTGCACTCCAAATTTCTGCTGGCCTTATCTTAAACTCTGGAGCCGGTGCCCGGTGTTGTTGTTGTGGCTGTTTGAACCAGTGAGTTCTGGGCTCTGCCGGAGTTGCTTCCGCCCGTGGCACTCTTGTAGTGCCATTGCAGGACCTAATTAGCCTTGTGCCATGGGCTGGAGCGTGGCAGAACGCCACAGCTTGTGGCTTGGTGAGACGGTATAGGGTTGGGTTACTGCCCTGCAAATGGGCAGGCTTCAGACACAGCATGTAGCCCATAGTATTTGTACCATCTCCGTTTTATTGCACACAGTAGCATACAGCAGCTTAAGGAGCAGTGTCAGAAGTGGCCTCAGTTGTCCAAGTCTATGTTCATGAGGAGTGTCTTGAAACCTTTTGTTTTCACTGCTACCTTGCCTTTGTGAGAGGAGCCCTCCTGAATAAACCATAATTGCCCAACTAGAGTGCACAGCAGTGCCTGCAGGGCTGCTGCCCTTTGAACTGTTTAACATATTAAGTTTGGCCAGAATTCTCACGTGGAAGGTGCACGTTTTTCTCCAGATGGCCAGTACCTGGTTACTGGTTCTGTGGATGGATTCATTGAAGTATGGAATTTTACCACAGGAAAAATCCAGAAGGATCTGAAGTATCAGTCTCAAGATAACTTTATGATGATGGATGCTGCTGTGATTTGTATGTGTTTCAGCAGAGACACTGAAATGTTAGCAACTGGAGCCCAGGACGGAAAGATTAAGGTATGGAAGATTCAGAGTGGCCCGTGCTTGAGGCGATTTGAACGTGTCCACAGCAAAGGTGTTATCTGTCTTAGTTTCTCCAAAGACAGCAGCCAGATTCTCAGTGCATCGTTTGACCAAACTATAAGGATTCATGGCTTCAAATCTGGGAAAACATTGAAGGTATTTCGAGGTCACTCTTCGTTTGTCAATGAAGCAACTTTCACACGGGACATAATCAGGTCATCGTCTGATGGCACAGTAAAGATTTGGGACATGAAAACGACAGACTGTTCCAACACATTCAAATCCATGGGAAGCTCTGCAGGGACGGACATTACTGTGAACAATGTGGTGCTACTGCCAAAAAATCCTGAGCACTTTGTTGTGAATAACTGGTCGAACACTGTGGTAATCATGAACATGCAAGGGCAGATTGTGAGGAGCTTCAGCTCTGGTAAGAGGGAAGGCGGTGACTTTGTCTGCTGTACTTTGTCCCCTCGTGGAGAATGGATCTACTGTGTGGGAGAAGACTTTGTACTCTACTGTTTCAGCACAGTTACTGGCAAGCTGGAACGAACCTTGACGATCCATTAAAAAGATGTAATTGGCATTGAACACCACCCACATCAAAACCTGATTGGCACATACAGTGAGGATGGACTTTTCAAGCTTTGGAAACCATAAATTGCCTTTGATTCTGTTAGTGAAATCGGACACAAGTACTCGACAAGTACTGTCTGTTGATCTGCTGGAGCCCCTGTCTGATTCCTGTTTCCTGCAATTTCTCCTTACCATCCTTGGCCACGCCCCCTTTCACTGCTGGCCATAAAGTGAGGATCTCGCATGCACCAGCACGCGTGCCCAGCGAGCAAGTACTCGACTAGTACTGTCTGCTGATCATCTGGAGCCCCTGTCTGATTCCTGTTTCCTGCAATTTCTCCTTACCATCCCTGGGTAAAGAAGGACTTGATTACAACTATCCAGCTATTGGGACATTAAGATATCATCATTTTTATCTAGCGTACAACGCTAATAACAACTTTCATTTTTGCTTTTCGTCTAGCCACGCCCCCTTTCACTGCTGGCCATAAAGTGAGCACCTCGCGTGCAGCAGCGCTCGCGCGCACAACGAGCAAGTACTCGATAAGTACTGTCTGCAGTCCGCTGTGGTGCCGGGGGCTTTCTTTAAATGGTACTGCATTGCTTAGTTTCTGTCCAATATTGAAAAGTAGCGGTTTTATTGTTTCCGTCTGCTTCTTCATTCACAACCTAATATTACAAGTCTGCTCCCTTAGTTGTGCTGTTAATCGAGTCTGACTTGCCTTTCGTACCCACGTTGAAACTGATGACGTATTACCTTTTTGTCCATCTTGTAAAAGAACCTCAGTGGTCACGGTAGCAAATTGTTCTTGCAACGGTTAACCTGCTGTAACTACTCGGCTATGAAATGCTGCAGTCGAACAATTAATTTTCCTTTACTGTACCTGAGCACAAAGACCAACTATGTTTTCAGGTTTGGATACTTCTATTAGTTTGAACTTCAACCCTTCCGTTTCAAATAAGCTAGCACGGAGAACGCAATATTGCACAAGCAACTGACCCCTGTGCAGTTATGAACAGATTAACTTCTGGTATGCCTCCCCCCGCCCTGTTTTGCTCCCCAACTTCCTGTTCATATACGGCCAGGATTCCACTTGTCTCCGCTTCCGGGCAATCCCCCACTCTGAACTTCAGTATCTAACTTTCAGACTGTAGTCATTGAAAAATGTCCTTCAATCGTTCCCACTATTATTCCAGACACGTTAGCACCGAACACTCTTAAAATCCACTTCCTGTCTGATAAAACTATGCATGATTGTGTCCCTGAGCAAGCTCTATCTCCCGCTGACGGGAGTTTTTATACACCCACTTGCCAACCTAGCTTGTCGAGGGAGCCCCCTTCTGTAATAACACCACGCTCTTTTCCAGTTCTTTATTCTCACATTTTAACCAGACCCTATCATATTCCTATTTGGAGGGACGGGCATCAATTATTACCTCCAATCTACTTATACCAGTGGCCCATTCAACCCAAGCAATGCCTACATGTATGGCTACCTTGAGTAATGAAAATGATAAACATGATAACTTACCTCATTTTAGAGAATCTAGATTATCTAATTCTCCTGAACTCTTCCCCACTGATTGTCCAAATGATATTATTTCTTCTCCTGATTCAGCGGCATCTGCTCCTCTATCTTTTGCAAAACCAATGCCACGCCCTTCGTTTGGATGTCCAGCAATAACTAACCCTGCCCTGGAATCTGCTTTAACTGCCATTAATACAACGATTTTTACATTGACCACATTGTTTCAATTATTGGATTCCAGAGCCTCAGCATAAGAAGCTTTGACTATAATCCTGACCAAAAAACTTGATTGGTTTGTCTTTAATTTACCATTTATGTTGAAAACAATTGTCGAAACTTCGATGACTCCAAATGTACCTTCCACTTCAGGTATCCCTACCTTGAATGACATCCTACCAGGTGAGACGGAGACCATACATGAGGACGTTGGCTCTAACACAATCACTCCTCGATCAATGGCCCTCCCTATGGCAATTAATAATTCCCCCTCAATGGTTGAATCCATCTGTCCAGAGCAACCAAATGTTGATCCACCTCTATATGATCTCTTTTATCGAACCTCACAAAACAAGCAAAGAAAACGTAAGAGGAACAGAAAGAGAACATCTGAGCTGGACTCTGCCCAAAATGTATCACTAAGTCATGCCAACACAAAAACAATAAAAAAAACTAAAAATCAACCTATACCAAAAACAAATTAAAAAAACAAATAAAAAACTAAAAAATGTGTATCTAATATCTCCAGTGCAGAGCTTCAACCTTTGACCACGCCTTTGAATAACAATTAAACGAGCCTGGAAGCCCCATGTATTGAGGTCTGCCCTCCTACCATAAGTGTGGAGTCGCTTAAAGGTAATCCATCCAATGCTACTCCTCAATCTCTAAATCTTGACATGTTGACAAATGGTATTGAAATGGTAAATAACTCTATTACCAACAAGCAACTTATGAATTTGTCGGTCTATTCAAATAATGATATATCAGTGGCAGAAACTATTCATCTTAGTCTACATCATGAAAAAATAAATTCTCCGATGTTAGCGCCTACCTTTTGTGTCAATATAGATCATGACACTTAGTGCAAAAACGGAAGGAACTTGTTAGAAGAGTCCCTTTTTGAAAAGGCTCCCCACGGAAGAATCTTTTATTGGCGAGTGAATCTCAGGCTCCATCGGGTAATTCTGACAAATTGATTTTTGTAAAAGAGCCCATATCAACTTCGCCCAATTCAGAACATGAGAATTTAATCTCTCAACCAAATATCAAGAATAACCAAAGAGAAACTTTAGGTGAGAATTTGAAAGATGAAATTTTAAGATTCACAATGATTGACAGTCTACTCTGATCCCTATCCAAATAGATCAACTCTTTTGACAATATTTCAAGCGATTCTTCAACTAAGGCATATTCATTCATCTGATATCTAAGGGGTAAGTTACCCAATCCCGACTCACCAAGATATTGTTTTGTAAATATCCCCTCTTTGATAATCAAAAATTACATGTGGCAACAAAGACAGCTTCTTTTTTTATCTCTCCAAAGCCTATAACACTAAATCCGCCTCATGATAATCAGGCTCAAAAGCAACATACTAATCAGAAAATAGGAGCACATCCCTGTTGTAATTGTAATGGTTCTTTTGGACATCCACCCCAGGTATTAGAAACTAAACAGAGCTGTGTATCACACGTATCACACGCGAGAGAAAAGGAAAAGGAAGAGAGAAAAAGAACTAAAAAATAATTAGCAATCCCCCTTGGATCAACACGTGTGCTCCATAATTTCTTGGAATGCCTAGTGCCTTTTTCACACCTACTGTCCTCCTAAACCCTTATTACTAAACAAATATGATCTTGTTGCTCTGCAGGAAACATGGATGATGACTTTCACTATTTGACCTGATCACCAAGTAACCACAGTAGCTGCCTCTAAAGCCTCAAAGGGCAGACCTGCTGCAGGGCTTTTAATAGCTGCAAGGTATGACTCGCGTCTGTCTATAGAACTATGGGTGAGTCCCGATTCTGGGATTCAACCTGTAATTATGCGTATTTATAACACAAATCATCAATTTTTCCCAGCAACAATGCTCATTAATATTTATTGGAACCCGGCGTCACCGACCGAAGCCAACTTTATAGACAAAACCGAAAACATACTGGATCAAGCATTATTGGATTCTAGCATTGTCAACACCATAATTTTGGGTGACTTTAATATGAATCTATGCCAGGTTTCCATCACTACTACCAACACTAGAGCTGATAAATGGCTAACTTTAATGAAAATAAGCCAATTCACAATTTTGAATGGAACCTTTTCGAATGATATGCCTCGGAAGCCAACTTGATCCAGAGGCTCCTCCCGGTCAACTTTAGATAATGTCTTCATATCTAACAATGCAAATGGGCTCATAGCAGCATTTCAAGTCATCCCTAGATGTGGAAGCGATCACAATCTACTTGAAACTCGCTGCCTCCCGCACCTTGTAGAAACTCCTTTATACTATAAAGGTATGATGGACCTAAATAACACGAGCAACCGCCTCAAATGGACATTACGTCATGTAGCTCTTTTACATCATAAAATTTGCGATAAAGAAATAGGAGATCAGATTTATTATAATGATTTTATTCAAATGATAGCACAAACCAACTTGGTACAGTCTAAACCTACTTTTCTCCATAAACACTTTTGGAATTGTGAAGTTTATACTTTGAAATCCAAATTGCGTAAATCCCTAAGATTATTATCTTCTAAATCAAATGACAGAGATAAAAGGGAATTAAAAATCAAATATAGAAATAGAATTAAGGGTGGGGCGCTGTTGAGCAGCCGTCAAGATGGCTGCCTAGCTCTTGAGCTCCATGCACAGCCGCTCTTCATCCGATGACATCTGCGGGCTAATGCAGCGCTGTGCCTACCCGACCGACCCACTGGCATCCCTACAGCTGTGGCTACGTGTCGCTGTGATCCTGGCTCGGATCGGACCTTGGGAACCGGGGATCTACTCTGCGAGATCCTCGAGGCCTTCCTTCCCTGGCTCCCGCCACCACACTACATCCTCCCCTGCCGCATCCCTCCACTGGCCCGCCTGCTGAGACGCACATCGCGGTGCCCTGTGATCTGCGCCGGGAGCGCCGCGGACTGGGTCGCACCCTTCGCCGGACCGGCGCCCGCTGTTCGGGCCGTGCCTTCCGCCGGCCATCCTGGACTTTCTCCCCGTTCTGGGGCCGGGGCCCTCGGGCCTCGCTTAGCCCGGTCTGCCCGGCCGGGGGGCCTGGTGCTGGGGGGCCCTTGGCTGTCCCTCCTCCGCGCTGCTGGACACTTGGACGGTGCGCCCCTCCTGGAGAAGCTGCGCCCGCCGCTGGGCTTGGCTGCGGGGTTCGACTGGGGCCCCGCTGGTCTGACATTTGCGGCCTGGTTGCGCCTTACGGCCTCCGCTCTGCGCTGCCGCAGAGACCGGATCTACCCCCAGCGACACCCGGGGACCTGAGGAGCTACACCTACTCCCTGACTGGACACTTGCGGGCTGCATACCAGGTGAGGAGCTGCTGGGGCTGCTGCGCACCGGAGCCCCCGTATCCGCTACAGGCCATCCTCGACCTGGGCCTCTGTCCCCGCGCCGGGCGGCCCCGGCTAGCTCCCGCGCCACTCTGGTTGGTCTCTGGGCCCGTATCCCTGCATCCCGACGGACCTGGATCGGCCCGCTGCCGCCTCCCTCCGGGCGCAGCGACCCCCGGATTAATACTGAGGCCCACACTTTGGCACGGCCCGGCTTCCCTGCTGGTCATCACCTTCACGGCCCTATGTAATACCCGCTTAAGCACTAAGGCCCACACTCCTTCGGTTGGTACTCTCTATGGTGCTCACTCGGGGTCTGTTCTGGACACCATCGTCACCCTCTAGGGCGGTTGGATCGCGCCCTCCCTGCTGCTACTCTATACTTTCCTGATGCTACAGCCCCTACTGCCTCTGGCAGGATCTGTTTGAATCGGCGGGCTGGACCACTGTCATTTGCCTTGAACCTCTCCTACATCTCCCCACTCGAGTCTTTGCTCTGGCCGCTCAGGGCCCTGCCACATCACTCACGATGTCCAACAGATCGAGGAATAACAATAAAACCGGGGCCATGGACAAATTCGCTAAAGCCGCCCTGAGACCCGACTCGGCCCACGCACCATGCGACCCAGCTGACGAACCGCCATGCGCCGAGGCACCCACTACTGACCTCACAGCGATAATGGAATCCATGGCTAGAAACTTTGCAGCTTTCCATGAAAAGCTCGATGACATTAATGCCATTGTAGCCTCACTAAGAGCCAAACTGGATCAGCAGGGGGTTCGAATCACGGAGACCGAAAACAGGATTGGAACCAATGAAGATAATATATCTACACTCCAGGGCACGGTGTCCACTCTGGTCTCGGATATGAAGGCGGTTAAAGCCAAATGTGATGACCTCGAGTCTAGGTCGCGCAGAAACAATATACGCATCGTTGGTGTCCCTGAAAATGCGCTGAAGGGTCGACTGGAATTGGAGGTCGAGGATCTCTTGAGGGAACTACTGGGTAACCCGGACATGTCTCCCTTCTTTACCATTGAGAGGGCCCATAGGGCGCTGTCACCCTGGCCTAAACCCGGTGACTTTCCGAGACCCATCATTGCCAAGGTTCTGAGCTTCAAAGACCGCGACCTAATTCTCCGCCTCGCACGGGAAAAAGGCGAGTTACGATTTGACTCGCAGGTGATCAGGATTTTCCCCGACTTTTCCACCGGAGTTCAGCAGGAACGTCGCCAGTTCCTTGGAGTTAAGAAACTCCTCAGGGAAAGGAACATCCCCTATGCCATCCTCTTCCCTGCACGCTTGAAGTTTACGTTCAACGACAAACTATACTTTTTTACAGTGCCTTCTGAGGCGGTTAAATTCATCGAGGCACATGTTCCGCTCCATCCCCCGGCTGATGACAATATGAATAATGAGTGAATTCTATGATTGCCTTGCGATGCCTTGATACTATGCTTATATGTGGATTGAGTACTGCCACTCTCTGTTCATATACATGAGTGATCACACCTCTGTATTCAATTGTATATAATGCTTTCCTATGTGGGCTTAATTATTGCTCCTCGAGGAGCAACTGCCACCCCGTCCAAGTTATTCTCCCACACTTACTCCTGCTGCTCTCTAACATGCACAGTTCCCGTGGTCTGGTTGCAACCGTTGCCCTCTATCCACGACCACTAGGGCATGGTTCTTCTCATGGCTCCGCCTGGGCTGTGTTGCTGGATCTCCGTGATGTGTGTGTTGCTCCCTGCGCTCCATGGGGTGGGATTGGGGTATCCACGTATTGTCCGCTAATAATGTTCGTTTTGTAACAGAACCAATTGGTTCCTAGCATGCTCCCGCACGGCAACGGCACACCCCACTGCGATTGCACTGTTTTTGTATATGCCCTTATTGTGGGTCAGCCCCTGTTGGGCTTTTGGGCAGTCTGGGCCATGTTGGGGCCGGCCCGGCTCTGCACAGTTGAGGGTGGGTGCTGTTCACACTGCTGTAGTTGGGTCAGCGGTGAGGGCGGGGGGTGGGAATGGGGTATTTGGAAAAAACGGCATACTAGGGCTCACGGCACGCACACTGGCAAAACATAAGCGCACTCCCGATCTCAACCCCGATGGTGCGCACTGCTGCTATACCTGGGATGTTCATTGATGCGGGTATACCGGGATTAGAGATCCGCCACTGACATGTCTACCGTCATAATGTCCTGGAACATTCGCGGACTAAGCAATCACACCAAGGCCCGCAAGATCATGGCCTTTGCTAATAGACATGGCTGTAAGATACTACTCCTACAAGAGACACACTCCAATGCCCACATTCCGGGCACCATGGCCCCGTCGTGGGGTCCCACTAGATTCTTTACTTCCTACTCCTCCCAATCCAGGGGAGTCCTCACAATGATCCATAGATCGATCAAGTTCATCCTGCACAAAAGTTACGTATGTCCCGAGGGTCGCTATGTCATACTACACTGCACGATGGTGAATAGAGAATACCTACTTGTTAACACTTACTGTCCCAACGTTGACTCTCCTGAGTTCTTCGATGCGGTAACCGCCATACTATTGGGCTACGTGGGGGTCCAGATTGTATGGGGGGGTGACCTAAACCTTATTCTTGACACTGTCCTGGACAGGACTGGCACGTCCTCTCGAGCCCTAACCAGTGCCGCACGCAGGTTGCGTGGCCATATGCAGACGTTCAATGTCTGCGACGCCTGGAGGACAGTACACCCCTTGTCCCGGGAATATACTTATTACTCATCTGTCCACGACAGTTCGTCTCGTATAGACCTGTTCTTAGTGTCCAGTGAAACCATGGGAGGGGTGGAGGGGTCCTGGATTCTCCCCCGCACTCTGTCTGACCACGCTCCAATCACACTTTCTGTGAGGCTGGGTATACCCACCTCGACACTGAGCACTTGGCGTTTCAAATCTGAGGCCCTCAGGGACATTGTCTTTAGGGCTGATATCCTTGCAGACATTACATCCTTCTTTGACCACAACTCTCTCCAGGACACCTCAGCCGCGGTTCGGTGGGAGGCCTTTAAGGTATACATCAGGGGGATGTGCTCTGAAGCTAAATTGAAACAGTTGGAGCAGCAATGCTCCGCTGGCGCCGATCCCGCCTTACTTCTCAAAATCAGCGAGGAATTGCAGGCGTATAATGTACTCGCTACCAATGAAGTCCAGTACTTCAGCCGCCCACAGGCTGCCAGGAAATACGGCGAGGGTGACAGACCGGGGAAGACATTGGCAGGAGTGGTGAGGGGGGAATTTGGCCGAGCTCAGATCACCTCCATCAAAGACGCATCTGGCAACGCACAGTGGGCTGACCAACAGATTTTGGAGATATTTACCGAGTTCTACAGGTCCCTCTACTCCCAGCCTCCCGAACACTCCGAGCGACACATGCGCGAGCTGCTTGCTCAGATCCCCACCACCGAAATTTCCCCTGCTGCCCGCGACCAGCTGGACTCCCCGGTAACGCTGGATGAAATAGTAACCTCCATCTCTAACCTGCCCAAAGGCAAGGCGCCGGGACCTGACGGCCTCACGGCTGAGTTTTATCAAGAACACGTGTCCATACTGGCTCCCAAGTTGCTCGAGGTCTGGGTCGAAGCGCTCCGCTCCTCTATTCTTCCCCCGTCCATGCGTGAGGCCGTCATCACGGTACTACTCAAGCCTGGCAAACCGGACGACGAGTGTGGGTCTTACAGGCCCCTTTCCCTCATGAACCTAGATACGAAAATCATTGCTAAGACCATAGCTAACCGCTTTCTCCCCATTATGCCATATCTGGTTCACGAGGACCAAGCGGGCTTCGTCCCCGGCAGGTCCACCTCTCATAATATAAGGAGACTGTTTAATGTTATGTCCCGTATAAATCAAGATGCCCAGGCCGTGGCGGTTACTCTGGATGCTCAGAAGGCCTTTGACATGGTCTCTTGGAACTACACGTGGCTGGTGCTGGAGACGATGGGAGTTGGCCCAAACATGATCGGGTTCATTAAGCTACTATACGCCTCCCCTGTGGCCCGGGTCAGGGCTAACTCCTTGACATCCGACCCCTTCACACTCTTCAAGGGTACCCGGCAGGGCTGCCCCTTCTCCCCGATCCTCTTTGCCCTCGCAATTGAGCCAATGGCGGATTATGTCCGTGCTCATCATGCCCGCAAGGGGATACGGTTGAAGGATGACCCCGAAATCATATCTCTATACGCAGATGACGTGCTATTATACATTAGAGAGCCCGCGACCCACATTGACCCCATACTGAGGGACATCACCCGTATCAGCACCTACTCTGGCTTCACAATCAATTACTCAAAGTGAGATATCTTCCCGCTCACGAAATCTACCCAACAACCCACCACTGAGTACCCCCTTCGCTGGTCCCCGGACGGTGTCAGATACCTGGGGGTGCAGATATCCTTGACTAAATCTACTCTGATAGCCGACAATTACTCCACCGCGGCGCCAACTGCCGAGGCCAAGATGTCAAGATGGCGATCGCTCCCACTATCCATGGCTGGTCGTCTCTCCCTAATTAAAATGATCCTGCTCCCCAAGCTTCTTTACACTTTTAGCAACGTTCCCGTGTGGCCTGGGAAGGCCTACTTCACTAAATTGCATACACTATGCGCTCAGTTCCTATGGCACTCCGGTGCAGTGCGTAAGAAGTGGTCTGACATGGCGCTCCCCTATAAACAAGGGGGGGTTCACTGCCCCGAATCTGCTACTTTACTGGATTGCGGCCCAGGCTCAACACGCCACCCACTGGTACCCGGGCTCCCCAACGCGTCCACGTGTCAAGTTAGAGCGACTAGCGGCCGCCGGCACCAACATGATGTCCCTTATATTACATCGCCATTACACACCTGATTCACCCATTGACCCTGTCGCTACGACCATCCACGCATGGGAACGCTTGCTATGTCCGACGGACGGGTCCCCCCCCCTACTACAGATGGCTCCCGGTGTGGCGCCTGCCTGACTTGGAACCCACACACGATAACGCCTTGGCCCAACACTGGGGAACGCTGGGTTATCAAGCACTGTCCGATTTCTACCCAGAAGGCAAGTTCATTGACCCCCAAACATGGAAGCAGGGCCACACCAGATCCGCCTTGGAGACCCTCCAATACTATAGGCTACGGGCAGCGTTCCGCACTGCATGGCCCTCATTTCCCGATGAGCCTCCGGATAACCCGGCGATCGCATACATTGCCAACTCAGGCGGCGCCCGCAGTGTCGTCTCTTCACTATATAGGATCCTTCAGGAGTCCATCACAGCTCCAGCACTTAGGGCGTGCGACGGCTGGGCGAATGAGTTGGGCCTGGAGTTGTCTGATGGCGACTGGGGCGCAATGTGCTTACACACCAAAAAAGTCTCCTTCAATTTCTGCTACCGCGCCATACAGTACAAACTCCTCAATAGGCTCTACTATACTCCACACAGGACTTCGGCGTTCGCCCGAGCCGCTGCGGCCCGGTGCCCTCGCTGTGGTGCTGAGGAGGCTGATCACCTGCACATGTTTCTGCTCTGTAGGGAGCTATCTGGGTTCTGGGACTGCATCTTGAAAACACTCTCTGACATAGCTGTAACTGTGGTTGATCCTGACCCCTTGTCGATTCTGTTCGGGGTCTGGAAAACCGATGGAACCAGACGCCTAGCTAAGTTCCTAAACATAGGCTGTATGATTGCCAAAAAGTGTATACGCCAGAGCTGGAAAAGCCCCGCTCCCCCGGTCTTTCAGAAATGGTTGCGCTTACTCACCTGGTCACGCAATTGCGAGGAAGAATACTTGTCTATGCTCCCCGCCCAGTCTCGCCCCAGGAACATTTGGGCTGAATTTAACACTTACCTTAGTACCCGGGGCGAGGGCCCCCCGAATCTGGTCTGTCCCCTGCCCCGTCGGGCTCTGATCACACTGGGTGAGCCCCTACTTTGTTCCTTTGTTTTTGGATTGATATGCTCCCTCTCAGATACCGCCCGGCTGTCCATGTTGTGATTGCTGTATCCTTTATGATGTGCTGCTCCATGATGTAACTGCTATGCACCTATTGCCTTGTGTGTGCCTTGTGTACTTCTGCCGTTCAAAAATAAAAGTTTTAAAAAAAAAGAAATAGAATTAAGCAGGCTTTTGCTGCACAAAAGCAAAAGGACGCAGACTCAATGATTAGAGGTTTACTAACTAAATCAACTGGTGAAATATGGAAGATAATAAATAGAATTCCTCCAAATGCTCATAGATCCACACAATTGAATGGTATTGACGAATTGTCATGGACAACTCACTACCAAAAGCTACTTATGAAGCCCTGTGAACTCTCATTCAACATAAATATTGAACTTGTCAATTTATCTGAATTTAAATTTGACAGCTTGGATATTCTAATCATAATTAAAAAATTGAGTAGTCCAAGAGCGCTAGGCCCAGATATGTTAACAAATGCTATTATAAAAAAAATTCCTGAGGCTTGGGCAGAAGCCTTGTTCTCAATTTTTTCCAATGTAACCAAATCAAAGAAAATTCCGCTATCATGGCAAAAGGCTATTATATTTCCTATTTTTAAAAAGGGCATCCATTAAAACCAGTTAATTATCGCCCTATTGCACTCTTAGATATGCCTGGTAAAATTCTAGCCAGGCTTGTAATTTGTGATTTTATGGGATGGCTTAATGACAATAACCTAACAGATATTCATCAATCTGGATTTGTTCCTGGGATTGGTACCTCATTAAATAAAAAACCATCCGGACCAACCACAAAAACCTACAGGTCCTAAGACAGTTTGAATGCTACAATACTCGACAAGCACGTTTGTTACACATTGTGGGAGGTGGTCTCTGTGGGCTCGCAACCGGTTGTGTGGTACTCTTCACTACGCGACTCCCGAGAATCCTTCTCAAGATGACTTCCGTGCTGAAGGTAGCGGTCTAGTCGTTTCACGTCTCTCTGAGACGCTCTTGCCTGCTCACGTGATCCTTTATCAAACATGGAAGCCGACAACTCCTCGCGTCGCTTCTGTTTCAACAGACGCTCCGTGAGTTCGCTTCTAGGAATTCCAATATCTCTGCCTCTCCTAGCTGACTTCTCCGACTAACTCTGTAACCTTTTGTCTCTCAAGCTCTCGTCTCCAGGCTCCCCCTTCCATTCCGGTCTTCCCTTCTCTCTGGATTTCTCGCCGAGCCCAGATATCCATCGGCGTCACAATTACGCCAACCCTGATTTCGTCTCTTCTGAGATACCCGATAGACGTAAGTGCCCTTCTACCAGAATTCCTTTCCTTCTCTCCCGATTCTGATTCTGACCTTATTATTATTTCTTTTAGAGCTCTTGTCTCCCATTCACTTCTCCCTCAAGGCCCTAGATCAATCATCCTATCCTTCACTCCTGCCTCTGCTGGTGAGACATCTTTACTGTGTCGTTTATTTACCACTCCCATTCCCTTATTTACGAACTTACTCTGACCATTTTCCTTTGTGCATCCAGACAAAGCTTTCCTGCCTGCCTTCCACTGCCACTAATAGAAGACATTCATTAGCCATCCGGATCCACAACACTTCCAGATTCTACCAGGGTTTTCTTCCCTATCGAGGGTTTCCCTGGCGACCCTGTTCTTTCCCCTGGTTACTCCCACTCCGGGTCAGAGAGGACAGTGCCATCCTAGGGGAGCTTTCACTGCTGCACTTGGTTGTTCTCTGGCGGTCTACTCGATCTGACAAGGTGAGATTATTCACACTTTCTTAATTATTGCGGGAAGGGGTATCGAAATAACAGTCGAAATAACAGTAAGCGACGCCCAAAAAATAATATTGACAGACGAAGACCATTATGGAAAAACAAATGCAGCAATTAATGGCCGCTATAGAGGCCATGTCTTTAGAGGTACAGTCACTTAAACAGGACAATGTACAATTACGACAACAAGTTGCTAGAGCATTTTCTGACACTCCCCCGTCCACATTACACCCAATAATGTATGATGGCGACCCATACAAGCTCAAAGAATTTCTTGATAGCTGTACGGTCCAGTTTACACTTAAACCATGTTTTTTCCCAACGGATAAAGATAAGGTGGGGTTTGTGATTTCTTATTTATCTAGACCCGCATTGGCATGGGCCACGCCTTTGGTTACCTCAAACAATGTAATCCTTGATTCTTATTCTGCTTTCACTAATAGTCTAAAATGCATGTTTGGTAGGAAAGAAATCACAGTATCCTCTCAGGAAAGACTCCTTGACCTAAAACAGAGTGGAAAGGACCTATTAGGGTATATCACCCAATTTAAGCAGTTATCTTCCGAATTAGGATGGCCGGATGAGGGTCTTCTTACTCTTTTTCGTAGGGGATTAACAGACGAGCTGAAAGACGAGATTTCTAAAGTTCCTCGCCCAGCCAACCTGGCAGACATGATAACTCTAACCATGCAAATTGAATACCGTTTACAAGAACGATCCTATGAATGTAAAAAGAGCAAGGGTACCCGACCCTTTAGTGAATATTATCCGACAGGAAATAAACCACACGTCCAAAATGAAGAGCCCATGCAGATCGGAGCCGTGAGGGGACCACTCTCTGCTTCTGAAAGAGAAAGAAGAAAGACTTGTGGACTGTGCATGTATTGTGGTTCCTCTCTACACGTCTTGAAGGATTGTCACTTGGTTCTTCCACGACGTACCCCAAATCCTAAGTCGGGAAACTTCAAAGCCCTACCTCAAGGGAAAGAACGGTAGTGGCTCCAAATCCTATTTCCCCATATCGAATGGGAATGTCGCTTGACAAAGCTACTTGCCAAACCATGGTGTTGGTATCTTTATCCATGATTCTTTCAGGACGAGTTTTAACGGGCATACCAGCCTTGATTGACTGCGGAGCCGCTGGCAATTTTCTGGACAATGATTGGGCCACGAAACATGAGATACAACTTGTATCCAAATCCATCATTACTCCCATCCAAGGAGTGGATGGGAGCCCATTGAGCTCCGGCCCGATCAAGGAACAGACCGAACCGATTACTTGTATGGTTGCCAACCATAAAGAGACTTTGGTTTTTGACCTTATTAAAGCCGCTCACTTCCCTGTTATTTTAGGTCTCCCATGGTTACAACTCCATAACCCATATATTAATTGGTCAGCTGGTACTATATTTCTAGGGTCTGAGTTCTGTGTAAATCATTGTTTGTCTCAGGAGTCTGTGGGTGTTCATATCCCTACTGAAGTGTCAAACCTTCCAACAGGACCCACCATAAACCAACTAGAGATCATCCCTCTGTGTCATCGAAAGTTTCAGTCAGTTTTTGAGAATCCCATATTTCCCACTTTACCTCCTCATAGGAGGGACGATTGTCATATTAACCTTCTTCCAGAACAACCCATTCCCTTTGGCAGAATGTATGTTTTGTCCCAAAAAGAAAAGGCAGTTCTAAAGGACTATCTCCAGGCCAATTTACGTAATGGTCTAATCTCTGAGTCAGTCTCCCCAGCGGGCGCTTCTATTTTTTTCATTCCTAAAAAGGATTCTGATGAACTCTGTCCCTGTATCGACTACCGAGGTCTCAACAAAATTACTACTCCCGATAAGTACCCCATGCCATTAATATCTGACATCATAGAGGCAGTCGGGGGGCTTCTGTTTACACGAAACGCGATCTCAGAGGAGCTTATCACCTCATCAGAATAGCTCCTGGGGACTAATGGAAAACAGCTTTTCGCACCCCGTTCGGACACTTTGAATATCATGTGATGCCATTTGGTCTAGTGAATGCACCAGCAGTGTTTCAGCGATTCATGGATCACTTGTTCGCTGACATCTTGTTCCATTTCGTAATCATATACTTGGACAATATTCTTGTTTATTCCTCCAACCCGAAAGACCATATCAATCATGTTAACATAGTTCTCGGTCGACTCCAATCAAACCATCTCTACTGCAAAGCCTCAAAGTGTGTATTCCATCAGGAGCAAGTTACATACCTAGGTTTCGTGTTATCTAGCCAGGGCATATCTATGGATCCAAGGAAGGTGTCCGCAGTCTTAGATTGGCCCACTCCCTCCTGTGTTAAAGACATTCAGCGATTTTTAGGCTTTGCAAATTTCTACAGGAAACTTATCCCCTGTTTTTCTGAAATCATTCTGCCCATTACACACTTACTAAAGAAGAACGTCACATTCTTCTGGAACGAAGCAGCCCAAAGTGCCTTTCAAAATCTGAAAGAAATTTTCACTTCTGCCTCTATTTTGATCACCCCTGATCAGACTAAGCCATTTATCGTGGAGACTGACGCCTCTCAATACGCATTGGGAGCTGTGCTTTTACAATTCTCTGATCAGGGGGAAGAAAGACCAGTCGCGTATTTGTCTAGGACATTCAACGCAGCAGAACTGAATTATTCAGTCCTTGAGAAGGAACTTTTAGCAATTAAGCGGGCCTTCGAAGAGTGGAGACATCTGCTGTTGGGATCTTCATTTCCTGTCAAAATTCGCACCGATCACCAAAATCTCAGAGTACTCCAGAATGCCCAGACCACCAACAGTAGACAAGCTCGCTGGGCCTATTTCTTTCTCCCCTTTTGGATCGAATTCACCTTTCTTCCTGGAAAACATAACTTAAGGGCCAACGCTCTTTCTCGAAAAGATTCTCCAACTTCTAATTTCTGTACTGAAAAGATGTTCCCCACAACACGATTTATCGCAGTCATAACTGATTTTCTTCAAGAAGTACTGACAGCCACTAATCAGAACAAATTCCTATGTGAAGAAATTGCCGCTAACCATCAGCTCACGGAAGAGAGGGGCCATTAATTTTGAGGAGCTCAAGTTCTGATTCCCACTCCTTCCTTACAACAAGAAGTTCTACAAATGTGTCACGACTCCCGAGCAGCTGGCCATCGAGGATACGCCTCAACCTTGGAGCTCGTTCAACGACATTTTTGGTGGCCAGAAGTAAAGGCAGACGTCCGTGATTATGTTGTAGCCTGCACTATTTGTTCTCAGACTAAATCTCCTCGGATGTCTCCTCTGGGCTTACTTTCAAGGATGCCTATTCCTGACCGACCTTGGCAGATAATTTCCACCGATTTTGTTTCAGACCTACCTTCTTCTGAGAATAAAACCACTATCATGGTCACCATCGATTACTTTACCAAACTGGCGCATTTCACCCCATTAGTGAAACTTCCTGGAGCAGCGGCTATGGCAAAGATCTTTCTTTCCGAAATCTTTTCTCGACATGGACTCCCAGATACCATTGTATCGGATCGAGGCCCCCAATATACCTCTCTTTTCTGGCAGAAGGTATGTCACATTCTGGGAATCAAGAGAGCCTCAAGTTCCGGATACCACCCCCAGACTAACGGGCAGACGGAACGCTCAAACCAAACTTTGGAAGGATATTTAAGATGTTTCATCTCACCTGCCCAGGACAATTGGGTCGAATTGCTCCCATTTGCGGAATTCGCCTACAATAACGCCAAACATTCTGCACTTCACACCAGTCCTTTTCATTGTTCCTATGGTTATAACCCTTCATTTGTACCTACCGTTTCTATTCCTGCTTCCTGTTGCCCTGGAGTTGACAGTCTTATCTTGGATATACAAGAGGGTCAGAAGCTAGCCAGACTATCACTTCAAGAGGCTCAAGATCGGGCTAAGAGGAACGCAGACAAGCATCGTCGGGCAGCCCCTAATATCCTCCCGGGAGATTCTGTTTGGCTGGCATCCCGATTCCTTCCCCGGCATCTTGTCCCTTCTAAATTATCTCCCAGGTATTTTGGACCCTTTAAAGTCTTATCCTGGGTGGGGTCTGCTGCAGTCAGACTTGCCCTACCGACTTCCTGGTCTCGGATTCATCCAGTGTTTCACTTATCTCAAATCAAGTTGGTCGTTCAGGACCGTTTTCGGAGATCGGGGGCACCTCCTCCGCCTCCGGTCTTTACTGCTACTGGATCTGAATATGAAGTGGCCAATATTTGTGACTCTCGTTACAGGAGGGGTAAACTGCAGTTTCTGGTAGATTGGAAAGGCTATTCACCTGCTGAACGATCCTGGGAACCAGCTTCTGGAGTTCATGCTCCTAAATTGATTCGACGATTCTTTCTTTTTCACCCAGGTAAACCGGGTTCTCCCCCCAGGAGGAGGGGGTATACTGTTACACATTGTGGGAGGTGGTCTCTGTGGACTCGAACCGGTTGTGTGGTACTCTTCACTACGCGACTCCCGAGAATCCTTCTCAAGATGACTTCCGTGCTGAAGGTAGCGGTCTAGTCTTTTCACGTCTCTCCGAGACGCTCTTGCCTGCTCACGTGATCCTTTATCAAACACGGAAGCCGACAACTCCTTGCGTCACTTCTGTTTCAACAGACGCTCCGTGAGTTCGCTTCTAGGAATTCCAATATCTCTGCCTCTCCTAGCTGACTTCTCCGATTAACTCTGTAACCTTTTGTCTCTCAAGCTCTCGTCTCCGGACTCCCCCTTCCATTCCGGTCTTCCCTTCTCTCGGGATTTCTCGCCGAGCCCAGATATCCATCGGCGTCACAATTACGCCAACCCTGATTTCGTCTCTTCTGAGATACCCGATAGCCGTAAGTGCCCTTCTACCAGAATTCCTTTCCTTCTCTCCCGATTCTGATTCTGACCTTATTATTATTTCTTTTAGAGCTCTTGTCTCCCATTCACTTCTCCCTCGAGGCCCTAGATCAATCCTATCCTTCACTCCTGCCTCTGCTGGTGAGACATCTTTACTGTGTCGTTTATTTACCACTCCCATTCCCTTCTTTACGAACTTACTCTGACCATTTTCCTTTGTGCATCCAGACAAAGCCTTCCTGCCTGACTTCCACTGCCACTAATAGAAGACATTCATCAGCCATCCGGATCCACGACACTTCCAGATTCTACTAGGGTTTTCTTCCCTATCGAGGGTTTCCCTGGCGACCCTGTTCTTTCCCCTGGTTACTCCCACTCCGGGTCGGAGAGGACATGGCCGTCCTAGGGGAGCTTTCACTGCTGCACTTGGTTGTTCTCTGGCAGTCTACTCGATCTGTCAAGGTGAGATTATTCACACTTTCTTAATTTATTGCGGGAAGCGGTATCGAAATAACAGTCGAAATAACAACGTTGGGCCCACTTTTTTTGCCCAATTTCACTTTGTCATCACTTACATACCCGGTCACCAGAATCTGGTGGCAGATTCACTTTCTCGCCGATGTGATTACATGTCCGAATCGGACGCCTCTCAAGAATTGATGTTTCCACTTACCAAGCGGATCGGAGTCCTATCCACGTTCTTGAGACAAGTGAAAGAAGCTTCCGGAGGTCAATTTGAAGTGGATAAACATTCCAAGGACATCAAATATGACATCAAAGATGGCCTTTATTTTGTAAGAGGTAAATTGTATTTACCCACACTAACTTTTCGGAGGTTGGCTTTAACTTGGTGTCATGATTCCAAGATAGCTGGACATAGAGGCAGCAAGGGCACCTTTAAGTATTTACAAAGGCATTTTTACTGGCCTGGTGAGAGAAGATGTCATTCGTTATGTACAGTCCTGTGCAGTTTGTCTTCGCAAGAAGAGTTCACACCAAAAGCCGGTAGGGTTACTGGAACCCTGTGCAGCTCCTGACAGTCCTTGGAGTACCATCTCGACCGATTTCATCGTAGAGTTGCCTCAATCTAAAGGATGTACTTGTATCATGTTGGTGGTGGATTCCTTTATCAAACTGGCTCACTTCTCCCCCTTACCGGGGGTTCCGTCTGCAGCTGAAATGGCTGAGGTATTTGTGAAGGACATCTTCCGCCTCCATGGTGTACCTACGAAAATTATCTCCGATCGGGGAAGTCAATATACTTCCCGGTTTTGGAAGGACCTCTGTGGACGATTAGGAGTGGAGAGAGCTTTGACATCTGGGTTCCACCCTCAATCCAATGGACAGACAGAACGCCTCAACGGAACCCTTGAAGAGTATCTGTGATGCTTTGTAAACCTCCAGCAGGACAATTGGGTCTCCATACTACCCCTAGCTGAGTTTTCTTATAACAACTCTTTTCACTCTGCTCTTGGTATAAGTCCTTTTTTCTGCACCTATGGCTATCACCCACGTTCTATTTTACCTATTTCTGACTTACCCACCAACCTGCCTTCGGTGGATTCCACCCTCGCCCTCCTTCGAGAAATCCATGAGAAAGCTAGAAAGAGTCTCGGTGAGGCCCAAAAGCGCTACAAGTCACAAGCCGACAAACACCGCCACCCTGTTCCTGGATGGGAAGTAGGATCTCGGGTGATGTTGTCCACTAGATACTTACCTCGATGGGCATACCCCTCCAAACTTTCCACTAGGTTCATAGGACCATACAAGATCACACATGTGATCAATCCGATGGCATTCAGATTAGAACTTCCCAAAGGCCTTCGTAGGGTACACCCCGTTTTTCATGCTTCTCAATCGAAGCCATTCCACAAAGACACTTGGGCTCGTCATCCCAAAAGATCTCCTTTACCCACAGATTCCACCCAGGATGAGTATGAAGTTGCTCAGATCTGCGATTCTAGATACCGCAAGGGTAGAGTAGAGTATCTTGTACGGTGGAAAGGATATCCCTGGTCAGAAAATTCCTGGGAACCTGCCTCTCATATCAATGCCCCACTCTTCCATCATCCTGGCAAACCTGGGTGAGGACACTTTCGGAGGGGGCATACTGTCATGTCTCGGCAGGGATGGCGGGTTTGGAACCGCTGGCGTTATGGTCCGCCATAGCGTTTCGCATCACGTTCTTTCCTTTTTGTGGATTTACCGGTTTAGTTGTTGCACGTGCACATAACCGGAAGTATTTATTGTACCACTTCCTGGTTACGAACGCGTTGCAATGTTTCCGGGTTTTCCTCCTGTGTTGCCGTCACTCTCGTTGAGTGTTTTTTGTTCCACTCTCGGACTTTTGTCCTTTCTTCTAATTTTTTCCCTCTGTTTTCCCTCTAGTTCCTCTCCTTTCTGCTTCGCCCGCTCACTCCTCCTTCTTTTGCTCCCTCTTTTTCCCTCTCCCTCTCTCCCGTTTGCCCCCCTTTCGTTTCCCTTAACCTTCTTCCCTTTCTTCCTCGCCTGTTACCAGTCCTCTGCCTGCCTTACGGATCCTCTATTCCGCTCTTGCTCCATTCTGTCAGCCGTGTACCAGACCTCAGCCTGCCTTACGGATTGCCTTTGCCAAGCCCTTTATACCTTTCTGTCAGCTGTGTACCAGACCTCAGCCTGTCTCACGGATTGCCTTTGCCAAGCTCTTCGTACCTTCCAGTCAGCTGTGTACCGGACCTCTGCCTGTTAAATTCGGATTGTCTCTGCCACACGTCTGAAGCTCTACAGCCGCCATTGAATCTAACTTCAGCCTACCTTGCAGATTTTCTCACTGCCTCGAGTTTTCCATCTGCTCCAAGTTCCAGCCCACTCAAGCCTGTTCCACATTCTCTGGGAGGAAGTCTCTCAAGGTTTTTTTTGTGTCTTTGGCTTTTTCCCCTAGCGTGACGTTCACAGAGGGTTTACTCCCATCACACCTATCACGGTGGCACGGTGGCATCCTTCCGTGAACGTCCCTACCTCCATTAAAAAAAAGGAGAGACCCAAAAGTCATGAGAAAAGGAAAACCAAGAAGAAGGACGAAGGTGAGGAGTTGGGGGAGGGTGGAGAAATAGAGTCTTCTTTTGAAGAAGAGGATATTACCGACCCTAGTGACAGTGGTCTACTATCTAACTCAGTCACTACCAACTCAGGCCTAAAGCAGGGCTGTCCATTTGCGTCTATACTTTTTAACTTCTATATTAGTGACTTTTTTAATGTTATAAATAATGTTCACTCCTTATCATCGTATACCGTACCTATTGTATGCTGATGACCTGGTTCTCATTGATAGGACGCCAGTTGGTCTTCAGAGAAAGTTATCGGCTTTAACTTCTTATGCGAAGGTGAATAAGCTTGAAATTAACACAAAAAAATCTAATATTTTAATCTTTCATCATTCACTGAAAAAAACTGTGTTGAATTTTAATTGGATTCTAGCAGAAAATCCACTCACTAAAATAATTCAATACAAATACTTAGGGGTAAATATCAATTTAGATTCTCTTGACAAACCATATAAAGAGAAGCTTGTTCCGAGAATGAGACTCCTATCTATACAAGCAAAGTCCTTACAGAAAAAATATGGTGCCTTCTCTTGGCTACCCGCTAGGATGTTCTACTTACAGAAAATCATGCCAATAATTAGTTATGGAGGTCAGTCTAAAATCATGATGAAACCTGTTAATTGGGACTTTCTTGAAAGTATTTTCTGGAAAACTATTTTACCTGTTCCTCTAAATACTCCGGTAGCCCTTCTTCGGCATGAATTTGGGTTGATATCTCTAAGGGTGGTTGTCTCATGGGCAATGATTTCATTATACAGAAAAATATTACTTTCGACAACCTCCGCAAGAAATATGTTCCCTGTACTGAAAAATCTCATAGAAAAGGAGAATCCAACCACTCTTTCAAAATGGAAAAAAATGGTCTGGACATTTTACATGACGCCAATATCTCGCTTGACTTTCTTTTGGATTTTCCTTATAAAGCCAAACTTAAATTATACAATTATGATTGGATTCTAACACGAGAAAAATGTCAATCTTATTCAGCGTTCTAATCTGGAGCTTTTATAACTAAAACCCTCAATGATATACCTAATTATCTCAAAATATTTCCTGATAGACTATATGCTAACACCTTTTTGCGCTTCAGACTAAATTTATTATCTACCAAAATTAAAATGGCTTTGCACTCTAAAGATTATTCAATCGGTACTACATGTAGATTTTGTAATCTTGATGACAAACCAGAAACTATCTGTCATCTTAATACTGAATGTACAAAATTACTTGAAATAAGGACATTTTATTTTTTTAAACATTTTAAGGATAGCCAACTTTTAACTAGAGATCAAATGTGGTTTGAAGTTTTTAATGCATCTAAACATTGGCTGATTATTGACACTGTTAGATGTATTCTACATTTGAATTTAAGCCTCCAAAGTACGATTGTTTAAATGTTTGATGATTGGTGATTCACTTAATATGCTATATGGTTTATATATCTGAGTATTGTATTTGTCATCTATTATATAGTGATATGAGTTGCTTATACATTTGAAATTGAGTGATTATGTGACATGTGATAATTGAAAAAGTTGATTGTATCAACTAAAACTATTGTTTCTAATTTTAAAAAAAAGAAAAAAAGAAATGGGACTCGACTGAGCTGGTGCTTGGTTGCAGCAATTCTTCGCACAATGTTCCAGTTCTAAGATCCACTCTTAATTAACTGTGCATCATCATTTTTATTTTGATATCCTGCCGCCCTGGACAAACTTTAATCAGTCATTGTTTTTCAAGTAAAAACATAAATTGTTGAAAGCGTTGTGTTATTAGTCTTTATAAGTGTGCATTTTGTTTGGATATCAAAGATCTAAAAGCAGTGTGCTACCTTTTGCTGACTTGGTCATTCAGACTTGACCTTACTGTGCAGAGTTACTTAGCGCGGTATCACTATGGACTAAACGTGACAAGCCAGGTATCTTTTCCCTAAGCAGCTGTAATGCCAGCCTTGAGAAGAGAGGTGGTTAATCCCAGATTTAATGCTTGCGATGGAGTACAATGATTGGGATGGCCATTGTTGGGTGCAAACAATAGGGCATTAAGCATTAAAACCACCAGCATTGTGAAGCCCTAATCAAGTTCATATGTTTTAAGACCATACCCATGACCTATTCTGAACAACATGTATGTATATCATTTGTATGTATATAATTTGCTTTGCTATGTAACTAAATTGTATTATGTATGTGATTTATGATGTATAACCAAGCTATGCAATGTGCCCTTATACCTAAGGGTCTGGAGCGCAATACAAGTAATAAAACAAACAAACCGCTGTGCATATAAACAGCTGAGATGTACTGAAGCGGCTGTATTGTTTGCACTGCTACATTGCCTTTGTGAGAAGTGTGTGAGATGAAGCTGCGAGGAAGGTGCTGTTCTGGCAGTTCGGCTGGTGAGACTCTGGGGCTTTGAGGCTTTGGCCGTTAAGGTACGTTTGAAAGTGAACTGTAACATTAATTCCGGTGATGAACCAGCGACTTCAACTTCACATTTGCTTGTATTTACGGGATTCACTTCCCTTGTTTCCCCTCACAGTTTATAGATCAAAGACTTTCGATTGTACAGGTATTTTGCTTGTCCCTCAGTATGACCAATTTGACCTATTCCTCTGGTCTCCTATGGCCTTCTGGTATCTGTAGTTTCTCTCATATGGGGCTTGACCAGAGTCTTTCGAGTTAGCACCCACGTTGTGCCGGTTTCCCTCTGCAGCTGGTCTCCCCTTCAATACTTGTAACAGTTCTTTCATAGTTCATAGAACTTGGTTCAAAAACATTTTGCAATTCTCATTCAACACAGCCCAATTCTTATCATTTTCCCTTCCGACTCACCTGCTGTAATGAACTGCTTGGCTTTTCTTCTTCATTGGAGACAAGGATGGTAGCACGGTCACAGGAGCTTCCCTCGCTCCTGCATATCAGCGTAGGCTTGCCCCGTGTACTGTGGACATCTGCTGCAAGACACTTGTGCTATTGTTCGCGGTCTTAGGCTCTCTTCCTCGAAGGCTCCGCGGGTCTGGGATGAAAAGGGCAAGGTCACTTCTCTCTTTGCCACACTCTTGATTCCTGCCACCTTTCTCCTTCTTGTGAACTGCCATGCCTGATTAGCAGTCTTGTTGTG
The DNA here is from genome assembly GCF_040938575.1 of Ambystoma mexicanum. NCBI lineage: Eukaryota > Metazoa > Chordata > Amphibia > Caudata > Ambystomatidae > Ambystoma > Ambystoma mexicanum. The sequence goes on along the minus strand of NC_090924.1, from coordinate 331,901,165 downwards.
ATGTATGCCATGCTCGCCTTGCTCGTACTGGGACCTCATGCTCCACCTTTTATCCCTATGAGGAAAGGAAACGGCCATCAGGTGTGTGTGAATCAAGTTAATTGTCTGAGTCTGACCTTGCCTGATTCTCGTGTCGGGACATGTCAGGTAAACAGTCCTATTACAAGTCTGTTGTCTAAAGGTGTTTGTATCGTAAATGGGGGAAGTTAGAGATTTAGAATATCCTATGGGTTATAGAGAGGAAGAGGTTGCATGCTTTTACCCTGCTGGGGATTTGGGTAAGTTCGGAAGGGTGAGAGTTGTGGAGTGTGTGGTACAAACTGGAATGACCAGAAGTATTGTCGAAAGAGAAACAGGGAGATTTGTGGGAACTGTAGTGTTTTGTCTGAGCAGTTTGGGATTGCAGGAAATGATAATCAGAGGGACAGGATTGATAGGGTTTTGTCAAGGTGGATTTGGTATTCAGGAAAGAATAACCAGAGGGTCGAAGAGTAGAGTGATCGGAAGTATGAGAATAGGAACCAGGAAAAGCAGGATTCTGGGAGTTGTGGTTCCTAACAAGTTTACCAGATGATAATGGGTTGTTGGCTTTGCCTTTGGGTAAGAGAGATTCATGGAGTGGAAGAGATGATGAGCGGGTTTACCTTATAAAAGCTTCAGAGACTGCATTCCCCTCACCATCCTCTTCGTGATGGTACCGCTTCTCACCTGGGGTATTCCCATGAGCATAACCCCGGGGTCCCCTACCCAGGTGGTCCACCCCCACTGGTCCACCCCTAGGAACTGGATCCAACAGCGATGGAAGTGTGCTGGCCACCTGAATAAGGCATTCTCGAGGTTTCTTGGGGAGAATACCCTCAGGTTTCTCACAGTACCCTACCTTCAAACTATCGCCTGCTGTCCATGTTGGATGTGACAGGGAAGATCTTTTCATCCTTTTTCCTCAGAGAACTCCAAAATTGAGTTGAGGATTCTCATCTGCTCGATGATTTTCAAACATGTTTTCGCCCGGGATGTTCCACCTACCACAACTTGCACCTGGTTGATAGCCTCATAAGAAAAGTAAACTATAGAGGTGTCACTGGCCTCTATGCCACTTACATTGACTCCCGTACAGCATTCGATAAAATAAATCGGGTGCAAGCTTGAGGAGATGAGCTGTTCAGCCCATTTGCTCCGGATATTGACACTGCCACACACACTTTCTAGGGTGCCGGTCCGTTTGGACGGTGTTGGCCATTGTACAGACTGGATAATTACCACCAGGTTTGTCAAGCAAGGATGCTTGTTGGCCCCCATTGTTCAATCTGTACATGGCCGATCTTCCGTCACGACTGAGTGCCATTGCCCACTGTCCTCCTAAGATGGGCACGGCTCACAGTATCCAGTGCTTATAACGTGAAAAAAAAATAACAAAACAACTTTTAAACGACACCTAAATAACGAATTTTAAAGTACAAGTACATATGGGGGTGGGTTAAGGGATTAAAGGTGTGGCGGTAGTGGGGGGGGTAAAAAGGCAGTAGAAACTGGGAGCTTAGGGGGACCCCCCAAATTTTTCAAAAAATACAAATGCAACTTTTTTTTGCTATTTAGGTGCCATTTTTAAAGTATGTTGTTATTTTGGGTGTCGTTGTAAAGACATGGAACCCGGCTCACGTGACCACGCTCATGTATGCGGATGATCTGGTAATTTTTGATCACACATACGTAAGACATGTTAAGACAACTAAAGGCTCTGGGTATTTATGCTAGGGAGAATAATATCATAGAATATGTCACTAGTTATACTTACCTGGGGTTGATGCTAATGTTGTCAGAGCGTTATTCAGAATTGCTTTCCATGAACTCTATGAGAGCCGCACAGCTAACGGGTTTGAAACTTTTTGAAACTATCAGTTGGTCCCCAGCCGCCTGTAACATCGAGAACAGAACTGACTATCACAAGATCAAACATTCCTTCAACAAGTTAATCCTTTTGTGGGATTGTAACTTGAATTTCACACATCTGGAAAATGCAACATCTTATCGAATGGTTACACAGATGTCGTATGAGTTTTTAAATCCCCAAAGATATCTCATGGAATTTCCAGATCTGCAGTAAGAAACCTAATCCTAAGGTTTTGTTCTAACCAGCTCCCCATTATGTCAATCATTGGGCCAAGACCGGGAGTGCTGGTTAAAGGTAGATATTGTAGAATATATACATTCTCGCATATCCTCGCATTCTCGCATTTCTTGGAAACCCTGAGGCACGTCATGACAAAATGCAAAGTCCTTGGAAGTCTATATATGTATAATCTCAGAATATATGTGAGGGGGATACAAAGTGATTAAAACCAATAACTTTTGGTTTTATTGCTTAAACTCTGGATTAGTTAATTTGCAGATTTACTGTATATAATTTGAACAACAGTAGATAAACTCTTTAATTTAGAATCTGCATAACTTGAACTTGAATGCGCTGACCTTAATCTGCATATATGTTTGTTGTTTTCTTTTTCTGTTCCTTTTGATGTTATTCCTTCTTTTTCCATTTTCTTTTTGGGTTGAAATGGTGATGTTTATAATAATAATAATAATAATAATACTTATTAATTTTATACTGTATAATCTCCTTTTTATTTAGATTTTGTTTCTCTTCTATATATGTGAAAAGTTCCTTGTGAGCTGACCACATTAAATTAAATTAAAAAAATTTAATTAAATAGTGCTTGTTGGTTGGTAATCAACTTCGTGAGGATGAAATGGAGGAGAGCACATGTGTAAACATATTTTTCTCACTCCCTGTAAATCTAGCATTTTCAGACCTATAACACTTTTAGTTTTCTGAACTCAAGACCACCCTTTCTTCTCAATCGTGACATTATAAAATGTGTTTGGGTTTTCCCAGCAGGATAACTACATTTGTAACAGTGTTTTGTGCATTGGGTGAGAAAAGTGGTGTAGAGAGATCAGAGACAAGTTGGGGGTTGGGGGTTATACTGTGTAGATTTCGACCTAATGTTTTATCAACCTATCGCCTGAAGTCATTCATAACTAGATAAACGCTAGCCTCCTCCACCTGAACGGTTCCAAAACAGTGATCTTCCCGAGAAGCCCATTCTCTGACACTCAATGCTTCCTGGATTGTCCCTCGAAGCCTAACTATCCGTAGACCTCAAATGAATGCCCTGACAATCAAAACTGCCAACTCCAACCTATGCTACTGCAACAGTGAGTACAGTGGAATCCCCAAGAAAGACATTATGAAACTCCAAACCCTGTCACACAGGGCAGTCTCAATGGGCCTAAATAACAAAAAGGATCATGCAGGCTTTGCAGACTCCCTATTAGCTTCCTCTGCTAGAACAAATCAACTTTAACACTCTTTGTCTCAACCGTGAAGCCTTTTAGAGGTCTGGCACCAAGTACTTGATAAAGATACTCAAGCACTACCAACCGATGAGGAACCTCTGATTCAAGTCAGCTAACCTCTAGCTCAAGGCCACCAACTCACTGAAATGAACAGGAGAAATGATGTTTTCCATAAAGCGTTCAGAACTATAATTATAATTGTTATTTTATAACATGCTTAATACCAGGGACCAGTTTCTAAGTGCGAGCCGGGATTCGAATCTGTGTTGCTATGCATTGTCTTGCTTCCAAGACAAATGCGTTGCCTCTGAGCTATCCTCCCGGTCCAGTGTAACACCCATCGCCAGGGGTGAGACTGGAGCTGGACACCTCAAATTCAAAAGGTCAATGAAGAGCCTTTTTTCTCTGCTGTGTCTTCCACTCTGATCATTCGCCGCCTCAGTCCATAATTTATTACCCAGCATCCAAGACCTAAAATCTTATGAAAACCATGTTATCTGGAATCCAGCTCACTTAATTTGTCAGGAAACCGTAACCAAGTGGACTATGAAAACCTCTGTCCCCAAGCACCAGTCAGAGAGATTGCTATAAAGGTCACAGGTAGGTGAGAGCAGGAACACCGGACCCCGAACCGCTGCAAGAAAAGGGCAGTATTATGCCCCATGCTCATCTTCAAACTGCATGACAACACCAAAATACCTTACCATATCTAAAAGGAAAGAAGCAAGACATTATTATTCGAACTAAGAGGAACTTAAGAACTGCATATGAAGACTGTAAAGCAGCAAACCTAAGGAGTCGCAGCAGGCCTGGATTACCACAGGGGGGGCTTCCACCAGTGAAGTAACTTGGTCGCTGCTCGCCCCCCACATCTACGCGCCCCTGCCACGAGGAGCAGGACGGAGAATCCACCTTTTACTATATTAAGGTGAGGAGAGGGCCCAAGGGGGAGGAAGGAATTGAGGCCAAGGGAGGTGGGAAAACATAAAGACAATCTGGTATTGAATCCAGCTCTCCTATATTGCAGACCCATCTTTAACCAGAGGCCTTACCAAGGGACCAGGAGAGGGTTCGAGAGTGCAAATCATCCAACCAGGGCTGGGTGGCGTCCCCGTGGATACCAGGATACCAGGTGAGCGTAACACACAGGCGCCACGGCTGCCGAAAATGACGTGAAAACAGGCCGTCCAAAATGGAAAGGCCAGGACGCCTCACACCAAGATGCCGCTGCTGGGTGCATACAGAAGGCCTCGAGGTAGGAGGGCCACCTGGGTTACCTGGGTGTAGGGGTGGAGCTGTACTCTGGGAACATCTAGGGGTGACAGAATCTGATGTGGAAGGCGTGACAGAGCCCCCCGAAAAGGCCCACGACCCCGTGGGCTGGACGGATTGTCCCTGTGAAAACGGGAAACTAAAAGCAGGGCATTAACATTCCCAGCAGGTTCGCAAGACCCCTCCTCAACCAGTCCACGAGGGAAAATAGGCGACCTCTAATGAGACGAGAGCCAAGGATAGCGCTGACCTCAAACTCCTTGGGAGAGCATGGAGTGACAGGAGATGGCAGCAGTATAGCCAGAGTAGAGGATAAAAAAGGTTTCAAAAGGGAAGTGTGAAACACCGGGTGGATCCTCCAGGTGCCGGGAACCAACAAGCGATAAGCTACCTGATTGGTAACCTTCATGATTCTATAGGGACCCACAAAACGCAGTAACAACTTCCTGCAACCAGGAATGTACAGATGCCTAGTCGACAACCAGACCTTGTCACCAACATGATATAAAGGGGCCGGAGTCCGGTGCCTGTCAGCGGCCCGACACATAAAGGACTGTGCTTCACGGAGATGGGACAATGTCTGGTCATGAATGGTGGACAGATCCCGGAGGCAGGCATCGGCGGCAGGGATGTCCGAAAAAAGAAGGTCAGGTAGTGGCAGAGTGTGAGGATGTTGACCGTACAGAACGTAAAAAGGGGAAAAACCAGTGGATGAGTGGGGGGCGTTATTGTACGCAAATTCAGCAATGTGCAACACACCATGCCAGGAGTGTTGGAACTGCAAGGATAAGCAAAGTAAATACTGCTGAAGTGATTGGTTAACATGTTCTGTTTGGCCATCGGATTCCGGATGATAGGAGGATGAAAAATGAGCATCGATGCCAGTGAGTTTAGTGAGGGCCTGCCAAAAACGTGAAGTGAACTGTGAACCCATATCACAAATAAGGACAGAGGGGAGAACAAACAGGCAGAAAACAGAGCAAAAAACAAGTCAGCCAAGGTGGGAGCAGAGGGCACCCCAGTACAGGGAAAAAAACGAGCCATTTTGGTAAAGGAGTCAACAACGACCCAAATGGTGTTGTAACCTTGTACCTTAGGTAGATCTGTTACGAAATCCATGGATACCATATGCCAGGGATGGAGCGGGAGGGGCAATGGTTGGAGTAAACACAGGTTTTTGCACTGGGCACAGATGGGACAACGATTGACATAATTATATACGTCCTTGTGCATAGAAGGCCACAAACACCACCGTTGAAGCAAGGCCAGAGTACGCTTCTGACCGGGGTGTCCATTGATAGGGGCGTCATGTGACCATTCCAATGCGCGAAGACGGGTGTCATGAGTAGGTAGATAAAGCTTGTCCTGCATAAAAGGCAACTCGTTGTGAAGTACTAGGTTCCAATCTAATATCTGGTCAGGATTACAGGATGCCCATTGTTTGATGGTATCGAGTAGAGGGTCTGGAGGGGTACATAAACAAATGACATGTTGTCTGCCTAAAAGGGATTTAGGGAAAACTGGGAGGGAGTCACCACCAGGTAGACGTGACAGAACATCCGCTTTTCCGTGAATAGCACCGGGGCGATGTCATACAACCAAGTCATAGGCAGAGAAAAATAGATGCCAGCGTACCTGCTGACTATTGACACATCTAAAGGTAGCCAGATCCTGCAGGTTTCGATGGTCCGTATATACCGTGACCTGATGTTTGGTGCCCAATAGATGATGCTGCCAGACCTGAAAAGCATCTTTGATGGCCAGTAATTCTTTTTCAGTCACGGTATAATGGGATTCCGCAGTGGTGAATTCACGAGAATGAAAAGCCACTGGATGAAGAAGACCTGTGGTGGGACAAGACTGGGATAGAACAGTCCCTGATCTTCGGAGGTAGACAACAAGTATATCCGACCTGTAGGAATAACTGCATCCGGGACCAAGTCGATAGGGCAGTCATAGGAACGGTGGGGTGGAAGGTGTTCAGCACATCCCTTGTCAAAGACCTCTGAGTACTCTTGATACTCCGCGGGGATGCAGGGCACCAAGGCCCCTATCATATGATTAGGAGAGTTGGAGTCCATAGGTTGGGGGTCATCAACCCCTACAGTCAATCGAGCCAGGGCACCTAGAACCTGGGATGGAGATGTCAAGGTATCTGAAATCGTGAGACAGTGTTCCTGGCAGTAAGGGGACTCAAAGAATACTCTCTCACTTGACCAATCAATGGATGGGTTATGAATACGCAGCCAAGGGATGCCCAATATCATGCCGAATTGAGGTGTAGTGATGAGGTCGAAAGACACTGTTTTTCTATGAGTGTCCTGAATGATCAGTGTAAATGGAGCTGTGTCTTGCAAAATGGGACCAGATACAAGGGTGGTGCCATCTACTGCCTGCACATATTCAGGTTTTTTCTTATTCTGCAGAGGCAGATTCAAGGAGGCCGCTATTGTAATGTCAACGTAGTGGCCCCCAAATCGATAATCAATTGTACTGAATGGTCAAGATCATCGGAGGACAAGGGGAGGGCAGTACCACTATGGGTTTTGTGATGCTGGAGAAAACATAGGGGCTTGCCATTGGCTCGTCCATGCCCCCGGAACTAGGGACGAGCCTTCTGAAAATCTTGTGGTTTGGGACCTGGGCGCCTTGGGCATTCCCTGACATAATGTCCCTGCAGACCGCAGTAAAAGCAAGCATTGGCACTCCGGCGTCTCTCCCTCTCCGTGACAGTGATCAGACTCCTGATGCCCCCAATTTGCATGGGTTCACTGGGTGCAGGGACTGATGCTGGGGCAGGGGAAGCAAACCAACCAGAACCCCTACCATATTCAGATCTACGCTCAGTGTGTCGGGCATCTACCTGTAAAGCCAAGTCAACTAACTCTGGATATTGAGCAGGCAATGAGGGAACTACTGCTAGTGCATCTTTCATGTTGTCATTCAACCCTCGGTAAAACACCACAGCCTTCTTGCTCTCAGGCCAGGATGTCTCAACCGATAATTGATTGAAACGGGTGATATAATCAACCAAAGAGGACTTTCCTTGGGTCAAGTTTAATAGTTCGAGGTTGCAGTCTTGTGCTTTGTGGTGGGTGTCGAATGCACGTGTCATTTCAGTGACCAATCTATCAAAGTCATAGAGAACTGGGCTATCGCCTTCAAGCAGAGGGTTGGCCCAAGTGGCAGCAATTCCACTCAAATGGGAAAGGATGAAGGCGGCCTTTGTAGTGGAGTCAAAAAAAATGCTTGAGGGCGACAAAGGAAGTGTAACTTGCATTGGTTGATAAAGGTATGAAACTTTCAGGGCTCTCCCTGGAACTTCTCGGGAGCTGCCAAGCGGAATGGGGTAGGGACATAGACAGGAGTTGGCTGGTTAGGACCACTAGGAGCACTGGGGTTTGGTTGTGGATCCCCAAATTCCGGGTCTGCGGGCAGAGCATGTCGTTCACTTTGGATGGTATCCAGTCGCTGGTGTATGGCTGCCGTGGCGGCTGACATATCTGCCCGCAGGACCGTAATTGCCTGAACTAAAGTGGTTACCGGGTCTCCTGCGGCGGCTTCCATAGTCCAGGTAGAGGCTTTTCAGTCTGTCAGGAAACCGTAACCACGTGGACTATGAAAACCTCTGTCCCCAAGCACCAGTCAGAGAGATTGCAATAAAGACTCGCTGACCGTTTATTGGGGCCACAGGTAGGTGAGAGCAGGAACACCGGACCATGAACTGCTGCAAGAAAAGGGCAGTATTAAACAACTGACAGTGTTTCTGTAAACAATAGTGCATAGTGGAATAGACAGTGAACACCTACCTAGATGAGGGCGGCAGTTGTGCGCTGGGAAGAGGGTCTGTCTCTACACCTGTATGGCAGCTATGGAAAGCCAGGAGGACTTGGGGATCAGGAAGGTGGACCCAGCAGCTGCAGATTGATGATGGCGTGCAGAACTAAAGAAGAGATTCTGCTTAGTTCCAAAAAATACAAGAGTGCTGCCAATAAGCGTGGAAGAAATGGAGTAGCAGGAGAAACCCCGTAGCAAGCCAGAGGTTCCTTAAGGTAGCTGGAGTAATTAGGATGTAGACAGAAGCAATCCGATGTGCAGTCCATGGTCGTAAACCGTGCAGGAGTTGAACAATCCAAAAACGTGATCCAAGCACAGTCCAGTAAACAGAGCGTAGTCGTCAGTAGTGCCGGGAACTAACAATCCAAACGTAAGCCAGATGCAGTCCAGGGACGAAGCAAAGATTCCAAAACCAAATGGATACAAGGTAACAAGGTCGAGGAGTCGCGTAACTGCCGAGAACAGCTGAAAAGCAAAGTTCTGGGGGAATGACTTCCTTATGAACAACCCGTTCCGATCACATGATCGAAATTAGCGTGATCAGGTGATTGGTTCTGCGTTGCTCGGCTGTTGCTTGTTCCTTGTCCCCATGGCAACCGCAATCTCCATTGCGGCCACAGGCGCCACGGTTGCCGAAAATGATGTGAAAACAGGTCATCCGAAATGGAAAGGCCAGGACGCCTCACACTAAGATGCCGCTGCTGGGTGCACACAGAAGGCCTCGAGGTAGGAGGGCCGCCTGGGGTACCTGGGTGTAGGGGTGGAGCTGTACTCGGAACATCTAGGGGTGCCGGAATCTGATGTGGAAGGCGTGACAAAATTGTTGTGAATGATAACCTTAATCTTTAACTTTTCAGATATCTTTCCCCTACCTCCTACCCTTTTACCACCCACTTTCCCTGCCCTTTACGGCTCTTACGTGGCTTTAGTATGCATTGCCATGTTACAAAAAACAGATAAATAAGATATGATATGATATGGCATTTCTAACGCGCCTATACACAAGTGTTTCAAGGCGCGACGAGGCAAGGGGGAAACAAGGGAGGACAGACAACGATTCTTCTAGGCCACGTGTCATTCAGATCGCGCAACTGCATGGGAAGGGGGGAAAAAGGAAAGGTGCACGGGGGAAGGGAGAGGGGAAAGTGCAGTACATGGGAAAGAGTAATAAATAAGATAAAATAAGACAAATAAAACAGCCAGATTGTGGCAAGTGCAAGGAAGTGCAGACATAAGTGCTGGTAGGGGGACTGAAGGGATACAGAAAAACGGTCCCCAACTGCAGGGGTTGCCAGGGAGGCAGTGCAGGTGGGCACTTGACGGGGCCTGGGCCAGAGATCAGAAAAAAGGGTGGCCAGGTAACCAGTGCAATTTCAGTCAGGAGTTCAGCAACAATGGGGAGGAGAGAAGGCAGAAGCAAAGAGGAAGGTTTTGAGGTGTTTCCGGAACCGGTGATAGTTCTCCTCGAGTTTCAGGGTGGCAGGAAGGCTGAAGAGTGATCTTCCACCAACTCGTTGCTTGGAGAAGCAACTGACCCTGAGGGAGTTGGAGGCAGATGAGCGAAGAGCTCGAGAAGGAAGATATTTAGAAAGAGAGAGTTGAAGGTATTGCGGCCCCAGATGCCAGAAGGCCTTGTGTACAATGCAGAGGGTTTTGAACTTAATCCTCGCAGCCACTGGGAGCCAGTGCAGAGATTTCAGTCCTGGAGAGATACAATCCCTGGGTTTGAGGCCAAGGACAAGTCTCGCAGTCCTGTTCTGGATAAGTTGCAGAGGGCGGAGAGTGGAGGCAGGCAGATTTAGATAGAGGCTGTTACAGTAGTCCAGCTTAGAGAGGACCAGGGCTCTGGAGACAGTAAGCTTCTGGGGGAAGGAGAGGAAAGGAAGAATACCCCTAAGGAGGTGCAGCTGGTAGTGTGACTTCTTAGCGAAGTCAGAGATGTGAGGGGAGAAGGAGAGTGCAGAGTCGAAGATGGCCCGAGGTTTTTAGCCTTGCAGGTGGGGGTGGGAGGAGGGCCAAGAGAGGCCGGCCAGAAAGCTGCAGGGAAGGAGGGAGTGGGTGTGCTGATGAGTAGAATCTCAGTCTTACTGGCATTAAGGCAGAGGTTGTTGGCGGCACACCATTTCTGGATGGCAGACAGACAGTCAGAGATGAGGGAAGGAGAGGAGGAGGAGGCCGAGGGTAGCCAGAAAATGAGCTGGGTATCATCCGCATAGCACTGAAAGTTGGGACAGAGAGCAGCGATGCGCTGGGCAAGGAGTGCCAGGTATTGGTTGAACAGCCAGGGAGAGAGGTTAGATCCCTGGGGGACACCATAGGTAGAGAAAAAGTGGCTGTCCAGGGCACAGTTTGCCCTCCTGCCAATACGTGCCAAAGGAATTCTAGATTTGGCAATAAAAAAAGGTTATATCATTACCAGAGTTACCATGTATGATGATTTTAAAAAGATAGTTTGGCAATTAATAGAGTTAAACAACTTTACTATTTATAGGTTTGTCAGATTGAGTAGCCATAGTTCTTTCTTTCTTGTTCATGTCTTGTCAAGCCTTGGTTCAACTTTAAATGTCCTCTTATTCTTAGTTTTGTCTCTATTAGAAAACAATAGGACTTTTAACTCTACGTTGCAAGGTTCAGTGGTTATCCTTTCAATGGCTTTAACAATTTTAGTAAGGAACCGAGAATCCAATGTTCCAGGATTCAATGTTTCCTCTTTCATTCTTTATTGGAAGCACGGGGGAACTTCACCTTCAAATTCCATGTTTCACTGCTTCTCCTTTAAGTCTCTTAATCAAGTCTAGGTGAGAATTTTGACTTCAACCCCCTGAATTCAACGTTTTCCCCCAATCTCTTGGCCAACAGTAACTAGGAACTTTCACTTTACGTTCCATATTTCTGTATTTCTCCTTTTAGTCACTTTCTCAGTTGGCTGTAGGAAATTCTTCCCAAACTTCCAGCCCGTAGCCCTTTCCTCTTTCAATCAGTTTCTCAGTGGGCTCTTAGAACTTTGCCTCCAAGTTCCACCATGCATCACTTCTCTTTTTGGTCACTTTCTCGGGAACTTTGATGCCAAGCCTTCCTCTTATCCGTACATTTCCTAATTGCCACAAGAAACTTTGCCTCTAACTTTCATCATATGTAGTTTCTCTTTTTAAATCACCATTTCAATGTGCCTTAGAATCCCTGCATCCAAGCTCCATAATGCAGCTTCACTTCTTTCAGTTACTTTCTCAAGTGGCTCTAGAAAGATTCCCTCCAGGTTGCAGCATGCAGCTGCTTTCCCCTCTCAATCTCTTTCTCATATGGCTGCAGGAACATTCACTCCAAGTTCCAGCATGCTGTGTATCTCACTACAAGCAATTCCTCACTTTGCTCTAGGAACTGTTCCTGCAGTTTCCAGCATGCAATATTTCTTCTTTTAGTGGTGGAGTAATTTTTGTCCATCACCTGGAGGAAGTCATCAATGGATTTGGATTGTAGTGGTCGACTGCATCTTGGTCAGAAGACAGACTGGTAGTTGTGTAGGAGGTTGTGTGAGGTGATATTTTTGTGTAGTAGAATGGCAACGTTTTTTCAGTTACCTTTCCAATGAAGGGTAGGTGTAGGAAGGGGCAATAGTTTGGTCTTTTGGGTTGATAGTGGCCTTCTTCTGCAGGCGAGGATCTGACCCACTGTCGTAGTGTTAGGGAAGATACTGTGATTCTTTGAACATGAACTTGAGAGTAAATGGTTAAAAGTCAAAAGTTATTGTTTTTTCGAACAAGAGACGCCCAAAAATCATGAACTGGAGGGTTGGCGGTAACCCGCTTGAAAGGGTGGACTCTATTACATACCGTGGTTACCATGTCACCAACACACACTCCAAGGAGAGTTGGAAAACTCTGATTAGGGGGAAATGCTTGCCCCTACCATCAATGAAGAGGGTATACTCACAATTATGTCACTTTTTCGCTCAATCGTCTGCTCCAATACTATCTTTCAAGTGTGGAGGCCACTTTGCATTATGGCCTGGATCTCTGCCTCTTCGACATGGGGGACTTCCTTAAGTCCCACCAGGGAACTCCCCTAAAGAAAAATTTGGGGTTATCTATCTCTATTTCTGAACACAGTAATAAGACAAGAGTTTGGGCTAATTTCATTGGGCACAAGAGTGAAATGGAGGAAAATGGCGGAATATGCCAAATTGTTAAATCCACCAGCCATGTCTCTCTACCAGAGCTGGGGCGGGGGAGCAACATAGAGAATCTGGGGCTTCCATCATAAACACTTGCCTTGATAGGGTCATCTAAAGAAGATCTTTCCTATAATTTGGCCATGGTCAACAATAAGCTACATAAATACAACTGGGCGATCTCCTCAGATCAGTTGGGGAAATATAGTATGTATACTGAAAACAGCAAATTCCTCACTAAAGGAGAAGAACTTTCCAGGTACATTCATATATTTCCGTGTCCTAAACGCAGGACTATTTACCTGCGTTTTAGGCTAAATCAGATCCCTACTTTGGAAAGGACTAGCAAGTGGGGATTGGGCATCAGCAGCCATAGCTGTAGATTTTGTAAAAACACTCTCATTAAAGAAACCATTAAGCATCTGGTAGCTGATTGTCCAGCAATGCAAAAGGAAAGAGCCACTCATATGGGGATGGAAACTGTTAATGAATTTACCTGGACCAGCTTGATGGCTAGTCAGGGACAGTCGCTGATTTTGGCTTTATGTGGCTTCCTTGCCTTGTTATTGAAGAAAATCTCGCTACTATGATGGTGCATATTAACTCTTCACTCCCTTACTCAAGGAAACAGTGTGCTATAAGCACTGATGTGATATGTTCTTATGAATTCTGATTTAATTAAGGGAAACAAAAAAAAGTTTGCTTGTTTTTCTTTTACATTTTGTATGTAAAAAAATGTTTATATTTATTTGTGTGATCGTTTTGCCTTTGTTTTTTTGTATAAGGGAAAGGTTTATACAATTTATGTCTGAACCAAAACACTTAATAAAACAAAAAACAAAATAAAAATGTTATTATGTAGGGATGATATATATGGGAGTTTCCCTTCCATCCTGAAGGTTTTAACAAAGGAGTGAGGAGGATGTACAAAAAGAGTACTTAAATCGGGAGGAGATTTGATGTATAATTATAGGCCAAACAAATTGGGGTCTCCTGATTGAAGTTGCCAAATGCAGTTATCAAAAAGGCACTTGGTACTATAAAATATGCCCCTTCGATTAGAAACTTAGCACAATTCCTCATCTGGACTCACAGATGAGTGTTGTCACTTTTTGGCTCATAAGTGTTGTTTTGTAAAGCAGACTCCTAGGATCTGATATAGACATTTATAGAATAGTAGTACCATGGCTGGCACTGCTGGCTGCAGCCTACTGGTGCAACCCCCAGGCAACACTTACTATATCATCCTATAGCATCACTTCCTCTTACTCAACATTTCTGGAAGGGGTATGGCTTTAGGCGTGTTGATTGTTTCACTGGCTGCCTACTAACCCTCACTGTAGTTAACCAATCTCCACCAAGTTCTCTACTGCCTATTGATTCTCACTTTGCTTACTTTAGCTCAGTAATTCAGCATCTCCTATCTCCCATCAAGAAATCACTGCTTTCCTCACTCCTGTCTACGCTCTACCTTGGGTGGATCGTTCCGTTAAAGGCAAGAATTATGTTCAAAACTCTCTGCATTACTCACAAATGCCTCTCCAACACGGATCCCAAGTGTCTTAATAACACCATTATTAATAACACCATAATCAACACCCCCGTAAGAACACTGAGATCTAACAACAGTATCCAACTCCTTATCCCACGCTTCAAACTTGCCAGGGCAGGTGGGAGAAGCTTTCAAGTTATGGCTCCCAAAACTTGGAACTCCCTCCCTGTGCACACCAGAAAGGAGCCATCCCATTTGAGATTCAAGAAGATGTTAACAACCTAGCTTTTTAACCATACTAACTCCTGCTAGACTCGTCTGCTGGACAAACCAATATTTTCCCCAGCCTTACCCACTCTGTCCGGAACTGTCTTTGTGGATTTTAGTTTCACCAAGTGCAAATGCAACAGGATAGTGTCAACCCCATGTCTGCAACCAGTGCCCTAGTAGTGTAACTCATCATGTGCATTATGTTCAGCTGTATTATTTCTGTACATAATGTAACAATTTCTCACTGTAACCAGCAAGTTAAGTCTTCTGTAACCTATGCCGTGACACCCCTGGGTTTTGGGCGTATAACAAATGCAATAAATACAACATTTAAAAAAAAATCTTTAACAAATCCCGTCCATATGCACTACCCAGAGTGCTCCTCTGCAACCCTTTACTGATCTTCATACAAAGTAGAATCGTCAACCACTATCCACATTTTGCCGGAGTTCCAGACATATCTCACCTTCATGTAATAGCTAAAATAATTTAATTCTTATTTTGTGGTGGTTTCAATTAATGGATGCTCTCTTTGTCTATTCCCAGGTGATGATCTTTCCCAATCTCAGCTTGAAGCAGGAGGCATTTGTAACTGCCTTTGAATTTGTGACTCAAAACTTGCTGCAGCCAACACAAATGAGGTTTCAGGTTTACGTTCCAAGTTGTGAAGAAAGTAAGTCAATAGCTGGCATCAGTGGGCATCATGCATCAAGAAGATGATATAGCTAGGTCTGGGGATCATTGACATCTAATGTGTGTACTCACTCTGGACCTACATGATGAATCAACGCCTCACGTTACAGGCAGTTTGGTACCAAAGTGAGGAAGGTAAATGAAGGACCCATGTCACTTATACACAGTTGATGCATGTAGCAAGATGTAGACAAGGTGATCCCTGATTTGTGTCAATACTAAGTTGCTTTATGCATCAAGACAAAAAGATGGTCTGCAAAGTATGTGTGCTAATAGTACTCAGTTATTGTGTGTGTGTGTGTGTGTGCGTGTGTGTGTGTGTGTGTGTGTGTATCAGGTATGTCTTTCTGTCTCTGTCCCGAAAGGGCTATGAAGAACGGCCACTCCAGTATCTGTGTCCTGAGTACATTTCTACACAGCAATGTCCGCACTACAGTGTGAAGGATAGTCCCATAGTCCCAACCTAAATAAATGATACTGATTTCATGAACACAAGGTGTACATGATTTGGGCATGGGGCCCTGTGTGGCATTAGCTAGTGATTCCACACTTACTTCGACTGGTATCTCTCATGTTTTGCCGCTCATAGGAATTGTGGAATCATAGAGCAGTCCTGGCTCTGCGAGACCCCATGAAAGCTGTGACTGGCAAGCTCTACTGCATGACAATTACCATCCTCGTCAACAATTGGCTCTCTAGAGTGGATTTACAAGGTACATGTACTTACCGACTTTGCATGTGGATCCTAAGCACATCGACAAATTGCACACTTTGCGCTTGCATCCAATTCTTTACTCACCCTATAAAAGTTCCCACACAATGGATATGGAATGAGTTCATATTTTGCATTCTTCCTTGACCGTTATATTAAACATGATAGTTGACGCACCTGACCCATAAATACAATCCCTGGTAGAAGTAAGCTACAACTAATCTGATAGTCAAGCAGCAAATAAATCTAGGTTCCCTTCTACACTGGCACCACAAAGAAATATGCACTTGGTGCCAACATGCCTCCCAAGACACTGTTTCCTTACAACGCTCACACGCCAGTGATCAAGTCATTTCTTCCCGCTGTTGGGAGGAAAAAATCTTCAAATTTTGCAAAGAACCAAATACTTAGGAAAGCAGAGAATAAAATAAGGTTGTTTGCAGCAGGATTGTGTAAATAAATTGCCTGTTCCAAGGTTGAGCTCTCACAGAAAAATGTGAAGCAATGACGATGCCAGAGTGCAGTGCGTTTTTACCATGATCGGCTATATGGCTTCCATATGTGGCAACTGCTTTGTCATCATGTTGGCTTTGTAGTTCTGAGGAGAGCTCATTTGTGATTGGCAGAGCTGCCTCCGTGATGGCATGTGGCTGATCTGTGTTCATGTTCCATAGCTCTATTGTATTTTGTCTATTTTCAACTAGTTGCACTATCCTGCTCAGCCAAGCATACACGCACATTCCTACAAATAGCACTGCTCACTGAGTGCTGCTTACTTGTTTATTGTGGTGATATGCACCTGCAGACATCATTGTTTGCGTCACCTTGTGGATGCTGCTTGGTCATCATGTCTTTGGTTGCCTTGATGGGGTTACTTAGTCACACTTTGGTTAACCTATCTCCTTCCTTTATGATACCTATCTTCTTGCCTTCCTATAGTGAGCACTGTTCTATCTCTTATTGAGTGTTCTTCGTATTAGTGGTGTCTATCTTTGTGAATGCTTCTCCTTATTTGGTTCTTGCCATGTTGGTCATATTGAGCCTGTATGCTTCCATTGAGTCTTCTATCTGGAGTCTCTCATTTCACGCCTTCCCAAATAATCCTGCACCTAGCGTCTGCTACTATTTCTACTGCACGTGACTAAGCCCCACCAGGATATTTGTGGTCCTTTGAGTAACCTTATTTCGAATGGATTGTGTCTTCCCACGTATTCCTCATCGTCAGCTCTTTTGGAATGTATTTTCGGCAGAGGGCGCTGTGCATGGATGCGGTTGACTCGATGTCCCTCGTGGGCCTCAACGCCATTGCAGGTATAAATAACATGCGCAGCGCCCCTTACTTCAGTCCAGTTTTTTTGCCTTCTTCGAACAGGATAACTGGCATTAGCGTATCAAAGACAGTATCAGTAGAGGAAGGATTGTGTCCTCCCACGTATTCCTCATCTTCAGCTCTTTTGGAATTTATTTTCAGCAGAGGGCGCTGCGCATGGATGCGGTTGACTCGATGTCCCTCGTGGGCCTCAACGTCATTGCAGGTATAAATAACATGCGCAGCGCCCGTTACTTCAGTCCAGTTTTTTTGCCTTCTTCCCACAGGATAACCGGCATTAGCGTATCAAAGACAGTATCAGTAGAGGAAGGATTGTGTCCTCCCACGTATTCCTCATCATCAGCTCTTTTGGAATTTATTTTCAGCAGAGGGTGCTGTGCATGGGTGCGGTTGACTGGATGTCCCTCGTCGGCCTCAACATCATTGCAGGTATAAATAACATGCGCAGCGCCCGTTACTTCAGTCCAGTTTTTTTGCCTTCTTCCCACAGGATAACCGGCATTAGCGTATCAAAGACAGTATCAGTAGAGGAAAGAGCGCACGGTGTAATGCACAGAAATTCTACTGTGGTGTAGGCTGCGAACAGCGATGAGGAATACGTGGGAGGAACATCCAGTCGAAAGAACGTTACCAGGGGTAAGTAACTTGTTCTTTGAAAGGATTGTGTCCTCCCACATATTACTCATCTTTTGATAGCTTCCCAAAGCAGTGTAAGGTTTGGAGGAGGGATTTACTTCAGTATCATCTTTCTGCAATAGCTGACGCTTTGAAGATTATGGCAGGCTTTCGGTTGCCTCACGAAACGGCGACATTCGAATAACATGGCCCCTTCATCGACTTCATCGACCCCGAAGACTGGGTTTAAGGAGTGCCATTATTGAGGTGACAAGATGCATAAAGGCATGAAGCTGCAGAACATCCGAAAATTACAGGTTCTCCAAAACAATGCCCTCAGAGCGGCTCTCAACATCCCTAGATCGGCACACATACCAGCCGTCAGATGCCAACAACACTGGCTGTCAGTACATGAAAGGATCATGTTCAAATCACTCACTTTAAGCCATAAATGCCTTCACCAGATGGCCACCTCCTACCTGTCGGACAACATCATAATGACTCATAGATCCAGACCTACGAGAGCAGCTTATCAACACCTACTCTCCATTCCTAGGTTCAAGCTTCAAATGGTTGAGGTAGGAGCTTCCCCGCTTTGGCTAGCAAACTGTGGAACTCTCTGCCGCCCCAACTATGAGCTCAGGAATCAGTCTGGATCTTTCTGAAAAAACTCAAAACACATCTATTCACTCTAAGCCCTAAGAACTAAGCACTCTTACCTGAATAACATTTCCGATATCGTCCTCCCTCCTTCTATCTGCACTCATTGTAAGTAACCTTGCTGTTGTTTCTCGTGCTCTATGTATTTCTTCTATACCAGTTTATGTAACTCATGTAACTGCCACATCACGTCTATCTCTGTACCTGCTTGTGTAACTCATGTAACTGCCACATCATCTAAGAAAGTGCCCTGATGCATCCGGTCTTGAAGCGCTATATAAGCTTCAAAATAAATAAATAAATACGATTTCGATAACATTGGGTCCCTCCGTAGTGTCTTGGTGTCGAGCACAGGACGGCGGACTGCGGGTCATGCCAGTCAATGACAGGTAAAGCGTTGAAGGAGCGCAAGGGGAGGTTGGAAGCGGGTAGGCCCCCCATGAAATCCCCTTTGATGACACCATCGAAAAGGCGCTTGTCAGACGAGTCAAGAGGCGACTCCACGGAAGAATAGGTGTAAGAAACGCTCTAATTCCCAAAGATGAAAAAGGCACCATGGATCTCCTTCCTCATCCCCTGAATCCTCGCTGGAATGGAAAATAGCCTACCCAGGTAAATCAGCGACTCCAGCCGAATGGGAGGTCTTTCCTGTTGCGCCATCAAAAGCTGACAAGGAGAAGTCCAAAGGCCAAAGCCAACAAGGAGAAGTACAAGGCCAAATTTTGTGTGCCCTCACGCCCGGGAGAGAAACCTTCGGCCCCTCGAGAACCTTCGAGGTCTCGACTTGATGACCGGACCAGTCCTCCTCTGTCGAAGACCCCATCGAGTCAGGGGTCGAGTCCTTCGAGGACTCCATCGATGCCCATAGCGTCGAAGCCTGTGATGCCACAGGTGTCGAAGACGTTAACGCCAACAGCATTGAAACCTTCGATTCCCTAGAAGGAAATAGAAAAAAAAACTTCAAGGCACTCCCTTAAAAGGATTTCTTTAAGTCCTTATTGTCCATATTTGAAGAACATGAGCCATCCGACCAGAATACATGGCCCTTCGGGCTTGAGTATGAAACACCTATTGTTCCTAAGGCCCTTATTTCGGAGGAATCTAGAATGAAGGACCTCTATGAAAATTTACAGACAGCAAGTGGCATTGATACATCGCCAGAGTTGGAATTTGGCACACCAGACCCAGCAGAACATGCAGATGCTTCGTATAGACAGTTAATGTCTAGAGTGATTGAATTTTTAGGATGGGGCCATGTCTGGCCAAGCAACGTCTGCTTCACCCGCCTCAAAATCTCTCTGAGACCTTAACCCACAAAACCCTGGTGGGAGGCATACTCACTCAGCATCTGCAAGAATGGCGAGGCATTACTTCAGATGCGTGGGCTTTGCAAACAGTAGCCCAGGGTTACTGCCTCCCCTTTTTAAGAAGGCCATGGGATAATCCCCCGGGGAGCCACTCTTTCAAAGTTCCGGATCCATTCCTTTTGCATGAAATGTTGAGCATTCTAGAGAAAGGTGCTATAGAAACAGTACATGTGACGGAAAGGAACAAAGAGTGGTATTCTCCCTATTTCCTAATCCCCAAGAAGGACAGTGGATTGAGGCCCATCTTGGACCTGAGATGCTTGAACAAGTTCCTCAGGAAGGACAATTTCAAGATGGTCACCCTTTCACAGATCCTTTAGGCCCTCCAGCTTCAGGATTGGATGGTGTCATTGAACCTTCAGAATGCTTACTTTCATGTTCCTATCCATCACAAGCACAGAAATTACCTGAGATTCGCAGTTGGCGGTTCTCATTATCAGTTTTGAGTTCTTTACCATTTTGACTGACTTCCGCCCGAGGGTTTTCGCTAAGTTGATGGCAGTGGTGGCAGCAGGTCTCAGGAGAGGGGGGGATTCATGTCTACCCCTACCTTTATGATTGGCTGATCAGGGCCTATTCTCCCGAACAGGTCCTGGAACATCTCAGCATAACCTGCCACTATTTCTACAGACTGGGCTTCTCCCTCAATTTCAAGAAGTCCCACATGGTACAATCTAAAAGGCTTCTAGTTCATCAGCAGTCCTGGATGCATCCTTCGGAAAAGGCTTGCCACCCGAGGTGAGGGCTCAACACATTCTGCAAATGGGCACCGAATTCCAGAGTGCCCAGCGTCTTCCGGCCTTCAATTTTTTGAGGCTGTTAGCCTCATGGCATCCTGCATTTTCCGGGTACCAGAGGCTCGCCTGAGAATGAGATCTGGCCTATGGGCTCTCAGAACACAGTGGTCTCAGTTCTCGGGCAAGATGTCAGATCTGGTTCAGGTTCAGAGTAGGGTCAGACAGGATCTCCTGTGGTGGGCCTCCAAGGACAACATTCTGAAGGGAGAACATTTTTGGAAACCATGGCAGGAGATAACAGTAGTTACAGACGCCTCACTCACAGGGTTGGGAGCCCACTCCAATGATCTGACAGTCAGTGGTTGCTGGTCTCCATCGGAGTCCAAACTACACATCAACCTTTTGGAGCTGAGGGCAATCAGACTAGCGCTGAAGGCCTCTCTGCCCTCTGTACGGGAAAAGAAAACAGTGGCCAGGTACTACCTCAACAAGAGAGGAGGTGTAGGGTCACTACCACTGTGCAGAGAGGCAATGCAGCTCTGGTTCTGGGCAATTCAAGAAGGAATCTCCCTACCGGATGTTCACCTGGCTGTAGAGGAGAAAAAGGCGGTAAATGCTCTGAGCAGGCAGAGCACAGTCTCCCACGAGTGGGAACTAGCTCAGGAAGTCCTTCAAGAGATCTTCATTCTTTGGGGAACCCTTCGAGTAGACCTGTCTGCGACCAGTGTCAACCGGAAATGCAAACTGTTCTGCTCCAGGGAATTCCCCGCAAAAGGAGCTCTAGGAACGTGTTCGTAGTGGACTGGTAGTTTCCACTCCTGTATGTGTTTCCTCCAGTCCCCATCATTCCTCAAGTAATCAGGAGATTGAGAAAGTTCAGGAAATCCATAATCCTAATAGTTCCGGTTTGGGCCAGGAGGATGTGGTGCCCAGACCTTCTGGACATGTCCATCTGCCCTCCAATGCGTCTTTCACAAAGAGAGGAACTTCTCTCACGAGAGGAGCGTCAGGTTCTCCATCCAGAGGTCAAGGCACTCAACCTTCACGCATGGGTTCTGAGAGGTTGAGATATAAGGATTGGGACCTCCCGGAAGACGTAATGGAGATTTTGCTTTTGGCCAGAAGGCCAGCAACAAAGTCTCTGTATCGCTGCCATTGGAATAGGTTTTGCAGCTGGTGCAGGGATAGAAATGTGGATTCTTTGTAGTGCAACACACCTTTGGTTTTTCTTTTTGCATTTAGCTAATCTGGGCTCTAGATTGGAACCATCAAGGGGTATGATTTCAATCTTCAAGCGCACGTTGGAAGATATCATATTTCAAGATTGCACTTATTCAATTTCTAAAAAGGCTTACACATGTGTTCACTTCAGTCCCATTCCTGGTCCCAGTTTGGGATTTAAATCTAGTACTGACATTTGTTATGTGCGCGCCTTTTCATTGGTTTCATTCATGTCTATTGAGACTACTGACTTTTAAGACCATCTTATTAGTGGCTTTGACATCAGCCCACAGGGTGAGCGAGTTACCAAGCCTTATCGAGTAAACCTCCATTTACAACTTTTTATAAGGACATAGTTGTCCTGTGGGTTAAACTGACTTTTCTTCCGAAGATAGTATCAGACTTTCACATCTCTCAAAAGATTGTTCTGCCAACATTTTATCCACCTACACATCCAAGGAAGGAGGTAGAAAGGCTACACAGGCGAGACCCTAAAAGGGCACTTAATTTTTACATATAACAAATGGCTATAATAAGACAAGATGAGCAACCTTTTTTGGGGTACACTAGACACAAATTGAGTCTGGTGATCACTAAGCAAACATTATCCAGATGGATAATCCTATGCATCACAGAATGTTGCAGGCTTGCAGGAAAGGATCGCCGAGAAAGCATGAGGACTCACTCCCTCCACAAGGGGCATCGCTATCGGTCTTCTGCCTTGCAAAGAGGGGTGCTGATTAATTACGTTTGTGCGGCACCCACCTGGTCTACCATACATACCTTCACAAACCACTACTGCCTGGACTCTGCTTCAGGCCAGGAAGGAGGATTTGAAAAGGCGGTTCTACATTTATGCATGACAAAACCTGAGAATGAAATTTATAATAGGAACATTCTTGCTCCCTCCTCCAAACCTTACACTCCTTTGTTAGTCTATCTAAAGATGAGAATATGTGGGAGGACACAATCCAATCGAAGAACAAGTTACTTACCCCTGGTAATGTTCTTTCGACTGGATGTTCCTCCCACGCATTCCTCATCGCCCCTCCCAGCCTACCCGACAGTAGAATGTTCATGCATTACACCATGCGCTCCTTCATTGTCTGATACTGTCTTTGACACACTAATGCCGGTAATCCTGTGGGAAGAAGGCAAAAAAACTGACCTGAAGCAACGGGTACTGTTCATGTTATTTATACCTCCAATGACGTCGACCTCGAGGTGGTGGCCCTTCTGGGCCCTCTAGTCGACAGCATCCACGCACAGTGCCCTCTACCAAATTCTTTTTCTGAAGCAGCTGAAGTTTGAAGGGAAGATATCTAAAGATGGGAATACATGGGAGGAACAACCAGTCGAAAGAACGTTACCAGGGGTAAGTAACGTGTTTGTCTATTTTTTCTTCTCCTTTTCTACTCCTCATTCTGCAGACTCCTGACCCCCTGGATATTACTGCATAAAATATTCTATTTTGTGGCATAAATAAAATTATTTCTGAGATGCACATTTGTATTTTTACAGTGTGTTATCGAATCACTGTTACATCTTTTTCCTCCATCTTGCACTCATTTTCAGCCTTCAAGAAGGACGTGAGAGCAAGGTGCAGTAGCAACAAATTCAGAGTGAGAGATAGGGAGTGGTGAGAGTAAGTGTGTGAGAGCGAGTTTGAGAGGCGGGCACATTTGTGATAGCAAAGGCATAGGTTTGAGGGAGTAAGGGTGGTAGAGTGTGCCTATGAAGGTGCAAAAGCAAAGTATAAAAGGTGCGAGATAGAAGATGCAGGTATATAAGATGGCGTGAGAGTGTGTACGGGTGCTTATGATGCAACAGAGAACAATGGTGTGTGTGTTTTTGCCAGAGCAAGGTTGTGGGAGTGATGGAACAAGCGTGAAAGGGAAATAAAGTAAGAGTGTGTGAGAATGTGAGAGAAAGATAGAAGGTCTGAGAGTGTGAGAGAATTGGTGATGGAGTGTGTGGGAGAGAAAGGCAGTATTAGGAAGTGAAGAAGCATTGTAAACAGGGAGACATAACAAAGCTGAAACTGACGTCTGAGAGAGCGGATCTTCAGGAAGATGAATCATTGAGGGGAGAACATCATATGTAATTGCTTATGATAATAAGGGCAGCTGGTATCTATGTGTCTCTTATTGCGAAAGTCTAAAAGCCTGTTTCCTCTTGCAGTACAAATGATTCAGGTTAATGGCACGTCTGCCATCATCTACCAGTTTCTGTTACACAAAGCAAACCAGTTACATATCCTTTCAATACTTGTAGTAGGCACAAAACCAAGGCCATGCTACTTTCCTCCAAAATCTAACATATGCTTCTTTCTTTCAGGATACGAAGAGGAAGAGGGATCGGCCACTCATGATGATTTCACTTCACAGCCACCAATATTACAGAATACCAGTGATTGGAACTTCATTGACTGCTCCAATGGCATGTTTTGGTGCCCTTCCACCAATACGTGTGTTGCCCTGAACAGTGACTGTAGCCCAGAAGAGAGGACTACTGATTACAACTCAAGTGTTCGCTCAGAGAATGGAAGTCTTCCTTGCTACTCCGTTGTTAAGGAATGGTTCTTCCTAGTACCTTCTGGCAAGTCAACTCGATACTTGGTGAGTGCCACACTTTCTGTTCTAGGGGCAACATTTCAAATTGTAAACTAGCAGACAGGCCTAAAAGTCACTTGCTTCTTGGCTTGAAGGCCAGTTCTTTACATGTACACAGCACATCATTCCTTTCTGGTGGGCTGTGTGTAAGAGGCATAGGCTTTGCACAGATACACGGGTCCAAATGACCTATAAATGTAGAAGTCTATGATGTGCAGAAAGCTGTGCTAAATTTAAAATGAGCACTCCATTGTTTCTTGGATATGCCATTCCCTTAATTCACTGAAAAATATTAGCAGAAGAGTCATTGTGGTTGCAGTGCAACACATAAAAACACAAAAATTCACCAGTAATGGCTCCTCAAAGAAACAATGGGCCTCATTACAAGCCTGCCGGTCCAGAAAAGACGGTGGCGATAAACCCGCCACCACCGTTGTCTCCGGACCGGCAGACTACAAGTTCTGCAGGCGGGTGGTGTCACTCCCGCCAGGTCTGACCTGGCGGGAGTAACGCCACCCACCTGCAGACAGAAATGGAAACACCAGCACCGTTATTTACGGTGCCAGTGTTTCCATTGTCCCGATGGAGTCCTATGGGACTCCATGGGAATGGGGATTAATGAAATTACGCCTACGGAATTACCGGGTCACCGGGGTTGTAATGCCCTGGTGATTCCGGCACTCACAGAGGCGGTAATTCATTCCGGGTCCAGCGGCAGCCTGCCGGTTTTTCCGGCACGGCTACCGCCGGACTCGTAATGAGGCCCAATATCTCAGTCATAACCACAAAACACATTGAACTAAAGCTTTTCAGTGAATTTCTAAGGTTTTTACTACAACAGGTTAACAACAGCTGTTATGTTTTTTGAGGTTTTACTTCCCTTGAAAAAGTCATATCAGGTTCAAAAACAGCAAAAGGAAAGGGGGGGGGCATAAAAACTATGGATGGGGATTTGCAAAAAGAGAAATCTTTCCTAACAACGCATAAAGAAATTCAATAGCTGCCAGGTCACCAACGCTAGACAGAAGCATTTCCCAACACAATATAGGCCAGTATTCTGGCAGTGTTAGAAGACATTTTCATGCTGGCTGTGTCAAGCTGAAAACGCCATAATTTTAACAAAACATGCATCAATATATGCCAGTGTTCACACAAAATAACGCTCATGTTTGCTTGTCCATAATGACTTTGTAGCAAAGCATATCCATGCTGGCTGCGCCATATACCAGTATCCCCACAATGTAAGATACCCATGATCACCTTCACCTTAGTCAGTCAGAAATGCCATGTAAGAAAACATTACCATGTTAGTTCTGCCTATATGTGCCATTATCCCCATGTAAAAACACCCTAATGTTAGCTTTTTCCATAGAGCTAATAACAACACTGTAAGAAAACATAACCATGCTGGCTATGCCAATAAAGGGCTTTATACCTATATAACACACGCATGTTTGCTTTGCCTATATTGCCAGTAATGGAATGTAAGAAAACATTCACATGCTGGCTGCACCATTATGTCCCATTGTCTCCACAAAAGAACACCCACTTGTTTACTTTGCCAATGTAACTAGTAAGGCCATTGTAAAAAAAACACATCTGTGCCAGCTGCACCAGTATGTGCCAGTATTCCACATGTGATGTTAATGAATCAGTGGCTGTTAGGAGTGTGTTTCAAAGCCACTACCTACGGTAGGGCTTGGGACAGCCAAGCTAGTGTTAGGAACTGTTTTCTTGTTATCGCTTTCCTACCATAGACTTCAATGGGGAACTCTTTCTTTTTACTATTGTTTGCTTTCTGACCTGCCGTTCTGAAGGTAAGTAAAGCCCTCAGCTTTACTTCCATTGCTTTCTGCTCACTCTTATGGGGAAACTGATCAGTCCCTAAGAATATCGTTCTCCCTTATGGAATTTCTTGTATTTTGAAATCTGCACACATCAGACTGAAGTGTGGTTAGGATACTTAGTAGCCTAATAACTTTTTTGCTACTGTGTTTTTAACTTTGTACTCTTTCACTAATGCATTTTATTGCATAATGCTATAAAAAGTACGATATACTCTAAAATGGTTGTGCCACAAGATTTTTGCTTGTCCTTTGTCCATTTTGTACTTTGGCCTTCTTATTGCCCTCTCGCTTCAGAATGGCCATATATGAAAAGCCCTTTCCCGGGCAAAGTGTGGGGGCTTAGACTGTCTGGTCCCAATCCACATCCGAGCCACAGAGTGTCTGTTGCTGGGCAGATTGTTTGGCCCATGGCTGACCATGATTGGACAGTCCTGCCAGTTTGAATCCTTACCATTGGTGGACCTGTTGGCGACTCCAGACCGAATCCTGGATAAAAGGAGGACCCATGCAGACATTCGATTGATCATCGTTGGAGCCAAGACCTCTACAAAGAAATGCAGGCCACTGAAGACCTGTGGACGACCATTGCAGCTGACCAGCATCACCTTCAACCCAATCTCAGCAAAGCCCCTTGCTCCTCTGTCCTGATCTCAAGAAGACTCTCATAGGTGCTTCGACCTATAGAACAACCTCTCCTGACCCTTTGGAAGTGTCCCTGGACCACCCGATGGACTAACCAGCTCTCTCCTGGGCTACCTCCCTGCAGATGTCGCTTTTCCAAGTGCATTCTTGGAACTTGGGATCTTCAACTTGTACTACAAGACGTCTGTCCCTGCAGTTTCAGCCTTCTACACCGAAGAGAAGCAGTGTTGGGTATGCTCCATTCTCCATCCAACGAAGATCTCCTTTCGCCGCCTGATCGTAGTGACTACCGCTGAATCGTGCATGCTTTGTGTCCAGGTGGTCTATTGAATTTGCCTGTCCTGTGGAGGACTACATCCCATCTTGCCAAAGGTGACCAGCTCTCTAGTCTTCAGAATCAAATCACTGAACTGTGTACTGCCCGGATGCAACTCCAACTCTGAAATTGACCTCTGCATCTGCTGCCCCTGGACCTTCCTCGACTAGACACATCGTAGAAGTAAGTTGGCACAAACAGATTCAGGAATGTCTGCAGTGGTCCCTGGAAAAATTGGAGTAAGAGAGGTAAATTTTATTACCCATTCCTGAACCCCTCCCGCCATAGGGTTGCATGGGTGTGAAGACCTCACCACACCATATCTCTCCCTTGCCTAACTAAGATCAGTGGTTGTCTGGCTAAGTATCCCCACCTGGACCTTCCTTAGAGCAGTGGGGCTGAGAGAGAAAGCTTTCAGAACTTTACTTGCGTTTGAAACTCTTAGCTGCAGCCTGTGGTTTGTACGGTCACTATTGTCGAAATCTAATAATAAAAATCCACCTGAATAGTGTGTTTTGTTGAACTGGTGACATTTCCTATCAGGGCTGTACTTGATAATTGATAGGGACCCTATCTTAAGTCCTCCTGTGGATGTCCCACCTAAATTACTTATCTGTGCATACTGTTACTGAAATTAACTGTTTCTCGCTTACTTTACTACTCACAATTATTTATTTAAAGTTTTGCTTCTAACTCTGCTACAATTGCATAACTGGTTCTGAAAAGTAAAGTGTTAGTGTTCTGTTAGCAGAGCCCCCAAACAGGAATGTAAATATGTGTTTGATAATCATTTGGTAATAATACTTACATGACGTTTTCATTTGCTTAGAGTGTATCTTAAAGGCCTTATAAATAATTGTATATTTGTGTACTCTTCTGTCTAATAGAAATTATTGGCGTGCTCTGCTTGTGTGTCTCATTGTTGCCCTAGACCACTCTCATACACCTCCTGAATAATTGCCTTACTCTTCTGCTACTCTACCCTTACTGGCTATGGATAGACATCAAGGGGCCTCATTATAAGTTTGCCGGTCCGGTAACTACGGTACCGGTAAGCTTGCCGGTACCGTAGTTCACAGACCGGCAAACTACAAGTTCTGTGGGCGGGTGCCTTCCCGCAGACCATGTCGGATGCACCGGCACCATTCACAAATAGTGCCGGTGCATCTGGGCTCCCCTATCGGGCTCAATGGGAATGGGGGCATTTTTTACCAGCACCCGCAAATGGGTAACTACCGGGTCCGGCGGGGCCGTAAATGACCCGGTAAATTGCCCATTTGCGGGTGCCGGTAAAAAAATGATATCGGCAGCAGCCATGCCGGTTGTATCGGCACGGCTACCGCCAGGGTCATAATGACCCCCAAAGTCTTTCCTGTTTAGTTTAATAGGTTGCCCTCTCAGAATCCACCCCGATGGTTGATTCTGAAAATGCATCTTAACATAAGATTTTTCACAGCCCCAATTGAGCAAACCAAACGTAAAAAATGTTGACCAAGCAGCAGGGCTAAGAAGAATGGCACTATTGTATAGTACAGTTAACACTAAGCAGACTTAAAAGGAAAAGACCCACACAGGTAAGTTATACAAATACTTTAGTAAATATATGCAACTCACAGTTGAGTAACCCACTATGGGTTACACACTGCTTTAGAATCACAAGCAGTTAGTCATACAATAAATGCTTTCACTAAAGTAGGTAGAAGAGAATGAAGTCCAGTCCTAACCTTTACCAAGTCGCTGATCGTCTTTTGTGTGTTACAAAACGTGAGTTGCTAGTAGGGCCCCTCAGTTAGTGCAGGTAAAGTACTGAAGTTCAGTCACGCCACAGCAAATGCACACATGTGAAACAGGGACTTAAATATCTTAAGTCAAGTACCAGCAGATGGATGAGCAGCTATCACCCCTGGGGTTCACACTGGCCTCCTCTTGCCTTCCTGTACTGACTGTCAGCTACTGTTGTTCTCTGTCAACCCCCACCCATGTTATTCTACTCTCCTCTCCTCTCCTCTTGCTTTTGCTTTACACCTCCTGCTGATGAATCCCCATGTTCTCCTTATTGCCTCCTTTTACCTCCTCTTGAAGTTTCCCCACTTCCTCCTTATACCTCCTGTTGATGTTAACGGACCTCCCCCTTACTTCCTCTTCCGTCCCACCCCCTTTCCTCCATACGTATGAGTGTCCGTCTTATGGGACTGCACCGTACACTTTTGGCATTGCACAAAATTAATTTCAGGAGGCACAGATGCGTGGTGTGGCCAGCCCCACCGACTCTGCCGACGGGCAACACCCGTCAGTCATTTTTTCAACATCGACGGGACTGGACGCTTTGCATAGTGCACAATGTTTTAATGGGCAACTATTTCCCTAGGCCATTTTTTAAGGATTATCAATTGTTTACTTCGCCCCCGGAAACTTCAATGGGTCATTTATGACAGGCGTGAAAGGTTTTACAGCCTGCGGTTCATGCAGCAGGCCATTCCCAGCGGCAGATTCCAATTCATGCTGCCTGGCGTGTCTAGGCCCTGGACCCAGGTGGGAGGCCTGTTCTTCTTGTCATGCACTTTCACAGAGGGCTCTTCAGCAAAGATGGAGGGAAGTATTCAATGCGTCACCTCTCGGTTCATTAAAGGAGTTCGTGCTTCGAGGCCAAGTTGGCTTCTACCAGTGTCATGAGCACCGAGGTCCCTTTGGGGACTTTGACCGGAGCTGTCTCCGAGGCTCATGTGTCTCATACCATTCAAGCACTGAGGTACTGGGTCATTGAGACCCGAGATTCCGCCTCAATGTCGAAAATCTACTGGGCCTAAATGGAAGCCTGAGGGTCATCGCCATACCGGAACAAGCTCCAAGGACTTTCTTTCTTTAAAAACTACCAGGGCTAGCCCAGAGGGTCCGACAGGACCTCAGAAAAAGCAGAGCTCTGCATTAAGCAAGACTCCCTGCGTCTCTTGCCTCAGATACAGGTTCCAAAACAAGTACAACCTGTCAAACAATGTCACTTCCTTCCAAGGAGGCAGGCCATTACATGGTCAGTGACCGACTGCCCTTAAAATGACTTCCATGGACGAGGCCAGACATATGGATTCCGCTATCATGGTTTAATGATCAGTGTTTACATTTCAGAAAATTCAGAAATTTACTCACAAGAGTCTGGACTTTTGGATCTTTCAAGATCTTCTCAGATCCCTCTTCCTTCAACTGTTAACAGGGAGGATTTTGTAAGAGTAGATTGGTCTCCTATGTCAACCTGGTCAACCTCTTACCCACATCATCCTCGTCCCTCATGTTCGGGACACCTCGTCCAGTTAGGGTACCAACCTGGCACCCTAGGCCATCCTCATCCTGGCCTCCATCTGTTTCCTCATCTTGGACTCCCTGAGATGCAGCACCTCCCACATCCTCAGAAGATTGGATTTTGTAAAAAAGTAAAAGGATCATGCACTCTGAACCAATGAAGGGTTGTTTAAAAAACTTGATAAGGGAAGTAATCCCTTAACCTATACCAACATCTCAGTCTCGGCAGCTCCAGTAACATTTACGGCTCCAGCCTCCCTGGTCCCTCTAAAGCTGCGCCTCTAGTTGTCCAGATCCATTGCAATCTACACCCATGCAGGATGTGCATCAGAGTTCAGTAACAGGGTTACAGGAACCCGCTTAAAGACCCCAATACACGAACACACACCTACATAGGTGTTGATGAGGAAGGTGAGGAGGAAGCTTTGTTACCAGCGAAGGAGATGGTAGAGGTTCCCTGTGCCAGAAAAGTCTGATTCAGAGCCTGAAGTTCTTTCAAGTATACTGTCACTAACTAAGTCTGACAGAGCTGGAATTCCTTTACAAAGGATGTGTTAGCCGAGGCCAAGTCTATCTGGAAAAATCCTCTCAGTTGGAGCTACCAGCAAGAAGATTGAGGCCTGATGCCAGTTATTACATACAGACTCCCCAAGTTTATCCTTAAATCCACAACCTTGTTCGTCAGTAGTGGCGTCAGTGACAATGTAACAAAGTCAGCGTTGACTCATTCGCTGCTCAAGGCTCCAGCCCACTCTCCAAAGAGGATAACATTTTAGAGACATATGGCAAAAAGGTATATGCGAAACGTGTCTCTTCACCTGCGACAAACTTTCTCTGACACACTGTTGTCAGCGGCTAATCACCACTTAATGTCTAGAAAGTGAAAAAATGGAAAGCGCGGACCGAGCTCGAGAGACGCGGAGCGCTGTACAGAGCATGGGTAGGCATCATTTGGACTGGCGTCGTTTAACAGGAGAAATAATTGTGTGTAGAGGTGCACTCAGTGTGTAATGAGGTTCTACTAGTGTTGATTGAACAGTAAATGATAGGTTCAAGAGAATTTAGGTGCTTCCTGTTAGATCTTGGCTACAAGATCACACTATGGTACAAAGGGAAGGTCCCTCAAAATCATCAGAGGACAAGACTTGGTGCACACTGGAGGCAATGTAATTGTCAATTAATTCAAAACATGTATACAGTTGCAGGATTTGCAAAAACTATTTTACTAATTTAACCATATAGGTGTCACACCGCGGCCGTGGAAACTCTGGACAAGATGGAGGCGGTATTGAGCCTCTCTACCGGTCCGCTTGACGTTCTAGTCGTCTTGAACCGGCAGGTATAACAGGAGACCACGCCCCCTGCAACTCGCGTTGCAACTCGCATTCGTCGGTCTTTTGACTATCGCTTTGCCGCAGTGCCTCACTTACGAGCCTTCCCTTGTATTCGCCCTGTGCCTTCTCTGGTTATCCCCGCTTATGCAGTCCCTGTTTTTCTCCTGTCCGTCCTCTTTCACGAAGTCCTCTACCCTTCGCTCTGTCTTCCCGCGGCTGTTGGTTCCCGACCTACGCTCACTTTGCAAGTGAGCTTTCCGGTTCTGTTCCTTTTAGTCTCTTCCTCGGGTCTAGTGGGCTCAGTTACCTTCCGCTGTGTTTTTTCGGAGCAGTCACATCCTCTCCGGTGTTTCACCCACCTTCGTGTGTCTCTCTCTCTCTCTCTCTCTCTCTCTCTCTCTCTCTCTCTCTCTCTCTCTCTCTCTCTCGTGCTCCCTCCTGCTGTTTATCTTCATCTTTTCATATTTCTTCCAGAATTCTATTGTGGCTATCCTTGCTTCTTTAGCCTCCGGATTCCTTTTCCACTTGCCTCCCGAAAGGAATAGTTCCTTGCTTCCCGTGAGCTGCTGAACCCCTATCTCTCACAGAGTCTCGCTTGGAGTGAATCCTTACCCAGGAAGATTAGGCCTTCGTTTTGCTTGCTCTTTCACCTGCTGCGGAACCACACCAGCCTCTCCAGTCTTCACACCGGATCGGCCAAAACCATCGACTATCACACAGGGTTTTTTCTGCCATATCAGGCTTTTTCCCTGTTTTTGAGGAACGGACTCCCCTGGGTTCACCTGGCTGCCAGATCCATAGGCGGGCAAGGTGGCCTCGGGGGGAGACCGTCCCTATCTCTTCGAACGTAAGAAGGGAAGAAGGACTATCCAGTCAAGCGACGAAAGAAAGAGTCTCCAGAAGGATAGAAGAAGGAGACCGAGGTCATCTAACCCCACTGAAGATCCAGGTGAGGAGTCTCAGGGGGAAGGAACTTCCGCACACTCTGACAGATTGCAACGCCACACAACCGGCATGGCCTCCTTGGAACAATACCAGGAGATGGTGACTGCTATCCAGGGCTTTCAGGCCGAGGTTCAGAATCTCTGAACCGAGAACGCTAACCTACGCCAACAAGTAGCGACACGAGAAGAATCCCGAGGCGATCTACCTCCCCTGACTTTTTCCTTTGGGAAGTATGACGGCAATCCGAAACACCTAAAGGAATTCCTGAATGCCTGTATGGTTTATTTCACGTTTCGACCAAGGGCATACGAACTGGATAGAGCTAAGGTAGGGTTTCTTGTTTCCAACCTTGCTGGCAATGCATTGGCTTGGGCAACTCCACTGATAGCACTCGCAGATCCTGCCATAACGGACTACTCTCAGTTCACTCAATTACTGCGTTCTAGATTTGAGAGACCAGAGGTCCAGTATTCTTCCTATGAAGCCCTTCTGGATCTCCGTCAAGGCAATCAAGATGTACAGACTTACGCTTCTACTTTTACCAAATTGGCCACGGACTCAGGATGGCCAGACTCAGCCCAGCAGACCCTTTTCCGTCGAGGCTTACATGATGAGCTCAAGGATGAGCTAGCCAGGATGACGCGTCCTACCTCCTTTCAAGAGTTGGTTACGTTATCCCTGCAATTGGAGTACAGACTGCAGGAACGAAGGTCAGAAAGGAGGAGATTCAGACTTCATCCCTCAGGAGGGATTCCCACTGCAAGTTCTTCTAACCGACCACAACAGGAAGAGCCTATGCAGATAGGGACAACCCGAGGCCCTTTGACCCCCGAGGAACGCAAGAGACGCAGGGACCTGGGTCTCTGCATGTACTGCGGATCTTCGAAACATTTGCTCCGGAATTGTCCAGAAGTACCCCCGAGACGCCCGGGAAACGCGCCTCCCCGGTCTTGAGCAGGGAAAGGAACCGGGCAGAATCGAAGAATCCCTGCAATTCCACTCACCAGGACCCTTCTGCGGATAACAACAGCCTTATGGTGTTTTCCGTGCGCCTTACATTTGAATCCTCTCCATCCGTTGAAGTCTTAGCAATGCTGGATTGTGGTGCGGCCGGAAACTTTATTGATATCCAGTGGGCTCAAGAACAAGGCATACCCCTGCGTCGGAAGGCCTGTCCTTTACCGGTAGAAGGGGTAGATGGAGCTCCCCTTTCCTCCGGTCCCATCATTAAGGAGACAGTTCCGGCTAACATGTCCTTGTCTCAACACCAAGAACAGATAGTCTTTGATGTTATAAGAGCAGCTCATTTCCCGATCATCCTGGGCATACCCTGGCTACGTAAACATAATCCCAGGATTGATTGGTCTGCGAATACCGTCTGTTTTTTGTCATCGTACTGCTCGAAGGTGTGTCTACCACAACCCCCTCCTTTGATGAGGAAGGGGATAGCACTTTCGACTTTCCCGACAGTGGTCCAAACGATTCCACCGCGTTATCAGGAGTATGCTGAAATCTTTGAAGACAGACTACCTCGTACTCTACCCCCACATCGAGCCGAGGACTGCGGTATCGATCTAAAGCCTGAGGCATCCGTTCCTTTTGGTCGTATGTATCCAATGTCACTTCCGGAAAGAAGAGCATTGAAAGAGTACTTGGATGCCAATCTGCAAAACGGGTTGATACGAGAATCCCATTCTCCGGCAGGGGCCTCAATGTTCTTCATTCCAAAAAAAGGTACTACGGAATTAAGACCGTGTATAGACTACCGTGGGTTGAACAGCCTGACTATCAGGGACAGGTACCCTATGCCCCTAATAAAGGAGGTACTTGAAGCAGTGGAAGGAGCCTCAATCTTTACAAAGTTAGACCTACGAGGAGCCTATCATTTGTTGAGAATAAAGGAGGGAGATGAGTGGAAAACGGCGTTTAGAACTCCCCTGGGACACTTTGAGTATAGGGTAATGCCCTTCGGACTAGTGAATGCTCCTGCCGTGTTCCAACGTTTTGTAGATAAGATCTTCTCAGATATGCTATATATCTCTGTGGTGGTCTACTTAGACGATATATTGATCTTCTCTTCCTCCCTCTCTGAGCATCGAAGGCACGTCACGCAAGTCCTTCAAAGGTTGAGAGAACATCAACTGCTAGTTAAACCCGATAAATGTGTGTTTGAAGCCTCCGCAGTATCCTATTTGGGGTTCATTCTTTCTAAGGAGGGGGTACAGATGGATTCGGAGAAGGTTAAGGCAGTTCTTCAATGGCCCACTCCCAGGAATCCCAAGGATATACAGAGATTTCTGGGACTGTCTAACTTTTACAGAAGATTCATTCCTAGCTTCTCGGATATAGTTCTACCAATCACCCGTTTGCTTAAGAAGGGTCAGAAGTTCGAATGGGATAAGGAGGCGGATCAGGCCTTTCTACTACTTAAAAAGACATTCACTACCGCCCCTATCCTAGTGCAACCAAATCAGTCTCTTCCTTTCGTGGTGGAGACGGATGCTTCCGGAGGTGCCATTGGAGCTGCTCTCCTACAATCAGACCAAGATGGAGCAGAACATCCGGTAGCATACTATTCTAGAACTCTTACACCTAGTGAGAGGAACTACTCTGTGCTGGAACGAGAATTACTGGCGATTCGTCAAGCATGTATTGAATGGAGGCATTTACTGCAGGGGGCGGCCCATCCATTTCTGGTTCGCACAGACCACCGGAATCTTAAGGTTTTGCAACAGATGGAATGCCGCAATTCTCGTCACGCCCGATGGGCGTATTTCTTTTCCCAGTTTGACTTTGAGATAACCTACCTTCCAGGAAAGGAGAATGCCCTAGCGGACGCTCTGTCCCGCAGCCTGGAGCCCGAAGAAGAACAGGGTCTGGGTGAGATGCTCTCTGGTAAGAGAATCCTAGGAATGGTCAACTCCTTCATACAAGAAGTGGAGCGCTCGACTAGTCTCTCTGAAGTCTCTCCCGACCATATGACCCTCATGGAAAAGAGGGGGAAGCTATACTTTCATCGAGGATCACTGTATTTATCATCTGAGAAACTCCAGACACAAGCCTTATACTGGTGCCATGACCTTCCTTCGGCAGGACACAAGGGCCATGGGGCGACACTACATCTGATGTCCAGATATTTCTGGTGGCCGACTATGGACCAGGACGTCAGAACATATGTGATGGCTTGTCCGGTATGTGCGACTAATAAACCCAGTACTCATCGGCCCATGGGATTACTCC
The DNA here is from genome assembly GCF_040938575.1 of Ambystoma mexicanum. Taxonomy (NCBI): domain Eukaryota; kingdom Metazoa; phylum Chordata; class Amphibia; order Caudata; family Ambystomatidae; genus Ambystoma; species Ambystoma mexicanum. The sequence continues at coordinate 331,865,204 of NC_090924.1, read as the reverse complement.
AACAAGAGCCTCTACCCTCACAACCCTGGGAACACATTTCCACTGATTTCATCGTGGATCTCCCTCTCTCTATGGGATCCACAGCAATCATGGTTACGGTGGATACATTGAGCAAGATGGCTCACTTCTCTCCCTTGTCTGGCTTGCCTTCTGCATCCGAAACCGCCGAAGTGTTTCTGAAAGAAATAGTAAGATTGCATGGTCTACCTCGAACCATAGTTTCAGATAGGGGGTCCCAATTTACGTCCCGCTTCTGGTCAGCCTTATGTAGTACGTTGGGTATAAAGAGAGCCCTATCCTCTGGTTATCATCCCCAAAGCAACGGACAAACAGAACGCCTAAATTCCACTCTCGAACAATATCTCCGTTGTTTTTGTCATCAAGAACAGGATAAGTGGAAGTCCTTTCTAACTTTAGCAGAATTTACTTATAACAACACCAAACATTCGGCAACTGGCTTCAGCCCCTTCTACTTCACCTACGGGTATCATCCAAGGCATATACCTCTCTTTGGGGTTCCTCCAACTTCAGTCCCTTCGGTAGACCAGCGCCTGTTTGATCTTCGATCCATCCAGAAGGAAGCGGCTCAGAAGCTGGAGGCGAGTAGGATTCGATACAAGAAGTATGCTGATAAGAAGAGATCTCCTAACCCCAAATGGGAAGTGGGGACTAAGGTCTGGTTGTCAACCAAATATCTCCCACGGTGGGTTCATCCTGGTAAATTCTCAGCCCGCTTTATAGGCCCATTTCCCATATTATCTCAAGTAAACCCAGTGGCCTTTCGATTACATCTACCATCCAGTCTGAAAAGGATACACCCTGTCTTCCATACCTCCCTCCTGAAGGCTTATCATCCAGATCCCATGGGCCGTCGCATACCTTCCTCTATACCCCAAGATCCCGATCCGGAAGAATATGAAGTGGAGAGGCTGGTTGATTCACGTTACAGACATGGAACTATACAATATCTGGTCCAGTGGAAGGGATATTCTGTAGCAGAACGGTCTTGGGAGCCCAGATGTCATATCCACGCCCCACGACTTCTAAGACAGTTCCATCGCCTACATCCGGGGAAACCCGGGGGAGAGTCGATGAAGAGAGGGCATACTGTCACACCGCGGCCGTGGAAACTCTGGACAAGATGGAGGCGGTATTGAGCCTCTCTACCGGTCCGCTTGACGTTCTAGTCGTCTTGAACCGGCAGGTATAACAGGAGACCACGCCCCCTGCAACTCGCGTTGCAACTCGCATTCGTCGGTCTTTTGACTATCGCTTTGCCGCAGTGCCTCACTTACGAGCCTTCCCTTGTATTCGCCCTGTGCCTTCTCTGGTTATCCCCGCTTATGCAGTCCCTGTTTTTCTCCTGTCCGTCCTCTTTCACGAAGTCCTCTACCCTTCGCTCTGTCTTCCCGCGGCTGTTGGTTCCCGACCTACGCTCACTTTGCAAGTGAGCTTTCCGGTTCTGTTCCTTTTAGTCTCTTCCTCGGGTCTAGTGGGCTCAGTTACCTTCCGCGGTGTTTTTTCGGAGCAGTCACATCCTCTCCGGTGTTTCACCCACCTTCGTGTGTCTCTCTCTCTCTCTCTCTCTCTCTCTCTCTCTCTCTCTCTCTCTCTCTCTCTCGTGCTCCCTCCTGCTGGTTATCTTCATCTTTTCATATTTCTTCCAGAATTCTATTGTGGCTATCCTTGCTTCTTTAGCCTCCGGATTCCTTTTCCACTTGCCTCCCGAAAGGAATAGTTCCTTGCTTCCCGTGAGCTGCTAAACCCCTATCTCTCACAGAGTCTCGCTTGGAGTGAATCCTTACCCAGGAAGATTAGGCCTTCGTTTTGCTTGCTGTTTCACCTGCTGCGGAACCACACCAGCCTCTCCAGTCTTCACACCGGATCGGCCAAAACCATCGACTATCACACAGGGTTTTTTCTGCCATATCAGGCTTTTTCCCTGTTTTTGAGGAACGGACTCCCCTGGGTTCACCTGACTGCCAGATCCATAGGCGGGCAAGGTGGCCTCGGGGGGAGACCGTCCCTATCTCTTCGAACGTAAGAAGGGAAGAAGGACTATCCAGTCAAGCGACGAAAGAAAGAGTCTCCAGAAGGATAGAAGAAGGAGACCGAGGTCATCTAACCCCACTGAAGATCCAGGTGAGGAGTCTCAGGGGGAAGGAACTTCCGCACACTCTGACAATAGGTTACTACAGTTAAACAAATAGGATACAATGGATAATGTAAACATAATGCATTACATCTAAGCGATCGACAATGGTTAAATGTACAAAACGACTTCCTTACAGTACAGTGCAGATTTAAGATGCATGTGCCACTGGCGTGATAGCCATACACGTAATTCATTGAAAACAGACATGAATGACAGTGTATCATGATAACAAACAATTCAATTGATAGATATTGATTGACTCCGATATCTCAATAGGAACGAGTCCTTGGTCTATGTAGAGATGTTGTCTCTCTATGTGTCGACTCCTATTGGTTACCTATTGGTTACAACGCATTTCGGGCCGAGGTGAGCCCTTCATCAGGTAAGGATATCTGGGGGTATGGTATTTTTCTAAAAATAAAATAAAGATAATGCCATGTCAGTATTCTAATCTGCAATTAAGATCAATGTTTTACACATCTATGGTTTGAAAAACATGGTCCTGTGCTACTATGTGACTGACCTTGGGGTTCGTGTCACAACAGTTTGGGGTGCGCTTCATGGGCGTGGAATAGAATTTGCCGTCTCTGTGGGTGAAATGATTAGAGCATAAGTGGTGTCCTCACAATTGCTGTCGGTCTCCCGTGGGATCAGTCACTCGTGTTGAAGTGCGGGGTCCCACCCGGAGACCGAAAATGTAGACATTGGCATGTATCTACATTGCTAGTTGGAAAGTGAGTGAATCTCACCTTGTGTACATGGTGGTTAGTGAATATGCTGGGCACTTGGTATTTCAATCCTTAAAGTAGGCACCTTCAGCGTCTTTACTGTCCTTGGGAGCAGTTTTGGAAGTGGTAGGGATCTGTGGAGTGTGCCTTGGATCCTTTGTTTTTTCATCTTTACTCTCTGGTACCTCTTCTGGAGTATGTATTTCTCCACTGGATGCTTCTGAAGATGCACTGATCGGGTGCAACTGTCTTCAATAAGATTCCACATTGAGATGCTCATCACAAACTCGATTTCATGCAAATGAGTGCTTATGGACACCATAAAACTGTCTTTTGTCACACTATGGTGAAGGTGAGGGAGTGTCTTAGGTGGGTTGCCTCAAAGAAAACTATTGCACAGTATGAGCTGACATCATAGTTGGAAACAGACTTCTTGTCCAAACCTCTCACACCAGAAAGCTGAGTGGTGCTGGCAGCTACAGCCAACATTTACGGTACTCACCTCCTTGCCTCCCGACAGTGACAGTAAATAATAGATTCCATGGTAAAGAAGGTGTTAGCGTCAGATAATATGGCCATTAATGACTTGTGTGCTCTTATATCCTTCTTGGCCTCCAGACTAGCTACTCCTGCTGGAGATAAGCTTATTGTTGGAGAAACTACCTGTAGAGTGGTTGCCTGTGGCGGAGATGCCCATAGGGTGGTATTGGCACAACTTTCTGACACTGAAAAAGGATAGAGAACCGCAGTCTCTCCTGGACTGGGGGCGGCTAAACAGGAACAACAAACTCAGGGTGGTGATATTAGCAGAGCTGATTTCTTTTTACCAAATAGTTGTCACTTTAAGAAAAGGTACATTGCCCTGTTTCTCATATAGCAACTGTAACAGTCTAATCAGAGGTGAATTATTTCACCATCCACATATTTTATCTGCTATGCTAGTTGCAATACCAGCAATGTTATCTATGGAATTTGTTGACCATGTGAGAAAATGTATGTGGGCATGACCACCTGTAAAGTTAAAATTCACTGGAATGAGCATAAAAGCAATGCAAGCACAGCAAATGGTAATTCTCTTGTAGCACATCACTTTTCCGAATATAAGCACGCTGTAGCGCAGATGCAATTCATTGATCTTGAAAAGGTCTTTGTTGATTCCAAAGGTGGGAATTTGGAACAAAAATGGCTTCTGCATGAAAGCATTTCAGAGGCACATTTTGGATACTGTTTTCCCAAAAGGGATGAATGAAAAGCTTTCCTTACATTGTTTTTTGTGATACGAGCAAATATATGTACACATGGGTAAATCAGATTGATGACTATACTTGGTTACAATATAAATTGTGTGCTATGATTGAAATACCTCTTCTCTGGCACTATGAAATTGAATATATATGACTACAGGTGACGATTTGATGATCTGTGAAGCACTTCTTGGAAAGTCTTGCATGTTCTGTGTAACTTGCATTAGTGATTCTGTATTAATTGCATCTTCTGTATCATGAGATATAATATGAACATATGACTTTATATGGTTGGGGATCAATATCTGCCCATCTTTGAGTGTTGTTTATTGTATGCTCTTGTAAAAGATATTTTGAATGTTTGGTTTTTGATGTATTTTATAATCGTTAGCCATCTTTGACAGTGTGTAGAGCTGTTTCTGAGCCATCAGTTAATTGTTACATCTCATGACTACCTTTCAATCAATTTTCTCTTTAGCAAATATGCGGACTATGATTCTGGGCCTCCCTGTGAATTGTAAATGGAATTTGATTGACTAATCTCAATTGCAGGGTTCGAAATTGAGGGGAGCTGGGAGCTATTTAGCTCCTGCTTCTGGCATATAAGAGACTGATAAGCTTGAAACCAACAGCTACCATGAGCTACTTGTGGCTCCTAGAGCCAACTGGTGCCTTCCAAACATGTAAATGTGACATTAACTTTGAGTATTTGAGAATGTTAATAAAGAAGAATTGGAACACATCTAATACACATTTAAATACAATGGCTCATACAAAATGGACAAAATATTAAAGGAGCATCTCTGGTAGTTCCTGGTTCCCCTACAGAAGCGCCTGCCTACATGGTGATGCCTGACAACCAGGAGCTGGTTTTAGCTCCTGCTCATCAAATCTCAATTTTGGACCATGCCATTGTGCATACTTTATTATCAAATTTGACAGTGCGAGTGATATTGGGCACAATATCACGGTGGGTGTCAGATAGGGAATTTTTACACCTGTATATTTTGATTCATTACCTTGAAATGTGGTTTTTAGGAACATTAGTTATGTTTTTCCTCTCTCTCATCTTTTCTTTCATTTTTCGCTTTTCAATTTTTGAAGCTGACATGGGGGATTTCTCCTTGTAAGATAGTCTGCCTTGTCTGAGGGTAGTATATTTATTTAGCTTTTAATTTTTAGTTTGTGTCTAGGATAATTTCAAATTAATTCAGTGTGAGTAACAATGTGCTGTTTCTAGGTTGATAAAAACTTTGAGTATTTTTTCTGTTTAATGTAGTTCTTTTTTAGCATGGTTGTGCATGCTACATCTAGCTCTTTTTTTGCAGTGTGTCCAGCTACTGTGATGTGTGAGGAGTCAAGGGAATTTGTCACTTCTCTCCTAGAGGGAACCCCTTCCTGTGAGTCTAGGGAGGTGAGCCCGCTCCACAATACCCTCCCTAGGCGTAGGCAAGTGGAACCTCGCCAAGAAAGACTCCCCCTTTGGGGACAAGGACTCCTGTTCCCGTGAGGAACTTCCTCTGAAATACACACAATGGCCTACATGGGATGCTTCAGAACACTAGATTCCATCAAGTACCAAGACTGGGATGAGGAGGCCATAATACCAGGAACTGTGAATTATTTACTCTGGGATGAGAAAACCATGATATCCGAGACTAGGATCTATCCCTGCTGGGACATGGAGAATCCTAAAGAACATTGTTATCCAAGAGAAATGGAACATATCTCTTTAATGCCCAAGCCCCAATCCCCAAAGAGGTGGATAAACGGGACTCCATTGGGGAACAAAGAGCAACAAGACAGAGATAGAGAAACACCCTCATGTCATCTAGGAAAGGTCCCGAGCTGACCCGCAAACACTGAACCAGCGAGAGAGGCTCCAGAGCCTGCGAGTTTCAAACCTGCCTTAGCATATCAGGTGATACGCCAAAGCTGGAGCCAGCGAATAGCCAGAGAAACCAAAAAGGCCAGAGCCCATCCAAAGGTGGTGGCGAGACCAGGGATAGGAATCCTGGGTGGACCAGGAAGCGAGGCAAAGTTGCTGAAACAACTGATGACTGGAAGCACAAGTCAGTGCAGTCGAGCGCAGGACGACTGCAGCACTGTGCAGAAACGGTAAGCCATGAGAAAGGAGACACAGAGACAGCGGTAACGCTGGCAGTCTGGACAATGAAGAAGGATCTACAATGACAAAGGCTCCCACAGAGGTTCTCCTATCATCTAGAAGGTAACAGGAGAACGGGATGCCTGGTGAGACCGCAACAGATTATTACAACCATCATTTCACGCGTCCCTGTACTTAATCTGAAAAAGAGTTGCGCTGAAGAAATGGTTAAATACTGAAGGAGAGTTAGAAGAGATAAAGCTACCCTAGAAAGGGGAAAGTTAACTCAACATCCTGTACACAGTCAAAATAAGTTTAAAAAGGAAACAAGATATGAGCAAAAGTCTAGAGAAAGTTGCCAATTGAATCACAACTTAAATAAAGTATATGAAGTCCGTGTTGAGAGTCCCAAATCAGAAACAAGGAATAATGTTAGACATTCCCTCAGGCATCCACACGAACATCAGAACACAGCTAGCATTCCCACAACACCTCCCTCCTGTTCGCACACTACTCCCAGGTTACGAGACTCACGTGATTTGGTTGCCCCGCAGGACCGGTTGCGATGTACCCGGTGTAATGTTCGAACCCGGTTGCAGCCTTTCCTGCACTGGCAGTTACCATGGAGAGCACACGCCAGAAGGATCTGCAGAACGCTTCCACAGCGCGCAGCTGTCCGCTCACGTGACCCATGGCGGCGTCCGTCACAGGATGACAGAGCGCGTCACGTGACTAACAAGTGCCCATAACAAAACAGCTGTCTTGCGGACCCTGTTTGGCGCCACGTTTGGACTTTGCTTTTGTTAGTTTACCTTGACTTTGGATTACTCACCTGGACTCCCTCGGATTACCCTTTTGTCCTTCTGCTTGGAACTGCTTACTCGTCACTGAACATCGGACCGTCCTTCACTTGCATTTGGATTTACCCTTTGGAACTTTGTGTGTTTCCTCTACGTCCTTGTCTCTTGGGACTCACGCTACGCATCCAGTCCTTGGCTCAGGTGGGCCGACCTGCTTTCACGTGCGACTCTGGTCCCTGTTGATCTGGGGGCTACCTTTCATCTGGGTTTCGAACCTCCTGCACCTAGGTCTCCCGTGTTTCCCTACCACCGGATAGGTAAGCTTTTCCAGACTTTGTGATTCGTGTTATACTGTCATTGCCTGGTACTTAACCTCGTTCTTTTTGCAGCAGCATCGGTGTTCTTGAGGTTCCGTGGATCCGGGAAGCGACATCTCCCACCTGTGGCCCCAAAGGTCGCAGAGGGTGTTCTTAAGATTCCCCTGTGCGTCACTGGGGGACGGAGGTATCAACGGTCTACACGACACTCAAGTCAGAACAAATAATAAGAGAATCCCTAGAGGGATAAGACGGGAGGAAAGAAAGTAAAGTAATCCAATTAAGGAATTAAAGAGTTTAATGAGAAGAATTACAAGAGACCTTTCATAATTCATCTATTCAAAAGTCGGCACTAGGAGTACCCCAGAAGATTGACCTCGAAATCCTTTTCAAGAGACAATTTGTTTGATTCACATACAGAAAATCTGGTACTAGGAGTACCTCAGGAGAAGGGAGTAATTCTGCTGATTTAAGTAAATGTTGTATAGTGGTAGGGTCAGTGAGGGGAGTTTGGACAGCAGACTTGTATTGTTTGGACAATCATGACTGATTGACAAGCACCTTAGTTATTGAAGTAGGCAGGGAACACCCATAGTGATTGTTTAGTAAAACACTGACTACAATGCCCACAATGAGTTTGCGTCCTTATTTTGACTCGCCACATATGCCGTTTGACAAAGGACATGGACGAGTATCGCCGGGTGAATACGCACTTTGTCTTACACTGCCATTATGGCGCTGTGTTTATTTATTTACTGCTTGTATGAGCATGTGTACTTACATTATGGAATTGCTTTCGTTTAGGTTCTCTTTTCTATTTTGGATTGTTGTTTACACTATATAATTAAAGGTAGAGCTGTTAGAGTATACTGGTACACTTGATTGGAAAATTACTAACTAAGCACTTATCTATATGGGTGTTCTTCGGGACAACCTACCTTGGTGGTCTACGTTATGTTTGAGGTTTTCCTTTCAGATTCCCATTTCACTATTCACTATTACTAATACCATGTTGAATCTATTTTTTGACTTATTTTGGATTGCAGCTATTTGTTTATGATTCTGTTAGGTATGGGGTTTGGATATTGTAGGACTATGGTTTTCCCCAATAGACCATGCACTTGAATTAACTTTTGGTACTCATTTCCTTTACATCTGTATACTGTGGAGCTTTCCAATTGTGTACTTACCTGAATGTTATTACTATGATGAATGTGTTATGAACACCAGCCTTTTTTTTTAACATTAAGTGTATGTTTTGTGTAGTTGAAATTTCCTGAAGAAGAGTTTCAATAACATGAAACACGTCGGAAAGCAAGGTCAACCTGCTGGTCATTCCTATGAATTTAGTCGTCCATTGCTCTGTTATGTTCACCAGAAGTGAAATTACAGAATGGATTTTTGAAAATTGTATTCAATACAAAATATTATTATTGTGTGTTCTATTTGTATTGAGATCCAAGTAAATGTATTCATTTGACTATAAAGCTACTCTGCCTACGAACCTTCATTTTTTGGTGGGATATATGGGTTGTGTGCAACAATTGTCCACATTAGTTTCATAGTGTAGCCTTACTATACATGTTACATTATCCTAGATACTGCTGGATCCTATTTCCTGTTTGCACCCCTACTTCTTGAAATGATAATGATGTGTTATTTATATAGCGCCTTAATCCAAAGCTCTTTACAGAGCACATATTTACATACAATATCACCCAACCGAAACTGGTACTCATTTATCGACCTCGGAAGGATGAAAGGCTGAGTTGGCCTAAACTGCGACCTGCAGATCACAGCAGTGAGTGCTCAACCCGCTGAGCTATCTTACCAGCGGAAATATCCTCTGAGTTGTATCAAGATTTAGTTTTTCCTTTAATGGTGAGCAGGGGCACTCCCATGTTGGTATATTGGCATTAGCCGATCCCCCAGGCTATAGATTCATAAGATTGGCTGGTGTCATTGAACCTTCAAGATGCTTATTTCCATGTGCTGAAAGATCCAAAACACAGGAAGAACTGGGATTTTGTGATTGTCAGCACCAATTACCTGTTTCGTGTCCTACTTTTCAGCCTGACCTCTTTCCCAATGGGTTTTATCAAGATGATGTCAAAGGTGGCAGAATGTCAGCAGAAAGCAAGTCCATTTGTTCTCCTACTTGAACGATTGGCTTATCAGAGTTTGTTTCCCGGAGAAGGCTCTGGACCATATCAGCCAAACCTGTCAGCTCCTGCACAGATTGGGCTCCTACAAGAATTTCAAGAAGTCTCAGGTGACACCTTCACAAATGCTCCAGTTCCTCAAAGCGGGCCTGGACTCCCCACTTGGTGAAGGCTTTCCCTCCTGAAGACCGAGTTGAGAACATCAGTCAGATGGTCATGAAATTTCAGAACATGATTTCTTCGGTTGCTGGACCTCATGGATTCCTGCATTTTCATTATGCCAGGGGTGTGTTTGTAGATGAGATCCCTTCAGTATCTTCTTGGGAAACAGTGGTCACACTTCTCGGGCGGAATGATGAGCAAGGAGGTTCTTTTAAAGATATTCAACCTTTGGGAACCCTGCAAGTGGATTCCTTTGTCAAAAGGATTTGCAAGCTGTTCTGCTCTAGGGAATTACCCCCAAGAGAGGCATTAGAGGACCTATTTGCGGTCATGGGGAAATGTCTCCATATGTATACATTTCTGCCAGTTCCTATCATCCTGCATGTTCTCGGGAGGTTAAGGAGGTTTGAGACACCATGATCCCGGTTTTCCTAGATTGAGTCTGGATGACATGGTACCCAAACCTTCTGAATATGGCCAATGGCCTCCCCACGCCTTCCTCTGTGAGTTGGCTTACTCTTTCAATTAGGTTAGTCTCCCAATCATGAGGTCTCGTCCTACTTCCGAACCTCATGCATGGTTGCTGACAGCCTGAGGTACAGGGAGCGGGATCTCCCAGAATTTATCTTGGTGGTCCTTCTATCTGCCAGGAGACCAAGCACTAAGGCTATTTACATTTGCTGCTGGAGAACCATGGTGTAGAGAGAAGTAATTACACCCCTTTCATCATGCTCAAGAGAATCAGTACTTTCTTGTTTGCTTCATCTGGCCCAGCAGGATCTGCAGATGTCTGCCGTTAAAGGCTTGTTAGCTGCAAATTCATGTTTAAACACACACCAACACAAGATTCTTACTTTTCAATTCCCATGGTGATGCAGTTCCTCAGGGGGTCGATGAACATGTTTCCATTAGTGCATTTCATCGTCCCTTCTTGGGACCCCATCTTGGGACTGACATTCTTGATGAAAGCAGCAGTCAAAGGCATTCATGTCCTCCCCGACTCTTGATGTGGAACATTTTTTCCTTGTTGCGATAACTTCAATGAGAAAAGTGAATTGCAGACCCTTTTTGCATACCTCCTTAACTTATGTTCTCGGGGGAAAAATTAACACTCGGAGTGAGACCTTCATTCCTGCTGAAAGTTGTTTCGCTGTTCCACCTGTTGGAAAAGAGACAACTGCCAATGCTTTGCCCTCCTCGTAACCCATCAAAGGAGGACGAAAGTTTTCAAAGGCTTGACTCTAAAAGATCTCTGAGCTTCTACGTAGCTAAGACCAGAGAATTCCGGGAAGATGAGCAGCTTTTTATAAGCTGTACCTGGGCAAAACTAGGCAAAGCAGTTCCAAAGCAGACTCTGGCACCTTTAATTGTGCTCTGCAGTTCAGAGTGTTATTCTTTAGATGGGAAAGAGTTACCTGAAGGCCTTAGAGCCCATTTAGCTGGAGAGCTTTCCACTACTTTTACTCCGCAGAGAGGGATGTGTGAGGAATCTGAGGGCATCCTCACTTCTTCCCCCAATATATCTTCCTCACAGGTGGCCAGGGAAAGGCTGTCACTATCACATCGTGACCCTGGGTGTGGATATGCGAGGGAGGACTACCGGGGTAGAGGCGATTTGGGGAGAGGAGATTAGGTGCCCTTACATGAGACATGTTATCCCCCTTTTCCCTCCCAAAATGTCCCCTCAATCACACCGACCTTTGTGGGCTACTGTAGGTCAGATCCCTATTTACCCATTGACATTCACTCTTACACACACAACTTTGGTACTGGGACGAGGAAGAAGCAACAACAAGAGACAAAAGACTCTAGAACCAATAATGTGCTATCTAGTAGTCAGAGAGCCAATCAGCTCGGCCACATCTAGAAATGCCGCAATGCACGAAGAAGGAGAACGGTGTCGGCTGTGGATGTGAAAGGACCAACCGTCCCTGGGAAGTCGTGCAGCGGGAAGGACGAGTGCCGATGTGGTGGAGCGAGGAGGTTCACCGACAAGAGCCACGGCAAGAAAAGGACCAGGCTGCGGGGTGCCGAGAGGAGAGGATAAGCTCTGGAGAGTTCACAGTTGCGGGCAAGTGAGACATCGCATTATCGGAGCTCTTACCCAAGGCACTGGGAGAAGTGGAAACCGCGGAAGCCTGAGGAAGCTGAAGGAAGCAAAAGCAAAACAGAGTTCACTGTAGCCATTGCTATGGTCCACCGCGAGATAAACCAAAGGTGCCAGAAGAGACCAGTGAGTTCCGTGAAGTGGGAAAGGAACGCCGGGGCATATTGGAGGCGGCCTATACAAAGAAATAGCAGAAATTGGAAGAGCCTTAACCTGGCAGGGAAAGAAACCAGGCTAAATTGGGAGAGTCATATCCCGATAAGCTGAAGCAAAGTAAAATGCAAATGACATTTCAAGTAAAAACAATTACTTTTTGAATACCGATCTGAATGAAAGTAAGCATTTTGAATACTGATGTGAATGAAAGCAATTTTGTGGAAACTTATGAATATAAAGGAACTGTGTACTTTGAGAGAACAAGCCTTGGCAAGACCATATGATCTATATCAAGGAACTGTGTGTTTTGAGAGAAAAGGTATCAGCAAGAGCCACAAGAGTTTGTGAAAGTGCAACGTGTGAATGTTGGAAAACAAGTAATGGTAAAGCATCAAGAGGATTTCAAATGAGCTTGAACTAAATCCCACTGTAAAGCTGAAATAGTGGCAACGTGCAGGTAAAGGAGAAGCTATTTATGTTTGTCCGTTGTGAGACCTGTAATGGGTGGACTGTGTGGTCCAACAACTGCGCCTACACCATGGACACCCACCTATGGAATAGACACTTACAATAACGGCAACAGAGCTTGTGGGTGAATCTAAAGGAAACCTAACAGGAATTGAAGAATTTAACTTTGTGGAAGTGTTGAAAGACTTGAAAACTTGGGGAAAGGAATCCCCTTGGTACGTTGTGAACTATTTTGAAACCTTGGGGAAGGGAAACCCTTGGTATTTTGTGAACTATCCTGAAGCCACGGGGAAGGGAAAACCCCTTGGTGTTTTGTGAACTATCCTGAAGCCTTGGAGAAGGGAATTCTCCCCCACCCCCGTTTGGGCTTTGTGAACTATCTTAAATTGGGGGGAAGGAAGATCCTTTCCAACCAAGAGCTAGCAGAAGCATGTAACTGTTATTTGAACACTTATGATTTTGAAGCTGACATCCCTACACACTACAAATAGATGTGAGGGCAAGTATAGGTTTTAGACAAAGACAGACCTTTACTTTGGACATCCCAACATAGACTATCCTTAGTTTCGTTTAGGTGGGAAATCCTACATTAGCATAGGGCAAGTTAGGCCTTTTTCCAACCACCTTTTCATTTAATAAAAGTGTGAAGTGTAAAGAGAAAACTTGAGTTCAGTTGTCTGCGTCTACTTCATGATGCATTCACAGATGCCAGTTCCAGACATTTGCCAGGCTCCAATTTGGACTACTTTGCATACCTTTACACTATTTGCAGAGCATTCCTTCAAAATATTCTGTGGTGACACTTCTCGTCAGTCTCGCTAGCCCTTCCTCTTTTGCAAATAGTACTGCTAGGGGATTCAAGCAAATATGAGGAATCTGACTGGGGATGCAATACATTAAAAGAACATATTGCTTACTTCTGGTAATGTTCTTTCTGAAGGATTTCCTTTCCACAGATTCCTCATCCCCCTCTCATCCTGCCCTGATAGTAGAGAGCGCAATGATTCACTTTCATGTTCCCTCAAGCGGCTGATCACTGGCGAAGAAAGGAAAACTGAGGTTACAGTCTTCTATGAGGTATACACAGGCTGCTCAATGTCACATCCAGAGTTGAGAAGCTGATGCATCGAGGGACTTCAACACTGGAATCACAATGTGATAATAATTTCTGTGATTTCGTTGATGCTGCAGAATATATCAAGGGGGAGGAATCTGCGAGGAGAATCCAACAGAAAAAAAACATTACTAGAGGTGCATAATGAGTTCTTCTCACCCTAAAAACTTTACTCCTTATTGCAATGAGCAGGCGAGTGTGGTACCAAGTCACTACATCTATGTCGGCTTGTTCTGGATCTTTGGGAATGGTCCCTAGAACATGGGATCTTTTTGCAAGCAACCCACATTCCGGGGCTCAAAAACACTGGTGCAGGCCAAATCAGCAAATTACATAATTCCATCATCAGACCCATGAATGACAGCGGTCATAGATAGTCTTGGTGCCCTTTTTCCACTCCTGGGATCCTGTGTTCTTGGATCTTTTTACAACTCTGCAGAACTCAAAGTTCCCTGGTGCGAGTCTTGGATGGGGAGGGAGATCGAATTGCTAGGGTACGCAATGAGCATTTCTTGAGACCACCTCAATGCATAGGACTTCCCTCATACACTCTTCATTCAGATGGTCCTGGGGAGGTCAGGGGTTCATAAAATACCTTAGCTGTGTACCTTAATTCACAAGAATTATGCCTGTTCTTTCCTAACACTATTGTGAAAAGGCATTTTTAGGGATTTCTTTTGCTAACGTCACCACATCCAGCATTGGATTTGAATGTAGTCCTTAATGCTTTGACCCACAAGCAGTTCAAGCATATAGCCTTGGAAGTTCTAAGACGGGTATCTTCTGTATGAATGGGCCCCTAATCACCTTAACCCAACCAGGCCTACCACTTAAAGAACAAGTGCACGTTTGTATGTAAAGCAAGTTTATTGTACCATCGTCTGGGCAGGAGCTAGATGGCGCTGTTGTGTCAAACTAACCAGAGTCTCTCCGAACCACATAAGTTGATTCAAAGCGGATTTAGAACGGGATATTCGACTACGCACAATTTATTAATTATGAATAGTCTAAGAGATAAAGCCCTGTCAGCTAATAACCCTCCTTTGTTAGCCTTATATATTGATTTTAAGGCGGCTTTTGACACAGTTAATAGAGAAAAATTGTGGATGAAGCTGAGGGGAATGGCATGCCCTGAAGGATTGCTACATTACCTACAACTCCTGCACCAGAATACTTCTGTTCAGCTGAGGCTTGATGGAGGTGGATCAATCACCAGGGCAATTAAACAAATCAGAGGGGTGAAGCAGGGATGCGTAACTGCTCCCACACTGTATAATGTGTTTGTCTCTGATATCCCTGAATATTTACGCACAGTACGTAACTGTCCCCCGAAAGTGGGTACCCAACATTGTTTAGTTATGACCTATGCGGACGATGTGGTCATTTTTGACCACACGTTCAGAGGAATTCTCAGCTCGGCTGAGAGGCTCTGGGAATATGCTAAAGTGAATGAACTCATTATTAACTATACGAAAACAGAATTGATACTGTATAGTCATGGTAAGGTGAGCCGCCCGAGAATGACGCTGAGAGAAATGGAAATTCATTATACACAGTGTTACAAATATCTGGGAGTGGAATTTGATTCCAGTGGGAATTTTCGATCTTGTGTGCAAAACCGTAAAAACCATAAGTAAAAGCAGCCCAACTAACCGCTCTGATCTGTAAGTTCTCTCGCAATCAGAGTGGTTATTCTATCTGGGCGGCTCGCCAACTTTACATCCAAAGTTGGGTTCCCATGGTGATATATGGACTGGAAGGCCTGGTCGATCTTAACCTTGATTGGCTCCAAATATTGGAGGGTAAATTCTGGCGCAAACTTTTAGGTTTACCACAGGGAGTACCGGTGGCGATACTGAGATTAGAATTAGGCCTGCTCTCGCTAAAAGCATTGGTCTTAAAGAAAAGAGCTGACCTTTTCATTAAGATGCACATGAACAGTACCAATCAACTTCTGATGACGGTGAAAGAGGACATAACCGGGAACAAACAGGTTAAGCTTGTAAGAGAAATGACCACTCTATCTGAGATGATCGAGTGGACACCCAACTGGGGTGATAACTCTGAATACTTGAAAGCCCAAATGGGGGAACGATTAAATATTTGGGACTGGCAAAACAACTTTAAACATCTGGAAAGCCTACACAGCTATGGGTTTATATCCCATTTACTTTACACCTACAGGAGGGCACAAGGATATCTGAACCTATGCCCTTCGGATAATTTAAGACGCTTTATATTACTCTTGCGTATTAATCACCTATCTGTCTTAACTGTGATAGGACCTGAACGGGCCATTCCCAAACAAGAGCGATTCTGTAGGATGTGTAGGAATGAAATCTCACCCGAAACAGCAAGACACATCCTTATGCTATGCCCCAGACTGAGTCTAACTTATATAAAACACTACAGTAGTTATGTCCATAATTTAGAGCACATCAAGTCGAAAGATTTTTGGTATATGTGTACTAATACCTTGAATGCAAGTTTACATCTGGCTTTATATAGAGTATGGCATATGGTTAAAGGGAAACCTGAAGAATAGTTATTCCCCCACACAAAGTTTGCTAAAGAATTATAGGTGATTGGTGATTGATGCTTAGTATCCGTTGCTTAGAGGGACCGAGACTATATGGCTCTGGGGGATAGCCAGTATACAAGAACAATTAAGGGAGGGACTGATTAGTGATCAATGGATTGTGGATGGATTGATAAATTACATTCTCCTTGTACGGTTAGAAATATTGTCTTTTCTACCTATGGATTTTATTTAAAACAGGTTTATGTGAAATTGAAGGTAGTAAACCCTTTTATATTGTATCTAATAGTATGAAAATTGAACTGAGTTATTTGTTGAAGTTATGTGAAAGAATAGATGAAGATGAAATGTGTGTAACTTGATAAATGTATATGATGAAGATATTTATTGTATTATGTCATTGGATAACAATTTTATGAAACCATGTGTAAAGTTTTTGTTTAAAAAACTATATCACATTAAAAATAAAATAAATAAATAAATAAGTTGATACATTATGTACATTTTGCAACAGTTAAAACACTCCCATATATTTTATTACAATCAACCCCCATACATGATTGGACAAAACCTATACAAAGAAATTCCATCTTTTTCCAATTTCTCCATTCTCATTGGTCATCGATATCTTAACTACAATCTTCAGATCATATTCATAGCAAACCCCTTCTTGGGATTCATCCATGGTAGGTTGTGACATCATCATACAGTTATGTTAACTGAAGGGAAAGCCCTAGAGGTGGAACCTGAGGCTAAACTATACAATATATCATAAAGGGGGTACCCGCCAGACAAAGTTAGAACATACTACCTATTATGTATGTTACTATTTAGAACAAGAAAATTATGGTGTTTGTTGAATCACTGATGGCTCATCCTTATGGTTCAATCTTAAAGTCCCTTAAGTTTTAAGACTACGTGCAACTTAATTTGTACATATATCTATAGTCTCATTGAGGAAAGAGTTTTTTGGGGGTATACATTGTTTTATTACATAAAGGTTCTCGCACCGGGTATGCAACAATCAAAGTAGAACATCCCAATACATTTGTAAATTGGCAGACAAAATTAGAGCATGTGTCTCAAATATGTTCAGCATCCATACATTTCAAAGTCATAAACTACAACAGCATATTACTCACATTCAGTTTAACAGTATCATGAAAGAAATATGAAAAAATGCAAAGTAAAAAGAAACAAAAAGTAAATACATTTCCAACCATTTAGAAAATGGAACACAAAAGTAGACTGCAACATAATACAAGCAAGTCTAGTATGCACTGGTTCTGAATGCAAATACATATAGTGGGGAGGATAAAGAGAACATTAGTCCTTCTAGAAAACAATCCCCTTATGCTATATGTTTGTCTGTGATCTATTGGTGACCAATCCTCAGTCATACAGTTAAACATTTGTGTACAATAATAATTAATTACAAGTCACAACTGGCCTGAGCCCTTTAACCCTAATCGTACTTTGCACATGATTTGCATGGATACTTCAACAACATGAGAGAGAGCAGAATAAACAGGTTCCCTTTGAACTACTGATAACCATTTAATACACACTGGCCTACTGGCATCATTTGAACATTCTAATTTACACGACTACCAATTCAGCCCGTACAGCTTCACTCTGGCCTCAAGCGACACCTCGCCCCACATTTATTACTGGTCAAAGCAAATGGCCGGACCCCTTCTGCAAGCGACCAAGCACTTAAGAGATTACATCTGCTTTCTGCGATACTGCCAGGCCATGAACTTTCGGCCATTTGCTAGCTGCCCATTTGCTTGGTTAATCATTACTCCTCCCACAGCCTCCAATCCTGCAGAACTAGATTTTCCCAGTCACTTAGAATTCACTGGGCAGCCTGCTGGTTTCAGAGTGTAAATGAATTCATAAACAACCACTACATGCAGATTTATAAATTCCCTGTGTATGTATCTCAGTGTGCATGCATGCTTAATAAATACTGTCTCTTTTTTACAGCGGGTCCCCAGTGACCCGTCCCCTTCCTCGCATTCACATTACAAAACTCCCTGTCACTCAGTTTCTAAGCACTTCGTAGCACACCATATCTGGACCGTGTTTTACATTTCGTTTGGCAGTTTTGGCATTTATCTTTCTACGCGTGTGCAAAACTAATATGCATCAATCTTGAACACACATTAACACTTGAGTAACATATCCCATTCACATTTAACTAGACTGGATACATATGAAATAGTAACATGGCGCTGACTTCTCTGCACCCCTGTCACAAAAATGACGTGCGCAACATGAACCGCTCTTCATCGTTGGGACCTGTCCTGACAACCCCAACACTTCGAAGGCTGAGCACCTAGTGGCCATTTCATCAGCCAGGAAGGTCAGTGAGCTGCAAGCACATTCAGATAAGGACCCTTTCACAGTGTTCCATTGTGTTTTAAGGGTTGCATGTCTTAAAATCGCGGAAAAAATGGCAGTGAATACAAAATATTGCGGCAGAAATGCTGTGGTTTTGCCGCCACAGTCATGTAAAGGATGCGGGGGACACCCCGGACCCATTATACCATTTAAGGGGAACGAAGGACACCCCCGCAAACCCTGCTCCCCTTAAATGGTATAATGCTGTACACCTTTACCGGGTCAAACCACAGCATTTTTGCTGCAATCTTTTTTACAGGCAACATTTTTGCTGCGATTATATTACCTGATACCGTTTTAAGAACTCAGCTGGCTTTCCTGCCCAAAGCAGTTTCAGATTTCCATAAAAATCAGAAGATTTGTTTGCCTCATTTTTTCCATATCCATTCTATAAGGCAGAGAGGGTCCTCCGCTGTCTTGATGTTAGTAGGGCACTTCTGTTTTATCTTGAGAGGGCCAGGCATTTCAGGAACTCTGACAGGTTGTACACCATGTACAATCAAACCTACCAGGAGAAACAAGCCTCCAAACCCACCCACATCAGGTGGACTGTAAATTGCATTATTGAATCTTACAAGTGTCAGTACGAATTTTCTCCTGAAACGCTCCATGTGCAACAGAATCAGGGCAAAGGCAGCCTCAGTGACTTCACAGAGACATGTCCTTATATGGGTCATTTGTAAAGCAGCTACCTGGGCTTTGGCCTCCTCTTTCTACAAACATTATTCGATGGATGTTGGCTCAAGAGCAGATTCTAGGTCAAACAGTTCTGCAAAACCTCTTTGGGGAAAATAATCTTCCATTAAGCCATTTTTTGGGAAATGCTGTAGAAATCTCCACTAACTATGGAGAAAAAAAGGGACTGGACATCAGAATATGTAAAGGATATTCACTGTAGTGACTACTGTACTACTGTTCCTTTGTCCCCTTTCCTCCACACATCATCACTTTGGGCCTCTTCAGGAGTCTGGTTGTATCCCAGCGGTAATACCACTGGAATACTACCAGCACAAATAGCATTACCGCTACTCGGTCCGGCGCTGTTAGTGCCGGATCATGAGTAGTGGTTGGGCGGTTATTGCCCATTACCCATTGGGTCCACAGGACCCAATGGAGTTGGAGGCGCTATTACCGCCAGCAGTGATAGCACTGAAAAAACGGGAAGTAAGTAGACATTTTGGGCTTCATCACGAGTTGGACGGTGGTAACCCTTAAATGTGGCAGGTTACTGCCACCTTTACCGTTCTGCCCAATCTCGAGCCCGGCATGTTTACCCCTAGCTTAGAACTGGGGGTAAAGACGCTGGGAAAATGCAAATTTTCAGTGCAATTACCACCCGCGATATTACTGCATGGTAATTGCACTGAAAATGTCCTATTGGACCCAATGGGGAGTAATGTTTAGCGCCCAACCCGTGATCCGACGGTAATACCGCCGGACGGGTGGACACTAACGCAATTAAAGTTGCCCGGTATCCCAGTTGGGATACCGCCCAACTCGTGATGAGGCCGTTTGGGTCGGACCCAATGGGGAGTAACGGTTAGCACCCAACTCGTGATCCAGGCGGTAATTCCGCCGGACGGGTGGTCACTAAGCAAATAAAGTCGGTCGGTATCCCAATGCGGATACCGCCCAACTCATGATGAGGCCCTGGAGTCACAACAGTCCCACTTACCACCCAACTCATGATATGGCAAGCCCTCAAATGCAGTGGTAATAGCTTTGCCGCCCCATTTAAGGAAGACCGCCCAACTCGTGATGAGGATCTTTGTTCCCGTTTCCACCTGTTATTGCCCCAAGTGGACTGATGGGTGAGCAATGGCGGGCAGAATTACATTCCACTAATGTTCATTGGCACACGTTTAAATTGGGTTGGTTCTTTTTGTGCAGAAAAAAAGGCTGCAATACCCTCCCCATGCGAGTACATCCGATAAGTATGGAGCAAAGTGAACTAAGGTCTCGGAATAAAGGAGTCACTATGGTGAGCACATTTTTCATATTCCCCTCCGAGTATTTAATACCATATCTATCAGTGGTTAATCTTAACCTTCTTCCCTCAACACTAGATATCTCACTCAAAGTTAATTTCTTTGAGATCAGTATAGTCAGTCCACGTGGCATTCTTATCACTGCAGCAACTTTCAAGTGTGGCTCCCCTTTAAGATTTAGTTTGAGATGTTTATCTCTTGGAGAATGTTGCTACATTAATTTCTCAAGTGATCTCGGATTGGATGTGCTTTTGTATTTGCTTTTCTCAGGCAACGCAATATATGAAGTTATTTTAGGCATAGCATGCATATATGTACTTGTGGTCAACACAGAAACGAGATCCCAGAAAAAAAGTCCCACCCTGTACAAGAGTACAGCAGTGGTAGGATTTGTTTTCACCAGCAATCTTGACTGTATCAAAAAAGCACCCCAGAATTGGGTGTTTTCCAAATGGATAAAATACTATTGTTTTGTTATGGAAAAACAGAAACGCCCTACACACTGCACAATATTATTGACAAATGGTACAAACAATAGGATTTTAATTGCAATGCATTCATGGCAAATAACATTGAAAATGCTCATAATGGTCGTTGAATTTCAGAATAAGTGTTGAAAGAGCTCAAAGTTTCAGTCTAATCTCTTTTTGTGATCTGGCCACTGGAATGACATGCTTCCAAAGTTCTTCCCCCTGTCACATAGCTGTTCAGTTTCCACATTGGTCTGTCTCATTCATGAGCATGTAGAAAGAGCTATAATATGCTCTCATCACATTGATTTCTCATTTCCCACTCTTGAAAAAGCGTGTCCTTCATTTTTTTCAAAAGTGTTTCACATGGTACTCTTTTGCCAACCAACTTCCTTGCCCAACTACAGCTTTCAAAATCTGCATTGTTTTTTCTTGTTCCTATGCATACGAAGTCTGACTATGCACAGTAGGTCTACAGAATTCCATGCAACAGTCTGATAAGGAACTGGAGGTTTCTTGGGCACTTCTTGACACTTTCCCAAAGATGGCACTGCACCCACATGTTGGTAATTCGAGTGTTTTGGTTTAAGGATACATAAGTTACTTTAACAGTGTGAATCAATCTTTGTCCTAATACCTTTCCTGTGGCTTTTTGAGTTTCTTTTTGGGGATACAAATCTCACCATAGAGAGGTTTGGATATTAGAATGCTTGATATGCAGTTAGAAAAAGGCAAGATGTGCCTTTTCAGGAAACTTAGTCACAGCCTTGGACACTTTGATAGCAGGGATTGTCCTGTGTTATGAAGCATATATTGTTGTTTAAATGTGCACACTCTAAAACAACAGTTACTTTGCTGCTAGTTGGATTTATGTCTCCTAACTGCATGTACACTGTAATATACTTTGTAAATACACTGGTTACATAGTATGGATGGGTTACTGCTTTCTCTTCCAACTAACCGTCTTTGCCATTCTCTCCTTGACAGGTTTCATTAGAGGGGGAAGGTTTCCTTGTTGGGCTGAATCATACTTTTGGTATCCAGCACGATGCTGACCCTGGGATGTTCCTTCAGTGCCTCAATGACACGGCAGTGCCCCAGGGTCCTGGGTATTTCAGTATCAACTCTTCTGACTGGCTTTCAGACATACCTGGCCTGACTCATGGCACCTGGCACAATGAGACAGACTGCGTCTTGAGGGTGTTCTCAACAGAACAAAAAGTGTCTCCTGTCATCAAACAGCGACATAATTCTGGCATGCAGAAACCAGGCCTATACACAGTGAAAGCCAGTGTGCAGAACACAGTTTCTACAACAAACGTTTCCTGCCATTTTCTGGTAATCACCCCAATTTCTGGCCTCCAGGTCATTTACCCAGCTGTCCAATCTGGCATTGTCTATGGCACTAAGAACCAGACTTTTGTTGGGTTGAAGATCCGTTCTGGGGGAGCAGATTCATTGGCATACTGGGAGGATGGCAATCAGACTTCCCGATTTCAAGCAACGTGCCCTGCTGCTGTGACCTTGCTGACCTCTGAATGCGTGAGAGAGACCAGTGACACTTGGTTTTCAGTGATCCCACTGGAAGGCCTTGGCGAAGGACTGACGTCGGTCTTAATTACAGCAAAGAACGTGGTGAGCTCCCAGAATATTACTGTCAGCGTGAAGGAGGAGGAACCTATTAGAGGGCTGAGTGCACAACCGGACCCAGAGACCCGTGTACTGCTGAATAATCGAGTGGTGAGTAGCTCCATATTTAATGTGTGATGTTTTGTTATCCATTATTTGGATGTGAAAAGGGATACAACCTACCAAATACTGGGATTTGTTTGCAGCCCCTCCTTTGCTCAGTTCTGCCATCACATGGTAATTTTTTACTGAACACAAATGTGTATATATATCATCTGAATTCTAGAGTCACAAATATGCATTGCATAAAATGCCCATACATTTCCATTTAGAAATGAGTTAGGACAGTAGTCCAGGTACATTCGCAAAAGTGGAGAAAAAATTAATTCACACATAAGGCCTTTTGTCTACATTCCCTTAATTTTGAGTTAATCACCCAGATAAAAAATGTGCATCAAAGTGTTATGTTATTCCCTGTTTACTACACAACAAAAAACATATGTCTGTTGCTGCATATCAACAATCATTGTTCCATCACCTAGGACCTTCTGGTGGGACTTGTGCTTTATAGTTCCCCATAATACATTACTCCATTGTAATGATAAACATATGAAAACCCTGATAACGTTTTACGCTGCAAATATAATGGCTTTTTTGTTGCCTTACATTATCTCAGTGGTACCTCAAAATGTTTTTCTCCAAAATATTTCTAATTAAGAACAATACGTGACTGTTGTGTTGTAATACATTTATCTCCACATGTTGAACAAACATACACCTTAAGTATATCAAACCTAGACAATTTCTCCTGTGTTAGCTCTACAATATATGTGTCAGAATATTGAACTTTCTGCAAATTAGAAAGTAAAACATTATGGTGGCATCTTTTTAGACTTTCATAAAATCTTTATTTGATTTTTCTTCAAGAATGGAATTCCATTTACTAAGTATATCAGCTTCTGTTGTACGATTGAATTCTATTATCATTTTTTAGAAAGTGAAATATGTGTTTCAGACAAGTAACAAACACCTAAATAAAACATCTTGGAGAGTTCCGTTCACAGATATTTATAAAACTGTCTGATCATCTTTATATAATTGCTTGAATCTAAAACAGTGTTAAAATAAAATTAATCTGCAAAAGAGATATCCTTGCCCAAGTCTCTAGATAGCCCAATTTACTTTATACTATTTAATCTATCACAAATGTACCTCCCATATGATGTCTATCACCAGAATGTATTCCCTGACAATCTGAGTGGAGAAACAGATTATATGACAAGGGATAAAGGGACCATTTCTGTAGTAATGCAGTATGTGGGGATTCTGTAGCATCCTTCACATGTATATATTAACCATTTTCAATCAAGCATTTTAAAAATATACAAAACAAGGAGGGTTCTGGGAGTCTCTCTACGGCACAAACACAGCTCATTCACCTGGTCTTGGGCGGATGGGCCCCGGGAAAGTCTCAACCAAGTCTTTAGCTCACTGTCCCTTTCACAAAGGAGAAATATCCCTGCATATCAGTCTTTGTCCTGCCCAAGGGCATGCCAGCACCGAAATGCTAGGCAATTCTCCTCTGAATAAGAGTACCAACAGCAACCCCAGACACGTGTTTCGCCTTAGTGGGGCCTCATCAGTGAGGTGGAGCTGTGCCTGCCCAAGGGCATGCCAGCACTGAAATGCTAGGCAATTCTCCTCTGAACAAGAGTACCAACAGCAACCCCAGACACGTGTTTCGGCTTAGTGGGGCCTCATCAGTGAGGTGGAGCTGTGCCTCTCTAAGAACAGTGAGCAAGGTGTCCACGTCTGGATTCCCCTGGTAACTTAGGGTGAGACCCAAAGTTACTTAATATACAAAACAAGGAGGGTTCTAGGAGTCTCTCTACCGGCACGAACACGGCCCATTGACCTTTGTGGGACAAAGACTGATATGTGTATGGAAATTTCTCTTCTGTGGAAAGCATAGTGAGCTAAAGCGTGGTTGAAACCCTTCCGGGGGCAATCCACCCAAGAACAGGTCAATGGGCCGTGTTCATACCGGTAGAGGGTTTCCCAGACCTCTTTATGCACATTTTAAAAATATGTTGGCGATACGAAACTTCAAGCATTATACTGCAATTCCACCATTCCAATTAATGATTGTAATAACGAAACATCTGTCGGGTTCTAACAAGGAGTTGAGGAATTAATATTATCTTTACAGACACGATGCCAAAAACATGGCTTAATGTTTGGAAATATCCCACTTAAGATCGAGTCTTGCTATTTTAGGCCAAGTGATCTTTGCTATGTTATATTGTCATACAAAACATGCAAAAAGTGTTGACATAAATGAGACTGGTAATGCATTAAATATAGAAAGAAATCTTGGTACTGTCAAGGTTTTAAGTAAATTCACTCCATGAAATCAGTCATTAGAAATGCTTTTATTCAACATAAAGTCTTCAAGTCAACACATACAATGCACAGTAAAAAAAGGGGATACAAATTTAACAATGCTTTAAAAATACTAACATAAAATTGCCAAATCTAAATCATTAGACATTTCTCATCCCATAAAACTGACCCATTTGGCAGTATAAAATTAATCTCTAATGATCAAGCTACATTTCGGATCATAGCTCAGAGGAGAGCCCAGCTCGCACCGTCTGACCCTATTTTTAACTGCCCAATTTCCATAATGGGTTGGTTTATCAGCTTGTTTCTTAGAAGCCATGATCTGTGCAACCGCAAAAACTACATGTGATAATGTACATTGGTGCAAAAACAGCATTGCTGTTCTGGTGTCTCTTGTCTCTGCTTCCCTGAGTATCGGCCTAAATGCCTCAACTGTTTTTTTTCCACATAGCAGCATAAAATTCGTCATTGATTCAGCAGCCTCCCTGCACATCTGGCATTTATCTGTATTCGTCTCTTTCCAGGTGTATGTGAAAGCGCCCACTGGCAGGGTCTCCAATCTCACCCTCATGTATAGGGATTTATCATACTGAGGGGAGATAAGGCCCAGTTTGAGCTTCAAGGCATCCGCAACCAAAGAGTCCCTCGCACTTTGTGCCTCCCTGACCCTTTGGGCCTTTCTAATTACCAACGGCTGGTTTTGAGGGTTTTCCCATAGATTACTGCCCCCGATTTCTAAAAGGGTCTTTTTTACACGGCGGACTTCCCTCCATTTAATGACATTAAATGATTTAAAGCTTCTCTTTGTTTCTCTAGCCCTTCCTGGTTCCATAGTTTAAACCAGAAAAGGGCAGGGCTAATAGACGCTATAGTTGCCAATGGGGTTACTTTTAACTCCAGAAGTAACAGTGCAGATGGAGTGCTCTTCGGCAATTAAACTAGTTTCTTTAAAAATCTTTGTTCGATAGAGAGTTTTCCCAGGTTGGCATAGCCCCATAGTTCCGCCCCATATAATGCTGCTTGAACGGCCTGCTCTGCGTATAGGTCTAGTGCTGGCAAAATTGCCCCTTGGCCATGACTTGCATGGAATACCTGGAAAGAACCCCCTTATTTTTCTAATGTAGAGACAGATTTTTTTACTTGGGATACCCACCCCTCTGATTCTTGGTATCTTACCACAAGGTAATCAAAGTTTTTGACTTGCTCTAGTTGCTCTCCATTCACTTTTAGCACCAAGAGTATAGATTTTGGAAATCAGGGCTTGAACACCACTACTTTTGATTTTCCAGTATTTAGGTTCAGATCCAACTCTTTACATTTCGACATGAATATTGCCAAGGATTTTTTCAAACCTTGCAGGGTTGTTTCCAATAAAACTGCTTCATCCGCGTAACGCAGGGTACTTGTCTGTGGCCAATTTAGGGCAATCCTGCCAATATTTTAATAGTTTATCTATTATTTCTTGAATATAAAGATTGAACAGGAGGGGGGCCAGCGAACAACCGTGCCTAACCCCTTTTACTACTTCAAATGCTATGGTGTTCTCACCTCCTAAGCCATAGCAAACGGAGGCGCTGTTTCCAGAATAGAGGAGCTGAATGATCCTAATCAAATGTGCTGGTACTTCACGTGTGGTTAATACCTTCCATAACATTTCCCTAGATACCGAATCAAATGCTGTCCTCAGATCAAGGAAGGTAGCATATAGTTCTCCAGCATGGGGTCTGGCATGGATTCACATGTTCATGAATATTCCCCGTCGTCAGGCTGGGAATCCTCGGTAAAGAAAAAACCAGTATCAGTTTCGTTTCTGATCTGTCTTTCGTAGTAATAACCAATCACTGGTCTCTGCGTCATACTGACCACAGCCAATGACTGCCCTCTACCTAAGCACCGCCTCTGGCAGCCATCTTCAGATTTTTACCGCACGTTCATGTGTTGGGATCCTCGTGCTATTGCTCTCGAGCGTTAGTGCTATTTTTCGCGCTTTTTTCACAAAAAACTTCAATTCTTTCGGTCAAAAGAGCCTCAAGCTCCACCGATCCTACATCCGATCAACGGGGACCCGTGTCGGATTCATCTGTGCCCCTCAAGGGTGAAGATTTCGTCGAGCTACACTTCGGAGGAATCCAGAAGCTTCTCAGGCCCGGTCTCGGAGATGGCCCAGGAGAAGGGAAGCTCGACGCCCGGAAAGCTGTTCAGGGTCTGCCCTGGATGCCAGCTGCAGAACGTCTTCAAGGAGGACGAACACTCTTTCTGCCTTTACTGCCTTCATGAGGACAAGACGCACGTGGAGAAGGACTGTGCGTTTTGCGGCAACATGTCGGAACGGACCATGAAGGACCGCCATCAACGTCTCGCCAACTGGCTGGAGGGTAAGAGCCCGTCTGGCGAGAAGAAGAAGAAATCCGAGCGGTCTTCTAAGACCTTTGAGGGCGCCCCGGCGACGGGGGCCCAACATAAGGCCAAGCACCGCGAGTCCGCTGGCACCGGGAGCGCCGAACGGTCGGGCTCTACGGGCGCCAGGCAGGGCGCACCCTCCCCGGCACCATCAACCACGAGCCAACGCTCTGGGTCGGGTAAGAGGAAGGCCGAGCACCCGGCGAAGCTCCTGGAGAGGCCCCGGTCGAGCTCTAAGGCAGAGGAGGAGCGTGGCAGTGCCCCCTCCCTCAAGGATAAGGCGGTGAGCGCACCTAAGGTGGTGAAGGCCTTGATCCATCCGACCAAGCCCTCTATCGAAACGGTCGCGGCGGCCCTGGCTCAGCCTGTGGTGGCTGCACCAGTGGTGGCGACCTCAGGGCCCAGAATCTCCCTGCCTCCTCGGAGGGAGTCTTCCTTTGTGCCCATCGATAGGACCCCCGTGAAACCCTCCGTGGGGAATAAGAAGGGGGGGCAGGGCGTCGTCGGAGATTCGGCCTCAACCTCAGAAGAGGAGCTGATCGAGGTCTTAAGCCACGGCCTAGGCGTGGAAGAAGGCCAGCCCGTCGGAATGGACCCCGACGCAGGTGACGACGACGACATCGTCGAGGATACCGACGGGGCCCCTGCTCGCCCGTCGGATTCCCCTCTGCCAGCGCCGCAAGACAACTCGGCGGCCATTTTGTTGGCCATACAGTCCTTATGCTCCGAGATAAGGACGAGGCTACCGTTACCGACGGAGGAACCTCTCCCGTCGGGGGATCCAGAACCGGGACCTTCTGGTGTTCCCCCTACCAAGAAAAGAAGGATCCATCCACCACCTCCTTTTCAACCGTCGCGCCCCTTCCAGCCCTCCTCCCCGTCCACCCGAGGGGATGAAACGGGGACTGACACGGCAGCGACGGGTACGGACGACGAGGCATACGACGAGGATTTTCCGTCGTCGCCTCCCACCAGGGCTTCTCCGCCCGACGAGATCGGATCTTTCCACTCCATGATCTCCAGGGCTTCCGAGCTTTTCCAACTCTGCCCTGAGGAGAAGAAAAAGGAAGGCTTCCTTTATCAGCGGCGCGAGGCCAAGAGGAAGACGGTCCTCGCAGTGCCTCTGTTGGACGACATTTGGGATGAGGGCCTTTCCCTCCTCAAGAACCCTTCCACGACACCAGCTAGAAGAGACCGGTACGAGAAAAAGTACCGGGTCCCGGACACGGCCCCCCTGTGCCTCCGGGCGCAGCCTACCCCGGACTCCGTCGTCTCCGCGGCAGCCAGGAAGAAAGCGGGGGGGGGGTACGGCCTCCACATCGACTTCCCCGCCGGACGGCGAGGGAAAGAAATTGGATGCTATGGGACGTAGAGTCATCTCGTCGGCAGCGACGACGATTAAAGCGGCCAACGCCTTGGCTATCGTGGCCCGCTATGACAGGGAGCTCTGGTACAAGATAGCTCCCCTGCTGGATTTTCTGCCGGACGACAAGAGGGCGGAGGCCCTTGAGATCCTGCAGGAAGGTGAGGTGGCCTCGGACCACGCCATCACCGTGGCGACGGACATCGCCGACACCGGGTTCCGCCAGCTGGGCAACGGCGTTTGCCTTCGACGTCGTGGATGGCTCAAAGCTACGGACTTCCGGCAGGACGTCCAGACCAGAGTCCTGGACATGCCCTTCGACGGGAACAACCTGTTTGGGAAGACAGTGGACGATTCCCTTCAGGCCATCAAGGCGGATACTGAGACGGCCCGGGCCCTTGGAGTCCTGCAACGACGGACGCCCTTTCGGAGCGGCGGAGGCAAGGGCGCCTCCAAAGGTTCCGGCGGCGGTTTCGCTTCCTACCGTCAAGCGGCCCGCTCGTCGTCGCAAGAGGCCTACAGAGGACGAGGCAAGTCTAGCGGACCCCGCCGTCGTCGCCAAGGAGGTCAAGGCGGCAAGGCCGCGTCCAAGCAGGATTGAACCGGCCGTGGGGTCGGGCCCCCACCGAAGCACCCCGGTGGGAGGCCGGCTGGCGGGCTTCGTCAGCGTGTGGGAGTCCATCTCCACCGACCGTTGGGTGCTGGACGCCCTGGCCCGGGGCCACGCGCTCGAGTTTCAAAGAAGGTGCCCGCGCGTCCCCCCCGTGGCCAGGAAAGAACTTCACGTCCCTCAACTTCTCCTGGAGGTAAAGGCGATGCTCAGAAAGGGCGCCATCGAACTCGTCCCAAAGAGGCTTCGGGGCTCCGGAGTCTACTCGAGATACTTCCTCGTGAAGAAGAAGACGGGAGGATGACGCCCCATCCTAGACCTGCGACGTCTGAACAAGTTCATCAAGGCGCAGAAGTTCCGGATGGTCACCCTCCAGCACGTCTTGGGTCAGCTGGAGGAAGGAGACTTCCTATCGTCGTTGGATTTGGAGGATGCCTACTTCCACATTCCCATCCTAAAGGGGCACCGCAAATTCCTCAGATTCGTGGTCCAAGGGCGTCATTACCAGTTCAAAGCCCTTCCCTTCGGACTACGGTCGGCACCCAGGGTATTCACCAAGTGCCTCGCACCGGTGGCGGCGCAGCTGCGCCGCGAGGGGATTCACGTCTACCCCTACCTGGACGACTGGCTCATCCGCGCCAAGACGAGGGAGCTCGCCGTGGTCCACACGGCAAGGACCGTCCAACTCCTCATGGACCTGGGATTCTCCGTGAACTACGCCAAATCCCACCTGGTGCCCGCGCAAGTCGCACTGTTTCTGGGAGCCAGGCTCGACACAGTGTCCCTTCTGGCCTCCCCGTCGGAGGATAGGACCAGGACCATCTTGGGCAAGGTGCAACGGATGTTGGTGGCCGACGCGGCCAAAGTGAGGTCCATCAAGTCCCTCCTCGGGATGATGTCTTCCTGCATCTACCTCATTCCCATGTGCAGGCTCCGGATGCGCCCGTTGCAAGAATTCCTGGATGCGCGCTGGATCCAGACGACGGGCAGCTTCGAGGAAAGGATCAAGCTCGACGGGATGCCTCCCTGGAAGGGTGGGGAGCGCACACCGAAAATATGCACGCAAGGGGACTCTGGCTCCCGACGGAGAAGTCCCTGCATATCAACGTCCTGGAGCTCCGTGCAGTGTTTTGGGCCCTCAGGTCCTTCCTTCCGTCCCTCAAGGGCAAGGTGGTGAGGATCTTCACCGACAACACCACCACCATGTTTTACATCAGGAAACAGGGCGGAACCAGGTCCCCAGCGCTGTCCAAGGAGGCGCAGGACCTGTGGCATTGGGCCGTTGCCCAAGGGATTTTTCTGGTGCCGTTTCATCTGGCAGGGATAAAAAACACCATCGCCGACTCACTCAGCAGGGAGCTGCGCTCGTGCCACGAGTGGGAACTACGGCAGGATCTGGTGGATCGCCTCTTCCGAGGGTGGGGCACACCCCCAGATCGACCTGTTCGCGACGGCGACGAACACCAAGTGCCGGAGGTTCGCCAGCAGGTTTCCCCAGACGAGGAGCATGGGCGATGCTTTCTCGTTCCCCTGGGAGGGCCTGTTCCTCTACGCGTTCCCTCCCTTGCCTCTGCTAATCCGGCTCGTCAACCAGCTCAAGAGGTCACGGTGCAGGATGATCCTCGTCGCACCTGCGTGGCCGAGGCAGATATGGTTCCCGGACCTTCTGGACTTGTCAGCGTCCCCGCCGATCAAGCTGCCGGCGGACGCGGATCTACTCTCCAGGGAAGGAGGCGCCATCCTCCACCACGACCCGAAGTCGCTGAACTTGCAGGCCTGGCTCCTGCAGCGCTAGAGTTTGGAGGATACGACATACCGGCCGATTGCAGAGAGGTTCTTGCAAAGGCCAGGGCGTCCTCGACTCTTAAATGCTACGGACACAAATGGAAGAGGTTCTCTGTCTGGTGCCACGCACAGAAGATTAACCCTCTACGGATTACGGCCCCCCAAGTACTGCCGTACCTGCTGACGCTGGCCAAAGCTGGTCTGGCACACGCGTCCATCAAGATTCATCTTGCTGCGATCTCCCGATACACCAGAACCACGGGGCGGACGTCCTTGTGGTCTCATCGTCTGGTGAAAGAGTTCATGAAGGGACTGTTCAGATCGTTCCCGCCGGTGAAGGCTCCGGCCCCGGCGTGGGAGCTCAACGTGGTGCTGACCAAGCTCATGGGACCTCCGTTCGAGCCTCTGCACTCGGCCCCGTTGAAGTTTCTATCGTGGAAAACAGCTTTTCTTGTGGCCATCACCTCCGCACGACGAGTGGGAGAGATCCAGGCCCTTTCCTGCAAGGCCCCGTACTTGACTTTCCACGACACGAGGGTAGTGCTCAGGACGCACCCCTCCTTCATGCCCAAGGTACCGTCGGACTTCCATCTCAACGAACCCTTGGTGTTACCTGTGTTCTTCCCGTCGCCTTCGTCGCCGGCTGAGAGGACTTTGCACTCGCTGGATGTAGCTAGAGCGCTGAAGTTCTACGTGGACCGCACGAAGGGTTTTCGGAAGACGTCACAACTCTTTGTGAACTTTGGACCTGTCAATCAGGGGAAGGCTCTCTCGAAGGCTTCCATTTCCAGATGGCTCTCCGGCTGTATCATGTACTGTCATCGGTTGGCAAACCGACCGCTGCCTGGCCGTCCGAGAGCCCATTCCACCAGAGCGATCGCAGCTACCACAGCGTTCCTTTCTGGTGTGCCCCTGCTGGACATATGCAGGGCTGCTACGTGGAGGTCGACGCACACCTTCACAAAATTCTACTGCGTCGATCGGGATTCCAGGGAGGAGTCCAGGGTCGGCCAAGCAGTGCTGCGCAACCTGTTCGCCTGAGGTGAGCCTGGTGAGGAGGTAAGATGCTTAATGTTGAGTTTGAGGTAATGCTTAATGTTGAGCCTTTGCCACCTCCCGTGGTTGTGCATGTGTGTACTGCTATGTATTCTTTATTCATGAGCATGTGAATCCATGCCAGACCCCATGCTGGAGAAGGAACAAGTTACTTACCTGTAACTGTTGTTCTCCAGCATGGGTCTGGCATGGATTCACATGCGAACCCTCCCGCCTACCCCTCTGCGGCTCTTCACTTGGTCATACTGCCACTTCACGTGCTTCCAAATCTGAAGATGGCTGCCAGAGGCGGTGCTTAGGTAGAGGGCAGTCATTGGCTGTGGTCAGTATGACGCAGAGACCAGTGATTGGTTATTACTACGAAAGACAGATCAGAAACGAAACTGATACTGGTTTTTTCTTTACCGAGGATTCCCAGCCTGACGACGGGGAATATTCATGAGCATGTGAATCCATGCCAGACCCATGCTGGAGAACAACAGTTACAGGTAAGTAACTTGTTCCTTTCATTTGTTTTAATACTGTGTATTTCTGGATCAACATGAGAAGTGAGAAACAATGATATATTGTTCTTCTATTCCTTCTGAAGCCACCTTGTAGCTCACTTATAATGTTATTGCTGTCAACCCACTCTTGTAAGTAACTTAAGATGGTCTTTCCAAAAGGTTTACCTGTGCTATCAAGGAGAGATATTGGGCAGTAATTAGCCGGGTTATCCCTCTCCCCTTTTTTGTACAAGGGTATTATCGTCACCTTGCGCCAAGATACAGGGATTTCACCATCTCTTTTCACTGCATTAAATACCCGGCACAAAACCAGGGACCAGATAGCCGCCTCGTCCTTAAACAAGTCCGCCGGGATAAGGTCAGGCCCAGCTGCCTTACCGCCCTTTTGAGAGGCAATTGGTTTTTCCATATCTCCCATAGTTATACACTCCATCAAATGTAAATTAATTGTTTCCCATTTATCCCTTCTTAGCACGATTATTTAATCTCTGAAAATGTTTCCGTTTTTAATGGGGACTTCCAAGTATCTCATGTCTTTAACTGTAGGTTTATCAGTTGGACAGTTCCACATCATGATCTGTGTCTTTCCGAAATGTGTATTCAGATAAGCAA
The DNA here is from genome assembly GCF_040938575.1 of Ambystoma mexicanum. Lineage (NCBI taxonomy): Eukaryota > Metazoa > Chordata > Amphibia > Caudata > Ambystomatidae > Ambystoma > Ambystoma mexicanum. The sequence continues at coordinate 331,831,917 of NC_090924.1, read as the reverse complement.
GTATATTCAACGATTGTGTGTGTTTTTGGGCTATTCACCTTCTAAAAATCTTGTGTTGAAATCCATTCAATTCCCTTTCTTCTCCTATTTTCTGAGCACGTTGCTCCAAAAAGAGGAAATAAGTGAGGGAAATAAACCCTGTCTCTTAACACTGGGGAATTGTAATTGGCTTTATCTAGCACATGGGCTGCTGTACAAAGACAAGTTTGCTCTAATCCATTTAATTGTCTCACCCCGCACTCTACATAGGATGTCCCATTCAAACTTTTGCAAAGCTGGTTTTGTATCCAAACTACACATGGCTTGGTGTCGTCCTCACAGATGGCTAGATACTTATGCCCTATTGTACAGTGACACGATGTGATGTCAACCTATGATATACTACAGAAGCAAGCCTCAAACCTCCTGAGGTACAGGGTTGGTGAACAGACTCCACAAATGGCATGTTTGGAGGTTGTAGACTGGCGCATAGGTGCACGGATGGAAGGGCACAACATAGAAAGATGCCCCATGTGGCTCATGTTTGGTGTTTTGTCAAAGTGTCTAATGTGTGCCTCTGTCGGTGTGACAGATGCCAGGCAGGTTATTGCAATGCAATGTACTAAACACCTCAATGGGAGTATCACATGCTCAATATTTCCTCGACACTCCTTACACGCGTTAGGAACTTCTTAAGCAAAATACCTTGCCACTTGATTGCCCCAATTCACAACTCAGTCCAGTCCTTTAGAAAAATAAAGCATTTAATGTAAACTATACACAATTAAAAACAGTATAGATATTGGTCGCTCACACAAAATTTGCTTACTCAATGATAACCAAACTGCAAACACAAACAATATCCACTCAACTGTGTGGGGGTTCATATGTGATACGAATTACTCACTGCCAGTCTACACATCACTGAATCTAAATGATTGATACAATTGTATATACGTGTGGTCTGACACAGGTCATTCAAGCTTCACACAACTGCTTTAATGTTTTCAAAAGTCACCTTTACAAGTAAATGTACAGTTGTGCCACTGACTTAACATCTGAACATAATTCACTAATGAAATGCTCATGTTTTGACCTACACATTTGCCAGGTCTGACAGAATCCCCTAGTACAATGTCTCAAAAAACAACATATCTCATTGACACTACTATGTTTTGGCCCTAGAACATCCAGGTTTCCCCTCGCCAGTGGCTTAGGAACCTTTGTTGTTAAAAAATGGGCCTTCATCAGGACTTCACCACTCAGTATATCCCCTTCAAACTTTTCTTGGTTGTTATTATTCACAAAGCTGTGTACCATTTATTTTCACATCGCCATTACAAAATGCTCAGAGCCTTTACATTGCTTCACTTCTGGAAAAAATCCCATTGGTAAAGATCTGATTTCTATAAAATCTTCTTTCATTCCTGAGAACACAGGGGCCTCCAACAAAAAATGTTCAGCGTACTTCAAACTCTCTCAATTCTGGTGTGACGACCCTATTCACTGTGGTGGCCTTCTCTCTGCAGCATCATACCCCTCCTAGGTTATTGCAATGTACTGGGCAATGATAAGCTTGAGCGAAATCAAGAACTCATCATTCAGTAGCATGCAGTGAAGTAACTTTGCTGAAAATGTTGGGGAGACATGACAACTGAAGGAAAGGGGTTGGGTGAAGGGAGGGCGGATGGTAGCTCTGAGTGATCGTTTCGGCCAAATTGTTTAAAAATATTTGGTTGAATGGTAGATTTGACCATCGGTCACCACCATTAGTTCGAAGCTGAAGATATCGAACATGAAGAGCAGTGGTTGCAGGGTTGGCCTCCTCAGCCCATGTTCGGTATTTTTGGCTTCGGCGGTTGCGGAGGTGTCCCCCACTTCCTCAGCATTGGTGGCAGGGGAGCCAACAAAAAAAGAAGAAAAGGGACGCTGCAGCGTCAGATCCGACCTGCATTAAAGGGATGGATCTGACACTGCAGGTTACAGGAGAGGCAGAAGATGGAGAAAAGGTAAGTGGGGGGTGTACTGGTGGTTTGAGGGGACATGGGTTTGGTTTTTTGTACCGAGGTAAAAACGTATTCGCAGCGAAAATGACTACAGTTAATTCCACCGTGATTTTGTACGTCGGTCAAACAACCTAAATCCCTGAGGTATAACACTGAACTACTACACCACAAGAGTCCATTGCTGACGCTCTGTTATAACTTTCATAAGACTGGTGGCGTATCTTTAAAATTCAATTGGGTCCCCACACATCTTCAGCTGGCCTGCCATGTACCCAGTAACACAACATAACACTCACAAACTTAATTCCACTATAACGTACAAACAGTGCATTATTTATCATTCATTCAGACTCAATAGTCAACACACATATGCTTGCACACACCCTCACTCACACACAAATGTACCCAGCACCTCCACTGACATACACTGTGTGCACACAACATTTATATGTACATTTACAATAACACACGTGTCACGAGTGCGACACGGAACTGGTCTGTGTGGTGCCGTTGGCGGTATGTTCACGGGGTACGAAGGTATCCTTCCAAGATGGTGCCAATTCCTTCGTGCGCTGGTCCAGTTCTTCGATCGGATCGAGAGGCTGTGACTCCTCCTCATCAGCACGGAAGAGTATTTCCGGCATAAACCCCAAAGGACTAGCGCGTTGCTACGACTATCGTGAGCCACGCTCCGTGAGTAACTAGGAATCATTTAGATATCCCAGACCGCTCTACTAACCTCTTCGTTCCTACTCCCTTCTAATCTCTCTCTCTCGTTTCCCTATACAGTCTCCTCGTGGACGAATTCCCAGACCAGTCCCTTCCGGTTCAGGTCTCCTACTTAGGCATTATGGCATTTGCTCTCCAGTAAGTGATCCGCGATTTCCCTAACTATTCCCTTTATTTGGATCCGTGGTTAACCGTTTTTCTTTCACTCCGTATTAGCAAGCGCAGAATCCCTCCAGAACTACAGTACCCAGACTCCTCTTCCTCCATAGATGTTACGTCTTCACACGGAGGGAATTAAAACCCTTTGCATACTAGGGTAGGTACGCTACATGTACATCCCACTCTTAGATCAGCCGTACCGTTCTGTTCTTACCTTTATCTCGCATATTCACAGAACGTACCTCGGCATTCCAGTCACCTCTTCGCAGGGGGCCGAACGCCAGCAACCTTGTGACCAACACCTGAAACCCATTAGGACTCCACCCAAGGTACAGTTGTCATTTCTTTCCTACTTTTACATTTCCCTTACTATAAAACCCAGAACACTTACTTTTCTTAATTTGTATCTACAGTCAGAGGCATAGACACGGACACCAACACCCTCGACATATTAGTGCCTTCTGTGGGTGACTCTCGACGCTCGCTAGTCTCGACAGCCATCTTCTGGAAACCTCCACGATCCCCAGCTACCAGGGTTTTTCCCCGACCAAGGGTTTCCCTGACGCCTCGACTCCACGCCTGTTTCATTAGGCAGGGAGAGGGGGATTCAGGTATTTCCCTAATACCCACACTGCATTTGAAGACAAGGTAAGAGAGCCTACTGTTATTCTGATTGCCTGTACTTATCAAGACTACCTTTGCCTTGGATTGAAAATCCACCTGCTTTATTGGTTTTGGAGCTTGAGCAGATAACAGTAGCAACGCCTAAAAGAAAGACTTTGGTGGTCTAGATATTGTGGGTAATCAGAATTCAGACGCTATGGAACAGCAGATACAGCAATTAGTTAACGCTGTCCAAGCGCTCTCTACAGAGGTACAGCAATTAAAACAAGAAAACCTCACATTAAGACATCAGGCTAACCGAGCAGCCCATAGTGCGGAGGTTCCGCCAGGTCCCCTCCCTTCGGGACGTTTTGATGGTAACCCACATATGGTCAAGGAATTCTTGGAGTCCTGTACCATTCAATTCGCTTTCAAAACAGCCTTCTTCCCAACAGATAGGGATAAAGTGGGACACATGATAGCCCAAATGACGGGGGCGCAGCCCTAGCCTGGGCAACCCCTTTAGTGGTTAATAATAACCCAATTCTGGATTAATATCCTGCCTTCTGCAATAGTGTTAAAAGCATGTTTGGTAGGCAGGAAATAGTGATAGCCTCACAAGAACGTCTTATGGACCTAAAGCAAGGCAATCTCGATATCCAGAATTATGTTACCAAATTCAAACAGTATGCTTCAGACACTTCCTGGGCTAATGACACCTTAACCACGATCTTTAGACGAGGTCTGTCCGAAGAATTAAAAGACGAAGTGTCCCGCGTCCCACGCCCACAGATCATGGCTGAGTTCATTGCGTTAGTCATGCAACTGGACTATCGACTACAAGAGAGAAATCGAGAAAGAAGAAAGGGCAAGAATCCTAGGTCATTATCAGACAACACCCCTATCGTGCATAAAACTACTTCCCCCGAAGAACCGATGCAGCTAGGAACTACTCGAGGCCCTCTTTCAGTGGAAGAATGGGCTAGGAGAAAATCCCTAGGACTCTGCATGTATTGCGGGGCCAACAACCATACTGTCAAAGAATGCCCAATAGCTCCACTTAGAAAGATGGGAAACGCCAGTGCCCGGTCGTGAAGGGAACCACAGGGCCAGGTTTATTCCGTAATTCTAGTTCCCCCATTGGTGCATTTTTCTCCTCTCAAGCTTCCTCCACAGACCGTTCCATGGTTGTGGTAGGAGTATCTTTGTCCTGGAAGAACATTCGTCTTGAAAACGGACCAGCTCTAATAGACAGCGGAGCAGCAGGAAATGTCTTAGATGATATATGGGCAAAAAACCATAATATCCCCCGGATAGATAGTGAAAACACTTTCTATTCCAGCCGAGAGTGTGGATGGCAGTCCTCTTACTTCAGGCCCGATCACAGATCACACCTCTCCTCTCTCAATGTCCTTATACAATCATTGTGAAACCATTGAATTGGACATCATATGAACGGCTCAGTATCCTGTCATTTTGGGCATTCCTTGGTTAAGACGACACAACCCGTATATAAACTGGGCAGCTGGAACCCTCTTTTTAGGCTCCGAACATTGTGTCAGTAGGTGCCTGGGTCTCCAAGAAGAAAAGAGGGAGAAAGAGACCCAAAAGGTTCCTCATGAGTACTCGACGACTTCTGTAAACGAAATCTCCACGTTGCCTCCTCAATATCAAAAATACCATCTTGTTTTTTCCCAAACGGAATATTCCGAACTACCTCCACACCGCAGAGATGACTGCGCCATAGATCTCATACCAGACAGCCCACTTCCCTTTGGTAGGATGTACATATTATCAGCCAAAGAGAAAGAAGTACTGAGAGACTACCTTCATACCAACCTACAGAATGGTCTTATCACAGAGTCCCATTGACCTGCAGCTGCCTCTCTTTTCTTTATCCCAAAAAAGAACACTACAGAACTCCGTCCCTGTATTGATTATAGGGGACTGAACAAAATCACTATACCAAACAAATACCCAATGCCCCTCATTCCGGATATTCTAGAGGCAGTCCCGGGAGCTCGCATTTACACTAAACTAGACTTAAAAGGTGCGTATCATCGCATATGCATCAAGGCCGGCGATGAGTGGAAGACGGCATTCCGAACACCCTCCGGACATTATCAGTACCGGGTAATGCCCTTTGGGCTATCTAACGCACCAGCTGTTTTTCAGCGATTCATGGATCACATCTTCGCCGACATAGCTTTGCACTACGTTATTGTCTATTTAGATGATATCCTAGTCTTCTCTTCTACAACAGCAGATCACAATCTACACGTAGGCGAAGTATTGCGCCGGTTACAACAAAACCATTTATTCTGCAAAATTGAAAAATGTGAATTCCACAAAACTTCAGTAACATATCTGGGCTACGTTCTCTCAAGTGAAGGCATTGCCATAGACCCAATAAAGATGGTAGTGATAAAGGAATGGGCAATCCCCAAATCGGTCAAGGAAATCCAGAGATTTTTGGGATTTGCAAATTTTTATAGGAGATTTATTCCTCATTTTTCTTCATTAACCCGACCTTTAACTCGCCTGCTTAAGAAGGGAATCCCGTTCCATTGGTCCTCAAAGGCACAAGAATCCTTTGAGGAAATGAAGACTCTTTTTTCCCAAGCGCCCATTCTAGCCATGCCAGATCAACAAAGGAGATTTATTGTGGAATCAGACGCCTCACAACACGCATTAGGGGCGGTACTTCTTCAACGCAATGACCAAAACATTGAAAGACCTATTGCCTATCTGTCCAAAACTTTGTCTCCAGCAGAACTCAATTATACCGTCTTAGAGAAAGAACTGTTAGCAATAAAGAGAGCATTTGAGAAATGGCGTCACCTCCTACTTGGTTCATCACATCCTATTGAAGCCGAAACAGATCACCACAATCTCCGGTCCCTTCAATACGCGCAGACATCTAATAGTCGACAAGCGAGATGGGCACATTTTTTTTCTCCTTTCAGAATTGAGTTTACTTTTGTTTCAGGGAAGACGAATCTGAAGGCAGATGCCCTATCCAGAAGGGAACCGTTACATAAATCTCTATTTCAAAAGGAACTATTATTTCCAACATAACTCATTGTGTCAGTCGTACAAGACTTTCTTACCCATGCCCAGAGAGAAACCAAGAAAATAATAACCTCACAACCGGATCTCGCTCCGCGCTTGAAGCTAACAAAAAGTAAAAATCTTCTGTTTAGAGATGAACAAATGTTTATCCCCAATGAAAAATCACTAACGGAGGTGTTGCGGATGTGTCACGATCCACAAGCCGCCGGTCATAGAGGGATCTCTAACACATTTGAAGTAATACGGAGGTACTTTTGGTGGCCGAATCTGAAACAAGACATCTCGTAATACATCGCCTCCTGTCCTGTCTGTCTACAATCCAAAACTTCCAGAAAAGCCCCCTTCGGAGAGATGGTAAAGATGTCTCTCCCTACAAGACCCTGGCAAATTATCACCACGGACTTCGTGGTTGACCTTCCAGAATCCGAAGGTTGTACCGCCATCATGGTTACAATAGACAAGTTAACAAAGATGGCACACTTTGTTCCCCTTCCTTCGGTTCCCTCAGCTGCAGTAATGGCTAAGGTATTTCTTGAGCGCATTTTCTCTTTACACGGATTGCCGGAGACCATTCTATCGGATCGAGGACCTCAATACACTTCTAAATATTGGAAAATCTTGTGTGAAACCTTGGGTATTTCCAGAGCCTTGAGCTCAGGATATCACCCGCAAACCAACGGGCAGACGGAACGTTTGAATCAAACCCTCGAAGGATATCTAAGATGTTACATCTCTTCCGCCCAAGACAACTGGAAGGAACTGCTTCCTCTTGCGGAATTCACATATAACAATTCTGCTCACTTTGTTCTTCATACCAGCCCTTTTTTTTGCACTTATGGGTTTCATCCCTCTGTTTTTCCCTACCAAGCGCCGCAATCGTCCCTTTGTCCTAACATCGATGGATTGGTGGAAACCATCCGACAAGGACACATTGACGCTCAAACTGCACTGGAAGAAGCTCAGAACAGGAACAAGAAACAAGCTGACAAATACCGTACCCCTTCGCCAGACATTCGGAAAGGAGATTTGGTCTGGTTATCCAGTAGATTCCTCCCTAGGAGATTGATTCCTTCCAAACTATCCCCTAGGTATTTCGGGCCATTCTTGGTGATCGATAAAAGGGGATCCGCAGCCTACAAATTACGACTACCTGTCTCATGGAATCATATCCATCCTACATTTCATGTTTCTCAACTCAAACCAGATGTTCGCAGTCGTTTTCATACAACTCCTTCAGGGTCACCCCCTCCGACCATGACCAGTACTGGCCCGAATATGAGGTATCAGGTATTTGTGATTCAAGATACAGAAGAGGGATCCTCCAATTTCTAGTGGATTGGAAGGGGTATTCTTCAGCGGACAGAACTTGGGAACCTGCCTCGGCAGTTCATGCCTCACATTTGATCCGTCGTTTCTATAGGAACCACCCGGGAAAACCGGGGTTTGCCTCCCTTAGGAGGGGGCATACTGTCACGAGTGCGACACGGAACTGGTCTGTGTGGCGCCGTTGGTGGTATGTTCACGGGGTACAAAGGTATCCTTCCAAGATGGCAACAATTCCTTTGTGCGCTGGTCCAGTTCTTCGATCGGATCGAGAGGCTGTGACTCCTCCTCATCAGCACGGAAGAGTATTTCCGGCATCAACCCAAAAGGACCAGCGCGTTGCTACGACTATCGTGAGCCACGCTCCGTGAGTAACTAGGAATCATTTAGATATCCCAGACCACTCTAGTAACCTCTTCTTTCCTACTCGTGGACGAATTCCCAGACCAGTCCCTCCCGGTTCCAATCTCCTACTTAGGCATTACGGCATTTGCTCTCCAGTAAGTGATCCGCGATTTCCCTAACTCTTCTCTTTATTTAGATCTGTCGTTAACCGTTTTTCTTTCACTTCGTATTAGCAAGGGCAGAATCCCTCCAGAACTACAGTACCCAGACTCCTCTTCCTCCATAGATGTTACGTCTTCTCACGGAGGGAATTACAACCCTTTGCATACTAAGGTAGGTACGCTACATGTGCATCCCACTCTTAGATCAGCCGTACCGTTCTGTTCTTACCTTTATCTCGCATATTCACAGAACGTACCTCGGCATTCCAGTCACCTCTTCGCAGGCGGCCGAACACCAGCAACCTTATGACCAACACCTGAAACCCATTAGAACTCCACCCAAGGTACAGTTGTCATTTCTTTCCTACTTTTACATTTCCCTTACTATAAAACCCAGAACACTTACCTTTCTTAATTTGTATCTACAGTCAGAGGCATAGACACAGATACCGACACCCTCGACATATTAGTGCCTTCTGTGGCTGACTCTCGATGCTCGCTAGCCTCGACAGCCATCTTCTGGAGACCTCCACGATCCCCAGCTACCAGGGTTTTTCCTCGACCAAGGGTTTCCCTGACGCCTTGACTCCACGCCTGTTTCATTAGGCAGGGAGAGAGGGATTCAGGTATTTCCCTAATACCCACACTGCATTTGAAGACAAGGTAAGAGAGCCTACTGTTATTCTGATTGCCTGTACTTATCAAGACTACCTTTGCCTTGGATTGAAAATCCACCTGCTTTATTGGTTTTGGAGCTTGAGGAGATAACAACACGGACACAGTGGCACAACGTCCATTGAGCAGACCAGACTATTACCCCCTGATACCTTAAATTTTGGGCTACGTTGACTAGACCTAGCTGAACTATAAAGCCATGGCCGAAAGGACCAGATTCACTGGAATGTCAGCAATTTGCCTGATTTTTTCTTTCATTCAAAGGCAGAAACCATTGTTTAATGCAGTGCATTGGGTGACCAATTATAATTGGTATAGATTTGTAAATGCCATATATCTCCAAACGGGGGTTCTGCACAGCACCTTATATGTCTATGTGCTGATAGATTTTTTTCTACAAGATTCTGACTGATTAAATTGAAGGTATGTTTTCCTGTGCGCAAATGGCTCCAAGCAGTGGAGTACCAAGTGCGAGAGTCGCAAGGGGGTGGTCAAGCTGCCCCCCCGTTGCTCTTTTAAGAGACAGATCGGGACATTTGTCATTGGCACACCTCTCCCATATAACACCTCAAAGAGGTTGCCCAATGGCAAAAGTGTCCCACTGGCAGAACAATGTGTGCTGAGCAATTCCTGCTCAGCACGCTCATTGTCCTGGTAGCAGGACACCTTACCCATTCCGAATGGTAGCGGTGTCCCGCTGCCAGGGCATTGTCCCAAAGAGCTCTGGGCGTCAGCGGGTCCTCACGTTGCTTTGTATCAACAGAGTATTACAATGTGAGCCATTAGGCACTGACGGGAGGGAGGGGGGTACTATTAGCAGGGACCTTTGTCCCTTTAGAAATGTGAATGGGAGGGAGTGATCAGAAGTGAGAAGGGTGCATAATGTTGCATGCTTTATGAAATAATGACTATGGCTTTAAACCCCAAGGAGGATTTGTTAGGCTCACATTAATCTGCATGATGCTATTGTGACTTTGCATGTAGAATGGGGAGAATTAAACTAAAGCCATACTCCCATTGCTCAACATATTTCTATGACAATGTATATAGTGCATGGTTAGTTTACTATGATATAGCTTATTATGTAATGTGGTTTGCTTCCAATGCATTGCTATAACTGTAAAGCAAAACCTTAATACATTTCTATATTAACTAAGCCTGGAAAGATGTGCACGGTCGCTTAAATTGTCCACATCCCAGTTTCACCATTTAACCAAGTGCGTGATCCTGAACAAATTATTTGTTCACAGCATTATCTGCAGCTCTGTAAGTGATTCTGATTCACTTCAAAGCTTATGTTAATGTATCATGCTATTATAACAGAAAAGCCTAATGACTATAGAGTTGCTCCATATATAACAATAGTGAAATTTAGTTATTTTGCACCACAAAGTTATTTGTCACTTGGCTTATTTATGGCAACTTATTCTAAAGTCACTTCCATGGTGCCTCCAAGTATCAAAGACTGATGATGCGCCTTGCAATGTCCTTTTCTGTGAAGTCACTTCTGTTGGTGCAATCCATATGCTAATTAGGAAGTTTGCATGCATTTTGCCTCAGAGGGCTTGGACATAGCTCCCCAACAAACATACACAAACACAATTATTTTTAATTTTATTTTTTTTAAGTACCTCTGCTCTTCTTTCAAATGCCGCCTGGGCCATGTCTCATGTTACACCGACCTAAACCTCTTCACACTCACACGCCTCCAGACAGAAACCAGGAAGCTGAATGAGCTTCCTAGTTCCTGTCTGTGTGTCGCACGAACACGAAGTCGGAAACGGATGCTCTGTGCCGCTGGCCCCCGGATATTCTGCTGCAAGCGTGACAGCACAGGCGCCAGGCCCTGCAGCACCCAGTTCAGCACCCTGGCTGCTGACTTTGAGTCAGTCCAGCCAGGGTCAGGGACTGAGCCAGGCAGGGCATCCCATCCCTGCATGTGTTGCAGCGCGACTGCCAGGCATCTCTGCATTATGTAATGAGACGGCGCAAGCCTTGCTGAGAAACCCAGCCGGGCTTGCGCTATCCAATTACATAATTGATGATTGCAGCACCACAGCCCTCCCTCCAAAAGATGGGGGACACAAAAAGGCATGCCACAGAAGTTGGGGGGACAAAACCCCCTCTCCCCCCTATAATTATGCCCATGATAGCATGAACCAAATAAACCCAGTCATGGCAAAGACGAGTTGTCTCATGCAGTGAATAGGACGTACTTATTAAAAAGAAAACATGAACAAGTAAAACATCTAGGTTCAAAAGGAGTAGACTTGTTCAAGAATAGACCTGTGGTTATTTATGAAGAGTTGTTAACTGAAGCGTTGACTTAAAAATGACGCTATCTCATGGAAAAGATCAATGCCTTATTCCATGAAGACTGTCTATTGTACATATCTACATGTATTTCTTCTGTTTATCACAATTCAAAAATATCTCCCTTAATCTCTGAATTTCTAGAGAGAGCTAACACCCTCTTCACTGCAAGTTTTAACTAGTGGCTATTTTTTCTTAACAGTAGATATAAAAGGTACATGGATAGTTATGCCATGACTTAAATACAAAAAATGAACACACACACAGACACACGCATCTCTAAAATCACACACACCTTTTTTGTGCAGTTACACCCCTATAACATACATTTCTGTCTGAAGTAGGCAACCCTGTAACACACAGTTACATAACCTAGCTGTACGCTCCTACAGCACAGCCATTTCCTGTATAGTTTAACTCCTACATCACAAGCATAGTTCTGTGCATCAAGCAATTCATAACACAAGCTTTCCTGTCATTTCAGTCTTATAACACAAAGATACTTGAATAGTGACACTCATATAATACACACAGTTCTATGTACAGTTACACTTCTATAACACAACTGTGCAGTCTGATCTAAATTAATCATTTTGCAAATCTGTCCTTACTTAATGTCATGTTATTCCATGTCATGCCATACCATGTTGGTATTCATGTCTGTACATTGTCATTATGCTATGCTTGGTAATGTTATGCTGTGCTATATCGTTTTGCTTTGGTATGTTAATGTATGATATGATTGTTATTATGATAGGCTATGCTCTGTTGTCATAATATGTTCTGTTATTCTACACTAGCATCTTCAACTATACTATGCTATCTTATGTTATGTTCTCATAATGTGTTTTATTCTATTCCATGTTTGTTATGCTCCTGGATTGTATGCTATGTGTTTTTACGCTATGTAGATTTTGTGAAACATTGTTATGTAATTATATGTTAAGTTGTTCTGCTATGTTATATTATGCTGAATTATGTTTTCAATGCTTTGCGTTATTATTTGCTGAGTGTGAGGCTGCCCCGCATGTCCTCTCAGCACAAGCACACATTGTGAACTTCCACGAATGGTATAGCAAATTAGTGAAATTACATGGTTTAGCTACTTACAGAGTGGGCCTATCTATTGTTGAAACCCACAGGGTTTATTTCCATACAGCTGTACAGAAATGTGTCGGGAATCGGTCATCGTATCTTCGTTCTAAAATTGTATCCACCAAGCACAGAAACCTCGTTTTTTAAAATGATTTTCACAATGAGCCTTACACTGAAAGTCAGTATGATACATGTAGTCGTTTACATTAATGACAAGTTTCTTAAATGGTACATCTTTTCGACCTTAGAGGAGTATGACTTTAAAGCAGTATCCAAGCCTGGTACAATTCTGCTCGACCAAGCCCCGCGACACAGACGGCCTCCTCTAGCGGATCTTTCCATTACATGTATTGTAATCTAACCACACATTCAGCACTCATGTCATCATTATGCCGGTGTTCAGGCAGCTAAGCCCGCCTTCATGAAACGCAACGGGCCAAAGGGCTGGGCGTACCTGTGCTGCAGACAGAGGCTTGCGTTATGATCACATGGCATTCTCGTGTCATCTCCTGGTTTCCCGCCACCTCCCTAAATAGGGCTGCCGTTGCATATCACTTGCCACCTTAATGGCTGTGGTTCTTCTCTCTCTGTACCAAAGGTAAAGTGGTGCCCACTTCTAATAGTCCTCCCATTTTGTGCTTCTTAACGCAATCACCATGTGACTTTTTATCCTAATCTTTGTGTCCCCCTTATTGACTTTTAAATATAGGATTAAACAACTACCGACATCTGCAAAGTTTTCATTTAGATCCCAGGACAAACCCAGTGCTACAACCCTGTTTTATAATTTGTGTATTATAGCACAATTTGGTCCTACTGCTCTTATCGTTATGTAATATGGTTATATTTGCTTGACCTGTTGTTTGTTGTCTTGGTTTTTGCGCCTTGAAACTGGCTTGTAGGTAATACGTTTTTGTATTTAATACATATTTTACTTGTGTTCTTACTGTTAGCTCCACTGGGTTCTCATTTGTACCATTATTGCTGTTTGTGCACCATTGTTTAGTGTGGCGTTAAAGTGTGATATGGTTAAAAAAACACACAGAAATGAGTGACACATTAATATGCATGATCAGTCTTCATTAGCTGCTGAATTTCATTTTGTATCTCAACAGCATGCTTTTCGGTATCGTTCAGAGAGTCTACATCGTTAAGCTCTGTGCTATTGAATATGAGTGGCACCATATGTTCACTGAGAATGCAATAAGGATTGCTACAGTTAGAATGGTAATGGGCTTTATGATCCAACTGTGTGGGCCAATTGGTTCACCCATTGTACAATATGATATGATATATCCAACGCTGTACATAGTGTGACTGTTTGGTGAGCTAATTCAAAGGCAAGTTTTTCTTCATTGCACACAGTTCCAATCACACACAGTTCTTTCTTTACATCAGATAATCTTTGGATGTGTGGCAAATGCTGGTTCAAATTGGTAAATGAAAAGGGGATCATAATAGTCCAGTCAGAATTGGTCCTGTATTTCGATCATTTATCAGATTGTACTAATGTTGTCCAGTCCACTGCTTATGGCTCACTTGTTATAATGAGACAAAACCTCAATTCAAATTCAAGACCATCTTTATGATACAAGAAACTATAGTTTAGGAGCACAGATTTGTACTGTTCGGCATCAGTAGTTTGGTAGTTCCTTCACAGCAGACTTTGCCTTTCACTCTCATTGATGCGCAGGTCGGGAGGGGTGTCCAGTCACTAAATCTACCATGGCACATTGGATTTGTGTAATACTAGCAAAAGTACCCGTTCACCGAACGGGTTTTGTAGACAGATATGATAACACTCTCATCAATTGTTGAAAATCAATGATCCTGTAGGTCGCTGTTCCGATTCGCTTATCGGTAGATGTGCTTTGCACCCTGAAGTAAACTGCACTGTATATGTAATATGTAAATGTATGTATATGTATATGTAAATGTAATAAGTGAACACTCCTGGATTACCCATTTCTGAACTCTGTTTGCCGAGTTTTCTTTCCCTATCATTGCTCCTCCGCTGTGCAAAAAGAATCTTGTCATGCTAGTGTTTGATCATGTTGATGTCATCATGATTATCAATAAATTAAGTGCTTCTAGAGCCCCTGGTTCGGATGGTCTGTCTAATGCCACTCTTAAAGCCCATCCGTCCAGTGGGCTGCCGTTTTAGACATACTATTCCGAAAAATCTTACTGACCTGATTAAAACAATCCATGATTATTCCTATTTTTAAAAAGGGCAACCGAAAGGACCATATTAATTACCGCCCGATTGCTCTACTGGACATCCCGGGCAAAGGTTTTGCACGTTTACTATTAAATGGCTCGAAGCGACATCACTCTTGGATGCATATCAATCAGGCTTTGTAAAAGGATTGGGCACATCAGTAAGTTTGCTTATTCTTTCAGCTATGAAAAAGCAAGTTTCATTAACCCAACAATCTATATACCTATCATTCATAGACTTTAAGCAAGCCTTTGACTCCATTCCAAGAGATCAAATGTGGAGTAAACTAATAAAAGTGGGCTGTCCCCCTTTCATCCTAAATCTATTATATCAGTTTTACTCTAACACCTTTATCAAAGTAAATCTAAATCAAGAAGGCCTATTTTCGAAGGGATTGTGTCCTCCGACGTATTCCTTATCTTAGATATCTCCTTCCAGCTCTGCTGGCCTCGTAAAATTTTTCTCTAGAGGGCGCTGCGCATCAACGTCCTCCGAGTCGATGTCCCTCGACAGCCGCCGTATCAACGTCAACGTCATCCTGCCTATAAAGGCCGCACGCAGCGTCCGTTGCTCAGTTCCGTTTTTCCGCGCTTACTCAGTGCCTCGGAATACCGTTGCTCAGTTTTGTCAGCTTAATCCTATTTACCTCGAGTTATTCGATACCGTACTCGATGGCTTCTTCGTCGGAACGACAACTCCTCGATCCGGCTTCAAAAAATGCCGAGATTGTGGGAAAAAGATGTCGCTGACTGACCCTCACAGAGTTTGTCTGTGGTGTTTGGGAGCTGAACACCATTGTTCGGAGTGCGAGGACTGTATGTCCATGACAGCTAAGGCCCTGAAGGAGCGTAGGGAGAAGCTGGAGAAAGGTAAGACTTTTAAAGCTTCTTCTTCCTCGACAAAGTCGAGACATTTGTCTCCTCGTCACCATTCGCGCTCCAGGTCTCGGAGTGGGTCCCATCACTCCTCGAGATCGAAGCACTCGAAGAGGAGACGTCGAAGATCCCCTTCTCCGTCTTCCTCTTCCTCTGTTTCTCCAAAGAGAATCCCTTGCCCCACGAAACATAGTTCCCGGGCTGAATGGGAGGAATTCCGCAAAAATATGATGAGCGTCTTTGAGAAAGCGGCCTCGACCCCCTCGAAGACTGCCGAGAGCGATGCTCTGGTCGAAAGACCCGAAGGTCAAAAATGCCGCGAGTCGCAGTATCCGGCGAAGGAAACCTCTCGAGCGCGTCTCGAACCCTCGAGTAGGACTATGACCTCAAAACCTTCCTCGAAGGTTCCGTCGACGAAGATTCCGTCGACGCCGAGGTCGGTGTCTTCGACGCCGTTGTCGAAGGGACCTTCGACACACGGGTCTGTCGACTCGACGCCAGCTTCGACACCGGCGTCGACGCCAAGAAAGGTCACGGTTACGACACACCCAGTGACTATCCCTAGGTCCTCGATGACGATGGCGTCGAGATTGTCGAGCAGAATCCCAATTCTGTCGAGGTCATCGAGGCCTCCGCCTTTGTTTTCGATGCCACGCTCGAAGCCTTCGACGTCAGCGTCGACGACATCGACGTTTTCGAGGCCGATTATGACAAGTTCGGCACCCTCTGCCTTGGAAATGGGGTTTACACCCTTTATGAGTTCAGAACAGTTGAGAACTATGTCCTCAATTATGGAAGAGGGTGAATTGTCTGAACAGGAAGACACATTTGAGTTGCAGGGACCTGTAACCCCAATTAGAGAGGAATTTTCCTCTGAAGAACGTAGGTTAAAGGATCTTCATGATTCCTTACATGAGGCAAGTGGGTTAGACACTTCCCCTGAGGTGGAGTTTGCTAGGCCAAACCCGGGGGAGCATGCTGAAACCCCCTATAGAGTCTTAATGGCCAGGATCACAGAGGTTATGGGGTGGTCTGCACCTTCACAATCTTTCCAACAAGATGACCTCACGGATATTCTTGACAAAGGCCCACAGGAGGATCCTGTGGTGCCTTTTTATAAAGCTCTTCAGAGGAAGATTATGACGAACTGGGAAACCCCAGATGTCGTCCCGGCAGTAAATAAAAAACTGTCTACAAAATACAGGGTATCTTCTACAGACCCGGAGTTTTTGTCAAAACACCCATCCCCAGAAAGTCTGGTGGTACAGGCAACATCTTCTACTGATGTCAAGACGGCTTATCATACCGTCCCACAGGACAGGGACGATAAAAAATATGATGCTATGGCAAAGAAAGTTTTTTCGGCATGTACATGGCGTTAAAATCTGTTAATGCTACTTGCACCCTTGCTAGATTCAGCCATACACTTTGGGAGTGTGCTTCTACAGTGGCTGACTGCATCCCGGAGGGAGAAGAAAGGGAGGCGTTCCTGAATATCATACAGGACGGTAAAGACGCTATGTGGAATCCCTCCAGACGGGCATTGATTCAGCTGACAGTATCAGCAGAGCAATGGCGGCAAGTACAACAACCAGGAGATTCGCTTGGTTGAGAAAGTCTGGTTTTGCCCCAGATGTGCAAGCCAGGCTCTTGAACATGCCATTCGATGGCTCTTCTTTGTTCGGGAAAAAGGCGGATGGCAGTTTAGAGAAACTGCAAACTTCAAAAGCAGCAGCAAAATCCCTAGGCGCTGCAATCCGTCAGACACCTTTTCGTCCCACAGGAACCTCTGCGAGGGGCAAGTCCTTTCGCTTCTACTCCGCATTCGGAAGAGGTATAGGACGACCGGCTCAAAGGGGACAAAGAAGAACTACCCGAGGTGGACGGGGTAGATATTCAAAAGCCGCAGCAACAGCAGGTGCCTCTTTACCATCGGCATCTGCATCAGCCGCCCCAAAACCACTCTGAGGACTTCCCTCACAGGACACCTGTAGGAGGCAGGTTGACTCAACATCTGGCGGAATGGCAGGCTATCACGTCAGATGCTTGGGCATTGGAATCAGTTGCCCAAGGTTACTGCCTGCCTTTCCTACGCATACCTCAGAGTCATCCACCGGGGATCAGCTCTCAGAAAGCTCTGGATCCGCTCCTCTTGCAGGAAATTTTGGACCTGCTAGAGAAAGGTGCCATAGAACCGGTACCTGTAGCGGAGAGGAACAAGGGCTGGTACTCACCTTACTTTCTCATTCCAAAGAAAGATGGAGGACTGAGACCCATCTTGGACTTGCGAGAATTGAACAAATTCCTCAGGAAAGACAAATTCAAGATGGTCACTCTTTCTCAGATCCTCCAGGCCCTTCAGTTCCAGGACTGGTTGATATCTCTGGACCTTCAGGACGCTTATTTCCATGTGCCTGTCCATCTCAAACACAGGAAATACCTGAGTTTCGCAATTGGCAACTCTCATTATCAATTTCGAGTGCTGCCGTTTGGGCTGACCTCCGCCCCGAGGGTCTTCACCAAGTTAATGTCGGTAGTGGCGGCAAGTCTAAGGAGGGAAGGGATTCACGTCTACCCCTACCTGGACGATTGGTTGATCAGAGCTGTATCTTCGGAACAAGCTCAGATCCAGCTAAATCACGTGTGCCACTCCCTTCACAAACTGGGCTTCTCCCTCAATTTAAAGAAGTCACAAATGATACCATCGCAGAGACTCCAGTTCATAGGAGCGATCCTGGACACTTCCCTGGGAGAAGCCTCGCCACCAGAGGTGAGGGCTCAAGATATTCTACAGATGGTTACAAAATTCCAAGATGCCCAACGTCTCCCAGCCTTCGACTTTCTGAGGTTGCTAGGCCTCATGGCATCCTGCATTTTCCTAATGCCTGAGGCTCGCCTGAGAATGAGAGCCCTCCAGTGGACACTGAGGACTCAGTGGTCACAATTCTCAGGGAGAATGACAGATCTTCTTCAGGTTCCCGACAGGGTGGCTTGAGACCTTCTGTGGTGGGCCTGTCAGGAGAACATTCTGAAAGGGGAACAATTTTGGCAACGCTGGCCGGAGATAACAGTAGTCACGGACGCCTCACTCACGGGGTGGGGAGCCCATGCCAACGACTTGACGATCAGCGGTCGTTGGTCTCCATCGGAGTCCAGACTACATATCAACCTGTTAGAGCTGAGAGCCATCAGACTTGCGCTGAAGGCGTTCCTGCCAGCTGTACAAGGGAAAAATGTCCTGATAATGACGGACAACACGGTGGCCATGCATTACCTCAACAAAAGAGGAGGCTTAGGATCACTACCCCTGTGCAGAGAGGCAATGCAGCTCTGGTTTTGGGCAATCCAAGAAGGAATCTCTCTATCGGCAGTTCACCTAGCCGGAGAGAAGAACTTGACAGCGGACGCTCTGAGCAGGCAGAGCACAGTCTCCCACGAGTGGGAGCTAGCTCAGGAAGTCCTTCAAGAGATCTTCGCCCTTTGGGGAACCCCTCAGGTGGATCTGTTCGCCACCAGCCTCAACAGGAAATGCGATCTGTTCTGCTCAAGGGAATTTCCCCCGAGAGGAGCTCTAGGAGACACGTTCATAGTGGACTGGGAATTTCCGCTTCTGTACGCGTTCCCACCGGTCCCTGTCATTCCTCAAATGATCAGGAGGTTGAGAAGATTCCGGAGAACCATGAGCCTAATTGCCCCGGATTGGGCCAGGAGAACGTGGTACCCGGACCTTGTAGACTTGTCCATCTGCCCTCCAATTCGACTTCCACTCAGAGAGAACCTACTCTCACAGAAGTGAGGTCAGGTTCTCCATCCAGACATCAAAACCCTCAACCTTCACGCTTGGCTTCTGAAAGGCTGAGGTACAAGGATTGGGACCTCCCTGATGATGTTATGGAGGTGTTGCTTTCGGCAAGGAGGCCAGCAACAAAGTCTTTATATTATCCGTTGGAACAGATTTTGCAGCTGGTGTAGAGATCAGAATATCGACACCTTTTCATGTGGTACACCAATGGTTTTGTCCTTCCTACTATATTTGGCGAATTCAGGCCTCCAAGTTGGCACCATTAAGGGCTATCTCGCAGCGCTATCCATCTTTAAGCGCACTGCGGAAGAACCATCCTATTTCAAGTTACCCTTGGTAATACAGTTTCTAAAGGGGTTAACCAATGTTTATCCCCCAAGACCATTCCAAGTTCCCCTGTGGGATTTAAACTTAGTCCTAACTTTCCTGATGGGCACACCTTTCGAACCACTCCATTCTTGTTCGTTAAGATTCCTTACCCTTAAAACTGTTTTATTAATAGCACTTACATCTGCTAGAAGGGTGAGCGAATTACAAGCTCTTTCTTGTAAACCCCCTCATACAATCTTTCACAAAGACAAAGTTGTCCTGCAAGTGAAGCCTAATTTCCTCCCAAAGGTGGTTTCTGAATTCCATACCACTCAGAAGATTACCCTACCATCTTTCTATCCTCCTCCTCATCCGGGGAAAGAGGAAGAGAGGTTACACAGGCTAGACCGTAGAAGGGCTTTAAGTTTTTACATCAGTAGACTAGCCAGGATAAGACAGGCAGACCAGCTGTTTGTAGGTTACACAGGTCACAAGCTGGGGTTACCAATAACTAAGCAGACCATTTCCAGATGGATCATTCTAGCCATTCTGGAATGTTATAAACTGGCAGGGAAAGAGCCCCCTCAAAACCTTAGGGCTCATTCGACCAGAGGTATTGCAGCTTCATCGGCCCTCAAAAGAGGTGTGCCGGTTAAAGACATCTGTGTGGCCGCTACATGGTCGTCACGATTTTACAACTTGGATTCCTCCTCCAGTCAAGAGACTAGGTTTGGAAGGGCTGTACTGCACTCTATTCATCAATAGAAGACAGCGTGAAGTCAGTACTCCCTCCTCCAATGATAGAATACTGCTATGGGAGCCTATCTAAGATAAGGAATACGTCGGAGGACACAATCCCTTCGAAGAACAAGTTACTTCTTACCTTGTAACGTTCTTGGACGGGATGTTCCTCCGACGTATTCCTTATCGACCCTCCCATCCATCCCTGCAGTTCTACTTCCCTTGTTGTTGCAGCTTACGCTCCTTCAGGGTGATTAGTCTAGTCCAGAAATAATTATTGTGGGCTACAAAACGGCACTGAGCAACGGACGCTGTGCGCTGCCTTTATAGGCAGGATGACGTCGACGTCGATACGGCGGCTGTCGAGGGACATCGACTCGGAGGACGTCGATGCGCAGCGCCCTCTAGAGAAAAATGTTCTGAGGCCAGCAGAGCTGGAAGGAGATATCTAAGATAAGGAATACGTCGGAGGAACATCCCGTCGAAAGACCGTTACAAGGTAAGAAGTAACTTATTCATCTAAGTCCATCCCTACATCTCGTGGACTTAAACAAGGCTGCATCCCAGCCTCCACATTATTTAATTTCTATATCAGAGACATGAACATACACTTAGAATCTCCTAGATCATTACCGCCTAAAGTTGGTAAATTTCCTGTGTCTTGGCTCCTCTATGCCAAGGACCTTGTCCTAGTTGACCAGACTCCAATAGGCTTTCAGAGAAAGCTAAACGCACTAGAGAGCTATGCATTGGCAAATGCCCCAAAGGATTAACATACTCATAATGCACCCTGGCAAGGGCAAATTAAAGTTGACCTATAAGTGGGCAATTGGAGGGCTCCCACTTGATATTATCCATGAATTTAAATATACCGGGCAAAATATTAATGAAAACCCATTAGATACACCTTATAAAAGGGAACTAAAATTCAAAACACAAACCTTGACTTCCCAAGGAAAATGTATAAAAAGAAAGTATGGGAAATTCTCTTGTTTACCCGCCATAAACTTCTATAAACAAAAAGGTATGCCTGTCATCACAAATGGCGCGCAAGCTAAACCTGCAGAGAACCACCCAAAATGGGATTACCTAGGAGACATACTGGAAAAAAGATGTTATCATTGCCAAAGAGTGTACCTATTCAAATTATTTGCTACAAACTAGGATTAGTATCCCTTAGCGCCATTGTAGCTTGGCATTCCTTAACCATGTTAAGAAAATGCCTAATGAACCCAAGGCATAAAATGAGCAGTGTTGTGTAGCAATTTTCTATGCAATTCTGTATGCTTGCTAATCAAATTGACACTTGTGTAGCAAATCTAGCTATTTAAGGTGCCATGGTCAATCAAAGCACAGCTAGCCCTGCATTCCTGTCGTGCCCTCTGTGCTCTTTTCACTCTCTTTTCTCTGTTCATTGCAAGTGCTAATGGAGAGAAAGTACAACAGTTATCATCTCTTCCACCCTTAAGGCCTGTGTGGGAGTGCTACGCAAGAATTGCATTTGTCCTTTTCTTTTCTAAAGGATTACAAACCAGAAGTAATCAAATTATACTTTTAGTGATACTTTTATTAAGCTAACTATGTCCTGTCTGGAAAAGACCAGTATTTGTTCACACAATCAAATGCATTCATCTGTGCAACTGGTGCTCAACCCATGAGCTGATCCCATACTCCTTGACGTTATATTTTATCACTCTGTTGCTATATACCAGCTATCTTAAAAGCGAGATGACCACAATCTACAATATTCCACCTAGTTTGCCCAGTTCTCTGCTTGCTATGCCATCCACTCTGCATAGTCTATTTCTTTCTTTCCTCTTACATAATGAAAACACAAAGCTAACTAGATGTTAACACAAAGTAGTGATCAATAGTTCCATCCAGCTGGTACATCTACAGATCTACTGCAGTACCATACAATGTAGTTAGCCTCCAGGGTCCGCTTTGCTTTATAATTATGATCGCATTATATATTAGCATCTGCCGGAGACAGCTACCAAAACTGTTTTCAGAGATTTTTCTCATATATATTTATTTGTGTCCATTCATGCACATTTTACATTTTACAGACACTCATCCACGGCTCACAAAGTCTTTTCACCCACTCGCATAGTCAGATTTTCTGAAGGGCAAGTACCATTTGCTAGGGATGTTTGAAACTGTTACACTTTTGAAACCAGCAGACGCGAAGAAACATCTCTCTGCTAGTTCGCGACTGGAATGAACAGGTTGCAGCGGAATGCAATGGAACAAATTTGCATCTGAATAAATTAAGAGTCACCGGATCCATCCCGTACACAGGAAACCATTGGAAAACGAGGGTCGGGTGATTGTGTGTGCAGAGATATAATCTCCTTGCCTGACAGCATGGCAAGATATGCTTTGGCCCTGAAGAAAGTGGGTAATAAGTTTTGAATCACTGAAACCGCTAGGCCAGCAGTGACCCTAAACAAGAAGATTGGGTCACCATTTGGAAGAAATGTTTCTTCTTCTGCTTTTTTAGCACCACTCCTTACTGCCCATCTGGGTGGAAAGTGATTCTCATCAACAACACACACTGCACCCCAAACAAATGTAGGTGCAACGTGTACTGTTGTAAACACCGGCAAAAAACGGTGGTCGTTTTTATGAATCACAAACAGAGCAATCTATTATCAGCTCTGAATATATTTTAAAAGTGTGAAAACGCAGAGCAAAGAAAACGATTAAAACTGAATAATTTCATTTGCAAAGCCAATTACACATGGTTTTAGTATTAAAATCCTGTTAAGAAAGTCGTGTTTGGTGATTAGAATATAGATTAGGGCAAGCTTCTCTTCGCTTTACCCTAACCCTAGATAAGCAGACCACCAGCGCTGGCTAGGGATAGAACAATCACTAGGGTTTAGTTAGAATGTTGGATGGTAAGGTAAACTTAGGCTACACATTTGGTATACATGCTTAAAATAACTAATGAATCATAAACCTGGGATATTTAGCTTGTGTGATATAGATAAAAGGGGAATCCACAGGTAATCCCCCATTATTCCAATATGTTTTTTTTTTTAAAACTGTTATGTAACATTTACTTTGTTTGCATTAAATCTATATAAATAAAAATGTAAATGTTCCTTTGTTCAAAATCTTAAATCTCTGAAAGTTCTTCACTGATTGCTTTGAAATGTTGACACAACGTTGCATTCGAATAGGTACATGTTTTTTAGGGGTGTACCCAAGAGTGAAACAACTATTTGGCCGAATACCAAATAGTTAGCAAAACTATTAGGCTGAAGCCGAATAGTGAGCCGAATAGTTGGTTTTTTAAATACATTTTCCAACACGAGAAATACTGCTTCGCAAGACAGTAAAGAGCATGTGAATGCACGCATCATGGATCCACACTTTCAGCTGCCCTTTTCAAACCCATTTGAGCATTTGCACAACCAAAAGAGGCCCTGGAAATAATTTTAACATTGGCCCCATATTACACATTTTCAACAAGCCTAACCCTTTTCCTATGGGAAAATGTTGAAATACCACAGAAAAGAGGCCCAGTGTGCCTAGGCCTACCTGGAAATCTCCAGAGTTCCCTACAGGCCAGTCCGCCCCTGGTGACTCTGGCATTTGTATCCCATGCTTGCATGCACCAACATGTGTTACCCCCTCTGTCCCCACAGGCCATCCCCACCCCCTCTGGCCCCCCTGTGATGTTCCCTTGTGCCCCCCCCTTCTCGCAAACAGGTGTTTCCTGTTTTGCTTGATTCTTCTACCCTGCTCCCCCTCAACCTCCTCCAGCCTACTTCTGCAGGAGTCTGTCCTGATACATTCTGATTTCACCATCACCGTCTTGTGGCCAATGCTGGATTTGACTTTTATGGACTTCATTCATTCACGGTGCATCACTCTTTCTCAACTCTCATGCTGGACTTCCTTTGCATCTTCTATGCATGGTGGCCCTGAATCATGCTGTTCCCATCTTCATCTTGTATCCTGGCTTGCAAGATTATGTGTTACTACTGACTTCTGCAATTGTATTCGCTCTCCACTCTTGCTTCTTCACTCTTTTTGACTGCTTACTCTGTTCTCTCCTCCTTTCCCTTCTCTCTTTTCCTATCTCCTCCCCTTACTTTCTTCTATGCACTTACAGAATTGTCCCTGGACCTAATATGATGGCAACCTTGTCTGTTTCCTCCACCCTCCCATTACTGTTTTTTTCCTCCCCACACCCCCTCCAGCACTATCTGAAATGTCGTCAGGCCTGGCATGATAGTCGCTTGTTTTGTTCCTCCCCTCCCTTTCTGCACTCCTCTCCCTCACCTTTTCTTTTTCTCCAGCTCTACCAGAAATGTCGTCAGGCCTAGTACGGTAGTTGCCTGTCTGTTTCCATTCCCTTCCACTCTACCCCTCCCTTCCCTATCTATGTTTTAGCTCTTGCACTATCTGAAATGTCGTCAGGCCGAGTACGATAGTTAATTTCACATCCTTACTGTTCATGGCCTGGAAGAATGTCATTGTATTTTCCCTTGTTCCCTCCCTTGCCTTGAAGCACTTTGAAACACATTGTGTATAGGCGCTATATAAATGAACTATCATATCATATTATATCTTTGAAACAGAGTTAGAAGTGCAGCTAAGGGTTTTTCACTGTGAAATGCAAGCAGGTGTAGCAGCAAGGAAAGCAAGCAAGCAAGGGTGGTGAGGAAAGCTAGCAAGGGCGGTGAGAAAAGCTAGCCATGGTGTCAAGGAAAGCAAGCGTGAGTAGGGAATGAAGCGAGATTAGGAACCAAGGGAAGGCAGCAAGGGTAGTGATGAAAGCAAAAGAAGCAAAGAAGGATGCATAGTGCATGAGATGCCATAAGGCACACAGGGACAGCATGCAGCGTAACAAAACACCCAAGTAAAACGCCATCCACCAGGAGCGCAAGTGTTGAGGGATCAATGGGCACACACTGTCTCTTCTGCTACAGCTCTAATGTGGTGTTTTCACATCACTGCCTGGGCCCCACCAATACATTTATGAAGTTGGCACCGATTACTTTGGGCACACAAGATCTCCAAATGTAAGGCTGACGTTAAGCCACTGCACATCTTGTGAGTTCTCTGAATCACAAATACAAGATTGTGGCTTCGCACACGTTCTCATGCCATTACTACCAACATTGATTAGGGAAATGGAACACTTACAAAGGTGAAATAGGAAAACAAATTACATCAAATAAAACATCATGCAATTTCTATCTATTTCCTTTGTAACCACACGCGCCAACTCACAACCTTTCCAACCCACCTCGCGCCTGAGACCAAGCACATGGAAGTAGCGCTCGGTACACAGCCCAATAACATCAGATAACACTCATCGTCACAACACACTTATACATTTTTATAAATATACGTACTTGTACCACGTGGCAGCCGCTTCAAAGGCTTCAAACCTTTCAATGGTTGCAAATGGTGAGGTAATGGCAATTGAATTGAAATTGAACACAGCTGTAAAAATGGTGTGGATTTGGTTATGCTTTGCCCACCCCATAATCTGTTCGGTGTTGGGGGGGCATAGACCACATCTGTACATTTCTCTGTCCCATGACCTTTACTCAATTCTGCATTTATGAAGAGTTGAGGGGGGGACGTGGCTTGGAGCCATGGTGGACAGACAGGCTCTGTGAGAGCTCCTGGCCGCGGCCACGCAGCCATCAACAATGCCCCAGTGATATCAAGTTCAGTGAGCAACCAAGCAGAGGGATCGACTGCCGAAGTCTGCAGGCACAACTTGTCCAAGTTTCGTGGCTCCTAATGATGTAAAACCCATAGTTTGAAGAGGACCTCCACAACGCGGGAAACAAATGGGTCCCTCCAGCAAAATGGCAGCCAACCTCAGCTCCCCAACCGCTTAGCGCAGGATCCTGCCACGATCCGAGGAAGCAGGCATCCCGGCGGCCGGAGGGCCTCACCCAGCCCCCAGGGGCTGGAAAACACTGACTGAAGCCCCAGCCACCCGCCCGTAACCCAGGAGCCCTGCCGACCCCCTCAAAGGTTGGGAAATTGCTGCGAACCGAAGGGGCAGAGGCCCAGCACAGCGCATCCCGGGAGCCGGACAACTCGCACCAGCCTCCGGGGCCGAAAACACTGACCGCAGCCCCGGCTGCCCACCGGCACCCAGGCAACCCTCATCATTAACTGCAGGTGCGCTGCGTCTCTGTGCCCCAGAGGTCCCATCGAAGCTCCGGGGACGCCGGGGGGGGACCAGCTCCTTCAAGCCGAGTGGGCCCACCAGAACCTCCATGCCTAAGAGGACAGAGCGACCTGGGCTCCCCCCTGCAAGCGGCTCCCTCCTTCCCCTCCGATCACCATAATCTCAGGCAACTCTCATCATTCACGGCAGGCGCGCTGCCTCTCAGTGCCCCAGAGGCCCCATTGAAGCTCCAGGGACCACGGCATGCACTCGGCAAGAGGCGGCATCTAAAAAGGAGCAGGGCTAACCCCAGTGGAGGGTCCCTTGGCCCGAGCCCATCTCGGCCTCACCATCTGGGCGACTCCGCGCTCCCCCCTGCAAGCGGCTCCCTCGTTCCCTCCCGACCACCAGCAGCCCGGTGAATCCCAAGGGTCGGAGGCCCCCACCAACCAGCTGCGACCGCAACGACCTGAGCCTGGCGAGGGTCCCACAGGTGCCCCAATAAAGCATCAGGACAGAACTGGCCCAGCAATAAGAGCCTCTCCTCGAGGGGGCTGACATTACCACGGCAGGACCGCGGCCGCCACCAAAGCTGAAACCGCCCCCCCACCACAGTAACAGCAACAAAGCCTGCAACTTCGACACAGGTTGCACCGCCAGGCCAGCACACCGGGGGCCCCGCGGACCGGGAGGCAAGGCCCACAAACACAGCGACGGGCAGGCATCCTGACCCCCCCAAGCGCACACGGCAGCCAGGACCGCAACGTGGACACAAAGTAAGGCAGCACCTGCCGCGCCAGAGCAGGCACCCCACAGCGCCCCCACCGGCTTCACCCCGCTCCAGAGGGGACCAAGCACAGGCAGCATAAACTCTGCGGGGCCCACGCATCCACACCAGAGAACATTGCACCCCGGGCTCGGCGGGGGGACCTTCTTGCCACCGGCAGAGGTTGGGGGACGCTACCGGGCTGGGAGTTCCCCGGTGGAGACCCCACGCAAGGCGCTCCTCCCCGTCCTGAAAAGAAGCACCTTAACCGCCAAGAGCAGAGCCGGGTTCCCTCGGCCCCCACAGCCTGTGCACCCTGCTATAACGCACTAACTGACTGCCTGGAGCGAACCTGAGGAGCCAGCGGGCCAACTCAAGCCCTGAATACAAACTACCCCAGGGAGGCCTACCGTCCCCTGCAAGACCTACGCCAAAATATCCCACGTCGGACACCCCAGAGGGCAGAGAGAGGAAAACACCCCTACTTGCAAACACGGGCCCACCCCAGGGTCCCACTGAATCAGGGCCACCATCACACAATCTGGAGCTTCCGGAACAAAAATGTCAAAAACCCCAAGCCAGCAAAACAAGCTGACATTGTGACCTTGCTGTCTACAACAATGGCAGAGAAATCAAAAAAGGGAGAGCGCAACGAGGGCGCCCCAGCAGGCCCCCTTCCAGAAGCGGCCCGGGAGCCTACAACGCAAACAGTCACGAAAGCAGATCTCCAGGACCTCCTCTCAGCAATCACTAAGGAATACCAAAAGGGGACGGATGAAGTGAAAAGCAAAATCTCATCCCTGGACAAGAGAGTAGGTGAAATCGAGGCGAGAACGGAAGAAATTGAAACCACCATCTACGAGCAAAACTTTGAAATTGGGGCAGGTGCGGACAGAATCTCAGCATTGGAGGCTAGATGCAACGCCCTCAAGGCCAAACAGGAGGACGCAGAAAACAGGTTGAGGCGCAACAACATCTGCCTAAGAGGCATCCCCACCTTGGTCTCTGACGACGACCTGGGCCACTACGTGAAAGACCTATTCCGTTTCATCAGAACCCTCCCGGACGATGCCCCCCTAGAACTTGACAGGGTGCATAGAACCCGGGCGAGGCAGCACTCCTCCTCCCCCCCCAGATGTCCTAGCTCGCGTGCACTTCTTCCGAGTCAAGGAATAAATAATGCGAGAGGCCAGAAGCTCGGCCCAAATCCACTTTAGAGATGCAGCAATATCCCTGTACCAGGGTCTGGCGTCAACCAAGCTAGCAAAATGGAAAGCCCTAAATCCTATGGCAGAATGGCTCAGTGAAAAGAAGATAACGTACCGATGGGGCTTCCCCACGGCCCTGACCTTGACCTGGAAGGGACGAGCAAGACAGATCTCCAGCCTTAGAGAAGCTGAAAACTTCATGAACCCCAGGGCCGGGGAGGAGGAACCAAGCGGAGCAGAATCCAACCCCAGAGACCCCAGGCGCGAACCCTCGAACTCATGGTCCCAAGTCGAGAGCTGCCGCAGAGCGCACGGCCCCGCCTCCAAGAACAAGAACCAAAAGCTGAACAACCGATGAGATGAGCTACAGAACAACCCACGGATCCGCAGCGCCTCAATCCCCACTCGTTCGAGCTCGGCAGGATACCCCGCTGCCTGGGCCCCTGCTGGGACCGCGACATCAGGCGATAGGGTCCCCCCGACCTAACCCACACAGGGGTCCTCTCCCACAAGTACAACCCTAGAGATCTAACGAAACCAATACCCCAACCAGAAGAACTCCACCTCACATAAGGGGGAAAACCTCACATTTCACTGGAAACACCAGAGGCGCGTTCGCCTCCAACCCAGTTAGCTGCGTTGGCCCGGCCATAGACCCCGTTGGTCGAAGGCTGGACCATAAGACCACGTTATTGTTCAAAGTGGGAGAATGGAGCCGTGGAGACGTGAACTCTCTTCGAAGGGTACTAGAACCACAGAATCCCAAATTAAGATACGTGACACAAACACCAACAGGGGGGCTGCCTCAACTAGCAAATGCACTCAACCCAAATGGCGATGCCAGATAGGGAGCACACCATGTTGACCTGGAATGTGCAAGGTCTGAACGCCCCAGGCAAGAGGAAATCGGTGGAGCGAAAACCTTCCGAATCATCCGCGGATATCGTCTGTTTACAAGAAACGCACCTTCTAGCCGCCGATGAAAAGCGAATCTCCTTCCTGCACTACCCAAGACGCTACTTCGCCTCCTCGGGCCAAAAGAAGAGAGGAGTGGTCATCCTCCTTAGCCGCGATCTTCCTCTGATCCAGGTCACAATTAAAAGGGACCCGGACAGACGGTACCTGCTGTAAAAGGCCTCCTCGTCGACCTCCCCATCACCTTAGCAGCAATCTACTGCCCGAACAGCGCCCAAGACCGTTTTCTCCGCAACCTCCTACCAACAATAGCGGTATTTTCCAAGGGTCAACTGCTAATCAGCGGAGACTTTAACCTCACACCAGACCCGGACCGGGACAAAACACCCCCCCCTCCACCAGGGAGGACTATATCAAAGCACTCGCCATGGCTGAGTTCTTATGGGAAACCGGAACCATAGACGCCTGGAGACTGTTCAACAAGGAGGAGAAGGACTACTCATTCTTCTCACACGTCCACCGAGGCCACTCACAAATAGACCTACTACTGATCTCCAGTACCCTGTGTTGAAGCCATACAGATTGGCCTGAGAGCTATCTCTGACCATGCTCCAATCGTTATGCAGCTAGGGACCCTGGGAATGCCTGAAGCGCCGAGATGGCCCTGGAAATTGCAAGACCAAATCCTGGCAGACGTCGCTTGCAGAACAGAAATAGCCAAAGCTATTACAAACTACTTTGCGGAGAATTCTACTGATGGCACTCCAAAGGCAACCATCTGGGATGCCATGAAACCAGTGATCCACAGGGTAGCGATTAACTGCTCAGCGAGGCTCAAGAGATCCAACCAACTACAACAGGACAAGCTGGAGAAACGGGTCAAGGAGCTGGAGAGTTCTTCAAAAGACACCAGGCCAAAACAAACGGCCGGGAACTCAAGAGAGCGAAATCTGAGTTAGAAATGCACCTGGTGGACCGGTCAGCCAAGGCCCTAATCTACACAAAGCAATATTACTACTTAAACAGCAACAAAGCAAACCGCCTGCTGGTGCACAAGCTGAAAAAAGTACATTCACCGAACAACATCCAATGCCTGACAGACTCGAATGGCATCCTATGCTACTCAAAGCCCGAAATTCTTGAACTCATGACAGAGCACCACAAAGAAACCATGGCGGGACCCCCAACACCTAAACCGGTGCAACTGAGCTTTCTGGCATCCGCCCAAAGAACGCCCCCACACCTTCAATGGGAAACACTGGAACACCCAATTACAGCGGAGAAAGTAGGGGAAACAATCCGAACACTAAAAAACACGGCGCCCTGACCGGACAACTTCACAGCCCAATTTTACAAGAAATACACCAACATCCTGTCCCCACAGTTGGCAAATATATTCAACTCGTTCCTCGAGACGGGCTCCACACTTCTCACATCTTCTTTTTTTTTTTTTTTAACTTCGGCTTTGGGTAAGTATTCCAGGAACCTTTGGCCGAAGCCGAATAGGTGGTTTTCAGCCAGAATTCGGCTGAATACTTACTCAAAGCCGAAGTTCGGTACAGCCCTAGTATTTTTATATACCTACTATACATAGATGTCACACCTGTGACAGGTAAAAACATGCTTTTTCTGAAAAACAGCACCATATGTTGGACGTAAAAGCAACACATGCTATACTGTAAATTTTACTGCCAAACAGCGCCATCTGTTTGGACGTAAAAGCAACACATGCTATTTTACGATTCCATTTCAATGTTTCCGATTTAGAATGGCTCAAATACGTGCTGAGGAAGCAGCAGAGTGACGTGCAGCCAGACTTTAGGATGCACGGTTGCGAGCAAAGCGATCGCGTTCTGCAGCTTCAGATCTGCTTCGTTCTCAACAGAATGAAGGTGACAGACTGAGAGCGGCTGAAAGATCAGCGTCAAAGAAGACTACGTGCTCAGCAATCATGCGATTACAATCGCCTTGCATTCCGGTACAACCCAGCTGATGATTATAGTTTGAGCCGACATGCTCTCATTGGCACCATGACTGAAGTGTGTCCTTATAGCAAAGCTCTCTAATGTAATGGGCAAACGAAAGGAATGTGTTTCGCCGCTGGGAAAAGCACAAGCATTGTCAAATTAATCATATTAGAAATGTGCGCTTTCTCTTTTCTTTCTTTTCCATTTAACCAGACTGAGCCACAGCAACGCGTTGCCGGGGACAGCTAGTCTCAAATAAAAGTGTCACTGTGCATGGCTGGCCTCTGGGCGGTAGCAGTGTGCCAACCATAAAGCAGGTTTGTAGTGCCATGCATCATTTTACAGAAATCGCATTTACCTTTGTTGTCATCCTTACTGCAGGTCTAGCTGAATTTTAAATAATTTGCAAGTAGCAGTACTTTGTCATTTATATAATGGCTTTATCCCATTAGTATGGCCTCAACGCTCAACAAGTCCTAACTTTTCTCACTAATGTCTTAATTTAGCAGTACGCAAAATTTCTATATTGTTGCTCATTTCATGTCTTCGGTACAAATAACTTCTGGTGGCATTAACAATATTAGTACAGCATTGCTAATCAAATGGGTCTGTTTACTAATTAATACAATTTGAATTAAAAACTCTGCTAATCAATTTTTGAAAACTAATTTATGTCTTGGAACCAAATGTTTCCATCTAGCTTGATTCCAGTTCTTGCTTGTGCCCTTGTGGGCAAAGAAGACAAATCATTAGAAATCTGGAAAAGATATTGTGTCACATCCATGGAGAATGCCGATATTGAAGAACAACTGCTCATAGACAACCCCAATCGTGCCTAGAAAAAACTATGGCTCTCTGATTGGGTCTCATCTTGGGACAAATGCAATCAATATAACATTTTCATAAATGGCAAAATAAAATCGCTTCATCAGCTGCAGAAATATCTTATCAAATTTCCTGACCACAAATACGCCTCTCATTTGATGAGTCTGCGCTTTAATTTATGGCCTACTAAAGCTCAGCTAGCGTCTCCATCAAAAGAAATGAGAAATGATAATTTGTGCAGATTTTGTAACCTTCCGAATCGAATTGAAACGCTGGAGCATCACTAAGAAAAGAATTTCGAAGGCATTGTGTCCTCCGACGTATTCCTTATCTTAGATATCTCCTTCCAGCTCTGCTGGCCTCGGAAAATTTTTCTCTAGAGGGCGCTGCGCGTCGACGTCCTCCGAGTCGATGTCCCTCGACAGCCGCCGTATCGACGTCGACGTCATCCTGCCTATAAAGGCCGTACGCAGCGTCCGTTGCTCAGTTCCGTTTTTCCGCGCTTACTCAGTGCCTCGGAATACCGTTGCTCAGTTTTGTCAGCTTAATCCTATTTACCTCGAGTTATTCGATACCGTACTCGATGGCTTCTTCGTCGGAACCGACAACTCCTCGATACGGCTTCAAAAAATGCCGAGATTGTGGGAAAAAGATGTCGATGACTGACCCTCACAGAGTTTGTCTGTGGTGTTTGGGAGCTGAACACCATTGTTCGGAGTGTGAGGACTGTATGTCCATGACAGCTAAGGCCCTGAAGGAGCGTAGGGGGAAGCTGGAGAAAGGTAAGACTTTTAAAGCTTCTTCTTCCTCGACGAAGTGGAGACATTCGTCTCCTCGTCACCATTCGCGCTACAGGTCTCGGAGTGGGTCCCATCACTCCTCGAGATCGAAGCACTCGAAGAGGAGACGTCGAAGATCCCCTTCTCCGTCTTCCTCTTCCTCTGTTTCTCCAAAGAGAATCCCTTGCCCCACGAAACATAGTTCCCGGGCTGAATGGGAGGAATTCCACAAAAATATGATGAGCGTCTTCGAGAAAGCGGCCTCGACCCCCTCGAAGACTGCCGAGAGGGATGCTCTGGTCGAAAGACCCAAAGGTCAAAAACGTCGCGAGTCGCAGTACCCAGCGAAGGAAACCTCTCGAGCGTGTCTCGAACCCTCGAGTAGGATTATGACCTCAAAACCTTCCTCGAAGGTTCCGTCGACGAAGGTTCCGTCGATGCCGAGGTCGGTGTCTTCGACGCCGTTGTCGAAGGGACCTTCGACACACGGGTCTGTCGATTCGACGCCAGCTGTGACACCGGCGTCGACGCCAAGAAAAGTCACGGTTACGACACACCCAGTGACTATCCCCAGGTCCTCGATGACGATGGCGTCGAGATTGTCGAGCAGAATCCCAATTCTTTCGAGGTCATCGAGGCCTCCGCCTTTGTTTTCGACGCCACGCTCGAAGCCTTCGACGTCGGCGTCGACGACATCGACGTTTTCGAGGCCGATTATGACAAGTTCGGCACCCTCTGCCTTGGAAATGGGGTTTACACCCTTTATGAGTTCAGAACAATTGAGAACTATGTCCTCAATTATGGAAGAGGGTGAATTGTCTGAACAGGAAGACACATTTGAGTTGCAGGGACCTGTAACCCCAATTAGAGAGGAATTTTCCTCTGAAGAACGCAGGTTAAAGGATCTTCATGATTCCTTACATGAGGCAAGTGGGTTAGACACTTCCCCTGAGGTGGAGTTTGCTAGACCAGACCCGGGGGAGGATGCTGAAACCCCCTATAGAGCCTTAATGGCCAGGATCACAGAGTTTATGGGGTGGTCTGCACCTTCACAATCTTTCCAACAAGATGACCTCACGGATATTCTTGACAAAGGCCCACAGGAGGATCCTGTGGTGCCTTTTCATAAAGCTCTTCAGAGGAAGATTATGACGAACTGGGAAACCCCAGATGTCGTCCCGGCAGTAAATAAAAAACTGTCTACAAAATACAGGGTATCTTCTACAGACCCGGAGTTTTTGTCAAAACACACATCCCCAGAAAGTCTGGTGGTACAGGCAGCATCTGCTACTGATGTCAAGACGGCTTATCCTACCGTCCCACAGGACAGGGACGATAAAAAATATGATGCTATGGCAAAGAAAGTTTTTTCGGCATGTAGCATGGCGTTAAAATCTGTTAATGCTACTTGCACCCTTGCTAGATTCAGCCATACATTTTGGGAGTGTGCTTCTACAGCGGCTGACTGCATCCCAGAGGGAGAAGAAAGGGAGGCGTTCCTGAATATCATACAGGACGGTAAAGACACTATGTGCGAATCCCTCCAGAAGGGCATTGATTCAACTGACAGTATCAGCAGAGCAATGGCGGCAAGTACAACAACCAGGAGATTTGCTTGGTTGAGAAAGTCTGGTTTTGCCCCAGATGTGCAAGCCAGGCTCTTGAACATGCCATTCGAGTCTTCTTTGTTCAGGAAAAAGGCGGATGACAGTTTAGAGAAACTGCAAACTTCAAAAGCAGCAGCAAAATCCCTAGGCGCTGCAATCCGTCAGACACCTTTTCGTCCCACAGGAACCTCTGCGAGGGGCAAGTCCTTTCGCTTCTACTCCGCATTCGGAAGAGGTAGAGGACGACCGGCTCAAAGGGGACAAAGAAGAACTACCCGAGGTGGACGGGGTAGATATTCAAAAGCCGCAGCAACAGCAGGTGCCTCTTTACCATCGGCATCTGCATCAGCCGCCCCAAAACCACTCTGAGGACTTCCCTCACAGGACACCTGTAGGAGGCAGGTTGACTCAACATCTGGCGGAATGGCAGGCTATCACGTCAGATGCTTGAGCATTGGAAACAGTTGCCCAAGGTTACTGCCTGCCTTTCCTACGCATACCTCAGAGTCATCCACCGGGGATCAGCTCTCAGAAAGCTCCAGATCCGCTCCTCTTGCAGGAAATTTTGGACCTGCTAGAGAAAGGTGCCATAGAATCGGTACCTGTAGCGGAGAGGAACAAGGGCTGGTACTCCCCTTACTTTCTCATTCCAAAGAAAGACGGAGAACTGAGACCCATCTTGGACTTGCGAGAATTGAACAAATTCCTCAGGAAAGACAAATTCAAGATGGTCACTCTTTCTCAGATCCTCCAGGCCCTTCAGTTCCAGGACTGGTTGGTATCTCTGGACCTTCAGGACGCTTATTTCCATGTGCCTATCCATCTCAAACACAGGAAATACCTGAGGTTCGCAATTGGCAACTCTCATTATCAATTTTGAGTGCTGCCATTTGGGCTGACCTCCGCCCCGAGGGTCTTCACCAAGTTAATGTCGGTAGTGGCGGCAAGTCTAAGGAGGGAAGGGATTCACGTCTACCCCTACGTGGACGATTGGTTGATCAGAGCTGTATCTTCGGAACAAGCTCAGATCCAGCTAAATCACGTGTGCCACTCCCCTCACAAACTGGGTTTCTCCCTCAATTTAAAGAAGTCACAAATTATACCATCGCAGAGACTCCAGTTCATAGGAGCGATCCTGGACACTTCCCTGGGAAAAGCCTCGCCACCAGAGGTGAGGGCTCAAGATATTCTACAGATGGTTACAAAGTTCCAAGATGCCCAACGTCTCCCAGCCTTCGCCTTTTTGAGGTTGCTAGGCCTCATGGCATCCTGCATTTTCCTAGTGCCAGAGGCTCGCCTGAGAATGAGAGCCCTCCAGTAGACACTGAGGACTCAGTGGTCACAATTCTCAGGGAGAATGACAGATCTTCTTCAGGTTCCCGACAGGGTGGCTCGAGACCTTCAGTGGCGGGCCTGTCAGGAGAACATTCTGAAAGGAGAACAATTTTGGCAACCCTGGCCGGAGATAACAGTAGTCACGGACGCCTCACTCACGGGGTGGGGAGCCCATGCCAACGACTTGACGATCAGCGGTCGTTGGTCTCCATCGGAGTCCAGACTACATATCAACCTGTTAGAGCTGAGAGCCATCAGACTTGCGCTGAAGGCGTTCCTGCCAACTGTACAAGGGAAAAATGTCCTGATAATGACGGACAACACGGTGGCCATGCATTACCTCAACAAAAGAGGAGGCGTAGGATCACTACCCCGTGTAGAGAGGCGATGCAGCTCTGGTTTTGGGCAATCCAAGAACGAATCTCTCTATCGGCAGTTCACCTAGCCGGAGAGAAGAACTTGACAGCGGATCCTCTGAGCAGGCAGAGCACAGTCTCCCACGAGTGGGAGCTAGCTCAGGAAGTCCTTCAAGAGATCTTCGCCCTTTGGGGAACCCCTCAGGTGGATCTGTTCGCCACCAGGCTCAACAGGAAATGCTATCTGTTCTGCTCAAGGGAATTTCCCCCGAGAGGAGCTCTGGGAGACGCGTTCATAGTGGACTGGGAATTTCCGCTTCTGTACGCGTTCCCACCGGTCCCTGTCATTCCTCAAATGATCAGGAGGTTGAGAAGATTCCGGAGAACCATGATCCTAATTGCCCCGGATTGGGCCAGGAGAACGTGGTACCCGGACCTTCTAGACCTGTCCATCTGCCCTCCAATTCGACTTCCACTCAGAGAGAACCTACTCTCACAGAAGGGAGGTCAGGTTCTCCATCCAACATCAAAACCCTCAACCTTCACGCTTGGCTTCTGAAAGGCTGAGGTACAAGGATTGGGACCTCCCTGATGATGTTATGGAGGTGTTGCTTTCGGCAAGGAGGCCAGCAACAAAGTCTTTATACCGCTGCCGTTGGAACAGATTTTGCAGCTGGTGTAGAGATCAGAATATCGACCCCTTTTCATGTGGTACACCAATGGTTTTGCCCTTCCTACTATATTTGGCGAATTCAGGCCTTCAAGTTGGCACCATTAAGGGCTATCTCGCAGCGCTATCCATCTTTAAGCGCACTGCGGAAGAACCATCCTATTTCAAGTTACCCTTGGTAATACAGTTTCTAAAGGGGTTAACCAATGTTTATCCCCCAAGACCATTCCAAGTTCCCCTGTGGGATTTAAACTTAGTCCTAACTTACATGATGGGCACACCTTTCGAACCACTCCATTCTTGTTCGTTAAGATTCCTTATCCTTAAAACTGTTTTATTAATAGCACTTACATCTGCTAGAAGGGTGAGCAAATTACAAGCTCTTTCTTGAAAACCCCCTCATACAATCTTTCACAAAGACAAAGTTGTCCTGCTAGTGAAGCCTAATTTCCTCCAAAGGTGGTTTCTGAATTCCATATCCCTCAGAGGATTACCCTACCATCTTTCTATCCTCCTCCTCATCCGGGGAAAGAGGGAGAGAGGTTACACAGGCTAGACCCTAGAAGGGCTTTAAGTTTTTACATCAGTAGACTAGCCAGGATAAGACAGGCAGACCAGCTGTTTGTAGGTTACACAGGTCACAAGCTGGGGTTACCAATAACTAAGCAGACCATTTCCAGATGGATCATTCTAGCCATTCTGGAATGTTATAAACTGGCAGGGAAAGAGCCCCCTTAAAACCTTAGGGCTCATTCGACCAGAGGTATTGCAGCTTCATCGGCCCTCAAAAGAGGTGTGCCGGTTAAAGACATCTGTGCGGCCGCTACATGGTCGTCTATCCATACCTTTACACGATTTTACAACTTGGATTCCTCCTCCAGTCAAGAGACTAGGTTTGGAAGGGCTGTACTGCACTCTATTCATCAATAGAAGACAGCGTGAAGTCAGTACTCCCTCCTCCAATGATAGAATACTGCTATGGGAGCCTATCTAAGATAAGAAATACGTCGGAGGACACAATCGCTTCGAAGAACAAGTTACTTCTTACCTTGTAACGTTCTCTCGACGGGATGTTCCTCCGACGTATTCCTTATCGACCCTTCCATCCATCCCCGCAGTTCTACTTCCCTTGTTGTTGCAGCTTAAGCTCCTTCAGGGTGATTAGTCTAGTCCAGAAAGAATTATTGTGGGCTACAAAACGGAACTGAGCAACGGACGCTGCGCGTGGCCTTTATAGGCAGGATGACCTCGA
The DNA here is from genome assembly GCF_040938575.1 of Ambystoma mexicanum. NCBI lineage: Eukaryota > Metazoa > Chordata > Amphibia > Caudata > Ambystomatidae > Ambystoma > Ambystoma mexicanum. Next base: position 331,793,678 of record NC_090924.1, on the reverse strand, counting down.
TGTCGATACGGCGGCTGTCGAGGGACATCGACTTGGAGGACGTCGACGCGCAGCGCCCTCTAGAGAAAAATTTTCCGAGGCCAGCAGAGCTGGAAGGAGATATCTAAGATAAGGAATACGTTGGAGGAACATCCCGTCGAAAGAACGTTACAAGATAAGAAGTAACTTGTTCATCTTCATGAATCCTCCATAATATCACAAAAGCAAATATGGGCCATGATTTTTGATAAAAATGACATTTGCTTAAATCTTGCAACTATAAATTACCTCTTACGGTTGAACATCCATATCGAACTCTACGGCTCTGAGGCGAATAAATGGCGTAATAGTTAATTATGCTCTGTGGTTGAACATGCAGTTGGAGCGCCTCGAGGTAAAAACAAATGTGGAAAAAGTGATTGGGAATCACCTAGATGACTAGATAATCAATTATCTGATCTATTGACTGACATGATTTACATTCATACACACTGTGAGCAAGTCTAACTTGTGATTGCTAGAACTGTGGCTTAGAAATTATTGTTGACAAAAAAAATGGTTGCAATGAGCGTCTTGTAATCATATTGGTGCTACTAAAGTTGATGAGCTAAGGTATAATTGTCAGAATACATATATTATTTTTGCATTTTGTTCAGGCAACTCTCAACTTTTAAATAATGCAACGGCAGGCTGCATCATAAGCTATATTGTTATTTTGCATAGTACTGTTAATATCTATAACTAACTTAAAAGGGTTGCTGATGGAAATGTGCATAATGAGATAACCTTGTCTCCGCTTTTCTTGACATTATGCGTTGTCTGTTTCTGGTAGATCCCTCTACCTGACAGTTAACAATATGCGTCTTGCCAGTTTTATACCAAACACTGTCCTGGTTGTTTCTTTTAATCATCCTAGTATGGGTTTTAATTCTTTGTATAAACTTATCTTATGTCTTTTCTGTTTTATATTTGAAAGGTTATTTACAACCAAAACAAATGCAGAATTATATATATGAGACAAAACCTTAAGTCAAATTCAAGCCCATCTTTATGCTCCAAGTTTAGGAGCAAAAAACTGTGCTGTTCCCATCAGTAGCTTGGTAGTTCATTCACAGCAGACTTTGCCTCTCACTCTCATTGATGCTCAGCTCGGCTGGGGGTCCAGTCACTAAATCTACCATGGCACGTTGGATTTATGTAATACTAGCCAAATTACTTGTTCACCAAATGGGTTCGATAGACAGACATGATAACACTCATCAATTGTTGAAAATCAACGATCCTTTAGGTCACTGTTCCGATTAGCCTATCACTTGATGTGCTTTGCACGGTTGTAGGTAAAAGGATTGAAAAAAAAGGATTGAATGCCCTTTTTTCAAAACCAAAAGGTTGGAAAAAAAGGGTCGAATTTTTTTTAAAAAACATTTTATATGGGGGCATGGGGGGGTCCCCCCCCAACCCCCAGTTTTCTTTTTAACATTTTTTTATGCATACCAAACTAAAATAATATATAAATAAATAAATAAATAAAAAACATTCAACCCTTTTTTTTTCGGTCCTTTTGGTGTCGAACAAAAGGCATTTGATCCTTTTGTTTTAGATCCTTTGGCTGGACACCGCTTTGCACCCTGAAGTAAACTGCACTGAGAATGGGCACGTGCGGCTGGCTGACATACCGCGTTGCAGATGTTGGAGCAGGCGAGAATTGGTGTGCTGCTGCATTCTGGGACCTTCTGTGCTCTCTCCCCACCTGTTGCCTCACCCTGGCGTGGTGCAGTTTGTTGTGGTGCATTGCAGTGCAAATATGTAGAAACCGTGAGTTCTAGGACTGTGTGAAGGTTTTGTTCCTCGTGTCGGCACTGGTCCTTCTATGAACACATTGATGAATCGGGGTAAACCTCAGTAAATGAGGGTTTCTACAGAGTTATTTTTTTGCATCCAAACATAGACCACAATCACGCTCCAGACAAATGAGGAATCCATGCAAAATCTGGTAGCAGTGGGTTCAACTGTGTGGATTTGTGTAGCCGGACAAACATACACACATCAGCTTTATATATAAAGATATATAATAATACATAATAATATTGTTGGTATAGTAGTGTCCCATGTGTGGATAAATGAGTTATCAGTTGCCAAGTTGTTCATTTCCATTGAACCTGAATACACATTTCTCAAGATGGAGTGTCTTTCTCTGCTAAATTGAGGCCTACTTTTCCCATCAACATTCTATGTGTATATTTCTGCATTTTTCCTCTAGACTGTGATCTGGACTGGGGTAGTTTCTCGATCCCTATAGACGTGTGATCAGAATGAAGTCCCGGCACATGGATGGATCTGGATATATTAGGTCGGTCTGATGACAGCTTGAGTCAAGAAGTGCTGTTCATCTAAATTGAGTGTCACATCATAATATCTTCCTCCATCGACTTGTACCAGTATCCCCTGGCCTTCAACTGCCACCTCTTCTGTTTCCTCAGGATCCAAACACCAGTTTTCTGTTCAGGCCAAGTTTGCAGCAGGGACATAGTAGCTGGTATCCATAGCTGCCTCTTCAGATGTGTCCAGTGTGAAGGCATTATGAAGGAATCACAGACAACAGGTTCAAGTTTGGTACACAAAATGTTTTATTAACTTAAAAGGAAGTATGATGGAGTATGGCCTAATTTGCCATATGCTAAGGTGGGATTTCCCTACCTAAAGACAACTAAGGATAGTCTGTGTCAGGAACTCCAAATCAAATGTCTGTCTGTGTCCAAAACGTATACTTGCCCTCACAACTAACTGTACACAATGTGTAGGGATGTCGGCATCAAAGGTTTTCAAAATAAAATTCAGAGCTTCTTCCAGCTCTTGGCTTGTAATCAACTTACCCTTCTCCAAGTTATGTTATGTTAATGTATCTTGTTAAGCGCACGGTCACCGAAGTATCATGGCACTTTGAAAGGAGAGTTGAGAGAAAAAGAGCAGCAACAGAATTTATTGAAACAGATAGGTCTTCAGCAATTTTCTAAAAGCTAGATGATTAAAGGACTGTTTCAAGGCCAGGGGGAGATCATTCCACAGTCGGGAAGCAGTGACTGAGAAGGCTCTACCTCCGATCCTAAAACAGAAAAACACAGGGACAACCAGAAGACCAGCAGTAGCGGAACGTAACTGCTGTGTCAGGTAGTAACGTGTAAACTTGGTACAAAGATATTCAGCCCCTTGGTCGTGGAGCGCACGGTGTACCAGGCAGAGGGACTTAAAAATAATGCGCTGGACCGCAACAGTGGTGAAATATGGGCCTCATAGGGGGAGCCTGTTGCTACCCTGGCCGCCATGTTCTGAAGACACTGCAACCTCTGAATTAGCGCTTTGGGCTGCGCCAGATAAAGCGAGTTGCAGTAGTCTAAACGACTGAGCACTAGGGCTGACTGCCGCCACTTGAGCCTCCATTGAAAGTGAGGATGAAATAACTACACCAATGTTCTTGACTTTGGCAGATGGAACTGGAAGAGGGCCCAAAGACAAGGGCCAAAAAGAAGACACCCAAAGTGAGGGATCAGGGGGAGAATCAACCACCAGCACTTCCGTCTTGTCTCCATTCAACTTAAGCCAGTTGTGGCTCATCCATGCCCCTACGGCTGTCAGGCACTGATTCAAGCACAACAACATCTCAGTCTGATTGTGATCCAGCCAGCTAAGGATGTGAGTGTTGTCGGCATATGAATAACATCTGATGCCAACGGAGCCGATGAAACACACAAGGGGTCAGATATAGATATTAAATAGGATAGGAGACAAGGGCGGATACCTGAGGGACACCACAAGTAAGAGCGAAAAGAGCAGCAAGAAAGGGAGGAAGTGAAATAGTCTGGGTTCTGTCGGACAGGAACGAGGTGAACCAGGCAAGAACCTGGCCAGATATTCCCACCTGGGCCAGGGGGGCGAGCAAGATGGGCTGGTCAACGGTATCAAAGGCCGCAGAGAGGTCTAAAAGAATCAGGGCACCAAGGCCACCAGCATCTACCAGCCTGGTCATGTCGTCCTGAACCGACACCAACACGCTCTCTGTTCCCCGACGTCCCCCGACCAGGCCTCAAGCCAGAGAAACAGTTCAGAAGGCATCAGGGTTCCCTTCCCTAAGAGTTCAAAACTTCCAGCTTTTCAACAAAAGAAAATAAGACAGTTTCTTGAGACACTTCCTGGCTCTTTGAATATTGGCACGTTTCATTAAATTCAAATAGGCAGTTCTGTTTCATGACTTCAGAATCACATAAGAGATTGTTGAAAAAAACAAGCTTCTTTATGGAGACCTTTAGTGGCTTTTCCATACAGGGCCCTCGGTCTAGGTGCAGTTGTCGAACCACACGGTCCACCCATTACAGGTCACACAACCAATACTCCTTCTTAACTGCTTTCCATCAACAATGTGCCACTGCTTCCATTTGACAGTGATGCATGCTTTATTCACCTGTGTCACACTCTCTTGACACTGTATGGTGGCTTTGTTGGCCACCATGCTCTTGTTATACTTTCTTATATTCCTCTGGCGCTTGCCAATGCAGGTTTCCTAATAACATGCAGTTCCTTGAACTCTTTTGGTTGTTGTTGATAATCATTTTCTCATACAGTTCAATTCTATTGGCTTTAGCCAATGCTTATATTCTCAGATAATACAATTCATGGTATCAGCCAAATTCACCACCTTTCTTTCACTCTATTCAATATTGATGAGTGCTCAAATCTTGATTTCACTCTGTTCGGTTTTCAAAAATATTTGTAATTGCTTTGTTCGGTTTTCAAAAGTACTTATTATGATTCTCATCTCATTCAGCATTCAAAAGTACTTGTAATTGGTTTGTTTGATATTCAAAAGTACTTAACAATTCATACAGGCTTAACCACCCCCTCGCCGTGCCTGGGCCCCCTTTTCCAGACAGACTCACCGGTGTCTGTGTACGGCAGTTCGGCAAGTCTCTGCCTGCCACGGTTCTACTTCTCCCCGTGGCAGCTCGCCTTCTTGGTGTGCTGGCGTTCAACGGCTTTGCTTTTCCCATCGGCAGGCTGTCAATGTGACAGAGACTTCCTCACGGGTCCTTGGTCCCTCGTTTTCTTCACTCCAGCAGTTCAGCCTCGATCTCCGTCTTGCTCTGTGTCCTTCTTCCTCTGCCCCAGCTCTGCATTCTTCGGTGACTCTTGCAATCCTCTTGCCTCAACACATGCCACTGATTGCGGCTCTGGCTCTCCCAGTTTGCTTCAGCTACTCCGACTCGGTCTCCATTTCTACGAGGCTCACGCCTTTTAAAGTTCCTGTCATCCTGATTGGACAAACAAGGACTAGACGCTCACTGTTGAAGTGGTAGTCCTGTCTTACTCTTGCTGTCTTCCTCCTCGTCTCAATACCCATTTGAGGCATATATATGTGTACATTAATAGAATGATGATGTGTTGCTCTAGTTGGTCTCTTCCTCATCTCAGTGCCCAATTGGGGTCTGTATGTGTGTACATTATTAGAATGAGGATATGCTGTTCTAGTTGGTCTCTTCCTTGTCCCAGTATGGTAATGTTGATTCTTGGGGAATGTTTTAGTGAAAAGACAGGGAAAGGGCTGACAATAACCTATGAAGGCTTGTGGGATGGAGGGTTCATTATGACAAGGAAATGGGGGATACCGTGTCTCACCTAAGGACATCCTCTCCCCACTCCCCAAGTTCCCTCCACCCAGGTGATTCTCCCTCACATATCCAACCTCATGGTCAGGATCCAAAAGCGATGGCTTTTCCCTCGCCACCGAGAGAAGGTTATGTGAGGAAAAGAAGTGAGGACGCCCTCAGGTTCCTCACACCAGGCAACTCGATATTGCCTTGTTTCTCACAAGTCCAAGACTTGATGGTTCCATGTGACAATGTCACCATGCAGCCATTCCTCCCATAAGGCGGCACAGGGGGTTCTGGCGAATGGAACCCTTTGACAAGGCTTCTGGCAGAGTCTGAATGGAGAGTTTTCTTGTCCTGTATCCCCTTTCAATATTGCAGTGTTCCTTCTTTTCTGTGGAACTTCGGGGGAGGGCAGGGACTGGTGAGCTCTATGTTTAGTCACTGTCTATAGAGCAGAAGGTTGATCTAGTTGGTGTACAGGCCAAATGGGTGATGGAGATAGTGAGTTAAAGAATTGTTCTTAAACCAAGATATCTTTGACTTCTGGGTGTGTACAATAAGCATCACTAGGGAGCAGAAATGGCACAAGGTCAGGAACCTGGATAACAGTTGTGGACTTGACTTCAACTGTTATCCAAGTCTCTTTTGTAGAGGCTGATGTTCTGTGTCTGTGCTGTTGACACCGCAGAGCGTGCATGCGCCAAGAGCACTTCCAAATTCCTTCCTCATGTGGGTGCTGCCATCTTGAGTCCTGCCAGTAGCAGGGAAGACTGAGGAGCTACAAGATGCTGCAGGAGGGTGCAGAGGAGCTACTCAGATGTCTTGAGCGCTCAAGCAGTGTTCCCAACATATGGATCCAGCTTGCATGAACTGGATAAGCTGTGAGAAGCTCACTTGAGGACATTGGTCCTAACAAAGTCAATGCCATGAGGTTTTGGGGCATACGACTCTGGTGACTTCTGACACTTACCAAAGACGACATCATCTGCATGAGAGGATAGCATGAGAGTAGGGCCTCCTTCATTGGTTGCGCTACTAGAGTAATAGGAGCAGAAAATAGGTTTGTCATGTAGGATCTCCATGCCCACCATAACTCTTACATGATGAGGACAATATGTACCAGAAGTGCCTTCCAAACTAGAAGTGCCTAAAGGAAGCAGGTTAACTGTAGCATCATACAGTATCATGCTGCATCATATTAAGATTATTTTGAAAATAGAAGATTGAGCGGGTTGACCAAGAAAGGTGGAGGCGAAGATCGATGGTCTGCAGGGCTGCCCAGAGCAATGCCAGACGTTAAGATTAATGCTAAACCTGCCAGACATCGCCTCTTTTGTTTTGCGTGAGACTTACCATTAGCACAAAATCATGTGTTAAAAGTTCTAGTAAAACCAGGCATATGTGCAGTTTGATGAAATAAGTTTGTTGAAAGTCAGAAGAATCTGAGTGCTAACAACCTACCGTGATTTAAGCTACACCTTTTTTAAAAACATCTGTTTATTCAGCTTTTTCATGTGCATAGAATTCACAGTACAACATTGGCAGTTACATATCTGCTCATGAAACCAAGGAAAGAACATTAGAAGTCCAATAGCAATACACATCCAACATGCCAGACCAACAGTGCCTTTCAACAAAGTTGCGGTAATCGACTGTACTCCCCTATACATCCCCCCTGACCACTTTTCCCTTCCTAAACATTGGAACATCAACCGAACCACTCAAGGAGGTTTCAAGTCTGTTGTGGAGTGCAGTTCATTCAACATCTGGCTCCAATCTACCTCCACCCCGTCCTCCAACTCTGGATCCCGGTTTGTTGCAGAATGTCCAACTCTGCCATCCCCACCTACGGATGTCCTGCATCCATTGCGCCAAGGACGATCCATGAGGCTTCTTCAAGGCAATGGTCACCCTTCTCTTTGCCAATATCAACATAAATTGAGCCAACCGTTTCCTTACTTTGTGCCGCTTCCCACCCATATCAGCTCCCACTGGTCACTCTTGGGCTGCATTCAAAACTGGAATTCAACAGACCAGTCGTTAAGCTACACTTCAATTGTATTGAAAATCAAGACAAAAAATGACTGTTTTGGTATTATCTGCTGTGGAAATTGGCAAGTATGTCCGTAAAAAAATAGAGTATTGCCTGTGGTAGACTGAAGAGACAAGGCATTCCTGGAACCTAGGGGACGCTCCTTGGATGCGCAGTGAGCCCGAAAACAGCTAAGCCAATGCTGCATGTAATGCAGTCTGTATATTAGCGCCTTTAGTAACCAGACGTTGCTGAAGTATTATGCACACAGTTGAGTGTCAATACCCAAATGAATTCAAAACCCAATGGCAAGAAATTGCAATTGCAGGACCAACAGTTATCCCACGTTATCCCATGTTGCATTTCAGTAAACTGCTACAATGTTTATCATTCTTCTAACTTGTATTGAACTGCTTCTAGTTGAAGGTAACAAAGAAAATCTAGTCATAATCCTCATTTTTACAATTATTCCGCTGAGAATCCTCAATTGAATCTGCATGCATGTGTTCCCACTTGTGTGGTGCTCCACATGCATGAATTATTTATTACTGCGTGTGATAATACTGTACTCGTGGGAATGAGGGTGTAAGTATTAAGAAAATGGTTGGGGAAATAAAATGTTAATATATTTTCTGCAGCACCCGAGTTTTTAGTATGTAGTCTATGTGTGACATACATAGCATCTTTTGTATTCATTTGTGTATTAACGTTTCCCATATCACATTTGGGGTGGTAGTGTGTCTGGTTGAGTAATAACTTCTGCTGCTAATACATTTTTTCAGAGTTACCAGGCCATTTTGGAGGCTGGATCAGATGCCGCATTCAAGTGGACAGTGGATGACAAGCCATCTTTCACCTACTACAACATCGTCTTCAATGTCATATATCAGAGTGCAGCTGTCTATAAACTTACGGTGAGTGGCTTTGGTTCAGGGGTTGAGAATCCCATATCTGCTGTCCCAAGAGGTGCATCCATGTTTTATGTCTGTTATGGGCATGCTCACGTGTTGTGTCTCCTATGGGCAGCACCACATTCCTCTGGCTTTGGGGTCCCCTCATGGACTTTGAATGGGACTTCTCATCGCTGTAATTCCTGTGAGTGCATCCCCTTTCCCAGGGCACATATTTTGTCCCTATGTACATTCTGCATTTCTCCAGCCTGTGGCGGTGCACCCAAAAACTGCAGCTCCTAAAAAAACATACCATGTCTGCCATCCTGAGGGACACTCCCCATGTCCATGGCTCCTGGAAGTACATTTTGTTCCAAATGCTGACATTGCTTGGTCCGTCAACTCCCAGTGCCATACCTGATCTCCACCATTCAAAATGGTCCCTATTCTTGCAGATCTCGAAGGCCCTCTTGAAATATTTGACTCTCAAACTTGCACCTCATTCCTTCTATGCCCTGCATTTTAACATGTTGCAGCAGTGCATGGGCATGCACTCACTTCTGTGGCCACTGGATACACTATTTAATTCTGAGATGTATGAGTTCAGTGAACTCCTGTGGCTCCAGATACGTATCCTAGGTTACCCTTATTTCTCCAACTCCCAGTGACACACCATATACCTGCTACATGTAATGGTTTGGCCCATGCCTACTACTTATGAAGATTAAACATATTCCTGCTGTTGGCCACTAGTGCCCATTTCAACTTCACTCATGTTTACACACGGTTACAGTAACCTTTGTGGCTGCGCTCCATTGACTTGACATCATCATTAACATTCTGACTACTTGAAAGCTGTTTTGATTAACAAATAAGAAACATCATGATAGCCTGACAATCCACAATAGAGCTAAATGTTGGGGAAGTGGGGAGAACGCCAGGCCTCATCCTGTTCTTGTTTTATCCTTCTCTTGATTTTTCCCAAGAGTGTCTGGTGTTGTGACCCCTTCCAGTGTGTGATGTCATCAATGCTATTTGTCTAGAAGATGGTGGCATGGAGAGGTGTACAGAGTTCACAGACTCTTGGACATCCACACTTGTGAGGTGTTTGTATGAGTTCACTTGCAATGATTTCTGTATTTATGAAAGAAGCTCTTAGTACTTCTATGGTGCTAAGCCAGTTTTTGCACAACCACTTGCTGAGGGCTTTGCATCCACTACCCCTAGGGTGGGGCAAAAGCACTCTGCCAAGCCTCTCTTAAAACCAGGAAAGATGGCAAAGCGACCATGCTTAACTATCAGGAAGGGGTGGCAGGCTGACACAAAGGCACATGTAGTTGATACACTTATCCATAGAACAATACATTGCACTGGTATACAGAAAAATGTATACATTTATTATGTTACACATATAAATCTATATAAGCTCAAATAAGTACTTTCACATAACACACGGTATTTGATTGGGCCATTCCTTACCCCCATACTTAAATGTGTGTCCACTATCTAAGAATAGGCACACAACCTATAGCGAGAACTACTCAGCAATGAAACTGGTTTACCCGATCTCTCCTCTTGCTTTGTCGTGGAAAGCGCACAAAGGGCATTAGAAAAGCAGCTTCCGCGAGATCTAAGCTAAAGTTCTCAATTATGCTGACTGCAAATTCATCCTGTATCACACAAGAAGCAAGGGCCACTTAAATTGTGGGGCAGCTAAATTATTTGTTTATTCTTACTATACCCTGATATGCTGAAAGGGCTCTGAACTCTGATTACATTAGGAAATGATCCATGCAGTAGTGCAATATGTGATGTATTCTTCTGTTCCTCTCAGAGTTGAAAGTGATATACAATTCCAAGACTTAAATTCTCGACATAAGATCGATGTGGAGAACTGCCTGTAGTGCAAGGCCTGGGTGCTAAGCATTGACTGACGGGAACAGTGGGGTAGGGGAATAATATGCTGAACAAATCCAGTTTTGCACGGGCATCCACACATAGGTGATCTGTTAGCAAGACACAAGATTTGAAGAAAAATGTCTCTAAATAGAGTGGCCCGCCAGATGAGGGTATTGAGGAACAGTCTGCAGACGTGGGAGAATTGAGGGTGCATGTCATAGATGACAATACCACAATCCAAAATTTACTCTGAGATGTTTGTGTTGTCCATCCCTTTTATGATACATTGTTCCTTTGGGTGGGGAGGGCATTAATATGTCAAAAAGCAGATCTACGCCAAGGGTAATTTAACTGAAGTGTCTGGTTCTGTATTGGGGTACCATTGTTTTCAGATCATTAGTGTACAGATCATGTGTGTCAGCTGTATCTAAGCAGTGTGCCATTGGTGTGACCTAGTATGTGCAAAGTTTCTATAAACAGTTTTCTTCTGGTAAGTAATATGCTGGCCACAGTGGGTCTCGAAGCATGCTCACCTGGATAAGTCTCTGGTATGTGGGCATGAGAATTATTCATTTGGACTGTAGTGCTCGAGGGAGGGCACGGTTTGGGTTTTGGTTTCTCATTTCTGACATCATGTTACAGCAACATAAGGATGAAAGTATTAGGACTACCTGATTAACTACATAAAGCAATACAGAATTGGTTCACCTTTACGCAGGTAAAAAAATCCAGATGGCCCTATTACAAGAAATACATATGCTGTCTAATGAAATCTCTCACCTCGAGAGGAAGTTGGGTGGGAGAGTTCAAGGTCCCTTGTTTAATAATGCAAGAATTTCCTTGAGTTGGGTAACAAGGGGAGTTCCATTCCATAGGAAGTATCGGCAGTGGAGAGGGACCCAAATGGATGATTTGTACTATTGCTGTCTGTGCTTGGTGGGTAGCCACTATGCATTTTAAATATCTATGCCCCAAATGTTCCAGATGACTCCTTTTTTTAAATGTTGGTGTTCAGTACCTGGGAACTGTATTATTATGGGGCAGTGAATTCATTTGCTCACTGTATGGTTTGTTAGGCATGTCAAAACTGGCTGTGGGTAAAAGACACAAATGTGAAAATGCACTGAAGAGATCTGTGCCTCAGTTGGGAGTGGAAGACGTGTGAAGTGGAGACAGCAGCACCCTGCTCAATCTAGCTACTCTTTCTCCTGCCCTCATTTGACCCACACATGAATTGATTATATATTTGTCAGCAGTCCCCATTTTCTTATATCCTGGAGCCAAGCTACATGGCCATAGTCATTTCAGACCATTCCATACCAAGATATTGGAATCAATGAGAGTGTTCATGGCAGCCATTTCCCAATGGAGACTCTGCGTAGGGGTTTTGGGCTTCTACCTTTCCATGGGAGCATAACAAAAGAAAAAACTAAACAGATTAATACAAATAAAAAAAATAAAAAAATAATGTGCAACTTCATGCTGAATAAAAGGACGCCAAATTCTAGAACTTTGGAATGGGAGACATTTAAGTTTATTTTTTTTAAATAACCTTTTGTGAGGTGTGTTTCCTGTATTAAGGCTATATCTATTTTCTGCCTCCTTAAGTACATCATAATATTGTTCCTCTTCAGGTAACTGTTGAGGCCCCTGACATTCCAGGTAACTATCTTAAGGTCCCCCATATTTCGACCATACCTGTCCCCTCCATTGTCTCTCCCCTCCATCTGCTTTAAGCACAGACGCATGTGTGTAAGCTCGTTCCCTAACACATAACACTGCAAATCCCCCAACTGCCCTACCTCCCCCCACCCTTCCCAACCTCAACTGTTGCCCAGCTCCATCCCTGGATCTCGGGCCATCCCACAATTGGCTACGCCCGTGCTAGGAGTCCAGCAGGGGGTTACCGAACTACCGGTGACCCAACTAATCTATCTAATGGGGTATAAGTGTGAGCTTCCTGTACCTCCTGCTTCTATGTTACATCATGGTCTGCTCGCCCTTATCCTGCATCACAGGTCTATAATCAAGTCCCAAAGTCACAATATATACAGCACCTCTGCCTCCGGAACCAATGCCTTCCATCTCCGTGCCACTCTCTTTCTGCTCAGCTGTTCCCGCCAAACAATTCTGTGTGTCCAGCCACTCCATCGCATCTTCAGGAGCTCTGTTCCTGTGGAACACCTTAAGCTTCGCTGGGTACATCAACATGTACTTGTAGCTTGCATCATGCAATCTCCTCTTCACCGTCCCAAATTTAGTCGTCGCCTTTGTACCTGGAGTGTGTAGTACGGATTTGCTGTGATGGACGCTGATGCTCTTTGTATTGTCCCTCCTTTGCAAAAGTATTCCAGGATTCTTTCTCTGTCTCTGTAACTTAGTATCTTGGCGATGATCGGCCTGGGGGAGGGCGGGGGGCTGCCGGAGGGGGTCACCTTACCAGGGCCTTATGTGCTCCCTCCACTGCAAATCCTTGGGTGATTGCCCCTCCTTCTATTTCTTGTAACAACATGGTCTCGATATAGTCAGTGGGGTTCGATCCTTCCGCTCCCTCCGTCAGACCCACAATACATATGTTGTTCCTTTGTGCGTGTCCTTCGGCCTCCTCATCCCTGTTTTCCAGGTTGCTCACTTGTTGTTGCAGTGCGTGAATCTCCGAACCGTGTGCCACGCAGGCGGCCGTGTTCGATTTCACTTCTTTTTCTAATTCTCCTGTGCGTTCCGCTATTGCCCTCACATCTTGTCTTAATAAGTTGACATCCACTTGTACTGCGTCAATTTTGGATTCAAGCGACTCTTTGAGTGTAGTCATTGCTGCGTCCTGTTTCGTTCCTCATGCCACCTTCAAGTCCGCAATAGCTTCTAGAATCTGCTGATCGCTACAAGCCTAAGGTGTGTCCATTTGTGAGCTCCTTTCTTTGTTCCTGGCTCCCTCTGTTATTTGTGGCGTTTTTGTAAAATCCTCCAATGTGGATTGCTTCCCTTTTGTCTTGGGTGGTTTAGATGACATCACGGTATGTCCAGGCGCTGCAGCCCGAGGGGGCCAGGGCCCAGTATCTTATATATGTACACGTTCCAGTTTGCCCGGTGCTAGGGACCTTTAGGGGCTGTCCACTATGTTGGCCTGGGGCGGGGAGCGTATTGTTGGGTCAATTTTGTTCCTGGCATCCTCAGCCCTCTGCCCACCCCTGGGTCGAGATGCGCCAGCTGCGATTCCTAGGTCCAATTTCGACCCGCACCTCTTATTTCTCCGGGGGGGGGGGCCTCCTTGTCCGTGTGAGTCGTTGCTTCTGGTGTCCACAGGGCGGTATTCTGTGCAGCCTCTTCATGTGCCTGTGCCAATTCGCCTTCTTCTTTAACCCTTTGTTTGATCAGTGGCCTGACGCTATCTTGATCACGCCATATATGCTTCATGTGGCCCTTTATTTTCCTATGTGCTCTTCTCTTTCCCAGCTAAACCCAGGCGCTCCTCTGCAGCCCTTGCTGCGTCCTCACACTCCAATTATGAGTGTATCTCGGTGGGTCCCACGTTTCTCCCGGTGTGGTGCCTGAAACGAGTGCCCCTAACAAACATCCACCTCCCTGTTCATGCTTTCGTCAGCTGCAATACCGTCAGGGGCTCTGTTTTTATTCCTCTGCTACTTTGTATCCGAGCATTATCTCCTTCTGCGTGTGCTCGGGAAAGCAAAAGTTCCAATCTTACTTAGGGCATGGGTTTCTTCCAGTTTGGAGTAGAAGTTGTTGCACTGTAAATGTAGCGGGCGCGTCCAGCCCCGGTTCGCATTACTAGGGCAGATTTTCTAATTTGTGCGCTTCCAAGCTACTTTCTACAGCTGGTGCGCCACTGTCACGGCGTACACCAGTAATGTTTTTTTCAGTTCTGTGTGAGCCTTTTTATCTATTCGTCCCTCGCCGCACTGCCCTGCATTACACCCTTTCTCTCCGCCTATGCCTCTCACATCCAGGCGGGACCGGGCCGCTGGGCTGGCCTCCGAGCCGCCACAGGTTGCAGCTGGACAATGTCACCTCTCAGGATGGGACTTTGCTCCGGTTCCTTGCGTGCACCCCCCATGGGCTGCGACTTGCTTATATGTCAGTGTTTTCCGCCGGCTGCAACCACTGCAGCTCGCTGGGAGAATGTCTACTCCACGTTATCTCCCTTCTGCAGTGTCATGGACCAGCCTCAAGCCCCGCGCGACACAGTCTCCTCAGTTTCGGCTACGGCACTCCAAGCACTTCCTTTGTTCTGGCACGGACACAATCTTGCTTATACTTTCCAGTATCTCTACATTCACTGCAAAGTCCTTCACGCCAGTAACCTCTTCACGATCCGCATACGTTCCAACAGCAGTTGTGTCGTTTTTTGTCCAAAATGCATCGGTTTTTGCATGCATGCAGGGAAGGATCATGTAGAATCTGTAGGAGCCCCTCTGGGTCATGACCTATTCCATGGCTGCTCGGCCACACCCCCCGGAGCCATTTAAGGTTGTCATGAGGGACACTTTCATAGCAAGAAGATAAGGAATGAGGCAAACTTTACATTCTCAATTACAAAAGTTGGTGTCCATTATTCAAAATATAGGCAGTAAATCTCTCCTAACTGAAGGACAACGTAAGCAGATACCTGAAGTGTGACTGCAACAAGTGGTGGCAATGGAATCATTACAGCAGTTGGAGGTTTACAGGTGGCTACACAAAACAAATTTGGTGATACATCTGGTAGTATTTTGGCCTGGTTAAATAAGAAGCATGGTGGTGGACATACAAGTACTTCCTTAAAGGTAATGCGGTCTTTGGCCAGGGGCAGATTAACGCAAGCTTTCTATAGTAGAGTCCCCCAAAGTCGCTGATAAACGGATGCCAGAAACCATTGATACTGAAACTTGGGTTAGATTATCACACGGGGAGACTTTCTTAACAGAATATGAGAATAGAGTGAGAGCTCAACAGTCTGAGCAGGGGCAAGGCTACTGGCCCAGATAGACTTGTGGTGGAGGTTTATGTTAAATGTTTGACCTGTTGGCTCCTAAGCTGATTCTCCGTCACTATAGGAACCTGTAATTGAAGAATGTTTGAACCCACATGTTCCCAGAGCCGTCTCTGCCCCTATACTCGTACAGACCCCTATCACTTCTTAATGTGGCTCCAAAATCTTGAGTCAGATTATTTTGCCTCAGTTGAAAAAAAGCTGTATCAGGAAGTATTTGTGTCGACCCACACCAGTTTGGGCAACGTAGGAGAGTAATGCACATAATCAGAGTTTGAGGGTGTCCTGGGAGTTAAGCAGTAGTGTTAGGCGCTGAAAAAGATTTTAATTCCATCTGTTGGTCCTTCTTGTTTTATACCCTAAAGCCATGAATGTTGTCCCAGTGTTCCAAAACATGATGAAGTTGTTTTACACCTAAGATTAGCAAGGATGGCAAGTTAATATCTGAAAACTGGTAGACAATGAGGGGCATCAGACAAAGTGTTTGCCTCCCTCCCATATGTTTATGCTGGTTATAGTGCCACTAGAAAATGCCTTGAGGGAAGGATTGTTGGAGAAGGGGTTAACTGTCTCTGGGCTAAAGCATGCAGGGCCATATTACGCATATGATTTACTTTTACTTTCTTAGTGAACCTAGTTGCTCTACTGCTGATATGTTGGAGATAGTAGAAGGTTTGCTCTGAGTTGTGGATTATCTGGGACACATTCCGTCTTTTTCCTCTGGAGAGATTAGCAGACTTTCCCCAGAAAGCCCCTCCTATGCTCCCACTCAGTACCTTGCTCAGTACCTTGTGATCTAAATGTATCATGGGTTCACATCATTTCAAACACAAAAGTTGTTTTGCCATTTCAGAATGATCTTACTCAGTTGATTTTTTATTTAAACTACTCTTTGCATGTTCGAGCCTATGGCAATATCCAAAATGACAGGGGTGTTGAGGCTATGTCTTTGCCGGTGTGTCCGTTGTCATTCGACCTCTACTCTTAAAGAGATTGATGGCTCTTGATTAGATTGTTGTGTGCCCAGCAGTGTCTCTAAAACACGGAAACATTCTTTCGAGCAGGGGGCATTGGTGTGCTTGATTTTGAATCTTATTACTGGATTTCCAAGCTTCAGTGTGTGGCGCAATGTCACACCAGAGCTTTTAATACTGGCCCATAATATTTCACCTCTGGACTGTGATTTTTTACTTGGAGGGTCTAAGCAGCATTGCTGTTCTCCTGGGTACTTACTTTCAATGGGCAGGCAGGTGCAGGCTAGGGTTTTTGGTTAGAGTAGGCATGTGTCCATGTGTTGTAATGTGTCCCTTATAGAACCAATTGCATTTGGCTACAGCTGCAAAGGAGGTTGATATAGGCCCTTACCGAAGATGGGACTGTATAGAAGCAGGTGACTTATTTGGTCTGGAAGGGTTCCTGACAAATTGAGAAAAAAAAGCCGGTTCTCAGATCCCAAGAGGTCATTTATTTTCTGCAAGTCACCAAATTCACTCCCTTCCAAACATAAAGCTTCTACTCAGTTACTCATATTTTTCGGTACGCAAATGAGAGCGGTGTCACGACTCAGATCTGTGATGTAGGGAGATGCTGTAATGTCACCGCTAAATTACAAGGGGAAATGGCTGGCGATACTAGCAGAGCCTTTGCAGAGTAATTTCAAACTTATCCAAGGACCCACCTAACATTTTACACAGAACCTCTCACACCTCTGCTTAAAACTAGATAACAACTTTCCAAGCATGTGTCCAAACTTCATGAGTGAAGAGGCCTCTTTCTACCATTTGATTTGGCTGTGGCCAAGCATTGCTGTTTTTTGGAGAACTTGGTCGATGCCCCTGGAAAGGGTCAGTGGAAGTAAACAGTTGTTATGCCCTGAGGTATGCGTGCTAGGCCTCATTCCTAAAGAAGGGGAGATTAAGGAGTTTGCTGTTTCATCTTGCAGGGTTACGCTATGGTGAAGCGGTTGCGAGCCAAGAGCTGGTTTGTCGTTTCATTTCCATCACATGCCACATGCCTTTGATAGGTAAGAGGCTGGTGCATCATAGAGCAGAAGGTATAATGTCGCTGGAGTAGAGATGAATGTTCTGTGGCTGTTTCAGTGTAATGGCACATATTGCTTAATGCACTAGTCTTTTCTCCTGACACATACCGCCTTTACATGAAGGCCGTGTTTATGTTGGGATACGCTATATTGTGGCACGAGGGTATGTGAAGGATGCATCCTTTCATGCTTCTTACCAGGAGTGGTGTTGCTTTGGTTGTTCCTGAACAGCTGTTGTTCATTCTGTTATATGCAAGCTGTTACATACTAGTTTAATTGCTCAAGATTTTGTTTTGTTTTTCTCATAAGTCATTTCTGTATGTGATGGCAGTTTCTTAGTTATATGGTATTGCAATCTCAATATGTATGTTGGATGGAAGTTAAATTCATAATATGCAAATTCAATAAATACAACTGAAAAAAGTGCTCGTCTCAGACATGGGCAAAGCCTCCACATCCCAAATTTGAATCCCAGGCCGAGGCCACCGCAGCTGTTTATCATTCTAAGAGAGATGTATTTAGTAATATTACATTGATTGCTAATAACACCTGTTATTACAGTGCTTACAAGTAGGAGGAATTTTGCATTGAACGCTGTATAAGAACACACATTGATTGGAAAGTTTTAGGATAGGCTAGTGAGATTTTAGAGTGTTCTTAAAGTAAAGACATCTGCCTAGGGAATGACAGAAGAGTGCAACTTACGACCACTTGCTTAGTGCTCATTTTGATAATGTTGTACAAGATGAACCCAAAATCATGTTGCAGAGAAGAAAAACGTGTGTTTGCAATCTGGGTTCATAATCCATAACTATTTTTCATGTTCTATTTGAACTAACACCCTTCACAGCAAGCTTGCTTTTTTTGGCAAAATCGAGAAGAGGTCCATACAAAGGGAAGGACACAACGTTGAG
This sequence comes from Ambystoma mexicanum, assembly GCF_040938575.1. Taxonomy (NCBI): domain Eukaryota; kingdom Metazoa; phylum Chordata; class Amphibia; order Caudata; family Ambystomatidae; genus Ambystoma; species Ambystoma mexicanum. The sequence continues at coordinate 331,775,294 of NC_090924.1, read as the reverse complement.
AAAAAGAGGCTGAAGAGATTTTGCAAGTCGGTTACTAAGATTTAGTAAGATTAGACAAGTGAGTTTGGGGTAAGGTGATGATGTGGCATAAAGACATGTGGGGTGGGACCAAGCCTGATTTGCATATGGTCTTTCCCTTTCTGTAATGGTTTGGCAGGCTGAATTTGATGTTTTAATATTGCCATCTGTCTCTCCATGCATTTTTGGTCAGAACACCCTTTTTCAAAAAACCTATAAATATGGAAAATGTGGGCTAAAATTGATTGATGAAGAGCATTGTTTGTTTTTCCAGCTTACTGCATCCAACCACATCAGCAATGTCTCTGTGAGCTACAATGTCACAGTGGAGAAGATGAACAAGATGAAAGACTTGGCAGTATTTGGAGTCCCAGCCATCGCAATTCAGGGCTTATCGATCGACTTGACGGCCAGTGTACACATTGACTCTGCTGTGGAAGCATCCTTTCGGTGAGAATTGTTAGTTTTCTGACTGGTAATGTTAGGGTTCTTAAGGGCAAGAGGAATTGTCCATTTATAGACCCAGCTTCAAAGAAAACATGTTAGTGGCTCATGCAGTTCTTATTTCTCACAGTAGACACATCGTATTAAATCAACTTTATTTTAGTATCATTCCAGTTAGAATTTACTTTGAGATAATACATAATTAAGAAAGGGTGGCATTTATGCCCATAATAAAACTATAGAAATTGAGGCAATCAAATTAGCTGAAGTGAGTCTGATATAGATTCCTCCAGTGTTGTTGACCTCTTTTCATTATATATATGTGTATGTGATCCCGAGTATGTAAATGTCTCACTCATCTGAGGGTGTCACTATGTATTGGCTTGGTGGACTCTTTATATGAATATTGATAGTGGCCTTCAATCCTTGGTTGAATGGATGCTTGCTACACCAAGGATTGGCCTTTTCCGGTACAGTGCCCAGGGTGCTGACCTTTCAGAGGAGATAAGGGTCAGCACTCTCGGCACTACACACGAAAAACCCACTTATCACAAAAATAAGAATGCTAGGTCTAACAAGCAGGCGTTTAAGGATTGAAGCTTATCAGCATTTGTATGAACAGTCCAGGCAAGCCAATACATGCTGACACCCAATACACTGGTTTACTAAGGGCCAAGAACACATCTCAGACACATCTGATTTTGCACCCACCAACCTGACCTATGTGATAGCTGAGTTTATTTGTTACCAGATCTGCTAGTTGAAGCCTAAACAGACAGTAAGATTCAAATTAATAATGAAAATTATTTATTTGTTTGAACATTTAGTCATACAGAGTTTGACATAAAACAGAAACTTGTGTTCACTTTAAACCTCCTCTTTCTGCATCAAACATAACTAAGAAGAGCTCTTACAATTATAAAAATCCTCTTCATGGTCCCATAATTACTATAACAATTCGTAAAAAGTGAATTGGCGTATTGGGGACCACTCTTATCTGATGCTCTACACCATGTGCGTATAGAGCCAGTAATAATCCAAGAGCCCTAACATTATCTCTTATCAGACTTACGGCCCTCCAAAGGAGACAGATGTGACCTCTGCCATATCCATGGTACTAGCTCCTGTGCACACGGGGACAGCTGTTTAGAACCTATTATCTGGAATTCATTCTCCCACAACTTCCGGACATGATCAGTGCAGACACTCCAGGCAATGTTTACCTTGGTCACCATGAAGGTGTGTGGGATCGTATCCTTTTTTCTGAAAGCATGTCTATCAACAACAAAGGATTCAAGGGTGGCCAGATTTCACTCACTCATGAGCGTACACAGACTCTCCTTGCTCAGTTAGGCGGACAATTATATGTTATCACACAGAGTCTTTCTTTGCAAACAACATTCGGTCATTACATAGCTATACAAACGTTAGTTCACGGGTACCAATACACACAGATTGGTCATCAAAAACATACACTAATACATGCATATTTTCACATACATTTGTATTTTTTATAATGTTTATTTAGCATAAATCAATTTAGTAACATTGCAAGTATAGCTTTACAAGAAGAAGGGGGCGTGGCCAGTTACAATGCTGTGAGGACGTGAATCTCTCAAGCTTCCGTATGATCCCGACATTGTGATAGTTAGCTCGAGACTGGGAATGATTTGAGACCCTCAGAAGATTGGGGTGCCTACGTGGGTCAAAGAAGACCCTGCACCTCTATTTGGGAGAAGCCAAAAGTGTGGGACACTGATTTTCTCTGAGATCCGCTCAGACTGTCCAGCAGTGTAAAGTGTCACGATGAGTGCGCAGGCATGTCGCAGTGTCCTGAAAACGATAGAGGGCCTGGCGATTGCACTGACTGACCGACTATACAGGAGCGTCTGGCTGCTGATGAGGGATGGAGTGATCAGTGGTACGGAGGTGCAAATTCTGATAGAAACAGTTGTGACCTGAATACAGGGCACTGGCCTAATGGCCCCAAGGTATCAGCACACAGCATGGACGGCAGATTAGCCCTGTGATTGGATCAGAGAGAGAGCGGGAAAAAGAGATCAGCGAACCGCTGGTGCCTGCGTCTGGACCACAGCCCAGAAGGGAGAGTGTTGGTATAGGTGGGAATACGCTGACACATAAGGAAACCAGAAAACTTGAAGGCAGCACACGGCTGGACTGGAAGATCTGCCGGATTACAGGAAGTGGAGATATTGCGGATTTCCCGGAATCTCCATAAAGCTGTGCCTGGGCCTGAGTACCACAACAACTGCCACAGGGTTCCTGCTGTGACATGGCACAGGCCTGGCTTGTGTGGACCAAATATAAGGCTGGAACCGACTTGGTGGAGAGAGATGTGTTCCACGGACAAGGCTCTACATATCTTTGGGAGGACAGGTAGGTTTGTACATTTTTCCTCATGGGGCTAGAGTGGGACCTGGTGGCACTAACGCCAAGGGGTGCATGCTTGGGCTACACACGGACAAGAACTCAATTCCCCTGAAAGTGCTATTTACCCTTCCCCTGCCGAGACGAACTGGGCTACATCATTATTGCCAGCTACACTGATTGTAAACTGGATCAATGCCGGATCCTAAATCTGGGGCGATAGCCAAACGATGTAATTCATTCTTTACGCAGAAACAAGTATATAGGGGAGATCGCTCTGCGAAGGGAGATCCGGGTCAGATTCTGGGAGGATAGGGGAGTAGCCATGGGAGGTGATATGTTCATGAATGGATCAGTATTACCATTTACGGAGATGGTATTTGAAGATGGCCTACACCCAGGCCAATTCTTGGGCTATATGATGCTAGTGCAAACAGCAGAATCCTGATGGCACGACCTACTGAAGGAACCTGCAGCTGATGAAGTGCTTGAGTTAATGTATGAGCTGTCGGAGGGTGGGAGATATGTTTCAGGTTTATATAGGACCTTGTTATCGGGGTTCGGGGAAGGGGAACTGAAAGTGAATGCTCTCTGGGAATTTCATATTGGCACGATCAAAACAGAGGAAGAATGGGATAAAGCACTGATATATGTACACAAGGTCTCCAGAAACCCCAGACACTGGTTGGTCCAACTACACGCAGGGGTGCATAACTGGTTGTCGCAGAGGGCTGAATGTAACTTTGAAGCTGCGTTCAGGGGGCGGGACTACTAATGTATGGCATGGAGCGGGGAAAGGGGATCGCATGAGATGATCAAGGGAGTGAAGCAAGGACAATGAAAAGGAAATAGACAAACCGTCCTGGTCATGAAGACGCAAGCCTCAGAGAGTAAGTACTGTGACGAAGAAGAACTCTCTCTGTCTCTCTCTCACTCTCTTTCTGGCTTTCTTTCTTGCCCCTCTTGCTCTCTTTCGCGCTCTCTATATTACTATTTCTGTCTCTCTCTTTTTGTCTTTCTATCACTTCCCTTCTTCTCTCTGTCTCTCCATCCCTGTTACTATTTCTGTCTCTCCTTCTCTTTCTGTCTTTCTTTCTCTCCCATAGTCCTCTCTCTCCCTATGTTACTATTTCTCTCCCTTTCTGCCTTTCCCCATCTCCACATGTTACTATTTCTGTCTCTCTTTTTCTGTCTTTCTATTTCTTCCCTTCTTCCTCTGTCTCCCTGTTACTATTTCTGTCGCTCTTTCGTTTTGTATTTCTTTTTCTCTCCTCTTCCTCTCTATCAATGTTACTATTTCTTTCACTCTCTCTCTGTCTTTCTTTCCTCTTCTCGCTCTCCCTATGTTACTATTTTTGTCTTTCTTTCTCTCCCCTCTTCCTCTTTCTCTCTCTCTCTGTCACTATTTCTCTCTCTTTCTATCTCTCCCTTCTCTTCCCTCTACCACCCGCTCACTCTCTCGTATGTCTTTGGGCCACATTCTGAGTTCGGAAGTAACCGTGCCGGTGCTACTGGCAGGGTGCCGCCGGACCCGTAATGATTTACCGGCGCTTGACTTCCCGGTTACATCGGGGGATTACAACCCCGGCGGTCCGGATAGTCAGGCACCAGCAAATGTCAAGTCCCCATTCCCATAGAGTCCTATAGGAAATACCTATAGGACTCTATGGGAATGGGGACCACAGAAGCAAATAACGTTGCCAGTGCTAGCGTGAAAACTATGCGGGCGGGTGCCGTTCCAGCCGGCAGGTCATACCTTCTGGGCGGGATGGCACCCGCTCGCAGAATTGTAATATGCCGGTCCGGAAACAACGGTGCCAGTAAGCTTACTGGAACCGTTGTTTCCGGACCAGCATAGTTGTAATGGGGACCTTTGTCTTTCTTCTTCTCTATCTTGGCATGGGTAGTATAGCTCAGTGGCAACATGCTTGTCTTGGAAACAAGACGACGCAAAGCAACACAGGTTCGAATCCCTGGTCCGCGCTTAGAAACCTCTTTGGTATTAAGCGCGTTCTAAAAAAATATTATTATTGTTCCCTCTCTCACTTGCTTCTCCTTAACTCTCCCAATATCTTTGTTGTTCTTTTCTGTATCTAACTCCCACACTCAGTCCACTCTCACATTATCACCCTTTCGCTCTCCTCTCTCACACACACATTGCTATACCGAGGGGGGTCAGGGAGCATTTTGCTTGATGGGCCAGGTTGTGGCTACGCCACCTCTTGTAAGCAACACTCCAGGAGCTTGCTCGAACCTACCTCTCAGTGCCACCCACACCCCCCTGCAGTCCACCGTTATACCCCATGTTCCCCAATTTCTCCCGCGAGAGTTCTTCCACATGTGGCAGGTCTGCCGCGGTTCATGCACACCCTCCGGTGTTGCGCTGTCCTGTGTGGTTGGTCTGCTTTGCACGACTACCACATGACTATTCCTCCCTTCGAGCGGTCCTCTCTGATAGGCAGACAGAGTCTAGGAGCTTTGTGTCTGACGGCACAATTTAAAGTAGCATAATAAATTGGTTAAACTTTTTTTCCAACACCGGACACCCAGGCCTCATGGGTCATTCCTCTTGGACTGACCCAAAAAAAGGAACCATTGCCACGCAAGTGCATGCAAATCTACTTTTGCATCGGCATGTGTGCAAGTCTAACAACAAGTGCAGCAAAATAGGTTCATGCAGCAAATTAAATGAATAAATTAATGTATCACAAAAAATCAATTATTTATGTTCATGGAACAAAGAAATGCTCACGGGAAGTTCCTGGAATGTAGCACCATATGTTCCGCAATGGCAAGACATTTTTGTTGCTTTTATTGCCAAAACAGTAAGGAACGTAAACAAAGATCATCTATCGCCAGGGTATAAGTCTTTTATCAGTACAGACAGGAACAGTGCCTGTGCCTTTCAAATGAAAGGTGCCTCCAGCCTCAGAGGAGGGCCCCCAGCAACTGCCCCGGTATTGCCAGTCATAAATCTAATAACACAATTTCTGATGTTTGTTAATCTGCTTAGAATCACATGCTGTGCATAGGTCTGACATCCAGTGGTCACTGCGGAGTATTGCATTTTGTTTTTCGTAGTCGAAAAGGGACGTCGACAAGGCGTGTTTGAAATACTATCCCTATAGTGACGTGCATTGTACCCACAATCCCTCACGCGTCGAGGTCCCTCAGATTGTTTTTTTCCGCCCAGCTACTGGTCGCCTTTACGCGGAGCTCCTCGAGAGACATTGCAGATTTCATCTCCTCGACCTTCGGTCGTTTTCCTATTTAATATATAACACATCGATCCCTCCCTCGACGCAGTTGTGAAGCTGTCTCCGCCGAGCAAGATCTTCGACGGAGGGGACGAGCGGAGGAGATTCTTCGGCGTTGCCGAACACGTGGCCTGGCCTCGCAGGCCAAATACAGTAGGGAGAGTGGGGTCGTGGGACATCTCTGGTTCTTTTCTGAGAATGCCTTTCCTTTTCCCCCTTCCTTTCCCTTGGGGTCGTTATCACGATTTATTGCCTCGGCTATGGAGAGGACACCCTTTAGGTTTTGCCCGCTTTGCAAGGGCAAGTTTACTTGGAAGGACAAGCATTCACGGTGTAACCGCTGCTTGCCCCTCGATCACAAAGAGGAGGGTTGCACGGCTTGTCGGCTTCTTAAGCCAAAGACTCTAAAAGACCGTAGGGTCAAGAGGTGGGCGGCGTACGCTATGTCGAAGGCCGATTCTTCACCCGCCGCTGCTACCACCGACAGTGACGAGGAACATGATAACACGACCTCCGCTACGGAAGTCGTAGACCCCTCTAAAGAGCGCTCGCGCTCTTCGTCGTCTGTCCCCGGCCCCGACGGGCTCGGCTCACGCCCTGCTTATGGGGATGAACACCCCGGCGACACTGACGCACACGATACCACACATAAGCACACAACCCATGGCTCTTCTTCGTCAAAAACGAAGAAAGCATCAGTGCCCAAGGAGACGCAGGTTCCACCGGCGGCCTCCTCGGACCGTTCAGGTTCGAAGCCCCTCTCGCAGCCGCGACCAGCGACTGGGCTTTCGTCAAATAAGGGCGCCGCCCCCAAACCATCGGCCGGAGTGCACCAGCAGAGAGCGCACGCCGCCGTAGAACGATCGACACCCGTAACGTCGAAACCACAGCCCTCCGCTAACAAACGAGTCGCAGAGAGCTTGGCGAGGATCATTGTAGCCGACGCCCAGAAGTGTACGCCGAAAGACACGTCGAGCGCTACGCAAAGGTCGAAAGACACGCCGAAAAAGCCCGAAGAAAGACAGGGACTACCCCCTTCAGTCCCCAGCACACCGGAAGGCTTTTCGGAAGGCGACGGGACACTTTCCTCGACGTTATGGGAGAGGTCGAGCCGTTTTCAGCTAGATGACACTAATTTTCCCCCGCTAGACCGCTCAGGGGTACCCCATGAAACCATGGAAAGGCTCCATCTCTGCATGGAGAGAATGGAGAGGTTTATGAAGACCCAGAACCCTCCTACTCCCAAGAGAACAAGAGAAGGGCCTCAGGAGGACCCCAGGGCCAAATATCCGAGACTATTCAATCCCCAGCAGGACACAGTCTCAGATTTCCATAATGTGTATGACCTCACTGGTGAGGAACAATACTTGGAGGAGGAGGATGAATTTGTGGACGATGAAGAGGGACAGAACCAGGAGGAAGGTCTGGAAGACAGCCCAGACATGGTAGGAGAAGGCTTCAGAGAAAATCCAGGAGAAGGACCTTCTCATCCCTGGCAATCCCCATCAGTATATTCGGACACTGATGTCCTGAACCTAAATCCTCCTGACAATTCACCTGTTAGAAACACGTCTCCCATTGACGATCAGCCCACATTCAATGCCCTGTTGCGCAGAGCAGCAGCACATTTCGAACTGGACACTGGGGAGATCTCTCCTGAAATAGACTTTGTGGAAAGAGTAATTAAGGAGAAACCCCCGGTCAGCCAGACCATTCCCCTCCTCGCTTCAGTGAAGAGAAGAATCATCCCTTCGCTATCCACACCCGCACTAATCAGAGGAGTTAATCAAAGAATTGAAAACCTTTTCACTCCTTCACCCTCAGACCCGCTGTACATCATGGGACATTCCATTCCGGATTCCCTTGTAGTAACTAATACAAGGAAGAGGGCAGGGGTGCCGCTGTCCACCAGCGAGGCACCACCTGACAAGGAGGGCAAGAGGTTATATGCCCTTGCAAAGAGAGTCACATCCTCGGCTGCCTTTTCGGCAAGAATTGCGAACAACAATTCTTTGCTAGCTAGCTACGCAGACGCGCAGTGGGCCAAACTGCGCAAAGACGCCGAAGAAGCGCCGGAACCACTACTTACACGCCTGCTATCAACTATTGGCGAAGGAACCCAGGTCAACCAGAGTATTGTAAAGAACTCTCTGGATACTGCAGAGACAGCGGGACGTTCCCTGGTTCAGGGAATACTCCTAAAACGCCATGTATGGCTGCGCAACTCAGGGTTCAAACCGGAGACACAGGCGTCTTTAATAAATAAACCTATTGAAGACTCAAACCTCTTCGGGAAAGCGGTGGATGAGGCTCTGGAGATGGCTAAAAAAGAGTTTGATACTATCAAAACTCTTGACCAGATCTCTAAGCCCACTACCAGACGCGGCTATGGCAACAAACGCTTTTTTCGTGGCCAACGCCAACAGCAGAATCAGCAGCAACAGTACCCTGCCACCAATTACCAGACCAATAGTGGGCAGTACAGCCAAAGAGGCCAGTGCCGTGGCAAAGGGAGAGGTCGGGGGTCCACCCCCAGAGGCTCCCAAGCCCTCAATAACACCAAGTGACGCGAAGATTCGCGTCCCCTCCCATGCAACATCCTTTCTTCCAGCATGGGAGGGAATAACGTCAGACCGCTGGGTACTTTCCACCGTAGCCCACGGATACTGCATCGAATTCAACGGTTCCCCAACATACAGACCCCCGAGGGAACAACGCATGACACCGAATCACCTTGCCATCCTTCTCCAAGAAGTACAACTACTGCTGGAAAAAGGAGCCATAGAGGTCGTGCCTCTATCTCAGGTAACGGAAGGTATTTATTCAGTGTACTTCCTTGTACCCAAAAAGGATCTAACCATGCGCCCTGTATTAGATCTGCGCCCAGCGAACAAGTTTATCAAACCCCAGAAGTTTCGTATGGTGACCTTACAGGAAGTGATCCCACTGCTATCACAGGGAGATTACATGACAACATTGGACATGAAAGATGCATACTTTCTTATTTTAATGTTGCCAGCGCACAGAAGATACCTCAGGTTCATGATAGAGGGCAAACACTACCAGTTCAGAGTGCTACCCTTCGGCATAGCATCGGCACCAAGGGTATTCACGAAGGTACTGGCAGTGGCAGCGGCCCACCTGCGCAGGTTGTCCATCCCAGTTTACCCTTACCTCGACGACTGGCTCATAACTGGGGATTCTTACGAAACATGCTTCTCCAATACCCAAAAGACTGTAGACCTTTTGTTCCAGTTGGGCTTCTCCATCAACAAAAAGAAGTCCAGCCTAGACCCCAGCCAAATCAAACAATTCGTAGGGACTCTAATTCAATCAAAGGATGGCCTCGTCTTCCCCTCCAACGAGAGGGTCCAAAACATGCTGTTTCAGATCCCTCAATATGTGACCGGTCGAGAGGTGACGGTACGCAAAGCAATGCGCTTGCTAGGCATGATGGCGTCGTGTATTTATTTGGTACCTCACGCGCGCCTGCGCCCTATGCAAGAGTGGCTCAACAGCCAGTGGTGTCAGGCCAGCGGACTATGGGACGATCTAGTGTGGTCTCGCAGGCCTTGGTTCTCTCGCTACGGTGGTGGACACAGGAAAACCTGGAAAGAGGGAAACCCTTTGCCACACCCGCGGCGGAAGCCACTCTAACCACAGACGCATCCCTCACAGGATGGGGGGCTCACCTATCCCATCAGACTGCTCACAGAGTGTGGACTCCGAACGTAGCATCCAAACACATAAATCTACTGGAGCTACTAGCTGTGTTCAAGGCGCTAAAAGCCTTCCAGGAACACCTACAAGGCAAGACTGTGTTGGTCCTTACAGACAGCACCACAGCCATGTACTACATCAACAAGCAGGGGGGCACCCACTCTCCAGGACTGTCCAAACTGGCCCAAAATATATGGAAGTGGGCTCTCAAACAAAACATGTTCCTACTGTCACAACATGTACCAGGGGAACTCAATCTGCTGGCAGACAAACTCAGCAGAGATTTCCCCCTGCCCGAAGAGTACGAATGGCGACTGCACGAAGACATCGTCTTCAACGTCTTCACACAATGGGGATTCCCAGAAATAGACCTGTTTGCAACCCTGGAGAACTCACAATGCCAAAGTTACGCCTCCAGGTACCCCCAGAACCAATCCAAGGGGAACGGTCTGTCGATGCAATGGTCAGGGAAATTTGTTTACGCTTTTCCCCCGACTCCCCTTCTCAACAAGGTGGTGCACAAGATGCACCAGGAACAAGTGACCATGATACTGGTGGCCCCAATGTGGGCCCGACAGCCATGGTTCGCTCACTTGATGGAGATGTCTCTATCTCCCCCAGTGAAACTCCCCTGCCCTTACAACATGCTGTCACAAGACAAGGGCAGGACTCCGCATCCATGCCCCCAGACCATGAACTTAGCAGCTTGGCTCCTGAGATCATAGAATTCGGACATCTACAGCTCCCGCAGAGATGCATGGACATCCTCAGGGAAGCCAGAAAACCTAACACTCGCCACTGCTATTCTAGCAAGTGGAAGAGATTTGTCATCTGGTGCAGAGGAAAAAGCATCAACCCGATTGACTGCTCTCCCACACATATTGTTCTATACCTGACCCACTTACTGGATTCAGGTCTAGTGTTCAATTCCATTAAAGTCCACCTAGCGGCACTTTCTGCATACACCACTTCCCAACTCAAAGTGTCGTGGTGGAAGATCCCTGTTATAAAGGCCTTCATGGAGGGAGTAAAGAGAATACACCCCCCGATAGCTGACCCAACTCCCGGACGGGACCTTAACGTGGTACTTACCAGACTCATGAGCTCACCATTCGAACCCATGCACAAAGCATCTCTTAAACACCTCACTCTTAAGACTGCTTTTCTAATAGCTATCACCTCCATCAGGAGAGTAAGTGAACTACAGGCTCTTTCTGTTCTAGACCCCTTAGTTACAGTTCACAGAGATAAGGTGGTTCTACGCACGCACTCAAGGTTTGCTCCGAAATTCATCTCGAAATTCCACGTAAACCAGTCTATAGAACTGCCAACGTTCTTTCAAAATCCTTCCAACTTGGGAGAAAAAACTCTGCACACACTAGATGTGCGAAGAGCGGTCATGTTCTACATGGAAAGAACCAGACCACTGAGGAAGACTAATCAGTTCTTCGTCTCGGTGGCAGCAGGAAGAGAAGGGGATGCAGTTTCAAAGTCCACTATTTCTAGATGGATTGTTCAATGCATCACTCTCTGCTATACTCTTGCTAAGAGAGAACTGCCCTTTAAGCCAAGAGCACACTCTACTCGAGGCACGGGGGCGTCCATGGCATTCATTGCAAATGTTCCCCTTGAGTCCATCTGCAAAGCGGCTACCTGGAGTTCTGTGCACACCTTTACAAAACACTACTGTCTAGATGCACACTCCAGATCTGACTCCCAGGTGGGACAGGCAGTATTAAGACATCTTTTCTCTACTGTTCCTTCTCATAACCCACCGCCAACTCCGGGTACTGCTCGCTAGTCTATGCACAGCATGTGATTCTAAGCAGATTAACAAACATCAGAAGACAATGCATTACTTACCGTAAAAGCATTTCTGATGGTTGTATCTGCTTAGATTCACATGCGCCCACCCTTCCTTCCCGCTCGGATGGAAGGAACATAGACTTCCTTTTATATCTCTCTTTTCTGTACTCACTCACGTCTAGAAGGCTCCCTCAGGGCAGAAAAATACAAACAGAGGGACCTCGACGCGTGAGGGATTGTGGGTACAACGCACGTCATTATAGGGATAGTATTTCAGACACGACTTGTCGACGTCCCTTTTCGACTATGAAAAACAAAATGCAATACTCCGCAGTGACCACTGGATGTCGGACCTATGCACAGCATGTGAATCTAAGCAGATACAACCATCAGAAATGCTTTTACGGTAAGTAATGCATTGTCATATTCCTTCACATGCTACTCACGCTCTGGGGTTTACAGTGTGTAATTTGCAGCGCTGGCCTTACAAAATGCGTTGGCTGAGCCCGTCAAGCTGTCACTTCCATTGGGGAAACAGAATTGTCACCTTGTTGCCTTACAACACTGGTTCCTCCAGGTCAGCCACTTGCTTACACAGAAGGATTCATTGCTACACACTGGCATTCAGTGTTTCAGCTGCCGGCTGAGTAGCAATGAATCCTTCTTTGTAAGCAAGTGGCTGACAGCTGCCTGCTGGTTCGCCCTCTCGTGATAATTGGTGGCTATTAACCTTATCTTTATCTCCGCTGGGGTAACTAATCTCAAATGGATAACAGATACCTGCCAATTAGGTATACATTCTCAGCCTAGTGCCCATAGACATGTGACTAAATTGTTTGATTTAGCATGCTTGCTGGCGAAGCGAAGGGTGGCCATGGCCTGGAAGAAAATGACAGGAACACAGTAGTGTGTCCTGTGGTGGTTGGATTTACAGGGGTGGTCTGCGGTGGACTATGGTGTGGTACAGAGACATATATAAAAATATGTAAGATACTAATGATAATGTATTGGCATGGAATGCTTTGTTTTAGCCTTCAGATGACTTACCACCGTGAACGCCTTTTATGCCTGTTCATTATAGATGTTTGCAATGTGGGCTTAATGTGTGAGGATAGGTGCTGGTGGAATTTATCTAGTGCTTCGCTGGCGGAGTGCATGGACGACAGATACTAGCAGTTAAACGGTGGATACCTCCCTGTGGCATATGTTAGATTAGACATGTAGCATTTATTGTTGTTAATGTTATACAGGGTGCTGGAATGAGCAATCCTGACCACTATATTGTTCAATTGTCAATGAAAATGGAAATACATTAAAATAAATGCAAATTAAAAAAAGCTTTACAAGTGGAATCACCAGCACATACATCATAGAATTACAAAGTAGAAGCACAAAAATGCATAAGGGAAGAAGTAAGAACAGCTGATAAACTATACCACTAAATATTGAAGAATGAAGGTAGCATAACCAAACAATAGCGAAATGTCTGCTCCCCGAGTCAGGTCTTCAAGGCTTTCCTAAAAGGCAGAAGTCCAGTATTTTATCAGGGACCAATTGGAAGCTTGTTCCAACAGGTAATATAATATCACGAAAAGGAGCACTTCAAAGAGACCTTTTTTGAATTTGGTATCTGGATTAAAGCGCTATATAAATAATAATAAAATACAAAAAATACAAATACAAAATATAAACAAAACCGGTTCTTGCTCCTTAAACATTAGACACCTCCCGAGATTTTGAGATAAATAGATCTTTTAAAATTCACCTCTATGTAAGAGAGGCTGATGGCTTTAAACATAATCCTTGGTACAAGAGCCAAACAGTATTTCTTTAGAGTGGTAGGGATGCAGTCAAGTTTCCTGCCTCAGGATATCAGACTGACTACAACATAGGCCTCAGAGGAGTGGGACATTTACAGTCATGATCACACACACACATATAAATACAATGAAAATCACATACACAAACACCAGATGACAAGCAGTGATGAAAATATCCATCATTTACGCAAATGACCTCACTCACACTGGTATACACATTTACAAACAATACTCTGCTCATGAATTCACTTGCATCCGTATTAGTTTCAAAGCTAGAGAAACTCATGCCTAGCTTTGCAAGTAAACAGACAAGCAGAAAGATGTGTATACACTTGCAAATCCACTTACTCAGGTAATAAACTACAGACAGATGTATACCTAGATGCACAAACATACACACATACATGAACCAGGCATAAACAGACATATCCTAACACCAGTCCACACATGCACACATGAGCACACACACATATATGCTTTTTTTGTTGTTCTAGATACGCAAGCACAAATATACCCATACTCTGACACACACACCCATACTCTGACACACACATTCATTCATGCACACAGAGTCTGTTCACACAATAAGACTGATAGTTCTTCAATATGTCTGATTTCCTTCTCTCAACAGTTGGACGTTTGGAGATCACTGCCAAGATGTTGGACTCTTTAAGCCGCCATATAACCAGTCCTTCCTCGTTCCCAACATTGGCATCCATCAGGTTGTGATTGAGCACAATGTAACACATGTCTATCAAGAACCAGGTAAGACCACATGTACTGTCACCTATCCTGGCTGCACTGCTGTTTTTTTTTAATTATTGAAAGGCATTGTAATGGTTTCCATAATTCTTTAATGTCATAACATAGTGCAGGCAAATCCATTGGTCACATCATTCTACAACAAAGAATAATGCGTAAAATCTCTTCATAATCATTGTTCTTTGTAAGAGATTACAGATTGTATCCTAATATTTCATATAGCCAATATCATGGAAATCTATTATCAGCCATAATCCTCAACCAGAGCACTTCTGTCTTCAACTCATCATGAGTATGCACAAACCTCTACACATTATATTTTTTTTCTCAAATCATCTAGGTCATTACATTCAATATATAAATGCAAAAGGCTTTCAACTAATTCCCTTGTTTTACACAATCAACAGAATGTATATTGTACATGAGTCTTACTATGTCATCCTATGATTCCTCTACTTTTGTGCCGATTAAGACAAAACTTTAAGAATTATCATTGTGTATCTCTATAAATGAACACAGCCAGATATAAGACCAGTCTGTGCTCAAATGGTAGGATTTTTTCACAGGTTGTGCACTTTTGCCAAAGACTGGCTTGTACATTTTGATGATCCCGTGATTTCACTGCTGATTTTATCATCTCTTTGGTAGGTACATCTGGGCATTCATAGGATAACATGAGCTTAAGAGGCAACGGACAGCTAATTCATTGTTTGTTAAAAGCATTATGAAAAGTAGACCTTGATTTACTGAGTTCTACCGACATAAGCTGTATAAATGATGTATCTCAGTTGATTAAATATCAGTTACAAAGTCAAGGTCCTCGATTTGGCCTGATTGGTCACAACACAATGCCAAATTCAGTATAAAGAATTTCTGTCAAGGTACTCTGACTCAGACTAAGTGCATGTCTTCAAAGGTTAGCTTCAAGTTTTCTTAGCCATGAAATATCCTTGTTGGAACACAGTTCATCCCCAAATAATACAATCTAAGTCAGCTTTGTTTTGAAAGCCATTAGCAGGGATGGAATGGAATATCCCCAGAGTTGTTTAAGCAAAAGTGAGTTTGTTCTGCTTTTATGATATGTACTATTGGATTATCAACTGTCACTTTATTATTAAAGTAAATGCCCAGATATTTAAACATGTTACCACCTCCATGTCAGGACCAGTTATATATGTGTTTGCAGTGTTTCTGAGAGAATTCCATGATCTTAGTCTTAATGGTGTTGATCTCAAGATCATTGTTATCTGTACATTTGCAAACTGTAATTCATATAATATCCTTTGCAGGTCCTATCTATGATGTATCTAACATGTATAACTATCAGGTTAAGCTAGCCAATGTTGAAACTTGCCATCAAATTTCCAAATAAATTTGCTTTCTGGACTTAGTTATTCAGCCAGATCTAGATCAAAAAGCACAGGGGCCAGGAGGCATCCCTGCTTCAAGCACCTATGTGTTGTAACGTCACCTGACAAAACCCTGTTGTTCCCAAGACAGACTTGAACAATCTTTTGATCAGAGAGTGAGATTAGGACACTTCAAAATGCTGGTTCCATGCCCCACTTATCAACTTTAGTTTCAATTTTGACCTATTGACTTGAGTCAAAAGCTGCGAAAAAGACAATAAAAGCAGCCAATAATGAACGGTGCTTAGATTTTATGGCATGGTTGGCGATAAGAGCGAAAGCCATTGCATTGACATGTGTAGACACGATGGGTCTACAGCTGGTCTTCTCAATGGTTAGGATCCTCTTGGCATCAATCCAATTATTGATTGCTTTAACTAGATGTTCAGAAAAGAGTTGAGATGAAAACCCTAATCTATCTAGGCAATTAATCCAGCACGTTGGGGTCTCCCCCCCCCCTTTCTTAAAGATGGGTATCAGGGTACTTCCCTTCCATGAAGCCAGTCGTAGGCCTATTTTACTAACTGCCATGAAGGTATTGTAAGAAACTCATGGTGGCCACAGTAAAGACAGACACAAGTGATCACAGTTCAAGGGTGTTTATTAAACTGTATAAATGGTTGATAAAAACGCCTAATTGATTGATTGATTGATTGATATTTTATTTCTATCGCGCTCGTACACAAGTGTTTCAGAGCGTGACAAGGCAAGGGAGAGGAACAGGGGAGAACAAAACAGCGATCTTACTAGGCCCAGTGAAATTGAAAACGCGCAAGTGCATGGTAGAGGGAGAGGGGAAAAGTGCATGGAAGGAGGGAGAAGGGGAAAGTGCGAAGCAGAGGAGAAACAGACAAATAACAATAAATAGATGATAAAGGCAACAAACAGTGGTAATGCAGCCAGCAATTTGCAAGTGCTAGGTTTAAGGCAGCAGACAGGGTAGGGCTGATAAGTGCAGGAAGAAAAAGGGGGGCTGTATGGGTACAGATACAGACCCCAGTGCAAGGGGTGGCACGGAGGCAGTGCGGGAGGGTGGCAGGGTGAGCAGGTACCTGGGCCCGGAGGACAGAGGGTGGCCAGGTGCGCAGTGCCAAGAGAGAACAGATCAGCAGGGGAGAGGGGGAGCGAAGGCAGAAGAAAAGAGGAAGGTCTTGAGGTGCTTCCGGAATCTAAACCTAAAGCTAAGATGGGAGCAAGATACAACCATCAAATGATAATAAGGCAGTCCTAGTAGCATCTTGTCAAATAAAAAGGGCCTATACTAAAAAACCTATTGCCAATCCTTACCACTAAGTTACAAAAGAGTGTGGGATAATGTTCATCAGAAAAGAAAGAAGTGTTCACAAAATGATAAGTCACGATGGTATGGCTGGGTCTCCCTTCCCCATGTTTTAAGCACGGGACAAGGCGGAACTCCTGGGCAGAGCACACTCCTGGGCCTCTCCAGCACGAGACTCACCATTCCATTCAACGATACCAGAACCTTCAGGGGCCAAGTCTCTTTTCTACAAAGTCTCTTGCCTTAGAAGGCATGCTGGATCAAAACAACAAACAAACAAACAAACAAAAGTTACTTCGGTGGTCTTTCACCTTTGGCGATTACTCTTCGCCCCTAGGATCTCCCTCCGCCAGGCTTGGATCCTCCTTGCAACGTGGGCCTACCTCCGTTGGGTTCACCACGACCTTGTTTAACACAGTTAGTTCATGAGTTTTTACCACAGTTCATGCTTTGCTTTATTTCATCAGAAAGCGAGGTATCCCTTCCGCGGTTTCTTTCGGCCACCCTCTGTCGGGTTCACACTTGCCTTAGCTCACAATACGTGGGCCTCCCTCTGTCGGGTTCACTACGGCCTTTCACTCTCAATCTTAACAAAATACTCTTGGGTGTTTCATGCCTCACCCGATTCGCAGGCATCCCTCAACAGGGTTCTCATTTGCCAATTAACAGTCTTCTTTGCTTTTATCTCGATGCAGGATTTACTTCTCTTAGCTTTTCCCTCGCGATCCCTCTGTCGGGTTCACATAGCCATTTTAACACAATGTTCACTTTACTTTTCTAATGCAGTTCAGGATTTACCCATCTCATCAAAAGCAGGGTTCCCTTCCCCTAGTTTTCTTTAGGCATAGGCAATAGGTCAAAGACTTTCGATTGTACAAGGGATTTGACGTGACCCTTGTAGGACCACTCTGACACCTCACGCCGCCCTTTCCTAGGGCCTTCTGGTGCTTGCAGTTACAACACAACACATAAATAGGGGCCAGCGAGAGTCCTCTGAATGAGCACTCCTGCAGCACCTGACCACTCTGCAGCTGTCCCTTCTCTGGGTTTTCCCAAAAGTTCAAACGCACACAAGTTCTTTGTTCCCAAGTTCCTTGCGTTCATATAATGTTGCCACTTGCAACCTTGGGCTCAACACAGTTTGGTTTGCTACAAGCTTCCTCCGACTAACCAGTTGTACTGAACCCGTTGACTTATCCTGCTTCTGGAGACAAGGATAGTACCACGGTAGCCAGTGTGCCTCCCCGCCTGTTGTATAAACGCAGGAGGCCCGAGTGTACCATTGACACCTGTCACACCACACACCAGCTGTACTTCCTAGTCTTGTGGTTCCCTTTTCGGAAGCTTCGTGTGTCATAGTTGAAAAGGGCAAGGGCAGTCCCCCCTTCATCATCGCTCCAGGTCTCGCTGCCTTTCTCCTCCGTTTGAACTGCCGGTCTGGTGTAGCTATTTCCTTGTGCGTTCGGCCTTGCTTGTAATGTGCTCTTGTGCTCCGAATTTTATCCCTGTGGGGAAAAGAAAGGGCCATCAGCTGTGTGTGCTTATTGTCGATTGTCTGACTCTGCCTGACCCGTGTTTTTGGACATGTCAGGTAAACGGCTCTGGTGTAAGTCTGTTATCTGTCACGGTGTAAGAAAGTGTTTGTCGTAAAAGGGGAGGGGATAGAACTTCTAAATATCCTACAGGTTAGGGTGGGGAAAAGGTGTTGTGAGGAAGGGGGTACTGCGTCTCCCTGTCGGTGTCCCACTTCCACTTCCCGAAGTCCCCCTCCAGGTGATCCTCCCCAGTGGTCCACCCCCAGGAACTGGATCCAATAAGGATGGCTGTGTACTACCCACCTAGATGACAGATCCCCAGGGACTAGTAAGTGAGACAACTGCAGGTTTCTCACAGTATGATGAAATAAGGTTACCCAGACCGCTGGAGCTAATTTAATAATAGGATTAGATAAGCCGTCTGGTTCAGGCGCTCGATATAGTTTCATTTTATATAAAATTACATTTTCCCTTTTGAAAGAGCAGCCAACTTAAGTATGTTCTTCTGCAATTCAAGTTGATTTTTAGTGTTCTATGTTGCTCCAGAAAGATTAACTATGTACGCTTTCCAATTTTGCTCTGCTGTTTCCTAACATCTAGACTAAGCTCTAGCAGTTGTTTTGTTGCTCATTGATTGCAACTATACATTTGACAACCAAATCTTTGAAGCTTGCGCATTCATGTGAATAATTTCAGTTTTTCTGTTTGACTGATAAGAAAGCTCTCCTGGCTTAACTTATTTTATTTGCTTAGACAAATGTGTAACCTATACTGGGGCATCAACCAGGCATCTAACCAAACCAAAGGCCGATTCAAGATCTTACACAAGGTAACTGAACTAGATATATATAACATAGTTCCCAATCTTTCACCTTAACGCTGAAAAGACGTTGTTTACTTCTTCATATCTTACATCAATCCAGAAAGTCCAAAAGGTATCTCCACTCAAAACAATGCCCCCCACGGAAGCTCCAGGCATCCTTGGCATCCTTATATTTCACAGACATCAGAAAAGGCTTTGCAACATTGGGAAGAAGATCAAAGCTTCCAACCAACCAGTGGAACCATTGAAGCAACATTCATCAAAGAATGTATCTTCACCATTACTCCTGACATCTTGGATGCTTTGACTGTGTCTATGTTACTAGGCTGATTGCCAGTAGAAGTGGTACAAGCCATTATAATCTGCTTACTGAGTAAGCCATCTGCAGACCTCAAGGACTTGGGGTAACTACTATCCAGCATCCAAGCTCCCTTTTATTAGTAAAATCCTAAAAGGAAAGAGTGGCAAAGGACCAACAGAACACACAATACCGAAATATAGTGCAACACCTTTATTTTAAAAACAACAGAGTTGGTGGGATGAACTCCTATAGGCGGTAGGGGTTTCACCTAAAACTCAAAACGGAAGAGCTATTTCCAAAAGTGGATAAGACTCGTGTGGGATTTGCCAGGTACTGGGCGCTATAGAATATAGGAATGCAGAGGTTAGTTATAACCTGGAAGAGATGTGACTGCTGCACCTACGTACAGCGCAGGAGAATCCCAACCTGCCCTAATGTGAGGAACTGGATGTTTTGTAACGAGTGTGCGCTGTCACTACTATTGAGTAAAACAGTATTACAGTCAAGCCTAATTTCTATTTGTAAAGAAAGTGCCAATATGATACCCTTGTAGGGTGACTTATTTAATTATGCACAAAAAATATTTCAAAAATCCATTCAGAAAACCAATGTGCACATAAAGTATTTCAAAAGCCCATTCAAACAGCCAGTATTTCAAAAGTCCATTCAAAGAGCCAACACGTGTTTCGACCCGCTTGGTTCCTTTTCAAGGCTGGGCCTATGTAGTGCAAAATAATACAAAACGTTTGTGCCTGTGCCAAATAAGTAGTGTTGCCAGATTCTTAAGTCATCGGCCAACAGGTATTGCCATACAGTAGTTAAGCCTGTCGTAAACCAAAGGTGTTCATTCCTCTCCTCAAACTTGTTGCTTCACCAATGTCCTTATACTTGCACGCTGAGAGCGAAAATATCAGATCAAAAGAACTATTTGGATTTACAAGGGCTTAGAGCTCACAAGATAACAATACCTTGTGGATCTGAAAAGATCCGGCAGTTAAAAGAAGACATGTACCAATCCAAAGAGTTCTTTTGATCTGATATTTTCTCCCTCAGGTGCAAGTATTAAGGACATTGGTGAAGCAACAAGTTTGAGGAGAGGAATGAACACCTCTGGTACACGACAGGCTTAACTACTGTATGGCATACCTGTTGGCCGATTACTTACGAATCAGGCAACACTACTTCTCCAGCATTGGATCTCTCATGGATTCACATGCTTAGAATATTCCCCATCGCCAGGCTGGGAATCCTCTGTAAATTATATAGACCTTTTCCATAGGAAAATTTCGACACTTTTGTGTCCTATCTATGTCGTTTTGGGCCGCGTACGCCTGCGCCACTAGAACGTAGGCTCCCTCAGATTTCAACCATCTTCCAAAGTAGTGGGATAACCTCGAGTATTTACTATTTTGAAGGGATTGTGTCCTCCGACGTATTCCTTATCTTTAATAATACGTTTCCAGCTTGCTGGCCTCAGAATTTTTTTCTGTAGAGGGTGCTGCGCGTCAACGCCCGCCGAGTCGATGTCCCTCGACGGCCACCGTATCAGCGCCGACGTCACCAGGCCCATAAATAGCCACGCGCGGCGTCCGTTGCTCAGTTCTGTTTTTCCGCGCTTCGTGGGGCCTCGGAACATCGTTGCTCAGTTCAGTCAGATGATCTAATACTACATCTACTCGAATATACCAACTTGTTCTCGATGGCATCTTCATCGGAACCGACAACGCCGCGATCCGGCTTCAAAAAATGTTGAGACTGCGGTAAAAAAAGTCGATAACGGATCCACACAGCATCTGCTTGTGGTGCTTGGGAGCTGAGCACCATTGTTCGGAGTGTGAGGACTGCATGTCCATGACGGCGAAAGCCTTGAACGAGCGCAAGGGGAAGCTTGAGAGAGGTAAGTCAGTCAAAACCTCCTCGAAAGTTTCTTCGGCTGAGTCGAGGCATTCGTCTCCTCGCCGTCGAAAACATTCCCATTCTAGATCTCGAAGTAGCTCCCACCATTCGTCGAGATCAAGACACTCAAAGAAGAGACGTCGAAGACCCCCTTCCTCGTCGTCTTCTGTTTCCCCAGAAAGGGTCTCCTGCCCCACAAAACACAGCTCTCAGGCTGAGTGGGAGGAATTCAGGAAGAAAATGTTAAGCGTCTTCGAGAAAGCGGCCTCGACCCCCTCAAAGACATCTGAGGGTGATAGCCCGGGTGAAAAACCCAAAAAATCAAAACGCCGCAAGTCGCAGCACCCGGCGAAACATTCCACCCGAGTGCACCACGGGCCATCGGGTAAGAAGGCACCGTCTTCGTCGCCGTCATCGAAGATCCCTTCGACGCATGGATCAGCGCCATCAACGCCGTTGTCGAAGGGTTCTTCGACGCATCGGTCGATCGACTCGACGCCGACATCGACGCTGATGAAAGAGAAGACCACGGCTACTCCACAGCCATCGGTGATTCCAAGAGCCTCCGGCACGACGCCGAGACCGTCGTCGATATCCTCGAGTAGGATCCCGATCCTCTCGAGTTCTTCGAGGCTTCTTCCGGTTTCTCAACGCCGTTCTCACCGCCTTCGAAGCCTCTCACATCGGCGTCGTCGACATCGACGTTTTCTCGCCCAATAATGACGAGTTTGGCTCCTTCTGCCTTAGAAATGGGTTTTATATCATTTCAGAGGTCAGAGTACCCTGGATTATGTTCAATTTATGAAGAAGGGGAAGATTCTGACCAGGAAACCTTTGGGTTGCAGAGGACGACACTACATGTTTCAGAGGATTTCACCTCTGAGGAAAGAAGGTTGAAAGACCTACAGGAGTCATTACATGAGGCAAGTGGGCTGGACACTTCCCCAGAAGTGGATTTTGTTAAGCCAGACCCAGGGGAACATGCCGAAACACCCTATAGAACCCTGATGGCAAGAATTATTGAATTCATGGGTTGGTCTGCGCCTTCGCCTGTTTTTCAACAGGATGACCTGACAGACATATTAGACAAAGGTCCACAGGAGCATCCTGTGGTCCCCTTCCATATAGCCTTACGAAGAAAGATTGCATCTAACTGGGAAACTCCTGAAGTTATCCCTGCTGTCAATAAAAGATTATCAGCCAAGTATAGGGTAGCTGCAACTGACCCTGAATACTTATCGAAACACCCGACTCCAGAGAGCCTGTTGGTCCAAGCGGCAACTTCATCAAGCAGCAGGACCGCTTACCCTACTGTCCCACAGGATAGAGATGACAAGAGATACGATTCTATGGCAAAGAAAGTCTTCTCTGCTTGTAGTATGGCGTTGAAGTCCATCAACGCCACCTGTACGCTCGCCAGGTTCAGTCACACACTGTGGGAGTGTGCTTCATCAGCGGCTGACTGCATACCCGAAGGAGAGGAAAAGGAAGCCTTCCTTAACATTATTAAAGATGGCAAAGATGCCATGTGCGAGTCACTTCAAACTGGCATCGATTCCGCTGACAGTATCAGCAGGGCCATGGCGGCAAGTACAACAATCCGCAGGCATGCGTGGTTGCGAAAGTCTGGCTTTGCTCCAGATGTACAGGCCAGACTTTTGAATATGCCCTTTGACGCCTCTACATTATTCGGAAAAAAGGCTGATGACAGTCTGGAAAAGTTGCAGACATCTAAAGCAGCAGCACAATCTTTAGGAGCTGCTATCCGCCAAACTCCTTTTCGCCCCTCAGCAACCTCTGGGAGAGGAAAGTCCTTTTGCTATTATTCCGCATTCGGGAAAGGCAGAGGACAGCCGGCTCAAAGAGGCCAAAGGAGATCCACCCGAGGTGGACGGGTCAAAAGTACTAAGGCCGCAGCAGCAGGGGCCTCTTTACCTTCGGCATCTGCATCAGCCGTCCCCAAACCACTCTGAGGTCTTTCCACACAAGACACCTGTAGGGGGCAGGTTAACTCACCATCTGACAGAATGGCAGGCTATTACGTCAGATGTTTGGGCATTGGAGACAGTTGCCCAGGGTTACTGCCTACCCTTTCTACACATCCCTCAGAGTCATCCACCGGGGAACAGCTCTCTAAAAGTTCCAGATCCGCTCCTCTTGCGGGAAATTATAGACCTGCTGGAGAAAGGTGCCATAGAACCGGTACCTGTAGCGGACAGGAACAAGGGCTGGTACTCCCCCTACTTTCTCATACCAAAGAAGGACGGAGGACTGAGACCCATCCTGGACTTACGAGAATTGAACAAGTTCCTCAGGAAGGACAAGTTCAAGATGGTAACTCTCTCTCAGATCCTTCAGGCCCTCCAGCTCCAGGACTGGCTGGTATCTCTGGACCTTCAGGATGCTTATTTCCATGTGCCAATCCATCTCAAACACAGGAAATACACAGCAATTGGCGACTCTCATTATCAATTTCAAGTTCTGCCATTTGGGCTGACCTCCGCCCCAAGGGTCTTCACCAAGATAATGTCGGTAGTGGCTGCGAGTCTAAGGAGGGAAGGGATCCACGTCTACCCCTACCTGGCGATTGGCTGAACAGGGCTGTATCTTCGGAACAAGCTCAGACCCAGCTACATTATGTCTGCCACTTCCTTCACAAACTGGGCTTCTCCCTCAATTTAAAGAAGTCACAGATGATACCATCACAGAGACTCCAGTTCATTGGAGCGGTCCTGGACACTTCCCTGGGAAAAGCCTCGCCACCAGAGGTGAGGGCTCAAGATATTCTGCAAATGGTCAACAAGTTTCAAAATGCCCAACGTCTCCCAGCCTTCGACTTTTTGAGGTTGCTAGGCCTCATGGCATCGTGTATCTTCCTTGTGCCAGAGGCTCGCTTGAGAATGAGATCTCTTCATTGGGCACTGAGAACTCAGTGGTTGCAATTCTCAGGGAGAATGACAGATCTCCTCCGGATTCTGGACAAGGTAGCCCGTGACCTTCAATGGTGGGCCTATCCAGAGAACTGTTTTGGCAACCATGGCCGGAGATAACAGTAGTCACAGACGCCTCACTCACGGGGTGGGGAGCCCATGCCAACGACTTGACCATCAGCGGTCGTTGTTCTCCATCGGAGTCCAGACTACACATCAACCTATTGGAGCTGAGAGCGATCAGACTAGCGCTGAAAGCTTTCCTGCCATCAGTACAGGGGAGAAATGTCCTAATAATGACGGACAACACGGTGGCCATGCACTACCTCAACAAAAGAGGAGGCGTAGGGTCACTGCCATTGTGCAGAGAGGCAATGCAGCTCTGGTTTTGGGCAATTCAGGAAGGAATCTCTCTATCGGCAGTCCACCTAGCCGGAGAGAAGAACTTGACAGCGGACGCTCTGAGCAGGCAGAGCACAGTCTCCCACGAGTGGGAGCTAGCTCAGGAAGTCCTGCAAGAGATCTTCGCCCTTTGGGGAACCCCTCAGGTGAATCTGTTCGCCACAAGCACCAACAGGAAGTGCGATCTGTTCTGTTCAAGGGAATTTCCCCCGAGAGGAGGTCTAGGAGACGCGTTCGTAGTGGACTGGGAGTTTCCACTCCTTTACGCGTTTCCACCAGTCCCTGTTATTCCTCAAATGATCAGGAGGTTGAGAAGATTCCGGAAAACCATGATCCTAATTGCCCCGGACTGGGCCAGGAGAACGTGGTACCCGGGCCTTCTAGATATGTCCATCTGCCCTCCAATCCGTCTTCCACTCAAAGAGAATCTTCTCTCGCAGAAGGGAGGTCAGGTTCTCCATCCAGACATCAGAACCCTCAACCTTCACGCTTGGCTTCTGAAAGGGTCAGGTACAAGGATTGGGATCTCCCTGATGACGTCATGGAGGTGTTGCTTTCGTCCAGAAGGCCAGCAACAAAGTCTTTATACCGCTGCCGTTGGAACAAATTTTGCAGCTGGTGTAGAGAAGAGAATATCGACCCTTTTTCATGTGGTACACCAACGGTGTTATCGTTTCTACTCTACTTGGCAAACTCAGGCCTTCAAGTTGGCACTGTAAAAGGCTATCTCGCAGCGCTTTCAATCTTTAAGCGCACTGCGGAGGAACCATCGTATTTAAAACTACCTCTAGTGATACAATTTCTCAAGGGATTAACTAATGTTTATCCTCCAAAACCATTCCAAATTCCCTTATGGGACATAAATGTAATCTTAAACTTCCTAATGGGCACTCCATTCGAACCACTTCACTCTTGTTCGCTGAGATTTCTCACGATTAAAACTGTTCTATTGGTAGCACTAACATCTGCTAGGAGGGTGAGCGAGCTACAAGCTCTCTCCTGTAAACCCCCACATACAATTTTCCACAAGGACAAAGTTGTCCTACAGGTGAAGCCTAATTTCCTCCCAAAGGTGGTTTCTGAATTTCAAATTACTCAGAAGATTACCTTACCTTCGTTCTACCCTCCTCCCCATCCGGGGAAAGACGAAGAAAGACTACATAGGCTGGACCCAAGGCGAGCTCTAAGCTTTTACATCAGCAGAATGGCTAGGATCAGGCAAGCAGACCAACTGTTTGTAGAATACTCAGGTCATAAGTTGGGATTACCCATAACAAAACAAACCATTTCCAGGTGGATTATTTTGGCCATTCTGGAATGTTACAAACTGGCAGGGAAAGAGCCACCCCAAAATCTTAGGGCTCATTCAACCAGGGGTATCGCAGCCTCTTCGGCCCTCCAAAGAGGGGTACCAGTCAGAGACATATGTGTGGCTGCCACATGGTCGTCCGCACATACATTCACAAAATTGTACAACCTGGATTCCTCCACTAGTCAAGAGACCAGATTTGGCAAAGCCGTATTACATTCGGTCCATCCCTAAAGGGATACATGACATTCTTCCTCCCACCTCCAATTACATGCCACTGCTATGGGAGTCTATCAAAGATAAGGAATACGTCGGAGGACACAATCCCTTCGAAGAACAAGTTACTTCTTATCTTGTAACGTTCTTTCGATGGGATGTTCCTCCGACGTATTCCTTATCGCCCCTCCCATCCATCCCCGCAGTAATACTTCCCTTGTGGTTGCAGTTTACGCTCCTTCAAGGTCAATAACCAATTCAGGCATGACTTTTCTTATGCTACAAAACGGAACTGAGCAACGGACGCCGCGCGTGGCTATTTATGGGCATGGTGACGTTGGCGCTGATACGGTGGCCGTCGAGGGACATCGACTCGGCGGACGTCGACGCGCAGAGCCCTCTACAGAAAACATTTCCGAGGCCAGCAAGCTGGAAACGTATTATCAAAGATAAGGAATACGTCGGAGGAACATCCCATCGAAAGAACGTTACAAGGTAAGAAGTAACTTGTTCTTTTGCTAGGTTGTGCGTATTTCTTCTTTGACTTCCTTCGAAAATGTCTGGAAAGGCATTGTTTCGTCCGTGTGCTACATGCGGTCTTAAGAATGTATATGAAGGTGATGGGCATATGGACTGTATTTACTGTCTTCACCCTCATCATTCGGCTGACACGTGTGAGATCCGTCAAGGCTTCTCCCAGAAGACCCTGAAGGACCGAAACAGACGCCTGGTAACTTGGCTCAATGACGGGGCGGGTGCGTACCCTGCATCGGAGGTAGGCTCTACTGCCTCGAGATCTAAATCTCTGGTGCCCCCTCGTCGCTCTGCGTCGGCAGAGCCTCCAGCGAAGAAACCACGTTCATCGGAAAAACGCCCCTCTGATAAACATCCTGCGAGGGACTCTTCGTAAAAGAAAACGTCATCTTCTTCCTCCTCATCAAAAAAGGAGAGAAAAGATCTATTTAAATCCTCCTCGGGAGACCGCCATGGCTCTACCTCGAGTCGAGTGTCGTCGACCCACAAGTCGAGTTCAAAACCGGCGAGTACGCCCCAAGGCTCTGCGCCAAAAACTTTGTCGTTGACGACGGCCAGATGGTCAACGTCTTCTTTGCCATCTGCGCCTGCTCTTCCCACGATCACTTCGGCGGGTCAAATAGCGGTTATGGAGAAAATGTCGTCGTCGACGGTGGCACCTTCGGTGGGTTGGCAACCAGAGGTTTTCGACCCGACTTGCCTGAGGCCTTGTTGCAACCAGAAGCGGCCTTCTCCATCTCGTCGGTGGAGGATGACCGTGGTCCGGTCTTACAGCCAACCGATCTGGGGTTACATGCGACCAGTTCGGTGGCGCTCCCGAGTGGAAGTGCCATCCCAGCCGCCTCTTCCTTGCTGAATCCCCAGATAGTACTGTTTTCTCTTCGATCATATGGGCAAGAGAAGAAAATCAATGTTTGCTATACCCATTTTGGACCATGTCTGGCAAGAGGGGTTGAGGACCATGCGTCATCCTTTCTCGGAACCGGCGATAAAAGGTCGGTTAGAAAAGAAATTCAAGGCTCCGGAGTCAACTCCCAAGTGTTTGACGTCTCAACCTTCGCCGGATTCGGTGGTGTCCACTGCTGCGGCCAGAAAAGCGAGGCCGCAACACAAATGCACAACCCCGCCGGACAACAAGGCCAGGAGACAAGATGCGTTTGGAAAGAAGGTATTGTCAGTCGGTGCGACTACAGTAAAAGCAGCCAACTCCATGGCCATTATGGCGAGATATGATAGAGATGTGACATCGTTTGGCTCCTAACTTGGACAATCTGCCAGAGGAACACAGGAAGTCCGCTATGCTGCTAGTACGTGAAGAGGAAGAGGCTTCCAATCATTCCATAAATATCGCTGTCGACCTGGCAGAGGCTGGTTTTAAACAAATCAATAATGGCGTAGTGTTAAGAAGGCAAGCCTGGCTTAAGTGCACGACTTTTAAACCGGAGGTGCAATACAAGGTGCTGGACATGCCATGCGAAGGGGAACAACTGTTTGGCGAGAAAGTGGATGAGGCCTTGAAGGGCATGAAAGAAGACTCTGACACTGCTCGTTCACTCTGAGCCCTCCAGAGTGGCAGAAATGTTCGTACCTTTCATCCTTTCAGAGGAGCATAGGGAAACTCCCGGTTTGGATCACCTAGAGACCGAGGTTTCAGTAGACCCTCCTACTCTTCCCAAGGCTACAGACGAGCAGCCCAAGCTACTCGTAGAGGCAGAGATTATCAGTCCTCAAGAAGGAGAGGCTCCTACTCATCGTCTGCGAAGGATCGACAGGCAAAAACCCAGCAATGACAAGTTTCAAGACGTCCTGGGAGGCAGAGTGTCTCGTCACGTCGACGAGTGGGAGTGCATAACAACGGACCAATGGGTTTTGGACACGATACATCTGGGTCACTCCCTACAGTTCAAGGGCAAGCCACCACACATTCCACCAGTGTTCTCGCCACAATCCTATATTCAGATACTGATGCAGGAAGTGACGCTTATGCTGCAGAAAGGGGCTATAGAACTGGACCCGGTGGCAGAAAGAGGAAAGGGAGTGTACTCCTGTCACTTTGTGGTCAAGAAACCCAATGGAAAATGGCGTCCCATTCTAGATCTGCGGGCTCTCAACAAGAATCTAAAGTTCAAAATGCTTACACTGCAAGAGGTTGTCCGATCGATACAACCGGGAGATTTTCTGTTGTCGCTAGACCTTCAAGACGCATACTTTCATATCCCGATGCGTCGACGACACAAAAGATTTCTGCGGTTCATCGTCGGACGAACCCACTATCAGTTCAAGGTCCTCCCATTCGGACTAAAGCCGTCTCCCAGGACGTTCACAAAATGTTTGGCTCCAGTGGCAGCTTGGTTAAGGAAGGAAGGTCATCATGTGTACCCATATCTGGATGATTGGTTAGTAAGGGGATTATCTCCGGAAAGGGCACGGGAGAGTCTGAATGCCACAAAGTCTCTCCTACAGCGTTTGGGCTTCGCAATAAACTTCGAAAAGTCCTCCTTAATGCCATCAAAGACCTTGGTCTGTCTGGGGGCGGAGTTCCCCAGTCAGGATTGATAAAACCATCCGTCGAAAGAGTTATGAAACTACGACACAAAGCATCGGATTGGAAAGTCAACACCAGAGTGTCAGTAAGAAGGTACATGTCCCTGAAGAGGACCATGGCGTCCTGTATACCCTTAATCAACAATTGTCGTCTCTTCACGAGGCCCATTCAGGAATTCTTGACGGATCGATGGACACAGAGTCAAGGGCTTTGGTCAGATACATTGACCATCAACAGCAAGCTCATGCAGGCACTTCAGTGGTGGAGAATCTCCAAAGATCTAACAAAAGGAATGCCCTTACTGGAACCTATGTTCCAGATGACAGTGGTGACAGATGCTTCTCTGACTGGATGGGGAGCTCATCTGGATTCCCTACAAGTTCAAGGTCGGTGGTCATCGGAGGAGTCCAGCCTTCACATCAACGTGCTGGAGTTAAGGGCAGTGCGTTGGGCCCTGAAATCCTTTCTACCACGCATAAAGGGATCCATTGTACGGATAATGACAGACAACACGACAACAATGTTTTACCTAAGAAAACAGGGAGGTACTCGCTCCAGGACTCTGTCGACCGAAGCCCAGGAGATCTGGCATTGGGCCCTCCGCCAAAAGATGTATCTATTGGCGTTCCACTTACCAGGAGTAGAAATGTGCAAGCAGACTCTCTCAGCAGAGAGATGAATCGACTACACGAATGGAAATTGAATGACCAACAACTACACCGTGTCTTAGAAAAGTGGTGTCGTCCGGCCCTAGATCTCTTTGCGACGAGAGAGAACAGGAAATGCTCACAATACGCGAGCAGGTGGCCACAGCAAGACCCACTGGGGGAAGCGTTCTCCTTCCCGTGGACGGACAAGTTTTTGTATGCGTTCCCCCCGTTTCCACTCATACGTCGGACGTTTCATTGGTTCCACAGATAACCATATCGGGGGATCCTGGTGGCCCCGTACTGGGCGAGACAAGTGTGGTTCTCCGATCTACTCCATCTTTCAGCAGCGGAACCAATGAGGTTCCAGAGGATCTCGAACCTTCTGTCTCAGGACAAAGGGGCGGATTGGCATCACAACCCGGACAGCCTCAGTCTGACAGCATGGCTCCTGATTTCTCCGAGTTTGGTACGTTAGCAATTCCATCGGACTGTCGTCGCATTTTGCAAGCTGCAAGGGCGCCATCCACAAACGCTTTGTATACATACAAATGGAAGAGATTCTGCATATGGTGCGGGGATCAGCCAGGTT
Organism: Ambystoma mexicanum; assembly: GCF_040938575.1. Classification (NCBI taxonomy): domain Eukaryota; kingdom Metazoa; phylum Chordata; class Amphibia; order Caudata; family Ambystomatidae; genus Ambystoma; species Ambystoma mexicanum. The sequence goes on along the minus strand of NC_090924.1, from coordinate 331,744,661 downwards.
TACATCCACTTAACATCACACCGGAGCAGCTTCTACCATACTTGCTACTCCTGGCTCAAAAAGGTTTGTCTTTTTCATCGATAAAAGTGCATCTGGCTGCCATTTCGAGATTTACTCGGAAGAGACATTCAACTCCATTGTTTAGTGACCGGTTGAATAAACATTTCATGAAAGGATTGTTCCGAACATTTCCTCCAACGAAGAAGTTTCCTCCGATCTGGAGTCTTAACCTGGTTCTAGCAGCGCTAATGAAGGCTCCTTTTGAGCCGATGTCATCTTCGTCATTGAAATTCTTATTGTGGAAATTGGCTTTTCTGGTGGCTATTACTTCGGCTCGACGTGTGTCAGAAATACAAGCATTAGTGATCGATCCACCATACTTGAGGTTTTTCAAAAACAAAGTTGTGTTGGCTACTAATCCTCATTTCATTCCTAAAGTCCCTACCATGTTCCATAAGCACTCTTCTATGGTGCTAACGACGTTTTTTCCAACACCTTCGTCTGTTGCGGAGAGGACTCTCCATACATTGGACGTTAGAAGAGTTCTGAAATTTTACCTCCATCACACTCAAAATCTCAGAGACATAAGACAGCTATTTGTGGCTTATGGCCCTTCGGCTAAAGGTAAAGCAATCTCAAAACAAGAACTGTCCAGATGGGTTTCATCTACCATTTCTTTTTGCCATTCAAAAGCTGGGAAACCGCTGGAAAAAAATCCAAGAGCCCATTCGACGAGATCCACTTCGTCGTCGACGGCATTGTGGTCCGAGATTCCGCTGGGAGATATCTGTCAGGCGGCTTCCTGGTCGGTACCACATACGTTTACCCAGCATTATTGCCTCGAACAACAACATGCTGAGGATACACAGATGGGTCGTGCAGTCCTACGGCACTTGTTTCAATAAGGTAGGCCCCAATAAAGGGGTATATCCTTCGGATAATGTACTTTAAAGTATTGTTTTTTAGCTGTTCATGTACTATGATTTGAAGTTTAGCCATGGCAAATATGCATTTATGGTTATAGTGATATTGGTTTGCATACAAGCCTCCAACAATGGGGGATACTGCTATACAATCTATTCTAAGCATGTGAATCCCTGAAAGATCCAATGCAGGAGAAGGGAATAGTTTCTTACCTGTAACTCCATTTCTCCAGCATTGGTATCTTTCATGGATTCACATGTGCCCGCCGGCCTCCTCTAGCATGCAAACCAGATGTCCCCCCATATTACTTTGGGGGTCGAAATCTGAGGGATCCGCGGGGGCGGGGCTACTTATACCTCTACGTCCTAGTGGCGCAGGCGTACGCGGCCCAAAACAACGTAGATAGGACACAAAAGTGTCGAAATTTTTCCTATGGAAAAGGTCTATATAATTTACCGAGGATTCCCAGCTTGACGACGGGGAATATTCTTTTTTTTTTTAAAACTTGTATTTATTAGTTTTACTTCGATATTACATAAAGAAGATAACATTGAAACTTATAACTTTCCCTTCCCCCTCCCCCCTCCCTCCCCTCGGGTCGGATGAAGTCATTTTGTCCCGGGTTCCTGATTATGCGTTGAATATGTCTGAGATTTTTATGTTATGGGGGCACCATTGCTCCATAAAGTCTGACTGGAGGTATTGCAGGGTCCCTTCCCATTCTTTTACAAATTGGTCTCCTGTTCCTTGAAGTTTGTGAGTAATTTTCTCCATTGTTATATGGGCCCATACTTTCCTAAGCCAGGTGTAGGTCAGTGGGGTATTTTTGTTTTTCCAGTTCTGTGCAATGGTGGTCCATGCTGCTATAAGTAGTCCCATGAAAGTTCTCCATTGCGTTTTGCTGTATTGCCTCGCTATATCGTCTCTAATTCCACAGAGCCACACTTCATCCCCCATCAACCTCACATCTGGGAATATTTTGCTCATCTCATTTTTCACTTCTTCCCAAAAGGGTCTAATGTTTTTACAGTCCCACCATATGTGTCTCCATGTTCCCGCTTCGTCACATCCTCTCCAGCAGTGATTGGGTGTGTTTGGGTACATTGAATGGAGCCTCTCTGGAGTGTAGTGCCACTGTGTCATAACTTTGACCCACATCTCTCTAGTTTGTGCCGATCGGGTCATTCTGGGGATCTGCTTCCATAGGTCTTCCCATTGTTTATCCGTTGGCTCCTCCCTCAATGTTCTGCCCCATTTTGTTCTGTATGACCATTTAATGCTTTCCCCTTGTGAGTTTATGTATTTGTATAGAGTTGATACCCACATTTTTTCCCCCGTGTTGGATTTGATGTATGTTTCGAACCCTGTAAGGTCCCTGGTTGCTGCCTCAGTGATTATCGGAGAGTTTATCCAGTGCTTTAGCTGTTCATACCTATATTTATCGCTTTTGGGGATTCTCCTACCTGCCAAGCACGACTCTAGGGAGATGATTTCCTTGTCCTCAAACATCTCGCCTATTTTAGTAATGCCCACCTTCTCCCAGCTGTCATAAGCCCCTTGTTCCATCCCCGGTGGAAACAGTGGATTTCTACAGATGGGTGTAAAGGGTCCGATCGCCGTGGTCATTGTGCCTTTTCTTGTTTGGCTATCCCATGCTTCCAGCGTGGTTTTCATGATTTCGCTTAATCTTAAATTTTCGTGCCTGTGCTGCCTCTGTTTCCAGAGGAGTTCTACCAGTGGGGTCCTGGCTACTGCTCTGTCTTGTTTGGCCCATATCTGTTGGGGATTCTCCCCCACCCACTCCCTCAGGACTTTAAGCTGTGCTGCCTGGTAATATTTTCTAAAATGGGGGAGCGCCATTCCTCCTTCTCTGGTTGGGGCCGTGAGGACCATCCTGGCTATTCTCGGCGTTTTTCCTTTCCATATAAAGGACGATAGCAATTTTGTTAAGGTTTTGAAGAACGTGTCTGGGACTCCCACCGGGAGAGCCTGAAAATAATATAGTACCTTTGGGAGGATGGTCATCTTGACTGATTGTATTCTGCCCCACCAGGATATCTGTAGTGGATTCCATCTATTTAATTCCCTTCGGATTTTTGTAATTAGCGACGGGTAGTTTTCCCCATAGAATTGTTCTATTTTTGGAGGTACAATTATTCCCAGGTATTTTATACCTTCCTGTACTATCTTGAGGTCCAGTATTTTTGCTTCCCTTTCTATGTTCGTTCTATCCCCTGCCAGGATGAGGATTTCTGATTTCTTTCTATTTATTTTTAGCCCTGAGATGGTCCCATAGTTTTCTAATTCTCTAACTGTAGCTGATAATGTGGATTCAGGGTCCTCTAAGGTTATTAGCATATCGTCCGCATACGCAATTACTTTGTGTTGCTGACCTGCCATTTCTATCCCTTTGATGTGAATTGACTCCCGTATTTTAATTAGGAGGGGTTCTAGGAAAAGAGCGTACAATAGTGGTGATAGGGGGCAACCCTGTTTCGTTCCTCTCGTTATCGTCACCTTGCCAGTAAGCTCGTCATTAATGACTATTCTGCTAGATGGGGAGTTGTAGTTTGCTCTAATGCTCGCGATAAATTGTTCCCCAAACCCCATGGATTCCAGGACCCTAAACAGTATTGACCACTCCACTCTATCAAAAGCCTTCTCGGCGTCTACTGACAGTAGTATCGCTGGGGTTTGGGTTATCCCTATTTTTTCGACTAGATGGGCTAGCCTCCTAGTATTATCGTCGGTTTGCCTGCCGGGAATGAAGCCTGATTGATCCCCGCTTATCAGTTTAGGGAGGAGCGGGGATAATCTTGTTGCCAGGATTTTCGTATATATTTTTGCATCTAGATTGATTAGGGAGATTGGTCTGTATGATGCGGGGTTTATTGGATCTTTGCCTGGTTTGTGAAACACCAGCCCCTTTGCTTCATTCATTGTGGGGGTCACGTTACCGGTGTCCTTGAATGAGTTCAGGAGTTTTGTTAGGATCGGAGTCAATATGTCTGCATATTTTTTATAAAATGGGGCCGTAAACCCATCTGGGCCTGGAGCTTTGTCCCTTGGGAGTCCTTTTATGGCTTTATTGACTTCCTCTTCACGGATAGGGGTCTCTAGTGACTGTTTGTCTTCTTCTGAGATTTTTGGGATCTTTAGGGCCTTTAAGTATGAAGCTTGGGCGTTTATATTGGGGTGTTCTGTGGAGTAGAGCGTTTGATAATATTGCCTCAGTGTCTCCCCCATGTCATGCGTGGAAGTTTGAATGACCCCTTTCGCATCGCATATGGCCTTAATCGTTGTTTCTTTTTGTTTCGCTCTTAATTGTCGTGCTAGGAGTCTGTCCGCTTTGTTCGCTCTTATATAGTATCTCTGTTTCAGATAGAGTAGGTTCCTTTCTGCGCACTTCGTGCGTAACATCTCTAGTTGGCCTTGTGTATGTTTTAATGATTTTTTTAATGTCTTTGTGGGTTTTATCGTCAATTTCTCTTGGATCTCCTCGATTGTTTTTTCCAGCTCTTTTTCCCACATATGTCTTTGTTTATCTCTCGTGATTTTCATCGCTATCATTTTTCCCCTCAAAACTGCTTTGAATGCATCCCAAACTGCGCTCATTGCAACCTCCCCTGTATCATTTTGTGTGAAGTATTCCTCTATCATTTCCCTTATAGCCTCACCTGTAACTGGATCTTGGATCAACTCCTGCGGTAGCCTCCATCTCCATAGCCCGCTCTTCCTCCCTGGGAGAGTCACGTCCAACCATAGAGGGGCATGGTCCGAGAGGGCTATTGTACCCTTATCTATCCCTTGTATCTTTCCCAGTAACCCCACTGACACCCAGAGATTTTCGATCCTGGACATAGAATTGTGAACATGTGAGAAGTATGTGTATCCCCTCTGTTCACCCTTCAGTTCCCTCCAAGCATCATTCAGAGCCATTTGGTCCATTTGTTGTTTCAGACGTTTTGATGGCGCCCCCTGTCCATGTATGTTTCCTGTGCTCCTATCTAGATGTGGGTTCCACGCCAAGTTAAAATCCCCCCCCAATATCACTTCCCCTCTAGCGAAGTCTTCCAGTTTCGATAATGCGTTTCTGAGAAAGCCATCCTGTCCCTGATTGGGTGCATATATTGAGGCGAGTGTTATGCGATATCCTTCGATTTCCACGTTGGCGAAGGCATATCTCCCTTCCTTATCTATTATAGTGTCTAGTGGTTTTATGTGTTTTCCTTCTTTTATCGCTATCAGGACTCCTGCTTTTTTCTCCGTTGTTGTTGCCTGTGCCCATATTTTGTATCCTTTTATCCGCGTTTTTTGCTTATCCTTAGTTTTGATATGGGTTTCTTGGAGGAGTAGACGGGGAATATTCTAAGCATGTGAATCCATGAAAGATTCCAATGCTGGAGAAATGGAGTTACAGGTAAGAAACTATTCCCTTAGTTGGCACAAGCACAAACGTTTTGTATTATTTTGCACTACATAGGCCCAGCCTTGAAAACGACCCTAGCGGGTCGAAACACGTGTTGGCTCTTTCAATGGGCTTTAGAAATACTGGCTCTTTGAATGGGCACATTCGTTTTCTGAATGGATTTTTGAAATATTGTCTGTGCATAATTAAATAAGTCACCCTACAGGGGTATCATATTGGTACTTTCTTTACAAATAGAAATTAGGCTTGACTGTAATACTGTTTTACTCAATAGCAGTGACAGCGCACACTCCTTACAAAACATCCAGTTCCTATTTCCAAAAGTGTTAGGGTAGCTTCCTCATGATGTGGAATGAAATCAACCATTATAGGGCCTTGAGGTGGGCGGCTGCTGAGGGGCGACACGTTTGTCGTGACCGCAAGACTACGCAGAGCAAAACAGATTCGAATCCCGGGTTTCTGTCCATTGAAGAAGGAACTCATAGAGAGATTTCCTTTTTTTAAGTTTGCTATTAGGAAACGGTTTTCCAGATTGTGCCAGTGCTCTGTGGGCTGTCGTGGCTGTGAGCCTTTCTGAGTAGCTCTGTGGGCTGTCGTGGCTGTGAACCTTTCTGAGTAGCTGGCAGAAAAAAATAAAAGATGTGCCTATTTATATTGTGCCCCAAGTGTCTCAGGAAGGAAGAATATGGGACAGGATGGTCTTCATGCGCACTGAATGTACTGCCACATCCTCATGATGGTTCTGCCTGTGCCAGGAACTGTCTTCCAGGACGAAGGCTGACAGGCAGAGGGAACTCCTAGCTAGGCTGCCTAAGCCTAGAGATGAGAAGTCTGGCTCTGAGAAAGAGAAAAAGAAGCAGATAACCGCAGAGGCTACCTGGGAAGGATAAGCCCAGGCTTGGTATCACTATTGCTAGAGAGTGTTATGATACCCCCACATCAGCTTCCGAACCCTGGCCGAGTCCTAAATTGGAGACTGTTACCCCACTGTTGTCAGTGGGTCCTGCGTTGAGGCAGAAGTAGCCATCGTCAATGATCACTGACACCGTCACTGACAGTGGAGTCTCCAACATTGACAACAAGTGAACGGTTGATGTCGATGGCTATACCAATGATGGATGGGTCGCAGCCAAGGGACCACTAGAATTCAGTGTTTTTGGAGGCAGTGTCATCAGTGAGATTTTGGTTCTCTTTGTCATTGGAGGACTAGCGTGGGGGACCATTATCAATAGACTCCCGTAATCGATCCCGGACCAGGGACTAGATCCCGTTGCAGGTCAAGATACTGGGTCATTCTCTTTCTTGTCTTCGATGCTCATCATCGTCAAAGAGGCGCTGTTCTCGGTCCTTATTGTTTTCACCCCATATGAGTAGGTGAAGGGAGCAGTGTGGTCAGAAGAGGCATAGGGAGACTACCAGGGCTATGATGGGTGTCATTGAGGTAATGCCACCATTCTTCAAGGACAGATTCTTCAAGGTAGTCCAACAGTTACATTCTGAGCATGTTACCATGGCCCAGGAAAGGGCCCCTCAGATATGGACTCCAGATTACTCCAAACAGGACTCAGAAGGTTCCCAGGAGGAGGATGTGGAGACACCCTGAGAGGAGGTGATAAACCCAAAGGAGACAACACGCTACACATCTCCATCCTCTTCTCCACCAGATGACTTAGCGTTTCAGGGCTTGATCCCACAGGTGACCTGCCACCTATAGCTAGATTTACAGGCAGAACAAGAGTAAAACATATTGCTGATGGCAAACTGCACAGGCCCTCCACGTTGGGGCTGCAGGTCTTCAAGGTCCCGGCTTTCGACCCCAGCGGTTGCTGTCCGCCGTACAAAAAATGCATGGCCCCAGATTCAGCTCCTTCGTGCTTTCTGAATCAGCCTTGGCCTGATTTGATTGTGGTGACTGTGTGAAGCCCAAGTCAGTGACATTGGGGACGCCGTCCACACTACACTCAAAAAATGAATCCAATGAGATGAATACGATGGGGAGAAGGGTTATCCAGTCAGTTTCCCTTTTTGGTAAAGGACAGACCCTTTCCAGGAGAGGGTTATGGCCGTGAACAACATCATGCAGGCCCCCAGGTATTCTCTGGATGCGAGCTTCTGAGGAATGAACAGCAGGGTTTGGTCAGACCACAGTCCTGTTTCAGGCTAAAGGCTTTAGTCAGGAGGTGCAGTCCAAAATGCTGGACCTCCTCTTTGATGGCATGAAGTTTTTAAAAACACTTTCTGGGTGTTTGACCTTTTGCACATAATTTTTATAGAAATGTATAAATGTGTTATACTGTAGAAATTAATTAGGAGGTGCTTGGGGATATTGTCCATGGCACATAAATGAACTCAAAAGGTTTCCTACCTACCTTAAATTAGGATAGACACATGTCCCGGCACACCTATAAATTGGATAACCAGACAGAGTGTATAAGATAATTTGTTGTGATCAATAATATACATTTACAACAGATTAACACATTTAAAAAATCAATTACATATATAGGGAAATTATATTTTAAATATAATTAATAAAAGTGTAGTAGTAGCATATCACAACTCCCTTAATCAGAAACAAGATAATATACTTGAATCAAAATGAAAATATATCAGTAAAAATAGAATCACTTATAGAACCACTTAAACATGAACACTGTGTTCCAGACAGATGTAAACTAATTGGAAACTCACTCAAACTGTGTAACAGTGGTGTTGGATTTATTAGAGTACCTCTTCGATTAGCAATTAGTAACTAAAAAACTGCCTTCAAATCAGGTGGTCCCAATAGGTACCAGTAGAATAACTTTTAATCAAGACTCCAAAGATTGACCTATGGTGAACTGAACACATGTAATAGGTTAAGAATGTGTACAGGTATCCACTAACAGAGCACCGTCTGTTGTAGCTTCAGAACGCAATAGAAATTTAAGAAAACTGAAAAAAGAACTAATCAGAATGTACCCCATGAATATATACATATTAATTAGTAAAAGTAAAGACAAAACAACATACACTTTTAAAAGAAAAATTCAATCTCGATCTATCTAAATCCACAGTCACCCTTCATGTGTATGGTAAAAATAACATCACAGGGCGAAATGCTATTTGGCCATATAAACATAAAGTGCCATGTTAGCTATGAATAAAAAAAGCCTAAACATCAGCCAAAGTGGTCCGCTAAAGGAAAACAGACTATCAGCTATAATTGGAGAAAAAGGACTATAAGAAATATAATGCCTCCCAATAGTCAAAAATGAAAACGCTTACAAAAATGTTGACCTTAAGATAGATGGGAACAGGGGCGTGGCCTGGAGCGCCAATGATGAGGCAGCTCCATTAATGGCCTCCGCATGGGTCCGCGGCTGTAACTGACTTCTTCCTGGCTCCTGCTGTGCCCGACATGAATCTTCCTGTGGGGATGCGGCGGAACCTCTCCCGCACCACCAGCCGCAACCTGGGAGCTTAACGCCCCCAGGATCACTATAAACGCGGCAACAGCATTTTCCCCCCGGCGGCCTGACCTGAAACCAAGATGGCGGCCGCCTCTTCTAACCCGCACCCCTGAGCCTCGAGATCCCCTCCCCGAGGCGCTGCGGATCCTGGAGACCGGATTCTCCCCGGGGTGCACTGAAAGTGCTTCATCGGCGCCCGCTCACCAGCTATCCCCCGTTTCGGATGAGGATTGCCTGCTTCCACAGTGCCGAGAGGCGCGGACGAAGCCCCTTGACACCAACGGCTCCTTCGCCTGCCCGGATGACGACTCCTCCTGGTCCCTCGCTGCACGAGGGCCCACTGGACCCTGGCGGGAGGCCCCCGCTCCACCTGCCATCGCCGAAGCCTGCAGGCTTGATCTGCGGGGCCTCTGACGGGACCCGCTTCAGCCGTGCTCCCTCCGGGAGGAGGGGCCCCCCCATCCACCTCGCACGACTCCAGCTCTTGAGGGAAAGCCGCGCTCCACACAGGTGAGCCCTTCTGCCCCCGGCGCGTTCTCTGGCGTGGGGCATTAGGGTCTCTCTCTTCTTCCTCTTGGCTCCGGGGCCCCCGGCCCGCTATTCGGCCCATCTACTGGTCATCGTGGGTGGCCTTCCCTGCTTGGGGGCTCCCTCGGAACAGCTTGCACTCCTCAACTCCCCCTAAGTTCCGGTGACCTGGACCCGACGGTGCTTCTTCCCTGGCTTCCTGGGGTGCCCCTGCCCATGCTGTACTCCCGTCTGCTGAGGTAGCCTCGGCCCCTTTGATGCCCTCCGCTCTAGAGACAGCCCATCACGTAGGACTCCCGCTGAGGCCCATTGGAACTTTTGGCAGCCCTGTGGCCCCCGACCCCTGAGTGGGGGTCACGCTCTGCGCCCGGCTGTGCCCGGGGGCCCCTCATTGGGTCCCTCTTGTCAATCTCACTCCCGCCTTGGTGGGGACTCGCGGTGGTCTCGGCCTCAGGGCCTTCTGGATCTCCGGGGGGCCCCCCCTCTAGCACGGGCCCCAGAGCTCCTTACTGTTGGCCTCCAGGGCGCGCAGTGACGCCCTCCTCGACTTCCTGGGGCGCCCCTGCCCACCTCTACCTTTCCTCACCTGGAGGGACCCTGGTGTTGCGGTCTGCTTTCTGAACTTGCTGATTTGCCCCGCTACGGCACATCTTGCCTTCCCCGCAGCCATGTCGTCCAAAGCACTGAGGCCCCCTAAATAGCTGACATTTCAACCATGCTGCAGACCTTGGAGAAAGGGAAGAAGATCGACCCCCCTAAGCTTACACCTCAAAAGGCGGCCGACGACAGGGGGACGCTTGCGACTAAAGAGGACCTCCAGGCCTTTATGTCTTACATCAAGTCAGGGGTTTAGGACCTGCATGACGGAACTCACGGCCAAACTGGAGCAAGCAGAACAACGGGTCACCAGCATTGAGCAAAGGGTCGGGGAAGTCAAGGACCTGACCAGGGACCACACTAGCTCACTAACGGAAATGCTGCGTGCCGTCCAGTTGCTAACGGAGAGAACCGAAATTCTTGAGTATAAACAGGAAGACATGGAGAATCGTTCTCGCCGCAACAACCTACGCATCCGAGGAGTGCCTTCTTCCGTTACCGACAAGGAGCTTCCTGAATATTTTGGTACCCTTTTTCAATCTCTCCTCCCGGATCTAGAGGAGACCCAGCTTCTGCTAGACTGAACCCATAGACTGCTCCCTCGCCGGGGGTAGACACGGACCCCCCCCGGATGTAATCACACGGGTCCATTTCTACACCACCAAGGAGGCTATCACGGCGATATGCCGCTCGAAGGACGAGCTCTCCTTTCAAGGTGTCCCCCTACAGATTTTCCAGGACCTCTCCCCACTGACCCTTCAGAAGCGCAGGATGCTACGCCCGCTCTCGCTCTTCCTTAGAGAGCAGCAGATCCGCTACCGATGGATCTTTCCTACGGCACTGCAATTTTCGTACAAGGGCACCCAACGCACCATCAGCCACCTCGAGGACGCGGAGCCGATTCTCCGTCCGGATTCCCCTGGGACCGCAGACCCAACCTGCCAGGGCCATATGAGCCAGTCTCCGGGTACCTCCTCTCCGAAACCGAAGTGGGCTCCCTGGTCAAGAGTGCAGAGCAGCTGCAAACCCAAATGATATGTGAAGACTTCTGTATGGGGCATATAGCACTGGAACCCCCTTAAGCCCCCTGGAACTTGCTGCAGACCCCATGCAGTCCATACCCCCCTCCGAGGTGGATGCCATCACGTTACCCTTGGAGAGTCCCCCGACCATGTTGGCTCTGCCGAGGACCGACACTACAAATTGGCCCCCTCGGCTGCAGCCTGGTCCTCCCGTTGGAGGCCACTGTTGGTAGTTTCTGTCTCCCGTTGGAGACTTTCTTTAAAAACTTTCAGCCATTGGAAACCTTAATCCTGCATGTAGCTCACGGCTATGGCTGGCTATGGCTGACTTGACTCGCACCACCCCCCCCCCCCCCCCCCCCCCCCCGGCAACATGCGGACTCGGGGCTTCACCCCCCGCACCTAACTTTGAAGCTTACCACTCTAAACGTCAGAGGCTTGAACTCTCCTCCGAAGAGGAAATCCATCCTACACATGCTGCATAATGAGGGAACCTCTATCGCATTCCTGCAAGAAACACATCTATCCCCTGCAATTCCTGGCCTCCGGAGGTACCAAGAAAGGAGGCACTGCGATTTTATTTGCAAGGACCCTGAAACCTCAGATCCTAGACTCGTTGAGTTGCCCCGAGGGCCGCTTCATAGCAGTCAAATGCTCTGTACTTGGTCAACTCTACACCCTTGTCTCAGCTTACGCCCCGAATGAGCACCAAGAGGGCTTCTACCAGGACCTGGAGGATTCCCTCCTTCCATTCGTCGAGGGGCAGGTGATCATTGGAGGCGACTTCAATGGGGTCCCGGACCCACTCAGAGATAGGTCTCACCCCTCGCCAGCTAGAGACCTGAAGTGGCCACAGCCCTGCTCCACTTATTCCATGTGCTGAACGTTGTTGACTCCTGGAGAGTGCTATCTCCTGAAGAGAAAGACTTCACCTTCTATTCACACGTTCATCGTACCTTCTCTAGAATCGATCTGATGCTGGTTTCCCCCCAGATTCTGTCCTTCACAAATAATGTTAAGATTGGCTCCCGGATCCTCTCAGACCATGCCCCGGTTTCGCTCGCCTTGCGGGCTCACGACCCGGATCCACCTCCCCGCCGCCAGTGGAGCCTGTACGACCCCATCCTGGGAGACATGGCTATAAGAGATACGATTGCTACAACGATTAAAAACTTTTTCGCTGAAAACCCTGATGAAGACACCCCCCCGGCCAATACTTGGGATGCTATGAAGGCAGTACTTAGATGGGAGTTGATTGCCCAAGGCGCCGCTTGCCACAAACAAAAGAAGGCAGCACGGACTATCCTAGAAACGGAGGTTCGCGAGGCAGAGGCCATTCATAAACGCAAAGGCTGGTCCCCGAAATCCTACAGGGCCCTGCGGATGGCACAGCAGAAACTCGAAGCGCATTACGCTGACGCTACAGCGAATCCGTTGACCAGGACCAAGCAATCGTACTACGTCCACAGCAACAAAGCTAACAAATTGCTGGTCAGTAAACTGGCCAAGGAGAAGAGCAGGAATTTCATCCCAGGCCTGCGTGATGCGCAAGGAAGAACCCATCACTCGGAAGACGAGAAATTACGGTTGGCGACAGCCCACCAGTTGGAGATAATGACCGCGACCCCGCGAGAACCAGATGTACAGCGCGCCTACATTCAGGAAGCCTCGCTTCCGCCCCTCAAACCAGAGGCGAGAGTGGAACTGGAGTCCCCGATTACTATCGAGGAAGTGGAGGAAGCCATCAAAAGCCTGAAGCCGAGGGCTCCTGGCCCTGACGGGTTCTCCACACGCTTCTATAAACTCTTCCGCCCTCAACTGGTGGCCCCCATGACCCGCCTCTTCAACTCATTTGCGGTCTCCTGCACCATCACCCCATCGATGCAGGAATCTATCACTGTTTTAATTCTTAAACCTGGAAAAGACCCCCTTGAAAATAGCTCTTATAGACCAATCTCCTTGTTGAACTTGGATGCTAACATCTACTCCAAAGTCCTGGCCAACCGCCTTGCCCCAATCCTCCCGAGCATTATAGATCTGGACCAGACGGGGTTCATCCTCCACAGATCAACGAAGGACAACATCCGCAGGGCTCTAGATCTAATAGAAGTCACTGCCCAGGGTTCCCAGCAATTAGCCCTGATCACCCTGGGTGCAACTAAAGCCTTCGATAAAATAGACTGGCCTTACCTCTCTTTCGTCTTAACGGCCTTTGGCTTTGGACCAACGTTCATGCGGATGGCCCTGGCAAACTACCAGACCCCGAGGACCCGGCTGAGAGTCAACGGCCGCATATCGGATCCGATCTCCCTCACATTCGGCACGCGACAGGAATTTCTGCTATCTCCCTTGCTCTTCGCGTTGGCCATGGAGCCGTTGGCCCAGCGAGTTCGCCAGAACCCCCTCATCTCTGGCCCGAAGATCAGCGCTAAACACAAGATTGCCCTCTACGCGGACAATGTGCTGCTGACCATCACAAACATCAAAAATTCCATGACGGCGGCCCTGGCAGAGATCCAGACTTTTGGGGACATTTCGGGTTTCGCTATCAACTTCCGCAAGTCAGTTGCCCTCGGCGTGGGACTGTCCCCAGGCGAGAGAGAAGCCTTGCAGAATCTTAGCCCGCTCCAATGGAATACTCAGGCGATCCCTTATCTGGGTGTCCAGATCCCTGCTGACCCTGCGAAGATCTACCAGGCCAACTTTCCCCCACTCTTTGCGGAACTAGAGAAGGACCTAGCCCGTTGGCAGACTCAGGAAATCTCGTTTCTGGGGCGCATTACGGCAAGCAAAATGAACCTTCTCTCCCGATTCCTCTACTTATGCGCTGCCCTCCCAACCACAATACCCCTTCCCCCTCTGCAGCGGCTCCAGAGGAAAATCGTTGGCTTTAAATGGAAAGGCAAGAAAGCCTGGATTCCCCGGAGAACAATGATGTCCAGTATGAAACTGGGAGGGTTGGGAGTCCCGGACCTCCGGAAATATCACATTTCAGCATAATTGGCCCAATTTCAAGCTTGGGACCTTGCCTCCAATCGCCCGAAATGGGTGGAAATTGAACAATCTCACCTTCCTCTTCCCCTTCGCTTCCTCCCGTTCATTCCCACCACTCTTAGACGCAACTGGCCAGGGATACTGACTGCCACCAAGCAGACCTTGAAAGCATGGGAGTGGGCGGGCCCGCAGACGTGGAGGCATCCCGGGAGCCCGCCCGCAAAACATCAGGAACTGGGTGGCGGGAGGCCTCGAAACTTTGGGACAGCTCTTTGAGAACGATGCTCCTCTCACATTTGAACGATGCAAATAGATTTTCCAGCTTGCAGAGACGGATAGATTCTCCTATGCTCCACTAAGGCACTGGGACGCTCACCCCCAAACTCGAGCCGATGCAATCAGACCCCTGCCCCCCCTAGAGCTTATGATTAAGGACCTGCCAGCCCGGGGTAAGATCTCGGCCCTATACAAACTCTTGCAGGATGACCCCCTACTCTTCAGGCCCTCCTATATGGCCCAATGGGAATCGGACCTGGGTCGAGCAATTGAAGACCACACATGGATAGACGTTTGGACGAGAACACGTACGACGTCCCGATGCATTACCAATCGGGAATGCGCCCATAAACTCTTGTTGCGCTGGTACTACCCCCCCTTACGCCTCCATCATTTCCAGCGAGCCCTGGATCCCGAATGCTGGTGCCAGTGTGGCTCTATAGGTTCCTACTTACACATGTGGTGGACTTGCCCCAGAGTGAAAGAATTCTGGACTCAATGCCTGGCCATTATCCGAGAGATGAACCAGATGGAGATCCCCCTGACGCCTGAACAGGTCCTCTTGGGGATCCCACTTCCGGACTTGTATTCGAGAACAGGGAGAAGAGCGGCAGTGGTCTCCCAACTTTTACTGGCTGCCAAAATCACAGTGGCTCGCACTTGGAAGTCTGCAGAAGGCCCCCTGATAATTCTCTGGTGGCTTAAACTATGGGATATCTTAATAGCCAAAAAGTCACGGCAGCCAAAGCGGGTCTGCTTCACCGATTCACTGACATGTGGGCCCCAGTTTTGGACTATGACCGGAATTACCCGGCCGTGACTTTTAAACCCTGCTTGATCGCCCGGGCCCTCTCCCCGTCGGAGGGGGGCTCCCAACTCGCTCAGGCCAAATGAGACTTCCCCTGCCGCTGACGTGGGATCCTGAGGGGGGAGTGGAGGGAAGGGAATTTGAATCTATTTTGTTTGACTTGCCTGTGAGACTTACATGCTTTTATTGTCTTGTTTCCTCTGTGCTATGTTATAAATAAACAAATAAAAAAAAAAGATAGATGGGAACATTTGGTTTCTGAAAATAGGCAGAAGGTGAAACATGAACAGTCATAAACAACATGTTTTATTTTTGTTTTTAAAAAAATGTATGTTCATTTGAAGTTATTACTCCATACTAAAACAATTTCCCATGTGTGATTCATTTGCTGTTGTCCCTTAAGTACCTGTACGTTTCTCCATCCCAACCCCAAACCGTGATGACCAGAGTTGACAGAAGCTACTGGCCAAGCAAAAGGGATCTTATTTATTTATTTTTAATTTATGTATTGCGTTTGTTACACGCCCAAACCCGAGGGTATCATGGCGTTGAGTATCACGGTCTTCAGAAGGAGAATTCAGCTCGGGAAGCCACTAGAAAAGGAATATCCCAAAAAAAATCCTCTTTTTGCTGTAGACAACTGAACAAAATGGTGTTTCACACACTTCTGTGATTCGTATCCTTTGTTTCTTCTTTGCTGTGACAGTGCATTAATAAAGTTGCTGTATATCTTGTTCTCTGGGTTCTATGAGTTACTTCTGCATTTTAAAAACCAAACACAAAAAAGGCAGTGTTTTTTGGCCTTTTTTCTGTCGGCTTTAAAATGCGGCAATATCACTTTCTGCGCCCACCCCGCCCCTCACAAGGTGATGCCCACCCCACCCTCTCCCGCAGGTCGTATTCTTAATCGCCGGGTTTAACACCCCTGAATCCCTTGTTCACCACCCCCTTCCCAGCACAACACACACACACACACCCACGGACATGCACTTACCTTACACTCCCGAGATGACTCTCCTGGGTCCTGGTAAGCCTGTCAGCCCCAGCGTCACTTGTGTGCGTCGGAGGGGCTGACAGTTCGATTTAGAAAGACCACTCTCTGCGGTCAAAGAGCGCTCTTTCAAAATCGCTCTTTTTTTGTTTTGTTTTTTTAAAAAGGTCTTTTGACCTAGAACAGTTCTCTGAGAGTGATCTGCTCTCTGATCCGACTTGCTTTCCTGTGTTTCTCTTCCTCAGTGTGGGTCATGCCCTCTGTGTTCTTATTCGAGACTGGTTTTGAGTGTGAGAGCATGGAGTCTTTGTTCTCTACCGTACTGTGTTGTTGCAGGTTACCTTTTGAATCTTCATGTTCTTCTAATACGGTTTTCTCAAAAAACCCTGTGCTCCTGTTACATGGCCGTTCCAGTCTTTTGAAGGCTGTGTTCAGATGGGGGGTTTCTGATTGCATTGCATTATATGATCAATCTTTGTTGCTGTGAGGAAACTCGTCCATTTGGGCTTGGATTTGGTGAGGGTTTTGGGTATAGTGGCTGGGTTTTCTACTCCGGCTCTGGTATGTGTGATTAATTGTATTTTAGATGGTGACAGCTTCTCCGAACACAGGCATTTCACACCCATTCACCATTCCTAAAGGTGGTTCTCGCTGGGATCGTTTGGTTTTTGATGCATTGTGCCTGAAGTCTCTAAAAAGCATTTTCAGAGATACAAATGTGAGGTGAGCTGGGCCCTTCTGAAAGGTTTGTATGGTGATCTCCCTAGCACCCTGGTGTAGGAGAGACCTCTATAATGCCTAGTAGATAGAAAAAGGATCCTTCGCTCAGTGTTGTTGTCATTAAATGTGATCTTATTTTGTTGATGGCCTACATGTTATTGAAATGTATAATGATTGAAGATGGTCACTGCATTCAAGTAGGTGTAGGAATTAGTTGATTATTGCATGCCAGTGTGTGGAGGGAGGTCATACCATGAGAGTATGGGTGATGTGACAATTTACAAGGTGTCTACACTTCTTTCCAAGGGGGAGCTCTTTTTCATGAAGCTAGGGAGGTGCAGCCGCTGCCCAATATTACCCTTACGGTTGGTTTAATGCGGGAGGACCTCATGGGGAGGAACTCCCCCCTCGGCGAACAAAGACACTCATTTGGGGTACAGCCCACTGCATTTTATCAGTCAACAACATTCTCTAGTCCTCCCCACTGTTCAGTACCACTATAGTGAAAGCAAACCTATTTATTGTTGTAAGATAGGAGATAAAGCCATAAGGAGTAGAACAAGGAAGAGCACAGGAGACATGAAGGTCATTGACTGTGCTAGAGTACTGGTACAAGGTGGCCCGGGAGGCATGAGGATTAAGTTGTTAGCAGAAACAAAGCAAAGGACTTTTACCATCTGCATAGGAGGAACTGAAAACAATGTATCAAAAGGAACAAAGGACTATGAAATGTGTGAAGCCCATCCATGCCAAGCTCGACCATGTCAAACCCTGCTAGGTCTGGCAGCAGGTGTGGAGGCAAACCAGCGCGAGAGATCCAGGCACGACTGGAGGGAAGAGGACGCTGGTGAAGTGTTGCGGGAGTCCTCCCCGGGTTCTGCAGGAGAGAACAGCAGGAAGCCAGCAGAGCCAGACAGTAGACCCGCAGCCCCAGGAAGTCCCAGTATGGAAGCTGACACAAACGTGGTATGGTGGCGGTTATAGACTTTTAGTTCTGCATAAAAAACGTTGTCATTATCCCTATCTTCTTTTTTTAAAAAAACATGTTTTTATTGGTTTTACAGTAAATCCAAGAACATAACATAAGAATCAAACTCTCTGCTCTGGGCCCCCCACAGAAGTGTACGGAGCAAACAAGGAGAACTTCTTTGCCTCAGTGATGACTCTAAGCCCAGTGATCCACAATGATGGACTTGGGACTTTGCTAACAACAAACCAGAGTAGCAAAGTGTACATCAAGCTGAAAAACTGTGAGAAAGAACTGTGACAAGCAATAGCAGAAGGGAGTCATACCCCTGGTACCGAACTAGTAGTTGTGATAAAGACGGCAGGGGAAGGGAGTGCGCCAAGCAATACTAGTGGAAGGGAGGCATTCTCTTGGTCCTGAACTGAGGATTGTGCTGGAGACAAATGTTGGTTTTCTTGGAAACTGTAGAGATCTACACCAGGAGAAGGGAGCCATTCTCCTGGGCGTGGAATTGTCTAAAGGCTGTGTGAAACCTGCAAGCCAGGGGAAGGGAGTCATTCCCCCAGGCATTTTTGTTGCAAGGGAACATTCTTTTGGACTCTATCCGAGAAGCAGGAGAAAGGAGCCATGCTCTTTTAGTTGTGTTGTGAGGCATAGAAATAGATTGTGACACAGATCGGTGGAGATTAATTTGACGGACACTCTGATGGACCCTTTAGTATTAGTTTCTGCGGCAGGGAAACCCCTCTTAGAAGATAGGGATAATGAGAGAGTTTGATTCTTATGTTATGTTCTTGGATTTACTGTAAAACCAATAAAAACATGTTTTAAAAAAAAGAAGATAGGGATAATGATGACCTTTTTTATGCAGAAAAGACTATAACTGCCACCATACCACGTTTGTGTCAGCTTCCTTCTTTGACAACCTTACATTGATCGGTGCCTTCTGTGATGAATCTGATGGTATCATCACTTCTTTTCCGGTGATGATCTCTCCCCATGTGGCCAGGCTGCCAGGGAATGGCAGCCACTACCTGATCCGGACCCTGGGGGTGGCTATATGAGGGAGGATCCTATAGGTGCAGGCAGCCCTCAGGAGGGTGTCATGCCATCATCGGACGAGGCATGGTATCCCCCTTTTTCTTTTGAGAATAGCCCTGCCATTCCCATACCTTAATGGCATATTGCCATACCTCCCCTCACCCACCTAGGGAAGGTACTGGAAACAAGTTCAGAGGATCTATATACAAGTCCTATACAAATCTGGCTTGCCTTTCAAGACTCCTGAAACCAATTTTTCAAACTCTGCATTCAAGTCTTCAAGAACTCGCTTGTCTCTTACAATCACGGAGAACCCCTTTTCAGACTTTGCATACAATTTATCAGAAACAGACTACTTTGAGGAACCAGGAATGAGACTCAGATACAAAGGTTTTGGTTAAAGACGTTCATCAAATTAAAACGGTTGGGGAAATGCCTCTGTGGTGTTTCCCTACCTAAAACCAAAACTAAGGGTCTGTCAATGTCAGAATATCCAAAGCAAAACTGTCCCTTTCCAAAGTACTATTCTGGCCTTCACATTCTAACAAAATCAACTTGAAGGTGAAAAGAGTAATGTCTTTAGCCTTGAGTGGTTTATACATTTTCAAAAAGGAAAATGCGTTACTCCAACACAAAAGTTCCAAAAGGATAGAGTTCCTTGTACTAGATGATGGTTCCCTTTCCCTGTATTTCTATTCAATTAGTTGTATATTCAAAAATATCAGTTCCTTGAGTTTTTCTTGACCAGCAACATAACTGGTACACAAAACAACCTGGCTCTTTGTCTTTATTTTATGTTATTTTATGTTATGTTATTTTGCATTTATATAGCGCCTTATATACCATTGGTATGGTCTGAAGGTGCTGGTAGGTTGAACGCCCTTGGGAACCGAAGTTTGGGTCAGTAGAGAGAAAAGAGAGAGTCCAAAAGGTGCGTGTGTGCACCGGGTATGTGTGCAGCTGGTGTGGAATTCCTGTGGTAGCTGCTTCTTAGCGGTAGGTGTGGTGGCTGAGAGATCAGGAGTATGTGTTCGATCTGGCCAGAATTATCCAGACCGAGTGTGGCAGCGTTAGGCCTGAGGAGAACGCCTGGCTGGGGGTGTGAGACCAGCAGTGTTTACTTAGAGTGATGGGGAGTGAGCGGCAGATGTTGATATGAGAACAGTTATACCGAATAGTGTCATAGTATCTCTGTGTTCTAGTTGAGTGGTGGTGTAAGGAGAGAGTAAGCGTGGGGTGTGATATGAGGTATGCTCTTTCAAAGGTTCCATGCATTCCAAGGCATAATACGAACTTCGAGCAATTCTGGGCGGTCAGGTCCGTTCTATGCATTTTTGGATTTTTGGTCATTTCAGGCGTTCATGATTGCACTACACACTCACGTGTGCTTTTCACCATGCGTGCTCTTAGTCTATCCTTCATTCTCTAGTGTGCTCCGCGTAGTGTATCTTTCATTCTCTAGTGTGCTCCACGTGTGTTCGCAAGTGTTCTATACGCATGCACTCCTGCTCTTCTCACGTAGGTACTCCAGTTTATCCCGTGCATGTATTCGTATCTGTCAACTCACTCATCTGCTCTGTATACTCGTCCGCTCTGTATACACATCCCCACTGTTTGCTTATCCGCTCAGTACACTCCTCTAATCTACACACTCATCCGGTCTACACACTCAACCGCTTTATGTACTAATCTTCCGCACTGCGTACTCATCCGTTCATCATATTCATCTGCTCTACGTACCCATCTGGTCCATACACTCGTTCGTTCTATGTGTTCATCGGCACCATACACTCATCTGCCATTCATCTGCTCTGTACTTATCTGCTTCACACACTCATCCGCTCCATATACAATAATTCCCTCCATATATACTCATCTGTCCATTTATACTCATCTGCTCCTCGTACACTCGTCGGTTCTGCGTATACTCGTCCGTTCACACACACGTCCGCTCCAAACATACGTCCGCTCCACACATACGTCTAATCTACACACTCGTCTCATCTACACACTCGTCTCATCTACACACTCGTCCAATCTACACTCTCATCTAATCTACACACTCGTCCAATCTACACACTCATCCAATCTACACACTCGTCTCATCTACACCCTCGTCCAATCTACACTCTCATCTAATCTACACACTTGTCCAATCTACACACTCGTCCAATCTACACACTTGTCCAATCTACTCATTCGTCCAGTCTTCCCACTCATGCGGTCCATACCACTCATCCGGTCCACCCTGACCATACTACTCGTCTGGTCTACGTATCTATCCGTTCCGCTCTACGTACTCGTCTGCTCTATGTTCTCGGCCGCTCCTTCGCACTCAGCCGCTCTTCCACACTCAGTCGCTCTCTACACTCAGCCGCTCACCACATTCAGCCGCTCTCCACACTCAGCCGCTCTCCACACTCAGCCGCTCTCCACAATCGGCCGCTGTCGACACCCAGCCACTCTGCACGTTCCTCCGCTCTGCACGTTCCTCCGCTCTGCACTCTCCTCCGTTCTGCAGGTTCCTCGGTTCTCCATTCTCTTCCGTTCTCCACGCTCTTCTTTTCCCCATGTCCCTCTGCTCACCACACTCAACCGCTCTGCACATTCAGCCGCTCTCTGTACCCATCCGCCCTCCCTACTCATTTGCTCTCCGTGCTCGTTCGTTCTCGACACTCATCCGCCCTTCATACTCATCGGCTCTCCACACTCATCCGCCAACCGCATTAATCCTCCACACTCGTCGATACTCATCCGCTCTCCACACTCATCCGCTCTCCACACTCATCCGCTCTCCACGCACATCCGCTCTCCACACTCATCTGCTCTCCACACTCATCCGCTCTTGACACTCATCTGCTCTACACACTTATCCACTCTACACACTCATCCGTTTTCCAGATTCATCTACTCTTCGCACTCATCCGCTCTCTACACTCATTCGCTCTCCATACTCATCCGTTCTCCACACTCATCCGCCCTCCACACTAATCGGCCCTCCTCACTCATCCGCCAACCGCATTTGTCCTCTACACTCGTCCACACTCATCCGCTCTCCACACTCATTCGCTCACCCCACTCATCCGCTCTCCACACTCATCCGCTCTCCACACTCATCCGCATAAGGATACCTGGTGTACTCTCCTGCCAGGTTTTTACTCCTCTTCTCTTCATTAACACAGCCTTTTGCTAGTTCTGATATATCCTTCTCAGGACCTTTTTAAATATGTATTTCCTATACACTGTTCTGCTGGTCCTTGCTTGGTGTGCTTCCCTACCAGGACTTTCTTATAGGAACCCACTTGCAACTGTCTGGTATACTCTCATGCCAGGGCTTTCCGTTATGCACACACTTTCAACTGCCTGGTAAACTCTCCTGCCAGGCCTTTCTTATATATTTATTTTTCTTGTACCTTTATTTTGCCTGGTATATTCTCCTGCCAGGGCTTTTCCCGTGTGGGCTCTGTACACACTTCCACACTTGATACTCTCTTATGTTTGCTTTATCTGATAATGTATCTGCCTGGTATATGATCTTGCCTAGGCTTCTCATATATGTGTATTGCATAAACTCGAATACTTGAACGTCTCTCTCCTTTATTCCGTTTACCCTCTAAAAGAAATGCTCTGTTACTCTTTTTCTTTCATGTGCTTCAATAACAATTATTTGGGAATGGCATGGCTGCCAATATGCCACGGTGTCCCCGCTTTCCTTGGGTTGACTCAGTGGCTCTGGCTGGCGTACTCTGTTTCTCTCTCCATGCAAGCTGGTGGCGGTCGTTTGGTGCTTCCTTCCTTCTTCCCGTCACTATTCCTCGTCTTCTCTGCCTCTCACGGTTCCTGCTTGGCTCTTCTGCTTTGTTCCAGGCTTCTGTAAAATGAAGGCTGCCTCCGAACACATGCAAATGCCCAGAAGCTGTCCGTCAGCTTTTGGCATTCCCGCAACATGTTCTCTCACAGCCAGCTTCCCTTTCTCTGGTCCTCGAGCCGGTCGGCCCCACGGTCTCTCGGTCCTTACTGAGAGGAGTAACTTTTTCCCCCCAGAAGCGCGCCTCACTCAGCTGCTTTGCATGTTTAAATTTCCTGACTGCAGGTATGCTCTCGCAACAACTGGAGCACAGCTTGTGCTCTTGGCCTTCTTTGATCTGCATTACTCAGCTCATATTCCTCATCAAAGTATTCTTGTAGTTATGGAAATGGAAGTCCATTCTTGGCAACTTGCATATAAAGGGCTAAGTGTTCTCAGACAACTTTAAGGGCAAGTGAGCTCTGGATGACTTGTAGGTAGAGTCTGAGAAGGAGTTTTTATGAGTCAAGTTTTGATTACTTACGTACAGATCTTGTAAAAAGGACTTCAGTACCCTTCCTAGGTGGATGAGGGGAGGTATAACAATATGCGGTTAAGGCTTTGGACATGGATGAAAAGAAGTTGCCATGTCTTGTCCGATGGCGCCATAATATTCTTCCGGAGGCTGTCTCCCGTGTGATCCTCACTCATATAGCTGCCCCAGGGTCAGGATCAGGTAGCGACTGCCGTCCCCTGGCCACATGGGGAGAGGTCACCACGGGAAAGGAGTGATGACACCATCGGATTCATCACACTACCATTGACCTAAAAACAAAAGTACTGTGACTAAGAAGATGAGCCGAGGAATGAAGAATACTGTGCGCCAGGAGCACACACTGCACTCTAGTTGTTGCAAGAACAAGTTTGATGCTGGGAGATTTAAACCGGCACACCAGCTGACAGGTATACACTGGCTGGAGAAAGCGGCTTCTCTCGGTGCTGACCGAGGGTCTGTGGAGCTGAAGCAGTATCCATGGAGTCAACCAGCTAGCCGAGAAGGAAGAAGGGAGCAGACTGCAAGCAGCCATATGCTGCAAGAACGCCTGAAGCAAATGGAAGGCACCTGGGCGTTCGCAGGTACTGGAAGGCCGCCGCTACCGAAGCCCAGAAAGACGCAGAACAGCTGAGCAGGAGCTGCTAGAGACACAGAAGCAGAGGTGGCGAAAGGGAGCGGAATGCCGAAAGACCGCCACAGGCTTGATGCGGGAGAACCAAAATATGCCAGCAAGAGCTAGTGAGTCCACCTGAGGGAAGAGGGGACACTGGGGCGTATTGGCAACCCTGCCGAAACCAAATTAACGTTAATGAAGCATATGAGTGAGAGCAAGCAAGTGGACATTTCTTCAAGAGACAGAACAGAAAACGCACAAGAGACTGAGGCCCCTATTCTGAACTTGGCGCAGTGAAGGTGCCAAACAGCATGATTCACTGCACCAAAAGAGGGCGCCCAGGCTCCACTAGTATTCTCAAGTGCACTGTGTGGATTGCGCCTGGTTTTAGTTGTAACGGGCGCAATCCAATCTCAGCCGTATTTTTGTAAAATAAGTACATATTCGTTATTTTACAAAAAGGCTGCCGAGAATACAGGTGTGTATGAACACGTTCCTATACACAAAGTGAGCAGCTTCAACATTGCAGGATGTTGAAGCTGCTTACTCTCGTGTATAGGAAAGTGTTCATGTACACCTCTGGTGTACATGAACACTTTCATTTACATTAAAGCAAGCAGAACCAACGTTGCATCCTGCAACGTTGAAGCTGCTCGCTTTGGTGTAAATGAAAGTGTTCATGTTATGTTATGTTTATTATTTATAATGCGCGAGAGTACCCAAGGGTATCAGGGCACAGCATTTACAAGAATTTTCGAAGCTTAGTTGCACTCATCATAAAATATACATACAGACAATGAGGTAAACTAATGTTATATACAAAGCAGTAGTGAGTCAGATAGGAATTATATACATGTAAACAGGTAGACACACGTGGTTACACTGTGTGCGGGTAGCGCAGCATTTAGTAATCCTAGTGGGCCTCCGATTGCAGCCATGAGACTACCTTGGAATGGAAGTTCTGGTAGGGCAAGTCCATTCTGAGGTTTGGAGGCAAGGCGTTCCACAGTTTGGCTGCTTTCACCGGGAAGCTGTTTCCTCCTAGGGTGGCGCGTTTGTAGTTGGGGACGGATAGGCAGTCTTTATATGCTGTTCTAACGGGTCTTAGAGCGGACTGTCTGTGGAATCTATTGATAAGGTATGTTGGGGCAGCATTGTTAAGAGATTTGTAGGTGAGTGATGCCGTTTTTAAAAGAATTTTATCTTTAGTGGAGAGCCAGTTCTGTTGGCTGATTCCTGTGATATGTTCTCTTCTAGAGATGCCCAAGGCTGCTCTGAGAGCGTTGTTCTGGAGGGTTTGTATCTTGCTGGTGGTGACCTTGGACGATCCCAGGTAGAGGGCGTTGCAGTAGTCGAGGCGGGACAGTATGAGGGCTCTAGCGAGTGTAAGGCAACTAGTGTCTGACAGAAATGGTTTGGCTGCTCGGATTAATTTGCATGTGTATGCCATGGAGGATGCTAGGGAGCTCACTTGTCTTTTGAAGGAAAAGTTGGAATCCAAGTAGAATCCCAATGTTTTGACCTCCTGTTCGACTGTGATGTTGTTCCCGTCAATCATAAAAGAATTGTAGGCCGGGCCCAGTTTCCTTAGGCTGGACGTGGTACCTAGGATGATGAGTTCTGTTTTATCATCATTCAGGCATAGTCCATGAGTGGCCATCCATGCCTGGATGATGATGTATACCCTATTTAGCAAGGCCAAATCCTTTCCATAATCTTCAGACAGCGGAAGGAGGATCTGGGTATCATCTGCATAGTTAGTGTAGGTGATATCGAGATGATCCAAATCATCGAAAAGGGGCTTGGTAAATATGTTATACAATGTGGGGGAGACACAGGAGCCCTGTGGTACCCCACAGTTGATCGGTACAGGGTCTGCTGCAGCAGTGGGAGAGAAGACCCTCATGGTTCTGCCATTAAGGAATGATGTGATCCAGGTGATGGCCTCAGTAGAGAAGTGCGCTGAAGAGTGGAGGTGTGTACTTAGGACAGAGTGATCGACCAAATCGAAAGCTGCAGATAAGTCAAGGAGGAGGAGTAGGGCAGCTTGTCCATTGTTTCTGAGCGTGTCGATCTGCGCTTTTAAGTCAATGAGTGCGGTTTCAGTCCTGTGTTGAGGACGGAACCCTGATTGTCTGGATCCTAAGAGGTGCTGATCTTCCAAGTGCTTCTGTTTTTGTACATAGGCGACCTTGTCCAAGATTTTTAGTAGGAAGGGAACGGTTGTTATAGGTCGGTAATTTGTGGGTGTGGCTGGGTCAAGTGTAGGTTTTTTTCAGTAGTGGACGTACCCAAGATTGTTTTAAATTGGTGGGGATGGAGCCAGTGGCGAAGGAGGCTTTGATCAGTTTCGTAATGAAAGGGGAGAGGTCACGGGCAGCGTCTTTGATAAGCTGTGCTGGGCACAGGTCTCCCTGGCAATTGGATGATTTCAAGGACAGGATGATTTTTTCAACTTCAAGTGTGTTGACTTTGGAGAACTTGAAGCGGGTGATATCTGTGGGTGTGAGCTTGTCTGGAATTTTCAGAGGGAGAGTGACATTGAGGGAGGCTTTTTTGCTGGAGATTTTACTTTGGAGGGTTGTGATCTTATTCGCTAGGGCACTTTGAATTTCTGAACACCAGTTTTTATCTTTAGTACAGGTGTCAGGGGGTACTTTGGGGGTTTCTACTTCTTTGAGGATAGAGAAGAGTTCTTTCATGTTGGATTTTGCTTGGGATATGCAAGAGTCAAAGGAGGTTCGTTTAGCCATATACATTTCTTTTTTGTAGAGTGCGGCAAAGTTTGAGTTTGTTTGCGACTGAGGGGGATTTTTTCCAAGTGGCCTCGCAGTTTCTTTTCTGCTGCCTAAGGTTTTTGAGGAATGGTTTGCACCATTTGTTGAGGTGTGTTTTTGGTTTGCTTGGTCTGAGTTTAAGGGGGGCGATAAGGTCTAGCGAGGTGGACATAATCTTGTTGTATTCTTCGACCAATGTGTCAGGGTCAAGGTTGTCAGGGAGTATGTTGAATGTGGGGAGTAGGTTTGGGATGAGTCTTTCTACTGTCATATCCTTCTTGTTTCTAGTGAGAGTAGTTGGGGCCATAATGGTAGGCGGAGGTGGAGGTCTGTCAGTAGAAAGTATGAATGATACCAGCTTCAACGTTGCAGAATGCAACTTTGAAGCTGATCACTTTGGTGTAAATGAAAGTGTTCATATACACCCGTGCAGTGTATATGAACACTTTCATTTACACCAAAGTGAGCAGCTTCAACATTGCAGGATAGGGCCTGAGTGTATGCAGTGTGTTAAGATGGATTTCTGAACTCTGACCTGGTAGGCAGAGATTCAGAAGGCCAGCCTAGTTTCTTGGAACAGGGTAACCTTCTGGACAAGCCAGACCAATCAAGGTAGCATTGGCAGCGGTCAAGACTAGGGCCCTCATTACGATACTGGCGCTAAACCATGGCGTTATTAGCACCATGGTTGGTGCCGGTTTCATAACGAGTCTGCCAATGTTCAATGGATAATTACCACCCCATTCCAAGGTTGGCGGGGCAGTAATTCCCCATTGAACATTGGCCCTTCCCCATTCCCATTTTTGCCCATAGGCCTCAATGGGACTGGGGAAAGCGCTAAGTACGGTACCGCAGATTGCGGTACCGTACTTAGCACCAAGGTCCCTTTGCGGGACCCTACTTTAACAGCTGGTCTAGACCAGCCGTTCAGGTCGGGTCCCGCAAAGGGACCTCGTAGTAAGGCACTAAGTGTTTAACGGCGCTGCAACCTTTTACGGCATCGTTAAACACTTAGGGCCAGGGTCCTAATGAGGCCCTAGGTCTCAGGAGGGGTGAGGGTGATCGAAAGTCCACAAGGAGCACACACAGTAAACAACACCACAAATTACTCTGTCGGGTGTATATATCAAAAATACATATACAATTATTAAAGGCATTTTAAGTCAAACACATAGTAGAACCAAAGCAATATTAACTAAAC
Organism: Ambystoma mexicanum; assembly: GCF_040938575.1. Taxonomy (NCBI): domain Eukaryota; kingdom Metazoa; phylum Chordata; class Amphibia; order Caudata; family Ambystomatidae; genus Ambystoma; species Ambystoma mexicanum. The sequence continues at coordinate 331,716,978 of NC_090924.1, read as the reverse complement.
CAACACATCTCTAACTATTAAACATTTATACAGTAACCGTGGCCTAACAGAATATTACACAAGTAGAGTTCCATAACCTGCAAAGAAAATTTTCACACAGTGCGAATATATCTTAGGCAGTCCTTCAACAATTCAAACCCTAACTAAGAGGCAATCCAGTCCCTACGATGAGTGGAGCCTTGAGCTGAAAAGTACATTCAGTGCTGGAGCACGCTATTGTGCGGTTAAGTTCAAGACGGGGTCTCTTCAAGGGGGTGTAGCGACTCAGGAAGGTGGATGAGGTGATGAAGAATAACTTCCCACTATTCAAGGAGGGTCCCCAAGAGGGCAGAGCACGTTCCAAAAATTGGGAATAGCTCAGTAGCACATGCTACCCCGATAAACGGAGAGTGGCCCTCAGGGGACACTCGTGTGTAAAAGTCTATGGATGCGCCAGGAGTCACCAGTAAGGGATGAAAGTACTTACTGACCCTCGGCACAGTCTGGACAAAACTTCGCCAGACAAGTCCAGATCGTTTGCAGGTTCAAATCCTGCAGTTGCGCGGCTCTGCAGCTTTCAGGGGCTGCGTTCCGGAATGGATTCTGTGGCAGGACAGTGTCGATTTCTCTCCTCCTGGTGAAGTGTAACGCTCACCTTGTTTCCACGGGGACGCCCCACGACAAGCCAGTGAGGTCTTCGGGACCTCTCCACCCTTCTTGGAGTTCAGGCTGTCGAGGATTGGCTCTGGAAGATAGGAGGTGAAGTTTAACTGCTGTTCTCTCTGTGGCAACCCACCACCCGAGTTCCCTTGCAGTTTCCCCAGGAGACGTTTCTCACCTCGCGTTCTATAAGGGTGCGCTCTCCTTCCTGCCGCGCTGGGCAGGGGTGCGTCGTTAATGGCTCCGTACCGCTGAGTTTCTTCACTGGCGAGGGCCGCAGTCCAGACCGGCTGCGACTCTTTCTTTTCAGGTAAGTCTTATTTGGAGAAAACAATGTCTTAGTTTGGCTTTGCACTAGTAACCTTCTCGCTTCTTCTTGCAGGTGCTAAGAGATGCGATGGAAGCCGGAGCCAAGTTCGAGAAGGTAAGATGGAACGCCAAGCGGCGCTGATAGCGTCCTTGCAAATGGCTAACCTGTGCTATTGTTCGTCCTACAGGTCGAGACGATCCGAAGGTGAATGGTTCCCAGGAATCCTATGACGAAAGATGTCTTGAAGATGGTGGAAAAGGACAGCGAGCGTTGGGTGACTCAATCGCTGAAAGATGCTGCAGAGCAGGTAAGGATGGCGATGGTTCTTGCCTTAGACAACTTCGATTCCCAGAGGATGCCGCCGAGCAGGTAAAGATGGCGATGGTTCTTGCCTTGGGCGATTTCGAGTGCCAGAGATGCTGCAGAGCTGGTGAGGATGGCGATGGCACTTGAGGTCTGGATGCAGAGCAGGACCCGGTGAACGTCACGCTGCAAAAGCAGAATAACGCGAAGCGCATGCTTCTAATCGGGTGTGGTTTAAATAGCCAGGTGGTATCCCAGGTGCCTTTGCGGCGGGCCCCGTCCTGGATGCTAGACCGCTGAATGCAGTTCCCCAGTATTCCACATGGGGGCGGCCATACTTGCCCATTGCCCATTGAAACTCCGTCCCAGCATGTGTCTCCGATGCCAACGGCGCCAGGACTGACTCCAAGGAATCCAAGGGGGGCCGAATAAGGTCCTCAGGGCCCCGTGAGCCCTCGGTGGGGATGAGATCGTGACATGAAGAGACCAGGCCAGTTCTACAGCAGCGTGTCTTAGGGCACAGGGGGGCACCGCAGCAAGGCACCCACCAAGATCGTCACCACAGCTGGGCGACACAGTGACCGCGTAGGCTCGGGTTCAGGCGTATTCTCCTAATTTCAGACCTTGAAATGCTAGGTGTACGAAACTTGGGGGGAGAGTGCCTTATACCCAGAGCTTACAGTCTCCAAAGGCTCAAGTCGAAAGCTTGAGACAGCGGCGGTTCCTGGGAAAAAGTCCCGTATGAGCTGGTCAGTTCACTGGGCGGTCCAGTAACACTTCCGAGCAGGCTCGTTTGCAGACTAAGCAGGAGGTGCAGAGAATAGTTGGTCTCACTTTTCCAATGGGCCAAAGCGCCCTTCCAGGCCTTCTGTAATCCATGTGAAACAGGGGCTCCGACAGGACAACAGCGGGGTCAGGTGGGTCCACGGATCTGCTTCAGCGGTTCAGGATACTTGGCTCCTTTACTAAGTTTGGTGTGAACTCACAAGATCGACCGAGAATGCGTATAAGGTGCATTCTCTTATCCAGAATCTCCTTTGCGCCAAAACAAAGAGAAACCAATAGGAGATCTGCTCACATTCAGCCATCCCAGACGTGGACCAATCACGGACCAGAGTGGTCACAGTCATTCCCAGCACACCAGACATCCTGGCACCCAGGATGTGTATTGGGACTAGACAGCTCCAGCCCACATCCTGGGCACATACACAAGGCATGCAGAAGCCTGTGAAAGCTTTGATTTGCACAGGGGTCTGCATGACCAAACAAGGAATTTCCTAGGTCTTTTCGACCTGGGGAAAGCAAACCGACACAATGGCCAAAGGACAGAACAAAGGACCTTGTGGCATGGCCATTTTAGGCACTGGCCACTGTCCTGGGCCAAACACGGTAAACGCGGTTTGGACCATAGAAAAGAGTAAAACATGCTTTAGAAGTAACTGCTGCCACCAGCTCTGTCTGGGCACACTTGTACATTCATGGGCACACTTGTACATTCATGAAAAATCCTTTGAGGTTGTCTAGGGCCTTAAAAATGAAAAAGGGACCCCAGCGCATAGTACTGTAAGGTACATTGAGCACTGATAAAATGTTATTAAGAAATAGCAACAAAGTGAAAGATTTAGGGAAACAAAGTCTCCCATTATTGACAGTTTGGAGGGCATGTCAGTTTCCCCATAATAAAATGAGCAAAAGCCCAGCGTAGAACAACAGAAGGCTGGGCTCCACTGGTAAAAGTCAGGCTAGGATGGTCAGACAACAGCAAAAGGTTGGGGGGTTCACAACTGAAGGGAAAATTACCCATGAATGGAAATCTTTCCTAACACAGCACACCTGTAAGAGAAACCCTTGCAGGAGAGTATACCAGGCAAATTCAAGACATAACAGAATAAACATAAAGATCTATCAGGTTTGTAAGTGTGTGCAGTGCATATATACGGAAAGGCTTGGCACAAAAGTATACCAGGGAGATTTCAGTCACAAGAATATATCTATGAGAAAAGACCCAACAGGAGAATGTACGAGGTAGGCTAAAGCTGCAAAAGTATATTGTTGGCCCCGCCGGGAGTGCGGTTTTGCTTTCCTCTCTTTTTTTGTTGATTATATATATATATATATATATATATATATATATATATATATAGACAACTCAGAGATTCAGAATGTTGCAAGTTATTGGACATTGATCCCACAGCGCAAATGAACGACAAACTATTCGAGCTGTTGGTTAAATGAAAAGAGAGGCCTACTTGACAAAGATATGTCCAAATACTTACATCCAAAATTCCCGGTGATGCCCACCATCTATTTTTTGCCCAAGGTACATAAAAATAAAACAAGACCACCAGGGAGGCCTATAATTACACTTTGTGGAGCACTCTTTGAAAAGGTGTCTAAACTAGTGGATGAAACGCTAGTAAAATTTGTCACGAGTCTACCGTCATACTTGAGAGACACTAAGGACTTCCTTAACAGAATTGACGGAATACCTTGGGAAAAAACGTACTTGTTAGCAACACTGGATGTGGTCTCCCTTTACACATCAATCAAACATACGGATGGCTTGAAATCATGCGAGTATTTTTTACAAACCAGATCACTTAACTACTTAGAACATGGGAAGATGATTTTAGAGTTGACCAATCTTTGCTTGACGAACAATAGTTTTCTGTTCAACAAGAACTTTTACACACAATTGCAAGGAACAGCCATGGGAATGATCTTTGCTCCCCATACGCCAATTTAACTATGGGCTGGTGGGAGAAGTTTACAGTCTGGACCCCAACTAACAGTCACTATACAGATAAAGTAGTATTTTGGTTACGCTATATAGATGACCTATTTGTAATTTGGCATGGACCGATTGATGAATGGTTGGAGTTTGTTAAGTCGCTTAATGTGAATGAACTAAACTTGCAGTTCACCGAGTGCCACAACAAGACTGCTATCGTTTATTTAGATATTCTTTTTTTAACTGTGGCACAAGGTGTACTAGTGACTGAACTCTATTGCAAACCCACAAACTCCAACATACCTTAACATGCAAAAAGCAACCACCCTACAGCCCTTAAGTGGAGCACACACTATGGCGAATGTATTCGTATAAGGCACAACTGTTCCCAACTTGAAACCTTTGATAAGGAATACATAAGTATGGCCTTAAAGTTCCAACAAAGAGGTTACCCTAGGGAAGTGTTGGAAAGAGCGTATAACAAAGCACGAGAAAAGGATCGCTATACTTTATTGATGTCCAAAGTTCTAACCCAGGCAAACCCAGATGCAACAGACACTAGACTCATCTTGACGTATAGTAAAGCTTCGAATAACATACGCCACATAATGCATAAACACTGGCATATACTTAAACAAGATCAACATCTGGGAAGTATTTTGGGAAATAACATCAATATCACTTTAAGATGCTCTACCTCGCTCAAGGATAACCTAGTATCCAGCTATATGAGCCCTAAAACCATCCCAACAAGTCACGGTTGGCTTAGTGCCAAATCAGAAGGTTTTCAGAAATGCATGAAATGCAAGGCATGTACATTTGCCAAAAATACCAAAAATTACCTCCATCCTGTACTACACAAAAATGTGATTATAAAATCGAGGATCACTTGCGAAACAGAGTATGTTGTGTATGTCCGTGTGACAAATGGTATGTGGGGAGTACCATTGGCAAATTGAAACTTAGGATACTTCACCGCATAAAAGCCATTAAAAACATCAACCCCACATACCCCGTGGCCTTACATTTTCAGGAACAACATGGAGGGACACTTGAAGGTTTTGCTTATTTTGGCATATACACTGTCCTGAAAGCACCAAGAGGAGGTAATCGGGAGCTCTTCCTCAGACAATCTGAGTCAAAATATATCCTAGACCTGGAAACAAAGAAACCAAAGGGCCATAATCTGGACGAAGAACTTTATACTTTCTTAGGCACTTAAGCACAAAGATTGTATTTGTATTTGGAACTTATAATGAATGTACCTTGCATAGACTCTAGATATATTTTTAGCATCTTCTCATCATCATTTTTCTACTTACAGAGACTTTTTGTAACTTTTTGTAACCTTTAGTACAATCTTCATTTTTTACACAGGTGGTTTTTTAGCAATTTATTATGAAATTGACTAATTGTATATAGGGGCTTATATAATGTTGTAGCAGGAAAGCTTTCACATTACCATTTAGGATTGAGAAACTATCATTTCAATATTTCACTCACACAAGAGAAATTGAGTGAATTTTAGACTCTCTCCATTTCTGCTATCTTATTTTATACTTCTTTCTTTTTAAAGGATGGGCAATGCTTTTGCTTCAACATTTAGGAACACATGACAACTGGCAGCTTAATAATTCTATGTACACTATCCATTCTTTCCTTTTTAAACTGCACACACGGTCAGCAAATATTTTAGGTGTTTTACAAGGTATTAAGGTTTTATTATGATGCTTTTATTCCTTTGTGTCCATGTATTCTAATAACATCCAGTTTACTAGGTAATGTAAAATATGGTTATCCAATATCTTGATATTACATGCACTAAGCACTTTATGTATCCCTACATATGGAATACCACTATTTAGCTGCTAATTGCACATTGCACTTTATTAATATTAAGTTGTATATTGCATATTGGCACAGACAGTATAAATAGGCATTTGCACTTTAAGGAGGTCATTCTTGACATAGGAACTTTAACATAGCATTACCATAAGCACTATGCACTTTAGTTAAAGCACCTTATCACCTTGTGAGAATTACATCTAACATTACATATATTCTATACCCTAAGATCCAACTGGCCAGCCATCACATAAAATTGCAGCATTTATCTCTAGAAGGTACACAGAAAGACACAGATGTTGTATTGAAATGGCAACTTCCCGGATTTGCTGGGTAAGATTTAAGGGTCACTTTGATCGCGCACTTGTCCGATCCATGTGTCCATTTCATCTAATTGTGCACAGTAACATAAGCCTAAATTGCTGTAGGCTTTTCCATTTTTGGAACGTAAATGGCAATCAGGCAGCACACATGCAGACATGACATTAAGCATATACTATATGCAAGCTGCAGTTGTGATGGTTTACAACCAATATTTTGGACATAATACCAATGTTGTGCAGTTTCAAATGCTGTTCAGAAATGTGGCACATTTAGTGGCCATTTTTATGTCTTTTATGCTTTTTTGTATACATTCACGTGAATTTACAATGATTTACCATGTTGTGCCTAATGTTCAGAGATGGCGGATTTTGTCAACAGGCAGGTTGTATGTGTACGTTGCTCTATACACAGGAACCATAGAGAGCAAGCCAGTTCAAAAGTCCTTTCTCTGTGTCCACACCCTAAACGTGTGTTTTTTTCTTTGTCCTTGACATTTAATGAATTAAAGAAATATAATTTTTTGCCTGGTAACCTGGTTTCCTGACTCAAATGTTTAGCGTGGACCATACGCTCTGAACTGCTTTCTGGAGTGCACTCTGTTTACTTTGTACCGCTGTACAAGGTTTATTTTCATATATATATATATATATATATATATATATATATATATATATATATATATATATATATATATATATAGAAAGTCCTGGAAGGAGAGTATAACAGTCAGATTCAAGTCACAAGAGAAAAGCCCTAGCAGGAGAGTATTCCAGGCGAAAGCAAGTTACAAGTGTGTTCTTGTAAGAGAATTCCTGGCAGGAGAGTATACCAGGTAGAAACAAGTTGTAAGCATGTTTATGTGAGAAAGCCCTTTCAGGAAAGCACACCAAGCATTGTCAAGTTGAACAGTGTGTAATATACAGTACCCAAGGAAGTCCTGATAAGGATACATCAGGACTAGCCAAAGGCTGTGGAAACATATTAAAGAGGAGATTACACCAGGTATCCCTAACAATTTGCAGACTAACAGCCAAGTTGGTTTGTATACCAGTTGTGTTGTTGATCAAAAGAAACTGAAGGAACTGATATTCTTGAATATAAAACAGAGTGAAGATAAATCCAGGGGAGGGATCCACCCTCTGGAACAAGAAGCTCTATCCCTCTGGAACTTTGTGTGTTGTAGTTACGCATTTCCTTATTGAACATTTGTACACTACTAAAAGCCAGAGGCATGTTGTCTCGGCAGGATAGCTCAGGGAAAATGTGCTCGCTTTGGAAGCAAGACAACACGGAGCACCACAGGTTCGATCCCTGGGTCCGTGCTTAGAAACCTCTGGGTATTAAGCATGTTATAAATAACCGATCATATCATATCATGTTGCCTTCTCTAGCATGGGGTCTGGAATGGATTCACACATTCATGAAGATTCCCCGTCGTCAGGCTGGGAATCCTCGGTAAAAGAAAAAACAGTTTCACTTTCACTTTAAAACTCTATTCCTCCTCTAAACCAATCACTGTCCTCTGGGTCATACTGCCCCCATCCAATGACAATCCATTCCCGAAGCACCACCTCTGGCAGCCATCTTCAGAATTTTACCACACACTTCAGTGTTGGGAGTCCTCGAGATCCTCTCTGAGCTATTTTGTACTTTTTTCCACGTTTTTGGCAGAAAGGTTCTATTTTTGTTCCATCAGAGCCCATGTGCTACTACCTTCATCGGCCGACAATGGCGATTCGTTGTCAGTGAAGTTGCGTGCCCTTTGAGGGAGGATTTTCTTCAAAGTTTCTGGAAGGCCGTCTTGTGCCTACTTCACGCCCTCCAACCATGACTGAGGAGAAAAAGGAGGCAACCACACTTTTGAGGCCCTGCACCCAATACGGGCTAAGGAACATCTTTGTTGAGGACAAATATCAGAAGTGTCTGTACTGCATGCACCCGGACCACAACGAGGATGGGTGCGAGATATGCCTGAGCTTCTAAAAGAAAACGAAGAAAGACAGGTATCTGGCAGCATGGCTCAAGTCGAGCAAGGGCCCTGACCCGTGCCCGAGCAAGGTCCTACCTCACCCTGGACCAGGGGCAGTCTCTCTCCGGAAAGTAGGAGGTTGAAGTCCTTTGAGGACACTCCATCCGTTGAGATCCAAGAGAAGGCCAAGAGCCACAAGGCTGATTCTGCTGGGTTCGCCGCTGATGTGGGTCCCAGGTCCGATAGACCGCAATCGCCACCGCCGTCCTTCTCATCAGCCAGCCTGTCATCAGGTTCCTCCTCAAAGAGGAAGTCCTCCATCCCGGCCAAGTTACGGGACAAATCGGAAAAACAAAGGAGTAAGAGAAAAATTCCTCACAGGAGGATCGTCAGGCGCAGCCAAAGACTCCGTCGACCACTTCGTCGACATCCTTTGGGCCAACCGCTACAGCGGGTGGTACCTACCCAACGAGGGTGGTCCCTACAGCGCAGAGAGTATCCCTGCCTCCCAGGCACGACACGGCCACCGAGGCAGCAACGAAAGCTGCGGCCACCCCTGGTGTAAAGGCACCAGTTCAAGTCCCAGTACACACCCCTCAGCAGGGGAAAAGGGGGGGCGAGGAGGCCCCAAAGCAGCCCTCCATGATTTATGTTTAGCCAATGGACATCTCATCCACAGATGACGATGACCAAGCGTCCGTCCATCCACAGCCGAGGGACATATCCATGGACATCCTGTCAACTCTCCACACCCTAGTGGCTGAGATCCAGCAAAGGTTGCCTCCAAAGTTCCAGCTGGTGCCCGAGGAAACCAAGAAGGAGGGCATTCCTATATCAGTGATGGGAGTCCAAGAGGAAGACGATCATGGCAGTACTCTTTTTAGATGACATTTGGGAAGAAGACCAAGCCCTCATGAAAAACCCATGCATGGCTCCAACCAAACACAGGTTGGAGAAGAAATACAGGGTTTCGGGACTCTGCACCCAAGTGCTTGAGGTCACAACCGTCGCCAGACTCAGTAGTGTCGACTGCAGCAAGAAAACGTTCAGCCAACCTGGCCTCTGCATCATCAGTTCCCCCGAACAACGAGGGGAAGAAGATGGATGCCATGGGGAAGAGAGTCATCTACACAGCTGCATCCACGATCAAGATGGCTAATGCTCTGACTATCTTGTCCCGATACGACCGGGAACTTATGTACAAGCTGGGCCCTGTCCTGGAATTCTTCCCAGATGACAAGAAAACTGAGGCTCTTACCTTCTTTCAGGAAGGGGAGGTGGCGTCGGACCATGCCATTACAGTGGCACTGGACATCGCTGACACAGGCTTCCGACATATGGGAAATAGAGTTTGCCTTCATCGGTAGGGATGGTTGAAGCCCACTAACTTTCGCCAGGACGTTCATGCGAAGGTGCTGGACATGCCTTTCGATGGCGAAAGTCTGTTCGGGAAGGCGGTCGACAAATTCCTTCAAGCCATAAAGATGGACACGGAGATGGCGCGTTCCCTTGGCACTCTGCAGCCACATCTCTCGTCGTCTTTTCGCTCCTCCATGGAAAAATCGAGCAGATTATCCAAGGGATACTCCACGTCGTACAGGCAACCTCCCTGATCCTCTATGCAGGAAGCCTACAGGGGTCTCTCCCAAGCCTACGTATGCAGAGGTCAGAGTTGCCGTCGCCCACAGGGCTGTGTGCTGTGCCTAAGCAAGCCTGAACTGGCCAAGACGTCGGGCCCACACCCGTGCAGCCCGATGGGTGGCCGGCTGACAAGATTGGTCAGCGAGTGGAAGAAGATCACCACCGACAGATGGGTGCTGGACGCTCTCGCCCAGGGACACACCTTGGAGTTCCAAAGCAGGTGCCCTCGAATTCCACCGGTTACCTGTCAGGAGCAGCACATCCCTCAGCTCCTGGAAGAAGTGCGAGCCATGTTACGGAAAGGGGCGATATTGCTCGTTCCCCAACGGCTCCAGGGCTCCAGAGTCTATTCAAGATACTTTCTGGCCAGAAAGAAGACAGGTGATTGGAGACCCATCCTGGACCTGCACCGTCTAAACAAAGTACTTGAAATCCCAAAAATTCAGGATGCTCATGTTACAAAACATGTTCGGCCAACTGGAGGAAGGAAATTTCTTGACGTCGTTGGACCTAGAGGATGCATACTTCGATCAACACTACTAGTTCAAGGCCCTACCTTTCGGCTTAAAGTCGGCCCCAAGGGTGTTCACAAAATGTCTGGCTCCAGTTGTGGCCCGCCTGCATCTGCAGAGTGTGCACGTATGCCCGTACATGAACGATTGCATGATACGAGCCCGGACCTGGGAACTGGTTGACGAGCACACAAAGGAGACCGTCCGGCTACTGATGGAGCTGGGATTCTCTGTGAATTATCTGAAGTCCTGCTTAACGCCATCACAGAACGTGCTGTTCCTCAGTGCCAGACTCAACACAGTGGCTTTCCTGGCATCCCCATCGGAGGAGAGGGTAGTAGCCATTCAAGGGAAGTACAGCGGCTGTCGGCAGCGAAGACGGCCACGGTTCAGACCATCAGCCTTTGCTAGGCATGATGTCATCCTGCATCTACCTCGTCCGTCTCTGCAGGATACAGATGCAACCCCTACAGGAATTCTTGGATGCACGTTGGATACAAGTGTCTGGGAATTTTGCGTACAAGATCCCCCTCAACGAGGAGTTCCTGCAGGTGATAGAGTGGTGGGGACTACATTCCCGCATCGCCCAGGGGATGGGATTTCAAACCCTGCCATATCAGGAGATGGTCACCACGGATGCCTCTCTGGAAGGTCATGGAGCAACACCGGATGTCTACACGCCAGAGGTCTGTGGCTTCCGGAGGAGAAGGATCTACACATCAACATCTTGGAGTTAAGGGCAGTGCTCTGGGCCCTCAAGTCTTTCCTACCATCTCTAAGCGGCAAGGTGGTGTGGAGCATCATGAACAAAACCACCACCATGTTCTACATCAGGAAGCAAGGGGGCACTCGATCCGCAGCGCTCTCCAAGGAAGCTCAGGATTTGTGGCATTGCGCCCTCAGGCAGGGGATGTTCCTCGTCCCATTCCACGTAGCAGGCGTCAAGAACACCATCGCCGACTCCCTTAGCAGGGAGCTGCGCTCCTGCTATCAGTGGGAAATTCGTCAGGATAAGTTGGACCATCTGTTCATCAAATAGGGCAGACCTCTGACCGATCTTTTTGCAATGGCGGCAAACTCAAAATGGCAGAAGTTTGACAGCAGATTCCACCAAACGAGGAGCATGGGGGACTTGTTGTCCTTCCTGTGGGAAGGTCTGTTTCTGTACACCTTTCCCCGTTTCATCTCCTGCTACGTGTGATCAACACACTAAGACAGTGTCGGTGCAAGATGATACTCATCGCCCCGGCGTGGCCGAGGCAGATTTGGTATCTGGACCTACTCAGTCTGTCAATGTCGCCTCCATTCAAGTTGCTGGTACTTCTGGATCTGCTCACCAGGGAGAGAGGCGCAATCCTTCATCACGACCCAGAATCTCTGAACCTGAAGGCATGGCTCGTGCAGCCTTAAAGTTTGGAGGTTATGGGTTGCCAGCGGACTGCAGCTAGGTCCTCACCAAAGCCAGGGCGTTGTCCACTCTAAAGTGCTATGGCCATAAATGGAAGCATTTTGCTACATGGTGCCGGTTGCCGAAAATTACCCCTGTGAGGGTTACGGACCCACAGATTCTTCCATACTTGCTTTCCTTGGCAAACACTGGGCTGGCTCATGCATCCATCAAGGTACGCCTGGCGGCCTTCTCACGTTACACCAGATCCCCGGGAAGATCTTCTCTGTTGTCCCACAGACTTGTCAAGGAGTTTCTAAAGGGGCTTTTTCGGTCATTCCCTCTGGTAAAGGTGCCTGCCTTGGCATGGGAACTCAACGTGATGCTGAAAAGACTCATGGGGCACCTTTCGAACCTATGCATCAAGCCCCTCTCAATTTTTTTTCGTGGAAGACGGCATTCCTTGTGGCCATCACCTCAGCCAGACAGGTGGGTGAGATGCAGGCCCTATCCTGCAAGCAGCAGTATCTGACTTTCCATGAATCAAGGGTGGTACTGTGTTCACACCCCACTTTCATGCATTAGGTTCCGTAGGAATTCCACCCCAACAAGCCTTTGGTGTTGCCTGTTTTTTTCCCTAACCATTCGTTGCCGACAGAGAGGACCTTGCATTCGCTGGACGTTGCTTTGCTCATGCCTTGAAGTTCTATATGGCACGCACAAAGAGTTTTCGGAAGACTTCTCAATTGTTGTGATCTTTGGTCCTGTCAATCATGGGAAGGCCTTGTCCAAGGCTTCCATCTCAAGATGGCTCTCCGGCTGCATCATGCACTGTCATCGGCTGGCTAACTAGCCTCTGCCGGGCCGTCCAAGAGCCCACCTCACCAGAGTGATCGCTACGATGACCGCGTTCCTTTCTGGTGTGCTCCTCTTCGACATCTGCAGTGCTGTAATGTGGAGATCCACACATACCTTCACAAAATTCTACTGCATAAACAGGGACTCCAGGGAGGAGTCCAGAGTCGGCCTGGCAGTGCTACGCAACCTGTTCCCTTGAGGTGAGTCTGTTCCATGGGTAAGTGTTAATTGCTTCTGTTGAGTCTTGCCACCTGCCGTGGTTGTGTAATCTTGTACTGCTGTGTATTCGTTATTCATGATCATGTGAATCCATGCCAGACCCCATGCTGGAGAAAGTTTATGTTACTTACCTGTAACTATTGTTCCCCTGCATGGGTCTGGCATGGATTCACATGCAAACCCTCCCTCTGGCCCCTCTCCGGCGGCTCTTGGTCATACTGCCACTTCACTGAGAGGTGAGGTTGCTCTCTGCAACCATTTTAAAGCTGCTCATTGTTGCTTTGTACTGTTTTAACGTTGGGTTTTGCAGCTTTTATAGTGTTGATTGTGGGTCATGAACTCACCAAGATTGATTGTTATTTTTAAATCGTATGCATTAGCTTTATAGAAATCGCTCTTATTACGGTTGCTCCTCCCTCGTGGGCTTTCTGAGTCCTTTCCTCGACCTCCCGCTAGTCCTCTTTCTTTGTCCTCCAAGTAGGCGGTGCTTCACCTAACTCACGATCCCTCTGGCATTTATGTATCGGAGAGAGGCACGCTGAAGACAAGCCCATCTGTGCCCATCCGGGACCAGTCCGGGCTGTGGGCAGTGGCTTATGATGGTATTAGCCACCCCCCTGATCGTACCACATACACTCATGATGAAGTAATAGCTCTGGCCCCCGCAACATCACTTTGGCCTCCTGGCTTCTCATGTCAACTTGATACCGCTTTGCCGAAGGGGGCTGACATTTCTTCCCCTCTTCTAAAGGGTCTTCTGATTAATGCCCGGTCCGCGGTGGCCCACCGTGACAACATTTTCTATACCCTAGAAACATATAGACCGGATGTGCTATGTATCACTGAAACATGGTTTAACATTCATTCCGGTCCCGACATTATTTTCGCGCCTTGAAACACTTGTGTATAGGCGCGTTACAAATGCCATATCATATCATATCATATCATATCATTATTCAGATGCTACCTAATAACTATACCATTCTTCAACTGAACCGGCCAGCCCACAAAGTTGGAAGTGGAGTTGCCCTTGTATTTAAGAACGTTTTTAATTTTCAGGTAATACAATTTGCTCATAACCTCACCTGCAAGTTACTTCTCATTAAGATGCAGTTTTCTTTGGAATATTCTGTTTATTTCCTTATTGTTTATCGCCCTCCGGGCTATGCCACTAATCAGTTTGTGGCTGAATTTGTACAAGTTTTAGCTGATCTAACCTTAATCTATCCTAAAATAGTTGCACTTGGAGATTTTAATCTCCATCTTAATCAGCCACCAAAACCACAAGCCTGTAAACTTATCTCCTCACTAGCAGACTATGACTTCTCTTTACGTAATCACAGTCCTACGCACGCAGGTGGCAATCAGCTTGACCTGGTCTTCTCCAATATTCCGGACCTTCAGTCATTTGGTCCTTTACTAGCGCTCTGGTCGGATCATTATTTGATCCCTTTTGCCATTCCTTGCGTACAATCAAAAAACAAACCAAGCCCTCTAATGAAATGTCAACGTTGTTGGTCAAAGGTTCCTATTGAGTCTATTTCTGACTCTATTGAAACACTAACCCATCAGAGTAGGAATAAATGCACGAATCCCTGTAATGCATTAGTGGCAGATCTAAAGCATATGGCTGACACTTTGGCTCCCTCTCAGTTACTGCCCTCTCGTACTGTACCCTCGCCCCCCTGGTACTCTCCAGAATTGAGGTTGCTGAAGCAAAAGTGCTGTGGTTGTGAACGGAAATGGCGCCCTCTTGCCTGACTCCTCTACGAAATTGGCTTGCACGCAAAGTACGGAACGCCTATCATAACCCCATAACAATAGCTAAGGCTCATTATTATGCTAACCATATCTTGAATGCCTCTTGTTCATCGGAAGAGCTTTTTAAGGTAGCCAAAGAGTTGTCTACTCCAGCCGGTCCTCCATCTATGGTTTCTCGTATTTGAACTCATTGTGTGTTTTTTTCAAGAGAAGATGTGTGTCATACGTTAAAAGATATGCGCGGAAAGATCCACCTTCCCTATTGTCATGGATCTGCCTGATAGAACAGCCGTTTAACATATTCAATTTTATGACAGTCACAGAAACCATGGTTCTAGCAGCCCTATCTAAACTGAAATCTGCATCTCTGATTACCTGATTCCGCTTTATATTCTTCACGATCTCTCTGAGCAACTTGTTCCCCTCTTTACGAAAGCACTTGAATACTCGTGCACCACTGGTTTTATTCCCAAGTCTCCTAAAAAAGAAAACATCTTGACCCATCAGTCGCTGAAACTTATCTTCCCATCTCTCTTCTGCCTGCCATGATAAAACTGCTCGAGTCTATTGTCACTCCCCAGCTCTCTGCCTACTTTGAGACCAATCACATTCTCCATCCTCTTTAGGCCGGCTTTCGCCCAGGCATGGGCACTAAGTCTGTGATGGTTTTCCGCAGGGCTCAGCTCTCTCCCCACTGCTTTTTAATGCATACATGGTTACGTTGGCCAAACTCATTTCCAGCTATGGTGTGCACTTTTTTACCTATGCTGATGATACCCAGATTATCTTTGGTTTAGATGTTCCCAAGGAAAATCCGCCCAAAAGCTGA
This sequence comes from Ambystoma mexicanum, assembly GCF_040938575.1. Classification (NCBI taxonomy): domain Eukaryota; kingdom Metazoa; phylum Chordata; class Amphibia; order Caudata; family Ambystomatidae; genus Ambystoma; species Ambystoma mexicanum. The sequence goes on along the minus strand of NC_090924.1, from coordinate 331,701,650 downwards.
AAGAGTGCCTTTCAGAAGTAGGAGTGTGGATGGCGAACAAATTGGCTAAAGCTAAACAGAGAGAAAACTGAGATCTTGATAGTTGGTCTGCTTTCTGCTGGACTATGCTAGACCCCAGAATACTGGCCTTCATCACTAGGTCCTTGTGCGGAACCCTCCACCTCAGTTAAGAGCCTAGGTTTCAAAATCATGGCCTCTGGCTCTAGAGAAGCCCAAATCTCTTCAGTTTGTCAAACTGGTTTTGTCAAACTTAAAGTTTTGAAGAAGGTGCTTCCCTTTCTCCCGAATGATGTCCGGTCAAATTGTGGCCACTTCCATCATGGGATCAATCGATTATTGCAATGGAATCTATCTTGGTCAACCAAAGGCTCCTCTCCAACCGCTTCAGATTCTTCAAAACACTGCAGCCTGGCTTGCCCTAAATGCCCCTAGATTCTCCCATTCTCATGATCTTCTTCTGCGCCTTCACTGGCTTCCGGTCAGGAGCTGATTACATTTTAAGATTTTATGTATTGTACATTGCGCTATTCATCGTGCCGGGGCTGAATTTCTTCAATCTAAACTCTCACTCTACCAACCGAAGAATCCGTTTTTGCTGTCTATCCCCTGCTTCCAGCGAGCCCGTGCGGGAGGCAGTCCCTTCTCTGTGCTTGCCCCATCACTGTGGACTACCCTTCATCTTCAGATGTGGGGTACCACTGTTTTTTCCACTTTTCGTAAGCAGCTTAAAACACTGCTGTTCTTAAGCTTGTTGCAACCTCTCCCTCGGTTTAGTGCCTTTATGCTGCCAGGTCTTTTTTGAGCTCTATAAATTCATATACAATACAATACATGCTTACCAACTCTGAAGATGGCTGCCAGAGGCCGGGCTTAGGGAGAGGACTGTCATTGGATGTGGGCAGTATGACCCAGAGGACAGTGACTGGTTTAGAGGAGAAATACATTTTTAAAGTGTAATTGAAACAGTTTTTTCTTTTACCGAGGATTCCCAGCAGTTCTCCAGCATGGGTCTGGCATGGATTCACATGCTCATGAATATTCCCCGTCGTCTGGCTGGGAATCCTCGGTAAAGAAAAAATCAGTCTCAGTTTCGTTTCTGAACTGTCTTTCTAGCAATAACCAATCACTGGTCTCTGGGTCATACTGCCCCCAGCCAATGACTGCCCTCTACCTAAGCCCCTGTCACGATCCACCGTCCCTGGAAACTATGGTGGAAATGGAAGAAGGGCTACTGAGTGGAAACTAATGCAGCGCTCTAGATGTTTACGGCGCGTCACATACAAATATGCGTCACGCCAAAGCGACGATGCTTTGCAACCCTCCTTCTTTGGGTATACACGCTTGTTCTCCGTCCACTGTTCTCGTGGTTCCCGCTGCCTTCCTGCCTTCCGTGCTTTGTCTTCTCCGTACCTCCTTCCTCACTTTCTCCTAGCCGTTCGTTCTGTTCTACCGACCGCCATTCTGTCCCTCCTCTGCGCTCCGCTTTCCTTCGGAGCGTTCTTCCACTCCGAGCCTTCTCAGAATTTTCTCCCTTACTCTTACTCTTACCTTGTGTTCCTACAATGCATCTGTTAACACGCATTTGCGTATCCTCTTCAATACCTTCTAGAAAGACTGAATACGCCATTTTCGTCTCACGAAGTAGACTGCACTCAAGAACCGCAGTTTAACATCGTCCCAGGGATTTTCAGCTTTGCTTTTCCCTGGTCGTGGGGCGGTCCCCCTGGAGGCCCCCACTGCCAGGCTGCTTGCTAGTGGCCTCCGGCGGGGCTCTTCCTAAGACTCGTCCAAAAAAGCCGGAGCACGCCTGGAGAAGCCAGAGGGAGATATCTTCAGATGACTCATCCAAGGAATCACGGACAGGTGAGGAGGAAGGGGAATCTGGGTCAGAAGAATTGTTCTTGGATAGTTTACCCCACATTCCTGAGAGCCCTCCTCTGGCAGCCATCTTCAGATTTTTACCGCAGGTTCAAGTGTTGGGCGTCCTCGTGCTATAGCTCTCGAGCTTTTACTGCGTTTTGCGTTATTTCGAAGAGTTTACTCTTATATCTTCGGTCAATCGAGCCTCAAGCTCCTCCGATTCTACTTCCGATCAACGGGGACCCGTTTTGGAATTTTTCTACACCCCTCAAGGGTGAATTTTTCGTCGAGTTTCCAATTCTTGGAGGATTCCGGAAGATCTTTGAGGCCTACACTGCATGGTCATGGCCCAGGACAAGGGAAACACAACACCAGGATCCAAGCTGTTCAGGAGCTGCCCTGGATGTGGACTGCAGAATGTCTTCAAGGAAGATGGTGCCTCTACTGCTTTCACAACGACAAATCGCATGTGGAAAAGGACTGTGCGTTCTGTCAGACCATGTCCGACCGGACAATGAAGGATCGTCGTACCCGACTCACCAACTGGCTGGAGGGGAAGAGCCCAGCAGCAGGTGAGAAAAAGAAGAAGTCTGAGCGGTCTTCTAAGACCTTTGAGGGCGTGCCGGCGACAAGGGCTCAACAAAAGGCAAAGCACCGCGAGTCCGCGGGCACCGGGAGCGCCGATGGTTCGGGATCCTCGGCTGCCAGGCAGGGCGCAATCTCACCAGTGCCATCAACCACAAGCCAACGCTCTGGCTCGGTGAAGAGGAAGTCGGAGAACCCGGGTAAGCTTCGGGAGAAGCCCCGGTCGATCCCGACGGAGACAGCCGGGGGGAGCGAGGCAGAAACCCTCCCCCTAAGGTGAAGGCCTCAGGCGCACCCAAGGTGGTGAAGGCCCTGATTCACCCGGCGAAGGCCTCTATTGAAGGAGTCGTGGCGGCCCTGGCAAACGCCTATGGAGGTTTCCCCAGTGGAGATGACTTCCGGGCCTAGAGTTTCCCTGCCACCCCAGAGGGAATCCTCTTTTCAGCCTATCGATAAGACCCCCGTGAAACTCCGGGTGGAGAAAGAGGGGGGGGCACGGTAGCCGTAACAGACACGGATACCACCTCTGAGGATGAGCTGGCTAGCGTCCAAAGGATCCCGGACAAGAAGTTCGAGGAGACCAGGGCCCACGGGAATGATCCCGACGAGGATGGCGAAGAGAACAACGGAGGGGCCGACGAGGAAGACCGTGCCGTGGAGGACCCCAAGCCCCAGCCGTCGGGCCCGTTGCAGCTGTTGACTTTACCACAGGACAATTCAGGAGCAATCTTGATGGCGATACAGACCCTGTGTACGGAGATAAGGACAAGGTTGCCCTTACCCCCTGCAGACGACCCAGCGGCGCCTGGACCGTCAGGAGCCCACTGTACAAGCGGAGGCAAATCCATCCTCCTCCTCCCTTCCAGCCTTCACCTCCATCCCCTCCGCCGAGGGATGGGACGGAACGGAGATGGCGACGACGGGGACGGACGACGACGGTGGTGGTGACGGGATGAACCTCCCATCACCCTCTGACCGGGTCTCCCCCGCCCCCGGCGAAATTGGCCCCTTCCACGCATTGATCACAAGGGCATTGGAGCTCTTCCAGCTCTGCCCCGAGGAACAGAAGAAGGAGGTTTTCCTCTACCAACGACGGAGGCCAAGAGGAAGACTGTCCTCTCAGTCCCATTACTGGACGACATCTGGGACGAGGGACTGGCGCTACTGAAGAACCCGTCCACGGCTCCTACTAAGAGAGATCGGTACGAGCAGAAGTACCAGGTCCCGAACTCTGCCCCTGTGTGCCTTAGAGCACAACCGTCCCTGGATTCAGTGGTCTCTGCAGCGGCCAAGAAGAAATTGGCAGGGATGGCGGCATCAACTTCCACTTCCCCACCGGACGGCGAGGGGAAGAAGCTGGACGCCATGGGACGACGGGTTATCTCGTCGGCAGCGACAACCATTAAAGCGGCCAATGCCCTCACGATCGTGGCACGCTACGACAGGGAGCTGTGGTTCAAGATCGCTCCCCTCCTGGACTTCCTTCCAGACGAAAAGAGGGCAGAGGCCCTGGAAATCCTACAGGAAGACCCATGCCAGACCCATGCTGGAGAACAACAGTTACAGATAAGTAACTTGTTCCTTACAGGTAAGTAACTTAAACCTTTTCACCTTAGAGTTGAATTTTAGAATGTGAAGGCCAGAATAGTATTTTGGACACAGGACGTTTTGCTTTGGCCATTCTGACATTGACAGAGCCTTATTTTTGTTTGAGGTAGGGAAACACCTCTTAGAGCAGGGACAGAGAGTTATTTCCCAAAACCCTTTTCTTTTTGTTAATAAATGTTTATGGTGAAAATCATAAGTCTCTGTGTCCGTGTCTCATTCCTGGTCCCTCACACTCTCATAATTGGGGTGGGGGGTCGAGGGTCAGTGAATGGCAGTGAACAGAGAAGGCGCTTTAGGACTGATTTTCTATGCTCTGGCCTGGTAGACAGATGTATGGAAGGCCAACCTAATATTGTGACAGGGACAACTCTGGGAGCTGTAGCCAAACCAGATTAAGGTAGCAAGGCGAGTGGTTTAGGCTAAGTCTCAAGAGGTGGTGGGCCTGAAAGGGGTCCACAATGACCACACACGGTGAAGCAGTCAAGGAACACACTTAGACAAACAGGTAAAAAATACTTCTTTACTCATGGCCAAATAACAGAGTGAAAAATTACTACAAACAGGTAATAATATCACACAGCACTAACACTATGATAAATATACACAATCACTAGGGTAGGGGAAAATACATATCAAACCCCTGAAACAGAAGGTACAGATTAGTATTAGGACTACAGGTCCACAGAGAATAAATACTAACTTCAGAAGTCCATCCCTAAAATGTATGGGGCCTTGTGCCCAAAGGTTCGGCAAAGTTCCATAGTTTGTGAAGCTGGAAAACATGAAGGTAGGGTCTCTGGGGTCCCGTGAACATTTCCAATGGTTAGGGGACAAGTTAATCTGGCTAACAAACGTGCTCCCAACTTTCTGAGTGCTTGGGTGAATAAGCAATGGAAAAGCCAAAGTAATCTAAAAGGAACTGGTAAGTATCGCTATAACTCTCTTCCGGTACTCCGATTCTTCACAGGACTTGCCAGAGCGATTGAAGAAGGACCAAGGTCACTTTTCCCGCTGTCAACCTCAGCCCTTGACTCCCACGGGTTGCAGGTTCGAGCAGCTCTCTGGTCGGTGTCTAATGCTGGTGCAAAGTCTCCCAGTTGAAGAATGCAGCAAAGCTTGATGCACGGCCCCTCTCAGGACAGGAATGGACGCATGTAAGCAGTTTCGAGGACGGCCAACGATGCACAGGGACGCAAAGGGATTCACTTGCCGCGGTCAGACTTTCCCTTCTATCTCGAGACCCCTTGATTCTAGGACCACCACATTTCGCAGAGGTAAGTCTTGTTGCACAAGCTGAGGATCCCCCAAGGTCCAGGCCTCAACACGCAACGGCAATGTCTGCAGCGCGGAAGCCCAAACTCAGAGCTGGTCAGCCATAGGGCGGTCCTGGGGCACTTCTGAAGGCTCTTCTTCGTAGAGCTGACATCGATAATGGATGTTCCCTCCACTCCATGGGTCGCAGCTCCTTCGCAGGACTGCTGGAGATCTTCCACAGGACAAGGCTGTACCAGGGCAGCAGCAGACGTTGGTCACCACGCCTTCTTCTGACAGGTCCACGGCCTCCTTGTAAGTCTTATAGCTGGACAGTAGTCTTGACTCCTTCCGTTTTTTCCAGGATCTCTCTAGAGTGGGTGCAGGGGTCCTCTTATTCAAAAAGCCAGGTATGAGCAGCATCTCCCACTAGCCAATGACAGATCTGGCTCACAAACACACCCCAGTAGTGGTCCAATCAGGACCACTGGCCGCAAAACTCATGCATACCACTCAGGCACACTGGCACCAGTTTGTGGATTAGGACCAGACAGTCCCAGCCCACTACCTGGCAGCAAACACACACAGCTCTTCAGTGGCCCGCCAAAAGCCTCTGCTTTCCCGGGCACTGGAAGTTCATATAAGGATTTTCCTGACCTCACAGGCCAGGGAAAACGCTAAAAGAGAAGATGGCCAAAGGACAAGCGAAAAATCTTGTGGCATGATGGCCATGTTTGACCACTAGCCACAGTTAGTAGCCTAACGCGGTAAGGCTAAAACAAAATGCACCAAACAATGCTAAAACGTCTCTGCTGCCACTAGCTTGTCCATTTAGCACACCTAGAATAATCAAAAATCCTCTGAGTGTTAGTCTAGGGCAAAACTAAAAGTGTACTCCACTATACTGCATTCTAAGATGATTTGTACAATGACAAAAACTACCACAAGTGGTAAAAAGCAACTAAAAGTAGTAACTAAGTAACTAGACTAAGGGAAATAATGTTTCCCAGTACTGGCAGCTTGAAGGCCATGCCCGTTTCCCCATAATGAGCAAAAGCCAGTGTAGTGAAGCTTAAGGCTTCAGTGCACTGTAAAAAGAACAGGTCAGATACAAAAATAAGTGCTACATGTTTGGGGATCCATAGAAATGGAAGGAAAGGTGCAGCAAAGAGGAATCTTTCCTAACAAGGCGCTAGTGTTTGTCAACTTGTAGAGAATAGCGAAGAGCATGCCAGCTTGTGGAGGTGGAGGTCAGAGTGTCCCAGTGGATGAAAGGAGACACTGCATGCTAAAAGCACAAAACATATTTTTTGGTTCACAGTCATTTTATTTAAAATGTTGCTGGAATTAGAAAATAACATACTACTGGACTTGAAAATATATTCAATCTTTAAAGAAAAGGTGAATGCCCTGAGCATTTGCTTGTATCTAGATTCCTGTATGAAACCATTTACGAGTTTAATGCAAGGGAACTGTTTGGTATGTGAATGACAACAAGGAATGTTGCATTTATACTGTAAACATGCTCCTGTCCTGATACAAAGGATGTCCTTATAAAAATGGACAGTTTCTCATTAACAATCAATATTACTGTATATTATAGGTTTTTCATTTTTCTTGAAATGTCTGCTGACCTATTCAACAATCTTCTGGTTATTTCTTGCAGGTGAATACACAATGATTGTGATTGTTGCAAATAAGTACGAAAACCTCACCCAGCGAATTCCAGTACATGTCCACAGTTATTTGGCCAACATATCTTTGGAAGCAGAGGAAGAGGTCCTGGTTGCAGGGAGAGATGTCACCTTTGAAGCACATCTGATGCCTTCGCCGTATGGCGCTCTTCTCGCTTGGGACTTTGGAGATGGCTCAACTCCTTCTGTGGGGCACCTCACTCGAGTTAATCACACCTACATCAACAGTGGATTGTACAGTATCACAGTGACAGCCAATAATACAATTAGTGAGTTGACGACTAGCCTGGACTTCTTGGTCTGGGAGGAGATCACAGGGCTGAATGTCTCCTCAGATGAGGTGACAGAGAAGGGGATGCTTATGATGGTCAATGCCTCAGTGGAGACTGGAGCCAACATTACCTGGGTCTTCGACATGGGAGACGGGACCAAGCTGCAAAAGACTGTGTCATTTGTGCAACATGTGTACACAAAGGAGGGCAACTACACCATCAATGTGACTGCAAGAAACCTTGTGAACTCTGTTTCTCAGTGCTTTCTGGTTCGGGTGTTTGTGCTGGAGGTACTGAAAATTGATCCATCCTCCTGCATCATGGAGCAACCAGAAGTGACCCTCACTGCCCATGTCTCCGGAGATTACTCCAACTACATCTTCGACTGGACCATTGGGGATGGGTCACCCAACATCAGCATCTTTGGAAACTCCATGGTAGTACACAATTTCACGCGGAGCGGCATCTTCCCCCTATGCCTGACCCTTTCCAGCAAAGTAAATAAGGCTCATTATTTCACTACCATCTGTGTGGAGCCAAATATTGTTAATGTCACCATTGTCTCATTCCCACCCTTTCTGAGAGTCGGTGTGGAGCACCAGTTTCAAGTATATGTTTTTCCCCTGTACAAATATACGTATATTTGGAATTTTGGAACTAATGATTCAGAGCGGTACAGTGGTACGGAAGTCAACTATACATACAGGAGCCCTGGGCTGTATCTTGTATCTGTGACAGTGTTCAACAACATCTCATCAAATAATGACACTGCCTTTGTGGAAATACAGGAACCTGTTGGTATTGCGACAATCAAACACAATGGTACAAAGGTCTTGGAAATCGATCAGGTCTACCTCTTTACAGCTTCTGGTAATGCCACAAATGCAAGGTATCAATGGGAGTTTGGCGATGGTACTATTCTGATGGGGCAGCTCGCAACACACACCTACAATAGCTCTGGTAGCTTCACTGTCACCTTGCTGAGTTATAATGATGTCAGTTCTAGTGAAGCAACACTAAATCTTACTGTGAAAAGACGGGTTCATGGGTTGGCTATTAATGCCAGTCGGACTGTGGTCCCGCTAAATGGTTCTGTTAATTTTATAGCAGATCTCCTTGATGGCGATGATGTCCGCTACTCCTGGATTCTTTGTGATCGGTGTACAGCCATTGTGGGTTCATCCACCATATGCTACACATTCCGCTCTATAGGGACATTTAATGTCATTGTGATTGCAGATAACGAGATCAGCTCCCAACACGACAGCATCTTTATTTATGTTCTCCAATACATTGAGGGCCTTCAGATCATTGCCAATGAGGTGTTGGATGGTTGTTGTTTTCCCACCAATAGAACTCTTCTGTTGCAAGCTGTAGTTGGAGAAGGTACCAACATCTCTTACACCTGGACTGTTCTGAACAAAGATGGCCTTGTGCAAAGTGTCAGTGGTAAAGTCTTATCTTTGAGCAGCCATGAAGCTGAGACATATAACGTTATTCTAAAAGCCACAAATATGTTGGGTGGTGCAATGGTCAACCGAACTGTTCAATTTGTTGAATGTGTTGGAGACGTGAGACCACAAGCTTTTCCTAACCCAGTAGCTGTAAATGCTTCTGTGAATATTAGTGCCAGTGTGTCCAGTGGTTCTAGTCTGATATACACTTGGCATCTCCCGGACAGAAATATAATTTCAACTTTGAACTCATACATAACACATATTTTTAAGAATCCTGGAATCTTAGAAGTGACAATCATTGCAGAAAATCAACTTGGCTCCTCTAATGCCACAATCCCTATCTTTGTCCAGGAGCCTGTAGTTGGTTTACGCCTTCTTGTCATAGATCACCATGATGACTATGTGCCCTCAGGGTACATTATGCTCTTTCATGGACAAATTGAAAGGGGCACAAATGTATCTTATAGATGGATTCTGCCCAACAGCTCTATGGCTGGACCGATAGCGGCCGTTCCATTCCCTACACCTGGTTTCTTCACCATTAGCCTCCAGGCATACAATAATGTAAGTTGGGCTGTAGCCACAAAGAATATCACGGTTGAAGATAAAATACAAGGGTTGGAGCTTATAGTAAGCAGGAATGTTGTAGAACCTGGTGAAAATGTGACCTTTACGATCAGTATGTCCTCTGGCTCTTCTTTGAGCTACTATATCAGTATAAGTGGAGATTGCTTTGTGCTCAGTAGTCCGAATTACACTCACGAGTTCACAAAAGTGGGAGACTATCATGTAACTGTTATAGTGCAGAACCAAGTCAGCATAGCGCAGACCTCTGTTGTTATTTCTGTTTTGGAAGTCATCCAAAATCTGGGAATATTGAACTGTTGTGAACCAGGGATGCCAACTGGGATAGAGAAGATGTTTACTGCAGAAGTAAGCAATGGTTCCCTGGTTGCCTACACATGGCAGTTTGATTTGCAAGGCCATTCCGTTACAAGCTTAGCTGGTCAAAGTGTCTCCTTCACTCCAGAGGGCGCAGGTCTTCTGAAGATTCACCTTAGTGCTTCTAATAGGCTAGGGGGCCAAAATATCACCAAAATAATTAGAGTCCAGTATCCGATTGTGGAAGTCTCCATCAAGCCAGTTAATACCTTTGTGAACAGAACAGTCTTACTTGAGGTTTTGGTTTTGCCAAGTGCTTGGGAGGTTGTCCTCTGGTGGAGTTTTGGAGATGGGTCTCCGTCACAAAGTTCAACCACAACTGCAAGCAATCATTCATACTTTCTGCCTGGGGACTTTCTTCTGGAGGTTAATGCCACCAACCTAATCAGCTTCTGTGTTTTCCAGTCAACAATTACAGTACGAACACTCGAGTGTGAAGAGCCTGAGGTCCAGCTTGTTCTTCCTCCTCAAGTCATTATGAAAAGATCTCAAAGGAACTACATAGAGGCAGAAATTAACCTCCGGGGATGTATAAGCTATCAAACAGAACACCTATGGAAGATTTATAGAGCCTCAAGCTGTTTAAGTTTTCAGAAATCTAACCAGGTTATCCTTCCCGGCGTTGATATGAGCAGACCACAGCTGGTAATCCCAAAGCTTGCACTGGAGATAGGGGATTACTGTTTCGTCTTTGCTGTTTCATTTGGAGATACACCACTTTCCAACAGCATTTTTGCCAACGTGACCATGACGCCGAGCAAACTGGTTCCTATTATAGATGGTGGATCATATCGGGTTTGGTCAAACAGTCGGTCTTTAGTCTTGGATGGTGAAAAGTCTTATGACCCCAATTTGGATGACGAGGATCAGACTCCATTGAGGCACACGTGGACCTGCACATCTTCATCAAAGGTGAGATTTTCTAGCTTCATTAACAACATTGTAATACTAATTTGCAAGTAACTCATGTTTACACACTTCCCTGGAGACTTTCTAATATGCTGGAACATGGCTTGTTGCAGATGTACAACACCATTGTACCTAGTACATCACAAAATAGTGTTATCAAGTTCAAGTTGTCTTGATAGATTTGTTATTAGATGAAAATGACATTGAACTTGTTTTTATGCATGCCATAAATATCCTGTGAATGCTATTGTTCTTGTAAGCAATTAGTAAATAGCGTATATAAATACTGTAGCTATTAGAACCATTGATGTTATTATACTTGCAATTAAAATCTATAATTAATGTATTCAAAAATATAACAATGCAAATACATACAATAATAACTCTTTCTCTTATTAAGTTCAGTTAACAAATCGCAATTCTCCAGAAAAGGATTTTCGTATGGCATTGTATCACAGTAACATGCCATTTTCATTTTGCCATTGAAAACCATAATTACGATTTAGAACGTTCACTGAATTTCAAAATGCAAGTACTAGTAAAATGCAACAAAAACCTACTGTTTTGAGGAACTATATTTTTTAAACATTGCCTTAGTGAGAAAAAGGGTTTGTGTGGTAGGGAATGGAGGTACTTTTTTGCACATAGTCCTGCAGGATAATCCACATTTGGCAGACCAAATACTTGTGCAATTAGTATTTGTGAGGATGCCATGAAATGAGCAATCGCGATGTTGTTAGTGGGCTCAGCTTCTTTACTATTTATTATGATGAGTTTCAGCTTTAGGGTTGGAGAAAATGCCCACAGGAGCTAGGACAAGATTCTAAAAATAAGGGCTAAATCTGGAAAAACAGTGGCAACGATACGCCAACAAAGCTGTAAACCTAGTCTTAACCAGTCTCTCTCCTTCTGGGGACTCCTAATCTATCAAATTTCCAAATGTGGTGAACAACATATAAGTTAATTCTTACTCTTGACACATTCTTTAGCCTCGTAGCTATCCTTATATCTCTAAACAAAAATGTTTCAACTTTTGGTCATCAGGAATGTACACAAACCTATTCTATAAATGTCCAGCCCTACTCTACAAACAAATGCTGAAATTGCTTCCATGGGCAGTCCCGTCCAGGAAGTACTTGCAGTTCCAACCTCTTCACAGCTTCTTGAATTTTCAAGACATGTACACAGTCTTTTGGCTTCTCTACGCCTCTCCATGGCCGTTTGACTTATCTCACTGTCTTTTGATTTCAATAGACCTCTCCATGGTCTTTCGGCTTCTCTCTCCCCTGCCTTTTGGTTTGAAATAGGGGTACTCTTTCTTGCAACCTCAAATGGGTGTCTCCTCTGTATTAAATGAGTATTTTACCCCCTTCATTGGAGTGCTTGACAGAAAGCCAATATTGTTACCCTCCTGTCAAGTTAATATTGTTAGCCTCCTCCCAAGGTCCCTCCAAATCAGGTTCAGGCTTTTTAGGGAAGAGGCTATTCTTCACACCTTTCTATTTCTTGCGGGATTCAAGTACAGAACCTTGCTGGGGTTTTCACCTCCTAACCCAGCCCGGATTCTTTTATCCTGTTTTCTGTATCCAGGAAAACTATTGTTGGATAGTCCTCCGCACGCAGGCTACCTCATCCCAGGTAACAATTTCCCTGTGCCTCCAGGGAGTGGTGAGTGGTACATTTGCTTCCTTCTGCCCTGTGATTCCCTCTGGCTGCCTCCAGCCCTTCTTATACTCTTGCTGTGGTGGGTGTTTCTATATGCTGACACATGTTAAGTCTTTCTCTTGGACAATCCTTGTTGAGTCCCTTGTTTCTCTTCCTCTCCATTGGCCTCCTAATGGAGTCTTAATAAATTATAATTAGCCTACTCTTATTAGGTCGGAGAAACATTGTCTTCCTTGATCTTAATTACTGGCTCTGCATCTTTAAATAAGCACTGTTCCATCTTAGATTTTCCTGCAAGAGTGTTTGTAGTTCCATGGTGCTCCAGAGCTACCTACTTTCTCTGGGTGAACGAGTGCACCCCTTCCGTCTGATTGTGCAGTTTGCAACCATCTTGAAATCCTTCTTCTCTGAAACACGGGTAAGCGCAAGCTTTTTGTAATACGTTTTTGTAGTTCTTGTTCGACTTGTTCCGCATTCAGGGACAAGGACTGCTGGAACACGTATTCCCCTTGTGCTGTCGCAAATTCCAGAGTACCCTGTGGGGATAAAAGAGTACTGCTACTCAGGGGGGGGTGGACAAGCCCAGGAAATCCCACTCCTTCCATCTTCTGCCGGGCACATTAGGGAACAGCCAGATTTCTTAAATCTCCTGTGGCTCGGCCTCCTCATGATTAAGGATAGTGCCTCCAACTGACCATATAGTCTAAATTCCCAATCCCTGGATTTTCTATGGATTTTTAGATTGGGAATATCCCTCATCAACAGTGTATGAATCCCTAAACTCTTTGAAACAGGATTAAAATCTTTTAGCTATATTACATAGACATTTTATTGAGCTCTACAGAAAGTGGAAAAGTCCTCAGCAGTCCCATTCATTAGACCATTCATTCAATTATTTTTTCCACTCATTTTTGTAATTTTATTTAATCAAGACAAACATTTGAGGTATGCTTTCTTACAGTTTTTGTCAATGTATTTTCTCTTGTCATTAATTGTTCTGTCATATTTGCAGTTTTAATGACTGTTTACTTTTTGTTTCGTTTTGCTTCCTATTTGTTTGCCACTTCTTTTTCCAATGTCATTTTTTTATTTTTACTTTTATTTTTACACAGATTTTACTTTCTTTTCTAAAAGAGAATGCGGTTTAGGAGGATTTTCAAATTGTTATTTTTGGAGACAAGAAAATGATTCTCAACAATTGTAGAGTAAATTAAACTTGTCTTTTCACTGCTAATAGGATGTGCTTTCTTTGAAATATATGATCTATGTGGACGTTAGCTCTAAGGAAAGGGAGTGATGTTGTTTAACTTTAAAGTATGCAGATTGGTAGCTTCCAGTGTTGTAACTGCTTGAAATACTTGAGTAAGTTCCAAATACAAGTCATTTAGCGCTTTATGTTGTTAACATATAACACAGATCAAGCCACCTCAAAGCAGCAATCAACATCCCAACAACCAAAACATTCCCCAAAAAAGAGAATCAATTAAAATGTTGCAAAATTATATTATATGCATAGCCAGATGTAGAGGTAGAAAAACAAAGAAAGGGGATCAGGAGAGAGAAACCACCACCATTAAAAAGAGAGAGATTCCAACTTCAGTTGTAGATCCGAACATAGCAGTCAACAAAGCAGGAGGCCAGTAATATCACTCCAGACACTGCCTAGACTCAGGGACGTCAATCCACCAAAATTCCAGGGCTAGCGGGAGTGATGTTGCACACTGATGACATCACATGAAGTGACATCATATGATCTTTGGCCCTGATGACAACACATGAAATAACATCACATGACATTTAACCCCCATGACATCACCTGAAGTGAAAATGTATATAAGCTTACATTTCATAAAATACCAAATCGGTACTAAAGCAGACATGAGACTTTTTAGATACCCATCATATTTATACTAGGGTGCTAACCTGATATGCCGTGGAAGGGGGGCATGTTAAGACAGGGGACGACTCATTCGAACCAACATAGTTCGGGGCTCAGCCATGCATAGGCCACTGCAGCCTCATAGGCCCATTTACTGCCATCCTATACCAATTATAGATGCCCATGTCTGGTCTAGTAATCATGTCCCAAGTAAAGCCTCACTTTCCTAGGTGCTTCCATAATTCGTTATGCCAAATGTAGTCTCTATTTGGGAAACTGCCTTTTTATGTCTGTTATAGCCTACGGCCTAGACACAGTCAAAATAGTTAAGTTGCAGCTTTATACAACCAAATGCTTCTTTCATATGCCAAGTGCATCCTCAAAATTCCAGTAAAGCCACCCAACGTCAGTTAATGCCTCATACAGCTGGCATGGTCACCATACATAAGGGAGAGCCTCCCATGTCTAATTGCTGCATCACACATTCTCCAGTAGTGCCATTAAATGCTATTTATGCCTAGTATAAGGTACAATATGTGCAGCCTCACATGTAATTGATTCCATCATGTGCCAAGCTCAGCCCCAAATGATCCATAAACACCACATAGTTCCTTATATGCATGGTATCTTTACCATGGTGATGTGCAGCCTCGAATACCAAGGAAATGACAATGAAAGTGTTATGCAAATGGTATGCCGCTACATGTAATGTGCAGCCTTCGTCCAGTTGCTGCTGTCATATGCCAAATGCAGCCTCAAATACCAACGAAACGCCCCTTTGTTCCTCATATGCATGGCATCTTTATCATCAGGGGTCTGCAGCCTGTGACTAATCACATGTTTTGGCCTAGGCCCCTATGATCCCTCACATTCGACTATGCTGTGTAAGGCTGGTGGGAAATGTAGTTCAAAACATCAGGATAGGCAAAGATGGCAGGCATTACAATGGGGCTTGCTGTCACCATCAGGCTGGTGTCCACTCCTCGGCCATTAACACCTCCTCTCACCTTCCAACAGCAAATTGGCAGGGTGCAAGCTGGCTACAAAAAGAGCGTGATTTCAGCTCCCATTCTCTCGGCTGTGCTCTTCACACAGAGATAGCCTCCCTGCCACCTGGTCTCTCTGCTGCTGGTTTGAACGACCTGGACGACATGTTTTCTGCATGATCTCTGGCCTTATTCCTGTCTTTGACCCCACCCCTGAAATCCCACCCAACTGCCATATCCAGTTTTCAGGAAAAAGCATGTGCAGAGAAATTATTTTCTAGGTATTTCTCATGTGGTTCATAGCCATCAGATGTGTGGGACGGAAGAAGCAGACAGTAGTGTGTCGCGGAAAAGATAAAACATGACTCGAAAGTTCCACACAATTAAAATCCAAAAATAATTAATTATAATTTGAAACTAAAATCAATCCTAACATTTAAACTATAATATAAAATATAAAACTTTAAAATATTAAAATAAAAGAATAGAAACATTGAACATTAAATTAAAAAATATTACAAATTAATAATTTCAAAATTAAACAAAAGGTAAAAAAATACAAAATCTTGTGCAACAAAATCATAATTCAAGAGACCATAATCAAAACTGAGTTCCAAAACAGCAAATCAAAAAGGACATTTAAAATAAGAATAAAAATCAAACTTTCCAAAAACTTTTTATTAAAATATTGTTATTCAGGCTGTGCTGTTTTATGAGCAAAGGTCACTTCCCCAGAGAGAGAAGATGCACTGTTTGCATGCCGGCAATGCTTCAGAGTGGGGTTAAGGGCAGATTTTGACTAAATGTATAGCTTAGGGTCCGGGTTAATTCCTGGGCCTCAGGTTATAGCAGGGCTCCACTGGGTCGAGTACCTGACCCTTCAGGGCAGGTTGGGGTGGAGGGCAGGGGCCAAGGGTTGTAGTAAGTATCACTCGGGGTTCTACATCAGGAGCAGGAGCGGTCCAGGAGGGGTCCTCACATTCTTGGTATGGGTGGCGTGAACCCAGGACTTTACACCTTGCAGCTTCAGGGCGGTGTCTGTGGCATAATGAGAGTAATTGTCATTTCCACCTGGGATGTAAGCTATTTTCACGAGCAGAGCCCTTGAGCACCACTAGGTCTCCTTCCTGTATTGAATGTAGTTTTTGCTGGCCTGGCGGTGAATCTGTTTCATGACAGAAGTAAGGTGTTTGAAATAAGCCAGAACTGAACTGAATCATCAGTCAGTGCTAAAGGCAACCTGCTCACAGAGGGAGGAGCTTCAGCCAGCAGGTGCATTGGTCTTGCCATCAGGATCTCAAATGGAGAGAATCTAGCAAAGCGGCTGGGCATACCTCTCATGTACCTGAGGGCAAGGAGCAAGGCGTCTGGCCAGCGTAGTCTTGTCTTTGCTCACACTTTTGCCAGCTTGATCGTGAGCTCCCCATTCCTCCTTTCTGTTTTCCCTGAGCTTTGTGGTCTGTATGGTACATGCAACATTTAGTTAATCCCTAGGGCCTGGCACACGTACGTCATCACCTGGTTGGCAAAATATGGGCCTCTGTCACTAGAAAGAATAGAGGCCACTCCCCACCTTGGACAAATGTCCCTAAGTAATCTTCAGGTCACTGTGATAGCATCATCCCGGATACATGGGAAGGCCTCCACATATTCACTGAACATGTCAACCTTGACCAGAATATACTGGTATTTACCCACTGATGGCAATGTTATGAAATCCATTTGGATCTCATACCAGGGCCCAACAGGGGGCTGGTGGGCGGAGCCAGCGCAGCAACCTTCACTTACTTACCAATGTTATGAAGCTGGCAGATGTGGCACTACTGAACAAAGCATTTTGCTCTCTGTCACACCACAGGGGCGAACCAGGTACTCCTTATATAGCTAGTGAAGGCATTGCTACCCACATGTGCGGTGTTGTGTGCCATGCGAATCAGATATTCCTTGGCAAAACGTGGTGCCACTGGTTTCCCTTCACAGTCCTGAGTCATCCTGGGTGCACCCCATCCTTCTAAGTTTCTCTAGCTCTTGTGTCCTTAGGGTAGCCTGCAGTGTGTGTAGCATTGTTGTCAGTTGTGCGACAAGATCTTGTACTGGTAAATTGGGGAGTATTAGAGCCGTGTCTTGTGTCCCCTCAGGTGTACTTTGGGGAGCCTGTTTAGCTGTCTGGTCTGCCAAGTTGTTACCTGTTGCCTGCCAGGATGTTCCGGTCTGGTGTGCTTTACAGTGCATTATTGAGAGAGTGTCAGGTAGGAGCAAAGCATCTAAAAGGGCAGCGACATGGGAAGCATTCCTGATTGGAGTCCCAGCTGATGTGTGATATCCCCTTTCCCACCAGATGATGCCAAAATATAGGCACACACCTAGTGCATAGCTATTATCAGTCAAGATATTAACCTGCTTCTCTGACATCAGTCTGCAGGCTCTGGGCAGAACAAGGGGGCGATATGTGCTCTACTTCCAGGACATTCAAGGTGTTGTTCACTTCATCCTAGGACACCATGTCATAACCGGATATGAGGGCCCCATCAGACATTCTCTGTTCTACGGACCCGTCCACAAATAGTGTATGGGCCCCAGGGTTTGGAGTGGCAGACAGGTCAGGGTGGACGGTAACCTGCTGATGTACTACCCGGAGGCACTCATGCTCCTCGAGGTACTCATCACAACCTGGCAATAGAGAGGTGATGTTGAAATCAGGAGCCCTCTCTATGGTAATGTTTTTACTGTTGAACCGGATCTCCTCATATATCAGTTTGCAGGCTGGGGAAAGATGTTGGGTCCTGCTATGTGTCAAAAAAGCGTGCACAGAGTGGGCTACCCTAACAACAAGCTCACTGTCCAGAACAATATTCTTGCTCTTCTGAACCAGGTACACAGAGCTTGCAGCACCGCCCAAGCAGGAAGATAGGGCAGTATGGCAGGGTCAAGCGAAGTGCTGTAGTAGGCCAGAAGATGCAGTGCACCACAAGGATCTTGAAGCAGTACGCCAGAAGCTATTCCTTTCCTCTCATGATAGTAAAGGATGAAGTGTTTGTCATAGTCAGGCAAGTCCAATGGAAGTGCATTGCACAGGGCTGCTTTGACTTTAACTTGTACAAAGGCTTCTCTTTGCTCAGGGGCCCAAGGCAAGGGGTCTACCTTATCCAACAGGATGGCCTCCTGCAGTGGTCTTACTAAAATGGCAAAATCACAGATCCACTGCCGGCAGTATCCTACTACACATATGAAGGAGCGCAGGTCGCTCTGAGTCACTGGGGGAGATAAGGCTGAGATAGCCTTCACTCTCTCTGTATCCATGGACATGCACCCCTTGCTGATGATATGCCCCAAATACTTCACCTCAGTTTTACAGAACTGCAGCTTCGCCTTTGATGCCTTATGGCCTCTGCTAGCCAGCACAATGAGCAGATGAACCATATCAAAAGCGCACAGTTCCTCTGCTGATCTACAGCAGATCATCCACATAGATCAAAAGCCGGGCAACACTATCTCCGAAAGGTTGTCGTGGAAAATTTGGGAGAACACTGTAGGGTCATTCTTTTCCACATCATCTGGACACCGTTAAATGAAAAGGCGGACAGATGCCAGAAGTCTGTATGCAGAGTAACACTGAAGAAGGCACTGCAAAGATCGATGACACTGAAGTGGGAAGCAGTCACAGGGATGGCATCTAAGAGCGGCAGGATTTGGGGTGACGGCCGTCAGGGGCTCCACCATAAGGTTGATGGGCCTGAGGTCCTTAACTAAGTGATAGGTATTAGAATTGGGCTTTTGCACTGCTATGATAGGGTGTCTAGCACTGCTGTCAGCTTCTTCTCATCCACCTCCGTCAGAACCATGACAGACAAGGTAGGGCAGAGATTTCTGAATCCCTCTGTTTGGGCGCTGGTTTTGCAGATCTCCATGAAGAGCTCATCAGGATTGTCTGGGATGTCGAGAGTGCCTTGACCTTTTTTGCAAAGATCACTGCACCCACCTTTCCCAGGAAATCTATCCCCAGCAGGTTTTCACAGGAAGACGCGCTCAACATGAAAGCCTGTGTGCCAGTAAGGGGACACAGACGAACCCTAGTTGGCAAGGTGACAGGCACCTTAGCGGGGATGCCCTCTAGCCCTACAGCTGTGACCGTTCATCCAGACACTGTGGTATACGGGAACTATCCCAGCCTCACTGTGCTGAAGGTGGCTCCTGTGTCCACCAGCATCCTGCCATGCTTATTACCTACCTGGGCTGTCATATAGGGGCCACTGGATGGAAAGGGGAGGGTTAGTGCAGAGACTCAACTCAGAGACTAATAGCCCTGCCCTCAGGCTACAAGCTGCCAATGTCAGTGTGCGTGACTGATGTGCTTATTACCTTATTGTGGCAATTCTTACCTTATTACTTGATCTGGCAGACAGGTAGCTAGACACTGGTACAGCAGGCAGCATGGAGGGCAGGTTCACCTTTTCGAATGGATTGTGTCCTCCCACGTATTCCTCATTTTATGATAATTCGTTATCAACAGCTTTGCTGCTTCGGAAAAAAAAAATTCTCGGCAGAGGGTGCTATGCTCGAGGTCGTGGCTTCGACTGTCCCTCGACGGTCTCCGCACCTTGTCGATGTCACTGATGGTATAAATAGCTCGAGCTGTGCCCGTTGCTTCAGTTCCGTTTTTCCGATTGCTTCGCTCTCGAGAACGGCGCGCTTCGAAGTTTTCTCCTGGAAAATGTCGTCTTCTTCTACACCTTCGACACCCAAGACTGGGTTTAAAAAGTGTATCGACTGCAGATCGAAGATGTCGATCACGGATCCTCACCGCGTTTGTCTCTGGTGCCTCGGTTCAAATCATCGAACCTGCGACTGTGGCTCCTGTCAGTCAATGACGGAGAAGGCCCTTCGTGAGAGGAAAGGTAAACTGGCGGTGGGGAGAGAAGCTTCTAAAGCCCTGAAGGCTGTGTCCAAAAAATATAAAAAATCGAGCGATTCGAAGGAATCGGATCGCCATAGACACTCTAAGAGGTCTCGATCCCATAGTAGATCGAGATGCTCTTCACCTTCTTCTTCTAAAAGAGTGAAAAGGAGACATAGATCTCCTTCGTCATCTTCCGATTCTTTGACCGAAGAAATTTGATGTCGACTAAATCGGATTCCCCCAGAAAATGGGAGGAATTTCGAAAAAAGATGATGCAGGTATTTGAGAATGCGGTCTCGACCCCCTCGAATAAACCTCAGAAGAGCCATACCCCTAAAGTCGCTCCATTGGACTACAAAGGGAAGTCGGGAACTACTGCGGTAAAAACCAGTAGTGTCGAGGATACTCGAAAAACCCGAATCGACGCCAAATCGTCGAAGACTCATCGAGAGTCGAGTACCTCTCCGGTACCACATAAAAAACACAAGTCGTCGAAAACTTCCAAAACTTCGTCGACGCCATCGGCGCCGGCTGCTTCGACATCGAAGCCAAAAGCATCTTCAACACCTGTGTTGAAGTCTTCATCGAAGTCGTCGAAGATTCCTTCGACACCTTTGAAAAATTCTCCCATTCCTTCGACAAATATTCAGGAGGAAGAGAGGAGATTTACTCCATTACCTAGATCAGACGTTTTTAAGTCTATGGGCCTCATTACACGGATGGCGGAGAACCATAGCGCTATTAGTGCCATGGTTCATGCCGGTAATTTACCGGCACCGCCTTGGTGGAAAGGGGAATTACCGGCCCATTCCAAGTTTGGCGGGGCGGTAATTCCCCCTTCCACCATTGCCCTTCCCCATTCCCAATTTTGCCCCATAGGGCATAATGGGAATGGGGAAGGCGCTAATTACGGTACTGCAAATTGCGGTACCGTAATTAGCTCCCTGAGTCCCTTTGCGGGTTGGTTTTTAACGCCTGCAAAAAGCAGGCGTTAAATTCCCCAACCCGCAAAGGGACCTCGTAGTAAGGCGGTAAGGATTTACCGTTACCGGTAAAATACCGGTAACAGTAAACCCTTACCACCATCCGTGTAATGAGGCCCTATGTGTTCAATTTATGAAGAATCTGGCTCGCAGGATGAGGAAATCTCTCCTTTTGTAGTACAATATGGCACTAGACAAGTTCCAGAAGAACTTATAGACCCAGAATCTAAAATGAGAGACCTGAGTGAGACTCTGCATTCTGCTAGTGGCACTGACACGTCACCAGAATTAGAGTTTGCTAGACCTGATCCTGCAGAACATGCAGATTCGGGGTACAGGAGTCTTATGAAGAGAGTAATAGAATGTATGGGTTGGGGTAACACTTCACCCATCTTTTAACAGGATGAAATGACGGACATAATTGTTTGAGGTCCTCAGAAAGACCCAGTTCTCCCCTTCCATAGAGCACTTCAGAGGACAGTGGAAAAGAACTGGGAAAATCCTGAAAGTATTGCTGCTGCAAACAGTAATTTCCCCAAAAAATATAGACCAGCTGGTTCTGATCCTGAATACTTGAAAAGACATCCGACTCCAGAAAGTCTAGTTATTCAAGCAGCGTCTACCTCTAAACAGACTGCTTATCCTACTATCCCTCCGGATAGAGAGGATAAAAAGGTTGATGCTTGGGCCTGTAAAGTTTTTACTTCAGGCAGCATGGCTCTTAAATCAACCATTGTCACCTGTACCCTGTCCAGGTTCACCCATACCCTGTGGGACTGTATTTCGGCGGCGGCTGATCATATTCCGGAAGGCGAGGAAAGGGAAGGCTTCCTGAATATTGTCAAAGACAGAAAGGAGGCAATGGAGGAACGCCTCCAGTCTGGTCTGGATACTGCTGATAGTATCAGCAGATCCATAGCTGCAAGCACTGTGCTATGCAGATTTGCGTAGTTGAGGAAGTCGGGGTTTTCACCAGATGTGCAGGCCAGACTTCTCAACATGCCCTTTGATGGCTCGAGGCTGTTTGGTAGTAAAGCTGATGAAAGCCTAGAAAAACTTCAGACCTCAAAAGCGGCAGCTAAATCTCTTAGTGCCTCCATGCATCAGCCTCAGAAACCCTATTCCGCCTCATCTTCCTGGAGGGGTCGTTCTTTTCGGTACTAATCCTCTTTTGGTAGAGGAAGAGGACAGGCTTTTCAAAGAGGCAAAAGGAATTTCCCTCGTGGTGCACAAGGAAGAGGTGCGAAATCAGCCTCAGGATCGGCATCTTTGCCCTCAGCCACTCCTGCAGCCTCCTCCAAATCACTCTGAGACCTTGTTAAACAAAACCCCAGTGGGAGGCAGGATCTCTCAGCATCTGAAGGAATGGCGGGGCATTACCTCAGATGCTTGGGCACTGGAAACAGTAGCTCAGGGTTACTGTCTCCCCTTCCTAAAGAGGCCTCAGAATCATCCACTGGGAACCAACTCTGTCAAAATTTCAGATCCGCTCCTGTTGCAGGAAATTTTAACCCTGCTAGGGAAAGGTGCTATAGAACAAGTACCTGTAGCGGAAAGGAACAAGGGTTGGTACTCATACCCATACTTTCTCATTCCAAAAAAGGACGGAGGATTGAGACCCATCTTGGACTTAAGAAACTTGAAAAAGTTCCTCAGGAAGGACAAGTTCAAGATCGTGACCCTTTCTCAGATCCTTCAGGCTCTACAACTCCAAGACTGGTTGGTATCATTGGACCTTCAGGATGCCTACTTTCATGTGCCAATCCATCCCAAGCACAGAAAGTACCTGAGGTTTGTGATTGGCAATTCTCACTATCAGTCTCGAGTTCTGCCATTCGGGTTGACCTCTGCCCGAGGGTTTTCACCAAATTAATGGCGGTGGTGGCAGCGAGTCTCAGGAGAGGGGGGATTCACGTCTACCCCTACCTGGACGATTGGTTGATCACAGCACGTTCTCCCGAACAAGCTCAGGAACATCTTTCGATCACCTGCCACTTCCTTCACAAATTGGGCTTCTCCCTCAATTTCAAGAAGTCACACATGATACCATCTCAAAAGCTCCAGTTTATTGGAGCAGCCTTGGATACTTCCTCGGGAAAAGCCTTGCCTCCCGAGGTGAGAGCTCTCCACATTCTGCAGATGGTAACAAAGTTCCAGAATGCTCAGCATCTACCGGCCTTTGATTTTCTGAGGTTGCTCGGCCTTATGGCATCCTGCATTTTCCTAGTGCCAGAGGCCAGATTGAGAGTGAGATCCCTTCAATGGGCACTCAGAACTCAGTGGTCCCAGTTCCTGGGGAATATGTCGTATCTTCTGCAAGTCCCGAACGCAGTGGCTCAGGATCTTCTATGGTGGGCTTGCAACGACAATATCCTCAAAGGAGAATCTTTTTGGCAACAATGGCCGGAGATAACAGTAGTAAAGGACGCCTCACTCACGGAGTGGGGTGCATATGCCAACGATCTGACATTCAGCGGTCGTTGGTCTCCATCGGAGTCCAAACTACACATCAACCTATTGGAGCTGAGGGCAATCAGATTAGCGCTGAAGGCCTTTCTGCCCTCTGTACAGGGAAAGAATCTCCTGATAATGATGGACAACACAATGGCCATGTACTACCTCAACAAGAGTGGAGGCGTAGGGTCACTACCACTGTGCAGAGAGGCAATGCAGCTCTGGTTCTGGGCAATAAGAGAAGGAGCCTCTCTATCGGCAGTTCACCTAGCAGGAGAGCAGAACACGGCGGCCGACGCTCTGAGCAGGTGTAGCACAGTTTCCCACGAGTGGGAGGTAGCTCAAGAAGTCCTTCTGGAGATCTTCACCCTTTGGGGAACCCCTGAAGTGGATCTGTTCGCCACTGTGATCAACCGGAAGTGCGAACAGTACTACTCAAGGGAATTTCCGCCGAGAGGAGCTCTGGGAGATGCATTTGTAGTGGAGAGGAAGTTTCCACTGCTGTATGCGTTTCCTCCAGTCCCCGTGATTCCTCAAGTAATCAGGAGGTTGAGAAAGTTCAGAAAAACCATGATCCTAATAGCCCCGGATTGGGCCAGGAGTACGTGGTACCCGAACCTCCTAGACATGTCCATCTGCCCTCCAATACGTCTTCCGCAAAGAGAGGATCTTCTCTCGCAAGAGGAAGGTCGGGTTCTCCATCCAGAGGTCAAGACACTTAACCTTCACGCATGGTTTCTGAGAGGTTGAGATACAAGGATTGGGATCTTCCGGAAGAAGGCCAGCAACAAAATCTTTGTACCGATGTCGCTGGAACAAGTTCAGTAACTGGTGCAAAGATAAGGATGTGGATCCTTTTCAGTGTGGCACCCCAATGGTGCTTTCTTTCCTATTACACCTATTACATCTAGCCAATCTGGATATCTTGCTGAGCTGTCCATTTTCAAGCGCTCCTCGGAAGAGGTTTCATACTTCAAAATCCCATTAATCATTCAATTCCTGAAAGGGCTTACTAACGTATACCCTCCAGTACCTTTTCATGTCCCAACTTGGGATTTAAATCTAGTACTTACATTTCTAACTTGTATACCTTTTTAGCCTCTGCACTCCCGTCCATTGAGGCTTTTAACATTAAAGGCTGTTCTTCTTTTGGCCTTATCATCAGCCCGCAGGGTTAGTGAACTACAGGCTCTCTCATGTAAACCTCCATATACTACTTTTTATAAGGACAAGGTAGTTCTTAAAGTTAAACCTTCCTTCTTACCAAAGGTAGTTTCTGACTTCCATTTGTCACAAAAAATCATATTACCGACATTCTATCCTTCTCCTTATTTGGGAAAAGAAGAGGAGAGACTGCATAGACTAGACCCCAAAAGGGCTCTCAGTTTTTACATTTCAAGAATGTCAAAATTACGTCAAGATGACCAACTCTTTGTGGGTTATACTGGTCATAAACTGGGATTATCAGTGACAAAACAAACCATATCCCTCTGGATCATTCTGGCTATAATTGAATGCTACAGATTGGCGGGAAAAGACCCTCCAGATGGGCTTCGAGCCCATTCTACTAGGTGAATGGCTACTTCTGCGGCTCTGAAGAGGGGGGTCCCTGCAGCAGACATTTGTTCAGCTGCAACATGGAAATCAATGCATACTTTCATCAAGCATTATTGCTTAGATGCTTCCTCCTCCAATGATGGATTATTTGCCAAGGTGGTTCTTTCGTTCTGTACATGAAAACAGTATCTAGTACTCCACCTCCAAAATTGCCACTGCTATGGGTCTATCATAAGATGATGAATACGTGGGAGGACACAATCCATTCAAAGAACAAGTTACTTACCAACTGTAATGTTCGTTTGACTGGATGTTCCTCCCACGTATTCCTCATCGACCCTCACATCCTGCCTCGCAGTACAGTTTGCGTTTTCTTACACTTTCCTCTCACGAAGAGTGCATCAGTCATGAGGCACACCTGGGTGTTCCTCCTATATTTCATCGAAAAAACAGAACTGAAGCAACGGGCGCAGCTCGAGCTATTTATACCATCAGTGACTTCGACAAGGTACGGAGACCGTCGAGGGACAGTCGACGCCATGACCTCGAGCACAGCGCCCTCTGCCGAGAATTTTTTTTTCCCGAAGCAGCGAAGCCGGTGATAACGAATTATCATAAAATGAGGAATACGTGGCAGGAACATCCAGTCAAAAGAACGTTACAGTTGGTAAGTAACTTGTTCTTCTCTGGGACTGGTATACCTTGGTCCATAGATTGCTGGAAAAGTGGAAAGTTAGAATCCACGTGGCTTGAAAGGGCTGTTGTTAACAGCAGGAAATGGACAGAGTTCAGGAGTGGAGGCCGCAGAACGGGAGTGAGGTTAGTCAGAGAAGGTGTAGATGTCAAGGTGCTCTTCAGGTCATCAGGGACTTAGACCTGGTTCTGGATCCGAGGCACAGTCACCAAAAAACAGTAGAAGTGGTAGGCAGGCCAAAATGGGGGAGGCCGTGAGGGAGACCGCAGACAGGGCCACAGTTTTGAACCTTGGGGTTATATAAGGTTGTTGCTCCCACCCAGGAACACAACATGTGGTTGCCAGGGATACTTTTTTGTGTGTGGTCTCCAGACCAGACAACTGGTTTATTTGGTTGTTCAGGGACAAGTTTGTGGTTTCCAGGGGAGGGGAGATGGGCACACATTTTCAGGTAATTACAAGGTGAAGGACACGTGCACCTCTAGAGCCCACCCATTCCCAAAGTGGGGAAACTAGATTCTGTGTGATTAAACCTATAGAGTGCAGGGCAGTTGGGATTCATTGCAGGACTGGGGAATGGAGGAGGTTCCCAGAAAGGGTGCAAGAGGTCAGGGGCTAGCTTGGTGACTCAGGATGATTACAGAGCTTGAGCAAGTGGCTTTCCAGAGCCCACCCACTCCCATGATAAACACAAGCGGAACTTGTGCTAGGGGGTTCAGGGTGGGACAAGTAGGTAAAAAGGTAATGCCGGATTATTGGATCTGGAATTCTGGTAGCTGGATCGGGGAACAGGTCTTATTGGTTTTTGAGAGTCCTTTCCCAGGGCTGTAGGAATTCCACAAACCCCCCACATACCACAGGTGCAGGGGACAGAGAGGACTAAACCTAATGGCAGAAACTCAACACAGGCCCACGCACACACACTGTCCAGTGTGCCAGAATAACAATACACTCACCGGAGAACATGCAAGTACTTGACAGAAATAAACAGCAAGTATAAACAGTTCAGCGGATATATAGGCATATCCAGTGCAAGGTGGAAAATATATTTGGGAAACATGAAAGTCACACACAGCCATTTTCACACATGTTCCCCCAATATGTTTCCTTTGGACCCACTAGGTCGGCTGTGGCTACTATACATGTCTTTCGGGCCCACTAGACACGGCCTTTGGCCCTGGCCAGTGAGCAAAGCCTTTGGTCGTACCCAATGTATATTTTAAAGCACTACCTTCCTTTATTACTTACTAGCCATGGCCTTTACCCATGACCATTGGCCCGGGTCCCTTTACATGTTACCCCAATAACTTTCTTCCAGTCCTACTAGCCAAGGCATTTGGCCATGACCAGAGCCCACAGCCTTCAGCCGTGGCCACTCTACATGTTGCTCCAATATGTTTCCTAAATGGTCCCACTAGGTTTCTTTTGGACACACTAGCCATGGCCTGCGGCCGTGCTCACTTTCCATATTGCACCATTCGGATCCTTAAAGTAACCCAGTACCAATATTCTTTGGCCACACCCATTGCCCCCGACCCCACTATAGCTGTAAAATTGATCTTTTGCTGGTATTTTTTTTTACTCTTTTTCCCCACATTTTTTTCCCCATAACCATGGTTATATTTACAATGTACTACAAATAACCCTGGTTAGCCGTAAACGCCCAAATCACGTGATGCATTTTCATTCCCAATCCCCGTTTTCTACTATAACCGTGCTTATCCGCAGCATAACCCTGGTTATGCGAAAACGTTCAAGCTCTGGACTTGGCACGCAGCCCCTCTTCCCCTTGGCCCCCCACCCACTCCCAAGTTCACATGGTGTCCTCTTTCCCCCTCCCCACCTCTAGCCTAATGCCATTTCATCCTTTTTCGTCCTCCAAATGGAATTCTTACCACTTTTCGTGTTCAGCTCTCCCCGGTTATACCCATTTCTCACATCGAACCAAAAAAAAGGCATCTTTTTCATTTCTGAATATATTTTCACAACTACTGGATGGAATAACCCCAGACCCCTCCCAGAAATCAAGTGAACTGAAAATTGAATTGCTAATAACGTTTGACATTGCATGACGGATGTGGCTGATATTTAGCAAACAAAAAGTTTGTCACACCAAATACCCCCACACCCTTTCCCAAAACCTCCCAGACCGGAATATTCAGAAAGATTTGTTAAAAAGTGAAAACGTTATTGAGGAAGCAAAAAAAACACTGTTTTCGACCTACTCCCATTCATTTTCCCATAGAGAATAATGTGATGCGCCCGCTTTCCTGGCGCGTTTGGGATCAATGGAGACGAATCCGCCTTTGAATGTTCCATCACGTTTGATCTGCTATTGCATCTGCGGTCTAGTTGTTTCTGTCATGGCTGCTGCCGGGAGCATTTAGCCTTTCGTCTCCCGGCGGCTGCCGCGTTGCAACTGCCCGGTTTTCTCCCGTGTTGCCATACGCTAAGTTTTCTCTTGGCTTAGGTAAGCCTGCTTTTCTTTCCCTCTTGCCTCCTTGACATCAGCCCTCTTCGTCCTTCGTTTTCGCTTTCCACTACTTTGCTTCCCCCTTGCGAGCCTCTGTTCGCGCACTCTCCCCTGGCTCCTCACCGACTCGTGTTTTGCTTTTTTTGCTGTGTTCCGAGATATTCTAATTCCTCCTTACACTCTGCTCTCTCCTCGCTCTTCATTCTCTACTTAATGTCTCCTGGATTTTCCCCGATCTCTGCTTGTTCCTGCACCAGTGGATTCCCCTCTTTTCTGCTGGCTCTTGCTTGCCGCAACTCGGGATCCAGCGCTAATAGCGCCAGACCAAATTGCGGTAACGCTATTTGCGTTGGCCGGTATCCCAGCGGATTTACCGCCAGGAAACCACCCAACTTGTGATGACTCCCAAAGACTTTGGGCCTCATTACACGGTAGGCGGTGAGCCATGGCGCTATTAGCGCCATGGCTCATGCCGGTAAAATACCGGCACCGCCTTGGCGGAAAGGGGATTTACCGCCCCATTCCAAGGTTGGAGGGGCGGTAAATCCCCTTTCCGCCATTGCCCTTCCCCATTCCCATTTCTGCCCCATAGGGCTCTATGGAAATGGGGAAGGCGCTAATTACGGCACCGCAATTTTGCGGTGCCGTAATTAGCTCCGAGGTCCCTTAGCGGGTTGGATTTTAACGCCTGCAAGAAGCAGGCGTTAAATCCTCCAACCCGCAAAGGGACCTCGTAGTACGGCGGTAAGGGTTAACGGTCACCGTTGCCATTAACGGTGACCGTTAACCCTTACCGCCGTCCGTGTAATGAGGCCCTTTGCTTAGGTTTCTTTAGGCAGGGAAAATCCCACTATAGTATAGGGCTAGTTAGGCGTTACAACATCCTGATCATTAATAAAGTTTTGTTTAGAATCGCACTTCTGTTGTCTGTGTCATCTCTCTTGATACCATGCCTGTCTCACACCAGATCTCTGGAAAGGAGAGAACATTAGTGCCTAAGCAAAACTACCAAGAGAAGGGAGTCATTCTCCTGACTTTAATGGATTAAAATAGGGGTAGGGTCAATTAGGTTAGCTTTGGAAAGTGGACTGATTTCTTTGGACATTTATTCACTACTGATGAGCACCTTAATTAGTAATTCAAGCAGGAAACACCCCATAGTGATAGGGAAAGGTAGGCCTTCTTTCTATTCTTTAATAAACACATGGCAAAAATGTCCTTAGAGAGCCCGTGTCCTTCTTCTGACTCATCACATATTACGTTTTAGGAATTTCTCCATGTCATTGTAAATTAATTGAATGCTGTTATCCATGACCAGTTTGGAAGGAATCCCTCTCTCCTGAAGAGATCAGAACAGAAACGAATGGTTGTCTTGGTGAAAATGTTGTGCACAAATTCGATTTTCATCCACTTAGACATGTAATTGACGGCTGCAATGGCATATTTACTGTCTTTGTCCATACGTTCCAACCGCCCAATGAAATCAAGACCTACCTTCTTCTATGCCATTCTCTGGTATTGCAGTGTTTCTCAGTGGTGCTTGTCTTGTGCATAGCCCCCAGTTACTGTCCTCGCAAGCATGGCAGCGCAATAGAGCCTGCTCTATGTTACTGTCCATGGCAGCAAACCAGTAATTTTCACGTATCCTTTGCTACAATACCTGTACATATTCTTCTGGGCAAGATTAATTTATCTGCCCTCATCACATGCTATCCTTGTACATAGAACAGACGGGTAACTTTCCACTAGTGTTGGAGCGAGTGGCGCAGTTTCCTTTCATTTGGTCAACTTGAGGTAAAGTAGGTTCTTAGTTGCTTCATCTCTGAGTCTTCTTTGTCGTGGCTTATTCACGTATATTCATCAATGGTGGCACCATGAATTAATCTGTTAAAAAGTCTTTCTCACTTTTCCTTCCTGGTGCAGGAAGTCACGACAGTCTCGTTGCCTGTTTCTCCATCCTGGAATGTGGCACTCCTGATAGGAATACTGCTTCATTTTGGCCACTAGCCAAGCTATCGTGGGTGTTGAAGGCTTATGACTTCCCGGTTACAAGATGTTTACTAATGGCTTGTGGTTTGTGATGAGGTGAAAAGTCCTGCCCCATAGATAGCATCGGAAATGCTGCATACCCCATGCGCCTATGCAAGCATTTCTATCTCTATTATTGAGTAGTTTGATTCAACTGTTGGAAGGGCTTTGGACGCATAAGCAGTGATCCTCTCCTCTTGACCCTTCCGTTGCGTGAGAATGTCTCGTATTCCATATGCACTGGCGCCCAGCCTAGTACTTGTCTCTAGAAGGTTGTTAAATGACTTTGTGCAAGGTGCTTTCACTATATCATCCTTGATGCGATTAAATGACGGCTGACAGTCGGCTGTCCACATGAAGGACACCCCTTTCTCAAGCAGATTCCTCATGGGTTCTGTTTTACCTTAACAGTTCCTCACAAATTTTGCATAATATTCTAATAAACCCATGAATGACTTAAGCTGGTCTTTGTCCTCTGGCGCTGGCACATCTCGGATTCTACCATGTAGACACTAAAGCAGCATTTTTCTTTCCTCAATTGCACTCCCACCCTTTTAAGCTTCAAGAGAAAGTTCTGCGGCGTTTGGTTGTGTTCAATAACAGTGTTGCCAAATACCAGTACATCATCCTGAAAGTACGCAACTTTCTTAACCCCTTTCAATATTCTATACATCAACCATTAAAAAACTGATGCCACTGAGGACAACACAAATTGCATGCGTGTAAACTGGAACAATCCAAAAGGTGTTATGGACGCTGTCAACTCCTTTGATTTGTCATGAAGGGGAACTTGGTGATATACGTTTCCCCTATCCAGCTTTGAAAACACTGTGGTGCAGCCTATGACATACATACGTTTATATATGTTCGGCAAAGGATAAGACCAACCCCTAAGCGCAGCTTCCTGTTTCTTTCTTTTTCATGAGGACAACAGTGCTAACCCAGTTGGTCGCCTCAACCACTTCTATCCCACCTTTTGCTTCCTTGTCGTTTAGTAAGGCCTGCAATTCTCTCCTTGCCATGAACGGAACAAGCCTCACCTTGTGCTTCACAGGACGTACATCCTTCTTCAACATGATTTCATGTGTGCATTTCGTCATTTGACCTGTGTCCTGTGGAATCGCTTCCAAGGTATACCTTGATATCGAGTAAACTTGTTCCTCTTTGCAAGGATCCAATTTTATTTCGAGGCTCCTCTTATCATGCCACCTGAGCATCAGGTCGTCGACATCTGTCACATACACCTTCTTCTTTGTTTGCCTCCCTTAGAACGTTAGCCTGCACCTGGTGTACCCCATCAACATGATCTTATTATCAGCATATATGCCTTTCTTGTTGTCCAGGGGTTTGAGGCGCAGAGTATCTGGATGTATGCACTTCTGCAGAAGTTCCATCGGAAGCATTGTAAGATCTGACCCAATCCGCCAGCATAGAAACTTTCACTTTATTGGCCATTATGTCACGTCAGAATGAGGTTTAAACTTGAGTCTCTTTTTATGACATGCACTTCCAAGATGGTCGGTCCTTCTGTAGCTTCTTCAGAGTCATTTGACGATGCAGCTATAACACTTACTTCATGCCTTTTCTTGAACGTTCCACACATTGTGACGTGACCAATTGTCTTGCATTTCGCACATGCCTCCTGTCTTGCGGGACAGTTTCGTCATTTCTAAATGTTTATCAATGCTGCATCTGAAACACCTTAATGGTTCTCGTCACTTTTGTGTATTAGCAGCTTGCTTTCTGCTCTTCATCTCTGTATACTTCTTGTACTTGGCCGACCACAATATAATTTTAATTTTGGCATGGTCTTGTTTCTCTGCAGCCTTCCTCCTGGGTGTTGTCTCCTCTGCCGCTTGAGCTACCGCTATATATTCTTCAAGTGTAGGGTTATTTGCCGTTATCATTTTCTCTTGTAGTATCATATCCTACAGTACGTCACCAGCATGTCTTTAGCTCCTTCCTTAATCTGTATTTACAAAATCACAGGGATTTGCCAATTCCCTAAGCACCACTACAAAGTAATTTACAAATTATGTAGGACCTTGTTTCCTAGAGTAGACTCTTGTTGGGTGTAACATTATGTTGGGAGATTCTGCTAACCTCTTATTCATACACATCTTTGCTTCCGTGAACCACCCAGCGCCCAATCTGCGTTTGCTGCTGTAAATATGCGTAGGCTTTCCAATCTCCTCTGTCCCTCTATGCCTAGTTTGTTTTTCCGAGGATCAACATATTCTGCCCCATTCAGTGCTTCCAAGTATATATGAAACAGTTTAAGCCATCTGTTCCAGGATATAGAAGGATTTCCTGGGTTTGGTAGGAATGCTGGTGGAAGTTCCGCCTCCAGCTTTCATGGAGAGTCAAGGCTACTCCCTTCTCTGTGTGCTTTTCCAGAACCTCCCCCTTCTCTGTGTGTCCCTAGGGAACGGGAAAGACAAAACAGACTGGCTCAATCTGCAAATGTGGAGGTGGGATTGGCATTTTTTGGAGGTGCTTTAAAGTGTTAGGGAAGGCACTGGCAAGAAAAAAATTACCTGAGGCTCTGCTAAGTGCCCTTTTAGGGAAGCGGATATGAGGGAGGCTTGCATTCAACATCTAGGGTGTGTAGATTTGCAAAGTGTAAAAAGAGCAACTGCCCTCCTATTACTTCTCAGGGAAGTTAAGGAAAACAACACAATTCACAGAGTATTGTGAATACCATGATGAGAGTGAGGTGGCTCATCAGAGGGGTGGGGTTGAACAGCAAAGAAGGGATCACTACGTGCAGGACCGGATAAAAGCACAGGTTTTCAGTGGGACTCCTGATTGGCAGGCTCATTGTAAAACATCCATTCTTTAGTTTAAATGGCCCTAGGGCACAAAAATAACATTTTGTGATGAAGCAAATATATGCCTCAGCATTTCTGGTTACCAAAACAACCAGACATCCTGATTCTCAATATCACAACTTCTGTTATGTTCACAATACATTGCCATATAGGTGGCGCCAAAATGAAAATGGTACCTATGTTCCCTCAATCCGTGTGGTGACAATAACGGTCACTTGCAATATGGTCTTCAGAGTCAAATATTTTAATTAAGTGAACTCGACTTGCTCGAATAGTAAACGCTGTATATACGGAATGGCTCACAAAGCTTTACCCTCTGAGTTGCCTCTACATGGCACTCAGAAGGCCCTCAATGCAGCCCTTTGACCTTGAGGGTAGTAATTGCTAGACTGTTGTGGAAAGCATCCTGTAAAAATTGTAGAGCAGCTGAAATTTCACAAGTAAGAGCTTGCGAGTTGTTCTTTACACACCAGGCCATAAATGTGTTTGTGTCTTTTATGGTTCTTAATAGTCGCTGGCTGCATCCATAGTTCCAACTGAGGTGTTAGCTCTTGGTTTTGCAGTTCTCTCCTTTCAATCGCCAGACCTTTGATTGGATAAGGACCACTTACTGATCGTTTACCTGCGGTTTTATAGGGGAAGGAAATCAGGACAAGATCCATACCAGGTCGACTGCTTCCTCTTTCAACAGGGGGAACAGGCTCTACTGGGGAAGAAGGGACAACTATGATAAGTCCTGACCATCTATCTCTCAACTTGCTCAAAACTGAAGGAATATGAGAGTTCGGAGGAAATGCACAAAGAACTGATGACCAATCCATGGACATTGCAACCATTCCCCAGTCCCCTTGAGTCTGGAACCTGGAATAAAAGTGGGTCAGTTGGGCAATCACTGAGGAAGTGAATAGATCCAGGACTCAAGACCCATACTATGCAGAAAATCTTTTGAACGTTTTTGGTAGTAGAGACCTCTCCTGTGAGAAAGGAAATACTAAACTGAGCATGTCTACTGTCCTGTTATCTATGTCTTTGATGTGTATTGTTTCGAAGTACTGTAGGTAAGACTCTATTCACCTATGGTATCCCCTTGCCTGTTGATCTAGTCTAAGACAGTGGTATTCTGTCCTGACCACTACAGAATGGCCCAGTATCCTGTATGAGAAGTCTAAATGGGCACTGCTCACAGCCGCCAAGTGCCTCTTGTTGAACAAATTCTCCTCCTCCCGTCGCATGCGCTTCTCCTAACGGACCAATATACCTAGTGTAGCCCCCACGTCCTGTGCTGCTGGCGTTAGTGGCAGCAATGATCCTAACTGACTGCTCTAGTGAAAACCATTTCCTTAGCCTGGACATGCCCAGCCACCACTTGAAGTTGTCCTTCAGTATTGGAGTCACCCGGATCTGTACTTTGAATTCCAGAGAAGCCAAGGACCAATGCCAGTGCATGTAAACAACTAGTTATCTCCAGTCCAGTTTTGCTCAGTACACCACAAACACACTTTATGTCATATGTTCTTGGGATTCTAGCAATATTCTAGCTGATACTCCCCCTGGCCCAAAGTGCCTCAGATTCAGATATATGTTCTCTACTTGTACCGCCCTTTCAACTGGCAGAGAAGACCATCCCTAATGTCTTTCGTGAACTATGCCCATTTCAAGAAGAAATGCAGCAGGCATCAATGTAGGGCTCTTCAGTACACTGTATCAGACGTGGGATGGCCGTTTCCAGCGACAGTCACCACACACGGGCAACAGCAGGCATCTCCCAAGTCGCGAACAAAGACCGACTTCCAGGAAAGGATGCCTTGATAAAGGGACTCTGAAACTTGAAAGGAAGGCGGCCTATATGACTAGCTTGTGACCCGCGATGTTCCAGATGAAAACACGGAACAGCGACACATCTGGTGCGGTAGCCCAATTCAGAGCTGGTCAGTCCACCGGGTGGTCCAGGGACACTTCCTGAGGCTCAAAGCTGCAGGAACACGAGAAGACATTGAGTCTGGGTGGTTCTACCTCTCCAAGAAGTGAAGCACCGACGAGGGCCTTCTGAGATCAAGTAGGCCAGCAGGGCTTCACTGGGACATTTGCAGGAAAGGTCGTCAGGCCTCTTCGGAAGTCATCCTCGGGTCTTCAGTCGGCTACACAGGATGCTTGGCTCCGTTTCTGATCTGCTGAAATGGCTGCAGGACATATCCTAAATTCAGGTGAGTGATCAAACTCAGCCATCCAATAGCAAGGATCTGCACCACTCACTCAGCCAGCAGTGGTCCAATCAGGTACCCCTGTGGGTCTGACCCATGCATGCACACCAGACTCACTGGCACCAGTTTGTGGATTTGGACCAGACAGTCCCAACCCACTTCCTGGGTCCACACACAAATGGCATGCACTAGCCTGCAGAAACAGCAGATTTCTGGGGCAAATCCATGACCATATTAGGGATTTCCTGATCTGAGAAGGCAGGAAGAAAGCTAAAGAACAAAGTGGCCAAAGAACAGGCGAAAAATCTCGTAGCATGGCCATGTTAGGACACTAGCCGCCTTCACTAGCAAAACGCGGTAAACGCAAATGTGCATACTAAAAATATATCAGAAATGGTAAAAAGGTATCTACTGCCACCACCTTGTCTTTGGACACATTAAAAAGTAAATCCCTTTGTTAAAAGTCTAGGGTGATTCAAAAGTATCCCCATTGCACTGCATTGAAAGATGTTGTGTGCAAATAAAAAAGCTACCCAAGCAGGTACCAAGTAAAAGACAAAAAGGAAACTTAGTTTCCCAGTACTGACAGTCTGAAGGACTATTCCTTTTCCCCATGACAAAAGAACAAAAAGGATAGGGAAGTGAAGCTAATGGCTTCACTTCTCTGTAAAAAGTCAGGACAGGGTCAAAAACATCAGCAAAAAATGTGGATGTTGTGACGAATCTCCGGATGTCGTCACTTCTCCCCTAGGGAGAGCTGCTTCCCATGATGTTAGTGAGGTGAGGCCGCTACCTGATAGTCCCCCTGGGGGTGGTGCTAATCGGGTGGATCTCATGGGGAGGGAAGCCCCCTATGTAATTAGGGATAACCTGGGGAGAACATGGTATGCCCATAGCCCACCTAACCCTGACACACCTTCCTACCCTCTCCCACCAGTACCTTCCCTAGTGTACCCATGTACCTTTGCCATACCAGCCAGGTAGAAAGTACTTAGACGAGGAAGAGTGTGGGCTCCTCAAGGGACTTATATCCCTCATGTACTCAGACCAGGGAGAGACCAACTGACTCACTGGGAGTTGTCAAGATTAGTACTGGGACGAGGAAGAAGTCGGGAAGCACAAAGAACACCTCTACTGAACGGTCTACTTATTACAGGATTCCTATTGGCTGAGCTCTCATTAAAATAGAAGAGGGAAATCCAAATGGAAGAGGCCCTCCTTGGAGGAACCAGGAGATTCGAACCCTGTACGAAGGAAGAAGCAGCAGAGGACGGGAAAGATACCTGCCTGCAGACACATCCCCACAAAGTCTGTCGTGGCAAGGCTGGAGTGGGAGGCAGAAGGTGGAGCAGCCAGCCGTACAACAAGGCTGGAGCTAGGGAACCGCCTGGGCCACACAGCCTAGCAGCAGGGAGCTGCTGCAGAGTCACCACAATCTGTTGAATGATCGGAGGAGGCCAGGAGGCATCTGGGAACTGCTGCATAGCCTCTGCCGTCCGTAGAATGATCAGAGGAGGCCCAGAGTCCACAGGGAGCCGCTGCAGTGCCACTGCAGTCCCTGGAACAACCAGGCGATGCCGGAGAGGAAAATTGAAGTCGATTGGCAGCTGCGAGATGCCAGTAAGCAAGAGGGTGGGGAGACGGGGATGATTGTGGGGGCCCCAGAAGACAGAGAAACCTATGCAAAAGGAGTCTGGGACCCAACGAAGAAAAAGAAACCAATACAAAATGGTAATGAGACGTGAGAGAGACACATATGCCAAAGTGGTCTGGGACCTGAAGGTGAGGAAGAAACCAATACAAATGGGGTCTGGGACCCAAGACGGAGAAAGAGACTAATAAGAAGTGTCTGGGACCCGACAAAGGGGAATGCCTGGCAGGATAGTGAGCCAGGTATGACTCCTGAGGAAGAAGAACTACCCACCTCCAATAACGTCATCATAGTCACAGTACCTGGCGGGTAGTGAACCAGACAGACTGTGAACATGGTGAACATTGGAGATTCTGAGAAAACTCTGAGAATGCCAGGGGAAGGGAGACATACCCCTTGGTCATGACCATTGGTGAAATATCCAAGAAAAGGAAGTCCTTCTCTTGGCATCCTGAATAGTTTGAGAGGGACCAGGGGAAGGGAGACACACCCATTGGTCTTATGAACACTGGTGAAAACAGCCAAGAGAAAAGGGTCCTTCTCTTGCCACTGTGAAGAACACTTTGAGAAAGGCCAGGGGAAGGGAGACATACCCTTTGGTCTGATGAACATTGGTGAATCAGCCAAGAGAAGGGAGTTATTCTCGTGGCAACATGAAGAGTTGGCGAAAGACCTGGGGAAGAGAGACATATCCCTTGGTTTTATGAACATTGTTGAAACCGCCAAGAGAAGGGAAACATTGAGGGAAATATTATCTTGTCATTGCGAAACGTCTGATAAAGGCCAGAAGAAGAAATACACTTGTCCTGGCGTTTTGAGAATCATTAAGAAACCAAAGAAAGGTCAGAGGGAGGGAGTCATCCCCCTAACACTGTGAAGACATGAGACTTTTGTTTTATGTGTTTATGTGTTTTATGTATTTTGCTGGAATCCAACTCAAGGAGCCATTTGAGACTTTTGATTTACATCATTGGCGAAGAATATTTTTTTTGCATCCTACGAAAGTGAACTTTGGCTTACCGTCCAGAAGAAGGGAGTCATTCTTCTGGCCCAAGAAGACCATCCCTTTTCTTTAGTTAAACTTATAGTGTAAGGGTCTGACATAGGTTTTGGAAACATGACGATGGAAACTTTACTTTGGAATGACATCCTGACAACTTCCTTAGTATTTAGTTGAGGCAGAGAAGCCCCCTTAGACCTAGGGTCAGATAGGGTATTCTCTTTCATTTGTCCTCTAATAAAACTCTATAGCTAAAAGTATGCCACCTGTGTGTCAGTGTTCCACTTCTACACCCTAACATGGTCCTTAGACTATGAAGGGAAAGTTGCCTAAAACAGAATTCTTTCCTAACAACCAGTTCTCTCATTCTCTGTAGGAATGTATCAGTCTCTCCTCCAGCAGTCTTCTCTGGCTGTCATGACCTCTGGATTTTCAGGGGATGGCCTGACTTCTGCAGGTTTCTGGGGAAACCTGTCCTTGTTTATTTGAATCAGGTTTTAGAAGAGATCTGTGTTTTGGCACTTTGTTGATAGCCTGCCGTCATGGGCTTGTATGAAGCCTTGATTTTCTTATCAAGCTTATCTGCATCTTTGTCTGCTTTGAATACCTAATGTAGCCTAACCTCTAGTAGATCCCCAAACAGTTTCCAGTATTCAAAGATTTGTTTTAGCGCTGGAGTCATCTGGGATCCCTCAGAGTGACAGTCCCAGATATGTAGGTGCCCCCTTTCTAATATTGTAGCCCCCAGGGCCAAAGACTAGGTTGGACAGTAGTTTGTTTGCTGCTGCTTGTCCCCTACAATTGGTTTGAAGTCCATTTCTTCTTCGTTTGCCCTGTTTAATTTATGAAAGTCTCCTAATATGTTTGGGGCAGTATAGGATGCACAGGCATTCGCTCATAATGCAAGATGTGCATGTGCATATGTTTTCATGAAGGCCAAATGGCCTTCCAAGCCTTTGGGTCTCTTACTGCTGCCTCCGCTACCGCTGTGCAAAATGTTTCTACCAGACCGGACCGGATGATGCCTATTTCCACAGATTCTGGTATGAACATTTCCTCGCAACTCAATGGGTATAACTACAACATAAAGCATGGCATGGTTGTTATATCTGTATCCTTGCATTCTTTCAGGATGTTATACTTAATGTTAACAATAACATGTTGCCCAATCTTTCTAAAGTTCTTAAATTGATATTTTTGCATCGCCTTACGTTCCTGGCGCATCCTGCATGGTCAAACCCATCGCTTCTGCCTAATGTACCAAAATTGTAGCTAGGGCTCTCCTTCAGATATTTGCCCTTGCGATCGATTTAGTCCTGTGAGACACTGGACCTTGAGGAGCCAAATGATGAGGAGGAAGATAAAGTAGATGAAGATTTCTTTTTTATCTTTCTTCTTTTCCTTGTGCACCTGTTCTTCTTTAAGGCCCTGTTTTACAATTTCCTTTATGGTTCTTTTTGACATCTTGTGATGTTGTTTCTAGCTCATATGCCCCTTTCTTATTCTTTTAGGATGAGGCAATGGAATTGTCAGAGGAAGCTTGTTCCACATGCTTTCTTTTTGTCACTGCCTTCCTGCCCCCAGAGCTCCTTCTGAGTGAACAAGATACGCTTGCTGTGCTGTCACTTTCTTGTCACTCCAAACATGCCAGTGCCAATCCTTCATGCTCAGAGTGCTGCCATCATGTTCCCAACTCAAGATGGCAGAGCTCCCTCCGGTACTGTTCTTGCTCCTGTGTGGTCTTCTATACATAATAGGTTCCTCATAGAAGCACCTTCCCACACAAACCTGACAGAGTTTCTGTTGAGAGTAGACCATATGCTTCATCCCTGCATTTTGGGATTTAATAAGACATAAATGCCAGACTCCGTTCTAGGCAGTACCTCATGTGTCTGCCCCTGGCCTTCCTCAACCCCTGGTCTACTCCTTATATCCTCCCAGGTGCTGAGAGACATTCTGTCTCATGCTCAGTCATTTGACGCTCTGCTCTGAACTCCTGCTCTAGTCCCCATGTGCTCTTGCAGAGTATTTACATTCTCTGCAGAACCTCCTCTACCCGCAGGAGTCCTAGGAGGAGTTCTCCAAAATTTCATGATCCTCTCACCAAGTGCAGGGGATGTTACTCAAATGCACTTTATCACCTTGCTCCCCCAAATCTCAGCAGTGAGTATTTGTTGGTCACTGCCTGGAAGAAAGGACCACTTTAACTAAGGGATTGTGGGTAAATGGAGGTATTCCCTTCAATACTTTTTTAGTCAATCGCCATAAACATACATTCAATAAACAATCAAATTACAATATTTCCCGAAATATACAAAATAAAAGAATCCAATATTAAGTTAAAAGCTGATAGAGAGGGGGCACCGTTGCGCTCATTACGAATGGCCGCTTGACGCTGTGCTCTGTCCCGAGGGCCGATATTCTAACCAAAATTCCCCTGTGGCGCATCGTTTTTCCTTCCATCATCAACTCCAATGCTTCACTACTGATCCTGTGCACCCGCTGCCTTGGTCTCGTGGCCTGGGACCACGCTCTCACAGAGATACGCAGCATCGACCCCAGCCCGAGAGCCGGGGCTGCTCCGATCCGCTCTTCAGCTCCGGTGCGTCCCCTCTTCGGGGCTGGGGATCGGAGGCCTGCGGTGGGGGAGGGGCACGGCAGCCGCACACCGCGGCCTTCTTCCTCATCTTCTGGGGACCTGTTGGGGCCGGTACGAGGTGCCTGCCGGGAGTCCTCGACACGGCGGGGGACCCCGATCCTCTGCCCTCCTTGGTGAGGCGTTACGCGCTGTGCTTCCCGGTCGCCTTGCGCCTGGGCCCCTACCTGGCGCTGCATCCCGAGGCCGGAGTGCGACCGCCTGGCGCCTGTATCAGCCCAGAGGCCTTCCTACACCCGGAGCCCCAGGGCATCGCAGAGCACCCTGCTCCGCCGCCCAGGAGGGACTCTATAGCGGGCGCCTCTCTCCTGGACGGTTGCGGTGGGTCCCTGGGCCCCCTGCTTTCATCACTGCCGGCGCCCAGGTGCCACCTATCCTCCCTTGGACCCAGAGTCCCAGAACGTCATAGAGCACCCTGCTCCGCCGCCCCTCCTGGGCGGCGTGCTGACTTCTGGAGCCCACGCAGGACTCTGCAGCGGGCGCCCTTTCCTGGACGATTGCGGTGAGTTCCGGGGCCCCCAGCTGTCATCACCCTCGGCACCCAGGCACCACCTATTCTCCCCTGCCCTGGGACTACCATCGGAGGCCACGGCGATCCGTGTCACTAAATAAAGAAATTGTGCTGAACACCATTCTGCGCACCCCACACCCCCACTCAGTGTTAACACACCAAGACGGTCCTGCACTGTCTGACGAAGGACTCTCCTTGGTCTGGGACCCTTCGGCCTCCCTGGAGTGCCTTGTAGTGGTGACCCGCCCCTATACATCTGGGGTGGACCTGAGGACCCCGCAGACCACTTTCTTATCACCAGAACTGCACTCACCGCCTGGATAGTGCGGTGGGCGGATCCCCCGCCCCACTGGGACATCCTCTGAACCGGGGACCTCCACCCCCGACTCCCTACTTGCAGTCAGGCCTTGATCTCTAGTCTGCCTCCTACTTGCCCATATTCAACACGCTCTAGCAAGTCAATAGCCTACTCAGTGGCAGGGGAGGTGCTCTTCCTGACCTCTCCATTGGAGCCCACGGATCCTGGACGCAGCTACTGCACCGGCCCTCTAGTTTCTAACCCCTATTTCATTTCCCAGTATAGCTCACTCTGGTAACCTCACCTGCGGCCCGTTCCACCTGTATCCGTTGTGTTCGACTGGAGGAATCTCCCCTGGCCCTGATGCTGGCCGTCCAACCACATCTCGACGGACTCCACTCCCTTATACAGCGTGACAGTTGGACTTGTCTCTGAGCTCCTGAACACCCCAATCTTCGTGCCTGACCTTCCCCGGAAGCTCCCTCTCCTCTTTGGTTTGCATTGACATATCAATTACTCCCCTTGACCCTCGGGCCGCCGACCCATCTGGCGCCATGACTAAGGGGACAGTGAAGAAACAAAGCTCGATCAATATGTTTACGAAGTCCTCATCGGGCTCTGTGGCAGCGGAGCCTGACCAGGAGCCACCCAACTCATCGACCTCGATTCCCTCTGACTCTCAGAAAATGATGGAATTCATTCGGGAGGGATTCACCACACTCCACAGTAAACTAGACAACATCAACGGCACTATATCGTCTATTAAAGCCCACATGGAGAGAACTGATGGTCGGGTGGCTGAGGTTGAGACACGAGTCAGTGCTACTGAAGATCACCTGGGCACTCTCAGGGCAGTGATATCCTCGCTCTCCACCCGCGTCACTGACGTTGAGAAAAAGAACGAGGACCTTGAATCGTGCTCACAGCGCAATAACCTCAGCATAATCGGAATACCCGAAGATAACATAAAGGAACCTATGGAGGACTATGTCGAGCGCACCTTACTAACCCTGCTTGACTCTCCAAAGCTTGCCCCACAATTCGCGATCGAGAGAGCCCACCGGGACCTTATTGCAAAACCCAGGCCTGGCGTGCCTCCCCGACCTATCATAGCCAGAGTCCTGAACTTTCGCGACCGTGACGCCCTCCTCAGGGCAGTGAGAGCCAAGGGCGAACTCCTGTTGGGGGCCGCTAGGATCCATCTGTACCTAGACTTCTCGGTGGTGGTTCAACGAGAGCGTAAAACATTCCTAGCTGTGAAGAGAAGACTATGCGACCTGGAGGTCAAATACTCTATGCTATACCCTGCCAAACTGAGGATAGAACACTCCAACCGGGTATACTTCTTCACAATTCCCGAGGAAGCGTCCAGGTTCATTGATGAACACTTTCCTGGCTGATCCTCCCTTCCGGGGAGCCCAGCTGGCCCTGTGGAGTCTCTCAACAGCCTGTATCCCGTCCCAAGTGCCCTCCGGTCTGGGACACTCATAGGGTCTTGAAATGCGCAAGTAATCAACCAATATGTGACCTACCTTGCCTCCACGGCTCCCATCCACCACTTTAGAGTTCCCGTTCCATACGCTGTTGGATCCAGTTACATGTTTTATTTGTTTGTTAGGGAGGTCCTTCCTCCCGACCTTGACAATATTGCTTTTACTCTGTTTGTTCGTGCATTCCCCGCCCGCACGGGGCCCTGACCGGGTTGTGCACTTGGCCATTACTAGCCACCATTCTTATCCTTCATGTGCCTTACGGTTCGGAGCATCACCGCCTGGCCAGTTTGCAGGCCCCCTCGGCGTTGATGCCATTGGTTTGGATTTGGTTGTTTGGGGTTGGGGTTACCATTCCTCTGTTTGGGGGAGGGATCTGGGAGGAGGTGGGTAATGTTGGGTTGTATGTTAAAAAAGGCTTGGCAATCGCAGGAACGATGGAGCATGGCAGCACGGCCCCGCTGATGTTCCAGTGTTGGGCAGACAGTGCACAATCCTTGGGGATCACTGCATTATCATCCAGTAATTACCAACAAACTTTTCTGAACTGTTGCCTGAAAACAACTTAACACTCATGAGCTGGAATGTGCGGGGCCTGGGAAACTATAAAAAATGAGACAGTTACAACTACAGGCCGAACGACATGGGGCCAAAATCCTGTTTCTGCAGGAAACACATGCCTGCACTGAGCACTGTGGAAAGTTTGCCAAAACATGGGGCCCTCAAAGGTATTCTACCAACTACTCCACTCAAAGCCATGGAGTCATGACCCTGATTCATAAGAGCCTTAAGTTTAATTCCATATTTACACAGATTGACCCCCATGACAGATATGTCCTTCTCCATGGCACCCTACAGAATAAAGAGATAGTTCTGTTAAACATCTACGGTCCCAACATTGACGATCCAGAATTCTACTCGCACCACGCGTCCCTTCTCGACAGTTTTCCCCTAATACCAATTCTTTGGGGAGGTGACTTTAATACAATATTTGACGTAGACCTAGACAGGTCGGGCTCTAGACCCCGCCAACTCTCCAGAGCAGCCTACACTACACTGCTATGTCTTCCCCGACTCTCTATGGTGGAAGTATGGCGCCTCATGTACCCCGATTCCGGTTCTTACTCCTTTTATTCCTCGGTACACGACTCGTACTCTCGAATCGATAGATGGCTGATATCCGATATACTTATTAGGAATGTATCCAACCTTAAGGTTTGTTAGGCAGAAACCTGTGCAGTTCCCTTTGGGAACACTGCAAAAGATTTAGGACTACAGGTGTTAGCAGTAAACCCACTTGGTAGCAGTCTGTACCACCCAGATTTACCTGGTAGCTGTGGCTGAGCAGTCAGACTTCCTGCAAGAAGAGTTAGGCAGTATGCAAAGTATACACAATAGGCACTCAGATACAATAACAGAAGCAAACACTAACCAGAGCTTTGGTATCAAAGTATATAATTATTTATTTAAAAACACACTGTTTGAAACACTCCAGCACTCTTATTGTAAATCACTCTAAACACAGTTCCTATTATAATATATACACCCCTTATTCCTTATCAGATAAGTCTTAGTTAACACCATTTATTTCCATACAGAGGTGAGCGCTTAACTATAGATGGCACTCCAATAAGTTCACGAAGAAGGGAGGGAAAAAGACAGAATATGGAAAGATACACCACTCTAAGATTTCGGAACACTATTAGCAAGGCAGAAGAGCAAAAGTCACTTGTGAGCCAAAGTCCATAGGTTGGGCCCACTCTTAGAGAGAGCAGAACACAAATGCGCCCAAGATCACACAGTTACACTAGGCTTAGAAAGTCTTGCAGAGAGTTCGAAAAGAGTTTAGAGAGGCTCAGAAAAGTTTAGCCAGGCTGTCCCAGGCTGACCCAGGTTCGAAAGCCGGAAGCTAAATCTACCCCGTACAGTCGGTGGCAAGGGAAGCCAGGCGGGACATGGTACCTTAAGTGGGAAGGATCCTCCAGCGGTGGCAGTTGGTCCTGGCAGCGGGTGCAAGTCTCGTCGTCGTCCAGGGGAAGAGAAGATCTCGACTTGGAGGAAAGATGAAGGTCGTTGCACTGCCAGGGAAGAAACCAGCCGCAGAGA
The DNA here is from genome assembly GCF_040938575.1 of Ambystoma mexicanum. Taxonomy (NCBI): domain Eukaryota; kingdom Metazoa; phylum Chordata; class Amphibia; order Caudata; family Ambystomatidae; genus Ambystoma; species Ambystoma mexicanum. The sequence continues at coordinate 331,656,712 of NC_090924.1, read as the reverse complement.
TTTCCGGTTAAAGGTATTACCCTTTATTTCGCGGTCGTGGTAAAACGTGGTGTTCCGGTTGCCGGGGTGCTTGGCACAGGCAAGGCAGCCACGAGATGCGTCGGGAAGGTGAAAAGACGGTGAAACTGGTTATCCCCACTAGTCAAAGGAAGGAGACTCTCCGGCGGGAGATCTCCTCTGTCGTTGGGAAAAGTGGTGAGACGGTCCAGCAGGGCTCCACCGGTGGTGTCATCGTGGCAGGTCGGCTCAGCTTCTCCTTCTTCGGATTCTTAGGTCCTGTGGTGACTTCTGAAGTTCCAGTCCCCAAAGCCCTGCTTTTATGCAGAAAACCCCCATTCACTCAGCCTAGCTGTCACTCAAACATGCTAAGTGGTGAGCCGGCCAGCTCACCACTTGGGCCAATCAGGATGGAGTGTAAATTGAGTTGCCTATGAAACACTTGAAACACTTGTGTATAGGCGCGTTACAAATACCATATCATATCATAACTCAGTCCAGGGTGCCTAAATCCCCCTCCACCCCTCCTAAGTACCCCATACAGAGTGGCACCACTTTGGAGGGCTTCTGTGGAGAAGCCCGCCAAAAAGTGGAACAAAGGGCTCGACTTGGGTTGGAGTCACAGAAGAGAACACAAATGCCATTTTAGAACCGAGTTTTGGCAAAAAATACCAACCGGAGAATTAATAATAATTAAATAAACCGGCGGTATGACGAGGCTATCATATTTAAATAAATAAAGATAGTAGCCTCGAACAATGGGAAAATCCCATAGAGAAATATCCGCGGTTGAATATAAAAAGTAGTATCCACTGCCACCAGCCAAACCTCGATCAGGGGGGACGGAGACGTGCCCCCTCGACCCCGGGGCAATTGAATTGCCCCAGCCAATATGTCCACAATATGATGGTTTGTACTGGTTCTGTTCAGAATTTAAGACTAGTAAAGTCAATGGTGACTTTACATGCCCTGGGAGACAGTAGTCAGTCCCAGGGTATGGAGTCTATACTGGGGGGTCACTATGCCACCCCTGTGTTACTGCACTGAGGGTGCTGTGTAACACGCATCACAAAAACACATGAAGCCCTATGGAGTAAAAGACCCCATAGCCCATTAAACACATCTAGAGTCAAAGAAACACACTCAAATCATGCCCAAGAGTGAGGGTAAAAGAGTCTCACTCTTGGCAGGAGAAAAAAATAAACCCCAAAAATCCAGCAAAGCTGCTGGGGGACTCACTAGGTTAGGAAATTCAGTCTAAACAGAGAATGCTCCCTAACAAGATCCTCCCCAGAACCCTCTGTGAACACTCGCCAGTGACCATTACCCTCGGTTGGGGCCCAGACCCCGACCGTGACAGACGTTGGAGAATGAAACCCTACTCCCTCCTCGACCCTGTTTTTAGCTCCGAGCTTGAGACTGCCATTGAGGAGTTTTTCGAAATTGACACCAACACTGTATCCTCGCAGGCTACCCTCTGGGAATCTTTCAAAGCATATGTTAGAGGTATTGCTCTATCCAAGGAAAATGGTATCCTTAAAACAATTCGTAGAGTGATTGCGAAGAGCGAGGCCTCCCTGTCCACACTGGAGGCCCAAAGCTCGCTTCACAAAACTCAGGAACTCCTAGCATCAATTGGTGCGGAGCTCGATACGTTTCGCTCCTTAACGGACCGGGAACTGAGGTTTTTGGATAGCCCGGGCCTCGCAAAGGAAGTACGGTGAGGGTGAGCGCCCAAGCCGCTTTCTGACCAGGCTTCTCCGCCAATAGTTTGGTACCCCGCCAATTCCTGGGGTGGAGACATCTGATGGTTCCTTAGCCACGACACCGCAAGAAATCAATTCTGAATTCCACTCCTTTTATAAATCCCTGTATGCCAACGCGGATAGCGTCACGTCCACGGAGATTGATTCCTACCTTGATATTCTCCCTCTTTCGACCCTCTCCCCTGAGACCATCGCTGCCCTCGAGAACCCATTTACCCCCGAGGAATTCTCAAACGCCATTGACTCGCTCTCATCAGGTAAATCCCCCGGCTCCGACGGTATCCCCATTGAATTTTACAAACACTATAAATCTCTCCTCCTCCCCCACCTGATAGCCCTCTGGGAGGCATCGGTGGAGGCGGGCCTGCTCCCTCCCTCGCTGCGTGAGGCCACGATAACCATTCTGCTGAAACCCAATAAACCCCCACACAATGCGGCTCCTACCGCCCACTCTCGCTCATTAATAGCAATGTCAAAATTTATGCTAAACTCTTGTCCCAACGCCTTGTTTCCTACATGCCATACATTATCCACCCAGATCAAGCGGGATTTATCCCGGGACGTTCCACCTCCCTGAACCTGAGACGCCTCTTTAATATTATAAGCAGAATCAGCCCAAACGCCCAGGCAGTAGCCGCAACACTTAATATGCAAAAAGCCTTTGACTCTGTTTCATGGAAATATCTCTGGTGTGTGCTCGAAAAATGCAAATTCGGTCCCTGTTTCCTCTCCTGGATCAAACTGCTGTACTCCAACCCAGTAGCTAGGGTCCGTACCGAAGATCGGTGCTCCCCCCTTTTCGCAATAGCTAGAGGAACTAGACAGGGAGGGCTGTCCTTTCTCCCCCCTGGTCTTTGCCATTGCGATGGAGCCATTTGCAGATATGCTTCGTCAATCCCATGCACACAGGGGCTTACGCACTGCAGGTCAATCAGACATAGGGCCTCATTACAACCTGCCATTCCGGGACCGTGCAAAATCCGTGACAGCGGTAAAAACGTTTCCGTGTCCACAAGGTTGCGGAAAAACCGTCCGATTACACGCTGTCGGTCGCGCGCACCACACGGACTCGGAAACGTTGTTACCGCCTTCACGGAAAACCCCACGGAAATGGAAATAACGAAGCCACAAGTGGCGCTAAACCCGTTTCCGCCTCCGCCACCACGGACACGGAACCGGAAATACCATGATCGCCAAAACAGGAAACAGAGAGGCGGCCCTCATATAAAAGCACAATCCATTGCCATCCAGAGCCAGCACAAGCACAATCCTAACTCTGAGAAGCCAAAAGGGACCACCAGCATGACTGCCAGGATTCCTGCTCAGAGGCAGCGCAGACAGCGCTTCAGCGAGGCGGAGCTGACCGTCTTGGTGGAGCACATTGTGGACAATGCTGAGATGCTGTTCAGCGCCGACCAACGGGGTGCCACACAGCAGCGGAGGAAGGAGGTGTGGGCCGAAGCTGCACGCAAGTGCACCGCCGTGGGCGTGGCAGTGAGGAGCGTGAAGGACTGCCACAAGCGTTGGGACGACCTGAGGCTGAGGGTACGCAACCTAATTTCCACGCACCGCCAACGCAGCAGTGGGACAGGCGGAGGACCCCCTTCCCCACTGAGGCTGCAAGCATGGGAGGAGCGTTGCAGCAGCGTCCTCCACCTAGAGGGAATCCATGGGATCGGGCAGGCTGAGGCAGGAGTGAGCCCACCTGCAGATGCCGGTAAGTGCCCAAACATGAATGCCACATGTAAATATGCAGTTGTGAGTACTGGGCCAAAGGACCCATGAACAACCCCCCCCCCCCAGGCAGTGCATGTGTGGGCCAAAGGACCCATGAACAATCCCCCTCCCCCCAGGCAGTGCATGTGTGGGCCAAAGGACCCATCATGATCCGTATGGCAACCAATATCACTGAATGCAGACACCAGCAATCAGATGCATGTGACTAACACTATTCAATGTACAATCTTAATGACGCATGTGATGCACCCATCTGCCACCACAACAACACTAATTTCATGCCCTTTGTGTCCCCACAGCCGTTTCAAGTGACAGTGATACTGCACAACAGGCCAGCCAATCTGCATCGGCAAGTACACTAGCCACCGCCACCACACAGGAGGATGCTGCCGGCAGTTCTGCACCTCTGGCCACATTACCAGCCACTACAGATGTGCGGCACACCACCACCACCGACATCCCCACCGTCTCCACACTGGCTGAGTCTAGACAGGTGCCACGGGAACCTATCATGGACACCCAACACAACACCGAAGGCAGCAGCACTGCAGAGGGGGCGGCCTGCAGTGATAACAGTGCCCCGCAAGAGCACTCGGAAACGGGGCCTCAGGGGGAGATGCCCACATTGGAAGACCTGTGCTCCTTCCATGAGCTGGGGTTCAGCCCCACTTCACTGGGGAGTCCCATGAGGTCGCCCACCCCATCCATGGCCGAACTGAATGCCCGCATGCAGCGGATGGAGGACCAGCAGGCTACCCTCACCCAGCTGGTGGAGAGGCAGCTAGAGGAATCCAGGCTGCAGAGGGAGAGCTACAGCGCCTCAGTGCGTCGCCTGTCGAGGTCCATTGGACGCTTTGCGAGCACCATAGTGACCCTTGCACGCCATGTGCGGGAGGGCAACGACCACACCTCCAGGCTTGTAGAGGCCATGTTGGTTGGCCAACAGGCAAATCTGGCACGGATGCCCTCAATCCCAGATTCTGGGCCATCAAACACTACCACCCCATCCAGCTCCACTACTGCCAGTCCAAGGAGGCGCTCGAGTAGGCTAACGGGTCCTTCGGGCAAGGTTGCACAGGCACAGAAGCGCACGCGGAAGTGATGGCATGTGTGTGGGGCAGTGCAGGACACATGTGGACTACAAGGGTGTGAGAGGGGTGGGCACGTTTGGGTGGTGGGGTAGGTAGTTTTGGGGGTTTGGTGGGTGGCCCCGGGTGTACAGCTTCGCTAACCAATGCACCTTCTTCCCTGTTGTTATCACATCAATACATCACCATTTCAAATCAAGACATACATGTGTGGACATTGATCATTTATTTTGCAGTGCAACTATTAATTCATTGTCGTCACCATGTTTGTGCATTTCTGTGAATGTGCTGTGACTCAAAAGTAAATGCCAATCAGGGCATCCCGTGCTCTCTGGCCATCATGTGGACCCCCAGGGGGAGGCAGTGCCATCCCATCCCCATCTCCATCCCCATCTCCATCCCCATCTCCATCCCCATCCCCATCTTCCTCATCTGCGTCTGGTGGCATTGGGATGTTCCTGCGCAGGCATATATTGTGCAGCATGGCACATACGAGCGTGATTTTGCCCGTCTTCACTGGGCTGTACAGCAGTGATCCGCCAGATCTGCTCAGACAGCGGAAACGGGCCTTCAGCAGTCCAAATGTCCTCTCAATCATTCCACGTGTGCGGATATGTGCCCTATTGTATGCCTCTTCATGCCTGTTCCTTGGTCTCCGTACAGGTGTCATCATCCATGGCGTGAGTGCATATCCCGCATCACCTACATGGGATGTAGATGGGGGAACATGTCAGTGTTTGTGGCATCATGTCCTCATCTGCTGCTGTGCATTCTTGTATCATCATTCATTCATGCATATGTACCATGCAGTGTCTGGAGGTATGTTTCGGCCATCACGAGGTATGTCGCTGACTGCATATGGGCCTACACATTGACTTGCATGTTTACTGTGCCCTGTGGATGAAATTTGATTGTGTGCATGTCATGGTGCAGTGCTGTCCACACATGGCAGAGTGACTCCACTGTACGGAAGTAGTAAATACACGTCGTCTCATTTACACGCCTCCCGTGCTTTTTGGGGCAGTGTTTCAATTGAGGGTGGGTGTCTGCAGTGGCACAGGGTTAATGGGACAGTGACGGGATTGGCTGTGGCAGCATGTGCACGGGCACATTGTGGTGCCCTGTCATGTCTTCCTTCATGATGTTTGGCATCTGCTGTGTATTTGGTAGATGGAAGGGGGGTGATGCATGTGCGGTCACAGCGGCACACTCACAATGCTCATTGGCCTACACACACACCACTCCGACAGGGTTGTAGCATCGTCAGCTGTACTCACCCAATAGCCACGTGCTTTGTCCGGCATAGCGTTCCATGTACCGTGGCAACGTGGAATTCCGCAGTACCATTGAGTCATGTGATGAGCCTGGGAAACGTGCACAGCAGTGTGTAATCAGTTGCATGGCATCACAAACCATCTGGACATTCAAAGAGTGATACTGTTTCCTATTGCGGAACACCGCCTCAATTGCATGTGGTACTGTCAGCTCGACGTGGGTGCAGTCAACTGCGCCTATGCAATTTGGCATGCCTGCTATGGCATGGAAGGCCAACTTGGTGGCAATGACCTCGGGGAGGGTGCGGGGTAGGGCTATGTGTTCCGACACATGGCGCAACAGGGCATCCAGTACCTGTACCAGGATTTTTGAGAAACACGGTTGTGATATGCCGTGCAGCTCACCAACCGTGTGTTGATAGGTGCCAGTGCCAAGGAAATGCAGAACTGAGACAACCTTCAAGAGGGGGGGGGATGGCGGTGGGGGTGTCAATTAGGCTGCTGATGTTGTCCTGAATCATGGCGGTGATGTGCAGGATTGTTGCACGGTCCAGCCGGTATAGGGTGTGGATCTGTCCTGGGGTGAGGTTCCAGGGTGAGGCCCTGATGCGTGGTATTGGTGGCTGGCGGCGGGGTCGGGCTGGCTGGGCAATGGGGTTTGCCATAGCTGCAGGGTTGGCTGGTTGCCGCCTCCTCCGCCTACGCCTCCTCCTCTGCGCCATTACTGCCACCATGTGCAGTACTGCCTGTTGGTTGAGTAGGCCCAGTCCCAGTGCTACTAGACCTGCTGCCTGCATGGTTCTGTGTTGTGTTGGGCTGGGTGTGGCCCTTTTGTAGGCTCCCAGCGGCCTGCTAGGTCCAGCTGGGCTGATTTGGTGCACCTGTGCCCTGATTCAGTTCAGCAGGCAGTGTATAACGCCATGTTCGCGCAGGCGCCTGTTCCGCCACCGTGATCACGGTATTTCCGCCATTTTTTTCCCGGTATTTCCGTGTCCGCGCTAGTTGTGATGCTCACGGTGTTTAGTGTTGCCGGTAACGGAGGGGTTTCCGTACAGACGGACTTAAGGGGAACCCTGTTTCCGAGGGTGGCGGTTTAGGGTGGTGCTATTACCGGGGCCGCGGGTCATGATTGCGCGGACATGGAAACGGTACCGGTATGGTTTTACCGGCAGTGTTAATTCCGGACCGGAGTACTTGTAATGAGGCCCATAGTATCCCTATACGCGGACGATGCCCTACTCTTCATTCGCTCTCCCGATACCAACTTGGCTCCGATACTGGAAGACACTATCCTTTTCGGACACATCTCTGGCCTCAAAGTGAATTGTTCTAAATCCACTCTGTTCCCACTAACTGCCAGCACGCGCCCCCCCCCCCCGACACTCTAGGGTTCGCTAGAGCCCAGTCAAACTTCACCTACCTAGGTATAGTAGTGTCTCACCACTTTGAAACTGTCTTCGAGGAAAACTACCAAAAGTACCTTACAAACCTCACAACGAAGGCACTGGGTTGGGATAAACTCCCGATCTCCCTTGCGGGCAGGATAGGAGTGCTGAAGATGGTGGTACTACCCCAACTTTTGTATAGATTTACCGGCATCCCTCTGTGGCCGGGCTCTGGGTTCTTCCAGGCATTGACTCACATCCTTAACACTTTCCTTTGGCATTCTGGTGCGGTCCGACTTAAACTCAAAACTTTGGCCACTCCAATGGAAGTAGGCGGCTTTGCCGCACCTGATTTCCTCAAATACTGGCTAGTTGCACAACTCCAATACACTTCTCATTGGTTCAATGCGGTGGATCCTCCACCCCATCTTAGACTCGAGAAGCTATCGGTCAATGATCATGATATCCACTCCCTAATTGTTACACCCTTACCGTAGTACCGGAGTCACTCGACCCAGCGACCTGTATGTCATTCACCATATCAAAAACTTGGAAGCTACTGGGAATCGCCCACCCATTTCACGGTAACTTGCCACTTTGGAACTTCCTCCCTGGGGTCCCGCGCGTGCCTCCTCTCATCGTCCGCCGGTGGGCAGAGGCTGGCTTCGAGCTACTTCGTGATGCCTTTGAGCAAGGCAACTTCATTGAGTGGCCTGATCTCCCACTGTCCCTCAGACGGAGACCCTCAGTCTGGCTCCAGTACTCATCCCTCCGGAAAACCCTCAAACACATTTACCCCAGCTTCCCAGCGATACCCCCGGACGAACCCATAGTCACGGAGCTGACCTCGCCCACACCCTTGCGAGGGAAAGTTTCCAGACTCTATACCCTATTGCAGTCCAGAGATGTCCCACCACTCACTAAACTGAGACAGTCTTGGGAGGACGACCTTGGGCTGGAAATGACTGACGAACGATGGTCCAGCATGTGTTACCGCATTCATGGGGTGTCCTACAATTCCCGATTCAAGTTGATTCAATTCAAGGTACTTCATAGATACCATTACACCCCAAACAGACTACACCACATTTCCAACGACCTACCATCGAGCTGTCCTAGGTGTGGCTCCGTCAATGCTGGCTATATCCACATGATCTGGTCCTGCTCGCGCCTAGCTCATTTCTAGAATGCTGTATGTGCAACAATGTCTGATATGCTTGAAGCCCCCTTCACTCCATCTCCTGTGTGATGCCTTTTGCACGAATTCCCTGAACTCCATTGGGATTCCAAGAAACTAGCTGGTCTATGCATGTTACTCGCAGTACGCTCTATACTACTCTGTTGGCTCCGGCCTGCTTCACCCACCCACGCTCAGTGGTTCAGGGCGGTTACTTGGGCCGCGGACACTGAAGAATCCTGGGCCGTACAGCAGCCTACCCACTCTAGGCCCAGAGAAGTTTGGTCAAAGTTTTGTGCATGTATGTCTCCCACTGACACAGTCTCCGATGCCTCATCTCCAGCCATCTCCCTCTGCCGCTCTCTCTCTGCCTGCTGAACAGCCCCCCCCTCTGCTCCATATCCACCCTCGTACATCCCGAATGTGTTTATATTGCCTTGATTCTACAATATATGCCTGTGATTCTTTCTTTTGTGCACTGTTCCAAGTGTAATTGCCTATATGCTTCCGCTTGTTCTTGTGTTGCCGTGCCAAATAAATAAAGGTTTTAAAAAAAAAAAGCTGATAGATGTATTGAACTGTGTTAAAACAATATGAAAAATGAGTAATTCATGTGCAACAATCTCATCCAGAACTTCAACCTAATTTCTTCATTTGCTACGGGTATAAAATGTAGGTTTGGTGAATCATATTAGTCTCAAAGACAAAATATGAATACATGCAGTGAAGTGCAAGTGAAATAATAAGATGTAAGAGATCAGATGGTGGGCTATGTTTTATGGATCCCTATCAAAGTCATTTCATACTGGGCATCAGTTTTTTCAATAGCATCACTCCCATTACGTGTATCATGCCAAGAGCGGACTGGTTTAGGGAAAATTGATCACTATATTTTTAAGGGATTGCTGGTGCCTTGGTGTTATTTTCAAGAGGTTTTTCCTAATGATCCAGGCCAATAGATAAAGCTGGATAAAGCTGATTGTGGCATAAATAAACACATCCAAATTGGTATTTTTACAAAGTTCTAAAGCCGCGTTAGTTTGTATGTTTATTTCATCAAATCTAGGTTTTAGGTAACATCTTTGCAGGCTGTACACAGTAAATATGGCACAGCAACAATACGTGGGTCACTGTTTCTCTCATACTATGACAATGTGGGCAGAGATCAGTTAGTCATTTCCCATTTGTGGCCAGTGGCAGTGTCTTAGTTCCTAATTTAAAAAAGAGTGTCCGTTGTGCTTTTGGTGCTGCATAATCCAGGTATAGTTAATACCCTATTAGGGTTTTACAATCCCAATAAGGGGTGAGAGTAGGCGAATGATTACTGTTCATAATAGTTTTCTCTAGATCTCTATTTCATGCTACCACCAATAGGCTTGTCTTGGTCTTACTGTTGAAAGTACCAGGATTTGTTCAGTATTGTTCACAGCCTATCTCTTGTAAAAGCTTATTGACTTGTGTGCACCAAGGCAGGGATCTCCTGCCTTCTTGTTTCAAGACATCTTGCGAAACTTCCCTATGTTGGATCAATGCGGGTGTACTCCAGTTGCAATATAGAAGAGGTTTGAGGGCAATTGATCGAATCATGCATCAAAAAGTGGAGAGAAAGGAGGGATACAGGAACTTTTATTCTCCAGCCTGGGGTCTGGCATGGATTTACATGCTCATGAATATTCCCCGTCGTCAGGCTGGGAATCCTCGGTAAAGAAAAAATCAGTATCAGTTTTGTTTCTGATCTGTCTTTCTTAGTAATAACCAATCACTGATCTCTGGGTCATACTGCCCCCAGCCAATGACTGCCCTCCCTCTAAGCCCTTCCCCTGGCAGCCATCCTCAGATTTTTACTGCACGTTCAAGTGTTGGGAGTCCTCGTGCTATAGCTCTCGAGCTTTTACCTTTTCAAAGAGATTTTCTCATTTTTCGGTTAAATCGAGCCTCAAGCTCCACCGTTTCTACTTCCGATCAACAGGAACCCGTTTTGGAATTTTTCTACGCCCCTCAAGGGTGAAGTTTTCGTCGAGTTACGCTTCTTGGAGGATTCCAGAAGATCTGAGGCCTACCATGGACAGGGCCCAGGACAAGGGAAGCTCGATGCCCGGATCCAAGCTGTTCAGGAACTGCCCTGGATGCGGGTTGCAGAATGTTTTCAAGGAGGACGAGCATTCAAGATGTCTCTACTGCCTTCATGAGGACAAGACGCACGTGGAGAAGGACTGTGCGTTCTGTAAGAACCTATCGGAACGGACCATGAGGGATCGTCGTTCGCGCCTCGCCAGCTGGCTGGAGAAGGGCCCAGCAGGTGAGAAGAAGAAAAGGTCAGAGCGGTCTTCTAAGTCCTGTGAGGGCGCCCCGGCGACGGGGGCCCAACAGAAGGCTTAGCACCGCGAGTCTGCGGGCACCGGGAGCGCCGAACGGTCAGGCTCTTCGGCTGCCAGGCAGGGCGCGCCTTCCCCGGCACCATCAACCACGAACCAACGCTCTGGTTCGGGGAAGAGGAAATCCGAGAACCCGGGTAAGCTTCTGGAGAGGCCCCGGTCGGTCTCGAAGGATTCAGCCGAGGGGGAGCGAGGCGGTGACCCTCCCCCCAAGGTGAAGGCCTCAAGCGCGCCCAAGGTGGTGAAGGCCTTGACTCACCCGGCTAAGGCCTCTATCGAGGGAGTCGTGGCGGCCCTGGCGAAGCCTGGGGAGGCTACACCAGTGAAGGTGACCTCGGGGCCCATAGTTTCCCTGCCACCGCAGAGGGAGTCCTCTTTCCGGCCCATCGAGAAGACCCCCATAAAGACCCCAGTGGAAAAAGAGGGGGGGGCGGTGGCCGTTATGGACACGGATTCAGCCTCGGAGGAGGAGCTGGTGGAAGCCGTGAAGAGCCTCAACGAGAGGTTCGAGAAGGTACGATCCCACGGGAGAGATCACGAAGAGGTGGTTGAAGAAAGCGACGGTGGCGCTGACGAGGCCCCAGTGGAGGGGCGGCCATCCCTCCCGTCGCAGCCATTACCCGAGCCTCAGGACAACTCAGTGGCCATTTTGGTGGCAATTCAAACCTTATGCACGGAGATAAGGATGAGATTACCACGAACCAGGGCGGAAGATCCAGAACCGTGCCGGTCGGGAAGCCCTCCGAGCAAGCGGAGGAGAGTTCATCCCCCCCCGCCCTTCATGCCCTCACGGCCCGTGGAGTCTTCATCCCCCTCTCCGGATCCCAGGGATGACACAGCGACGGATACGACGACGGGGACAGATGACAACGGTGGTGACGACGGGACGGACCTTCCATCACCACCCCCTCAGGCTTCCCCGCCCGACGAAATTGGCTCCTTTCACGCCATGATCGCCAGGGCATCCAAGCTCTTCCAGCTCTGCCCTGAGGAACAGAAGAAGGAAGGTTTCCTCTATCAACGGCGAGAGGCCAAGAGGAACACGGTCCTCGCGATACCGTTACTCGACGATATTTGGGACGAGGGACTTGCGGTCCCGAAGAACCCGTCCACGACGCCTGCCAAGAGGGACCGGTACGAGAAGAAGTCCCGGGTCCCCGACGCCGCCCCCTTGTGCCTCAGGGCTCAGCCGACGCCGGATTCGGTCGTCTCAGCGGCGGCCAAGAAGAAGGTGGCGGGGGCGACAGCTTCAACCTCTACTTCCCCACCTGACGGCAAGGGAAAGAAATTGGACGCCATGGGGCGACGGGTCATCTCGTAGGCGGCAACGATAATTAAGGCGGCCAACGCCTTAGCGTTTGTGGCCCGTTACGACAGGGAGCTATGGTACAAGATAGCTCCCCTACTGGACTTCCTACCAGATGACAAGAGGGCAGAGGCCCTGGAGATTCTGCTGGAAGGTGAGGTTGTGTCGGACCACGCCATAACGGTAGCGACGGACATTGCCGACACCGGGTTTCGCCAGTTAGGCAACAGTATTTGCCTTCGACGACCAGGCTGGCTCAAGGTGACAGACTTCCATCAGGACATGCAGACCAGGGTGTTGGACATGCCGTTCGACGGCAACAACCTGTTTGGGAAAACGGTGGATGAGTCGCTGCAGGCCATCAAGGCCGACACAGAGATGGCCCGAGCCCTGGGAGTCCTTCAGCAACGACGGCCTGCAGGGGATCCACATCTGCCCCTACCTGGACGACTGGCTCATCCGTGCAAGGACAAGAGAACTCGGCGTTGAGCACACAGCGGAGACCGTCCGCTTACTCACGGAGCTGGGATTCTCCATCAACTACCCGACATCCCATTTGGTTCCGTCGCAAGTGGCACTGTTTCTGGGGGCAAAGCTCGATACAGTGGAGTGATTGGCGTCTCCGTCGGAGGAAACGACCAAGGTCATCTGAGGCAAGGTGCAGCGCCTGCTAGCCACGGACATGGCCAGGATGAGATCCATCAAGTCTCTCCTTGGAATGATGTCCTCATGCATCTACCTAGTGCGCCTGTGCAGACTACGGATGCATCCTCTACAGGAGTTCCTCGATGCCCGCTGGATGCAAGTGGCGGGCTTCTTCGAAGACAAAATCCCGCTCAACAAGGTTTTCCGTCGGGCGATTCAGTGGTGGGGCACCCGTGCACACCTCATGGTGGGCACAGACTTTCAGACCCCGGCACATCAAGAGTCGGTGATGACGGACGCCTCCCTGGAGGGATAGGGCGCGCACACCGGAGATCTCCACGCAAGAGGCCTTTGGCTCCCGGAGGAGAGGTCTCTCTACATCAACATCTTGGAGCTCCGAGCCGTGTTCTGGGCGCTCAAGCCGTTCCTCCCATCCTTCAAGGGCAAGGTCATGAGGATCTTCACCGACACCACCACCATTATGTTTTACATCCGGAAGCAGAGAGGTACCAGATCCCCAGCCCGATCCAAGGAGGCCACAGGATCTGTGGCACTGGGCCGTCGCCCAGGGGATGTTTCTGGTTCCCTTCCATCTGGCAGGAATAAAGAACACCATCGCTGACTCACTCAGCAGGGAGCTATGCTCGTGCCATGAGTGGCAACTATGCCAGGATCAAGTGGATCGGCTCTTCGGACGATGGGGCAAAGCCCAGATCGACCTGTTCGCGACAGCGACGAACTCCAAGTGCCAGAGGTTCGCCAGCAGGTTTCCCCAGCCAATGAGCATGGGCAATGCTTTCTCGTTCCCCTGGGATGCCTGTTCCTGTATGCGTTTCCTACGTTCCCGCTGCTGCTTCGACTCATCAGCCAGCTCAAGAGGTCCCGGTGCAGGATGATCCTCATCGCACCGGCGTGGCCGAGACAGATCTGGTTCCCGGACCTTCTGGACCTCTCAGGGTCCCCACCAGTCAAGCTGTCGACGGACGCAGATCTTCTCTCCAGAGAAGGAGGCGCCATTCTTCATCACGACCCGGAGTCGCTGAACTTGCAGACCTGGCTCCTGCAGCACTAGAGTTTGGAGGGTACGATATCCCGGCTGACTGCAGAGAGGTTCTTGCAAAGGCCAGGGCGTCCTCAACTCTTAAGTGCTACGGACATAATTGGAAGAAGTTCTCTGTCTGGTGCCGCGCAGAGAAGATCAACCCTCTACGGATTACGGCACCTCAAGTGCTACCATACCTACTGTCGCTGGCCAAGGCTGGACTAGCTCACGGTTCCATCAAGATACATCTGGCAGCGATTTCCCGATACACCAGGACTACAGGACGGCCGTCCTTGTTGTCTTATCGACTGGTGAAGTAATTTATAAAGGGACTGTTCCGATCGTTCCCGCTGGTGAAGGCTCCAGCCCCGGCGGGGAGCTCAACGTGGTGCTGACCAGGCTCATGGGGCCGCCATTCGAGCCTTTGCATTCGGCTCCGTTGAAGTTCCTGTCGTGGAAGACAGCGTTCCTTGTGGCCATCACCTCCGCACGACGCGTGGGAGAGATTCAGGCCCTATCCTGCAAGCCCCCATACTTGACTTTTCACTATACGAGGGTGGTGCGTCGGACTTCCATCTTAACGAGTCCTTGGTGTTACCAGTTTTCTTCCCGTCGCCTTCGTGGCCGACTGAGAGGACTTTGCACTCGCTGGATGTAGCTAGAGCGCTTAAGTTCTATGTGGACCGAACAAAGAGTTTTCGGAAGACATCACAGCTGTTTGTGAACTTTGGACCTGTGAACCAAGGGAAGGCTCTCTCGAAGGCTTCCTTTTCCAGATGGCTCTCCGGCTGCATCATGCACTGTCATCTGTTGGCCAACAGACCGTTGCCCGGCCGTCCGAGAGCCAGTTCGACCAGAGCGATCGCTGCTACTATGGCGTTCTTGACTGGTGTGCCCCTACTGGACATCTGCAGGGCTGCTACGTGGAGGTCGACACACACCTTCACGAGATTCTACTGCGTCGACCGGGATTCCAGGGAGGAGTCCAGAGTCGGCCAAGCAGTGCTGCGCAACTTGTTCGCCTGACGGTGGGCCTGGTGAGGAGGTAAGAGTTGCTTAATGTTGAGCCTTTTGCCACCTCCGTGCATGTGTGTACTGCTATCTATTCTTTTATTCATGAGCATGTGAATCCATGCCAGACCCCATGCTGGAGAAGGAACAAATTACTTACCTGTAACTTGTTCTCCAGCATGGGTCTGGCATGGATTCACATGCGAACCCTCCCTCCTTCCCCTCTGCGGCTCTTCACTTGGTCATACTGCCACTTTACGTGCTACCAAATCTGAGGATGGCTGCCAGGGGAGGGGCTTAGGGAGAGGGCAGTCATTGGCTGGGGGCAGTATGACCCAGAGATCAGTGATTGGTTACTACTAAGAAAGACAGATCAGAAACGAAACTGATACTGATTTTTTCTTTACCGAGGATTCCCAGCCTGACGACGGGGAATATTCATGAGCATGTGAATCCATGCCAGACCCATGCTGGAGAACAACAGTTACAGGTAAGTAACTTGTTCCTTATTGTACTTGTACAATGTGAACAACTTCTATCAATCGAGGGGTGCTTGGAGGAAGAAGATGAAACCTGGGATATCCCAGATTTGGTAGCCAAACGTCCTAGGCGCCAACATGGACATGCGTTCAAAATAGCCCATACCTGGGACATGCTTGGGCTCAGGGCTTGTAATGGAAGAGCTGCAAGTGATAGACCTGCTGCTGAGACCTATATTTAAGGAACCAGCTGTAGCAATGTTGATCATATTCTCTTGGGACTCGACTTGTGGAAACTGTTGAAGGATGTCAGTATTATTCCTAGAGTCGATAGTGATCATTGTCTCCTTAAGTTTACACTTGCTAATCCTATCGATCCAGATGCCCATATAAGTGGTTGATTAGATGATGTACCTATGAGTTTTGACGGGCAATCTTAAGAGAGCTATACAATCGGACAATATAAACAAGGGGAACACAGTATCCAACATTAATCAGGCAATTCTTCCACTTCCATTCAGGGCTGGAGCCCCGCAACATCTGCAGCCGTGCCCTGCCATCCGCTGCACGGGCCGCCGCTCTACTGCAAGAGCAGCTAGAGCCCGTATCGATCTCTGCCACTGGTGCCTGCAACCCTACTGGGCCGCCGGAAAAAAAACAAGTAAATTGCATCTATTTACTGCATTTACTCTTGTAAAGGCATGATTGCCTTTTATTTGCTGGATTTCACCAATGACCATCTTTCTGACGTCGTGCCACGAGGAACATTCGCCGTCCCCACTGCACCCAAATCCAAGATGGCCGCCGCTCGCCTTTGTTGATCCTAGTTGCCTAGCAACCTACGAGAGCCCACTGCTATAGGCCATGAGGTAAGCTTGAGGCGGAAGCCGGCCCACCTCGAAGAAGGCCTACGCAGACTAAGGCCCCTCCTGTCTGCCCCTCAGCTCCACTTACATCGAGGGCTGAAGCCCTGCAACATCAGCAGCCGTGCCCTGCCATCAGCTGCACGGGCTGCCGCTCTACTGCAGGACCAGCTAGAGCCCGTATCGATCTATGCCACTGGTGCCTGCAACCCTACTGGGCCGCCGGAAAAAAAACAAGTAAATTGCATCTATTTACTGCATTTACTCTTGTAAAGGCATGATTGCCTTTTATTTGCCATATTTCACCAACGACCATCTTTCCGACGTCGTGCCACGAGGAACAGTCGCCGTCCCCACTGCACCTGAATCCAAGATGGCCGCCGCTCGCCTTTGTTGATCCTGGTTGCCTAGCAACCTACGTGAGCCCACTGCTATAGGCCGTGAAGTAAGCCGGAGGCGGAAGCCGGCCCACCTCCACGAAGACCCACGCAGACTAAGGCCCCTCCTGTCTTCCCCTGTCCGCCACTGCGCTACGGCGAGGGACACTGTCCTGCTGCATCCTGGTGTCGCACGCCGTATCCTTTCCTGACGTGTGTAGCCAAAGTTCCAACTAAATACAAGGAAGTGCTACACGTACGCTGCAACGCGCGTTCGCGCTGTCTAGTCTTTCTGTTGGGTTCGCGGCCCTATTTAGCCACGCCTCCCTTTCAGCATAGTGCATTGCAACCTCGCAGTCAGCTGCCCTTCGCTGCCGCCCATTGCGAACGCTTTGTTTACTTTTCCTTTTCGCGCCGCTTTGGCTCGCCTTCTTCTCCCCCGTTTTTTCCCGGCTCTTTCTTCCTTCTCCCGGCTTCCTTTGCCTCCTCTCCACCGTGCCTCTCCACGGCTTTCCACTCCTCTTTCTCCTGGTCAATTACTCTGCTCTTCCCTTACCCGTACGGCTCATAACGTGGCTCCTAGCCTCCAGCGCTTCCACCTCCTGACGGAGCCCAGTTTCCACGAAGACTCTGGTGCCATCAGCAGGGTTTTTTTCTGCCGCTTACGGCTTTTTCCCCCTAATTGTCCCTCCTGGGAACAGAGTCCCAGTGGAGTGCTTTTAATTGGCCTCCACTGTGGCTTCCTCTCGTGGGAGACTCAGACGCCAAACAAGAAGGGGAAAGGACTACAGAACCCGGAGGTCCATCAGTCCCGAAGACAGCGACCACCATCTCTCAGGTGAGGAGGAGGGGGAGGAGGAGAGGAGCCAAGTGAGTAACGCCATAGCCACAAAGGTTGACAGATTGCAACGCCCGGTGCCTACAATGGCTACCCCTGAGCAAGTACAGGAACTGGTGGCCGCAGTCCAGCGCCTCTCTCTAGAGATGCAGAATATGAAGGCAGAGAATGCCCTGTTGAAGCAGATGGTAACAGCCCGGGAACCACCATCCACTGACTTACCCCCATGGCGCTTTCTTCAGGCAAGTTTGAGGGCTTGCCTAAGAAACTGAGAGAGTTTTTGGACGCTTGCAAAGTATACTTTATTTTCAGAGCCCGCACTTACACCTCGGACCATGCTAAGGTGGGCTTCATGATTTCCAATATGTCGGGGAACGCATTAGCCTGGGCTACTCCCCTAGTGACCCGTGCAGATCCTGTGCTTCAAAACTACGAGGCCTTCCTGAAATTACTCAAGAGTACCTTCGAGAGACCTGAAATTGCCCTGGCAGCAGGGGAAGACCTGCTAGACATCCGGCAAGGACAGTCGGACGTGCTTTGTTGTATCTCAACATTCAAAAGACTGGCTTTAGAGACGGGTTGGTCGGAACAGTCGCAGATCATCTTATTTCGACGCGGCCTTAGAGAAGATCTAAAGGATGAATTGGCTCGCTCTCCCCGCCCAGACTCGCTAGCGGATTTAATGACAGCCGCCCCTTCAAATCGAGTTCAGAGTGTCAGAAAGGTGACAAGAGAAACGGCGAAGCCGATCCTTCTTCCCAAGCAGTCCCTCTCCTCCACCTGCTTCGCCTAAACGAACAGAAGAACCGATGCAAATAGGTGCTACACGTCGTTCCCTTACTCCTGAAGAGAGGAAAAGAAGGAGAGAGCAGGGGTTGTGCGCCTACTGTGGATCTGATCAGCACTCAGTAAGGAACTGTCCGGAAATGTCCAGTAAGAAGTCGGAAAACGTAGGCCCCCGATCCTAGAAGGGACGGGATGTCGAGGGGTCTTTCCTAGTCCCTATGTATCCATGTCAATTGGCTCAGCCAATCCTACTGAAAACTCTCGCCTTATGGTGATTCCGGTACGTGTCACTATTGGGGAGAACCAAATTGAGGCACTGGCTCTCCTCGATTGTGGGGCCGCCGGAAACTTTGCAGACACCCTGTGGGTTAATCGGGTTGGTGCCAGGCGCATTGACCGTCAGGAAGAACAGAAAGTGGAAGGCGTGGACGGCAAACCTTTGAGCTCCGGATTAATAACCCAATCTATGGAACCATTGTTACTCTCCATCCATCAACACACGGAAAACATAACATTTGACATCATCAGAGCCGCCCATTTTCCTCTCATTTTGGGAATTACTTGGCTCCGTCAACATAACCCCCACATTGACTGGGCTTCCAATCGCCTGGATTTCAGTTCTGCTTACTGCCAAAGACATTGTTTACAGGGTGTTCACTATCAGACCATGGAAACATCCTCTAGTGAACCTAACACCACTGTGGGGGTTCACTCAGTCACGCAGATTCTAGAGGGTTTTGATGCAGTTTTCGCCGACTCTTCTCCTTCGGAATTGCCCCCCCATAGGCCAGAAGATTGTGTTATAGAACTGACTCCCTATGCTTTGGTACCCTTTGGCAGAATGTTTGCATTGTCCTGCAAGGAGAAAGAAGTTCTACGAAAGTATCTGGATGACAATCTATACAACGGTCTTATCCAGCCATCCAAGTCACCGGCAGGAGCCCCACTGTTTTTCATCCCTAAGATAGATTCCACAGATCTCCGACCTTGCATAGACGATAGAGGGCTAAATAAAGTAACCAGAAAGGACCGCTACCCTATGCCTTTAATACCCGATATACTGGCAGCAGTACAATGCGCCTCAGTGTTTTCTAAGTTAGATTTGCGAAATGCCTACCATCTGCTCTGAATCAGGAAAGGAGATGAATGGAAGACGGCTTTTAGAACACCTTTTGGCCTCTTCGAGTACTGTGTGATGCCCTTCGGGCTTGTTAATGCACCAGTGGTGTTCCAAAGGTTTATGGATCGCATCTTCTCTGACCTTTTGTTCATCTCTGTCGTCATATATCTTGACGACATTTTGGTGTTCTCCAACAACATGCCTGATCATACTAAACACCTCACGGAGGTATTAACCCGACTCAAGAATAACCACCTTTTGGCCAAGAGGGAGAAGTGTCTCTTTGGCGTCTCTTCTGTCCCCTATTTGGGATTTATTCTTACCCCCCAAGGGGTACAGATGGACAGAAGCAAAGTGGAGGCAATTCTTCAGTGGCCGGCTCCTAAGTCTGTAAAAGAAGTACAACAATTCCTGGGCTTAGCAAACTTCTACCGGCACTTTAATGCCAGATTCTCGGATATAATTCTGCCCCAACCAGTCTACTAAAGAAATCCGCTCTGCCATTTGCCTGGAATCCGCAGGCAGAAGATAGCTTCCGCCGTCTTAAAGAGCAGTTCTGTCATGCCCCCATCCTACGACAGCCCGACCAAACTAAACAGTTTATACTTGAGACTGACGCTTCATCTGCAGCCGTTGGGGCGGTCCTCCTTCAAGAACATGAAGGCATAGAACATCCGGTGGCCTATCTATCCAAGACACTCACTGAAAGCCAGCGCAATTATTCTGTCATAGAAAGGGGCTCCTGGCTATGAAGAATGCATGTGAAGAATGGAGACACCTGCTTCAGGGAAGCAGCCACCCTTTTATCATAAGGACCGATCATAAAAATCTATGGGTCTTACAATCTATGGATTGTATTAACGCCAGACAGGCTCGTTGGGCGCATTTCTTCTCCCAATATGATTTCCTGATTACTTACATACCAGGAAGCCAAAATACCTTGGTGGATGTCCTCTCCAGAAAGACCGATGGTACCAGACTACCTACGACCACTCTCGAAAGAATGTTTCCAAGAAACAAGATCATTGGTTTTCTTTCCTCTTTTCTACAGCAAGTCAAAGACGCTACGGTTAGCCACCCAGAACCCATTGGTCTTACTAAGAAGGATGGCTTAATGTTTAAGGGGCATCAACTCTGGGTGCCTTCCCAGGAACTACAAAACAAAGTCCTATCCTGGTGTCATGATCATGAGACAGCAGGTCACAGAGGAATAACAGGTACTTTAGACCTAGTCCAAAGGACCTTTTATTGGCCCCACCTTCCTAAGGATGTCAAACAGAATGTACAGACCTGTGCTGTTTGCAAGCAAAGTAAGCATACTACCCAAAGACCTGTTGGTTTTTTACAACAAGACGATGTTCCCACTCGTCCATGGAGTCACGTTACCACAGACTTTATAGTGGATTTACCGGTCTCACAAGGTTGCTCTTGTATCCTTGTAACGATTGACTCATTTACCAAGATGGCTCATTTTTCTCCACTTCTTGGGTTGCCCACGGCTGAAGCAATGGCTCGGGTTTTCATTAAAGACATTTTCCGGCTTCATGGTCTCCCGGATAAGATACTGTCAGACCGTGGGAGCCAGTTTGTGTCCCGGTTCTGGAAGTCTCTGTGTCAGATCTTTGGCATTGAGAGAGCCCTATCATCGGGGTATCACCCCCAAACTAACGGCTAAACAGAGAGATTAAACTCAACTCTAGAACAATATCTACGGGCTTATGTCAATGCTGAACAAGACAATTGGGTCTCGCTATTACCCACGGCAGAGTTTGCATACAATAATGCTAGACATTCCGCCATCAAGATGTCACCTTTTTTTTGCTCTTATGGTTACCACCCTCGGTCTATACTCCCCCGCTCTCTGGTTCACTCCTCCTTGCCCCTCGTGGAGGGGGTGTTGTTTCAGCTAAAAGCAGCTAAAAAAACAGCCAAGCTAAGTTTGTCAGAGAGCCGTCGCACATACAAGCTACAGACTGACAGGCACCGCCAGGAGGTTCCGGATTGGAAAGTGGGCTCCAAAGTGTGGCTTTCCACCAAATTTCTCCCACGCTGGTCGCATCCCTCTAAGTTGTCTCCTCGTTTTATCAGCCCTTTTCCCATCGCCGCCAAAATGAACCCTGTGGCATTTCGCCTCAGCCTACCTCCCTCCTTGAAACGGATTCACCCCGTTTTTCATGCCTCGTTACTGAGGAGTGCGGATCAGTCACGGTGTACACGTTCCACATATATCCCTGCCCCCGTGACCACCAAAGATGAATACGAGATCTCCTATATTAGCGATTCCAGATACCGCAGGGGTCGCATAGAATATCTGGTTCATTGGAAAGGTTACTCCAGCGCAGAGGATTCCTGGGAGCCTCTTTCCCACATTCATGCCCCTATTCTTCCTAGGAGGTTTTATAGAGCGCATCATGGGAAACCCGGGGGTCTCCTGTTTAAGAGGGGGCATACTGTCACATGTCGTATCCTTTCCTGGCGTGTGTGGCCAAAGTTCCAACTAAATACAGGAAAGCGCTACACATACGCTGCAACGCGCGTTCGTGCGGTCTAGTTTTTCTGTTGGGTTCTGCGGCCCTATTTAGCCCCGCCTCCCTTTCAGCGTAGTGCGTTGCAACCCCGCAGTCGGCTGTCCTTTGCTGCCGCCCATTGCGAACGCTTTGTTTACTTTTCCTTTTCTCGCCGCTTTGGCTCGCTTTCTTCTCCCCCGTTTTTTCCCGGCTCTTTCTTCCTTCTCCCAGCTTCCTTTGCCTCCTCTCCGCCGTGCCTCTCCACGGCTTTCCGCTCCTCTTTCTCCTTCTCCTGGTCAATTACTCTGCTCTTCCCTTACCCGTACGGCTCATAACGTGGCTTCTAGTCTCCAGCGCTTCCACCTCCTGACAGAGCCCAGTTTCCACGAGGACTCCGGTGCCATCAGCAGGTTGTTTTTCTGCCGCTTACGGCTTTTTCCCCTAATTGTCCCTCCCGGGAACCGAGTCCCAGTGGAGTGCTTTTAATTGCCATCCACTGTGGCTTCCTCTCGTGGGAGACTCGGACGCCAAACAAGAAGGGGAAAGGACTACAGAACCCGAAGGTCCATCAGTCCCGAAGACAGCGACCACCATCTCTCAGGTGAGGAGGAGTGGGAGGAGGAGAGGAGCCAAGTGAGTGATGCCATAGCCACAAAGGTTGACACCTGGCCCCCACAAGCCCAAATTCGTCCCCCTCCTTCACCACTGAACTTGTGACCCCTCTTGCTGCGCCGCTGGTATCTGAACACAGGCAAAGCTCTAACGAGTGAACACCTGCACCTGACTTCCAGGACTCCCACGGACAACAATGCTCCCGGTCTCACCTATGCTGGAGGCAATACAACCGTAAGTCACACCCGCCTACCCGCTAAGCTTGCCATAAGACTTGCCCACTGCACCTCGGTCTTTTACGCTGATTAACAATCAATGCTAAATGCTCCTTAAATGCTCCCATCCCATGTAACCTGCGTTCTGCCCTCCTGGCCAGTACTGTGTATCTGCATTTCGCCTCATAGCTAATACTGTGTAATTTGCAAAGGGTCAGTAAACCCACATACAACATGTACCCCCTGCCCCTCTACGCTTGCCTTGTAAGCATACTATTCACCCTAATGACCACACCCCAGCCCTATAGCCTAGAGCTGAACCACCTTCACCAAATCGCCACCAGTCGCCCTCTCACGATGGACCTCCTGCCCAACCACTCACACTCTCCAATAAACTCACCAGGCACACTGACACCTAACCCCAGCCATAGACTAGACAGACTCAGAACCCACACCTCTCCTATCTACTACCAAGCCACCCCTACACACACAACACTCAGAAACTACCGACTTAGCTCTCGCACCACCAAAATGAACACACTCCACCACCATGACAACACCTCCATACGCCAGAACACCAAGCAAACTCCCATCACACTCAGCGCACACTCCTACTCTCTACGTACCGCTGTACCCAAATCAGAAGCTCCTACCATACCCACGAAGAACCCGTGCCCCACGCTTTACAAGTGTGCACTAATCAATGTACGATCATTCAATGCCCACACCCTAGAAATAAATGACCTAATAACCACCCATAACTTAGATATTCTCGCTATCACAGAAAGCTGGCTTAATGAAGCTTCCTGCCCAACCATCACACTAGCTCTACCACAAGGGTATGCCATTCTTAGACAAGATAGAACTGCCAAACAAGGAGGGGGGGTAGCCCTTATTCACAAAGACACACTTCCTGTCAGAACCATACCCCACCAAGAGGAAGGAAATGTCGACATCTTATCAGTCAAGCTAGCACTCTCACCAAATAGCACAATAAATATTCATACCATTTACCGTCCACCTGGCCCCACCTCCAACTTCATAAATCAAGTCACTCACCTCTTAGGAAACAATATAAAAAAATCCACTAAATCTCTATTTATAGGAGACCTTAACGTAGGTTTCAACGACCCTAAGGACAAAACTGCTATCTCTCTAGCCAAAGACCTCCATGACCTAGGCTTCTCCCAAAATATCACCTCACCCACTCACTCAAAAGGAAGCATCCTAGACTGGATCCTAGACCACAATTGTAGCACAGCCATCACATCCAATATTAGCCTCCCATGGACTGACCACAACCTTCTCCTATTCGACATCCCGGTCCTAATAAGCACTAAAGTGCCTACCGCAGCACCGGCGACCTTAGCCGGTAGTGCCAAAAAACTCACCGCAGACAACGTCAGTGCACTCCTTAATCTGCCATGCTTAGCCTCCCGTTCTCCTTAAACCTTAACATCCTCGCAGAAATATACAAAAACACTATCACACTGGCTGTCAATACCGCTGCTCCATTGGAAAACAAAAAAGAGAAAAAGTCATTCCACTCCAATTCCTGGTTCACAGAGGAACTCCAAGCTCTGCGCAAGGACAAACGCCAGGCACTAAAAAACTGGCAGTGCAGCCCTTATGACACCACAAAATGTAACTTCAAATCGATTGCAAAAAAATACAAAGATGCCATCTTCCTTGCCAAATCTGAAGCCTATAACCACCGTATCTCCGCTGCCAAATCCCACACTAAAGAAATCTTCAGTATCGTTAAGGAATTAACCGTACCACCCGCCTGCCCCGACGAGATTGTCAAAGACGAAGCATGGTGCACAAGCATACAATCAGCAATGCTTGCAAAAATAAACCTCCTCCAAAAGAAGATATCCCACCATCTCAATACCTTACCTAAGCAAAGCACACATGCTCAGACTAAACCAAGTGTTAAAACCAGCAATATGCCCAAATTTGCCTTCACTGAAATCTCCGAAGCTGAGGTCATTGACATTTTAAGACACCTCAAACCTTTGCAATGTAAGGGTGATGTATGTCCCCCTAAAATCATCAAAGACTGCGCCGAACCGCTCGCCCCACTCATCACGGCATTCATCAATGCGTCCTTCAAAACGGGCATAGTCCCAGACAACCTTAAAGAGGCCTGGGTGCGCCCTCTCTTAAAAAACCTACGCTAGACCCCGCTAATCCTAACAACTACTGACCCATAACAACAGTCCCATTCCTCCTGAAAATACTTGACAAGGTCGCCCACAAACAGATTCAACTTTACCTTGAATCATATGCAATCCTAGGAAAAAGACAACCCGGGTTCCGCAAGGGACACGGAACTGAAACCGCCCTTCTAGACCTAAAAACAAAATCACCAACATCCTGGACAAAGGTAAGCCCGCTCTCCTCCTTCTCCTTGACCTTTCAGCCGCGTTTGATATGGTAGATCACACCACACTCACCACTCATCTGACACATCCTGCACACTTCTCCAAGGAAGCAGCGTCTTGGGTAACCTCATTCCTAGAGGGCAGAGCTATGAAAGTGTTCTCTAACACAGCTCACGCAGCACCCTCCATAATCCACTGTGGTGTCCCACAAGGCTCCTGTACTGCCCCCACGCTCTATAATCTTTTTACCAAACCCCTTTTTGACAAACTAGATGCACTAGGGATCACTTACACTAACTATGCCGACGACACGCAGGTTCTCCTTCCCCTGACGGGAAATTATCATCAAGACGCCACTTACCTACAGCAAATCTACTCCACCATACAAGCATGGATGGCTACTAATGGCCTCTGCTTGAACGGGGACAAAACTGAAATACTTATTCTAGGCCAGAAATCTACACTCTCCAACCTGAACCCACTGTACCTCAACTTCAACATAGACAACTGTACCATCCAAGTTCTATCCTCAGTCAAAACTCTAGGGGTACATATAGATGCTACCTCATCTATGGACAAACAAGTCAGCGCCATAGTCTTGGCCTCCGCACTGAGTACCAAACTCATCAATGCTATAAAGCCATCCTTACGAAGGACAACTGCCTCTCCATCGCCAGAGCAACCATAGGAGCCAAACTAGATTACTGTAATGCGCTCCTAGCTGGCACATCCAAAAAAAACATAGCAAGGCTCCAAACAACTCAAAACAACGCTCTTAGAGCAGCCCTCAGCATACCGAAAAGAGATCACATCACACAAGCCAGGAAGACAGCACACTGGCTCCCTGTCAAGGACCGTATCTCCTTCAAAATTCTCACAACCACGCATAAATGCATCAACCGCTCAGCACCCTCCAACCTATCTGACACATTATGTAAAACTTAATCCACCAGACGGACCAGATCTCAATACAATAATCAACTAACCATACCACGCATCAATAGAACTAAGGGAGGAGGCATAGGCTTTCCCCTCCTCGCACCCAAGCTCTGGAACTCTCTGGCCACTGACCTCAGAGCTGAAACATCTCTCTTCTCCTTCCACAAAAAACTCAAAACCGCCCTTTTCAACTAACATTGTTCACCTGGTTCTCCTTCTGCTCAAATGCATGTTTGTAACTAATGAACAATATCGTCCAATGTAACACAACGGACATGAACTGTATGTAACTAAGTATAAGCAACACTGTAACAAGCGCCACAATGCCTTCGGTCTGCTGTGCGCTCAACAAATGCACGAAATAAATAAATAAATAAATTCTACATCTAGTGGAGATCACACTCACCAACCCGCAACCGTTACTAGTTGAGGTCCTCCAGGTATATCATGAAATAGCTTTAAATGTTCTCCCATGTTAGCAATTGTAGTCATACAGTTGCCCGAAAAGCAATAATAAAATAGAAATGGTTTGATGCCGATTGTAAAAAAACAAAACGAGCTATTGTCAAAAGTTTCAATGTCAAGTTAAGTTTTGTTAACCAAAGTTCCAACAACAATACAGCCTTTCTTCTTAGTCAAATAAAGACTTTCCACTTCCTCAGAATATCATCAATGTTATTCCCAGCCATGATGCTTTGAAACAACTTCCAGATATCCAAGAAGACTTGACACAGTTCAAAAGAAATCCAACTTCTATAACTGTTAGTGAAACACAAGTCCTGTTTTACAGTTATTATGTCTCTATTAGGATTTACAATAGGTATATTTGTCAGGATGACTTCACAGTGCTGCTGCTTCTACTAGTTTACCACGAGTACATTCTCCTTTGCCTCATAGCATTCCACTTCACTTGTACCACTGAAGTATTGCATCCACTGACAACCAGATATACTACCACAGCTTCAGTATTGTGTGATACCACCACAACTTTCGTACTTTTTGACTCAAGACAGGTTCTGACAAGATTCACTTTAAGGTACTTCAACACCTTCAAATAGGCATGACATTCTTCCTCTGAATATCTCTCTTCAAAAGGGGTAGCCTCATTGCCTCTTTTGTCTGTCTGCCACAATAACAACCTAAATGTGCCTTTATGACCCACTTCTCTTTTTCTCTTATAGTCTTTGGCAATATAGGTTGTGCCAACTTCAAATAATGTTTTTGAGATCAATTTTGCCTTCACCTCTCTGCCAACTATTAACCACAACAATTACCCAGAAGCCTTGGCCCCACTCTCTTGGCTGGAGGTAATGTTTGCACACTTGTATCTTAGGCAAGGTTGAACTTCTATTGGGCTCTCAGTGTTGATTATATTCTTTTCTAGCTTTGAGAAAGGCAGCTTTCAATCTTAATAGGGGAATACTCTTGTCTTGGGCAATACTTGCTCTCTTAAACTCTTCAACTGCAGATACTATGGGCCTCATTACGAGTCTGCTGAAGGTGTCTCCGGTAGGGTCACTCAATAAAGGAGCCCCTCTCTCTCCTGAGACCCTTGGCTTCACAACAGCTCCTCACCTCAGTCTTCAACACGCTTCTTGCACGGCAACATCTGGAATTAGCCTCAGATGGGGAAAGGCAGCTTTGGGGAAACAGGGCCCTCACAGAACAAGCAGTTGGGTGAAATCATCTGCATCAACGATCCGGTGTCACTCTGGTTTTACCACTTCTGTCTGGATTGCCAACACTGTGACTTCCTCCTTCTTCCTCTGCTACTACTGCACGCACTCCAGTCACAGTTCCAACTCCTTCTGATATCTTTAACTGCCTGACTGCTGCTACAGCATAACTCTTCAGTCCACTTCCTCGCCCCAGTATTTATGGGATTATGCTACTTGTAGTATTCAACAACAAAGTTAGATTTTCTAACTTCTGTTGTTTGGCAAACAGCCATCACAAGTGTGGGATTAAGGGGAAAATTAAGCATGGGGGATTCCCAGTCTTCCTGACCTATTTCCCGCCACCGCCCATGTGATCCTCCCGTAGTACACCACCCAGAGGGTCTGGATCAGGAAGCCTTTTCCTTTCCCTGGCCACATGAGAAGGGTCCCAGGCCAGGTTTCTGGGAGGAATCACTACTGATTTGTCACAGGAGTGCCTCCCCATGTGATCCTCCTGCCTGTTACCATCCCTAGGGGGACTATTGGTTAGCGGCCTCACCTCCCTAGCCTCATGGGAAGGGATTCTCACCTGTGGAGAAGTGAGGCTATCTGAAGGATCGTTACACCACCGACAGCATGCCCAGACACAAAACCACAGTGGTCTTCCTAGGCTATGAGGGATTCTCCTTAGGGAGCTGATGGGGCCTTCTGAAATGCCACACACCACTCATCAGTGCTAGCAAGCACAGAAGCAGAAATGCTGCTGGTGCCCTAAGCCACCAAGGACTCAACACCAAGTTGCAGAAAACAACAAAAACATAACTTACCTTGGAGGAAGTCACGCCAAGGCCCCCTAACACGAACTTGGAAAATGTGCAGCTCTGGTCGCCATTACTGCTTCAAGGCGACACTGATTCTAACACCTGCTGGGAGGAGAAGACAGGGCCAAATTGGCCACCGCCAGTAGTCAAATGGGGGAGGAAGGAGGAGAACAAAAAGGGCAACTGAAAGCAAGAAGATGTGAGGTCAGAGGAGGCGGAGATGGCAGATCAAGAGTAGCAGGAGGAAGGATGTTGGATTGGATTGTTGAGACGATGTTTGAGGCTTGTGAAGCTTTGGTTAGGGAGTGCAAGTGGTACTATGTTGTGTGTGTGTAAAAGCGTGTAATGCGTTTAGGAGAGGAGTGTAGGGAGTGAATGGGAAGTGATTGTGAGAGCGAAAAGAGGGTGACTGAGTAGAAAGATGGGTGGAGTGATAGTAATAGTGGTGTAGTGGAGGGCGTTGTAGTGTGGAGGAAGTAGTAATGTTGTTTAGAAAGTAGTAACATCAAAGGGTGGAGACAAGGTTTAGAAGGAGTGAAAGACATTGGAGGGACAGAGGTGGAAGATGCAGGAAGTAAAAAGAGTGAGAGGTGGGTGGACTTGGAAGGACTAGAGCAGTGAGAGAAGAACATCAGGTACAGTATCTTTATGGCATAATCCAATACCCCTTTTAGTTCACTAACCACTGGATAGTTTAGGTTCAGTCTAGAAAGTGCCTGATGGACAGAGAAGGCGTTTTGCTTTTAGATCTTAAGTTCTAGCACCAGTAAGAAATTAGACATTAAGGCAGAATCTGCAATATATACTAACCTAACCTTCCCATTTCTTAGTGTGCCATTTTTTTTACTGTCCATCCATAAAGCAAGCATCGTGTGTTATTAAGTGGCTAAACTGGCCTTTTGATGCTGTAATATCCAATCTGACTAAAAAAAAGTTGTTCGAAGTGGAGTTTTGATCGAATACGATCATTGCGATCAAATCTCCCAATCGAACAGCATTATAGTGAAGAAGGGAAGTGGGGGCTGTTGGGGTCTCCCCCGCACTCTTGTTCAGTATAATGTCGGCAGGGGTTGCGGGGGTGTTCCCCGCACCCGACCCCTTAAAGATGTATTGAAAAAAGAAAGAAAAAGGCACCCTGCGGCGTTGGATCCGATACCACAGGGGTGCAGGAGGAGTGGTGGAGACGGCAGGGGGAAAAAAGTTAAATAGGTGAAGGCGGTGGGAGCATGGCATCATTTGGGTTGTTTTGCCAAAGTGAAAACAGATTTACAGTCAATTCCGCTACAAATCTTTACACTTCGGTCAAACAACCCAAATCCTTTTACAGCAGCCAGTTTGGACATGTTTTCATATTCACACGCGCAAACCTCAGAGAGGACGCAGGACACTGCACCCAGTTTGGCCAATAGACAAACAAGGACAAGACATGTTCAACTAGGACGTACTTATCTGGTTCCTTTCTGAACGCGCATACAAACAGCCGGGGGCGGAGATGCTGTGCCTATGAAAAAGCATTTTAGAGCGATATATTAAGGCCTTGACTGAAACGAACTGAGATATTTACTCATGGTGGACGCCAAAGGCAACAAAGATGATGCCTTGTTAAAGAAAAAAGTTTAAGTAGATCTAACTTTATGATGGGACTACATGAATTGTTAAGAACGAATCTTTCGGAGTTTACTGGACTCCTGCCTAATAGAAATAACAAATGTTCACACATACTGAAGAAGACACACACATTCTGTCTGGAAGACTTCTACCAGACACTGTTGAGTCGAAACTATTGTTACATTGGAAGTCCTTTACAAATGGAAGAACTATATTTTGGGACACCTATAGTCGATAATGTTTACAATGTGGACAATTGTTAGTGAAATGGAACTTGCAATCAAGTATATTGGAATTTAAAAGGTTTACATGAAAACCTTGAGTTCTTAAAATAATGAACTGTTTTCGAATTTAATAGTATGTATGGAGTATGAATGAATGATTTAACTATGATGTTTTATTGAATTCGATTTGTAATAAAAATGTATTCTTACAATTAATTAGAATGAAATAAAATAATGATTTAACAGCCACAGCTCTAGTCTCGACCTTCCCAGTTTTTTCCTAAATTCCATCTGGCACTACCACTGTTCTATAGATAATTGCTCTACCTCAGAGTGCCAGTGTAGTAGAGGTACCCTCCCATGGTTGGTTTTTTTTCTTTCTTTTTCATATTGTGGCATGACATTTTTAATGGCAAAGCAAACTGGAGTATGTACTTACGTGGGGTACTGCTGGCAGAACCAGAGCAGGCATGTTTTCTTATAGTATCGTTACTGGCATTATGCGCAGAGCAAACAAGAGTATGTTCTTAAATGAGAATACTGGCATATATTGGTGGAGCCAGCATGGAAATGTATGGGCACAGACTGCGTGAAAAGGTATTTATAGGGGCATATTTTGTGGGCAAAAGCATCATGAAAATGAATTGGGAAAGTCTCCTATGTGCTTTTGGATTTTTTGAGTCACCCAAAAAACCAATTGCAAACTATCTGGCTTTTTACCCAATTGTTCACCCGAAGTGTGCTGTAAAATGCACCATTTTAACCCATTACTAAAAAAATCTTTCGGGTGAGAACCCCCCCCCCCAAGCTTTCCTTGGCTAGTTTGGGCTCCCTCGCTAGCTCAGTAGGTCTGGCATATTTGGCCCATCCAATTCAGAAATTGACCAGCCGCCACTGAGCCACACCAGCACATACGCCTGTCTATGAAAAGCCATTGGGCTTCATTACAAGTTTGCTGGTCCGGTAACAACGGTGCCGGTAAGCTACCGGCACCGTTGTTACCGGACCGGCAAACTACGAGTTCTGCTCACAGGTGTCTTTCCGGCCCCCAGGTCTGACCTGGTGGGCGGACCGGCACCTACGAGCAGACCTCAACAGATGCACAGGCACCCCCATTCCCATTGAGTCCAATTGGACTCAATGGGAATGGGGAGTAATAATAACCATCACCCGGCAATGGGGATGTACCTGGTCCACCGGGGCTGTAATGCCCCGGTACGTCCCCATTGCCGGGTGCCAATAAATGCATGACTGTGGCGGCAGCCGTGCCTGTATTTACCGGCAAGGCTACCGCCAGAGTCAACATGAGGCCCATTGTATGGCGTGGTACAACGATGTTAGGGAGAATTCTCTCTTTAGGCTGAATTTCCTAACCTAGTGAGTCCCCCAGCAGCTTTGCTGGATTTCTGGAGTTTGTTTTTTTCTCCTGCCAAGAGTGAGACTCTTTTTCTCCCACTCTTGAACATGATTTATGGTGTTCCTTTGACTGTTAATGTGTTTTATGGGCTATGGGGTCCTTTATTCCATAGGGTCTCATGTGTTTTTACTATGTGTGTTACACAGCACCCTCCGTGCAGTAACACAGGGTGTCATAGTGACACCCCACCATAGACTCCATACCCTGGGACTGACTACTGTCTCCCAGGGCATGTAAAGTCACCATTGGCTTTACTAGTCCCAAATTATTAACAGAAACCAGTACAAACCATCATATTGTGGACGTACTGGTCGGGGCAATTCGATTGCCCCGGGGTCTGTTAGTCGATGGGGCACGTCTCTGTCCCCCCTGATCCAGTTTTGGCTGGTGGCAGTGGAAACTACTTTTTATATTCGACCGTGAATATTTCCCTATGGGATTTTCCCATTGTTCGAGGCTACCAACTTTAATTATTTAATTCTCATAGCCTCGAACATACCGCCGGTTTATTTAATTAATATTAATTCGCCGGTTGGTATTTTTTGCCAGGACTCGATTCTAAAATGGCGTTTGTGTTCTCTTCTGTGACTCCAACCCAAGTAGAGCCCTCTGTTCCACTTTTTGGCGGGCTTCTCCACAGAAGCCTCCAAAAGTGGTGCCACTCTGTCTGGGTACCACAGGGGGTGTGGGAGGGGGTTTAGGCACCCTGGACTGAGTTACCTTGGTAACTCAAGTCGCACTCTTGTGTGATTGGCCCAAGTGGTGAGCCGGCCGGCTCACCACTTAGCATGTTTGATTGACAGCTAGGCTGAGTGAATGGGGGTATGCTGCATAAAAGCAGAGCTTTGGGGACTGGAACTTCAGAGGTCGCCACAGGACCTGAGAATCCGACGAGGGAGAAGCTGAGCCGACCTACCACGACGACACCACCGGTGGAGCCCTGCGGAACCGACTCACCACTTCCCGACGACAGAGAAGATCTCCCGGCTGGAGAGGCTTCTTCCCCTGACTGGTGGGCACAACCAGTTTACCTTCTTCTCTTCGCACCCCAGACCGGTTTGTGGTCGAACTGCCCGTGCCAAGCACCCCGGCAGCCGGATAGCCACTCACCACTGAACCGCGAATCAACGGACCGCTCCTTGTACCTGAGAAACTCCGCGGCTGGTTTCTTCCCTGGCAGTGCAACGGACTCCTGTCTTCCTCCCCGACGAGATCCTCTCTTCCCCCGGCGAAGCACCGACTTGCATCCGCTGCCAGGAACAACTGCCCCCGCTGGAGTATTCTCACCACTTTAAGGTACCGTGTCCGCCAGGCCTCCCTTTCTAAAGATTGCTACAAGGTAATAATAACCCCTTAACCATCTGGACTGGGCTGGCCGCCTTGACCCTCTAACTGGTCCCTTTCTTTGGTCCAACTCCTTTTTGAACCGTTACAAGACTTTTGTGCACTGCAACCGTGTGACCTTGGACACATTTCGTTTTGATCCTCTTAAAGCGGATCCGGCCTACTGACTTGAATTCACGGTGTTACTTTGGCTTCCTCTCTTGTTGTGTTCATGAAAAAGTGTTGGGATCTGTTTCAATTTATTCTCTGCTTTTCTCTCCCTTTTTTTAAACAAATTATTAGAGTGCCATCTACGTTAAGCGCTCACCGCTGTCTGAAAATAAGTGGGGCTTTACTTAAGACTTGTCTAATATTCTTTTAAGGGAGTGTAAATCTTTTAGTGACCGTGTTTTTGAATTGCTTACTATTAGTGCCTGTGTGTTTTTCTAGATGTGGTTTTAAATAAATAATTATATCTCTTTTACACCAAGCCCTGGTCAGTGTTTACTTGTTCTATTGTGTTCTCTTGACCTATTGTGAATACTCTGTATACTGCCTGACTATTCTTGAGGGAAGTCTGACTGCTCAGCCACAGTTACCAAGTGAATCTGTGTGGTACAGACTGCTACCAAGTGGGTTTACTGCCAAACACCTGTAGTCCTAAATCTTTTGCAGTGGTCCCAGAGGGAACTGCACAGGTTTCTGCCTAACACTGGTGTACAGCGGTGGGATTTGTATTGAGTATACACTTTAGAGTGCTTGTTTAACACTTTAGGACAACTAACCACAGAGCTTAGCACTAAAAAGCTGATTTTCTAACTATGTCTGCTATGGAGAGTTATACCCTAGAATCATTGTCTGCCAAAACTGCTGATTGCTTAAAAGTATTGTGTAGACATAAGAATCTCTCTGAGAAGGGCAAGAAAATAGAACTTATAGAAAGATTGTTAGAAAACCAAAGTCTGGGTGGTACAGAGGAATCTACCCCCCCCCAGCAAATGTAGAAAACAGTGATGGTATTGATCTGAATCAAAGTCTTGATAATGAGTCAGAAGAGGAAAGTGAACCTAATGAAGTTAGCCACTCTGAGCCTCTGTCTGCCTTACCTACTGTACCTACTGGGCCTATACCAGGTCCCACATGTAACCCTGCTTATTTTGAACTTGAAAAAATAAAGCTTGAATTAGAGTACAAACGTTTTATTGCTCAATCTGAAAGAAACCAAGAGCTAGAGTTCAGAAGAATGAATGCCCAGGCTGAGCAGAAGCAAACTGAGTTAAGACTCAGAGAAATTCTTTTTATTTTTTTTCATTTTTTATTTATAGTTACACAGTAACTTTTACAAAAATATTTTTTTTTCTAGATGAAATAGTTAAACCATCAGCAATTTTAAAAGAAGTCCATTTACATCCTTATTTAACATGTAAAAAGGTATACTGAAGTAAATTTACATCTTTAAGAATTAAGGTCTTACAATATTACAAATTTAAAAGCTTAAAACAATCCCATTCACCATAATAAAAACACTGATTCACATAAAAGAAATGATGCACAGCTACATACACAGTTTACATGTTTGAGAAAACCATAGGCATTCAAAATTTCATAAATATGGCTCCCTTCAATTAGTTCGATCACATGATTAGTTTTGAATGGCTCCTCATCTTCAAATATTATATAAATGTTGTTGCAGGATAAGGGAGACACCAATACAGGTTCGCAATAGGCTATTTTCATAGCTCACAACACACATTTAGGAATCTCACAACCGCGATCTGTAGGTTTACTCTTTTCCCATTTAACATATCTAGCCACAGGAGGTCTAAATCCATAGACTCGGTGTTAGGTACAAATTTGCTGAAATAGCTAATACGCTCCTTTCTTAGACCATCACATATAGTCAACAGATGCAACAATGATTCTTCTTTGTCATTATGCTTAGAGAACCTACAGGGGGAATACCCTTTTGGATTACCATTTCTGATATCAAGAATCTCCCCGTACACAGCACGTTAAATCGAAACCTCATGAATTTCTGCCTCCATTCTTTGTTTGGAAATTTAATTAGATATGGTGCAGGCTCCCCCATTGTTTTGTAATTGTTTACAATCTGGTGGTAAAGTTTGAGCTTCTGCACCACGTCTACTGTGAGGTTCCAATCCGCATGTAATAATAATATTTTCACTTTCTGTGGGTTATTGATTAACAGATCTCTCGAAACGCCCAAATTATCGAGTACACTACTTGCTTCCTCCCTCATATCTTTCAAGTATTTCGATGTGGGGGCACCACTCCTAATGCCCTTACCCATGATGTTATAGAGTGTAGATTTGTTGCTGGTAAGCAGTTTCCGGTATAGCCCCATTCTTCTCCATTCCAGGACACTTCTCATTGAATGGAGACCAAGCTCATAGCGAATCGCCGCTACAGGTACACACTTAGGTAAACATTTTACCCTGGATCTGAGTATCTTAGTTTCATAGATTGCCACTTCACCCCTACACCAGGACGGTGCGAGCTCCAGTCCATAGCAGAATTGAGCTACAATTCTGCTATTATATAAACGAATGCTTGGTAGGAGAGAGAACTTGCCGTATTTCAGATCAATTTTGCGCATTTGGGCAATCATGGCTCCCACCTTTATGTCCAAATAATCCCTCAAATTCACTTTTTTTTTGTCACCAAATATCGGGTATCCCAGATATCTAAGAGCCAAACTCGTCGGAAGCTTTACATGGTTTAAAAACCAGGTGAAAAGTTTAGGTTTTTTCTTGTTGGAGAGACATACTATCACCGTCTTGGTGTGGTTGATTTTGAGGGCATTTGTACAAATGTATTTATTGAATACTGATAAAAGACGCTGAAGGCCAATGGGTGTATGGTCAAACAGAGTCACATCATCTGCATATGCAGTCCATACCAACTTACTGCCTTCTATCTTTGGTGAGAAGACTCTAAGGTTTACAAAACAGTTACCCAGATCCGAAAAATACAGGTTAAATAGAGTCGGGGCATATATACATCCTTGCCTTAAACCATTTGTGACTACAATTTCCTGTGTTAAATTTCCATCAGCATTAAGTTGCAACCTCAGTCTCGAGTTCTCATGCATATGGTACAGAATTGATAAAAGGGGAGGTGGCATTCCTAGACAGTCCAATTTAGCCCACAAGATTGACCTGTCCACGAGGTCGAATGCCGCAGTCAGATCAATAGATGCAACATAAATGGGTAAATTTCCTGGGGCCCATGCTGCATTTTGTAAGATGTTAATTATCAGGCCTCCTGCATCGGTACCTACATTCTTCCTGAAACCAAACTGATAAGGTGATAATGCATTGAATTTGGCAATCCATATCTGAATATGTTCCAGAATAGTGCTTGCAAAAATTTTTTAATCTACTTCCAACAATGCAATGGGCCTGTAACTTGCCGTGGACGCCCTATCCCCCTTTTTATAAATTGGGACAATGTAAGACATTCTCCAGCTAGTTGGAAAGGTCTTCATATGGAGAATGTCTTTAAATAACAAGAATAACATTTTAGCCCATAGTGATACATTGCCCTTCATGATGTTATTACAGAGCCTATTTGGGCCGGGGGCCCTAGAGGACGAACATTTAATGATTTTACTTTCAACGTCCTTAACCACAAAAGAGATATTCCATGATGTATTTATAATGTTATAATGTGAGGTGGAGGTCTCCAGGGTTTCAACGAAGATGTGTACAATGTGCTGAAGTGACCTTCCCATTTCTCAGCACTTACACACACAGTTTGTACATTACTTTGTGCGAAACCACAGTTGTTTATCAGTGTCCAGAACCTACGAGTGTTTACCTCACCGAGGGACTCCAGCATCTCTACAGCGTCACCTTGATATAATTGCGCGAGCAAACTTCTGGCTTTACTCTTCCATTTATTTTTTAACTGCTTGAATTCACTCAAATCTATCGCTTCTTTGCGATATTTATGCACACTCAGAAAGCCTCGTATTTCGCGATTGCGCTCCTTTTTTAGATTTTGCATCTCAAACGAGAACACGTGCTTATGGGGCTCTTGGCTCCTTAGAAATGGTTTTTTGTTTTTCTTCCCCAGTTTAGATAAAATTACAGAAGAAATATATCCTGTAAATGAATTGTGAGTGCACAACAGTTTTTTGTGAGTAAATACAGAGCTATTAAAATTCTCCTGAAAACACATATTGATTTTACTAATATTCGATTTGTGCCAGACAATTCTGTTGAGCGTTGATAATTACCGGCGTGTCATAAGTGCAGTTCTCAACAACACTTTTGCCGATCACAATTGTCATATTTAACATCTTGTGATCGCTTTCTACTGAATCAGATTAAACCCTTGGATCAGGGGAAATAATTTAGTGCATACAAAGATATAGGGCCTCATTACACGGAAGGCGGTGAGCCATGGCGCTATTAGCGCCATGGCTCAGGCCGGTAAAATACCGGCACTGCCTTGGCGGAAAGGGGATTTACCGCCCCATTCCAAGGTTGGTGGGGCGGTAAATCCCCCTTCCGCCATTGCCCTTCCCCATTCCCATTTCTGTCCCATAGGGCTCTATGGGAATGGGGAAGGCGCTAATTACGGCACCGCAATTTTGCGGTGCCGTAATTAGCTCCGAGGTCCCTTAGCGGGTTGGTTTTTAACGCCTGCAAAAAGCAGGCGTTAAAGCACCAACCCGCTAAGGGACCTCGTAGTAAGGCGGTAATGGTTAACGGTCACCGTTACCATTAACGGTGGCCGTTAACCATTACCGCCTTCCGTGTAATGAGGCCCATAGTCTATAGTGGAACTCCACTTTCCACTTACCCAGGTGGCAGTATCCACTGTGCCCTCCAATAGGGTGTTCACACACAGCAGCCCCCAGCTCCCAAGGAACTGTGCCCATATTTCCCCCTGAGCAAGTTTCCGCAAGTCCCCCCAATCATTCTTATTCGTAACATCAATTCCCACAGATCCGTCCTCTTCAATGCAAATTTCTGAATTAAAATCTCCACATATTATAAGGTACAGATCATTGTCCAGTTCTAGGCATTCCTCTATAGTATTATCAATCAAATCAATATATGTCTTCTGATCGCGCCCTGGTTGCCAATATATATTGATGATTGATAGATGAGTCGGAGTACACTTCCAATCTACTCTTATAAGAACCCCTATACATCCACTATTAATTCAAAAGTTCTTTATGATGTTAAATTTGGCATTGTTCTTAATAGCAATTAGTAAACCCGCCGTGGGTCTGCCCATAGGTTGTTTTGTGGCAGGTTCTTGAAAAGACGTGAAACCATCTAATGATATAACGTTCACTGCCCATGTTTCCTGAATACACAACACAGAGTAATTAGGCAGCTTCGAACACGCTTGGACTGAATGCATTAGTGGGCGGGATCCCCTCGAGTTCCATGATAGACAGTTGAACTTAGCAATGCTCTAGGTGGAATTTCTTAAGCCCTGTATCTTAACTAGGGAATCCTTCAGAGACTCTGCCAACGATATAAGTTCAGCTACTTCATTATGTATTTTCTCTGGGAGAATATTACTACTTCCTTGTGCGGGAGTGTTCTCATATGGCCCCCCAAAATGTCCTATCTGTTCTCCTCCCCAGTGTGGTTCAGCTCCCTTGCTAAAGTTTACAATGTCATACCCAAATCTTTGCAAGGCCACCCCTTCAGTTAGAACAAGTTCATAGGTTGCTCTCGAATAGAAGACAATTCTTACGCAATCAAATCTTGTAGGATGGATGAAATCAACAAGCTTAATATCTCCTGATGAAATAAGGGAGAGGCAGGGGATTTCATTAAACAGTAGAGAATCCTACCTCGATGTAATGAAGGAGGCCCTCCCACAGTTAATACAAAGTTCAGCATTACACTAGGATCTACGATGTATTTTGGTTCTTCCCAGTCTCTACTGTCATCTATCCAGGTATTTTGAGGCGTCGTGTTCGGTTCTTCCCACTTCAGCTGTTTCCCAGTTTCCCACCTACGTACCTCTTCCCCTCGGGTTTCACGAGGACCCTCCTGCCCATAGTCGGCCTCTCTTACTTTATCCCGAACTCTGTCTTGGTTCCACAAATCAAATTTTCCTCTAATCCTGTCTTCAAATTCCTTAACTGTGATGTTAGAGAACCCCCGCCCTCCCCCCAAGGCTATCTTCACTTACTTTAGCGTGACTCCTCATAGTATTGGTTTTAGTGGGGTCCCCATCAGAATTTGCAGTGGAAGCCAGAGTATTAATGCCCACTTTCAGGCAAGCATCCTTATTTCCATGTAGGAGCGTGTCTTTGTTTACTTCGACTCCTGGGTTGGAAATATCATTATCCTGCAGGCGCTTCCTGGCATCCCGTTCTATTCGTGGCATAAGGACCGGAAGAGGAGTTCCTTGCCTAGCGGGATTATGAAGAAGTTTAAGTAGTGCTTCTTGCACCAGTTTTTTTATATCTTCACTTGGAACCAGAGAAGGTGGATTAAGGTTCGATTCGCTACTGATGTTCCCTCCTACAATACTTATCCCCTCCTGCTGTACGGCGGGGCATGCAGTTTCTGACTCATTCGCTGTGTTCAGGTTTGGGACAATTACTGTGTCTGTTTCTTCATTAGCATTCAAAGTCATTTCCTTAGTTTTGGTACTAAAGAATTGTTGTATACTCCGCACCTCTTTGTTTACTTCAGATTTGCTCTGATTTGTTTTTTTCTTGTTATCGGTACATTTTTTATTTTTGTTTGTTTCCATTTTTTGATTTTTTTGTGTT
This sequence comes from Ambystoma mexicanum, assembly GCF_040938575.1. Lineage (NCBI taxonomy): Eukaryota > Metazoa > Chordata > Amphibia > Caudata > Ambystomatidae > Ambystoma > Ambystoma mexicanum. The sequence goes on along the minus strand of NC_090924.1, from coordinate 331,616,960 downwards.
AAAGTGGGCTTTTTACCTTTATGATTCATTGCATCAATTAAGGTGTTTGATGCTTCACCATATTCATTCCCCGTAGGATCTATTACAGTTACAGTAGGGTGCTGAGGAACCCCCTCCCTCCCTTCCGCCAGACTGACAGAAACTACCTTTACATCGAGGGCCAACTTACTCTCTTCATTCAGTTGTGTTAAATCCAGGGTTCCTTCTTCCCCCGACAACTTACAGATATCTTTGATATTTGTATTTGAATTCTTTATTTTACAAGCAGGTTGGTTTTAAGATTTTTTAGTTTGTGTAGCATTGCCCGCCCCTCACTCTTTCTTCTTCTTTTAAGTGCCCTTGCTCTCATTTTTTTTTCTCTGCGGGATATGACAAACAAATGGACGTTCTTCTTCCTGATTTACATCTTTGTCCAAAGGGTGCTTCAGTTCCTTTTTAAAATTCTGCCTCCTCCGCAATTTCCTTCAGCAGTGCCTAGGGACTATCAAGATTGTTTCTTGAACTTAGTTCTAGGCTGTCGGTTTCTTTGTTGACACTAGACTCCGATAACCTATCCCTAGTGTTTTCCACCAATTTGATCTTTTCCAAATTGATTAATATAAGTCTCAATAGTTCCTGCATCTCTCCCGTCTTGTTCTCCAGCGGAGACTTAATTTTGCTGGATTCTACGATGTGTTTAGACAGATCTCCCATTACCCAGGGATTAGAGTTCTTATTAGGTTCGCATTTCTTGCCCTCCTTTTCCATCTCCTCTGTTTGAGTCCCCACCCCATATCTCAAAGCTTGTTCTTTCGGGGGTTGTGGAATGAGGTGAAGGTTTTGAGCATGTACAAAGCCCTCCAACCTACTAAGTTTTTCAAAACACTCCATCAGCATGAATCTCAATTCCTGTATGTCACCATGAGTCCTTTCGTGACCCTTATCCAGGAGATTCAAAATCAGGGTAAGGACAGGAAAGGACTCTGTTTTGGAGTCATTCTCTTCCGCCATCAGTTCGTCTCCGATCTCGTTGGGGGTCAGATCCCTATACTCATAGTTTTGAGGCGGAGCTGATAACGTAGGGCTTGAACATGTATGAGTTCCCTGCTTGGGGTCCCCCGTATTGACAGTGCCAAACATACCCCTAACTTCCCCCGTGGAATAGGCGTCGGGGCATAGTGTTGGCATCACCAAGTGCTCCTCCATTCTGCCGATCGAGGGTTTGTGGAGATGCACACTGTCAAGCCCACCACCCCTCGTCCTGGCTGGAGTAGATGGGCCAATTGACAGTCTGACCCTTCTATCCAGCTCCGCTGAAACCACAGGGGCCAAGAGGGACGTGTTGTGTGGTGCTGTAATGGGTGTAGTGTCATCAAGATTTAATGCAGATGGCCTTATTGGAGGATCGTGGATACTCAAAAAACTCTTCTGGTTAGGTACTTCTAGACAAGCTATATTGTTAGCATCTTCAGTCGGGTTACTTAGGGGGATTCCGACAGAAGTTGGAAGCGGGGGGAAATCAATACCACTCAGATCCCACTTTCCGGCTGCCCCCTCCCCCTGTAGGTCTTTTGGTTCAGCTGTACTCATTTTCCCTTCCAATAGGTTAGGTGTCAAGGGATTATGGGTATTTGTGATATTTGTGTACACAAAAGTTCCACAAGCAATTGGTGTTTTTTTTGTTCCCCTTTTGATTTTTACCTCCTCACACGGCGTTGGTATCTTCCCACTGCGGAGAATTACTACCATACTCCGGGGAAGACAACGCACTACAACTTGAAATGCGGGGCTTTTATACCCCTATTAATACTGAGTATATTAACAATTTCCCAACCATTGATGGATTATGCACTGTACACACGGCTTAAACAGGAGTGTGCCGTATCCAAGTATATAGGGCACAAGAGATTAACACTTTCCTCTTCAAACACAGCTCAATTCATGCAATGTTATCTTATTTACTCCAAAATCAGTGGGGCAAAAAGGGTCACTACGACCTCCTATAATGAATGCAGTTCTAATGTTCCACGACTCAGACCCCACATGCCTTGCGTGGAAGAGCCTGTCTCTGACAGGTTCATAGGCCGAAGGCCTACAGTCCCCTCGCAACGAGGAACACTGCCAGACTATCAGTAATTTGGCATGGAATAGATTTACACAAAGCCCATCCCTGGCAGGTTCAAAGGCATAAGGCCCGCAATCACCTGACAACAGGAAATACTGAAAACTCTGAGTGGTCTAGCGAGGGTAAATACACACACTACTAGCTGCACCTTATCCTAAATGCCTAGGGTTCAAAGGCACAAGGTCCACAGTCACCCTCTGGCTTAGAGCGAGAATGTACACTGGTGATTACAATTCCAACCACACGTTTCATTACGTGTGTATAAATAGCAACTATAGGGCAAGGTGCAAAAGTGGGGTTCAGGAACCTGGTACCCACACACACCTTTAACAAAGGGCTTCCAACTTGTGCAGAGCCCTACAACAGGGTCTGCCCTCTGTGCAGCGAAGAACTCAAGCCCGCAATTCTTCTTGATATAGTCAAGAGGCTTCCACAAGAAAAAAAAAACAAAAGGGTTCAAAGGCCTATGGCCCGCCGTCACCCTTTGCAACAAGCCTCCGGAATAACAACTCTTTCCTCCACCGGAAATCAAGGGTATAACACCCGCAGTCACCTTCTATGTGGGCTAAAGGCCAATGCCTTCCTGTCACATAATGTCGAGCCTTCAACTTCGGAATATTACATTGGCATAAATTAGTACCAGTATGTACTGGACAAGCACACACGTATCAGCCCCTACTCAGCTTCTCCTAACACACAGCAATGAATAAATACAAAACAAGCCTCCCTCAAAATACGTTCGAAATTCAGAGGACACAGGGCATGAAAAGAATATCCAATTACTAAAAGTCTTCAAAATGCCACAGGTCACAGGAACACTGGGGGTGGGCAGAAGCTGTGTCCAAAAACATTGGCCCCGTGTGAGGCTACCAAGCTACCAAAGTCAAGTTTTCCACAGTTTAGGGCTTTTAAGATCTTTCCCGTGTAGCCGGAGGGGCTCCACAGCACCACTCCACCAAACACGAAACACACTGCTGACATGCCGCGCTCCGCGCCAGCACCACTCCGCCAAACATGAAACACACTGCTGACACTCCGCGCCTGCGCGGTGTGTTTATGGAAAGCAAGTCCGAAATTAGTAGAAATAGAAAGAGGACTCCGTTTTTTGCAGGTCCAAAAGTAAATCCTGTCCAAATCACACGCAGGGCAAAAAGCAAGGTCCTTCCCCACAAGTACCACGAAACACACTGCTGACTCAGAGAAATAGAACTTAATCATGAACTAGAAATGAAAAAGTTGTCTGTGGAAAATGCTTCTCTCTCCTCTGGTTCTTCTAGGAGTTCCAGTCCCAAAAGACCCCGGATGCCTAAGGAATTAGTGGGTATGTAAGAACCTAAGTTGGATGTTGTCATGACCACAGGTTAGTTTATTTTCCCATACTTGTCCTAAGAGTTGCAGGTTCATAGGGAATTTATTTGCCCTAGCTAGTTATTGATTCTAACTCCCCATATTAATGGTTGGTTGAGTTTCTTTAATGGCCGCTAGGTGGCTCCTCTGGTCAGTTAGTTAGCGGGTCTAGTTGTTTTCTTGTGCCAGCTATTTAAGCCCCGCCCCTCAGGAGGCTCACGCTTCGCGTCGTTTGTCTGAGTTCAGACTGAACGCTCGCCGCGTACCTCCGTTCCCTGTCACTGCTCAATATACCTTGTCCACAGAAAATTACATTCATTCCTTGAGTAACTTTAATTAGTTATCAGCTCCCTTCCTGAGTTTTCCAGTTGCTGCCGTTCCCGGCTCAGTCACAGTCCATAGTTGAAGTCCTGTCATAGCGTTCTCCTCAGCTCTCAGTTCGTAGCAGTCTTCTCTCACGCAAGTACACCTATTATATGCAAATGCATTTGCTTTGTTTTTGTTGCCTTGTTGCCTTATCAGATACATTGAAATTGTGGATGAATGTTATTTGAATTCCTCACGCATCTTCAGGATATTACGTTGTTTTTTGGCGGTTTCGCGCCCTTTTCCTGTGGAGTTTTGTCTGGGAAGCGGATATTCTAGTCAGAAAATTTTGGTCACACTAAGGTTCCTATTACGCTCAGTGATAAGGTGTTTTCCTGTTTCCGTCTCGTAGTGTAGTGAGGTAGTTTTTTCTGTAATTCTACACTTGCATTACACCTCAGCTTATTGCCCCCTTTTAGGTTCAATTAGCATAGGGTTTATGTCATTGTTTAGTGCCATTTAGTCCCTTTCAAAAGAAACTGTTATCAGTGTCCCCTCTTCAGAACTTGCGCCCCTGTATAAAACAGGATGGAGAGCTCAACTAATTAAATACCAAGGTGAGATATTTGCTGGCTCCCATATTACCAGTTTTGACCTTCTGTTTTACAGGAGAAAACTAAGGAAGGGAAATTGTTATTTTCTTCACAGAAATTCAGTGTCTAGTTCCCAGGAAGGTAGAAGTCAGTTGGAGTTCCAGAGGGTTCCTGCAGAGTTTTCAGGTGAGCGTTACAGAACGCGAAGCCACTTTTAAAAAAAAATACTCTGCCTGGACATTATGGAAACTCCAGAAGTAGACCAGTTGGCTCAGTTATTGGGAGAACTAAGGGCTGAGGTCCATGCAGCCTGCTCAGAAACCAGTGCTCTCCGGAGAGAATTAATTGTTAACCGGGATCGCACTGAGGAGTTAGCTCGTCAGATGTTGCAAGCCCAAGCGGGTCAAACTCCCTTGCCTTCTCCCAGTGCATCTGCCCCCGTTTCAGTCACGCCTCCCTCACCAGTTCAAGTAATTGTTCCCGGCAATATCCCATTAGCTCCTCCTGAACGCTTTCTAGGAGATCCTAAGAAGTTTGCGGTTTTTCTGAACCAATGCCAGCTTCATTTCCTCTGTCGCCCTGGGGTATTTCCTTCTGATCAGGCCAAGGTAGCGTTTATATTATCCTATTTGGGTGGTTATGCAGCTGATTGGTCAATCCCGTTAGTAAATAGGGATGATCCGATTTTGAGAAATCTTGTAGAATTTCAGAAGGAGATGGAGAAATTGTTTGCACGTCATGCTCAGGGTCAGGCTCTGGATAATGAGTTGCTTACACTTCGCCAAGGTAACCAGGATTTGTTGGCATATGTAGCAACCTTTAACAGATTGGTGGCAGAAACAAACTGGCCCACAGAGAAAAGAACCACCTTATTTCAGAGAGGATTACGTAATGAATTGAAGGACGTCCTGGCTCAGGTGGTGAATCCTCCAGAAGGAATTGCAGAATTCATTGATCTAACGGTACAACTTGACCAAAGATTGCAAGACAGAAGAATGGATCGCTCCCGTTCAGAAAACAGAACATATTTTGTGCGCCCCAAGGAAAATCAGTTGAGAACCAGTTCAGAGAGTTCCGTTGAACCCATGCAGTTGGGAGCCGTCAGAGGACCGATATCACAAGCTGAAAGAGACAAGAGACGCCAACAACAGTTGTGTCTTTACTGTGGTAAGGCTGGTCATTTTGTCAAGGAGTGTCCTATTAAACCTTCCAGGAAGCCTATTGGAGGTGTTAACCCAGACAAGAAGGACTCGGGTTCGGAAAACTCCAGTGCCCGACAAGTGTAGAGGTCAACTTGTCGAGCATGGAAAAAGGTTTGGTGACCTCACATTTTGTTTTTCCCATTACCTTATCCAGTACGAAACAGCCCACCAGAATGCAGACTTTGCAAGCCTACATCGATTGTGGAGCAGTTGGGAATTACATGGATATCGATTTGGCAACTAGGATGGGTTTTCCTTGTACGAACAAGCACGAAGCTGAAAATGTATCAGCAGTCGATGGTACGCCCTTGGCTTCAGGTCCTGTTACTCAATGCACGGAGAACCTTATTATGTGTTGTCAGGGAAAACATGAAGAGAGAATCACGTTCGACCTTATTAGCGCTCCCCAACTCCAAATTATACTTGGCTTGCCCTGGTTGGAGAAACATAACCCAAGGATTGATTGGCGAACTCGGTCTTTGACCTTTGCTGCTGAGTGTAGAGAATCTTGCTGTAAAACAAACACCCAGGATGATTCCCGTTTAATGGAGAAGGTCTCTGTATCAACGTTAGGAATCATCGGCTTACTACCTCACGAGTATGCAGAATTTCGAGACGTCTTTGAAGAGAAATTGGCCGAGGAGCTTCCTCCACATCGGCCCTATGATTGTCAGATTGATCTTCTTCCTGGAAGTGAAATTCCGTGTAGTCGGATTTATTCACTAACGGAGAAAGAAGATGCTCACCTAAAGAAATACTTAGACCAATACTTAGCCAACGGTTTCATCCGACCCTCTAAGTCTCCTGCTGCTTCGCCTCTTTTTTTTGTTGCAAAGAAGGAAGGCGATCTCAGAACTTGCATCGATTACCAAGCACTCAACCAGATTACTGTCAAGAATCGATATCCTATTCCCCTCATTTCAAATTTGTTGGACCAAATTAAAGGATCTCAGATATTCACCAAGCTGGATCTTAGAGGGGCGTATCACCTGATCCGAGTGAAGGAAGGCGACGAGTGGAAGACTGCCTTTCGCACAAAGTATGGCCTCTTCGAATACCAAGTCATGCCATTCGGGTTATGCAACGCTCCAGCAGCATTTCAGTGCTTTATGAATGACGTTTTGAAAGATTTGCTCGATGTCTGCGCAGTAGTATATATTGACGATATCTTGATCTTTTCAGCAACCCTCTCGGAGCATGTGAATCACGTTTCAGCAGTTTTGAAAAGATTGCGAGAGCACTCCCTTTTTGTGAAGATGGAAAAGTGTTCATTTCATGTTCCTGAAGTAGAGTTTCTAGGGTTTGTGCTGTCCTCTCAAGGAGTGAAGATGGATGTTCGTAAGGTAGAGGCGATTCTTTGATGGCCAGTTCCAACTTCGGTGAAAGGAGTCCAAAGTTTTTTAGGTTTTGCAAATTTCTATAGAAGATTTGTGGAAAATTTCTCGCAGTTGGTTCATCCAATCACGTCCTTGCTTAGAAAGAATCAGAAGTTTGCCTGGACACCAGAGGCCACCCTTGCTTTTCAGACTCTCAAGTCCAAGTTTACTGAGGCTCCTATTTTGAGACATCCTCGTCCTGAGTTACCTTTTATTGTAGAGACTGATGCCTCGAGTGCTGCCATGGGGGCTGTTTTGTCTCAACGAGATCCACAGACTCAAGTTTTGCATCCAGTGGCGTTTTGGTCGAAAAAAAATTCAGCTGCAGAACGAAATTATACCATTACCGACAGGGAACTGTTGGCAATCAAGTGCGCCTTAAAGGAATGGAGACATTATTTGCTTGGTGCCCAACACACCGTCACCATCCTTACCGACCACCGAAACTTGCAGTATCTCCGCTCAGTCAAGGCCCAATCGGCTAGACAACTGCAATGGGCTTTATTGTTCGCAGAGTACGACTTTGTCATCACTTTTCGGCCAGGAGTTTGAAATGGGAAGGCCGACGCCTTGTCCCGGATTGGCAATGAAGATGAGACCTTTGCTCCCCAAGTTCCAAACAACATCATTGCTGGAGACAGGGTTTTAGGATTGCTAAACACTTCAGACCCTTTTTATGAAGAACTGCGGAAGGAAGTCAAGAGGAATGTGGTTCCTGAAGAGCTGCTTACCTGGACAAATCGAGGCGATCAATTCACCCTGCAGGAGGATATCCCGCATGATCAAAATCGCTTGTACCTACCTACTGAATAATTGAGAAGACAAGTAATTGCTAACTACCATAGCACCTTGATTGAGGGACATCCAGGGGTCACAAAGTCTTTGGAAAAAATCAAGAGACACTACTGGTGGCCTACATGGCGCAAAGATGTCATTCAATTTATTCAAACCTGTGGAACCTGTACACAAAATAAGAATACTAAGAAAAGACCGGTCGGTCTTCTTCAACCATTGGATGTACCACCGAGTCCTTGGCATACCGTGTCAATGGATTTTATTACCGATCTTCCTCCATGTAGGGGTTTTGACACCATTCTAGTGGTGGTTGACTTATTCTCCAAGATGGCACATTTTATCGCAGTCCAAGGACTTCCGACAGCTTCTGGATTGGCCAAGATATTTCTGGAGAATATTGTTAAGGCGCATGGTTTTCCCTCCATTGTAATCTCAGATCGTGGTAGTCAATTTGTTTCTAAATTTTGGAGGCAATGTTGTGCTCTGGCCAAGATTGATGTTCGACTATCCACCAGCCATCATCCCCAAACCGATGGTCAGACGGAGCGCACTAACCAGACCTTAGAACAGTATTTACGATGCATGCTTCACCAAACAGAAGACTCTTGGTTGGATATATTGTGGGTGGCAGAATATGCTTACAACAATTCAACTCATTCCTCTACTGGGCTTACTCCATTCTATACATTACATGGCAAACATCCTCGAACTTCAGCCTTTGACCCTCCAGAACCTTTAGAGATGCCTGCTGTGAAAACTCTCCATGAATTCATCTCAACGGCCCACACTAGGGCTCAAGCTAGCTTGTCCGCAGCCAAGGAAAGTCAGAAGAAGTTTGCTGATCGCCATCGAAGTGTAGCTCCTAGGTTTCAAGTCGGAGACTCTGTGTGGCTATCCTCCAGAAATTTGATGTTGAAAGGTTCAAAGAAATTTCTTCCTCGATTTTTGGGTCCGTTCTCCATAGAAGCCATCATCAACCCAGTGGCAATGAAATTGACCCTTCCTCGGAAGATGCGAATTCATCCAGTTTTTCATGTGTCTTTACTGAAACCAGTAACGCCAGATACTCGTTTAGAACCAGCTCCTGCTCCCGTTGAGTTTGAAGACAATCAATCTGAATATGAAGTGAAGGATATTTTAGACTCCAAGATTGTCAGGCGCAAGGTTTTTTATCTGATTGACTGGAAGGGTTACGGTCCCTTAGATAGATCCTGGGAACCTAAAGAAAACATACATGCCACTAGATTGTTAAAAAGGTTTCATCAGAATCACCCCAATAAACCGGGAGGAGAGTCCTTGAGGAGGGGTACTGTCATGACCACAGGTTAGTTTATTTTCCCATACTTGTCCTAAGAGTTGCAGGTTCATAGGGAATTTATTTGCCCTAGCTAGTTATTGATTCTAACTCCCCATATTAATGGTTGGTTGAGTTTCTTTAATGGCTGCTAGGTGGCTCCTCTGGTCAGTTAGTTAGCGGGTCTAGTTGTTTTCTTGTGCCAGCTATTTAAGCCCTGCCCCTCAGGAGGCTCACGCTTCGCGTAGTTTGTCTGAGTTCAGACTGAACGCTCGCCGCGTACCTCCGTTCCCTGTCACTGCTCAATATACCTTGTCCACAGAAAATTACATTCATTCCTTGAGTAACTTTAATTAGTTATCAGCTCCCTTCCTGTGTTTTCCAGTTGCTGCCGTTCCCGACTCAGTCACAGTCCATAGTTGAAGTCCTGTCATAGCGTTCTCTCAGCTCTCAGTTCGTAGCAGTCTTCTCTCACGCAAGTACACCTATTATATGCAAATGCATTTGCTTCGTTTTTGTTGCCTTGTTGCCTTATCAGATACATTGAAATTGTGGATGAATGTTATTTGAATTCCTCACGCATCTTCAGGATATTACGTTGTTTTTGGCGGTTTCGCGCCCTTTTCCTGTGGAGTTTTGTCTGGGAAGCGGATATTCTAGTCAGAAAATTTTGGTCACACTAAGGTTCCTATTACGCTCAGTGATAAGGTGTTTTCCTGTTTCCGTCTCGTAGTGTAGTGAGGTAGTTTTTTCTGTAATTCTACACTTGCATTACACCTCAGCTTATTGCCCCCTTTTAGGTTCAATTAGCATAGGGTTTATGTCATTGTTTAGTGCCATTTAGTCCCTTTCAAAAGAAACTGTTATCAGTGTCCCCTCTTCAGAACTTGCGCCCCTGTATAAAACAGGATGGAGAGCTCAACTAATTAAATACCAAGGTGAGATATTTGCTGGCTCCCATATTACCAGTTTTGACCTTCTGTTTTACAGGAGAAAACTAAGGAAGGGAAATTGTTATTTTCTTCACAGAAATTCAGTGTCTAGTTCCCAGGAAGGTAGAAGTCAGTTGGAGTTCCAGAGGGTTTCTGCAGAGTTTTCAGGTGAGCGTTACAGAACGCGAAGCCACTTTTAAAAAAAAATACTCTGCCTGGACATTATGGAAACTCCAGAAGTAGACCAGTTGGCTCAGTTATTGGGAGAACTAAGGGCTGAGGTCCATGCAGCCTGCTCAGAAACCAGTGCTCTCCGGAGAGAATTAATTGTTAACCGGGATCGCACTGAGGAGTTAGCTCGTCAGATGTTGCAAGCCCAAGCGGGTCAAACTCCCTTGCCTTCTCCCAGTGCATCTGCCCCCGTTTCAGTCACGCCTCCCTCACCAGTTCAAGTAATTGTTCCCGGCAATATCCCATTAGCTCCTCCTGAACGCTTTCTAGGAGATCCTAAGAAGTTTGCGGTTTTTCTGAACCAATGCCAGCTTCATTTCCTCTGTCGCCCTGGGGTATTTCCTTCTGATCAGGCCAAGGTAGCGTTTATATTATCCTATTTGGGTGGTTATGCAGCTGATTGGTCAATCCCGTTAGTAAATAGGGATGATCCGATTTTGAGAAATCTTGTAGAATTTCAGAAGGAGATGGAGAAATTGTTTGCACGTCATGCTCAGGGTCAGGCTCTGGATAATGAGTTGCTTACACTTCGCCAAGGTAACCAGGATTTGTTGGCATATGTAGCAACCTTTAACAGATTGGTGGCAGAAACAAACTGGCCCACAGAGAAAAGAACCACCTTATTTCAGAGAGGATTACGTAATGAATTGAAGGACGTCCTGGCTCAGGTGGTGAATCCTCCAGAAGGAATTGCAGAATTCATTGATCTAACGGTACAACTTGACCAAAGATTGCAAGACAGAAGAATGGATCGCTCTCGTTCAGAAAACAGAACATATTTTGTGCGCCCCAAGGAAAATCAGTTGAGAACCAGTTCAGAGAGTTCCGTTGAACCCATGCAGTTGGGAGCCGTCAGAGGACCGATATCACAAGCTGAAAGAGACAAGAGACGCCAACAACAGTTGTGTCTTTACTGTGGTAAGGCTGGTCATTTTGTCAAGGAGTGTCCTATTAAACCTTCCAGGAAGCCTATTGGAGGTGTTAACCCAGACAAGAAGGACTCGGGTTCGGAAAACTCCAGTGCCCGACAAGTGTAGAGGTCAACTTGTCGAGCATGGAAAAAGGTTTGGTGACCTCACATTTTGTTTTTCCCATTACCTTATCCAGTACGGAACAGCCCACCAGAATGCAGACTTTGCAAGCCTACATCGATTGTGGAGCAGTTGGGAATTACATGGATATCGATTTGGCAACTAGGATGGGTTTTCCTTGTACGAACAAGCACGAAGCTGAAAATGTATCAGCAGTCGATGGTACGCCCTTGGCTTCAGGTCCTGTTACTCAATGCACGGAGAACCTTATTATGTGTTGTCAGGGAAAACATGAAGAGAGAATCACGTTCGACCTTATTAGCGCTCCCCAACTCCAAATTATACTTGGCTTGCCCTGGTTGGAGAAACATAACCCAAGGATTGATTGGCGAACTCGGTCTTTGACCTTTGCTGCTGAGTGTAGAGAATCTTGCTGTAAAACAAACACCCAGGATGATTCCCGTTTAATGGAGAAGGTCTCTGTATCAACATTAGGAATCATCGGCTTACTACCTCACGAGTATGCAGAATTTCGAGACGTCTTTGAAGAGAAATTGGCCGAGGAGCTTCCTCCACATCGGCCCTATGATTGTCAGATTGATCTTCTTCCTGGAAGTGAAATTCCGTGTAGTCGGATTTATTCACTAACGGAGAAAGAAGATGCTCACCTAAAGAAATACTTAGACCAATACTTAGCCAACGGTTTCATCCAACCCTCTAAGTCTCCTGCTGCTTCGCCTCTTTTTTTTGTTGCAAAGAAGGAAGGCGATCTCAGAACTTGCATCGATTACCAAGCACTCAACCAGATTACTGTCAAGAATCGATATCCTATTCCCCCCATTTCAAATTTGTTGGACCAAATTAAAGGATCTCAGATATTCACCAAGCTGGATCTTAGAGGGGCGTATCACCTGATCCGAGTGAAGGAAGGCGACGAGTGGAAGACTGCCTTTCGCACAAAGTATGGCCTCTTCGAATACTAAGTCATGCCATTCGGGTTATGCAACGCTCCAGCAGCATTTCAGTGCTTTATGAATGACGTTTTGAAAGATTTGCTCGATGTCTGCGCAGTAGTATATATTGACGATATCTTGATCTTTTCAGCAACCCTCTCGGAGCATGTGAATCACGTTTCAGCAGTTTTGAAAAGATTGCGAGAGCACTCCCTTTTTGTGAAGATGGAAAAGTGTTCATTTCATGTTCCTGAAGTAGAGTTTCTAGGGTTTGTGCTGTCCTCTCAAGGAGTGAAGATGGATGTTCGTAAGGTAGAGGCGATTCTTTGATGGCCAGTTCCAACTTCGGTGAAAGGAGTCCAAAGTTTTTTAGGTTTCGCAAATTTCTATAGAAGATTTGTGGAAAATTTCTCACAGTTGGTTCATCCAATCACGTCCTTGCTTAGAAAGAATCAGAAGTTTGCCTGGACACCAGAGGCCACCCTTGCTTTTCAGACTCTCAAGTCCAAGTTTACTGAGGCTCCTATTTTGAGACATCCTCGTCCTGACTTACCTTTTATTGTAGAGACTGATGCCTCGAGTGCTGCCATGGGGGCTGTTTTGTCTCAACGAGATCCACAGACTCAAGTTTTGCATCCAGTGGCGTTTTGGTCAAAAAAAAATTCAGCTGCAGAATGAAATTATACCATTACCGACAGGGAACTGTTGGCAATCAAGTGCGCCTTAAAGGAATGGAGACATTATTTGCTTGGTGCCCAACACACCGTCACCATCCTTACCGACCACCGAAACTTGCAGTATCTCCGCTCAGTCAAGGCCCAATCGGCTAGACAACTGCAATGGGCTTTATTGTTCGCAGAGTACGACTTTGTCATCACTTTTCGGCCAGGAGTTCGAAATGGGAAGGCCGACGCCTTGTCCCGGATTGGCAATGAAGATGAGACCTTTGCTCCCCAAGTTCCAAACAACATCATTGCTGGAGACAGGGTTTTAGGATTGCTAAACACTTCAGACCCTTTTTATGAAGAACTGCGGAAGGAAGTCAAGAGGAATGTGGTTCCTGAGGAGCTGCTTACCTGGACAAATCGAGGCGATCAATTCACCCTGCAGGAGGATATCCCGCATTATCAAAATCGCTTGTACCTACCTACTGAATAATTGAGAAGACAAGTAATTGCTAACTACCATAGCTCCTTGATTGAGGGACATCCAGGGGTCACAAAGTCTTTGGAAAAAATCAAGAGACACTACTGGTGGCCTACATGGCGCAAAGATGTCATTCAATTTATTCAAACCTGTGGAACCTGTGCACAAAATAAGAATACTAAGAAAAGACCGGTCGGTCTTCTTCAACCATTGGATGTACCACCGAGTCCTTGGCATACCGTGTCAATGGATTTTATTACCGATCTTCCTCCATGTAGGGGTTTTGACACCATTCTAGTGGTGGTTGACTTATTCTCCAAGATGGCACATTTTATCGCAGTCCAAGGACTTCCGACAGCTTCTGGATTGGCCAAGATATTTCTGGAGAATATTGTTAAGGCGCATGGTTTTCCCTCCATTGTAATCTCAGATCGTGGTAGTCAATTTGTTTCTAAATTTTGGAGGCAATGTTGTGCTCTGGCCAAGATTGATGTTCGACTATCCACCAGCCATCATCCCCAAACCGATGGTCAGACGGAGCGCACTAACCAGACCTTAGAACAGTATTTACGATGCATGCTTCACCAAACAGAAGACTCTTGGTTGGATATATTGTGGGTGGCAGAATATGCTTACAACAATTCAACTCATTCCTCTACTGGGCTTACTCCATTCTATACATTACATGGCAAACATCCTCGAACTTCAGCCTTTGACCCTCCAGAACCTTTAGAGATGCCTGCTGTGAAAACTCTCCATGAATTCATCTCAACGGCCCACACTAGGGCTCAAGCTAGCTTGTCCGCAGCCAAGGAAAGTCAGAAGAAGTTTGCTGATCGCCATCGAAGTGTAGCTCCTAGGTTTCAAGTCGGAGACTCTGTGTGGCTATCCTCCAGAAATTTGATGTTGAAAGGTTCAAAGAAATTTCTTCCTCGATTTTTGGGTCCGTTCTCCATAGAAGCCATCATCAACCCAGTGGCAATGAAATTGACCCTTCCTCGGAAGATGCAAATTCATCCAGTTTTTCATGTGTCTTTACTGAAACCAGTAACGCCAGATACTCGTTTAGAACCAGCTCCTGCTCCCGTTGAGTTTGAAGACAATCAATCTGAATATGAAGTGAAGGATATTTTAGACTCCAAGATTGTCAGGCGCAAGGTTTTTTATCTGATTGACTGGAAGGGTTACGGTCCCTTAGATAGATCCTGGGAACCTAAAGAAAACATACATGCCACTAGATTGTTAAAAAGGTTTCATCAGAATCACCCCAATAAACCGGGAGGAGAGTCCTTGAGGAGGGGTACTGTCATGACCACAGGTTAGTTTATTTTCCCATACTTGTCCTAAGAGTTGCAGGTTCATAGGGAATTTATTTGCCCTAGCTAGTTATTGATTCTAACTCCCCATATTAATGGTTGGTTGAGTTTCTTTAATGGCCGCTAGGTGGCTCCTCTGGTCAGTTAGTTAGCGGGTCTAGTTGTTTTCTTGTGCCAGCTATTTAAGCCCTGCCCCTCAGGAGGCTCACGCTTCGCGTAGTTTGTCTGAGTTCAGACTGAACGCTCGCCGCGTACCTCCGTTCCCTGTCACTGCTCAATATACCTTGTCCACAGAAAATTACATTCATTCCTTGAGTAACTTTAATTAGTTATCAGCTCCCTTCCTGTGTTTTCCAGTTGCTGCCGTTCCCGGCTCAGTCACAGTCCATAGTTGAAGTCCTGTCATAGCGTTCTCCTCAGCTCTCAGTTCGTAGCAGTCTTCTCTCACGCAAGTACACCTATTATATGCAAATGCATTTGCTTCGTTTTTGTTGCCTTGTTGCCTTATCAGATACATTGAAATTGTGGATGAATGTTATTTGAATTCCTCATGCATCTTCAGGATATTACGTTGTTTTTGGCGGTTTCGCGCCCTTTTCCTGTGGAGTTTTGTCTGGGAAGCGGATATTCTAGTCAGAAAATTTTGGTCACACTAAGGTTCCTATTACGCTCAGTGATAAGGTGTTTTCCTGTTTCCGTCTCGTAGTGTAGTGAGGTAGTTTTTTCTGTAATTCTACACTTGCATTACACCTCAGCTTATTGCCCCCTTTTAGGTTCAATTAGCATAGGGTTTATGTCATTGTTTAGTGCCATTTAGTCCCTTTCAAAAGAAACTGTTATCAGTGTCCCCTCTTCAGAACTTGCGCCCCTGTATAAAACAGGATGGAGAGCTCAACTAATTAAATACCAAGATGAGATATTTGCTGGCTCCCATATTACCAGTTTTGACCTTCTGTTTTACAGGAGAAAACTAAGGAAGGGAAATTGTTATTTTCATAGAAATTCAGTGTCTAGTTCCCAGGAAGGTAGAAGTCAGTTGGAGTTCCAGAGGGTTCCTGCAGAGTTTTCAGGTGAGCGTTACAGATGTGTTGGATTGGTTAAAAATGTTTGAGTATAATCATGGGCTCCAGGACATCACAGGGAATGAGTTACTTCCCTGGTTGTTCTCTAGGCTTCCCCCTGTTGCAACTGATGTGGTAATGTAGTTGGGGGAGGTGGATAAGAAGGATTATGAATGTGTGAAACTAGCTTTGATAGCTAGGTTTGGGAAGACCCCTTCCCAGTACCTTAAGAGGTTTAGGAGCCTCAAAAAGCATGATGGTACCCCTTGGGCTACCTGGGTGAGTGAAAGTTTGAAAAACTTAGAGGGATGGATTAAGGGTTACAGAGTTAACACTTATGAAGGAATGAAGAATCTTGTAATGTTGGAGTCAATTTATGATGCCTGCTCTCCTGAGCTCAGACAGCACTTGGCTGATTCAAAGGAATTAGATTCCAGGAAGTTAGCTAAGGCTGCTGACTTGTGGGTTGCCAACAGGGCCACTCACAAGGATTCTGGGGCTACTCAGAAAAAGGATGAGGGAAAACAGCCAAAGAAGGACTCCAAAGAGAATTCTAAAAATTCCAATTCCAAAGAGGGCCCCAAACAGAACCAAAAGGGTAAGCCACCAGGGAAACCAAATCAGGCTAGTGTACCTTCTGGTGCCAAACCAGAAGGAGGTCAGAACAAGCCACCATTCCAGAAAGCATTTGGTAAATGCTTTGTTTGTGGCTCTACTGACCATGTGAAAGGAGATCCCAGATGTAAGGGTAAACCTTCAGGGTCCAGCTTGTCTCCTTAGCCTTCGCTCCAGAGGAGGAAGTACAAATGGCAAGTGGAAACTTTCTATTACTGGCTGAAGAACCCACTGGAGTCTCAGCAGTGTTTCTTTAGTGTCTCTGGGTTTGTGGGAACAACAGAACTTAGATGTCTATAATTCTATCCCAGATAATACTAAATAGTATTATAAGGACAATGTCCAGGTGAATGGTCAGGAGACTCCTGCCATTAGGGACACTGGGGCCAGCATAACTGTGGTGTACAAATCGTTTTTTCAGGCTGAGGATGTTGCTAAGGCACCCTAACGCCTCACCAAGTTAGCTGGAGGGCCTGTGCAGATGCTTCCCCAATTACCAGTTCTCATCCAGATTCAGTGTAATGACATGACTGTGAAGATACCTGTCAGCATACAAAGTGAGGTGCCAGGAAGGGTGGGTTCTGCTGGGTAATGACTTGAAAACTCTTGGAGTAGTGTCACATACCCCCAGATCTCCTAGTAAAAGGTTACAGGAGGTCACCAGACCTGCAAGGGAGAGAACCATGAGAGGTACTCCCAAGGAGATGATGAAGAAATAGATCACTCCTGCTCCACTGGGGCACCCACCCTGAGGCAATTCCTATGAGGACTGTTACAGCTCCGGCTGTGGCTAAGGCCCTCCTTGGTATTTTTACCAGGGTTGGGTTTCCTAAGGAAGTAATCTCTGACAGGGGGTCAAATTTTATGTCCCACTACATGGAAGCCATGTGGAAAACCTGCAGAGTTACTTACAAATTCTCAACCGCATACCATCCTCAGACAAATGGGCTGGTTGAAAGGTTCAACAGAACCATGAAGAGCATGATAGGTGCTTTAGAGGACCCCCTTAAAAGAAAGTGGGACCTTCTACTGCCATGCCTTCTCTTTGCTTACAGAGAAGTCCCTCATGAGGGAGTAGGTTATTCTCCCTTTGAACTTCTTTATGGTCATCCGGTCAGAGGTCCATTGGCTCTGATCAAGGAGGGGTTGGAGAGTGCTCCTTCCCCCAAGCCAGTCAGAGTGACTGACTACGTGATAGGTCTCCATAGGAGAATGTCACAAATGATGGCAGAAGCAAGTGATAACTTGAAAGCTGGACAAACATCGGTCAAGCACTGCCATTACCAAAAGGCTAACATGGTTGAATTTACTCAGGCCAGCTAGTTCTCGTTATGATTCCAATAAGGCAGAGGGCCTTGCAAGACAAATGGATGGGACCCTTCAAAGTTGTGGGTAAACTTGGAGAGGTCAACTATCTGGTGGACTTGGGCAACCCCAAGGAGGCTCCAACAGACTTCCACACCAACAGACTAAATATGTATGTCTCCAGACCTGATGTAGGAGCTTTGCTTCTAGCATCATCAGAGGAAGAAGAAGAGAGTGAAGCTCTTCCTGATCTCCTCAGAGGCTTACCTTTAGACGAAAAGATTGAAGGAGTAAATCTCTCTTCAAATCTGACACCTGAGCAACAGGAAGAGTGCAAATCTATGTTGAATCAGTTTGCCTCTCTTTTCTCACTTTCACCAGGCTTGACCCCTTGGGGACAGCATGACATACTCACTGGTGACTGTCTGCCAGTCAAAAGCAGAGGATATCGAATGTCAAAAAATGTAAGAACCCACATCAAAGGTGAGGTCAACAAGATGCTTGATCTCGGGGTAATAGAGCCCTCTACTAGTCCATGGTCTAGCCCAGAGGTGTTAGTACCAAAGGCAGGATCTAAAGAACTTAGATGCTGTGTGGATTACAGAGCTCTTAATGCAGTCACTAAGACTGATGCCCACCCTTTGCCAAGGACAGATGAGTTGGTGGATAGACTTGGCGCAGCCAAGTTCCTCAGCACATTTGACTTGACGTCAGGCTATTGGCAAATAGCCCTGACAGATCATGCCAAGGAGAAAACTGCATTTTCTACCCCAGTTGGCTTATTCCAGTTTAAGGTTATGCCTTTTGGATTGAAAAATGCACCTACTACATTTCAAAGGATGGTAAACCTGGTTCTGAATGGGATGGAGGACTTCAGCATGGCATACTTGGATGACATAGCAGTGTTCAGCAATTCCTGGGAAGAACATGTGGACCACCTGAGATATATTTGGCAGGCTCTTGGAAAGGCCAATCTGACCATAAAGGCAAGTAAATGCCAGATTGGGCAGAGTAAAGTGGTCTACCTTGGACATGAGGTAGGAGGTGGAGAAATAAGGCCTTTGCCCAGTAAGATTGAAGCTGTGCAAAATTAAACAACACCTACTACTCAGACCCAGGTGAGAGCCTTCTTAGGTCTCATTGGGTATTACAGGAATTTCATTGAGAACTATGGGCCCATAGCTTCTCCACTGAATGTCATCTCCTCTCCTAAATTCCCTAAAAAGGTTAGGTGGAATGAGGAATGCAATCAGGCCTTTGAAACCCTGAAGAAGGCTCTTTGCCAAGCCCCAGTACTCAGAGCTCCTGACTACCACCAAACTTTCATTGTGCAAACAGATGGTTCAAATGTAGGAATAGGTGCAGTCCCCAGTCAACTGGATGGGAAAGGTAGGGAGCACCCCATTTGCTTCATCAGTAGAAAACTGAAGGATCCTGAAACAAGGTGGGCAACCATTGAACGAGGGTGTTTTGCTATTGTGTGGGCTCTGAAGAAGTTTAGGCCATACTTGTATGGTTCTACTTTTGTCATTCAGACTGACCACCAACCCTTGAGATGGTTAATGCAAATGAAGGGAGAAAATCCAAAACTATTGAGATGGTCAATCTGCCTGCAAGAGTTTGATTTCACCATTGAGCACAGGTCAGGGTGTCACCACCAAAATGCTGATGGTCTCTCTAGGATGTATGTCATCGACTAGAGATATGAGATTCATCCAGGAGTGGATTCAATCCTCCTGTCCCTTAGTCTGGGGGTGTGGGGGGGGCGAGTGTTAGGGAGAATTCTCTCTTTAGGCTGAATTTCCTAACCTAGTGAGTCCCCCAGCAGCTTTGCTGGATTTCTGGAGTTTGTTTTTTTCTCCTGCCAAGAGTGAGACTCTTTTTCTCCCACTCTTGGACATGATTTATGGTGTTCCTTTGACTGTTAATGTGTTTTATGGGCTATGGGGACCTTTACTCCATAGGGTCTCATGTGTTTTTACTATGTGTGTTACACAGCACCCTTCGTGCAGTAACACAGGGGTGTCATAGTGACACCCCACCATAGACTCCATACCATGGGACTGACTACTGTCTCCCAGGGCATGTAAAGTCACCATTGGCTTTACTTGTCCCAAATTATTAACAGAAACCAGTACAAACCATCATATTGTGGACATACTGGTGGGGGCAATTCGATTGCCCCGGAGTCTGTTAGTCGAGGGGGCACGTCTCCGTCCCCCCTGATCGCGTTTTGGCTGGTGGCAGTGGAAACTACTTTTTATATTCGACCGCAAATATTTCCCTATGGGGATTTTCCCATTGTTCGAGGCTACCAACTTTAATTATTTAATTCTCATAGCCTCGAACATACTGCCGGTTTATTTAATTAATATTAATTCGCCGGTTGGTATTTTTTGCCAGGACTCGATTCTAAAATGGCGTTTGTGTTCTCTTCTGTGACTCCAACCCAAGTCGAGCCCTTTGTTCCACTTTTTGGCGGGCTTCTCCACAGAAGCCTCCAAAAGTGGTGCCACTCTGTCTGGGGGTGTGGGAGGGGGTTTAGGCACCCTGGACTGAGTTACCTTGGTAACTCAAGTCGCACTCTTGTGTGATTGGCCCAAGTGGTGAGCCGGCCGGCTCACCACTTAGCATGTTTGATTGACAGCTAGGCTGAGTGCATGGGGGTATGCTGCATAAAAGCAGGGCTTTGGGGACTGGAACTTCAGAAGTCGCCACAGAATCCGACGAGGGAGAAGCTGAGCCGACCTACCACGATGACACCACCGGTGGAGCCCTGCGGAACCGACTCACCACTTCCCGACGACAGAGAAGATCTCCCGGCTGGAGAGGCTTCTTCCCCTGACTGGCGGGCACAACCAGTTTACCTTCTTCTCTTCGCATCCCAGACTGGTTTGTGGTCGAACTGCCCGTGCCAAGCACCCAGGCAGCCGGATAGCCACTCACCACTGAACCACGAATCAACAGACCGCTCCTTGTACCTGAGAAACTCTGCGGCTGGTTTCTTCCCTGGCAGTGCAACGGACTCCTGTCTTCCTCCCCGACGAGATCCTCTCTTCCCCCGGACGAAGCACCGACTTGCATCCGCTGCCAGGAACAACTGCCCCCGCTGGAGTATTCTCACCACTTTAAGGTACCGTGTCCGCCAGGCCTCCCTTTCTAAAGATGCTACAAGGTAATAATGACCCCTTAACCTTCTGGACTGGGCTGGCCGCCTTGACCCTCTAACTGGTCCCTTTCTTTGGTCTAACTCCTTTTTGAACCGTTACAAGACTTTTGTGCACTGCAACCGTGCGACCTTGGACACATTTCGTTTTGATCCTCTTAAAGCGGATCCGGCCTACTGACTCTGAATTCACGGTGTTACTTTGCCTTCCTCTCTTGTTGTGTTCGTGAAAAGGTGTTGGGATCTGTTTCAATTTATTCTCTGCTTTTCTCTCCCTTTTTTTTTTAAACGAATTATTAGAGTGCCATCTACGTTAAGCGCTCACCGCTGTCTGAAAATAAGTGGGGCTTTACTTAAGACTTGTCTAATATTCTTTTAAGGGAGTGTATATCTTTTAGTGACCGTGTTTTTGAATTGCTTACTATTAGTGCCTGTGTGTTTTCCTAGATGTGGTTTTAAATAAATAATTATATCTCTATTACACCAAGCCCTGGTCAGTGTTTACTTGTTCTATTATGTTCTCTTGACCTATTGTGAATACTCTGTATACTGCCTAACTCTTCTTGAGGGAAGTCTGACTGCTCAGCCACAGCTACCAAGTGAATCTGTGTCGTACAGACTGCTACCGAGTGGGTTTACTGCCAAACACCTGTAGTCCTAAATCTTTTGCAGTGGTCCCAGAGGGAACTGCACAGGTTTCTGCCTAACAGTATGCTTTTCACATTTTCCTGTAATCTCCAAAGTAATTTTGGTGGTGGATGAGTTCAATGCTGACCTGAGTCTCTAAGAACTAACTGTGGACCAGCTAATCTAGTGCTAATATTGATCCTCCAAACATGTCAGAGTTGGTCTCAGTTGCAGTATAAGGTCGTCCGCCAATAGACAATGGTGTTGATCTGTATGATCTCTCCTGTTGACTTTGTTGAACTCCCATCTGCCCCTGTAACCCGCACATGTGATTTCGAAGGAAATGTAGGCCTACTGTTTAAAAATACAAGTTTGTATGCGTTTTCATCATCATAATCCCTGTTTTTTCACATTAATCTCTCTAAATGATGTCCTAATACTATGCTATTGTTAGTTTGGCAGTCATCATGAACTATTGCAAGAGTGTAAATTACCTCTCTTTCTCTAAAGTAATAGGTTTTCATGTCTTCCTCAAAGGTGTGAAAAGAAAATTCCTTATAGTCAGATTTCATACATCCAGTTGAAATTGTAATGTATATTGTGGAAGCTTAGTTTACGTTCAGGCTCCAGAGCTCAAGTCGAGGGTACACACGGGTGGAGAGAGTCGACCCACTCTTTTCAGAGAGTGGGCTCAGCCCCTCCACCCCCAGCTAAAATGAGAAACATTAAATGTCTTTTTTAAATTTATGAATTAAAGCTCACTTCAGGGAGCAAATCGCAGTCATCAGGTTTGCAAGCCAGACACTTCACCACTGCACTATATAATATGATGGAAAATAGCAAACAACTAAAGGTGAAATGTCCCATTTTGGTCCTGCATGTTCCAGGGAAAACATTTGTATTGGTTCATGGAGTTTAGAACATGCACAACCTTTATTTTATTGGGCATTTGTAAGGCGCTTATACATCAAGAAATTGTGTTTCAAAGCGCTTACAGGGCAATGGGAAGGGAACAGTGAGACAAAAGGGACATGATCGTAGTGATGAATAAAATACAACAGCAGTCCTGCTACGCCTTGTGAAAATTTGGAAAGCACAAGTGCAGAGAGAGAGAAGAAAAAGGGGGCGGGGTAAGTGCTAGAGGTTCAACAGGGGGGAAGTACCAGAGAGTCAGTTACACAGGCAACAGGTAAGTGCCGGCAGTGACCACTTGATGGAAGAGGGCCATCAGCCAAGACAATAAGTGCAGGGCCTGTGAGACAGCACAGGCCAGTGGGGCCCGAAGGCAAGAGCCGGGGGAGGGGGGATGCTGCGGGTAAATGGAAAAAGGCCAGGACCCAGGAGGACACATAAGGGCCCAGGCCACCAATCACAACGACTGTGGGTTTTAACACGGGAGGCATAGAGGGAAGGGGGAGCAGAAGAAGAAAGTCTTGAGGTGCTTATGGAACTTGAGGAGATCCGGCTCAAGGCAGAGAGAAAGGGGGAGGTTGTTCCAGAGGAGGGAGCCAGCTGAGGAAAGGGAATGCCTGTCCGCTCTCTGCTTAGAGAAGCACTTGACTAGCAGAGAGTTGGAGCCGGAGGATCAGAGCAATCTGGAAGGAGTGTATTTGGTGAGAGCAAGTTGCAGATAGCGTGGTCCCCGGCCGCAGAAAGCCTTCGGGATGATGCAGAGGGATTTAAATTGTATCCTTGCAGCAACCAGGAGCCAGTGGAAAGACTTTAGGGCTGGAGAGATATGGTCCCGGGGCTTGAGGCCAAGGATAAGTCTTGCAGCCCTATTCTGGATTAGCTGGATGGGGCAGAGACAAGAAGAAGGTTAATTAAGGAAGAGGCTGTTACAGTAGTCCAACCTGGAGAGTACCAGAGCTCTGGAGACATTACGTTTCTGGGGAAAAGTGAGGAAAGGGAAAATGCCCCTGAGGTGGTAGAGTTGAAAATGGGCCTTCTTGGCAAGGTCCAAGATGTGAGGAATGAAATAGAGAGAGTGGTCAAAGATAACTCCCAGGTTTCTGGTTTCAGAGTAAGGAGAGGTGGGACAGCCCATTGAGGATGGCCAGAGTGAAGGGAGAAAAGAAGGAATATGAGTCCTGATAGGAAGAATCTCAGTCTTGCTGGCATTGAGACAGAGGTCATCGGAGGTACACCAAGACTGGATGGCGGATAGGCAATCAGGAATGACAGAAGAAGTCAGAAGAGATCCAGAGGGTAGTCTGAAGAAGAGTTGGGTGTCATGCACATAACACTGGAGGTGCAGGGATAAAGTGGAGATAAGGTGAGCAAGAGGGGCACAATAGGTGTTAAAGAGCCAAGGTGAAAGATTAGAGCCCTGGGGAATACCACAAGTGGAGATAGAGAGGGGTGAGGAGAAAGAACCCAGGATAACCTGGGAGGGACGTTCAGTGAGGAAGGAGGTCAGCCAACCCAGTGCCTGCTCTGAGATACCAAGGGTATTATTTAGCCATTTTAGGAGGAGGAAGTGGTTGACCGTATAAAAAGCAGAGAAGAGATCGAGTAGAAGGAGAACAGTGGGTGAGTTGAAGTCAAGAGATGCAAGCAATGATTCACGGGTGTTCAGGAGAGGGTTTGTGAATGGATTGTGTCCTCCCACGTATTCCTCATCTTTGATATTCGATATCCAGCTTTAGCTGCTTCGGAAAAGAAATTTGACCAGGGGTACTGTGCATCGATGGCATCGACTCGATGTCCCTCGAGGGCTTCCGTCTCGAGGATGTCATTGAAGGTATATATAGAACGTGCAGCACCCGTTGGTTTCAGTTCTATTTTTCAGCGAATGCTATCACTGAGAAATACGGCGCGCTTCTTTACTTCAGGTAAAAATGTCATTGCTTCAAGAAATTGCGTATGTCTTCTTTGTTGACACTGACTACCCCGAAGACCGGGTTCAGTGTCGAGATTGTGGGTCGAAATTGTAATTGACCGATCCACACTGTATATGTTTAGGGTGCCTCGGGGTGGAGGATAACACTGCAGTCTGCTAAAAGTCTTTAGGTGCCACTATTAGGCAGCTTCAGCCTTTTCTCCCTAGTGGACAGCCTTGGAGGGGTAGTTCTTTTCGCTACTACTCAGTTGGAAGAGCGAGGGGAATGTCTGGTCAAAGAGGCCAAAGAAAATTCCCTCATGGTGGACTCATGGCAGCTTCAGCCTTTTCTCTCTAGTGGACAGCCTTCGAGAGGTAGTTCTTTTCGCTACTACTCAGTTGGAAGAGCGAGGGGAATGTCTGGTCAAAGAGGCCAAAGAAAATTACCTCATGGTGGACGAGGGAGAGGTGCAAAGCCAGCTCAAGCAGGTGTCATGATGCCTGCCCCCGGAAGACCAGACCAGGCCCAGCAGCCCCGGAAGCAGGCATCATGCCACTTGGAGCATGCCCAAAAGCCCCAGTTAGGGGCTGTTTGGCTGCAGTCCTGGCGCCTATGGCGCCAGGCTCATAACGATAAAGTCAGTCCTGGCGCCATGGGCGCCAGGCTCATTATTGATAACTTACCTGAAGCAGACCATGCTGCATACTCACCTGAGGCAGACCATGCTGCATGAAGACTCAAGCCAAATGAGGCTTAGGAGGGACTATTTTACTGAAGGGACTATTTTGTTACTTGGGTGGGGCTGTGGAAGAATACTTACCTGGATCTTCTTCCAAGGCTATTTAAAGCACGCCCGGACAGCCACACGTGCTTCGCGTTATTCTGCTTGCTGCAGCGTAACGCTCACCGTGTTTTCAGCAGCTCCAGTCTTCAGCCACGCCCGCTTCAGTCCTGGGACTCCTGAAACAAGAAGAAAAGAAGGATAAAGGTTAGAACAGGAGTTTTAACTTTAATCCTTACCTGAATCCTGATCCATTTCGCCACGGAACTGAAAGACAGAAGTCTTTGAAGCATTGCTTCGCATTCCTACGGCGCCGCGCTGAACTCACATACTTGGCGGCACTTCAGCATTCCATCACGCTCTCTCCATCTCGCGGCCGTCCTCCGACACCTAAGGAGACAAAGACAGCAAGGTGAGCAAGGGGACTCTCTAAGGCTATACAAGCTACCCCCAAGGACTTACCTGATTTACCACGGGGGTCTCACCTCATCTCGGGTCGGCACAGTCAACTCTGCTTCATCGCCGTACCCCGGCCCCTAAGGGGAAAACCACAATAGACTTACCTGAATCTTACCAAGTGCCATTTGGAAATCTTCGAGTGGATTAATCGGCAACCAGCAAGGAATCAGACAGAGTGAAGATCAGACATTTGAACTCTTATGAACAATTGGACTTTAGAGTCAATACTGGAACTCACCAATTCCTCTACGCCAGTGAAGTAACTGGTCATCAACGCGCCCCTGCGGTCGACGCAGGATGGAGAGCTCATCCTTCCAAACCATCAGGTGAGACTAAGGAGGGGACATCAAGAGTGATCTGTGGGAAGACAACGGGAGTGGGGAAGGTGGGTTGACACTCAATTCCACGGGTGGTTAATCCTCTTCTCCTTTGCAGAAGAATATTCTTGCGAGCCAGACAAACT
The DNA here is from genome assembly GCF_040938575.1 of Ambystoma mexicanum. Classification (NCBI taxonomy): domain Eukaryota; kingdom Metazoa; phylum Chordata; class Amphibia; order Caudata; family Ambystomatidae; genus Ambystoma; species Ambystoma mexicanum. Next base: position 331,591,035 of record NC_090924.1, on the reverse strand, counting down.
AGGCTGAGCGGGCCAGTCCAGTCAGTCATCTCGGCGCTACACGTCACGCTGGTGGAAACAACAGCGGCGCAGTTCCGGTCGATGCCCCCGTGGGAACCAGGTGAGCGTAACAGCAGGGGCATCTTTACCATCTTTACCATCTGCCACTGCATCAGCTATCTCAAAACCTCTGTGGACCTCTCTTGAGGTCTTGAGTCACAACTCACCATTGGGGGGCAGACTATCTCAGCATCTCGAAGAATGGCGAGTCATTACTTCGGCTGCTTGGGCATTGGAAACCATAGCTCATGGGTACTGCCTTCCTTTCATACAGAGAGCCTCTCTTTGAGGATTCCAGATCTGCTCTGTGTGCAGGAAATTGTAACCCTGCTAGAGAAAGGTGCTATAGAACCAGCGAAGCTAGCGGAGAGGAACAAGGGATGGTATTCCCCTTATTTTCTAATACCCAAGAGGGACGGAGGACTGAGACCCATCTTGGACTTAAGATACTTGAACAAGTTCCTCAGGAAGGACAAGTTCAAGATGGTCACTCTTTCTCAGATCCTTCAAGCCCTCCAACTCCAGGACTGGATGCTGTCATTGGACCTTCAAGATGCTTATGTTCATGTGCCAATCCATCTCAAGCACATAAAATAACGGAGGTTCGCAGTTGCCGGTTCTCATTATCAATTTCAAATTCTGCCATTCGGGCTAACCTCTGCCCTGAGGGTTTTCACCAAACTGATGGCGGTGGTGGCAGAGAGTCTCAGGAGAGGGGGGATTCACATCTACCCCTACCTGGACGATTGGCTGATCAGGGTGCGTTCTCCCGAACAAGTCCTGGATCATCTCAACGTCACCTGCCACTCACACTGGGTTTCTCTCTCAATTACAAGAATTTCCATACGACACCTTTTCAAAAGCTCCAGTTCACCGGAGCTGTACTGGATACATCCTTGGGAAAGAGCTTGCCACCCAAGGTGAGGGCTCAAGACATTCTACAGATGGTCACCAAATTTCAGAGTGCCCAACGTCTCACAGCCTTCGATTTTTTGAGGTTGCTCGTCCTCATGGCATCCTGCATTTTTCTGGTGCCAGTGGCCCGCCTCAGAATGAGATCCCTTCAATGGGCTCTCAGAACTCAATGGTCCCAGTTCTCAGGAAAGATGTCGGACCTACTTCAGGTTCCAAGCAGGCTTGCACAGGATCTTCTGTGGTGATACTGCAAGGACACACATTCTGAAGGGAGAATGTTTTTGGCAGCCATGGCCGGAGATGACAGTAGTGACGGGTGCCTCACTCACGGGGTGGGGAGCACACAATAACGATCTGACAGTCAGCGGTCGTTGGTCTCCATCTGAGTCCAAACTACATATCAATCTTTTGGAGCTGAAGGCAATCAAAATAGCGCTGAAGGACTTCCTGCCCTCTGTGCGGGTAAAGAATGTCCTGATAATGACGAACAACACAGTGGCCATGTACTACCTCGACAAGAGAGGAGGTGTATGGTCACTACCACTGTGCACAGAAGCAATGCAGCTCTGGTACTGGGCAATTCAAGAAGGTATCTCCCTCTCGACAGTTCTCCTAGCCAGAGAGGAGAACACGACAACAGACGCCCTGAGCAGGCAGAGCACAGTCTCCCACGAGTGGGAACTATCTCAGGAAGTCCTTCAAGAGATCTTCACCACAGAGACCCCTCAAGTGGATCTGTTCACGACCGGTGTCAAACAGAAGTGCGAACTGTTCTGCTCCAGGGGATTTCCCCCAATAGGAGCTCTAAGAGATGCATTCATGGTGGACTTAGAATTTCCGCTCCTGTATGCGTTTCCTCCAGTCCCTTTCATTCCTCATGTGATTAAGAGGTTGAGAAAGTTCAGGAAACACATGATCCTAATTGCCCCATATTGGGCCGGGAGGATGCGGTACCCGGGCCTTCTGGACATGTCCATCTGTCCTCCAATGCGTCTTCTACAAAGAGGGGACCTTCTCTTGCTAGAGGAGGGTTGGGTTCTCCATGTAGGTCAAGATACTCAACCTTCACGCTTGGTTTCTGAAAGGATGAGATTCAAGGATTGGGACCTCCCTGATGACTTAATGGAAATGTTGCTTTCGGCCAGCAACCAAGTCTTTGTACCGTTGCTGTTGGAACAAATTTTGCAACTGGTGCAAAGACAAGAATGTAGATACATTTCTGGGTAAAACACTGGATGTTTTATCCTTTCTACTATCTTTAGCCAATCTGGGCTTAGGATTGGTACTATTAAAGGCTATTTGGTGGTGCTGTCCATCTTTAAGCGCTCGTCAGAGGAATGTTCATATTTCAAAATTCCACTGGTGACATCATTTCTAAAGGGGTTCACCAATGTGTTCGCCGCATCTCCTTTCCAGGTTCCAACTTGGGATCTTAATCTGGTATTAACATTTTCTTATGTGTGCACCCTTTCAACCTTTACACTCATGTCCTTTAAGGTTATTAACCTTTAAAACCATTCTCTTGGTAGCCCAAACTTCAGCCCGTAGAGTGAGTGAGTTGCAGGCACTTTCATCTAAGCCACCCTTTACTATCCTCCATAATGGTAGGGTTGTTCTGAGGGTTATGCCTTCATTCTTACCCAATATCAATTCTGACTTTCACGTAGGACAGAAAATTGTTTTACCTTATTTCTGTCCCCCACCTCATCTGGCAAGGAGAAGGAGAGATTACATAGGCTGGACCCTCGCAGAGCTTTGAGCTTTTATATATCTAGGCTGTCATAACTTTGCATTGATGATCAGCTTTTCATTGGATATACGGGCCTCAAGCTGGGTCAGGCTGTTACAAAACAGACCTTATCCAGGTGGATCATTCTGGCTATTTTGGAGTGTTACAGACTGGAAGGCAATGATCCTCCTGAAGGGTTAAGAGCCCATTCTACCGGGGGATGGCTACCTCTACAGTCCTGCGAAGGGGTGAACCGATAAAAAGTAGTTGTGAGGCAGGAACCTGGTCTACGATTCACACTTTCACAAAACATTACTGCCTAGAGTCTTCCCTCGGTCAGGATGGGAGCTTTGGTAAAGCAGTCCTGCATTTGGTTCATGAAAACCGATAAGAAACTGAAATTCTTACTCCCTTATCCAAATCCAACACTGCTTTGGGAGTCTATCAAAGATGAGGAATACGTGGGAGGACACAATCCATTCAAAGAACAAGTTACTTATCCCTGGTAACGTACATTCAACTGGATGTTCCTCCCACGTATTCCTCATCGCCCTCCCAACCTACCCCACAGTAGAAATTCCCATGCTAGTACAGCTTTTGTTCCTTCAATGCCGAGTACGGTCATTCCCATGGTTATGTGGGCATTTCTACTGTAAGAAAAAACAGAACTGAAGCCAACGGGCGCTGTGCATGCTACATATACCTTCGATGGCATCATCCTCGAGATGGAGGCCCTCGAGGGATATCGAGTCGACGCAATCAACGCGCAGCGCCCTCTGCCAAAAAATCTTTCCGAAGCAGCTAAAGCTGGATATCGGATATCAAAGATGAGAAATACGTGGGAGGAACATCCAGTTGAAAGAACGTTACCAGGGGTAAGTAACTTGTTCTTCTGTGCCTCTGGATGCTTCGAATCCAGATCGATGGTCGTGCAGGCAAGTTCAGTATGTTGGGTCAGTTGGGGGAAGAACAACTTCTCCAGAAGTTTACCAAGGATGGGAGTGATAGAGATAGGGCGGTAGTTAGCTGGACACGATGGGTCGGCAGAAGACTTTTCCAGGAGGGGGCGCACAACGGAGTGCTTTAGGGAAAAGGGGAAAGAACCAGTGGAAAGATAATGATTAAAGAAGTCAGCGAGTGCAGGGGCAAGGGAGACGATATTGTCCTTAATAGTTCAGGAAGAACAGGGGGAGACCTGTTTGGAAGAGACCTTCATGAAGCGGACAACTCTATTGACCTCATCCAATGTGATTGGGGAGAAGGAGGAAAGAGTGGATGGTGGAGAATGAGGGGCCGAGGGTGGCAGGGGATGGCAGGAGGGGGTGAAGGAGGAAGAGAGAGAAATCAGGCTCTCCTGAGTTTTAGCAGTGAAGTGGATGGCCAGTGCAGTGCAGAGGACCTGGGAGGGAAGAGGTGAGGTAGAGACTGCAGATGGATTGGCTAGTTCCTTGCTGATTTTAAAGAGTTCAGTCGTGTTGTTAGAAGCTCCAGAGATGCAGGCCTGGATGTGAGCCCTCTTCTTGGAACGAAGCGAGAGACAATATTGCCTTTGGAGAAGGAGACAGGCCAGTTCATCAGAGGAGGAGCTTGAGATCTGCCACTTTCGTTCAGCATCTCTACACTTGCTTTCAGGGCTGCTAGACCAGAATCATACCAAGTGTTACGCTTGGTGGCAGGTTTCAGATTGATTCTCATGACAAGGGCAAGAATATCAAGAGTGTTAGTGATAGCAAGATGTAGATTGTTGAGCAGAGTCAAGAGTTGAGTCGGTAGTGGCAGGAGGGGGGATGAAGGTGGAAGTGAAGACAGCAACTGGCACTCGTTTCAGCAGGCGGATGTCTGGCAGATCTGGGGGCAGTTCGGTCAGAGGGCCGAGAGGTCTCAGGTGGGAGGCAAGGAGGGAGTGGTCAGACTGGAGAACGGGGTGGAGAGTGGGGTAGAGAGCAAACGATCAGTGTGGATGAAGGCATCGAGAGTGTGTCCAGCTGAGTGGGTAGTACCGGAGGGGAGAATAGAGAGGGGGAGAGAGAGGTGCAGATGTTACGGAAGAGAGTGGATGCTGTGATTCAAGAATCCAGGTGGATGTTGAAGTCACTCAGAAGGAGGAGTTTAGAAGTGGAAGTAAGGAGGAGAAATTGGCCCATTCTGAAAGAAAAGTGGAGATAGGGCCCGGGGGTCTGTAGGTGGCAATGGTCAAAGAGGAAGTAGGAGACATGCCAAGCTTGCAGACCAGGTTGTCAAAGGAGGAGTAGGGCTGGGTGGCTATGAGTGACGAAGGGACCCACTCTGTGAAGATCAAGGCTACTCCACCGCCAGCACAGTTGGGACTAGGCTTCGAGATGATCTTATAACCATCAAGGAGAAGGAAGTCAAAAGCAGTGACTGAGCTGGTATTGAACCACGTCTCGGTGAGAGCAGGATGTCGAGGTCATAGACTTCAAGGAGGAGGCAGATGTTGGAAGAATGTTTGATAGCGGAGCGCACATTAAGTGTGGCTAAGTGAAGCCAGCCCCCACCCTTAAGGTTTTCCGAGGAGGAGTACAGGAGGGTGGTACACCCGTCAGAGGTGGTGAAGGATGTGCTGAGAGAGAAGGAGGAGGGGGTAGTAGGAGCAGGAAGGAAGTTGATGAGATGGCAGGCGCTGGTCAAAGAGGAGGAGATTGGGTTGAGGAACCTGAGCCATGATAGAGCCATTGTGATAGGCATTAATGATGCACCTCGAGGATGAGAAGCCAGCCAAGTGAACTTCCAATCTAGTGCCACCATTAATAGGTGAGGAAGAGGGAGGGGCGAGAGTGGAGATTAGATACAAAGTCCATAGGTTGGGAGAGGGGACAGAAAAGAGAATATCAGTGACAATCTGTCTGGAAGTGGCACTGAAATAGGTGTCTGCGATAGGTAAGCCAGGATTACAAGAAAGGAGATATTTTTGAAACTTTTTCCTTCTAGACTTAGTGAGGGAGGATATTTGAAAGAAGAGCTGTTACAGTAGATAGGAGAGTGCCATAGAGGAAGGTAGAGAAGGGGAGTAATGGGACAGGAGTAGATACTGCATAGGCATGAGACAACTCGCCAGCTGGCCTAGCAGCCGGGGGTAGTGTGTAATTTAACAGCAACCTGGAAATTGACTGTGCAAAAAAAGAGCACGAAAATAGCACAAAATGGGGAATGCAACAATTTACTATTAGAAGAAAATATTTTCTCTTGGTTTTGTGTTTATGTTGATTTTATGAAAGGCAAATGGCATTCGTCCTGTGCAATTTGGGTGGTTTTGCAAAGTCAATTTAATGAATTGTTCATATTTAACCTTGATTTGCTAATTTCTGGTGACGTCATATCCCATTGCGTTTGTTGATGAGTCACCCTCACTTTTATTTTTAGGAGTTGACCCCTGTAAGGCTCTATTGGTGTTTTTCTTTTTTCGTGAGTTATAAAAGTTCACGTCCCGTCGTGTGATGTTTCCACACAGAATGCCAGTGACGACGACGAAATCCGAAAATGGAGGAGGCACCCTGGTAACCCGGGCGGTGTCCTCCTCCTATCCTCCCCCTCCCCAGGATGAAGTGGAGTTGCCCGCAGGAAGCGCTGCAAAAACAAGGGAAAGCCCGCGAAAGGGAGCAGCGCGGCAAGACAGAGAAAAAGCCAGCGAAGGGCGACAATGGAAAGGGGAGGGGCTACCCCCCTTATAACGAGCAGGCTTTCCACTGCAGGCAGCATCTTGCCTTGACAGTGGGACGCCCGCCTGCCAGCTGAGGAATTCATTCCTACACGCCATGGAAGAAGGATTTCGTTGGGAGAGAAAGGAAGGATTTTGTTTTGGAGTGCAAGTGCCGTTAGTTTCCTGCTCCTGGTTCGGGGGTTATGGTGAAAGAAGCGGTCCGGTTGGAGTGGTGGCAGAAATTCCAGCACAGGAAGGAATCCAGTTGCTCATGAGGCAGAAAGAGCAGGGCGTCTTTTTGGGAGTTTGTCAGGTTTACCTAAGGTAGGGTGTGGAGTTGATGGGTGGCGCTAGGCGCCACCCTTGCCGCAAGGCCAGGAGGCCACAGGCATTTCCTCCACCGGACTTGAGTTGGGGGAGTTTTGGAGTTGGGGGGTCGGCACGGGGCATCAGTGTTTGCCGTGAGGTCTATGCGCCGCAGGCATTTCTCTGCTATATAGGTTACAGCAAATGCACCCATGATGAAGTAAATAACCGATTCTAGTGTCAAAGAGGCCCTTTAGTAAGGAAAGCTGGACTGGCATCTTGTCCTTTCCAAGTACGAGTCTAAAGCAGCGAGCTGCCCTTGGCCTATGTTCCAGCATGGTGTGCGGTTCCGGTTGGGTAAGGAGCGTCGGGTCACGGCCCCTGAGGGAGAAGGGAGCGGCGAAGGAGAGAGCCAAGCGGATAGCACAGAGAGGAGGGTGCTAGAGGAAACTTAAGTTGGAAGCATTGGCTGTTCTCCAAAACGTCTTCTGGCACTTGCGGGGCAGGCAGGAGATAACGCGAGCGGGGGTTGGTTTTTTGAGGATGTTCCATGAAGTATAGCCCTGCTCGCAGGCGATCTAAACAAGCAACAGCGGAGAGAGGACCAAGAGTCTGGCCGGGGCTCCCATGATCCCGTCCCATGATCCCGCTTGAAACCAGAGGCAGGGCTTATCTGAAACGGCCCACCCGGTTTTTAAATGGGCTGGAAAATAAATAGTCCCCGAGCCTGGGCTTCATCGCCTCATATTTACAGACTTTTCTACTGGGGTTCTGCCAAATGTCCGAGGCCTCCGGTCCAGCCAGTCAAGTGGCACAGCGAGCAGAGCGCTAGCTCTTGACATCTGTGCAGAGCTTGCTAACGCAGGTTTGAAACCCGGCAATGCCCAACTCAGCCTTTCATCCTTCCGAGGTCGATAAATGAGCACCACACACTGTGGGTAACAATTCGTAGCACTATAAAAATGCACACTGCGCTAAGCCTGTGATTTGAACTTAATGCTTTACTGGAATTAACATAATGAGTGGCACTTAATTGCGTAGATTTGTAACTGTTGTATTGTACAGTGGTACGAAACGTCGGAAACGGCTGTAGCAAGCCCCTTTTGATAAAAGGAAGGTTGTACTTTCAGGCGGGTGAAACCTTGCGCTGTGGCACCAGCGACTTTCAGGGGGGTGAAACCTTGCGCGGTGGCACCAGCGAATATTATGATGGTAAACGGCTCGTGTGTTAGCCTGTGAGCTAGGGATTTTCAGTGTTACAATCTGTAGTGGGGCTTGCAGTATTATAGGTCATGGCGTCTGTGCATCACTGGCAGCGTTCTGTGCTATATTGGAGTGTTGGTAGATTGCCGTGAGTTGTTTTAGTTTGTACTGCAGCGTGTATTGTGTTGTTGTATACCGCATTGCCACCTGCTCTGGCATCAGGCGATATTTCCAGCTGTGAACTCTTGGCTAGTGGTGTAGGGGGTTGCTATTGCCAGTACAGGACGTCTGTGTAATATTGCAAGGCATGAATTTATGTAACCACCCCGCATGGGTTGCGGAAATGCAGTCCGTGGTAAATCTATGGAGCACTTCTAATATAAACAGCTCATAGAACTGCAAAGTAGTACATGACATGAGTTACCCAAATGACCCTGCGCTGTTGTAATGTGCGAGTTTGGAATTATCCAGTAGCAGTGTATCAACGCGGGGCAACATCTTAAAGTAAGTTGTGAAGATGTCTCCCTATATATGAGAAAGGTTACAAGGGGCATGAGCGAGGACCTCCGCCACACACGAGGTGTTTCGTAAGTCGGCGTTTGACGAGTGGGGGAACATGTGTCGTGGGTGATCACATGAATGTGAACTAGGATGCCTGTCCACGTTGTACCATGCAGTTTCAGAAGTTGGGGAGGAAGAACATCGGATAGGGATGACTGTGGATTTGAAGCAAACAGTGACGCAGTGACTTCAAGTAGTGAGTTAATTAGAACGTGCGGCTTGGTTCATGAGAAAAATGCGTCTGCGCATTGGGTGCATTTATAATACAGGTGGATACACTTTTTAAAATAATTTCTGTGAATTCATCTTGGGGTTGCGGATGGTCGTTGTTGTGTTATGAAGGTAGGTCGCTACGATGTACACTCCATGTCACCCTTTGAGCACAGGGTGCATTCCCAGTGCGGTCGTGGGGTTAAATTGTTGGCTATTTGGCGCTAGGCTGCGCATTAGGTATGCAGGAGAAAGGGAGTTCCTTTGAGGTCGCGCACAGCATGGTGGAAGGCCCCTTTTGGTTTTAAAAACACACGGTTTCTAGGGCACTGGTGTGCTTAGAAAAATGTCGTAGGGATAGGGGAATTGTGCGCACTAAAATCAATTATTATGGGTGATGTCTTTTGGAGATAAAACTTTTGGGCAAATCCGACAATTGTTTCAGAAGGGGATGTTACCAGTTAGCAACTGCGAGTTTATTGGAGGAACAGACTTAGTGCACAATAGCGCATAGAGGTAGGCCCGTATGAAGGGGAAACAGGAACCAGGGTGCCCCGAGCGGCTGGTGTGCCACTTATTCAAAATGTCAGGCTTCACCTGGTGCAGGATGGTCGGCATCCGTGGCTGGGAGTATCACCATCAGTTTATGGGTTACATTTGTGCGGCTTAATTTCTATCGGGGAGAGGTACCACGTTCCAGTGGCATCAAGAGGGGCAACGCAACGGACGAGTTGCAGCATGGATGAAGGTAGAGCTAGAACGTGTGCGGGTTATTATGATTCGGTTCAGCTCCTGCACGAACAGAAGGTGTTCACAATTACGATCACCTACATTACTGTCATGGGGCATTAACCAGCGTGGTGGCCAGACAATGTATTTCACCACGTTTGGAACGGATGCGCATAGCAGGTTTCCTAAAGATGGGATTAATGTGGCCATGGGGGAGTTATGACCCTAAAGACCGCAGGTTCAGTAGGTTTCACGTGGCGGTTGAGGGTCTGGCGAGGGGGTTAATCATGGCCTTCTCAAGGGAGTCACGCTCGACCAGGGCCGTTGCACAGGGATAGGTGGGCTAAATACGGGCACCTGCAATCAGAAATTGTGGTACAAATTGCTCGGGAGCGGCGGGTGAATGAGGGCTTGCCTTGCGATGCTCAGGGAGAGCCGGCTGCATTGCAAGTTGCGGTACAGAGTCACGTTCTTTCGCAGGAGGCCAGCATCAAGTAGAGCTGCATGACAGGAGTGAGCACTCACTTTGACATCTGGGCAGAACCTGGGGACACAGGTTTGAATCCCGGCAGGGCCAAACTCAGCTGTTCAATAAGAATAAGCAGCGCACAGATACCTGAGGGTTCATAGCGCTATATAAATGCAGAAGTAGTATCATCTCGATTGGGGAGCAGGACAACACGAACCAGACCGGAGTCCAGCACCTGGTCCGCCCGGAGAAAATGCTGCCCATTAAGCATATTGTATAATGTTAGCAGAGAGGCGGCTCCGCGTCAGGGACTTCTTGTGTGCCCCAGGGTCGAGATTTTAATGTGTTCACAATGGTTTGTATTTGAAATGAAGATGCGCACCGATTAACATGGCCCGACCGGGTACGGCTTGGACAGCCTTTACAACAGACTAGGAGACAGGTATTGCAGTTAGTAGGAAGGTATCGGGTGTGCATTAACTGGCTGATGAGACAGGATTATCAAAGGAGGACCCATTGGCAAGGTACAAGCACAAACAGTTTTGTGCTTTGATATTAGGGGACTTTTGGTGGCGTATGACCTGGCCGTAGGACCAGGGGTACATGCATATCTTATGTTCGGTTCCCAAAGGCGTTCAACCTACCAGCACCTTCAGACCATACCGATGGGTTATAAGGCGCTATATAAATGCAAAATAACATAACATAATATGTCAGATACATAGTCTCCAGAACAGACAAGAGCGACCGTGGGAGTACACGGTACGGCAGCCAGGTTGCTTGATGCTAGGGGCCTGTGGGTTGAATTAAAAATGCTCAATGGAAACACAAGTGGGGAGCGTTCTTGGGTCGGAAAAAATGTTATCGCCAAATTTATATTGCTAAAAGTTGGGGATATTGTTGTATAAAGGCCACAGTGGACAAGGAAGGCGTGAGGAGTACGAAGGGTATGGTACACATATTCTCACCACAAATACAGTTTTGGGCAACAGATGAAGCACGTAGAGCTTTGGCGGGATTGACTCTCACGATGGCCAGAGTTGATTGGTGTACAAGTAACTTGAATTATGATGGATCAGGCGCGGGGGGCCGCGTGAAATGGAACAACCTAGCGCCAAAGGGGTATGGGCAAAGGGCCGGAGGATGAGGAGTTTCGACTTCAAGTAGCAGCGTAAATGACTTAAAGGGTCAGGCTTTAGGCACAGGGGAACGCGATTGGGAGCAATACAACGCCATGGGTATAGGACAGTAGGTTGGACGTGCCAAGTTCATTAGAGAATGTATTAATGGGGAGACTAGAGCTGGGGAGCTGTGGCCTTGGTAACATGGTATAGTGGCGGTTGACCCTGGTATGGCATGATTAACAAAAGGGTGCCCCGGGGTCACGTGGCAGGCATTGCCGAATCTACAAGGGAAATTGGGTGAGGCATCAGTCTCTAGGGTTTGGCGTCTTACCAAATAGGAGGTGCATTGATCAGGTATACATCTGGCGTTATGGGTGAGGAGATATAAAACTGACCAGTAGGGCAAAGGGTGCACGGTGACCCTCCAACCCATCATGGGCAGCGCAATATGCCGGTCAGGGCGGTGGCAGGTTTCCTCAGGCTCAGACCCCCCTTGGGAGGAGAGGCTCCGCTGCTCATTCATCACAATAGGACGTCTCGAAGCCGCTTCCAATTCAGAAGGGTTATGGAAATTGCACTGGAAGGAATTGGGGAGAAAAAGGGAGTCTTCGGTACACACTGATTTCTGATAGAGGCAGCCACGTCAGCTGCAGCCACTGGCATGGGGGAAGGAGCAGGCAAACAGATTGGTAGATAGAGGTCTGGGTGTTTCAAGAGACTTGGGAGGTAATGACCTGACAAGCCTGGGAAGGGGGGCTCTGATGTGGGAAATGATGGGCTCTCTACAGGAATTGGCAGGTCAGTTGGGGGAAACAAGAATCATTTGGTCAGAGATGATCCCTAGGCCAGAATGGAGGGGCGTGGATAATCACGCAGCCGTGGAGAGGTCCAGAAGAAAGCTAAATGGGGCAATGGCAAATTCTGCAGGGGTAGGGGTTTGGGCCAGATCAGGCACGGCTTGATTAATTTAAATTCCCCAGAGTATTTTCTGAAGGATGGGGTACATTTGTCACCACAGGGGTTGGAGCTATTCTTCTGGAACCTTTGCACAAAAATCCTGGAGAAGTAAGGAAGGAAGCAAGGGGGAGCCACGTTGGGCGATAACCCACCTGTGGCGTGGCAGTGTTTGGGCAACCAAACACAAGAGACAGACTCCGGATGAGCCAGGAGAAAGTCGGAAGGGTCTTCGCACTTCTCAGACCAGCGCCCCTTGGGAGCCTGAACGGCAGGGGCATTTGGGGGGGAACAACAAGGGCTCAGCTTCCCCCAAGGAAACAGCACTCTCCCCGCCCAGGAACACCTGCATAGGCAGGCAAAACTCAGGCGCAAAGGGTTGGGAGAGTTGGGCCTACAATGGACTTTTGGAAAGAAAGGGGAAGCAGGTTGTTGGACACGGAGCAGTCGCTGCATCTTCTGAGTATTTCCACTAATGTGTGCAGTGTGGTTTTTACGATATTGTGGAAAATAAATCTGCGGCCTTTTTATGCCAAAAAACAAAGCAAGACTCATTCTACACATTTCTTGGGGGGGAAAGAGGAATGAGTTGTTGCTATGTAATGGGTCCAAAATGGACGGATGCACGGGTTATGCCAGTGACGACGACGAAATCCGAAAATGGAGGAGGCACCCCGATAACCCGGGCGGTGTCCTTCTCCTATCCTCCCCCTTCCCAGGATGAAGGGGAGTTGCCCACAGGAAGCACGGCAAAGACAAGGGAAAGCCTGCGAAAGGGAGCAGTGCGGCAAGACGGAGAAAAAGCCCACGAAGGGCGACAATGGAAAGGGGAGGGGCTACCCCCCTTATAACGAGCAGGCTTCCCACTGCAGGCAGCATCTTGCCTTGGCAGTGGGACTCCCGCCTGCCAGCTGAGGAATTCGTTTTCCCACCCACCCACCCTACAAACAGGACAAACAAGGAGGCCTGATCGTTGACGTCGCAGGACGACAGGCGGCGTGGCGTTGTTTGAGCAACCAAACACAAGAGACAGACTCCGGATGAGCCAGGAGAAAGCCGGAAGGGTCTTCGCCCTTCTCAGACCAGCGCCCCTTGGGAGCCTGAACGGCAGGGGCGTCTGGGGGGAACAACAAGGGCTCAGCTTCCCCCAAGGAAACGGCACTCTCCCCGCCCAGGAACACCTGCATGGGCAGGCGAAGCTCAGGTGCAAAGAGTTGGGAGAGTTGGGCCTACAATGGACTTTTGGAAAGAAAGGGGGAAGCAGGTTGTTGGACATGGAGCAGTCGCCGCATCTTTTGAGTATTTCAATTGTGTGCAGTGTGGTTTTTATAATATTGTGGAAAATAAATCTGCGGCCTTTTTATGCCAAAAACAAAGCAAGACTCATTCTACACATTTCTTGGGGGGAAAGAGGAATGAGTTGCTATGTAATGGTTGCAAAATGGACGGATGCACGGGTTATAGCATGTTCTTAAAATTCATCCAGCCTTCCACTTCAAAGCTAGTTTGCGAGTTCCTTCGTCTATTTATCTTCAAATGCCTAATCTTCCAGCTGTTGCTATGCAGTTTACCACAGCCTTATTTTTCCAAATCCTACGCTTTATCCTTGGAAGACAAAGCATCTTTAAGACTTGTAGATCTGGCATTAAAAGGAAAGCAGCCTTTAGTTGTATTATAACACGTTCTCCTTCAAACGCCAGTTCAACATTTGCCAAACAAATCAAGTGTGTACCACAAAACGGGCGACAAACATAGTCATCTTGGGCCAGTTGTTGCCAATCACCTCTGCCAGAAATGTCAATGTTTATCATTCAGTAAAAAGACATTTTTCAGCCGTGTACCAGTTGTCCCAAAGGCTGTCTACAGATTATTATATAACCTGCCTGCTCCTCTCAGGATGTTGTTGTGCAGACATTATGACTGTACAAAAGGGAAAGGGAATGTGTGCATGATTTTAAAAACCTAGAATAAAATGGCACAACCAAATGAAGGAATCTCTAATCATGTGCTTCTTAGTGGAACGCATGGCGGAGAACTATCTCTTCCAGTTTTCTGAGAAGCTTAATAATCCAGCAAAATTGCTTATTCACATACTTTTGAGATACAGTTATAAAACTCTCAATTTACAGGAGGTTGTTATGCAGATTTGCAGTATTGCCTTTGGGACCTCGGTGTCATCAGGAATGCATTCAGTGAATCTGTTTAGAATGACAGTACTGGAATATTAGTTATTTCGGAAAGTAATGGGGCCTCAGCTCTTCGTTGTTGTTAAGCTTCGTACCTCATTTGGTCATCAGTGTGGTGCACTGCACGCCCAGTTTAGTGATCAACATTTGAAAGCGTGTCTTTCCACCATTACCCTCCTTTGAAGGATTGCGTGCAGAAAGCATCCTGGCCCCTTGCACCTCTGGGTATGGCTCATGGGTTTAGTACCAGATTATCCAATCAGCAAGATGAGGTGGGTCACACAGCAGCCCTCTGCACCTGGCCCCTGACTGCTGCTGCCAACACAGCTGCTTCTCAACCCCACACTTGTTGTTGCATAATTCACTTGTTTCCGCTCTAAGTCATGTGCTTCCATAGCTGAGGCAAAAAGGACTCCCGTGAACTCACAAATTCACCTTTCAAAATAGTTTCTCATGCGAATGCTGTACTTGCTATTTCCTCACTAAGCTTCCTAGTGGAATTCTTATTGGAAAATCATTTCGAAAACCTGTATCTACGAGCTGTTTGATGCAGCATTCATTCTTAAAAACACGTTTTCCATAATGTTTCATGTATTCTTGCGTAAAGTATCGTTTAACACCCTCAAAGTGTACACGATTTTAACACGGTTACACAAATCGTCCTCAGTGAAGAGGTGGAAGCACATTTGAATTTGGCAAATTGTGTGAATTACATCTATAGACCTAGGAAATTCCCTCTCCCTACTTGAACCATTGCAAGCTGGGAAGAGCAGGTAACAGCAATGAAGGGTGACCTGAATTGCATTTCAGACAAATGTCAACTAGAATATCGATTAGAATGTCGACTAGTTCGCATGAATGTCGACTAGTTAATGTATACAGCTGAAGATTAATATAATAGTTGTTTTATATTTAATACATTCTGCTCCAAACTTGAAAAACACGCTTTTTGAAAAATGTTCACACACCATTTTCAGTCAGTTTGTTACTATCGTTCTTTTATTTCACTCTGTTTTCATCAACCAATTGTCCTTATTTAAATCATAAAATCGAGAAAAGAGTAGATTAGAACAAAAACAGGCACCAGATGTAGGAAAGGATGTTGAATATATAGAGTCATTGCTACTCAGAATTGCTGGTTTCGGAAAATGCCAAGTACAAGATCGCAATGTACAAAATGGATGAACACGTTGCTGTTTGCAGTTGCAAATTGCATTGGCCACATTGCAAGATAGGCGAGGTGGAAATTGAGCTTCTCTCCTCTCGTGCAGCTCACAAGAAAATGTATCAATGTCTAATGTGCTCTCTAAGCATTGAATGGTAAATATCCAGGGCAAGAGGTGGGAAATCGCAACATGTCAGTGGCCAATGCAGGATTGCTCCTCCTTTGCACTGAGCAGCACTGGGGTGTAGGCATGGAACCTGAGATACTCTACACAGTGCAGTACTTTTAATGCTGTGACCCATGCTCCATTATCACGAGACACACTGTGAATGCAAATGCAATGATGGAGGCCAGAATAGTAATCTTCCCTATCTGCATTGACTGCTGTGCACAGTGTGACATGCATGCAAACCATTCCTTCATCAATATTCCTATGTCGCTCCTTATTGCATATAGCCCTTTTGTACTGCACACGATTAATATATCCTGAACAGGGCAAAAGACTGGTATAATCTCTGTCACAGTGCTGTCATCAGTCCAGTCCATACTTGTCATCCAAGATGTTGGCTTATCTGTTCAGCGCTGACCGATCACTCTCAACCCTACTCCAGGGGGAACACAGGCCTTTAGAAAGGGAGATACTTCTAAACAGGCAGGTTCCCTTGAGAGATTGATAGGTTGGGGTAGTGTCAGTAACACATTGCACAGTCTGATATTTGACTAACTCTACCCTAGACCTACAACCTCTATGAAGGTTTTTTTCTGTGCATAGTCTCTCTGTTCCACCATGTCGGTTAATGCCCTTTATACCTCCTCCTTCCCAACACAGTAAAGGATGCAGGGCACTATACATTTCTATATGCCTCTCCCATCCCATTACACAAGTAGATACTGAACACATTTTCACCCGAGTAGTCAGACTAGCCTAAAGTGTAATGGAGAGATTTCACAATAAGCAATTTCTCTTAAGAGGCCAATATGGATGGGAAAAATGTTGGCCAAGTCTGAAACAACTGACTCTTTCCCAGCTCTATATATATATCTGTTAAAGTTTGTTTGTATGTTCAGGGTTGGCACCAGCCCCATAACAGTTGGTGGGCTGAACTTTTGGCCAGAGGTCGGCATACTAGTCTGGGGTGTACTGGCGATAGTGAAATTTGACCAGCCTCATCCATTCGCCCAGCACAGAGCGGGATCCGGCTCTGTGCCATCAGTATGGGCAATTATGGGAGATTGACAATTTTGCGATTGTTGGCTCCAGCCCCACAACAGTTGGTGGGCTGAAGTTTTGGCCCGAGGTCGGCATACCAGTCTGGGGTGTACTGGCGATAGTGAAATCTGGTCAACCCCACCCATACTCTTACGTCCTGTCCCCTTTCCCCCATACTGCATTGGCATTCCTTCCAAGGGGTGGGATACCGAACCTTTTTCAGCAGAAAAAAACCTTCTTCCCCTTTAAATTTAGAGGCACGCAGGGGTGCGGCCCTGGGAGCATGCGCTGCCCTGACTCCACCCTCCGGCGCCACACCTCAGTTGCCTTTTCTGTGTCGACGGGAACGGGCCAAATTCACCAGCACTCCTGGGTTTGGCTTCGGCCATGTAATTCCACGCACGGATACTTCTTCTCTTCTGTCTTTTTGTCTTCTTATCATTCAGGTATTCGGTCCTCAGGCGTCACACTCCTCCCTGGCGCATGTCGACTTCTACAGGGTTCAGCATTTGTCCATCCTGCGACGGGCTCTTTCCCTCTAAAGACCCCCACGCCCTCTGCCTACATTGCCTTGGCCCAGACCACGGCTGGCAAGCTTGTACCGCTTGCGACGCACTTTCCTCAAGGTCTCTGAAGAACAGACTAGCCAGGTGGAGGGAGCTCTTCCAGAGATCGCCTCCAGAGGACCTAAACTAGAGATCATACAGGGCGCTAGGAGCAAAGCTACCAGGGCCCAGTATAAGAGCAAGTGGACCAGGTTCTGCCACTGGGCAAACGTTAAAGATATCAACCCCCTTGCATGTACATTGGACGACATGCTCTCCTTCTCGTTGCACCTCGCACACTCAAGCGTGCAGGTAGACACTTGCCGCACTTACTTGGCAGCCATTGGGGCCTACAGAAACTCAGAGGAAGAGGTCTTCTCCTCTTCCAACCCCATTGTCAAGAAGCATCTGACGGGACTCGCCAGACTCTATCCGCCCATCAAGAGGCCACACCCTGTGTGGGACCTCAATATAGTGTTGGTTGCCCTGGCGCACAAACCATTTGAGCCAATGGCGTTTGCGTACATCAGGCTGGTCACCATTAAGATAGCATTGCTAGTCGGCCTCAACTCGGCTTGCAGTATAAGCGAAATCGAGGTGCTGGTCGCCTCAGAGCCCTACACTACGTTTCACAGTGCTAAAGTAGTCCTGCGGACACACCCAGCATTCCTACCTAAGGTGCCTTCCGCATCTAAACGAAGAAATAGTGCTGCCTACGTTTTTTGCTGAGCCCGAGGACGAGGCACAGAGAGTTCTGCATTGCCTGGATGTCAGTGCCCTGAAATTCTCCTTGGATAGGACCAAGGGCTTCCGCAAGTCGGACGTACATTTCGTCACCTTTGGCGGATCTAGACTGGGATATCAGGCCTCTAAGGCCTCCATAGCCTATTGGATGGTCTCGGCCATCAAAGAAGATTACGAGGGACAGCATAAGCCACTTCCGGCCAACATGCAAGCCCACACGGTCAGAGCCAAGGCAACGTCCATCGCATTCCAGCGGCATGTCCCCTGGCAAGTCTTAAGCAGGGCGGCCACATGGGCCACCCCTTCCACTTTCTGCAAGCACTGCTGGTTGGATGCCGGCTCTAGATCAGACACAGCTTTCAGACAGGCGGTTCTTAGAAACCTGTTTGCTTAAGGAAGGTCTCCTCTCCACCCTGGGGCTACACTCAGTTGTAATCGCCCATGCAGTATGGGGGAAAGGGACAGGATGTAATAGTCATTATAAGATACTCACCGTAGTGACTAACATGCTCTCAGTCCTTAGTCCCCTTTCCTTCATACGTCCCACCATCCTCCCCCCAAATAAAACCGGTTTCATTAGGCAATGTTAATCTATTGTCAATGTGTCTATGGGAACTGAGGTGTGGCGCCGGAGGGCGGAGTCAGGGCAGTGCATTCTCCCAGGGCCGCACCTCCACTGCCTCTAAATTTAAAGGGGGAAGACATCTTTTTCTGGTGAAAAAGTTTCCATCTCCCGTCCCTTGGAAGGGACGCCCATGCAGTATGGAGGAAAGGGGACTAAGAGTACGTTAGTCATTAGGGTGAGTAATTTATAATGTTGCCCTGCACAGGGCGGGGTCCGGCCTTGTGCTATCAGTGTAGGCGATTTCAGGAGATTGCCGATTTTGCGACTTATTCAAAAAGGACACAAGGTCGGCATACTACTCTGCGGTGTACTGACGGTGGTGAAATTTCACCAACCACACCCATGCGCCCTACACAGCGGTTGAGGGAGTCCGCCCTGTGCTATCGGTATAACCGATTTTGTGAGATGGATGTTTTTGCGACTTTTCAAAAATAGTAAGTAAGCATAAGGCATACTCATTAATTTCAAGGAGTCCATATCCTCTTGCCCAGATCGAACTTCGGCCGGCCCTTCCCGGTCACTCAAGCTGAATATTGAGGGTCATCGGAAGCGCCCCTGCTCCACCCACCCTGTGGCCTCTACTTCCTGGGGCGCCCCGGTCCACCCTGCTCACTCCCCCACCGTCACGCCATAACAGCTGGGGTCTGCATTCCACAACAGGAGACTGCCATCCACGGAACCGGTGGAACCGCCAATTACCAGCTGCATAACTGCGCTTCCCACTTCAACATCCTCCACCCGCGCCCCGGAGGAACCAGAGCCACCCCAGGAACCAGAGCTGTAATAATAACGAAGCAATCGAAGGGGGGCAAGAACGCAGACATCGCATCCATGTTCTCGACGACGGACTAAGGGAAGAAGCTCGACCCCCTTAAATCCACCCCACCAAAAGCCCAAGAGGATCAGGGCTCCCTAGCTACCAAAGAGGACATACAGGTCTTCATGGCCGACATTAAATCCGAAATCAGATCTTGCATGACGTAGCTTACCACCAAGTTGGAACATGCGGACCAAAGGGTGAACGAGATGGAACAAAGACTGGGGGAGATCGATGACCGCTCCCAGGACCAGGCGGTCACACTGGGGGAAATCCAAAGCTTTATAAGATCCCTACAGGACAAGTGTGAAATTCTTGAGTTCAAGCAAGAGGATTTGGAAAACACGGCCCGGCGAAACAACCTCCGAATCCGTGGGGTTCCATCTCTGTACCAGACAAAGACCTGGCCGAATACTTGGGGGACTTCTTCCAATCCCTGCTTCCACACCTAGATAAACCACACCTAGATAAACCATAACTCCTTCTGGATCGCACCCACAGATTGCGCCCTCGCCGAGGGATGGACTCGGATTTACCTCCAGATGTGATAACAAGAGTGCACTTCTTTACCACAAAGGAGGCAGCTATCAGCCGCACCCGAGACAAACTTTCTTTTCAGAGGTCACCTTTCCAAATATATCAAGACCCCTCCCTACTCACCCTCCAGAAGAGGAAAGCCCTCCGACCCCTGGCGCTCTTCCTGCACGAGCAACAGATCCGGTACAGATGGTTGTTCCCAACCGCTCTACAATTCGCATACAATGGCACGCTATGTAGAATGAGCCACTTCGAAGACGCCAGCAAGATCATGCGTCCCGCCGCACCTATAGAGGATACTTCACCAAGCTCGGAGGTCCCCATAGGCCAGGAACCAGCTGTTCTTCCAAAACCTAGACGCTCCTCATGGTCCAAGGTCCCGCGAAATAGCAGGAGAAAATGAAGCGCCAAAAGACACTCTGCTGAAGGGTTGCCCCCTCCGGGGCGGCCCTCTATATACTGTTACAGAGATGCCTCGCCGATTTTGACCTAGCTATGGATGATCATGTTCGACGCAGCGGGCCCCACCCTCGGCCCATGCCCAGTTCCAAGGTACATTCCACCTCTGAGTCCTTGAAACCCCATTACCCTTGTATTTCCACGATTGGCCCTGTTGGCCAGGGGGATGGCCACACTCACAAAATTGGCCCCTCCCCCAGTTAAAGTTATGCTCCCCCGTTGGGGGCACATGTTAAAACCCTAGGAGCAAGGTGACCTATGCCTAACATACCCCCGGGATGCTAACTAATGAAGACCTCACCGACCCCACCCCACCCCAACATAACAACAGGGACAGATCAAGCACAGGGACATCAGACCCTAAAGTTCCTTACGCTGAATGTCAACGGACTGAATTCTCCCGCCAAATGGAAGTCGATCCTGAAAAAGCTCCATGACGAGGACGCAGCAGTTGCTCTGATACAGGAGACCCATCTGCTACCGGAAGACTAGGGACGACTCCGCTCTAGATTTTTCCCACTCCAGTTTTTCGCCTCAGGGAACTCCAAGAAAAGCGGCACAGCTATTCTTTTCAGAAAGGGCCAGAACCCTCAAATGCTGGATACTAAATCATGCCTGGAAAGCCGATTCATGGCTGTCAAGTGTCAATTGCTGGGAGAAATCTACTCCTTTGCTTCAAGATATCCCCCCAACACCGGGCAATCGGCTATCTACGACTCGGTGGGCACCACTTTATCCCACTTTATAGAAGGCCAAACTATAATCGGGGTGACTTTAACGGAGTGACGGACCCCACGAGGGACAGATCACACTCCCCCCCCCCCCCACTCCCGGAGATTTCACTCAAGCACTCAGACTCCTACGCTTGTTTGGAACTCTTGAAGTGGTGGACTCATGGCAGATTCTCCATTCTTCAGAAAAGGCTACTCCTTCCACTCCTATTTCCATCGGACCGTCTCAAGGATAGACCTCCTTCTGACGTCCGCCTAGGTGCTCACCTACACCGAAGAGGTATCCACCAGCCCCCTGATTCTGTCAGATCACGCCCCAGTAACCATGGAAATCCGAGCACACATACCAAAGCCCGATTCTCCCCCCAGATGGGCATTATATGACCCAATGCTCAATGAAATGCCGCTCAGGGACTGTTAGGGAGAATTCTCTTATAAGGCTAATTTCCCCAACCTAGTGAGTCCCCCAGCAGCTTTGCTGGATTTTTGGGGTTTGTTTTTTCTCCTGCTAAGAGTGAGACTCTTTTCCTCTCACTCTTGGGCATGATTTGAGGTATGTCTTTGACTTATTGTGTGCTTATGGGCTATGGGGTCTTTTTACTCCATAGTGTATCATCTGTTTTAGTGTATGTGTTACACAGCACCCTCAGTGCAGTAACACAGGGGTGTCATAGTGACCCCCAAACATAGACTCCATACCCTGGGACTGACTACTGTCTCCCAGGGCATGTAAAGTCACCATTGGCTTTACTAGCCCAAAATTGTGAACAGAACCAGTACAGACCATCATATTGTGGAAGTACTGGAATGGGTTAATTCGATTGCCCCGGGGTCTGTTTCCAAGGGGGCACTGTCCAGTCCCCCCTTGTCGAGTTTCTGGCTGGTGGCAGTGGTTACCACGCAAAATATTCCACCAGAATATTTCCTATGGGATTTTCCCACTGATTTTAAGCGCACCACTTTTTTGGTGCAATGTTAAAGATACCGCTGGTTTATTTATTTAATATAAAATCACTGGTTGGCTCTTTTCGCCAGAACTCTTTTCCAAAATGGCGTTTGTGTCCGTCTCTGTAACTCCAACCAAGGTCTGGCCCTTTGTTCCACTTTTTGGCAGGCTTCTCCACAGAAGCCCTCCAGCTGGTGCCACTCTGTCTGGGTTCCACAGGATGTGTGGGTGGGAGAATTGGCACCCTGGACTGGGTTGCCTTAGCAACCCAAGTCGCACTCTGTTCTGATTGGCCCAGTGGTGAGCCACCCAGCTCACCACTTAGCATGTTTGAGTGACAGCTAGGCTGTTGAATGGGGGTTTTTCTGCATAAAAGCAGGGCTTTGGGGACTGGAACTTCAGAAGTCGCCACAGGACCTAAGAAATCCAAAGAGGGGAGAAGCTGAGCCATCTGCAACGACGACACCACAGGTGGAGCCCTGTTGCAACGACCTCATCACTTTCCCGACGACAAGAGAAGATCTTCTGCTGTAAGAGTCTTCTCCCTTTGAGCTGTGGGGACAACCAGTTCGCCATTCGCCTTCCAGGACGTCCCTTGGTCAAATCGCCAGTGCCAAGCACCCCGGCAGCCGGATAGCCAAGCTTCACCACTGTGACCGCGAATAAAAAGAACACACCTTTTTCACCGAATGAACTCCGCGGCTGGTCTCTTCCCTGGGCAGTGCAATGACTCCAAGTTTCCTCCTCGACCAGATCTTCTCTTCCCCTGGTCGAAACTGCACCCGCTGCCAGGAACAACTGCCACCGCTGGAGCTTCCTCACTCTTTAAGGTACTGTGTTCCGCCTGGCCTCCCTTTCTGTGGATTGCTAAAGGTGACCCTTAAATCCTTGGCTTTCCAACTGGGTTGGCCCCCAGACCTAACTTTATCTTTCACATCAAACCAACCTCCTTTCAGCATTTCTGCTAAGACTTGAGTGCTTTTTTAACTGTGTGATCTTTGGCACATTTCACCTTGCTCCATTTAAAGTGGGCTTGGCCTATGAACTTTGGCTCTACAGTAGACTCTGCCTTCACTAACTTGCTGTGGTCTTAGAAAAGTGTTGGGAACTGTTTTATTTTAATGAGCTGCCTTTTTCTCTCCCTTTAACTTAATTATTGGAGTGCCATCTAAGTTACTCGCTCAGATCTGTTTTTACAAATCGTGGTGTTTTGACGTAGACTTGTCTAATAATTACTAAGGGAGGTGTATATACTTTTTCTGATTGTGTTTGAACTTGCTTTGATCTATAGTGCTTAGTATATTTCCTAAAGTGTGTTTTAAATAAATAATTATATACTTTTGATAGCCAGCTCTGGTCAGTGTTTGCTTGCTCTACTGTGTTTTTAGCCCTATTGTGTATTCTCTGTATACTGCCCTACTTTACTTGAGCGAAGTCTGACTGCTCAGCCACAGCTACCAGGTAAATCTGGGTGGTGCGGACTGCTACCAATTGGGTTTACTGCTTACTCCTATTGTCTTAATCTTCTTGCAGTGTCACCCAAGGGAACTGCACAGGATTCTGCCTAACAGGGACACAACTGCAAAAGCGATCAAAAACTTTCTCAAGGAAAACCCAGTAGAAGACACCTCTCCTGCAAACACTTGGGACACCCTAAAGGCGGTGATCAGGGGTGAGTTAATCGCACAAGGGGTGGCATTTCATCGCAACAGACGCCAGGCCCGCCTATCCTTGGAGAAGGAACTTAAAACAGTGGAAGAGACTCAAAGAAAAAGGCTGGTCCCCCAGGACACAGCGAGCCATCCGCATCTGCAGGAAAAAACTAGAGGCTCACTACGCCGAACATACATCCCACCTCATGGCCAAAGCCAAGCAATTTTACTACGTCAAGAACAATAAGGCTAACAAGCTGCTGGTAGCCAAACTAGCCAAGGCAAAGCGTAACAGCACCATCGTTGGCCTCCGGGACTTACAGGGGATAATACGATATGCGGAACCCCAAAAACTACACGTGGCGACGGAACATCTTTCCCAGGTAATGATGGCACCCTTTCGGAACCAGAACGAATAAAAAGAATACCTACGGAAGACGGCCCTCCCCCAACTGCACAATTTACCTAGAGAAAGCTTGGAGTCCCCAATTACAGGTGAGGAGGTTGAAGAAGAAATTAAGTCTCTCAAACCCCGGGCCCCAGGCCCCTATGGGTTCTCCACGAGATTTTATAAAATCTTTAAACCCCAACTGATCCATCCCTTGGTGGCTCTCTTCAATTCCTTCAGGGAAACGGGGACGGTGACCCCTTCAATGCAATAATCTACCACAATCCTCCTCCCTAAGCCAGGGAAAGACCCGAGAGACCCGGCCTCTTACAGGCCGATAGCCCTCCTGAACATCGACGCCAATCTGTATTCCAAAATCTTGGCTAACCGACTGTCGCGCGTGCTACCCGATCTAATTCACACTGACCAAACAGGCTTTATCCTAAATAGATCCGCTGGCGACAATGTACGCAGAACCCTGAACCTGGTCGACTTAGCTACGTGCAACTCCCAAGGGCTGGTATTAATGGCCCTTGACACCATCAAAGCCATTGACAAGGTGGACTGGTCCTTCATGCATCTTACGTTGGAGGCCTTTGGATTTGGCCCAGCATTCCAGACAATGGTCCTAGCCAACTATAAAGCACCAAAAACTCTCCTTAGAATTAATGGTTCGTTCTCCGCCCGATCTCCCTGACCTGCGGGACCAGACAAGGCTGCACCCTATCCCCACTGCTGTTGCGCTCATTATGGAATCATTCGCCCAAAGGATCAGACAGAACAGCTATATCAGGGGCCCTCACTCCAATCTGTCACAGCATAAAATCGCCCTATATGCAGATGATGGGCTGCTTACGATCTCGTAACCCCGCACCTCACTACAACATGCCCTAGCCGAAATAGCCAGCTACGGCGAGGTCACTGGTTTTGCCATTAACTTTACCAAATCGGTGGCCCTGAGCATAGGCCTCTCCCCAGAGGAATGGATGGCTCTGATCCCAATGTGCCCAATTATATGGAAGAGAAAGTCCATCCCCTACCTAGGGGGTCCAGATCCCGGCGAACCTGAGGGATACTTTTCAAGCTAATTTCCTCAAGCTCTTCAAAGAATTCGAGGATGACTTGAAACGCTGCTCATCCCAGGAAATCTCCCTAATGGGTCGCATAACGGCCTGCAAAATTAACCTCTTGCCAACATTCCTATGCCTGCTCATCCCTCCCGGTAGCAATCCCAATACCTGACCTAAAGGAGCTACAGAAGAAGATGCTCCGGTTCATCTGGAAGGGCAAAAAAGCTAGAATCCCCCGGAAGACACTAACAGGGGACGCAAGACTGGGGGTCTAGGGGTCCCCGACCTGCAGGCCTATAGGGCAGCAGCACAACTAGCTCACGTTTGCGCCTGGCAAATAGTCTCGGACTGCCCAAGATGGGTGGAACTGGAGCAGGCACGGCTCCCGCTTCCCCTCAGATTCCTTCCGCACATTCCACCCACCCTCAGAGACCACAGGGAGGGCCTCCTGCTGGCAACCAAGCACACGCTGGCCTCCTGGGACTGGGCGTTAAAACACAAGGGGATCCCGAGAGTTCTGAGCCCCCTATCTGCAGTTTTCCACAACCCAACCTTCTCAACTGGGACACACCCACGATACTTCCAGAACTGGATCAAGGGAGGCCTCGAAACCTTGGGCCAACTATATGAGGGCGCCCTCCCCGCACATTTGAGCAATGTAAGGAGCTGTTCCAACTCCATGAGAGGGACAGGTTCACATACTTTCAGCTATGCCATTGGTGCTCACACCCGCAGACCCTCCAAGCAGCCACGCGCCCCCTCACAGCCCTTGAACTTACTCTGAAGGACCTCCCATCCCGAGGTAGAATATCTACCCTATATAGACGATTCTCGGAGGACTTCCTGACCACAAGGACCCGGGCTATGGCCCAATGGGAAGCAGACTTGGGACACCCGCTGAAAAACCAAGCTTGGGTGGACATTTGGTCACAAACTCACGCATCATCTACCTGCGTTAACAATAGAGAATGCGTGTATAGCATCCTACTGCGCTGGTACTACTCCCCTCTCAGGCTCCATCACATGAACCACTCCCTCGACCCCCTTTGTTGGAGAGGATGTGGCCAACCAGGCTCTTTTTTCCACATGTGGTGGGCATGCCCGAAGCTCCAACAGTTCTGGAAGTTATGCCTAGCGGTTAGCGAACAGATCACCCGGACCCCACTTCCTCTCGACCCCGAGCCCGTTCTTCTAGGAACCCCGATCCCAGTGATATACCCGTGCTCGGGAAACAAAGCTAAACTACAAACCCAATGCCTCCTGGTGGGAAAAATATTGACCGCTCGCTTCTGGAAGGCCCTGGAAGGCCCCTTGATGATCCAATGGTTGGGAAAACTATGGGACATCCTGATTGCCGAAAAGGTGACAGCGGCAAAAGCAGGGATCCTTCATCGCTTCCAAAACATCTGGGCCCTCGTGCTGGAATATGACCAGGGATTCCCTGCTCTGACCTTCAAGCCCAGTAATGCCCGGCGAGACCTGGGGGACCACAACGCCACCTGAAGGGAGAAACTCAAAACAAGGCGGACATAACGAAGCACAAGCGTGTGGGCGACACACCGGCATCAAGGGCAGGGGTGGGCATCGGGACGGGGGACATTGAGGGGAATGAATAAGTACCATGCTATATGTCGTACCTACTGTAAGCTTGTTACCTTGGCTTGGTTTAAAATAAACATATTTTTTAAAAAAATTGTAAGTAAGGACACAATATAACTTACACAAAGCTATAGCAGACCGCTACATGTCAGCTACAGACACGGGCAACGCTGAGTGGGTACTGCTAGTTGACATATAAGAGTGTGCTTATGCATGTCAAGAAGGTTTCTTGAAATGCTCGATTTCTGGTTTATGAGGTTACTCCAGCAATGGACACAATCAGCATTTCATTGTTTTATAGTCCATACATAGCATGGCCTATAACAGGCTCATTCTGAGTCCTGGGGAATGGCTGCAGGAAATATCCCCACAGATAGCTCAACAACCAGTTGGGCAATTCCCAGGCTGTTTTTCTCCCTCTCTGGACCTTCATCCCCTCTCCACTCAGTTCTCAGTGTTGTACGAACTTCATGATTATTGCTGTCACTGCTTTAGTACAGTCCACCTTTCCTTGTGCTTTTATCTCTTTTCCTCACCATCTTGCATCTTCAATTTAAACCTCTGGCTCACCAATGTATTCAGTCCCCTCTCCCCACTGAAGCTTGTGTATGTTAACGGGACTAAAAAGAGACCCAACTGGTTCAACCAAGAGTTCAACTCCCACAAAGCAATCTAGAGACACCGGGAAGGTGCCTGACTTATCGACTCAGATCTGGCTTAAAGACTCACTTAGTTGCATCAGCTAAGATGCAATAGACCAGCTATTCAGATAACCAATGACCTGTACTCCAGATTCTACCTAGCCAATTCGCAATTCCCTTTGAAAGGGATCTCCAAACTTTTAGAGTACAGGAACCCTATATCCTGGGAGGTATACATCTTCCTAAAATAGTCACAGTATGACTGCTTCACACACCCCTCCCTTCACCTACATGCTCACTGAGTCCCAAAACACTAACATTCTTAAAGTTCCTACCTGTATGTCGAACTACACCAATTCCTGCCTCTGTTTCCAATATGAGTTAATTCTCCTCCCTATTCCCTGCCAGGTCCCAGGCTCTACTTTTCAAAGGTGACTTTCAGGATCCCCATACGATCTCTGTCCATGTGCCCCTTTTACGGACATTCTTCAATATACAATGTCAGCAGACCTTAGCCTCACAATCCACAGTTCCTCTATGAGGATCTTTCACAGTGAAAGTCGAAAATCTCCTTTATCAATCCTCTGCTGAAGGCAAGTTTTTAAAACTGTAGACCCCAACATCTGCACACCAATCACCAACAGCCACTTCTTGACCAATCACATTGAAAGGGCAGCATACCTACAGCTACTGGTGTTCACAGAAGTAAACTACATCCTGCCTGATGCTTAAGCAGGATTAAGCGCACTCCAGGGAGCTAAATCAGTTCTCCATGTCACTTAGAATGGCCCCAGGAAGCAGACAGACACCAGCGGAACAGAAATTATCCTTCTGGATTTCTTGGCTGCCTCTGACACTGTAAACGACCCAATCTTTACGAATCAACAATGAGAGATGGCGAATAAGGTCATGCTCTGACATGGCTCTCCTCTTTCTGCTCCTACACAATTCAAGTCATCTCTCTACCTCCACTTCTATCTACTCACCGACCGTTTACTCTCAGGCTTTTATTGGCTCTACCCCATGTTTTCTTTCTTTTCATTTACTCGATCACCTTATTAAATTTTTCAAATGTACCTGCTCCCACTATGCTGATGATACAGTGACCCTCTTCAAGCCACACAGTTCAATAGATTTCAAATCCAACAACCTAAGCATATGCCTACTCAAAGTAAATCATGTTAGGACCCACAAACACCTGAAACTGAGCACAGTGAAGACAGAGATTATGATCTTGGCCACGGCACTGGCCAGCTTCCCAGCTTCTACTATTGTGGTCTGACAAACTGAGTTACTCATCGAAAATATAAAAAAGGCTGTGAGAAATCTAGTCCTCTTCATAGACGTGGACCTCTTACAAGCCACCCAAAATGAACTCAGTGGTCAAGCTCTTTTGTAACTTCTGTGGGTGTTGGTGGTGCAGCTTAGGTGATTTATATCCGCCTGATTGTCCTTTACTTTTTTAGTTCAGAGCAAAGGTAGGAGCACTCCTCTGTGGTAACCTTTGGGGTGAAAATGCATCCAGTACTGCAGGCCAAGCCTTCCGACTCTGGGCTTTCCCACCAAGAGGTGCTCACAAAAGCATACGCTTGGTGTTAACTCCTAAACAGGGGATGGGAAGTCTCTGGTAAATTAGACAGGCAACCTTACCATCAGTACCAAAGGCAATGCCAGTTCAGAGACCATGACCGGTCCTAAATCTCTCATACTACTAGGATGCTAAATCTTCCGTCCCTACATCAATTAAAGGTTGGCCTGTGGTATCCGACCCTTCTTGAGAACGGAGACTAAGCAAGTTCTCAACGCTGACACAGAACTGACAGGAACCCATTGTGTAAAAGTCCCCAAATTAGCTTATGCAGGCAGTGATAAACAGAGAACAAGAAGTGCTCCCCACATCCTATGCACTTCTTCAAGCCAGGCTCTAAAGGCATGGATGAAGAGGGAGGCGAATGTTAGACAAAATGTCTAATCAAATTGAAAAATGTGCCTCTGAAGGAAAGGATACAGCACACTGTCACAAAAATAGGTGGTGCGCGGAGAAAGCTCATCCTAAGTCCCACGGATAAGGCTGAAAAAACAGGAAATAGGAGGTGGTGGTGAGTGACACCAAGGGGAGGGGCCAGAAACTGGCACTTGGGGGGATGCTTCCATGTAGCAACCCCATTCTAAAGTTCTTAAAGTGACAGCATCCTCTTTTGAAGATGATTTTTCCCATCCAGCCTGCAGTGCGGGCTTGCAAAACCAGTTGGCAAGGAGGGAGAGCAAGATGACAGATACGTTGCATCAATCCAGCCAGAAGCCTTTGTGCTGTGTGCAAGGTGGATGTGTTTCCTGCTAAGACCTTTTGGGTTTCGTGTATAATTACCTGAAATGCGCTCCAGTCAACAGGGCTGAAGGGCATATAGAAGTTGTTAGCACTTACATGACGCTTGTGCTTATGCTCCTTGTGCTTAGACGAAGATGAAGCTTCAGATTGCACTGAAGGAGTCAAATGCGGTCTGTGATTTTATGATGGGAATGACCAAAGGAGGTTTGCTTACATAGTTTCAGACTCAAGAAAATCCTTAATCCTTGAGGAACCGATTTGAGGTACTTTGGAGTGGGCCTCAGCGCCCTTATTGCTTTTTTGCGAAAACCTTGTTTTAAAGTTGCATAAAAAAATGGTAACAGCAGAGTATAATGGTTCCTCCACTCCGTTTTGTAAAGGGTATGTATTTCTGGTTACCTTTAAATGAAATCATGCACCACTAAAAACTGCAAAGAAAAACACAAGAGTTCTGGTTCTTAGTAGTCAATTGTTTGTATTATTAATAGGTGGTCATATGCCCTATGTGATAACACGTGTTTCAATGGTACCTCTGTCTTTTTCAAATCAGGGCTTAATTCACAAGGGAAAATTATTTAAAGATTAGTTGGCAAAATCAAATGGTAACCCAAACATGTGTATCATAACACAAAATACATATTGAACAGTCAGCAGTTTGATTGAGAGCGATACATTTGCAATTTGACATTCATTGGATTCCATAGTTAAAAACAACGTAAAAGTGTGCAAAACCCAAAGATTAAATACACATTGAGGGAGGGACAAAGGGTCGGAAGGTTGAGGGTGTAAAGAAAAACAAAAAGAACCACATATTCATTAATACACAATATTTGAATCTGATTGTCTTATAGGCTTACCAAGTTGCTGTAGCTTGTCTTTTAAATATTTTTTTAGAGTTTGCTTAACCAGTCACGGGTTCAATCCCATCCTATGTTGTGAGAAAGACTGAATTTTAAAATAACCTCTGGCTCGCAATGTGGCCTGCTTTCTGGCTCTTGAATATTGTTTGGCCTACTCAAATTAACCGTCATAGGTGCATTCTTTTAATGTAATCATTAGGTGATCTTAAATTACATATTGCACAGCCTAATTGCAGGAAAGATATTTTCCCAACTAGGAATACTATCTTCTAAGAGTTGGAGCGAGTGAAAATAATAACATTGAACTGGTGAGTCATACCACCTCTTGCGCATACCTGTACTAATATATTCATTAGCGGGAAAAAGAGAGAAAGAAGGGGGGGTTTTCTTATATTATTGTTACTGCGTGTCCAATGCGAAGGTAAAGCTCGAGTTTGCAATTATAAAGATTGCTACATGACATTTACGACAACGCGTGTCCTGTCTAAAGAAGCAAGGCCCGATTATTACAGTATTATTGCTCGCATGTCTATACGGCAATACCCTAAAGGTTAGCTCTGTACGCGTGAACTCACGTGTAACTTCCGTATTCTCAAATCCACCTTAGTATTGTTAGGATTCGGTTCGGTGGTCCTTACCTCCAGTCCAAACGGTCCGTATATTTTTCTGTCCTCGTTCAACTGGCTCATTGAGGCAGAGTCCATTTTGTTGTCCGTGTAGTTGCTGGGCACCTAGTCCTTCTACACTGTTTACTTCGGCGGCCATCTTTTGGGCTGCATTACATACTACAAAATTCACAGAACCTTTTTTGGGAGCAGTATACATATGGTTTTATGGTTCTAAAATGTGATTTTATGGTTCAGAAGTGAACCATAATTATATTGATCAGAAATAAACTATTGAAATCCGCATAATATTACATATATGTCCTGTAATATTAGCAAGGATGTTTGCTGGCAATGTCAAAACGTCTTTGTTCGGAGTAAAATGCATTTATTTTAATTCATAAGTGAGATATTATAAATTAACTGGTTCTCACCTCAGTAAAGCATTGTAAATCTATCTGACTTAATGACAAGTCTTATCAAATGTGTGCGGTGTTCCTCATGGCATGGTGTAGGCAGATTTGTTTGTAAAAACAGATACTAACAAATTCATGTCTTAATCCTAATTTCTCTGATTCTCCCTTGGCAGTACAATTGTGTGACTTTATTACAACTTAGTTATTACCGACTAAATAACCTGCATTGTGAACCAGGAGGTTAATACAAAGTAGTCTGACACTGCATAGTCTATGTATAAGTTATAAGAAAGATGTGATCTCGTTATCTGAATTTAAACCTCTTTCCACTGAACGGAATTTGCATATAAGTTTTGCTTCTTCTTGTCTCAATTTCGATTCCTGATTGCCCCCTCTCGGTCGAAGTGTCACTTTTTTTGGACCAACAAATCTAAATAATCTCTTGTCACTCCACTGGTGATTTGTTTGCCAATGTTGGGCTAGTGGTAAATTGATGTCTTGACTTCCAATTGTGGAGATGTGTTCCCATATCCTAATTCTTAACTCTCTGATAGTACTGCCTATGTAGATTTGTTCACATACACATATGATGGCATAAATCGCAAATTTCGTCTTACAATTAACAAAATCTCGAATCTTGTGTGTGATACCGAACTTGTCTTTAAATAATTCAGTGTTCTTTAGAGCATGTTTGCACATTGAGGAGGAGCTGCATTTCCTGAAACCTTGCAGTAATTGTGGTAGCCATGTCAGAGAATTTGTCGATTTGAGTTCTGGGAGCATGGATGGGCTCAGGATATTTTTAATTGTTCTGGCTCATCTGTAGATAACGGATGGGTTTTCTTCAATGTAGTCTTTCACATGTGGATCTAATTGTAAAAGGTGCCAGTTTCTTTTCAGAATCTTTCTCAAAATTGCATTATTGGCACAATATGTGGTAATAAAGCATATTTTCTCTGATTTTGCACCTCCTTTCTCGCTTGTAGTCAAAGTGTTAGCTCTAACCAATTTTTGCTTTGTTGATTGTTTTCTTTCCATAACCTCTTGCTGCAAATCTGGCGGTCAGTAGTTGGCATTCTTGTTCAAAAGTCTTTTGTTCCGTGCAGTTCCTTCGAGCTCTTATGTATTCTCCAACATTCTATTTCCTTTCTTATATCTCCTGATCTGATTTGAATAAGATCAGGAGACATAAGAAAGGAAATAGAATGAGCTATCAGAAACAAGTTTGTTTTTTATCACCACAACAGACAAACCAACAACAACAAACCCCAGGAGGATGGGAAAGCGGGGTAGTGGAAGATTCAGGCAATCCGGACGCCCTAGAAGATTTCAGACGTCTGACAAGAGCCGGAGCGAGAGAAGCAGCCAAGAAGAACAAATGAATGACTTAGTGTTAAACTTATCGAATCACCAACTTAAACCAGAAGAGATATCGCTATTGAATAAAGGCTTCACATTTGCCCCAACTACACATTTCCAAATGTTAGAGTTTCACATTGATCGATACAGATTCGTTAGGAAACTCAAACTAAAAAATTTTTTTGCCACTCAAGTCTCTGATATTCATTGCACAATAGAACCGGAAATTATGAGTAGCCATCTCACAATTGAAGATTTGAATAGTATCCATCTACTTGGATCTCTACAGGATACAACGGAACGTCCAATTCACGAAACCCTATAGGAACTTCAAGTACAGCAAACTAGTCTCATGACAAAGGAAATGAGATCAAAATCCAAGTTTACACCACAGCTGATGCTGGAAAATCTCGTGAATATATTCTACAAAGCAGTCAC
Organism: Ambystoma mexicanum; assembly: GCF_040938575.1. Lineage (NCBI taxonomy): Eukaryota > Metazoa > Chordata > Amphibia > Caudata > Ambystomatidae > Ambystoma > Ambystoma mexicanum. The sequence continues at coordinate 331,557,816 of NC_090924.1, read as the reverse complement.
TAAAGATCTTTCAGATGCGAGATTGAAAAACAAACCGAAATTCACACATACACATAAAGGTGACAATCCGACAAAGATGGAAAGGACAGCATTGTTCAATTTAAAACAAGATGAAGATCTGACCATTAAAACAGCAGACAAAGGAGGTAAAATAGTAGTAATGAATCGAGAAGACTACATAACTATGGCTAATAACCATCTGAACACACCATTATGTTATGTTAAACTAACAAATAACCCTAAACAAGAAATACTAAGTGAATTAAAAGATGCAACTATAGACTGGCATCGGAAAGGACTCATCTCGGATGAGGAGATACTATTTTTGGATATGCAACACCCAGTACTACCAACATTGTACTTTCTGCCAAAAGTACACAAGGATTTTCGAAAAATTCCTGAATGAAGACCCATTCTAAGTGGGATAGGATGGGCTACTATGAACATGGCAGAATATATAGACAATATACTAAGACCTAGGGTGAACATAACCAAATCATATTTGAAGGATACTGCATCAGCCATTAACAAACTTGCACAAGTGGAATGGCACACAGATTTTTTACTAGCCACCTTGGATGTGAAATCACTGTATACGTCGATTAGACATGACACAGCTGTGCAAACAATAGACTATGCAGTGGTAAGGGGTTAACGGCACCGGTAAGGATGCCGGTGCCGTTAACCCCTTACCGCCACATTCCGAGGTCCCTTAGCGGGTCCCGCTAAGGGCGGCTGGTTTTACCAGCCGCCCTTAGCGGGAGCCGCTAAGGGACCAGGGAGCTAAAACAGGCCCGTTATTAACAGGCCCGTTATTAGCTCCCTCCCCATTCCCATTGAGCCCTGTCGGGCTCAATGAGAATGGGGATGGGTATTTTGAATGGGGACTTACCGGGTACTCCAAGGTTGGAATGACCCGGTAAATCCCCATTCAAGGAACCCGGACCCGGATCCAAGTGTGCAGACAGCCAGGGTGCTATTAGCACGATGGCTACCTCCAAACTCGTAATGACCCCCTATATCTTTTCTAATGATACAGCATCCAATTTTCAATCCGTCAACATGCTCAAAGAGATGTTGCTACTAACTTTACAGAACAATGTTTTCATTTTTAATGGAAAGTTCTACAAACAGACCAGAGGGGTGGCTATGGGTGTTAAATATGCCCCATCCCTTGCAAACTTAGTAATATCTATGTACAAAGATCTATACATACATCAAGATGAATCATACAACCAACAGGTGATATTGTGGACTCGCTATATAGATGATGTCCTGTTAATTTGGAAAGGAGAAGAGGGAGCATTGGAAGAGTTCAGGTAAAGGGCCAATTTAAATGAAATGGAAATTGAATTTATTGGCACATCGAGTGCCACAGAGGTTAATTTTTTTTTTGGATCTCAACATATATATATATTTCTGAGGCTTGTGGAATCTGCTTAGATCACATGCTGTGCATAGGCCGACATCTAGTGGAAGCTGCGGAGTATTACAGTTTGTTTTTCGAAAGTCGAAAATGGGCGTCGACACAGGCGTGCCAGTAATACTATCCCTAGTGTGACGTCCACTGTACCCAAGATCCCTCACGCGTGTAGGATCCTCAGATTGTTTTTTTCCGCCATACTGGTCGGAAGCATCTTGCGGAGTTCCCTGGCCTTAGCCATACTTTTGCTGTTATTATAATTTTAATTCTTATTCATTCCCTTCCCCACCCCAACGTCGACCCTCAACCTCGACGACGGCTGGAGAAGTCATCGACCGTCGACTGCTGCACGACGGATCTGGGCCTCGGTAGGCCGCTGGCCTCGGCCCGGGCCTAGTAGGCCGCTGGCCTCGGCCCTTACAAGTAGGGAGAGTGGGGGGTGGTACATACTCTTCACTCTTGATATATAGTTACATTTATATATATTCCTACACTTAGCAGCCCGCTGCCTTAAGGTGCGTATGGAGGGTACCCCTTTTCAATTCTGCCCCAAGTGCAATCGCAAATACCCTTGGGTCGACAGGCACGCCACGTGCAATCTCTGCTTGCCGAGGGATCACCCCGAAGCGAACTGCAGAGCGTGTAGTAGGTTTAAACCTAAGACACTTAAGGACCGTTCGACAAAGCGTTGGGCCCACCACGCCAGGCAGGAGGCCATGGCAGCGGAGGGCGCCTTCAGCGATGGCAGCGACGCCGTACTTTCGGACGGCGAGGGCATTACGGCGTCGAAAGACAGCCGACGAGCGCAGGTCCCCGACCTCGGAAGGTCGTCCGGCAAGGCGGCTATGGGGAAGACCCCCGGCGACGCAAGCGCTACACACCTAACACACACTAAACACACTAAGACCAACCGGACCTCGACGACGTCGACTTCCCGGAAAGAGGCACAAAAAGAACGGTCCGACTCGGTGTCCTCTGGGCGCTCTCGATCGAGATCGCCTCACGACGCAAGGCAATCATCCACTCTTGCCAAGAGTGCCTCGCTACACACACTAACGGAAGTTCGATCGTCGGGAGACGAAGACGACTTCCACCCCCAGGCCGCGCTCCAAGATACCGAGACCGCGGTTAACATCAGTGAGGCCCCACGCCCGAAGCACACAGATACCTTTCCAGACCCTCGACGCCAGGCGTCGAAAGTCTCTGGGGCCCCCAAGGGACAGGGAAAACATTTTTCCACGCACGGAGAAGGGGGGAAACAGCGGAAAGCACAGCCTTCCACCCCTGTAAGGCCTAAGCAGACAAGCAAACACAAGTCTACCCTTGAAAATAAATTACCTGCTAAAGTAATACCCTATTCCAGGGAATGGTCCAGTGAAGACATAGACAGGGTTATGTCTAGGATGTCTTCCTTGGCTGATTTTTATGATAAGAACCCAGAACACTTTCTTTCATATAACCCTCAAGGGGCCACACCCTCAGGCTCCTCCGATCCTATCCCGCTAAGTAAAAAGCCCCGGGTCGAAAGACCTGAACCCTTCAAGGTTCAGCCTTACTCCACTCCATATTCTACTCCACTCCCCAGTTATCAGGGACAAGTTTTCCCTGAAGAGGACCAGGAGTTTGCAATTATGGAAGAACAAACCGGGACAGATTACTATGCAGAGGATGAGGACCTGGAGGAGGGAGAAGATGAGCAGGAAATTTACAGAGTAGATTCCCCAGTACAAAGCGAAGCCCCAGTTACTGACTCTCCAGTTGATAACCAGCCCCTCCTTAACGAGGTTCTCGCTCGAGCAGCGGAACACTTCCACATCGACACCCACGGTGTACAGGAGGAAAGGGACTTCGCGGAGGAGTTTGTAGGAGAGAGAAGACCGGTCGCTCAGACCATCCCTATCCTCAAATCCATCCAACGAAGAATAGATCCTTCCCTGGTGAATCCTAACCTCACCAGAGCTGTCAACCCCAGAATTGAAAAGATTTTCCGGGCAGCCCAGTCTGACCCTCTGTATATAAAGGGACATCTTAAACCAGATTCCCTAGTGGTGACCAACACTAGAAAGAGGGCTGGCACGCCCTTATCTTCATCAGAAGCTCCTCCCGACAAGGAGAGCAAAAAACTTTACGGGTTTGGCAGAAAGGTAGCCTCAACGTCCGCCTACCAAGCAAGGATTGCAAATTCCACCACCCTGTTGGCTAGTTACAATTGCCATCAATGGGAAGAAGTCGCGGCGCTCATTGCCTCTGCTCCAGAACCGTTAAAGGGCCAGCTGGCTCGGATCTCGGCAGAGGGGAGAGCCGTGTCTGGTTGCATTTTAAAAGCAACTTTCGACGCCGCTGACAACGCAGGGAGATTGATAGCAGAAGGTACTGTTATCAAGAGACATGCGTGGTTACGGCAGTCGGGATTCAAGACAGAAACCCAGGCTTCTTTAATAGACAAGCCAGTGGAACCCGACCTATTGTTTGGGAAAGCGGTCGAAGACGCACTTAAAAATGCCAAGGATGAATATGAGACTCTCAAATCCCTTGGCCAGCTTACCAACAAACCCCCTAACCAGAGGGGGAACAATAATTTTCGTCGCCCACGCGGCCAAAATTCACAAAGAGGCAACTATGCCCAGGGACAAGGTACACAATGGAATAACAACCAGCAGTCTACCCAGAGTTACGGCAGGGGTAACAAGAGAGGTCGTGGAAGAGGCAGAGGCAGCCCCAACAAGGGCAGTGGCACGCCTCCACCAAAACAGTGACGCTCAGTTCAGGGTCCCTTGCCACGCAACCCCAGTAGGGGGACGCATTTCCACCTTCACCCAGGCTTGGGAAGGGATCACCTCAGACAGATGGGTGCTGTCAACAGTATCCGCAGGATATTGTATAGAACTACTGCAGCGTCCCCGGAATCATCCTCCACGACAAAGAGTGCACTCCCTAGAGCATCAAAGGATCCTTCTCGAGGAGATCGCCATTCTGCTAGAAAAGGACGCGATAGAACTCGTCCCAGGACACCAGGTAAACAAGGGTATCTATTCAACTTACTTCCTTGTGCCAAAGAAAGATTTGACAATGCGCCCAGTATTGGACTTACGGCCTGCCAACAAATATGTCAAGCCCCAAAAATTCCGTATGACCACGCTACAAGAGGTAATCCCCCTCCTAAAAAAGGGGGATTACATGGCAACCTTGGATATGAAAGATGCTTATTTTCATATTTCCATGCTCCCAGCGCACAAAAAGTACTTGCGCTTCAAGGTGGACAGTCGCCACTACCAATTCAAGGTACTGCCCTTCGGGATAGCTTCAGCACCAAGGGTATTCACCAAGGTACTGGCGGTGGCGGCTGCACACCTACGCAGGGAAGCAATCCCGGTGTACCCTTATCTGGACGACTGGCTCATAACGGGGGAAACCCCAGGAATTTGCAGGTCAAACATTCAGAGGACTATCGACCTCCTCCACGAATTAGGCTTCTCCATCAACGAGAAAAAGTCAAGTCTGGTGCCAAGCACCTCAAAACAGTTTCTAGGAGCTATCCTAGATACTCAGAAAGGATTGACCTTCCCTTCGGAAGAGAGAATTCGGAATATACTTCTGCAAATTCCGCATTATCAGTCAGGTCAACAGATAACAGTACGCAAAGCTATGCGGTTACTGGGCATGATGGCGTCATGCATTTACCTGGTCCCCCACGCACGTCTGCGCATGCGTCCCATGCAGGAATGGTTGGCGAAACAGTGGTCTCAGGCAAGTGGTCATTGGGACGATCTAGTGGTCGTTTCGCCAACACTCGTACAGAGCCTACACTGGTGGACAAGAGAGAATCTCGCAAAGGGGAAACCCTTTTACGATCCCGAAGTACAAGCCGTGGTGACTACAGATGCATGCCTGACTGGGTGGGGAGCTCACCATCTCCACCACACAGCTCAGGGTCTCTGGTCTCACTCAGTAGCCAAGAACCACATCAATCTGCTAGAGCTTCTGGCAGTATTCCGAGCGCTAAAGGCGTTCGAGCCCCATCTACTGAACTTGTCGGTGCAGATCAGGACGGACAGCACGACAGCCATGTTCTATCTGAACAAGCAAGGGGGGACTCGTTCGCCAAATCTGTCCAAGCTTGCCCAGAAAATATGGATATGGGCACTCAGACGGAACATCTTCCTGTCATCGCAACATGTTCCAGGGGAGCTCAATTCCCTAGCGGATGCTCTAAGCAGAAACTCCCTCCCAGAAGAACACGAATGGGTCCTTCACAGAGACGTAGTAGAAGATCTCTTCTCTCAGTGGGGTTTCCCCACTATAGACCTATTCGCCACAAGCGAAAACAAACAATGCCCAGGATTTGCATCCAGGTTCCCCCAGCCGGACTCCCAAGGGAATGCCCTGTGGATGAACTGGTCAGGGATGTTTGCGTACGCTTTTCCACCAACTCCTCTCATCAGGAAGGTGGTGTACAAGATGAACAAGGAATCTATGACGCTCATCCTAGTTGCTCCCATGTGGGCGAGACAACCATGGTTTCCACACCTACGCAGGATGGCGGTGTGCGAACCCATCAGACTCCCAGCCTGGTACAACCTACTGTCCCAGCAACAGGGTCAAACAGTGCATCAGGAACCCAACTCTATGAACCTAGCAGCATGGCTCCTGAAGTCATAGAGTTTGGACATCTCAAATTACCACAGAGGTGTATGGACATTCTAAAGGAGTCCAAGAAACCAAATACAAGGCACTGTTACTTTGATAAGTGGAAAAGATTCGTTATCTGGTGCCAGAATAAACAAATCAACCCGGTTGATTGCACTCCTTCCAACGTTGTGACATACATGCTCCACCTGCTGGATGCAGGGTTGGTTTTTAACTCGCTGAAAGTACACCTGGCAGCCCTCTCGGCTTACACCACATCCCATAACAAGGTCTCGTGGTGGAAAGTACCAGTGGTTAAAGCCTTCATGGAAGGAGTAAAGAGACTTCACCCTCCTATTTCGAACCCACCGCCAGGATGGGACCTCAACGTGGTGCTAGCTAAGCTCATGGGACCCCCATTCGAACCCATGCATAAAAGTAGTCTCAAACACCTGACTTATAAAACGGCCTTCTTAGTAGCCATTACCTCCATAAGAAGGGTCAGTGAAATTCAGGCTCTGTCAGTGCAGGATCCTTTCTTTACTATCCACAAGGACAAACTGGTTTTACGCACACACCCTAGGTTCTCACCTAAATTCATATCCAAGTTCCATGTAAACCAGTCCATCGAGCTTCCGGCTTTCTTCCAGAACCCGCAAAGCTCGGCTGAGGTGAAACTACACACCCTAGATGTGCGTAGGGCGGTCCTATACTATGTAAATAAAACCAGACCGCTAAGGAAAACAGATCAACTGTTTGTCTCCGTAGCTACAGGCAGAGAGGGGGATCGCGTCTCTAAGGGCGCTATCTCGAAGTGGATTATCAACTGTATACAGCTGTGTTACTCTCTTTCTGACAAGACTCTGCCTTTTACGCCAAGGGCCCACTCTACTAGAGGCATTGGTGCCACTCTGGCTTTCATTGCAAATGTTCCCCTCGACACCATTTGCAAAGCGGCTACTTGGAGCTCTATTCACACTTTTACTCAGCATTACTGCATTGACACTCATTCCAAGACAGATACACAAGTGGGACAAGCGGTTCTAAGACACCTGTTTGCTCATGACCCTTCTCACATCCCACCTCCTTCTTCTGGTACTGCTCGCTAATCTATGCACAGCATGTGATCTAAGCAGATTCCACAAGCCTCAGAAGGGATACATTACTCACCGTAATCGTATTTCTGATGCTTGTATCTGCTTAGATTCACATGCGACCCACCCTTCCTCCCCTCCGAGAGAAGGCGCATGATTGCTTGTAGTCTTACCTTTTCTGTCTATCTGCTTGGATTATCTGTACTCACGCTACTCCTCATGCTTCCTCATGTCAGAAAAAATACAATCTGAGGATCCTACACGCGTGAGGGATCTTGGGTACAGTGGACGTCACACTAGGGATAGTATTACTGGCACGCCTGTGTCGACGCCCATTTTCGACTTTCGAAAAACAAACTGTAATACTCCGCAGCTTCCACTAGATGTCGGCCTATGCACAGCATGTGAATCTAAGCAGATACAAGCATCAGAAATACGATTACGGTGAGTAATGTATCCCATATATATATATATATATATATATATATATATATATATATACATACATATATGCAATAACCAACTCGAGACCAAAACATATAGAAAAGCAACAGAGGCTAATTCAACATTCTTTGCCACAAGTTGTCATCATACTCCAGTGATTAACAATATTCCTAATGGAGAATACATAAGAGCTCGAAGGAACTGTACGGAACAAGAGACTTTTGAACAAGAATGCCAACTACTCACCACCAGATTTGCAGCAAGAGGTTATGGAAAGAAAACAATCAACAAAGCAGGAGAGAGAGCAAAAAAAATGGTTAGAGCTAACACTTTGACTACAAGAGAGAAAGGAGGTGCAAAATCAGAGAAAATATGCTTTATTACCACATATTGTGCCAATAATGCAATTTTGAGAAAGATTCTGAAAAGAAACTGGCACCTTTTACAGTTAGATCCATATGTGAAAGACTACATTGAAGAACACCCATCCGTTATCTACAGACGAGCCAGAACAATTAAAAATATCCTCAGCCCATCCATGCTCCCAGAACTCAAATCGACGAATTCTCTGACATGGCTACCATGATTACCGCAAGGTTTCAGGATATGCAGCTCCTGCTCAATGTGCAAACATGCTCTAAAGAACACTGAAATATTTAAAGACAAGTTCGGTATCACACAAAAGATTCAAGATTTTGTTAATTGTAAGACGAAATTTGTGATTTATGCCATCATATGTGTATGTGAACAAATGTACATAGGCAGTAATATCAGAGAGTTAAGAATTAGGATACAGGAACACATCTCCACAATTGGAAGTCAAAACATCAACTTACCACTAGCCCAACATTGGCAAAAAATCACCAGTGGAGTGACAAGAGATCATTAAGATTTGTTGGTCTCAAAAAAGTGACACTTGGACCGAGAGGGGGCAATCAGGAATCAAAATTGAGACAAGAAGAAGCTAAACCTATATGCAAATTCTGTTCAGTGGAAAGAGGTTTAAATTCAGATAACAAAATGTCATATTTCTTATAACTCATACATAGACTATGCAGTGTCAGACTACTTTGTATTAACCTCCTGGTTCACAATGCACGTTATTTAGTCAGTAATAACTAAGTTGTAATAAAGTCACATAATTGCACTGCCAGGAAAATCAGAGACATTAGGATTGAGACATGAATGTGATAGTATCTGTTTTTACAAATAAATCTGCCTACATCATGTGACTCAGCCAAGTGGTAACAAAGTCACACAATTGTACTGCCAAGGGAGAATCGGAGAAATTAGGATTAAGACATGAATTTGTTAGTATCTGTTTTTACAAACAAATCTGCCTACATCACGTGACTTAGCCATGAGGAACACTGCACACATTTGATGGCGCCTGTCATTAAGTCAGACAGATTTACGATGCTTTACTGAGGTGAGAACCGGTTAATTTATAATATCTCACTTATGAATTAAAATAAATGCATTTTACACGGAACAAAGACGTTTTGACATTGCCAGCAAACATCCTTGCTAATATTATAGGACACATACGTAATATTATGCGGATTTCAATAGGAGTTTATTTCTGATCAATATAATTATGGTTTACTTCTAAACCATAAAATTACATTTTCGAACCATAAAACCATATGTATACTGCTCTCAAAAAACTTTCTGTCAATTGTGTAGTATGTATTACAGCCCAAAAGATGGCCGCTGAAGTAAACAGTGTAGAAGGACTAGGTTGCCCGGCAACTACACGGCCAACAAAATGGACTCTGCCTCAATGAGCCAGTTGAACGAGGACAGAAAAATATACGGACCGTTTGGACTGGAGGTAAGGACCACCGAACCGAATCCTAACAATACTAAGGTGGATCCGAGAATACGGAAGTTACACGTGAGTTCACGTGTACAGAGCTAACCTTTAGAGGATCGCTGAATAGACACGACACGCAAGCAATAATGCTGTAATAATCGCGCCTTGCTTCTTTAAACAGGACACGCGCTGTCGTAAATGTGGTGTACCGATCTTTATAAAGGCAAACTCGAGCTTTACCTTCGCATTGGACATACAGTAACAATAATATAAGAAAATAAAACCCTCCTTTCTCTCTTTTTCTCGCTAATGAATATATTAGTACAGGTATGTGCAAGAGGTGGTATGACTTACTAGTTCACTGTTATTATTTTCACTCGCTCCAACTTTTAGAAGATAGTATTCGTAGTTGGGATAATATCTTTCCTGCAATCAGACTGCGCAATATGTAATTTAAGATCACCCAATGAGTACATTAAAAGAATGCACCTATGAGAGTTAATTTGAGTAGGGCAAACAATATTTAAGAGCCAGAAAGCAGGCCACATTGCGAGCCAGATGTTATTTTAAAATTCAATCTTTCTCACAACATAGGATGGGATTGAACTTGTGACTGGTTAAGCAAACGCTAAAAAAAAATTTAAAAGACAAGCTAAAGCAACTGGGTAAGCCTATAAGACAATCAGATTCAAATATCAAACATCTGCTAAAGGTAAATGCAAGTGTATTAATGAATATGTTTTTCTTTTTGTTTTTCTTTATACCCTTAACCTTCCAACCCTTTACCCCTCCCTCAATGTGCATTTAATCTTTGGGTTTTGCACACTTTTACGTTATTTTTAACTATGGAATGCAATGAATGTCAAATTGCAAATGTATCGCTCTCAATTAAACTGCTGACTGTTCAGTATGTATTTTGTGTTATGTTACACATGTTTGGGTTACCATTTGATTTTGCCAACTAATCTTTAAATCATTTTTCCTTGTGAATTAAGCCCTGATTTGAAAAAGACGGAGGTACCGTCGAAACACGTGTTATCACAGAGGGCAAATGACCACATATTAATAATACAAACAATTGACTACTAAGAACCATAACTCTTGTGTTTTTCTTTATGGTTTTTGGTGGTGCATGATTTCATTTAAAGCCAACCAGAAATACATATAGTTTCAGACTCTCTGGTAAGGATGTAATGAGCCTATGTACCCTAGATTCCATCTCAGTGATAGCCTCCTCGGTTCATTCCCATCATCCAGCTTCTCAAAAATTCTGTTAGAGGGTATGACTGCTTCTTCTATCTTCTTCTGGACCTCGGTACAGCTCTGGGTTACAGTGGGCAGACCAAATTCATCTCAGCCTTTGTCCATTCCTTGGGTGTATCATCCAGGGTAATATATGACAAGTGGAGAAAGCTAGGTGGTAGGCTGCAAAATTAGATACCCTCATCCCTCCGTTTGTATTGTGTAATTGCAGTTTCCACAATTTCTTTCTTGTTGGTTTATTGTCCTATAAAAACCTTTGCCTCTGTTTTTCCAATTCAATTCACCAGATTATTTTACAGTTCTTTTTCACCAGCTTTTTGGTACTTTATGGAGTCTTTCCCTATCCCCCAGTTTTCTCTAGAGGTGGCTCTGCCCTCTTCTTCTCAGTCATTCCTCAAGGAATAAGATCAGTTGTTTTAAACATATATCATAATATGGTAAATATTTCGGTCACTCCTTTCCCCAGGGCTGAGACTCCATCCTTAGTCAACTCTTTTATGTCTTCTATGGAGCAGTGTTCCAATCCTGGACCCTCTATTCCATCTCCAGACATGGTCCAACCTATCACTAATACAGTAATACAGAGTTCTTTCAGATCAGTTTGTGGAGATCTTTGCTTCTAAACTTAGTGGCAGAGTTTGCTTCTGGTTCTCTCTTGAGCTTTGTCCCACCTACTAATCCTTTTGACAATCTGAGGGTTGACGCAACAATGTCAAAAAAGGTAGCATGCGCCCCTCTCTAGAAAGAACATGGCATGCTACCTTTTTTGAAATATTGACGCAACAATGATGAGGCATCAGATCATGAGAATGACATTCCTGGCCACTCATCTAAATAGGTTCATTTAGTAATGTCCAAGTCATTGCAGGTATTGGATGTTCTACCTCCTGAGAAGACTCCTGCTTCTGGCCTTTTTTCAAACCCATCATCTTCCATTCCTGGTAAGCCCTTGTCTGCAATGGAGATTTTTTATCATGAAACATGCATTTCAGATCTATTTAAGGTCTCCTTCTGATCCCTCAGTTTGTATATTGTTAGGTGTAAAATATGAATCTCTTAAGGACACACATTTCGTTGTCATAGGGAATCTTCCAGCCCAATCTGTGGTGGTGTGTTTGGCCCTAAGTAAAGGTAAGAGGCCTGTTCACCCGCCCCCTCTGTAGTTCTGGACAAAACCTACAGAGCTTAGTAACAGTAAGGCAAAACCCTATGGCAGAATTCTACTTTGACTCTAAGGCAGATAAATTCTGCTTCTGTGCTTGCTGACTATAAAATATCAAATTAAGAAGCATTGCAAAAGTTTGGCTATTTCCTTCCTCCATACACCCAAGAAGTATTCTTATTCTGGCTTTCTGAGGGGAAAGCAGCGGATTTGCAATAGGTGCAGGTCAACAAAGACCTTACTTAGACAGCTTCTAGTGCCATTAATACCCCAGTGTTATAGCCTCGGAATAATTTGTCATAGTATCGGGTGCTGTGCAGCATCAGGTCGTGGTCCTCAACGGCCTCCGTCCTGTCTTAGGCACTGACTTTGACACTGCTATAAGTAGCTCATACCGTTGCCTCAGTTTCGTTTTTTCTGCATGCTAGCGAGCTCCAGACATTTTTTTGCCTCCGCAAATTATTACTGTGTTTACTTTGAGAAATCGAGATGATGTCAACACCCAAGACAGGGTTCAAGTGGTGCTCTGCTTGTGGGGAAAACATTTCCATGACAGACCTGCTTCAAGTCTGTTTCTGGTGCCTGGGGGTGGACCACAGAGTGGATGACTGCAGCTCCGGTCAGTCAATGATGGTGAAGGCCTTGAGAGAGAGGAAGGGTAACTCATGGCAGGTAGACCCCCTTAAAAATCCCCTTCTGTGACCTCTTCAAAAGGAGGTCTTCGGATGACTCGAGGGATGTCTCCCCGATGAAAAAGCACTCAAAACACCAAAAGCGCCCGAGATATCGATACTTGTCATCCTCCCATAACAAATCAAAGAAGTGACACCACAGGTCTCCATTGTCTTCTTCCTCCTCGGCTGACAGAATAGTCAATTTCCTGAGTAAGTCGGCGACCGACCCCCGCTGTCTGGGTAAAGTTCCAATTAAAAATGCTGGAGTTGTTTCAAAATGTGTCTCTGGGTATCCTTCCGTGTGCCACTCTGAAAGAGGTGAAAAAGACTACTCAGCCCACCACGTCTGAGAAGACCGGTGGGGCACCTGTAACCTACGCGTCTCACGCGCCAGAGAGCCCGGGAAGAAAGTCTCATCGACATGTGTCAAAGGAGTCTTCCTCGAGACACAGGCAGAAGTCGGGCTCTTCCTCCTGAAAGATCGATAGAGGACAGTGTGAGAAACCCGAGGGTATTCTCACTCCTAAACCTCTTGGATCCTCTGCGCAGGTAGCCAGGAAAAGGCCAGCTTTATTTATTTTTATTTATTTATAGCATTTGTTACACGCCCAAACCCGGAGGTATCACAGCGTAGGATATATGAGAAAAAGCTTAACTGGTTACAGAGAGAAATACAGAGTTAAATAAATGGTTACAACAAGAAGAGCTGAGATGTCTCAGTTCCAGGCATAGCATGGTTATTGTACAATAGAGGCAGTGTGGCACAGACAAAGCAGGTGGACAGGTTGGGTGGTGAGGAACTCAGAGGCTCAAAGGGTGGACTCATGGTTAGAATTTATTGAAGAACCAAGTTTTGATGAGGCTCGTGAATCGCTGATGGGAAGGCGAATTTCTGATATGTATGGGGAGAGAGTTCAAAATTTTAGGTGCAGCTACTGGTGCAGCTACTGGTAAGCTTGCCCCCCCAGCTCTGGTGCTCTTGAACCTTGGGACGAAGAGGTGGGTGCTAGAGCCTGATCCGAGGGATCTAGTGGTCTTTTTTTTGATAGACCGTGTTGTTCAGGTTTAATGGGCTATGGGGCTACATTAGTGATACATTTGTGGGTGATGATGAGAGTCTTGAATAGGATTCTGGCCTTGATGGGGAGCCAGTGAACATCTCTCCTGATGTGGGAAATATGATAATTTATTTTCAGTGCAAAAGCTGCTCTTAGTGCTTTCTTTTGTAACAATTGCATTTTCTCGATGTTAGTATTTGTGGTTCCTAGTAGAAGGATCTTACAATAGTCCAGTTTCGATAGGGTTAGGGCTCAAGCTACGGTGAGGCAGTTTTGAGGGGTGAGAAATTGACGGCTGAGTGCAATGAGTTTAGCAGTGTATGCGGTGGCCGAAGCAAGGCTTATGTGGACTCCTAAGGTTTTGACATGTTTAAGTACTGGGATTGGAGTGCCGTCGATGGTGATGGTTGAGTAGTTGGCATGGAGGGTTTTTAATCGGGATGGGGAACCTACAATGAGGATCTCTGTCTTTTTGTCGTTAAGACAGAGACTGTTGGTGGCCAATGGCCATCCGATTTTGAATAAGGGCGTAGATCTTGTTGATAGTGGCTGATTCTTGTTCGTAGTCTCCCGAGATGGGGATGAGGATCTGGGTGTCACCTGCAAAGTTCGTGTAGATGACACTCATGGCATCCAGTGCTGCGAACAGTCGTTTTGTGTAGGCATTATATAAGGTGGGAGAAAGGCACAAGCCTTGAGGACCCCTAGGTGGACTGGGATGGGGTAAGCAGCTTCAGCACAGATGGGGACTCTGGAAGATCGATCCGTTAAGAATGATTTTACCCATAGAGTGGCTTCTGGGGAGAAGTTAAAAAATATCAGCAAAGCTTGTCATGGTCGACCAAGTCAAAACAGCGAAAAGGTCAAGGAGGAGAAGGATGCACATTTTCCCCGAGTCTCTAATGCTGTCCATCTGAATTTTTTGAGGTCTAAAAGGGCAGTTACAGTACTGTGCTTGGGATGGAAACCAGATTGTCTGTCTCCTAGCAGCAGGTTACTTTCAAGGTAGTCTTGGATTTGGCAGTAGGCTATCTTGTTCATTATTTTCAGTAGAAAAGGAACAGTCGTAATTGGGCGGTAATTGGTGCATAAGGTGGGGTCTAATGAGAGTTTAAGCAGCGGGTGCCCCATGCTTCTTTAATGCTGGCTGGCACAGTATTGGTGTTGAAAGAAGCATTAATGAAGTTGGTGATGATAGGTGCTAGAGTGGGGGCGTAGAGTTTGACAAGGCGTGCCGGAAGCTGTCGCCTTTACAGTTGGTTGGTTTTAGGGTGGAGATGGTGTTAAGCACCAGGTCTTGGGAGACGTTGGTGAATCTGAATTGGGTGGTATTTTTGGAGGTGCGTGTGTCTTGAACAAGTGCGGGCAGGTTTTTGTTGGCTAAGAGGTTCCCTTTGTTTTGGATTTTGTTTTGAAGGGTGAGGATTTTGGAGGAAAGTGCGTTTTGGATGGTGGTACACCAGTCTTTGCTGGCGTTGGTAAGGCTGGTGGAGGGAATGGGGGCTTACAATTCTCTCACTATGGTAAATAGCTCCTTGGTGTTGGAGGAAGCATTATCTATGCAGATTTTCAGGGAGTTGGCTTTATGAGCTATGACTGCTGCTTTATAGGCTTTGATTGCTATTAGAAGTAGGTTGGCTGAGTAAGGGGATGGGGTCTTTTTGTGTGAGTGCTCTAGCTCTCTTTTGTGCTGGCGGAGAGCAATGAGCTCTTCGTTGAACCAAAAGAAGAGCTTTTGGATCCTCACCCTGGGGGCGGAGAAGCAAGGGAGGATCACCAGGGTGGAGCATCCTTGGGAGCTGGGAGTGGGGTGCCCCTGGACGGGACATAGTATCCCCTTTTTCCTAATGACAACCAACCAAACCCTTCCCCAACCTTCGTGGGTTATTGTGAGATAGTTCCCCTTATTCCTTCACACATGACAATTGACAGTATTGGGACGAAGAAGAACCAACTAAGAGCAATGAAGACTATGCTCTTTTACCACTCTGGTACTGGGACAAGGAAGATGCCTGCTGAGAGTTGTAAGGGTCAGGCATGTCCCTTTAATTGGAGTGAGGCAGGACTAATTAAACATTTGCACCTGTAGCCTGTCAAAGGGCTGCAGGTGAATAAAAGGAGCCCAATTCAAGGTGCGAGGGTTAAGGTGGAAGCAGAGGCGAGTCGAAGCAGCAGCAGAAGAGAGGCCAAGAGAAGCAGCAGGGAACCGTGGCAAAGAGGCATGCTGAGATGCTGAGGTCTGCCGAGGGAGACCTACGGAAGCGTAGTGTGGGAGCCCCGTGGAGCACACCAACGCTGGGAAGGCAGCCGCATGGAGAGGCTGTCCCTTTTCAGACGTTGACACAGGAGTGCCTGCCGGTCAGTAATTGGAACCCTGATGTGGAAAGCAGAGGCCAGAGCGTTCTGCGCTGCTGCGAGGTCCTTGCACACAACCAGTGAGTTTCTAGCAAAGGAGAAACACGGTATGCAAGTGTTTGAACTTTACTAGAGGAATTCATTGTATCGCAGTGGTCGCGTGTGCAGGAAAACACGTTCTCGAACGTCTCCCAGCATTGGACATTTCATTTTGAAGTGAATTAAGAAGTATTATACAGCGGGCTGAACAGCAAGTGTGATGTGAGTGCACATCGCTCTTATTGAACATTATTAAAGAAGTATTACACAGGGGGCTCAATAACAAATGTGTTTTGAGTGCATGCCGCACCTATTGAACATCGAACTTACATCACAGGTCAAAAGGGAAGGTGTGTTCTAAATGTAACCAGTGTCCAGTGAATTCTATACGGAACAAAACGTTAACAAGTACAATTCAACATTTATTCAATGCCGAACTGAGGGAAATCTTTGCCAAAGTGCAAATCATATTAAATTCAGAAGTAAAACAAAACATTAAACTAAGACTATTAAGTGTTGAACTCTATGTTAAATTTAACATTCTAAATGAAACCCAAAACTGCATATCGCAGAAAATTACCTTTGAAGCAGAACTAATTAAGGGCCTCAACACAAGTCTGGCTGTAACCCTTAAAAGTGGCGGTAAGGGAATTAGCGCAGCCCATACCACTCTGCCGGATCATGAGCCAGCACTAATACCGTTGACTGTAAAATGAGCCGGCGCTATTACTGCCTACACTATTACATCCAGCCATACGAGGCCAAACACAGCCGCATCACAAGTCCATGTTTGGCGATATTAGCGCCGAAAGCCAGCGCTAATACAGCTGAAAACAGAGCGCAGTTACTTTCAGCTGGAGGCAGATGAACACAGGTGCCTGAAATTAAGCCACATGTGATCCCAATCCAGCCCAGAGGGCTACACAAGTCACACCCCTACCCCAAACACTATTTCCAACACCATGCTGCCACTGGCCATTGTGAGTTGGCACATGCAGCTGCTCATGCTGCAGCTTTAAGTAGAGAGGCAGGACAACCAGACCAGGGCACAGGGAGTACAAGGGGGGGAGGGAGGAGAGCACAGGCAAGGCATGCAGCGATCCCCAGGGTTAGGCCCTCATCCTGGACCCTCACCAACAACCAGTTGGTCACCCTGTACCGCCTCAACAGGTAGACCAGAACAGAGCTTCCCACCACAATACAGGACGACATAGGGAGCAGGAAAAACATCCAGACAGCTGTGCCCCCACTGCTGAAGCTATTGTCCATCCTCCAATTCCGTGTAACTGGCACCATCCAGCACTCTGTGAGCATGATGCACGGCATGGCACAGCCCACATTCTGTACAGTGTTGGGCCAAGTTCTTGAAGCCCTCCTGCGCCAAGTGCAATGCCACATCCCACAGCGTACCACACCAGGCCAGGTCAATACCATGAAGGCACGGTACCATGCCATCGCCCAAATGCGATTGCTGCCCTGGGCTGTACCCATGTTGCGCTGGTGGCCCCCCAAGCCCAAGAAGCAGTGTACTGAAACCGTAAGCACAACCACTCCCTGAATGTGCAGGTGACCTGCAACCCCAACCTGTACCTCGCCCACTTCTGTGCCCGCTGCCCTGGTTCCACCCACAATGCCACAGTCATACAGATCAGCACACTGCCAGGATACATTGAGAGGCACAAAGGACAATGGACCGGGTTAGTGGGTAAGTAGAAAAGCCAGTACACATGCACCATGAAGCACATGCCCAAATAGGGGGTTGGGGTGCAAATGACTACACAAAGGATGGCATGACAAGTCAATGGGAAATCTGTACCTCACCCCCTCCCGCACCATCGTCACAGAACAGGCCTGGGAGCATGCACATGTCTGACCTACCTGCATGGATAAGCAGTAGTACACATACAGTAGCAACCATATACACCAACATGACCACACGTACCACAATGCAACATGCGCTAACCAGGTCAATTCAATACACTTTCTTGGTTTTACGCTTATCCTTACGAGTGATTTACAAAATCATTGGTCAATAATTATAAACATAGAAGATTGATCTTCAATCAAGTTTTATTAGTTGTTAAATTCTTTGATCTTGCCGACACATGTTTCGACCTTTGGTCGTTTGCAAGGCATTACTTTATACATTCAAGAATGTGTTCCTCATTTATTGTCTTATGAATAGACTCTCAAGTTCCCTTCGTTCGAAGTTAGATAATAGTTCTTCAATTGTTGTAAGTTCTGCTCTCTAGATAGCCATCAGATTTGTGGATGATCAATCTTCTATGTTAATAGTTATTGACCAATGATTTGGTGAATCACTTGTAAGGATAAGCGCAAAACCGGGAAAGTGTATTGAATTTATCTGTATGTTAAGAGATTCAGGGGCTACATTTTCATTGGTCTGCAGCTGTCACTTGACTCAGAAACCTAAGTGCTTCTACTGTCTAGTTTACCCCGAATTATCTCGTTAACCAGATCAATGATGACAAATGGCCAAATTGTCTGACACAACAAAAACCCTGCCAGTACCACACCCATGCACCCATGTGCAGCCAACTCACAATGTCCACCATTGGCACCACAGGCACCGGGTGGGCCCATGGGGTACTCAGCATGCCACACGCATGGTGGAAATACACTGTCACATGACAGCCACCATGTCTGCTGCACATGTCACCGACAGACACCTTAAAGTAACATCTGCTGCAAGGGAACAGGGTGTATGTGTAGCACCAACAATGCATGACATAAGTGACACTGCGTGCACAGACGTGGAATAGACTCATGCCGTGAACTGAAGGTCCTTGTGAATGCACACGTAGAACATAGAGCTGATACAGTGTGTGTCCATCCCCACACCCTGCCCTGTGTCTAATGCCTGTCTCCCCCCATGTAGGTGACACTGTATCTCCACAGCTGCCTGATTAATGACCCCTGTGCGTGATCCACAAACACTGCAGGATAATGCTTACAACCACGCCCACATTAGGACCCGTGTGTGCATCGAATGTACCCCATGCCCCCTGAAGGCACGTTTCCACTGCCTCAACCACTCTGGTGGAGCCCTGATGTACGCACAACAGAAAGTGGCGCAATTTGTGCTTGTGTGTCCCATGCTGCACAATATCTGCCTGAGGAGAAATGACCCACTACCCCCTGATGTGGACATGTCTCCCCCAGAGGATGAGGAAGCAGTGTCTGTGGCTGAGGCAAGTGCATGCATTGCCAGAGATGAGGGGAGGGATGGGAGATTGGCACGCAAGGGACTGGTGGCACATTCCTTTCACTCCTTCACATGGCACAAGCCATGCATGACTGTGTGACACCACCCAAACAATAAACAGGACAATGACACAATCAGGAATGTCCTCACATTGATGTAGTGAAACAGATTTTTATGCAATGAAGTGCCCCAACTATTCTCCTTGCCCCCTCCCACCACCAACTCCCCATCACACAAACCCCCGTCCCACCACCAACGTCCCAGCATGGCCACTCATGGCAATCAGTGTCCCAGAGTCCTTCACAATTGTGGCCTCTTCCTCCCCCCCTCTCCGGCCAGCCGCATGTGATTTTGGGTGCAGGGGTCACTGTGACTGTCGTTGCAGTGTGCCCTGCTGTGATCCCTCTGTAGGTGTGGTTGAGGTGGATGAGATGGAGCCTATCCCCATATTTTACAGGCATTGCACCTCTGGGCTTTGCCGGATGGCCTCTGCCAGTGCAGAGACGCTTTCTGTCATTTCCATGACCTGTTGGGCATACAGTGTCAGGGCAGACTTGTTGGCTGTTGTTTCGGCCCTGTTCTGCGCCATTGGCACGCACAACCCTGCGGGTGGCCTCCTGGATGCTGAACCAAATGACCTGCAGGTGTGCAGAGTGCGTGTGACCAATCTCCTGCTATCTACGCTCCATGTCCTCGAGCCTCTGCAACAGCATGCTGCATGTTGGAGTGTGCTGTGTGGGTTAGGGGTTATGCACTGGCCCAGGGATGGATTCAGATGAGCCATACAAGGGAGTATCAACGTCCGGCTCTGGAGTCCATGCGTGCTGGCGGCATGGAGGGCTCTCCGGGGAGCGTTGGCGCTGGCAGCGTCAAGGGCTCTTTGGGGAGTGTGGCCCTTCGGCAGGTGGCGACACTGGACTGGTGTCCCCCTGTGGCTCCGCAGTTACCCTTCCAGAAGGTGTGGCCGCAGTGTCTGTGCCTCCGGCTGCGTGTGTGGGTGCAGTGTGACCTGCACTGCTCCTGGTAGCCTGTGGTGTGCGCATTGCCTTGACCCTGCTCCGCTGCGGCGTAACGCACTGTGACATCTGCCTTGGTGTGGCCTGTGTGGGCTTATGCGGGATGGTGGCGGTAGAGGCAGACCATGAGGGCCTGGAAGCACTGCTTCCTGATGGGCCTGCAACCTCCTCCTCCTCTTCCTCCTCCTCCTCCTCTGATGCCTCTGGAGATGCATGTGTGCCTCTAGGGGACAAAGGAAAAGTTGTCAGGTTTGGTTCCCCCATATGAGTTAGCCTGCAAGGCACAATTGATATGGTACAGATATGGGCAAATGGGCATGGCGTGTCATGGGGGATGCATGTGGGCCCAGCGTCATGGGGTTGCTTGAAGTGATGGGTGTGTGACACATGGTCATTTGGTCTTTTGCCTGTGTGTGGATAGGGCAGGTTGTCCATGCTGGGCCAGCTTACGTCTGACATGCATGCTTGTGGTTCTTCATGGCCCCACTTGCCCTCCCTGGGTGGCACTCACATGGTGGGGGTGGGTGGTGGCTTAGTACATTGCATTGTCATGGCTCTATGAGGCACTGTTGTGCAACCAGTAGGGCTGCACTGTGGTGCACAGTGATTGGCAGGCTGGGCACATGTCGGTGTGTGGGGCATGTACTTCTTTGTGGCTTGTCTGCCATGCCAACATAGGGCAGGCCTACTGGGCATGCAACATGCTGGTGTGACTGCTGCACAGTGTTGTGGTCGCTCACGCACCTCAATCCCGCTGGCACAGGGTGTGTCAGTAGGGGTTTGGTGCGCATGGGATTTATTTGGTGCACTTTTCTGCCCTTCTTGCTGCTGTGATGCTCATGGGTGCCCCTGGTGCCCTGCCCCATGGCTGCTGTGGAGGGTGGCTGATGTGCTACCTCGTCACTCTGCTCTGCTGGCATGCCCTTCTTCAGGGTCTGCTGACTTGTGTCACTGTCCGCTGGGGCATTTTATGCTGGGCTATCATGTGTGCATGCATTTGTGTTTGGGGGTGGGGGCTCACTCACCTCCTGCCTCCTGGCTGCTGGCACCCGCCGCTGCACTACCAACTCGCTATCCCTTTGAGGTGCAGCACCATGCTGCATTTCTCCTCCCAGGCAATGAGGACCAGTAGCTCAACAGTGCCTGCTCCAGTCGCCAGGGACTCCCGGCGGTGTTGGGACAGCATTCCCTGCACGCTGACCCTCCGGTCATTCCACGGCTTGCAGCAGTCCTCTCCATCACATGGTACGTTGGAAACTGTTGTCACCTTCTGGCAGATGGAATTCCAGATGGCTGTCCTGCGCTGCCAAGTGGTCGTCGTTGGCAACTGCCGTAAAGTTCCTCACTGTGGGCAATCACCTAATCTGTGAGTACCACCAGCTCCTCCTGGCTAAATTTCGGTTTACACAGGCGATGTTCGGCCACTTTGCCTCTCATCCTCTCCTGGGACATTTTTGCTTCTCACCAAGACTGGATGGCTGCAGGAAGTGGAGATATTTAATGGATTGTGTTTTTCAAAATGGCCGCTGTGATGCTTGCCGTCCCGGTGGTGACGTGAGGATCGCCGGCGGTAGTGCTATTAGCGCTGCTTTCTCAACGGTAACCCTTATTTCTGCACAGTTACTGCCAGGCCCTAATAGTGTTACCACCGGAGTCATGGGTGCATTCACGCCAGGTTGTGATGCAGCGCTAATTCTGCCGCACAACCCAACGGTAAGACTATTTCCACTCTGCAGTAATTGCGCCGGATTACTGCCAGACTTGTGATGAGGCCCTAAGTCTTTCAAGTTGCTTTTGAATATAATCACAATTTATACCCAATCCATCAACCATAAAAAGAAGGCTCATGAGTGGCAAACACCTCTACAGAGATAAAAGAAAAGTTTTGTGTTACTGAACTTAGGTCTTGGGGAAGGAGACCCTGAGGCTGGAACCATTTCTACTTTTTGTCGTGTGGAGAATTTAAGTCTTGGGGAAGAGAGCCCTAAGACTTGAATCCTTTATTGACTTGAGGACGAAGCCTCAAGATTCATTGGAACTTGGATTTCTCCAGCATGGGGTCTGGCATGGATTCACATGCTCATGAATATTCCCCGTCGTCAGGCCACGAATCCTCGGTAAAGAAAAAATCAGTATCAGTTTCGTTTCTGATCTGTCTTTCTCAGTAGTAACCAATCACTGGTCTCTGGGTCATACTGCCCCCAGCCAATGACTGCCCTCTCCCTAAGCCCCGCCTGTGGCAGCCATCTTCAGATTTTTTTTCAGCGAGGTAGCTTCGGATCACGCCAAAACCGTGGCAACGGACATTGACGATACCGGATTTCGCCAACTGGGCAACGGAGTTTGCCTCCGACGACGAGGATGGCTCAAGGCGACAGACTTTCGCCAGGACGTCCAGACCAGAGTGTTGGACATGCCGTTCGACGGCAACAACCTTTTTGGTAAGGCGGTGGACGAGTCTCTACAGGCCATCAAGACCGACTCGGAGACGGCCCGGGCCCTAGGGGTGCTTCAACAGCGACGGCCCTTTCGGAGCTCCGGAGGCAGACAGGGTGCCTCCAAAGGATCCAGCGGTGCCTCCTCCACTTACCGGCATGTGGCCTGCTCCTCTTCCCAGGAGGCCAACACCGGTCGCGGCAAGCAAGGGGGATCCTGCCGTCGTCGCCAGGGAGTCCAAGGCAGCAAGGCCGCCTCCAAGCAAGACTGACCCGGCCGTGTTGTTGGGCCCCCACCGAAGCACCCCGGTGGGAGGCCGGCTGACAAAGTTCGTCAGCGTGTGGGAGTCCATCTCCACCGACCGTTGGGTGTTGGACACCCTGGCCAACGGGCACTCGCTGGAATTCCAAAAGAACTTCCCTCACATTCCTCCCGTGGCCAGGTAGGAGAATCACGTCCCTCAACTGCTGTTGGAGGTAAGGGGGATGCTCAAGAAAGGTGCCATCGAGCTCATCCCCAAGAGGCTCCGGGGCACCGGAGTGTACTCAAGGTACTTCCTCGTCAGAAAGACGACAGGCGGTTGGCGTCCCATCCTGGACCTGCGTCGGTTAAACAAATACATCAAGGCGCAGAAATTCAGGATGGTCACCCTCCAGCACGTGCTGGGACAGCTGGAGGAAGGCGACTTCCTATCGTCGTTGGACCTGGAGGATGCTTACTTCCACATCCCCATTCTAAAACGGCACAGGAAGTTCCTCAGGTTTGTGGTTCAGGGACGCCACTACCAATTCAGAGCCCTACCGTTCGGATTAAAGTCGGCACCCAGGGTTTTCACCAAGTGCCTGGCACCAGTGGCGGCACGGCTGCGCTTGCAGGGGATCCACGTCTACCCCTACCTGGACGACTGGCTAATCCGGACAAGGACAAGGGAACTTGCTGTCGAACACACGGCGAGGACCATCCAGTTGCTCACGGAGCTGGGGTTCGCCATCAACTACCCCAAATCCCACCTGGTTCCATCGCAAGTAGCACTGTTTCTGGAAGCAAAGCTCGATACAGTGGGGCAATTGGCCTCCCCTTCAGAGGAGAGGACCAAGACCATCCTGGGCAAGGTGCAGCACCTGTTAGCCACGGACGTGGCCAGGGTGAGGTCCATCAAGTCCCTCCTCGGGAGGATGTCCTCATGCATCTATCTTGTACCCCTTTGCAGACTTCGGATGCGTCCGCTACAGGAGTTCCTCGACACCCGCTGGTTTCAGGCAAGGGGCTGCTTCGAGGACAGGATCCCTCTCGACGAGGAGTTCCGTCGGGCGATCCTATGGTGGGGCACCCGTGCTCACCTCACTACAGGCAAGGACTTTCAAACCCCGGCGTTTCAGGAGACAGTGACGACGGACGCCTCTCTGGAGGGTTGGGGGGCCCACACCAGAGATCTCCACGCAAGAGACCTTTGGCTTCCGGAGGAGAGGTCTCTTCACATCAACATTCTGGAGCTCCGAGCAGTGTTCTGGGCTCTCAAGTCGTTCCTTCCGTCCCTCAAGGACAAGGTGGTGAGGATCTTCACCCACAACACCACCACGATGTTCTACATACGGAAGCAAGGGGGCACCAGATCTCCAGCCCTATTCAAGGAGGCCCAGGATCTGTGGCACTGGGCCGTCGCCCAGGGGATGTTTCTGGTTCCCTTCCACTTGGCAGGAATAAAAAACACCATCGCCGACTCACTCAGCAGGGAGCTGCGCTCGTGCCACGAGTGGGAACTGCGCCAGGATCAAGTGGATCGGCTCTTCCAACGATGGGGCAAACCCCAGATCGACCTGTTTGCGACGGTAACAAACTCCAAGTGCCAGAGGTTCGCCAGCAGGTTCCCACAGCTGAGGAGCATGGGCGATGCTTTCTCGTTCCCCTGGGACGGCCTGTTTCTATACGCGTTCCCTTCGTTGCCGTTGCTGCTCCGCCTCATCAACCAGCTCAAGAAGTCCAGGTGCAGGATGATCCTCGTCGCACTGGCGTGGCCGAGGCAGATCTGGTTCCCAGACCTTTTGGACTTGTCAACGTCCCCACCAGTCAAGCTACCGGCAAACGCGGATCTTCTCTCCAGAGAAGGAGGCGCCATTCTCCATCACGACCCACAGTCGCTGAACTTGCAGGCCTGGCTCCTGCAGCACTAGAGTTTGGAGGGTACGATATACCGGCTGATTGCAGAGAGGTTCTTGCAAAGGCCAGGGCGTCCTCAACTCTCAAGTGTTACGGTCATAAATGGAAGATGTTCTCTGTCTGGTGCCGTGCACAGATTAACCCTCTGCGGATTACGGCCCCTCAAGTACTGCCGTACCTACTGTTGCTGGCCAAAGCTGGACTGGCCCACGCCTCCATCAAAATACATCTGGCTGCCATCTCGGGACAGGTGTCCTTGTGGTCTCATCGCCTGGTGAAGGAATTTATTAAGGGACTATTTTGATCATTCCCGCCGGTGAAGGCTCCTCCCCCGGCGTGGGAGCTTAATGTGGTGCTGACCAGGCTCATGGGGGCCCCATTTGAGCCTATGCATTCGGCGCCTTTGAAGTTCCTGTCATGGAAGACAGCGTTCCTTGTGGCCATCACCTCCGCACGACGAGTAGGAGAGATCCAGGCCCTATCTTGCAAGCCTCCATACTTGACTTTTCATGACACGAGGGTGGTGCTGAGGACGCACCCCTCCTTCATGCCCAAGGTGCCGTTGGACTTCCACCTCAACGAGCCCTTGGTGTTACCAGTTTTCTTCCCGTCGCCTTCGACGCTGGCCGAGAGGACTTTGCACTCACTGGATGTAGCTAGAGCGCTGAAGTTCTACGTGGACCGCACGAAGAGTTTTTGGAAGACGTCACAACTGTTTGTGAACTTTGGGTCTGTGAATCAAGGGAAGGCTCTCTCGAAGTCTTCCATTTCCAGATGGCTCTCCGGCTGCATCATGCACTGTCACCGGTTGGCAAACCGGCCGCTGCCCGGCCGTCCGAGAGCCCATTCGACCAGAGCGATCGCTGCTACCATGGCATCCCTGTCTGGTGTGCCCCTGTTGGACATCTGCAGGGCTGCTACGTGGAGGTCGACGCACACCTTCACAAGATTCTCCTGCATTGATCGGGACTCCAGGGAGGAGTCCAGGGTCGGCCAAGCAGTACTGCGCAACCTGTTTGCCTAAGGTGAGCCTGGTGAGGAGGTAAGAATTGCTTAATGTTCAGTTGGTATGTAATGCTTAATGTTGAGCCTTTGCCACCTCCCATGGTTGTGCATGTGTATACTGCTATGTATTCTTTTATTCATGAGCATGTGAATCCATGCCAGACCCCATGCTGGAGAAGGAAGAAGTTACTTACCTGTAACTGTTGTTCTCCAGCATGAGTCTGGCATGGATTCACATGCGAACCCTCCCACCTACCCCTCTGCGGCTCTTCACTTGGTCATACTGCCACTTGGCGTGCTACCAAATCTGAGGATGGCTGCTAGAGGCGGGGCTTAGGGAGAGGGCAGTCATTGCCTGGGGGCAGTATGACCCAGAGATCAGTGATTGGTTACTACTAAGAAAGACAGATCAGAAACTAAAATGATACTGATTTTTTCTTTACCGAGGATACCCAGCCTGACGACAGGGAATATTCATGAGCATGTGAATCCATGCCAGACCCATGCTGGAGAACAAAAGTTACAGGTAAGTAACTTGTTCCTAATCGGTTCTATTAGCAGGGACGGTCGTAATTTTAACACTGACTGCCAAATTAGACGCTCCAATACCGCAAACATTTTCCAATTTTTGGCATCAATTAGTTCTAATCCATAAATTAGGGTTGGTATAACTTTTACCTTGTAAAACTCAAGCAGGGGTTGCATAGAGAATTTTACATACTTATTTAATAAGACTTTCATTTGGGCACTAAATGCTATTTGATTCTTGTTTGCTGTTAAAAATCCTAACTAAACTAATTCAGTATTTTCTTCCAAAATGTTTCTTCCATATTTGTCCCTCACATTTCCTGTGTCTTTTGAAATGAATAATCTTTGTCCTAGTAGAATTTACTTTTAGGTTATTTCTAGATGCAAAGGTAACAAAACTGTTCACGCTCCTCTGTAAGCCTATGGAAGTAGTATCCAAAAAAAAAGGATATCATCGGCATACTCAAGCCAATCTAAAGGAAGGCTGTCATGTTTTGGTGAAAATGCCCCTGCAATATTGTAGTGCATCATGTAAGTCTGATATATACAAGTTAAAAAGACAAGGGACCGAAACACTCCCCTACCATAAACTTGTGCAAACAGTAATCTTGTTTGTAAAGGATCCTTTTGTCTCTTATCATATCTGAAGGGATGTGTGAGAATGGAAATAGTTAGCATGTTTAATAAACTGTGTGGAATTTCCCAAGATGATAATTTATTCCACAGCAAATTCCGATCTATGCAGTCAAAAGCTCAGCCAGTTCCCTAGCAGATAATAGAAACACAAGTCTACCCTCTCCCTGATGTGCCTGGATTACATTTGTGCCTGAATGCCACATATTTTTACAGCAACACCTGAAGACAAATGTGCACATAAGAAAATAACATTAGAAAAGGAATCAATGGAACATTTAACCTCACTTCCCGAGATATCTGACAAATAATATGTGTGGTTGTCTGTCCAGGGAGTCCAAAAATTGTACATACATAATTTATCCCATCACCCATTTTGTATTTTAACATGGTCTTTGTTTTCTTCTAGACTTGTCTTCAGGGGTGGGTGCCCAATCAGCTAAAGTATGTGGTAATATCCAGTACCCAATAGAAGAACAGAGGGACCTAATGTTGGCAAAATGACAGGCCTGTCATTTACAGTTCACCACATTGCACCTGTTTGGTCTAGCCACAGGTCTTTTTGTCAGTTGACCTAGCACTAAAACAAACCAAAATCAATATGTGGGGATAGTGGGGATTTCTCAGTCTGGGGCCACACTCTGGCCAGTGCTTTTCAGGGAGTATGACAAACTTTTTAAGGCAGTGAACCCTTCATAAGCTGGCAATGGGGACAGGAAAGATGCAGGTGAGCAGAGAAGGCATCCCTGAGACTTATAGCCCCTTAAGGAACGTGAATTCCAAACCAGTCTCCTCCTTTGTGGGATAGGTCATGAAGGTCTTCTTTCAAAAGAGGGGAAAGTCCACAGATTGAGGGACTTTTGTTGCAAAGGGTTGACATCAGTATATCCTCACAAGTGCAATTCATGACTTTTTGTGACAACTTTTCTTTTAATCTTGGGGTGAGAGTTTTCCAAATGGTAATGTGCAGCAGATTGGTAAACGTACCTTATGATACTCAGTTGGTAGGTAGTCACCATGTTAATTGCATTGTTTGACATGTCTTCCCTTTCGCAGGGTTTGACGCCATGGTGTGATACAGAATTGAATAATGGTGGCATAATCATTATCTCCAAAGACAAACTGGAGGCTGGTGTTGAGTACACCTTTGACCTTACCATCAGTAAGCCAGGTCGGAACCCCGAATCCACCAATCAGACAGTAAGTATAATTCAGGGAATTTAATTAAACTCTTTAAGTGATGTTTACGTCTCAAACACAAAAGGGGTCTAATTTCAACAGAATTGTATCCTGATGTGTTGACAACGAATGGGAGGCACAGAGGAGCATGTGACAGTGTGTGTTAAGCTGATATATTCTAAGCAATAGATCACATATTGTGAGCTGGACATGGTGTGAGACAACCCTTCGTTATCCTATGGCAGTACGGGAGCAAGGCACAATATCGCCCAAAAAACACGACAATAGCGTCTGAGGGCAGAATATAGTGTAGATGGAAACAAATGCATCATTACCCTAAGGAAGCAAGGTATAAGATAACTAGGATTTAATGTAACCAAAGACACCATCATGCTAAGAGAGCGGGCCATAAAGGCCCCAAACATACACATATGCAAGCACATCATTTATAAAAAAGGAATCGTGGAAAAAGATACCATGCATATATGTAAGCAGATGCATTATTATTTGATGACATAGATCTGCAACCTGCAGCTCTCCAGATGTTTTGGACGACGACTCCCATGGTCCCTCACTATTGACTATGTTGGCTTGGGCTAATAGGAGTTGTTGTTCAAAACACCTGGAGAACCAATGTTTGCATACCCTTGTTCTTGGAGACCAGTGCATTGGATCACCAAGAAAGGTTTTAAGCAAGTGCCAAATTGTCCCAAAGGAGCAGGGGATAAGATGATATCACTGGCTACCCCCATTGACTATCCCTTTCCAACCTGTTTTTTCGCACCCTCCCACCCACAACCCCATCCTCAATTATGGCTTTTACCAGCCATTCAACAGCTGTGGACAGTACTTGCGCAAAGATCACTCCCTTCCTCTTTTTATTGTCTGCAAGTACACTTTCCTTGCCCATACGTTTGCTCTTGACTCTGCAAACCCTCTAAATGCACTTATCTAATATCCTCTCTCTGCTAGCAACACCATGATCCATCTTTTCACCTTTCAGGCAATGATTCCCATGCCCCCTTAAAAATACCCTGTATCCTGCTGTCTGCCTGCTGATGAGTTTGCCTCCATCTCCTCCAAAATCACCAGAATATGCTATACCCACCTTATCCGCTTTCTTCTCTCCTACCTTCCCACTGAACTCTTACCCAACCTCTGCAAACCCATCTTGTACTCCTCTTGATCACTTTGCACCCCACATAATCAGTGAGCCCCATCCTATCATCTCTTCTTACTTCTTTCTCTAACCGCACCCTCACATCATGCTTCTTCCCAGCCTGCTTCAAAATAGCCGGCCTAAAGAAACCCACTGCTGGCCTAAACAGCCCCTCTTTTTTACTGGCCGGTCTTTCCCTTACCCCACCACTCTAAAGTCATAGAGAGATTTGTCAGCAATTGCATCATTGAATACCTTTCAAAATGTACATCAGTGCAAAAAAGAATTCTTGCAATGCATTTTTGCACCAGATCAAAGTTTGCTCTCATCCTATCCCTTTGCCCTTGTGCAAAAATATATTGACAAACTTTCTTTTGCAATATGGCAGTTTTTGCCCTAATATTTATCGCACTACCAACCCGTATCTGGCCCCATTGTAAAGTAGGAGTTGGGGACCTGGGGAGGGGCACCAAATGGCTCTTCACCTGGGGGTGACACACATTCTTGCATTGGCCCTCAGGATGTTTTCCGAGTGCGTCACTAAGTAGGCCGCCTACATCCTTCACGATGTACTCCTCTTTAGACTATTCACAATGTGTGCTTCGTTTTTTAAAGTATTAACCTTCGATATCTATAAGCATACATATCTAAAATACTTATCTAAAATATCTGTGATCCTGCGCAGCTTGTGACAGCAAATCATTGTTTTACCAAATCTGTTCATGCTCTGCAGAAACTGAATGGAACCTGCCAGTGCTTCATTTGTAAAAGAACAAGTGCAGGGGCTCAAATATGTTCTAATATTCCCATTATACGTCAGGATGAGCAGCTCCCCGCCCACTGTTACCACCACCCACGGCTGCTCCTCAGGGTGTCAACATGTATGAGGTTAAAGCTGAAACTCCCACTGGCTTAGTGTGGTTGAACTCACTATGACAGATGTGTCATTCACAAATAACCAATAAACATACACATGAAATAAAATACTTGTGTCTTGACATGAGACAGATGTTTAAGTGTGTCTTTAAACACAATCATCATTTATATTTTGCTCTAATTCTATAGGTATTCATTATGCCACTGGCAGTTAAAATAATAAAGTTACCAAAACACTGCATCATAATCAAACTGAGTCTGAGATAATTAGTGCCAGAGTTTAGAAATAAGTGCCAGGGCTGGGCCCTGGCACACACCCTCCCAAATTAAGCACTTGAGCCTACCTGCCTATGACTGGACGTATGGTGCAGCACTTTGATGCTGGTTGCGAAAGAGCTGCTCGCCGTATTGCAGCAGTACTGATGTCAGTATGTCCTCTTCAGCTGGTGACCGGGGCTGGCCTTCTCTTCTTCCAGGTGCTGATCAAGAAGGGATCCATGCCCATCGTGTCATTGAAGTGCGTTTCATGCAAGGCCCAGGCGGTTTATGAAGTCAGCAAGAGCTCCTATCTGTACCTGGAAGGAAGCTGCAGGAACTGCCAGGGAGAGGCCAGCACCGCCGGGGTAAGGTCAGCCGGATCAGTGGAAAATTGTTGTGTCACAGCTGACTCCAATTAACGTAATCAGTCTGCTCATGTTTTAATATGTGCATGTGATATGAAAGAATGTCTTTTTTAACCACATTCGCCTTTATATCTTTGTGAAATACAGTCACGTTCACGTATGCTTGGACTCATTGACCTTGGCATGTAAAGAAAGGTGAACATGGTTACTACGAATTCTGCAAGTAAGAGGATAGACAGTTATGTCCAAGTCATTGACCAAAGATACGTTTAAAGAAATGTCAGAGTGAATACGATTTCTTCACTCGGCACACTTCTTGCTTGAACTTTCCTGAGCGCAGTTACAAATGATGATGGGTGGGCTATACAATCTGTGTGATAATTACTATACTTATACTCTCAGGGAACACTGAATTATAAACTTTTTTGCCTGACACTTTGAAATGATGACAGAATATAGAGTGTGTGTTCGTATAATGCACTGTTAGGGGTCAGAAATGAGAGGCGGATACAAAGTTGCATTATTCTCATCTCAGACATTTTATTGCAACTAAAAGGGTTGGAAAAATGCCTCTCTAGACCGATCCTGCGGAAGGAGGTACCCCACTTAAGCAACTAAAACTAAGAATCAGTCTGTGTCAATTAATTTAGTAATGTAGAAACCGTCCATGTGTCAAAAACATTCTAAACTGACCCTCACACTAGAAACAAACAACTAAGAATGCAAGGAAATATCTCTGGCATATGTTTAGTGGAAAACGTGTTCATAATCAAAACATAAATAATAAATCCAAAAGTATTTTCCAAGGAGAAATCCTTAAAAACCAGAGGACAGTTCCCTTCCCCTGAGTTTGTAGTAGGATGGCCAAAGTGTCTCTTTTAAACCCCCGTTCTTTGAGGCCACTGAAAATCATCTCTCTTTAAACAACAGTTCCTTAATGCTTTTCTCCTGGATTCAGAAAGTTCTTGTTCACACTTTGCCTTTCAAAACATCCATCAATGCCTTTGTAGCAAAAAGTATCTTTCTATGGGCTTCACAAAGTTCGTGTTATGTAAACTTAAAGATTTAGCTGGTGTACTTTCCAGACTCCCTGGTAAACTTCATTGTTTCACTGTTTTCCTTTACAATTCTGTTGGATCCGCTAGTATACTTCCCTACCTGGTATCTTCCCATAATTCTCAAAATGCCTGGTAGTTTTGACTGCCAGGACTTCTTTTATCCATCTCTTCTTTGGTTGACTACCTGGTACACTCCTCTGCCAGGAATCATAGGTGCTTCAGATTCCCTGGTATACCTCCCTGCCAGGTATCTTCCCCGAAGTATTAAAGTTCTTTATACAATTTTTAAAGGCCTGGTGTA
Organism: Ambystoma mexicanum; assembly: GCF_040938575.1. Taxonomy (NCBI): domain Eukaryota; kingdom Metazoa; phylum Chordata; class Amphibia; order Caudata; family Ambystomatidae; genus Ambystoma; species Ambystoma mexicanum. Next base: position 331,525,665 of record NC_090924.1, on the reverse strand, counting down.
TTTGATTGCCAGGACCTCCCTTTATGGCCTTCTTAGATCCCCTGGTATACTGCACTGCCAGGTATTTTGCCACAATTTTCAATCTTTTCACAACTTCAATGGATTGCCTGGTATACTCCCCTGGCAGGAATCCTTTCACAATGGTTCAGTCTTTTCACTGGAGGTATTACAGATCCCCTGGTATACTCCCCTTCTAGGTATCTTTCCCCTCACATGTCCACTGCTTGGTGTCTTCTCTTTACCAGGACTTCGCCTTATTAACTTTACTGTTACTTTCAATATGACACATTAGCATTTGCTTTTGTTTTGTCCAATGTATTTGCTTAGGGTAACACTTGCTTCAGCTCTCCCCCACATAGACATTTCACACATATGTGATTATTCATATTTCGTTGTTGCTCTTTTTCTTGTTGGTATTCAAATCTTCCTGTTCTTAAACCTTGATCTAACATTAGGATTTTCCTGTGTTGGAATTGTTTTTCAATATTGCTCAAAATGTCAATCTCACATACTTCATTTAATTAGTTTCTGGTTTATTGGTACGCTTCGGGGTTGCCAATGGCCTTGGGTCGACTCACCAGTGGTTTGTGGCATTCCCAACTCACAGCGTGCCTCTGCTGTGAACCTTCTTCCCTTGATTGGCTTCTCAGGCACTGCAGGCGTCTCTTCAGCATTCACTGCGGCTCCGCGTCGACTTGCTGGCTTCCTTCTGCATTCGTAACCGGAGAACGCCGCCTCCTGACTCGACCATACCTCCAGCAGCTCTGTCATGCTTCTTGGTGCACTGCAGTCCTTCAGGTAAGCTGGCTGCACTTCTCCTTCTCTCCCGCCAAGCCGATGTCTGTAGCTTGTGTTCGCGAACCTCTGCAGACAGGTGACCGTCTTCTCTGCAGTTCTCTCCCGTGCTGTGTCTGTGAACACCACGGTTGCCATTTTTAAATGTCACAGGCAATCTAAGATGAATGGAACAACTAGTCCGCACGTTGGTCTTTGGACTTTGATTATTCTGCATGAACTCTTCCCTCCTCTTCTTCCTCTCAGTACTTGAGGCTTTATGGGAACTGAAGTCCATAGATGAAGATGGATTTCCAAAATGATGTTGTTACAAAAATTCACATTGAGATTCCAAGATGGCGGCTGAGCCGGGTAGACGTGCGTGAGCGGAGCTCCGTCCCCTAGCTCGGGCCGCAATAATAAAGAAACACAAACCTGCACACATCTAGCCTGCCGAAGCGTAGCCACCCTCCAACACGCAGCGGAAGGCGAAGTCCAGGAGGAGAGCAGACTCAACCTCGGAGGAAGCGGCCCTGAACGAACCCGCCCACAGAGGAAGAAGCAAACCCAGTGAGCCGGTCCCCAAGCAGCCCAGCAGCGTGGAACCCCAGAGGGGAAGCAGAGCGCAGGAAGGAGCCCTCGGTCTCCGCGGCAGCCCGAGGCGGAGACCCGGCTGACAAAGAAAGAAGACCTGGGTGAGAGAAGCGGAGTCCGGCGGAGGTACCCGGGCAGACCAGCAGTGCGGATCCGGACGCGGCGTGGAGCGGAGGAAGGCGCCAACCCAGCGGAAGAAGGAACGCAGCCCAGCGGTCCAGACCAGCGAGGAGAAGCGAAGGTGGCCTCCACGGGCAGAGCAGAAAGAGACAGAAGCACCAAGCCGAGCCGCCCCGACAGTGAGCTACAGGTACAAACTGGGGAGGGAACCCAGCTGCTGTGAGGCGGAAGCCGCATCTCCCATAGAACCTAGCAACCCACCCCGGGGAAGCAAACACGGGAGAAACAATACACGACAACAAGGGAGGGGAAACTAATAAAACCTTACACCTCCCGAAAAAAGCAAGGAAGGCCCCTATAACCAACACGCATATTCACCGCGGACCCCGGCCCAGAAACAGGGGAGAAGCCCCCCCCTCCAACCATCGGACGCAGGCCCAGCCCAAAACCTGAAGGGAAACACAAATAAGACCCAGAGGCACGGGGATACCCCCCCCCCCAAATCCCCCAACCCACAAAAGAGCGGCTGAGCCCCCCAACGCCCTCCAGAAGGGAAAACTATACAATCTTCCAGGGACGGCTACAGAAGGAAACACCCCCCCCCCCAGCCACATCATAACGTGGTACTCACCAAGGACCAAAGACAGATAACGGGATTGGAGGGGCCAACCACAACCATAAGGGATCCAGAATTGGTACCCCAAAGAATCAACAGAGAAGGATCCCCCCCGAGACCTTGCCTACTCCCCATGAGCCCAAACACAGATTGCTGGAGTACCCGCATACGAGTCTTAAGAAGCGGGAAAACCTTCGCCCCAACAGATAACAGTCGACAGAGCCTAGACAGGCATCAGGGGCACACGGAACATCATAAGTTCCTACTCAAACTCCAAGGCTAAAAGCGAACACAAGACGCCACAATACACCCAAACTGTAACGGAGCACGCACATGTCAAAAGCCAGGACTCGGCACGGGCAACAGGCATTGTCGGCTAACAGTAGTAGATCCAAACCAGATCAAGACCTAATCCGAACTCTGGCGTGCAGATAAAACCGCGCCTAAGCAGACAAACAAACAGAAAGGCAAGGGGGAAACCACATCGGAGCAGAAAGAAGACGCGGAAATGGCCTCGAAAGACGACATGAAAACATGGTTTAAGGAATTTCAGGATCAATTTATATCCTCCACACAGGCGCAGTTCGAAAACATGAAGGGGGAAATGAAACAAGCAGTCCAGGAACTGAAGAGGGACATAGGAAATCTAGAGGAGAGAACAGATACATTGGAAAGGACGGTCCAGAATATAGATGAGGAAACTCTCCAACACGCAAAAGCACAAGACCTGCTAGCACGACTAGCACTGGAATTAGAAACACAATGTGAAGATTTGGAAAACAGATCCCGGCGTTCAAACATAAGAAGAAAGAATATGCCGGAAACGGTGGTGGATTAAAACCTCCGCACTGCAGTACAACAGGTGTTCCTAGACATACTTACAGACGGCACAGGGGAAGAAATTCAAATAGACAGAATACACAGAGTAGGCCCCCGAAGAACGGGAGAACCCGGAGCCCGCCCAAGAGATGTACTGGTAGCAATGACACAGTACACACAAAAGGAGCAAATTCTGAGAAAAGCCAGGACAGTAGAGCAAATAAGAATGAATGGCAAAGAAATTCAGTTATTCCAAGACCTCGCACAATCCACGCTCAGAAAGAGAAGAGAGATGTCCCAGGTAACAAAATTCCTAACGGAGAAACAAATACGCTATACATGGACCTTCCCATTTGGTCTCCTTTTCACATGGGAGGAATGACAACATCACATCACAACATGCGTGGAAGGCCTCAAGATTCTGGGCAGGCAAGAACAAGAGATGGAATCCCCAAAGGACAGAGAACTCCACAGAGGAAGGCGAGAGCCGAGGGGATGGCAGACAGAGAGAAGAAGAACAAGACTCCAATCCCGCAAACCGGAGCTGAATTAATATTACCCCAGGAACAAAGGACAGAAGCAAAGATAAGCCGGAGGGAGAAGCTGCATAGAAAGGGGAAATAGCTGACCGGGCAGGTGATTACACGAGGATGCGGCAGAGCCAAGGGACATCCTTGGGATCCATAGGACACAAGCAGGGTTTAGGACCCTCTGCGAAAACTATAAACCTGAGTCGTTAGAGGGCATCGAGCAAAGGCAGAACGCCCGAGCAACCATAGGGCCCAGGGCCCTCCTCAGGGAAAAGGTTGGGGGGGAAGGAGGGAGGGAGGGGGGGGAGTTGAGGCATAAATTCAAAGGGGAAAAGATTTAAACACCGGCATTAAAGTACACCACTGCGACCCACACGATAAAAGACAAGTGAGACTGGAGACCCAAAAGAAAGAATGGGGTTAAAAATATTAACGTATAACATCAGAGGGCTGAACTCGCCAGTAAAAAGGAAAAAAACGGAACACTTCCTACACAGAGAGAAGTATGATGTAATAATGCTCCAAGAAACACACATACAGAAAAAAAGGAAAGGCCAAATCCGCATAAGAGGCTACAACCAAATTCTCCAATCCAACGATGAAGAGAAGAAAAAAGGAGTCATGATAGCATTCGCCAACCAACTCAATGTACAAATCAAAGGCTCAATGACAGATAAAAATGGACGATATCTATTCGCGAAAGTCCAGATTGAAAATCGGCAATTAACCTTAGCAACGCTTTACTCTCCAAACACAGGCCAAGACGGCTTCATTAAAGAAACGCTGAACAAACTAGAAAACTTTGCAGAAGGAGAAGTGATTCTGACAGGAGACTTGAATCTTGCATGGAACCAGAGGGAAGACCGTTCAAACCCCAAGCACTCGCAACAAGGGACACCATCACAAGCGCTAAAAGAGATGATGAACAAGTTGGCTGTAGAAGACGTATGGCGGAGAATCAGAGGCACAACCCGGGGGTACATATATCATTCACATGTGCACGACACAAGTTCCAGAATTGACTACATATGGGCCACAGGGAGCCTAGTAGGGGAGATCCAGGATATAGAAAAAGGTCAATATCGCTATCAGACCATGCCCCACTATGGATTTCACTTCCTAAAATCCGCAAACGCTCCGGCCTATGGCGATGGACAATCCCTAGGGAAATCTTACAAGACCCTGTCTTGAAGGAAATAATTAGAGAAAAGATAACGGACTATTTCGAACAAGCACATTTTGGGAGGCCTTCAAAGCAGTGATACGCGGACAAATAGTAGCCCTGAAAGCACAAAAAGACAAGCAATCATACAAATGGGAAAGTGAATTAGAAAAAAAAGTGGAAGCGATCAGAGAAGTAATGGCAAAGAATAAATCCTTGAAAATAAAGAGGGCATATTGACATGTCCAGAGTCAGCTAAATGTACTCAGGACCAAAAGAGCGGAAACGCAACTACTCCACACAACACATTGGTATGCAATGAAATCAAATAAGGTGGATAAACTTGTAGCAAGACAATTAAAAGGGAAACAACAAAACCAAATGTTACAAACAATAAAAGATGGACACATCACAGAGGCCGAATGAAGAGGAACAGGCAGCCTTTTTAAGGGAGATAACACCTCCAGCCATCACAGCAGACGAAAAAGCAGCATTGGACGAACTAATAACAGTAGAGGAGGTAACAAGAGCAATTAGAGACATACCCAAAAATAAAGCTCCAGGACCGGATGGCTACATAGCAGCCTTTTACAAAACGTATGTGGAAATTCGAACCCCCATCCTAACAAATCTCTTTAATACCTTTAAAGATATGACCAATATCGCTACCTCAATGAACGAGGCAAAAATGCTAGTCTTCCACAAGAAGGCGAAAGACCCAGAGAACCCGAGCTCCTATCGCCCAATAGCCTTAATCAACATTGATGCAAAACTCTATACAAAGGTACTCGCAAACAGGCTCTCACCCCTACTCCCCAAACTGATACATCAAGAACAATCAGGATTCATCCCAAACAGGAAAACCCACGACAACATTAGACGAATAGCACATCTCATAGAGAAAGTCGGAATCACAAACACCCCATCAGCAATATTATCGGTGGATGCGGAAAAAGCATTCGACCGGGTAGAATGGACTATGCTATTTGCAACGCTAGAATAAATGGGCATGGGAAATGCATATATAAACATGATTCGAGACAAATACAACTCACCAACGGCTAGGATAGCAGTAAACGCAGAACTCTCAGATCCAATCAGAATAGGAAGAGGCACCAAACAGAGCTGCCCACTATCACCCCTTCTGTACGCAATGTTCCTTGAAACCCTGCTGGCAAAGATAAGAGCAACTCCCAACATCAAGGGCATAGAAATGGGGAGGCAGACACACAAGACAGCGGCATATGCGGATGGCATGATGATGACCCTAACAGAACCAACCAAGACACTAGCCCTCCTCATACAACAGATCGACGACTACGGATTAATATCAGGTCTAAAAATAAACAAACAGAAATCATCGGTAATGGTCCTGGCTGGAGAAAAACAAGAGATATACAAGAAAACAGAAGAATTGCACCTATAAACTGCGGAGGACGGGGTGAGATACCTGGGAGTCACACTAACCACCAAAATAAAGAATCTCTACACAGGGAACTACACAAAACTCATAAAAAAGGTGAAAAGAGACCTGGACAGATGGAATCCGTTGGCAATATCCTGGTGGGGCAGAATAACAGTTATAAAAATGACAATGCTACCCAGACTTCTGTATTATTTCCAAGCACTCCCTATACGGATACTGGCAACATTCTTTAAGACACTCACCAAAATAATAACAAAATACATCTGGCAAAACAAAACACCTAGACTGTCACAACAGGCGGTCACGGCTCAAAAGTCAGACAGAGGCATGGCGCTCCCCCATTTCAGGAAATATTACGAGGCAGCACAAATGTGGGTTCTGAACGAATGGATCACAAACACATCAGAAAAATGGTGGGAGGCGCAGGACAGAGCAGTCGCAAGATCAAACTTGCGCCACTTACTATGGAGCGGACTCGAGCATAGACATCAAAATGTCAGAATAAAAGAGATCATGAGCACAATCTTGGAAATATGGGACAAAGCAACCAAGAGAGAAATACTCACAATAGATCCCGCCCCCTTCATACCAATTGTCGACAATCCAGAATTCCCTCCGGGTACGGAAAAAGGAGCATTTCAGAAATGGCGAGAAGCAGATTGCATGAAAGTGGGTGACATGTATGATGGCCTACAGATAAGAACGTACACCGAATGTCAGCACCTACTGGTCCTCACGGAAAAGGACAGATTCCAATACGAACAACTATACCACTGGCTCACTACGTCAAGAATAACACAAGCATTGACAAGGACCCTGACCCCATTTGAGACATATATGACGACCCAGTCAATAGAAAAGAAATTTGTCTCCACCCTTTATAAATTCATAAACGCCCAGGCAGAGGACATAAAATGGTAGTATATGAAGAAATGGGAAACGGCGCTAGGGAAACAAATCACGAGGGAACAATGGATGTACATCTGGAAAATAATCCCCAAATGGACACAGGCGATCCAAACAAGAGAAGCGTGGACAAAAATGATGATTCAATGGCATTACACCCCGGAAAGACTCCACAGAATGTTCACCACATCGAAAGAAAAATGTTGGAGGGGATGTGACACAGTATGAAATTGGAGACACATATGGTGGGACTGCATGATACTACAACCATTCTGGTCAGAGGTGAAAACACAAATGCAAAACACCTTCAAGGGAGCAGAAACCATAGGAGAGGAAATATGGATGTGTGGCATGTGGAATCCTCGAGATAGGACACTCACAAAGACACAAAAGAGAAATTTCATGGGATTCCTCACAGCAGCATGGCTACCAATATAGCAATAACACAAAAATGGAAACAGAAGATACCCCCATCCAATCAAGAATGGCTGCACAGAATATGGACATATGTGGTGATGGAGAGAATCAGATACAACATACAAGGGGACCGGCAGGGATTCGCAACGGACTGGGGGGGGAAGCGATAGATTGTCTACAAAGTGACTATATGATGCAGTGGTGCCCACACAACATCCGCATACTGGACATGTTTACAGGTTAAGACGGAAGCAGAACAATGGGAAGCAGTGGGACAGCTAAGAGCAATTTAACCGGTGAGGAGGGAGGGATGGGGGGGGGGGGGGGGTGGAACAATGTTGAAGTCCCGATGTTCATGTTTAAAGAAATGCCAACAAAAACGTATTTAAACAATAAATTCACATGCAGAAATGTCAGAAACAGGACATGTTTTCTGTGTGTTGTGAATGTTGGAAGTATACATGGAGTGTTGTCTAGAGTGACAGAAAGGATGGGGTTTGGGATTTTTACAATAGGAGGGATCTGTGGGTTGGCAACAAGCCTGCAAGAACGTGGGGATTATAGGGTCTTCGTCAGGGACAAAGGAGGAATACTGCGTCTCATCCAGGGAATCATCCCATCCCCCTGGTAGTTGTGTTCTCCCATGTGATCCTCCCTCACACAACCGTCCCCAGGGTCAGGAACAGGTAGCGGCTGCCATCCCCTGGCCACATGCGAAGAGGTTACGACCGGGGAATCAGCAGTGATAGGCCCTTAGGATTCATCACAGCGCACTGTGAGCTGAATCACATTGCGATGTTAGTTGTGAGAAACCTGAAGGAGTCTCTCTTACGGGGATCTGTCATCCAGGTTGACAGGACACAGTCATCGCTATTGGATCCGGTTCCTGGGGGTGGACCACTGGGGGACAATCACCTGGTTGAGGGGGTCTTCGGGGAGTGGAGGTGGGGCGCCTAAGGGTGAGACGCAGTACCCCCTTCCCTATAACACCTTTTCCCCATCCTACACTGTAGGATATTCAGAAGTTCTACCCCCCCTTTACCAACACAAACACTTTCCTACACCATGACAGACAACAGACTAACACCCTAGCCATTTACCTGACATGTCCCAACAACAGGGTCAGGCAGAGTCAGGGAATTGATAATAACTATGCACACCTGACAGGCCTTTCCATTCCACACAGGGATAAACGGCGGAGCACGAAAACACACTTCGAGCAAGGCTGAACACATGAGGAAGCGGCTATTCCGGACCAGCAGTTCAAACAGAGGAGAAAGGCAGCGAGACCTGAAAGGACGAGGGGGAATTGCCTTTGCCCTTTTCAACTCAGACCCGCAAAGCCTCCAGAAGAGAAATCCTCCAAAAGAGATTTGACCTCATCTATGACTAACTTTGTCATTAGGCCCACCATAAACTGGCATCGAAATAAGAAGCTAACTATGGTTCGCAAATACCGGAATAGTAAGGAAATAAAACTGACACGTTTAGTCAAGTGTACCGCTTGCCACAGTAACAAATCTGATCTTGGCTCTTTGTCGCCCACACCGACCCCTGCTCCTACAAAGGTAGCTGATTATGTTCCCAAACTAAAACCCATGGGGGGATAGGAGGGGGTGGAAGAAAAAGAGGAAAAAGGGGAACAAATTCCACAAAAAAAACAATCATAACCAAGTCCGAAAAATAAAGGCCATAAAGATATTTGCATACTTTTAGGTGCAACTAACACCAATAGCCCTCAATCCTTATACAACAAACAAATTCAACTTTAAAGAAGATGACTCCATTATCCTAGAAGACATTCAACAGTTATTCCACTCTAATCAGCCTGAGCTCAGTCCTCAAAGCTCAACAGCAAAATTACATCATGTTGATAATGATTTACGGATGGAGACTAGCCGGCCCCCCACAACATCTACTCTTAATCGAATGCCTCACTCCTCAGATAGACCCTTCACGCAGGCAGTTCAAAATGTATTAGGTGACCCCCACAGCTTGTGCTGTAGAGACACTGCTCTTAATCGCTTGAAAGTGAGCATTGAAAATGCTTTTGACAGCAGTAAGGGTGGAGTGTGTCTACATAACAGATGCGCTCCGTTATGCATCTGTACTGTTGTATTCCTCTGTAAAGTGCTCTGTTGTGTATCTGTATTGTTGTATACCTCTGTAAAGCACTCTGTTGCTTCTCGAAGCTAGGACTGCCCTCAATAAATACCATAATAATAATAATACCCACACTAAAAGAATTATTAAGATACAGAGTTTTTTCCTAGCAGTAAGTAATGAGTACCTATCAAATCGATCCGCCTTCCTGAATCTCTGACATATTCCGCAATTACATGTCATCTCCTCTAAAGACGTAGAGGTGGTCAATATTCTCGATCACTGCTCCTTTGCTACCATCCTAGTTCACTGTTATCTTGAGTCTACACTTGTTTTCAAACATCACTGTGAGGCAAACTTCAATAGTTTATGAATGCATTATACAGCACATACCTGTTCCTGTAATCACTGGGAAAAACAAAGTAAATTTGAGACCTCTGTTCGATTCAATACAACACACGAAACAACATATTAGGAATACTAACCTCAATATCATAGCAGGGTCGATGGGTGGAAGCAATCAAAATGTACAACTAAGAGATAATATCAGGATTGTCACTAATTTGACTGGACCTAGAACCATACTTCGAATGGATTGTGTCCTCCTATGTTTTCTTCATCTTTTGATACATCTCTTTCTAACTTCAGCTGCTTTGGAAAAAGGTTTTCGGCAGAGGGTGATGTGGGTTGATTCCGTCTACTTGATGTCCCTCAAGGGCCTCCGTCTCGAGGCCGATGCCATCACCAGTATATATAGCACGCAAAGCGCCCGTTGGCTTCAGCTCAGTTTTTCTGACGCAGCTATCACTTAAAAAGAATTACGGCATGCTTTGCTTTTTGAATAAAAACTTCAATCATCGAGTGGAAATGTCTTCATCATCAGCTCCATCGACACTGAAGACAGGATTCAAGAAATGCCATAATTGCAGTGCCAAAATGTCAATCACTGACCCTCATTGAGACTGTCTGTGCACAGAGCATCGAACGGTTCATTGCGACTCCTGTCAGGCAATGACCGGTAAAGCTCTAAAAGAGCGTAAAGGCAAACTAGTGGTGGGTAGGACTCCCTCAAAATCCCCTTCATCCTAATCTAAAATCTGATCTTCTGACGAGTCGAGAGGAGACTCTCCTCTTTGAAAATCATCCAATAAACGATCTCGCTCCAGGAGTGGGTCTCACCATTCTTTGTCTTCGGCTAAGAAGTTGAAAAAGAGGCATTACAGATTTCCATCATCCTCTAGGGATTCCTCTTCTGAGAGAATGTCATGTCCAACCAAATCCTGTACTCCTGCTGAGTGGCAAGAGTTTCGGAGAGAGAGATGTTGAAAATATTCAAGAAGGAGGCCCCGGCCCCTCGAAGGACAAAGAGAGAAGACATGCTCCGGTCGCGCTGCATAAATGCAACAAAGTGAAAGCAAAGTGCAAAATCCTGCACGCCCTCGAGCCCGGGATGTAAACCATCGACCCAATGAGAGCCGTTGAGGCTTTGATCCGATGAAATTTCATTGAAGACTCCATTGGGTCGTGGGTCTAGCCCTTCGAGGGCGTTGTCTGCAAAAAAGGCTTCATCGACATCATAGGTGTCGAGGCCATTGACGTCATTGGCATCAAGGTCGTTGATGTCTCCAGTCTCTCCAGTGCCCAGAACGTCAAGCCATTGATCTCAAAGAAGCCGTCGGCGGCAGGCTCGAAGCCGTCAACACCTTTAGCAAACAGGTGGAGAAAATGTACAAACCTGCACAGAGAAAAGTTTCTTCAAATCTTTGTCACCAAGTTATGAAGAGCAGGAGCCTTCTGATGGGGACACTCCACCCTTTGGCTCGGTGTTCGGTACCCCTAATGTTTCTGAGGCCCTGGTGTCAGAAGATTCCAAGATGAAGGACTTATATGAGAGCTCCAAACAGCCACTGGTATGGATACATCCCCTGAATTGGAATTTGTAAAACCAGAATTTTCAGACCATGCAGAAGTCTCCTATAGGCGACTCATGGGGGGGTGTGGCTTGCTGCGATGCCGTGAGGAGCCATCTGCAATAGATGCTCTTCTATCAACGTTTCACTGAAGATTTTGGAATATACGGTGTCGGAAGGTGTTGTGTGCAGTTCGCTGGATTCCAGTGCTGTTCTGTGCATCCTGCAGCGAGATATTTCGAAAGCCTGTCGCTGAAGGGGAATCCAACATGGCGACCACTGTCGGTCCCTCAGCAGCTGATGTGTGACTTCTAGTGGCCTCTGATGCATGCGCCCAGGGACTGTGATAGAGGACTGGGGCTGGCCACTGATGTTGTGGACATAGATCTGCGCACTCGATTAAATTCAACAAGCAAACGTCTACAAGCCCGCATTTGAGCTGCAGTGCTCGCCGGGGCAGAGGGGTCCAGCGGGACGACAGCGGGCTCAGAGTGCCAAACCTTCCAGCAGGTCATCAGCGGTTCCTTGACTCTGCTTCTTAGTTTCAGGATACTTGGATCCTATCCTTCATTCAGTAAGAACTCAAGAGACCAACCTGGTATGGGTGTTTGGAGCATTCTCTTATCCAGAATCTCCTTTGTGCCAAAACGAAGAGGACCCAATGGGAGATCTGCTCACATACAGGCACACAATGCGTGGACCAATCACGGACCACTGTGGTCCCAGGCATTCACAGCACACCAGACTCTCTGGCACCCAGGATGTGTATTGGAACCAGACAGTCCAACCCACATCCTGGAAGAACACACACAAGGCATGCAGAAGGCAGCGAAAGTTTTGCATTTTGCAGTAGAATGCATGCCCAAATAAGGACTGACCCAGGTCGGCTCGACCTGGGGAAGATGAACGGGCAAGATGGACAAAGGTCAGGACAAAGAACCTCTTGGCATGGCCATTTTGGAGCCAGGCCACCTATTTGTGGTAAAGACGGTTTGCATGCCAAGAAAGGGTTAAAAATACATAAAAAGATAAGCTGTCACCAGCCTTGTCCAAGGCACACCTGCACTTCTAAAAAATCCTTTGAGGGTGTCTAGGTCCCAGGGAAATGACAGGAGGACCCAAGCACACTTTACTGTAAGGTACTTTGTGCTCTTGTAACATGTTGAAGAAAAGTTGCAACATTGAAAGGGACTAAGGGAAACAAAGTCTCCCAGTACTGACTGTCTTTAAAGGCATGTCAGTTTCCCCATAATAAAGTCAGCCGAAAAGCCCAGGGCAGTGCATCTGAAGGCTGCGTTCCACAGGCAAAGTTAGACTATGGTGTTAAACACCAGCAAAAAGTTGGGGGGTTAGACGACTGGAGGGAAGACTTCACATAAATGGGAATCTTTCCTAACAAGGTAGTCTGAACCATGAGCTCTTGAGTTGCTTGAGGCGAGAGCCAAGGCTTACTTGTTGAAAAACATTATTCAACTTAATTTGATTTAATGCTACTTTAATTGGAATGGAATACCAATACTTGAGCTTGGTAACAATATCATCTTAATAAACCAGTTTTTAATTTATCTTGTAATCTTGTATAAGGTAGGTTGCTTATTGTGGCAAAGTGACCCTATTAACTTTGCCAATTCGAACTGGGTATGAAATCCTCAGTTCAGAAACACCAGTGTGCATTGAAAGTATATCCCTTGTCATAGACCAATCCCTTTTGGAAAAGCAAACCAGCAAGAACTGTATGTACCATAATTCCCCTCTTGAACACAATAAAAATCAGGACTGGGTCCAGGAAGTAGAATTATGTACCCAGGAGGTGCTAGACCATACAGAGGACCCAGTCAGGTTACCTGGGCCAGCGAGAAAGTCGGAAAACATGTTCCTGTACCAGACCATCTAAGCCCTATTAACAAATCAACAAGAAAGGAACTACAACGCCCATAAATCCTATTGTCTACCAGAGAAAAATCCAGACTAGCGTAGCTAAAAGGGTTTGCAGATTTTGAGTCAGGAAGATAAGGCGGAAGACTAGGGTAACCCATGGGAGTGCTTTCCAACCCCAAAGGGGGCAGTACCAGCATCCAGAATGGCTACAGGAAGTCCAGTCCTTTCCAGGACTGTTAGTGGACACACAAACAGAGACCCACTTCCTTCCCAAACTACCAGGAACACTATGAAGAAGAGAAATCTCTGCACAAGGGGGACAGGATCATCTGCAGCCTCTCCCCTCCATTAAACTCAAGGGTAAGGATACCAGCACTGCACCAAACAAAGGAGAATGTTTTTCCAAAACCCCTTCTCATCAGGAGCAATACTCAGCACATACTGTGAGCTGTTTGCCACTGGACGTAACCAAAACAAAATTCAGAAGAGGGGAAATCTCCACCCTGAGAGCGGTGAACAAACCAACATCCCCTTTCCAGTGAGAAACACAAACACAAACTAACAGAGTTCCCAGATAGTGGCTATCCCATTTAAAGGGTTTCCCCACCCCCTGAACTCTGGACTACAATGCATCCCTGCCACAGACAATGTCCAGTGCAGGCATGCAACTGTTCTGGACAATCAAAGGGAAGCTTTTCAGTCCAAGCACTACACAATAGTCAGCTTCCACGACAAGAGAGGAAGGGATTTTTATATCACATAATGATTCTCCGGCTCTCACATACTCTGCAGACTACCTCTCAGCACCCTCCCACTACATACACTACTTAAGACACATTATACAACACCTCTGCCATTAGAATGCAGCTATCCCCCATGACAAAAATTCAGTCTAGCCGCACACATAATGATTCTCCTGCTCTTCCATACTTTCCATGCTACCTCTCTGCACCCATTCACATGCCTGCTCGACATGGGTGACTAGCAGGGACTTGGCCACCCCTACCTACCTTCGTATTGGCTAAAATGCACACATGCATTCTAAAATTCGCTGACAAATTTCCCATACCTGGACTTCTGTCCCCCAAGGGCGTGCAACCTACAGCGTGTTGGGACTATACCAATAGTGCAAGGCGCTATACAAATGACAATTACATTACATTACAGAGAAGGTGAGTTGTGTTGTGAAAGAGGGATAAGACTGCTGGGCAGGCTGTAGGGGAAAGGCAGTTTGCAAGAACCAAAGAGTAGAGGAAAGATGCTGGGCAGGCAGTAAGACCTCGAGAGGACATAAGGTAAGATTCAGAGAAGAGGTGGAAGTAGTGGCCAGAAGGGCTGCTAAACGGGAGACAAAGGTAGGTGAATAGAGACCTAGCCAAAGGGCAGAGGAAGCAGAGGTAGATGCCTTTGATCAGGAAAAGAGTGAGAAAGGGAAGAATAGGGCTCTGGTCAAGTCTAAGTCAGAGCAGGAACGGGCAGAGCCTCCGACAAGAGAAAAACACCAGAGGCCCTGAGCACAGAGAATGAGGTGCCCCAAGAAGAGGGCACAGAGTGAAAGGTTGGAAATCCTGCTCCAGAAGAAAATGAAGGCAGCCAAGAAAAAGGCAGACAACGAAAAGGTGGTGGCCACGACCAAAGAGGCGAAGAGAGGAAAAGGTACTCTGGGGACTAACCCAGGAAAGAGGTCCATATATATATAACCCACACAACTATCCTAAACCTGGCTATTCAACTCACTGAGACCAGCATAAAAACATGCACCCCCACAAACCATACTCTTTGAACAAAGCATACATGGGACGATAAGGAACGAAGAATCATCAATAAAACAACCACACACCTAGAGCCAAACAGAAAACAACTGACCACCCACCCTCTCCTTTTCCACACACACATACCTCTCATATACCCAAAAGGCCAGCAAATCTAAACCCACAACCCACACACCCGCTGTTAATCACGGCATAAGACCAAACAGTTGCAAACCACAAACAATCAAAGACACTGGACACCACCCCCCCCGGACACAACAAGCCCAGTGCACAAAACAAAGCACTCCCAGAAAGTTGACATGCACAGACCCCTGTTTCTCCTGGTTCTGCAAGCATCAACAGAAGAGCACAACTTCTATCTTTTCCCTCTTCCCTCACTAACTAACCCCACCCAGTTTTCTTACCAAGCCACGTGAGCGCCTGGTGACCATGCAAATGGCAGTGGTGCGTGGTATAAATCATCATGACATAACACACTAAATAAAAGATGTTGAACTGAATGCCCTTGTGCATCATTTGTTCTGATCTAGCAGATTATACAGTACTCCACATTGCCCAAATTACATTTTAAAGCTCTATTGGAAAATAAGGGCGGGGGTTTGGGAGAAAGTGAAGAAGCTATGAGGGCTGTGTGTCACAGAGACCCGTTGGTCACTGTGGCATCGCTGGTGTAAGGGGCGACGGATGCTCCATTGTGCTGTGTTGCGCTCCAGGACTGCGAGGTTCCATCATGTTGCTTGACTAACTATTGCAGCGGTCTAAATGTTATCCAAGATGGCTGCTCACATTGCAGCATTCACTCTTAAGCTGACAGAGCCCAACACGCATTGCGTTGCAACCCTTATCGCCTTGCTGTGTAAGACGCTTGTTGCCTTTCCCTTGATACTCTGACCTTTCTTGCATTCCTGAAACCTCCTCGCTTTTTCTCTGGATTTCCGCATTGGCTTCTCCCTGCTGCTTTCTCCTTCTGTGTTCTCACAAGCCTTGCTTCCCGTTGGCTTTTCCCTGCTGCTTCCGCCATCTGTGTTCCCCCGAGCCTTGCTTGTCCCATTGGCTTCTCTGCTGCTTTTGTCATGTGTTCTCCTGCTTTCCCTTCCCCATGCTGCCCTGTGTTCTGGACTTCTCAACCCAACATCCTTCTTTGAACTTGTATGAAGAAGCGTTGCCTAGCGCTCTCTCCAACTTTTCACATCCGGAACGTCGCCTGCATACTGCCATCCTTCTGAGTGCCTGAATTCTTCCAACATCCACTCACTGAGGGTTTTTGTGCCTTAAGGCTTTCCCCTCATATCTCGGGGCATGTCCTACATGACCGCCGCAGTGTCCTACGTGTGGTAATCTACACCGGATCATTGTGGCGGCGGGTCGGGATAGGCATTACCTCTTCCTGGATCGACTACGGCACACGTCTATAACCAAGAAAGGGAAAAACAAGTCATCTTGAGAAGACCTAGACACATCAGATTCTGAAGACTACAAAAAGGAGAAATCCAAGACCACCTGTAAGGACTTTGTAACGACTGCCAGCGGTGAAATTTTCCAACGCCTAAAGGATACCTCTAAGGTGGCTCAAATGCAAGAACCTATCACTGCTGTGCAAGGTCTATCAGTGGAACTACAGGCCGTAAAAGCAGAAAATTACACTTTGAGGCATATGATAATGACTAGAGATACATTAACCACAGACTCCCCGGCAGGGGGTCTTACTTCAGGAAAGTTCGAAGGTTCCCCAGGTCGTCTAAAGGAATTTATTGATGCCTGTACGGTTCACTTTCTGTTCAGATACAATACTTTTGCCACAGACAATGCCAAGGTAGCCTTTATGATTTCTAACATGTCCGGAAATGCTTTAGCCTGGGCTACAACACTAGTGATTACTGCAAACTCTTTAGTGGCCTCTTATGCAGCCTTTTTCCAATGACTGAAGGAGATGTTTGAGAGACAAGAGCTGACTTTCCAGGCGTATGAATCCCTCTTAGACATCAGACAAGTGGGTCAAGAGTTTTGGCCTATGTTTCATGATTCAAACAATTGGCGCAAGAAGTGGGATGGCCAGAATTCTCCCAATAACTATTTTCCGTCGAGGATTGTCTGAAGAGGTCAAGGACGAATTGCCTTGAATCCCACACCCTCCGTCTCTAGCAGAATTATTTTCTGTTGTGTTACAGATGGAATACAGACAACAGGAAAGGTGAGACGAGAGAAAGAGGGGTAGGGGATCATCTTTGATGCCACGACAAGGCCCTCCTCTGATTGTAAAAGACTTATCCATTTCAGAAGAACCTATGCAGATAGGAGCAACTAGTGGACCCCTGACCTCGACAGAAAGACAACGGAAACAAAACCAGGGCCTTTGTTTCTATTGTGGAACTAAAGGTCATCTTCTCTGTGATTGCCCTGAAGTTCCCCCTCAGAAACTGGAAACTACAGACCCTGCCCCTAGTGGGGACAGGACACCGGGGTGTTGTGGTGAGTCCCTATATCTATATCACAGCCATCAGAAAGGCTATGCATGATCGTCTGATGGTATTACAAGTAACTTTACAAGGTCCTTCACTAAAACCTGTAAACGCTCTTGCATTATTGGATTGTGGAGCCGCAGGGGTGTTCATGTACAGTGAATGGGCAAAGAAACATGGGATTCCTCTGGTTAAAAGAACAGAAATTCAATCTGTGGAAGGAGCGGACGGGCGCCCATTATGTTCTAGTCCCATAATCCTACAGACCATTTCTTTGAAGATGTACAACACACAACACAAGGAGGTACTGGTATTTGACATAATTCGAGCTGCACATTTTCCCCTCATCGTCGTGATACCTTGGTTGCGGTTCCATAATCCGCTCATAAATTGCGCAGAAAACTCAGTCCAGTTGACATCTTCCCTCTGTAAAATTGATGCTACAAATCAGAAAGCACTGCCGAGGCTAATCTTTCTTCTGTGCTTGGACCACTTCTTCCTTGTCCGCTTATACAAGAAGTCAGTAAGATTCCAACCGAATATCAGGACTACTTTGAGGTTTTTGAAGAAAAGTTACCTCGCCAGCTTCCTCCTCGTCGTCCTGAAGACTGTTCTATTGATAACAAGCCCAATACTGTAGTTCCCTTTGAGAGGATGTATTCTCTATCAGTTTTCGAAAAGGCAGCTCTGTGCAGATATCTGGATGATAACTTGGCTCATGGATTGATCATGGAATCCAAATCTCCAGCAGGTGCATCTCTTTTCTTTATACCAAAAAAAGGATACTCAGGCCATGCATCGATTTCAGGGGCCTGAAACAGATAACAGAATAAGATTGGTATCCCATGTCCCTTATCAATGACATTATTGAAGCGGTACAGCCAGCTGTTATTTTTACCAAGCTTGACCTTCGGGGAGCTTACCATCTGCTACGTGTCGAAGAGGGCGACCAATGGAAAATGGCCTTTCGCACACCTTTTGGCCATTTTGAATATCAGGTCATGCCATTTGGCTTGGTTAATACTCCTGCGATTTTCCAAAGATTCATGGATAGGCTCTTTTCAGATATCCTACTCTACTACGTCATTGTGTACCTGGATGACATTGTAGTGTATTCGCCTTCTATTTCTCTATGTCGCTTACATCTTATGGAAGTGTTAAACCGACTACACAAGAATAGTTTGTTAGCCAAACCGGAAAAATGCTTTTTTGAAGTTCGATCTGTGCCCTATGTAGGATTCATTCTATCTGACAAAGGCGTTGATACCGATCCACGAAAGACCTTGGCCATTCAAGACTGTCAATCCCTACACCAGTAAAGGAAACACATGCTTTTTAGGGGTAGCCAATTTTTACAGAAGGTTTATTGGCAAATTCCCAGATACCATTCTTCCCATAACTAGACTCTTTAAGAAGGGTGTTACTTTCCATTGGGATGAGGCAGCGGGATTAGCTTTTGAATCACTTAAGACGGCATTCTGCATGGCTCCCATTCTGTGTCAGCCAGATCAATCCAAAGCTTTTATCGTTGAGACCAATGCCTCTTATGGTGCATTAGGAGC
This sequence comes from Ambystoma mexicanum, assembly GCF_040938575.1. NCBI lineage: Eukaryota > Metazoa > Chordata > Amphibia > Caudata > Ambystomatidae > Ambystoma > Ambystoma mexicanum. The sequence goes on along the minus strand of NC_090924.1, from coordinate 331,506,617 downwards.
TGACAAACAACTGGGAAAGGATCATTCAGAGCATCCTGACTTTCCTTTCTCGTACACTATATCCCAGCAGACAAAATGATTCTGTGCTAGAGAAAGAATTGTTGGCCATCCTCGTTGTGTGCACAGAATGGTGACATCTTCTGTTGGGTACTGTTCGTGAATTTGAAGTCCGCACAGATCACAAAACATGCAAGTCCTCCATCAAATGGAATGTCACAACAGCAGACAGTCTTGATGGGGTTATTTCTTTTCCCAATACAACTTTAAGATTACCTACATCCCAGCAATCCAAAACATCATTGCTGATGCACTCTCTAGAAAGGAGGAAGGAAGAACATAAGGACTCCAATTGTCAGAAAGGATTTTAGGAAACAAGACTCATCAGTACTGCTTCTTCATTTCTTCAACAGGTCAAGGCAGCTTACCTCACCCCTGAGTCCAAATTAAACTATCAACATGCACAGGACAATACCATTAGAGATGGATTGTATTACTATCAAGATCTTTTGTTGATTCCCACTACATCTCTCCAAACAAAAGTGATGTCTTGGTACCATGACAACCTTAATGCCGGACACAAGGGATTAACGTCCACTTTAGACTTGGTGTCTCGCACCTTCTGGTGGCCATCTTGGAATCAGGATGTTAGGAGATACATCTCTTCCTGTCCGGTGTGTGCCAGAAGCACGTATTCGACTTCCAAACCCATAGGGAATTTGGAACAAGCACCAGTGCCCCTAGTACCATGTACTCATTGCTCATCTGATTTCATTGTCGATATCCACCCTTCAAAAGGTTTCACTGCCAGAATGGTCATAAAAGATGCATTTACCAAGATGGCTCACTTTACCCCATTATATGGAGTCCCGTCAGCCCCCCTCATGGCTGTGGTCTTCTTGAGGGACATATTCTGTTTACACTGTCTACCAATATCCATAATCACTGACAGGGGAACTCAATACGCTTCTAAATTCTGGAAGACTCTTGTTGAGTTTTTGAGCATAGAGAGAACACTATCATCTGGATATCACTCCCAAACAAATGGACAAACGGAAAGATTAAATCAGACTTTGAAACAATACTTACGCTGTTATACCACTAGTTCTTAGGATTCTTGGTCAGACCTACTCCCCATTGCGGAATTATCTTACAATAACACTTTGCATTCAGCAACCAAGGTGAGTCCTTTTTTTTTGTCATTCAGGCTTTCATCCCAGGTTTTTTCCAGAGACTATATGTCCGATCTCCAATATTCCAACTCTGAATTAATTTCTAAGGAGGATACAAGAAAACCATAAGACTGTTTAAAATCAACAACTTCAGGTCTCTAAAGATCGTAACAAGAAATATGCAGACAGACATAGAAGAGAGAATCTAGACTGGGACATGGGAGATAAGGTCTGGTTTTCTACAAAGTTTCTTCCAAATGGATCCATCCCTCTAAATTCTCCCCTCGCTATGTAGGACGATTGACCATTTCTGCTAAAATCAATCCTGTGGCTTTCAAACTTCAGTTGCCTCATACCTGGAAATGTATACATCCCGTATATCACTCTTCCCTTCTTAAGGAATATCAGCCAGATGCATTTCATCGCTCTAATAAAACAGTGCGACAAGATCCTCCCTCCTCGGAACTAGAAGTATATGAGGTGTCAAAGATCTGTGACTCCCAGTACTACAGAGGCTCTCTACAATATCTGGTTCACTGGAAAGGCTACAGCATACAAGAACGAACCTGGGAACCGGTAGCTCATCTTCACGCTCTTTTCTTGGTACGCCGATTCCACAGGCAACAGCCCTGGAAACCGGGACCCAGTTGGATAAGAAGAGGATATACTGTCAAAGCGACCCGTTGGTCACTGTAGCATCGCTGGTGTAAGGGGCGACGGATGCTCTATTGTGTTGTGTTACGCTCCAGGACTGCCAGTGTTCCATCACGTTGCTCGACTAACTATTGCAGCGGTCTTGATGTTATCCAAGATGGCCGCTCGCATCGCGGCATTCACCCTGAAGCCGACAGAGCCCAACGCGTATTGTGTTGCAACTATTATCGCCGCGCTGTGTAGGTAAGACACTTGTTGCCTTTCCCTCGATACTCTGACCTTTCTTGCTTTCCTGATACCTCCTTGGCTTCTCCCTGCTGTTTTCTCCTTCTGTGTTCTCCCGAGCCTGGCTTCCTGTTGGCTTTTCCCTGCTGCTTCCGCCATATGTGTTCCACCAAGCCTTGCTAGTCCCGTTGGCTTCTCTGCTGCTTTTGTCCTGTGTTCTCCTGTTTTCCATTCTCCATATTGCCCTGTGTTCTGGACTTCTCAACCCAACATCCTTCTTTGAATTTGTATGAAGAAGGGTTGCCTAGCACTCTCTCCAACTTTAAACATCCGGCACTTCACCTGCATACTGCCATTCTTCAGAGTGCCTGAATTCTTTCAACATTCACTCACTGAGGGTTTTTGTGCCTTAAGGCTTTTCCCTCCTATCTCGTGGCACGTCCTAGCTGACCACTGCAGTGCCCTACGTGTGGTAATCTACACTGGGTCATCGTGGCGGGGGTCAGGATAGGCCTTTCTTCTTCGAGGATCAACTAGGGGACAAGTCTAAGACCAAGAAAGGGAAACCCAAGCCATCTCGTGAAAACCTAGACACATCAGATTCCGAAGACTACAAAAATGAGAAATCCAAGACCACCTGTAAGGACTTCATAACGACTGCCACAGGTGAGACTGTGGCAGTAGAGATCTTAAGGTCCACAAACATCACCCTCATAGTGAATGCTTTACTCATCTCCTCCAAACAAATCTTAATCATTGCAGGCGCTCTACCCTTCTACAATAAAATCGGATATCTTACTCATTGTAAGCGCGTATTCCTCATCTTAGATGTATTCCATCCAGCTTTAGCTGCTTCAGAAAACATTTTCGGCAGAGGGTGCCGTGCGTCGATGTCGTCGAGTCGATGGTCCCCTGAAGGCCTCCGTCGAGGGTGACATCATCGGGTGTATAAGCAGCACGCGCGGCGCCCGTTGGCCTCAGTTCTGTTTTTCTGCAGTATATGTTGCTTCGGAGATTCGGCGCACCTCGAGTTCTGTGAGAATAGCAAATAATATCTAATATGTCCTCATCATCGACGCCGACCACGACCCCGAGATCGGGTTTCAAAAAGTGCAAGTCGTGCGGTTCAAAAATGTCGATCACAGACCCGCACTGAGAGTGTTTGTGGTGCCTAGGAGAAGGCCACGACATGGGGGCCTGTACGAAATGTCAGGCGATGACGGGGAAAGCCTTGTGAGAAAGGAGGGGAAAACTACAGGTAGGTCGCAAATCCGACTGTAAAGCCTCTAGCGTCGAGTCGAGGTCCTATGAGGAGAAATCTCCTCGACACAAAAGGCATCGGTCCAGGTCCCGAAGCGATTCCCATTGCTCGTTGTCTTCGACGAGAAAATCGAAGAAACAATGCCACAGGTTCCCCTTCACCTAGTCCTCGGACGAATTCCCAAAAAGGATGAAATGTCCCACTAAACATTCATCATCCGAAGAATGGGAAGCATTCAGGGTCAAAATGATGGAGGTGTTCGAGAAAGCGAAGCCTCGGTCCGCGCCTTCCTAGGAAGCCGGCCGGGAGCGTCATCGCTCTGACACTCGCGCGCCCTCGAGCCCGGGTGATCGAAAGAGGAAGGATAGAGAACCTTCTAGGACGCCGAGCGAGAAAAGCTGCTTGAGTCGAACACACCTCGAAGGGCAAGTCTTCGAAGAGCACCTCGACGCCATCCAAGCCGGCGCCGTCGAAGTCGGGTATTACTCCGACGCTTTCGACGGCATCAACGCCTTTGTCGACATCGACCCCGAAGCCTCGATGCTGAAACCCCCAGTTTGGCAAAATCAGCCAGAAAAAGGGAAAGAGAAGGCTACAAGACCTGTAATCCCTTCAGGGCCCATTAATACTCCTCCTCCACCTCTCCCAGAAAAGGTTTTCAAACCTCTTCCTAGGAAAGAGTTCTTCAAGTCTCTGACCTCCATTTTTGAGGAACAGGAGAAATCTGATGAGGAGAATGTACCCTTTGGGCTAGAATATGTCACCCCAAATGTCCTTGAATGCCTTATTTCAGAAGAAAGCAGGATGAGGGATTTGGTTGAATCACTGCACAATGCAAGTGGTATTGATACATCTCCTGAAAATTGACTTTGGTAGACCAGAACCAGGAGAACATGCCAGTCCATCATACCGTCAGCTAATGACAAAGGTAATGGATTATTTAGAATGGGCTAGACCTCCAGCCCAATTTATCCAAGCTGATCTAACAGACATATTGGACCATGGTCCTACTGAACACCCAATTCTACCTTTTCACATAGCCTTGCAAAATAGGGTGGCCAGAAATTGGGAGACTCCGGATTCTATTCCGCCAGTGAATAAATCCCTTACTTCAAAATACCGCCCTGCCAGTAGCGACCCCGGCTATCTGTCTAAGCATCCCACTCCTGAGAGTTTGGTCATACAAGCAGCCACAGCTTCTAACAAATTGGCGTACCCTTCTATCCCTCCGAACAGGGACGATAAGCATGTGGATGGCTGGGCACGGAAAGTATTTTCAGCTGGGAGCATGGCATTAAAATCAGCCAACTCCACACGAGAGCCTTGAGAGGTTGCAGACCTCAAAGGCAGCTGCCAAGTCTTTGGCAGCTGCCATCAGGCAACCTCAGCCTTTTCGTGCGCCAGGTCAATCTTGGAGGGACAATCCTATCGTTACTACTCCTCATATGGAAAGGCGAGAGGAATGGCCAGTCAAAGGGGCCAGAGAAAGGCCACTCGCAGTGGATGAGCAAAACCTGCAAAGCCAGCTCCAGCCTCTTTGCCATCAGCGGCTGCAGCAACCTCCACAAAACCACTTTGAGGACTTGCATCACAGGATACCTGTAGGAGGCAGGCTGTCACAGCATCTGCAAGAATGGCGAGCCATTAGTTCAGATGTTTGGGCTGTAGAAATAATAGCCCAAGGTTACTGCCTTCCTTTTCTAACACAACCTCAAAGCAATCCACCAAGGAGACACCCTTTGAAGTTTTTAGACCCGCTCCTACAGAAGGAACTTTTAACCCTGCTGGAGAAAGGTACTATAGAACCGGTACCTGCAGCGGAGTAGAACAAGGGATGATACTCCCCGTATTTTTTGATCCCCAAAAAGGACGGAGGACTGAGACCCATCCTGGATTTAAGAAACTTGAACAAGTTCCTCAGGAAGGACAAGTACAAGATGGTTACCCTTTCTCAGATCCTTCAGGCCCTTCAACTTCAGGATTGGTTGGTGTCCTTGGACCTCCAGGATGCTTATTTTCATGTGCCATCTCAAGCACAGAAAATACCTGAGGTTCGTAGTTGGCGACTCACACTATCAGTTGCGAGTCCTGCCATTCGGATTGACCTCCGCCCCGAGGGTCTTCAACAAACTGATGGTAGTGTTGGCAGCGCAACTCAGGAGAGGGGAGATTCACGTCTACCCCTACCTGGACGATTGGCTGATCAGAGCACGTTCTGTCGAACAGGCACTAGATCACCTGAAAGTCACCTGCCAATTCCTCCACAGACTGGGCTTTTTCCTAAATTTCAAGAGGTCACAAATGACACCTTCTCAACGGCTACAATATATAGGAGCTGTATTAGACACATGCCTGGGAAAGAGCTCACCTCCCAGCCAGGTCAAGGGCTCAAGACATTCTTTAGATGGTTTCCAAATTCCAAAATGCCCACAATCTCCAGAGCTACGATTTCTTGGGGTTGCTCTGCCTCATGGCATCCTGCATCTTCCTAGTGCCAGAGGCACGCCTGAGGATGAGATCCCTTCAATGGGCTCTAAAGACTCAATGGTCCCAGTTCTCAGGTCGAATGACGGATCTTCTCCAGATTCCGCACAAGGTTCGTCAAGATCTTCTATGGTGGACTTGTTCAGAGAATATCCTGAAAGGAGAACTTTTTTGGCAACCATGTCCAGAGATCACAGTAGTGACGGATGCCTCACTCAAGGGGTCGGGAGCTCATGCCAACGATCTGACAATCAGCGGTCGTTGGTCTCCATCGGAGTCCAAACTACACATCCACCTTCTGGAGCTGAGAGCAATCAGACTAGCGCTGAAAGCTTTCCTGCCATCTGTCAGAGGAAAAAATGTCCTGATAATGACAGACAACACAGTGGCCATGCATTATCTAAACAAAAGAGGAGTTGTAGGGTCACTACCTCTTTGCAGAGAGGCAATGCAACTCTGGTATTGAGCAATTCAAGAAGGAATCTCTTTAACGGCAGTTCACCTAGCTGGGGAAGAGAATATGACGGCAGATGCTCTGAGCAGGCAGAGCACGGTGTCCCACGAATGGGAACTGGCTCATGAAGTCATTCAAGAGATCTTCGCCCTTTTGGGAACCCCTCAAGTGGACCTATTTGCGACCGGAATCAACCGGAAGTGCGAAAGGTATTGCTCAGGGGAATTTTCCCCGAGAGGAGCCCTGGGGGACGCGTTTGTGGTGGAGTGGAATTTCCCACTATTGTATGCGTTCCCTCCGATTCCCGTCATTCTTCAGATCATCAGGAGACTGAGATGCTTCGGGAGCCACATGATCCTAATTGCCCCGGATTGGGCCAGGAGAACGTGGTACCCGGACCTTCTAGACATTTCCATCTGTCCCCCAGTACGTCTTCCTCAGAGAGAGAACCTTCTCTCTCAAATGGAAGGTCAGGTTCTCCACCCAGAGGTCAAAACGCTCAACCTTCACGCTTGGTATCTGAAAGGCTGAGATACAAGGATTGGAACCTTCCAGATGACGTCATGGAGGTGTTGCTTTCGGCAAGAAGGCCAGCAACAAAGTCTCTATACCGTTGCCGTTGGAAAAAACTTGGCAACTGGTGCAGAGAAAAGAAGTTCGATCATTTTCTATGTTCTTTTCCGGAAGTACTGTCCTTCCTCCTGACCCTAGCACATAGAGGTCTAAATGTTGGAACCATTAAAGGTTATCTTGCAGCGCTTTCCATCTTCAAGCGCTCGTCGGAAGAATGCTCCTACTTCAAAATTCCTTTGATAGTACAATTCTTGAAAGGACTCACTAATGTGTTTCCTCCTTACCCATTTCAAGTGCCAATTTGGGATCTCAATTTGGTCCTACAATTCTTAATGTGTTCTCCTTTTGAGCCTTTGCACACTTGTCCATTAAGTTTACTGACATGGAAAACTGCTTTCCTAGTTGCTTTAACATCTGCAAGAAGAGTGAGCGAATTGCAGGCACTGTCTTCTGGGCCATCCTATACTGTGTTCCAGGACAGAGTTGTGTTGAGGGTTAAACCCTCATTTTTACCAAAAGTGATATCTGATTTTCATTTAAGTCAGAGAATTGTCTTACCCGCATTTTATCCTCCACCTCATCCTAGTAAGGAGGAGGAAAGATTACACAGGTTGGATCAGAAAAGAGCTTTAAGCTTTTACATCTCAAGGCTAAGCTTCGAGTGGACAATCAACTGTTTATTGGCTACAAAGGAAAGAAATTGGGTCTGTCAGTAACAAAGCAAACAATATCACGCTGGATTGTGCTTTGTATTTCAGAATGCTACAAGTTAGCACAAAAAGACCCACCAGAAGGTCTAAGGGCTCATTCCACCAGAGGCATTGCCTCTTCAACAGCCCTACAAAGAGGTGTTCCTATAAGGTCCATTTTTGAAGCAGCAACTTGATCCTCGATGCTTACTTTTTCAAAATTCTATAGCCTGGATGCTTCCCAGTCTAAGGAGCTTCATTTTGGAAAAGCAGTACTATACTCAGCCATCTAAGGGTATCGAAAAATCTAACCCCTCCTCCAGAGGAATTGTCCATACTGCTTTGGGAGTCTATCTAAGATGAGGAATACTTTGGAGGACACAATCCACTCGAAGAACAAGTTACTTACCAACTGGTAACGTTCTTTCGATTGGATTCTCCAGCGTATTCCTCATCGCCCGCCCATCCTACCCCGCTGTAGATTTTTCCGGGCTATTGCCACTCCAGTACTCGCAAGGCAAATACCTGTCTGCCGGCACAGTCTATACAGTGAAAAATCAATAATGAAGGGGGAAAAACAGAACTGAGGCCAACGGGCGCCGCGCGTGCTACTTATACACCCGATGACGTCACCCTCGACGGAGGCCTTCGAGGGACCATCGACTCGACGACATCGACGCACGGCGCCCTCTGCCGAATTTTCTTTCCGAAGCAGCTAAAGCTGGATGGAATACATCTAAGATGAGGAATACGTTGGAGGAACATCCAGTCGAAAGAACGTTACCAGTTGGTAAGTAACTTGTTCTTCTCACACACAATACTACACATAAAATGCACCCTAGTTCACAACAGTCACATTTTTACTATTGAAAAACAAAGACCATGTGACATTGTCAAAGCTTGTTTTAATTCTAAATGTGCAGTTTCTTAGAATTTGGGCTTCAATTTTGCTTTTTCCTATAATGCAGTATAGCAATCAGTATTGTAATGGGTATTTTGTATTGTATTTAAAATGTTATGAATAATGTAGTGAAGGGGATTAATTTGATAATCAGAGACCTAATCACATTTTAAGGAATTGAGACAAGACGAAAAGGGATGCAAGTTTTAGAATCAAAACTGTTTCCCAAATCTCTTTATGAAGAAGCAGACAGAGTACCTTTCATATAAAGAGTGTCACCGAGCATGCCATTTACTGATCCCCAAAACAAGCACACTTCTGACCTGTTGACTTTCATTAAAACTATATATAAGTGAAAACACATAACTAAAGTAGAGAAATACCAACCATCAGAAGGGCTTCTTTTCATACAGCCTTTATTTATATTTGCAGAGATGGACAGCCCAAAGTTTCAACAACAAATCTTTCCCCTTGGACATGTCTACAACTACCACCGGAAATATTGGAATGAACCTGGTCCTACGTCAAGGCTTTCTGAAGGATGGAGAAGGCTATACATTCACCCTTCACGTCACTGATCCTTCCATGGATGAGGAGGGATATGCCTCTATAGACCTGCTCCCCAACAGCCCGCCCTCAGGAGGCCACTGCAGGGTCTTTCCCAATGACACTCTACATGCATTGACTACAAAGGTTCACTTTGAATGCATGGGTAAGAGGTGGTATTCAAGCAAATCTAAAATGAATCCAATACCTAAGCTGGTTTCTCAATTAGGAGGTTTCACCATTATCTTTCTCACTTTTTTCTCTCTACTGCTGTCTCTTTCCCATCCTCTTAATAGTGCCCCCTCTTTTACCCTCCCTATGATCTCTTCTTTATCTTTGCCTCTCTCTGGTGTGTTTCTCATGTGACATTACTTATAACATCGTAAATCATGTTTTACAAAGGTGAGGGAAAAGAAGAGGCCATTTCAGATGGGTGGAGGATGTAAGTGCAAGGAGAATATTTTAGGCCTATTCAACTTGTTATTTTTGAACATTCTGTATTTGCATTGACATAAAGTAGGGGAGGTGGAAACAGGAACTACAGGAAGTGATCACTGTGTGCAGCACTTTACCATGCTACAGCAAAAAAAGGGCAAATATTTGTGCAACATGTCCACCTAGGGATCTTTTGGTTTTGTAACATTAAAGGTGACAAGTGTAGAGGCGGGAAAAGGAGACTTCAAAATACACAATCTCTGTTTTGTTTAATATGGTGTGTTAAAGTTATGTTAAGTTCTTATTTGCTTATCCATGGGCCACAGTATGTCATGAAATGAGCCATCTTGCTGGTGTTTGGCACAATTAACAGTTATTTCACAAATAGCATCTTGATTCCAGCCGTAGAGCTTAGTTGTATGCTGAACCATGTTTTCAAAATGTACTACTCAAGGTTATTTAGCCAAAGTAATAGGCAGAATTCTTTTTAAAGACCTAAAATGTGCAAACTTTAACTTTACAAAAAGATTGGTGCATCCCGAGGTCCCTGTTGCTCGCTCCAAGTATGGTTCCGGGAATCCAAAATCCTGCATAAGCATATCTAAGAGCTTATATCCAAGCATGATATCTGGAGAGCTGCAAATGACAGGAGGATATGGGGACCTCTCTCAACCTATGCCAGGAGGCCTACCAGTTACCAGAGCCAGTCCTGCCCCTGTGAGAAACCTGAAGGTACTCTCACATCTACTCGCCAGGGATCTTCTGTTCAGATGGCCAGACAAGGGCCATCGCTTTTGGATCCCGACCCTGTGGGGTGGACAAGCGAGGGAGGATCACCTGGGTGGAGGGTCCTTGGGGATTGGCGAGAGGGTGCCTGAAGGTGAGTGTCAGGTTCCAGGGTACTGGTGGCTTACTTCTGCTGTTTTGGGTGGTGGTTGAGTTAAGTGCAATACAATACTTCCTTGACTTCATGTTGGACAGCTGATATTCTCCCAATCCATGATGGTGAACTTCCTGCTCAGTAATAATTGGCTACAGATTACTACAGGCTATTGTGATGCAGTTTGGAATTTCTGGAGAGGTTCTAAACTGCCTTTCATTCAAGATCAGCCAAGAAATGGTCACAGTGCTTAACAGCTCCAGAGTTACTAGTAGAAACTAGAGAACTGAAGACACATCTTCTTTGGCCAACCTACAGAAAACAGCCAGAGATAATCTCAGATAAGTGACAGTGAGAAAAATCGAAGTAGTGCATGGGAAATGTTTTGGAACTTAAGAGAAACTAATGGCAAGCATGTTCTGAGTAGATCCTTATCTCCTTAAGGAAGTAAAAGACATTGGGACTCATTACGAGTTTGGAGGCAGCCATGCCCTTAAGAAGGTCATGGCTGCCTCCAAAGTCGGGTCCGGGTTCCCTGAATGGGGAAATACCGGGCCATTCCGACCTTGGAGGGCCCGGTATTTCCCCATTCAGGGAACCCGGCCCATCCACATTCCCATTTGAGCCCCAATAGGGCTCAATGGGAATGGGGAGCATGCTAACAAAGGGCCCATTAATGACGGGCCCATTGTTAGCATGCTGGGCCGCTCGCGGGACCCCCTAAGGATGTCTGGTAAAACAACGGATCCAGAGTGGGTCCCGCAAGCGGACCTCGTAATAGGGCGGTAAGGGGTTAAGGGCTCCGGCACCTTTACCAGCGCCGTTAACCCCTTACCACCCACCTCATAATGAGGCCCATTATCTTCTAATCTAAAGGATGAACTGTTCATTTATTTTATTAGTTGTAAATAAGTTGTTATTAACCTACAGTTTTATTTGGAAGCGTGCGTGCATAAGCTTCAGAAGCGTATGTTTGAACTATTGAAGTAGCGCGCAAAGCTTATTAAGGGAAGCGTTTAGTTTTCCATTGCGCGTCAGAACTTTCCTTGCGTTCGCGCAAAGCACCTAGCAGTGTGCCCTGTGCGTCGGTCCAGTTGAGGAAGCTGCGTCAGGCAAAATGCAGTAGTTATGTGGCGTAGTTACTAAAAGAGAACGAGGCAATGGAACGCGGTTGTCGGCTGAGGTAATAGCTGTGCAGGACGTGTCGAGTTTGCAGCGAATGAAGAACAGTTTCGAAGACTTCCCCGTTTTTGGCGAGTCAGTTTCCAGGTACGCGCAAGCAAGTTATCAGTCGCAAAGTACACACAAGCGCAAGCAAGTTAAGGCAACAGTAGAGGAAGAGAGAAATTGTTGTTTATTTTAAAAAGGAAGCAGCCGAGTAAAAGCAAGGACTAATAGTGAAACTAGCAACGTGAAAAGGACTTTTCTAATGCTGCAAGAGGAAGCAAGCATAGATGCTATGTGTAAATTAAATTCAGTTAGGAACGTGCTCACAGTTGTTTTCTGTTTGCTGATTGTTTAGTGCCAAGAGTTAGAGCTACAGTTCAATGTAATTTACAGTAAGGGATTGAAAAAATAGGAAAAGGGAACTAGAGACTGCATTTGGACTCTGGAAAGAGAGCAGAGAAAGTATCCCAGACATAACAGTGAATAGGAATACTGGAAACAACATTGTTAATAAGAGGGTTTCTCTCAGAGGTTAAGAAGATGCAGGCACAATGAGCATTACAGCACAGCAGTTTTGGGACTGATTGCAAGTGGCAGCAAGACAATAATTCTCAAGCACCCAAAAGGCCTCTAAGCTTAAAGCAGAGGTAGTCAGGTAGCTAGAGGGTCAAGAGTTGGAAAATAATAAATTCAGTGCAGATGTAATTCTTTGAATGTTAACTTGAGATGTGTTATTTGCAGGTTCTCCAGTGCTCCAAGAGTTAAGGAGACTGGAGGGATCCTGACCGGTTGTTATTTTCTCCACTTCCCCCTTTTCCCCGATCTGGTCAATTGATCAGTTGTACATTTGACTGCTGGGTGTACTGGTTTGGTGGATTAGGTGGGCTATCATCTGCTCCTGCAGGAACTTCAGCATTGGGACCTGATAGTGAGACATGGTATCCCCCTTCACTAACACTGACCTACCCGACCCTCGCTCAGTCTTCATGGGATATTGTCAGTGCTTTCCAGTTTTTCCCTATACTCTTCCATCAAGTTCTGAGACGAGGAAGAGGCAGCTAAGACTAATGCACACTTCCTATTGTAAACACCACTCTGGTACTGGGCTGAAGAAGAGTCCCCTGCATGCACTTAGTAATGAAGGTCAGGCATGTCACACTAACAGGCTTACACAAGGTCAGGCAACTGAGTCTAACCCTTTTCACCTGCCGCATGTTAGTAATGATAAAGAGTATAAAAGCTGGAGCCCAGAAGCAGAGAGAGGAGAGAGAGGGAAGAGAATCCGCTGTGTTGGGACAGAGCCAAGGAGCAGAGACGCTGGCAACGATTCCCAGGGACATGCCAGAGGAGCGTTGCAGGCCCGGGAACCCTCTACTGTGAAGGTGGACAGCAGGCACTGCCAGGTAGCAGAGGAGAAAGAAAAGCTGTCCGTGCCCAAGCCCGGGTGCAGCTGGCGCTGCAGAAGATGCTGGGGATACGGACCGTGTGTGAAGCCGCACAGAGGTGCCGGGCCATGTCTGGAAACTTGCCATTCAGGGAGAGCCACTGGTTGGAGCCGCAAATGCCAATAAAGCTCAGGAGAAACTGAGGAGAAGAAGCACTCTGAAGGAACTTTAAATAAGTGATGGTTCCTGCATTTAAGTAAACTCATATTTAATACCAAACTGAAAGAAAACCGCTAATTGAGTAAACCCAAGTGAATGCTACCCATATTAAATACTGAACTGAAGGAAAACCTCTAATTGAATAAACACAAGTAAATGCTACCCATATTGAATACCATTCAAACGAGCACAAGTAAATGCTGCCTGTAATGAATGCTGAACTGAAAGAAAGCTGTCAAATGAGTAAACCTTGATATGCCGAATGGTGAATGTTGTCTGTGTCATCTCTCTTGATACCATGCTTGTTTCACACCCCATAGGCAGGAATGGCAGAGTTGGGAGGGCCCCACTCTCTGTCCTACATGTGCATGGCTTTAAATGTCAAGTACCACTGTCAAACACTTCATACCTGTTCTACACAATACTAGCCAGTCTATTACTCCCCTAGGACTACAGCTACCGGGAGTCCTTGTGGTCAATGCCTAACTTAAACACTGACCGTGGGAATAGGCGGCAGAGGGCGAGGAAGCAACAGAAAGCCGCACCTATCAAACCGCCAATTGGGAAACTCCATCAAAAGAGGACACAAACTATAACAGTGATTTTGTTCATAGTTGGACGCTGTTGCAAAGTGCCAGTGTACCTGAATACAAAAAGGGAGCCAGGCTTAAAGCCTGTTTTTTTTTTACTTTCTGACTCTTGTAATCTGGCCCAGGGGGAGAAAGAAGGCAGTATTTGGCCTGGGGAACGAGGTGATGCAGAATGCTAATCTTGAGGGAAGGAAGAGGGTAAAAGAGGGCAGGTGTCCGATCTGTGTGGATTGTTCGGGTGAGGCCAATGGAGGAGAAGACAGACCAAGGGACCAGGCAGAGGAAGGATGGTGCAGTGGAGCAGGAAGTGGACTTAGAGAGAGCTTGTGTACGGTGAGGGTTTAGTTGGTGAAAGTTAGTGGTACTTGGGTGTGAGAGTATGTGTAAGATGAGTGAGAGTTAGTGAGAGTGTAAGGGAATTTATAAGTGAAAGTGAGTGAATAAGGTAAATGAGAGAGTGCAAGGAAGGTAACTTGGGAATAAGGTAGGGGTAAAGTGTAGGTAGAGGAGAGTAGGAGGCGAGGGGAGAGGAGTGTAGTGTGGTGAGAGGAGAGGGTAAAGGATAGTAGTGGAAGGGGGAGTATTAGAGTGTTGTAGGAGGGAATAGAGAAGTGTGGTAGGATGAGAGAATAGTAGAGAGTAGATTGGCGGGAGAGACACCGAGAGCAAGAGAGAGAAAAAAGCGAAAAACTGTAAAATAGTTAGTCGGTAGAGACAGAAGACAGAGAGACGATCAGGGCGAGGGCTAAGGGCATGAGAGGGAAGTACGAGTGAATCCTGGGCAGTTGGAAGACACCTATTCAATTGTAGAGATTATTGCTATTTTGTAGGAAGCCTGGATAGGATTCACCTTGGAATTCCCGGAGGGAGACCATCACAATTAGCCAATCAGCTGTAGATAGTAGGGGTTACTAATCGCCAGTGACTATCTTAGGGTTCAAGGGTACATGGGCTACGGAGGGAAAAGCTCATTGGCAACGAGAGGGAGGTATGACCCTTAGTGAACCCTTTCTCCAAAATCTTAATAAAAACCCCTGGCTCTCCCTTGAGAGTTGGTGTGTTCTTGAGGCCATCATTGACACCTCCTCATTGGCATGATCAGCTCTTCTGTCATCTGTGCCACCAAAACCGGATGACAGAAGCTATCTTCAGTTAACCCCACTGTAGCAGTCTTCGCCTGCAATTAACGAGTGCAAGACAAGTGTCAGTGTGTAAGCCATGACAGGCAAACCTCCTTTGAGAGAACTAGGCACATCTTTGAGGAAAGGTAGGTGGAGGAGCTAGAAGTCTAGCCCTTTGAGCTACATCCCAGTGCTACCTTTAGGCAAAGGTTTTTGCCAGCAAGTTGGTATAGAAGATCAGTTGGAGGGTTTTCTGGAACAGTTTGCACAAGAATTGCAGGAAAAAAGAGGTCTAGATAGCTTGCTCTAGGAGTGAACTTGGGGTCATTTAGAGTTGTGAAAGCCAGGACAGTGCACATGGTAGGCTTAGCAACAGCATTATAACTGAAACCTTACACCTTGACAGATCTCTTACAGCCAAAAGTCAGTAAAATAGCATTTCTACTCTTGAGGGGTGTGGCTAGGAGCTATAAGAAAGTTGAACTCTAAGGCCAAGTGCCCGAAATCGACAGTAATATCCTGATTTACAGCACACTGGGTACGGCTACTGATGCCGATGGTGTAAGGGAAGTGAAGGAGCAGTTAAATAATGTGGCAGAGCGTGCCAAGCTCCTGATTGCAGTCTTTCTTTCCATCGAAGCGACAAGCAGGGCTGTCATCTTGGACAAGGTCAGGTGTGGGAAGAATGAAATGGTGTCCTCAGAAAAGGAGGGAACATGGAAGTGCCTTCAGAGAAAAAACGAATCGAAGCGCATTGCTAACCAGGAGTAGCCGCCACTGGCGAACACCTCAATCGTGGCAGCATCAACGAGTAAATTCAGTTCAGTGAGGCTGTGGGGAGTTCTGAGGAGACGGCGAATGAGAGGACTTACGGGCAATCCTGATTGAGCTTTAGAAGGCCCTGGGGAGCTGTGGTGAAGTTGAGAGCAGTGTTGGGGATGCATACACACGCTAAGGAGAAGGATCCTGGGAGCTGGCATTTGGTATACACGAGCTGCAAGGAGACAGCAGATCCTCCCCTGTAGGGGCAAAGGAAGGAATGCTATGGGCGCAGTTTTCAGGAATTTTTTTGTGTGCTTCTGATGAAACAACTGCATCCGGGAAGATACTGTGCAAACTATCGTTAGGGGGTCTGTACCCTCCATTTTGGTGAGGTGCTTTTAGTGATGGTAAAAACCCAGCAACAAATTGAGCAATGTGTAGGCTCCAAGGACAAACTTAGCACGCCACAACCGCGCAATCTCCTCGCTCAGTGCCTGCGTTAGCCAGAGAGGGGGTTAGCTTGGAGGGCCTCTTGCTGGCCATACAAGAATCCAGAGTGCCATTAGGGAATAAGATCCTGGAGGTGGGTACGGACGACTCACTGATACAGGCCGATTTAGGCAAGGTGAGTGAAAGAGTCACGGAAATGAAACAAAGAGTCATCGGCATGGAGGACTCACTGGCAAAGCTATAGAATAAAGCTATAGGCCTAGTTTGGGCCACTAGGACCCTTTAGCATAGTGCTGAGAATGCAAAGGGGAGATGCCTACGTTGTAATGTACCGGGATACCGAAAGGGGAAAAAGGGCCCAAGCACAAAACTGTTCATGGAAAAATGTATCTTGAAGACCCCATGGATCAGAGCACTATCTAAATTGTTTACCTTCAAATGGGTGCATAGAGTGTTAGGGAGGATCCCACACCCTGGAGCCCCTCCATGAGTGATAGTAGCCAGATTTCTCAACTTCAGGGACAGAGATGCGGTACTACAGGAGGCACACAAATGTGGCCAGTTTAAGGTTGGGCATTAAACATCCATTAACCATAATGATTGCTCTCACCCATTCAATTTTAAATGTAGAGGATTTACTCTAAATGAAAATAACAGTAACATACATTCAATACAAAAATCATAACATAGTTGATTCTGAATATCACATATTATAGTATGTCTATCCTAGCCGACACATGTTTCAACCTTCTCAAGGCTGATATTTGACATAGAACTTTCAACAATTTCCAAAGTTCATGATGAACAAAGTTCCAAGTTCAACTACTTTAGTGCTCCATATCTAATGCAACATATAGAGTAACATTAATAAAATGCAAATTTGTCCATATAATAAACAATATTTTGTATGCATATATATTGTTGAGGAAGAAGACAAAGGGAACAGAGAAGTAAAAAAACAGAGAGATAACATATCAGACACATGTCATGAATTATGATATACTTCACACACATTCTTCAAAACCAATCTTAACTTCACTCCTTTATTTGTGACCCCTAATATTCCAAACTTAAACGCAATTTGAAGTATTACTTGCTTATCATTCACCCATGGGTGCCCTACTTGTGCTGTTTCCATTACCACTCTTACATGTAATCCAAAAATGCCCATCACAATGGAAGTTAATCAAATTAGGTACTCACCATAGTACTTCCTTTATTTCATTTATAAAGTATTTTAACTAGGCTGTTGGCTGGTATCTAAAAAACGATGGTTGAATGATCACTTGGACCATCCTTCCAATCACTGTGCTCACATTTTATAGGAATGAAATGTACCTGGTTACTCACCCGTAGTATGCTCCCCTCAAAATAAATGGGGTTTGTTGCCTAATTAGTACTTCGATCATGTAGTGATCTTTCAAATTAAAACTCAATTTCAAATTGGTTGATTATACTAGTGTTGCCAAAGTTCATGATAATCTGCTTATAAATATTTACATTCTTTTGAATGTTAGCCGCAAAAACCTGGAACAACATCCCAAAAGAAATAAGAAACACTGAAGATCACCTAAAATTCAGGAAATCACTAAAAACCTGGCTCTTCAACACCACAGACTAAATCTGGAAACCAAAACCGGAAAAAGGATGACTAAACCGGAAAGGACACAGACATCCCCGACCAAAGAGGGTAACTCCCACGGCACTTGGACGGGTGACACCAGATAGACGAACACAGGCGGCACGCACGGAGACTGAGTCAACTACCCCAGACAATCCCACCTACACTTTCGCCCGCCCCTTAGTTACCGCCAGGTACCACAGTGGTGTGGAATTGTCGAGATATTGGCAATCACCACACTACCTGAGAGACTGACATTGGCAGGTGCACTGGCCACAGGAGTATAAAGGGAGGATAAGGGGAGCTATGAGAAACCATGTTAGATGCGGGGGATCAGAGGAGTAAGGAACCTTATATGCCAGTCGGACCAAGATCAGGACAGAGCCGCATCAGGGGAGACTATGCAAGCCGAGCGCCTCAATTCAGGATAGAGACGCAAACTAACCAACCCTATTAACAATTTCCCTCTCTGCATACACCTCTCAAACTCCAAACCAAACACAACCAAAACCTACAGCACAACAAACCCCACAAACTTCACTACATTGCAACAACAAAACAAAAAACACATAGTCTTGACAACAGTACACAGCGACTAACGGCCGCAAACACCCCAGGCCTAGGCCGCCAATAGCACATCACCGCTCTCTTGCGCTTTACCTGCTTCCTCCTATTAGCCCAACCTCCCCTCCTCTTTCAGAGCCGCCAGAGCGCCAGGGGACCACTCCAGTGGTGATAGTGTGCGGTACAAATGTCCTTTAACATTAACATTAACATTGCTGTAATAAACATTAATTGAATACAAATTGAAATGTCTTACCAATATTTGATAATGTCCTATTCTGAATCAAACTGCCGGGATCGACGTGCCACATTCTTAACAATTGCGGTCGCCATTTTGGGTCTATTTAAATGCGTAGAAGTGACATCACGTGTACGTGGGGCGTGACGTCACTTCATGTCACTTTGTAAACATGTTTGTGACAATGTCTGCAAGTCGCTGTAAACGTCTATTTAGTGTTTGTGTCTTTATAGCTGTCAAATATAATCCCTTATTCGAGCCTCTTCCATATTCTCATAACACTCATCTCTGCTATATTTAAAATATATTACCAAATTGATCTGCAGCCCCCCCCTATCAACTGGAGTTGCAGTCCAGTTAATTCAAATGCTCTGATTACATTCTAGACATGGCAACTGATCCTATTCTGAAACAAACTCTACTTTGAAATAGCACAGCACATTACTGAATACAGTTGTTTCCAAAACTTTATAGTTAAAAGAAATGATCATCATATTCAATGTTATACACTTGAATATTAAAATAAGTGATGTCTCCATATTCCTAGGTCAATTTGATCACACATACGCTCCTAATATAAAGTGTGTTCAAGGTTTGCATGGGTGGAGTGGCCCCTTGTAAATGGCCTCTAGGTTCAAATGCTAAATATCCAATATTTCTGTCAATTGTTGATATCTCAGACTCGTCAGTTTGTTCAATTCATTATACAAGATCCATTCTGTATTAGACACATATAAATGATTTCAAACTCCTCCCATCATTGAGTTCCCTAAAGATGTACATTTCCACTACATAGGCATTCCAAGAGCAGAATAGCAAAAGACAAGGGCAAATTCCACATTCCAATAATACTGTACTTTATGTACAACAGACTGTTGTCTATAGAAACACATTGTTTTTGTGTTCCTAGTTAAGGGCCACAATTGTGCTTCGTAGTTTACATATTAATCTGGATTCAAGTTGTCTCAACAACAATCTTTGGTCCCCTCCTCTTTTACCACACCTGGCTTTCTGTAGACTTATAAATCTCCTCTTGCCTTTCTCGTCCATCTGATGGCTTTCCTCCAGTGAATGGCCAAGGGTAGTCATGGATCCGGGTGGATCAAACTTGGCAAATGCTCACGGATACGCACTTTCAACAACTAACTTAGTTTTGCAGTTAATGAAGTTTTTGATATACATTTCCATACCATCATTGAATACAAATATATCACAATTTGGATGTGCAAATCTTCACATACTGCAATTCCCATATTTGTAAAAGACCTTCATCATTCTCAACCAATCGCTCCCATTCACTTCCTGATCACTGATTGTTTGCGAATACGATGCACTAAGTTTGTTTTTAATTGTTGGCATTAATGTTACAATATATGTTGTATTAGATACGGAGCACAAGAGTAGTTGAACTTGGAAATTTGCTCATCATGAACTTTGGAAATTGTTAAATGTTCTATGCCAAATATCAGCCTTGAGAAGGACCGAGAAGGTCAAGACACGTGTCGGCAGGATAGGCATACTATAATATGTAATATCCAGAATCTACTATGTTGTGGTTTTTGTATTCAACTCATGTTATTGTTAATTTAATTTTGAGTAAATCCTCTACATTTAAAATTGAATGGATGAGTGCAATCATTATGGTTAACAAATGCTTAATGTTTTACTATGATTTAAGTTTAGAGCAAGGCCTATGTTAACCTTAACTGCAGCCAATCCCCTATAACTAATCAGTGATATCACGCACACAAGAATCCAGATGTGCCCATATTTGGTACCTGAGTTTAAGGTTGGGCCCTCAAATATCCTGATCTTCCCTGACTTTACTCAAAGAGTTTCAGAAGCAAAGGAGATCCTTTAACGCAGTGAGACAAAGATTGTGGGAAGTGAACATCAAATATATTATGTTCTTTCCTGCTAAATTGAAAGTCTTTGCGGATGGGAAAACCATTTTCTTTATGTCAGCACAAAAGGTTTGGGATTGACTGGAATCCAGGAACCCCTGAGGTCTCGGACTGGGAATGCCAAACAATGTTGTGGAAGAGGACTCCACTAGACACGCCTAATGGCCCGGAGGACTGTGCTGGTCCAGTTCTTGATCTGGTGGAGAGTGGAAGATGGGCACATGTGCTGGATTGCTATAACAGAATTTGATTTGTTGGAAATTGGTACCCGTATAGCTTATTCGGAGGTATAGGGGTGGAGGGGTGGAAGTAAATGCTGTGTGGTACTCAGTGCGAATATGCTCTTGGGGCAGGGGATAATGTCTGTTCTTGCTGGCTTTTTTTGTTTTAGGGGTTGGAGGGATACATTGGCAGATTTGATGGGAGGAATGGTTATTGGTGTAATTGTTGCTCGGGAATCCTGTGAGATATATTAGTAAGTGGAAGATTCATGAGGGGTTGGCTGTGGTCAGGCTCTCCCGGACCAGCGTTCTGAAGTGTCTTGATTAGGTCTGATTGGGGATCTCAACAATAGTGGATATTCATTAAAGGAATTATGAAGGATCCACTGGGACATTATCACTTGATGTGTCTATTTCTATGACTCACTGGTTTCATTCTTGTCTCTCCAACCGTTACTTCTCCGTATCTTCGGACTGGCACACTTCCCCTTTCCAGCATCTCCAATATGGTGTCCCTCAAGGTTTGGTGCTGGGTCCTTTTACTCTTCTCTGTTTGTACCATTCGTATATTTTCTGTCATTGAATTGCTCAATCTTTCATCTCATTTCTGTGCAGACGAATCACAAAGCTTTTTCTCCTTCCCGACATTTTCAGACTCTTCATGCCACTGTCTCATCCTGTCTTCCTGCTGTCCAATCCAGCATGTATTCCCACTTTCTAGATCTTAATCCCTTGAAAAACTGAGATCCTCTACTTTCCTTCTGTTTCTCCCACTCCTCCTCAACCTCTTTCTGGTATCTGTTTTCCCCCCTGTTTCGGTTTCCGAATCTTTTTCTCCTTCTCAACACTTTCTGACTCTCTTCATGCCGCAGTCTCATCCTGTCTTTCTGCTGTCCAAACCTGGATGCAGTCCCACTTTCGTGATCTTAATTCCTTGAAAACTGGGATTGTCTACTTTCTTTCTGTTTCTCCCACTCCTCCTCAACCTCTTTCTGTTATCTGTTCTCCCCCTTTCAGTTCTGCACGCAATCCTGGGGTCACTTTTGAACCATCACTTTCTTTTTCTTAATATATATCTTTGACTGCCCGCACTTGCCGCTTTCTTCTCCTTAATATATGCAAAATCCGCCCTTTCCTCTTCTGCCACGCTACTAAATTCCTTATCACTTCCTCTATTTTTTCACGGCTTCACTAATGTTCTGCTTTACTCTTTGGTCTTCCCTCCTCCCACCTCACTCCTCTTTGTTTTGTCTTTAGCTCTGCTATTAGTCGCCTCTTTCTGCTTGCCTCTCGTTCTTCTATTAGGTCATCCCTTATTTCTGCCATTCTCCTCCCCTATGACTCTCACCTCCTTTTTCACTTTCTTTACATTGTCTTCGAGTGCTACTATGGCCCTGATTCTCTCAACTCATCCTATAACCCCATAGGGTCCCTCCAATCTCAACATCTTCATCTTCTCACTACCTCCAACCCCCCTTTTGCGTCCTCACATTTCTGCGCTTTCTCCTTGCTCCCAAGTCTTGGAACCCTCTCCCGCCTGATTTCCGTGCACTTCCCTCCCTTTACATATTTTGTTCCTGTTAAAAGCTCATCTTCTCTCTTTGATACCACTCCTTAATTTTCTCCTTTGAAATTCTTTTTATCATCGCCTGTTTTTTTTTTTTGTACCGCATTTGATCTGTATGTAAAGTACCGTGGCAAAGGCGCTTTAGAAATATAAGTAAAATACAAATACAAACTATGGAATCCAGGGGGTTATTCTTCAGGGTTGTGGGTGCATTTGTTGGGTTGTTGTTGAGGTTTGCTGTGGGAGGAAGTGGGGCAGTTTGGGGTGGTATGTCAGGAGAAGGATGTAGACTGCTAAGGGAGAAGATGGGAAGTCGAAGGGGGAATGTTAGGGCCATGCTGTTGGTTATCTTGAAGTGCAACGTTGCTGAGATTGTGGGACAGGGATGGGGTCATTGGAAGTGACTATTGGAATGTTGTAGGGAAAGTCATAGAGATAGAGAGGTTTATTCTTTCTATTCTTATACCCATAGATCGTATTCCAGACTGGATTATATGTTTGTGGGAAGGGAGCACTTTACTTGGTTCTTAGACACAGAATAATAGGGGAGTATAGTCTCGGACCATGCCCCGTTGTTGACCACTCTGACATGGACAAAAGGGATACCGGTCATTTCATTGTGAAGACTGAGGGCTGAAACACTGACAGACTCTGTGTTCAGAGTTATAGCCAAGGAGGAGATATCCCTTTTTTTAATTAGAGGAATGCGGGTTCAATAGAGGATGTGGGATTGATCTGGGAAGCCGTCAAGGTGACGATGAGAGGGATGCTTGTAGTCTAGACGGTGGGCGTCCGCAAAGCATTTCATAGCTCCCTTGGGTAGGTGGAACAAACTATTGTTAGATTGGAGGGGGGAATTAATGAGGGGATCCCCGGTAGGGGAAAGTCTTTCCAGGGGAATAAGTAAACATCAGGACCTTCAAGAGGCAATACATAGGTAGGAAACGTCTTTGATAGAGTTAATTGGAAGTTCCTGGAATATACGCTGTTGAAAATGGGGTTTGGTTCAGTATTTATGCGAATGATTGATTGTATCCACCGTGACGTTAAGGCAAAGGTA
Organism: Ambystoma mexicanum; assembly: GCF_040938575.1. Taxonomy (NCBI): domain Eukaryota; kingdom Metazoa; phylum Chordata; class Amphibia; order Caudata; family Ambystomatidae; genus Ambystoma; species Ambystoma mexicanum. The sequence goes on along the minus strand of NC_090924.1, from coordinate 331,483,477 downwards.
TTTGTTAATGGATTGATTTCTGGATCCTTTACTCTAACTAAAGGCACGCAACAAGGGTTTCCCTTGTTGCCATTTTTGTTCAATTTGTTGTTGGAACCTTTAGCAGCATACATCAGACAATGTGAGGGAATTAAGGGACTGTGTTTAGGAAAAACAGAAGTTAAAATACTGTCCTATGCGGATGAAATGATGATTCTCCTATCAAATCCTGAAGTATGTGGATCCTTGTTGAAACAAATGTTTGAAGAAGTGGGGAAGCTGTCGGGGCACAAAGTAAATTGGGACAAAACTGAACTTTTTCATCTATCTAAAACATGTAATAAGGGAATTTTAAGGTCCTGGAATTGTAAATGGTCTCCCGGGGGTGTTAAATATTTGGGTATACATATAATTGGTGACTTGAAGGAAATAGTTCTACATAACATTGATAAGGTATTAGACAACATTGTGTTATCTATTAAAAGATGGGAGAGGTTGAACTTGAAACTATGGGAAAAAAAATGTATGCGATTAAAATGGTTTTGTTGCCTAAGGTTTTATATATAATACAATCATTACCTCTATTGATTTATTAGAAACAACTACTGAAGATTGACAAACTTTTTCAATCCTTTTTATGGGGACTTGGTAAAAGGCCTCGTACCCCGAAATATGTCTTGATGCAAAAAGTTGAAGAGGGTGGGTTTGGCTATCCGGATTTGGTAAAATATTATAAGGCCTTTTTGCTCAAGAAAAATTCATATTATTTTAGAGAAGAGAATGTTGAGGACTGGTTGGTAGAGCTCCAGGTTCTGTCCAAGTACGAAAAGATCTCAATGAAGGATAAAGGTAAAGAGGGTGATTATCTCTCATTATCGGGGCCATTCAATGCTTTATATGAGTGATGAAGTAGAGAGAGGGTGGGAAGGTGGGAGAGAGGAGTGAGATAGCACCTCCCTTTTTGTTTTGGTTTTCTTTTTTTTTTTCTCCTTTTCCTGTTGTCTTTTGTGGCGTTTTATGTGTGTTGGTGTTGGTGTGGATTTTATAATTGTTTCATTTTTTGCTAAAGTATATTGATATATTTGGGTAAGGGTATACTAGAATTTTGGATATCTATTACTGGTATTATTGAATGGTTATTGGTGTTGTATTCCATTTTTTTGTTATAATTCATTGAACTCTATGTGATGGAATAATTTTTTGATGGAAATCTAATAAAAAGATGAAAAAAAAGGTAGTTGCATGGCTTACAAGCCCTTAAGAAGCTTCTTCAGCTCTTCCCAGAGCCCACCCCCGGGAAGACAGGCATGTGATTGGACAGGTTAAGTATCTAATCCTGGGAGGGGCTGTGGTATTTAAGTAAATGTGTGTGAATTGTTTAGTGTGGGTTAGTTGAGTGGGGGCACAAAACTGATGAAGACATCAGAGAGACCAGAGGAGGTGAGTGCGACAGCAATGCAGAAGCTACCGGAGAGAGGGGTCTGTGGAGGATTTGTGCATGGAAGTAATGAGTGAATTGAGTAGGAGTAGAGTAGCCGAGTAGTGGTTGAGTGAGAGGTGGTAGTGGAAGGTGGTGGTCGTAGTAGTGGTAGTAAAAAAAAGTAGAGGCAGAGTAGTAGGGGCAAAGAGGTGGCATAGGAGAAAGGAGGGAGGAGAAAATAATAATGAAAGTACTAAGTTGTAGTGACAGGGAAGGAATTGACTAGCAGGTGGAGAGGTATCATCAAATGGTGGGGGCAAGAATGCGGAGTGTGTGACACAAGCGATAACGGAGTGGTGGGAGGAAAACGGCTAGTCCTCCAGCATAGAAGAGGAACAGAAGAGAATGTGCATGTGAGTGAGAAAGAGTTATAAGACCCCTAGGGAGCCAGGTAGCAACACTTTAGGGAAGCAACACTTAGAAAAGAGACATTAGGGGTCACCTGCCGCTAGCTACTATCCTCCCGTTACGGATGCCTGGGTTTGGGGTTGGGTGGGAGACCGGGGAAGTTGAGAGAGAGGCACGGCTCTAGCGCCAAGCTATCACCTCCCTTAGAACACAGTACACCGTAAATATCCCCTTTTAGGAACGTACAGCCATTGCAACTGCTGTATCAAGTTTAATAAACACCCTTGGACTATCAGACAGCGTGAGCATGGTTATCTGTGGCGGACATCCCGTCACACAGTACAAAGTTCTACCCTTCAGGTAGAATTTGGCAGCAAAAGTCTTCACCAAGGTTATGCATGCATTCATGTCCCACCTCCATCTGCAAGAAGTACACATGTATCTGTACTTGGATGACTGGCTGATCCAGGACCCCACTCCTACTCGGGTAAGGGACTCCATATAGCTGGTGTTTGAGCAGGAATGTGCGCTGGGCCTGACTTTGAAGATTGAAAATTCAAAGATTTCACTAACTTAGACACTGATATCTTGGAATTGTCTGGGTCTGTGTGTGGGTGAGAGAGAGTACATGCGCCCACAAAAAGACTTCAGAATTTGACATTCATTTACAAACAGTTTTTGAACATTGCTGCACTACCAGTGATAGAATTTCAATACCACCTGGGTTTAATGTCTTCCTGCATTCTAGTGGTACCACAAGCCTGATTACACAAATGCGCCTGAAACAATTGCACCAAACAGCACATTGATGCGCCGAGACACAACCGCTAACAAAATAGATTGCAATCCTGCTCTCCTTACACCCAGACCTACAGTGCTTGACTGCTCGAGAAGAACCTCAACCCGGGTGTTTGAGAATCGCCCACCTCACCCGAGTGGCGAATTGGCCACAGATGCATAATTGGCAGGCTGGGGAGTGGTGTTAGACAACTGGGAGATAAACAACCTTTGGAGCCCAAATGACCAAACTCATCATATACATTTTCTGGATTTAAAGGCCATTCTGCTTTGCATCTATATGGACAATAACAAAGCAATGTTCTGTCTGAACAAGCAGGGTGTTTTGGCCATTCAAATATGGACATGATGCCTGGATCATGCCATCGGGCTGATAGCCTGCCACTTACCAGTGGAAGAGAACATCAGCAGATACCCTGATCCGAATTGCGCGCACACCACCCGAGTGGCAAAATAACCCAAAGGTGCTGTGGCCTATTTTTCAGGAGTGGGTTACACCGATTGTATATATGTACAACAGGATGTGCAAACTATATACCTTTTTTGAAGGGGAAAGGACTACATTTGCTGGGAGATGCCTTTTTACTTCCATGGGATGGGCAGAACCTTCGAGTTTCCACCAGTCCCACTCATTCCGAGAGATTTACACAGGCTGAAATGCAGTCAAAACTGTTGCATGATCCTGATAACACCCTTCTGGTCGAAAAGATTTTGGTTCTTAGATTGCCAAACCATCAATTGCTGCACTCCTGAGCTCCCACCCGATTGGCCTGATTTATGCTGCATGCGACAGGGATGGGACGATACCTGAGCCCTCAATCACGCTGCTTGGCAGCTTGGTGTTTGAAGACTTAGTGCATGGTCATTCTGGGTAGTTCGACGAGAATAGGGAAATAATCACGGCAGCAAGGAAGGGTAGTACCAAATCTCAGTACAATAGCAAATGGACACACTTCTGCCATTGATGCCTAGAAAAAGGGAAAGGCCCACGAGAGGCAAACCAAGACGATGTGCTCTCGTTTATAACCAGGTAGGCAGAATCCGGAGTCTCCGTAGACTTCTGCAGGAAATACTTGGCAGCGATAGGGGCCTATTTGAAGAAAGGGCATAAGGTAATGACAATGGTGAATATATTGGTGGAAAGGAATTTCATTGGCCTACTGATGCACTTCTCTCTGAGACGGCTGCCCTATAGCCCTAGGACATCAACATTGTCTTGACGGCCCTCAGACAGAAGCCATTCGAGTCATAGGCGACAACAGCCTTGAAATTATTTGTCCCTAAAACAGTGTTTCTAGTAGCAATTACTTCTGCAAGCAGGATCTCCGAATTGCAAGCACTGTCTTTTGGAGACCCAGATATCCTTTTCCAATGTAGTATACAACTGCCGTTAGTTGTGGGTTTTTTGGGAGTCTCCCAAGATTATGGTGGAAAGGGGACGGGACGTAAGAGTACAGAAAGGTTATTCACTGTAGTGAGACTGGTACTCTTAATCCATACTCCTCTTTTCTCCAATTGCCTTCCCCTCTAAAATGTTAAGTCCGGAATGATAACGGGACACACATTTGAGTGGGGGGCGTGGAGGAGATGTTTCGTGGGGCAAGGATAGGGAATGCCCACTCTTGGAATTAAGAGAAAATCAAATCATGGTTTATTTGCAACGTTCTTCAGTCCCTTCCTCCATACCATGGGACATCACAAGAGTATGGAGGAAATGGGACTCTGGACTAAGAATATTAGTCTCACTACAGTGAGTAACCTTTTTGATTTATGAAGTGCAAACTTAGGGTGGTAGCAAAGGAGAACTGTAGAGGAGACAGAGTTACAATTAGCAAGACTGTATGAAGAGGAGGCCATGAGCACAGGATAATAGGGAACTAGCTGCTCAGGAAGTGGTGTTAGAAGGACGAACGCTGGAGGACAACTAGTAGTTATCACTTAGGCTGAGAGGTACGGGAAGAGCAGTGAGCTATTGCTGCTGCCTCTGAGGTCAACATTGGGGGATTATTCTTGTCTTGGGCTCAACTCTTCTCCCCCTTTGGCGTTATTCGCCCACATCTCCATTGTTCCTGTCTAAGGCAGTATTTTTTCATAAACTGTTAGAGCTCTTAGTTCTAGATTATTGTACTGATGTTTTTTTCTGAGGTTTCTCTTAACATCTGTAATTGCAGGATGGCAAGACTCTGAGGATGAAGAGGCCTCCCTGGTTTTCAGCCTCATCATAACACGCTGCAAGTCAGGCCACTGTGACGAGTTCTGTGTGTACAAAGGCAGCCGTTCAGAGCACAGTGCCTTCCTGCCCATTGGCTTTCACCAGAACCAGTACCTTGTTGATCTCTCTGTGGTTGTCCAGGACCAGAAGGGAGCTGCCATCGTTGCCATGAACCGGTAAGATAAAAAGTTGTCCCTAGTAAACTGTTCTCACTGCATGAGAAACAGAGGATATTGGCTACCTTCAGCTATATAGGGGCATTTGTTTATTATTTGTCAGACCTCAGCTGCTACAGTGAACTTCCATCATTTGTTTTTGTGGGTACACTAAATATCCGGCTGGCAGGGAGGCGGATCAGGTCAAGATTGGTGCATTTTCTCTGCTTGAAAGAGCAGATTGGTGTTGAGACACTTTCCTTCAAATGAAACAACCTATCCACCCCTTATCCACTGCCTCCCTGCTGGAGGACACCAAACTGCCCAGAATCTGGCATACTGGTGTGGAATACAGAAAAGGAAAAGCTTAGCTACCTGATATGGCGCATGACACAAGCCTCATATTTTTCAACATCTGTCATTTTCACATCTAATTCATGGCTTCTTTGTGTATGCGTGGGCTAAGGTATCCTAGATTAGATTGTGTTGCAGTCTGTAAATCTGGGAGATAGTTTAGATGGGAAGAGGATTCAGATCAGATGGGTAGACTTGATAGACTGCAGTGAGTGGAATGGAGTGTTACTTTGTGCACAAATAGGAGCGTTAGTCTAGGAAGAATGGTGTGAAGATGGTTTTTCAGAATCCATCCTGGTGTGGATTCTGAGAAGCCACCCTATTATAGAGAACAGGGAGAAGACCCTCATGTCTAATCAAACTCAGTTAAGGTAGGGTAGCAGAGCAGTAAGACCTGGACTGAGGAGGTTGTGAGAGTGGTCTAGGGCTACAAAGAGACACACACACAATAATTCAAGTTAGGTAGAAGATGTACAAAAATATACAATTATTTATTAGGCCTTTGAATACATTTTAAGCAATTAAATTGTAAGTATTGTCACACAGCTACTACCATACACACATATATACATTCATGGTTTAGGGGTTCTGCTAACAGAACACCAATGCTTTACCTTTAAAACAGTTAGGCAATAATAAGCAATGTTAGGAGCAACACTTTAAGTAACTGTTTATGATAAGGCAGGTGAGAAACAGAGCCTATACCAATAGAACCAGTGTGAGACAGGTATGTAAATTGTTAGAAAACAAGTAATACACCCACAAGAAAACCCAGATTAAGGTTTCTTATTCTAAGTCCAACCATTCTAGGAATTGTGGCTTAGTGCCCACATGTCACAAGTTCCACAATATGTACTTTGCAGGAGGGTTTACTATTTGATTTGCAAAGAAGATTTGCCAAAGGTAATGTTTGCAAGTAAATGTTTTAGAATTAGAAAAGCAAGTTAAGTAAAGGGCTTACAGTTCCTTCCCTCTCCCAATCCCACTACTCTAGCCAAAGCCCAGGGGGTATCCTTGGCCAAACCCCCACAATCTTTGCCAGACAAGAGGCAGGGTTAGGACATTACACCTATTCAACCCTATGTCTGGAGGGGTGTATGAATAGGTATGCAAACTCAGCCCCTTACTCCGATTTCTTCAGCAACCACTTCAGGGGTTCTGGAATCCGATGGGCCCACTTACTTCAAGGCTTTGTTCGGGCGATGGAGGTCCAGAGGACGCGGATGCAGAGGTCATTTATGCATAGGGATTTGGTCCAGCTAGTCAGTGGTTCTAACCTCTGACAAGACGGTTCTGAAGGCTGGACATCCTTGGCATGACAGGATGGAGACCTCCAATGAGCAGAAGACCTTCAGGTCACAAAGAGTAAAGCTGAGTTACAGTGGCAGTCATCACAATCAGGTGACGACAAGCGATCCCCATGGTGAGAGCAAAGGAGGCCCTGCACTGCTTCTCTTTGGTCAGGAAGCATGAAACTGCAGGGGCAGTTATCTTGCTCCACGAGTTTAAGACCTGCACAGGTCCAATGTTGAACCCGGATTGGAGACCTGTGCAGCAAGGTAGCTCAAGAGAGAGCTGGTCAGTATACCGGGTGGTCCAGGGAAAGCTCAGCAGGCCTGGATTCTCGAGCTGGGGTCAGAAAAGATTGTTCCCACCGGTCAAGGTTTCAAAGCACTGATGAGGGCCTTCTGGAGATCTGTAGAAAGGAGCAGGGCTTCACCAGGACTTGGCTGGTGGCAATGCTGGGTGGCTGCATCGCTCATCCTCGGGTTGTCAGCAGGCCGCACTTCTTCACAGAGGTCTTGGCTCTCATGATGATCTGTCAAATGGCTCCTTTTATGCAAGATTTGCACTGAAGTCAACCCAAAGCCCACCATTGATAAGGATCTGCACCATTCAAACTGGCAAGAGCTGTCCAATCATGGACAGCCTCAGGCCAACACATCTGCACAGCAACAGAGACACAGGACCCTCAAACTGGCATTCTTCCCCCTCTTCCAAGAAGAAGAGCCAACGTTCCAGATGTTCTCCGGGGCTGAAGCAGGTACCTTTTCTGACCCAATCTTCCACTCAGGAGGAATGGGAACAATTTTGCCAAAAGATGCTCGACATCTTCGCCAAGTCACCTTGGGCATCAATGCCTCTGGCTCTGGTGACGGCATTGTTGCCTTCAACCCAGATACAGACGGGACCTACTACATCTTCTGCAACCATCAGGGTAACTGCTCGGTACCAATCACACATGCCTACATGCTCGCCCTTGCTGAAAAGAGGTATGAGGTTTCCCTACGCCTGACTCCGCCTTTGTGCAATGAGATCTCAGTGTCAGTCCCAATTTCATCCTCGGCGGTGCAGGTCGGCATTGAAGAACCTCAGGAATATGCTTCTCTTCCCTTCCAACTATTCATATCAAAGATGTGTGACATCTACTACGCGGAGGGGGACCAGGTACCCTTCGTTTTGAGCCTTTGTTCTCCAGGTAAGAGAAGGACTTCCCGGAGAAATTCTATGATGAAGGTGAGGATGTCTGGAGACTGGCCCTGGACCTCCAAGAAGCCAGTGGTCTAGATATCTCCCCTGAACATTCTACTGTGTCCTACCCCCGGTAAGCCTAAATCATCTTCTCAGAGGCTGATGGCCAAGGTGGACAAAACTCTGGTATTATCTGCTCCGTTCAGGCTGAAAATTCAGTTTCCGTAAATGTACATCCTGGATGAGGGTCCCAGGAAAGAAACCCTACTACCCTTCAATGTGGCAGTAGAGGTTCCTGTGCTGGAAGTATCGAATAAGCCCACTTCTTCATCTTCAGTTGACAGGGAGCTGGCCAGGAAGCATCGTCCTGCCCTCTTTGACCCAGTCATTTTATCCACTCATGCCTCCCCGGAGAACTTGGTGGTGCAGTCTGTGGCTGCTAATGTTAAGTCTTCCATCTTTACTTCTCTTCCACCTGACAGGGAAAGAGACTGCATTCCTGGGGGAAGAAGGTGTTTGCGTCGGGGAACCTCGCCCTTCGCACAAGAAATGCATCTTGCACCTTGGCGAAATTCTCTTCTGGCCTGTGGTCAGCTGTGGCTAATGCAGCTGAACATATCCCTCAGGTGGATATGAGAGATGGCTTCCTGTCTATGGGTTACAGATGGCAGAGAAACCTCTCGCCAGATCCTGCAGTCGGGACTGGACACAGCTGACTGTGTAGGTAGATCAATAGCCACAAGTGCAATGCTCAGGCGCCGCTCTAGGATGAGAATGTCTGGCTTCGCACATGATGTCCAGGCTAAACCTCTGGACATTCCCTTTGATTGTCCAAAACTTAGTTGTGGTGAAAGCTGACGACACCCTCCAGAGATTTCAGGCATCAAAGGCCACAGCAAAGTCGTTGGGTATAGCCGTACAGCAACCCTCTGCACCTTTGGCAATGGGCTGGGGCTTTCACCCCTAAGCTTCCTATGCCCTCTGGGTTGAGGCAAGGTTGCTCCTGGAAGACATCATGGCAGGCGCTTCTGAAAGAGTAAATGTACCTCCAGAGGGGAAGCGACTGCAGCCACCGTCCTCTCAGCACCACAAAGAGCAAAACATCTGTTAGGTTTTCTGCCATGGTTCCCCTGTGGCGGGGAGACTTTTCCTGTTCAGCACGGATTGGTACAAGACCACATCCGATGCATTCACCTTACAGGTCATTCAACAGGGTTACTGTCTCCCTTTCGTGCAGTGTCCTCTGGCCCATGGCCCTTAGACCATCACCTTGCCTCTGGATCCCATCCTCTTGTAGTAGGTCTGTCAGCTTCTTTTAAAGGGCACAATAGAACTGATACTTTACTCAGAATGAGGCAAGGGTTGGTATTCCACCTATTTTCTGGTGCCAAAGAAGGAGGTGGGTTTGCGTCCAATACTGGATCTGAGGCTGATGAATTTGTTGCTGCGCAAGGACAAATTGAAGATGCTTACATTAGCCCAGATCCTGGAAGCCCTCGATCTGCAGGACTGGTTGGTATCACTGGACCTTCAGAAAGCAAGTGGTTCTGCTCCAGGGAGTTTCCTCATCAGGGAGCTCTGGAGACACACTGACTGTTGAGTGGAAATTCAACATTCTTTATGCATTCCCACCGATCTCTGTAATTCCGCTGTTTTTCAGGCGATTGCACCTGTTCGGAACCACGTTGATCCTGATCGCTTGGGACTGGGCCCGGAGGACGTGGTAATCCGGAGTTGCTGAATATATCCATCTGCCCTCGGTGCCTTCCAAGGAGAGTCTACTTGCTCCCCCAATCGAAGGGGCGGGTTCTCCACCCGAACCTCAGTAGCCTGAACTTTCATGATTGACTACTGAAAGGATGAGATCTAAAGAGTGGAACTTGTCAGACAATGTCCTTGATGTGCTCCTTTCAGCTTGGAGACGCACTACAAACTCTATGACTGCACATGGTGTAAAACGTTGGCTTGGTGCCAAGAGAGGGATATGGACCCTTTCCCATTTTCTGTTATCCCGTTTTGGATTTTTTGCTGCAATTGGCCCATGCAGGACCTGCAGATTGGCACTGTTAAGGGATACCTCACCACTATTTCAGTTTCCCCAGACCATGGCTCGTTCTTCATAATCTCCACTGTTTGAAAGTTCTTGCAGGGTTTGTGTAACCAGTTTCTCCAGCATGTGGTCTGGCATGGATTCACATGCTCATGAATATTCCCCGTCGTCAGGCTGGGAATCCTCGGTAAAGAAAAAATCGGTATCAGTTTCGTTTCTGATCTGTCTTTCTTAGTAGTAACCAATCACTGGTCTCTGGGTCATACTGCCCCCAGCCAATGACTGTCCTCTCCCTAAGCCCCGACCCTGGCAGCCATCCTCAGATATTTACCGCACGTTCAAGTGTTGGGAGTCCTCGTGCTATAGCTCTCAAGCTTTTACTGCATTTTGCGCTTTTTCAAAGAGATTTATCTCATTTTTTCGGTTAATCGAGCCTCAAGCTCCACCGTTTCTACTTCCAATCAACGGGGACCCGTTTTGGATTTACCTACGCCCCTCAAGGGTGAAGTTCTTGTCGAGTTACGCTTCTTGGAGGATTCCAGAAGTTTCTGAGGCCTACCTCGTGGACGAGAAGAACATGGCCCTGGAGAAGGGAAGCTTGACTCCCGGCAAACTGTTCAGGATCTGCCCTAGATGCAACCTACAAAATGTGTTCAAGGAGGACGAGCATTCGAAATGCCTTTACTGCCTCCACGAGGACAAAACGCACGCGGAGAAGGACTGTGCGTTTTGCTTTAACATGACGGATCGGACGATGAGGGATCGCCGGACCCGTCTTTCCAACTCGCTGGACGGCAAGAGCCCAGCAGGTGAGAAGAAGAAGAATAAGTCTGAGCGGTCTTCTAAGTCCTGTGAGGGCGCCCCGGCGACGGGGGCCCAATAGAAGGCAAAGCACTGTGAGTCCGCGGGCACCGGGAGCGCCAAACGGTCGGGCTCCTCGGCTGCCAGGCAGGGCGCATCTTCACCGACGCCATCAACCCCGAGCCAACGCTCTGGCTCGGGTAAGAGGAAATCTGAGAACCCGGCTAAGCTTCTCGAGAGGCCCCGGTCGATCTCAGAGGAACCGGCCGAGGGGGAGCGAGACGGAGACCCTCCCCCTAAGGTGAAGGCCTCAAGCGCGCCTAAGGCGGCGAAGGCCTTGATCCACCCGGCTAAGGCCTCTATTGAGGGAGTCGCTGCGGCACTGGTGAAGCTTGTGGAGGCTATCCCAGTGGAGCGACCTCGAGGCCTAGAGTTTCCCTGCCTCAGCGGAGGGAATCCTCTTTTAAGCCCATCGAGAAGACCCCAGTGAAGACCCCGGTGGAAAAAGAGGGGGGGCAGTGGCATTACGGACACAACCTCCGAGGAGGAACTGACCGAGAATTTGGAAGAGGCTCGGTCCTACGGGAGGAATCCCAATGAGGGGGCCGACGAGAGCGAGGGTGGCAACGACGGCGAGGTTCCCGTGGATGAGGAGCAACCGTCGTGCCCATCGCAGCCCGAGCCGCAGGACAACTCGGCGGCCATTTTGACAGCCCTCCAAGCCTTATGCACGGAGATAAGGATGAGACTGCCCCTACCCCCGACGGACGACCCGGCTGAACCGGGTCCATCGGGAAGCCCTCCAAACAAGAGGAGGAGAATTCATCCAGTGGCCCTTCAGCCCTCACGGCCTTCTCAGCCTTTGGCGCCTTCCCCGATCCCGAGGGACGACACAGGAACAGACACGGCCACGATGGGGACGGATGACGACGGGACTGACCTTCTGTCTCCGATCCCTCAGGCGTCCCCGCCCGACGAGATTGGCTCCTTCCACGCCATGATTGCCAGGGCATCCAAGCTTTTTCAGCTCTGCCCTGAAGAGAAGAAGAAGGAAGGCTTCCTCTACCAGCGGCGCAAGGCCAAGAGAAAGACAGTCCTCGCGGTGCCGTTGCTGGATGACATCTTGGACAAGGGACTTCCCCTTCTCAAGAACCCGTCCACGACACCTGCCAAGAGGGACCGGTACGAGAAGAAGTACTGGGTCCCCGATGCCGCCCGTTGTGCCATAGGGCACAGCCGACCCCGGACTCGGTCGTCTCTGCAGCGGCCAAGAAGAAAGCGGGGGGGCCATCGGCTTCATCTTCAACTTCCCCACTGGACGGCGAGGGAAAGAAGCTGGACGCCATGGGACGACGAGTCATCTCGTCGGCGGCAACGCGATTAAGGCGGCCAACGCCCTAGCGATTGTGGCCCGCTACGACAGGGAATTGTGGTACAAGATCGCCCCCCTGTTGGACTTCCTCCCGGACGACAAGAGGGCAGAGGCCCTGGCAATCCTACAGGAGGGTGAGGTGGCGTCGGACCATGCCATAACTGTGGCCACGGACATTGCTGACACCGGTTTCCGCCAGTTGGGCAACAGCGTTTGCCTTCGACGGTGGGGGTGGCTCAAGGCGATGGATTTCCGCCAGGACCTGCAAGCCAAGGTTTTGGACATGCCCTTCGACGGGAACAATCTCTTTGGAAAGACAGTGGATGAGTCGCTGCAGGCCATCAAGACCGACACGGAGACAGCTCAAGCCTTGGGAGTTCTGCAGCAATGGTGGCCGCCCTTTCGGAACTCCGGAGGTAAGCAAGGTGCCTCCAAAGGATTTGGCGGTGGCTCCTCGACCTACCGTCAAGCGGCCCGTTCCCCGTCGCAAGTAGCCTACAGGGGGCGAGGCAAGTCAGGTGGATCTCGCCGTCGTCGCCAGGGAGGCCAAGGAGGCAAGGTTGCTTCCAAACAGGACTGAACCGGCCGTTGCGTCGGGCCCCCACCGAAGCATCCTAGTGATGGATCTATTGATTGATTGATATTTTTTTTCTATCGCGCTCGTACATAAGTGTTTCAGAGGGAGGCCGGCTGGCGAAGTTCGTCAGCGTGTGGGAGTCCATCTCCACCGACCGTTGGGTGCTGGATGCCCTGGCCCACGGGCACACTCTGGAATTCCTAAAGAAGTGCCCCCAAATTCCTTCAGTGGCCAGGAAGGAAAACCACCTCCCTCAACTGCTGTTATAGGTAAGGGCGATGCTCAAGAAAGGAGCCATCGAGCTCGTCCCAAAGAGGCTCTGGGGCTCCGGAGTATACTCAAGATACTTCCTCGTCAGAAAGAAGACAGGAGGTTGGCGTCCCATCCTGGACTTGCGCGGGCTAAACAAATACATCAAGGCACAGAAGTTCCGGATGGTCACCCTTCAGCACGTGCTGGGCCAGCTGGAGGAAGGCGACTTCCTATCGTCGTTGGATCTGGAGGATGCGTACTTTCACATCCCCATTCTAAAAGGACACTGAAAGTTTCTCAGGTTCGTAGTCCAAGGGCGGCACTACCAGTTCAAGGCTCTCCCATTCGGATTGAAGTCGGCACCCAGGGTGTTCACCAAGTGCCTAGCACCAGTGGCGGCGCGGCTGCGCCTGCAGGGGATCCACGTCTATCCCTACCTGGACGACTGGCTCATCCGAGCAGGGACAAGGGAACTTGCCTTCGAACACACAACAAAGACCGTCCGGCTGCTCACGGACCTGGGATTCTCCATCAACTTCCCCAAATCCCACCTGGTTCCGTCACAGTGTTTCTGGGAGCCAAGCTCGATACAGTAGCGCAGTTGGCCTCGCCATCGGAGGAAAGAACGCAGGCCATCCTGGGCAAGGTACAGCGTCTGCTGGCCACAGTCGTGGCCAGAGTGAGGTCCATCAAGTCCCTTCTCGGGATGATGTCCTCTTGCATCTATCTGGTGCGCGTGTGCAGGCTTCGGATGCGTCCTCTGCAGGAGTTCCTCGACGCCCGTTGGACGCAAGCGACGGGCAGCTTCAAGGACAAGATCTCGCTCAACGAAGTATTCCGCCAAGCAATTTGATGGTGGGGCACCCGTGCGCATCTCGCCGCGGGCACAGACTTTCAGACCCCAGCATACCAGGTGACGGTGATGACGGATGCCTCCCTGGAGGGGTGGGGAACGCACACCGGAGATCTTCACACGAGAGGCCTGTGGCTCCTGGAGGAGAGGCCGCTCCACATCAACATACTGGAGCTCCGAGCAGTGTTCTGGGCCCTCAAGTCATTCCTCCCATCCCTCAAGGGCAAGGTGGTGAGGATCTTCACCGACAACACCACCAAAATGTTCTACATCCAGAAGCAGGGAGGAACCAGATCCCCAGCCCTGTCCAAGGAAGCCCAGGATCTGTGGCACTGGGCCATTGCCCAGGGGATGTTTCTGGTACCTTTTCATCTAGCAGGGATAAAAAACACCATCGCCGACTCACTCAGCAGGGAGCGACACTCGTGCCACGAGTGGGAACTACGCCAGGATCAAGTGGATCAACTCTTCCAGCGATGGGGCAAACCCCAAATCGACCTGTTTGCGATGGCGACGAACTCCAAGTGCCAGAGGTTCGCCAGCAGGTTTCCCCAGCCGAGGAGCATGGGCGATGCTTTCTCGTTCCCCTGGGACGGCCTGTTCCTCTATGCGTTCCCGCCGTTGCTGCTCAGGCTCATCAACCAACTCAAGAGGTCCCAGTGCAGGATGATCCTCGTCGCACCGAGGTGGCCGAGACAGATATGGTTCCCGAACCTTCGGGACTTGTCAGCGTCCCCACCAGTCAAACTGTTGACGGACGAAGATCTTCTCTCCAGAGAAGGAGGCGCCATTCTTCATCACGACCCGGAGTCGCTGAACTTGCAGGCCTGGCTCCTGCAGCACTAGAGTTTGGAGGGTACGATATCCCGGCTGACTGCAGAGAGGTTCTTGCAAAGGCCAGGGCGTCCTCAACTCTCAAGTGCTACGGACACAAGTGGAAGAGGTTCTCTGTCTGGTGCCGTGCACAGAAGATTAACCCTCTATGGATTACAGCCCCTCAAGTGCTACCGTACTTACTGTCGCTGGCCAAAGCTGGACTAGCTCACGCTTCCATCAAGATACATCTGGCGGTGATTTCCCGATACACCAGAACTGCAGGACGGTCGTCCCTGTGGTCTCATCGCCTGGTGAAGGAGTTTATGAAAGGACTGTTCCGTTCGTTCCCGCCGGTGAAGGCTCCAGACCCGGCATGGGAGCTCAACGTGGTGCTGACCAGGCTCATGGCCCGCCATTCGAGCCCTGGCATTCGGCTCCGTTGAAGTTCCTGTCGTGGAAGACAGCGTTCCTTGTGGCCATCACCTCTGCACGACGCGTTGGAGAGATTCAGGCCCTTTTCTGCAAGCCTCCATACTTGACTTTCCACAAGACGAGGGTGGTGCTGAGGACGCACCCCTCCTTCATGCCCAAGGTGCTGTCGGGCTTCCATCTCAACGAGCCCTTGGTGTTACCAGTCTTTTTCCCGTCGCCTTCGTCGCTGGCCGAGAGGACTTTGCACTCGCTGGATGTAGCTAGAGCACTGAAGGTCTACGTGGACCGAACGAAGAGTTTTCGGAAGACATCACAGCTGTTTGTGAACTTTGGACCTGTGAACCAAGGGAAGGCTCTCTCGAAGGCTTCCATTTCCAGATGGCTCATCGGCTGCATCATGCACTGTCATCGGTTGGCAAACCGACAGTTGCCCGGCCGTCCGAGAGCCCATTCGACCAGAGCGATGCTGCTACCACGGCATTCTTGTCTGGTGTGCCCCTGCTGGACATCTGCAGGGCTGCTACGTGGAGGTCGACGCACACCTTCACGAGATTCTACTGTGTCGACCGGGATTCCAGGGAGGAGTCCAGAGTCGGCCAGGCAGTGCTGCGCAACCTGTTCGCTAAAGGTGAGCCTGGTGAGGAGGTAAGAGTTGCTTAATGTTGAGTTGTATGTAATGCTTAATGTTGACACACTTAGGAAACACACAGTTTCTTTGTTAAAAAAGATGATTCGAGTGAGCATGTGTCTCTAGCTTGGCTTTCAAGCATATGTGAGTGCAATGTTTCGTGCTAAAAAAACACATGTTTGGGCCACATAAAGAGTGGGCCATGTGCCTGCTGCTTTCTAGATGAAAAGAACTGGACTCTGTAATGGTTTTTCTCTGTCAGGCAGGTGCAGAAGTGTTAAAAAAGAAGAACAAAGGACATTCTTCGGTGAATCTTTCTCTCTTGATTCTTTCGTAAAGGTGGGACCCTCGGGGTTAGTTGGTTTGGTGAACCATAGTCCAAATGCATTGACTCTGGGTGACCCTATTGTCGTTTAGGTCAGGTCATTTTGTAGCCGACCGGTTTCTGTGGTAAGGGGTAGTTAGACCACATTCATCAGGGCTTGAATTGTGGGCATGTAGGTGAGTGCCCTCCTTGTTACTATTGCAGCGTTGTCTGCATTAATACGAGTCCTTTACCCTATCCATGTAGACAGCAGTTTTTCCACGGAGAAGTGAGGCGGCCTGTGACCTTTTTAATTTCTTTTGGGTGTGGAGGGCAGAATCATTTTGAACATTCAATGAAGCCTATCAGATTTAGCATCTGGATCAATCCACAACGTTTCACATCAATGAACGCTTGACTGTTCCTCACTTGGGGACTTTCGCCGCGGAGCGCCCCCATTTATTAATGAGTACCTCAGATTTTCATATCACTGTACAGGTCTGACAGAAAACATCGACCATAACAGGAGCGGGACCACGCGACGAGACAATTTATTAATAACACGCTGACACGAAGCTCACACACTGACCAAAGATACTGTGATGCTGGGTGGGATATGCAGTCCATGGTCTGCGGCCTAGGCAAGAACGTGATTTTCCACTACAAGATAGCAATAGCTTGCTTCTTCAACATTGATGTGAAGTTGCGGATTGATCCAGATGCTAAATCTGATAGGCTTCATTGAATGTTCAAAATGATTCAGCCTGACGACGGGGAATATTCATGAGCATGTGAATCCATGCCAGACCCATGCTGGAGAACAACAGTTACAGGTAACTTGTTCCTTCCTCCACGCCAGTTTGTAGTTCCGGCGTGAAACTTAAATTTGGGTTTGACATTCCTTATGGGGAGATCTGTTTGAGCCCCTTCATTCCTGTTCTATTAGATTACTCATCCTTAAGGTGATTTTCCTGCTTGCCATCACTGGAGAGTGAGCTCCAGGCATTATCTGTTAAACCTCTCTATTTATTTTTCCCCAAAGTGAAGGTGACTTGGGGAGTGAGACCCTCTGTTCTTCCAAAGGTCCTCTTGTCTTTTCATCTCTCTGAAAAGATCCATCTTCCTGTGTTTTTGCTCCGTCTCATTGTTCTAAATTAGAGGAGCAATTTCATCAGTTGGACCAGTTGCAGAGCCTCAGCTACTACGTTACTCAGACGAGGCTAGGATAGATAACCCGCTTTTCGTTGGTTACACTGGTGCTCATGCTGGCAGAGCTTCGACCAAACAGACCCTGTCAAGGTGGATAATTCTCTGCTTCTCGGACTGCTATGATCCCACTAGGAAGGATGTGCCTGAGGGTCTTGGAGCCCAGTCTACCAGAGGAGTGGCTTCCACCTCTGCTCTGCAGAGGGGTTTCCCTGTCCTGGACATCTGCCAAGCAGCAACGTGGGCGTCTCTGCACATATTTTCTAGGCATTACTGCTTGGATCCGCTTTCAGGCCAGCATGCCTGTTTTGGTAGGGCAGGTCTCCAGACTTTCCCAGTCTATGTAGTGTCCTTGCTCGACTTGCTTTGGAGTTTATCATAGATGAGGAATCTGTGGGAGGAGGGGATCCATTAGAAGAAAATATCTCTTGCCTCTCTGATGTTCTTTCTGATGATTGTTCCTCCCACGGATTCCTCATCATCTTCCCTACCTACCCCTCTTGACGGACAGCCAGTACACCACGAGTTCCATTGGTCCCAAAGCGTCAAAGTGCTGTGGGAAAAAGGTGGATATACTGGCCCGACGTCATGTCTGTCGCAGGCCTTGTAGAGGCGTCAGAAAGAGACGACGCAGGGCTGTGCTTCCCACCCTGGTGGAAAGGTTTCTGAAGAACAGCTCAATTGTAGATAGGATATCATAGAAGAGAAATACGTGGGAGGAACATCCATCAGAAACACAGTAGAATAATATCCACTGTCACCAGCCCATCCTGGATACATTGTGTCTGCAACAAAGTTGCAATAGAAAAGGTTATGTAGACACAAAATGTCCCAACTAGATTTCACTTTAAGTTGATGCGTGCAGTTTAAAAATACCAAGATTTCCGCCAAGGGAGAGAGGATTTTACGGAATAATATGTCTCCCCATAAAAAATGAGGAAAAGGAAAGGAAGTGAAGCTTATTGCTTTACTTATGGAAGCAAAGTTTAGGGCTTTAGTTCCAAAAGTCAAGTTCGAATACATACAGTAGTAAAAAGGCTATCCCATTGTAGTCTATGGGAGGAAAGCAGCAAAAAGAAAATCACTCCTAACAAGAGGATAAGCAGGAATGTGCACATGTATGGAGTGTAGGGCTAGATATTCTGGATGTGTTTGTGTCTGCTGATTTAGAATAAGATGACATAGGTTAATGGCCAAGGAAAAAATGGTATCCGTACATCGGCCTCTGTGGGGATGAGTGGATTGTTAGGTGTCCGGAGTGCTTGACTGCAACAGATTGGGTGCATGGGGTTGGACCTGGTTGGGTTGGGTGGTCTGGAGTGACTAAATTACGACAGGCTATTATTTACAGGCTGAGCCAGACTTGTTTAGAGGTCAGGGCTGGTCTGGATTGAGATGTTTTTCTTAAACAGTTTTAGTAGAATGTGGAACAAATAGTACAATAACATGTTTTACTACAACCATCCCTGGAAAAACACATTGAGCCTTGAATCAGTGGCAAGTAAAAACATATACGCCAAGGAGTAACATTTTGATATCAATTGATTAACATTATTAGAATGGGCTGGTAGATTGGTCTGATAGTTTGGTAAACAAATGTATCTAATTGATAAAGCAATTGGAGTACACCCTACATACCGTTAGACTTAATGTATGACTCATGGGCTGATTCTGAGCTTGTGATAAAAGTCGTGTGAAAATACAACATTCTCCCCTCCAGTTTCCAGCCCCACCATTCTGAAGTGGGTGGAAGTATTGTAGGGGAGATATCGTACTTTCCAGCAGTAAAATATGGTAAAATCTCCTGTTGTGGGGGAAACATGTTCTCCAGTGGCATTGCGAGCCTTTCTTTACAGACTGCCACTTTTCTAATTTAAGAACGTTTTCTTAAACTTTCATTAAACTAGAAAAGTGGTGCTGCAGTCTAAGAAATGCTATGTTTATAAAGGGGAAAGTGTGCAGTGGAGTTTAACGGCACCTCAGAGGCGTGTATTTTAACTCCTTTCATTGATGTGCTAAACCAGTTATCAGGAGAATCTCGCTGCCCTGCCTTCCTGATGGTTGCTAGGGCTGTTGTCAAGCCGCAAATCAGCCTCATGCAAAAGCCAAGGCTTTCATGTCTCTGCACCACATTCTTTCCCTCTCAGAATAAAATGCAGTTAAGAAATGTGTTGTTCCGGCTTGCAACAACACATTTCTATTTTCACACTGACCTCTGAATCAGGACCCCAGTGTACCAATGTAATATGCATTACAGCGTGAAAAAAAGAGAATGACTTGCCTAATGCGCTCAGACAGGACATATCAAAACCTAAAACATTTTCTCATTTACAACTAGAATCCAAATTGCTGCATTAGCAAATGTTTTTTAATAATTATGTCAGCCGACACGTGTTTCGACAAGCGTCTTGTTCACGGCAGTAATCTCAGTAGAAAATCAACCAGGATCTGATAGTGTCCCCCTAAATGGGGTTGGTACAGTATCGAGTCCCTTGTTAAAGGAACATGACGCTGATACTTATATAAGGATGGCTCATTGCGTGTTTGGAGGGCCGTTAAAATATACAGGACTATACACGCAATCAGGGATTTAACCCTAGAAAAGACACCCAGCCATCAGGCTTTCACAATGAACGCCCCTCCAAACACGCAATGAGCAATCCTTATACTTGCTAGGGTGCTTCTGGGTGCGCCCTTTTGACTGTGGCCACGCTGCTGGCCGTTTATTCATATTTTAGTGGCTATAGCGCATGCTCAAGGGTCCTACCCATACTCACTCAACTTAATATGCATTACAAGTTGGGATACAGAATACACCTCAGTAATGTCTGGTACAGTATGCTCTATACACACCTATAATGCATTAATGCAAACTCTGCTCTTCTTCTCAATACAGATCCCTGGTTATTTCCCTACCGAGTCCCCCAGATGGATTACCCAGCCTCGCCCACTGGCTGAGTAACTTGACTGAGACGACTCTTCCCGGACTCGTTAAACAGGGTGACCCCCAGCATGTCACAGAGTACTCTTTAGCCCTAATTACTGTCCTGAATGAGGTAAGTGGAACACTATGATTTTGCTTTGCTTACTGGAAAGTCTTCCCATGCTGACATTTCTAGCCATTTATGTGCAGTTCTGTTTAGTTGCACATTTTCATTCCTTCCCCGGAGCAGGTGCTGATAATTTAGTGAGACTCTTAGCTGAAATTCTGCTCCCTCAGAAATTAGTCAATTAAATACTGTGTGTTTCTGTTAACGATCACAGCGTCGATCCAGTTTCACTCATGGGTCTAGCATTGACCATTGTGGCTTGTAGGGAGATTGTAGCCCTTTGCCTGGACCATTCCCAGTTTCCTGACTGTGCATTAGGTGTCCCTGCTGCACTTGTGGCAGTCTCAGCCGCCCATAGAAAATAATTGTTACAGGGCTAAAAATAGATCATCAACTCCAACAGAGTAGTTTTATCTCAAAGCATTCCCAAATCAAAAACATAGTAAATATAACGGTTAAACCAATGTCATTCTTGTCTGCCCACGTAGAAACCATAGTGTTGTAGCTTGTCAGTGATCATAAATATATCATAGCGTGTGTTGTCATTTTGGATCAATTCAGCACCCATGCAGAACTTGTGTCCACATTTTGTCCATTTTTATCTTTGCACGCATCTCCTTCTCGAGTTACAGATCTCTCAACCAAAGTATAGAATTCTTCTATGATTAATGTATGTGGGAATTGCCTAGCAGGGGACTGGGATCAACAGACCAACCAGACCAAAGAAAAGGTGTAGCTATGCTTTTATTAGGCATATAGTGTGCAGCAGCAGCAGCAGGTGCAGAATGTTGTTCCAAAGTTTGGATGCAAGTATCACAAAGCTTGTCAATGTGGGATGGACCAAGGTAACGTTCAAGGGGATGATAAAAGCAACACAAAGTCCCAGAGTTTAGGCAAAGTCTCTTCGTCCTTGAAGGTGGGCTTTCTTCTGGGGTGCAGGGGGGCTCATAGGGTGCTCACATCCTTCTTTGGAATTGTTGCTTTTGTGCGGGCTCAAAATGTTCTCAAGCTCTTCGACTCTCTTTTACCCAGTCAGTCCCTTGTGGGTCTTGAGGGAATTGGAAGGAGAGCTGGTTAAGCAGGAGCTGGTGCCAGGTGGGTGGACCACATCCTGATTTTACTGTTGCTGTTAGGAGGGCTCTGAACCTGCATGTTCTAAACATTTTATGCTTCTTCCACCCATTTCAATTCTCTGTACATGTTGTACACTCGCTCCTTGACGTCACACCACATTCTCAATCCTCTTATACCTTTAATAGCTGCCTCAGGCCAAACCAGTCCTCCTGAACCTTCCTATGCTGACTTTCTGTCCTCTTCTGGTGGCCTATCAACTCTACCTCACTTCACTCTCTTTTGCTACCCCCTTCTGATTTCCCCACATTTCTTCTCAGTCATTCTTACCACCACCCCTGGATGTCTACAAAACTACTTCACAACCTCTGCAGCAAACGCCTTCAAATATCTGTTCAATCTCCGTTATCTCCATCTGATAGGCTTCATGCCTTTTCTCACTCCCTCCAAGCAGCCCTTCTTGTGTTTCGCAACTCCTCTCTTTTTCCTAGGTCTTGATCCTAGTCCGAACTGCTTCTCCTCCTTCAAATGTTAGCCATCCTATTTTGTCAGGTGTTTACCAATCCTTTCCTTAATCTCATAAACTTTTTCCATATAATCTCCTCCCTCCTCCTTACTCTAACTCAATGCCTTCACTAGATCTTTACCATCAGCCTCCTCCATAAGCTGAACAATCCTCTCCCTCCGAGGTTCACCAATGTACTTTTCATTGTCTCAGGAGGATAGCTCAGGGGCAACGTGCTCGCCTTGGAAGCAAGCCGACATGGATCACCACAGGTTCAATCCTTGGGTCTGCGCTTAGAAACCTCTGGGTATTAAGTGTGTTATAAATATCATATCATAGTCAATAACCTCCTCTTGGAACTTAACCTCCTTCTGAAGATGTTCACTAATTACCTCTAACTTCACCAACTGCTTCATGCAGATCCTTATCACCCTACTCTCATCCAGCTAGGACGTTACTGACTGTTATTTTTCTTTCCCTGCTCTCCCCAGCAGTCAAGTAGTCATTTATATAGCTGGATACGGTCGTGATTTCTTTATCAAGTTTTAAGATTGTCATTGTTTTATGTTGCACTTTGCATACTGCTTTATATAGAAGTTCTTTTATTATATTTTATTTTAACTGTGCATGCTTTCATCTTTTGTATTTTGCCATCATGAAAAGCCTATCAGCCGAAAGTGTAAACAAAATCAATCAATCTCACCAAGCAGTTTGGGATTGGCACCTCCTGCCTAGTGAATCTTGAACACCTCCTTAAATTGTCAAACCTCTTCCATCAATTTGCACACCCCCACCAACAACCTCATAACCTTCCTGCCTAGTGAATCTTGAACACCTCCTTAAATTGTCAAACCTCTTCCATCAATTTGCACACCCCCACCAACAACCTCATAACCTTCTTGTTGACTCAGTAAACTGGCAACAGTTCTGTGAACCCCCTCCTTGAATTCCCCATCGATGCGCACAAAACACTTCCTTAACCTCCCCATCCTGGGTCACCTCCACCGTTGCTTCCTTTGTGGGACCATTTTCTACTGGTTGGGTTCTCCGGTCCTCCTGGAGCCATCTTCACTGTTGCTTTCACTCCTGGACGTTGACCCTCTCTCCAAGGAAGGCTTTGTTCTTATTTTGGACTGGTGGGTTTTTGTTGGTCCTAGGTTCAAGTCCCCGGATGACCAGATGCTTTAAACAGACCTGCAAATGAAGATTTTGTGCTCATCGGGTTGTTTCACTAATGTTGGGCTGCTGTTTTGGGACCTCCCATCATGAGTTCTTATCTCTGGGCCCAGAGTTGTTGGGCTAATTGAGATACTTCCCCTCAGAGGTCCCGGAGGTCTGCGGGCGAGGTTTCTGCAGGCCCACTTCGTCAGCCTTTTGCTTTTCATTTTTACTGGTTTAAACTCTGCTTGGCTTCTCTTCTACCTGGTGCCACTGTGTCTCAAACCTAGCATTGGAGCTGTTCAAAGTAGTCTCCTCTGGCATCCCATGATGCTGCTTTCTGTCTTATCCGCACATGTGGGGGTAGAACTGTAGCTTACTTTCCTTTTCCCCATAACTGCGCTGTGCATTGTCCTGTTTATACCTGAAACTCTCCTAAAGTGTCTTTGAAGGTATTTAGCTGCCTCTGGAAATTTTTCCTGGGACACTCGTGGAGTTTTAGGTCAAATACTAGAATGTTAACATTGTTGTTATCTGTATTTTTAATGTTTTACACACCAGTCCTCTCTATTAAGAATGCCTAGTTACATTGGGCTTCATTCCGAGGTCGGCGGTAACTTGCCGGTGCCACCGGCGAGTTGCCGCTGACCCGGAAACACTGAATCTGCCGCCTGACTTTCTGGAGCCGCCGTGACTTGTGTGCCACCGGGACATTACAAGTCACGGCGGCGCGGGATGTCAGGTGGCAGGTTTGGTAACTCCCCATTCCTGTGGAGTCCATGGGAGTGGGGGGATGGAAGCAACGGCACCGTTAATAACGGTGCCAGTGCGTCCGTGAAAAGTCTGCCTGCAAGGGCCTTTGCACTCGGCAGGTCTGACCCTGCCAGGCGCAACAGCCTCTGCAAGCAGACTTGTAGTGTGGTGGTCTGGAAACAAGGGTGCCGGTAAGTATAGCGGCATCATTGTTTCCAGACTGCCACACTTGGAATGAGGCCCATTGTATTGCTGTATCTATTATTCTATGAGTGTAATTGGTCTGGTCCTATACACCTAGTTGCGTTCTGATATTTGTTGGCCTCTGGCCTTTTGTTCTAAAGTGTTAACCTATTTTCTCCCTCTGTATGGTGTGAATATAGTATATAATATAGTTGGAGCTCTTCTCCTACTTTTACTATCAATCTGATCACCAACTATCAATCCACTGCTATCTCTGCTGTTATGCTTTTCCCCCTCCTCCCTACTGTTATACCTCCTTGATTCTACTACTCCTACACTACTCACTCTCGCTACTACTGCCTCACTACTACCACTTACCACTTCCTACTCTTACTACTACTCCCACAACTAATATCACCTTTGCTACCACTACCACCTCGCTACTTCTACTATATCTCTACTCCTCACACTCTCCACTCTGACACACACATATACCACAGACCCCCCTCTCCAATAGCTACCGCACTCCAGTGGCTCTCGCCTCCTCTGGTCTCTCGGGCATCCTCCATCAACTCTTGTCCTCACCGACCTAACCCACCCCAAGCTATGCACACACACTTACTCAAATACACTAACCCCTCCCAGGATTGGTCACTTAGCTTCCAATAGCTTACCAGGCTGCAGGGTGTGACAGGGATACTGGGGAGGACTTAAGCGAGCTTGTAAGCCCTGCCCCCTCTTCATGCAGTGTAACTGCATTTTCAACTTGTAGCCGGTAATGGCTCCCAGGAACTATAAGGCCTTCCTAGAGGCCTTCTTTTAATAATATCCCTGGTGGTGGGTCAGTGGATTCTCCTCTTGTCACAGTGGCTGGTGTTGTCCCGGCAGGTGCATCCCTGGATATTTCCTCCGCCGCCTCCTCTGTCTCTGTGACAGGTGTGGTCATGCTTGCGGCATCCCATGATGTAGTTTGGGGCGCTGTTGTGCTGCCCCAACCTCCAGTCACCAGCTCTTCGCTGGTGTCCTGCTGCTGACCTCCGCGCTGCATCTCAGGTAAGGAGGGGTTGGGAGGAGGCTGCCCTCGCTCAGGCACTGAGGAATGGAGTTGGGGTGGGTGCTCCCTGCTTCCTTCCCTCCCCTGACAAAGCCTGTTCCCAGGCCTTGTCACATAATGCAGTACAATACAATCCTAAAACATATTGGGCCTCATTACGAGGTTGGAGGTAGCCATGGTGCTATTAGCACCATGGCTACCCCCTTACCGCATACCGGGTCCGGGTTCTTCCAACGGGTACTTACTGGGTCATTCCAACCTCGGAGGACCCGGTAAGTCCCCATTCTGAAAACCATTCCCATTCGAGCCCCCATAGGGCTCAATGGGAATGGGGAAGGAGCTAATAACGGGCTCGATAATACCGGGCCCATTATTAGCTCCCTGGTCCCATAGCGGCTCCCGCTAAGGGCGCCTGGTAAAACCAAGCACCCTTAGTGGGACCCGCTAAAGGGTCTCGTAATGCGGCGGTAAGGGGTTAACGGCAACGGCACCCTTGCCGTTGCCGTTAACTCCTTACCGCTGACCTCGTAATGAGGCCCATAGTCTGTGTTATAAATCTAAGGTACCTATAACTTAAGCTGTCCTTCCCTACCAGGTCAGGAGGCCTAGTGCCTCAAAAAGGGACAGTGTTTCAGGTAAGTACCTGAACGTGGAGCAGGAAGTCTGGAAAGTCCCCAAGAACAAGCTTTGGCAAAGCCAACAGGTGAGTATAGTTCCAGTATTAAAAGCACTTTGTGAGTTTGTAGGTAAGTAAAGAGGATTTAGGGGCCCTCTTCCAGTTTGACCATACTAGGGTTTACCCTAGGGGGGGAATTTATTTATTTATTTATGCATTTGTTGCAGAGCA
Source organism: Ambystoma mexicanum (assembly GCF_040938575.1). Lineage (NCBI taxonomy): Eukaryota > Metazoa > Chordata > Amphibia > Caudata > Ambystomatidae > Ambystoma > Ambystoma mexicanum. The sequence continues at coordinate 331,457,767 of NC_090924.1, read as the reverse complement.
CAAAACCCTCGGGTATCTCAGTGCTAGTTATATTGGGGTGCATTAGTTGGATACATTAGTTACATTGGGTTGCAAGGTTACAGGCTACATTACGTGAAAAGTGGTACATAGAAAGTTACATTTTGCAATAGAAAAGGAAGTTAAAAGTGGGGGGAATTCTTGACTAGAACTCCCATGATTACTACCATGGAGATTTAGGGAATGGACTTCATGCCCATATAATCCCTGTGGGGGAAAAAGGAGAAAGCAGGTATGCAGGCTCATGCCCTGAAAACCTGTAACCCACCCCATGGTACTCAGATTTGCTGGGGGCACTTACTTCTGTTGTTAGTCCAGTTGCAGGTGGGGCAGGAGCAGCAGATGCAGTGGCTAAAGTCTGCATCAGGATTGGTTTCAAAGTTCTTCCAGCAGTCGTCCTCAGCAGCAGTCGTCCGGGTCCTCAGCGCAGACTCCTCTACTTCAGGGTCTTGACTCTGGTGGTCCATCTGAGAAATGGCTGCATGGCTCTTCACTTTTTTAATAAATCCGGGTTTGGGGCCACCCCAGTTCACCAATGGTAAGGATCTGCATCATTTAAACAAGTAAAGGATGTTCAGTGATGGTCAACCACACACCCCACCCCCACATCTGCCTAGCAAATTCCTCTGGCTGGAATGTGTATTGTGACAAGTCTGTCCCATCCTGCATATCCGGTCAGGTCGCATACTTGCCCGTGTTTCCAAGCGGGAGTCAGGGAAAGGGCATGCCTTATGTGACCTGAGAAAGCAGGAAAAAAACAAAGAACAAGGTGAAAACCACATGGCAGAGCCATTTTGAACATGAGGTACTAAAAATGGCATTATGCAGTAGAAGCTAAATGTACACAATAGTACACTAGAACAAATGGTAGAACTTAATCCGCTGCCACCAGTACATGCTGGACACATCCAAAATGTAACACAAATGGTATACCAGAAAAAGAAAAAGGTATACTTCCTACCCCTGCAACACTTCACTGTAAAGTGATGTGTGCCCCCCTGCACTGATAACCATATGGGTTGATCTTTCTCCCCAAAATAGATGAGCTGTGCAAGTGCAGTAAAGTGAGAATTCATTACTTTCCTCCAAAAGTCCGTAGACGTTTCACGCTTTAGCAAATAAATGGGTATTCCATGGATGTCAATAGAGCGAAAGTTGCAAAAAGAAAAATCTTGTCTAACCCTTGAAATGCACATGGGAGCCAATCAGGCAATCCAGACATGGATTCAGAAGCAGGCCTTGTATCGCTACATGAAGGCGTGTTTAGCCATCTGAGAACGGGAATTGAGACCTTGTGGGCACTCGACACATCAGGTTTTATTACGTGCAATGGAAAGATCTGCTATAGGCGGTGGTCTGTATTACATGGGTAGACTGTGGAATTATATGAAGTCTCGAATGATGCTGTACTGCCATGTCCTTCAAGGTCGGAGGATGCTCCGTTAGAAAGTGCATTACCAATGTAATCGACTAACTGTATCGTACTGAGTCTTCCGTTTTGTTAAACCACTATAAAACTCAGTGGTTTCAGTGTTCGGGGGCCACAATTTTGAGCAATTTAACCCTTTCTCACCCACTTACAGTATATGGTCATGGGTCATCCATAAGGCTCCCAGGCCCAGTGATGCTGCTTAAGCACACCATTTGTTCCCAAGGGTGGTTATAACCCTACATTGATTGTATGGGGCAGAGGGGTGGCAGCAGCTGTTATTTAGTTTTGGCTTCACCAGGGGTGCAAGCCAATTTACTGTATTGGTAGGTCAATGTACCTTTTTGGTAGCCATTGGGTTACCAATTTATATAAGTCCTTCTCTCTGCCATTTGACTTTGTCCTGTTTATTTCTTTGGGGAACATTGTTCTCACCTGAAGCATTGCAAAGTGACTTCGGGGGTACTTTCCTGCCCGTGGATATTTTTCCTGCATCCATTTTGGATCCAGTGAGTTTTAGGGCAAAGACCCGAATTCTAGCTTGCACCTGTGATTTCTAATGTATTTTTACAGATATGTGTTACACTTCTGTTAAAGTGAATGTCTGATTACACTGGAATTAATTCCGGTGACATTGTATCTATTTTTCCCCCAAAGTGTACTTTGTTGGTGCTCTCAGTCTAAGGGTCTATTGTCTTCTGGTGACATCTGGTTGTGGTTTAGTGATGCCCCCCTTAAACACCCGACCACTAGGCCAGGGAGCCTGAATTGAGTATTTAAAATGTATGTTTAAATGCATGGTTTCCTTCTCTTCCCAACCATTGTCTCTATATGTAATGTGCCCACAACCAGCTAGTGCTGCTACAATAAAGTAAATGACTGGGTGCAACTTCATGGCATTTACTCTTTCTTATAATACACCAGAAGCCTTATTTTACAATATATGGTAATTGCATGCAGGGGACCACCAGCGTTAGCACTTAGGTGCTGTGGGTCACCTTGTGCAATTTTAAAAGTTCACGGTGCGCAGGGAAAAAGGAAAGAGTACATTATTTGTATTTTGGGGAAATTCAAGATGACCACGCCTGTGCTGATCTGGTTTTCCCGCCTTCAGGATGACTGGCTCTGTGACATGGATCTGAAGGACACGTACTTACATGTTCCAATCTGGTAGTCTTATCAGACGTTTCTATGGGTCTCTTTTGGGGAGTATCAGTTCCAGTACAGGTTTCTCCCGGTTGGCCTGAATTTAGCTCTGCAAGTGTTCACCAAATGAATGAAGGTGTGGCTGCCAACCTGTGCCTGAAACGTGTAAACGTGTATGCTTATATGGATGATTGGCTAGTTCGGAGAGCCTCTCTTCATTAGACTATAGCTTCAGTCCATACCCTGGTGAATAGTTTATTCAACTTGGAGTTCTCTATTGACATAAAGAAGTTGCAACATAATCTGTTTGAGATGCTTACCTACATTGGATTCTTCTCAGACACTAGACAAGCTAAGGTTTTTCTGGCTCAGCAAAGGGTCACAAATATCAAGAATATAATGCCACATTTCCTTTTGAGGGAGTTGTGACAGCCTGGTCGTTCCAGAGGATTCTGGGTCTAATAGCTTCCTGCATCTTGGCAGTTACAATAGCTTCCTGCATCTTGGCAGTTACAATGGCTTGCCTTCACATGAAGCTTATGCAGATGCATGTCACGTTCCTTTGAGACCAGAACAAACAGAGTCAATCCATTCACTTTCCTATAATTGTGCTATAGAACAGGATCTGGCGTAGTGTCTGGCGTAGTGGGCTGCTGATCAGAATCTACTGGTAGCTCTTGCTTTTTACGATCCTCTGTGCAATGTCACTATGATGATGGGGTCTTCTACCTTTAGATGGGGAGCCACACTGAACAACCTGGTACATCCAAGGTCTTTGGCGTCCACAGGACTCACCTCTACATATAAATGTGCTAGAGCTAAAGGCTAAATTCATGGCGCAAAATGAATTTCTTCTGGGCATAAACATAAAGTACTGATCCTTATGGGCGATACCGCCACCATGTTCTATGTAAACAAGTAGGGCAGCACCAGATAACCAGAACTATGTCGTCGAGCCATATCTTGCACCACAATAGAACTCTAAATGTCATAAGGAGGCTTCTGGGAGGGTGAAAGAGGCTTTGTCTCTGGGGTATGCAGTGATCCTCTCATAGGACATGATGAGGTTCGATGGGTTCCCTCCAGCTCGCCTGTCCGCAAGGTCTTGAGGAAGTCCAAGAGGCTGAGGTATTGTTACATGATCCTCGTAGCACCTCATTAGCCAACAACGCTTTGATTCTTCCATCTTCTAACACTACCAAGAATCTCTTTCCATTCTTTTGCCACAAACTGCTTTTTCAGCATGGTGAGGGGGTTTAGTTCTTTATCCATCACCTCAATCCTTGAGCTTAGCGGGACGCTGCCTGCATTTTGACCATGGATCACCTGGTGCTTTCAGCAGCCAATTTGGCTATCCTTCAGGCAGCCAGTAAGTCTTGTGCCAACAGCCCAATATTGCAGCAAATTAATCAGGTTTTGCCATTGGTGTGTCAATAATGATCGAGCTCAGACTTGGATGCCATAACTTTTTGTACCAATGTTTTTAGTTGATTTGTTCTTGCTGTCCTGTCAAACAGCTGCCTTCTTAGCAGCCTTAACATTGGCTAGAAGGATTAGCAAGCTGCAGGCCTTTTCAGCCAAGGAACCATTTTCAGTCTTTCACAAATACAAAATAGTACTTAGGGCTAACCCGGCTTTCTTGCCCAGTGTGGGGTCTTCACTCCCATATCAATCAGTTACCCTAAGTAACCCAGGTTAATACAGACGTGGAGCCCTTGCTCACTGTACCTTAGAGTGGCTCTGCTTCACCCCGATAAGGCCGAAACACGTGTCCTTCCCTCTATCACTGTTGTACCAGTTACTCATCTCAGCCTAGGTGGTCACAACAGACATGTGGGAGATGCTGTAGGGCAGAGCCTAGAGGGCAGAGATACACTCTGCACATGCGCTCTGACGCTTTTTGGAAATAAAAAAGGCTCTAGTCCCAACCCCATGCAGACACACCCCATTGGAATGAAGCAAAAGAGATTATGGGCTAAGAGTATATTATGGTAAATAATGTGTATACATTTTATTACTGACTTTTGGTCCTTTTGGGTCCGTTTCCTCTTTTTTAACCCCTTTCCCTCCACCTCTCTAAAGTCACATAGGGCCTCATTATAAGTCCAGCGGTAACCTGCCGGTGCTACCGGCAGGTCCCCACCGGACTGAAACAGTGATTCTGCCGCCAGAGATCCCTGGCCCACCGGGACATTACAAGTCCAGGCGGTCGGGGATCTCAGGCAGCAGACAATTTTCCCCATTCCCATAGAGTCCCGTAGGATTCTATGTGAGTGGGGACAAGGAAGCACTGGCACCGTTGCTAACGGTGCCGGTGCTTCCATGACAACAGTACCTACCAGGTCTGCTGCACCTGGCAGGTCAGACCTGCCGGGTGCAGATGCCCCGGCAGGCAAAGGTGTAGTCTGCCAGTCTGGAATGGGTGCCGGTACCTTGCTACCGGCACCCTTAATTCCGGGCCGGCAGACTTGTAATGAGGCCCATTGGGCCTCATTATAAGTTTGCCGGTCCGGGAACTACGGAACCGGTAAGCTTGCCGGTACTGTAGTTCATGGACCGTCAAACTGGCAGGGCAGAAAGGCACCTGCAAGCACAGCATGCAGCATGCTGCATGCACCAGCACCATTCACGAATGGGGGCTGTGGGGCTCAATGGGAATGGGGAAGAATTTTTTCCGGCGCCCTGGAATGTGCAATTACCGTGTCCGCCGGGGCTGTAATGGGGCCCATAGTCTAGTATTTATTTCCATGTCAGGGTTTATCTTCTATATTGGGTTATGGAGGCAGTGGGAATCATAGCTAACCCATTACTTGAGTCCTTATTGTTATATTTTTCTAAAGCACTTATTTGACAGTGTGTGATATATTCTATCATGTATGTGTCCCAACCTAATGTTACTTTACCAGTCATCTCGCCTCCTGATAGTGTAGCCTCACTGCTCTGCCACATGCCAATTAAAAATGTTTGGACTTACTTGATGGATGCATTGTTGTGATATCACTGGATGGGTCTTTTGAAACACCTCACTAGAGAGTGTGAGAATAATCTCTGCAACAGGCAATAAAGAGAAAAGTGCTTTCAGCATTCAGTACTGGTTTTGGAAATACGTGCATTTTATTCAGACAGCACAGGATGGGAATTGAGACTAGAGTAACAAAGGTGAAAAGCATGGGGAATAAAAACAGCTTAAATGGAAGGTTGAGGAAAAGGAGATTCTACAATTCTGTAGGTGTTTTAAGTTAATTGACACTTGTGTAGCACAGCTAGCTATTTAAATTACCCTGTTCAATAAAAGCACAGCTCACCCTTAATTCCTCTCTTGCTCTCTGGGATCTCGTTACCATATTTTCTCTGAAATTTCAATGGAGAGTGAGTGCAACAGTAATCCTCACCCCCACTCTTAAAAGTGCAAAAGACCTGTGTGGGAATGCTATGCAAAAAGGGTATTTTTCAAATAATTGCAAGCCAGACGTAATTGTGAGGATACATTTATAAAAACAAACTATATTTCTTTTGGCAAAGACCAGTATGTAATAACTATTTTGTTTAAAGACAGTCCTGCAATTCCATTGCTAAAAGTTGCATAATACATGGTTACAGTATTGCTACTGTAAAACACTGCATTTGCTACATGTTTTTCAGTAACTTTTAGGTTAGTGTATCTAGCTCATAGTGTCAACTATATTTTATTTGTCATATTGATGAATGAACATTTTTAAAAATATACTTGATGACATGGCCAATTGCTTTTGATGTCAAAACTAATTCTGGGACCCGCTGGTTGCATACATCTGTGCGAACTGGTGCTCAACCCAAACTATAATATTCCACCTAGTTTGCCCAGTTCTTTGCCCTCTTCGCCATCCATTCTGCTTAGTCTCATACTTACTTTTCTCTTACATAATGAACACACAAAGTAAATTATATGTTTTCTCAAAGTAGTGATCAATAGTTCCGTCTACTGCAATACCATACACTGTAGTTAGCCTACAGAGCTCACTTTGCTCTACCATTATGATTGCTTTATATATTAGCACCTGGGGGAAAGAGCTGGCCAATCAGGAGGCTGGGAATGCAAGCAGAATACACTATTAGCTGCCTGCATCTCATGCTACCTGCTATGCCCATTCAGCCTTCACCATGCTTGTTAAGGCTGTGCCACAGGCTGAGTCGCCAGTGGAGTGCTACACTTCAACCCCCTGCCCACTCACCTGCCCACCTCCTGGCTCTCCTTCAGGACCTGGAAATAGTAATTTCCAATTGCAGACTTATGTGTAATTCCTTTTTAAAGGAAGCATGAATTGCACAAAGCCTGGTTCCCTTAAAATCAAACCAAAAAATTATTGTTATCCCAGATGGTGGCTCTGAGTACTAATAGTGATAAATGCTGCTTGTATGGGTGCACAGGGCTGTACTCAAAAATGCTGTATTGTTGCACATTTTATGTCTTAGGTACAAATGACTTGTGATGACATTAAAATAGTTGTCAAAATTGCTAATCAAATACGTTTGTTTGCTCATCAATAAAACTTTAATTAGCACATTCTGCTAATCACTTTTTGAAAATTAATTTATGCGTTGAAACACATTGATGAACATAACCTTTTGAGTTCCAGACAAACCAGTTTTACAGCATATCATGGCACTGATAGAACTCAAGTCGAGTATGTCAGAAATCATGGATGGCGGTCATGTATCGTCCAGGTCAGTGCCACATTCTCGAAAAAAGCAGCTGACAGGATTCTATCTTTTTTTATCCGGCAGAGAAGCTACAGTATTCAGTAAGTCAGCTATGGCATCTCCTACAGAGCTTTTGTGTGGGGTTACGCAGGGCTCCTGCCTGTCACCCACTCTTTATAATATTTTTACAAAACCCCTATTTGACTTATTGGATGATAAGGACATTCTGCACACTAATTATGCAGACGAGATGCAAGTTTTGCCTCAGCTCACAAGTGATAATGATTCTGATCTGGCTAGAGTGAATGTTATCTTTGATTATTTTTTTTTTATAACTCTGTTTATTGAATTTAAACAACGCAACAAAAAACAGATGTTAAGCAGAGACATACATCAGAAATAGAAACAAGGCAATATCAACAGCGGCATGGGCACTGCAGGGCCTGTGGCCCTGAGACGGATGTGAGATGAATAAAGGTTGGGAGTCCAGGTTATAGCTTACATCCACAAGTCAAGGGAGGTGGGAAGGAAAAGAAAGAAGGGGGGAAGGAATGGGGGAAGGAGATATGGGAGGGGGTGGTCTTCATTGAGCATCGAGCCATTTTCCCCATCTCCTTTCAAATTTATGGGGGCAACCCCGCGCGTTATAGATCCGGCATTCTGAAGCTGCGCATCTGTCTAGTTCATTCCTCCAGCAGTTCAGACACGGTGGGTCTGCGGAGCCCCAGTTAGCCGCGATAAGTCTCTTGCACGCCCCCAGCGCCACCGCCAAGAAAATCTTCCCATACTTTGTCAAGTCTACTTCTCCCCAGATGCCCAGGAGTGCCATTTTGGGATCTCTAGGAATTGGCATCGCCAGGACAGTAGAGATCGTATTGATGCAGTCCCCCCAAAAGACCTGTAGTATTTGACAGTCCCAGGTCATATGGTAGAAGGTGGCCGGTTCAGTTTTGCATCTAATACATGTCTCATCCTCAGATCCCCCCCATCTGGCCATGGCAGTGCGCGAATAATAAGAGCGATGAAGGATTCTCAGTTGTAATAGTCTGAGCTTGCTTTCTTACCCAATTTCTCTAGGGGACATCAATGCCTCTATCCATTCTTCAGGTTCCAGCTCACCCAAGTCTCTTTCCCACCTTTCTTTGAGCCCATCGAGTTGTGTGGCCCCGAAGGAGTTGAGGGCCTGATAGAGGGTAGAGATGACCTTGGAGGGAATATGCTGTGGAAGGACGTTGATCTCGATAGGAGAGCAGGGGGGTATGTTTGTTGTGTCAGGGAACTGAGCGCGGATGGCTTGGGCCAGCTACGCGTGCTGAAACCGGTCCATAGGTGCTAAGCCGAATTGCTCTTGCATGGTCTCGAAGTCTAGGAGGTAACCCCCCCGGATCACATGTGCTAGTGTATTTATCCCTTTTGCTTCTCAGTGTTCAAAAGAGCCCATTTTCACTATCTCCGGAAGGTGCGCGTTTTGCCATATGGGTTGGGATAGTGTTGGTTTCCCTTTCCAGCCAACCAGTTTGTGTGCATCCCGCCAAGCACGGCGGATATGGTGTGGTATTTTGGGTAACGTCGGGAGTTGGTTGTTGGTGGCATACAGGATCTGCAGTGGGGATATTGCGCACATGGACTCTAAATCAATATGGATATGTGTCAGTGTGGGGTCTGCATGTATCCATTCGTTTACCACCCCGATCTGTGTTGCAAGGTAGTACGTACGTATGCAGGGTAGACTGATGCTCCCCTCCCATACCGATCTCTGGAGCGTGTTAAGGGAAATTCTGGGCTGTTTCCCTCCCGATAGCAGTGTGCGAATGCTCTTGTCAATAAGCGTGAAAGTTTCCCGGGGGATGACAAGTGGGGCGTTTTGAAGAACATACAGGAGTCTGGGGAGGGTCATCATTTTGAATAGTGCGGCTCTACCTATTAGTGATAGGGGGAGTGATTGCCAGTGGGAGACATCCCTATTAAACCGTTCTATTATCGGCTGAAGGTTGAGTTGGAGGAACCCGTCTAGTGTCGGGTCAAGCCGTATGCCCAGATATTTAAATTCCCTGATACAGACATGGTTTGGCCAGGCCTCAGGGATCGCGGACGTGCCGCCTTGGTAAATGGTTTTGGCCTCATTCACCTTTAGACCCACAAAGGTTTGATACTCCTTAAGGATAAGGGAGACAGTCGGGCATGAGGTGCACGGGTTGCTAAGGTATATGAGGAGGTCATCCGTGTAGAGCGAGAGTCGGTTCTCTCCTCCCCCTGGCCAGGCAAATCCGGACCAATTCTTGTTCGCTCTGAGCTCTAATGCAAGCAGTTTGATGGCAAGGAGAAAGAGGAGTGGGGACAATGGGCACCTCTGCCTAGTGCCTCGGCCCAGAGGGAATGGTTTGGAGAGCCCGCTGTTCACCCTCACCGTAGCCTCTGGGGATGCGTAGTGGAGTTTGACCCATGATATGAACGTTTGTCCGAGGTTCATTCTAGCCATGATGGCCCATAAGGCTTCCCATCCCACGGAATCAAATGCATTCTCAAAATCCACTGCCAGGAGGGCCAGTGGGGCCGGTATATCTTTGGCTCTGCTCAGCGCAAGTTGAATTCGGCGTAGGTTCATGCGGGTGGATTTGTTGGGCATGAATCCACACTGATCAGGGTGGACAAGAGTCTCAATCACCTTCAATAGTCTATTAGCGAGTGTTCTGGCAAGGACCTTGGCTTCTCCGTTGATCAGTGAGATGGGGCGGTAGGAGGCGCACTCCTCTGGGGGTTTTCCAGGTTTATGTATGACCACTATGCACGCCTTCCTGAGGTCCGGGGGGAGTGCCCCTAGTTCTTTACTACGCAGGAACATACGGTGCATGTGGGTCGATAATGTGCCACCAAGGCATTTCCAGGTGTCTGTGGGGGAAGCCATTGGGGCCTGGAGTTTTCCCAGGTTGGAGCTGTGCGAGTGCCTCTTGTATTTCCAGCTCTGCGATTTCAGCGTTCAGGTCGTCTGATTGGTGTAGTAGGAGTTTCGGGATCTCTATCCGGTCAAGAGCAAGAGGGTTCCATGGCAGGGCTTCCGGTGGATGGGGTATAGAGTTTCTTTTAGTAGGCAGCGAATGCTTCCATGATGTCAGAGTCCTCCGTCAGCAATGCTCCGGGCATCGGATAGCACGCACATGTCCTCTGCTTTGCTCACATTTCTCCAACCAGGCCAGGGTTGTATTTCCTTTATCACCTCGTTCATAAATTTGGCTCCTGACGAGCTGATGGGCTGTTTGTGCGTTATCCAGGGCCAGGTTGCTGAGGGCCTCTTGTGCCGTGATTAGGGCCTCCTGTGTTGCCAGGGTGCTGTGTGCTAGGATTTGCCGTTCGTATTCCAGGACTTGAGTTTCTGCTTCCCGGATCTTTTGGGTGTGTCGTTTCCGGTAGGCGGAAACCGCCGAGATAGCTTCACCTTGGAGGACTGTCTTATATGCCTCCCAGATAGAGATCGGGCATTCCACCGAGCCTTCGTTTGTTTCGAAGTATTCTGCTGTCTTTTTTTCAAGTTCTTCCGCTATTTCGGGGAGCCGCAAGTGGTATGTGTTCAAGCGCCAGTTGCGATCCGTGCATTGGCAGGCATTCTTCATGGTTAGAAGGAGCGGGGAGTGGTCCGAGATTCCCCTTGCGAGGAATTCAGCAGATAGAAGCCTGTGGTTGGTGTTATGGGGGATGAAGGCATAGTCGATCCGTGAGAGAGATTTATGCACGCCTGAGAAAAAGGAGAAGCTAGCCTCATCACTATGGAGTGAGCGCCATGTGTCCGTTAGCCCCTGTGCACCGGCGAACGTAGGGAGCGGTGTCGGGGCAGGGCGGGTCCTAGGTCTTCTGTAAGATCTATCGGCTGTAACGTCCATCACTTCGTTGAAATCTCCTCCTATCACCCACAGGTCGGCCTCCTCTTCCAGGAGCAAGGTCTGTAATTCAGTCAACAGTTCCTTCGTGAGCGTGGGGGGGGGCGTAGAGTGCGATGAGGCCCCATTTCTCACCCCAGATGTCAGCAAGCAGCATCACATAGCGGCCCCGAGGGTCGGTTCTGACTTTCCTGACCTGTAGGGGGACTCATTTATGGACGAGTATCATCGTACCCCTGGCGCCTTTTGTGAATCTGGCATGGTAGGTATGCAGATAATTGGATTTTTTTTAAAAAGTTAGTGTTCGTGCCAATAGGATGAGTTTCATTTAGGAGGACAATGTCAGGTGAATACCGGTTGAGATACTGGAGCACCAATCTTCGTTTTACGCTAGAGCCAAGGCCGTTGACATTCCAGGACAATAAGGATAGCGTGTTGGTGTTTGTTTTGACTGCGTGGGTCTCTTGACGGGGCATCTGGCAGGATTAATGGTGGTCCCATGTGTTTCCGAGGTGTGCAGAGGTATACACCAGCGGGAGACATCCGGGGGTTGCCCCGTAGTGGTGTGGCTGATGACTGGGTAGCTCGGATATCATTGGCCTCGCCCGTAGACAGAGCTTGATCCTCTTGCCAGCATGCGTCGGTGAACTGCCTTCTCATCCTGTAAATCTGATTACTTACACCCCTGAACCCCCCCTCCTGTAATTCCCCCCCAGCTGGGAGCACCTGTCGACCAAACATTACACTTATAACTAAAGAACTTCCTCGGGGTGACCCGGACTGGGGTAGTGCTTACACCGCATGATGAGCGACGGCCGCTGGGTTATGAGTCCCTTGTTATTGCGCTGAAGGTCAGCCCCTGTATTACTGAGACCTCAACCATTCTCTGTGGGACTGTCGGTCAGGTGCTGCGAAGTATCTCCATCTGCACTTGTTATGAATAGAGGGGGCGAGGGCCGCCAGGACCAGGGCTTCTGCGCCGACGGGTCCGGCAGTGCACGTTTTGTTCTAGAGTCAGTGAGGACTCGTGTTTCGAGCCAGTACCATGCGTCTTTGGGGTTGTAGAATAGGGGAGTAGTGCCCTCGTAGTGGACTTTAAGCAATGCCGGGAAGAACAGGGCGTATTTAACAGATAGCGACTGGAGTTTCTTCTTAACGGAGTCAAACGATTGGTGAGCCTTTTGAACTTCCGTAGTGTAATCAGGGTAGAACCTGACCCTGTAACCGTTGTACGTGATCGGGCCAGAGGCCCTAGCCATTTGCAGGATCGCATCGCGGTCTCGGTAGTTCAGCAGGCGCGCAATTATTGTTCTAGGCGGGGCTACAGGGGTAGGTCGGCCAGTGGGGACCCTGTGTGCCCTTTCTATGGAGAAGAATTTGGAGAGTTTTTTTGTGAGCAAAGACATGAGCCAGCCAGTCCTCCAGGAATAGCTCAGCACTGGGGCCTTCCTCCTTCTCCGGTATTCCGAGGATCCTTAGATTATTATGTCACGCTCTCCCCTCGTTGCCCTCGGCACGATATTCCAGCTGGGTGACTTTTTTGGGTGATTGCGGCAAGTTGTTGTTCCAGGCGGTGGACAGTGTCTTCTGTGGCAGAACCCCTTTGTTCTGCTTCACCAACCCTAGCGAGAGGTTGCGTAGATCCTGCCGAATGAGGGACACCTCTGTGGATAGGCCTCGCATTTTGAGTTCCAGCGATGTTCTCGAGTCCCCAATCGCTTTCATGGGGTCCTGTCATAGAGATTGGAGGGTCATGGGGCTCTTCGCTGGCCCCTTCCATTTCTGGAGTTTGAGTCTCCTGGCAGGGGGCGAGGGGGGGGCCTGTTGTGTAGAAATCCATTTTACTTTGGAGAGTTTGCCTTTTAGTTTGCCAGGCTCGAGTATTCCGCGTCGTAGAGGAAGAAGGATGGATGGTGAGGCCTAAAACAGCCCTGCGTGGGTCAACATGTTGCGCCGCAGCAGTACTTGGCACCCACGGTGTGTCCGCGCAAGGGTGGCGTCGAGGACAGTGGAGCGTGTTCCCCCGGAGCGTGAGCCCCACCTCCGGGCTGCCAGGCGTTTGGGGATGGTGCCGTATGAGTAGGGGGGAGCTCACCCCCACAGTGGTGGTGCCCTGTAGGAGCTGTTCTGTGGGTTGTTTCCCACCGCCTCACCCCCACCGCAGTCCAAATGTACAGAGGCCTTGCCCAGGGAGGGGAGAGGGAAAGAAAGAAAGTCTTTCAAGAAGATGAAAGACTTTCAAGAAGATGAAGATGTATTGTTTCCTGGCGTGTGCTTATCTCGGCCCCTTGCAATTCTGTTCATGGGCTTCACAGGCCCTGTCGCCGGTCAAGGTGTATAAGGAACCGTGGATGGGTAGGGGGGAAAACAGGGCAAGCTCCCAGCCTCACACACGCTCCTACCTCGCTGTAGCTGGGTTTGTTGCCCTCATGTTGACCACCAGCAGGGGAGCGCAGCGCTCGATCTTCCAGTCATGCCGCGACTCGACCCTGGGCGATGCAGTCTCGCTGACGGGGGGGGGGGAATCACTGGGGGAAGGCTGGCGGCGTGGGCCCGGGTCTAGGGCAAGCGCCCGGGCAGCTTGTGGGCCTGTGCGTGGGGAACGTTGGAGCCGGGCTCTCGTGGTCCTCTGCAAGTCCAGGAAGGAAGGAGGGGGCTTCTTGAGTGCGTCACACCGCCAGGGGTGAGGGAGGGGTGCGGTGTATCAGTGGGAGCAACAGCTCCGATCCCAGCGCCCTGCAGTGTCCCCAGGATCAGGCAGGTGGGAGGGACCCCAGTTATGACTCCGAAGGTGCCGGTGGAGCGCCACGGGGTTTCCTCTGTCGGTCTGCCGGCGTTTCTCCGGCACGCACCTCTGCCCAGGCTCTTCTGTGTCTGAATGTCGTGGCGGTGGAGAGGTGGGCATTCACTTCCGCTCACGTTGCTCTGGCCGCAGATCACCCGCCAGCGGTCTTCAGTCTGTTACTAGAGTCCCCCGGTCCGGTTGATCCCCAAATTGCAGCAACGGCTGCACAAGTATGTCTGTCGCTGCTCATGAGCAGATGGGGTAACTTCGTGCAGCAAAAGGGGGTTATAATTGAGGATAAGTGTAGCGGCCGCCGGGAGACGAAATGCTTAGGTCCGCGTGAGTCGCGCGCGCATGCGCAGTTCCGTCATCTTTGATTTAATGCAAAGTTGGATGGCACACAATGGACTTGCTCTTAACAATGCTAATACAGAACTCATACTGGTTGGTAGCCAACAAGAATTGTACTATTGTTGGGTGTCCTATTACTTTCCTCTACAAGTTTAAAACCTTGGGAGTTACTTTGATTCTACTATGTCAATGAAGAATCAAGTCAATGTGGTAATTTCGTAATCCGCATATTATCTAAAGCTGCTCTGTCGTATTTGGCCATTTATATCTGATGAAAACTGCGCCATGCTTGCCCGTACAGTAATTGGTGCTAAAATACAGTATTGTGGTACTTTATTGGTCGGTACATCACAGAGCAATATATCAAAACATCAACTTGTGCAGAACAGTGCTTTGAGGATTGTGGCTTGACTTAGTCGAATAGCACATGTCACCTCTGCACTGGTTACCCGTGAAAGAACATCTACATTCTAGGTTCCTCAACATCACCCACAAATGCCTTTATGGGATACCCTGTATATCTTAAAACGAGGTTGCATGCAAAACAAAGCACTCAGTGGTTGAGTAATAACCATGGTAACTTGCTGTTCCTATCTCGCATAAAGTTGGAGAGGGCTAGTAAACGCTCTTAATTTTATTGCCCCACACATCTGGAATGAGCTACCTCCTCACTTGCATCCTTTAAGAAATCGCTCAAGACTTTCTATTTTACTTGAATGGTTTTTATTGTTGTTTCTTTGCCTCTTTTTTAATGGTTTTGGTTTTAGATCTAGCTTTTGATATATATGGGTATTTTATATCATGTTCTACCTTTTATCTGTTTATCCTATGTTTTCTTGTTTTAGCTGTTTTTATGATTATATAAATGTGTTCTTATTGTTAATTGTGTGTATATTTTGTTTGTTGCTGCTCTCGTTTGCCCTTGGTCTTATGGCACATTATAAATATGTAAACATAAACATATTAGATAGCAAAAATGCCTGCATTGTGTAGCAATTGTTTCTCCTGGTATGCGGTTTCTCTTGGGCACATTCATATTTTTATTGTTGCAGAGGGAAAAAGTGTGTGAGTATTTTATCAACTCCCCTTTAAAATGGCCTGCAATTTATTGATTATTAGGAAATATGTTTTACAATTGTCCCATACCATTAAAGTGCATGGATCCTTTTTTAAAAAAATGTTTCTTGATGTGGTAACACCTAAGCAACCACGTATTTGAGGGCCTTTTCACAACAGTTTTTTGTGTGAAATGAAGCAAGTGAGTGTTTGGAGCCTATATTTTGGTACCAAAACAAGTCTTGAAATAAATAGTGAAATGATTGTACCCGTTTACAAAGTGAGGTTATTTTACCTTAATTAAACTAACTGTTTTCTTCACCCTTAGTATGAGGGAGTTGGCCACTGGGATATGAACTCCACCAGTGAGCGGGAACTTAGACTTCGGACTCGCGCAAACATCACTCACACCCTGATCAGTCTGAAAGTTAACAACGTGGATGACATACGGCAGATCGCAGCCGCACTGGCACAGTGTACGGTAAGAGACAGTTGAGTTGAGTGAATGCTACATTGTCAATTTAGGGACTTCGGTCTCACATGATGGATGCATTGTTTTGATACTACTGGGTTGGCCTTTTGAAACACCTCACTAAAGAGTTTCTGAAAAATCTCTGCGATAGGCACAAAGACAAAAAAGTACTTTCAACATTAAATCACGGTTTTGGAGGTGGGTGTATTTTGATCAGAAAGACACATGTCAGGTTGGAAAATGAGCATTGAAACAAAGAAAAAAGCACAGGGAAGGGAAAACAACAGCTTATATCGAAGGTTGAGGGAGGAGAGAGGAAAAGTGAGGGAAAGAAAGTACTGCCAATTAGACAAGAGGAACTGCTAAGAGGCATTCATGCAAGGTGTTAAGATGGATTTTCAGACTCAGCCCTGGGAGTGGATTCTAAGAGGCCACCCTATTATAGTGAACAGGGAGAAGACACTGATGTCTAGCCAAACTTAATCATGGAAGGGTAGCAGCGCAGTAAGACGCAGACTCAGGAAGGTGTGAGAGTGGTCTAGGGCTACAATAAGACGCACTCTGACCACTTCAATAATTCACGTTAGACACAAGCTAAACAAAAAATGTACAATTATTTATTAGACTTTTGCATAAACGCTAAGCGATGAAAACCCCAGCTAAGTATTATCACACAACGACTACCTGTACACAGTGAGGCGTGAAAAGGTCTTTTTTGTTTCCTCGAAAACTCAGAGCGGTCTTTTTAAATCAAACTATCATGCCCCTGGACGCACACAAGTGCGTGCAGGGGCTGACAGGCACTACCGGGACAGAAGACGGAAGCCACGGCTTTATCAAGTGAGCGTGTATGTGTATATTTTGAGGGAGAGGGCAGGTGGACATGTGTGTGCGTGTGTGCATGTTTGTACGTGTTTCTCCCTGTGCGGGGAGGGGAGGGTTTGTGGGGGTTTTGGATAGGAATGGTTATGGTCAGGAGGAGTCGGGGGAGTTCAGGGAACTAACTCCCCCCATCCCCCGATTTAAAGGGTGAGGACAGAGGGGGATTGCTTTTCAGGGTGGGGTTGGGGCAGGGGGGATGAAACCTCCCAAAAAGGTATATTAGCGAATATTAAAAGCCCAAAAAATTTGCCTTTTTTGCATGCAGCCTTTAATATTAAAAAATATCACGTAGAACCCCTGCACACTTACATTGCCTGTTTGGGTGGGTTCTGCTAACACAAAACCAGCACTTTACCTTTAAAACAGTGAAATGTAAGCAATACTGAAAGTAATACTCTTTCTATCCTTTTAATCGCTGACTTTTAACAACATCTTTGATGGCGGTGGAAAGGACGAACGTCAGCCAAAGACTTAGATTCAACGCACTCCTTTGGCCTTTGAAGGCCGCAGCGGGCCTCGGCCCTGACCGTAGGGAGAGTGTGGGTGCACATTTCTTAGGGCTCTAAGAGAATGCATACTTCCCCTTTACCCTCGCTATTTTAGCCTTGCTGCCCTTCCTTTACATCATGCAAAACACACCATTTAAATTCTGCCCGAGTTGCAATAAGAAGTTCCCCTGGAAAGACAAGCATCAGGTGTGCAATCTTTGCCTTGCACGGGACCACAATGAGGGCCATTGTCAAGCTTGTCAGCTCTTCAAACCGAAAACACTCAGGGACCGAAAGACCAAACATTGGGCCCACAAAACCATGCAGGCCAAGCCGCCTTGGCCGTGGAGGGTGCATCCAGCGACGGCATCATCGCTGTGTTTTCGTATGCCGAAGGTGACAGGGAACCGATCGATTCCCATGTGCTAGCCCCCAACCCCAATAGAAATGCTGGCAGCGCTGTTATGGGCACGACACCGGGCAGCAGTAGCACACACAATGCAACTCACACGAAGCACATACCCCGTGGCCAAAAGTCCACAACGCCATCGTCGACACGGCCTGACACGGCTCCAAAGGGTAGGTCCACAAGCTCCCTGTCCTCTGGGCACTCAGGATCTCGATCGCCACACAGCAGGCCCCCAAAGGTGCACAAAAAACACGACGCGGATGCTGTGACTAATATATCGGCTGAAAGCCGAGCGTCGGAGGACGCCGCTTCAGACTGCACTTCTGCCAAAATTTGACGTCATACTCCAACGTCGAAATTGGCAAAGAGCAACAGTTCATTGAAAATAGCCCAACTTGTCCAAAAACACATCCCAGAGACGCTCCTCGAAGGGAAAACATCGAAAAAACATTCCTCTAAAAGCCATCAATCCTCTAAGACTCACCATTCCCACAAGAAGAAGGGTAGTACACCTCACAAGGGTGCTATGAAACACAAGCAACCTACTTAAGAAACACCCCAGACTCCCATCTCTATACCTAGCTCCTCCCAATGGTCCTGTGAAGACATTGGCAGAATGACTTTCATGGCAGATTTCTTTGACAAGAATCCACAGGCAGTACACAGCCTACAGAATGCACCAGCCACTAATGCTGCATCCTCCTCTCAACACCCAGCAAAGAGGCAAAGCCCAGACACCCTCTTACTCAGTTCCCAGCCAGACCCAGTGCAATATGATCTATATGATCCCAATTCAGACACTGAACAGTAGGATACCCAAGGGGGGGTGACCAATATTACGATGAGGAAGATGAGGAGGATGTTTACTTCATGGCCTCTCCTGATCATCTTGATGCACCACTGGTTGATTCACCTGTGGACACTCAACCCCAGTTTAATGATATGCTCTTAAAAGCAGCAGAGCACTTTCAAATCCAGACCCAGGAGAAGCAATTGGATAAAGATTTTGTGGAGGATATATTAGGGGATAAAAAAAAGCTGTCACACAGTTTATACACCTCCTCCAATCTATACAAAGAAGAATACAGCCATCACTAGAACCGCCAAGCCAAACGCAGGCTGTAAACCCACAAATTGAAAAGATGTTCCGCCCGCTCCTACAGATCCACTCTACATAACGGGTCAACTTAAACCAGACTTGTGAGTAGTGACGACTACACAAAAGAGGGCAGAAACAATGCTAGCGTCATCTGAAGCACCCCCAGATAAGTAAAGCAAAAAGATTTACACTCTAGGGAGAAAAGTGGCCACTTCTGCGGCCTATCAGACAAGGACTGCAAACAATACCACTTTGTTGGCAAGCTACAACTGCCACAAGTGGGACGAAATTGCAACCTTAATGGCTTCAGCTCCAGAACCCCTGAAATCTCAGCTGTTCCTCGCAGTAGCTGATGGCAAGGCAGGTTCCAGCTGCATCTTAAAAAACAACTTAGATGCTCCAGACAACACAGGCAGGATCATTGCAGAAGGGACAATCATTAAACGCCATGCATGGCTTCACCAATCTGGTTTTAAACTTGAAACGCAGGCAACACTCCTCAACATGCCAATAGAACCCAATGTCCTGTTTGGGAAAGCCGTTGAGGATGTGTTAAAATCAGCCAAAGAAGAGTATAACACTCTGAAATCCTTGGGCCAGCTAACTAATAAGTCAGTAGGCCAAAGAGGTGGAAGCAATTTTCATCGTTTTCGTGAACAAAATTCACAGAGGGGTTCCGGTTATGGGGATAATCTGGGATCATCCTTGAGAAACAATCAGGGACAAGCCTTGCAAGGTTTCCAAAGAGGCCAGCGTAGATCGCGTGGCCGCGTGAGGTTCTCCACTTCCAGAGGTGGAGCAACGCCTCCCAAACAATGACCACCCGCTTCAGGTCCCCTACCATGCCTCTCCAGTAGGAGGCCGTATAACGCACTTCACCCACGCATGGGAGGGAATCATGTTGGACAAGTGGGTGCTGTCTACCGTAGCGGGCGGTTATTGTGTGCAGTTACTTCAATGACCCTCAAACCACCCCCGCGCCAAAAAACAACCACGAAGGAAGAACAATGCATCCTTCTAGAGGAGTTCACAACGCTGCTGCTCAAGGAAGCCATCAAGATCGTCGCAGCGTACCAAGCAAACAAGGGTATCTTTTCAACCTACTTCCTTGTGCCAAAGAAAGATCTAACAATGCGCCCAGTATTAGACCTATGCCCTGCAAACACATATGTCAAGCCACACTATGTCAAGCCACAACAATTCTGCATGACAACGCTACAAGAAGTAATCTCACTGCTAAAGCGGAGGGACTACATGGCAACATTGGATATGAAAGATGCCTATTTTCATATTTCAATGTTCCCCGCGCACAGAAGATTCTTGCGTTTCAAGATAGCAAACCAGCACTACCAATTCAAGGTGCTACCCTTCGGAATAGCATCTGCTCCAAGGGTATTCACCAAGGTACTGGCGGTGGTGGCAGCGCACCTGCGTAGGGAGGCAATCCCAGTGTACCCCTGCCTGGACGACTGGCTAATTACAGCCAGTCGTCCAGGATTACTCCCCAAATTTGCAGGCAAAATGCTCAAACAACTATAAACCTTCTCTTCCAATTGGGCTTCTCAATCAACGAGAAAAATCAAGCCTTGTTCCAAACACAACGAAACAGTTCCTAGGAGCTAGCATAAACACGGAAGAAGGGTCAGTCTTTCCATCAACGGAAAGAGTCCAAAACATGTTACTGCAAATACCTCAGTATCAAGCCGGTCACCAGATAAGCGTACGCAAAGCAGTGCGTTTGTTCGGCATGATGGCATCTTGCATTTACCTGGTCCCACACGCACTTTTGCGCATGCACCCCATGCAGGAGTGGTTGGCGAAACAGTGGTCTCAGGCAAGCAGTCAGTGGGACGATCTTGTGGTCGTTTCCCCAACAATAGTACAAAACCTTCGGTGGTGGATAAAGGAGAATCTGTTGAAGGGAAAACCCTTCCACAATCCGGCGGTGCAAGCGATAGCTACAACAGACGTGTCACTCTCCAGGTGGGGGGCACATCACCTTAATCTCACAGCACATGGTCTGTAGACTCACCTCAGGGCACAGAACCACATCAACCTGCTGGAACTTCTGGCAGTATTCAAAGTGCTTCAAGCATTCTAATTGCAGCGGACAGATCAGTCGGTATAGATCCTAACCGACAGCACCACTGCAATGTTCTACATGAACAAGCAGGGGGGCACACATTCTCCAAATCTGTCTAAACCAGCACAAAGAATATGGAAATGGGCACGGGGATGTTCCTATCTTCCCAACAATGTTCCAGGGGAACTCAACACCCTGGCAGGCTCGCTAAGCAGAGATCCCCCACCAGAGGAACACGAGGGGCAACTAGACACAAATGTCATAGACTACATCTTCTCACAGTGTGGTTACCCCACGCTAGACTTGTTTGCTACAAGAGAAAACAAGCAATGCCAAGACTTCGCGTTCAGGTTTCCCCAGCTATACTCCAAGGGGAACGCCCTATGGATGAGCTGGTCAGGGAAATTTGCTTACGCTTTTCCCCCAACACCTCTAATGTACAGGGTGGTGAACAAGATTCACAAAGAACAGATTACGCTCATCCTAGTTGCTCCCATGTGAGCAAGACAACCATGGTTTCCACATCTGCGCAAACTGGCGATGTGCGATCCCCCTCAAACTCCTATGCCAGAGCAATCTGCTGACCCAACACGAGGGAATAACAGTACACCCTCAACCTCACTCAATGAACTTGGCGGCATGGCTCCTGAGGTCATAGAGTTTGGTCATTTAAATCTTCCACAAAGGTGTATGGATATCCTCAAGGAGGCACGTAAACCAAACAGCAGACACTGTTATTTCGACAAGTGGAGGATATTTGTAATTTGGTGCCAATCTCAACAAATAAACCCTGTAGAATGTACTCCATCCCACATTCTAAACAATATGCTCCACTTGTTAGACGCAGGGTTAGTATTCAACTCTATAAAGGTCCACATGGCAGCTTTATCAGCTTTTACCACCTCTCAGAGTAAAGTATCGTGGTGGAAAATTCCTGTTATTAAAGCATTCATGGAAGGAGTAAAGAGACTCCACCCTCCAATTTCAAACCCACCGCCAGGCTGGCCTCTTAATGTTGTACTCGCAATGCTCATGGGACCTCCCTTTGAGCCTATACATAAGTCATATCTTAAACACCTGACATATAAAACTGCCATCTTAGTGGCTTTTCCATCCATAAAACGGGTTAGTGAAATTCAAGCATTGTCAGTGCAGGACCCATTCTTTGTCATACACAAGAATAAATTGGTTTTACGAACACACCCTAGGTTTTCACCTAAGTTCATTTACAAATTTTACGGAACCAATACATTAAGCTGCCAGCCTTCTTCCAGAACTCTACAAGCTCTCCTGAGAAAAAACTCTATACACTAGATGTAAGGAGGGCGGTCCTTTACTATGTAAACAAGACCAGATCGCTCAGAAAAACAGACCAACTGTTTGCCTCCGTAGCACCAGGCAGAGAAGGAGACCGCATTTCCATGAATGCCATCTCCAGATGGATAGTCAGATGCATACAACTCTGCTACTCATTATCAAGTAAAACACTGCCTTTCACATCAAGAACTCACTCCACAGGGGGTACAGAGATACCTTGCCTTTTATCGCAAATGTCCTGCTGGACACCATTTGCAAAGCAGCTACATGGAGCTCAGTACACACTTTGACTCAGCACTACTACATTGACACTCATTCCAAAGCAGATACACAAGTGGGACAAGCAGTTCTAAAACATCTATTTTCCGCAGGACCTTCTCACAACCCACCACCTTCTCCTAACACTGCTCGTTAATCTATGCATAGCATGTGATCTAAGCAGATTCCACAAGCCTCAGAAGGGATACATTACTCACCGTAATCATATTTCTGATGCTTGTATCTGCTTAGATTCACATGTGCCCACCCTTCCTCCCCTTGGTGCATAGATGTTTATAAGAGCTTTAGCTGATCATATCTGCTTTAATACACCTGTACTCACGCAACACTTCATGCTACCTCATGTCAGAAACAGAACAATCTGCGGGACCTTGACACGTGATGGACCATGGGTACAGTGGATATCACACTAGGGATAGTATTACTGGCACGCCATGTCGATGTCCATTTTTTGAGTTTCGAAAACAACAACTGTAATGCTCTGCAGCTTCCACTAGATGTCGGCCTATGCATACCATGTGAATCTAAGCAGATACAAGCATCAGAAATACGATTACGGTGAGTAATATATCCTATATATATGCTTATATGGACGTGCACACACAAACACTCATTTTCCTGAGGCATGTGAATCTGCTTAAATTCACATGCTTTGCATAGGCCACCATCTAGTGGTTAATGGTTAATTTTTAAATCGATAAAGAGCGCTGACAGGGATGTTAATCTCGCAATATTCCTACCCTATGTGTTGCAGGTGTAGAGGAGCAGACATGTACATCACTGATAGACTCCGCCCCCTCACCTCCGTCATACTGGATGAATTACAGGAAGTCACTATGCATGACACAGGGTATCATCCCAATACCCCATTGAGTCTATGGGAGACGTTATGCGCTTAGACAACAGTATTGAATGTACCCTCGTACTGAGGTGGTAGCAGGAGACTTGCTGGCACCACTGAATATCGAGGAGTTGTAAAGAAGATCTGGTAGGTGCAAAGTGATATGATAAGGAGAAGATACAATGACGCACTGAAACGATATAAGAATACTTAAGAAGGAAGATGTAACTAAAGACACAAGAGTAAACATGTGTTCAAGTAAGAAGAAGCCGTATATACAAAGAAGATAAGTAACCAAATGAGTAGTGAATGTATAGATGTAGAAACGCAAGGCAGATGAGCCATATAGAAGCTTGCGGCAGTAGAAAACATAACACGGGTGAAGGAGCCATGTTGAAAAAATGGATGTAGGCTATCAATGATAGTAAGCAAAGAGGTTGAAGGAGAGAGACCAGAGCTGCAGAGCCGATAAGAGACTGAAAATACAAATTCATGCATGAACAAATTATAGCTGCTGGCCAGAGATCAAGGATGCCACAGCAAGAAGCTACTGAGGGGCACAAGGGGTGGTAAGCAACATATGCAGTAAATATTTCTCTTAGATTAAGTAAATGAGCGAATATTTGTAAGTGCCAAGTATTGACAATAAAAGATGCAGAAAAGCTTATGTGAGGTAGAACAACCAAGTCTCCAGAGGCCAAGAGGAGTAATGACACCCAGCTTAATTGAATTAAATAGCACTAAATAAAAGATCGAAATGGAGAAAATTGTTGTCTCCTCACATGTGATTCAGAACTTGAAAACAAGGCCTATTCATTAAGCTTCAGACAAAGATAGTGGTGTACCTACATTCCCTTATAAGTCCCTGAGGGGAGAACAGCCCGCAAGGTCAACTACAAAGAAGAGGCCTTGGCTGAAGGATTGGCTTATGCGAGATGGTGGACTAATTGGGCAAGTGGGTAGTAGTCAGTCGTTGTTCTCTGCACCTGAGTTTCATTTTGCTTACGTGCTGCTAGTGAGCCGAGTGTCCAAGGTTGGGAGTGGATGCCAACCTATTATGACGGCCTATGCAACGATGAGCATACAATGTTGCATGAACCAATTTGCTACTGTCATACTATTATAATCTGTATTATAGGTAGTTAGAGGGAAGTTCGAGGCTTGCCTACCAGAGAAGGGCAGCCAATAAAGTAACTAAAATGTATATGTTCTATAAGTAGATATGTTCCCCTTACCAATCCCTAAACCGATAGGTTTTATTATTTGCCATGTAGGGTGACATCACAGCTGACGCATATTGAGGTTTAAAGCCTTTGTGTAACTAATCTGCATTATGATTGTGTGGACTACGAACCGTTGTTCGCTAGATTGCCCTACTCTATTGAACTGCTAATATAATAGTACTTTTCCATATTCTTTGAGTCTATCCGGTCATTTGGGTCCAACACTGTTTATTATGGTAATCCCATTCTACGCTTAGACATGCCCATAAAGTGCTACTGCACATAGGTACCCATGATTCCTCAGATTGTTTTTTTCTTACGTTGGTTGATCGCATTCAAGCAGAGTAGAAACTATGCAATTCAAAACCAACTTTTCGACACCAGTTCACTGCAGCAATCAACCTTAAACAAGCCAATGACAAGTCATCACACAAATGCCATTTGATGAAACCAGCTGCCAAAGAAGCGTTCCATAGGGAGCGTGGCAATTCCCAATATATTTACATTGCAGTCTGCCCTCGATTTTAAGCCCACTCATGGAGAACTCACCTTTAATTTTCCCCAGAGTGTAGTTCAAAGTTCCCTTGGAAGGACACACAGAGTGTGTGATAATTGCCTTGCAAAGGGCCACGCCAAACCGAAGTGGCCAGCATGACAGTGTTTTAAACCTAAGACCCCTAAAGAGCATAGGGTGAAGCACTGGGCAGCCTACGGCTATGCAGGTAGAAATAGCTCAGGGGGTAGCATCTAACTCTATGGAAGTTATCGAGGCTGAATGATCAAGTGCCGAGGTAGAGCTCGACCCGGGGCAGCCATTAAAAGAGGTGCTGAAAGTGCAAACCTGGCAGTTGGTCCAAGCTTCAAAGAACCTGTGTCTTCCATGGAGATAACATCTGGCAACCACGATACTGCTCCAACACAAAAAGCCAAACAAAGTCTGAAAGCGCCCGTTCTGGTGAGAGCACCAAAAAATTGGGGTCAGCTATAAAATCAACAGAGGCTGTTCGGTCAAAGTTGCTGAACTCTCTCAGCGCTGACTAGAGAGACCAAAACAAAAGCACAGAGCTTCACCACATGTAAACACAGAAAAGGGTAAAACCCAAACAGCTGGGAAGGGAGCTTCCCAGGTCAAGTCGGTTGCCATTGTCAAGTCGCAACCAAGGCCTCAAAGCACATATGTAGAGTCATGGTCAACTATTCTTTCTACACTACGCAACAAAAGGCTCTTGGAACTCTCATCTTCTGAGGAAGAGGAGGAGTCTGTGTTCGTGGAGACGAATCCCCTACAATCCACATGTTAAAACCCAAAGCCTCCACCCAGCAATATAAAATGTCTGGGATACTGAAGAATTTCCAGACTCTATGCCCAAAATTCCACATTTTCTCAAAGACAGATGGGCACAGACAGGATGCACAAATGCAGCGAAAGAACCCAAATTACTATAGCAGTCCCAAACAAAAAAACAGAATTATGAGGACAACTTTGAGGATCAGAAGAACAAAACCATGCAAGATGAAGATGACATTGGGAACCCAAAGTATTGCCCCTTTATAGCCTCCTTGGATGTAAAACCACCAATTCTGACCCCCCTTATGGGGGATCACTTTGAATATAGTTCACTGTAAAAAAGAGCAGCAGTCAGATTTGGTATAAAATGTCATGCCTCAGGCTTCTCAGTGTCATGGCCCGCAACAACTCACCTGGAGGTATTACCTGTACTAACAGGTGTGGGGAGGAAGGGTATGCGGGTGAGGTTTCGGCAGAGGGCTTCGGCCTAGGCCTCAAGGCAGGGGCAGGCATCCTTGCAGCAATCCCCTTATGGGTGCCGCTATGTTCCTGTCCAGCGTTTGAGCCTGTGCATGGTGTCGCTCATTGCTATGCAACGACGTCCACTGCAATTACCATGTTACGGGAGCAGCAAGCTATTTAAGCCTGGCACATCAGGGTACGGCTGCATCTCAATGCCCTCCGTATGTTCGATTTGCTTTCTTTACGTCCTGCTGTTCTGGTATCCTGCCTAATTGCCTTCCTGCATTATATTCCCCTTGTCCTTTCCTGCAATCCTGTCCTGGCTCAGCGCCCCTGTCCTCTCTGTTCCTTCACCTTTTCTCTATGCCTCACTGCCTTCTGTCTGCCTTGTCTTGCCCCTACCTGCTCTGAGGCTTCCGTCTTCATCGCCTGGTACCCTTCAGCTGCCACTTGGTTTTCACCTGCAGTTGCAGTCTTGTTGTTATTAACTTACAACCAGCTTTCCTAGCCAGTGCCTTGCTCTGTCTCTAGGCCACACTAATCGGGAACAGTTGTTTCATGGTGTTGGGAGTCAACCCCCCGGTATCTGGGGGTCGGCTCCTACGCCATACTTGCCACATGCTGGAACTCTGGAGAACAAAAGAATGTCCATAAGTGAAGCCCTATGTCCACTAACACAACAACAACATGATCAGGTACTTGACATAAAGGCACAGGAATATGATGAGGATATATACTACATCATTAACTATGTCCCACACGACCAGAAACCTGGCTCTCATTGAATTCCTCTGAGGAAATCCGTATAGAAGGGACTGAGACCAACAGCTACTAAAGTGGTACATTCCTGCATTGAAAAAAAGTACAAGCCTTCACCTTCACTCTTGCTGTACCTTCCGGGACACCCAACTCCAGACTCGCTATTGGTTGCTACCATCAGGAAAAGAAGTAACACTCTTCTCTTGATATCAGAACATCCACTTGAGGGAGAGAGTGAAAAAAGATGTATCCTTTTTGCCAGAGGATGGCTACTTTTGTGGATACAGTGTCTGCTTTGCTAGCGCAGTGGCGTTAATTATGCACTACAACATGGTGCAATGGGAGGAACTGGATGCCCGAATGAAGGAAGTTCCTAACACCCTGCAGGCAGCAATTCAGAAGATCCTGGATGAAGGCAAATAAACTGCAAATACAGTTATTAAAAAAGCCTTTGATGCAGTTGATACTGCAGGCTTGTTGGGGCGGCTGCAGTTAAGTGCCACACTGGGCTGCAAGGCACAGGCTTCTATCATGTGACGCAGGCAAGCCTGCTTTATAATCCTCTTGAGGATTCTGTACTCTCCAGTACCATTCTTCAGCGGATGAAATACAGGCTTAGGGGTCCATGCATTTACTAATTCCACACTGCAACATCAGCAACGCCGTGGAGAAGGACAATGTAGAGTCCAAACCTCAAGAGGGGCAGCTCGCACGCGGTACAGTGGCATCCAGGTGCATGTCCTGCCCATGCTACTCCAGTAGGAGAAAGATTGAAATCATTCAACCATGCATTAGGAGGGACTTACCACAGGCAGGTGGGTGATAAGCACAGTAAAGGAGGGGTTACTTCATAGAGATTGTTGGCATACCACACAACCTATGACCACTCAACAGAGGAATTCCACAAGAACACCAAGTACTAAAAAATAAGTTCAAGCAGTTCTTCAAAAAGAAGCAATAGAACCAGTCTCGAAAAAGTGCAGGTAATTTACTCTCTATATTTCCCTGTACCAAAAAGGACAAAACCAAAATACCAGTACTAGATCTGCATCCTGCAAACAAACATGTCAATCCAGAAAAGTTTAGAATGACCACATTACAGGAGATAATTCCTCTCTTAAAAAGTGGGCATTCTTAACAACTTTAAACATGAAAGATGCATACGTTCTGTAACAAATCACAGGTATTTGCCCGTTCTCCCCAAGTGGAGTGCCCCCTTTAAGGCTAGGGAGGTAAACCCACTCTGCAACAGAAGTCGAGGCAAGTGGGACCTCACCGAGAGAGAAGTCCCACTTTGGGGACAAGGACTCCCGTTCCTGTGAGTAACTCCCTAGACAAACGGATATAATCGCCTATATGGGACTCTCTGGTAAGCTGAAGAATGGAACACCGTTATCTTTGGCTGAAGGCAATGCAAGAATAAAGCCAAGTGCACACGAAAAGGAAGATATCCCTTTAATACAATATGTATATGTAACTACACTGGAAATGGGCCCTCTGACACTTACAACCGAGCCCCTGGAAGAGGGACGGTCCATCCGGGAGAATGCACCAGCCAGAGAATCTCTCTCAGCGATCAACCACCACAAACCACTAGGACAGGCACGGCCAGCTAATCGGCCTACGGAAAGTAGCCTGGAATATGGGGCTCGTACCAGTAAGCACAGACACTCACTCCTAACGATATGCTCAGTCTCCACTTTACACCAACAAACAATAGAACACAGCTATACCCCTGGATCAATTTCGGCCTAGCTGCACACATACCTACCCTACACCTCAACAGTCTGTTAGAACGCAGTTATACCCCACAAACAAATCATCCTAACTGCACGCTTAATCTCCTATACAAGCCCCTCGGCAGCCAGAATGCAGACTCAGAGCCCCACTACCTTGTGTACACATTCCACTGATCTCTCAAAACCACTGCACAGCACCTAGCATTAGAACACAGCCACCTCCACGCAAACTGTACTGGCTGCACAGATACCTAGTGCACCCTAGCACTATATGCCACTCTACTCTCTCCACTGACCTGGACTAACGTCTCCAAGGGCGTTCAACCTACAGCGCTTTGAGATCATACCAATGATACATAAGGCGCTATACAAATACACAATAGCATAACATAGTATGTGTGCCCGCTGGGTAAGTTGCACCAAGTTCACAATCTTCTAACACAACATAATCTGCAGATAATGCTCCCAAATCCACAGCCTATGAATTTGGTAGTCTGTCCTCTGAGGTCAGTGTTCCAAGTTGCCAGGAGATGGAAGCTTTTTAGCTCCTGGTTATAGCGAGGGGGAGCCCGGTTATCTTGAAACCAGCAGCTACCAGGAGCTACTTTGGACTCCTGTGGCAAGTGGTGCCATTCACACAAAGCTGCGTGATAGTAACAGTGTTTGTTTGGGAATGTATTTTATGGAGAATAACGAACACACTTAAGGGACATTTAGAGCATATTAGTGAACATAAAATGGACAAAAAGTTGCATTTTATGCGAAGTTAGATTTACTGTGCATTATTAACTAGCTCCTGGTCTCCAGAGGTAGCTGATGCCTAACTGGTTATGCCTGATAGCCAGGAGCTGTTTTTGCTCCTGGTCACCAAATCCCAATTTCAATCCCTGGAGTTCGTAGAGTTTGGTAATATACACTTGCAGCAACGATGTATGGAAATCCTGCACAAGGCAAGGAAACCAAACACAAGACAGTGGTACTTCAATAAATTAGTGGTTTGTCATTTGCTGCACAAAGTTACACATCGGTCCTATCGATTGTCCAGCGGAAAATATTGTTACCTACCTGCTTTATCTCTGTGATTCTGTCTTAGTATACAACTCACTTAAAGGATATTTAGCCCCAATGGCAACATACACCACCTCACATCAAAAGGTGTTGTGGTGAAAAGTGCAGTTGTTGGTCAAGTTTTTTACGGAAGGAGTAACACTCATTTATTCATCATTTGCACCCCCAGACTCCACCTGGTTTAGATTTAAATACAGTCCTTCATAAACGAATGGGACACCCTTTTGAACCAATGCACAAAGCTTCTCAGAAGGACCCCTCATACAAATTGGCCTTCCTCACTGCTATAACCTCAATCGGTAGGGTAAGCAAGCCTCAGGATCTCTGTGGATGAGCAGTTTGTCACTATACACAAACACAATTGATTTTTAGAATACATCCACGATTCTCCCTCAAATAAATGTAAACGTTTCATATTAACCAATCTATAGAATAACCAGTCTGCTTACTGAATCCTGTGAGAAACCTGAAGGTGTCTCACTTACTAGTTCCCGGGAATCTGTCATCCAGGTGGCCAGGACGCAGCCATCGCTAATGGATCCAGTTCCTGGGGTGGACCAGTGCGGGAGGATCACCTGGATGGGGGGTCCTCAGGGAGTGGAAGTGGGATTCTGACGGGCGAGACGTGTTATCCCCTTCTTTAGAACACCTTTTCCCCATCCTACTTTGTAGGATATTTTAAAGCTCAACCCCCCCTGCTTTCTTTACACAGACACTTTTTCACAGACCGATTACCCTGAAACACAATGAACTAACACCAAAGCCGAATACCTGGCATGTCCCGACTCAAGGGTCAGGCAGAGTCAGGCAATTGCCACTAATTTCACACAACTGATGGCCCTTTCCTTTCCCCATAGGGATAAAAGGCAGAGCACGAGAGCACACTCTGAGCAAGGCGGATCGTACGAGGAAGCAGTGATTCCAGGGCGGCAGTTCAAATGGAGGAGAAAGACAGCACAACCTGAAAGGACATCCAGGACGGAATCGCCCATACCCTTTTCAACCCAGACCCGCAAAGCCTCCAAACAAAGAAACGTAAGACTGGGAATCACAGCTGGCGGATGGTGTGACGGATGTCAGATGTACATGGAACCCTCCTTCACTGATAGCCAGGGCGATGAGACGAGGTTGCCATCGTAGTACCGTCCTTGACTCCAGCAGCAAAAGAAACTCAGATGAGTTCAGCACAGTCGGTGAGTTGGAAGAACCAGATAGGAGGTGGACTGTGTTAAACTCAAGGTTCTAGTGGCAACATTAAAAGATTAAAGATAAAAAATGGAAAAATACCCAAAGGCCCTAGGAGAGGCTGACAAAAGGTGTCAAGGTGTTCATTCAAGGGTTCAGTCAAATCCCTTGTACACTCGAAAGTCCTTGACGCATTGTTAAAGTTATGAGCATTGTGAAATAGGCATTTGAACCTGGCTGAGGGGAACGCTGTAGGAACTGTGATTTTGGGAAAACAGAGTGACCCAGCGAGACATAATAGCCCATTGGAAGTCTCTGTTATTACAGTTAGCAAGTGCTATTCGAATAACTGAGCCCGTCGAAGGGGGACTTAAATGAATGCAAGGCTTGGTTAAAAGAACATTAAGGCTTTGAATATTACACATGATTAAATAATAGTTAAAAGGCAGTAGTGAACCCGACTGAGGAATGCCAGGAGAGAAGCGAAGGGAAGTGAAACTCACATTGTGAAATTGACATGAGCACCTGGCAGAGGGGAACGGTATGTGAATAGTAAGGGAAAGCCTGACTGAGGCTGGAAGCTAAGGGTTGGTATGAGCCTGACTGAGGGAGATTAACATTGAGAGACGGATCGGAGCCCGGCTGAGGGGGATCTATAGGTAAAGAGTAATCACCCGACAGAAAGAGAAAGAACATTTGTTTTGTTATTTAGAATCCTTCAGCCCTCTGAAGCAAGAGACTTTGCATCAAAGAAACTTGGACACAGAAGGTCCTGATATTTAACTGTAACCTCGTGCTAGAAAAGCGCAAGATTGTGCTGTGCTCAGGAGTCCCGCCTTTGTCCCGTGCTAGAAAACGTGGGGAAGGAAGACGCTGGCCATAATATCCTGATTTATCATTTTGTGAACACCTCTTTTCTTATGAACATTATCCCACATAGTTTTATAACTTACTGGTAAGGATTGGCAATATTTTCTTTTTTAGATAGGCCCTTTATTTTGACAAGATGCCACTAGGACTGCCTTATTATTTTTTGATGATCGTAGCTTGCTCCCATCTTAGATTTTGGTTTAGATTGGTTGTTTTTCTCACCCGTTTATACAGTTTAATAAACACCCTTGAACCGTGATCATTTGTGTCTGTCTTTACTGTTGCCACCATGAGTTCCTTACAATCCACAGAACAAAGGTGATAAAGCACTGCACACAATGGATGTATGTAGAACAGTTATGTTCTATATAAGTAAAACGAAAGCACTTTGTAAAGCAAGTCAGTTGTTTGTGTACCTTGCAACAGGAAGAGGGGGTGAGCCAGTAACTAAATCAACCATCGCAAGGTAGATTGTTCTATTTATACCACTCTGTTACACATTGGCTCACAAACCTCTACTTTTCACTCCCAAAGCTCACTCCACCTGGTAATGGAGCAGCACTTGCTTTTATTACAAACATCACATTATATGATATTTGCAAAGCAGCAACATGGAGTTCAGTTCAAATACTCACACAACCAGGACGTCATCTCACCAAAATGCCAGGGGTAGCGGAAGTGACACCACACATCCCTTGACCTCTGATGACATCACAGGACACCATACAACTAGTGACCGCTGATGATGTCAGAGGAAGTGATGTCGTTTGAC
Source organism: Ambystoma mexicanum (assembly GCF_040938575.1). Classification (NCBI taxonomy): domain Eukaryota; kingdom Metazoa; phylum Chordata; class Amphibia; order Caudata; family Ambystomatidae; genus Ambystoma; species Ambystoma mexicanum. Next base: position 331,425,194 of record NC_090924.1, on the reverse strand, counting down.
CCCTACATTTGCTACATATGGCATATGGGTGCAGTTCGATGGCTATACGGTGAACGTGTCTATCTACATAATAAATACATGATGCATAAATTGATTAACCATGAGTTCCATGCATGAGTCCCCCTCTCCTCCCTCCACTCCATCCTCCTCCCCCACTTCTTTTTCGCGTTGAGATCTATGTAAATTTAACCCCTCTCTTCCTTGAATCCTGCTCTTCCTCCCTCCCCTCTCGCCCTGATTTCTCCTCTCTCAGCTGATGAAGCCTCATCCTCTTTGTCCTCCTCTATCTTTCCTAGCCCTGATCAACTTCACCCTCTCTCCTCTTTCCGCTCTACCCACAAACCCTCTCAACCCTGGCTTTCCCCTCAACTCTGTCTATGCACCGATTCCTCCGTCGCATTGAGCGACGTTGGCTCAAATTCCGCTCACCTGATAACCAAGCCTCCTATTTCTCATACCACTCTCTCTGACTCATGCCTCAGCCTAGCTAAATGCTCCTTCTACTCTAACCTCCTCCAATCCCAATCCTCCCACTCACGTCACATCTTTCAGACCCTATCTCGTCTTCTCTCCCCGCCTACCCTTGACCCTTCTACTACCTCTCTTCTCTCTCCCTCCAATTTTGCGCACTTCGTCGCTTTCAAAATACTGACTCTAAAGCAAAACATTCTTCGCTCTCCTTCTTACCCTCATCCTCCCCCTTCTATCACCACTCCTACTTCTTACATGTCTAATTTCTCCCCTGTTACTCCCTCCGATGTTTCTCTCCTCCTATCCAAGTCTCACCCTACTGCTACCGCCTCTGACCCACTCCCCACCCCTCTTATTTCTAAAATCTACCCTCTTCTTATTCCTTACCTCACCTTCTTTTTCAACATCTGCCTCTCCTCTGCCTCCGTCCCTTCAGCTTTCAAACACACTACTATCATCCCTCTGCTAACCCCCTCCTTGCCTCCAACTTTCGCCCAATCTCTCTTCTTCCATTTCTTTCTAAGCTTCTCAAACGTTTACTCTACTCTCAACTCTCAGCTTTTGTTTCCAATCTCTCTCTTCTCCCCCCTTCTCAATCTGGGTTCCGCCCTAAGCACTCCTCTGAAACTGCCTTCACCTCAGTTCTCTTAGCCCTCCTTAACGCTCGCTACTGTAAGCAATCCTCTGTCCTCCTTGACCTCTCTGCTGCCTTTGATACCGTTGATCACCCCTTACTCCTCAACACTCTTTCTTCCTTTGGTTTCAAAGGCTCTGTTCTTGATTGCCTCTCTTCCTGCCTCTCCAACCGTCCTGTCTCTTGGGATGGTCGTACCTCCCCTACTGTCCCCTTGGACTTCGGTGTCCCGCAAGGCTCTTTACTAAGCCCTTTCCTTTTCTATCTTTACACTGCCCTCCTTGCCCCCATCATCTCTTCCTTTGGTATCTCTTACCATTTCTATGCTGACGACACCCAGCTCTTCCTATCTTTCTCATCTTTCACACCTGACATCCACCACAATTTGTCTTCATGTCTCACTGCTATAAAAAAAACTGGATGTCTTCCCACTTTCTCTCTCTCAACACTGATAAGACTGAAGTCGTGTTCTTTCCCTCCACCTCGTCTTCCCCTCCTACTTCCCCTCCTTTCATTCTCTTCCCCCCTTCAAATCTCTGACCACGCCCACAATCTTGGCCTCCACCTAGACTCCTCTCTTTCCTCTACCCGCCATATTTCTCTTACCTCCCGCGCCTGCCGCTACCACCTCTTCAATGTTTGTAAAATCTATTCCTCTCTTACTTTACACGCTACCAAACTCTAAATGACTTCCCTCCTCTTCTCTCGTCTTTTCTATCGCTCCACTCTTCTCTTTGGCCCCGCTGCCGCTCATCTTGCTCCCCTCAAATCCATCTATCACTCTGCCATCCGCACCCTCTGCCTTCTCTCTCCCCATGACTCAATTTCTTCTTCACTCTCATCTTGGCTGGCTTCCTTTCCACTCTCAGCTTAAATTTAACATCCTTTGTCTCATCTTTAAATCTCTTCATGACCTTGCCCCTCCCTACCTTTCCTCTCTCCTCTCTTTCTATTCTACCTCTTGCCCCTTCCAATCTGCTGATCTTTTCATCCTCACTGTTCCCCCACCTTCTTCTGCTCCTTCCCATTTACGATCCTTTCGGCTGCTTGCCCCCCTACACTGGAATCCTCTCCCTCTCTCTATCCGCTCCATTTCCCCATACCCCTCCTTCCATTCCTCCTTGAAATCTCATCTTTATACGGCCTGTTAACCTCTTCAACTCTCTCTTACTCTTCCTCTCTTCTGTTTTCTCTTTTAGTGTTCTAGGTAAATTGTTCTATATATTGTTTTAATGGTTTGTCTCGTTTTGCATTTATGCTTCCAATTATTCTATGTATCCAGTTGTAATGTAAAACGTTTGAGTAAAGCGCTCTATAAATGTAATAAATACAAATACATGTGTGATTTGCTTGAATGTATAGTTTACATACAGTATACCACACAGAGCAACAAATATACAGGTGTGTGTATCTGGGCAAACATGCATATACACATACATGTTTAAATAATATGTGCAATCACATGCATACCTCCACGTTTAGATGTGTACATTAAATGCTCACCTCTCATAAAACGCACACAATAAACACTGAAATCGAGTACTGTGCCTTATCTTCCCCAGGTCCAGATAAGAACCCCTAAAAACAGGCCACCTTTACATACCCAAGAGCACTTTCCCGCTGCAAGCCCAGCCGTCTAATAAACTATATACACAAAAATGAAATAGGCAGAGGCGCAGCCATAGATATGCCACTTACGCATTGTATGGTCAGTTAATTCCATATGGTGCCAATTATAGCTGCATGATGGGTATTGCCATTATATGAAAAATAGATCCCCTACATTGCCAGTTGCTGCTATAATGCAGTATCTAAAAATCCAGTCGCTGCAAGTCATTTTTTTTGTAAAGGACTTGTTTTGTTCCCTATAGTTTGTATATTTCCAAATGCATGTGTGCACGTGTTCATGGTGCGATGTGAGAGGGGGGGCAGAGCGAAATGGGGTCGGGTCCTGGGGCAAACCAATGGCTTTTGTTAATGATCACCACCATTAGGGAATCAGCTTAAAGTGCAATAATAGCCAGTGAAGTGAAAATTCACACGCACCGAACCATGACAGTGTGGTCTAAAAGAAATCCAAAGACCTCTCCCCGTTCAACACAGATATCGGTTGTGTGCGCCCCAGTGGAGACTTGCTTCATTATATAAACATGAAAACTACATGCATTTCAGAAAACAGTAAACAAATGTTCATGCAAGAAACCAGTGGACTGCACCCCTGATGGACACGCAGGACGAAGGGACACCAACTGCTCCACAGACCAGTGTTTCAACAGAGGACTCCTATCACTTAGGCATCAGTTCCCAGCACTACCTGTTTATCCGACAAGTGACTATGAACTGATCTTCTAGTCCAATCAATGCAATTAAAACTATGAATCAAAGCATGCAGTAATCGCAGCATGTAGTAGGTTGATACATGAAATCCCTGAACTGGAAATCGGAACCTGTGATGTCACAGCTGGTAAACCCAACCTGCCACTTCCCCCTACGTGGGAGGACGAATACAATAAGCGGTCTCACCACAACAGTCTATAAATTCCCAGACCCCGGGTGTGCAGCACACCCACAATCGCCTGCAGCACATGTGATGCTAGATAAGATTGTTGCCCCCTTTGGAAAGTCTGGCGTGCCCAGATCGGTTGAGAGTGGTAGAGGAATGATATCTAAGGCAGACAACCAGTGTAGCAAACAAAGCCCTTTAACCACTGCACATGCAAGCTTTCTTCCGGGGAGGTATGGGCACCCAAAGGCGTGTGTGTGTTCGTGCCCCTCTGCCACCCTGGTGTGCTGGTGCAGTTTAGTGTGCAACAATACCTGCATCTAAATTTAGGGGAATGGACGAAAGGGGCTGGTGGGTAGGGGTTCTTTTCAACTCTTTCGGTCGCTGAGCAAAAGAAAGTGCTTGCGAGAAGAGCTGAACTTTCTACGTTCTCTTAAGATAAGTGTGACAAGGAAAAGAAAATGAAAGCCCAGGCCAAGTAAAGGTTATGGGGGACTTACCCCCCGCCACCCCACAGACTGTGAACCTTTATGCGGATGGACATGATAGGGCAACAAAGACAATTTGCACAATGCTTGCACACCACCCTTGTGGCATTACATTTTAGCAGAGGGAATGGCCAATTCAGTTGCAGCCTTTTCGCTCTGAGCAGCGTCGGTATAGATAGCCTGCATCATGGCCACTCCTGTATGTGTCATCATATCAGGCACTCTGCAAACCTGCGGGTCATATCTAGCATTACTGCCTGTCTCTTCCTGCCTACGGTAGGAGATAAAAGCATTGGGTTTACATCCAGGCAGATGTCACGGCCACCAATTATGTACCTATAGTTGTTAAAATACAGAAATGCGTATGTTGTGTTTTCTGCACCGCTATTTCAGATGCATCAAGTCACTGTGTCCGGTCCTCAATCTTGATCCACAGGAGCTGCTGAGCCCCACAGTCCCTCTTCGATGTGCAGTCGACTACTGGTTAGTAACAGCAGAAGTCTCAACACCCCAAAGGGAAAGGGGAAGTGGATAAAATAAAAAACAGAACACAGGTCACTCTCTCTCCAGCCAGTCGAGCACCTGCAGAGGATGAGAAAACAAAGAGGTTAATACCTTTCTAGCCAACACTCCCCACTTGAGTTCCCCTGTGATTTTCTATACCTGTTATGCCTCCCTTGGGAGCTGGGAAGCGTGGTTTTGGAATCTCCCAGCAGGACCTTAAAGAACTCTTTAGTGAATGGGAGACTTCCTTTGAAAGTACTGTTCAAAACAGATTTTGTACCCTTCCTCAGTCAGGATGTGTGTTTATTATTTTGCAAGATGCCGGCAGGAAAACAGTCCCCTTGAATTGAATGTAGTTCTCCTGAGAAGACGTATTCCCAAAACAAGCTAAAGAAGTCCCTGTTTCAAAACATATGGGAATGACCTTGAATCTTAAGTGCTAGCTTGTTCCCCAAGAAATGAGTCTTTATTACAATCAGTGGGCCTCATTACGACCCTGGCGTTAAGGGTTTAACGGCGCCGTAAAAGCTGTAGGCGCCGTTAAACCCTTAACGCCTGATTACGAGGTCCCTTTGCGGGACCCGACCTTAACGGCTAGTTTTTCCAGCCGTTGAAGTAGGGACCCGCAAAGGGACTTTGGTGCTAATAACGGTACCGCAATTTGCAGTACCGTTATTAGCGCCTTCCCCATTCCCATTGAGCCCTATGGGGCAAAAATGGGAATGGGGAAGGGCCATGGCGGCATGGGGAATTACCGCCCCACCAACCTCGGAATGGGGTGGTAACTCCCCATTCCGCCATGGACCATGGTGCTAACAGCACCATGGTCCTCCGCCTGGGTCATAATGAGGCAATGGGCCTCATTACACGGACGGCGGTAAGGGTTAACGGTCACCTTTAATGGTACCGGTGACCGTTAACCCTTACCGCCTTACTACAAGGTCCCTTTGCGGGTTGGAGACTTTAACGCCTGGTTTTTGCAGGTGTTAAAAACCAACCCGCAAAGGGACCAGGGTGCTAATTACAGTACCGCAATTTGCGGCACCGTAATTAGCACCTTCCCCATTCCCATTATGCCCTATGGGGCAAAGATGGGAATGGGGAAGGACAATGGTGGAAGGGGGAATTACCGCGGCGGTAATTCCCCTTTCCACCAAGGTGGTGCCGGTATTTTACCGGCATGGACCAAGGTGCTGTTAGCACCTTGGTCCACCGCCTACCGTGTAATGAGGCCCTTAATGTTCCTTACTGAAGAACATTAATCCCTCGTTCATGCGCAGTCGTGGCAAATCAGAAAACACTTGCCGCCGCGCATGCTTATTTCAGACTCCTTTCTGCCAGTACCCAACTCGGGGAAAATATAACACTATTCACCGAAGCATGCGTGCGAGCGGCAGCTTGAAGAAAATGTTTACCGCCGCGCGTGTGTGGTGTGAACAACGCTTTTTCTCAAATGAAAGCCTTTTATTTGCACTCAATGTTCGTGCAGATCAGGAGTTTGCTTCGGGAAAAAATTAACGTTTCAAAGTGCTTCGGATTTCACAACAGACAACTTAATATTACAGTTTCTTAGCTGTACGTTGCTCCAAACTTGAACTGAAACAAAGGTCTGCCTCTAAGGCACATTAAGAACTAATTGACTAATTACCTAAACTATCTAAAGAGAATCAGAATTTAACTCAGTAGTCACTTCTTAACTGTTTACATCAGCGCAGATTACTTCTTCAGTATATTATTGTATATGAGAACTTTTCTCAAGGAATCAGAGCGCTGCACTCCCACCAGTTTAATCGCTTGTCTTGTCGCACGTGGATCTGGACTCTAACCTGCTTCTTCACCAACATGGACTGGTTTCCAAGATTAAAATGGGCCTAACTCAAGATATTAAAAAAACAGGACCTTACTGTTAAGGTGAGGACAATGAAAGGCAGTTTACAATTCCCTTTCTGTTTCCAAGCACACTCAGTCTCCAATCATCTTGCAGAATGTTCACGTCCAATCAATTCCCTGCCTCCTCCTCACCATGATGGCTTGGGGGACTCTCCCTCTGAACAACAGGAGTTAAGGTCTGAATGGTGATAGTAATTAAATTTCTGATGTTTGTTAATCTGCTTAGAATCACATGCTGTGCATAGGTCCGACATCCAGTGGTCACTGCGGAGTATTGCATTTTGTTTTTCGTAGTCGAAAAGGGACGTCGACAAGGCGTGTCTGAAACACTATCCCTATAGTGACGTGCGTTGTACCCACAATCCCTCACGCGTCGAGGTCCCTCAGATTGTTTTTTTCCGCCCAGCTATTGGTCGCCTTTACGCGGAGCTCCTCGAGAGACATTGCAGATTTCATCTCCTCGACCTTTGGTCATTTTCCTATATTAATATAGAACATATCGATCCCCCCCTCGACGCTGTTGTGAAGCTGTCTCCGCCGAGCAAGATCTTCGACGGAGGGGACGAGCGGAGGAGATCCTTCGGCGTTGCCGAACACGTGGCCTGGCCTCGCAGGCCATATACAGTAGGGAGAGTGGGGGTCGTGGGACATCTCTGGTTCTTTTCTGAGAATGCCTTTCCTTTTCCCCTTCCTTTCCCTTGGGGTGGTTATCACGATTTATTGCCTCGGCTATGGAGAGGACACCCTTTAGGTTTTGCTCGCCTTGCAAGGGCAAGTTTACTTGGAAGGACAAGCATTCACGGTGTAACCGCTGCTTGCCCCTCGATCACAAAGAGGTGGGCGGCCTACGCTATGTCGAAGGCTGACGCTTCACCCACCGTTGCTACCACCGACAGTGACGAGGAACGTGATACCACGACCTCCGCTACGGAAGTCGAAAACCCCCCTAAAGAGCGCACACGCGCTTCGTCGTCTGTCCCCGCCCCGACGGGCTCGGCTCACGCCCTGCTTATGGGGATGAACACCCCGGCGACATTGACGCACACAAGACCACACATAAGCACACAACCCATGGCTCTTCTTCGTCGAAGGCAAAGAGAGCATCAGCGCCCAAGGAGATGCAGTTTCCACCGGCGGCCTCCTCGGATCGTTCGGGTTCGAAGCCCCTCTCGCAGCCGCGACCAGCGACTGGGCTTTCGGCAAATAAGGGCGCCGCCCCTAAATCATCGACCGGCGCGCATCAGCAGAAAGCGCATGCCGCCGTAGAGCGATCGACACCCATAACGTCGAAACCACAGCCCTCCGCTGACAAACGAGTCGCTGAGAGCTTGGCGAGGATCGTGGTAGCCGACGCCCACAAGCGTACGCCGAAAGACACGTCGAGCGCTACGCAAAGGTCGAAAGACACGCCGAAAAAGCCCGAAGAAAGGCAGGGACTATCTCCTTCAGTCGAGGGGATTCCCAACACACCTGAAGGCTTTTTGGAGGCCGACGGGACACTTTCCTCAACGTTGTGGGAGAGGTCGAGCCGTTTTCAGCTACAAGACACTATTTTTCCCCCGCTAGACCGCTCAGGGGTACCCCATGAAACCATGGAAAGGCTCCATCTCTGCATGGAAAGAATGGAGAGGTTTATGAATACCCAGAACCCTCCCACTCCCAAGAGTCTCAGGAGGACCCCAGGGCCAAAATTCCGAGACTAGTCAATCCCCACCAGGACACAGCCTCAGACTTCCATAGTGTGTATGACCTCACTGGGGAAGAACATTACTTTGAGGAAGAGGATGATTTTATGGACGAGGAAGAGGGACGGAACCAGGAGGAAGGTCTGGAAGACAGCCCAGACTTGGTAGGAGAAGGCTTCGGAGAAAATCCAGAAGAAGGACCTTCTCACCCCTGGCAATCCCCATCAATATATTCTGACTGATGTCCTGAACCTAAATCCTCCTGACAATTCACCTATTAGAAACACGTCTCCCATTGACGATCAGCCCACATTTAATGCCTTGTTGCGCAGAGCAGCAGCACATTTCGAACTGGACACTGGGGAGCTCTCTCCTGAATTAGACTTTGTGGAAAGAGTAATTAAGGAGAAACCCCCGGTCAGTCAGACCATTCCCCTCCTCGCTTCGGTGAAGAGAAGAATCATCCCTTCGCTGTCCACACCCGCACTAATCAGAGGGGTCAATCCTAGAATTGAAAAACTTTTCACTCCTTCACCCTCAGACCCGCTGTACATCAGGGGACATTCCATTACGGATTCCCTGGTAGTAACCAATACAAGAAAGAGGGCAGGGGTACCACTTTCCACCAGTGAGGCACCACCTGACAAGGAGGGCAAGCGGTTATATGCCCTTGCAAAAAGAGTTACATCCTCGGCTGCCTTTTCGGCAAGAATTGCGAACAACAATTCTTTGCTCGCTAGCTATGCAGACGCGCAGTGGGCCAAACTGCGCAAAGACGCCGAAGAAGCGCCGGAACCACTACGTACACGCCTGCTTACAACTATTGGCGAAGGAACCCAGGTCAACCAGAGTATTGTAAAGAACTCTCTGGATGCTGCAGAAACAGCGGGACGTTCCCTGGTTCAGGGAATACTCCTAAAACGCCACGTATGGCTGCAGAAGAAAATACCTCCGGTTCATGATAGAGGGCAAACACTACCAGTTCAGAGTGCTACCCTTTGGCATAGCATCAGCACCAAGGGTATTCACGAAGGTGCTGGCAGTGGCAGTGGCCCACCTGCGCAGGTTGTCCATCCCAGTTTACCCTTACCTCGACGACTGGCTCATAACAGGGGATTCTTACGAAACATGCTTCTCCAATACCCAAAAGACTGTAGACCTTTTGTTCCAGTTGGGCTTCTCCATCAACAAAAAGAAGTCCAGCCTAGACCCCAGCCAAATCAAACAATTCCTAGGGGCTCTAATTCAAACAAAGGACAGCCTTGTCTTCCCCTCCAAAGAGAGGGTCCAAAACATGCTGTTTCAGATCCCTCAATATGTGACCGGTCGAGAGGTGACGGTACGCAAAGCAATGCGCTTGCTAGGCATGATGGCGTTGTGTATTTATTTGGTACCTCACGCGCGCCTGCGCATGCGCCCAATGCAAGAGTGGCTCAACAGCCAGTGGTGTCAGGCCAGCGGACTATGGGACGATCTAGTGGTGGTCTCGCAGCCCTTAGTTCTCTCGCTACGGTGGTGGACAAAGGAAAACCTGGGAAAAGGGAAACCCTTTGCCACACCCGCGGCGGAAGCCACTCTAACCACAGACGCATCCCTCACAGGATGGGGGGCTCACCTATCCCATCAGACTGCTCACGGAGTGTGGACTCCGAACGTAGCATCCAAACACATCAATCTCTGGAGCTACTAGCGGTGTTCAAGGCGCTAAAAGCCTTCCAGGAACACCTACAAGGCAGGACAGTGATGGTCCTTACAGACAGCACCACAGCCATGTATTACATCAACAAGCGGGGGGAACCCACTCTCCAGGACTGTCCAAACTGGCCCAAAATATATGGAAGTGGGCTCTCAAACAAAACATGTTCCTACTGTCACAACATGTACCAGGGGAACTCAATCTGCTGGCAGACAAACTCAGCAGAGATTTCCCCCTGCCTGAAGAGTACGAATGGCGACTGCACGAAAACATCGTCTTCAATGTCTTCACACAATGGGGATTCCCAGAAATAGACCTGTTCGCAACCCTGGAGAACTCACAATGCCTAAGTTACGCCTCCAGGTACCCCCAGAACCAATCCAAGGGGAACGGTCTGTCGATACAATGGTCAGGGAAATTTGTTTACGCTTTTCCCCCGACTCCCCTTCTCAACAAGGTGGTGCACAAGATGCACCAGGAACAAGTAACCATGATACTGGTGGCCCCAATGTGGGCCCGACAGCCATGGTTCGCTCACTTGATGGAGATGTCTCTATCTCCCCCTGTGAAACTCCCCTGCCCGTACAACATGCTGTCACAAGACGAGGGCAGGACCCTACATCCATGCCCCCAGAACATGAACTTAGCAGCTTGGCTCCTGAGATCATAGAATTCGGACATCTACAGCTCCCGCAGAGATGCATGGACATCCTCAGGGAAGCCAGAAAACCTAACACTCGCCACTGCTATTCTAGCAAATGGAAGAGGTTTGTCATCTGGTGCAGGGGTAAGAGCATCAACCCGATTGACTGCTCTCCCACACATATTGTTCTATACCTGACCCACCTATTGGATTCAGGTCTAGTGTTCAATTCCATTAAAGTCCACCTAGCGGCACTTTCTGCATACACCACTTCCCAACTCAAGGTGTCGTGGTGGAAGATCCCTGTTATAAGGGCCTTCATGGAGGGAGTAAAGAGAATACACCCCCCGATAGCTGACCCAGCTCCCGGATGGGACCTTAATTTGGTACTTACCAGACTCATGGGCTCACCATTCGAACCCATGCACAAAGCATCTCTTAAACACCTCACTATTAAGACTGCTTTTTTAATAGCTATCACCTCCATCAGGAGGGTAAGTGAACTTCAGGCTGTTTCTGTTCTAGACCCCTTTGTTACAGTTCACAGAGATAAGGTGGTTCTACGCACTCACCCAAGGTTTGCTCCGAAATTCATCTCAAAATTCCACGTAAACCAGTCTATAGAACTACCAGCGTTCTTTCATAATCCTTCCAACTTGGGAGAAAGGACTCTGCACACACTAGATGTCCGCAGAGTGGTCATGTTCTACATGGAAAGAACCAGACCACTGAGGAAGACTAATCAGTTCTTCGTCTCGGTGGCAGCAGGAAGAGAAGGGGATGCAGTTTCGAAGTCCACTATTTCTAGATGGATTGTTCAATGCATCACTCTCTGCTATACTCTTGCTAAGAGAGAACTGCCATTTAGGCCAAGAGCACATTCTACTCGAGGCACGGGGGCGTCCATAGCATTCGTTGCAAATGTTCCCCTTGAGTCCATCTGCAAAGCGGCTACCTGGAGTTCTGTGCACACCTTTACAAAACACTACTGTCTAGATGCACACTCTAGATCTGACTCCCAGGTGGGACAGGCAGTATTAAGACATCTTTTCTCTACTGTTCCTTCTCATAACCCACCGCCAACTCCGGGTACTGCTCGCTAGTCTATGCACAGGATGTGATTCTAAGCAGATTAACAAACATCAGAAGACAATGCATTACTTACCGTAAAAGCATTTCTGATGGTTGTATCTGCTTAGATTCACATGCGCCCACCCTTCCTCCCCGCTCGGATGGAAGGAACATAGACTTCCTTTTATATCTCTCTTTTCTGTACTCACTCACGTCTAGAAGGCTCCCTCAGGGCAGAAAAATACAAACAGAGGGACCTCGACGCGTGAGGGATTGTGGGTACAACGCACGTCACTATAGGGATAGTGTTTCAGACACGCCTTGTCGACGTCCCTTTTCGACTACGAAAAACAAAATGCAATACTCCGCAGTGACCACTGGATGTCGGACCTATGCACAGCATGTGAATCTAAGCAGATACAACCATCAGAAATGCTTTTACGGTAAGTAATGCATTGTCATACAAAATAATTTCAGTGAAGCCATCAACAATAGGCAGAGAAACCTGACAACTGACACACATTTTGCAGAGAAAAGCAGACAATTTCAAGCACAGACAGCCTCACCTTCCCTCTTTCAGTTTCACACTGTCTTGACAAAACACGTCTGTAGGTTTCAGTTTAAAGAAAACTCATGCTAGCATGTAAACATCTATAACCAGGCGCTCATTCGCAATAGCAATAACACAGGTTGAAAGATTGTGTCCTCCCACGAATTCCTCATCTATGATATCTTCATTTCCAACTTTAGCATCTTCAGCAAAATCATTCTTGGCAGAGGGCGATGTACGTCGAGACGGTCGACTCGATGTCCCTCAAGGGCTTCCATCTCGGCTGAAGTACATATGCCACATGCAGCGCCCGTTGGCTTCAGTTCCATTTTTCCGCAATAGTAATTGCTTTGAGATTAACGGCGCACTTCCGTTTTCTTCGAAAACCTGTTGATATGGCCTGGTCTTCTGCTCCGAGTACTCCGAAGACTGGGATTCAAGAAGTGTATGTGATGCGGCACCAAGATGTCCATCACGGACCCGCATAAGATATGCCTCTGATTCCTGGGAGTCAAACATATAACCGACGACTGTCGATCCTGTCAGTCGGTGACAGGTAAGGCCTAGCAAGAACGCAAGTCTAAACTTGCAGTGGGTAGGATTGTCCCCATATCCCTGTCCACTTCTTTTAAATTTGGGTCATCCCACGAGTCGAGAGATTCCTCTCCTTACAAAAAAAGATCAAAGAAACCATCCCACTCGAGAAGCAGATATTCCTCGCCTTTAAAAAAATCGAAGAGAAGGCACAGATTACCTTCTTCTTCCTTGTCTTCTTCAGCAGAACGGAGCGTAGTCTGCCCAACTAAATCTTCCTCCAAAGAGGAGTGGGAACTCTTTAGGAGGAAGATGCGACAAATCTTCGAGGATCAGGCCCCGTCCTCCACGAAAGCATAGAAAAGTGTCCATGCTACAGCCGAAGACAAGCATGACGCCAAGGTGAAAACCTGTGTGCTCTCAAGCCCAAGTCTACTCGAAAGTCCTTGAGTACTCAACGGGACAAGAAATCATTGAAGAAGACCTTGAGTCGAGGGCAAAGTCCCTACAAGCACAAGACAAAAGCCAAACTGTCGACACCATTGGCGCCCATACAAAAACATTGACACCGATTGTACATTCTTCAATGCCATTACATCAAAAAAGCCAGTAAAAGGTTTTTAAACCTTTACCTAAAAAGGTTTTTTTCAGGTCCTTGACTTCAATATATGAGGACTATGAAACCTCTGATGATACCTTCCATGTGGTCTCCAATTGGATACCCCTATTATTGTGAAAAATACTAATATACCTGAATGCTTTATTTCAGAAGGGACCAGGGTTAGGGAACTACATTATACTCTAGAGACAGCTAGTGGGGTAGACACCTCCCCCGAGCTAGATTTTGGGAAACCGGACCCGCCTGATCATGCAGATGTATCCTACCAACGCCTAATGTCCAGAGTGGTGGAATTTTCGGGATGGAGTAGACCAGCTCCTGCGTTTGAACATGACAACCTGACTGACATATTGGACAAGGGTCCTCAATATGATCCCATTTTACCATTCGATTTGGCACAGCAAAAAATGGTTGCCACCAACTAGGAGGCTCCAGAGTCCAGCCCGGCACTAAATAAAAATGTGACCAAAAACTACAGCCCATCCAGTAGTGACCCTGGCTACCTGTCAATCCATTAATCTCCGGAAGGCCTTGTAGTACAAGTAGCTACATCTGCCCCCAAGCAAGCTGTGTACCCAGTCTTATCCCCCGATAGAGATGACAAATGCATTGACTCCTGGACAAAGAAAGTATTTTTGGCTAGCCACATGGCTTTAAAGTCTGCTAATTCCACATGTGCCCTGGAAAAGTTTACATGCACTCTGTGGGACTGCATAGCGATGGCGGCTGATCACATCCCTGAGGGTGAGGAAATAGACTGCTTCATGTACCGGATAAGGGATGGCAAAGAGGCCATGTGTGAGTCTCTGCAATCAGGTTTGGACACGGCTGACAGCGTCAGAAGGCCCATGGCGGCAAGCAGTCATACGCAGGTTTGCGTGATAGAGGAAGTCAGGATTTGCACCTCATGTACAATCCAGGCTCCTTAACATGCTCTTTGACAACTATCACTTATTTGGAAATAAGGATGATGAAAGCCTTGAAAAGCTGCTGACCTCAAAGGCAGCAATCAAGTCCTTAAGTGCCATGGTCAGCCAGCCACAGCCTTTTCACCCCAGCAGATCATCTTGGAGCGGTAGGTCTTTTTGCTACTACTCCTCAGTTGGAAGAGTGAGAGGTCAGGCTGGTCAAAGAGGACAGAGAGGATTCCCTCGTGGTGGACGAGGGAGAGGTGCAAAGTCCGCCCATGCAACGGCTTCTTTACCATCAGCCGCTGCTTTAGCTGCCTCAAAACCACTCTGAGGTCTTGACTCACGACACCCCAGTGGGAGGCAGACTCTCAAAGCATCTGAAAGAATGGAAAAGTATTACTTCAGATGTATGGGCACTGGAAACAGTAGCCCAGGGTTACTGCCTCCCCTTCATATGGTTTTGGTCGTTTTGACCGAATCTAATGGTTCGCATGAACCATTAGACCAAAAAAAGCTACCACCAAAGGTTCGAACACCAAAAGTTCAAACCTTTGGTGGTAGCATTGTAAAAAAAAGCAGGGGCTGCGGGTGCGGTGGTGTTCCCCGCATCGCTCCACTCACTATACTTGATAGTATAGTGAGCAGGGGTTGCGGGGGACACCCCTGCAGCTTTCCATTTAAAAAGAAAAGAAACAACAAGGGCCGCAGGGTGTCCCCCGCATTGGCCCACTCACTATACTTTATGGTATAGTGAGCAAGGGTTGCGGGGGACACCCCAGCAGCCTTCTGTTTTATAAAAAAAAAAAAGAATGGTGCTGCAGGGGTGTTCCCCCGCATCGCCCTGCTCACTATACTTTATGGTATAGTGAGCAGGGGTTGCGGGGGACACCCCGCAGCCTTCCGTTAAAAAAAAAGAAAAGGACCCTGCGGCGCCGGTTCCCGATCACGGAACTGAAAGGGAACTGGCACTGCAGGAACCCAGCGTGAAGAAGAAGGTAAGTGGGGTTTGTTTATGTTGGGGGTGTGGGTGTGGGTGTGCTGAGGGTGTGGGTGGGGGGGTGTTATGGGTGTGTTGTGTGTGTGGGTGTGAGTATGTATGTGTGTTTGCATGAGAAAGGTGCAAACTTTTGGTAGTTTGCACCTTTCTCATGCGAAAGTTCCGGCCGTGGCAATTTCAGCCACGTTCGGATCACTTTATACAGAGACCTCGGGATCATCCGCCAGGAAGCCATTCGCTAAATGTTCCAGAACCATTTCTGTTGCAGGAAATGTTGACCCTGCTGGATAAAGGTGCTATAGAACCAGTACCTGTGATGGAGAGGAAGAGCATGTTATTCTCCCTATTTCCTAATCCCCAAGATGGATGGAGGACAGAGACCCATCTTGAATTTGAGATACTTGAAGAAGTTCAAGATGGTAACACTTTCTCAGATTCTTCAGGCCCTCCCGCTCCAAGGTTGGATGGTATCGTTCGACCTTCAGGATGCTTACTTTCATGTGCCTATCCATCACAAACACAGGAAGCATCTGAGGTTCGCCATTGGCGGTTCTCATCATCAGTTTCAAGTTCTGCCATTCGGGTTGACCTCTGCCCGAGGGTTTTCACCAAGTTAATGGCAGTGGTGGCAGCAAGTCCCTGGAGAGGGGGGATTCATGTCTACCCCTTCCTGGACGATTGGTTGATCAGGTAACATTCACCTGAACAGGCCCAAGAACTTCTCAGTATCACCTGGCACTCCCTCCACAGACTGGGCTTCTCCCTCAATAACAAGAAGTCTCACATGAGATCATCTCAGAAACTTCAGTTTATTGGAGCAGTCCTGTATGCATCCTTGGGAAAAGCCTCGCCACCAGAGGTGAGGGCTCAAGACATTTTGCAGATAGTCATCAAATTTCCAAGTGCTCATCGTCTTCCGACCTTTGTCTTTTTGTGGTTGCTCGGCCTCAAGACATCCCACTTTTTTCTGGTGCTAGAGGCTCACCCAAGAATGTGATCCCTTCAATGGGCTCTCAGAACACAGTGGTCCCAATTCTCAGGCAGGATTAGCAATTCCTCCAAAATACTTTAGAAGTCCAAGATATAAAATAACTATACTTCTACATGTTGCAGTGATACAGTTCACATCTTTGAACCACTGATACACAAATCCACACAGATGTCCACATCATACATCCACTTGTATTCTAATCGCGGGGGTATATTTAGGAAGTACGTAGAAGAGTGAGTACACAACCTCCTCAGGCTGACTCCCTCAGCTTCACTTTGGAATGCGACATATGACAAAGGTCAAAGAATAAGAACCTGCACATTCTGTAGAGCATTACTATTATCAGAACATTCTGACAACATGAACGCACACCTACAGTAAGTGTAGGTGCCAGGGAAGGAAAATGTTCCCAATATAAAAGCGATGTTGTTTGCACAAAGCTGTCTCTGTAAAGTTAATGTCTCGCTACATAGCTAAGATAACAAGGCATGACCATGTTAAACAAACATATGCTTCCTGTTTTCGGTGCTTGCTTAGCAAAGCCAAGGGCCAGAACCTTCAAATCATTGCAGAGGAAGAATGGGGCTCTGAGCATTACCATCAATGTCAATTTAGAGTGCTACTGTCACTGTTAATGTAGAGACATAACTGCCATGCTTTTCCACAGTGCACAAGGGGACTCTCTCCATACTGCCCCCGTTTGAAAAAACTGCAAACTCTGTCCCACGTAGTTATCGGTTTCTAATTTGCCACACTCGGACGATCCTGCGCAGAATCAAACCAAAGGAAGAGGAGTTCCTGGTCAAGCCGGGGCACGTCAAATGGTGCTTTTCTCTAAAGCTCAGCTGATCCTTCTATGAACTGTCAGTCTCCCAGCATGGATGACGACAGACTGGGATGCGATGTCAGCGCAGGCTGGAGACAACATTCGGATGATGGCCAGCATCTGCAGCCGCGCCATTGGCGTCACCAGTGTCCCCTTGCCAGAGGAGCACAGCAGAACTCCATGCCCCAACCATCAGCTAAGCCCTGCCTCATAACGCTGTGAGACCACAGTGCCACCAATGGGTCCTGTGGCGGTCCGCGCTAAGTTGAAAAGCACAAATAAAGTTCTCCTTCCCTCAAGACATCACAGCACACAACAACCAGAGTACATATGAGGGAACAATTCTTACACACTGGTGGGCCGAAGCTCATAGGACCAATTTCCCTTGAGGCCTATATACCTTCCTAGAAGGAGCAATTGCCACACAGGATGCTTTGAGATGCTTTCAAATGCCCTTTGTCCTCCTAATTGCTGTGGATGTGCGCTTTAACAATTAGCCTTGGCACACGTAGCGAGGCCTATTTTCCTCCACTGGATGGTGGGACTGTATCAGTGGGGGGCAGTGGGTCTTCTTTTTTTTCTCTCTTTAAGTCTGGCACTTCCTTCTGCACCCCCCGCAGCAGTCCTACATCTCCCATCTCTCACTCACAAAGTTACCTTGTCTCTTCTTCATTTTGCTTGGCCCCGGTCCCCGCCAAAGTTTACATCTTAAAAGGATACTCAAGTAGGCCGCAGGTAGATTCAACAGGATACTTTAATCATGATACATAGCTGCCAGATGACATCAGGTACATCAGGAAGATAGGAAGTAACAGAGGGGAGCCCACTGGCTCCCGCCACCCAAGCAGGAAAACCAGTAATAACACTAGGTCATTATTTTATCCAAAGTGCTTTTTAAAATTTGATAGTATCCCATGTCGGCAGATTGGCCAGCGTGCAAAACAATAAAACAAAAACTAACGTGTTACGCTTAATGGCTTATAATATATGAGTGTGTGTCACATACGCATCTCTATCTGGAAACCCGCAGGAAATATCTGTGCTTCCCTATAATGGACCAATACAAAGCTCTCCCCTTCGGACTCAATTCTGCTGCAAGGGTGTTCACCAAGGTGATGGACTCCACCATGCATGTGATACCTATAGCTTTAAGTGAACATCTCCTCCTACTTAGATGATTGGCTAGTTAGGGCCTTGGCACCTTCAAAGATCAACGAGGCAGTCACTCTCGTGATTAGGTTATGCGCTGGGCCACACTTTAAACAAGGAGAAGTCAACATTGTTTCCCGCTCAAAGGATCCACTATATTGGTCAGAATGGGCTTTGCAAGAGGTGAAGGATCCCCCACCCACTTGCAACTTCAGAGATGTACCAAGATCTTCTTTGGTATATGGAGCCCCAAAATCTCTGCAAAGATCTCCCCATCAGATAACCGAGGACTATCTGCTCAGACTCCTCCATGACACATCACTGTGAATCAGTTTTGGAGCAATGTGAAGTGCATATCCTCTGGGCTAAAGAGGAGTCACTGCTGCATGTCAACTTTCTAGAGCTAAAGTAATTTTACTTCCGGCGAGAGCCATTCACCCTGCTCTGCATAGGCAAAGAGTGTTCATCTACACAGACAACACAAAAGCAATGTTCTATGAGAACAAGCAAGGAGGTCCAAGGTCTTAAGCGCTTTATATTCTTGCACTGGAGATCTGGGACTGGTGTCTTTTCCACTTGATTTTCCCTATGGTCTCAAATCTAGTGGTTGAGGAGAATGTAAGAGCGGACCCCCTGAGCAAGCAGTCCTATACCTCACACAAATGTGCTTTCTCCCAAGGAAATGCTGTGTCTGACTTCCAACACTTGTGAAACTCCCCACCTGGCCCTGTTTGCGATTGAGGCAACAAGAAATGCACCCTTTTTGCATCCTGGAAGGGGAAAGGTCTATACTGTGTGGATGATGTGTTCCTCATTCCTTGGACAGGATAGGCCGTCTTTGCCTTTCCACCAGTTCTGATTCTCCCCAGCATACTAAGCTAACTCAAGGGGTCACAAAGTTGTTACCTGACAATGAGTGTGCCAAACTGGCCCAATAGGTTCTGATATTCAGACTTTCATAACATGAGGTGCAAACACCCTTGAACACTGCACCTCTGTCTCGATCTTCTGTCTCAGAAGGGGGGAATGGTCCTGCACCCCTCCCCTCAATCTCATACCATAATGCCCAGATCTCTGAGCACTTAGTGTTTGGTTATATGGGTATCTCAGAAGAAAACCTAAAAGTCATCTGGGCGTTGAGGAAGGATTCTACTAGGTCACAACTCAATGTGGACACGTTTCTGTCACTGGTGCATAGACCGGGAAATCAACCTTGTTGAGGCCTCAATGGACAATTCTTCTCCCTTATTACCTTCCTTGCAAAATGGTAGTCTCATTGTAAACCAGCAGGACATACCTGTCTGTTATCAGAGCTTAGCTTAACACTTAATTTTGAGTTGTGACTCTGGCAAACCTGATCCTCAACAGGCAATTCCACTGATTTATGAGACTGTTTCCTCTAATAAGGAGCCCCCACTTGCCTTGGGATTTGAACATAGTCCCCTTTGCTCTTATGCAAAGAGCATTTGATCCTATGGCCACAATGTATCTAAAGTGGGAATCCTGTGGAATCATCACTGATCCCTCAACAAAGATCTCCTATGTGGTCAGGGGATGGCAGCCTCTACCTGATCCTGACCTTGGGGGTGCAATTATGAGGGAGGATCATAGTGGAGGATATGGCTTTTGGGGGAAAGTGGTGACCCCATCAGGAGAGACACGACATTCTCCCCTTTCCAGAGAGGAATACCTCATAATTCATGAGTTCTTAATAGCTTTTCACTGCATAAATGCCTCTCAGAGAAAAACCCAGAAACCCCTTCTTGCAAATCTCTTTAGTCATGATACCATTCACACCTCACACACATATAATCCAAACCTAACATCTCCTGTTTCTAATGTTAAAGAAATTCTAAACAATATAACTATAGAAATCCTAGAAAGTATGGGAAGTCCAACACGGCCACGGATAATAACACTAAAAAGAGGAGTGAAAAGTTGATGAAGATTGAAGAAAACGCCAATCTGAATGAGCAGACTAAGTGTTTTGGAAGATCATGAGTGCGCTGGATGCACTCGAACAGCAGAGAGAGCAGGAGAAGGAAGGAGTCCATATAGCAGCGCTCAATCATCCGAGCTGCTTACCGGCGTGGCGAGAGACCAGGAGAGACGCTGTAGGGATCACTGGAAGACCAACAGAACACTGGCAGCAGCAACAGAGCTATAGGAGACATGATCGCACTGAGGGGCAGTGGCCTTTGATCCTGGTTGCAGAGAGAAGCCGTCGGCCGAGCTGGACGCTGCGGGGGGAGTCAAAGAAGGTCTGTAGAGTAATGGAAACTGTCCCAGAGGGGAGGCTTCATCGGGACAACATGCCATGGGTCAGGATTGCTACGAAACATTGATGAGTCCACCAAAGCCATAGGTAACCCCTTGGCATACCAACAGGCATGTAAACCAACAAAACAGATACGAATATTTGAATACCGAACAAATGAATTGCAAAAACAGAACACATTGGATCATCTTTTCCATTATCAAGGCCTACAAGGTGAGGAACAAAACCTAGCCGGAGGGTTTACATGCCGACAGCCAAAGAACTAAATCAGCATTTATCACATTTCAGAGGCATATTTCGTTGGAGGATATTTGCAAAGCTGCAAACTGGGTGACCTGTAATGCCTTCAGTAAACACTACACAATGGATTTCAGCTCAAAAGCAGATGGCAGCTGTGGACATGTTGTACTGCACAACATTTTTGGCAATGATCACTAATCTCTCTCTGCCCCTTATGGAAGATGCTTTGCAATCTTCCATAAGTATGGAGGAAAGGGGATGGAATATAATCGTACAAATATGTTACTCACTGATGTGACGTCTGTTCTCTTAGTCCATATTCCTCTTTCTTTCATGCGTCCTCACTCCTGCACTCTCGCGGATAAAGGGGCTGATGGTAGTGCAGAATGCATGTGGGAGGTCCTGAGCGGGACATTATCTATGCATGCATCGCAAGGGAAGGTTTGACAGAACACTGCATCTACCCCAGTACCATCCCTGTTCCATGTGATGTTTCATAAGTATGGAAGAAACGGGATTATGGACTAAGGGCCTCATTACACGGATGGCGGAGAACCATGGCGCTATTAGCGCCATGGTTCATGCCGGTAAAATACCGGCACCGCCTTGGCGGAAAGGGGAATTACTGCCCCATTCCAAGGTTGGCGGGGCGGTAATTCCCCCTTCCGCCATTGCCCTTCCCCATTCCCATTTTTGCCCCATAGGGCTCAATGGGAATGGGTAAGGCGCTAATTACGGTACCGCAAATTGCGGTACCGTAATTAGCTCCCTGGGTCCCTTTGCGGGTTGGTTTTTAACGCCTGCAAAAAGCAGGCGTTAAATCCCCCAACCCGCAAAGGGACCTCGTAGTAAGGCGGTAAGGATTTACCGGTACCAGTATTTTACCGGTACCGGTAAATCCTTACCGCCATCCGTGTTGTCACTACTATGGGTAACATTATTTTGTGTGTACATGCTGTGCTCTGTTCAGGAATATTTTGTACATAAAGGTTATCATTCTAATGAGGTTTTTGGTCAGAAGGCTACCAATTAAGTGAAGAGCTAGCTTTTATTCTATAACCTGAATAGAAGATTTTACTAAGCATGAACTAGTCCACTTCAGCAGTGTATGATCCCAAAAGCTGGACAAGACATTCCTAAGATGTTAGAATTCCTGAATGTGGTCCTTCAAATCAGATGCCTGCAGGCCAAAACCTGTATATACCCAGCCACTGACGAAGGGTAATAGAGTTTGGAGTAAGTGTCCTACATGTTGCTTCTCAACTAGAGAGGTTACCAGACATTTGGTCGAAAAAAATTGGTCGACCAGACAAATGGTCGAACCAATTTGGTCGAAAACCAAATGGTCGAATTTTTTTTATTTTTATTTTAACCCTTTTTTTATTTTTTTGGGGGGGTCCCCCCCCCAACCCCTTTTTTTTCTCTAAAAACCCCTTTTTTTACAAAACGAAAACCCGAAAAATAAATATATAAATAAAAAAAAAAATCGACCATTTGGTTTTCGACCAAATTGCGTCGACCAAATTGCAGTCGACCAGTTTTTTTTCGACCAATTGACTGGACACCACTAGAGAGCCATCCATACAGAGACACAACACCATGCTTTCAGAGCTACGTACGTTAGACACAAGGACCGTCAAATGTCTCACTATTGATCTAGCTCAGCTGTACATAAGGTTGGTTCATTTGTCTGACTGCAGGTCGCCTACGAGGAACATTCATGTGGATCCTGCCAAAGAAGAACATTAAACAAGCTAGAGGCCATGATGGACATACTCCAGAACGAGACCACCCAGGGCACAATGACGCCAACCACCATTGCAGACAACATCCTGAACATTATGGGTAAGTTGAAGTAGAGTGACAAGCCTGATGCTCAGGAGAAAATTAAGATACAGAAGTAATTCTGTCTAACTAAAATCTAATTAAATTAAAAGCCTTTCATTAATGGGAGTACAAGGAATTAGGCGCAATGATATTGCCACTTCCAATGCCTACAATAGCATTTTAATCTTTGGACCCAGTCCTACTGGGAGCTTGAAGTTGGCTCTTATGCCCCCCAACATGCGTTAACGTTGAAGTTGATGCAGGAACTGGAGCTCCTTGCCTCTCAGCACACAGTATCAGTAGTCCATGCGAGACAGCCCAGATTATTTCCTATAAAGAATGTGCACCTGTGTAACAGCCCTCAGAAAGTCAGGCGGTTGGAAACACAGACAGAAACTGCCAGTGTCCATCTGTGTTCCCCCAGCCACTCATGCTCCTTACCTGGGGGCCATAACATTTTTTTTGTTGGGCTTCCCCCTCTTCCCTTCTCCTTCCTATACTCTGGACCCCTCCGCACCCTGTGACATCCCAACCTCCCCCTTCTCTCTGTTCTCTAAACGTACCAGCTGGCCCTTGACTTCTATCTCCACCTGCTCTGCTCCCTCACCTTCCTGCCATGTGTCTCTTTTAGGTTTACTACGGTGGTGGCAATCTTTTAAACTTAAGATTAGTCATGCACAAGACAGGCACCGTCTGTCTCCCATCAAAAAAGAAAACACAAACCTATTTGCACCCCTGAGAGTGCAGGGGTTCAAAGCTCAGTACTTTTCTCTAGAGTGAAGCAGTAAAGTAGAGCTACCTTGCCCTCTCCTCCTACCTGCTCTGCCCACCCTTTGGCTTCTTCTACACCTCCGCAGAGAGTACCTCTGATTTGTACCCCTCCCCAGAAGTCTTTCAAGGATGGAAACCTTCTTCACCTCGCCACTCTTAACTGTTGCTCAGCTGTGAAACACTCCTCTGACATCTGCCGTCTCCTGGAAGAACTTGACGTCTTTGGTCTCACCAAAACATGGTTCGCGGCCAGCTCTGTCACGAGCTTTGACACTCTCCTCCCTGATGGCTACAAGATCCTCTCTGCGCCCAGATCCAACCGTTCCGGGGGCGGGGGGGTGTAGCCTTCATCTTCCCAGAGTGGATTCCTGCCTATATCATTCCTATGCAGGCCTACTCCTCCTTTGAATGCCTGGTCTGTAGGCTTTCTCTCTCCCCTGGCCACTCTCTTGCAGTGGCTACTATCTACCGACCACCTGGTCAGAACTCCTCCTTCCTCTCTGAGTTGGCAGACCTCCCTTCCTCCCTCCTGGCCTCGACCACTCAACTCCTCCTCCTAGGAGACTTCAAAATCCACCTGGATGCTTTCTGTCCCGCCACTGGACTCTTTTGGGACCTCTGCGACTCTCTCTCTCCCTCTCCCTCTCTCCCCCCTCTCTCTCTCTCTCTCTCTCTCTCTCTCTCTCTCTCCATTCTTCCCTCTGGCTAGACTCATTCTGCAGGGCACACCCTTGATGCTTTGATCTCCTCAGACCTCCCCCTCTCCAACCCTCTCACCACTCCTCTCTCCTGGAGTTACCACTTTCTCCTCATCTCTCTCTCTCTCTTTCTACCCCTCAGACCAAGCCAACTCCTACACTGCCACCTACCTTCTCAGTCATTCGACCCATGAAGTGTGTGTCATTTGAGGCTTTTGCCGCATCTTTCTCTCCCCCTCCTGCACCTCTGGCTGACACACACCCTGACACAGCCCTTTCTATTCTCTACTCTGCTGTCTCTGACACACTCGATGTACTTGCCCCTTTCATGAGGATCCACATGAAGCCTAAAACCAAGTGCAACTCCTGGCACGACTCAGACCTCGTCACCCTTAAACGCAAGTATAGGGTGGCTGAAAGGAGATGGTTGGCATTTTGTACATCCTCTGACAAACTGGCCTGCCGCCTACCCCAAAGTCAATACCAACTCTCTGTCCTCACTAAGAACAGAGCTTGCATCCAAGTCTGCGTCTCTGCGGCATCTAACAACTCGGCTGAACTCTTTAAAATCTGCAAAGAACTGGCCAATCCTGTTGCAGTCTCTACCTCTCCTGTCCCCTTCCAGGCCCTCTGTATGGCCCTTGCTTCTCAATTCATCTCTAAAACCCTGGAAACCCTTCTCATCCTCTCCTGCTTCTCCCACCACTCTCTCCTCTTCCTCCAGCCTCCCTGCGGCCACCCCCTCTCCCTTCTCTGCCTTTCCTCTCTTCACCCCTGACGAGGTTTCTAGACAAGTCCGATCTAGGAAAACCTTGTCAAAACAGGTTCTTCCCTGTTCTTCCAAAACCACCAAGGACCACATTGACACTCTCGCTAGACCCTTGGCTGACTTCTGCAACCACTCTTTCGCCATTGGGACCTTCGATTCCCATCTGAATCACTCTCTTGTGCACCCTCTTCTCAAGAAATCCTCAGCCGACCCCTCCCTTCTAGCTAATTATCACCTGATCTCCATCACTCCTTTCCTGGGCAAACTCCTGGAAAAGCTGGGCATCTCCCAGCTTAATCTTCACATTGAATCTGTTGGTTGTCTCCATGACCATTAGTCTGGCTTCAGAGCTGCCAGAAGCACAAACTGCTCTCCTGAACATCCATGAAGACCTGCTATCTAACCTTTTTTATTTTATTTTTATTTTTATTGATTTATTAACACAACAAAACAATACAAACCAAACAAGCAGTGCAACCTTTAACCACTTCATTATACTTCCCTGATTTCTAGTGGCTGCTTCCCTTTCCCTCCCCCCTTTACGAGTACTTCTTTTAACATTCTGTTTCTGCATCCTGTGGTACGGTCTCCCCTTCTATAGCATCTGCTGTGTCTCCTATTGACCCAAACAGCTCGGCTATCAATAATTTCCAGGCCATCAGGGACTCAGTCTCTCCCCCCCCCTGTGTTACTAGCTTCTTGCCATACCATGGTTTCTGCTTCCGCCCATTTTTGTAAATCTCTCCACCACACCTCCACATTTGGCATATGGCAGGTCTTCCAACCCATGGCAATTCTCTTTTTTGCAAGCACAGAAGCCAAGTACTTCAATTTACTCACATGCTTGAGCTTCCGTGATCTTGGAAACCCCCCCAACAGACAGGCCCACACTGTGTCCACTATGATCTTAACCCCTTTTTTCCCCAGTTTCTCTTTCACTGCACTCCAGAAGCGTTCTATGACTGGGCATGACCAGAAGAACATATGCACCATGCCCGCGTTCTTCTCATCACATTTGGGGCATGCTTGCCGTCCTGCATTCTCAAACCTCGATATCCTCCAAGGTGTCATGTATGCCCTATGCATAATATATAGTTGTATCTGTTTCAGTCTCGCATTTCTAGATACCTTCTTATGATACCCCTGCGCCTGTTCCCACATCCCATCCTCCATCGGGGCACCAACTTCCATTTCCCAAGCTAATCTCAACTGTGTGACTTCCTTCCCCACTTTAGACATCAACATTTCATATATTCTGGAAATCTCATGACCCCCTTCTGGTATGTCATATATCTATTGTGGCATCTAGTTCCTCCTCCAGCACTGTTTCAGGCCATATTCTCTTAATTCGCTGCACCATTCTGTAATATGTAATGTACTGGCCCCCGTGCAACCCAGTTTCTTCTCACAGCTCCTCGAAAGTAATACTAGAGCCCTCCCGCCAAATATCACCCATTGTTGCCACCCCAACCGGTTCCCAGTGGTTCCTGATTATCATTCTTAGCTGCACATCTGCCAGCCCCCGTTAATACAACCAGTGGTACCTGCGGAGAGCATGGGGACGGGTTCTCCATCATCTGGCATGCCCTGCACCATATCTTCCACCCTAATAGAAGCATTTTAGGGCGCCCCATCATTTCTGCCCTGGGTACCCACATCATTTCTTTCAAATAAAATGGTGCACAATCACACCCAAACAGCATGGATTCGGAGGTCTCCTCATCAGAAAGCCATTTGGCGACATATTGCAACTGGCTTGCCACATAATACACCTCATAGTTGGGCAATTTTATCCCACCTTTGTCATGGAAATTCTGTAGCTTCCATAACGCCACTCTATTCCGCGTGCCATGCCACAAAAAATCCCTACACATGCTATTCAGTTTGGTGAAGAACTTCTTAGGGATCAGGTACGGTATATTCCCAAAATAGTGTAGAAGCCTTGGCAGAACCACCATCTTTAGCATTGCTCCCTGACCCATCATTGCTGAGGGTAGCTTGGCCCAGAATTGCATGAACTTCTCAATTTTATTAATGGCTACTTCGAAGGGATTGTGTCCTCCGACGTATTCCTTATCTTGATAGATCATCTCCAGCTTGCTGGCCTCGGAATTTTTTTTTTCAGTAGAGGGTGCTGCGCGTCGATGTCCCTCGAGCCGATGTCCCTCGACAGCCTCCGTATCGGCGCCGACGTCATTATGCGTATAAATAGACTCGCGCAGCGTCCGTTGCTCAGTTCCGTTTTTCCGCACTTCGTGGGCCTCCGAATCGCGTTGCTCAGTTTGTTAGTCAGAAAATATATTCTTCATTATTCCTCGAGAATACCAACTCTTACTCGATGG
Source organism: Ambystoma mexicanum (assembly GCF_040938575.1). Classification (NCBI taxonomy): domain Eukaryota; kingdom Metazoa; phylum Chordata; class Amphibia; order Caudata; family Ambystomatidae; genus Ambystoma; species Ambystoma mexicanum. The sequence goes on along the minus strand of NC_090924.1, from coordinate 331,398,107 downwards.
CTTCCTCATCAGAACTGACAACTCCACGGTCCGGCTTCAAAAAATGTCGAGACTGTCGAAAGAAAATGTTGTGTTTGTGGTGCCTGGGATCGGAGCAACAATGTTCGGAGTGCGAGGACTGCATGTCCATGGCGGTGAAATCCTTGGAGGAGCGTAAGGGGAAGCTTGAGAGAGGTAAGACAGTTAAAACTCCTTCGAAAGTTTCCTTGGCAGAGTCGAGACATTCGTCTCCTCGCCGACACAGGAAACATTCTCGTTCTAAGCCTCGAAGCAGTTCCCACCACTCTTCGAGATCCAAGCATTCAAGTAAGAGACGTCGAAGATCACCTTCCTTTTCTTCTTCTGTTTCTCCGGAAAGAGTCACCTGCCCCACAAAACATAGCTCTCAGGCTGAGTGGGAGGAATTCCGTAAAAGGATGCTTAGCGTCTTCGAGAAAGCGGCCTGAACCCCCTCGAAGACAGCTGAGGGTGATACCCTGGGTGAAAGACCCGAAAAATCTAAATGCTGCGAGTCCTTGCACCCAGCGAAAGAAACTACTCGAGAGTGTCACAAACCCTCGAGCAAAGGCACTGTGCCATCGACGCCATCGTCAAAGGTCCCTTCGACGCATAAATCTGTGTCATCAACTCCATTATTGAAGGGCTCATCGACGCATAGGTCGATCGAATCGACGCCGTCTTCGAAGCTGACGTCGATGCCGAAAAAGAGCAAACCCACGGCCATCACTACCTCACAGTCAGTGGTCATACCCAGAGCCTCTAACATGACTTCGAGGTCATCGACAACCTCAAGTAGGATCCCGATCCTCTCGAGTTCTTCGAGGCCACTTCCAATCTTCTCGACGCCTTTTTCTGTGTTTTCGAAGCCTTTAACGTCCGTGTCGACGACGTCAACGTTTTCCCAACCAATTATGACAAATTTAGCCCCTTCTACTCTGGAAATGGGATTTAAGCCATTTCCAAGGTCTGATCATTTCAGACCTTTGTCTTCAATTTATGAGGAAGGGGAGGATTCAGATCAAGAAAGACCCTTTGGGTTGCAGAGATCTGCAACACCAGAACCAGAGGAATTTAACTCTGAGGAAAATAGGTTGAAGGACCTTCGAGATTTCTTACATGAGGCAAGTGGGTTAGATACTTCCCCAGAAATAAAATTTGCCAAACCAGAGGGGAACATGCTGAGACCCCTTACAGAATTTGAATGGCAAGAATTATAGAATTCGTGGGTTGGTCTACACCTTCACCTGCATTCCAACAGGATGACCTTACAGACATTTTAGTTAAAGGCCCACAGGAGGATCCTGTGGTTCCATTTCACGCTGCATTACAAAGAAAAATATTGGCTAACTGGGAAACTCCTGAGGTTATCCCGGCGGTTAACAAAAAGTTATCAGCCAAATATAGGATATCTACTACTGACCCTGAATTTTTGTCTAAACATCCAACTCCAGAGAGTCTGGTTGTTCAAGCAGCAACTGCATCAGGCAGTAGATCGGCATACCCTACTGTTCCACAGGACAGGGTTGGCAAAAGATACGACTCTATGGCTAAGAAGGTTTTTTCTGCATGTAGCATGGCGTTGAAATCTATTAACACTACTTGTACGCTCGCAAGGTTCAGCCATACACTTTGGGAGTGTGCGTCATCAGCGGCTGACTACCTCCCAGAGGGAGAAGAAAGGGAAGCGTTTCTAAACATCATTAAGGGTGGTAAAGACGCAATGTGCAAATCCCTTCAAACTGGCATTGATTCTGCTGACAGCATCAGTAGGTCCATGGCGGCAAGTACTACAACCCGCAGATTTGCATGGTTGTGAAAGTCTGGGTTTGCTCCAGATGTACAAGCCAGACTTTTAAATATGCCCTTTGACGGCTCTTCTTTGTTTGGTAAGAAGGCGGATGACAGCCTACAAAAGTTACAGACATCCAAAGCAGCAGCAAAATCCCTGGGTGCTGCAATCCGTCAAACAACATATCACCCCTCAGGAACCTCTTGGAGAGGTAAATCCTTTTGCCTTTATTCCGCATTCGGAAAAGGCAGAGGACAGTCGGTTCAAAGAGGTCAAAAAAGATTCACCCGAGGTGGACAGGGTAAAAATACAAAAGCCGCAGCAGCAGCAGGTGCCTCTTTACCCTTGGCACCTGCATCAGCCGCCTCTAAATCACTCTGAGGACTCTCCTCACAAGACACCAGTAGGGGGCAGGCTAACTCAACATCTGACGGAATGGCAGGCTATTACGTCAGATGCTTGGGCATTGGAGACAGTTGCACAAGGTTACTGCCTGCCTTTTCTATGCATTCCTCAGAGTCATCCACCGGGGAACAGCTCTCGGAAAGTTCCAGATACGCTCCTCTTGCAGGAAATTGTAGACCTGCTGGAGAAATGTGCCATAAAACCGGTACCTGTAGCGGAGAGGAACAAGGGCTGGTACTCCCCATACTTCCTAATACTGAAGAAGGACGGAGGACTGAGACCTATCGAGAATTGAACAAGTTCCTCAGGAAGGACAAGTTCAAGATGGTAACTCTTTCTCAGATCCTTCAGGCCCTCCAGCTCTAGGACTGGCTGGTATCTCTGGACCTTCAGGATGCTTATTCTCATGTGCCAGTCCATCTCAAACACAGGAAATACCTGAGGTTCGCAATTGGCGGCTCTCATTATCAATTTCGAGTTCTGCCATTTGGGCTGACCTCCGCCCGAGGGTCTTCACCAGGCTAATGTCGGTAGTGGATGCAAGTCTAAGGAGGGAAGGGATTCACGTCTACCCCTACGTGGACGATTGGCTGATCAGAGCTGTATCTCCGCAACAAGCTCAGAACCAGCTAGATTATGTCTGCCACTTCCTTCACAAACTGGGCTTCTCCCTCAATTTAAAGAAGTCACAGATGATACCATCACAGAGACTCCAGTTCATTGGAGCGGTCCTGGACACTTCCCTGGGAAAAACCTCGCCACCAGTGGTGAGGGCTCAAGATATTCTGCAGATGGTCACCAAGTTTCAAAATGCCCAACGTCTCCCAGCCTTCGACTTTTTGAGGTTGCTAGGCCTCATGGCATCCTGCATCTTCCTTGTGCCAGAGGCTCGCCTGAGAATGAGATCTCTTCAGTGGGCACTAAGAACTCAGTGGTCGCAATTCTCAGGGAGAATGACAGATCTCCTTCAGGTTCCGAACAAGGCGGCTCGAGACCTTTAGTGGTGGGCCTGCCAGGAGAACATCTTGAAAGAAGAACTGTTTTGGCAACCATGGCCGGAGATAACAGTAGTCACAGATGCCTCACTCACGGGGAGGGGAGCCCATGCCAATGACTTGACCATCAGCGGTCGTTGGTCTCCATCGGAGTCCAGACTACATATCAACCTGTTAGAGCTGAGAGCAATCAGACTAGCGCTGAAGGCTTTTCTGCCATTTGTACAGGGGAAAAATGTCCTGATAATGACGGACAACACAGTGGCCATGCACTACCTCAAAAAAAGAGGAGGCGTAGGATCACTGCCTCTGTGCAGAGAGGCGATGCAGCTCTTATTTTGGGCAATCCAAGAAGGAATCTCTATCGGCAGTTCACTTAGCCGGAGAGAAAAACTTGACAGCAGACGCTCTGAGCAGGCAGAGTACAGTCTCCCACGAGTGAGAACTAGCTCAGGAAGTCTTTCAACAGATCTTCACCCTTTGGGGAACCCCTCAAGTGGATCTGTATGCCTCCAGCATCAACAGGAAGTGCGATCAGTTTTGTTCAAGGGACTAGATTTGGCAAAGCTGTGTTGCACTTTGTTCATTCTTGAAGGGAAACATGGCAATTTTACTCCCACCTCCAGTTACACACCACTGCAATGGGAGTCTATCAAGGTAAGGAATACGTTAGAGGACACAATCCCTTCGAAGAACAAGTTACTTCTTACCTGGTGACATGCTTTCGATGGGATGTTCCTCCGACGTATTCCTTATCGCCTCTCCCATCCATCCCCTCAGTAAAACTTCCCTTGTGGTTACAGTTTACGCTCCTTCTGGGTCATTAACCAATTCATGTAAAACAACTGTTAACGTCAAAACGGAACTGTGCAACGGACACTGCGCGAATCTATACGCATGATGACGTCTGCGCCGATACGGAGGCTGTCGAGGGACATCGGGTCGAGGGACATCGACGCGCAGCGCCCTCTACTGAAAAAAAAAATTCCGAGGCCAGCAAGCTGGAGATGATCTATCAAGATAAGGAATACGTCGGAGGAACATCCCATTGCGAGAACGTTACCAGGTAAGAAGTAACTTGTTCTTCTGTGTTGCACCTATGCTCCTCTTCCACATTATGGTATACATTGATCCCTAAATACCGAAATGTACTGACCGCCCATGGTACTTGCAATACAGGCAATCGCTCCCCTGGAATTCCCATGTACCTCCCTAGTGGGAACATGGACTTGTGGGGGTTCACCGCTATACCGGACAACCCAGCGAATCTCTCCATCACTTCCAAAATGTACTGGAGATTATCTTCTGGGTATCGCAAGTACAGCAACATGTCATCAGCGTATAGGGAAATCAGATGTCGCTCCCCTTTTACCTCAATGCCTATGATGTCATATTGCTGTCTCAAGTATATTGCAAGAGGTTCCAGGGCCAGTATGTAGAGCATTGGGGACCACCGACATCCCTGCCTGGTGCCCCTGCTGAGCTGCCACCTTCTCGATATCACAGATCCTGTTTTAACCGTAGCCAGTGATTCGCTATACAATATCTTTGCCCACCTTACATATCCAGGCCCTAACCCATAACACTCCAGGGCCGCAAGAAGCCATGGCCATTTAACTGAATCAAAGGCCTTTACTGCATCTAAAGACACAATCACCATATCCTCATCATTTTCGCCACCGCTCTCAACAATTCTATGGAGCCGTCTATGGTTATTGGTTATATTTCTGTTTGGGACATAGCCCGTCTGATCTGGGTGTATTAGTTTGCCTTTGACCTTCTTCAGTCTATTTGCTAGGACAGCCGTCAATATCTTGCTGTCTTGATTCAGCATCGACAAGGGTCTATAGGAGCCGCAGCTGTGCCCAGGCTTATTGGGCTTGGGGAGCGGTATTATGACGGCCTCTCTCAATGATTCGGGTAAACTTCCCGTCTCAAACGCTTCGTTTAGCACTTCTAGCAATGGGGGGAAGGACCTCTTCTATGTACACTTTATAAAACTCACTTGGGAGTCCATCGGTCCCAGGGATATAGCTAGTAGGCAGCTGCCTCACCACCTCCCCTAGCTCTTCTAAGGTAATTGGTGCATCTAGTTCCTCCCTCTCTTCCTCACTTATCTTTGGCAATCCTATGTCCTCCAACGTTTCTCTCATCATAGCGCGACTACTTTCACCATCATCTCCATATAATACCTTATAATAGTCCATAAATGCTTGATTGACTCCCTCTTGGGTGTCTGCTACGCTACCGTGCTCTCTCTCTATGGTCCTGATTGTGACTCTGGGAGTCTTGCTCTTATATAACCACGCCAAATGTCTCCCCGGCTTATCACCTCCCGCATGCTGCCTCTCTACATATTTTTTATAATTGAGGTTACACAATCTGTCCCAGAGTTCTACACATTTTTGCTGTAGCTTGAGTGTCAATTCCACCTTCTCCGCTGTGTCATCTCCGCCCCTCAAAGCCTCCTGACCTGCTATCTAACCTTGATGCTAATCTCCCCTCTGTCCTCATCCTGCTTGATCTCTCTTCTGCCTTTAACATGGTCAACCATGCCATCCTGCTCAACCAGCTCCGTGATAACCTGGGTATCACTGATCAGGCTCTGGCCTGGCCGACGTCTTTTCTCTCGGACTGACCCTCCCAGGTCCAACTTTGGTCCTTCCTCTCCTCTATCTCTCCATCTGTGGTGTTCCCCAGGGGTCTAACCTTTCTCCCTGGTTGTTCAACCAATACCTACCACCTCTCGCCCACCGCATTGCTGCTCTCTGCTCCAACTTCCAGTGCTATGTGGACAACACTAAACTCGCTTTCAGGCTCCCCTCTGCCAACTCTTCTCCTTCCCCGGCCTGTCTCCCTTGGCCCTCTTCCTGCTCCCACCTGTGAGGCTAAGAACCTCAGTGTCATCTTTGACCAGAGGTCGAAGTGGGCGGGAGTGGTCGGCAGCGGTGCTCCTATAGTTTTTATTTTTAAGTTTAACACTTCCTATACTTTTATTTTAAAAAGAAACCGTTCCGGAATGGTTTTGTTTTAAAAGAAAAGTGTAGGAAGAAGTTGAAACTTCCACTTCAGTGCACTGCACTGAACATTCCCTTAAAGAGCAGGTGTGTTTGTTTGGGGGAATGGATTGTATGTGGGATTGGGTTTAACGATGGGGTTTGTGGGGAGCGGGCCAGGCCAGCAGGGAACATAGTTCCACTACTTCTTTTCGTACACTTCGACTACAAACTTTCCTTCTCTCATCACATTTCTGACGTCTCTAAGAAGTCAAACTACCAACTGCACCTCCTCAGAGGTATTCTTCCTTTTCTCTCCTTCCCCCAGAAGCTCACTGTCTCCAGAGCTCTGGTTCTCTCCAGGCATGACTACTGCAACAGCCTCTTTTTACATCTGCCTGCCTCTACTCTTCGTCCTCTGCAACTCATCCAGAACAGGACTGTGAGACTTGTGCTTGGCCTCAAGCCCAGGGACCATATCTCTCCAGCCCTGACATCTCTCCATTGGCTCCCAGTGGCTGCAAGGATGGAGTTCAAGACCCTCTGCATTGTCCACAAGGCCTTCTGGGCCCTGGGACCACAATACCTCCAACTCTCTTTTCGGAAGTACCTTCCTACTCAAGCTCTTCACTCCTCCACCTCCAATTCCTTGAGGGTCAGTTGCTTTTCCAAGCAACGAGTTGGGGGCAGATCTCTCTCTTTGGCTTGTGCCTCCCTTTGGAACAGCCTCCCTGCCTCTCTGAAACTTGAGCAGAACCATCTCTGGTTCCGGAAGCATCTTAAGACTTTCATCTTTGCTACTGCCTTCTCTCTTTCTCTTCCCTGCTGATCTCCTGTCTGATACTGCACTGCTCTCCTGGCTACCCTCTGAACTGCGGGCCCAGATCCCGGCCCTCCCAGCTGCACACCTGCACTGCCACCTGGAAAACTGGACCTGGGTTCTGTATCTGCATCCCTCCCTGCCTGCACTTATCAGACACTTGTTGTCTGCACCTAACATTGCCCTGCCACCTGCTGGCTGCACTACTTGTTCTTTGATGTTTGATCCTGTGTCTTGCCCTTCTCCTCCTCCCCTGGCACTTTTCCCCTTCCCTCTCTCCTGCACTTGCGCAATCTCAATGTCACTAGGCCTAGTGTCTATCCACCTATCCTTCAAACCCCTCCCTCTGCCGTCACCCCCTTTTTCTCTTTCTCACCCCAACTACCTCTTGCCATTCCTTCCATCCCCCCACCCTCCTTCCCTTTATAATTCTCCCTTTTCAAACTCCAATTCACCCTCCTGCCTTTTCTTTGTCTTTCCCTGGTTTCCTCTCCAGCCCTCTCCCAACATCATCTGTTGAGTATAATACATGTCTTTCTCTTGCCTCTTTTCTGATAGGTGATTTGATACATTTGGTCAACACAGACTCAGCCTTGAAGACTGGAGATTTCTGCAGCAACGCCCATTCTCTTTCTGTGGCCTCCAAAGCTTACAACCTCTCCTCAGACTTGATGCAGATCCTGATGAAGGGAAGGGTACTGAACGAGGAGCCTCTTAAACTGGAAGGGGGTGAAATTGTTGCACAAGGAAAACGTTCTGACCCTTTGAACCTGCTATGCTACTCCCACACACCTGGCTGCCAGTTCTCCATCCCTGAGGCCTTCAATAGCACTTTCTCTGACCTACCCGATGTCATCCAGGTCATCTTCGGTCTCAAGTCTAACCCCTTCCCCTTTGGCTACATCCACAACTACACCTTGTCCACCAAGGTTGCATCTATGGTGTTCCACACCCACAACGGCACTCAGATCCCTGTGGAAAGTCTTGACTCCAGCAAAGCCATCACTGTAATGGTCACAAACAGCACTGCAGCCAGAAATATTACAGCCGGTAACACCACTATAGAGGAAAGGGGTTCTGTCAATGTGGTTATTCGGACTTTGGTTGGGAATCGAGAAGCAGGACTGCACATTCGGGTTAGCTACCAAGTCTTGAATGGTAAGTCCTGGAGAAAAAAAATCATAATGTGACATTTGTGTGGATTTTTATTTTTGAAGCATTTTATTATTCCCATGTCTTGGCCTCATTCCGAGTTTAGAGGAGCGCTAAAAAGGGGTGCTAATTACGCTACTGTCACTTTTTTGGGCAATAACAGAATTATCGCTGTTTTTACTGCTCTGCTAAATCCTAAGTTTGGCTTTAAAGTGGAGGATTTACCTCCAACATAATGCTGGAGATAAATCATCCACTTTAAAGCCAAACATCGGCAGAAACAACACTCACCGTAATTCCATCAAAAACCTCATGGAGTCCTATGGACACCCAAAATGGCCACTTACACCGCCCTGCCATCACTTGGAATCCTGTGGTAAACCCACGGCACTAAGTGGTGGTAACGGTAACAGGCGAAGTTTGTGACAGGCATGGTTATTAGGCTGTATGGTATTCAGTGTTCAGTTCCTGGTGGGGCACAGTGAGTGGTATTTTCATTGGCGCGGGGAGTCGCGCACGACAGTACCTGTGATGTAATGTCCCGTAAAGTCACTCCAAGCTTCCTCGTGTTGCGCGGCCTTGTCATGGAGGGCCGCAGTTATTTTCTCCATTGTATATATGTTCATGGCAATTCGTAGCCAATCTTTTTCGTCTGGGAGGCATGGGGACTTCCATTTAATGACTAGTGCTGCTCTTGCTGCCAGTAGCAGGGGGGATACCAGTCCTTTTACGCGCACCAATTCATCGTCTTCTTCTGCAAGGCCAAATAGGATCAGAAGAGGGGATGGTTATCCATCCCAGGACCTCTTGCCAATAAATGCATACCTTGGGGCACTTCCACCACATGTGCCAGTAATCAGCGTCCATGCCGCATTGTTGCCAGCATTTCGGACTGGAGGTTTGGAACATTTTAGACAGTCTTTGTGGATCATACTGCCACCGGTGGAGTAATTTTACGGTGTGCAATTTGTACTGGGTGGTAATTGACATTTTGGCTGGCGTTTCGCAAATTCTGTCCCAGGCTTGTTGGTCGAATTCTCTGTTGAAATCTTTTTCCCCATCGCTCTTTGAGGCGCAGACTCCGAGTTTGGTCTTTAGCGATTAAGGTCTTGTACATGCGGGCTATTAAACCTTTAGTTGATTTGGTCGTGTCCAAGATAGTTTCAAAGGGCGTAAGCTCTCTTTGTGTGGTGTCCTTCCATTCTCTCCTTGATATGACCCCTTTCAGTCGCAGGTACAAGAAAACCGGAATCGGGTGGATTTGGAGGGCTTCTTCTAGTTTGATATCGAAATGAATTTCCCATTTCTCCACAGTTGGCCAACTCTCTCTAGTCCGGCATCAAACCAGGCCTGGTACCTGGCATGTTCGGGATTTCTTCTCGGATCCCGGGGGACGAGAGATGGCTTAGGGGGGAAGGCCACGCTGTGATTCCAGTCATCCCTTTCCCTTTCTTCCAGATGTTCCACATAGTGCCGAGTATTGGGTGATCGCGCAGGCGTTTCGTGAGCTTTGATCTGGGGACCCATAGCCACCCTGCAAGGGTTACGTGGACCATATTATCATTATCTAATTGGACCCATTGGAGGTCCTTTCTATCGCGCAGGTGTGGTATCAGTATTCTGAGTTGGGTTACCTGGTAGCATCGCTCTATGTCCGGGAGGCCCACTCCCCCCAGTTCCTTTGGAAGTATCAGGATATCGTATGGTATCCGGGGTTTCTTTCCGTCCCACAAGAATTCCAGTATGACCTTCTTGACCTGCCTGAAAAAGTGATCCGGTATCGAGATGGGCAGGACCTGGAAGGGATATAGGAAACACGGGAGGCTCACCATCTTCATTGCATTAAGACGCCCCATCCAGGAGATTGTGAGCGACTTCCATTTCACGAGATCAGTTTTGAGAGCATTTAGGAGTTGTGGGAAGTTTGCTTCGTAGAGCTGTGCTAGATCTCTTGTTAGGTTGATCCCTAGGTATCTCAGTGTGGGGCCCCCGATGATCAGGCCAAGGCGTTAGAGCTCGATCTGCTGCTCTTGGGAGGGTTCGTAGAGTAGAAAGAGGATGGATTTGGTTTTATTTATTTTGAAACCAGAGTGTCCCATATTCCTCTATGAGGCGTATCGCCCTTGGGATTGATGACAGTGGGTTTAATACATGGAGCAGGATGTAGTCTGCATACAAAGCCAGTTTATATTCTCTGCCATTGACTTGCATTCCTTTGACAGAGGTGTCTGCTCGGAGGGCTCGGGTGAGTGGTTCTAGGGAGAGTGCGAAAAGTATCAGCGAAAGGGGGCAGCCTTGTCTCGTTCCTCTACTAAGAGGAAACCAGCGGGAGAACTGGGGGTTCACTACTACAGAGGCTTTTGGGGCTGTATAGACAGCTTTGATCGCTCGTCGAACAGTGGGGCCCAGTCCTATTTGCTTTTACGTGGCCTCCAAGAAATGCCATTCAACTCTATCAAACGCCTTCTCAGCATCAATCGAAAACAGTGCTGGCATGTTCGGCGATGTTCTGGCCTCATGTATTAGGTGGAGGGTCTTGCGGGTGGAGTCTGCGGCTTGCCTGCCCAGGATGAAGCCTACTTGGTCATTGTGGATTATTGCGGGCATGTGCGACTCTAGACGTGCAGTGAGAACCCTTGTGTAGATCTTGGCGTCGATGTTCAGGAGCGATATTGAGCGGTAGGGGGCACATTGCTTGGGGTCCTTTCCTTCTTTGGTGATCACTGTTAAAAAGCGCTTCAGAGAAGGATTCGGGTGCCACACTGGAGTGGAGGATGTTGTTGAAGAGGTGAACCATGAATGGGAGCAGGGCATTCTGGAAAGTCTTGTAAAACCCTGCCGTGTATCCATCATTCCCCGGAGCCTTCCCCGCTGGGAGTCTTTTGATTGTCTCCTCGATTTCTCCCCCCGTGATGGGAGCATCCATGGCTTGTGTAATTTCCAACAGGAGGGTCGGCATGGCTACTTTGGTTAAATAGTCTGTGATCGCCTCTGAGTGCGGTGCGGCCTGCGGGGTGTATAATCTCTCATAGAAATTGGCGAAAGTTTTGGGAATATTGGGGGGACGATGGTCATGGGGTGTGTCTATATCGTGCACCGTAGGCACCCATCGCTCGCAGAGTTGGCCGCAGAGTCTTGCAGCGAGTAAAGCACCAGCTTTGACCCCATGCTCATAGTGCTTTTGCTTCAGACATTGGAGTTTGTGCACAATGCTACTTGTTTCTAGTTGCCGTAGTTCTTCCCTCTTGGCGTTGGCCTGTTTGATCTTGTGTGGTCTGTCAGAGTCCGCCAATTGGGCCATGAGATCGAGTTGGGTAATTTAATTTTGAAGTCTATTTTCTATGAGTAGGCGTTCTCTTTTCTTCGCTGCTCCCTCCCTGATAAGAATTCCCCTCCATGTGGCTTTGCCCTCTTCCAAGACTATGTTAATGGGGGTTTCACCTATATTGTTTTGCTCGAGTATTGGGTGATGTCCTGTTCAAGCTGCTCCCGAAAATGTGGTCCTTGAAGAGCGTCTCATTGCATCGCCATTTGGAGCTCCTCCGAGGGAGAGCCATCCGATCGAGGGTGACCGTTACCATGTCATGATCCGACCACGTAACAGGTGATATGCTTGCTTTGGTCGTTGCTGCGGCGAGTGCCGAGGTTACATATACATAATCAGTTCTGGAGTACGTGGCATGTGGTGTAGAGTAGAAGGTGAAGCCTGTCTGGTTCGGATTCATGCGTCTCCATGCATCCGTGAGATTGTAGGCATCCATCATATCTGTAACCCGCGAGCGTCCAGCGCCCGGTGAAAAGGTTGTGGACGGGTTGCCTGCTTGTCTGTCCATATCCGGGTCCATCCACGTGTTGAGATCGCCTCCTAGTATCACTTCCCCCTCTCCCTCGTTCATGACATTGGGGATTGTTTGTTGAAGGAACCGGGACTGTCCAGTGTTGGGTGCATATACGGATGCGAGTGTGATGGTGGTGTCCTGTATCCTGCCAACCAACACAAGTGCTCTACCACTCAAGTCTGACCAGGACCTCAAGAGCTCAAATCGGATTGTTTTGTTGACTAGAATACCAACTCCAGCTTTCTTCAGCAGGCCGGAGCCCCAGTATTCTGTGCCTAGTTTGGCATAGAGTACCTTCCTTTCTTCTCCTTTGCTGTATTGGGTTTCTTGTAAGAAAAGTACCTCTAGATTCGCTCTCTTGAATTCTCGGGACACTAGCGACCTTTTGGTGGGAGAATTAAGCCCCTTGACGTTGAGCGTGCCAATTTTAAGAGTGCCATGCCTGTCACCCGATTCGTCACGACCGGCGATCAGTGGTAAGTCCTGTGGATTCGCTAATCACGTCACATCGGCCTTCGCCGAGAGTCGCCGCCGTGGAAGTATTCTGATAGCTGTCCCGAGCCGAATGGGACTTCAAATTTTTGTGTATCCCACCCCCTGCCGCCTTTTAAGGGTATTGCACATAATACCTGTTGTCCTCAGTTCTAGCTTTTCGCACATCATTTTTGTTACGCTCACCTGGCTCCCACAGACGTGTCGATCGGAACTGGACAGCTGCGGTCTCCACCAATGTGACGCGTAGGGCCGAGATGACGGACTGGACTGGCCCACCTAGCTTCGTTTGCTTGGCCCGTAGGAATATTCTTCTGCAAATGGAGAAAGGGAATTAACCACCCGTGGAGTTGAGCGGAAATCCCCCCACCCCCGCTGTTCTCCCCACAGATCGCCTTTGATATCCCCTCTTATAGTCCCACCTGATGGTTTGAAAAGATGAGCTCTCCATCCTGCAGTGAGCGCAGGGGCGCGTTGATAACCAGTTGCTTCACTGGCTTGAAGGAATTGGTGAGTTCCAGAACAATATTGACTCCGAGATTCCCGGCAAGAAGCCGTAAGTATAAAGTTCGTAAGAGTTCAAATGCCTGACTTTCACTCTTGTCCGATTCCTTGCAGATTGCAGCTTGACCCTAATGAAGAGTTCCTCGTGGCAACCGGTAGTATTCTGGTAAGGATTTGTATTTTCCAACACAGTTCGATAAAATAATGTCAATATGTAACATGTTGCTGGTAAGTCTATTGTGGTGAGGAGGGTTCCCCTTGTTAGTCCCTTTGTTTCACCTTGCTGTCCTTTTGTTTCCCCTTAGGGGCCGGGGTTCGGCAAAGATGCAGTGGAAGCTGCACCGACCTGTGAAGAGGAATAGTACCCCCAGTGGTAAAATCAGCTAAGTCTATGGGGGGGTAACTAATATTCCTCTGTGTATTCCCTTGGCTCACCTTGCTTTTCTTGTCTTCTCCTTAGGTGCCAGAGTGCGGCGGGAACATGCAGGAGGATGCGGTGGAATGTGAAGATGCTGCGAAGGCCGGTGAGTTTAGCGAGGCGCTGCAGCAGGCGAGGCGACGCGCATAAAAGAACTTCTTCCTTCCAGCTCGAAGGCGCGATGGATCGGGAATTCATGTAAGGATTAAAAGGTATTGCTCTTGTTCTAACCTTTTCTCCTTCTTTCTCCCTTTTTCTAGGAGCTCCAAACTCGAGGCGGGCGTGGCAGAAGGCTGGAAGCAGACTTGCAGGCACGGTGAGCGTTACGCTGCTGGATGCAGAATAACGCGAAGCGTGTGCTGCTCTTCGGGCGTGGTTTAAATAGCCTCCAAAGTAGTCCCAGGTAAGTATTCCTCCCCAGCCCCGCCCGAGTAAAAAATAGCCCCTAAGTAAAGTAGTCCCTTCCAAGCCTCTTTTGGCTTGGAGCTCTTGCAGCATGGTCTGCATCAGGTAAGTTTGCAGAATGGTCTGCATCAGGTAAGTTTTAATCTATGAGCCTGGTGCCTATGGCTCCAGGACTGACTCTCCAAATGAGCCTGGCGCCATAGGCGCCAGGGCTGAACCCAAATAGCCCCTAGCAGGGGTTGTTGGGCTTGCTTAGGATAACTTGATGCCTGCTTCCGGGGTTGCTGGACGTGGTCTGGGTCCCCGGAGGTAGACATCATGACAGCACTCCCCCCCAAGGCCCCTCCTAAAGTCGTTCTTCCCTGTGGTTTCGGTTTGTCTGGGAAATTTCGGTGGAATTTTTTCACCAATCGGGGTGCATGAACATGGTCACTAGGTTCACATGACCTTTCCTGTGGTCCGTAACCTTTCCAGTCGATTAAATAAAAGAGTTTTGACTTATCAGCTTGGAGTCCAGGATGTTCTTAACTTCAAATTCAGGTTCTCCGTCTACAAGGATAGGGTCTGGTGGCTTGGTTAGTCTTGTCCCTGGTTGCACTGGCTTCAAAAGTGACACATGAAAGACGGGGTGAATTCGCATATTAGCAGGTAAGTCCAACTTGACAGCCACCGGGTTGATAATGGCCTTAATAGAGTAAGGTCCCAAATATCTGGGGTTAAAGGTCCGTGTTCCCTTTAGAGGTATATGTTTTGTGGCTAACCATACTTGGTCCCCTATCTGGTATGGTGGAGTATCACTTCTATGCCGATCAGCATCTTTCTTGTATTTTTATTTCGCCTGTTTTAAATGCTTCCTTAAAGGCTTGTGTAATCGTAGCGTTCAGATGGTCCACTGCGGGCATTTCTAAGTGTTGGGGTGAGTCAAGGTCCGAGGTTCGAGGATGGTACCCATATAAGGTATAAAAGGGGCTTTGTCCAGTTGCAGAGTGTACTGAATTATTGTATGCATATTCGGCGATCCAAAGAATGTCTTTCCAATTACTCTCAGTCTGATGTAACATACAACGCAGGTATTGTTCGAGAGTCTGGTTGTTCCTCTCCGTTTGACCATCGGTCTGGGGGTGGTGACTGGTCGATAACCTCACATCGATTTGCGCCAATTGACAGCATTTTTTCCAAAAATGTGAAATGAATTGACTGCTCAGGTCAGAGACCAATATGGACGGAAATCCGTGTATGCGAACAATGTTTTCTAGGATCTCCTTGGCCAGGATTGAAACTGAAGGTAATCCCTTTAAAGGAATAAAGTGGGCCATCTTGGAAAAAAGATCCACAATAACTAGAATGGTGTTAGATCCATTGCATGGGGGTAGATCAGTAATAAAGTCTAACGATAAGGTGTGCCATGGTGTAGGCGGAATGTCTAAAGGTTGTAAGAGTCCAGCTGTTTTTTTCTTTTGACTTTTGTTTTGGGCGCAAATGCCACAAGACATCACAAATGATTTAATATCCTTTCGCCAGGTGGGCCACCAGAATTGTCTTTTAATTTTGGCTTCAGTTTTTGCAATACCTGGGTGCCCCTCCATTAGGGTATCATGATAACGGGAAATGACTAGCTCTTGTAGTTCCTTGTGTGGCAGAAATAGCCGCCCTTGGTAATAAGGCAGATCATTGGTGACAGAGTAGTCTGGGCCTTTTTTTACCCAGTCCTGCAGGGCTGTAGGATCAAAGAGTTGCTGGATCTTTACCTGAATGTGCTCTAGTGTCTGTAGAGTAGTCATGCCAAGAATTCTTTGTTCGGAAATTATAGGTACTGGTTCTGGGTTCACTTCTGCCTCTCCCATCCCTATTCGGGATAAGGCGTCTGCTTTACCATTCTTACAACCTGGTCGATAGGTTATTACGAAATCAAACTCAGCAAAGAACAATGCCCATCGGAGTTAACGTGACGATTGGGCCTTGGCTGTCTTTAAATACTGTAAGTTCCGGTGATCGGTGATCACAGTAATGGTATGCCTGGCACCGAGAAGATAGTGCCGCCAAGCCTTGAAGGCGGATTTAATGGCTAATAACTCCTTGTCGGTAACCGCATAGTTTAACTCTGGTGCCGAGAACTTTCTGGACCAAAATGCTACTGGATGAAGCTTTCCAGTTTCAGGGTCCTTTTGAGATAGGACAGCTCCCAGGGCTAGACTGGATGCATCGGTTTCCACTATGTATCGAAGTTCAGGGCGCGGGTGCTTTAACACAGTTGCAGACGTGAATTTCACTTTCAGCTCTTGGAAGGCATTTTCAGCTTCTTCAGTCCACATAAAGCGTTCATTTTTTCGCAAGAGTGCTGTGATGGGATGTACAACATGTGAAAAATCCGGGATGAATCTGCGGTAGAAATTGGCAAAGCCGAGCATGCTTTGTACTCCTTTAACTGAATTTGGTGATGGCCACTTAAGGATTGCATCCACCTTTCGTGAGTCCATTCAGACTCCCTTTGGGGTCAGGATAAACCCAAGGAGTTCAACTTCTGTGGCATGAAAAACGCATTTTTCCAGTTTTGCATATAGTTTGTGCTGGCGCAATTTCTCAAGGACTGCTCGGACATGCTTCACATGGTCAGATTCTGAAGAGGAGTATACTAGAATATCATCGATATATACGACAACACAAACGTCAATGAGTTCATGAAGGACATCGTTCATGAGGTATTGGAAGGCTGCTGGTGCATTGCACAACCCAAAAGGCATCACCTGGTATTCGAATAACCCATACTTAGTGCGGAAAGCAGTCTTCCATTCGTCGCCTTATTTTACACGTACCAGATGGTATGCCCCCCGGAGATCTAATTTAGTGTATATACAAGCGTCCTTCACTTGGTCTAGTAGTTCAGGGATCAGAGGCAATGGGTATCGGTTCTTAACAGTTATCTGGTTCAATGCGTGGTAGTCTATGTACATTCTGAGGTCACCTTCCTTTTTGGGCACGAAGAACAAAGCTGAAGGTGCAGGGGACTTGGATGGGCGAATAAAGCCATTGGCAAGGTACTGGTCCAAGTATTGTCATAGGTGAAGGTTCTCAGGTTCCGTAAGGGCATAGATCCTGCTACAATGGGGTTGTGCACCAGGTATGAGATCGATTTGACAATCGTACAATCTGTGAGGAGATAAGGTGTTTGCCTGTTCTTTTTGGAAGACATCCTGGAATTCTTGGTATTCTGGAGGTAGTTGCATGACTGCTGTGGTTACTGTGGCCAGGCCTGCGTTCTGACTTTTCTTTGTTAACAGGTTTGTGCACAATCCGGGAAGGTTATTCTCTTCTCTCGCCAATCAATACAAGGATTATGTGTTTCCAACCAAGGTATCCCCAGTATTATTTGGAACTGTGGGGCTTTGATTAGATCAAACACATTAGTCTCTCGATGCCCATCCTGACCCAATAGTGTCATCTCTGCGGTGGAATGAGTTACAGGCCCAGAGGCAATTTTAGTTCCAGCGACTGTGGTGATGACATCTGAGGTGGTTTTTCGGCAGAGAGGTAGATTCATCCTGGAAGCCAATTCATAGTCCACATAGTTTCCTATGGCCCCGCTATCAATGTATGCCCTTACTGCGTGCATACGCGATGGCTGCCCTGGATCTACGAGGACCATTAGTATGATGAAATGCGAGGTCTGAGTATCCTTCTTCAAGCTCGGCAAGCAGACCTCTACGATTGTCGGGCTTGATCGTTTCCCGAGTCTGACTCCATATGGCTTTTATCAGCAGCTCCTACCATCTTCTTGGGTGGTTTTACAGGGCAATCCCATAGAAAATGCCGAGAAGTTCCACAATATAGACACAATTGCATTTGCAGTCTCCTTTCTCTTTCCTTCTGGGTTAAGGATCCTTTAACCCCTCCTATTTGCATGGGTTCTGAAGCATCTGCTCCTTTGGGGTTAGCGTGGGTTTTGTCCAACACCCGATTCTCAAACTTGGCTCCATCAGCCTTTCTGTTCTGAAGTCTGTGATCTAACTGGACCACTAAGTCTATATATTCAGCACAGTCTTGAGGTGGGTTCACGACTTGAGCCAAGACATCCTTGAGTTCTCCTCGAAGCCCTCGATGAAATAATGTGATTCGTTTTACCTCAGGCCATTCAGGTTCCACTATCAACCTATTAAAGGTTGCGATGTAGGATAGAAGGTCCTGGTTACCCTGTCGTAGGGACAAAAGTTCGTTATCCAGGGCCTGTCCTTGGAAGTGCCGGGCAAATAGTCTTTCCATGCTCGTTTGAAAGCCCTCAAAATCCCAAAGAATTGGGTCATCCTGAGTAACTAGTGGAATTGACCAATCAGCTGCACTACCGCTGAGATATGACAATACAAAGGCTACCTTGGCTTGATTGTTTGGGAAGGCTCCAGGTCTGCATAAAAAGTGCAAGCGGCATTGGTTCATAAACACGGCAAACCTTTTGTGATCTCCGGCAAAGCGTTCGGGCGGAGCTAATGGAATATTTCCTGCTAGGTTTATTTGCACAGGGTTACTCGATAACACAGTAGCTGGATTTCCCGCGGAACCAGGTAGGGGTGCTTGTCCAGCCTGGCTTTGCAATAGTTGCCTAGCAAGGTCATCAGTTCGCTCCTTTGACAAAATCAGTTCTCTCCTAAGAGCATTGGTTTCTTGATGGGCGGAATGCACTTCGGCCCTCATTTCCCCTAGTAATTGGGCCAATTGATCAGTCTCTGAGGTATCCATAACGCCCCGGTGGGAATTTGTGGGTAGGCTTCACGTTCTGTTACGCTCACCTGGCTCCCAGAGAGGCGTCGATCGGAAGTGGACAGCTGCGGTCTCCACCAATGTGACGCGTAGGGCCGAGATGACGGACTGGACTGGCCCACCTTGCTTCGTTTGCTTGGCCCGTAGGAATATTCTTCTGCAAATGGAGAAAGGGAATTAACCACCCGTGGAGTTGAGCGGAAATCCCCCCAACCCCGCTGTTCCCCCCACAGATCGCCTTTGATGTCCCCTCTTATAGTCTCACCTGATGGTTTGAAAAGATGAGCTCTCCATTCTGCATTGAGCTCAGGGGCGCGTTGATAACCAGTTGCTTCACTGGCTCGAAGGAATTGGTGAGTTCCAGAACAATATTGACTCCGAGATTCCCGGCAAGACGCCGTAAGTATAAAGTTCGTAAGAGTTCAAATGCCTGACTTTCACTCTTGTCCGATTGCTTGCAGGTTGCAGCTTGACCCTAATGAAGAGTTCCTCGTGGCAACTGGTAGTATTCTGGTAAGGATTTGTATTTTCCAACACAGTTCGATAAAATAATGTCAATATGTAACCTGTTGCTAGTAAGTCTTTTGTGGTGAGGAGGGTTCCCCTTGTTAGTCCCTTTGTTTCACCTTGCTGTCCTTTTGTTTCCCCTTAGGGGCCGGGGTTCGGCGAAGATGCAGTGGAAGCTGCGCCGACCTGTGAAGAGGAATAGTACCCCCGATGGTAAAATCAGGTAAGTCTATGGGGGGGGTAACTAATATTCCTCTGTGTATTCCCTTGGCTCACATTGCTGTTCTTGTCTTCTCCTTAGCGGCCGGAGTGCGGCGGGAACATGCAGGAGGATGCGGTGGAATGTGAAGATGCTGCGAAGGCCGGTGAGTTCAGCGCGGCGCTGCAGCAGGCGAGGTGACGTGCATAAAATAACTTCTTCCTTCCAGCTCGATGGCGCGATGGATCGGGTATTCAGGTAAGGATTAAAGGTATTGCTCTTGTTCTAACTTTTTCTCCTTCTTTCTCCCTTTTTCTAGGAGCTCCAAACTCGAGGCGGGCGTGGCAGAAGGCTGGATGCAGACTTGCAGGCCCGTGAGCGTTACGCTGCTGGATGCAGAATAACGCAAAGCGTTTGCTGCTCTTCGGGCGTAGTTTAAATAGCCTCCAAAGTAGTCCCAGATAAGTATTCCTCCCCAGCCCCGCCCGAGTAAAAAATAGTCCCCAAGTAAAGTAGTCCCTTCCAAGCCTCTTTTGGCTTGGAGCTCTTGCAGCATGGTCTGCATCAGGTAAGTTTGCAGCATGGTCTGCATCAGGTAAGTTTTAATCTATGAGCCTGGCGCCTATGGTGCTAGGACTAACTCTCCAATGAGCCTGGCGCCACAGGCGCCAGGACTGGACCCAAATAGCCCCTAGCAGGGGTTGTTGGGCTTGCTTAGGATAACTTGATGCCTGCTTCCAGGGTTGCTGGACGTGGTCTGGGTCCCCGGGGGTAGGCATCATGACAATTTTCCTAGCGAGGATCTGAGTCCCAGTTTGATGCCGTCCGAGTTGAACCAGGTGCATGCAGCCGGTCTACTGTCAGACCGCCCATGAGGGTCATAACCACGCGACCCCCATCACAAGTATTATCATATTAACATTTTGAGCCCCCTCCCCCCACATCTTTGAAAAATCAACTTGAGTTACAACTTAACAAGCAACAACAACTGTTAATGTGAAATAGCAAATGTAATGATACATGCGGTTTCCAGATTCATTGGCCGCCAGCAGGTCATCTGTTATAGCTCTGATGGAAAGTTTGTTGTGGGCCGGACCTGGTGGGTGTAGTGTGCCGGTCTCCAGTGTGTTGAAGAGTCTCCGAACCATGATTCCTGAGTAGACCTAGCCAGGTCGAGAAATGTGTGTGTACCGCATCATTTGGCACTGTCCGGCGTATCATTAGGTCATCTGTATTTTCTGGCTCCTCTGACTTTCTTCCTTTTCGGGCCTTGAGGTCCCCATCGTGCTCTATCCTGTGCTGGTTCAGCTTGTGGTCCTTCTTTGGGGTCAGTGCCAAGGAGATTTGCGATACAGTCTCGAATTTCCTCTTCAGAGCAGAGTGTTATCTTCCTGCTTCCATGTTCAAACGTGAGGGAGAAGGGGTATCCCCACCTATATCTTGTGCCTTGGTCCTTGAGCCATTTAGTTAGAGGGCTGCAGAGGCGTCGCAGGGCCAGAGTGAGCGAATATAGGTCCTGGAAGATGGCTATTTGGGCTCCCCCGAGGGTGAGGGCGCCACCAGACCTGGCTTTCGCGAGTATCCTTGTTCTATCTTGGTACCTATGAAATCTGGCCAGGACCGACCTCTGGCCCCCTGAAGGGCCACCAGCTCTATGTATTCTGTCTATTACGGGTTCGTCAATATTCTCATCGGTGGTTAGGATTCTGATGATGTCATGTATGGTATGCTTGAGGTCCTCTTCTGTTTCTCCTTCCCGTTCCGGAATTCTGAAGAATCGCAGGTTGTTTCGCCTTTCCCTATGTTCTAAATCGTCTATCGTCAGACGGATGTCTTCCACTCTTTTCTCTATATTGCGCATTCAGAAGTCCAGTTGGGCTTCTAGTGTGTCGATTGAGGCTTGGTTGTTCTCAACGCCCTCTAGTCACTCCTCGATGTTATCCACCCTCTGGGTCATCTTGTCAATTTTGCCACCCAGATTGGCGCCCATATTTCTGATTTCGCTCAGGAGGGCGGCTATGTCTCCCTTGGTGGCTGTCGCTCCCGTCTCCGAGGGTTCCGCTGACATCGTGTAGTTAATTTCTGGATCAGGATATGGCGGAGTGTAGGCATATCTGAGCTTACTTTTGGTGCTCATGCGATGTATGGGTGCGAGGAGGCACACGCCCCTAAAGCGGGGGCACTACCGTCAGCACTTGATGCAGTAGACCGGTCCTGGGGTGTGTTGTGAAGCAGTGTCCAGTGTGTCCTGGCGAGCAAGGGTGTTATGGTGGGAGGAGGCACACGCCCTGAGACCAGGGGCCCTACCCTCCAACTGTGTCACCCTCTGTTCACGTTGGCTTCAGCCTTCGGCTCTGATGCAGTGTCCGAGGTGTTCCAGCGCTATTGGGGGTCAACTTGTAGGCCCTTTTAGGATTGTGTAGAAGGGGGCTCCGGGCGGGAAGCCTAGTCCTAGCAGAGGCTCAGGAAGAGCGTACAGAGGAGGGCACACGCCCCATGAGTGGGGGCCCAACCCTCTGTATTGGCTTCGGTGTGGGGGTGAGTTCAGGTCCGCCCTCGCGGATGGAGCAGCGCCGTTCGCTTGTGGAGTCGAGCCAGGCGCTCCTCCAGGGGAGAGGGCACAATGATCGCGGGATGGGCCTGAGCGTCGCCGGGTGGGAGGAGGGCACTCACCCGTATGATCGTCAGGCCCCGGACTGTGTAGCGTCCGGGGCTGCCACCGCGCACGCCACAGTGCAGAGAGGGCGGGCCCGTCCTCACACACCCAGGGTCCCCCCACTCTGCGGGGGCCCGAGGACAGAGCGGAGGGGCAGCAGCCGTCGAGGGGAACCGCAGCGCGGCTCAATGGTTCGCGAGAGGTGGGTGGGCGGAGCCGATAATCCCGGTCCTCTGCAGGTCGCGGGGCACGATGAGGATGTTGCGCAGAAGGCCTGGAGGGGGAGGCACAGGCCGGGAGACTTTTCTCGGGGCAGACCGCTCCGATTTCTTCCGGATTTTCGCCCGGTGTGTGGGGGTCCGGTTCCTACAGCCTGGACAGCCGTTGTTGCGTGGGTGGGGGGGGTCAAAAGAGGGGGCTCAAGCCACTTTTGAGGCCCGTGGGTCGGAGCTCACACGGAGGAGATCCACATCCGATTAAATTCAACTTTTAACACAGTGACGCTATTAGAGAACATTCAATGACGTTGGGAATACCATCTTAATTCAACTCTAATACAGTGACGCTATTAGGGCATATTTCTAAGTTCAACTTTAACTCAGTGACTCTATTGGGCACTCTCAATGATGTTGGGAATACCGTCTAGATTCAACATTAGCACAGTTGATGCTGCATTAGGGCACGCTTTCTAAGTTCAGCTTTAACACAGAGATGTTTTTAGGGCACATTTTCTATGAATGAAGCAGGTTTCTCCTTCTTTGCCGATGCCCACAAGTCACTGTCCAGACTGGATACATTTTTTCTACCCGTCACTATTATTGGGATAATGACAGAAGCAGAATTCTTACAGAGGGGTATCTCAGACCATACAACCCTTTAGATTAAATTAACAGGAAAGGTGCGAAAAGGGGAAAAGGTGTGGAGATTAAATGCCCGCTTTCGTAGTAATCCCAAAATTATTGAAAAGGTGGAGGAACGTACTGAAGAATACTTCACCCTGAATGAAGGTACTGTTAACAGTCACAATACCATTTGGGAGGCTAATAAACCAGTAATAAGGGGACACGCCATAGCGGCAATAATCAAACACAGGAAATAAAGACAAGCCGTAAGAAATCGGGAGGAGCAGTATGGGACACAAAGGACAGAGGTATGTACAATTTTGGCAAACAGATTGATACTATTTATTTGTCAATTTATACACCGAGACCAATGTGGATTTGTACCTGGGAGGGCAACCAGAATTAACCTGCTGAGGGTGCACAATGCCTAAGGGGAAGATTCTCTACTGTAGGTACCACACACACACTTGTGGCCCTTGACTCAGAAAAGGCATTTGACTCGGTAAGATGGGACTTCCTATGGGCGGTGCTGAGAAAAGCAGGATTTGGACCTCAATTTATCTCATGGGTCAAACTATTAAACACCAACCCCCATGCAGTGGCCCGAGCCAAAGGGTACACATCGCACGATGTTCCCCTGCAAAGGGGCACACAGCCAGGATGCCCATTGTCTCTGTTACTGTTCCTGATGGCAATCAAACCATTAGCAGAGATGATTGGAAGGGATCACATTTTACAGGGTTTCAGATGGCCAAGGGGCAGTGAGGACCAAATATCCTTGAATGCAAACGACATCCTGATCTACCTCATGGGTTCAAGGTCTTCGGGCCCAAGGGACTGAAGACCAATTCAGGGTCTCTGGGACCACAGCGGGTTATTGATATAGATATTTTATTTCTATCGCGCTCATACACAAGTGTTTTAAGGGTTAAGGATTAACTGAGAGAAATCAGTGCTATACTCGGTTAAGGGAGGGGTAGAAGCAATCCCAGAGGGAAGCCGATTGACGACCACAACAGAGCCCTTTAAATGCCTGGGTTTAAAAATGGATATGAAGGACAGAGATTTTCTGAAAGCAAATTTAGATCCGATACTCTCGAGGCTGCAAGATGACATCAGACATTGGGTCAATCCACCCATATCACTGGTAGGTAGAGTCAACCCCTTCGAGACTTCTCTATGTGCTCCAGAACACCCCAGTGAGAATACCGAATGAGGTCTTCCAAAAGATCAAAAGCCTAAAAATGCTGATGTGTTCAGTCTGGATCTCCTGGACATACAGAAATCTTACTGGGTGTCACAGCTGCAAACAGCGAACAAATGGATATTTGCGAATTCGGACGCTACCCATCTTAGACTAGAGAGGGAGTTGATGGAGGGACACACACCGATACAGCTATTATCTGAAGCCCCCAAGAGGAATTGCTACCACCAGCAGGACGAAGCATAATAGAGATAAGGAAGAAGGTTAACAGGGCAATGGGGTGAGAAGGGAGCGTGAACTTGGAATTGCCACTTTGGGGAAATCAGGCACTGCCCAAAATTAATAAACTGCCCAATCAGACTCAAACATCTTGTGAGAGGAGTTGAAAGAAGGGGCAATTACAATATTGTATCAGAGTATTGTTACTTTCATGTCCCCTCCGCTGACAAAGCTGAACAGTAAGTGAGATACAGATATGGGCACCCCCGAAAGAGAGAATTAGGTAGAAACTTTATTGGTACCCAGAGAAGCTAACATTTCCAGTAGGTTACGACTAGTACAATATAAATTAAGTAGAATTTACTATACTAGGGAGGGATTGTATTGGATGGCGAGGGATACACACAATCTAGAGCTGCCCAAGGATACTACTTCCACTTTTCCATCCCAGGCCCTCTGTACGGCACTGGCTTCTCACTTCATCTCTAAAACCCAGGACATCCTGTCCACCCTCTCTCAACCTCTCCTGCTTCTCCCTCCACCATCTCCTCCTCCTTTGGCCCCGTTGCGACGCCCCCACCTTCTCTGCCTTCCCTCTCTTCTCCCCGATAAGGTTTCAAGACAAGTCCAATCTATTACAACCTCATCTAAGCAGATCTTTCCCTGCTCTTCCAAAACCTTCAAGGACCACATTGACACCCTCTCTCCAGCCTTGGCTAACTTCTGCAGCCATTCTTTCACCCATGGAACCTTCCCCTCCCCTCTGAAGCACTCTCTTGTGCACCCGCATCTCAAAAAACCGTCCCCTCCCTTCCAGCTAACTATCATCCGATCTCTATCACTCCTTTCCTGGGCAAACTCCTAGAAAAGCTGGCCATCTCCCAGCTTAATCTTCACATTAAATCTGTTGGTTGCCTCCATGACCACCAGTCTGGCTTCAGAGCAGCCAGAAGCCCAGAAACTGCTCCCGTGAACATACGTGAAGACCAGCTCTCTAACCTTGATTCTAACATCCCATCTGTCCTCATCCTACCTGATCCCTCTTCTGCCTTTGACACGGTCAACCATGCCATCCTGCTCAAGCAGCTCTGTGATAATCTGGGTATCACCGATCAGGCTCTGGCCTGGCTGACGACTTTCCTCTCTGACCGACCCACCCAGGTCCAACTGGGGTCCTTCTTCTCCTCTATCTCTCCACATGTGGTGTTCCCCAAGGGTCTAACCTTTCTCCCTGGTTGTTCAACCAATACCAATTCTAGTGCTATGTGGATGACACCCAGCTTGCCTTCAGGCTCTTCTCTGCTGCCTCTTCTCCTTCTCTCATCCCATACTGTCTATCTGCAGTCCAAGAGTGGTGTGCCGCCAACAATCTCTGCCTGAATGCCAGTAAGACAGAGATCCTCCTCATCAGCACACCTGCACCCCTTTTTTCATGCCACTCTCTGGCCGACCTCCCTTGGCACTCTCCCTGTTCCCACCTGTGAGGCTAAGAACCTCAGGGTTGTCTTCAACTCCACACTCTCCTTCTCTCCTCACATTTCCGATATCTCTAAGAAGTCTAACTACCAATTGCACCTCTTCAGAGCTATTCTTCCTTTCCTCTCGGGGGGCGTGGCTTGATGGCTACGTGAGGGGACGTTCCTTGGAGGAGCTCCCGATGATCCGATTTTGATCCTGGGAAGAAGTGATGGTTTTCGGCGGACTTTCGAGTCCACGGTGCATCCAAGGGTGCATGAAAGTGGGGGGCACATGGCGAGTGCCCTCCCCACCAGCGAGACTGCA
Organism: Ambystoma mexicanum; assembly: GCF_040938575.1. Classification (NCBI taxonomy): domain Eukaryota; kingdom Metazoa; phylum Chordata; class Amphibia; order Caudata; family Ambystomatidae; genus Ambystoma; species Ambystoma mexicanum. The sequence continues at coordinate 331,372,134 of NC_090924.1, read as the reverse complement.
TATCCACAGAACTGGACTTCGAAGAAGGTGGCGGTCGCGCAGTGGAAGGGCAGCACCCAAGATGGCCGCTCGTGGACAAAGGGCCATAAATGGTCCGTGGAGCTGAAGACAGAGCCGGCCGGAGCGGGGCGAGCCCAACTAGAGGGATGCGTTGCATGCATCTCTGGCTGGTGGCAAGAACATAAGTGCGGGCCCCCACTGAGGAGGCCCTGGATTGTGGCGGGCCAGCAGAGCGAACCCGAGTTCAGCGGAGCCTTGCTGAGGAGGGGCCGGCGAGCGGACCCCGCAAGGCGCTCCGCAGCGCCGGAGACACAGCTGGGCGCGTGTGACCAACCAACGCAGCAGGATGTCTTCCAAGGTGGTGCGACCCCAGATCAAGCAGCCCATGATGGAGGCCTACGCCAGGCCGCCCCCGGGCGCGGAAGGGGGCAAGAGCAAAGAGGCCCCTGCGGCGGCGACGGACCCACCGGGTACTATCCAGGAGGTGCTGGCAGCAATTGCCGACTTGAAGGTGGCTTGGGAAACGAAATTGGGCCTGGCCATGAAAGAGCTGCAGGTGGCCCTAGACCTTAAGATCGGAGCAGTCCAAGAAGAGGTGAACCTGTTGCGACAGGACGTGCGAACGATCGCGGAGCGCACTGGGGAACTGGAGAAAGAGTTGGCCCTGACCACGGAGGCGTGCAATGCACATGCTAAGGAGCTTCATGCCCTCGTGCAACGAGTGGGAAATCTGGAGGACAGAGCAGAGCAGGCAGAGGGGCGCACCAGGCGCAACAACATTCGCATAGTGGGTGTTCCGGAAGGAATGGAAGGACCGAACCCCACAGAATACGTTGAAACCATGCTCTTGCAGGAGATTACAGGCGGGGAGCTGACCCAGGGGTTTGCGGTTGAAAGGGCGCATAGGGCCCTGACCAGGAAACCGGCCCCAGGAGCCCCCCCGCGGGCGTTGATCGCGAAGATCTTGAACTATCGTGACCAGGAAAAGATTCTCAAATTTTTCCGGAAAGGAGGTACGATAGAAAGGGGGTCAGCGAAAATAACGGCATATCCGGACTATACGCTGCTTGTACAGCGTAGTCGAATGAACTTTGGATCGGTGAAAAGGAGGCTTAGAGAAGCAGGCCATCGCTACATGTTGCTCTACCCCGCTAGGTTAAAGGTGTTTTATAAGAATAGATCCCTCTTCTTTGAGACGTTGACTGAAGCGATGGAGTGGCTGGATATGCAGGGTCGACCTCAGGAACCGGATGTCCAGACAGAAGCGGCTGGAGATAAGTAGCACATTGCTGAGGCACCCGTGAGGCCATAGTTATGACATTGGGACTGGAATATAGAACGATATTGTGCTTGTGGGGAGGAAGTCATGGTCCCGTTGAATGCACTTCTCCTAAATAGATGACTGGGAGCTCCTAGGAAGCACCCTCTGAACCCAATAGTAGTACACTTAGTTAGGTCATTGTTAGATAGGTGACGCCCCGTGGGATCCTTGTCCTCGGTTACGAGACAGGTCCAGACGTGGGTAGGCCAGAGATTCAGGGATGGAGCTGGGCTATTGTTGGGGGTTGGTAGGGAGGGGGGAGTTGTGTGCAGTGGTGTGAAGTTGGGTGGGGTAGAGGGGGGTACTGTTTGTGAATAGAAGGGAGAGAGCCAGAAAATGAACTAGCACGGGGAGCATTATGGGAAAGGATGGGATGGGGATAGTCCGACCAGGAGGCATCGGGTAATCTCAGAATTGTGACCTTGAATGTATGGGGCCTTAACAGCTACCTGAAACGTAATAAAGTGATGCTGTACTTAAAGAGGATGCGTGTAGACATAGCCCTGCTGCAGGAGACTCACCTTACTAGGGAAAGGCTGGAGGTGGTCAGGAGAAAATGGAAGGGCAATGTTGTGGGTGCGGCCTACTCAGATTACGCTAGAGAGGTTATTACTTGGGTGGCGCCGCATGTGCCGTTTCGGGTGCTTGACTCTATGGTGGACCCGGAGGGTAGAATGGTGGTGGTAACGGGTCTCCTGGAAAACAGGGAAGTGCATATCATAAATTTGTACGCCCCCAATAATGACACAGCGGCTTACTTTAGGACCCTCTACAGTAAACTTGGCCCCCTGGTAGGGGGTACGGTAGTGTGGGGGGGGGACTTTAATTGTACCATGAATCCCAGGATGGATAGGTCCAAGGACAGGGCAGGGGAATTGGCACCGGCGGCCAAAGCACTGGGTACCTTACTGAAAGACCTAGGCCTAGAGGATGTTTGGAGAAGGCTGCATCCCACGGATAGGCAGTATTCACACTTCGCAGCGCCACATGATTTGCACACAAGGCTAGATTACATGTTTGTAACAGCCGAGATAGTGAGAGAGATAGAGGGAGCGGAATACAAGGCCCGAGTACTATCTGACCACTCGCCCTTGGTGGTAGACTAGAGACACCAGCCCCCAAAACCGCGGATCCCTACATGGAGACTCAGGACCGAGGCTCTGCAAGACGAGGGGTTCCGGGAGGGTCTGAGGGATGCCATCGAAGAATACGTTGATATAAATACGAGAAGCGTACGCTCTGTGGGCACACTGTGGGAAGCGTTTAAGGTGGTGGTGCGTGGGGTAGCCATTTCCAAAGCTAAGGAGCTACAGGGGGGTATCGAAAGGGAACTCCAAGAAGCGGAAAGGGAGCTAGAGGATCTCACACGTTGTGAGAACACCGCTCATGATAACAGAACCAAAGTAAAGGAGCGACAGTTGTCCTGCAGTGCACTCTGTGATAGGCTATGCAGACTCAATTACAGGAAATATACGAAGAGGATACACGCAGGGGGCGACAAGCTGGGCAGACTGTTGGCCTGGCTGTATAAGAGTGAGACCCCCCCGCTCGGTGATCAGTGAGATTAAGGATGAGAGAGGTTGCATCTGCAACACACAGGAAGGTGTAAATGAGGAGTTCCTTAAGTTTTACAGACACTTGTATGAGGACACGGGGGAGGATATGTATCAAGACATACTGGACACATTGGAGGACATAGAGCTGCCCACCCTGGATGACCTAGAATGCACGGAGTTAGACGCACCTGTCACCTCGGATGAGCTGGAGGTGGTGATTCAGAATCTGCCCACTTGCAAGGCGCCTGGTTCGGATGGGCTGCCTAGTGAGTTCTACAAAACATACAAGCAAGAGCTGCTTCAGCCACTGCTTGCCACTTTCAACAAGGTCTATGAGCAGGGGGAACTCCCATTGTCCCTCCGCGAGGCTGTGATCATCCCACTCTTGAAACCAGGCAAGCCGGCCGTGGAGTGCGGGTCTTACAGACCGTTGTCCATGCTTAACCAGGACAGCAAAATACTTACGGCAGTGCTGGCTAATAGACTGAAGAAGGTGATTGGGAAACTGATACACCCAGATCAGACGGGATATGTTCCAGGCAGGAACATCACCGATAACCACAGGAGGCTACCCCATATCATTGACCAAACTGAGGAGGACACAGGCGAGTTGGCCATAGTGTTGTTAGACGCGGTCAAGGCCTTCGACTCGGTACGATGGCCCTGGCTGAAAGCGGTCCTGAAGGGGTACGGAATGGGACCTGGATACCTCAGATGGGTCCAGTTGTTTTACAGCACCCCGATGGCGAGAGTCAAAACGGGGTCCACAGTCTCAGACACCTGGCAACTTTGCAGGGGGACCAGACAGGGATGCCCCTGGTCACCCATGCTATATATACTGGCATTAGAGCCGCTGGCAATATGCCTGCGACAACAATATGGGGATTTGGGCATAAGCACTGTCAGTGGAGGGCACCTGATATCACTATATGCGGATGATATGCTCCTTTATTTGCGTTATCCAGAAGAAAATCTGCAGTATGTGCTGGAGGTAATAGAACGGTACGCCACCCTTTCGGGCATATTGGTGAACCCTAGAAAGTCTAGTCTGTTTCCTTTGGGCAGATATAGGAATGTCCCGGTACAGAGGCTGCCTGTCCTACCAATACCATGGCAGCCTGTGACATTTAGGTATTTGGGAATAAATATTTACCACAGGGTCGAGGCAGAACACAAGCATAACACGGAAAAAGCGATAGAGGGGATCAAGAACAGCATGGTATTTTGATCTAGATTGCCCCTGATCATGATGGGGAGGGCGGCCTTGCTCAAGATGGTGGACCCGCCTAGACTCTTACACTTTTTCGTGAATGTCTTATTTTTGATACCTAGGAGCCTATTTGCGAAACTTCACAGCGTGTGTAGGGGTTTCGTGTGGGGCAACTCTAGGAATAGGGTTGCTCTGTGGAAGCTCCAGAACCCATGTGACAAGGGGGGGATAGGCCTGCCTAATTTTGAACTCGATATTACCTGGCGGGGCAGCTGCTGTATGTGGCCAGGTGGCTTTCGGCTGAAGACTCGGCGGAAGCTAGGCTTCTGCGTGGAGACTCAGCCCCATACTTTCTGATGGAAGTGGTGTGGTTGCGCAGAGACAAACTGGTGGGCAGGGGGTGGCTACTGAGGCTGGGCTGGGAGATCTGGCACAGGACATGTAAGATTGGGGGGATTCAGAGCCGTACTCCCAGCAGGCCCCTTTGGCGGCGCTATGCGGGAGCGACTCTCAACTATTTGAATCGGTCCGTAGATACTGGGAACAGGTAGGCCTGGCCACCCTCGGGGACATATGGCAGGAAGGGGAGGCATTGGACTTTCAGAGGTTGCAGGAAGAGACGGGGGTGCATGATGGCCAATATATAACCTACGCTAGGCTTGTGAAAAAGACTAGAGAAAGATGGCCCGAGACAGTGCTAGCGGAAGACCCTGATGCCTCCCTGGAAACTATGTATGATGTATCGGAGGGCGGGCTCGAAATATCGAGGATATACGAGCTCCTGCGAGTAAGGGCAGGGAAGGAGTTGTTTCAATTGAGACAAGATTTGGAAGAGGAGGTGGGAGGACCCATGACAGACGGGCAATGGGAATGGGCCCAGAGGTATCATAAAAAGGTGTCCCGGAACGCGAGATTCCAACAACTTCAATTGTACGTTACCCACAGGGCTTATCTGACTCCCGGGAAGATTGCAAAATTTGGGGGACCAGCTACGCAGCAATGCCCCAGGGGTGGGGAGGTGAATGCGGGACTGCTACACATGTTTTGGGCTTGCCCGGAAGTGCACAGATTTTGGGATGAGGTTAAGACAAAACTGGCTGGTGGGGTGGTGGTGCTGGATGTGGAATCGGCCTGGTCATGCATGCTTGGGATTTTTCTTAGACCCCGACATTCAAAACACATAAGCAAGATGAAGGACTTGGCTTGTGTTTTGGCCAAGCGCAGGATTGCCATGGGCTGGAAGGGGGCCCACAGACCTAGGGTGGAGCTATGGTGGGCGGACCTCTTGAGGTGGGCGGAAGCTGAATCTGTAGCCTGGTTTGAAGCGGTCACTAGGGGGGGCGAGGAGGAATTAGGGCCCTTGCTGGCCTGGCGGCAATTGGTGGCCTCTATGGCAAACCCTCACCAGGGTAACAACGGAACAGAGGACTCAGATGATGACTGCTTAAGTATTGTGCTACCCGATGATGCTCCTGTAAATGACATGTGAGAACCGGCTCTAGTTCAAGGGGGGGGTTGGGTTGGGGAGTTCTAATGAAAATGTGTTGGTCTAATGATGCTTTTTATGTATTGAAACAGTTTAGTGTGTTTGTTTGGCTTCAAAATAAAATAAAAATATTTTTTTAAAAAATTCTTCCTTTCCTCTCCTTCCCCCAGAAGCTCACTGTCTCCAGGGCTCTCAATCTCTCCAGGCTTCACTACTGTAACAGCCTCTTTTTAAATCTACCTGCCTCTACTCTCCGTCCTCTGCAACTCATCCAGAACAGGACTGCAATACTTTTCCTTGGCCTCAAGCCCAGGGATCGTATCTCTCCAGCACTGAAATCCCTCTATTGGCTTCCATTGGCTGCGATGCCTTCTGGGGCCTGGGACCAAAATATCTCCAGCTTTCCCTTCAGAAATATCTTCTTTCTCAAGCGCTTTGCTCATCTATCTAGAAACTCCTTGAGGGTCAGTCGCTTTTCTAAGCAACGTGTTGGTAGCAGAGCTCTCCATTTGGCCAGCGCCTCCCTCTGGAACAACATCCCAGCCTCTCTAAAACTTGAGCAGAGCCATCTCCGGTTCCGAAAGCAGATCAAGGCTTTCCTCTTTACTTCCCACTTCTGCCTTCCACTTCAGTGCTGATCTCTTGTCTGATACCGCACTCGTTACCTGGCTACCCTCTGAACCACGGACCCAGGACTCTGCCCTCCCAGTTGCGCACCTTCACTTCTGTCACGATCTGATGTAACTCCCTTCCCCTTCTCCTCACCTGAGAGAGCTGATGGATCGTCTTGGTACTTCTTCTTCAGTCTCTCTTGCCTCTCTGTGTTTATTTTCTTCCTGGTCTTTTTATCGTGCAGAAAGGGACGAGCTCCCTGGGATGCCACGCTGTCGGTATATGTTATAACCAGACAGGGGGGCCTCCCGGGAGCCGGTTCCAGAGCAGGGAAAAAGCCGAATGGCAGAAAAAACCCTGCTAGTTGGTACCACGGTGTGCAGGCCGGTAGGAGGCGTGTGCGGTGAGTAGAGTCCGGATGAATGGATACTTGGCATGCAGGAGATTCTAGGGCTGATAACGGAGCAGATCCACAAGACAGCACAGCAAGAAGAGACGGGTAAGTAGCTGGGAAACACAGAAGGAGAAACACAAGATATCCGAAGCAGGATACAGGGCTGAATGGAAGGGACGCTAGCGGTGTCTGGAGCAAGAGACACGGGGGAGTAGCAATAGCAGAAGGATAGAGATAACGGAGAATGAACGAACACAGAAGCGTTACCTTCGCGGAGCATAGAAGGTGCAACGCGAGGAAGAAAGGATCGAACCTGCATTAATAGACGCGGCGGCCATCTTGGATAACAACTAGAACGTTGAATCCAAACGGCCGCTAACGTAACGGAACCGCTAATGGCGCTTCCAGACGTCCCACAAACGCCGCCATGCGGAATGCATGACAGTATGCCTCCTCCACACCGGGGGGCCTCCCGGTTTGCCGGGATGTAACTTATGAAATCTCCTGATTAATAAAGGTGCGTGTATGTGTCGCACAGGCTCCCAAGATCGTTCTGCCACTGGATACCCCTTCCAATGAACCAGGTACTGTAGTACACCATGATGGTAGCGTGAATCCACTAGATGAGAGACTTCATATTCTGCAGGCTCTACCGGAACAGTTCTGGTTGTTCTGCTAGATCTTCTCTTATAAGGATCAGGTAGATAAGGCTTCAGAAGTGAGGCATGGAACACAGGATGAACATGCTTCAAATAGGTGGGTAGTTTGAGCTTAAAGGCTACCGGGTTGATCTTCTTAATGATCTGGAAAGGACCGATATATCTCGGCGCAAACTTCCCTGTATGTGTCCATCGTGGTAGGTACCTAGTAGCCAACCAAACCTTGCTGCCCTCGACCCAGGCGGGAGGAGCCTTCCTCTTCTTGTCGGCCCAAGTCTTGTACGATAGGCGACTGGCATCCAGAGTCTCCCTGGCTGCTCTGTGAGAATTCTTGAGCTCCTGCAAGAGGTGTTCTATGGCAGGCAGTTTAGACGGTCTCCTCTGGGCAAAAGGAAGATGGGTAGGATGGTAGCCATAAGTGCAAAAAAAAGGAGACATTTGGATGGCGGAATGTCTGGTGTTATTATAGGCGAATTCGGCCATGGGGAGGAAGGTACACCAGTCTTCTTGCTTCTTGCTGCAAAAACAACGGAGGTATTGTTCTAAGGTATGATTTAGTCTCTCGGTCTGCCCATTGCTTTGGGGATGAAACCCAGATGAAAGAGCCCGCTGAACACCCAGTTGCTTGCAAAGGGATCCCCAAAACAAAGAGGTGAACTGTGGTCCACGATCTGAAACGATAGTGTCGGGAACGCCATGTAACCGTACAATTTCCTTGAGGAACACTCTGGCCATTTCAGGGGCAGTTGGTACTGCTCTTAGTGGAATAAAGTGAGCCAACTTACTTAAGGAATCTATAGTTACCATAATGGCAGTGTTGCCTTCTGATCGGGGTAGATCAACAATAAAATCCGTAGAGACATGAGTCCAGGGTTGCTTGGGCGCTGGTTCCTGCTGAAGTAAACCAAGAGGTTTAGAAGTGGAGTATTTGTTAGAAGCGCATACGGGACAGGATTCGACATATGACAGGACATCTTGGCTCCAAGACGGCCACCAGAACAGTCTCGAGATGAGATCCTTGGTAGCGCGAATGCCCTTGTGGCCGGCTAACGGTGCATCATGACACCAGGAGAGGGCCATTCTTTGATATTTACTATCGGGTAGATACAAGGCTCGCCACTTGAATAGATAGCCTTCTCTGTCTTCTAACCGAGGATCCACAGATTCCTTCATGAGTTTCCCTTGTTGTCTGAGTTGTACATCCCTTAGGAAAGCATTAGCTATGGTCTTGAAATTCTTGCCTGCTAATATTAAGTCATGGACTAGGTTCTTTTCAGCATCTTCTTGATAGGCACGGGATAAAGCGTCGGCCAGGATGTTTTCTTTACCAGGAAGATAGGTGACTTCAAAGTCGAACTGTGAAAAATAATAAGCCCATCGAGCATGACGGGCGTTACGACACTCCATCTGCTGAAGAACTCGAAGATTGCTATGGTCTGTACGGACGGTAAACCGATGTCGAGCCCCTTGAAGGAGGTGTCGCCATTCCTCACAGGCATGCTTGATGGCTAATAGTTCTCTTTCAATCACGGAGTAATTTCTTTCGCTGGTAGAGAGAGTCTTAGAGTAATAGGCCACTGGATGTTCCAGACCATCTAAGCTCTTTTGGAGAAGAGCAGCCCCAATGGCACCTCCTGAGGCGTCTGTTTGTACGATGAAGGGCAATGCTTGATCAGGCTGGATTAGAATGGGTGCGGAAGTAAATGCCTTCTTAAAAGTTCGAAAGGCGATGTCTGCTTCTGGTGTCCAGTTGAATTGTATCCCTTTCTTGAGCAAAGAGGTGATAGGAAGGACCAGATTAGAGAAACCAGAAATAAATTGTCTGTAAAAATTCGCGAGTCCGAGAAACCGTTGGGTCTCCTTGACGTTCCTGGGTACAGGCCACTGAATTATAGCTTGTATCTTCCTAGGATCCATACGGATACCTTCTTGTGAGAGAATGAAACCCAGATAAGATACAGAAGGGGAATCGAAAATGCATTTTTCTGGTTTAACATAGAGTTGATTCTTCATTAGGCGGTCCAAGACTTCGCGAACATGTTTACGGTGTTCAGTAGGAGAAGAAGAATAAATCAAAATGTCATCTAGATAAACCACTACAGAAGAAAACAGGAGGTCTGCTAGAAGTTTGTCCATAAAGCGTTGGAACACCGCTGGAGCATTCACAAGACCGAAGGGCATGACCCGATACTCAAAATGACCCAGAGGTGTCCTAAAGGCTGTCTTCCACTCATCCCCTTGCCTAATGCGGAGCAGATGGTACGCCCCTCTTAAATCCAGTTTACTGAAAATTGAAGCACCGTGAACTGCCTCCAATATCTCTTTGATCAGAGGCATCGGATAACGGTCCTTTATGGTGAGTTGATTAAGACCCCGGTAATCAATGCAGGGACGGAGTTCACAGGAGTCTTTCTTGGGTATGAAAAACAATGAAGCCCCCGCGGGTGACTTAGATTCCTGAATGAGACCGTTTTGCAGGTTACTATCAAGGTATTCCTTAAGGTCCTTGCGCTCGGGAAGCGACAGAGGGTACATCCTTCCAAATGGAATGGATGCATTGGGAAGGGTGTCAATGGCACAATCTTCGTTCCTGTGGGGAGGAAGGGAGTGTGGCTGCTTATCCAAAAAAACCTCGAGAAAGTCTTGGTAATGCTCTGGTACCCGATGTAAAGAGGCTGCCAGTAACGAACACCTGCTGTTGGATAGCCTGGTTAAAGAAGTCTGATGAAGGCAGTACTCTTGACAATAGGAGGACTGGAATTGTATGGTATTTGCTGACCAGTCTACGAGAGGGTTGTGGCGACGCAGCCATGGAATCCCCAGAATCACCGGAAAATGGGCTGCCTTTATAAGGTCAAACACGATCTCTTCCTTATGTTGGAACAATTGCACCTGTATTGGAAGAGTCTCTTGCGTTATGGGTCCGGAAGACAAAGGTGTGCCGTCCACCCCTTCAACCGGGATGGGCCTGTCCTTAGAGTGAATGGGTATCTTCATCCTCCTTGCCCATGAAGCATCAATGAAATTTCCCGCTGCCCCACAGTCTAACATGGCAATAACATCCCAGACTGTTGAAGAACCACAGGACAACTTAATCTGAAAGACCATCAGCCGCTGATCTTCTTGAGAGGAGAGAGGCAAAGAGCTGTTACAGGGATCCTTACAAACTTCCCCCGACCTGACCCTGTTCAGGTACGGGGCAGACCGTTTCCCTGACGGCGAGAAGGAACATCTGGACAGTTGCGCAATAGATGTTTATTGGAGCCACAATACATACATAATCCCAGATCTCTTCTTCGCTTCCTTTCTTCAGCTGTTAGGGGACCTCTGGCTGTGCCAATTTGCATAGGTTCTTCCCCTAACTGGGACGCAGAATGATTACCAGCCGAAGGTGAAGACAATGGCGGGAGAGGGAGTCTTGGTCTCCTTCGTTCTTGTTTCCTCTCCCCTAATCTGAATTCAATCTGTAAGGCCAGAGAGACTAGTTCCTCGAAAGACTGTGGTCTGGCTACGCGGGCCAACTCATCTTTGATGTCTTCATGTAGGCCTCGGCGAAACAATGTTTGTTGTGCAGAATCCGGCCACCCTGCCTCAGTTGCTAGACGTATGAATGTTGAAACATAAGTCTGGACATCATGGGATCCTTGTCTGATGTCTACAATGGCCTCATATGTAGTGTATAAAACTTCGGGTCTTTCAAAACGTGCTTTAAATCGTTGGACAAACTGGTTGTACTCATGAGTAGAGGGGTCCGACTGAAGGATTAGCGGTGTTGCCCAAGCAAGGGCATTCCCATCTAAATTAGAGACAAGGAACCCCACCTTGGCCTTAGCTGTCTCATAAGCCCGAGGACGAAAGGTAAAGTACAATTGACAGGCGTCTAGAAACTTTGTTAGAGTCTTGGGGTTTCCATCATATTTCCCAAAAGGGAAAGGAAGCGGGGGTAAATCTCCTCTGGATTCATCTCGAGCAGTAACCTGTTGCTTCAAGGTTTGGTTTTCAGCGCGAAGGGATTGAACTTCTACAGTGAGACCTTGAATAGCAGCTACCAATTCCTGGTACTGTTCTAACGAAGCCATTGTCTTTCCTAGGCGTTGCACTCTGTCACGATCTGATGTAACTCCCTTCCCCTTCTCCTCACCTGAGAGAGCTGATGGATCGTCTTGGTACTTCTTCTTCAGTCTCTCTTGCCTCTCTGTGTTTATTTTCTTCCTGGTCTTTTTATCGTGCAGAAAGGGACGAGCTCCCTGGGATGCCACGCTGTCGGTATATGTTATAACCAGACAGGGGGGCCTCCCGGGAGCCGGTTCCAGAGCAGGGAAAAAGCCGAATGGCAGAAAAAACCCTGCTAGTTGGTACCACGGTGTGCAGGCCGGTAGGAGGCGTGTGCGGTGAGTAGAGTCCGGATGAATGGATACTTGGCATGCAGGAGATTCTAGGGCTGATAACGGAGCAGATCCACAAGACAGCACAGCAAGAAGAGACGGGTAAGTAGCTGGGAAACACAGAAGGAGAAACACAAGATATCCGAAGCAGGATACAGGGCTGAATGGAAGGGACGCTAGCGGTGTCTGGAGCAAGAGACATGGGGGAGTAGCAATAGCAGAAGGATAGAGATAACGGAGAATGAACGAACACAGAAGCGTTACCTTCGCGGAGCATAGAAGGTGCAACGCGAGGAAGAAAGGATCGAACCTGCATTAATAGACGCGGCGGCCATCTTGGGTAACAACTAGAACGTTGAATCCAAACGGCCGCTAACGTAACGGAACCGCTAATGGCGCTTCCAGACGTCCCACAAACGCCGCCATGCGGAATGCATGACAACTGCCTCCTGGAAACCCTGCACTTGGGGCTATTTCTGTAACCCTAAAGTCCCCCTACTTGCATTTATCCAACACCTGTCCGCACTTAACCTCTGCACTGCCACCTGCTGGCTGCACTTCTTTTCTATGACCTGATCCTATGTCTCGCACTTCTCTTCCTCCCCTTCCCCTGGCACTTTTCCCCTTCCTGCTCCCCTGCACTGCGCATTCTCAATGTCACTTGGCCTTGTAAGATCGTTGTCTTGTCCTTCCTTGTTCCTCTCCCTTGCCTCGTTGCACCCTGAAACACTTGTGTACAGGCGTGCTATAAATAAAATATCATATCATATACAATCCAATTGGAGAAGAGTTATTGCAAACATATCAAGGATTATGGGGACACAAATTCCATGGTGCCCTTGGATTGTGCTTTAGGGTGTATGGAGTGAGATACTAAATTTAGAAAAGAAGCTGCTGCTGACAGGCTTGATGGTGACCATGAGAGACGTTCCAGCAAAATGGGAAAGCCTGGAGGGTCCCAGCATTGCATTATGGAGATAGGGAATTCACCAATGCTGTGCAGTGGAAGCAAGGGTGTATAGATGTAGAGGGTGCCCTACCAAACATCCCAAAATATGGGAGAAATGGTTAGGGGAGGATTGGGTGGTAGAGGAGCTTAATGGGTCGGGTGTTGTGCGGTTTGCTCCTAGGCATGCAATGGAATACACTAGAAGTGACGTACTAACTTGATAGGAACAGCACTCCACAGCGTTCATCAATTTCACAGCCCACCTGGTTCACTATCCTGCCAGGTACTGTGATTGTAGGGCTGATTTCGGAGGAAGCTTGTTATTATGTGTGGGTCCCAGACCCTTCTTGGTTCTTCTTGTTTCTCAAGACTTATACCTGGTTCACTATCCGGCCTGGTATTCCCTTTGTTGGGTCCCAGACGATGTTGCCATTGGTTTCTTTTTCCCTCTTGTAGTCTAGGCAGCCATTGTTTCCCAGTCTGCCAGGAACTGCCTCTCTTTGTTGGGTCCAAAGGCCCGTTTGTATGTATTTCTTTCTCTCGGGTCCTAGATCCGTTTGTATGTATTTCTTTCTCTCCGGTCCGAGATCCCTTTCTATATATTTCTTTCTCTTGGGTACCAGACACTTTTGTATAGTCTTCTTTCTTTCTCTCGTGGTCTAGGCAGCCCTGGTTTTCCAGTCCACAAGGGACTGCCATGAAGAAGATGACTCTTAATGTCACTTCTTCCTGGGTGTGGATCCCAGACCCATGGCTCAGTGTGGTAAGGTCACTCGGGACTCCCAGCAAGCCTCCCGGTCTTGGTTTTCTACTTCGGGATCTCTCGCCCCCACTCTAGCACCTCCTTCTCTCCCTAAGCTCTGCTGCGGTTCCGCAGCGGCTTCCTGCTTTCAGACGGCGTGCTCCACATCGATGACATGCTCCATCTCCTTTGTCCAGCTAGTTGCCCAGGCTGCGGCTTCCTTCTGCTGCTCGACCGCAGTAGACCTGTCAGGGATGCCACTTCCGGTGGGTAAGCATCCCGTTCGTTGCACTTCCGGCGTCCTAGTCTCTCCAGCGGCTCACAAAGCTTCAGGTTCTTCGAGGGAGGATCTCTCTCCCTGCCGGAATTTCCCTCTTCTATTTTAGCTATGTTCTGGCCAGTAGGAAGTATAACCAGAAATAACCTCTTGGCACGGCCATGTGTGGGTGTTAGCCACCTTTACTAGCCCAAAAGTAAAAAGTAACTCTCTTGGAGACTTGTGCCACGTCAGGTAGTGCGTAAAATTGTTTATTCAGCACAATTGAACGACTGCCAATGGTGATGTCAAATTGTTAATTTATCACAATTACTCAATTGCCCTCTTATGATGACATGTGTTTTTGGCTGAATACGCCTTTCTCAAATCAGGGCGAGCAATCCTTACAACATATGCTAAAATTCCATGCATGTTAGTCACAACAATAATAAACAATGTCAGTTTTTATCAAATGCAAGTATGTCAAGACATGATTCCATCATAAATTATTATATGTAAGCATTGTGTAATGTTTTTCATGTTGTCAAGCATTGATATTCGACAGAAAACAGGGTTGGGGTTCAGGGGAGGATTGTTAGGGATGGGGAAAAGCAAAGAGAGAACATTCATTTGCGCAGGAGAGATAGTAAGCAAAGATATGGTTAGTTTCATGTATTCCGATGCATTGGAGTTTATTTAGCTGATAAAAGCCGCTTGGTTTACTAATCTTACTGTCCAAACTTAGTTGCTAAATAGTATTCTGGTCTTAGTTTCCTGGGTTAGATCCCTGTGCAGCTAGGGATAAGACAACATTTTCATCAGGTCTTTGTTGCGCTGTGTTTATCCGTTCCCCATTTTACAGCGATACTGATGATGGGTTTCATGCACTAATCATGCACGATGGGTTTCATGCACGATTTAAATGCGTTTGTTAATATCACAGGCTGACTATGATTTGAGTCTATCACAGCGGTTAGCCCCAGATATCCTATATTTCAGTCTGTAAGGTTCCCAATAGCAAGGTCTCGCTGGGGACTTACCGATATATCCGGAATTGTTCTGCATAGCTTTTCTGCATGCGTGCTATCCGCGCCATGTTTTTTAATTGTTTGTGTAAGTTGGCATGGCAACATGGTTCCCGACGGCCGTAGTCTTGGCAACGGCACGTTGTTGTGGAAGTACTCTTTCTGACTCTAATGGTACGGCAGCCATATTGAAGTAACTTGCTTCTTTATTGAAATCTTTCTCGTATCGTTATGTGTACATGCTGTAATCCTAATTGGGCTAACTGTACTGGGCTTTGCGTATATTATTATTCTATTAGGTGATTATATAAAGTAATTCCTACAATAAGGCTTGGAAAGTTAGTAATGTTCTCGATGTTATACTAATGTAGGTATTGGCTAAAATACCTCCTCTACATCTGGTTAGTCCAATGCGGTAATGTAACAGGCAAACAATCTCTTTGTTACTATTCTCTGCTTAATATATATATATATATATAATTGCTAATTATGTACAGTCCAGGAATGAATCATCTGCAAATTCTAAAACATAATCATCGTACTTTGCTGGAATCTTCTTCATTCTGGTTGGGCGATTATTCACCCTGTTGGAGGCTTCTACTAAGGCAGAGTCCTCACATAGTTCCCTTCCGTGTGGAACCAAGACCGAATTATCTGACACAAGCACTGAACACTCCTCTGTAACCCTTGTCTCCACCCCAGTCGGGTCAAGAGCACATTTACCAGAATCAGACTCAGAAGACTAATCCGCCCCCTTTGCACAAGGTGCTCCATCTAATGGCGCAACACCATCACTCCCCGAGGCAGGCACCTCCATACCTCCCTGCACCACCCGAGTAGCCTGCCCAGGAACTGCCACAGCACTACTGGAACCCTTATCACTCTGTAGGGGAACCACACACTCAGACGCGCACTCGGGACTACTTCCAACTGTAGCACCACCTCCCTCACAACAGTGGTCTTTAGTATCCGCCACCTTTCCTTTAACAAGGACCACCCGCCTCAAACTCCATCTGGTACCATCTTGCAGTTTAACGTAACCACGACCTACTTTGGTCACAACACATGGCTTCATGAATTTGGACAAACCCTTAGCTACAAATCTTGGATTTTTCACTACCACCAGATCACCAACTTTCACACGGAGGGGTTTCCTCTTGGCAAGCTGAGATTCCCAAAAACGGGATTGTTTAATGCGTACTTTGTCAAGAACTTCCTGCATGTTGATGCAACTTTGCACACCACCCCCAAGAGCGGCTACCCGGAGTTTAGAGCCTGGTTTCCTACCTCGCATTAATTCAAACGGAGATACACCAGTAAATGATGATGGTGTAACCCTATAAGCCTTTAGGGCCTCAGTCACCACACTGCACCACGGCAAACCATTTGCGAAGGCCAACTGAACCGCCCCTTTCACGAACCGATTCATCCGCTCAACTAATCCATTGGCCTCTGGATTGTACAAGGCCACCCTATGGTGACGAATCCCTAGCTTGGAGAAGAATTCTTGCATGGCGACTGACACAAATTGGGGACCATTATCGGTGACTACTCCAGCAGGAACTCCCTCCCTGTCAAACACCGCCGATAAGAAGTCAATCACCTTCTCCGTGGTGACCGAGGATAAGGCCGTGGCCTCCACCCACCTAGATGTGTAGTCAACCAACACTACAAAATATCTGAAACCTCCTCCCAAAGTGTCCATGGGACCCATAATGTCTACGGCCACCTTTGACCACACGTCTTGCGGCACTTCTACAGGCTGAACGGGTTGGGGCGACGTTGTCCTACTCTTATCACTGACTGAGCAAGCCACACAGTCCTTAACCACTTTCTCAACCTCCACATCCATCTTGGGCCACCAATACCCTTCTCTAAGCCTTCTTTTTGTCATAGATCTACCGATGTGCCCTTCATGAGCCAACTCCACCAACTTGGCCTTAAGACATTCAGGTGGTATTAACCTGGTACCCCTGGCAATGCCCCACGGACCCACAGACAGTTCAGACCATACTTGTCCGAACGATTTATCCAATTCATGCATGCCAGCACCGGTAGCGAGAGCTGCCTTGATGTTGTTCAACACGGGATCTATTGCACATTCTCTACTCCATTCCTGCTCATTGACGGCCGGAAACACCTTGGCCACCAACACATATTCATCACTCGTCACAGCCTGTGCTGAGTCTTCCACACTTACATCATGGCGAGGAAAACGAGAGAGACCATCTGCAACCATGTTTTTAGTGCCAGGTAAATACTCCACCTTAAAATTATACTCACTCATGTCTGCCATCCAGCGCATCACCCTAGAGGATGCCTGGAACAACCCCTTAGATGTCAATACATGCACCAGGGGTTTATGATCGGTGCGTATAGTGTATTCCAACCCCCACAAGAATGTTCTAAAATGTTTGGATGCCCATATAGCAGCCAAGGCCTCCCTCTCTATGACAGCATATCTACGTTCTGCCTCACTAAGAACCCTGGACGCAAAAGCAATAGGGCGGTACGATCCATCAAACACTGCTCGAGAACAGCCCCTACACCATACTCACTGGCATCTACTGTCAAAACTGTCTTCCTTGATGGAGAAAAAGAAGCTAACGATGGAGCCTGGTCCACCTGATCCTTCAAGCCTTCAAATTCAAGCTGGCACGACTCTGACCATTTAAAACGTACACCCTTTTTGAGCAAGGCTCTCATGGCCACCGTCTTGTCGGAGTACGTGGGAATAAACCTGCTATAATATTCAGCCAATCCCAAAAACGACCGTAATTGGTCTTTACTGGTGGGTGGAGACACTTCACATAACGCCTTCACCAATTCAGCCTTGGGATGTATCCCTTTGGCATCCAGTGTGTGTCCTAAATAAGTCACACTCTCCACCCTTATTTTACACTTACTCAATTTGACCGTTAGACCACTCTTCTCCAAAATGCCCAAAACTCGTAGAATCCTCTCATCGTGTTCCTCACGTGACCTGCCCCACACCAAGATATCGTCCTGGAAATACTCCACACCATCCACTCCACAAAACAACTTTTGCATCACTCGCTGGAAAACAGCGGAGGCAGATGCCAAACCAAATGGCATACGGCGGAAGCGGAAGGCTCCAAATGGCGTAATGAACGAAGTAAGAGGGCGTGATTCGACGTGTAGAACCACCTGGTGATAGGCAGAGGACAAATCTAAGGTGGAGAAACAAGATGCCCCTCCCACAAGTGAAAGCATTTCGTGTATATTCGGTAAGGGATGCCTGTCTATCCAGATACTTGAATTTAAATCTCTTACATCAACGCACATCCTCATACCACCATCGGATTTTCGTGCCAATACAACCGGGGCTAACCACTCCGAAGATTCTACCTCCTCTATTACACCAGCTTCCATCAGCTTTTTAAGTTCTGCCCGGAGACTTTCACGTGCCATGATGGGTACACGCCTAACTCTGTGCACAACGGGAACAGCACTCCTCTTGTGCACGATCTTGTGTGAGAAACCCCGCAACTTGCCCAGGACAGAGGAGAAAACTGACGGAAACCTCTCTTGGAGAGTATCGGCTGTCAACGCACTCCCTTGACTCAAACCACCTTCACTTCCCTTGCTCACACACAAAACAGGGACAGCTTTGCCAGGGCTAACCTCCATTTCCAGGGCAGCCTGCTCATTCCACCCAATAACTGGATCACCCTTACAAGCTACATAGAGTTTTCCTCTGGTTTTCCGGCCATGAAATTCAATATCAACCCACTCGTATCCCAATACCTTAATCGGAACACGCCCATACGCACATGGATTAATGTCAGACGGATTCAAACTAGACACCTCCTTATGGAACTTAGACTTGTACATCTCAGGAGAAATCATGGTGTAAGGAGAGCCCGTGTCGACCAACACACTGAGAGCAACTCCATTCACACTAAGGGTAGCCCACGCACTCTTTTTTGACGGCCCCACACTCAACAGCGAACCTTATTTTGGAAGCACATCCGCCATAGAAGAGGGACCAACATATCCTACAACCGTTACATTACTATCATCTTCTTCAGGGTCCACCATCCGCACAACTTCCTTCTGTGGAGCAGCCTTACACATCCGGGCAAAATGTCCCCTTCCCTTGCATTTTCTGCACACAACAGCGGAAGCAGGACACTCCCTAGCTCCAGCAACATGACCCCTCCAACCACATTTCTTGCAGAAATCTCTGCTATTCAGCGTCGCTCTTTGATCCTTGTCCCTGGCTCGATTTTCATGTTCATTCTTGCGTGGCTGAACCATGTGTACGATGTCCGCCTTTTCTGTCACTTCCTTGACGCTCTTCCTTGATTCCTCCAGGGCACAAGCTATTTCTATCACCTTCTCTAACGGAGGATCCTTCTCCGTCCATAATCTCTCCCTTACTTTTGAGTCACTAGTCCTCATCATGATCTGGTCACGAATGTATTCATCCGCCATGCCCGTGAACTTACATGTAGAAATGAGAGTGCGTAGTGCCGTCACATACGAATCAATGTTCTCGCCAGGACCCTGTGCCCTTGAGAAGAAGTGATACCTCTCAAGCACAATGTTAGCTCTCTTGCCAAAGCGTGTCTCTAGCTTCTTAAGAGCAGTCTCAAATGCCAAAATCACGGCCTCCCCCCCATCTCCATCTCCTTCGCCTGAAGACGAGGCCAAAACATCCTGACCAGGAAGGTGCCTGAAGACCCTCAAACCCTCCGTACCAAGGCAATTGAGCAGAGTCGCCTCCTTGTCATCATCAGACATTCTGGAACCACCTGACGCTCTCAGGTATACCTTGAAGGTGTCCACCCAAAGCTCCCATGCAATGGGGGGCTCCCCAGGATTGGGGAGGAAGGCTGGAGGTGGGCGAGCATTGCTGTGCTGCATGGTCAATGGAACCGACATAGCCACTGACTGAGGTCAAGGCAATGGAACAGATGAAAATGTCTGCACAACTTCCTTGAATAACAAGGTGCAATCACATCCACCCTGTCCTAAACAGCAGACTAGTGTGAGAATTACTCCACTCAAAACCTTTTACTGGCAGAGAATTCGTGTAATGGGTTGTACAGTATGGCCAGACAGGCAGGCACTAGTCACTTCCCTCCTCTTTGAACAGATGTGGCCAACAGAGGCGTGCAGATCCTGTAACGTCCGCACTCAAGGAGTTAATCCTCCTCTCCTTGAAGTCGACGTAGTGCAGACACACCCACCAATGAATCGGAAGCCTTCGGCTCGCTTCCTCATGTAATGGGCGGAGCCGAACAGCGGGGCACCCGTGGTCTATTAGAGCGCCTTCCCGGCTATGAAGAGCGCAGGGCTGTGCCCCCTCCCAGGGTCCACCTCTCACCTGCTGTGCTCTTCAGTCCCCGACTTAATTAAGCTGCAAAGCGTCAGCCGGACACACTCCCTCGAGCCGCGCTCGACCTCCTCCGGGAGCGCGGCTCTGCCGGATACTCGGAAAAAGAACAGCGGCCGCTCAGCCGTAGACAACCGCTGCACTCCCCGCCGTGTGCCGCGCTCGACCTCGTCCGGGAGCGCGGCCGGCCGGATCGCTGAAAGTGAAGGTAGCGCTGGCCCAGCTGAAACCAATCACGCCGGGGGCCGCGCTCGACCTCATCCGGGAGCGCAGCCCGGAAAACCAGCTGAGGCACCAGACGATGTTTACGGCTTGGCAAGGCGCGTGGGTCAGGGTTGAAGAACCCTCGTCGCCAGTGTAATAACGTAGAATACAGGTAAGTGGAAGTCAGCTTTATTCTTCAACCCGAACACCGTAAACATCCATCCCCTCCCAGCTCCTTCCTTTCAAAACCAACCGCCACCCCGAGCGTGGAACACATGAACATTCCACGCGCCTGGAACCTTTGACAAAGGCTCGCGGAAGCGCGAGCAACTACTACATTATACTAATGTAGGTATTGACTAAAATACCTCCTCTACATCTGGTTAGTCCAATGCGGTAATGTAACAGGCAAACAATCTCTTTGTTACTATTCTCTGCTTAATGCTATACGTATGTTGTCACATTATTTGTTTCAGACCGGAAAGTCTGCCTTAGGAACCTTAACATTGCGGATAGTTAAGGTCCCAATTGCCTCAAAATTAGCCAATTTAAAAGTTGTTTCCCTTCAGATAGAGACAGACCATCAATCTCAATTTGGTCTAATCCGTAATTCTGGGAATATATATATATTGCATTTAGTTCTAGGGGTGCCCACGCTGTCATTAGATATGTGGAGCTAAACCCATTAGACTATGGTTATTCAGAATTGTCGATTATATGTTAGCTCATGGGAAGGAAAACCAGAGATAAAAAATAGGAAATTATATGCTATGTTTACAGTTCTATATGCTGAATTCATCATAAAAATGAAGCCATTTCATTGTCGGAGTTCAGACCCATAACTGTAGTGTTGAAAAAACATATAAGTCTGGCTTCTGCCTGTCTCAACAGTTTAAGTCTGTCACCCCCTCTTCTCCCTAGGGTCACTTGTTGTAAGCCTAGGAATTTCATCTCTCATTTGTCCATCATCTGGTGTGTTGTTTGCCAATGCAGATAGCGTGGGAACATTGGATCTTCACTGCCAATTTTGTTCATGTGTTGCCGGATTCTAATTCTCAGTTCTCTCTTGGTGCTCCTGATATACAGTTTATTGCATATGCAGATAATCCCATAGAAAATAAATGTTGATTTGCAATTGATGCTGTGTCTTTATTTATACGTCTTGCCAGTCTTGTCTGTATAGTCCTGAGTTTTCCCATGTGCATACTTGCACATCGAACATGTGCCACATTTCCTAAATCCTGCCTAAGTTGTTGGGAGCCATGTATGCTGCTTTGTATTTGTGATGTTAGGTAATAGGGACGGGGAAACCTTTGATTGCAATGTCTCTGCGCGCTTGAAATGATAGTTGGTTTGTCTGCTACATATTGTTTTATATGTTCATCAAGACTCAATAAGTGCCAATGTTTGGCGAGTATTTTCCTTAAAGTGAAATGGTTACTGCTGTACTTCGTAATGAAACTCACTTGCTGTTGATCCAGTGTATCTTGTTTCTTTTTAGTACACACTGTTTGATTTCTGCCTACTTGACTAATCTTTTGATATGCCCTTTTGGTGCTCATAGTTGAATATCCTCTTTGGTGAAATCTTTTCGCTAATAGCCGGCATTCCTTTTCAAATGTTTTCTGTGTCTGGCAGTTCCTTCTTGCTCTCAAGTATTCTCCATATGGAATGTTGTTAATAATAGGTCTAAAATGGCAGCTGCTGGCATGCAGCGTTGAGTTTACATCCGTATCTTTTCTGTGTGTCCAAGTTTCCAATTGTGTGCCATTGATATGTATGGTTAGGTCTAAGAAGTTAATTTGTTGCGAGTTGCTTTCCCCTGTGAATTCAATTCAAAAGTCATTATGGTTGATTCGTTCCCTAAATTTCTGGAGTTGTTCTGGTGTTCCTTCCCGTAAAACAAAGACGTTGTCTATGTATCTTGTCCATAGTTTGATTTTGTTATCATAATCCTGGTCTTTGTATATTACATGGTCCTCAAAAAGTCTCATAAATAGGTTGGCCAGGGCAGGCGCATATCTAGTGCCCATGGCCACACCTATTGTCTGCTGATAATATTGATTGTTGAATGTAAACACACTAAAGTCTAGTAGGGTTGTAACATTTCTTTAATCATTATTGTTTGTTGGTAAACCGAAGCAGAATCATTCCTGAATGTGTAATCTATCGTTGCAATAGCCCATCTCTGTACAATGGAGGTGTAGAGGGCCTTCACGTCAAGGGTTGTCAATGAGTAGTTGTCTTTCCAAGTTATTGTTTTAAGCTTGTTAATGATACTGGTTGTATCTTTGAGGTATGATGGAAGGAGACTTAGGGCCTCATTACGAGAATGGAGGTAATGAAAATAGGAAGGCGGAATGGTATTACCAGCATCATTAACGGGTCCGGGCCATTACAACCCGCCAATACCGCCACCGCCCGTACCATGCCCCTTCATACCTGCTTGTGCGCGTACACGCTCCCCTTGGCGGAGGAAATACCGGAATGCCAGTAATAGGAGGACATCACAAATAATGCGGGCATGCACTTACCGGCATCCCGAAGGCAGTAAATAGGGCTTGCACGACGGTGTTAATACAGGCATCGCGGACCACCCATAAATTGCAACCTGCAGTGAAGGCAACTGCCACAGGTGCACACAATCACCACAGGTGGAGTCAGTGGAGCCTGTCCCAGCATAAAATGAATACACCCACACTCCACAGCCCTTCCCAAACCAAAATGATACCTCTAGCTGTTGCAATCATGAGCCTGGAGGACATGCCTGTACTACTACAACTACAGCAACAACAGCAACTACAACAACAACTACAGCAGCAACAACAGGCAGCACAGAGGAGACGCAGGAGGAGAAGGAGAGTGAGACAGGCCCAGCAATTACCACCAGTTCAGCCAGTAGTACCTAGTAGGCAGCCACCAATCCCTCGCATCAGACCCAGTCCATTCAATCTAACCCCTGAGCAGATCCACACCCTGTACCGGTTGGACCGGGCCACCATCACCACCATTGTGGACATGATACATGACGACATCGTCAGCCTCATTGAAATACGCACTGCCATCCCCCCACTACTAAAGGTGGTGTCTGTGCTCCACTTCCTGGCCACAGGCACCTACCAGCACACAGTGGGACAGCTGCATGGTATATCACGCATGCTGACCCAAGTGCTGGATGCCCTCCTGAAGCACGCTAGCACCCACATATCCCTACCACAGACTGCCCAGGAGTTTGCTGACACCAAAGTAGGCTTCCATGCACAGGCAGGCATGCCCAATTGCGTCTGTACCCTCGACTGCACCCATGTTGAATTGGTAGTCCCTCATGGCATAGAGGCGGAGTACCGCAATTGCAAGCAATACCACTCCATCAATGTGCAGATGGTATGTGACTCCAGCAAGATCATCACACATTGTTGTGCCCGATATCCCGGATCGACACATGATTCCATGGTGCTGCGCAACTCCACGCTACCCCATCACATGGAGCGACATGCTGGACGACGTGCCTGGCTGCTTGGTGAGTTGCCTGACTGGCCCATGGCAGTGCATCGGGGTCGTGATGTGGGTGGATGCATACTCCACCTGGGTGGGAATGGGGGGGTGCATACTCCACCTGGGTGGGAATGGGCGGTGAGTGGACAATGCACTCAGAGCTAAACACTTCTGACCTGAACCTCCCAACCCCAACATGACACATCACTGCCACACATTGGACCAATGCCATACATCAATGACAACATGTAAGACGCACAACCAGGCCACCATGGGTCTGTCAAGCGATGCATGACTGAACATGATTACAACTGTGCCAATGTGGCTAGTGTGATTAGGCACAGTGTAGCATACACTGCAATCATGGGAGGCAAGACATCGTTCCGAATCCACAGTACATCCGCATCAGCATGCAGGTTAACACCCTGCATCATCTGTACAACGCCATCCAGACTAGCAGACCATATTGCAGTACACAATGCATCCAAATAATCTTTATGCATACGTACAGGGACACATGCATGTCAACAGCAAATAGCTGAGGCCATGGCTGTGAATCCTGAAGGTGGCATCTCAGAATGACTCACACAGCCCTCTCTGTACTCCCATGCAGGTGATGGAGGATATCCCTTGAAGCCGTGGCTACTTACCCCCGTGCAGAACCCGCGTAACTGCCATGAAGAGGAGTACAATCGGGTTCATACCCGTACCCGTGTTGTGATTGAGCAGACCTTTGGCCTGTTGAAGGCGCGATTCCGCTGCCTGAGCAGGTCTGGTGGAGCACTCCTTTATAGGCCTGAGAAGGTGGCAAAGATCACCACGGCCTGTGTCATGCTGCACAACATGGGCGTCCGGAGAAATGTACCACTGCCACCTGACATTGATATGCATGCACCGGGTGAGGAGGATGAGGATGAAGATGGAGGAGAAGCAGCACCCCTGCCAGTACGTGATGCATCACTGATTGACAAATACTTCTGACCCACAGGGACGTTGATGGATATGTGTCAGTACTACACTGAACACTGGGTCTGTGTGGACATGCACACAGGGAATGTGGGGAGTTGGGCACTGTGCACTGTCATGAATAAAATGAATACACAAGAAATGAACAATGTCCAGGCATTGAATGATTTTTTACATAACGGGTGTATTAATGTAAACTATAGAAAAGTGCCACACCCCTACCCCTACCCCTCCCCCAACACACCAAAACTCCCCATACCCCCGATAAACACCCCATACCCCCAATGAACTCCCCATACCCCCCATGAACACTCCATACCCCCAATGAACTCCCCATACCCCCCATGAACACCCCGTACCCCCAATGAACACCCCCTTATTCCCCTACACACCACTGACACCACCTCCCCCACTCCCATTGTTGTCCCACACTATTTTTGTGCTTTCTTAGTATCCGAGGGCAGCATTTCCGACTGCCTTGCACTACGCCTTGTCTGTCGCACAGGGCTGGAGGGTGCAGAGCATGCGGGTGTGGTGGATGCCGTAGTGATTGGCACGGCTGGTGCCGGTTGTTGCAGCTGCATATGTTGCAGTATTGCGGTCAGGACCTGCGTGACAGCCTCCAGACTGTTGCGCATCATCACCGCAGAGGCATTTATGGCGGCAGTGTTCCCTGCAATGGCCTGCGCAATCTCTCTCCTTGTGTCCTCTCCCTCAGCGACATATTGCCAAACAAGTTCCAGCATGGAGTCCTGCCTTGCCTCCACCCTTGATAGGCGTGCCCCTAAGTCAGTGGAAGCAGCAGAGGTTGAGGGTGCTGCGGCCGAGCGTCCAATTGCAGGGCTGGCCTTGGGGTGGTGCTGAGGTCAGAACTGTGGAGTGCAGGATCTGCAATGGTGCTGGAGGGTGTGGCCTGAGTGTGGGGTTGGGGGGTTAACAGGGGGCTTGGGGTGTGTGGACATGCCACATTGATTAGGCCTTCCTCATCCACATACTCCTCCGCACCAATGTCAATGTCGCTCAGTGGGGCTGTGGCTGCTGCCTCGCCCACGAAACTTGTTGCTGCAGAATGGGTGCCACTGGCCTCCCCTTCCGCTGGTGTTTCCAGCTCTGTGGTTCCGGTCTCATCTCTAGCTGTGGGGCCCTCATGTGCCGGCATGGTCTGTGCAGTCGCCCTGGCTTGTAGTGTGGGCTGCGAGGCTGCCCCGGAGGTGGTTTTGCCAGTGGCAGTTGTTTTGGCCCAGGACGTGGATGTCCTTGTGGCTGGATCTTCACTGCCATCTTCTCCATCAGTGCCTGGGGGGGTAGAAGAGCTGCAGGGCATCAGTGATGGTGTTACATGCAAGATGCATTATATGGTGCTGTGCAGATTTTCATTTATTATGCATTCATATCTGACAGGTGTGTCACACAAGGTAGTTTGAAGGGGGGCATTTTGGCATTTGCTGTGACGTCTCAATTCAGGAATGCTGCATGGCAGTGGCATGCCGTTGTATTGAGGTTTGTGTGATGTATGACATGGGAATGATCCCTGTGTGTTGGCTGTCTGTTGGTAATGGGATTGGCACTCAGAATGCATTCCAATGTGGCAGGGTTTGGGCCTCCATCTGGACATGGATATGTTGATGTGTGTTGGGACATGCATTGCCTTGCCTAGGCTCTATTCCAGATCACTTGTGCTACGTCATGGTTTGCCCTACTGTGGTCTGCAGGGTCACTCACCTCCATCTCCAGATGTTGCGGCACCCGTCTCCATCTCCCGGAAGCCCTCGATAGACTCCATCTGGATGAAAGTACTACATGTCTCCTCCCAGCGCATTAGTTTTGTCGGGGAGTGGGCATCCCTGCCTGTGGCCATGACCTCCCTCTGATTGCTGGCCAGGATGTTGCGTACCCTAAGCCAGAGGTCATCCCACCTTTTCTTGCAGTCTTTGACTGTCCGTGGGGTGGTGCCGACTGCAGATACCTTGCGGGCTACCTCCTCCCATATCTCCTTCTTCCTCTGCTGCGCCTCCCTTTTGAGGTTGTAGGTGTTTATCTCCTCAGCATGGGCAGGAAGGGTGTCCGGAAACATGTTAAGTTCCTCATCAGAGAAATGCTTCTTGCGCAGGCAGGGGTTGGATTTTCTGGTTGCCTTAGACATGTTGATTTGAAAGGCCCTGGTCTCTCTTGTGCAACACTGGTGGTTTGGGAGGATTGCAATGGATTGTGTTTTTAAAGATGGCCGCCGGCGCATTTCCCGTTCAGATGCGATGACGTTACTTACGGGTCCGGTATTACGAGCCCGGTATTAGCATGATGTTATTACCAGGTCAGTATTAAGGGGTGCCTCCTAGGCGGAGGTGCTATCGGCGGGTCCCATGATGGCGCTATCAGGGGGTTTGAGGGCCTTTAGCGGCATGGCGGTATGGCCATTACCGGCATGGGGGTTCGCGCGTGCTCGCGCACTCGTAATCAGCCGCTATTAGCGG
The DNA here is from genome assembly GCF_040938575.1 of Ambystoma mexicanum. Taxonomy (NCBI): domain Eukaryota; kingdom Metazoa; phylum Chordata; class Amphibia; order Caudata; family Ambystomatidae; genus Ambystoma; species Ambystoma mexicanum. The sequence continues at coordinate 331,345,041 of NC_090924.1, read as the reverse complement.
CGTCAAACGAGCACGGACCTGCTAGTTCCTCCATGCCGGTAATGACCCCGTTTTTAGTGCACTTCTCGTAATGAGGCCATTACTCTTGGTTTCAGAATCGCATCTAAATATTCAAAGATATGTTCCGTAGCCCACCCTATACCGCCTCAGAATTGGGCAGCCTTCTGGTATTGCTGTGAAAGACTTGTGAATCTTGGGCAGAAAGTATATTGTTGGAATTATAGGTTCTCTGATCTTTAAATAGTCTTGTTCGTGATCTGTTATAAGTCCTCTTTTATGCCACGTAGTGATGGATTCTTGCCAACATTTCGTAACACCCTGGGGTGGTAAAATGGTTGTATGCCATTTGTAAATAGTCCATTCGGTCCATGACAAAGATATTGCGTCCTTTATCAGCCTCCTTTATAACTATTGTTATGTCTGCCACCAGTTGTTTTAAGGCAAGTCTTTCTTCCTAAGTCAAATTACTTTTCTTTGTTCTTAAACTCGTCTTATTTATGGGTTCTTTTCCTGATATTGCATAAAGTTCTTGAGAAACCACCTTGTAAAATGTGTCTATCACGTTGTCGATTGCTAATTGTGGAACAAACTTCGTCTGCGGTTTGAGTTCTTTTGTACTTATTGCTCCTGGCTGGATCCTCAATTCCTGTAGTACATTCCTCATTTCATATTCCTCTGTTTCAGTTAATGATCTTAATGTATATATGTCCTCAATTTCCTGTATTGTAATATTGCTCTTTGGTGTTTTAATTTTGCTGATGTAATCTGCCGGTGCTTTTGTTGCGAACAACTTCTTGAGTTTGAGTTTGCGAATAAACTTGAAAAGGTCAATGTGCACATCCACATGGTTGAATTCAGTTGTTGGTGCAAACGACAAACCTTTGTTGAGTATGCTTCATTTTGCCTCAGTTATTGTACGCTTTGATAAATTAAGTACTAGATCTATTGTTTCTTGGTCTTGTTCATTTCTTTCTCACTGGCTCTCGTGTATCTTTTGTTGAGATTCGTAAGTGCGTCTGGGTTTCCACAATCTTCTACCCCTCCTCCTTCCTCTCCTCCTTGTATGGTTGTGGTAGCTCCAACAGGTAGTGGTAATTGAAAATGGACCGTTTTCGATGGCGCATTTCTATTCCTTTCTTGTATCGTTTCATTCGATTCATATAGCCTAGTCATTGTTGTTCTTTCTCTTTGTCTGTTTGTACATTGGCTCCTTGGTTCGCCTGGATGCCTGGTTCTGATTCGGCATCTGAGACATTGGGGGGTCGAATTCTTGGAGGATGGTTTGGAGAATTGATTATACTTTTCCTGGAAAGTATATACTATGTACTTTGTCTTCTTTGTAGTCCCTTTCATCCCGATAGCACTTCCTTATTTTTCTCAGTTTGACCTCATCTTGATATATCTGTATTATTTCGTACATCTTATCATAATTCTTCTTTTTAGTTGTCTCCACAGCATTCATTTCATCTATCTCCTTTACAATCTTTTCAATCCCTTCCATTGCTCTCTTATGCTCTCTGGTGGCATGTTCTAACAATTGGTTCATCATTGTCATAGAGGTACTGTTAAGGTTCTTTTCCCATTTATCTGCAAGGTCCTTATCCAAATCGTTATTGAAATTCGGAAAGATGAGTATTCTTAGGCCTCGTGGGACTAGTTTGTTTTTGACATAGTTCTCAAGTGATACCTTTTCCCAATATTTATCTATATCCTTTTTCGAAGATCTGTTCCAATCTGTAAAATTTAGAGCGTAAGTCCTCTTTCTCAGTGTTCCAATTTGTACATGCATGTGTCATGTCTTCTCTTGGTGTAAATAGGTTCAAAGTATCTTGTTCTGTATTCTGTAGGTATTCCGCCATGTTGTCACAGTATTATATTTGGAAATATGGTCAGCCTTGCTGCCAGTCTTTTGTCAACAGAGAAAATTAAATGCTCTGCCTCAGACTGGTCTTTCGCTGGCGACTCAAATGATACCTCTATTATTCCATTAGTCAACCAATCCGTATAGATCATTAAAAGTCGTTGTCGCTTCTCCCCAGAGTGGGTAGAGGGAAAACAAAAATCCACCTTGGTATGCACTAGCCATTTGCGGTAAATGTTATGCTGTATGGCATTTATATAGCACCTACTGCCATTGGTATGGCCTCAAAGCACTGTGGGGATTAACCACCTTTGGAGGACAGTGGTCCGAGATGTGAGATGTGAAGAAAGGATTATAAAATGCATGTGTGCATTTTTTAGCCAGCACGAAGATAGGTAGGGAGTGGCTAGGTTCTTAATATTATAAAATGCATATGTGCATTTTTTTTAGCCACCCAAAAGTAGGTGGGTAGTGGCTAGGTCCATACTATCAGTCCGTAGAAATCAGAAGAGAGAATGGGTGGGTGCCATGATGGAATGACAGGGCAGAAGGAGTGTCAAAGAAACTGATTATGTGCACAGCTGGACAGAATGCTTTCGTCGGACTCATCTGCATTCTATTGGAAGTAGTGATGTGTGTTGGGCGGGTGAGGTTGAACAGTATTTATTGCAGAAGTGTGGGGGTGTGTGGCTGTGCCCCGGGAGGGATACAGCTATGTTCCATTGTGATGGAGTGCTTGACATTTCAGAGAAGCAAGGTTGAGACCTAGTAGGAGCTATGCCTTGCAGAGTTTCTCATGAGGCCTGACTTAAATGTTTTTCGTGGAGGATTAGGTGCCACCTTGTAGACTCATCATGTGCCCCCACATTCCCATCAGGGGGTGGGTAAAGTTAACTCAGGAGATGGATTAAGTCTGTTGGGATGCTGAGGGGGAAGAGCCAAGTTTTGAGGGCCTGCCTTACTGAAGAAGAGGTGATCCCCTATGTGGCAGATGGTAAAAGAGATTGAGTTCAGACGGTTGATGCTTGGACAAGCTCCCTATTCTGGTTGATTTTGCTACTGGGATGGCGAGGAGGAGTGCTGGAACTGATCTCAGGTGTCTGGTGGGCCTGTAGTGTGTAAGTTTTTTATGTTGCAGATATTCTGGTCTTGTGTTGTGGCGAGCTCAGTGGGAGATGTACATTGCCCTGAAGTTGGATCATTGCCCGATCGGCAGCCAGTGAAAGACACGGAGGGCGGGTGTGATGGGATTTCTGGGGCCAAGGGCAAGGAGGAGCCTTGCTGCAGTGTTATGTACTTGTTGAAGGTTTCTAAGTTGTGATGCGGGCCCCCCTGAAATAGGGCGTTAGCATAGTCTAAGCATGAGAGTACTATAGCAACGATTGCATAGACTCTGAGGGAAGGTAAGGTAAGGAAAGATGTGGAGATGTGGTGTGATAGGTTCGGGTCTGTGTCTATGATGCATCCAAGGTTTTTTTACTGTGTTGTAGATGGAGGTAGGTGGGCCTAGAGTGAGCGGCCACTAGGTGGGTTGGGGAAAGAGGACAATCTTTCCACAGAGCAAGATCTTAGTGTTTTTTGGGTTGCAAAGGAGGTGGTTAGCACTCCTCCAGTGTTCGATTTCTGAGAGACATGATATGAAATCGGGGGAAGAATTGGGGCTCATTCTGAGCCTGCCGATCCGGAAACAACGGTGCTGGAAAGTTTATATGCACCGTTGTTTCCGGACTAGCAAGCTACAGGTCTGCCTGCCACAGCCGCAGTGCCTGACAAGTCTGACCCTGCCGGGCACAGCGGCCATGGTAGGCAGACCGTCACGGAAGCACCAGCACCATTAGCAATGGTGCTGGTGCTTCCGTGGTCCCCACTCCCATAGAGTCCTATGGGACTCCATAGAAATGGGAACGTACATTTAACCGGTGCCTGACTTTCCGGGCCGCTGGAGTTGTATCCCCCGGTGGCACCAGGAATTCAAGCGCCAGTAAATATTCACGGGTCTGGCAGAAACCCGCCGGTATAACCGGCATGATTACCGCCGGATCCGTAATGAGCCCTGATGTCTTTTGGGATTTTGAAGACGATTTGGGTGTCATCTGTGTAGTTATAGCAGGCTAGGCAGTTGGAGTTGATGAGTGTGGGGAGGGGGCTCAGGTAGAGGTTAAAGAACAGAGGGAAGAGGGAGGCACCCTGTGGCACTCTGTGGTTGAAAGGGTGGGGTTCGAGTAGAAAGAAAGCATGTGTATTATTTGGGATGTGTTGGAGAGGGAGGAGGTTATCCACTTGAGAGCTGCATCCCTGATACCGATAGAGTGGAGTCTGTCCTTGAGGGTGGTGGGGTCAACAGTGTTCGAAGGCTACCGAGAGGTCGAGTAGAATTAGTGCGACACAACCTTCTGAGTCTGAGTGCCGTTTAAGATCATCCCAGAAAGAGACTAGGCACAATTCAGTACCTCTTAAGGGTCTGAAGCCGGATTGGGCAGGGTAGAGGAGTTTTATTTGTTGGGCATTAATAATGCGCCTATACACAATGTGTTTCGATGTGTTGGTTGTATTCTGTGAAATGGCATAATTGGGAGTAGGCTGTTCGGTCGATTAGTTTAGCTATGAATCGGTTTTTCAGATGGGTCTGTAATTGGTCGGGACCAGGGGGCTGAGTGAGGGCTTTTTGAGCAGGGTCTTGTTGTAGGAGGTCTTGAATTCTGCTGCAAAGGTGCCAGAAGTGAGATGTGCTAACAATAGATCTTGCAATGTCGCTGGCATAGTTTGAAGGTAGGATTTATTTTAGTAAAGTAGATGGGCAAGGGTCTCCTGGGGATCCTGAAGAGCGGCTGTTAGATAGTAGCTTTAGAAATTCAGTGTGGGAGAGTGGGGAGAAGGAAGAGAAGAGTGGGAGAGTGGATGGTGATTCTGATGTCTTGGGCAGGGGTGCCGGGGAAGAGGGTGAGCCATGCTATTTTGGCGACTCTGGCAATGTTGATGCAAGCTTGGGCAGTGAATTCAGAGACGGGTTTGTGAAGTTCCTTGTAGGTACTCGGGGTTGGTGATTCCATGCCAGTAATAGGATGTTTTGGCCTTGCGTATTTCTGCCCAGTAAGTTTTGAGCTGGCAGGAGTAGGCTATTCTGTTTGATGGGTCTGTGTGCCATCTGTATTCTAGGAGGTGGTTCTAGGATTTGAGAGCTGTTGTGAACCATCTAGGGGACAAGCCCTGTCTGCTAGAGAAGAATCTGACTGGGATGAGTGGGCTGAGTCCTTCTGAGAGCCAGAGATTAAAGTAGTGGATGGAGATCTGGCCCGAATAGAGGTGTGTGGCGGTCAGGGCGACAAGTAGGGAATCAACCAGGTCAGGAGTTACTTTGACTGTATTCCGAAAACGGGAGTTGGTAGGTGGTCCCGGGTCTGCCGGGGTGGAGGGTCTACAGTTGAAAGGGTGAAGAGGATGGCTCAGTGTTTCCGTCCAGACAAATGGGTGGGATGGCAGTGAGGTGATGTGGTCAGAGAGCAGAATATTGCGTCTAGGGTGTGGCCTGCAGACTATGTGAGACTAGTTGTGATCAATGTTGGGTTTTCAGGTTGTCCAGTATGGATCATGTCATGGGGTTATGTAAGATGCTGAACCAGATGTTGAAGTCGCTGAGGGTTTCTGCAAAGCGTCTGTTGTGCCCCGGGGGTCAGTATATGAGTAGAAAGCTATGCGTCTGTGAGGGGTGAGCAGAAATGTTACCAAGAGGGATTTGCAGTCTGAGTTGCAGGCTTGTCCCTCCAAGTGTGGGATGGAGAGGTAGGATTTGTATAGGATTTATTTATATATTTATACATTTGTAGAGCACTCTAAACCCATAGGCATCAAGGTGCTAGTTACCAGAACTGTTACAGGACAGGCCTTAGACAGATGGTAGAGGGTTGTCAAGGTTATAAGTTCAAGGGGGCGAGGAGACCCTAGCTAAAGAGCAAAGTTTGCAGCTGTTTGCAGAATGTTCAGTACGACTGTTCGGATCTAAGGGGGGCAGAGTTGTCTAGGCATCTGTGGGTGTTAGAGAGGGTTTGAAGTAGATGCATTCACAAATTGGGAGCCAGTGGATGTTTCTTCTGATGGCTGATATATGCTCATGTCTGGGAATGTTTAAGGTGTCTCAAAGTGCGTTGTTCTTGATGACTTGAAGTTTATTGATGTTTCTGGTTGAGGTTCCGGCAAAAAAGGCATTGCAGTAGTGGAGTCTGGAGCCTATGATACCCTGAGAAACAGTGAGGCGGCTGTTAGTGAAAAGGAATGGTCTTCTTGCATTGATGAGTTTCATGGTGTCGTCCGCTGAAGATGCAATGGCATTGACCTGTTGTGTTAGGGTGAGGGCGGCATCTAAGTGTACCGCCAGTGTCTTGACTGTTGGGGAGACGGGGATCGTGATACCATCAGTGGTGAAGGAGCGGTACAATTGGTTAAGATTATTGTGCATGTCTGGAGATCCGACAATAAGAATTTCAGTTTTTTCATTGTTGAGGCATAGTAGACGATAGGCCATCCAGGACTGGATAATCTGATACACAGCCAGCGAGAAGTGTGGCAGAGTAGGCTACATAGTCTCGTGTGTGGTAAATGAGGATTTGGATATCGTTGGCGTAGTTGGAGTAGGAGATACCATAGGTGGCTAAGAGGTTGAATAGGGTTTTGACAAAAATGTTGTAGAGAGTAGGGGAGACACAGGAGTCTTGGGGTATGCCACAGGTCTCAGGCGACAGGGGAGGGGGGGACAAAAGTGTTTTTCGCGAAGGCTCTCAGGGATCTATCGGCAAGGAAGGATGCAATACAGCTTCCAATGAGAAGTTGGCCACATATGTGAGGTGCTGGCAGAAGATTTTGTGGTCTGCCAGGTCAACAGCTGCAGAAAGGTCTAGGAATAGTAAAAAGGCAGTCTTTTCTGCATCTTTGAGTTCATCAAGCTGTTTTTTAAAATCAAACAGAGCCGATTCTGTGCCATGGCTGGGGTGGACACCTGCTGGACGAGTTCCTAGTGTACAGTTGGACACAAGGTAATGTTGGATCTGGAGAAAGGCTGCCCAATCCAGAAACATTTGGAGGAATGCGACTGCTGTGATGGGGAAGTATTTGGCAGGAATGGAAGGGTCCAAAATAGTTTTTTTGAGAAGAGGAAGGACCCAGACTTCCTTGAGGCTATTGGGTACCGAGCAGGTGGTACATGAGCTGTTGATAATAGCTGTGATGAAAGGTGTAATAGAGTCTGTGCATTTGTTAATGACAGAGGCAGGACAGACATCACCTGTGCAATGAGACGGTTTCTAGCCTTTCAAGATGATGGTGATGTCTGCTTCAGATCTCGTTTTGAAGCACAATGGTGGTAGGTCTTGAGGAGTGACTGAGTGAGGGATGTTGAGGGTTTGTTGTGCATTGAGGCAGATGGCGTTTTGTTTAAGTTGGATTTTCTTCTTCAGTGAGGTGTTTTTGTCCAGGAGAGCGTTTTGGATGGTGGCGCACCAGGCCGCATCTTTAGTGAAGTTAGTTGGTGGAGAAGTTGGTGATTCTTCTTCTCTCAGGGTGGTGAAGATCTCGCATGTATTGGAATTGGCGTTGGAGGTTCTAGTGTTGTAATTGATGGCTTTGGCCTGTAGTATAGCCAATTTGTATTATTTTGCTAAGGCGACGAAGTGGGATTTGTTAAGTGTCCGAGGGGGTTTTCCTCCATTTAGTCTCGGCCTCACGTTTCTTTGAGTGGATGGCTTGGATATTGGGAGTGAACCACGGGTTTAGGTGAGTGGCAGCTTTGGGCTTCCGTAGGAAAAGGGGGGCGATCGTGTCAACTGCGTGAGTGATGGTTTTATTGAATTGGTCAAACTGGATGGCTAAATTGGTATGTGGGGTCTGTGCTAGATGCAGGTCTCCAAGCAGTGGTAAGATCCGGGCTTTGGTAAGGTTGTGCAAGCTAGAGTCGGAGGCAGTGTTACGGCAATGGGTGTAGGTACGTTGATGATAGGAATGGCGAAAGATATGACATGGTGGTCTGTCCAGAGACAAGAAAGGTTGAAAAGAATTGATGCCTGGCAGTCGAGCTCTATTAACCAGTCCAAGGTACGGCGTTTAGCATGTGTGGGTGTCACAATATGTTGTGTGAATCCTAGGGCAACAAGGGAGTTGGGTAGGGACAAGGCATTGGTGTCCTCCATATCGTTGGTTCTTTTCTTTGTTTCTTGAATTAAATTTTGTTTAAACATGCCACCCCTCTGTCCGACTCCTTTCTCCACCACAACACATAGGTTGGGATGGTGATGGTGGCAGCTGCGTTTCTGGTGTGCCACAGTCCGCCTCTAACTTTGGAGCTGCTAGGCATGGTGAAAAGCCAAACCCTGGACCCTTACGGAAGAGATTTCATGTATGGCAGAGCACAACAATGACAGAATTTAGTTGTGAGACTCACACACTGAAGGGAGTTTCAGAGGAGCAATCTTGCTGGGGAGCTTGGTCTGATAATGCAAATGTGGCAGAGCACCCTCGCTGTGAGGAAACCAAGCTGCAAACAGACCCCAACTATGCCACACTTGAATGTCAGGTGGTTTGCCACCATGGTAGCGAGATTCGGTTATGCCAGTCCAGCCCGGTTATGCCAGCCAGGCCTGGGGTGCACTGTCAGAGGATAAAATGCAATGTGTTGGAGCCCGACCTCCGTGAGATGAGAATGCAACTAGACCCTATCCAGCAAGCAATGTGGGGGGAAAACACAATGAGGCAAAACACAATAAATAGCCAAATTCAAAATACAAATAGACCCAAACCAGGAGGCCCTGTGTGAGGAGAATGCAATGTGGTAGAACACAATGACAGCAAAATTCAAAATGCAAACATACCCTGTCAAGGAAACCCTGTGGGAGGAAAATGCAATACGGCAGAACACAACGACAGCAAGTGTATCAATAACTTAGTCTCCTACCTGGTTGTAGCTACATACTGTGAGGGCGAGACATGGCAGGGCTGGGGCGCCCAGGGTGAACAGGCAAACAGGGATGGATGTTCCTCTAGGAAGGTGCCCTTTGCCTTAGCCCTTAGCCTGCTGCCTGGGCAAGGCTGCCCTGGGAGAGCTGCTTAGGAGGGAGAAATCCTGGGCCAGCTGACCCGTTCTCTCACCCATTCACTGTGCTGGAGGGCAGGCAGAGGGTGGGATGGAGGAAGGGCTAGGGGGAGGCCTGGAAATTAAAGCTGGAGAGTTTGTGTGATTTAGACTAGGGAAAGAGGGTCAAGTCCCTAGAAAACTCACTGCTATGGATACAAGGTGGATGGTTCCTTCAGGGAGTAGTTAGCAGACCAGAAAGGGAGAAATACCTTGTTGCGAGCGAGTCAGCAAACTCCTGGGTCAGCTGACCCGTTCTCATACCCAATCACAGTGCTGCAGGGGGCAGTCAGAGGGCAGGATGGAGGAAGAGCTAGGGGGAGGGCCAGAAATGAACGCTGAGCGTTCGTGTGAATTAGGTTTGCAGGCCAGAAAGTAAAAGTGCCACTTGCTTGACCTAGGTACACTGTAAAAGTGACCAAAAAGCCATTTATATAAAATGTTATAGGATGCAAAGTATCCTAAAGGCACTCCACTGTAAGTTGATGTGTGCAAATGTAACAATACAAGAATTCACAAAAAGAGGCATAGGGCCTCATTAGAAGTTTGGCGGTAGCCTTGCCGGTAAAACCGGCAGGCTGCCGGCAAGCTTCCAAATATTTCCAGCGCCCACGAATGGGCAATTACCGGGTTATTACGGCCCTGCCGGACCCGGTAATTGCCCTTTCGCAGGCGTCGGAATGGAATGCTCCCCATTCCCATAGGGCTCAATGGGAATGGGGAGGTCCGCTGCACCGGCACCATTATTAACGGTGGCGGTGCATCCGACATGCACTGCTCGCGGGTGCCGTTACGGCTGCCAGGCCAGTCCCGGTGGCCACTATGAGACCCCCCAGCAGAACTCGTAGTTTGCCGGTCCGGGAACAGCGGTTCCGGCATGCTTACTGGTACCGTAGTTCCCGGACCGGAAACTCATAATGAGGCCCCTAGCCTCTCTTTACTGATAGTTATAGGGACTAGTCAGATTCCCCATAAGTATAAGCAAACAGACAAGGGACGCAAAGCAGGAGGCTTTACTTGCCTCCAAAAAGTAAGAACAGGGTTCAAAACAAAGCAAAGGGTGTCCCATAGAAGTCTATTGGAGGAAAGCAGCAAAAAGAAAATCTTTCCTAACACTCTTTATCACAAATTCCTACATTTTTCAATAGGGGCCCCTCAGGTTTCAGGACAGGGTCCTTCCCTTGGCCTGAGCACAGCACTAAGGGTTGTCACCAAATTGATGACTGCTGTGGCCTCCATCAGCAGACTCTGGAATGTGTTTGTGTGACCCTAACCGGATGACTGGCTTGTCAGAGCAGAGCTAGTAGTGCAGAGTAGACTAGACGATTGCCTCAGTTTAGGCTTCATTGGATCTCCCGCCCAAAAGAAGTCTCATGGATCCTGACTCTGAGATTGAGATATATATCGGCTGTGTCTGGGACACAGCTCAGGCTAGGGTGTTTCCCATCCAGCAGAGACTCAATATCATGTAGACAGCTCAGCATTTCTTGCAGAAAGCATACACTTCAGCATGGTGGTTCCATTGATTGCTGGTCTTGTACCCTCATGTGTGACTGCGGTCACTCTGGTGATATTACACGTTAGGTGTATTCATCAATCATAATCCATTATGATTGACAAATTGGGTTCAGTGAAGCAATGAAGTGGTGTGGTGTAGTGGTCTATGGAGAAGAATCCTCTTTCGGTGGTTCTGTTTCACAATCCCTTGTACAAGACTATGTTTTGGTTAGGGGAGCCTCCCTGGAGGGGCATGATGTTCATGACTTGTGGAATTAGAAGGAAGTGGAATGTCACATACATGTTCTAGAGCTGAAAGACATATGGCTGAACGTGAAGGCCTTTCTTCCTCTTGTGGAGGATCCTGATAATGACGGAAATGTCAACAGCTACATCCTGTGTGGACAAGTAGGGGGGGACCAAATCTGCCCAGCTGTATCTTATAGCTCTTGAGTGTTAGGGAGAATTCTCTTGTTAGGCTGAATTTCCTAACCTAGTGAGTCCCCCAGCAGGTTTGCAGGATTTCTGGAGTTTGTTTTTTTCCTCCTGCCAAGAGTGAGACTCTTTTTCTCCCACTCTTGGACATGATGTATGATATTCCTTTGACTGGTAATGTGTTTTATGGGCTATGGGGTCCTTTACTCCATAGGGTCTCATGTGTTTTTCCTATGTGTGTTACACAGCACCCTCCGTGCAGTAACACAGGGGTGTCATAGTGACACCCCACCATAGACTCCATACCCTGGGACTGACTACTGTCTCCCAGGGCATGTAAAGTCACCATTGGCTTTACTAGTCCCAAATTATTAACAGAAGCCAGTACAAACCATCATATTGTGGACGTACTGGTCGGGGCAATTCGATTGCCCTGGGGTCTGTTAGTTGAGGGGGCACGTCTCCGTCCCCCCTGATCGAGTTTTGGCTGGTGGCAGTGGAAACTACTTTTTATATTCGACCGCAAATATTTTCCTATGGGATTTTCCCATTGTTCGAGGCTACCAACTTTAATTATTTAATTCTCATAGCCTCGAACATACCGCCGGTTTATTTAATTAATATTAATTCTCCGGTTGGTATTTTTTGCCAAGACTCGATTCTAAAATGGCGTTTGTGTTCTCTTCTGTGACTCCAACCCAAGTCGAGCCCGTTGTTCCACTTTTTGGCAGGCTTCTCCACAGAACCCTCCAAAAGTGGTGCCACTCTGTCTGGGTACCACAGGGGGCGTGGGAGGGGGTTTAGGCACCCTGGACTGAGTTACCTTAGTAACTCAAGTCGCACTCTTGTGTGATTGGCCCAAGTGGTGAGCCGGCATGTTTGAGTGACAGCTAGGCTGAATGAATGTGGGTTTTCTGCATAAAAGCAAGGCTTTGGGGACTAGAACTTCAGAAGTCGCCACAGGGCCTGAGAATCCGACGAGGGAGAAGCTGAGCCGACCTACCACGACGACACCACCGGTGCAGCCCTGCAGAACCGACTCACCACTTCCCGACGACAGAGAAGATCTCCCGGCTGGAGAGGCTTCTTCCCCTGACTGGTGGGCACAACCAGTTTACCTTTTTTTCTTCGCACCCTAGCCCGGTCTGTGGTCGAACTGCCCGTGCCAAGCACCCCGGCAGCCGGATAGCCCCTCACCACTGAACCGCGAATCACCGGACCGCTCCTTGTACCTGAGAAACTCTGCGGCTGGTTTCTTCCCTGGCAGTGCAACGGACTCCTGTCTTCCTCCACGACAAGATCCTCTCTTCCCCCGGACGAAGCACCAACTTGCATCCGCTGCCAGGAACAACTGCCCCCGCTGGAGTGTTCTCACCACTTAAGGTACCGTGTCCTCCAGGCCTCCCTTTCTAAAGATTGCTACAAGGTAATAATAACCCCTTAAACTTCTGGACTGGGCTGGCCGCCTTGACCCTCCAACTGGTCCCTTTCTTTGGTCCAACTCCCTTTTGAACCTTTACAAGACTTTTGTGCACTGCAACCGTGTAACCTTGGACACATTTCGTTTGGATCCTCTGAAAGTGGATCCGGCCTCTTGAACTCTAACTTCACGGTTTTACTTTGCCTTCCTCTCTTGTTATGTTCTGATAAAAGTGTTGGGATCTGTTTCAACTTGTTCTCTGCTCTTCTCTCCCTTTTTTTTTAAAACAAATTATTAGAGTGCCGTCTACGTTAAGCGCTCACCGCTGTCTGAAAATAAGTGGGGCTTTACTTAAGACTTGTCTAATATTCTTTTAAGGGAGTGTATATCTTTTAGTGACCGTGTTTTTGAATTGCTTACTATTAGTGCCTGTGTGTTTTTCTAGATGTGGTTTTAAATAAATAATTATATCTGTTTTACACCAAGCCCTGGTCAGTGTTTACTTGTTCTACTGTGTTCTCTTGACCTATTGTGAATACTCTGTATATTGCCTAACTCTTCTTGAGGGAAGTCCGACTGCTCAGCCACAGCTACCAAGTGAATCTGTGTGGTACAGACTGCTACCAAGTGGGTTTACTGCCAAACACCTGTAGTCCTAAATCTTTTGCAGTGGTCCCAGAGAGAACTGCACAGGTTTCTGCCTAACACTGGTGTACAGCGGTGGGATTGGTATTGAGTATACACTTTAGAGTGCTTGTTGAACACTTTAGGACAACTAACCACAGAGCTTAGCACTAAAAAGCTGATTTTCTAACTATGTCTGCTATGGAGAGTTATACCCTAGAATTATTGTCTGCCAAAACTGCTGATTGCTTAAAAGTATTGTGTAGACATAAGAATCTCTCTGAGAAGGGCAAGAAAATTGAACTTATAGAAAGATTGTTAGAAAACCAAAGTCTGGGTGGTACAGAGGAATCTCCCCCCCCCCAGCAAATGTAGAAAACAGTGATGGTATTGATCTGAATCAAAGTCTTGAGAATGAGTCAGAAGAGGAAAGTGAACCTAATGAAGTTAGCCACTCTGAGCCTCTCTCTGCATTACCTACTGTACCTTCTGGGCCCATACCAGGTCCCACATGTAACCCTGCTTATTTTGAACTTGAAAAAATGAAGCTTGAATTAGAGTACAAACGTTTTTTAGCTCAATCTGAAAGAAACCAAGAGCTAGAGTTCAGAAGAATGAATGCCCAGGCTGAGCAGAAGCAAGCTGAGTTAAGACTCAGAGAAATAGATCTTAATCATGAATTAGAAAAGAAAAAGTTGTCTGTGGAAAATGTTTCTCTCTCCTCTGGTTCTTCTAGGAGTTCAAGTCCCAAAATACCCCAGATTCCTAAGGAATTAGTGGGTATGCATGAACCTAGATTGGATGTGTTGGATTGGTTGAAAATGTTTGAGTATAATCATGGGCTCCAGGACATCACAGGGAATGAGTTACTTCCCTGGTTGTTCTCTAGGCTTCCCCCGGTTGCAACTGATGTGGTAATGGAGTTGGGGGATGTGGATAAGAAGGATTATGAATGTGTGAAGCTAGCTTTGATAGCTAGATTTGAGAAGACCCCTTCCCAGTACCTTAAGAGGTTTAGGACCCTCATAAAGCATGATGGTACCCCTTGGGCTACCTGGGTGAGTGAAAGTTTGAAAAACTTAGAGGGATGGATTAAGGGTTACAGAGTTAACACTTATGAAGGAATGAAGAATCTTGTAATGTTGGAGTCAATTTATGATGCCTGCTCTCCTGAGCTCAGACAGCACTTGGCTGATTCAAGGGAATTAGATTCCAGGAAGTTAGCTAAGGCTGCTGACTTGTGGGTTGCCAACAGGGCCACTCACAAGGATTCTGGGGCTACTCAGAAAAAGGATGAGGGAAAACAGCCAAAAAAGGACTCCAAAGAGAATTCTAATAATTCCACTTCCAAAGAGGGCCCCAAACAGAACCAAAAGGGTAAGCCACCAGGGAAACCAAATCGGGCTAGTGTACCTCCTGGTGCCAAACCAGAAGGAGGTCAGAACAAGCCACCATTCCAGAAAGCATTTGGTAAATGCTTTGTTTGTGGCTCTACTGACCATGTGAAAGGAGATCCCAGATGTAAGGGTAAACCTTCAGGGGTCCAGCTTGTCTCCTTAGCCTTCGCTCCAGAGGAGGAAGTCCAAATGGCAAGTGGAAACTTTCTATTACTGGCTGATGAACACATTGGAGTCTCAGCTAGTGTTTCTTTAGTGTCTCTGGGTCTGTGGGAACAACAGAACTTAGATGTCTATAATTCTATCCCAGATAATACTAAAGAGTATTATAAGGACAGTGTCCAGGTGAATGGCCAGGAGACTCCTGCCATTAGGGACACTGGGGCCAGCATAACTGTGGTGGACAAATCGTTTTTCCAGGCTGAGGATGTTGCTAAGGCACCCAAATGCCTCACCAAGTTAGCTGGAGGGCCTGTGCAGATGCTTCCCCAATTACCAGTTCTCATCCAGTGTAATGACATGACTGTGAAGATACCTGTCAGCATACAAAGTGAGGTGCCAGGAAGGGTTCTGCTAGGTAATGACTTAAAAACTCTTGGAGTAGTGTCACATACCCCCAGACCTCCTAGTTAAAGGTTACAGGAGCTCACCAGACCTGCAAGGGAGAGAACCATTAGAGGTACTCCCAAGGAGATGATGAAGAAAGAGATCACTCCTGCTCCACTAGAGATGTCAGCTGCTGTCTCTAAGAAACCAGAAGCAAAGGGGAAACCTAAGACTTCTAACAAGAAACCAGCAGTCAGCACTCCAGTGCAGCCAACAAGGACTTCCCCTAGGTTGTCCAAAGTTACACCCGTAACTCCCCCTCCAGCTGAGGCTGAGAGGGAGGTACAACCCTGTTTGGTTGAACTAGACTCTGAAGAAGAGCTAGTGGAAGGCCAGGAACTCATTGGAGACCTGGATCCTGTTGACCATCCTGAGCTGCAGTCTTTACTGGCAGAAGGTGGACCCAACAGGGCAGACTTCAGTAAGGGACAGAGAGAATGTCCAACTCTGGAAGGTCTTCGCCACCAGGCAGATGCTCAGGCTGAAGGGCAAGACTATGGGAAATATAGGTTACACTGGGAAGATGGCCTCTTCTACAGTGAACCAACCGAGTCTGCACCTGTGGACAACAAACGACTTGTAGTACCCCAAGAGAACAGACCACAGTTCTTGCAGTTAGCCCATGAGATTCCTTTGGCTGGTCACTTGAGTTTCAAGAAGTCTAAGGAAAGGCTCTCACTCTACTTCTATTGGCCAAAGATAGGGGCCGAAGTAGATAAATACTGCAGGAGCTGCCACACCTGCCAGACTTCTGGTAAGGTTGGTTCCAAGAATGTGGCACCTTTAGTGCCTCTCCCAGTTGTGGGAGTCCCATTTGAGAGAGTAGGGATCGACATTGTTGGTCCCCTTGATCCTCCAACTTCCTCAGGCAACAGGTTTATACTTGTTGTAGTAGACCATGCTACTAGGTACCCTGAGGCAATTCCTATGAGGACTGTTACAGCTCAGGCTGTGGCTAAGGCCCTCCTTGGTATTTTTACCTGGGTTGGGTTTCCTAAGGAAGTAATCTCTGACAGGGGGTCAAATTTTATGTCCCACTACATGAAAGCCATGTGGAAAACCTGCAGAGTTACTTACAAGTTCTCAACTGCATACCACCCTCAGACAAATGGGCTGGTTGAAAGGCTCAACAGAACCATGAAGAGCATGATAGGTGCTTTAGAGCCCCCCCTTAAAAGAAAGTGGGACCTTCTACTGCCATGCCTTCTCTTTGCTTATAGAGAAGTCCCTCAGGAGGGAGTAGGTTATTCTCCCTCTGAACTTCTCTATGGTCATCCGGTCAGAGGTCCATTGGCCCTGATCAAGGAGGGGTTGGAGAGTGCTCCTTCCCCCAAGCCAGTCAGAGTGACTGACTATGTGATAGGTCTCTGCAGGAGAATGTCGCAAATGATGGCAGAAGCAAGTGATAACTTGAAAGCTGGACAAGCATTGGTCAAGCACTGGCATGACCAAAAGGCTAACATGGTTGTGTTTACTCAGGACCAGCTAGTTTTCCTTATGATTCCAACAAGGCAGAGGGCCTTGCAAGACAAATGGATGGGACCCTTCAAAGTTGTGGGTAAACTTGGAGAGGTCAACTATCTGGTGCACTTGGGCAACCACAAGGAGGCTCCAACAGTCTTCCACACCAACAGACTAAAAGCGTATGTCTCCAGACCTGATGTAGGAGCTTTGCTTCTAGCATCATCAGAGGAAGAAGAAGAGAGTGAAGCTCTTCCTGATCTCCTCAGAGGCTTACCTTTAGATGAAAAAATTGAAGGAGTAAATCTCTCTTCAAATCTGACCCCTGAGCAACAGGAAGAGTGCAAATCTATGTTGAATCAGTGTGCCTCCCTGTTCTCACTTTCACCAGGCTTGACCCCTTGGGGACAGCATGACATACTCACTGGTGACTGTCTGCCAGTCAAAAGCAGAGGATATCGAATGTCAGAAAGTGTAAGAACCCACATCAAAGGTGAGGTCAACAAGATGCTTGATCTCGGGGTAATAGAGCCCTCTACTAGTCCATGGTCTAGCCCAGCTGTGTTAGTACCAAAGGCAGGATCTAAAGAACTTAGATTCTGTGTGGATTACAGAGCTCTTAATGCAGTCACTAAGACTGATGCCCACCCTTTGCCAAGGACAGATGAGTTGGTGGATAGACTTGGTGCAGCCAAGTTCCTCAGCATATTTGACTTGACGTCAGGTTATTGGCAAATAGCCCTGGCAGACCATGCCAAGGAGAAAACTGCATTTTCTACCCCAGTTGGCTTATACCAGTTTAAGGTTATGCCTTTTGGATTGAGAAATGCACCTGCTGTGTTTCAAAGGATGGTAAACCAGGTTCTGAATGGGATGGAGGACACTTCTGCATGGCATATTTGGATGACATAGCAGTGTTCAGCAATTCCTGGGAGGAACATGTGGACCACCTGAGATATGTTTTGCAGGCTCTTGGAAAGGCCAATCTGACCATAAAGGCAAGTAAATGCCAGATTGGACAGAGTAAAGTGGTCTACCTTGGACATGAGGTAGGAGGTGGAGAAATAAGGCCTTTGCCCAGTAAGATTGAAGCTGTGCAAAATTGGACAACACCTACTACTCAGACTCAGGTGAGAGCCTTCTTACGTCTCACTGGGTATTACAGGAATTTCATTGAGAACTATGGGTCCATAGCTTCTCTACTGAATGTCATCTCCTCTCCTAAATTCCCAAAAAAGGCTAGATGGAATGAGGAATGCAATCAGGCCTTTGAAACCCTGAAAAAGGCACTTTGCCAAGCCCCAGTACTCAGAGCTCCTGACTATCACCAAACTTTCATTGTGCAAACAGATGCTTCAAATGTAGCAATAGGTGCAGTCCTCAGTCAACTGGATGGGAAAGGTAGGGAGCACCCCATTTGCTTCGTCAGCAGAAAGCTGAAGGATCCTGAGACAAGGTGGGCAACAATCGAAAGAGAATGCTTTGCTATTGTGTGGGCACTGAAGAAGTTTAGGCCATACTTGTATGGTTCTACTTTTGTCATTCAGACTGACCACCAACCCTTGAGATGGTTAATGCAAATGAAAGGGTAAAATCCAAAACTATTGAGATGGTCAATCTGCCTTCAAGGGTTTGATTTCACCATTGAGCACAGGTCAGGGTATCACCATCAAAATGCTGATGGACCCTCTAGGATGTATGTCATCGACTAGAGGTATGAGGTTCATCCAGGAGTGGATTAAATCCTCCTGTCCCTTAGACTAGGGGGGGGCGCGTTTTAGGGAGAATTCTCTCGTTAGGCTGAATTTCCTAACCTAGTGAGTCCCCCAGCAGCTTTGCTGGATTTCTGGAGTTTGTTTTTTTCCTCCTGCCAAGAGTGAGACTCTTTTTCTCCCACACTTCGACATGATGTATGGTATTCCTTTGACTGGTAATGTGTTTTATGGGCTATGGGGTCCTTTACTCCATAGGGTCTCATGTGTTTTTTCTGTGTGTTATACAGCACCCTCCGTGCAGTAACACAGGGGTGTCATAGTGACACCCCACCATAGACTCCATACCCTGGGACTGGCTACTGTCTCCCAGGGCATGTAAAGTCACCATTGGCTTTACTAGTCCCAAATTATTAACAGAAACCAGTACAAACCATCAAATTGTGGACGTACTGGCCGGGGCAATTCGATTGCCCCGGGGTCTGTTAGTCGAGGGGGCACGTCTCTGTCCCCCCTGATTGAGTTTTGGCTGGTGGCAGTGGAAACTACTTTTTATATTCGACCGCGAATATTTTCCTATGGGATTTTCCCATTGTTCGAGGCTACCAACTTTAATTATTTAATTCTCATAGCCTCGAACATACCACCGGTTTATTTAATTAATATTAATTCTCCGGTTGATATTTTCTGCCAAGACTCGATTCTAAAATGATGTTTGTGTTCTCTTCTGTGACTCCAACCCAAGTCGAGCCCTTTGTTCCACTTTTTGGCAGGCTTCTCCACAGAAGCCTCCAAAAGTGGTGCCACTCTGTCTGGGTACCACAGGGGATGTGGGAGGGGGTTTAGGCACCCTGGACGGAGTTACCTTGGTAACCCAAGTCGCACTCTTGTGTGATTGGCCCAAGTGGTGAGCCGGCCGGCTCACCACTTAGCATGTTTGAGTGACAGCTAGGCTGAGTGAATGGGGGTTTTCTGCATAAAAGCAGGGCTTTGGGGACTGGAACTTCAGAAGTCGCCACAGGACCTGAGAATCCGACGAGGGAGAAGCTGAGCCGACCTACCACGACGACACCACCGGTGGAGCCCTGCAGAACCGACTCACCACTTCCCGACGACAGAGAAGATCTCCCGGCTGGAGAGGCTTCTTCCCCTGACTGGTGGGCACAACCAGTTTACCTTTCTTTCTTCGCACCCCAGCCCGCTTTGTGGTCGAACAGCCTGTGCCAAGCACCCCGGCAGCCGGATAGCCACTCACCACTGAACCGCGAATCACTGGACCGCTCCTTGTACCTGAGAAACTCCGCGGCTGGTTTCTTCCCTGGCAGTGCAACGGACTCCTGTCTTCCTCCACGACGAGAGCCTCTCTTCCCCCGGACGAAGCACCAACTTGCACCAACTTACCTGGAGTGTTCTCACCACTTAAGGTACCGTGTCCGCCAGGCCTCCCTTTCTAAAGATTGCTACAAGGTAATAATAACCCCTTAACCTTCTGGACTGGGCTGGCCGCCTTGACCCTCTAACTGGTCCCTTTCTTTGGTCCAACTCCTTTTTGAACCTTTACAAGACTTTTGTGCACTGCAACCGTGTGACCTTGGACACATTTTGTTTGGATCACTCTAACTTCACGGTTTTACTTTGCCTTCCTCTCTTGTTATGTTCTGATAAAAGTGTTGGGATCTGTTTCAACTTGTTCTCTGCTCTTCTCTCCCTTTTTTTTTAAACAAATTATTAGAGTGCCATCTACGTTAAGCTCTCACTGCTGTCTGAAAATAAGTGGGGCTTTACTTAAGACTTGTCTAATATTCTTTAAAGGGAGTGTATATCTTTTAGTGACCGTGTTTTTGAATTGCTTACTATTAGTGCCTGTGTGTTTTTCTAGAAGTGGTTTTAAATAAATAATTATATCTCTTTTACACCAAGCCCTGGTCAGTGTTTACTTGTTCTACTGTGTTCTCTTGACCTATTGTGAATACTCTGTATACTGCCTAACTCTTCTTGAGGGAAGTCTGACTGCTCAGCCACAGCTACCAAGTGAATCTGTGTGGTACAGACTGCTACCAAGTGGGTTTACTGCCAAACACCTGTAGTCCTAAATCTTTTGCAGTGGTCCCAGAGGGAACTGCACAGGTTTCTGCCTAACATTGACCCCTAGGAATCAGCTTCCCTTTATAGCATCTTCTTACAGCCCTCCCATCTGCTGAGGAAGGGCAACTTATTGGTGGATGAACTCAGCACACGTCACGATAGTCCTGGGAGTAGGAGTTTTCATTGGATGTCTTGCATCCAGTCTTACAGAGCTGGGGGACACCTGATATAGAAATATGCTTACTGACCAGCAGCAAATGCAAACTTGTGCTTCATGGATCGGGAGGAGATTCTATGATTCTGTGCTGGAACCATCTCTCTGCATATGCTTTTCACTCCATTCCAATGATTCACTAGGAGCTCAGAAAGTTCAACGAGTCAACCAGTTGTTTTCTGATAGCGCCTCAAAGGCCAGCAATGTTCTGTTTTTCTGAACAATTGAATCTGTCAATATCCTATCCTCAGTTGCTCACAAGGTTTCCTTCACCTCTGCCTCAGCAGGTGGGCAGAGGGCCTCATCCCTCCCCACATCCGCTTAACTAAGTGTCTTGGTGCCTTAGGAGTTTAGCGCCTGGACATTTGGGCCTCTGAAAAAACACTAATGGTTTTAAAGGAGGCAAGAAAGGATTCTATTAGAGCTCAATACCGCTTCAAATGGCTCAGGCTCTGTCACTGCTCCCTTGAGATATTGAAGATCTGGTCAATTTGGGTCAGATTCCTGCAGAACATACTTGCCAGCTCTTTAATCCTATCTCCCCTTTTTTAAACCGATCCTCAAGAGGTATTTTGAGGACCTGAAGCCCACTAGTGTCAAGGGCGCAGGTGTTTGCACCTCAAGGGTGCTGGATTGTCTTACCTGAACCAGGGCCTGGAGATTCTCATTGCCACTGCTGGGGCCACGTTCCCATCCATAAAACACTCAGATCCTCCCACAGTGGTAAAGCCTGTTGCGGCCCAAGGCAGAGGTGTTTGCGCCTGCAGGGTGCTCACCTGAACCGGGCCTTGGAGATTGTTATTGCCGTTGCTGGAGCCACGCCCTCATCCATAAAAAAAACATGGAGCCTCCCGCAGCGGCGAATCCCGTTGTGGCCAAGGGCGCGGGTTGCACCTGCACGGTGTTTGCAGGTACAATTATCAATTTCTTGTAATCAGGCCGCTTGTGGCCTGACTCTGACTGGTAATCTTGCTACCAAGGATTTGGGTACCAATGATTTGGATGTTGCAAGCTTGGGACTTTAGCACATTAGCTGCTGGAATCTATTGTATGTCGAAACAGAGCAGGTTGCGCCATTACAGAGTTTTCTTCATCAAGCTTGTCTCACCAAGGCCGGTGCTACCTAGACGATACCTATATTATGGCTCAGATTGAACGTTCCTTCTCTGATCACCTTTATAACAAGATTCCACACCCTGCGGTCTGATTTGGACACAAGCGGGTAGAGGGAGACAGACTCAGGCTGCCCTCTTAGCAGTCGTGCATTTCCCACTCGTTAAGCGGAACAGTTTTTGATAATTAGATGTTTTTAAAATTCGTCCATAATACGTTTTATGTATTTTATCTTGATCATTTGTCACAGTGATTATTCCATTATTTTATAACATTATAGTGTCTATCTTCTTTTAACCTTCTCAAATTGGGTACCAGCGATTCCTTCCATTGGGATGGTGCAAAGAAAGTCTAACATGTCTATCTCCCCTAGGGAAGGTCCGAGGAAGGTCAATAAGCTTTTCAAACCAATCAAAGATGTCAATTTGATGATTACTCAGATTAAGGACCTTGTGCATGGTATTGATGGGGGGCAGGGAGGTAAGAGTGATAAGACTAGTGACCGAACAGGCATTAAATCAAATTGTACGGTTAATTTGGTGTACCATGGTTTGTTAGATACAATATCTACAAAGGGGATGGCTAATGAATCGATAACTCAGCCGACCAACCCCTTAACCAAGAAAATGTCACGTCCCCTCGACATACCCATCACCCACACCAACGGGGAAGACACAGCAGGCGGGATGTACGAGGGGGCAGTTCCACCTCTTTTCGCCCGTTTCCTTGTTGGCGTCTGCCATGGCGTCTCATTCATGCCCGACGGCACTGTGGTCGTCGATACTGCTCCCGCGTACGGGAGCGATCACGTGATTAGTCACGGGAACTGCTATAGCCAACGCTGACGTCTATGTGTTGTCAACCAATCAGGAATGACGTCCAATCTCACGTGACGCCTTTTTTCGGTCATGTGACCAGTCATGTGATGTTGACTCCTTTTAAAAGGAACCGAGGAGAAACATTCAGTGCTTCACAGCTGTTTCAACCAGAGAGACCTGTTTGGCCTTACTCCTTGTATTTCTTGTTACCTTTTGGATTTTGACCACGGAACGTTATTTGGATTTGTGTGTACTGGATTACCCTTGGATACGACGCATTCTTCTGGAACTTTGGAACTCTTGACCCTCCATCTGAACTTGGATTTTGCTCTGGTTTATTCCTTCTGTTTTGGCGAACTTTTGTGAACCACGAACTTTTGACTATCACGTTCTGGCTTCAGGTGTGAGTCGGAGGAACTACAGTATTCTCCAGCCTGCTGTTGGTCTTCCCTTGTCGTCCATTCAGGTTTCCCACCTGTTCCATCATTCCCCGGGTAAGCTGTGTTGGTTATTCTTGATTGCTTACACTGCCATTATTGATCATAGCAATTCTGACCCTAACCTTTGCCTTACAGCACTCAGGGGTCCTTCCGGTGTCCCCAGTATCCAACAGACGACATCACTCATCACCTGTGGCCTCAAAGATTGCTCGGGCAGTGTATTTTATCTGCTCGAGCGGTACTTGGGGACGGAGGTATTCTATAGCTGCACGACCATCAAGGTGGACATCAGGATCAGATCAGAATAGACTGTGAAGCCTATTGGTCGTCCAGCAATGGATACCTCCTCCGGGGACCCCGTGACGGCTTTAATGCAGGCAGTGTCAGCACTCAGGACTGATATGGCAACCGCTACTGCAACACTTCGAGCGGACTTGACCGCAGCCACCACAGCTTTACATCATCGTCTCGACACGGTAATAAGTGCAAGTCAGCCCCTGCCTGCAGAAGCTGCATTTGATGAAGTTTGTCCTCCTCCTGTTATACCCCCTTCCTTCCCTGCCGCTCCTGTGGTAATTCAAAACCCTTTTCCTTTGGCTACTCCCGAGAGATACCAGGGCGACCCAAAAAAATATCGCACTTTCATCAATCACTGTAAACTACATTTCATGTGTCGTCCTCAGGCTTTCCCCGATTCTGTGTCAAAGGCAGCATTCCTTCTCTCCCATTTATCCGGGGTAGCCGCCACATGGGCCAATCCATTGTTAGAAAACAATCATCCTGCGCTTTATGATTTTGAGTTACTGACCCAAGAGATGGCGAAAGTATTTGACACCAGACACAAAGCACAGTCCAGAGACATGGAACTACTGGATCTCACGCAGGGTCGATCAAGCCTAATAGAGTACATCACCAGATTCAACCAGTTGTCTGCTGAGACTTCCTGGCCGGAAAGTAAAAAGGCTGTGGTATATTACCGGGGTTTGTCCGGGGTCATGAAAGATGCCTTGTCTGTTGTACCTACGCTTCCCACTGTATATACTGATTTGGTAGACCTAACGTTACAACTCGACGCCAGACGAATGGAACGGCGCGGGGATTTGTCCTCCTCACTATCTCTACCATTCACTGCCACTACTACTGTCTCTTCTGAACCCATGCAGATAGGCGGGATCCGCAGCCCCATCTCACATGTTGAGCGAGAACGCAGGCGAACGGACAATGCCTGTTTTTACTGTGGTCTCCCCGGGCATTTTGTCAAAGAATGTCCTCGCCGTCCAAAGAATAGACATCAGGGTTTTCAGAAGACTCGCCCCTAAGATCAGAGGGGGGAGCGAGTATTATCCGGAATACCTCTGAACCTACCTTCGGTCCTGTACGCCCCATTATAGTTCAGGCCATTCTGAAACATGCCACAGATTCCCACGCAGTGTCAATAGTAATAGACTCAGGTGCTACAGGCTGCTTCATTGACATAACATTGGCCCGTTCATTGAACCTTCCTTTGGTCACGAAGAACTGTCCCGAACCAGTCCAGGCGGTAGATGGTTCTTCACTTACATCTGGTCCGATACTGCAACAGACAGCACCATTAGAGGTGATTGTCCAGGAAAATCACAAAGAAACAATGTCCTTTGACCTCATTGCCACTCCTCAGTTCGGTGTGATTTTAGGCATTCCTTGGCTAAAACGACACAATCCTCTCATCAATTGGGGGACGGGTCAGGTATCGTTTGAATCCGAAATATGTCAATGCTATTGCCTACTGGCAACACCCCAGTCTTCCAGTCCCGCGGGCATCCTGGGTAGTCTAAATTCCATGGTAATAGGAGACAACAACGATCATCATGATACACACACGGTAGGGGCTGTCACGGATGGGATACCTGCTGTTTATCACGATTTCATGGCGGTATTTGATAAGAAGTCTGCAGAAGGTCTGCCACCGCATAGACCTTACGATTGTCCCATCGATCTGGTCCCTGGTGCGTCTATCCCAAAGGGCCGTATCTACTCTCTGACACAGGTAGAAGAGCAAACCTTGCAGGACTATATCCAGCAGGCTTTAAGGTTAGGTCATATTCGTCCATCTACCTCTCCGGCTGCAAGCCCTATTTTCTTTGTTCCAAAAAAGGAAGGGGACCTCCGTCCCTGTGTCGATTATAGGCGCCTGAATGCCGTTACGGTGAAGAACCGTTATCCCATACCACTGATCACTCCTTTACTGGACAAACTCACCCATGCTACCATTTATACCAAACTCGACCTTCGTGGGGCATACAATCTCATCCGCATACGTGACGGTGACGAATGGAAGACTGCATTCTGCTCACGACAAGGTCTATTTGAGTATATGGTCATGCCTTTTGGTCTTTGTAATGCTCCGGCTACTTTTCAACACTTCATGGACGATATTTTCAATGATATACTAAACACTTATGTAATTGTTTATTTAGACGACATACTGGTGTTCTCCACCTCCCTTGATGAACACACAAAACATGTCAGGGAAGTACTGTTGCGTTTGCAAAACAACGCTCTCTATGCCAAGCCTGAGAAATGTTTGTTCCACACCAATCAGGTTGAATTCCTGGGGTTTCATATCTCGCCCAAAGGTCTTTCCATGAATCAAACCAAGGTTCGGGCGATTGATGACTGGCCGATCCCAACCAATCTAAAGCAGTTGCAATCATTCCTGGGGTTTGCGAACTTCTATCGGAGATTCATATCAGGGTTTTCTTCGGTGGTGGCTCCACTCACGGCACTCACTAGTCCTTCTGTCCCTTATGTATGGTCCACGGCACAACAATCCGCTTTTGATCTATTGAAAACCCTGTTCACCACCGCTCCGGTATTACAACACCCTGACCCCAACCTTCCTTATATTCTAGAAGCAGACGCTTCATCTTTTGCTTTGGGTGCAGTATTATCACAGATCTGTCCCACCACCAACCGTTTGCATCCAGTAGCGTTCCATTCACGCAAATTTACGATCACCGAATCTCATTATACGGTCACAGAAAAGGAACTGTTGGCTATTAAGGATGCACTACAGGTCTGGAGACATCACCTTTTAGGTGCCAAATATCAAACCACGGTGATACTGACCATAAGAATCTCCAAGACCTTGCTTCCTTGAAATGCACAAACAGTCGACAGGTTAGGTGGCATTTGTTCTTTGCCGCGTATGATTTTGTGGTCAAACATAGGCCCGGTGTTGGTCACGGTAAAGCCGATGCCCTGTCTCGTTCACCTGGGGGGGAGACCCTTCCTTGTTTTCCGGACACCCTGTTAGGAAAGAATCATGTAATCTGTCTATGCACACCAACTCCTTCTTTGTTGTCTGATATTCGCCAATGGGTCTCTCAGTATCCACAATCATTGGCAGAGTGGGATCCGGTTATACAAGATGGGCTGCCTTTTGTTCATGGTGGCAAACTCTTTCTACCCACAAGCGAGACCCGAAACCAAGCGCTGACCTGGTCCCACGACGCTGCCATCAACGGCCACCCCGGACAACTACGCACTTTGGACCTCCTTAAACGATGGTGCTGGTGGCCCACGATGAAGCGTGACGTGTGTGACTACGTCAATACTTGTGCCGTGTGTGCCCAGGGTAAATCGCGCAGGGGGCGGCCCTTGGGTCTTCTTCATCCTCTCCCCATTCCTCCACGACCTTGGCATACGGTCTCCATGGACTTAATCACTGATCTTCCTCGCACCCAAGGGTTTGACACTATTTGGGTCGTAGTCGACTCGTATACCAAATTTGCACGATTCATACCTTGTAAAGGGATTCCTTCTGCCCCAGTTCTGGCCAAACATTTTTTCAAACATGTATTCTGTCTTTTTGGTTTACCCCATGTGTTGGTCTCTGATCGTGGGTCCCAGTTCACTTCCCGTTTTTGGCGGGCCCTTACCACTCTGTTGGGCATTGATGCCCGGTTCTCCTCTTCGTACCACCCAGAGAGTGATGGGCAGACGGAAAGGGCCAACCAAACGTTGGAGCAGTATCTACGTTGCTTGACGCTGCAATATCAGGATACATGGCTCAATTTACTACAGCTCGCGGAGTTTGCCTACAACAATGCTCTGCACTCTTCTACTGGTCACTCTCCGTTCTTTTCCCTTTACGGTCAACATCCACGTACCCTTCCCATTCCCGATTTTTCCTCTTCCAGCACCCCCGCCGCATCTGCTTGTGCCCGAGACATTGTTTCGGTTCACGCTCAGACTTTGGTCCATTTACATGAGGCTCAAGCTTCCATGAAGGCGGCTGCCGATAAAAAGAGAGCTGTTCCACCCGTTTACAAGGAAGGGGATAGGGTGTGGCTTTCCACTCGTCATCTACATATCCCTGGCTGCCGCAAACTGTTGCCACGTTTTGTGGGTCCTTATAGGGTGGTCAAGGTACTGAACCCGGTGGCGTTGCGTCTGGCGGTGCCATCTGCCTGGCGGATCCACCCGGTTTTCCATGTTTCCCTTCTTAAACCTTGCCCTGGATCCACCCGCTTGGGTTCGCCTCCTGCTCCTGTTTCTGTCTCTTCACCCGATGTTTATGAGGTCCGGGCTATCTTGGGTTCCCGTATCCACAGGGGTGTTCTGCAGTATTTAGTGGACTGGTTGGGTTATGGCCCTGAAGATCGGTCATGGGTTGCTTCCAGGGATGTACATGCTCCCCGTTTGTTGGCCCGTTTTCATCGTGACAATCCTACGAGCCCACGTGGTCGTGGGCCTTTGGGGGGGGGCTCTGTCACGTCCCCTCGACATACCCATCACCCACACCAACGGGGAAGACACAGCAGGCGGGATGTACGAGGGGGCAGTTCCACCTCTTTTCGCCCGTTTCCTTGTTGGCGTCTGCCATGGCGTCTCATTCATGCCCGACGGCACTGTGGTCGTCGATACTGCTCCCGCGTACGGGAGCGATCACGTGATTAGTCACGGGAACTGCTATAGCCAACGCTGACGTCTATGTGTTGTCAACCAATCAGGAATGACGTCCAATCTCACGTGACGCCTTTTTTCGGTCATGTGACCAGTCATGTGATGTTGACTCCTTTTAAAAGGAACCGAGGAGAAACATTCAGTGCTTCACAGCTGTTTCAACCAGAGAGACCTGTTTGGCCTTACTCCTTGTATTTCTTGTTACCTTTTGGATTTTGACCACGGAACGTTATTTGGATTTGTGTGTACTGGATTACCCTTGGATACGACGCATTCTTCTGGAACTTTGGAACTCTTGACCCTCCATCTGAACTTGGATTTTGCTCTGGTTTATTCCTTCTGTTTTGGCGAACTTTTGTGAACCACGAACTTTTGACTATCACGTTCTGGCTTCAGGTGTGAGTCGGAGGAACTACAGTATTCTCCAGCCTGCTGTTGGTCTTCCCTTGTCGTCCATTCAGGTTTCCCACCTGTTCCATCATTCCCCGGGTAAGCTGTGTTGGTTATTCTTGATTGCTTACACTGCCATTATTGATCATAGCAATTCTGACCCTAACCTTTGCCTTACAGCACTCAGGGGTCCTTCCGGTGTCCCCAGTATCCAACAGACGACATCACTCATCACCTGTGGCCTCAAAGATTGCTCGGGCAGTGTATTTTATCTGCTCGAGCGGTACTTGGGGACGGAGGTATTCTATAGCTGCACGACCATCAAGGTGGACATCAGGATCAGATCAGAATAGAAAACAGGGCAGTTGAAACATCTACTAGACGCATTTGAAGTGGGGAACACAACCGGTCAAATTGGGGGGAGGAACTTCAAGATCCCTGTGCTTATAGCTGGGCCTAGTGGCCCAGCATCACACAGTATTATTGAAGTATATATTCCCCCAGAGATTGCCGCCAGGTTCATGCAACTGCTATTCAAGGCAATTTAGGGGAGTTGAATGCTGGAGGATCAACACAAGTTGGTGCCCCTCCTACTATGTCAATTTAACCTGCCATTGCAACCAGTGTTGATTCTGTTGCTACTACAGTAATTGCACGGGTTATCACTCTGACTAAAAGATTTTCAATTTTGGAAGAGAAGGTTATTAATGAAGACTCACAGGGGGGAATACAATCGAGCAGCAAAGTAAGCGTGCATGATACCGTCCTTACGCCTTTCAAAGTGGTATCTGAGTTTATTAAACCCAGTACCTCATGAACGGGGAGTGGTGATTCTGCCCCATTATTGCAGGAGTTTAGCTGCTGCAAGGGTGCCTCTTTTAAGGTAATATTGAATGAAATGTTTGAACTTAGGGGGATTGTGAACTCACTTGCCTCTAAATTGAATAAACTGGGAAACAGTGCCCCACCAGTCCATAATAAACAAGAACAATTACCTCCCGACTTACAACAGTTTTTAGACCATTGTAGAGATAAGCTGGGTGTTGTTTTGGACCAGAAAGCAACCATGCCACTTCCTCCATTGGGGCAGGCTAATCCTGTGCACAACACTGCTGAAAAATGGAAGTTGGTGTGGTGCCCCAAGCTGGTCCAAGGCTATCACCGACTCTATTTCACGATATTCTAGTAACAGACGACCAGTGTATAATCCTCTCTTGGCAAAGTAACCTGCTACTATAACGAACCCTGTTTAAGATAATTAGTGGTTTATTTGCATGCATAACGTGCCTAGATTGTCTGGAGGTGTCTATGAGAACCAGGGGACATTGATCAATAAGTGAATTCATTGGATACGCTATGTAATGGGGTGCACCTCAGCCATTAGAGAAGACATTGTTTACTGTGAACGAGGGAGGATACCTAATGGTGACAACAATTACAATAAAATAACATTGAAGAGTGGGCACTTGGTTGATGGGTTATTAGCTATTGACTATAAAACCTATCCCCCTCATGGATCAAAGATTTAATTGAGGCCACACATTCCAACTCTCAGCCCATGTAAGGACCGAGGAGCGGGCAATTTATAGTAGGCCTAAGGTGCCAAGGTTACCTGAGGAAGGGTTAGATAGTGAGGACTGCCATTTGGACACCCATGGGATTGTCCATTTTACCAATTTGTCAGCGTGTAACATGCTGATGTGGAATATTGTGGGTGTAGAGACCTATGAAATTGTTACAGATTAGTGCTGCTACATTTGGATATTCGTTATAATATTGCTGTAAGAGACCTGGTCCCCACAGCTGGTTGAGTTCCAGGAGTTAAGGACCTTTAGTGTACCAGCCCAGAAGGGACCCAAGGGGAGGCCAAGAGGAGGATTACTAACCTAAATTAATCCGAGTCTGGACTGGGACATTGAAGCCTTTGATGCGGGCTGCCTGGACCTCCAGTATTAAATTGTAAAAATCTAAGTTAATCAGTACCTACTCATTTTTAATGTTTACAACCGACCACATGAGCATTCTGCTACTTTGGTTGTAATGTATAAATGAATTCAACGTTGGGAACAGCACACAAGCGTGGATCTGCATGTCATGGTTGCAAGTGATACCAACCTGCAATTCAAGGACCCAATGTATTAGACGAGGTATGGGAATAACAAGATCGAGCCCGAGAGATCCCTTACAGTTGAACGTTTCGAGGTACAGGACCATTTTGAGAGAGACCACAAGCCATTAATTGTCAGATTCAAATCTTTATGTGAGTTTGATAAATACAAGTCAGTAAATAGAAAATCTTCTGACATTGTGGTGTCAGGCCACACTTGATGAACCGTCAAACAGGAGGAAAAGCAGGACATTTATACAGTGATTTTATTTAACATTGAGAACATTTGTAGTGTATCTAGTTCCGATGAGTACATAGTGGAAGAGTTTGAGGACTTGGTCCATCGTGGTTATCCTCTTCTTATAACGCGCCCGATGGAAGAAGTTAGGAATTTGTTGACCCTGAGAAAGGGGTGGTATGATGATGATTACAGAGCAGCAAAAAGGAATTGATGTCCTGCCCCTCCAGCGGTGCAGGCTTGGACAAATCAAGGCTGTGTACACTTAGAGCCAATTATATGACAGTGAAAAGGAATAAGACAACGGCCTTGAGTTAACAAAGTGGGACAACTTGTTGAACGCAGTAAAAAGTGGGGACCCAACTACGTTCTGGAAACTTGTATCTGGGAGGGAGGTGAACAGTGGTCAAATATTTCACTGAAGTATAGGGCCTGATGCTTCCGCAGATGATATATCTAAAGCACCAACACTGGAGATGACTATAGAAGATACTTTGTTGCTGGGTCCAGAAGATTTTAGTCTTTCATTGTTCGAAATCAGGGAAGCCGTACATGTCCAAGGCCCATAAAGCTCCAGGACCTGATAAAGTTCCCATTGACCTTTACAAAGATGAATCATTTGTGTGGACACCGGTCTAATGGCAATATCTTTTAATGCAGTGATAAGATTAAAAGCAATCCCCACTTCTTGGCACCAGGCAGTGATGGTCCCAATTTTCAAAACAGGTGGCAGGGAGTCCCCAAGTATTAATCACCCGATTTCACTGCTGCATGCGACAGAGAAACATTTTGCAATGGTTATCTTGAGCCACCTCCAACTGGGGGTTGATACTAAAGGCATTATCAACCATCATCAAGATGTGTTTCTGTCAGGGATAAGCACCGTCGACCAGAGCTTCCGCCTCGCCATAATCCTACAGTTAAACAGTCCTAAACAAGTAAACGTCAATGCGGTTTTCGTAGAGCTGAATACCGCTTTTGACAGTGTTTCTCGGGATCTGCTGTGGCAGAACATCATTAAAAGGGATATTCCAGGCCACTTACTGTCTATTATCCAGCAACTTTACACAAACAATAAGGGGGTTTTGCGCTGTGGCCTGGGGGAGGAGTTAACAAAAGAATTTGTTGTCAAAAGAGGGGTGAGACTGGGGTGTGTCCTAGCCCCACTCGTCTTTTGTATCTATGTTAACAAGATCATTGAGGAGTTGTTTACAGATTGTTCTGATCCACCCAACCTTGGTAGTGATAGGGTCCCTGGTTTATATTTTGCAGATGATGCTGGTCTATTAGACACTAGCCCCATGGGACTTAGGCGTACCCTAGACTGCTTTATTTGCAAGTGCAATCAATTAAGTCTGGAGCTAAGTAAGGAAAAAAACTAAGGTCATTCTTTGGGTATCAGATTTTAAGAAAATGGTTTCTGGTCAGCCCAACTTAACAAAGCATGTGTGCCCTGGGAAAAAAAAACAATGGTGGAGTGCTTACACTTGCAGCTAGATATGGAGGAGGAGCACTGACTCCAGCCGTTGAGATTTACAATGTGCAAACCCTACCATCAGCACTTTATGGCACTCATGAAGACACATGACACACTGATGCTTCTTATAGATCAGTGATGGCAAAGGTAATAGAATACCTGGGCTGGGACAGGTCATCTGTTGAGTATGAACAGGAGTATGAACAGGATGACTTGACAGATATTTTTTATAAGGTGTCACCTAAGGACCCAATCCTTCCTTTTCATACCACAGTCAAGAATAGGGTCTTGGAGAATTGCACAAGACCAGATACCACTCATGTAGTCCACAAGGACTTCACAAAGAAATACTGACCTTATCAATGGATCCGGAGTTTCCTCAAAACATCAAAGTTCACAAAGCCTTGTTGTTCAATTAGCCACTTCTGCTTCTAAGGAAGCAGCCTATCCCACGGTTCCTCTGGACAGGGAGGATAAAAGACTTGATGCTATGGGAAAAAACATGTTCTCCGCTGGGAGTATGGCAATGAAGGCAGCCAATGCAACCTGTTCACTAGCAAAGTTCACATACACTTTGTGGGAGGTGATTGCCATGGCATCTAAGCACATCCCAGAGGGTGATGAAAGGAATGCTTTTATGCGCATTATTCAGGACGGAAAAGACGTTATGTGTCAATCCTTACAGTCAGGCCTGGACACTGCGGACTGTATTAGCCACTGTATGGCTGTTGGTACAGTTCTAAGACGATTTGCCTGGCTTCGAAAAGCAGGGTTTGCTTCTGACATGCAATCCAGGCTGTTGTATATGCCGTTTGAAGGCTCTTATTTGTTTGGAACAAAAGCAGGTGAAAGCCTTGAGAAATTGCAGTTGCCTAAGGCAGCAGCAAAATCTTTGAGTTTGGCCATTAGGCAGCCACCACAGAGTCGATCGACTCCGTCTTCTAACCAGGGATGGAGAAACAGTTAATTTTGGTTCTATTCCTCTGTTGGGAGAGCAAGAGGTCAGTTTTGGCAAAGGGGACAGAGAATGCAACCACGAGGAGGCTGAGTTTGTACGGGCAGAGGAGCTGCTGCTTCCCTGCCTTTCCGCACTGACCGGTGCCCCAAAACCGCTTTGAAGACTTAAAGCATTTATTTGTGGTGGGAGGCAGGTTAAGCCAGCATCCAAATGAAAGGCAAAGCATTACAACAGATGCTTGGGCTCTGCAAACTGTTGCCCATTACTACTGCCACCCGTTTCTGAAAAAAACTCCAAATTGTCCCTCACGAGGCCAGTCCTTGAAAGTACCAGATCCGCTCCTCCTACAGGAAGTTCAGACACTGTTGGAGAAGGGTGCAATCGAACAGGTACCTGTAGCGGAAAGAAATCAAGGCTGGTACTCTCCTTATTTTCTGATCCTGTAACAGGACACAGGGTTGCAACTCATCTTGGACTTGAGATGCTTGAACAAGTTCCTCAGGAAGGACAAGTAAAGATGGTCACTCTTTCGCAGATCGTCCAGGCCCTTCAGCTCCAGGATTGGATGGTGTCATTGGATCTTCAGGATGCTTATTTTCTTGTGCCAATTCATCTCAAGCACATAAAACACCTGAGATTCGCCGTTGGCAGTTCTCACTATCAGTTTCGGGTACTGCCTTTTGGGCTAACCTCTGCCCTGAGGGTCTTCACCAAGCTTATGGTGGTGGTGGCAGCACATCTACGGAGGGGGGAGGCAGTCATATCTACCCCAACCTGGACAATTGGCTGATCAGAGCCCAATCACACAAGCAGGCTCTTGAACATCTGGACTGCACCTGCCGCTCTCTTGATAAACTGGGCTTCTCTCTCAACCACAAGAAGTCCCATATGACACCTTCCCAGAAGCTGCTGCAATTCATTGGAGCAGACCTGGACTCGGGAAAAGCTTTGCCACCTGAGGAAAGGGCTATCCATATATCGCAGATGGTAAAAAAATGTCAGAGTGTCCCAAATCTTCTGGCCTTCAATTTTCTGAGGTTGCTTAGTCTCATGGCATCCTGCATTTTTCTGGTGCCAGAGGCCTCCTGATAATGAGGTCCCTTCAGTGAGCTCTCGGGACTCAGTGGTCCAGTTCTCTGGGAGGATGACGGATCTTGTATGGATCCTGAGCAGGGTTGCGCAGGATCTCCTGTGGTGGGCCGTCAAGGAGAATGTGTTAAATGGATAACCCTTTTGGCAGCCATGGCCAGAGATTACAGAGGTTACAGACGCCTCCCTCTAAGGCGTGGGAGGGGTGTCACACCAACGGTTTGCTGATCAGCAGACACTGGTCTCTGTCGGAGTCTAAACTGCATATCAACCTTTTAGAGCTGAGGGCAATCAGACTAGCGCTGATGGCCTTTCTGCCCTCTGTACGGGGAAAAAGTGTCCTGATAATGACGGAAAACACAGTGGCCATGCATTACCTCAACAAGAGAGGGGGTTTAGGATCACTACCAGTCTGCAGATAGGTGATGCAGCTCTAGTTTTGGGAACTGCAAGAGGGAATCTCTGTCGGCGGTTCATCTGGACGGAGAGGAAAACATAGCAGCGGGCTGTCTGAGCAGGGAGAGCACTGTCTCCCACGAGTGGGAGCCAGCTCAGGAAGTCCTTCAAGAGATCTTCACGCTTTCAGGAACCCCTCAAGTGGATCTGTTTGTTTCCAGTATTATCAGGAAGTGCAACCTGTTCTGCTCCAGGGAAAGTCCCCCAGAGAGGGGCTCTAGGGGACGCGTTCGTAGTGTACTGGGAATTTTCACTTCTGTACGCGTTTCCACGATCCCCTTCATGCCTCATGTTCTCAGGAGTTTGAGGAAGTTTTGGAAATCCATGATCCCGATTGCCGCAGACTGGGCCAGGAGGACGTGCTACCTGGAACCTCTAGAAATGTCCATCTGCCCTCCAATTTTTCTTCCCCAAAGTGATGATCTCCTCTCGCAAGAGGGAGGTTGCATTCTTCATCCAGACATCAGGATCCTCAACCTCCACGCATGGTTTCTAAGAGCTTGAGGTACAAAAATTGGGACCTTCCAGAAGACTTCATGGAGGTGTTGCTTTCGGCCAGAAGGCCAGCAACTAAATCTCTATACCGCTGCTGCTGGAACAAATTGTGCAGCTTTTGCAGAGATAAAGGAATGGACCTGTTTTCTTGTGACACACCTTCGGTTTTGTCTTTTCTACACATCAGGGACTACAGGTTGATACAGCCAAGGGCTATCTGGCTGCGCTGTCAATTTTCAAGCGCTCTCCAGAACAAGGTTCCTACTTCAACGTTTCAATTGTCATCCAGTTTTTAAAAGGGTTGACCAATATCTTCCATTCATTGTTCCGGTCTGGGATCTCAACCTGGTTTTATGCTTCCTGATGGGTTCTTCTTTTGAACCATTACATTTTTGTCCACTAAGGATGTTTTATTTGAAAACAGTATTCTTGACGGCCATTAACTCTGCTTGCAGAGTGAGCGAGCTTCAGGCCTTATCTTCTAAACCACCATTCACAGTTTTCCATAAAGACAAGGTCGTTTTGAGGATTTGCCCTTCTTTTCTACCAAAAATAGTGTCAGAATTTCATTTGATGCAAAAAATAGTTTTAGCAGCTTTCTACCCTCCTCCTCATCCATCTAAGGAGTAGGAGAGGTTATACAGACTTGACCCTAGAAGAGCCTTGAGCTTTTATATTAACAGGGTTTTCAAGATAAGACTGGACAACCAACTTTTTGTTGGTTACATGGGCCACAGAATGGGACAAGCGGTTACTAAGCAAACGCTGTCTTGGTGGATTATACTGTGTATATCTGAATGTTACAACTTAGCGGGGAAAGAGGTTCCCGAAGTTGTAAGGGCCCACTCAACTAGAGGTGTAGCCACTTCTTCACCCCTCTAGAGAGGGGTACTTCTGCAGGACACCTGCACTGCTGCCACATGTTCTTCAGTGCATACATTTACAAAGCATTACTGTTTAGATTCCCTTTCGGGCCGGTAATCCAGATTTGGAAAGGCTGTTTTACACAGCGTAAATCAAAATTGAACTCTTCTTTCCCACCTCCTGCAAAGCACTGCTATGGGAGAATATCAAAGATGAGGAATATGTCGAAGGACACAATCCATTCGAAGAACAAATGACTTACTCCTGGTAATGTTCTTTCAACTGGATTTCCCTCCCACGTATTCCTCATCGGCCCTCCAGCTATGCCCTGTGTCAAGAATGAGTTTGTGATGTACACCTTCCTCTCTGTTAACGCTCAAGTATTTCTCATCTTCAAGACTGCTGTGCTGGTGAGAGGAAACCCACAAACTGAGGCAATGGGCACGGTGCGTGCCTTATATGATATGATATGATATGGCATTTGTAACGTGCCTATGCACAAGTGTTTTAAGGCGCGACGAGGCAAGGAAGGGGGGACAGAGGGAGGACAGAGACAACGATCTTACTAGGCCAAATGACATTGAGATCGCACAAGTGCAGGGTAAGGGGGAGGGGGAAAAGTGCCAAGGGAAAGGGTAGGGGGCAGTGCTGTAGATGGAATCAAAACAGTAACAAGAAATGCGGCCAGCAGGCGGCAGGTGTAAGGTTAAGTGGAGACAGCAGGTGTCCAAAAGTGCCGGTAGGCGGACTGTAGGGTTACAGATACAAACCCAAGTGCAAGGTTTGCCGGGAGGCAGTGCGGGTGTGCAACTGGGCAGGCAGGGACTTGGGCCCGAAATCAGAGGGTAGCCAGGTGACCAGTGCAGTATCATACAGGAAATCAGCAGGGGAGAGGAAGAGAGCAGGCAGGAGCAAAGAAGAAGGTCTTGAGGTGCTTCCGGAACCGGAGATGGTTCTCCTCAAGTTTCAGAGAGGCAGGGTGGCAGTTCCAGAGGGGGGCCCCATCTGAAGAAAGAGATCTACCACCCACTCATTGCTTGGAGAAGCGACTGACCCTGAGGGAGTTAGAGTTGGAGGAGCAAAGAGCTCGAGTAGGAAGGTATTTACAAAGAGAGAGTTGGAGGTATTGAGGATGCAGGCCCCAGAAGGCGTTGTGGACAATGCAGAGAGTCTTCAACTTAATCCTTGCAGCCACTGGGAGCCGATGCAGAGATTTCAGTGCTGGAGAGATACGATCCCTGGGCTTGAGGACAAGGACAATTCTCGCAGTCCTGTTCTGGATGAGTTGCAGAGGGCGAAGAGTAGAAGCAGGCAGATTTAGAAAGATGCTGTTACAGTAGTGCAGCTTAGAGAGAACCAGAGTTCTAGAGACAGTGAGCTTCTGGGGGAAGGAGAGGAAAGGAAGACTACCTCTGAGGAGGTGTAGTTGGTAGTTTGACTTCTTAGAGATATCAGAGATGTGAGTAGAAAAGGAGAGTGTTGCGTCAAAGATGACACCAAGGTTCATTTCCTCACAGGTGGGAGCAGGAAGAGGGCCAAGGGAGGCTGGCCAGAGGGTGACAGGAAAGGAGGATGCCGGTGTGCCAATGAGGAGAATCTCTGTCTTACTGGCATTACCATAGAGATCATCAGCAGCACACCACGCCGGGATAGCAGACATAAAGTCAAAGATGAGAGAAGGAAAAGAGGTGGCATAGGGGAACCTGAAAACTTGCTGAGTGTCATCCGCTTAGCACTGAAAGTTGGAGCAGAGAGCGGCAATGCGGTGGGCGAGAGGTGCCAGGTATTGGTTTAACAGCCAGGGACAGAGGTTAGACCCTGGGGAACACCGCAGGTAGAGAGTGAGATAGAAGAAAGAAAGGACCCAAGTTTGACTTGGGAGGGTCGATCAGAGTGGAATGAGGTCAGCCAGGCCAGAGCCTGATCAGTGATACCCAGGTTTTCACGGAGACGATTGAGCATGATGGCATGGTTGACCGTGTCAAAGGCAGAAGAGAGATCGAGTAAGATGAGGACAGAGAGAAGATTAGAATCAAGGTTAGAGGGCAGGTCTTCACGGGTGTTCAGGAGAGCTGTTTCCGTGCTTCTGGCTGTTCTGAAACCAGACTGATGATCATGGAGGCAACCAACAGATGGAGTATGAAGAGTAAGCTGGGAGGTGGCCAGCTTTTCCAGGAGTTTGCCCAGGAAAGGAGTGAAGGAGATCGAGCGATAGTTAGTCGGGCAGGAGGGGTCGGCTGAGGTTTTCTTGAGAAGAGGGTGCAAAAGAGAGTGCTTTAGGGGGGAAGGGAGGCTCCAGTGGTGAAGGAATGGTTGCAGAGGTCAGCCAGGGCGGGAGCGAGGGTATCAATGTGGTCCTTGATGGTTTTGGAAGAACAGGGAAGAACCTGTTTTGATGAGAATCTCATAGATCAGACTTGCCTAGAAACCTTGTCAGGGGAGAGCAGAGGAAAGGAAGAGGAATATCCCAGTGTCGACATCATACTCGAGGAGGACGGAGGTCCTCGAAGGACACAAGATCCTCAACGATGATGCACGTCGCCCTCTGCCGAGAAAAGTTTCCAAGCTGGAAACAGGATATGGGAGATTATCAAAGTTGAGGAATACGTGGGAAGAACATCCAGTCGAAAGAACATTACCAGGGGTAAGTAATTTGTTCTTCTTTTATTATGAAAAAAAGGCTCCACTCTGGTCTCCATGTGGGGCCATCTAATCAGAATGGAGGAAAGGGGAATATGCACTAGGAGTACAGTAGTTAATGTGATATATAACTTTTACATTTAGACTTTTCTCTATAAAGGATGACCATGCTTATTTTGTATTCTCTCCGCCCGCCCAGTAGGCCTATAATATCTAAGGAAATTCCATTAGCTTAATAAAGGTTGCATTGTTGCAAGAATTAACTTGCAATTACCCCACATTTGTAATTATTGGATACAAAGATGCACAGCTCAAAGAACCCACTGAGGTTGCGATACTTCAGTGGTGATAGAACAGTGGCCTTAACCTGTATCCTCCACTGTGGGTAACTTAGATGATGGAAATTATTTTCCTGTTTCCTTCAGAACGTTACTTGTACAGTGAGGAGGAGCCCTTTATCACTGCATATCTTCATCAATCTGCGAACCCCAATGAGTACAACTGCTCCGATAAGAAGAAGATTGGCACTGGCGATCTTCTGGGAACCGACCACAAGCTCTACACCTTCTTTGTCTTTCCAGGGTAAGGATTGTATGTGTTCTTTACATTGCTCATGTAACGGTTTGCCATGTTTGCTGCATTTAGTCACATTCTTCATCTCAGCACGGTGTGTTTTCTACCCATTTTGGTTGTACAGTGAGCATGGCACCAGTTTTTCATTTCAATATTTCAACTTCTACTTGGATTGTGAGAGTTATTCACACACTATGGGCCTCATTCCGAGTTGGGCGGTAAGGGTTTACGGGCACCGGTAAGGATGCCGGTGCCGGTAAACCCTTACCGCCCAATTCCGCCGGCCCGTAATTAGCACCTTCCCCATTCCCAATTGAGCAGGGGCACAAATGGGAATGGTGAATGGTCTACAGAATGGAGTGTTACCAGGTCCTCCAAGGTCGGAATGATCCGGTAAATCCCCATTCTGTCAGACCGGACCCGGGTTTGGAGGCAGCCATGGCGCTAGTAGCGCCATGGCTGCCTCCAAACTCGTAATGACCCCTATATCTCTCTGTGGTCTATACATCGAACATCTTTCCAGGGAGAGATTTATACATGTTTTATTTCTTCAGGGTGGTAATTTCCCAATTGTTCATTTTAGTTGGGGAAAGGATTACAAATGTGGGTAGTTTCTCCACCAACTGAGGGTTCTTCATGGTATGTGTCTCTGCATGGTAAGAATAATTAATTTGCAATACTGTGAGATGGCTGTGAATGGCCACAGATTACCAGAATGCCTATCAGAAGAAAACGTCCCTGATTGGGTTGTTTGACTGCAGGCAATTGGCCCTGCTTGCCTTATCAGCTAGTTTTCATAGATAACATAATTTACAAGATACAAGTAATCTAGAACACTGTGGCACGCATTGCCTTGTCAATAAGTCCATGTGACCATCTGTTGAATAACTTGAGAATTTATTAAAGCATCTATCCATGTTAATGTGTTTTACCAAATGAATGTATGTTTCTAGAACAGATACATTGAAGAACTGAAAGTATATCAAGATTAAGATTTCATATAGACGGAAAGACATTGAGAGTGTTTTAGTCTGCCCACGCCCTCAGCTGGATCTCTCCCACACTTTGTCTAAAGCATTGTTTATCTTCTCCAATTGGACATTTGCTTCCGTTTTCCTGGGTTTACTCTCAAGAGTACAGGTTTCAGAATCACAAATGCCATCAGGGACGTCATTTCACTGTAATGCCGGGGGTAGCGGATGTGACATCACATGACCCTTGACCCCTGATGACATCACGGGCAGTGATGTCATTTGACCCCACCCCAAAGTCATATCGCGGGAAGCGATAGCACACGAACTTTCACCCGTTGACAAAACAGGAAGTGGCATCACATACCATTGTACACTTCGGAAAATATGGTTACGATATCACTATAATGTGATGTACATTTCATACAAGAATGGATCGCCATATGTATCGTTAAGATCAGTGTGTATAGGCCCATATTACCAAATTACTGTGAATGCAAGCAGATGTCTGACCAAATTATAATGATGTGTTATTATATAGCACTTACGCTTAAGCGCTTTACATAGAAGAAATATACACCCAATATCACCCAACCGGATGAAAGGCTGAGTTTAGGCTTTTAAGAAGAGACTAAATCAGTGACTCACCCCTGAAGTGTGCCTGAAATAAACCTTTAATGAGTCTAGCAATTATTGTATAGAATTCCAGAAATACACATTATTTGGTATTTCTATTCTTTCTTATTTAGGGTCAGTGCTGAAAGTGTTAGACTTGTGGCACTCCTGTTCTTATTTTTCTTCTTTTTTTAAGGGGCCTGAACAAGGAAGCCAGCCACTCCAGAAGTGAAGAGCCATATGGTGCTGGTCACAGCCAGGAGCGTGCACTGTATCGCATTGCAAAAAAACCTAACTTTTTAAAACATTTTTTTAGAGGTCGCAAGGGAGACCACAGAGGTCGCAAGGGAGACCTCAGAGGTCGCACTTGCGACCTCTGGCGACCCCTAAATGACGTCCCTGAATGCCATCCCACATTACATGGAGAGAACTGCTTCCTCTCGCTATTCATGAGTAAATTACCATGTATTCTCTCATCTCAAGAGACTTAAAGGGTCTGATGGAAACTTGCCCAGGGACGTGACCGTCTGCTGAGTCATATAAAAGATCTTCATTGCAGCTCTGCTTCATGCCCACTTGGATCCTGTTAAATAGTGGGTCCTTATACCCTAGAAACTTATCTTTAATGAGGTCAAGTAGCAGAATGAGGACTCCACCAGGAGACACAGAGAAAATGTGAGAGTCGCTACTTGATGGCCAAGAGAGGAAAGATTAGGGGGCCATTGACCCAGAACTACTAAGGTGGTATCCGCAGCCTCTGTTGCAGCTTGAGGCCTCTCCTTCTCTCTACGTACAATGCTGCATCAGGTTTGAGGTAGCAGCCTTCTATGAGTCTCCTGGAGTTAGAGTGCTTTGCGCATGTCACAGCTGTGGGCTCTGTGATGCCTGGAGAGTTACCCACTCTACTTTGTGCTCCGTGGTCCCTGCGACAGAGAGCTGGACGTGCAGGGCAGATGGCAAATGAGAAACTGGGCAGCAGAAAGTGGGACAGGTCGGTGGCAGGCAGAGAGTGAGTTGGGCAAGCTATGCAGTACAGATTGCAACTCGAGGCAATAGGTTATCTGTGGCACACTGAGTTTAGGCCCCCACTCCTAGATGTGGTATGTTGGAGAAGCGGGTAAAACATACTGTGACTCAGCATTATAAAGGACCCAGCACAGTTCACCCATCGCTGTTGGGGAGTGAATGGACTCACATGACTCATAGCTCACAAGTACTTACGCCTACTGAGGAAGCGCTACATGACGGATCTAAATCTGTGCTGGAGGTTAAGGGGAGTGAAGTGAAATGGTAATTTGTGGCTTTGTAGATATTAGTGAAACACTGGGAGCCTTGATAGTCCTGACCACCCTCCCCATCTAATTTGTGTGCCTGCCCTCTTAATGTGGGGAAAGTCCTACTGAGGTCCATTGCAGTGTATAGATATTTAAGTGCTTCCAGCTCTTATGTGATTGTGCATAATTATGGAGGACTGCCCATTGATTCTTTAAAGTTGCATGTGAACAAGAAAGATCTTTATCCAAGCAACAAGGCCTCTCACACTATTAGTGGGGACCCTATAAGTCTCCCCAAAGTTGGCTAGCTGATGCACCTGACCAACCTGAGAATCTTCAGTACTTAGATGTTTTCAAACACTTCAGATGCCATGCACTTCTTCGACTTTGGCAGAAGTGTCTCAGCCCCTGAGAAACACCCTGATCGGCACACATTTTCTGTACTGTCTATTTTCCTATTAGTGTTACTGGGGGTAGGTTGGTCCAGTGATGCAAATAAGCAATAATGAGAGCCACATCTGAGCAGCCACCACTCGACC
Organism: Ambystoma mexicanum; assembly: GCF_040938575.1. Lineage (NCBI taxonomy): Eukaryota > Metazoa > Chordata > Amphibia > Caudata > Ambystomatidae > Ambystoma > Ambystoma mexicanum. The sequence continues at coordinate 331,302,611 of NC_090924.1, read as the reverse complement.
TTCCACCAGTGCTGACACAAGAATCATTTCATCAGTCTTGAAACACTAGACCAGAACATTGGGGAAATTGGAGTAGACATTCTGCTAGTTATACACGGCGAGCAGAAAATCACAGAGCAAGTAGAGAGCATAGTAATATCCATGTAAACATAAATAAATACCTTCTCTATTTAAGCACTCAGTGGTTTTTCAGTGTAGAGTACAAGACTCAGAGCATGGTCCTGCCATTGAAAGATCACAATGGTGCAGCTGCCAGAGGGTAGGGAAGGGTGTGATGCTGCTAACCTTTTTGAAAAATGTCCTCTGAATGAGATGGGCTCCTCAAACCTTCACCATTTTTTATAATGGAACACGCACATAGGGCATTGGTGTGTCCATTAGAGCTCTGCTCTTTCCTGCATCCCAGTGGATCTGGGAGCTATTTAGCTCCTGCGTGTAGCCTAGAGGATCCTGGTTAGCTTGATACCAACAGCTACCAGGAACTACTTTTGTCTCCCCAGGCAACTTAATGACGAAAAAAACACACCTGCATGAATTTAACTCTCTGCATTTGGGACAATCTATAAATAAACACTAGGAGACATCTAAATAACATTTAAATCATGAGTCATAAATAATGGACAGAATGATAACTTTGCATCTAATATAAAATGTAGATTTGCCAAACCCTACGTACTAGCTCCTGTTTCCACTGTGGTAACCCCTGGTCACTGATTAATGTTAGATACCCAGGATCTGCCTTTAGCTCCTGCTTGTCGAATCTTAATTTCGATCCCTGCACTGTGTTTGCGGATTACACCCAGGCTTTCCAGAAAACCAGCAACTCATTCTATGTGGTGAAAACAATGCTTTAACATCATGACATCAGATATATGTTACCATACCAGCTAAGCTCAAGGACATCCACAACACCCACACTCACTTTTTCTAAACGCTCTACAACACTCAGGTCCCTAGATCACATCCATGTTAAAGCAAACTTGGGCAGAAAAAATAACAGACCTGAATCAAGTACATGAGCATATTGGCTACAATAATACAAGAGGTGCTGTAACTTGGCATGTTGGCCTCTATCGAGGGTGGTGGTTTTACTGAATGGGGGAACTGCTTCTAAAATCACTGCTATTCCCACCAGATACGTACCTTCTATAGGATGCTTTGTTTTTATTATTACACACATAGCTTTGACAAATGCTATGTGCAACTGCTCCTCAAAATGTTGACAATGTATAGGAGTACTGAATAAGTAAATACACGTAAACAAGACTCTCCCTTACATAGAACAAAGTGTTGCTCGCACCATATGCCTCGAAGTTACTCTTAGCTGTTATGAAGTATTAACTTGGTGCCTATCCTTGTGTCCCCCCTTCGTTTGTATTGAGAAATGCATTTTGTGGCCACATGTCTATCACTTTGGGTTTATTACCTATGTCTTCTGCTCAAAGTATTAGTCATGTACACTGACTATGTATTGGTGAAACTTATCTTGTTTAATAAAGGGAAATATACACAAATATAGATTTAGCTTGCCTGATTGATGGACCCTTTTCAGGGCAAATAGTGACATGACTTACTAGGGGTAAAAGTTGCCCTCTTCTCCATTGAGTATTACCTCTCACTTTCATCTATGTCTTATATGAACTGCAGCACATGCTCAAAGCTTTCTTTGTTGAGATTTGTCTGTGCTGTCTATTACCCGCTGATTGTTTCTCTAGCTGCTGTTGTTTCAGGAACACTGTGGCTTTTCCCTATGATTTGTTTCCCCCTGCACAGTGTGACAAATCTAGTCAATTCGTCCCGTCTCCCCAGAGGGGAACCTCACCCTGTGAGTCTAGGGAGGTGAGCCCGCTCTGAAAGACTCTCCCCAGGGATATGGGCAAGTGGGACCTCACCGGGAGTGACAATCCTCTGTGGGACAAGGACTCCCAGTCCGATAAGGACCTCCCATACCGTAAGACATCGTCTGCATTCTTGGGACTTGGACAACCTAAGTTTAGTCCTGTGAGATCCCTCCCATCTTGTTGGCATCAGGCAATACTGGATAATGGCAATAATGGCAATACTGGATAATGGCAATAATGGCAATACTTGTGAATAGGCACGTTATAAATGCCATATCATATCATATCATATCTGAGCACCAAAGACGAGGAAGGACACACCTTTCCTGTTTGTGATGACCTAGATAAACAGGAAATTATCTGTGAATGGAGAAAAGGAAATTCCTATGCAGGGATGTGTGTGTGTGTGTGTGTGTGTGAGCCCTATGTAGAGTCATCCTGAGAGGGAGGAGCCCCGCTATCCTGCGGAACCCACTGGAGCGTCGAGAGCAAGGCCAACGCTAGATGGATGCTGGAAGGCTGACGTTTTCTCTGACAGTGAAGTCCAGGTCAGGGGAATAGACAGAGAGGTACCCATTTTCTTTGGTGGCATGACCACGGACATGCCGTGGTGTGCCCGGAGCCCAGTAACCAACGGCGAGACCCACTTGCTAGGAGAATCCCGATCCCCGAGGTCTATGCCCAAAGGGACTTCGCTGCGGAGATGAGCAACAGGGAGACAAACGCTCTGTTAGGCAGAAACCTGTGCAGTTCCCTTAGGGACCACTGCAAAACGTTTAAGACCACAGGAGTAAGCAGTAAACCCAATTGGTAGCAGTCTGCACCACCTAGATTTACCTGGTAGCTGTGGCTGAGCAGTCAGACTTCTCTCAAGAAGAGTTAGGCAGTATATAGAGTATACACAATAGGGCTAAAAATACAGTAGAACAAGCAAACACTGACCAGAGCTTTGGTATAAAAGTATATAATTATTTATTTAAAACACACTTATGAAAATACACTGGCACTAATATATCAAACAAGTTCAAACACAGTCACTATAAGTATATACACCTCCGTAGTTAATTATTCGACAAGTCTAGGTTAAGACACCACTTATTTAGCAAAACAGAGGTGAGCGTGTAACCGTAGATGGCACTCCAATAATTCGTTTAAAAAGGGAGAGAAAAGGAAGAGTAGGAAAATAAGACAGTACCAACACTTTTAAGAAACCACAGCAAGTCAAGAAAGGCGTGGTCTACTGTAGAGCAAAAAGTTCATAGGCCAGGCCCACTCTTGGAGAGAGCAAGGCGGAATGTGCCCAAGATCACACAGTGGAAATGCACTCAAAGTCTTTGTAGAAAAGTCAAAAAGAGGTTGGATCAGTTCAGAAAGGCAAAGATAGTAGGTCTAAGGTCAACCCAGTTAGAAAGTCAAGGATTTACGGGACACCTTGGACAATCTGTTGCAAGGGAGACCAGGCAGGACACAGTACCTGAAATGATGAGAAAGCTCCAGCGGTGGCAGTTGTTCCTGGCAGCGGGTGCAAGTCGTGGCTTCAACCAGAGGAAGAGATGATCTCGAAGAGGAAGCAAGCTGGAGGTCGTTGCATTGCCAGGGAAGAAACCAGCCGCGGAGTTCCCAATTAAAAGGTACAACCCTTTTATTCGCGGTAGTGGTGAAGCGTGGCTATCCGGCCGCCGGGGTGCTTGGCACGGGCGATTCGACCACGAGACGTCCAGGAAGGCGAAAAAGGCAAACTGGTTGGTCCCACGAGCTCAAAGGGAAGAAGACTCTCCTGGAAGAAGATCTCCTCTGTCGTCGGGGAAGTGGTGAGTTCGTACAGCAGGGCTCCACCGGTGGTGTCGTTGTTGTAGATGGCTGAGCTTCTCCCCTCTTCGGATTCTTTAGGTCCTGTGGTGACTTCTGAAGTTCCAGTCCCCAAAACCCTGCTTTTATGCAGAAAAACCCCCATTCATCAGCCTAGCTGTCACTCAAACATGCTAAGTGGTGAGCCGGGCCGCTCACCACTGGGCCATTCACACAAGAGTGCGACTTGAGTTGCCAAGGCAACTCAGTCCAGGGTGCCTAATCCTCCTCCCACACATCCTGTAGACCCCAGACAGAGTGGCACCATTTGGAGGGCTTCTGTGGAGAAGCCCGCCAAAAAGTGGAACAAAGGGCTCGACTTGGGTTAGAGTTTCAGAGGCGAACACAAACGCCATTTTAAAACCGAGTCCTGGCAAAAAGACCCAACCGGGGAATAAATATTAAATAAATAACCCGGCGGTATCTTTAACATTGCACCAAAAAGTGGTGCGTTTAAAATCAATGGGAAAATCCCATAGGAAATATTCCAGTGGAATATTTCGTGTGGTATCCACTGCCACCAGCCAGAAACTCCACAAGGGGGGACTGGACAGTCAGTGTCCCCTTGGAAAACAGACCCAGGGGCAATCGAATTGCCCCTACCAGCACTTCCACATAATGATGGTTTGTACTGGTTCTGTTCACAATTTGAGACTAGTAAAGCCAATTGTGACTTTACATGCCCTGGGAGACAGTAGTCAGTCCCAGGGTATGGAGTCTACGTTTAGGGGTCACTATGACACCCCTGTGTTACTGCACTGAGGGTGCTGTGTAACACGCATACGAAAAACACATGAAGCCCTATGGAGTAAAAGACCCCATAGCCCATAAAACACATTTACAGTTAAAGGACATACTCAACTCATGCCTAAGAGTGGGAGAAAAAGAGTCTCACTCTTAGCAGGAGAAAGAAATAAACCCCAGAAATCCAGCAAAGCTGCTGGGGGACTCACTAGGTTTGGGAAATTAGCCTTAACAGAGAATTCTCCCTAAAACTCGCCCCCCCCCCAGCCTAAGGGACAGGAGGATTTAATCCACTCCTGGATGAACCTCATACCTCTAGTCGATGACATACATACTAGAGAGTCCATCAGCATTTTGATGGTGACACCCTGACCTGTGCTCAATGTGAAATCAAACCCTTGCAGGCAGATTGACCATCTCAATAGTTTTGGATTTTCTCCCTTCATTTGCATCAACCATCTCAAGGGTTGGTGGTCAGTCTGAATGACAAAAGTAGAACCATACAAGTATGGCCTAAACTTCTTCAGAGCCCACACAATGGCAAAACATTCTCTTTCAATTGTTGCCCACCTTGTCTCAGGATCCTTCAACTTTCTACTGATGAAGCAAATGGGGTGCTCCCTACCTTTCACATCCAGTTGGCTAAGGACTGCACCTATACCTACATTTGAAGCATCTGTCTGTACAATGAAAGTTTGGTGGTAGTCAGGAGCTCTCAGCAGTGGAGCTTGGCAAAGCGCTTTCTTCAGGTTTCAAAGGCCTGATTGCACTCCTCATTCCATCTGACCTTCTTAGGGAATTTTGGAGAGGAGATTACATTCAGTGGATAAGCTATGGTCCCATAGTTCTCAATGAAATTCCTGTAGTACCCAGTGAGGCCTAAGAAGGCTCTCACCTGGGTTTGAGTAGTAGGTGTTGTCCAATTTTGCACAGCTGCAATCTTACTGAGCAAAGGCCTTGTTTCTCCTACCTCATGCCCAAGGTAGACAACTTTACTCTGTCCAATCTGGCATTTGCTTGCCTTTATGGTCAGGTTGGCCTTCTCAAGAGCCTGCAAAACATGTTTTTTTTTTAAAATTATTTTTATTGGTTTGTTACAAACCTTTAAAAAAAAAGTAAGGAAAAAGAAAAAGAGAAGGCGAAAGAAAGAAAAACAAGAGGAGCATTAGAAGATTCGTTCTTAATAGGTCCATGAGAGGAGCTCCAATCTTAGAGTAGAGCATAAATAGACAGTAAGATTAAAAAAAAAGAAATTAGGATGAAAGAGATATAAATCCACGACATAAGTCTTCGCAGCCCATGCCAGGTCTTCGATTGCTGTTGATTCAGGCTGAGATTAGGACAGCTTTACTGTCTTTTTCGTATTTTTCCAGTTTTTCGTTCATTTTTTCCAAAAAAAAGTTAGTTCGAACGTTATGCTACGTTCCGAGTCTTGATGCATCAAGGCCCACCAATCCTCAATAGACATGGTTGGTCGTGTCATAATATGTCGTCTGAAATGAATAGATCGCTCCTGTCGCAGTTGAGGGCAAAACAATGTGAGATGCTTTAAGGTTTCGAATTCTTCCCCACATAAGCGACAGGACAGCATTGGATCGCCATTAGTTTGGCGAATTGCTAGCATTTCCCTTGTTGGAAATTGATTTAAACGAAATTTCATGTACAGAAGTCTACGTGTGGTGTCTGGAAATTTTAGCAAGTAAGATTGAGTAGCATTCAGTTTTCTTGCTTCTGCTGGGCAAGTTTTCATGATTCTGTGAGCTCCTCGAATGTCAACTGTGTCGATCCAATCTTGTTGCCATAATAAGGATTTTACTTTGCCAGGATTCACATGAAGTAGCTCTCTGTTAGTACTTAGATCACTTAAGATATTGTCGCAACGTTTTAACCATTGGGTCAGAATGCAATTTATCGGACCTGGATCTGCTTTGGTCAGAATCTGATATAGGGGTACAGTTGGGACAATGGTTATTTTTCTGAATTCAGTCAGGGTAGACCATGTTATCATTGCATTGATTGATAGCAGGTTTAGCTCGTATCTTATACAGGCTGTTGGAACGCCTGTTGGGAGGCGCAGGACTTTGGACCAGAAATAATGTTCGAGTGATGGCCATAGGGCGTCTGGACAGCCTAGGGCACAGTTGGCTCCATATGTTATTGCTGGAATGAATTTCATTTTGTAGAAGTCCATAACTGGTTTTAACGAGTGTTTACCAAATTTCTTGTTTAGTAGGCTGGCTTGTGCAGTTAGTTGTTTGCATTTATCCTTTATTTTCACTACCCATGGTGAATCGTTAATGCTGGAGCTCATGCACATACCAAGATACATGGTCTGATCAACACTTATTAATGACTCATTCCCAATTCTCCATTTGAACTTTTTCGTGCCCTCTCTGTTTTTGTGTTTTTGTAGATCTTGCAGAGTTAGTATTACTGATTTTTTGGAGTTCACTGTTAGACCATTTTGCATGACATATTGATCGAGTATGAACAGTTTCCGTTGCAGGCCTATTGGGGTTAGGTCCAGAAGGACTAGGTCGTCCGCATATAGGAGCCAATTTACCTCGTTTCCATTTATTTTTGGGGCGAAGGCGTTGTTGTTTTCAAAAGCGATCCCCAAGTCCGAAATGAACAGGTTAAAAATCATGGCGGCAAGTGGACAAACCTGTTTAACACCTCGGTAGGTTTTTATTGGGTCAGAAAGAAGGCCTTGTTGGTTCAATCTCACTCTTATCACTGTATCAGTGTGAAGAGCTTTAATCGCCAGAAGTAAACTAAGGGGGCAGTTCCAGGTCGCCATTTTCTTCCACAGTAATTCCCGATCAATACTGTCGAATGCCTGGGATAGGTCCACAAAAGCGAGATAGATTTTCTTATTTGCTCTTATTGCGTCCATTTTTAGGATGTTAAGCATTAACAGGTTTAAGCCACAGCCGACACCTCGGACAAATCCAGTTTGTCGAGGGTCCGTGTGTTTTGTAGATTCAATCCATTTGTTCAGTTGATTTTGTAGCTGAGTAGCAAAGATTTTTCCGAGGACATCTAGTAAGGCTATAGGCCTGTAATTTTTGGGATCTGCTCTGTTCCCACTCTTAAAGATGGGGACTATGTTTGCAGATTTCCAGCTAGATGGTAAGGAGGCTTCTTCTGCAATTTTTGTGAAGAGTAGCATAAGGAACTTGGACCAACCCTCTGGATTTTGTTTTATTAGATGGTTGGAAAGGCCATCCGGACCCGGTGCTCTTGAGGAGGATGCTCGTAGTATAGCCTGTGTTATACTCTCCTTGTTGAACTTTAAATCCCACTTAGATAGCTTCGGAAGTTCAGGCTCTATTGTAGAGCTATTTTTTCTGTAGATCGAGTTGAAATGAGCAAGCCATTCGGCTTGCGTGACCATATTTGTCTGAGTTGCGCTTTGTGGACAATTCATGTTATTTATTAACTTCCAGAAGTCAGCTGAGTTCTTGTTGCTGAGGGCCGCTAACATGGCTTCGCTGTCCAGTTGAAATTGTATTGCTTTATGCGAAATTAGCCAATTTTTATATTGCTGTTTTGAGGCTTTTTTTGCAAGCTGGCATTGGATGCGATCTAGTTGTGCATGCTGTCTTGGTTCTTTTCTCAATTGCCTCTTTCTTTCTGCGATTTCATTATTATAGCAGTGTTTTGGGGCAAAGGCCAGTTTATTTGAGCCATTTTGAATTGTCATGAACTGTTTTAAGACTACAGTGTATTCAAGGGTGGAGTCCCTTGAGTTTGTTGTGAGGTTGTAGTATGAATCTGTGATCCGCTCCACCTCAAATGGCTTTATTTTTAAGCGAATTCTGTTAGGTTCTACTTCGACCTGATTCTTCCAGATGTTAGGTTTCGCTACGGATGGACAAAGCAGAGTCAATGTTAATTTGCTATGGTCGCTATTGAGATCTTCTAGGACAGTTAGTGCCACTGCTCGATGGTTTAGATTTCCAGAAATAAAGAAGTAGTCTATGATGGATGATGACTTCTCACGTTTCCATGTTTTTTGGGCTGGTATATCTCCACTAATGTTCCCATTCACCATTGTGATGTCTTTCTAATAAGGCTGAACACCATTTTGCTGCCAGTTTTTGCATTGGGATGGAAACTACGACGTCTTGCACATCCCTTATGCACGATGGGTTCAAATCACCACAGCATATTATGTTCGATGCGTATTGCTCGCTGTTAATTGCATCGATTAAATCCAGCACTATGTTCATACATTTATTTGTACCAGCTTCTTTGTGGTGCCAGTACAAATTAATTATGTTCAACTGGGTTTTGGTTTCTTTCCCAGAGTTCAATGAAGTTGCTTCTATGATTGTGTGTTTGATGTAAGGAGTGAGATTGAGGGAGCTTTTCACTTTCCATCCCGAGTTTTTTGCCACCATTGTTAGTAAACCAGCAGATGGTCGTCCTTTTTTTCTCGATATGGCTGGGTTCATGACTATTTCATATTCGTCTGACAATGGGCACAGGGTAAGCCACGTTTCCTGCAGGCAGATCACTGACTGATTCAGAGGGCTTTTAATTGATTTGTTAAATAAGTGCATGAAACCTCGAGTGTTCCATGAGAGCACATGCATGTGGGGACTACTGTGTCTCTGCAGGCGCTAGCTGGATTGCCCACCCAGGACTCCAGCAAGCCAATTCCAATTTTTTGTTGTGTTATTATTCTCCAAGGATTCATGATCGTTGGTATGGTCATTTGCAGCGGAGGTATTTGTTCCTAAAATTGTAATTGTTATGTTTTCTCCCATATTACGGATGTTTTTTCCCTGTATTGGACTATTTTGTTCTTTGTTAATTTCCGGCTTGTTCATCAGTGCCGTAGGTGCAACTTTAAGGGGGGAATTTGGGTTAACATTATTTCCAGGTGTAACCTTGTAGGGTACGGACGAATTTTTGGCTATTACTTCTCTTGCCTTTATTGAGCAGATATCCGCAAGGTTGGTTCGAGGCACTTCATAAATATCAAAGCCTAGGGACAGCAGAAACGAAACTGCATTTAGGAGTAGGTCGCAGACAAGTCTGGAATTTATGTGTAGGCAGACTCTGTCGTTTTGGTTATCATTAAAGAAGTCTACTGTTTGAATGTCATTGGACTCTATTGACCGAAGTCCTGGTACATGATGTAAAAGTCTAAGGACGTTACTTCGATTCAGGGTTAGTCCATCTTTAGTGTCCAATATTCTTTCCAGTATTAATGTGTACTTAGCGCGGATTCCGAATTTATCTTTGTTTGCGAGAAGATTTTGTTGATTTTTGTTAACCTGATTGAATGTTACCGTTTTTTTATGGTCCTTCAGGATGGGCCGAATTGAGGAACTCGACGTATCGGTCGTGTCTGGTTTTATTTTAGGGTTTCCTTCATCCTGCGTTCTCCAAGTCTCATTCCAGCGGGTTGGGCTGATTTCCGTGGTTGGTTTTTGGGCTTCATTTCGAACACCCAAACGTCTTCTTTTTTCGGCCATGGTTTCAAATTTATTTGATTTTCAGTAGAGACTGACGGGGTTGCTTCTGTTAGCGGGAGTATTAGTTCACAAACTCACCCAGAGCCAGCTCGCGGTGCCTCGTTCGCAGGGTTTTGCCTGTCAGTTTTAACCAGGTGGTCAGGGCTTGGGATCTGTTGTGCCACCTCCTCGTCGTCTAGTTCAGCATTATTCTCATCTTCATAAACTGAAAAGTTTAAGAGCTCTTCCACGTCAGATTCGGAGCTTTCATCTAGCATAATTGTTGGTCTTGGTGGATCCGGGCACTTTTGCGAGGCATCAATATTGATCTTTTTTGGTGGTTCATTTACCTTGTCTGTATTAACAAATACATTGACTGATTTTAAATTTCTTAGAAACTTCCTTGATCCCGTATTGTTACATTTTCGTTTGCATTTTTGATTCTTTTGTTTTTTTTCCTGTTGTTTGTTTACATCAGTAAAGTGTGCTTTTTGAAATATTCCATACATTTTGTCTTTCATTTCTGTGCACTGGTTTACTTCTTGTTCTGAGGGATCTTTAATTCTTTCTATGTTAGCTGACGTAGATGGGATAGGGATACTTATCTGTGCCAAGATATTAACAGGGGGAGTGGATGAAGAGTTTGGGGAACCTGTAATACCTTCTGCACTAGCAGAAGTAGATGACACTGGGGTGTTTATATTCGCAATACTATCTACTATAAGGGTGGATGAAGTATTTGAAAGGGGTTTCGTTACAGTTCCAGCTTGTCCTGACGAAGGTGATGTGGGATTTACCACTTGCGGGGGATTATCAGGATCAGCGGCCCGGGCTGGCAATAGTGGGTTCTTTGGTAAATCTGTCTGTGACACGTCAGAAATAAAGGGTCCCTCTTTTGTAGGTCTTTCCTCGCGTAAAGAGTCTCTGTTGGAAATATTCCCGGTCGGCGGTATTAAGTGAGCTATGGAGGTCAATACCTTTTCTTGGCCATTCAATCTTAGTAGTACATTATTAGTCCTTTGCGACATTCCAAGGTCATCGTTTCGATGGGAGCAGCCATCCCATGGAGTTGATGCAGTGTTTGTCACTTGAGGTATTGGCTCGGAAACTCTGGAGACGGCACGCGACTCGTCATACATTCTCTTTGATGATTGAGCCTCTTTCAGCAATCTTAACGCCTCTAAAGTTATTTCAGACATTAGACGTTTCTCATCAACGTTTAAGCGTTTCTGATCCGCACGGTCTTTAGTTAAGGTTTCGAATCTTTGGATGTAATCCAGCGTTTTCGTGTTTTCCCCGATATGCAGCAGTTCCACGGTTGCGAGCTTGGTGTTTGTCAAAGCTGTGAGTTCTGTTAGATCTTTAACATTATCGCTTAGTTGCTCATAGAGTTTGAGCATTGGGGCCATGGCTATAGACAGCGAGGATGAAACAAAAGGTCTAATATCATGTAAAACGTTTTTCACAATGTTTTGGAGCTTGAGGTCTTTCAAAGTTTGGGAGGCAGATTTCCTGGAGTTATGAGCTTTCCCTTTAGGAGGCTGATGTCTGATGGGTGAATCATTCAGTGATTCATCCATAGATGAAATATCAGACGGCTCTTCAGTACATGAGGATGTAATCGACCCTGTGTTGTTTTTCCTGTTGCCTGATGATGACATTGATGGGTTTTGGGAGCCAGGTATTCGATTCCATGGTTTCCTATTTTGGGAGCATGGTACAGAAGGAGATACACTGGAGGCAATTCGTCTTCTTTTTCTGGGGCGTTTTAGCCATTCGCTTCTCAATCGCATGTTATCCTCAAAGTCATTTGCCATAGGGCAGGGTTCAGAAGAAAGAGATCCGCCATTGGCATCACTATCGTTGGCTATTGATTTAGAATTTATAGAGCTGTTCATTTTTGTTAAGTCCACAAGATGTTTGTTCACTATAGCCAGAGAATTATTTTTTCGTTCATGTTGTGTTTTAAAACCATTAAGGTCCATGCAGTTCGCGAAGGGATGGTTATTTTTGGCTAATCCAGAATCTTGTTCTTCTGCTTCGGTCGTAGATACAGATAAATTGTTTGTCTGAGGTCTAGTAGCAATGACTCTTTCTTCCGTCTTATGTAAAAATTTATTACGAGGCATTGGACTATCTTTGTCTATCAGAAGATGGGCGGAGATGGACTTGGAAGACAATGACGAAGATCCAGTGGGCGAAGACATGGGCATCAGGCAATTCGTGTCAGGGATACAATCAAACCAAGAACCAATGGCATCCGAGGTTAGCCGTTGGTTTTTTTGATTATTTGGAGCATGCATATCTTCTGTTTGCGGTACGGCTCCTGATGAATGTACAAGCCTTGCCGTGTCGGCAGATAGTGTGCATGGGGAATGATCAGCATCCGGGTTAATAATGTCAGCTGCGAATGCAGATTCGCCCGGTGGTGGGGCGCCGCTTTCAGCGGGATAACCTGCACTCGAGTTCGTATAACTCAGCACAAGTCCGATTTCGTCTCTTCGTAATTCACTGCTAGGGGGCTCCCCTTCATACCCTTCATGCCCTCTGCTAGCTGGATTAGTACTGAGGGATTCTATGTTTTTTTGAGCTGACGAATTATCGGGAAAAGGACTAGTAGCTAACTCAATGTCTATCTCGGTATGCAGTTGATTTATGGAAGAAACAGTATCTTTCCGAGCTCTCACACCGCTAGCGCGAGTGCTCAGATCTTCCATTAGCGCGTGTGGCAGTGATATGGTGCGTGCAGCAGGGGAGGAGGGGGGTTTGTAATTTCTTACTTGGTTTCTCCCTGCTGTTGTGGTGTCGAAGGCGGAGCGGTTCCAGGTGGCTGCTTGGATACCTTCAGGACCTTCGACTTCTTCGGCACGTCTCAGCTGGAGACGGGTAACAGGATGATGTATGGTCCTTGCAGGAGCTTTGGGCGCTTTTCCTTGATCCATAAAGGTGGAGAAGCAACCAAGCCTCGAGAGCCTCCAGAGACTCACGAGACTCTGCACGACTCCGCGCCGCTCCGCGGTGTGCAGGGGTTTAAGAACACACCCCTCGGCTGTAGCAAAAAGTAGAGAGAGGACTGATACTCCAGGCAGTCCAGCAGGCACAGCAGACTCACGAGACTCTGCACAACTCCGCGCCGCTCCGCGGTGTGCAGGGGTTTAAGAACACACCCCTCGGCTGTAGCAAAAAGTAGAGAGAGGACTGATACTCCAGGCAGTCCAGCAGGCACAGCAGACTCACGAGACTCTGCACGACTCCGCCTGCAAAACATGTCCTAGGTGGTTAACATGCTCTTCCCAGGAGTGGCTGAACACTACAATGTCATCCAAGTATGCCATGCAGAAGTCCTCCATCCCAGCCAGAACCTGATTTACCAACCTTTGGAATGTAGCAGGTGCATTTCTCAGTCCAAAAGGCATAACCTTAAATTGGTATAAGCCCACTGGGGTAGAAAATGCAGTTTTCTCCTTGGCATGGTGTGTCAGGGCTATTTGCCAATAGTCTGACGTTAGACCAAATGTGCTGAGGAACTTGGCTGCACCAAGTCTATCCACCAACTCATCTGTTCTAGGTAAAGGGTGGGCATCAGTCTTGGTGACTGCATTAAGAGCTCTATAATCCACACAGAATCTCAATTCTTTGGATCCTGCCTTTTGTACTAACACAACTGGGCTAGACCATGGACTAGTAGAGGGCTCTATTACCCCGAGGTCAAGCATGTTGCTGACCTCCCCTTTGATGTGGGACCTTACATTCTCTGACATTCTGTATCCTCTGCTTTTGACTGCAGACAGTCACCAGTGAGTATATCATGCTCGCCTCAAGGGGTCAAGCCTCGTGAAAGTGAGAACAGGGAGGCAAACTGGTTTAACATAGATTTGCACTCCTCTTGTTGCTCAGGTGTCAGATTTGAAGAGAGGTTCTCTCCTTCAATCTTTTCATCCAAGGGTAAGTCTATGAGGAGATCAGGGAGAGCTTCACTCTCTTCTTCCTCTTCTGATGAAGCTAGAAGCAAGGCTCCTACTTCATGCCTGGAGACATACGCCTTTAGTCTGTTGGTGTGGAAGACTTTGGGAGCCTCCTTGGGATTGCCCAAGTCCACCAGATAGTTCACCTCTCCAAGTTTACCCAGAACCTTGAAGGGTCCCATCCATTTGGTCTTCAGTGAACTCAACCATATTAGCCTTTCGATCATGCCAATGCTTGCCCAAAGCTTGTCCAGCTTTCAGGTTATCACTAGCTTCTGCCATCATGTGTGACATTCTCCTCTGGAGACCTATCACATAGTCAGTCACTCTGACTGGCTTGGGGGAAGGAGCACTCTCCAACCCCTCCTTAATCAGGACCAATGGACCTCTGACTGGATGGCCATGAAGAAGTTCAAAGGGAGAATAACCTACTCCCTCCTGAGGGACTTCTCTATAAGCAAAGAGAAGGCATGGCAGTAGAAGGTCCCACTTTCTCTTAAGGGGTTCTTCTAAAGCACCTATCATGCTCTTCATGGTACTGTTGAACCTTTCTACCAATCCATTTGTCTGAGGGTGGTATGCGGTTGAGAACTTGTAAGTAACTCCACAGGTTTTCCACATGGCCTTCATGTAGTGGGACATAAAATTTGACCCCCTGTCAGAGATTACTTCCTTAGGAAACCCAACCCTGGTAAAAAAATACAAAGGAGGGCCTTAGCCACAGCCTGAGCTGTAACAGTCCTCATAGGAATTGCCTCACGGTATCTAGTAGCATGGTCTACTACAACAAGGATAAACCTGTTGCCTGAGGAGGTTGCAGGATCAAGGGGACCAACAATGTCAATCCCTACCCTCTCAAATGGGACTCCCACTACTGGAAGAGGCATTAAAGGTGCCACATTCTTGCCAAACTTATCTACCCCGGCCCCCATTTTTGGCCAATAAAAGTAGAGTGAGAGCCTTTCCTTGGTCTTCTTGAAACTCAAGTGACCAGCCAAAGGAATCTCATGGGCTAGTTGCAAGAACTGTTGACTGTTTTCTTGAGGCACTACAAGTCGCTTGTAGTCTCCAGGTGCAGACTCAGTCGGTTCACTGTAGAAGAGGCCATCTTCCCAGTGCAACCTATACTTCCCAGGCTCTTGCCCATCTGCCCGAGAAGCTGCCTGGTGGTGAAGACCTTCCATAGTTGGACATTCTCTTTGTCCCTTACTGAAGTCTGCCCTGTTGGGTCCACCTTCTGCCAGTAAAGACTGAAGCTCAGGATGGTCAACAGGATCCAGATCTCCAATAAGTTCTTGGCCTTCTACTAGCTCTTCTTCAGAGTCTAGTTGAACCACGCAGGGTTGTACCTCCCTCTCAGCCTCAGCTGGAGGTGGAGTTACAGGTGTAACTTTGGACAACCTAAGGGAAGTCCTTGTTGGAAGCACTGGAGTGCTTGCTACTGGCTTCTTCTTAGAAGTCTTGGGTTGCCCCTTTGCTTCTGTTTGTTTAGAGACTGCAGTAAGTAGCTCCAGTGGAGAAGGAGTGATATCTTTCTTCATCATCTCCAGAGAAGAACCTCTCATGGTTTTCTCTCTTGCAGGTCTGGTTAGCTCATGTAACATTTTACTAGGAGGTCTGGGGGTGTGTGACACTTCTCCAAGAGTTTTCAGGTCCTTACCCAACAGAACCCTTCCTGGTACCTCACATTGTACACTGACAGGTATCTTCACGGTCATATCATTGCACTGGATGAGAACTGGTAATTGGGGAAGTATCTGCACAGGCCCTCCAGCTAACTTGGTGAGGTGTTTAGGTGCCTTAGCAACATCCTCTGCCTTGAAAGATGATTAATCCACCACAGTCATGCTGGCCCCAGTGTCCCTAATGGCAGGAGTCTCTTGACCATTCACCTGGACACTGTCCTTATAATACTCTTTTGTATTATCTGGGATAGAATTATACACATCTAAATTCTGTTGTTCCCACAACCCCAGGGATACTAAAGAAACACTGGCTGAGACGCCAATGGGATCATCAGCCAGTAGTAGAAAGTTTCCGCTGGCCATTTGTACTTCCTCCTCTGGAACGAAGGCTAAGGAGACAGTGTGGACCCCTGAAGGTTTACCCTTACATCTGGGATCCCCTTTCACATGGTCAGTAGAGCTACAAACATAGCATTTACCAAATGCTTTTTGGAACGGTGGCTTGTTCTGACCTCCTTCTGGTTTGGCACCAGAAGGTACACTAGCCTGATTTGGTTTCCTTTGTGGTTTACCCTTATTGTTTTGTTTGGGGCCCTCTTTGGGATTGGAATTATTAGAATTCTCTAAGGAGTCCTTTTTTGGCTGTTTGCCCTCATCCTTTTTCTGAGTTGCCTCAGAGTCCTTGTGAGTAGTCCTGTTGGCAACCCACAAGTCAGCAGCCTTAGCTAGCTTCCTGGAATCTAATTCCTTTGAATCAGCCAAGTGCTGTCTGAGCGCAGGAGAGCAGGCATCATAAATTGACTCCAACATCACAAGATTCTCCATTCCCTCATAAGTGTTCACCCTGTAACCCTTAATCCATCCCTCTAAGTTCTTCAAACTTTCACTCACCCAGGTAGCCCAAGGGGTACCATCATGCTTTTTGAGGGTCCTAAACCTCTTAAGGTACTGGGAAGGGGTCTTCCCAAATCTAGCTTCCCACATTCATAATCCTTCTTATCCACCTCCCCCCAACTCCATTACCACATCAGATGCAACAGGGGGAGCCTAGCGAACAACCAGGGAAGTAACTCATTCCCTGAGATGTCCTGGAGCCCATGGTTATACTCAAACATAGCCAACCAATCTAACACATCCAACTTAGGCTCTTACATACCCACAATCTCTTTAGGCATCCGGGGTCTTTTGGGACTGGAACTCCTAGAGTGTTAGGCAGAAACCTGTGCAGTTCCCTTAGGGACCACTGCAAAAAGTTTAAGACTACAGGTGTTGGCAGTAAACCCAATTGGTAGCAGTTTGCACCACCCAGATTTACCTGGCAGCTGTGGCTGAGCAGTCAGACTTCTCTCATGAAGATTTAGGCAGTATATAGAGTATACACAATAGGG
Organism: Ambystoma mexicanum; assembly: GCF_040938575.1. Classification (NCBI taxonomy): domain Eukaryota; kingdom Metazoa; phylum Chordata; class Amphibia; order Caudata; family Ambystomatidae; genus Ambystoma; species Ambystoma mexicanum. Next base: position 331,285,672 of record NC_090924.1, on the reverse strand, counting down.
CTAAATATACAGTAGCACAAGCAAACACTGACCAGAGCTTTGGTATAAAAGTATATAATTATTTATTTAAAAACTCACTTGTAAAAATACACTGGCACTAATATGTCAAGCAAGTTCAAACACAGTCACTAGAAATATATACACCTCCCTAATTAATTATTTGACTTGACAAGTCTAGGTTAAGACACCACTTATTTAGCAAAACAGAGGTGAGCGCGTAACCATAGATGGCACTCCAATAGTTATTTAAAAAGGGAGAGAAAAGGCAAAAATAGGAAAAACACACAATAGCAACACTTTTAAAGAACCACAGCAAGTCAAGAAAGGCAGGGTCTACTGTAGAGCAAAAAGTTCATAGGCCAGGCCCACTCTTGAAGAGAGCAAGGCGGACTGTGCCCAAGATCACACAGTGGAAATGCACTAAAAGTCTTTGCAGGAAAGTCAAAAAGAGGTTGGATCAAGTTAGAAAGGTAATGTTAACAGGTCCGAGGTCACCCCAGGATAGAGAGTCAAGGATTTACGGGACACCTTGGACAGTCTGTTGTAAGGGAGTCCAGGCGGGACACAGTAACTGAAATGGTGAGAAATCTCCAGCGGGGGCAGTTGTTCCTGGCAGCGGGTGCAAGTCGGTCCTTTGTCCAGGGGAAGAGAAGATCTCGACGTGGAGAAAAGCTGGAGATCGTTGCAATTCCAGGGAAACCAGCCGCAGAGTCTCCTACCCTTTCATTCGCGGTAGTGGTGAAGCATGGCTATCCGGCCGCCGGGGTGCTTGGCACAGGCGATTCGACCATGAGACGATCCAGGAAGGCGAAAAAGGCAAACTGGTTGGTCCCACCAGCTCAAAGGGAAGAAGACTCTCCTGGAAGAAGATCTTCTCTGTTGTCGGGAAAGTGGTGAGTTTCGTACAGCAGGGCTCCACCGGTGGTGTCGTCGTTGTAGATGGCTCAGCTTCTCCCCTCTTCGGATTCTTTAGGTCCTGTGGCGACTTCTGAAGTTCCAGTCCCCAAAGCCCTGCTTTTATGTAGCAAAACCCCCATTCATCAGCCTAGCTGTCAATCAAACAGGCTAAGTGGTGAGCAGGGCGGCTCACCACTGGGCCAATCATACAAGAGTGCGACTTGAGTTGCCAAGGCAACACAGTCCAGGGTGCCTATTCCCCCCTCCCATACATCCTGTAGACCCAGACAGAGTGGCACCACTTTTGGAGGCTTCTGTGCAGAAGCCCGCCAAAAGTGGAACAAAGGGCTCGACTTGGGTTGGAGTTACAGAGGCGAACACAAACGCCATTTTAAAACTGAGTCCTGGCAAAAAGACCCAACCGGGGAATAAATATTAAATAAATAACCCGGCGGTATCTTTAACATTGCACCAAAAAAGTGGTGCGTTTAAAATGAATGGGAAAATCCCATAGGAAATATTCCGGTGCAATATTTTGCGTGGTAACCACTGACACCAGCTAGAAACTCGACAAGGGGGGACTGGACAGTGCCCCCTTGAAAAACAGACCCAGGGGCAATCTAATTACCCCTACCAGTACTTCCACAATAGGATGGTTTGTACTGGTTCTGTTCACAATTTAAGACTAGTAAAGTCAATGGTGACTTTACATGCCCTGGGAGACAGTAGTCAGTCCCAGGGTATGGAGTCTATGTTTAGGGTCACTATGACACCCCTGTGTTACTGCACTGAGGGTGCTGTGTAACACACATACCAAAAACACATGAAGCCCTATGTAGTAAAAGCCCCCATAGCCCATAAAACACATTACAAAGTCAAAGGACATCCACAAATCATGTCTAAGAGTGGGAGAGAAAGAGTCTCACTCTTAGCAGGAAAAGAATATAAACCCCAACAAATCCAGCAAAGCTGCTGGGGGACTCACTAGGTTTGGGAAATTAGCCTTAACAGAGAATTCTCTCTAACACTCGCCCCCTCCCCCCCAGACTAAGGGACAGGAGGATTTAATCCACTCCTGGATGAATCTCATACCTCTAGTCGGTTATAAACACCCTAGAGAGACCATCAGCATTTTGGTGGAGATACTCTGACCTATGTTCTATGGTCAAATCAAAGGTTTTCCTTTGTAAGCTATATGACCTACAAACCCTTTGAGGAACATCAGTCTTTTTAAAACTATAGGGGATCTGGTTGACCAGTCCCTCAGAAGTTGGTACAACTTCTGAACCTGTGAAGGCTTTTTCAAGGGGTCCTTATAAAGGATTCCCTTAGATCTAGAGGGTCCTCCAGAGGTCCTCACCACTTCTCTGTTGGGAGAAGTTTGGGTTTTAGGCCTCTTGGTTGGAGGGGATGGAGATAAGCAAGGTACATGCTTCTCCTTCCTCTTAGATCTAACCTTACCTACTTTAGGAGTTTCACTCCCAAGACTAGGATTTGAGTTGGAGTCTTCAGTAGAAGGTCCAATAGTCTGAAGGTTTTTAGCCTTAGACTTTTCTTTTCGGTTTTCCACCAGCACTGGGAACTGCCAGTTCTCTTAGGCCTAGTTAGTGGTCCAGTTGGTCTATCCACCTCTTCCTCAGAAGCAGGGGGAGTCACAGACTCTAAAACTGGGGGAATAATGATGGAGCTTGGTTCGAGCTCCCATTTCCCTAGCATTTTTGCCTGAAATGTGCCTGGGTCACAGGTCAATTTACCAACACCAGGGCTTGTAGTGGGTTTCTCCATAGAGGCTCCCACAGGCTTAGAGTGGTTCCTTAAGGTGGCCTCTCTAGCCAATTTGGTTTGGTTCTGGGTCTCCGTACTGGGAGGCCTGGGGGTACTGGATACTACTAGAGTTCTTAGATCATTCCCCAACAGGACTCTCCCAGGCACCTCAGTCTGAACATTGACAGGAATCATCACTGTCATGTTGTTACACTGTATGAGGGCTGGTAGAATTGGAACCATTTGGACAGGGCCTCCAGACATCTTAGTGGGAACTTTGGGTGCCTTAGCAACATCCTCAGGCCTGAAAAAGCTTTCATCCACTACTGTTCTGCTGGCCCCAGAGTCTCGTCTGGCAGGAGTATCCTGGCCATTGACAAGAACACTGTCCATATAATAAACTTTAGAGTTTTCTGTTATGTAGTTGTACCCACTCCTATTCTGATTGCTAACAAGACCCATGGACTCTACTGTTAGACTTGCTTGAAGACCCAAAGGTTCTTCAGCAAAGAATTCAAAGTGAGCACTAGCCATTTGGACTTCCTCCTCAGGAGTGAAGGCTAAGGAGACTGTGCTGATCTCTGTAGGTTTACCCTTACATCTGGGATCTCCTTTGATGTGGCCAGTTGCCCCACAGAGATAGGATGTTCCAAATGCTCTCTGGAATGGTGGCGTGGTCTGACCTCCTTCTGGTTTGTGACCAGAGGGTATACTAGCCTGTTGTGGTTTACCCTGGGGCTTACCCTGGTTATTTTGTTGTTTGGGGCCCTCTTTGGGTTGGGAGGTATTAGAAGTCTCTTGGTTCCCTTTTGGTGGCTGCTTTCCCTCATCCTTTTTCTGAGTGACCCCTGAATCCTTGTGAGTAGCCCTGTTGGCAACCCACAAGTCATCAGCCTTAGCTAGCTTCCTGGAATCTAATTCCTTTGAATCAGCCAAGTGCTGTCTGATCTCAGGAGAGCAGGCATCATAAATTGACTCCATAATTACAAGATTTCTCATTCCCTCATAAGTGTTCACCTTGTAACCCTTAATCCATCCCTCTAAGTTTTTCAAACACTCATTCACCCAGGTAGCCCAAGGGGTACCATCATTCTTTTTGAGGATCCTAAACCTCTTAAGGTACTGGGAAGGGGTCTTCCCAAATCTAGCTATTAAAGCTAGCTTCACACATTCATAGTCCCTTAATCCACCTCCCCCAACTCCATTACCATATCAGATGCAACAGGGGGGAGCCTAGAGAACAACCAGGGAAGTAACTCATTCCCTGAGATGTCCTGGAGCCCATGATTATACTCAAACATAGCCAACCAATCCAACACATCCAAATTAGGTTCATACATACCACAATCTCTTTAGGCATCCTGGGTCTTTTGGGACTGGTACTCCTAGAGGATCCGGAGGGAGAAGCATTTTCAACAGACCATTTCTTCATCTCTAACTCATGCTTGAGCTCCATTTCTCTGAGCCTTAGTTCTTGATTCAGTTCTTGGTGTCTTTGTTCTGCTTGAGCAGTAAGTCTCTTAAACTCCAATTTAAGTTTCATTTTCTCTAGTTCAAGACATTGAGGACTAAGTGTGGGACCTGGCAAAGGTCCAGTAGGTACAGCTGGTAGAGCAGTCAGGGGCCCGGGGGGTGGGACAGTTACAACAGCCTCAACGTCCTCTTCTGACTCTGCCTCATGATTTTCAATACTTTGATCAATATCAATATCATCACTGTTATCTACATTTTCTGGGAGAGTGGCTTCCTCTGAACGATCACCCAGACTTTGATTTGCTAACAATCTTTCTATTAGCTCCATTTTCTTGCCTTTAGTCAGGAGATTCTTATGCTTACAGAGAACTCTTAAACAATCAGCCGTTTTTGTAGCAAGGGATTCTTGACTATAACTTTCCATAGTTGACAGGTTAGAAAATAAACTTTTTAGTGCTAAGCTTTGTGGTTAGTTGCACTAGGGTATCTAAAAGCACACTAAAATGTATACTCAATACAAATCCCACCTCTGCCACCAGTGTTAGGCAGAAACCTGTGCAGTTCCCTTAGGGACCACTGCAAAAGGTTTAAGACTACAGGTGTTGGCAGTAAACGCAATTGGTAGCAGTCTGCACCACCCAGATTTACCTGGTAGCTGTGGCTGAGCAGTCAGACTTCTCTCAAAAAAAGTTAGGCAGTATATAGAGTATACACAATAGGGCAAGAAATACAGTAGCGCAAGCAAACACTGACCAGAGCTTTGGTATAAAAGTATATAATTATTTATTTAAAAACACACTTGTAAAAATACACTGGCACTAATATGTCAAGCAAGTTCAAACACAGTCACTAGAAATATATACACCTCCCTAATTAATTATTTGACAAGTCTAGGTTAAGACACCACTTATTTAGCAAAACAGAGATGAGCGCGTAACCATAGATGGCACTCCAATAATTATTTAAAAAGGGAGAGAAAAGGCAGAAATAGGAAAAACACACAAGACCAACACTTTTAAAGAACCACAGCAAGTCAAGAAAGGCAGGGTCTACTGTAGAGCAAAAAGTTCATAAGCCAGGCCCACTCTTGAAGAGAGCAAGGCAGATTGTGGCCAAGATCACACAGTGGAAATGAACTAAATGTCTTTGCAGGAAAGTCAAAAAGAGGTTGGATCAAGTTAGAAAGGTAATGTTAACAGGTCCGAGGTCACCCCAGGATAGAGAGCCAAGGATTTACGGGACACCTTAGACAGTCTGTTGCAAGGGAGACCAGTTGGGACACAGTACCTGAAATGGTGAGAAAGCTCCAGCGGGGGCAGTTGTTCCTGGCAGCGGGTGCAAGTCGGTGCTTTGTCCAGGGGAAGAGAAGATCTCGACGTGGAGGAAAGCTGGAGATCGTTGCACTGCTAGGGAAGAAACCAGCCGCGGAGTTTCCCGGTTAAAAGGTACTACCCTTTTATTCGCGGTAGAGGTGAAGCATGGCTATCCGGCCGCCGGGGTGCTTGGCACGGGCGATTCGACCACGAGACGATCCAGGAAGGCGAAAAAAGCGAACTGGTTGGTCCCACCAGCTCAAAGGGAAGACTCTCCTGGAAGAAGATCTTCTCTGTCGTCGGAAAAGTGGTGAGTTTCGTACAGCAGGGCTCCACCGGTGGTGTCGTCGTTGTAGATGGCTCAGCTTCTCCCCTCTTCGGATTCTTTAGGTCCTGTGGCGACTTCTGAAGTTCCAGTCCCCAAAGCCCTGCTTTTATGCAGCAAAACCCCCATTCATCAGCCTAGCTGTCAATCAAGCATGCTAAGTGGTGAGCCGTGCGGCTCACGACTGGGCCAATCATACAAGAGTGCGACTTGAGTGGCCAAGGCAACTCAGTCCAGGGTGCCTATTCCCCCCTCCCACACATCCTGTAGACCCAGACAGAGTGGCACCACTTTTGGAGGCTTCTGTGCAGAAGCCCGCCAAAAGTGGAACAAAGGGCTCGACTTGGGTTGGAGTTACAGAGGCAAACACAAACGCCATTTTAAAACCGAGTCCTGGCAAAAAGACCCAACTGGGGAATAAATATTAAATAAATAACCCAGCGGTATCTTTCACATTGCACCAAAAAAGTGGTGCGTTTAAAATGGATGGGAAAATCCCATAGGAAATATTCCGGTGGAATATTTCGCGTGGTAACCACTGCCACCAGCCAGAAACTCGACAAGGGGGGACTGGACAGTGCCCCCTTGAAAATCAGACCCAGGGGCAATCTAATTACCCCTACCAGTACTTCCACAATAGGATGGTTTGTACTGGTTCTGTTCACAATTTAAGACCAGTAAAATCAATGGTGACTTTACATGCCCTGGGAGACAGTAGTCAGTCCCAGGGTATGGAGTCTATGTTTGGGGGTCATTATGACACCCCTGTGTTACTGCACTGAGGGTGCTGTGTAACACACATACCAAAAACACATGAAGCCCTATGGAGTAAAAGCCCCCATAGCCCATAAAACACATTAAAAAGTCAAAGGACATCCTCAAATCATGTCTAAGAGTGGGAGTAAAAGAGTCTCACTCTTAGCAGGAGAAAAAAATAACCCCAAAAAATCCAGCAAAGCTGCTGGGGGACTCACTAAGTTTGGGAAATTAGCCTTAACAGAGAATTCTCCCTAAGATAGAGGATCCGGAGAGAGAAGCATTTTCAACAGACAATTTCTTCTTCTCTAGCTCATGCTTGAGCTCCATTTCTCTGAGCCTTAGTTCTTGGTTTAGTTCTTGGTGCCTTTGTTCTGCTTAAGCATTAAGTCTCTTAAACTCCAATTCAAGCTTCATTTTCTCTAGTTCAATACATTGAGGACTAAATGTGGGACCTGGCAAAGGTCCAGTAGGTACAGCTGGTAGAGCAGACAGAGGCCAAAGGGGGACAATTACAACAGCCTCACCCTCCTCTTCTGACTCTGCCTCAAGATTATCAATACTTTGATCAATATCGATATCATCACTGTTATCTACATTTTCCGGGAGAGTAGGTTCCTCTGAACCATCACCCAGACTTTGGTTTGCTAACAATCTTTCTATTAGCTCCATTTTCTTGCCTTTAGTCAGGAGATTCTTATGCTTACAGAGAACTCTTAAACAATCAGCAGTTTTTGTGGCAAGGGACTCTTGACTATAACTTTCCATAGTTGACAGGTTAGAAAATAAACTTTTTAGTGCTAAGCTTTGTGGTTAGTTGCACTAAGGTATCTAAAAGCACACTAAAATGTATAATCAATACAAATCCCACCACTGCACACAACTGTTAGGCAGAAACCTGTGCAGTTCCCTTAGGGACCACTGCAAAAAGTTTAAGACCACAGGAGTAAGCAGTAAACCCAATTGGTAGCAGTCTGCACCACCCCGATTTACCTGGTAGCTGTGGCTGAGCAGTCAGACTTCTCTCAAGAAGAGTTAGGCAGTATATAGAGTATACACAATAGGGCTAAAAATACAGTACAACAAGCAAACACTGACCATAGCTTTGGTATAAAAGTATATAATTATTTATTTTAAAACACACTTATTAAAATACACTGCCACTAATATATCAAGCAAGTTCAAACACAGTCACTATAATTATATACACCGCCCCAGTTAGTTATTCGACAAGTCTAGGTTAAGACACCACTTATTTAGCAAAATAGAGGTGAACCCGTAACCGTAGATGGCACTCCAATAATTCGTTTAAAAAGGGAGAGAAAAGGCAGAGTAGGAAAATAAGACAGTACCAACACTTTTAAGAAACCACAGCAAGTTAAGAAAGGCAGGGTCTACTGTAGAGCAAAAAGTTCATAGGCCAGGCCCACTCTTGGAGAGAGCAAAGCGGAATGTGCCCAAGATCACACATTGGAAATGCACTCAAAGTCTTTGTAGAAAAGTCAAAAAGAGGTTGAATCAGTTCAGAAAGGCAACGTTAGCAGGTCTGAGGTCAACCCAATTGGAAAGTCAAGGATTTACGGGACACCTTGGACAATCTGTTGCAAGGGAGACCAGGCGGGACACAGTACCTGAAATGGTGAGAAAGCTCCAGCGGTGGCAGTTGTTCCTGGCAGCGGGTGCAAGTCGTGGCTTCAACCAGAGGAAGAGATGATCTTGACAAGGAAGAAAGCTGGAGGTCGTTGCACTGCCAGGGAAGAAACCAGCCGCGGAGTTCCCGATTGAAAGGTACAACCCTTTTATTCGCGGTAATGGTGAAGCGTGGCTATCCGGCCGCCGGGGTGCTTGGCACGGGCGATTCGACCACGAGACGTCCAGGAAAGCGAAAAAAAGGCGAACTGGTTGGTCCCACTAGCTCAAAGGGAAGAAGACTCTCCTGGAAGAAGATCTCCTCTGTCGTCGGGGAAGTGGTGAGTTCGTACAGCAGGGCTCCACCGGTGGTGTCGTTGTTGTAGATGGCTCAGCTTCTCCCCTCTTCGGATTCTTTAGGTCCTGTGGCGATTTCTGAAGTTCCAGTCCCCAAAGCCCTGCTTTTATGCAGAAAAACCCCCATTCATCAGCCTAGCTGTCACTCAAACATGCTAAGTGGTTAGCCGGGTGGCTCACCACTGGGCCAATCACACAAGAGTGCGACTTGAGTTGCCAAGGCAACTCAGTACAGGGTGCCTAATCCCCCTCCCACACATCCTGAGAAGCCCGCCAAAAAGTGGAACAAAGGGCTCGACTTGGGTTAGAGTTTCAGAGGCGAACACAAACGCCATTTTAAAACCGAGTCCTGGCAAAAAGACCCAACAGTGAAATAAATATTAAATAACCCGGCGGCATCTTTAACATTGTACCAAAAAGTGGTGTGTTTATAATCAATGGGAAAATCCCATAGGAAATATTCTGGTGGAATATTTCGCATGGTATCCACTGCCACCAGCCAGAAACTCGACAAGGGGGGACTGGACAGTGCCCCCTTGGAAAACAGACCCAGGGGCATTCGAATTGCCCCTACCAGAACTTCCACAATATGATGGTTTGTACTGGTTCTGTTCACAATTTGAGACTAGTAAAGCCAATGGAGACTTTACATGCCCTGGGAGACAGTAGTCAGTCCCGGGGTATGGAGTCTATGTTTGGGGGTCACTATGACACCCCTGTGTTACTGCACTGAGGATGCTGTGTAACACACATAGCAAAAACACATGAAGCCCTATGGAGTAAAAGACCCCATAGCCCATAAAACACATTTACATTCAAAGGACATGCTCAAATCATGCCTAAGAGTGGGAGAAAAAGAGTCTCACTCTTAGCAGGAGAAAAAAATAAACCCCAAAAATCCAGCAAAGCTGCTGGGGGACTCACTAGGGTTGGGAAATTAGCCTTAACAGAGAATTCTCCCTAACACGCTCCCACTGAGAGACTACCACAATGAGATTGCAGAAGCCTGAGGAACCTGAGCGAGCAAGTGCCCCACGTGAATCGTAACAAGAAAGATACAGACCCTTTGCATTTAGACAAGGTTACGGGAACCTGAGAAACCCGAACGGACATGCGCCCTTTGTGAATCAGAGTGCAGGAAATATGAACACTTTGTATTAAGGTAAGGAAAGCCAACAAGGTTCTGGGAGCCTGAGAATTCCAGAGTGGGTAAGAGCCTTGTGTGAATTATGTGAAGCAAGTCTGTCAGAATTCCGTAGGACTTTGGGAAGTCCAAGAGTCAGGAACTTGTGATAAAGAGAATTGTGATGTAAAGGAACCTGGAGAGGTGTTGAGAAAAACCCTTGTTTTCCAGAGGAAGGGGGAACCATAAGAAGGAACTTTTATATTGAGTAACAAAGGCTGCAAGAAGGTGGAAAACTTTTTTTTGTTGCTATTTTAATGAACTTGGAATTACTGGCATATCAACCTGTGCCGGCCCAATGGTGTCTGAGGGGCAGGTGGTGAGACCCTGACATCAGGCCAGCACAACCAGGAGAGACCGCTTGTCACTGTGCTGCTGCCCGGGTGAGTCTTGTGAAGAGAGAGAGATTGAGAGAGACTCGGGAGTATGCGACTGACTGAAGCACAGCAGGCAGAAGAAAATATATGAAGCGGCACGGAGCAGAAAAGAGGAAAGAAAAGGAAACTAGTAAAAAAAGCAGATTGAGAGAAAAGTAACAATACTGAGAGAAAGTGAGAGAAAATCAGAAAGCAGAGCGTGCAAGGGATGCAAAGGAATAGGACTATATCAAAGAGGGTGTGAGTGACCCGAAAAGAGAGAGAAGGGTGCAAACTACCCAGCAGAGTGGAAAAGGTGCCAGTGGGCACGGAAAGGTTGAGAAAGTGCAAGTGTGCACGGGAAAGCAAGAAGGAAGGTGCCAGTGGGCCCGAAGAGGTAAAGAAAGTGCAAGTGCGCAAGAGAAGGAAAGAAACGGGCCAGTGGGCACGAAGAGGAGAGTGCAAGTGTGCAGGCGAAGGAAAGAAAGGTGCCAGTCAGCACCAGAAGGAAAGTCAAGGGAAACAGAGGGGAAAAGAAGGGGCACAGAAAGCCCCTGAGGGAAAAAGTCAAGAGCAGGGGAATCAAAGAGAGGGGTTAAGGCTCAGAGTGGTCACGCTTAGGAGGAGAAAATAACCTGGCATTTTTGGAAAGTCTCTGATGCTAATCCTTTGAGAGAACTGTATATGAAAAACAAGGTACATCCTGACAAACTAAACTCGTATTTTCTTTTAAGCTCAAGAGGGGCCTAAGTTTGGGGAAGGTAACCTTGAGAGGCCCAAGAAGTGTTTGTGTTTGTGCATGAAAGAGGCCTAAGCTTGGGGAAGGAAACCCTGAGAGGCCTATCAAAGTGCAATCTTGACTATTTTGTGTTACTGAAGGAACTGAAGCGTGGGGAATTGAACCCATGAGGCATTAAAGATATTGTTTGGACTATGGAGAAGGTCCTATGAACAGTCCCTTTTGATTGAACTCATCCCTTTGAAGCTGTCAAACCTACCGTTGTTGAGAAGACCACCTGATACCAATTCTGGTTTCCAATTTGTGTTGAGCCACCACCTTTTGTTTTTGTCAAAGAGTCAAAGAGTGAGGGCAAGCATTGGTTTAGACAAAGATAGATTTTTATTTTAGACTTCTAAACTTCAATGGCCCTTAGAAACATCAGCTAAGGGTACCATTCCTTTAGTGTTAGGGCCAGTTAGGCATTACGCAAACCCATGAACCTTTAGAAATAAAGGTTTTGAAGCCTTATCTTTGAGTCTTTGTCTCTCTTGAGAGCATGCCTGTCTCACACATCTCTCTTCTTCTTTGGTGTAGCCCACTTGGTTTACTTCCCTGCCAAGTTCTGTCACAAGGAAGTTGACTCGTAGGATTCTGCTGGATTGGGTCCCTGACGCTGGTTTCTCTCCCCCCTCTCTTTATGTCACCTTGGCTGCTATGCTTGCCAAGTATTGACATGAGGAAGACAGTCCTGCTTGTTATTTTCATACCCGGTTTTTGCCTCCTGTATCGTCCATCCCTTACCGGTCCCATGCCTCTCCCATTACCTTCCTCGTTCCCGGGATGCACATCCGGTTCTTCCTGGGGCGTCTCTTTCCTACTCTTTGTGCTGTGTGGGCATCTCCGCGTCTCTGCACCTTCACCTCGCAGATCTCCTGCCCGGCCCTTGGAGCGACTGTCGGGACGCTGCCTCTTGCGTTCGCGTCACTGTTAGCCAGCCTCGCATTACCATCTGGAAGCCGTTGGGGGAAGTAGTCCCGTTGTCCTCTTGACTACGAGAGCGGATTGCTCTCGGCTCCTTCCTGGCCTTCTCAGCGTCTCCTTCGTGCTTCCCAGGATTCACAGTGTCTCGCTCTGGTTGGCTGTGTCTCTCTGACAGGCAATCCTGCTTTGTTTTTTATGGCGTATAAGGAACCATGCCTCTGTGGAAGTCTATACGGCGGCAGTTCTTTCTCGGTATTGCTCTTCATTGTTCCTGTGTCCCACCTCATCCTGGTATTTGGATTACCTATGTTTCTGATGCTCTTCTTCATCTCAGTACTTTTCAGGACCTTGAGTAAGTCTACTTTACAACAGTACATAGGTTTACTGTCTACAAAGAAGTTAGCAGAAAAGGGAGAGGTTAGAGTATGTGGGGGGTGTGACGTTCTCAATAGGGCTGTACCCTAGATGGTTGTCCTTCTCCCTAGGGTGGGTAGTGCCTCACCATGAGATCCTCCATCATTATACCACCCCCCAGGGGGACAATCGGTTAGTGGTCTCGGGGAGGAGTGAAGATATGTAGTGAATCATCACAGTAACCCTAAAATAAAATAAAAATAAATAACACAGATCTGCTTTTCCACCTTGACTACCCTTGTGGCTCTTCACCCTCACTTTGCTTCCACTCGCTTCCGCTCCTTCTCTCTTCTTGCTCCAATTGCATGGAATTCTCTTCCCCCGGACATTCGAGAAACAGTCCACATGGATTTGTTCAAAACCAAACTAAAAGACTACCTCCTCGCCTTTGGGTTACCCTTTAGCACTCTTAACCTACCTCATCTGCCTGCTAGCTAACATTTTTCCCTTGCCTCTAACCTCCCTCTGTCCCTCACTTCCTCTGCCTCTCCTGTAGCGTTCATCCATCATGGTCACATCCCGAGGTTAGCTGGCTGTACTGCCTGCCTGCACATAAAAATGTTCAATGTTCGTTGTCCTTAATCCATGTGTGTCTACTTATGTACTGTCCCCGGTGACTGTTCCATTTACTCCACTCCACTACTTGGTCAAAATGTTCCTCAAACTCACCCCATTGTAAGAAGCTCACTGCTTCCTTCCAAATCTGATTTTGTATCTATTGTACAATCTTTTATGATAAAAAAGAGCATCGTTCCTCCTGTATATAAATAAATGAATAAAACAATGTAGTTATGTCAGAGTGATGTTGCTGTGGTGTCTTATGGAATAGTCCATCTGAAATTTTTTTGAAGCCTGCAAATAAGATATCATGATGATTGAGCTCATTTAAAGAATTTTCTACCCATAATGATGTATTTACATGTCTACTACAAAGTGAATGTTTATGAATGTGCTTTGAAATGGGTCTGTTCCTTCCTTTTGTCAGTGGTGAAGATGCAGCTGAGGAACATCACTTGAACATCACCAATCACTATCGATGGTCCCCGGTGGCAGTAACTGTTGGCTTGTACACTTCCCTGTGCCAGTACTTCAATGAGAATGAAAAGCGATGGGAGACGGATGGCATAATTGCCCTTGAGGACACCACACCGGAGCAAGCCGTTTGTCTGACCACCCACCTCACCTCTTTCGGGGCCAGTCTCTTTGTACCCCCCAGTTCGGTTCACTTCATTTTTCCTGTGAGTAGAAACAGCAGGACCGGGCAGGGTGGCTGGTGGGTAGATTTGTTCTTTGTAAACTTTCTAAACTTTTCACTTCTTGCCCCCTGTGAGCATGTGAGTGCCCCCCACCCCACCTCTCGCCCTCATGAGCATGTGTGTCCCACCCACCCCACCTCTTGCCCCCCGTGAGCATGTGTGTGCCCCCCATCTTGCCCCTGTGAGCATGTGTGTGCCCCCATCTTGCCCCCGTGAGCATGTGTGCTCCCCCCACACCACCTCTTGCCCCCTATGAGCATGTGTGGCTCCCATCCCCCTCTTGCCCCCTTGAGCATTGTGTGTGCCCCCTCCCCCCTTTCCCCCTATGAGCTTGTGTGTGCCCCCCAGGCCACTCTTGCCCCTCGTTTTGTACCTCTGTTCTCCCGTTGCCCTGCCTTTCTGTTCGCCCTTGTTGTACCTCTTCCCTGCCCCCTGCAGGAGCTGTCTTTATACATTTTGTTCATCACCACCGGGATTTTGATCTTTACTCATTGTCTCATGGTGTTTCACCTTTCCCATCCTTCATGCTGGACTTCTACTGCATTTTGAACTCATGGTGGCACTTGTTTCATGCTTTGGCCTTACTTATCTTGAATCCTGGTCTGCATTTGATTGTTCTCTGGCATCATTTTGTGTTATTTTTGATTCCTGCAATTGTTATTACTCTCCCACTGATCCCCTGTTCAGTCCTTGTGCTCCCTATTCTCCCGTTGGCTTGCAGTCTCATGATGACTGCCCACTTCTTTCCCTCTTCTTCTGTCCCACCCCCTTCCTCCCTCCACTGTTTTCCCTAGCACTTATGCTACTCAGAATATGTAATCTGACCTGTTTTGATAGCTTCTTGTTTGTCGCCCCCCCCCCTCATTTGTTGTCTCCTACCTCTCCCCCTCCGGCACTATCTGAAATGTCGCCAGGCCTAGTACGATAGTTTCTTGTTTTGTTCTTCTCCTTCTCCCTCACTCCTACCCCCCTGACCCCCCACCTCTGGTTATTTTCCGGCACTAACTCATTTGTCGTCAGGCATAGTAAGGTAGCTGCTTGTCTTTCTCATTCCCCTGCCCTCCTCCTCCCCTCACCAAATGTCAACAGCTCTTACTCTATCACCTATGTCTCTTGACCTGATTGACAGCAGCTTGTTTGTCTCTCCTCTCCCACCACATTTGTTTCTCCTACCTCTCCCCCCAGCACTATTGAGGATTGCTGCTTGTTTTGTTCTTCTCCTTCTCCTTTATTCCAACCCCCCTAGCCTCCCCTCCTCTTGTTAAATTCCGGCACTACCTCCATTGTCTTCAGGCATAGTAACGTAGCCGCTTGTATGTCTCATTCGCCCCCCCCTTCATTGTCAAAAGCACTGAAATTTCGCCACGCTGATTCTGATAGTTATTTTTACATTCTGATTGTATCAAGGACTTGTAAGATTGTCACTGTATTTTCCCATGTTCCCTCCCTGCCTTGAAGTGCTTTGAAACACATTGTGTCTAGGCGCTATCTAAATAATCAATTCAATTCTAATGCGATGAGCTGGAGAAATTCACATACGTTTATACATATTGTAATCCTTTTGAGGTGAAGCAAAGGGAAATTGCAATGATATTTATGTTAGATAATCAATTTTTTACAGGTCTGAAAAACAGCATCACAGGGATCGAAATTGGGATTTGTTGACCAAGAGTAAAAAGCAGCTCCTGGGTATCCGGCATAACCATTTAGGCAGGCGCTAGTACAGAGTGCGCAGCAAATCTAACTTTGCGCACAATGCAAACTCTATGTTTTTCTCCATTTCATATTATCCAATATGCTCTAAATGTCATTAATTGTGTTCTTTATTGTCCTTTATATACATTCCCTAACATCCATAGTTAATATCACATAGCTTCATTTGTATGGCACTACTTGCCCCAGGAGTCAAAAGTAGCTCCTGGTAGCTGTAGGCTTCCAACTAACCAGGTTCCCTATGGCTATAACCAGGAGTTAAATATCTCCCAGCTCCTGGCAATTTTCGAACCCTGCATCAACATCCTTATGGCATAAAAAATATACTGTTTTTCCTACTGTTTTTCCTAAAATAGGCGGGGAGTAAGAAAAATAAATTGTGCTAGTAGTGCCGAGTTAACAACAAAATCATCGGAAGAAAAAAAGAATTGCAAAGCATTATTAGAAACAATGTACAAAACTAGACGTGTGTGGGCCAGTAGTAGGCGAACATAGCTAAGTCTCCCCTCTCCAATCCTCCAAACTCAATACCTAGGAGCACACAAAGTGGAAAACCCTGCTCTCTAATTACCACCCCAACTACAAAAAGGTATTCAGCAAAATGATCTCCAATCAAAAAATGCATGGAACGCAAGGCATCTATTAGGCATGTCTATTTGTGTGTCCCCTGAACTTTTTCCTAATTTTTGGGAGGATTTTGATCATTTTCACAGTGATTTCCATCAAGAGCTCACTATGGGAGGAGGAAGTGGGAGGACCTATTTTATGTATGTGACTCTTTAAAGACCCCTCTGGCTACTAAAGGTGGGGGCTACACCAAGGTGCCCCCTAGTCTCTGAGGGCAGGTAACCCTGCCCTGGCATTTGTGCTGCTTCTGGCAGGTGGCAGTAAACCTTACAATGGCGGTTGCATTTTGGCTCCGAGGAAGCATTATTCCCTTTTGGAGGCTTTAAAATGGAGTCTAGTTGTTTGCAAATCTAGTATCCAGGCAACCATATTGTATTGCTATTGTGTGATTGGGTGGTGATACTGAATTACCATGTAGGGTCATTTCTGATCGGACCTCTGGCCAGGAGTTCATAAAGGGAGTACGGTGTGTGTGCATGTGATGCGTGGTAGGAAATAATTTCTTTTTTTAGCTTTGCCATCAATTTCAAAGAGTCCCCTAACCATACCTGCAAATGGGTTGTGTGATAATTGACTGATTTCTGGGAGCAAGAACCCTTTTAGACCCATTCCCTGACTTAACTCACTAGCTTTGGGAACACTGGTACATCCTTATGGCTAGTTGGGGGGGGGGCTTCTGTTGTCCGTTTAAATCCTTTTTGAGTAGAAGTAGATCTCCCTGTAGAGAGTGCTGAAAGGAAACTCTGTTTCCACTTCATTTTCATTTTAGTGTACTTTCAGTTGTAATATTGGTCAACGAACACTGCACCCTTTACCCCGATGTGAGACCGAAAGCTTCATTGACTGACCTCTGCTGGATTGGTCTTTTCCCCTGTCACCAATAGAGAAAGTAGCTTCGCTCTCCACTGTCTCCCTGATGTGGTGCTAGACAAAAACCATGCTAAACAAGATGTTGCCCAACTCGTGTGCATGGTGATGCGTGGGCATATGTTAAAGCTCATCTGTGCTTTTGTGGGCTTCACGCGATGGATTGGCAAGTGAACAAAACATGGTCATCAGATTGAGGAGCAGTTGTGACTACTGAGTTAAAGTAAACAGTGGTGTCCTAGCCAATGCTTTATACAGCTAATTTCATGGCTTGGATGGCTAACGCTCCATGTGAATTATAGAGCGTTTTTTGCAATATGGTTAACCTGGTTAAGCAGGTTCCATGTAATAATGTCCCCTAAAAAATATCGCCATGCAAAAATATCGCCGAAAAATGGCAGTTTTTTGTGGGGACATTATTCCGATGGAACATGCGGGGGACACCCCCGCAACTCCCAACCCCTTTTTTTTTTGTTTGGCTGCCCCTATCCCCATATATATGGTCACCCATATAATATCGCCACAACCTTTTCCCGGCGATATTATGTACGGCGACCATATATATGGGGATAATATTACCTGATACCGTTAAGCAGCCATAAGACATGCTCTGTATTGTTATTATCATTGTTGTCATTTTATGAACCTTCTCAATACTCTGTTGAAACAAGCAGCTATAGTCTTGTCGGTCTAACCTTAACCTTGGACCATCCATGACCAGATATGCTAAGTGAGAACAGCCACCAAACGTCCGTTAGTGAGTTGATTGGAAGTCATTGGCAACTGCAATCTCTTTACGTTACTGAAGAAGTACAGAATAAAGTAGGTCATGTGTGAAAGCGCTGCTATGCTGTAAGAACAGTCAGATGCGAGAGGATTCAAGTTTGTAGTAGGATGCGCCTGCACGGTGGGAAGGATGATATAGATAAGGGACAAATAGTGTTATTGGTAGTAAGCAACCATGCACAAGAATGCCAAGGGACCTCTGGTTTGTGGTTAGTAGGTTTGTAAATAGAGGGAGTTTTACTATCAACTATATGACGTGACAGAGATCTGACCTGGTCAGATAGGAGATGGGACCCCTCTCAACCTGGGGCAGGAGGCCCATGAGGTTGTTTGCCAGAGCCAGTCCTATCCCAGAGGTAGAGTGTGGGAGTTGGAATAGCCCCTGTTTCTGTCCCCTCTACTTGTGCCTGGATAGACATGACAAGTACCACTTGCCACCCCATACCTGCTGTACAAAATGCTTGCCAGTGTGTGTTGTTTTCTCGTTTAGGACCGCGCAACCCAGAAATCCTTGTGTCAGGGCAACGATCACCTGATCCACTGGTGAGAGAGCTGAGAACAACCAAGCAGCGGAGCAGTGCATGTTGACAAATGGCAACCCGGTGTCTCCAGACCTAAGAACTTGCAGAGGGACTGTGTCAATCGCGGGTTGCCGTTACAGAACTCAGACAGTGTTCAGAGACCAACGCGGCTACAAGTTTTACGACTAAATATGTGTTTTACAGGCCGCCATTGCAGAATTCAGCCAGCCTTTTTTCAAAGACCACTAGTTGAAATTGATTGTGTATTTCGTGGACCTGCGTTGCAGAAGGGCGTTGGGCTTCAGAGACATTTTAAAGTCTTGCATCTGTATGCCACAACCCAGGGGAAAGACAGGCTAGTGATTTGCCCGGAGAACCTGTTGGGTGCCAGGACCAATGGAAGTGGTAAAAGGAGTGTGAAGGGGAGGGGGGAAGAGACAAGGCAGTTTGGGTTGTGTGGGTGGGGGTAAAAGGAGGAGGAGGTGGCCCTAGAGAGCGCATGTATAGTGAGTGAAGAGAGTGCCTGAGATTAAGAGTAGGGGTATATGTGTGAATGAGTGTACCAGGTGATTGGGAGAGTGAAAGATGGGTGACTGTGAGAGAAGGAGGGGTGGAATGTAGTGGAGAAGGGAGGGTAGTAGAAAGAGAGTGAAGTAGGGAGAATAGTGGAGTGGAGAAGGGAAAGCAGTAGAGAAGCAGGAGACGGAAGAGCATTGGAGGGACAGAGAGAGGTAGAGATATGGACAGAAGGCAGAGAGTGGAAGGAATTGAGGGGAGAAGAGTACAATGAAGAGAATGAAAAGAGAGAGAGAACATCAGGTCAAGAAGTACAAGGTCGTGAAAGGGCAAGGCTAAGTGTGACCTAGGTGATTGGAAGGCATCCCTTATTGAGATCCTTTAGTCGTTGTGATACCCTTGTTACCCCGTAGACATTCCTGGAGGAAGCAAGATAGAGAAGGAGTAACCAGCCAGATCATAGGCAGTAGGGTTTACCAAACTCTAGTGACTTCCTTGGGCTGCAGGGACACCTGGATTGGGTGGGAAAAGCCCACACGAGAAGAGAGAGAGAGGGACGGCCTCTAGTGAAAGCACATTTAAAAAGTAAAATGAAAACCCTTGAAACGGCTTTGAGATTTGATGTGTTCGTGAGACCGTCTTTGGCAATTAGTACCTGCAAATTTGAAGGGAATCTCGTGTAATGGTGTGAGTACTGGGACATTTGGTGTCAAAACATGGCAATGATGTGAACACATGGCCTTTTGTGGCAATAGCTGGTATGTTATGGTAATACCTATCAGATGATGTGAATAATAGACCTAACAATTAGCTGGTATATGGTGAATGCATAACGTGGAAATGAAATGATATTTCATTTATATCGCGCTTGTACACAAGTGTTTCAGAGCGCGACCAGGCAAAAAGGGAGGGGAACAAGGGAGAACAAAAAAGAAAACAGCGATCTAACTAGGCCCAGTGACATTTAAGTAAGCACAAGTGCATGGAAAAGGGAAACGGGGAAAGTGCATGGAAGGGTGGGGGGCGGTGTAAAGTGCAGAGGAGAGAAAACATAAATAAAAATTAAATAAAATAAATAATAAATAAGGGCGATAAAGCATGGTAGTGCAGCCAGCAAGTGGCAGGTGAAAGTTAGTCAGAATGGTATATTTGATAAGTGCAGAAGAAAAGTGGCAGGGGGACTGTAAGGGTACAGATACAGAACCCTAGTGCAGAGGTGGGCCTGGAGGCAGTGCAGGAGGGTGGCAGGGTGAGCAGGTACCTAGGCCCGAATGACAGAGGGTGGCAGGGGGCAAAGGGTGGCAGGGGGCAAAGGCAGGGGGCAGGGGAGAAGGGGGCAAAGGCAGAGGCAAAGAGGAAGGTCTTCAGATACTTCCGGAACCAGAGATAGTTTTCCTCAAGATTCAAGGTGGCCGGGAGGCTGTTCCAAAGGGAGGCACCAACCGAAGACACAGATCTACCCCAGCTTGTTTCTTTGTAAAACGACTAACCCTGAGGGAGTTAGAAGTAGAGGATCGAAGGGCTCGAGAGGGGAGGTATTTATGGAGGGATAGTTCAAGGTATTTTGGACCCAGGCCCCAGAAAGCCTTGTGGACAATGCACAGGGATTTAAATGTAATCCTTGCATCCACTGGGAGCAGATGAAGGGATATCAGGACTGGAGAGTTAAGATCCCAGGGCTTGAGGCCAAGGACAAGTCTTGCAGTCCTGTTCTGGATTAGTTGTAGAGGGCGGAGAGTGGAGGCAGGTAGATTTAGATAGAGGCTGTTACAGTAGTCCAGTCTGGAAAGAACCAGAGCTTGGGAGACAGTGAGCTTTTGAGGGAAGGAGAGGAAAGGCACAGTACCTCTAAGGAGGTGAAGTAAAAAGTTTGACTTTTTGGAGACATCAGAGATGTGTGCGGAGAAGGAAAGTGTAGAGTCAAAGATAGCACCCCAGGTTCTTAGCCGCGCAGGTGGGGGTAGGAGGAGGGCAAAGGGAGGCCGGCCAGAGAGTGAGAGGAAAAGATGGAGATGGTGAACCAATAAGGAGGATCTCGGTCTTGTTGGCATTTAGACGTTGGTGGCACACCAGTTTTGATTGGCGATTAGACAATCAGAGATGAGAGAAGGAGAGGAGGCGGCTGAAGGAAGCCTGAAAATTAGTTGGGTGTCGTCAGCATAGCACTGGAAAGTTTAAAAAAAATATATATTTTTATTATTTTATAAACAACACTTCAAACATTACAAACATTGAGGACTTCCGTGTTTAAGCTTCACAGCCTTACATTACAACCTTCCCACCTCCGGGCAAGCCCAAAACATGTGTAGCATCCCAGCTTCCTCCTCCCCGCACCAAGGGCATTTCTGTATCTCCGGACCACCAAACTTGGCAATTCTGCTTGGGGTCAAATATGCTCCATGAGTGACATATAGTTGGATATGCTGGAGCCTCGCGTTTCGGGACACCTTCTTATAGTACCTTTGGGCTTTATCCCATTGCCCATCTGACATGGGTTCTCCCACCTCCTCTTCCCAGTCTCGCCTCAGTTGGAGCAGCTCCTTCCCCACCCTAGTCCCCAGTAGCTCATATATGCGAGATATTTCATGCCCACCCTCCGAGATATCCTACATCGTCTCCCATGGTAGCATCTGGTTGTTCCGCAAGCACTGCCTCAAGCCAACTTTCTCGCACCCGTTTAATGATTCTGGAATAAGTAATATGTTGGCCTTTATGCACCCCTGTGTCCTCTGTTAGCCTCTAAAAGTCCAGTGCCTCCCCCTCCTACCATATATCCCCAAGGGTAGCCAAGCCCATCGGTTCCCAGTATCTACAGACCCCTTTTATCATTTGGGAATCTTCCCCGCATAGCGCCACTAACGGCACCTGCATGGAGAATGGGGCTGGGTTTCCCACCGTTTGCCACGTTCTATGCCAGATTTCCCAGCCTAGCACCAACAGTCTCGCAATTTCTAGAACCTTTGGTTTAGGCAACCACACTGTCTCTCTAAGGAAGTAGGGAGCAGGGTCCCTACACAACAGCCTGGCTTCAGCCATTTCTTCTTCCGACAACCACCTGGCCACAAATTGCAGCTGTCCCACCAAGTAATATAACTCAAAATTCGGCATGTTTATACCCCCCCTGTCACACGAGTTTTGTAATTTCCAGAGGGCCACCCTGTTCCTGGAATTGTGCCATATGAAACCCCTGCACAGGCTGTGGAGTTTGCAATAAAGCGCTTAGGGATCGCATACGGGATGTTTACAAAAAAGTGTAACAGTCTGGGCAGGACTACCATCTTAATCAGAGCCACTCTTCCCATCATGGCCAGGGGTAGTCTGGACCAAAATCCCATGCTATTCTTAATACCTTCAACTGCCTTTTCCGTATTGTGTTTATGTTCTTCTCCTGTCGTGTGGTATATGTCAATACCTAGGTATCGAAACGCCTCGGTTCGCCAGGGTATTGGCAAAACCGGTAGGCTCCTCGGTAGGGGGCGTCTATACCTCCCCAGGGGGAACATGCTGGATTTCTTGGGATTTACTGCTATGCCCGAGAGGGTAGCGTATCGTCCCATCACCTCCAGGACATATTGTAGGTTTTCCTCTGGGAAGCGCAGGTATAAAAGTATGTCATCGGCATACAATGATATGAAATGCGACCCTCCCACGGTGTGGATCCCTATCTCCCCATATTGTTGTTTGAGGCAGACTGCCAATGGCTCCAACGCAAGGATATATAGCATAGGCGACCAGGGGCAACCCTGTCTAGTGCCCCTGCTAAGTTACCATTTGTCAGAGATTATGGCACCCGTTTTAACCTTGCAAATGGGGAACTGTATAACATTTGACCCACCTCAGATACCCCGGCCCCATCCCGTATTCTCTCAGAGTCGCTAGCAACCAAGGCCCTCTCACTGAGTTGAAGGCCTTAATTGCATCCAGCGAGACAATTACTAGTTCGCCGGGGTCCTTCTCTGTTTGGTCGATAATGTGGTGAAGTCTCCTATGGTTGTCAGTTATGTTCCTGCCAGGAACATAGCCTGTTTGGCCAGGGTGTATCAGTCTGCCAATGGCTCGCTTAAGCCTGTTTGCCAGCACTGCTGTGAGGATTTTGCTGTCCTGGTTAAGCATCGATAGGGGTCTGTATGACCCACAGTCTGTGCCTGGCCTACCTGGTTTTAAGAGCGGGATGATCACCGCCTCCCGTAGGGACTCCGGCAGCCTGCCGCGCTCAAACTCCTCATTAAGCATGGCCAGCAGCGGGGGGATCAGCTCTTGTTTGTATGTTTTATAAAATTCGCTAGGGAGCCCGTCCGACCCCGGAGCTTTGCATGTGGGAAGCTGCTGGATCACTGTCTCTAGTTCTTCTGAGGCAATTGGGGCGTCTAGGTCTGCCCGTTCCTGATTGTCCAATGTAGGCAAGCCTATGTCTACTAATGTTTCCTGGATCTCTTGATCCATTTCTTCCCCTGGGTCCTCATAAAGACGTTTATAGTATCTGAGGAACTCTTCGTTTACTCCCTCCTGGGTATCCCAGATCTGGCCCTTGTCCCCTCTGATTTCCCTGATCACTGGTTGTGATGTTCCATTTTTATATAACCAGGCCAGCAATCTACCCGGCTTGTCTCCACCCGCATGCTGTCTTTCGACATATTTCTTGTAGCACAACTTACATAATCTATCCCAGTGCTCACTTCTGGCTTGTTGTAGCAACTTCATCCTCGCCTCATCCTTCCGAGAGGTGCCCCCCTTACACATTATGTCTTCCAACTCCCTCTCCGTTTCCTGCAACTCCCATTCTATACCCCCTTGGAGCCCTCTGGATTTTGATATGGCTACCCCCCCGCACTACTATTTAAATGCCTCCCATATGGTTCCCTCAGATTGAACGCTTCCAGTGTTAATGTCGAAATACTCAGTGATCGCCTCCCTCAGGTCCTCCCGAAATCCCGAGTCCTGCAGGGCCTCCGCCCTAAGCTTCCACGTTGGGATTCACGCTGTAGGGGGTTGGTGTCGCCACTCCAGGACCAAGGGGGAGTTGTCCGAAAGCACTCTGGCCTTATACTCCGCACCTGTCATTTCTCCTACTAACTCAACAGCAGCAAACATATAATCCAGCCTTGTGTACAAGTTATGTGGGGCCGCGTAATGTGAATACTGCCTGTCTGCCGGGTGTAGCTGCCTCCAAACATCTTCGAGTGCAAAATCTCTCAGCAGGGCCTGTAACGCCTTTGCGGCCGGGGTGGGTTTGTCTAGTTTACCATCTGATCTATCCATTGTAGGATTTGATGTACAATTAAAGTCCCCTCCCAATAGGATCGCACCGCCCATTAGGGGGCTCATTTTGCTGTATAAAGACCTAAAATAAAACGCTGTATCTTGGTTAGGGGCGTATAAGTTTATAATGCTCACTTCCTGGTTTTCCAGCATCCCCCGCACTACTATCATTCTGCCTTCCGGGTCCGTTGTAGACTGAATCAGCTGAAATGGTACATGTGGTGGCACCCATGTAATAACTCCCCTCACGTAAGCTGAGTATTTAGCTCCTGTGATACTCCCTTTCCACTTTCTCTTGACTACCTCCAGTTTCTCCCTAGTAAGGGGGGTTTCCTGTAATAATGCTATGTCAATCCTCATCCTTCTTAGATACATCATAACCTTGTTACGCTTCAAATATCAATTGAGGCCCCTCACATTCCAGGTCGCCACTCTAAGGCTACCCAACACCATCTATTGGGTATCCCACCTCCCCTCCCAGTTTCCCCTCCCGCCTGATGTGACACCAGAATTGGCTTGTTCCCCTCCCGCTCCCAACAAACTCCACCTCCCCCCTTTCCCCAACTCCAAACCACTGCACACAAGGCCTACCCTCCCCCCACCCCACCCAACCCAACCCCAACAAATGCCCAGCTCCATCCCTGGATCTCAGTCCCCCCGTGTTTGGTCCTGCCTCGGAATGCCGGGGTCAGGAACCTGGCAGGGTGTTACCGGGCTACCGGTGACCTAACTAAACTTCTCGTTGTGGGGATATGAGAGCTGGCTCTGGAAGGCTCCCACACTAATCAAGGTTTTTCATGCTAACGGATCATGCATACATGTATGGCCCTAGTCGCACCCTCCTACAGGCTATATCCTGTGCTATATTCAAGTCCCATTGTCTTAGGCTGTGACACCACAGGTGCCACAGACACATGTTACTTATCTCCGCCTTCTCCTGTCTGGATAGCCGATTCTTGGGGGCAGCTCTGCGTGTCCAGCCATCCCATTGCGTCGTCCGGGGTTCCAAAAAACAAGGTTCTGCTCTTGTGGAACACCTTCAGTTTTGCCGGGTAGATCAGCATATACTTGCGGCCTGCTTCACGCAATCTTATTTTCACAGTCCCAAAGTTCATGTAATCCGGGTATGCAGTTGTGTTTGCCGACCCCCTCTGTATTGTGTTCAAGAATTTTCTCCCGATCCCGATAGTTCAGTATCTTGGCTATCACCAGCCTAGGGGGGGTTCCCGGCGGTGGCCTCCTCATCAGGGACCTGTGCGTCCTTTCCACAGCAAACCCCTGGGTCAACACTCCCCCGGTTATCTCCTGCAGCAGCATAGATTCAATATACTCCGTGGGTTGGATCTCTCAGTTCCTTCCGGCAATCCAGCGATACGAATATTATTCCTTCGGGCACGGCCATCCACCTCCTCCGCCCTACTTTCCAGATTGCCCATGCGTTGTACTAGGGCGTGAAGTTCCGATTTATGAGCTGCGCAGTCCGCTGTGTTCGGGGCCACCTCTTTTTCTAGGTCACCCGTGCGTTCTGCTAATGAGCTGACATCTTGCCGGAGAAGATTTACCTCCTCTTGTACTGCCCCGACTTTGAGCTCTAGTGCCGCTTTCAGTTCGTTAATGGCCAGTCCCAGTTTAGTCTCCCATGCCACTTTCAAATCAGCAATCGCAGCAAGAATCTCCTGGTCTTTGCCCATAGTATCTGTGCCCCCAGCGGGGGTCTTGTCTTTGCTCCTGGCTCCTTATGCACCCGGCGATGTCCTGGCGTATTCGTCAAGTGTGGGTTGCTTGCCCTTTGTTCTTAAAGGTTTGTTAGTCATCGTAATGTGTCAAGGACGTGTGGGCAAGCCCCACCGCTAGTGGCCCTCGGCCTTAGTAAAGATAGACTGCCATTTGTGTCAGGGCCCGGCCAGACCGTGTCAGGGGTGTCCTTGAGCTGCCTGTTCTGCTCCTGGAGTGGGCTGTGTCGCACACGTCCTTGTGTCTCCCCTCGGTGTCCACCATCGGAGATCACCACTCTAGATGCCTTCCGTCATACCATCACTCGTGACCTCTGTCCCCTGACCATGTATGGCCCCCAGGTCTCCTGGGTGCTCGCTGTGGTACACTCCCCAGGCTCTCCTCCCCTTCTTGTGCAGCTACATCCAGTCTGAACTCCACAGCATACTTCCGGCTCACACGAGCCCGCAGGGGTCCTTGGGCTGTCTGCTATCTTCCAGTATTTCGCAGGCTATGTGCTAGCCCCTCAGTCCTGGCATGGAACTCGTGTCCCTCTGGCCCCTCCTGTTATTCCTTATTCCAAGTTCACATGTGCGCCGGGTCCTCCTCCGCTTATGGCTTGATGTTAGCACTGTTGTGTGGGACGGTTACAGCGTTCAAACGTTGTGCAGCTTACTGCCGTATGCTCCAGGGCTCGCATATCCTCTGCAGCGTTCGGTCTTGCCTGACGCCTTTCGCTTGTTCTTATAGTCGCTACAGCGTTGCCTTCCACAAAGTCGGCTTCAATCACAGCCCGCCTTGGATCCTTCGAAAACATATTCACATATTTTGCAATAGTCGGAGGGTCCTTTCAAGGCAGGCAAGCGTGACGGGCTTCGGTCCTCTCCGACCAACATTCCTTGAATTGCCTCAATGTATCCACTTCTCTTCTCCGTCCGCGAAGGACGTTACTGTTATTTACAGTTCATACATCCACAACATCCATCGGCTGTGGCTGCAGTTCGTTCTGTCCCATTTACCGAGGGCAGGCGGGGCTCATGTCTCAGCTCTGTGTGCTGGGAGCCGTGTTTCCCTTCAGTAATATCCAAATGGGCACCCTTGTGTGGCGAACAGCTCACCCTTGTATAGGGACCCTACGCCAGCAGTCCTTTTGTAAGTGTCTATCGTTCATACTCGGTTATGCGCACAGTTGGTCCTGGGCACCCCAGGCTTGATCCTTTGTTGCGGGGCCCGCCATTTTAGATCTGCACGATCTCAACTTCTTCCTGCTTTGGTTGCTCACAGTCTTCGTCTCGTCTCGTTGTGCAGATGTCTAGGCACTTTTCTTGGTGCCCTGGGGTTCATATCCATGATCCCAATGTCTGGGCCATCAAGTTCCATTACAGAGTCACTATTTTAACGGATTGTAGTCGGATCAGCAGGAGCTCCTCCGAGAGACTTCCTCTTCACATGGCTTCCTGGCCACCTAGCACTGGAAAGTTGAGCAGAAAATGGAGATGCAGTAAGGGATAGTTGCCAGGTATTGGTTGAAAGGCCAGGGCGGCAGGTTAGACCCCTGGAGGACACCACATGTGGAGAGGGAGATAGAAGATAGGAAGGACCCCTGTTGTACCTGAGAGGGTCGATCAGACAGAAAATAGGTCCGCCAGGTCAGAGTCTGATCAGTGATACCCAGGTTGTCACAGAGATGATTGAGCAGGATGGTATGGTTGACTGTGTCGAATGCAGAGGAGAGATCAAGTAAGATGAGGACAGAGGGTATGTTAGAATCGAGGTTGGAGAGCAGGTCTTCACGGATGTTCAGGTGAGCAGTTTACCTGCTTCTGGCAGCTCTGAAGCCAGCTTGGTGGCCATGGAGGGAGCCAACAGAGTCGGAATGGAGATTAAGCTGAGAGATGGGCAGCTTTTCCAGGAGCTTACCCAAAAAGGGAGTAATGGAAATTGGGCGGTAGTTTGCCGGACATGATGGATCAGCAGTGGATTTCTTGATGAGAGGATGCACAAGGGAGTGCTTAAGAGGGGATGGGAAAGAGCCAGAGGCAAAGGAGAGGTTGTAGAAATAGGTAAGGGCCGCTGCAAGGGTGTCAATGTGGTCCTTAATGGTTTTAGAGGAACAAGGATGGACCTATTTTGATGAGGTTTTCATAGATCGGACTTGTCTAGCTACCTCATCAGCGGAGAAAAGACGAAATGAGGAAAATGGGGAACAGTGGGTAGCTGAGGGAGGGTCAGCAAGCTGAGAAGGAGAGGGAGGAGGGGGAGCAGAGGAGGGTGGCCAGGATGTCCTGGGTTTTAGAGATAAAGTGAGAGGCAAGGGCATTGCAAAGAGCCTGGGAGGCGAGAGGAGGGGTGAAGACTGCAGCAGGGTTGGCCAGCTCCTTGCAGATTTTGAAGAGTTTGGCCGAATTATTAGATGCCGCAGAGACGTGGGCTTCTATGTGGACTCTCTTCTTAGTGCGGACAGCAAGTCAGTATTGCCTTTGGAGCAGGCAGCAGGCCAGTTTGTCAGAGGATGAGCAGGAAGCCCTCCATTTCCTCTCCGCCGCCCTACACTTCTGTTTAAGTGTAGCTAGGTCAGAGTCATATCAAGAATTGCACTTGGCTTTGGACTTCAAACAGATCCTCATGACGGGGGCAAGAGTATCTAGAGTAGCAGAAATAGAGGATTAGAGAAGAGAGAGGGCTGTGTCAGGGTGTGAGTCAGCCTGAGGTGGAGGAGGGGGGGAGAAGGAGGTTGTAGGGAAGGACTCGACTGACACACGCCTCATGGGCCGGGTATCCAAGAAGGTGGGTGGCAATCTAGGAGTGGACTTGGCTTGGGGGGAGGAGATGGAGAGATGAGAGGAGAGGAGGCAATGATCACTCCAGGAGAGAGGAGTGGTAAGAGGGGTATAGAGTGGGAGGCTGGATGAGATCAAGACATCAAGTGTGTGCCCAGCCAAGTTAGTAGGGCCGAAGGGAAGGATAGAGAGGGAGAGTGAATCGCAGAGGTCGCGAAAGAGTGCTGATGAGGGACGGGTAGAATCAAGATGGATGTTGAGGTCACCAAGGAGGAGAAGTTTAGTGGTTGAGGCCAAGAGGGAGGAGGAGAGGTCAGCCCACTCAGAGAGAAAAGGGGTGATTTGACCAGGGGGCCGGTAGAGAGTAGCAACAGTAAGAGAGTAGCTAGGAGAGAGAGAGAGAGCCTACAGACTAGGCATTCAAAAGAGGAGCAAGCTTGAGTGGGAATGAGAGAGGCAGGAATCCACTCAGGGAAGATAAGGGCTACACTCCTTCCAGGCCGCTTGGATCTGGGGGCTGAGAGGATCTTGTATCCGTCAGGGAGGAGAGTGTCAAAACTTGTGACAGAGCTGGCCGTGAACCATGTCGCGGTGAGACCGAGGACATCAAGGTCGAGTTCTTCTAAGAGGTGACAGATGTCAGAGGAGTGTTTAACAGCCGAGCAAGGATTGAGTGTGGCGAGATGGAGAAGGTTGGCAGCCTTAAAGACTTTTCCGGGGAGGGGTACAGATCAGAGGTACCCCCTGCGGAAGTGTGGAAGGAGCTTGAGATGGGGCAAAGGAGGAAGTGGAGGAGGGCAAGGTACCCAGTGGAAGAGAGTAGGGGACAGCTGGAGATGTGAGGAAGTTGATGAGGCGAGGGAACCGCCTATCAAAGAGGAGGAGATTAGCCTGAGGGCCTTGCACCATGACAGTACCATTTAGATAGACGTTAATGAAGACTCTGGAGGAGTCAAAGCGATCCATACATACCTCCCAGTGGGTGTTACCATTAATGGGAGAGGAGGAGACAGGACAGAGCATAGAGATCATAAGAGGGGTCCAGAAATCTGGTGAGGGAACGAAACATAGTATGTCAGTGAGGGTTTGTCTGGCAGAGGCGCTGAAATAGGTATCAGCGATGGGGAGACCTGGGTTGGAAACCAAGATATCCTTTTTGAATTTCTTCTTACCAGACTTAGTGAGAAGGGGAGGAAAGTTGATAGAGAAACAGTTGGATTAGATAGGAGAAACAGATAACACCATGGGCAGGTAGAGAGAGGAGGCAGTAGGAGATATATAGAAGATCAGAGGTATGGAGCGGTCACTGGGCTAGCAGGTTAAACACAGCCAATTATGATTTATGGAAACACACCTAAATTTGACTTTCCCAAACACACCCAAAATTTGACTTGCCCAAACACACCCAAATTTGACTTGCCCAAACACACCCAAATTTGACTTGCCCAAACACACCCAAATTTGACTTGCCCAAACACACCCAAATTTAACTTTCGCAAACACACCCAATTTTGACTTTCCTAAACGCAACCAAGTTAGAATTTCAAAGCAATTGCTAAGCCACCAATAGGTAAAAGTAGGATTATAGGTGAATGCTTAGACGAGAGCATGTAGGGAAGACCAGTTGAAAACAAGAAGAAGGTAGAGTGAAGGTCAGTGAGCTGAAATTGAAAGGGTAGGCAGAAGCAGAGAAACAACCAATAGAGGGGGAAGTGAGAGAGTCTTGGAAGTCCAAGTTCATAGTTGAGGGAGCTGGCAGCCCCAGGGAGGGTCAGGCTGTTGTAATAGTATCATGTATCGTCCCATTAAGCGGACAGGGAAGCTGACATGGACCTTAGAAGTGGGCCTTAGAACAACAGGCCGGCTCCACATCTCCCGGTCCCACCAATCCGATTTTAAAACTCTTTTTATTGTTCACCGGTGGTCTCAACAGTTACAGCAACGTTATCCCATCAATACGCACAAATCAACAAGCAAATAAAGCATGTACATTTAACATCATGTGGACATTTCATCGTCTGAGAGCAACTCACACAGGTAGGTGCGGAAGGGGCCCCATATGTCTTTCCGTCGGCTTGCCCCGGTACAGTCAAAACATATTGTTCCTCACATTCGTTGATGTACGTAAGTTCACGGAGGAAGGTGGCCACGGTTGGCGGTGCAGGTGCCTTCCAGGCTTGTAGGATACATTTCTTTGCCACCGCGCATGCAACATTAAATAGTCTCCTGGTTTTCTCCGAGCACTTGCCAATGTCTCCGAATAAGTATTTTTGGGGGGTTAACTGCGGGGGTAGCTGTGTGATTTCAGACATTTCAGCCACCTCCCCCCAGAATCTCAGAAGAGCAGGGCATTCCCAATACATGTGAAAGGAGCCCGCATGCTGGGCCCCGCACTTAGGGCACTCCCCCCCGTGCTGCCCAAGAAATTTTGCCATTTTGGCTGGCGTGTAGTGTAGTCTGTTTAGGAGTTTAAATTGTATCAAGCATAATCCTGCGTTTAACGAGACCTTTTTCGTGAGTGCACAATATCTGTTCCATTTGTCTTCCGGGATAGGCGTTCGCAAGTCAGACTCCCATTTATCCTTAACCCGGTTAATGGATGGAGTGTGGGTCTGTACTGCCCCATATAGTTTAGAAATGCCCAGCCCGGCCTTCATAGTAATGAGTTGTGTGCAGGGGTGCTGAGGTGGTTCATCTGGGAACATTGGCCATTTTTTCTGAAATGCGGCCCTCACTCTATAGTATTGCAATGTTTTGAGTGGCCCACCCCCATTTGCTCTAGCAAAGTCCACTCTGGTTACAAATTTACCATTAACAAACATATCGCCCACCTTCATTTCCTTGTGAGGATCCCAGCTTTCCTGAATACTCACATCAGACGTAGGGGGGATACTCGGGAAATTCCACAAGGGGATCTCTGGATTGTATGGCGTTTCCAGCTTCAGTCGCTTAAATACTGCTCTCCATGCCCTGACCGTGCAGCTGACTGGGTCATACTCGAATGTGTCTTTGTGAC
Organism: Ambystoma mexicanum; assembly: GCF_040938575.1. NCBI lineage: Eukaryota > Metazoa > Chordata > Amphibia > Caudata > Ambystomatidae > Ambystoma > Ambystoma mexicanum. The sequence continues at coordinate 331,254,449 of NC_090924.1, read as the reverse complement.
GTGAATTGAATAGGATTGACTGGATGTCTGCCGGGAATATAGTTTGTGCTTCCACCCAAGTGTGTGGTGTTTCCCCTGAATCCTGGTACCAATACTTTGCAAACTGTGCCTAGGCGACCAGATAGTAGAGCTCAAAGTCTGGGGCCGCTATACCTCCGGTGTCATAGGGCTCTGTCATTTTCTCCCACCCAATTCTAGCCGCCTTCCCGTTCCATATAAAGGCTATCACCAACGACCGTAGTTTAGAGAAGAAGTCTTTGCCCGGCCATATGGGTATATTCACAAAAAAATATAACAGCTTGGGGAGAGCTATCATCTTGAGTAGGGCTATCCTGCCGTAGAGCGATATAGGAAGGTGTCCCCATATCTGTAACTTAGTGCTCAATGTTTGCAGCGCCTTCTCGTGGTTGTCCGCATAGAGGGTTTGCCTGGTTCTGGACACCAACACCCCAAGATATCTAATGTGTTGATCCGACCATTTAAGGCCACATGTGTTCGTAGGGCATTTAGTGGAGGGTGTGAGCGGGAATATTTCCGATTTGGCTGTGTTGATGACATATCCTGAGTAGTCTGCAAACTCACGTATATCTGCCATAATGGGTGCTATGTTTTGCTCGGGTTCGCGAACGTAAAGTAGTGCATCATCAGCATAAAGTGAAATCAACTGGATAGAACCTTTCATGTTTATTCCCTTATCCCTATGTCTTAGCCGGACCGCAGCCGCCATGGGTTCAATGGTTAAAGCAAACAGGATGGGCGAGAAGGGGCATCCCTGTCGCGTGCCCCTGCCTAATTGGAACAGCTCGGAGATGGTTCTTTTAGTGCATACCCTGGCTCCTGGAGCAGTATAGAGCAGTCGTATAAATCTAATGAAGGCAGGTCCCACCCCAAATGTTTCCAGCACTGTAAAGAGGTATATCCATGACACGGAGTCAAACGCCTTTTCGGCATCGAGGGCCACAGCGGCAGCGTTCCTACCCGGGTCGATCTGTGCCATTATGCTAAATAATCTGCGGAGGTTCAGCGCGGTAGATCTCAGGGGAATGAAACCATTTTGATCGGGGTGGACCAATGTGGAGACCAGGGGCAACATTCGGTTAGCCAGCACCTTAGCAAAAATCTTAGCATCAACATTAATGAGCGATAGGGGCCTATATGATGACATGTCATTAGGTGGGCGTCGGGGCTTGGGCAACACAGTGATAATGGCCTCTCTCATCGTCAGGGGCAGTATGCCACTTTCTAGGGCTGCGTCCCAGGTCTCCAACATCACGGGAATTAGTTCCATACGGAACTCCTTATAGAATTCAACCCCTAACCCATCAGAGCCCGGTTCTTTGCCCGATGCTAGCCCCATGATTGCCTCACTTACTTCTTCCGCAGTGATAGGTTGGTCCAATGCCATTGTAATATCGAGTGGGAGCTGTGGGAGCCCCAGTGACGCCAGGTATGTTTTGATCTCAGCGGTCGTTTTATTATCTTTATTCGTGTATAGTGTTTGATAAAATTGGGCAAACTCCCCATTTATACCATCTTCATTTGTCTGTACCTCACCAGTAGCACCTTGTATGCTAGTGATTGGATGTGGCAGCCCCTCGAGTTTAATCAGGTTGGCCAGGGTTCTACCCGCCTTATTACCCTCACCGTATCTACGTGCTCTACAAGGGGCCGCTACACATTGTATTTCTCTAGCTGCCAGATCGTTGAAAGTTTGGATATGTTTGTGAATCTCGGCCAAGACAGTCCTATCGTGTGTACGGCTATACTTCCCCTCTAGACGGCTTAAGGCGTTCTCGACCTCCTCTAGCTCCTTCCTTACTCCCTTCAGGAGACCAGCAGACCTCGAGATAATTGCCCCCCTGGCCTAGACCTTGAAGGTTTCCCACACCGTAGAGATCCGTACTACCGACCCAATGTTATTGGAGAAGAACTCTGTTATTTCTTCACGTAGGGACTCCACCACGCCTGGGTCACCAAGTATCCCACCCGGCATTCTCCATCTCCTGGCGGGTCTGGAAGCATCTTTCACCCTAAGCTCCAGTGTAACGGGAGAGTGGTCGGACAGTGTGCGGGGCAGGATTTCACAGCTGTGCAGTGTCTCTGATAGGTTCTGCGACACGAAGAAATAGTCTATTCGCGATTCACTATCGTGGACGGAGGAGTAATAGATATAGCATCTAACGTCTGGATGTAATGTGCGCCATGCGTCTACCAATGCCATTTGCGGAAGTAGCTGCCCCAGTGTCAGTGCCATTTTAGTTGGTGTCCTTATTTTCGTGCTGGATCTATCTGTCACCGGGTCCAGGGCCATGTTAAAGTCCCCCCCCATATTATGGAGGAAACATCTAGCTTATTGAGGGTCTCATATATATTTAAATAAAACTCTGAATCATCGATGTTGGGGCCATGAGTATTTACCAATGTGACTTGTATTCCCGCAATCTCTCCCCACACCAAGACGTATCTGCCCATCGCATCCACCTTGTGACCCGCTACCCAAAACCCCGTGCTGGGTGAACTAGAGTGATGACTCCCCTGGACTGGGAAGAATAGTTCGTGTAATATCATGTCTTCCCCCATTTGGGCAATATATTCACATTGTCAGTGCCCATAGCATGAGTCTCCTGCAGCATCACAATCTGAGGGCAATGTCTAGACACATAGTTGTTAACCTTCCTGGCCTTCATCGGGTTATTTAAACCCCTCACGTTCCAAGACAGCAATGGTATTCGCAGCCCCCCCGCGGGACTGCCCCCATGTGTAATGTCACTTGCCATACAATCAACCAATTCCTGTATTCACATGACGGGAACGACCACCGCAACTGGAAGACCACTTAACCTTCAAACCAAGTTCAAACACGGAACAGCTTACCCCCCTCCCACCTTTCGCCCATAGCTCAACATAGCTAACTATTACCCCAGAACCTGGCCCCCCACCCGCATCATCTCTCCCAACTCGACGATGCTGCCCATGAACACTCATAACTCGCCCTGCGGGCTTCCTTGCTGAGTTGGTGGACCTTTCCAAGGGGACAGCTTATGTTGCCACCTGGCCGCCCACGTCGGAGGCCCAGCGGCCCAGTAATTACGGAGATCGGTCCAGTCCAGTTGTATTGACTTCTTTAGAAGGACAAAGAAACATAGTGCCCCCGCGGGGGCAGCGCAGCCTCCTTCGTCGGCCAAGTCTGTTCAGTCTTCGCCGGGGTTAGGTCTCGCATTTTGATCCACATTTCGGTCCCTGGGGGGCAACGGAATGAAAGCCTCCACATATGCCATGGCGTCAACAGGGTTTTCAAAGAAATGGGCCCTCCCGCCGTGCTGAATTCTCAATTTTGCAGGGAATATTAAGGCGTAGGGGACACCACGGAGCCGCAACTGTCTTTTCACCATCTCATAAGACCTGCGTTGCGTTTGTATGTTGGCAGAAATATCTGGATAAATGTGAATTCTGTTCTCCTCGTATTGCAGCGTGCCTTTTTCTCTGGACAGCCGGAGTATTGTATCCCTGTCCCTGTAGTTCAGGAGCCGCGCTATGATGGTACGAGGCGGAGCGCCCGGCTTCGCGGTCGGTGCAAGAGTGCGGTGAGCTCTTTCAACAAGGAAGTGGTTCGAAAGGGAATCTGCCCCCAGCACAGATTTTAGCAGTTCCTCCACTTGTTTTTCTATGGGGCCTTTGCCAAATTTCTCCGAAACCCCGACTATACGAATGTTATTCCTGCGAGACCTAGATTCAAGATCCTCACACTTATTCTGTGTTTTACGCAATTCGGTTTGAAGTAGGGCAATGTCGCGGCCGTGCTGTGAGAGTACATCTTTGTTTGAACTTATTCTGCCCTCTGCCTCAGTGATGCGTGCACTTTCCTTCTCCACTCTCGCTTTCAGGGAGCCAATGGTAGCCACAATGTCGTCCAGCTTGACGTTGACAGCCAGGAACCCATTCTGCACGATTGTTGCCAGGCGATCTAAGGGGTCGGTGTCTCTGTTTTCGGATGTTTGTGTCGTCTCTGCTGTTGTCACCTGCAGCTGGGAATTGGTAAAGGAATCCATTGGGCCGTTTTTTTTCCCCCTTGCAGCCTTCTTCTCGGAGCGGCCCATTGGTTACAGCCACCAGTGTTAGGTGGATTGTGTTCTCCCAAATATGTATGATGAGTGCCCTCAGAATATCGATTTGCAGCAGTTGGTTTGTTATAACATAGATGGGGGATTGAGGTTTGTCACGACCCAAGTGTTATTGAGCTCTTGTAGTTTTCGTGGGAGCACCAATTAGGGCCAAGGGGCACATCACTACCGCAGCCTCTGTGTAATGTCTTCCACCCCCGCGTTGCTGCCGAGTCCGGGCTGCCCGGGCCGCGCCCCACCAAACTCTGAAGCCCCACCGTCACCCAGTTGCTAGTCTGTTGGCAGTGTTCCTTTACCACATTGCGCCCCAGGGCTCACGCGGCCCACAGCTCTGGGTATACAGTGGTGTGGATGAAGGGCCCGGCCCGCTAAGCCCAGGGAGTGGACCCGTTCTTTCGGGTTGCTGTGGTTCAGGTTCCCCCGTCCCTGCCGGGCGTTGCCAGGATCTAGAAATCACTCACCGCGGTCGCCAGCCTCAGTGCTCTCCCCTATATGCCGGCGAGCTTTCTGCGGCGCAAAGCAGCACCGACCTTGTCGTTGCGTGTATCCCGGTGTACACGGGGACAGGTGCACCTCTCCCGAACGTAGTCCTCGTCTCTCCCGCGTTGCGGCAGCGAGCCGTCTCCAGCAATGGGCAGAGCTGTCAGTGTAGCCACGCGTGTCCCTGTTTCGGCTGGGGCTCAGGGTCTCGGCGTCGGATGTCTGCCCGGCCGTCTTCCGCCCCGGACACAGATCAGGCAGAGGGTCGGGGCACCCGTCACATGTCCTCCTCCCCTGCGTTCCGCTCGCCTCGCCAGCAGTGTTCTGGCTGGACCTCCCATGCGAGGGGGGTGTGTGTCGCTGCAGACCCCAGATCAGCTTGCACGCTCCCTGTCCGGCGCGGGGAGGTCCGGGCCGTGCCCCCTCATAGGTGGGGAGGCGATGCAGTGCGCCGCTGCTTCCAGCCTGCGCAGGGGTGAATGGGCTGCCCCTCCCCCGCTCGGCCTGCCTGAGTCGTCAGCACCAGGCTCACGTGGATTCTACGTGGAGCTCTCAGGCGGCTGCGTCGCAGCCCCACAGTCGCCACCGCTTCACACACGGATATCTCCGTTATCGCTGAGCCAGCGCGGTCCACGTTTTCAGGATCTCTTCATCAGACTTTCCGCCGCAGTATTCAATGGTCAGAAGTCAATCAACTTGGAGCTGGGAGGATGAATTTGTTTCAAGGATTTTTAACGAGCCAGAGCTCTCCACCTAGGCGGCCATCTTAGACGTGCGCAACAGCGCCCCCCCCCACCAATCCGATTTTAAAGATGCAGGCAGCCAATCATCTGGGCCAAAGGCAGTCAGCCCAGAATGCAATGAAAATCATGCAGCCATGTTGGAATGGGTTAATGGAATGTTTTCCCGATAAAGCAAAATGGAGGGCAAAGCCTCTCAGCAGAGCAAATCAGGAGCACAATGCAGCAATATGCTATGTGAAAAATACGTGTTTCTGCACACGTGCTTCTCTTAACATGAGCTGCAATTAGATGCGCAAGCAGAAAAGCACTTTAACTTCTTCCAAACTTTCATTTCTTTTCTTGCTTTCTTTCTTTTTTTCCATTAATAAAAACTAAGTGCAATTTCTTGACTCACATTCACAGAGGGGTGGGGGCAGTGGCAGAAGAATGGAATCCACAGGCTTACCTAAGTAAAATGATCAACTGCTGCTGGATGCGTGCTTGATGGAAATCACGAACATCTGATTTCCTGATGAAAGGTGCACGCTAGGTCCAGAGGCTTCAGCACAAACAGCTCATCCAGGTGGAGAGGCGCGCCGGACAGCACGCGGTCAGAGGCAAATGCAAAAGCAGCTGATTCTGATTTGAAAAGAATGCGCACAAGCGTGAGGGACACCAGCCTGATGTTGGAGGAAACAGCAGATGTGAAGTTAAAGATGCGCGCACGAGCATGAGGACCACTGGCCATGGGACACAATACGTCCGGAAGAAAGGGAGCGCATGAGCAGCGCTGGGTCAGCAGGAAGCAAGGTGTCTATATAAAAGCAAAAAACTAACTTTGCCAATGCTTGCTTTTGCTGACTTTGTAACAGTATAAAAAGAAACGGGACAAAGACACTTTGAATAACAATGAGCATTAAAGTCTGCAGTACCCTGCAATTCCATTGTCACTTTGTAGCAGAGAGCATTGTGACGTGTGGAGATGGAGTGAGCATTTGCCTCTGATAGCAAGATGCCAATGGAGGCGGTGCAGGGGACTCGGGACTCGGGAAGCAGCTCGTCTGCTACAGGCTCAGACTATTTTTGATGAGCAGCTCGTTTTATCGGGTGGACTTGTCACCAGTTCAAGTAAATAGACAGACATAGTAATCAGTAAAGAATTGTCACTCTTGCATGAAATTGAGAAATATCAAAAGAGGGCGATTTCCAAGTGTTGGGAGGAGCATTTGCTCCAGAACTACCTTGACGTCAAAAGTATGCCAAAAGGCTTTCAAATAGTGACTACTCCTTCATTTAAGGACCAAGATCCTGTCATGCTGGAAGAATGGGGGAAAGATAGTAATGAATGTTCTGCATGTTTTCTCACGATATTAGTGAAATATGCTAAGTCAGATCGCACAGCTGCCTTGAAATCTATTGAAGTAACAGAAATTCAGCATCCACTGAAGATGGTAATAAATTGAGATCTAATATTGATGCTAATCTGATTGCCTATGAGGAAGATGTTAAGCAGCAGAAACACTGAAAATTCATCAGAGATAAATGATTTTAAGACCGGGCGAGAGTACACATTTGCCAAAATGTTTGGTGCTCTTCTCAACGCTCCAAAGCCTCCTGCACAATCAGCAGAGTCCAACAGTGTGGCTTCTACGTCTTCTGAGTCAGATGTAAATAATTCTGAAAATGATGAGCCTACCATCACGTTGAATTTTTCAGACGAGATGTGGCTCCTGCCTCAAGATGGAAAATCTAATAAACGAGGCAGGGCCGCGCAAGATGCCGAGAACGCAACTTGCCGGTTGGAAGAAGACACAGCGGGGCCAACGTGGGCATTGAACAAAACAGAGATTCTCAGAGCAGATTTACTCACTTTGGAGCATGGGGGAAGAAGCCATAATTGCTTATACCATGCAAGTTATCAATCTTTCATTACATAAGCTCACCCAATCGCAGACTGATCTTCTTAAATTGGGTGTTACATTTTGTACCATTGCTGCTTTTGATTATGTCCAGACACGTCTTGATTTTGATCGGTTCTTCAGGACAATCAAGTTAAAAAAAATTTATTGCTACCAATCCAGCTAAGGTTTCCAGAACTATACCTCAACAAGGTCCAACTGACTTACTTATTTCTGGTATTGAGTCTCTAATTGACTTGGCTAGCCTGGCCAAGCTCCCTTTTGACCCAACTAATATTTATCTTGAGGAGTTCGATATCAATCCACATTGGTCTGGTAGCTCACATCTTAAATACAAGCCTAAATTCAACTCTCCTTTGTTTATGGGAGGTTGCATGGAGGCTTTCCATGACTTATGCTTAGCTGACTTGTGCAAATTGGGATTGCGATCCACTTCTTCTCATAGTCGCAATCTTTCTCAGTCCCAATCTGAGTCCTTGCGAGAATTACAATTTATGACTCATGCTGTCATTAAACCCTCAGACAAGGGCTCCAATATTGTGTTGCAAGACTGTGCGGACTATGTGGCTGAAGCTATCAGACAGTTACGTGATCTCTCATGTTACCTACAATTGCATACTAATCCCTTTGCCAAGATTCAATCTGATTTTATGGCATTGGTCACAAAATGATGTGAGTTGGGGATTCTTGATGAAGATTTGGCTTAATTTCTCACCCCTGCTTTCTTCACCATTCCCACTGATTGTTTTTTACCCAAAGTCCATAAATCTCTTATTCGACCACCTGGTAGGCCTATTGTTACTTTATATTGCTCTTTGTTAGAAAATCTGTCCTGCTTCATTGATTACACTTTGATTTCCTCTGTTTCTGTTTATTTTTTACTTCATATCAAAGTGGTGCCCTGGGAGGAGGGTTTCATTTTGGCTAGTTTGGATGTGGTTTCTTTGTAATCTTCCATTGATCATTCGGTGTGGGTGAATGCATGTAAATATTTTCTGAATGCTCACTCCTTTAATTTGTTTTCACACAGTACTATGATTTTGAAATGTTGACATTCTGTCTCACTAATAATATATTTTTATTTGAGAATGCATTTTTTCATCAAGCATGAGGGACCGCTATGGGCAGTACGTTTGCTCATGGGTATGCCAACTTTACCATGGGTTGGTGGGAAGCCAGTGTTTTGTCTGATATTGTCTCTGAGCATTTCCCCCAATCAGATTGTAGCCTGGTGGCGTTACATGGACGATGTTTTCATCATTTGGAAGGGGATCCAGTCTTGTTGGGCTGATTTTATTAAAGTGAATCACCACGATTGTTGTAATTTGACTTTCAAAGAGAACCATAGCACTTGTGAGATAGTGTATCTTGATGTTGCTGTTTATTTTCATGATGATGGTTTACACACATCAGTGTATAAAAAGCCCACCAGCTCGAGTCTCCTTTTACATGCCACCAGTAGCCACCCGGTTAGCTGCAAATACAGTATTCCGTATGTGGAATTTGTGCGATACTGGAGAAATTGTTCTGACATTTCTCAATTTGACAATTGCTGTTTCAAAATATCCTCACACTTTTTAAAGCAGGGATATTCTAAAGGTGTGATTGACAATGCCTATGTTCAGGCCAGAACACTGACATTTTCTCAATACTAACAGACTTGACAAGGAGGCAAATAATGATTCCAGGTTCATTCTCACCTACACCAGTGCATCCAAGAATGTTCGAAAAATCATTCAGGGACATTGTCATGTGTTAAGGTTGGATAAGGACTTGTCTTCATTGCTTTCATTAAGCCCCACCTTAACTTTTAGGCCCACACCTTCCTTCAGGGATAAAGTGGTGTCCAGCTTCTCCAGCATGGGGTCTGGCATGGATTCACATGCTCATGAATATTCCCCGTCGTCAGGCTGGGAATCCTCGGTAAAGAAAAAACCAGTATCAGTTTCGTTTCTGATCTGTCTTTCGCAGTAATAACCAATCACTGGTCTCTGCGTCATACTGACCACAGCCAATGACTGCCCTCTACCTAAGCACCGCCTCTGGCAGCCATCTTCAGATTTTTACCGCACGTTCATGTGTTGGGATCCTCGTGCTATTGCTCTCGAGCGTTAGTGCTATTTTTTCACATTTTTTCTCAAAAAACTTTGTTTTTTCGGTCAAAAGAGCCTCAAGCTCCACCAACTCTCCATCCGATCAACGGGGACCCGTGTCGGATTCGTCTGCGCCCCTCAAGGGTGAAGATCTCGTCGAGCTACGCTTTTGGAGGACTCCAGAAGTTTCTCAGGCCCGGACATGGCCCAGGAGAAGGGAAGCTCGACGCCCGGAAAGCTGTTCAGGATCTGCCCTGGATGCCAGCTGCAGAACGTCTTTAAGGAGGACGAACACTCCTTTTGTCTCTACTGCTTACATGAGGACAAGACGCACGTGGAGAAGGACTGTGCGTTTTGCGGCAATATGTCGGAGCGGACCATGAAGGACCGCCATCAACGTCTCGCCAACTGGCTGGAAGGGAAGAGCCCGTCATGCGAGAAGAACAGGAAGAAATCCGAGCGGTCTTCTAAGACCTTTGAGGATGCCCCGGCGACGGGGGTCCAACACAAGGCCAAGCACCGCGAGTCCGCTGGCACCGGGAGCGCCGAACGGTCGGGCTCTACGGGCGCCAGGCAGGGCGCACCCTCCCCGGCACCTTCAGCCACGAGCCAACGCTCTGGATCGGGTAAGAGGAAGGGCGAGCACCCGGCGAAGCCCCTGGAGAGGCCCCGGTCGAGCTCGAAGGCCCCATCGGAGGGGGAGCGAGGCAGTGTCCCCCCCCCTCAAGGATAAGGCGGTGAGCGCACCAAAGGTGGTGAAGGCCTTAATCCATCCGGCCAAGCCCTCTATCGATACTGTCGCGGCGGCCCTGGCTCAGCCTGTGGAGGCTACACCAGTGGTGGCGACCTCGGGGCTCAGAGTCTCCCTGCCACCTCGGAGGGAGTCCTCTTTTGTGCCCATCGATAGGACCCCCGTGAAACCCCCGGCGGGGAAGAAAAAGGGGGGGCAGGGCGTCGTCGTAGATTCGACCTCAACCTCAGAGGAAGAGCTGATTGAGGTCTTAAGCCACGGCCTTGGCGTGGAAGAAGACCGGCCCGTCGGGATGGATCCCGACGTAGGTGACGACGACATCGCCCGTCGGATTCCACTCTGCCAGTGCCGCAAGACAACTCGGCGGCCATTTTGTTGGCTATACAGTCCTTATGTTCAGAGATAAGGACGAGACTACCGTTGCCGACGGAGGAACCCCTCCCGTTGGGGGATCCTGAACCGGGACCTTCTGGTGCTCCCCCGCCCAAGAAAAGAAGGATTCACCCTCCACCTCCACCCGAGGGGATGATACGGGAACTGACACGGCAGCGACGGGTACGGACGACGAAGTATACGACGAGGATCTACCGTCGTCATCTCCCACCAGGGTTTCTCCGCCCGACGAGATTGGATCGTTCCACTCCATGATCGCCAGGGCATCCGAGCTTTTCCAACTCTGCCCTGAGGAGAAGAAAAAGGAAGGATTCCTTTATCAATGGCGCGAGGCCAAGAGGAAGACGGTCCTCGCGGTGCCTCTACTGGACGACATTTGGGATGAGGGCCTCGCCCTCCTCAAGAACCCTTCCACGACGCCAGCTAGAAGAGACCGGTACGAGAAGAAGTACCGGGTCCCGGATGCGGCCCCCCTGTGCCTCCGGGCGCAGCCTACCCTGGACTTCGTCGTCTCCGCGGCGGCCAGGAAGAAAGCGGGGGGGGGGGGTGCGGCCTCCATGTCGACTTCCCCACCGGACGGCGAGGGAAAGAAATTGGACGCTATGGGACGCAGGGTCATCTCGTCTGCAGCGACGACGACTAAAGCGGCCAACGCCTTGGCTATCGTGGCCCGCTACGACAGGGAGCTATGGTACAAACTGGCTCCCCTGCTGGACTTCCTACCGGACGACAAGAGGGCGGATGCCCTGGAGATCCTACAGGAAGGCGAGGTGGCGTCGGACCACGCCATCACTATTGCGACGGACATCGCCGACACTGGGTTTCGCCAGTTGGGCAACGGCATGTGCCTTAGGCGGCGTGGATGGCTCAAGGCTACGGACTTCCGTCAAGACGTACAGACCAGAGTCCTGGACATGCCGTTCGATGGGAACAACCTGTTTGGGAAAACAGTGGACGATTCCCTTCAGGCCATTAAAACGGACACTGAGACGGCCCGGGCCCTTGGGGTTCTGCAGCAACGACGGACGCCCTTTCGGAGCAGCGGAGGCAAGGGCGCCTCCAAAGGTTCCGGCGGCGGTTTCTCCACCTACCGTCAAGCGGCCCGCTCGTCGTCTCAGGAGGCCTACAGAGGACGAGGCAAGTCTGGCAGACCCCGCCGTCGTCGCCAAGGAGGTCAAGGCGGCAAAGCCTCGTCGAAACAGGATTAAACCCGTGGGGTCGGGCCCCCACCGAAGCACCCCGGTGGGAGGCCGGCTGGCGAGCTTCGTCAGCGTGTGGGAGTCCATCTCCACCGACTGTTGGGTGCTGGACGCCTTAGCCCGGGGCCACGCGCTCGAGTTTCAAAGAAGGTGCCCGCGCGTCCCCCCTGTGGCCAGGAAAGAGCTTCACGTCCCTCAGCTTCTCCTGGAGGTAAAGGCGATGCTCAAGAAGGGCGTCATCGAACTCGTCCCAAAGAGGCTTCGGGGCTCCGGAGTTTACTCGAGATACTTCCTCGTGAAGAAGAAGACGGGAGGATGGCGCCCCATCTTAGACCTGCGACGTCTGAACAAGTTCATCAAGGCGCAGAATTTCCGGATGGTCACCCTCCAGCACGTCCTGGGGCAGCTGGAGGAAGGAGACTTCCTGTCGTCGTTGGATTTGGAGGATGCCTACTTCCACATTCCCATCCTAAAGGGGCACCGAAAATTCCTCAGGTTTGTGGTCCAAGGGCGTCACTACCAGTTCAAAGCCCTCCCCTTCGGACTACGGTCGGCACCCAGGGTATTCACCAAGTGCCTTGCACCGGTGGCGGCGCAGCTGCGCCGCGAGGGGATCCACGTCTACCCCTACATGGACGACTGGCTCATCCGAGCCAAGACGAGGGAGCTCGCCGTGGAGCACACGGCAAGGACCGTCCAACTTCTCACGGACCTGGGATTCTCCGTGAACTACGCCAAGTCCCACCTGGTACCCGCGCAAAACGCACTGTTTCTGGGAGCAAAGCTCGACACAGTGTCCCTTCTGGCCTCCCCGTCGGAGGAAAGGACCAGGTCCATCCTGGGCAAGGTACAGCGGATGTTGGTTTCCGACGCGGCCAAGGTGAGGTCCATCAAGTCCCTCCTCGGAATGATGTCTTCTTGCATCTACCTCATTCCCATGTGCAGGCTCCGGATGCGCCCGTTGCAGGAGTTCCTGGACGCGCGCTGGATCCAAACGACGGGCGGCTTCGACTAGAGGATCACACTCGACGAGAGTTTCCGCCGAGCGGTCCGGTGGTGGGGCACCCGCGCGCATCTGACGGCGGGCATGGACTTCCAGACCCCAGACCACCAGGAGACAGTGACCACGGATGCCTCCCTGGAAGGGTGGGGAGCGCACACCGAAAATCTGCACGCGAGAGGCCTCTGGCTCCCGACGGAGAAGTCCCTCCATATCAACGTCCTGGAGCTCCGTGCAGTGTTCTGGGCCCTCAGGTCCTTCCTTCCGTCCCTCAAGGGCAAGGTGGTGAGGATGTTCACCGACAACACCACCACCATGTTTTACATCAGGAAACAGGGCAGAACCAGGTCCCCAGCACTGTCTAAGGAGGCGCAGGACCTGTGGCATTGGGCAGTCGCCCAAAGGATGTTTCTGGTGCCGTTTCATCTGGCGGGGATAAAAAACACCATCGCCGACTCACTCAGCAGGGAGCTGCGCTCGTGCCACGAGTGGGAACTACGGCAGGATCTAGTGGATCGCCTCTTCCGACAGTGGAGCACACCCCAGATCGACCTGTTCGCGACGGCGACGAACTCCAAGTCCCGGAGGTTCGCCAGCAGGTTTCCCCAGGCGAGGAGCATGGGCGATGCTTTCTCGTTCCCCTGGGAGGGCCTGTTCCTCTACGCGTTCCCTCCTTTGCCACTGCTAATCCGGCTCGTCAACCAGCTCAAGAGGTCACGGTGCAGGATGATCCTCGTCGCACCTGCGTGGCCGAGGCATATATGGTTCCCGGACCTTCTGGACTTGTCAGCGTCCCCGCCAATCAAGCTGCCGGTGGACGCGGATCTACTCTCCAGGGAAGGAGGCGCCATCCTCCACCACGACCCGAAATCGCTGGACTTGCAGGCTGGCTCCTGCAGCGCTAGAGTTTGGAGGATACGACATACCGGCCGACTGCAGAGAGGTTCTTGCAAAGGCCAGGGCGTCCTCGACTCTTAAATGCTACGGACACAAATGGAAGAGGTTCTCTGTCTGGTGCCACGCACAGAAGATTAACCCTCTACGGATTACGGCTCCCCAGGTACTGCCGTACCTGCTGACGCTGGCCAAAGCTGGACTGGCACACGCGTCCATCAAGATTCATCTTGCTGCGATCTCCCGATACACCAGAACCACGCGCCGGACGTCCCTGTGGTCTCATCGTCTGGTGAAAGAGTTCATGAAGGGACTGTTCAGATCGTTCCCGCCGGTGAAGGCGCCGGCCCCGGCGTGGGAGCTCAACGTGGTGCTGACCAAGCTCATGGGACCTCCGTTCGAGCCTCTACACTCAGCCCCGTTGAAGTTTCTGTCGTGGAAAACAGCGTTTCTTTTGGCCATCACCTCCGCACGACAGGTGGGAGAGATCCAGGCCCTTTCCTGCAAGGCCCCGTACTTGACTTTTCACGACACGAGGGTAGTGCTCAGGACGTACCCCTCCTTCATGCCCAAGGTACCGTCGGACTTCCATCTCAACGAACCCTTGGTGTTGCCTGTGTTCTTCCCGTCGCCTTCGTCGCCGGCTGAGAGGACTTTGCACTCGCTGGATGTGGCTAGAGCGCTGAAGTTCTACGTGGACCGCACGAAGTGTTTTCGGAAGACGTCACAACTCTTTGTGAACTTTGGACCTGTCAATCAGGGGAAGGCTCTCTCGAAGGCTTCCATTTCCAGAGGGCTCTCCGGCTGTATCATGTACTGTCATCGGTTGGCAAACCGACCGCTGCCTGGCCGTCCGAGAGCCCATTCCACCAGAGCGATCGCAGCTACCACGGCGTTCCTTTCTGGTGTGCCCCTGCTGGACATATGCAGGGCTGCTACGTGGAGGTCGACGCACACCTTCACGAAATTCTACTGCGTCGATCGGGATTCCAGGGAGGAGTCCAGGGTCGGCCAAGCAGTGCTGCGCAACCTGTTCGCCTGAGGTGAGCCTGGTGAGGAGGTAAGATGCTTAATGTTGAGTTTGATGTAATGCTTAATGTTGAGCCTTTGCCACCTCCCGTGGTTGTGCATGTGTGTACTGCTATGTATTCTTTATTCATGAGCATGTGAATCCATGCCAGACCCCATGCTGGAGAAGGAACAAGTTACTTACCTGTAACTGTTGTTCTCCAGCATGGGTCTGGCATGGATTCACATGCGAACCCTCCCGCCTACCCCTCTGCGGCTCTTCACTTGGTCATACTGCCACTTCACGTGCTTCCAAATCTGAAGATGGCTGCCAGAGGCGGTGCTTAGGTAGAGGGCAGTCATTGGCTGTGGTCAGTATGACGCAGAGACCAGTGATTGGTTATTACTACGAAAGACAGATCAGAAACGAAACTGATACTGGTTTTTTCTTTACCGAGGATTCCCAGCCTGACGACGGGGAATATTCATGAGCATGTGAATCCATGCCAGACCCATGCTGGAGAACAACAGTTACAGGTAAGTAACTTGTTCCTTTTTACAACCTGTTCCCAAAATATCAGCACACAGTACATGGTTGGCTACTCCTCCTATTGGTTTTAAGAAATGCTATAAATGCAAGGTTTGTGCCCATGCCATTTCTTTGAAATAATGTCAACACCCTGTGACTGCTTTTCCTTGCAGTATCAGAGAGTCCATCACATGTGATACCTCCTTTGGGGTTTACATACTTTGCTGCCCTTGTAACAAATGGTGCATGGGCAGCACTTCGTGTAAACTTAAGGTTAGGATACTACAGCATCTACGAGCAATCAATACTTCACACCCATCTTGTCCCATGGCAAAACATTTTAAGGAACATCATAACAATTTCCTACTGTTAACATTTTTTGGTGTTGCACATGACGCCATTCATCGAAGAGGTGCTCCGTGGCCATAACATTTATGAAGAGCTTTACACCTTTCTTGGAGTCGGACTAGTGTGCCTTTTGCTTTTGGCCTCTTTGCGCTTTTGCTGATTCTTTCTCTGATCTGTTGCTTTTTGTTTTTTGCATTTTCCTAGGTTTCTCTGCTGCTTTTTCTTTTTCTTTTCCTCTAATTTCATTTCCCTGTATCTCTGACGATTATTTCAGTCATTTAGCTGATTATTGTCTGATGTATTTTTGAAGTCCTGGGGTTCATTGTGGCTTGTTCAATTATGCTCCTATTTCGGTTTGTTGATGTTACTGCAGTTTATTCCATTCCCCATTGTATTGTTCAGTGCTATGATTTATTTTACTGTGGTTTCCATTTTGAGCACAGGCTCTAATGTTGGCATGTCCATTTGCCTTTGGCCCTTGGTTTCTTCCCTTTTTTTTCCATTTTGGGTTTTTATCGCTGTCTTGCGTTTTATTTTATGGTCACTTTGGCCAGAAATTTGAATTCACAACAGCTTTATTGCATTTGGCAGCTATCTACCTTACAGGCAGACCATTTAGGCGCATTCAGGTTTTCCCATCATATTTCCGTGGCTCTTGCATTCCTGATCATGGATTACGTTCATGCCCTTTACGCATTTGCGCTTTATAGCTTTGCTGCTATTAAGATGAACCCTTTGCTATTTACCAATTTGTATTGGCTATTTTATCTTGGTTGTTTTTAGGATCAGTAATATATCTTGCATTTTGCACTGTTACCGAATACATCTGCTGCTACCTTATCATACATGTGCATATTGTTGAATGTTCTCTGCTAGCTTATCATGTATTTGTACATTATAGATGTAGAATTATTAGCAACCCTCATTTTTGGTTCCTATGGACATATGTACTTCACATTTACATGCTTGCACTGTTACTTTATTCAATTGCTGTTTCAGCACTCGCACTTTGAATGATGCATGTCCGTTTTACTCGTTTCTGTTGCAGCTTTGCTATCTATGTACATGCAGACTATATTCATTGGTCCAGCTACAATGTTCATTTGCATTTGTTTAGGCCTGCATGTCTGTTAACATGAAGAAAAAAACAAATATATATATTTTGTTTAATTATTTTGGACATGTACATTTATGGTAATTATGTTTTTGTTAATGCATTTTTACTTATTTTGCATATCTATAATGGTCATGACGTTTGTACCATTTGTACCATTTTGGTACTGATATCTGACCGTGTTGGGCTCCCTTTCAACATGCCTGCCTGTGTTGCTTGTGTGTCGGTGTCATGCCTGCGCCATGGGCGCACACATTGGCAACTATCATGGACTATTTGTTATTCATTTATCTTCAGAATATTCTTGGAACAACCCCTATTCACACTTTGGTCCTTAATTCCCATTTGCGTGACTTTGGTGCTTTCTTATTTAACTCAACTAACTACATGTACCACAATGCACCTTGCTACAGCTATCAATTCCTGGCCATTCCCATTCGTCAGCATTGGAACCACAATCCCCAGAAGCCCTAGCGATCAGTGCTGCTTCCACCATCTCAGGACCAGAGAGGGAGGAGGCAGATTGTATTCAGGTGTGCTGCTCCAGGTGCTGCCAATTAGCCTGCCTCAGTACAGGGCAGGGCAGTATTTAAGCAGCTGCCTGCAGGAGCTCAGTCTCTTGCATCAAGAGTCTCCCAGCCCCTTTTCTTTTGCCTTGAGCCATGATTTGTATGCTGTTCCTGCTTTATCCTGCTTTTGATCCAGTGCCCTTTCCGGGCTCCCTGCCTTGCAGCCTGCTTCCCTCTGCTGCCTACAGCCCTTGTCCTCTGGGCTCCCTGCCTTGCAGCCTGCTTCACTCTGCTGCCTACAGCCCTTGTCCTCTGGGCTCCCTGCCCTGCAGCCTGCTTCCCTCTGCTGCCTACAGCCCTTGTCCTCTGGGCTCCCTGCCTTGCAGTCTGCTTCCCTCCGCTCCCTGCAGCCCTTGTCCTTTGGGCTCCCTGCCTTGCAGCCTGCTTCCCTCCGCTGCCTACAGCCCTTGTCCTCCGGGCTCCCTGTCTTGCAGCCTGCTTCACTCCGCTGCCTACAGCCCTTGTCCTCCGGGCTCCCTGTCTTGCAGCCTGCTTCACTCCGCTGCCTATAGCCCTTGTCCTTTGGGCTCCCTGCCTTGCAGCCTGCTTCACTCCGCTGCCACAGTCCTTGTCCTCTGGGCTCTGTGCCTTACAGCCTACTACATTACTTTGCCTTTGGCCCTTGTCCTCTGGGCTCCCTGCCTTACAGCCTACTACATTCCTTTGCCTTTGGCCCTTGTCCTCCGGGCTCACTGTCTTGCAGCCCTGCTCCTTTGGGCTCGCTCCTTGCTGCCCTGCTCCTCTGGGCTCTCTGTCTGCCGCCTACTATCTCCCTCTGCCCTGTTCCTCTGGGCTCCCTGCCTTGCAGCCTATTACAGTCCTCTGCAGTCCACAACAGTTTACCTGCACCTTGTGCCATCCATTACTGCAGCCCTGCTTCCCTGTTTGCAGCCCCCCTGTTTCCTGGCTGCTGCTCCCTTGCTCTCTTCCTTGTTTGCTACCCCATGTTCTAGATCCCTGTCCTTCTCTTCCTTGAGTCCTCTGCCCTTCTCTTAGGTTACCCATTTCAGTTATACTGCCTTTCTTTCATTTCCTTCTGCTAGATTGCTCATTGACTTCCTTTTCCCTGGATATTTCTGTTCTTGTCTTCTCTTGTCTTATGTAGATCCCTTTGTACAGAGTATGACTGTTGGTTTCCGGCAGGCAACCTCTGCCTCTTCCCTTGTCTCGTTTTTAGTGCAAAAGACACCCACAGCTGTTGTTCCCAGCTACGAGCATACAGCGTGGGCCTCTTTAATAGCAATCTGTGCAGAAGGCTGGAGTTTCCTAAGGTCCGTGGAACACTCTTTCCCATTTCTGCATACACCCCAAGAGGGAATCCAGTTTGTTTGTACCTTTGTATTTCCTGCTACAGTTGCCTACTCTTCTTTCTTGTTGAGCTTCCTACTGTGTGTGTGCTTATCTGTCACCTTACATCATCACAGCCACCCAAACCCTATCTGGGGATCTGTGCCACTCTTGACAGAGTGCTATCCCTGACAGTCGGGTACTTTCTGCATTGCTGCCAAAAGGGTGAAGGGACTATTCTGTAGTTCTGTGGCTGTTAGCCACTTGAACCTTTGTGTGAACAAGCACCTCTGGTGCAAAACGTGTTACCCAAATTTTCTTTCCTGTTGAACCCTGCATGTTTTGCTTTTTTAAACATTGCTCATGTCATTAATCACTTTTTTTGTCACTTTTCAAATATATATATCGGATACGTCTGCATCTGCTTAGATCACATGCTATGCATAGGCCGACATCTAGTGGTAGCCGCGGGGTAGTACATGATTTGTTTTCAAAACTCAAAAAGGGACTGTTGACTGGGCGTGTCAGTAATACTATCCCTAGTGTGACATCTACTGTATTCATGCGTGTATGGGACGACTGGCTGATAACAGGGGAGTCCCCTCAAATTTGCAAGGACAATACCCAAAGAACAGTCAACGTTCTGTTCCAATCGGGATTCTCCATCATCAAGAAAAAATCAAGTCTCATACCCAGTCAAACAAAACAATTCCAGGGAGCAATCATAAAAACAAAGGAGGGCCTAGTCTTCCCCCTCAGACGAAAGAGTTCAGAACATGCTGTTGCAAATACCTCATTATCTATCTGGTCGCCAAATAACCGTACGCAAGGCAATGCGCCTGCTCGGAATGACAGCCTCATGCATTTACCTAGTCCCAAAAGCGTGACTGTGCATGCACCCAATGCAGGAGTGGTTAGCAAAACAATGGTCTGAGGCAAGCGGTCAGTGGGACGATCTAGTGGTTGTTTTGCTAACGCTAGTACAGGCTCTTCGCTGCTGGTCCAAGGAGAACTTGTTAAAAGGAAAACCCTTTCGCAATCCACCAGTTCAAGTGATACTAACTACAGATGCTGCACCCTCCGGATGGGGAGCCCATTACCTTCACCACACAGTTCACGGCCAGTGGACACACCACAGCCCAAAACCACATCAATCTTCTCGAACTTCTGGCAGTTCTCCAGGCTCTGCAACCTTTTTACCAGCATCTAGTAGGTCAGACAGTGCAAGTTCTCACAGGCAGCACCACTGCCATATTTTACCCAAACAAGCAGGGAGGCACATGCTCTGCAAGTCTGTCCAGGCTATTCCAAGAAATTTGCAAGTGTGCACTGAAGCGGAACATATTCCTAGTCTCTGAACACGTTCCAGGGGAACTCAATGCTCTAGCAGACACTCTGAGCAGAAATCCTCTATCCGAGGAGCACGAGTGGCAACTCAACAGAGATATTCTAGATGAAATCTTCTCCCTGTGGGGTTATCCTCCTTTAGACTTATTTTCCACAAGCCAAAATGCACAATGCTCAGACTTCGCATCCAGGTTTCCCCAACCATAGTCCAAGGGGGAAGGCCCTGTTGACCCCTGACACCAGTCCTTAGAAGGATAGTGCACAGGATGCACCAGGAACAAGCTACGCTAATCCTAATACCTCCAGAGTGGGCGAAACAAACATGGTTTCCACACCTGCTCAAACTGGCGATGTGCAAAGCAATCAAACTTCCATGCCATTCCACAAGGGGACAACACTCCATCCACATCCTCAGTCTATGAACATGGCAGCCTGGCTCCTAAAGTCATAGGGCCTCATTACGACCCTGCCGGGTCCGTAAAGAATGGTGGCGGTAAAAATGCTGCCACCGTTCTTTCCGGACCGGCTGATTCAGAGTCCTGCAGGTGGGAGGTGTCACTCTCGGCAGGTCTGACCTGGCGGGAGTAACGCTACCCGCCTGCAGGCGCAAATGGAAACACTGGCTCCGTCATAGATGGAACCGGTGTTTCCATTGTATCCATCCCCATGGAGTCCTTTCAGACTCCATGGGGATGGGGACTTACAGAATTCCGCCTCTGGAATTCCCGGGTCACCGGGGGTCGTAATGCCCCGGTGATATCGGGAATCACGGAGGCAGAATGGTAATACGGGGCCGGCGGTAGCCTGCTGGCTATTCCAGCATGGTTACCGCCGGACTCGTAATGAGGCCCATAGAATTTGGGCACTTAAACTTTCCTCAAAGGTGTATGGATATCCTAAAGGAGGCATGGAAACCCAACACCAGACACTGTTAGT
The DNA here is from genome assembly GCF_040938575.1 of Ambystoma mexicanum. NCBI lineage: Eukaryota > Metazoa > Chordata > Amphibia > Caudata > Ambystomatidae > Ambystoma > Ambystoma mexicanum. Next base: position 331,233,739 of record NC_090924.1, on the reverse strand, counting down.
TCAACAAGTGGAAAACGTTTGTGGTATGGTGCCGATCACAATCATTAAATGCAATTGAATGTTCACCATCCAACATTCTACATTATATGCTTTATCTACTAGACTCTGGCCTAGTATTTGACTCCATCAAGGTACACCTAACAGCCCTGTCTGCGTACACCACTTCGCAGAACAAAGTGTCTTGGTGGAAATTTCCTGCTATCAAAGCTTTCATGGAGGGAGTAAAGAAACTATACCGCCCATTTCTAACCCTCCACCAGGTTGGGACCTTAATGTTGTGCTCTCAAAGCTCATGGGCCCGCCCTTTGAGCCTATGCGCAAGGCCAGCCTAAAACACTTAACCTACAAAACCACCTTGCTGGTAGCCATCACCTCGATAAGATCGGTTAGTGAGCTACAGGAATTATCTGTACAAGACCGTTTCTTTGTAATCCACAAGGACAAGGTGGCCCTAAGAACACATGCTAGGTTTTCACAAAAATTAATATCCAAGTTCCATGTCAACCAATGCCTACCTTTTTCCAAAATCCATCTAACTCAGCTGAAATAAGACTCCAAACATTAGATGTAAGGAGGGTGGTCTTGTACTACGTAAACAAAACAAAACCTCTAAGGAAAACAGGCCAGCTCTTTGTTTCCATAGCAGCTGGTAGGTAAGGCGATCACATTTAAAAAAACACCATCTCCAGATGGATAGTCAAGTGCATACAGTTTTGCCATTCACTATCAAAGAAGACCCTACATTTCACACCAAGAGCTCACTCTTCCAGACATACTTTTACTCAGCACTTCTTCATTGACACACATTCTAAAGCACATTCACAGATGGGATAAGCGATGCTAAAACATCTATTTGAATCTAATCAGATCCACAAGCCTCAGAAAGCATACATTACTCACCGTAATCATAGTTCTAATGGTTGTGTCTGCTTAGATTCACATGGGCCCACCCTTCCTCCCCTACTGGAATCGAAGGTGCATATATGTTCTTGCTGTATCACTATTTTTCTGCTTTATTACATCTGTACTCATGCTACACTTCATGCAACCTCATGTCAGAAACAAAACAATCTTGATCCGTGAAGGACCATGGGTACAGTAGACGTCACACTAGGCATAATATTACTGACATGCCAAGCCGATGTACCTTTTTGAGTTTCGAAAAAACAAATCATGTAATACTCCGTGACTACCACTAGATGTCGGCCTGTGCATAGCATGTGAATCTAAGCAGATACAAGCTTTGCATTCTTTGGGATTCATAGTATCAAAAGATCATGCAGGGGTGGCAACCAGGAACTATTTCTGAGACAAATGGAGACAAAGTGTATATTGGACATTGAAACAAAGAAACAACATGGACGTAACCTAGATGAAGAACTGTATACATTTCAGGGGACCTAAATATGTACGCTCAAGATAATATAGACCGTATAGCCCATAATGTTTCAATGTCCTTGATCTCACCCATATTCTCGCTATTATATCTTGCAGACCAGCCTTCCATTGGTTTTGAATGCTTTCAGAAGCTTATTCACTGTTCTTATTAGTGTATCATGGTTATACTTGCTGCTATTTATTTAGGTGCGTATGTATGGTTTGTGTCACAACTCTTGAAATTTAAGACCCGTGTATGGTGGGGTCTGGAGTATGATTCTGTGGCACTTTTTAATATTTTTTTCTTTATTTTTTTTCCAGCAATATACTCACACAATCTTTCTTTGCTTTTCCTTCTTCTTTCTCTTATATTCTTTTCTCAATTACTATTATTATATATTTTGTTCTCTTTGCGGGAAATCACTGTGGTATTTTTCTTGATTAATTGAATCCTGTTTGCTTTCCGGATATTTTTTATATCTAGATCCGTTTTTCACATTTTTTCAATACTACACTTTCTCCACCCTCCTTATTATCCTAATCGAGCTTTAATGTACTATGTTTTCCAAAACTCAAGACACTTTACCAGCAGTTGAAAATGGCTTGTCGATACTCTTGTCAGTTTGCACATCTTTGATATTGTTATACAGCATCAATATTTCAAATGCACAAAAAATGTTGCCGTTATATGTGATTCTTTTACATATGCACTAGGCACTTTAATGCTAATTTGCACAATATGTATGCTGCTAGCAGGGTTCAGTGTTGACAATGCAATTGCAGCTGGATGAAATGGTATTAATGCCTTAATATTTAGCTCAAGCATTATGTACTGTACGTGCACTATGTTGTTTGATGCTAATTTGCACAATATATATGCTGCTATCTAGTACAAGCACTGTCAATGCAATGGTAGCTGGGCAAAATGGTACTTATGCCTTAATATATAGCATAAGCTTTTTGTACTGTACATGCACTATGCACCACCATGATGCCAATTTGCACAGCTTATATGTTGCAATTTTGTATTGCATATGCACTGGGCACTTAATATGCACATTTGCACAGTTCAAAAGCTGCTATGTAGCACTGACACTGTTAACGCAATTCAAATTATATATGTACATTTGTATCCCAAAAAAATGGTTGTGCTGATATGAGTCATTTACAAATAACATGCACCGAGCATTCTTACAACCTGTTAGCTGAAGTCCACGGTTGGAAAATGCCTATGGTCTCTTATGGATAATACTTGGTTGTTGGCGCACGTGTGTTCAAATTATAAGCCAGCAATGTTGTTTTGTTTTGAGTATTGGCCATAAAGTGAAAAGTTTTTACATAATTTGCTCTCTTTTGTAGTATACTTTTTTATACATTATTGTAAAGGAAGTAACAAAGGACTATCAATAAGGAATCGAAAAACCAAAAAGACGAATAACCATAGAGTTTCATGTTGTCTAGTTTAAAAACGTTTCCCACATAGAGTTCTCTGTACGTGAACAAGCAGCCTGTAGGCTGTGAAACGCATTGTTCCGCACTGCTGTTTTTGTTCTGTGAATCCATTAAAGCTGGCAATTATTTCTACAGTACTGCTTCAGAGGTTTTTTGTTTCCAAATCAAATTCTTTACGATCCGAAGAAGAATCAAACGGGGCTTATTGGAGTGCATTCCCCCAACGCTGCTGAACATGCACCGTTTTTCTAGAAATATATGTATATGTATTTTTTTTAAACAATTTTTATTAATTTTCAACAAAATAACATACAGACTTTGCGCATACCTTCCAATGATGCATTGCATTATTGGTCTGTTCAAACCTCCCTACCACCCTCCTCCCCCCAGCCTATTCCACTTGCAATGTCTACCTATGGTGTGTATTAAACTGCTTTTAACTTTCACCATATCTCTAGTCTGCAGATTGTGATGGCGCACGTGCCCGAGTCTGGGTGTCCTTGTGTGCGGGGATGTCAGTTCCTGTATCGTATGTCTCCAGGCCACTAAATACATGTTTTGCCGCTCTTGGCCTTGACAGGATGCTTCTTGCCGCACAGCAGTTTCTTCCAATGACCATTTCTGGAGGTCCGTCAACCACACACCTATCACTGGGCCATTATGTGCTTTCCACCCCATTGCTATCCTACGCTTTGCTAAGATGTATGCTAGGTCTCTCAATTTACTCATGTGTCTGGCATGTTTTGGTCTCAGAAAAAATCTTAGCAAGCACGCTTTGGGGGAGATCGAGTCTAGCGACAAGCCAACCTTAGTTAGGGCATAGGCCACTCCCTTCCAATATCGGCAAATGTCTGCGCAGGCCCAAAACATACGTATCAGGCCTGCGTTAATCAGGCCACATTTCAGACAGGCTTATTCTGATGCTTTACTAAATTTTGCTATTTTCGTCGAGGTTAAACATGCTCTGTGAGTGACATATAATTGAATTAGCTGTACATTTGCATTTCTGGAAATTTTCTTGTGATACACAATGGTCCTGCTCCAAGCTGCGTCCGAGAGCTGCTCTTGCAAATCTGCTTCCGAACTCTGCCTAATCTGTATAAGATTGTTATCGGGCCTCGCCATCAGTACCTCATATAATCGTGATAATGTATGTCCTCCTTTGGAAATGTCATAGAATGTTTCTATCGTTTCATCTTCTACCAGTACTCTCTGTGGTCCTGGCCATTTTACTTTTATTCTATGGAGAAGTGAGGCGTAGGTTATCTGTTGCCCCTCCCGTACTCCTGATCCCGAAGCAACCTTATTAAAGGTCATCAGTCGTCCCTATCTCAATATATCGCCTAATGTCACCAACCCCCTGGGCTTGCAGTATTTCCTAACATTCTGCCTAAGTTGCGCATCTTCACTGTTTAGTGTCACCAATGGGATCTGGGGTGAGTAGGGTCGTATCTTTGCCCCGAAAGCGGCAGGCCCTTTGCCACATCGTCATGCCTAGCCTCAGCAACAGAAGGGGGTTGGGGTCTCGAGATATCTTGGTCCACTCCATCTCTTTCAGAAAGAATGGGGTGTATGCCGGTTGTAGTAACCCAGTGTCTTGGGTCTGTTCGTCTGACAGCCAGTATGTGGCATGCCACAAAATACCCTTCTCAATCTGGCACTTTTATCCCCCCCGTTCGTATGATCTCTGTAATTTCTCTAGCGACATTCTACATCTCGAGTTGTGCCATAGGATGCTCCAGCAGGTGGTGTTCAGTGTCCGAAAAAAGGCTTTGAGTATATTATATGGAACGTTTGTGAAGTAATGCAGCAGCCTCGGAAGCACCACCATTTTCAACAGCGCTGCCCTTCCCATTAGTGAAAGAGGCAGCTTGGCCCAAAATTTCATGGAGTTCTCTATTTTAATTACCGCCTTTAACATGTTCTGCACATGTTCTTCTTTAGGGTCGTGGAAGATGTATTTGTATTTTATTATATTTTATATAGTGCTTTTTACCTAAGCGCTTCACAAAGAACAGTCAACAGTACAATAAAATAGCATAGACAGTACTGTTCAAAATCAACCAGTAACAATCAGACAGATGACTGACTTAAATGACTTTTTAAGGAAGAGCGAAACAAAGAATAGGAGGTTATAGAACAGAGAGATAGAGGAAGGAGGTTCCAGTGAAGAGGGGCAAGAAGTTGGAAAGATCGGAAGCAAGATTGTGCGCAGGGGGCAAGAGGAACAGTAAGTCGTAAAAGTCGAGCAAAGCGGAGAGGCCCGGGGGAGAATAGAATGAGAGAAGAGAAGCAAGGTAATCAGGGGCAAGGCCATAGAGAGATTTGAATACTAAACAGAGAAAGTTGAATTTGAGCTGAGAGTGAAAAGAGAGCCGTCCGAGAGAGTCAAGAGAAGAAGAGATTGAGTCACGGTAAGAGAGAAGACAAAGTGAACGAATAGAGGAGTGATAGATTGATTTAAGAGGGGCAAGGCGAGAACAGGGAAGACCAAAGAATAGAACAGAGCAGTAGAAAAGACGAATTTTACAAATGTTGTAGAGATGAAAACGACAGGCGCATGAGATGAGTGAGATGTCCACCCCCAGGTATCTAAATGTGTCAATTTCCCATTTAATCGATAACCCTGGTAACGCACTCCGGGGTCTTCCCATGTACCCTGCGAGGGGGAATAAACTTGACTTCTGTGCATTTATTGTAATCCCAAAAAGGTCTGCATAGCACTCAAATACATCTAATATGTATTGTAGGTTAGTCTCTGGTTGTTGTAGGTAAAGAAACATATCATCCGCATATAGGGAGACGAGGTGTGTGCTGCCCCGTATTCTGATGCCTGCCTCATGGTATTCTTTCTGTAAATATACCGCTAATGTTCTAAGGTCAATATAAATAACATAGGGGACCAAGACCAGCCCTTTCTCGTCCCTTTGCTTAACCTCCATTGTTCTGATATCGGTTTACCTGTCTTGACTCTCGCCACTGGGTTGCTGTACAGTAGCTTTACCCATTTAATATACGTGGGGCCCATGCCAAAACCTTTCAACACCGCTAGTAGCCATGGCCACCTGACCGAGTCAAATGCCTTGACTGCATCCAGCAATGTTACTGCCATAAACTGGGTGCTGTCTTGGGTATGGTCGATGGTGCAATCATCTTAGATTCCATGTGATATTCCTATTTGGGACATAACCTGACTGATCTGGGTGTATGAGTTTGTGAATTACTGGTTTCAACCTGTTAGCCATCAGAGCCGTCAGTATTTTCCTGCCTTGATTGAGTAGCGAGAGGGGTCTGTAAGAGCTGCATTCGATATCGAGTTTGTTAGGCTTCAGTAATGGGACTATAATTGACTGCCTTAATGTCAGCTGCAAAATGCCTGTATCTAATGATAGCCAAAAATGAGGGCGTGATCTCTGCCATAAATTCTTTATAGACTCACTTGGTAGTCCGTCTGCACCTGCAGCCTTACCTGACGGCAACCCTCTTATGGTGTGTTCAAACTCCTCTTTGGTTATGGGGGCTTCAAGCTTGTCTACTGCTTCTGCATCTAGCTTTGGAAGATCTATCAGTGCTAAGGCTTCTTCTATCTCTGACTCATGGGTTTCTGACATCTCCTCGTATAACTTCTTATAAAAATCATTAAAACATTTGTTTATGTCCTGTTGTGTCTCATAGGTCTCCCCATTACTCGCTGTGATTGCCCGAATCATGCTGCGGTCTGCTTTGCTTTTGTACAACCAGGCTAGCAAGCGTCCAGGTTTGTCCCCTTCGGCGTGCTGTCATTCCACATTTTTCCTATAACTCAATTTACCTAATATATTGCAGTGTGTTAAGCACTCATGCCGCAGGGCACTAGCCTCTTGGGCGCTCTCGTTGGGTAGATCTCTCTGACCGTTTATGGCTTCTAATTTTGGGGCTGATTCATGGAATTTGCACACCGAAAAAACAGGGATTTGTGCGCCACTCTGCCCGCAAATCCCCATTTGTTAAACAAGGATTTGCGGGCAGAATAGCGCACAAATCCCCGTTTTTTGGCATTTAAATTTCATGAATCAGCCCCTTTATTTCCGCCTTACGTAAGTCTTTCTCTATTGCGGCCTGCACCCCGTTCGCCTTGGCGATTGCAGTCCCTCTGATCATCACTTTGAAGGCCTCCCATAATGTGCACGCTGACGCCACATTTCCTGTATAATACTTGAAGTAATCCTGCATCCCTTCTCTTAACTGTTCTCGGAATATTTTGTCCCTCAGAGACTCACTCCTAAATCTCCATGTCGGGATGCGTGCTCTCGGGGGGGAAACTCGCCATGTGACCACCAACGGGGCATGATCTGACAACACCAGTGCTTTGTATTCCGCCCTCTCGAATTCACCCAGGGTGTCATCTCCTGTAAAAATATAATCCAATCTCGTATACAGGTCTTGGGGAGCGGTGTAATGTGCATATCCAGGGGCATATGAGTGTAGAGTCCGCCATATATCTGAGAGTTTAAATGCTCCCCTCCCAGATTAGGGAAGAGTTAGACAGTAGAGGTTTCCTTGCATTAGAATACTTCGGACATTTTGATGATTATGGATGCCTGGACTAGGGTTGAGGGTGTCCACGGAGAGGGCGAGAGGGCCATAGGGAACCCTAGTTTCAACAGTCCTAGTTTTCTGAAACCATTTTTTTCCTTAAAATTAATAAAACCCCCTCAAATCTATTATCCTTGTCTGTGGAATTCTGAGGCCGTCTGTGACACACATGCCATCAAACAAGTGACAGCCTCAAAAAGCAGTAGTGACCCGCCACTATTGGTGGGGGGTCCACCCCATTTGCCTGAGTGGCAGGTCGCCACCTCGCATGAGTGACAGGCAGCATAGTCCCTGGTGTGCTTTATTTGCATGGGGGACTGTGCTGTCTGCCTCTGAGCAGGGCTCCTCCCCACTACTTTTTTTGCAGAGCCCTTTTGACGCACATACTAATGGGAGGCATCAGGGCGTTGGAGGACTGGCCCCACCATCTCCTATTATTATGCTAGCAGAGCTGCTACACTGCCCGTTAGGAGAGTCGTCCCGGGGCAGCCTACCAAATGAGCATAGCTAACAATAAAGTGCTTATGGCTAGTTATAATAGAGCCCAATGGGACAGAAATGCTTGAGACACTAGCGGAAGGCAAGCAGGCTGCTAATGCAGTCCTTACAAACACACTGGAAGCCACACAAACTACGGGTAGAATGACTGTGGAAGGAACCCTAATCAAGAGGCATGCTTGGCTTTGAAATTTTGGTTTTAGGGTAGAAACACAGGCAACTTTGTTAAACATGCCTATGGAGAGTGATGTCTTGTTGGGGAATGCAGTTGATGAGGCCCTAGAAGTGGCTAAAAAAGATCACAAAACTATAAAAACATTAAACCAGATCAAAAACCGGCACTTTCAAAGGGGATTACAGTTCAGCTGGTGTGTTTCTTACAGCCATGGATACTCACGATCACCAGCACAAGCAACCTACTCTATGGGGACAGGTTAATCTACATGGTTTAACACTCAAGGAAAGGGAACAAACACACAGTCCTCTCATTCCCCAGATATTTCCACAGGGGATGAGGTAGAAGAAGGTGCCAAACCACAAAAGGTTTGGCAACAACCTCAAAACGATGACTCACAGTTTCAAGTCCCCTCCCAAATCACCCCAGTAGGTTGTCGCATAACACAATTCCCCCCATGTATGAGAGGGGATCACATCAGACAGGTGGGTGTTAGATACGGTAAAACACAGGTATTGCGTGGAGTTCCAGGAACAGCCACGCAATCATCCACCATGACAAAAGAAAATCCTGTCAGAACACCAGTGGATTCTGCAGGAAGAGGCAGAGACGCTACTTTAGGAGGTTGCCAGAGAACTCGTCCCTCCGTCAGAGCTAAACAGGGGTATTTATTTGGTGTACTTCCTTGTTCCCAATAAAAAGACAATACAAAATGGCCAGTGCTGAACCTAAGGTTACCAAACTTTTATCTCAAACCTCAAAAATTCAGGATGACAGCGCTACAAGAAGTTATCCCATTGCTCAAACAGGGAGACTTTATGACAACACTAGACATGAAAGATGCATACTTTCAAATTTCAGTCCTACCAGCGCATCTAAAATATCTAAGGTTCAAAGTAGGGCGAACACATTATCAATTCAAACAACTCTCCTTCTGGATCACATCAGCCCCACATGTTTTTACAAAGGTATTAGCTGTGATAGCAGCACATCTTCACAAAGACAGTATCCCGGTGTACCCTTATTTGGACGACTGGCCAATAACCAGAGAAGCGCCAGAAATGTGTCACCTAAATACGTAGAAAACAATAAATCTTCTGCATCAACTCGGGTTTTCAATCAACAAAAAAAACCCAAGCCTAACCCCCAACCAACAAAAACTGTTTGTTGGGGCTGTAGTCCATACCAAAGATGCATTAGGGCCTCATTACACGGAAGGCGGTGAACCATGGCGCTTTTAGCGCCATGGTTCATGCCAGTAAAATACCGGCACTGCCTTGGTGGAAAGGGGAATTACTGCCCCATTCCAAGGTTGGCGGGGCGGTAATTCCCCCTTCCACCATTGCCCTTCCCCGTTCCCATTTTTGCCCCATAGGGCTCTATGGGAATGGGGAAGGCGCTAATTACGGTACCGCAAATTGCGGTACCGTAATTCACTCCACTGGTCCCTTTGCGGGTTGGTTTTTAACGCCTGCAAAAAGCAGGCGTTAAATTCCCCAACCCGCAAAGGGACCTCGTAGTAAGGCGGTAAGGATTTACCGGTACCGGTAAAATACCGGTACCGGTAAACCCTTACCGCCTACCGTGTAATGAGGCCAATTAGTCTTCAACAAGGTGATCCAATATCTTCAACAGCAGATACCTTGTTAAATAGCCGGTCGGCAGATAACTGTCTGAAAGCTAATGTGACCTTCTAGACATGATGGCATCATGCATCTTCATAGTGACAAACGTAAGACTCCACATGCGCCCACTTCTGGAATGGTTAGTGAAAGAGGGATCGCAAGCAGAGGGCAACTGGGATGATCTAGTGGAGGTTTCACAAGAGATGTTGTTGGCACTACAGTGGTGGAAATAACACAACATGTTACATGGGAAACCTTTTGTCAATCCTTCAACACACCTCAAAATCACAACAAATGCATCACATTCAGGGTGGGGAGCACATTGTCTCCACCACAAAGCACAGGGAACATGGTCTTACCCACTTTCCAAAAAACACATCAGTGTCTTGGAGCTGTTAGTGGTATACAAGGCATTACAAGCTTTCCACCATCGTTTACTGGGGAAAAATGTGCTAATCCTAAAAGACAGTACAACAGCCATGTTCTACATCAACAGAGTAGGACTAATTTCCCAAATCTAACCACACTTGCTTGCACAGAGGATTTGGAAATTGAACCTTCAGCTAGGAGTTTATCTCCAATCACAACATGTTCCAATGGAACACAACTGCATGGCAGAAACACAAATCAGCCCTAAAATCACAAGTGGGAGTTGCACTCAGACATTGTAAACCATATTAATACATGCTGAGGCATCCAGACATAGATCTATTTGCAACAAGAGAGAACACAAAATTCCCAAGTTATGTGTCCATGTTCTCACACAGGGAATCTGCAGGGAACACTTTGTGGATCAGTTGGTCGGGGATATTTTCATATGCTTTTCTTCTGACCCTACTCTTAAACAAAGTAATCCACATGCTGCACCAAAAACACTTACCAATTATCGGAATAGCTCCATTGTAGGCACGTCACACGTAGTACTCCCACCTCCTCAAAAGGTCAATTTGTCCACCGATGAAACTAATAACCATTTACAACATGTTTTCACAGAAATATGGAGAAACACTACACTCCCAACCTCAAACAACCAGCTTAGCAGCTTGTCTCCTGATGTTATAGAGTTTGGAAACCTTAATTTACCAGACCGATGTTTGCCAATATTAAAAGAACCCGTAATCCAAACACATAACACTGCTATTTTAACAAGTGGAAGAGGTTTGTAGTGTGGTGTAGAAGGTCAAACATCAACCCTATTGAATGTACACCATCACAAATAGTGCACTACCTAGTATACCTGTTGAGTTCAGGTATGGTCTTTAATTCTTTACAAATCCATCTAGCTGCACTTTCTGCTTATACAACATCACAGTGCAAAGTCTCATGGTGGATAATTCCAGTAGTTAAAGCCTCCATGGACGGTGTAAAACAACTTTATCCTCCTGTTGCAAACACGCCTCCAGGTTGGGATTTAAATGTTGTTTTAAGCAAACTCATGTGGTCACCCTTTGAGCCAATGCCTAAAGCAAGCCTCAGAGATCTCACTTATAAGACTGCTTTCCTTGTACCAACTACGTCTATTTGGGGAGTAAGTGAAATTCAAGTTTTATCTTTGTCAGAACCTTTTGTCACAATACATAAAAACAAGGTGGTCTTTAAAAAGCACCCACTCTTCTCACCGAAGTAAATTTCTAAATTCCATGTTAACCAGTGCATTCTTTTGCCTGCTTTCTTTCAAAATCCACAGAACTCTGGCGAGAGAGCCCTACACACACTTGATGTGCATAGAGCAGTCCTGTACTACTTCATCAAAACAAAATCATTCAGAACCAGACCGGTTCTTTGTTAAAGTTAAACCCTTTATTTTGGTTTTCACCATTAACAGTAAATAAAATACAATACAGAATGACTAAATATAAAAAGAGCTTAAAATGTCCTCGCCAAACATTTAAAGGTTTCAAGAGTATACTTATATAAGTCATAAATAAAACACGCATCTACACATAAAAGAACAAAAGTCATAGCATCTGAGATATGCCTGAAGTTATGAGCTTTAAAGTGGTTTTTCAATCATATTCGTCTCAGGTTCAAGAATTTTGGGCAAATAAATAAAAAGTGAGATAAGTCCTCCTCAGTCCCGCAACCACATGTACAGAGCTTTGAGTTAAACAGCCACTTCATCCGCGCCCTCAGAGGCAAGACATTCAGACGGATCATCGCAATGATGCGTCTGTGTCAGTGAGCGGATAGCACTGAGAGACATTTTCATGGTAGGTCTGATGGGTCCTTCTCAAATGCTCCAACGAGCTAAACTTATCCATACTATTTATTGCAAGAACAAAGTTTCCCCTTCTGGCTTTCATGGATAGTTGTTGTTTAGTAATTATACCACTCCTCAACTCATCAAAACCAATTTCCCACTTTTTGCACAGGATGCAGCAATCCTTATACCAGGGGTACATGGCAAACCTCTCTGCCTTCTTTAGTTCTTCTCTTGCATTCACGAGATTAGAATGCAGCACTGGAACAGAATGTAGTTTACTGAAATATTCTAAAAACCTTAATTCATCCTCTATGCCTATTTTAGAAACCCCAATATTTTTTTTATTTTTTTGTTGTGATGTAGCCAAAATAAATCTTGACTTTTTACACAAAAGAACATGAAAGCAAATCAACAACATTTAAAACCAATACAATTGGATATTCCACCTTGCATCATATATGATCATATTCAATTAGCTTTAAAACTTTCAATAGTTTAACCACCTCCACCATCAAGAACACTTCATTGCCTGAGACCAATCTTTCCCAAAACATTTCAGAATTCAGAGACTCGATATTATGTACAAATCTTTGAAAAGTGAGTACTCTCAATGATTTCGTCCCTGGGCATGTTAGTAGTAAATGCTTCGATGCTTGTTTTCATTCATCTCACATTTGTGACAAATATCAGTTGGATAGATCTTCCTATCCCTTACATGCAGAATTTCCAGTCTGGGGACTATATTCAATCTGAATCTTAGAAAAGCTGCCCTTACCCTTAGGTCAGGAGATTTTCTCAGATAAGTTGGCAAAAAAGATCTCGGTTTATCCAGCACCAAGAATGAGCACGCAAATTGTATTGCCCTTATCTTATCAGTTGTTCTAATCCAATCACAGACTTTAATACAATCTTTTACTTTTAGGGGATTCTGGATTAAGGTAACTAAATCGGTGCCTGCTTTCTCAGGATCTCAATACACCTACCTCTTAGGCCTTTAAGAAAATCATTATCGCCTTTCTTTAATTGGTTCGCCACATCTTCATATAACGATTTATCTGGAGGCTCTAGGATAAGTCTGTATAATAAGATCGTTCTTCATTCGATCGAGGCTAGCAGAGATGGTAAACTCAGTTCGTACCGAATCGAAACCCCAATCTCTAATGCAAGAGGAGATCCCGGAGTGCTGGGCATCATACTTAATAACTTTCTTAGACAGATACAAAGTATACAGTCCAATGAGGTACAGCTCACACTTCCCCATAGCTCACTGCCAGATAATATGTCTGAATAGCTCTGAGCCTCAAGGGATGGAATACATTTATCAAAGCGAAAAGCGCCACATTTTTGGTAAAATCCCCTGAGCCCACCCAAACTAGCCCTTAGGCAGTTTTTCACCATTACTAGATGTGCAGACCACTGGCAGTTGCTTGCGAACATAACACCCAGGTAGCAATATGAATCCTCCACATTTAGAATCACCTTGTTTATACACCATTATATTTCTTTTCTTATTTAGAATTAAACACAACGATCTTGGTTTTCTTTAGATTTAATTTTAGACCGTTGTTTTTAAAATGATTAGATGCTTAGGCCAGGCTGCAGGCCAGCCCCTTAGGAGTCATATCTAGTAATACTGCATCATCTCCATAGAGTAGAGAAAGGTATAGCACCTCATTCAAACTTGGTGGAAAAGAGCCCATCAGACACGAGGACAGTATAAAATTAGATAAAATAGATAATAAATAAAAGCAGTGCCAGCGGGCAGCCCTGATGCATTCCTTTATTCATAGAAAACTCACTTGAGTGCCCTGCTCTGGGGTGGCCTCTAACAGAGGCCCTAGTATCCGAGTATAAACAGACTATCAGATGGAGTAATGAAGATGGAACACCCAATCTCTTCAGTTTGGCCCATAATAGAGGTTGTTCGATGGAATCAAGGCGTTGGCTAGATCTAAAAAGCTTGCATACACTGCGTCCCTTCTTATCCTTACATATTTATCTAAAATTGTCAAGATTACAAAAACATGGTCCGTTGTTGAGAAGCCCTTCCTGAATCCAGCCTGATAGATGGGGAGTATCTTATTTTCCTCAACCCATTACTGAAGCCTGGTCAGGAGACAATTAGTATACATTTTTTAACTGCAATCTAATAATGAAATGGGGAGATAGCAGTGAGGACACAGCCTTGAGCCTTTTTTAAGATTGGTTTAATTAGACTCTTGGGGGTCATTGCAAGTTTGGCAGTAAGGGGCTAACGGCACCGGTAAAGGTGCCGGTGCCGTTAACCCCTTACCACCGCATTAGCAGACGCTCTTAGTGGGAGCCGCTAACATGCTAACCAGCATGCTAACAACGAGCCCGTTATTAACGGGCTGTTGTTAGCATGGTGCCCATTACCATTGAGCCCTATGGGGGCTTGAATGGGAATGGGGAAGGGTTCCCTGAAAGGGGAAATACCGGGTCCGCTAAGGTTGGAATGGCCCGGTAATTCCCCATTCAGGGAACCCGGACCCGGTATGCGGTAAGGTGGTAGCCATGGCGCTAATAGTGCCATAGCTACCTCCAACCTCGTAATGACCCCCCCTTTGTGTCTTTGGCAGCCAGAAGAAAAGGAGATCCTGTCTCAAAGGCATCTATTGCAAAATGGTTTGTAAAATACATACAGTAGCAAGCAAATACCTACTGTTTAAACCAAGGGCACTCTCCACATGTGCCACAGGGCCACATTAGCATTTATTGCCAATGTACCATTTGTGGCTATCTGCAAAGCAGAAACTTGGAGTTCAGTTCACACTCACACAACATTACTGTGTAAACACACAAGCCGGAAATGACTCACAAGTAGGACAGGCAGTATTAAAACATTGATTTGCCTCTGTTCCTTCTATCAACCCACCGCCTTCACCTTGCACTGCTGGCTATTCTATGCAAAACATGTGATTATTAGCAGATCTACAATCCTCAGAAGACAAACATTACATGATTGTAATCTTTTTTCTGATGCTTGTAGCTGCTTAGATTCTCATGCGCCCACTCATCCTCCCTTCGTTGGGAGTACAAGGAACAAAGACAATAAATCTGTGTCTCAACACTCTTCAACCTTTTCACTATGCACCTCTTGCAACCTTCGGTCAGAAAAACAACAATCTAAGGACCTTGATGCGTGAGGGATCATGGGTGCAACACACGTCATGATAGCGATAGTATTACAGAAATGCTCCCTTCACGTACCTTTTCCAAATAGAAAACAAATCATGTAATAATCTGCACCAACCACTTGATGCCAGTTTATGCAAAGCATATGCATCAAAGCAGATACAAGCATCAGTAAGACGATTACAGTTGTGCAAAGTTTGTCATACATATGTATATAAGCACATTTCAAAAGCCGGGGATAAACCAGTGTCCAGATCAGTGGACGATGTGTCTCATTTGGCCAACCAAAAAAGTAATACGTTAAAAAATTGCTCCCAGTCATTGTATTTGTGGCACTTTTTAGTACAAAACTGGCAGGCTGATGGTAGTGCTACCTCTTTAAACCATTTTTGGGGGCAATACCTTCAAGTATCCATCTTAAGTGGCTAAACCTCATGCCTTTATTCTTCTATCATCGATGGCCTTCTTGCTCTCAGCTAGAGTCAGAAAGTGACCTATATGGCTATGTATTTTTTCAGCCACCCCCCCTGGTTGAATAGCCATCAGCCAGAGTAATGTCATAGCTGGGCGGTTTCTGAGGAACCTACCTATCCAGAATTGAAATCCACCCTTGTTTCAATGATTCAGGTCCTTCGATTGGTGGGCTTGATTCACCCCCAGCCAAGGATTTGACATATTAAAAGGGGGTATGGCGCCATTTGTCAAGTCAACCATCGCAGTCAAGATTGTAAAGAAGAAAATGCAGCAGAAGGTCACTGAAGGACTGATGCTGGGGCCACCATTTGGAAAAGTCAATTCACTGTTGATGGTAAGCTCTGCTCTTCGATGGGTGAGACCTGTACCAGGTGTCTCCCTCTCTTAGACTAGTGGCCCTAACTAGTAGTGAGTCCTGCTGAGCCATTATCGGGTTTGATTCTTGACTAGGGGCTACCTTGTTGCATGGATCTCGTCTACACCAGGGGGCTGGAAACATTGCAAGCATCATTTTCATGGGTCTGGATTCCGATGCTGCTCTCTAACCAAGAGGGGAGACTTCCTGGAGTCTGTAGCCACCTTTCCTGCTTCTCTGTGCCTTCTGACCTTGTGCAGCATCACTCAACTACTCACCACAGCTGAAAGTGTTCTTGGGGTCCTCGAACATGATGTGTCACTGCATAGTCCTTCCTGCAGTTTAAGTCATGTCCAGCCATGTGTTGATCCATTTCCAAAAGGTTGCCGACAGAGAATGGAGCTGCTGCAAGGAAAAAGCTGGGCAAGGAAAGATAATCTCTTATCCCTCCCTTGATAGGGCTGGCGGGGTCCCTAACAATTCTGGGTCTAGACAGCCTAATAATTCTCGCTGGCCAAATTCAATGCTCCATAAACCAGAATGGGAAGCGGCAAGACCCCGACCTAACAATGAAACTACTGATGCAACCTTCCCTTTTCGAGCCCCAAGTGCCCCCCTACGTGGGACACAATGCTTCGAGTGTGGAGAATGGGGACATTTGGCAAGACTGTGTCCAAAGAAGATCAAGTCAGAACCAATGGACATTGGAAATTTCGAACGACATAATAGAGGGAAGGATGTGGAACAATACAGTTCATCTCCGAGTCACAAAGCCTTATACCCATATATATGTGAGGCTGAAGTAGAAGGCCGACCAACCAGAGCGATGTTAGATTCAGGAAGTTTACAAACCGCAGTCAATCCGGAGCTGGTAGGTGATGTGAAGAGTTTGAATGAAAATATATCCATTCGGTGCGTTCATGGTGATGTTCAGACTTATCCGTGAAGTAGAAAATCAATGGTTGAGGGAGGCTCCTTTTCACGACCAAGAAGTGGATGTAAGAGAACCCAAGTTAAAGAAAAGTAAGGCCACCAAGAAGTTGGAAAAAAAAAGGTTGTTTAGAGAAAAATATGTATCCGATTGCAGTGGATTGAAAAATTGATGAACAGGGAGACAGTTTCGCATGGCCCAAGAACTTGATCCAATTCTGAAACATGCAAGAATCTCCGTGGTAGACGACCCGAATGGAAAGACCCTCTGCTTCATTAAAGAGAACGGATTGTATTATTGTGTTACAGAGTCCACGGACAAAGTAATCATTCGACAACTTCTGATCCCTAGCAAATACTATCGGACAGTATTAGAAATTGCACATCTTCAGGTGGGAGAGGGACACCTCGGAGCAGACAAGACTACACAGAAGATCTTGGCAAGATTCTATTGGCTTTCTCTGCCTTGTTTTCAAATCCCTACATGGTCTTGCTCCTCCTTATCTCTCTTCCCTTCTCACCTTTTACTCCCCCTCTCGCTCCCTTCGTTCCGCTGACCATTTCCTCCTCACTGTACCTCCTTCCCCCTGTGCTTCCTCCCAGTTCCGCTCCTTCCAACTCCTTGCTCCTCTGCACTGGAACTCACTCCCCCTCTCAATCCGCTCTTCCACGACTCTCCCCTCATTTCGCACTTCCCTGAAATCCCTCCTCCTCCATTCTCCACCTTGAAGGCCCCCCCATCCTCTCTTCTTCCCCCCTTCTTTCCCTCTTCTAATTCCTCTCTCCCCACTCCTATCTCACTCTCTCTCCATTCCATTTTCACTCGTTCTATCCTTCTCATGTCCCCCCTCACCAATCCTATTCCCATTCCACTTCCCCTCCCCCTCAGTTAATTGCTCTTTGCACTGTTTTGTTGTAGAATGATCCATGATGTAATTCTTGCTCCCAGTGTTTGTTTTTGTTCTCTGTATTAGTTGTTCCATTGTACAGTGCCTTGGTGTAAGGTGCTCTATAAATAAACAAATCAATCAATCAATCAATCAATCAATCAATATATGGCCAGGTGGTGTGTTTTGCCAACAATGTACAGAGTGTCAAAAGAAAAATAATCCTAAAGTTTTAAAGGTACCCCTCCAGACTATGCCTCTGATATTTGAGCCTTTTCAACGCATAGGGATGGACATAGTCGGACCTCTAGACCCTTCAAGTCGAGGACATAAATATTTGTTAGTGATCGTAGACTACGCCACCAGGTATCTGGAGGCCTTTCCCTTACGTTCAACAAATGCTCAGCAGATATGTGATGTCCTAGTACCTTTTATGGCCAGAGTAGGGATCCCTAAGGAGATAATCACAGACAGAGGTACTAATTTTATGTCTAACGTATTAAAACAGGTATGTGAAACCTTATGTATCAAGCAAATTAGAACAGCAGTTTATCATCCCGAGACGGATGGACTTGTCGAAAGGTACAACCAGAAGATAAAGCAAATGTTAAGGAAGACCATTCTGCCGGGAGAAAGGATCTGGGACAGGTTGATACCCTGGATTCTGATGACCTTTAGAAATACTCCTCAGTCCTCTACGGGGTTTGCCCCCTTCGAGTTACTGTTCGGAAGACCCGTAAGAACACTCCTGGATATTCTGAAAGAGATTTGGGGGGAACAGCTGAATGCAGAGATGACATTGACTGAATATGCGGTCCAGTTGAAGTCGAGGGTAGAGAAGTTGCAGGAAGTGGCGCAGTCACATCTACAACAGGCTCAGATTAAACAGGAACATTATTATAACCAGAGGACGAAGTTGCATACGTTCCAAGTCGGGAATAAAGTTCTTTTATTACTTCCTACCACCGAAAATAAAATGTTAGCATCCTGGAGGGGTCCATATCTGATTAAGGAAGTATTGGGCCCAGTTACTTATAGAGTTAATCAACCTGGGAGTTAATTTCCGCTTCAAACATATCACATGAATCTTTTGAAAGAATGGAAGGAGCCAGTGGTGATGATGGGAACGATGGGTGACGAAGAGATGTCATTGAAGCCATTATCAGCACAAGGAGATCCTTTGAGAAAAGAAGTTTCAAGAGTTAATAAGGGACACGATCAGTTGTAGTCATAATATCTCCCCACTTCAGAGGACAACATAGGAAAGGAAGCTCTAAACTTTAACACAGATCTCGATTTGCTTAAGAAGAAAGAACTTCATGAGCTGATTCATAGCTATTCAGAGATTTTTTCTTCAATACCGGGCAGAACATCATTAACTTGTCATCATATACAGACCTCGCCGGGGACAAAGGTGAGGGTACGACCGTACAGAATCCCAGAAGCCAGACTGCAAGCGGTGAATAAAGAGATAGAGGAGATGTTACGATTGAAGGTAATTGAACCGTCTCACAGTGATTGGTGCTCACCACTGGTAATGGTTCCTAAACCATATGGGAGTACTCGCTTCTGTATGGATTTTAGGAGATTAAACAAAGTATCAAAATTTGATGCATACCCTATGCCCAGAATTGACGATCCATTAGAGAAGCTGGGAAAAGCAGAGTTCCTGTCCACAATTGACCTGACCAAAAAAAAACTGCTTTTGCATCTCTGGCTGAACTGTTTCAGTTCACTGTGTTACCATTTGGCCTACATGGCGCCCCGGCCACTTTTCAAAGACTAATGAAACATTTAATAAAAGGACATGAAGATTACGTCGGGGCATATTTGGATGACATATTGATATATAGTCAGAGTTGGCCGGAACACTTGAAACATTTAAAGGCGATGTTTCAGACTCTAAAGGAGGCTGGATTACATGTCAATCTCAAGAAGACACATTTAGCTAACGCCTTTACAAAGTACCTTGGTTATTATGTTGGTCAGGGAGAAATTCGTCCTCACCAGCAGAAGATGGAGGCTATCAGTAAATTAC
Organism: Ambystoma mexicanum; assembly: GCF_040938575.1. Taxonomy (NCBI): domain Eukaryota; kingdom Metazoa; phylum Chordata; class Amphibia; order Caudata; family Ambystomatidae; genus Ambystoma; species Ambystoma mexicanum. The sequence goes on along the minus strand of NC_090924.1, from coordinate 331,213,994 downwards.
AATTCCCTGTAACGACTAGGCAGGTCCGAGCATTTCTGGGATTTGTAGGATACTACAGATGATTTATTCCACACTTCTCGACGATTTCTGCACCCTTAACAGATCTTCTGAAAGCCAACGCACCATGTAAGAGAGAATGGAGAAATACGGAAACCGAATGAGCATTTATGGCCCTTAAGCGTGCCCTCTCAGATAAAGCTATTCTACGGTGTCCTGACTTTGAGAAATCTTTTTATCTACACACGGATGCCTCTGGTTCAGGTCTGGGCGCGGTACTCTTTCAGAACAATGCAGATGAAGAAAGACCTGTCCTGTTCATTAGTAGTAAATTGTTGCCTCATGAAAGTAAATATGCAACCATCGAGAAAGAATGCCTGGCGGTGAAGTGGGCCATAGAGACTCTGGGGTATTATCTGTTAGGAAGTACATTTACGTTGGTCACGGATCACGCTCCTTTAGTGTGGCTGTCCAGGAACAAAGATACAAATCCACGTGTTTTAAGATGGTCCCTGTCACTACAACCCTACTCATTTCACACCATTCATCAAACAGGTCGAAAAATGGCTCAAGCAGATTATTTATCAAGACTACATTCCCTTCCCGAACATAAGGGCTTAAGGGGGAGGATTTGTGATAAGGCGGTGGAAAAGAAGGAAGACCAGAGCAGATCAGTGTTCCATGCAAGAAGCAAATCAGACCCTGGGGAATGAGGTCATAATGGAGGGAGGGATGTCACAGCCTGTGCCTAGGAGAGACGAGCAACTGAACCAATTATAACGCTGCTGACTTCGAGAATGCTGACCTGATGCAGGATTGTTCTGGTTTTTTGTTTTAAATAATTAGAGAGAGCAGTTGGAAGAAAGTCCAGAGGAAGGAGAGGAGGCGACATACGAATGGGCTTACTGATCCTAGGCCTGTATCAGAGTGGGAGTTCATTTGGCACCCGTTGTGCCCTGTTGAGTTGATTATTGTTCAGGATCCAGTTGACTTCGTTGTGGTGGAGAAGAAACAGTTGAGGGAATAACTACGCGGACCGAACTGGCGGTCCGGGTTTCCTCTGTGAGAGCGGATGCCATTCTACAGCTTCGAGGGCGAAGCAGTCGGGTCCACGACTCTCCTCCATAGCCCCCACCTTTGTGGAGGAGGAGCCGTGGCGTAAGCCTCCCCTGTTGTACTACAGCCGGGAGAGAGGGCCCGACCTTGACAGCCAATTGGCTGCCTCGACCAAGGTGACAGCTGATGGCTTGTCGGAGCCGTGTGGAGGAAATCATACGAGAGGAAAGAAAGGGAACTGAAAGGTGCAGTAAGCCGAGAGATACTGGGACAAGGTGAGCCACGATCTTTGTTTATAAAGGAGCGAGTGTGAAAGGAAGCAAACGGCCGTATTAACGGTGTTAAGAAAAGTCTTCCTGTCCAGAGAATAAAAGGGACATGAGACTGAAGGTGCTTAGAGGTTAAAAGGGGATCCAGCTGAGATATCTCCACTATGAACAATGCATAAAGACAATAGACTGAATTGAAAACGTTTGAGATTACAAAGGCTGCAAGAGTAATAAGAACTTTGGGGACAAGTGCTAGAGTTGATAGCAGCATAGACAATTCACCTAATGAACCTAGTAATCCTAATGTGACTTTGCATACATTGAATTCATTGTCTCTCATAAAAAAGAAGAAAAGACAAATACCATAAAATCTGTTCAATTCATGAATAAAAGAAGAGTGTTTCCCTCACAAATAAATACCAGTTGTTTCAGAAAAGATAAAGGAGTGGTCTGCTTCTTATCAGTTAATCACAGCGGCACAGAGGGAATGCAGAATGAACAAGAATTAAGGTGCACCAAAGTAAATGGTTAAGGTTGATTACTGCAAAGTGTGGGCGAACGAGTACTGGAAACTATTGAATACCGAACTGAATGTAAGCTTTTGGTGAGCATATGAAAGCTTTGAGTAAACCAAAGTACAGACGACAAGTTGGTGTGAAAAACAAATATTGTGTATTACAATTTAAGAGAGAGCCTGATGAAATGCAATATAAAGCAAGAATGGAATATTCCAGAGGATTGTGAAAGTAATGTGGTGAAGGAAAAAGAGCACTACAAAGTGAACTGCATAACTGAACTCCTAGTGGCAAAATCCAGAGAAGTAAAACACGTTGTGGCAAAGCTAAAAGGCTGGCAAAGAAAGAGCCAAGTGAGTGTGAATTAGAACACAGGTGCAGCTACAGAAGAACCTGTGTGGGCAAGCAAGCCCAGGTGGACCGGTTGCGTGACCTGAGATGGGTAGACGTGCAGTCTGACAACTGTGCCTAGACCGGGTGTACCCTATCTGTGAAAGCCAAAGAAATGTTCAGAAAGTGATCGCAAGTGCCTGAAAGAGATTGCTAAAGGAAGGCAGAAGAAAGCAATCTGCATTAACTGTCAAGGAGCATAACGCTGACCTGGAATTGAGTTTGAATACTGAGAGACTGTCCTTAAGTACAAGTTGCCAAACTGAGCAAGCTGGTGTCTTGGGAGAAGAGAATCCTGAGATTCATTTTCAACTGCAGTGTTTTCTTGGGGAAGGGAACTCTGAGGTTTTGTTTTGGAACTATGCTGTCTTCTTGGGGAAGACAACCCCGAGATTTCTCTTGTGACTTTTGTGAACTTGGTGAAGGGGAGATGGAAAGTAGGCCCAGGGCTGGAAGAAGCTCAGAACTTTATTTGGAACACTATTTCTTTTGTTGCTAACATCCCTAAACATGGTTTAGCTTTAGTTGTGAGGGCAATTATTGGTTTTGGACACAGACAGGCTTTTAAGTTGAACTTCCTGACTCAGACTATCCTTAGTTTCTTAAGGTAGGGAAATCCCACATTAGCATAGGGCAATTTAGGCTTTCAACCATCCTGACATTTAAGTTAATAAACCATTTTATTTGAACTTTGAATCTGTTGTCTGTGTCTAGCTTCATGATGTCTTCACAAATGGTGTCAGGAGACGGATGCACTCAATTGATACAAACGGAGGGACCCTTCAACAAACCACAGGGAAGGATACCATTGTAAAGGTTTAGGATCAAGTTTCAACACTTACGAAATTAATTTACCTCCAATTACATATCCCAGTAAGGTGTCAGGATTTACTCTATTGATCTGAGATCCTTCTTGATAACCTTCCCTTGAGCACCTATCATTTGAAGCACAGGGACAAACATTTTTTATCAGTTAGAAAAGCTCAAACATTTATAAAACCGGGAGCCTTAGGTCCCAGAAGCTTGGAATAGGGGAATTATTCTACCTCTTTCCTTTCCCCTTCCTTATAGATAGTAAAAGAGGAAACCAGAGAAGGGGCTCAAACAGATACCAGTCTAGAGGGGGCTGAGATCAAATCTGATACCACTGAAGATCTGGATTTCTTTTCTATGTCAAATTCTGAAGGGAGTGCGAGTGACACCATGTCATCTCCCGGCACAGCAACATCTTTAGGGGAAGTGTTTGCCCAATTGGCCACCCACCAGATCCAATCTGAACAACGCTTTCAAACGGGGATAGAAAGGCTGATTGCCGTTCAAGAGAAACTAAATATTCTCCAAGGAGTGCTTCAGCTATACAAAGAGGGAGACAACCCGGGGTGTTTTTTCTTAAACTTCGAGAGGCTGGCCAATTAGTGGAACTGTTGTGAACATGGGGAAGGGGAGCTGGAAAGTAAGCTCAGAGCTGGAAGAAGCTCAGAACTTTATTTGGAATGCTATTTCTTTTGTTTCTAACATCCCTACACATTGTTTAACTTTAGTTGTGAGTTCAAGTATAGGGTTTGGATTCAGACAGACTTATAAGTTGAACTTTCTGGCTCAGACTATCCTTAGTGTTTTTAGGTAGGGGAATCCCGCCTTAGCATAGGGCAAGTTAGGCCTTCAACCACCCTGACATTTAAATTAACAAACATTTTATTTGCACTTTCACTCTGTTGTCTGTGTTTTGCCTCATGATGCCTTCACAGTTTATGTGTTGTATGTAAAGCGCTTAAGCATAAGCGCTATATAAATAACACATCATGAGATTCTAGATGTCATCAACGGGGGACGCCAAGTTAAGATGATCATCACTTGCCACATCTGCTGAATTTCAAGGGTTTTGTTACGTTAAATCTGATCACCTTAACTGTCCCTTAGCTAAAACAATTTTCAGTGAATATATATGTATATATATATATGTATATGTGTGTGTTTTAGTGAAAGATTCTTGACCTTTACTTTACCTGCTTAGAGTGTAAAGACCTAATAAATTAGTATATTTTGTGCTCCTGTGTTGCTTGATTTATTTGAGTTCTCTGGGTGTGGTTAACTGTAATATTCCATATCTCCTAAAGTCTGCTTTACTGCTACATCTCTATTACTTTGATGTTTCGGCTAGACCTAAGTGTCCTGTTCTAACTATGGTGGCCTCTTAGAACTCTTCCCCAGGGCTGGTTCTGAAATTTCGTCTTAGCACACCCAGGAACCAGAGGTGCTTTGCACACTACCACCTTGCATGTAAGACCACAAATATCCACTAGGGCATTACGAGACAATAGTTTGGGTGTGGAGTAATGTAAGCCTGCTAACAATTGACCAGTTTACAAGTAATTCCATTAATTTGCACATTAGAAAGCAGAATTGTGCAACCTACATGAACATTAAGTGGAACACCAGGTGTACTGCTTATTTCCCACTAGATAGCAGGTTTATAGAATTAGTGGAAGTGACCGCAGATTCTTTAGTAGGGACAGATTGAAGCCAACAATAAAAAGGAAATTGCTGTGTATTTATGCCTAAATGGGGTACATGGAAGTGCAATTTTTCAATTGGGTCTCTAGAACGTAAAATATGAAATTGTTACAAATTGAGGAAGGCTCATTTAAACGACTAAAAACGTGAATTCTGCAACTACTTTGCCTTGTTGGCAGAATGCATGCATACTCGAAAGCAATTTCATGTCCTACAATATTTGTGCAAAAAGCCAAAACTCCTTGCATTGGACATTTCTGAAAATAACATGAGTGAGTGAGTCAGCTGCCTCATTTATCAAGCACTGGCATCATCTGCCATAAAGGCAATCACTCAGATGAGTGATGCGTGTGGTGAAGACAGAGCTGAAGAATTTGGAGTAGTAGGTTTTGTCAGGGAGTTGTTTTTACAATGCTGAGTGTACAGTGCCATATCCTAAATATTTATAAATATGTTGAGTCATTCATCTGATGAAAGCTGGTTGTGTGATTGCTTTGTCTTGCCTCCGGTGGTATTTTCTTTCACATTTATTGTTTTGTCTCTTCTCCTTTAGCCTCCTCCGCCTGGAATTAACTACATTGTCCTGCTGACCTGTGCTGTCTGCTTTGTCACCTATTCTGTGGCTGCCATAATTGTCCACAAGCTAGACCTAATTGATGTGAACAAGGTGGGAGTTATTCCATTCTGTGGGAAAAGTGGCTTCTACAAGTACGAGATCCTGGTGAAGACTGGATGGGGCAGAGGATCTGGTTAGTAGCTCAGTCATCACTAGGAACTAAGTAGAGCAAATGAGTTGTTGCTGTGAGTAGATGCCTCCGTGACCTTCCTTGTAAATGATTGCTTTAATACTTGGCCTCCAAAGAAATTCCATTTCCAGTTGACTCCCTGTGAGGGTTAGTGGTAACATGATCACTGATGATTTAAGGGGCATCAGAGATCATCGTCAGGGCTTTGTTGGCACCCATGTAAAGGATGTTTGCCACTGGGTGTTATACTCTACCACAATGTTGCAGGCCAATGTTTGGCAATTATTGGACACTGTAAAGAGGCTGCTCTGCATAATTTACCAATTATTCTGAATTTGTGGTCAATTTGGTGCATCCTTCTGCTGCCTGCGATACAAGGGTCTTTGGACTCTCTTTGCCCTGACAGCTGTATGCTTCTGTCTACTCTAACCAGGGACCACGGCCCATGTTGGGATTAATCTTTATGGTGTGGAGGATAAAAGCGGCCACAGACACCTCGACGGTGATGGGACCTTCCACAGAAACAGCCTGGATGTCTTTCAGATAGCCACAGAGAGGAGCCTGGGGAGCCTTTGGAAAATACGCATTTGGCATGATAACAAGGGTACTTTGAAGGGATATATGTGGTTTTCCCAGCTTTGTTTTTAACGAAAATGAGATTAACAACCTCGTTTCACAAATCTGTCACCTCTTTTTATTTCCTTACCTTTATGAGGGAGCCTTGCCATACCTCGTCCTCCCATTTCTTCCCTCAGGCCCCGACACTCCATTAGACGTTTCCCTACACCCCCGTTCTATTTAGTTGTTTTCATTTTGTTACCGATTTGCATTGTCTTTCAAATGTGTGCCCAAAGGGCAGTTTGTTAACATTTTATCTTGAAAAATGCAGCATCACACTTTAGAACACAATAATGACATTGGGCCTCGTTACGAGGTTGGCGGCAACCCTGTAACACTGTTTCCGCCGCCTGAGATCCCGGTGCCACCGGGACATTACAAGGCGGCGGAAAATGTTGTTCCCCATTGCCATAGAGTGACATAGGACTCTATGGGAGTGGCAACACGATAGCACCAGCACCGTTGCTAACAGTGCCGGTGCTTCCATGACAACTGTGCCTACCGGGGCCGCTGCGCCCGGTAGGTCAGACCTGCCGGGTGCAGAGGCCCCGGCAGGCACAGTTGTAGTCTGCTGGTCCAGAATGGGTGCCGATACGTTGCGACTGGCACCCTTAATTCTGGACCAGCATACTTGTAATGAGGCCCATTGTGGAGTTAACATGGGCGCTGCTTGGGCAATAACTGTGTTTGTCACTGCCTATAGAATGGTGTTTGACAGCCAAGAAATGTGCTTCCAAGGCAACTCTTTTTGTCAGGGAACAAAGGTACTGAATATACCACACAATAGAGAAAGTGCATAGGAAATACTGTAAATCCATTGATCATGCCATAAAAGTGTATACTGCATAGGCAATGATTGTGTTGGTTGGGTAGACATTGTTGGTCTTGAATATGCAGTGAAGGTGTTGATGAGACAATGAAGGGGCTAGTACTGCCTACAAAATAACAGTATTTTGTATGCAAAAATGGTGTTTAAAGATTTTGCATAAAGAATTGCAGAATGTTGTCTGCAACAAAGCTATTCTCTACACGATAAAGATATTGGTTAAAATTAAGGTTATGGGATAATACATAAATGGATTCTGTAGACCACAACTACCCCTTTCTTGGAGTGAATATATAGGGTATGCCAAGACTAACCAGCCTGTCACCCTGCAGATGTTTAAGCCTACAACTCCCTTGATCCCCTTACCACTGACAATGATGTCTTGGGCTAATGGGCATTCAAGACCGAAACATCTGGATAGTGACAGGTTGGTTATTTCTGGTATAGACAATTCACACAAACAGATATTGTGCAAAGTGTAATGGTATTTTATGGGCAGGTCAGCAATTGTGTTTGAGATAGCTATTGTGAAGTTAAAATTAGTTTAATGAGAGCCAGTGTTTCCGAAAGGGTGGGTAAAGAGAAGATAGAGTGGGGTGAAAGAAAGATCTCAACAGAATCTGTTAAGAAAGAGAAATGATCACGTTTCCAAGAACTTAAGGATGCTATAAGTAAAGCTCCAGTGTTAGCAACCCCTGATCACACAAAGGAATTCTATTTGTTTTCACATTCTAATGGGGAAGTAATGACAACAATGTTGACTCTGGCAACTTCTACTGGACATCTACTGGCTCTTGGCCTACTACAGTGGGATCTTAGACTCAGTAATGCAGAGTCAGTTCCCTTACGAATAGGCATTAGCAGCCACAGCTTTTGTGATTGAAAAATCATCTGCAATAACTATGGGGTGCTCAGTATATGTGGAGCACACTGTTTTTTCCATTCTGTAAAGGTCCAAATTAACCCTGACTACCCAATGAGCATCGGGTTAAGAGATCATACTATCCAATCCTTCCATTCACACTGTAAGGTGTCGCACAGTTCAGCCAGGGTAGGAGGTGCATGACTGTGTTACTGTCATGCTACGTCCCTGGAAGCGTTGGCATCAGTGGAGACTGGGAGGAATTGTGCACACTAACCGGCTGCAGCGGTCTACTGTACACCTAAAATGGCAGCCCCATGTTTATTGGCAGTTACTTCCGGATACACTTCGCGTTGTATCCATCTAAGGACCCTCGCTGCTTGTGCATCTCGCTCGTACTGGCGTTTTTGTGCTTTCCCATTTATTCCACTTTCTCCCAGTTTGCCTTAATTCTTCATCCCTTTTCAGCGTTACTTTCTGTACTTCTAGCTATTCTTACCTTGATTGCCGTTTGCTTTTCTGCCTTCGGTTCCCCGTGAAGAAACAACTCTTCGTTACTTCCGGGCTTTATCGCTAACCGCTTCTGTCCGCCCTCTGGACATTCTTGTTCTGGTAACAGTTCTTTTCTTTATCCTTCGACCATCACATTTACCTAGGTGTTTTCACCATTTACTTCTTCTTTGTTTATTATTCTTACCTTGGTATTTTCTCGCTCCGGTTTCGGCATCCTCTTCCGGAAACCGCACTGCTCCCACCTTTCGCTTGTTGGTTCTGAATTGCTGTTCTTCGTTTATTTTTTTCTCCTCCTATAGCATCTTTTCATACTTACCTTCTATTCCTAGTCTTTGTAGATCCTTTCTGTTTTCCTTTTCGGTGTTAATTTTGGACGCCATCCGGTTGCTGCAAGATCTATTGGAAGTTGCCTGGACAACTATGTTCAATCCTGACTAAATACCGGAGACCTTGTTTCTGCCACTGAGTGTCAAGGGTGATTCCTTAAAGATCTACACAGCAGGGAAAGAGAGACTTTTCCTTTTTTCCTGGTTCCTGTATATTTCAACTACCAAGGACATCATCTCGACGGTCCACACTGAACTGTCACCTCGTCAGGGTTTTTTTCGCCACATCGGCTTTTTCCATGGACATTTGTGGGGGCTTGCTCCTTGGGGTTCCCCCTGATTCTGTCTGTTTACAGGTCAGGGTGGCCTCCGAGGGAGCTCGCCCTTATCTGCACGAGAAAAAGGAGAAAAAGAAGAAGGAAACTAAAGGAACCCGAAAGAAATAGGTACTAGACGTCATAACGGAAGACTCAGGTGAGGAGGTGGAACAGGGTGGTAGCGCGGAATCTGACAGTATACAACGCCCATTTACAACCATGGCTTCCCTGGAACAATACCAGGAATTAGCTAATGCCATTCAGGGGCTTCGTTTGGAGCTACATACTCTCAAGAATGAAAACACTGTTCTGAGGCAACAAGTTGCTCTTCGAGAAGACACCCGAGGCGATATTCCTGCTCTTCCATTCTCCTTTGGAAAGTATGATGGCAACCCCAAGCACCTTTAGGAATTTCTGGATGCCTGTTAAGTATATTTTTCCTCCCGCCCTAAAACCTACGAAACAGATAGATCCAAGCTGGGCTTTGTGATTGCCAATCTAATAGGGAATGCACTTTCTTGGGCAACCCCTTTGGTCACTAATGCTGATCCATCAATGTCTAATTATATACAGTTTGTTCAAAACTTCAAGAGCCGTTTTGACCACCCTGAGGTCCAATTCTCTTCATATGAGGCAATGGTAGACATCAGACAAGGATCACAGGATGTACAGACCTATGTCTCACAATTTCAACATTACTCTGCACGATCAGGATGGCCCGATTCGGCACAACAGACGCTGTTTCACAGAGGATTGCATGATGAAATTAAAGATGAGTTGGCAAGAATGCCCAGACCCAACACGTTTCAGGAACTCGCTACAGCGGCACTACAGATCGAATTTCGCTGCAATGAAAGAAAGAAGGAACGAAGAAGAGGAAGAAATTACTCACCGTTACCAACCTTCTTACCCAACCCAAGAGATTGTGGATCTGCTGAAGAACCTAAGCAGATAGGAGCTACAAGAGGACCGTTGTCCTCCGAGGAAAGAAAAAGGCGAAGAGAAAAAGGTCTCTGTGCCTACTGTGGTTCAGCTAAACACCAATTAAGTACCTGTCCAGAAATACTTCTTAAACCTCAGGGAAACGAGCAACCCCGAACCTATGCAGGGGAGGTATCGGGGAGTTGTGCATCAAACCCTGTGACCACACCAAACCACTAGAAAAAGAGGAAGACAATCATTTTATGGTGTTCGCTATACAGTTACAGATTACCCCTCAACAGAGTCTCAAGACACATGCCATGTTGGACTGTGGAGCCACAGGAAACTTTATGGATATTACCTGGGTCAAGAACAACTTGATAGCACTCAGAGAGAAAAAGAAGCCTATTCCTGTGCAAGGGGTGGATGGTACTCCCTTATCATCCGGACCCATAATTATGGAGACTCTTCCCATTCAGGTGACGTTGGGCAGTCATAAAGAACATTTAACGTTTGACATAATTAGAGCTGCTCACTTCCCATACTTGGAATACCATGGCTGAGACGTCATAATCCTAAAATAGATTGGAAATCCAACACTCTTCGTTTTGCATCCACCTACTGTACACAGTTCTGCTTCACTGACTCTGAGAAGGTGTCACAGACAAGTGAACAAATCACACCCATCAAGGTATCTGTGTCTTTTGTACCCAGGCAATATCAGGAATACCAGGAGGTGTTTGAGGATAGACGCCCTCGGTTGTTACCTTCTCACAGACCTGAAGACTGTGGTATCAAACTCCAGGAAGGTGCTCAAATTCCATTTGGACGGATGCTTCCGCTCTCTGTTCCAGAGAAGCTGGCCCTCAAGGATTATCTGGATGCCAATCTGCATAACGGACTTATTCAAGTGTCTAAATCTCCAGGAGGTGCGTCCTTGTTCTTCGTCTCCAAAAAAGGGTCTTCTGAACTAAGACCTTGTATAGATTACAGAGGTCTCAATTCCTTGACCATCAGAGATCGATACCCTATGCCACTCCTAAGGGACATTCTTGAAGCGGTTTGTGGTTCTCGATACTTTACTAAGTTAGATCTACCTGGATCCTACCACTTACTGTGGATCAAGAAGGGCGATGAGTGGAAGACCGCATTTCGAACGCAATTAGGTCTCTACGAATACAGGGTCATGCCTTTCGGGCTTGTCAACGCCCCTGCTATCTTTCAAAGGTTTGTGGATAAGATATTCGCTGACCTCTTATTCTTGTCCATGGTTGTGTACTTGGATGATATCTTGATATTCGCCACTACCCTTGAAGAAAATCGCAAACAGGTTAAAGAGGTGCTGGGCAGATTGCAAGCCAACCAATTGTATGCCAAACCGGAGAAATGTATTTTAGAGGCTACTCAGGTCTCCTATTTAGGATTCATATTAACATCCGAAGGTGTTCAAATGGATCCGGACATGGTCAAGGCTATCTTAGAATGGAAGGAACCTACTAGACTGAAGGAGGTTCAGAGGATTTTGGGACTGGCAAATTTCTATAGATGGTTCATCTCTAATTTCGCAGAAGTTATCCTGCCCATAACCTCTTTACTTAAGAAAGGTGTTCCATTCTTGTTCTCCACTTCCGCACAAGTAGCCTTCTAAAGATTGAAACAGTTGTTTACTACAGCTCCTATACTTATACAGCCTGATCAGACACAGCCCTTCATTCTAGAGGCAGATGCTTCAGGAGGCGCCATTGGTGCAGTGCTAATTCAGGAAAAGGAAGGAATTGAACATCCTATTGCCTATTACTCACGCACCCTGACCACCAGTGAAAGGAATTATTCTGTTCTTGAAAGAGAACTTTTATCCATTTGCCAAGCTTGCAAGGAATGGCAACATCTTCTCCAAGGTGCTACTCATCCCTTTCTGGTCAGAACTGACCACTGCAATCTCCGGGTTCTCCAACAGATGGAGCGCAAGAACTCTCGCCATGCCAGATGGGCATACTATTTCTTGCATTTTGATTTCAATATCACTTACTTTCCCGTTTCAAAAAATGTTGTGGCAGACTCTTTATCCAGGAGCCTAGGTGATAGGTCTGGCAAGTATACCGAAAATGAACCTCTCTTGCCTAATCCCAGGTTTCTGGATGCTGTAATTTCATTTCTCAAGGATGTACTCGAAGCCACCGAGAGAATGAAGAAGGAAGGATTTCCCGAGAATTTGACCTCTCTTGGAAATGGTTTAATGGTCCATGAGGGAGAGCGCTTTTAGCCATTTCCTGCATTACAAGCTCAGGCACTACAATGGTGCTACGACAACCCTATGTCCGGCCACAAAGGACAAAATGCTACTGTGGAATTACTCTCCAGACAGTTCTGGTGGCCTCATATGAAAAAGGATGCCAAGTTGTATGTCACGTCTTGTCCCATTTGTGCCTCGAGCAAATTATCCAGGCAAAGACCACTAGGTGTCATGAACTACAGAACACGCCCTTTTGGACTTCCTGGTCCTTGTCTCAACGGGGCTTAGACTCCCTTGTACTTCCAACATGGCCGTCCACTGTGAAACACCTTCCTCGCTCTACACCTTGGACGTAGCGTGTTCTATTTATAGACCACGCCTCCCGCGGCTCCGCGCGTCTCAGTGCTATTGCGAAGTAGCGACCAGCCATGTGCTCCGTAGCTCGCGGTATTGTTTCCCTTGCTTCTTCCAGCCAACCCCATTCCTAGTCCCTTTCCTTCCTTTCTTGATTCCTGGACTCGTGTGTTAGTAGCGCACTCTGTAAATTTCCCGGATTCCTGGATCCTTGCATCCCGGAACTTTGAACGCACGCTGGAGTCGGAAGAAACTCGTGCAGCCTTATTCAAGACTTGATCCGTCCGCAAGAAGGCATCGATCAAGAAATCCAGCAAAGATCGAACTCAGGTGAGAAGGGGGGAACTCCTTGACAGTTTGAGACACCACCCGACCGAACTCGATATGGACATGGAAGCGGCCGTCCAGGACCTGATGCGTGGCATGCAAGAGCTATCAACCGAGGTGCAGAATCTAAAGGCGGAAAACGCTGCTCTCAAACAATTAGTTCTACCTTGTGATTCTGCCACAAAAGAAAGTGTGTTGCTGGGCGGCATAGTGGACAAATACGATGGGTCGGCAAAAACCCTTCGTGGATTCCTGGATTCATGTTTGGTCCACTTTACAGTTAAGCCCTACTACTTTTCAACTCCCGGGACTAAGGTGGGGTTCATAATTTCCCACCTTTCAGGAAACGCCTTAACCTGGGCTACTCCCCTCGTTAATTCCGGCGATGCTCTCCTAGATGACTATGATGGCTTCATACAAGCCCTTAAGACCATGTTTGACTGTCCAGAGCAGGTCTATAGTGCCCAGGAACGCCTGTTAGACTTTCAGCAAGGATCCCAGGATATGCTCACCTATGTTACCCGATTCAAGCAATTAGTCAAGGAAGCTGATTGGTCCCCTGAGGCGAGTTTTACCCTTTTCAGGAGAGGACTGAATGAGGAGATTAAGGATGAGTTGGCCAGAGTGGCTCGCCCAAACTCATTCCAGGCACTAATGGACCTTGCCATGCAATAGATTTCCGTACCCAGGAAAGGAAGGCAGAGAAGAAGAAATCCAGAGTTAATCCTCCGAAGCTGTCCTTTGAGAGTACCACCAAGACGGACACAAACCCAGGCTCAGTCTCTGAACCAGAACCCATGCAGATAGGAGCCTTCCGTGGACCTATATCCCTGCAAGAAAGGATGAGAAGGATTCATACGGGGTTGTGCATGTATTGTGCCTCAGACAAACACTTGGTTAGGGAGTGTCCTCTAGCCCCTCCTCGGCGTTCAGGAACGCCAGCTCCCGATCTAAGGGCAGAGCTTCGGGAGAGAGATGTTTGCTCCACATCAATTCCATCCTTGAACTCTCCTGGACAAAACAATTTGGTAATACTACAGGCCTTCCTGTCGCCCTCCAAGAATAAGACCTACCCCATTTTGGCCTTGGTAGACTGCGGAGCTATGGGAATTTTCCTTGATCAAGACTGGGTTGTTAGTCATCATATTCTGTACGAGACACGAAGCACCATGCAGCCGGTGGAAGCAATCGACGGAAGACCCCTCACTTCAGGACCCATAAGCCTGCAGACAAAAGAGATCCAGCTTTCCATAAACCATCACCAAGAGCCGATTACATTCGACATCATTAAGTCAGCTCATTACCCCATGGTATTGGGTATGCCCTGGTTACAGAAGCACAATCCGTATATCAATTGGACAGCAGGATCACTATTCTAGGCTCAGAGTTTTGTATGTCCCACTGTCTATTCCTGGATCCCTCCTCGACATCCCCTAAAGAATCACTAAGAGACCAGCAAACACCACTCATGGTTTCCAATATCATACAAGTCCCAGAGGCCTATCAGCGATATGCTGATGTATTTTCAACTGCCATAGTCCAGGCCTTACCCCCTCACAGACCTGAAGACTGTGCCATAGATACAGATCCCTCAGCAGTGATTCCCTTCGGCAGAATGTTCATCCTTTCCGAACCAGAGAAAAAGGCCCTCCGAGAATACCTGGATACCAACTTTGAAAACGGCACCATAAGACCCTCAAAATCTCCAGCGGGTGCTTTGTTGTTCTTTGTTCCCAAGAAGGACACCAAGGAACTCATACCTTGCCTCGACTATCGTGGCTTAAATCAATGCACTCTCAAAGATCGGTACTTACTGCCCCTGATCCCGGATATCCTGGAAGCTGTGAGATGCGCCGTAATATTCATGAAGTTGGATCTCCGGGGTGCCTATCATTTGATCCGTGTCCAGGAAGGAGACAAATGGAAAACAGCCTTTAGAACACCCTTTGGTCACTATGAATATCTAGTCAAGCCCTTTGGACTAGCTAATGCCCCCGCAGTTATTCAACGTTTAATGGATAGGGTGTTTTCCGACATGTTATTCCTCTTCGTCATTGTCTATCTGGATGACATATTGATCTCTTCCAAGGATCCTCTAAAGCATGAAGAACATGTAAAGGTAGTTTTACAACGACTCCGTGAACACAAACTTTTAGCCAAACCCGAAAAATGCTTGTTTCACCTTACTTCTGTTCACTACCTAGGATTCATCCTTAGCCCAGAAGGAATTGGTATGGACCCTTCTAAGCTAAAGGCCATACTGGCATGGCCCGCTCCCCCATCCGTGAAACAAGTTCAATCCTTCCTGGGGCTTGCCAACTTCTACCGGAAGTTAATTTCTACCTTTTCCGAGATCGTTCAGCTGATCGTTGCCCTCTTGAAGAAAGACACCCCCTTTATCCGGTCTACACCGCAAGATAAGGCATTCCAACGTTTAAAGACAGAGTTCACGCAAGCCCTCATCTTGGCCCAACCCGACATAAATTGGCCATCCCTAGTGGAAACGGATGCCTCTAACTACGCCATAGGAGCGGTCTTAAAGCAGGAACTTGAGGATAAACTGGAACACCCCATTGCTTACCTCTCACGAACCCTGACTCCCAGTGAGACACATTACTCCGTCCTGGAAAAGGAACTGTTAGCCATCCGCCAAGCCTTCACTGAATGGCGACATCTACTTCTGGGTGCTAGATATCCAGTTCAGGTCCGCACAGACCATCGGAATCTTCAAATTCTACAGTCGTTGGAGTGCAGGAACAGTCGTCAGGCACGTTGGGCCTACTTCTTTGCCCAGTACCAATCCCAAATCACTCATGTTCCCGGATCATAAAACATGATTGCTGACGCCTTATCTCGACGTCCTGACTATGTAACTACTGAAGACAGGGCCTATCCTAAGATGTTTCCCCACACGATCTTTGTAGCTCAAGCAGTCAACCTCCTGGAAGAAATTCGAGTGCAAACCCAATCCTCTGACCTCTGGAAGGATATTTCAAGGAAGAATCCATGGAACCTAAAAGTTAAGGAAGGATATTTATTCAAGCACAATGCACTGGTCTTTCCTACACAGAAATTACAACAAAGAATAATAAACCTCTGTCATGATACCCTTCACTCCGGACATCGTGGCATAACCAACATCTTGCGTCTCATACAAAGACAGTTTTGGTGGCCTGGAATGAAGACCAACGTACAGCAGTACATCAAAGCTTGTACTATCCGCAGTCAAAATAAACATGATAACAAGAGACCGGCAGGTCTTCTACTGCAACCTACACTGCCAACAAGGCCATGGGAATTCATTGCTACAGACTTCATTGTGGAATTACCACCTTCCCGAGGATACACGACCATCATTGTTACCATAGACTTGTTCACTGATATGGCTCATTTTACACCCCTGTGTAAGCTACCATCCTCGTCCGAGCTTGCTGGAATCTTCCTGGAACACATATTCCGTTTACATGGACTCCCTTCCAAGATCATATCTGATCGAGGACCTCAATACGTCTCTCAATTCTGGAAACATCTCTGTCGCATTTTGGGAATCCAATGCGCCCTCTCATTTGGTTATCATCCCCAAACCAACGGGGCCACAGAACGTGCTAATCAGACTCTGGAGCAGTATCTTCGATGTTTCGCCACCAAGGTTCAGGATGACTGGTCGCTCCTGATACCCGTGGCTGAATTCGCCTACAACAATTCTGATCATTCAGCACTTAAGACCAGTCCCTTTTATTGTAGCCAAGGTTTCCATCCATCGGTTCTACCCTCTGTTCTCCACATCCTGTCGACTCCTGGATAGAAACCCTCATCAACGTACACCAGGAGGCGAAAGAAAACTTAGAGAGGGCCAGAACACAGACTAAGAGGTATGCGGATTCCAAAAGAAGACCAGGTCCTCCTTATGCAATTGGTGATCAAGTCTGCTTGTCCTCAAAATTACTACCCCGACATCTACGGCCAAACAAGTTGGCCCCTCAGTACTATGGTCCATTTCCCATCAAGGAAATTATCAATCCAGTTTCATACCGGATCAGACTACCAGACTCCTGGAAGAAAATTCACCCAGTATTTCACACATCCTTATTAAAACCCTACACCCAATCCTCCCGGAAATCCTGCTGACTTCCTCCTCTGCTGGTCGACAACCAATTGGAATATGAAGTATCCCGAATATGTGACTCCAGGTATAAAGGGGTCAGCTTCAATACCTGGTTGAATGGAAAGGATATCCTCGTAGTGAAAGAACCTGGGAACCACTTTCTAATCTCAAGGCCCCTGAACTGCTCAGAAGATTTCACCTTATACACCGGGGCAAACCCGGAGGAACGGGTCTTCGGAGGAGGCATGCTGTCATGAACTACAGAACACGTCCCTTTTGGACTTCCTGGTCCTTGTCTCAACGGGCTTACACTCCCTTGTACTTCCAACGTGGACGTCCACTGTGAAACATCTTCCTAGCTCTACACCTTGGACGTAGCGTGTTCTATTTATAGACCGCGCCTCCCGCGGCTCCGGGCATCTCAATCTTATTGCAAAGTAGCGACCAGACGTGTGCTCCGTAGCTCGCGGTATTGTTTCCCTTGCTTCTTCCAGCCAACCCCATTCCTAGTCCCTTTCCTTCCTTTCTTGATTCCTGGACTCGTGTGCTAGTAGCGTACTCTGTAAATTTCCCGGATTCCTGGATCCTTGCATCCCGGAACTTTGAAAGCACGCTGAAGTCGGAAGAGACTCGTGCAGCCTTATTCAAGACTCGATCCGTCCGCAAGAAGGCATCGATCAAGAAATCCAGCAAAGATCAAACTCGGGTGAGAAGGGGGGAACTCCTTGACACTAGGACTACTTCAACAGAAAGAATTACCATCTAGGCCTTGGGAACAGATATTGATGGATTTCATTGTGGACTTACCTGTTTTCAATCACCGTACTACCATAATGGTGACAGTAGATACTTACAGTAAATAAGCACATTTCTCTGCTTTAACTGGAGTTGCCTCAGCACCCGAGACAGCCAGGATTTTTCACAGGGATGTGGTTAGATTACATGGGTTACCTCAGACCATTGCATCTGATCGAGAGGTACAGTTCACCTTCAAGTTCTGGGCTTCTCTTTGCGAGCAGATGGGCATATATCGGGCTCTTTCCTCAGGGTACCATCCTCAGACGAATGGCCAAACTGAGCGATTGAATATCACGCTGGAGCAGTACCTTCGCTGTTTTTGTAATATGGAACAAGATGACTGGGCTGCCTAAATTCCCATGGCGGAATTCTCATATAACAATGCCAAACATACTGCAATTAACATGAGTCCATTTTTCTGCACTTATGGGTTCAATCCTCAACACTTACCCTGGGGTGGATTCTCGACCACCAACTCTCCTCCAGTGGATAACCAATTAACCTCCCCCGGACAGGTTCACAAGAATGCCCTGAAATCCCTCAAGGATAGTCGCTGATCCTACAGGGTCAGGCTGATCAGTTTCGTAGACCCAATCCGGACTGGACGCCTGGTACCTTGGCGTGGTTGTCGACCAAATTTTTGCCCTGCTGGGTTTGCAGGGGAAAGTTCTCTCCCAGATACATTGGTCCATTCTCGATGGTCTCCAGAGTTAACCCAGTGGCATTCAAATTGAAACTACCTCCGTCTCTTAAAAGGGTTCACCCTGTCTTCCATACGTCTCTTCTCAAGATCATTGTGAAGGATCCTTTTAGAAGAACCTTTTTTACCTTCAGTAAGACAACCAGGTGTTCAAGAACTTGACGAATAGGAGGTGGACAGATTGGTAGATTCAAGATTGGTAGATTCAAGATATAGAAGAGGCGGCATCCAATACCTTATACATTGGAAAGGCTATACTTCTTCCGAGAGGACATGGGAACCAACCCGCAACATTCACTCTCCCTGCCTTCTTCGGCGGTTCCATGCTTTGTACCCCGCTAAACCGGGTGGAGCTGGTTTAAGAAGGGGGCATACTGTCACGCTTCGTCCCTAAGCGTTGGCATCAGTGGAGACTGGGAGGAATTGTGCGCACTAACCGGCTGCAGCGGTCTACTGTACACCTAAAATGGCCGCCGCATATTTATAGGCGGTTACTTCCAGATATGCTTCGCGTTGTATCCGTCTAAGGACCCTTGCTGCTTGTGCGTCTATCTGGTACTAGCGTTTTTTTTGCTTTCCCATTTATTCCACTTTCTCCCAGTTTGCCTTAATTCTTCATCCCTTTTCAGCATTACTTTCTGTACTTCTAGCTATTCTTAACTTGATTTCCATTTGCTTTTCTGCCTTCGGTTCCCCGTGAAGTAACTACTCTTCGTTACTTCCGGGCTTTATCGCTAACCATTTCTGTCCGCCCTCTGGACATTCTCTGGCCATTCTTGTTCTGGTAACAGTTCCTTTCTTTATCCTTCGACCATCACATTTAACTAGGTGTTTTCACCATTTACTTCTTCTTTGTTTATTATTCTTACCTGGGTATTTTCTCGTTCCGGTCTCTTCGGTTTTGGCATCCTCTTCCGGAAACCGCACTGCTCGCACCTTTCGATTGTTGGTTCTGAATTGCTGTTCTTCGTTTATTTTTTCTCCTCTTATAGCATCTTTTCATACTTACCTTCTTTTCCTAGTCTTTGTAGATCCTTTCTGTTTTCCTTTTCGGTCTTAATTTTGGACGCCGTCCGGTTGCTGCAAGATCTATTGGAAGCTGCTTGGACGACTGTGTTCAATCCTGACTAAATACCGGAGACCTTGGGCCTCATTACGAGGTTGGCGGTAAGGGAAAAACGATGCTGGTAAAGGATTACCAGCATCGCTTACCGCTCCAGTCTATTCCGACCCGCCAACCCGCTATCGGCGGCACCGTAAATAATGGTGCCTCTAATAGCGGCATGGGCACGGGTACGCGACCCTTCATGCCGGCAATAACGGCATGGCGTAAACAGGAGGACATCACAAGTCAGGCGGACATGCAAATACCGGCATCAAGAAGGCGCTAAAAGTGGATACCGGCATGGTGGCAATACCAGCATCGCAAACCACCCGTAAACTGCCATGTGCAGTGTTCTCAACTGCCACAGGTGCACACAATCAGCACAGGTGGAGGCAATGTAGACTGGGCCAGCACAAAAGGAGCACACCACACCCCTTCCCACACCCCTTCCCACACCAAAATGATTCCAATACTAGTAGCAATACTAGGGATGGAGGGCATGCTTGCATTGCTACAACAACAACAACAACAACAGGCAGCACAGAGGAGACGCAGGAGGAGAAGGAGGGTGAGACAGGCACAGCATGCCCCACCAGTGCAGGCAGTTGTACCACGCAGGCAGCCCCCAATCCCTCGCATCAGAGCCAGTCCATTCAACCCAACCCCTGAGAAGATCCACACCCTGTACCGTCTGGACCGGGACACCATCACCACCATTATATACACAACGACATCGCCAGCCTCATAGACATCAGTACCGCCACCCCCCCCCCTACTGAAGGTAGGGCAGATGCATGGCATATCACAACCATTATTCCCACGCACGCTGAACCAAGTGCTCGATGCCCTCCTGAAGCACACAAGCGACCACATATCCCTACCACGGATTGTCCAGGAGATCTCCAACACCAAAATTGGCTCCCATGCACTGGCAGGCATGCCAAATTGCATCGGTGCCCTTGACTGCACTCACGTGGAATTGGTGATCTCACATGCCATGGAGGTAGTGTACCGCAACCGTAAGCTATACCACTCCATCAACGTGCAAATGGTATGTGACTCAAACATTATCATCACACATTGTTGTGCCCAATTTCCCGGATCAACCCATGATTCAATGGTCCTGCCAAACTCCACAATACCACGCTACATGGAGCGACATGCCGGACAACGTTCCTGGCTACTTGGTGAGTTGCATGGCAAGCACATGTCAGTGTGATGGGGGGAGATGCATACTTCACCTGGGTGAGATTGGGGGGGATGTGATGCATACTTCACCTGGGTGAGATTGGCGGGGGGAGAGATGCATAATTCACCTAGGTGTGATTGGGGGGGGGGTTCATACTTCACCTGGGTGAGATTTGGGGGGGGAGATGCATACTTCACCTGGGTGGTATTAGTTGAGAGACTGAACAATGCCCATACTGAAATACACTGTGCCCCAAAGCAGCCCAGACTGAACCTGACACCTGAAACCAATGTGCAAGCCGTAAACTGCACAACAATGACAACAAGCCAGTACTCCAACCATACCATATCCATCCACATGTACACTGCACATCATCAGACCGTACCCTCTGCAACACAATGCAGCAACAAGCTGTCAGTATGCCCAATGCAAATGACCGCTGAACAGCATCACACCGGACATGCGTCCATGAGTGCGTACAAAGAAGCCAATATACAGAATGTCACTGGCACACCACCACAGAAGTGCAGCATGCCAGCATAAGGACATCAAGCGTGGAATGGCAGATCATTAACATTCTGGTTCCAACGGTGACAGGATCAAAGCATACGATTAACTACACATCACCTAGATCATGGCAACAAGTGCCGTAGGCAACCACAGTGCATGAACACTAGCAAAGAATCGGACACCCCTGCATCAACTAGACGATGCTATGCACACCTGTGGATCATGTGACATCACACATTGCAGTTACTTTGAATAACTCCATTCATGCAGGGATATGTGGATGTGAGCAACAAATCAATGCAGGCTTGTGTGTGATAGGTACAGGTTCCATTTGACAACATCACTTACACATACCCATTGTTGCACCGATGCAGGTGATGCTGGCTATCCCTTGAAGTGGTGGCTCCTTACCCCTGTCCGGAACCCGCAGAACAGGCACAAAGAGGACTACAATCATGCACATACCCGTACCCGTGTGGTGATCGAGCAGACCTTTGGCCTTTTGAAGAAACGGGTTCGCTGCCTCAGCAGGTCAGGTGGGGCACTCCTGTATGGGCATGAGAAGGTGGCCAAGATCATCATGGCATGTGTCATGCTGCACAACATGTGCATCAGACAGAACGTGCCTCTGCCCCCTGACATTAAACTGCAACCGCCTGATGAGGCTGAGGAGGAGGAAGAAGATGGGGTTGCATGTCAGGCAGGTAGCGATGCACAGGAGGGACGTGCTGTGTGCCAGAATCTGATAGACCAATCTTTCTAATACACATGGATGCAGTGGGTGCAATGGATGTGGGACTCAGGGCACTGGGTATTGGGTGCACATGGACACTGCACTGTTCACCAATAAAGCGCACATACACAATAACCAATGTCCAGTCATGTGATTGTTCTTGACACAACTGGTGTGTTAACCATAAAGTGAATAGAAAGTGCATAAACCCTCCACCCCAAACACACTCTTCCCCCTCCACCTCCCCCCACAACTCCCCCAAACACCCTCTCTCCCCTTCTCCTCCTCCCACAACTCCCCCAAACACCCTCTCCCCCTCCCCCCACAACTCCCCCACACATGGTGTGCACTTCAGTGCAGCATTAGTCTGCAGGAGTCACCAATAACAGGCTGCCCCTACTTCCCATGTCCTCTACCAGCATTGGGTGGTTGCATGTCTGGCTGGCGTAAGGTCCGTGCGGACCTGCGCAGGGGGCTCGTCTGCCTGGAGCTGTCAGAGGAGGAGGTGCCTGGTTGCTCAAGTCCCTGTGCGGGACGCTGGCTCTCTATGGCATCCGCGATGCGGCTGAGGACCTGCCTCACAGCTGCCAACTCATCACAAATGCGTGTTGTACTGGCTTCTATCGCAAGTTTTATGCCCGCCACGTATTCACGGCACTCCTCCCTCGCCAGGGCACCCTCGCTCACGTGCTGGCCAACCAGTGCAGTGAGCTCCTCCTGCCGCTGTAGGATGAGGCTGATTCCCTGGTCTCTGTCCCTGACTCCGGTTGATGTTGACGCAGCTTGCGGCATGGGTCCGCCATCAGGTGAGCTCTCCATGGGGCTCCATCTCCCTGGCAATGACTCACCAGCAGACAGCTCATGGCTGCTGGCATTGGTTGTGGGGCATGGGATGAGGTGGGGTGACAACTGCAGGCTGGGTGTGCCCTGTCCTACGGGTGTTTGGCATTCTCCCTCTTCATCCGACAGGGGTGCCGTGGCAGCTGCTTCTCCAACAGAACTGTTGGCAGCGGACAGTGAGCCTTCTGCCACTGGCTCCTGTGTGGTGGGAACGGCTGGTGTGGGTGCTCTCGCATTGTCAGTGCCCCTTTGACGCCTTGGTGACGTATCATCCTGAGTGGCTTTGGGCTTCTGCGGCAGTCCTGGTTTGCCAGTGCCCCTTGATGAGCTAGGCCTGTAGCCTCCTTCCATGCCCCTGGCCTTCTTCATTGGTGTTGTGGCCTGCGCCGCGGAGTCCTGGTCCTCACTGTCAGATTGTGAGCCTGCGGGGGACCAAGAGAGGGACAGCATCAGTGATGGTTCTACGTGCATCATGCATATGTTGGTATTGTTGCAGTTCTATACATTTGGTCTTTGAGTTGTGACATACAGGTTGCTTGCCATATAGGCGGGTCATGCAGGCATACGTCTGGGTAACACATGTATGAGGTGCTGCATGCATGGGGATGTGATGGTGCGGTGGACAGCCTATGGACAGGGTTGTGTACACGGGTGTGTGATGCCCCATGCATTGGCTCATTTCAGTGTCACATTTGGGGGACATCGTCATGCTTTGCATTACAGTGGTTTCTGTGGACACTCACCTCCATCAGCCGATGACGGCACACCACGCTCCATTTCCCCCACTCCCTCAATTGTCTCTATGCCAATTGTGCTGGCACATGTCTCCTCCCAGTGTGTCATCTTGATCGGGGAGCCTCCTCCGCCACCTGTTCCCATGCCCTGGCTCCGATTGGCTGCAAGTATATTCCGGACACAGAGGCGCCGGTCATGCCAGCGCTTGCGCAGGTCCTTTACAGTGCGGGGGTGGTACCCACCGCACTGACTTTGCGTGCCACCTCCTCCCAGATCTCCGTCTTTCTTATCTGGGCAGCACACCGCATGTCTTGCACAAACACAACCTCCGCATTTGCGAGCATATTTAGCTCCTCCACTGAGAAACAGACCTTACGCTGGCACGTAGCACCTTTCTTCAGAGCCTTGGGCATTCTGATGTGGTGTTAGGTGAAGTTTGGGCTGCTGTTGTGCTGATGCAAATCCTGGGTGCTGAGGATGGCAATGGATTGTGTTTTTAAGGATGGCCGCTGTGCTCTTTCCCATTCCTGTGCGATGACGCTACTTCCGGTTCTGCTTATTTACGGTCACCGCTATTAGCGGTCACGATGGCGGTAGTGCTATCAGCGCTTTCGTTGATGCCGCTAAGGGCCATTTTTGGGACTTTAGCCGCATGGCGGTAAAGTCCTTAACGGCATGGCGCAAAACTTGTGCCCGCGAACTTGTACTGGCCCGCTATTAGCGGGCTCTTTACTACACAGACACGGTAATTGCTCCATGCCCGTAAGGACAGTTACTTACCTCCAACCTGGTAATGAGGCCCCTTGTTTCTGCCACTGGGTGTCAAGGCTGATTCCTTAAAGATCTACACAGCAGGGAAAGAGAAACTTTTCCTTTTTTCCTGGTTCCTGTATATTTCAACTACCAAGGACATCATCTCGACGGTCCAAACTGAACTGTCACCTCGTCAGGGTTTTTTCCGCCACATCGGCTTTTTCCCTGGACATTTTTGGGGGCTTGCTCCTTGGGGTTCCCCCTGATTCTGTCTGTTTACACATCAGGGTGGCCTCCAAGGGAGCTCGCCCTTATCTGCACGAGAAAAAGAAGAAGGAAACTAAAGGAACCCGAAAGAAAAAGGTACTGGGCGTCATAACGGAAGACTCAGGTGAGGAGGTGGAACGGGGTGGTAGCGCAGAATCTGACAGTTACATACAAAGGTCCCAAGGATTACCTAATTCACGTAAGGGAGAATGCACTCAAAGAGGGGGAGGTGCTCCTCGTGGATGGGTCATCAACAATTGATCAGGAGACAGGTGCTGCAGTAGTGCGCCTCGTAGACAGGGAGTACGAAGTAGCAGTTAAAAAGATCTTACCAACACATTATTCCACGCAAGCAGCAGAACTCATTGCACTGATTGAAGCACTAGAAGCATCACAAGGGTTTCTAGTAACAATATTTCTGGAGCTTGTGGATCTGCTTAGATCACATGCTCTGCATAGCCCAACATCTAGTGGACGATTTGTTTTCGACACTCAAAAATGGATGTCGACAGGGCCTGATTAGTAATACTATCCTTACTGTGACGTGTACTGTAACCACGGTTCTTCACGCGGCAAGGTCCCTCAGATTGTTTTTTTCCGCCATCGAAGTCGGTCGCAAATGCTGAGTTCTCTTCTAGGCTGATGCCTTTGATTTACTACAGTTATACTTGTAGAATTTCTTCCTGTCCTTTGTTTGCCTCGCTGCACGACTGCTTAGCCACTCGATGGCTCCTGACGAACACCCACAGGGGAAGGTTCTCTATACTGACTCCTTTTAGAGAATGTTTATCCCATTATCCCCTTTCTTCTTTTTTCGCCCAGCTGCCCATTTAAAACACAATGGACAAACCCCCATTTAAATGGTGTCCCTCCTTCCACCGTAAATACCCGTGGAAAGACACACACCAAGTGTGCAATCACTGTCTCCCGAGGGATCACGCCGAAAAGCACTGTAAATCCTGTCTGCTTTTTCGTCCAGAAACCCTGCAAAAACCCTGCAGGATCGCCGGACGAAATGCTGTGCTGCACACGCCATGCAGGCCGAGGCATCCATAGATGTGACGGAAGACTCCAGCGAGGGTAGCGACTGAGTCATGAGCGACACCAAGGGAGACCGGGATCTATCAGGACCCCAAGTGCAGGCCCCCGACTTCTCTCAAAGCCCACCCCTACTAAGGATGCCACTCCCTCCCAGGGCTCTGTCATCTCAGGCTTCTCACCAGGATGTCATTTTACACCAGAACAATTTAATACAATTTTAGGGAGAATGTCCTGTTTGGTAAACATCATGGACAAACACCCCTGACTAACTAATGGCACTTAAAGATGCCCCACAAGCAGGGGCACCAACAGAGCCATCCCTTGCCAGGAAGTCTGGCCTTGAGCCACAGCCGAGCACCTCCACTCCAGGCATTCTGGCCTCGGCTTCACAAGACACCACTCTTTACCAAGACCCATCTCGGGACTCATATTATGTCTACCAAGCTCGGTCTCAGGGGGACCTCTATAGCCAGGACCAAGACCAGTACTACGATGATGACGACATCTACATAGTACAGTTGCTAGTCCATCCGGACCAGCCGGTTGCAGACTCGCCAGTTGTCAACCAACTCCAGTGCAACAGATTGTTACTGAAGGCGGTGCAGCAAGTCAGCATTGAAACCCAGGAGACACAAGTTGATAAGGACTTTGTGGAAGACATCCTGGGGACAAAAAGGCAGCCACACAATTCATACCCTTCCTGCAGTCAATCCAGAGACGTATTCAACCATCAGTAACAACACCTAATCTTACAAGGGCGGTCAACCCAAGGGTAGAAAAACTGTTCAGGCTAGAGCCCACTGACCCCCTGTACATTAGGGGCCAGCTCAGACCAGATTCCCTGGTAGTTACCACCACCAGAAAAAGGGCAGGCACTCCCCTGGCATCGGCAGAAGCCCGCCAGACAAGGAGAGTAAAAAGATGTATAAGTTTGGGAAGAAAGTCGCTTCCTCTGCAGCGTACCAGACAAGAATTGCTAACAATACGACACTGTAAGCTAGTTACGGCCGCCACAAATGGTACGAGCTGGAACAACAGCTAGAAGCCGTCTCAGAACCACTAAAGGCCCAACTGCTTAAGGCTGTATCTGAAGGCGAACAAATCTCAAGCTTCATCCTGAAGAAAAATCTTGATGCGGCAGATAACGCAAGATGCATCATAGCGGATGGGGCGCTCATTAAGCAGCATGCCTGGCTTAGGCAGTTAAGCCAGAGACCCAAGCAACCCTCCTCAACATGCAATAGAGCCAAACGTACTATTTGGTAAGGCCGTAGAGGACGCCCTAAAGAGTGCCAAGGATGTCCCTTGGACAGCTAACTAACAGACTAGACCAGTGGGGTTTCTTGTGTCAACATTTTTAATACCAAGACTCAAGTTACAAACACAACAGTTGGCCTCTGGTTGCGTGACCTGAAATGGGTGGACTGTGTGGTCCGACAACTGCGCCTAGACCAGACGCTACTAAAAATATTTGGCAAGTGGCTTGAAGTGAAAACTAAAGGAACTATTGGTGAAACTAACAAAGGAAGGGTCAGGTGAACCCTATGTTCTTTCATGAACTTGTGAATCATTGAGCCTGTGAAGTTGGGAGTTTTCAACTGTTGTGATGGTGGCCCTTAGGAGAAGAGGTCCCTAAGAATTAAGTTGGAGAACTTTGTCTTGTGGAAGGGTGTCCCAAGAATACAGTGATGTGTGAACTTACTGTTGCAATTTTGAACTTGGGGAAGGGAGACCCCTAATTCTTTGTTTTGATGTGAACTGTGATATCTGCGAGTCCACAGAATGTAACGTCAGAACTTATGCAATCCTTGCTGAGAAAAGATTACATTGAAATTGGGTTAAACTTGAACCATAGAACTTTATGGAAACTTGAAGTAACATTTGTTGAACATTTGCTTCGGAACACTGCCTTTGGTTGAGATAATTCCCCCACTAGTTGTGTTGTAGTTTTGAGGACTGCATAGGTTTTTGACACAGACAGATTTTACTTTTGGACTTCCTGACATAGACTTCCTTTAGATTTATTCAGGCTGGGAATTCCCACCATAGAATAGGGTTAGTTAGGCGTTACACCATCCTAATCATTAATAAAGTTATAGAAATTACACTTTCACTGTCTGTGTCATCTCTCTCGATACCATGTTTTTCTCACAGTTAATGGAGTATTAACTAAAGGGGTGACGGGGGGGGTGTTGGGATGCAATTTCAATGTTTCAGGCAGGTGAAGAGATTTAGAATATGCAAAAGATATTAGCAGACAGCCTAGTGTTAGCAGTTCTCGTTGGGTGCATGTTGCCTTTTATAGTTAGCCCTTGATACATATTAGAAACACCATATAGCCACACAGAAAGAGCAACAATGTATTCACATTGCAGATGCAGAGGTTAAAGATAGGGTGATGTGGTTTGCATTTAGCTGTAGTGTACAGTGTTTTGTTTTAAGGGATCTGTGAGTAGGTAGCTGACATAGGTAGGTGTATGAGATGGAGTCTGAGATGGAGTCAGGGAAGTGTTGCAACAAGGGCGATGTCCGGCGGCTAAGGTAGCAAGAATTCCACCAGGTTGGGTTTTAGGTACATGTTACAGAATGGGTTTTGAGAAAGTATGAGAGTATGAGACACAGGCCTAACCTAGAGGTACTGCTCTGTCCAGTTGATCCGCAAATGGGTCCCCCTTCAAACCCCAGAGGGAAACCATGCTGCCAAGGCCAGAGGCCGCTGCACTGTGCTGATAACAGTTAATGGAGTGCAACTGCGGGGCTCAGAGCAGCTGAGGAAGGAATGTTAGGTCCAGGGAGGAAGGGTGGGAATGCGCCTTTTGAATGTTGAATTTATGTGAGCAAGGCATGGGTTTCTGTGATGCCAAGAGGACTGGTGAAGATTTAGAGCACTACTGCCCTCACCAAAAGAGGTTCATCTTATTTGAACTGCAGATCAATAAATAAACACAATTCATACATAAGGGGGGAGACGTGCTAGGGCTGTACTGTAATTTTAGATGGGCAGAGCAGAGGTGATGCCAATAAATGTATATACAATCGCAGGGAACTGTTTGTGCTGCCACATTGCCTTGTATAATATGGAGGCCCATTGTATTATCAAAGCATAGTTGACCTCACATTCGCACTTTGATCAGGCTCCAAAGGAAGGGTGCACATCAAGTGATGGTCAAGAAATGTATTAGGGCAACAATGTACCTGGTTATCAATCAACTCCTGAGTTTCATAGTGATGATGTAGTAGGTCACGTGTTTAGTTGAATGTGTTTTAGATAATGTGTGACCAATAGGGCAATGGACTCTAGGGGATAATTAGCATTGTATATAGGTTTTAACCAATGGGGAGTGTGGGATCATGGTGTAATCTTTACTATGCATAGTTTTGTTAATTTGTGGTTTTCTGCTATAAAAGATATAACTCCTTTGGGTGGGGCGAGCTGCGTGTTAGTTTGGTTCTACGGCGCCGCCTGATACTTCTGCATTGAATAAAACTTGTTTTCCTTGCAAACGGTGCATCGCTTATTTGTGTGATGATTAGGTTACCCAACACTGACCAGTTCGACTGATTTCCTTGAGGATCCTTTCCAAGACGTTACTGGGAGGCTCAGCCACAAAAAGCATCCGCTTTACCCAACTGTAACAGGGCAACAACATGCGCTCTAAGGGCCAAGCCCAAAAGGGTAAACCCAATGAGGGAAAAACCCTTGTCTGATGGTGCTGTAGAAATGGGAGTCGTGGAAAGTACAACCGCAGTTCCTGGAGGGGTAGCAATCCAACAATGTTGCTGTGGAATGTAGTAAACTCTGTGTTCAAATGCGAGAAGTAAATTTGTTCTTGTAGAACTGAATGGAGTGAAGTGTACTGGAACAGACTTCCTGAAATATCAGCGGTGCAAGGCTTTGTGCAAGGTAAGCGAAGGCTGAATAACAGACAGGATAGAAATTTGAACGGATACTGACAAAAACAGCTGCGGACAGAGTAGAAGGCAGCTCCTAGCACAGGATCCTCAAGCAAGCAGGAATAAAGGCAAGGGTTGAAGGCAAAGATAACAAAGGGTAATAATAGTAACTAGCGTCGGTGCTTGGTAAGGAAATGAAGTGACGAATGGAGCTTACCACAGGGCTGCCCTATATGCAGTTCTCATGGTAGACACGACCTGCGAGATGGGGTGAAAACTCTGAGCACCATCTTGTTATTAACTGAAGCGTTGCTCCAGCTTCGGTGGAGCGTGCCAATTCGCCGGCATTTTAAGGGAGCAAAAACCCAGTGGGGATGACTTTTCCTCCACTGTTGCCAAAGAGACCACAAACTGGTAAGATTCGTAACAGTATGGCCCCCCCTGCGGGGGCAAAGGATTGGGTTTCCAGGGGTGCAACCTGTGGAATCTCCTCAGGAGTGTGGGAGCATGAACTGCAGTGGCGGGTTCTCAAGTACGATCCGATGGCCCATACCCCTTCCAGTCCAGCAAGTATTGCAATCGTCCCCGTTGGTACATGGAATCACAAACAGCTTCAACTTCAAATTCTGGCCCTGAGGTGGTGTCAACAGGTGCGGGTGAACGGTGGTGATGTCTATGAAAATGATCTGGCACATGAGGTTTCAACTGGGAGATGTGAAAAACAGGGTGAATCCGGGAACATGAAGTGAGAAGTTGAAGTTTAAAAGTCAGGTCGCCCACAATTTGACAGATCTTAAATGGCTTAAAAAATATGGGGCCAATTTAGATGGCAACAAATGTTTTGGCAGATAGCGGGAGGAAAGCCAAACAAGAACCCTACTGCCAGGTTAGGTGTTTGTAAACACCTACGATCTGCTTGTTGTTTACTGGATGCCCTGGACTCGCAGAGAGCTTGTAAGGCAGGGGTGTGGCCTGTTTGGATCTTGTCTATGAGTTTGTTTACAGAAGGAATTTTAGTTTCCGGAGGAGGTACTGTAGGCACACAGGTCGGATGGAACCCTTAGGAACAGTAAAAGAGGCTGACTCCTATTGATGAGTGTAGCACATTTTTATTTGCAAACTCTAAAATGGCAGGAGTACGTCCCAGTTGTCATATGTAGCTGCAGCAAAACAACGCAGGTACTGTTCAAGAGATTGGTTTAAACTTTCCATCTGTCCATTGGACTGTGGATGGTAGCCTGAGGCTAGGGCTCTCTGGACGCCTATGTCATGATGCCTACCCCCGGAGCACCAGGCCAGGCCCAGCACCCCTGGGAGCAGGCATCATGCCCCCGGGTAAAAGCCCAGCGGCCCCTTATAGGGGCTCTTTGAACTCTGTCCTGGCGCCGTTGGCACCAGGCTCATGTTGGACATCAGTCCTGGCGACATAGGCGCCAGGCTCATAAAGGAAGGTGTTTTGGTGCACTTACCTGATGCAGACCATGCTGCAAGATTTAGGCCTCCCTGAGACCTGAAAGGGACTATTTTTTCATTGGGACTATTTTGCCACTCGGGCGTGGCCAGAGAAGGATACTTACCTGGAACTACTTTTGGGGCTATTTAAGCCACGCCCAGACAGTAGCTCACGCTTCGCATTGTTCTGCATCCAAGCAGCTGAACGCTCACTGTGTCTGCTCCTGCATCTGGTCTCCAGCCACGCCCGCCTCAATCCTGGAACACCTGTAAGGAAAGAAGAGAAGAGAAAGGTGAAAACCAAGAATTTTATCAAACTTCTTACCTGCATCTGGAATCTTCACGCCAGCGTTCCTGAGAAAAGACTTTCATTTAAAAGCACTGCGTTGCTCGCTGCAGCGCCGCGCTTCACTCACATGTCCTCGGGAGTTCTTCTGGCTCCACCGCGACTGTCTGCTCCGGTCGCCACATCTCTGCGCCTAGGGGAGAGAAGAAGAGACAAAAGGTGAGCAGAAGGAACATATGAGGAAAGCCTAATTTTCCGCCATAACACTTACCGGTCTTCTGTTGGTGGACCATTCCTCATTTTGGGTCGGCGCCGCTTCGTTGGCAGGTACCACACCCCAGCCCCTATGGGGAAAGGACAAAAGACATTACTGGAGGAATATAAAGACATTAAGAGGGGTCGCCCCCATCGCTAACTCACCTGAGTTTACCATCGGCAATTCAATCCCTCAACGCATCGCCTTCATTCTGCACCTGAAATAAAGGACAGATCACAGGTTAGGAAGGCAACAGAAAAGGAGGCTCAACACTTGAACTTTTGTCATCTTCATACTTACGGCGTTCCGCTTGGAAAAGTCAAGTGGATTTTGCCAGTGCCATTCTGAAAACCAGTGAAGTAACTGGACAAACACGCGCCCCTGCACCAGAAGCAGGATGGAGAGTTCATCCTTTCAAACCATAAGGTGAGCTTCAACCGGGGATTTCGGAGGAAGTTAGAGAAGAACGACGGGGGGGAAGGGGGGAGCAAGCACACTATTCTGCAGACTGTTAATCCCCTTTCTCATCTGCAGAAGGATATTCCTACGGGCCAGACAAGCAAGATTTGAGGGTCCTGTTCAGTCGGTGTTCCGAGTTCTGCGCATCACGCTCGAAGAGGCCACAGCAACCCAGACTAGACCAGCGCCTCCGTGGGAGTCAGGTGAACATTACAGAACGCGAAGCCTTCCTACAAATTCCCACCCAGGCGCTATGGAAACTTCTGAGACTGATCAGTTGGCCCAATTACTGGGGGAATTACAGGCCGAAGTACACGCCGCTCATCAAGAGACTAATGCTCTCAGGAGGGAAGTGATTGTATCAAAGGAAAGAACTGATGACCTGGCTAGACAGTTTTTGCAAGGTCAAGCTGGACACACTCCTCTACCCGGTTCCGGGGGGAACCCCACTCCTGTGGTTCCCAGTAACCCTGTGCAGATTAATCTACCTGGAGACATGCCGCTGGCCTCACCCTAACGCTTTGCGGGGGACCCCAAACGATTCGCCGTATTCATGAATCAGTGTTGTTTGCACTTCCTGTGCAGACCTGGGGCCTTCCCTAATGACCAGACCAAGGTAGCCTTTGTATTGTCATATCTCAGCGGCTGTGCTGCCAATTGGTCAGTTCCACTGGTTACTCAAGATGACCTGATTCTCCGTGATTTTCAAGGATTTCAAGCAAGCATGGAAAGGTTATTTGTTCGACACTCTCAGGGGCAGGCTCTGGATGACGAACTCCTATCCCTGCAACAGGGCAATCAGGACCTCCTATCCTACATTGCAACCTTTAATAGACTAATTGTGGAAACTGGGTGGCCAGAGGATAAAAGAATCACGTTATTTTATCGAGGTCTACGCGGAGAACTTAAAGATGTCCTGGCCCAAGTTGTAAATCCGCCTCAAGAATGCACAGAATATATAGACTTAGTGGTCCAATTGGATCACAGACTTCAAAACAGAAAAGCAGATCGGTCCAAGTTTGAGACCCGGGTGTTGGTCAAGACCCACGCTAACCCCAAGGGTGCTGATGTCTCTGAGCCTATGCAAATTGGAGGGGTTAAAGGACCTTTAACTCAAAAAGAACGTGAAAGAAGACGGCAGATGCAATTATGTCTTTATTGTGGGTCCTCTGGACACTTTCTACGAGATTGCCCGGCAAAACCGCCCAAGAAGGTGGTAGAACCGCTGATAAAAACCATGAAGACTCTGTTTCGGGAAACGACCACGCCCGACAAGCGTAGAGGTCCGCTTGCCGAGCTTGAAAACTAACTCTCAGACCTCGCATTTCATTGTGCCAATGGTCCTTTGTAGATCCGGAACAGCCTAAGCGGTTGCATGCAATAAAGGCAAACATCGATAGTGGGGCTATAGGAAATTATGTGGATCGTGAATTGGTCTCTAGGATTAACCTCCCTCTGCGTCCTAAAACCAGCAAAGATGTCATCACCACAGTCGATGGAACCGAAATTGCCTCTGGACCGGTAACACCTTCCACTGCTGAGGTGACACTTATAGGTCCGGACGGCCATCGGGAGGCAGTTGTGTTTGATGTAATCAAGGCTCCACAGTTTCAGGTTATTCACGGAATCCCTTGGTTAGAGACACATAATCCTCGAATTGATTGGTGAGCGAAGAGAATAACCTTCCCGGATTGTGCACAAACCTGCTACCCAGAAAATCTGAAGATTAGTCTAGCGTCTGTAACCTCTGTCTCCATGCAACTACCTCCGGAATACCAAGACTTTCAGGACGTCTTCCAAAAGGAACAGGCCAACACGTTACCTCCCCACAGATCGTACGATTGCCAAATCTATTTGGTGCCCGGTGCACAACCCCCTTGTAGCAGGATTTATGCCTTTACTGAACCTGAGAATCTGCATTTGAGACAATATTTAGATCAATACCTAGCCAATGGTTTCATTCGCCCGTCAAAGTCTCCGGCATCCTCGGCTTTGTTCTTCGTGCCCAAAAAAGAAGGTGACCTTAGAACTTGTATCGACTACCGTGCATTGAACCAGATAACTGTTAAAAACCGTTACCCTCTGCCTCTGATCCCTGAACTCCTTGACCAGGTGAAGGACGCTTGCGTATACACCAAGTTAGATCTCCGGGGGGCTTATCATCTGGTGCGAGTAAAAGAAGGCGACGAATGGAAAACGGCCTTCCGTACAAAATATGGATTATTCGAATACCAGGTGATGCCTTTCGGGTTGTGCAACGCGCCTGCTGCCTTCCAATTATTCATGAACGATGTCCTTCGGGAACTCATCAATGTTTGTGTTGTTGTATATATCGATGACATTCTTGTGTACTCCTCTTCGGAATCTGATCACAGAAAGCATGTCAGGGCCGTCCTTGAGAAATTGCGCCAGCACAAACTGTTTGCAAAGCTGGAAAAGTGCGTTTTCCATACCACCGAGGTTGAGTTTCTTGGATTCATCCTGACACCTAAAGGGGTCCGAATGGACTCACGAAAAGTGGATGCCATCCTCAAATGGCCATCACCTAGTTCGGTGAAAGGTGTCCAAAGCACGCTTGGTTTTGCTATTTTTTATCGCAGATTTATCCCGGAATGTTCACGTGCGGTACAACGCATCACTGCACTCTTGCAAAAAAATAAACGCTTCGAATGGACCGAGGAAGCCGAACAGGCCTTTCAGGAATTGAAAGCTAAATTCACATCCGCACCTATTTTGAAGCACCCGCGTCCCGATCTCCCTTATATAGTCGAAACCGACGCGTCCACCTTAGCCATGGGAGCTGTCCTGTCTCAGAGAGACCCTGAAACCAACCAACTGCACCCCGTAGCATTTTGGTCCAGAAAGTTCTCGCCGCCTGAGGTAAATTATGCAATCACTGACAAGGAATTATTAGCCATTAAGTCCGCCTTTAAGACTTGGCGGCATTATCTTCTTGGCGCCAGGCATACCATCACCGTGATCACTGATCACCGAAACTTACAATATTTAAAAACTGCCAAGGCTCAATCGTCACGTCAGCTCCGATGGGCTTTGTTATTTGCTGAGTTCGATTTTGTAATCACTTACCGCCCCGGCTGTAAGAATGGCAAAGCGGATGCGCTATCTCGAATAGGAATGGGAGAAATAGACACAAACTCAGAACCTGTGCCGATAATTCCCGAACAAAGAATTTTGGGGATAACCTCTTTACAAACCCTTGAAGACATTCAAGCACGGGTAAAACAACTCCTGGACTCTACAGCCTTGCAGGATTGGATCCAAAGGGGGTCTTACTTTTCGGTCAACGATGGCCTACCTTACTTCCAAGGATGCTTATTTCTGCCAGAAAAGGAATTGCAAGAACTGGTTATTTCCCGTCATCATGATACCCTGATGGAAGGACATCCTGGCATTGCCAAAACTGAGGAAAAAATTAAACGACAATTCTGGTGGCCTTCCTGGCGAAAGGATATTAAATCTTTCGTGATGTCCTGTGGAGTCTGCGCCCAAAACAAAGGCCAAAAGACAAAACCCGCCGGTCTTCTTCAGCCTTTAGACATTCCACCAACACTTTGGCACACCTTGTCACTAGATTTTATCACGGACCTGCCCCCTTGTAATGGATACAATACTATTCTGGTTGTGGTGGATTTATTTTCCAAGATGGCCCATTTTATTCCGTTGAAAGGATTACCTTCAGCTTCTGTCCTAGCCAAGGAATTCCTCGAAAATATCATCCGTTTGCATGGATTCCCGTCCATACTAGTCTCCGACCGAGGAAGCCAGTTTATTTCTCATTTTTGGAGAAAGTGTTGTCAACTGGCACAAATCGACGTAAGACTCTCGACCAGCCACCACCCACAGACCGATGGTCAGACGGAGAGAACGAACCAGACCCTTGAACAATACCTACGATGTATGTTGCACCAATCGGAGGGTAATTGGAAGGATATTTTATGGGTGGCCGAATATGCATACAATAACTCGGTACACTCTGGAACTGGACAAAGCCCCTTTTATACCCTATATGGACATCACCCTCGTACCTCAGACCTGGACTCACCTCTGAGCCTTGAAATGCCCGCAGTGGACCATTTGCATTCCACGATAACTCAAGCCTTCAAGGATGCAACTGCACATTTGCAACAAGCGAAAGGGAAATACAAAAAGAATGCGGATCTGCATCGGAGTGAGGCGCCTCCATACCAAATAGGGGATCAAGTATGGTTGGCTACCAAACACTTATTGCTCAAGGGACCTCAAACTTTTAATCCAAGGTATTTGGGCCCTTACTCGATCAAAGCTATAATTAACCCAGTGGCAGTCAAGCTCGATCTACCAGCTAAAATGCGGATTCACCCCGTTTTTCATGTGTCACTTTTGAAACCAGTGCAACCAGGAACCAGATTAATAAAGCCACCAGAACCAATCCAGATAGATGGGGAGCCTGAATTCGAGGTGAAGAACATTTTGTATTCTAAGATCTCAAAATCAAAGCTTTTCTATTTAATTGATTGGAAAGGGTACGGGCCTCAGGAAAGGTCTTGGGAACCCAGCGACCACGTACATGCACCTCGGCTGGTAAAAAGGTTCCATCGGAATTTCCCAAACAAACCAAAACCTCCAGAGGGAACAACCTTGGGAGGGGCCTTGGGGGGGAGTGCTGTCATGATGCCTACCCCCGGAGCACCAGGCCAGGCCCAGCACCCCTGGGAGCAGGCATCATGCCCCCGGGTAAAAGCCCAGCGGCCCCTTATAGGGGCTCTTTGGACTCTGTCCTGGCGCCGTGGCTCATGTTGGACATAAGTCCTGGCGCCATAGGCGCCAGGCTCATAAAGGAAGGTGTTTTGGTGCACTTACCTGATGCAGACCATGCTGCAAGATTCAGGCCTCCCTGAGACCTGAAAGGGACTATTTTTTCATTGGGACTATTTTGCCACTCGGGCGTGGCCAGGGAAGGATACTTACCTGGAACTACTTTGGGGGCTATTTAAGCCACGCCCAGACAGTAGCTCACGCTTCGCGTTGTTCTGCATCCAAGCAGCTGAACGCTCACCGTGTCTGCTCCTGCATCTTGTCTCCAGCCACGCCCGCCTCAATCCTGGAACACCTGTAAGGAAAGAAGAGAAGAGAAAGGTGAAAACCAAGAATTTTATCAAACTTCTTACCTGCATCCGGAACCTTCATGCCAGCGTTCCTGAGAAAAGACTTTCATTTAAAAGCACCGCGTTGCGTGCTGCAGTGCCGTGCTTCACTCACCTGTCCTCGGGAGTTCTTCTGGCTCCACCGCGACTGTCTGCTCCGGTCGCCACATCTCTGTGCCTAGGGGAGAGAAGAAGAGACAAAAGGTGAGCAGAAGGAACATATGAGGAAAGCCTAATTCTCCGCCATAACACTTACCGGTCTTCTGTTGGTGGACCATTCCTCATTTCGGGTCGGCGCCGCTTCGTTGGCAAGTACCACACCCCAGCCCCTATGGGGAAAGGACAAAAGACATTACTGGAGGAATATAAAGACATTAAGAGGGGTCGCCCCCATCGCTAACTCACCTGAGTTTACCATCGGCAATTCAATCCCTCAACGCATCGCCTTCATTCTGCACCCGAAATAAAGGACAGATCACAGGTTAGGAAGGCAACAGAAAAGGAGGCTCAACACTTGAACTTTTGTAATCTTCATACTTACGGCGTTCCGCTCGGAAAAGTCAAGTGGATTTTGCCAGCGCCATTCTGAAAACCAGTGAAGTAACTGGACAAACATGTGCCCCTGCACCAGAAGCAGGATGGAGAGTTCATCCTTTCAAACCATAAGGTGAGCTTCAACCGGGGATTTCGGAGGAAATTAGAGAAGAACGAAGGGGGGAAGGGGGGAGCAAGCACACTATTCTGCAGTCTGTTAATCCCCTTTCTCATCTGCAGAAGGATATTCCTACGGGCCAGACAAGCAAGATTTGAGGGTCCTGTTCAGTCGGTGTTCCGAGTTCTGCGCATCACGCTCGAAGAGGCCACAGCAACCCAGACTAGACCAGCGCCTCCGTGGGAGTCAGGTGAGCGTTACAGCCTCGAAGTTAACACAGTGGGCCTCATTACGACCGGGCGGTAAGTACCGGTCATTACCGGCATGGAGCAACTACCGTGTCCGTGCTGGCAATAAACCGCTAAAAGCGGCCTATTACGAGTACACGGGCACGAGCTTTGCGCCAGGACAGTAATGACCCCACTGCCATGCCGTAAAAAGGCAAAAAATCTCCCTTTCCGGCATCGTTCGAAGTGCAAATAGCTCCACCGGCATCCAAGCCATCGGCATTAGCGGTGACCGCTAATAGCAGTCACCTCTAATAGCGGTAACCGCTAATAAGCGGAACCAGAAGTAGCGTCATCGCACAGGAACGGGAAAGAGCACGGCGGCCATCTTTAAAAACACAATCCATTGCCATCCACCACATCCAGGAGCCATCTGACCCCCAGAACGCTACCACACCTCCACCACTACCTGCTGCATCTCACAATGCTGAAAGCTGTTAAAAAAGCACAGATCGCCTGCGCAAGGAGCGCTTCTCCCGAGAGGAGTTGACCATGCTGGCAGAGACGCTGCAGGAACATGCAGATGTTGTCTTCTCCTCCGACATGTCCCGCTCTGCAGTGCAGCGCAAGCAACAGATATGGGCGGAGGTTGCCCAGAAAGTAAGTGCCGTTGGTACCACATCCCACACTCCCAAAGATGTCTGTAAGCGCTGGGACAATCTGCGTTTACGCGTGCGGAGCATCCTCTCTGCCAACCGCAACCTGGGGATGCGACAGGCGGAGGTGCGGACTCCCCCATCAAGTTGCAACCATGGGCGGAGATCTGCGCCAGCACCATAGGGACGGAGGCAATTGCGGGAGTGGGGGACATGGAGCAAGGAGCCCCGTCATCGGCCGATGCAGGTAGGTGTCCCAAATGAAACAATGCTAATACCAACACAATGATGTCCACCTGAACTGACAGTGCAATGATGTAGAGCAGGTTCCACCAGACACATATGCACAAGACCTACAGGCAGTGCACAGCATCACCTTGGCCACAAGCATAATGCACCCCATAGGTGTTTCAACCCAGACGCTTCCATGCATCACCCACCCAAAAGCCAAGCAACCCGTATGTCACTCCCACAATGTTAATCAACTGCCATTCCACATGAATGCAGCCACCCCAATGCATGCCGGATGCCTGTAGACCCATCACTAACCCTCTCCCTCTATTGGTCCCCCACAGGCACGCATTCAGACAGCGGTGACGAGGACACTAGGGAGGATGATGCCACACCACAAAAGAAGGCCGGGGGCGAGGAGGGAGAACACCACCCCTCGACTTCAAGGGGTAGAGGCCAACCTTCACCACTGCGGAATGCTAAGAAAACCGCAGAGGCCACAGCACCAATGTGCACTACGGCCCCCACAACAGCACCCACACCAGCCACCTGCACCCAGGAGCCAGTGGCAGAAGGCACTGCATTGGCTGCCAGCAGCACAGTGGGTGAGACAGCTGCCACAGCAGCCGTGTCGGACGATGAGGCAGATGTCCAGCTGCATGTCGCAACTACTGTCACCGGCCCCCTGCATTCACCACAACTCTCGCCATGCAGCTTGCACAACAGCAGCATGCACGGGCTGTCTCCTGGTGATTCATGGCCCGCAGGTTCCAGCCCCACACCAACTGTGCATGAGGGACAAAGCATGTTGGAAACCCCTCACACATCCACCACAGTTCCAACCAGCCAAGAGGGGATCAGGGCTATTCAGAAGCGCCAAGAGAAGCTGGCAAGGCTGTTCACACAGCATATATCGGAATGTGGCCGGGCAAGGGATGACATTAGGGAATTTGCCGCATCCCTGAAAACAGCAATCGAGACCACCTCGAAGGACATTTGCGCCGAATTGGCAGCAGTGCGGCAGGTCCTCTCCGAAATGGTGGCAGCAATGCTAGCCATGCATCCACCACAGTTGCCAGACCAACCTGGGACATCTTCCAATGCAAGCTCAACCAGGACCAGCCCCGTGCATAGGTCGGGCCGTAACCTGTGCAGATCGGACAGGGGTGCACCTGGTGCTGGAAGAGGGGGAGGGCTGTAGGTACAGCCAGGCATACTGGTGCCATGTGGACTAATGGTGCACGCTACTGCACACCATGTGTGGGGAAGTCAAGGGGGGAGGCGGAGGGAGGAGAGGGTGTGTGGGGATGTTGAGGGGGAGGAGGGAGAGGGTGTGTGGGGGAGTTGAGGGGGAACGGGGGAGAGGGTGTGTGGGGGAGTTGAGGGGGAGAGGGTCTGTGTGGGAGTTGAGGGGGGAGGGGGAAGAGGGTGTGTGGGGTGGAGGGCTTGTGCACTTTGTTATATTTCTTTAATACACCTTTTGGGAAATCATAATTCACATGTGCGGACATTGCTCATTGTGTACGTGTGCTTTATTGGTGAACAGTCTACAGTGTCCATGTCCCTGACACACCCAGTGCCCTGAGTGCCACCTCCATGTCACACTCCCTGTCCATGTGTGCTAGAAACTTTGGTTGATCAGAGTCTGACGCACGTCCCTCCTGTGCATCGCTGCCTCCCGGAAGTGCACCACCATCTCCACCCTCCTCATCCTCATCGTCAGGTGGTTGCAGTTCAGCGTCAGGGGGCAGAGGCACATTCCGTCTGATGCACATATTGTGTAGCATGACACATGCCATGACTATCTTGGCCACCTTCTCATGGTGGGACAGGAGTGCCCCACCAGACCTGCTGAGGCAGCGAAACCGTGCCTTCAAGATGCCAAATGTCTGCTCAATCACCACACGGGTACGTGTATGCGCACGATTGTAGTCCGCCTCGTGCCTGTTCTGTGGGTTCCGTACTGGGGTAAGGAGCCACCTCTTCAAGGGATAGCCTGCATCACCTGCATGTGGGCAACAATGTATATGTGTAAGTCATCACATCATATGGGATGTGTATCAATGATACCATAGCATGCATTTATTTCCTGATTGCAACCACATTTCCATGCATGAATGGAGACACACGATGTGACTGCTATGTGTGTATTCCTCTTATGGACAGGTGTGCGTGCCATCGTCTAGTGGGCGCAAGGTGGTCCTGTTCCTCGTGACTGCTCATGCACTGTGTTAGTCCACGCCGGGTGTTTCCATGATCTGGCTGATGTGCAGTCATTTGTATGCTTTCATCCTGTCACCGTTGATGTCAGCCTCATGATGATCTCACTATGCACAACAAATGGTGACATGCATTTTTGTTGGACCTCTGTGTCAGTGTAGTGGTGTATTAATGTATTTGGCCCACATGTGACTCCTTTGTACGCAGTAATGGGGGACAGTCCTTTCTGTTGATGGTATTTGGTGCTGTGTATTGGCCATACTAATTGCTTGTAGCTGCATTGTGTTGCGGGGGATACGGTCTGATTGAGTACAGTGCACATGTAGATGGGTATGGTATGGTTGTGACACTGCATCATTTACATGGTAGGGCTGCTTACATCTTCCATTATGTGGTCAGGTGTCAGGTCCGGTCTGGCCTGCTTTGGGGTATAAGCATGGTCCATTCTCTCAGGCACTCGCAGCCAGGTGAAGTATGCATCTCTCCCCCGCCCCCCCCATCTCAGCCAGGTGAAGTATGCATCCCCCCCCATCTCAGCCAGGTGAAGTATGCATCTCTCCCCCATCTCAGCCAGGTGAAGTATGCATCTCCTCCCCATCTCAGCCAGGTGAAGTATGCATCTCCCCCCCATCTCAGCCAGGTGAAGTATGCATCTCTCCCCCAATCACCTACCCACATCGCATTTCCATGAGCCTATCATGCAACTCACCGAGAAGCCAGGATCTCTGCCGTGCATGTCGCTCCATGTAGCGTGGTATCGTGGAGTTCCGCATGACCATTGAATCATGGGTTGATCCGGGGAATCGAGCACAACAATGTGTGATGATCTTGTTTGAGTCACATACCATTTGCACGTTGATGGAGTGGTATAATTTACGGTTGTGGTACGCTTCCTCCATGGCATGTGGGACCACCAATTCCACATGGGTGCAGTCGATGGCGCCAATGCAACCAGGGATACCGGCCAGTGAATGGAAACCAACTTTGGTGTTTGAGATCTCCTGGCCAGTCCGTGGTAAGTAAATGTGGTCGCCTGTGTGCTTCAGGAGGGCATCAAGCACTTGGTTCAGCAATGTGAGAATAATGGTTGTGATATGCCATGCATGTGCCCCACTGTGTGCTGGTAGGTGTCTGTGGCCAGGAAGTGGAGCACAGACACTACCTTCAGTAGGGGTGGGATGGCGGTGCGTGTTTCAATCAGGCTGACAATGTCGTCATGTATCATGTCCACAATGGTGATGATGGTGTCCCGGTCCAGATGGTACAGGGTGTGGATCTGCTCAGGGGTTAGGTTGAATGGACTGGCTCTGATGCGAGGGATTGGGGGCTGCCTGCGTGGTGCCACTGGCTGCACTGGTGGGGCATGCTGGGCCTGCCTCACCCTCCTTCTCCTCCTGCATCTCCCCTGTGCTGCCTGTTGTTGTTGTTGTTGTTGTTGTTGTTGTTGCAGCAGTTCCACTGCAATCATGTCCTCCAGCCCCAGCATTGCTAGTAGTATTGGAATAATTTTGGTGTGTGTGTGACTGGATGTGGGAAGGGGTGGGGTGTGCTCCTTTTGTGCTGGCCCAGTCTGTATGCCTCCACCTGGGCTGATTGTGTGCACCTGTGGTAGTTGGGAACACTGCACATGGCCGTTTATGGGTGGTACGCGATGCCGGTATTTGCTCCATGCCGGTAAGGTACTTTTCGGGCTTCAGTAGGGCGTTATTTGCATGTCCGCCTGACTTGTGATGTTCCCCTGTTTACTCCATGCCGGTATTTCCGGCATGAAAGGTCGCGTGCCCGCCCTCCTGCCGCTATTAGCGGCACTGTTAATTGCGGTGCCGCTAATAGCGGGCTGGCGTATCATAATCGTGCGGAGTGGTAAGCGATGCCGGTAATCCTTTACCGGCATCGTTATTCACTTACCGCCCGGGTCGTAATGAGGCCCAATGTCTTCTAGAATGTGGAAGTGTATTGCATTCCACAATCCGATATTATGGTGGTTGGTAAGCCGCAAAGATGGAAAATGGTTTGAAGAAACACTTTGCCATTTGATGTGCAGAGCGAACCCTTGGGAGAGCATTGAAATGTGCCATCTTGGTTAGTGAATCACTGTCACCATAGTGGTGGTGCAGTTATTGGAGAGAGGTAGGTCGACCATAAAGTCAGTACTGATTTGTTGTCAAGGACAGGATGGTAAAGGAGTTTGTATTCATTTTCCCAAGGGGAGTCTGTGTGGAGTCTTGCTCTTCACAGAAAAGGTTTGGCCACCAGAAGTGTCATGTGATGTTTTCCAATGTAACACGAATTCCTCGATGACCTGTTGTCTTAGTGTCATGACACATGCACATCACTTCTTGTTGTAAAGAAGGGATAGGTATGTAGAGTGATTGGTTCCAGAAAAGAAGTCCCTGCTCCTCATATAAACCATGTTGCTTCATGGTGGTTAGCACAAAAGGGTCTTGGGGGACTGTAGCCTGATGTACCCATTGTAGAAAGGTGGACACCATAAATAGGAATGAGTCATTAGAAAGAAGCTTTTCTCGTTGAGAGTGGAGACCAATATCAGAAACCAGACGAGACAATGCATCTGCCATTTGGTTTTCAGGACTCCGGTTAGGAATGTGAAAAGAAGGTCATAGTGCGCAAAAAATAATAAGCCCATCGGGCCTGTCTGCTGTTCTGACATTCATGTTGTTGCAGGACCTTTAGGTTACAGTGATCCGTTCTCACAGTTACTTGATGTAGGGAGCCCAGCAATAGATGACCCCACTTTTTATGGCCAAGAGTTCTTTCTCTAGGACTGTGTAATTTTGTTCTGAGGTGAATAACTTCTTAGACATGTAAGCGATGATATGTTCACAGCCGACTTCAAACAGCTGTTTCAGGACCACCCCAATCGCAGCATTAGAGGCTCCAGAATGAAAGGCCTGTTTTGATCCAGAGTCTTAGTATGGGAGCTCTTGCAAAGTGTTCTTTGAGTTCCTGAAAGGCCTTACTGGCAGCATCATTCCATAGATAACATACCCATTTTTTTAGGAGAGGCGTCAAAGGTAAAATCCTCTGGGAGAAGTTTGGGATGAACTTTCTATAAAAATAGGAGAACCCCAAAAACATTTGAATGTCTTTCACCGAAGTGGGTTCCTTCTATTTTAAGATGAAACACAGGTAGCTAACCAATGTTTGATGGAAATAGCATTTTTCTAATTTTGCATACAATTTATTGTGTAGGACTTCTAGTGAGTGGATGCAATGTTTCTGGAGATTGCAAGAGAAAACCAAGATGTTGTCGAGATAGCCGACCACGAATGTCACATGAGATCTGAAAAAAGATGATCCCATGAACCATTGAAAAATGGCAGGGGCGGCGGTCAGTCCGAAGGGC
Source organism: Ambystoma mexicanum (assembly GCF_040938575.1). Lineage (NCBI taxonomy): Eukaryota > Metazoa > Chordata > Amphibia > Caudata > Ambystomatidae > Ambystoma > Ambystoma mexicanum. Next base: position 331,169,590 of record NC_090924.1, on the reverse strand, counting down.
ATGACACAGGGTTCATAGTGGCCGAAGGGAGTTCGGAATGCTGTGTTCCACTCATCACAACTACAAATCTGGAGGAGATAGTATGCACCTCTAATACCCAGGTTTGTGAAAACAGAAGCTCCCCAGACGGCTTCAAGAATGTCAGTTATCAAGGGCAGAGGGTACTTATCCTTCACGGTAATCTTGTTTAGCACCCTGTAATCGATACAGGGACGCACTTCCAAGGTGTCCTTCTTTGGGATAAAGAACATCGACGCCCCTGCAGGCGATCTGGATTCCGTTATGAGGCCATTTTGTAAATTGGTTAGTAGGTATGATCGTAATGCTTCCTATTCAGGCTCAGACAGTGTATACATTCTTCCAAAGGGTACTTGGGTGTCGGGCAAGATGTCAATGGATCAATCCTCTGCTCTATGAGGAGGTAATTCCTTGTATTCCTCTTCAGAGAAAACATGTTGATAAGCATGGTATTCCTTAGGTAACCTCTGGAGCGCTGAAACATATCCTTTTTCTTTATTATCAAGGTGAGGTTGGCACCCAATCGCTCCATTACACAGGCAATGGGATAAACCAAAACTCGGAGCCCAGAAACATAGTTCCAGCAGTCCAATTCACAAATGGGTTGTGATGAAGTTAGGGTAGACTTAATAGGATAGGATAATGCACTGCCTTCATTAAATCGAACCTGATGGTTTTGATATGTGAAGAAATGCGCATCACAACCTCAGAGGTTTGCTCCTTGATGGGCCATGAAGACAATGGGGTTCCATCAACTCCTGCTACCAGTATATGGGTATCAAGGTAGGTTCTCAGGCGATGTGATGATCCAAGGCCCATTGATCGTCTAATAGGTTTCCGGCTGCCCTGTAATCAATGAGGGCAGGAACGTCATGAATGGTTGTGTCATGTAAAAACAAATTAACTTTGAGAACCATCGTAATGGCTTTCTGATGGTTATGTGGGACCATACCACTTCTCTTCTATCCTTGATTCTCTCTATGGACAGGGTTTAGCATGTCCTGTCTGTCAGCGTGGAGCAATTGGGCATTCCGTTACTAAATGTTTATTTGAATCGCAGTACGTGAATAAACCAAGGGGTTTTCGACGATTCTGTTCTTCTGGAGTCAGAGGGCCTCTTGCTATGCCAATGTGCATTGGCTCTTCCTCAAGAGATTGTCAAAGATTAGAACGAAGACCATTGGATGTCCTTTGGAAGCGTCTTTTGCGTTTTTTGGGAATGACGTTCTTGCAATCGGAAATCTATTTGCAATACCAAATCAATCATTTCTTTCAGATTAGGTGGATTTGGAACCCTGGAGAATTCGTCCTTCCGTTCATCTGATAAACCACGACAGAACAAGGTCACTAAAGCATCATCAGGCCAAGCAGTCTCTGCTGCCATTTGTTTGAAGGAAGTGCTGTAGGGTAATACATCAGAGGAATCCTGTTTTATGTCCAGGAGATTTCCCTGTGCTGTGATGGTAAGTTCTTGATGACTGAACATGGCCTACAGACTGTTGATAAATGCTGGGTAGGAATCCAGAATCTGATTATTAGTAAGAACCAAGGGAGTCACCCCCGCCAGGGCATTTGCTGTCAGATCCGATACCATAAAACTGACTTTCAATCGATCCGTTGGGAAAAGGTGGGCTTCAATGTAAACTGCACTAGACAAGCCTTCAAGAACTGCTTAAGCTTGTTAGGGTTGTCTTTGAACTTCCCGGAAGGTAGAGCAGCAGGAGGTAGTGCTGCCGAGCTGCTGAAGCTGCAATCATTTGTCGAAGTGTTGGATTTTCGTTTTTTAAATGCTGTACCTCCTGGGTAAGTTCTTGAAGTGCAGCCCGAACCTGTTGCATTTGTTCCATAATGATGTTTTCGGGCATCACTTGCTGTGAGGATTAGGTCAACCAAAATTGACCTCTTAGACTGATTTCCATGAGGATCCTTTCCAAGACGTTGCTGGAAGACTCTGCCACAAAAAGCATCCTATTTATCCAACTGTGACAGGACAACAACGTGTGCTCTAAGGGCCAAAACTCCCAAAATAGCAGCAGTGGAAGGCTGCATGCAAGGTAAGCGAAGGCTGAATAACAGACAGGATAGAAATTAGAACAGATACTGACAAGAACAGCCTCGGACAGAGTAGAAGGCAGTTCCGAGCAAGGAGCAAGTGGGAATAAAAGCAGGGGAAGAAGGCAAAGATAACAAAGGGTAATAATATTAACTAGCGTCGTGCTTGCTAAGGAAACGAAGGCAAGGCGTTTACTGCAGGGCTGCTCTATATGCAGTTCTCCTGGTAGACACGTCCTGTGAGACAGGGCGAACTCTGAGCGCCATATTTTGATTAACTGAAGCATTGCTCAAGCTTCAGTGGAGTGTACCAATTCGCGGCCATCTTGAGGAAGCAAAAATCCTGTGGGGATGTCGTTTCCTTCACTGTTGCCAAAGAGACCACAAACTGTTAAGATTCCTAACAATTTGGCCTATTTGGGATAGTTTTTATCATTTGAGTTTTGTGTCATTCATCTCTATACTGATTCCCTGACATAGTATTAAACATGCCATCTTGGTGAAGGCGTCTATCATCATCCAAATGGTGTCTAGCCCTTGCACTCTGGGTAACTCGATGATGAAATCCATGGCAGCAAGAAACCGGGGTCTGTGGGGAACTGGCATAGGTTGCAGTGGCCCCAGAAGTTTACCTGGGAACAGTTGGCATTGAGCACAGATAGCACACTTGAGAATGCAGTCAATGGCATATTGACTGCAGTCAAACAGTAGAACGCTGACACCAGTTTAGTATGTAAATAAGGCCATTGATCACAGTGTCATACATTACTTCTAATCCTTCTGGCTGGGGGCATGCCCATTTATGTACCTGTTCGGTCAGGGGTGGGGCCAAGGTACATGCACAAATCACCCGACCTGCAGGTAGAACAACGTCATCAACTTACTTTCAACAGTGTTTCTCTTTGCCTGGAAAGTGCATCTGCTTTGTCAGGACGGTAAGTAACAAAGGTGCCATCGAGCCTGTCCAGCACTGTTGCATTTCATAGTAGCGAGAGCTTGCAGATTTTTATGCTCCAAATACACTGTTATCTGGAGTGGTACCACTTCTTGAATGCTGTCTTAATGGCAAGCAGTTCCTTCTAAAATAAAGAGTAGTTCTGTTCCACTGGGGTTAGCTTATTTGAAAAGAAGTCAACGGCATGCATACGTTTAGTATGTCTCTTCCTATGTCTATTTCTATGTATTTCTAAAGCGCCAAAGCCCTTAGGCATCCAGGCGCTACATTAAACAAGAACAGACAAATGAAGATGGAAACACAACAAGAACAGTGGAACCTCCTGAAGGCAAGCGTCCCCAACCAGCACGATCCTCCCCGCAATGAGAGACAATGAAGGACTCTCCCAAGTCGGGAATAAAGCCAAGACAGAGTGCGGGTGAGCTTAAATGGGAGTTTATCAGAATAGGGCATGCAAAGAACTCTGCAAACTCCGAGAGCGCTCTGTCTGACAATAGCAAAGACAGGCGTATATATTTACAAAAAACGTCATAAGAACCTACATACTATAGGGGGCATAAGTTCGATGGGATTGGGTGGCGATGACTAGCTATAGGTGCTGCTGTGATGTGGTTGGCCTTGGCTGGAGGACGTCACTGGTCAGCCTCGTGGGTTGGGCTGGGCCTGGCAGGTTGGCTGAGTTCATCCGGGCGATGTTGTTGTGCCATCGCGGCCAGTGTCAGAGATGAATGTCTTTTCCTGACTTATTTGCCCTAGGCCATGCACACCGCAGTCATTCAGTCATTGCAATATTATCTTCTTTAGTAAATCTTCCAATAGGTTATTCTACAGGTTAATGCAACACAGGAGGAATGCACCTTGTGAGGGGTCTGATGGTCATTCGTCAGGGCATGGTTACCAGTGTCCTGTTGACCGGAGCCATAGGTTGAGGGGCTAAGCTTCAGGGCATGGGACGGGCGGTACATGCATTCCTGTCTCGTTAGATGTTGTTATGAATGTGCCGCTGTGTGTTGTCAAAGTATTGGGTGTCCTGATTGCACAGGGCCATACGTTTAAGATGATCCGGTGGGTTGTGGGGTTTATGAGGGGGCGCCTTTGGAAGTGTGTGTTCAGGCAGAGGTTTACTGCTGTGCTGTAAATAATGCAGGTGGCGGGCCGTGGCCTTGGGTGCTGCAGAGGGGGCTACAAATCTTTGAAGCGGCTCCAGTCTGGTTGGGGAGGGTGGAGCAGCGCGGCGCGGGCCTCTGCTCTCATGTTTGGCAGTCTTCGCAGGGTGGGGGGGGAGAATGGCCTTGCACATATTCACAAAGGTATCTTCCTCGTGTGTTGCCGGCTTTAAAGGTGAAAACATCACAATCATTTGAACACTTTATAATATTTGTTTGAATCACTTGAAAACATACATTTCAACTTTGCTGGATGTGTCTCGATTATATCCAGTCTGAGCACCTTATTCGTACACTATGTTTTAACAATTACAGTATTTAGTTATATGCATGTACATTTGCAGTAAGTGAGGTAGTAGTGAGGTTGGTGGAGTACATAGAAAATGACCCGCCACCGTACGTGACGGTGGTGGCACATAAGGGGCTTAGACATACACGCATGACAAGTGCATCCTCGCACATCCTTCACCTGAGCCCTCTGTATGGTTACATTCGTCTTCTTGTGTACTGTAGCAGCATTAGTTCGGTTATGGCGCAGAACCATGGAGTGTAGGTTTTCCAGTAATACATATAACAAATAGACCCCTGGAACACTCTTTCATTGTTAGTACCCAACTGCAGTGGTGTGGGCTCGTCATTACTAATATCATGGAAGCATGCTCTCTATCATGGTTATACATTTTACAGGTTTTTGTAATAGAAGAGATTTTGTGGAGAAATACACACTTTGCAAGTGGTCTTGGCATTAATATGTGGGGACTTTCTGCCATCTGATGACCATTTTACCGTTCTTTTCATCGCCCAGACCGCTGGCCGGGTCATGCTGGGAGCGATGATACACTGCGGAGGGTGGAATGTTACAATGTTAGTATCTTATGTTAGCTCATGTCAGTCTTGTCCGTGGGAACGGGCTCGCAGCGGATCTGCCAGGGTGCTGCGGCAACAGGGATAACTGGAACTCTCCGAGGGTGGGGGCCGCGCTACAGTGTGCTAAGCTCACACCATCTTTATTAGTCAAAATGGTTTCTGAGGCCTAGCGAAATTCAATACATGTGGGCAATGTCTTCAGCAGGTGAGCCATCCACCACCTGGGCCCTGGTGGTAAGGAGGGGATGCCCGATGAGCCATGGCCCTCACCTGGGGTGGAGATGTAGGCAAGGGGGGTCTTTTGGACCACCCCTCCCCTACATTTCCCCCCTTTCGTTACTTAAGTAATGAATACTTTAAGTCCTCCAGCCTTCTACATTCTGCTTCGTCCATCACTGCCTCATCCCATGCAGGTGTGCCTTTTATGGGCATCCATGCTCTGCACACCCCCCGTAAGCTTTCCCCTCTTCTGGCATATTCATCTGGCGTACAAGTCAGGTATATACATCCGCCATCTCCCGCCAAATCTACCCACACCTACTGATACCATTCTAGTACACGGGGCTCTCTAATGGTGGTGTGCCATGCTTTATCTATGATATCCTTGTCGTGATAGATAGGCATTAGCTGATATCTTGGTGTGTCATCTGTTCCTGTTTGTACCTGCACTTCCTGCATGTTTTGCATTGTCCCACGGGTGTTGCCCATTGTCACCATCATCATTGCACCATTTGGTACTGCTTTAGCACAAACTCGAAGACCCACCTGGCACAGGCAAAAAATTAAAAGCAGGAACACCACAGCTGGCATCAAAAATTTCACAGTCGTTCCAAGCCATGAGGGGACCCAGGAGAAGATGCTGTCGAACCACGTACTGTCTTCTGCCCCACCTTCTATTTTCATTTTTTCTCCTAGGTTGTGTACTGCTTCGATCACATGGGACAGGGAGCCGTTTTCTGCGTCTTCGGAAGGTACGAAAGTGCAGCAGGCACTTCCAATTTTTCAGCAAACACCTCCATCCATCGCCGTCAACAGGTCCAAGACATACCTGTTTTGCATGGTAATCAGCCGTAAAGCCCTTAGTTCCACTTTTATTACGTTGAACCCTTCTTCAGTGTCATTTGCCAGCTGAATCAATTCCCAGCGTGTTATCTGGAGCCATTTGGCGTTTGCTCTTGCTTGGACACTTGAAATGAGTGAGGCAAAGAATGTTTCTGCTGAGCTGAATAATCGATATTTGTCTGGGATCTGAGCCAATAGTTCTGATGATGCCTTTGATATGTAGTTTGATGCTCGTCTGTTACGGGTCAGCACCTCTCCCTTGTTTCCGGAAGACAGGACATACATTTGTGACTCCGTAGTCGGCTGGGCTGCACTCTGTTGTATGCGTTCCTGTGTCTTTCTGCTCCCATCGATGTGGCTTTCTGGTATTACCATTAGGGCTGAGTGCAGAGTGGCCATTGAGCAGCTGCCACTCCATGACTGAGGGAGGTGCAGGTATGCCTGGTTTCCGTATACCCAATACGTGTCCATCAGGGCCGCTGTCCCTTTTCTCAGATCTGGGATGGTGAGGGTCTTGTTACAGTTCTTGTTCGTCCCCATGGAGGTTTTCCCCTCTCCTTTGAAACATAATTCATAGTCTATTTCGTTCTGCAGTTTGAAGGGTTTTTCAATGGCGGTTACCCAAGTGAGTTTTGAAATGTGTTCCTTCCACACTGGTGTGCATGTTTCTTCTATCCACTGCAGTTTCTCTGGTGCCACACCTCTCAGTGCTTCAGCTTTACACATTACTTCTTCATCCTTCCACTTGTTGTCCGAAAAAAGTGTTCCTTGTATTACAAAAAATGGTTCCTCCAGACATACCACCCCTGCCGTCTTTGGATAGCAAGTTTTCTCGTTCTGCAGCATTTCAAAAGTAACTTCATGTGCCTGGAAGGTGTTCTTAATCCTGCATAACGTGAGATGAAGGAGACATTGGGCATCTATAATTGGCAACTCTTTGGGTAGCAATACTTTGGGTGTACCTGAAGCGTGAGGAATGAGGGAGCAGACATAACAGCTCTCGTTTGTTGTTTGTTTAGCTGTGCACTCATATCCGCATACCATTTATTTGTCTGGTGGGGGTGTCGTGGGTCTTCCATTTTATCTAGTCCTAACCCATAGTACTCATCATACCTCCTTCTCCCTGCGTCCCTTTTTCGTCTGTTGTTCTTGTTCCTCATGTACTTCCCAACTTCCTGGGCGAGGGATAAAATAGACCCCCCTTTCTCATTCCCGCCCCCCTTTGTCCATTCCTCATATAGGATATCGTGTGTCGCTAGCATCTTTTCCTTTTCGTCCCTGACGTTATCTTGCAGGTTGTTTTTTAAGATGGGGGCAGGTTGGCTGGTGGGGGTGTTATACAACCACGATATGGCAGACGGGTTTCGGTCATTTAGACTGCGGGCATTGTAATTAGATATCTTTGGTGGAGACACTGTGTTGTTTTGCATTCCACCCTGTGGCTCTTTCTTTTCTAAGATGACAGCATTGGATGGTGTGTTATGATAACCCCATACAAGTTTAGTTCCGTCCCATACCAAAAAATCACCTTCCCTAGTATTGACACTTGCAGTTGTATTGGTCCCAGTAGTGCTGTTAATTCCAGTGCTGTTAATCCCTCCCCCCTCGTTCATCTCGATAGAGATGAACGCTACAAACCAATATGTAACCAGGCCAAACATTATTATAAAAAACAACGTAATGCACACAGTGTAATGCTTCAACACTAACCTGACTCGTGCAGCAATCAATGAGGCAAATGGAGAGTCCCCTGAGGCCCCTAACGCCTCCCTCCTCCCTAATAGGGAAACGGAGGGTTGTGCGAGGGATCCCAGGGAAACCCTCCTGGGGGAAAAAACCCTGCTGGAACGGATGTGGAGATGACCCGGTTGTTTATCCGCTGGACGTTTACAGGATTTACTGGATCTGGTCACAGAAACTCGGCGAAGTCCGGATTCTAGATAAGTAAACAAGAGATGAGAGAAGGAACTAGGTACGAGAGGAATCAATGTAATGTTTGGTGATGTACCTAACGTGTCTGGAAGGGAAGACTACCGGAGTTTCCTGTAGACTCGTGAACAGCGGAACGGGAAGGCTGGGCAGAAAGGCAAGGCTGTAGGAAAGAGCAGGAAGAAAAGGTAAGCATAGGAATAAGGTTTAGAATAATAATTTCCCTAGATGCGAACTCACGTAGCGTCTGTAGAGAGTAGCGACGCACTGAGCTTCGGCTCTTGCTGAGCCATATCCGGAATCCATGCGAGAACGAGATGACGTCAGAGGACGTCTGCCATGCGAACGTGAAAACACTGCACCGTAACCCAAAGGATGAGGAGCCATCTTGGAAGAGGGGGAAATGGAGAGTGCTCGCAATCTCCAGCGTTGCCACAGGGAACGCCGGTGCCAGTAAGTCGTGACAGTATGCCCTCTTCCGAGGGTAACACCCCCTGGTTTGCCCGGATGACACCTGTGAAAATGTCGAACAAGTACGGGGGCGTGGACCGCTGAAGATGGTTCCCATGTACGGTCTGCCACAGAGTAACCCTTCCAATGGATCAAATACTGCACTCGACCGCGATGATAACGGGAATCACAAATGCCCGAGACTTCAAACTCCGGACCCTCCGTAGTAGCTACTGGAGGAGGGTAGGCCTTAGTAGATCGACCAAAACGATCCGATACGTGAAGCTTGAGTTGAGAAACTTGAAAAACTGGGTAGATTCTGGACCAAGAAGGTGGAAGCCGTAACTCAAAAGCCAAGGAACCTTTTGCTCTCAATACCGTGAAAGGTCCAAAATATTTTGGAGACAATTTAGAAGGAACCAGATGTCTGGGCAGAAACTTTGCCGAGAGCCAGACCAAATCCCCCGGAACAATCACTGGAGATGGTGAACGATGTAAGTCAGCATAACGTTTAGCATGCTCTTGAGCTTCCATTAATGCGGTTCTGGCCAAAAGATGTCCCTGTTGAATGTCGCCCATTAGGGCGTCCACATCTGGAAAGGCCGAAGATCTGAGAAGGGAGGATGAATAGCAGGAAGGATCGTACCCATAGGTACAATGAAAGGGACTAGTTTTGATAGAAGCATGAGGAGCGTTATTGTAGGCAAACTCTGCCAAAGGTAACAAATCCTTCCAGTTGTCCTGTGCCGCTGATACAAAACAGCGTAAATACGTTTCCAGAGTCTGATTTAAACGTTCAGTTTGCCCATTCGTTTGAGGATGGTAACCCGAACTTAAGGCTCTCTTTATGCCTAAGGCAGAGCACACTTGTTGCCAATATCGGGAAATATATTGGGAACCCCGATCCGACACTATACTGTCAGGACGACCATGCCGGGAAAAGATGGAGTCTATGAAGTGTCTGGCCATCTGTGGAGCTGTCGGTACTGAGGGCAAAGCCAGGAAATGAGCCAATTTGGTGAAATAATCTACCGTTACCATAATGGTGGTTTGATCTTTAGACTTAGGTAAGTCTACAATAAAATCTGTAGAAATCAATTGCCAAGGACGAGTAGGTATCTGGACTTGAGCCAGCTTTCCCAATCGTTTACTGCGAGGTACTTTGACTTGCAGACAGATCACACAGGAAGAGACGTATTCAGTCACGTCCCTTTTTAATGTTTCCCACCAGAAATGTCTCAGTATGAGCTCCTGGGTGCTGGCGATTCCACGATGACCTGCTACACTAGAATCGTGACACATGTGCATTACTTCGGTTCGAAGCTCGAGTGAGGGAATGTACACCTGATGACCCCGGTAGAAACATCCGTCTTCGAGACTTAGTCCCCATTTATCCGCCTGAAGTCTGATGGAGTCCATTAAGACATGAGTTTGGGCTGCTACAGAGTGAAGGAAGTCCTGTACAACAGATATGAATGTAGCATGAGGAAACAGTCTTTCGGTCTGAAAACCAGATTTGCAATCGGGATCTCTTCGAGATAGAGCATCTGCTTGGAGATTGATTTTACCTGGAATGATAGTGAAAGTGATATTGTATGGAGAGAAAAAATGGGCCCATCTTGCTTGCCGGCTGTTGCGAGTTTCAGCGTATTGTAAACTCTTGAGATTCTGATGGTCGGTGCGGACCTCAATGGGATGTTGGGAGCCCAAAAGGAGATGTCTCCATTCTTGAAAGGCCCGTTTTATAGCCATCAACTCTTTCTCCAACACCGTGTAATTGATCTCAGAGGGAGAGAAAGTCTTGGACAGAAAGGCTACAGGGTATTCTGTTCCTTGGGCAAAAGCTTGTTTAAGTACAGCACCCAAAGCAAAATGGGAGGCATCAGTTTCAACAATAAACGGTAAACTCTGATCTGGGGTTCGCAAGAGTGGAGCGGAAGTAAAAAGAGTCTTCAAAGTATCAAAGGCTGACTGGGCGTCTTCTGTCCAGTTAAAAGGCTTTCCTTTCTTGAGTAAACTTGTAAGGGGCAGAACTATTGAGGAAAATCCCGCTATAAATTTCCTATAGAAATTCGAAAATCCCAGAAATCTCTGTAGTTCCTTGATAGAACTAGGAGAGGACCAGTCCAGAATAGCGATCACCTTGCGGGGATCCATGGAAATTCCAGTAGGGGACAGAACGAACCCCAAGTACGTGACCGTAGTCTGATGGAAACTGCATTTTTCTGGTTTGCAATAGAGGTGGTTACTTCGTAATCGGTGTAATACCTGACACACGTGTTGGTGATGTTCTGTAGGATTGCTGGAAAACACCAAAATGTCGTCAAGATATACTACTACCGTATGAAGAAGGAGGTCTGAGAATATATGGTCAATGAATCTTTGAAAAACTGCAGGTGCATTCGCGAGTCCGAAGGGCATCACCCGGTATTCGGAATGACCAAAGGGGGTGCGAAAAGCGGTCTTCCATTCGTCACCTTCTTTGATTCTGATGAGGTGATAAGCCCCTCTGAGGTCCAACTTTGTGTAAATCGTTGCCCCTTTTACTGCTTCTAGAATGTCTGGAATTAAGGGCATTGGGTATCGATCGGGAATTGTGATCTTGTTAAGACCCCTATAATCAATGCAGGGACGTAACTCGTCCGTGTCCTTCTTTGCTATGAAGAATAACGAAGCGCCTGCAGGGGAAGTCGATTCCGCAATCAAACCATTTCTAAGGTGGGTGTCTAAATACTGTCGTAGGACTGACTTTTCCTTCTCTGAAAGGATGTACATCTTTCCAAAAGGGAGTGGCTGAGAGGAGTCTAGACGAAGACAACAATCGTCTCTACGATGAGGCGGAAGTTCAGAAAATCTGGAAGAGGAGAAAATGTCCAGAAACTCTTCGTACTCAGGAGGAACAAGACTAATCAAGTCTACTATCCTTTGAGGGGCAACAGGATTCGAAGAAGGGGGACGAAATTCGACCGATCCTTCAGCAAGACAGTGTTGGGTACAGTATTCTGATCCTAAAAAAATGGAACCGGCTGTCCAATTTATGTAAGGGTTATGTAGTCTTAACCATGGCAAGCCCAAAATGACAGGGTAGTGAGCTGCTTTTATAATATCAAATACGGCGTCCTCCCTGTGTGATCCAATGAACATATTCAAAATGTGAGTCTGTTCTCGTATGGGACCCGATATTAGTGGGGTTCCGTCTACGCCTTCTACAGGTACAGCGATTGCTTTAGGAGATCGGGGAATATTCAGTTTTCTCGCCCAAACATCGTCCATGAACAATCCAGCTGCCCCACAGTCAACCAAGGCTGGGACAGTAACAATGTTTTCATCTGACAGAGAAAAAGTGACACGCAGGACTACCATGTCCAGCGAGGGAGACAAACTTGTAAGAGATTGGGAACCTGTATCTGTCACCCCGACCGTATGTCCCCTTACGGTTGAGGTCTGGCGTTTCCCGAACGAAATGGTTTTCTGAGAGGAGCGATTGGGCACTCGTGTACAGCATGGCCAGAAGAGCCGCAATACATGCATAGTCCCTGGTTTCTTCTGTGGGCGCGTTCCTCTTGAGTCAGAGGACCCCGTGTAGTACCCAACTGCATAGGTTCTTCCGGAGTAACTGTTTTAGGGAAGGATGCTAATTCTGGCGCAGAGCGATGACTTCTCCCTTTTCTCCTCTCCGTTTGCCTTTCCTGCAGCCGATAGTCCAGCTGCATGGTTAACGAAATTAGTTCAGCTAATGTGTTTGGTCTCGGAACTCGAGCTAGTTCATCTTTCAACTCCTCATTAACCCCTCTCCTAAACAACGTAATAAGCGCATCATCGGCCCATGATGTGCCTAGGGCCATTTGTTTAAAACGGGTAATGAATTCTAAAATTCCTAAAGACCCTTGCTTGAAATCTAGAAGTTTCTCTTGAGAGGAGACATTGTATTCCCTCCGAGAAAACATAGCTTTTAGACTCGCCGTAAAAGCGGGCACAGAATCTAATATGGCATTGTTGGAAGTGACAATAGGCGTGGCCCAAGCTAACGCGGGACCTGTGAGATGAGTAATCATATATCCCACTCTATCTCTGTCCGAGGGAAAAAAGGATGTCTTAAAAGCAAATTGCACCGTACATGCATCCAAAAATTCCCTTAAAGAATGCGGGTTTCCGTCGTATTTCCCGCCTGGTAGAGGGCCAGTAGGAATCTCTGAACTAGTGGGGGCCTTCATTAACATTTGCTGTTTGAGGATTGCATTTTCATGCTTTAAGGCCTGTACCTCATGGGACAATCCTTGTACTGCGGTCGTCAATTGCTGCACTTGGTCTAAGGCTGCCTGTAAAGTAGCCATAATGAAAATCTAAGCCTCTTTCTTTTTAGGGCGTCGCTAGCTGTAATGCTTCAACACTAACCTGACTCGTGCAGCAATCAATGAGGCAAATGGAGAGTCCCCTGAGGCCCCTAACGCCTCCCTCCTCCCTAATAGGGAAACGGAGGGTTGTGCGAGGGATCCCAGGGAAACCCTCCTGGGGGAAAAAACCCTGCTGGAACGGATGTGGAGATGACCCGGTTGTTTATCCGCTGGACGTTTACAGGATTTACTGGATCTGGTCACAGAAACTCGGCGAAGTCCGGATTCTAGATAAGTAAACGAGAGATGAGAGAAGGAACTAGGTACGAGAGGAATCAATGTAATGGTTGGTGATGTACCTAACGTGTCTGGAAGGGAAGACTACCGGAGTTTCCTGTAGACTCGTGAACAGCGGAACGGGAAGGCTGGGCAGAAAGGCAAGGCTGTAGGAAAGAGCAGGAAGAAAAGGTAAGCATAGGAATAAGGTTTAGAATAATAATTTCCCTAGATGCGAACTCACGTAGCGTCTGTAGAGAGTAGCGACGCACTGAGCTTCGGCTCTTGCTGGGCCATATCCGGAATCCATGCGAGAACGAGATGACGTCAGAGGACGTCTGCCATGCGAACGTGAAAACACTGCACCGTAACCCAAAGGATGAGGAGCCATCTTGGAAGAGGGGGAAATGGAGAGTGCTCGCAATCTCCAGCGTTGCCACAGGGAACGCCGGTGCCAGTAAGTCGTGACACACAGATAATCCACACTCATACGAATATCTGCATCTCTCATTTAATAATTCTCTCATTCTACTAATTCTATCCGTTGCAGGCTGCCCGTTAGATGCCATGGTAGCTCCTGTTTGAGATATAAAAGTGCATTAAGTGCATGCATGTAAACATTTTGTTGGCACTATTAGTGCCAGTATATATATACTGACAGGGAACGGAAGCGGGTAGGGTTTGTAGGGACGGGGATGCACAGACAAGGGTGTAAACACTTCATAATTGTATTACTTCATTAATCACATATAAGTCCACAGGATAAAAAAAACTGTTTTTTTTTCTTTTTTTTTCGTATCATCTTAAAAAAAGAATGCAAGTATACTTATCAGCCATTTTCTCAGTCAGGTCCATTACTGTCACAAATACACAAGTTCATATTCAGACATCCTGCTCAGTTGCATCGTTTGCTGTTGTCTGTGCCTCCTCATCCACCTCCTCCTGCACGTTACTATATGCTTTTCGTACGTCTGCCAAGTGCACCCAATATTTCAGTCCCTTTACTTTCACTGCCGTGGGCGTGCAGAACACTACCTCGTATGGACCATGGAACCGTGGTGCATTCCATCGACGCACAAAACTCCTGACATAAATGAATTCGCCCGGCATCAGCTGTATCTGTTGTTCAGGCTCCGTGACAGACCCTGTTATGTTTCCTTCCTCTCTAGTGGCGGGTGGAGAGAGCTGCTTTGATATTGCGCGCGCTGCTCTTGTTAGTTTCTTTAAATAGTCTGTGAACTCTTCTCCCAGTATTGCGGCGCTTCTGTGTGCATCTGAGTGTTCGCGCAGTGGGGAGTGTGCTGTGTACATTCGTCTCCCGGTCACGATCTCGTGCGGGGACAAATGGTGGTCTTTGCTTGGCTGATTTCTCAGCTCAAATGCGCAAGGGGCAAACAGTAAATCCAGTTCTTTTTTAATGAAAAGCACAGTTTTGATAACCTGCCTTTTAACAGTCCGTTCATCTTTTCCACTACGCCGTTACTTTGAGGATGATAAATCTAGCACAATTTATGTTTTATTCCCAATAATGTAGTAACTTCCTTGAAAAGCTCATTTACAAAGTGAGTGCCGTTATCCGAGCGAATCACGTCACAAATTCCCCAGCGCGGGAACACTTCCCTCACTAGGAACTTTGCAGCGCTTTTGGCATCAGGTCGTGCACATGGGCCTGCTTCCACCCATCTCGAGAATGGGCATACAACCACGATCATGTAACGTGCCCCATTACACCTTTCTCCCATATCTGCGTAGTCAATATGTAGCTCTCTGAATGGGCCAATGGGTTTTGGAATTGTTCCCCGGAGCGTGCGTAATATCATTCCTGAATTGTATATATGACATGTTGTGCATTCCAGTGTCAATCGAGATATGTGCTCCTGAAGACAGGGCATGAACCATTCTTCCAGTATTTCTGCTGCGATATGCTGTTTGGTATTATGTGCAGGGAAGTGCAGTTGTTGAAATGCAATTTCCAATAACCTAATTGGCATTACCACTTTCCCTGAGTTGTTTTGTCGCCACAGTAAGTCTGTCGCCGACTTGCTGCACCCTCGTTTTGTCCACATCAATTTTTCGTCTGCACTAGCTCCTTCCTGTAATTCTAGTATTTGTGATATAGGCATCATGTTGTACCCTTCTGGGAGCTCCTTGTTTGCCTTGTGCTGCAACATGTTCTCACCTGCTTCATATTTCTGAAAATAGGACGCCTCCTTGGCGGCAGCGTCCGCTGCCGCGGTTCCCAAAGACACAACGTCTGTGTTGGATGTATGTGCTTGGCACTTCAATATTGCCACCGCCGTAGGGTTTTGTAGGGCCTCAATTAACTCCTTCAACAATTCTGCATGCTGTACTGGTGTTCCGTCTGCCCGTCGAAATCCCCTCCGCCCCCATCTTGCTAGACCTCCATGTACTGTCGTCGTCATGTAAGCTGAGTCTGTATATATTGTCACTGCGCAACCCTTTGCTGCATGTAGTGCTTCTATGAGCGCAATCAGTTCTGCTGCTTGTGCGGAGTAATGTGATGGGAGGCGGTACTGCACTAGTGTTTCATACTCACCGTCTTCTAGCCTCACCACTGCCATGCCAACATGTTTTTCTCCCGTGTCTACGTCAATCGATGCAGACCCATCCACGAAGTACACTTCCCCTTCGCTCAGAGCGTTCTCACACACCACTGTGTCCTCCCCTCTTTCTCCTGTGTAAGTAGCACAATCGTGGTCCTGCATGTCCTCTATTGTGCACGCTTCTGTAATGAATGTTGCGGGGTTCACTGTCTTGCATCTCACCACATGGATATTGGCGCTAGACAATATGATCTCATAGGCTGTTGCCCGTTGTGTTGTCAGTGTGCTTTTTGACCTCTCAAGTATTGCAAATAATGAATGTTCCACAAACAGTGTCACAGGGCAACCCATTACTATTGTGGCACTTTTCTCAATCACGAACGTGGCTGCAGCGAGTGATTGCTCGCACGCGAAATGGCCTTGCATCACGGCATCTAAAGTACCACTATAGTAAGCCAGAGGCTTGTGTCCTAGGGACGTCTTTTGTGTCAGAACAGCTGTCATGAGTGTTCCCTTGCAGTGTGAGAATAGGTAACATTTGCGTCCATAATCAGGATTTGCTAGCACTGGAGCGCTTGAAATTAGCTCTTTTAGTGATTTGAATGATGCGCTCATTTCTTCTGACCATTCTATTTTTTTATTTCCTGTTGCGCTTCTTTGAGTGCTTGTAGTAGGGGTCTCGTGTATGCTGCATAGTCTAATATCCATGCTCGGCAATAGTTGCACATTCCCAAGAATTTCTGCATGTCTTTCACTGTTGTGGGTTCTCCTACTGATCTTATCGCTTCTATCCTGTCAGGGATTATTCTTTTTCCATCTTTTGATATCAGCTGTCCCAAGTATAAGACCTCTGTCAGGCAGTACTGTAGCTTTTCCTTGTCTACCTTGTACCCCTTATTGGCCAATAGAGTCAGGAGTGTTGTTGAATCCTTTCTGCATGTTTCTTCGTCTTGTGCACACACTAGTAAATCATCTACGTACTGAATGATCATACCCTCAACTGATAGGTTTCCCAAGTCTTCATGCAATATGCGGTTGAATATGCTTGGGTTCTCACAGTATCCCTGCGGTAATCTGCAGTGTTCATATCTTTTTCCCCCCAGCGTGAATGCTGTCAGGTATCTACTCTCTTCAGCAAGGGGGATTGAGAAAAATGCGTTTTTCAAGTCGACTACTGTGAAATGTGATGCCGTTTTTGGGATGCTGCATAATATTGATGCAGGGTTCGGGACCAAAGGGAACTCTTTCTGAATTACATCATTTAGGGGGCGTAAATCCTGTATCATCCTCCAAGACCCTCCCTTTGCTTTTTTGATCGGGTAAATACATGTGTTACATGGTGAGTTTGAGGGCACTATGATCCCTTGTGCTAGCAGTGCATTTATTGTCTCTTTTATCCCTTCTTCAGCTTCTCGGGACAATGGATACTGTTTCACTCGGGGTAAAATTGCTCCTTGCTTTAATTTAATTATCACAGGTTGTACTCCATGCAACAGCCCTACATCATGGGGGCCTGTTGTTCACAAATTATTTGGTACAAGCCTCATGTCATCCTCAAAGAATGACGGCGGTGCTCCTACCACTGCCATCAGTTGAACAGGGATTTCCCTGGCTTGAACCAAAATGTCACAGGGCATCGCTATTTCCATTACTATTTCACCATCCCCTTCTGCATCTAAAAAGAGATCCTCATCTGTTAAGTCTCTTAGGGCGATGTTGGCATTCGTACACAGCACTGTACGCCACTCACATCCTTCCATATCTAATCCAATCACAGCAATCCTTTTCGCTGATACCTGTACAGCGTGCAAGTCTAATGATACCACTGATCCTGGTGCTGTGTCGGGGCACACTATGGGGCGGAAGAGGAACTCTGCTGGAATCCTCCAGTCCATTTTTCTCAGCTCTGGGATTATGAGGGCCAATGTCTTTAGCCCTTCGATAAACATTTCCTCATTTTCCGGCAACCCCCGTACTTCTTGTGTGGTTGTATGGGCTTGTACTACCAACATTGCACGCAATGGGCATATTCCGGGTGTTGAACACACTATACCTCTCTCAGTGAATGATATGGTCATGTTGAGTTTACTCAGGAGATCCCTCCCTAATAAATTTATAGGTGAGTGTTCATAATACAGTAAGGGTGTCTTTACAGTCTTCCCCCCCACTGTTACATCCAATGCTTCTGTATAAGGAACTTCAATTACAGCCCCAGAGAACCCCTGCGTCTCTAACTTCCGGTTAGATAGCGGGAACCGGCCCTCCCTGATACATGATTTCTCCGCTCCCGAATCCACCATGAATATGAACTGCTTGTCTCCTATCTGCGCCCCTACCAATGGTTCCTCTGCTGCATCGTAGGTGGTAGATAGAACTGGACACGCAAGTGTTCTCTGTGGGCTGTCCTATGCGGGGTGTCTCATCGCCCCCCCTTGATTGAAGACACTCCTGAAACCACTGATACGCCACTATAGGGTGCTGGTGTGGGGGCCCTGTTTGCTGTTGTCGCAAAAGGGTTGCCTGGCGTGTACTGCATATTGTCATTGTTTTGTGGGTGGTTCTGTGTTCTATACTGGTGCCCCTGTTGTTGCTCATTATTACCTTGACCTGGGTTTCTCTGTTGTTGTTGTCCCATTGGAAGACCATATGGGCTCCCCGGGTGGGGATGGCCATAATGTTCTACCTCTTGGAACCCGTTGTTGGGTCTGCCTCTGCACTCCCTAGAGTAATGCCCCCACCTTCCGCAGTTCCAACAATTCCCTTGTGCACCTCTAGCTCCCTGCCATCCATTTCCTCCCATTCCCCCGTACCCCGGTCCGCCTCCTCTTCGGCCCCTGTACCCACCTCGTCCCCCTCGAGGGGTCCACTCTTGCCACTGCGGACCTCCGCCTTGTTCCTGCTCGTTCCACTGCCGCTGTCCTGCTCCAGCCCAATTAGTTGCCATCCTTCCTTGTATTGCTATCAGCCCCTCCTCCTCCTCATCTCCCTCCCTGCTGTGGAGGAGTGCGGCTACAGCCGCTGCGACCTTCACCAACTTTGTCTGCACTAGTTTTGCTTCGTCTGCCAATCTCTTCTGCGCCACCTCCTTCTCCCTTTCCTTTATTCGCTTACAATGGTGCACTATTATGCTCTGAATCTCAGGCCATCCCTTCGCTTCAATACCTGCTATCTTGTCGAGCGCCTTTTGCACTTCCTTTGGGAGCCCTCTTTTTATAATGAAGTAAAATAAAGATGTCGATTGATACCAGGGCGTGCCCGTTTCTGCTCTCCACATCTCTTGGACCCGAAAAATGTAATCCATAGCCTCCTCCCCGTCATTCATTGTACACTGCATTACTGACTGTAAGTCTGGCGTATCTGGAAACATTTCTCGCAAGGCATCCCACACCCTTGCACGCACTGTGTTAAAGGAGGCTCCGTCATGGCGGTCGCAGTCTAACGTTACACCCGGGAAACCGGCCTTGACCCATACTCTATCAGCCTGATCCTCCACTGCCGATACAAGCAAACTCTTCACATCTCCTATTGCTAGGGGTACCCCGGCAGTGTGTTTCTCAAAGGCGTATATCCACTTACTTGCCCCTCCCGATAACAGGGGCAATAGCTTTAATAAATTGGCTTTATCCATCTGAGCCCATGGGATATAATTCGGCCTCCCTCCTACCCTATGTATCAACGGGAGCTGTAGCCTTCCTTTTGTCGTTGCATCTGCACCCTTTTTGGCTGCTGATGTTCCCAGTGATGCCATTTTCCCCACCCTGTTCCTTAATCGCCCCATCCACTCATCATCCAGTGTTCTCATTGAACATGCTCCATCCACCCCTTCACTTCCCCCTCCCATTGCCATGCTCAACCTGTCGCTTTCTTCCAAATCGTCCCTTATATCACATAGTAGTTCCTCTCTGTCCCCTATAGGCCTTTCTTCATTATCAATCCCTCCCTCTCGTGTCCCTATTTCAATTATTCGTGTCGGTTCTTCCTCAATTCTGAACAGTATCTCACCTTTTTTCCACCCGTCTTCAAGTGTTCTATTCTCACTCGGCGCTCTAGACGTGCGCCCTGATCTTATTGCATTAAGTGCTGTTTGTTCACATATGTCTTTTATCCTTGAGAGCTCATCTTTCGCTATTGAGAGTCTCGATTGTGAATCATCTGTTAGCTTTTCTATGTCCACCCTTTGTGTACTCGCCTGTGCTCGCTCCCTTGTACTTTCATATGGCGGGGGTGCCGTTGGCCGGTGGGGTGTAGTAGTTGTCGGGGGAGGCACATAAGTGGGGTCACTGTACCCTTCTGCGGGCACAGGCTTGTTTAATATCGGGTACAAACTTATTACCTCTATTGGTGGCTCTACATTTGACGATTCTTTAGCATTTTTCTGTATCATCAGTGGATTGTCAGTGGTGGATGGTAGGTCAGGATTTAATGCTGGTGCTTTAGGCTGTGGTATCTCTTCAAATAACCTCCAGAGATCTAATATTTCCCTCCTATTGTGCAACTGCTTCCCCTTGTACTTCAAACAAATGCATGTGGCCACCATATCCAGAACACTTTTATCAAATGACCCCCCCCTCGGGCCATATCTGGGGTAGCCCCTATCCCTTCAGCTCTGTTATCCAATGGTCATGATATTTCTTGATTCGCTGCGCGTACCCTGGTAGGTTCTTACAAATATGTGATAAGGGTGTTTCAGCCCCCATCTTGGTGTTTTCCTGGTACTTGTGTGTCTCTATGTGTCCACAATTACAATGTAAACTTAGTACCTATATAGGTTTTCGTCTTCTACTTCACGTTCAATAATGGGCTCCTTTGTGCTCTTCCCCCTGCCTGTACAATACAAAACTGGCTATACACAGTCTCTATCCTATCCTCTTTGGGGGGCACATACAAGAGCAAACCATCAGTGATTTTGACAATATCAACACGGAAATCAAAAAGGTACACACTCACTTCACCTTGTCATTTTTGTCTTCAATAGGCTCTATCCGGCCACACTTACCATGACCATTCAATTACTATACATTTATAGCCATTTTACACACCCACAGCACCAAATTGTCTTCTGACGCATACGAGGTGCACACACCTCTCTGTAACACTCTATTCACAATTCAAGCTGTCCTCCCTAGCCGGCTGTCCCTGTCCGTCTTATTCTTATATATTGATGCGTATATATATTTTGATCTACTCTTCCCTCTTCTAGTAGAACTCTTCGTCTCTTACTTTCTCCCTACCGTGTTGTACTGATCTCACTTTTATTTTCCCCCCAACCCTAAAGAAAAGAATAGAAAAAAGAAAGCAGTCACTAATATATTCTCCGTGTCTCCCTTTGCCAGACACTTTTATCTTATTATCCACTTCTTCATATATTCCCAGTACTAGTCAAGATAGCACTATGCGGCGCCGCCTTCCACCCCCTTTCAGAGCTAGGTTCCCGTCACTTTTATCTCTTATTCACCTCTTAATCCTAATGGCAATATGCAAAGAAAAAGCAAAGAAAGTTTAGGATGATCCTTAGTAGATCTGCGTACCCCCCTTTTCTACCCCTCTTCGTTCTCTGTCCTAGATTTCTTCCTCCACTCCCTTTACGATCGCTCGCACTCAATACTCACGTGCCCGTCTTGAACCGATAGTCTCCGAAACTGGGTCCGTCCGGGCAGTGTTGCCGTCCGCTCAACAGTCAGCCCCGGCTCCGGCGAGCGGTACTCAAAGGGGATTTTTCAACCGGGATCCCGTACCCTATTGAGTGCGCACTTCTTAGTGTACCGGTCGCCGTTGGCGGGCAGCCTCCCGGAGCCGGCTCACCGTGCGTATCCCTTTTCGACCGGAGATTCTCGTGCCAAAAGGGGACGGTAATGTTAGGTCGGTAAAAAATAATAATAATAATCACGCTTTCGGGGTCACCACTGAAGGCAAGCGTCCCCAACCAGCACGATCCTCCCCGCAATGAGAGACAATGAAGGACTCTCCCAAGTCGGGAATAAAGCCAAGACAGAGTGCGGGTGAGCTTAAATGGGAGTTTATCAGAATAGGGCATGCAAAGAACTCTGCAAACTCCGAGAGCGCTCTGTCTGACAATAGCAAAGACAGGCGTATATATTTACAAAAAACGTCATAAGAACCTACATACTATAGGGGGCACAAGTTCGATGGGATTGGGTGGCGATGACTAGCTATAGGTGCTGCTGCAATGTGGTTGGCCTTGGCTGGAGGACGTCACTTGTCAGCCTCGTGGGTTGGGCTGGGCCTGGCAGGTTGGCTGAGTTCATCCGGGCGGTGTTGTTGTGCCATCGCGGCCAGTGTCAGAGAGGAATGTCTTTTCCTGACTTATTTGCCCTAGGCCATGCACACCGCAGTCATTCAGTCATTGCAATATTATCTTCTTTAGTAAATCTTCCAATAGGTTATTCTACAGGTTAATGCAACACAGGAGGAATGCACCTTGTGAGGGGTCTGATGGTCATTCGTCAGGGCATAGTTACCAGTGTCCTGTTGACCGGAGCCATAGGTTGAGGAGCTAAGCTTCAGGGCATGGGACGGGCGGTACATGCCTTCCTGTCTCGTTAGATGTTGTTATGAATGTGCCGCTGTGTGTTGTCAAAGTATTGGGTGTCCTGATTGCACAGGGCCATAAGTTTAAGATGATCCGGTGGGTTGTGGGGTTTACGAGGGGGCGCCTTTGGAAGTGTGTGTTCAGGCAAAGGTTTACTGCTGTGCTGTAAATAATGCAGGTGGCGGGCCGTGGCCTTGGGTGCTGCAGAGGGGGCTACAAATCTTTGAAACGGCTCCACTCTTGTTGGGGGAGGTGGAGCAGCGCGGCGCGGGCCTCTGCTCTCATGTTTTTTTTTTTTTTTAATATATTTTTATTTTATCTCAACCAAACAACATTACAACGAAACATAAATAAAACACTTCAAACAACAAAACCAAACAAACAAAAAGTAAGGCGCTGCAATCCCCATCCCTCCCCCCTATGAGCCTGTAGAGTGTCCGCCATCAGTGTCCGTTCCGTGCGGTGGGGCCACATCGCTCTCAAGTCCAGCCGAGGCCGATCCCGCTCCGAACAGCTCAGCTAACAATAACTTCCATGCCGTGAGAGAGCCTATTTCTTCCTCATCCCCTGCCATACTACCATCTTGCCACGCTGTTGTTTCGGCATCCGCCCATTTTTGGAGATCCCGCCACCAGACCTCCACTCGCGGCTTATGACATTTCTTCCACTCCATGGCTATCCTACGTTTGGCAAGCACATAGGCCAGATCTTTAAGTTTCTCAACATGTCGAAGCTTACGCGCCCTGGGATACCCTCCCAGCAGACAAGCCCAAGCCGAATCCACCTTAAGTGTGATACCCCTCCCTGCCAGCCTCCGCGCCACTTCACCCCAGTAAGTTGCAATCACTGGGCACGCCCAGAACATATGTATCATGTCCGCATTCTCTTCGTTACACTTGGGGCACGCCTGGCGCCCACTACCCAGGAATTTGGAAATTCTAAGGGGGGTCATGTATGCCCTGTGCGTAATATAGAGCTGTATCTGCTTGAACCCGGCGCTCCTCGATACCTTTTTGTGATACCCCAGGGCGCGCTCCCACATCCCATCCGACATCGGGGGCCCCCATCTCCGCTTCCCACTCCAGTCTCAGGTGCCCCAAATCCTTCCCAACCTTTGTCATCAACATTTCATACAACCTAGAGACCTCGTGGCCACCCTCTGATGCGTCATACATAGTCTCCAGCGTGGCATCCGGTTCATCGGCCAAAGTAGTTTCGGGCCACGTGCTCCGGACCTCCCGGACCACCCTATGATATGTTACATATTGACCCCTGTGTAGCCCCGACCCTGCCTCCAGTTCATCGAACTCCATCAGGGTCCCATCCTGCCAGATGTCGCCCATAGTGATCAATCCCACTGACTCCCAATACGTCCGGATAATAGTTCTCAGCTGCCCGTCCTCCTTTGCCAGGGCAATCAGAGGCAACTGCGGCATACACGGCAAGGGGTCACCCATCATCCGACAGGCCCGTCGCCATATATTCCTGCCAAGGGCTAGCATCTTAGGACGCTCTCTCATCCATGAGCCAGTCACCCAAATCACCTCCCGCAGATAGATGGGGGAACAATCTCTCCCCAGCAGCCTATGTTCGGGGGTCTCTTCATCTGAAAGCCACCTGGCCACATATTGCAGTTGCGCCGCAATATAATAGGCCTCAAAGTTCGGCAGCTTCACGCCACCTTTCTCGTAAGAGTTCTGCAATTTCCATAATGCGACCCTGTTGCGCGTGCCGTGCCACAGGAAATTCCTACACACGCTATGTAACTTAGCGAAAAACTTCCTAGGTATCATATACGGGATGTTATTAAAGTAATGAGGAGCCTGGGCAGCACCACCATTTTAAGCATAGCTCCACGACCCATCATAGCTAAAGGCAATCTTTCCCAGAACCTCATGCACCTCTCAATCTTTCCAACAGCTAGTTCAGTATTATACCTGTGTTCTTCCTCGGTCGTGTGATACACGTCAATGCCCAAGTACCGGAAGGAGCTCGTTGCCCACGGAATCCGCAGCACTGGCAACCTCTCCGCCGGTATCCCCACATAACTGCTTAGCGGGAATAGTACGGATTTCTGAGGGTTAACCGCTATGCCGGACAACCAGGCGTACCTCTCCAATACCTCCAAGATATACTGCAAATTCTCTTCCGGATGTTTCAGGTATAACAGCATATCGTCTGCATACAGGGATATGAGATGGCACTCTCCTCCCACCTCTATGCCCACCGGATCATACTGCTGCCGGAGGTAAACTGCTAAGGGTTCGAGGGCCAGTATGTACAACATTGGGGACCAAGGGCACCCTTGCCTGGTGCCTCTGCCTAACTGCCATCTATCTGACACCACTGCACCCGTACGGACCCTAGCCAGAGGCGCACTATATAATAGCTCGGCCCACCTCATGTAGCATGGTCCCAGCCCGAACTGCCCCAAAGCTGCCAGCAGCCATGGCCACCGAACAGAATCAAACGCTTTAACCGCGTCCAGCGCCACTATCGCCATTTCGCTGTCTTCACTGCCCCCCCATTCCACCACCCTGTGAAGGTGTCTGTGATTGTAGGTAATATTCCTGTTCGGGACATAGCCCGTCTGGTCAGGGTGGATCAGCCTGCCTATTACCCTCCGCATTCTGGCCGCCAGGACAGCTGTCAGGATCTTGCTGTCCTGGTTCAGCATCGAAAGGGGCCGGTAGGAGCCACAGTCATGCCCCGGTTTATTGGGTTTGGGGAGCGGTACTATAATCGCCTCCCTGAGTGATTCCGGCAGCCGCCCCACCTCGAACGCTCCATTAAACATCTCCAGCATGGGCGGGAGCACCTCCTCCCCATACGCTTTATAAAACTCACTGGGGAACCCGTCCGCTCCTGGGGCCTTGCAAGTGGGTAGCTGCCGCACAATCTCCTGCAGCTCCTCAAGAGTGATCGGAGCATCCATCTCCTCTCGCTCTTCGTCACTTATCTTGGGCAGGCCTATATCTTCAAGTACTACCTCTATCTCCTCCCGGCTTCCCCCCTCTCGATCCTCATATAATGCTTGATAATATTCCGCGAATGCTCCATTCACCCCTGCCTGGGTGTCCTCCTTCACTCCCTTTTCAGTGATAACTGATCGGATCGGGGATCTTGGGGTCTCGTTCTTATACAGCCAAGCGAGAAGCCTGCCCGTCTTGTCTCCCCCGGCATGCAACCTCTCAATGTACTTCCTGTAATTCAGATTACAAAGCCTGTCCCACTGTTCTGCGCACCTCTGTTGCAGATTAATGACCTCCTCCGTGTCCGTACCCCCCCCCCCCCCCCCAGCTCTCTCTCCAACTCAACCTCGGCTCTACGCAGATCTGCCAGGACTCCTCCCATTAATCCCTTGGATTTAGCAATGGCAACCCCCCTCATTACAACCTTAAAGGCCTCCCATAAAGTACCCGCCGACTTGACGCTGCCTGTGTTCGCCTCAAAGTAAGCAACTATCTCCTCCCTCACTTCCTCTCTGAAGACTGGGTCCCTGAGCGCTTCCGCCCTAAGACGCCATGTTGGAATTCGCGCACGTGGGGGACAAAGCTGCCAACGCATGACCAGGGGCGAGTGGTCCGAAAGAACTCTCGCCCTGTAGTCTATCTGGTCACACTCCGCGACAACATCCGGCTTTGCGAAAAAGTAATCTAGCCTTGTGTGTAACTGGTGCGGGGCCGAGTAATGCGAATATTGCCTCACGCCAGGGTGTCTCGTCCTCCACACGTCTGCCAGGCCAAGGTCTACCAGCAGCGCCTGCAGTACCCTAGCCGCTGGGCTGGGCCTGTCCACCCAGTCATCCGACCTGTCCTCTTTGGGGTTTAGTACACAGTTAAAGTCCCCTCCCCAAATCACTGGACCCCCCATCCCTTCACCCAGTCTAGTGGTCAGTGTCCTAAAGTATGTCGCCGTGTCACGGTTGGGAGCATAAGTATTTATAATGCACACTACTTTATTTTCCACAAGCCCCCTTACCATGACCAGCCTCCCATCGGACTCCACAACCTCCCCAAGTAGCTTAAACGGGACATGTGGTGCAACCCAAATCAGCACACCTCTAGCATAGGCAGAATATGTGGATCCAACTACTGTCCCTCTCCACTTTCTCCCCACCAGTTCCAGTTTGTCCCGTGTCAGATGTGTCTCCTGTAACAAGGCGATGTCTATCTTTTGTCTTTTTAGGTACAACATGACCTTGTTACGCTTAAGGTAGCTGTTAAGCCCTCTAACGTTCCACGTTAGTATCCTAAGGTCCCCCATGATGCATCAGTAGCTCCCATCCCTCACCCAGGTCCACTCGCCTCCCCCCTACCGCAAGGGCCCCCATCCCCAGTTCCTCTCCCAGGCTCATATAAAAACTGACCCACCCCACCCCCCTAACCCAACCAACTGCCCAGCTCCATCCCTGGATCTCAGGCATCCCTGTGTTCGGTTCTCTCTGGAACCCAAGTAGAGAACCCGACAGGGTGTCACCCCACACACCGTGACTAACCTAAACTCAAACTGGGGTACAAAGAACAGCCCCCGGAGGCTCCCCTCCCACACTTCTGTATCCGCGCACACGGACCATGTTTCAAAGTCCTAACGCATACACTACCATAACAAAGTCCCACCGACTATATTCCAGTCCCAATATTCATAGCCCAACCGGGCCCGCAGCGTCACTTATCTCTTCCCGTTCCATCCGCCATCCGCTCATCTGGCTCTTGAGGACAATTTTGTGCATCGAGCCATTCCATGACCTCCTCCGGAGTGTCAAAAAACAGTGTCTTAGTCTTGAAGAATATCTTCAATCTGGCCGGGTAAAGCAACATATACTTGTACCCCGCTGCCCGCAATCGCCTCTTGACCGCTCCAAAGTTCATGCGACTACGCTGCACTTGCAGGGTGTAATCGGGATAAGCAGTAATGGTCGCCTCTCCTCGCTGTATGGTGCCCCCCTTACGAAAGTGCTCAAGGATCCTTTCTCGATCCCGATAGTTAAGGATCTTGGCGATCACAGGCCTAGGTGGGTTCCCCGGCGGTGGTCTTCTGTTCAAGGCCCTATGCGCCCTCTCCACCGCAAACCCCTGCGACAGGGCTCCCCCAGTGATCTCCTGCAGCAGCAAGTTCTCAATAAACTCCGTGGGATTCTGGCCTTCAGCCCCCTCCGGCAGGCCCACGATGCAAACGTTATTTCTCCAAACGTGTCCTTCCGCCTCTTCAGCCCTACTTTCCAAGTTACCCACCCGCTGTACCAGGGCGTGGATATCGCGCTTATATGCAGTGCAGTCCGCCACAGTAGGGCCCATCTCCTTTTCCAGAGTTTCCGTGCGCTCAGCCAGGGCTCGTACATCCTGCCTCAGGAGGTTCACGTCCTCCTGCACCGCCCCGACCTGTAGTTCCAACGCAGTCTTCAATTCGACCACAGCAAGTTGGAGCTTGGTCTCCCACGTCGCCTTCAGGTCCGCGATCGCAGCGAGGACCTCCTGGTTCGCACCCCCGGCGGCCATCTCCTTGGTCTGAGTCTTATCCTTGCTCCTGGCACCTTCCAGGCCGGGCGACGTCTTGGCGTATTCGTCGAGCGTAGGCTGTTTATTCTTCGCCCTCAGAGGTTTGTTCGACATATCTCCAGTCAGGAGCGTCCTTCTGGCCGCACTCCGGTCCAGGCCAGGGAGGCACCGTGCCCATACACCACGACTCAGTTGAGAATCCCAGCTCGCCCGACCGCCTCAGGCACCGCTGTTGTACGGCGCTCCCACCAGATAGGCAGGGTCGCGCTGCCCCCTTCGTTCCGCTGAGAGGGCGCACGTATGCTGTGGTCCCAATCTACCGCTTCTTTGTCCCCTCGTCAAGCGGCGGCGGCCATTTTGTCGTCCGTTGAGATCTCGCCACCAGTGCTTCATTCGGCTCTTAAGTACACGTGCGCACCACAAACCCGTGTAAAAATGTGTCCTCGCGTGCAGCCGGACTTCATGTTCACAGTCTTCCCACTTTCTGCCAAATCACAGCGTTCCTTGCGCGGTATCAGTCGGATTATGTACGGATCAGCGGGAGCTCCCGTACAGGCACGTCCTTTCACATGGCTTCCAAGCCACGCCCCCTCTGCTCTCATGTTTGGCAGTCTTCGCAGGGTGGGGGGGGGAATGGCCTTGCACATATTCACAAAGGTATCTTCCTCGTGTGTTGCTGGCTTTAAAGGTGAAAACATCACAATCATTTGAACACTTTATAATATTTGTTTGAATCACTTGAAAACATAAATTTCAACTTTGCTGGATGTGTCTCGATTATATCCAGTCTGAGCACCTTATTCGTACACTATGTTTTAACAATTACAGTATTTAGTTATATGCATGTACATTTGCAGTAAGTGAGGTAGTAGTGAGGTTGGTGGAGTACATAGAAAATGACCCGCCACCGTACGTGACGGTGGTGGCACATAAGGGGCTTAGACATACACGCATGACAAGTGCATCCGCGAAAATCCTTCACCTGAGCCCTCTGTATGGTTACATTCGTCTTCTTGTGTACTGTAGCAGCATTAGTTCGGTTATGGCGCAGAACCATGGAGTGTAGGTTTTCCAGTAATACATATAACAAATAGACCCCTGGAACACTCTTTCATTGTTAGTACCCAACTGCAGTGGTGTGGGCTCGTCATTACTAATATCATGGAAGCATGCTCTCTATCATGGTTATACATTTTACAGGTTTTTGTAATAGAAGAGATTTTGTGGAGAAATACACACTTTGCAAGTGGTCTTGGCATTAATATGTGGGGACTTTCTGCCATCTGATGACCATTTTACCGTTCTTTTCATCGCCCAGGCCCGCTGGCCGGGTCATGCTGGGAGCGATGATACACTGCGGAAGGTGGAATGTTACAATGTTAGTATCTTATGTTAGCTCATGTCCGTCTTGTTCGTGGGAACGGGCTCGCCCACGGATCTGCCAGGGTGCCGCGGCAACAGGGATAACTGGAACTCTCCGAGGGTGAGGGCCGCGCTACAGTGTGCTAAGCTCACACCATCTTTATTAGACAAAATGGTTTCTGAGGCCTAGCTCAATTCAATACGTGTGGGCAATGTCTTCAGCAGGTGAGCCATCCACCACCTGGGCCCTGGTGGTAAGGAGGGGACGCCCGATGAGCCATGGCCCTCACCTGGGGTGGAGATGTAGGCAAGGGGGGGTCTTTTGGACCACCCCTCCCCTACACTCCCTAGGCAAATAATCTAGTTTTCAAGATTTTGCTGAAATTAAGATGATTTTCTTCTTTCCGCAGAGACTCTGGGAGCTTGTTCCAAGCCTGTGCCATCAAAATGGGAAAAGACTGACCATTCCCCCGGGTTCTCTTGAACCGGTGGACACTTAAACTATGAGCACCAGATGATGTCAAGCTTCTACATAGTAGAGGTGCATACTTTTGAAAATATGCCCCCCATCATGACCACTGAGGCATCGGCTACAACAATGTGAGTGCGTTGTGGGCTGGGCTGCTGAATCACTGAAGCAGTCATGAACGGCTTCTTCAGTGCATCAAAAGCTTCCTGTGCCGCTGTCCTCCAACCAAAATGTACTGACGGATAGGTGAGTTGCACCAATGGGGGTGCTGCAATAGAGAAAGCGTTGCTGAAACGTCTGAAAGTTTGCAAACCCCAAGAAGGATTGCAACATCCTGACAAGTTGGCATAAACCCATTAAGGACAGTTGACACCTTGACTTCACATATCTGTATCCCTCAGAGAGTTAGGACTAAACCCAAATATTCGACTTCTGGGGCATGAAAGGTGCCTTTCTCTAATTTGGCAACAAGGGAATGTTCACTTAGGCGTTGTAACACTGACCGGACAATGGGAGATGTGCTGGTCATGGTTTACAGAAAATATCAGGATGTCATCAAGATAAGTAATGACATACCTGTTTGTCATGTCGTTGAACACATCATTCGCAAATCTCTGAAACGTAGTGGGGTCATTACATAAATGGCATGACAGTGCTTGCCATGTTTGGTCTTGAAGGCAGTTTTCCACTCGTCAACCTCTCTCATCCTGACCAGATTGTAGGCCCCCCCCCTGAGGTCCAAATTGGAATAATTAGTCTCATTCTGTAGCATGGTCGAGGAGTGCCGAGATGGGAGGGAAAGGGTAACAGTCTTTTACTGTGACTGCATTAAGAGCCCTGTACAGAGTCTGAGCCCCCCTTCTTCTTGGTGATGAGAAACAGAGGTAAGGCAGCTAGAGAGCTATAAAGATGAATGAAGACCTTCTTAAGGGCCTCTGTCAGGTATTCCTGTAAAACCTCATCATCTTCTTTCTGATTGAGGGATATACCTGCCTAATGTGTATATAAGGGCCTGGCACAAAGTTGATTGGGCAGTCTTGCGACCGTTCGTCTTTAATCAATGATGTCTGCATATTCTTGATATTCTAATGGTAGTGTGGTTGTGTCATTCCTTTCTATGGTCTCCACAGTGTTTAGGCCCATAAGCATGGCATGACTGTACACAGCAGTCCAAGATCGGGTGAACATGTGAAACAGTGCTTGCCACAAAAGTCTGACAGGATAGCAGACTGACTTATTTACCCAATCCACAGCAGGATCATGAACTCTCAATCAGGGAATGCTGCGGATAGTACGGAACCGGGATGCTACTATAACATCAAGCAGATAAAAGCAGATCCGTACTCGGTGACCATGAGTCGTCGCCATAGTGACTTCTTTTGTCCTCTGAATTATGAGACCAGACAACGAAATCGAGCTGTCTACTGCCTGTACCGTCTCCAGATGGAGTTTGGAGATGACTGGGTGTCCCAACTGCTGTGCGTAGCCAATATCCATGTAGTTACTGGAGGCACCGCAGTATATCAGAACAACCACCGCAAAGGGCTAGTCAGGATGGACCAAGAAAGTCATAAATAGTTGGATATGTTGTGAAAAGGGGGCCTCAAGGAGAGGGCTCGCCCAGAGGGCTCTATCTATGGACAAGTTACGACATATCCAGGCTTCCTTGCGTGTATCTAGGGACAGTTTCCTATATATCGTCCCGTTTGACCACAGTACAGACAGATATTACAGACGCGTCTCTTTTCCTGTTTTATCATGGTCAACGGGCCACAAACCTGTCTGATTTGCATATGTTCTGCCTCCCCTGATGTACTGGGCCGTGCATCTTTGGTTTTTCGGGCTTTCCGTAACTTGGGAACTTGCGCTCTCCTCGTCTTTCAGCCATCGTGGCGTCCAATTGTAGTACTAGGTCTACCAAGTTGGGAAATGCAGCTGTGATAGAAGGTACCATCGCAAGGGTATCCTTAAGGTCCTCAGAAAGCCCTTTATAGAACACAGCAGTCTTCTTATTTTCAGGCCATGTGGTTTTAGCTGCCAAATCATTAACATGGGCTATACAGGACAACACGCTTGATTTGCCTTGTTTTCAGTCCCACTGCTCAAGATATGTCACTTGGGCTCTGTGTCTGGTGTCAAAAACATGACTTATAGCAATGGTAGGAGTACTGAAATCATACAAAATGGGTCATTGGCCTTCAACAGAGGGTTTTTCCAAGCAGCTGCCGTGCCCCCAAATTATCCGAACATGAAGGTGGCCTTCGTAGTGGCGTTCAGGAATGCTGCAGGTCTACATAGGAAATGCAGCTTGCATTGATTAAAAAATGTGTGGTATATCCTTGGGTCCCCTAGGAATCATTCCGGGGATGCCAACAGAAAGGAGTTGACAGAACCACAGGCAGTGGCATCAGTGCTGTGTATTGCAAGGGAGGAGCTTCTGCAGCATACTCCACACCAGGGGATAAAGGGTGGATATTGCTCTGTATGGCATCTAACCTTTGGTGGATGAAGGCGTGAGCAGCGGTCATCTCTCCCTCTAGTGACCGCTTGCCAAATGGAAACCAAGGGGTCAGCCCTGGCCACCCATGTGAGCGGTGGACTCCTCATTCTGTCAGGTACTGACCCTAGGGCCACTGTGGTCGTGAAAAACACGACAGAACTTTCTCCCGAGAGTCCCGCTGCTATGGATCCAATACACACAGGAAGCAGGGGACTTGACCAAAAGATCAGGAGGAATGCTGCCAAGCCATCGCCCATGTTTCAAGAAAACAGGCAACATATTAATGAGAATGATACTGAATTCACTTACCAGAGCATATCCCACACTCTCTCAAGATTCCTACCTTAACCTTGTATGAAGTAGGCCAGGGTGAGGCTAGCATCCAAGGGTAATTCAGAGAAGAACATCAGACCTGAAGGAAGCTGCAAACGGGTTAACTGTGCAAGTGGGCAAGGGAGAGCTAACTCAGCCAAACTCGGACAGCACAACAGCGCATCTAAGAGTTCAAGAGCAGTGAGGGAACAGAAGGTGGAATCTGCAGGGTCTTGCCAAGAAGTCGGTGAAAGTTCCTAATTCACTCACAGTTCCAACAACAAATGTCACAGTTTCACTAGAACTCCAGGGGAAGAGAGAAACTCAGTATCCAGCAGTCCAGAAACCACCAGATCCAAAATTGATCCAAACAGAGAAACCAGCATGGCACAGCAAAGGAGTCCAAAATAGCGAAGAAAGGTCAATGCAGAGAGAGGAAGTAACAACGATGAACAAGGATAAAGAAACACGCTACTCATGGAATCATTGAGGAGCACGGTACCATCCGTTGCCAGTATCTAAATAGGAAAGCGTGGAAAAACTCTGCTTCCACATTCCTGGTGATGTCACGCTATCTTGCGGAAAGTGCTGCGAAGAACTCTGGTTGCTTTAGTTCACTCCGGCACTGTCTGCAAGTTCCAGGTACTGTGACGCAGCTGGCAACCGCTAAATGCCTGAGACCTGACACCAGTTCATTACATTCCTAAGATAAAGAGATAAGTAAAACCTACTTTGACCACAAAGATAGGTGAGAGTAGGTTTTACGGCAAGCTAAGGGTTCTCAAGTCAGGTGCAGCAAGGGCAGGAAGTGAGCCAGCAGGCAAGAAAGGCATAGGTTTATTGTACATGTCACAAGGTTCCAGTTAATCTACATGTTGCTTGCTATCAGGAACACTCGAACAGGCCATCCACAGACATAACAGCTCAGGCCTGAACTGACCCTCTCAGAACACTCACGCATCATCATCCATCCACCATCCACTGAGCTACCAACATTCTTGCATCAAGTAAGAATGACCAGGAGAATTAGTAGGCTCTGCGTGTTAAACGACTCAGAAGGAATATGTATAACTTCCACCTTAAAGCAGTACTTTATGAAATATAACTATGCCCCCCAAAAGTTGCTTATACTTTTTAGTCTTTGTAGCAATTGTCAGATTGAGCACAGGTGGTGAAAGCAGGGATATCTACAACATCCCGACACAGAGAGATCAAGCAAAACAAAAGGTAAGCATTAGAGGCCTGAGGTCGGTCTATCTCGTCAATAGTTGATAAGACCTCATAATGGTTTCCAGTAAGGCTTGAGTTGACCCCTGTGGACAAGATGAATAACACAGACTAGAATGATTATCCTTTATGCCAGAAGAAGCATTTGTAGAAGCACAAACAGACTTTGACTGAAATTGCTGACTGTAAGCTATGGCCTTTTTGGTAGATGGTTAGAAATTATACCAATAAGTGCAGTCGTGTGCAACCTAGGGGGATAAAACAAGGACAGCGGTACCAGCCTGAACTGCTATGTCTCTAATGCTGTACCTACTTTTCCGTGGGCCAATGTGCATACTCGGATTTGAATTTAAAAGATAGGTTAAAAGACTGGGATCTAGAAAAGTATGTTCTATACAATCGCCCTTAAATTGCTTGGCAGCCAGACCTAGCCAAGAAACACAGTACAATAATTTGAGGATTAATAGATGGGACCATTGCTTTAGCGTTAACCCAATATACTGATTTGTTTAAATGCAAGACCGTAGTTTCAAGTTTACCATATTCAAGTAAAGGTACATCAATAACGCCTCCCAAGAATGATACCACAGCCAGGGGTAAATTCAAAAATGAAATAGAAGGGGACTTGGTTTCCAGTTCGCAAATAGGGCGATTACACGTCGGGTTAACAAGATTACCCATTGAAGAATTTGATGTTGTTGAAATAATTTAATTTCTAAGAGTAGCAAGGGGTCTTTTTGGACCAGACGTTTGAGAGACACCCAGGGTTTCAGAGGATGAGTTATTCCACCTTAGATTGTCATCCATCAAGTTTAATTATGAGATATTGTCACAAGCCGTGACCCAAAACCCCACTGGCATGGTCACATGCCAGGTAGGGTTAGGACTCAGGGTTCACTTGAGGCCCCAAGGGCCTCGCATTATCATCATGGACTCTCCTGGAGTCAGTCCTGGCGCCTTTGGCGCCAGGCTCATGTTCAGATTGGGACATTGTCTTGAAGGGACTACTTTTTCTGTGAAGGCCTGCAGCCAACATGGATGCACCCACACAGTCTAGTTCCTAAGAACCAGACTGTGTGGTGCAGTGTTTTAGGGTGCGGCAGCCCGGACTACTTTACCTGGACTACTTTTCAGAGGGCTATATAAACCACACCCAAGCAACAGAACGTGCTTCGCATTATTCTGCAGCCAGCAGCGTGACGCTCATCGTGTTCAGAGACCAGCACCCGGCGATCCTTGAACAGCGGGCCTGCAGAGGAGACAAAAGAACATCATTAGCAGTCCCTGCTTACCTGCAACTTTCCATCCGTCGATTCCTGCTGCTCGCGGTATTCCATCCAGTCGGCAGCATCATCAGGACACCACGCACGCATCGGAACGAAGCACCTGGAGGGAGAGAGAAAGAAGGACAACGTTAAAACAGGTTACTCACGGCATTCACGGCAGTAATCACGAAATCCTTACCTGACTGGGCATTTCTTGGCCGGTTCCGCTCCAGAAATCTTCATACGCCCAGAAAAACCACCACGACCTGAAAAGGAATAAAGAATACAGGTTAGCAAGAAAAGACATTACTGCGCCCCACTTCGCGCTTAACCTACCATCCATCATACGCTCCTGCGTCCATCATCCTGGCAGGAGCCTGATCCAAGTAGCGTACCCACTGAACCTCTGTGCACCTAAGGGGAAACAAACAAAGAAAAGACATTAATAGCAAGAAAGGAAAGCAAGGACATTTTAAGACTGCTACAACCAGACTTACCTCCTTAAAGGCACTTGAATGGGTTAGCACCAGTGAAGTTAACTTGGTCGCGCCAACACGCAGAAAACTACACGCGCCTGCACAGAAGGCAGGACGGAGAGCACGCCAGACATCACAACAAGATGAGGAGTGGGCCATCAGGTCGAGTCCAGGGGGGCTTGTGGGAGGAAACGAAATCTGTTCCTAAGTCCAGTCCTCCTGTGTTTTCAGGCCCGACCGCCATAGAAGGCATCGTCCAGAATCGGGAAGGACCAGGGTGAATCCGGCAACCAGGGCATAAGGGCGTCCCCTTGGATACCAGGTGTGCATAACAGAACGCAAAGCCTCATAACATTATCCACCTGGGTGCCATGGAGACTTCAGAAATGGACCAACTGGCTCAGTTATTAGGACAATTACACGCGGAAGTGCATTCGGCTAGGCAAGAGACTAATACCCTGCGAAGGGATCTTATCGTCACCAAGGATCGCACCGAAGAAATCAGCAGGCAATTACTGCAATCCACAGGCTGGACAAGCTCCATTACCCGGTACTAATCCACCGGCGCAGGCAACCATTTTGTCTGCCGCTCCAGTACAAATCACCTTACCCGGAGCAATACCGTTAGCAGTGCCAGAAAGGTTTTCAGGTGACCCAAGGAAGTATGCTGCATTTATGAATCAATGTCGTCTTCACTTCCTCTGCAGACCGGGCGCATTCCCTAACGATCAGGCACGAATAGCATTTATTTTGTCATATCTGAGCGGTAGTGCAGCAGACTGGTCAGTGCCGCTTGTGAGCTATGATCATCCGTTACTATGTGCGTTTGGGGGCTTCCAAAGAGAAATGGAAAAGCTCTTTGCTCGACACACCCATGAACAAGGTGTAGACAACGAACTCTTATCACTCCGGCAGGGGAATCAGGACTTACTAACATACATAGCAACCTTGAATAGGTTAGTGGCCGAAACCAGGTGGCCTGAAGGCAAGAGAACCACATTGTTTGACAGAGGCTTTCGAGGGGAATCATAGGACGTCTTGGCTCAGGTGTTTGATCCACCTAGAGACTGTAGTGAATTTATCAACCTTTTGGTGCAGCTAGATCATTGACTACAAGATCGGAAAGCAGATCGGTCCAGATCAGATACACGGGCTGTGTTTCTATGAACCAAGGATGCTACTCCGCGCGCGTCAGAGAATACCATAGAGCCAATGTAAATCGGAGGCATACGACCACCGTTAACAAAAGCTGAAAGAGACAAGAGAAGGCAACAGCAGTTATGTTTGTACTGCGGACAATCAGGGAACTTCCTAAAAGACTGTCTGATAAAACCCCCCAAGCGAATTGTGGGAACTACAGAAAAGGACGAGAGTAAGGAGTCGGAAAACTGACAAAAGTAGAGGTCAGTTTGTCGAGTGAGAAGAATGAGCCACCGACCTCACATTTTGCAATACCAGTGATCCTAATCAATCACCAACAACCTTCAAGGATGCATTCCGTTGAAGCTTACATAGACAGCGGAGCAGTTGGGAATTATATTGATCGAGATCTGGCCGCACAGATGGGGCTTCCCTTAAGTTTTAAGCCGAACACAGAAAAGGTAACCACGTTGGATGGGACTGAAATTGCTTCCTGACCAGTAACCCAATGTACAGCAGGAACAACCCTGCTGTGTCAGGATGGACACCAGGAATCAATTTCCTTTGATCTCATCAAGGCACCTCATTTTCAGCTAATATTAGGGATGCCATGGTTAGTTGCTCATAACCATCAGATAGATTGGCATGCAAGAAAATTGACTTTTCCTCGTGATTGTGCTTCCACCTGTTATTTCCAAGAAAACAAATCCAGTTTCAAGGTTCCTACGAGTCCTAGAATCGGTTTATCTACACTTGGCGCAACTAGTACTCTCCCTGAAGAATATCAAGATTTCCAGGATGTGTTCCAGAAGGAACAAGCTAATACACTACTGCCCGCATAGGTCCAATGACTGTCAGATTGACCTCATACCTGGTGCACAGATCCCTTGTGGCAGAATCTATGTGCTCACAGAACCAGAAAACCAGCATCTAAAATCCTATCTGGACCAGTACTTTGCAAATGGGTTCATTCGCCCATCCAAATCACCGGCAGCCAGTCCCCTATTCTTCGTACCAAAGAAGGAAGGGGACTTGAGAACCCTTATTGACTATCGTGCCTTGAACCAGATCACCGTGAAAAACCGTTACCCCCTGCCGCTTATTCAAAGATGCCCAGATTTATACTAAGTTAGACCTCAGAGGAGCGTACCACCTGGTCCGAGTTAAAAAAGGAGATGAATGGAAAACGGCCTTCCGTACCAAATATGGGTTGTTTGAGTACCAGGTAATGCCTTTCGGGCTTTGCAATGCCCCGGCGGCGTTCCAATACTTTATGAACGACGTCCTAAGGGAATTGATCGATGTTTGCGCCCTGGTCTACATAGACGACATCCTAGTGTATTCAACCTCAAAACAAGACAATGTCAAGCATGTCCGCGCTGTTCTTGCCAAACTGCGCCAACATCGGCTATACGCAAAACTTAAAAAATACTTTTTCCACGTAAACAAAGTAGAATTTCTTGGTTTCGTTCTTACTCCGAAAGGCATTCGAATGGATGTACACAAGGTAGATGCCATTCTTAAATGGCCCTCTCCAACCTCGTTAAAAGGGGTCCAGAGCATGCTGGGCTTTGCAAACTTCTACCGTCGGTTCATTCCAGACTTCTCACAGATTGTGCATCCGATCACGTTACTTCTATGAAAAAACAATAAAAAATTAATGTGGACAGAAGACGCCGAAAAGGCCTTCCAAGAACTTAAGGAAAGGTTCACCTCAGCCCCGATTTTACGATACCCTTGTCCAGATTGATTGATTGATTGATTGATTGATTGATTTATTTATTTATAGAGCGCTTTACACCAAGGCACTTGGAACAACAAATAACAATGTGAGCATAGTGGCAACTTGAATCATTCAACAACAAAACAGTGCAAAGAGCAATTTACTGAGAGGGGGGAGAAGTGGAGTGCGAACAGGAGAGTGAAGGGAGGGGCGGGAAGGATTGAGTGAGAGTAGAAGGAAGGGAGAGAGAGTGTAAAATAGAAAAGGGGAAGGTGGAAAGGGAGGGGAGGGATTAGAAGAGGGGAAATACGGGGGGGAGTAGAGAGGGCAGGGGGGGCTTCAAGGTGGGGAATGGAGGAGGAAGGATTTAAGGGAAGTGCGAAATGAGATGAGAGTAGTGGAAGAGCGGATTGAGAGGGGGAGAGAGTTCCAATGCAGAGGAGCAAGAAGTTGGAAAGAGCGGAACCGGGAGGAAGCGCAAGGGGAAGGAGGTATAGAGAGCAGGAAGTGGTCAGCAGAACGAAGGGAGCGAGAGGGGGAGTAGAAGGAGAGAAGGGAGGAGAGATAAGGAGGGGCAAGACCATGAAGGGATTTGAAAACAAGGCAGAGAAAGTGGAATTTTAGTTGTAGGTGGAAAGGTAGCCAGCCTAGTCGAGAGAGCGAAGAGGAAATGGAGTCGCGGGAGGTAAGGAGACAGAGGGTTCGAATGGCAGAGCGGTATATAGATTTAAGAGGGGCAAGCTGAGATGAGGGAAGACCGAAAATTATAGAGGAGCAGTAGAAGAGGCGGGAAAAGATGAGTGAGGAGATTAGGAGCTTGGTAGCATGGAATGTGAGGGAGGGACGGATTTTGCGAATATTGTAAAGGTGGTATCTGCAGGAGCGGGAGGTGAGCGAAATGTGTTGCGAGAAGGTGAGAGAAGAGTCAAAAAGAACACCTAGGTTGCGAGCATGAGTGGAGATAGGGAGATTGGAAGGAGGAAAGTGGATGAACGGGGGAGGAGAAGGAGGGGGAAGAGAGTTAGCGGGGAAGAAAAGGACTTCAGTTTTATCCGTGTTAAGTGAGAGAAAGCGTGAGGACATCCAGTTCTTGATGGCTGTGATACAAGAGGAGAGTTTAAGGTGGAGGTCAGGTGTGAAGGAGGAGAAAGAGAGAAAGGGTTGGGTGTCATCCGCATAGAAATGATGGGAGATGCCAAAGGAGGAGATGACAGGGGCAATGAGGGAGGTATAGAGAGAGAAGAGGAAAGGGCCAAGTACAGAGCCTTGAGGAACACCGTAAATCAGAGGGAAGGAAGGAGAGGTCTGGCCTCCCCATGAAACAGCAAAGGAACGAGAGGAAAGGTAAGAGGAGAGCCATTTTAGAACAGGGCCTTTGAACTCGAAGGAGGAGAGAGTGTGGAGCGGGAGAGGATGATCGACAGTGTCAAAAGCGGCAGAGAGATCAAGGAGAATATGTATGGAGGATTGCTTCGCATGGCGAGCAGAGAGGAGCGAGTTGAGAATTGAGGTGAGAGCAGTTTCAGTGGAATGTTTGGGACGGAAGCCAGATTGGAAAGGAGGAAGACGAGCAAAAGAAGAGAGCTGAGAGTAGGCAAGGCGTTCAAGGAGTTTAGAAAGGAAAGGCAGAAGAGAGATAGTAGCTGGCAGTGGATCAGCAGAGGGTTTCTTAAGAATAGGAATGAGCGTTGCATGTTTGAAAGCAGAGGGAAAGATAGATGAGGAGAGGCAGGAGTTGAAGAAAGTGGTAAGGTAAGGGATAAGAAGAGGGTACATTTTTGGGATGAGAACGGAGGGGAGAGGGTCAGAGGGGGCGGCTGTGGGGTGGGCTTTGGATAGAAGGGAGGATACTTCGAAAGGGGAAACAGATGAGAAAACAGACATGCTGGAAGAAGGAGGAAAGGGGGGAGGAGAAGAGAGGGAGTCAGAGAGGGAGTTAATTTTTTGTCTGAGTGTGATGATTTTAGAGGGAAAGTAGTTGGCGAAGTCAGAGG
Organism: Ambystoma mexicanum; assembly: GCF_040938575.1. Classification (NCBI taxonomy): domain Eukaryota; kingdom Metazoa; phylum Chordata; class Amphibia; order Caudata; family Ambystomatidae; genus Ambystoma; species Ambystoma mexicanum. The sequence continues at coordinate 331,129,401 of NC_090924.1, read as the reverse complement.
GAGAAAGTGTGGAATTAGATGAGGGGTCAGGAGAGGGAGGAGAGAGGAGGCGGGAAAGAGTTTGAAAAATCCGACGAGGTTGTGAGGCTTGAGACTGTAGAAGGTTAGAGTAGTAGGTGGATTTGGCCGTAGCAAGGCAAGAGTTGTAAAGTGCATGGTAGGAGAAGTAGGAGGTTTGATTAGAGAGCGAGTGAGTTTTGAGCCAAAGTCTTTCAAGGCTCCTGAGAAGGCGCCGCATAGAACAAAGATTGGAGGTAAGCCAGGGTTGAGGAGGTTTCTGAGTGGGGCGGAAGAGAGAAAGGGGATAGAGATGGTCAAGGGCAGTGGAGATGAAAGATGAGAGGGAAGAGAGAGCATCATCAGGAGAGAGTAGTGCAAAGTCATGGTGAGATGGAAGAGACAAAGAGCAGGTGTCAGAGAAGAGGGTAGTGTTGAAATCACGCAGGTCACGACGTGAGTAGATTGGAACTGAGGGATTATTAATAGTGGAAGAAGAGCGAGGAGAAAGGGAGAACGAGAGTAATGCGTGGTCAGAGAGATAGACAGGGAGAGAGGAGACGGGAGGAGGGATAGGAGGAGTTGAAGATGAGGTCAAGACGGATGCTTCTAGCATGGCTATGGGGGCGGTTCTTTCTCAGAAAGACCCTGAAACTGGCCAATTGCACCCCGTGGTCTTCTGGTCGCGAAAATTCACTCCCCCTGAACTGAATGATGCCATCACCGATAAGGAACTGTTTGCTATAAAATCCGCCTTCAAGGCATGGCGACATTACCTCTTGGGGGCCAGGCATACAGTCACTGTAATCACAGATCATCGGAACTTACAATATTTCAAAAACGCAAAAGCACAATCCTCGCGCCAATTACGATGGGCCCTTTTCTTCGCCGAGTATAACTACGTAATCACTTATCGACCAGGCGTAAGAAACAGGAAAGCTGACGCACTATCTCGCATGGGCATCGATGAAAAAGTATATGCAACCCCAGATCCAGTGGCTATTATACCTGAGGACAAGCTTTTAGGCCTCACCACAGCTTTAACATAAACTGAGCTTAGAAACGTGATCCAACGTGAAATAACCCAGAGCGAATTACTGGAATAGCATACCAAAGGAAAACAAATACACCGTTAAAAATCAACTGCCATATTTTGATGAACGCCTGTACGTGCCTAAAACCGAGCTACAACAACAAATAATTTCGGACTACCACGATTCTTTGATGGAAGGTCATCCCGGAATTGCCAAAACCCTAGCCAAAGTGAAATGCAATTATTGGTGGCCCACTTGGCGTCGAGACGTCATCCAATACGTTCAGTCATGTGGGGTATGTGCACAAAACAAGTCATTAAAGCAAAAACCAGCTGGCCTCCTGCAACCATTAGAAATATCTCCGGCACCATGGCACAGACTTTCTCTCGACTTCATTACCGATTTACCTCCCAGCCAAGGGTTCAATACCATTTTAGTAGTAGTAGACTTATTTTCTAAAATGGCACACTTTATCCCTTTCAAAGGCCTCCCGGATGCATCCCATCTAGCAAAGGTGTTTTTGGAAAACATTATCAAACTGCATGGATTCCCTTCAGTCCTGGTCTCTGATCGAGGCAGCCAATTTGTATCTAACTTCTGGAAAACGTGCTGCGCTATGGCTCACATCGACATCCGGCTATCCACCAGCCATCACCCGCAAACGGATGGTGAAACAGAGAGGACCAACCAGACTCTCGAACAATACCTACGGTGCATGCTGCACCAAGTCGAAGGAACCTGGAGAGATCTATTATGGATAGCCGAATATGCTTACAACAATTCATTGCATTCCAGTACTGGTCAAACACCTTTCTACAACCTCTACGGCAGACATCCACGTACTTCCAAACTAGACAGCCCTCCCAGTCTAGAAATGCCGGCTGTAAAGACTCTTCATGCAAACATCACTCAGGCCTTTAAAAAGGCAACGAACAGTTAATCCAAGCCAAGAACAAGCATAAAAGTTTTGCTGACCAACATCGGAAAAAGGCCCCTGACTATCAGGTAGGAGACAGAGTTTGGCTAGCCGCAAAATAAATACTGCTAAAAGGAACCCAGACTGTTCGCCCTCGCTATTTGGGACCTTATCCTGTTCAAGGCATCATCAACCCAGCAGCAGTTAAACTAGCATTACCAGCCAACATGCAAATTCACCCAGGATTCCACGTCTCACTGCTACACCAGTACAACCCGGTACACGAGTTAAACCACCACCTGAACCCATAATGATCGATGGAGAACCCGAATTCGAAGGGAAAGAAATCCTGGATTCCAAATATACCAGATCCAAACTATACTATCTAGTCGATTGGAAGGGTTACAGCCCTCAAGACAGATCTTGGGAACGTAGTGAGAACATTCATGCACCGCATTTAATTAGAATGTTTCATCAAAACTTTCCACACAAGCCTGGACCAGGCAGGAGAATCACCTTAGGAGGGGCCTTGGGGGGGGGGAGTGCTGTCACGACCCGTGACCCAAAACCCCACTGGCATGGTCACATGCCAGGTAGGGTTAGGACTCAGGGTTCACTTGAGGCCCCAAGGGCCTTGCATTATCATCATGGACTCTCCTGGAGTCAGTCCTGGCGCCATTTGGCGCCAGGCTCATGTTCAGATTGGGACATGAGCGCCATGGTTGCTGCCGGTACCGTACCGAGTCCGCCTTGGTGGATGGCGGAATTACCGCCCTACTCCAAGGTGAGCGGGGGCGGTAATTCCCCAATCCCCATTTACCCTTCCCCATTCCCATTTTTGCCCCATAGGGCATAATGGGAATGGGGAAGGTGCTAATTACGGTACCGCAAATTGCAGTACCTTAATTAGCTCTGAGGTCCCTTTGCGGGTCCCGTCCTTAACGCCTGGAAAAACCAGGCGTTAAGGGAGGACCCGCAAAGGGACCTCGTAGTAAGGCGGTAAGGGTTTACCGGTACCGGTGCCCTTACCGGTACCGGTAAACCCTTACCGCCTACCGTGTAATGAGGCCCATTGTCTTGAAGGGACTACTTTTTCTGTGAAGGCCTGCAGCCAACATGGAGCCACACACACAGTCTAGTTCCGAAGAACCAGACTGTGCGGCGCAATGTTTTAGGGTGTGGCAGCCCGGACTACTTTACCTGGACTACTTTACAGAGGGCTATATAAACCACACCCAAGCTAAAGAACGTGCTTCGCGTTATTCTGCTGCCAGCAGCGTGACGCTCATTGTGTTCAGAGACCAGCACCCGGCGGACCTGCAGAGGAGACAAAAGAACATAATTAGCAGTCCCTGCTTACCTGCAACTTTCCATCCGTTGATTCCTGCTGCTTGCGGTCTTCCATCCAGTCGGCAGCATCATCAGAAAACCACGCACGCACCAGAACGAAGCACCTGGAGGGAGAGAGAAAGAAGGACAACGTTAAAACAGGTTAATCACAGCATTCGCGGCAGTAATCACAAAATCCCCTCACCTGGCTGGGCATTTCTTGGCCGGTTCCGCTCTGGAAATCTTCACACGCCCAGAAAAACCATTGCGACCTGAAAAGGAATAAAGAATACAGGTTAGCAAGAAAAGACATTACCGCGCCGCACTTCGCGCTTAACCTACCATCCATCATACGCTCCTGCGTCCATCATCCTGGCAGGAGCCTAATCCAAGTAGCGTACCCACCGAACCTCCGTGCACCTAAGGGGAAACAAACAAAGAAAAGACATTAATAGCAAGAAAGGAAAGCAAGGACATTTTAAGACTGCTACAACCAGACTTACCTCCTTAAAGACACTTGAATGGGTTAGCACCAGTGAAGTTAACTCGATCGCTCCAACCCTCAGAAAACTACACGCCCCTGCACAGAAGGCAGGATGGAGAGCATGCCAGACATCACAACAAGGTGAGGAGTGGGCCATCAGGTCGAGTCCGGGGGGGGTGGTGGGAGGAAACAAATCTGTTCCTAAGTCCAGTCCTCCTGTGTTTTCAGGCCCGACCGCCATAGAAGGCATCGTCCAGAATCGGGAAGGTCCATGGATACCAGGTGAGCGTAACAGATATGCCTTAGAGAGTCATCGACTATGGGCAGTGCCTCTGACATTCTTTGCTTGAAAGACTTTAAAAAGCTAAAAACAATGATTTAAGGTTCAGGGCTATATTATCAATTTTCCCTTTCAGCCCTGAAAACTGCATTAGTTACATCACTCACACTAGATAATTCAAGAGAAGCAGGAGTTTTGGGCACAGTAGTCACAATTGAAATACCTTGCTCATCGGACTGCTGAGGACTGTGTGAAGGGCTCTCCTAGCTGTGGGGCCATAAGTGCACATTAGAGCAAAGCAGGTAGGCTACAGGTTCATCACTGGGGCACTTAAGGCCAGGTTTGACCCACCAATAACATGACATTGATTAGGATCATTTGGAGAAGGAAGCTGAACAGAGACCAAGGGAAGAATAATACTGTCATTGATACTTGCACACGCATGGGCAGGATTAGCCTCTCAGAGCAAATATCTTTTTCAAGCTGTTCTTCCACTAGCGTGATTCTCTCCAGAAACGTCCTTCAAGTAGGTGTCTAAGGAGCCTGTGTGTTGTTTAGATGCAGGCACTCTTGTGCCTTTTCTCTGTTTATTGCCCACCAAACTGTTTGGGGAAGGTTGTTCCTTCCATTTCCCCATTATGCTACTAAGAGTTGAAGTTAAAATAAAAATCAAATTATAGAGCATAAACAGACAGCTAGAACTAAATTCACCTATAGTATTGCTGTATCCACACTCCAGGATATCAAGCGTGTGTACGCAGATTTCAACAGCCAAGAGGGGGGCTTTCTTAACCCCCAAAGGCTCACCATCTCCAGAGTCCTGGTTCTCCCTAGGCTGTACTACTGCAACAGCCTCTTTCTCAATCCTCCTACTTCTACTCTCTGTCCGCTACAACTCATCTAGAACTCAACCGCAAGACTTATCCTTGGACTCAAGCCCAGGGACCGCATCTCTCCGGTGCTGAAATCCCCCCACTGACTCCCCTTGGCTGCTAGGATCAAGCTCAAGACCCACTGCATAGTCCACATGGCTGTCGGGGGCCTGCAACGCTCTCTTCCTAAATACTCTCCTTCCAGCGCCCTGCACTTGGCCTCCTCCAACTCTTTGCGCCGTTTTTGCAAGCAGAAATTTGGGGGTAAAACTTTATCCTCTGCAGGTGCCTCCCTCTGGAACAGCCTCCCTGACTCTCTCTGCCTTGAGCCAGAGCTCCTTAAGTTCCGGAAACTCCTCAAGACCTTCCTCTTCTCTTCCTCTTTCTCTCTCCCTCTCCCTTGCTAACCTCATCTCTCTTTCTCTCCAGTTTCACTCCTATAATCTCTCCCTAAGATATGTACAGCTTTGCTGGCTGGTAGCCTGGCTCACATCCAGAGCCTAAAAAACAGCTAGTGTACACTGCACACCTTTTTAACTGGGTGTTGATAAAATGTACTAATCTTAAGTGATAAGCTTAGAGTCTTGAGGTGCAGAGGAGAAAGAACGGTCCTGGCACATGGATCGTAGAAATATGCAAAGCAAAAGGAAAAGTTCCCACAATAGGGGAACTTGCACTTTCAATGGCTGGAAACAGCCAAGTGCTAAAGAAAGAAAAGAGTCTCAATTGATTTGGCATGGGTTACTAGGAACTAAGGCAGTCATTAGAGCTATTTGGTGTATATATTGTAAGCCATGTATATATAGTAAAAAGACTTTTTTAAACAAGGTTCTGTGCTCTTCACAAATTCTTCTTTAATAGAATACCTAAGGTGAAAGGCCTCCACAAAACTCAAGGCCATGAAGCAGCCATAAATCAAGTTGTAATGGATGGCTGGCTGACAGACTGCAAACAGCAGGGCGGGCACAATGGTGTGTTTGACAATAATGAAGCAATAACTGCAACAAGAGGTGTTCACTAATAGTATTCGCATTCCATTCACACTGCGACAGAGAAGGTTATAAACCCACATGCTCACCTCTAATTGAACCCTGAGCTGGAATGCCGTCTGTCAGTGTTGCAGTACAGCTTTGAAGTCAAGCATTAACCACCAGGGTGCAGGGTGAAATCCTCTATTAACAGTAGGCCAATAGCAGTGGACAGAAATCTGCAGAAAACTGAAGGGAACAGGAGGCTGCAGCCCGCTCATGGACAGCTCTGCATAGCTTATCGACCTGGGTTGCGAGGCCTCACAAGTGGACGCTACCCACCAACTGACTTCACAGGTGAAGTCAACACAGTAGACAACAGCCCACCTCACAGCCCCACTCTGCTCCTGAAAGAAGATGCACCACAATGGAGAAAGACAGTTAAGTACAAATCTGAGAATTGCTCGACGTCTGAGCTCCACTCTACACAACTGCTGCAGGCTGCCACTGGGACATCTAACTCCGTGCCGATTTCTCATTCGACCCTCTTCATCAAGTTGACCACTCCGTCCAGGTACTGGGGAAACCAACATGTTCTAAGCAGCGTACACAGGACCAAGTCTACTGACCGTCATTTTAAATGACTCTCCTGTGGACCAATGAATGATGTTAGCGGGGGCATTGGATGTTCATCTTTCGCTGTATCTCCCTCCACACCACACCTAGGGTACATTTTGAAGTGAAACTTGTTGCTCTAATTATACTTCAAGCTGGGGGCTTCCCGGTCAGGCATAAGAAAGAAGCCAGCAAGTAACAAAAGACCTTATTATACATGTGTTGCACGGTTCCAGTTACTCTTCCGGTTACATGTAATGAGGAGAACACCCACCTCCCATCCTCAGGCATACCAGGTCAGTTCTCAGCTGACCCTCTCAGATTACTCATGCATCATCACCCTCTGCTGTTCACTGAGCTGTCAATCATTCACAGTAACCAAGATGATCACATCAAGGAGGATGAACAGCAGCACACTGCCACAAGACCGACAACAAAATACAATATGCATCCTTCCTTTTATATACTTTAAAACTACACGGCACAACAGAGTGCTTAAAAAGAGTCAGCAGAACCTCCAAAAATGTAATTCAGCCTGAACAATTACATCACTGTACCATTTCCTAATGTTCTGCTCTGCTGCCAAAGCTTCTAATAGACACGCTAATTTATCTCAGGCCTGCCATGCATCCTTCTTTGAATTTCAATGATCTAAGGTCATCAACCAGCTCTAGACACATTTGCCTTTGTAAACTCCTTCTTTATCTTTTTTTATGTAAAGAGTGGTAGCCGCATAGGACCTATGGCTGTAAATCGCAGCTGGGAATTAAAGATTTGGTGTCTTGCATGCACTGTTGCATGCAGAATCTACAGTATCTTCATGTAACTCCAGGTATTAATAACACGACTAGAGTCCATGCTCCCCTTGCCTAATGCATCACTTTTAAGGGTAGTTGTGGTATCATCGGATAAACTACTTGGACCGAGTCATTTTGGTCTGATAAATGCAAATCGTATGCTACAGCATTTTCACCTTCAACCGTCTTCACCTTGTGCTAACCCCTTGGTTAAATGCCAGCATTTTATATCTAGTCTTGAATAAACCTGTTCTTTTTCTCCAAAATGCACTGCATTCTGCTAATTAGCAGAGTCATTTTACAAGAATATAGGATGCTGTCTTTCTTGTTACCGATTTAACCTGTTTCTTTTAATCATTTAGAAGACCTTTTTATTTATGAAACCTTTCGAAGGTGGAGATACATTGACCATGCTTTCAGTTTCTCTGCCAATAGACTAAAGAACAGCCACTATACTAAGGTTCTAATAATGTTGCTTTTGGCCGTATATGATCAACTCCAGGTATCTCATTGCTTAGGATTCCCCTGTATACCTGTGAACATCTTTCCCCTTCTTTCTTTCTCTTTTGTCTTTCCCCACATTCACCTTTATCCTTCCAACACCAAGTTCTGGCATGTCCGTCAGTTGACTTGGCACTTCCAGATTTTCCTCATGCGCACTGGTAGGGACATTAAAAACTTTATCCGGTATTGAAGCCTCCACACTTGAGCACATCTCGAGTCCATCACACAACTGCTGACTAAATCTAGTGCCACTCAATCAATGTACTTTAAACTGGAGAAGGTGAGATGGGGAAGAGGTACTATCTCAAGGCCAACAGACAACAGGGTGTGCCTTGGAAACCATGGACTTAATTTCCTTCCTGAAATGCAGGCTGGTTGGGACCAATCTATGTGCATCAACGTATCACTCCAGAGTTTGGGTGCGTAGCACGAGACAGCCTTTGCTCTGGTTCTTTCCTTCTGGCTTATCTTAGATTCTAGTCTGTGTCACAAAGTGAACATGAGATCAAGAAAAGGCCAGAAACAAAACTCCTTTCTTAACTGCTCTTTATTTATGATTTGTCTCAGGGGAATAACTTGAACCCATCCTCCAGGAGTTAAGGGTAGGGGTAACACACTCAATCTTTAATAGTGCGCTGTCTCCCATAGGTGTCCCAACCTTCTTTCACCCTTACTCCCGCCTTGGTTTATTGGATTTTCAGGATTTAGTACTGCGTTAATGTCTATGGAACTAAAAGGTCTGGATCAAAATTGAGAGCAGAAAATCCTCCAGTTCCTCATCAAGCCTGGGGTTTGTTCCATTCTGGTAGCTTGACACGTGCGACTTTAGGTCCTCCGCGGAACAACAATGGGGGCCCAAAAGGCTGAGTGTTAGTGGGCTCTGTTCTTTTTGTGTCAAAGATAAGTCCCCTGGTTGCTGGGGAGGGGGCAGCCTGCCAGTGGTGGAGTCTCTCTGCCAGTGCTCGGGAGTAGTGTCTCTCTGCTTGTCATTGGGTAATGCTTGTCCTGCCGGTGCACTCTCTATCTTCCGGTGCTGGACACCAGTAGTGTGTGAGTCCGGAGGATTGCTGTTCCCAATGCCGGTGTTGGTATCCTGTAGTTTCTGGAGTAAGGATGGTGCTGAGGGGTGTCTCGCTCTCGTCTGTTGTGGCTCTTCGTTTAGGGTAATGTTTCTGGTTCTGTAAGAAACAGAAGGATTCTGGGGTGCATTTACTGTATGAGGCATGTTGTCAAATAATGTAATCGTTGACTGCGTAAAAACATACTGGCACTAGGAAATGGGGCCAGCCTCAACTCCCACCGTCCACCTCAGGGGTAAGACTGGCTCTAGATTTCTCCCTGGTAGGCCTCCCATCGATGGTTGAGAGGGGTTCCCATACCCCATTAGCAAGGCTAAGCTACTGGCCTTGTCACGTTAGACACTGAGGTGACACCATGTTGTTGTATTTTATGTTATAATATGCACTGAGTAAAAAGTGTATGTTTCTAGTTTGGACATGATAGCGGCTCATGAAGCTACGATATCTCACAATTGTATATTATTTGTCATCTGTGTTATATAATAGCAAGTACATTTTTTCAACAACATTGTCTGCACAAATACAAAATTCTTCGCAATAGAAACTGTATCTTGTTGAAAATTCAGAACAACTCTAATTACCACGGGATTTTATGTGACAAGACAACTTTTCCCACGGCATTCCTAACCATAATTCTGTTGTTTGTTCTGTGTATGGGAAGGTTTCACATTCACATCTGGAAAAGGTGGGCTGGAGGACGAGTTGGGGGGGGGGGTGAAGGAACAATTGCTTGAAGCTCAGGCCAATCAGTCACTCAAACATCCAATGCCCCTCCTCTTTACAATAGTAACATGCTGTGTTACTTGTCACATAACCACTTACATTCCCCCGCGGATTGAGGGTACAAACTCCATGACCCCATTCCCTTCCTCTGGGTCATCCAGTGCCTTTCACAACTGCTGATCCCTGCAGTGTGTCTTTGTGAATGCTGCCCATCAATGGTGTTGCTGTAAATTCTGTAATTGAGAGCAATTAGCTTACATTTACATTCACTAGATACTTTCCTTGACTCCTGACAGGAAACACAATGATAACATGACACAGACATGGCTACTTAGTATATTTGAGGCAAAGGGAAAACAGGTACAAGGGATTTTAAACATGACATAGTGGCTAGATCATTAGTGGCTAGGGTGTAGTACAAGGTTCTATGCAACCATTTGAGTCTTGGCTACGTACACTGTCATCAAAACAAATGCAATGCAGTATGTTTTAACACTCCACAGGCAAAGCAGATCGAAAGATATATGGTGTCCCACTAAGAGATTATCTTCAGAAGCAACCCAAGCTTCCAAACATCCATCACCCTCATCCACAGAACCGGCGATCCCTACACCTTAAAAGCACTCCCCACCATCTCTATTTAGTTTCTCCCAAGTCTCCCAAGTGACTGTCCTTGAAACCATCCAGTCATCGAAACCCTCCAACTGCAAGGGAGATACCTGCCCCGCTCACATTATCAAACTCTGTGCCACCACTCTGTCTCCCATCATCACAGATTTTGTTAACGCCTCTTTTTCATCCAATGTGGTCCCTATCAGCATCAAAGCTGTCTCAGTCACTCCGCTCCTTAAGAAACCATCACTTGACCCAACCTTACACACCAATTACCATCCAGTCACCACTATCCCCTTCCTGGTCAAAATCCTGGACTGTATTGCGTATTCCCAAGTACAACCATTCTTAGAACAGCACAGCCTCCTAGTATTAATGCAATCTAGCTTCTGCCCCAAACATAGCACTGAAACTTCCCTTCTCGACCTCAAATTCAACTTGACACTATCCAAGACTCAGGAAACCTGGCCATTCTCCTTGTTCATGAACTATCCGTAGCATTTGACCTAGTGGACCACAACACTCTATGCCAGCATCCCAAATCCCACTTCCACTTCCCCTCTCAGGTCCCCAGCGGGGTCAAATCCTTTCTAACTGAACACACTTCGAGAGTCTTTATTAGTGACTCAGCAGCTGAGCTCATCTCTGTCCCCCATGGCGTTCCCCAAGGCTCGTGTCTCTCGCCGACCCTATACAAATCTTACACCAAACCACTATTTGACCTTCTTGACTCCTGTGGTACCACCTATGCTAACTTCGCCAATGAGACCCAAATCTGCATCCCATCACAGGCGATCACACCAACGATACTGTTGCCATTAACAGTGTGTACAGCATCATCCAAAACTGGATGGCTTCCCACAATCTGCCTCAATGACGTCAAAACAGAGCTACTAGTTGTGGGCTCCTCCTCCTGTCTCAAAAACCTTAACCTGGCCTACTCCTCTTTTGCAATTGGTGGCATTAGCATTCCCATCCTAAAGCATGTCAAAACCTTGGGTGTCTACTTAGATGCAGATTTGTCCATAACCAAGCACATCAATGCCCTGGCCTCACCCTTGGCCTACACTTACAGGCTCATCTCCTTGAGCAGACAATTTCTCTCACCAAGCAATTGCCTCACACTCACAAGAGCTATCTTCATGAGCAAGCTAGACTACTGCAATGTGCTCCTCATGGGCACATCTGCAACAAACCTTGCTAAACTGCATCTTCTATGAAACAAATCCCTTCGTGCAGCATTGGGCCTACATCGCTCTGACCACATCTCACCACCCAGACAAGAGGCCCACTGGCTGCTCATCAAAGCTTGCATCGAATTTAAAACATAGATACATTTATCACTGCTGCATCTATAAAGAGGCCGGCCGCTATCTCAATAACAGCATTACTGTGAAACACCATGTGCGCCCTTTGCGATCATCCACCAGCCTCACTCGGATCTCTCCATGCTATAAATACAATAGAACTGGTGGAGTGAGCTTCTGTGTCACTGCGCCCACCCTCTGGAACTCTCCATCACCCAAACTCAGAAATTAACACTCATACCGTTCCTTCAAAAGACTTGTGTGAAAACCTTGCTGTTCAACAAATAAGAATAATGACTCCTTCAAAAAGTTGTGGAAACTGGCCTGTTTTTAACAATATGAATAATGACTCACCTGCTGTACTGATTGTCTTCCTACCTTTGTACAAACGATGTGATACCCCAGGGTTTGGCTGTTACAGAAATACAATAAATAAATAAATAGACAACCGACTAACGATAGGAGCAGCAACGTCAGAGTTGTTAATAGTACTGTAGTGTAATGTTATGGTTGCAGATGGGTTAATATGGTAGATGTTAAAGTAAATAGTACCAGACACACCCAACACCTTGAGGGGAGGAAGATTATAACACAGGAAATTGTACTGCTGTTTCTGTATATGGCAATGTGGATGCGGAAGTGGGAGATTAACCTTGCTCTGTTAAACCTGTTCTAAAATGTTGCAAAGAAAGTGGTAAAAAACATAATGATTTGCAACAGAAAACAAGTTCAGAGAAGGGCTTCATTTGCCATCCAATGCAAATACTTTTTGTTTGTCTCTGGACCGTGGGCAACAATCCCTGCAAGAAATCAGCCGCTGCTGCTTCTTGATCTGTCTATGCAGATTTATTTATATCAACTTTCTATTTGTCTTGATAATTTAGAGGAGTCTCGTCCTTGTGTTTACGCTTCCCAATCTTTCTCCTTTCAACTTTCAGGGGCCAAATAATGGAAATGTTCTGTGTCAATGTATTTCTAGCATAAACCAATTCAACATCATTTCCCCATCCTTGGTAGAGCGGCCACTCTTGTGAGCCAAACACCAGAGTACCTTGTTGGGCTTAATCACTCTCATGATCTGAATCATATCAGAACAATCTGAACAGATGGCAGGTGCACCAAAGTGATAATCATTTGAAACTTAATAGGTGTGAGGAAAATTCAATACTAATGTATCTAATAATTCACAAAATTTCAGGTGCTATCGGGTGGTGCCCCCTGACCTGTTGGGGCTCCGGCATCAACTAAACAAAACACATACCAATCATTGCTGACTAGTGACCCTGAATGCACTCCTCTGGGTCCAACAACCCTCTGTAGTTAAATTTAACTTATATACTAGAAACCCCAAAATCTTACAACAAGTATGTTTAATACAATCAATAACATGAATTTGTTCACAAGTGCTATTAAATACAATCTTAAATTGTTCTCAAAAGCTAAAAACAAATTTGAATCCATATGGTCTAAATCATATTACATGAGTAGAAATGTGCATAGTCATGATCACATCAAACATTAATCTAGATATTCATTGAACAGTGTGAACATAGAATGTCCATTTTGATAAGTCTGAATAGTAAAACATTCCAATATACCAACGCGTTTTGAAATGACAAATTCAGTTTTTCAATGCTGTCAATCGGTTACTTCTTAACATTCATTAACATCTGCAAGTCAAAAATGTAACTGTGTGCGTATGGTGTAAAGTCTCAACATACATCAGTTCTCATATGTAAATAATATGTTAAAAATAAAAATGCTTACAACACCAGCCTTTCAACTGGTGGATTCTATCACAATGGTAAGAAACACCCACTCATAAGTAATCTAGCAAGTGTAACCCGTTTGTAAAAAAACCTCTCTTCCTCAGACTTCTGGAATATACATTTATCTCTAAATTAAGAATTCTGTAAGAACTATCCAAAATGTAAAACACACAAATTTCCCCCAGAGTTACCCGTGTAGTCCTACCGGTCAGAACCAGTCTGCTGCCCTGCAGCCATATTTAAAAGCAGTGACAAGTGCCATGAGGCACTTCCGGGTCAGGCGAGGCGGCCATTTTGGAATGGCCATCAGAGCGGCCATTTTGGAGTGATTATAGTATTGGGAGTCCATACTTGTAAGTGCCCACTGCAATAAAATAATAATTGAAAGAAACTTGAAGAACACATGAACCCATTTCGTAAATCACGTAACCTCAATACAGCAAACAAGAGTAATCCTAGTCAATCCCAATCTTTAGGAGTGAATGTCACCGTGATTAGATCATCCAGAGCATCAAAACAATACTGTAATACCCCATATCATTGGGAATCCTATGTGTACAAAAAATACATATTTGGAACTTCAAATAAACCAATGTCTTGCAGATTAGCCTGCTCACAGTCTACTATGACATTGTCCCCTTTCACATCATCTCCCCTCACAGATATGACATGTAGGATTCATCGTTATTCATACCGATTGGTGTCATTGAGTCCATAAGCTCCACCCGTACAATTTCTTTTCGCAATAATTTTCTTGTTAGGTCACCCCATTTGGTGGATGGGGTTACTTGTTCCAAAATGGTACATCTTAACTGAGCTATGGAGTGCCAGGCCTCAGTGAAATGTGCTTCCAGAGGAGATTTAAGGTTTTTACAGCGTATATTGGATTTATGCTCTGTCCACCGTGTTTTAACTTTCCTTGTGGTCATACCCACATAAAATAATCCACAAGGACACTTAAGTGCATATATGACATTTGTAGAATCACATGTACAAGAGTGTTTGAGATAAATGTTTCCCCACGCCCCCGAGTATGGGTGAGCTATGATGTTACCCCTGATGCGGTTGTCACAATGCTGGCAAGAAAATACTATTCCAAGATGGCCACCATGGAAAGGGAAGCAGGGCTCCGTACGGAGTCCCTCTTCACTTTCCATGGCGGCTCCCGGGAGCCAAGAGGAAGGAGTGGCTGCTGCTGTGGCACCTGCTGCAGCCGCAATTAAGTTGGTGGGGGTGGGAGGGAATTGGGAAAGGTTTAAAAAGGGGGGGTGGAGGGTGTGGGGAAGATGGCAGTAGGGAACGTGGGCTGAGATCGCCGGTTTCAGCCTGCAAGCCAAGCCACCTTAATGGCGGGCTCCCTCCATCAGGGTGCTAATGCAATTTATGTACACTGCGAAACACGCAATTAATGTTTCATAGATATGCTTGTATAGCACCAAGAGTCTAAAGTAGCTCTTGGTTGGTGTTGGTGTTACAGCAACAATGCTCTTACAGGCTACAATAAGGAGCTAAATTGCTCACAGCCGTTTCAAAGCCTGCAGTCACCTTTAATGGTATAACTAAAAGGATGACAGTAGAAACAATTAACTTCTGGCTGTAGATTCTTCAAGGTTAGATTGCAACAGATTTTCCAGAGCTCTTCGTTACCTACACAGCCCACTCCTGGGCCAGACATATTCCTGCTGAAAAAAGCTGTGTGCTTCATGTATTGCAAACTCTCTCTTGCTCTTCTAGGACTGAGCCCATCTTGGTACCTGCAGCATGTCATCGTGAAGGACCTGCACAGTGGCAAGCGATATTTCTTCCTGGCAAACGACTGGCTATCTGTTGGCCGTGAAGGGCGGGGCCACATGGTGGAAAAGGAAGTTCTTGCTGCAAGTAAGTAAAGGAGACATGCAAAATGCAACCAGTCACAAGAACTCTGCTTGGTAAACAATGATTTTGGGGTCCTCACGCACATTTATCTCTGGGTTGCAACATAATAGGCCTGGTAGGGTTTTCTGTGGCCTTTCCACTAAGCAAACACCTAGCATGTGGGAAGAAATAGAACAAGGATCGACACATATAAGGACTGGATCTGTATAGACGGTCTTGGGGTCTGTAGACGTGAAGGGAGTGGTTTCACATTTGTCTAGGGTAATAGTATAATTTTGTGATTGGCAAGCATATTGATAGCAGGTTGATGTCTAATTTTGGGGTTCAAAGACACAAGCCCTAATTTGGGCCTTTTATTGAGGGTGTGCACATGGTGAGCAAGAATACACACATCTTAGTATGGATGGGGCCTGTTTTGGACTTGGTCCAAAGGAATACACAGAGACATGCACTATCAGGTTAACTGTTTACAGGACGTGGAGCATTACCTACCAGGAAAGGAAGAATAACAGAAAATGTTATGGTCTAAGATCACCAACAGTTTTAGGATCGGCCAAACAATACAGTATATCTGCTGCTTTAGATGGACCAATGGTCATGTGTCCAAACGTCTAAGGCCTGTTCTAGAAGCAGGGATCCCAATGCCCCCCCCTGGGGATAGGGTCCAACAGAGACACTCACATTCTTAGGAAGTTAAGGTGTCCCTGCACAGTTCACCCTAAGACCCTCATAGTGGTTTAGTGTCTGCCTCTTGGCTGCAATTCCCCTGGCGACTGTAAATGGCCTCTTGTGGTCATTAAACTCCTCGTTTACTGAGGGATGTGGAATGAGCAAGAGTGTAAATCCCCCGCCTACCCTAGGGGTCTCCCAGGCTTGGCTGTTCTACCTGGGACACCTCATGCAGGTATTCCCTTCCAAACTTGATTGATATGGGTAGAATTTTGTCACCCTGTACTGCAGGCCCTCTGCCCTGATAATGGACATCCATTCCAAGGGCGAGATCTTGAGACATTCAAAGGTCGCATGGGTATTGTACACTACTTTGGTACTAATGCTAGGTCGCACATTAGTGCTGATGACTTGCTCACTTCCACCCTAGCCTGAACCATCCCAGTCATCTGTTGTTCATAGTCCTGGAAAGTGGCACCCAGTAGAAGCATACACACTTCCAGTATTTGGAGTCTAATGTCCCTGACTCTTTCAGCAACCTTGAGAGGATATATAACGTACCTGACTCACTTCGGCAGCTTTTAGAGCTCAATAGGTCCTATGCCTTCGCCTAGATTTTCCCCCTGGGCATGGGATCCCTGGGATCCACTGAAGTAGGCTGCCTCATCGACCCTGGCTCTGCCCTGAGGTGATCCTCTTGGTATTTATACTTCAACTGTTGACCTCCACCTCCTCCCCCTTATCTTGCTCCACTACAACATGCTGCTTCACTCATGTTCTGTCTCAACTTCTTGCACTTAATCATGCTTCGCCTACACCAATCTCTCCTTCTCACTTTTCCTTGCTCTCTCCATCTCCTTCAACCTCATTCCAACTCCTCTTTCTCTGTTTAACACTAGCTCTCATGAATGCCATCTTCTCCCCCACAGAATTAATGGAGTTATGTGGTGATTGGGATAATAAGGACTCTGGCTAGCTGATCTGTCTCTTCTTGGGTTTCTCTGGCCCTAATTGGCATTGAACCAGCATGTCAACTTTCTCCCCTTGTTGGTAACCCCTCCTCCTCCTGAACTCAAGGTGAGAAGGATTTCTACCAGTTAAGATCATGCGTACACCATGTTAGGGTCAATCAGGAATGATATTTCATTTTAATTTAATTTTATATTTTAAAGCACATACCTAGCTCAAAATCAGCATAGCGCTGTACAGAGTGTGGGTACCCGGCATTTGGGCTGGCATCTTTTCACAGTAGCACAGTACTGTGAGGTCTGTGGCCTGTATGTTCATCCATTGGAATTAGTCCTTGGTCAGGTGTTGTTGAGTCTGCTTCATAAACCAATACTCTTTCTGACACATTTGCATAGAATTGGCCTCTATCGCTCTCCCACTGACTGTGTGTGTGGGTGAGCTTTCTAACCTGGCTGTGAATTGTGCGACAATTCACCCTATCCAATAGTCCCCCTAGGGGTGTTTTAATGCGGGAAGACCTCATGGGGAGGGACTCACTGTCTGGGGACAAGAACGATCACCTGGGGTATAGCCCATTGAATGTTGTCACTCCCTGACATTCCCTAGCCCTCCCCAATGTTCAAAACAACTACCTTGAACGCAAACCTATGTATTCTTGTAACAGGAGATAAAGCCAAAAGTACTAGGTTGAAGAAGAGCACAGGAGACATAAAGGTAATTGACTGTGCTAGTACTGGTACGAGTTGACGCTGAGGAGGCATGAGGATTGTTGTTAACAGAGACAAAGGACTTTTACAGTCCACATGAGAGGAACTGGATACAATGTACAAAAAGGAGCAAAGGACTATCAAATGTGTCCAGCCCAGCTGTGTCAAACCCCACCGGGTCTGGCAGCAGGTGTGGTGGCATACCAGCACGAGTGATCCAGGTGCTGCTGAATGACTGGAGGGAAGAGGATGCCGGTGAAGTGCCGTGGGAGTCCTCCACAGGTTCTGCAATAGCAAAACCAGGCAGGAGACCAAGAAAGTGAGTGGAGCTGCAGAACAAATGAGGGACGTACTGCGTAGCAGAGGGAGCAGCAGCAGTGAACCAGCAGAGCTGAAGAGAAGACCTGCAGTGCCAGGAAGTCCCTGTGGCGTACCACGATCCCACACAAGGTAACGGGAGGAACAGGAGACCCCAAGGGGACGCAAGGGTAGAAGGCAGGCTGGTTCACAAAGCTCTCTCTCTCTTCTCAGTACTGGGAAGCCAGCTGCTTGGTATAACCAGAGAAGGGTCTGGGACCCGAAGGCAGATACAGAGCATTAGAGGAAATCATCTTCGTCACAGCGGGAAAGAGAAAACCACTGACCACCAGAGAACAGTCTGGGTACCGAAAACAGATATCGAGAGCATTAGTGGAAATCTTCCTCGCCATAGTGGGAAAGGGAAAACTGCTGACCAAAAGAGAAGGGTCTGTGACTCGCATGCAGATATCAAGAGCGTTAGAGGAAATCGTCCTCGCCACAGTGGGAAAGAGAAAACTGCTGACCAAAAGAGAAGGGCCTTGACCCGAAAGCAGATATCAAGAGTGTTAGAGGAAATTGTCCTTGTCACAGTGGAAAAGAGAAAACCACTGACCACCAGAGAAGGGTCTGGGACCTGCAAGTAGATACTGAGAGCATAAGAGAAAATCTTCCTTGTTACAGTGGAAAAGAGAAAACCACTGACCACCAGAGAAGGGTCTGGGGCACGAAAGCAGATATTAAGAGCATTAGAGGAAATCTTCCTCGTCACAGTGGGAAAGAAAAAACACTGACCACCAGAGAAGCGTCTTGAACCCAAAAGAAGATGCTGAAAACATAAGAGGAAATCTTCCTTGTCAAAGTGGGAAAGATAAAACCACTGACCACCAGAGAAGGGTTTGGGACCCGAAAACAGATATTGAGAGCATGTGACTTGACAAGTACCCTTGGCTGAGTTTCCCCTGTACCCACGTTCTCCTCACCTGAGCTTTCCGAGTCAATGGTTTCTTGCAGTCCTCGACGTGCCAGGTAGTCTCTCTCCTTTTTCTGGTGCGTGGGCTTGTCACGGAGAGAAGCCACTGTGGCCGCTGGGTGAGAACAGCGGCACAGTGACCTCTTTTCCGGAACCAAGCCAGAAAATGCAGGGAAAAACCCGCAAAGGGGAAAAAACCCTGATAAGAGGTGCCAAGACTTGTCTGCGAAGGCCAGTTGTTCCCAGATGAAAAAGAAGGAAGCGAAGGATCTCCAAACAACTGAAGGGTGGCCACTAATGTCCAAGTCCAATAATAGCAGTAGGCCTGAAGCGCAGGCGGAGAAGGCAGCAGCTGAGGAGGCTGCAGTGGAGGTCGAAAATGTTCCAGGAAAGCACTGCAGAGAAGCACGGAAGGAAACCCCACGCTGACTGGACCAAAGAGAGCAAGGTGAGAGAACAGGAGAGAGAGAGAGAGAGATAGAGAGAGAGAGAGAGAGAGAGAGAGAGAGAGAGAGAGAGAGAGAGAGAGAGAGAGAGACCGCCGGAGAAAAAGGCACAGCTAACACCGCCTAGGGAAGGCGGCGGAGAGAAATGGGAAACAAAGTACGGTGTTCTGAGAAAGCGGAACACCCGGAGAAAAGTATCCAAGGGGAGTAACCCCTGAGAAATTCCAAAGCGAGGTGCAGAGGAAGAGCGAAGGACCCAGAGTCGAAAAGTAAACAACAGAGGGGGGGTTGCAACGCAACGACCTGCCGGGAGGCGGGGATTTAAATACTCCCGGCAGCGTTGCGTCCCGCATTCGGAGCTGAGGAGCGAACACAGAAAAAGGACTAAAGTAATCCTCCTCTGCGTCCTCTCAAACTCCAACGCGGAAGAAATCGCCAGTCGCGGCGATGGCCGCGACTGCGAGTGACAGAGCATTAGAGAAAATCTTCCTCATCGCAGTGGGAAAGAGAGAACCACTGACCACGAGAAAAGGGTCTGTGACCCCAACAAGTTGTGAGACTTTGCTAACAACAAACCAGAGTCGCAAAGTGTACATCAAGCTGAAAGCAGTGAGAAAGAACTGTGCCAAGCAATACCACGAGAAGGGAGTCATTCTCCTGGTACTAAACTAGGAGTTGTGATAAAGACACCATGGGAAGGGAATCATTCTCCCTGACCCTGTTGGGAACTGTGCTAAGCAATACCAGGAGAAGGGAATAATTCTCCTGATACGGAATTAGGAGTTGTAATAAAGACGGCAGGGAAGGGAGTCATTCCCCCTTATCTTGTTGTGAACTGTACCAAACAATACCAGGAGAAGGGAGTCATTCTCCTGGTGCCGAACCAGGAGTTGTATTCTCCCTGGTTTTATTGGAAACTGTATAGATCTTCATCAGGAGAAGGGAGCCATTCTCCTGGACGTGAAATTATATAACGGCTGGTTGAAATCACAAGCCAGGGGAAGGGAGTTGTTCCCCTTGGCATTTTTGTTGGAAGAGAACATTCTTTTGGACACTATCTGAGAAGCAGGAGAAGGCAGCCATTCTCCTGAAGAAGGGAGTGTCTGTTAGTTTATTCTTTAGTTGTAGTGTGAGGGATAGAAGTAGGTTGTGACACATGATGGTGGGGATTAATTTGATGGACATTCTGACGGACCCATTAGTATTCGTTTTGATGCAAGGAAACCCCTATTAGAAGATAGGGATAATGCGGACCTTCTCTATACGCTAATAAAAGTCTATAACCAAAACCATGCCATCTTTGTGTCAGCTTCCTTCTTTGACACCCTTCTTTAAGATGCACATGCTCTTGTTTTTCCTTGCGTAAGGAAGGCATGGTATCAAACAGTAAGACAGAAACAAGTGACCACAGTTCAAGGGTGTTTATTGAACTTCAATCGGGTTTGAAAAACGCCTATCTAACCTAAATCTAAAGATGGGAGCAAGCTACGACCATCAAATAATAACGCAGTCCTAGTGAGCCTGTCAAAATAAAAGGGCCTATACTAATAGACCTATTGCCAATCCTTACTTCTAAATACAAATAGTGTGGGAAACAATGTAATGCAAAAAGATAAGTGTTCAAGAAATTATATGTCAATATGTTGAAGCCGTTGGCCTCCCTTCCCACGTTTTCAGCATGGGACAAGGTGGCACACTCAAACTTAGCCCAGTCTCTGGCTTCCCTAGCACGAGGATGCAGTTCAGATCTCAGTATCAGGCCTTCTATGTCAAAGTCTCTATGACATCTCTTACATCAGAGGGCATGATGTGACAAACAAACATTCAAAAGTTCCTTTCTCCTCAGGATTATCATGTACAACTTCTTGGGTGATTCTTGACTCACCCCAGGCCCTCCTCTGCCGGAATCAGACCCACTTTAACACAAAGCTTTCACTTGATCTCCCTCTGTCGGGATCGGACCAAATCCATGTATTTTTCCAAACCTGTATCTACTTCATCGAAATTGAAGACTTTCGACTGTGCGCTGGATTTGACTTGACCCGTTGCAGGACCACTTCGATTCACATTTATTCATCATCTCTCAATTGATCTCCTTCTGCCCGGCTCGGACCACCTTTATCTACTTTTCTCACTTCTTATCTGGCTACCTCACAGAGACCTTCGATTAAGCACCAACACGGTGCCGGACCACTCTGTCAAAGGTATTGTAGTTTGCTTTAAAGTTCAATCACTCATCAGCAGTTTAACTTCATTCGTGTCTCTTATCACACACATTTTAACAATGTTCGTTTCAGCACTCACCATACAGTGTTGCTGCTTGCAATCTTGGCTTCAACATAGACCGTTCTTGTATCAGTCTCCCGACTCACTGGCTTTGTTGCTTTCACTGAAGTGGCTTTGTTCTTGGAGCTAAGGACACTTCCACGGTGGCTGGAGATTCTCCCCGCCTTGATTACTGACGTGGGAGGGCCCTGGGTACCTCCGACAAACAATGCAGTATTCTTCAGCCTGGTTTCCTGGTCTTACGCTTTCTCTCGAGGTCTTGTGAAAGTAACTATTCCTTTTCGAAAAGGTCAAGGGAACTTTCCTCCTTGCAACCCCCTTCTGTTTTGCCATCTATCTCCTCTTGTTAAATTGCCATCTTGGAACTGCTATTTCCTCGTGTGCTTTGCTTCGCTCAGAGGGTGCCCTCGTGCTCCGCCTTTTATTCGTGCGGGGAAGTGTAATGGAAGTCAGGTGTGTGTGATGATCCGTAATTGCCTGACCATTATATTGGGACACGTCAGGTACACGGCTCAGGTGTTATTCTGTTTTCCCTTAGAGCGGGCTGTCAGTGAGAAAGTGTTTGTGTTGGAAAAGGGAGGGGGGTAGAGTTCCTAAATATCCTACCGGGTAGGATGGTGTAAAGGTGTTATAAGGAAGGGGATCATGCATCTCACCATCCGGTGTCCCACTCTCCTAAGACCCATCACTCAGGTGATCCTCCTGAACTGGTCCACCTCCAGGAACTGGATCCAAAAGTGATGGCCATGTCCTGGCTACCTGGATGACAGCTTCCCAGGGAATCCCCCATTAATTGGCTCTTAAAGGTCAAATCACAGGATGGGTGGTTCACCCTTGCCATTGAGATTCCCCATTCTTCCTTTTCTGTTGGTGCCACAATGATCCTATCACAAAATGTACCTGGCAAGCAGTCATATGGTCCCAGGTAAACAGATCAAAGCAAAAGGTCAGCAGACACAAAAGAAAGGGAAGCTATTAATATATCTATAGCTCAGATGCACAAATCCCAAGGATGCTCCCAAGGATACTCTGATGTAGATGTCCAGACCCAAAGTGAAGAGCTGGGAAGAACAAATTACTTACCCCTGGTAATGTTCTTTCAACTGGATGTTCATCCCACGTATTCCTCATCTTTGATATACTCCAATGTCCTGCTTGCAGCTCAGAAACTTTTTTCAGCAGAGGGCGCTGTGCGCCGTTGTCATCACCTTGTGTCCTTCAAGGGCTTCCGTTGCTGGTATATAAGGCACGCAATGTGCCCGTTGCTTGAGTTTGTGTTTGTGCACCAGCACAGCAGTCTCGAAGATGAGAAATACTTGAGCGTTAACAGAGAGGAAGGTGTAAATCACAGAAACTCCTTCTTGACAGACGGATGGATGGGAGGGGCGATGAGGAATACATGGGAGGAACATCCAGTCGAAAGAACATTACCAGGGGTAAGTAATTTGTTCTTTGAATAGATTGTGTCCGTCCACATATTCATCATCTTTGATATTTTCCCATAGCGATGCTTTGCAGGAGGTGGGAGGTGGGAAAGAAGAGTTAAATTTTGATTTACGCTGTGTAAAACTGCTTTTTCAAATCTGGATTACTGGCCGAAAGGAAATCTAAACATTAATGCTTTGCAAATGTATGCACAGAAGACCAGTTGGCAGCAGTGCAGATGTCCTGTCGCTCTGGAGGGCTGAAGAAGTAGCTACATCTACAGTGAAGTGGGCCCTTAGACCTTCAGGAATCTCTTTTCCCGCCAAGTTGTAACATTCAGATATACACAGTGTAATCCACTGAGATGTTTTTTAGTAACCACTTGTCCCATTCTGTGGCCCGTTTAACCAACAAAAAGCTGGTTGTCCAGTCTTATCTTAGAAACCCTGTTAATATAAAAGCTGAAGGCTCTCTGTGTAACATCTCCTCCTCCTTAGATGGATTTGGAGGATGAGGGTAGACAGCCAGTAAAAAAATGCGTCAAATGAAATTCAGACACTCTTTTTGGTAGAAAAGAAGGGCGAACCCTCAAAACTACCTTGTCTTTATGGAAGACTGTGAATGGTTGTTTAGAAGATAAGGCCTGAAGCTTGCTCACTCTGCGATCAGAGGTGATGGCTGTCAAGAATACTGTTTTCAAAGACAACATCCAAAGTGGACAAGAATGTAATGGCTCAAAAGGAGAACCCATCAGGAAGATTAAAACCAGGTTGAGATCCCAGACCGGAACAATGAAGGAAACAGGCAGGAAGATATTGATCAATCCTTTTAAAAACTGGATGACAATTGGAACCATGAAGTAGGAACCTTGTTCTGGAGAGCGCTTGAAAATGGACAGCACAGCCAGGTAGCCCTTGGCCGTAGCAAACTGTAGCCCCTGATGGGTTAGGTGCAGTAGAAAAGACAAAACCGATAGTGTGTCACAAAAAAAGGGTAAATTCCTTTATCTCTGCCCGAGCTGCAATTTGTTTTCCAGCCGCAGCGGTCTAGAGATTTTGTTGCTGGCCTTCTGGCCGAAAGCAACACTTCCATGATGTCTTTCGGAAGGTCCCAATTTTTGTACCTCAACATCTTAGAAACCATGCCTGGAGGATGAGAGTCCTGATCGCTGGATGAGGAATGCAACCTCCCTCTTGCGAAAGGGATCCTCCCTTTGGGAAAGACGAATAGGAGGGCAGATGGACATTTCCAGAGGTTCCGGGTACCACGTCCTCCTGGCCCAGTCTGGGGCAATCAGGATCATGGATTTCTGAAATGTCCTCAACTTCCTGAGAACATGAGGAATGACGGGGATCGGAGTAAATGCATACAGCAGTGGAAATTCCCAGTCCACTACGAACGTGTCCCCTAGAGCTCCTCTCTGAGGAAATTTCCTGGAGAAGAGCAGGTCGCACTTCCTGTTGAAACTGGATACAAACAGATCCACTTGAGGGGTTCCCTGAAGGGTGAAGTTCTCTTGAAGGACTGCCTGAGCTAGCTCCTACTCGTGGGAGACAGTGCTGTGCCTGCTCAGAGCATCTGCCGCCGTTTTTTCCTCTTCAGCCAGATGAACTGCTGACAGAGAGATTCCTTATTGCAGTGCCCAAAACCAGAGCTGCATCGCCTCTCTGCGCAGTGGTAGTGACCTTACACCGCCTCTCATGCTGAGGTAATGCATGGCCACTTTGTTGTCCGTCATTATCAGGACACCCTTTCCCTGTACAGAGGGCAGAAAGGTCATCAGCGCTAGTCTGATCGCCCTCAGCTCTAAAAGGTTGATAAGCAGTTTGGACTCCGACAGAGACCAGCGTCTGCTGATCATCAAACCGTTGGTGTGACCCCACCCCAGCGTGAGAAGGAGGCGTCTGTAACTACTGTAATCTCTGGCCATGGCTGCCAAAAGGGTTCCCCATTTAACACATTCTCCTTGACGGCCCACCACATGAGTTCCTGCGTGACCCTGCTCAGGAGCCGTACTAGATCCGTCATTGCCGGAGAACTGTGACCACTGAGTCCTGAGAGCCCACTGAAGAGACCTAATTCTCAGACGTGTCTCTGGCACCAGAAAAATACAGGATGCCATGAGACTGAGCAACCTCAGGAAATCGAAGGCTGGAAGGTTCTGGGCGGTCTGAAATTTACCATCTGCGATATGTGGATTGCCCTTACCTTGGGTGGTGAAGCTTTCCCTGAGGAAGAGTCCAGGACTGCTCTGATGCATTGCGGCTTTTGGGAAGGTGTCATGTGGGACTTGTTGAAGTTGAAGGAGAAGCCCAGCCTGTGGAGAGAGCGGTAGGTGCTGTCCAGATGTTCCAGAGCCTGCTCGGCTGATCGGGCTCTGATCAGCCAATCATCCAGGTTGGGGTAGATGTGAATCCCCCCTGTAGATTCGCTTCCACCACCGCCATAAGGTTGGTGAAGACCCTCCGGGCGGAGGTTAGCCCAAAAAGCAGTACTGGGAACTGATAGTGAGAACTACCAACAGCAAATCTCAGGTATTTTCTGTGCTTGAGATGAATCAGCACATGAAAACAAGTATCCTGAAGATCCACTGACACTATCCAATCCTGGAGCTGAAGGGTCTGGCGGATCTCCAACAGAGTGACCATCTTGAACTTTTCCTTCCTGAGGAACTTGTTCAAGCATCTCAGGTCCAAGGTGGGACACTACCATCCATCCTTTTTCGGGATCAGAAAATAAGGAGAGTACCAGCCTTGATTTCTTTCCGCAACGGGTACCTATTCGATTGCACTCTTTTCCAACAGTATCTGAACTTCCTGTAGGAGGAGCGGATCTGGTACTTTAAAGGACTGGCCTCTTAGGGGAGAGTTTGGTGTTTTATCCAGGAAGGGGAGCAGTAGCCATGAGAAATAGTTTGCAGAGTCCAAGCATCTGTTGTAATGCTTCGCCATTCCTTCAGATGCTTGGGTTAACCTGCCTACCAGCATAGACAAATGTTTTAAGTCTTAAAAGTGGTTTTGGGACACGGGTCACTGCGGAAGGCAAGGAAGCAGATGCTGTGGCAGCTCCTCTGCCCGTATGACCTCGGCCGTCTCGTGGTTGCCTTCTCTGTCCCCTTTGTGTGAACTGACCCTTTGTTCTCCCGACAGGGGAATTGTAACAAAATCGGTTTCTCCATCCCTGCTTCGAAGACGGAGTTGATCGACTCTCGATTCGTCTGCTTTTGTGCCAAACAAATAAGAACCTTCAAACGGCATATACACAAGTCTGGATTGCACGTCAGAAGCAAACCCTGATTTACGTAGCCAGGCAAATCGTTTTAGCATTATACCAGCAGCCATAGAGCGGCTAATACAGTCCACAGTGTCCAGACCTGACTGTAAGGATTGACCATAGCATCTTTTCTGTCCTGATTAATGCTCATAAAACCATCCCTTTCTTCACCCTCTGGAATGTTCTCAGATGCCATGGCGATCACCTCCCACAGAGTGTAGGTGAAATTTGCTTGTGCACAGGTTGCATTGGCTGCTTTCAGCGTCATACTCCCACCAGAAAAAACTTTTTTGGCCATAGCATCGAGCCTTTTATCCTTCCTGTCCGAAGGAACCATGGGATAGGTTGCTTCGCTAGAAGCAGAAGTGGCTGCTTTAACAAAAAGGTTTTGTGGGCTTGGATGTTTCGAAAGAAACTCTATATCTTCTGAAGCCCTTGTGGACTGCAGGAGTGGTATACAGTATTTTCCAATTCTCCAAGACCCTATTCTTAGCTGGGCCCTTATCCCAAATATCAGTAAAATATTTGCATTTTGAAACACTTGTGTATAAGCACATAATAAATAAACAATCAATCAATCAATCAATTCATCCTGTTCATACTCAACAGATGACCTGCCCCAGCCCAGGTATTCAATTACCTTTGCCATCACTGATCTATAAGAAGCATCAGCGTGTCCTATGCCTTCAGGAGTGCCAAAATCAACTTCTGCAGAGGTATCCAGACCACTGACATCCTTTAAGGTGTCCACAAGATTCTTCATTCTTGATTCCTGGGATATTAACTCATCTGGAACACCAGGAGTGCTGTACTCCAGGCCAAACCCTTAATAAGAGCTTTCCTCCTCCACCTCCTCCTCATAAATAGAGGCCATAGACTTAAAAATGTCTCTCTTATCTTGCGGTTGGTAAACCTTCAACGGTTCCGAAAAGGATGTCGAGGGCCTCAACTTCAATGTCGATGAACTCGACTTCGATGTCTTCGATAGTGTCGAGTGGGTCGGAGGAAGGGCAGAGTGTGAGGGAATGTTCCTGGTGTGGAGCCCCAAGCTGTTTACTGGAGCTGTGGAGTGTTTTCTTTCTGTCTATTGAATTGGGCGGAATACCCTTACCACAATTACAAAATCCCTTTTCAGACGCGAAGCATCGCGGAATGTGAGGGAGTGTTCCTGGTGTTCGTGGTGGTTGTGGCTGGTTGGCTGCCAACATAGCAGTCGCCTGAAACACCTTTCGCCCTATGGAGCTGAGAGCTGCAAACTCGGCTGAAGTCCTGAAAGTGTGTGAAATGGCAGCAGGGACCCGATCCAGGATTCGGCGTTGGAATTCCGTGATGGAAGAAGGTAACATACCCTGCAGTACGGACCCATGCGGAATAAATCAAGGAAGTGAGCCGCTCCCCCAACCGCCGCTCCCCAAACTGATTCTCCATGCAGCAAATGGTGAAGGTGAAAGGCACAAGCAAAAAAGAAGAATGTCAGTCCACACAGCTCGAGCGAGTGATGCGAGAGCCAAGTTGGCTGAGACTGAGGACAATAATTGCATGAGGGGGAAGACGGGGGGGAAGAGGGGTGAGGAGGGGGGAGACCTGGCCCACCACTGCTTATGCAGCACGGAGGATCAAGGGAACGAAATCACAGAAGAAATTAGGAGCAGGGGGTGTGATGGAGATGAGCCCGGGGGTGCCACGCAGCTGAAGTTACGGCAGAGCGAAGTATTGCTGTGTACTCCACCGAGGCAGCCGCCCATGCAGCAGGAGGAAGGGGAACAACTATCAGCTGGAGGAAGCGAGCTGACTGACGGCTGCCTGAGAAAGGGCCCTCTTACCTTGCGGTCTGGCCCCCCTTCGCTGAGATTCTTTTCGTTCAGTGAGAACTTGCTCGGAGCTCCCGGCTGTGTCTCCTCCCCGCTTGAGCGGCTTCCCGGCTGGGGTGGTGCAGGGGCTGGAGGGGGCGGCCTGCTCGGAGCACCCGGCTGTGTCTCCTCCCTGCCTGAGCAGCTTCCCAGCTGGGGCAGTGCGGAGGCTGGAGAGGGCGGGGAGGAGGAGGGCTTGGATGCGGACTCCAAGAGGCGAGACGTCCATGGAGCAAGTTGCTTTGGGTGTGTGGGCGGAAAGCACTAACAACAAAGTATAATACAACAACTTGCAGAAGGAAAAAATAAAAGAAGCAATGGGCAAAAAGACAGAAATGGAAAAAATGAAGTAAATTACGTTACAAGGGATGAAAGAGGAGACAACATTTTCACCCCATCTGACTTGGAAATGGAACGATCAGTAGCCAGTGAAAAAGAGAGGGAATGGCAAATTACCATTCCAATCAACAGGGAAGAGCTGGCAGTGCCTGGAAAAAGAAGAGATTCTTTAGCGGGGGCGGATCAACTTAGAAAAGACCTTGCTGTAATGAGTGGGAAACTAAACTCTCAAAAAAAATGGGAGAAATAATGCTGGTGTCAAATACAAGTCAAAAGTGGGGTAAACAAGGACTAAAAAAAATGAATTTCAGAATAACTGAAAATACACAGGAAGAGGAGTTAAGAGTGGCGAGAAAAAGCTTCTCCGAAAGGGAAAAACCACAAAAAAGAAGGAGAGTGGGGTCAGGCCCTCAAAATGCAGTGGTGTGCTTGCAAGAAAGAGCCTCGCACAAAGAAATGGGGGTTCCTCTGAGATGTGGAAGTAGAAATAGGCTAGGGGAGGAATTCTTCTGATAGTTCTGCCTCCACAGACTCCACGGAAGATACTACAACAGACTCCTCCCTTGTTCAAAGAGAATTTCCGAAAGTCCGGAGATTGAGACAAATACAGAAAAAGAGATCTCTTAAGCCCGTAGGAGCAGGAGAAAGAGAAACTGAGGAGAATACAGCTCTGAAAATGGCCGGAAAAAATCGCAAAAGACTTATCCCCGCAAATAATGTCCATCATGGGAATTTCTATGGCCCCACTAGTGAAGTTATATGAGCAATTTCACGAGATTTATAAGGACCAAAATACAATGCTGGCTCTCATGATATCCAAAATGACCAAGATGGAGATAGACATGAGAGTGTGGGAGTAGGAAGGGGAAAATGAGAAGCACAAAAATGAGGAGGTAAATAAAACGATAATGTAGCAGCTAAGAAATAATGCAGAGGAAAAGAAACTATTTGCGGAGCTTGCGAGAGAAGCAATCGCTTTACTGAAACAAGCCCATAACAGGGAAGAGGCTACAAAAAACGAAGATTCAGTATTGAAAAGCCGCAACGAAAAAGAAGAGAAAAGTGAGCAAGCTAAAGTCTTGATGGACCGAACGGACGGAGCAACAAAGAGTGTAACAGAAGGTGCAAGGAAAAGGGAGTCAGGACAGAGGACCTTTCCTCAAAACAGCCAGCAAGCGACAGAAATAATTATTAATGAGGTGGTGGATCTAACAAAAGATCCTGTGAAACAAATAAACCAAAAGGGGCAAATAGTGATAACCCCTAGAGGAGCCAAAAAAGATTGTGGAAGGCTCAAACCTAGTAGCATCAAAAGTGGGAGCCTAGGAAGAAGAAGACAAACCTAGTGACAACCATATAGAGGGGGCGGAAGAGGCCCTCAGCAATGGAACACAGAAAATAGGTGCTGTGGACAAGGACAAAGTTGCAACAACCTCGAAAAATGCTGAGGGCTCGGAACTAGACCCCAACCTAGAAACAAAGGGGAATGACCCGGAAAAGAAGACGACGAGTAAAATATATGGAATCTTTGAAAAAGGAAAGATGAGAGAACAAATCCCAAAAGTAAAGGAAGGACAAAAGAATGGAAAGTGCAAGAAAAAAACCAAAAATATGACACAAAATAAAATAAAATGATGAGGGGTTCCTGAAAAGCGCTGAACGTAACAATCTGCACAGAGAAATCCGTTGACCAATATGTAATGAAAGAAGATGACAAGGATACTAAAAACACAAAGCAGATAAAGCTGACCGGAGAGGGCAAGGATGGCAATGGAGTAAACGATGAGGAAGAAATTGCGGCTGAGGAATTACTTGACTTCTCAACTTCCGAAAATGACGAGGACAGTGAATCGGACCAAAGTGTTCCCAGTGAACAGAGACAGGAGTCCAGAAAGATAATACTCCTAGAGTCCGAGACCGAAGATAATCGGCCCTTGGATAATAAAACGGCAAAAAAACACTAGTGAACCAACTAGAAGAGTCTGTTTACTTGAATCACCCCAAAGGAAGGAGCTGAAGAAGGTTATCCAAATCTCGAGGGGAAGGGAAAATATAGAAACATTGAGATGATTGAAAAAAGAAGAGAAAAAAGGAGGGTGGAGAAGGAAGTGACCAAGGAATATCAAAAACAAAAAAACTCTATTTTTGATTTCCACAAGAACGAAAGAAGTCCGAATAAGGATCGAGAAATCTCAAATGGAAAACGAGAAAATAAAACGACACAGGAAAAAGAGAGGACCGCTAATGTCAAATAGGGAGAAACAAAGTTAAATGGCACAAGTATAATGCTCAAAAGATGTAGCTCTAAAAATGATGGCCTAATATTGAATAGAAACAATGTGATGAATCTGCTGCATCATATTCCTCACCTAAAAGCAAGATAGAGTTCGAATCCACCTCCACTCAAAGATAATTAAGGAAATTCTCATGGAAAGTAGAAGAGAGATGAATACCTTAGGTTTTGATGTAAACGAGGATACTGGGTCTGATAAAAAAGACACAGAAAACAGACCAAAAGTCAGAAACGAAACTGACGTACCAACATGTGAGAGGGGGGAAGGGCGAGGCGAAGAGGAAAAACGCAGAAAGCTCTGAGAAAAGGGTGGTTGAAAAAAACAAGAAGCTGTAAGTAGACAGAGCTGAAACAGAAGAAGAGAGCCCAAAAAAAAACCAAATAAGGATTACATTTGCCGGGAGTAGCCAAGATACAGACCAGAAAAAGGTGAAAAAATCCAGGGAAGAAGAAGAAAGCGAGGACGAAGACTGATCTTGGATGTCAAGAGCCCTGACATCCTCAAGCCAAAGCTAATTCCAAAATACGGGTATACAGAGAATTGAGTGCGGGTCTTGGAACACTAGAGGGCACACGCACCTCTTCTCGGATAAATTGCAAACACTTTGGAGTATGGACATAATATGTTTGCAGGAAACATGGTTGGTAGACCCACCATGTGTGGAAGAGTGAGATGGCATTTAAGCCGGCAATCACAAATAAAAAGGGCCGTCCGATGACTGGCCCTAGTGAGAAAAAATAGCGGCATGCGAATCAGAAAAGCCTGGAACATCGACGCATATAGTCAACTGACATCTATCTCGTATATAGAGGAAAGTGGGAAGGCAAATTCCTGTCTTCACATACTCAACATATACTGGCAACATCAGAAAGCTGAGAAACAACTTTCCTGGATAAAATTTGTGATACTATGGATGAAATAAGAATATCGAACCCAAATGACGAGTTAATCGTCGGTGGTGATCTGAACATGGAATTGATAACCCAGAGTGGAAACAAGTTATTCAAGAATGCCCAAACGAAAAAGACCCAAGAACGGGTCAAATTATTGCTAGAAGAAATGGAACTGAGACAAATGAGCATGTTGAATCGTGGCTTTCAGTGAGACATACCGCCAAAAGGGACCTGGGAAAGAGGGTCCCAAAAATCCATCTTAGACTACTTCTTTGTTTGTGAAACAGTGTCGAAAAAAATGTTAAGCTTAGAGGTGATAATCACGAAGGAAAGCGATCACAAGTTAGTTAAAGCTGTATGAGAAACAAAGAAAAGAACAAATTCCAAAAAGTGGACAGAGGTAATAGAAATTGAACCTGGTCTAAAAAGAGTGAGGCTGAAGAAAACAAATATAGAGGAGGTCACAAAACAATTGAAAACAGATGTCAGAATAAATGACTATAAAGCTTATGACACGCTATTACAGAAGTATTCTAAAAAATCTAGCGGAGGAGTGAAGAACGAATTCAAAAGTCATGCGTATGATCGTGCGATAGTGCTGAGAAATAGAGAATTGAGACAACAAATAAGAGCCCTTGGAGACCTGAAACAAACAGCAGCCAGAGAGAGCGAAAAAGAAACTAAAATCACGTTATAAGAAGTGGATAAGAGGTCACAAATATAATATGCAGCAACAAGATGCAGAAAAGATGCTGGCAACAGTAGATAGTAAATATTTGAGGGAGTTCTGGACACTAGTCAACAACGAATGGACGCCACAAGGGGCATTGATGATAAACATGGTCTCAGAACAACAACGGACTGAGCATTACTTGAAGCTTTTTGAAAAGCAAGGAGAAAAGACAAAAAACGGGAGTCCATACCTATTGGTTGGGATATTGAAATTTCAAAAGAAGATATCTTGGAAACAATAAAAAATAATAGCTCATCGAGAGCTCCTGGACCTGATGGCATAACACATGCAATGCTAATGGAGCACCCGAATGAGTGGGCAGAATTATGTAAAACCTTATTCGACAGAATAATAAAGGTGGGATCCATCCCAATATCGTGGAAATCCGCAATAATAGTGCCAATTTTTAAGAAAGGGGAAAGATCAGACCCCAAAAACTACAGGCCTATTGCCCTGCTTGATGTGATAGGAAAAGTTTTTGCAACCCAAATACTATCACTGTTAACCTTTTTTTTTTTTTAAACGGTTTGTATTATTTTTTAAAACAAACAAACAATACAAACCAAACTGGCAGCGCTTTTTGTAACAAACACATGAACATCAATTAGTCAAGACCACTGCTCCCCCAATTCCTCCCCCTCAAGAGCTGGTTTGTCCTTCTCATTCCGTATCTGCTGCGTGTGGCAGGGTATCACCTCCATCTGAGACTGCAGAATCCGTTATTGTTCCAAACAGTCCTGCTATTAATACTCTCCATGCCAGCAAGGTACTCACTTCTTCTTCCCCACACTTGGTACATGCCTCCTGCCATACCACTGTTTCAGTCTCCGCCCATTTCTGCAAATCCCGCCACCATACCTCCACCCGTGGCTTATGGCACTGCTTCCATCTCATGGCAATCCTTCGTTTTGCGAGCACATATGCCAAGTCCTTCAATTTCCCAACATGTTTAAGTTTCCGTGGTCTGGGAGACCCTCCCAACAGGCAGGCCCAGGCCGTATCTATAGTGAGCGTGACCCCTTTGTCTGCTAGTTTTTGCGCCACTTCTCCCCAGAAACTCTCAATCACTGGGCAAGACCAAAACATGTGTGTCATATCAGCATCTTCCTTATCGCATTTTGGGCACGCTTGTCGTCCCGCATTTACAAACTTCTATATTCTCATCGGGGTCATGTAAGCTCTGTGCGTTATATACAACTGTATTTGTTGTAATCTGGCATTTCTTGACACCTTCTTGTGGTATCCCTTAGCACGCTCCCACATCCCATCTTCCATCTGTGCTCCCACATCTGTTTCCCAATCCAACCTCAAATGCGTCAATTCCTTCCCAACCCGGGTCATCACCATCTCATACAATCTAGAGATCTCATGCCCCCCTTCTGATATGTCATATATTGTCCCCATAGCGGCGTCTGGTTCCTCCGCCAATACAGTCTCAGGCCAGATTTTACGAATATTCTGAACCAGCCTTAGATACGTGACGTACTGGCCCCTATGCAAGCCCGCCTCTTCCCCTAGTCCTTCAAAATCCTTAATGGCCCCCTCTTGCCAGACATCCCCCAATGTAACCAGCCCGACCGACTCCCAGTAGGTCCTGATTATCATCCTTAGTTGTTTGTCTTCCCCTGCCAAAGCAACCAACGGCACCTGCGGGGAACACGGGTACGGGTCCTCCATCATTCGACATACTCTACGCCACATCTTTCACCCAAGCAACATCATTCCCGGGCGCTCTTTCATTTCTGACCTAGGCAACCAAATAATTTCCTTCAGGTAAAACGGAGTGCAGTCCTGTCCAAACAGCCTAAATTCGGGAGTTACCTCATCAGAGAGCCATTTGACCACATATTGCAACTGACCAGCTACATAATAGGCCTCAAAATTAGGCAGCTTAATACCCCCCTTTTCATAGAAATTCTGCAACTTCCATAGCGCCACTCTATTCCGAGTGCCATGCCATAGGAGGTCTCTGCACATACTATTCAGCTTGGCAAAAAACTTATTAGGTATCATGTACAGAATATTGCTGAAAAAATGTAAGAGCCTGGGTAGGACCACCATTTTGAGCATCGCCCCCCTGTCCCATCATCGCCAGCGGCAACTTCTCCCAAAACTTCATGCTTATACGGATTTTTCCCACAGCCACCTCTGTATTGTGCAAATGTTCCTCCTCTACCGTTTGATACACATCTATTCCGAGGTAGCGGAAGGAACCAACCGCCCATGGTATCGGCAACACTGGCAACCGCTCCGGAAGGGTTCCTCTGTAGCTACCCAATGGGAACATGCTCGATTTTTAGGGGTTCACCGCTATGCCAGACAGTTCTGCATATCTTTCCATTACCTCCAGAATATATTGAAGATTTTCCTCCGGATATTTCAAATATAATAGCAAATCGTCAGCATACAGGGATATCAGGTGTTTCTCTCCCCCTACCTCAATGCCTATCATGTCATATTGTTGTCGAAGGTACACTGCCAGGGGCTCCAGGGCCAGAATATATAACATCGGGGACCAGGGGCATCCTTGTCTGGTGCCTCTGCTAAGTTGCCACCTCTCGGATATCACCGTGCCTGTACGTACCCTAGCCAGCGGCTCACTGTACAGCAACTTCGCCCACCTAACATAGCCTGGCCCCATCCCGTATTCCTTCAGGGCCTCCAGCCACCACGACCACCTGACTGAGTCGAAAGCTTTGACTGCATCTAGGGACACAACCGCCATTTCACCCTCGCTCTTGCTCCCCCATTCAATCACCCGGTGGAGTCGCCTATGGTTGTGGGTTATATTTCTGTTGGGGACATAACCTGTTTGGTCCGGATGTATCAATTTACTAATAACTCTCTGCAATCTATTGGCCAGGACCGCCGTCAATATCTTGCCGTCCTGGTTCAGCATTGACAAGGGCCTATAGGAGCCGCAGCTATGCCCTGGTTAGTTGGGTTTAGGGAGCAGTATTATTAACGCTTCTCTAAGCGATTCCGGCAGCCGGCCCACCTCAAACGATTCATTAAGCATTTCTAGCATAGGGGGGAGTACCTCCTCTCTATATGCTTTATAAAATTTGCTAGGGAGTCCTTCCGCACCCGGGGTCTTACTGGTGGGCAGCTGCCTCACAACCTCTTCCAATCCCTCCAAAGTGATCGGTGCATCCAGCTCCTCTCTTTCTTCTGCACTAATCTTAGGTAATCCCATATCTCTTAAAGTTTCCCTTATCTCCTCTCGGCTGCCCCCCCGCCCCCTTTGTCCTCATATAGTGCCCTGTAATAATGTAAGAATGCCTCATTGACTCCTTCTTGGGAGTTTGCTACCTTTCCATGCTCTCTGGTTATCGTCCTAATCGGGGGCCTAGGGGTTTCACTCTTGTATAACCACGCCAAGAGACGGCCCGTTTTATCCCCACCTGCATGCTGTCTCTCAACATACCTCTTATAGTTGAGGTTGCAGAGCCTTTCCCAAAGTTCCACACACCGCTGCTGTAGTTTAAGTACTGGCTCCGCATCCCCCCCTCCCCTATCGAGTTCCCGTTCCAGTTCATCCTCAGCTTCCCCTAACTCCGTTAGGACTCCACCATGCAGGCCCTTTGATTTAGCAATGGCAGCACCCCGCAATACCACCTTAAAGGCTTCCCAGAGCGTGCCCGCCGAATCCACACTGCCAGTGTTCTCTTTGAAATAATGTGTGATCTCGTCCCTGATGTCCTCTCTGAAGACCGGATCCTTGAGCGCCTCAGCCCGGAGGCACCACGTCGGTATCCGCGCTCTGGGGCGGCAGTACTGCCATCCCAGGACCAGAGGGGAGTGGTCTGACAGGACCCTCGCTTTGTATTCTATTTGGGTGGTCCCTACCACCACATCTGGCGTGGCAAAAAAATAATCAAGTCTTGTATGCAGTTGTTGCGGGGCTGAGTAATGCGAATACTGTTCCTCATTAGGATGATTCAGCCTCCAAACATCTGCCAGCCCGAAGTCGTCGAGCAGTGTCTGCAATGTCCTGGCCGCTGGGGTGGGCCTATCAATCTTATCATCAGATCTGTCTACCCTGGGGTTCAGCAGACAATTAAAATCCCCTCCCCAAATAACCGCCCCACCCACACACGCACCCAGGTTGGTACACAGAGTCCTAAAATATGCCGCCGTGTTTTGATTGGGGGCATACATATTTACAATGCACACCTCCTTATTCTCCACCAGTGCCTTCAATATGACCATCCTCCCCTCCGTATCCACCACCTCTTGTGTAAATTGGAGCGGAACGTGCAGTGCCACCCAGACCAACACTCCCCTAGCGTAGGCAGAATACGGAGAGCCCACTACAGTACCTCTCCACTTCTTCCCCACCAGTTCCAACTTTTCCCGAGTCAGATGCGTCTCTTGCAACAGTGCAATATCAATCTTCTGTCTTTTCAAATACATCATGACCTTGTTCCTCTTTAAGTAACTATTGAGTCCCCTGACATTCCACGTTACGATCTTAAGATCCCCCATAGCTCATAAGTATCCTCCCCCCGGCCGTGCAGCAAATCCCACCTGCCCACGCGATACAGATACAGCCCTCTGGCTTTTTCTTGTAGCCTCATGTACAAACTCGAACTCCCCATAACTATACACACCCCAAACTCCCCACTTCCCTCCCCACCCTCTACCCATCCCTTCCCCAACACCACACTCCCCAACTGCTGCCCAGCTCCATCCATGGAACTCAGGCACCCCCACATCTAGCCCTGCAAGCACCAACCAATGCCCAGAGCTCAGTAGGGTGAAGTCGCCCTAATGGCCACTTAACTAAAGTTACTAAGTGGGGTAAGGAGATCCGCTCTGCAAGGCTCCCCTAAATACAGCAATAGTCACAGTGCTCATAATTTATTGTGCAACAGTCTGACCTTCTCTGCCTAAGGCCGCTCAAATGACTATAATCAAGTCCCAGAGACCTATTCCGCGCCATCTTGTAGCACCCTCCTCGTGCACTACTTATCTCCTCCATCTCCTCTTCCCGTCCGAACGTCGGGCTCCTGGGGACATCCCTGCGCGTCGAGCCATCCCATGGCGTCTTCTGGAGTCTCAAAAAACAAAGTTTTGTGTTTATGAAAAACTTTCAATTTCGCTGGATACAGCAACATGTATTTATGGCCCGCCTCTCTCAATCTCCGCTTTACCGTCCCAAAGTTCATGCGGCTACGCTGCACAGTCAGGGTATAGTCCGGGTAGGCCTTTATGTTTGCCGTTCCTCGTGTAATCATTCCTCCCTTGCGGAAGTGTTCTAGTATCCTCTCCCTGTAACTAAGGATTTTGGCAATTACTGGCCTAGGCGGGTTTCCCGGCGGCGGCCTCCTTGTTAGAGCTCTATGCGCACGTTCCACCGTGAATCCTTGAGATAAGGCTCCTCCGGGTATCTCCTGCAACAGCATAGATTCGATGAACTCCGTGGGATCGTGGCCCTCCGATCCTTCTGGCAGGCCCACGATGCGGATGTTATTCCGTCGGACGCGTCCTTCCGCCTCCTCCGTCCTGTACTCCAAGTTGCCCACTCTCTGCACCAGGGCATGCAATTCGGCCTTATGGGAGGCACAATCCGCGGTGTTCGGGCTCACCACTTTCTCGAGGGTCTCAGTGCGCTCCGCCAAGGACCTGACGTCCTGCCGGAGTAAATTCACCTCCTCCTGCACCTCACCGACCTTAAGGTCCAATGCCGTTTTCAGCTCGGTTACGGCCAGTTCAAGCTTAGCTTCCCAGGTCGCCTTCAAGTCCGCAATCGCAGCCAGGACCTCTTGGTTAGTACCCGTCGCAGGCATGCCGCCCGTAGGCGACTTATCTTTGCTCTTGGAACTTTCCGGACCAGGGGACGTCTTGGCGAAGTCGTCCAACGTGGGCTGCTTCACCTTCGGTCTCACTGTTCTATTAGACATGACCCAGAGGACCTGCGCTCCGCGCAAGTTACAAATGTGCACACAGTTCGCTCCTATCGCCTCGTCCACCGTGCAGCCTGCTCCTTCCTTTGTTCCGGTGGTTGATCGGCCATTTTGTTTGTCTTCTGTCCGGCGCTCCTTTTCTTTTTCGCACAAAACTCCACCACCGTCCCTCCCACCCCTTCCAAAAGTTCACCAAGCGCAGTCAGACCGTTCACACATCGACATGTGTGTTTTCAGCAGTCATAGGCACGTTGTTATGCACTATTTCGCCAGGATCATTTCAGGATCTCGGTAGCTCCTCCAGATCGCGTCCTCCTACATGCCCCTCGTAGCCACGCCCCTACTATCACGGTTAACTTCATGGATCACTCAAGCAGGGGCCTTTGATAGGCGACAGACGGGTTTTGCAAACGGAGTTGGTTGCAGCCTGAATTTAATAATAATAAATGCATTAAAGATGGAAGCCTTGAGAAAAGGAACTAAAGTCTACGCAGCGTTCGTGGACTTAGCCCACGCTTTCAATGGGGTGGACAGGGAGCTCCTTTGGGAAAAGATGTCGAAGCTAAAATGCCCCTTGAGCTTGATGTTGACTATAAAAGAACTACATTCAGGGACAAACATCAGAATCCGCCTGGACCAACAAGGAACTCTGATGAAAAGAATTAAAACCACTAGAGGCGTAAAACATGGTTGTCTGCTGGGCTCCACCCTATGTAAACTGTTGATAGCGGACGTGGGAGAAACCCTAGAAAAAGTTGCGGTGTTCCCTACGAAAATAAATGGGAACCAGATAAGCTGGCTAATATACCCCGATGATATGGTCTTGCTGGATTTAACTCCAGTGGGTCTTCAAAGGAATCTATGCGCGCTTGAAGGCTACATTAAGAACAGTGGGCTGGAAATAAATGCAAAAAAAACTGAGATTGTACAGTTCTCTGACTTAAAAGGCCAAAAAAGCTCAAAGAAAAACAAACCAAGTTGGAGCCTGGGGAACGTGACCCTTAGAAGATCATTACAAGTGACATAATTGGGTGTACAACTGAGCGCCAGTATCTCAGATGATCCAATGATGAAAAAAATAAAAACGAAATGTAAAGCCTTTGCAGTTCAAGGGGCGGTGCTACATAAGAAATATGGAAAATTCTCATACCAACCAGAGGTAACTTTCTATAAAGCGAAGGTTATACCGGCCTTGATACACAGAGCAGAGGCAATGCTAGGATGGCCATTCCGCCTTTGGGCAGAGTGTGAAAACATATTCTGGAAGAGGATCTTGAATGTGCCTCAAAGCACATCGAATGCATGCATAAAATACAAGCTAGGTTTGTTGTCAATCAATGCCAGAGTGATATGGAATACACTATCCATCTTTAGAAAGATCATAGAGACGGACGGAGCTCCTCAATTTGAAATATTGAAACCAGCACAAATGAGCAACCCGAACGAAGTGCTGGAGACATGAAAAAAGTATTGTGAACTAATCCTGAAACAACTATCAACGACGAAAGAGACTTTGCAAAAAAATCCCAATACAGTACTGGATTGAAACAGTGGAACAGCGAGAGCAACATGTGTGAATGAAAGATTACACATTCGCAAGCAAGGCTCTGAATGAACTACCAAGGTATCTTAAAAAATTCCCTTGCCCAAGAAGAAGAAGAATCTTTCTAAAACTAAGGTTAAACTTATATCATACGATCATATGCAGTCTTTGACATCAAATGTCGTTTCTGTAAGAGGGAAACAGAGACACTTAAACACCTGGACTCTGGTTACCGAAGACTATTTCAGGGAGGGTTTGACCAAAGCAAGTTTCACCTTCCTCTCTTTTAAAGCTTTTCCAATCATAGACTGGCACGAGCCACAATCGTCAACGGCCCAACCCCAGGCACCAGAGACCTACCCGATGAGGATAGATCATAGACATTTTGGCCGAACACTTGGCACATCTCTTGAAGCTCGGCAATGGGTCGACATTTTCGGATGAAACTCGCAAACTACGCAGTTATCGAACATGCTGAGGCGAAGAACTGTTTTGAGCAGCTGTGCGGAAAAACAGAACTGAGGCAACAGGCCAGTTTCGACATCATACTCGAAGGACGGAGGCCCTCCAAGGACACAAGGATGACGATGCGTGGCGCCCTCTGCTAAGAAAGGTTTCTGAGCTGCAAGCAGGATATCAGAGTATATCAAAGATGAGCAGTATGTGGGAGACACAATCCTTTTGAATCAATTGTTAGGTAGAAGGCCAGCTCTGAGGAATATAACTGCATTCCATGTCATGGGCAGAAGCATACATGCACAGCTGGTAAGTCTCCTGCCTCAAAAGAGAGAGAGAGAAAGAGAGAGAGATAGAGAGAGAGAGAGAGAGAGAGAGAGAGAGAGAAAGAGAGTGAGAGAGAGAGAGAGAGAGAGAGAGAGAGAGAGAGAGAGAGAGAGAGAGAGAGAGAGAGAGAGAGGATGTGGTTAGTCTAGCTGATACCTAAGCAGATTCCTCTCCCAAATAATCAGTTAGAACAAAGGCCGTTTTCTCCTAAAAACGTAGTAATATAAACTGTACTTGCATGAAGCCTTCAGCTGTACTCCAGAACAAAATTGAGACCTTGGAAAAGGAAACAGATTGAACAGTGGAATGTTTTAAACCCATAACTGGATACCTGGGTATGCGGGGCGTTGAAGAAGAACTCAGAGCTGAGCATGGTTACTCACTACTTTTTCTTTCCTCAGGTGAGTCAGAACTCAGGAAGTTCTCCCGCATCTTTGTGGCTGAGTTGCAGAGGGGCCTATCTGAAAAGCATGTTTGGCTCTCCATGTGGGACCGGCCTCCCCGCAGCCGCTTCACCCGCGTCCAGAGAGCCACCTGTTGCTGGCTGCTGATCTTCCTCTTTTTCTGCGTGAACGCTGTCTGGTATGGTGTTGTGAGTGACAGCAGACACAGGTATGGAGCATTTTGTCCCTAAGGTATAGCTGCGAGGCAGTTCAGCTAGTCACTACAGTAGTTTTCCACTCTGCATGCAAACCCTTTGTGGATTACAGAACAAAGCTTCAATCCTTTGCATGATGACAGTACATGATGTCAAGTTAAAAAGCTAGGTGATGTACCAAGTCAACCAGATGAAAAATGTATGGTTTGTAAATAAATGATACAAATTGTTATTTAGAAAGGGTGAAAACATTATTATAATAGATATCGTCTTGCCACCTAGAGAACAAATTATAAATGAGTATAATATTGTTATCAGTCTTGCACGATTGCTTGATATTTGTTTATTCTCAAAAACCTCTTAGCCTGGTTAGGAATACTACATGATGTTGCATATTAGAACAGGGCAGTATAATTAAACTGTGGCACTAGTGAATACAGGATGTCTGTCACCTGCTCCTCTATGCCTAATCCTGTTCAGAGCACAGTTAGATGCACTAGCCATTTGTACTTTACTAGTGTGGTCGTGTATGCAAACCTGTGCACAACCGTTGCATCTATGCCATAATTGAAATTAACATCTACAATGCCTTGATGCTGTCACCTTACTAATTCTTGCTTCCGGAATGGGCAAAACAGGGAACCAACTATACCTGTTGGGAGCTGTCCACACAATGTGTAGGATAAACAAGCTCTCTGATTGTGGTGAGGACATGCTTTCAAAGGGGTTGCCCCTTGTCTGTAGTCCAATATCTTCAATGAACAATATATGGTAAACTCCCTGCGTAGTATGTCAAACTGAGATGTAGGACAGCTTAACCACAAAGGACTGCCTTGAACAACGGGTACACAGTACAATAACCCTATGCAATGTTGTACTAGTAGACAATATACTCGGATACAATTAGAAGACATATGTGGATTTCAGGAATAACACAGAAACCATACAAATAATAATCCTTATAAAATGGCATGATACTGTTGGCTTCCTAGATGTGTAATATGTGCCTATCCCTGCCCACTAGAGAAAGAGAGAGTTGGATATCAGGCAAAGAAGAAAATATGCACTGTACTGAAGATTACCCAAGCTTACAGAGCAGGGTGTCTTGATTCCATCATAGATGCAGAGGCGAGCATTATGCTTCAGCTTCCTTTATTCTACTCTGCAGATTTAAATCTTAACGTTTTTCAAAACTATTTTTTTTCTTCTTTTCTTTTTGTAACATCATTTAAACAAAATAAAAACAGAACATGCCATCAAAACTCGGGTCTCTGGTAGTCCATTAGTCCATTTCCTCCCACTGGGCCCTATTAGTCACTTGCAGCCCAGGTCCTTTCCTCTTCTTTTGATGCCTTCCAACTAAAATTCGTAAACCAACAATCAACACACTCTGCAGACAACTTGCTGCGGTTGAACTCGAATCGTTCTGCACCATCTGCCATCGGTCTGTGCTGGCGACCCAACTATTGACACACCATCACCTCTCGGCGCTCATCCCACCTTCTGGTCATTACCTGCCAAAAAAGGATCACATTAGGGAGGGAATAAAATTTGCAATGTTCACCAAAATTGCTGACAACCAACATCACAGTATAGCCCATATAGTACTTGTGCAAAATGGGTGGGATAATGCTTGCCTATGTGTCTTTAATAAAATCAAGACTCCCTGAAGCTTGGGTAATCTTCATTCTGTGTCAAGACCGGAGGCAAGTATTATGCATGTTCATAGCTGTGCACCATGGGCGATGCTACGCTGGACACTGGCTTGAAATAAAAACTCTTAAAAGTAGCATCGTTTGACCAATCTTTCACTCAATCTCTTGCAGACTAGCTCCGGCGCTAAAGGCTTGAGATGCCATGGCGCCCCTCATTGAGTGTGCATCAAACCGTATCACATGTATGCCTGCTAGGGTCATGACTTTACGCACCCATCTAGCTATAGTCACAGCTGCTACTGCCTGTTTTCCTATACATTATGAGCAGCTGAGATACGCACAGCGATCTCACTTCGCTCGTCCTAGCTTTGTACTCCATAATACAATTAGCCACGCACAAGTTTGGCTGATCTGGAAAATATGAATATGAGATAACCAAAGAGTGACACTTCATTCATTTTGCGATAGTGAACGTCACCCCCTCTGGGTAGAAAGCTATCCTAACCACTTCCAGCGTCTTCACATCTGCTACTCTCCTACAGGACACCAGACACAGCAGCATAGCAAGTTTCCCTGACAACTGCTGATCTGATGGGTCTCAAATCTGTGGCCGATCTACAAAGAGCCGTAAAACTAAATTGACATCCCACAGGTGAGCGTACTTCGGAGCATTCTCACCACTGCCGGGAGTTTGACTACCGGAGCCCCCTTCACTGGCTCATGACCAGCTGAAATGGCTGACCTGTTAACACCTAAGGTCTGAAATGCTTTGCCCCCTTTTGCGAGTGAGCCCAGAAAATTCAGTGCCTGTACTACAGGGGCCGAACGGGATGTATATTGCGCTGGCTGCAATATAAACCCCTGTGAATGGATTGTGTCCTCCTACGTATTCCTCATCTTGTGATATCTCCATATCCAGCTTTAGCTGCTTCGGAATTATTTTCCAGCAGAGGGCGCTGCACGTCGATGCCTATCGACTTGATGTCCCTCGAGGCCCTCCGTCTCGGTGTCGACTTCATCGATGGTATACAGTGCGCGCAGTGACCATTGGCTTCAGTTTTGTTTTTCCGCGAGAAATCAGCGCACTTCAGTTCCTTGACTAAGAAACCTTATGTTTTGTGGAAATGGCAATGGTGTTGGCATCATGACTCGATGAAAA
Organism: Ambystoma mexicanum; assembly: GCF_040938575.1. NCBI lineage: Eukaryota > Metazoa > Chordata > Amphibia > Caudata > Ambystomatidae > Ambystoma > Ambystoma mexicanum. Next base: position 331,085,439 of record NC_090924.1, on the reverse strand, counting down.
AAATGCCACGACTGTGGGGCGAAAATGTCCTTTACAGACCCCCATCGGGTGTGTCTATGGTGCCTGGGATTCTCTCATTCAACTTCGGAGTGTGGGTCCTGCCTATCGATGACATCAAAGGCCCTGATAGAGCATAAAGGCAAACTAGCTGCAGGTACGTCCCATAAATCCCCTTCGACAACACCCTCGAAAAGGCGTTCCTCTGATGAGTGGAGAGATGACGATCCTCATCGGAAAAAAGCAAAAAGGTCCCGATCATGCAGTGGCTCACACCACTCGCCATTTTCCTCACGGCAGTTAAATGAAAAGGCGCCACAATCGCCATCTTCGTCATCGAGTTCCTCCCCGGAAAGGGTCTCGTGCCCGACCAAATCGGCCTCACCGGCCAAGTGAGAGAAGTTCAGACTGAAGATGCTCGAAGTATTTCAGAAAGTGGCCTCGATCCCCTCGAAGAAAGGTGAGAGCCATGCCAGTGTCGACAAACATGGCAAAAAGAAGGCAAGGGACAAAACCTGTGCGTCCTCGGACCGGGTGTCCAATAGAAGTAAAAATCCCTCGACACCACAGCTGTCGAAGCTGTCAGTGTCAAAGGCGTTGAAGACTTTGGCACCTTTGTCGACGCAAGTCCCAAAATCCTCAAAGCATGTCGAGAAAACATACACTCCACTGCCAAGGAAGGTTTTTTCAAATCCCTTTCCTCAATTTATGAGGATGATGAACCATCTTCAGATGAATCTCAACCATTTGGATTGCAGTATGGGACACATAATGTTCCAGAGGTTTTAATTAATGAGGGCTCGACACCCTGCAATCTGCAAGTGGGTTGCACACTTCTCCAGAAATAGAGTTTGGCAGGCCAGATCCCTCAGACCATGCCGTAGATCTTACAGACAACTGATGTCTAGAGTGATAGAATATCTGGGATGGAGTAGGCCTGCACCACTTTTTGAGCAGAATGACCTGACTGATATTTTGGACAAGGGACCCCAGGAGAACCCTATTCTATGATTCCATGTAGCTCTGCAAATGAGGGTTAATGCCAACTGGGAGACACTGGAGTTACTTCCAGCTGTGAACAAAATACTAACCAGTAAGTACAGTGTGTCAAGTAGTGACCCGTACTACCTAACAAAACATCCAACTCCTGAAACTTGGTAGTTCAGGCTGCCACTTCTACATCCAGACAACAGGCATACCCAACTAACCCCGCGGACAGAGATGACAAGCATTATGACGCTTGGGCTAGAAAGGTTTTCTCTGCGGGGGTGGAGGGGAGTATGGCCCTGAAATCAGAAAATGCTATGTGTGCACTAGCCAAGTTCACTTTCACATTATGGGATTGTAAAGCGATGGGGGCTGAACATATCCCTGAAGGGCAAGAACAAGACAGTTTTTTAAACATTGGGCCTCATTACACAGTAGGCCGTAAGGGTTTACCGGTACCGGTAAGGGCACTGGTACCGGTAAACCCTTACCGCCTTACTACAAGGTCCCTTTGCGGGACCCGACCTTAACGGCTGGTTTAGACCAGCTGTTAAAGTTGGGACCCACAAAGGGACCTTGGTGCTAATTACGGTACCGCAATTTGCGGTACCGTAATTAGCCCCTTCCCCATTCCCATTGAGCCCTATGGGGCAAAAATGGGAATGGGGAATGGCCATGGAGAAAGGGGGAATTACCGCTCCGCCAACCTCGGAATATGGTGGTAATTCCCGTCAACTGTGGGAAAGAAATGATGTGAAAATCCCTCCAGAATGGTCTCGACTCTGCGGACAGTATCAGCAGAGCAATGGCGGATAGCACTGTAACGCGCAGATTTGCCTGGTTGAGAAAGTTCAGATTTGCTCCAAATGTACAGTCTAGACTTCTTAACATGCCCTTTGACAGCATTCATTTATGTGGCAGCAAGGCTGACAAGAGCCTGTAGAAGGTCCAGACCTCCAAAGCTGCAGCCAAATCCCTTGGCGCAGCAATCAGACAGCCACCTACTCGCCCCACTGGTACAGCTTTGAGGGGCAGGTCCTTTTGCTACTACTCCTCAATTGGAAGAGGGTGAGGACTGTCGAATCAAAGAGGTCAGAAAAGATCCCCCCCCCGGTGGATGTGGAAGAGGTGCGAAGACTGCCCAGGCAGGGGCTGCTTTACTTTCAGTCGCTGAATCAGGTGCCTCAAAACCTCTCTGAGGTCTTACTCCATTAGACCCCGTTGGAAGGCAGATTCTCACAGCATCTGAAAGAGTGGCAGTGTATTACTTCAGATTCATGGGCATTGGAAACAGTTGCCCAGGGTTACTGCCTTCTCTTTTTATGAAGGCCTCGGGATCATCCACCGGGGACCAGCTCATTCAAAATTCCAGATCCGCTCCTAATGCAGGAATGTTTGACCCTGCCAGTGAAAGGTGCTATAGAAGCGCTACCTGTAGCGGAGAGGAACAAGGGTTGGTACTCCCCTTACTTTCTAATATCCAAGAAGGATGGAGGATTGAGACTCATCTTGGACTTAAGAGACTTGAACAAGTTCCTCAGGAAGGACAAGTTCAAGATGGTTATCACAGGTTCAAGACAGGTTACCCTGTCTCAGATACTTCAGACCCTCCAGCATGTTTCAGGACTCGATGGTATGATTGGACCTTCAGGATGCTTGCTTTCATGTGCCAATCCATCCCAAGCACAGAATGTACCTGAGGTTCACCGTTGGTGGTTCTTATTAACAGCTTCGAGTTCAGCCATTTAGGCTGACCTCTGCCCGAGGGTTTACACCAAGTGGATGGCGGTGATGGTAGCGAGTTTCGGGAGAGGGGGGGATTCACTTCTACCCCTACATGGACGATTGGCTGATCAGGATAAGTTCCCCAAACAGGCCCTCGAACATCTCAGCTCCACCTGTCGCTCGCTCCACAGTCTGGACTTCTCCCTTAACTACAAGTAGTCCCACATGATACCATCTCAAAGGCTCCAATTCATTGGGGCTGTCCTGGAAGCTTCCTTTGGGAAAAGCCTTGCCACCCGAGATGAGGGCTCAAGAAATTCTGCAGATGGTCATGAAATTCCAAAATGTCCAGAGTCTTCTGGCCTTCGATTTTCGGATGCTGCTCGGCCTAATGGCATCCTGCATTTTCCTGTGCCAGAGGCTCACCTGAGAATGAGATCCCTCCAATGGGCTCTCAGGAGTCAATGGACACAATTATCAAGGAAAAATGTCAGACCTCCTTCAGGTTCCAAGCAGAGTAGCACAAGATCTGCTGTGGTGGACCTACCAAGAAAACATTCTGAAAGTAGAACCTTTTTGGCAGCCATGGCCAGAGATAATTGTAGTGACGGGCACCTCACCCACGGGATGGGGAGTCCACACCAACGATCAGACAATCAGCGGTCATCTGTCGGAGTCCAAACTACACATCAATCTTTTGGAGCCGAGGGCGATCAGACTAGCACTGAAGGCCTTTCTGCCCTCTGTAAGGGGAAAGAATGTCCTGATAATAACGGACAATACAGTGGCCATGTACTACCTCAACAAGAGAGGAGGCATAGGGTCACTACCACTATGCAGAAAAACAATGCAGCTCTGGTACTGGGCAATTCAAGAAGGAATCTCTCTATTGGCAGTTCACCTAGCCAGAGAGGAGAACACGGCGGCGGATGCTCTGAGCAGGCAGAGCACAGTCTCCCACGTGTGAGAACTAGCTCAGGAAGTCCTTCAGGAGATCTTCGCCCTTTGGGGAACCTCTCAAGTAGATTTGTTTGTGACCAGTGCCAACAGGAAGTGCGAACTGTACTACTGCAGGGAATTTCCCCCAAGAGGAGCTCTAGGGGATGCATTCGTAGTGGACTGTGAGTTACGCCTTCTGTACGTGTTTCCTCCAGCCCCTGTCATTCCTCACATAAACAGGAGGTTCGGGAAACCCATGAACCTAATTGCTCCAGATTGGGTCAGGAGGATGTGGTTCTCTGACCTGTTGGACAGTATACAGTGTTTATATCAAATCCTTTATATTGAATGCCCATATCTCTAATATTTTATCTTGAAAACCTTTATAGTGAATGCATTTAAGGGTGCAGTAAAGGCTTAAATATTTTTGTGAAATGGTTGGTGGGCTTTTAGGGGTTGGAAACAGGGGTTTTGGGGGGCACTGCCCCAAAAAACAAAATAAAAAGTGCCTTCACTATAAAATTTTTCTAGATAAAATATTCGAGATATGTACATTCAATATAAAATATTTCAATATAAAGACATGTAACCCCTCTGGACATGTCCATGTGCCCTCCAATGCGTCTTCCACAAAGAGAGGACCTTCTCCTGTGAGAGGAGGGATGGGTTCTCCATCCAGAGGTCAAGACTCTCAACCTCCACGCATGGTTTCTTAGAGGTTGAGATATACGGATTGGGACCTTCCGGACGACGTAATGGAGATTTTGCTTTCAGCCAGAAGGCCAGCAACGAAGTCCTTGTACCACTGCCGTTGGAACAAGTTCTGCAGCTGGTGCAGGGATAATAATGTGGACCATTTTACATGCAGTACACCTATGCTGTAATCATTCTTGTTACACCTGGCTAATCTGGGGCTCCAGGTTGGTGCAATTTAAGGGTATCTGGCCACACTATCTATTTTTAAACAATCCTCTGAAGAGTTATCTTTCTTCAAGATTCCACTGGTTATACAATTCTTGAAAGGGTTGACAAATGTCTTTCCTCCGGTCCCCCTTCAAGTCCCGATTTGGTATCTCAACCTAGTTCTAAAATTCCTAATGTGTGCTCCACTTGAGCCTATCCACTCCTGTCCTTTAAAAATGTTGACCTTAAACACCATTCTTTTAGTAGCCCTTACATCAGCCCCTATGGTGAGTGAACTTCAAGCCTTGTCCTGCAAGCCTGCTCACACAGTATTGTTTAAGGGTCCTTCAGGTTCTACCAAAAATTATGTCTGCTTTTCATTTAACTCAAAAAATCATTTTACCCTCTTTCGATTCGCCACCTCATCCTCGAAAGGAAGAGGAGAGGCTACACAGGCTTGACCCAAAACATACACATAGTTTCTACATTTCCAGAATGTCTAAATTAAGACAGGATGATCAACTGTTTATTGGATATACGGGCCATAAATTGGGTATGGCGGTTTCAAAACACACCTTATCTAGGTGGACTTACCTTGCAATTTCTGAATACTACATTTTAGCTGGAAAAGATCCCCCTGAGGGTCTCAGAGCACATTCGACCAGGGGCATGGCTACTTCATCTGCCTTACAGAGGGGAGTCCCAATTCAGAATATTTGTTCTGCGGCCACATGGTCCTCACACCACACATTCACCAAGCACTATAGTCTGGACTCTTCCTCAGGCCAGGAAGGTGTTTTGGGGAAGGCAGTGTTACATTCTGTACACATAGGCCAATAGGAACCCCTAAATTCTAATTTCAAACGGAAAATTCTGACTACCTCCTCCAGAAATACAAACACTGCTCTGGGAGTCTATCATAAAATGAGGAATACGTGGGAGTACACAATCCATTCGAAGAACAATTTACTTACCTGTGGTAAAGTTCTTTCAACTGGATGTTCCTCCCACGTATTCCTCATCGCCCCTCTCAGCCTACCCCATAGTTGAATTTCCATGTTATTACGGTTTACTCCATTTCAGGGTGAGGAGCTGTCGGGCGTAGGATAAACTAACACGCGTACAAATCGGAACTGAAGCCGACGGTCGCTGCGCGCGCTTTTTACCATTGATGATGTCGACACCAAGACAGAGGCCCTCGAGGGACATCAAGTCGACAGGCATCGACGCACAGTGCTCCCTGCTGGAAAAGATTTCTGAAGTAGCTAAAGCTGGATATGGAGATATTATAAGATGAGGAATATGTGGGAGGATACAATCCATTCGAAGAACAAGTTACTTACCTGTGGTAACGTTCTTTCGACTGGATGTTCCTCACACATATTCCTCATCATATGATATCTCCATATCCAGCTTTAGCTATGATAAGATGAGGAATACATGGTAGGAACATCCAGTCAAAAAAACGTTACCACGGGTAAGTAATTTGTTCATCTCTTCCATGCAGAATTTATAGCTCCCTAGGCTAGTGGCGGCCCACGATTGTTTGATAAACTCGACAGCCGGTCCCGAAATGCCTGGCAGACTCCATCTGCACCCAACACCCTGCACTCCAGTAGAGGTAGTTGCTCCATCCTCATCAAAGGATGATAATTCCCAAACAGATCTGTCCAGTGAGGAATCATTCATGGGAAATCCAAGGAAAATTCCATCAGACCTTGAAACCAAGCTTGCAACTCACAGCTATGAGCTACTTTCACTGCCTCTGCTTTCTCCCGGCATATTTTCACCAAAGTTCTGGGCAACAGCATGAAAGGGGGGGAAGCGTAGTGTACTGCGCCTACCCATGACTGTAGAAATGTGTCCGCCGCTAAGGCTTCCGGATCCAGTCTACGGCTGAAGCATCTGTCTAACTGTCTGTTCAATCTGGATGCAAACAGGTCTGTGACCAGAGAGCCCCAAAGGGCCGCTATCTGCATCAATATGCTCCTGTGTAGCATCCAGTCACTAGATTCATGCCAATAGCGGGAGTTCCAATCCACTACCACATTCTGAACCCCTGGAAGATATTCCTCCATCACTGAGATCTTGCGGTCGAGGCTGTAATGCCAGAAGTCTTTCATAAACTCTACTAACATCCTGGACCTGGTGCCTCCCAGGTGATTGATATTTCTCACTGCTGAGATGTTGTCCATACTGAGTAGAAAACAACACTCTGTCTTGTCTCCTGCGAAAGCCTTCCCTGCGAATGAGCCTGCTAGGAACTCTAGGCAATTGATGTGAAGGATCAGCTCTTCTTGCAACCACTTGCTGCCTGTTTCTAACTTCCCCCATCTTGCGCCCTAGCGGGCTCTGCTTGCGTCCAACTCTATGACTAGTTCCGGGATGTCTCCAAAGGTCGTACCCCTGTTCCAATCCTCCATGTTTTGGAGCCACCACTCTAACCCTGACCTCCCTTCCTGATCGAAGGTTACCAGCTAATGGTACCCAGTCCCTCCTGGAGGTGACAGATCTTTAATCTCTGAAGCGCCCTGTAAAGCAAAGGTCTGTAAAAAATGCTTGAATGCAGGCACTCAAGAAGACCGGCAATCCTTGCCAGCACTCGCAACAATAGCATGGTGTTCGCTAATGCTGCTCACAACTCCTTTTTTATCGCTCACATCTTGAGTGCTGGGAATTGCAGGGTCTCCCTTGTGGTATCTACTATGAAACCCAGAAACTCCATGTGCCACCTGGGAACGAGCTTGGACTTCTCATGATTGCTCAGGAAGCACAAAGACCTAAGGTGCTGAGATGCCCACTGCACCTGATCTAATAGTGCTTGCTTGCTTGCATCTAGTTAAAGTATGATTCTCATGCCTCTCTTCCTCATGGATGTAGCTACCGGTCTCATAATTTTTGTGAAAGCACAGGGCGCTAAAGCGAGTCCAAAGGGGAGGCACTTGAACTGCCACACTTGCTCGCCCCATGAGAAACTCAACTACCTGCGGTGCCCTTTTGCGACTGGGATTGTCAGATAAGTGTCCTTCAAGTCTATCCTCACCAGCCAGTCCCCTTTCCGGAGAATGTCTCTGAGCCGGTGAACTCCTGCCTTCTGTAAATCAGCCACCCATTGAGTTCCTTCATATTGATGACGGTCCTCACTTTTTACTTCTTGTGGACCAGACACATGCTGCTGAGGAAAACTGGTGACACGCTCTTGCTGCGCTCTATCGCCCCTTTGCTGGCTAAATGCTGCAGTTCCCCCTCTAGGAGCTTGCTCTACTCCTGTGCGTGCACTGGCCGTCTGGTCTGGCCCTCTGTAAGAGCTCTGCAGTAAATGCCAAAATGAACTCCAACACTGCTTGAAGCAGCCAGGCGTCGCTGGAAAGTCTTCTTCATTCATGTCCTTTCTGAGGTCCCTGGAGGCCTTGGATACAAACGTAATCATTTTGGGATCAAGCTCCTGGGTCTCCTCTGCTTTCCCGGAAGCTCCGGCCAGGGGGGTATTCCGACTGCATGCACAGTCATTTCTTCTTCTCTTCTTTTCTTCTCAGTCAGTTTGCGCTATCTCTGCGCCATGTATGAAGCCAATCTTGCTGATGGCAACCAATCGTTAGAGCTGGGGTGCACAATCGATTCTGGATCGAACATGTCCGCCAGCTCGTCTTTGGGCTCTTTTAGGTGCTTCTCCTTTGTCTTTCTTTTCCCACTTTTTGATCTAAACATGGATTGTGAGTCTGATATATCGGACTCTGGTGAAGAGTCGCCATCCCCCATATTCTGCACCGCTGGGGAAGGTGGTAATAAGCTTGGCACGGTCGATCAGGCTTTCTTTTTGTCTCCTTCAATTGACCCGGGGGAGTCTAAGAGGCCTTCCTCTTACAGGTCTGATCTCTCCCCTTGAGGTTCTTCTTTATGAGGCTGACTAGAGGACGTGCTGTCATCAATATCAGTGCCTTTTTTATCAAGGCCATCCTCAATCAAGCACTCCGGTGCCTCCAATCTCTCCTGCATGGGCCACACCCCTTGGGTCACAGAGTTGACTAGGGAATCCCTTAATACCCTTTTAAAACTGAGGGTCAGATCTTTATCTTTGTCAACTAATACTTGATCTGGGCTTCCTTCACTCCCGTCATCTGACTCCATATTGTGAGTCTCAATAACGACCACCAAATGTACCTGGGTACCTGAACACAGCAGGGTGAATGGGACGTCCTCTGCAATGGTATGATCACTGAAGTCATTGCTGTAATGTTTCTGCTGAACTTATCTTTACAGTTCACTAGAGCTCGTGATTGCCAGCTGCTCCTTGGCTGGAGTCTATATGGGCTCCTAAGTATGGGAAGCACGGTGCTTTGCTGCACTCCATTCTGTTCACCGAAATGCTCAGCCTACTTTCTGTATCCTCTGTGTCTGGAGCCTTGAGCCTGCTGATCTGCGTGGCTTGTATCACCTGCAGGGTTCACTCAGTGATAAAGGCAGCCTGGCACTTGCTGCTACCCCGCTTTGATTCCGGAAAGTAATGTTTTATGAATCACCTGCCGGCCCGAGAGACAACCTCTACCTCCACTCTGGTGAAAATGTATGTGCAGCACACGCCTGTGTGAGCGTTCCCAACGCCTTGCACTTCACGTAGAACTATGAATGCGCGTGCAGCCATGGCAATGACGGTAGGCACCCCAAACCCAGCCGTGCCTTCTCGGTCCTAAATGCAATGGAGCGCGTCCGGTGGCTCTCACTGTGTGCTCGATTCTCACAGATCCGGCTGCGCCATTAACAAAAAGCTGACACGGTACAAGAAAATCTTTCTAGCCTGTGTGTATACAATGAGCGCCATGCGTGCTACTAATACCAATCATAAACGCTGTACATACACCTTGCAAACAGTTCAAAATACACAGTGCAAACAGTTTAAAACACACTGCCCATGACAGAGCATTCACAGTCTGGAAAAACATGCAATAAGTATTTGAAATAAGCTCCCAAATGATAGAGCAAGTAAAAGTGGCACTTAACATCGTGCAGAGCAGAAAAAGAAGAGGAAAGGACCTGGGAAGGAAGTGACTAATATGGCCCAGAGGTAGGAAATGGACTAATGGACTAACAGAGACCCGAGTTTTGATGGGATGCCCAGTTCAGTTCTGTTTTTATTGTGTTTGGATGATGGTACAAAAGAAAAAGAATACAAGTTTTGAAAAAAGCAAAGATTCAACCATGCTGAAGAGTAGTTTAAAGCAAGTTGAAGCATAATGCTTGCCTCCAGTCTTGACATAGAATTCAGTGGTCTTCAGAGACAATTGCATTGCCATTATCCATGCTGCAGTGGACATCACTTTATTTCTTAGTACCTGTCCCAAACACCATTGAAAACTGCCAGTTTTCTTGCAATGCTCCTTGTAAATAGCTAACACTAATTGTTGGAATGTATTTAAACATTAATACCTTCAGCTGCATCAAGGGCCTTAATGCCGGGCCCCTGGTGCGGTTACCGAATGATCAAGTCTACCAGCATGGGTATTATTGCTATTATCACCCTGGGGCAATGTCCGGAGAGGCTAATGTTTTTTGAAAAACGGACCTCGGCATGTGTGGGATTCGCAATGGAGGCTGTCATAGAAATCAAAGATGGGCTTCACAGAGAGCCTGTCTTCCAGTTCTATGATGCGTTAGGAACAGCTGGAGGAAGTGCCCAGCGAAGAACTGGAAGCTGAGGCCACCAGTGAAGGTAAGTTAGGGTGTGGTGTAAGGAAGGCATGGTATCAAACAGTAAGACAGACACAAGTGATCACAGTTCAAGGGTGTTTATTGAACTTCAATTGGGTTTGGAAAACACCTATCTAATCCTAAATCTAAAGATGGGAGCAAACGACGACCATCAAATAATAATAACGCACTCCAAGACAAGTCTGTCAAAATAAAAGGGCCTATATTAATAAACCTATTGCCAATCCTTACTTCTAATGACAAATAATGTGGGAAACAATGTTTGTGCAAAAGAAAAGTGTTCACAAAATGATGTGTCAGGATAGTCAAGCCATCGGCTTCCGTTCCACACATTTTCAGCATGGGACAATACAGCACACTTGAGCTCAGCACACTCTCTGGCTTCTCTAGCACAAGGATGCTGTTCAAGACTTTAACATCAGGGCCTTCTGTGCCAAAGTCTCTTTGCTATTCAAAGTCTCTTATTTCAGAGGGCCTGATGCAACACGACACATTAAAGTTCCTTTCCTCTCAGGATTTTCACTTATACAACTTCTCAGGTGATTTACTGTTCACCCCGGGTCCCCCTCCGCCAGGCTCAGAACCACTTTAACACAAAACCTTCAATTTGTCTTCCTCTGCTGGGCTTGGACCAAATTCATGTACTTTTCCAAACTTTCTCTACTTCATCAAAATCGAAGACTTTCAATTGTGCACAGGATTTAGGGTGACCCGTCGCAGGACCCCTTTGAATCACATTTATTTGTTCTCTTTCAATGGGTCTCCCTCCGCCAGACTCGGGCCAAATGTATCTACTTTTGTCACTTCTCAACTGGAAACCTCACAGATTCCTTCGATGGACCACCTGCGCTGTGCTGGACCGCACTGTCAAAAGGTATTGTAGCTTGCTTTAAAGTTCAATCACTCATCAGCAGTTCAACTTCACTTTCGTCTTTTATCACACACGTTTTAACAATGATCGTTCCAGTGCACGCCATACAATGTTGCTGCTTGGAACCCTGGCTTCAACAGAGATCGCTCTTGTATCGGTCTCCCCAACTCACTGGCTGTGTTGATTTCACTGAAGCACCTTTGTTATTGGAGCAAGGATGGTACCACGGTGGCTGGTGATTCTCCCTGGCTTGATTATTGACACGGGAGGGCCCCGGGTATCTCCGACACACAATGCAGGATTCTTCAGCCTGGTTTCCTGGTCTTATGCTTTCTATTCTCGAGGTCTCTGGAAAGTAATGGTTCCTTGTCAAAAAGGTCAAGGGAATTTCCCTCCTTGCGATCCCGTTCGGTTTTGCCGTCTTTACACTCTTGTTGAGCTGCCGTCTCGAAACTGCTGTTTCCTCATGTGCTTTGCCTCGCTCAGAGTGTGCTTGTGTGCTCTGCCTTTTATCCGTGTGGGGAAGTGTAATGGAAGTCAGGTGTGTGTGAAGGTCAATAATTGCCTGACCATTGTATTGGGACGCGTCTGGTATACGGCTCAGGTGTTAGTCTGTTTTCTCTCATAGCTGGTTGTCCATGAGAAAGTGTTTGCGTTGTAAAGGGGGGGAGGGTTAGGGGTGGTAGAGTTCCTAAATATCCTACCTGGTAGGATGGGGTAAAGGTGTTGCAAGGAAGGGGATACCGCGTCTCACCATCCGGTGTCTCACTCCCACTCCCTGAAGACCCCTCACCCAGCATAAGAAGAGGACTCTTGTAGCCATTTCTGAGGATCAGCGTTGGAGCCAAGTATCCTGTGTAGAAGAGTAACTGACTGAAGATCCATGGACGACTCCCGAAGAGGCCTGGCTTCCCTTCCTGTGTTTGGCCCGGTGAAGCCCTGCTAGACTACCTGATCTGCAAAGGCCCTCTGTGGTGCTTCAACCCTTGGACTAGTGGGACCAACTAGTCCCCAGTGGGATACCTCACCAGAAGCATTGCAGTTTATCGTTTTTGTCTGGAACTTCAGTGGTCACCATTTCATGCCACACATCGCCTCCCTGCCAAGTTTCAGCTTCCCAGCATCAAAGGATTCTGCTTTGAAAGGTCTTCTTCAACCGTGACTGGAGAGACGCCAGCTGTCGCCCGTGTGCAGTAGCCATCTTTGGATCTCACCTTCCCCCATATCGTTAACCTCAAGCTCTTTCTTTAAATGTGCATTGTAAATGTAGAATCAAAGGGGTGAGTCTGGTATTGGCGGGGCAGGAGGTTCTAGAGTCTTGGGCATGTCTTCTGGTTCTTTGTTTCCTGAACCAGCATGGTATAACTGTGAAGGTTGTCTATGATCCGCTTGTTGGGCTATGTAAGACGGGAGATCACTTCACTGATGACATATGAGCCGTGCCATCTGACCAATAGTTTATTTTGGCTGGTGGGGAGTGAAACCATCACCATGTGCCCTACTTGGAAAGTGCATAATCTGTTGTCTTTGTTGGATGTCTTCACCTGCCGTGTCTGGGCTTCTTGCAGGTAAATTCAGACTAATCTGCACATTTGTTCCATAAATTCATGTATATTTCTCACCATTGGATGGTGGTTGGTTTATTGGCTTTCTGGCCCATCCCATTTCTCCTGCATGCAATCAACACAACTACAACTCATCGCAAGGGTTACGGCCGTAAACCAACTCAAACAGCGAGTAGCCTGTAAATGACTGTGGTGTTTTTTTCTGGATAGCAAGTAGAGTCCAAGAGTCCAGGTTGTCCCAATTGTGTCTCTCTTCAGCAACCAGCTTCCTTAGAATATGCTTTAGGATTTGGTTGAATCTTTCCATGAGCTCATCAGTCAGGGGGATTGGTACATCGAGGTCCGTACGATCTTTATGTTCATCAACATCTTTATGTCCCCATCAGGTTTGACATAAAACTACTTGCTTGCTCAGTCAGAATCTCAGCCAAAAAGCCAATTTGTGTGAAGTACGGTATGAGGACCCTGAAGATAGCTTTGTTGAGTTAATCCTCAGAGGAAAGGCTTCAGCATATCGGGCTGCATAGTTGACCATTGCCACAATGTGCCGGTTCCCAACTCTAGAGGGCTTCAAGAAGCAGACTATGTTCATGCTGATTCTAAAGAATGGGCCTTCCATTATCAGTAGTGGTTGTAGCGGGGCTCGTGGTCCATTACCTGGGGATGTCTTTTGGCATATCAAACAGTAGTCACAGAACTGCTTGACTTCAGCGTATACCCCGGGCCAGTATAATCTGTTGAGTAGGGTCTTCTCTGACACAAAATGCTTTGCCGTCAGGATAAAGTGGGCCAGTTCTAGCACAGCCTTCTGAAATTGTCTCAGTACCAACAGTTGGTGGTAGTTGGTGCCTTAGCTCTTAGGATTTACATCAGCTTCATACAAGAGGCCCCTTTTGGTGATGAAATGCAGTGTCTTCAAGGTTTGGCTCTCAGCTTCTGACACTAAATTCTTCTGAGCTTGCTCTAGAAGCAGATACCTCATTTGGGATTCTGCAAACTCCACGGATCAGGGACCTGACAGTCTTCAGGACGGGGATCCCTCTTCTTGTTCTTCTGTCATGTCACCGAACCCAGCATCTGCTCATTTGGTAGTCTCTAGTGCTTCAACCTCCTTAATCTCTGGTATGAGGATCTTCTTGCACACTAATTGTGCTATGGTTTGACAATACTAGATGTGTTTTCCCAGGTTAAACAGGATTACCTTTACTTCCCCATGGTAATCTCTGTCGATGACCCCAGCCCTGACATCAAGCGAATGTTTCAGGTTCAACCCAGACTTTGGGCAAACTCTCCCATAGTTTTCCACTGGTATGCACTCCAGTCTGAATTAGGGCCTTGCCCCTTCATAGAATTGTGAATTCTTCATCCCCATATACTAATTGCAACCTGCAGCTCCAGGAGTTATGATAATCAGGACTCAGGATAAATTTGTTAGTTTGATTAACCTTAACATTCTGCATGGCAGTGGGTGACCTCTGTATTGAGGTCTGTGGGATTCCACGATGACACCAAGTGTCACAGTTGGCTTAATGAGCACTATAACTCCCAGTAAATGTTCAAGGTGTTTTATTGATTTCTTTGGCAGGGCGCTAGGGATGTGCCTCACTCTCATCCAAATGCAGAATTTTCCACCCTGGCCCAAGCATCTCTAGTCCTGTCCCTGGGTTAGTGTATAGAGACTCTTAACTACTACTATGTAATTTATGAAGAACTGTCAGGGATAACCTAAAGGCAACCACCTTCTCTGTCTAAACTCCCTCCTTGACTTTTTAAACCATCAATGTTGTTAGTGACTATAAGAATGTTACGGTTGTAACTTTCAGGCACTCTACCCAACCCAGTCTCCCTCTTCTCACGCCCATATGTTCCTCTCCCTGTCACTGACTGTTGTTCTCCTTTTTCTCCCACCACCTTCTGTCCCTAGTCTACCTATGGCTTCCTCCCTTGTCCCTCCAACCCCCCTCTCTCTCTCCTTCTACTACCTGCCTCCCCATGTCAATGTTATCATTCCCTCCTTCACTCTATCACTCCCACCTCCAGACTACTAATCCTTCCTTCACAGTCCTACTCTCTCCTCCCCTCTACTGCTCCCCCTTCACACTACTATTACCACTCCACACTGCTACTACCACTCTATCACACCTTCTTTCAAGTCACCCTAACTCAATTTTCACGAACTCTCGAGCACTCTCCATCTAACACACGCTCCCACTTCCCTTTCACGCACGCTCACCACACAATACAGCTTGTTCTCACCAACCAATACCTCACCTTTTCTCCAGTTTGCCATCACACTCCAATACACCAACAATACTCCTGCTGGTCTCTTGGTCTAACATGTCCTCCTTTGACCGCACCCAAACAACCCACAACTTCCAGTTTAATTTTGCCTTTCTTCCCCATCCTTCTCCCATTGGTTTACTGGCCTTGGCCAATCTGGTCCTGTCTTCACCTCCCAGGAGGTGTTACAATCATCAGAAGTTGCAAACAGTGGGTTAAGCCTATCCCTTTTCTCCACCTGGGGATTCCGTGCTACAACAACCTGACCCCAGTAAGACCGAATTCGTACTCCTGGGCCGCCCCCAAGGCAGGAACCAAATGAAAGTTGTCTTGACGAAATGTGTGTGGGCAGGTTCAACCCTCACCCCACCCACTTAGCAAAATCCCTGCACTTCATTGTGGATAGCAACATGTCTTTCCAACAACACATTACGAAAAAGGCTCAAACAGCTTGGTATTGGACCTCTATACTCCACAAGACCAAGGCCTTTCTCCCACCCAGGACTTGTATGGTGAAGTAACTAGTGACCTTGCAAATCCATGGGGGTAAAGTCCTCCATTCAGGGCTCCCAACTGCTCGCCAGGCCCCCTTCGAAGAAGCCTTGGCTCGCCTCATTACCAGCTCTAGGAAATTTTACATTACCCACACCATGCCCGAATTACACTGGCTCCCCATTCTGACTATGATTTGGTTCAAAATCGCATTCCTCACATAAAAGGTAACCGCCGCCTCTATGCCAGTCTACCTCATGGCCAAACTAAAAACATCAGGTGGCACATGGTCATTTCACAGTAAGACAATCACCAGACAGGAACATTGACTGTCTTGCAAGGAGATAACTAGGAAAAAGTCCTTCTCAAGCATGCTTTGGTCCTCTGGAACGACATCCCAATGACATACCAATGGTACAGAAGGCGCTATATAAATGCAAAGTAACATAACTTAACATAACAATCCAGACTGCTCCAAGTCTCTTGCAGTTTAGGAAAGAACGAAACATCTGGCTCTTCCAACAGCACGTTGGCGTAACTTATATTCTGTATACCTTGTGCACACCCCATTCATATATTTTCCTAGGATAATTATGACTAATGTTTACTTGATTACTTGTTAATTTCCTGCTGCCAATGTTTTGCTCTGATGCGTACAGTGCTCTGTTGCAACCGAGGCAGGTGTGCGCAATAACAATATTTATGAGGCTTGTGGAATCTGTTTAGATCACATGCTGTGCATAGACCAATATCTAGTGGAAGCTGTGGAGTATTACAGTAGTTGTTTTTGAAACTCGAAAAGGGACGTCAACAGGGCGTGCCATTAATACTATCCCTAGTGTGACGTCCACTGTACCCATGATCCCTCACGCGTCGAGGTCCCTCAGATTGTTTTTTTCTGCCATTCTAGATGGACGCGTATAGCGGAGTTCTGTCACGACCCTCGCCCAAAACCCCCCTCTGGCAAACCCATTGGCCAGGTGGAGTCAGGACTCGGGCCTCTATCCACCCGGTATTCCATGTGTCCCTACTGAAAACAATAGAACCCGGCACACGGATTGGGACACCACCTAAGCCCATACTTGTTGACGGACAACCAGAATTCGAAGTCAAAGATATCTTGGACTCTAAATACTCTAGGACCAAGCTATATTATCTCGTCGATTTGAAAGGATTTGGACCACAAGATAGATCCTGGGAGCCCAGTGAGAATATCCACGCACCACGTCTAATCAGGAAATTCCATCAGAACTTCCCAACCAAACCTGGGCCAGACAGAAGGAACACGATGGGAGGGGCCTTAGGGGCGAGTGCTGTCATGACCCTCGCCCAAAACCGCCTCTGGCAAACCCATTGGCCAGGTGGAGTCAGGACTCGGGCCTCTAGAGCCTGGCATCCTCTTCAAAAGCCCTCATGGGGCCAGTCCTGGCGCCTATGGCGCCAGGCTCATACACCATGAAAAACAATGTGCTTGGGAACTACTTTATTGTATTGTCAGCCAACATGGAGGCATCCACATAGCTTGGTTCCTAAGAACCAAGCTATGCGGTCTAGTGTTTTGGGTGTGGTAGCCTAGGGACTACTTTACCTGGACTATTTTGTTGGGGCTATTTAAACCACACCCGAGCAAGACAACACGCTTCGCGTTACTTTGCAGCTTGCAACGTGACGCTCAACGTGCCAAGCTATTCCCTCGAACCACGGAGAAGCAGAACCTGCAAGGGGACAAAAGGAACATCATTAGTGGCAGCATCTTACCTGCAGTCCTCATCTTTAAACACTCGCAGATACTGAGAACAGCTTCCTCGAATCTGCATGCCTCCCGGACAGAACGACCTGAAAGTGGAAGATAGAGACAACATTAAAGAAAGCAGTAGAGACATTTACAAATTATGAACTGCTCAAAAGGCTTACCTGGCTGGTCGCCTCTCGACTGGCACCACTCCGGACATTCTACTCGCGCTGAAGAACACCGCAACCTACAAGGAAGGAAAACACAGGTTAGCAAAGGCAAGACTTTGCAGAACTGCGCATAGCGCTTACTTACCGCATCATAGCGCTCTTAATGCGCCATCATTTACCAGCGGGGCTCAACCAAGCCAGTTCGCCGCGCTGAAGCTCCGCATACCTAAGGGAGAAAAAAGAGACATTTTAAACAAAGAAAGGCATGCAGGATAGCAACAAAACTAAAGAACAGCAATAAGACCTACCTGAACAATATCAAACGGGCCGGCGTCAGTGAAGTAACTGGACCGCACTCGCCCAAGAAAGACAACGTGCCCCTGCAAAGAAGGCAGGACGGAGAGCACGCCTAAATCTACCACAAGGTAAGGAGAGGGCGCCAGAGGGACTGAAATCATACAGGGGTGGAGGTAGGATACTTACCCCAGTCGGTTAGTCTTGAACACCGTCCTCCTGTATTTTCAGGCAGAACCTTCCCCGCAGACCACATCAGTTCAAAGCTGAGAAGCATACCAGCGAGTAACCCGGCTGGGTGGCGTCTCTGTGGATACCAGGTGAGCGTAACAAGTTCCTTTTGGCATAAAGCCATTGACTATTTACAATTAGCGATAGTATTTCTTTCTATCCTTTCACCGACCTCTGAAACACCACGCTGGTGAAGACAGAGAAACTACCCATCGAAGACTACTGCAACAGATCGTTCGGCCTTGGAAAGCCATCCCGGGCCTCGCCCCAGACAGTAGGGAGAGAACGGGGGAGGCCATTTTAGGATGCATAAACTCCCCTTCCCACACTTTGTTCGCCCAGCTGCCATAACCATAACATATAATTATGGATAATACACCCTTTACATTTTGCCCCAAGTGTAACCGCAAATTTCCATGGTTTGACAAACACTTAGTTTGTAATTTGTGTCTTCCAAAGACCACGTCGAAACTTCATGTCGAGCATGCAGGCTCTTCAAGCCAAAGAAAATAAAGGACCGCTCCACAAAACGCTGGACAGGCAGCTCGGGCCATGGACGTGGAAGGCGCCTTTAGCAATGGCAGCGACCCTGTCCTCTTGGACGGCGAGGGCAGCGAAGTAGCTCCAGCTACTCAAGCGCAGGCCCCCGACCCCGTAGGACAGGCAGGCGGCCATGTTGTGGGGACTACACCTGGCGGCGGTAGTGACCCACATCACTAAACACACAAGCCTGAGTCAAGACCCGACACATGGGTCGAGTGATCGACAACGATCGGCACCAAGGGAAAGGTCCACTGAGTCCCAGGCCTCTGGACAATCTCGCTCGAGGTCGCCACACGACAGGGCCCAACCGTCGAAAGATGGCAAAGGTGTCATTTGAAAAAATCCCTCCGAAGGTCGATCGTCTGCGGACAAGACCTTGGCCCTACCCGCAGCCGAGATTTAACCCCCGGCTTCAGATAAGGGGACAGGCCCCAAGAAGTCAGTAAAACACTCCTCTGGGCTCCAGGGGGTGTGGAAACATCACAAAAGACCTCTCAGGGACAAGAGACCTCAAAGGGAAAAATCCAGGCCCATAGAAATACCTAAAGATTCTAGGCCTATGGTGATACCTCCCACTGATGAGGATTTAGGACTTTTCCCCCAATCTGTGGTCATTCCAAGTATGGTCTTCTCAAGATGTTGACAGAGTAATGACAGTAATGAGAAGAATGACCTTTATGGCCATTTTTTACGAAAAACCCTGATTACTTTCAGAGTTTCCACTCAACCCCCCCCCCCCCACCACGGCCTCCTCTGGTTCACAGGCCACTGCGTTACCTACTCAACCCCCTTCTAAGAAATCTCGTTCAGATGTACCTTTTCAGAGTACAGTCATAGATCTCTATGACCCTGAATTAGACCAAGAAGATCTCTCCATTGTTAAGGCATCTGACCTTCAACTTATTGATGAGGATACAGAGGACCCTTATTATGGGAATGACGTGGACCCAGAAGCAGACCAAGAGGTTAATATGCACTCCATAGAATCCCCTCTTAACCAAGACACTCCAGTGGTCGATTCCCCTATTGATAATCAACCTCTCCTCAATGAAGTACTAGGCAAGGCAGCTGAACACTTTCAGATTGACACACAGGAGGTACAGGAGGATAGAGACTTTGCAGAACAAATCCTGGGGGACATTAAAACAGTGGCCCAATGTATCCCGCTACTGAAATCAGTGAAGCGCAGAATTCAGCCATCCTTGGAAGCCCCTAATCTCACACAGCCGTAAGCCCACGTGTGGAGAAATTATTCAGACCCGCTCCATCAGACCCATTATATATTAGAGGGCAACTAAAACCAGACTCCTTAGTTGTGACCACGACTAGAAAGGGAGCAGGCACTCCCCTTGCTTCCTCCGAGACTCCACCAGATAAGGAGAGCAAAAATATCTATGCCATGGGCAGAAAGGTTGCATCCTCTGCTGCCTATCAAACCAGGATAGCGAATAATGCAACACTCTTGGCTAGTTACCACTGCCACAAGTGGGAAGAAATGTCTGCTTTACTTTCATCTGCCCCAGAGCCACTCAGATCCCAACTAGCACAAGTGGCTGCAGATGGGATGGCTGTGTCTAGCTGTCTCCTTAAATCTAATTTAGACGCGGCAGACAATGCCGGTAGAGTCATTGCAGAGGGGACCGTTATTAAGAGGCATGCATGGCTGCGCCAGTCAGGGTTTAGACCGGAAACGCAGGCCACTCTTATAAATATGCCAGTGGAACCTAACGTGCTCTTCAGTAGGGCTGTTGAAGATGCACTTAAAACAGCAAAGGATGAGTATGACACTCTTAAATCTTTAGGTCAACTCACTAACAAGCCTTCTGGACAGAAAGTGAACGGACAGTTTCGCCATTTTCGAGGCCAAAATTCTCATTGAGGATCCAGCTACAATCAGGGCCAGAGTTCCTCCTGGGGAAATAATCAAGGCCAACCTTCCAGGGCTATCCCAGAGGGCAACGCAGAGGTCGTGGTCGGGGCAGAGGCCCTACTCGAGGTGGTACACCATCTCAGAGGAAGTGATATTCCGCTCCAGATGCCCTCCCATGCTTCTCCAGTAGAAGGACGCATTTCCAACTTCACCCATGCATGGGAGGGAGTCACCTCAGACAGATGGGTGCTGTCCACAGTAGCAGGGGGCTACTGTATAGAACTACTTCAACGTCCCCACAACCACACCCCATGACAGAAAATCCACTCAGAAGAACATCAGTGAATCCTTCTAGAAGAAATAGCCACACTTCTATTAAAGGATGCCATAGAAGTGGTCCCGGCCAACCAGGTAAACGGGGGTATTTATTCATCTTACTTCGTTGTGCCAAAGAAAGATCTAACAATGTGCCCAGTATTAGATTTGCGCCCTGCAAACAAGTATGTCAAGCCACAAAAGTTCTGCATGACTACGCTACAAGAGGTAATCCCTCTACTAAAATAGGGGATTACATGGCAACACTGGATGCCTATTTTCATATTTCAATGTTCCCATGGCACAGAAGATTCTTGCGTTTCAAGATAGCTAACAAGCACTACCAATTCAAGGTGCTGCCCTTTGGAATAGCCTCTGCTCCAGGCGTATTCACATAGGTACTGGCGGTGGTGGCAGCGCACCTGCATAGGGATGCAATCCCAGTGTTCCCTTACCTGGACGACTGGCTCATAACAGGGGAATCACCCCCGATTTGCAGACAAAACATTCAGAGAACAATCAACCTTCTCTTTCAATTGGGCTACTCCATCAACAAGAAAAAGTCAAGCCAAGCACTTCAAAACAGTTCCTAGGAGCTGTCTTAAACACAGAGGAGGGATGGTCTTTCCTTCAGAGGAAAGAGTAAAAAATGTGTTACTGCAAATACCACATTCTCAGGCCGGCCGCAAAGCATTGCATTTAATAGGCATAATGGCATCTTGCATTTACCTGGTTTCTCACGTGCGCCTGCCCATGCGACCCATGCACGAGTGGTTGGCGCAACAGTGGCCTCAGGCAAGTGGTCAGTGGGACGATCTAGTGGTCGTTTTGCCAACACTTGTACAAAATCTTTGCTGATGGACAAGAGAAAACTTAATGAAGGGGAAACCCTTCTATGACCCAGAGATACAGGCGGTTATCACAACAGACGCCTCACTGGCAGGGTGGGGGGCTCACTGCCTTCACCACACAGCTCAGGGTCTGTGGTCTCCCACTGTAGCTCAGAACCACATCAGTCTGCTGGAACTCCTGGCATTCAAACCCCATTTAACAAACCTATCTGTGCAGATCCTAACAGACAGCACTACAGCAATGTTTCATATCAACAAACAGGGGGGTACACGTTCTCCAAATCTGTCCAGACTTGCACAGCAAATTTGGAGATGGGCACTCAAACGGAAAATGTCCTTTCATCACAACATGTTCCAGGGGAACTCAACGCTCTAGCAGACTCGTTGAGCAGAGTTCCCCTAGCAGAGGAACATGAGTGGCGTCTACACGAAGGAGTCGTAGAACACCTCGTCTCTCAATGGGGTTTCCCAACTATAGACTTATTCGCCACAAGTGAAAACAGTCAATGCCCAGACTTCGTGTCCAGGTTCCCCCAGCCAGGCTCCAATCCAAGGGGAGCGCCCTATGGATGAACTGGTCAGGGAAATTTGTTTACGCTTTTCCCCCAACACCTCTCATGAAGAAGGTGGTGAACAAGATACACAAGGAACCAATGACGCTTATCCTAGTTGCTCCTATGTGGGCAAGACAACCATGGTACCCACATCTGCGCAAGCTTGCGATGTGCGATCCCATCAAACTCCCGTGCCAGTACAACCTACTCACCTAGCACGATGGACTAACAGTGCACCCACAGCCGCACTCATTGAACTTGGCAGCATGGCTCCTGAGGTCATAGAGTTTGGGCATCTCAACCTGCCTCAGAGATGCATGGATATCTTGAAAGAATCAAGAAAACCAAACACTAGGCACTGTTACTTTGACAAATGGAGAAGATTTGTAATTTGGTGCCAGCTAAAAAGGTCAATCCCATAGAATGTACTCCATCACACATTCTAACTTATATGCTCCATTTGCTAGATGCAGGGTTAGTGTTTAACTCCCTAACATTCCACCTGGCGGCCTTATCAGCCTACACGACCTCTCATGTACCAGTCACCAAAGCATTTATGGAGGGGATAAAGAGACTACACCCTCCAATTTCTAAACCGCCCCCAGGATGGGACCTCAATGTGGTACTCGCTAAGCTCATGGGACCCCCTCTGGATCCTATGCACAAGTCTAGTCTCAAACACCTGACTTATAAAACTGCCTTCTTAGTGGCTATCACTTCCATAAGAAGGGTTAGTGAATCCAAGAGTTGTCAGTGCAGGATCCTTTCTTTGTTGTACACAAGGACAAACTGGTTTTATGTACTCACCCTAGGTTCTCACCTAAATTCATCTCCAAATTTCATGTAAACCAATCAATTGAGCTACCGGCTTTCTTCCAGGAACCCAACAGTTCAGCTGAGATAAAGCTTCCCACACTACATGTGAGGAGAGCGGTCCTCTACTACGTAGACAAGACCTCAAGAAAAACAGATCAACCATTTGTCTCCATAGCCAGGCAGAGAAGGTGACCGCATCTCTAAGAATGCCATCTCTAGGTGGATAGTCAGATGTATCCAACTGTGCTATTCCCTATCAGATAAAACACTGCCTTTTACGCCCAGGGCTCACTCCACAAGGGGTACTGGAGCCACTCTGGCATTCATTGCAAATGTCACCTTAGACAGTATTTGCAAGGCAGCTACTTGGAGCTCCGTTCATACTTTCACTCAGCGCTACTGCATTGACTCCTATTCCAAGACAGATACGCAAGTGGGACAAGCGGTTCTAAGACATTTATTTGCTCATGAACCTTCTCACATCCCACCTCCTTCTTCCACCGCTCGCTAATCTATGCACAGCATGTGATCTAAGCAGATTCCACAAGCCTCAGAAGGGATACATTACTCACCGTAATTGTATTTCTGGTGCTTGTATCTGCTTAGATTCAAATGCGACCCCCCTTCCTCCCCGCAGAGAGAAGGCGCATGGATGCTTATGAGCTTGTCTGATACGTATCTGCTTGGATACTACTGTACTCACGGTACACCTCATGCTACTTCATGTCAGAAAAAAAAACAATCTGAGGGACCTCGACGTGTGAGAGATCATGGGTACAGTGGACGTCACACTAGGAATAGTATTACTGGTACGCCCTGTCGACGTCCCTTTTCGAGTTTCAAAAACAACAACTGTAATATAGCATGTGAATCTAACCAGGTACAAGAATCAGAAATACGATTACAATGAGTAATGTATCCCTTATTATTATTATTATTATTATTATTATTATTATTATTATTATTATTCATATAATTAATAATAATAATAATATTAATAATAATAATAATAATAATAATAATAATAATAGCACACACACATTCCTATGTTCTTTTGACATCCCTCCTCCATATTAGTTTTCACAAAGAATTCAACTATTTTTGCTCTCAATAACTTTGCAGATGTGAACTATGGTTGGCACTATTGGTAAAGGTATGTTTTATTTGTTAATAAAGCTCATATTGTTTTGTTTTTATTGTTGTACTTTTATCTGTATGCCACTGTCCGGGTCTGTGCTTTATAAATTATTAATATCAAAATAAACCATGAGTATGACATTGATAGATCCAGGAGGTAGTGCAGGTCTAGTGTATAAGGTTAGGATGGGATATGGGGTTGTTTTGTGAGGGTGGGTAGGAGAGATTCAAGGAAGTTTCTACGTGGGTAAGTATAATTCTCAAGGCACAATATTGTAGCAGGATAGACCAGCTGAGTATCTCGAAGGGAGAATATAAAATGCAGCAACATTTTGTTTTCTGTTTGACACTGTTGATATTCTTTCTTACAGTGATATAGCCATATCCAGGACACTTCCAGTCAGTGTGGATACAGTGGCAGTTGGCCTGGTGTCCAGCGCTATTGTCTACCCTCTCTACCTCTTCGTGTCATTTGTCTTCAGGATGGCACGCAGCAAGGTGAGAATTACCGGCACATTTAAAGCGCACTAGCACCTCACAGGGTATTCCTTGCACCTAGCACCTACAACTGAATAGTCTTGTTAACATCACTCTTTTCCTGAGGGTGTTGTGGACTATGAAGGATGCTGATACCTGGCATTTGGCAGAGCAGTTGTTCAGTTAAAATCTCCGACTTGTGTGTCCAACAGACATGCTACTTTACATATGTATCTGTGTGGTGGGGGCAAGCATATTGAGGTCATGTGGTTCTACAGTGCTGTGTTACAGATGGCTTTAAGAAACTCATAACTACAACATATGGTTCAAGGGATTTTATTTTCAGATGTTGTGAGTGATTGCCGGACTGTGGCATTAGCTGCTGGGTAGAATGACTGAAAGGGTTTTCTAGCTGGTCCCTCAATCTCTCTGAGGCTCTTTCCACCTTAGCCCAGGCTTCTCTGACACCAGAGTTCAACTTGAGCCCCAGAGATAGCCACTGTACTGTGGGAGGGCCTAATGACCCAGGCCTTTTCTGTCTGACTCCCTCTGGAACTTCCTAACCCATCTCTAGTTTTTCCAAATTGATGAGCTTTCCAGATGTATAGTGCCTGGAAGTCCTCACTCTCTCATACTCCTGTTCACACCTCTACATGATCTTACATCTCCATGTTCTCTACTCACCTCTACTCCCTCAAGGATCTTTCTTGCTTCCTGCTCTCCCCACCATTCTCCTCTCACCTCCTACTTCCGCCAGTCTTTCCCTCCTGTTCTCCCTCCTCATCTCCTATGTAGCTTCTACTCCCTCCAGTCTTCTCCTCCTATGTTCTCTCCTTCTGCTCAGCTCCTACGCTGCCTCTTCCTCTTCTTCCCTCTTTTCTTTCTCTCGCTTTTTCTATCCTCCTACCTTTTGCCTCCTCTATCCCGCGGGTCTTCTCACACCCCTCTTTCACTTACCTCTAGTATCTACTGCCTCCTACTACCCCATCTTACTCTCAACTCTTCCGTTCTCTACTCTACACTTTTCACTATTCATATCCCCACTGCCTCTTCCCTGCTTCTCTTACACTCGCTCCGTCCTTTGTGGTTGCTTATCAACCATATGTTTATATGCTGAGAGCTGCCTGTACATTTCAAAGCTGTCTGTGGTCCAATTCGCTACATTTTGAATCATACAGCTTTGTGTGCACATATAGACTGCATGAAATAGTCAGAGCTCTCTCTATGCATTCTGAGACATTTGCGTATGCTGTAAATGCATTGGTGTAGCCATCTGGGAACTCTATGTGTGTTTGCCAAGGTCTGTGTACAGTATAAACATGTGTAAAAGAGTTTGTAGGTCCTTTCACTGTATTCTGAGAGGTTTATGTGCGCCCAAAAGCTGTATTTGATCACCTTTGAGCCCTATATATATATATGCAGTACAGTGTGTGTATATACCACTTGAGGCGATCAACACTGCCTGTGTGTGTGACCTGAGGTCTAGACGTTTAAGATGTATAAGATAGTCAGAGAGCCTGCGTTTGTATCCCAAATGCTGTGTGTGTATACAGTAAATCTGAGCAAAATGGTTGGAGTCTTAAATGAACATACTGACAGTAGTGTGTACACACCTAAACATTTTGTTGTGGTTTACAAGCCATATTTCTTAATCCTGGCAAATTCATTGTTCTCCATCATGGGAGCTTCATTAATATTGTTAAAGAGTGAGGGCAAGACCTCGGAACACATTTTTATTACAGAGACAAAATTCTCTCTGTAAGAATAATAAATTAAAACCATTTCATAACCATTATCGTTATGAAATGAAAAAAGTATATCTGGCCAGCTGGGACTTGCAGATTTCCAGTTTTAAAGCAAATGCAGACATTTTTCCTTCATAGCTGTCTCTAAAAACTACAACCATAGAGGAAGAATAGCTATATACGCGACAGTAGGTAGTTTAAATAAGGTAGAGCAGAAAACAAAACTCTGTCGCTTAATGCTGTAGACTTCCCATCCCAGGTCCTACCATACACTCTTTAATTGTGACAGCGACCAGGAGAAAGGGCCTTGTGCCACTTTCTTCATCCTTCCCAGCTCCTCCAGATAAGGAGAGTAGAAGAGTAGCTTCATGTGGCAAGAAAATATTTTACACCTTAGGCTATTACATCAGAGCCTCTAGCTCCATCACACTTGGCAGATAACATCAATCCTTATGGGATAGTGTGGAAAAGATGGCAGAATTCCTACTGGTGGATGAGCGCCAGGATGTTCACAGTGTTCGGCCCACAAACCAAAATTCCTGCTTTACTATGCCAGTGGTTTAAGAATTTTTAGAGGGTCTGAAGAAACTGCATTCCCCCATGAAAAGGCAATCACCTCCATGGAAATGTCTAGCGTAGAAGATATCTTTTCTGGTAGGTATCACTCCAGCCAGAAAAATTTGTGAGATTCAGGCTTTATATTCAGAGGTATCTTCCACTGTGTTTAATAATCAGAAGGCAATTCTTAGGACACATCCTTCCTTTCTACCGAAAGTAATATCAAACCTTCACATACATTAGTCAGTTTCTCTTCCTACCTTTTTCCCTAACCCTCCCTGGCCAACAGAGAAGCCCCTTCACATGCTGGATGTGAAGAGAGCCTTCCGTTATTGCCTTCACCGCACTGATGATTTTAGAGCATCTAAACAATTTTTTTTGATTTATGGTTCAATTAACAAAGGTCATCCTGTTTTCAAAAGAACGAAAGTGAGATAGATAGTATCTTGCATTTTACTGTGCTAACGACAGGCAAACAAACCCTTGCCGGATATGCATAGAGCCCATTCAACCAGATGGAAGCAAGGCACAATTACCATGGCTGATAATGTGGTGGGCCAAGCGTCATTTAAGCGAAAAGCACCAGTTCCACAGATTATACTGGGTGGTAACTGTCTGGGGCCCAGGTTAACGAGGGCCCCGGGTTGTTACCACCCAGTACAGCCTGTGGAACGGGTGCAGGAATGTATTTTGTATCAATAAATGGGACGCCTCGCGCCCTGCCGTTCATTCATACAAAATACTTAACTAAGATGGCCACTGTGAAGCTGGAAGACGGGGCTCCAAGTGGAGCCCCTCCTCTGTTTCCATGGTGGCCTCGGAGACTGGAGCGGTGGCTGAGGTTGATCTGCCGTCAAAAGAATACAGTGAGTGGGGTAGAGGGGTCAAGAGGGCAGGGAACAGTTACTTAGAGAAGGGGAGCGTGAGGTTAAGATGGCGGGGAGCAGCCATTAGGTTGATTGGAATGCGAGCTTGAATCATGGGATTCAGCCTGCGATCCAAGCAATCTGATTGGTTGGATGCCCTGCCCCGGGTGCTAATAAGAAATATGTTTGCTTGACCACATTATTATCACATTCATGTCATTGTAATCTTCTCAGATTTTCCTGATGGTTTTATCTCTTTCCTTTCAATGGTTGTATCCACAGGTTCTCCTCACTTCTTGCTCACACGCACACACTCCTTGTTTCTCTGTCTCTCTTGCTCTCTGTCTACACTCTTTCCCCTGATCTTATTGGTATCTCCCTCTTCACCTATCTCCACCCTCAATCTGCTCTCCCTCTGCCTAAACTCTGCTTCATGATATTACCTCTCCCCTCAATCTCTCTCCACTCTCCCTTCCCTGTTTTGATTACTCTCTATCTCCATCTCCTGTCTCAGCCCATCACCTTCCTCCTGGTCTCCCTTCTCTCCAACTCTCCTCACTCCACCACTACATCTGCCTCCACTCTTCCCAGCCTCCTGCTTCTCACTCCTCCCCTCTCTCGCTCTTTCTCTCTTTGTCTCTCTCTCTTCCTCATCCTCCACACCCACAGCCTGTCTCACAAACTCCCCTGTCTATCCTCAGCTTTGAATTCAGTCTCTCACAATCACAACCCAATTGGTACCACCCTCTCAGACGCAACACCTTACCTTAACTCTCTTACAGTCACCCCACCATCGTTCTCCACTTGACACTCCCTCCTCGCTAGTCTCTTGGTCTACAACTGCTCCTGGCCTTCCCTGAACACTGTTCACCCTTTTCTACACTAGCTTGCCTTTTATAGCTCAGCCTACTTCGTTTTGGAGTTCCTCTCGGCTCCCATTTCGCCTCCATGTCACATGCTCCCCATAGCCAATCTCTGGTTAAGTTGTTCCCCTGGTGGTTGGGATTTTCCTGGAAGGGTTTAATGGGGCTTCTAGCCCCTCCCCTTTTCAGTTCTCCATTTGTGTGGTGGCAGCTGTGTGCTCTGGCTACGCATGTTCACTGTGGTTCTCTTCATGTGCTTGTAAGGTTTTTATCCTTCTGGGTATAGTTTGGATCTCTATGTCTACCCAGCAGTCTCTTTTCACTTTGTGTTTTCTGTTGCCCCGATGTTCCCCTGCGGTCCGTCTTGGGTTGGTGGGCCAGGTGTTGGGTGTCTCATGGTTTTTGAGCAGTGAAAAGCTCAGTCTGTTACATTTCTGAGCTCAATTCCATTCCCCTGATTCCAATCTGGCTTTTCCTTTTTGCCCCCATGAGCCTTCTGGTAGTTGCAGTCCTGAAAAAGAGGAAAAAGGACAGGGCCAGGACAGAGGCTACTAGGTACAGTGGCATGAACAGTGCTACCAATATCCCTGCAAATGTTCAAGCACTCTGGGACTTTAGGGACTAGTTTCCCTGTGGTCCCCACCTTTCTTTAGACCGGGTCTCATCATTAACCCTGTCACATTTTCCACCCTTTCTTCCAAGTCCCTTTCCCCTTTTCCCCAGCTGTTTACCTGAGGGTATTGTGACAGTCTGTATGATTATTTCTTGCCTTCCCTATGTTCGACCTGGAAAGAGAAGGGTTTGAGTGCCAGGAACCATTGTAGAATACAAGCATTTTTTCTTTGTTGGAGACAATACACAACAGGGATGCGTGGTCAATGATTAATTTAAACAAATAGGATCTTAAACTGTCTACAGCCCACTCGATAGCCAAGCATTACTGTTCCACTATGGTTAGTTACGTTCAGAGGTAAAGAGTTTCCAGCTGAAATACATAATACGCCTTTCGAATGGATTGTGTCCTCCCACATATTCCTCATCTTTGATACTCGTAAGTCTGCTTGCAGCTTGCTTCAGAAAATTGTTTTCATAGTGTCGGTTGCTGTGCAGCATCATGTCGTGGCCCTCGATGGCCTCCGTCCCGTCCTCAGCCGTGACGTTGACGCTGGTATAAGAAGCATGAGCAGCGACTGTTGCCTCAGTTCTATTTTTGCCCTTTCTCGCAAGTTTCGGACGGTTCTTCACCTCAGTGAATTCTAACTGCGTTTCTTCTACAAAGTCGAATGATATCGACACTGAAGACAGGATTCAAGCGGTGCTCTGATTGTGGGGCTAAAATGTCCATAACAAACCCGTACCTAATCTGTTTGTGGTGCCTAGGGGTTGTGAGACAGGCATGGTATCAAGAGATGACACAGACAACAGCGGTTTAAGTTTTAAACAATAAAAATCTTTATTTAAGGTCAGGATGGTGTAAGGCCTAGCTGCCCTATCTCTAATTTGGGAATTTTCCCTCAAATGATGCAACAAAGGAAACTCTCAGTCCTGAAGTCCAAAACAAAAGGCTTGCCCTCACATCTAACCAAACACAGTGTGGGGATTTTCTTGTTCAACAAAAATAGTGTTCAAAAGTCAAATGGAAAAACAGAGGTCTGCTGGGGCTCTTCTTTGGCTTCCTTCCCCCTGTTCAAAGCATATTAGATCACAAAGTTCAACAAGGGTTCTCAGGTTTCCCTTCCACAAAGTTTAAACACCTTCTGGTTTACAATGTTCAGTGGCTTTCTCAGGGTTCCTTTCCCCGAACTTTAAGCACTTTAATTCACAAGGTTCAACAACTGTTCTCCAGTATTAAACAGGACTCTGGGTACTCCTTCCCTTCCCAGAGTTCAGAGTCTCTTGTCACACTATTCAACAGGGCTCTGGGTTCTCCTTCCCAGAGTTCAGAGTCTCTTGTCACACTATTCAACAAGGCTCTGGGTTCTCCTTCCCAAAGTTCAAAGTTTTTTGCCACACTATTCAACAGGGTTCTCCTAAATCACTTTCGTAAAGCATTTTATCACAATATTCAACCACAGGTTTCTTTTTCTCATTAATTACTTTCATAGCTGGTTGGGGCGCTCTGGTCTAGGTGCAGTTGATAGACCACATGGTCCACCCAGTACAGGTCACGCAACCATATGCCCTTATCTTTCCAAGCTCTCCTTATTGTGTTTCACTCATGCAAGTTCTCTGTATTTCTTAATTCCTTTATCTGTTTTGTAACAATAGCCTTTCTTTGGCTCCAGTTTACATTGCTATTCCTTATTTTGTTCACACGTCATTTTGCACCCATTTTCTGCTGCACAGTATCCTTCCTTGATACTTGCAAAGGTTTGTCCATTGTTCTGAATTTTTCAAACACATGTCTTTCTTTCTACATGGTCACACTGATACAATGCTCCATACACTTTAACTTTCCTGCACTCCTTTGCATCATTCAGTTAATTGTTCGCTTCTACATTCAATTGTCTTCTTGTTAAGGCTTCTCGCCTTCGTTTGGAGACTTTTGACAATGTGCTGACTATCCAGTCATACCAGGTTCCTTAGCGAACTGAAACTCACTGGTCGCTCTGTGGGTTCTTGCTGCTTCTCCGCTTCCATAGTTTCTGCCCATAGGCACTCCTGGGTCGTTTCTCCACTCAGAGGGTTGAGCACTCTGAAGCTGTCAGTAACGGGCCGCCTGCTCACACAGCCTTCTTTCACTACTGCTGTCAGCTCCACAGAGACTCAATTCTCTCGCCACGCTCCCGCAGATTACTTCTCTCTGCTTCACTACACCGTCTTGGCATTCCAGTTTCTTCTGCTCTACGACAGCTCGGCTTGGCTTCCTTTCTGCTCCTCTCCCAACGCCTTCTGTTTGCTCTTGGGGCTTTCTCCTTTTTATACAGCTGCCAGTCAATAATAGGTTGCAGATGCGAGGTATCAGAATCAGTTGCCTCACTTTGCCTGAACCTATTAATGGTACATGTTTGGTTTTAGTCATAGTATTGCACCATAGTCCTCTTCCTCGTTTTAGTACTATACTGGTGTTTCCTAAGGGAGTTATGTTTTACTCTTTAAGACTTCTTCCTCGTCCCAGTACTTGGTGTATTTTTAGAGGATAGGGTAGGAGTGGCAATATCCTATAAAACTGAGGAAGAGTAGGGTAAATCTGTGTTGCGAATGGGGGGATACCATGCCTCGCCTTCAGGCACCCTTTCCCCAATCCCCAAGGACCCTCCACTCAGGTGATCTTCCCTCGCTTGTCCACCCCCAGGGTAGGGATCCAAAAGCAATGGCTCTTCCCTGGCCACCTGAACAGAAGATCCCTGGGCGTTAGATGTGAGTACCTTCAGGTTTCTCACAGGATGAACAACAGAGTTGATTTCTATGTCTCCTTTCAGGCAATGACAATGAAGGCTTTTAGAGAGAGGAAGGGGAAACTCGTGGCAGGTAGGACCCCTTCAAAATTCCCTTCTGTTACCCCCTTAAAAAGGAGGTCTTCAGACGACTCGAGGGATGTTTCCCCAGAGAAAAAGCACTCAATACACCGAAAGTGCTCGAGATCTAGACCTCGACACTTGTCCTCCCTTAAAAAATCAAAGAAGAGGCACCATAGATCGCCATCGTCTTCATTCTCCTCTCCTGACAGACAAATCAGTTTCCTAGGTAAGTCTGCGTCACTTGCTGGCTGGGAAAGATTTCAATAAAAAATGCTGGAGGCCTTTCAAAAGGCGGTTCTGAGTGCCCCTCCGAATGACCCAAGAAAACTTCTCAGCCAACCACGTCTGACAAGAGCAGCAGGGTGCCTGTTGAGTCCACTTGTTGCGCGCCAAAGAGCCCGGGAGGTGAGTCTCCTCGACATGTGTCGAAGGAGTCTTCATCTCGACATAGGCAGAAGTCAAAATCTTCCTTCTTGATTACTTAGAAGGTACACATACCTGGGCCCTCGAAGCACCTGTCGAAGCCTCTGTTGAAGCCTGTTAAGCCATCAACACCATTAATGACTTTGACACCTTTGACATCGTCAGAGCCATTGGTGCCTCTGAAGATTTCAAAACCTTTGGTCTGCCTAAATCTGACTTTTTTCAGGACCATGTGATCCATTTTTGAAGAGGAGGAGCAGAAGGATCAAGATGTCCCTTTTGGCTATGAGTAAGGTACTCCTAATGTACGTCAAGAACTAGTTTCGGAGGAATCCAGAATGAGGAATCTGGTTGAGACATTGAAAGGGGCTAGTCGCTTAGACACTTCGCCTGAGGCGGAGTTTACCAACCCAGATGTGTCGGGTCATTCTGACCCTTCTTACAGGTCAGTGATGAGAAAAGCCACTGAGTACCTAGAATGAGGAAAGCCAATAGCCATAATAGAAAAGGATGATCTCACTGACATCTTTGAAAGTGGACCCCGAAGAGAGTCTGTATTACCCTTTCATACTGCATTGAGGACAATGGTATTGGAGAGCTTACAAAGAAATACAGAGCTGCCTCAATTGACCATGATTTCCTTACCAGCCACCATGGACGTTAATTGGGGGTCACCATGGGTCGCAGTTGTGACCCTTGGGCTCTCCCTCGCTACCCCTGTGGTCTCCCAGGCAACCCCTAAAAACAAACAAAATATATTCTTTTTTAAACGGAAACTGCAGAGGTGTACATGTGTATGGCCGGGTTCCACCTTTGGTCCAGCATCAACTTGATTGCAGGTCTTTTGTTTCAGATGGGTTGGCATTAGAGGAACATTTCCGAATAGCTCCTGACAGTGCGTGTTTACCAGGCTTTCTACAGAAGAGTCCCATTTTGACTCTCTAAAACTAAGATGCAACTTCAATTAAAATCAACCCAAATAATAATGAAATGGGAAGATGTTTATCTGTACTGAAGAGTAGAAATAAAAGAGGAAAATTGAAGCAGCCTCGCAAAGTGTTATCTGGGATGAATATTCTAAGGTAAGGGGCTGCAAACTGTGGCTCTCCAGATGTTTTGCACTACGAGTGCCATGATCCCTCACCATTGAGTATTTTGGCTCTGGCAGATGGGAGTTGTAGTCCAAAACATCTGGAGAGCCAAAGGATGCAGATCCCTCTTCTAAGGGAACATTCTGATTATTGTTGGACACTCTGTGTTCAGATTAAAGAGGATGTGTTTCACAGGAAATTCCAGAGAGATGACTAGTGTGTATACAGGAAGAGCAGAGCCACCCTTCCTCGATTTAGAAAATGTTCCCGAGCCTTGCAATCATGTAATTACCCTAGACTTGGTGGGAATGTGTGTTGACAAAGGGACTATGGTTAAATACAGTAAACTATGCAAAGCACTTTAAAAGCACTAACGTGCATTTAGAATAGAAGCCAGTGCAATGCCGGGATCACTGTACAGGTGAGACCCCGCGTCCTCTGACTCATAGTCATACAGGCAATTGTGGATACACTGATGACCCATAGTTAAAAAGCACATCACCACCTGCCTCCTGGTGGCCCTGTGTCACCTATATCCAGTCTTGACGTTTTAACCAGCAGGCCTTGGTTCTATGAGACTATATGCTGGGGCCCATAGGCCCATGGTTATAATTGAAGGGAAAAAAATGCAAGTTAATGTACAGAAAGTTCTGTTGGCTTGAAAAAGCCAGTCGTAGATACAGTTGGCTCTCATGACCAGGGGCCAATTGACAAATATAGAAACCAAGCCAGAATATGATTAAAATACTTGAAAGGCCCAATAACAAGCTCATTCAGATAGGCTTTTTTGTTTTGTTTTTTAAAACGTAAGCTGCAGAGTGGAAGTACATGTGTATATTTCTCATAATTAATAGATTCTCAAACCTCTCGTAATTAAAAGCTTCCCAAACGTTAAATGCATTTAAACCCCAACAGTGGAGGTGGGGGATGGGCGTGGGGGAATGGCGAGGTTTGTTTCGTATGAGTATTTCAGCAGCATACGCGATCTGAAGCCTCGGTCTGCAGCTGGTTTCAACTTTCACCCTGTCAGGACTTTTCTACTCAGCTTCCTCTAGCAGCGCTGGCGGGCCGTGTTAGCAGCAATCACGCATAGGAAGTGAAGGACACACGCGTGGTTCAACTGGTGTAGAAGGTATGTAACTGAAACTCTCCCTCTTGCCCCTTTGGTCCTTAACCCTACAGGAAGCAGGGTATCTTCTGACTTTTTCTTCTAATGGGCAAACTACCTACAGAGTTCCCGAGCACACAGCAGATTTAGGACTCCTGCGCTCTGCTTCCTTACATACTTGCTGGCCCGGGATGGAAAGCTAGCACCTGTCTGGAGAGCTTACTTCTTAAAAAGGGACGTCAGCCAGGTCCCTCCATCAAAACCAAGAATGGCTATCAACACTGATGCCCACTTTGACAAGGCACTGAGCGAGTGCATCAATGCCCAGCCCACCGACTCTCAAGGGACAGAGAAACTGCTAACCAACACTGTGAGCAAGGAGGAGAATGGCTTGAAGAAATCTTTCTCAGTCAGCATGTCCAGCAAGAGGTCTATGCACATGGACCAGAACGGCCATGGCATGCTTTACAAGTCAGTGTCTGCCGGGCAGCTCGAGTCGGCGCTTCTCTTGCCCTCCAGGGTCAGTCTGGACAGGGCATCCTCCACAGCCACCGCCAATGCCCAGGAGCAGGGAGACCTAATTCTGGCCATATTCTCCTGCTTCTGCCCAGTGTGGCTAGTGAACATCATGGCACTAATCTTTTCCATTATGGTAAGTAACAAGACACTTACCCTCTCCTTATTATAGCCACAGCATGATTAAATCCTTTAAAAAATAAAATCATCAGGAGCTGTGCGTTAACCCTTAAATGTGGCGGTAAAGCTTTTATCGCTGCATTTAAGGGCTGGCCCAATCACGAGTTGGGCCCTGCCAGGAAGCATTCACCTCCAGCACTGAACTGGAGGTGAATGCTCTGGCAGAGAGGGCATTTTCGGTGCTAATAGCGCTCCCAGCACCATTGCGTCCAATGGACCCAATGGGAAATGGGACGTAACCGCCTTACTGCTAACGTTGGCGGTATCCCAGCGCTATTACCGCTGGGATACCGCCAACATCCTGATGAGGCCCAATGTCTCCGCTCCAACATCCCACTTTGGACAATAAGGATATCCTTTTTGTTTAGTTTAAAAGCCTTCTCTTCAGTGGCTGCTTTTGAATAAAAGGTGCAACCTTTTTATTGTGAACACAGTACACATTATGTTAATTCCTGCTCCTCGGCTTATGCCTTTTTGCAAATCTGTTTATGCTGTGAATTGTTGACATGCTGATGGAGGCAATTTTCAAACGCGAAACAGTGAGGCAGCGCGATCTAAACATTCAAATTATGAATGTTGTTTGTTTGTTTGAGCTGGATACTACACGTCACTTCTGGTTGGTAAAATTTAAGCAAAAATGAAGCTGACTTAATTGTTAGGAGCTACCATGCGGGCATTGTGGGGGTGTTTAGAGGAGAGAGATGAATAAGAAAATCCAGGGATGGCAGGAAAAATAAATAAAAGTAACATGTCAAGATAATTAATTCCTGCGGGGTCCTTTTTGTTTCTCACTCCTTTTCGGGAAAGCACTGTGTTATACACTTCAAATGCAGCCTCTGCAGAATGCATGTTCTCTTCTTTAACCAGAAACATTTTCTAGAATTAAAATGTAAGGGGACAAGAGTCGCTGCTTCGCTGCAGCGCCAGGAGACATGCAAGCGATGTCGACTATTGGTATGCAAAGAAGATTGCTTAGTCTTCACTACAACTACTGCCACATGGGTGTGCTTTCTGCAGATACAAGTTCCATTCTACACAATTGTGTAAATTGAAATCAGTAGAATGAATGGCGTAACACCAAATGTTGGGGCCCCCTGCACAATATGGTAAGGGGTGGCTGGGATTTTCATGGTAAAAACCATTTAAGTAAAATACTTGGTCATGGCTTCTATTTGTTATTCATTTGCTAGTTTTTACTCGTCAGTGGCACGTTAGCAGCACTGAGGGAGGCAATACTAGTCATTGTGAAGGCAGAATAAGTCTTTGTTTCATATATGGTTCTGTAGTACCACCCAGTCAATCCATATAGGTGGTGTTTTAGTTCCACCATTCTAGATTTTTTCTCATATAGGTCACCTCCATTCTTTTTCATTCATTTAAGCACTATAGCAGTACTTACTGAGCCTATATACATTTGGCTCATTAGAGTGGCATTCACGCTACCATTATCTTGCCATATTTAATTATTTAATTTGGTTTAATTAGCACTGCGAGTGCTTACCCCCTGTCCCTGCACCCATCCTTGGCTTGTTAAACACATCAATGCCAGAGATAACAATGATTCATACACTAGCTGTAGCCTGCGTTAGAGATATTGGTTACCCTGTTACAAGTACTGCATTATGTATGTTTTACATATAGTCCTCACGTCGAATCTGGAAAACGACATTCCTCAAATGTGTGATCATGGACAAATCACACCACTCTCTGTGCCTCTGTTTTTATATCTGGCTGAATTAAGAACGCCTAGAAACACAGGCGTTAGACACACCTGAAGGTCATGTGCCATCACTTCCTGTGATGTCACTTGGGGGTGGGGTAAATTACATCACTTCCTGTGATGTCATCAGAGGTCACAGGTCGTGCAATGCCACTTCCGCTACCCCTGGCATTTTGGTGAAATGACCTCCCTACCAGACACCCAAAACCAGAGAGTCTGGTGGTGCAGGCAGCAACGTCGTCCTGAAAGGCTTCAACCTATCTATCTATCCCACAAGATAGGGATGGCAAAAGAAATAACTTGGTTAAAAGGGTTTTCAGTGCAGGAAGTATGGCCCACAAATCAATTAATGCAACGTGTACCCTGGCCAAGTACACCCACAGCTTGTGGGATGTTATTGCTTCAGCTGTGTAACAGATCCCTTAGGGCGAAGAAAGCAAAGTCTTTCTAAATCTGGTACAAGATGGCAAGGATGCCATGTACCAGTCTCTACAATCTGGCTTAGACTCTGCAGATTCTGTCATCAGGGCGATGGCAGCCAGCCAGGGGTGTTGCTAGGTCTGGAAAAGACCTGGGGCTACGATGATATCGAAACTGTTGGGACTGGGGGCTAGCTAGCCTTTGGCTGTAGCTCCTGATATTCTATCTGGGGCTACAACCAAAAGACTAGGGGCTACAGCTCCCTGACCCCCCCCCCCAAGCAACACCTCTGCAGCCAGCACAGTCGCCAGAAGATTTGCATGGCTTAGTAAGTCAGGCTTTGCACCTGAGTTTCAAGCTCACTTAATGGATATGCCATTTGATGGCTGCCAGCTTTTTGGTTCAAAGGTTGATGAGAGCTTGGAAAAGCGACAAGGTTCCAAGGCTGCAGCGAAAGGCACTAGGTGCGGCAATTCGCCAACCAAACCAGACCCAAGGGTCCTCCCATGGATGGAGAGGTTTGCCCCTTAATTTTTACTCATCCTTCACAAGGGGATGGGGCCGAAATTCACAGAGGGGCCAAAGGAGAGCTCCACATGGTTCCAGAGGTTTAGGGGGTAAAGCTTCCCTCTCAACCTTCAATGCTTTGCCCTCAGCCGCAGCAGCACCTTCAAAACCCCTCTGAGTCCTTTGCCCACAAAACTGTGGTGGGGGCAGGCTGTCTCAGCATCTGGAGAATTGGCAGGGCATAAACTCTGATGCTTCGCCACTCCAGACAGTGGCCCACATCTACTGCCTTCCATTTTTAAAAAGACCCCCAGATTGTCCCCTGAGAGGCCACTCTGTGTCATATCCGGATCTGTTCCTCTCACAGGAGATCTTAACCCTGTTGGAGAAAGGTGTGATAGAGTTTGTTTCTGCAGCTGAGAGGGATCAGGATTAGTACTCTCCCTTACGTTCTAATACCCATGATGGACGGAGGAGTGCAACCCATCTTGGACTTGATACCCTTAAAGAAGTTCCTCAAGAAGGACAGGTTCAAGATGGTAACTCTTTCACATATCCTTCAGATCCTTCAACTGCAGGATTGGTTGGTGTCATTGGACCTTCAGGATGCCTACTTTCATGAGCCCATTCATCAGAAACACAGAAAGTGCTTGAGGTTCTCAGTTGTTGGTTTTCATTATCAGGTTTGGGTTCTGCCATTCGGGTTCACCTCTGCCCTGAGGGTCTTCACCAAGCTTATGGTGGTGGTGGCTGCAAGTCTAAGGAGGGAGGGGATTTACATCTACCCCTACCTGGACGACTGGTTGACCAGAGCTTGTTCTCCCAAATAGTTACAGTGTCACCTCAGTTGGACTTGCCATTTCCCCACGAGCTGCACTTCTTCCTAAATTTCAAGAAGTCAGATAAGGTCAGGCAATTATTGACCATCATACATACCTAATTTCTAATACACTTCTCCACATGGATAAAAGGCAGAGCACGAGAGCACACTTTAAGTGAGGCAAAGCACGTAAGGAAACAACAGTTGCAAGATGGCAGTTTAACAAGAGGAGAAAGACGGTGAAACAGAAGGGGATCGCAAGGAGAGAAATTCGCTTGACCTTTTTGACAAGGAACCGTTACTTTCACGAAGCCTCGAGAATAGAAAGCGTAAGAGCAGGAAACCATGCTGAGGAATCCTATATTGTGTGTCAGAGGTACCCAGGGCCCTCCCGCTTCGATAATCAAAGTGGGGAGAATCGCTGGCTGCCGTGTACTGTCCTTGGCTTCAACAACAAAGCAGCATCAGTGAAATCAACACAGCCGGTGAGTTGGGAAGACCGATAAAAGACCAGTCTGTGTTGAAGCCAAGGTTGCAAGCGGCAACATTGTATGGCGAGCACTCGAACGAAAATTGTGTGAAACACATGTGATAACTAACGCAAGTAATGTTGAACTGCAGATGAGGGATTGAACTTTGAAACCAAGACACAATACCTTTGATAGAGTGGTCCGGCACTGCGTGTGTTCTCAATCGAATGTCTCTGTAAGGTATCCAGCCGACATTTGGCAAAACTGAATGAGTGGCAAAGCATTGTGACTCGAGGTGGTCCTGCGACGGGTCAAGCAAAATCCTGTGCACAATCAAAAGTCTTTGATGTTGATAGAGTAAAGAAAGTTTATGACAAAGTAGATAAAGTTGGTCTGAACCCGGCAGAGGGAGATCAATTGCAAGCTTTGGGTTAAAGCAAGTTTTGTGTTACCATACATACATTTTTCCGAGCCCGGCAGAGGGAGACTGATTAAAGATTTTGTCAAAGCAGATCTGATCCCAGCGGAGGGGCATCAGGAGTGAAAAGTGAATCACCCGATAAATTGGATACATGAAAATCCTAAGAACATCGTGTTAAAGTGGATCTGAGCCCGGCGGAGGGGAACCCGAGGTGAATAGTAAATAACCTAAGAAAATTGTGTATATGTGAAATACAAAAGGAAAGGATCTTTATTGTTTGTTTGTTGCATCAGGCCCTCTGAAAGAAGAGATTTTGAATGGCAAAGAGACTTTAGCACAGAAGGCCATGATGTTGAAGTTTTGAACTGCACCCTAGTGCTAGAAAAGCCAGAGACTGTGGTAAGCTCGAGTGTGACGCCTTCTCCCGGATTGAACACATGGGGAAAGGAAGCCAGCGGCTTGAATATTCTGACATATCATTTCTTGAACACTTTTATTTATTCATTTATTTATTTGTATTGCGCCAGTAACTCTCAAGTCTCGGGGCGCAGAAACATGGACACGAGGTACGATAACAATTACTATGAGACAAGACTCAACGTACAATTATAGATGAGAGGTCTGTTGAGAGTAGGGGATGAGTTCAAAATATGGGTCTTCACTAGTTTATGAAAGCACACATAGTTGGCTTCCCTTCTTATAGTGGCGGGGAGGTTGTTCCATAGGCCGGCGGCTAAGATTGGGAAAGATTTCCCTAAGCCAAATTTGGCTCTTGTGAGTGGCTATTGTAATCTTTCCTTGATCTGATGATCTGAGCGTGCGATTGGGTGCATACAGGTGGATTTTGTTTTTTAGGTACTCTGGTGCTTTCACATGGATGCATCTGTGAACCAGGGTCAGGGCCTTAAATTGAACTCTATTAGCTATGGAGGCATTTTCTGTTAGACCCTAGCATCAATGTTTTCTTTTGGATAACATTGTTCCCCACACTATTTGTATTTAGAGGTAAGGATTGGCAATAGGTTTATTAGTATAGGCGATTTTATTTTGACAAGACACCACTATGACTGCGTTATTTTTACTTTGATGGTTGTAGCTTGCTCCCATCTTTAGATTTAGGATTAGAGAGGTGTTTTAAAAACCCAATTGAAGTTCAATAAACACCCTTGAATTGTAGTCACGTGTGTCTGTCTTACTGTTGATACCATGCCTTCCTTACACCTCTTAGAATGCTAACACTTAAAACTGTCTTTTTGACGGCAATAACATCAGCCCGCAGGGTGAGTGAGCTGCAGGCTCTTTCCGCCAAACCACCTTTTACATCCTTCTTGAAAGTCAGGTGGTATTGAGGGTACGTCCTTCATTCTTACCTAAGGTGGCATCTGAATTGCACTAAGCACAATAAATAGTGTTATCTACCTTTTATCCACTACCTCACCCCTCTAAAGAGGAAGAGAGATTGCACTGTTTAGACCGTAGAAGGGCTTTAAGTTTTTACATTTCCAGAATGGCAAAAGTCAGGCAGGATTACCAACTCTTTATAGGCTACTCAGGCCATAAATTGGGGCTAGCTAACACTAAGCAAACTATTTCACTCTGGATGATCTTGTGCATTTCATAATGCTATTCACTAGCCTGCAAAGTCCTAACTGATGGCTTAAGGGTGCTTTCCACCCGAGGAGGGCCTACTTCTTCGGCACTTGAAAAAAGGGTGCCTGTGTAAGATATCTGTAAAGCTGCAACTTGGTCATCTTTACACACCTTCAGTAAATACTATTGTCTTGACTCTGTGCCAGGTCAGGAGGCCAGATTTGGCAGAGCAACACAGGTTTCAATCCCGGGTCCACGCTTAGAAACCTCTTCAGTATCAAGCGCATTATAAATAACCAATTATAATTATACTGACTGCTTTGGGAGTGTATCAAAGATGAGGAGTATGTGGAAGGACACAATCCATTTAAAGAACAAATTATTTACCCCTGGTAATGTTTATTCGACTGGATGTTCCACCCATGTATTCCTCGTCACCCTCCCATCCTTCCTGTCTTGCTTGCTGAGAATGTCATGTGTTACACCTGCTTCTCTTTCAATGTCTGGCTTGCCCATTAATGACGGCGGAGCATGGAGAGGAAGAACTAGAATTGAGGCAACGGTCGCCGTAGTGCTAATTATACCAACGTCAACGTCACGGCCGAGGACGGGATGGAGGCTGTGGACACTAAAAAAAAGGCATGCAGACATACGAGTATCAAAGATGAGGAATACGTGGGAGGAACATCCAGGAACCACCGGGAACATCCAGTCGAAAGAACATTACCAGGGATAAGTAATTAGTTCCTCTCCTGTATTTGAGACAGCACTGCCAGACTAGTTGTCTTTTGAGTAGTTTGATTTTTACTGTATAAATGATCAACAGCCTGTTTGGTAAACCTACAAGAAAGGCATCCGTTTGTAATATGAACTCCTGGGGGAAGTCTGGCATCATTAGTACTAGGGCTTGACTCAACTTGGCTTTTAGTTGGTCAAATGTCTCTTGTGCTGCATAGTCCTAGGTGATCTGATTGGCCTAGCATATTGCTAACTTGTCTGTGAGGTGAGTAGCCAAGGTTGACAGGTTTGTGATAAACATTCGAAAATATCCACCAGACCTAAAAATGTTGTTGTTGTATGTATGCGACGAACATTTTCAACAGTTTGTATTTTGGTTTCTTGAGGAAGTAGGCAGCTGTTCCCTGCTTGGCACCCTAGATAGTTGACAGTGTTTTGTGCAAGGTGACATTTCTCTGGGTTAGCTGTTAAGTCTACAGCTCTGTGGCATTCGAAGACTAAATACATGTGGTTCATATGATCCTCCCACATGTAACAGTGTATAACAGTTGTCCAAGTAGGCCCCTGAGAAGTCCCAATATGGATTCAGGATTTTATCTATACAACATTGAAAGGTGGCTAGGGTACTATGTACGCCGAATGGTAAAACCGTGAACTGAACAGTCTACATTTTTGTTTCTAGGTGAAGGGGTACCTGCCATTACCTTTTAGTCAGGTGCAGATTTGACATATAATTGGCGCTCCCCAAGGTCTCTATGAGTTCATTTATCCATGGTATAGGATAGGCATCAAACTCTGAAATCCCATTGATCTGGCTGAAGTCAGTATGAAACCTGTAGATCTGTATAAGTGATCTTGTTTTGGCATAAGTACTAGATGTGTTTGCTGTGTTGACGCATTTAGCTTATTTTAAATTTTGCAGTGTTGATGCATTTAGCTTATTTCAAATTTTGCTGTGTTGATGCATTTAGCTTATTTCAAATGTTGCTGTGTTGATGCATTTAGCTTTGTTGCAATCATCTTCTGCCTATCCTTACCTCTCTCCCATCCTTTTTCGCTAATCCCCCACTCCAGTCGCCTGTTCCCTTGCCTGCCGTAGCTCGCCCCCCCATGCCGCTTGCTTGAGATGTCTGTCTCCCCCCTCCTGGTGTCCCCTCCTCTCTCCTCTCCCCCTCCCTTCACTGTATCATTCTTCGCACTTATCCTATCAGAATTGTCGCCTGACCTGTATCATAGCAGCTTGTTTGTCTTCTCCCTCCACTCCCTCATTTGTTCTTCCTCCCTTTCCCCCTCCAGCACTATCTGAAATGTCGTCAGGCCTAGTACAATAGTTGCTTGTTTTGTTCTGCTCCTTCTCCCTGCTCCCCCCCACATCTTGTTAAATTCTGGCACTACCACAATTGCAAGTGCCTAAGATCCCAGCCGTCCCCAGATTCTGTGGTCTCAGCTGCAGCAAAGAAGAAGTTGGCCAATCCGTCCTCTAAGTCTCTGGTTCCCCCGGATCAAAAAGGCAAGAAGCTTGACCTCATGGGCAAGCACATTATATATATAGCCACCACCACAGTTAAAGCTGCAAACGCCACTGGCATGCTACAATAGAGAGCTATGGTATAAGCTGGGCCTAATCCTTGACTTACTCCCTGACGACAAAAGACAGAGGTCCTAGCTCTATTTTAAGAAGGGGAGGTAGCGTCCGATCATGCCATCACAGTGGCCCTGGATGTGGCAGACTCAGGCTTTAGGCAGATGGGTAATGGAGTGGCTCTGAGAAGACAAGGATGGCTCAAGTTCACAAACTTCAGGCAGAATGTGCAGTCCAAGGTCGTCGATATGCCCTTCGACTGGGAGAAGCTGTTCTGCAAGGATGTGGATGATACGGTGCAGGCAATAAAGACAGACACAGAAACGGATAGGTCCCTGTGGACCCTCCAACAATGGCAAACATTTTCCAGACGAAAGTTCAGACCATCTAAAGGCTACCCAACATTTTCCTACAGCCAGCCCTCCCGCTCTTCTTCTTAAGAGTCATATAGAGGCTTTTGGAGGGGGAGTGCAACGCAGGTGTCGTCCACAAGCACAGGCGTAAATGCCAAGCAAGCCTAACCAGCTACAGAGTCTGGACCCCCACATTCGCACGCCAGTGGGGGGTGGCCGCTTAACACAATTTGTCAAGGAGTGGGAAAACAACACCACCGACGAATGAGTCCTAGACATAGTGCGCCAAGGGAACAACCTGGAATTCGAGCACATGTGTCCACACATTCCTCGAGTGGCAGAGAGGGAGCTGCATATGGAACAACTGCTGCAGGAAGTGCAGGCAATGTTAAATAAAGGGACGATAGAACACGTTCCCCCTCACAGCCGAGACGCTGGAGTATACTCCAGATACTTTCTAGTCCGAATGAAGTTAGGATGTTGTTGCCCAATCCTCGACCTGCAGAGCCTTAACAAATACCTAAAGTCTCTAAAGTTCAGTATGGTCACATTTCAACAGGTACTCAACTGGCTGGAAAAAGGGGACTTCATGGCAACACTAGAGCGGGAGGTTGCCTACTTTCACATTCCCATACATCCAAAGCACAGAAGGTATCTATGCTTTGTTTCCTTGGGCTGTCATTACCAATTCAAGGCGCTTCCCTTTGGGCTAAAATTAGCACCA
The DNA here is from genome assembly GCF_040938575.1 of Ambystoma mexicanum. Taxonomy (NCBI): domain Eukaryota; kingdom Metazoa; phylum Chordata; class Amphibia; order Caudata; family Ambystomatidae; genus Ambystoma; species Ambystoma mexicanum. The sequence continues at coordinate 331,040,828 of NC_090924.1, read as the reverse complement.
AGAGTGTTCACTAAGTGCCTGTTACCGGTTGCGGCCCACCTGCGCCTTAAAGACATTCATGTCTACCCATACCTAGATAACTGGCTTGTTCGAACCCCTGCTCAAGAGCAGGCAGCACAGCACACAGAGGAAGTCATTCACCCCCTAACAGTTCTAGGGTTTTCCATCAACTATCCAAAATCCTGCATGGTGCCATCACAAGACGCAGTGTTACTGGGTGCCGAGCTCAACACAGTGGCATCCCTGGTGTTCCCCTTCAGAAGAAAGGGCAGCGTCCATTCTGGGCAAGGTCAGTCGGCTGACAGCAACAAAGGTCACAGGGGTCTGCAGCATCAAGTCACTTCTAAGGATGATGCCGTCCTGCATTCCCATGATTGCGTTCTGCTGGCTCCAGATGAGGCTGCTACAAGAATTCTTGGATGCCAGGTGGCTCCAGGTCACAGGCAAGTGGACAGACAGGAGTCCCCTCAACAAGGAATTCAGACGATCTATTTGTTGGTGGGGGGGCGCAAGCACCTCACCGAAGGGGCCCCGTTCAAGACCTGCCGTTTCAAGTGACAGTCACCACGGACGCCTCCTTGGATGGATGGGGGGCCCACACCAGCCTATCTCATGGCAGGTGGCTCTGCCGTCCGGAGGAGAAGACCCTGCATAACAACATCCTAGAACTACGGCCTGTGTTGTGGGCTCTAAAATCCTTCCTACCGCTTCTGCAGGGGCAAGTGGTGAGGATTTTCACAGACAATACGACTACAATGTTCTACATCCGGAAGAAGGGACAAACCCGCTCTCCGGCTCTCTCCATGGAAGCACAAGCCCTATGGCATTGAGCCATTTTTCACAGCATGTTTCTCATACCTTTCCATCTAGCTGGCATCAAGAACATGATCGCAGACTCGCTCTGCAGGGAGCTGCGATCCTGCCACGAATGGGAACTACAGCAAGGTCAGACATTGGCCCTCATTACAAGTCAGGCGTTAAGGGTTTATCGGCGCCGTTAACCCTTAACGCCTGATTCACACTTTAACGCCTGCTTTTTGCATTCTCTGTCCTGACAACCCATTCTGTGACCCCATTGACCTTTTACACAACTGTCCGTCAACAGACTGGTGTACACTTACCACATTTTGCCCAGTAACCCCTGTTGTCCCAAACAATTAAAATAACCTCAAATTAAAATTAAACATGTATTAAAGACAAATATGATTTGCCAGTATTGGGTCTGTGGTTTCAAGTAGTTACCCAGTTTGAGGGCACTTCCCTATCTTTCCTTAGACTTGGTATCGTTCTCTTTCACGCTGGCATCTTCCACTCCACCATAGTGCAGTGGCTTAACAATTGGTTTTTGGATCTGCCTCATTCCCCTAGCATATAGCATCTTAATCTCATTATATCTCCTGCTAGACTATTTTACTCTACCAGAGTGCAGGTGCTGAAAGTTCTCTTTGTTGTATTCCTGATATTCAGGATTTATCCCATGTCAACATCTTAATTGCCTTCTCTTTCTCACTGGATTCTTGCACTCCAACAGAGGACATAGGCTCAAGGATATAATTCTTGCTTAACCGATGCCCAGGGATTTGCCTCTGTCTTCTAATTTGCAGCATCTTTATCTTGTTCTCTCTCTCAGTGAACTCTTGTACTCCACCAGAGTGCAGGTGCTGAAAGCTCTCGATCCTGCTTTTGTGAGATCCTGGTTTGATTCTGTCTCCAGGAACATAGAGCCAACACGTAGCTTTCTTTCCTACCCTATTTTCTTCACTGGATTACAGTAGCTCAAACCCCTTTCTTTTAGCCTTTTCAAGGATCTGGGGGACTGTACTTTCACTCTGCACTTTTCTCTGTTGACCAGACCACCCTCTTATGTGTGCTCTTCATTGGGCCCACGTTTTTCACCTAGAAACCTTGGGATTTGATGCCCACTCTCTGGCACCATCACCCCCTTTTCATATTTCTGGTTCGCCGGCACTCACTCTCACTTTCTCTGGAGGTTGCACTGATACCGTCTTTGCAGGACTTCCTTCAAATATGTATCATCTTAAAGAGAGTTATAAAACCGTTTTGCTGGCGTAGATCCTCTCCTTTTGCTGACAGCGGGAAGGTATTTTTTTTTGCTGATCTGCTTCGTACTGCTTGGCTCGGCGCACTACTGGACCTTAGTACCGACTTCTATTTCACATGACCGCTCCTGCTGGCTTAGTTTGTGACTTCTCACTCATGGGACTTCTCCTGCTTTCTATCCCTCTCCAGCATCTGACCTCCTAACTAAGGTGCTTCGGTGTTAGCTTTATTGAAAGGGAAGACGTCTTTCAACATTAAAAGTCTGTTTTTCAGCAGACTTGCTCTGTATGTGCTGACTTAGGCATTTGGCCACACAATCCTCACTCTTTGAACGTGCTCTTGCTTCAGGGATTTTCCCAGCCTGCTTCAAGGTGCCTGCTGTTTTACCCATCCTGAAAACTCCAACAGCTGACACAACAACCCTTCAAAGAATGCACCTCTCTCCCTTCCGCCGCACTACACTAGGTTCTTGAGCATGGAATGTGTAATCACACTCAGGGTCATTACAAGTTTGCCGGTCTGGAATTAAAGGTAATAACATTTACTGGCATGTTTCCGGACCGGCAAACTACAGTTTTGCCAGTGAGATGTGTTACTTCCCTCCACCCAAGAGTTGGAGGTAAGGCAGGCACCCCACCAGCAAAAAACAGCTGTGCCTGAAATACCGGCAGTCCACCCATGGAATCCTCTGGGACTCCATGGAATGGGGATTTACTGCTGTTGCTGGCACTTGGAATATGCTGGTCATTCCGGCATACCAAGTGCTGTTAACAGTAATTCATTTGGTTGCATCCCGCCGGATTTACCTGCAGGATACTGCCAAACTTGTAATGACCCCCTTTGTCTTCTAATTGAAAGAGAATGAATTCTCTGACCCCGCCCTTCCAATTTTGATTCCATACCAAAGACTCCACAGAAACGGAACCTCGTACACATTTCCTCACCACAGTTTACCACTCTCACTTCTCACCCATCTTCATTCACGCAGACCTCACTGTGGCCTTTCCAACTAAACATCACCTCGCCTGACTTTTTTTAACCATTCCTGCTAGGGCACTTCTCTTGATTGTCTTGATCATATCACCTCGTAACTGGATGATTGCTCCATCTCCTGGAACGTGGCACCTTTATTTTTTAGTTTTTTATTTATATATATATAGAGAGGTGAACAATGCTCTTTTCATTACAAAAGAACATACAGTAGAAATGAAATCAGAATAGAGGGGAAGCAGTGACCTTCTTACAGTGGGGTGAGTTCAAGTGACATTCTGACCAGGTTATGGAGGGGAGTAAATGTAACAGTCCCCGGGGACAATACACGGGTGGGCATATATAGATTAAGGACAAGCTCCTCCTCTGCCACTCGCCTTCCTCCCACTCCTCTTCACATTTCACATGTCTTCCGCTTGTACACTCATCTACACATTTGGCTTCGGTACTCAAATGTTTTTCTTCTTCCTCTTATTCACTGTGTTGCCTGATACTCATATTCACTAAGACAGATGTCATGTTTCTCCTTGCTTCCAGCACCTCACACCTAATTTCCCTCCGCCCTTGGATATTTCATTTCTCCTGATCTCCTTACCTCATCTGCCAATGCTCGCAACATGGGGGTTCACTTTGGCATAGATCTAAAACTTTAACAGTTTATTGTATCTACTGCTGCTAGGCACAACTTCCTGAAAATCTACATTTCAAATGTATTATGTCCTCCCACGTATTTCCGAAAGGAGTCCAAGAAAAGTGGCCACCCCTCACCATCTACCAAGACCAGTAGGGAGTCTCATGTGTCTCCTTCTCGCTGTGCCTCAGAGCCCGGGAAGTGAGGTCCCTCGACATAAGTCAAAGGAATCTTCCACAACACACAAGAAGAAGACTGTGTCTGTTCCTTCAAAACATTCACTAACGACATTGAAGCCTTCTTTGAAGGTATCGAAACATTTATGTTCATCGCCTGAACCTTGGAGGCATGTTATACATATAGAGCCTTTGAAGCAACTTCAATTGGTAACGCATTCATCAACAGTTTGGCGTAAGTCTTCGAAGTCTTCGACGCCTTGAACTTCGTTGGAGCATTCTTTGCTCCCGAAGACTGTTAAGTCTATGCCTGATAATGCTAAATCTTTCCAACCCATTCTTGGACCTGATTTCTTTAAGAAAATGGGTTCAATCTTTGAAGAAGATGAGGAAGAAGAAGATCAGCCCCCTTTTGGGTATAAATTTGGAACACCAAATGTTCCAGAGGAATTCATTTCAGACAAATCCAAGATGCAGAATCTTGTGGAGACATTAAAGGAAACCAGTAGCTGGGAAACATCACTAGAGACAGAGTTTGGTCATCCTGAAATATCTGTTAATGCTGATCTCTCTTACAGAGCAGTAATTGGTATGGGAGCTGAATATCTGGGATGGTCCAGACCTGCATCTGGTGGAGACTGATGACCTCACTGATATCCTAGACAGCGGGCCTGTTAGAGAAGTTGTATTACCATTTCATACAGCCTTGAGAGCACGAATAATGGAGAACTGGCTAAAACCAGATTCTGTTCCATCTTTTAATAAAGTATTAACAGAAAAATACAAAACTGCTTTCATAGACCCCCCCATTTTTGAACAGGCACCCAACGCCAGAGAGCTTAGTGGTTCAAGCAGCAATGGTTTCTTTCGAAAGCTGCAGCCTATCCTTCTGCTCGTCAGATAATGAAGATAGGAGGATTGACTCTTTGGCTAAAAGAGTATTTAGTGCAGGCAGGAAGTATGGCACTAAAATCTACCAATGCTACCAGTGCATTAGCAAAATTCACGCATACTCTTTGGGGTGTGGCTGCTCTGGCAGCAGAACATATACCAGAGGGAGAAGAGAGAGAAGGCTTTTTAAGCTTGATACAAGATGGCAAAGATGCCATGAGGCAATCCCTGCAATCTAGTTTGGATACAGTGGACTCAGGCAGTAGAGCCATGGCTGCCAGCACAGTACTTAGACGTATGTCTTGGCTAAGAAAATCTGGATTTTCACCGGATGTCCAGGCACTTCTGCTAGACATACCCTGTGACGGTACTTCTCTGTTTGGTGAGAAAGCTGATAGCAATCTGGAAGAAACTACAAGCTACTAGGGCCACAGCAAAATCTTTAGGGGCAGCAATAAGACAACCTCAATTTACAGGTCAAGGATGGTGAGGTCGTTCTTTTCGTTTCTATTGCTCCGTATCCAGAGGAGGGGGCCAGTTTTCACAAAGAGGTCAAAGAAGACCCTTTCCTGGAAGAAGTAGAGGAGGAAGGACTTCCCGTTCAGCACGCACAGAGTTACCATCAGCTACAGGTGGAACAGCAAAATGACTCCCTACCCTACAAATCTGTGGTAGGAGTAAGACTGTCTTACCATGTCCGGAGTTGGCGAAGCATAACTTTGGATGCATGGGTGCTACAAACAGTAGAAAATGGTTACTGTCTCCCATTCCTAAAAAGACCTCCCAATTGCCTGCCAAGAGCAAGATCAACCTTGGTTTCAGATCCACTCTTCCAACAGGAGATTCTCACCCTATTGGAGAAAGGTGCGATAGAATTGGTACCTGCAGCAGAGAGGAACCAAGGCTGGTACTCTCCCTCCTTTCTAATACCCAAGAAGGAGGGAGGATTGCGACCCATCTTGGACTTGAGATTCATCAGGAAGTTCCTCAGGAAGGGCAAGTTCAAGACGGTAACTCTTTTCGAAGATCCTTCAGGCCCTTCTACTCCAGGATTGGTTGGTGTCATTGGACCTTCAGGATACTTACTTTCATGGGCAGATACATCAGAAGCAAAGAAAGTACCTGAGGTTCATGGTTGAGGTTCTTATTATCAGTTTCGAGTTCTGCCATTCAGGCTCACCTCAGCCCCAAGGGTTTTCACCAAGCTCATGGCAGTGGTGGCAGCAAGTCTAAGGAGGGGGGATTCACATTTACCCCTACCTGGACAACTGGTTGATCAGAGCTGTTTCTCTGGACCAATGTTAGATTCATCTGAGGCGCACCTGCCACTTCCTCCACGAACTGGGTGTTAGGGAGAATTCTCTGTTTAGGCTGAATTTCCTAACCTAGTGAGTCCCCCAGCAGCTTTGCTGGATTTTTGGGGTTTATTTTTTTCTCCTGCCAAGAGTGACACTATTTTACCCTCACTATTGGGCATGATTTGAGTGTGTTTCTTTGAATCTAGATGTGTTTAATGGGCTATAGGGTCTTTTACCCCGTAGGGCTTCATGTGTTTTTGTGATGTGTGTTGCACAGCACCCTCAGTGCAGTAACACAGGGGTGTCATAGTGACCCCCCAGTATAGACTCCATACCCTGGATCTGTTAGTCGAGGGGGCACGTCTCCGTCCCCCATGATCGAGTTTTGGCTGGTGGCAGTGGATACTACTTTTTATATTCAACCGCAAATATTTTCCTATGGGATTTCCCATTGTTTTAGGCTACTATCTTTATTTAATTATTTACGGTAGCCTCGAACATACCGCCGGTTTATTTAATTAATATTAATTCTCCGGTTGGTATTTTTTGCCAAAACAGGATTCTAAAATGGCGTTTGTGTTCTCTTCTGTGACTCCAACACAAGTCGAGCCCTTTGTTCCACTTTTTTGGCGGGCTTCTCCACAGAAGCCCTCCAAAGTGGTGCCACTCTGTCTGGGGTACTTAGGAGGGGTGGAGAGGGATTTAGGCACCCTGGACTGAGTTGCCTAGGCAACTCAAGTCGCACTTCGTCCTGATTGGCCCAAGTGGTGAGTGACAGCTAGGCTGAGTGAATGGGGGTTTTCTCCATAAAAGCAGGGCTTTGGGGACTGGAACTTCAGAAGTCGCCACAGGACCTAAGAATCCGACGAGGGAGAAGCTGAGCCGACCTGCCACGACGACACCACCGGTGGAGCCCTGCTGGACCATCTCACCACTTTTCCCAACGACAGAGGAGATCTCCCGCCGGAGAGTCTTCTTCCTTTGACTGGTGGGGATAACCAGTTTCACCGTCTTTTCGCCTTCCCGATGTACCTCGTGGCCGCCTTGCCTGTTCCAAGCACCCCGGCAACCGGGATAGCACGTTTTACCACGACCGCGGAAAAAAAAGTACCACCTTTAACCGGAAAACTCCGCGGCTGGTTTCTTCCCTGGCAGTGAAACGACCTTCATCTTTCCTCCAAGTTGAGATCTCCTCTTCCCCTGGACGACGACGTGACTTGCACCCACTGCCAGGAACAACTGCCACCGCTGGAGGATCCTTCCCACTTAAGGTACCGTGTCCCGCCTGGCTTCCCTTGCCACCAACTGTACGGGGTAGATTTAGCCCCCAGCTTTCGAACCTGGGTTGGCCTGGGACACCCTGGCTAAACTTTCCTGAGCCTCTCTAACCTCTTTTTGAACTCTCTGCAAGACTTTCTAAGCCTAGTGTAACTGTGTGATCTTAGGTGCAATTGTGCTCTGCTCTCTCTAAGAGTGGGCTGTCATGATGCCCGCTCCCGGGAAGCCGGTTCAAGCCCTGCGTCCCCGAAAGCGGACATCCAGCCCCAAGGAAGGACCCAGCAACCCCATGTAGGGGCCCTTTGGACAGTGTTCTGGCGCCTATGGCGCCAGGCTCATAAAAGACATCAGTCCTGGCGCCATAGGCGCCAGGCTCATTATGGGAGTGCTTGGGAGCACTTACCTGATGCACACCATGCTGCAGGATCCCGGCCTCCTTGAGGCCTGAAAGGAACTACTTTACCTGTGGGACTAATTTACCATCCGGGCGTGGTCGGGGAAGGATACATACCTGATTGGAGGAAGGATACATACCTGGAACTTCTTCCAAGGCTATTTAAACCCCACCCGAACAGCCACACGTGCTTTGCGTTGTTCTGCATCTAGCAGCTGGACGCTCACCGTGTCTGCTCCTGCATCCTGACTTCTGCCACGCCTGCCAGCATCCTGGATCACCTGCAAAGGAAGAGAAGAAGAGAACAGAAGAAGGAAAAGTCCTTACCTGCTAAATCCGCATCCCGGAGACATCTCGCCGACAATCCTGAAAAGGAAGACTTTAATTTAAAAGCTCATCGCGTCGATCGCTGCAGCGCCGCATTCCACTCACCTTTACAGGGCGCCTCCATGTTCAGCAGCGATCATCCGGATTCGCAGTCACGCCCCAGCGCCTAGGGAGAAAAAGACCAGAACAAAAGGTGAGAGAGAGAAGGGAATAAGGAAAGCTAAATCTCCATGTTAAGACTTACCTGTTGATTCACTCCCTCTTCATTTCGGGTCCGCGCCGCATCCTGGCATTGCCGGACCCCGGCCCCTAAGGGGAAAAAAAGACATCAGCGTTAATGAGCGAATGAAAAGACATTACCAAAAAACGCTCATTAAAGACTTACCTGATTTCTACAAGGATTTCACCTCTCATCTCGGGTCGGTGCCTGTTCCCCGGCATTCCGTACCCCGGCCCCTATGGGGAAAAAGACACTAGCATTAGTACATTAATGCATGGACACAAGGGGAACCTCTTATCAAAAAACTTACCTGGAAGCCAAGCAAGTTTGGTTCTCACCAATCCGAAAATCAAGTGAAGTAACTGGATACCAACGTGCCCCTGCATCAGAAGCAGGATGGAGAGCTTGTTCTTCCAGACCCTAAGGTGAGACGCTACGAGAAATCACAGAAGGGTTTTGAGGAGGGTGAGAGGGGAAAGTGGGAGGCCGATTGCATTACCCCGCAGACAGTTAATCCCCTATTTTCGCCTACAAAAGGATACTTCTGCGAGCCAGACAAGCCAGATTTGGGGGCCCGGTCCAGTCCGTCTTCCGAACCCTGCGCATCACCTTAGAAGAGGTCACAGCAGCGCGAACCAGGCCAGAGCCTCCGTGGGAGTCAGGTGAGCGTAATAGAACGTGAAGACTTCCTACAAATTCCCACCCAGGCGCTATGGAAAGTTCTGAGACTGATCAGATGGCCCAATTACTGGGGGAATTACGGGCCGAAGTACATGCCGCTCGTCAAGAGACTAATGCCCTCAGGAGGGAATTAATAATATCAAAGGAAAAAACTGATGACCTGGCCAGACAGCTTTTGCAAGGTCAAGCTGGGCAAACTCCTCTACCCGGTTCCGGAGGGAACCCCGCTCCTGTGGTTTCCAGTAACCATGTGCAGATTAATCTACCTGGAAACATGCCGCTGGCCCCACCCGAACGCTTTGCTGGGGACCCCAAACGATTCGCCGTATTCATGAATCAGTGTCGTTTGCACTTCCTATGCAGACCTGGGGCCTTCCCTAATGATCAGACCAAGGTAGCCTTTGTATTGTCATGTCTCAGCGGCTGCGCTGCCGATTGGTCAGTTCCACTGGTTACTCAAGATGACCCTATTCTCCGTGATTTTCAAAGGTTTCAAGCAAGCATGGAAAGGTTATTTGCTCGACACTCTCAGGGGCAGGCTCTGGATGACGAACTTCTATCCCTGCGACAGGGCAATCAGGACCTCCTATCCTATATTGCAACCTTTAATACCTTTAACAGACTAATTGTGGAAACGGGATGGCCAGAAGATAAAAGAGTCACATTGTTTTAGCGAGGCCTTCGCGGAGAACTTAAAGATGTCTTGGCCCAAGTTGTAAATCCGCCCCAAGAATGCACAGAGTATATAGACTTAGTGGTCCAATTGGATCACAGACTTCAAAACAGAAAAGCAGATCGGTCCAGGTTTGAGAGCCAGGTGTTGGTCAAGACCCATGCTAATCCCAAGGGAGTTGATGTCTCTGAGCCTATGCAAATTGGAGGGGTTAAAGGACCCTTAACTCAAAAGGAACGTGAAAGGAGGCGGCAGTTAAAATTATGTCTTTATTGTGGGAATTCTGGACACTTTCTACGAGATTGCCCGGCAAAAACGCCCCGAAAGGCGGTAGGAGCCGCTGATAAAAACCATGAAGACTCTGTTTCGGGAAACGACTCCGCCCGACAAGTGTAGGGGTCCGCTTGCCGAGCTTGAAAACTAACTCTCAGACCTCGCATTTCATTGTGCCAATGGTTCTCGTGGATCCAGAACAGCCTAAGCGGTTGCATGCAATAAAGGCATACATCGATAGTGGGGCTATTGGAAACTATGTGGATTGTGAATTGGTCTCTAGGATTAACCTCCCTCTCCGTCCTAAAACCAGCAAAGATGTCATCACCACAGTCGATGGAACTGAAATTGCCTCTGGACCGGTAACACATTCCACTACTGAGGTGACTCTTATTGGTCCCGACGGCCATCGGGAGGGTGTTGTGTTTGATGTAATCAAGGCTCCACAGTTTCAGGTTATTCTTGGAATCCCTTGGTTAGAGACACATAATCCTCGAATTGATTGGCGAGCTAAGAGAATAACCTTCCCAGATTGTACACAAACCTGCTACCCAGAAAACCTGAAGATTAATCTAGCATCTGTAACCTCTGCCTCCATGAAACTACCTCCGGAATACTGTCAAGGGTATCGAGAATCTCCTCTTGATCCTGTAGGATCTCGGCCTCCCTTACTTCCCTTTCCTCCTCACCTCGTATTCCCCGGCGTAGGTTCAGGGTCTGGTTCTCCTTAGGCTTGGCCTTCCCTTTTTTTTGTAGATGAGAGCGGCCGAAGGAGGCCGCCACCGCGACACCCCAAGGGTGAGCGGTGGTGACCCTCCGCGGCCGCGGAGTTGGGGGGAAAAAAGCCAGAGGCTGAAAAAACCCCAGAGATCTGTAGATGAATCGTCTGTAGTAGGAAGCACTTGACACTTGCAGGAGCTGAGTATCTGCTGGAGAAGAGGCACACACCCTTCCAGAACTGGGCAGCAGGCCTCCAAGGAGGAATAGCAGAGGCAGGTAAGAAATCGGAAGTCCGAAGTATCAGCAACAAGGTAAGAGGGCTAGGCAAGGCAAATCCGAAGTGTATTACTGGGTACGGTACACAGAAGGAGCCAATAAACAAGAAAAGGCGAGTGGAGGAAGGTAAGTAAGAAAGGCGGAAGGATAGAAAAGACGGAAAGGCAAGAATAGTAAACAAAGGCGGGCGGAAGGGGAGGTAAGGAAACGGGAACGAAGTAATAGAGGGAAGTTAGTTAGGCGGTAGGACGGGAAGGGAATGGAGAACGGGAGCGAGGAAAGGGGGAGAGGGAGGAATCAAGAGTCGGAGCGAGCTCTGGAAAGAGAAACCTGGGAAGGAGAGTACCTAGAGCCGGAGCGGGGTGACCGGAGAGGGTACAAGAAAACTAACAAGGAAGGGGGGGTTAGAGTACGGAAAACAAAACGGTAGCAGGGGACAAGAGCACGAAAGACAAGCAGCAGCCGAAAAACAGGAGCGTTGCAACGCACCCGAACACAGGAAGGGGCGGGCTATAACCTGTGTCGGGATACGTTGCTGAAAAGACTAGACCGCTGCACTGGGTAGAGGAAGCGTGATCGGGATATCCGTACGCCGCTTCCACCTATTCCAGAGCTTCCAGGCTCCCCGAGCCGTGACAGTATGCCCCCTCCTATGGTCCACCCCTCCTGGCTTGCCAGGGTGACTACGATGATATTTGCGTAACAAGAGGGGCGAGTCCAGATGTCCTTTAGGTTCCCAGGAGTCTTCTGATCGTGGGTATCCTTTCCAGTGGACCAGATACTCTAGACGACCCTTGTGATAACGTGAATCGCATATCTGAGAGACTTCAAAGATGTCGGTCTTTGGACCTTTTGGCACAGGAGAGGCAGTCTTCCTACGAGACCATTTGTCCTCATGAAAGTCTTTAAGCTGAGAAGAGTGGAAAACGGGATGTATACGATGTAATTGAGAGGGTAATTGTAAGCGGAAGGCCACTGGATTAATTATCTGGGTTATCTTATAAGGCCCTATGTATCTGGGAGACAACTTGGAAGGGCGCACCCACCTTGGCAAATATTTGGTTGATAGCAGAACCTTGGAATCCACGTCCCATTCAGGAACTGATCTCCGATGTTTGTTCGCCTGGTAACGGTGTCTGTTTTGAGCTTCCTGGAGCCCTAGTTTGGCCTTACGATGAGCTTCTTGGAGGCTTTCCGCAATGGATTCTACAGAAGGGACTGTGGATTCAATGCCGGTCAAAGGAAGTAAGGCACGGGGATGGTAACCGTAGGTGCAGAAAAAAGGACTCATACCGAGGGCTGAATGACAAGAGTTGTTGTACGAGAATTCGGCCGTCGGCAACAGTTGAACCCAGTTATCTTGGCGTTGATTGACGAAACACCTTAGGTATTGCTCAAGTGTACCATTTAGACGTTCAGTCTGGCCGTTTGATTGGGGATGGTACCCGGACGTTAAAGCCCTCTCGATGCCTAGTCTTTCGCAGAGAGAGGACCAAAATCGGGAAGTATATTGGCTGCCACGATCAGAGATGATCTTAGTAGGAATCCCGTGCAGTTTGAAAATGTCTTTTAGGAACACCTCGGCCATACCTGAAGCGGTTGGTATGCCTGGTAGGGGGGAAAAATGGGCCATCTTGGTGAATGAGTCAACGACAACCATGATACAGGTACAACCACTGGATTCAGGTAACTCTACGATGAAGTCGGTAGAGACAGTGGTCCATGGACCGGTAGGTATAGAATCCGGTTCAAGCAGACCTAAAGGTCTTTGAGTGGAGGCTTTATTGCATAGGCAGGTAATACATGACTGGACGTATAGCCTGGCTTCTTCCCTTATTCGAGGCCAGAAGAAATGGCGCAGTAGGAGTTCCTGAGTGTTGTAGATGCCACGATGACCTGCCACCTTGGCATCGTGGCACCAGGAAAGAGCTTTTTCCCGGAGAGAAGGGGTTGGTAGATACAATCTCTTGTCCACAATGTATAGGCCGTCTTGGATAACATAATTCTTCTTCTTCTTTAGACCGGTATCGGCCTCAAACCTTCCGGTAGAGTCTTCCTTGACTTGTTGTAGGAACGCGGATAACGTTCCTATGGTACGGGACTCAGGAAACATTAGCTCAGGCTTGGTCTCCAGTTCCATAAGATAGTCACTACGTCGTGATAGGGCATCGGCTACTACATTCTGGTTGCCCGGAATGTATGTGATGTTAAAGTCAAACTGCGCGAAGAAATGCGCCCATCTTGCTTGTCTAGTGTTGTAGCATTCAAACTGGCGTAACACCTGGAGATTCTTATGGTCCGTTCGGAGTGTGAACGGGTGCATTCCCCCTTGGAGTAGATGACGCCACTCTATACAGGCCAATTTCATTGCCAGCAGTTCTTTCTCAATCACAGAGTAGTTACGTTGACTGGGATTCAAAGTCTTGGAATAGTATGATACCGGGTGTTCCTTCCCTTGGAATTCCTGAAGTAGGACGGCTCCCACAGCGGCTGAAGAGGCATCAGTTTCCACCACAAAGGGAAGGTTTTGATTGGGTTGACGTAAAATAGGAGCCACACAGAAGGATTGTTTTAGCAGCTGAAAGTTTCTTTCTGCTTCGGTAGTCCACCGGAATGGCGAAGAGGTCTTTTTGAGGAGAGAGGTCATCGGGAGCACCAATTGGGAGAAGTTCGGAACGAACTTCCGATAAAAGTTCGAGAGTCCTAAGAATCTCTGAATGTCCTTCACAGAAGCAGGGGATGGCCACTCCAAAATGGAACTGACCTTGCGTGGATCAACGGCTATCCCTGCCGAAGAAAGAATGTATCCCAAATAGGGTATAGTTGATGCTGAGAAAACACATTTCTCCAACTTAACTGAGAGTTGATGGTCCTGGAGTCTGTGAAAAACTTCCCCTACGTGTAGACAGTGTTCTTCTTGGGTGCAAGAGTAAACCAAAATATCATCGAGATAGACGATGACCGAGTTGCCTAGGAGATCCGAGAAGAGCCTATCCATAAAGCGCTGGAAGATAGATGGAGCGTTGACTAACCCAAACGGCATCACCTGGTACTCGTACAACCCAAAAGGTGTCCTAAAAGCCGTCTTCCACTCGTCTCCGGTTTGTACCCTGAGCAGGTGATACGCATTGCGCAGGTCCAGTTTAGTAAAGACAGTGGCAGAATGTACGGCCTGAATGATCTCGGAGATGAGGGGCATGGGATAGCGATCTTTGATGGTGACCTTGTTGAGACCCCTGTAGTCAATACAAGGACGAAGTTCTTTGGTGTCCTTCTTGGGGATGAAAAACAATGATGCACCGGCAGGGGATTTAGAAGGTCTAATGAGTTCGTTGGCTAAGTTCTTGTCCAGGTATTCCTTCAAATGGTGTTTTTCCTGGAGGGTTAGCGGGTACAGGCGACCAAACGGAACCAAGGACCCTGGATGAAGATCAATGGCAGAGTCTTCTGGCCTATGCGGAGGAAGATCCAGGGGGATCTTCTCTGTAACTACGTCGGCATACTCAGCGAGATAAGCAGGCAAACAATGGATAGTTTTGGGATCTTCACCACAAAAGGTGTGTACTGTAGAGAATTCTGTTTGAGGTAGACAGTTGGTCTTGCAAAAGGTGGATTGGAAACTCAAAACGTTCTCGGACCAGAGAATGGTAGGATTGTGTCTTCGTAACCACCCAATCCCGAGGATTAATGGGAAGTGAGCAGCCCTGATCAAGTCGAAAGACAAACGTTCAGAATGTTGCATGATGTGTAAGGCAAGGACTTCTGTAGTGTGCGTGATGAGACCCGAGCTCAAAGGCCTTCCGTCCACGCCTTCTACCTTTTGGTCTTCGGCCTTGGCAACACGGGAAATGCCTTGCCTTTCGGCCCAGAGAGTGTCCATGAAGTTGCCTGCGGCTCCGCAGTCCAACAGGGCTTGTGTCTGAATGGTAGTCTTGTTGATGATCAAGGTGACAGCCATAACCATAAGACGGTGGTCTTCGGTGCACTCTGGAGAAGTAACAGAAAGGGTGACAAAGGGACTAGCTTCGCTCCCTCGGTAATGCGTCCCCAGCTTTACCGAGGGTGTTCGTTTCCCGAACGCCTGGGTGGAACGTCGGGGCAATCCCTGAGCAGGTGAAGCGGCGATCCGCAATACATGCACAGGTTCCCTTCTCGTCTTCTTCTACGTTCCTCTGCGGTGAGAGGGGAACGTGTGGTTCCGATCTGCATAGGCTCTTCTCTTGTGAGACGAGTGGAGGTAGGGGGGAAGGAAAGAGAAGGGCCAGGGGGTATTGATGTACTGCTCTTAGTCTTGCGGCGTTCTGCTCGACGTTCTGCCAGTCGGAAATCTATCCGGAGAGTAGCCGAGATCAGGTCAGCAAAGGTAAGAGGACGTTCTATCCTGGCTAGTTCGTCCTTCAACTCCTCACGCAGCCCCCTTCTAAAGATGGCATACTGTGCTTGTTCTTGCCATCCTGCTTCCGCAGCGATTTGCTTGAAGGAGGTGATATATGACATAACATCATTGTTTCCTTGTCTGATGTCTAGCAGATCTTCGGATGCCAAGTAGGTACTCTCGGTACGTAGAAACGTCTGTTTCATCAAAGTCTTGAAGGCCTCGTAATCTAGGAGGACGGGATCAGATCTGTTCACTAGAGGAGTGGCCCAGGCCAAGGCGTTACTGGACATATGGGTAATCATAAACCCCACCTTGGCGTGACCAGAGGTGAAAGTATGTGTACGGAATGAAAAATGCAGATGACATGCATCCAAAAATTCCTGGAGTTTCTTGGGGGTTCCATCAAATTTTCCCGACACAAGAGGTAAGGGAGGCAGGTCGGTGGACGGAAGATCTCGTTCTGCGATCCGTTGCTGTAGTGTAGCATTGGCCCCTTTAAGATTTTGCACTTCTAGGTTGAGGTTTTGAACTGCGGCTATCAGTTCTTGGATCTGTTGAGGGGAGGCCATGGCGGTATTGTGGCGTTGCAAACTGTCAAGGGTATCGAGAATCTCCTCTTGATCCTGTAGGATCTCGGCCTCCCTTACTTCCCTTTCCTCCTCACCTCGTATTCCCCGGCGTAGGTTCAGGGTCTGGTTCTCCTTAGGCTTGGCCTTCCCTTTTTTTTTGTAGATGAGAGCGGCCGAAGGAGGCCGCCACCGCGACACCCCAAGGGTGAGCGGTGGTGACCCTCCGCGGCCGCGGAGTTGGGGGGAAAAAAGCCAGAGGCTGAAAAAACCCCAGAGATCTGTAGATGAATCGTCTGTAGTAGGAAGCACTTGACACTTGCTGGAGAAGAGGCACACACCCTTCCAGAACTGGGCAGCAGGCCTCCAAGGAGGAATAGCAGAGGCAGGTAAGAAATCGGAAGTCCGAATTATCAGCAACAAGGTAAGAGGGCTAGGCAAGGCAAATCCGAAGTGTATTACTGGGTACGGTACACAGAAGGAGCCAATAAACAAGAAAAGGCGAGTGGAGGAAGGTAAGTAAGAAAGGCGGAAGGATAGAAAAGACGGAAAGGCAAGAATAGTAAACAAAGGCGGGCGGAAGGGGAGGTAAGGAAACGGGAACGAAGTAATAGAGGGAAGTTAGTTAGGCGGTAGGACGGGAAGGGAATGGAGAACGGGAGCGAGGAAAGGGGGAGAGGGAGGAATCAAGAGTCGGAGCGAGCTCCGGAAAGAGAAACCTGGGAAGGAGAGTACCTAGAGCCGGAGCGGGGTGACCGGAGAGGGTACAAGAAAACTAACAAGGAAGGGGGGGTTAGAGTACGGAAAACAAAACGGTAGCAGGGGACAAGAGCACGAAAGACAAGCAGCAGCCGAAAAACAGGAGCGTTGCAACGCACCCGAACACAGGAAGGGGCGGGCTATAACCTGTGTCGGGATACGTTGCTGAAAAGACTAGACCGCTGCACTGGGTAGAGGAAGCGTGATCGGGATATCCGTACGCCGCTTCCACCTATTCCAGAGCTTCCAGGCTCCCCGAGCCGTGACAAATACCAAGACTTTCAGGACGTCTTCCAAAAGGAACAGGCCAACACGTTACCTCCTCACAGATCGTACGATTGCCAAATCGATCTGGTGCCCGGTGCACAACCCCCTTGTAGCAGGATTTATGCCCATACCGAACCTGAGAATCTGCATTTGAGACAATATTTGGATCAATACCTAGCTAATGGTTTTATTCGCCAGTCAAAGTCCCCGGCATCCTCAGCTTTGTTCTTCGTGCCCAAAAAAGAAGGCGACCTTAGAACTTGTATCGATTACCGCGCATTGAACCAGATAACGGTTAAAAACCGTTATCCTCTGCCTCTGATCCCTGAACTCCTTGACCAGGTGAAGGACGCTTGCATATAGACCAAGTTAGATCTCCGGGGGGCTTATCATCTGGTACGAGTTAAAGAAGGCGACAAATGGAAAACGCCTTCCGTACTAAATATGGATTATTCGAGTACCAGGTGATGCCTTTCGGATTGTGTAACGCGCCGGCTGCCTTCCAATACTTCATGAATGATGTCCTTCAGGAACTCATCGATGTTTGTGTTGTCGTATATATCGATGACATTCTGGTGTACTCCTCTTCGGAATCTGATCACAGAAAACACGTCAGGGCAGTACTTGAAAAACTGCGCCAACACAAACTATTTGCTAAATTGGAGAAATGTGTTTTCCATACCACAGAAGTCGAGTTTCTAGGTTTCATCCTGACACCCAAAGGAGTCCGAATGGACTCAAGAAAAGTGGATGCCATCCTCAAATGGCCATCACCTAGCTCTGTAAAAGGGGTTCAAAGCATGCTCAGCTTTGCCAATTTCTATCGCAGGTTTATCCCGGAATTTCCACGCGTGATACAACCCATTACTGCACTCTTGGGGAAAAATAAACGTTTTGAATGGACGGAAGAAGCCGAGCAGGCCTTTCAGGATTTAAAAGCTAAGTTTACCTCCGCACCTATATTGAAACACCCGCGTCCAGATCTCCCTTATGTCGTTGAGACTGACGCATCCAGCCTAGCCATGGGAGCTGTCCTGTCCCAAAGAGATCCCGAAACCAACCAACTGCATCCCGTAGCATTTTGGTCCAGAAAATTCTCGGCGCCCGAGATTAATTATGCAATCACGGACAAAGAACTGTTAGCCATTAAGTCCGCTTTTAAAGCCTGGCGGCATTATCTGCTTGGCGCTCGACATACCATCACAGTGATCACTGATCACCGGAATTTACAGTATTTGAAAACCGCCAAGGCTCAGTCATCACGGCAGCTCCGATGGGCTTTGTTTTTCGCTGAATTTGATTTCGTGATTACCTATCGACCTGGCTGCAAGAATGACAAAGCAGACGCCTTATCCCGAATTGGAATGGGAGAATCTGATACAAACTCAGAACCAGTACCAATAATTCCCGAACAGAGGATTCTAGGCATGACTTTGTTACAGACGCTTGAAGACATTCAAGCCAGAGTGAAACAACTCCTGGACCCTACAACCTTACAGGAATGGATACAAAAGGGATCAGACTTTACCATAGATAATGGTTTACCTTATTTCCAAGGACGCTTATTCCTGCCACATAAGGAATTACACGAACTAGTTATTTCCAGTTATCATGATACATTAATAGAGGGACACCCCGGTATTGCCAAGACAGAGGAAAAGGTGAAACGACAATTTTGGTGGCCCTCTTGGCGAAAAGATGTTAAATCTTTTGTGATGTCCTGTGGTGTTTGCGCCCAAAATAAAAGTCAAAAGAAAAGACCAGCCGGTCCCTATCAATGGATTTTATTACGGACCTGCCTCCTTGTTCGGGGTACAATACTATTCTGGTAATTGTGGATTTGTTTTCCAAAATGGCCCACTTTATTCCTTTGAAAGGTTTACCTTCAGCTTCTGTCCTAGCCAAAGAATTCCTCGAAAATATTGTTCGGCTACATGGATTCCCATCTATACTAATCTCTGACCGGGGAAGCCAATTCATTTCCCACTTCTGGCGCAAATGTTGTCAAATGGCACAGATCGACGTAAGATTATCGACCAGTCACCACCCTCAGACCGATGGTCAGACCGAGAGGACAAATCAGACCCTTGAACAGTACTTACGGTGTATGTTACAGCAATCTGAAAGCAACTGGAAAGACATTCTTTGGATAGCCGAATACGCATATAATAATTCGGTACACTCTGGAACTGGCCACAGTCCTTTTTATACTTTGTTTGGGCATCACCCTCGAACCTCAAACCTTGACTCACCTCAGAACCTCGGAATGCCTACAGTAGAACATCTGCATTCTACAATTACCCAAGCCTTCAAAGAGGCAACTACGCATTTACAACAAGCCAAGAGAAAATACAAGGAGAATGCTGATCTACATCGGAGTGAAGCACCTCCGTATCAGATTGGGGATCAAGTGTGGTTAGCTACCAGACATTTACCACTCAAAGGGCCTCGAACTTTTAACCCAAAATATCTAGGACCTTATTCTATTACGCCAATAATTAACCCAGTGGCTGTTAAACTTGATTTACCAATTAGTATGCGAATTCACCCTGTTTTTCATGTGTCACTTCTGAAACCAGTGGTACCCGGAACCCGACTACTCAAACCTCCAGAACCTATTCTAATAGATGGGCAGCCCGAATTCGAAGTGAAGAACATTTTAGACTCAAAAATGTTTAGGTCAAAACTGTTCTACCTAATTGATTGGAAGGGGTACGGACCTCAGGAGAGGTCGTGGGAACCCAGCGACCATGTGCATGCACCTCGATTAGTCAGGAAATTCCACCGACTCTTCCCAGACAAACCAAAACCCCCGGAGGGAACAACCTTGGGAGGGGCCTTGGGGGGGAGTGCTGTCATGATGCCCGCTCCCGGGGAGCCGGTTCAAGCCCTGCGTCCCCGAAAGTGGACATCCAGTCCCCAAGGAAGGACCCAGCAACCCCATGTAGGGGCCCTTTGGACAGTGTCCTGGCGCCTATGGCGCCAGGCTCATAAAAGACATCAGTCCTGGCGCCATAGGCGCCAGGCTCATTATGGGAGTGCTTAGGAGCACTTACCTGATGCAGACCATGCTGCAGGATCCCGGCCTCCTTGAGGCCTGAAAGGAACTACTTTACCTGTGGGACTAATTTACCATCCGGGCGTGGTCGGGGAAGGATACATACCTGATTGAAGGAAGGATACACACCTGGAACTTCTTCCAAGGCTATTTAAACCCCACCCGAACAGCCACACGTGCTTTGCGTTGTTCTGCATCTAGCAGCTGGACGCTCACCGTGTCTGCTCCTGCATCCTGACTTCTGCCACGCCTGCCAGCATCCTGGATCACCTGCAAAGGAAGAGAAGAGAACAGAAGAAGGAAAAGTCCTTACCTGCTAAATCCTCATCCCGGAGACATCTCGCTGACAATCCTGAAAAGGAAGACTTTAATTTAAAAGCTCATTGCGTCGATCGCTGCAGCGCCGCATTCCACTCACCTTTACAGGGCGCCTCCATGTTCAGCAGCGATCATCCGGATTCGCAGTCACGCCCCAGCGCCTAGGGAGAAAAAGACCAGAACAAAAGGTGAGAGAGAGAAGGGAATAAGGAAAGCTAAATCTCCATGTTAAGACTTACCTGTTGATTCATTCCCTCTTCATTTCGGGTCCGCGCCGCATCCTGGCATTTCCGGACCCCGGCCCCTAAGGGGAAAAAAAGACATCAGCGTTAATGAGCGAATGAAAAGACATTACCAAAAAACGCTCATTAAAGACTTACCTGATTTCTACAAGGATTTCACTTCTCATCTCGGGTCGGTGCCTGTTCCCCGGCATTCCGTACCCCGGCCCCTATGGGGAAAAAGACACTAGCATTAGTACATTAATGCATGGACACAAGGGGAACCTCTTATCAAAAAACTTACCTAGAAGCCAAGCAAGTTTGGTTCTCACCAATCCGAAAATCCAGTGAAGTAACTGGATACCAACGCGCCCCTGCATCAGAAGCAGGATGGAGAGCTCGTCCTTCCAGACCCTAAGGTGAGACGCTACGAGAAATCACAGAAGGGTTTTGAGGAGGGTGAGAGGGGAAAGTGGGAGGCCGATTGCATTACCCCGCAGACAGTTAATCCCCTATTTTCGCCTACAGAAGGATACTTCTGCGAGCCAGACAAGCCAGATTTGGGAGCCCGGTCCAGTCCGTCTTCCGAGCCCTGCGCATCACCTTAGAAGAGGTCACAGCAGCGCGAACCAGGCCAGCGCCTCGTGGGAGTCAGGTGAGCGTAACATGGGCCCAGTCTTTGGACTTTGGCTTACCAGTGACTTTTGCTCTTCTGCCTTGCTAACAGTGTTCCTGAATCTTAGAGTGGTGTACCTTTCCATATTCTGTCTTTTTCCCTCGCTTTCTCACAAACTTATTGGAGTGCCATCTAGTTAAGCGCTCACCTCTGTATGAAAATAAGTGGTGTTTTACTGAGACTTATCTGATAAGGAAAAGAGGGCCTCGCCCTGCTCAAGAACCCATCCACGACGCCGGCTAGAAGGGATCAGTACGAGAAGAAGTACCGGGTCCCGGACGCGGCCCCCTTGTGCCTTCGGGCACAGCCGACCCCGGACTCGGTTGTCTCTGCGGCGGCCAGGAAGAAGGCGGGGGGGCGCGGCCTCTACGTCGACCTCCCCGGCGGACGGCGAGGGAAAGAAATTAGATACGATGGGACGCAGAGTCATCTCGTCTGCAGCAACGACGATTAAGGTGGCCAACGCCTTGGCTATCGTAGCCCGCTACGACAGGGAGTTGTGGTACAAACTGGCCCCCCTGCTGGACTTCCTACCAGACGACAAGAGGGTGGAAGCCCTAGAGATCTTGCAGGAAGGAGAGGTGGCGTCGGACCACGCCATTACGATTGCGACGGACATCGCTGACACTGGATTTCGCCAGTTGGGCAACGGCGTGTGCCTTAGGCAGCGTGGATGGCTCAAGGCTACTGACTTCCGTCAGGACGTGCAGACCAGAGTCTTGGACATGCCGTTCGACGGAAACAACCTGTTTGGGAAAACAGTGGATGATTCCCTTCAAGCCATCAAGGCAGACACGGAGACGGCCCGGGCTCTTGGGGTTCTCCAGCAACGGCGGCCGCCCTTTCGGAGCGGCGGAGGCAAACAGGGTGCCTCCAAAGGTTCCGGCGGCGGATTTTCCACCTACCGTCAAGCGGCCCGTTCGTCGTCGCAGGAAGCTTACAGGGGACGAGGCAAGTCAGGCGGACCCCGCCGTCGTCGCCAAGGAGGACAAGGCGGCAAAGCCTCGTCGAAGCAGGACTGAACCGGCCGTGGGGTCGGGCCCCCACCGAAGTACCCCGGTGGGAGGCCGGCTGGAGAGCTTCGTCAGCATGTGGGAGTCCATCTCCACCAACCGTTGGGTGCTGGACGCCCTAGCTCAGGGTCACGCGCTCGAGTTTCTAAAGAGGTGCCCGCGCGTCCCCCCCTGTGGCCAGGAAAGAACATCACGTCCCTCAACTTCTCTTGGAGGTAAAGGCGATGTTTAAGAGGGGCGCCATCGAGCTCGTCCCAAAGAGGCTTCGGGGCTCCGGAGTTTACTCAAGATACTTCCTCGTGAAGAAGAAGACGGGAGGATGGCGTCCCATCCTGGACCTACGACGACTGAACACATTCATCAAGGCACAGAAGTTCTGGATGGTCACCCTCCAACACGTTCTGGGTCAGCTGGAGGAGGGCGATATCCTGTCGTCGTTGGATTTGGAGGATGCCTACTTCCATATTCCCATCCTAAAGGGACACCGAAAGTTTCTCAGGTTCGTGGTCCAAGGGCGTCACTACCAGTTCAGAGCCCTTCCTTTCGGACTGAGGTCGGCACCCAGGGTGTTCACCAAGTGCCTCGCACCGGTGACGGCGCAGCTGCGCCGAGAGGGGATCCACGTCTACCCCTACCTGGACGACTGGCTCATCCGAGCGAAGACGAAGGAGCTCGCCGTGGAGCACACGGCAAGGACCGTCCAACTTCTCACGGACCTGGGATTCTCCATAAACTACGCCAAGTCCCACCTGGTGCCCGCGCAAGACGCACTGTTTCTGGGAGCGAAGCTCGACACAGTGTCGCTTCTGGCCTCTCCGTCGGAGGAAAGGACGAGGGCCATCTTGGGCAAGGTGCAGCGGATGCTGGTTGCGGACGCGGCCAGAGTGAGGTCCATCAAGTCCCTCCTCGGAATGATGTCTTCTTGCATTTACCTCATCCGCCTGTGCAGGCTCCGGATGCGCCCGTTGCAGGAGTTCCTGGACGCGTGCTGGATCCAGACGACGGGCAGCTTCGAGGAGAGGATCACACTCGACGAGAGTTTCCGACGAGCGATCCGGTGGTGGGGCACCTGCGCGCATCTGACGGCGGGCATGGACTTCCAGACCCCCGGCCACCAGGAGACAGTGACCACGGATGCCTCCCTGGAAGGGTGGGGAGCGCACACCGAAAATGTGCACGCGAGAGGCCTTTGGCTCCCGACGGAGAAGTCCTTCCATATCAACGTCCTGGAGCTCCGTGCAGTGTTTTGGGCCCTCAGGTCCTTTCTTCCGTCCCTCAAGGGCAAGGTGGTGAGGATCTTCACCGACAACACCACCACCATGTTCTACATCAGGAAACAGGGCGGAACCAGGTCCCCAGCCCTGTCCATGGAGGCGCAGGATCTGTGGCATTGGGCTGTCGCCCAAGGGATGTTTCTGGTGCCGTTTCATCTGGCAGGAATATAAAACACCATCGCCGACTCACTCAGCAGGGAGCTGCGCTCGTGCCACGAGTGGGAACTACGACAGGATCTAGTGGACCGCCTCTTCCGACGAACTCCACTCCAAGTGCCGGAGGTTCGCCAGCAGGTTTCCCCAGCCGAGGAGCATGGGCGATGCTTTCTCGTTCCCCTGGGAGGGTCTGTTTCTATACGCGTTCCCTCCATTGCTGATCCGGCTCATCAACCAGCTCAAGAGGTCACGGTGCAGGATGATCCTTGTCGCACCTGCATGGCCGAGGCAGATATGGTTCCCGGACCTTCTGGACTTGTCAGCGTCCCCGTCAATCAAGCTGCCAGTGGACGCGGATCTTCTCTCCAGGGAAGGAGGCGCCATCCTCCATCACGACCCGAAGTCGCTGAACTTGCAGGCCTGGCTCCTGCAGCGTGGGAGTTTGGGGGATACGACATACCGGCCGACTGCAGAGAGGTTCTTGCAAAGGCCAGGGCGTCCTCAACTCTTAAATGCTACGGACACAAATGGAAGAGGTTCTCTGTCTGGTGCCACGCACAGAAGATTAACCCTCTACGGATTACGGCTCCCCAAGTACTGCCGTACCTACTGACGCTGGCCAAAGCTGGACTGGCGCACGCGTCCATCAAGATTCATCTTGCTGCGATCTCCCGATACACCAGAACCACGGGGCGGACGTCTTTGTGGTCTCATCGTCTGGTGAAAGAGTTCATGAAGGGACTGTTCAGATCGTTCCCGCCGGTGAAGGCTCCGGCCCCGGCGTGGGAGCTCAACGTGGTGCTGACCAAGCTCATGGGACCTCTGTTCGAGCCTCTGCACTCGGCTCCGTTGAAGTTCTTGTCGT
Source organism: Ambystoma mexicanum (assembly GCF_040938575.1). NCBI lineage: Eukaryota > Metazoa > Chordata > Amphibia > Caudata > Ambystomatidae > Ambystoma > Ambystoma mexicanum. The sequence continues at coordinate 331,016,388 of NC_090924.1, read as the reverse complement.
GGAAAACAGCGTTTCTTGTGGCCATCACCTCCGCACGACGGGTGGGAGAGATCCAGGCCCTTTCCTGCAAGGCCCCGTACTTGACTTTTCACGACACGAGGGTAGTGCTCAGGACGCACCCCTCCTTCATGCCCAAGGTGCCGTCGGACTTCCACCTCAACGAACCATTGGTGTTGCCTGTTTTCTTCCCGTCGCCTTCGTCGCCGGCTGAAAGGACTTTGCACTCGCTGGATGTGGCTAGAGCGCTGAAGTTCTACGTGGACCGCACAAAGTGTTTTCGGAAGACGTCACAACTCTTTGTGAACTTTGGACCTGTCAATCAGGGGAAGGCTCTCTCGAAGGCTTCCATTTCCAGATGGCTCTCCGGCTGTATCATGTACTGTCATCGGTTGGCAAACCGACCGCTGCCTGGCCGTCCGAGAGCCCATTCCACCAGAGCGATCGCAGCTACCACGGCGTTCCTATCTGGTGTGCCCTTGCTGGACATCTGCAGGGCTGCTACGTGGAGGTCGACGCACACCTTCACGAAATTCTACTGCATCGATCGGGATTCCAGGGAGGAGTCCAGGGTCGGCCAACCAGTGCTGCGCAACCTGTTCGCCTAAGGTGAGCCTGGTGAGGAGGTAAGAATTGCTTAATGTTGAGTTTGATGTAATGCTTAATATTGAGCCTTTGCCACCTCCCGTGGTTGTGCATGTGTGTACTGCTATGTATTCTTTATTCATGAGCATGTGAATCCATGCCAGACCCCATGGTGGAGAAGGAACAAGTTACTTACCTGTAACTGTTGTTCTCCAGCATGGTTCTGGCATGGATTCACATGCGAACCCTCCCGCCTACCCCTCTGCGGCTCTTCACTTGGTCATACTGCCACTTCACGTGCTACCAAATCTGAAGATGGCTGCCAGAGGCGGGGCTTAGGTAGAGGCAGTCATTGGCTGTGGTCAGTATGACACAGAGATCAGTGATTGGTTACTACTACGAAAGACAGATCAGAAACAAAACTGATACTGATTTTTTCTTTACCGAGGATTCCCAGCCTGACGACGGGGAATATTCATGAGCATATGAATCCATGCCAGACCCATGCTGGAGAACAACAGTTACAGGTAAGTAACTTGTTCCCTACCTTGCCTGGACCCGAAAAGGATACTAAGCTTCTGTATTCCAAGAACTGCAAGTATTTGCCAAGATGATAATCTTTTCATTGGTTATGCTGGTCAAAGATTAGGCTTAGCAGTCACAAAACAAGCCATCTCTAGATGGATTTTATGTGTATAACTGAGTGTTACTCATTGGCAGGCAAGGATTCGCCCAAAGGTCTGAGGGTGCATTCCACTAGAGGGGTGGCTGCATCCTCTGCTTTAGAAAGAGGTGTACCAGTGAGGGACATTTGCAAAGCGACAACATGGAAGTCCCTTCATACATTTATTAAATTGTACCGTGTAGATTCTTTTTCAGGAGAGGAAGCCAAATTTGGCAAAGCTGTCCTCCATAATATTAAGTATATTCTTGGCACCCTCCGCCTAACCCAAACTGCTCTGGGAGTCTATCATAGATGAGAAATACGTGGGAGGACACAATCCATTAGAAGAACAAGTTACTTACCCATGTTAACGTTCTTTCGACTGGATGTTCCTCCCACTTATTCATCATCGCCGTCCTATCTATCCATCCATCCCATCTTGCCTAGAATTTCTGTGTCTTATACCTTCCTTTCTCGCAACGTCAAGATTGTCTCCTCCTATGACACAGCATGCTAATTAAAGCCAGGGCCTGTGCTCTATATGCCAGCGTCGACATTAAAAGGGATGCTATGGAGACCGTCGAGGACCAAGATTCGACAATGCACAATGCTCGACCCTATGAAAAAAATGTCAGAACCAAGTTACAAACAGACTTGAATAATTCAAAGATGAGGAATAGGTGGGAGGAACAGCCAATCAAAAGAACGTTACCGCGGGTAAGTAACTTGTTCATCTGTGCCCAACTCACATATCACTCATCTAAGACTCTGATCTCCACACTTGTCCAAAGAACTCTAGATTACTTCTCCAACTTCCTTGTGGCACACACCATCTGTTCATTTTCCCCGCTTAACAAATTATTAAACTTTGCTACGCACAACCTCTACACACTCCTGCAATCCTTATCAACCCCTGCAAAGAGCTTTTATGCAGCAAAGCTCTCCAAATCGAAAGTGCTCCCTCTTTAAATCCTTTCTTCTGGTCTTCAACTCCATTCATGGACTAGCCCTCCTGCCTCCATCTGGGTGATTCTGTCTCTATGCCCCCCAACACATTTCATCTCTATCATCCCAAATCCTCCCCAAACTTACAAATGCCAGCCCATGTGCTGTCTAGCATTTACTCTCGTTCACTATTCTGTAGCCTTACTATTGAAACTCCTTACCTCCCAAACTCAGTTTATGCCACACTGTTGAGGCTCATGACCACTCTAATATTTCACTTCATCTCGGTTGAAGGAGTCCTGGGTGTACAAGGGAATTACTCCTCCTTTGAATGTTCCAAAATCCCCCACACCAAACCAAAATGGCAGGACTGCATTCTGTACATGGTACTTTTCATTTTAATCATGAACCACTCTTCACAACCAAGTGCTTGTCTCACGCATTACCTCATGGCTGGCTTTGCTATCGTAAAGCATCTCAGCAATAGAACTGCTCTGCTCAGTGTATGACCTTTTCATGGTTCTGTTTGGAGCAGCAACTTATACATACACGCCGAGTTTCCGACATCAAGCTTCTGTGTCCTGACAATGCCAGTATGAAAGTTTGTCTATGCTTGCACCTGAAACTTTGCAACATTTCTTGTAAGGTGTGCCTGGACTTTAGTTCTGTTCTGACGTCTGTAGGCAGTTGTGTCTAGGCTTACAGCTGTGTGTTGACTACGAAGGCATGTCCGGACTCAGATCTCCGCAGATCACTGGAGTGGATTCCCAGATGCAATATAATGGTTATGAGGATGTGATGAGAACTTGTTAGTATGTTTAAAGCTCTTCCAAACACAGCTCTTTGTATTTCTTCCAGTCCTCTACCAAGCAATCCCTGACCTATTTTGACCAACAGTCCCTTGAAATCGATGACTATTTGGACTCTCCAGTGATGGAAAGCTCTTTCCAGACATTCTCTGGGACCCACAAAGACGTAAGCTATATATTGTGCTATGTAGTCTAGCAAGCCTGCCTGAACAAAACACATGTAACAAGTTGTGTAAAATGCATATAGTGTAGTAAGAGGTAGCACTTACCTGCCTTTGGGGTAGCCTGGTATCTGAATTATTGATATTTCATTAAGTCAGGAAAAATGTGCTTGCATTAAAATATCCATTTACATTTCAGGGTACCTGAACATTTTAAACATTTGGGGACATTTTAGGAAAGAGCCCAGTTAAGCTCAAAGAGGGGGCGGATAAAGGCAATGACTAGGTTGTTTCAATGTGTTAGTGTTACAAACAGTACTGCTGATTCAAAGGGTACATTATTCTAATCCATCAGTCTGGCTCTGGCATGATCCAAAAGCAATTTTGGACTGTGGAGCTTACATGAATAGATAGGGTAAAAGGCATGATACACAGAGTGGATCAGAGAACTAGAAGAGGGAAAATGGGAAATAGAGGCAAAAGATGAAAGAAGCAAAACGTTGTAAGAGTTATTTAGAGTGTGTGTGGTGGGCACGTGCATGTGCAGGGTTCTGTGATCCATATATATAACAGTTATTGCATGTTCTATGTACCAGTGTACAGTGAAATGTACTAGTAATTCTTCTGTATCCGCAGGCATTCTCAGACCATACCAAAACAGATCTGACGCTGGAGGACTCCAAGAGGTGAGGCTCTTGAATTATTCTGACCTGTTCATATTAGAATCCATCCCAGAAAAGATTTTAAAAAATATAATGTCGGCTCACATACCTGGATTTTAACCTCTAGACCTTAGATACTTGTTTTCATGGTTCTATGCTGGTAACAGGTTATAATCTACAAGCAAACATAGCTTCATTCCCACATATGCTTTGAAAAAAGGAGCAAATGGTGTCATATGAAAGTGCTTCTCATTAGTGGACATAGGTCAGAGTTCAGATAAAGTTATAATGGGACTCCTGGGAGTTCTCACCCAATGAATGCCTGCACCATAGGAAAGAACTGATACAATTTCAAAATGCCTGTGGCATTGCTCATTATCATCGACAGTCAAGAGAGCTAACCTGACAAAAATAGCCAGGCTTCTCTGCTATTCAGTTGAAGACCATGTAAAATAAAAAAGGGATAACAAATCTAATTCAAGCTCCGCAAACATTAGGAACAAGAATACAAATAGAACTGAAAAAAAACAATATAGAACCAGATTTACTTTTCCCTGGAAATTGTATCAGAGAAGTTGTAGTGTTCATCCAGCTCTGTCAGCTATGTGTAAGGAAGGCATGGTATCAAAGGTATGACAGACACAATAAAGTATATTTCAAGGGTGTTTATTCAGTACTGCTGAACTGTAACTTCCCCTTCCCCACGTTTCAGCAAGGGACAAGGCGGAACAATGTAGCACCAGGAGCACACTCTGCCTTCTTTGGCACGAGCAAGCAGTCTCTAAGGCACACCAGGACCTCTCAGCATAGTATCTTTTTTGTATGGTATCAAGTCTCTCTGTGTTGAAATGCCTTTGTCCATATATAACAATTTAAACCATTTTACTTTGTCTTCTCTTGGTCTCCCTCAGCCAGGCTCGGATTCCTCCTTTGCTCAGAATACACAATAGATCCCCCACAGCTGGGCTCAGCCTGCGTATTTCAAAGAATACTTCACACAAATGATTTTCTCTTATCAGGACAGACTCCCCTCGATCGGGCGCAAGCCTGCGTTCCTTTTTGCCAAGGTTATAAGTTCAACGACATTTGATTGTGCAGGAACACTTTGACAATTTCACATCTCACTGCTTTGATATCTTTCTGAGATACTCCTTCCAGAGACCTTTGAATGAGCACACACGGGTGCCGAACTATTCTGTTACAATGTGTCTCTTCTATTTTAGTTTCAAAGGATCACTTCCTTTCGCCTCAGGCTTTCATCTGCATTCTCTATTAATCCACTTCATAACACAGTTCAATTTAACAGGTTTTTATTTTTTTTAAATAACTTTATTAATATTTAACAAACAAACAATACAAACCAAACTTGCAGTGTATACAATAACATTTCAATTATACATTTTTCAATTGCGTCCACTGCTCCCTTAATCCCACACCCCATTACGAGCCTATTTCTGTTGGTTTCCAGTCCTTGTAGTTTGTGATAGAGTATCACTTTCCGAGGGTTCTGTTGGGTCTTGCATTGTCCCAAATAGTTCTACTATTAGCAGTTTCCAAGCCATCAGGGTCCCAGCCTCCTCCTCCCCCTCAGCACTACCAGCTTCTTGCCACACCACAGTCTCAGCCGCCGCCCATTTCTGTAGGTCTTTCCACCATACCTCATTGGAGGTTTGTGGCATGTCTTCCATCCCATAGCTATTCGCCTTTTCACAAGCACATATGCCAGATTTTTCAGTTTGCTTACGTGCCCAAGTTTGTGCGGTCTAGGGAACCCCCCTAACAGGCAGGCCCACACTGTGTCCACCACAATTTCAATACCCTTCTCAGCAAGCTTATGTGCAACCTCTCCCCAAAAGCATTCAACATTCGGGCATGACCAAAACATATGCACCATACCCACATTCTCCTCATTACATTTAGGGCATGCCTGCCGTCCTGCATTTTTAAACTTCGCTATCCTCTGGGGCATCAGATACGCCCTATGCGTAATATACAGTTGCATCTGTTTAAGTCTTGCATTCCTCGACACCTTTTTGTGGTATCCCTGGGCATGTTCCCACATTCCGTCCTCCATCGGGGCTCCTACTTCCCTTTCCCATTCTAATCTCAGCTGCACCACCTCCTTCCCTACTTTGGCCATCAGCATCTCGTATATTCTGGAAGTCTCATGTGCTCCCTCCCTCCGCTATATCACATATTATGTCTATAGTGGCTTCTGGTTCTTATATCAGTACCATTTCTGGCCAGGATCGCTTAATCTTCCGCACCAGTCTATGGTACATGATCTATTGACCAGAGTGTAACCCAGTTTCCGCCCTTAGTCCCTCAAAATCTGCTATGGTCCTGTCCTGCCAAATATCCCCCATTGTCACTATCCCAACCGGCTCCCAGTGGTTCCTGATTAGCTTCCTCAACTGTTCCTCCCCACCCGCCAGTGCGACCAGTGGCATCTGTGGGGAGCACGGGTATGGGTTCTCCATCAATTGACAGGCTCTACGCCACATCTTCCATCCAAGTACCATCATCTTCGGACACCCGTCCATTGCTAATGTGGGCAACCACATAACCTCCTTCAGATAAAACGGGACACAATCCTGCATGAATAACCTGGTTTCAGATGTTACCTCCTCCGAGAGCCATTTAGCCACATATTGCAGCTGACTTGCAACATAATAAACTTCATAATTAGGCAATTTTATACCCCCCTTCTCGTGAAAATTCTGCAACTTCCAGAGGGCTACTCTGCTTCGCATATCGTGCCACAGGAAGTCCCTACACATGCTGTCCAGTCTACTGAAAAACTTCCTGGGTATCAAATGCAGAATATTCCCAAAATAATGTAGGAGCCTGGGCAAAACCACCATCTTTAACATCGCACTACGTCCCATCATTGCTAAGGGCAGCCTTTCCCAGAATCGCATGCAATTCTCAATTTTCTTGCGCTCGTGCTCTTCTTCGACCGTATGGTATACATCTATCCCAAGATAGGGAAATGTACTAGCTGCCCATGGTACCTGCAACACCGGTATTTGTTTCGGGGGGATCCCTTTATATACACCTAGTGGGAACATGCTAGACTTTTGAGGGTTCACTGCTATACCAGACATTTCCGCATACCTCCTCATCACCTCCAGAATATATTGGAGGTTTTCTTCTGGGTGTTGCAAATACAATAGTATGTCATCTGCGTATAGGGATATCAAGTGTCGTTGACCCTCCACCGGGATGCCTATCGTGTCATATTGCTGTCTTAAATAAATCGCTAGGGGTTCAAGGGCCACTATATAAAGCATGGGGGACCATGGACAGCCTTGTCTGGTTCCCCTTCGGAGTTTCCACCTTTCCGATATCACCAACCCTGTTTTAACTCTGGCCAACGGTTCACTGTATAACATTTTAGTCCATTGTAGGTATCCTGGACCCATTCCATAGCCAGCAAGGCACGCCAACAGCCATGGCCATTTGACCGAGTTGAAGGCCTTAATTGCATCCAGCGACACAATTGACAGTTCGTCCTCCCTTTCATTCCCATATTCAATAACTCTATGGAACCTTCTAAGATTATTGGATATGTTCCTATTGGGGACATAGCCTGTCTGGTCGGGGTGTATCAATTTGCCTATGACTCTTCATAGCCTGTTTGCCAAAACGGCAGTCAGAATTTTGCTATCTTGATTTAACATTGACAGGGGTCTGTAAGAACCTCAACTATGCTCTGGCTTATTAGGTTTGGGAAGTGGTATTATATTCGCTTCTCTGAGTGACTCTCGCAATCTGCCTAGCTCATACGCCTCGTTCAGCATATCTAGCAGCAGGGGTAGCACCTCATCCTTAAATATTTTGTAAAATTCACTTGGGAGTCCATCCGCCCCCGGTGTCTTACTAGTTGGCAGCTGTCTCACCACCTCTGCTAGCTCCTCTAGGGTAATTGGTGCGTCCAGCTCCTCTCTTTCCTCAACACTAATCTGCGGCAATCCTATGTCCTCCAGTGTTTCTGCTATCATTGCACGCTTGTCCTCTCCATCATCTTCATATAGCAGCCCATAATAGTTTGCAAATTCCTGATTAACTCCCTCTTGGGTATCCACCACCCTTCCATCTTCGCTGGTTAGTGATCTGATCGGGGGTCTAGGGGTTTCATTCTTACGTAGCCACGTCAAGATCCTTCCTGGTTTGTCTCCTCCTGCGTGTTGCCTCTCTATATACTTTCTATAGTTAAAGTTGCACAGCCTCTCCCAGTGCCCTGCGCACATTTGTTGCAATCTTAGTATCAGATCAACGTCCCGGTTGGTACCGTCTGCTCCCTCAAGTGCCCTTTCCAGTTCCTTTTCAGTATCCTGAAGGTCCGCTAGGATCCCACCCTGCAGCCCCTTAGATTTTGCTATAGCCACTCCTCTCATCACAACATTGAAAGCCTCCCACAATGTGGCCGCTGAGCCCACACTGCCCATATTCGTCTCAAAGTAGCTGACAATCTCTTCCCTCATGTCCTCCCTAAAAAGGGGGTCTCTGAGCGCCTCTGCCCTGAGGCGCCACGTCAGATTCTCGCTCTCGGGGGACAACATTGCCTTCTAAGGATCAGGGGCGGGTGGTCTGAAAGAACCCTAGCTTTATATTCAGCCTGCGTGACCTCTGTCAGTATCTCTGGAGTGACAAAGACATAATCCAGCCTCGTGTGCAGTTGCTGCGGGGCGGAATAATGTGAGCATTGCCTCTCGTGTGGATGGCGTGCCCTCCATGCGTCCACAAACCCAAAGTCTTGCAGCAGCGTCTGTAGCGCCTTAGCCGACGGGGCAGGCCTATCCATTTTCCATCCGATCTGTCTACTTTGGGATCTAATACACAGTTAAAGTCCCCTCCCCAGATCACCGCACTCCTTACACACATGCTCAGATTGTTACACAGGGTTCTAAAATATGCCGCTGTATTCTGATTTGGGGCATACGTATTTACAACACTTATTTCCCTATTCTCCACCAATCCCCTCACCACCACCATCTTCCCGTCCGTCTCAACTAACGACTGTAGCAGCTGAAATGGTACGTGCGGTGCCACCCAGACGATCACACCCCTGGCGTAAGCCGAATATGGCGACCCCACCACAAGTCCCTTCCATTTTCTCCCAATCATCTCCAGCTTCTCTTGTGTTAGATGCGTTTCTTGTAACAAGGCGATGTCTATCTTCTGTCTCTGTAGGTATAGCATAACCTTGTTTCGAAGGGATTGTGTCCTCCGACGTATTCCTCATCTTAGATATCTCCCTCCAGCTCTGCTGGCCTCGGAAAATTTTTCTCTAGAGGGCGCTGCGCGTCGACGTCCTCCGAGTCGATGTCCCTCGACAGCCGCCGTATCGACGTCGACGTCATCCTGCCTATAAAGGCCGCGCGCAGCGTCCGTTGCTCAGTTCCATTTTTCCGCGCTTACTCAGTGCCTCGGAATACCGTTGCTCAGTTTTTTGTCAGGATTTAATCTATTTACCTCGAGTTATTCGATCCGTACTCGATGGCTTCTTCGTCGGAACCGACAACTCCTCGATCCGGCTTCAAAAAATGCAGAGATTGTGGGAAAAAGATGTCGCTGACTGACCCTCACAGAGTTTGTCTATGGTGTTTGGGAGCTGAACACCATTGTTCGGAGTGCGAGGACTGTATGTCCATGACAGCTAAGGCCCTGAAGGAGCGTAGGGGGAAGCTGGAGAAAGGTAAGACTTTTAAAGCTTCTTCTTCGTCGACGAAGTCAAGACGTTCGTCTCCTCGTCACCATTCGCGTTCCAGGTCTCGGAGTGGGTCCCATCACTCCTCGAGATCGAAGCACTCGAAGAGGAGACATCGAAGATCCCCTTCTCCGTCTTCCTCTTCCTCTGTTTCACCAAAAATAATCCCTTGCCCCACGAAACATAGTTCCCGGGCTAAATGGGAGGAATTCCGCAAAAATATGATGAGCGTCTTCGAGAAAGCGGCCTCGACCCCCTCGAAGACTGCCGAGAGCGATGCTCTGGTCGAAAGACCCAAAGGTCAAAAACGCCGTGAGTCGCAGTACCCGGCGAAGGAAACCTCTCGAGCGCGTCTCGAACCCTCGAGTAGGTCTATGACCTCCAAACCTTCCTCGAAGGTTCCGTCGACACCGTCGACGAAGGTTCCGTCGACGCCGAGGTCGGTGTCTTCGACGCCGTTGTCGAAGGGACCTTCGGCACACGGGTCTGTCGACTCGACGCCAGCTTCGACACCGGCGTCGACGCCAAGAAAAGTCACGGTCACAACACACCCAGTGACTATCCCCAGGTCCTCAATGTCGATGGCTTCGAGATTATCGAGTAGAATCCCAATTCTGTCGAGGTCATGGAGGCCTCCGCCTTTGTTTTCGACGCCACGCTCGAAGCCTTCGACGTCGCGTCGATGACATCGACGTTTTCGAGGCCGATTATGACAAGTTCGCATCCTCTGCCTTGGAAATGGAATTTACACCCTTTATGAGTTCAGAACAATTGAGAACTATGTCCTCAATTATGGAAGAGGGTGAGATGTCTGACCAGGATGAGACATTTGAGTTGCAGGGACCTGTAACCCCAATTAGAGAGGAAATTTCCTCTGAAGAACGCAGGTTAAAGGATCTTCAGGATTCCTTACATGAGGCAAGTGGGTTAGACACTTCCCCTGAGGTGGAGTTTGCTAGGCCAGACCCGGGTGAGCATGCTGAAACCCCCTATAGAGCCTTAATGGCCAGGATCACAGAGTTTATGGGGTGGTCTGCACCCTCACAATCTTTCCAACAAGATGACCTTATGGATATTCTTGACAAGGGCCCACAGGAGGACCCTGTCGTGCCTTTTCATAAAGCTCTTCAGAGGAAGATTATGACGAACTGGGAAACCCCAGATGTCGTCCCGGCAGTAAATAAAAAACTGTCTACAAAATATAGGGTATCCTCTACAGACCCGGAGTTTTTGTCAAAACACCCATCCCCAGAAAGTCTGGTGGTACAGGCAGGATCTTCTACCGATGTCAAGACGGCTTATCCTACCGTCCCACAGGACAGGGACGATAAAAAATATGATGCTATGGCAAAGAAAGTTTTTTCGGCATGTAGCATGGCGTTAAAATCTGTTAATGCTACTTGCACCCTTGCTAGATTCAGCCATACACTTTGGGAGTGTGCTTCTACAGCGGCTGACTGCATCCCGGAGGGAGAAGAAAGGGAGGCGTTCCTGAATGTTATACAGGGCGGTAAAGACGCGATGTGCGAATCCCTCCAGACGGGCATTGATTCGGCTGACAGTATCAGCAGAGCAATGGCGGCAAGTACAACAACCAGGAGATTCACTTGGTTGAGAAAGTCTGGTTTTGCCCCTGATGTGCAAGCCAGGCTCTTGAACATGCCATTCGATGGCTCTTCTTTGTTCGGGAAAAAGGCGGATGACAGTTTAGAGAAACTGCAAACTTCAAAAGCAGCAGCAAAATTCCTAGGCGCTGCAATCCGTCAGACACCTTTTCGTCCCACAGGAACCTCTGCGAGGGGCAAGTCCTTTCGCTTCTACTCCGCATTCGGAAGAGGTAGAGGACGTCCAGCTCAAAGGGGACAAAGAAGAACTACCCGAGGAGGACGGGGTAGATATTCAAAAGCTGCAGCAACAGCAGGTGCCTTTTTACCATCGGCATCCGCATCAGCCGCTCCAAAACCACTCTGAGGACTTCCCTCACAGGACACCTGTAGGAGGCAGGTTGACTCAACATCTGGCGGAATGGCAGGCTATCACGTCAGATGCTCGGGCATTGGAAACAGTTGCCCAAGGTTACTGCCTGCCTCTCCTACGCATACCTCAGAGTCATCCACCGGGGATCAGCTCTCAGAAAGCTCCAGATCCGCTCCTCTTGCAGGAAATTTTCGACCTGCTAGAGAAAGGTGCCATAGAACCGGTACCTGTAGCAGAGAGGAACAAGGGCTGGTACTCCCCTTATTTTCTCATTCCAAAGAAAGACGGAGGACTGAGATCCATCTTGGACTTGCGAGAATTGAACAAATTCCTCAGGAAAGACAAATTCAAGATGGTCACTCTTTCTCAGATCCTCCAGGCCCTTCAGTTCCAGGACTGGTTGGTATCTCTGGACCTTTAGGATGCTTATTTCTATGTGCCTATCCATCTCAAACACAGGAAATACCTGAGGTTCGCAATTGGCAACTCTCACTATCAATTTCGAGTGCTGCCATTTGGGCTGACCTCCGCCCGAGGGTCTTCACCAAGTTAATGTCGGTAGTGGCGGCAAGTCTAAGGAGGGAAGGGATTCACGTCTACCCCTACCTGGACGATTGGTTGATCAGGGCTGTCTCTTCGGAACAAGCTCAGATCCAGCTAAATCACGTGTGCCACTGCCTTCACAGTCTGGGCTTCTCCCTCAATTTAAAGAAGTCACAAATTATACCATCACAGAGACTCCAATTCATAGGAGCGATCCTGGACACTTCCCTGGGAAAAGCCTCGCCAAAAGAGGTGAGGGCTCAAGATATTCTACAGATGGTTACCAAGTTTCAAAATGCCCAACGTCTCCCAGCCTTCGACTTTTTGAGGTTGCTAGGCCTCATGGCATCCTGCATTTTCCTAGTGCCAGAGGCTTGCCTGAGAATGAGATCCCTCCAATGGGCACTGAGGACTCAGTGGTCACAATTCTCAGGGAGAATGACAGATCTTCTTCAGGTTCCCGACAGGGTGGCTCGAGACCTTCAGTGGTGGGCCTGTCAGGAGAGCATTCTGAAAGGAGAACAGTTTTGGCAACCCTGGCCGGAGATAACAGTAGTCACGGATGCCTCACTCACGGGGTGGGGAGCCCACGCCAACGACTTGACCATCAGCGGTCGTTGATCTCCATCGGAGTCCAGACTACATATCAACCTGTTAGAGCTGAGAGCCATCAGACTTGCGCTGAAGGCGTTCCTGCCAGCTGTACAAGGGAAAAACGTCCTGATAATGACGGACAACACGGTGGCCATGCATTACCTCAACAAAAGAGGAGGCGTAGGATCACTACCCCTGTGCAGAGAGGCGATGCAGCTCTGGTTTTGGGCAATCCAAGAAGGAATCTCTCTATCGGCAGTTCACCTAGCCGGAGAGAAGAACTTGACAGCGGATGCTCTGAGCAGGCAGAGCACAGTCTCCCACAAGTGGGAACTAGCTCAGGAAGTCCTTCAAGAGATCTTCGCCCTTTGGGGAACCCCTCAAGCGGATCTGTTCGCCACCAGCATCAACAGGAAATGCGATCTGTTCTGCTCAAGGGAATTTCCCCCGAAAGGAGCTCTGGGAGACGCATTCATAGTGGACTGGGAGTTTCCGCTTCTGTACGCGTTCCCACCGGTCCCTGTCATTCCTCAAATGATCAGGAGGTTGAGAAGATTCCGGAGAACAATGATCCTAATTACCCCGGATTGGGCCAGGAGAACGTGGAACCCGGACCTTCTAGACTTGTCCATCTGCCCTCCAATTCGACTTCCACTCAGAGAGAACCTATTCTCACAGAAGGGAGTTCAGGTTCTCCATCCAGACATCAAAACCCTCAACCTTCACGCTTGGCTTCTGAAAGGTTGAGGTACAAGGATTGGGACCTCCCTGATGATGTTATGGAGGTGTTGCTTTCGGCAAGAAAGCCAGCAACAAAGTCTTTATACCGCTGCCGTTGGAACAGATTTTGCAGCTGGTGTAGAGAGCAGAATATCGACCCTTTTTCATGTGGTACACCAATGGTTTTGTCCTTCCTTCTATATTTGGCGAATTCAGGCCTTCAAGTTGGCACCATTAAGGGCTATCTCGCAGCGCTATCCATCTTTAAGCGCACTGCGGAAGAACCATCCTATTTCAAGTTACCCTTGGTAATACAGTTTCTAAAGGGGTTAACCAATGTTTATCCCCCAAGACCATTCCAAGTTCCACTATGGGATTTAAACTTAGTACTAACTTTCCTGATGGGCACACCTTTCGAACCACTCCATTCTTGTTCGCTAAGGTTCCTTACCCTTAAAACTGTTTTATTAATAGCACTTACATCTGCTAGAAGGGTGAGCGAATTACAAGCTCTTTCTTGTAATCCCCCTCACACAATATTTCACAAAGACAAAGTTGTCCTGCAAGTGAAGCCTAATTTCCTCCCAAAGGTGGTTTCTGAATTCCATATCACTCAGAAGATTACCCTACCATCTTTCTATCCTCCTCCTCATCCGGGGAAAGAGGAAGAGAGGTTACACAGGCTGGACCCTAGAAGGGCTTTAAGTTTTTACATCAGTAGACTAGCCAGGATAAGACAGGCAGACCAGCTGTTTGTAGGTTACACAGGTCACAAGCTGGGATTACCAATAACTAAGCAGACCATTTCCAGATGGATCATTCTAGCCATTCTGGAATGTTATAAACTGGCAGGGAAAGAGCCCCCTCAAAACCTTAGGGCCCATTCGACCAGAGGTATTGCAGCTTCTTCGGCCCTCAAAAGAGGCGTGCCGGTTAAAGACATCTGTGCGGCCGCTACATGGTCGCTGTCCATACCTTTACACGATTTTACAATTTGGATTCCTCCTCCAGTCAAGAGACTAGGTTTGGAAGGGCTGTACTGCATTCTATTCATCAATAGAAGACAGCGTGAAGTCAGTACTCCCTCCTCCAATAATAGAATACTGCTATGGGAGCCTATCTAAGATGAGGAATACGTCGGAGGACACAATCCCTTCGAAGAACAAGTTACTTCTTACCTTGTAACGTTCTTTCGACGGGATGTTCCTCCGACGTATTCCTCATCGACCCTCCCATCCATCCCCGCAGTTCTACTTCCCTTGTTGTTGCAGCTTACGCTCCTTCAGGGTGATTAGTCTAGTCCAGAAAGTTTTATTGTGGGCTACAAAACGGAACTGAGCAACGGACGCTGCGCGCGGCCTTTATAGGCAGGATGACGTCGACGTCGATACGGCGGCTGTCGAGGGACATCGACTCGGAGGACGTCGTCGCGCAGCGCCCTCTAGAGAAAAATTTTCCGAGGCCAGCAGAGCTGGAAGGAGATATCTAAGATGAGGAATACGTCGGAGGAACATCCCGTCGAAAGAACGTTACAAGATAAGAAGTAACTTGTTCTTCTCTTCAGGTAACTATTGAGTCCCCTGACATTCAAAGTGATTATCTTAAGATCCCCCATGGCCCATCAGAGTTATTCTGCTCCCTCCGGCTATGGAATCCAACCCCAGTCGCTTAACTCATCTATGTAGGCTCGTACCCCAACTTAAACTTCCCCTAACTACAACCACAACAAACCCCCCCCCCCTACCTTACACCCTCCCCAACTGTTGCCGAGCTCCATCCCTGGATCTCAGGCTCCCCGGCATCTAGCCCTTTCTGGCAAAGCCTGTACTCGCGGCCCAGCAGGGTAAAGTCGCCCTAGTGGCCGACTTACTACTAATACTTGGGGGTAGGTTGCCTTCATTCTGTCACTCCTATTTATTCAAAGTTCATTACGCCTAGTGCAACCCAATTCACCTGCGCATTATAATCACTATATTCCAGTCCAACAGGGTTATAGAGTCCACTACACGGTACAGTTCAAATGTTCCAAAGCCTCATATCTTGACTTTCCTCCTGCCTATCCCCTCGGTGTTCCCAATACCTTCTCCTCACTTGTCATGTTTCTGGCCATCCTCTTCCTTGTCTTGCTCTGGGCAGCCCTGCAAGTCCAGCTACTTCACCGCCTCCTGTAGGTCGTCAAAAAAGAGCGCTCTACCTTTGTGCAAAACTTTCAGCTTCGCAGGGTACAAGAGCATGTACCTGATTCCAGCCGTACGCAATCTCCTCTTGACCGCCATGTAGCTATACCTCTGTTTCTGCACCAGCATGGTGTAGTCCGGATATGCTGTGATGTTTGTAGATGCTCTCTTTATCGTTCCCCCTTTACGAAAGTACTCCAGGATCTTCTCCCTATCTTTATAGTTCAGGATTTTCGCAATTTCGCGGTGGGGCCCCAGGCCGTGGCTTCCTCATCAGCGCCCGATGTGCGCGTTCAACCGCGAACCCTTGCGAAAGCTTGTCTGCTCCTATCTCTTTCAGAATCATATTCTCCACATCGTCCGTGGGGTCTTGTCCTTCTTCTCCCTCCGGCAGGCCGACCACTCGGATGTTATTCCGCCTGGCCCTTCCTTCCGCCTCTTCCACTCTGTTTTCAAGGTTAGCAACCTGTTGCTTCAATATGCGGACCTCCTGCGCATTGTTTGTACTGACTTCTGTGTTAGTCTTGACCGCGCTCTCCAGGCTACTTGTCCTTTCTGCCAGTGTCCTGACATCCTGTCGCAGCAAGGTGACTTCGACTCCAACCGCGTCTATTTTGTTCTCCAAGGCCGTCCGCATATCCGCCATTGCCGTCCCCCATTTAGCGCTCAGTTCTGAGATGGCGGCCAGGACCTGATCATTTTCTCCTGCTGGGGTGTCCTCCTCAGCGGCCGCCACTATACTTTGCACCGGGGTCGAGGGGGTCCGCTGAGCTTTTGCGAAGGTCTCCATAGTGGATTGTTTGCTCTTGGCCTTCACTCCTTTTCCTGTCATTGTGTAGCCTTCCCTGCGTGTTTGGTTTCGGCTCCGCAGTGGTATAGTGCTTCTGGCTGTATTGTCTGGTGCTGGGGAGTCTACTTCAGAGGGTTGCGATCTGTTGTGGCCCAAAAGGTTGTGGCCATCCCCAGAGTTCTGTCCTCCCACTTCTTCCCCTGGTTTCTACAGGCAAAGTCCCCGTAGCCTACTCTTGCCGGCCAATGGGACCACCTTCCCTGTCACCTCCACTGTGCCTCAGACCTCCGCAAAGTTTGGTGCTGTATGCCCACCTCAAGGGGAATCACTGCCCAGCTCCATCCAGCAGGGCACATATCTGCATTTCCGGTCGGCGCCACCTGCTGTTTTTATCGGCTCCTCTCTGCCTCCCCTTCCTATGGAGCTGTCCACCACGCCGTTCCAGCCATTGCCCCCACACCTGCTATTGTTTCTGGGGTGGGGCCTCTGTAGCAATGGCTTCAGTCCTTGGAAAGCACCCTCTACATGGTCTGCTGCGTCCCTGGCGCGCCATGGCCTTACTCCGAAATCCTCTGGATGTCACATCAGGTGCCACTCTGCTGTACCATTTCATACTGCATCCATTCTTCTTTTTACTGCCCCCAACTGGGTGTGTGCCTCGTGTTACAGCTCGTTGCGCTGCCTTATTGTCCGTTTTGCGTACCGCTTACCAAACTGCAGAGCTTGCCCCAGGCGTATCACTGGGTCCCTGCCGCTGTTCACAGGACTGCCATTCCCCTTTTGCAGGCTTATCGTGTCAAGGGAGCCATCCCAACAACATCTGTCTCTTTATTAATGGCCTCGTGTTCTCTGAATGTTTGTGTGGCTTATGTCACGCAAGGTTCGCCCGCTCGGCGTTGTAGCGCTGCACACGTGCATTCACTTCGCAGCATGCATCTCTTCTGCCCAGTTCGTGTAGCCTCGCCTCCTCAGTATGCCTGACTAATTCGCCCTACCGGGGGGCGGGCGCACAGTTTCCGAGTGTCATAGCGGGCTTTCAACCGCTTCCCGATCCGTCCAGGGGGACCGCTGGGCTTCCCCGCACACTTCGGCTGGTCTGCCGTCCTCCGCTTCTCCGCCGCACTTTATTGCTTGCGGGGGGCTCCGCGTCCCTCCTCACAGCGCCGTGGGGTTACTCCCTGCTCCAGCAGTCCTGCGACGCCTCAGTGCAGGCAAATTCGTCCTGCTGCTCTCGGGTGTCTCGCCGGGCGTGATTCTTTCTGTACGGCAGCGCCAGCTGATCTATTCAAGCGAGCCTCCAGTTCGGGGTCGGTCCTCCCGATCCATGGCTTCTTTGTCTCGAAGTCGCAGCCATTTTGTTTCCGACCCTGCAGCACTCATCAAAGTCTTCAAGGCCTCCTATCTCCTTACGTGGCCATTCGTTCAGGCTGCAGCAGCATCCGTTCGGGTCCCTGTGTGTTCCGATTGCAGTAGACTTATTTTGTTTTGCTGAAATGAACTTCAAATCGCTTGCGTTCATCCGGATCAATAGTCGGATCCAGGAGCTCGTCAGAAGAGCAACCTACTCCGTGGCTGCCAAGCCACGCCCCCAGTTCAATTTATCAGGTTATCGCTACTCACAGCCTTCGTTTCAATGCCAGCCGGTATCGCAATGTTGCCTCCAACTCAACGGCTGCACTGAGCTGCTTGGTCACCGTCTGGATCTCTTGCACAAAGGACAATACTTAGGCAGCCGCAGCTCCTCCCTGCTTCATCAAACCACAGAGGAGGGCTTGGCCAGTCTACACGCTCTAGCTGGTAACTGACTGTTCAGTTTTGACCAAATACAGGGGGACAGGGTGAAGGGCTTCGTCCTGCTTGTGGCCCCGTCTTGACCTGTTCGTCTTCTGCCTTTGTCCAGTCACCAGCGTGAAAATCCTTTTCCGTTATGCTTTTCGCCTCTCTCCTCGCCTTGCTCATAGTGTGCTCTCATGCTCTGCCTTTTATCCGTGTGGGGAAGGGTAACAGGATTCTGGTGTGAGTCGTTACGGGTAATTGCCTGACACTGAGATTGGGACATGTTGCATGGAATGGTTGGGTGTGAGTCTGTCTTCCCCCAGAGTGCTCAGCCCATGTAGTAGTGTTCGTGTAGGAAAGGGGGCGATAAGGTTTCCAGATAGCATATGGGATGGCAAGGAGTAATAGGAAAATAGGGAAAGGGATACCGCTTCTTGGTGGCTAGGAAGCCATGTGAAAGGACGTGTCTGTACGGGGGCTCCCGAAGATCCGTACATTATCCGACTGAAAACCGTGCAAGGACCGATGTAATTTGGCTGAGACTGATATGACTGCGTACATGAATCTCAGGTGAACGTGTGGACACGTTTCGATACAGGCCTGCACCGTGAGAGCGCAACAAGAAGCTAAAAGAAGACTTGGAGGCGAGTGTGCGATGAACGAGAAAATGGCCGCCGCCGCTTAACGAAGGAACAAAGGGGTGATTGATCTGGGCGCCTGACGGTCGCACTGGAACGTGGTGGTGGTGAAGGAGCATGACTCGGGTGCATCGTGGTCATTAAGGACACCCAGTCCTGCGAGGCCGACGGCGCGGACCTGGGAAGGGAGCGGGGCCTGGCCGAAGATACTTTGTAACCGGACGTGCAGATAGCAGGGGAGCGTGCGGTGTGACCTGAAACTGTGCCCCGGGCCCTTCATGGCCTAAAGTGCGCTTCAAAGGGTGAGACGCGACCTGGCCTAGCTAGGTAGTAGACAAGATGGCCGGGGGAGCCAGAGGACAAAGGAACTTTGTGTCAGAGATGTGGCGATAACGATGGGGCACCCGAAGAGCGCACTGTGACACCCTGCCCTAGATCTGAGCGGGGATAGAAGGACGGGAGACATGTCTAACAAGCTCCTGAGAGCGAAGAACAAACAGCCCACGCTCGACGAATACGCTAAGACGCCTCCCGGCCCAGACAGAGCCAAAAGCAAAGATAAAACTCAAGCCAAGGAAATGGCAGCCGGGGGTGCGAACTAGGAGGTCCTCGCTGCGATCGCAGACCTGAAAGCGACCTGGGAGACCAACCTCCAGCTCGCTGTGGCTGAACTGAAGACCGCAATGGAACTCCAGGTTGGGGCGGTGCAGGAGGACGTGAACCTCCTAAGGCAGGACGTGCGTACTCTGGCAGAGCGCACGGAGCGGACTGCGCTGTGCATAAGCGTGAACTCCATGCCCTGGTGCAACGCGTGGGCAATTTGGAGAGTAGGGCGGAGGAGGCAGAAGGACGCGCCCGGAGGAACAACATCCATATCGTGGGCCTGCCGGAGGGAACTGAGGGCCATAATCCAACGGAATTTATCGAAAACATGCTACTGCAGGAGATCACGGGAGGCACCCTGTCGCAGGGTTTTGCGGTTGAGAGGGCGCACAGGGCCTTAACTAGGAAGCCACCGCCGGGAAACCCGCCCAGGCCGGTGATAGCCAAGATCCTTAATTACCGGGACCGAGAAAGGATCCTTGAACACTTCCGCAAGGGAGGCACAATACAACGAGGAGCGGCGAACATAACTGCCTATCCCGATTATACCCTGCAGGTACAGCGCAGTCGTATGAACTTTGGATCGGTGAAGAGGAGATTGCGGGAAGCGGGGCTTAAATACATGTTGCTCTATCCGGCCAAACTGAAGGTTTTCTTTCAGAACAAGCTGCTGTTCTTTGTCACCCCGGAGGATGCCATGGAGTGGCTGGATGCACAAAACTGCCCTCAGGAGACAGATGTTCAGACGGCCGGTGGAAAATAAAAGATGAGATAAGTAACGCTGTAGGCCCGGTCGGGTCACGAACATTGGGACTTGAATATAGTCATTGAACTCGCTGGAGAACATGCGCGCGTCAGTGGTTATGAAACGTGGTCCGTGAGCACGGACATGGTTGCGAAGGAGAGGAGCCTCCAGAGGCCGCTCTTTACACCCCTTTTTTGTGTTTAGTTTAGTCACTGTTAGTGGGGTGACACCCTGTCGGGTTCTCTATTTGGGTTTTCCAAGGAGGACCGAACACAGGGATGCCTGAGATCCAGGGATGGAGCTGGACAGTTGTTTGGGGAAGGGGTTTGGGGGGGTGTTTTAGTTTTTGTATGAGCCTGGGGGTGAAACCGGGATTGGGTGTTCGCAAAGTGGGGAGGGATTGCCTCGGATGGGGGGAGGAAACTACTGATAGGCCATGGGAGACCTCAGGATATTAACGTGGAACGTTAGAGGGCTTAACAGTTATCTTAAGCGAAATAAAGTCATGTTGTATCTTAAGAGGCAGAAGATAGACGTAGCCCTGCTACAGGAGACACATCTAAAGCGAGAGAAACTGGAGCTGGTAGGGAGGAAGTGGAAGGGAACAGTGGTAGGATCAACGTACTCCGCCTATGCCAGAGGAGTGCTGGTGTGGGTGGCGCCACACGTCCCATTTAAGCTAATTGAGGAGGTTGTGGAGGAGGATGGGAGGTTGGTTATGGTGAGGGGGCTGGTAGAGAACAAAGTAGTGTGCATTGTAAACACATATGCGCCTAACCAGGACACGGCGACATATTTTAGGACGCTGTGCACCAAGCTCAGTGTCGGGATGGGGGGTACGGTGATATGGGGTGGCGACTTTAATTGCGTGTTGAATCCCAGGGAGGATAGGTCGGATGACAAGATGGCTAAGCCCAGTCCGGCGGCTAAGGTATTGCAGACGCTGCTGGCGGATTTTGGCCTGGTAGATGTGTGGAGAGCGAAACACCCGGGCGTGAGGCAATACTCGCACTATTCGGCCTCGCATCTACTGCACACGAGGCTTGATTACTTTTTCGCTGCGCCAGACATAGTCGCGGAGTGCGACCATATAGACTACAGGGCGAGAGTCCTCTCTGACCACTCGCCCCTGGTCATGCGATGGCAGCTGTATTCCCCACGAGCGCGTATACCAACATGGCGCCTCAGGGCGGAGGCACTCAAGGACCCTGCCTTCAGAGAGGATATGAGGGAAGAGATAACTGCTTATTTTGAGGTGAATACAGGGAGCGTTAAGTCGGCTGGCACCTTATGGGAGGCCTTTAAGGTCGTAATGCGGGGGATCGCCATTGCGAAGTCTAAGGGATTGATCGGGGGAGTCCTGGCGGATCTGCATAGAGCTGAGACTGAGCTGGAGGAGGAGTTGGAAGGTGGTGGGATAGATGCGGAGGCGGTCTCCAAATTGCAACAGGAGTGTGCGGAACATTGGGATAGGCTCTGTAATTTGAACTATAGAAAGTATATTGAGAGACTGCATGCGGGGGGAGATAAAACGGGCCGACTCTTAGCTTGGCTGTACAAGAGCGAGACCCCACGATCCCCGATCAGATTGGTAACCAATGAAAAGGGGGAGGAGGTAGACACCAAAGAAGGCGTGAACAGGGCATTCGTGGAATACTATAAGGTCTTATACGAAGATTGCGAGGGGGGCAGCCAGGAGGAGATAGACGAAGTGCTGGAAGATGTAGGCTTGCCTAAGGTCAGTGATGAGGAGCGAGAGGAGCTGGATGCTCCGATCACCCTGGAAGAGTTGAAGGAGATTGTGAGACAGTTGCCCACTAGCAAGGCCCCAGGGGCAGATGGGTTCCCCAGTGAATTTTATAAAGTGTATGCGGAGGAAGTGCTCCCGCCCATGCTGGAAATGCTCAACGAAGCGTACGAGGTGGGACGGCTGCCGGAGTCACTTAGGGAGGCTATTATAATACCGCTCCCCAAGCCAAATAAACCGGGACATGATTGTGGCTCCTACAGGCCCCTGTCGATGCTAAACCAAGATAGCAAGATCCTGACAGCTGTCCTGGCTACTAGAATGCGTAGAGTGATCAGCAAGTTGATCCACCCTGACCAGACGGGCTATGTCCCTAATAGGAACATTACTCACAACCACAGACGCCTCCACAGGGTGGTCGAATGGGGATGTAGTGATGACGGCGAAATGGCGATAGTGGCATTGGACGCGGTTAAAGCGTTCGACTCTGTTCGGTGGCCTTGGCTGCTGGCGGCTCTGAGATGGTACGGGATGGGACCAGGTTACGTTAGGTGGGCCGAGATGCTATACAGTGCACCACTAGCCAGGGTCCGCACGGGTGCAGTGGTGTCAGAGAGATGGCAGTTGGGCAGAGGCACTAGGCAGGGGTGTCCCTGGTCCCCAATGTTGTACATCCTGGCCCTAGAACCCTTAGCGATTTACCTCCGGCAGCAATATGACCCGGTCGGCATCGATGTAGGAGGAGAGTGTCACCTTATATCCCTGTATGCAGATGATATGCTGCTATACCTAAGATACCCAGAAGAAAATTTGCAGTATGTCTTAGAGGTGGTGGGGAGGTATGCCTAGTTGTCCGGTATAGCGGTAAACCCCCAGAAATCCACTCTATTTCCGCTAGGAGGCTATGTGGGGACTCCGGTAGAGAGGTTGCCAGTGTTGTAGATCCCGTGGGCGACGAGTTCCTTCAGATACTTGGGAATTGACGTGTATCACACGACTGAGGAAGAGCACAAGCATAACACTGAACTTGCTGTGGGGAAGATCGAGAAATGCATGAGGTTCTGGGAAAGATTGCCATTAGCGATGATGGGCCGGGGAGCTATGCTTAAAATGGTGGTACTGCCCAGGCTTTTTCATTATTTTAACAACATCCCTTACATGATTCCTAAGAAGTTTTTTGTAAGGCTACATAGTGTTTGCAGAGAATTCCTGTGGCACGGCACGCGCAACAGAGTCGCACTGTGGAAGCTGCAGAACTTTTACGAGAAGGGCGGAGTCAAACTGCCGAACTTTGAGGCATGTTATGTGGCAGCGCAGCTACAATATGTGTCCAGGTGGCTCTCTGACGACGAGACCCCTGAACACAGGCTGTTTGGGAGGGATTGCTCCCCTTTTTATCTGCGAGAGGTGATCTGGGTGACTAATGCATGCATGAGGGAGCGGCCTAGAATGCTAGCTTTGGGACGGAACATGTGGAGACGGGCCTGCCGGATGATGGGTAACCCCTTGCCGTGTGTGTCGCAGTTCCCATTGGTCGCACTGGCGAAGGGAGACGGGCAGCTCAGAGCAATCATCCGGATATACTGGGAGTCAGTGGGGTTGGTCACCATGGGAGATATTTGGCAGGATGGGACCATCATGGAGTTTGAAGAACTAGAGGCAGGGTCGGGATTGCACAGGGGTCAATATGTGACATATCACAGGATAGTGCAGGAGATCCGGAATAGGTGGCCTGAAACTACCCTGGCCGATGAACCGGACGCCACGGTGGAGATACTATACGACACATCGGAGGGCGGGCATGAGGTCTCTAGGTTGTATGAGATGTTGATGACGAAGGTTGGGAGCGATTTAGTGCACTTGAGACTGGAATGGGAAATGGAGATGGGGGCCCCGATGGCAGATGGGTTGTGGGAGCGTGCCTTGGGGTATCATAAAAAAGTATCGAGAAATGCCAGGTTTAAGCAAATACAGCTTTATATAACGCACAGGGCATACATGACCCCCTTTTTCGGGATGTTGGACGCCAGGCGTGCCCCAAGTGTGTCGAGGAGAATGCAGACATGATACACATGTTCTGGGCGTGCCCAGTAATTGCAGGCTACTGGGGTGAAGTGGCGCAGAAGCTGGCAGGAAAGGGTGTCACGCTCAAAGTGGATTCAGCCTGGGCCTGCTTACTGGGGGGATATCCCAGAGCGCGTAAACTTAGACATGTCGAGAAATTGAAAGATTTGGCTTATGTGCTTGCTAAACGTAGGATTGCCATGGGATGGAAGGAGTGTCATAAGCCACGAGTGGAGGTCTGGTGGAGGGATCTCCAAAAATGGGCGGAGGCCGAGACGGCTGTGTGGCGGGATACCAGTATTGCAGGGGAGGAGGAGGAAATGTGCTCCCTCGCGGCATGGAAATTGTTGATAGCCGAACTGTTTGGAACGGGGTCGGCTCCAATTGAATCTGAGAGCGATGACGCCCCCCCGTTCACAGCGGATACCGATGGCGGACACCATACAGGCTCATAGGGGGGAGGGATGGGGATTGCAGTGCTTTTTGTTGTTAAATGTGTTTATTTATGTTCTGTTGTATTGTCGTTTGGTTTGCATATAAAAATAAAAATATATTTTTTTTAAAAAAAAGGGATACCGCTTCTTTGCATTGGGTGCCCCACTCCCATGCCCCCGGGACCACTCATCCAGGTGATCTTCCCGCACTGGTCCACCCCCAGGTTTCTCACATATGTCATGCATGGAACTGCTCGTCAGATGCTCCAGGTCTTCCATCTAATGCTACCCTATTTTAAAGTTTGTTTTGTTTGTTTATTGTTTTTCTAGAGCGCGCCGCACCAAAAGGTATCCAGGCGTTATATAAGACAGCTTAAAGCATATACATTCAATGGTACAGTATCAACAGCCATTATTACAGAATCGACAGTTATAAATAATATGCAGAACAATTGAAAAAAAACATATCAATGCAATGCAGAGCTCGCTAGGCGTGAAGCTGGTCCAGAAGGGCAAGGTGGGACCGGACAGCCTAATAAGTTACTTGTAGGCAGTCGGATGGTACATTTAGAGTGCACTGTCCTTGGTAAAGAGCCATTTTTGGTGTTGGACCTGAAGCTCTGTAGGTTGGAGTCAATGCGCAGGCTAAGAGGGAGGGCATTCCATGCCTAGGCTGCTTGCACTGGGAAGCTAGTGCCTCCGGCTCTTTTGAGATTGTAACATGGTGCAACAATGAGGCAGGAGTTAGCTGATCTTGTGAGTCTGGCAGATGTTTTGGGAACAGTTTTGTCTATAAGGTATTTGGGGGCGGCCCCATTTAGACATTTGTGGGAGATAGAGACCAGTTTAAAGTATATTATATCCTGGATAGAAAGCCATTTATGATTTCTTCTTGTTTCTGTGATGTGGTCCTTTCTTGGGATGCCCAATGCAGTTCTTAGTGCATTGTTTTGTAAGGTTTGGAGTTTGATTAGAACTTTTTTGTTAGCACCTGCATACAAAGCATTGCAGTAATCAAGTTTCGATAAGATTAGTGCTTGTGCCAAGATCATGCGGCTATTGGTAGAGAGGTAGTTTTTGTAGGCATGGATCAATTTGCAAGTGTAGGCTGTCGTTGATGCAGCGGCGTTGGCTTGCTTCTTAAGGTTTAGGGCCGAGTTGAGGTGGAAGCCTAAGGTTTTAGTTTCCTTAGCAGTCGTAATCATATTGCCGTCAATATTAAAGGCAGTGTAATTAGGGTTCAGTTTGTTTAGTTGAGTGGGGGCGCCTAGTATAAGAATTACAGTCTTGTCGTCATTCAGGCACAGGCTGTTGGTAGCCATCCATGCCTGAATGACGAGGTAGACTTCATTTAGCCAGTCGTTGTCCACGTCGTAGTTTCTGGTTAATGGGATAAGTATCTGGGTGTCATCCGCATAATTAGTGTAGATGACACATTGTAGAGTGTGGGGGAGACGCAGGATCCTTGGGGGACTCTGCAAGTGATGGGGATGGGATCGGCTGCATCTGTGGGGGAGAATACTCTCATCATTCTATTGTTGAGGAAGGATTTAATCCAAGTGGTGGCCTCAGAGGAGAAGTTTGCTGCCGATGGGAGGTGCTTACATAGTATGCTATGATGTACCAAATCAAATGCAGCAGAGAGGTCTAGTAGTGGAAGTAATGCGCATTGTCTGTTGTCTTTAATTTGGTCAATTTGCGTTTTTAGGTCTAATAGCACTGTTTCCGTTCCATGGAGAGGTCTGAAACCGTATTGTCTTAACCCCAGGAGATTGTTGATCTCTAAGTAGGACTGGATCTGGAGATATGCCGCCTTATCAATGATTTTGGAAGGAAGGGGACTGTCGTTATAGGCCTGTAGTTGGTGGTGATGGTAGGGTCGAGGTACGCTTTTTTAAGTAAGGGGAGCACCCAGGCATCTTTCAAGTTAGTAGGAACCTGTCAGGATTTGAAGGAGGCGTTTATGAGTTTAGTGATGAAGGGGGTAAGGTCTCTGCTAGCATCTTTTATGATTTGGGTCGGGCAGATGTCGCCTTGACACTGAGATGGTTTCAGGGAGTTAATGATTTTTTCAACTTCTGTTGTTGTGACTGGTTTAAATTTGAATTCAGGTGTAGAGTTGGTGAGGAGCGCAGTGTTTAATTGCAAGGTTGAGTCAGCGGTCCTTATGTTGAGTCTCTTGGAGGCTATCTTTTTTTGGAGAGTAGTGATTTTATTTGCCAGGGCGTTTTGAATACTGGTGCACCAGTCTTTATTTTTTAGGAGTGAGTTGTCCTGGACTATAGGTGATTCAAGTTCCCCTAAGATTCCAAATAATTCCTTAATGCTGGAACTAGCTTTTTGGATCCTCTCGTTGTAGGTTTCCTGTTTGGTTTTTATGATCTCTGCCTTGTAGCGAGCCAAAATTTCTAAGGCTATGTCCTTGTTTTCCTTAGAGGGTAAGGTTTTCCAGGTGGCCTGCATTTCCTTTTTTCAGACCTTAAGGCTTTTAGTTGTGGAGTATACCAAGAATTAAGGTGACCTTTAGGTTTGCTTTTGCAGAGTTTCAAAGGAGCGATAGTATCTAAGGCAGTGGTCATAGTGTTATTGAAGAGCTCAATTAATTCCTCAGGGTTTTCAGAGTTGTTAGCATTAAGTATTGGGATCAGCAGAGGGGCTAATTTTTCAGCGGTAATGTTACGCTTGTTTCTCGTGAGTAGTGGTGGAGCAATGGTTTTAGGAGTGGGGGCTGGGCGGTTAGCATTAATTGTGAAAGTGATGAGGGAGTGGTCAGTCCAAGATTGTGGTCCAATGGCTGAAACAGTAGTGTCACAATTATGGTCTGCTAGCCAATCAAGTGTTCGTCCTTTCGTATGAGTTGGTTGGTTGATTCTCTGAGTGAAGTTCAGTTCGTTGAGGGAGTCTTCTAAGGATTTAGCTGGCTGGTGGTTAGGGTCAGATAGGCCTAGGTTAAAGTCCCCAAGTATTAGGATTTGAGACTTAGGTTTGGTGTTATCCGAGAGCAGTGCTATAATGTCCTCCTCGACGTCTCCTGACAGGCCCGGGGGTCTGTGTATGAGGTGGATAGTGATAGTGCTGGTGTGTGAGGTAGTTATTTT
The DNA here is from genome assembly GCF_040938575.1 of Ambystoma mexicanum. Taxonomy (NCBI): domain Eukaryota; kingdom Metazoa; phylum Chordata; class Amphibia; order Caudata; family Ambystomatidae; genus Ambystoma; species Ambystoma mexicanum. The sequence continues at coordinate 330,988,946 of NC_090924.1, read as the reverse complement.
AACTATAAGCAGTTCGCATGATTTGAAGGAGGTAGTAGTTGAAGGTCTAAGTGCTAAGGTGGAGCGTGCTATGATGGCAACCCCTCCTCCTTTGCCCTTCTCTCTGTCTGCTCGGGTGATGGTGTAGGAGTCTGGTATGGCTAGCATCAGAGCAGGGCCAGCTGCAGCGTGAAGCCAGGTCTCTGAGACTGCTAGGAGATCTAGGTCATGGTCCTTAATCAGGTCTGCTATGTCCGTTGCGTGGGCAACTAGTGATCTCGCGTTTATAAGTGCGGCTTTGATAAGCACCGGTTTGGTTTGGGCTGGAAGGTGAGGTAGGATAGGTTGGGTCTTCTGCTTCAACGTTTTATTATGCTTGGGTCTGGGTTTTTTAAGTAGAGAAGCAGTATTAGTCGAAGGAAGTTGACTAAGCAAGGAGCTGGACGGCGAGTTTGAAATAGAAAGGTTCTCCTGATATAGGTTAACTAGTGGTTCTGCTATGGTGAACCTTGAGGCAAGCCTGGTATTTCTGACGGTGCCTCGGCACAGGAGGTTGGGGGTTGGCATGGTAGCAAATCGCTCTATCCATTGCATAGGAGTGAGTGTGGGTGGGTAGTTGAGGTTGTTTGGCTGGTTAGGTATCTGTGAAGTACCCAGGTTTGGTGTTAATTTGGGTAGGAAAGTGGTAGGGTTAATAGAGTGCAGGGTTCCTTGTAAAGGAGGGAGGAAAGGTGTAGGTTGGACCTTGCAGTGGTCTAGAATTTTCAATGAGGGTAAGGCGGCAGTTGGTGCAACTGTCAGGTGGTGTCCCAGTATGACGAACTAGAGTAGCATGTTGGTAATGATCCTAAGGAAGGTCATAGTAGGGTTCATAGAGGTTGGCTAGGCGAGAGCAGGGGCTGTGTTTCTGGAGGTGTGACGTGCGGGCGTGAGTATGGCGTTCTATACAATAAGTGGCAGGCTAGGACAGTTATTAGGATGAAACAAATCAGATACAATCACAATACATTGCAATATAGGCAAGCCATACAGATGTCATTCAGAATAACTTGATCTCAGTGGTGATAAGTCAATTGCCACTGGATACTTGTACATAGGTTGTCAATACATAGGTGGAGGGTAGCGGTATAATATGACGGTGGGGTACCCTAAAGAGGCAAGACAGTAGGTGCATAGCAGTGGTAAGTGGTAGGAATAGCGTTAAGAGGCAAACCTAAAGCAATTTGCTACAGAACGCAGTATTTGCATTACAGATACTTTGCAATAAACTTAGGACAAAAGAAGAATGTAGCGCTCGATTGTAGGCGACTCTTCTGGGAAGTTCCTGAGTCAACCAAAGTGGAAAGATGCTGGATGATATAGGTAATATATGTCCTTTCAGCGGGCCCGGTTAAATAGGCTGCGCGGAAGCTCGTGGGCGAATGTTAGTTGTGGATCAGGATAGGTAAAAACAGCGGTCGGTTAAGCATATGTTTGATTGGTACAGGACAGGATCAAGTAACGCAGCACTTTGTATAGTGAAGCAGAGATAATGAATATACGGCGATCAAAGTTTGGCAGTAAGAGGAAGAGGAGACACTTCTTGGGTCTTACCTCACTGTGGATCAGGGCGAAGAGGTTTGGCCCCACGCGCCACAGTGCGCAAACAGGAGCAAAACAGGTGCTTATCTCTGTGGTGCTTTGCTCATCGGGCACCGGCTTCCGCCTGCTGGTGGATGTTCACGGTTTAAATATCTGTAGTTGCTAGGCAGCAGATAAACAAAAACAGTAGGCAGTCATTTTGGTAGCAAACGGACGAATTTGTCCGGCCGTGTGATGGTCGAATCTAGGTGGCCCTACACGATCGTGTGCTATGGGTCATGGGGCAGGAAGGTCTTTGTGGCCTGGATACAGGGGGCCTGGGGGAGGCCAAGGCATGTATCAGGCACGACGATCGTGCCCACCTTGGGCTTGCGCTCCACGTGTTGCAGGATCAGCTGGATGCTGTGCTCAGCGAAGTGCAGGCATCTGAGGAGGGGCTCCTGCCCGCTCCGAGGAGCCTGTTGGAATGCCAGGCCAGGCGCAAAACAGGCACTTGTCTCTGTGGCGCTTTGCTCGTTGGGCGCCGGCCCAACCATACTAGAAATCCAGGACAGAGCAGCGTACGAACAAATACAAAGCTTTCTAGAATTCAATCACATCCTGGTAGCCCCCCAATCAGGTTTCCGGCCAGGCCACAGAACAGAAACAGCACTCCTAGATCTAAGAAAACGTCTTGAAGCATTTATAGACGAAGGCAAGCCATCCCTCCTCCTTCTCCTGTACCTCTCAGCTATCTTTGACCGGGTAAACAACAAAACACTCTGCAATCATCTCATAGTCTCTGCCAAAGGCGTTGCTGGGGGGGGGCCTTAGGGGGCTATAGCCCCGGGTCTTTTGGTTGTAGCCCCGGATAGAAGCTCAGGGGTTACAATCCAAAAGGCTAGTTAGCCCCTAGTCCCGACAGTCCCAAAATTAGCATAGCCCCGGATCTTTTCCAGATCTAGCAACACCCCTGGTCTCTGCCAACTTCTCACATGAAGCCACAGTGTGGACAGCATCTTTCCTAGAAGACAGATCTATGAGAGTCTTCTCAGGCACTGCTAACGCCCCCCATTCGCTGTGGAGTTCCCAAAGGCTCATGCGTTTCTCCTTCCCTCTACATCATATTTATTAAACCTCTCTTCGACCTCCTGGATTCCATCGGCATAGCATACACCAACTATGCCGATGACACGAAAATTCTCCTCCCATTGTCAGGCATCTACGACACGGACTCCCTCAATATCAACAAAATCCACTCCACCATCCAAGCTTGGATGGCTTCGAACCATCTTTTCCTAAACGACGACATGCCAGAAATTCTGCTGCTAGGATCCCCAGCTATGTTAAAAAAAACTCAACTCACAATTCTCAGCCTTCACCATATATGGTATCAACATTTCGGTCTCACAATCCGTCAAAACCCTTGGCGTAGATCTGGATGCCTCACTATCCTTCACCAGACAGGTGAATGCAATAATCTCCTTAGCTGCATACACAGCAAAACTCAGATACGCAGCCAGACAATTCATCACACCTACAAGCTGCCTCACCATAGCCAGAGCAATCACCAGACCTAGACTAGATTACTGCAACGTCCTATATGCAGGAACATCAACGCAAAACATCAACAAAATGCAGATAATTCAGAACAATGCCCTGCGGGCAGCCCTCAACATACCAAAAAAAGACAACATCACGGCAGCAAGACAGGAAGCACACTGACTCCCTATTAGAAAAAGAATAATATTCAAGACACTATCACACACAAATGCATATCTAACACTGCCCCGGATTACTTAATGCAAACAATCACCAAACCATCATCTTCCAGACCAATGAGGTCCATCCACATCCATCGTCTGGCCCCTCTTAACCTTTAAAAAATCTAGAAGAGGGGGATTCAGCTTTCCTGCACTTGTAGCAAAGCACTGGAATGCCCTACCTCCCCCCTCAGAGAAGAGAAATCTTACTGGCTTTTAGGCCGAGCCTTGAAAATCATGCTCTTCACCCAAGGTCTTTATTCATGACACTGCAATGCTGTGGGCTCTAAATTGATGAACCATGCCTCAAGCGAGTATATGTGTAGCTGGTTATCTGAACAGCGCTCTGATGCCCCAGGGCTTGGGCTCTTTACAAATGTAAAAAATTAAATAAAGTTTTCTGTACTGGCTTAAATCGGGCATTATCTAATTACTTTGAACAGCCTTGTCTTCAGTGTCCAAGGGGCTCATTACAAGTTTGTCTGTATCCTGCTTGTAATTTTGTCGGCATACCTAAAACTACCCGTACAGTTTCCAGCGCCTGATATCCCAGTATTAGGAGGATATTACAATCGACGGAAAAAGTGGTAAATCCCCATTCAATGGAGTCTGATGAGACTCCATGGAAGGGATTGCTGGAATTCCCGGCACCGTTAGTAGTGGTGCTTGTAATTCCAGAATGTGTTTGCAGGTGGGGGCCTGGTTTACCAGCAGATTAGGCCTGATTGTAAATCAGTGCCCCCACCAGCAAACTTGTGTTTCCCCAGTCTGGAAAAATTGCTGGTGCCGAAATTACCAGCAATGTTTCAGGACCTGGGAACATGTAATGACACCCCCTCCCCACCCCATAGTGCATGTTTCCCTTTCTGCTGCCATTTGCTTTACCTATACTTTAGAATGGGCCCTTTATGTAAACAACTTAAGTGAAGACTGGAGTGACATAGCCTCTTCTCTGAACCTCTCTCATTAATCAAGTGTTTGCTTTCTCCGTGCTTTAGAATGGGCATATACAGTAAACAATAACTGTTGGCATTCTGTGTAAAGTATTAATTGAAAGTACAAACCAGAATTTTTCAATTGTAACATTAGCCTGCACCAGACCCAGAGGGTGCAGTCTGTGGGTTGTGGTCCTTTGTTTGTGTCTGGCCTTTTCCCAGTAACACCCTCCCTCTCCCGCCTCCCCTTATTGGTACTTCCACCTGGTCATAACTGACCTTCCCAGGGCAGCCCTCTGTCCAGCGGCCCCTGTGGCTAAGGGCCCCAAGGCAAAGGGTGGCTCCCGCAGAGGCTGCTCCAGATTGTGTCTGCAGGTGTCAGCAGGGGAAGCCAGTGGCCAGTCGTCAACCAGCAGCAGCTCCCAAAGTAAGTGTGGCACGGGTGGAGAGTAGAGCAATTACTCTACTCTGGAAAACCCTGCCACTCAACATTACCTGACCTCCCAAATGTGAATATTATCCTGTGTTGCATCTAGATAGGATTGTGAATATTAGCAATGCCCCACTTAGAGAAAATTGTGATCATTAGCCATCACCAGACCCAGACAGGATTGTGAATGTTAGCAATGCCGTATTTAGTTGGAATTGTGATCATTACCCTGCGCCAAACCCAGACAGGATTGTGAATATTAGCAATGCTGCACATAGTTAGAGTTGTGAACATTAGCCTGCGCCAGACCCAGACAGGATTGTGAATGTTAGCAATGCCGCACTTAGCATGGTTTGTGAACATTAGCCAGTGTCGCATCTAGATAGGATTGTGAATGTTTGCAATGCCGCACTTAGAGAGAATTGTGAACATTAGCCTGCGTCACGGCTAGATAGGATTGTGAATGTTAACAATGCCGCACTTAGTTAGAATTGTGATCATTAGCCTACAGCAGACCCAGACAGGATTGTGAATGTTAACAATGCCACACTTGATCACTGTTGTGAACATTAGCCTCCACCAGACCTATTCAGCAATGTGAATGTTAAGCTGTCCATCATTTAGAGAGAATTGTGAACATTAGCCTGCGCCAGACCCAGCCTGGATTGTGAATGTTAAGCTGTCCATCATTTAGAGAGAATTGTGAACATTAGCTTGCGCCAGACCCAGCGTGGATTGTGAATGTTAAGCTGTCCATCATTTGAGAGATTTGTGAACATTAGCCTGCGCCAGACCCAAACAGGACTGTGATTGTTAAGCTGTCCATATTTTAGAGAGAAATGTGAACATTAGCCTGCCCAGACCCCTACTGGATTGTGAATGATAGCAATACCGCACTTAGTTAGAATTGCGAACATTAGCCTGCACCAGACCGTGACAGGATTGTGAAGGTTAGCCTCTCAGCATTACTTCAGAAGCTTGGGGGTTGCAGACTGGGTACTGTCTCCCATTTTTTAAAAGGCTTCCAGATTGTCCCCAGAGCGAACAATTTCTTCCGGAAGCCAACCTGCTCCTACTGCAGGAGATTCTCTCCCTGCTAGAGAAAGGTACCATGGAAAGGCTACCTGTAGCAGAGCAATACCAGGGTTGGTACTCCACTTATTTTCTGGTTCCCAAGAAAGACGAGGACTGCAAGCCATCTTGGACCTGAGACGCTTGAACAAGTTCCTCAGGAAGGACATATTCAAGATGGTCTTTCGCAGATTCTCCAGGCTCTTCAGCTCCAGGACTGGATGTTGTCGACCGATCTTCCGGATGCTTACTTTCATGTGCCTACACATCCCAAGCACAGGAAGTACCAGAAGTTCACCATTGGCAGTTCTCACTTTCTTTTCGAGTACTGCATTTTGGGCTGACCGCTGCAAGGGCTTTAACCAAGTTGCTGGCGGTGGTGCCAGCGAATCTAAGGAGGGGACTGATTCACATGTTTTCCTAACTAGAGTGGCTGATCAGAGCTTGTTCTCCCGAACAGGCTCTACAACATCTAAACAGCACTTGCCACTCTCTCCACAAAGTGGGCTTCTCCTTCAACTTGTCCCATGTGACACCTTCCCAAAAGCTGCAATTCATTGAAGCAGCCCTGACTCTTCCTCTGGGAAGGCTTTGCCTCCAGAGATACGGGCTCAACGTAACTTGCAGATGGTGACGACATTTCAAAATGCCTAACATCTACCAGCTTCGATTTTTCTGAGGTTGCTCGGTCTCATGGGATCCTGCATTTTCCTGGTGCCAGAGGCTCGTCTAAGGATGAGGCCGCTCAAGTGGGTACTCAGATCCCAATGGTCACAATTTTCAGGCAGGATGAGGAACTTCTTCAGGTCCTGAACAAGGTTGCACAGGATCTCCTGCGGTAGGCCCGCAAAGAGAATGTGATGATGGGGGAACCTTTTTGGCAACCCTGGCCGGAGATGACAGTTGTCACAGATTTTTCCCTCATGGGCTGGGGACCCCACATGAACGATCTCGTGATCAGTGACCTTTGGTCCCCATCAGAATCCAGACTACAGATACACCTTTTGGAGCGGAGGGCAATCAGACTAGCGCTGATGGCCTTTTTGCCATCCATACAGGGGAAGAACGTCCTGTTAATGATGGACAACACAGTGGCCATCATTACCACAAGAAAAAAGGAGGTGTAGGATCACTACCGCTGTGCAGGGGGGCAGTGCAGCTCCAGTTTTGGGCACTTCAAAATGGAATCTCTTTATCCGCTGCACACTTAGCCAGAGAAGAGAACACAATGGCGGATGCTCTGAGCAGGCAGAACACAGTCTTCCACAAGTGGGAGTTAGCTCAGACGTTCTTTTAGAGATCTTTGCCCTTTGTGGAACCTCTCAAGTGAATCTGTTTGCGTCCAGTATCAACAGGAAATGCAACCTCTTCTGCTGCATGGAATGTCCTCAGAGAAGAGCTCTGGAGGAGGTGTTTGTACTGGGAATTTCTCCTGTGTGCATTCCCACCAGTCCCTGTCATTCCTCATATCATCAGGAGGGGTAGGAAGTTCAGGTAGTCCATGATCTTCATTGGGCCAGAAGGACATGGTAACCGGAACTTCTAGACATGTCCATCTGCCCTCATTCCATCTTCCCCAGAGAGCGGACCTGCTATATCAAGAGGGAGTCTGTCTTCTTCACCAAGAAATCAGAACTCTGACCCTTCATGCCGGGTTTCTGAGAGGTTAAGGTGCAAAGATTAGGACCTCCCGGAAGACGTTATGGAGGTGTTGCTTTTGGCCGAAGACCAGCAACAAAAACACTATAGAGCTGCTGGTGGAACAAGTTTTACGGCTGGTGCAGAGCTAAAGATATTGATCCTTTCACTTCCGATACACCTGCAGTGCTTTCTTTTTTGCTACACCTGACCCAAAAGGGGCTGCAGGTGACTACAGCGAAAGGCTACCTTGCTGCGTTATCCATCTTCAAATGCATTCCACAGCAATGCTCTTATTTTAAAATACCCATTGTCATACGGTTCCTCAAGGGACTGACAAATATTTTCCCACCGGTCCCTTTCGTAGTCCCGTTTGGGATCTGAACTTGGTATTAACGTTTTTGATGGGAGCTCATTTTAAACCTCTCTATTCCTGTCCACTCGGGTTATTAACCTTCGAGACAATCGTTCTAGTGGCCATCACTTCTGCCCGCAGAGTGAGTGAACTACAGGCTCTATCAAGTAAACCTCCTTTGACTGCATTTTCCAAGGAGAAGGTAGTTTTGAGGGTTCATCCCTCCTTCCTTCCCAAGGGGGTGTCTGAATTTCATCTTACACAAAGGATTACCCTACAGGCATTTTATCCACCCCCTCATCCTTCCAAGGAGGAAGAAAGGTTGCACAGACTTGGCCCAAAAGTTTTTATATTGCCAGATTGGCAAATGTCAGGCAAGATGATCAACTATTTGTTGGTTACAATGGACATAAACTGGGACAAGCTGTGACTAAACAGACCTTGTAACGCTGGATCATTCTGTGTACTTCCAAATGTTATTCTTTGGCAGGGGGAGATGTCTCTGAAAATCTAAGTGCACCAGAGGAGTGGCTAACACTTTGGCTCTGCAAAGAGGTGTACCAGTGCAGGACATTTGTAATGCCTCAACTTGGTCTTCGATACATATCTTCTCAAAACATTACTATCTGGACACCTTGTCGGGTCAAGATGCTAGGTTTGGGAAAGCTGTTTTGCACAATTTAAACCAGTTACAAAATCCACTTGTCCCACCTCCTTCTTTCCATCTAACTGCTATGGGAGTCAGCTTTTTCACATCACATGGCAACTGTTGCCAGGCATTCATACACGTGCATTACTACATTAAAATTGTATGAATACAAACCATGAGTCTTGTGTTCCTAATCGCACTAAAACTGCTAAAATCAGACAAAAGAAATCTTTTGGACCCAGGACAACAATCAACAGCCAGCGCCTCCAAACAAACAAGGTTTGTCACCTCACCCAGCAACTAACCCATAGGGAACCTTGGAGTTTTAGTTCCTTGACAAACCATGTGCCAGGCTGCAGGCCATATTACAACCAACAACCACTAATACTCCTCAATGCGCAGGTGACCGCTTTTTCCCTCGCAACTCCACACCCTGGAACCTGCATTTTAAATATACTTCTCTCTCTTTCAACACCGATGTGGGCTATATATCCTCAAGTCGACTGTGCGAAAGAGGGAAAGACTAGAGCTGCGGCCACTGGCGCAGTGCAGGCTATTCATGCCAATGTCGCTGTCACATCCGTGCGAAGGAATGGAAGCCACTGAGGGACATCGACCCGACGATGCACAGCGCCCTCTGTTGTTGAAAAGGTTTCCAAAACTGCAAGCAGGTTATCAGTATATCAAAGATGAGGAATCTGTGGGAGGAACATCCAGTAAAGAGAACATTACCAGGGGTAAGTAATTTGTTCTTCTCCCTACTTATAGGACCACAAATCAGAGGTGAGTTACCCCCAGTTGGGTGGGTGCAAAAAGAAGGAAGGTTTCCTCAGTAATTCCCTGACTCTTTGGCACTTGCTGGGACTGTGGAAGAACGGACCATCCCCGAGATCACCCTAGCTATCCTAAATACTGCTGAGATGAGTGCCTTAAGCATGGCGTCTAGTCACTGGGAGACTTACCCTTGTGCAGACATCTTAGATATGTCTTCAGCTTCTCTTGATATAGGCATGGCATTCATTCCAGGGAGGGAGTTGTGGTTCCTCCCAATACTCAACAATATGTACTATTATACTGGGGGGCTATCCTACTACTGAACTTAGAAACACTGCTGCCAGTTTGACTATCATTAACAGGACTTCCTTTGTGCCAGAGATTCTAGCAAATAGTTCTCTGCAGGCCACTAGCGTAACTAGTGGCCCCCTCAAGACTTTTCTACTGCTAACATTTCCCTTCAGATAGCTAATGGGAAGTTAATACTGCCTCTTGGTGTCCACTTTGACAAAGGGCCAGCTAACTAAGAGGGTCTTCCCTCAGTCTGAAAAGTTGCCCAAGTACAAAAGAAGGAAAACGAGCTCTTCCCCTAAGTCTTTCGTGAACCTTTTATTCTACCTGCTCCTATATGCAAGGCAGAGGGGTATTCCAAGTAGCTGAGGACTTCTGTACAGGAGGGCCTTCTGGGCCATCAGAACCTTTTCCTTAGGGTTCTACAGATCAAAAGTCCTCTGACGGTCTTTGGGAAGAGACCACCTCTCCCAAGAGAAACAAAAGTGTAGGTATTTGACCTTTAGTCTGGCCCAAAACAAAGCTAGTGAGGAAACCCCAAAAGTGACTCTTGGAGTTTTACCAACTAACGACCAAGGAACCTACTCTGCAAGAGATTAGTTGCTGTGGTTATATTCTGGAGAGGACATGTAAGACAGAATTCCTTTTGTTGGTGTTCTAGGGCCAACCTTTTATGTGGCCAAAGGGACTTCTCTTGAAGTCCCTTTGCCATTTCAACCCATTTTACCTTAATTACGGTAAATTAAATTGGATCATTCATAAAGCCCCCAGTCCCCAGAGCGCCTTTTTTGCAATCCCCTGAACACCAGATCCTGTAAACTGGATCTGCCAAAGAAACCCTGAACTTAACAGGTTGTTCTGTGCTCCTGGAGCTGTTTTCCACTGAACAAAATTATTTTACTCTGCATCCTGGAGTGGGCGATTAATAAAGATGCTACATTGGTTTTAAGGAGTAGGTTGGTGGTAGCTATACTCTAGCTTTGGCTAAAGCCATTTTAACACATTGGTAGCTCAATGTAACTTTTTGGTAGCCATTAGGGTACAGATGCATTTTTTTAAAATCAGGTTCTCCGCCATTTTGTATTTTAGGGCTCCCTTATTCAGGGTAAGAATTAGGTGGCATTTATATAGCCGTTCAGTTCACATGGGCCCTCTTTGAGCCCACATAGAACGTCCATATTGGTTTAAACTGGTTTAGGCCGGTGTAGATCCCTGAGCTCTTCTCACTTCCACTGTGGGGGGTGGTCATCTGACCCTTTGCCCCCAGCCACCCCTAGGCCAGCCCATTTTTGCACTTAACGTAAGCCTCTGCCTGGTCCCTGCTTCTCTCTCTGTCTGCTTTGTTCTGCTAGTTGGAAAATGCATGTCTGGCAACCTGCTGACAACATTTTTTCGACCAATTCCCACCATGTTTGCCATTTTCACGAGTGGGTACAGTGGTTTTAGCATATTCCAGTCTGGATTTTTTGCTGCCTCCCACATCTGCTGGGTCAGGCCTTCCATGCTAGAACTATATTCTGAGCTGTTTACTCTTTCATGCCGCTGTTTCCCGTAAGGTTCTTTTGCTTGGCTGTGGATCCCTAGCATTGCCCAGATGTGTGTTGGGACAACAACACCCGCCTGACCTGCTGCTTTGGACATCTGAAGGTGCCTCAAGCAATTACCCCATCCTTGATTAATTTGCTGCTGGGCTGCTTCCCTTCCCCAAGTCACCGGGAGCCATCTTCATAGGATTTTCAGCCTTCCTTGCTAGGCTCTTTACTTAAGGCATGAAGTAAGATAACGTAGGAAGGTCCTTTGTACCGTTTCTGGGTTGTGTGGGTTGTCTCTGTCTCAGGATGCAAGCCCATGGCACCAGATCCTGTAAACCACACCTTGAAAAGTACCTCTGTACTTACTGGTTTGTTTTGTGCTGCTGGAGCAGTTTTCACCGCAACGGCAGATGTGAGTACTTATCTTTCAGTCCTGGGGTGGGTGATTATTAAAGATACTCACCTTCAGGGATCCCTCTGGTCTGGTTTTGAGGTTCTCTGGATGCAAATCTCAATCATATTTCCGATAAACTTACATTGGAGGACCTCCTTCTTTGTGGAATCTTCTTCTGGGGCTTCTGATTCATCCTTTGACCTCTGAATTTCATCAGTGGGGTCTCCTAGTCTTTCCTGTGGTCGTTTGCCACCGAATCTGCACCTGTGGGGTAGAACAGACTTACACATTGCATGGCTCATTGACCTTTATCTACTTGGTTCCTGTGGAACCTTTTACCTGTACTAGACCTCCCCTGAAGTGACTCTGTGGTCATGTTCATGCCTCTGGACATTGTTCAGTGTGCTGTGGACCAAGAACTAGAATTATAGAGCTTACCTCTGTGTCTTGAAGCATTTTTATAACTCCTGCCATGCATATTCTCATGGTGAACCCACGTGTGCATATTTGTCATTTTAGGCGTGTCTTCTGGTCACCCTGAGCAAAAGAAGCCCAAGAAACAAAATGGATGAGGGCAGGACTTTTAAAAATAGCTACCAATGAGGTACATTGGGCTATTAATACTGTAAATTGGCATGCACCCCTGGTGAAGCCAAAACACAATTGCAGCTGTCCCAGCCTAGTCCCCAAAACCAGTGGTATCACCCTGAGGCAAGAATGAGGTGCTCCAAAAGAACCCCCTGCCCCAGGAGCCTACTAGCTACCAAGGACCATATGCTCAAAAAGGTTGCAGTAGTAAGGGGACTTCAGTAGAAGTCCCTCTGACTACAAAAATATGTAGCATATACAAAAAGATAAGCAGTGGAAAAGTTAAATGTTTTCGGGACCCTAAAAAGGGTCAATATAACCCCACAAATAGAAATATTGTCCTAGCACTTATCGTAAACGCTTTTAGTATTCAGTTTGGCAAGCACACTGGCACTGTGTTTTCTTGTACAATTGTGAAATAGCAATTGAAACTTATCTTTTATCTGTCTCGCATTTCTGGTAACACAAGTGAACAGGTGGCAAGACCATTGAGCGATCTAGCCACAGGTTTCAATAGTGATTGTTATTTTAGAGGAGAGGTAGGTTGCTCAGATGAGAGGTAGAAGGAAATGGAGGGAAGTTTAATGGCTGAGGGCAAACATGGCCCTGGTGGGTCATGGACAGTTTACGTAGGTGTGAGTGGGGGGAGCATATACGTTTAATGTTGTAGGAAGATTTGGCAGAAGAGTGGTAAGGGCATGACATCGGCGTAAGTGGAGACACATGGTAATGGGCTGGATAGTATTAATCAAATGTGGGAGCCAGTTCTGAATTCAGTAGAGGTGAGTTTGATAGAGGAACAAGTGGGAGAGAGAGAGTTTGAAGAGAGGTGCTGACTTTGTCAACATAGGGGGCCATGGAGTCTGGTTAGATTTTTTTTTGGTGATACTTGAGGGAAGGGGGAGCAGGAGTGGAGGGGCGACAGAGATGGGGAAGGGGACGAGAATGTGGTTTAAGCGTGAGACATTGATGGTGAGAGCAGATGAGTCAAGAGAGGGGCATAGGAATGCGACGTCTAGCACGTTGTCTTGAGTGTGGGATGGAAAATTATGCAAGTTGACAAGAGTGTGTTTGGGGAGAGTGGAGTTATGCTGTAATTGGTGGTCCTTGGTCAGGTTGATCGGGATGCGGTCACTAATGCTGACATCAAGGACATCAGGGGGTATTGCGTAGTAGGTAGAGGTTTGTGAAGAAAAGGTTATGGAGGCCAGATGGCTGGTAAATGAGTAGTGTAGTGAAGGGATGGGAGCAAGACATGGGACAGAGATGTATTTGTCAGTTGAGTGAGTGGGAGAAGGTAGCAAAGCCAGTATGGCGGGCAGCCATGTCGGGAGGGGGATCTGCCGTTTGATGCGAGTCAAAGCGGTAAGAAAGAAAGCATAATTACAGGGAAATTGGGTGTTCCACAGGCTCAGAGTGAGTTATTTCAGAGAGTGTGAGAGGAAGGGCAGAGGGAGACAAGTGGGTTATATGAGGTTTGAGTGGATAGGGCATGTGTATGAGGAATGAAAAGGATGAATGGGAGGATAGTGATTAAGAGAGGGATTAAGAGGAACAGTGGCGTTCATGGATATATGAAGATGCCCCAAGAGAGAGAGGATAGTCAGGGCAAAATGCAGCATGGGCAGAAGCATAGCCAGTATATCTGTAGTCAGGCGTTAGCGAGAAAAGGGTGTAAATTGGGGGAGCATACCTGAGGGTGCATAGGGAGTGTGGTTTACTGTGCATGGTTTGCATTCATCAGTCCTACCAGGAGCATTATAGGGGCAAACTGGAGTCACCCTTATCCTTGATGCCTTTTGTAGACGTCCGTTAGAACGTCTTTGGACTAGACCATGTGGGATTGCAGGTTACCGCTGTGTACAATGTCATGAGCTGCCTGCCCCAAAAATGTGTACCGAAATGGAATGTGTCTTGCCTCATGGGTTAGGGCTCCCAGATCCAAGCAGGAAGTTTGTTTTGCTGTTGTAGGGCTTGTAGGACATCTGGCAGGCAATGGGGATCAGCTCTAGGGGCCTAGAGAGTAGGTAATCTAGTTCTTCTCAGTCAGGTGACTGCTGTGTCCTATGCCTGCTCCAAAGATGGCTTACGAGATGAAAGGGACAGAGCGGGCAAATTAGGCCTCTCAACTCCAAGCAGGCACTTTGTTTCCCTGTTGCAGAGATTGAAGGACAATTGAAGGGCAAAAGAGATCAGCTCCTGGGGGCCGAAGAATACGCCGTCTGGTTCTCTACAGGCAGATGTGCACTAATTTTAGAGATGTGTGGGCAAGTTGGTGTCACAAGCTTTAACCCCAACATTGCCAATCCAGTCACTCATCCTTCAGAGGGTGGTAAATTGACTAACATTGCATTGGTTAATTGCCAAACCATTATTACAGCACTTAGACGTGTGGGGGCGGGGTGTGATTTATCAGAAAAAGCTATATAAATTATGTTCATATTACCAAATGTATTGTTAGCGGTTGAGGATATCCCCTTATTGATCCAAATTTTCATCAAAATGCATCCACCCTTGAAATCATTCATTCATTCAATATTTCTTATTTGTTTGAGATGACCTCAAGCATGTCTTAAACTCAAAATAAGCAATGCAAACTTCAACACACTAAGAGCATGAACACATCCCTGACCACACAGCTTCTCGATTCGCCCTACTTCAGAAACCACACATCTGCCAGAGATTGGATTGCATTGTTCGAAAGTCTAGAACATCAATAGTCCTCTTGGGAAGTAGAGATTCATTCTGAGTCAAGTGTGTTTTGTAAGATAGTGTAAGATAGTTTCTTGCCCTGCTTTCTCAGAATCTTCCCAAAATAGTTTCTCAAAACTGGAGCATACTCGCCACACTATGGGTATTAATGTCCATGGAATACATAGTGGTGGCATTCCAGATACCCTGACTAACACAGATGGATTCAATTGAAATTGTTAATAGGTTAATTTGTGTTGCAGTTTAATCAGGTTGCCATCAAATGAAGGCCTGCTCAACTGGCCCGACCTCCTCAGCGACCCATCCATCATGGGCAGTACCATTCAGAGGCTCAAGAGGGGGCGAGCAAGCCGTCATCTTGGGATCGATGCACCTGTGCCCAGCATGGAGGACAGTGTTTCATTTGCCATCACCCAGGCTCAAAGCAGATTATTGAAGCCTTCAGGTAAAAACAACAGTTCACAATACGTGGCAGTAATGTCTGATCACATTCAAGAAATATTGTTTTATACTGCAAAGTGTGTACTCAAATAATACATTTGCTTTGGTCAGATTTTTGGGAAGTAGTTTGGGAAAACGTTAGGAGGGAGCAATGGAGGCAGCAAGAACTAGAGAAAGAAGAGAGGAAATGAGAAAACACACACACACACACACACCCACACTCACACTCACACTCACACTCACACACACTCACACACTCACACACTCACACACACACACACCACTTATTATAGGTGCCCCTCCAAGATTTGTATGTGATCCACTGCTCCAAATTATCAAGCAAATGAAGACCTAATAATGGCTTTTTTTTATTTTTGCAGATGGAGCGAGTACATTGTTACCTCCCCAGGAGTTGGGACTATACACACGCACTGAGACACACCTGCTGACAGGATTGTAAGTATCCTATTATTTTAAATCTGTAATTTCATTAAAGTCACTTTTAACCCAAGGGTAACCAAAAGATCCACCCACACCCTAAAGGTCATTGCACTACAGCTCGGATCAATGTTTCTCAAACAGTGAATTTGCTTGTGTTCCTGGACAAGATCCGGCAGCCGGAGGCATAAAAGGTTGCTCACAAAGCAGCGTGGCTTGCTGTGCGTCGTGCTTCCGGGGTCACGGTGTCTGGAGCTCAAACCGAGCAGGGAGGAGGCAGCTGAAGGGAGCAGCCTGCACCAGGTAAGTGGGGTAGGGGGTGGGCGGAGGGGTCCACATAGCGGATGTGGGTTTGGGAGGGGTGGCCCCCCCAATTAGGGACCAGGAGAGGGGTGGTTACCAAAGGCAACACCTGTGCAATGTAGCCTTTTGAGCTGGAATCTGCTATTTTAAGATGTATTTATTTATTTTTTTATTTATTTTTATTTTTATTAACCAACAACAAACAAACAAGAAGACAGGTTCAGTTGTATCATTATGGTTATGTGGGCATATGTCAAATGCAAAATGATTGAGCAATGTAGTTCTTCATGGTCTTGTTTGCCTCCTCCCTTGCAGTTTGGCTGCTCCTTAATTCCCTGCAGCCCTCACAGGTGCAACTAAGTGTCTCTTGCCCAAGGGTGCAGCCTCACTGAATACTCCTTATCTCGCTGTGTTCCTCCCCACTGGGCATGCCCTTATCAGGGGAAAACATGCCTTGTATCAATGCGTTCCAAGCCTCCACACCTTCAGTGCTCTCATGCGTTCCTCTCCTGAGGGCTCTGTGCCAAACTGCAGCTTCCGCAAGTGACCATCTTTGCAGGTCCATCCACCAGGCCTCAATCCTTGGACCCTCTGCCCTTTTCCAGGCCATTGCTATCCTGCGTTTTGCATGTATGCAGATCAAGTCTTTCATTTTGGCGGTATGCACATTTTGACCCCTGGCGCTTGGAAACAACCCCAGCAAGCAATATTCAGGGGGCCACAAGTGCATTTGGATGCCTCCCTTCTCTGCTCTCTCGATCACTGCCCCCCAGAATTTCTGAATCTGCCGGCACGTCCAGAACATGTGGATCATGTCTGCCCCCTCTTGTGTGCATCTCGGGCAGACCATGCCTCCTTCCCCCGTTATGTATGATAACCTATGTGGGGTCATATACACCAGGTGTGTTACATACATTTGGTTTATTTTAAATCTGGCATTCCTAGAGACCGGTTTGGTGTATGCAAGCATCTTTTCCCATTGTGCGTCTGTGAACACCCTTCCCGTGTCCATTTCCCATTTACCACACACTTTCAGCACTGTCACACCTAAGCTAACCAGGAACACATCATACAGTCTAGAGACCATGTGCCCTGCTTCCGATGCATTGTACAGTGTCTAGTGTTTCATTTGTCATAATCTTTGCTTGCGGGTTCTCCCATTTCCTCCTAATCTTTTGGGCCATTCCCAAGTACAGCAGGAACTGACCTTCTTGAATGCCGTGTTCGCTAACCAGGGTGTGGAAGTAAATAACTCAGTCATCTCGCATTAAGTCACCCACTGTGGCTACCCCTTTGCTTTCCCACTGTTTACTGTACTGACCCAGTGCACCCTGCTGTTCTCCAATGACTCCTATCAGCGGGACATGCACTGAGCAGCGTTCCAGTATTCCTAGAAATGTTCATGCCCTGCGCCATATTTCCCTACCCAGTTTCAGAGACCCAGAGGGTCTGGTCAGGTATGTGTCCTCTACCCATAGAATTTCTTTCAGGAAATGTTGGTTCAGCATTGGTTGCAGCAACGCAGGGTTCTGTGAGACCTCGTCTCACCACCAGGTTGCCACAAATTGCAGCTGTCCTGCCTGGTAATAGCCCTCAAAGTGGGGCACTCTTATCCCGCCCTCATTGTGGTCCCTCTACAGGGTGCTCAAGGCAATCCTGCCCCTCCCCCCAGCAATGATCTGCTTATCGTGTCCACCTGTTGGAAGAATGCTTTGGGTATATTGTAAGGGATATTGGTAAAGTGATATAAGAGGCGGGGGAATACCACCATCTTCCGAAGTGCGACCCTGCCGGGCATCCCTAAGGGTAGTCCTTCCCAGAACCTCAGAGTTCTGCACCCCTTCCAGGGCCCTCATTGTAATGATATGATATGGCATTTATAACGCTCCTATACACAAGTGTTTTAAGCCCCGCGATGAGGCAAGTGAGGGATAACAGAGGGAAGACAGAGACAATGATCTTACTAGGGCAGGTGACATTGAGATTGTGCAAGTATAGGGGGGAAGTGCAAGGGGCAAGGGGGAGGGGGAAGTGCAGTACATAGGATCAGCAGTAAAAAAGAAAACACATAAAAGTGCGGCCAGCTTGTGGCAAGTGCAGGGGTGAGTGCAGACATCAAGTGTCAGGAGCTGGTGGGAACTGTAGGGATACAGAAACAGTCCCCAAGTGCAGGGGTTGCCAGGGAAGCAGTGCAAGTGTGCAGCTGGTGGGGGAGATCAGAGGGTAGCCAGGTGACCAGTGCAGTTTCAGTTAGGTGTTCAGCAAGGGAGAGGAGGAGAGAAAGCAGAACCAAAGAGGAAGGTCTTAAGGTGCTTCCGGAACCGGAGATGGTTCTCCTCAAGTTTCAGCGAGGCATGGAGGATGTTCCAGAAGGAGGCCACAGCCGAAGAAAGAGATCTACCACCAACTCATTGCTTGGAGAAGCGACTGACCCTGAAGGAGTTGGAGGCGGATGAGCGAAGAGCTTGAGAAGGATGATATTTAGGAAGAGAGAGTTGAAGGTATTGAAGCCCCAGACCCTAGAAGGCCTGTGGACAATGCAGAAGCCAGTGCAGGGATGTCAGTCCTGGAGAGATACGATCCCTGTGCTTGAGGCCAAGGACCAGTCTCGCAGTCCTGTTCTGGATGAGTTGCAAAAGGCGGAGAGTAGAAGCAGGCAGATTTAGAAAGAGGCTGTTGCAGTATTCCAGCCTAGAGAGAACAAGAGCTCTCGAGACAGTGAGCTTCTGGGGCAAGGAGAGGAAAGGAAGAATACATCTGAGGAAGTGCAGCTGGTAGTGAGACTACTTAGAGACGTCAGAGATGTGAGGACAGAAGGAGAGTGTGGAGTCGAAGATGCCCCCGATTATTTTAGCCTCACAGGTGGGAGAAGGAAGAGGGCCAAGGGAGGCCGGCCAGAGAGCGATAGGAAAGGAGGGAGCAGGTATGCTGATGAGGACCATCTCAGTGTTACTGGCATTAAGGCAGAGATCATTTGCGGCACACCACTCCTGAATAGCGGACAGACAGTCAGAGATGAGAGAAGGAGAGGAGGTGGCGGAAGGGAGCCTGAAAATTAGCTGAGTGTCGTCCGCATAGCACTGAAAGTTTGGGCAGAGAGCGGCAATGCAGTGGGCAAGAAGTGCATGGTATTGGTTAAACAGCCAGGGAGAGAGGTTAGACCCTTGGGGAACACCACAGGTAGAGCTTGAGCTAGAGATAGAGGAGAGGAAGGACCCAAGTTGGACCTGGGAGGGTCGATCAGAGAGGAAAGAGGTCAGCCACGCCAGGGCCTGCTCGGTGATACCCACCTGGAGACGGTTGAGCAGGATGGCATGGTTGACTGTGTCAAAGGCAGAAGAGAGATCAAGTAAGATGAGGACACAAGGGGTATTGGAGTCAAGGTTTGAGAGCAGGTCTTCACGGATGTTCAGGAGAGCAGTGTTACGCTCACCTGGTTTCCGCGTGGGCGTTGGGGCACGGTTGGAGCCCTCCCTTGGCCTGGTTCCTCGAAATCACCTTCCCCTTCAGAGAGTGGTTGGACCTGCGGCTCAGGAGATGGGTGTTTGTTTGTTTGTTTTATTATTTATAATGCGCATCATACCTGGGGGTAACAGGGCGCAGCAGTTACAAGTATATGCAAGGCTTAGTTACAACAGAGAAGGTATCTAATTTACATACGAGTCAATAATTACAAAAGGGTATGTACAGGTGGTGCCTATTTGCATGCGTAGGATATGAGAGGGTATATACAAATGATACAGGCATTTTGCAGAAGCAGTATATACAGGTTTTAGGGTGTTTATAGCTCCAAGGGTACCACAAGGGTAGAAGGTCGAGAGAAGCAGGAAAGGATACACTCCTTAAAGGCATAAAGTACTGTAGCAGTGAGTCCTAGCTGTTTGCTGAGCAGGGGTTATCATTTATTGGTCATAAGATTTCAGCCACAAAATGAGGTTGGATCGGACGTTTGGGTAGGATTGGTCTATTCTCAGTGTGGGAGGCAGGGAGTTCCACAATTTGGCTGCATTCACGGGGAAGCTGTTACCTCCGATGGTGGAGCGTTTGAAGCTAGGTATGGAGAGGCGATCTCTGTAAGCTGATCTAGGTGGTCTCAGGGAGGTCTGTTTATGGAATCTCTCGGCCAGGTAGATGGGCACTGCATTGTTGAGAGATTTGTGGGTGAGCGGCAATGTTTTTAGAAGGATTTTGTCGTTGGTTGGGAGCCAGTTGTTCTGTCGGCTGCTCTCGGAGATATGGTCTCTTCTGGAAATGCCTAATGCCGCTCTAAGGGCATTCTTTTGTAATATTTGAATTCTTCTAATAGTAGCTTTAGTCTATCCCAAATAGAGGGCATTGCAATAGTCCAGGCGAGACAGGATAAGGGCTCTGGCCAGGATGGTACAGCTACCGTCAGAGAGGAATGGCTTGCTGGTGCGAATAAGTTTGCACGTATAGGCCGTGGAGGGCGCTAAAGAGTTGACCTGTTTGGCAAAATAAAGGTTTCAATCAAGATAAAGGCCTATTGTTTTTACCTTGTGTTCTATTTTAATGCTATTGCCATCAATTATGAATGAGGAGTAGTCAGCTCCTAGTTTTTTTTAGGTTAGAAGGGGTGCCCAGGATGATGAGTTCGGTTTTATCATCATTCAGGCACAGACCATGCGTGGCCATCCATGCCTGGATGATGATGTACACTCTATTCACCAAGGCCAAATCCTTTTCATAATCCCCTGAAAGCAGGAGGAGGATCTGGGTATCACCTGCATAGTTAGTGTAGGTGATACCGAGATGATCCAAATCATCAAAAAGGGGCTTAGTAAAAATGTTGTAGAGTGTGGGCGAGACACAAGATCCCTGAGGCACACCACAGGCAATAGGTATGGGGTCGGCAGCTGCTAGAGGTAAAAAGACCCTCATTGTTCTATCATTTAAGAAGGATCTAATCCAGGTAACAGCGTCGTCAGAGAAATGTTCTGCTTTGTTAAGGTGGTTGCGTAGAATAGTGTGGTCTACCAGGTCGAACGCAGCCGAGAGAACTAGGAGGAGGAGTAGGGCTGATTTGCCATTATCTCTAAGCTCGCCAGCTTGGGTCTTGAGATCGATGAGGGCTGTACCATATTGGGGACGGAAGCCTGATTGTCTGTCTCCTAGTAGGTGGTGTAATTCCAGGTGCTTTTGGATTCGTATACAAGCTACCTTGTCCAACATTTTTAGAAGGAAGGGCACTGTAGTAATTGGCTTATAATTGGTAGGTGTACATGGGTCAAGAGTGGTTTTTTTTAGGAGTGGGAGTACCCAGGATTGTTTAAGGTTAGAGGGGATGATACCACTAGAGAAGGACGCGTTGATAAGTTTTGTTATGAATGGTGATAGGTCTCGTGCCGCATCCTTGATGAGCTGCGCAGGGCAGAGATCACCCTGATAATTGGAGGGTTTAAGGAACAGAATTATTCTTTCCACTTCAGGAATAGAGACTTTGGTGAAGTTGAATCGGGTGGATTCATCGGCATTGGTATTCCCAATTATTTTGGATGAAGGAGGGTCATTTAGAGAGGCTCTTTTACAAGAAATTTTGTTTTGTAAAGTGGATATTTTGTTGGCTAAGGCATGTTGGATATCTGAACACCATTTTTTAATCTTTAGTACATGTGTCAGGTAATGCTATAGGTGTCTCTATTTCTTTGAGAATGGTGAATAGTTCCTTCATAGGCAATGAGAATGGAGTGGGGACCCCGTGACTTCCCCCAGCCCTTTCGTGCCAGAATACGGTGGCCAAGCACTTTCCCATAGACGCTCAACTGTAGCTTTGTGATGTTGAGCTGTCCGTCCTGCCTTTCCTAGCAGGGGCGCGTAGAACGGACCAAGTTACTTCACTGGCCCGTGGGAAGGTTGATCCAGACCAGCTGCGACCAATCCACGTATGAGGTAAGTCTTAAGTATGAGTAATTCTTGCAATGTCTCATTCCATTTCCATAGGTACGGGAAGGGAGTCTGGATTGAGGAGAGTCTGGAAGACCTTAGAGGTTGATGGAGTTTCCACAGTGACAGGTAAGTTGGTCTTTATAAGGGAACTTTAGTCTCTTGTATATATGCGGCCGTGTGAGTGCATATGAGTTCTAACCTGTTTGTTCTTTTCCCTCGTAGGTGCAGGCCGACGATGTGTCCGGGTCCTCGATGAAAATTCCCGGTTGCAGGAGGACGTCTCCGGCTCCGACCGTGGTGGAATGTTGGTTAGGAAGAAGACTCGGCTCAGGCCGTAATGGAATGGAGGTAAGAAGAAGAGTCTGGCACAGGCCGCAACGAATTGCAGGTAAGAGGTGCACTCAGCGATGTAGCAGCTGGAGCGCTCAGCGAGTAGAGGCTGGCAACAGGTAAGATGTGCACTCAGCGATGTAGCGGCTGGCGACAGGTAAGATGTTCGCTCAGCGAAGTAGCGGCTGGCAACAGGTAAGATGCACGCTCAGTGATGTAGTGGCTGGCAACAGGTAGGATGCGCGCTCAGCGATGTAGAGGCTGGTAGCATATGGGAAACGCATCCAGAGATGGAGCGGCTGACAGCAGGTAAGACGCGTCCGCCTCGACTGAGTAGCTGGAGAGAAGACGCTCGCAGTGATGAGGCGGACCGTGGTGGAATGTTATATTTTTAACGCTCGCAGTGATGAGGCGGACCGTGGTGGAATGTTATATTTTTAATCCGTTGAAGTACAGTCTTGTGGTTGATTATATCAAATGCTGCAGATAGGTCGAGCATTAACAATATTGAGTTGCTTCCCCTATCTGCTGCTTCGCGTTATTCTGCAGCAAGCAGCGTGACGCGCATCGTGTCCAGGGACCAGACTGCAGGTAAGAAGTGTTCCCAGGAAAACTCGAAGATGAGTCTGTAATCCAGTGAGGCACAGGTAGGTACAGCGGAGACCGTTACGCTGCTTGGAAGCAGAATAACGCAAAGCGAGGGCACTTGGATGGCTGGTCTTGTATAGGCTGGTTCAGGCCCCTCCCATTAGCTCTGCCTACAAACTCTACCTTGCCTTTCTTTGGGCCTGTAGCACCTACCTTCCAGTTCTGTTCCTTGGGCCACGCCCGGCCCAGTTGCACACGCCCTAGGCCTAGAGTGTGCAGAGCACACTTTAACACAAGCCTGGCGCCAGTGTTACGCTCACCTGGTATCCACGGGGACGCCCTTATGCCCTGGTTACAGAATTCACCCTGGCCCTTCCTGATTCCGGATGGTGCTTTCTATGGAGGTCGGGCCTGAAAACACAGGAGGGCTGGACTTAGGAACAGATTTCGTTTTCTTCCCCCGCTCCCTGGATTCGCTCTGATGGCCCACTCCTCACCTTGTTGTGATGACTGGCATGCCCTCTGTCCTGCCTTCTGTGCAGGGGCGCGTAGTTTTCTGCGGGTTTGAGCGACCGAGTTAACTTCACTGGTGCTAACCCATTCAAGTGTCTTTGCGGAGGTAAGTCTGGTTAAAGCAATCTTAAATGTCCTTGCTTTCCTTTCTTGCTATTAATGTCTTTTCCTTATTTATTCCCCCATTAGGTGTACGGAGGTTCGATGGATGCACAGCTTGGATCGGGCTCCTACCAGGATGATGAGCTCAGGAGCGTGTGATGGATGGTAGGTTAAGCGCGAAGTGCGGCACGGTAATGTCTTCTTTTGCTAACCTGTTTTCTTTATTCTTTTTCAGGTCGCAAGGGTCTTTCTGGGCGTGTGAAGATTTCCGGAGCGGAGCTGGCCAAGAAATGCCCAGCCAGGTGAGGTTCTCGTTATTACTGCCGTAAATTCTGTGAGTAACCTGTTTTAACGTTGTCCTTCTTTCTGTCGCCCTCCAGGTGCTTCGTTCTAGTACGTGCGTGATGTCCCAGTGATGCTGCCGACTAGAGGAAAGACCGCGAACTGCAGGAAGACGGTTACTCGACGGATTGGAAGCTGCAGGTAAGCAGAGACTGCTAATGATGTTCTTTTGTCTCCTCTGCAGGTCTTCTGTTCAAGGATCGCCATATTCTGGTCCCTGGACACGATGAGCGTCACGCTGCTTGCTGCAGAATAACACGAAGCAGCAGATAGGGGAAGCAACTCAATATTGTTAATGCTCGACCTATCTGCAGCATTTGATATAATCAACCACAAGACTGTACTTCAACGGATTAAAAATATCGGAAGAGCAGACAAAGTGGTGGTAGGCTGGTTCGACTCCTTTTTACAGGATAGAACACAGCGAGTAACTCTGGGAGCATTTCTCTCCGAATTAATACAACTGAGGTGCGGAGTCCCTCAGAGGTCAGCACTCTCTCCTCTGATCTTTAATTTATACATTCAACCACTATTTGATATCTTGAGGAGACACGGCTTACGATTTCACTCATATGCAAACGACACACAGATTTATGTGGAGACAGACAATCTGTCTGAGGCATTTGAGATGATAGACCGGTGCATGCAAGATGTAAAAAAGTGGATGGCCTGCAATCATTTACAACTTAATGCAGGCAAAACAGAAATAATTCTGTTTAGATCAGAGAAGGAAAATCGAGAGGAAGATACAAACTACAACCCGCAAATCCTGGGAGTGAGCATTCCATTCTCAAGGAAAGTGAAAAATCTCGGGTGTACCTGGCAAGAAAATCTGGCCAGTGAAGCCCAGACAGGGGCAAAAGTAAAATCAGTATATTATTCCCTGTGACTGCTCAGAAATGTGCTCCCTTTCTTAACATCTCAAGATCTTCCAGCAGTCGTGGGAGCTTTGGTTAACTCCCACCTTGACTACTGTAACAGTCTAAGAGTGCCCAGAATGCGGCCGTTAGGCTAATAGCTCACCTGGGCAAAAGAGATCACGTGTCCACAGCCAGGAAAATGTTGCACTGGCTGATGGTGGAAGATCGTATTAAATTTAAGGTGGCATGCCTGGTGTACAAGTGCTACCACAAACTTGCACCCCGATATTTGAACACCAGAATTCGACACTACTACCCAACCAGAGCACTTCGCTCAGAAGATAAACTATTGGTATGTGTTCCAAGGACAAAATGCATCTCAAAAGGTGACAGAAGGTTCTCTGTATTTGGGCCTAACTCTGGAACCAGCTGCCCCTTCGCATCCGCTCATGCACCACTCTGGAAAGATTTAGAAAGGAACTGAAAACCTTCCTATTTAAATGATCCTACTTTCTTAGGGTCGTCGTTACTTCAGACTTGCCACAGTGATAAGTTCAACCCTTTAGTTAACATCTGCGCCCGAATGCAGTTATCTGCCTGGTGCGCCTAAGAAATGAATCAAAAGAAAAAATTTAAAAAAATCAAGCACGTTCTGTAACTTGGGTGTGGTTTATATAGCCCTCTAGTAAAGTAGTCCAGGTAAAGTTTAGATGAAATAGTCTAAATCAAACGCTGTGCATGAATGTTCTCACTAGGTTCCCAAGATCTGTCCTGAGGGCCGTAACCCTTCCAATCGACTAGATAGTATAGTTTGGATCTGGTATATTTGGAATCCAGGATTTATTTCACTTCAAATTCGGGTTCTCCATTGACCATAATGGGTTCAGATGATGGCTTAACTCGTGTACCGGGTTGAACTGGTTTTAGAAGTGAAACGTGGAATACTGGGTGAATTCGCATGTTGGCTGGCAATGCTAGTTTAACAGCTGCTGGGTTTATGATGGCTTGAACAGAATAAGGTCCCAAATAGCGAGGACGAAAAGTCTGGGTTCCTTTTAGTGGTATATATTTTGCAGCTAGCCAAACCCTGTCTCCTACCTGATAGTCATGGGCTTTTTTCCGATGTTGGTCAGCAAACCTTTTTTGCTTGTTTTTTGGCTTGGATTAACTATTCTGTTGGCCTTTTAAAGGCATGAGTGATGTTTGCATGAAGAGTCTTTACTGCCGGCATTTCTAGACTGGTAGGGCTATCTAGTTCGGAAGCACGTGGATGTCTGCCGTACAGGGTGTAGAAAGGTATTTGACCAGTACTGGAATGCAATTAATTGTTGTAAGCATATTCGGCTATCCATAATAGATCCTTCCAGGTTGCTTCGACTTGGGGCTGCATGCACCGTAGGTATTGTTCGAGGGTCTGGTTGGTCCTCTCTGTTTGACCATCCATTTGGGGGTGATGGCTGGTGTATAGTCGGATGTTGATTTGAGCCATAGAGCAGCATTCTTCCAGAAGGTAGATAGAAATTGGCTGCCTCGATCAGAGACCAGGACTGAAGGGAATCCATGCAGATTGATAATGTTTTCCAGGAACACTTTTGCTAGATGGGATTCATCCGGGAGTCCTTTGAAAGGGATAAAGTGTGCCATTTTTGAAAATAAGTCTACTACTAATAAAATCGTGTTGAATCCTTGGCTGGGAGGCCATAAAGTCCAGATAAAGTGTGTGCCATGGTAAAGGAGGAATTTCTAATGGTTGCAGGAGGCCAGCTGGTTTTTGTTTTAGTGACTTGTTTTGTGCACACAATCCACACGATTGAACATATTGGATGACGTCTCGCCGCCAAAAAGGCCACCAATAATTGCACTTCACTTTGGCTAGGGTTTTAGCAATTCCAGGATGACCTTCTATCAGAGAATCGTGATAGTCCGAAATGATTCGTTGCTGTAGCTCTGTTCTAGGCACATAGATGCGTTCATCAAAATATAGCAGTTGATTTTTAACGGTGTATTGTTTTCCTTTGGTATGCCATTCCAGTAGTGTTAGGCAGAAATCTGTGCAGTTCCCTTAGGGACCACTGCAAAAAGTTTAAGACTACAGGTGTTAGCAGTAAACCCAATTGGTAGCAGTCTGTACCACCCAGAGTTACCTGGTAGCTGTGGCTGAGCAGTCAGACCTCTCTCAAGAAGAGTTAGGCAGTATATAGAGTATACACATTAGGTACAAAAATACAGTAGCACAAGCAAACACTGACCAGAGCTTTGGTATAAAAGTATATAATTATTTATTTAAAAACACACTTGTTAAAATAAACTGACACTAATATGTCAAGCAAGTTCAAACACAGTCACTAGAAATATATACACCTCCCTGATTAATTATTCGACAAGTCTTAGGAAACGAACACCACTTATGATCAACACAGAGGTGAGCGCTTAACCAATATGGCACTCCAGTAATTATTTAAAAAAGGAGAGAAAAGGCAGAAATAGGAAAACACACAATACCAACACTTTTAAAGAACCACGGCAAGTCAAGAAAGGCAGGGTCAACTGTAGAGCAAAAAGTTCATAGGCCAGGCTCACTCTTGGAGAAAGGAAGGCGGAATGTGCCCAAGATCACACAGTTGAAATACACTTTAAAAGTCTTTTCAGATAGTTCAAAAAGCAGTTAGTGCAGTTCAGAAAAGTTAGTTAACAGGTCTGAGGTCACCCCAGGATGGAGAGTCAAGGATTTACGGGGCACCTTGAACAGTCTGTTGTAAGGGAGACCAGGCGGGACACAGTACATGATATGGTGAGAAAGCTCCAGCGGGGGCAGTTGGTCCTGGCAGCGGGTGCAAGTCTGTGCTTCGTCCAGGGGGAGAGAAGATCTCGACGTGGAGGAAAGCTGGAGATCATTGCACTGCCAGGGAAGAAACCAGCCGCGGAGTTTCCCGGTTAAAAGGTACTACCCTTTTATTCGCGGTAGTGGTGAAGCGTGGCTATCCGGCCGCCGGGGTGCTTGGCACGGGCGATTCGACCATGAGACGATCCAGGAAGGCGAAAAAAGGGCAAACTTGTTAACCCCACCAGCTCAAAGGAAGAAGACTCTCCTGGAAGAAGATCTTCTCTGTCGTTGGGAAGTGGTGAGTCGGTTCAGCAGGGCTCCACTGGTGGTGTCGTCATTGCAGATCGGCTCAGCTTCTCCCTCTTCGGATTCTTTAGGTTCTGTGGCGACTTCTGGAGTTCCAGTCCTCAAAGCCCTGCTTTTATGCAGAAAACCCCCATTCATCAGTCCTAGCTGTCACTCAAACATGCTAAGTGGTGAGCCGGGCGGCTCATCACTGGGCCAATCACACAAGAGTGCGACTTGAGTTGCAGAGGCAACTCAGTCCAGGGTGCCTATTCCCCCCTCCCACACATCCTGTAGACCCAGACAGAGTGGCACCACTTTTGGAGGCTTCTGTGCAGAAACCCCCCAAAAGTGGAACAAAGAGCTCGACTTGGGTTGGAGTTACAGAGGCGAACACAAACGCCATTTTTAAACTGAGTCCTGGCAAAAAGACCCAACCTGGGAAGAAATATTAAATAAATAACCCGGCGGTATCTTTAACATTGCACTAAAAAAAGTGGTGCGTTTAAAATGAATGGGAAAATCCCATAGGAAATATTCTGGTGGAATATTTTGCGTGGTAACCACAGCCACCAGTCAGAAACTCGACAAGGGGGGACTGGACAGTGCCCCCTTGAAAAACAGACCCAGGGGCAATCGAATTACCCCTACCAGTACTTCCACAATATGATGGTTTGTACTGGTTCTGTTCACAAATTAAGACTAGTAAAGTCAATGGTGACTTTACATGCCCTGGGAGACAGTAGTCAGTCCCAGGGTATGGAGTCTATGTTTGGGGGCCACTATGACACCCCTGTGTTACTGCACTGAGGGTGCTGTGTAACACACTTACCAAAAACACATGAAGCCCTATGGAGTAAAAGACCCCATAGCCCATAAAACACATTACAAAGTCAAAGGACATTCTCAAATCATGCCTAAGTGTGGGAGAAAAAGAGTCTCACTCTTAGCAGGAGAAAAAAAATAAACCCCAAAAATCCAGCAAAGTTGCTGGGGGACTCACTAGGTTTGGGAAATTAGCCTTTTCAGAGAATTCTCCCTAACACTCGCCCCCCCCCCCCCCAGACTAAGGGACAGGAGGATTTAATCCACTCCTGGATGAATCTCATACCTCTAGTCGATGACATACATCCTAGAGAGACCATCAGCCTTTTGGTGGTAACACCCTGACCTATGTTCTATGGTCAAATCAAAGGTTTTCCTTTGTAAGCTATATGACCTACAAACCCTTTGAGGAACATCAGTCTTTTTAAAACTATAGGGGATCTGGTTGACCAGTCCCTCCGAAGTGGGTACAACTTCTGAACCTGTGTTAGGCTTTTTCAAGGGGCCCTTATAAAGGATTCCCTTAGATCTAGAGGGGCCTCCAGAGTTCCTCACCACCTCTCTGTTGGGAGAAGGTTGGGTTTTGGGCATCTTGGTTGGAGGGGGGATGGAGATAAGCAAGGTACATGCTTCTCCTTCCTCTTAGACCTACCCTTACCTACTTTAGGAGTTTCACTCCCAAGACTAGGAATTGAGTTGGAGTCTTCAGTGGAAGGTCCAATAGTCTGAAGGTTTTTGGCCTTAGTCTTTTCTTTTCTGGTTTTCCACCAGCACTGAGAATTACCAGTTCTCTTAGGCCTAGTTAGTGGTCCAGTTGGTCTATCCACCTCTTCCTCAGAAGCAGGGGGAGTCACAGACTCTAAAACTGGGGGAATAATGATGGAGCTTGGTTCGGGCTCCCATTTCCCTAACATTTTAGCCTGAAATGTGCCTGGGTCAGAGGTCAACTTACCAACACCAGGGCTTGTAGTGGGGTTCTCAGTAGAGGTTCCCACAGGCTTAGAGTGGTTCCCTAAGGTGGCCTCTCTAGCCAATTTGGTTTGGTTCTGGGTCTCCATACTGGGAGGCCTGGGGGTACTGGATACCACTCCTAGAGTTCTTAGATCATTCCCCAACAGGACTCTCCCAGGCACCTCAGTCTGAACACTGACAGGAATCATCACTGTCATGTTATTACACTGAACGAGGGCTGGTAGAATTGGAACCATTTGGACAGGGCCTCCAGACATCTTAGTGGGACCTTTGGGTACCTTAGCCACATCCTCAGGCCTGAAAAAGCTTTCAGCCACTACTGTTCTGCTGGCCCCAGAGTCTCGCCTGGCAGGAGTATCCTGGCCATTGGCAAGAACAGTGTCCATATAATAAACTTTAGAGTTTTTTGGTATGGAGTTGTACACACTCCTATTCTGATTGCTAACCAGACCCATGGACTCTACTGTTACACTTGCTTGAAGACCCAAAGGTTGTTCAGCAAAGACTTCAAAGTGAGCACTAGCCATTTGGACTTCCTCCTCAGGGGTGAAGGCTAAGGAGACTGTGCTGATCCCTGCAGGTTTACCCTTACATCTGGGATCTCCTTTGATGTGGTCAGTTGCCCCACAGAGATACCATGTTCCAAATGCTCTCTGGAAGGGTGGCTTGGTCTGACCTCCTTCTGGTTTGTGACCAGAGGGTACACTAGCCTGTTGTGGTTTACCCTGGGGCTTACCCTGGTTATTTTGTTGTATGGGGCCCTCTTTGGGTTGGGAGGTATTAGAAATCTCTTGGTTCCCTTTTGATGGCTGCTTTCCCTCATCCTTTTTCTGAGTGACCCCTGAATCCTTGTGAGTAGCCTTGTTGGCAACACACAAGTCAGCAGCCTTAGCTAGCTTCCTGGAATCTAATTCCCTTGAATCAGCCAAATGCTGTCTGAGCTTAGGAGAGCAGGCATCATAATTTGACTCCAACATTACAAGATTTCTCATTCCCTCATAAGTGTTCACCTTGTAACCCTTAATCCATCCCTCTATGTTTTTCAAACACTCATTCACCCAGGTAGCCCAAGGGGTACCATCATTCTTTTTGAGGGTCCTAAACCACTTAAGGTACTGGGAAGGGGTCTTCCCAAATCTAGCTATTAAAGCTAGCTTCACACATTCATAGTCCTTCTTATCCACCTCTCCCAACTCCATTACCACATCAGATGCAACAGGGGGGAGCCTAGAGAACAACCAGGGAAGTAACTCATTCCCTGAGATGTCCGGGAGCCCATGATTATACTCGAACATAGCCAACCAATCCAACACATCCAACTTAGGCTCATACATACCCACAATCTCTTTAGGCATCCAGGGTCTTTTGGGAATGGTACTCCTCGAGGATCCGGAGAGAGAAGCATTTTCAACAGACAATTTCTTCATCTCTAGCTCATGCTTGAGCTCCATGGCTCTGAGCCTTAGTTCTTGATTCAGTTCTTGGTGTCTTTGTTCTGCTTGAGCATTAAGTCTCTTAAACTCGAATTCAAGTTTCATTTTCTCTAGTTCAAGACATTGAGGACTAAGTGTGGAACCTGGTAAAGGCCCAGTAGGTACAGCTGGTAGAGCAGACAGAGGCCTAGAGGGGACAGTCACAACAGCCTCGCCCTCCTCTTCTGACTCTGCCTCAAGATTTTCAATACTTTGCTCAATATCAATATCATCACTGTTATCTACATTCTCTGGGAGAGTGGGTTCCTCTGAACCATCACGCAGACTTTGGTTTGCTAACAATCTTTCTATTAGCTCCATTTTCTTGCCTTTAGTCAGGAGCTTCTTATGCTTACAGAGAACTCTTAAACAATCAGCAGTTTTTGTAGCAAGGGACTCTTGACTATAGCTTTCCATAGTTGACAGGTTAGAAAATAAACGTTTTAGTGCTAAGCTTTGTGGTTAGTTGCACTAAGGTATCTATAAGCACACTAAAATATATACTCAATACAAATCTCACCGCTGTACACCAGTGTTAGGCAGAAACCTGTGCAGTTCCCTTAGGGACCACTGCAAAAAAAGGTGTTAGCAGTAAACCCAATTGGTAGCAGTCTTTACCACCCAGATTTACCTGGTAGCTGTGGCTGAGCAGTCAGACCTCTTTCAAGAAGAGTTAGGCAGTATATAGAGTATACACATTAGGCACAAAAATACAGTAGCACAAGCAAACACTGACCAGAGCTTTGGTATAAAAGTATATAATTATTTATTTAAAAACACACTTGTAAAAATACACTGGCACTAATATGTCAAGGAAGTTCAAACACAGTCACTAGAAATATATACACCTCCCTGATTAATTATTCGACAAGTCTTAGGAAAAGAACACCACTTATTATCAACACAGAGGTGAGCGCTTAACCAAGATGGCACTCCAATAATTATTTAAAAAGGGAGAGAAAAGGCAGAAATAGGAAACCACACAATACCAACACTTTTAAAGAACCACAGCAAGTTAAGAAAGGCAGGGTCTACTGTAGAGCAAGACGTTCATAGGCCAGGCCCACTCTTGGAGAGAGCAAGGCGGAATGTGCCCAAGATCACACAGTTGAAGTACACTTTAAAAGTCTTTGCAGATAGTTCAAAAAGGAGTTAGATCAGTTCAGAAAAGTTAGTTAACAGGTCCGAGGTCCCCCCAGGATAGAGAGTTAAGGATTTACGGGACACCTTGGACGGTCTGTTGCAAGAGAGACCAGGCTGGACACAGTACCTGAAATGGTGAGAAAGCTCCAGCGGGGGCAGTTGTTCCTGGCACCGGGTGCAAGCCAGGGGGAGAGAAGATCTCGACGTGGAGGAAAGCTGGAGGTCGTTGCACTGCCAGGGAAGAAACCAGCCGTGGAGTTTCCCGGTTAAAAGGTACTACCCATTTATTCGCGGTAGTGGTGAAGCGTGGCTATCCGGCCGCCAGGGTGCTTGGCACGGGCGATTCGACCACGAGACGATCCAGGAAGGCGAAAAAAGGGCGAACTGGTTAACCCCACCAGCTCAAAGGAAGAAGACTCTCCTGGAAGAAGATCTTCTCTGTCGTTGGGAAGTGGTGAGTCGGTTCAGCAGGGCTCCACCGGTGGTGTCATCGTTGCAGGTCGGCTCAGCTTCTCCCTCTTCAGATTCTTTAGGTCCTGTGGCGACCTCTGGAGTTCCAGTCCCCAAAGTCCTGCTTTTATGCAGAAAACCCCCATTAATCAGTCCTAGCTGTCACTCAAACATGCTAAGTGGTGAGCCGGGCGGCTGACCACTGGGCCAATCACACAAGAATACGACTTGAGTTGCCGAGGCAACTCAGTCCAGGGTGCCTATTCCCCCCTCCCACACATCCTGTAGACCCAGACATGATGTCACCACTTTTGGAGGCTTCTGTGCGGAAGCCCGCCAAAAGTGGAACAAAGGGCTCGACTTGGGTTGGAGTTACAGAGGCGAACACAAACGCCATTTTTAAACTGAGTCCTGGCAAAAAGACCCAACTGGGGAATAAATATTAAATAAATAACCCGGCAGTATCTTTAACATTGCACCAAAAAAGTGGTGCGTTTAAAATGAATGAGAAGATCCCATAGGAAATATTCTGGTGGAATATTTAGCGTGGTAACCACTGCCACCAGCCGGAAACTCGACATGGGGGGACTGGAAAGTGCCCCCTTGAGAAACAGACCCAGGGGCAATCGAATTACCCCTACCAGTACTTCCACAATATGATGGTTTGTACTGGTTCTGTTCATAATTTAAGACTAGTAAAGTCAATGGTGACTGTACGTGCCCTGGGAGACAATAGTCAGTCCCAGGGTATGGAGTCTATGTTTGGGGGCCACTATGACACCCCTGTGTTACTGCACTGAGGGTGCTGTGTAACACACTTACCAAAAACACATGAAGCCCTATGGAGTAAAAGACCCCTTAGCCCATAAAACACATTACAAAGTCAAAGGACATTCTCAAATCATGCCTACGAGTGGGAGAAAAAGAGTCTCACTCTTAGCAGGAGAAAAAAAATAAACCCCAAAAATCCAGCAAAGTTGCTGGGGGACTCACTAGGTTTGGGAAATTAGCCTTTTCACAGAATTCTCCCTAACAAGTAGTTCGTTAGGTGTTATTTCACATTGGATCATGTTTTTAAGCTCAGTTTGTGTTAAAGCTGTGGTGAGGCCTAATAGCTTGTCCTCAGGAATAATGGCCACTGGATCTGGGGTTGCATATACTTCCTCGTCGATGCCCATGTGGGATAGTGCGTCTGCTTTTCCGTTTCTTACGCCTGGTCGATAAGTGATCGCGTAGTCATACTCGGCGAAGAAAAGGGCCCGTCGCAATTGGCGTGAGATTGTGCTTTTGCTCTTTTAAAATATTGTAGGTTCCGATGATCGGTGATTACCGTGACTGCATATCTGGCTCCCCAGAGGTAATGTCGCCATGCCTTGAAGGCGGATTTTATAGCAAGCAGTTCCTTATCGGTGATGGCATAATTTAGTTCAGGGGTTGTGAATTTTCGTGACCAGAAAGCCACGGGGTGCATTTGGCCAGTTTCAGGGTCCCTCTGAGAAAGAACCGCCCCCGTAGCCATGCTGGAGGCATCCGTTTCCATGATGTAAGGAAGATCCGGACGAGGATGCCGTAAAATCGGGGCTGAGGTGAACTTTTCCTTAAGTTTTTAGAAGACCTTTTCGGCGTCTTCTGTCCACATGAATTTCTTTATTGTTTTTTCGTAGAAGTAGCGTGATCGTATGCACAATCTGAGAGAAGTCCGGAATAAACCGACAGTAGAAGTTTGCAAAGCCCAGCATGCTCTGGACCGCTTTTAACGAGGTCGGAGAAGGCCATTTAAGAATGGCATCCAGCTTGTGTTCATCCATTCGGATGCCTTTCGGAGTAAGAATGAAACCCAGAAATTTAACTTTGGTTACGTGGAAAAAACATTTTTCAAGTTTTGCATATAGTCGATGTTGGCGCAGTTTGGCAAGGACAGCGCGGACATGCTTGACATGGTCTTGTTTCGAGGTTGAATACACTAGAATGTCGTCTATGTAGACCAGGGCGCAACCATCGATCAATTCCCTTAGGACGTCGTTCATAAAGTATTGGAATGCCGCCGGGGCATTACAAAGTCCGAGAGGCATTACCTGGTACTCAAACAACCCATATTTGGTACAGAAGGCCGTTTTCCATTCATCTCCTTTTTTAACTCAGACCAGGTGGTATGCTCCTCTGAGGTCTAACTTAGTATAAATCTGGGCATCTTTGACTTGATTCAACATCTCGGGAATAAGTGGTAGGGGGTAACGATTCTTCACAGTGATCTCGTTCAATGCGCGATAGTCAATACAGGTCCTCAAGTCCCCTTCCTTCTTCGGTACGAAGAATAGGGGACTAGCTGCCAGTGATTTAGATGGGCGAATGAACCCATTTGCCAAGTACTGGTCCAGATAGGATTTTAGATGCTGGTTTTCTGGTTCTGTGAGAGCATAGATTCTGCCACAAGGGATCTGTGCACCAGGTATGAGGTCAATCTGACAGTCATAAGACCTGTGCGATGGTAGTGTATTAGCTTGTTCCTTCTGGAACACATCCTGGAAATCCTGGTATTCTTCAGGGAGAGTGCTAGTTGCGCCAAGTGTAGATATGCCGATTGTAGGACTCGTAGGAATATTGAAACTGGATTTGTTTTCTTGGAAACAACAGGTGGAAGCACAATCACGAGGAAAAGTCAATCTTCTTGTACGCCAATCTATCCGAGGGTTATGAGGAACTAACCATGGCATCCCTAATATAAACTGCAACTGAGGTGCCTTGATGAGATCAAAGGAAATCATTTCCTGGTGTCCATCCTGGCACAGCAGGGTTATTCCTGCTGTACATTGGGTTACTGGTCCGGAAGCAATTTCTGTCCCATCCACCGTGGTTACCTTTTCTGTGTTCGGCTTAAAACATAAGGGAAGCCCCGTCCGTGCGGCAAGATCTCCATCAATGTAATTCCCAACTGCTCCGCTGTCTATGTAAGCCTCAACGGTATGCATCCTTGATGGTTGTTGGCGATTGATTAGGATCACTGGTATTGCAAAATGTGAGGTTGGTGGCTCATTCTTCTCACTCGACAAACTGACCTCTACTTTTGTCGAGCTAGGCAGTTTTCCGACTCCTTACTCACATCCTTTTCTGTAGCTCCCACAATTCGCTTGGGGTTTTTATCGGACAGTCTTTTAGTCTCTTTTCTCTTTCAGCTTTTGTTAACGGTGGTTGTATGCCTCCAATTTGCATTGGCTCTGTGGTATTTTCTGACGTGCGTGGAGTTGCATCCTTGGTTCGAAGATACACAGCCCGTGTGTCTGATCTGAACCGATCTGCTTTCCAATCCTGTAGTCGATGATCTAGTTGCACCACCAGGTTGATAAATTCACTACAGTCCCTAGGTGGATCAACCACCTGAGCCAAAATGTCCTTTAACTCCCCTCTAAGGCCTCGGTGAAACAATGTGGTTCTCTTGTCTTCAGGCCACCTGGTTTCAGCCACTAACCTATTATAGGTTGCTATGTACGTTAGTAAGTCTTGATTCCCTTGCCGGAGTGACAAGAGTTCATTGTCTACAGCTTGTTCATGGGTGTGTCGAGCAAAGAGTTTTTCCATTTCCCTCTGAAAACCCCCTAAGTCACTTAGTAACGGATCATCATAGCTCACAACCGGCACTGACCAGACTGCTGCACTACCGGTCAGATAAGACAAAATAAATGCTACGCGTGCCTGATCGTTAGGGAATGCACCCGGTCTGCAGAGGAAATGAAGATGACATTTATTCATAAATGCAGCATACTTTCTTGGGTCACCTGAAAACCGTTCTGGCGGTGCTAACGGTATTGCTCTGGGTAAGGTGATTTGTACTGGAGTGGCAGATGACGTGGTGGCCTGTGCCGGTGGATTATTCCCGGTTAATGGAGCTTGTCCGGCCTGTGATTGCAATAATTGCCTGCTGATTTCCTCGGTGCGATCCTTGGTGACGACAAGATCCCTTTGCAGGGTATTAGTCTCTTGCCTAGCCAAATGCACTTTGGCACGTAATTGTCCTAATAACTGGCCAGTTGGTCCATTTCAGAAGTCTCCATGGCGCCCAGGTGGATAATGTTATAGAGGCTTAGCGTTCTTTTACGCTCACCTGGTATCCACGGGAACGCCTTTATGCCCCGGTTGCCGGATTCACTCCGGACCCTTCCTGATTCCGGATGGTGCTTTCTATGGAGGTCAGGCCTGAAAACACAGGAGGACTGGACTTAGGAACAGATTTTGTTTTCTTCCCCCCGCTCCCTGGATTCGCTCTGATGGCCCACTCCTCACCTTGTTTTAATGAATGGCGTGCCCTCCGTCCTGCCTTCTGTGCAGGGGCGCGTAGTTGTTTGCGGGTTTGAGGGACCGAGTTAACTTCACTGGTACTAACCCATTCAAGTGTCTTTACGGAGGTAAGTCTGGTTAAAGCAATCTTAAATGTCCTTGCTTTCCTTTCTTGCTATTAATGTCTTTTCCTTATTTATTCCCCCTTAGGTGCACAGAGGTTCGATGGATGCGCAGCTTGGATCGGGCTCCTACCCGGATGATGGGCGCAGGAACGTGTGATGGATGGTAGGTTAAGCGCGAAGTGCGGCGCGGCAATGTCTTCTTTTGCTAACCTGTGTTCTTTATTCCATTTCAGGGTCTTTCTGGGCGTGTGAAGATTTCCAGGGTGGAGCCGGCCAAGAAATGCCCAGCCAGGTGAGGTTCTCGTGATTACTGACGTAAATGCTGTGAGTAACCTGTTTTAACGTTGTCCTTCTTTTTTTCGCCCTCCAGGTGCTTCGTTCTGGTGCATGCGTGATGTCCCGGTGATGCTGCTGACTGGATGAAAGACCACGAGCTGCAGGAAGAGGGATACTCGACGGATTGGAAGCTGCAGGTAAGCAGAGACTGCTAATGATGTTCTTTTGTCTCCTCTGCATGTCCGCTGTTAAAGGATCGCCGGATTCTGGTCTGTGGACACGATGAGCGTCACGCTGCTGGCTGCAGAATAACACGAAGCACGTTCTGTAACTTGGGTGTGGTTTATATAGCCCTCTAGTAAAGTAGTCCAGGTAAAGTAGTCCGGACTACCACACCCAAAACACTGCACCGCACAGTCTGGTTCTAGGAACTAAGCTGTGTGGGTGCCTCTATGTTGGCTGCAGGCCGCCAATGAAAAGTAGTCCCTTCAAGACTGTGTCCCAATCTGAACATGAGCCTGGCGCCAAAGGCGCCAGGGCTGACTCCTGGAGAGTCCATGAGGATAGTGCAAGGCCCTTGGGGCCCTAAGTGAACCCTGAGTCTTAATCCTACCTGGCATGTGACCTTGCCAGTGGGGCTTTGGGTCACGGGTCGTGACAGCCAGAGGCGCCAGGACTGGGTCCAATGGGACCCTGGAGATGAGGAAGGACTGGCTCCATGACTAGTGGCCATGAAAAGCAGTTTCCGTGCTTGTGGCAGCTCTGAAGCCAGACTAATGGTCATGGAGACAACAAACCGATTCAGTTTGGAGATTAAGCTGGGAGATGGCCAGCTTTTCCAGGAGTTTGCCCAGGAAAAGGAGCGATGGAGATTGGGCTGTAGTTAGCAGGGCAGGAGGGGTCGGCTGAGGGTTTCTTAAGAAGAGGGCGCACAAGGGAGTGCTTCAGGGGGGAAGGGAAGACTCCAGTGACTAAGGAGTGGTTTCAGAAGTTGGCTATAGCAGGAGCCAGGGTGTCAACGTGGTCCTTGATGGTTTTATAGGATCAAGGGAGAACCTGTTTTGATGAGACTTTCAGAGATCAGACTTGTCTAGAAACCTTGTCTGGGGAGAACAGGGGAAAGGCAGAGAAGGAGGGAGGCGGGGTGGCCACAGAAGGGCCAGAGGAGGAGTAGAGGGAGGAGGAGGAGAGGAAGAGAGAGAGGACAGGATGTCCTGAGTTTTAGAGATGAAATGAGAAGCCAGAGGCATGTCTTCGGGGCTATGTCACACATTGATGCCCAGATATAGAAAGGTGTCGATCTCCTACTGTAGGCTGAGGCCCGCTAACGGGAACAAACAAGACTTCCCGTGATGTATCTTGATCCCTGAGAGCGTGGCAAAGTGGTTGATAATGTGTAACAGGTTTGGCAGGTTATCTTCATGTTGGCTTATATAAAATTGCATGTTTTCTGCATACAGTGAGATCAGATGCACTGTCCCATCTATCAATATCCCAGCCTCTTTGTACTCTTCCCTGAGAAGCCAATGGCTCCAGTGCCAAAATGAACAGCATCGGTTAGGTAGGCGTGCACCTTCAATCTCTTGACGTAATTGTTAAGGCACTTTACATTCCAAGTAATTACTCGCAGCCCGCTAGTTGCCATAACAGAACTCAAAACTTGGGCGATCCGTTTCCCACTGCCCTACCGCCAAACTATGAAGGGAGTTAGACCCTCTAATCTTGCCCACAACTGTGTATTGTCTGCCCCATCCGTGATCGTCTATTGCAACCTGTCACATAACCCAACATTTCCCTCCTGCCATGCCAGCGGCGTGCTCCCCCTTCCCGCCGCCCAGCCTCCGAAGTTCGTGTTTGTTCCCAAAAGGCATCCCACAACTCTAGGCGCTAGTTCAAGCCTGCCTTCCCTTCAGTGTATAACAACTTCAAGTACCTCGCAACAGTAACTTTGAACTTTAAACAATAGCCCAGAGGTGCTTCGCCTGCTCAGGGCTAGCCACTTCTCCCTTACCCATCTCCACCCTCTCGGGTAACGTGCAGCAGCTCGATCCCTTGAACACGGCATCTTAAATTGCATTCAGGGTGTGAGACAGGCCTTACCGGCAGCGGTCTCTTGGGCACCTTAGTTGACCCTGTGCCCTAGTTCTGCCCGCTCCCGCATTTCACTTCCAGAATCTCACGTCCTCCTTGCCCCAGCCGTGCAGGAAGCAAAACATCTGGACGCTGAGTAGACTATCTTCGCCCGTGCCTCTTGCTACGGGTCGGAGCGGCCGATGGCCCTGGAGATGCGGTATTCCCTCCAAGTCCATCCAGGATTGTGCTTCCCTAGTGCTGTCAAAGGAGAGCGGCCTTCCATTGTGCAGTACCTTCAGTTTGGCCGGATAGATTTGCATGTATCACATGTTTGCTTGGCGTAAACATTCCTTGCTTGGGCCAAACATCGCCCTGCACCATTGGACCAATGTAGTATAATCAGGGTAAATTGCCAATTTCAAAGATCCTCTAGAGATAGAACCCCGCTCTCAAGAGAAGGCAAGGATCCTTTCTCGGTCTTTGTAGTTCATGATCCTCGCTATTATCGGTCTCGGGGGTACATCCATTGGGGGTCTCTTTGCCAATTACCTGTGTGCTCTCTCGACTGTGAATCCTTGAGTGAAGCTGCCTGGGTAAAGCTCCTGCAGGAACATGTTCTCTACGTAGGATTTTGGGTCCCTGCCCTCTTCCCCTTCAGGGAGACCGAGTATCCTAACGTTGTTCCTTCGTGTCCTGCCTTCTACATCTTCCACTCGGTGTTCCAGGATTCGTACTCGTGCAAGCACATCCGCTACTTGGGCTTGAGTGGTAGTGATCTTGGTGGTGTTATCGTACACTCTTATTTCCGCAGTACCCAGGCGATCCGCCAGTGCACACACATCTTTTCGTAGCTGGCGATTTCCACCATGACTGCATCAATTTTGTGCTCCAACGCCATCTAAAAAGTTGCAATTGCTGCCAGGATAGGGCCCTCTACTTGCTGCGTCACCTACAGCATCATGGTCGTGTCTCCTGGTTTCTCAGGATGTTTTGCGTCGTCCCCTCCCTTGCTCGCATAGGCTTCCATTACTGTCTTGCCTTCCCTTTGCAGCCCCTATCAGGCATCTGGAGTCTGTGTTTGCATCTGGTCAGCGTTATTATCGCGGTTGGTCAGTGCGGCCTGCCCCCAGTCCCAGGAGTTTGATTAAGCACTCCCGGGTCCGCTGGCAGTGTAGGGGACCTCTATGGTTAGTGGGGCATCTTCCCAGGTCCTTCCAAGGTGGCACAGCAGAGGCTACGCTTCCCAGCCTACAATATGGGCTTTTTGCTGTCCCTTGCCTGTTGACACAACCCTCTCCATTGGTTAGCGCTCCCTCGTCCGGGTGCAGACACAGTTTGGGCAGCGCAGGTGGCTCTGTCAGTGTATGTTGCCCCCCAAGACTTGTCGTTGATCCCGGGATCACCCTCCGCCCCCCGGCGGGCCACGCTCCCGCAATGTAATGGTCCCACTGCCCAGCTCCTCAACTTCATGTATTGCTCCTCCCCAGGTGCACAGAGGATCGCATCAACTCTTTCCTTAGCAGTGCCGTGGTTCTGGCCTTCTTCGTGTGCCTTGCTGACTGAGCGCCAACCAGATCGATGCAGGCCCTTCCTGGGCCATGCAGGGCATTGGCGCCATGTGCCTTTCAGTGTCCACTTCCCTCCTTTCCCAGGATCAAGGAATGCAGCGGGGGTTCACTCCCCTCCTCTGGGTGTCCTCCAGTGCCCAGCTGCAGGTACTCGGACAGTAGTCCCCTCTGGTCTCTGATGGGGGGGCGCCTCGGCGGTCTGCTCGCTCACGGCGGGCCCCCACTTTCCAGGCTGGGTAGCTCCAATATAGGGCGTTAAGAGCCCTGCTTCCCAGGTGTCTGTGTCCCGCTCCAGCTAGGACCCATGCCGCAACCGCATCATTCCGCACTCCTGCTCTGGGCCCGCACAGTAGGATCTTCTGGCTGTGTGTTTGTGCGAGGCTGCGGCTGCCATGATGGATTTCGCTGCCGCTTTTTCCACGGCTCCGTTCTCCTTTGTCCGTTAGGATCGGCCCACAGTGTGTGCGTGGTTCAGGTCCCTGCAGCTTCAAGCGTCTGATTCCTGCAATTAGGCAGGAAAACAGGGACTTTATCAAGTATGTGTTAAGGATCATGCGGGAGCTGATCTGAAAGACGGCGATAGCCACGCAGCCCTGGAATCCGCAGTTATGGCCTTTTGTAAGTGCCATTCAGACATAGATCCTGGTATTTGTAGCCTCCCCGCAAATGTTTTTGTCTGCCATTGTACAGTTGTAGTCCTCTTCCCTGGTCTCTAGTCTGCACTGAAGCCTGACGGTTGATTCTGTAGTTGGTGTCTTGCTGTATGTACCTAGTAAAGTAAAACCCAGAGCCATAGGAAGCGAGGAGCCCACCATAAGGTTTTTACATGGACCTGTCTAGGCTTTCCACTTATTCCCTCACTCAGGATCTTGGTTCTACAGCCTTGCAACTTAAACTGTCTCTCCTCTCTGACACCCTGCCACATCTGTTACCTGGAACACTTTTCTTATTCCATCCTTCCTTTTCTTTCTTTCCATCCTTGTGCTTCTCCTACTCCTCCTCAATGCTTTACCTCAGTCTCTTTCACCCGCAAGTCCCAGGCTTCCCTTTACATCTTCTCTGTCGTCTTGTAGTCATCCTGCTCTTCTATTCTCCTCTTGCTCTTCCTTTCCTTCTCCTCCGCTCTCCTGCTGCAAGTATTTTTTTTTCTACTTATTTTCTCTCTAATAACCCTTCTCTTTAATCCTCTCCTCACTGTCTATCACATTCTCTGTAGTCAACTTTTTATTAAGGGTTGACCTCTTCACCCCTCCTCCATGGTTTCTCTCACCACCTCCTACTTAGATTCTCTCAAAACCTCCTTAGACACCTGTGCAAACTGAGGTAACTTTGCTATCCCGTTCTCTTCCAGTTTCCTGAGTTCTTCCTTCCCCCGCCTTCTGGGTTTCTCCCTCTCCAGCCTATTGGGCCTCTCTATCCCCAGCTCTCGGGTCTGGATGTTGCTCTCCCCAGCTTCCTAGGTCCACCTCTCTCTCTGGCCTCTTGAGGTTGAGGTTCTCTCTCCCATCATCCTGGATCTCCTTCTCCCTAGCCCCTGGGAGAACTCCTCTGTGTACCCAGTCTCTAGGTCTTTCAATCCATAGGTCTTTGGATCTTTCTCTCCGGACCCTCCTGTCTCCTTCTCATTCCATCCTCCTGGGTCCTTGTCTCCCCGGCCAGCTGAGTCTCTCCTACAGCCTTCTGTACTGTTCACCAGCTGTCTCCAAAGTTGCTTCTTCTCCAAACTCCCACAGTCTTTTGCCACAAGCCCTACCTTTTAAAGGGCCCTGGCACTGCCTTTCCAGCATCAGTCGGTCGTTAGGGAAATCAGGTGGATCCCCTTATTGTGAAAAATCCTGTGGATCCCTCACCAAAACAGTGCCTAAAGTCTCCTGGCAGGTGGCCAGGAGAGGGCAGAAGCTTTCTGATCCCAATCCGGGGGGTGGTGTACTGTGGGAGGATCCCCTGGGTGGAGACAGAGCCTGGTGTAATGAGGAGAAGGCCCAGGATGAGACACATATTGTTCCTCTAAAAGGGATACTCTTACCACCATGCCAGAAGAGGTTAGTGCTTATTGTAATTTTAACATCTCTCAACCTCCTAGTAAAACTGAGATGGTAATTTCTAAAGTGGTGAACGCACAACATATTATGCCAAAAGGGCAAATCTTTTGTATCCCTAAGAACAAACATCCTCCTCAATACCAAAAGTATACTACAGGAAATAGGCAGAAATGCTGCCTTCTCTACACCTTCTTTCGCTAATAAGGCTGAAACCAACAATTCCCCTTTTGGAAATAATAAGGGATTTAAATTCTATAAAAGAAATGGAAACCCCTAATTCTACTAGAATAAACTACATGTCCCAGAATCCCTTAGGGACTGAGAAGAAGAAGGCATGCAAAAGTGAAGGACAGGCAAGAAGGGCAACAGCCTTTGTCAGTGTCAGGCAATTAACAATAAGGGCCTGCACATGGGTACTATTGGCCCACCCAAGAGGCATAGAAGGCTGCAAAAGGAGGTGGAGGAAAGAAGAAGCAGTAGAAAGAGCAGTAGAAGAAGCTGTGAATGGAGCTGGACTAGCAGCTGGAAAGATGGCAGTAGTAGCAGAAGGAGAAGAGCATGAGTCTGGCAGTTCATGAGGAAGTGTGTTCACTTAAGGGATGCCGGGGCCAGAGTAAAGCAGATTTCACCTGCAAGTCCTGAGAGAGTACTATGTTCACAAACCCTGCTTTGCCACGTCTGCGCTGAGAGAGACATGCCGAGATTGAAGTTAGTCCGAGGTGCACCTAATGGCTATGATTGCAGAGCTGTGATTGTGCTACATACCGAGGCCTGTGTACAGAAGCAAGCAAGGTACAGAGGAGTGAAGGAGACTCCCAGTGGATAAGGCCAGACTGGAGATACCCGTGCTGCAGAGGGGTGTGGGTCCCAAAAGAGCCTAACGTAGTAGCAGAAGAAGAAGAAGTTGGGAAGTTGAAGCAGCCCGCAACTGCATTGTTCCTAGAGCCGGTGAGTGAAACTCTGTGTTCAGGTTCCCTTTAAAACCCTTGCCGGTAACTGTTACCAGTTCTCTATTAACTTACGTAAGAGTGGGAGCGAGTAAGACTATTTGTTGTTGTGAAGAGGCCGGTTTACAATGAAAATGTATCATGTGCACTTTTGAAGCAAGTTGAAGTGCTCCTGTGTAAAAGCTTTAATTTTTCATTGTCGGATTCTTTAACGTTCCTGAAGTGGTCGCATGTCTCCAATTAGAAAGGGGAATGCTTATCCAAATCAGTCAATTAAACCTGACTTTCACACATTGCTACAAGGCATATTACACCAAAGAGAGGTTGCGTGTGAACAATTGTTATTCCCAACTGAAGTTAGAATATAACTCTGTTATCAAAGTGTAATACAATTCTTTATGGGTCTTTCAAATTAAAGATCCTCCTCAAAGAGTAGTCGTGTGTACCTATATCTCTTGTGAAG
The DNA here is from genome assembly GCF_040938575.1 of Ambystoma mexicanum. Taxonomy (NCBI): domain Eukaryota; kingdom Metazoa; phylum Chordata; class Amphibia; order Caudata; family Ambystomatidae; genus Ambystoma; species Ambystoma mexicanum. The sequence goes on along the minus strand of NC_090924.1, from coordinate 330,944,717 downwards.
AGTGAACCTTGTAACATCCAGAACAAGTAATTTATAAATGCAGAAGTTGCTAAACTGAAAAGGACAATCATTACCCAAGCCAGTAGGCAAATCCTTTCTGTAGTGAAACCAGCCCAGTTGAAATCTATTCACCTGCATTCTGAGGTTGTTGAAGTAGTTAAAGGACCAGTGTCCTCTGATACAAGTGTACCATTGTTATCCAAAGCTGGACGAGTGGCAATACAGCTTCTGGGTAGCTACTGGAACCAAGAAGGTGTGAAGCTGGGGAAGAGAGCTGGGTGCCTGTAAGAAGATTAAGTCAACAATCTGTAATGATGAGACTGTTGAGGTGGAAAGAAAAACAGTCTGGAGCAGAGGCAGATTATATTGGTGGCAATAAGTCAGACAGGGAAAGAGGCTGCCCTTTTCTTATAGTCTATAAAAAAAGAGTGCATTGCTTACCCGTGGAGGTCGAAGCGTCTTGTCTTTAAACTGCCTAACGAATCTAAAGTATCAGTTGAAAGTAGAACTACCTGAACTGTGGTGGTGTATAAAACTGTCAGAGCATGTTGCACTAAAGGTAGTTGAAGTAGTGGCATACTGTGGAACAAAAGGATTCTGTTCCCACAGTAACAGTAGTAGAAGGGGGTTGTTAAGAGGAAAGTAACACTCTAAGAAGAAGAAGCCTGACAATTATACTAGAGACACTGCAGAGGTCAGCACTACCTGGGAAGTTGTTGAAGCAGAAGTTATTTCTTTATCCTTTTGAACTGTGGCAATATAATCTTGGAAAGAGGATATCCAGGATTACCATTGGTGCTGTTTTCTTGGCTGGGATTGGAAGGAGGCATTTTCAACAGAAAGCTGAATAACAGTTACCAGGGGACATTTTGTTTCCTTTGGAACTCACAAGAACGGATTCAAGACTTTAGTTTTCCGTTTGAACACTTGGAACTCTGAACAACCCTGGGGAAGGGATTATCCCAGGACAGGTGACGGTCATCCAAATTACTGGTTGTTGGTTACTCACTTGTTTTTTAAAAAAAAAAAAAAATAATTACTTTATTCAAACAAACAATACAAACCAAACTTTGCAGTGCATGAGTTAACATTTCAATTAGTACATCACATAAATGTGCTCACTGCTTCCCTTATCCCATCCCCCATTTCGAGCCTATCCTATCTCACTTCCTATTCCTGCATCCTGTGACAGGGTGTCCCTTTCTATGGGTTCCGTTTGGCCTCTTATTGACCCAAATTTCACAGCTACTAACAATTTCCAGGCCATCAGGGTCTCTGTTTCCTCCTCCCCCGAGCGCTGCTCGCCTCTTGCCACACCATAGTTTATCAAGTCCTTTCATTTGCTTACATGCTTGAGCTTGCGTGGTCTAGGGAACCCCCCCAACAAGCAGGCCCACACTGTATCAATCACCATCTGATCCTCATGTTCTGCTAGTCTGTGTGCCACTTCGCTCCAGAAGCGCTTGATGATCGAGCATGACCAGAACATATGCACCATACCCGCATTCTCTTCATCACATTTAGGACACGCTTGCCGCCCTGCATCTTTGAACCTAGATATTCTCTGGGGTGTCATATACGCCCTATGCGTGACATACAGTTGCATCTGCTGCAGTCTTGCATTCCGCGACACCTTCTTATGGTACCCTTGGGCACGTTCCCACATCCCATCCTCCATCGGGGCCCCCACTTCCGCCTCCCAGTCTTGTCTCAATTGTATTACCTCCTTTACTACTTTCGACATCATCATCTCGTATATTCTAGATATCTCATGTCCCCCCTCTGCTATGTCATATATTACATCTATGGTAGCATCTGATTCTTCTTCTAACACCACTTCAGGCCATGTTCTCTTAATTCTCTGCACCATTCTGTGGTACGTAATAAACTGGCCAGCATGCAACTCGGTCTCTTCCCCGAACACCTCAAAGTCTATTATAGTTCCCTCTCGCCAGACATCACCCATTGTTGCTATCCCAACAGGTTCCCAGTGATTCCTGATTATCATCCTTAGTTGCTCTTCCCCGCCCGCCAGTGCAACCAGGGGTACATGCGTGGAACACGATGATGGGGTTTCCATCATCTGGCATGCCCTACGCCACATCCTCCATCCAAGTACCATCATCCTTGGATGCCCACCATTGCTGCCTTAGGCAGCCACATAATCTCTCTTAAGTAAAATGGGGCTCAATCTTGTCCAAACAGCCTGGATTCGGAAGTCACCTCCTCTGAGAGCCATTTAGCAACATATTGCAGTTGGCTTGCTATATAATAGACTTCATAATTCGGCAGCTTTATCCCCCCTTTTTCATAGAAATTCTGCAGCTTCTAAAGGGCCACCCTGTTCCGTTTGCCATGCCACAGGAAATCCCTGCACATACTGTCCAGTCTGGTGAAGAACTTCTTTGGTATCCAGTGTGGTATATTCCCAAAGTAGTGCAGGAGCCTAGATAAGACCACCATCTTCAGCATTGCCCCACGTCCCATCATTGCTAAGGGTAATTTCACCAAAAACCTCATGCAATTTTCGATTTTCTTAATGGACACCTCTGTGTTACGCTCATGCTCCTCTGCCACTGTGTGGCATATATCCACCCCAAATAACGAAACGTGCTGACCTCCCAAGGTATCTGTAACACCGGTAGCTGTTTCAATGGGATCCCTTTATATCCACCCAATGGGAACAGGCTAGATTTCTGAGGGTTCACCGCTATGCCAGACAGCCTCGCATAACTTTCCATAACCTCCAGTATGTATTGGAGGTTTTCCTCCGGGTGTCTCAGGTACAACAGCATGTCATCCGCATATAGGGAGATAAGATGTTGTTCCCCTCCCACCGCAATGCCTATCATATCATATTGTTGTCTCAAGTATATCGCTAAGGGTTCCAAAGCCAAAATATAGAGCATAGGAGACCAAGGACATCCTTGTCTGGTACCTCTGCGGAGTTGCCATCTTTCTGATATCACTGCTCCTGTCTTGACTCTGGCCAGAGGTTCACTGTATAACATTTTCGCCCACCGTAAATACCCAGGCCCCATTCCATACCCAGCCATGGCCGCCAGCAGCCATGGCCATTTGACCGAATCGAAGGCCTTTATTGCATCCAGTGACACAATTGCTAACTCCCCTTCGTTTTCGTTCCCATATTCAATAACTCGATGGAGTCGTCTGTGATTATTAGATATATTTCTATTCGGGACATAGCCCGTCTGGCCAGGATGTATCAGTTTGCCAATAACCCTCCGCAGTCTGTTTGCCAAGACGGCCGTCAGTATTTTGCTATCTTGATTTAAAATCGACAGGGGTCTATATGAACCGCAGCTATGCCCCGGCTTATTAGGCTTAGGAAGCGGTATTATGATTGCCTCTCTGAGCGACACTGGGAGTTTGCTCAGCTCGTATGCTTCGTTCAACATGTCTAACAGTGGGGGGAGCACTTCTCCTTTAAATACTTTATAAAATTCACTTGCGAGTCCATCCGCCCCCGGCGTCTTACTGGTGGGCAACTGTCTCACCACTTCTTCCAGCTCCTCTAAAGTAATTGGAGCATCTAGCTCTTCCTTTTCCTCAGCATTGATCTGTGGCAATCTTATATCCACCAATGTTTCTGCTATCACCTCACAATTACTCTCCCCATCATCCCCATATAGTAGCCTTTAGTAATCCGCGAACTCCTGGTTAACACCCTATTGGGTGTCGACCACACTACCATCTTCCCTCGTTATTGTTCTAATCATGGGTCTGGGGGTTTAACTTTTATATAGCCACGCCAAAATCCTTCCCGGTTTATCCCCCCCTGCATGCTGTCTCTATATAATTTTTGTAATTAAGGTTACATAGTCTCTCCCATTGTTCCGCACATTTTTGCTGCAGTCTGACTATCAGGTCGGTTTCTTCCTTAGTGTTATTTCCTCCCCTCAATGTCCTTTCCAATTCTTCCTCCGTGTCTTGCAGGTCAGCCTGGATCCCTCCCTGCAATCCTTTAGATTTCGCTATAGCTGCCCCTCTTATCACAACTTTAAAGGCTTCCCACAAAGTACCCGCCGAATCCACACTACCAGTATTCGTTTCAAAGTAATTAACAATCTCATCCCTCATATCTTCCCTAAAAAGGGAGTCCCTTAGTGCCTCTGCTCTGAGGCGCCATGTCGGAATCCTCGCCCTTGGGGGTCGGTATTGCCATTCAAGGATCAAGGGCGAGTGGTCCGAGAGGACCCTCACTTTATATTTTACTTGCGTTATCTCCATCAGTACATCTGGTGTGACAAAGCTATTATGTAACTGCTGCAGGGCAGAATTGTGTGAGTATTGCCTCTCATTAGGGTGCTGTGCTCTCCACGCATCTCCAAACCCAAAGTCATTCAACAGCATCCGCAACGCCTTAGCAGCTGGGGCGGGTCTACAAATTTTCCCATCCGATCTATCAACCTCAGGGTTTAATATGCAATTGAAGTCTCCTCCCCAAATCATCACACTCCCCACACACTTGCCAAAGTTGTTGTACAGTGTTCTGAAATATGCCACTGTGTTTTGGTTCGGGGCATACGTATTTACAATACTTATCTCCCGGTTTTCCACCATTCCCCTCATTATGACCATCCTCCCATCCATCGTCTGTACCAGCTGAAACGGGACATGTGGCGCCACCCATATAAGTACCCCCCTGGCATAAGCCGAATATGTTGAGCCCGCAACAGTTCCCTTCCATTTCGAGGGGATTGGGCCCTCCGACGTATTCCATATCTATGACAGGTAATCACCACAGCTGTGCTGCTTTGGAAACTTTTTTCGGCGTCTGCGTCGATGACGTCGATGCGCCGTCACCGAGGACCTCCTCCGACGTCCGACGTCATCCGATGTGATAAGTAGGACGCACAACGCCCGTAGCCTCAGTTCCGTTTTTTCCGCGAACGTGTTGCTTCGTGAATCTCGGTTACGCCTCGACTCTTTGGAGTTCTGTTCTTCTCGGTTTTTCAAAACTGTTCGTTTTTGTGAGAAAATCCTTTGTGTGAAGATGTCTTCTACTTCGTCTTCGACCCCGCGTCCGGGCTTCAAGAAGTGTGGGGAGTGTGGGTCCAAGATGTCGGTGACGGACTCGCACGGTGCTTGCCTCTGGTGCCTCGGGGAGGCCCACGACACGGATGACTGTATCGACTGCCAGTCGCTCACGTCCAAAGCCTTACGGGAACGTAAGAAGAAGTTGTCGGTAGGTCGGGTGTCCAAGCCCCGCAAGTCGAAGTCTGCGGGGCTTTCGACGGATGATTCGAGAGGTGACTCTCCGCGTCGTCATCGGAAGTCTCGTGGGTCTCCTTCTAGGAGTCAGTCTCGCCACTCCTCGGCCTCTTCGAGGCATTCTCGGAAGCGCCGACAGCGGTCGTCTTCCAGGTCCTCTTCTGAGGACTCTGCCCGGCACGTCGCTTACCCCACCAGCCGTGCGACGCCGGAGGAATGGGCTTCCTTCGGGAAGAAAATGCTGGCGATTCTCGAGTCGCAGGGTACTAAGCCGTCCGCGCCCCCGAGTGGGGTCGGCCGTGAGAGGTCGAGAGACACCGCTCGCAAGAGTGGTCGGCACGAGTCACGGGAGAGGTCCCGTTCAGACAAGGGGACTCGTTCTCGACGTACCCGTTCCAGGTCCTGGTCCTCGACGCGTTTGAGAACGTGTGCACCTGTGATGTCTTTGAGGAAGACATCGACGCCTGAGGCGTCGAGGGCGTCGACAGGCTTTCTCGAGGCTCTGGCTCCGAGGAAGTCGTCGAAGCCGTCGACGCTCAGGTCGTTGAAGGACACGCTCGGAGCTCCGGCTTCGAGGACTGTGTCGTCGCCGTCGATGCTGGCGGCGCTGCATCTGACTTCGACGCCGATGCCGATCCTCTCGGCGTCGATGCCTGTTCTCTCGATGCCGGCGCCGATTCACTCGACGCCCTCGACACCTTTCGAGGCCGGGGTGTCGGAGGTACCCCGTGGCACGGGGGAACCCCCTAGGGAGGCTCTGGTTAAGAGCAAGCACTCTCGGGTGCCTTCTTTTCGCCACCTGGAATATATTTCGGAGGTGGATGAGGATTCTGATGGCCTGGTTCCTAGTCAGGTTCCAGATGAGATGGTCTCGTGCCATAGCCAATTTGATGATTTGAGGCAGTCACTGCATGATGCCAGTGGACTGGACACCTCTCCGGAGGTAGAGTTTTGTAGGCCTGAGCCTGGCTCTCATGCTGATTCCTCGTACTGGCACCTTATGGCTAGGGTCTCCGAGTACTTGGGATGGTCTGCTCCTCCAGGGGAGTTTGTGCAGGATGATCTCACGGACATCCTTGATGTTGGTCCCCAACTGACCCGGTACTGCCGTTTCATATGGCTCTACAGAGAAGGGTGGCGGCGGCTTGGACTGCTCCGGAGAGTCTCCCGGCGGTGGGCAGGTCCTTGTCGCGAAAATACCGTCCAGCCAGTAGCGACCCCTGCTACTTGACCAGGCACCCCACTCCGGAGAGTTTGGTGGTGCAGGCGGCCACGGCCCCGGCAAAGCAGGCGTCGTACCCTACCATCCCTCCTGATAGGGATGACAAACGTTTTGATGGCTGGGCGAAGAAAGTGTTTTCTTCAGGTGGTATGGCGCTTCAGGCGGCCAACTCCATTTGTGCCTTGTCTCGTTTCACACACACTCTGTGGAACTGTGTTGCGTTAGCGGCTGAACATATTCCCGAAGGGGACGAACGGGTTGGTTTCCTTGCTATGGTCCAGGATGGTAAGGATGCCATGTGTGAGTCGGTTCAGTCGGGTCCATGGCGGCGAGCACCGTGATACGCAGGTTTGCGTGGTTGCGGAAGTCGGGGGTTTGCTCCTGATGTGCAGTCCCGGCTCCTCAACATGCCCTTTGACGGTGAACACCTTTTTGGCAGCAAGGCTGACGAGAGCCTTGAGAGGTTGCAGACCTCCAAAGCTGCAGCAAAGTCATTGGGCGCTGCAGTTCGCCAACCTCTGCCTTTTCCTCCTAGGGGACAGCAATGGAGGGGTGGTTCCTTTCGCTATTACTCGTCCTTCAGTAAAGCGAGAGGAGCTGGCAGTCAAAGAGGCCAACGCAGGGGTACCAGAGGTGGACGACAGGGTACTCGTGGTGCCAAGGCCGCTCGGGCAGTTGCCTCTTTGCCCTCAGGTAACGCTGCAGCCGCTACCACTCAGACATGAGGCCATTTCCCATGGTTCGCCGGTTGGGGGAAGGCTGGCGCAGCATCTTGTAGAGTGGCGAGCCATTACTTCAGATGTGTGGGTTCTGGAGATCATAACCCACGGCTACTGTCTTCCCTTTCAGCAGAGGCCTCACGACAATCCACCGGGGAACCTCTCTTTGCAGAGTCTGAATCCGCTCCTTGCGCAGGAAATTCAAGCCCTGCTGGAGAAAGGCGCCATAGAACTGGTGCCTGTAGCGGAGAGGAACAAGGGATGGTATTCCCCTTATTTTTTTATTTCAAAGAAAGACGGGGGATTGAGACCCATCATGGACTTGCGCGGTTTGAACAAACTCCTCAGGAAGGACAAGTTCAAGATGGTTACTCTCTCTCAAGTCCCCCAGGCCCTTCAGCTTCAGGACTGGTTGGTGTCTCTCGATCTCAAGGATGCTTACTTCCATGTGCGATCCATCCCAAGCACAAGAAGTACCTGAGGTTCGCGGTTGGCGACTCGCACTTTCAGTTTCGGGTCCTGCCGTTCGGATTGACCTCCGCCCCGAGGGTTTTCACCAAGCTCATGGTGGTGGTGCAGCGCATCTCAGGCAAGGGGGGATTCACGTCTACCCCTACCTGGACGATTGGTTGATCAGGGGGAGCTCTCCCGAGCAAGTCCTGGATCATCTGTCCGTCACCTGCCACTCCCTTCACAGGCTGGGCTTCTCCCTCAATTTAAAGAAGTCCCTTTTGACGCCAACTCAGCAGCTCCAGTACATCGGAGCAGTGCTCGACACTTCCCTGGGGCAGTGTTTTCCTCCCCAGGTGAGGGCTCTTCACATTCAGCAGATGGTGCACAAGTTTCAGCATGCCCAGACGCTCCCAGCGTTCGAGTTCCTGAGGTTGCTCGGCCTCATGGCATCCTGCATTCTTCTGGTGCCAGAGGCTTGCCTGCGGATGAGATCTTTGCAGTGGGCACTCAAGATGCAATGGTCGCAGTCCTCCGGCAGGATGTCGGACCCGGTTCAGGTGCCGCCCTCGGTTGCCCAGGACCTTCTGTGGTGGGCCGTCGAAGGCAACTTGATGAAGGGGGCTCCATTTTGCCTTCCCTGGCCGGAGGTGACGATCGTGACGGATGCATCCCTCACGGGCTGGGGAGCTCATGCCAACGAGCTGACAGACAGCAGTCGTTGGTCTCCGTCGGAGTCCAGACTCCATATCAATCTGTTGGAGCTGAGGGCCATCAGGCTAGACCTGAAGGCTTTTCTGCCGACTGTGCGAGGAAAGAATGTCCTGATCCTGACGGACAACACAGTGGCCATGCACTACCTCAACAAAAAGGGGAGGGCAGGGTCACTTCCTCTGTGCAGGGAGGCGATGCAGCTCGAGTTCTGGGCCATCCAGCAGGAAGTTTCGATCTCGGCAGTTCATCTGGCCGGAGACGAAAACGTGACGGCGGACGCTCTGAGCAGGCAGAGCTCGATCTCTCACGAGTGGGAGTTGGCTCAGGAGATTCTCCTGGAGATCTTCGCCCTTTGGGGGACCCCTCAAGTGGATCTCTTCGCCTCCAGTGTCAACCGGAAGTGTGAGAGGTTCGGCTCGCGGGAATTTCCTTCAAAAGGAGCCTTAGGAGACGCGTTTGTGGTGGAGTGGTCATTCCCGCTGCTGTACGCGTTTCCTCCAGTCCCCGTCATCCCGCAAGTGCTGCGGAGGTTACGGAAGTTCGGTTCCTGGATGATCATCATTGCTCCGGCGTGGGCTCGGAGGACATGGTACCCGGACCCTCTCGACTTGTCCTTCTGCCCTCCACGTCGTCTTCCCTACCGAGACGATCTGCTCTCACGGGAAGGGGGTCAGGTTCTCCATCCAGAGGTCAGATCCCTCAACCTTCACGCATGGCTTCTGAAAGGTTGAGTTATAAGGATTGGGACCTCCCTGAAGACGTGATGGAGGTGTTGCTCTCGGCCCGACGGCCAGCAACAAAGTCTCTGTACCGTTGCCGTTGGCGTAAGTTCTGCGACTGGTGCAGAGTTCAGAATGTGGATCCTTTTGCATGTGACATCCCCATGGTTCTGTCCTTTTTACTTTCTTTGGCCCACAGGGGCTTGCAAGTGGGTACCATTAAAGGTTACCTGGCGGCGCTGTCCATCTTTAAGCGCTCGTTTGAAGAGTGTTCCTACTTTAAAATCCCTTTCATTTCACAGTTTCTGAAAGGGCTCACTAATGTGTTCCCTCCGTCACCTTTCCTGGTGCCCGGTTGGGATTTAAACCTTGTTCTTAAGTTTCTTATGGGTGCTCCGTTTGAGCCTTTACATTCTTGCCCTTTGAGGCTGTTAACTCTGAAAACTGTGTTTTTAGTTGCGGTTACTTCTGCTCGCAAAGTGAGTGAGTTACAGGCACTTTCAGTTAAGCCACCCTTCACTGTATTTCACAAGGACAGGGTTGTCCTTAGAGTTTGCCCTTCTTTTCTTCCGAAGGTGGTTTCGGAATTTCATTTAGCCCAGAAGGTTGTTCTTCCGGCATTCTATCCTCCTCCGCATCCTGGTAAGGAAGAGGAGAGGCTCCATAGGCTTCATCCTAGGAGAGCTTTAAGCTTTTATGTTTCACGCATGTCCCGGGTCAGAGTGGACGATCAACTCTTTTTTGGTTACGCTGGAAAGCGTTTGGGACAAGCTGTGACGAAACAGACTTTGTCTCGCTGGATTATTTTGGCCATCTCGGAGTGTTACCGCTTGGCGGGTAAGGACCCGCCGGCTGGCTTGCGGGCCCATTCTACCAGGGGTATGGCTGCATCTACTGCCCTGCAGAGGGGTGTTCCTATTCGCAACATCTGTGATGCAGCCACCTGGGCTTCAGTACATACATTTGTACATCACTATTCCCTCGATACCATCCGAGGACAGGATCTGGCCTTTGGCAAGGCGGTCCTTTGCTCTGCTATTTGATTGGCAATTCTAAATTTTAATTCTAAATTCTTTCCCTCCTCCTTGCTCTGGTACTGCTTTGGGAGTCTGTCATAGATATGGAATACGTCGGAGGACCCAATCCCCTCGAAGAACAAGTTACTTTCTTACCTGGTAACGTTCTTTCGATGGGATGGTCCGACGACGTATTTCATATCGCTCCCTCCCTACCTTCCCCACTGCAGAATTTCTTATGCGATTGCAGCTTACGTTCCACAAGGCTTTGTGTCTGACTGGCAGTAGTCTAATGTCACACGTTCTGGGGGAAAAAACTACAACTGAGGCTACGGGCGTCGTGCGTCCTACTTATCACATCGAATGACGTCGGACGTCGGAGGAGGTCCTCGGCGACGGCGCATCAACGTCATCGACGCAGGACGCAGACGCCGAAAAAAGTTTCCGAAGCAGCACACCTGTGCTGATTACCTGTCATAGATATGGAATACGTCGTCGGACCATCCCATCGAAAGAACGTTACCAGGTAAGAAAGTAACTTGTTCTTCTTCCCAATCATCTCCAACCTATCTCGCGTCAGGTGAGTCTCTTGCAACAGGGCTATGTCTATCTTCTGTCTGCGCAGGTATAACATAACCTTGTTCCTTTTTAAGTAACTATTGAGCCCCCTGACGTTCCAGGTAATTATTTTAAGGTCCCCCATGGCCTATTAAATTCCCACCCCTTCTCCCATCAGTGCAGTCCATATTCAAATTTAATCCCTTTCTGTATAGACTTGTTTCCCAACTAAAAATCCCCTTAACTAAAAGCACGTCAAACAATTCAACTCTCCCTGCACCAAACATTCAAACCTCCCGCCATCCCATCTCCCTGCTCTGCCCCAACAATGTCCCCAACTTCCCCGGAACTCCCCCATCTCCATTCTCCCTCCCTAGCCCCAACTTGCCCCGTCTCCCAAACTGTTGCCCAGCTCCATCCCTGGATCTCAGGCTCCCCTGCATCTAGCCCTTTCTGGTAGTCGCCTTACTCGTAGCTCAGCAGGGAGGTGTCGCCCTAGTGGCGGCCCCCCTAATCTAACTCTTGGGGGTAGGTTGTCTTCGTCTCTTGCTCCCTATTCAAAAAATCAAGTTCATTGCACCTCCCTTTTCCATATTATCGTTACACACTCTATATTCCAGTCCAACATGTCCAAATGCCTCCTGATATAACAACCCTCTGCCCCACGCCATCAGCCTCAATATACTTGGCTATTAGTTCACTTATCGTTACTTCCAGGACCCTGCTCCTCATTCTGCTCCGGACAGCCATGTGCATCCAGCCACGCCGCTGCGTCCTCCGGAGATTCAAAAAAGTGTGCTTTGTCTTTATAAAGGATCTTAAGCTTAGCGGGGTACAGCAACATATATTTCAATCCCGCCGTGCGCAGCCTTCTCTTAATTGCCACATAACTGTAGCGTTCTCTCTGGACTAACATAGTATAGTCAGGGTATGCAGTGATGGCCGCTGATGCTCTCTTGATCGTCCCCCCTTTACTGAAGAACTCCAAGATCTTTTCCCTGTCTCCGTAATTCAGGGTCTTCGCTATATTTGCTCTCAGGGGGGTTCCAGGTTGTGGACATCAAGGCCCTGTGCGCACGTTCCACAGCAAATCCTTCGGAGAGCTTATTTACACCTATTTCCTGCAATATCATGTTCTCCACGTAGTTTGTAGGGTCTTGGCCTTCCTCCCGTTCCGGCAAGCCAACCACGCGTATGTTGTTGCGCCAAGCTCTTCCTTTTGCCTCCTCCGCTCGATTTTCCAGGTTGGCTACCTGCTGCTTCAATATGTGCACCGCCTTGGAGTTGTCTACTCCGACCGCGTCTATTTTTACTTCCAATGCAGTCCTTAGTTCTGCCATTGTCGTCCCCCACGAGGCCTTCAGCTCCATTATGGCTGCCAGAATCATGTGATTGTCACTTGGCATTGCCACTCCAGAGGGCGCAACAATTCCACTTTGCATGGGGGTGGTGGGCGTCTGCTGTGATTTAGCGAAAATGTCCATTGTAGGCTGTTTGCTTTTAACTTTGCTGCCTCTCGCCGACATTTCTGTCTTGTTAATTGTTGTTGCCAGCTTGCGGGTCACTTGTCAGTTCCTGCTATCTTACGGTACATCAGTTTTGGCGTCCCCGCCTTCCAACACCGTGGTTGAGCCAGGCTGCAAAGGGTGAATACAGGATGATTTGGGCTCTCAGGGCCATGGCGCTGATGTATTGTGACCCGTGGGGTGTCCTTCCTATGCTTCAGCCAGCCCACTGTTCTGCATCCACCTCTCTTGCCCAGTGTGATATGGTCAGCAGACCGCTTTATGTATGCGTGCCTAAAGGTGCTGTACCGCTGCCTCAATACTTTTGTGCCGCTTTTAATCCAGCAACACCGCTGTCCACTTCTATCATTCCTCCGGGCCCCCGGCCTTCGTGTCCAGTGGGGGGCTCGGGGTACGTGGCACCTCTCACGCTTTTTCTTGTGCCCCGAGAGGGCTTGCTAACCCCCACGGTGTGCTCCTTCACGGTGTCCTGTCCACAGGCACTCCAGGCACCAGCCTCATAGGCTCGCTATATGAGCTATATACCACCCAGAGCTAGTGTTGTAGTGCACTTGCTAATGCATTGCCATCATGCAGGGCCAGGTAGTCACATCTCCTTTACCGTTTGAGGCACACACTTTCAGGGACTGCAAAGTTGTGTCCAGCCCTTTAGCATGACCAACGTCCTTTTTTCCGTTTGGGTGATTATTCACCCTTCCGTGCCACCTCAAGCACTCACACTCGGTCGGCCGTGCCAGGCTTTAATTTGCTATGTCCTCGTTCGTGACACTGGCCAGGCCGTGCGCTTTCAGGGTCTGTGGGGACGTGTCTAGCCCCACAGCATGTCCGACGTCTTTTCCGTGTTTATCTGATCCTCCAAACGTCTGTGTTCCCACGAGCACACCCCCTCAGTCCGCCGTGCCAAGTTTCTAGTTTGCCGTGTCTTCGTTAGCCCTCCAGGCGCTTTGCATGCACCTGGTCGGGAGCGACAGACCGCTTCGCACAATCACTCACATTAGTTCCAGGTCCGCCGGCGCATGCAGGATCTTCCTCTACATTCCGGCAGCCTGGGCACATTCGCTCTATGTTTTCCTTACGCATACGTGAGCTGTCCTGTCCTCACAGACAGCCGCGCTTCGGCTCCGTGTGTCACTCGTTGGGGTCGCGTGATGCTGGCTCTCAGAGAGTCCTTTGTCTTCCCTCTGCCGCCATTTTGTAGCCAGCCTTCTCTTCCTCTGCGGGGGATACAATGTAACAGAACTTCTGTTACTGGCATCCAACCTCGGCGTGGGGCACTGCATTCAGCGCTGCTCCTCTTCCCATTGACTCTCGTCTGCATGTATTCCAAAAGTAACTGCTTACAGGCGTGCAAAACTACGGATCGGTTGTCAGATCTGGGAGCCCCGACAAAGAGCAACCTGTTACATGGCTGCCAGGCCACGCCCCCTTATTCACTTGTTTATGTTGTTTATGACTTATTTACTTTGAATGTTTAGTGTGAGGGCCAGTTTTGTGTATGCTAGGAGTTAGACCTCAGACATGTCCACCAGGGTGCGCAGAAGCATCGGCAGCCTGACCCGGCGTCTCCCCTCTTCAGGCTGAATCAAACAGAAGATAACCTTTCAAACTGCAATTTGCCTCCTCCAAGAATACACGTTTCTGCCTCCGAACGTTTTGGGCATCACCACCTGAATTCTCCTTAAAAATCACGAGGTCAATCTTAAAGAACGTAGCCTGTGGAGGTCAGTCCACCCCGGCCATGGGCGTGCCAAGATGGCGAGCACAGTATAACTAGCCTGGTGACCGCTCTTTCCACACCAGTCACAAACCATCAGGGAAGATAACGCACTAAATCTCTCTGATAAGACCTCCTACACACCAGCTGTGTTGTGAGGCCACCGGTAAGGTTTGCTGTGGGATGCGTTCCTCTCGCTGACAGCCATGACTTACCGTCAGCCCTCCCTCCACTCTCGCGTGTTTGCATTCCTCTTTGCTTTCCCTGGAGCCTCCACTCTACTCGCGCTGCATCCTGCCACCAACACACCGATGGGCAAAGCTAAACGACCGCTCCCCTTGCTCCATTCATCAACTATTTGGAATAATAACGCACTAATCTTCCAGGGAAGACCTTCTTCACGCCAGCTACGACGAGAGGCCACCGGTAAGGAGTGCTGAGGGCTGCGACCCACTCGCTTACAACCACGGCTTGCTGTCATCCCTCCCCCCGCTCTCCCGTGCTGCGCCCTGCCACCAACACACTGCTGGGCAAAGCCAAGTGACCGCTCCTCCTTCTCCAATCACCAACTATTTGGAAAGATAACGCACTAATGTTCCAGCGAAGACCTTCTTCGCGCCAGCTACGGTGAGAGGCCACTGGTAAGGAGTGCTGAGAGCTGTGACCCACTTGTTAACAGCCACGGCTTGTTGTCAGCTCTCCCCCCCGCTCTTCCGCCATTACATTCCTCCCCTCGCTTCTATGGAGCCTCCAACCTGTTCGCTCTGCGTCCTGCCAACAACGCACCGCTGAGCGAATAAAGGCTACCGCTCCCCCTGCTCCAGTCATCATCCATCTGGAAAGATAGCGCACTAAATCTCCGTGCAAAAATCTCCCACACACCAGCTACGACGAGAGGCAATCGAGCGCTACTACGACCTACTCTTCGCTCCGCCAGGACTCGACTCATTCTACACCTCACCCTCCCAGTGCACTCAACCCCCCTGCTCAGTATTACTGTGCACTCAATGAACTCGTTTAGCGCTACGGCTACCTTTTTTCACCCTCATCTACAGCCCAAAAAGACATCCCTCAAGCTCTCATACTGACCTCCTTTAAAGTGCAGCACATCCAGTCCCCAGCTCCTTCCTCCTCCATCTGGACACCTTATGAAATCAGGACCTGTGATCTCAACTTCATTCTCGGCTTCCAGGCATTCTGATAATTCACAAACTCTGTGAAGTCTCAAGTAGTACAGACACCCAGGTACAGCCAGGGAGTGTATCCAGCTCCTCCCCATCTACCCCAGCCCACTCCTAGCCTGTTCGCTCCTCCACTTGTCCAGGACTGCCCTGCTGTCACCCCACTTACCAGGCCTTGCAAAACTTATTCCCCAGGCGAAGCCATAACCAAACGTAAATACTGCGATACAGCTATCCACCACAATTCCCCACCTTAAGGGCACTCAGGCATGCTGCATCCCTTCCACCAGCCTCCCCCGTTTCCCTCCTTCACACCCGACCTATTACTTGGCCCTCCCTTAAGGCACTGTGTTTGATCACCATGACCATCTCCATACTCAACAGTCTTTCACCCCCCAAACCCTGGTCAGTCCACCGCCCTATCGCCCCAACTCGACACCACAACCTCATCTATCCCCAACTTGTTGACACCTCTGACCTTGCCTTATGGAACGCTAGATCTCTTTGCAATAAGACTGCTGCTGTTTTGGACCTATTTGTATGCCTAAAACTTCACTTTCTCTGCATAACTGAAACTTGGAACAATTCTACAGTTCCTGCTTCTCTTAATTTCCCCCTCTTCATCATTCACCCATGTTCCCTGCACCTTTGGACGTGGCGGCGGCATTGGTCTACTACACCACCCGAAGTTCCTATCTGCTCCCTGTCCAGTTCCTCTCACAGACTTTCCCTCCTCTGAATATATGTATAAAATCTTCACTTCACTACACGTCATATCCTTTCTCATCATCTTCCGTCCTCCTGGCCCGCTTGGTTCCTTCTATGATGACATCGACCACCTCCTTAGTCACATCTCACCTAGTCCCACACCTCTGATCATGCTTGGTGACTTGAACCTCCATCTATCCACTACCCTCCTAACCTCTCCCCGCCTCTCAATACTCGACTGCTACCTACTTACCCCCTCTCTATTCCACCCGCTCACACTTCCAGCTCCACCCTAGACCTAATCTTTGTCTCTTACTTCCTCTGTATCTGACCTCACTTGCTATTTATCTGACAACTCCTTACTCTCTGGGCTTCATTACGAGGTTGGAGGTAGCCATGGCGCTATTAGCGCCATGGCTGCCTCCAAACTCGTTCCGACTCCGCCCTGGTGAATGGAGCAATTACCGGTCCATTCCAAGGTTGACGGGACCGGTAATTCCCCATTCACCAGGGCATATAGGGCTCAATGGGAATGGGGAAGGCGCTAATAATGGTACCGCAAATTGCAGTACCGTTATTAGCTCTAGAGTCCTGTTGCGGGTCCCGTCCTTAACGCCTGAAAAAACCAGGTGTTAAGGAAGGACCCGCAAAGGGAACTCGTAGTAGGGCGGTAAGGGATTACCAGCACTGGTGCCCTTACCGGTGTCGGTAATCCCTTACTGCCCACCTCGTAATGAGGCCCTCTGTCTCCCTCTCTCCCCCTCTCATTCCCCCCTTCGCCCCCTCTCTCCACCACCTTCTCCCGACACGACCTGCGTAACTTTAACTCATCACTTTTCTACGACACCTGCACCAACTCCCTCCCCCCTCTCACTCACTTTTCCACTCTCTCAACGAATGAGGGTACATCCACTCTCTCCTCATCCCTCAGCTCCAGTCTTGACCATCTAAACCCTCTCACCTCCTTTCGCCCTTCCCACAAACCTGCTCAACCCTGGCTCTCACCTCATCTCTCCTCCATGCGTCTCCTCCTCCGCCACCTTGAAAGACGCTGGCACAAGCACCATTCTCCAGCTAACCAAGCCACTTACTTTTCCTACTATACCCTCTACGACAACTGCATTAAATCTGCCAATCTTACTTTTCTGACCTTTTCCACACTCAAGCTTCCCACCCCCGCCGCATCTTCCAAACCTTGACTCGCCTTCTCTATCCCCCCACACCTGAGCCTTCCATTGCCTCTGCTCTCTCAGCGACAGATCTCGCTAATTTCTTCTCCTCGAAAGTACACACTCTACGTCAAAACATTCTCCAGTCCCCCTCCTACACTCTCCCCTCCTCCCTCAACCCCCTCCACCACCTTCTCCAACTTCACTCCAGTCTCTGTCCAATACCCTCCCTCCCCTATCTCCTCCTCCTTCTATTCTCTATCCTCTCTCCTACCTCCCTATCTCCCCCTCTGCTCGCAATCTTGATCTCCACCTCGACTCTAACCTCTCCTTCTCTGACCATATCTCTCTTACCTCCCGGGGCTGCCACTTCCACCTTTATAACATATGCAAAATTCGACCCTTTCTTACTTTCCACGCCACTAAACTTCTAATATCCTCCTTAATCTTCTCTCGACTCTTCTACTGCTCAGTTCTTCTCTTTGGTCTCCCTTCCTCACACCTAGACCCTCTAAAATCCATCTACCATTCTGCCATCCGTTCTCTCTGTCTCCTCTCCCACCATGACTCTATCTCCTCATCCCCTCCCTCACTGGGTTGGCTCCCCTTCCACTATCAACTCAAGTACAAATTCCTCTGTCTTATCTTCAAATCTCTCTATGATCTTGCCACCCCCCTACCTCGCTTCCCTCCTCTCCTTTTATTTCCCCTCTCGTTCCCTGCACTCTGCTGATCTCTTCGTACTTTCTGTCCCTCCTGACCCTTGTGCACAATCCCGCTTCGGTTCCTTCCAACTTCTTGCTCGACATCACTGGAAACTTCTCCCTCTCTCTCTCCGCTCCATTACCTCTTACTCCTCCTTCCGCACTTCCTTAAAATCCCAATTACCCCAGTTAACTGCCTGACAATTAACTGCTAAGTTTGTTCATTTTCAAGCTAAGTCCAAGTTAAATCGCTAATTGATTCATGGTAAATTGTTCTTTGTACTGTTCTCTTCTATATGATTCATGAACTGAATTCATTTTGCTTCATAATGTATTACTTGTTGTTCTATGTAAAGCGCTTTGGCTAAAAGAGCTATATAAAATTCAATAAATACAAATACAAATGCTAGGCAGGGAACTCCCTGTTAGAGTAGGTTTAGTGAGAATTAATTTGCACTTTTTTTTAAATCTTTAATAGAATGTTTAATTTGGATAAAACCACAAGCAGTTGTCCTCATCGCATTACTGACATCTCACATTATACAACTGGCATGGAGATTGGCTGATGGGTCCCCACATCTAGGGATGGCTTACAGTTTTAATGTGCGACTTGGTTAATCCCTCCCAATGGGCAGTCATCCCTTTGCTTGGAAAATCTTAGTCACACCCTCTGGGAGGGTTCCCATAGCATAACAGGCCTTTGGTGTATGTGCAAGTCGTCTTTGCAAATGAGTGGTTAACTGCTCCTGCTTTCTATCTTATTTCTGGTCCTGTTCCATTCCCCTGTGGTTTCACTGTGGCAGTGGATAGAAGCTCATTCTGTCATATTGGATATTGTTTCTGCACTCGTGGGAGGAAAGCCAATTGTGCAGGTCCTATTGACACTGATATTAATTTGTACTACATGGACTGCAAATCCAGTAGTGAATCCTTAACAATACCACTACACGTAAATCCAAGTCAAGTCTAGAATGTGTGTAATGTTTACTAAGTAATGTTGGTATTTTAGCTTGCTCCATTACTTTGTCTTTTGTACAATAATTGTGCAACAAATAGTATAGTCTCATTTCTCACAACCTGTGTTGGTATTGGGTTTGGATCCCAGAGATGCAGGTAAGAGAATAGAATGGTTATGGGAATATCTGAGTGCACAGTCAGTATCTCTACCTTTGCCCTTTTTTAAGTTACATACAGTATCAGACCTTTAACATGTTATGGTGACCCTTCATATGTATTCTTCTTCAAAAGAGCTTCCGGCTTAGTAGTGTGCGCCTTTTCTCTCTGGACCATTGCTTTATCTGTTTTTCTAGCCACGCTATTTCCTGCCTTACTTTTTTTTTCCTAAATGGCCCAAAATAATGTGGGAGTAGTGAAGGTTGTCGCACATTTTTGCTCACACCACAGTAGTTGCTGCTCTTTTGGCTAGCAGATTTGTTGAGGGTTCAGGAGAAGGGCATGTTAAGGATGCCTTGCTGCGCGTGAAGTACCCAAAGGAAGCATCTCTATCCTTTGCCACTGCCCACATTTTGTCAGCGACATCAGCAATGGTGAATGGTGGGAGATGTGGCAGCTGGTGGGGAATAATGAATGGTGATGGTCACGCGTTTAGTGACAAAATCATAATTTTTAGCACAATAAGATGGGGCTTTTCAATAGTTTTAAGATGTTTTAATGTTTGCTTGTAGATATATATATATATTTCTGATGTTTGTTAATCTGCTTAGAATCACATGCTGTGCATAGGTCTGACATCCAGTGGTCACTGCGGAGTATTGCATTTTGTTTTTCGTAGTCGAAAAGGGGACGTCGACAAGGCGTGTCTGTAACACTATCCCTATAGTGACGTGCGTTGTACCCACAATCCCTCACGCGCCGATTTGTCTCCCTTGGGTTTTCTTGTGGGTTTCCCTGCATTGTTTGAGACTCTCTGTTTTGCTGTTTCAGTCTTTATTGCTCTAGCATTTTTGCCTGCAAATGTCTCCATAACAGTATCACTTGGAAACAGTCTTTGTCTTGCAGGATTAAGCAATATGGTTTAGGTCTTGCTTAATCTCAAATTCAAAAGGTCAAATGTCACCTATGCTTGAAAATACTTTGTTACTTTGTTGATAAGAGCTATATTCAATATCAGTACCCAGTTGCATAACATAGCTCTGTCTGACTGGTATAACTCCAGGCATTCCATGCAACACAGTCCACTTTACACCCACCTCTTCCCTGCTTACTTCCTCCAAGCAGCCTTGCCGCATCCGCTGCCTCCATGTTGCTACCCTTTCTGCCTTGACCTGCCTCCTCGCCACTCTCTTTCTGCTCTTCCGCTCCCTTGCCTTCCTCCTTTTCCCAGTTAAGATGGTGTTGTGCCACAATGTCTTCCATCTCTCCAGTGCCGTCTTTGTGAGAAGTCCCTCTTCAATTTTAATGCTGCCTGTTAAGACAGAATTCATATTCTGGACAACTTGTGGACCCGCAAACCTTTTGATTTTTCCCCTTTCTTATTTGTATATCTGACTTAATGTTGGTGACCAGATGGACTTCTCCTGAATTCTCCCTGCCATTACAACCTTTTTTTTTTTTCCTTCACTTATGATATATGGTCATGGATCGCCCATAAGGCACTGAGTCACATTGGTACCGCTCAAGCACCCTATTATTGGCCTATGATGATTGAATCGATCTCCCTACATTGGTTTTAGGGAGTAGGCTGGTGGCAGCTGTGCTTAGTTTCCACTTCACCCAGGATGACAGCCAATTTACTGCATTGGTAACCGAGTGTACCGTTTTGGTAGCAATTGGGTAGCCATTGCATTTATTTTAAGTCCTGACAGACTTTGGCCCTTTGACTTCTTTTCAACATTCAACTTACCTTGGAACTCCCACTAAAGTGACTTCTATTGACAGTTGTCCTGGAGTTCTAGGCCAAGAACTAGATTTTTAGAAGTTAACCATGATTTTAAATGATTTTTTAAAGTCATGCTAATCAACTATTTTACTAATGTCGATGTACACTGTATCTAATTTCAGTGACTGGGTAGCTGTTTTCCAAGAAGTGACTTGCAATTGTAACTGTTGCTAAAATGTATCTGAATTTTTGTACGCCATGTGACTGGGTTTGTGAATTATTTTTCACCCTTCAGCGCTCTCTCTCCGATTGTGATGTGTGCATTTGTATTTAATCGAATAATATGCCTTAGAGGGCCAGAATTAAAGTGGATTGTTGGTATTATCCTGGTGGACATTATGACTCTTTTTCCTGTGTGGTCAAATGTCTGGTCCAAAAAGAAAAGGAGGAGCATGACAAACTCAATATCCAGCTATTTATATTTAGGAAAATAGTTTAACTAACTTCTGGTGCACCAGGAAAACCCACTGCTTCTACCATACAAACATGTCCTATTGTTGCCAACAGGTATCCCTGCAGCACTCTAATTGGGGATCTCCCCTTCTTTTGCTTCTATATGAATTAATTTAAGTCCAGAAATAGTATTTTTGGTCAAACAAAATCAACAGCATTTCATTTCCCCACAGAAATCAATGTGTCACATTCTCCAGCATTGGATCTTTCATGGATACATTGCTTAGAATATTCCCCGTTGTCAGGCTGGGAACCTCAGTATATTTTTTAAACCGTTTCCCCCCGGAAAAAAAAACAACACTTTTGTGTCCTATCGATGTCCTTTTGGGCCGCTTACGCATGACCCAATAGGACGTAAGGTATAAATAGCCCCGTCCCCGCAGCTCCCTTCAGATTTCAACCGTCTCCAAATTAGTCGGGATCACCTTGTGTTTCTACTCTTTGTAAGGTTGTATTTTTTCTTTCCGAATGTCTGAGAAAGCGTTGTTCCGCCCATGTGACACGTGTGGAATGAATAAAGTTTATGAAGGGGATGGGCACATCGATTGCCTTTATTGTCTTTACCCCCATCACTCTGCGGACAACTGTGATATTTACAAGGGGTTCTCACAAAAGACGTTGAAGGACCGTAATTGGCGTCTAATAATGTGGCTGAACGAAGGGGCCTAACCTCCATCTGAGGTAGGATCAGTGCACAGTCTGGCATCGAACAGGCCTAAGTCCCCTATAGTTCCTCGCCGCTCTGTGTCAGCGGAGCCTCCGGCGAAGAAGCCACATTCCTACAGAAAAGAGTCGTTCCTCGTTGGGGAAACATCTGGCGAAAGACGCCCCTTCATCATCATCAAAGTATGGTCGTGTGGACCGGGACCGTCAACAAGGAAAATCTTCCTCTTCGTCAAAAAAAGGATAAGAACGACCCTTTAAGGAGCTCCTCCTCATGGGACCATCATAGGTCTTCCCCGAATAGAGACTCGACGAAGCACCGGTCTAGAGACTCCAAAAAGGCGGGATCACCTAAAGAGTCTTCGTCACAACTACCACCGCCTTCAACGGGAGTTTGGCAACCGGCGGTGTATGAGACAGTTCTGCCGGATACCCTATTACAGCAGGAATCGGCTTTCTCAGTATCGTCGAAGGAGGAGGAGCGGGAACAGGTTGTTTGTCCAACAGATCTTTGTTTACAGGGCATTGGCCCGTCGACAGCCTCGGGGATGCAAAATGCCCCCTCTACATCGTCTCTGCTAAATCCGCAGTCGGTGTTGTCTTTACAAGTGTTGTCTACGCTACTATCCCTCTTAAGCCAGTTTGATGCAAGATTGCCTCCCATGGGTAAACCTCCAGGGATACCAGTGCTACCTGTCGACGATGCGGCAGGTCACGCTCCACGGTCAACCTCAACGGCTGGTTTGCCGGTCTCCAGTCCGGTCAGCGAAGAACCTCCCCGCTCACACCTGGAGGAAGGTGAATTGCAAGATTCTGAGTCAGATCAAGGTCCTAGAGACTCCTTCTCTGACATTTCATAGTCGCCTTCGAGGGACCCTACATGTGAATCGGAGGGAGAAGTGGAAACTCCTAGAAGCCCGGCACAACCGTCACCTCCAGATGACACTGGGTCCTTTCATGCTATGATGGCGAAAGCCTGTATCGAATTTGGTCTGACCCCAGAGGAAGAAAAGAAGGAATGCTTCTTATTTGACCATATGGGGAAGAGGAGAAATTCAATCTTCTCGGTTCCCATTCTGGACCATTTTTGGCAGGAAGGCTTGCGTACCATGCGCTATCCATTTTCGGAGCCTGCAATCAAGGGCAGGTTAGAAAAGAAATTTAAAGCCCCGGACTCTACGTCTAGGTGTTTGACCGCACAGCCCTCCCCTGAATCAGTAGTGTCGGCGGCGCCTGGCAGAAAAGCTAGATCGCAACACAAGTGCACAACACCTCCGGACAGTGAAGCTAGAAGGCAAGGATGCCTTTGGTAAGAAAGTCTTGGCAGTGGGAGCGACGACGGTCAAGGCGGCTAACTCGTTAGCTATCATGGCACGATACGACCGTGAAATGTGGCATTGCTTGGCCCCCATCTTGGAACACCTGCCCGAAAAGCACATGTTACTGGTGCGTGAGGGGGAAGAGGCATCAAACCACTCTATCAATATCGCTGTGGATTTGGCGGAGTCGGGATTCAAACAAATAAATAATGGAGTGGTGCTAAGAAGGCAAGCCTGCTTAAAATGTACAAACCTTAGCCCGGAAGAACAGTATAAAGTGCTAGACATGCCACGTGAAGGTGAGCAGTTATTCGGAGAAAAGGTGGACGACGCCCTTAAAGGCATGAAGGAAGATTCTGATACAGCAAGGGCGCTGGGGGCCTTACAAAGTGGACGAACATTTTCGGTCTTTTCGCCCTTTCCACAGAGCTTCGGGGAATTCTCGGTTCGCTGCATCCAGGGATCAGAGTTTCAACAGGTCATCATACTCCTCCCAAGGCTACAGGTGGGCTGTCTAGGCGACACGAAGAAGCCAGGATTTCCAGGTTTTTAGGAAGAGAGGAGGACAGTCTTCGTCCACCAAAAGTAAGCAATCAAAGTCTAAGCAAGGACAATCTTCAGGACGTCCTTGGAGGCAGAGTGTCCCGTCGCGTCGACGAATGGGAGAGGATAACTTTGGACCGTAGGGTGTTGGACACGGTGAAACTAGACCACGCTTTGCAGTTCAAGACCATGCCATCTCACATTCCACCTGTGTATTCGGCGCAACCTCATCTTCACATATTACAGCAGGAGGTTGTGCTTATGCTGCAAAAAGGGGCTCTAGAATTTGTTCCAGTGGCCGAGAGAGACCTAGGGGTTTACTCCTGTTACTTCGCGGTCAAAAAACCCAATGGCAAGTGGCAACCCATTCTGGACCTTCAAGCTCTCAACAAGACTCTGCAACGCCTGAAGTTAAAAATGTTTACGCTTCAGGAGGTCATCCGGTCTATACAGCTGGGGGATTTTCTGGCGTTGTTGGTCTTACAAGACGCATATTTCCACATACCCATGCGTCAACGACACAGAAAATTCCTGAGGTTCGTGGTGGGTCAGAGTCATTACCAGTTCAAGGTGCTTCCATTCGGCCTAATAGGAGCCATGGCGTCATGTATTCCGCTAGTGAACACCTTTCGTCTATTCATGAGACCAATACAGGAATTTCTGGCAGACTGATGGTCTCAAAGTCGCGGATTGCGGTCCGACAGGTTGAGGATCAGCAGCGAGCTTCTAGAAGCGCTTCAGTGGTGGCAACTCTCAGACAATCTGACAAGAGGGATGCCTCTGCTGGAACCGGAATTTCAGTCGACAGTTGTGACGGATGCATCTCAAACAGGATGGGGAGCCCATCTGGGATCCCTACAAGTTCAAGGCCAATGGTCCCCAGGATAGTCGACCCTTTACATCAATGTGCTGGAACTAAGAGCGGTACGTTGGGCTCTGAAGTCATTTTTGCCACGCATACGGGGATCAGTAGTGAGAATATTAACGGACAATACAACCACGATGTTCTACCTCAGGAAACAAGGGGGCACTCGTTCCAGAACGCTCTCGAGCGAAGCTCAGGAAATATGGCATTGGGCCCTCGAACAAGAAATAAGCATAGTGGCATACCGTCTACCAGGGGTGAACAACGTACAGGCAGACTCTCTCAGCAGAGAGATGAACCAACTCCACGAGTGGGAGTTGAACGATCAACAAGTGTCGAGCATCTTCAGGAAATGGGGTCATCCCTCTCTGGATCTTTTCGCAACCTGGGAGAACAAGAAGTGCAAGCAATTCGCTATCAGATGTCCACAGCCCAACTCGCTGGGGGATGCATTCTCCTTCCCGTGGACGGGCAGGTTTGCATATGCATTCCCTCCTTTTCCGCTCATTCGACGGACCCTCCAGTGGATTCACAAATATCCATGCTGTGTGATTGTAATTGCTCCTCGCTGGGCGAGACAGTCGTGGTTTTCGGACCTGCGCCAGCTATCTGTGGCAGAGCCAGTGAGGTTCCAAGAGACCCCGGACCTTCTATTCCAAGACAAGGGAGCAATTTAGCATCACAAACCGGGCTCCCTCAGCCTGACGGCTTGGCTCCTGACTTCTCCAAGTTTGGGGCCTTGAACATTTCTTCAGATTGTCGCCGAATTTTAGAGCCGGCGAGGGCTCCGTCCACAAATATTTCATATGGTGGACCTCTCTGTGAAAAGTTGAATTTAGAAGTGTGCCTAATACCCTCCCTGTGGAAAGTTCAATTTAGAAGTGTGCCTAATAGCCTGGCCTGGTTGACTTTGAAGTGTGCCTAATATCCTTTCTGTGCAAAGTTGAATTTAGAAGTGCGCCTAATATCCTCCCTGTGCAAAGTTGAATTTAGAAGTGTGCCTATTATCCTCCCTGTGGAAAGTTGAATTTAGAATTGTGCCTAATATCCTCCCTGTGCAAAGCTGACCTTAGAAGTGTACCTATTTAGTTGAACCCAGAAACCTTCATTAATCTCACCCAGAGGTATCACAGCTCCTTACCATGAGTCTGCCCAATCCACAGAGGAGTAGCAGAAACGACCACCGTGCACCGCCCCCACTTCCCCCTGCCAACCCTACCTCCTGTCCCAGCCTCCCCAAATCATCCCAGCCTCCGCCACATCCCACACCATACACCTTTCCAAACACCAAGCCAGAGGGGCACGATGGTGAGCCAACCACCCTAAAACCACTGCTCCCCTGAACCTCTCCACCGATCAGCTTGCTATGAGCTTACCCGCTACCCTCACTAGCCTCGCAGGCACACCCTGGCCAGCAATCATGCACCCCACGCGTTTCCAATCAACCCCCACCATCATCTCACACCGACCACACTCTTTCCCCTCCCTAAAAACTGCACGCAGAGCCTTTGCAAGAATGGAAGCCTCACCCCTCTCCCCCTCTGATCCCCTTACCCTCTCACACACCCCAATCGCAACAAAGACACTAAAGAGTTAACGCACCTGGTCCCCCTCAATCTCCCAGCACTCCTCGCCTCCCCTGTCTCGACCCACCACCTCATCTTCCCATTCACCTCCTTCCCCCCACGCCTCACCTTACCTAAAACCCCTTGCCCTCGACTTCTCACTGACCACAACTGAAACTCCTAACCCCCCACACCCCACCTTCAAATCCCCTGTGCCAAACCCAATCATCCCAACACACGTGTCCAACCACTCCCACCTGAAACCCACCAACTCTTCTGCTTGCCCACTCTTCCCATCAACCATCAACCACCCCCCGTCTCGCTCTCCAGTCTACACCCACTCCCACCCCACACCCCATCTCTGCAGCTCCAACATCAACCTCTTCTACCAAAGTGAAGTACATCCTATTTAATGCTCGATCCGTAGCAAAAACCAGACACAGCATCTTTGACCTCCTCGCCTCTGACAAACCAGACCTGGTCTTCATCACCGAAACCTGGTTCTCTGACGACTTCGCCCCTATCGCCAATGAAGCCTTCCCCCGACTACTCCCTCATCCCATTGAACTGCCCCTCTAGAGGAGGAGGAATAGCTTTCGCCTTCAAGTCTCACTTCCACGCCTCAATCATCGACAACCAACCTTCCATTCCTTCCTGCGAATCACTCCTCGTTAAACTATCCCTTTCCCCTTCATTCTCCCACAGCTTCCTAATAATCTACAGACCCCCTGGCTACGATAGACAATTCTCAAACAACCTCTGCGACTCTATTGCCACCCTCCAACTAAACCATCCCAACCTCACCGTTCTAGGTGATTTCAACATATGGCTGGACATTCCCACCAACCCTATGACACACTCTGGTTGACGGCCTAGACGCAATTAACCTCCAACTCCACACAAACGGCCCGACACACTATAAAGGACACACTCTTGATGCCATCTACAGCTCCCACAACCTGATACAGCTAAACCCCCCCCACCCCTATCATCTGGTCCGATCACTTCATTGTTTCTTTCGCCATTCGCTCACCCAACCCGCTGCCCATACCCAAACCTGAACCTCAGAATCTGTGCAAATGCTGGAAGAAACTAATAATCCTTCCGGACCTAGCCGGTGCACTCCTCCAGTCTCCCCAGCCTACCTGCCTACTCAATAATCAATTAACCCCCAACGCCTTTGACTCATGGCTCAACACAGCACTAATGCGGCTTACACCCTCTTGCAAACCATCATCCCACTGTGGCCTCTTTCCTAGATGGTTTACACCTGAGTTGAAGACCAGTAAACAACTATATAAATACCTAGAATGCAACTGGCGGAAGGACAAAACTCCCCTGAGCAGATCCACCTTAGCCCGACACCTTTATCAGTACAAGGCCGAAATCCGAAAAGCAAAAAGCCCATTACAACTCCCGAATCCTAAACTGTAAAAACCCCAGCAAAGAACTTCACAAAATCATCACTGAATTCACCAAACCATCATGCACCACCACCGCCGCAACCCCCTCACAACCACTGTGCGACTCACTCTCTCTCCACTTTTACACCACAGCTCTCGAAAGAACAAACACTCTAGCCAACCAACTAGCTCTCCTACACCCATCAGGCCACCCACCCTCTATAACGGCCATCCCGCCCCTTGCGACCACTACCAACCAGCGTTCAACTCCTTTAGCCCAATATCAGCTGACCAATTTCTCAAACTTCTCTCTGCCAGCAAACCATCCGGCTCTCCGCTGGACCCTTGCCCAGCCACAACCCTCAAAGAAATGTTTGCTTCAACCTGGGCAGGAGAACACGCAAGAACCATCATAAATGACTCCCTTGCCTCTGGAATTTTTCAACACCGCAGACTCTGCGGGATGCGCCGCATTAATCCTCCTTGACCTATCCGCCGCCTTCGACACAATTAACTACTCAATCCTCCTTGACCGCCTCCACTCCCTAGGAATTTGTGGAACCGCTCAGAAATGGATAGCTTCGTTCCTCAAAGATAGGTACCAAATAATGCTACTATCCACCTATTCCTCCCAAGCCCGACTAGTTGACACGGGAGTTCCACAAGAAGCATGCCTAGCTGCCCTCCGGTTCAATCTCTACTTGATCACCCTCCCACCAATAATTCGCTCACACAACATCCTGTGTTACAACTACGCTGATGACACTCAACTAATTCTAAAACTCCTGAACTCAAAACCCAACTGCCGACCTGACCTTGCTTCCTGCCTCCTCGACATAGAGCTCTGGATGACCAGAAAGCACATCTTGCTAAACCCCTCCAAAACCGAAATCATGGTATGTGGCAACTCTGAACTTCTTCCACACCCACTACCCTGGCCATCTGCCATGGGCAATTCACCGACTCTAAGTCAGTAAAAAACCTTGGATGCACCCTGGACTCTAACCTAACACTCTCACGCCAAGTCAACAACGTCTCAAAGTCCTGCCACTAACACCTTAAAACACATAGGCGCATCTTTCCATACCTCTCCTTTCCCAACAGACTCTCTGCAGTCCAATCAATTGTTATATCAAGACTGGACTACGCTAACACACTCTACCTCGGAGTCCATGCTTACCAACTAAATAAACTACAAAAAGCACAAAACGCTGCAGCCAAACTGCTACTAGCGCTCGGCCCGAGAAACAACATCCCCCCAGCCCTCAAAACTCTGCACTGGCTTCCGGTGGCCCAAAGGGTGACCTTCAAAACCTTATGCATTTCTCACCGGGCACTGCATAAAACAGGACCTCAATATCTTCAAGATAAGCTAAAACCCTATCACCCTCCACGTACTTTAAGATCTAGCTCAGCCGGCCTCCTAGTCATACCTAAAACAAACTCAGTCAGGTCAGGCGGATCATTTTTCTCAGCCTTGGCCCCCACGCTGTGGAACGCACTCTCACCCCACATCCGCCTAACTGAAGATCTAATGTGTTTCCGCAAATTGCTGAAAACTTGGCTCGTCTCCTAAAACCAACCCTGTACTCAAACTGAATAACACCATCGCAACGACACGAACTCAACAAACTACTAGATCTTGAATAACAATAAAACAAATAACAATACAACATCAAGATCCAAGTGAGAAATCGACAACTAAAAACCGCTAAGGTAAACTAAAAGGACAATCAGAATAGAATTAGGAAAGTAGATCAAAGCAGTGAAATGAATAACAAGAATAAATCGTACGAAAACAGTAATTGCGGCATAAATTAATAAAATGGATGTAATGATTACAATGGACAAATGAACAAAACGAAAGAAATGAATAAGGTGAAGACGATGGAAAGATGAATACGGGAGACTGATGAGTACACAGACAGATGACATGGAATGCATGAGTGCATGGCATAAATAGAAAGTACAGAATAAACGACTCAAGTACATGAGACGGGTGTAGTGCATGAAACGGAGAGTACGGAACGGATCCAGTGCGTATGGAAAGTGAAATGGCCTGAACCGATAATACATGACGAATGAACGAAGTGAGTAGAGCAGATGAAATCGGTAGAATGGTTAAAGCGCGTGGAGCGGATGAATGCGTTGAGCAGATGAGTGTGTAGATCGGATGAGTGTGTAGAGCGGATGAGTATGTAGAGCGGATGAGTATGTAGAGTGTATGAGTGTGTAGAGCGGATGAGTGTGTAGAGAAGATGGGTGTGTAGAGCGGATGAACGCGTAGAGCGGAAGGGTGCTTAGAGCTGATGAATCACATAGAGCTAACGACTGTATAGAATGGATGAGCATGTAGAGCGGATGGGTGCGTAAGAGCAGAGGAGTATGTAGACCTGCAGGAGTGCATAGAGCAGATGAATGTGTAGAGCGGATGAGTGTATAGAGCGGATGAGTGTATAGAGCGGATGAGTGCGTAAGAGCGAAGAACTGTGTTGAGCAGATGAGTGCATATAGCATATAGAAGATAAGTGCACGGAAAGGACGAGTGCATAGAACTAATGAGTGCACACAGCTGATGAGTGCCTGGAATGGATGAGTGTGCGTGGAGCGCATGAGTGCCTGGAGTGCATGAGTGCGTGGAGCCCATGAGTGCGTGGAGCGCATGAGCGCGTGGAGCGTATGGGTGCGTAAAGCGGATGTGTGCGTAGAGCGGATGAGTGCATAGAACAGATGGGTGCGCAGAGCGAAGGTGTGAGAGTGGATGAGTGCGTTAAGTGGATGAATGCATTGAACAGATGGGTCTCTACACACTCGAATGTACAGAGCGGACGAGTGTGCAGAGCGGACGAGTGTGCAGAGCGGACAAGTGAGCAGAGCGGACGAATGTGTAAGAGCGGACAAATGTGTAAGAGTGGACGAGTGCGTAGAGCAGACGAGTGCGTAGAGCGGACGGGTGCGTAGAGCGGGTGAGTGCATAGAGCGGGTGAGTGCATGGAGCAGGTGAGTGTGTAGAGCGGCTGAGTGTGTAGAGCGGTTGGGTGTGTAGAGCGGCTGAGTGTGTAGAGCAGCTGAGTGTGTAGAGCGAGCGAGTGAGTGAGTACATAGGGTGAGAGAGTACATAGGGTGAGTGCATAGAAAGAACAAACGCTTGGAGCGGACGATTGCATTGAGCAGATGTGCGCCTCAAGCGGACGAGTGCCTAGAGCGGATGAGTGCCTAGAGCGGACGAGTGCGCAGAGCGGATGAGTGCGTTGAGCGGATGAATGTGTGAATGATGGAAAGAGGGAAGTATGTGGATGGATTGGGTGACATATGTGGATAGAACGAATGAGGTATGTGGATAGAACGGCTGACGCTTGTGGATGGAACGGGTGACGCATGTGGATGGAACGGGTGACGCATGTGGATGGAACAGGTGAAGTATGTGGATGGAACGGATGAAGTATGTGGATGGAACGGATGAAGCATGTTGGAAGGTATGGGTGAAATATGTAGAAGGTACAGCTGAATTATGTGAATGGAGTGCATAAATCAACTTAGAATACACGGAACGGATCGGAGAACTTGGAACAGATTAAAGAGCATGGAGTGCATAGAACGGGTTGGAGTGCGTGGAACGGGTTGGAGTGCATGGAACGGATTGGAGTGCATGGAACGGATTGGAGTGCATGAAGCAGACTGGGGTACATAGAACGGACTGGAGTGCATAGAATTACGCAACATACATGGAATGATTTGGAGTGCATAGAAGGTTTGAAAGAGCATGTTAACCATCATATCACATCACCACGCTTACTCTCTTCTTTACACCACCATTCAAATAGAACACAGAGATACTATGACACCATTCGGTATAGCTGTTCTCATACTAACATCCGCCACATACTCCTCATCACTCTAACTAAACATTGCTGGTTTCACACCCTCCAGCCAGGCGTTCTCCTCAGGCCTAACGCAGCCAGAATCGGTTTGGATAAAACCTGCCAGAACGAACACATACTCTTGATCTCTCCACCACCACACCTAACGCTAAGAAGCAGCTATTACACGAATGCCATAACAGCTGCACACATATATGGTGCTCACACGCACCTTTGACTCTC
The DNA here is from genome assembly GCF_040938575.1 of Ambystoma mexicanum. Classification (NCBI taxonomy): domain Eukaryota; kingdom Metazoa; phylum Chordata; class Amphibia; order Caudata; family Ambystomatidae; genus Ambystoma; species Ambystoma mexicanum. The sequence goes on along the minus strand of NC_090924.1, from coordinate 330,913,269 downwards.
TCTACTCTGTCTACTGACTTGAACTTCGGTTCCCGAGGGCATTCAACCTACCAGCGCCTTGAGACTATACCAATGGTACATAAGGCGCTATATAAATGCAAAGTAACATAACATAACATATGCATGTAAGTGGGAGAGATTATGTGTGTGGTGTAGGGATCAACCAGGGGTGGACCCGTTAAACACCTAGTCAGAGCAAGTTCTGCCTTATTTGCTACACTTGGCGAAAAAAGGGTTAACTTTCTCCTACATAAAGGTTCACTTGGCAGCCATTTCAAGATTTACTCCAAAAAGGCACTCGACTCTGTTGTTCAGTGATCGACTAGTCAAGCATTTCCTGAGAGGGTTATTTCGGACTTTTCCTCCGGCCAAAAGGTTCCCTCCTAGTTGGAGTCTCAATCTGGTGCTGTCAGGGCTAATGAAGGCTCCTTTTGAGCCTATGTCCTCACCCCTCAAGTTTTTGTAGTGGAAAATGGCCTTTTTGGTAGCCATTACTTCAGCAAGAAGTCTGTCGGAGCTGCAAGCGCTGGTGATTGATCCCCCTTACTTGCGTTTCTTCAAAGACAAGGTGGTGTTGGCAACTAACCCTCATTTAAACAAAAGGTTCCAACTACATTCCACAAGCACTCTTCGATTGTGCTACCAGCATTCTTCGCTGCGAATTCTTCTTTCGCAGAAAAAGCTCTCCATACGTTGGATGTCAAAAGAGCATTGAAGTTTTATCTGAGTCGTACTCAAGATTTCAGGCGTACGAGACAACTGTTTGTGGCTTATGGACCCTCTGTAAAGGGAAGACCAATCTCCAAACAAGGACTGACCCACTGGGTTTCGGTAACTATTGCCTTCTGCCACTCTAAAGCGGGGAAGCCTCTGGAAAGACGTCCAAAGGCTCACTCGACAAGCTCCACCTCGTCATCGGCGGCATTGTGGTCCGGAATCCTGCTGGTGGACATTTGTCAGGCGGCCTCCTGGTTGGTGCCGCATACATTTACTCGGCATTATTGCCTAGAGCAACAGTATGCAGCGGATGTGCAGATGGAACGGGCAGTCCTGAGACACCTGTTTCAGTAAGGTAAGCCCCACAGAGGGGAGTACCCACCTTTCAATGTGCCATGGTTGTGGGCTTTCTTGCTAATTGCATGTGGTATTCTTGTAGTATTGGTTTGCATTGCACACCTCCAGATTAGGAATACTGCTATATAATCTATTTTAAGCATGTGAATCCATGAAAGATCCAATGCTGGAGAAGGGAGTAGTTTCTTACCTGTAACTCTATTTCTCCAGCGTTGGTATCTTTCATGGCCTCCCCTGAATGCAAACCTGATATGCCCCTACTTTGGGGGTTAAAATCTGAAGGGAGCCGCGGGGGCGGGGCTATTTATACCTTACGTCCTATTGGGTCATGCGTAAGCGGCCCAAAAGGACGTCGATAGGACATAAAAGTGTCTGTTTTTTCCCGGGGGAAAAGGTTTAAAAAAATATACCGAGGTTCCCGGCCTGATAGCGGGGAATATTCTAAGCATGTGAATCCATGAAAGATACCAATGCTGGAGAAATAGAGTTACAGGTAAGAAACTACTCCCTTCTAGGTCACAAGTTACCCATCCTTTGGGTTAATACCACGATTTTTCTTCATCAATTATTCTGAACAAAAATCCTATTGTACAACATGGACAAATTCAAACAGCTTAGCCAATAATTCTTGACATTATGATGTTGCTGAAGTGTTTCAGATATCCCAATGTATCCCTTCTTCCAAGGCTAAAGTGCTGTCCTCTTTCCTACAATATTAATCAGTACTTCCTAAAAGAAGATCAATTTCGATTGTCAATATATATTGACTTATCCTTCTTCATTCTTAATTACATGTGCATGACTCTTAGCCACTAACCTCTTAATCTGTTGAGTATCTCTCCATAGTCGTGTACCTAAGTATAAATGAACTGTCAGCTCCCCACCTCCATAGTTGATCCAAGTCGGCTGGCATTTAATAGCTTTAAAGGATTTTCAAACACACATTGCTTCACCAAGTATGGCAAATCTTAACAGAAAAAAACAAAGCTCTCAGTCTGCACTCAAATATTGGTATTGATCGACATACATACCGTTGTTGTCCACCACTTACTGTAATTGTACTGCTTCCCCGTTGGATCGCCGTGCATCCAACAGGCAAAACTGGTTGGGCGCACTGCGTCCATTGTTTCTAGCAGCTGTCTCCATGATAACCACCGCGGAGGGACTCCGCTGCAGTGTAACGCAGGAGGCGGCCCTCTTAGCCTGCTATTAATATGGTAAACTCAAATATGTAACCGACGCTTGAAGTGTTCCTTTTTTATTTCTCTTCAGGTATTCTCATGGATATTTATGTCCAAAGGCACAGATACTATAACGCTACTGTTAATAGTCTTCACTAGCATCTTTAATGATTATCCTGTACAGGCATATGTTTGCCAATGTTACCATGGTTATGGTCTATTTGCATTCTCATCACTATTTGGACAGAACCGGCAATACATTTGCTTCCATTCTTTATCATAATGTGTCAATGTATAACCTACCAGCTTCCATGGAAACGTCCACTAAGACTAGGCTGTGAGATCAGACGAGTAGTGCCCATCTTAACCAAATGTACATCCTATTGATTCACTCAATCACAAAAAAGCTTGCAAAGCCTCTGTGTGGTACTCTTAAATCACTCTCATAATGATTTGTTTCTTAAAGCATGGACCACCATATATTCAAGATCCTTGCTGCTCTAAAAATCTTGAGATCTTCAACATACATTTAAATTCATTGTCAATCAGATCTAAATATATATGCTAGATATTTAAATTCATTAAGTAGATTCCATCTCCCGGGCTTCTGTTCCCTTCATAATCACGTCCCTGCCGAATAACATCAATCAGATTTGAATATTTATTGCAGACCATGAATTCCCATCCATTTGTCGTATTCATCTAATCTATGTACGTAAAGTGTACATCACTTTCATCTTGTCAGGCACTCCAACAACCTAGTTGGCCCTTTAGTGCTGTGTCTCGTTAACATACCCAATTAATTATTGATATCACATGTTACTTGTGGATTGTATTCTGCTGGGACATTCTTCAAGTTCCCGGGTCATTGGTCCATTCACAATCTAGTTAGGGTTACCCTGTACATACAATTTACCATCCCCATTTACATGTTATCCTCATGCTGTGCTCATGATGTTTACATAAATCTACTCAAAGCCCTCAATTTGTGTAATGGTATTTTGAAACAACCTGTTCCAATCCACTCTTTTACAAGAAACAAGAAACATGACAGATTCCACTCTGTGTTCATACCCCAAGGGGTAAAGATTCTAAAGCCTCTATCCATGCTATTTCTCTCTGTAAGAGTTTCTTCTGTAGGTCACCCCTCTTCTGTTTGTAACTACACATTCAATTATCATGCATTGTAATTGTGCAATGTTGTGTTTTGCTTAAAGAAAATTGTTACTAGAGATTTTTGGTTCCTAAGTCTAGACTTGTGCTCCGTCAATGCGTCTTGGCTTTGCGTGATGCTATTCCTACATAGTAGAAGCCACAAGGGCATTTCAAGCCATAGACAACATTAGAGGAGTCACATGTACTTGAGTGCTTCAATAACTTCTTTTTGCCCGAGTGCGGATGTGTGTCTTGGTCATGAAGTCAGGGGAACAGGCATGCAGGGGTCGCATGCACAGGAGACCTGGGTGGACATTGTCCTGGCACCTTTGGCGCCAATCTCATGATCAAAAGTAAACAAGAACATCCATTTAACACCCAAAAGCTTTTATTATGGACATAGCACTTCAGATGCATTAACCTTGAACATTCCGTCCATTAGCCAGGATGCATTAACCTTGAACATTCCATCCATTAAGCAGCCCCAAGTGTATTCTTGGGTGTGGCTGCTGATGGATTGCCTTCGCACGTGCTCACTCTCTAGGAGTCGCAGGGTGTGGCTGGTAAGACGGCCCTTATGGGCGTGCCCACGATCTCAGCTATATAAACTGCCCCGACCCTCAAGACAGACGCTTCGTGTCATTCTGCACTTTCAAGCAGCGTAACGCTCAACGTCGCCTGAGGTAAGACTTACCTTTGAAGATCCTGCTTCCTGGACATCCTGCTTCCTGTCATGATGCCTACTCCCGCTGTCATGATGCCTACTCCCGGGAAGCCAGTTCAGGCCCAGCGTCCCCGAAAGCAGACATCATGTCCCCAGGGAGGGACCCAGCAACCCCTTATAAGGGCTCTTTGGACATTGTCCTGGCGCCTTTGGCGCCAGGCTCATAGAAGGCATCAGTCCTGGCACCATAGGCGCCAGGCTCATTATGGGAGTGCTTGGATGGACTTACCTGATGCAGACCATGCTGCCTGATCCATACCTCCTTGAGGTCTGAAAGGGACTATTTTACCTATGGGACTATTTTACCACTCGGGCGTGGCTGAGGAAGAATACTTACCTGGAACTACTTTGGGGGGCTATTTAAACCAAGCCCAGACAGCAGCTCACGCTTCGCGTTGTTCTGCATCTAGCAGCTGGACGCTCACTGTGTCTGCTCCTGCATCCTGGCTCCAGCCACGCCCGCCTGCAACCTGGAACACCTGAAAAGGAAGGAAAGGAGAGAAAGGTGAATAATTGAACTTTACCTACCTCCATCCGGAGTCCGGAACCATCATTCCGACGATCCTGAGAAAAGACATTATTTTTAGAAGCGCATTGCATCGCTCGCTGCAACGCCGCGTTCCACTCACCTTCACGAGGCGCCCTCGGGCTCTTCAGCGACCATTGGCACCATCCGTCGCCTTTCAGCGCCTAAGGAGAAAAAGAGACAAAACAAAGGTGAGCGAAGGAACAGATTGAGGAAGGCCTGATTCTTCCACCTTAAGACTTACCTGATTATTGTTGGGACAATCTTTCCTCATCTCGGGTCGGCGCCGCTTCTTTGGCACTTCCGTACCCCGGCCCCTAAGGGAAAAAAGACACACGCATTAGTGGGTGAAAGCAAGATCACTAAGGGAACCATCCATCAAAAAGACTCACCAGAGTTTACCTTCGGCAAATCCATTCCTCTACGCGGATTCTTCATTCTGCATTTGAAATAGAGAAAAGGACAACGGACAATTAAGACTTGAACTTTTGCAACTGAATACTTACGGCCTCATATCGGAAAAGTCAAGCGCAGTTGGATACTCACCAAACCCGAGATCCAGTGAAGTAACTGGAAATCAACGCGCCCCTGCATCGGAAGCAGGATGGAGAGCTCGTCCTTTCAGACTCTAAGGTGAGACTCTACGGGGAATCGCGGAGGGGGTTCGAGGAGTGTGAGAGGGGGAGGGGGGAATCCTACACATTATCCAGCAGACAGTTAATCCCCTTTTCCATCTACAGAAGGATTCTTCTACGGGCCAGACAGGCGAGGTTTGGGGGTCCGGTCCAGTCCGTCTTCCGAATCCTGCGCACCACCTCAGAAGAGGTCATAGCAGTCCAGAACGGGTCGGCGCCTCTGTGGGAATCAGGTGAGCGTTACACTTCCTACCAGCATGCTTACCAACTGGGGGAAGCTGTTCTTACCTGTACATCTCTTCGGCGAACCAAGTATTCATCTTTACACTTTCCGGAATGGCGAACTCTTCATCTTGGCACCGCAGCACGACACACTCCATCGTTGACAGCAGCGCCTGCAAGGAAAAACAGAAGACAAGGTTAGACATCGAAAAAACAGTCCGTTTAAGGTTGCGCTTCGACATACTTTGCGCTTTTCCTTAAACCATCACTTACCTGCTGTCGAACATTGTGGTAGCATCCATCTTCCGTCCGGCCGCATCTCACAGCTGCATTGAGGCCGCATTTCCATCTAAGGGAAGAAAACAGTAGAGAGACATTATTGCGGGCATAAATAGGAGCAACATATAAAGACATTAAACAAAACGAACAGCATCACAAGAGCTGAAGAAAGACTTACCAATCATAAGGAGAAGCATAGTCGCAGCTGAACTGGACTAATCCTTATCAGGGATCAGTGAAGGAACTAGATCCCATTCGATGCGCCCCTGCCAGAAGTAGCAGGACTGAGAGCTTATCTTCCATAATTCACAGGTGAGCTTTATGGGCCGGCGTATGCTCACAGAAACCGTACTTTGGGGTGAAGGTTTCGAGTGGTACAAGGGTTCGAGAGGTACAACAATCACAGATTGGCGTACTCACACACTTTTATCTCCACGCAGGAGCAGTATCACCACGTACCACCGCTCACAGCTTTTCTACTGAGGGAGAGGCCTGAAGGGGGGGATTCAAGTTTAGGGAGGGCTGCAACCGTGCCCCAACGCCTCTGCAGAGACCAGGTGAGCGTAAAATGTGTAACAAAATTGCCTTTTAGAATATTACCACAATGTTGGCAATTGTGGCATGACTGTGTACCCATGTATTTAGTGTTGGACAGTCCTTTTTGTTTTATCTCGGCTTGCACTAGAATATTTTTCAGTGCCACTTTTTTCCTGAATGTGAACACTGGTGGATTTGGGAATATCTTCTCTTTATAATCTGGGTATGATCTCATTTCATAATCTCCCAATTCTTTTTCATAATTTGCTTGATTTTGTGACTTTGGGCAGAATAGGTCGTAACGTAAACCAATGACGGATTCTCCATGGTTGATTTAGACTTTAGTAGGTCCTCTCTGGGGATCTGTTCGACTTTATTGACTACTGCCTTAATGAGTTCTCGATCATATTTCCTCTGAGTAAATTCATTGCCAGGATCTTGTATTCTTCAATTGACGAGATGTTACACTGGTACCTCACAGATTGGCTTAATGGCACACTATCTAGTGCCTGTTTCGGGTGGAAGCTGGTAGCAAGCAGTAAGCTATTATGATCTTTAGACTTCGTGAAGATATTGGTTTTTAGTGTGTTGTTCTCAAAGGACACATCCACATCGAGGAAATTAACATTTGCCAAGCTGTATTTCTAAGTAAATCTGATCCGCGGATGTATGTTGTCCATCATTTCAAATAAATGTTTAAAGTCATTCAGGGCATCTCTCCATATGCCAAATACATTGTCTATTTACTGTGCATACAGACAGAGGTGTTCTTTTCAATCTGTCTGATTTTGAGACATGTTCCTTCTCCAAATATATCATATACGAGTTTGCATAGCTTGGCGCCATCACTACCCCCATGCTGGTACCAGGAATCTGTACATAATGTCTCCAAATCTCCAAACCTGAAGAAATTGTTGGTTAGAACTAGCTTCAACAATATTAGGAGAAAGACCTTATCCACCTTACAGTTATCTGTCAACAGTAGGAGTCATACCATGGCTTCCATCCCTGCTTCATGTACGATATTCGTGTACAATGAGGTGACATCGATTGTAAAAAGGATGTCCCACACTTGGTCAAATTCGACATCTTTAAGTTCTAGTAGGAACTGGCTGGTATCCTGAAGGTAGGTTGGACTGGCCTGTATTAAGGGTTATATCGCCTTATCTATATATTGCGGAAGAGGTTTGAAAAGACTCCCTATGGCTGAAATGATCGGTCTTCCTGGTGGATTTGTTAGACTCTTATGAATTTTCAGAATTGTGTACATTACGGGCATCATTGCGTATTCTACCTGTAAAAATACCTTTGTGTGGTCTGTTATCATACCACGCCGTTCAGCCTCATCCACAACTTTTTTAATCAGTGCCCTAACTTGTTCGGTCAGGTAATCTCTTGATTATCTAACAAATCTCTTTTCTACTTCTTTCTCGATGAGTAAAGTTCATGTGCCTACTCTGTCTAAATTGCATCTTCCCAAGGTCATCCAACACCTTTTTCTTAAATATGTTAAGTACTGAGTTTTGGATAGGAGGATTAAACATACTCTTCAACTTCATTTCCACAAATTCTGGTTCTTCAGGTACATCGTCATCCTCTAATGATTCAAAGAAAACTTTCAGATTGAACTTTCTCCTCTAACTGAAGAAATCTATTTCTCTTGAAGAAAGGCACTAGTATGTTGGGTATAAAAGAAAGTCCCTTTTGAAGTATACTTTTCTGAAGTGAAGGGAGTTCTAGGCCAAGAACTAGATTTTTAATAGTAAACTTTGATTTTATATGTATATTTCAAGTCATGCTCATCAACTATTTTATTGTTAATGCCGATGTACACTCTATCTAACTGACTATATAACTATTTTCCAAGAGGTGACTTGCAATTGTTACTGTTGGTAAAATGTATGAGAATTTTTGGGAGGCCTGCGACTGGGTTTGTGAATTATTTTTCAGCCGTTAGCACTCTCTCTGTGATTCTGATGTGTGTATTTGCATTTAATCATATGCTGTACCTTAGAGGGCCAGAATTAAAGTGGATTGTTGGTATTAGCGTTAGGGGCCATTATCACACTTTTTCCTGTGTGGTCCAATGGCTGGTCCCCTTTTGGTTTTTTGCACCCCATTGTCTGTATGTGTTGTGTGCTTACCACCAGGCATATACTATACAGTATATGACAAAGAGTGGTGTGAGAGGTCAGAAATGTGAGGCTGACAACTTTGTGAAGATTTTTCAAAAGATGCCATTTTATTAATTCAAAAGGTTGAATAAACACCTCACTATCCCTACCCTAATAAGGATTCCCTGCCTAAAATAAACTAAAGAAAAAACTCTAACAAAAGGTTTCTTTCCCTCACACGTATGCATACAACAACTCAATAAGGTAATATATGGCAAAGCAAAATATCACTATTAGATTCACAATCAAATATTTGTCTCTCCTTATAATCTGGGTGAATTTCCAATCCCCAGATTCAAGCAGGATTCTGTTTAATAGTTCCATAAAGACTAGGACATTCTGTCTTGTAATAATAAAGTTCCAACTCATTACTGTTTGATTCAACTTGACAACAAAAGTTCCAACACAGTTCTGTTTGTTTCAACTTGGCAACAAATGTTCCACAATGACAATGGTTTTTCCTCCTTCCACTTGTGAAACAAAAGTATTATCATTTCTTCTCTTCTTGTGAGAATATTTCTCTGACAGTTCACAAAACTTGTTTCAGCAATTATACGTGATTCTGCACCAGTTCACAAACTTGTTTCAGTAATGTCAGGATGATTTATCACCAACTCAAAACATTGTTGTAGTTCTGCTACTTCTTCTTTTGGGTTTGTAACCACACTACAGTACTTCAGTGACTTCCACCTGGTCCACTCACCTGCCAGGCCTTCTACTGCAACGTCCTCTGATCTGGTGTACTCCCCTGCCAGAACAAAGAAAACTACTACAAAGTCTTCTGACCTGGTTTACTCTCCTGCCAGGCCAGAATGAACAAATGACTGCAATTACCTCTGTGGTAAATATAAACCTCAAAATAATCAGCAATGTCTTTTGCTTCCCAACATCAAGTTCAAAAATGCCTTTAGGAAAAACAAGAATCACACTGGTTCTGTTTGTTACACATTTGTGATTGCCACACACAATGCAGGTTATGCTGAACTCCCTCTGAATGCTTTCTATCAGAAGGGTAGCCTCCTGACACTCTTGTTTCCCCACTTCTGCTCTTTTCAACTGCTGACAATGATCTCTCTATCATACACCTCTGACTTTTGCAATATCGGTTTGAGCCAATTACTCTTCTGAGCTTCTTTATATTTGTGCAATGGGTTCTACAATCATTATGACTCTTATTTGCCCCTTCTTGAATAGTTGTTCTTTCTCACTTGCCTGGTTATAGTTCTCTTTTGTCTTTGGCAATGGTTGTTCACTTTCACTTGTCTTGTTATAGTTCTCTATTGGTTTTGGCTATAGTTGTTTGACTTATTTTCTCGCCTTATTTCCCCTGCACGCTGTTGGCCTCGGGCCAAACCCACTTACATACAATCACACACTTCTGGTCTGGTGATTATGTTCTTATTATTCCACTTGCTCTTTTTACAGTCAGATTGTTTTACAAAATAATGGTTATTGTACTTTAGTTCAGTTCGGCATTCAAAATTATGTATCCGTTTGAATTTCACTCTACTTGTTACTTCTACAGTTTAGGCACCCGGTCTTGACAAGTGAGCGGTTACGGAGCGCACCGGTGTCACAATCACTTACTGAATTGACCGGGTCAGACGTGCGCATCCGTTCGCCTCGTTGACTTCAGGTTCTCTGTTTCTGCTTTCCCTCACGGCCTGGAATCCTCTGCTTCCCAACTTCCTGCGACTTGCGCCAGTCACTAGAGGAGCTCTCCTTGCTCGCACGGCTCACCGGTGCTTGTCGACTGACGTAGGGAACAGCCTTCAAATGCTCCGCTCTCCACTGCGCGACCTCTGCAGATTTGGTCTTCAGGAGGAAAGCTGTCAACTCTCACGCTTCCCGGTGCGCTGCCTCTGCATTCACGGTCTGAGACAGCAAAGACTTTCTCAGGACCGACATCCACTCGATGCACCACAATGGTCCCAGCATCTCTCCTCTGCTTCTGCTGCCACATGGAGGTAGTACAACAACTCCACCTCCTACTACTGGTCTCTGCTTTGGCCTGCACCTGAGGGGGCCTTTAATGCCTCTCAGCCTCCCTCAGGTGTAGGTCATTACCACTAATAGGCTGCACTTTGCAGTCTTGTGCCTCTGCAGCCCTCTTCTTCGTCCCAATACTTTGAGAATTGTGGGACTTGGAGTTTACAACATGAAAATCCGTTTTTCTAACAGTTATAAGAATGTTACTTAATTTGGAGCTATTTAAAGACTCTTCTTTACTATTACTCTGATAGTCATGAGAGCTTTCATCTTTATGTAGGTCTATGATTTATTTTAAGAGGAGTCTCTTTCCTCCTGATACATAAATAATGAAGTTTTCTTTTTTCCCAACATTAAGATAGTCCTTTTGGGAAATTAACTACTCTCTTTGACAGCATGCCATTATATATTTTGGTATTACGGATACTTTTTCCCTAGAGGAAGACAAATACTGTGTCTCATCCAACACAGTCCTTCCATTCCCGAGGGGCCTTTCTCCTCCCAGGTTATCCTCCCGGCTAATACCACCCCAGGGTTACAATCAGGAAGCGTTTGCCTTTCATTGGCTACCTGGGAGGAGACGTTAGGCAGGGTCACTAGGATTCATCACAGTGGCTTGCTCCTTTTGGACATTGTACTGCTGTTGCACAAACACTAGGGATTTTAACTGTATGTTAGAATGTCTGGTTCCCTTTTTCTCACCCCCGTATCACTATGTTGTGTGCCTATCTGTCACAGTGGATCCACATTAAAGTATAGGGGTGAAAAGAGTCCTTTAAGGCATTTATACATATACCATGTATGTTAATACTGTTTATTATGTGCTCAAGTGTATATATGACCTGATAGAGACCTATATGTGTAAATAAAATAATAATAATAACACCAATGGCAGCTTGTACAAAAACTGACGTAACACTGCCTTACACAGTTAATGACTCAGACAAGTTCTGCCACTGTGTTATTTGACCAAATTCATACCCTGAGACCGCTGCACCTTTTGCTGCCTGTCCTAGGGTACTAATTGCTGCAAACCCCTCAGTGGTGGAGGCTATTCCACAGGTCATCGGCACCAGAGACCTTGTTAACTGTAACATGCTACCTCAGGCCGATAAAAGGTGCTATAGCCCCCACCACAGTGTTTGTTTCTCAAATAACATCCACTGTGATTAGTAAGACTTCAGTTCCCAACATGCATAATATTTGGTTTTTAGTTAGACTTGGTTTCTATAACAGTGTCTCTTGGGATCAATAAGATTTAATTTACCAACATGCATGAAACCTGACTCTTTGTAAACTTGGATTCAATAGAAATGTCTATTGGGATGAATGAAACTTTGTGTCCCCCCATGCATTGGACTGATAGCACAGGGGCAACGCGCTGGTCTTGGAAGCAAGACCACGCATAGCAGAGCGGTTGAAACCCCGGATCCGCGCGTAGAAACGGAACTCAGGCACGGTATTAGGTGCGTTATAAAAAAAACAATTAAATAAAAATAAATGAAACAATTGGTGTTATCTAATTTGCTCTCGATAAAACATACATGTTCAGGGGGCGTGGCCGAATGCAGAGGAAGATGGCTGCCTAATTCAACTGCTCTGTCCCACAGTCACGTATTAAACACATGAAGTGAGCCTTTATATACATTTTACTTACCCGCCTCCTGCCGTGTTATCCTGGACTGGCTTCGCGAACAAACGCTGATGTTCCGATGCTGTTTGGTCCTTGGAAAGCCTGGTTTGCGGTTCGGCGTCTCGTCACCGTCAGCTGCTCTTCGCCGTGACTGCCCTCCGTGTGGAGACACTCTGCGTCACACCCACCGTGATGTGGCGGCTTGGGCCCTGGCGGCAGCTCCTCCTCTTGACTAACGCCACCACAGGCGTCTTTTGCATACTGCACTCCATAATAACGTGAGAATCTCTTTATTAATTACGATTTATCGACAATTCTAGGATTACAAATGTGTTGCTGCGTGCACGTATTTACAATTGACAGGTCCTTTGCTGTGATATTTCTCCTCACACTATTCTAAGCAAGGAAGTAGCACGGCTGACATTGGTAATACTCTCTCACGTGTCCTCAGACTTCTCAAGTTATTCATGATTTAAAGAATCCTCTTAGAGCTAACTGTAGCTAATTCACGCTCATTCTCCTTTCAACTGAAGAACTTAGCTTTGTCACGTAACGTTCCAAACAAATGCCAATTTTGCATTGTATTCAATTGAATGTGTTGTAGAATTTAAAGGCATGGTCTAGTAAAAAATGTTATTTAAAAAATAGATAGGCAACATAAAAAGAAAATACTAGCATTCTCTTTTTTAAAACTTCCTATGTAAAATTTTGAGCTATTCAAGCTCAAAATTCGCAAAAGCAAGCACATGGGCGCATCCATTTTGTGAAATGGATGCCCTCCTGTGCTGGCTTTTGCTTTTGCGGCACTAATGAAGGAAAAGCCAGCCAGCTGTAGTAAACAAAAGCTACCGCTGGGTGGCTTTCCCTTCATTAGTGCCGGGACTCGGAGGACGCGGACCGGAGACCAGAGCAGGAAAGCTGCAGCTGAATCTCGGTAAGTGCTATGTATCAAAAAAAAAAATAAGCACTAGCTGCGGTTTTTTTTCTAAGTTTTCCGGGCTGGAGGAGCCCGGAAAACTTAGAAATAAAACCGCAGCTTTAAAAACGTTGTATTTATGTTTGCGGTCGCTTTTGAAGCGACCGCAAACATAAATACAAAGTTATTGTGTTGGAAAACGCTGTGGTTTTTCTTTCCAAGTTTCTCAGGCTGCTCCGGCTCGGAGGAGCCAGAGAAACTCGGAAAGAAAAATCGCAGTGTTTTCCAACACAACCGTGTTGTGTTTCTGCCTGCTGTGGCTATCACTTTGGGTCTCCGGTGCTCCTACAGGAGCACCGGAGACCCAAAGTGAAAGCCAAGGCAGGCAGAAACACAACACGGTTGTGTTTACATGCCGCGTAGAATTTCTGTCTACAGCTGATTTCCCATTTGGGGCTCTCGGGCTCCCCACGGGGGCCCCGAGAGCCCCAAATGGGAAATGCTAAATGCTGCGTTGTGTCTGCCTAAATCTGCTTTCCCATTTGGGGCTCTCGGGCTCCCCTTAGGGAGCCCGAGAGCCCCAAATGGGAAGGCAGATTCAGGCATCAACAATGCAGTTGTTTTCCGCAATGCCGCGTTGTTTCTGCCTGAATCTGCTTTCCCATTTGGGGCTCTCGGCCTCCCCGTGGGGAGCCCGAGAGCCCCAAATGGGAAAGCAGATTCAGGCAGAAACAACGCGGCTGTTTTCCGCAATGCCGCGTTGTTTCTGCCTGAAGCTGCTTTCCCATTCGGGGCTCTCGGGCTCCCCGTGGGGCGCCCGAGAGCCCCAAATGGGAAAGCAGATTCAGGCAGAAACAACGCGGTTGTGTTGGAAAACGCTGCGGTTTTTCTTTCCGAGTTTCTCAGGCTCCTCCGAGCCAGAGCAGCCTGAGAAACTTGGAAAGAAAAACTGCAGCGTTTTCCAACACAATAACGTTGTATTTATGTTTGCGGTCGCTTCAAAAGCGACCGCAAACATAAATACAACATTTTTAAAGCTGCGGTTTTATTTCTAAGTTTTCCGGGCTCCTCCAGCCCGGAAAACTTAGAAAAAAAAACGCAGTTAGTGCTTATTTTAAAAAAAAAATAAATAGCACTTACCGAGATTCAGCTGCAGCTTTCCTGCTCTGGTCTCTGGTCCCCGTCCTCCGCGTACAGCACTAATGAAGGGAAAGCCACCCAGCGGTAGCTTTTGTTTACTACAGCTGGCTGGCTTTTCCTTCATTAGTGCCGCAAAAGCAAAAGCCAGCACAGGAGGGCATCCATTTCACAGAATGGATGCGCCCATGTGCTTGCTTTTGCGAATTTTGAGCTTGAATAGCTCAAAATTTTACATAGGAAGTTTTAAAAAAGAGAATGCTAGTATTTTTTTTTTATGTTGCCTATCTATTTTTTCAAATAACATTTCTTATGAGACCATGGGCCTCATTACGACCCAGGCGGTAAGTTACCGCCTGGGCCGTGACTTTACCACCATGGCGTAAACTACGTTTACGCCATGGTGGTTGGCGGACTTACCGCCCCATTCCGACCTTGGCGGGGCGGTAAGTCCCCAATCCCCATTTACCCTTCCCCATTCCCATTTTTGCCCCATAGGGCATAATGGGAGTGGGGAAGGCGTTAATTACGCCACCGTAAATTACGGTGGCGTAATTAACTCCATGGTCCCTTAGCGCCATGGATTTTAACACCTGCTAAAAGCAGGTGTTAAAAGCGCCATGGCGCTAAGGGACCTCGTAATTGGCGGTAAGGGGTCGGCGCAGCTAACGCTGGCGTAAACCCCTTACCGCCAGGGTCGTAATGAGGCCCCATGCCTTTAATACTCAAAGTGTTGCTCTTTCTTCAACTATGGTTTGATAACCACGGAATCAGGAAACATTTTGAGGTTTTCAACCACTTTCAACTGAGTCACTGGAGTTCTGTGGATTTGCGTCGCACTATTACTGGGAGTAGGAAATCAACATAATTCGGACAAAATAATTACAAATTATAGAGCATTGTATTTCAGCTGCTGGCCACTCAGTAACCGTTAATCTTTGCAATCCTAATTGCTGATCTTGATTCTAGGTGACAGAGCTACATTCATCTAAACTTAACATTGGCTTTTGAAGCTCTTCCTTATATGCTCTGTTTGGCCTTTTAAGCCTTTGCAGCTCTGTGTCAGTGTATCTAATCTGTCTATCACCCTACAACTAATTGCAGCAAGTATGGCTACCAGCAAAAACATTCAAAAAAATGCTCCAGTCACAAAAGATTCTAATACCTCTTCAACCAACCTTAAAAGACCCAAAAGCGACTCACCACCTCCGCTCATCGTCTCTGATCCAGCTATTGAAGCCATTTTTACTAGCAATCAGAGCCCTTAAACCGTTCATTGAGACGCTGAATCAAAAACGACAATTGGATGACAGATGGAGGGGCTTCGAAAATAGAATGGAGGAGGTTGAGAGAAGAGTGGGTCAAGTGGAAGGTGTATCTCCTAGAGTGGCGCAGCTTGAGAAGTCCATCAAGGAGCTTCAAAAACAAAATGAAGATTTAGAAATAGGAACAGACGCAATAATCTTTGAATTTCTGGCTTACTTGACGGGTGCGAAGGATCAAACCCCATTGCCTTCTTGCAAAAAATTACTGCCAGCCATTCTGCACCTACCCATGGAAACACCACTTAACATACAACGGGCTCACCACATTGGGCAACCAAGATCTTCTGCGTCATCCCATTCTCCTCCTAGAACACTCATATTTTACCTACTCGAATATACTCAGCTCCAACTCATCCTATCTAGATCCAAGGAAAAGAAATCTCTTACTCAGCTCAACATACGGTACGGTCTGTATCACCCATGTTCCTTTAAGGTCGCACATGATGGTCGTTCTGTCATGTTCGATGACCCAGCAGATTTAAGAGCCTTCATATTTACCATCAAGCCTGATACTATGGATACTTCTCCTCCTGTGAATCCTTCAACATCCTCTGGAACATGAAGTGTCTTCTCCATTTTGCTCGTTTACAGTTTTTCACTTAATGCAATTATTATCCTCTTATCATAACCTGGTGGGACGGGCGCTGCGATGGCGTCCCTCTTCCGCCGTGTGCCGTCTTTTTCCTTTTGATGGCCCTGTAGGTGTTGCCTGCCTCGGTTACACTTTTCACCCTTTTTCTCCCTTTTCTTGGTCTGATTTCCCTTTCTATAATGCTAAACTCCTTGTCCTTCCTTATTTTAAGGTTTTTTCTATGTTCTCTACCTCAGATTTAACTACTCCTCATCAGACCCCTCCTCCTGTCTCCTCATGTGTTTCCCTTTTGTATCTCGGTCCATGGAATTGTCTATGCATTTTGACAAAACTGAAACCTGTTGCTTTGCTGAAATAACTTGCTTTCAGGTATTTTTTGTGCTCTGCTTACTAAGGATCTATTTTGTGTCTTTAACACCAATTAATCTAGCTTATGTTACTTAAATGTGTTACGTGGAACATCAAAGGCTGTAACAACCCCATTAAAAGATGCAAGATCCTATCTCATCTTAATAAACTGAAATCATCTGTAGCATGCATACAGGAGACCCATCTATCTAGTAAAGAGGCTATGAAGCTGAAATCCTTGTGGGTCAAAGAGGTTATTACTAGCCCAGCAGTAGCCAAGAAGAATGGAGTTGCCATATTACTTAGCAAAAAACTTCCATTTAGAATTGTGGGTCAAGACATTGATACGGAGGGGTGTTGGGTGTGGGTCAAGCTCCTGGTTCACTCCTTGCATATATCTATTCTGAACATCTATGGACCCACCCTACCCGACCCTGGCTTTTGGAGATCTATCAAAAAGAAAATCCTCAGGAACGGCTTCACCAATCTTATTCTATGCAGGGACGTCAATCAGGTCCTTGACCCGTTTATGGATAGGAAATCCAGTTGTGTATCTAAACGGACCAAATTGCACAAGTCCTTTTTAGGTTGTCTGACCGAGACTGGTTTAATTGACTCCTGGAGGCTCTCCCATCCCACACAATTGGATTATACATTTCACTCATCTCCTCATAACACACTTTCCTGCTTGGACTATATATATATATCCTCCAAAACTCTTACAGGTACCATTGTTGATTCCACAATTTCCAACATGATTATCTCCAACCACACCCCTGTTAGCTCCTCTTTTGATTTTGAAGACATTAGGCAACCCTCCTCCTGTTGGAGACTTATTAACCACTAATCACAAGACCAACAATGTACTGAATCTGTACAATCATTCCTACAACAATACTATAGTGAAAACCAGGATAGTGATACCTCCATGGCAAACAACTAATGCATTCAAGGCTGCACTTATAAGCCACTCTCTGTATACCAGTCTTTGTAAATCTATCAATAATATACGCACTGTACTTTCCGTATGTATCCTATGTATGTATACCTGTTTTTGTTGCAAACTCATCAATAACACATGTGCTGCATTTTATCCTATGTATGTAACCTAAGCTTAAGTATTCTTATAACTGCTACGCCCGGCTACCCCTGGGATTTTGTGCTCATTATCAAACAATAAACTAAACTAAACTAAACATTATGGCTTATTCAGGGAGGATGAAAAAACTGCGTAAACAACATCTTGGTGATCTCTACTCTCAGCTGACATCCTCAGAGCAACGCTATTATCAGAACTTGGCCGCTGGAACCATCCTAAAATATAAAACCAAGATTTACCAAACATCTAACAAGGCCGGCAAGTCACTTGCCTCATACTTAAAGACTAAGAAAGAAACGTTTTATATATCACAGATAAAAGATACTTCTGGCTCCTTACATATGCATCCTAAAGACATATTGAATTGTTTCAAAACATTTTATGAAAACCTGTATAACCCTGAATCCTCTGTCCATTTGGAGAACATCGAGTCATTTCTCAACAAAATTAATAGATCCTCCTATCCCCGAACTAACCTATCTCACTTAGACAACCACATTGCTCTTTCTAAAATTTCACATGCCATTAAGGGTTTGGGCAGGGTTAAAGCCCCTGGACTGGATGGCCTCTCGGTTGAATTTTATAATGCTCTTGACCATTCCCTTACTCATAAACTTAAATCTTTATTTTCCTACTTCATCTCTCAAACATCCTCTTCTGGCTCCTTTTCTGAAGCTCTACTCATATTATTCCCTAAATCTGAAAAAGACCCCACATTACCTGGTAACTATCGCCTCAAATCTCTTATAAACATGGAGAGTAAAATCTTTGATAACATTCTCGGCAATGGAATAGAGTCCTCTCTCCCTGCTTTGATTAAAACTGACCAAGTAGGTTATGTTAAAGGTCGCAAAATCTCCTCTAATGCGAGATTGTTACTTAATGCTCTCTACGTTGTTTCTAAAGACAAAAAAGATAGACAGGGCTATGCCGCCATCGCACTAGATGCCGAAAAGGCCTTTGACCATGTCAGTTTGGACTTTATGTTTCAATCTCTCCAATGGCACGGTTGTGGTAAAAAATGCATCTCCCTGGTTAAACTCCTCTATTCATGTGCCAAATCTTCTGTAAATATGAATGGTCAATCCTCATCCTTTTTTCCTTTACTTAGAGATACCCGACAGGGTTGTCCTCTCTCTCCCATTTTATGTATCCTCTCTTTAGAACCCCTGTTAGAGCTCATCAGATCTGATAGAAATATACCAGGAATTCCAGGGGGTTCATTGAATATCAAAACTGCAGCATATGCTGATGATCTCTTCATCTTCATCAAAAACCCCAAACTCAACCTTCCTCACTTACTCAACACTCTTCATCTATTTAGCCTAGTGTCAGGGTATAAACTTAACAGAAACAAATCCGAAATCCTATCCCTCAATTCCTTCTGTTTCAAACACGATCTAGATGTCTTTGGTTTTAAATGTTGTAGCGATGCTTCACATATCTTGGTATTCGTTTTGCCCCCACTATACATGACACAATCAAACTCAACACGCAAGTACTGCTGGACAAACTTAAAGACCTAACTTCCATGTGGTCCCCCCTGTATTTCTCATAGCGGCACGGGCTGGATACAATCAAGATGATGCTTTCCCCCATTATACTATGTAACCGGCAGCTCCTTCCAGTTCCACTTCCTCTTTCTCTTGTCAAATCCATCTATTCTGTCCTTCTTAATTTCCTATGGGGTCACGGAAGGTGCAAGAGATTGCGGCAACCAGGTTAAAGGTTCCATATGATATGGGAGGAGTTAGGTTTCCTGACTATAAATTGTATTACTCCGCTTTCCTTCTCAAGAAATCCCGTTGCTGGTTTACCTCTTCCCATGCTTTAGATTTTCCTTCTTGGTTTAATGTTGAGAAATGTCTGGTTTACCCATATGAATTAGCTGACCGTATCTATTTATTCAACCATGCCTGAGTTGCCCCATTAATGCCTCTATCTCTGCACTGAAGATCATTCTTTTTTCATGGAATTTGTGCACCAAAAAACGGGGATTTGTGTGCCATTCTGTCCGCAAATCGCTGTTTAATAAATGGGGATTTGCAGGCAGAATGACGCACAAATCCCCGTTTTTCGGGGCACAAATTTCTATGAATCAGCCCCTAAATCTCCCAACAAAAACCTCTCCCCACTATTGTGGCACAATAAAAACATTTTTATTATTAATAAGGCCCTGAGTCGAAGATCTTGGTTAAAAAAAGGCATCAGATTCATCCAACAAATTATTAATGGCCCTTCCATTCTTTCCTTCCAACAACTGAGGCATTTATTCTCCATACCCAATTTGGATTTTCATTTTTTTAATAAATTGGTAAACTCATGTCTTGATGCTCTCCACCCTTTCAAAATAATATCCTTTCACCTGATGTCTTTAGGCTACTGCAGCTCACCATGGTCTCCAATCTCAGGCTTCTAAATGTTATGAAGCTTTAACCTCAAAGCAGGTTGTTCAGCCCGCGCACCTGTTGTGGGAAGCTGAGTTTGGCTGTGCTCTGGATGATCACACATGGTCCTCACTATTCTCCAGAATAAGATGTTTCTCAGTGTCAGCCAATATAACGCAGCATTTCCTCTTCTTCATTTATAGAGCGTGTATTACTCCTGTGAAGCTTTCAAAAACAAAGAATGTTAATGATGACAAATGTTGGACATGTGGTTACTCTCCTGCCTCATATGAACATATGTTCTTTAAATGTCCTTTTGTTTTCTCATTTTGGCAAGATGTATGGAAACACCTTAAATGTATATTTATGGTAGATGTCCCGCTATCCTTTATGCATATTGTTTTAGGTAGTTCGGCTGTGACTTCCTATTATTTGCATGCCTCCGCAAAACTTTTATTTATTTATTATTATTGCTTTAAAACTCATTACTGCCAATTGGAAGGACTCACACTCCCTTTCTTTTAGAGGACGGTGGAACAACATCTGCCATATACAAAGATTGGAATTATGTATGGCCAACTATCAAGACTCTATTCCCAAATATAATGCAATATGGTCTTTTTATATTCGCTATCTGAACTGTTTCAATGCTTCTGTTGTGTCTTGACTGTCGTGTAGTCAGAAGAGTTCTCTGTCCACAAGTGCCGCACAGAGAGAATCTAAATCACTCTCTGCACAACCTTTGAGGCCACAGGTGGGAGATGATCTTACGGAACCGTGGACCTCTGGGAACCCCGAACCACTGTAAAGAAAGCACTGGTTAAGTAACAAGCCTAAAACAGCAATAACAAACCAGACAACAAGGAAGTGGAACGGTCTTACCAATAAGTGGCCGTGATGTATCTGCTGCACCTATAGAGGAGGTTCCGGGACCCAGCAAGGCTGTTTCCTTTTGCAGGGCAGTAGATCAGACTGAACTGCGTGTGCCTGGCCCATCTGATGCCAAAATTCGGACAAGGAAGCTAAGCGGAACGTAGTACCAAAGAGTTAAGTAAGTAGAATGTCCAGAAGGCAGGCCGTGAATCGTAACAAGGAATCCAATGAAGCAGAAGCCAGGGGAAATCCGATAGCAGTCCGTAGAGTAATCCGAGGTCAGTGTCCAAGTAATCCGAAGGTATAAGTGTAGTGCCAAACAGGTGTCCAAATAAACAGCTGTGAAGCACCGAAGTGTTGCGATGCGGCTGTTTAAATACCGGCGCTGCCTATTACCTTCCGGTCGCATGAGTCGCAACCGCATCACGTGAGCGTAACTTAGGAACACGTGAGCGGGAGATGCTGGTCATGTGACGCGGAAGAAGCCAGTCTCGCAATCGCCAAGGGACACGCCAATGAAACGGGCGTCTCCGCGAATAGGCAGCATCTCGAACCATGCGCGGTGGCACATGGGGACTCAGGGAAAGCACAAGTGTGTCCCGGAACCGGGCAAGAGGACGAGATGGGATGGAGGTGCGAGGACGGGCAAGGGGAACACTAGGGACACTGAGGGGTGAGTGTGTGGAGTGTGTGACAGCTTCCTCACATGGTACATGAACTCATCCTCTAATACTTCATATGTATGTTTCATTTAATGCTACTTTTTATGTCAATACTGTACTTAAAACGTATATTATTGTACATATTCCCACTCCCCTCCCTCTCAGTCCTTCTGTTCTCGTGTTTGTACCCTGTCTGTGTTCCCCTGTTCGTCTTTGCATATCATCATTGGTATTTACTTTGCAGATTTTATGGATTATGCACCTCTTCTTATGTTTATTCATTAATTATTGATGCTAATAGATCCTTGTTACTTTTTCTCACTCATATGCTTTTTCCGCATTGCCTTACTAAAATTATTGGTTTGTTTCTCTTTTTCACCTTTGTATCACCATGTCCTCACAGATCTCTGCATTGTTACTAATTGTACTTCTGTTATAAAAAACATGCATGTTTAGTCAATGTTCCCTAGTGTTAGGAGGGTTTTTCAGAACTAGTCAGGCCTCAGCAGTGAAATGTCTCCTCTGTGAAAAGGGAAGTAACTCAGGTTAATCCAGACGTGAACCGCTTGCTCAGTGTGTCTTAGAAAGGCTCCGCTCCACCTCACTAATGAGGCCCGACTAGGCCCAAACATGCATGTTTGGTCAATGTTCCCTAATGTTAGGAGGGATTTTCAGAACTAGTCGGGTCTCATCAATGAATTTACTCCTGTACGAAAAGTCCAGTAACTCAGGGTAATCTAGACTTGCTCACTGTGTCTTAGAAAGGCTCCACTCCACCTCACTGATGATGCCTGACTAGGCCAAAACACGTGTCTGGGGTTGCTGTTGGTACTCTTGTTCAGAGGAGATTTGCCTAATATTTCGGTGCTGGACTGCCTTTGGGTGGGACAAAGACTGATGTGCATATGGACATTTCTCCTTTGTGAAAACTGCAGTGAGATAAAGCATGGTTGAGACTCTCCCAGGGGCCATCCACCCTAGAACAGGTCAATGGAATGTGTTTGTGCCGGTAGAGGGACTCCCAGACCTTCTTTTGCATACTTTCACCTCTACACTCACTTTACCATGATCTCCCTACGCTGTCAGTCTTTCACCCACCTTCCACTCACACTCACAACAAAGTGCCACTTTCTCTCACTAACCAACACCTCACCTTTCAGACTCTATCAGGAATGTTCCTACACTCCCTTCTCTGCCGTCCTTCCTCTGCCTGGTCTCTTGGTCTTCCTCCTTCTCCTTCCTTGACCTCACATGAAAAACCCACCTCCTTCTCCTTCTTTGACCTCACCTGAATAACCCACACCTTCCTGTTTCCTGCCTCTCATCTATCCTCCCCTTTTCCCCCACTGGATTTCCTCCACCTCTGAGGTGTAACAGATGAGTAAAGGCATAAATGGAGACCTAGGCCCCTGCCCTTTCTGATGTGTGGGTCTGTAGATTCTCGGCAATGGCGGTCCACTATAGCAAACAAAAAGTGTTAAAATGTCCCAGTTTTTGGGATGGCTTCCTTTCATACACCGGTTGTAAGATTAATTGCTCTGTGGTTCGTAGTACTCCACGCTCTGTTCTTAAGTTTGTTCGTGTAGGCAGCTTGGCATGTCGGTCTCGCTTGCTGAAGTTTTCCGGAGGTCTCTGTCTCTCTCTCTCTTTTGGTTGAGAGGTTGCTAGCTCATCTCCCGCCAGGTCTTGTTGTTTCCTGGAGACAGGTTGGCAAGCATTGTGCTGACTAGGTATTGGACAAAACATGGTAGTACTTGTATTCAGCATGCAGGCACAAATAGAAGGAACAGGGACTGGGTCCCTCCCCAATTCCACCCCGCTTCTGGGGTAGGACTGGCTCTGGGAATTCCCTTGGTAGGCCTCCCAACTTAGGCTCTTGACTGGGCCAGATAGACGAATAGAGAGAGACAAGAGGGGGCAATAGAAGTGAGAAGGAGAAAGAGAGGAGTTTGAAGTAGAGAGACGGGGGAAGGTGAGCATATGGCACATGCATACAGTGGAGAGGAGAGAGAAGGAGGGACTAGGCACACCATTAGAGAAAGAAAGAGGAAGAGGGACAAAAGTAGGAAACAGAGAGAGAGAGCGGGTGAAAGAGAGAGAAGGCTCATCTTGAACATCATCTTGTCTGGCATCATTAGAGTAATGATTCCCTAGGAAAATCCTTGCAGTAGTAAGATAGATAAGGCTACAACGCTTAGGCCATCATTTGAAGCATAGGATAGTCCCAGATGATAGGGATTATATCAGTAGTCTTGCCTTACAATCGGCTGGGGAGTAGGGAAGCCTGGGTTAGGATGGAGGGGACCCACAGGAGTTTGTGGGATAGACATGGGGCTCCCCTTAGTCGGGTCTTAATGCAGTCTATTTTCGGCCAAGTTGTGAAATCTGACAATAAAACCAGTGGACTACTGAACCAATCGTTGAATTCTCAAAACCATCTGTTACGTGTGTTTCTTTATTCAGTAATGCACACTTAGGATTGACATATTCCTCCAAGTACTTATTATCCATGTTCACTGTTTCATCCATCATGATGACAAGTATCTATGTGTAATTGTTACCCAACGTGTTGATAGTAGTATGGCATTCCTGCCTGTTCTGATTGAGTGTCGTGTAGACCGTTGAGACCTCCGTCCCCAAGTGACGCACAGGGGAACCAAAAGAACCCCGCTGTGCGACCCTTGGAGCCACAGGTGGGAGATGTTACTTCCCAGATCCACGGAACCTCTGGAACACCGATGCTGCTGCAGAAAGAACGAGGTTAAGTACCAGGCAAATACAATATAACACAAGAATCAGAGGATCTGAATAATCTTACCTATCCGGTGGTTGGAAAACCCGGGAAACCTAGTGAAGGAGGTTCGAGACTCAGATGAGAGGCTGTCCCCAGAACAACAGGGAACGGAGCTGAAGACGTAGCTTGAGTTCCCAAAGGGCAATGGCGTAGAAATCCAAAAAGTACCAAGGAATGATCCGAAGACAGGTGAGGGACGGGTCGAAGTTCAGCAATGGGTAAACAGTTCCAAGCAAAGGTACAAAAGGGTAATCCGAGGGAGTCCAGGTGAAAGATCCAAGATCAAGGTAAACCAACAGAGTATATCAAACGTAGCACCAAACAGAGTCGAAAGACAGCTGAGAAGCGGTGAGTGCTCCATGCATCAAGCTTTATATACTGTGCGCTTCTGAGTCATGTGACGTCCACCATGGTCACGTGGGAAACGCCGCTCTGGATCACGTGAGCAAATGAATGATCGATGCAGAGGTGTTCCGCCGCCCCTTCTGCTGTATGTTCTCCATGGCAACTGCCAATGCAGGAAGGGCTGCAACTGGGCACGTACATTGTACCTGATACGGAGCTTTCGGTCCTTTGGGGTAACCAAATCACGTGAGTCTCGAACCCTGGAGGGGGTAGTGTGGGAACCCAGGGAAGGTGTTGTGGAGATGTTAGCAGTGTTCTGGTGTGCATAGGAGCGTCTAACATAGCCCCCCCCCCCAACGGCCCACAACCCAGTGGGCAGGACGGGTGATCCCTATGGAACCGGGCAACCAACCGAGGAGCGTTAAAGTCCAGGGCGGAAACCCAAGAGCGCTCCTCCGGGCCATAACCCTTCCAATCCACCAAATACTGGAGCCCACCCCTAAACCACCGGGAACCCAAAATAGCTGACACTTCAAAGACATCAGGGGAGGCCAGGGATACCGGAGCTGCTGGGGTCCGAAGGCGGGAGGAATCAGGGCAGGGCTTGAGGAGAGAGACATGAAAAACAGGATGGATTCGCCAAGAGTTTGGGAGAACCAGATGAAAAGCCACTGGATTCACAACCTGAGAGATCACATACTGGCCAACAAAGCGAGGCAGAAGTTTCCTACAACCAACCAGGCGAAGGTGACGGGAAGACAACCACACCCTGGAACCCACCGCAAGGGGAGAAGCAGCCAAGCGCTTGCCGTCAGCACGGGACTTCATAGAGGCCTTTTCTTCAGTAAGGTGGACCAGAGTACGAGCATGAACAGCAGACAGATCCCTAAAACAAGCCGTGGCCGCAGGATTCAAAGAGACAGAGGCGTCAGGGACAGGCAAAACCTTGGGGTGTTGGCCATAGAGGGCGTAGAAAGGAGAAAAACCTGTAGCAGAGTGAGCCCCATTATTGTATGCAAACTCGGCAAGCCGTAAAGCACTCAACCAGGAGGACTGCTGCTGCACGATAAGGCACCGGAGATACTGCTCCATAGATTGATTCGTCCTTTCAGTCTGCCCATCAGTCTCGGGGTGATAGGCCGAGGAATACCTGGTATCGATGCCAAGCAGCTTCGTCAAAGCTCTCCAAAAACGAGAGGTGAACTGCGACCCACGATCGGAGATAATGACAGAAGGAAGCCCAAACAACGTGAACACAGATTCAAAAAACAACTCAGCCAGGACCGGGGCCGAAGGGATCCCCTTACAGGGAACAAAGCGAGCCATTTTTGTGAATGTATCCACCACCACCCAGATGGTATCAAAACCCCGCACCATGGGGAGATCAGTCACGAAATCCATAGTCAGTGTGTGCCAAGGTTTTGGGGGTAGCGGAAGCAGCAGGCCGATTGGACGACCTCTTCGATGTTTGGCCTGAGCGCAGACAGAACAAGAGTTGACATAGCATTCCACGTCGCGCCTTATAGAAGGCCACCAGCACCAGCGCTTTAGGAGATCCATGGTACGCTCCTAGCCGGGATGGGCATTAAAGGGGGCCTCATGAGACCATTCAAGGGCCAGGTTACAGGTGTCAGGCGTGGGGAGAGACAAGCGATCATGCACGAAAGGCAACCCATGACAATACACGGGATCCCAATCCCGCAGTTGGTCAGAATGAGTGCTCGTCCATGCTCGCAAGAATCCAACAATGATAGAGAGGGAGTGCAGAGACAAATCACGTGACTCTTACCTAGAACGGTATCGGGGAAGTTTGGCAACGAGACTCCACCCGGAGAGCGTGACAAGGCGTCCGCTTTTCCATGAGTGATCCCAGGACGATGAGTGATGTGAAAATCAAAGGCGGAAAAGAAGAGATGCCACCGGACCTGTCTGCTGTTGATGCACTTTAGGGAGGCCAGATCCTGTAGGTTGTCAGGAACGGAGAATGGAAGGTTTGGAAGCGCTGGAAACATTGACTTGCGAGTGCTCTAGTCCTCATTCAAGATGGTGGCCGTACCTTTAAATTCTGACTCCTCCCCCAAACCGATGCGTTGTATCTGTACACATCGCTCCGGTTCGTGTGGAACTTCGTTGTTGGATATTTCCTCCTTGCCGACCATCCTTGCAGCTACCTTTTGCCTTCCTTGTGCCTACCTTTTGTGCTTTACATAATTTCTTCCCTTGTTACCTGTCGCTTGGTTCTTGCTACTTCTGCGAGCAATTCTCTCCTCATCTGTTCTATAGCTCTGCCTCGCTTGTGCTTCTGTACTACACCTCCGCCGAATCATTTCAGTTTATTTGATTCGGCGTTTTCTGCCTTTCGTCTTCTCTACACTCTAATTTTTCATTTGCAGACTTACTGCACTCTGCAGGCATATTTCTACTTTCTGCTTATGGTTACCTACACACATTTCCTTATTTAGCGCTGTTATTTACGGGCATTATTCTCTGTTCTGTCTTCCTTTAAGATTTATTTATTGGTTTATTTGAGTTCCTGTATCTTTCCTCTGTGTGCTTCGCCCTACTGTCACTGCAGGGCTTAACTGGCTCCGGAGTTGGAGGTTAACTACTTCAGCTATCAGCAGCAGCCAGACTTCAATTACTTGTGAACGGAATTCTCCACTCCTTATTAGAACCCATCTGGAAACAGGGTTTTTTCTGCCTTCGTGCTTTTTCCCTGATTTAGGTCTGGCCCCCTGGGGTTCCCTGCGGACAGGGTTCTATCTCTGCCGCGGTGGCCTCCGGAGGGGCTAGACCCTATTTGCACGAAAAGAAAGCCAAGACATCAAAGAACAAGACTCCTGTAAGGAGGAAGAACCGTAAGAAGACGGAGTTGAATCCGAAGGAATCCGCCACAGAAGATTCAGGTGAGGAGGGACGGGATAAGGCCTCCAATCTTGACAGCATACAACGCCCAATATCTACCATGGCATCGTTAGAACAATATCAAGAATTGGTAGCAGCGATGCAGAACCTTACCATGGAGGACCAGGCCTTGAGAACAGAGAACATAGCCCTCCGACAACAGGTTGTGTTGCATCGTGATGACAGGGGAGATCTGCCTACAATGCCACTCTCCTTTGGCAAATATGATGGTCACCCGGGAGGGCTGAAGGACTTTATTGACGCATGTAAGGTGTATTTTGCCTTTCAACCTCATGCTTATGAGACTGCTAGATCTAAGGTCGGGTTTATAATTGCAAACCTAATGGGTAATGCGCTTTCATGGGCTACACCGTTTGTCGCCGGAAACGACCCGATTTTGGGAGACTATGATCGTTTTACAGAGGTGTTTAAAGAACGTTTCGACCGACCAGAAGTCTTCTATTCCTCTCTAGAAGCTATCCTAGATGTCAGCCAGGGAAACACTGACGTACAAACCTATCTGACTCGTTTCCAGAGGTTGGCAGCCAAGGCAGATTGGCCTGATTCCGCTCAGCAAACCATCTACAGACGTGGCCTTCGTGATGAAATCAAGGATGAGCTGGTCCGAGTGGCGAGACCTGCATCCTTTCAAGATCTGGTTACATTATCTCTTCAGATTGAGTTTCGTCTACAAGAGAGACGACTAGAAAGAAGACGAACCCGAGGCGTTCCGCAGCCAACTGGCCTCCCCTCTCCTGTCCCTCCCACCAGAGCTACCCATCCTCCTGAAGAACCTATGCAGATAGGGGCGGCCCGGGGACCTCTTACTCAAGAAGGAAAGAGAAGAAGAAGAGAGGCTGGACTGTGTATGTATTGTGGCTCCTCGAAGCACTTTTTGAGAGACTGTCCTGAGGTGCCACCTCGACGACAGGGAAACTTCAACCCCCGATCTACAGCAAGGGAGGTTTCGGGGGGAGTAACAAGCACCCTTGCAACTACACAAGAGCAGTAACCACTCCGGATGACAACAGTCTAATGGTGTTTCGAGTTGACTTATGGCTGTCTGATGCAGGTCCCACAGAGGTACTCGCCATGCTTGACTGTGGAGCAGCAGGGAATTTTATCGACTCTAAGTGGGCAGCAGAACATTTTGTTCCAACAAGATCTAAAGCCGCTCCCATTCCGGTGGAAGAGGTGGACGGAAGACCCTTATCTTCGGGACCTATTACCAAGGAGACCACTCCGTTGAGAATGAGGTTAGGCCATCACGAGGAGTTCCTGGTATTCGATCAGATCAGGGCAGCTCATTTTCCATTGGTCATTGGCATTCCTTGGTTAAGGAGTCACAACCCTCTAATTAATTGGATGGCTAACAAGGTAGTCTTCAATTCTACATTTTGTAAATCACACTGCATGAGCTTGTCCTCAACGTCCAACACTTTAGCATATGACCGAAACAGTACTCCAGTTCCAATCACAGTGGCAGCAGTGCCCATCCATTATCAAGAATTCTCAGAGGTGTTCCTGGATGCATTTCCCCGTCAACTCCCGCCTCATGGAACAGAGGATTGTGGTATAGACTTAATACCTGAGGCGGTGGTGCCCTTTGGGAGGATGTACCCGTTGTCTCTACCAGAGAGGAAGGCTCTGAGAGAATACCTCGACGCAAATCTTCAAAACGGACTCATCCAAGAGTCCAGATCCTCCTGCGGGGCTTCCTTGTTCTTCATTCCTAAGAAGGACTCAGCAGAGCTACGCCCTTGTATAGACTACAGGGGGCTCAACAAGGTTACCATTCGAGATAGGTATCCTATGCCTTTGATCCGGGACATCTTGGAAGCCGTACATGGGGCAGTGTTCTTTACCAAGCTTGACTTAAGAAGGGCTTACCACCTTTTGAGGATCAAGAAAGGAGACGAGTGGAAGACAGCGTTCCGTACCCCTTTTGGACTCTTCGAATACCGAGTGATGCCATTTGGTCTTGTGAATGCACCGGCTATTTTCCAAAGGTATATGGACAAGATATTCACAGATATGCTGTTTGTATCGGTGGTAGTGTACCTGGACGACATCCTCATTTTTTCCAAGACTCTATCAGAGCACAGGTCACTGGTCAGACTAGTCTTACAGCGTCTGCAATTCCATCAACTACTGGTAAAGCCGGAGAAATGCTCATTTGAAACTACGTCCGTGTCCTATCTAGGATATATCTTATCCAAAGAAGGTATCGAGATGGACCCCAGTAAGATAAAAGCTATCAGAGAATGGAGAAATCCTGGCAATATCAAAGAACTCCAAAGCTTCCTAGGATTGGCCAATTTTTATCGAAGGTTCATTCCCAACTTTTCTAACAAGGTACTTCCACTGACCTCTCTATTGAAGAAAGGAGTCAAGTTTGTATTCAATGAAGGGCCCCAAAAAGCTTTCTGTTTTTTAAAAGAATGTTTTTCCACAGCCCCCATTCTGGTCCAACCAGATCAGAATCGACCTTACATTTTGGAAACAGACGCTTCTACAGGGGCGGTGGGAGCAGTTCTGCTTCAAAGGTCAGATGACGACTATGAACATCCGATAGCTTATTACTCCAGGACACTTACCTGTAGTGAACGCAACCACTCTGTGATTGAAAAGGAGCTATTGGCTATCAAACTGGCCTGTCAAGAGTGGAGACATCTTTTACAGGGAGCTACTCATCCGTTTACTATTAGAACTGACCATCGTAACCTTCGGGTTTTACAACAGTTGGAATGTTCCAACGCCAGGCATGCCAGATGGGCATATTTCTTTTTACAATATGATTTTGTAATTACATACTTACCTGGTAATGAGAACATGAAGGCTGATGCCTTGTCAAGAAGCCTTGGGGATACCTCTGGCTCCTACACGGGACACAAATTGGTTTTCCCTAATCTCAAGGTATTGGCTTCAACTGTTTCATTTCTTCAAGACCTCATTCCACAGTATCAGATGGATACCGAGCTTCCGTCAACTGTCATTCTAGATAAGGACGGATTGTATTATCATGAAGGAGCTCTCTATGTTCCTACTAAGAAGCTACAAGATCAGATTCTTTCCTGGTGTCATGACACTCCTTTATCTGGACATCCCGGAATCAGGAAGACGTTGGATCTGATACGGAGGGGTTTCTGGTGGCCGACCTTAAGAAGAGACGTAAGCCTGTACGTTTCCACTTGTTCGGTCTGTGCATCTAACAAACACCGAACGGGAAGACCTCTGGGGCTACTTCAGCAAGAACCCTTACCGGACAATCCTTGGGAACACATCTCTACTGATTTTATTGTAGACCTCCCTCCGTCATATGGCATGACTACGATTATGGTGACAGTTGACTCATTTAGCAAACTCGCCCATTTTTCGGCCTTTAAACAGGTTCCTTCAGCCTCCGAAATGGCCGCAACCTTCCTTCAGGATATAGTCCGTCTACATGGTTTGCCCAGGACCATAGTGTCGGACAGAGGACCCCAATTCACCTCCAAGTTCTGGGCTTCTCTCTGCCAAGTTCTAGGGATTCACAAGGCACTCTCTTCTGGATACCACCCACAGAGCAATGGCCAAACGGAAAGATTAAATGCCAGCCTAGAACAGTACCTCAGGTGTTTTTGCAGTCCGCAACAAGAAGAGTGGTATCGTTTCCTCCCACAGGCAGAATTCTCCTACAATAACTCTCTCCATACCTCGATTCAGATGAGTCCTTTCTATTGTACCTACGGATATCATCCTCAACATTTACCCTGGCTTAATCCTCCTTCTACCAAGATTCCGGCGTTGGATGGGGTGCTACAGGACCTACAGGAGGTACACAGACTCGCTAAGGAAGCACACCAAGCGAGTCAACTTACACACAAGAAATGGGCAGACAAGGGTCGTACTGCCAACCCGAGCTGGAAGATAGGGCAGCTTGTCTGGTTGTCCACCAGATTTCTACCCAGATGGGTTCATAAGGGGAAGGTCTCCTCTCGTTTCCTTGGGCCATTTCCCATTCTTCAACAGATCAACCCGGTTGCATATAAGATCAAGCTACCTGAATATCTCAGAAGGGTACATCCCATCTTCCATGTCTCCCTTCTCAAGGAACATAAGGATGACCCTTTTAAGAGACCTGTGTTCAAGATGCGTGCTCAGGTGAGTTCTACGCCAGAAGAATATGAGGTGTCTCGTCTTGTCGATTCCAGATACCACAAGGGACGGTTGCACTATTTGGTTCATTGGAAGGGTTATCCAGTGGAAGAGAGGACATGGGAACCTGTGAGCCATATACATGCCAAAAACCTTGTGCAGAGGTTCCATCGCCTTCATCTGGGCAAACCAGGGGGTCCCCCGAGAAGACGGGGGTATACTCTCAGGAACGGAGAATGGAAGGTTTGGAAGCGCTGGAAACATTGACTTGCGAGCGCTCTAGTCCTCATTCAAGATGGTGGCCGTACCTTTAAATTCTGACTCCTCCCCCAAACCGATGCGTTGTATCTGTACACATCGCTCCGGTTCGTGTGGAACTTCGTTGTTGGATATTTCCTCCTTGCGGACCATCCTTGCAGCTACCTTTTGCCTTCCTTGTGCCTACCTTTTGTGCTTTACATAATTTCTTCCCTTGTTACCTGTCGCTTGGTTCTTGCTACTTCTGCGAGCAATTCTCTCCTCATCTGTTCTATAGCTCTGCCTCGCTTGTGCTTCTGTACTACATCTCCGCCGAATCATTTCAGTTTATTTGATTCGGCGTTTTCTGCCTTTCGTCTTCTCTACACTCTAATTTTTCATTTGCAGACTTACTGCACTCTGTAGGCATATTTCTACTTTCTGCTTATGGTTACCTACACACATTTCCTTATTTAGCACTGTTATTTACGGGCATTTCTCTCTGTTCTGTCTTCCTTTAAGATTTATTTATTGGTTTATTTGAGTTCCTGTATCTTTCCTCTGTGTGCTTCGCCCTACTGTCACTGCAGGGCTTAACTGGCTCTCTCCACCGGAGTTGGAGGTTAACTACTTCAGCTATCAGCAGCAGCCAGACTTCAATTACTTGTGAACGGAATTCTCCACTCCTTATTAGAACCCATCTGGAAACAAGGTTTTTTCTGCCTTTGTGCTTTTTCCCTGATTTAGGTCTGGCCCCCTGGGGTTCCCTGCGGACAGGGTTCTATCTCTGCCGCGGTGGCCTCCGGAGGGGCTAGACCCTATTTGCACGAAAAGAAAGCCAAGACATCAAAGAACAAGACTCCTGTAAGGAGGAAGGACCGTAAGAAGACGGAGTTGAATCCGAAGGAATCCGCCACAGAAGATTCAGGTGAGGAGGGACGGGATAAGGCCTCCAATCTTGACATAGGTTCTGAGGATTGGAGTAGAGAGTGATTGGATGTTTAGCCCCCAGGAGATGATGGCGCCAGACACGAAAGGCGTCCATGACAGCGAGAAGTTCCTTCTCCGTTACAGTATAATGGGTCTCAGTACTGGAAAACTTGCGAGAGCGGTATGCCACCTGGTGCAACTTGCCCGTCGTAGGACATGTCTGAGACAACACCGCACCGAGAGCAAAAGAAGAGGCGTCCACTTCGACTATGAATGGAAGTTTGGGATTGGGGTGCTGAAGAATCGGTGCGGTGGTGAAAGCGGTCTTCAGAGCCTCAAAGGATTCCTGATGTTCCTTTCGCCACTGATAAGGTACTTGAGGGCTAGTCAGAGCCGTAAGTGGGGCCACAATTGTGGAAAAGGACGAAATAAAGCGCCTGTAAAAGTTGGCGAAGCCCAAAAAGGCCTGCAAGGCCTTGAGTGTCTGAGGAACTGGCCAATCTAAGACCGCCTTAACCTTGGATTCGTTCATGGATAGTGCCCCAGGGGTAATGTGGAAGCCCAGAAACTCAACAGACGTTTTATGGAACTGACATTTCTCGGGTTTGGCAAACAGCGAATGTTCCCTCAGACGGGATAAGACCTCCCGAACATGCTGTACGTGGTCGTCAAGATTCCGTGAAAAGATCAAGATGTCGTCCAGATAAACAACCATGTATACGTCCAGAATATGTCATTCATAAAACGCTGGAAAGTTGCCGGGGCGTTGCATAGGCCGAAGGGCATGACTAGATATTCATACAACCCGTAACGGGTGCAAAAGGCAGTTTTCCACTCATTGCCCTCGCAGACGCGCACTAAATTGTATGCGCCGCGAAGGTCCAGCTTGGTAAAAACGGAGGCATGGGATAAGCGGTCCAGGAGGGGGGTGATCAAAGGGATTGGATACCTGTCCTTTTTCGTGATGGCGTTAAGGCGTCGGTAATCCACACAAGGACGTAAGTCCCCCTCTTTCTTGGGTACAAAACAAATAGGGCTTGCAGCTGGAGAAGTAGAGGGGCGGATGTGTCCTAGTCGTAGGGCATTCTGGACATACTGTTTCAGAGCTTGTTCTTCCGAGGGGGACAGAGAATAGATCCTGCCCAAAGGAACGGTAGAATCCGGGATTAGGTCAATCGGGCAGTCATATGATCTGTGTGGAGGAAGCACCTCGGAAGAACCGCAATCGAAAACTGACTCGAATGCTTTGTACTCAGAGGGAATCCCGTAAACTACCCCTCCGACGGTATGGGAACTCACAACCGCTGATCCGCCATCATTCAATGTGAGCTGGGCGAGAGCTCCCAAAGCCCGTGACGGAGTATCTGTTTCTTGATGGGTTGGGAGACAAAAGTTCTGGCAGATATCCGACTCAAAGAGAACCGTGCCTGTTTGCCAATTAATCAGAGGATTGTGTTCACGCAACCATGGTATTCCCAATATGATACCGAACTGGGGTGTGGTGATCAAGTCAAAACTTAGCGTCTCTGTGTGAATGTCTTGTATAGTCAATAATAGAGGAGCAGTTTGGTGCCTAACGGGACCAGAGACTAGGGCAGTGCCATCTACGGCCTGAACCGGTTCAGGTCGGGTTTTCACCACTAAAGGTAAATTGAGAGAATGGGCTAAAGCAATGTCTATGTAGTTCCCCGTGGCACCAGAGTCAATGATGATCGTGACTGCGTGAGAGATACCCGCAGAAGGACAAAGTGTGGCCTGTACAAAGATGGGCTGGACACGAGCGAAAGCAGGAGTGGCACCCGGAGATGAGGACTGGAAGCTCGACCTGGTCTCCGGATCTAAGGTCGAGCTGTCTGGAAAACCTGGGACTTCTTGGGACGTCGAGGGCATTCCTTAACATAATGTCCCGTGGTGCCACAATAAAAGCATGCATTATCCACCCTCCTACGTTCTCTCTCGGATAACGTGATAGGACTACGTAAACCTCCCACTTGCATAGGTTCCTCAGTGCTGGAGGCGGGAATACTGACAGATGTAGGATGGGAAAAACCCAACTCAGCCCAGCGCTCTGAGCGACGTGCATCTACCTGCAGGGCAAGATCCACTAGTTCTTGATACTGAGTGGGCAGGGAAGGGATCACGGCTAAGGCATATTTCATTGGATTATTCAACCCTCTATAGAATATGACCGCCCGCTTGCTTTCAGGCCATGATGTCTCGGCGACCAATTGGTAAAAGCGGGTGATGTAGTCTATCAAGGTCCCTCTACCCTGGGTTAGTTCTAACAACTCCAGATCCCTAGATTGTGCCTTGTGTCGGGTGTCAAAGACTCGGGACATCTCGGTAACTAACAAATCAAAATCATAGAGAACCGGGCTATTGTTCTCCAGTAAAGGATTAGCCCAAGCGGCAGCCGTTCCGGCCAGGTGGGAAAGGGTAAAGACCGCTTTAGCAGTGGAATTAGGAAAGGCCAGAGGTCTACACAGGAAGTGTAACTTACACTGATTGATGAAGGTCCTGAACTTCTTGGGGTCACCTTGGTAACGTTCAGGAGCGGCCAAGGGAGAAGCGGCTGGAAGGACCACCGGGGTTGGAGCTGGGGTACTTGCCAATGGAGGAGGTGTGGCTGGAGTGGCAGCATCCCCGAATTCAGAGTCTGCAGGGAGGGAATGCTGGACACTCTGTATGAAATCTAACCTTTGGTGAATCACCGTGTTTGCGGCGGCCATATCTGCCCTTAATACTGTAATTGCCTGAACTAAAGCAGCTATGGGTTCTTCCGTGGACCCCTGCATAATCCAACACGACTATACGGCTTCTCAGTCTGTTCTGACTTTAGTGTCGTGTAGACCGTTGAGACCTCCGTCCCCAAGTGACGCACAGGGGAACCAAAAGAACCCAGCTGTGCGACCTTTGGAGCCACAGGTGGGAGATGTTACTTCCCGGATCCACGGAACCTCTGGAACACCGATGCTGCTGCAGAAAGAACGAGGTTAAGTACCAGGCAAATACAATATAACACAAGAATCAGAGGATCTGAATAATCTTACCTATCCGGTGGTTGGAAAACCCGGGAAACCTAGTGAAGGAGGTTCGAGACTCAGATGAGAGGCGGTCCCCAGAACAACAGGGAACGGAGTCAAGCGTGGACACAGGATAGCCCACCTGTAGAGCTGAAGACGTAGCTTGAGTTCCCAAAGGGCAATGGCGTAGAAGTCCAACAAAGTACCAAGGAATGATCCGAAGACAGGTGAGGGACGGGTCGAAGTTCAGCAATGGGTGAACAGTTCCAAGCTTCCCGGGGGGAGCACGCACGTCATCACAAAGAGCAGCGTGCCAATGTGGCCCAGTTAGGAGTGTCCATGGTCGGGGGTTTTGTACATGTGTCGGCCACTCTGGCGACCCTCTCCTCATCTGTGGAGACTATGCGCCAGTCGTTCTCCATGCCGTCTTCCAGCCCAGATGCCACCAGGGCCCCCTGTGGACCTGCCCTGACCAACGCAGCCAGCTCGGTGGGGATCCCATCCCTGCCACTGTCGGGAGTCGGTGGTCCAGCAGGGGTGGACACCACAGCAATTGGACCCCAGCAGATGGAGGATGTGCCTGCATCATCGGGCAGGGCACGTGCACGACGGCGTCAGTGGATTCCATCAACCTGGATGTCGTCGTGCTGGCAGAGGAAGTTGCGTCGGAGGCAGCAGCAGGCTCAACGTGGGAGGCATCATGGCTCGGGGCCATCTACATCAGAGGGGCAGGCATCGGCCGGAGGGCAGGAGGACCCTGGAATGGGAGTGTCTTCCATGTGGCAGCGGTTGGGCCAGCAGATCGGAGCGGCGGCGGGCGGAGGAGGCACGGCTCACAATGGTCAGGGCGGAGAACTCCATGCGCATGGCGCTGAGGCGGGCTGAGTGCCTCGAGGGAATTCGCAGGGAGTTGGAGGTGGACATGGCGTTATCCCTGCGAGACCTCGGGGCCAGAGAACAGGCCCACCTCCAAGAAATTGAGCAGGAGTTCGAGCCGTTGGACTTGCCCGCCGCGATTGTATATAGTTCATTAGTGTTAAGTTTAATTTCTTTTTTCTTTCATTTGGGCGCATGGACTATGCCCCACATTTTTGTACATAGTTAGTAATTAGGTAGGTTTCATTGTAGGTTTCATTTATGTCGTTGGGCTCATGGACCCTGGATTTGCTATTTGTACATAGTTTTACAGTGGATTTTTCTCCTTCATCTTTTTTTTTTCTTCACTATGGAGCAATGGATATTACGCTTTTCTTTCCCTTTGGATTTGCTTTGTTGGACGGTGACTTTGGACACATTTTCATTTGGATTAATTTGGATTCTCATTTTATTTATTTATCATTTTTTGGGACATGCTGCATTTTGATTATTATTGGCATTATTGTGTGTTTTGATTTCATTCTCTTCATTTTGGCTTGAATACATTTTTGTTTCTTACTTCAATGTGTGGTCTTCTCTCATTGGTTTCATGCATGTCACAATGTGTGTTTTCTCAGTCATGTGTTGCCATTGTGTGGGTCTGACAGACTTGTACTCAGGCGCATACTGCATATTTATGATCTATCATGTAATGGGGATTTCAATTTGGAGTGGATGTAAAGCTTGGTTGGGTGTTTGGACTGGGGTGGCGTGGGGTGGGATTTGGGTGGCCATAAGAGCCAGGGATCTAGATTGTGATGACGTGTTGGCTGGGGGACATGTGTCGGGGCCTGCTGGCAGGTGCCTGTCAATGATGGGGGGGTGGGGGGCTGGGGGACATGTGTCGGGTCCTGCTGGCAGGTGCCTGTCAATGGTGGGGGGATGGGGGTGCTGGGGGACATGACCAGGGGTGCAGGGTAGTCCCCTGTGGTGTGGCATGCCTGCAGGGGCCGTGGAGGGGGTAGAGGGGCCACCTGGGAGGACCCACACTGCCAATTCACGTGTAGGACTCCCTGCGCACCCCCGAAATCGTGTGTAAAACTTCCCACGCACCCCTGAAATACACGTACCCTGCTGAAATCGCGTGTGAAACTTCCCGCGCACCCCTGAAAAACACGTACCCTGCTGAAATCGAGTGTGAAACTTCCCGCGCCTCCCTGAAATACACGTACACAGGCCAATCACGTGTAAAACTTCCCGTGCACCCCTGAAATACACGGACCCTGCTGAAATCGCGTGCGAAACTTCCCGCGCACCCCTGAAATACACGTACCCTGCTGAAATCGCGTGTGAAACTTCCTGCGCACCCCTGAAATACACGTACCCAGGCCAATCGCGTGTAAAACTTCCCACGCACCCCTGAAATACACATACCCAGCTGAAATCGCATGTAAAATTTCCCGCGCACCCCTGAAATACACGTACCCTGCTGAAATCGCGTGTGAAACTTCCGCGCACCCCTGAAATACACGTACCCAGGCCAATCGCGTGTAAAACTTCCTGTGCACCCCTGAAATACACGTACCCTGCTGAAATCGCGTGTAAAACTTCCAGCGCACCCCTGAAATACACGTACCCTGCTGAAATCACATGTGAAACTTCCCGCGCACCCCTGAAATATAGGTACCCTGCTGAAATCGCGTGTGAAACTTCCCGCGCACCCCCAAAATACACGTACCCTGCTGAAATCGCGTGTGAAACTTCCCGCGAACCCCAGTAATACACGTACCCCGCTTGCTGTGCTGGTACAGGGTTAGCGCAGCCCTTTGCGCTGGATTGGGGATTTTGATGGCTTTTCCCTGCGCGAGGGGCGTTCTTGGGGGCGTAACTGGCGCTACTGCAGGGTCGCTGTGCCACTGTGCTTCACGGCTGGTTTTGGTAGCTAAAATCCATGAATACGCTGTGCGCGGAAATGGATTTTAGCGCACGCGGCTGGTGCAGATATTCGCACGAGCACACTGTGCAGCAGCCGCGTGCGCCACTTGTGCGCTAAATTCTATGAATTACCCCCTAAGTCTCTCTATAGATCTTTATTCACATAATACTACCAATGAACAGATTTGTGTCTTTACAGTATATCCACGTGCAGCGGTCACCGGGAGCTCTCAGAGATTTCTTAAAGTACTCTGCTACTTTAAGTGGTTAGGATCAAGGTCCTATCTTGGATCGGACATGCTTCCACGTTTACTCTTATTATGGTGTATCATTGCCTTAATCAACCACGCTTTGTAATCTAAAGGCTTGATACATATTTGGCTACGAAGTCTTGCCATAAGGTTTCACATTGTGTGGACTTCCCATGTAGTCCTGGCTAGTTCTATTTTAATATGCAGATAAGCTTCAGTGTTCCTATTCCCATGGAGTCCTATTGGACTCCATGGGAATGGGAACTTACTGTACCACGGCTGCCTGTGATATCCCAGTAACACCGAGATGACAGGCGGCAGAAATGGTAATGCAAGATTGCCAGTAGCCCACCGGCAACCTCATAATGAGACACAATGGGGCCTCATTACACGGATGGTGTTAAGGATTTACCGGTACCGGTAAAATACCGGTACCGGTAAATCCTTACCGCCTTACTACGAGGTCCCTTTGCGGGTTGGGGGATTTAACGCCTGCTTTTTGCAGGCGTTAAAAACCAACCCGCAAAGGGACCCAGGGAGCTAATTACAGTACCGCAATTTGCGGTACCTTAATTAGCGCCTTCCCCATTCCCATTGAGCCCTATGGGGCAAAAATGGGAATGGGGAAGGGCAATGGTGGAAGGGGGAATTACCGCCCCGCCAACCTTGGAATGGGGCGGTAATTCCCCTTTCCGCCAAGGCGATGCCGGTATTTTACCGGCATGAACCATGGCGCTAATAGCGCCATGGTTCTCCGCCATCCGTGTAATGAGGCCCAATGTGTTAAAGAGAGGAGGACAAAGGGACAAAGAAACAAAGAGCGGGTAAGGATTCAAGGTAGGACTTGGGAAGTTTGTAAAGGAGCATGAAGGAGGGGTAAAGAGAGGAAGAAAAAATAAAAGTGACAAAGAGAGGGAGAGCAAGTAGAGGGTCCAAATTAAGTAAAAATAAGAAAGGGAACCTGTCTGTATTTGCTTTCTCATTCTATAAGCGTGCTAGTTCTATTTTAATAAGTAGATATGCGCCTTACATTAGAGTTGAATGTTTGTAGAAAATTGAAAGACAAGGTTGAAGAGAACTAATGGCTGACTTTTTCATTTTAGGGCCGGAGTCTTTACGGACAAGGCAGAAAACATCCAAATGCAGAAATTAAATGAAAAGGGGCTGAATATCAAACCGGTTCGGGGGGTGTCATGCTCAGCCAAGTCGACAAGAACAGGTTAGTCGTTAATTAAAAAAGAAAAAAAGGTTTTAATCAATGTTTTGCATGTAGCATACAATTATTAACATGCTTACTTTCAAAAGGACAACACAAGTATTAATTGGATCAAACGTTGTGCTACGCAAGTATATAGTGCTTTAATCCTCAGTGGCATCAGTAAGAAGAAATTATTGCATATAGTTGAATTAAAGGGAACCAAAAGTCTTTTCAAGATTTCAATAAGTCTTTTGAAATGACACCTCTTTATCGCCGAGACTTTCGCCATATATCGGATCTAAATATCTGCTGAAGGTTTCGCATTTTATTCCAGTTTTTTAAAGTGTGTTTTACAGCAACAGTGAAGGATCTGTAGAGCAAATTATTTTCAATTAATCAATCAGTGAGTGCAACTGATTGAATCGTAAACAGAGGAAATCTGGGGTGGGTGAAGAGAGATACTATCATACAAATTCTTTCCAACACTACTGTTCGATAAAAGGGAAAGCTTTGTCGCAGCATCTCAGCACGTGAATCATCTATCCCTCATCTTTTTCATATGACCTGCACATGTCAGAAACCAGTAATCCAGCATTATTCATTCTTGTAGGGTCCTGGCATTGATAAACGATAATATGATTTGTTTGGATCTAAGTACAAGTCTTCACACAGAAGTAAGAACAGATTTTGTACAAGGTTGTATCATTTATCATTCTCCACCAATAGTCAATTTTTCCTTATGGTGTAAAAATCAATCAAATCAGAAAGCGGACTCATATTTATTTATTACATTTGTTATACGCCCAGACCCTGAGGTATCACGGCGTAGTTACAGACATGGGCAAAATACAATCTTAGTAATGTACACAACATTTGGACAGGGGATACAAGTTACATTTTTACATTATATACATTGGAGATAAACATCAATATACAGTGGATGTGCGGAGTTGGCCTGGGATGTAATGTACTAGGGAGTAGCTAAAACTGGTTGAATAACCATGTTTTAGGTTGTTTTTTAAAGAGTGGGAAGGACGTTTCATTCTTGATATTTATAGGTAGGGCATTCCAGTGCCTGGGAGCGAGTACTTTGAAGCTGCTGCCTCCTGCTTTTTCTCTTTTATAATGTGGGATTTCAAGGTTTTCCCTGTTATTAGATCTGAGGAGTCTAGTATGGGTTTTCTTGGTGACTATGTTAAGGAGGTATTTAGGGGCTTTATTGGTAATGCATTTATGGGAAATGCTGAGGGTTTTGAAGAGTATTCTGGCTTTGATGGGGAGCCAATGATTTTGTCCCCTAATATTGGATTTCGGAAAGGTTGGTGTTGGAGGTGCCTAGGAAGAGGACGTTACAATAGTCAAGTTTAGATAGTATGAGCCCTCTTGCTAGTGTAATGCAGTTTTCCGATGTCAGGAATTTACGTCTGAGAGAAATAGGTTTGGCTGTGTATGCGGTAAAGGATGCTAGTGTGTTTACTTGCTTGGACATGGTAAGTGTCACGTCAAGGTAAACCCCTAGTGTTTTCAGTTGTTTTAGAACTGGGATAGTGGTGCCGTCGATGCAGAATGCTGAGTAAACAGGCTGTAAGGAGGCTATCTTGGAAGGGCCTCATTATGACCCAGGCGCTAAGTGTTTAACGGCGCTGTAAAAGGCTGCGGCGCCGTTAAACACCTAGCGCCTAATTACGAGGTCCCTTTGCGGGACCCGACCTTTACCAGCCGTTAAAGTAGG
Organism: Ambystoma mexicanum; assembly: GCF_040938575.1. Classification (NCBI taxonomy): domain Eukaryota; kingdom Metazoa; phylum Chordata; class Amphibia; order Caudata; family Ambystomatidae; genus Ambystoma; species Ambystoma mexicanum. The sequence goes on along the minus strand of NC_090924.1, from coordinate 330,871,460 downwards.
GACCCGCAAAGGGACCTTGGTGCTAATTACGGTACCGCAATTTGCGGTACCGTAATTAGCGCCTTCCCCATTCCCATTTAGCCCTATGGGGCAAAAATGGGAATGGGGAAGGGCCATGGTGGCATGGGGAATTACCGCCCCACCAACCTCGGAATGGGGTGGTAAATCCCCATTCCGCCATGGCGGACTCCGGCATGGACCATGGTGCTAATAGCACCATGGTTTAGCGCCGGAATCCTAATGAGGCCCATAGACTGTTATTGGCCATCCACTTTTGGATTATTGAATAAATCTTATTGATAGTTATGGAATCTTGCTCATGGTTTCCTGTTAGAGGGATAAGGATTTGAGTGTCATCTGCAAAGTTGGTGTAGATGACACCCATGGCATCCAGTGCTGCGAAGAGCAGCTTAGTGTACACATTATACAGGGTGGGAGAGAGGCAGGAGCCTTGAGGGACGCCTAATGGGACTGGTATGGGATCTGCTGCTACTTTACCATTGGCGACTCTTGAGGTCCTGTCTGCAAGGAAGGATTTAATCCAATCTGTGGCCTGGTTGGATAGGTTAAAATTATTGTTTAGGGTGGCACAGAGTTTGTCGTGGTCAACCAAGTCGAAGGCCGTGGAAAGGTCGAGGAGCATTAGTAGGCAGAGTTTGCCTGATTCTCTGTTGGCATCCATTTGGATCTTCAGATCTAGCAGGGCTGTTTCCGTGCTGTGGTTGGGGCGGAACCCTGATTGTCGGTCTCCTAGTAGTTGATGGTGTTCTAGGTTCATAGGATTGTAAAGTGTGAAAGTAGAGATACCCTTAAATCTAACAGATTCACTCTGATTCCTAAGATTCTGGAAAGATGTGCTCCTGTACCAGTGTAGGCCTTAACCCTTCAAGGGTTAACGCCTGGCAGTTAAAGCTGCTCTGCAAAATGCTGCATATAGCAGTTATAAAATGTAAAATTAAGACCCGAGTAGACAAATCCTGCATTACACACGGATACCTATAAAACTTGGACCCTGCACCACAAAGCTGGTTCTTGTTATTTTGCCAAGCAATTGGGTCGGGAAACTGCTATCACCCCCATCCTTTTAGGTACATTTTCCATTTCTTTTGGGGATTTTTCTTCCAATATTTTATTTATTATTTCCTTGAAGCAGGGTTATACACAACATAACAAGTGCCACTAAGCCTTTGATGGGTAAATCCCAACTTACAAGCCATCACCACAATACCAAAATGAAGCCTCAAATCAAGGAGTCATAAAAAAAGCGTAAAAAGAAGAAGAAATGTGACCCAACACATGGGGATATGATATAGGCCCACCATTCCTAGATGAAAAAAGAAACTTCAGCATGGACCAGGTACATTCATTTTACCATCAAGACAACATTCCATACCTTCCAGTGCCAACACTTTAGGTCCTGTGGCGAGTGAGACGGAACTTCCACTTCTGTGGTACTGCAAAAGTTCCTGCCCAATCAGCAACTCCTCCATTTTTGGCAGCTTTTAATGCCCATAATGTTTTAGTGAGTCCAAATAATATGGTTAAGGGAGCCAGCATTAGAGCAGCAGCCACAATATCTGGAATCCAAATGTGTTGTTCTGTACAATATAATCTACTTGGGTGAAAACCTTAGAAACATCCTGGAAAGTCTGAGGCCACCTATGAAGGATCTAAAACCATTCTCTTTTTGTCAAATCCTTCCGCACCGAATACATCTTGTACTTCTTCATATGGTTTAATTCTCTCCCTTGAAATAGCTGTCTCAGGTCTGTTTAAGACCAACTCTGAGTCATTGAAGCACTCGTTTCCCCTCAAATCTATAGGCTGACCCCATACTAAACTCAGAGGAAAGCCCACATGAAAAGGTATTTATTAGAATATTTATTAGAATTACTGGCAGTCATTCCAAGTTTGGCTGTATCCCGCCGGTAATTCCGGCGAGATACCACCAAACGGTATTACCATTTCTGACACCTGATATCCTGGTTTTAGCGGGATATTACAAGCAGCGGAAATGCCAGTAAATCCCCATCCATGGATTCCCATAGGCTCCATGGGGGGAATTGTCAGTAGTTCCGGCACCTGTAATTCTGGTGCCGGAAATACTGTCTGTTTAATGCCAGTGGTGGCCTGAGTTACCTTCAGCTCTTGGCTGGAGGTAAGTCATGTAACCCTCACCGGCAAACTTAGAATAAGACCCATTGTCTTTCCATGTCTCCAATATGACACTCAAGACCAGATGTAAATGGATTCTCTGGAATACATACTTCCTGTGTGACCAGAGGAGATCCCTTACCTTTCTCCGATGCATCACACAATCTTTCAGGTATGTCCTAAAGTCATCCCTCAGATGTTCTAATAAAAACAAAGCAACATAAGTTTAGCAGCTTTGTAATGCTTAAAAAGATCATGGAATCCAAAACCTCCCTCATCGCTTGAGAAAGAAAGCATATTCATCCCATACTCTTACGTCCCGTCCCCTTTCCTCCATACTGTACGGGTGTCCCTCGCAAGGGACGGGAGACGGAATCTTTTTCACCAGAAAAAATCTTCTTCCACTTTAAATTTAGAGGCGCGCTGGGGCACGGCCCTGGGAGCAGCGCTCGCCTGACTTCGTCCCCTGGCACCACTCCTCAGTCCCTTTTTCCACATCGACGGGAATGGATCGAATTCACCAGCGCTGGGTTTGGCTTCGGCCATGTAATTCCTTGCATGGATACTTCTTCTCTTCTGTCTTTGTCTTTTAAACATTCGGGTACTTGGCCCTCAGGCGTCACGCTCCTCTCCAGCGCATGTCGACTTCTACAGAGTTCAGCAGGTGTCCATCCTGAGACGGGCTCTTTCCAACTTCAGACCCCCACACCCTCTGCCTACATTGCCTTGGCCCTGACCACGGCTGGCACGCTTGTACCGCGTGCAACAGGCTTTCCTCAAGGTTTCTGAAGACAGACTAGCCAGGTGGAGGGAGCTCTTCCAGAGATCGCCTCCAGAGTACCGGAAGGACTTCGTCGATCATCGATCCAGGACCAAGGTTGGCCCACTCTTTTCCAGGGCACTCCGCAAGGGAGACTCCTTCCAAGGACTCGTCCGCGCGGGAGGAACCGCTCAGGTTCTCATACCAGCACAAGTACTGAGGCTAAGTCGGCTACCGGCTGGTAGGCCCAGGGGTCAGTGGATCCTCCCGGTGACAGTGCTGAGGGACCGGAAGGTTCTTTTACCGGGTCTTCACCCGAGGGGCCACGCCCTAGTACCGGCAACATGTCTGAGGGGGCGCCTATATGCAGTACTACCGGCAGAACTGCCGAGGGCGAAACGCCTACCAGGTCTCGGCCTGAAATACCGGGATCATTCCCGAGGGGCAACGCACTAGTACCGGCATCATGTCCGAGGGGGCGCCTTCACGCAGCACTACCGGCAGCTCTGCCAAGGGCAAAACGCCTTCCAGGTCACGGCCCGGGGTGCGGGATAGGCCTGTTGTTCCAACACCAAGCGTTTTGGACAGGGCTGGTTCCAGCAAGCCAGGCACCACGACTTCAGCACGTGGCACACAGCATGTCAAAATAGCCACTGCGCCAGACAAAATGGCCACTCATCCAATACCCCCTCTTGCGGAGTGGGTGGAGTTAAGAGTCACAAGGCAGGACTGGTGTCAGCCAGGTGCGTGGCCTACAGTTTATCCATCAGCAGCGCAGGGCAGGTTTCCCCTGCAACCCAGGCCCCAGGCAGAGTGTGCCCCGGTCCCAGCTGCCCTCGGCCACTCCGTCAATATCACCTGCCACCTCTTCAGCCTCTGAAGTCAGGTTCTTCGAAAGGTTCCTAGGGCTGATGCAAACTCCCCATAGGGGGCCATCCTTCGGGATGCCATCCTGCACATGCTCCCTCAGGTCACCCCACCGGCACCCATAGTCTTTCCTCCAATTGCTCTGGTGCCACAGACCCCAGCGCAGACGCCGCTGCCCCAACCGGCTCCTCTGATTCCAGCTTTCCTGCCTCCCACAGTACAGGCGCCTACACACCAGCCTCCGCAGCAGCCACCAGTTCCGGTCTCCATTCCGCAGCCCACAGCGCCCAGCACTCCTCCACCAGCTCCGGACACCCCGACCCTGGTGGACACGGATGAGGAGGACCCCGACACACCATCTTCAGCCAGGGCCTTCCAGGAACGCCTTGCAGGTTTGGCAGAGTATTTGGGCCTTCCTCAGCCTGAGGTAGAGCAGCCCGAGAAGGGGGTTTTAGCAGAAGTCCTCACCCTATGACCCCCTACCAAAACGGGGATCGCAATGCAGAAAAACATAGGGGGTCATTACGAGTCGGGCAGTAAGGGATACCGGGCACCCGTAAGGAGACCGATGCCAGTAATCCCTTACCGCCCGATTTCGAGGTCCCTTGGAGGGAACCGTAACCAACGTGTGGTCTCACCACACGTCCCTTACGGGTCCCGCTAAGGGACCAGGGCGCTAATAACGGGCTTGCCATTTGTGAGCCCATTATTAGCGCCCTCCCCATTCCCATTGAGCCCTATCGGGGCTCAAATGGGAATGGGGAATGGTTTGTTCAATGGGGACTTACCGGTCCCGCCAGGGTCAGACTGCACCGGTAAATCCCCATTGAACAAGACCAGACTCAGACACGGTATGGGAGGCAGCCATGGTGCTAATAACACCATGGCTACCGCCCATCTCGTAATGAGGCCCATAGTTGCCGTGGCCAAGAAGGGGTGGCTCACGCCACACTCAGCCCAGCCTGTCACTCGGCGCCTCGACGTCAAGTACAGGCAGATGGTGGGGGACACACTCTTGCTTTTAGCTCATCCTCAACCGCATTCTTCTGTGATAGCGGCGGCGTCACTCTATTCCAAGCCGCAGTCATCCTCGGCCATCTCGTCCTCAACACTGCTAGGCAAGGAGGAGAAGATTTTGGAGCTGTACGGGAAGGAGCTGTACTCCAACGCCTCCTTACACCTGCGGCAGACAACTGCAAAGTCTTTATCTATTCTTAGAAAGGCCGCGCCCTAGGCCTACACCCAGTCGCAGCAACGCTCCGACAAGGGGCAGCCGTTTGGGGGGGTTCCGAGACCTCCAAGAACAGAGGTCCAGACAACTGGACCGTTCTCCGAGTCAGCATCGGAGGAAACAACAAAAAGGGAGGGGGGGGGAGCAAGGGTTTTTTCCAATCAGCCTCGGAGGGAAAAAAGGCATGACACGTCCGGCCAGGTCCACGTGTCTCCGGTGGTAGGGGGCAGGCTTGGCTGTCACATGCAATTTTGGCACCAGAATTTTTCAGACCCCTGGATCCTCTCTGTAGTCTGCACAGGGTACCGCCTACAAGTACCTTCCTCTTCTCCTTCCTCCCCTCCTCTCCCACAGATTGGGACAGCAACTCTGCTGGCTGAGATCCGGTTGCTCGGCGAGAGTCAGGCTGTGGAAGAAGTCCCAACCTCCCAGCGAGGCTTGGGCTTTTATTCCGGGATTTTCAACATACAGAAGAGGAAAGCTCTTATTTGCGGAAACACTGGCAAGGCAAGACTGGATGTGCTCCCTGGATCTGAAGGACGCTTTCTTACACGTCCTGATTTGGCAGCTGCATTGTTCCTTACTGCGCTTTAGGATCAGGGGCTTTCATTTCCAATACAAGGTGCTACCCTTCGGTCTCAACTCGCCTCCCATGGTATTTACCAGGTTGATGATTGCCGTGGCAGCCCTCCTCCGGGACCAGGGCCACCACGTCTACCCATACCTGTACGACTGGCTTGTCTGGGCCACCTCTCCGGAAGCGGTTCAGCATACTGCCTCCGCACTGAGGAACACACTCCACTACATGGGGTTCACTATCATTCTCAAAGAAGTCTCAGCTGCAGCCCACACAGATTCTTACCTTCTTGGGCCTCATCGGGGACACAAGCTCTGTGAGAGTCTTTCCCTCGGAGGACAAGATTGCGGTCATCAAGAGAGCTACAGCTCACTTCCTCTCCAGGCCTGTGACCTTGGCCTGGTGGTACCAACACCTACTAGAGCTTAGGGCAGCAGTCCTTTTGGCCGTGCCCCACACAAGACTCAGGTGGCGGAAATTACAGTTGCACTTCGCAGCCTCAGGGAATCAGGAGAAGGGCTCCCTGAGGAGCCAGTCAACATTCCGTCCTTTCCCCTCTCGGACCTCCACGGGGGGTCAGCGGACTACAACCTGAGGCAGGGCAAGCCCTTCCAGCAACCGGCTCCTTAGGTCACAGTATTTGTGCAGGCAGTTCTAAGAAACCTGTGTTCTTAAGGAGGGGCTCCTCTCTACCCTGCGGCTACATTCAGTTGTAATCGCCCATACAGTATGGAGGAAAGGGGACAAGACGTAAGAGACGTAAGAGTAATCAACAGTTACTCACCGTAGTGACTAACCTACTCTTAGTCCATAGTCCCCTTTCCTCCACACGTCCCACTATCCTCCCCCCTATTAATACTGGTGTCATTAGGCAATGCCTATCATTGTCAACGCGTCTATGGGGACTGAAGAGTGGTACCGGGGGGCGGAGTCAGGCGAGCGCTGCTCCCAAGGCCGCGCCCCCCGCATGCCTCTAAATTTAAAGGGGAAGAAGATTTTTTCTGGTGAAAAAGGTTCTGTCTCCCGTCCCTCGCGAGGGACGCCGATACAATATGGAGGAAAGGGGACTATGGACTAAGAGTACGTTAGTCACTACAGTGAGTAACTGTTAATAAGTTTGCCTTTTTCCCCTGTCATAAAAATCCATCTCATAATTAATCTTCCTAAAGAATGCTTCCGGCACCAAGGTTGAAAGCATCTTAAAAAGGAAAATGAGCCTTCTCACACCAGTCATCCACCCAAGTCATGCCATTGTGATTTTAGTCTGTCAGTTCAGGTCCACAGTCAACGTTTTTGAAAATGGAACAAAGTTCAGGTCAGAAACACAGCAGGACTGCATGGGAAACAAGAGGGCTGGGTTTGCAAGCCCTTTTTGAAGTCTCCTCACAACCTGCCGCAGCCACACCCCCTCCCTCCGCAAGGTAAGTTATTGGCCAGTGTAAATTGGCAAGTCCTGAGAGGGCGTGGGATATTTAAAGGTAAACTGGGAGTTGTTTAGTGTGGGTAGTAGTTGGGTGAGGTGAGTGCGGAAGTTGAAAGTGTCTGTGTAGTGGTTGTGCGTGGGGGTGAGGAGTGAGTTTAGTAGTACTAATTGTAGTGGTGATATAGTAGGAGCAGAGAGAAGAGGTGGTAATAGTTGTAAGTGGAGGTAGTGGTTGCGGTAGTGGGGAGTAGTGGGAGTAAGAGGTAATTTTAGTAAGAGTCTCAGTGAGAGTGATAGTAGCAGTTTCAGAGTGTGGTAGTCAGAGTAGAGAGATAGACCGGAGAAGCAGTAGTAGAGAAGTGGTTGCAGTGGAGGCAGTTGAAGTGGAAGAATTAGAAGAATAGAGGCATTGTAGCGGTAGTGAGAGGTGGCAGTGGAGTAGGAGTAGTAACAAGAGTGGAGATGTGGTAGTAGCGGCAAGGGGGTGAAGTAATAGGGAAAAGGGAAGGGAGGTAACATCAGAGCAAGTAGTAAGGCGGTAATGGGATGTAATAGTAAGTGGTGAAAACGAGGAGGAAGGAAGGAAGTGAGTAGGAAAATAAGGTAACATCTAAGGATCACTGTGAAATAATATGCCCAATCACCATTCCTAAGGACTCCCAGAATGGGTACATACCCTGCTTGTGTATCTTCATCCAAACAGTGGTGCAGAGTTCCCAATTGAGGAGACATATCCTAGATTGTAGCTAGGTTGCTAGTAGCATAGGCTTCCTGTGGTGCCCTCCATGGGCCTTCATCACCAACAAAAATCACTTCTTTGGAAGAGTGAATGCTAAGCTTTCTACATTTTCTGGTTCCAAAATTATCCTTTTTTCCCCAAACTCCACATCTCGTTATTGGCCCTCATTGGGCTAATTTCTTCCTTCCTCCATGTGGTGCTCTCCCTCCACTTCCACCAACTCTGCAGTGATTCTTTGAATGTACTTCATGCTCTCCCACTCAAAAGACAGAGAGAAGGGGTATTTCCCCTAACTGTTAGCCACCAAGTCAGTGCTTTACATTGCTCAAGCCTCGCCAGAGTGTAAGTGGAGCGCTCATGGAAAAATCCTTATTGTTGAGATCATGTTATCAACTGGCCGTGCATTTTAAACTCTATTCAGAATCCTGGCTTTCTCTGAAAAAATAACGGAAATGCACCAATGCTGTTCTTGGGCCCCTCCCTCCTTCTCACCCTCTCAGCCCTGTCTATCATGACCTGCATTCCTCCTTCATCCTTAAAAATGTGATCAGTTATATGTCCTGTATTGATTTTCAACATCCTTCACTGTTTCACCCATCTTCAGGATCCCAAAAAAGGGTTAATTGCATTGCAATTTGTGGTTCTCAAGTTCTAAATGCAGTTCTTCTTGTTTTTCCAACTCCCGACACCCTGGTTTCCTTTTGTGGTTCCAGCAATGTTTGGTTTGCTTCTAATCCCTAACCTCTCCTCCATTGAATCCAGTCTTCCTTAATTTCCACCATCTTGAGTACCACGTTTGATTGATATTTGGGATCAAGCGATCAGGCATCATCTATTGTTCAATCGTTGGATGCAATTCAAGCAGTAGCTTTTATTCTCTGTAAATGAAGAATTCTGCAGACACATTTGCAATGTTTTAAGAACAGAGACACTCATTAGAGATTCTCTCTTAGATGTAATCGAGGGGGTTTGTACTGTTTCTTTTTGTGTATATAATTGGGGATTGTACAGCAATACCAAGCACAGAATAGGGATCAAGACTCCTTAGTGTGGGGGTGAGAGATGGCCACGCGTGTTGTGCTTTAATGTAACGCTTCAAGAAAGAAGATGACTCTGTTTGGGTCCCATGTTTGATACTAACTTCTTTCACTGAATGAAGCTATAACCTATATAATGAATTCATAGGGGAAATATAACTATAAAATCTGCATTTGTAAACAGTGGACAATAAAAGTTTGTATTAGTAATGACAAATATTTTGCATTGTAATAGCCTTAATGATTTTCATATATAAACCACTAACCTGTAAGATGATTAATGGAAAGAACAGGTTTCTGATCTTGGGATCACTACAAATGTAGTGCAATGGTTTTGGGTTTCCAAATATACTTGTTTTAAAGTTGATGAGTTCTGACATTGAAAGTGCTTGCATATGATCTGTATTGGCATGAAGCAGATGTCCCTATGCATGCTCTGCCGGGCCTGAGATGGTCCATGCTGATCTTTGTCATTGTTTTTCTGCAGTTCTCAGTGATGCATTGCGGAAGCATCTTTTCCCTTCTTGGTGCACGCACCTAGCTCACACACTGAGCTTTCTTCTCTTTGCTGCCAGCATTGGGGTCTCCATCTGGATCGGGGTGGGGTTTGCCTCCAGCGTTGGACTCATGTGGCTTATCTCTGGTGTATTCAGCTTTCTGGCATCTTTCTTCATCTGGGAACCTGTTAAGGTAAGGTAACAGATTGAAAGTGGAACCCTATTAGAGAACTAATTGAAGTGTAACAATTGGAAATATTGGTGTGCCCATGTTTTTTTGCCATGTGTACGGTACTGCCAGTACATTGTATGTGTTCACTTCCATCTACAACCCAAAAGGTCACCTGTGAGCCAAAGGGTTATTTTTCCCTCTCTGGCATGTAGGGCGCCTCCTTATATGTAAAAACAGTATTTGCAATATGTGATACGGTGTACTCTTTCAGCAAGCCTACAAAGAAAATAGAGTATATGCAAATGCATAACTTTTAATGAATAATTATGAACCTCATTTTGCTTTAAATGTGTTTATGATGGTTTTAAATTGGTCTAGCCTAACTCTAGTTGGTGTTTGTGTAATACTTTGTTTCTACCCACCTGTCCTCGAGTGGGTCAAAGCCTAACCAGCCAGCTAACAGGAGCAGAGTTCTATTTCCTAAATCTCTGCACCAGATTGTGAGGATGTGTGTCAGCAAGATTCCTTTTACAATTTTCTAATAATGATTTCTGTGCACACTATACAAATATTTGTGGGTGTACACATATGAGTCCGGTGAAATCACAGAACAATTATTTACATGTTAGTCATACTGCATTTCTATGAAGATACACATGTGTGAACGAACTGCAACAATTTCTGTGTGGCCTTCAAGATCCCGAAAGAGCACATTTGGAAACCGCAATCTACAGAAAGCAGTGAAGTCCAGAATTGATGATCGAAAACATGTACTTTTATGTCTCTGCTTAAGTTGTGGAGTAACCCACTTCCCCCGGTCTCTGATCATTTCCCAGTGCCCACATCCAGCCATGTTGCAAAGAAGTGACATGAAATTGACCGCTGCCCCATTAGGGCTGTTTGCCCCACTCTAGGACTGCTCTGCTTCATATAAACATTTCTATGAGAATATATACAGGAATAATCTTATATCGTACAGTGTATACCAAACCTCCCGATAAGATTTTAAAGAGGGAATATTTTACTTCCTATTTAATGAAGTTCGTATTAAAATGATTGCTTGGTGAGTAAAATAAACAAGTCCCATTCCCATTGGCGTTATTTGTAGGTCAGCAAAATATATATTTAACTCAAAAACAGATATCGTCTTGTAATCCATACCTCTTCGCACCTATTCATTCATGCAACTGAAAAGAGGTGTGTTTACCTTACATTTCCCCTTCAACTCAGGCAGTAGTGATATGAATCCCTCCTGTGGCACTAATCAGCTGCTGGCAACAATTAACCAAACCTCTTTGTAGAGCTCTTTGGATGCAAGTAAATGGCAGGCTCCGACGTGTCCAATGTTTTTTATTTTTTGTTGGGAGTATTTTTTCTCCCATTTTTTTGAACTCCTGCTATCTAGCTATGTGTTTTCAGCTGCAGTTTGTACAGCTTCTGAAAGACCCGTGTCTTTATGTTTTGTACTACCTCACTCAGCCTTCACACTTAATGTCTGGAAGAGACAGTAGTTTTGAGGACCCCAGAACAAAATAGTCCTCGCTCAAGGACTGAGCTATTTTCTTAGTTCAGGATGTGCACATTCATCTGGGGTGAAACCTGCACTGCTTCTGCTTCCCCATTCGGGGAAGTGGTAAGGAGAGCCTTATTTGAGTACAATAAGACCCCATGCTAACAAATCAAAATCTGCTCGGCTGGGAACAGTGTGCCTCCTTTGCAATTGTTCCATGCTCATCCTGTTTCTAAGAATTGCCCTTGACCTGTGGGGGAGATCTGTCAGCGACCTCTATGAGAGTCATCCATCATAGACTTTTCCCCCGCTGACCACCCACACTTGAGAAGCCATCATCTACAAACAACTCATCGACAGCTGACAGGCTAGTGGCAAAGGTCCATCGATCGACGAAGGATCACCTGCCATTGACGATTAACCACCATCCAGTGACAAAAGCCAATAGCAAAGGACTGTCTGCTGATGAAGGATCAAATGCCATTGGATGATTTCCTACCATCGCCGGCTGCATTTTTACAAATTTCCTCTGGACCTCAACCCTACTTTTAACCTCTCTAAGTGTTTGTGCCTCCGATCTTCCTGGAGAGTTCTCAAATACTGTCTCTTGCCTTTTTAATTCAATGATTATTTATTTATTTATTTCACTTATAAAGCGTGCAAACAACCCTAGGGCATTGGGACGCTGTTACAGATACAAGTTATTTGTATTAAAGTGGTCTATTGTGCATGGAGAGCGGTTACATGTTATTGCTCTGTTAATTATCTCAACAGGTGGTATATTCTGCATGATGAGCAGGTGCAGGTACATGGGGTAGGTTTCATAATAAACACTAGCAGTAATATTACATACCGGTCTAGTCAAGCAGCCTGGTTTTTAAGGCTCTGCGGAACACCCAGTATGACTGTTCCGCTCTTAGTTTGGGGGGAGAGAGTTCCACTGTTTCACTTCGATGTAGGGAAAGCTTGAGCCTCCAGCTTCAGCTCATCTGACTTTGTGTAAGAGGAGGCGGTGGGTGTAGGGCGTTCTGGTGGGTCTGGTGGATTGTGCTTTGGAGATTTTCTGGGAGAACTAGGGGGAGCCGTATTGGAGAGGCACTTATAAGTAATAGACAGTGTTTTGAAAATTATGCGTTCTCCGATAGGTAGCCAGTGTGCTGCTCTTCTGGCTGCTTGATGTGCTTTTTTTGGGACGTTGAACTCTGCTCGGAGGGCATTGTTTTGTATGACTTGTAGTTTTTGTAGGTTTCTGGCTGAAGTGCCTGCCAAGAGGACATTACAGTAGTCTAACATCGAGATGTTGACTGCTCGGGCGACGGGTAAGCAGCTGTCTGTGGATAGGAAAGGTCTGGAGGCGTTTAGGACTTTAGTGGCATAGGCTGCAGAGCAGGCAATACCGCTCCCTTGGCCGGTCATGGATAGGGTGGCATCAAGGTAGACCCCAAGGGTCTTTACTGATGACGAGACAGGGATCCGGTGATGTCAATATGGAAGGCAGAATTCTGTTCATTAAGGTTTTTTTGCACTGTTGAGGGGTCAACCAGCAGGATTTCTGTCTTGTCCCCATTAAGGCACAGGCAGTTTGCTGCCATCCATGTCTGGATCACAAAGTATGTGTCATTAAGGGTGTTGGAGTCAACCACATAGTTAGCTGTGAGTGGGAGGAGGATTTCTGAGTCATCGGTATAGTTGGTGTAGGCTATGCCGATGGAGTCCAAGGTGTCAAAGAGAGGCCTAGTGAAGATTTGTAAAGTGTGGAGTAAATGCACGAGCCTTGAGGTACCCTACAAGGGATAAAGCAAGGCGAGGCACTTGCGTTATATGCCTGTTGAGCATTATAGAGAAAGAAATTTCCCTCATTGCACCTTTGCAGCTTTCCATTCTACTTCAATGGGACCCCCAGCATATCTGCAGATGTTTTGTCTGATCCTGGAATAATTTTTTGGCAGTGAGATCTTTTCAACCTTGCTCCCTGGCTTCACTCACTTGTCTTGGGAGTACTGGTCACTCCTTTTAGCTACCTGTACAAGAGGACGCTGCTACCCCTTTAAAACGTTTTGGACAAGCAGTACTACCTTCCTCGTGAAGAGTACTGCAGGGAAACATGGTTTTCCCTTTATTATATTTTTAGTGTATAGGTATAGCCATCTAACTACCACGGTTGTGCAAAATGGCTAAACCTCATGTTTTAAGCCCTACTTTTGCTGTCCTGCCCTGTCTTTGTTGGCCTTCTCCCTCCCAGCCAGCATGGGAAAAGACCACATATGGTCATGCACTTTTTCAGGCTTCTTGCAAGAAGCCCAGGAAGTGGCCTGTGTGAGTGAAAGTACTGGAACTGGGTAAGGGGATTCAGACATCCCCAATAAACATTAGTGCCATAGTGATGTCACTGTTGCTCAGGCAGATGGCTTTAGAGGACTACACAGCCAACCCCTATTGGAAGAATGCAGGTCCTTTTTTTGGTGGGCTTGGATCACCTTACCCCCTCCCCCCAGCCCAGGAATTCACATATTAGGAGGGGATATGGAGCCATATGATGGGAGCGGGGGTGTCCCCGCTCCCCTTAAATGGCTTAATGGGTCCGGGAGTTGCAGGGGTGTCCCCCGCATCCTTTACATGGATTGCAACGGCAAAACAACTGCCTTTTTGCCACAATATTTTGTGACCACGGCCATTTTTGCTGTGATTTTAACACATGAAACCCAATTCACCATCAGTGCCAGAAATCCAAAGAAGTCAACATAAGGACACTGGAAAACTGCTGCTGCATAGTCCATTGGCCAAGCCTTCCACTCCTGAAGCAAAACTCTGGGTTTTGACAGTGGTGACCTGTACCTGGTGCATGCCACTTTTACACGAGTGGGCCTAACTAGTATCAAGTCCTTCCCTATGATTCTCATCCTTTGGAGCGCAAAAGAGTCGCCATGCATGTATCAGGCTTGCACCCTCTGTTGGGGACTCCTCCATTGCATTGACCTTGTCTAGCCCTGGTTCCAGAAATTTTAAAGGCATCCTCATCATCGGACTGGAACCTCGTGATTCTGTTGGTGTTCTTTATCGGAGAGCGGAACCTTCTGAAAACCTGAGTCAGCCACTCCTACTTCTTCGTGCCTTCTGGCACTGTGCACGGTCACCCAACTGCTCACCACGCCTGAAGGTGCCCCAGGGATCCTCCAACATTGTTTTATTTGTTGCTGTGTCCTTCCTGCAACTTCAGTCAATTCTAGCCAGGTAATGATCCATTCCCAAAAGGTTGCTGAGGAGACTGAAACAGCCAAATCACCAGACCCAGCGTCAACATTTAAGACACCAGGCCAAATACACTTCCGATTCCACAATGGTGACAGTCACTCAACACATACCCATGCATGGCTACCCCTCAAAAATTAGCAAGTGCCTGTGCATCACCTTTAGAACCACTTATTACACACTCCTTGCAAACTAAGGGTTAGATGAATATGCTTTGGAAGACCCAGAGGATGAGGTGGCTCTCTACTTCTTTCTGCTTGAAGCGCTGCAAAGTGATGAGACATGACAAGAGGGGAAGATCCCTTTTGACACACAGGATGATGACGAAAGGAGAGACTGTCTCCCTTCATCCAGTCCCAAGGGTTTCACTGTCAAGTGCCTTCCCACCTAGAAGTGGCATCTCTTTTTCATCGTATCAAGTACCTTGTTGACACCAAGCTATGCCTATGCGGGTCTTCCAAGATCAGACTGTGGGATTATTGTTGTAGACATTTGTCAACCCTGCTACTGTCCTTTCCACCTAACCTTGCAAGAGTGGCCCACCCACAAGCGGGACGACATTGAAAATAAGGTGTCTACTACAGGTTCCGTAACAATGAGAGCTGAGAACATCCTTGCTATAACAATAAGGTATGACAGGGGGGTCGGGCACATATGGCAGAGGTTGTCCCAGATTATAGAACACTGGTTTACTGACAAGCTGAAGTATGCCAGACCCATTGTAAAAGCACCCCTATGAGGTGGCATACCATGGAGTGGCACTAGATTACTTCAGACAAATGGGTACTTTCGATTTTGTCCAAACACCTCAGGATTCTCCATCATGGCCATAACAGCAGCACCTTCTACAAAAAGAAGTCTATATTCAATGGTCCAAGGGAGCTGTGGAAACTATATTTTCCAGGTAGTTTCCGGTGCTAAAAAAGAATGGTGTCTGGTGCAATAATCTAGACCCCACCATCTTAATAAATCCATTAAAAAACAAAGTTCAAGATGATAATGCTGCAACCATTGATCTTTGCAAATGATTACCTCTCAATGATAGGCCATAAGGGGGCCTAATTCTAAATTCCCATTCGCCAATGGTATAGACTGTTCATGTACTTTTATTGTGGGTGACATGCATTACTAGTTCTACATCCTCCACTTTGACCTCCGCTGTAGGCCACCTCTATTCACCAAATGCACGGCACTAGTGGCAACCCACCTACAGAAAAAAAGGCCTCCACATCTTCCCCTATTGCTGCAATGTTTGATCATGGGTTTTAATGCAGTGTGCATCTCGTCCAACATCAGGACATTTGACAATGTAGCCCTTCTGTGGGTCAGTGCCTGTCACAGTGTTCCACTGCAAGTCCCAGTTGGAAAATCCCATGGTCCAGAAAACCCCCTTTTTAGTCAGGCATGTAGAGTTAAGAATGAGAAAAACTCCCAGTATGAAGATCCAGTCTCTGGGTATGGAAAAGGCAGTGGGCCCCTTTAAACCTAGAAGCAGGGAGCTTTTCTGCAACCTGAACAATCGCTCTTTTATTTTGTATTCAGGAACAGCCCTGCCGAGGAAAACTGAATGGAAAATATATTGTATCCGTTTTCCCCTATATCGAGGGAAAGAAAACAAATACCAAGAGCCCTGCTAAGGAAAATCACTTTAAAAGCCTGTGCCAATGCAAAGTACCCGTTTTCTCTGACGAGACAAAAACTTCAAACATAGACACAGCTGAAAGGTATGAGCATTGTGCTCACTCCATGGCAAGTATTCCTTGAGATAGTGTTAGTATTTCTAGATCCCTAACCTTTTGTAAGGAAACACATGTAACAGACACTTCCTCAGGGTTATGAAAGGGTTAACAGATGAAAAAAGCAAACACTGCCCTGCCTTAGCAGTTCACACAGAGGAGAAATGGCATCCTTAGGGGAGGAGGATGAAAGGACACATGCAGTCGAGGCCACTATGAAATCAAAAATGGCAGCTGGCCGTATCTAGCTTTTTAGGCCAAACCCCTGACAGTCCACCTAACTAGGAGCATATGGCCCAATCAGAGAAAGGTACACCCCCTTCAGCTAGTTGCATGGTATTCCAATGAAGCCCCAAAAGTGAGCAATTAAATAAAATGAATGTAGCCCAAGCAGCCGTTGTGAGTCCTGTTAAGTACCTGGAGGAAGGCAGATCCTGGGAAACCCCAAGTCCCATGACTTGGCAGCTGATGGTCAGTC